>NC_091705.1:30000000-34800000 GCF_041296265.1 Equus caballus | reverse complement strand
TCCCTGTCCCAGTCTCTTAGGAACCTCTTATGCAGACAGTATCTCCTTGAACAAGTAACTGATCATCTTACTGAACTAGCACAGCAAGTAACTCGTGTTGCAACTCCTCAACTCTGCCGCTGTTGTGCAAAAGCAGCCAGAGACAATGTGTAAACAAATAAACATGGCTGTATCACAATAAAACTTTATATACAAAAACAAGTGGCAGGCCATATTTGGCCTGTAGGATATAGTTTGCAGATCCCTGTGTTAGAGGATGGGATGCTGGTAGTCAATGACATGCAGTGTTGAAAGAGTTTTTAAAATAATCACCTATGGTTATCTGAAGCAAAGTCCATATTGAAGGCAAAGCTATTTCAAACTCAGTGGTTGCTACTATAGAGTCCATGAGGGGTGTGAGGACTACAAAGATCAGGAAATGGGCCAACTGCATTTAAGAGCACTGGAGACCTTAAAGAAAATTATAAGCTCGTATTATAGGGCTGTCTTGGGGTACAGTTTCTGACGTCGAATGTCTAATGCCATTTGTGCTGAAGAAGTGAGTAAAGGCAGCAGTGGAGTTTTCTCCAAAACAATCCCCCTTAGTGTAATTGGGCATTTCTCATGGAAACATTGTCCCTGATTGCTTTGTTTCCATCTGTGTAACATTCAAGCCCAGATCTATCGACTTCCTGGGGACTCTGTACCTTTCTGCTTAAATCAGCTAGAGCAGATTTTAAAATCCTTCCTTTTTGGGGGGTGGGAGGGGAGATTAGCCCTGAGCTAACATCTGCTGCCAATCCTCCTCTTTTTGCTGAGGAAGACTGGCCCTAAGCTAACATCCGTGCCGATCTTCTTCTACTTTATATGTGGGACACCTGCCACAGCATGGCTTGCCAAGTGGCGCCATCTCCACACCTGGGATCCAAACCAGCGAACCCCTGGCCGCCAAAGCAGAACATGCGAACTTAACTGCTGTGCCACCAGGCCGGCCCCCTGGCTAGAGTAGATTTTGTTCCTTGCTACTAAGAATGTTGACTCTTATAGTACCCAGCACAGTACATTATGATTACTTCTTATATTTGTCTCCCTTGGTAAACAGTGAATGTATTTTATTCAACTCTGTAGCCCCAGCACTTACCACAATGCCTTGCAAAACAGAAGACACTTAATAAATGAGTATAGATGAATAGACACATCAGAAAAAACTCACAAACACATGAAAACTATTGCTTTAGTTAGAATGGTGAGATGAGTAATTTTTTTTTTTTTTGAGGAAGATTAGCCCTGAGCTAACTGCTGCCAATCCTCCTCTTTTTGCTGTGGAAGACTGGCCCTGAGCTAACATCCATGCCCATCTTCCTCTACTTTATATTTGGGACGCCTACCACAGCATGGCTTTTGCCAAGCGGTGCCATGTCCGCATCCGGGATCCGAACCGGCGAACCCCAGGCCACTGAAGCAGTGAGAACTTGCCCGCTGCGCCACCCGGCCGGCTTGAGATGAGCAATTTTTAAATGATGTTGTAATGTACTTCCTTACGTGCCTAGGTCAAAGTTAGCACCATTCATCCAAGACCAACTAGCACAGTAGTATTCACATCAGGGACCACAAGTCCTAATGAAGAAAAATGATTGCTAATTCTCTTTATTTCCAGTGACAAGTTTGAACTGAGTTACAAAGTTTGACAGGTTTGTACATTTATGTCTGGAACAATGACCAGAACATGAAATCGTGATCAGGAAAGTGTGTTTTCTACAAGAGATTTTCACATACTGAGGTACATGGGTATCTATTTGGGTTCAAAACGGACTCGACTTGAACTAAAAAGCCTGACTTTGGCCTATCAAACACTGTACACCTGCTTTAATGACTCACGAAGGCTCTCTCTTAAGATAAGAATGCATCCTTCCTCTCCTAACCCGTATTAGTAAAGCCTATATTAGTCCCTTTTCCAACATCAAGGTCATGTTGACCTGCCAATCTGCAACTGAATGCCTCTTTAAAACTTTGATGAATATGTGTCCTGGGTGTGTTTAACGTACGCTCTTTGTTCTAAAGATATAAGACTGTACTGAAAATCATACTTATCCAGAACGCTTTCTTCCTTTCTGGAAAAGGCCTTCCTGGGTTACACTCCTCAGTGTGGCTCAAGTAAAACCTCTCTCTCATCTACAGAATGGTTATTGGTTATCTTGTATTGACAGCTCACAAGTCTTATAAAGTAATAAATGAACGGAGAGTTACAAAAAGTTAAAGAAAGATCACTGGATTAAGATAGACTTGGCATCAGGCAAACAAAATCAAAAAGGATAGTGCTCTGAAACTGATGATCGTAAAAATAATGGCTAAAATTCACTACAACTCATGCTATACCACAATTTAGAGAAAGCTTACAAATGAAACAAAGCTGTGTCCTTTCATGACATCAGAAAACAGTCACTTTAAAATGGAACAAAAATGAGATCAAAATTGTAACACGCCAAGCGGCCTATGGTACTGCAGTAATAGAAAGTTTTGGGAAATGAAAAGAAATATTGAAAAAGGACTCATTTTAAAACTATTTTCCAGGGCCCGCCCAGTGGCGCAGTGGTTAAGTGCGCACGTTTCACTTCTTGGCGGCCCGGGGTTCGCTGGTCAGGATCCCAGGCACGGACATGGCACCACTTGGCAAAAGCCATGTTGTGGTAGGCGTCCCACATATAAAGTGGAGGAAGATGGGCACGGATGTTAGCTCAGGGCCAGTCTTCCTCAGCAAAAAGAGGAGGATGGGCAGCAGTTAGCTCAGGGCTAATCTTCCTCAAAAAAAAAAAAAAGAATAACAACAACAACAACAATAGTAGCACAGAAAGACACTAAATAAGTTCTGGCACCACATCAAAAACCCAGATATTAAATTGTCAGAACACTTAAATGAGATAAGCTTCAGTAAATCCCTAAAACCCAAAACCGTAACAATATTTTTAATGCCTTGCTCAGAAGAGGAAAATGTCACATGTAGTGTGGGTAACAAAAATAAATCAGTGAGGTGATCATTTCCCTGTGTTTCGTCAATGAAGTCAGGTGAAACACTGCCTCCGGAGCCTGGCATGCTTTCGGGAGGCTTTCTTCAGAATGCAGGCGGCCTGGGAGTCTTTCCAGGAAGACCTGGAAAAACCGCAGTCTTCCGTGCTCTGTGTAGACTCTTCGGTCCCTACAAAGTACTTAGGGGTTTGTCCTCTGCTAAAAATATCTCAGGAAACCAAGATCTTGGTCCATGCCCAAGCTAGGTTCTCCTGCCCACCTGCGAACAACCATCCATTTCAGTCCTGTCCTACTGGTGCCCCTCCCACCCCAGGGGGCTCTCAGCTACAATTAGCATCCAGTCTGGGCCCTGCTCAAAACCCATCCCTCCGGCTGCTCTCAGTTTCAAGCTAAAAGTCCTTACTCGTAATGAGGTGTTGGTTACATCGGTATATGTACTTGTCATGAGCAGTTCACCGTGTGTGAAATTTATCTCAGTTAAAAAAAAATATTTTCAATTAATAAACTGATCCACAATGCTCCGAATGATCTGGCCCTGCCAGCTTCTCCAAATGTATCTTGTGCCAAATATCCCCCTCACTCAACTGTCCTTCGGTCACACTGGAACTTAGTTCCTCTCCGAGCAAGCTCTTTCCCACCTCTAGGCTGTCACACATGTGGCTCTTTCTGTCTGGAATCTCTTCAGCCATCCCTGCCCCACCCTATCCTCTTTCTTCCAGTTAACTCCTACTCATCTGGCCAGTCTCTGCTTGGGTGCCTTTTCCTCCAAGAAGCCTTCCTTCCTCCCTTCATCCTCATGCAGAAACGTGTGCTCACACCTGTGGCCCAAGGCACTTCTCCGCTCCCTCAGCATCGTCTGCTTCCACCACCACAGCACTTATTACAAACACGCGTTGGATTATACGGTGCATGACAGCAGGCACCGTTATCTTTACGATTCACTGTTGTAGCCCTAGCACCAGGCACAGCACAGATGATCAGTAAATATGCATTTAATGAATGTCAAAGGAAGGCATAAGGATGTCAGTCACTCTGACCCATAGCCTGCCTTCCGCATTTTGCTGACTCTAATGTGCTGCCTGAATTCTGTATCTGTCATCTCGAATCCAACAGAGCTCCGGCTCTAATTCTGCTCAGGTTTCTTATCTTAGAAAAAGGAATTTTCTAGGTGCAACAGAATTTAAGTTAAAGTGACAACACGCGTTTAGTCGATTAACTGTACATTTTGGGCACTTGTCTAATCTCTCAGCCAAAAGAACTGGTATGTCTAGACAGTTTTATGTGAGATGTTTGGCTATATGGCACTGGTCATTCTGGCCACTCCAGGGCAGCACAGAATTTAGCCTTTCCTGAGACAGAATCAATGACGTAACACCTTCAAGCTTTCGGCTTTGGAAAGTAGATATAAAGCAAAGTAACTCGACTGAATTCCTTAAAAATCTCTCCTTTGCACGGTTGTTATGAGGGATGGGAAGGAAAGTGAGGATGAGTCAGTGTGAGTCAGTGTTAAGAAAAAAACTCTGCTTCTGGTAAACAGTTTGCTCTTTTACAGACAAGATTAGGATTAGCCGACTCCCACTGCTAAAAATACACAAATAACAGGTGGTATACATTATATAAGTAGTTCCAAACAGAGATTCAGATAATTGATTCCAAAAAGGAAACGGTTAAGCCAGACCCTCCCCAGGGCTTGTTTTTTGTGGAGAAGCCCCAGACTAAGTAAGCATCTCCTTTAAGACAATTAAGATCCTAAATACTCCTACTGCTCGCTCAAGTGACTTAAAGGAATGACTGAGCTTTCCCAACAATAACTACCATGGAATGGGCACCTACTG
Organism: Equus caballus; assembly: GCF_041296265.1. Classification (NCBI taxonomy): domain Eukaryota; kingdom Metazoa; phylum Chordata; class Mammalia; order Perissodactyla; family Equidae; genus Equus; species Equus caballus. The sequence goes on along the minus strand of NC_091705.1, from coordinate 34,795,162 downwards.
TGTGCTAATAAGTGTGCCTGGCACTTCATATAATTCACCTTTAAACTTACAACAATCCTGTAAGATGGGTATTATTATCAACATTTTATACATTAAAAACCTGGTGCTCACAGAGATTAAGTGATTTACCCAAGGGTGCACAGTGGCAGCACCATAACATGAACTCAGATCTGACTTGGAAGTGCTTGTTGCCTGTATCCCAAACTCAATTCAGAAATACCTACAAATCACCACATGCAAGGCAATGTACCCGGTATCACAGGGGATATAAGGGAATAAAGGGCCACTCTAATTCTTAAGAAAGCAAAGTGAGGGCTGGCCCAGTGCCATAGTGGTTAAGTTCACACACTCCACTTCGGCGGCCTGGGGTTTGCAGGTTCAGATCCCAGGCTCGGACCTACACACTGCTCAACAAGCCATGCTATGGGCGGTGTCCCACATGAAAAATAGAATAAGACTGGCACAGACTTTAGCTCAGAGACAATGTTCCTCAAGCAAAAAGAGGAAGAATGGCAACTGATGTTAGTTCAGGGCCAATGTTCCTCAGCAAAAGAAAGAAAGAAAGAAAGAAAACAAAGTGAGAAGAAAATGGAGCTATCTAGGAAAGATTCATCTCTATTTCCAGAATCTTGAAAAAGGCCTGCCACGTAGGGACTGTCTGGGAAATTATTACTGAAATATATGTGGAAGATAAGGTAAGCACACAATCAAACGTAACATAAGGCAGTCTGTGGTTAGTGTGTCATGAGAACATGCTGTGGGGATTAAGATTACATCTTGCCGCAGGGCTCGAGGAAGATAGGGCTGGAGGAAGATCCACGAACAACAGGGCATTTGAGATAAGCTTGACAAACGGACTCTGACAGGTAACAGTGAGAAGTAAGGAGACTGGTGGAGTACAGGGGGCAACAGAGTTGGGATAAACCCTTACGAATCTCCAGCAAAACAGGGAGAAAATAAGGCTGGAAAAGCAAATTGTGTGGGCCGTGGGTCTGCTTCAAGTCTCTTTATATAGAAAAGCACCAGAATCACAAATATTTCTGAGTTGATTCAGATCAATACATGAGCAGACACACTTAACGGTTAAATAAATCAAGAACTGACCATCAGCCTTTCTCGGACAAAGGGGTGATGGTGGTGGTAGTGGGGGTGTAACTGAATAAGTGAATGCATGTATATAAATCTAGAACATACACGATTATATGACAAAAGGAACATTACAGATAAGTTCCACCACTTTCATTACCTCAACACTAAATCACTGTAGTATGGTTTTTGTGAGCGTACACTTTCTTTTAATTTAACCTACAGCTCCTTTATTAGGGGTCTAGTTAGGTCAATGACTCTCAACAGGCACAGTCGATAGACGGCTTTCTGGAAATGGGGGAGGATAGGAGGGCATTTTGGGTTGTCACAATATTTGATTGCCCCCTCGCTCAAATGGGTACTCAGTAGGTTGGGACCAGCATGTTAAACGTCCAGCAAATTGTGAGGTCTTATAGAAACAAAAATTGCCCTTACTCTGCCTGACTTTCAAATACCAAAATATTCGTGTAAGTGGAAATCTGTTTATAATTATCAGAGCCTAGAACTTAACTCCTTTGTACATGTAACGAAGTACTTCTGCATGGTTTCTTTTTTTTTTTGAGGAAGATTAGCCCTGAGCTAACATCTGCTGCCAATCCTCCTCTTTTCGCTGAGGAAGACTGGCCCTGAGCTAACCTCTGTGCCCATCTTCCTTACTTTATATGTGGGACGCCTACTACAGCATGGCTTGCCAAGTGGTGCCATGTCCGAACCCAGGATCCGAACTGCTGAACCCCGGGCCGCCGAAGCAGAACAAGCGCACTTTACCACTGCACCACTGGGCCAGCTCGTGCACACTTTTAAAGGCAATGTATTTTCCAAGAATGCATGGAAAAGGAAAGATGTAAATACCATGGAAAAGGAAGATGATGCTCTGTTTTGTATTTAGGAGTGAATCAGAACGTCTGTAACACACTTTCAAATAGTTCGGTGAAAAACTGAGACACACACATATACAGATAAAACACATGCAGCAAAATGTTAACACTGCTGGAGCTAGGTATTTGGTACAAACACTCACTGTACTCTTTTATTTTTTTCTAAATGTTTGAAATTTTTCGTAATAAAAGCTGGGGGAAAACTCCATCTGGCCCTCATTAAGTGAGAGGTTATAATAGAGGCTAAGAGCACCAACTCTAGAGCTCTGTGACTATAAGCAGTTTACTTTCCCCTCCCTGTGCCTCAGTTTCCCCATCTGTAACATGAGGATAATAACAGCACCTACCTCATAGAGCCGTTACAAAGATTAAATATGCTAACAAATGGAAGCTGCTTAGAACAGAGCCTGGCGCAGAGTAGGCCCTACTGCAGTCATAGCTATTATCATCAGATCTCAGCAAACGGCCGCCCACCCAAGCACCTGCCCATCTCGCCAACCTCAGTTCCTTGAACAAGCAGAAAGGTTGGAAATTCTTGACCAAGAGTCGTTTTTTCACTATTTCCTTTCAACCAGATCCTTTCCCTCAGCTCCCCTTCTTGAATCTGCTCAGCCAGATAGATCCTACTTAGCCTCTGACACTCTGGTGCATTTTTTTCTCAGACATCTCCCGACCTTATTCTCTCCCCATCCCACCTGAACACCTTCCTCCCTCCTACTTCTTACTCATCCTTCAGGACTCAGGCCCAGCACCAGCTCCTTTGTGAGCCTTCCCAGGCTCAGCCATCACTTGGCTGTCCTCCTTTGCAGTCGTCCCAGACACTTAGCATAAGACTGCCTCGAAGTGTCAATTACCTTTCAATTTGCATCTGTCTCTCTAAACAGACTTTGAAACTCCTTGAGAACAAGGGCTATACCCTTCTTTGCTATAAATTTTCTTAGGCTTCTCACAGCCCCTCACAGAGGAGGCATGATGAAATCTTTCTTTGATCTAGGTGGTTACATTTGTTATCTGAAGAACTTGCCCTTGTTTTCAACGCTGCCTCAGATAAAAACTTGCTCCAAAGGCTTTGCCCCAAACAGAACACTTCACTTGACAATATCTTTCATGCTAATATAAAGTCAAAGGCGGTCCCAAAGAGTTCCAAGCTGCATGTGCTATGTTCAGAAGCCAGGGCACACTGAAGTACTGATCTGGGTGTCACCTGGTGCTTCCTCCTGAATATACCCAAAGCCCAGTCCCAGCTGCATCTTCCTTTCTCTCCCAGCAAACCCATCACTCTGCCTGAATTCCCTGTGGGGAAGACCAACGTGATGAATGGATGATACTCTGAAGGTGACAGGACAGACTCCTGTTCCTGAAGTGGTCTCTAAGAAAAATCTCTACACATAGGAGGAAAGCAAGGGAAAGGGAAGCATCATTCCAGACTGAGACTTTGGTTCCGGCACCAGAGCAGAATTCCAGTGAGCTACGCTGGACCATGCTGTTGATAGAGTTCCCTTGCTTAGAACCTTCCAACACCTCCCACCGTACTCAGAATGAGAACCAAACTCCTCGTCACAGTCTACAAAGCCTGGGATGAGCCAGGCCCTTTCTCTAGCCTAACACTGTACCACTCTCTCTCTCATTGCCTATCCTCCAGCATCATGGTCCTAGCTGTTCTCTAAAGAGGACAAACTCAACTCTACCTCAGGGCGTTTGTGCCTGCGGCTTCCAGCGGTGGTTCTACCACTTACCGGCTGTGTGACCACGAAAAGTTACTCAATCTCTTTGAAATTCAGTTTCCTTATCCATAAAGTTCTATCACTCAGGAAATATTTATCACGTGCTTACTACAGGCATGCCCTGTTCTAGGCACCGGAGATAAAGCAATGACAAGAATAGACAAGGTTCCCACTCTCTTTAGCTCGCCTTCTACCAGACAAAAGGCAACTAAACAAACAAACAAATAAATAATTTCATACAGTAGCAAATTCTATGAAGAAAATTAAACAGAGTAATGGGACAGATGAATGAAAGTGGGGAGAGCAGGCTACATTACAGTGGTCAGGGAAGGCAGCCTTGAGGAGGTGACATTTGAGCTGAGATCTATTGTTTAGGAAAACTGGGTAAAGGATACATGCGATTTCACAAATGCATATGAATCTACAATTACCCCAAAAAGTTAAAAAAAAAAATCACACTGGCTACTATGTGGAGATTTATATACATACATACATACATACATACATAATATGTACACATACACAAAATCTTTTTTTTTCTTTTTTTTTTTGGAAGATTAGCCCTGAGCTAACATCTGCCGCCAATCCTCTTTTTGCTGAGGAAGACTGGCCCTGAGAGCTAACATCCATGCCCATCTTCCTCTACTTTATATGTGGGACGCCTGCCACAGTGTGGCTTGACAAGCGGTGCCATGTCAGCACCCGGGATCCAAATTGGTGAACCCTGGGCCACCAAAGCAGAACGTGCGAACTTAACCCACTGTGCCACCGGGCCAGCCCCCATAATATCTTTTTTTAACTTTAATAATCTGTTTTATTTAACCCAGTATTTCCAAAACATTATCCTTTCAACATGCAATCAATATAAAAATTATTAATGACATACTCTTTATCTCTGTCCTACGTCTCTGAAATCCTCCGGGTACGACACATCTCAGTTCAGACTAGCCCCATTTCAGGCGCTCAACAGCCACCTGCGGCTAATGGCTACCACAGTGAACAGTACAACCAGAGTTCCACCGAAGGCCTTTGATCGTGGGCATTTAACTTTGACCCTCATTTCTCTCTGTACTCACTCTCTTTCGTTTCCCCCCCAGTTTTATTGAGATATCGTCAACATATCACATTGTATTAGCTTTAGGTGTACAACCATAAATCTTGCAGTGGGACAAGAAGGGAACGAGGGAGACCGCGAGGAGTCTGCTGCTGTCTGACGGCTCACCCGTCGCAGCAGCGCGCAGGGTGTGTTTTGCCACTGCGGCAACATAACCAAACGGACTGGGTATGGACCAAAGAGCAAGCGAAACCAAGGAAGGTTTTTAGTTCAAGCAATTGGGTATTTACCTAAATCATATCTACCTAACAGTGCTTCCGTGAGAATTAAATGAACTCATACGCGTAAAACGCCCAACACAATGCTAAGCACACAGGAAATGCTCAATGTGTGTTGAAATGAAAAAAACAAAAATTGATCCTCAAGTTCCAGCACGTAAAAAGCTAAGGTACACCTCCACTGGATAAAATCCCCCAGTTCTTTCAGAAGCCAAAACTGTTCCAAACTTCATTTTTCAATGATTAACAAGGAAGATCCAGGAGTACATTTAGTCTCCTTTCTAACTTCCTTTTCACTCAAAGACACATAAACGTGTGTCGCTGAGAAGGGTTCCACAATTAAAAAATTCTAAGTTTTTCCTGTCAACTCTCTCAATTTAGAAGTTTAGATTTACATTAAATCTAAATTAGAAGCAGCCTATCTGCTAACACAACATACATGACTCGATGACTACCAGAAAAGATCTGCGCTGGACTCTTCGGAAAGAAGTATCAACAAAAATATACTGGAATTCCAGAGAAAAAGAGTCAAGAAAAGAGACTGTGTAATAAAACATTTAAATAGAACAGTCTATGGGAAATAAAGCTAAGAGTTCATGCATCATTGCAGCCAAGAGTGACATCAGGATATTGCTCTTTTTGAGATAAAACTGCATTTTGTATTTATTGGTTTTTGTTATTTGAGGGTATAGAATGGGGGTTTAGTTTGTTTGAATGAAGAAGTTTATAAAAGTACAAGATGCTATAAATCACAAATGGTAAGAAGGCCAAATTTTTACCAGCTAAAACAACAAAAATCCAACTTTTAAAGAGTCAAACCTAATGGCAAGCGGCAGTTCGAAAAGAGAAAATTTTCCTGAGAATTTAAGTTTGGGGCACTGACTTTGCGCCCTGGATTTCTATAGCTCTCATACCCGGGAGACATGACAGCTGATTGTCCTGTCCAAACAAACTGCAGAAATAATTACAACCACCAGGGAGAGTCCATTTCTCTTCCCACAGTATCCACTGGTCCTTATCACAGACAGATCCGTGTTTGTGTGGTTTGGATGAATGTTCTGCATAATTAGAATTCTTTGCAGTACCGAGCAGAAAGCAAAGTCTTTAAAACTTGTCATTTAAAAGAAAAGAAAACTGATTTTTTTTTAGAGGAATTCTGGCTTTGGGAAAGCTATTTTTAACTAGGAGTTGAGCACAGTGTTACAAGAAAAATATAGACAAATGAAGATACTGTTTATATTTCAAAGATGGTGAAACAGATTCTGCTACAAAATTTTTCCAATACTAATCTCCAGGAAATGCTTCCTTAGGAAAACTATTTTTATCCCTTTATCAACTTGGTGGATAAGTGTTTCATTTCCAGTACATATATGGACAAACTATATAAAGCAAAATTGTTTTCATGCTCTAGAAACAAACATTTTACAAATGGAAACGAAGTTTATTGTACTATAATGTTTATCTGCTAGGCTGACGAATGCCCTGGGGCCACTGATATCATGAAGTCTTAGAACAAGAGTCCATACAAGGAATAGGCTTGATTCCCAAGAAACTCCAGAAGCACGTCCTCCAGACCAGACACCACACTGGAAAACTGTGATTACCGTTAATTAATCCAGAACACATGTACATGTATTATTTTACTGCCTTATGTGGTATATAAGATGCTATATCACTCCCATTTTTCAGATAAAGAAATTGCAGCTCAGAAAGGTTGATGTCCAAGGTCACCAAGTTAGTAAGCGCCATGGCCACCAAACTTAGCTCTCTCCAGCTATGCAGTAGTGACAGTAATGCAGCGGCACTGGCAGGATTTAATTTGCATTCACCACGTGCTGGACACTGTTCTTTGTTCATATATTCTGAATAGTGTTCATATGTCAACTCCTGCAACCCTCACAACAACCTTATGAGGGAGGCAGGCAGGTTTGTTTCTGAGCCACCAGCCTCCTCTTTCTCCATCCTGCCCACCATATATGCGTGCTTCTTTCCCCACAAAATCAAAATGGGCATCCCAAAGTCCTCACGTTCTCTCTACCAAAATCAAAACTGGCTCTAAAGTGTTGATAATTATGGGCCAGCCCCAGTGGCCTAGGTGTTAAGTTCGGTATGCTCCACTTCAGCAACCCAGGGTGGTTCCCAGGTGTGGACCTACACCACACGTCTGTCAGTGGCCATGTTGATGCAGCAGCTCACATACAAAAAGAGGTAGACTACGGTAACAGATGTTAACTCAGGGCAAATCTTCCCCAGCAAAAAAAAAAAAAGAAAGAAAGAAAAAGAAAAACCCAACAGGACTTGATGGTTGCAATTTGTTAGGTTTGTTCAAAAAAATAATAATAATAAAATAAAATGTTGATAAGTGCTGAAGCTGGATGATGGGTAATGAAAGTTTCTTTATACTATTCTCTCTACCTTTATGTTTGAAAATTACCTTATAAACACCAGTTTTTGTTCTAACGTGGAATGTGACCTATTGAAGAGGCTAGAAGACTAGCCTCCACTAACAATGAATTCAAAGGAAGTGTTATGGAAGATGGCTATATAATAAGGAAGAAAGTGACACATTGATTCATTCATTCATTCCATGAAAATAAACTGAGCACCCATTACGTTAGGATATGTAAAGGTCCAATGAGGACTCCAGTGCTCAAAAAGCTAAGAATTTAATAGCAGATACAAAACGAATGCAAAAACAATTACAGAGGAGGACTATTTATAAGAAATGCTATAAAAAGAAAAGTTCAAACAAAGTGTTACGTGAGAAAGAAGTCACATCAGGACAATCCATTACACTGAACTTTCTGGGACAGCCCAACCTTTTTGGTGTATTAAACACTAAACATTATCTAAAATCAGCAAGTGGCCCACAAGAAGAAATGGAGCTAAATGCAAAAGAAAAATTAGGGCTGGAATGTCCACACGTCCTCTTTTATGGAATTACAACAATGGTTTCCAGACTGAAATTCAGGCCTCTCAGAGAAGAGGAGCAGAATTCCTCCGAAGTCGGATCAAAACATACTGATTGGAAAAGATTTAGCTGTAAAGAAGCTCACCCGAGCACCATTTATAACACTGAAAACTGAGAAACAATGTAAATGTCCAACAATAGGGTCTGGTTGCCGGTAGCCGTGGCTACATCATTTGATGGGCTGTTTGACAGGGTCCAGCCGATTAACGCCGAGGGGTGCAGCGTCGTCCCTTGGTGAAGAATAACCGGCCAGCCCCTCACATAGTTCTGAAACCTGTGCTGCTTCTAATTGCCCTTCATTCCTTTTCCTTTCTTAACCTCCAGTTTTCACTCCTTTGGATGGCTGCTTGGGAGGCACTACCTCCCGGGAAAATTAGATATAGTAAGAGAATGTGAGCACCTGCAGGTAACTTTCAAGATATTTTTCAGTTAATTAATGGAGGAGCACACAGTCCCCTTTGAGACAAGCAGAAAGGAATCCTGCCCAGATAAGATGTCGAATTAGGTTTATGGCCTCCATCTGGTTAATGCTTTCTTCTTCCTCCAGTTCTTTGTCTAAATATATATATGCATCGTCCTTCTAAGTTTGCTGGTTAATTGGATGATCAAGAAGTATCTATATATTATTCTTGACCCTCTGCTTTCTGTTAAAATGTTATAGAGGTTTTCTCCTAAAAGCAATAAATAATAAATAATTGATGAGTAGAAGGGCCGAGGGGTGCAGGGATGCCCCTCGGTGAAGAATGGCCGGCCGACACCCCTGATATTTTCTGAATTACATGCATGCTTTCTATCAAGGTTATGTCTATACTTATTTCTGTTTTTCATTCTTGAAGATATATAGTTTAGCTTAGCTTTTCAGCCCTTTACTTTACTAACAAAATGATACTTTCTCCGGCAGTGTGCTTAAGGGACTGTTAGCTCTACAATCTAAAAGACAAAGGAATGCTTTCACCCAGTAAAGGGCGCGAAAATGTAAAGATGTTTAACTGCCCGCTGAGAATGCAGATAGCCCTGGGGATAAGATACCCTGGAGTTGCCCTTTTTTCCCATTAACCATCTACACTAATGGCGTAAATGATTGAGGGAGGCAGGGATGGCTCCACCAGAATGTAACCAGACGGACTGCTGTCCTGTCCGGAGGCCTGGACCTTCTCTCTTTGATTTAACTTTACCATGAATTACAACAGATGCCTAGGTACCTATCTCTTTTAGCTTAGAGACAACAAACACTAATTAATTGCAGAGAAGACTACCATTAACCTTATGCTCTATAGAATAGAATGCTAATAAATATTCTTGTGTTCGTTTTTTACTTCCTTATCTCTCTGAGAATATTTGTAGAACTATTTCTGTACTAATCCTAAAAAATATATAAACGACACTTGTGCACAGTAAAGTTGGACTTGCTAACACCAACCCAAGTCTCACGTCCTCTTTATTTTCCCCTCATTGCGCTGACGCCGCCCATCCCTCAGGAACCTGGACTCAGCTGGGGCGGGACTCCGGCATTTGGTGACATTTTTCATCTCAACTGATGCACAGTAATGCATACATAACAATCTAAAAAAGAAATAAAATAGAAGTTCTCTTCCTGACAGGATTTGGACTAATAATGGCAGAATTCATTAAAAAAAAAACAAACAGGGAGGAATCATTACAAAATGTACATTCACTTGCCAAATACTTGATAAAAGACCAAGGCTTTTTCTTTGAGAATAAATTCTGGCAATTAAAGTTCCTGCATGAACCACACCCATGATGCATGTCTATGAGTTCCAGTTTTTACCAGAAAGACACTTGCCAAGTAGTCTGAAGGCAAAATCCTACATTTTGATGAATTTTTTTCCCTCAATCTTTTCAGAGGTCTCTTCTGCCTCTAATTTGACAATAACTTTCTTTTAGTCATTTATCTTTATCAGGTGTTTCAAACACATTCAACTTATATTTTTTTTAACTGAGGTAACATCGGTTTATAACACTGTATAAATTTCAGGTGTATGTCATTATATTTCGATTTCTGTGTAGACATCCAACTAATTTTTCACAAAGACAATGTCTTTTTTTCCTTTTTGTCCTCATATTTCATTATTTAACAAAACATCTAGTTATTGTGTAATTATAATAATAAAACTGGCATAAACAGGCTTGGGAACAAGCCCAGCTGACTCTTGTTGATCATTATCATCATGGCAAATACTTACAATGTGTTTAATATGCGCCAGGCACTGTTCTAAGCACTCTACATCGATTTATAGTCCTTTAATCCTCACAGTCTAGGTACCACTGTGACTATCACTTTACAAATAAGGAAACTGAGGAACAGCGAAGTTAAGTAACTTGCCTGAGGTCACACAACTAGTAAATGGCAGAGTGAGAATTCTAACGCAGGCAGTCTGGTTCCAAGTCGGTGACTTTAATCACTATAAAACCAGACGGAAGAGAGCTGCAGTGTGCAGGCGCTCTAGAGCAGTGCTGTCCAACAGAAGTTTCTGCAGCAGTGGAAATGTTTTCTATCTGGGCTGTCCCATACAGTAATCACTAGTCACATTTGGCTATCGAGATTGAGAAACTGAATTTTAATTTAATTTTAATTAACTAAAATTTAAACAGCCACATGTGGTTAGTAGCTATTGCCTTGGACAGCACAGTAGAGAGCTGTCTACTAGCCGAGAACATTCAGAAGGCCATGGGAGTTAAACACTAACTTTTATAGTGAAAATGGAGAGATCTGTTAATCTAGCATCTGTTACGTGAGATTGGTTAAGAAGCTTCTATATGTTAACTGACATGAAAAGATACTCATGATGTGGTTAAACGGAAAATATCAATTATAAGACATTACATAAAGTACGATCTCATTATTTGATTCAAAAATTATGAATAGAAAGATAGTAAACATATACAAAATTGTGGTTTCCTCCAAATGGAGGGTACAGTGGCTGCCTTCTCTGGTGGCCACTTTCCCTTTCTCCCACCGCAACAGAATCCCTCTACTGTTGGGAACGGTGATGTGTCCAGCTAAGAAACGACATTCACCAGCCTTCCTCACGGACAAGAACGGACAATGAGAAGTAAACTGAACGTGTTGGTTGAGACTTCCAGTAATTTGAAGGGTGTCCTTCGCCCTCCCTTTCGTACTTCTTCCTGCCTCAAGGAAAGACTGTTCATCTAGAGAGCTAGAAGCCCACCTGTGACCACGAGGTGACCATGAGAGTGCCAGCCATGGTGAAGCAGAGAGAGAGAAAGATCTAGACTGCATGATGGCACTGTGGAACTGCCATGCCAGCAACACACTGCCTACTTTGGATTTAATGTTTTTTGAAAGAAAAATAACTTGTCTTATTCAAAGCACTGTTACCAGCAGCCAACACAATTCCGAGCCAACCAATGTACTCAGCGTCCATTTCTCCTGCTCACAGAAAAAGCTCCTTCCTCACAGAAACACAATTCTGTTCCTGATTGGCATAAAGATAATCTCATCCCCCCTGTAAACACATGCAGTGAAGTGTTCAAGAACCAGGCCCAAGCCAATAAACATGGCATTGCCCTGGTGACAGGAATTCGTTCAGGAATGGGCACATGACCCAATTCAGGCCAACGAGATTCTAGGATTCGTATTCGGGGGCTTCTGAGAAAAATTCTCACTCTTAGGAGAACAGAGGAGGAGAGAATCTTTCTACTCCTTTGGTGAGTGCCATACATGGATCTGGGGCCCAGAACTGCTACATCTGTTTTGCTGCTGGCCTGAGGATGAAGCCAACACACTGGGGAGGGCACAACCAAGAGAATCTTAGGGAAAGAAGACTGAGGCAGTGGACTAAGTTAATCTTGAAGTCTGTCCTACCTCTGGGACAAGTATAAGTTATACGAGCCAAAACATATCCACACTATAGCGATGTCATCTCACAGGCAATGGAATGTGTGCTAAGAGTTATTCAAACACCGTGAGGAAGGCGAGTAAGTCAGGTCTTCCCAGTGGGCATGCAAAGTTGGGCCCTGGGTCTTCCAAACACTTCTGTGCCTTTTCCATGCCTCCTTTCCACAAGGCCTGATAAAGCTACTACAGGGGCTAAATTCGGCATGTCCTGCTTGGGCAATCCGGGTTCACGGGTTCCGATCCTGGGCATGGACCTACACCACTTATCAAGCCGTGCTGTGGCGGCACAGATATTAGCTCAGGGCCACTCTTCCTCAAGCAAAAAAAAGTTATTATATACTATGTGCCCAAATATTGAGTTATTTTAGAAGAGCTTTCATACACGCTTTTGCAAAAAAAGGTTACTGAATGAGTGTATATGTTTCAAAGGCTTCAAAATGATCACAACAGTTAACACTGATCTGTCAAGTGTACTGACTACTTTCCAGGCCCTGTGTTGAGCCCTCTCTCTCATGCAATCCTCACAAGAGACAAGGAACTCTCCTTACAGCCACTTTACAAGTGAAGAAACACCAAAGCTTAGAAAGGTTAAGTAACTTGTGCATGAAAGTAGAAAGTGCCTGGGCCAAGATCTGAACTCATGTCCAAAGGATTCCAGCACCTCCTAACCATGACTTTGTTCTATGTGCACTATTTTAACAACATTTTGGTCAACGATGGACTGCATATATGATGGTGGTCCCATAAGATCAGTACCATGTAGCCTAGTGTGTGGTAAGCTATACCATCTAGGTTTAAGTACACTCTATTATGTTTGCATGACAGAATCAGCTAACAAGACATTTCTCAGAACATATTCCCATCCTTAAGTGACACGACTGTATTTCAAAATATTCTGACTGTATTTCAAAATATTCTTTTTTTTTTTTTTAAGGATTGGCACCTGGGCTAACAATTGTTGCCAATCTTTTTTTTTTCTTTTTTCTGCTTTATCTCCCCAAACCCCCCCTGTACACAGCTGTACATCTTAGTTGCCAGTCCTTCTAGTTGTGGGATGTGGGACGCCACCTCAACGTGGCCTGACGAGCAGTGCCATGTCCGCGCCCAGGATCTGAACCCTGGGCCACCGCAGTGGAGTGCGCGAACTTAACCACTAGGCCACGGAGCTGGCCCCTCAAAATATTCTTGACTCTCTAAGTACACTATACTCATCAGACCACTAGTCCCAATTTTTTGGTTTGGAAAATATGGTCACCACATTTACTATGTTCCACATATAACATGCAGAGATCAAGAACCACTGAACGTTAGACTTATGCACACAAGAAAGCAATATAAGTACGTATGTTTAACTGATGCTGAAAATTAGGATTAGACCACCAACTTTTCTAAGTTTCCTTTTGGTGGTAAGTAGAAGCACACAGTAGGTAGGCTTGTGGAATTGGGAATGGAAGGAAAGAAGATAACGCATTTATTAAGCCCCTTCTAGTGGCAAGTTCTATAATGGTTAACTCTCAAAAGACTTCATGAGGCATTTCACAGATAAGGGGACCAAGACTAAAAGACCTTGCCCAAGGTAACCCTGATCTGCCTGAAACCCAAGTTCTTGTTCTTCCCACTATACAACTCTGCATTCCGATGAGTTCTAGTATCTTCCAAATATTGGCTAAAAAGAGAACAATGACTCTGAGGCCATAGGAAAGCTATGCCATTTTATTAGCCTCCATGGAAATACCACTTTAATTTTCAGTTACTTTCAATCATGGTGCCTTCGGCTTTAATAAATTATCCATAAAAAATAACAAATTGAAAATAATGCCTCAGGTTTTAACTTAAAAACCACAAGGTAACAGGTATTATGTTTCAGATAAACTAATTTGGAATAATATATATAGCATTGATTTTCTTAGGTAGTAAAATATAATCAGTAAGCAGTAGAATGCTAAGCTTTGGTACAAATATTCAAACAAAAACACAGTCTAGTCTTAAAAGTACACTGGCCACAAAGTCTCATTTATAAAAAAAAATCACCCAAATCTACCTCACGTACAACTAAATGGTATCATATTAAAATATTTACGAAAACTTAGAAGTCCTATTTTTAAATGACATATGTATATGACACTGTCATTCTCTAGGCAGCTGAGATCCCCAAATAGAGAATATTATAGCATAGAATTAAGAAGGCTTTATTATTAGTTTGCTAAAAATAAAATTAAATTAAAAACAAAAAAAGGTTTATATGAAAAACATTTTGCAGTTTCTTTGTTCAAGAGGTATCGATCATCTGCCTATGTATCACCCCCAAATCCTCCCACGCTCAGAGCCAGCCAGACTAAGTGCTAAGCTCTTTCTAATACCTTGGAGCTATCAGTTGTCTCAAACCAAAGGAGACTGCTAATCACCTTTTCAATAAGGAGGGCGTGTCACCAGTCCATACAGAAATAAAGGCAGCAGCTGAAAAATGAAACTGAGCAGGGCATGAGGTAGGAGCAGGCTTAACTACTCAACAAGGGAAAACATATTTCAGAAATAATAATAGCAGCTAATATTTACTGCGTGGTTCTCCCAGGCAGGCACTGTGTTAAGTGCTTTAACTACTTATTCAATCCTTACAACTCCATGCAGTACGTACTATTATTAAGCTTAACAGCACACGTTTGTTCAGAATATTTCCAGGATATGGTAAAGCCTTGAAATTTGGCTCCCCCACTTACTGGCTGATTCTGAGCAACTTATACTCTCTGAACCCCAGTTTTAAAATGTTAACTGTACACTGTAGTCCAACATCTGCATTTCCTAGTCCCTCATCTCTAGTGTCCGACTGCTTATGTCCTAAGCCAATCCTGATAAGGGCAGGAACAATATTAGGGCGGCCTTTGTCACCATCGTGTGCACAGGAGGTCTGGGTGCCCCCGCCCCACTCCCACATCCGGAAGCCAGCCAAAGGGCTGAGTCAGTTTCTCTAACAGCCCAATCCTGACTTCTTTCCCGTTCCCAACCACCTAATACTGATGAGGCTCCAGCATGCCTTTTAATGATGCCAGAGCTGGTTGGAAGCATATTTACTACCTCAAGGGTAACAGAGAACCAAAAACATCAGTATGCGTGAAAACCCCTGGAGAGTTCACACTTCTTCACGTATTCAATTCAACTTGAATACTAGAGGATTAGGTCATCAGCGATAATGTAATTCTGGTTAACTGGCAGTCACCCAAAAAGGCTTTAAAGGAATTCTAAAAGGGATCGATAGACTGTACTATTTTATAAGTAGTAGATTTGAACATAATTGAATCCTTGGCTAAAGAACTTGCTATATTTCAGGGTGGTCATCTGAACACTGGAACAATACGGTTTTTGAACATGACTCCCATAAGAAATACATTTTATATCATGGCTCAGATAGACATACATAAAAAGAGCTGAAACACAAGTTTTACAAAATAAAGCTTATTCTTACTATATGATACACGCTCTGGGGTTTTTCCGTTCTTCCTATCCTGTTTTTTCACTTAAAAAACATGCTGGAACCTCTCCCTCAAATAATTCCTCAATTTACTAATACGTAACAACCTACAGTTAGAAAAACACTGCTATAGGCAGCCCTTCCACTGTGTGGTTTGGCCAATGCATAAGAACAACCCAGGAAAGCAATGTTGTGAGCAATGAGTGTTGGACAGAGCATAGAGCTTCTGTTTTCTTTTCTTTTTTTTTAATATATTAAGCTGAGCTATTAATTGAGGGATTTTTCTCCACCTACCAGAGGAGACAGTACACGACAGTGTGCAAAGGCTTCCTTTAACTGAGACAGTGGGATTTCACAGAGCACATGACTTGGCATCAGAAAACCTGGATTCATTTTGCAACTCCCAATGAAATAACAGATCTAAGAAATGATCATTAATAGCTGCTAAAACCATTCTGTGAAAGACTAATGAGAAACTTACAACGGATGGATCATGCAAACAATACCTAAACCCAATGGTCAATTTTAATATCACACAGAGAGAGAACTAGACTTTTCTGCCTGCTGATGTAATACACAACACCACCTATTAAGTATAATGGCCAAAAAAAAATAAAGGGAATAGAGGAACACATTAAAGGGATGCAATCAGCCAAATCCAGAATGTGAGAAGTTGTACAGGACAAAAAACTTGATTTTTTCAACAAATAAAAGGAGGGGAAAAAAAAGAGAAATTGACACAGATTAAGGAATGGTCAATCAGACGTAATAAGTGGACCTTATTTGGATCCCAGTTCAAACAAACTAATGGAAAAAAACATTTATGAGATAGCTGAAGAAAGTGAATACTAAGTGGATATCAGGTAATATTTAGGAATTACAACTGTTCATTTTCTTAGGTGTGATAATGGTATTGTGATTATAGAGAAAAAAGAGAAAAAAAGTCCCTATCTCCTAGGTATGCATATAGAAGTATGTATGGGGCTGGCGCCGCGGCCCAGTGATTAAGTTTGTGCACTCCGCTTTGGCGGCCCAGGATTTTGCTGGTTCGGATCCTGGGCATGGACACGGCACTGCTCGTCAGGCCACACTGAGATGGCATCCCACATACCACAAATAGAAGGACTCACAACTAAAAATATACAACTATGTACTGGGGGGATTTGGGGAAAAAAAGGAGGAAAAAAAAAATGAAGATTGGCAACAGTTGTTAGCTCAGGTGCCAATCTTTTAAAAAAAAAAAGTAGTATTTATGAATGAAATGATATGATGTCTGGGATTTGCTTTAAAATAATCCAAAGTGAGGAGAGAGTGGGGGAGTATACTGAAATAAAATGGGCCACATGTTGTTAACTGTTGAAACTGGGGTATGGGAATAAGGTATTTATTCTACTATCCTTTGTACTTTTGTATATTTTCAAAACTTTCCATAAGAAGAAGATATAATATAAAAAGAAAATAAGGAATCCTGGATTAAAACTCCAGGGTGTATTAGATGTCGGAGCTGGGAGGTGTGCGGAATCCTCTGATTTCAATTTTCTCATCTGAAAACGGGAATGGTAATCTCCACCTCGTTTTTGTTGGGAGGAATGAAATGAGATCATGGATTCACATCTTTTGGAAATCCAGCTCTTATAAATTTACAAAGCTCTTACAAACATTAGCACAACAGTTAGTTCCTTCTCTCTGAGATGCTCTGGAAGCAGAGAGAGATTACAGGTTTGTGGGAATACAAATAGCTAATAGTCTGAAGCTATTCGGACTCATAAGAATTTCTGTTTTGTAGTAACTCCTCAATATGACACTGTTTTCTTCATAATGGCCTTTCTCTCCCAAAAGGACAGTGTCAAAGATATTTGCAATAAATTGAAGTTCTCTAACTGGAGTTGTTTATATTTCTTGTTTACTTTCCCAATTAGTCATATTTCCCCTACTAAAGGTAAAAAGTAAATTTACAGTAGACTGTATTGTTGAGATAAAACCCAACACAATTAACAATCAACCTAATCTAAATAGGACTCTGTTTAAAATATCCAGGTGCTTCTAGAAGAATAGATAGGTATCTTTCAGCACTAATGCTTCATCTCAAATAAAAGGAAATTAACAGAGGTTCAACTCTTAAGTAACACAAAGGGAAACTTGGCACTATCTGGCTTCAGCTTGCAGAATGAGTGAAGGGAGCCAGAGTGATCTTTCTATAATGCAAATCTGATTAAGTCATTTCCCTTCCATCAAAGGCTTCCCTCTGCTTTCAGGAAAAAGTCCAAACTCCTGAACAAAGGCTCAGGGGCTCTCCAGCCTTATTTCCACCTTCCTTCCCTAGTTTAAGCCCTCCAAGATGAGGCCCCTTCACACCATAGGCAGGGAAGTCTTTGTCTTCCACTCGTCTCTCCCTTACCTCTTAGTTGTCAAGTCCTGTCAATTCTCCTGAAATGTCTCTCAAATCTGCCCTCTCCATTCCATTCCTGCTGCCACTACCCTAGATCAGGCTTTTTTTACCTTTACTTCCTCACCTCCCAAAACAGAATATATATCTTTATTTCTGCTTCTGATTATGAAAGCAATTGATGCTCATAGAAAAAGAAAAGTAAAGCAATAAGGAAAGGAATAAACGTCTCCCCACGATCTCATGACACAGACATAAAGAATTTATCTTTCTAGTACACTCATGTTCATGGCAGCATTATTCACAATAGCCAAAGTGGGGAAGCAACTCAAAGGTCCATCTATGGAATGGATAAACAAAATGTGTTTATACACGTAAAGTACCTAGAAAGTGTATATGTATACATACAATGGAATATTATTCAGCCTTAAAAAGGAAAGAAATTCTGACACATGCTACAACATAGATAAACCTTAAGGACATTAAGCTAAGTGAAATAAGCCGATCACAAAAAGACAAACATTGTATGATTCCACTTACATGAACTATTGAGAGTAGTCAAATTCACAGAAACAGAAAGTAGAATGGCAGTTGCCAGGGGCTAGAGGGAGGGGGAATAGGGGAGTAGTTGTTTAATGGGTATAAAGTTTCAGTTTTGCAAGATGAAAAAATTCTGGAGGTTGATTGCACAACAATGTGAATATAGATCCTTAACACTACCAAACTGTACACTTAAAAATGGTTACAATGGGGGCTGGCCCGGTGGCCGAGTGGTTAAGCTCGCGCGCTCCACACTCCGCTGCAGGCAGCCCAGTGTTTCGTTGGTTCGAATCCTGGGCGCGGACATGGCACTGCTCATCAAACCATGCTGAGGCAGCGTCCCATATGCCACAACTAGAAGGACCCACAATGAAGAATATACAACTATGTACTGGGGGGCTTTGGGGAGAAAAAGGAAAAAAATAAAATCTTTAAAAAAAAAATGGTTACGATATAAATTTTATGTCATAGGTATTTTACCATAATTAAAAATAAAAAAAAATTTTAAAGAATTAATCTTTCTAGACATTTTTCCTATAAATACATACGTATATACTTAAAAAAACAAATATAGGAACATACTGTACTATAATCTGCTTTTCACACCTAACATATGATGTAAACATCTTTCATCTTTCTCATATATATATATATATATATAGCTCCCACCTCATTCTTTTAATGGCTGATAGCACCCATCATATGACTGCACCATAATTTAAGTTTTCAGTTTTTCAATATTATAAAAACATCATAGTCAACATCTTCGCATATTTTCCCATGATATCTTATGATAGACATTGCTTTTTCCACATGCTCCTTTTCTAGTATGGAGTACCCTGATTTTCCCAAGGGAAAAATACCTCCTCTTCACCCAAACACCCATTCTGCCCCCTACCACCCCTACTCCAGTCAACTCTTATTTTATCTGGCTAGCCTGGGCACATTTATTTTAAAGTTTATTCCTGGGTATTTATTTTTCATGTTGCTATTGTCATTAACTACATTTTCTGACTATTACTGCTGACATAAAGCTAGTGCTTTTTGTCTATCTTGTAGCTGCTTGTTCACTTAACCTTATTATATCTAATTTTTTTTTTTTTTTTAAGATTTTATTTTTTCCTTTTTCTCCCCAAAGCCCCCCAGTACATAGTTGTGTATTCTTCGTTGTGGGTTCTTCTAGTTGTGGCATGTGGGACGCTGCCTCAGCGTGGTCTGATGAGCAGTGCCATGTCCGCGCCCAGGATTCGAACCAACGAAACACTGGGCCGCCTGCAGCGGAGCGCGCGAACTTAACCACTCGGCCACGGGGCCAACCCCTAATTATTTTTAATTCAATTCTCTCGAATCTTCTCAGCAGATAATCAGATCATAGGTAGACAATCATATCATCTAGGTAGTGAGTAAGAATAAAAGCTCTGGGCTCAGGCAGACCTGGATTCAAATCCTGTATGACGGTGGTAAGCATTTTACCTCAATTTCCTCATCCATAAGCTGGAAATTATAACAGAGGTGATCTCTCAGGGTAGTTGTAAAGACCACATTATTAACTGAGACTAGCACATGAAACGTGCTGAACACAATATTAGTTCAATAAATGTCTGCTATCTGATGATACTGAAAATATAACTTTCTGTCCACACTTACACCTTGCATTTCTTTTTTCTTGTTGCATGACACTGATGCACTCCTTTTTGGCATTGACCTCACTTCCCACTTCTCCAAAAAAGTAGAAGCCTTCAGATTCCTTTTAAAGGACCTGTGCTGTGGATCTTACCACTCTCAGCTTCTCAGGAAAGTTGTGCCACTGATTTCCCCCTCATCTCCTGTATTTTCTCAGCCTCTCTCTCACTACTGGCTCTTTGCCATCAGCATTTAAATCTGCTCACATCTCTCTCATGCTTAAAAAGATTTCACCTTATTCCCCAATCGTTCTCCAGCCTTCTCTCTCTCCCTTCACAGCCAAACTTCTTTGAGCTGCCTACACTTTGTCTTTACTTTCTCACATCCCACTCTCTCCTCATCCCACTGATACATTATATTGAACCTTTGGAAGCTGCCGATATAGATTCCGCCTCCACCATTTCACCAAATCTGCTCAATTAGGTCCCCAGTGACCTCTATATTTATTTATCCAAAGGGCACATTTTAATATTTAACTTATTTTACTCGAAATCTCAGCAGCATCCAGCAAAGCTGACCTCTTCCTTGGGCTTTCATTACTGCACTCTCCTAATTTTCCTCCTACTTCTCTGGCCATTTCTTCTCGGTGTAGTCTAAGCGAATGGTTGTTCCAAGAGTGTGCCACACAGTGGCCCTGAATGATCCGGGCCTTTTTTTATCTCTCTGAATGGAACTCTTTCAATATTGATTAAGTTCCAGTTGTAACTGGACTGCTTTCGTCTCCATGAATGTACCTTTGAACGTGTCTGGAACACATGCCATGAGGGCAGGAACCTGATTCCTTACTACCTACACAGTGCCTGGCACACAGCAGAGGCTCAATAAATATTTTTTGAATCACCATAAATGAATGGCTGCAATGTGGAAAACAGATTGAAGGAGTGATGAGACCAAGAGAGCACCAAAAAACCCTGATCTTTCTGAAACCATACCTCTGGTCAACACACACTCACTGCCTGTTTAAAATCCTCTGATGGCTCCCACTGCCCCCAAGATAAAGTCCGAACTTCTCAAAACTCACTAGGAGATACAGGAAAGTGTTTCAGAAGGGGCACCAGCTTATCTCTCAAACACATCTAGCCAGACCACTTCCACTTCTCAGAATGTGTCTCCAGCCAGCCTATGAAATCCTTGCAGATGCCCAAGGAGCCTGCACTCTCTCCCCGGGGCTTTGCACGTGCCTGCTCTCTGCCTAGAACACTGTGCACTTCACCAGCCTCATCTTCTGGCCATTACAAAGGCAGGCTTCACGTCTCATTTTGGAAGTCATCTTCTTTTAGAATCTCTTCGACCATCCTCCCCCACTTCGTCTCCAGAAATCTGGGTTAACTGCCTTATTGGTGCATTCACAGTCTCCTGTATGTCCAAAATCATAGCTCGAATCATAATGAATTCCTATTTACGCCGTAAAACTATGGAGTTCCCTGAGGACAAGACGTCTCATTCAGTTTTTTACCCCTGGCGACCAGCCCAGGCCCTGGCACACAATAGATGCTCAGTGATGGACCTCCTTGTAGTAGTAGGAATAAAAAAAGCTCTCAAGTATTGACGACTTACCTGCAAGGGCATTGAACATAAATTTACTTTGTAATAACCTTGTAAGACACGTGCTATCATCTCCATTTTGCAGATGGGAAAACTAATGCACAAAGAAGTCAATTCTCCCTGGCCCCCGAAGAGTCACACAGACATACATTTTCTGCAGTTTTGAGTTATTCCCCGATCCCCAAATAAGAAGGGCTTTTTTTTTTTTTTAAGAAACTTTCGGATCAGGACAACGGCCCCCAAATAAAATCAACAGCCGACAGCTCACTCCACGCCAGTGCCGAGCGGGGTTAAAGGGCACGAGGGGGCGCCGCCCGGGCGCGGCGGAGGGGTTAAAGGTCCGACCCAAGCCTCCTTCGCGGGGATCCCCCGCTGCCCAGCCCCTCGCCCGCTGCGACGAGTCGACGCCGGTACCCGCACGGCTGGGCCGCGACTGCCCGCTCGGCCCCTGCTCACCTGCCGTCCCGCCGCCTCGCCGAGCCGGGCCGCCGGCCCGCAGCGCCTCCCCCGGGCTGCGAGGCGCTGGCAGCGCGCAGCGGAGCCCGTTGCCTTGGCGACCGGAGCTGCGGCGCTCCCGCCGCTCGCGCTACGGCGGCTCGGAAGGGACTGGAGGGTTCCCGTGCCCTTCGGCAGCCCCCGAGCGAGAGGAGGAGGGAAAGAGGGTGGGAGTCGGGGTCCTGAGCAATAAGGGACCCGGGTGGGGTTTAGCAGCCTGGAACTTAGTCCCTGGGGAGGGGAGAAGGAAGAGAATGCTAGGGGTAAGGGGGCCAGGAAGGCCGGGGGTGGGGTGGGGGGAGGACTTGTGCCACGGACGCTGCCTGTGCCTCACTTTACCCCTCTGTAACCTGACATGGGACCGTTCGGGGAGAGGACGCGGCGTAGGCAGAAGCATGCTAGACTGGGATTATTTAAAGACGAGAAAACTGATGTGGGAGGGGTGGCAGATGCCCCACTCATTAATCTCTGAAGGGGTGGGGTGGCAAAGAATGAATAAACTTGTTTCTTTGGGCTCAAGGTGAGAATTAATCACCAGATTTTATTTCACTGTGGGAAATAATTTATTTTAACTTGTGACGAGCAATTATACTTCTTGGAACAATCCTTCAGATATACTGGAACATGAGCACAAGGGATATTGATTGCTCCGTTGTTTGTAGAAGCGAAGCGTTGAGACCAGTCTAAATGTCCATCAGTAGGGGATTGAATAAATAAATTATGGTACATCCATAAAATGGATTACTATAATAATAAGAGGGACCCAGGTAGATACAGTTTAGTACAGACCTCTCTTCAAGCTACGCATACAGCAATAGTCACCTAACTAGTCCTGTCTTTGCTCCAACCCTACCCCAATGCTGTCCCAGTCTATTCTCCACCCAGCAGCCAAAATGATGCTTTTAAAATGTAAGCACGATCATGTCCTTCCCCTGCTCAAAACCTCTCACTGTGCTGAATAAAGTGTAGAGTTACCATGGCTGCCCACAATCCTCTAAGAGAACTTCCCCTGGGTACCATCCAACCTCATCTCTCACCATTTTCCCTCTTGTCTATGCTCCAGCCACCCTGGCCTTCTGGGTTTTAAGTTAAGCATGTGTCTGTTGCAGGGCCTTTCCTCTTGCTGTTCCATGTTGGGACCACTCTTCCTTCAGATATCCCCATGGATAGGAAGGAGCCTCCTTCCTATCTCTGCTCAAATGTCAGGTCTTCAAAAAGACCACCTACCCTGACTCCTCTAAAATACCAGACCCCACCAACTCTGTATTCTCCTCTCCTGGCTTTTTTCTTCACAGTTCTTCTCAGTGTCTGACATATTATATATTAGTTTGTTTATTGCTCATCTCTTTTCATTACAGCATAAACTCTTAAGGGCAGGCATTTTCTTTTGTTCCCTGCTGTTTTCTCATCACCGGGAACAGTGTCTGGCACATAGTAAAAGCTTGATAAATATTTATTGAATGAATGAATAAGTTAAGTGAAAAAAGCAATGTGCAACACCATGTGGTTGGAATGCAACCACGTGTAAAAAGGGAGTGACAGATAATACATATAATGCTGGCATGTGCATATATGAACTCTGGAAAGCAATTTGGGAGATGGCGGGGGGTAGGGGAGATAATACATTTTCCTCATATGTTCTTTTATGCAGTATTTTTTAAAGCCAAGTACATGCATCATCTTTTCAGACGATATATAGGAGTGTAGGGGATCAGAATTTGCCACCCTAAACTATGCCACTTTGGCATAAGGATTATTTTGAGCTGAAAGCATTTGAGAAGTAGTCATAGAGAAGCTCTCTGCCTTCCCCCTATACATTTCCCTTTGTGAAGGTGTCCCCTCCTCCTCTGTACCAGGAAGGGCAGAAGTTGATCACAGGGAACAATTCTAGACTTTTATCAGTGAAAGGAATCATCATAACAAACCTTACTAAAACAATCCTTAACTTCAGTTAGTTTCTCCCATATATTTACCTTCTCACAGTCTGCCACCCCTAAAAGCCTAAACCCCTTTCCATTGTCTTACCACTCCTCTACAAATTTAAAATTTGTCGTCCTTTGTGAAATGGTTTAAATGCCTAGCTGGTGTAGGGGAGGAAGGCAATTCCTCTCCCCTCTAGGTCCTTCTGGCTGGTCTAAGAATTTAACTGACATGAGACAGAATAATAGGAGAAAAACAAAGCTTTATAACACGCGTACTTGGGAGAAACCCAGGAAAACAGAGTAACTCTCCAGAATGGCCAAAGCTACCACCCTAAATAACATTTTCAGCTAAAGACTAAGGAAGATGTTGGGGGTAGTGGTTTGGGACTTCAAAGGAGAGGAAGGCAATTCACATGGAGATGGAAAAGCAAATGTTTGATAGACAGAACTTTGATAAGAATGAGTTTAGCAAGGACCCTCGCAGTCTACCGATACCCAGAGTTATCTCTGGTGATGGCCTGTCCTGGGCACAGGCATTCTATCTTAAATTCTTTTAGGCAGCCACAGGGAAGGTCAAAGTTTCTTTCAGAGTCTCTTGTCCTTAAAAATAATCAATCCAAAGAGACATATTTGGGTGGCCAATTCTGATCCCTCACACTGGCCTAGTCACTGAACCTAAGAGGAGAGAGGAAAATTGTTCCTCCAATACGGGGGCGGGGAACAACCTAGTTTTGACAATTGAAATGTAAATATGGGAGGGCTGTTTTGGGTCGCAGTGAGCTTCGCCCACCTCCCCAGAAAAGATGTTGCTGAAGGGTTCTTGCATGAGGTAGTAAATTGGAGTGGATGATCTCAAAGATCTGCTCTCCCCCACATTTGCCACCTAGACAAGGCACACTTCATCACTTAAGGTCAGAAACAGTGAAAGATGGGCAGGATCCCACATTTGGGAGGACTAATGGTTGCAGGTCAGAAAATGAAAAGCTCTTCAGCTGCTAGCTAGACCCAAAGTCCCTCACTGAACATAAAGAGCGCTTCCAGAATATAAACACATAGGAGACAAGGCCATTCTGTAGTTGGAACAAGGCAGAGACAAGGCCACTCCAGAACCACAAGATGACCCAACATCCTCCTCTTCTAACACGAGTGGGTCCTGCTCCTTTTCCAGTGACAGCTCTGGCCCTGCTTTAACCCTCGTACCTCCAGGATAAAAATGATTTAAGATACCTAATCACTGAATTGCCCCTGCTTCTTGACTCTGTCCGAGTCAAAACTGTTCCCCACCTCCTTAAACCCTCCGAAGAGGTACTCAGCACAAACCGGAAGTCTAAAATAAGCTCTACCCAATTTCCTTCACTAAGATACCTCATGACGTCTCTGGTGTGCGTTCTCCCTTGCTGAACAAGCTAAATAAATCTAACTCTTTTTGACTGCAGGTGTGTATCTGGTGGAATATGGTCACGGGCTTTATCATCTTAGCTTTCTTTCGCCCAGTCCAGCAATGCCCAGACAGGAAGAAGCAACGATTGTACTGGCTACCTGGAAGATTCAGTGATCCTGAAGCAGCCTGACTTGGGCAGGTATTTTGAGGAAGCGGGGTGCAGAAGGGCTGAGGTCGTCTTGGGACCCAGGTCAGGCCACCCCAAAATATCCCACGATAGCATACTGATTATTTTGAATTGAAGTTCCTTGAAAAGCGAAAAGGGCATGCTGACCCTCCTGTCGCTGTTCCCCTGAGAGCAGGAAATAAATCTCCCCTGTGAAAAGGTGCTCTCCCTGCATCCTTATCCCCAGAGCTGGGGATTTGCCGAGAAGCCTGTGTCGACAAACCCTGCTAATTGACTACCTCGAGCTGAAACTCTGCTTAAATTCCTAATTACCTATCCCAAACCTAGTTTCTTTGTCCCGTCAATTCTTCACAAATTTACTGTTTCTTTGTGTAAAAGATATATATACTGCCTGCTTTGTTCACTCTCCAAGCATCATTTCCTTATGACCTCCAATACATATGTATTAAACTGGGTTTTTCTCCTGTTAATCTGATCTTGTGTCAGTTTTACTATTAGTCCAGCCGTAAGGATACAAGGAGGGAAGAAAGGGGATTTTCCCGCCCCGACAGTAGGAATTAGGAAAGTTTGGTAGTTCTTCTCACTCTGCCATCAACCCTTTTTGTGGCTTTGGGCAAACTATTACACTTTGAGCCTTTTTCCATTTCTCTAAAAGAAGCAATCGGAATATATTTCTAAGGCTTCTTCCAGCCTAAATATTCTAGGATTCCAAACTCCACAGGTTCTTATATTCCCAGGTGAATGTTCCTCTACACTAGTCATTTGTATAACATTGTCATCATTGTTGCCGTACCTGCGTACCACCTGTGCTGTTATGTAAGTCAGTCATTTTTTTCTTTAAACGGACTCTCAATTTTTACTTAAATTTACATCACTGCTTAAATGGAAAACCAGCATTGCTTGGTAGAAATAGAATTTCTGCAAACACCCTCTCCCAACCAAAACACTGTTATTTAACTGTAGTTGTGGCTATTTTTGGAGAGATCTGGAAAAGGAAGCCTTCACTCTGTTAAAAAGGGAGATAAGCAAATGTTAGAAGAATGTTCAATGCGTACTAGTCTCAAACAAACTTCCTCTTTGGTTTGAAACAGGCCTTTCTCACTCTGCCTTTCCATGGTACCTAATGTCGTGTTCACGCACCCTGAGATCTTTCCTTTATGCCAAATGGTACATATATCCCACATGTTAGGTGATGAATAAATGGAAAGCAATACATTACATTGGAGGTGTGAGGAAGCCGTTTGGTTCAAAACTAATTGGGCCCAACCTTGTTTTTCCAGAAAGGCCTGACGTGGCCTGTTGAGCACGCATTGTACATCTGCTTTAAACACTCGCAACCTCCCAAAGCCCAGGAGGACGCCCTTGGAGATGGGGATGTTGCCCTCCTGCCATATCAGCATTTCTTTATAGATAAGCATTTCTTCCCAGAAACCAAGGATTAACTACTGACCTACTGTGCTCATCCCGTGACCACTCGCCCGCTGAGCCAGCAAAGCATCTGGGGGCCCTAGTCAGAGGGATACTCCTGTCACATGTGACGTCTCTTCCTCCTTCTAAGACGGCGCACTGCCACTCCCTACACCCCGCCTCTTCCCGGTGCTTCCTTCCCTGGCCAAGGTCACTTAGGGGCTCTAGTCCTCAACACTGGCTCGTGTAATAAACTCACCCCGACTTCGATTTATAGATTCATTATGGATCACTTGCATCGACAGGGAAGCAATGCCCATCTTTTCCTGATTAACTTGGACTCATCCTTCAGTTCTCAGATTAAATATAAATTCCTCAGAAAAGCCTTCCAGGACTAACCCCGAGGAGGTTGCTGTCCCTTACATAGTAGGCATGAAATTAACTTCTTGTCAAAGAATGTTCCCTCAGACTCCTTTTCAGGGTACTCAGCACCGTACGTCGTGGTGCATTTCTGTTCAGCGTCAGCCTCTGCTTAACTAGCCCATCAATTCTGGTGCACGTCCGTACCACATCTTGACACATAATGGGCTCCCAGGGAATACAAACGCGGTGAAGGAATAAAGCTTTCACAGGATCCGCAGCCCCGGGCCGGTTACCCCGCCTCCCCATCAGCCCCGGGCCCGCTCAGCCCCGCCTTCTCCTCAGCCCTCGGCCAGTTTAGCCCCGCCTTCTCCTCAGCCCCGGGTAGGTTTAGTCTCGCCTCCCTCCTCGGCCCCGGGGCCGCTTAGCCCCGCCTCTCCCCTCGGCCCCGGGTCCATTTAGCTCCGCCTCCCTCCTCAGCCCCGGCCGGTTTAGCCCCGCCTCCCCCTCAGCCCCAGGCCGGTTTAGTCTCGCCTCCCTTCTCGGCCCCGGGTCCGTTTAGCCACGCCTCTCCCCTCAGCCCCCGGCCCGTTTAGCCCCGCCTCCCCCTCTCACACCCCGGCGGTTAGCCGCGCCTTCTCCCTCAGTCCCCGGCCGGTTAGCCCCTCCTCCTCCCCAGCGCAGTGCTGACTTAGCTCCGCCTCTCCCCTCAGCCCCAGGCCCGTTTAGTCCCGCCTCCCCTCTCAGCCCGGGGCTAGTTTAGCTCCGCCTTCCCCTTCTACCAATGACGGCTGCCCTCTCAGTAGCGGCCGAGGGCGTGGGCGGGGCCACGCAATGACGCACGCCGCGCGTTTCCGGCCTGAGAAACCGTGGCGTTTTTGAGGAGACGCCTCAGCTGGCACATACCACCGCGCTAGAAGCCTGGTGACCGGCCGCCTCCATCGTCGGCGTCACCATGGGGGCTGTGCTGGGCGTCTTCTCCCTCGCCAGCTGGGTGAGTTCGGGGTCCGGTGCCTCGGTCGGACCTGTGGTTTGCGGGAGGGCGATAGGGAGCCGCAAGCCCAGACCCGATCGGCCTCGGCTCCAGAGGCCCGGGGTGGGGTAGACTGCCCCTGGGCTGCAGAGGGTGTCCGGCGGCCCAGGCCGAAATCTGCGCTGCCCCCGGCGGGACCGGGCGGCTCGCCTTCCGGGTTTGTTGAGAAACGCAGGAGGCCAGCCGCCATTGTTTACAATTTCGATTGCCCCGCCCCCGCCGGCCCTCTGGCCTGTGGGCTCCTCCGGAGCTGGCGGAGGACGAGGAATGGGCTCCCGGGGTCGGGGCTCGCTGGTTCGTTTCGAAGCACCTTCGTAAGGTGGCGTCATTTAACTTTGGGTGGGTCGAATGATATTTTTATTCCATAGCACGGGATTTGCCAAAGCTCCAGAGTACGTGGCGGAGCTGGGATTTTCGCCGAGGCCTGTCTGCGGTTCTGGTGCAGGGGAAAGAAGGCCTTGTGGGTTGCTATTGCGAGTTGGAAGCCGTGGCCTGAACATTCGGACCTTGTACAAGTCACTTATCTCTGGCTTCCCGTGAGAGAAGGGCAGTCACCCCAGTATTCCTCGCCTCGATAGCTGTCGTGAGGATAAAGTGAATAAATGGGTTGAATCACTTTGTAGATTGTAAACGCCGTGTTGTAAAAAGGCAATTTTAGGATCTAGGGAAGAGAATACGCTGAGTTCCCTCATACTCGTTCCAGAGAGCATGATTCCTTGAAATCTTTTTCTTGTTTCCGAATTCCCCAACTGACTTAGTTGACCAAGGACTCAGTCTCAGCCCATTCCGCTACCATTTCTTAGGGACAGAATGTACTTTTCGTCCTTTCAGGTTGTTGATCCTAAACCAAGAGGGCGTTTGGTCATTTCTTGGTTCTTGAGAGCAGTGGCTTTCTAGTGTTTTGGACCTTGACCCAAAGTAAGAAATACATTTATATAGTTGATTTAATACACCCAAGTTTTATGAGATAATTTTTACCTTTACTATCTGCTGTACAATTTTCTATCATATTAAAAAAAAATCCTGGTCAGTTGATTTTTGCCATCCACGAGTGGGTCAAACTCACTATTTACAAAATAGATTTAGAAAAAATATAGTCATTAATGAAGGAGTGAATTTGTAATTTGAAACAAAGATGTCTTTCCTTTCCTAATGACCTGAAACACCTTTTGTTGGCTTTGAGGTAAAGCTAAGATTTGAATGGAAGCCATCAAAGCATTTCTACCTATAAATCGCTTTTCTATTTTATTAATCTCTTTTGTTCAACAGAAACTGCACGGAGTTCGGTGTAGCAGAGAAGGAAATGAGTTGAGGGGAAGAATAATAGGAAATGAAGTCAGAAAGGTAGCAGGGAGCCAAATCATGTAGATAACGCATTGTATGGTCTTGTACTTTGGCTTTTATTCTTAGGTGATGTGGGGATCCGTTACAGAAAAGAGGAGTCATGTGATCAGACTTGTGTTTTCACAAGATTGCTGTGTGGAGGATAGATGGTAGAAAAGAAAGAGTGAAGCAGTGAAGGGGAGGAAAAACTCCCCCCCCCCCCCTCCGTGGGGTTAGTGGTTGGGGGCCTGCGAATTAAACTGACAAAAAGACAGATTAGCAAGAGAAAAAGAGTTTGTGTACTGAGCAACACACATACACACAGGAGTGCTTAGTGATGAATAACTCAGATGGGTGGTTAGGATATAGGGCTTGTTATATACCTAACCTAATAGGGGAAAAGGAGAGGGGGAAAAGGGCTTCTATGGGAAGAACAAATAGGTTTCTTTAGGAAAGACACATGGGTTTTTAGGAGAAGAATAGGAGATAAGAAAGCTTGTGGTAATATTTGTTTATGTAGGTGCAGAGGTCTTTTTGTCTTCTTCATGGCCATAAAACTCTCCTGGAGAGAGAATTTATAGCAGCCTCATATCCCAAAAGTTGCTGCTTTTAGTCGCATGAGGAAAGCTCCGAGAAGACTTTTTTTCTGCATCTGTTGACTCTCAAATGTCTTCATCTTAAAATACTTTTTATACTAATTCTGGGTTCTGAATGGGTTGCTCCAGCAGTGAGACAGGAGCTATTGCATTTAATCCAGGTGAGAGTGATAGTAGTGGCTTGGACCAACAGGATAGCTAAGGATGCTCTGAAAGTCATCAGATTCTGGACATATTTTGAGAGTAGAGCTGATGGTACTGACAGCTTTGGTGAGGGTTTTGAAAGAGAGAAGGCATCAAGGATGACTACAAAGTTTTTGCCCTGAGCAAGAGGAAGAATAGAGTTGTCATTACTAAGAAAGGGAAGTGACATAACGTGTAGTAAGACACATTTGTTTCCAAGATCAAGTACCTACTGTGTGAAGGTGGAAGAGATAGAACACTGGGTGGCCCCCCTCAAGATATTTACATTCTCATGACAGTTATAAACAAGTAAGTAGATGTGTTAGTTTGCTAGGGCTGGATAACAAAATACCACAAACTGAGTGGCTTAAACAATGGAAATTTGTTTCACAGTTTTGGAAGCCAGAAGTCCTAGATTAAGGTGTCAGCAGGGTTGGTTCCTTTGGAGGGGGGTGCGGGAGCACCTGTCCCATGCCTCTTCCCCAGCTCCTGGTGGTTTGCTAGCAGTCTTTGGTGTTCCTTGTTGTAAACCTCTGCCTTCATCTTCACACAGTCTTCTCCCTGTGTGGCATGTCTCTGTCCACATTTCTCCTTTTCATGACACCTGTTGTATTGGATTAGGTGCCCACTGTTCACCAGTATAGCATCATTTTAACTAATTAAATCTTCAATGACCGTATTTCCAAATAAGGTCACATTGTGAGATATGGGGGTTAGGATTTCAACGTATGAATTTTAGGGGTGACACAATTCAACTCATAGCAAACAGTAGGCAATTATGAGATTATTTAGTTGGATAGAAGAAAAAATAGCTTAAGGGAGTCAAAAGTGTGAGTGCAGACAAAATAAACCCGAAGCAATTAGTGTCATTGTTTGGGCGATAAAACATCTGTATTTCTGTCTTTGGCCAGATACAGACTTTTATTATGGTCTTTTGGCCCAGGTTGTAGTTAAGAATTGGAGACAGAGGCTGGGTGGTCAATATCCCATGGCAGTTGCAATTACAGATACTAATGGCTGTCTTGATGCACCAGGCCCCTGCTATGCGAGGCATTCTTCTAGGTGCTGTATATTCCTGACAGTATCTCATTCTTCACGCAGTAACTCTTTTTGGGTAGGTGGTATTATGCTCATTTTTACAGATGAGAAATCTGGGCTTTTAAGTAGCAGCTTGCTCCAGATCGCCCAAAACCGTGGTAAAGTCTACACAAGGTACCATCTATAAAAAGTAAAGATTATTACCATACTATAAAACCAGAATCCCCCATTGTTTACATCTGCTGCTTCTGCTGATAATTCTAAATTAGCCTGTCCGTGTAACGTGACATGAACTGCCTGTCAAAGCAGTTCAGGTGGTTTCCTAATCAAGCATATATAAGAATGACTCAGGTTATATCCTCTCTCATCTGGAATGTTCATTGGGAGATTGTAGCTGAGCATAGATCCAAGTTACTCTTTTTTTAAAAAATTGAGGTGAAGTCACATAACATAAAATGAACCATTTTAAAGTGTATAATTCAGTGGCATTTAGTACAGTCACAGTGTTGTGCTGTCATCATACCTATCTAGTTCTAGAATATTTTCATCACCGCAAAGGGAAACCAGACACCCGTTTAAACAGTTACTCCCCACTTCTCTCCCTCCAACCTCTGGAAACCACTTTCTGGAAACCGCTTTCTGTCTCTGGATTTACCTATCCTGGGTATTTCACATAAATGCAGTCATACGATATGTGACCTTTAGTGTCTGGCTTCGTTGACTTAGCATGATGTTTTCAGAGTCCACCTGTGTTGTACCATGTACTAGTACTTCATTTTTATGGCTGAATAATATTTCATTATGTAGATATGCTACATTTAACTTATCTATTCATCAATTGATAAACATTTGAGTTGTTTCTGCCTTTTGGCAATTGTAAATAGTGGTGCTTTGAACATTCATGTACACGCTTTTGTTTGAATCCTGTTTCCGTTCTTTTGAGTGTATATTTAGGAGTGGAATTGCTGGGTCATATGGTAATTCTCTGTTGAACTTTTTGAGGAGTCTCCAGGTTACTCTTGAATGGAGCTAAATGGCTCTTGCTATTGTTATTTATGAGGGTTTCCATGTAATGTTGCTTTATGCTGTAATATCAGATTTGGTAGCTAGGATTCTCAATAAACAGCAAGTGGAGTTAGGTTTGTATTTTCCTCAATGTTAAGATATATTATTTTAACATAAAATATGTTCTCTAGGAATATAACTAAATTTATTGGGCTCGTATTTTAGGCACTGTGTTGAGTGCTCATTTAATACAGCAGTGTCCGAGGGAGGAGGATTCTGTTCTGAGTCTATTTTACAGACGGAGAAATTGGCTTAGATTATGTAACTTGCTGAGGTAAAGTGGCAGGAATAATACTGACTCCAGAGTCCATGGTTTTAGCCACCTCCTCCCGGCCATAGTGCTCTCAGTTAAGACTGTTAAAGCCTGGTTTGCCTCATCTGTTCTGCGACATCCATGTCTTAAAGGAGTCCACTGAAGGAGGTCTCACATGGCCCTGGTGTGCTTATTACAGGTTCCGTGCCTTTGCAGTGGTGCCTCTTGTTTGCTGTGTAGTTGCTGTCCCAACAGTAAGAATTCCACTGTGACTCGCCTCATCTACGCTTTCATTCTCCTCCTGGGCACTGTTGTCTCCTGTATCATGCTGTCGGGCGGGATGGAAAGTCAGCTGAAGAAGGTAAGCAGAAGTAACACTACCTTTAATGTACTGGCTATTTTTATTATTTTTGTATTTTGCAAAATCTTAGTTGTAATTAATATTCTTAACTTCTTCACTGTTAAGAAAATCAACTTCATTGTAGTTGTTGGGTTTTTAAATTACTTTTGGGTATAGTCAAGATGCAGAATATGAAGATATTAGTTCTTTTCCAGAAGTAAAGGTAGTTAGAAT
The DNA here is from genome assembly GCF_041296265.1 of Equus caballus. NCBI lineage: Eukaryota > Metazoa > Chordata > Mammalia > Perissodactyla > Equidae > Equus > Equus caballus. The sequence continues at coordinate 34,761,854 of NC_091705.1, read as the reverse complement.
GAATATCTTCAGCTCTAGTCTAACTGAGAGAAAACAGATGTTAAAAGAATGGCCCTAAAACCTTTTCTTTCCCTATTTGTTTAAGATTTAAAACATTTAAAGTAGACTAGCCCTTCACCTTTGGAAGGAGTGTACTATAGCATGAAAATTCATGGGAAAATGGGAAATAACGTCATCAGCAGAGAAGAGCAAAGAAGAAAGCGCTTCACTTTTATTTTCAAAATGCAAGTTGTTTATCCTTGTTGGTGGCAAGATTATGAGTGAATTGGAAGGCAAAGAGAAAAATCCTACAGGACAGTCTTGTAGTTGTTGAAGTAGTCAATTTTATAAATCCAGACTTCCCTGTGGGGGATAGAATCTCTGTTTAAATGTGGCTATTCCCATAGCATTGAAATTGTTTTTCTAGATTCCTGGATTCTGTGAAGGGGGATTTAAAATCAAGGTGGCTGATATAATGGCAGATAAAGATTGTGATGTGCTGGTCGGTTATAAAGCTGTGTATCGGATCAACTTTGCCTTGGCCGTCTTTTTCTTTGTCTTCTTTCTGCTCATGTTAAAAGTGAAAACAAGTAAAGATCCCAGAGCAGCAGTACACAATGGGTATGTAAGATTTATTTATTAACTTACTATATTATGGTATGGATCTTCCCCTTCTGCAGTTCATGCTGCCGTGCTGATGGAAGCAGTAGAGTATGCAAATCAGTGGCGCAGGTGTATTTCTGACCTTTTATACATATGAAGTCGTTTCAATGTCATTTTCACTTGGAGACCTGTAGCGTGGAGGATGTGGCGGAGAGGAGGGTGGTCTTGGCTTTTGTTTTTTTTTTAATACCTTTGCTTTAAGTTCCTAGATTTCTATTGAACACCTGTGAAACAGTTCAAGCACTGTGCTGGGCACTATACACACATACATTTTTTTTTCTTTTTATTGTTAAAAGATAATCATATGCTTGATATATTTAAACAGTATACAGCAATATACACAGTGAATATATTTGGGCCACTGATTTACATATTCTATTGCATCCCTTTCTTGACCCCCTTTTACATATATTTCTAATTCTCATTTGAAGACCTAAGGGAGTTTTGTAAACTTTATATGTATTATATTCCCCTTTTTACAGATGCAGTAACTGAATTTCAGAGAGGTTAAATAAATTGCCTGAGATCTCTCAGCCAGTGAGACTTGGAGCTAAGATTGAAACTCATATTTGTCCAGCTCCAGAGCCTGATTCTTTCCACTCTGCCATGTAAGGCAGTCTTTACAGATCATGGACTGAAAGCTGGGTTTGGTCCTGGCTTTGCCAGTGATGAACTGTGTGATTGTGGGCAAGGCACTTAAGTCCTGTGTTGTAAAAGAAGGATTAGGTGATACCTTTCCCCAGATCTAATAGTTAATTGTTCTGTATTTAGCTAACATTGTTAGTTTAGAACTCTCCAGAATTCTAGAAAAACTCCTATTTTTAAGTGCTAAAAGTAGGGAAACTCTGAAATTATTTGTTTCTCTTTTACTATGAATGTGAATGATTTGTTCTCTGTGCTAATATTTGTCTTTAAATTGTGTGAAATATTGAGTGAAGTAGCCTCATGTCAAATAAGGAAATAAGCCCAGACAATTAGATTGGAACTGCTACTAAGGCTTTATTTTTGCATTTCAGTAATTCATTTTTCTCAGTGTAAGGACAAAAATGAGCAGTTCGTAAATGCACTTTTATATTTTAATAGGTTTTGGTTCTTCAAAATTGCAGCCATTGTCGGTATCATGGTTGGATCTTTCTATATCCCTGGGGGCCATTTCACCACAGGTATGGCTCACTCTTAAGGGGGTTCAGTATAATATATACAGTCTCTGCGGAAGGTTGAGTTAAAGCTACATTTTTGTTACTGATTTTGCAAAACTGGCAATTAAATGAGGTGGTGCCCAATTATATGATTGGGTATTAATATTAAGACATTAATTGATTGATTAAAGCCAGGAGGCATTCAGCCCACTTCTCACCTGGTCTGGAACCATATGTTAATTGTTTGCCAGTATTTTCATAGTTTACCTTCTCACTTGGCAATACTGCGTTAATTGGAGAGCTTGTCAACATAAGGACTTGTTCCACTGTCACTGTCTTAACTTGCTTCCTTAACATGGCATCAAATGACATCTGTGAGTTTCCATTGTGATTTTTTTCCCCCTGTAAAGTAAAGGAAAAGGCTTTGTAGTACCATTTGGAATGTCAAATCCTAGGCTTGCATTGGCACCATTTAGAACAAGTTTTAAAAGGTCTGAAAACTAACAGAACACTTCTCAGAGAAAGCCTTTGAGTTTGGAGTTGGAATAATCTTGCTGTCCTCCTGGAGATAGAATATGTCTTTACCACCTCTTTCTTACTTGAATGGAAATCTTTTTAGAATGTTGGACAGTAACATTCTGAAATGTTACTCCTACGGTAAATATAACTTTGTTCTTTTGGTTTGTAGCCTGGTTTGCTATTGGCATGGGAGGGGCCTTCTTCTTTATCCTCATCCAGCTCGTGCTGTTGGTAGACTTTGCTCACTCTTGGAATGAATCATGGGTAAATCGAATGGAAGAAGGAAACCCAAGGTTCTGGTATGCTGGTAAGTACCTAAACACACCTGTGAGAGCCATACTACGTTATGCTACATTAAACAGGGAATGCAATAAAAATCTCCATTTATTTAAATATATAAACGCCCAGTGTAGAGTTGACCTTTTAAAAACTACAGTTTCCCAGTTGAGTCAGTTCTGAGTTATATACATTTTAGTAGGAGGGAATAGAGTAGCACAGGTAATATAAATCATTGGATTCTCCCAATTCATTTATTTTGAGATTTGTAATGTAACTACTTGTGTTTAGATAGGGAAAAGCTGTTGTATTTAGTGACGTAGTCCTGGTTTTGATTACCTTGTTTCCGTGGACAGGCGCCTCAGATGGGTTCTACATATGGAACATCTGCCCACATCCCTCAGGCAGATGGGGGTGAACGGTCCACTGCTTTGTTCAGAGTCTTACCCCACCCCTTGTAAAAGCTCTCTGGTAGAAAAAGGGCACTTGAAATTTCTAGGTTGGGAATAGGATTTATAGCCTATAATAATGGGGAGGGACTTTGGAACCCTCTATTTATTAGACATAGCCATAACTCATTTTAAAAATAATAGTTGTTGAGATTTCTGGCCCCTCCTCCCCATAAAAGTAATAGATGCTCTGTTTCAAGAACTTAAAAAACCAGAAATCACAAAAGGAAACAAATTCCCCCATAATCCAGCTCTCCAGTAGTTATTACTTACTGTTAACATATTAGTCTGCACTCTTCCAGTCTTTTATTCTATATGAACATATGTGTTTTCGATGTATAGAAGAAAAAGTCATTGAAAAATGTGTGTAATATATTTGTTTTATTTTTTAAATGTATAATACATTCAAATAGTTTATAGTTTGACTTTTTTTAAACTTAGAAATAGCTTGTGAATATGTTTGGCTGCAGTACAGCAATAAATACCTAATAATATATCTTTGAGCCCATTACTGATTATTTCATTCGAATAAATTCCCAGAAGTAGAAGAGTCAAAGGGTATGGGTATTTTAAATGCTTTTTGTACATATTATCAAATTGTTCAGTTTTCTTTTCATCTTATTTATTTATTTAGCTTGCTTCTTTTTAAATTATCTTAAAAAAATGAAAAATAATACTATGTTCACCATAAATACAAATGATAGAACTTTATAAAGAATAAAACATGCAAATCTCTACCTGTCTGCAACCCACTTTCCTCTCCAGCTATAACCACTGTTACCGGATCTTTATGTATTTATGCACATATACATGGTTTTGTATCTAAATATAAATAGGTTCATACTTGTATTGTTCCTTGACTTTTTCTTTTCACTTATTATACAATTAATATCCTTCCATACCAGTGAATATGGGTATGTCTTAGTCATTTAACAGTTGCATGGTATTTCATTCTCTACAATTCTGTGGTGTTCCCTGGCTTGGTATACCATACTTTATTTAACCATTGCCCTATTGTTAGTCACTTAAATTGTTTGTAACTATTTCAGCAAAAGATTTAAAAAATTGTCTTTATCATTTATCATTATGGGTTGGGAATCCTGCAACTTGTCCTTTACTTCTTTCTGACTAATAAAATTTTATTTTACTTTTTACCTATTTACTTCTGTTTCCTGTAGTTCATTTTGGATGCCTCAGCTCTCAAAGAATTTAATAATGAGTGAATTGCAGATTGGCCATTCTTTGGAGTAGCAAAAGTAGAGAAATCTTGTGTATGCAGATGGGAAAACAAAAGGAATTGTGCTAGTAACTTAATGTTTAATTTTAAATATGCAAAATCCATGGAGATTGAGATAAGTAGAAACTAGTTTGCTCAAATAAGCCTGTGCTTTGAATTAAACACGAGTTAATTGAGCTCAACATGCTGCAATTGGTCTGAGTATACTACATGCTCTGTTTCATGTTTTCTGCTTTTCAGAGGTACGTAGCTAGTTGTTGATTATCCATGTGAATAGAAAGGAACATTACTTTAAATATTTGAAAATAGCAAATGAGCCACTTTCCCACAATGATGTGGTCTCATTGTATTTGATAGGAAATGGGTTTTTGCAGCTAGCTGCTGCAGAGGAAAAACTGCCATAAAAAGATGTCTGTATATTCTGTTTTCCACCATCACCATCCCTGGCATTTAGCTTGCTGTGAATTGGGTTATTTTGAGGGCCCAGGCGTCTTCTAAGTTCCTAAGAAAAGCTTATAATGCACATTATTTATCATGTGGTTACTGTTTACTGTAGCTGGAATGATCATATGTATGGTTTTCCAACCCGTGCAATCAAGTTAGGTAATCTAGGAAGTGAATTCAGTTGCACGGTGGATTCTGGAACTTCACATTGAGTCAGCTCGAACACAGTCTGAAGTTCAACCTTGGGGCTTCTATAATTTTGCTGTAAATTATTGACCATCATAAAAGTGAAATAATGCCTCATTATTTTTATATGGGGTAGAAGAAAATTGTTCTTCATTATACAGGTTTGTTACAATTGTGGGCATTCATATTGGTTTCCTTTTTTCCAGCTTTACTGTCCCTCACAAGCTGCTTCTATATCTTGTCAATCGTCTTTGTCGGGCTGCTCTACACCTACTACACCAGACCAGATGGCTGCACAGAAAACAAGTTCTTCATCAGTATTAATCTGATCCTATGTGTTGTGGTTTCTATTATATCAATCCATCCAAAGGTTCAGGTATGGTTGTTTTCTGCTTCTTCCTCCTGTGAAAGATTTTTCTTTAATGTTGAGCTTAAAACCTAGGTAACCTTTCATATAAATTTATGTCTAAGTTTATCTACTTAAACATTTTGCCATATTATGAAAAATCTTCATAATTATAACTTAGTAACTATAAAATGTGCCAGTGAGTGCCTGTATCATAATTAAGTAAATTTCCCTATCAAAAAAAAACCCTAGGTCACTTGAGAATTTATAGTTCTTATAAAATTGTTTATATCGTGAGCATGATTCTTATGAGTCATTAGTCAAGATATTTTAGGGGAATTAAACTATAAAAAATAATCGATTTTCATTTTTAAAAACAAAACTCATGCTCTTGAGTTTCATTGTTTAAATACTGTACTTTTAAAAATTCATGGGGTTTTAGATATGAAATATGAAAAGAACATCTAGACATCGTCTCTCCTTTTAAAAGTAAGAAAACTGAAGTTCCAGAGAGACAATGGGTCACATCGTAGTGGCAGAGCTGAGCTTAGACTCTACTACACCAAGGGACTAGTAAGTAAAGTCTTTGTGTGATACACAGGAATTTCCAGGATTAGGAAATGCCTTGAGAACCAGTAGTACATGCTTCTTCTTTCTTACTTCTTTTGCAAGCTAACTCAAACTGAAAGTTACTTGTCATCTTTCATCTGTCAAGCAGAATCAGAAAGTTCTCAGTTAATGACAATTCAGTGGGCTCCAGGGAAGTACACTGGGTTTTAGAAAGTCAGCCCTTGCAATTCCTGTGGTGTTGTTTTCCTTTTGATCCCATAGGAACACCAGCCTCGTTCTGGCCTCCTGCAGTCTTCCATCATCACCCTCTACACCATGTACCTCACCTGGTCAGCCATGTCCAATGAACCTGGTAAGGGAACGTTGACAGCACATTCATTTGATGAAAAGAAAGTAGGAAATTACTCCTTGGAAGGGTGCAAAAACTAGAGCTAGAACAAATGTCATACAAGCGAACAAACAAAAAACTTTACTTAAATGTACAGTGTTCGCTGTATGTCTGTAGATATTTACCTTTCAAGTTTTATTCCCTGTTTTTATTCATAACTATTCATAGACAACCTGAAGGACCACAATCCTTTCAATAGTCTAGTCTAGGCTTTTTTTTCCCCCTGGACTAAGTCAAAAGGAGTTAAGAGCTGGACAAGGCTATATTGTTTTGGCCCTTTGTAGAATTGCTTTAATTCAATTTTACTTTCATGTTACAGCCTCTAGAAGAAACAGCTGTAGGAAATGTCTTTTTGTAGTTATTATAGGGTTGTTTCTCTATAGGGTATTCTGTGGACTCCTTTTAAAGGAAAATAATTATCGCAGACCCTCAGTGATGATTCGACTTACGTTTATTGTATTCTTATGTAACTAAAAACAAAACTAGGAATAAATTTCTCATGCTTAGCCTTTGTACAACTGTAGAACCAAATGACTTGCCGCTTAAACTTCAAAACCAGTAAAATCAAGATTGGCATTTATGAGATTTGACAAATACTTTGTTGTTGTTGTTTTTCTTTTTTTCTAAAACTAAGTCACTGGTTGCAACACAAATATGTTACTAACTGCGAGATTTCAGGTTCTTTTAAGTATAGCATTCCCATGGTTTACATCATAACTGAATGAAGTGTAAGCACACCCCTAAAATCCTTTCTTGGAATAAGATGAGTTATAACTAAGGATAATAAAAGTTTCCCATTTTCAGATCGTTCCTGCAACCCTACCCTGTGGAGCATTATTACACACATGACTGCGCCAACCTTGGCTCCTGGAAATTCAACTGCTCCAGTCCCTACCTCTACTCCGCCATCAAAGAGTGGGCATTTTCTGGATACAGATAATTTTATTGGGCTGATAGTCTTTGTTCTCTGCCTTTTGTATTCTAGGTAAGTTAAAAAGTGCCTAGGACAAGATTCTCAGGAAGGTTAATAATAAAGTGAAGAAGCTGTTTTGCTTTCAAAAAGCAGTGTGAGGAGTAAAAAAAGCAATTTAACTCTCCTTATTGAAAGTCCTTGACTTGCCTCAGTTACCCAGATATGTACATTTCTTAAAGTTCAGGTAAATCCTCTCATCAAATAATTCCTCCAAACATTACAAAGAGATACTTTCTCCTCTGTATAGGAGGATAATGCCCTCACCTGACCCCAGATTAGCTAGAATAGTGGCTCTGAAAATTGATTGGCTTATTTTTTTTAATCCTTATTTCCTGTCATTGTAAGTAATATTTAAACAACTACAGAATTATATACCTCTCATGTTAAAAGTTTCCAGTTAATCCAAGACCCCAGCTTGTACTCATCCTCCCACCCATTTTTATTGATACTTACTTTTTAATAGCATGCATTGCTTTAATAATTTAAAAATATGAAATAATAAAAATAGGCAAGTATGTATTTATATAAACTAATAACATAAGTGACAAAAGTATAAAGTAGGAAATGAAAGTATCCTCCCTCCAGATTTACCTCTTGCATGGTTAACGTTTTGGTATGTATGATTTCAAGCTTTTTTCCTTTGCTTGTACTTATTCTCTGTTGATCTATCTGTATCTGTATAGATAGATATAATTTTGTATATTATACATGATTTTATATATAGTTACATAATTTTACTTATATCACTTGATATATAATTTTAAAAAATAAATTAGGAACATGCTATATAAACACACATACTATTCTAAAATAGGAATTTGTTGTTATAATTTGGACAGCTTTCCACAACATTATATATAGACTTACTGGGGTTTTTTTTTGATTGACATAGGGGTTGGCAAACTACAGCCTTTGGGCTTGCTGCCTATTTTTGTTCTAATAAAGTTTTATTAGAACACAGCTATGCTCATTCATTTTCATACTGTCTATGACTGTTTTTGTTTGTTTTGCTTTTGCCCTAATTTTTTTTCTTTTTTAAGATATAATTCATCTCCCATAAAATTCACTCTTTTAAAGTGTACAATTGAGTAGTGTTTTAGTATATTTGCAGGGTTGTGCAACTCTTACCACAGTCAATTTTAGAACATTTCATTTACCCAAAAAGAAACTTCATATTCATTAGCAGTCATTTCCCATTCTCCCTCCCTCCAGCCCCTTGGCAGACACTAATCTCCTCTGTTTCTGTAGATTTATTTATTTGAATGTTTCATATACATGGAATCATACTATACGTGGTCTTTTGTGACTGGCTTCTTTCACTTAGCATAATGTTTTCAAGGTTCATCCATGTTGTAGCATCTATCAGTACTTCATTCCTTTCTATTGTTGGAAATAACGTTCCATTGTGTGAATATTACCACGTTTTGTTTATCCATTCATCAGTTGATGCACAGTTGGGTTGTTTCCACTGTGGGGCTATTGTGAATAATGCTGCTATGGATATTTTTGTACAAGTTTTCTGTGTGGATGTACATTTTCACTCTTCTTGGATATATACCTAGGAAAAGAATTGCTGGATTATATGCTACCTGTATGTTTACCTTTTTGAGGAACTGCCAAAGTGTTTTCCAAAGTGGCTGCATCATGTTAAAATCCCACCAGCAGTGCATGAGGGTTCCAGTTTCACCACATCCTAATTATTACATTGTAATAATTGTAGTAGCCATTCTAGAGGATATGAAGTGTTATTTCATTGTGATTTTGGTTTGCATTTCCCTAATGACAGTGATGTTGAGCATTTTTTCATGTGCTTATTGGCCATTTGTATATCTTCCTTGAAGAAATGTCTGTTTAAATCTTTTGCCTAATTTTATATTGGGTTATTTGTCTTTTTATTATTTTTGAATATGGTTTGAGGTAAGGAATCCAACTTCATTCTGTTTTATGTGGATATACAGTTGTCCCAACACCATTTGTTGCAAAGACTTCTTTCTCCATTGAATTGTCCCGGCATCCTCGTCAAAAAATCAATTGACCGTGAATGTGATGGTTTATTTCTGGACTCGTAATTCTATTTCATTGACCTGTATGCTGTCCTTATGCCAGTACCACACTGTTTTGATTACCGTAGCTTTGTAGTAAGTTTTAAAATTGGCAAGTGTAGATCACCCCAGTTTGTTCTTTTTCAAGATTGTTTTAGCTATTCTGAGTCCCTTGCATTTCCATGTAAATTTAGGTTCAGCTTGTCAATTTCTACAAAAAAAGTAATTGGGGTGTTGATAGGAATTGCGTTGAATCTGTACAACCTCGTGGAGAATCTTCCCATCTCCACACTGTTGAAGGGTCCAGTCTGTGAACGGGGGCTGTCTCATTTGGCTCTTCTTTGATTTCTTTCAGTGCTTTACAGTTATTAGTGTACAGGTCTCAACTTCTTTTGTTAAATTTCTTTCTAAGTATGTTATTCTTATCTGATGGTATTGTAAACGAGATTGTTTTCTTAATGTAACTTTTCGGTTCATTGCTAGTATATAGAAATAGAATCGATTTTTGTATATTGATCTTGTATCCTGCAAGCTCATTTATTGATTCTGATAGAGTGTGTGTGTATTTCTTAAGATTTTCTATATACAAGGTCAAGTCATCTACAAGTAGAGGTCATTTTACTTCTTCTTTTCCAATCTGGATTTTTTTTGTTGTCTAATTGCTCTGGCTTGAACCTCCAGTGCAGTGTTGAATAGAAATTGTGAGAGTGGAATACTTATCTTGTTCCTGATCTTAGGGGGAAATCTTTTAGTATTTCACTGTTAAGTATGGTGTTAGCTCTGGGTTTTTCATAGCTGCCTTTTATCAGTTTGAGGAAGTTCTTATCTATTCCTAGTTTGAGTGTTATCATGAAAAGGTATTAGATTTTGTCAAAAATGCTTTTTGTCTGTCAAGATGATCATGTGGTTTTTGTCCTTTGTATGTACTTTTTATTCAGTCATTTAACAGACTTTTAGTGAGCATCTGCCATGTGCTAGAAATGCGTAGATAATTAAGGTGATTGTTGCTGTTGAGTTCCTCAAATAGCGAGAAAGACAGGAGTGGTAAGTGCTATGGCAGAGGGAGGCATAAGGAGCTGTGGAAATTTAAGCCGGCCTAGTGATGGGGTGATGTCAGGGAAGGCTTTCTAGATGACATGGCACGTAGTCAGACAATTGAAGAATGAGTAAGTTAGCTGGGAGAAGGCTGATGGGTGGTGCATTCCAAACATAGAAGAGGCACTTGTGACGTCATGGAAGCAGACACTGAGAGCGTGGTGTATTTTGGAAACTCTAAAGTAGTTAAAGCACCAAGTAGTAACTGAGGAGAGTACTATTTGTCTTGTGATAGCAGGCAGCAGTTCAGAACTTTAAGCAGGGTCTTTCAGAAGGCCTTCAGTCCCCAAAGTAGGAGCAGTTCGGAAATAACCTTCATGTGTATAGCCAATGGCGGCACTTCATCGTCATGGTCCCTTTCTGATTTGTCTTCTTTGGGATCACTTTCCAGCATCCGCAATTCTAACAATAGCCAAGTAAGTAAGCTAACCCTGTCAGGAAGTGACAGTGTGATCCTCGGTGATGCGACCACCAGTGGCGCCGGTGATGAAGAAGACGGGCAGCCTCGGCGGGTTGTGGACAACGAGAAAGAGGGAGTGCAGTACAGTTACTCCTTCTTCCACTTCATGCTCTGCTTGGCTTCCTTGTACATCATGATGACCCTGACCAGCTGGTACAGGTAGGAGGCACAGACAACACTAATGGAAGGCCGCTTAGCCCCCTTGGGCTGCCTGTAAAATCTCCATCCGGTGTCTTGACCTCAGAATCCCCTTTTCTTACCCATATAGTGAAGTTGCCGACTCTTTTCTGAAATATTTTTGACTTTTTCTCCTCTTGGATTTAAAATCTAGTTGGAATTCTTGCAATGCAAATCATGGGAAGCTATTTCAGACTTGAGTTACTTGAGAGAAAAAACCATGACATAAAGTAATCTCACCCGTCTTTGTTCACAAATTTTTGTCTGGTCTAGAGATAGCCATATGAAGTGTTCTGATCAAAGTAAGGATGTGATAAGGAAGGCAAGTTTCAGGGAGGCTGCTTCAATCTAGACTTTCACCAGTATCTAGAATAGCCAGATGTTCCTGAAGAACTTTGCCCAAGGAATAGAGTAGACAGGGTTCTTCATGCTGGCAAGACGATAAAAGCCATTTGAGAGGCAGAGTCCTCTGCTCATAAAAACTAAAAAGAGCAGTTTCCTCAGGTCCCTTCTAGAACCTTACTACAGAGTAGTGTCAGCCAAGTTTCACTGGGGAATTTCTTGACTATGGCTAGGGAGCTGCTAGATGCTGGTATCAAGCTCCTTTATCTGACTCTCCTGTTTTCTTAGCCCTGATGCCAAGTTCCAGAGCATGACCAGCAAGTGGCCAGCTGTGTGGGTCAAGATCAGCTCCAGCTGGGTCTGTCTCCTCCTTTATGTCTGGACTCTTGTGGCTCCACTTGTCCTCACCAATCGAGACTTCAGCTAAACCTCTGAGTGCCAAGGACACCACTGAAATCCATAAAGGTCTCCTTTGCTCCAAGTCCATATCCCTTTTGCTTCAACTAAAATATTAAGTGAATGCTTTGCATATTTTACTGTATTTGGATTTATAGCAGAGGGCAAGATTGAATAATGCGTAATGCAGGATCTGAACTTTTCATTTATATATATATATATTATGTTTATTTGTAAGGATATAGCACAAGGAAATGTTTTTGCATTTTAAAGTGAACTGCAGCTGTGCTGTGAAGAGAGTTCTTTATTAAGACCTGTAGCTTCCTAAACTCTGATTTAAAATGTAAGGTAGAAAGATGTTGGATATTTGAGGCAATTGTTAATATATTTCTATTGCAGTGTCCTTAAAAAAGCAAAAATAATAATAACGATGATGCATTTCTATGACAGTTTTCCTCTGTGAAAGTCTTATTTGTGTGATACAAGCACTATTGAGTCCTTAACCTCTTACGAGGTGTGGCATCATAGTACGTGGGGGAAGGAGTATGTGTGCGAGATTTTCCCCAGAAGAGGGGTTGCTGATATAGCTACTGCTTCTACATCTTGAGTTTTTTCATTTACTTTTTTTACAGTACAGCATTGATGCTGCTTAATTCAAGTCTGTGGCTTTGCCAAAAATGTTAATTTCCATAAATGCTTTGTAGGTTTGGTTAAAAAGAAGATTCACTTGGGAAAACAGTGCTCCTTTAGTCTATGTCATTATCTTGTTATGAGTATGTAAAAGTAAAATGCATGTGAATTTATTATATTTGCACTATAAAGGTATTTGATTAAAATAGAAAGACTTAAGCTTTCAAGGCCCTTTCTTTAACAGCTTTTATGAGTTAGCACCCATTCTGTATTTTTTGGACTTACATGGGCAGTGAGGTTTATCAAGCATCTAGCAGAATGCGCCTGTTCCTTCTAAAACTTAAGGTCTGACTGGTGAGAAAAGTCTTGAAAGCATTCACATACTGTACTCAGTATCTTCTCTGGATAAGACACTTGGGTAGATGAGACACAAGGCAGGCACTGTCAGGAAACTTCTTGACAAGAGGTAGCACGCAGGGAGGTAGACTAGGTCAGTTTATTCTTTCAACAAAGATTTCCTGAGTGTCTGTTCTCTATACCAGCCCCCGTGAAGTTCTGGGACACAACTTTGAACATGACAGGCACTGGCTCTGCCATGTTGGACTTAAGGAGGGTGAAAATGAGCTGACAGATGGTACGGTTGGTATAATTTGCGCTATGATGTAGGAATTGCAGAGAACTCCAAGGAGAGTTGCCTGGGGGTGGGGAAGGGGGTGTCTTGGTAGGCTTCCTGGGAAAAGTGAAATGTTAGGAGTTAGCTAAGAGAGAAATGGGGAAGTGGGATGGTACTGCTGAAGGGTAGACAAAACTGTAAATTAAAGGCAGGGAGCTTACAAAAATAACTTGTTCAGTAAAGCTGGAATGGGGAAAAGTGGGCAGGGACTAGGTTATGAAGGGCTTTGTGAACCACACTAAAGGATTTGGACCTTATGTTAAGGGCAGCAGGGAACATATTTAGTGACATGAACAAATAGTATCTTCAGTCACTGTGGCTGATATATAGAGAATGGATTTAGAGAGATGAGACCGGGGCAGTCCATATAAGATTTGAAACAAAGAAGTGAAAGAGAGGATGGGGGGAAATTGACAGCTGAGAGGTACTTGGTAATTCAAATTGGCAATTGTTTAGTTATGGGGGAGAGAGAGATTCCTGAGTGAGGCTGGTTTAATCACCTGGGAGGATGGTGGTTCCATTTATTAGGTGAGAGAAAGAGGAACACTTTGTGTTAGAAGAAGGATGGAAATGGTCCCTTAAGAAAGTTTAAGAGTCATTTTCTATCAGCCAACCTGGTCAGCTAATATTTATTGAGTACATACTATATATACTTTATGTCCTTGGGTAAATGATTACCTGTCTGAGCCTCAGTGTTTTCTTCGTTTCAACAAAAGATAGTACCTCATACATGTATAAGATTGTTTAGAGAGTTAAGTTACTTTGCAAAGTGCTTTTAGTCCATTTTAAGCATTCTGGTTGTAGCTGCTAATCTCAGTAGGAGCTAAAATGAGAGTAGACAGTATTCCAAAGTCAGAGATGTTCAGCCACAATCTGATGGAGGCTAGATTTGAAGTGTTCTTACAGAATTTAACAGATGGAACATAGAGGCGACAAGCTCAGCTTAGGCAGAGGTGGAGGGTAGGGAAGCAGGGCTTGATATGAATTGTTGGAACCACCATCTTTTAAACCAGCGGTTTATGTCAGGGTACAGAGATAAAGTTGCAAGGGATTTGGGGGGCTGATAGGGGCGATTTAGCCCTTTCCTTTGCCAGAGTAAAGTAAACACTGCATTTTCCTTAATAGTGGGGCCAGCCAGATTAAGACCTTTAAAGGTTCTGCATTTCAAAAACATTACAATGCGCCATCCCCAAGCTTATGTAATTCTAAATAAAAGCAATACTAAACTGTAAAATAAGTGTAACAAAGTCCAATAAAGTTTTTATTTTTTCTCATGATAACTTTGATATTAATTTGAGATCGTTTCTGTTCTTTAAAAGTTAGGGGGCAGTGTTCCTGCTGTGCTTTCTTGCACCCTAAGAATAAGTTAAGTTGGCCTGTTGCTGGAAGATTTAAGTGAATTATACACAGGAGTGCTGAATGACACACACGCATAAATAATGTCAGCATTTTGAGTAAGCCCAGGATTGTACTTGAAAGCAGGGCAGTGTTCTGAATCATCAGACCTCATGGTGCTGTCTCATTCCAGATGAGTCATCTGGTGTTTCGTCACCAGGAGCAGGCTTCTCTGTCCCCCAGGATTGCACATGGAGAGCCCTGGCTTTGAGGTCAGCAGTATGCTCTAGGAATCCATCAAAGGCAACAGCAGTGGCCACCACATTTACTTAGTTACAGCTGGGAGAAAGCTTGGTGGCCCATGCTGGGTGTTTACTTTCTAGCTTGGTCTTCCAAGGTACTTAGTTGGTTGAGAAATAAAACTTTCTCTTGACATTCAAATAATACTGCCAGAGAATAGGACCTGGTTATTGGCACTTTAGATGTTCTGGACCAAACCAGAACTCAGGCCAGGACAGCTTTTTTGTCCATTACAAGTCCTTGCTTAATTGTATTTTCTTTTTATACATTCAAGCTAAAGTGAGTATTCAGTTACATGAGTCATGCATTTGATCTCTGCAGATAGGTGGCACATACCAGGCTTATGCTTATGACTGGGAGCTGCTGTTCATCTCCTTACTCCTTTTGTAATGGTCCATCCATCCTGTTACCTAGGAGCCTAAATCAGGCAGCCCACTCAGTGGTGTCCTAATTACTGCTGGGTGACTCAAGCCAGACGATGCTCAGATCCCCAGGTGAAGACTTAGCTATCACAGAAATAGCTACATGTCCCAGTGAACAGACCTTGTCTACACCCCTGTAAGGTAGTGATTATTCGCCCCCTTTTACGGGTCAAACTCAGGTTTGGAGAAAGTGACTTGCCCACAGTTGCTCAGTAAGAGGCGAAGCAGAGAAACAAACCCAGGGCTTAACAGTTCTTTTTTCAATTAGACCCCATCGTCTCGGCACTTAAGGATACAGGAGACAATATAAACTAGAAACTGCTTGGAGCCAAGTAGGGGAGTCAGCTGGCTTTCTAAACCACTTATCACTAACGGAAGGAGTTAGGAACTCCCTGAAGACAGTAACTAGTATCTTACCAGGTCACTGTATCCCTAATGGCTGCTACCTTATCAGGTAAGAGGGTGAGCATTTGGTTGAAAATTTTTTTCTTCAGAAAGAGGATTTTGTTACTAAAGGAATTTATTACTCACCAGCTCTAAATGCAGTAACATGAAACATTTGCTGCCACTGTTTATAGGCCTGCCAAACCAGTACTATGTGAGCAGTGGGCATTGGAGCAAACTAAGAGGTATTTTGGAAAAGAAACCAGAAAGTGCTGACTCATAACCTGGAAAATAATTCCCATGGTATATAAAGCGCCTCAGTTGATCCTCATAACACCTCTACGGTAGAAAGGATTGGAGCTATCAGCTCTATCTTTCCAAATGTGAGAAACAGACCGAGCCTAAGTTCCACAGCCTCCTCAGGGAGAGTCTGACCTGAAGAGCTGGTATGTTGCAAATGTAAGTACTTACCTGTTGCATCATCAAAAGCCAGCAGTAAGTGTGGACATCCTACATGAGAGTATTTCTTCAACTGACCCATTGCCACACACCAGACCCACCATGGGGACCCAGCTTTTGTCTCCTCTGGGGCAGAGTACATGCTCCTCTGTAGAAAGGAACAGGGCAAGTAGAGAAAAAGCTAAGTGTGCCTGGGAGCAGAGTTGATCAAGCCACACCCTAGTAACCCCTCAGGGAGTCTGAGTTGACTTACATGTACTTCTTGAAAAATGTTCCATTCAAACTTGGGTTCAGATTCAGAGGTTAAGAACCTCTACTTTATATTTTCTGAGAAGCTAGAAAACAAGCCAATTTTTAGACTGACGCTGTCTCACTCTATAAAAAATTCCTCCCTTCTTTCCCTCTATGCTCTGTCTATGGGCTAATAGCAATAAGAGCACAGCCTCGCTCCAACCATCAGGAGGAAATCGTGGGCTCCAGTCAGACTGCCTGGCTTTGAATCCCAGCTCTACTACTTGAAGCTGTGTGTCATTGGGCAAGCTGCTTAACTTTTCTCTGCCTCACTTTCCCCACAAAGGCAATACCACTACTTCTTTAAGTGTGCTTGCAGATTAAATGAGATTCTGTATGTGAAGCACTTAATCAACGCCCGGCTCACATGAGCACTCAGGAACTGTTAGGTCCAGGAAGGACATGCATATCATCTCTACCACCGTGTGCATCTGGCGCCGTTCTTCTTTCTCCACCCTGGTGTCTTCTCATTGCACGTGATCTTCAGAGGCAGCCAGCCCACCATCTGCAGAATGCACTGTGCTGCCCCAGTGCCCCTCCCTGGAGGGCTCACCTGGAGGGAGGCACTGCCCAGGCCATCCGACCTGGAATGATAAGACCTCAAACTCATTGTCACAGAAGAACTCAACACACTCAACCTTACAGGGATTTTTATTGTTTAAGACTCAGTCATGCATACTAAAATTACATGTTTTCACCACTTTGACTTAGAAAATGCACTAGAAAAATAAACTTTTGGTCGAAACAAACACTGAAGTAGATGAATCACCATCACGTGTCCCTATAGTCAAAGCCAAACTGAATTTCAGTTTGAAGCGAGGAATGTGACCAGTGGCTGAAATGGTACCCCAAAGTCTGGACAGAAGATTAGCCCACCTCCCCCCCATCAGAGTGGTGGCAGAGGCTCGTGGCCCCAGAGAGGTTCCAAGTATTTCACCTGTAACAGGTCCCCACTGATAGGCCAAGAGACGGAGGCATATCCACAAGATTCCTCCGGGGCAGCTGTGCCCGGCTAAACTTGCCACCCAGCGGGATGAAAGGAAGAGCAGCAAGCTGGCAAACAGTAAATTCGTCACTGGCTTCTCATCCACGGATCCACTGGGTCTTCCCATGGAGTAAGTTCTGTGGGGGAATATTTGACTCTGATGCCTGTTACTGGCATTTCAAGCAAACCATTTCTGAGTCAGGAGAGCAGAAAGGAATTCACTTTAGATTTACAAAATTAACAGATCCCAAAACTGAGAGGCATTACCAGAGCTCACATCTTTCCTAAACTGTCAATATGTTTCTGTTTGGTACCTCCACACCTCTCATGCCATGGGACAGCCACACCTGTACCATTAGCTCTCATTTCACTTCCTAAGTGAAAGTTTCAAAGGAAAACCTTAAAAGCTGAAAACTTCAAAATGAGGTATTATTCTAATGCCACAACAGTACAACAGCTTTTGCCTAACCAAATGAAAAAGTAATCCCACGACTGATCTGAGAATCAAATGGGATTTCAAGAAACTGCCCATCTAGGATAATTCTGAAAGGCGCACTCTCTCAGGAATTCAGGGAAATGCCTGATTGCCCTAACTCTTTCTGGCAAAACTGGAGTATCTTGTGAGCTGAAGTTTTTGTAAACCTCTAAGGACAGGTGGCTCCTCGTGAAAGCAGGATGGAGTATGAGGGAGCTAAAGCCACCTTCGCCAAGGGCAAAGAAGGAGCTCAAGACCGGAAGCCAGGGTTGCACTTCTGACTGTTTCTGTAGATTTCTTGCAGCCTTTCCCTGGGAAAGTAGAACAGGATTCCAGGAAGAGGCACAATTTTCTAGAATTCTATGTAGGAGAAGAGGAGGAAGAAAACCTCCATATTACCTAAGCTTACGGATTCATTTGGAAGCTTTAGGTGTTAATTCATTCAGACCTAAATTTCCTAAATAATAACCCAGGGGCCGGCTCTGTGGCCGAGCGGTTAAGTTCGCGTGCTCCACTTCAGCGGCCCAGGGTTTCAGCGGTTTAGATCCAGGGCGTGGACGTGGCACCGCTCATCAGGCCATGCTGAGGTGGTGTCCCACAGAGCACAACCAGAGGGACCTACAACTAGAATATACAACTATGTACTGGGGGGCTTTGGGAGAAGAAGAAGAAGGGGGAAAAAAAGATTGGCAACAGATGTTAGCTCAGGTGCCAAGCTTTAAAAAAAAAAAATAACTCAGGGGGAGGGGGGACTTTAAGAGATGTGGGACAGTGTCCCTGTGGCAGTGAAGCCAATTGATGCCAGGAACAGAGGGTTCAGAGCTCAGCGTTTAGGTCCTCTTTATCATATGATGACTCAAGGGTGTTCAGTGCCTCATCCAAGGCCACACAGCAAGGTAAAGCTGGAACTCAGGTCTCCTAATTTACTATTCCCTTCGCTTCCCTACACGATACTAGCCTGAATTTAGGGAAAAGTTAAATTTGAGGTGTTTGTGAAATGGGCCAGAGCTTTTCTCTGCAGGAAAACAGTCCCAGTTCTGATGTTCACTGGTGTGCTCTGTCACTGTGCCCGCTACTGAGGACCGCTCACTGTGCTCCCTTGGCCACCCCCCACCCGGCTGGGGCAACTTTATACAGTCGCCTGGTGCAGCCACGCAGAGACTTGCCTTGATTCTCACCCAGGGGAGGTCCTGCTTTCACAGCTTGGTTCAAACTTCCTAGGGTCCAAACTATTTGATCTCTCTTTGGAGTCAAAACAAAGCACAGCAGCTCTGGGAGGCAAACAAACCTTGGCTCTGGATCCTTCCAGAAGCTGAATGAAACGGCTGCTTGGTCCAACTGGAAAGGCCTGAGCAACATCCTTCCTGGTCTTTGAGATATTTCTCTGAGCTTCGCCATCTCTATGTTGTCCATAGACAAAGGCAATTGGCCAGGAATGCAATGCAGAATTTAAACCTTGGAAACTTGGTGGGGCTGAGTGATTTATTTGTTTAGCCTTTTTTTGATTTTTAATCTTTCTTTCCTCTTTGGAACCCAAGAAAGCCTCTAACCAGTTCTCCCATGTAGGCAGTTGGTTCTGAACTCTCTACTTTAGCCATTCTGCTTAGATCTGTTCAGCAATGCTGGTCATACTGTCATTGTCAGATGAAACTAGAGGCAGCCAGGGGTATGCTGTGCGTTTTGGCACTTCCAGTTCAGCCAGGTTCCTAGGGGATCCAGGGTTAGCATCTCTGGTGAAAAGGGCTTTCCTCAGAATTGGCACTAATGAGGTAACTCCCACCACCAGCTTCTCCAAATATTTTAAAAAGTGCTATAAAGATGAACAGCTTATTAACAACAGGCTGGCCCTTGAATTTCAGAGCACAGTTCTCTTCCTAACTGAGCTGTCCACCTTGCCTGGTGGTCTGACAAGTGCACGGAGAAGGTATATACACAACACAGTACTTGTCACTTTTTAACACCATAATTTGCATGGAATGAATATGAGAGGCAATAGGTCAAGCCACCAGATGAACCACCTAATTTGATGCTTGGGCTAAGGCTAAATTCTCAATAGGAAGGGTCTAAAGTGCTGAAATGCAGAACTAACATTCAGTCTGGACAGACTAGTTTGTTCACCCACACAGAGAGAAAAACTCAGGTGGGTTTCGGAGGGCAGGGGCTCCAGAAGTGACTCAGCAATAACCTGCCCTTGCCTTCATTTCCAGAGACCAAAATTTAAGAATCCCAAGTACTTTGACCATTCCCCATTGCCAGGGTTACAAAATACTGCCAGAGTCTCAGGGATGGAAGGAATTCATACAAGATCCTGGTCATCTCACCTGCCCTCACAAAAGCCATCCTTTTCAAATTTAACCCTCACTATGAAAAGGAAGTTGGTATCGCTGGGTCCCAAGAATATGCATACTGGTTTCTTTAAAGGCAGGGCCAAATGGAGACACATCCCTCTTGGAAAGGCCCACAAAAAACAGGATCCAACCACTTGCATCTAGAGAGTCATCTTGCAGAAAACCGACGTCTAACATTCAATAACTAAACCAAATCTCAGAACCTCAGCAGCCAGAAGGGCCCTGGGCATCATTTCATCCAGCCTCTTTTTACAGATGAGAAAGCTGAGGCCTGCAGAAGCCCATGCCTTGGCCACAGTCACGTATCTGAGGCTGGAGCCCAGCTCTCTTAATTCTTAAGCCAGAATTCTTTTAGCAACATAGGCTTGGCTTCTAGTATTTTAGGACGAGTAAAATCACATACTTCTAGGGCCCCGTATGATTCTATTGAGAACCAAGGCTAAGGCTTATGGGTTTGGGAAAACTTGTTTCTATTGCAAGATTCAACCAACGAATCCCAGAGGTGCTTGAAGTCTCCGGTTCCCGAATTGGATCTAGAAGTGCTGCTTATGTCTTGATGCTTGTATGATTCAGTTAAGGTGCTTTTCAAACCCAGTGATGGCAACTGGGACCCGTACCTCCAACTTGAAGTTTCCGGATGAGCAACAGGGGTCTGTACTTAGGGTTCATGTGAAAGACGCCAGACTCCCCGAGTCTCACGTGTGGCCACCTTGCAGGCTTGGCCAAACTGTTTCAGGGGAGTGTGCCGCCTGGCCAATCAGGTGGTTTTCTCCTGGGACGTAGGATCAAAGTGACTTTAGTCCTGATTCTTCTGGCTTTGAGATGTGTAAGAACCAGATACAGCTTCCAGATTAATGGTTGTAAACTGGGATTCCAAATGTTTGGGAATCACGAGGGGACATTTTCCATGTCTTACACAGAGTAATTCAAGTAACCAAGGGCTTACCCCACGGCTCACCCTCAGAGCTCTCCAGGCTTTTCCTCCATGCTGCAGTTTAATTACAGGGAGCAGGATCGAATCCATGGCACCTTAGATTCTCCTTGTGCCCCTCCAGGGAAAAAAGGAAAGGATCTAAAGATGGTGAGACCCACAGGGACCTGGCTAATAGCAGGAGTACAGCTGTGATTTCACAGCCCTCATGGAGTCATCACACTGCGCATCTGAGGTCACCCCCTCGGGCAGCAGGGCCTGGCCCAGGATGTTGTCGCAGGCGGGGTCAGGTGGGCAGAACTCTCTCACAAAGTCCTCCTCAGAGGCCAGCAGCACCGCGTTCCAGGCAGTGATGTCCAGCTCTCCGGCCGTGCCCCCGTACTCTTTGGGGAGAATGCTTCTTGGAAGGTTTGTGTGGAGAGAATTCAGGTCAGACCCATGGAGGAAAAACTAAAGGGGAATGAGATGAAAACACACATGTCCTTAGGTTAATCAGTAATTCGTAACCTCCTTTGTGCTAGGTGCTCAAATAACTATGTGTTGAATGAATAAAGGAACAGTTGATGGCAACTTGGCCCTTCTAGTTCCTCAAAAAGCTTAGGGATCCTTGATTCTCTTCTTATACCCTGTGGCCCGTTGGCTGGTCCTTCAAAATATATCCAGAATCCAACCACTGCGCTGCCCCCTAATGGTACCATGCCACCCTCACATCTCACCTAGATTCCCACACTGGCCTCCTACCTGGTGTCCCTGCTCACACCCTTGTCCCACCACAATCTAAGCTCTTTTCATGTCAGTCAGGTCACATCACTCCTCTATGTACAACCTTCCAGTGCTCCTAGCTCACACAGACTAAGAGCCAAAGTCCAACAGTGGCCCACAGAGCCTGTCACAGTCTGCCCCTGTTCCTTCTCTGCCTCCCCCTCCTCCCACTTCACCCTGCTGCTCCTCCAGCATGCCGGGCATGCTCCCACCTCACGGTTGTGCTGTTGCTGGTCCCCCAGAGATCTGTCAGGCTCACTACTCCGCTCTTTCAAGTCTTTGCTCCAATGCCGACTTGTCAGTGATGCCACCTCTAACCACCCTACTGAATATGGCAAGCTTTCCCCTCCCTGCACTCACCATCCGCTTTCTCTGCTTTCTTTCTCTCCATAGCACTTAGCACATTCTAATACCAGAAAACATACATAATCCATTGTCTGTGCCTTTCTCTACAATGTCAGCTTCTGGGGCAGAGACTTTGGTCTATTTTGTTCATCTACAACATAGGTGCACATAGTATAAATATTTTTAAATGAATGAACGAATGTAGGAAGGACCAAATGAACAAGATTATGCGCCACAAATAAGGTCATTCCACAGATATAAAGGACCTGGTCCAAAGGCTGCTTTGATGAAAGCAGGCTCCTAACAGGATCTCCAGGAACCAACATGGGTTCAAACCCAGGCAGGGAGGCCACTAAATTAGTGATTCTCAAACCTAACTGCGCATCAGGATCACTTAAGGAGATTTTAAAAGCACAGATTCCTGGGCTCTACTCCTGAACTGCTGAGCTAAAATCTCCAGGCAAAGGGTCTGGGAATCTGGATCTGGATTTTAAGTTCCCTCCCTTGCAACCTTGAGATTCTCTGTTTCCTCTCTGAAAGAGAGCACAAAATTCAAGACTGAGTCTTGAGTCATCGAATGACCACAATGTTCCTAGGGCCAGGAAAGCAGGAGAAAAATACCACCCACCCCATTTCATTTTGGTACTGGGAAAGGTTAAAAGAGAACTGGCTCTTCTGGGTCAGAAAGGAAGACCATCTTTTTTTTTTTTTTTTTTTTTAAAGATTTTATTTTTCTCCTTTTTCTCCCCAAAGCTCCCCGGTACATAGTTGTATATTTCGTTGTGGGTCCTTCTAGTTGTGGCATGTGGGAGGCCGCCTCAGCGTGGTCTGATGAGCAGTGGCATGTCCGCGCCCAGGATTCGAACCAACGAAACACTGGGCCACCTGCAGCGGAGCGCGCGAACCTAACCACTCAGCCACAGGGCTGGCCCCAAGGAAGACCATCTTTTAAAGTGTCATCTATCCTTTCTTAAATACAAGTTAAGCTAAAAAACTCACATATTTCATAAACTTGAATTATTCCACAAACTTTATACAGAGAGACAAGAAATTATGTAAGTGCAAAGGCTTAAATAGCATTTTTAAATCCCAGGGAGCTGTGGTAAGAAATCGCCAGAACTCTTCTGAACTATCT
Source organism: Equus caballus (assembly GCF_041296265.1). NCBI lineage: Eukaryota > Metazoa > Chordata > Mammalia > Perissodactyla > Equidae > Equus > Equus caballus. The sequence continues at coordinate 34,738,698 of NC_091705.1, read as the reverse complement.
GCCCAATGACTACCCTCCTCCACGTCCTCTTGAACATAAAATGCAGTGTTGGCTCCCAATGCCCAGGCCAGGATATGAAAAAGTCTAAAGGATGACAGAGCAAGGGAGCTCTTATGATAACAATCCTGCCTCTGCTCTCTCTACTGTCATATATTATATTCTTATTAATTTCATCTTCCTCTCACAGAAAGGATTGTTCATTTATTTTTTCTGTAATCCCGTTCTTTCCAAATTAGTAGTCCCAGGGCAAAAATAATAAACTAAGATTAGTTTACTGATGTCACAATAAATTTATAGATACTTGTCACGAATAAAGGAGCAAAAAAAAAAGTATCTTAAGTCAATAGGATCATCACTTACTCTATTTGCAATTTTCTCCTTCAAAAATGGTTTGATGATGGCAAAAATGCCTTTAAATATTCGAGGTTCATTCACTACATGGACTGCTTTTATCCGAATGGGGAAACCATCCTGTGGGGAAAGGGAAGGGAACGTTAGAAGATGTGGAGTATCTGCAAACTGTGTTTCCACAGCCTGCCTCCCCACTTAAATCTTCTTCATTTTAGGCCCCAACATCAGTCTGGTCTGATTCTCACGGCCTCCTCAATGACAGCCCACGTCGGGGCGAAACAGGAAGACAGGCCTCAGGGGAAGAGCCTCTTGGGACCCAGAGCTGGGTTAGAACAGAGTTAGGCAAACAAATGGAGAGCTGCTCTTCTTGTAGCAAAAACGGTCTGAGTCTGTATGGATGGATCGAGCAAATAGGAAACCTTCTGGATCAGTGTTGCCCAAAGTGTATTTCCCTGGGTGTTACTAGGTGTGATGCAAAAAAGGGTTCTATGGTAGATAACTAAGTTTGAGAAAGAGGAGACTAACATAGTCAAACAGGTTTCCTTAACTGCAGGACTGTTCAGAGCTTTCAATAAGCAAATGTTTATTGCGAAATTCACAAGAAAGACTTCTTATCCCACACTGCCCAAACTTATTTAACCTTGGAACTTTTTTTTGTCCCCCAGGTCATCTTACAGGACTAGAAAAACACTGATCCAAACTCGTTATCCTGACACTTGAATCTGCACAGTATTTAGCAGGGGCACCAAAAGAAGAGTGGAAGCTGAGGAAAGCCAGAGTATTGGCTCAAAGCCAGAATTCAAATTTCCGATAATGACCTAATGTGACATTGATGTTTAAATAATCAGCCTGTGCACAGTAGGGGCCCAAACACACTGTGGAATTCAATGAGGAGAACTGTTGTTATCTCTGGTGCCCCACAGGTGACAAGAGACAGCACCCCTGTGGCTGGGTCAGAATGAAGGAGGAGTCAACCTGTTTGAGCTGTGAGCTTGGGCCAGGCTATATCCTCTGGGCCTCAGCTTCCCAATCTGTCAAAAAGGAAAAATAATTCTTGCCTTGTGTGTCTCAGAGGATTCCTTGAAGGACCAAATGGGTTACAATGACTGTAAAAGAGCTCTGCAAACCGTTAAATACTGTGAAGGTAGGTAAGGAACTTTCCGGCTAAAGCACAGGACGTGAGGTATGAAAGCATCTGGCCAACAGTGCTCCATGCCGCCAGGTCCCACAAAGGGCAGGAGGCTCGATCGCCTCGGGCAGAAGCACAATTGCTCAGTGTCATCTGTTAGGAGAGTTTCTCCTCTGTCTCCTGGACACACACACAAAAATGCAGAAAGCATTTCTCTGGTGTTTGGACTCCCGCCCTAAAGCTGGTCTTGTCCAGACTGAAGGCACCTCAAAAACTACTGGACCCTGATGAGAATGAGGGGTAAAGAGGACTTTTACCTTTTTCCCCATGACGCTTCTGTACTCTTCTGATTGTAGCAGTGGGAAGTGGGGTTTGTGTATCATGCAGAATCTGAAGCAAAAGGACAGGGCCCCAGGGAAAGCCAAAACAAGCACAGAACAGGCGTGTGACAAATACGGGCCATACCTGAAGGATGCCAATCACCTTTTTGGCTATAAAAGGGCCAAAATGAGATGCTTTTGATAAGCTCACTCCTTTGTAGTCTGCAAGAATTACAATTCCATTCACCTGGGTTTCTTCAGACTGAATGAGTTTTTCTAAGGTCAAATATATGGCTCGGATGTTTTCCGTAATTGGATAGTTGCTCGGTATCCATCTGTCTAAGGTCATAAGAAATGAACAGTATATTACAGAAATGAATACAAACAAGTAATCAGACAGGCTAAGATTTATCTCTTTGTTAAAACTGTCGTTTAAAAATGGAAGAGAAAGATATTCTACTAGCATGACTCTACTTAGGTTAGTAAAGGGGCCCCTTTAAGCAGCAGCTAATGTTTCTTAACTCCAAACAGAGCATCACATTCTGAAATGGAAATGCAACCGAGTGTTGAGGTTAAAAGTATGTGCTATGGAGTCAGACAACCTGGGGTTTGAATGGTAACAGCTGTGTGACCTTAGGCAAGTTACTTCCTCACTCTGAGCCTACATCTCCTCATAAGTAGAATGGCATAATAATACTTCCCTTAATGGACATCTGTGCCTCTGCCATCAGATATGCCCCTTTATTTCATAACACCACCCTGATTTTCCCTAGGGAACCACCTCTTCCCACGCTAGCCATGTAGTTTGGGTAAAATTGACTTAGCTCCTGGCTCCAGAGGTGGGCTTGGCCAATCTGGGTATTACATCCTCCTGGGCACAGTGTGTGATCCAAGCCAGGTCAAGCAGAGCCAAGGGGACTCAATCCTGGGACCCTAGCCCTTTGAAAGGAGAAGATCTCTTCCCTCTTGTAGTGGTGAGGCTGGGAGCCTGAGACTCAGGGGCGCCATGAGGCAGGAGCTGGCCTGAGAAAAGCCATGCTGAGGACAGCAGAGATGGAGACGGCTTCCCAATGCTGTAGGTTGAGCAAACTCCCCTTTCCAGGCTGGATGCTCCTTTAATACTCCCCATATATTTAAGGAGTCTTCCCTCTCTTTGGGAAAAACATGAAAATGACCACTTTTGACCATTAACCACTATTCTCAAGAAAATCCCACCAAGATCTGTCTGTCCCTTTCTTAGAAAGATAAAACTCCACATAATTTCCACCAATGGGATATGTAATGTGCAAAATTCCTATGAAAAAAATCCTTGTCCAAAAATTGTGCCAGCTTGCTGTCTAATCTTGCTGCCAATTAAACCTGCTTCTACATAACTGGATGTCATCCTTTCAATCACATATGTCTCAAAAGCACTTAGAAGAAGGCAAAGCCCACACCCAGTGGAAACAAAACCTTCGGTGTATGCCCCCTCCTAAAAGGTTGAGACGGTGGGGAGGGGTCTAGATCTGCTCCAGAGACAAGGGGAAAAAATTCATCTCACAAGCAAAGGGTTGAAACCAGCGTGGTAATATCTGTTTTGTAATAGTCTTATGTGTTGAGTGCAGAGGAGCAGCAGAAACACTCGTCAAATGGTTTCTAGGTCTCCTGGTGCCCTGAAATCTCCACGGCATTGCTGATTTTAAAATAAGCACCTCTAATATTGGAAAGTGCCCAAAACAGCAGGTAATGCAGTTAACACTGTGCCTGGTACACAGTAAAGGATCAAGAGCACGGTTTAGGCCCCAGAGAGGGTTTGGTAAGTGGCTAAAGGCAAGGGCGATGTGGGGCTCAAAGGCAGAGGAAGGTGCACGCCGTCCTCCCTGCCCCGTCAGGCTTCCCTCCAGGAGGAGTCTGTACGCACGCGCGAAGGAGGGCTATCGGCACGTTCTCATTTTCCTGGCTTGGCTGGGAAGAACACTGAAATCTTACTTTCAAATTTTGTCTCAGCTCTGTCTGATGGACAACATTGAGGCCAGGGGTGGAGTGGAGAAGCGTCCTGAGATTATAATGCATCTAGTGTCACGGAAGAGAAGAGGAAGAAGAATCAGAAAGCTTGAGTTCTAGCATCCCCTAGTCATTGTGTCAACCAAGAAATGTCCCTACACATTTCCAAATACTTTTTGTGGGTGGGGAGCTGTCCCCAACTGAAAACTACTGTGCCAAAGAAACATAAGGTGTCCTGATTACCCTCATGAAGTGCTCAGATCAAAAGGTGAATCTGTGAGCCCTTTCAATGGCTTAACAAAGTAGAAGAAAGGAGAGAAAAGTTGGAGGAGGCACATGGTACACAGACATCTTTCCAGGCGTCTGCCCAGCCCACACCATTTCACTGATGTCTGTACCTGACCTACTCACAAAGGAGGGAAGTCGTGGAGGGCAGGGGTCCTGGCAGCCCCACCTGTATCCTATGACCAGGGCAGCTTTCTCAGCCTGCCAGATTCTCAACCCTAGAAATCTGGAATTTGCATTGAAGGAACTTAGTTGGGTGGCCAGGTAAACCTAGGAGCTGAGGGGTGCCAGAGCTAGCCATGTACACAGAGGCAGCAAAAGCCAGTCTATAGAGAGAAGTGTGAAGGAGATATGCAAAGGGCAGCAGAAACGTGTGGCCCAGAGAGATGCACAGACTGAGACACAGAAGCAGAGACAGGGAGAAAGGCTGTCTTTGTCTTAGTTCCTGATGGGGGAATGAACCAGATTCTGGTTCTCGGTTCCAGGGCCTATGAGAGCTCTCTGGTTCTGTGAGATGCTCCTGTCTCCTTAGACTATATCCTATCTTTTTTCTTAAGCCTGGTTGAGCAGGTTTTTGTCATCTGCCATCAAAAGAGCCTTGAGTAAGACAGAGAGGGGACAAAAGGGAATAGGAAAGGGAGAGAGGATGCTGGACAGACATGTCCCAAACTGTACACACACCCCCTGGAACAGCCTAGGGCAATACCTGGGCGGATGCAGAGGATATGGCAGCCCCGGGGGTCGGTGTGGGGCAGCACGGTGAGGAATCCAGAAGCAAGGACATCTTTTAAGGCCGACGGCTTCAGGTTATTGAAGACTTCGGGCCAGCTTCTCCTGCAGCTGTGGTAGTTAATGAGGAGCTGCAGGGCCCGGTCATAATCAAATTTGCGGGCTCGGAGGAAGCGCAGCAGGAAGGCGTCGTCGAGAGAGGTGCTCAGGTTCGGGTACTCCTTCCGCACCATGTCACGGAGGGCCTGGACATCTCGAAGTCTCCATTCCGGCTTCTCCTGCAGCTCTTCCCTGGCTTTGGTGACCAGTTCTTCTGACAGAGTGCACACATAGCCAGGAGGCTCGGGCGGTGCCGGCAGCTCATTTTCAGAAAGAGAGGCCGCAGAAGGGCTGGTTCTCAGAGAGTCACTTTCTTCTGACATTAGCTACCAGGATTCCTGCCAAAACAAAAGCCCCAAGTGGAGTTAATAAAGCCCAGCGATGCTCATTTCAAACCCCAGGACATCATGATGTAGGCAGACGAATGTTTTTGTCAAGCCAAGTAACTTCAGAGCAGTGGTTCTCAAGCAGGAGAATGAACTGGAGCTGAACCAGGCACCCAGGTGCAACCCCAGGCCGAATGAAGTTAGAATCTCCATGGAGGCACCCAGGCAGCTAGGGCAGGAGAGACACACTCCTCAGCAGACACCACGGCCTTGCTTACAGATGTATGAACAGGTGCTCAACTTAACTCATAATTAAAGAAATGTGAATTAAAACAACTTTGAAATTCAGATTGCCAAAAATACAAAACAATTACTCTGATATGCTTGCTGCGGGTGGGAGAATAAATTGGCACAGCCTCTTTAGAAGGCAGCTTGTCAGTATCTACCAAATTTAAAACCACATACCCTTTGGCTCAGCATTCCACTTCTAGGACCTATACCTGTAAGTGTACGCAAAACGCATACACAAAGATGATGATTACAAATATTGATTATAATGGCAAAAGACTGGAAACACTTTAATTGCATACCAGTTGAAGACTGATTAAATAGTATTACCATATGAATGGGATACCATTCAGTTATGAAAAGGAATTTAGGCAGATCTTTATGAATTGACATATTAAGGAAAAAGTAAACTGCAGAACAGTGTGCATAAAATAATCACATTTATGTTTTTTAAATATATACACATATACACTTATGAATGCACCTAAAATTTCTGGAAGGAGATAAAAAGAAACTGTTACCAGTGTTCCCAGGGAACTGAACTGGGCAATTGGACATTTAAGGTGGGAGAGAGACTTTTCACTGCTGTTTTAATTTTTTACCATACACATGTGACTTATCATGGCCACGAAACTGAGCTGATCAGATCTTCTGTTGGGGTGGAGCATAACTGGCGGATGGCCTCAGCTGCTGTCCCTCTGGATCCATCATCCAGTGGATGCTATATTTTCCAGACTGCCCCCAGCCAGTGACTGAGGGAGACCCACGCCTCCTCTAACAGGCAACTTCGCCTAGAGGATGCCCTACCAGCCTGGCCTGGCTGAACCTTTCATGGAAATGCACTCCAGTCTGAGACTTCCTGCCCAAACCTCCTTCACAGGGGCCAGACTCGCACGGCTGCCTGAAGATTCTCCCTGACTTCTCCAGCTCCCCTTCCTTTTATGCTTCACAGGCATTGCCTCCAATAAATGTCTTGCACGGCTAATCGCATCCTAGTGTCTGCTTCTTAGAAGAAGTGAACCAACACACTTACTGAAGGAAAAACAAAAACAAAGCAATTGCCTTAGATATCCCAGGAATAAGGTAGCAGCAGGGCAGCCCAGTTCCAAAGCCCAAGCTCCCGTCCATGGGCTGTCGATGATCCCCCACTCTGAGCTCAGCCAGGAAGGCAGGGACCATCTTGGGGTCTTTGCACATTGCCAGTCTCCCCCCAGCCAGAGAGACCAGGTCATTGCCTCTCAATCTTAGGTCTGCCCACTTCATTCCTTGCATTCTAACCTCCAGCCCCACCCAGCTTCTTTCACTTCCTCCCAAAGATGTGTTTTCTTGTCTTGTGCACATCCTGTTTCCTCCCACTAGCATGCTCTTCCTCCGGTTCTTCATCTGACTGATTCACCCTCAAGTCCAATTAGATGCTACTTCATCCACTCAACAAATATTGAGCACTTAGTACAGACCAAGCTCTCTTCCAGGCACTGGGGATAGAACAGTGAACAAATGAAAAATCTTGCCTTTATTGAGCTTAGATTCTAGTGGAGGAGACTATAAGCAAAATAAACTATACAGTCTACTAGAAGAGGGTAAGTGCCGGGGAGAGAAACAGAGCAGGGAAGGGGGCTGGATGTATCTGGGGATGGGAGGTGCAATTTTAAGTAGGGTGGGCAGGGAAGGCCTCACTTGAGTGACATTTGAGCAAAGATGAAGATGAGGCAGCATGTCATGCAGACATCTGGGAGAAGAGCAAGTGCAAAGCCTCAAGCAGGAACATTCCTGGCTTTTTCAAGGAACAGCAAAGAGGTGAGTGTGGCTAGAGGCAAATGAGCACGGCAGAGAGTATGAGCAGATGAATTTAGAGAGGTGCTGGGGCCGCACTGGTACAGGGATTGGCAGGCCAGTAAGAACTTTGACTTTTACTGAGGTTGGTGGGAGCTCTGGAGGGTTTACAGTGACACAATCTGATTTGTATCTTAAAAGGATCACTCGGCTGTTTTGTGAGTGGACTGTAGGAGGATAAGGACAGAAGTGACAAGACCATTTAGAGGCTCTTGCAAGTAATCTAAGCAAGAGATGATGGTGCTTGAAGCAGGAAGCCTCCTCTGAGTTCAGGCCAGGTTAGGAGCCTCCCCAACAGGAGCTCCTTGGCATAGCCCCTCCTACTCTTGTAACTGTCGGTAAGGTAATTTGTAGACTACATCTGCCTTGTTCATCACCTTAAATTCAGCACCTAACAGGGTATCAGACACATAGTCTGCACTCCATAAATATTTGTTGAATGAGTTTAATTTGCTTGGCAGAGGTATCCTGAGTGAGGAAGAGAACAACAATCATGGCTCATGGGACCCACCCTAGGGTGTTTCCATGGGAGTCACCAACACATGCCTCTAATCCCAATCCAGTGCTTATCTGGAAGGCAGACTGTAGTGTCCATGGGCTACAGGCCTAGCCTCTCTCCCACCTTCCATCTCAATGCACATTAAATGCCAGCCAAAACAAATAAATGACCCACCACTTTCGAAACACCTCGTGCATTTCTGACACCTCTGCCTGGAACTTCCTCTCTTTGTTTATTCCCAACCAGACAACTCATCACCTTCCAGGCCTAGCTTCAATGTCACCTCCTCTGTGAAGCCTTCTCTGACTCCCCCAGCGTGATTCCTTCCAGTTTTCCACAGCACTGGGTTCCTATTTTTCTCTCAGAAATTGCCATCCAGTGTCATGAAACTCCTTAAAGGCAGTTTCACCACCCATTCGTTTATCAAATTACTGATCAGCTACCATACATGTCAGGCTCTGTGCTCACAAGCACCAAGAAAACAACAGTGAACAATGTAATTCTTTGCCTTACGAAGTTTAACTCACAGTGGAAGGATGAAAAGAGATATGTGCTCCAGCATTTTACCAAGTATCAAGAATCGTGATAAGCACTTTATACCTCTCCTTTAACCTTCACGATATTTGGTGAGAGCACCATTACTGTACTTATTTTACAAAGGAGGAAACTGCCCACTAGAATGTAAACCCCACGAGGACAGACAACTCGCCTGCCACCTTCACTGCTATCCCCAGTGCCTGCCACGTGATGTGCTCAGTAAATCTTAGCGGATGATGTGTGCCCAAAGGTACACACCTGGTGAGGCCGAGCGGGGATGCGTCTAGCCCCAGAGTGGGCTCTACACCCCACCTGCAGCTTCCTGTTTAATCTCTAGGGCCTCGGCAGTGTCAAGCACAGTGCAGGACTCAGTGACAGTCTGGTGAACGAACTGATGCGGCGGTAGAGGGATGGGTGCAAACACCATTTGTTAGGGAGAAGCCGGGCATCTTCCTCACCTGGAACCCATCAGTTGGAGAGCATCACCTTCTTCCCCACCCCACCCCAAGAAGGAGAGGTCAGGAAGCCACGGCTCCTGGAGCCCCAGAGACCCCACGTCCCGTCGACAGCCTTCCGAGGCCCCTCATTTCTGGTTGTCACCCCTTCCCCAGGTGTCCCCATTTCCTGGGGTCTCTCTTTCTCCTCGGGTCTCCCACTTCCGGTTATCCCTCCCTCTCAGGGGCCCCTCTCCCCGGCCCCCGAGGCACACGGAGGGGATCGCGGGCACTCACCGGCCCGGCTACGGGGCGGAGCGCGGGTCAATGGGCGGCGGGAGCCTCGTCCGGCAGCGCGCGCAGAAGCGACCCGCACTCCCTGCCCGGCCGGCCCGGCCCCTCGCGCCGGAAGTGACGTGCACAGGGCGTGGGAAGGCGGGGCGCCGCCCGTGAGTGCGCATGTGCGACGTCTCGCCGCAGTGCCAGCCCTCTGTCCCCCCCTGGCGGCCGGGCCTCTGCGCTCTGGGATCTGAGCCTGGGAGGGGCGGGGTGGAACAGGGGGCGCGAGCAGGATTAGATAGTATGGAAGGGGAAACTGAGGCCCAGAGAAGGAAAGAAGAAGCTGCCGCTTTCCGAGAACATACTGCCATGTACCTGGTGTTTTTTATCCGTTATTTCATTAAATCCTTGTATTTATGGAATTCTCCTATTTCATGAAAGGGAAACTGTCAATCGATAAAGTAAAGGGTTTCGGACCTAGACCTCGGGATTAGCATTCCAGGATTCTTCCCGCCATAGCTGCCGTCAGGACTGGCTGCTTCAAAGGGGGAGATTCCGCTCCCGAGCACATCTGTGTCTGTCGTTAGCTGAGTGGCCTTGGGCAAGTCCCCATTTCACCCTTGGGCTTCAGTTTCCTAATATGTAACGATTCTTGCCCTAAACTCCTGATTCAATAATTGTTTCCTGCTTTGGGGTTCTTGAAGTCCCCTTCAGAAAGTGGTAGCTTGAAAAAGGCTTTACTAGCCCCCACCCCTAGTCTATTAAAACCCCCAACTCCCCCCCCCCCCCCCCCACATTTTGTGCAACTACAACTTTGAGACAAATCCCCTAGGTCCCTTTTTCTGGCAAAATTAAGAAGCTAAACCATTTCTAGAGAGAAATTCTGTAGTCCAGGAGGACTCAGAGCCCAAAGGAATATCCAAGAGATGACCTTAAACAATCTCTTCCTTTCCTTACCCCAGTGACAAGAGGGAGGTGGGGACTGACCCAGGAAGGCCACGGGAACATGGCAGTTTGTGCCAGATGCTAGATTGTGCAGGGGGAGTGGAGGAGGGGAGGGGGGTGCCAGGGAGTCATGAGTTTTGGCTTCTGCTCTCAGCTCTACCATTTCTAGAGCTGCCAGATAAAATACAGAACACTCAATTACATTTGAATTTCAGATAAACAACAATTTGTTTTTAAGTATGTCTCATGCAACGTTTGAGAAATACTTATACTAAAAAAATTGTCTATCAGAAATTCAAGTTTGACTGGGCATCCTGTTTTTTTATTTTTATTTTTGCTAAATCTGTGTATTAGTTTCCTGTGGCTGTTATAACAAATTACTACAAACCTAGTGGCTTGAAAAAACACACATTTGTCCTCTTACAATTCTGCAGGTCAGAAGTCTAAAATCAGGGTGTTGGCAGGGATGAATTCTCTCTGGGACTTCAGGGGAAAATCCATCTCTTTGCCTTTTCAGCTTCTGGAGGCCACCTGACTTCCATGATTCGTGGCCCCTTCCTCAAATCATTTCAACCTCTTCTGTTGTCACATCTGCCACTAACTCTGATCCTCCTGACTCCCTTTTCAGAAAACCTTTTTATTTTCTTGTGCTAAGAACACTTAACATGAGCTCTACTCTCTTCACAAATTTTTTTTAAATTTTTTTTAAAAGATTTTATTTTTTCCTTTTTCTCCCCAAAGCCCCCTGGTACATAGCTGTATATTCTTAGTTGTGGGTCCTTCTAGTTGTGGCATGTGGGATGCTGCCTCAGCATGGCCTGATGAGCGGTGCCATGTCCATGCCCAGTATCCGAACCTGCGAAACCCCGGGCCACTGAAGCGGAGCATGCGAACTCAACCACTTGGCCACAGGGCCAGCCCCTCTTCACAAACTTTTAAGTGTACAATACATTAGTGTTGACTAGAGATACAGTGTGTCCTGCCTCCCTCCTACAAGGACTCTTGTCATTACATTAGACCCACTCAGACAATCTAGGATAGTCTCCTATCTCAAGATCCTTAATTAATTAATTAATTAATTTTTTAAAGATTTTATTTTTTCCTTTTCTCCCCAAAGCCCCCCGGTACATAGTTGTATATTCTTCGTTGTGAGTCCTTCTAGTTGTGGCATGTGGGACGCTGCCTCAGCGTGGTTTGATGAGCAGTGCCATGTCCGCACCCAGGATTCGAACCAACGAAACACTGGGCTGCCTGCAGCGGAGTGCGTGAACTTAACCACTCGGCCACGGGGCCAGCCCCCTCAAGATCCTTAATTTAATCACACCTGCAAAGTTCCTTTCACTATACAAGGTAAGGAGGCCGGCCCCGTGGCCGAGTGGTTAAGTTCACGCTCTCCGCTTTGGCAGCCCAGGGTTTCACTGGTTCGGATCCTGGGCGTGGACATGGCACCGCTCATCAGGCCATGCTGAGGTGGCGTCCCACATGCTACAACTAGAAGGACCCACAACTAAAAATATACAACTATGTACTGGGGGGGTTGGGGAGAAAAAGGAAAAATAAAATCTTAAAAAAAAAAAAATACAAGGTAAGATATTCGCAGGTTCCAGAGATCAGGACGAGGATGTCTTTGGGGTGCTGTTATTCAGCCTACCGCAGTCTGGCAACGCTAATTCCAGCTATGTGACCTTGGCCAGGTCACTCAAACTTCCAAAAGCCTCTAGTTCCTCATGGGCAAAAAGCTGATTAAATGAGCTCATAAGAGGAAACACCTTGCCCCATGCCAGGCAAACGGTAAGTGTTTTAGAAATGGTAGCTCTTGTGGCAAAGGGTGAGGGATGACCGTGTCCAAACCATGCTGTCCTAGGCGTTGGAATAAACGCCTCAGCCCAGACCCAGGATCCACTGGTGGTACCTAGAGTCCGGGTTGCAATCCCACATTCTGCCAGCAGGAGGAGAGGAACATAGGTCCAGAGCCTGGTCTAAGGGCAGGGAAGGGCTGGGAGGAGATTCAGAGATGCCCCAGAAGTCCCTGTTCCATCCCTCAATTGAGGGCCATTATTTTTGGTTCCTCCTGGTGTTATCTAGAACCAAGTTAGCTCAGGATTGGAAGAGTCTCAGATAAACAACAATGACAACAAAAAGAGGTCCAATTACTTGAGGAATCATATACGCCAGGCACTGTGCTAAACAGTTCGCTTGTATGATTTCAGTTATGACTTACTAAAATGCTGTGAACAGAAAGCTAGGATTGTCTCCTCTGCAGATGAGGAAACTGAACCCAGAGAGGAAAAGTCACTTGCCTGGGGACTCAAGATAGTCAGTGAAAGGGTGAGATTTGAACCCAAGTCTGTATGACACCACAGCTCCAAATTTTGCTTTGCCTTAGAGGTCATGTGATCCTGCCCTTTTGTTCTTCCAGGTTGGGAAACAGGCTCAGAGAAGAAGAACTTGCCTGCGGTCACTTGATGGCTCTGTGGTTGAGCCGGGATTTGAGTTTCTATCTTCTACATCCCTGCCTTGCACACTCGGAAGTAACAGACTCTGAACTACCCCTTGAAAGACCCATTTCTTCATGTGTAAAATGGGGGATGGTGCCTCCTGTTTAGGGGGTCCTTAGGAAGATACAGTGGGATGGCATGCACAGAGTTCTGGTACGTTGTATCATGAGATGTCTGTTGATTGGTTATGACCACCCCACTTGGGGGCAGAAAGGTCACCAGAGGAAGGGTAGCTTGCCCCATGTCTTGGTTGGAGGGATACAAATATCTTGCCTTCCTAGCTTCATCTCGTCTCTGAAAAAAGAAATCTGGGCATTGGGTATGTGTGGAGGAGGCCGGAAATGCCTGAGCTATCTCTGTTTTCAAGGCGTGTGATACTGAGTTAGACAATCTCCTGGAGCAGCCTTAGTGCGATTCTAAGGTAAGGCTTGTTTAGGATAGCACCGTGGTGGAGGGCGGAGTCTCTCAGCCTTGGCACTATAGACATTTGGGGCTAGGCAGGTTTTTGTTGGGGGGGGGGGGGATTAGGCTGTCCTGTACATTGTAGGGTGTTTAATGGCATCCCTGGCTTCTACCCACTGGATGACAGTAGCACCCTACGCTCACAGTGGTGAAAACCAAAAATGTCTCCAGACATTGCCAAATAACCCCCGCAGGACAAAATTGCCCCCAGTTGAGAACCATTGGTATAGGAGAAAGAAAGTCGGCATCTGGTCAGACAGACCTGAGGCCAAGTCCTCTCTGTGTCACTAACCAGAGAGTTAACTTGGAGCAATTGCTTACATCTGTAACCCTTGGTTTCTTCAGCCATAAATTCTATATGCGCAGCTACCGTTTATTGAATGCTTTTCGTTGGGAGTGTGATGAGCTCTTTGCCTGGATAATCTCATTTAATTGTCAGTAACAGAATCCTGAAAAGACACTGACAGGTGGAAGCAGAGAGGAAGATGGAGAGGAGACAGGGACGGAGTTGTGTACATTAGGCATCTTCTCTGTGCCAGGCAGGACAGCAGGTGCTCTCACAGACATTTATCCTCTGTCACTAGCTGTGTGATCTTAGGCAAATCACCTCCCTGGGGCTCAGTTTCCTCGTTTATAAAAATGATAGCCCTTGGGGAATTCTGGTAAGATGAAGCAGTGACACCCTGCAGAGGTGTGATTCCTCCCACAACCCCACATAAAAACAGAAACAAAATTCCAGAAAGACATTTACAACAAAACTAGGTGATAGGTATCTTCACAAATTAAAAAAAAACAAGTGGGTGAGGACAAATCAGCAATAGCTACAAGGCCTGTGTGCCACTGGGGCCTCTGCGTAGGAGAAATAAAAGGGAAGTAACAGGTGTCTGGGAAACCACACAACTGGAGAATCCCAAAATTGCAACCTGTATTCATGGGAAACCATGGCGGGGCCATCTGAGAACTGTAGCTGAAACTGGGGAGGGTTTTGTTAATGCCAGTAGCCGGTGAGCGCAAGGGGTCTGCCATAGGGTCCATCGGCTAACAGAGTTCAATCCCTGTGAATTCTTGACCACCAAGTCTTCTTTCCAGGACAAGCCTCATAATGAGGAGAAATTACTGAGAAAGGAATCAAAATTGGGCAGGATAGGGAAAGCAGAAATAAAGGAAAGAGAAGGGCAGGATAAAAGTAGGGGTGGGGAACAGAGCCAGAAATCCTCAGAAAGCAAGCCACGTATATATATTTTTAACAATATGCAGAAACAACAGAAGGGAGAGCTCTGTGAAGATAAAAAAACTATCTTAAGCGAGCTTCCTTCTAAATGTTCAGAAAAAATTAATCTCACATAAAAATGAGCAATGGAAAAGTATCAAAGTTAAATCCTGGGAAAATAAAATGACTATGACAGAGGGAGGGAGAGAGAGAGAGAGAATAAGGAGCAGAATAATATCCCTACAGACAGTGAAAGCATTCCAGGAAGACTTTTCTTTTAAAAAAAAGATGAGAACAAGTTAAAAGACGCCAACAAGATTATATAAGACAAAAAAGAACATAAATTAGAATTATAAAAATTCAGAAATGAGGTGTCAGAACTCTTGATAGAACTAGAGATAAAAGAAAAAAATTTTTAATGAAAAGTAAACTAAATGGAATATAAGAGCAAATGAAAAAATAAAATCAACAAATAGAGTTTTGAGATAAATAGAAAGTGAAAAGGGAGCAATTTTTAAAAATGAAAATTAAACAGACCTAAAAGAATTTCAGAGAAATTGATCAATAAGAAGATGGGCAATGAAAATCCAACACGTCAATAATAGGAGTCACTGAAGGAAAAAAATAAAACAAAGCACAGGAATACATCATTGACCCAGAATAACCAATATCAAGACATCATTTGATAAAATTACTGGTTTATAAAGAGAAAGAAAAAAAATCTTTAGGCATCTTGGGTATCCAGGCAAAAAGAAAGAAAATGAGATTGTCATCAGACTCTTCAACAGCAATGCTTTATGCGAGTGCCAGAAGAAAATGGCATCCTTTAAGACGCTCGAAGAAAGAAAGGACGAGCCAAGGATTTTATCTTCAGCAAAACTGACCTTCTCTAAATAGCTATTATCAACTTGTGAGCACTTGGGGAGTATTTTTTTCCGTAAGTTCCTCCTGAGGAGTCTACTGGAGAACGAGAATCAGACCAACAACGTGACTAGAGAGATGCTGACATAAGAACTGGTGGGAAGCATTCAATATATGTTTACTTGTAGAACTAAGACTAAGTGATGGTTGAAAGGTAATAAAATTCATCTATGTTCTAACAATGTAGCTATAGTGCAGCCCCCATCCTGGTGGAGAACGGACACAGTGTATGCAAAAATTTTTGTATCCATTTTCAGTCTTCTAATTGGTTGTAGTAGCTTTCCTGCTGTTATTCTGAGACTGTTGTCTGTGTAAAGTGGGCTAAAGGAAATCACTAATTGTAGAATCTTTCAATTTTATCATCTCCTGCGTTCTTGAAAACAAAAATGTCTAATATATATTATTTATATATATATATGATAAAATCTCTATCTATATATAAAATTCCTACTTCTATTCACTAAAAAGGCCTAGAAACAATGACCAATATAGCACCAGTGAGTTTACCTAGCACTCAGATTGTAGTCCTGAAACGCCATTTTCTGTTCAAAAAAATAAAGGGACCTCTTGGAGAAATTGCTGTTTCCAGATTTGTAGCAGGAAGTATACAAGATGAGCCTGTAACATCTTGTCATACCAGATAAGTAGAAAGCTATCAAAGGGACTTGGAAACCAACCTGAAGGTGATACAATTTCAGCTGCCACAAAGATAGTAATTGCAATTGATTGAAACTCATCAAATATGTTTTAATCACTGAATTCATCATCGAAAACACTAATTGATCACCTTCTAAAGATGGCATGGAAACAAATTATATTCTTGAAAACTAGGTAAATAAAAGGAAAGAATCCAGTATTTAGCTCACCTTTCCTATATGAATTGTACCACTTGGTAACCAAATAACAGATTAAGAAAAAATCTCTGGGGCCAGCCCCGTGGCCAACTGGTTAAGTTTGCTCGCTCCACTTCAGCCGCCCAGGGTTCGAATCCTGGACATGGCACTGCTCATCAGGCCACGCTGAGGCGGCATCCCACATGCCACAACTAGAAGGACCCACGACTAAAAATACACAACTATTATGTATTGGGGGACTTTGGAAGAAAAAGGAAAAATAGTCTTTAAAAAAAAAGAGAAAATCTTCGTATAAAATTATTACAACTAGTACATGAAAACAAGATGGGAAAACTGGAACTCAGAGAGGTAAGGGAACTTGCCCAAAGTAAAAGGCAGTGTCAGGAGTTTGAATTGTGCATGGGGAAGGTTCATAGTCTTTGGCCCTTGGGATTCTAAAGGACAAAATGTTCCATACTCTTAAACAGATGCTCACCTGATGGATCTGACCCAGTCTGAGGTCATGAGTTGCCCAACCAGCCGTCCAGAGCCTGACTTGGCTTGAGAAGCGTCCAGACTAGGGCTGGGAGAAGTCAGCAGCTTGGCAAGTGCCGGACAAACCTGACCACTACCCGGGGGTCGTGTGAAGCTTGTGACCCATGAGCCTGGTGTGCTTCAAGGAGCCAGAACCTTCTGTCACTGTGTGTGCCAGCCTTTTGCTCACAAGCCTCGGAATCAGG
The DNA here is from genome assembly GCF_041296265.1 of Equus caballus. Classification (NCBI taxonomy): domain Eukaryota; kingdom Metazoa; phylum Chordata; class Mammalia; order Perissodactyla; family Equidae; genus Equus; species Equus caballus. The sequence continues at coordinate 34,721,997 of NC_091705.1, read as the reverse complement.
ACTCAGAAGAGAGCTGGCTACCTCTCTAAGCGGGAGATAAAGACATGCGCGGGTCTGGCTGTGCGGATTTCCCAGAAGAGGTGAGAGCCCAGCTGTGTTTTCTGGTCACACATTGATTTTCTAACCTGATTCAGCACGGCTGCTTGGAGGTACAGAGCGTCCTCTCCGTTCCCTAGATCCCAGTCTGGCTGGAGCATTTCCAAAACAAGGCCTAGAATGGTAGGGGACAAGGAGGGGTAGAGACTCCATACCCCCTACCCCACCACTACCAGCCTAAGAGCCCACTCAGCCTACCCTCCACTGTATTATTAACACCCAGCAGGACCGAGTTCTTACCAAACGCCAGCACTTTATATGTATTCACCCGACCAGCCTGTTGGAGATGTTATCAGGCAGAGTACCATTTGACAGGTGAGAACGCTGAGGCCCAGAGAGGAAACTCACCGGGAAACAGTCACATGAAGATGGAGCTGCAGGTCCAGGATCGTGGAATCCCGGAGAGGCAGATCCGGCAACGGTCTGTAGATTCATCGTGTCACTCAGCCCTCCCAACAACCCTGTTGGGTTGTGTCCCCTCCATGAAGATGTGAGAAAACTGAGCCTCAGAGGGTGGACATGACTTGTACAATGCTACTCGAAAGCTCTGCTGTGACAGCCAGCAATCATCTTTCAAGAGCACAGTCCAAAGCCCACAGCTGCTAAAATTTGTCCACGACCACTCAGAACCCCCTATGGATTATTCTCCCCACATTCACCCACAGTGCTCTTATGAGGGAAGAGGGGGCAAGGAATCTTTTGGTGGCCATCTTCTTAGAAGGGTGGAATGAGGTACGGAGGGCTCCTCTGGGGGGACTAATTGGAGAGCTTAACATGTGACCCCTATATGGGGGTCCAATGGTCTGATGTGGGCAGGGACATCTAGAAACTGGGAGAGCTGGGCTGCCCCACTACACTAGTGAGGGAGCCAGAGAGAGGGTGTGCTGAGGTCAGCCCATACTCCCCGGTGCCTCAGGACAAAGGCTGCTTGAGTGTTTCCCAGGGACCAGCCTGGGCAGAAAACACCTACAAGGGCTCAGCTTGGGCCCTGTCCCACAAAGCCTAATGGAGGGGCAGAGCTGGATGGCGGCAGCGAGAAGCTAAAGTTGGATGTCAGATTCCTAAGGACTGAGGAAGGAGTTACTAGGGCCCTCTAGTTGAAGATGCTGTGTCCTGGGGTAAGTCTCCAGATCACGGGATGGCTGGGGTTCAATTGTAATAAAAGAGCCACCTTTTATGAAACACCTACTATGTGCTAGTCTCTATACTATATGTTGCCTATGCGCTGGTTCACCATGTCTTCACTACCTTTCAGAGTTGGTATGACTATCTCCACTTTACACATGAGGAAACTGAGGCTCAGAAAGGCTAAGGAACCATCAGTGGGGTCCACAGGTTAAAAACAGTGGTTCATCTAGAATGGCTAAAATTAAAAGGACTCTCCCTAGCGACTGCTGGTGGGAATGCAAGGTGGTACAACTACTTTGGAAAATAGTTTGCAGCAGTTTCTTAAAAAGTTAAACATATACTTATATGACCCGGCAATCACACTGCTGGGTATTTACCCAAGAGTGATGAAAGCATTTGTCCATTCAAAGACAGTACGTGAATGTTCTTAGCAGCTTTATTTATAATAGCCAAAAACTGGCGGGAAAATGTCCATGCATAGGGGAATGGGGGAAACTGTATATACCTACACACACACGTGTATACGATTTAGCAATAAAAAGGAACAAACTATTGATGTATGCAACAACATGGATGAATCTCAAAATAATTATGCTCAATGAAATGTCAGACAAGAGTACAAATTGTATGATTCTATTTCTATAAAATTCCAGAAAGTTGAAAGTACTCTATAGTGAAAGAAAGTAATCTACAGAGACCGTGGTTGCCTGGGAATGGGGGGTGCGATAAGATGGCTTATAAAGGGGCACGAGGAAACCTGGGGTGATGGAAACGTGCATCATCACGATTGTGGTGACGGGTTCATGGGATATGTACGTATGCCAAAACTCATCAAATTACGCAGTTTAAATAGGTGTCGTTTATTGTACATTAATTATACCTCAATCATGCTGTTTTTAAAAAAGAAACTAGAGAGTGGCACGATTAGGATTTGGACCCACGTGTGCCTGATGTGAAACCCTTCAGGAGATGGTAAGTTATTAAAAGCTCTCCTTTCTTTGGCTGGAGACACAGTCGGTCCAAATGGTGCCACCTCCCGGAAGCCTTCTTGTCCCCTCCGTGGCAGACTGTGGCTTTTCAGAAATTGCCTCCCCCGTGGCCTTGGCCCACACCACCCTTCTGCCTGCCTTTAGGATTTGTCAGTGGCTCCTTTCTCTACTTGGGGACCTTCCCTCCCCATATTGTCCTTCAGATATGCTGACTGAGAGCCCAGTGTCAGAATCAGACCAACCTGAGTTTGAATCTCAGCTCTGCCATTTACACCAGCTGCCTGACCTTGGAATCATCTGAATAATAGTAGAAGCTACTTGGAGATTGCCTCAAGGATCAAATAAGAGATAGTTCATATTAAACAATTAGTGTAGGGCCTGGTGTGTAATAAACATTCAATAAATGTTAACTATTACTGATCTTCACCTGGGCAGCGGCTGCTGACTGTTTAAGTTTCTCAGCCTTTGAATCAAGTACTTACCGCCACGGCTATATTTATTGACATGGAAAGATGCCCAAAGCGTACTTGTGAGGGGAAAAAAGCAGGCTCAGAATGCCTCACAGGTCATTTTAAGGATTAAAGGAAAAAACAGACGTCCATCTCTTAGCACAGTGCCAGCACACAGCAAGCGCTCACTGAAAGCTGGTGTGGTTGTTCTTAGTGTGAAAGCATTTGTAGCCCATCGAGTACTACTTTCAAATATACCATGTGAGTTCCTGCGAAACGAGATAATGTTTGCAATTGCGATTCGACAGTGAAACAGAGAGAGGCAGACCTGCGCATTCCCTCTGCCTTCCTTCTGACGCAGCTCAGGGGGCTGTCACGGGCAGGGCTGGAGTTGGACTTGGGACCCATTAGTCTCATGTGGATTCTGGTACTTTCTTATGCGGTCTTGGAGCAAAAGCAAAGCCTTGCCCTTTGGAATGGAGACTCCAGGCCTGGATAAACCATATTCTTTGCAGTAACTGAAGTGCTGTGACAAAATGCAGGCACTTGAGGGCACTCCAATCAGCCTGCAGTAGAGAGCGTCTCAGAAGGCGGTGATGATAACGATGATGACATGAATGCTGCTGTTACATTTAACAATGGCTTCCATTTATTGAGTTTTTACTTGTTTGCTGTTTGTGCCGTTGAGTCCTACTGCTAGCGACCCTGTGGCCAGCAGAGCGGAGCCCTGCCCGGTCTTTTTGCGCCATCCTCTTACCTTCTGGCACTACATCAGCTAATGCTATGCTTCTATTCATAGGGTCTTTTTTTTTTTAAAGATTTTATTTTTCCTTTTTCTCCCCAAGGCCCCCTGGTAACTAGTTGTATATTTTAGTTGTGGGTCCTTCTAGTTGTGGCATGTGGGACACTGCCTCAGCATGGCCTCATGAGTGGTGCCATGTCCGCGCCCAGGATCTGAACTGGTGAAACCCCGGGCCGCCAAAGCGGAGCGTGTGAACTTAACCATTCGACCACGGGCCGGCCCCCTCATAGGGTTTTTACTATAAGTAAAACGATGGGTTCTTACTATGAGCTCCTAAAATGTGCTAAGAGAGTCACAAACTTTATTTTAGATACTATTACTAAAGATTTTATAGACAGTGTGTATTGCTCTTTAGAATTTTAAAACATTTTTTATAATGGAGTCACAATTCACAAATCTTGTAAAATGTACCAATAATAAGTGTGCAGCTTGGTGAGTTGTTACAAGCATACACACACTGGTAACTCCCACCTGGAGCAGGATATATAACTTTTTAACACCCTTTCCACTCACCCCGCCCCTGCCCAAGACAACCACTATCCTGACTTCTATTATTTATTTGTTTTGCTTGTTTTTGAACTTCATATAAATGGAATCATACATACGTAATATTTAGGGTTGCCAGGTTTAGCACATAAAAATCCAGGATGCCAGTTAAATTTGAATTTCCCGGGGGACATATTTGCACTAAAAAAATTTCATTGTTTATCTGAAGTTCAAATTTACCTGGGCATCCTATATTTTCTCTTGCTACTCTAGTAATCTTTTGTGCCTGGCTCCCCTATGTTGTTGTGGCTATGAGTAACTTACTCTTTTTCATTGCTGTGTGGTATTCCACCCCACAAATGTACCGCAAAATATTTACTCCGTCTACTGTTGATGGAGAAGGGTGGGTTACTCTTAGGTAGGCACTAAAGACTAATGTTAAGCGGTGCACTCTGGAGTCAGAGGCCTGAGGGTTTGAATCCTGGCTCCACCTCTTAATACTTGTGAAGGCTTAGCCAGGTGAATTAATTTTCCTGTGCCTCAGCTAGTTTAACTTTAATATGGGCTAATAATAGTACCTCAGAGGGTGTTGTAAAGTTTAAAGGGGATATCACACATAAAACACTTAGCACAGGGCCCCAGCACAGAGTTAGCACTCAGTAAATGTTGCCAGTATCACTGTACCCATTAGACCTAGGAGAAAATTAAAGTTCAGAGGAGTGAAAAAACTAGCTCAAAGTCACATACCTAGTAAGTAACAGAGCGCGTTTGTCATTGATATTGGCTAAATTAGAGTCATTCATTCATTCAACAAATGTTTTTGAGCATCTCCTCTGTGCCAGGCACTGTTTAGGTCTTGAAGTCACACGATGCGCAAAGCCCCTGCCTTCGTGAAATATAAAGTCTAGGCAGCGAACACCGCTGTTGGTCTGCCAGGCTCTTTATGTGCTTCTCATTAACTAAAAGAGATGTTGGAGATGTTGTCAAAAGAGCTCTCAGCGTGGAGCCGCACAGGCATTCCTGCTCCAGAAACAACAGCCGTCAGCCAGAAAGCAGCCGTCTCTGCAGCAACGTTGTGTGATGGGTATCAGCGGCTCCATTTTACAGATGAGAAAACTGATGCTCAGGAAGGTTAAGGAATCGGCCCACGCTGACACGGCTAGTACTGGGGGAACAGGAATGCACAGTCAGGTGCACTTGACGCCAAAACCCCCTTGGATTTCTCAGTGCTGTTTTTCAGTCCTGATGGCAGGGTGGCTACAGCTTGAGGGTGAAGCTCTGGAGTCCAGATTTTGAAGTTCAAGTCCTGTCTTTGTGACCTTGGGCAAGATATTCGCAGTCTGTGAGCCCTAGTTTCTACCCCTGTGGGATGGATGGAGGCTCACAGGATTGCCTTGGGGATCTGCGGAAAGCTCTGGGTGCAGAGCCAGGAGAAAATAAAGAGCCTCCAAAGCGGCACTAGTGTGGATCCAGAGTGGGGAGGGGGCTCCTGAATATGCTCAGCCTTTAAATCAAAACCTTACTGAAACAAGCTTATAGCCATGGAAAGATGCCTGGAATATCTTGCTGAGTTTATTTAAAAATCAGGTTCTAAACCACAAGCAGGAGTGCACGTATGTACAAAGCATGTCTGAGAAAGACACACTGAATGATCATAGTCCTAAGTGTCTGTAAATAGTAACTCATTGACGCTCCTAATAGCCCTGTGTGGCAGGTGCCGCCAGTAGACAATTTTGCAAGTGGAGAAACTGAGGCAGAGGAGCGTTAACACTATCAATGTCGCACAGCTAGCTTGTGTGCGAGCTGTCACGTGGACATGGGCACTTTGGCCTCAAAGGCTGTGCTCTTGACCTCTTAGTTCAGCTCCTCTGTGAAGGGTGGTTTTTCTCTGGGTGGTAAAATTCCGATGTTTGGAACTTTCTTCTTTGTACTTCTCTGCATTATTTGAGCTTTTGTGATACGTAGGTTTTGTTTTGTAAAAACAACAATACACTAGGGTTCTAAGGTGGGATTTTGATGCCTTTAAGAATTGGCTGTGAACACTCATAGGGACAAGCCACTCCCAGTCTCTTTTGTGGTCGTGAGACCATGGTCCGTGGAGTTGGGGACCCAGGGTCCTGCCCTGTCATCCCCCCACCCCAGGGCGCTCTGTGACTCTGGGTGAGTCACAGTGTCCAGGCACCACCTTTCTCCCAGCAAGGCCCCTGGCACAGAATAGGCCCTCAGTAAATGTCCACCGGCTAGAGGAGGAATGAATCACTGTGCCCTCTGGGTCTTGCCCCACCTCAGCCACCAAAATCCGCTCCTTGCCTTCCCCTGGGGCCCCGAGAATTAATGGATGAATAAGTCACTGTAAAGTGCTAATAGTTTCAGGTTATTAGAAAGCTAAGTGGCAAGAGACACAAGACCCTACCAGATGGATGATTAGTGGTGCCCGTGGGCTGCGAGTCGGGGGTGGGTATGGCCATCGGAGAGTCCCGGAAATCAATGCCCGGGCTGGTAGGAGAAGGGTTCAGGCCTCACCCCAGGAATGGGGCTGCTGGGAGTTTTCTGCCCGTGACCCCACTCGTGACTCCTGCTCCTATCACCCAGCCTCGAAAAGGCTGGGCCCGCAGGGCCATAAATTCCTGCTATCATCAGACAGCATCTCTACAGCTCAGGCTGTTTGCCAGGAGCCCTACAATTATTTTTATCACTTACCAGTCCTGTAATTATTTTTTATCACTTTTTTCTCACAGCAGCCTTGCAAGCAGGGCTAGTTTTGCTCTCTTTCGGTTTGGAGTTGGGGGAACCCAGCCCATGGAGGGTTTTGGAGAATTTCCTGGCTTTGTCCAAAGCTCCAGAGAGTCTCCGGGTTTGAACGCACAGCCCCTTGGGGGTCCATGCTGGTGCTCCGTGTGAGGCCAGAGGCTTTGGGAGAATTGGGAGTGGAAATTGGGAATCATCAGGAGTGTTAGGCTCGGCTACTTTGGAGCTGGGTGACCTAGGGCAAGTCACTCGGCCTCTCTGTGCCTCAGTTTCTTCATCAGTCAAATGAGGAAGTAATACTAGGACCCACCTCCTAAGTTAGTACCCACAGGTGCTCAGTAACTGAGAGGTTCTATTTAACTTTGAGTTAGAACCTGGATCCCCAACTCAGACCTGGGCCTGCTAGACGACTTGGGCAAGTCTCTTGCCCTCTCTGAGCCTCAGATTCCTTATCTGTGAAATGGACATTGTCTTGCCTGCCCCACACTCTGGCTCGCTCATCTCCAGTCCCATCAGCTTGGCCTTCTTGAGGTCCTCAAATCACCGACTGTTCCCTCTACTTGGAACCAAGGGCAACCTTTTGCCTCCGGCTTTGCCTGGTTAATCTCCATAATCATCCCAGAAGGCCTTCGTTCCCTCCCTCCCTTCTTTTCTTCACTTGTTCAACAAATGTTTATTGAGCCCCTACTATGTGCCAGGACTGTGCTAGGTGGTGGATGAGACCAGCCAAGTCCCTGTGCTCACGAAGGGGAGATAGACAATGAACCAAAAAGACGTGAAAAGCAAAGCAAAAAACCCCAAGGCAATTACAGACTGTGTCAAGCCCTTCATAGGGGAAAACTGCAGCCCCGGAAGAGGAAGCAAATGGGGAAGGCTGCTTTCTAGAAAGGCCTCTCCGAGGAGACACTTCCGTTTGAATTAATCATTTATTTGAATATGCACATGGTGCAAAATTCGAGCAATGTCGCCCAGTTGAAAGTGCTTCTCCCTGCCATCGCCCCCTACCCCGGTCACCAGCTTTGTATTCTCCTTCCAAAGAGGCCGCTGTTTGTCAGTTTCTTGTGGATGAGTGACAGTTCTAGTCAATCTGAACCACAAGCAGCAGCAGCGGTTTAAAGGTGTGGGAGAAGAGGAGTCCAGGCAGAGGGAACAGCCAGAGCAAAGGCCCTGAGGCCCGAGCCCGAGAGAACCAGGAGGGCAGAGGCGATCAGAGCCTCTGATATGGGGCCTGTGGGCCGTGGGAAGGAGTTTGGATGTTACTCTCTGTGGCTTGGGTACCGCTTTCGAGTTGGGCGTGGGGTAGAGATGAGCGTATTCTGATCTGTGTTTTATATAAACACTGTGGAGAATGGATTTAGGGGTCCAGGTGGGACAGGGAGACCAGCGAGATGGCAGCTGTTGCGTTGGGGATGGTGAAAACCAGGGCCAGAATGCGGGAGTGAGGGGCCGGGGGAAGCGGTCAATGTGGGTTGAGTGGGAGGCGGGTGGAGACCAGCGCGGGTCCACACGCTCTCATGACATCTTCCCGCTGTTAGTTCCGTCTTGGTGGTTATTGGATTCACCTTGCGCCCTTGTAACCTGGCGCGGAGTGGGCACTTGGGACGTGTTTGCTGAAGAGGTGACTAAAAGATGAAAAGGCCCTTTGTAAGTGGAGACACGCCCCTTGAGAAACGGCCCAGCAGCCTCCTCCGTGCTCCCGCCTCCCCCGGCGTGGGCGCTCCCCTCCACCGTCTGCGCCTGCGAATCACCCCCAAATCATCCCGCCATGCGGAGCCTGCTTCTGATCGGCAGCATGTTAGAACCTCAACCCGAAGGTTCTCGTATTTTCTCAGCTCAGAAACCCTTTTCCCATGAAAGCCTGATATAAAAAATATATAGAAAGTTATTTTATAACTTCAAATACCTAAGAACTTGGGTAAAAGGTGAGCAATACAGATGCAATTCTCAACATAGATAATATTGTACAAAGCTCATGGAGAAGAGCGGGCTGCTTTGTTAAACCCCTCAGTGTCGCCCTGGGGCACACCTGACAATCGCATTCTTTTCATTTATCCAAGAAAGAGCCATCGGTGGCTTCCTGCAGGGAAGCCAGGCTCCACGTCCAACGACAGCCTCTAGTTTCATTTGCATCCAAATGCAATCCTGCTTCAACCAGAGAAATATTTCCAAATGAGAACCGTCTGTGTGTATGTTTCAATAGGTTTATATAATTTAGAATAACATAAATTTTGAAGATGCACAAAGCCTAAGTGGACAGCTCAGGAATCATCACAAAAACAACACCACCGTGTCACTGTCATCCAGATGAAGAGAGAGAACCCGCCAGCCCCCCACAGCCCTCCCTGTGCCTTCTCCTAGTCACTCACTACCTACCCCTCTCAAGAGTAACCACAATCCTGCCTCCTAACTTCCTAGACTAGTCTTGTCTATTGTTGAAAATTATAGAAATGGAACGCACAGGGTGTATTCATTTGTGAGAGTCATTCATATTTGTAATAGCTTGAGTGCATTCATTCTCCTTGCTGCACAGTGTTCCACTGCGTGAATATATCACAATTTCAGATACTGATGGCTTTTTTTTTAACATCTCACTGGTGGGGGTGGGTGGATGGGGGCAGGGACTGGGTTTGGATCACAGATAAGTTTTATTTTACGCACCTGGTGTTTTTGTTTTGTTTTCACTGAATTAGTTGCTGTTAAAGATGGATGTCTGGCTTCTCTTAGAGGATCTGTCATGGCAGGGCCCCCAATCCCAAGTGCCTGGAGATGAGTCCTGGCTGCCCCTCCTCAGTACATATATTCCATTCCCTTTTTGCCACAGTCTCCACCACCCCCTGTTGTACTACAACTAGGCCACCTCACTCACTAATATTGCCCACCTGGCCCTGTAAATACGTGAGTCTTCCACTCCAGCTTTAATTCATCAGAAGTGGCCCCAAATATTTTATTCTGAGGTCTACACAACAACGGATAGATCTGGCAGCCCAAGATAGAATATAAGTTGTCTCCACTGGGTTAAACTTTGGAATTCATGTTTGAGTGCTCAAAAAATTTATCATTATTACTATTTCAAAAAAATGTCTTAAAATGTATTTTCACTATTATTATTACTGCTACCACTTCAAAAGATGTTTTAAAATCTATTCAAATGTGCAGTAGAGGTCATGGTTAAATGTGGGTGCTTTGGACCCAGATGGCCTGGAGTCAAATTCTGCCTCTGCCACTCAGCAACTGTGTGACCTCAGGTAATTATGGAAACTCTCTGTGCCACTGTACAAGGGGGAGGCTAATATTATTTACCTTACTGGATTCTTATGAAGATTAAATGAGCTAATACTCATAAAGTCGTTAGAAAAGCTTCTGGCACAATATTCAACGTATGTTAGCTATTTATGATTTTTAAAATTATTGTGGGCACGCTGACCATCTGACCTGCTGGGGTGACCAACCATCCCAGTTTGCCCAAGACTGAAGGAGTTTTCAGGATACAGGACTTTCACTGCTAAAACTAGAAAAATCCTGGGCAAAATAGGATGAATTGGGCACCCTCGGCCTGCCTGACAGTTATTTCTCACCGTAACTTGACGGACTGGACTTTTACTTTTATTAAATTTTATTAAAAATAATATTTGAATCCCATGTTGTGGAATCCCTAGAATATCCCCTATGATATAGTTTCTGCAAAGCACCAATCTTGCCTACATCTTACCCATTTTACAGATTGGGCAACTGAGGCCCAGGAGTGCAAAGCAGCCCCCTGTTGGCAGCAGAGTTCTTCCCCGGCCCCCACCTTGATGCTTCTCCCCCATCACTCCCTCCAGATAGCTGATGGATACTGCTCCTTTGGTGCTAACCAGGTCCTAAGTAGCACACTAAATGCTTTCCGTTAATGATTCTCACAATCATCTTAGGCGGTGGCTCTACTGTGATACCCGTTTGAGAGATGACACCTCCTTCTTGCCTTCCATCCTACCCATATCCCCATATTCATTCATTCTATACTTGCCCGACTGTGGTTTCCTTCGAACTCCTGTTCCAGGCAACATCCCCCAGGCTCCCTGGGTCTTATTTCGTTGCTGAGTCTAGTCCCTTGTCTTCCGCAGTCTGTCTTAAGACATTGTCGAAGGACTTTTTTTGGCTCAATCAGCAAATATCTGCTGAGCTCCTACTGCTGGGGCTACGTGGTGAATGACACACAGATCCTGCCTTCAAGGACTCAACTCTGGTGGGGGCCCCAGTTCATCAGGGTCTCTCCCCCATTGCACGGTGGGTGGCCATCATCAAGACCCAAATGAAAGACTGGGTCTTTTCCTCTCTGTGCCATTAAGAAGAGGCCAACAGCAGGCGTGTAAACGAGAGGATCACACCACAGTGCAGGGAGGGCAGCAGGCTTTCAGAGCTGTCAGCCGTGAACTGTCAGGGTGCAGGCAGGGAGCAGCTGGCATCTCAAAGGGTTAAGCCACGGTTTCTCATGTCAGCGCCATCGACATCTGGGGCCGAATTACTCTCTGTGGCGGGGCTGTCCTGTGCATTCTAGGATGTTTAGCGGTATCCCTGGCCTCCACCTGCTAGATGCCAGTAGCACCCCCACGCCAGTCATGACAACAAAAATGTCTCCAGACATTGCCAAATGTCACCGGAGGGGACACTCATCCCAGGGTGAGAACCACTGGCTTAACCGAAGCAAATGTAATGGAGGGAATGTCTACAGAGGCGTGAGCAGGCGACGGGAAATGCCAAGGAAGAGTGAGGCACCAGGGACAAGGCACAGCGGGGAGCTGTTATCACCCCAAGGCCTGAGGGGGCAAGAGGGACAGCAGCGTTCCTGCTCCTGGAGCCAGCTGAAGCTGTGGAAGTGAGGCCAGGACAGGAGGTGAGGCCGTGCAAAAACACGGCCCTGCCAACATTAAGGCAAAACAGGGACAGGGCGGGTGGCATAAACACCCCACTTATCCCTCATCCTGCCTTTTAATCTCCCGCTGACTCCTCCCTTTGATGGAATCCAATGGAAGTCAGGAGGCATGGGTGCATAGAGCAGGGTATGCAAGGGCATGTGGAGGTGGTGCACGAGCGGGGAATAACCATCACAGGGAGGCAGCAACGGAACCCGGACCCTGGACATTTGAGGTCAGTCTTGTAACTTGCGTGAGAGTTTTCCAAGTGGAGAAAACGGGAAAGGGTATTTCAGCCAGAGAGAACAGCACGTACAGAGGCATGGAGTTACAAAAGAGCCTGGATCGCCTAACTGTTTATTTCATTATGATTGTTTGTTTGATTGATTGACTCTGGTCCATGTCCACTTGGTGAAAATAAAACATTCAAAAGGTACAAAAGGGCATAATGAAAAGTAGCTCTTCCTCCCACCGCTGACCCCAGCTGCCCAGGTCACCTCCTCAGAGGCCACTTTTCTCTCCTGTCTCTTATCACCTTCTAGAAAGAGTCAATGCAAATGCTAACTGGTAAATGTATGTGATGTGTGTCACTCAAACTCCTAATTTGACTTAATTTCACTGATGTTTGTGGAACCCCTACTTGCGCAAAGAAATGGACTGAGAGCTCTGGCCTTGGCCTCTAATCCCGGCCCTTCCCTAAACATGGTGTAGTTGTAGGCACGCCGCTCTCACCTCCTCATTTCCTCCTCCAAGCAAGGAGTGAGTCTTCAAGGGTCCTTCCAGCTCTGTGGAGCTTGCCCACAGCTGCGTTGTTCAACTGACGTTTTGGGGATTAAACTGAATTAAAGCTGAACCACTGGCAAGAAAGAAATTGCAACACGGGAGCACACATAAGCCTTGGGTGTGGTTCTGGAGACCGCATGTTGCCGTTTTGGGGAGACGAGTGAGGTTTCTGTCTCCAAAAACCTGCTCGTGTCTGAGCCCACAGAACAGTTGCCTAGGAAGGAGTGCTATAGTATGGCCTCGAGGGTGGGCTGGATTGGGAGCAGGTTGGGTCCCACTAACTGGGTGGCACTTGGCCCAGGGGAGACCAGATCTGCCTGGCTACCACAGCTGGCGTCCGCAGCATTTGAGGAGTTTAAGAGCAGAAGGAGGAGCTGTGAAGGCCAGCAGGCCACAGATATAAGGAGCCCCACAGCCAACTGGTAAACCTGACGGTGCCTAGGAGCAAACAATCAAATCTGGGCACCAGATGCCCAGCCGGAAGCCCAGAAGCCGGAGTAACCCAGGTTGCCAGGAGCAGACGAAAGCAAGGCTCTTCCATCCTGATCTCTCTTGTTCTCTCAAGAGCCAGTTCTTTCCTGACAATGCCCGTGTGTCCAGCACTTAGGGGAAACGCGCTCACCACCCATGGGCAACCCGCTGTGTGCAGTGCTGACCATACACCAGCTCTCACCCCTCCGGCGGCTTGGCGGGAAAGGAGTTGGTGATTCCCACTTTGCAAACAAGGAAAACTGAGGCTCGGGAAGGAGGGGTGCAAGGCAGCATGAGATCGGGGATTATAAACATACACCGACAACCACGGGCGTTCGTGTCAAAGAATTATGGCGTGTTAAGCAGAGAATCAGAGAATCTCAGAATCACAAAGCCCAGAAGTCGCAGACCCACAGGTGACCAGTATAATCCACACCCCTGTCTGTTCACCAGGCCGTGGATGAAACCTCTCTCTTGGGCCCGTCTCCCATCCATTCAGGCCTCTTCTCTCACCTGGGGTCTGGTTTCAGCCTCCTCTCTGATCTCTCCTCCTTCCAAACCTGCATGCAGCAGCCAGAGGCGTCTTTCCAAACTCTAAGCAGACTGTGTTACTCTTCCCCTAAAAACCCTCCACGGGCTCCCCTTTGCCCTTAGGATAAAGTTCAAACTCCTTGACACGGTTTACTAGGTCCTCTGTCACTAGCCAGTCTCTTGCCATTCTGATTCTCTCCAGCACCCCCTCCCCAACTCTACACCAACTCATACGGACCTCTTTTTAGTTCATCAGATATGCCATGCACTCTCTCTCCCTCTCTCTAACCCCTGGACCTTTGCACTTGCTGTTCTCTCCACTTGGAACATGGTGTACACCAGCACCCCTTTTTCTGGTTCGGATATTCTCTCTCTCTTCCTGTCTCCTCTGGGAAGCCATTTCTGCTCACAGAAGGACTTGGTGAAACAGAAGCCTAAAATCTCAGAATCATAGAATTATAGATTTACAGAGTATTAGAAACAGAAACTGAGACTCCCAGAAGCTTGGGATCTCAAGGTTGGAAGAATTCTTGTACAGACATCTTGTCCAAGGACCGTTAGTAGATTAGAAAAAGTCTCAATTGTGCCCTTTCTCTTACTTAATTTCTGGTTTTACATGTATTTATATAATATTACATTAATGTCTCTGAAATATTTATTTTTATCATGTGTCCTTCTATAATATTTATTGAGCATCTAACTTATTTATTAACCAATGTTTGTTGAGCACATACTATGTACCAGACACTGTGCTGGACAACCGTATTTTATCTATGGCTGCATAACAAATGATCTCGATTGAAAACAGCAAACGTTTATTATCTCATGGTTTGTGTGTGGTAGGACTTAAGGAATGGCTTGGCTGGATGGTCGGCTTAGGGTCTCTCATGAGGTTGTAGTTACAGCGTCAGCCAAGGCCATGATCACCTGAAGGCTTGACCGGGGCTGGAAGATGCACTTCCCAGATGGCTCGTTCACATGGCCGGCAGTTGACAGGAGACCTCAGCGCCTCTGCATGTGGACCTCACCCCCCAAGGCTGCTTGAGCATCCTTACAACATGGCTGCTGGCTTCCTCAGAGCAAGCGATCCAAGATTTGGGCAAGATGGAAGCCACAATGCCTTTTACGACTTAGCCTTGAAAGTCACACTTCTTCATTTCCACAGCATTCTAGTGATTATACAGGACACCCTATTCAGTTGGGAGAGGGCTACATAATGATGTGAATACCAGGAAGTGGGGCTCGTTGGGGGCCCTCTGGGAAGGTGGCTACTGCAGCAGCATTGAACAAGACTGACAAGGTCCCGGCTCTTAGAGTGAACAGCCTGAGGGCTAGAGGAAGACAGTTCATTGATATACAAATAAATAGATAATTTCAGATAGTGATAAGTGCAATGAAGACAATCAAACAAGACAATAAATTAGAGCAGCGGTCAGCAAACTATGGTCATTGGCCAAATCTGGCCTGCTGCCTGCTTTTGTAAATAAAGTTTTATTGGAACTCAGTCATGCCCATTCACTCACATATTGTTTGCGGCTGCTTTCACGCTATAACAGCAGATTTAAATGGTTGCAACAGAGACCATAGAGCCTGCAAACATCCTATACTTAGCTAAGTTGGTTAGGGAAGGCCTCTCTGAGAGGCAACATTTTGGCAGAGACCTGAATGGTTAGACAGAAGCAGCCACCAAAAGAGTTGGGGAAAGAATGTTCCATAAAAAGGGACCATAAGGGTAAAATTTGAGAAATGAGAACAGCACTGGTGTGTTGAGGAACAGGGAGGAGGCCAAGGGGGCTGGGATGGAGTGACCAAAGGGGCAGAATGGTAGGAGATGACCTCGGAGAAGTGATCAGGGCCGCCTTGGGGCCCTGGTGATGGGTTTGAGTTTGTTCTAGGGTGATGGGAAGCCACTGGAGTGTTTTAAGAGGGAGAGGTAGGATCTGATGGGGATGGGAGACATGCTGGTGTAGTCTGGTCCTGTCCTCTGAGCAGGACAGTGCCTCAGCTATCCCTCTAAGCACAGCTGTCCCAGAACTTGTTGGTCTTGAGAAGACCCAGGCAAGATCTTCAGCATCATCTCTCGACTACGTGTTCAGAACTCGGCGATCCCTCTTGCCAGAAAGCCCTTTCGTTTGACCCACTTTGAGTCCCTTGCTCTCCCTTCCTCTAGGCAAGAAGCTTCCCTCTTCTAGATCTAGGGAATCTGTGAAGTTGGGGAGAGCACTGGATTTGGAGCCCTGGATTCCAAACTCTTCCCTGACACCGACTCATCTGTGACCTTGAGAGAGTCAGGCAACCTCTCTGGGCCAGTTTCCTCATCTGTAAAGGGAGGTGAGAGTCCAGTCTGCTTGGTCCAAGGCAAGATGATTAAAGGTGGGGTTGTGCTGGGCACATATACCCCGGTCCTAGGGAGAGATCGAAGGACATGTGACAGCCCAGCTTGGGGTAGCTTGGCCAGGCTGGGGTTGCTGACTTGGGTGACGGGAAATAGGGGTGATTGGTTCATTGGGCAGAAGGTGTCCTGCCAACCCTCTCCTGCTTGAATTTCAAACAACAGGGCAGCTTGCTGCCTCCCGGAACTCCCTGGGATGGCAGACTAGAGTTGTTTGGCTCGGGGCTAGACCTTTGAGGTAGACGGGAATGTCAGCATCCATGTCCAAGTCAGCCTTGGGTATTAGAAAGAGCATAAGATCTTTGTCAGAGAGAAGCCCGACTCTGCCACTTATTTGCCCCATGCCCTCTGTGTCCTCGGTTTTCTCATCTATGAATTGGGTAGAATCTAACTAAGAGGCTTCAGTTGTAAGAGGCACTAGCATTTTGTGTACCACTAAGAGAGAGAACACATTGATAATTCAATCATGACATAATGCTTTCTTAGCACTTTGAGTTTTTATTTTATAGCTATTAAAGAGCTCTGACACTTTTTAAAATCATACACCACTCTTGTGCATAAGTATAAAGGAAACTATAAATGAAATAAACTAGTTAAGGAACTCCTAAAACTTCTCCACGGTCAGCACTCAGCTCACTTAAGACCACTGTCCCACTCAGAACCTTCCTTGTCCATGTTTGTTCACACACTGTTGTCCTCCATACCGTCAAACGCTTTGATCACACAGCATTTCCTGGGAGAACGCTCCACTACGGTCTCTGGGATTTTCCTCCCACCGCTTCCTCCTCTTCTGCAGGTCTGACTCTGGCGCCTTCTTGCTTTTATCAGGAGGTGTCAACAGAGGGTTTTTGGGAAACAACCAGGATTCATGTCCCTCCTTCAAATGATCCTTAAGCCGTTTGTGATGAAATAGACAGGGGTGCAGAAGTCCAGTCAGGCCACGGAAATGATGGCGAGAACCAACCAGGTCATGACCGACACCTGATCTGACCAGCAGCGCCGTAGGATGTCGTTGATTTAAAGACACATCCTAAATTCAGACATACCACAGTGTGGAAAAAGGTACGTCACTGAATTTTTAAAATGTCGCAATAACTGCTGTCTCCTGCGGTTTACGCGAAGATGGAATGATATAAATCTGTGACCTGGGGCCCTGACTAGAGGCCCCAAAGTGCCCAACTCAGCAGGGGCCACCCCTTGGCATTGCTCACCTGTCCCCTGACTCTCCTGGCCTGGGACATCGCCCTCGCAGGGCCCGCTCGGGTTTATGGCAACAATCGCTGCCCCTGCCAGACATGATCTCAAAGCTATAAAGGCTTTTACAGTTTCTCTCTCCCCCGAGATAAGCCTGGGGAGCCCTTCCCAAGGCCGGGGAGCAATTTCAGAGCCGCAGGGGGAGGGGCTGGGCGTTGCACAAGTCGGAAAATAGAACAAGTTTTATGGCCCCAACTTCTCTAAAATACCACGTTCTCATATCCTCGGCTCGAATCTGCTGGTGCAACCTCAGCACCTGGAGCACAGGGAAATTCATTTGTTCATTCATTCATTCGACAAACAGGGACTAGGGGGCAGGGCACACCAGTACGGATCTTCTCAGTTTGCCGCTATCATGGTCCGTGTGGACCCAGGACAACTCGCTTCTTCTCATCTGTAAAACAAGGACAGTTCGCTTGACCTGCTTCACAGCTTCACTGAGCGGCTACGCAAGACAGCGAGCGTGCCAGCGCACTTAGCCCACTGTAGGACTGCAACCCACGCTGCTCGAATCCCTCTCCCTCACGTCGACGTCCGTCTTACCTGTTCTTAGCTCCTCTTTCTCTTTCCGGCCTGGGTGGTGGAGAGGTCTGCGGTGAGGTCCCCACCAGCATCTTTCTGCTGGCCACCCTCCCTCTTTCAATGAGCTCGTGCAACTACTTGGTTTTTTTTTTTTTTTCTTTCATATTTTTTTATTAAGATATAATTTCCATCCAGTAAAACTCACCCTAGTAAGTGTATAGTTCTGCAAGTTTTGGCAAATGTATACAGCCAGGTAGTCACACCGCAGTCAAGACACACAACATTTCCACACCCCCCGAGCCCCTTCCCCTCTGCCCCTTTGTGTTCAAACCCCCCTTCCCAGCCCCAGCCTCTGGCAGCCACAGTTTCTGCCCCTAGAGTTTGCCTTTTCCAGGATATCATATAGATGGAATCACATCGTATGTGGCCTTTGGGTCTGACCTCCTGCCCTCAGAATGGTGCATTTGAGACCCAGGTGGCTTGTATCAGTAGCTCGCTCCTTTTTCTTGTTGAGCAGTGTTCTCATTTGGCTTTTAACTCACATCTATGCTATGACTTGGACTTCTTCTCTCCAGCTCAACTTTTCCCTGAGCTCTAGGCTTGTATATCCAATGAGTCCTTGGATGTTTAATTGGCATCTCTAACAAACCTTTCCCAAGGGAACTCTGCTTTCTAACCCGAATCTACAGCTCCTCCAGGCTTCCACATGTCAATAATCAGCACCTCCAGCCCCACGGTTGCTTCTCTTCTTTCCTCCCCATATTCAATCCGTTAGCAAGTTCTTGGTGGTACGACATCCAAAACATGCCAATCTGACCGCCTCTCCCCGCCCCAACCTGTCTTCGTTTCCAGGGCTGCATAACAAATTGCCCCAAACATAGTGGTTTAAAACAACACCCAATTGTTATCGCAGTTTCTGGTGGAAGTCCAGGCATGGTGTGATGGGGTTCTCTGCCTGGAGTCTTATAGCTGAAATCAAGGTGTCGGCCGGGCTGTGTTCCTACCTGAAGGGTCTGAGGAAGGATCCACTTCCAAGCTTGTTCACATTGTTGCCTGAATTCAGTTCCTTTTGATTGTAGGACTGAGGTCACAGTTTCCTAGCTGGCTGTCAGCTGGGGGTTGCCCTCAGCTTCTAGAGACCACCTGCATTCCTTGCCATGTGACCCCCTCCATCTTCAAAGCCAGCCACGGAGAATCTCCCTCACACTGAATCCCTCTCATCCTTCGAATTTCATTTGCCAAAGAGCCCAGCCCCCTTTCAGGGCTCACTGATTATGTCAGGCCCACCACGACACTCTCCCCATCACAAAGTCAGCTGGTTTGGGGCCTTCATTACATCTGCAAAATCCCTTCCCAGCAGCACCAGCAGACAGTGTGTGAATAATTGGGAGAAGGTGTGTATAGACCAGAGGGCAGGAGTCTTGGGGCCACCTGAGAATTCTGCCCCCTACCCGACTCTAGTCCAAGCTGCCATTATCCCTCCCCTGGGGACTGCACAGACTGCCTCTGGGCTTCTTGGTTTCCACTCTTCTTCCATGTCATCTGGTCTCTATGCAGCAGAGAGCAACCTTTTAGGGACGTGAGTCAGATCGCATCACCTCCCTGTTCAGAAACTTCTAAGAGCTTTCCACTGCACCTAAAATAAAATGCAAGACCTTTCTCACGGCCTAGAGGGCCCCATCTGGTCCTGCCCCTGCCCACCTCTCAGAGGTCATCTCCATCCACTCTGCTCCAGCCACACTGACCTTTTTGCTCGTCCTCCCTTATGCTCAGCTTGTCCCTGCTCTGGGCTTTTACACTCGCCGGTCCCTCCACCTGGGTGCTTCCCCCAGAGCTCAGTGTGGCTGGCCTCCCTCATCCTCCAGATCTCAGCCTAAATCCACATCCTCAGGGAGGCCCTCCTTGACCCCCCAATCTGATGTTATCCCATCCCCAGTCCTCTCAAATTACCCCCTTTTCTTATTTTTATTTCACTCACACTTTCACGGTAACTTGTATTATTTGTAAAACACTTGACTGTTTGACAGCTTGACAGCACTTGACTATTTGAAATTACCTTTACTTCTTTACTCAAACATTGTCCGCCTGCTCTCTCCAGAAGATAAACTTCCTGAAGTCAGGGACTTTGTTTTGCTCACGTGTCCCCTCACGCCTCGAAAGGTGCACAGCACACGGTGGGCACCCTCCCAGTAGTTGCTGAGCGAGTGAACGAATGCATGTAAGTCTTTCGGATTGGTTCCCTCCGCTACACCTTTGCTGCCACCATCTCAGTGTAGAGCTCACCACCTCTCACCTGGTCCAGCACTTGAGCATCTTCACGGGTCTCCCTACTTAAAGTCACACCCCTTTCAATCTGTCCTCCACGAAGCTACCAGAATGAGCCTTTAAACATACAGATCCGGCCATAGCCTTCCCCCGATCTCAAATCTCCTGTTGGTTCCTGTTTCCCCAGAAGAAATTCCAGTGGCTCAGTGTTTTGAGGCCCCCACCACTTGGCCCCAACCAACCACCATACTGTGCTTCCAGATGTGGGATAAGGACCTTCAGTGGCTGGCTGAATGATTTTAGAGATATAAAAGGATGGCATTAAGTGACACTACCCCTAAAGTCTGTCTCTTTACAGGTCTTACTTACTTCTGAAAACTCGAAGGAGAAAATCTCCACTAGATAGCAGATGCCTTTAACATCTCTCTAAACACTTGTCAATACCCCATTTCAAAAAGACAGAGCAGAGTTTTTCCTGGACAATCCTATCCAGCTCCACCTTAAGAACATTGCTTTCTTTTCACTTTAATTTTGCAATTGCCTCATATTTACAACAAATGGTACTGGTTTCTCATTTATGTCAGTGGTCCGTGTAAAGAGAATGATTACAAATTGATTTAAAGAAAAATATTCAGTGAGGGAAGATACAGTGGTCCTTGGGTATGGAGAGGATCAAGGTGGCGTGTGCATGACTGCAGGCTGGGAAACTGGTGTCCGTCCTCCCTCCCATCCACGGGCTGTGCCTCCTGCTGCCTGCCAACTTGTGCTCCTTCTCTCTCCTCAGCCTCGAATGCACTTCTGTCTCTTCTTTGCTGTTCTCTGAATCCTTCTGAGGTGAGTGCACACCACTGCCTTTCCCAGACCGAAGGCTCTCTTCCTCCCTCACTCTACCATCTCACCAGCTGTCACTCTCATTCCTTTGGCTCTTAATGTTCAACTGCTTGTTATTTTTCCCTCTACAATTAAAAATTATAAGCTCCAAGAGGGAGGCACTGTGGGACTGGGTCTTTACCACCCCCAGGATGCTTGGCTCGGGGCTTTGCCCATGGACATTTGTCAAACGAGTAACTTTCCATGGCTCACACTACTTCTGTGCCCACCACGCAGTGGCTGAGTCCTCAGTGTCCTCCTCGATTCCACCATGGTGGCCCCTGGAGTCAGACATAGGCGTTTGAATCTTGGCTGTCACACCAGCTATGGATCTTTGGCAAGTCCCTTCCTCATTTGTAAAACAGAACAACAAGAATACGTGATTCAGGGGGTTGTTGTGGGGATTAAATTAGGTCCAGCCATGTTTGGTAAAGAGGAAGAGGTCCATAAATGTTGTCCTTGGCAACAGGATTTGGGTTTTAGCTCCACCATCATCAAACAGCTGCCTGGGATCCTCTGATTCAGGTCTCTTAGATCACGTCTTAGAATTTACAAATGACGAATCAATTGGAGAAATGTAGATCAAAGGCGATCTGGATCCTACAAAAGAGGAAGTAGGGCAATCCCACCAATTTGGGATGACAGGTCCTTCACACTGATGGAACTTCCTTTGGATCCTCAAGCAGCCTGTCACCCAGAGTCCCTTCCAGTTCTCATTCCCGTTCTTTGAGCAATGGGGCTCCATTTGGGATAATGCGGTAAGAAGCTTCCAGTATCACTGCTGGGGAAGCAACCTTTGTAGGGGGACTGAACTCCCAACGCTCAATGAGGCCACATGGGTTGGTAGAAGAAGTGTGGGTTCAAGTCCTGGTTCAACTGCTCATGAGCTGTGTGCCTTGGACAAGTTCCTTCACCTCTCTGAACCTCGGTTTCATCACCTCTAAAATGGGGATAATGGGATTTGCTGTTTGTCACCCAAACTGATGTTGTTTTGCAACTGAAATGGAAATCAAACTTGAAGCTCTGGCCGCCCACGCTGAGATTTGAGATTAACTGGGGCAAAGGGCTGATGAGGTGGAGGAGCCAAGGGCAGAGGAATTTATGGCAGCCCAGGGTTTATGGTTTTGATATGGATTTATTAAGCACACTCTAGGACTGCAATAGCCTGCTCTGGCCCCCGCCCGCCATGTCCGTGCTGCCAGCGGCATGGACAGGCTTCTGTTGCAACGTTATGGAAACATTTCCTGGTGCTTGTGAGTGGAGGAAAGGGACAGGGGAAGGTGGGAGTGGCCTCAGGGACCAGGCAGGCAGCTAATGGGTGCTCTTAGGCTGGAGAACTTAATGGTTTCCTCTCCCTAGAAAGGGCCTGGCTGAAGAGTTCGTACTCCAAGCCCCCAGAGGTGGGCACTGGGAACACCTTGCATACACGGCAGCTCTTACGGTTACTATTAGCTCATTCAGTTGAATCCTGACAAAGCCCCTGCAGGGAGGTATCATTCCCGTTTTACAGACGGTGCTCGGAGCGATGGAGTGATCTGACCAAGGTTACATTGATCACCAAGATCTGTGACTCCCAGACCAGAACTGTTGTCTCTTCCCTTTGGGAAGCTAAAGAGGTCACCCTGCTCCACCCCCATCCTCGACTGTCACCACACCTAGGCGTCCCACAGTCCAGCCGTCAGTCTGCCCCGAACCACCCATCGCTGAGTGCTGTGGTGTGCTGGTGAATGCTTAACAACTGGCTCTCCAGGGAAAAAGCCTTGATTTGCAGCGTTTGCCAGTTCTTGTGGTGTAAATGCTCCCGCTGCCACTGTCAATGTGACACTGTCCAACAGAGAGTTGGGAAGGGAGGGTAACAATCGGCTCTCACAGACCAGCTCCAGCACACCCCTGAGTGAACGTGAGGCTGTGGTCTGTGGCAGCCAAGGCACGAGGCCACCCACCTAGTTTATCAGGGGAAAGGACCAAGGTAGCTGCAGACCAGGCTGGAAATTCCCAAATGCATCCCTTGCTTTTATTCTTTCTTTAAACAACACTTGCTTTTATGAAATTTCCCTATGCCTACTTATCCCCCCTTGCTGGCAGGTTGACCCAGGTCCCTGGAAGGGACCTAGAACAGGGCTCTTGGACCCTGATGGTAGATGACAGACCTTTAGACCCTCTTGCCAGTTTTCCAGATCTTCCCACCACCGCCTCTTATCCTCCTGCCTTCAAGAGGGAGGATTGACTTTCACTCTCACTACGTACTGAGTATTTATTTATTTTATTTTTTTGAGGAAGATTAGCCCTGAGCTAACATCTGCCACAAATCCTCCTCTTTTTGCTGAGGAAGACTGGCCTTGAGCTAACATCCATGCCCATCTTCCTCTACTTTATATGTGGGACGCCTGACACAGCATGGCCTGACAAGCGGTGCAGAGGTCCACACCCGGCATCTGAACTGGCGAACCCCAGGCCGCGGAAGCAGAACGTGCGAACTTAACTGCTTTGCCACTGGGCTGGCCCCATACTGAGTATTTAGAATCAGGAGATCACAGTTAGATTCTCACCTCAGCCTCTCAAGGAAAAACCACCTCCTCTGAGCCTCAGTTTCATCTAGAAAGTGTGTGTGGGGGGGTAATAATAATGTCTAAGCTGCTTACCTCTTGATGTGAAGACTAACACACAATAACGGATACGAAAGCATTTTGCACACTGTAAAGGCCCAGCTGACTATTCTCATTCTTATTTCTATTACTCGAAAGGAAGAAAAGACACTCATCCAAGGACTTAGAAAACATAGGCGCCATTTATTTTGCTTTATAAACTTTTGTTAAAACACATAAGAGTAAGAAATGTTTTTTGCTTCTTTGCCCCATTGGGCAGCAGTGACGGGAGCTCAGGGGTCAGCAGGGGACCTAATGACATTCACACCTACAGGTAGAGGCTGACGGGATGCAGACCACTTCCAGAATTGCTTGACGTGAATTTCACAATTCATCCCAATCAGGGCAAATCACAGAGCAATTTGGCAGAAGTAATTGGGTTGGTCATCACAAGAAATCTAGGAGCATCCATTTCCAACCCTCCTTCTCCTCCGTCCACTCCCAGAAAAGCCACGTAGATTCTGGAAGCTTCTGAGAGCCGCCTAGAGAGGGGGTTGTCTCAGTGGAGGAATTTTAGGGCTTGTGCTTTTCAAGTCCATCAGATTTTATGTTTTAGGATCTCAACTCAGGTAGCAAAACAAAACAAAACAAGATTTTCCAATGTGGTGTTCTCAGTTTAGAATCAGAAAAGTCAACTTCTCTTCATTTTGTTTCCTGCATTGCAACAAAATGATTAAAGTGGAATGGATGTCCTCCATGAAGGGTTGATTTGGGCAGAGGACTGACCCCCTGACCCAGAAGATTGCTATTGTTAAAGACACTGTTACCCTACTCCACCCCATGGGAAATTCTTATCTCAACACTGCTCCCATGACAGAGGCCTGAACGACACTGGGGCACGGAGTAGCAAAGATTGGGAAGGACCATGAGGACCAATTCCAGCTTGCCTACCTTGCTCCAGACCAGTTTGAGCCCCCAGGCTGGGATTTCTGGGGAACTGGAATGAGGTGTGGCTGAGGAAGGCTTGAGAGCTCTGAACAGGGGACAGTCTCTCCTGGGACTGGACTTGGCTTGGTGCGGTGGGAAGGCCCATCCTGACAGCACTGGAGATTTAGAGATTTCTCTTAGCCATACTGCCCAAATACCCTTCATGCCTCTTTGGTGAAAAAGAACACTCACCAATGATGGAATCTGGGGGCACTGGGGTGCTGCCCCCATCCACTCAGCAGGGTCAGCCCTGCATAGGAGGGGTAACCGGTCTAACTGTTCACCCTCCTATGTAGCACAGCTCTAGTCTCAGGACACATCCCTTTAATTCACACTGGCAAGTGGCATTTTCCAGAATTTCCCCAAAGCCACCAAGATTCTGCTTGGATGAGATGCTGGCTGTTCCATCCTGGGGTTTAATGGTTCCAGAATGTACTTTGAGTGTTCTCCCCAGAGCAGGTCTCAAACTTAGGCCTTCTTACCTCTCTCCTGCCCTCCCCCCCAAACTGTCCCACCCCAGAATGCCAGGCCACACTGGTGTGTCTCCCATGAACCAGACCCCTGATGCCCCTTCCCACAGACTTGGGGAGTAAAGAGAGAAAGGGGGTCCAAGGACTAGGAATTCTCCTTGTTTATCAGCACACAGGATTCTGGACCCTAACTGGACTTCAGCGCATCCCCAGGCCAATCTTTGTCCTAGGTGTGGGCAGGGCTCCTGAGAAGAATGAGGCTTTGGCTTCTGAGGTTGGTGAAGGGGGCGAGAAGTCCCTCAGCTTGATCGCAGTGAGGACAGAGGGGTCCTTTCAGAGAAGATGTTCAGCCACCGTGGTTAAGAGCTCTTGTTCTGATCCAGGCAGACCTGGGATCAAGTCCTGACTTGGTCACTTACTACCTGTGTGACCTCCAGAAAAATCACTTAACCTCTTAGGTCTCAATTTCATCTTCTGTAACAACCCCAGGGTAATAGGGAGGATGAAAGGAGATGACGCATGTCAAGTGCCTTAAGACAGTGCCGGGAATAAGGAAGAGCTTGAGACAGGCCCCGGGGGATAATTCTTCCTTGATGTCACTCCGACCTGAGGATTCTTCCACCCATCTTCTCCATGTCTAAGCCTCATCACTCTCACCTGGATTGCATCACTGGCCCCCATCTGATCTCCCTGCTCTCCCCCAACCTTCCAACCTCTGTCGCAATGCTGGCTTCAGCTTCTGAGGCTTGGCTCACTGCAAATCCCTCCTCCGCTTCTCACAGCCTTGGAGCCCAAATCTCAATGCCTCAGCTTGGCATTCAAGGCTCCCATGCTGCCCAGCGTGCCCACTCTGCTCCAGAAAACCCTGTCTTTCATCACCTCGCTCCTACACCCTTATTCTGACCTCTACACCTTGCCCAGGCTGTTTGCCCTCCTTGGCATGTCCTGTCTCACCTGCTCCACCAGTTGGAATCCAACCCATCCCTAAAGGCCTGGCGCATAGTCTGCCCCTTTCCGGATGCTTTCTCTGACCATGGCAGCTCCCTCCAAGCCCCTGCTGTCCACCTTGGATTGTTCTTGCATTGTTGAAGCCCTGCAGCTGCGTGAACTCCAACCTAAGGTCCCACCAAGGGTCCCTGAAGGGTTCCACCCCAGTCCCCGAAGAAGGGAAGAGCTGTGTGTCTTCCTTCTCAACAGTCAGTACTTCAAAAATGTCCCTAGGATGACTGGGGGAATCGTTTCCAAGTCTTCCTCAGCCTCTGGGAGGCGGCTGTGGAGAAACTAGGACGGCTGAGCAAGGTGACAGGGGTGGGAGGAGAGGAGCACCGGAGGTCGGGGCAGCAGAACAGGGAGGGGTGAGGTGCCAAGATCTGACCCAGCCTTAAAGGGCTCTGCATCTGGACACTGTGACAGCACTAGGAGAGAAGAAGTACTGATCTGAGGGGAAGGGAGCTATGTTTAAGCAAGGTCCCACGTCGTCTCCAGGCAGCTGTCCTTTGGGGGTGAAGAAGTTGGGGGTAGATATGGAGGAAGGGGAAGGCAGTGGCTTCGGCAAGAGAAAGGTTGTCCAAGGCAGCAGAGGATTTTTCCACCGGGGGTCTCTCCAAGTCAAAGCCCCGTCATCCAGAGCAGGGGATGCAGGGCGGCAATGGGATGCGACCCGCAGCCCAAGTTCTTGGGTTCTTTGCTATTTCCGTTCCTGCTCTGGGACTGCCCTGTTGTCACAGCTTCCTTCATTGGGACAAGTGACCACCGGGGCTCTCTGAGGGGGCTGGGGGGCCAGCAGAATCCCCGACCCCCAGCAGCTTGCTAGATGACTTCCTGCTTGGTGATGGTCGGCTGGGGAATGGCGGAGGGGGGCTTCACAATTGTGGTGATGGCTCCTGGCAGGAGCTTGTAGGGCTCAGACCCTGAGCCACCTGGCGGTGAGGGCTGTGGAGTCTCGGGGGTGGCTGGAGGGACAGAGAGACACACAGGAGTTGCTCAGAATTCCAGCCCTTTGGGGAGTAAACAAAGAGCCCTGGGGAAGTTCTTCCCCTCTCTGAGACTTAGTTTCCTCTTCTATAAAATGAGAGAATTAAACTAGATGATGTCTAAGGTCTCTTACAGCTCAAACCTTCTGAGTCCTCAATCCTAAAGTCTAAGTTCCGTGAGGTCTGGAAAGCTGCGGCTGGGCCAGGTTCTGTGGTTAGAGCCTTGTGCTCAGGTCCTATCAACTACCCCTCCTCCACAATTTGACGTGGAGATTGGGCGGCTTCTCCCAAACCAGAGTCCAAGTCTGACTCTCCCCAGTGATAACGGGACATGTGTCAGGAATACCCTTTCTTGGAGAGAAAGAGCAGCAGTTGATGAGACCCAAGAGTCTAGCTAACTGGCTCAAAAAATACCATTTCTTCCATATTTAAGAAGACAAGTAATGGAAACTCATTGGTCCCATTTCCATCACAGGTTTGGAAGGTAATTTTGACCATGACCCACTTAGCCAACTTTATTCAACGGCCACCTTTCCCAAAGAATAATCTGAATGAAATGCAATCTTATTTCGGTGGACCGTCTCATCCCAATCATAATCTTACCCTTTGAAGAACTTCGCCCAATGACAAACATTCTTGTGAGATTTCACCTCAGAGGACAGTCTAGCCCATGGACATCCCCACCCAATGAATAGTCTCACCCAATCGTCTAATGGATAGTCTTACCCAGTGGGCAGCTTACTGCAACAACCAATTTTACCCAATGGACAACATCACCTAATGGAATTCTCACCCCAATGGACATCCTCACCCAGTAGGTGACCTCATCCAGAGGACTGCCTCATCCCAAGGACAGCCTCATTCAGAGGAGGCTGTCAATCACCTCATTGAATAAACAGCCTGAACAAATGGACAGTCTCACCCCTCATTCCCTACCCTGGAGCACAGAGAACTGTGGTATCCCAGTTCCCATCTTCCAGACCCAACCTTCTCTTCACTCCCCTCTTAGGCCCCAACCTCACCCCTTCCTCCGTAGAGCCCACGTTGCCCACCTGCCTGCCCCCTAGGTCGGGGCCACTCACACATCTGTCCGTTGCTGAGGTGAGAGGGCATTGTGTTGGCAACAATGACATTGGTGCCCATGTGTTCCTGCATCAGGTGAGGGTGCAGGGGGTGATGGGCATGAGGTGCATCACTGGAGGACCCTGCAGGTAGAGAGGGGACTCAATCAGGATGGAGAGTTTGGAATAAGGACCACGGGGTCTTAAGGGACCATCTTCCTCAGGTGTGCCCAATCAAACTGCCCACGCAATATTGACAGTACCCATTGGGTACCTATTCCTAGGTTAGTAAACTGGGCTTACCATTCCTATCCATAGGCTTCATGAGGGTATTGAGAGGACCCAACAAACTAAGAGAACAAAAGTGATTTGAAAGAAACAAGGTACATATAAGGAAGCTCTGAGATCATTTAAATATTATAATGAGTAGTGTATTGAATGCATGTTAATATAATGGATTTAACCAATGGCTCTCAAAGCTCCTTGGCACACAAATCCTTCAACCATTTGGATGCAACTCACCTTTCAGTCTCGTCCCCGACATGGCAGCTTCAGCCAAATAGACCTACTTATATCATCTACTTTTCCTGTACTTCCCTCTCTCTATACTTCTGCTCGTGTGTTGCTTCCACTGGAGATGGCTTCTCTACCCTTCCCAGGTCCACAAGTCCAAATTCTGGCTCAGCTATTTCCTCCATCGGGAAGCCTCTCCTGATTCTCCCCACTCCAGTAAGAAGTAAACTTCTTCTTCCTGGTAATTCCCGTCGTAATTTATCTGTACCCCATCTTTTGGGAATAACCACTTGTGTCTGTGAGCATCACACTTACAGGCATATTTTTCTTCTCTCTTTGAGGGGCTAGCAATGTGTCTGGAGCACAGTCACTGCTTCAAAAAATGTGTCAGAGAGTGATAGTACCATATAGGATGTGGTTTCATAATAGGCCATGGTCACTAATATGAAGATGATGGAATCTTAGGGCTTGCCAGAAGCCTCTAAAGTACACCTGTTTCCATAATAGCTATCAATTATTGAGTACCTATTGTGTGTCAGGTACTGTTTTATAGCACTTTTCATGTTTGACATGATTTAACCTTCACAACACTTCTATAGGGTGGGTACCATTATTATCCCAGTCTACAGATGAGATTACGGGGCCCAGAGAGACTAATTATTTTACCCAAGTTTATCTGGTAACAGAGCACAAGCTCCTTCCTGGTCCTGACCTCAATGACACCGGATTCATAATAACTCCATATTCATAGGGTCGAAGTGAGAATGAAATGAGTTACCATGTGACAGTGGTTCTCAACTGGGGATGATTTGGGCCCTTCTGGGGGACATTCGACAACATCTGAAGACACTTTTGGTTGTCACCACTGGAGAAGTGCTACTGGCATCCCGTGGTTAGAGGCCAGGGATATGGGTAAAGAGCGCACACAAAAGCCCCCACAACAAAGAATTATCCAGTCCTAACTATCAAGTGCTGAGATGGAGAAACCTTGCCCTTGGCCATGACATCACCAGGAACTGCATCACCTCCAAAATCTCGAGTCCAAGCTTCCTCACTTAGATCCTCTCTCCTATTTTTCCAGCTCACTTCATCTAGTACCTTCCCTGCAAAACTTCTTCAACCCTCTCGAGGCTTCCAATTCACTGGCCCCCACCCCATATTTATTTCTCTTTTAGTCCAGCCAAGATTCCATCGCCCGTCATTATAATCATGCCCTTGCAATCATCCTTCACTCCCTCATAGCTCCCCTTTGTAGTAAAACATTTTCAAAGGGTCGTCTACTCTCCCCCCCTCTGCTTCTTCACTTTCCCACTCACTCAATCTGTAACACCCCCCCCCCCAAATCCGGTTTCTTTTCCCATGGCCTCTGACACTGCTCTCAACACAGTCACCAAGCGCCTCCATGTTGCCAAGCCGATGGACGCCTCCCTCATTGTCCTTTAGAATTTAATACCACTAAACGCTGTCCTTAAAACACACCCTTCTCTTGAATTTTGGCATTTCTCCGGCTTTTCTCCTTTTTCCCTGGCTAGTCTTTCTCCATCTCCTTCCGTGGTACCTAATCACTAGAGGACCATGGAGCTCCATTTCATCCTGAGCTTTGCGCTTGTGTTTCAGCAACAGACTCAAACATGCAACTGTCTCATTAATAACTCAGCTTGGATATCTGACAGTCATCTCAACTTCATTGAGATCTCGTGGTTCATCCCTCACCACCATCGCCACACCCAGCCTCAAACTGTTTTTTCTCAGTCTTTCCCATCTCAGTAAATTACAGTCATGTGTCGTTTAATGACAGGGATACGTTCTGAGAAATGTGACGTTAGGTGATTTTGTCATTTGTGAACATCATAGAGTGTATTTACACAAACCTAGGTGGTATAGCCTACCACACACCTAGGCTACATGGTACCAATCCTATGGGACCACATCGTATATGTGGTCCGTCGTTGACCAAAATGTTCTGTGTCACGTGACTATACTTCACCATCACTCTCGTTACTTAAAGCAAAAATTTCATCTTTGACTCAGTCCCTCCCTCTCACTCCCCACATATGATCAATCGGCAAATCCTGTGGGTTCCTCCTTCAAATAGAGGATCAAGTTTTTCTCTGCTGCTAAATTTCCAGTCATGCCCTGGTCCATGCTTCTATCATCCTCCCCCTAATTGGAGACAACAACATTCTCAGGGGTCTCCCGCCTCCACTTTGCTTGCCTGAAATTCACTTTCTACCCAACAATCAGAGTAGTTTGTTTAAAACATTAGTTTGACTTTCACTCTTCTCACAATAGTTGAAATGAGAATAAAATCCAAATTTCTGACCATGGCCTCCAAGACCAAATGCTTACGATTTGGTTTCTGCCCAAAATGGTCTCTCCATCTTCATCTCATACAATGACCCCCATGTCACAACCTTATCCTTCTTTCTCAAACACACAAACCTCTCCTGTCTCAGGGCTTTTGCATTAGTTACTTCTGCCTAGAGTGTTTTTCTCTTGACTTTTAAATGTTCTATTTCCTTTCATCCATCAGGTCTTAGCACAAAAGTCACCACTGCAGAGATGTCTCCCTTGGCCAACCAATACACTCTATCTATTACCTGGTAATTTCAAAATCTGTAGAAACTCTCTTTCTTTTATACTTGATTACTGTCTGATCCCATGAGCCTTAATACACACACGCATGTACACACACATGCACACACACTCACAGACAACCTCCAGGAGGGCAGAGATCTTGTTCTCTGCTGAATCTCCAGCACTTTTGATAGTGACTGGCACATGCTATGCTCTTGAATCAATGGACCACTGTTGCCATTTTCCTGATGAGGAAACTGAGACTTGGCTAGATTACGGGATTTGCCCAAAGCCATAGAGTGAGGAAGTGATGGAGCTGAGAGGTGAGCCTAGGTCTGCGTGAGGCTTGCCTCTTGAAGAGGGCCCCCCCCCCAGCCCCCGCCCACCTCTCAGTCCCTCCTGGACCCGGCACGGACCTCCCAGCAGCATCTCCTGCAGCAGGTTGTCGATCTTGGCCATGCCGAAGAGCTTGATGAACTGGATCTGCTCAATCATCTGCCAGGTGATGCTCTGCAGGGTGGGCAGCAGCAGCAGGAGCTCGCCGAAGCGGCCGCGCGAGTCGTACTGGCGGTCGTTGATGTAGTCCTCCAGGCTCACCTGCACCTGGGAACGCAGCCGCTTGATCTTGCCCGGGTCGCTCAGCCCCTTGGCATCTGCAACAGGAAGGGGCGGCCAAAGGAGGGCAGCGGGGCCCAGCTGGAGCATCTGGGGAGTCAGGACCCGGATCTCCCCTGACTCATGGGGCCCTGATAGGGGGCCTAGTGGTTCAAGGTCACACAAGGCATCCTCAGCAGTGTCGGGACAAGGATTCAGGGTCCTCAAGAACCAGAGTACACTAACGCAAATTGTAGCTTTCTGGTATCAGGAAGTAAAGTGTTTCTGTCACATTTCCTACAATGCGGAACTGGGAGCGGGGAGTAGGGGACGGAAGGCAGGACTTTAGGAACATACTCCAGAGGGCACCTAGTAACCTCCTCAATACACATGGGGAAACTGAGGCACAGAGTAGGGAAAGGAGTTGGCCCAGGTCACACATCCAGTCGTTAGCAGATCCATGATGTGGACTTGGGGCTCCTGACTCATGGTTGAGGTCTCACTCTGCAGACCTCGGCACACGCTGCTTCTGCTGCCCTAGAATAGCGTCTCCCCGCTTGCCTGCTCCCTTGCCTGTGTCATCTTGGGGTCTCAGCTTAGGCTTCACCTCTTCCAGGAAGCCTTCTCCATTCCGCCCTCCCAAGTCTGTATTATGAGTGTCCATCATGTCCCCAAATTTCTGTGGCTCTTTCATCACTACTGATCCCACAGGAGGTAACTGTCTCTTCCGCTAGACTGTGACCATGTGCGGGCAGGCGTATGTCTCTCTTGGTGTTTTAAATCCACCAGCTAGCACCACGCCTAATTAATATTTGTTGAATAGGTAACTAGATGAAGGGGTGGGTAGATGGATGGAAGGATGAATGAATGAAAAAAAAAATCAATGGATAAATTCTAGATCCTTAACCTAGAAGGGGACGTAAGCGGTCACCCTGCACTTAATCTCAGCCTTTACGGAGGTTATGCATTAACTTCCTCTTTTATGGATAAAGTAAGTGGCAGAAAGAGAATTTCACCCACACTTCCATTCCAGGGTTCTCTCTACTGAGCCACATTTGTGCATTTTTTTATTCAGTCAACAAACATTTACTGAGCACCACTGACATGACAGGTGCTGTACTAGGTCACCCGCCCTCCAGGCCAGGTTGCTGACCTTGCCTCAGCATCACTAGTCCCGCCCATTTTACCTAGCAGCTACTATCTGTGCAGCCCTGTGCGGAGGACCACAGGGGATACGGGCCGGGCCAGGCTCTTGTGGAAACCAGAACTGCAAGTCTTAGCCTTCAGGAAATGAGAAATAGTGTGCGGTAGCTAAGAAGTGGGCTTGAGAGCTGGATTGCCTGAAGTTCAAACCCAAGCTCTGCCATTTCCTGGTTGTGTGACCTTGGCCCAGTTAATCAATATCCCTATGCCTCAGTTTTCTTATCTGCAACATGGGGATGATAACAATTCCTGTCTCACAGGTACCACGTTGCAAATAATAAGTGAGATAATCCCCATAAAATGTTCAGAATGGTGCCTTAGTAGAGCGCTCAGCTCCATAAATGGCGGTCATCTCCCTCTTCATTACTATTATTACTACAGGTGATCTCCATGCAGGTGGGGCCTGGCACTAAGGACACTGCCTGGCACACAGTAGGTCCTCGCTAACATGTAAGGGGGGGAAGGAAGCAAGCAAGCCTTTAGAACCCAGGCATCTTGATATTGTGAAATGCAATCAGCTTTGCACAAAGATGTTGTGTAACATGCAGGTAGAGTCAGTAGATGGAAAGGAGAGAGGAGAGTTGAGAGCCGAAGGGAAAGATGGGGATGCAGTGTCTTCATCCTGCTAACGAAGGGTTAGGAGATACTGTCTACAGTGGATAGGACAAGAAATAAAGGCACAAGCGCATAACTCAGCGTTATAAAGGCAGTCCATAGAGACACCAAAGCAGCAATAAAAATATATGAAGAGGATGGGGGAGAAAAGATGGGATGGTGATAGAGAAGAGTGAAATCCTCAACTAGCAAAGGAGGGGAAATATGATCCAGGATGGATCAATCAAGAAAGAGAAGGCTTAGCATTTTATTTAGAGCTGTAGAGGTAACTGCCAGAAGAAACAGGTAAAGGAACCAGGAATGGTTCCCCTGGGGATGAGGTCTTAGCAGGAACCTTGGGGTGGGGAGGACTGTCTGCATTTTAAGTAAGGGCAGGTATTATTTTGATAACATAAGGAAAAAAAGAAAAGATGAAAGGAAAGAAAAGAAGGAAGCTAGGAGGGAAGGAGAGGGAAGGAAGGAGGGAGGAAGGGAAAGAAGAAAAAGGAAGGGAAGAAAAAGGCCAAGCCTCCGGAGTCAGTGTGTCCTGTCCAGTCACATCAACCCTTTGAGCCTTGATTTTCCTTATCTGTTAAAGCGAGCTAATAAAAATGACCTCTCCAGGTTGTTGTCCTAAAGAGATGAGGTTGTGAACTCAGGGGACGTAACGCAGTAGGAGACATGTGACATAGGGTCTGGAGTAGTGGGGTGGGTGGGAGGTGTGGACTGTACCTGGGTCAAAGAAGATGATGGCTTTGAGGCAGGCGTACTCATTGTCATCGATCTGCAGCTCCTGGAAGGGTAGCACCAGCTCGTCAAGGATGCGCATGGACACCCGGCTCATCTCTGCCAGCTCTGGGCAGTGTCGAGGGACGATGTAGTCATTTCCTGCGTGGGTTGGGAAGGAGAGGGGATGGGGGAGCCACCTTGGGTGTACCCTCTCCCCTAGCTTTGGACAGACCCTGCCCTTTGCAGTTGCAGTGCAGCTGGTGCCCATGGGAGGAGGGCCCCATGGAGATTGTCATGCCCATTTTACAGACAAGGAAACTGAGGGCCAGATTAGAGGAATGAGTTGTTCAGAGTTATTGGACTGGGCCTGGAGCCTGGCTTTCTAGGACCCTTTCGCATCACCCAAGCTCCATTCTCCAACACGACCCACAAGACTGATGACACTCAAGGGCCATGGGGGAGGCACCGAAGCATCAAGGTGAAGGGCCAAGATTCTGAAACTAGACGGACCATGTTGAATTCCGGTTTTACCACTAACTAGCCAGATATATTTGGATAAGTTACTTTCTGTGCCTCAGTTATTTTGCCTGTAAAATGGAGATAATAGCGCTTACCTCAGGGTTGTTGCGTTAAAGGAGTTCATGTTTGCAAAGTACTCAGACTAACATCTGGCCCATAGAGTGATCTATATAAGTATTTACACAAATATTTAAATAAAATTAAAAAATAAATTAATAAGATGAATAAATATTTAAATAAAAGTGCGTGAGGGCATGGGTGAGACAGGCTGGGGAGGCGCGCCATTCCTGGCCGCCTCTTGCTCCTACTACAGAAAGCACGGACTACACCGGCAATCCCAGGCATAACCCTGAATGTGCTCTCACTTTCATGCTGGGAGCTTTAATTCCTTGTATCCATATTTCCTTGCACCTGAGTGGAGTTTCCAGCTGAGAACTCCAAGGACAATGCCATTGTTCATCCGTCTCCCCCGCCCCTGCCTGCCACCATGGGAAGCCCCTGTGCCTGGGTGCGTTCCGCACTGTGCATGTTCTCCACAGAGCCCTGGCTGGGCAGGTGGCCTCCTCACCTAGAAGCAGAACGTCCTTGAACACCATGGATCGCTTGGTGGCTCCGAGCAGCAGGTGCTCACCGGCGTGGGCTCTGAGC
This sequence comes from Equus caballus, assembly GCF_041296265.1. NCBI lineage: Eukaryota > Metazoa > Chordata > Mammalia > Perissodactyla > Equidae > Equus > Equus caballus. Next base: position 34,686,866 of record NC_091705.1, on the reverse strand, counting down.
AGGGCCACCTGAAAGAGAAGGGATGGTGTCTGGAGTCTGCACCCCTGGGAAGGCATCTGCACCCCAGAAAGGCTGCTCCCAGCCAACCCACGGACCCAGGCAAGGCAGCTTCATGCTTCCCTTGCCTTTACCTGCCCGGACTACAAAATGGGCACCAGAAAACTGCTGCCTCCCTCCCGTACGGATAAAACCAGGGACCTGGAAAAGATTCGGTAGGAACCTGGAAGATGGGAAACACATGCTCAGAGCCAGGAAACCAAAGGCTGACTCTGTGCTTGAACTGCTGTGTCCTTGGGCAAGTTGTCGCTCCCCTCTGGACCTCGTGTGTGTGCCTGGAGAAACTAACAATATTCTGGCTGTGTTTTTTTCAGCAAAGGCTCAAAGGCTCTCATCAGACTATCAAGAGGATCTAGGACCCAAAAAGTTCTGAAACTGTGGGTCCTGAATTCCTACCCATGGAACAGCTATAGAAGATTAGGAAGGGCATTTTATAAAAATGCAGATTCTTAGGCCCTATGACGAGAGATTCTGATTCTGTATGTATGGGGTGGGCCAAGGATCCGTATTTAACAAGCCCCCAAGTTGATTCTGATGTGCGGTTGTGTTTGCAAAATCACTGCTCCGGAAGATCCCCAGGGCATCTGCCCACTTAACATTGCAAGATTCTAGGATTCTGAGAGTGAGCGACAAGAATTTGGACTTGGATGTTGGTTCCCAAGGCAAAGGTATGAGCACTGGTTCTTGGCAGGGATGAGCTTGACAGACCCCTTCCCTCCAGAGAGGACAAAGCAGCCTTTGAAGACTGAAGCCCGAGGCAGGGACCCAGGCAGCTCACAGGAGGACATCACCTGCCCTTTCAGAACCGTCTGCTTTAGTGCTTGCATGAGGACCAAAGGACGGGCCAGTAAAAACAGCAGCAGGCTGGTGGCCTCAAGGATCTTATCTGCAAGGTCAGGTTAGGGAGTTTGGAGAGTTTTTAGCAGGCTAAACTAGGAAGTAAAATGCTTTTGTTCATTAATTCTTTTGATTGTTCATTCTTTCAGCCATCAAATGTTAAGTGCCTACTAAGTGACAGATATTTTTTAGACAGTGGGGACACAACAGTGAAAGAAAAGGAAAGAAGGGAGGGAGGAAGGGAAAGAAAGAGAGAGAGTGAGAGAGAAAGAGGCAAGGGGAGTGAGGGAGAGAGGGAGGAAGGAAGGAGGGAAGAGAGGGAGGGAGGGAGGGAGAGAGGAAGAAAGGAAGGTGAGGGTTATGTGACAAAGAGCGATGGGGCCAGAGCGACTGTTATTAGATGGGAGGTCAGAGGAGGCCTCTCCAAGGAAGCGAACTTGTTCTAAGGCATGGAAGACACCTGGTACATAGTAAGCCCTCAATAAGTATTGGTCTATTCCCCCGTGGTTAAACTTTGTGAGGATGACCAGGAAAGAGCAGAGATGGCCAACAGCCTTGGAAGTAAAGGTCGACTTTGCACGACCAGGACAGGAGAGGCCCAAGGACGCCTGTCACTGAGCACTTCCTGTATGCCAGGCACTGTGCAGGGCTTTCGTCACTTACCCCAGTGGCTCTCAAACCAAGAGGCAGAAGACCTGGAATCAAATCCCAACTCTGTGGCTGCCTTGCCCTGTGACCTTGGACAAATGGCTTTCCCTCTCTAGGCCTCAGTCCCCTTAGCCAATGCTACCCAGCCTTCCAGGTTTCAATGGATTGATGTCCAAAACAAATCAAGAAGCAAACAATCTTGGAGGGTGGTTGCTTGGGCAATGTCGGCAGATTTGGGGGGTCCTCTGGAGGCCCACGCTCCCACTTCTCCCAGGTGTGCCCCCTGTGTCTCAGGCAAGAGGGGCTCCTTCTACACCATGAATGGGGAGCTGGCAACCCTCCTGGCCGCAGGTCCAGCCCCCTGACATGGCGGCTGTTCTGGGGGTGGGCAGGTGGGGGGTGTTAATGATTGTCCCGTGTTATTGGCCACCCATCACTGCTCTCTGAGAATGCTCTGAGCCCCAGCCAGGGAGGTTCAGGTGGGAAATCGAGGTTAACAATTGCTCAGCTTGGGGGTATCTTGCTGCCCTGCTGAGCCCCTGAGAAGGAACAGAAGAGATTAAACATTAATGCAGACTCTCCAGGAGAGGGGACCAGGGCCAGAACATGAGGGGCAGGGGAGAAAGCGGGTGCAGCTCAGCCAAGGTCCCTGCCCCGTCATCCCTCCCAAAGCGGGGAGGCAGCCATGTGAGAGGGCCTCCCATCCAGTCCCGGGTGTGAGGGTGAGGGCCAGCCGATCCAGTGTCTTCACAGCGTGTCCCACTGTGGCATACTGATTGGTGCTCCCAGAGAGTCTAGGCATCAGAGGAGTCTGAGGAGCCCGGGGTCCACAGAGTTCGAAGCTGCCTTGCCTGCGGGACTTCTCAGAAATTTTAACACGCTGACGTGCATTACCAGTCTTCTGCACAAATGTGCAAAGCAGAGAAGCAAACGCACCAGGAGCTGATGTCAGGGGAATTGTCCGTTGGTGGCCCCGAGGCTCCCTCAGAGCTGAGAAGGTGGCCAGTCCAGCTCTCCTTTCCCAGACAGCAAAAATACCCGCGCCCTGGGCAGGAGCTGCCATTTGCAGTATGTAGACACTTGCCTGTCATCAGACCCCTCTGCCCAGCCCCTTTTCTCCCCCTGGGACAACTTGGGTACTCCAAAGAAGGTACTTTAGGGAAAAAAAATGCTAGGTTAAACCATCTTGCTGGGACACAAGGAAGAAACTGACATTCAGGAAGGCAGCAGTGGCCTGGCTCTGTGGAGCCACTCCATGACTCGATTTATGCTTTTCAAATGGTAATGTCCTCAGTTCTCCCAACAACTTCCTGAAGCTGATATTATAATTCCCACATTACAAATGAGAAAACTGAGGCTCAGCGAGAGGAAGGAATTTGTCCAAGATCACACAGAGAACCAGTCTTAGAGCCAGGGCTCAAGCCCAGAGCTCCTGATCCCTGGCCCTGGGCCCCTGTCAACATACCCCCGGGAGAGCCGTCTGGTGCTGTGGTACAGAGGCCGGGAGCCTGGACTTTGGAGCATGCCTGCCTGGTTCTAATCCCAGTTGTTCTGGATACTAGCTGTGTGACCTTGAGCAAGTTACTTAACCTCTCTGTGCCCCAGTTTCCTCGCCTATAAGATGGGAATAATAATATATCTACCTGATAGGGTTGTTGGAGGGATTAAAGGAGTTAATATTTGTACAGTGATTTAAACAGCTGCAGGCACACAGGAGCAGTATGTGTGTTTTGTTAAACAAAATCAAACCAGTCCAAGGCTACACCCCAGGTGGGCCAGCGGGACCCACCTGCCCAGGGCCCGCACTGCCCACAGCCCAGGTCCGCCCTCACCTGGTCGTCCAGGGGGAGCTCACAGAAAGCCGGGATGTACTTGGCCCACTCGACGAGCACCAGCAGCTGCTCCTTCATGGACTCGCACACGTCTGCGATGCTGGCGATCTTCTTGGCCCGAATGTCTCCGTTGATCCCTGAGACCGGGGAGGTGATCTGGGGGAGAGGAAAGAAAATGCTGGGGATGGCTGGGCCCTGCCTACACTCTCTGTCTCCCGCACAGAGCCCCCTCCCCAGAGAGCTTCCCTGTCTGGAGAAGGGGGGATGGGCTGTGAGTCCCTTCTCAGCTCTGGAGGAAGCTCAGCGGAAACAGACAGAAGGGAGGATGCTGAAGAAGGCAGATGTGAGGGAAGAGGGCTCATTCCCTCTGGGCCTTCACCTGCTCCCCACCTCCTCCTCCATCAACGCCTTAGAACCCCAAGGAACTCCTTGGCCCTCGAGGAGAAGCAGGGCAAAAATCATCATCCTCATCTGACAGGTGAAGAAAGCACAGCCCAGAGAGGTGTTGTGACTTGCCCAGGGTCACACAGCAAGGGGTTGGCTGAGGCCCATTTGCTACTCTGTCCACTACGCTGTTTCCTCGGGGCTAAGCTGATCTCAGGCCCTCAGTGAGAGCCAAGACTCTGCTTGGCCTGCAGAATGCAGGCAGCGGGATAAACTAGAAAGTGCCCCAGAGTGCCAGACCTGGATTCAAGTTCTGTCTTTGCTACTAAACTGGTTGCATGACACTGGACTCAGTTTCCCTTCTGTGATAGAGAAGGGTCCGTCCAGCTGCTGCTCCAGGGCCTGGCTGGGGAAGACAGGGGTGGAGGTGAGACTCCTCTTCGGCGTGAGGGTCCTCTTGCCCCAGGTGGGTGGGGTCACCCTGGTACCTGCTGGGACAGGACCTCGGCCTGTAGGAGCGCATTGATGGAGGGAAGGCTGCTGTCCTCATAGCTCGACCTGCGAGTGCTGATCCGGTCCCGCTCATTTTGGACGGCTGTGAGGAGGCAGAGAGAGGTGAGGAGAGAGGGCAGGGATGACGCCGGGGGAGGGCTGTCCTACAATGATGAGGAGTGGGTAAGGGGCCAGGGGAGAGCGTTCAACCCAGAAAGAGAGACGGCAGGCCTGTCCTGGAGCAAAAAACACACTTGGAGGTGGGAGTAGGAGGGGGGTGGCCGGGGGCAGAGCCCAGATCAGCATGTGGGAATGAGGAAAGATGGATTCCAACCCAGCTTGTGGAACAACTTTCCAAGCAACAGAACTGCCCCCAACACAATGGGGTGGCTGCAGGAGTGATCCACCTGTCACTGGAGGCATGCAAAGTGGTGATGACTTGGCAGAGGGCTTAGGGTGGGTCAATACTCATACTGAAGAGGGGATCTGTCCAGATGACAGATTTTCAAGCTCTGTTTTAGAAAAGGGTCCCTATTCTTCCAGAAGAAAGTGTGTAAAGTAAGTAAAATGCATTGCTCTGGGTGACGTGGAGATGGCCCAGGGCTTCCCGCACTCTGAAGAAGAGGCCTGGACAAGGAGATCTGGAGGCCCCCACCCGCCCTGGTGGTCTCGTCCATCAGCAGGAGCTGCATGTTCCAGACTAACCTTCTCAGGACAACAAGGGAAAGCTCTGTCTCCCTCTTGCCCCACTGCCGGGCTCTGTCCCAGGAACTCAGAGACCCGGGGCCTCTGTCCACCAGGGCCCCACACCCCGCTGTGTGTCGCCATCTGGGTGAGTCCTGGCCTAAGATGTGAGACGGACTTTCTGCTGCCCCAGCCTCGTCCCTTAAAATCCAAGAGGTCTCACTGTGGAATGAGGCTTTGTTGATGCTGGAAGGAGGGAGGACGAGGTGGCAGGAGAGGTGGGCTCCTCTCTGGAACTTGCTGCTCCCTGTCGGTGGTTGCTGGTAGGAATCACATCCTCTCTCTGGGCCTCAGTTTCCCCATCTCTAAGCTTTTCCCTCCCAAACCTGCTCCTTGGGAGCCTCTTGCATCTCAGGGACAGGAATCTGCTATCCTTCCCTTTCTCGCACCCCAAATGGTCAGGAATCCTTACAAAGTCGATCCATGGCTCCCACTCTGGTCTGGGCCCTGCTGTCTCTCCCCTGGAGTGGTCCGGGCCCTCCTCACTGGTCTCTGTCCTTCTGGCCTTGTCCGTACAGTCTGTGCGCCTCTCAGAGGACAAAGGGATTGGCTGAAACTGACCTCAGGTCAGACCCCTCCAGTGCCCCAAACCAGCGTTCCGTGGACGCACCCGGCCGCTCTCCCTCAGGGGCTTGGCTGCCACTGCTCCACTGCCTGGAATTGTCTCTCTCAAACGGCTTAGCTTCTCCTCCACCTCACTCCCATCTCCACCTTCTCAGAGACGCCCTCTCTGACCACCCTGTCTGGTGTGGCATTTCCTCCCTAAGCGCTGCCTTTTATCCTGCTTTATTTTTCTTCTTGGCACTTACTGTAGAATTCTTTGTTCCTTCCTTAACTCTCTGTCTCTCTAGGAGAAGGAAAGATCCAGAGCCAGAACTTTGTTCCTCTGGTAGAACAGAGCCCAGCACACAGTCGGTGCTCAATAAATCCTTATCGAGTGAATGAAAGAAGGTGCTGGACAGAGCACCGCTTCTTAGGAGGCGGAAGCTCTATGTCTCCATGGGACATTGACATCCCAGCCGTTCAACTTTCTCTTGATTTCACGCATTGTTGAAATCAGAGAATGAAAGTCAAATCGTCGAAACAGAGCCCCGGAGTTGGTGGCATATAAAGAAGTCCCAGGCAAGCTGTCTCCTCTCCTGAGTCCCACCCCCCTGGACGGGCCAGCTCCCAGCCCCGCCCGCCCGCGGGCCCGCACCCTCCCCGCACCCTGCCGGCGCCGGCAGAGGCGGGCCGAATGAAAGGGCTGCTGTCAGCAGCCGCGGATTGGGCTCCTCAAGGTTAGGACGGCCTTATCAGCGCGGCGCGAGCTCAGTCACGGAATGATGTTTTCCAAATGTTTGCTCAGTATTAGCAGGGTCGGGGACCTAATGTAACTTCTATTGAACATTAACCGACCCAGGCAGAGGCGGAGAGGAGGATGAGCCTGTCTTCCCAGAGAACCCAGGATGGGGGCCTGCAGGGGGCTGGGCCAGATTCTGAGGAAGGGCCCATCAGGTGGGCGGCCCCTGGCCCCCCACCACCCCACACCTCCTGCACCCCGGCCCTGCTTCCTGGGCTGGGTTTCTGATGGCAGGAGCCGGACATTGGTCCTGGGTCTGGCTCTCTTCCTGGTCTCCTGTTATAGGAAGGAATTTGCGACCTACTTTTGGGCCGCTGACCCCCAGCTTTCTCTCCAGAGTCTTTGTCCCTTCAGGGAACCCACTTGTGGACACTATAGAATATCCTGCGGCCAAGACTTAGAGGCCTGTGAGATCTGGAGCCCTTGCCTGTGGTCAAGAGGAAGTTTCAGGAATCTAGACCAGAGAGGATGCCTCCTAAGCTTATCAGTCCCGGGTTCAATCCAGGGAGCCTGGGGTCTGCTCAGCTCTGGGGAGTCTGAGTCTAGTCCTGATTCCACCCTTGACCCAATCGTGTTCCCTCTCTGGCCTCAATTTCCCCATCTGTAAAGTAGGAAGGGGTGGATTTGATGACCTTGTATACACCCGGCTGGTCTGCAAATCCTACGTTTGTAGCCCATGACTTCCTGTCCTCAGGGGCAACTTTTGGGTTTCAATTCCCAAATCCTCCTAAGGCCATTGAGGACGAGAAATGAAAAACTCCTTCCAACTCTCCTGATCACTGAAGCTTCCATGAGCATCTCTCTTGGCTTTGGGAACTTCCCGCCAGGCTGAGGAGGGTGCTGGGACTGCAAGACTCAGGGAGAACTAGCCAGACCCTTGCTTCCCAAGCCTTGACCACAGTGGCAATTGCTCCCCTGGCCTACTCTCAAAGCAACCAGGTGACTGCACGTGTCATGAACTCCCGGTTAACCCAGGCATGTACATAAGCACCAACATTTACCAGCCCGCACTCGCCCGCCCTCAGCCAGTTCTCCCATCCTCCTGGCATAATGCCACCTTCCCCGAGCCAAGAAGCAATGGCTATTTTCAAAGCTGAGCTGAGGCAGAAGGGCCTGGGACTCTCTCTCCCCTCCCAGGAGCTGGGATGCGGGCCTGCTGCCTCCTTGGCAGCTCAGGGGAAGGACCAGGGGGCGAACACACGTGTCCTGCTGGGCAGCGTGTACTCGTGCAGGGAGACCAGAGAGTACATAGCTAGACTCGCAGCACTGGAAGGGGTCATTATCAACCCCCTCATTTTATGGATGGGAACACTGGAGTCCAGAAGTGGCAGAAACTTCCCTGAAGTGACACACGTGAAAATGACTCTCGGTGTTTAACGAGAAACATTACAAAGACTGACCAGGTGCAGGATCAGGCCGCATACAGCCCAGGAAGGCAGCCATCTGCTCAGGGGGGTGCTGCCAACCCTTCTCCCACCCGCCTGTCACAAGGCCTGCAATTTTAACGTGAGAGATTCATTGTCTTGAACCTAAAGTCACAGGCTGTTGGGGTAACAGAGTGACTGACTATTAGAACCATCTACTGTCAGGGCCTCGGACCGCAGGTCTCAATCTTTGTCTTGCCTCCCATGTTCATGCAAGTGTCACACTGCCATTCCTAACATTTCTCCCAACTTGGAGGTGAGAAGGGGTAAGAGAGGCCCCAGCCCACTGAAAACTGGGTGAGAGGTGGGGACACTTGCCCTTTGAGAAAGCCCCTCCCCACTTTGAGAACCACTGAGGTCTGGATGCTGGAATTGTGCCGAGAGCAGGAGAGGGCCTTGGAGAGCACTCCGTGCTTCATCCGGATCAGCGGGCCCAGGTCTCCCATCAGGCCTCATGAACTCAAACCCAGGCCCCGTAGGGACCAGACACAGAAGACATTCCCTAGGGAGGGGGCAGAGAAAATGGGGGCTCAGAGGCAGAGACAGGGGAGCAGAGGCTGCCCAAGGCGAGTTCCTCCTCCGGTGGCTAGGGGGCTGGGTCCCAGGTTCCTGCTGTGGGGTGGAGTAGGGAGTGTGTGTGTGTGTTTGTACAGTAGCAGACCAAGGGTTTGGCTGGTGTGCCACAGCTGCGGGCGAGAAGTGAAGGTCTAGGGGCGAGACCTGCCCAGAGCTGGGCAGGCTGAGTTTAGGGGAGAGGGAGATGAAGAGATCTGAGAATGAACTCAAGTTACTCAAGTAGCAGTTGAAGGATTTTTGCTTCCTGAGCTTGGACTGGGAAAATTTTAAGTGTTCCTAAGCTTTGCAGGGTGTAATGTAGGCAGCGTTGAGGTATCATCTACACAGCACTGAACTCGAATGCAAAGCTCTGGGTTCAAACCTCAGATCTTGCATTGACCAGCTGTGCGGCCTTAGGCAGGTTGCTGAACCATTCTGGGCCTCAGTTCCCCCATCCATGAAAAGAGGAATAATAACCGTACTGCCAGCCACATAGGGTTGTCATGGGGATGAAAGGAGCTATCAGTGGTGGAAAAGCCCAGTGCAATGACTGTTATCTGCTGGCAGCAGGAGGCCGCGCCAGACCTCAGTGTGTGCTGTGCTCCAGTGTTCCCCTTCTGCTCCCCTCAGGATGAGGCTGATGCCTTGTTCCCATTCCCTAGGACATGAACACTTTGGATCACCTCATACTGGAGAATAAAGACTGAGGAAGTGGGCACTTGCCTCAGGACAGGAAGCTCAGGAATAGGGCTGCCCCCCTCCAACCACGTTTGCTGAGCCTTGGGGGGCGGGTACATGGACATTTGTAATGTCATTTTCCACACTCTTTCTAAGGTTTGAAATATATGCTAAGAAAAAAAACCCCGCCTTGGCTGCCTCGTAGTGGCAAAGGCAGGTGGGGGTGGTGGTTGCTGGGAACCCGAGTAGCTGAGAGTGGGAGCTTATCTCTTTGAATCTTTCTCAAGACCAAGCCCAGCCCCTCCCTATGGTCAGATTTCCAGGCCCTCCCTCCTCTCAGCCATTAGCCAGTCACCGAGTCATAAAGTCGTGGCCACAGTTGTAAATGACTGCCTGTTGGGGAGCCGTGGGTGCAGGTGGGGCCACGGGACGGTGAGGGTGGGGGCGGAGGCTCACCTTCCTTCTTCATGCCAGCCCGGAAGCACTTCTTGAGCCTGCAGTAGCGGCACTGGTTCCTTTTGTCTTTGTCCACCACGCACTGCCGACTAAATCTGGGGAGGGCTTGGGATGGTTAGATGGAGAAGGGACAGCCCTCCCTGTCCCAGGACCAGACTAGAACCCCTGCCATCTGGCTGGTCACCAGCTTCCTTGCTCTAATGCTTCATCCCAGGAGTTTTCATGCTAACCATGAGAAAGGCGCCACGGACTCTCCAAGAGTCCAACTCAGTCCTGATAAACAGGCTCCGAGAGGCGACATGCACCCCTGGATTACTCAGCCTGGTGGGAGAGCTGAATTGGGAATCCTTGCCCCTTGAGTCCCAGGGCCCTGCTGTTTCCACCAGGTCCTATAAAAGCTCAGAGCCCACAGTCGGCATTGGGTTATGGCCTGGAGTCAGTACTTGGTCCACATAAGCCACTCTCTAGAGGTGGATATAAGTAGAGGTAGTGCTCCTCAGTGGTTATGGGTGGAGCCCTGAGTGTCAGCTTGGGCTCTGCCATTGATTCAAGCTGCGTGACCTTGGGCAAATTCCTAGCCCTCTCCAAGCCACAGCTTCCTCATCTATAAAACAGGAATAATAGTAACCACCTCAAGGGGGGTTGACAGGTGAAAACGAGCTGACACACGATGGGGCTGGGCACAGTGTCTGAGCACAGCAAGTCCTCATAACTGACAACTGCTGCTTTTTTATTATTGTTGTTACTCAGAAAGGGAGATGCTCTCGAAGGAGGGATCCCAAGGCCGCGGGAAGCTCTTAGAATAGGTGAAGGGCCTGGAGCCAATCTTCTATTTGCCCCAGAAAAAGCACCAGGTTGGGGTATGGACTCCATCCTCTGAGGCTTCAGAGGAGGCTTGGTCCTATGCCTCATGGATCCTCATTTGCTTAAGGGGAAAAATAATGGTGGGCTTGTAAGGACAGTGAAATATACGTGAAGACTTCGTATGGTGCCTGGCATATAGTAAGTGCTCAATAAAGAGCAGCCAATAGTTTTATGATCAGTCAATGAGGTTCCTAGAATAACTGCTCCCATCTGAATCCACATGGCCTAAGAAACCAGAGGAGGCTTGAAGGCCTTGAAGGGCAGATGCCTCTGGGACCCAGTCAGGGAGAAGACAGATCCTGGGGAACATTAGCTTAAGTGGGCCCATTTCCCAGCTGGAGAAATCAAGGCCCCCAGCAGGGGCTCCTCACCTGCAGGAGTACATGTGGTTCTTTCTCACGCTCCTCCGGAAGAAACCCTTGCAGCCATCACAGCTCGAGGCGCCATAGTGTTTGCCTGTGGCCCGGTCCCCACAGATGGCACACAGGGCGCTGACACCCAGGCTGTTGGGTGCACTGAGGTTGGTACCTTCTGATGGTGATGTGTCTGCACCAGAAGGAAAAAGAGTGAGGACTCGGGAGGGGCGGGAAGTCACCTCCCAGAAGCCCCCCTCTCCTGGTGGTTTAGATTCAGGAACCAATATGAGTGTTTTGGGGATCTCCCCAGGGCTTCAGCCTCAGCCAGACCTGGGTGCCATTCCCACTCCCTCAGTGACCTTGGGCAGGTCCCTTGGCATGTTGGAACCTCCATTCTGCATCTATATCTTAGGGATGGTTGTGATACTGACTTCACAGAGTCACTGGTGGAGGTCTGCTTCTCCCTGTGGTGGAGACTGCTAGCCCCAGCTTTCTCTGGGAAGTGATGAAAACCTGATCACCTCCTAGAATTCATCCAACCCTTATAGACCCTGATTGACTAGGCAGAGGGGGCATGGAAGGGAGGAATACTCCCCCAGTGTCTGCCCAGAACCAGGTCCCGTCTCCCATTTCTCACTGAGTGACCAGGGCTAAATGGGTCTCAGCTTGGTACCCAGGGGCTCTGCAAACTCTCCCAGGGAATGAGAAGACTGCACCAAGGACAGTGGCCATTTGCCCTCCTAGGAGGGTCATGGTAAGGGCACTTCTCAAACACTTCCTGTCCCAGAGGCAAAAGCTACCGCATGTATATATACCTGAGGAGGGAGACAAGAGGCAGGTGGCAAAGATCTGGAACCGGGAGCTGGGGAGTCCTGGGTGCTAGTCACTCGCCTGTGACTTTGGGCAAGTTCCTTTTCCTAGCTTCAATTTTCCCTGGGCCTCGGTTTCTCTAACTGTGAAACTGGGGAGTTCAACTGGTCGGGTTCTTTTTAATTTTTTTGTTTTTAATCTCAGCAGCTGAACCCATTTTTGGATGCAAATCTTGCACGACCTCATGGAGAAGATGATAACCACTTTGGACCATCTCCCCAGAAAAATGCATGCCTATGCACACTGCACAAAGTCATCCACACACACGTTTTTTCACGGACACCCTGAACCTGACCTTGAATTCTTAGGGAACATCCAGCTAAGAACTGGAGAGGGGCTAGCGCTGTACTTAAGAGCACACGCTCTGTAGCCTTTCTGTCAGGGGTAAAGCCCGGCTTGTCCACTTCTTCGCCACGTGACACTGGCTGGGTTAGTTTACTTCTCCACTCCTTCATTCCCTCACTTGTCAAACGGGGAGCATAATGATTCCCTAGGACTGTTATGAGGATTCAGTGAGTCAATATGTGTGAGGTGCCTGGCACAGAATAAGCACTATATCAGCGTTTGTGAAATAAAAACTTTTCTGCAGAAGAAAGCTCTTGGAGCAGGTGACTTCCAGTCTCCACGCACATGTGGACACCTCCGCATCTCATTTCTGCCATCACCTGGCTGAACATCTCCTAGACTCCCCAGGGCGCGCAGGAGCATGGCCCCCTCCACTTGGTGAATTATTCCTGGAGACGAGGATAATTGTTAAGCTGCATTGGTGCCCTTTCTCCCTCAGCCTCGCCTCCCTCGACCCCTGGGGAGAGCTGACCCCACAACTCCGGGCCATTCAAGTGGAGGTGGGGGGAAGGGGCTCCCTGGGCAGCATGGGCTGGGTGCTGCCAAGTGTATCATCTCACTCCTGGTGTCAGCTGATTGGCCCCACTCTCCGGGTGAGAACACCGAGGCTCAGAGAGGACAAGGGACTTGCCTAGGATCATCACACTGCTGTTAGGTAGAGGAGCTAGCTTTACCGCCCAGGTGTGCTGGATGACTCTGGCCAGTGCTGCCCTTGTTGGGGTGTCTGCTGGGGCCTCTGATAAACAAGGACACTGCTGCTGCTTCTGAATTGGGGACAGAGGATGGGTGGGGAGCTCTCCTTGGGGGCCTTCAAGCCACCAGCCCAGGATGTACGCAAAACATAACCCCAACTCTCAGACCACTTCAAACTCCAGCGGGGATGCAGACCTTTCTCACAGATGCTCGGAGTTCTTGAGATGACCCACGGAGGGCCAGGACCAGGTACCAGTGCTGAGCACTCAGGCACTGTTACCTTAATCCTCTGGTCGGCCCCGGGAGGCAGGTGCTATTATTTATGCCCATTTTACAGAGGAGGAAGCAGAAGCTCAGAGAGGAAAATGGCTTGCCGAGTTCCCACGGGTAGGAAGCATCTAAGCCAGAATTGAGCCCAGATCTTTCTGGCTCCAGAGCTGGAGGCTGTCCTGTCTTTGGGACACCTAGTCGTGGCCTCTGCCTTGGTGCATGTGATTCCTCGAAGCTGGAGGTGCGGGCTCCGAAGGGGTGATGGAGCAGTCTGGGGCTGGGCGGTGGCCAGAAATGTGACAGCACACAGTGTCCCTGTGGGGTCACACGACACTCCGCCTAGGGCAGCAGCTCCTTGTTTACCATTTCCTGTGTGTTTTCTTCTTCGTTCTCTCACGTGACCCCCCAGACACTCCTAAAAGCCGGCTGGCCAGCAGGCCTTGGGTGAGTAAGCCCATTTTGTAGAAGACACAGAGGCCAGGAAAGGGGAGGTGATGTGCCCAAAGTCACCCAGTGAGTGGACGGCAGCGGCAGGTGGGCAGCTGGTGAGACTGCCCACGAGCAGCGCCCACTGACCACGGGCAGGGCACTCACCTCTTTCTGGCTGAGCCCAACTGAACACAAGCTTCGCAGCCCTTGATTGATGCTGCAGGGCCATGGAAGGAAGGCAGGTGGCAGGCTGACCTCGGCCAGCTGCCACCCACCTCTCCTCTGAGGCTGGCCTGCGACCAGTTAGGGCCCTTCCTCTCTAGAAGCTTCCTGGCTTCCAGGTCTCCTCCCTCCCCCACCTCCCTGTGGAGGAGACACCCCCCTTCAGAGGTGCTCTGGGTGATGTGGGAGCAGATGTATAAACCTGCGGGAGATACACACAAGTGACAAATCTGCTCAGAGACAGCAGACGTTCCGCTGACGGGAATCTCATTCAGCGAATGGCATCGTCAAAGAACCTGCACATTGTGTCTGCAGAATCATGCACCCCAGAGAGCCCTGACCCCCAGCGCAGGGTTGTGCACACGGGTACAAACAGGGCACGAGAGAGAATGCCCAGGGCGCACCGACAAATCCGCATCCACAGGCACACACACTCCCTGCTGCTTACATGCACGAGCAAGACAAACACACACACCCCAGAGACACCAGCAAACACACACCCACTCAGTGAACAAATGCAAACGGAAGCAGACACAGAACTGGCACACACAAATGAACACAAACATGCAAATAGTCCCAGGGGGCCCTTGTTTGCAACACAGCGCACCACCCATCTGCACGCTTACACGGAAACTCACGCACGCACTCTAGGTCGCCATCACACACCGACACACACACACAACACACACGCTGCTGATTGGCGTCCCATTTAGCAAAACTTCCCTGAGAGCTCCACTTTCTCCAAGTGGGGCGTTCATCCCAGAAGAGTCCCAAAGACACCCTGAAACACAGCTGCCCCTCCACCCACCGTCTCCAGGGACAGAACACACATTTCCATCTCTCTGGACCCAGGCCCAAGGGGTTCAAGAAGGGGCCCCATTGGCCATGTGGGGCCCAGTTACTGGAGCTGGATGACAAGAGGGAGCTCACCATCATGTTCCCGCTCCCAGTGACACGCTTAGCAGGAACAGCTTTGAGGGACCGCAAGGACCTGGCAGGAATACCTGGGACCTACTTTTGCTGCAGATTTGCCCTTGCAGGCCTCCCCTCCCCCAGAATACCTCTGGGCGCTGTACCTGGGCACATCTGCTTCACCTGGCGACACTGTGCTCACCTATAGGCCCAACCTGCCATTTTCTATCATTCTACTCCCAACCCAAAATTGAGTGCCAAAGTCCCACTCCTAGACCCTGGGCATACCTGTCCCCAACTGGCACACCTGCCCCCACCTACCATTGCCCATCGTCAACACCTGCACATTCTCAAACTCCAGGGTGGTGTAGGCTGGGTCCAGCGCAGCACTGTAGTCAGCCATGTCCATGTCGACGAGGGTTTTGGAGAGGCGCATCCTCCCCCTCCACACCTCAGCCACTTGCCCTGCCCAGGATGCCCACCCCAAAGGCTCTGGGCCGAGCCCCGGCCCCCGCCCTCCGCCCTCCCACTGCCTCCTCCCAGGTGCCCTCTCTGCCTTCCTGCGTTTCAAACCGTCCTCTGGGAGGATGTGCCGGGAGTCTTGGCCTAGCCTCTGAGAAGGGGTGGAGGCTCTGCCGGGGAGGGGTGGGGGTTAATGGTTAATCGGCTCCCCCACTGCAGGATAGGCTGGGCGGGGCCACCGGGATTTGGCTGTTTGTTGGTTTCTGGCGGACACCCGGGGTGCTATTACAACTGTTGGGGCCCTGACTCCCCTATGTTTGGTATGGATTCTGTAAGGCAGGCACGCCAACTCACCAGCGCTCATTGGACCCCTGACTCAGCCACCCTCCAAGTCATGGCAACCCCAAGTCAGGCATTCTAACTGGGACATGCAGACGCTGATGGCCCACCTCCAAGATGCCCTGATTCAGTAACTTCCCAAATCATTGACTTCTAGCCTCAATGCTCTTGCAGAGATAAAGCTGCCTCATGGCTCCTGAACTAAAAGCCTGAATCCCAGGCCCCAGACAGCAATCTTCTGCATCCTCATTCTGCGAGTTCCCTTCCAGTTTCCCACCTCCCCTGGGAGGGCCAGACTCACCTCCACTTCCCCTCCCCTCCTCCCCAAGGCCCCATCATGGCCCCCACCGGCCCCTACAGTGCCCAGCTGCTCAGGCCCAGACAGACTCCATCTCCCATTTCCCATCACATCAGCCTGCTTCCCTCCCTCCCTCATAGGATGGGCGGAGACAAGGCTGCAGCCCTACAGACGTGGATTTATGTCCAGGCGCCTACCACCTACTAATCGTGACTTTGGGTAAATGATTCTCCTCTCTGAGCCTCAGTTTCCTCCTCTGTAGAATGCACAATCAACCTCAAAGGGCGGCTTGAGTATTAAAAGGGATGGCACGAGTAAAACATCAAGCAGGGCCTGGCAGTGCCACCCTTCTCCTCCCTGAGCCCCCTTGGGTCCCTTTCTGAATCCCTGTTTCTCTCTACCCACCTGCTCGCTTCAGAGGGGTCCATGGGTGTGCCCCCTGAGCAGGCGCACAGAGCCCCAAACGCAGGGCCCCTTGCTTGGTTTAAGGCTTTGCACTTGCATAAATTCGTAATGATTTCTGCACAACAGGCCCTGCATTTTCATTTTGGACTGGGCCCTGAAAATTATGCCGCCGGTCCTGCCTGCCTTCAGCTCACGGCTCACCCTTTTCTTCTCGCACCCTGCAGCCCTCAGTGTCCTCTAGGCAGACAATTTTAAGAGCCCCCAGTCTAGCTGGGGAGCTAAGGTCGCAATGTAGAAGGTAGAAATTGAAGGCAGAGGCAGAGGACCCGAGGCCTGGGAGGCCTGGGAGCCTGTGCTCCTCTGCCGGCTGCAAGGGCTGGATGGAAGGATTTGATAAGACCGGGGAGCATGAGTGGGAGAATCAGTGAGATAGTGAGTCGTGAGCGGGTGAATTAGTGAAACAGGGAATTAATGAGTGAGTGAGTAAGTGGGTGGGTGAATTAATGAGTGGGCAGTCAGCGGGAGAGGAGATGTGTTTGAAGGGTGTGTATTCTTCCAGTTATTTGAAGCCCTTTCTCTGCCTGCAGAGCTCTGTTCTGCCCGCTCCATCTTCCTCCCGGAGCTCAGATAACTGGGGCCGGGGTAGGGGGAGCGATTGTTCTGGAGGAGAAGAGGGGCCGGATTTGGCGCCAGGAGACCTGGGTATAGGAGCCAGCTCTGTCACTACCTGGATACTGTTTAAATCGCAGCTCCCTCAGGGCCGCACTCTCCCCATCTGTCAAATGGGGGGAAGATCCTGGCCCAGCTGTTTGTTGGTCACGACAACACCCCAAGGGAGGGAGGAAGGGAGAGCCCCCCCACAGCCCACACCCTGGGATTTGCTAAGGACCTGAAGGAGCAGACTCCAACGACTGGCGGGTTCCTCCTGTGGCCCACCCCAGGGACGTGTGATGCGGCTCCAGGGGCCTTGGGGGCTGTGCGGAGCCAGGCAGAGGCCCGACTAAGGGAGAAACGCAGAGGAGAAGGCGGGGCAGCTCTGCGAAGGGCCTCGAAGGACTGATTCCAGGTCCTGCCACCTGCCTGGCATCTGTGACAGGCCACGCACAGCTACTCCTCTCATGGTCCAGCAACAGCCTGGCCTACACACACGGGGTCTCATGGATTCTCAGAGGCACACTTCCCCATTTCCAAAAGTGGAGGGTGATCTTTGGCATATCAACATTTCATGAGTAATGAAAATGACAATTTTTCAGCCTCTGTAGAGGATGTCTTAGATAGAATCAAATAAGGTCTGAGATCAACTGTGGTCAGCCATGCCGTGCCACATACACGACCCGTTACATACAAGAGCTACCAGGTGGACAGTCTGCACACAATGAGCTACTAAATACCCCAACCATGACATACATGCTTTGCCAAAGACACAACATGCATGACCCACCACCTATGAGGCACGTTCCAGAAGCCCATACCCCATCTGTGTCCCACCCATCACAACCTACCCCATAAGTAAATCTATCCCCCATGAATTATAACTTGCATAACCTGTTACATACACCATCTATTATCCCCCTATAGCCGACCCCAGATAGTATGTTCTAGATACACGCCCTCCTATAAATGACCCATCACTTGTAAGGTCTACCAGCCCTGTGGTCTCAGGCAAGGTATTATTTCAGAGCCTTGCTTTCTCCTTCTGCAAAACGGGTCTAACCTGTACTTTGTTGTGAAGATTAAATGAGATAATACTGTAAGGTTCTCAGTATCCCCCTCCCTCCCCGAGACAATAAACCATAGACCTTGAGATCAGAAAGACCTGCGTCAAACTCCAGGCACTCTCAACTTCCCAGACTCTGTGACCTCAGGTTTCAACCTCTCTCAGCCTCAGTTTTGGCATCAGATAAATGGGTTGATACCTTCCTGACAGGGACAGTGAGGGCATTAAATGACAGAGTGTAGGCATACCATGCAACAGCAATGATTATTGTCATTGGTGGTTGACTCCTTGACCCACTGGCCACATTGTCCATTGGAATCAGGGCCTGCGCACAGGAGAGCTCCTAGGGACGGCCTGCCCAGCCATGAACAAACCCTGGCCTCTGTGCCATCAACTCAGCGGCCTTTCTCTCTCTTTTCCCCACCCCCTTGGGCTGTCAGACCCCAGCTTAACATGTGACAGCTCCCAGGGGATGACAGACAACCTCACCTAGAGGTCTGGCTCCTCCGTGTTGTAGATGGAGGCGGCCTTGAGAAGGGAAGAGGAGCGTGTCTTGACAGCACTGTCCTGGGCAGCCAGGGGTTGGGGAGGGGCTGCCAAGGATCCAGCTGTGGGCAGGGCACTCAAGCCTCTGGTGTGGACAGTGGCGAAGGGAGCTGCCCCCTGGACCACATCGTTTTTCTTTTAAACTAGAATAATGGCTAATGTTTCTCGAGAGAGTCTGTGCGAGGCCCAGTGCTAAGAACCTTCCACTCTTCTCAGTTCATCTGCCCCACTTTTCAGATGACAAAACTGAGGCTCAGAGAGGTGAAGCGACTTGCCTAAGGCAGTACAGATCCTAAAGTAGGGGCTGTAACCTAACCCGAGTCTGACTCCCGAGCTTGAGGCCTTCACCCCCTAGACGCTGCCTCCCTTCCAGAATCCCAGACAAAACCTCAGAATTCTGGAGCACCGGGCTGGCGGTTCACCAGCACGTTCCTGCCGGAGATCTCAGGGCTCTGAGACGCACCAGAGCCTGGCCCTGGCCACATGCAAGTTCAGAGGCATCCTCCAGACACCGGCTCCCCTGGCTGCCCGGCCTCTCCACTTCCCTGGGTGCTCAGCAGCCGGTATCTCTCCCCCCGCCCCCCACCGGGGAGCGGTGCAGGAACCCGGGACTTATCAAGACAAAGAACAAAAGTCGTGGGGGAAAGAAGCCAAGAGCCATCTCCACTCTGGGGTAGGGCCCTTCAGTTTCGCCCCTTTGAAATTTCAAATTCCAGTTTGTGGACAAAGTCCTAACTTTCCCACAATATAGGTCCCCAACCACTGACCAAACTCCAGTCCAGACAGCCAGCAGGCCTGGGGCTGGCGGGGTCGGCTGCTTCCCTTGGCAGCTTTCAAGTTCCAGGGGGAAGGGTCCTGGGCCAAGTGGGGTCTGCCAGGCCATCGCTGCAGCCCCATCCCACCCCACAGGGCCCCCTGCCTCCCGAGAGGGCAGCCCTCCTCCTGGAGCTGGGATCTGACGCTTGCTGGTACCGACGGAAGACACCAGGTAGGCCTCCTCTGTGTCCTGGGCATCTTTTCTCCCCCTTGAACTCCTAAAATGCTGCTCATACCACCCTCCTTACCCTGGGCACTAGCCATGTTGGCTTAATTCAATCACGACCTCGCAGAACTTCAAGACTGGAAAGGGTGTCTCAGCCAACCCAGCCATTTGGTGGATGCAGACACTGCGGGCCCCAGGGGAGTGGCAGCTGGCTGCGGGTTGAACCTGCGGCATAGACCCGGGGCCCCTCACTGAGCCCCAGAGGGTGGAAGGGACATGCTGAAGGCCATGCAGCAGTAGCTAGGGAAGCTTTCTTTGAACAAGAAGACCGCAGCTCTGTGAGGACCCCTCTGCTCCAACGCAGCCCTCGAGGATGCTGGCAGTGCCTTCTACAGACCCCGGATGGTGCAGTGTTTGTTTCAATGACTGACAGCCCCTGGTTGCCACGGAAGCACTTCCGAGAGGAAGATGAGGGAGCTCGGGGCTGAAGGCCAGTGGGTTTGGAAGGAAAGAACATTCATGTGGTTAACTGATAACTGAGCCTCATCCTTGGGCTCCCAGAAACCTCCTTCCTCTCTCTCCTCGGCATGATTAAGACGAACTTACCTGCCTGCTAATCATTGCTGAGCCTGTTGATTTTGCCTTAAAAAATTAACCGGGCATGAGTTTGCGGTTTGCCTCACCCCTAACCCCGAAAAGGCCCGGGTGCGCAGGAGGCCGCCGGGTTATGCAAGAGGCCGCTGGCCTCCCCACGCACGTCCAGGCCTCCTCCTCTGCTCTCCAAAGCGCGCAGGTTTTGCTCAAGAGTCAACAGTCGGCTTGTTCCCCTGCTCCGGGTCCTGAGCAAATTTGCTCTGTGACCAAAGAGAGATAAAGGCAGCTGGGGGCAGAGCTCTCCAAACAGGGATGCGAAGCGGCAGCTTTGAGTTTGGGATTCTAGAATCCTGCAGTGTCAGAGCCGGGAGGGCCTCTCAAACCGGGTCCTGAGGATTCCAGGAGCCAAGTGAGCGCATACCCGGACCCTGTCACCCCGTGTCTGCCTCTCAGATGTGCTCTTCTTCAATGTTTCCTTTGAAAGGCGGGGCCAGCAGCTGATGAGGCGAACTGGTCCAGCTTCCTCCCCTCACTCACTGTACAGATGGGGAGATTGGGGGGTGGGGTGTGACTCCTCCAGGGACAGGAGGTCACCAAGGTGTCCTGGGTCTCCAGGGAGGCTGGGGAGGACAGGGGCTCTCTCTGGGACTCCGCGACGTGTTCGGGACATTAGTGAACAGGACAGCACCAGAACGCCCTCCTCTACCGTCCACCCTCCCTCCCAGGGCTGCTGGGGGCAGAGAGGTGCCTGAGAGCCACTGGAAGGCCCAAGTCATAGGAATTCACCTGGCCTGTGTCCTGTGGGCCCTCTGAGGAGCAGCCACGAGCTGCAAACCAGAGGCTCCCGTTGTAACCCGTGTCAGCTGCATCCTCTCTCTGGAGGCATCAGGCCGTAGAGGAAGATGCAGTGCCCAACCCTGACTCTCTCGCCTCTTGGAGCCTCAGTTTCCTCACCTGTAAATTGGGAATAACAATACCTAACTCAGAGGGTTGTCATGAGGATGAAATGGAGTGAGGGACATGGCAGGATGACCATGACCAATGTTTATAAGGCAGTTTTGGGGCCTTACGTGTGTCAACTCATTGATCCTCACAGCCACTCTGTGAGGCAGGCAATGTTGTCATCACCATTTTATAGACCCGAGGCACACAGAGGTTGAGTCATATGCCCAAGCTCACACAGCCTACAAGAAACAAGAGCTGGGATTCAAACCTGAGCAGCTTGGCTCCAGAGCCTGTACTCTAACCCTGAGGCTTCCCTGCCCTTCCAGGGCCGAGACACAGTCAGTGCTCGATGCAAGCTGGCCAGTCTGCTGACAAAATATGCTCCATCCCAAGGCACATGTGGGCTTTGTGTGTGGTCTGTGAGGGCTGGAGAAGGCTCAAGAAGGAAGACATGCCTCTGAGCCAGAATGACCAGGGATGGACTCCTGGAGGAGGTGGCAGGTGGCATCCTGGACAGAGGGAACGTCCAGAAGTGGAGAACACAGTGGGTGATGGAGGAAGGGCATGGAAGCCTCTCTGGCTGGAGAGCAGAGCATTGTGGGAGATGCTGACCACAAGGCTCAAGAGGTAGGGTAGAGAGGATGGTCTGGAGAATGAGCAGGAAGGAAGCCAGGAGGACTTGGGCCTGCGTGGGCGGGGCCTCCCTGTGCACTGCCTCCTGTCAGCTGGCTTGTGACTTCTGGGCTGAGGCTGTTGTCCTCCTGTTTATGTTCCCCCCTCCCGGTTATGTTCCCGACCTTATCTGCAGAAGTGACCTTGGGAGATAGATGGAGCCTGCTCAGCCCCTGTGGGGCCTGAGGGAGGATGGAGAGTCTCTGCCTGGCCCAGACCCTGGTCTTGGGGTGAGGGGTGAACCCACATCCCGGGAACCACCCTTGTTCTGAAGGGCCCCAGGGACTTGCCTGGACATCACTGAGGTGAAGTGTCTGGGAGTCCTGAGACTCAGGCCAGGGTCACTGCATACAATTGTACAGGTGGCTCACTGCACAAAGGTTCTCTGGCCAAGAGGGCAGGTGGAGGCGGAAATCCATCTCTGTTCCACTTACCCAGCCAAGCACCTATGGAGATTTGCCTGCCCAGAGCGGGGCGCTTTTTACTCATTTTCACAAAAGCTCCAGGTGAGACCTGCCCTAGCTCTGCTTCCAGCCACTGTGTGACCTTGGGCAAGGTCATTCCCCACCCCTCCCCCAGCCTTGGTTTCCCATCTAAAAAGTTGTCTAGGCTGAAGCAGAGGTCCAACCCAGACAGTGAATTAGAATCACCTGGGACCTTTAAAAAATACAGGTGCCCAGGCCCTATCACAGACCCATGACTAAATCTGGGCAGAGGGCTGGGCGGGTGCTGGCTGGGCATCCGTATTTTTCAAAGTTCCCAGGTGACCCTGATGTGCAGCTAAGACTGAGACCCACTGGAGGAGGGCTTGAAATGCGGAGCGGGAAAGGCCTAGATGTGCACCCAAGTTCAACAACTTCCTAGTCACAACTTGAGCAAGGCTCGGTTTCCCCATCTGTAGAATGGGAACAGTGATGGCTTCTGCGTGAGGTCAGAATGCCGATTCAAGGAGACGGTATTCTGAAAGTGCTCGGCACTGTGGCCAGCGTGCTGGCAGCCCCTGGTTCTTGGTACCCATGACTATTCTTTTGCTATTGGCAAAATGAGCTTGGCCTAAAATAAAGGGCGTTTCCGGGTCAAGGATTCAGTCGCAGAGCCAGGGTTTCTCTGTTCCTGAGTCAAGTTCTAGTACGTGGCTCTCAATCTTGGCTATATACCTGTCGTATTATAGAGGTATGTGCAATGATTATTATTATTAGATTTTTTATCTAATTTGCTAAAAATTTTAAATTTATTTTTGGATTGGTACTGCATTCCCATGGTTCAAAAATCAAAACTATAGAAAAGGCGCGCTGTCAGCAGGCTTGTGCCACCCGGTCTCCTCCACCACAGGGAAGCACTTCTCTGACTTTCTCGTATGCTTGCCAAGGTTTCTCTCCGTGCCCAGCAGCACAGAGGATGCTGTCTGACCAGCCCCTCCCCGCCCACTGCTGCACGCCTTGCTCTGTTCGTTGAATAGCATGGCCTGCAGATTATTACACTGAGTTGAGAGCTTCGAGGAAGGAGGGGATGCGGCCCCTTCAAAGGCGAGGAAACTGAGGCTCTGAGTGCTGAGTCAATGGCGTTTGAACTCTCTCGACCTGGCTCCACAGCCCGTGTTTGTCCCCTGCCCCAGGGTGGCCTTCCAGGAAGCCTGGCCCAGTGAGCTTTGGAGCCCGGCCTAATGCTCTGCAGGGCAAGCCTGGCAGGAGTGGGGTGGAGGGGTTGTCAGGGTGCCCACTGCGTCCAGGCCCCGAAGTCACAGAGGGGCTGAAGCGTGGAATAAAAACTGTCCAAAGTCATCCAGATAGTGACCCAGTAAGAGGACGTCCCTTGGATGGAACAGTTAGGGCCTGGTGGCCATGCCCTCCAGCAGAGTGGAGCCTGCCAGGAACTCTCTGCCAGCCTCAGGCTGTGCGGGCGGCAGGGGAGGGCGGGGTGGTGGGGGGGTGGGGAGCAGGGGAAGCAGGGTGGGCAGGACAGGCCCAGGAGGGAAGATGGAGGGGACCTCACTCCTGGAGGTCAGGGAGGAGGATGTGGAATTCAAGGCCAACGTGGCAATGACAGTTTAACCAAATGTGTCCTGCTCAGGCCACCTCAGGCCTCCCTCTGGACTCTCAACCTGCTTCAGTTCACTGACTCACTGACTTTGGGCAAGTCACTTTCCCTCTCTGTGCCTCAGTTTCCCCAACTGTAAAATGAAGGAGATTAGGTAGCGGATCTTTAGGTTTACTCGGAGCACCCCTGAAAGACTCTGTGGGCTCCCCTGACCTTGTTGAGGTCTGGATCCTGCCTTGGTCAGAATGGCATCTGCCTGCCAGGGCCCTGGGCCTTCCTGGGTCGGGGGCTGGGGGGACAAAGTCTCTACACTGCTCCAAAATCTGGACTCCTCCCCTTGGTCCTGTGTCTCTCTTCCACCACCCCGTCCTCCTCTCGTGGTAGATGCGGAGTCAGGACCATACCTGGGGGGTCCTGGGGGAAGCCCTGGCCCCAGTCTGACATCCTCCTCCTGGTGCTATGGGGTCCCGCACAGTGGGCAAGCTCTTCATCCTTGAGGGAGCTCCTGCTGCCACACTGGCACCCAAGACCCGGCAAGGGCTGCCGGCAGAGTTAATCTCTTAATACTGGTCACAATGAGATTTCAGGGATGGTGGGAGGCGGTCTCCATGGAAACAGCGAACTCGAGCAGGACCCATGCAAAGAATTAGCCACAGGGCTCAGCAAGGGGGTCCTAGAGCCCCAACCCAAACAGAAATGGGGGACACAGTAGCCTGGACTCCTGGGTCCTGCTCTGGCCTCCCGTCGTCTCCCCTGAGGGCTTGTGACAAACCATACCCTTGCACTGCCTCAGTGTTCTGTTAAACTGGACAGAGCCACATCCGCAGGGAGAGCCGCCTCCTTTCTGAGCCTCGGTATCTTCATCCTCCCACTGGGGTGATAACCCTTAACCAGGAGCTCTCCTAGGAGCGTGCAGGCATCAGAGTCTGCCAGACCTGAGTGTGAAGCTCAGCTTTTCCCACTCAGACCGTAAACCCGGGCCCGAGGTTTCACTTCTCTGAGCCTCCGTTTCCTGATCTCTACAACGGGCACGATAACACCACCCTGGCGTCACTGCTGTCTGACTGGGGGTGCTGGTGCTCAGTGCATGTGAGTCTCCTTCTCGCCTCTTTCTGACGGCCCGGCCACACGGTCCTCCAGCCACCGCAGCTTTCAGAGGACCACAGCCTCTCCCTTGTCTCTCGCCTTGCACAGGCTTCTGCCCAGAGCAGCTGTCCCACCTCCCCCTCCGCCTCCTCATCCTTCAAGTCCCATCTTTGTCATCTTCCGCCAGGTGGCCCTGAGGCTCAGGCAGGGTCGGGGCTCCCCCACCTCACAGCACTTTACATCATCACGGTTTAGTCCAACGGTGGTGACCGGCTATCGGGCTGCCTCCTCCACTGGACTGTGTCCTGTTGACCCTTCTATTCCCAGGACCTGACTGGCACGGAATGAACTCACCCAACCCATCATTCAACATTTATTCACACCTTCCACATGCACGGTTGTGGGTGCTGGAGATGGAGGAAGGAAGACAATAGGCAAGATCTTCCCTCTACAGAGTTGCAGTTTTAGCAAATCAAAATACAGGATGTCCAATTACATTTCAATTTTGGATAAACGATGAATTTTTTTTTTTTTTAGTATATGTACCAAATAACTCATGGGACACAATTATACTTAAAAAAACACTTGTTATCTCAAATTCAAATGTAACTGGGCGCTCTGTATTGGATCTGGCCACCTATTCCCTTCCTCAGAGCTTATATTTTGGTGGGGAGGCACAGTGGAGACAGACATTCATGAATAAAATAGAAACAAATTTCAAATAGTGGTTAAGTGCAGTGAAGACAGTGAAACAGCACGATGTGGTAGCGCCTGGGGATGGTAGGGGGCGTCCTTGGATAGGGTGAACTCCGAGCTGGTGGCCTTCACCTGCATGGAACAGTTCTAAGCTCCAGTGAGATGTGAATTTGTAAAAGTCCTTTGAGGATCTTAAAGGGCGCGGTGGAGGCTGTAAAACTGGAGAGAAGGGCTCCAAGGCGGGCAGAGGGCGCCGCTGGGGGAGGGGGCTGCTGAGTCTCGCTTGAGAGATTCCACAATTTTGCAATTTGGATCTGGGCCGTCACAAACCTTCGCGAACCCGCAGCCCCACCCCTCGGTCAGCCAATGTTTTCCGCGGGGCTGGGAGCCAGAGGAAGGGGCCAAAGGGGCTGTGCAGAGAAGCGTGGCCACCAGGGCCGGAGCTTGGAGCCCTGACACCGTCCCTCTCTCACCCCAACCCCCGTCCCCGCGGCTGCCCTAGGGCGCAGGGCACAACCAGCGCTGCGCGCAGAGTCCGAGGGCGTCCTGGAGGAAGCGGTCCAGACGCCCCAGAGCGCCTCGCTTTGCGCGTCCCGGGCTCCTCCTAGTGGCCAAGGCGGGAACTGGCGCTCGGAAACTTCTAAATGACCGCACGGGCTCCACCAATCACGGCGGAGGTCGTATTACGATCTCACCAATCACAGGCCCGGACGGACCACGCCTCTCCAGGCCCGAGAGGACCGCCCCGCGCCGTCACCAGCCGCAACTCGCTGGGCTGAGTTACCGGCGGGCTCACTTCCCTCCAATCACATGCCAGTACGTGGCCGCTGCACCAATCAGAACGCAGGATTTTCAAACAGGTTCCCAGAGGCGGGTACCTCGCTCCCATTCCACCGTCTAAGAAATTTATATTCCGACGCCCGAGCCCAGCGTGCAGGTCCCTCTGAAGAGGGTCCCAGGTTTTGTGCTGGCTCCATGTGGAGGCCCACGTTTGCGTTCGGGGCCATTTATGTTATCTTAATGTTTAATGAGAGTAATATCATTAAATATCCTCCCCTCATTATAAAAGTTAATGTGTGGGGAAGTATGACCTTTGGAGTTAGACACACCTGAATTACAGTCCACTTACTAGCCTTGTGAAGTAGGAGCATTCGCTTCCCATCCCTCAGTCTTTAAAAGAGAGTGATAATAATACCGATAATACCTATGTCGTCATATTCCATCACCCCACCCCCGTCTCAGTTATTCTAGCCCAAATCCTGGGAGTCACTATCTTTGTGTCCTTCCTCCCATCGCTCCCAACTCATCAGAAAGTCCAGTTCTCGCCACCTCCAACAGCATCTCAAATTTTCATCATCTTTTCATCTCCCCCACAGCCAACCTTGTCCGCACCACCATCACCTCTCGAAGTCTATGGAAGTCTTTTCACTTCTCTTCTGCTGCACTGGCTCCCGGACCACCCACTCTTCACCCAGGGCCAGAGAGAATCTTGCACAAATAGATTGGGTCAAGTCCCTCCCTTACTTAAACCTTTACAGCTTTCTATGCATTATAATAAAACTCAAAATTCAAAACTCCCATGGACCGTGAGGCCTGCGTGACCTCGTTTCTGTATCCCTACATCTCCATCCTCATTTCATTTCATTCACCCCCGCCCCAGGGGCTGCAGCCACTCTGGACTTTTTCTTAGTTTTTCTTTCTTGTCTCAGGGCCTTTGCACATTCTTTTATCTTTGCCTGGAAAGCAGTTCCTTGCATCTTGGTATGGCTAGCAAAAAAAGATCTTTCAGATCTCAGCTTGATTGTCCCCTTGTCTGGGAGGACTCTCCTACCATATATATATATATATATATATATATATATATATATATATACATTTTTTTTTTAAAGATTGGCACGTGAGCTAACAACTGTTGCCAATCTTCTTTTTCTCCCCCAATCCCCCCAGTACATAGTTGTATAATTTTAGTTGTGGGTCCTTCTAGTTGTGGCATGTGGGATGCTACCTCAACATGGCCTAATTAGTGGTGCCGACTCCTTGCCCAGGATCCGAACCGGCGAAACCCTGGGCCACAGAAGCGGAATGTGCAAACTTAACCACTTGGCCATGGGGCCGGCCCCTCTCCTACCAAATTTATACAGGTTTTCCCCATCCCTCACTCCTTTATTCTCTGTCCCTGTACCTGTTTTTTCTTCTTACTGCTGATCACAACTTGAAATTACAGATATGTTGAATTACTTGTATATTATCTATCTCCTCCACCCCCATTAAGGAGATGATCTTTATCTGTTGTATTCCCCAGGGTACACCTGACATCTTGACCAGTTTAAAATTAAACTCATAATAGGTGCTTAAAAGATATTTGTTGGATGAATGACTGAAATTTTTTTTTTCCTGAGGAGGATTCATCCTAGGCTAATATCCATGCCTGTCTTCCTCCGTTTTTCAGTATATGGGCTGCCAGCACAGCACGGCTGCTAACAGAGCTGTATGGGTCCACACCTGGGAACTGAACCCAGGCCGCCAAAGTGGAGTACGCTGAACTTAACCACTAGGCCACTGGGGCCGGCCCTGAAAAGATTTTTGAGGAGAAACTGATATAATGGACATGAAGTGCTTGGTACATACTATGCTTTCGATGAAAATGATTTTATGCTTATAGTAGAAAATTTGGAAAATAAAATAAAAAGAGCAGATTAAAAATCATACATGCTGCTACATTTGGCAGGCTTCAGACTCTCATTGTTAACAAGGGTTTCTCGACTCGGCACTGTGGACATTTTGGGCTGGGTAGTTCTCTGTTCTGGGGCATTCTGTGCATTGCAGGACGTTTAGCAGCATCTCTGGCCTCCACCCACTAGATGCCAGTAGCACCCGCCTCTCCCCGCAAGGTATGACAACCAAGATCATCTCCAGACATTGCCAAGTGTCCCTTGGGGTTCAAATCGGCCCACTGAGAACCACTGTGTTAGGCCTTTAGACTCATCGGAAATTTTCTCCCTATAATTCAGTGTTTCTCGATTTTCAGTGTCCATAGTAAGCATCTGCGGCCATTACTAAAAATTCAGATGCCTCAGGTCCCACCTCCAGGCTCCAGGGTCAACAGTAGGCCCTGATGTCACGTGTGTAATGAGCTTCCAGGCGCTCCTGATGCACAGAGCCCTCAACCCCGCTTTGAAAACTCCTCCAGGAAGCCTCCCTGATAACCAGACCTGCCGGGACCCTCTCCTCGAATTCTTCTCCTTTTCAAGTACCCCTCCCCGGACAGCTTTTCAAAGCAGTGACAGAAGCAACTCCCAGCTCAGCCAAAGGCCAAATGGCTGCCTCTCCCTTCAGGGAATAAACCAGAGCTGACTGCAGAGTTCAGCTGAAGCCACTCATGAAATAACAGCACCCCCCCCACACACACACACAAACACACACCTCAACCACTGGAACCCCGAGGTGCTGCCTGGGAAACACAGCGGCTTAACAGGATGGTGACGTCAGACTGCCTTCTCCTCTGGAGACCAGAGTCCCTTCTCTGGTCATAGTGGTCAAAGACGGTCAGACGAATCCAATGAGTCTTGACTCCGTCTACCTTTCCAGACCCATCTTCAGGCCCCTTTGCTCCTGGTCCAGCTGTGGACCGTTCTGCTATTCCACTTATCTCCTTTCAGGCACGTGGCCGGATCCCACTTTCTTGCCTCCTTTGAAGTTAGATGTGACCATGTGACTTGTCTTGGCCAATGAAATGTGAGCAGAAACCTTCTGCGTCACAGCTGGGCGGAAGCTTCACCACCCGGCGCTGGGGCTGTTGCGGAAGCAAGTGTAGCTGAGGGGTCACCTGGATGAGGCGAGCACCCTGCCGCCCCACGACGGACTCGTTCTGTAAGTGAGCGATCAACGTTGCTGTGTTAGGTGCTGGGACTTGGGGCTTGCTTTGCCGTCGCAGCATAGCGTCACCTCACTTGACTGAATGTGGTCTTTCCAAGGCTTCCCTGATGTCCCTGTGACCATTATTTTTGCCATATCTTTTTTATTTTTTTGAGGAAGATTAGCCCTGAGCTAACATCTGCCACCAATCCTCCTCTTTTTGCTGAGGAAGACTGGCCCTGAGCTAACCTCTGTGCCCATCTTCCTCTACTTTATATGTGGGACGCCTACTACAGCATGGCTTGACAAGTGGTGCCATGTCTGTACCCAGGATCCGAACTGGAGAACCCCAGGCCGCCGAAGCGGAACATGCACACTTAACCGCTGTGCCACCGGGCTGGCCCCTATTTTTGTCATATCTGAAAAACATCTATGCTAGTCTTTTTTCTTACATCAACTCACTTATTTTTACTTAAATTTGTTTTAGAAGGAAATGTTATTCCTACCAAATGAAACATCAGTATCACAAGTAGAAAACAATGGGAAAATAAACAGAACGAAATAAACCGTTATTTTATATCCCAACTTAATAGTGCTGCCTTTCAAAGGCTCTTGGCCCTTGGTCTCCTCGCTCTTTGTTAAAAAAGGAGATCCCTAAGTGTGTGTCAACCTTTTGGACCCCAAAAAGCTGGCTGAGATTGTCAGATGTTTGAAGGCGGCACAGAATAGAGGCTGAGAGCACAAATTCTGGAGCCTGACTTTCTGGGGTTGAATTCTGGTTCTGCTATGGGCTAGCTGTGTGACCTTGGGTGGGTTACTTAACTGCTCTTTGACCATTTTCTCATTGGCAAGATAGGAATGGTAATGATGTGTATGTCATTGGGATGTTGTGGCGATTATTTGTGTTAATATATATAAAGGGCTTAGAACTGACAGGTGGGGTCAGCCCAGTGGTGTAGTGGTTAAGTTTGCACACTCCGCTTCGGTGGCCTGGAGTTCACAGGTTCGGATCCTGGGCACAGACCTAGCACCACTCGTCAAGCCTTGCTGTGGCAGGCGTCCCACATGAAATAGAGAAAGATTGGCACAGATGTTAGCTCAGCAACAATCTTCCTCAAGCAAAAAGAGGAAATCCGGCAGCAGATGTTAGTTCCGGGCCAATCTTCCTCACAAAAAGAAAAGAGAAGAAAAAAAAGAACTGACATGTGTTAGCTATAAAATTATAGCAGGATCAAGATCCAAGTGGATTTGCAGAAATGTTAAAAATAAGTCACCTGGACAGTGCGGACGGGGAGAGCTGCCTTAGCAGCAGGACACATGACCAAATTCTAGAAGTTTTACTTGGTGGCAGCTGCCAAACCTCTAACCCAGTCTCCTGAGCCATAGCGAGGACGTAGTGCTCAGGTCGAAGGAGCTAAGGAGCCCTCTGTATTCCAGCCTTAAAGGACCATTCATGGACATTTGTGTTTGATTTCAATTTTAATAGGAACACTTAAAATCTTCCTGGGATGGGACAGGATGAGAACACCATGCCCTTTGGAAAATAATTGAAGATCCGAAAGAGTGCTGGGTGGGCAGCTGGGGAAGAGAGAAAGAGTAGCAGAGCAGAGCAGTCAAGACCACTGCCTTTGAAATATCAAAGGTGTCATTTACATAACTGTTTGACTATGTGAAAATTATAAGTTCTTCAAGCCTTCTTTGTTTTATCTGCAAAATAAGAATCAATCGTAGGACCTCTCCATAGATTGCTTTGTGGGGTAAATGTGATAAACCTTATAAATGAGGCACGCAGTTTTGTTACTTACTGAATTCAAAGTACTTTCCTTTGGAAAAGAGCGGTCACCCATTCTTATAGCCCCGGAGGACACACCAGGACCAACAGATGGATGCCACACGGAGGAAGGTTTGTGCTCAAAATGAGGACGATTTTTCTGTCGGATGCAGTGGTTCTACCGGGAAAAAAGCTTCTTTAAGTAGTGAGCATCCTGTCACTGGAAGCGTCAGGCTCAAGCTAAGAGTCGGGGAGGATGGCGAGAGGATTCCAGCAGTGGATCAGAGGCTGAATCAAAGTAGCATCTCCCAGGTGCAAAAGTCTTAAGTAAAATATGATCAGAAACAAACTCAAGTTGGGAAAATGGGATATCCACATGCGAAAGAAAGAAGTGGGACAGAGTTTACTCCATATACAAAAATTAGCACAAAATGGACTGAAGACCTAAACAGAAGAGCTAAAGCTATAAAACTCTTAGAAGAAAACAAAGAGGAAAATATTCATGACTTGGACTTTGTGATGATTTCTTGCATATGACACCAGAAGCACAGGCAACAAAAGAAGAAAAAAGATAAACTGGACTATGTTGAAATTAAAAACTTTTGTGTGCCAAAGCACACTGTCAACAGAGTGAAAAAGGCACCCACGGAATGGGAGAAAATATTTGCAAATCGTCTATCTGGTAAGGGGTTAATATCTGGAATATAAAAGGAACTCCTACAACTCAACAACAACAAAAATAAGCAACCTGATTTTAAAATGGACTTTAAATAGAGATTTCTTCAAAGAAAATATACAAATGACCAAGAAGGGCATGAAAAGATGCTCGACATCACTAATCATTAGGGAAACGCCAATCAAAACCACAGTGAGATACCACTTCACACCCATTAGGATGGATATTATTTTAAAAAAACAAACAAACAGATAATAACAAGTGTTGGGGAGGATATGGAGAAATCAGAACCCCTTTGCACTGTGGTGGGCCATAAAATAATGCAGCCACTATGGAAAACAGCATGGCAGTTCCTTAAAAAATTAAAACTGGAATTACCATATGAGGGGCTTGTGGCCGAGGGGTTAAGTTCACGGGCTCCTCTTCAGCGGTCCAGGGTTTCACTGGTTCGGATCCTGGGCGCGGACATGGCACCGCTCCTCAGGCCATGCTGAGGCGGGGTCCCACATAGCACAGCCAGAGGCACTCACAACTAGAATATACAGCTATGTACTGGGGGGCTTTGGGGAGAAGAAGAAGAAGAAAAAAAAAGAAGATTGGCAACAGATGCTAGCTCAGGTGCCAATCTTAAAAAAACAAAGAGAATTACCATATGACCCAGCAATCCTACTTTGGGGTATAGACCTAAAAGAACTCAAAGCGGGATCTGGAAGAGAGATTTTTACATCCTTTTCATAGCAACATTATTCTCGATAGCCAAAAGGAAGAGGCAACCCAAGTGTCAACTGACAGATGAACAGAAAAACAAAACGTGGTCTGTACACACAATGGAATATCATTCAGCCTTAAAAAAGAAGGGAATTCAGATACATGCTACTACATGGGTGAACCTTGAGGACGTTATGCTAAGTGAAGTAGGCCAGTCACAAAAGGACAAATATTGTATGATTCCACTTATATGAGGTAGCTAGAGCACTCAAATTCACAGAGACAGGGGCTGGCCTGGTGGCGCAGCAGTTAAGTGTGCACCTGCTGCTTCGGCGGCCGGGGTTCACCGGTTCGGATCCCGGGTGCGGACCCCGGGTGCGGACATGGCACTGCTTGGCAAAAGCCATGCTGTGATAGGTGTCCCACATATAAAGTAGAGGAGGATGGGCATGGATGTGAGCTCAGGGCCAGTCTTCCTCAGCAAAAAGAGGAGGATTGGCAGCAGATGTTAGCTCAGGGCTAATCTTCCTCAAAAAAACAAAAATTCACAGAGACAGAAAGTCAAATGGTGGTGGCCAGGGGCTGGGGGAGGGGGAGTGGAGAGTTATATTCTAATGGGTACAGAGATTCAGTATGGGGAGATGAAAAAATTCAAGAGACGGATGGTGGTGATGGTTATATAACAATGAATGTACTTAATGCCTCTGAACTGTACCCTTAAAAGTGGCTAAAATGGTAAATTTTATGTTATGTATATCGTACTACAATTTAAAAAATTTTCAGGAATGTATGAAATAAATATGCGGCATCATGATCAAGTTGTGTTTATTCCAGGAATGCAAGAATGATTTAACATTAGAAAATCAAAGACTAAAGGAGAAAAAAATGTAATTATCTCAGTAGATGTTCAAAAAGCAATTAGGACAATTCAACATTAATTGTGATTAAAAAATAAACAAAAATTCTAGCTTACTTAGAAGAAACTTTTTAAAACTTAATAATATTACCTACCAAAACCCTACAGCAGATGTTATGCTTGAAAAGGTCAAAGTGTTCCTTTAAAGTTAGTAAAACAATGTTGCCCAAAGTGGCAGAGGCTGAGAGTTCTCACATGTCCTCTAGCCTTCCTGTCTTCCTCTGTAATAGAAGCTCCAGTTTTCATTTGGGCACGTGGATGTCCCCCGAAAAGACTTATCTCAAGCCTTCCTTGAAGCTAGGTGAGACCATATGAATATGTTTTGGCCAATGAAATGTACTCAGAAATGTAGTTGTGGCAACTTCTAGGAACTTTTCTTAAAAGATAGCTGGAACACGACTTTTATTCCCTTTTCTTCTTTGTCCCTTGCTCCATCCTTCTGCCTGTAATAGGGATGTATGGCTAGAGCTCTGGCAGCCGTCTTGTGCCATGAGGATGAAGCCACCATGAGAATGGAAGAGTAGTGGCTTGGAGGAGCCTGGGTCCTCAGGACTGCTAAGGAGAAGAGCTGGCCATACTACTCTTAGATTGCCTGCCTCTGGATTTTTATATAACTGAGGAATAATCTTCTATCTCATTTTAGCTATTGCTATTTGGTGTCTCAGTTCCTCATAGACAATCTAAACCCTATCTGATATACCCATTATTACTGCTTCTCTTTGATATTTTACTGGAGGCCCCAGCAATGCAATAAGACAAGAAATTAAAAACAAATCTAATAAGAGAATTTAGCAAGGTTGGTGGTTAAATTTTCAAGATATGGAAAGCATTTGTTTTGTATACACTAACATCAACAAATGAGAAGATTCAATTAAAAAATAGGGTAGCAATAAAAATAATAACCTATCAAGAAATTAATCTAACAAAAGACTTTTATGTATTAAAATTACTAAACTTTATTGAAAAACATAAAAGCAGAACTATATAAAAGAAAGACCTATATAAATGTATCGTGTTCATGACTGAAAGATTCATTAGGTAGAGAGGTCAGTTCTTCCCAAGATAATCAATAAATTCAATGAAATTTCAATTAAGAGTTCAACAAGACAAAACCACTTAGCACAATACTTGCAAATTTCGAGCACTCAAACTATGGTAGGTGTCTGTATTGAATTCCAGTGGAGGAGACAGATATGCCTTTGGTCTCCAACCTCTGTTCTGTCCTGTCTGACCTCATCCTAAAATTTAGATGAGTGAGCAAAGAGAATAGACAAGATGATTCTAAAGAACAACTGTCAGGAAGACGTGGTCTATAGTGTGTAAAGCTATAGCTGCACTGTCCAATATGGTGGCCACTAGCCACATGAGGCCATTGAGCATTTGAAATGAGGCTAATTCAAACTGAGGTGCTGTAAGCATAAAATGCGCATCAAATTTTGAAAACCTAATACAAAAAAAGAGAAAACTATCTTATGAATTATTTTTATTCATTAGATGTTGAAATGATAATATTTTAGATGTATTGGGTTAAATAATATATATTATTAAATAATTTTAACTGTTTCTTTTTTGGACTTTTTTCTTTTTTGGGGGGAAGATTAGCCCTGAGCTAACATCTGCTGCCAATCCTCCTCTTTTTTTGCTGAGGAAGACTGGCCCTGAGCTAACATCCGTGCCCATCTTCCTCTACTTTATATGTGGGATGCCCGCCACAGCATGGTGTGCCAAGTGGTGCATAGGTCCACACCTGGGATCCAAACTGGCAGACCCCAGGCTGCCAAAGTAGAATGTGCAAACTTAACTGCTGCACACTGGGCCAGCCCTTGGACTTTTTTAAAATTAAGTTTTTTATTTGGGTATAATTGTAGATTCATGCACCTGTTTTAGTTTTTTGTTTTTAATTTTTTAAATGTGACTACTAGAGAGAGATAAGTGGAATCGTATAGACAGCCTAGAAACAGATCTACTTATATTTGAAAATGGGAGGCAAAAGTGATGGCCTTGCATATCAGTCAAGAAAGGATGCCCTATTCAAGAAATGGTGCTGGGTCAACCTGTTATCCATATGAAGAAAAGTACAAAGGCATCTCTATTTCACGCCACACACACAAATCAATTCCTATGGAATAAAGACCTAAAGATGAAAAATAAAACTTTAAAACTTATAGAAAATATTTAGTGTAATATCTTTGTGATCAGGGCACTGAAAGATTTTATAGCCAAGATACGAAAAGCACAAGCCATAAAAGAAAAGATCATTAAATTTAATGACCTTATTTATCATTTAACCGAAATTTAACTGTATCACACTTGTAAACTTCTCTACAACAAAGAACACTCCAAAGAGAGTGAAAAGAGAAACTACAGGCTGATCAAAGATATTTTCCACTAATATAACTGAAAAAAGGATTTGTATCAAGAATAAATAATTCTGTATCAAATAACTG
This sequence comes from Equus caballus, assembly GCF_041296265.1. Lineage (NCBI taxonomy): Eukaryota > Metazoa > Chordata > Mammalia > Perissodactyla > Equidae > Equus > Equus caballus. The sequence continues at coordinate 34,651,304 of NC_091705.1, read as the reverse complement.
ATTAAAAAATGCAGTAGAAAAATGGGCAAAGGATATGAACAAACCCAATAGGAGAGGAAATGCGAATTCTCACTTGACATTCACCATATTTCCTTTTTTTTTTTTTTTGAGGAAGATTAGCCCTGAGCTAATTGCTGCCAATCCTCCTCTTTTTGCTGAGGAAGACTGGCCCTGAGCTAACATCTACACCGATCTTCCTCTACTTTATAAGTGGGATGCCTACCACACAGCATGGTGTGCCAAGCTGTGCCATGTCCGCACTCAGGATCTGAACCGGCGAACCCTGGGCCACCGAGAAGTGGAACGTGCACACTTAAGTGCTGTGCCACCGGGCCGGCCCCTCACCATATTTCTGAATCCAGCACTGGTGAGGCTGTGGAGCACCCAGAACTAGACACCACCGATGGCAGTGGTGGCTGGTGGGCAGGAGTGAGCCACTTACCGGGATATCATCCAAGTGAAGATGCCCATTGCCCGAGACTCCAGAAATTCCACGTCTATGTGCCATCCCAGAGAAACCCTCATTCACGGGGGTAAGAATGTTCTTTGTAGCATTGTTTAAAATAGTGAAAATCTGGCAACAAGTCCGTTGTCAAAAACCAGAATAAATGTACTTGAGATATTCCGACACAGCATTTTCAATGACTCAGCTGGTGCTGCGGCAACCAGCTTGGGAAGATGCCTCAAGCTGTTACAGGAGCGAATAAAAGGAAGGTGCTGAAGGATACGGGCGACATACCATTTGAATAAATTTTCCAGATATGCAAAATAATATTATATATTGTTTACCTAGCCACATATAGTAAAAGTATCAAAACATGTCTGGTGACGATAAACAGCAAATGTTGACAGTGGTCACCTCCGAGAAGGGTGGCAGGGCGGTGGGATCAGGGAAGGGTCCAGAGGGGCTTCAACTCTAAGCGTAATGTTTCGTTTCTCATTAAAACAAAGAGTGAACCCGATGAAAATAGGGTCACGTGGTAGGATTTGGCAAAAGTGCGCAGTGGGTACATCAATGTTCACGGTATTATTCTCTGTACTTTTCTGCATGTTTGTAGTATTTCCTACTTTTATTTTTATTTTTTTTCTGCTTTATCTCCCCAAATCCCCCCGGTACATAGATGTATATCTTAGTTGCAGGTCCTTCTAGTTGTGGCACATGGGATGCTGCCTCAGCGTGGCCCAATGAGCGGTGCCGTGTCTGTGCCCAGAATCTGAACCAGTGAAACCCTGGGCCACCGCAGCAGAACGTGCCAACTTAACCACTCAGCCACAGGGACGGCCCCTTTCCTACTTTTAAAAAAAAGGAGAGGGGCTGGCCCAAGGTTCACAGGTTTGGATCCCAGGTGTGGACCTAGCAACGCTCGTGAAGCCATGCTGTGGTAGCATCCCACATAAAATAGAGGAAAACTGGCACAGATGTTAGCCCAGCGACAATCTTCCTCAAGCAAAAAGAGGAAGATTGGCAACAGATGTTATCTCAAGGCCAATCTTCCTCACAGAAAAAAAAAAGGAGAAAGATTATGAAAAAAATTTACTGTGTTTCTATATTCCAGCAACTGACAATTCAGTAATGTAATTTTAAAATATCTATAAAACTTTTTTTTTCTTTAACTCTAGGACTGTATCTAAGCTGTAGCATTTCTTTGAGGACAGGGAGACATTTAATCAGTGCTAATGTTTTCATTCTGTGACGAGCTGATGTGGGCTGAGGGCAGCCTCTCTCGGAGTGCCCAAGGCACTGTCATGTGTTAAGGGCTCTGAGAAGTTCTCTGATAACGGAATTTGCAGAGCTTTCTTTAATCCAGCATTTTTCAAACATCTAACAATAGAATCATGTCCCGGGTGGCCTTGCCTTGGGAGAGGCTGACCGAAGGACCCCCAAGGTGCCTTCCGATTCTCAAGGTCACCTTTCTAGTTCTGGCTCTGATGGCCAAATCATCGTTCCTCTGGGGTCCTTGGCTTATTAAGATATTAAATGGGTGCGTGAAGGTGAGACTCTAAGATCTCTTACCTTTTTCCAGCTCTAAAACCCCATGTTGGAGCCCAGTGTAAGGATGACATTTCCACTTCATTTTTTATCTCCTCTCTCAATTAACTTTTTTTTTTTTTTAAAGATTTTATTTTTTCCTTTTTCTCCCCAAAGCCCCCCGGTGCATAGTTGTGTATTCTTCGTTGTGGGTCCTTCTAGTTGTGGCATGTGGGACGCTGCCTCAGCGTGGTCTGACGAGCAGTGCCATGTCCGCGCCCAGGATTCGAACCAACGAAACACTGGGCCGCCTGCAACGGAGCGCGCGAACTTAACCACTCGGCCACGGGGCCAGCCCCTCAATTAACTTTTTATTAGACTAAAGCAGGTTCATGGTAGAAGAATTAGCAAAATGCACAGAAGCAACATAAAAAAGAATTAAATTTACTCCACATGCCGCTGGGGGCCCTTTTCCCACAGGTATGGTGATAGCTAGCATTTATGGAGCACTTATGTGCAAAGCACTGTGCTAGTATAGTTCTAGTCTTATCTTTGTTTTACAGATGAAGAGACTGAGGGTCAGAGAGGTAAAGTCATGTCCGACAACACAGAACTTGCGTGGCTCTAACCCACATCTTCCTGGCTCTGCGAAACAAGTTCTCAGCCACTGCCATAAAGGCCCCACCATTTGAACCGGGTCTCCATCACTGTCAAGATTCCTTTTCCTCCTGGCTCCCTAAGTCCTTCAGTATTCTCTCATCTCCCCAGAGAAGCTGTAGCCGTTCTCTCTTCTGAAAACAAAGTGAGCCCCTTCACCATACAAGGACCCATGTCCCTCCTCGAGAGTCAGTCTACGTTATCTCTAGAAAAACCATGACTTGCTTGGAGAAAGGGGAAAAAATAAGCCTCTCTCCACCTCAACTCCACCCCCCAAATCACCGGATTTGGGGTCAATTCTGAGGGGCTGGAGACAGAAGAATGGCTATGTAATAAAGTTTCAACTTGACTATTGTTTTATGTGACTATCTGATAAAGAAAACACAATGGCTGCCAGATGGGGGCTGGGAGGTGAGATTTCCCAAGTGGAGAGTTCCAGAAGACAGGCCTGGAGCTCTGGAGCCTGGGTCCTCCCGACAGACACACAGGCAGCAAGGGTGGGGACACCAGAGATAATAGTGGGGTCGCGCAAAGACCCAGCGAGGGACATAAGCCGGAGAGGTTTGGCAAGAACTGTTGTCTGTTCAGAATGGGAAAGGGAGGCAGGAGTTTGCCTACGTAGCCGTGAGCTTGGTCACTGCTGTCGAAACCAAGGGGCTACAGCAGCACTGCCCAACAGAAGTATAACGTGAGCCACACAGGTGATTTTAGCTGTTCTGATAGTCCCATTAAACAATAGTAAATCTATGAATGAGGAGATTGCTCTCACAAATAATGAGCTTCCCCTTGGTCTTAGCCATCAGGGGTCCCAAACTCAAGGGCCCACAATACCAAGATAAGTATATGGAGCAAATTTCACACTTTCCTGTAAGAAAGACAAAGCAGCAAACATAATGGTTTATGTTCATTAGTATAACTTCAGTGTAGGACATTAAGGAATGGTGGGGACTGTGGCAAATTAGAGAAAGCACATACAGTCTAAATTAGCTCCAGTGGAGTTTTTGCCTCACGGGTATAGAGAATCAGTGTTGCTACAGCTTCCCATTTTTTTGAAAGGAAGCTGGAAATCTGGATATTTAAAAGTTAGTAATTAATTCCAATTTTATTAAAAAACAAAATTGAGTGGTCTGGATTGCAAACTGTGATCTCCTTTAAACCCTTGACCATGTTTTACAGAGGAGGAAACTGAGGTTCAGAGTGGTTAAATATTTTCTCAACTCACAGCAAAGACAACTGGATCTTCAGGTCATTTCTGCTACTTCTGCTAATAACCATTTGTTTTTTCACTATTCTTATTGAGAATTTACTAGGTTCCAGGTTCTGTGCTGAACATATGGCACCAAGAAGGAAGTACTATTTATGATGCCGGTTTTGGAGAGGGAAACCAGGGCTCAGAGAGGTGGAGTAAATTGCCTAAGATCCCACCATGGGGCTTGAACCTGGGTCTGTGTTTGATTATAAGACTCTAGATGCTCCCTCTGGCTACCCCCTCCCTGAAGAACCTCAGAGACCAAGGAAGCTGGTTGTGTTCGCCCGGGGCCTGGGTGGGCAGCGTCCCTCACCTCCATGCTTGCTTTCCGCGGAGCGCTTCCATTGTATCGTTCCTGTGAACTGGCTTCCAGGCAAGATTTTGTTTGAAGAAAGAACGCCGCTCCCGTTGTTTTTTTTTTTTAATTTGAAAACCACTGATCTGCTTATGGCCCCTCAGGAGAGGAAACTGAGGCCCAGACCAGAGGCGGCAAGTGCCTGAGTTCCCTCTACAAGTCAGGACCAGAACTGGGACCAGAAGCAGGTCCTGGAGGCCCGGGCCTGCCTGGGAAGCGGCCCGCTGGGTGTGCCAGGGCCCCTCCGGCTCCTCTGGGCTCTCTCTGCGTCTCTCTACCTGCTCCGCCCTTCCTCACGCCTGTTTGGATAACTTTTTGACCTGTTCCTTCCCAAGCTCCCCCTGAGGTGTGGCTGCCTCTGCCGCTTGTCCCAGAGGATCCTGGGCCTCGGCAATGCGGCGGCCCAGGCTTGGCCGGTCCCACGGCAGACAGTTGTCAAACAGCGGCCGTCTGGGCAGGGGGAGGCCTGTTTACCCAGGGCAGGGCCCAAGCAGAGGCTGCAGCTTCCTCCCCAACCAGCGGCCCATCCAGCTGCTCAGCGTACTGACTCAGCCGTCCCCCTCTGTATTTGCTCATTCCACAAATATTTATGGAGCGCCTACTGTGTGCCAAGCGCCGTCCTACATGCTGAGGCTCTAGCAGGCAACACCGTGGCCAGGTTCCCTGCTCTAATGGAGCTTACATTGGCGTGGAGGAGACGGATGATAAACAGATCAAGGCAGGCACAATTCCAGGGCTGCAGAGGATCACAGGACCCATAATGATGGGTGGAGGCAGAGAAGTCTTAGATTTGGGTGGTCAAGGAAGGCTGCTCCGAGTGGGGAACATTCGAGTTAAGACCCCAACTATGAGAAGAAATCAGTTATAGGAAGAGCTAGGAAAACGAGGTTCCTGGCAGAGGGAACAGCAAGTACAAAGGCCCTGAGGTAGGAATGTGCTTGGCCTGATTGAAAAATAGTAAAAAGGCCAGTGTGGCCGAAGTGGAGCAAGCAAAAGGGAGAAAGACAGGAGACCCAACAGAGAGGCAGACAGGAGTCGGATCCCATGGGGCCTTTTAGGGAAAAGAGCTGGGGTTTTCTTTTCTGTATGACACACAGTGGTCAGAAGATGTCCAGCACAGATTTTAAACGTGATTGCATCCTGAACTTCTCCTGTAACTTTAACTCTGCTTTTTCCCTCTCTGGCTTTCTGTCCCAGGAATTTGTTCTTAAGTACATTTGAGGGTGTTTGAAATAGTGTTTAATTATTCCCTTTTCCATTTTAATTTAAAATTCTTTCAAAAGTTTTGTCAAAGCTGTATGGATATGCAATAGCAAAAATCAAATACTTTTACGAAGCTGATGATAAATAGCAGTAGTCGCCTGCCCATGCTTTTCTGAACCTGATTCCCACCAATGAGAGGCAACTACTTACAACTGTTTTAGTTGGGTTGTTCCCCTCCCTGGGGTTTTCCTCTGGATTTCTAAATATCATGGTTATACTGCTACTTCTTGATTTCTCCGTTTTAGATGGAATGTGTTAACTTGCTAATAGGAACGATCCTGTATAACTATTTCCCAATTCGGAGATAACTCAATACTTGTTGTTTCCATTTGTCTAAGCACATTACTGTTATTACTGTTATTCACAGCTGACACGGGCTGTATAGGAACCAAGGCCTTTCCGTGCGTTATTTCAGTTACTCTTCACAATCACGCTATACGGTAAGTGTTGGTCAACATAACAATCACACTAACACTTTGCATCCAGTGTAACCGTTGGCAGTTTGCGGAAGACCCTTGCACCCACCCCCTTGATCTGCAGAGAGATCCTGAGAGGCAAGCAGAACTGGCATTATTAACCCCATTTTCGGAGGAGGACGTGGAGCCCAGTATGACAAAGAAAATTCTACCTCTCACAGTGGGGTGCAGTGGTTAAAAAAAACCCATCTTCCAGCCAAGGTGGAAGGAGCTGGGGTCCCTGTGTGAAGGAGATTAACTCTCCTATCTTACATTTTAGGTTAGTTTGTTACATCAACTGGTGTTGCCCTTACTAACATAATGCTTGGGTTCAAATCCTAGCTCTGCCTCTCCTAGGCTGTGTGGTTTGGGGTAAGTTATTTAACCTCTCTGGGCCTTTGTTACCTCTTCTGAGAAGTGAATATGATGACAGCACCTACTGCAATGGGCAATGGTGAGGATTAAAAGAAGTAATCTTTATAAAGTGCCGAGAACAGCATCTAGCCCGTGGTAAGTCCTATGTAAGTGATCAAATAAACCAGAGCTAGGAAATGAATGAGCCAGGACCCTGATCCGGGCCTTCTGATGCCAATGTAAGCATCTGGCCCAAAGCGCCGGACATTTGCATTCCTCTTTACAATTTTTCCTGTATCTGCCTATTACCCGTACCTTTATTTTCTGTTGTTATTTACTTGATATTTTTCTTTCCTTTGAAGAATACATTAATTTATTAAAGGATATTTTATATTACTGCTTTAATATGCTAGTTATAAATTTTTCTAACACGCAGTAAAATGAATTCAATAAGATTTAAAAGTGTTTGTCCATGTACTACCTAAAATCAGCTCCTCTACGCTGTGGGTACACCTGAGGAAAAGTATGCTATTTTTAAGTCTATAAAGAACCTTTGGTGGAGCCGGCCCCATGGCCGAGTGGTTAAGTTCGCGCGCTCCACTTTGACGGCCCAGGGTTTCACCGGTTCGAACCTTGGGCGCGGACATGGCACCGCTCATTAGGCCACGCTGAGGTGGCATCCCACACAGCACAACCAGAGGCACTCACAGCTAGAATACATAACTATGTACCGGGGGGCTTTGGGAAGAAGAAGAAGAAGAGGAAAGGACCTTTGGGAACATTCTACCCAGTGGCTTTTAAACCCTTTTGAGCACGACCCTCAGTAAGGAAAACATTTTATGTCACATACTTTATATACAGCGGCAATAAAGGGTGGCAGTCAAAACAAAGACTCGGGAGCCCAGGTGCCTGGGCTGGAAACTCAGCGTCCCCTCTGAGTGCCCATGTCACTTTCGCCGAGTGCCTCATCCTCTCTGTGCCTCCGTTTCCTCATCTGTACAATGGGAATGACAATAACAGCACCTCCGAGAAGGGTCACTGTGAAGAGAAGGCGTTAATATGTGCAAAGCCCTGGAAAGTGCTCTATAAATTTTTGCTATGATCACAACCCGCCCCCACCCCGACATCCATAAACATAGAAATGAAACGAAAATTTCACACACACATTTACTCTTACTCCATGAGACACACTAGGGTGTTTTCTGTTCTATTTCACTTCATTAAAAAAAAATGGTCATCTGTGAAATTTCACTAATTGTGATTTGTAATTCATGTTCTTTTCTATATGAACACTAGATTCACAATGTCATCTGTGAAATTTCACTAATTGTGATTTGTAATTCATGTTCTTTTCTATATGAACACTAGATTCAACAAAAATATTTTAGAAAATAGAACACGTTTATTCAAAGAAAAGGCAAGAAATGAAAATGAAGGAAACCAGTTGATTATGTGAACAGCAAATGTGCTGCTTGGCCAGCATCGTGAGGCTGTGGGATGCGGTACATTAACAAATTTGGGGTCCCAACAGCTTGGACGCTGCCAATCCATAATTTCTAATGAAGACTATTGAATTGTACTCTAGAAATAATATATCTGCTTAAAACCAAAATTATGTGCTTCAAAGGCTTTTAAAAAATAACATGCAATATATTAAAGCAGAAAACTACAACTCTGGGCCAAATCTGGCCCACTGCCTATTTTTGTAAATAAAGTTTTATCGAAACACAGCCACACTCCTTCATGTATTCATTGTCTGTGGCTGCTTTTGTGCTACAAGAGCAGAGCTGAGCGGTTGCCACAGATCGCATCTGGCCTGCAAAGCCTAAAATATTTACTATCTGGCTTTTCACAGGAAAAGCTTGCTAACCCCTATACGAAAGTTACAATTCCAAACCCTTAAGCTTAAATTAAATTTTATTCTATTTATATCTTATTTTATTCTATTCATAAGTCTAGCAAATTTTAAGAATTGCATTTTGCTTTGAAAAATTTCAAACTTACTAAAGTTGAACGAACAGTACCGTGAGCAGCGACACACCTTTCATCTACATTCACCAGTTGGTAACTTTCTGTCACGTTCACTTTGTTGCTATCTGTGTATCTATCTGTGCACTTTTTATTGAAATATTTGATGTAAAAGATCGTGTATTCATATTTGCTATATGTATTTGACTCTGTGTGTGTGTGTGTGTGTGTGTGCGTGTGTACATGACCCATGGCAGAGGTGGTCAACTGTGTAGCAACAAATTCATGCTCTGCCTTCCATAGTTTAGAATTATTTCTGGAAAATAGCTGCTTCACTAGGGACCACATATCCCAGACTCCTTTGCTTTTGGCCAGGGCCATATGACTAGTTCTCACCAATGGAATATGAGTGGAAATGATAAATGTCACCCTGGGCCAGGGCCACATCTGGGGCCCCTGGATGACTATGTGACAGAGGTAAATAAACTTCTAAGCTACAGTTTGGGCTCGTTTGTTGCATCAGCCAGCATTGCCCTGACTTATACAACCCAATAAATTGTGTGACCCATCAATGGGTCAAGATTGCAGTTTGAAACATGCTGGTCTGGTCCTCTGGTTCTCCAAACATTTTTTGAACAGTGGAGTCCTTTCATTAAATGCTTCATTTAAAAGTCAAAATGGAGGGGCCAGCCCTGTGGCCGAGTGGTTAAGTTCACAGGCTTCGCTTCAGTGGCCCAGGGTTTCACCGGTTGGGATCCTGGGCATGGACATGGCATCAAGCCATGCTGAGGCGGCGTCCCACATAGCAGACCCAAAAGGACCGACAACTAGAATATACAACTATGTACTGGGGGGCTTTGGGGAGAAGAAGAAAAAATAATAATAAAAATAAAATAAAAAGTCAAAATGCAGCTTCTCCGGTTGAACCAGAAGTTGTGGGGTGGGGGAGGCTAAGAGCCTGGTCTATCTGAACTCCCCCCATTGGCCTCAAAGTGAACCCCTGGCCTCTTTCCTGACTCCTAGGGCGCCAGTGAATATCATGTGATGCCCACTGAGCCAGGGTCATGCCTCCGTTTCTCAGAAGAGGAGGCGGAGAGCCAGCTGGAGAAGCACTTGAATGAGTCACAATGGCCACCCAGGGCCAGAGCCATTTTCCAGGTCTGTGGCCAGGGCAGGTCTGTTCCTTCCAGTTCCATGGCTCCCATTTGCTCCACGCAGGCCCAGACTCTCGAACCACGCCCCAGAGAACAGACCCCAGGGGTCAGAGGCTTCGGACTAAGCTTTGTCCTGACTCTCCAGCCAGACAGTTGCATCCTGGAACAACCGGTTACCTATCCCTCGTTCATTTCTGTTTGTTCCACAACAGCTAAAACATGCCTAGCCCTTAGTAAGCATGCAGTCCCTTTCACATAGTAGGCGCACACTCTACAGGTACGATAATAACGACAACAGCTGAAATTTAGATATACTAGAACAGCAATAGTTACAACTTACATAGCACTTTCTATGTGCCAGATAGGTAGCACTTTACAGATACTGACCTCATTTAATTCTCACAACCCTACGAGGTAGACGCTATTATTATCACCCTATTTGGCAGATAAAGAAACTGAGGCACAGAAAATTAAATAATTTACACAGCTAGTAGGTAGCAATTTGAGCCCAGGCAGTCTGACTCCAGAGTCTAATCTGCTAACCACAAAATTATACAGCCCCTCAGATGCTGTAATAAGGGGTAACAAGTGTAGCTAAAAAAAGTGAAGATTGGTCAGACAGACTAAATTTTCATCATTCATTTGCTGTGTGCTGCAGGGAAACTTACTCAACAACTCTGAATCTCAATTTCCCCGTTTATAAACTGGTGATAGTACTTCCCAGCTTGATGGGTTATTGTAAGGATTAAAAGGGGGAAAACATAAAGTAGCCAGCATCCTACCCATTACATAGAAGCAGCTTATATGGAAACAAATTTCGTTCCTCTTCCCAGGCCCACCCTTATGCTAGAGGTGTGTGAGTCAGGAAATATGGAAGGCACAGTTCTTCCACTTCAGCACCGCATAATCTTTTTAGGAACAAAATAAATCATTCATATAACAATGAGAAAAGTCCCAAGATAACTTTCAATAAAGGATGGAGTTAACTGCAATCGAACGTTAAGTAAAATCAGTGCAGTTTATGGCTAGGCTCTGGGCCTTTGCATATGCTGTTTCCCCTCCCTCACCTCTCCCGGCTGACTCCTGCTAAACTCTCAGGTTTCAGCTTGGATATCAGTCCACTCCTCCAGGGTCAAGAGGTCCCTGACCCCCTTCCCTCCTCCCAAGTCCTTTGTGTTCCCATAGTGCCCTATCTGCTCATATTGTGGCTCTCTGTCTTTGATTATTGCTGGTTTGTCCATCTTCCCCAGCAGATTGGGCGCTCTCCAAGATCTGAAGCCAAGTTTTATTCTCCCACATTCCCCCAGTGCCTAGTAGAATGCCTTGTGTACCATAAGCCCCCTGTAGTCGTTTGTTGAAGTAATGAACAAGCCAACAAGGAATTAATGAATGCAGGAGACTTCCAGGTGGAGGCAGGATGCATGCCGGGTATCCATATCCTCCCTTTATAAAATGGGACAAGATAAGGCAATGGTTCTGTGCTTCAGCTGACGTGGATCCCCAAAATCACATAAGGAACTTAACGAAAAATTGAAGCTTGGAACACAGTTCAGGAGATTCTGATTCACCTGGTCTGGGGTGGGGCCCCAAAATATGTCAGTTTAAGAAAGTTTCCCATACGCAGCCAGGTTTGTGAACCATTGAACCATAGGGGCTGAAATAGAATTGAGGTGGGATGGGAAGATGATGTGGATGGAGGAGAAAGGGGAAAAGGGTGGGGGAGACTATGTTTTGGGAATGAAGGGTAGGAACAGTCATGCCTGATATCCGACATGGTCCCATAGCTGGCCAGCATCTGGGCTCCGACGCAACTTTAGGTCCATCAACCCTTCAGGGAGACAAAGCACTTTATGATACCTTTTCTCCTTCATTAGCTCATGGAATCCTCACATCAGCCAAGGTTTATTTGATACATGAAGAAATTGAGGATTAGAAAGCTGAAGCCAAGTGCCCACCATCACACAGCTTTAAGTGGGAGAGCCACTTAACCAAACTGCTTCTGACAACAGTCTCTGCTCTGGCCTGAGGCTGATGCCACTGGTCGAAGGAACTAGGCCTATGTACCCAGAGAAAATTAGGCTCATCTGGCACTTAGCAACAGATACCTGCTCTGATGGAGGGTTGTTGACCAGTGACCAATCATTCCTTGCCTCCTTACTTGTCCTGAGCACCTGCAGGTACTGCTATCCTAGCCCAGCCCAACCCATCTCATCCATCCATCCATCCATCCATCCATCCATCTTTTCATCTACCCACCCACTCATCACCTCATTCATCCATCCATCCATCCATCCACTCATCTATCCAGTTACTTATTCATCCACTTATGACATCCATCCACATATCTCTCTATCCATTCCATACATCTACTTATCCATCCACCCACCATACCCACCCATCCACCCATCACATCTATTCATTAATCCATCCACCCATCCACTCACCTACCCATCTTCTCAGTTACTCCTTCATCCATTTGTCCCATCAATCCATCTCTCTTTCCATTGATTCCATTCCATTCCTATCCATTCATCCATCTACCCACAAACCCATCACATCCATTCATCAAACTATCTACCTATCCACCCACCGAGATATCCATTCATTCATTCATCCATCCATCTTCCCATTTACTCATTCATTAAATAAACTTCCATCAAAGTCTACATGGGGCCAGGTCCTGTGGTAGCCTGGAGTATAACAAGAAGAGTCAGACAAATACAGACCTTGCCCTCAAAGAGATTTGTGATGCTTATAAAAATAACAGACTCCCAAAGAACCAAAATAAATAATCCAGAGAAGCTTGTTGAAAGGAAAACAAGGGTAAGAAAATAAAGCCAGGAGTCAGGTTAGCACATGGACATGCACACCATAGCATCTTATCCTCACAGTTGCTAAGGGCAGCCCCAAATTTGGTGCTGAGCTAGATCCCCGCACCCAAAGCAAATACTACAACACAAGAGTCACAGTATATTCAATTGTAGCAGACGTTATCCAGCAGCTGTTCCTGCTTCTTTAAAAAACAGTAGTGCTCAGGGCACATTTGGAAAAATCTGGAGACATTCTTGGTTGGCACAACTGATGGAGAGTTGTGCACCTAGTCAGTCAAAGCCAGGAAAGCTGCTAAACATCCTACAATGCACAGGACAGGCCCCCTACAACTAAGAATTATCCAAGCCGATATATCATTAGTGCCGAAGTTGAGAAACTCATAAGAGAACCCCAATTTTGTTTGGAGCAGCGTTGTGCCAGACCCAGGAAAAGAACCTGGTTGGTCTAGGCTGGCTTTTCCATTTCTTTCCTCTAGCTACTTGACTTCCCAGCTTTCCTTGAACTGAGGAAGACTGCTAGGAGGTTTCCAGGAAAATTTTGCTTTTCGATAAAAGAAACAAGTGCTTTGAGGAAAACCGCTTCCAGCTTCAGACACTTACATGCAGACATGATGCCTTCTGCTGTCTGTAATGGGGCATATCAAAAACCAAAAGCCAACCCAATGAGCATGGCAGAGAGGAAGGGAAGAGCATGGATCTGGCGGACATTGTTGACCATTGTCATATGGCTGTTTCTTTCTTTTTTTGTTTTTTTTTTTTTTGAGGAAGATTAGCCCTGAGCTAACTACTGCCAGTCCTCTTCTTTTTGCCGAGGAAGCCTGTCCCTGAGCTAACATCGTGCCCATCTTCCTCTACTTTATACGTGGGACGCCTACCACAGCATGGCATGCCAAGCGGTGCCATGTCTGCACCCGGGATCCGAACCGGCGAACCTGGGCCGCTGAGAAGCGGAACGTGCAAACTTAACCGCTGCGCCACTGGGCCGGCCCCTGGCTGTTTCTTAAAACCTCCCTCAAACCACTCATCCAACAAATGCTTACTGAGCATTTATTCTGTGCCAGTCCCTGGGTGAGGCACGCCAGGCTGAACAAACCCTTGAAATCCCTGGCCTCACGGAGTTTATAGTCTAGTGGGGGAGACAGACACCACGATGCACATCAACTATTTGATCAGAGTAATGATGAAAACTACAAAGCAGAATCCAGGCTGCCAGGAATGCGTTGCAAGTCCAGGGATGGGTGAGTTCACCCAGTATCACCCCACCAAGATCAGCTCATAAAGACTGTCCCACTAAGGCTCAGAAACGTGAGACAGCAGCTGGGATGTATTTCGTGTTTCCTCTGTGTCAGGCACTGTTCTAAGCACTTGTGTATTAATTCGTGTGATCCCAACCACAACCTGGCCCTCCATCGCCTCTCCTGAGTCTCGCTAGGTACGATGTTCCTTACCCAGCAACTTGCCTCTGTGATTGCAACCTTAGGAGGCTCGTTATCCCTGTTAGAGAACTCCAGGAGAAGGGAATTTCCTCGAAGCCCTTGTTTCTTTGATCAGAAAGTGCATCTTTCCCAGAGCCTCCCAGCAGACTTCCCTAGTTCATTTTACGGATAAAACATCTGAGGCTCAGAGACGGTGGGCCACACAGCCAAAAAGAAAAAGGGAAGATCCAGGATGCTAACCTAGATCTATTTTATTTAAAAGGCAGGGTCTGGGGCTAGCCCGGTGGCGCAATGGTTAAGTTTACACGTTCTGCTTCGGCTGCCCGGGGTTCACCAGTTTGGATCCCGCGTGCGGACAGGCACTGCTTTGCAAGCCATGCTGTGGTAGGCGTCCCACATATAAAGTAGAGGAAGATGGGCATAGATGTTACCTCAGGGCCAGTCTCCCTCAGCAAAAAGAGGAGGATTGGCGGCAGATGTTAGCTCAGGGTAAATCTTCCTCCAAAAAAAAAAAAAGGCAGGGTCTTTTAGCCACTCTCTCACTCTCTCTCTCTCTCTCACACACACACACACAACAAAGGCCCCACTCTCTGAGGATAAGAGTGTGCTATTTTGTTAACACGTGCTGCAAATCTGGCCATGGGAGCTCTTCTTTCTCCGCCCAGCCATAACCATAGCTTAGCCAAGAGAGTCAGCACAGATGGACTGTGTCGGGTCTGGAGTCAGATGATTTTTTTTTTTTTTAACAATCCTGGACTTTAGTTTTCTCTTCCAGCTGTGGAGATAAAAACGTTCTTTATCTGAGACTACTATTGTGACAATTAAATGAAGTAATAGGCATGGAATATCCATTCGTCCAATCATCCATCGATCTATCCATCCATCCATCCATTTAACCATTCATCCATCCACTATCCATGCATCCTTCCATCATCTCTCCATCCAACCATTCAACAAATGTTTGTTGAATACTTGCTATATGATGAGTACTGCACAGAGGCTGGGATGAAGGAGCATGAGAGGACATCCTACAAAGTGGACAGACCTAAGATACCGTGAAAGGCTGTCTGCTTATATTATTACTATATTATCCCTTGGGAGGAGCTCTATGGGGCCTTCTGTTCACCCCAGCCTACGCTTGTCGCCTAGGGCTTTCCTTTCCCAGAAGCTGACTGTCTGACGCCTTTGGGAAACAATGAGTCTTTCTCTGGCCACAGGGTTAATCAAGTCTTACAATTGTGTTTTAACCCTGGAAGAAGCACCTAAGGCAGGCCCAGCCCTTTAGCAATGCTATCTTGTCTGATAATCACACCACCCTCTGTGAGATAGGTCCTGTTCTATTTACAGATGAGGAAATAGATTGAGAGGGGAAGTGACGTGCCCAAGGTCACACAGCTCAGTGAGGGATGGGTTCCCACACTGTCTTTGGTTCTTCAGCCTCTGCTGTTCCCACTGCATCACATACTCCTGCCTGATGGTTGCTCAAAGAAGATCTCCTGGGCCAGTCAGGAGAGCAGTCCCTGATTCCTCGAGCCATCCATCCTCAGCTGATGATGACATTAAGTAATATTTGAGTCCTTACAATCTGCGTGGTGCAAGGGCTCGGCCCCTTGCTTTCCCTTAGTCCTCCAAGAAGACCCTAAGACACTCCACCTCCACTTCAGAGAGAACGCAACCGAGACACAGAAATGTTGAGTAATTTGTCTAAAATCACAGAACTAGAGCCGAGATCCGCTGGATTCCAGAGGGAAGCTCTGTGCACGTGTGTGATTTAAGTCAGTCCATAAAGTACACCTAATCTTTAAAAATCCAAAAGGTGCAAAAAAGGTAAAAGAAACATTCTCTTGAACCTCTCTTCTCAGAAACAAAACTCTGATAGCAGTTTCTTTGTGGCCTTCCACTTATGTTCTATGCAAACACAAGCGTGTGTACATACACATGCATATATCCGTTTTGTTATCAGAATGTAAGATGCTGCACACCGTTCTTCTGCTTCCTTTTCTCACTTGATGTAACTTAGAAGTCTTTATCTGCGCACAGATCTGCATTTTCCTCCTTCATCAGCAGGATAGCATTCCATCCTAAAGATTCATCGTGCTTTGTTTACCCATCCTGTACTATGGGACATTTGGGTTCCTTCCCGTTTTGGAGTCCCCCGAGCGGCAGAGCCGGAGCCCTTCGCCGTCAGTGACACCCTCTTCTCTAGCTTTGCATCTAAGTTTCACACTTCTAGCACAAGAGCGTTCTCATTTTCCAGCGCCCCACACGGTGCGCTGCTTTACATGGCTTCCCCCTGCTGCATTATCCGAGCTAACAGCCCTCAACAGAGGGGCCGGCCAGCTCTCCCCTGAGTCCCATCGCACATAGACCATGAGCCATTTCAAAGACCTAGGCCCAGCAAGGCTCTCTGTGGGCTTCAGTTCGACCCCCGACCCCTGAGGCAAAGTGGGGATGATGCTTCCAGCTCCACCTTTGGTGGAATTTTGAAAAGACCCCTGGGATGCATTTCCAGGAAAGTGGGCTCTGCAGGCAGGCAAAATAAGCCCAGCCCCTACCCTGGGACTGCCACAGCCCCTCCCAGCACTTTCCATACCAAATCCGCCAGGCCTCCATTTGGGAGCTTAATGAAGCAAATCCCATGCCTTGCCTGGGCTTCCTGCCCTTCTAGAGGAGCCCTTGGAGGGTCTTTGGTCCCCTTGGATCACATGCGAGGGTGTCCAAGGGTCTCCCAAACTTTTGTGCTCCCACCCTGTCAGTCCTCCCCCAGCCTTGACGGCTAGCCTCACTCACCATAAGGACTCTCCACTGGAGCGCTGAGGGGTGCATTCATACTGACCATGGCTGAGCCCACCCAGCCGGAGACCCGGGGGCATGGAGGAGCCGGGGCCCCACACACAGTGGCAGTGGGAGCCAGTCCACCAGGAAGGCAGTGAGTGCAGCCAGCTGCCACCGCCCGGTTATCTTATTGATTCTTCTAATCACCTAAGGTGGGTGGATATGTTAAAGAGTAACCAGTCACTTAGGGAACCTGCGGCTGGGGACTGTCACTGTTGCCATGGCAATGGCGACCTGGCCAGACCCGAGGTCCACTTGGGCCCCAGTCCTGCATTCTGGGGTTGGGGGCACCTGGAGCCAGATGTTGGGGACACCAGCCCCCCTCTCCGTTTGAGGGAGGGGACTGGCCAGGAGGGGATGAGAAGGTGAGAGTCCAATCAGGGTTGGGTTTTATGGCTCCAAAGAATGGGTGTGGCATGAAGCAGCAGGGAGTGGTAGAGGAGAAAAGGAGGAGGGTGGAGGACTGTATTTATTTAGTGCCTACTGGATGCTGGAAGTTGCATACAGGCATTGTCATGCTTAAATTCAATCTTGAGCTGAGGAAATTGACGCACAGGGGGAAGTTGCTTCCATGGAGAGTCACAGCTGGTACACAGAGGAGTTGGAATTACCAACCACAATCTCCCCTTCATCTAACATATATTTACTGAGTGCCTACTGTATACCATGCCCTGTGCTAGACTCCAGTGATATAGAATTGAGCAAAGTAGACATCATCCCTGCACCCACGGAACTTGTGGACTAATGGAGGAGATGGAATTAATCAGATAATCATTCGAAGATATGATTACAAACTAGTGAGTGCTGTGACGGATGGAGAAACACCAGTTCTGAGTCCAGGCGAATGGGCCCAAGGCACTCTGCCTGCTCCCTCCACTGGCCCATTGGTCCTCGTCTCCATTCAGAATGCAAGCTACTGCTGAAATCTGCATCCTGGTCTCTGAATGCAGAGCCCTCCTGAGTTTTAAGCGTCTTGCATACTAGACGCCCACCACCTGGCTTTTTGGGGAGCAGTCCCACTTCTTTTGTCCCAGTGTTGGCTCTCATGGCCTGATTTGGGATTCTGAGATCAAGGTCTCCATCATGTTAGAGAGAGCTCAAATGAGAAGCAGGAAAACGTGAGACTCAGAAGAATCAGAAAACCCGAGCTCCACCATTTTCTTGCTGTATGGTTTTTGGTAAATTATTTCATTTCCCTATAGTAGCACCTACCTCACAGTTTGCTCCACTTCTAAAATAGCTAATTGGTACATTCCTCTCTGTCCATAGTCCCCTTGTCCCATTGTGCTTGCTCAGCCACCTCAAGGGGACCTCCTGTCCCCTTGATGGACAATGGGGTTGTTTCCAGTCCTCTCTTCCCTCTATTTTCTCCCTACCTGTTGAAGCTTCCTGTCTTCCTTTTCCTTCTGCCCAGTTTAAAGCCCACAGTCGATTATCTTAGTTTCTCTCTTGCTTCTCTCTCAGTTCCTTTCATTCTAACCGCCTGACAAAAACCCAAGCCTGGATGAACCTGAGTATGTTGCTTTCTCCCTGCCCACATGCCAGCAGCCAATCACTGCTGGAAAATAAGTAACTTAGTGGGAGAGACGGGGGCCACCGTGGATCCCCCATCACCAGCTTTGACGGATCCCTCCACACTGCCCAGAACTTCGACCCTGCTTCTCTTTGCTTTGGTATTCCATACATCCATTTCAAATCTTTTCTCCCCTCAAAGCTTTTCCATTCTCATCCTCAGCAGGATGGGACTTTAACTTCTTCACAGAGAAAACAGAAGCCTGAAACCTGAACCTGCTTCAACTCCCCACACAAATTCACCCGCATTTGCACTTCGCCGCCCTCCTTTCGTCCGGATCCACCTGGGTCTGCGTTCTACTTCTTCCCACGGCTCAGGAGCCCCACATGACCAAGCGTGATTTCTCCTGTATATTCAACCTCTCCCTCTTTAGACTTTTAAAATCAACTTTATTGAGGTATAATTTACATATAACAAAATGGACCCTTTTAAAGTGTACAGTTTTATGAGTTTTGACAAATGTGTACGCCCATGTAACTATAACCCTAATCAAGATACTGAACATTTCCATTACCCTCCAAAAGTTCCCCTTGTTCCTCTGTAGTCACTCCTCCCAGCACCTCCCACTCCAGGCCACTCCTGGTCTGCTTTCTGTCACTCTAGATTAGATTTGTCTTTTCTAGAATGTCAAATAAACAGAATCAGACAGCATTTACTCTTCTGTGCCTGGTTCCTTTTGCTCAGGATGTTTGTGACATTCATCCATGTTCATGTCCTTTTTTCTTGCTGAGTAGTATTCCACTGAATGGATATACTGCCATGTGCTCCCCTGCTCACCGAGTGATGGACATTTGGGTTGTCTCTAGTTTGGACTATTATGAATTAAGTAGTTATGTATATTCACGGATTAAGTCCTCGTGTAGCCATATGTTTTCATTTCTCTTGGTTAAATTTCTAGGAAAGGAATTGCTGGTTGATATGGTACGTATATGTTTAATTCATAAGAATCTCCCACACTGTTGTCCAACGTGGTCACGCCATTTTGCATTCCTGCCAGCAGGGTGAGAAAGCTCCTATTTCCCCCACATCCTCATTACTACTTGTTGTCAGTCTTTTTTAACTTTGTGTGATGTGATCTTTCCTTTTGCTTTAAACTACTTTTTTTTCCCCTACATTTTCTCCGCTAATCCCTCCAGTACATAGTTGCATATATTTTAGTTGTGGGTCCTTCTAGTTGTGTCACAAACTACTTTTGTAAACAAAGATGTAATGCATTCCACGTGTTAAAAATGACAATTGTACAAACAGTATATAATGAAATATAAGCCTTCCTTCTACTTTAGTTTCCATATCTCACTCTATTGAACTTTTAAACAAATTCTTACATATATTTCCAGAAATTATACACATACACAAACATACTCACTGTTACGAAGTGAATTGTATCCCCCCAAAATTCATATGTTGAAGGCTGAACATTCTTATCTTCAACTCCCTATGGGGGAGTTGAATTGCACTCCCCGATGTGATTATATTTGAAGATAGGGCCTTTGAGGTTAAATGAGGTCATAATGGTGGGCTCCTGATCTGATAGAATTAGTGTCCTTATAAGAAGAGACATGAGAAAGCTCACACACACTCTTTGCCGTATGAGGACGTGGTGAGAAGGCAGCGTCTGCAAGCCAGGATGAGAGCCCCCACCAGAGTCTGACTATGCTGGCACCCTGATCTCAGACTTCCAGCCTCCAGAACTGTGAAAAAATAATTTTCCTCTGTTTAAGCTACCCAATTTACAGCATTTTATTATGGCAGTCCAAGCTGACTAATACATACACACAAATGTAAATGCGTATAAATACATGGAAACATTTATGTGTATTTTTTTGGGAACATATTAAACATGCTCTTCTGCCCTTGCTCTTTTCCCCTTAGTGACTAAGGGCAGCTCCATGCCAGAATCCCTACCTCATTCTCTGGAGTCGCTACACCATAGCCGTTGTGTGAATATCCCGTAAGTGATTTTACTAGTGTCCTATTGCTGGACAGTTGGGTGGTTTCCAGGCTTTGCCACCACAGTGAATGTCTTTGTACACGTCTTGATCCCCATGTGGGGAGCATATCTATCTATAGGACCAATCTCTAGAAGCAAAATTTTATCAATATTTAGGTACACTATATCTCTTTTACTAAAAAGAAAAAAACTCCCTCAATAGCATCCCTCCCCATCTCAGCTACTACGTTACCTCCTTCCTCTCTTGCTGCTGAACTTTTAAAGCTGCTGTCTACACTAGCTGCCTCTATTTCTCCCATCTCGTACCTATCACACTACCTCCTTCTGTCTGCCTTCTGTCCCCCATGCCCACACACCACTGAGTCTTCACTGGCGAGTTAGAATGACTCCATGCCTAAACGCCCAATGGACATTTTACTAGATCCCCAGCAGCATTTGACAGTTGTCCCCTCTTCCTTTAAATGACCTCTTCCCTTAGCATCCATATTATTAGTCTTCCAGTTTTCTTCCTTTTTAATTGTTCTTTTCTTTTCTGTCTCTTGGCATTACATGCTTCTTTACCTGTCCTTAAATACCAGAGTTACTTGGGGCTTAGTTCTAGACTTACGTTTTTTTTTTTTTCACTCTATTATCTCTCGTCCCATAATCTCATTCATTACCACTGTTTCAATGGCCATCCACATACCCGTGATTCCCAATTGTGTATCTCCAACCTAGATTTCTCCTCTGGAGTCCGGATTCATGTATCCAACTGCCTCCCAGAGACCTCCACTTATGTGTTTCACAGACATCTCAAACATAATATGCCCCTAATTGCAGTCCTGTTCTTGGTTTCCATCCACACCCCTTCCCCCGTCCCCCCATCTTGATAAAATTCACCCTCATCTACTCCATTTCCTTCACACCCACACCCAGCCATTACAAAGTCCCGTTGAAGTCTGCATCCTAAACATCTCAAAAGTGTATCTGCTCCTCTCTGTTTCCAGTGCCACCATCTTGGTTCAAGCCATCTTCATTTCTCACCTGGATTACTGAAATAGCCTTTTTCCCAGATCTCAGCGTCTGCTCTGGCCCTGTCAAAGCTATTCCCCTTGAATGCAGGCAGAACTATCTTTTCAGATGCAAAGCTGACATGTCACTCCACTGTCAGATGCTTGCTGTGCCTCCCCATTGGCCTGGAGCTGAGCTCCAAGAGTGGTTGGCCCCTGCCTTCCTTCCCAGGGTCAGCTCACTCGCTTCTCCCCACACCCAGCACGTCTTCTCTTAGTCCCTGATAGTGCCATGTGCTCTCTCCCCCAGCTTTCCACCCACATTGTCACCACTGCCTCAGAGCCTGCCCAGCTTCTCTTCATCGAAAAACATCCCTCTGCAGGAAGACCCAGGTGACTACCCACTCTAGTTTAGATTGTGCTCTTGTAACTCCCCATTCTTCTCCAGGTGGCGCTTACTTCCATTATAACAAAGTATTTGTATTCATCTTCTGTTTAATGCCTGACTGTCCTACTAGAATTATAAGCTCTAGGAATACAGAAACACTATAGATCTCAGGGGTTAGCAAACTGTTTCTGTGAAAGGCCAGATAGTAAATATTTTAGGGTTTGTGAGACATATAGTCTTTTGCAACTACTCATGTCTGCTGTGGAAGCATGAAAGCAGCTGGGGACAATACGTGAACAAATGAGTGTAGCTGTGTTCCAATAAAACTTTATTTATAAAAACAGGTGGTGGGCCAGATTTGGCTTGTGGGCGATAGTTTGTCCACCCTGATCTGTGTATTAATGGCAGTGCTCAGAGCTGGCAGTTTTGTAGCACCTGATCTAAGTGCTTTCCACATATTCATTCATTTAACGTTTTGAACGACCTCCTGAAGCAGATCCTGTCAGTGTCCTCCTTCGCAGATGAGACTGAGAGGGCTCAGTAACTTACCCAAGCACACCCAGCCACTGAGTCAAATTCTTCGTACCCGGGCAGTCTGGCTCCAGAGTGTGTGCTCTTCACCTTCTTGGTTGTCGAATGTATGAGCAAATGAGTGACCAAACACGATCAGAGTCTGAATATCTTGAGAAAGTGTAAAACACTACAGACGTTTAAAAGCTGTTGCAGATTTCTTGCAGCCAAAGTTCCCCTTCAGTTGGAACAGCAGCCAGGACACTGCGTGCACCCCCCTCCACCTGACCCCTCAGGCCCAGGTCTCAGTGTCCAGGCAGGGCCAGCGGGAGCCTGTCTGCCTGGCTCATTTCTCCTTTGGCCCGAACTCTTCTCGGAGGCAGTTTCAGAAGCGCGGAGCCCTGGAGCTCATCTGGAATTCCCACCCTACACCGGCACCTTTTGCTTAATTCTCTCCACCTTTGTCTAGTCCCTGAGTTTCTCCCTTATTAGCCGAGAGGCAGGAGAGTGAACAGGTTAAGACCTCAGGCTTTTGAGTCATATAGAGCAGATTCAAACTGAGCTTCTTTAGTCTCAGTTTTTACGTCTGTAAAATAGGGATACGAACAGTTACCTAACACTTAAGACAGCTCTGATAATTCAATGAGATCAAGCATGTGCTCAGCAGTTCACCAATGCCCCTGGTTGTTGTTCTCACCATCCTCATACTTGGACACAGCAGGGCAGTGTGGGGCATCAAAATAACACAGGCTTTGGGGTCGGATGAAGCTGAATTCCAATCCGGTGTCTGCTCCTCACTAGCTATGAGACCTTATGCATGTCATTTAATCCAGGGGTCATGTGCCACTTAAATTTCCAGAACATTTTGGGGAATTGACATAGGGTTGGCAAGCCCTTTTTTTCCCCAATACAAGAACATGGATAGTTCTTTAAAAATCTAATATTTCTTGTCAACATTATTTTATAAATGAAAGGACATTTTAATTCCTCCCTCTCCCCTAAAAAAGTAGGAAGGATATAATCTGAGAACAAAGAACTCACAACAGTGTCCTTGTTTCTCTTATTTCACTCATTTCCAGCCCATTTGGAAAGGGGCACTCACCCTAAGCCTCATTTTTCTCATCTGTAAAATGGAGTAATGATACACCCACATGCACATGTGCCGGTGGGCCCGGCACGAAGTAGGGGCTGAGGGGCTGGTAGCCGCTACCCTGGTCGTCCCCTGGAGCTGGCTTTCCCCTCACTCAATCTCCCCCTCCTCAATTCCCTTCTCTCCTCTTTTGACCCTCCTAGAGCTGAGAGAGGAAGGGGCCAGAAAGAGCCACTACGTCAGATCTCAAAGGACTTTATTAGAGGTGGAGAGGGGAGCGTTGACACGCACAGGTCATGCCTAGGCGGGAACGACCAAGAGGGAAGAAAACTCACTCTGTCCAGGACAACGGAGACACCCTGGAGAAAGGAGCCTGTTTTCCATCTGGGGCTCTGAATGGAGCTCTCTCCAGCCAGGGAGGGAGGGGGCCCCAGCTGGAGGGCAAGGTCTGAGGGAGAGATTTTACTATCTCCGGAGACAAAAGGACTTTTGTGTGTTATGGTATCTGGGTGGGGTGGGGTGGGGTGGGGAGAGGGGAAATGGCTTATGGGAATGAGAATGAGATTCTACTGGAGAAAGAGAGAAAGAGAGGCAGCGAGAAAGAGAGAGTAGACAAGTAGATGAAAGAGAGAGACCAGGCAGAGAAACAGAGTGAAAGAAAGAGAAACAGGTCCAGAAAGACAGAATTCCTTCAGGCCAACTTTGGTTTTCCGCTCTCGGTCCTGAGCGCTCAGGGAGGTGCTCAACAGCCTGGAGGGGATGTCAGAGCCTGAGCTCAAACCGAGATGCCGTGGCAGGTAAGCTGTGCAGCTCTCAGTAAGTCATACCCCTTCACTGAGCCTCAGTGTACCTATCTGTAAAAGGGGACCTGGACCCTGTGGTGGCTCTAGTACCATGCAAATTGGAGGGGGTGTACAGAAGCTAATTTCAATTACTTTTCAAAAGTTTTGACGTGAAATGTTCTCAACTCAGGGAGGAAACTCAGGTCCTCAAAGGCGGCCCAGAAGCTGGTTGGCTCTTACTGAATGAATGAAGGGAGGTTTCAGGCCAAAAGACTGTTTAATAAATCCTTTTCATGGGATGGACAAAGACTTGTGGGCATTAGACCTGGGAGTCACAAAACTGCCGCAGCCACCGCTCCGTCCAGCCCTGGCTCTCTGAGAACTGAGTAAAGATGCAGGCTCTTCCCCAGAGGCCAGAGAAAAGAAAGATGTAACCGAGGAAAGAAGGAGGCAAGAGGTCGTTTTCCTCCGGCACATGCTGGACATTTAGGAACTGGAATCAGGATGGGGGAAAATCCAGATTGGAGGAGTGAGCCAAATTATTCCTTGACCCAGTCTCTGGGGAGGGACCTTTTGGAGGGTGAGACCCAGCCCGAGGCCCGCCGAGCCCAGGGAACATTCAGAACCACTGGAGCCTGTTGGATTTGAGCCCAGAGAAGCACATGTTGCTGTTGCAGCTGCCTTGGTAATTGGGGGGACACGCAGAACACGGGCTCCCCATCTTGTACGGCGCCTCGCCAATCCAGTTGCCCCTGGAAGAGAAAAGGGCGCAGGGAGACAGGGTCGGGGGACAGAGGAGAGACACGTGAACAACCAAATCTCAGCACCACCATTGACTGGCTGTGTGACCTTGGGCGTCACGTCAGGAAGATCTGAGTTCCCATCCTGGATTCTGCCACCTGCCAGCTGGTGACAGAATAAGCCATTTTATTTCTGAGCCTTGATTTTATCCTCTGAGTAAAATAAATAAAAATCGTGTCTGTAAAAAAAATACGTGAAATGGTCTGTGAGAAAACACTGTGACTTTTAAGAGTGCTGTGCAAAACAGAGCTAGATGTGAGGGGATGTGCCCACGAAGCGATATCGTGGCCGCTGCTGTACATTTACTCCTTCAGTGGCCTTATCCCAGATCCATCCTGCCTGCTCTTGAGTTAATCCTCTCAACGGACCAAGGCTGTTTGTGGGGATGGGGGGCAGGGAATGCTTGCTGAATGGTTACAGAGGTTGTGTTGTGGAGATGAAAAAGTTTTGGAAATAGATGGTGATGATGTTTGCACAACACTGTGAATGTAATTAGTGCCATTGAGTTGTACACTTAAAAATGGTTAAAATGGCAAATCTTATGTTACATACATTTTACCGCAATTTTTAAAAATTAATACTGTAATACACTAAAACCCACTGAATTGTACACTTCAAATGGGTGAATGGTATGGTGTGTGAATTCTATCTCAATAAAGCCGTTTTAAAAAAAAGAAAACCTTCATCACATTCTGCTCAAGAATTTTTAGTGGCTTCCCATTGCCTACGCAGAGATTGGTAAGTTTTTTATGTAAAGGGCCAGATAATAAATATTTTGGGCT
This sequence comes from Equus caballus, assembly GCF_041296265.1. Taxonomy (NCBI): domain Eukaryota; kingdom Metazoa; phylum Chordata; class Mammalia; order Perissodactyla; family Equidae; genus Equus; species Equus caballus. Next base: position 34,625,912 of record NC_091705.1, on the reverse strand, counting down.
TTGAGGGCCAAATGTCTCTATTGCACGAAAGCAGCCATAGGTAATATGAAAACAAATGACATGGCCGTATTTCAATAAAACTTTATTTATAAAAATAGGCAGCAGGCCAGATTTTGGCCGTGGGCCGTAGTTCGCCAACCCCTGGCGTATAGAATCACATCTATGTGTTTTCGGTCAGGCATTCCAGACTGCCCTAGCAGCACGTGGATCCAGCTTACACACATCTTCCCACAGCTTTCTTCTCCATCCCAGCCCACAGATTTCTCTTTGTCTCTCTTTCTCTTCTCAAGGGCTAAAATTACTCCTCCAGCTGTTTCTTGCTCATGGCTGCCTAATAATCTCATGATTGGCCTGTAGCAGTAGTTATCTTTGCAAGTCCCAGAAGCTTATTTTCTCACACTTCAAATGAACACTCTTTGTGGGCAGAAATGGAATATTTTTTCTCCAGAAATGGTTGTTGAATGAATGTGAGTGAAGTCAGCCAAAGGGCTTAGAAAAGTACATAGTTCTGGTTTCATATGGACTCATTCATTCATTAACACTTCCAGAGCATCTGTGGGACATCAGGATTTGTGCCAGACGCTGTGAGTCCACAACTTTCAAAAGGTGGAAATTTGGGAGCAGGGAGAGTGGGTGGTGGAGACACCCGGGGTGATGGAATCAAACTGGTTCTTTTATTATTTATTTAACCACTTGGAAAAAAATTCTACTGCCTGAAAAAATAAAGCGTTGAAATTACTGTAGTAGAAGGATAAGAAATGAATAAGATCTATTTCCTACCTTCAAAAAGTTTATAACCGAGTTATAATCATGGCCATCACTCACTTAGCATGTACTATGGGCATCTATGTCTCATGATCCTCCGTGAGCCAGGTAGTGTTCGCCTTATTTTAGAAGAGGAGACTGAGGCCCATAGAGGTAAAATGACTTATCCACAGTCCTCAGTGTGCGCATGGTAGGGCTGGGAATCAAACCCAGGTCTGGTAACAATAAGAACCAATATGTATCCTGAAATTGCTACGAGCCTGGGGGCATTACCTGGCTCAGCTCACTTAGTTCTGTCAACAACTCCATGAGTAGGTACTATTTTATTCCCATTTTCTAGATGAAGAAACAGGCATGGAGAACTTAAGTTAAATCTCAAATTCAACCCCTGACAGTCTTGACGCTAGAGCCTAAAAATCTTAACAACTATACTGTTAATACTCAATGCTGCAGAAATTTGATATATCAGCAAACAAATTGGAACAGCCCTTTACGTTGCTTGTAATGGAATTTGGTTTGTTGTATTTTTCCGTGCCTGATAAAGTTGGGCTGCAACACGACACTTTGTTAATAGAGGTCAAGAGCTAATAAATACATGTCTTAGCTTGAGGTTTTGTGTTCCGTCTTCCAATGACTTCCGGAACATCAGGACGGCGTGGGAGACAGAACAGGAGACTTGGCAACAAAAGACGTGTTTCAAACAGCTCTGCTACTTGTTGACTTTGCGACTTTTAGTAAATCGCTTAGCGTCTCTGATCCTCAATTTCTTAATCTGTAAAAAGGGAAAATAACTTTCCCAGTGGCCCTCCCTTTTGCCTTCCTTCTCTCTCTCTCTTTCGTCTCTTCAATGAGGTAATAAGGTGAAAGCATTTTGTAAATGGTCAAGGGCTACGGGAGAGTAAAAGGTGGTTATCATTATGTAAATTTGACTTTCTAAATATCATGTTTACTTAGAATTCGTTCTTGTTTTTGCATAAGAATCTGTAGTGTCTGCAAGTTTGTATACTGTGCGACGGTTGGGAACTGTCACTCCCCTTTCTCCGTGTTTCCAAGAGACTCGTGAATGCAGACCTCGGGCCCTCTCTTCCCGCAGCTGATTGGAGAGTCTGGGAGAAGGAGCTGAGCGGGCTCACTCCATCCTTCCTGCCTTTCCTGTGCGGTCTGCCTGCCCGAGGGGAGCATGTGCTCTTGGCTGCTGTGTGTTTTGCGCTTAGAGAGGCTGGCACCGCACCTGTAGGAAGAGGCCTGTGGTCGTCCAGTGCTGCCTGTCAGTGGGTGTGCAGGTCTGATTCAACAGTGGGATATTTGCAAGCCCTGCTGGCTGGCAGATCTAAGCTGCATTTTGTACTATTGACTTCATCAGGGAGGCTGCCTATCCTCCTGCCTCGGTCCTCTGTCTATCTCCCTAATCAATTCTGAAACATCAGAAACTTCAGAAAAAGGATTATTAACCAACTCTCTAAAACTACCAAATTGTATGGTATTGAGGTTACTTAGAATGGAGGAAAGTAGGGTGTCGTGTGTATCCTCCTTTTCTTTGAATTCTGCCCACTCCACCTCAGGGTCCACCCTCCTGCCCCGGCACCCCCTCTGTCTCGGCCCCGTACTTACTTAATGACGTAGTTGCAGACCAGGTACACCGCGTGGCGCCAAGTGCGGCCCCAGACCTTGATGCTGCCGCACGTGTGGAGGGCACAGCCCAGCCGATTGGAGGAGGCCCACACCATCTGAGAAAGGACCGACAGGGGAGGCTGTGAGAAGAACTCAGTGGGGCCCAGGTTCCTCGGGGCTGGGAGGCTCCTGGGCTTGGTTCAGGGTGGATGCATTAGCTGAGGTCTTCCTGGAGGAGGCATTCTATATTGCTAACTAATATTTCATCTTATCATGAGTGATATATGCTAATATTTTCTATACCATCCTATCAGATTTCTTTCTCTTTTTTTCCTTAGTGATCAGCATTTGAAAATCATTGTGTTGGAAGTGAAAACACAAACTTTGGAGTTAAACAGCCTAGGATCAGAGTCTCAATGTCACTGGCTGTGTGACTTTGACCAAGTCACTTAACCACTCTGTGCCTTAGTTTCTTCTTTGGTAAAATGGAAGTAATAATATCTCATGGATGTCAGGAAGGACATTTGGTTTAGGTCTCACATTTCCTGGAGGGTCTCAACTTTAGATTTTGACATTACCTCCAAATGAATCACAGAGACACCGACAGGACTGAAAGAAGACATCTGTCATACAATTGGAAGTTTCTGCCTATTTCTTGCAACATTATATTGCATGGTGTTTTTGCGTATAAGTGTTAGCATATTCAATATTAGCACTCAAAATATACTACATTTTTTATAACCTCATTTTGGCATTTATTTTTTTAAGATGGTAGGAGCCTTAGAAAACAGAAAATACTAGAAAACGTTTGGACCTATTGGATTCGAAAGCACTCTTGAACTTGTCAGACCGCACATCTTCATTTTGGGGTCAGACAATCTGGTCAGCCCACCTGCGACGCTCAAAACAAGACCCAGGTCAGTTCAATTCAACAGGCACACGGCCTTCCGGGAACATGCTTATTACGTAAAGGGAAGTCCACAGGAGCCTCTTGTTTTCTTTCTTTCTTTCTTTCTTTTTTTGAGGAAGATTAGCCCTGAGCTAACATCTGCCAATCCTCCTCTTTTTGCTGAGGAAGACTGGCCCTGAGCTAACATCCGTGCCCATCTTCCTCCACTTTATATGTGGGACGCCTACCACAGCATGGCTTGCCAAGCGGTGCCATGTCTGCACCCGGGATCTGAACCTGCGAACCCCAGGCCGCCAAAGCGGAACGTGTGAACTTAACCGCTGTGCCACCGGGCCGGCCCCTCTTGTTTTATTTCTAATTAGTCTTCCACCACATTCTTTTTATTCTAAGGTACCAGGCTTTGTTCTCCCATCGGTCCATAGTCCCAACAAAGGGGTACCTGGGTGTAGTGGGAGCAGACGGGCCCACTGCAGCGCCAGGGGCAGCGCGGGGTACAGTCTTTCGGGGCCGGAAACAAGTAATGGCGCTTCTCTGCAGACCAAGACTTCACGAGGTCTACCACCGAGCGGTACCTGGGGAGGCAGAGGAGACAGAAGATGCTGGGCGGGAGAAGGGAAAGCCACTCTGCTGCCAATTTGCTCAGTGACCTCGTTGAATGACTGAATGACGGAGTGAAGGGAGGATGGAGGGTCGCTCACCGGCCAGAATGGATGGAGAGGTTCTGGCCCACGTATCTCATCAGCTGTGAGGGCCCGTGAGCCCAGATGCACTGGGTGGCCCAGGCCTCGGCAGACCTGGCCAGGCGTTCATCCCAGACCTGGGGAAAGAAAGGTCATGAAATTCCCCAGGGAACAACCACCACCGTCTCAACAGTGTAGAGATGCACATACACATGGCGCCATTACTCCCCCATCTCCTTGGAGCCCTGCCACAGATCTCTTCTGCAAATTAAAAGACCGAGGCTCAGAGAGGCCAAGGTCAACAGCAAGTCCACACCAGAGCCGAGATCGGTACCCAGCTTGTTGACTCCTAGTCTGGTGCTCTTTCCCCCTCACTGGACTTCAAGCCTGGGGCTCTCTGCTCTGAGTGGAGTCCCAGGGTATTTGTCCAGGCGTTCTCAGCAGTCTCTAGAAATGACTGAGTCCTGGGGAGATGGGAAGATGACTGACGTCTTATTTTATTTGTTGTATTTTTTAAATGTGTTTATTTTAACATTAAAAATTTTAATTCAAAATGGTTTTTTTGAATAGTGAAACATGCACAAATTTAATACATAAGCTGTTCAAAAGAGGAAAAGTGGAAAGCCTCTCATTTCTGTCCTCTATTGTCCTTCCAGCCACCCTGCCCCCAGAGGCAGCCATCACTGAGTTTCCTGTGTCCTCTTCCAGAAATACTCTATACTTGGACAAGCATATATATATAGTTTGTACAAGTATACATATGTAGTTTTATATATAATTATATATGATGTATAGAAATACAAATATCAAATAATTATACGTAAGATACATAATTTCTTTTGACAAGTGGCAGCATGCCAGACATTCCATTCTGTACCTCCGCTCTTTTCACTTACAAGACAGGTTATCTTAGTGATTATTCCACATCAGTACACAGAGAATACCCTCCCCATCCTTCTTACTGGCTTCATAATTTTCCAATGTATGAATGCCCCAAGTTTTATAGCCTGAAAATCATCACTTAAAAAAATACTAGTTCCCTTCTCCTCTGACTTCCTGGGACCCTCTGAGATACTATTTGCTCATTCATTTCATTTGTTTATTCAGCAAATGCTGAACAACATTTCTAGGCACCAAGGACTCATGGTCTAACAGGGAAATGAGACCTTAAACAATCACTACAATCCTGGTGGGTGTGAGAATGTGAAACAGGGAACCAGAGCTTTCTTGGGGATATGAGAGAGAAAGGGCTTCTTGAGCAAGGCGTGTTTGCTCAGATTCCTGCCCCGAGGGCAGAAGCCAGCTAGTGAAGAAGAAACGGGGGTCCCAAAGAGAGGTCAGAACACCTCCCCAGGGTCGTCTGACTCACACTCTTTTAGGGAATCCAAGGAATGTTTCCTTCATGCTCCAGAGGGCAAAACTGAGGGAAGGGCCATGCTAACATGAGACCCACACTCACTGACCCTCCCTGGGGTCCCTGGTGAGACATCTAGCTCTCTCTGTTCCATACTACATGCAATAATTAAACACCTGTTGGGATGAGCGCCTTGCACACACAACTGGTGCTTAATAAATGTGTCATTGTTTGAGAAATACAGGGCCTTCCCTGTGCAAGGTGCTGTGTTAAAAAATGAATGAGTCAGTCAATGGACGAATAAAGGCCCTCCCCACGTCCACTGCCTCCATTCCGGTTCCTCCCCCCCGCGCCCCTCCCCCACAACACCTTATCACTACCTGACACTATTCTCTATATTTTGTTGTTGATGTTTGTTTTCTGTCATCCCCACTGAAACATAAGCTCCATGAGGGAGGAGAGCTCGGCCCTCCTGTCCTCGGCTGTGTCCATGAGGCTTAGCGTGGCGCCCGGCTCTGAGCAGGAGCTAGTCCATAAGCAAATGGACCTGTTGCAAGAGGATTTTCAGACTGTTGAGTAGCACGCTCTTGTCTGGAGGGGGTGGACCGGCCGGCAATCTCTTTCCCTAAAGGGATCTGTGGGTGGGCTGGGAGCCTATCTCTCCAGGCTGGTTTGGGACAATAGTCTGAGGGAGGAGCTGTGATGAAGAGAAAGTTTCCCTCCTCCACTCTGGCAGTCTGGCTTCTGGGGGGCTGGGGTGAGAACCCCCGGCCTGTTTCTTTGATGGAAGACATCCCAGCTTCCTCCGCTAGTCAGCTGCCTGTTTTCCTCTGTCTGAGACCCCCAGGTACAGTCCCTACCGCTCCAAACGCTACCTCCACAGGCTTGCTGAGGACTGTCCATCCCGATGTGTCCATCAAACTCCCGGGGCAAAGAGACAATGGCACGGAGAGCTCCAGCCACTCATCCCCTGCAGGTCCCCAGTGGGGAGCCAGAACTGCTGGGCAGCATATTGTGTTGGTTAGGACCACAGCCTTTAGCCGCAGGCAGAGCTGGGCTGGAATCTCAACGGGGTGACCTTGGGCAAATTCATTGTCTGCATCTCAGTTTCTTTATTTGGAAAGTGGAGATGACGATTCCTACCTTGAAGGAAAGAGGAGACCCGCCTAGATGCTCCATAAATAGCAGTCCTCTGCCCCTGCCTCCCAGGAGGACCTACGCAACCACCTTCATTTCCTCATCTGTAAAATGGGCAGACAAATTCCTGCCCTTTCCACAGGGCCCAGACAGACACCCAGATACTGGCTGGTGGGGCCAGGCTGGCGGTGGTCCAGCCCTTCCAGGTCACACTGAGTTGACTGGCATATGCCAGAAGAGGCACCAGGCACTCACCATATACTCCATGTTGGCAGCAGGTGGGTGCACGCTGGCCCGGAGGTGGTTGTGATAATCCAGTAAGGCACTCATGTCCCGGGCAGAGATGTGGCGCTTCCGCCGGTAGCGGGGCACCCCCAGCCCGCTCACGGGCCACACAGCTGTGCCCTCGGTCCGGGCCAGTGCCAGGGTAGCATCGGGCACCAAGGTATTCACTGTCTGGCCCGCCCAGAAGAGCAGGCCTGCCAGGCCAACGGTGCCGGGCAGCAGGGACATAGCTGGCTGGAGAGGTCACGTGTCTACCTCGTGCAGTCAGAGCTGGCTGCCTGGAGGGGGTGGGCATGTGGGCACCAAACCCTGAGTGTTTTCCAGCATTGCCGCCCCAGGGGATGCTAACCCTGGGAACTTGGCACAGACCTCCTGACTCAGCTCTGGTCCAGGTGCCCGACACCCCATCCTCCCCACCTCAGTGGACTGAGTGGATTGGGCAGCCCAGACAGTGGCTAAGCCGGACCAGACCCTGGAGTGAGACGGTGCTATCGGGTCAAAGCCAGGACTCCATCCCGCCAGCCCCGGAGACAGACACCAGGCCTCTCCCGCCTGGACACCCTCTTTACCGATCCTGCTCCAAGCGGGCTCCGTCCACCCTCTCAGCGGGGCAGGGCCGACCTTCCCCAAGGCATCGAGCGGGGGAAAGAACCAGAGGGCAGAGAGTGAAAGATTCAGAGAAAAAGAGGCAGAGAGAAAGAAAAACGAGAAACTGAGAAAAAGAAAATGAGAGAGACTAAAAAACTGACTGAAAAAAAGAGATACAGAGAGAAGGAATGAAAGACATAGACAGTAGGAAGCTGTAAGAGAGACTGAGAGACAATGATGGGGGAAAAAAGAGGAAGCACATGGGAGAGACAGAAACAGCGGTAGAGAGAGAAAGACAAAGAAAAAAAAAGAACAGAGAAGACGGAGAGAGAAATAGAGCTGAAGAGAAGAGGCAGAGAGAGGCGTGCGGGGGACCAGGCAGCAGGCTCCCGGGGGTTGCGTACCCAGGACGGGCAGCCCAGACGGGTGGCAGGAGGTGGCTGAGGAGGCAGGGACCTCTGCAGACACCCCGGCCTGCCTGGCAGTGCGGTGATTTTAACGGTCCCTTGGGAGCTGATGGCATCTGACGTCCCGGCCCCACAGCCCCCTCCCCTTCCAGCCAGGCCCAGCATGGACCGGAGGCTCCGCCTGCCTGTCTGTGGGCTCGCCTCTCCCCCCCTCTCACCGCGCCTCTGCTGTTCCTGCGTCCACCTGGAGTGCGCAGGGTTGGGCTGGGCTGCTGGTCAGGGTAGGGATGCAGCAATGGCAGGCACTCCAGGATGAAACACCACCCCCTTGTCAGGAGACCCCAGATCCAGAGGCTTCTCTCTGCCTTCCAGACCCCAACATATTAAAGCCACCTTTCATCTGAAGATTATTTTCTGACTGTTTTCTCTACAAAGCTCTCCAGCCTCAGAGCAGGCAGTTAATATGGCTCCATTTAATGAGGCCTACTACGTGCCAGGCCCAGGCTGAGTGCTTTACACACACACAAGCTCAGCCAACCCTCAGAATCAGATGTGATAGGTCCCCATTTTATAGGTGAAGAGACCGAGCCCCAAAGAGGTGCAGGAATAAGCCCAAAGTCAGCCAGCCTGTCTGCAATAGAGCCAGGATCCGCACCCAGGTCTGAGCCCAGGGCCCTGTGAGTATGTAAAAAGGATGCCATTTTTGTAACCAAACCAATCTAGATGCACAGGAAAAAAGCCCGGGAGGATATCCACAATCAACGCCGTGTAGCCTAATTAGTAATTAAACCTGTGAATCTGGGCTCAAATCCCCATTATTTCACTCACTGAGTGCCCTTGAGCAAGTCACCCAATCATTTCGTGCCTCATCTATAAAATGGGAGTAATAATGGCACCCACCTTACAGCATTGTTTTAAGGATTAGATGAACTCACATCTGTGGACCGCTTAGAACAGTGTATGCTTTGTGTGTGCGTGTGTGCTTGTTTGTATACATGTACTTGAGTGAGTATGTGTGTGTTTATATGTATTGTGTGTGTAAGCAGATGGGTTCATGTATGTGCATATGAGGGTTCGTGTGTCAATCCTCACGTATGTGTATAGATGCATGCATGAACACGCAGATGTTTGTGTGTGTGTGTGTGCTGTCAAAGCCCAGTTGGTCTCTGAGTTGCTGAACTTCTGGGTTAAGAAAGAGTTTAATTTCCTCCTCTCTGATTACTTGTATTCTCCGCAAATAACAAGCAATACTTTTCTCATGGGAGGAGGCAGACTTACAAGAAAGGTGTTACAAAAAAAACCCAAAGTTGAAGCGTTTGCAACCCTCCAGCCTCCTCTTCCAGCGACCTCCAAGCATCCCCAGGCAGCAGCCAGTCTCAGGGCGCCAAGCTGAGCCCTGGCCCAAGTGGCAATGCAGGGCTGGGGGCTGGAACTGGGCTACCGGAGTGGGGTCCTCCCCAGACACATGGAATTCCCGCCCCAGGCGGCCGCCCTGCCTCAGCCTCCGCGGCCCAGACAGTGCTGCTGCCAAAGCACACACCTTCCCGCTGGAGCGGCTTTCCCCAGCCCAGGCGGCTGACCGCGGGATGCTGGGGCTGGGGGGGGGGGGGAGGGGGAGGTGGGCAGCAAGGGATGGAGGCTGGCGTCCCCAACCTCTACAGGGCTTTCCCATTACACCAGAGGGACAATAGGGAGGGGCTCCAATCTAGCCCCATCTCTGCCTCCAGTATGCTGGGTGTCCTGGGGCAAGTCCCTATCCTTCTCTGGGCCTTGGACGCCCCATTAGAGAAACTGGACTAAGGACTCTTCTGCCTACGGCTGGGCTGGGATCCACGACACACCTGGGGGAACTCTGCAGCCCAGGGGAGGCAGACACAAACAACCGTGGCACTTAGGAACCCAGGAGTGTCAACAATTATGCCCTGCTCTCTCAGATGCTTGACGCGAACTTCTCCCATGTAACCCGGCACTGGCGTGGTTCAGAGCATCGCACCCATGACTCACTGGTCCTCACAGCCGCCTTTGAGGGAGTAACCCCAGCCACTGCACAGACGGGGACCTGGAGGTACAAGGAGCCTCAGTGACTTGTCCTATGACATGGAGCTTGTTTGTGTGGTACCTGGGGTTCTGGCAGTGGACATCCTCGCACATATACAGAATGCACACGCATCCTGGGTGCACACACCACACTTACATTCACACAAGCATTTCTTCCTCCCACAAATCACAGAGACAGCTCGTTCCCCCAGCCCCTCAGATCCTTCCTACTTACACCCTCTGGTGCCCTTACGTGAATATCCAGAAACCCACTCTTCACACGTCTAACCATATTAACGCGTATAAACGTAAGTATCTGTTCTCAGCACAGCACTGCTCAAAGCACTTTACACGGACGAGCTCATTAATCTTCAAAACAACCCTATTATTATCATCATATCCATTTTTGTATATATGAGGCACAGAGAGGTAAGTCATTTGCCTAGGGTCACACAGCCAGTGGGTGGCAGAGGTGGGATGAGCACCTGGGCAGGCTAGTTATGCTGCCTCTCCACAGAGACAAAGAGATAGACACGGAGAAAGGCACAGCCCCCAAGTCCAGCCGCGCAGACAAAATCACCCCCTCCTACCCCACACGTTCACACATCCACAGAAACCCAGATATTGCACTGGTGACAAGCACACAGCGATGCCCCAGGCCAACCCCCGAGTGGGAGTTTCTCTGCTGTCCTCCGTGACTAGCCCTGTTCCCAGTTCCCTTTGGCAGGTTCCTAAGTGGATAAAAATGTTGGGAGGACAGGAAATAATCCCCAGTAGCCCAGATTAGTGCCCGGGGCTGGGGTCTCACTTTAGGGTAGGGACACTTTCTCACCCCCGAATTTCATCCCTCTGGATTCAGCTGTCGCTCTATTCTCATCCCTACCAGAATTCTCTCTGGGTGAGCAAAAGGGAAATTATTCTGGAGAGTAGAAATATTCAAGTCAGTGTAGCTCAGTGGCTATAGCTCTGGATCCAGACAGCCTAGGTTCGGGGCCACCTCCACGGCTTACTAGCTGTGTGACAGTGGGCAAGTTAATTAACCTTTCTGTGCCTCAGCTTCCTCATCTATAAACTGGGGCTACCTCACGGCATTGTTGTGAGGACTAAATGAGTTAGTACATGTTAGACACTTACAATGTCTGGCACAGGGCAAGCAGTCAATAATGTTAGCTGTAATAATCGCTCACAAGAATAATAATAACAGGCAACATTTCTTTAGCATATCCATTTAGTGCCAGACACCAAATGCTTTATGGACAAGATCTCATTTAAGCCTTGCTCCAGATCCAGGGGTCAGGTATCAGGATCCCCATTCTACAGACGAGGAAGTAGAAACTCAGAGAGGTTAAGCAACTTGCCCAAGTTCACAGAGCTAGTCCCGGTGCAAATTGGATTCCAGCAGGTCTCTCTGATTCTCATCCCAGTGTTCTTTTCGCCCAGTAAAGTTGCTTTTAAGAAGAGACTGTGAGACAGGAGCCTGGTGCTTGAGAGATGAGACGGAGAAAGCTGGAAGGCCCTCAGAGATCTTTTAGGTCATCCTTTCATTTGCCAGTTGAGGAAACAGGTTCAGAGAGGTTAAGGGACTTGTCCAAGGTCACACAGCAACTGGAAAAACAGTCCTATGTCACTATGCGACCCAATCTATGTCACTTCAAATCCAAGCACAAAGAGGGAAGGAGCTGGAAAGAGGGAGCTGGAGGGAAGGGAGCACATATGAAAAATAACAGCGGTGATCCAGACTCTTGAAAACTCTTCCCGTCAAATGCTCCAGGTTCTTCCAAAAGACAAACTGTAAGAAAATGAAAGGGATGGAGGGAGAATCAACAGACTTGGAAGATTTTTTCTACGGACAAGACTAAACTCTGCTGTTTAAGGATGTGCACTTGGGCGATAAAACTATAAAGAAACATCCAGAAACACTTTAAAGTCAGGCTGTGATTGGGGTGGGACATTTGAGGGGCTGCTATTTTTTAATCTGACCGGTGGTTACAAGGGGTTCACCTCATTGGGTTCCACATTTATTTTGTGTGACTGTGTATTTGTGCTTTATTTTATAATAAAAAGGATTAAAAAAATAACAGTGGTAGTGATTTATCCAGTGACACCTTCCATCTGTTACCGCCTTAACCACACATGAGGATCTTCATCTTCTTTGAACAGTTGAGGACACGAAGGTTCAAACAGGAAGCCAGCGTGCCGACAGTCACACAGCAAATAAGTCTGGGAGCCAGGCCTCGCCCCCTGTGGCTTGGTGTGTCTCCACAGCACAGCGGTGGCTGGGCTGTCTGAGCTGCCGATGGTAGTTCCTGATCCAGCAAGGGGAGATTCAGGACAGATTCAGAGAAACCAGCTCCTCCGAAAACAAAGCCCACCCAGACGCACCTGTGGGCTCCCCAGTCTGACCCCCGCTCTCTCGGGCCCCAGAGAGCAGCGTCCACTCTCTGGCAGGTCATCCAGGGGGAGGCAGGATGGTCCAACAGCAGGCAAGGACCAGAGCCGTGGAGTCAGACAGCTCGGGAGGACCCGATGCAGGTCACAAGTCTTCTCTGAGCCTCACTTCCCTCATCTGTAAAACGGGAACGATGTCCATAGGTGCTACCTTATCTGGCTACTACGAGACATTCAGTGAGATATGGAAAGTGTTAGCCCGCAAAGCAAGGTTTATTCAGCGTCAGCTATTAACCCCCCCAAACAGAAACACTGTGTGATTCCACTGACAAGATGCTCAAGAACAGGCAAAACTAACGAGGGTGGTGCAAGCCAGAACCAGGGCTCCTTTGGGGGTACCGACTGAGAAGGCACCAGGGAGCTCCTGCTGAGGGTGCGCATCTGCCTTATATGTTGATCTGGGTGGTGATTACGTGGGGGTACACGTGAAAATTCATCTAGTTGTACACTTAAGACTTCAGCATTTAACACTGTTAAACCTTAATAAAAAATTTAGACTAATATAGGGTTTAAAAAAAATCTTTGCTTGAGTTCTGTCAACAAGTATAGAATTAAAATCCTACATAAGAAAAAACACACACACCAACAGAAATACTCCCTTCTTATCTCCCCAAGACATATTTCCTACCCAGTACACATAAGTACTCTCCCCAGTACACCCACTAAAACCCCCAACCCTGCACACACAGCCAAAGGGCCCGACAGCAGCACAAAGAGAAGCCTCTGTCCAACAGAGCAGGCACATCGCCACCCCTCAACCCCACAGCACATCCGTCTTCAGTATAGATGCTTTTCCACTCCGGGTGCCTGGAAACACACCCTACATGCAAACACACAAGCAGACACACACAGACCAAACCCACAGACCAAACTGATTCAACGGGCAGATTTGTGAGTCAGATGTGGGTGAGGGTCTTGGCCCCACCACTTCCTCACTATAAGACCTGGGGCAAGTCAGGCGTTTCTTTGAGCCTCTGTAAAATGGGCCCAATAAGATCTTCTCTCACGAAAGGAAACAAAATATAAAGGAAGACCGAGCGCAAATAAGCTCTTTGAGAGACAGAGCCGTGTCACTTGCCTCGGCATCCTCAGGGACTCACGTCATGGTGCTGTTGGTTAAACTTGCACGTGTCGTAAAGGAAACTTGTGTGTGTTGTCAGTTGTCACCAGATTAATCTATAGATTCAACGTGATCCCAGTAAAAATTCCAGCAAGCTTTCTGGAGGAAGTTGGCAAGTTGAGTCTAAACGTCATGGAGAAGAGCCAGGGCCCAAGAACTTTCGAGACACTCCATTAGTCAGAATGTTCATAATATGTGATGATTAAGCAGCAAACAGAAAAAGGAGTGGAGGGTGAAGCTGGGACATAGGGGTGAGGGGGCGGGGGAGGTACAGCAGGACAAGGAGAGGGAACAGCATGGGCGACAGCTCTGAGGCTGGAGGGAATTTGGTTCATCTGAAGAACTGAAAAAAGGCAGGCTGGGGAAGAGGCAGAGGGTGCAGAGAGGGTAAGAGGCAGGATGAGAGATGGGGTCAGAGGTGAGCAGAAGCCATTTTTGCAGGCTGGAGGCCCTGAACATCACCCAGCCACAGGGCTGGAGAGGACCCAGATTCTCCTGCTTTGCCCAGTGCCCCATCCTGGCACCCTATGGGAGCATGGGGCTGGGGGCTGGGAGGGAGGTGGGGAGAGCAGATGGGGCTTAGCCCTCCAGGGAGAGGGGGCACATCATCGCAGTCCCACCTCCTAGGGGCTGAATTTCCGCGGACCCCCAGAACTCTGAAACCAAGGAGTTGCCCCTGAGGGGTCTCTCCCTGTCTTCCTCTGCCCGCGAAGGATTCTGAGCAGGGTGTTCGCACGGCTGAGCCAGGGAACCCCTCCCCTTCCTGGGTGTGGGAGAGGACCAGCCCCCTCCCAAAACAAGGAGGGGTAACTAAAGGGTGGGGCTGGCCAGCGCGTAGACCCCCGAGGGGCGCGCTGGGGTCAAGGCGGTGCCCTCAGGGGCCGGGGCCGGAGGACTGGGGAATCCGCGACCCGGTCCAGCTCGGACAGCTGCACGGCCAGGTGTGGCCGGGGAATCTGCTGTGTCGCCGGCCCGCGCAGCCCGAGCGGAAAAGGCCCGGCGTCAGCGCCCCCGCATTCCTGCGCTGGGTGGGAGTCGGCCCGCAGCCGTCACCCGGCGGGGACTGGGGCCCACTGGGCTCCCTGGGCGGAGTGAGAACTGAGCCAGACTCCCCATCTGGTCCATGGGGACGGTGACCCTTTGCCCTGCCTAGCTCACAAGCTACGATGAGCAGCCAAAGATGAGCATCTTTATCTTAGAGATGACCACTTATTGTGCACCCACTGCATGCCTGACATCCAGCAAAATCAGGTTTCACTTGCTTATCCCGGCACACTGTTCTCTTTTCTCAGGTGAGGAAATGAGAGAGATAAGTGACTTGCCCTGGGTCACACGGATCATAAATCCTGAGTCTAGGCTTGAACCCATGTCTGTCTCTGTTCTGAACCAAAATGCTCATGGCCCTAAACCCTGTCCACCATGCCTTGGTGAACTCTGCAGAGCATTGTGACCATGTGAGTGTTACTGGTGGCAGGCTGGTGAGGTCAGAGTGGCCCTCCCCAGACCCCGGAGGCAGTGTGGGCTCCTGGGTAAGCGCTTTGCCCCGTGGGGCATACCAAGCCTGGTTTGAATCCCAGCTCTGCTGGATGTTGGCTGAGTTTCTTGGCCTCTCTGTGCCTCAGTGATTCCATTTGTAGAATGGAGTAGTAACTACCTACCTGTGGGGTTGTGAGAATGAGAGTCACGTACAGTAACGCACCTTGCACAGTGCCTGGCACTTAGCTAAGGCCCAAGGAAACAGTGGTTTTCTTAGAACCAGGCATTTTGTTCCCAGTTTGGTGTTCCATATATGTACATAAATACATATAGCATTTCATAAATTGTGAAATATAACAAATGTGCAAGATTTGTAAAATATAGAAATATAGTTTAATGAATTTGTTTGTTTGTTTGTTTTGGGTTTTTTGAGGAAGTTTAGCCCTGAGCTAACATCTGCTACCAATCCTCCTCTTTTTGCTGAGGAAGACTGGCTCTGAGCTAACATCCACGCCTATCTTCCTCTACTTTATATGTGGGATGCCTGCCACAGCATGGCTTGTCAAGCGGTCTGCACCCAGGATCTGAAACAGCGAACCCTGGGCCGCCAAAGCGAAAGTGTGAACTTAACTGCTGCGCCACTGGGCTGGCCCCTAGTTTAATGAATACTTTTAAGCAAACATCTGTGTGGCTACCCCTGGTACATTGCCTACACCACCAAAACCCTGTGACCCCAGTGCCCTCCTCCATCCTGCAGGGAACTGCTGTCCTGACTCTGATGCTGGGAAACTCAGTTCCTTGCTTTTCCTTCTTCCTTCCAATTTTCCCAACACTCTTTCAGGCAACAAGAGCCCCCTCCTCCCAGGCCTCAGCCCTGTGACTGCCTGAGACAGGAGGGTCTGGGGTCTGCAGGAGACAGCGGCCGGAGGAGGGAGTAGGAGTGTCCTCCAGCTGCTAGGGGTGGTTTAGGGTCCCGAGCGGCCCCTCCTGCCGCTCGCCCTGTGGCCTGCAGAGGAGCAAAGCTGCATTCCTGCCCTGCTGCGCCAGCCCTTCAGACCCTGTCCCCAAACGCACCCAGATGATGGGCAGCCTGGGGTTGTGTGTGTCGGGGGGTGGGCACTGCCAGTGGATACAGCCCCTCCCAGTTAGGCAGTCAGGCAGCCTGGCCTCGGGTAGACACCGGCTTTGCTCAGCTGCTCACCCCAGGGAGTGGCTAGCCATCCCCTCCGGCCAGAGAGAGAGGTGGCTGGAGGTTAAGAGTGGGGGAGGCATGGCAGAGGAGAACTCTGGAGGAACGCCTTGGTGCTGGGGATGAATACTGCTCTCTGGCCAGGAGCTGTGGACGAAGAGGGCTGCCCCCCGGGAGAATTACTGGGCTGCACACCCGCCCCCCAACCCAGAGTGAATTATTTCACTCACACCAGCCAACAAAAGGGCACCTGCTGGTTGCTTCTCCTGGAATGACCGATTCCCACTGTTCCTCTGGACAACCCCAGGCCCATCCTTCAGACATCGGCTTAGACAGAAGTCGCCTCTTCCAAGAACTCTTTCCTGGCCCTGTGGGGTCCTCTCCTCATGGCTCCAAGCGTCCTCTACTTAACCCATTATTATTCCGCCCCTCCATCGTTCAGACTTTAGGGGCCGGAAAATCTCTTTCACAGCGATTTATAAGCTCGGGAACCTCTTAACATTTGAAAAATGAATTATTTCATCATTATTATTTTCTGTTGTTTCTCTTCTATTTATAAAGAAGTAATTTAAATTTAAAAATAATCTCCTTTACATTAGCATATTAATAACAATCCTTTAACTTAACAACAACAAAATTTTTTTTAAGTGTTTCGTAGGTGCCAGACACGGTTCTAGACACTTAGGAGGCATTAGTGAGCAAAACAGGCCCCACTCCCTACCTTCTGGGGCTGACATCCAAGAAGGGGAGACAGAAAATAAACAAATGAATAAACAAATTACAAAGTACATTTAAAAAGGAATCTTTGATGATTCTCCTAATCCATTAAGACCTCCTACCTACTTTTTGCCACTTAATCAAGTGATTCTGAAGGCCAATTTACTTTAAAACAGACCAAGATCATTATCAAAATAAAGATCTCTTTTCCAATGGAAATAGTCACATTTTTTCTGGATTCTACCCCAGCAGAATTGAATCTCCTTATGAATCAGTGGCATTAGAATGTAATGTGGTTATAAAGAAGAGAAATTCTTTATGAGAAGGCAGCATCAACTTACGTTTCCTTTTCTTTAATCTTTAGTTGACATAGATTCACGTCCAACCCGGGCAAAGCACAACATTAACCTCAGATGATTTCTGTGCAACCATTCCACGAATTTAGTGATTTCTACATTTTTCAAAAAACTCAAACTTACTTGTCCAAGAGAGTCTCAGACCAAGATAAATTCTATAATTTCCAAACTGCTGCAACAAAAGTCACATATATATGGGGTCGCTTATGAAAGTACATTTAGCATTCAATAAGGAATTGTTACTTTTTTGTAGCAGACATATTTTTGGTTACAGTTTTCCATTTCTGTAGTTAACATGAAGCCATGTGCTTCTGTAAAATCTGACTCTAAGAAACCTAAAATATAAAATTCTGAGCAAAGGTCAAAATTGTGATAACCTGATTTTAAAATTTTAAACCTTATCAGATGGATTTTTGGAGATTTAATTGGAAATCCTGCTGAATATTTACTTTATTTATTTATTTATTTTTTTAGGAAGATTAGCTCTGAGCTAACTGCTGCCAATCCTCCTCTTTTTGCTGAGGAAGACTGGCGCTGAGCTAACATCCGTGCCCATTTTCCTCTACTTTATCCGTGGGATGCCTACCATAGCATGGCGTGCCATGTCCGCACCCAGGATCTGAACCAGCGAACCCCAGGCCGCCAGAAGCAAAACATGCACACTTAACCGCTGCGCCATCGGGCCAGCCCCTTACTTTATTAAATTTTCTTTTTATGAATATCTGCAAAGTGAGTCTTTTCTTTAATGAATGTGACTCACCAATATTTCAAACCAACATTTTTACTTCCACATTACTTATGATATTTTAACTCTGTCCTCCCTTCTTCATTTATTAGTTGAGATTTTTCTTTAACAAGAAACTCATCTACTCCTTGGTTATTGGTGGTTCAGTTCATATAGGAGAGGCAGGAAAAATGCTTGATTCTTTCCCTTTGTTTATAATGAGTTTATTCCTCCAATGGTGCCCATTACCTTTTTTTTTTGTAAAGATTTTATTTTTTTTTCCGTTTTCTCCCCAAAGCCCCCCAGTACATGGTTGTATATTCTTCGTTGTGGGTCCTTCTAGTTGTGGCATGTGGGACGCTGCCTCAGTGTGGTTTGATGAGCAGTGCCATGTCCGCGCCCAGGATTCGAACCAATGAAACACTGGGCCGCCTGCAGCTGAGCGTGCGAACTTAACCACTCGGCCACAGGGCCAGCCCCTGCCCATTACTTTTTAAAGTACCATTATGAACCCATATCCATCCATTGCAATTATTATTCTTATTTATGCTCAAACTGTCCCATCTCGGCCTGTGGGAGACTTTGGTTTTTATTTATTTATTTATTTATTTATTTTTAAGCTTGGCACCTGAGCTAACGGCTATTACCAATCTTCTTCTTCTTCTTTTTTTCTTCTTCTTCTTCTCCCCAAAGCCCCAGTACATAATTGTATATTTTAGCTGTAGGTCCTCTGGTTGTGGAATGTGGGATGCAGCCTCAGCGTGGTCTGATGAGCGGTGCCATGTCCGCGCCCAGGATCCGAACCGGTGAAACCCTGGGCCGCCGAAGTGGAGCGCACGAATTTAACCACTTGGCCACGGGGCCGGCCCCTGGGGGAGACTTTCAGTTGGCTCCTGTGTCCTCCTGAAATGACCTTAGCAGTCTTTGATAGCTTTTAGCTTCCTTGCTTTCTGGTTTGACAAGCTGGTCCGGCCTCATCTTGAACATTCTGCCTCAAACCTGGAAATTGTGTTTTTCAAGGGTGATAAATCTGTAGTTCTTAAGAAAACCCACCTATCCAAAACACTGGCGGGCCTAGCATCCGGCCCCATGCTTGGTGCATAGTAAAGAGTTAATGCATGTCAGCTGGCTGAGTAAACCAATGATTATCACCTTCGCTGGATTTTAAGTTCCTTGAAGCCAGAGATCATATACTTCTGATGGGTATTTGTTGAACAGGTAAATGAAGGCATGAAAACCAACAAGGAGGTGGTAGCGCTGAAATCTCAAGAGGGCAGAGCCCTGACACTTGTGGTCCTCTGTCACCCTCTGGTGGGGAGGCAGGGCCTCGTCCTCCAGGGCCATAAATCGTCAAACTACAGACCCCACCACGTTAGTCAGCTGTACAGTTAACCAGTGGGCTGTGCCCAGCCTTTTTAGCTGAATTTATAATTGAAGAGAATTATCAGAGTGCCTCACACACACTAGAGGCAAATTCTGTCATGAACGGTCATAAAGCTATATTTATAGCTATATCTATGTCTCTATTGGCATTATACACACACACACATATATATACACATTCATTTAGCCCTTGTGGTCTAGTGGTCAAGATTTTGTGCTCTCACCACCACAGCCTGGGTTCGTGTCCTGGTCAGGGAACAGCACTGCCCATCTGTTGGTTGTCATACTGTGGCGGCTGTGTGTGGCTGTGATGCTGAAAGCTGTGCCACCAGTATTTGGGATACCAGCAGGGGCACCCACGGTGGACAGGTCTCAGCAGAGCTTCCAGAGTAGGACAGACCAGGAAGAAGGACCTGGCCACCACTTTGGAAAAAGATGGCCATGAAAACCCTATGAAGAGCAGCAGAGCACTGTGTGATACAGAGCCGGAGGGTGAGAGGATGGCGCAAAAAGTCTGGGCAGGGTTCTGCTCTGCTGTGCAGAGGGTTGCTAGGAGTCAGAATCAACTCCGCAGCACTGATAATAAATCCATTCGCATGCTACAGATATATTTTTATGTGTCTACTCTATCGCAACCAGTGATTTGTTGATAAATGTTTAACAACTAGCTCTCTATGGGAAAATGTACAAGTATATTCGTACATACGTTTGTTGCAAATGTTTCTGAATGTGAAAAATGTGTAGCACATAATTTATAAATTACATAAAATATATGATACTCTTTATTGTAAATTCTGTATGGTGAAATGATTCTCACAAATGCTTTCATTGATTTTTGCTGGACTCTTCTATCCATAGCCAACCTATAGTTTGAGTTCAACCATGTTTTGACAAACGAAGTTGCATCCCAATCTAGATCATCAACAAACCAAATAAAGCCCTGATTTGTAGCACTTGCCAATTTCCTGAGTGGAAATACTGTCACCACGGCTGACTTCAAGCTACCAGTGTGACATCACTGAACACGGTTTGGGAAGAGTCTCACAGTAGCATACTTTACAGATACAATGGATGTAAGCAACCCCGAGAGCATAGATAATAATAAAATATAATAATTAGGAAATGATGATTTGGGGGTAATTATTTTGAGTTTGTTAGTTTATATAGTATAATTTTTTTTTCCGCTTTATTTCCCAAATCCCCCCCAGCACATAGTTGTATATCTTAGTTGCAGGTCCTTCTAGTTGTGGGATGTGGGATGCCGCCTCAACGTGGCCTGACAAGTGGTGCCATGTCCGCGCCCAGAATCCGAACCCTGGGCCGCCGCAGCGGAGCGTGCAAACTTAACCATTCGGCCACAGAGCCGGCCCCTATAGCATAATTTTTAATAACGGCTGTGTTTGAGGATCAGTTTGCAAAAGTCTGGAAATCTAACAGTCTGCTCTCACAGGCCTGTATAACCTGGCTCCAGCACACCATTGGACTCACAACATAAATGTGCATTTCCTAAAACGGGTTGAAATTAAAAAAAAAAAAAGATGAAAACTTCTCTAGGGACTTCAAGTTTTCAGGCCTGGGTTTAACCCCGTCTTTGAAAATCTCCAGGGATGAAGCTGAAGCATCTCAAATGGAACAACCCCATTTCCTTCCTACGGAAATAGAAATCTGCAGCTTTCAGGAGGTACATTTCTGATAGTTCCTCTGGGTGATGTCTAGAGTTTCTGTCACCCAGCACCCTTTCCACTCTTCCTGAGGTGGGGGATCAGCATCTGGATTTTGATCGGGGGAAACTCTTAGCTAATAATGTCCATGCACCTCCCTGTTCTTAACATGATGCAGCTACGGAACTAATAACTGAGCACCTGACAATCTTCAGGAGATAAAGATGGTTTCAGATACTATTTACAAGCTGCCTTCACAAATAACATCTTTCCGGCTATGGAGTTTCTATTCCCAATTAGGAAAAGCCAAATTGGTATAATCACCACTGTATTTTGTTTTTTAAACCTAGCTTTTTGAAGGCCTTGCTACAAAAGACCTCTAATTGGATCAACACAGTTTATGGATATGAAGATCATCTTGAGATGGTTTTAAGGAATTAATACTTTTATTCTCGCTAGTTTATTGACTCTCTACATAAGAGATTTTAAACATTAGTCATTACAGGCATAAATCAGGCCAGTGGTTCCCAAAGTGTGTTAGCTACCCTTGGTTTAGGGATGTGAGATTATTTCAGGAAGCTGGAGATGATGAATATTTCAATAGACACGTTTTATTTGTAACAGAAGAAACATAACCGGCATGCAGAATCCATGATTCCATGGATGTTTTTGCTTGCCAGGCTATTCAGTAGGTGTCTAAGTTCTAAACGTGTATCGTTTAAAGAAAAATGTTAAGTAAATAATAGTGCTGGTGGTATATGGACATAGCAAAAGCAGTTAAGGTGGTTGTAATGGGTTGAATGGCATCCCCCAAAAAGACACATCAAAGTCTTAACCTTTGGTACCTGGGAATGTGACACTATTTGAAAATAGGGTCTTTGTAGATATAATAAAGGGTGTCAAGATGAGATTATTCTGGATTTAGAGTGGACCCTAAATCCAATGACTACTGTCTTGTAAGAGACAGAAGGAGAGAAGACACGCAGAGATACAGAGGGGAGAAGCCACATGAAAACAGAGAGAGACCGGAGTGATGCAGCCACAAGCCAAGGAATGCCAGGATGGCCGTCAGTCACCAGACGCCAGGAGAGACCCACAGCTGGGCTTCTCCCTCAGAGCCTCCAGAAGGAACCAATCCTATTGCCAGCTTAATTTCAGACTTCTGGCCTCCAGAGCTGTCAGAGAATAAAGTTCTGTTAAGCCACCGAGTTTATGGTCATTTGATATGGCAGCCCGAGGAAAGGAACACAGTGGTGAAAAAATGACTCAAGGCCGGGAAACACTGAATTAGACACTCAGCCCTGACAGGGGATGAGAGCGCTTGACTCTGTGATGAACTGAGTGACTCAACACCCTCATCTGATCTCATTAACCCCCAGCGTCCAGCATTTTCACTCAATACAGTTGTTTTTAAAGTAAAAATAAATCTAATAATTTTACAATAATTATTTTATGCATTTATTTTCTCATGTCCCTATACCTGGACCACCGTAATGAACCTCGAGTTCCTAAACTAATTCTTGGGGGAGGCTGATCTCCTCTTGTCTCCCCATTTTACAGATGAGAAACTAAGGCTCAGCTGGAGGAGGTGTCTCCAGGAGAGACTAAAAGATGCTGTACCACGGCTCCTGTTCCTACGGTGTGACATTTATTCTTCCCCATCTCAAGCACACACTCCCGCAGGCGCTTTTTCCCCGGATCAGAGGAAGACACAGTGGCTGAGACACGAAGCTGCTGCGTCGCCCAGCGGCCGGAGGCGAGAGTTGAGAAACAGGGGCGCTGCAGAGGCCGCGAGCGGCCAGGAGGGGGAGCACGCGGGCTCCGGGGCGTGCGCGCGCGCTCTTCAGGGGTGGGGCCCGCGGGCGGCGCGCATGCGCCCGAGAGGAGGTGCCGGCGCCGGCCGGGCGAAGGGCCAGACGGTGTCCGAGAGGGCCCGGGAAGGCGGACGGTGGCCGACGAGGTCCGCGAGGCCGGCATGGAGCATCTGGAGCGCTGCGCGTGGTTGCTCCGGGGGGCGCTGGTGCGGGCGGCCGTGCGGCGCTACCTGCCCTGGGCGCTGGCGGCCTCCATGCTGGCGGGCTCCGTCCTCAAGGAGTTGTCCCCGCTGCCCGAGAGCTACCTCAGCAACAAGCGCAACGTCCTCAACGTGTGAGTGCGCCCCGCTCCTCTCCCGTCCCCGCCGCGGCCGGCCCGCTGTCGCCTGGCTGCCCCGAGGGACGAGTGGTTGGAAGGGGAGGTCCTCCCAGTCGTGACATCAGCATCTGCACGAGTGTCGCGACTCAGGGACCCCGGGATGGTTGGTGTCGTTCGCAGTTCGTGTTTGCACACCCAAACCAGACAGCCTGAGCTCGCCTGGGCAGGGGGTGAGGAGCAGGGTTGTGTATGCGTGTGGGGGGGGTGTGAGTGGGAAGGGGGAATGACCCAGCCTGTGTCGCTGCTCCCCACCTCCCCTTGGAGTTAGGAGTTGGCCCCTGCCCCGAGGGAGATGCCACCTCCCTCCTGCCTGCCTGTGTCATACCCCGCGCCTCCACCCTAAGCCCGATCCCCCCAGCTTGTGACAGAATCCCATCTCCACCTGTGAAAGACCTGCCTTCTGACCCCCACCTCCCTTGAGAGCCCTGTCCCGACCTGTGATATCACCCCCGCTGCAAGATAGTCCCGGAGGAGTGGAACCCTCCAGTCCGTGACCTTTCCCCTGCATCTCCGTGGACCTTCGCAGTCCCTCAGAGGCATGGCAGTGGCCCAGGAAAGCAATGCCAGCTGGGTTCTTTGAGACATCTCCTTAACTCCGCCCACCCACTCCTTTTTTTTTTTTTTAACTCCTGAATTTTTAAGTTTATTGCATAAAAACACTGTTGCAATAGTAAAGGGAAGCTCTGAAAGATAAAACTTCTGCCTTGGTGTGAGCCTAGATTCTTCTGCCAAATTATGGTGTCAGCGGTGTCTCCCCAAAGTCAGCCCAACTTTGGTTATCTTCTTAAAACCATGGCTTCTCTCCTAGGCAGCTTCGCCAGATGCCTGACAGGTCCTGGCTCTGGCCAGTCCTTTGCATAAGTGGTCCCAGGGAAGATATCAGTGACAGGCCCTTGAGTGGGGTCTGGGAATGCTTTGGAACCCAGGAAAGAATCCCTCTGTCCTTGGCCCACCTTCGTTTCTTAGCCTGCGCTAAGAATAGATTATGAGAGTGGTAGTAGCCCCGAGTCTGTTGCATGTGTGTTCACGGCAGGTCCCCGGCTCAGCCACCTTTGGTGAGCACAGGGAGGCAGACAAGGCAGCTGCTGCTTTATCTGGCCTGGGTGAGTGAGAGCCAGGCAGCCTGGCAGACAAGTCCCTGCTGTTTGTGGGTAGCCGTGGATTCTGGCGTTTTGTTCCAAGCCTCTGTGGTAATTATTGGAAGGGAACTAGTGAATCGCTGGCTCTGGAAGGGATTTTAAAAGTCATTTGGTCCCCTCAGCTCTGTGTAACAGCTGAGGGAACTGAGGCCTAGAGAAGGGTGGTAGCACGTCAGAGTGAGGATTTGAACCTGGGTCTCTGAGCTTGAAGTCAGGCTCCGTTCCAAGATCATTTCTGCCGTGGAGGAAAGAGCCGTGGTGTAGGAAAAGCGTGGGCTTTGGGGCTGGCCAAGCCCTGGTTTCATCTGTGCTTGTGGTTGTGTAAGTGTGACGCTGGGCAAGTTATTGAACTGTTCTGAGCCTCAGCTTCTTTATCCATTAAATGGGGCAAATGAGACCTTCCTCCCAGGGTAGCTGTGAGTGTCCTATAGGAAGGTGAAGGTGAGTGAAGGCTCCTGGCATTTGGTAGATGCTCGGGTATCATTACTTTCCTGAGCAGATAGCATAGTGCTTAAGATCACAGACCCTGGATTTGAATCCCAGCGCCGCCACTTACGTCCTCCACTTTGGGCACGATACTTCTCTGTGCCTCAGTTTTCTTCTCTGTAAAATGGGGATAATAACAGTACCTACCTCATAGAGTTGTTTAAGGATTAAATAGCTGATACGTTTAAAGTACTTAGTAAGTGAAGTTGCTATCTGGAGCTTTTATCCGCTTTTCTCATTTTCCCTCCCTTGCGAGTCTAGACCTGAGCCGTGACATTGTTTCCTATCCGCCATGTCTCCTGTCTTCACTTCCGCTTTCCTCCTCTGCCAGGTATTTTGTCAAAGTGGCCTGGGCCTGGACCTTCTGCCTCCTCCTGCCTTTCATTGCCCTCACCAACTACCACCTGACGGGCAAGGCTGGCCTGGTGCTGCGGCGGCTGAGCACCCTGCTGGTGGGCACGGCCATCTGGTATGTGTGCACAACCCTCTTCTCCAACATTGAACACTACACGGGCAGCTGCTTCCAGTCGCCGGCCCTGGAGGGCGTCAGAAACGAGCACCAGAGTAAGCAGCAGTGCCACGGCGAGGGGGGCTTTTGGGATGGCTTCGACATCTCAGGCCACTCCTTCCTGCTGACCTTCTGTGCCCTCATGATTGTGGAGGAGATGGCGGTGCTGCACGAAGTGAAGACGGACCGAAGCCACTGCCTCCACGCCGCCATCACCGCCCTGGTGGTCGCCCTGGGCTTCCTGACTCTCATTTGGGTGTGGATGTTTCTGTGCACGGCCGTTTATTTCCACAACTTGTCCCAGAAAGTGTTTGGCACCCTGTTTGGTTTGCTGGGCTGGTACGGGACATACGGGTTTTGGTATCTGAAATCCTTTTCCCCAGGACTTCCTCCCCAGAGCTGTAGTTTGAATTTGAAGCGAGACAGTTACAAGGAATAAAAGAGAAACAAAAGGGGTGATAGCAGGTCAGTGACTAATCTATTCTCATTTATTTTTCTTAGTTATTTGACTAAATTATTGGTCCTACTTCAGAGAGGAAGCTCGTCAGGCAGTTTTAGGGGGTGACGGTGGAGTCCGAGGAGGGAGTTCAGTCTCCAGACTTCTTGGCGACGTGACCCTGTGTCACAAGCACCACCATTTCCAAGCAGGCACTTTGCATCCCTGGCAAGACTTGACCTTAATCTAGACCGTCCCTTTTGTCCCTGGAGCGCAGAGCTGAAGCTCAGCGAGAGGACAGAGTCAGGAAGGCCTCTGTTGTGTGGCCGGAGGGGAGGCCAGGGCCTCAGGACTCCTCTGCTGCCATCATTCTCCCTGACTCCTAGATGTCTTCTGTTTAACGGCTGTTTATGCTGTTATTTACCAGTATTTCTCTCTGGTCAATTTTTCATAAGCATTTATTTCCAGCAGGGTTCTCTATAAAACAGCCAGCCACCTGAAAGACACTCTCTGGTTGTAGTGTTTGTTTCATCCGTGGAATGTTAAATATTCCAGCTGGCTCGTGATTAGCTCCCAAAACTGTTAACCTGGAGTGTCTCTGCCTCTCAGTACTGGATGATTTTTATCTAAGGAACATTGATAATTTTCTATCCGTGTTGTCTATTCTGTGTTGATTTTTGGAGCAATAAGGTTACCTTTTTTCTTAGTGAATGCTTTATGGTTTTTAATAACAACTATGGCATTTGTTCTTTGTCAACAAAACTGAAAATAACTCCCAACTTCAGGGCTGCACTTTGGTACGTGTATAGAGTGCTTTGAGTTTTTTTTAGAACACTAATTTACTTTTTATAAACCAATGTCTTGGCTTATAGTATTCAATTCCACCTCATGGGGCTGTTTTCTCTGTTAAGAGTAAAGCTGGAAAGCGGACATTTTAATAATAACTTGATGAATCTTAAGCTGAGTGAGAGTAATTTTGCAAAATGTCTATTTGCACTGAAACTTTCCTCACCATACATTGGTGGCATAGACTCAACAGTGCCTCAGAGTCATACGACAAGGACACTGATCAGTCTGCCGTGGCCCAAGGCATTTTTACCTTTTGCACAAGATTGTGGTTAAGTCAGAAGTGAAGGAAAATATCTTCCATTGCCTCTGATGGCAAGAAGCCAAGCTGTTTGCAAAAATGTCCTTATTAAATGGTGGCATGACTTTGGCTTCACTCTCTACCACCAAGAAAACCAAACCAGACCTGGGCCTCTTCAACTGACCTTGAAATCGACCTTTTGTTTCTCTTGCAGCTCTTCTCAGTTTCCATCCTTGTCCTTCTGTGGCCTTCACTGTGAGTGTGCTGGGAAGGGTTAGAAATCCTGTCACCTCCCACCACAAAGGCGTGGTTACATGCTCCCTGTTAAGATACCCCTCCCCTCTCCCAGCTGTCTCAGTAAGCCTTTCAAACCAAGCCCCTTGCATTTTGGATAATCATCCTGGAAACTTCTTTGATGTCCCTCCCCCCAGTCAAGCCTGATAATAGCATTAGCTGATAAGCACTACACTTGACTGGCTTAACTCAAGCTTAGGCTGTTAGGAGCTTGGGGTCGGAAAATCTTCAGGGTAAATTGTATTTCATGTAAAGATGTATTTAAAATATGTAGTTCGTATCCTGTCAGGCTGTGGGTTGACTTGTATTGATCAAAACGTGAGATGTGATATGTGGTACCCAAAGTGCAGAAACACCTGCGGTGAGAGTGCAGAGGTGTCGCCATGGTGCTTTGGGAGCACTGGCAAGATGGGACAGGCCCCATGGGGACTTTTGTCCCCTCTGGAGTTTACATCCCTAAACTGGGGGTGGCAGTGGGGCTGGGGTAGGTGGTGGGGCTTGTTGAAGGGATTGACATCTCTCCTAAGCTTCAGGTTCAGCACCAAAAGGCAACAGGCACAGGGTGGCTTCAGAAGTTCATTCGTCACACTTAAGTCTCCAGACGTCTCTCTCCTGCAGGTCTGAGTCAGGCTCAGCGGTGAAGGAACTCTGTGGAGTGTCGGGTAGTGAGCCTTGCGTGTTGACTGTCTTCCACCATTGCCGGTTCCGTCCTGGCCCCCTTGCCTCTTTCTTGGGAGCGTGCACTCTCTCCCTGCTTGGGACAGCATGGCGCAGCTCAAAGAGTTTGGGCTTAGGCTCCCGTGAGATGTGGGCTCAAGTCATGGCCTCACGACTGAGAGCTGTCTGACCCTGGGCAAGCTTCATTTTCCCCCTCTGTAAAACGGAGGTGATCCTGTTAGGATTGAGGGAAACTATGCATGTGAAGTGCCCAGCACATGTGCTTAGCAGGCCATAATCCCCCGCCCATTTTTCTCAACTAAGCCTTTAGAAATTTTTGACTCCTCTGGAGAAGGCAGGGAAACTAACACCTTCTTTTGAGTGCCGTTTGGGGTCTGGGTCTCCCTGTGAAATAGGCTTGTTTTGTGTTTTGAAGAGTGTCTGTTGTCCCAGGTGCTGAACAAGAGGCTTTTGAGGGCTTCCGTGACCACAGAATACTGCTGTGCTTGTTTCCCTCTCCACGTTGAGAGGTTCATTCACTGACGCCTCGTTTTCCACGTGCATCTGTCATCGTCTGAGTACCAGATTGTGTTTAGAGAATGGCTCTTGCCACTGTTATGTGCACACAGATCGTATGTAAACAAGCAAATTAAGTAAACTGGAGATAATGAAATCCCACATTCCGGCATTTCGTGTGTTCCTTTCTAAAACCCTTAAGAAAGTCCGGAACCAGTAAAGCTCAGCCCAGTTTATGAAAGTAGGGTAATTCTGTCTTGAGCTACTCGTTATATAGAGGCTGTTTCATAGCTGTAGTTACTCTGATTTTTTCTCCTAAATCCTGTAAACTAAACATGTGTTCAGTCATACATTTCTTAGCTTGCTTTACTCTTCCCTCCATACCCACGTCTTAGAGTCCTGAGGTCTGGATCAGCCAGATTCGGGAGCAGTTTTCTTGGCAGAAGGAGAAGGGGTAAGCCCACGGAAATAACGCTGAAGAGCACTTACAGAGTTCACTCCGGCAAGGTCGTCTTTGAAAGTGCCATGTAGCCCCGGAGGCCTGTACACACATGAGGCTCTTTTGTGCTGTTAATGCCCACTCATTTGTCAGCCTGACCTGCTTGGCACCTCCAGGGAGTGTGTGTCGAAAGCTCCGTGGCCCAGGATTAGGATCTCCTCATTCTGCAAGGCTTCCCTGTACAGATTCCTCCAGCAGCAACAAGCCCTTCTGGAGTTCATGCTGTGAGCCAGCAGCCGGGCTAGGCTGGTAAACTCCCTCCCTCGTGGAGTTTATGGTCCAGAGTCCATCCCTTCAGGGTTTAAGGTGTGTGCTGGGGTTGCAGAGGTGAATTTGATGCATCTATGTGTTCAAGGAATTTTCAGTCTTGTGGAGAAGACCCATAGGACCAGTGTCACTGTAAAGTGTTCTGAGCACCCAGGGCAAGATGAGGGCCTGAGAACAGGGAGGAGGCAAGCACCAGCTGCCCTGGGGTCTTGGGGAGTGTTTTTACTGAACAAAGCAATTCTTTTGGGTTTTGAAGGATGAGGAGGAGTTCAAACAGGTAGGCAGAGAAGGGAATCCAAGGAAGCGAGAACAGCATGCGCAAAGGCACATAGATATGTTCCCATGATTTTTGTTCATATATCCCTTCTTAAGAAACCTAACTTTCGCATCGTTTTCAAGAGCAACGGAGATTGAAGAAAGGCAGACTTAAAGAGGGACTGTCGATGGAGATCATGGGCTCACCCTGCTGTAATATAAAGAGCACTCAGCTAGAGGTTGGCATACCGTTCTGCCACTGCTTTTCCTGCTTTTCTGTGTGACCTTGAATTAGTCACTCAACATCTCTGGGTCTCCATTTCCTTATCTGATAAATGGTGGGAGTGGACTGGATAATTTTACCAAATCGTCTAGCCTATTCTGTTTCTCTGTTCTGCTTGATGAAAAGTTCCTCCCAAGCTGGTTGTCATTTTTATTTTAGGAAACAACCTGGAAAGAAACTCATACTTGGAGCTGAGGTGGCAGCTGGTTTCCCAGTGAGTGATGGAGAAACTGACCTGGGGGTGCACTTTACCACCCTTCCCCCTTTTCTCTGCATTGACAGCCCGGTGTAGTTCAGACCTGACTGCCTGGGTTCCTGTGGACTCGCTGGACATGGGGAGCAGAACCTTGTTCCCAGAGGGATGGACTGCAGAAGCCTTTAAAAAGTCTCCAAAATCAAAACTTCTTTTCCTCCCTAAAGCCCCAGTATACGGCTGTATATCCTAGATGTAGGTCCTTCT
This sequence comes from Equus caballus, assembly GCF_041296265.1. Lineage (NCBI taxonomy): Eukaryota > Metazoa > Chordata > Mammalia > Perissodactyla > Equidae > Equus > Equus caballus. Next base: position 34,595,984 of record NC_091705.1, on the reverse strand, counting down.
GCTTCTGTGTGAGCTGCAGCCACAGCATGGCTACTGACAGACGGGTGGTGTGGCTCCACGACTGGGAAGTGAACCTGGGCTGCTGAAGTGGTGAGCCCTGAACTATAACCACTAGGCCATCAGGGCTGGCTCTCAAAACGTTTTCGGTAGCCATTGAGGAGAAGGTAGGTTCTGTCACAAGAAACCCTGTGCGGTTACAAGAAACCTTCAGATATTGTTCCAGAAACCCCTAACACAGTCTCTGGCGAGTTTTAAAGTTGAACACAGTGCAGAAAACGGGTCCTCTCGTACCTTGGGAGGAGGGGGCCAGTAAATTGGTGCTCCCTGTTTAGATGGTAATGTGGTAGTAGCCAAACTTAAACTGTGTGGACCCCACAGTCTCAGTCTGGGGACCTGGGTTATGGAAATGCTTGTAGAAGTGGACAGAGTGTACGAAGATGTCATTGCAGCTCTCTGCAGTAGTGAAAAATTGCCAAGAACTCAAATGCCAGTCAGATAGATTATGGTAACTCTATATTAGGAATAAAATGCAGTCGCTACAAAGAATAAATGATGTTCTGTTTAGCAGCAATCTGGAGACAGAAAGACGTGGGTTTGTGCTGTGACTGACGGTGTGCCCTCGATCCGGTCGGTCTCCCTGAGTCTCTGCTTCTGGCGTGAGATGGCGACGATGGGGCTCACCTGCTTCAGTGTTTGCTGCCCCGGTGGTTGAGGGCACCGGCGACCAGGCACAGTGCAGGGCAGTGTTAATTTGGAGAGACACGGTCCTGCTCTCAGCCGTTTACAGTCTAGCTGGGCACAGACAATGAAATGAGCAACCCCACACTGCGCTGGGCGGCAAGAGCAGAGTGTCCCCCAGCCTAGCCTGCCACTGTCACAGCTCGGGCAGAGACGAGTGACAGAAAGCACTTAGAAAAGCAAAGTGGGGAGGTTAACATGGGCTCAGTCAGACGGCCTGCTTCTAGTTCTGGCTCTGCTGTACTCGCTGGTGTGTGACCTTGAACAAGTTCCATAGCCTCTCGGCTCAGTTTCCTCATCGGTAAAATGGGGATAATATAAATACCTCCTAGACTTGTTGTGAGGATTAAATGAATTGATCCTTGTGAAGTGCTTGGAACAGGACCTCGGATATGTGAGGTGCTATATAAATGTCTTTCAAGTACACAGTAAGTCCCTAACGTGCCATCTTTACCATAACTTATTTTATTTTTTATTTATTTTTTTTGAGGAAGATTAGCCCTGAGCTAACATCTGCTACCAATCCTCCTCTTTTTGCTGAGGAAGACTGGCTCTGAGCTAACATCCACGCCTATCTTCCTCTGCTGTATATATGGGACGCCTGCCACAGCATGGCGTGACGAGCGGTCCATGTCCGCACCTGGGATCCGAACCAGCGAACCCCGGGCCGCCGAGAAGTGGAATGTGCGAACTTAACCATTGCACCACCAGGCCAGCCCCCATAACTTACTTTAAAATCAGGAAAAAGAACCCCCATACGTGTTGGTGTTTCGATTTGATCGACTCAGAGGTGGTTAAAATGCGCAGTCAGTGGATGTGGAAGGCCGCGGCCGTGTGCAGTGACCTAGTGTGGGAGTGGAGTCTGGGAGCACAGTCTGGGCTCAGGGTGAACCAGGGGATGAGCAAACGCGAGGGAGGCGTTTTCCAGGAGAGCTGAGAGGAAAGGACATCCATGTGTCTCTGGGGTCCTTTGGGCCAAGGTTAAGTAGATCCTGCTGTTTGAGATGCTGTCCACTGACAGGCGAGCTCAGGGCTGCTGACCTGGTTTCCAGGCTGCTTGTGTTTGGGGACTGGGCTGGGAGCCCTCTCGCAGAGCCCTGCTGCTTCCCCTGTCTTCTCTGCCAGGGTGTGGCTGCTGGAGGTGGCTGGAGGTGACTGAGTCCTGGGAGGTGAGTGGGCGGAGGAGCCTGGGAGCCACCCCTAATCAGCCTCTGAATCTCTGGAGCAAAGTTATTAGGGTCCTGTCCAGACAAGCTGTTGTCACCCATGTCCCAACTCCACTCCTTTCATCCCTTCTTGCCTTCTATTTGTATTTCCCGTGCAGGTTGCCTCTGCTGGATACCCACGCTCTCATGTGCTGCTGCGGAGTGATGCAGGGGTGAGGGGGTGGGGGCATAAACTGACTCTCATCTGGAGTTATTAGCGGCTTTGAACTAGAGCAAGCAGACTATTCAAATCCTGCCTATCAACTCCTCAACTGTGTGATCTTAGGCAAGTCATTTTGCCTCTCTGGGCTTGTTACTCATCGATGAAATGGGGATAATTCTTTCTACCTCACTGATTTGACTGGCTTAATGAAGTCATGGATGGGAATATAATTTATAAGCTTTATAATGTTGGGCACCTATGAAGGCAGCTTATTATTGAAGAGATTGATTTTGCCTGATGAATGTTTCTCTCAGAGGCCTGGGCACTGTAACTCCTACATGTCCCCAATAACCCTGGAATGACTTGGTGTCATCAATATAATAAAAAAGTGCAACACAATAAAATTGATACCAGCCAGCATTTGTTCTGAATTTTTAAATCTGGTGCTTGCCATTTTTACCAAGTCTTCTCACCTGTGGTCCCCAACAACCTAGGCTTGGAGAAAACAGGAGGGGCTTTGGCTTCTAACGCATTTGGCTTCCTATCCCAGCTCTGCCACTGTGTTAGGCAGCTATTGCTGTAATAGTGCTTTGTAACAACCACCCTTAAACTTGATGGCTTACGACAGCAAATGCTCACAGGTCAACGGCACCTCTGGTGATACGGTGAGCTCTGCTCCAGGCAGTGGGTCAGCTGGGCTTGGCTCCGGCCGACAAGCTGGGTTCAGGGCTGTTCCACTTTCGGTCTAGGGTTCAGACTAAATGGGCGGCAATTCCCTGGGGTGTGCTCTTCTTATGATGATCACGGGCACCCAAGCCTCAGCCAAACCACACAGCACATTTAAAGCCTGTACACGCATCACATCCTTCCACCAGCATTCCACCTGCCGGAGCAGGTCACGTGGATAAGCCGCACTGATGGGGCAGGAATAAACTCCACCCCAGTGGGAGGCGCTACCAAACTGCATGGCAAGGGCTGTGACGTATGATCCTAGTAGGGAATCCAATGACGCTTGTACTTTGTCTACTTAACTCTCTGAGCCTCTGTTTCCTCATCAGTGAAACAGAAATCTCTGCTTTGCAGAGTTAGACCTAATTTATGTAAATTTCCTACTGCATAGTTAGTACTCAATGGATGGGAGCTATTATCAGCTCCATTTTAGAGATGAGAACACCGAGGCCTTTAGGCAGTGTGGGCCCAGGTTGCTAGAGAAGGACCACACAGGTCTTTGGAGATATGTTGGAGTGACGTGGGCGATCGATTCTGTGACTTTGGCGGTGAGGAGCCGATGAGCTGAAGAAGGTGAGGACAGCCCTTACCGTCCTCCCCGACAGGGACCTCTCTGTGAGTGGTCAAGGGACCCTTCTTAACAGTGTAAACTTGGGGGTGCCCGTTACCACAGTCCTGCTGGTGGCGGTGTCCGTCTTCCTCACTGGACTGAACTCTGATGCCCCACGTCCTCTTCATCCCTGGCTCCCTGGAAGGCACCTCGTAGAAGGCTCGGCAACTGAAGGATTCTGAGTAAGTGTTTGCACACTTTACTTGTCCTCCACGCTGTTCTCTCCGCGACATTCCGAGAGACAGAATGGGACCAGCGAAAGGACTTTTGGCTCACCCACAGTGGGATCCTGACCAAACCAGACACCAGCCCATGCAGGGCCTCGGTTTCCCCATGTGTGGAACAGGCAGGTAGGGCTTCATGCTGTCCTGCAACCTGGACTTTCTGAGTCATTCTCATTCACAGTTACTCCTTATGACAAAGGCTGCTGGCTGGCCACCACGATGTGTTCTCTTCCTCCTCAGCAACGGGCTACCCAACCAGGGACCACCTTTCCAGCCTCCTGTGCAGCTGGGGGAGGCCCTGTGATTAAATTCTTACCCCTGAGAAGTGAGAAGAAGTGACGTGACTCTTTTGCAAGGCTAGGCCTTGAAAGGTTGGACTTGTGCTCTTCTGTCCTCCCTTTCCTTCCTATCACATAAAACCTGGGTGTCGCATGACCATGCAGGTGGAGATAACGCCCTAGAGGAAGGTGGAGCGACAGCGTGGAGGGAACCTGGGGCCCCGAATGAAGGCGGGGAGCAGACTCCCGGCCACTCCACCACTCACCCAGTGATGGGAGAAAGCTGAGCTTTTACTCTCTTAAGTCCCTGATGTCTTTTCCTTCTTGTTAAAACAGCTCCGCGCTCACCCGAAGGATTCCGCACTCCCCACCCCCGGTACTCCATCTCCTGTATTCCCATTTCTCCGGGCCTGACTTCCTTGCTCTCTCCGTGCAGATGCCCTTGGAAAAGCTGCAGTGTGTTAGGCACTTGGCAGAGACACAGCTCACTTAGGCAACAGTCTTTCTGCAGGTTCTAAGGAGAGTTACCAGCTCTTCTAACAACCAAAGACCCTCCCTGTCTCCAAGCCGAGGTGGGGCTTCTCTGTCTTTGCTCTGGGTGCTCGTCGCTGAGTCTTGGCAGGACCAACAGACCTCCCCTCTTCCTGCTGGTCAGTCGGCCCCACCCCCAGCCCCAATAACCCAGGTCAAGCCTTCGCTTATCACTCCAGCCAAGGTTGCTTCCCATCCTGCTCCCTGAGGTCCCCTTATCTTCAAGCAACATTGCTCATTACTACAGCCCCCAAGGCTGGAGGCTCCCTGGGGGCGGGGACTGAGTCCTATTTAATGATTCTGGCCCATGGTAGGTGTTTCAGGAGCATCTCGTTCGTTCCGGCTGCTGTAACAAAAAATACCAGAGATTGGGTGGCTTCCACAGCAAACATTTCTCTCTCACCGTCTGGAGGCTGGGAAGTCCAAGATCAGGGCGCTGGCAGATTGGGTGTCTGGTGAGAGCCCGCTTCCTAGTTCATAGACGGCCGTCTTCTCACTGTATTCCCACGTGGTGGAAGGGGGGCGGGAGCTCTTTTATAAAGGCATGAATCCCATTCATGAGGGCTTCACCCTCATGACCCTTGGGAGTTAGGATTTCAACATATGGGGGAACATGGCGGACACTAACCTTCAGCTCTAGCGTCGGAGCGTTTGTGAACACATCCTCCTCCTTCCAGTCCTCCTGCTAGGGATCCAGAGCTCCTTCCCCAGCAGATAGAAGAAGTCGATGTGGCATCCTCCCAGCTCAGAGCCTTGGGTCCCCCAAACAGCCATCAGTCATCTCTCCCTTCTCTCCAGGGGTGAAATGGTCAAAACTGCCCTGACTTCATGGGCAACCTTGGGCAAGTTACTTAGCCTCTCTGAGCCTCAATTTCTTCCTCCGAACCAGGAGTATGTTACACTGGCTGCCCCTTCTACATCTTAGGGTAGCCTCAAGAGTCGAGTGGATGTGAGGGTGCTCCAAGTGCTGCAGTCATTGCCTTGGGTTGGCTTCCTCAGAAGCAGACTCTGAGATGCGACTTGCACGCAGGAGGCTGACGGGGGCATGCTCTTGGGAGCCGCCCCTGTAAGGGAGTGAGAGAAGCAGGATGGGCAGGGGCATCCTGAACTGTGGTGCAGCTGCTACGGAACCTCAGCTGATCCTGTGGGGAGCTCTGGAGCTGGGATGCCCCTTCAGAGATGTCCGAAAATGAGGCCGGGGGCAGACCTTTCTTTCCCCATATCTACCAGTCGTGGATGCAAGCTGCCCTCGGGGAGGTGGAATAACCTTGACTGCAGCAGCTCCCTTCTTGAGGCAGTGCCCTGAGAGGGACTCAGCTGTGAGCTGTCAACCGCCAACTCCCAGCAGCTGGGGGAACACCACTGCCTCGGCCCTGGAAGGGGACATATAGGTGGCACACCACAGGATCCACTACAAGAATGAAATTAATGACCCATGCATCTGTATCAATAACCATAACAGTAATAATCTATCATAAATGTACAGCAATTAACAGTTTACAAGGTAATTCACAACCATCATGTTAGTTCCTCAGAGCAGTCTTTGAGGTAAGGAGGGTGTGAATTTTTAACCCTGTATTTGAGGTGAGGGACCTGACGTTCAGGTTAGTGTACTAGGCAATGTCTGTTACCTCTAGCTCCACCCTTACCCTTCCACGTGCACCTCTGTATCGCAGGGATGGGAAGCCTGCAACGTACATTTCTCATCCTGCTTCCCTTTGGGTTCTGCTGTGGTGGAGGTTAAAGTAGGTGAGAATGGGCAGAGCATACATCATTGAGTCCATCCCAACATTCTTATCTCCCTATTTGGGGAGAAGGGCTCTTCTCTAGGTCACAGAAAGCTTCCGGGACTTCCCCCCCAACACAATAGTTACCATACTGTATGGATGGGTCTGGGAGAAGGATTAGGTTCTGTTGTGAACTCCATCAGGTGGTGACTCAAACTGCAGTTTTATCCGATGTGGTTTCTTCATTCAAGCAAATCAACCCAGTTTCTGGCACTTTGTATTCAGCTCTTGGTCTGGAAAATGTTATTCTCTGTATCAGTTGGTAAGGACCACCAAAAGCCGTTTGCCTTTACTTGGCAGGGCAGCTGGGCATCTTTGCTTTCTTACTGTGGGGCTGTGTCAGCTTTTCTGTTCTCTGTCATAACCTAGTCTGTAGAGACCTTGATTATCCTGATGTCCCCATAACAAGACACTGATCCACTACATTGATGCGTCCTGCTGTACCCGGGGAGCAGGAAGTAGCAAGCACACCGGATGCTTTCATAAGACCCAGGCATGCCAGAGGGTGGTATATAAACCCCATGAACATTCAGAGGCCTGGCACCTTGGGGAAGTTTCTGGAGTCCCAGGGGTTAGGAGATGTCAGGCTATCCCCTCCAGGTCAAAGACAAGTTGCTGTACCCACCACAAGAAAACAGCACGACAAGTGGTGGCGCTCTTTGGATTTGTGAGGCAACATTACGCCCATTTGTGTGCTGCTCCAAACCGTTTACTGAGTAGCCCAGAAGAATGCCAGTTTTGAATGGGTCCCAAAGCAGATTCGGGCTGCAGTGCAACATACTCTGCCGGTTGATCCTTATGGCCCAGCAAATCCAAAGGTGTTCAAGTTGTCTGTGAGATAAGTGTGCTGGTGTGGAGCCTTCAGGAAGCCTCCGGAAAATCTCAGTGCCCACCCCCAGGATTTGGAACAAAGTCATGTCCTCTTCTGTAAATAACAATTGTCCCATTGAGCAATGGTGTCTGGCTTGCTGCTGGGCCCTGGTAGAGACAGTACATCTGACCACGAGGCACCACGTGACTGTGCAACCTGAGCCGCCCAGCATGAGTGGGGTGTCATTCTGATCCATCAAGCCATAAAGCTAGGCATGCACGACACCATTCTATCATCAGGTGAAAGCGAAACAGCTCAGACTGTGTCACCTATTCCTGCCACATTGTCACGCCACCTCTCCCTCAATTAACACCTAAGGCCTCGTGGCAAGTTCCCTATGATCAATTGGTAGAAGAAAAAACTCAGGCCTGGTGCTAACTGGAAATGGAGGGTTGCAGCACTGCAGGAATGCCTGAAAGACGCTGGAGAAGGGGAATCCTTTCAGCGGCCAGGACTTCAAGCAGTACATGTGTTTGTCCACTTTATCTAGGTGGAGATGGAAGTCCAGAAATGTGGATGGTCACATATTCATGGGATGGATAGTGGCCGGCTGATCAGGAACATGGAAAGAACAAGACTGGAAGGCTGGTAACAAGGAGGTTGTGGGAGAAAGCATGTGGATTGACCTCTAACAAAGGGCACAGAAGGAGAGGATATTTGTGTTCCATGCGGATATTCCTCCAAAAAGTACTCGCTACAGAGGAGACAACAAATGGATGGACAAGATGACTGGTTCTGTGGATGTAGGTCATTTCCTTTCTATAGCCACTCTAGTATGTTTTTAATAGGCTCACATACAAAATGGCCCTGGTAATCGAGCTAGAAGTTATAAGTGAACACAACAACATGGACTGCAAGACTGATTTAGCTAATACTACCAACTTGCACAGAATTCCTGATATGGCACCATTCCCCGTAGGACTAGCCACCTAGTGGCAGGCTGATTACATTGACCTCGTCCATCATGGAAGGAGCAGCACTGTGTGTATTCTGTATATGGATTTGCCTCCTTTGACCACTACATCCGTGAATACCTTGGTTCCAGTATTGGTATTCCATACAACATGCTTCTGACCGACGAATTGATATTAGAGCAAAAAAAAGACAGCAATGTGATTATACCTATGGAATTTTCTGGTTTTACTATGTACTCTATTATCTAGAAGCAGCTGGACTTAAGGAACATTGAAATGGCCTATTGAAGACTCTATTATAGCAGCAGCTGGGAGACACTGCCATGTCGGGGCGCTGTCCTACAGGATACAGTATATACTTTGTACCAACCACACACAGTGCTGTTTCTCCCACACCCAGAAAACGTGGATCTAGCAACGCTGAGGTAGAAATGGAAGTGACTTCTCTCACTATTGCGCAAAATAACCCATTCACAAAAATGTTGCTTTCCATCCCTGGAACTTTGGAATTTGATGGCTTAGAGCTTATAGTTCCCAGGGGAGGAATGCTTCTACTGAGGAATACGTCAATTGACTTAGAGGCTGAGATTGCCGCTCAGCCATTCTGAGCTCCTCATAACATTGAAACTACGGGCACAGAAATAGGTTATTCTGCTGGCTGGGGTCATTGGTCCTGATCACCAAGGGCAAATTGAGTTGCTGCTACAGTGATGGCATGGAAGTATGGGAGCTCTGGGTGCCCCATAGTGCGTCCATGTCCAACAGTAAAGGATTAATGGAAGACGACAGCAACCCAGGGACCACCAAAGTCTGAGTCATTGCAACAGGTAAAATATCCCAACCGTGGGGTCCTGGCTGAAGGCAAAGAGAACACAGAATAGCTAGTGGAAAAGAGAGAAATTATCAACATTGACAGTGGCCTTGGGCTCAGTTGCAGCAACGAGGACTGCAGCAGCCAGGAGTATTTTCCTCCTTGCATATTTTGTGTGCACACATCGTATGTAAGGAATGCTGGTGATGGTTAAATTTACATTTTAATCTGTGTTTACAGTATATTTGGGTATACCTGTGATCTCTAGAACTAGGAGAGGCATGAGAAGACAACCCAGCATCATCTGGAGTGATGTTGCTGACTGACGGGGCTCTGTGAGCCTCATTTTTGGAGAGAAGGTGAGCATGCCCTCGTTTCAGGAGAGCAGCTGGTCCTGTGAGGATTAAGCATGATGTTATTGTTCTCGAGTGGAGCTGAATTATGAGTGGCAGGGTCTGTGTGGATGTTTGAGCAGCCAAAGGAGTGGACAGTGCCAGGGTGTCTCTCGTCTCCGAGTTCCACGCTTGCCCTATCTTGTCCCTGGCTACTTTCCCTTTCATCTTGATGAAAAAATGGGCAAAGTTATTTTTGCAAAATAAATAGAACTATGCCTAAGGTTCCACAAATTATACTCCTGGTTTAATGTTCTTTGGGCATCTTAACATGTTTTTTCCTCTGGGAAATTGTGGCGGCATGTGCCCGGGGTACCCCCTGAACGTCCATGTACACGTTGACATGAGCAAATGGTTGTGGACATGCTCTGTAAACTGGGAAGCCCTGTGTCCAAGCGAGGTGGGCTTACGTCAAGGTCAGAACTTCGCAAAGTCTGTCCAGAAGCCGTCCCCACACCCAACAACTTGAGACCTGAACTCAACTCTGGCTTGCTCTTGCAGGGCACTGAGTCTGAACCTCAGGTCTCCACCCCAATGCCCCCAACTCTGGCAATGAGAGCTGGATGGACAACGTAAGTTTACAAATGAAAAGCAACTGCTCCTCCTGGATGCTTTATTGGGGGCTCTCCGTGGTTTCTAAGCATGAGTGGCAGTGACACCTGGACCCTCTCCCAACATGCAAAAGGCACAGGAAAGTGAGACACAACCAGGGTGGGCAGTGTGGATGCCGAGGCCCCCCTGTGTGGTTTGGTGGGGCACAGGGGGACCCCCACGAGTGATGGGAAGGTGGGAATTAACAGAGATGGCTTGGGCAGAGGTTGGGAGAGGGACTGAGGCCCATCCACCCCCAGACACACCCCTGCACTCGGGCCGGGGCAGACCTGAGAAAAGGTCAACATGACTTTTACTGAAAGTCTGCCTCACGTGGTGGGAAAACTCAGCTCCAGGTAGGAAGAGGATGATGGATGCTGCCCTCAGGGATTACTGGTAAAAGTGCCAAACCAAACACACTGGCCAGATGAGGAGGAGCAGGAGAGGGTGTGCTCAGGGTGTGGGTCCCAGACACGGCCTGGTGGTTGGGTGCCACTGCCTTGGCTCGAGCCAGGGCTGTCTCAGTCCAAGTCCAGGAGAAGAATGAATCCCCTTTTGGTCTTCAGGGGCCTCCCGTGGGGTCTCCGGGTCTCCAGCCCCACCCGGAGGTACCACTTAGAAGAGTCGAGTCTTGATGTTGGCTTTGTCCTGCGGAAGAGTTCCCTGGGCAAGAGGGAAGGGGAGGCGAGGGGTCAGGCCCTCCGAGCCCCCAGCACCTCCCAGAACCTGGGCCCTGGTGGATGAAACGGCCCGGGACTCACCTCAGATCCTAACCAGCCCCCACAGTTCCAGCTTGAGACCTCGAGTCGAAAGAAAAGGCATTTGTGTTTTGTTTCTGTTCTCTCTCACACACTTACTCTCTCTCTCCTTTAGTAGGAGCCGTGGCCTTGACTCACGGCATTGACGACGTCTACTTCTAAACTATGGAATGTTTTCACATTGACGATAGAATTACTCCGAACAGGGGGCGGGGATGGGCTGTCCAGTGTTCGTGAGACAGTGCGTTACTGAGAGCTCGTCAGGAATCACACAGCACAGACAGCGACCGTCGGACTCCGAGCCCGGGCCTGGCTCTAGATGTATTTTTTCTTGAGGTACCAATAGGCAAAGTAGCCCATCCCGCCCAGGGAGCCCATGAGGAAGGACGCCCCAAAGAAAGATGGGGGTTTCCGCTTGACCAGCCGGAACGCATTGGGGATGACGGCTGACAGCAGGGTGGTGTGGATGTCACCGAGAACTTTCCGGAAGGCAAAGCGCTTCTGGACCCTCTCAAAGAAGGACTGCAGGTTGGGCCGGCTGCCGTCTTCCCAGTATTTCTTGGACAGTCCCAGGAACTTGAGGCGGTGCAGGGTGGCCCCCAGGAGGACGTCAGCGAGGGTGAAGGCGCAGCCACAAAGCCACAGCTCACATTTCTGCCCTAGAGTGGAAGGGGCGGGGCGAGAGGGGTCAGCTCATCTCCCCCATACACTCACTCCTCCCTAGCCAACTCCTCTGGCTTTTGTCCGCCTGCCACAGGGTTTCCCCAAGGACATTCACTCCTGATTCTTGCCATATGCTTATACTACCTCTATTATTATTATTTGTCTTTAAATCAACTGACATATTAAGTGCAAATATGTGTATTTAAGCCCTAGACTCATATATCTGACTGCCCATTTTACGGCCTCACTTGGGTGTCCACCATGCATTTCAAACTCGACACGTCCCAAACTGCACTCCTGATCATCACACTCATCCCGTGTCAGTAACAGCTCCTCCATCCTTCCAGCCGCTCAGGCCAAAGCCTCGTGCCACGTCGAATTCTTCTCCATCTTTTATACCCCACATACAATTTGTCAGCAAGTCCCAGAAGCTTTATCTTCAAAATATATCCAGGGTTTGATGTTACCGCCACTGTTACCATCCTGGTCCCAACAACCATTATCTCCTACCTGAATTATCACAACGTCCCCTTAAAGGTGTCCCTGCTTCTGCCCTTGACTCCCTAGAGTCCATTCTCAGCACGGCAGCCAGAAGGATCTGACTTAAGTCGGATCATGTCACTTGTCTCTGCTCAAAGCCCTCCAATGGCTCCCTGTCACATCAGAGTAAAAGCTGAAGCCCTTCCAGTGGCCTAGAGGCTCTATGTGATCTGGCCCCAGGTGCCTTTCAGACCTTGGATTCTACTTCTCCCTCCTTAGCTCACTCTCCTTCAGCCACACTGGCCTCCTTGCAGTTCTTCATCCCAGGCACGTTCCCACCTCAGGGCCTTTGCACTTACTGTTTGCTCTACCTGGAACAATCTTCCCCCACATAACCACGGGGCATACTCCTCCACCAGCTTCAGGTCTTTCTTAAATGCCATCTTCTAGGGGGCTTCAGTGACCAACCAATTAAAGTTGAAACCCCAATCCCAGCCGTTGCTATCCTCCTCCCCTGCTTGGTTTCCCTCCATACGACTTACGCCCACGATTAGATGATATATTGTGCATTGTGCCCATTATGTTTATTGTCTGTCACCCTCTACCAGAATGGAAGCCCCATGAGGGCAGGAATTTTGGTCTGTCTTGTTTGCTGCTGTATCCCCTGCAGCTAGAACAGTGGCTGGCTCACTACCTCCTTACTGAACGATGAAAGAAAAAAGAAACTGTATCATTAACAGTATCATTTGCCACAAACTATATGCAATGATAAAAGTATAACAAAAACAAAACAAATGCTATTAAATGCCAGCTGGATGCTACCGCCCATCAAAAATCTCCGAGCCCAAGACTTGTTTCGTTTATTTATTTGTCTGTTTGAAGAAAGGGGCAGATATTAACATGTAACCCCTTTCTAGGGGTTCACTGCTAGCATCATGCTCATACTCTTTCTTTAATCAAAAGAATTGAAAAGAGAATAATTCTCACTACTTGGTTTTATGTTATTTATGGCCATTGTCATGTGCCATCTAAAATTAGCCTGCGTATTTAGGAAACACTTGTTTGTGCAACATATTTCTCCTAGTGGTTTATTTAGACTTGAAATTCTGGAGCTCCTTTGCTCTCCTGCATCACCTCAACTCTCCCCACTGACTACACGTCAACACCCAAATTTCTCTGCCTGGCTTTTAAGCACTTTCAATAGTTTAGCTCCCAGATACTTCTCTAATCTTGACTTCTCATGAACTGCCCACTTGCCCACACTTCCCCCCTGCAAGCAAGCCTGCCCATTTCAGCCTCTGAGCCTTTGCCCCTGCTGAACCCCATGCCTGGAATGCCCCCCACACACTGCCTGTGAGGGCTACTTTCCTGGGAAGCTTGCTTCTGTGCCTTTGAAGAGGTGTTCCTTTCAGTTCAGAAATTCCATGAATTGAATGCCCTCCACCATCAAAGCCTGAGCACCCCCCCTTCACTGTGTGTCCTCTCGTTCATTCGTTTACTCATTCATCCAACAGATGTCTGTCTAGTAGTATGTGCCGGGCATGAAGACATGATAAGATGCAATGTCTTTCCTCAAGAGGCTCGTGGCTTCATGGGAGGAGGTAAAGTGTAATGAAGGTCCTAATCAGAGGTTTGTTCTTGAATATGCAACCTTCAGGATGCCCATCAGACATCCAAGGGGAGAGGATGAGTTGGCAATTAGAGTACAAACACCTAGTTCAGGGGTGTGTCATCCACACGGAGGTGGGAAGACACCACTGAGGGCATGAGTGTAGACAGATCTGAGCATAGGACCAAGGGCTGAGCTTTGGGGCTTCAAGATTTAGACAGTGGGCAACAAGGAGAAACCAGCGAAGGCGCATGAGAAGGAGCAGCCTGTGAGGTGGGAGATGACCCAGGAGAGTGTGGTGTCCCAGAAGCCAAGATAAGACAGTGTTCCAAGAAGAGAGCGCTCCGCTGTGTTCAAATGCCACACAGAGGTCAAATAAGAGGAGACCTGAGAACTGGTGATTGCGTTTGGCCGCTGGGGACCTCGCCAAGAGCAGCTGGAGTGGATGCTGACAGTGAAAGCCCGGTGAAAGGGAGATCAAGAGACAAAGAGCGGAGAGGAATTGGAGACGCTGAGCAAAGATCACGCTTTCAAGGAGTTTTGCTGTAATGGGAAGGATACGCCAGTAGCGAGAGGCAGGTCAAGAGTGTTTTTGTTAAGTTGGGAGGAAAAAACCCAGCATGTTGATGGGAATTATCTGGTAAAAGAGGGGAAACGATTCTACAGGAGAGTGGGGAGAAATACCGAGAGTGGAGGAGCGCGGATGGCATCTAGCACACGAGGGAAGCGGCTGGTCCTGGCTAGTTCAAGGACAGTTCACCCTTGGTAAGAACAGGGAGAGCTGGGTACCGTATTTCATCAGATGTAAGTTGCCGTCAAATGTAGGACATCCATTCCAGGGAGAAGAAGTGATGCCACTTAAACTATTGATTGTGAGAAACATTCCCATTTCAGAGATGCTAAGATGTGATGTAACAAAGAGGCGTCTCAGAATTGATAAGATACGGTGTATGTATGAACACTAATGCTGGTGGGTGGGTAGCTGTGGGGTCAGCTGTGAAGATCTCCTCCTAATGCTTTGATTTTCTCAGTGATGTAAAAAGAAAGCGTCAGTTCACAGTGAGGATGTGGGGGAAGCGGCTGGAGGGTTGAGGAGAAAGGAGAAGGTATTAAGTAGTCATCCGGAGAGGGGACAGTGGGCGGCCTGGGGTGGCAGGAAGGCCATCTAAGGCCAGTGATCATGAATGCAGAACAAGACCAGCCAGCACCCTGGTGTGTTTCTCCAGCCACCTTTAGGTTCACAGGTGCAGGCGCTGAGCAGGTGGAGAGTTGGGTTTAACCAGGTTTGAGGTTTTGCAAAGTACAATGAAGCAAGAGGAGGGCAAGGGAGTGGAAGGCGCAGGCAAGGCAGTGCCCACAGGGACAGGTCAGGGGATTACCGCTAGGTACTAGGTCCAGAGAGAGGTGAGATCACGATGGGGGTGAGGAACAGTGAACGGAGGCAGGATCAAGGATGGAAGTCCCAGGTCAGACTGGGTGAGTGTTGACCGCTTTGAGAACAGGACCAAGGACTGAGCATGGGGCACACCAAGGTTTAGACATTGGGCAACAAGGAGAAACCAGCGAAGGTACATGAGAAGGAGCAGCCTGTGAGGTGGCAGACGAACCAGGAGAGTGTGGTGTAGTTTCCTTAACCCTCACAACAACCCTATCAAGTAGGTGCTATTATTATACATGAGGAAGCTGAGGCACAGAGAGGTTAAGTAACTTGGTCAAAACCACACAGCTAGTAAGTGGCAGAGCAGAGTCTGGATTTGAACCCAACCCATCTGGTTCCAGAGTCTGTGCTTGTTTACATTAAGCTGCTTCTTTCCACGTGCAAATGAACACGGGCAAATTCACGCCTCTCCACAGACACCCAAGCCCCTTTGGATAGGCGCATTCTTTACTTGGGTCTGTGTGCAGATCTGTCTATGTCTGCATCATGCATCGTGTGTATGTTTACCCATGTATGTGCCTGCTCGAAACCACGCAGCTGACTGTGCACCTGCATGTGGACATGCGCCCACGTGGGCATCTGGGTCGATGGGGTGTGGGGATTCCCGCATGTATAAGTGGAGTGTATGCCCACATCCATTTGGCTATTTGCCTGCAGACAGATGTTCACAGCATGAATGCGAGAGTCACTATTCAAGAATGTCCATGCCTGCGTTTGTATGTATGTGGACACGTGTTGCTATCTGGCTGGCATGTCGCCGGAGGGCCTAACCCCTTCGGTTTCTCCTCTCCTCCAGCTGTGCGTTCTCTTCCCAATCTGCAGCCCTGGACGAACCCCGTCTTGAGCCCTCTCTGAGTCTGCCAGCTGAGTCTGCTGCAGACGATTACACGGACCACTTATGCTTTAAATGCATGACCACAAAGCCCCAGAGGGCACTCGGCATGGCCTGGGTCCTGTAACAGCTCGTGGGTCGGCTTGCTTCCCTGCTCCCTGCAGAGAGAGTCACACATCTTTCATCTTCCCTCCTCATACCTCAGCTGATGATGTCACCTCATGCTTCATTCAGAAAACAGGAGCCTTCAGACGGGAAAGCCCTCACTCCCACTGTGAAACCCACAAACCAGGCACGTGCATCTGCGTTCTTCCACCCCACGGGCACAATGGAGGGTGTGACCTGCTTGCTCTCAAGGGCAGTTCCCCGCGTCCGTCTGAGGCTGTGCATCTTTCCTTCGCCTTCTAGATCTACTCTCCTCCTCCTCCACGCTGCTCTGTACCCAAGCAGGCCGGCTTGATGGATACACCAAAGGGCTCCATGCCCTCTGGCTCCAGTGGGGTTGGTGACTGGGGAGCAGAGGCAGGAGACAGGGGGGCGGGTGAGAGTGAGGTCAGAGTCTGTTTCCTCTCTGTGGGTTGCCATGGGCTGGCGGTGTCCCTGACTGAAAGTCACAGCTCCTGTCAGGTGGCCCTCTCCACACGCCTTTCTGTCCAGGTTCCTAAAACTGCTCCCACCCTCACCACCCCAGGCCCGGGGGACCGTGCTTTTCCTGTCATCCCCCTGCATCCTGCCCACGTATTTGTAAACGGTCCCTTTACCAAGCCCTCTTCAACTTACCCAATTTGAGGGTGCCCTCTGTTTCCTGTGGGCACTCGGCCTGAACCACGCCCCTCCTGTCCTCTCACGGACTTTGCACCATCGGCCCTGCATCACGATTTCTCCTGTCCGCTGGGCCTTTTCCACCAGCCTGAAAACACACTCTTGTTTCTCCTGTCTCAAAATCCATTCCTCCCTTCACCCCACATCCTTCTTCAGCCGTCACCCCATTTCTCTGTTCGCTTCTACAGCTCAGTTTCTCAAAAGGCCTGTCTACACCTGCTGTCCTCACTCCTCACCTCCCATTCACTCGGCAGCCTTCTGCCCCCAGGTCTCAACAGAACTGCTCTTGGCAAGATCACCACCAACAGCCAAGGGACAAAATCCAGGGGACATTTTCCTGTCCTTGGTTTACTCAGCCTCCCAGCAGCACTTGACACTGTCCTCTCTCCTTAGAACACAATCCTTTCTGGGTTCCTCTGGCACAAGGGTCCTCATACCTCACTGGCCACTCCGTTGGTTGGCTTTGCCAGCTCCTCTGCCTCTACCCCCCTCTCAATGTGGGGGACCTCAGGGCAGGCGTGGCAGTTTTAAAACACGCCCACAAAGTACTTGATACTTCTCTCCTTGGTGGAGCCCAATTTCCCTCTGTTTGAATAGGGGCTGTATTGTGTGACTTGCTTCTAGTGAATAGAATGTGGCAGAAGTGACAGTGACTTCCAACGGGATGTCATAGAAGCCACTGCAGCTTCTGCTTCCTCTCTCTCTCTGGGATCACTTGCTCAGGGGAAAGCCAGCTGCCACGTTGTAGAGAAACTCAAGTGGCCCCATTGAGAAGCCCAGTAGTGAGGGACTGAGGTCTGCCAACAGCCAGTGGGGAACTGAGACCTCTAGTTAAGAACCAGGTCAATGAGCCATCTTGGAAGTGGATCCTCCAGCTCACATGACTTCAGTCCCAGCCAACAGCTTGAGTGCAGCCTGCATCGCGCAACCCTAGATTAGATCCCCACTAAGCTGTTCCAGAATTCCCGATCCACAGAAAATGTGTGATAGAATAAACGCTTTTTCGTTTAAGCCACTAATGTGGGGGCAATTGATTATGCAGCCATAGATAATTAGTACTTCCGGTCCTGATTGCTCTTTCTGTCTCTCTTCACTCTCTTCTGGGATGAAACAATCCAATTCTGCAGCTTTAAACACCACGTATATGCTGAAGCCTCACACATCTCTATCTCCAAATCGTGGCCGCTCCTTTCAAAGTCAGACTAGAGTATCTAACGGCTTGTGTGACATCCTCTCTTGGGTGTCTGAAAGGCATGTCAAACTCTCTGTGTCCCAAACTGAATGCTCGGTTCCCCCTTGCTCATATCAGGAAAGGGTACCACTCAGCAGCTCAGACCCAAACCCCAGGAGTCACCTTTGATTCCTTTCCCTTACTCTCCCCAGCCCCAACTCCTCAGCAAGTTTCTGTCCATTTTTTCTCTAAAACACTTCACTGTCTTCACTGCCACCACGTCATCCAAGCCGCCATCATCTCACCTGGGCTGCTGGGACAGCCTCTGTCTGTCTCCCTGGAAATCCATTTTCACAGCAACCAGAGTGCTCCTAAAATCAGAATAGCTCGCCCCTGTGTAGATTGCAAAAGTGGCCACAAATTCCTCCCGTTCCCGTCTGCACGTGGCTTTGCTGCTCCCGCCGTCGAGAGGCGGAGTTTAACCCTCCACCCCATCAATCCGGGCTTCACCATGCCACTTGCCTCAGTCAGTGGGGCTTTAGTAAACAGGACACAAGTAGAGGCTTGAAGAGTGTTTGCTCACTGCATCTTTGCTCTCCTGCTGCTCTTGGTGACCCTGTGACTGCCACCATATGAATGAGCCTGGGTTAGCCCGCTGGGTAATGAGCAACAGGTGGCCCTGTTACTCTCATTGGCCCTGCTGACAGCCAGCCAGCCACCAGACACACCAAGCAGACCAGCAACTGCCAGCTGGTCACAAATGCATGACAGAAGCCAGCTACCACCATGTGGGACAGAGTCAAGCCATCCCAGCTGAGCCCAGCCCAAACTGCCACACCACAAACCATAAACTAATAAAAGCTCTTCTTTCAACTCACTCATATTTGGAGTTTATTTGTTATGCAGCAAAAGCTAACTGTTGCAACCCCCTTCTCAACACCGTCCAGGGACTTCCCATTGGAGGGACTGTAGGCAGTATAAAATCTAAATTCTAAAGATCGGTCCATGATCTCACCTCTTTCTCTCCAGCTCTTTCCAGCTTCATTGGTGTCACTCTCCCCAGTGTCACCACACAGTAAGCAGTTTCTTGAGGCTTCCTAGCTGTCCTTACCTCCATGGTATCCTCTCAGCCTGAGACACACCTGTCCTGGTTCTTCACTAGACTGGCTCCTTCGTATCCTTCTGGTCTCATTTTAAATGTCGCCTCCTCAGAGAAGCTTTATCAAAGTTGCCCTGGCCATTTTACTCTCCATCTTAACACATATCGCTGTTCACAATTCTGTTGTTACTTATGGGATTATTTGATTAATATCTTTCTTCTCCACAGGACCTGGCACATAGTAAATATTCAATATATACTTGAATAAATGAATGATAATTATTAATTAATAGTAATCATAATTATTTTTTAAATTGCTATTTCTAGAACATTCTACCTTGAGCTAGGCACTGTGGAAAGTACTCAACACCCACCATCTTCATGAGCCCTCGCCACCTCCCTATGGGTTAGATTCTATTATCCTCATTTTGGAGATGAGCTCAGAGAAGTGAAGTGAATTCCACAAGGTCACAGAGCTAGGAGGTGGTCGATCAGGACTCTGCATCAATGTTGTCTGGCTTCGTGCTTTAGGGGTCTTCACTGTGACACTGTCATGCCTCCCAGCCCCGGGCTCTGCCCCACAAGGGGAGGAGTGGAGGGTGTTAGCATTCCCCCCAGACAGGTTTGGGGCTCCTGGTGGGTGAATGAGGTACAGAGACCACGTGAGCCCAGCCAGTCAGAGCTTTAAAACCCACAGCCACCTCCGGGCCTCTGCTGCCTCCACCAGCCCTGGAGGGACACAGGACTGCCCACATCTCTCCATCGTGAACACCCCCAGTCATCTTGCCATGGGGCAGTGCAATGCTGCCTCCTCTTGGAAGACCTCAGGACCAAAACAGAGTGAGGTCAGGAGGCTTCCAGTCTCGGGATCATGAGGAGTGTGTGTCCACAGCTATTTTCCAGGACCACCAACTCTGGCCTCTATCCAGGTTAGACCCTGTGTCTCCCTTGATTGTAGCAGCAGCTAATATTCCAGACTCTTCCATTCCATGTGCCAGGAATGTGCTGAGCCCTACATACATTTTCTCATTGTTCCCCACAACAGCCTTGTGAGGCAGGCCTGCCTTCTGTCACCTTTCACAGAACAGAAGAAGCACCAGAGCTAGTGCTTAAGAACTCAGACTCCAGGAGCCAGGGTTTGAATCCAGCCTCTACCACTTGTATCTGTGTGACCTTGGGAAGGGTACTGAACCTCTCTGTGCCTTAGTTTCCTCATCTGTTAAGTGGAGGTACTCATATTACCCACCTCCTAGAGTTGTTATGGGGATTAAATGAGTTGAAATATGTGAAACACTTAGAACAGTGCCTGGCACACAGTAAGTGTTGTTGAATATATAAATTGTTATGCATTGAATTGTGTTCCTCCAAAATTCGTACGTGGAAGCCCTGACCCCCAGTATCTCAGAAGGTGACTGTGTTTGGAGAGAGGGCCTTTAGAGAGGTGAGTTGAAGTGAGGCTGTTCGGGCGGGCCCTAATCCAGTAGAGCTCATGTCCTTACAAGAGGAGGAAATGTTGCCACACAGACACCGGGGCGCGCACACAGAGGACGGACCCTGGGAAGACACAGCAGGAAGTGGGCCATCTGTAAGTCAAAGAGAGAGACTCCAGGAGAAACCAACCCTGCCCACACCTTGATCTCAGACTTCTAGCCTCCAGAACCGCGAGAAAATCCAGCTCTGCTGTTTAAGCCACCCACTCTGCAGCATTCTGTTACGGCAGCCCCAGCAAATTCACACACGAACATGTAAGACATGCCTGAGAATTAAGGTCACCCTGTGAGGGAATGGCAGAGCTGGGACTCTGCCTGACCCCAAAGGCCAGTCACAGAACCCTCAAGCCTTTTGGCCCCTGGGCACTCTTCTGTGATGGCTCCCCTCAAGCAGCCTCTCCAACAGAAATGAGAACGTTCCTCCTTGAGATATGTGTTATTTGTACTCACTTAGCCATACCATGCTTTTCTCCAGAAAAGATCGAAGGCAGCTGGCTTCGGTACACATGACAACGTCCCTGTTCAGGACTTTAGGCATCTGTGCTTGCCTTGTGCTTGAGGCCTCAGCTGTGAGATCCTGGAAGGACACTGGACCCATCCAGAGGGAACTCGTTCTTGCCCTAACTATGCCCTTTATGAGCTGTGTGACCTTGAGCAAGTCACTTCATCTCTCTGAGCCTCTGTTTTCTCATCTGGAGAACGTGTGTGCCTTTAGCTGTCAGATGTATTAAACTAGTATATTCCAGGCAATGTGCTGAGTGCCTTTAATTTTTACAAGAGCCCAACAAGATGGGGTTAAGGCTTTAAGTTGTATTATTATCCTCCCATTTTACAGATGAAGAAACTGAGGCTTCAGTAGGGAAAGCAACTTGTCAAGTCACATGTACAAGCAAGAAAGCTGGAACTCCAACTCACATCTGTCTGACTCCAACCCATCTTTTAGAGCACCATGCTCCCACCTTCCCATATACAGAGAAGTGGGTGTGTGTGTGTGAAGCTGTGAGTGGAGCAGTGCCTGTTGCGAAGGCCCCACGCATGTGCACTGTTGAAGAGACAAGACTAACAGGCCACCCAAAACAGAGCAAGATGGGAAGGTCCAGAGTTAAATCTGAAGAAAGGCAGTGGCAAAGACGGTGAGTAAAAAGAAAAAGGAGCAGAGTGGTGTGGAGAGGGTGCTCCAGGCTGGAAGAGCTGCAGGAGCGAAGGTGGGAATGAAGCTGGCATGCCCAGGGTCCAGAGAAGAGAGCTGCTTGAGAACAGGAAGAGTCAGGGTCAGAGAGTCTGGGTGAGCTTGGATGTCTGACTGCAGCATGAAGGAGCCATAACACAGCCTTGAGCAGGAGAAAGGTGAGATGGTGTGGTGGGCAGTGGTTACAACCACCACCACCACCACCAGCACCACCAGCTTCACCAACCTTTATTAAACACCTACTATGTGCTCAAAGCTGATCTAAACACACTACGGTGTTATTTCGTGGAATGTCTCAACATTTCGCTGAGGTAGGTCTTCCTACTATCCCCATTTTATAGATGGGAACCTGAGGTCCAGGGAGGTGAAGTACTTGACCATGGTCACTCAACTAGTAAGTGGCCAAGCTAGGCCTGACTCCATAGCCCATGATCCTAACCACCTGGGAGGTCCTCTGAGATCTTTGGGGAGAAAAGAAGCTGGGACGGGCAGGGGCAGGGGCTGAGTGGGCTCCAGCACCCACCTACCCCAGGGCTGGCACCCACCCTGGTTCTCGAGCTTCCTCTTCTCCAGCTCCGCCTCGATCTGGTCCAGCATCATGGCCAGCTCCCCGAGGATCTTCTTCAGGTAGCTCACGTCGTCGTGCTCCAGGATCTTGGCCTGGGGGCAAGACAGGCAGGAGCCAGAGGAGCTGAGTTGCCCTCAGGAGAGCTGGGATCATCAGGGATGGAAGGATCTTGGCCCAAACCCCCTTCTTCAAGCCCAGTCTCCAAATATCCCCTCAAGTATAAAGGTTGCCGCACTGTTAAAAAGCACCTCCGTTTGGCGCTCACCATCCTGTGAGCTTGGCTGTCCTGGCAGGATCCCTCACATCAGGCTGATGTACTCATACACCAGCTGCCGTGAGAGTTGGCTGAAAGGGGCTCATAACTGCTCCTTCTCCAGAGCATTGCTCTTGGCCAATGAGGAGCTGCCCAGAAATACTTGCAAGGTTATCCCCCACCCCTCAGCCACCTGCCAGGCAATCTGTAGGCAATGACCGACTGATATAGGGGTATAAAACGCTGGCCCCTTGCCTCAAGGTGGATCACCTTTGTGGTACCACTTATGCTCCAGAGCTTCCTGTGGGACTAGGTGAACTTGGCCCCCTCCTCTTTCCTATCCTTCCCATCCTTACTGGGTTCTCCTCAGAGCGCTCCCTCAGTACCACACTCACCCAAGAACCTCTGTCCAGTGCTTTGCTTTTAGGGACACGACCTCAGACAGGAAGGAACTGAGGCTCCAGGAGGACAGTGGTCTCCCTGAGGTCAAACAGCCAGTAAATGGCAGAGGAGACAGGATTGGAAAAGCAAGCCGGAAGTGTTTCGATTTCATGTCATCAGCTGATCCTCTACCTAGAACCCTCCTCTCCCAGTTGTTCTTGTCCATGGAAAAGATGGCGGGCAAGAGGGAGGGGAGGCCCGGTGGCACTCACCATGAGCTTCTTCTGTTTGGAAAGGTAGGGCTCGGAGAGCTGGGGCTCCTCTTCATGGTCTAATTTCATGAGGTCTGTGGTGGCGTTGGCTAAATGTCCTGGGGAGAGAACAGGAAAGGTCCCATTCTTCTGATCCCAGTGCCACCCCCAAGTCTTCCCCCCCAAACCTGGAGTAGGTCCCATCCAGACATTGGGAAATTACAATATTGACAGCGAACACTTAGTAGGCACAACAGGCCACAGCACGGGGATGGATGAGATGCCATCCTGCCCTCGGCTCAGGCTAGTGGGACAGACAGACACACAAAGACATCTCCACAACACAGCAGATCCATCCGTAATGAGGAGTGAAGAGAACGCTGTGGGACCCAGAGGGCCCCTGCCTGGGGCACAGGCATCAAGAAGCCTCACTGAGGAGGACACTCCACTCTTGGGGCTGAGTAGGAGTTTGGCAGAAATGGATACGAGTCTCAACTTGGTTAAACTCATACATCAGTGAGTGTCTCCATCAGCCCCTCTCTCGAGCGAGGAAACAGGTTCAGAGGCCACGTAACGTTCCACGCTCGTAAATGACAAGCAGGCTGTGAAGCTGGACCTCTCTGATTCTTGGTCTAGTGCTCCTTCACTGTACCCAGCAAGCAAAGGCTTGTTTAACGCAAGAAAACCTGTAAGAGACATTCTGCGTCTTGAAACTTCCACTTCTGTGAGGCAACTTCCCTGAAGATTTAGGGACTCGATGACCCGTCTTTCCTGGGAAAACGGGCCTTGATGCCAAAAAGGCAAGGGTGACAGGGGTGGGTCAATGGTGGCACTCAAGGCAGCACCTTGAGAACTATTCTTAATGGGAGAAAGGAAGGGGCCTATAATCTAACTTGGAAAATCTCTGACTTTGAAAGTCAAACTGTGGGTTTTACAAAAGGAGGTGGAAATATTAATTGGGATAAGATCCCGGGGTCTTTTGCCTCACTGGGGCAGGATTTCTCTGGAATTCTTGGCCAGTATGTGGGACATGGCAGGTCAAGTGTGTGGCGGTGCCCCAATCTGGCCTGCCCGCTCCCCTCGGCCTCAACTCCACTGGGTCATCCCTTAGGCTCCTCGAACACATCCTGGCCTGACCGGCCTCATCATCTTCCCCGCTCCACCTGCTCCTCCCCTGCGTTCTCCCCACACTGTGGCACCCTCCCAACGCCCGGCCAAGTCCGAGGCCTGGGGCTGTCCTCAATTTCTCCTTCTCCCTCCCCATGCCAGATAGTCCTGGGTCCTGTTGACCCTTCCTCCTTCCTCCTTCTCATCTTTTTTTTTTTTTTTTAAGATTTTATTTATTTTTTTTTACTTTTTTCTCCCCAAAGCCCCCCAGTACATAGTTGTATATTCTTCGCTGTGGGGCCTTCTAGTTGTGGCCTGTGGGACACTGCCTCAGCATGGCTTGATGAGCAGCCCCATGTCCGTGCCCAGGACTTGAACCAACAAAACACTGGGCCGCCTGCAGCGGAGCGCGCCAACTTAACCACTCGGTCACGGCGCCAGCCCCCTCCTTCTCATCTTTGACGTCTCCCTTTCACCCCTCCGACTGTCCCTGTTAATCTCTTGCCTGGATGATTTTGACTCACCCTGTCGCCTGCACTCACTCCCCTCCGAGCCCTTCTCTCTACTTCTGCCAGAGATCCTCTTCAGATGCACACTGGACCATGCCACCCCCTGCTTAAACTGCCCCCACCCCGGCTCCTCACTGTCCTCAGATGCCCAGCAGGATCCATGTCCTCTCCCTTCACTGGCTCCACCTTTCACTGGGTCCCCCCAACTGTCCCCGTGCCCAGATGGTAACATTTCAGCCACTCCAAATGCTTGACATTCTCTGAATGAGCCAGACCACCCCAGACCTCTAGGCCTTTGCTCACATTCCTTCTTCCTCCTGGAAGAGCCTTCTCCTGTATTCCTAAAAGTCCCCTCTAGATCCAGCTCAAGATTGCCTCCTCCACCAAGCCCTTCCTGATCCTCTAGGAGGTCTGACCACTCAGTGCCTTTGTCCTCCAGTGTCCATTGTACAGATTTCTGCCAGGGAATGTAAACACACTAATCAGAGCTGCCACTGCACAGCTCCATTCACAGTGCAGTCTATGTGAAAAGCGCCCCAGTGGACTTGTGCAGTGCACAATCTGTACTGATGTACATGAAGATTTTGATACTAATGTACTTATCTCTGGATGTATATGTCTTCCATTAGAATTTGAGCTTCTAGAGAACAGTGGCTATGTCAGATTCATCTCTGTTCCCTTAAAACCCAGTACAGCCACATGTTCCTTAATGGCGGGGATACATTCTGAGAAATGCATTATTAGCCAATTTCATCACTGTGCGGACATCATAGAATGTACTTATACAAATCTAGATGGTATAGCCTACTACGCACCTAGGCTGTATGGTCCTAATCTTATGGGACCACCGTCGTATATGTGGTGCATCATTGATCGAAATGTCGTTATGTGGTGCATGACTACACAGGCCTGGTAAAGACAGGAGCTCAGGGAGTGCTGGATGAATGAATGAATGAATGAATGTAACGAGTGAGTGAGTGACTGCAGTTGTTCAGCTTCTGCCCTCTGGGTTCTCACCCCTCACCGCCCCATCTCCTGGCCTGATACAAACCCGGTGAACACACTCCAGACCTTGCAGCGTCAGGGCGATATTAAGTCTCATTGATGTTTTATGACTGTGAAGGTCACACCTCTCTTGCCAGTCACTGGGGCTGCTCACATGGCTCTGTTTAGACTCCGGGAGGGCAGACTAGGCCAAGGAAAGACTTTGGACTGGTTGGGAGGCCACCGCAGGATGATTTCTGCATCCTGTGTGGTCCCTATCCCCCACCCCCAGCTGGACTGGGGTCCTGAGACCCTCTCTCCTCAGAGGGGAGAGCAGGCTGGGCCCGCTCTGGAGCCCCGACTGCCTTCTCTGCGCCTTCAAATGGCTCAGGACAGGATGGGGGAGCACCTCCGGCCCCCAGAAGCACTTAGGGGCTGCCTCCACCTGGTCCAGGCCACCATCACTGCTCACCTAGGTGACAGCCAGGACGTCCTGACTGCCCACCCACTGTCCTCTGGTTGAGGGATCTTTGTGAGACGCAGGTCTGATCATGTCACTTCCCATCACCGTTTGTCTCTGCTCTCTGGAGGCAATTCCAGTTCTGCCAGACCCACTCCCCAGACTCCCCCTCCCCCTCGGGCTACTCGTCAGCCACACTGAACTTCCTTCGGTCCCCGGAACACACCACGACCTCTCCTACCCGCGAACCTGGAAGGACTCCCTCTCCTTCCCCTCTAATTCCTGGTCATCCTTGGATGCTGCTGCATTTCAGAAGCCTTCAATGACCCCAGGGCCTTGGATGGGCATCCCCTGTGGTCCCCTTATCATAACACTGGTCCTAGGTCAAACATTTTTGTATATAAATATCAAGTCATTATGTTGTACACCTGAAACTAACATAATGTTATATGTCTGTTATATCTAAGTAAAAAAGTTTCAATCAATCTTGTTTTGAACGGGTTATACACGCATACCTTTTTAAAAATTCAAGCAATATTAAAGACTGTAGAGTGAAAAGGCCACCTCTCTCCTCTTAGTCTGCAGCCCCTTACTTCTGCTCCCCCACAGCAGCCACTACTGGCAGCTTCCCACGCATCCTTCCAGAAACACTGTGTTTGCAGGCACCTGTGTATCCATTTAACCCCCTTTTAAATATATTAATGATAGCACACTAAGTGTATTGTTTTGCCCTTTACTTTATTCCTAGTAACTAACATATCTTAGAGAGCATTCCATATGCTTATTACTTTTTTGTGTATGAGGAAGATTGGCCCTGAGCTAACATCTGTGCCAATCTTTCTCCACTTGTATGTGGGATGCTGCCACAGCATGGCTGATGAGTGGAGTAGGTCCAATCCAGGATCCGAACCCATGAACCCGGGCCACCGAAGTGGAGCACACAGAACTTTAACAACTTGGCCATGGGCCTGGCCCCCATATGCCTATTTTTTTTTAAAGAGATGCACAGCATTCCACTGTATGGAAATACGAGAATTTATTTATCCACTTCCCAACTCAGGGACAGCTGGCTTGTCTCCAGCTTCTTGCTATTCCCACCTACACTGCAATGAACGTCCTTGTACACACTTCTAGGCACCCACGTCCCGTGTAACTGCAGGGTGATCTCCATGTGTGGGCCTTCTCCTGTTTGACACAGAGTGCCAGACTGCCCTGCTGAGAGGTGGCTCACTTCGACTCGGTCCCAGACTGCCATTACCTGGTCACTTGACTTTCTGCCTCCACAGAACTGTGACCCTGTGATGGTAGAAGCTGTGACTGTCCCCAGCCCGCTGCCCAGGGTCCGGGTCGTAGGCGACCTCATAAATGCTGTCGACTGAATGGGGACAGGACAACATAGACAAATCCTGAGTCTTGTTCAAGGGCGCTCTAAAGGGGCGAGATGGAATTCCACGGGCTGCCCCTGCCCGCCTTTGAACCTCAGCCTCACTCCTTTGAGAGGCAGGAAGCGACCATTTTCTGAGCACCTATTATCTACTTAGAGTCGTCACGCCTCGTCTGTCTCTCGGCCCCCATGGCGTCTGCACAGAGCCTGGAGCAAAGTCTGTAAACTGTCGTTGATGGATAATCTGATTTAATTCAACCCCCGTTTACTGGGTGCTGGAGACAAAAGGATGAACTAGGCTGGGGGCGCGTCCAGGCTGGCAGTTAGGACAGTGCACGAGCGACACTTGAATCAGAAATCAGAGACCCCACGGGGGGCCTCACCATCTCTTGGTGGCCTTCCTTGGTGACGCAAACCCTGATGTCACTCAGTGCCCTGGACTGCCAACCACCGCCCTGACCGCCCTGGGCCCCCACCCCAGGTGTCTGGGGCTTGGACTCCTGTGTGGAGGTGCCCAGCTCCCCACAGACAAGACAAGCCTCTGCACGGACTGGCAGGACAAGAATAGGGTCAGGACAGGGACTGAGACACAAGCTGCCGGAGGGAGAGAGACATAGTTGGAGACGGGGTGAACGAGATGGAGGGCCAGAGAGAGAGGTGGAGAGAAAGCAAGCGGGAGGCAGAGAGACAAAGAGAGAGATGCACAAAGGTAGGAAGAGAGAGCCGGAGGCACCCAGATGGGGAGAGAGAGACAGAAAGGGATAGAGAGAGGCAGAGACAGGAAGAGGGAGAGAAGGAGAACTGACAGGAAGAGGGAGAGTTAGCGAGCCGGAGCGGGAGGAAGGAGAGGAGGGAGGACTCCTCTTGAAAGGGAGGAGGTGGACAACGAAGGGAGTTCGTGAGCGGGCTGCCGCCACGCGGGACTCACTGCGGATCTCGGCCGTGGCGTACTTGGGGATCATGGAGTCGGTGGTGAGCTCCGGGTGCAGGATGCAGCCGTGCGTGTAGGCGTCCATGGGCAGCGCGTCCAGCAGCTCGCGGTACTGCAGCACCCGCGCGTGCAGCGGGCTGCCCGCCTCGGGCATCAGGGCCACCACGTGCTCTGCGGGGCACGGCCGGGCGGGGCTGGGCGGGGGCTCGCCTCGGCTCGGCCCCCCTGACTCAGAGGCCAGCCTCTGGCACCCCATCTCCCGACCCCAACGTCCTGGAACCCCAAAATGTCGCGGCCCAGAGGTCTCGACCCCTCACCCCAACCTGGACTCTTGAGATAAAGTCCCCACCTGGCTGGCTGACACAGGATCCCATGGTCCTGGCTGCCCACCTCTCCTCACTGGACCCCTGCCAAGCTGTCCCTTGAGGGGACAGCTGGGGGTCTGGGCCCAGTGTTGCCAGACTTCAAGAGAAGCTGGAAACCTGGATATTTGAAACTAAACTCTTTGGGCTTTAAATGTTGGTAACTAATTCATGTTCTTGTGACACAGCGCATGTCTGGACTCTGGTCCCCTCGCGGCGCTGTTGGCAGCCTCTGCCGTGGGCAGGAGCAAGGCTGCAGGGATGGAGGAAGGGGACACAGGGGTCTGGGGAGTTCTGGGGTGTCTGGGCCCTGTGCATGTCTGCAATGGTCTAGGGTATCTGGGCTCACGTCTGTGGGGTTCCCGGGGAGTCTGTGGCCCTGACTATGCTTACAGGGTTTCCGGGGGCTGGGCCCTCCAGGTGCCTGCCATCCCTGGAAACCTGGGCCCTGTCTGTGGGGACTTAGAGGGGGTCTGGGTCTCTCTCATGCGTGAGGGGCTCGAAAGGGTCTGTGGTCCTGCCTGTGACTCCAGAGCTTCTGGGGAGAGGCTGGACCCACAGTGCTCCTAGGGGGTGGCTGGCCCATGCTCTTTCCCTGGAGTACTGGGGGGAAGGTCCGTGGGGTCCCTGGGGATCTGTGGCCATGCCGGTGGCTCTGTGGTTCCTGGGGGCATCTGAGCCTCCCCGTGGCTCCTTCTGGGGGACCCTAGGCCCTGCCCATGCCCCAGTGGGTCTCCCCAGGTTTCCCGAGGTCCCGGGACCTGTGTGAGCCCGTGGGCCGTTGGCGGGGGCGGCCGTACCTCCCGTGAAGGTGCGCTCCACGTAGTCGATGATCTGGTCGTAGTCGCTGATGATGTTGTCGCGGTGGATGATGACGGGCACCTCCTCGCCCAGGTTGAGCCGCATGAACCACGGCTCCTTGTGCTCACTCTGCGGCAGGCTCACGTCCCGCTCCTCACACGCCAGCCCCTTCTCCGCGATCACCAGCCGCACCTGCAGGCGCCAGGGTCAGAGCGGGGAAGGCGGGCGGACACACGGGGGACACTCTGCCCAGGCGGGGTGGGGCGTGCGGGGAGGGAGGTCAGAGGTCACACACAGGAGGGGACACTGTTGCTTCCAGCCCACTCTTGGGCCCCTGGGAGGGGGCGGATATCTCCCAGGGGCCTGGGGCCTGGTGGCAGGAGGAACACAGCCCTGCTCTGGGGACAAGGGGCAGTGCTGCCTGCTGGTCACGGGCTGGGTTTCACAGCTGGAAATACCTGGGGTAGGATTCCTGGCTCTGCTCTGTGAGTTTGGGCAGATTCCTTAAACTTTCTGAGCTTCAGTTTCCCGATTTGCAAAATGGAAGTATTGGTAGTACCAACCCAGTGCCTGCCGTCCAGACGTGGCACTCAATTCGAGATTGTCATGACCACGACTGAACTCGCGGCCTGGCCTCCAGGGTGCATTTGGCCGGGAAATTTGCAGAAATTCTTATTATCATCATGATCAATAGCTAAATTTCTCGAAGTACTTGAGAAACAAAGTGAGGTGAAAAATAATTTGCCAACATCGCTCGAGCCCTTTATTGTCCCCAATCACCTTCCTGTCCTGGAGTACTTCATGCTGCACCCTCACAGCTAACAGGAACACCCTCTCTGTTCCGTGGACTGTCAAGGTGAGGGGGGAGGTGATTAACCCCGGAACCCCCAACTCTCGTTCTCAGATTCATTTGCTCCATTAGCCAAAAGCTAAGGGGACTGTCCTGCAGGCAGGACTCCTGTCCTGGCCCTGGCTCTGCCACAGCAGTGCTGTGTGACCTTAGAGCTATCACTGCCCCTTCCTGAGCCTCCTTTTTCTCATTCATAAAACGACGGGCTGGACCCCGTGTTCATGGAGTGCCTGGCAGCCCTGTGTGAGCTGATGCCACATTCACATGTGCAGGGGACAGGCCTGGCTCAGGGCTGTGGGAAGGACCTGCTGGCTCTGTGTGACAGAGGGGGAGGGGCTGTGGCAGAGAGCACACCAGGGATGGCGCCTGTTGGGTCTGGGCGTGTGAGTGTGCGAGTGTGAGTACATGAGTGTGAGTGGCAACTACGCGAGTAAGCAAATGTCTGTGTGTGCATATGTGTGCCGGAGTGTGGGTGTGTATGGAGGAGTGTACAAATGCGTGTGAATATTCAAGCAGTGTGTGAGCGCATGTGCATTAGTGGGGGTGTGAGCGTGTGCCTGTGTGTGTTGGTGTGAGCGGGCATGAGCGAGGCCGTGTGTGTACACGTGTATCTGAGCATCCTCGCGGGTGTGCCTGTCCCTGGAGGAGCCCAGAGCAGCCGAGGCTGGAGTGAGGCTGGAGTGGGCCATCATCTCCCCACCTGTCCCACATGTCTGGCCTTGGGGACAGGGCACCCCTGCCGCCCCGCCTCTGCCGAGTGGGGCCCTCTGAGGGGATGGAAACAGGGCCCAACCAGCCCTCCGCTCTGGCAGGCCACCTGCCCCCAGAGACCACCCCGGGCCCTGCCCTGAGGCTCCAGTGAGGGTGCCAGCGGGGCTGCTGCCACAGAGGGGGCGTCTTCAGAGGCAGAACAGCCCTTTGGAGGCGCCTCAGGGTCACGCCTGCTGGCGGCCAAGGAGACTTTCTCCTTTAGCGGAGCCGCAGGCCAGAGCCATGAGCTCTCCTGTGAGGGAGGGGGTGCGGGAGGAAGCCGGGCCCAGGGGAAGGGCACGCCTCCACCCAGGCCATCTGCCACCTCTGCCTCCTGGAGCTGGACCAGACTTAGGAGTCACCACTCTGCGTAACAGACATCATCTCTGGGCAAACGCTCTTTCCTGCAGGCACCTGGAATGTGCCCACTGGTGCTTCGTCCTCACTGTTAAGCACAGTCCCTCCTCACCCGGCCCGTGTTATGAGGCAGCTGTGCTGGGCTTGGTTGGCATCTCTGTCCAGCCACTTAGTTGCTGTGTGACTTTGTAAAAGACACGTAGAGTCTCTGAGCCTCAGTTTATTTATCTCAAATACCTTATTTTTTAATTAACAAACTTTATATCTTAGAGCAGTTTCAGATTTACAGAATCAAACACCATTTTTATGTAACACCTCCTGGCTTACAAATTCGTCACTTTTCAACACTTATTTATCAAGTATCTACTCTGTGCCAGGCCTTGTTCTAAGTGCGGGAGACTCAGCAGTGAGTGAAACAATGTCCCCAGGGAACTGACATTCTAGTGGGCGCAGACAGATGATCAGTGGAAATGATATGGTATGTCCAAAGATGGTGAGTTCATCAGAAAAAAAAAAAAAAACAGAGCAGAGTAAGGGGATCTGGGGATGCTGGAGGATCAGGTGACAATTCTAAATAGGGCGGGCCATCAAGGCATACCTCTCTGAGAAGGTGACATTTGGGCAAAGGCTTGAATGAAGTGAGAGAGTGGTCCACACACAGATCTAAAGAAAAGAGTTCCCGGCAGAGGGGACAGCCAGTGCAAATGCCCTGGGGCAGAAGCATGTCTGACATGTTTGAAAAGGTCACATGTGAGGAGGCCAGCATGGCTGGAGCAGGGTGGACAGAGGAGATGAGAGGGGAGGCGGTCAGAGGGGTTAATGCCCAGGGGTTTTTTAACTCCAAGCCCCAGGGGCCCATGAATAAACTCAGGGAGTCCTTGAAATAGGATGGGAAAATTGCATGTTTATGTTCAGGCATCTCACACCGACATTTAGCATTTTCTTCAATTATGCGTGTAGGCGACAAAGCATGGTCGTGTTAGCAGTGCCTGTGATGTTGTCACCACTAGAGATCTGATACTGTCATCACTTCACAGCTGTGGTAGCTACATGCAGCACAACTTCAACATCACCGCGGCTGTCAGCCCTGCCCCTGGATCGCTTATATAAGGGGTTAATACAAAAACATACATTATTATGCAACGAGTTTGTTTAAAAATATGTCAATAGCTGTCCTTCAGGGTGACTCGTTTCTCTTCTAATCTAAGAATCCTAGGTGTTTCATTTTATTCAGTTAAAAGCACTATTCTGAGAAAGGTCCAGAAGCTTCCCCTAATTGATGAGGGGTCCATGACCCCAGCAGGGTTAGGGTCCCGCGGCAGGGCCGGGCGCCACGATGAGGACCCTGGCTTTTCCCTGGAGGGACCTGGGGAGCCGGGGCAGGCTTCTCAGCAGAGGAACAGTGAGCTCTGCAGCTCCCACCTGTGGGCCTCCTGGAGGTGGTGGGGGGCCGGGGGCAGCACGGACAGGGCTGGGAAGCCACTGCTCAAGAGCTTGTAAGGCCAGGGTGGGAGGTACTGGAATCACACTTATTTTACAAAAGAGGAAACAGGCACAGAGACAGTAACTTGCCAAAGTCACACAGCTAGTAAGTAGCAATCTTGGTTTTTAAAAAACTGGCTGGTGTGAGGACAGAAAGATGCTCAAAGGGCTGGGGGCCCACAGAGGTAGGGAACTTCTTTCTGCCTGAGGAGGGAGGGAGCCAGGACTAGAAACATCTAGTTCATTTTCCTGTTGAGGAAACTGAGGACCAGAGAGGGTCAGGATTTACCCGAGGTCACACAGCCAGTACTGGGAGTGTCAGCACTAGAATGGTGGTGTCTTGACTCCCTGCACTTTTTGTCCCTCCCAACCTCATCCCCTTGAAGAAGGAGGCTGGGGCCAGGAACAGCCTCAGATGCACACTAACACCTACGCCGGGCACTTAGAGCCTCCTCTGACCCCCACGGCCCCAAACATCCCCTGTGATGGTGCCTGAAATTTGCTCAGCATCCAGGTTTTTCAGGGCTTGTGCGAAGTGTGTGGCTGGGCATGACGTCATTCAGCCTTCACAGCCGCCCAGGTAGGTACCGCGCTGGCTCCCAGACAGACGAGGGAGCTGCGACTTGGAGAGGGGAAGACACTGGCGCGAGCCACAGAGCTGGGGAGTGGCAGAGCTGGGTTTGACCTCGTGTCTGTGCGTGTCAGGGCACTAACTGGCACTTGCCATGTGCCGGGTGCAGCTCCAGGTGGTTTATATGACACAACTGCTGAATCTGCACAACGCCCCTCTCCGGGAGCTGCTGATTATTTCCAGCCTACAGATGTGATAACTGAGGCACGGAGGCGAAGCATGCTGCCCAGGATTACCCAGCTGCTCAGTGGTGGGGCTGACATTGAGCCCCCGGCACTCCGGCCCCAGAGTCTGGGCTCTGGCTCCCTCTCCATCCTGCTGCCCTTTGGCTCTGCAATGGTCCTCAGAGGCCCCATGGAGCCACCACCTGGTGGGCTGTGCTCCTTTCTGCTATTAATAGTTCGTGTGCCATTAAGGACAGGCTTCTCAGATGCTCCGCAGAGGGGAACTGATCCCCGTGGGCCGGCAAGGCCCTTCAGGACTGAAGGGAAGGAAGGAAACTTGCCTGCTAAGCTCCTACTACGTGCCAGACACTTAACATATGTCCATGTCCTCTCAATCCCCCAGGAAGTCTGCAGGGTGGGATGCAAAAGTCCTTTTTTCCAGATGAGGATATGAAGGCACAGAGAGGTAAAGTGACTTGTCCAAGGTCACACAGCCAGTCAGCACTCAAGATGAGACTGGAACCCAGGACCATCTGACTGCAAAGCCCATGCCCTTTCCACCAGGCTACACTGCCTCTAGAACTCACCCTGGGCCCCTGGGCAGGGGGAAGGCCCCGGCAGGGAGGCAGGAGGATGCTCAGGCTGGCTTGGTCAGAGGCTTGGTCACATGGGTTCCTGGTGGGCAGTCCCATCCCTGACTAGGGGGCCACCTTAGGCCTGAGCACAGGCTGAATGGGCAATATTCCAGGAGGCCCCCTCGGGGGATGGAGGTGGGAGGTGCCATCCTCCTGCCCCCTGGCCAGTCCCAGCCCCTGGGTCCTGACTCCTGAGGTCCTGAGTGGGAGGAGATTCTGGAATCTGGAGGTCAGTCTGATTCATCTCCAAACCCCCAGCAACTTGCATTGAGCCTGGCACGCAGTAGGCGCTCAGCATGCACGTGTAGAATTCATGGGTGAGTCCTAGCGCGACCTTGGTTAACCTGACCCCTTCTTTCCTAGCCCTTTAGTGACATCATAACACCTATTATTATCAGAGCCTTGACCTCGTGCCAGGCACTGCCATCAGCACTTTTTGTGCATCTCATTTCACCCTCACAATGGCCCTCCGAGGAAGGTACTTCCACCAGCTCCATTTTACAGGTGGTAACACTGAGGCTTTGGAGGGGCAAAGTGACTTGCTCAAAGCTCCACAGTGAGTTATTGGGGAAGATGGCCCTCCCACGGGGGACCGCCTGGCCTCAGAGTCTGTACTCTAAACTGGGGCTGCTCAAAGAGGGGCCAGCTTCATCAGCATCACCTGGGAGCTTGTCGGAAAGGCACATCTAGGCTCCGCTCCAGACCTGCTGAGGCGGAAGAGCCGGGCAGGGCCCGTCAGTCTGTGTTTAACCAGGATCATGCAGCGGTGCTAACGTAGGCTGAAGTTTGAGTACTGCCAGTCTAGAACACTAAGTTATACCGCCTCTTCAGCAACCCTCTCAGCAACCCTGAGAAGGGGTTGGAAGTAGAAAAAGTAGCTATTGTTATTATTCCATTTTCCAGAAGATGAAACTGAGCCTGGATCAAAACCCAAACCCAAGTCTTTTTGCTCCAAGGCCCTTTCTCTTTAAGGGATCTGTTTCTCCATCTGGAAAATGAGTGAATGGAACAAAAGGATCTTCCAGGGAGGAAGGGTCCGGGAGTCAGGCGGTGGGCGCCGCTTAGGCCACAGCAGGACCGGTCGCTGGGCCCTGGCCATGGTGCTGAATCCGTGCCCCACAGGCAGGACAGCCACCCAGGGTGGGAGATGCGCCCCTAGAGCCGGCCGTCTTACAGGCGCAGAGCCTGGCCCTCACCCCGAGGAAGCGGGAACCCCGATAACTCAGCACCAGGCTGGATCCTCAACTGCCCTCCAGCTCCTCTGGGTCTGAAAAGGGGCCGAGGGGCCCCCTGTGCCTTTAAGAGCAAAACACAGCTCTTACAGGGCCGAGCCAGCTGGTCTGAGGAGATGGGTTAACTCCTTCCTTCTCAGTGAAGATGAGGGGAGATGGGAGGAGGGCTTTGAAGAGACCCTCCAAGCCCCAGCCAGAGGAAGGCCCCCCTGCCGGGCAGAGGGGCAGAGAAGGTGTAACCTGGAGCACCTGTCTATCAGGATGGCTGCGCTGAGGGAGGGCCTGGGACGGGACCAGCGTGGCTGGAGGCTGGACCCCGGGAAGCGCTCCTCCTCCCTCCCCACGGCAGCCGCCCCCTCCAGCAGGCCGCCTTCCCAGCAGTTCCCATTCCCTTCCCCTTGCCTTTGTCTCTCTTCTCAGCCCTCCAACAGAGCGGGTCTTTCTGGGAGGGAAAGAGGCAGAATGGATGGTCCTAGAATTGGGGACGACGCTCCAGTGGCCCAAGACAGGGCCAGTCACCTCCTGGGAGACAGCCTAGCATCCCCTGTCCTCCTGGCCCCAGAAACCCCAGATTCTACCCTCCAGTCTTCACCAGGTCTCAGACCCCCTAAGCTCTCCTCCATCCCCTCCCCCAAACCTCCCAAGCACCAGGCGCCTCCGGGTCCCCTGCTCCCTCCGGGCTCTACCTTCTGCGAGCTGAAGGACTGGGTCCAGTGGTACAGAACCAGGCTCTCCTTGGGCCAATGGGCGGGGCTGGCCGCCTCGGGCGCGGCAGGGGCCTCCACCGGCCTGGCCGCATCGCTCTCCAGCGCCGAGATGGGCCACCAGCTGCAGTTGGTGGGGGTCAGGTTGTTGGGGGTCGCCATGACAGCCCGGAATCAGAGGCAGGAGAGAAGGAGGCTCCGGCGGCGGCTCTCTCGCCGAGCATCACATGGCCTCGCCGAGCCTGCCCCTCTCCCTCGCTCCCGCCCTCCCCTCTCCGTGAATGTCATTACTCACTGGGCGAGTGGGGGAGGGGCGAGGGGATCCCGGGAGCTCCTTCCGTCCTCTTCCCCTTGGCCCGCCCCTGGCCAGTCCCAGAAAAGACACCAGTCCTCCCTGGCAGGCTCCGTGGAGGGCTGCAAGGAGCCATGGGCAAGTGGGCCATGCGCCCCAAATAGCTCATATCTGGCCGGTCACCTGCCGAAGATTCCATCATTATAAATTCATTTTGCCTCTCAATCTTCTAAGAAGCAAATACTTAGGACAACTGGTGTTTTAGAGATGTTAGTTTTATAAATTAGTGTCTGGAAATAGCTTGTCTCTCTTTGAAGCTGTTTCCTAACTTTTCTCCTGAAGGACCTCTAAGGGCAGAAGGGAACAAACTACAGTTTGTTGAACAAACACTTACATAGCACCTACTGTGTGCCAGGCGCCATCCTAAGGCTTTATAACTATCAGCTCATTTAGCCCTTACAATAATCCTGTCAGCCTCATTTTACAGAGGAGGAAACTGAGGCACAGAGAGGCTAAGAGACCTTGCCCAAGGTCACCTGGCTAGTAAGTGGTGGAGCTGAGATTCAAACCCAGGCTGTCTTGCTCCAGAGTCTATGCTCTTAGCCATAAGGTTATGATAGTATGGTAATAATACAAACAGCACCATAAACATTTATCAACCCAAGCATTTTACATGCATCATCACATTTCATCTGCACAGTAATCATTTTTATCAGATGAGGAAGGTGAAGCTCAGAGATGTCAAGTCATTGGTCCAAGGTCACATCTTCAGCCCAGGAGACTGAGGCATAACTAGAGGAGCCCAGGGAAAGCCTGTAAGGCCTTTGCTGTCACATAGTCTATCCTAAACATTCACAGGAACCTTACACAAAGTTCCTTAATATACTCTTGCTTCCTTTACTATAAATATTGTGTTTTAATTTACTTACCATTGAGCAAATCAATGCACCAGGAAAATAAGCACTCAGTTTACCCCCTCTCCCAATGTCATGCTACCAAGGACTCCTGGGCACGTCACCCTCCCAGACTGATAAGCATGGCTCTTTAAGGAATCAGTATCC
The DNA here is from genome assembly GCF_041296265.1 of Equus caballus. Taxonomy (NCBI): domain Eukaryota; kingdom Metazoa; phylum Chordata; class Mammalia; order Perissodactyla; family Equidae; genus Equus; species Equus caballus. Next base: position 34,558,440 of record NC_091705.1, on the reverse strand, counting down.
TTCCTTTACTATATGACAAAAGTTCTGTGGCCCACGGGTTTCCCTTTTTGCTTTGGTAGCCAGGAAGCTTGGAGGTACATTTTTCTTTTAAGTCCCAGTTGCCACATTAGCCTCCTGGGTTCAGCAAATTCTCCTTTTATGAAATCTTTATTTCTTCTTTCTCCTCAGAGTGGCTTGTTGTTCAGTTTGATTTTGCAAAGAAGGATTTGGTGTGTCTTGAGGGAAAAATTCAAATGTCTGCGAATTCGGGAAAGCGAGACCTTAGAAATTTGATCAAGGTAGAAAATCTGGCCCCTTCTGTGTCTTTGACCTGAATGCATTGAGGGAGACAGACTCACAGGAGTCACACTCCAACAGGAATTCTTTCTCTCAGCACTTATTACTCATGCACTCACTATGTGCAAGCCGCTTTGTTAGGCACCAAGATATGGTGATAAATAAGACAGACGCTGGCCTGTTATTTGCATTTTTCACTTAGCAATACATCTTGGAAAGAGTTTTCTGTTAGGCACACATCTAACCCGTACTTTATAACAGTCTGCACTTTCTGGATACATCATGATAAACTTATTTAGCAACCCCGATTGATGGACATATAAGCTGTTTCCCGTCTTTTGTTCTAACAACAATGCCGTAGTGCATCTCCTTATATTTGTGGACATGTTTGGGTGTGGTCTATATGATAAATTCCTACAAGTGGAATTGCCAGATCAAAGAATACGTCTTTGCCAAAGTTCCCTCTGAAGAGACTAACAATCTACGAAAGTGTCCATTTCTCTACACCCTTGCCAACACAGCATATTTTTTAATATTTTTTTTCTTTTTGAATCTATGGGTGAAAAACGATGTCTTGTAGTTTTCATTTGCTTTTCTTTTTTGACTTTTTATTATAAAAAAATTTCAAATATAGGAAACAGCAAAGAAAATAGTTCAATGAACACCCATATATCCATCACCTAGACATAATCATTGTTAAAAACTCGCCATATGTATTTGTTTAATTTGGGGGGGAGAGTTTGAAGTATTTTGAAATAAATTATAGGCATCATGATATTTCACCCACTAAGTACTTTAGTATTAGATACTTTATAACTAATGTACATTTTTTTATATAAACAACACAATTTTCACATTTAAAAAATCGAGAATAAGGCTTTAATATCTAGTTCATATTCAAATTTCTCCTGTCGTACCAGATATAACTTTATCGCTGGTTTTGACCAGGATCTAATCAAGGACCATGGGATGAATTCTGTTGTGACATCTCAGGTCTCCTTCAGTCTAGAATGGTCCCCACTCGTTTTCCCCTTTATCCCATGACATTCACTCATGAAGAGACTGGGCTGGTTGTCTTGCACAGTGTGCTACTGTGGGATGCGTCTGATTCATCCCTGTGGTGTCCTTCAACTTGTGCCACTCTCTCCTGTCCTTCCTAAACACTAGTCCTTAGATCTAAAGGACAGATTAGATTCAGGTCCAACATTAATACTTCATGGGTGGTGCCATGTGCTTCATTTGCCTCATGTCAGGAGGTCCCTAGGTCTTGTTGTCTTGCTATCAATGATGCCAAGCTTGATTACTGAATTAAGGTGATAACCACGTCTCTGCATGATAAATGTCCATTTTTCCTCTTCCCACCAGAATCTTGTGGGTAACCTGTTCCTCATCCATTGATGGCCCTTGACTGAATTAATTATCAGAGGTTGTAAAATGATTTTCTACTTTTGTCCTTTCATCTGTATTTAACGGCTGGCATTCTTTATTTGAATTTCATTAATTATGAGTGAAGTCGACCATCCTTTCAAATGTTTGAAAGCCATTTTAATTTCTTTCCCAGAAAATTGTCTGTATTTCCATGGGGACCTGGGCAATTACAGTGCAGCACGATAACTGCTGTGACTGGGGAAGGACAGGGGCTATGGTCGAGCTGAGAAGGGACATCGGGGTTGCCCTGCTAGATGCTGAACATGCTGTGGAAGGCTCTCAGGACATGGTGGCTCTCTGGCTGGGTTCCTCCAAAGCAGACCCTGAGACAAGAATTCAAGGACAGGCAGTTAAGTTGGGAGACGAAGGAAATCCTGGGAAATGAGACAGGAAAGGCAGCCAAGGAAGGTGTGTTGTCAAGTAACTTAGCACTGCGGGCCACTGGAGCTCAATCCCACAGGGACATCCCGAGGCTGGTGGAAAATACCTCGGCATTAGCCCACCTGAGGAGGAAGAGAGCCAGGGTGTTTATACATCAAGTCCTGTCAGTCATGGCTTGAGGGTTGCTGCTTGGGGACAGTGTTAATTCTCGAGCACTTCAGACCTGCCCTGCAGTTGGTGGAGTGGGTTCCAGTGACAACAAAAAGCCCTCAGTCAATAAATGTCGTGCTGCCAGCTGGGGGTCAGCCAGTGTGCACTGAAATGGGAGGTGGGGGACACAGGTGGGGCACCTCCAGCATTGCTCAGCTGCCTCAAGCAGAGGCTTTAAGGATGAAGAGAAGATGGGGAAAGGGATGCATGGTCCAGGCAGAGAAAGGGGCATGTGCAAAGGCCCGGAAGTGAGAGTGAGGGGGTGTGTTTGAAGGGCTGATGGCCGTTCATCCAGCTGGAGGCAGAGGTGAGAGATGAGGCTGAGTGGTGGTGCCAAGCCTGTTAAGCCCCCTTTAAGAGTTCTCACATCGTGCTGAGGGCACTGGGAAGTCACTGCAGAGTTTTAGGTGGGGAAATAACATCGAGTTTGGGTGCCAGAAACCTGAAATAGCCTAAAGTACATATATGGACATTCCAACGTATTAATTCACGCTGGGGGCTAGCTGGTCCTCGCCACTGATGGGGTTACTCTTTCCCTTCTTCCATGAGTCTGGGGATGGACTCAGCCACCAAGAGGCTGCCCTTGAGTGTGAACTCAGGGGACAGTGAGATGGGCAGCCTCCGGGAAACATTTCACCTGGGCCCACTACCGGTCGACTATAAAAGATGTGTTGTTATCATGACAGCTATGAGGTTCCCCACGTGCCACCTACTGTGCTGAGAACTTTACAGCATTATCTCAGTTGAGGTGATATCGTTCTTATTCTGGTAACAAATGAGGAAACTGATGCTCAGGTGGATGAAGCTGTTCTTAGCCCAAAGCCAGGAGCTAACAAACACCCACGTCCATAGAAAACGGCAGTCTAAGTGTCCAGACAATAGGGGATTAGATAAATAAATTAGAGTAAATCCATACCGTGGAACAAGTGATATCCACCAAATGAGGAAAGTTAACAAAAAACAGGTTACAATTATTTAAGTTACTCTAGAAATCCTATCTAGCTTAGGTTACCATAATCTTCCAAATGTAAAAAGAAAAAAAAAAAGCAGGTTACCAAAAAAGTATGTACAATTCACTTTTTGAAACAGATAAATTATAGAAGGATAGTCAGTAAAAGAAGTTATCTGGTTAGATTGGGGTCAGTGGAGACAGGGGCAAGAGGAGATCACGAGTGATTTTTTTTTCCTTGATTGGATTTTCTAGTTTTCCTGCTGTTAGGGAATTGTACCCTCATAAAATCCACATGTTGAAGTCCTCACCCTCAATGTGACTGTGTTTGGAGATAGGGCCATGAAGAAGGTAATTAAGGTTAAATGAGGTCACAAGGTGGGGCCCTCATCCAATAGGACTGGTGTCTTTATGAGAGGAAGAGACACCAGAGATCTCTCTCTCCTCGAGCAAGCACCAGGCAGAGGCCATGAGGACACAATGAGAAGGCACCGTCTGCAAGCCAGAAGAGAGGTCTCGCCAGCCTGGAACGATCACTCAGGAGGTCTTGCTCCCAAGTTCTGGGCAGGATGGATGGTTCTCCTGGGAGTTAGAAGTTGCCTGAAGGAATTTGCTGTGAAAAATCCTACCAGCTAATGCATCTAACTTCGACATCTATTACATCGGGGCCCGCTGATTCAGGAAGCTAGAGAGTCCAGAGAGATGCCCTAAATGTGAGGCCGACCACGTCTGAACCCACAGGGTGAGTGGAGACTGTGGTGAGTAGGAGAACACATGTCCCACCCCATGGGGACAGCTGTCCCTGGCTCCAGCCCATTACTGCCCTGCTGGAACGCAACCCAGTTGCCAGCTATTCTGGGTTTTCAAGAACCTGGGAATACAGATGTTTGTTGTAAAATCACTCATTTTAAGATTTGTTGACAAAAGAAAAGAAACACAACACTGGTGCAGGTGTAACAATACATATTTGTGGGTGGGATCTAAGCCCTCACACTGTCCGTTTGTAGCCTCTGCATTAGAAAATTTAATTTTTGCCACAATCCTGGAGGCAGTATGTTAATGTAGTATTAACTACTATAACAGATAAACTGCGAAATCACAGTGGCTTTACACAGTAGAAGTTTCTTTTTCATTCACATTAAGTCCAATTAGCAGCACATGAGGGGAGGAGGAGGGAGTTCTGTTAATCTTCCCATGTGGTTTCCAAGACAGCCCAGGCAGTGATATCCAACGGGCACTGATATCCAGTGGGCATGGATATCCAACAGGCACTGATATCCAACGAGCACGGATATCCAATGGGCACTGATATCAGCAAGCATGGATATCTGACAGATGCTGATATCCAACGAGCACGGATATCCAACGGGCACTGATATCCAACGAGCATAGATATCCAACAGGCACTGATACCCAACAAGTATGGATGTCCAATGGGCACTGATAGCCACTGAGCATGGATATCCAATGGGCACTGATATCCAACGAGCATGGATATCCAATGGTCACTGATATCCAACGGGCACTGATATCCAGTGAGCACGGATACCCAGTGGGCACTGATACCGAGTGAGCACGGATATCCAATGGGCACTGATATCCAACAAGCATGGATATCCAATGGGTACTGATATCAAGTAAGCACGGATACCCAGTGGGCACTGATATCCAGTGAGCACGGATATCCAATGGGCACTGATATCCGGAGAGCATGGATACCCAACAGGCACTGATATCCAGCGAGCATGGATATCCAATGGACACTGATATCCAACGAGCATGGATATATGATGGGCACTGACATCCAGTGAGCACGGATATCCAACGAGCACTGATATCCAGCAAGCACGGATATCCAACGGGCACTGATATCCAGTGAACATCGATATCCAGTGGGCACTGATATCCACTGAGCATGGATATCCAATGGGCACTGATATCCAACGGGCATTGACATCCAATGGGCACTGATATCCAATGAGCATTGATGTCCAATGTGCACTGATATCCAGTGAGCATGGATATCCAATGGCAGTGATATCCAATGGGCACTGATAGCCAGTGAGCATGTATATCCAACAGGCACTGATATCCAGTGATCATGGATATCCAATGGGCACCGATATAGACTGAGCATGGATATCCAATCGGCACTGATATCCACTGAGCATGGATATACAAGGGGCACTGATATTCAATGGACATTGACATCCAATGGGCAGGCAGTGAAGAGAGTGAGTCCAGGACCAGGTGAGCACTTGTCACTTTGCCCACATGCCACTGGCCGGAACTCAGTCGTATCACTCCCTCCACCCCACCTAAATGCACAGCAGAGCTGGGAAATGCAGCCCCTGGCCTGCGGCAGGCACTTTCCAACAACTCTGTCCTATGGACGAGTATGCAGATCTCTGAGGGACAGTGGCCCACCTCTGCCTCATGTAATTATTATCATCTCCATTTTACAGATGAAAAAACGAATCTCAGAGATGCTAAGTGACCTGTTGGAAGTGACACAGCCGGGAGCACTGTCCTCTGACTCCAATCCAGGGATCTTTCTCTACCTCAGTGTTTCCCAATCTTGCCATCTCACAGGAATCACCTACAGCACTTGTTAAACATTCAGGTTCCTGTACCTCACCCCAGACGCTGGATCTCAATGTTCAGGGCAGAGTGCGGTAACCTGTGTTTCCATTAAGAATCTCAGATGATTCCTGCATCAGGCTCCACACCAGGGGCTGCCCCTTAGAATGGTCTAGGGAGCCTTGTGAAATGCTAATCTCTTGGTGCTAACTCCTAGGAATTCTGATTCAAGTGGTTTTCAGGGAGGGTCCCTGACAGTGACATTTTATAAAGCTCCCAGGTGACTTTGATGTGCAGCCAGGACTCAGAACCACTGCCTCTGCTCCCACACCAAACTGGACTGGTCATGAGTCACCTGGGGGAGCTTTCAAACTAAAGCATTGAGAGAGACGGGAGGCGGGGGTGGGGGGAATCAAAGAGTGACTCTCTACCCTGGGCATCAACATTTTAAAACTCCTTCAAGTGATTCTAGTATGCAGTCTGGGTAGAGACCTATGAATAAATGGACCAGAAGATTCTGAAGCTGTAGGTTTGGGGTAAGCCAAGCTTTCTGTATTTTTAAATCATGCCCAGGGGATTTTGATGCCACTGCCCTAGGGCTTTTCTACTCGAAGTGTGGTCTGAAGTATCAGCACATCCCTGGGAGCTTGTAAGAAACGCAGACTCTCAGGCCCTACCCTAGACCTGCTGAATCAAAATCCCCAGGAGATGAGCACACACGTCAGTGTCAGAGGCACTGCTCTAAGGCACATGGGCTCTTTTGGGGAAGACAGCAGACTATGTCCTCAGATCAGGGCTGGCTCATCTCTCCCATCCCTATCCACCCTCTTGAAGGTGCAGAACCTTTTCTAGTGGCACCAGCATAGTCTGTCCTCAAAGGTCTGTGCCTGGCTGCCCCATGCTGTGGCCATCTGTTCAGGGAAACTTTGTTGGAAGGTCTGGGCATGCGCACGGTTTGATGACTCAACAAGGGGCTTGCAGGCCCTTCCTGCAGGGAAGGACATCACAGATGCTGAGTATTGACTTGAGGTCCAGACCATGGGATTGGAGGCTTCACCCGGAGACCTAAGGCTCTTTAGATCTGCAGGTTGGAGAAGAAGACAGACTTGTTTTCTGAGGCTCTGGGACCCATCAGAGGAAGTTGTAGGGAGGGAGGATGCAGGAAAAGTTTCAGACAAGCAAGAGGGGGCAGAGTTGAGGGCAGTGTTTCCTATTCCTTGAAGAGAACAAGCAGAAGTTGAATGGCCTTCACATTTAGGGGCAATCTGGAGGCAATCTCTGGATTGGATGTAAACTGGAAGGAGGCCTCTACTCAAGGTTAAAACATACAGGCCCCTCAAAGGCTGGGGGGCTGGGTCAAGAAGTGAGGAGGGCACAGGAAGCAAGATAACTCAGGATCCTACTGTGCCAACTACTGTTTGTGTATGAAATAATTTCCGTGTTGGCCTCCACTAGTCTCAAAGCTCAGCCAGGTCAGTGGCTGGGCCCCCTGTTGACCCCACAGCATGTTGCACAGGGTCTGACATACTACTGTATCTGCCCAATAAATATTTGTTGACTTAAATTGGCTGAAAATGAGTATCAATGCCTTATTTCTCTCTCACTGATCATGTCTGTGCACTGGAGGATAATTTGTCATCCTTTCGTGCCCTTTAAAACATTTTTGTCAGGTGTTCAAATTTTCTGTGTTTTTCTTCTTGTTTTCTCATTAAGTTCTAATTCTTTTTCATCCAGTTTATATCTGCACTGCATTTTTTATAGCAGCAAAATAACTAAACTATCCTAAATGGCCCACAAAAGGGGGTTTAATCATGCTTAGCTAAACAATGAAAGAGAAGTTGCCAAAGAGTATTAAGAAACAAGTTCACTATATCAGTAAGTGAAAAGAGGCTGCAGAAGAGCCTGTATGTTAAGATCTCATTAAAAAATATTTTAATGAGCCAGTCCAGTGGTGTAATTCACATGCTCTGCTTTGGTGGCCTGGGGTTCGTGGGTTCAGATCCCAGGTGTGGACCTACACACCACTCATCAAGCCTTGCTGTGGTGGTGTCTCATGTACAAAATAGAGGAGGAATGGCAACAGATATTAGCTCAGGGCCAGTCTTCCTCACCAAAAAAAAAATATATATATATATAAATATATATAAAAATATATATATTTTAAATATATGCCTAGAAAATATCTAAAACAGTGGTTCTTGTTTTGGACCATGGAGAGTCAGGAAGCTCTCTGAGAATTTAATGGGAGACAGAAATCCAAACCCACAGACAATTTTAGTGGTTTAGGGGCGCTATCCCCCAAAGCCCACCCACCAACCCAAGTTAGGAACACCTTATCTGGAAGGATCCCAACAAGACACCCACAGCTTGGTCTCTGAGTAGATGGAATTACAGGTGTTCTCTATGAACTACTTTTTGCTTGGCTGTATCTTCTGTGTTTTTTTTTTTTCTGCTCTGAGCATCTATTTCTTTTAAGTAAGAAAATTGTTTCTAAACTCTATTTCAAATCTCTAATTCATTTTAGCCAGCTTTATCTAATTGGCAATGTTTTTACTTGAGAAAATTGCAAATTGCAAAATGAAGTGAATCCTTCCAATAACCAGTTAGCGAGGAAGCTGAGGCCCCAAGAAGGACAGTGATTGACCTGTCTCTGCGCACACAGCAGGGCAGGAGCAGAACGCAGACGGTGACCTGCAGACGGGTGTTCCTCCCCTTGCATCACTCCCTTCCCCTGCCCCTGTGCGCCTCACTCCTTTCTCTCCCTCCACGTCAGCAGTGCAGGGTTGTCACAGTCATCCACGGCCTCAGCAGCTGGACACTCTATTCCCGGGACACGGTTTGTGTTGGTTCCAGAGAGTGGAGAGACCAGGGCGCCTCCGCATATGCCTCCGCTTCCTGGAAGACCACAGCGAGCTGCACATCAAATGCACAAATGCTGCAGGAGTCCTGTCCCAGGCACCAGGGCCGGCACCGTTGACCCACTTTGAAAGTCTGCTATGGAGCAATTCTACCATGCCATCTGCAAAGGCTGTAGGCAAGTCGATAGCCTTTCTGCCATGTGGGACATTTTCCCGGGAGTATCCAGGTAAAACTGACAAGTCCTCCACGGACACTTTCTCCAGGCTGGCTCTGACTTGCTGGAGCCAAGTGAAAGGAGGACACTTCTCCAGCAGTCCTTGCCGTGCTGGGCAGGGCTCAGGCCCGGGCTCCACTCCTTTTTCATCAACAGGATGCACTGGAGGGACTGTGAATGTGTTTATGCGGCGCCAGAGCCTATGCCAGCAGCTCCGGCCTCCGGGGCGCGGAAAAGCCCCGGGGCTTGGCTCAGCTGTGCCGGCCTGGGAAATTCACGGGGTGAATGGATCTCAGGTTTCACAGCTGAAAAATGAGCATGAGGATTTTCTCTTCTGGCATCTGGGCAGAGGAGTCCATGGCAGGTGTTCCGGGTGCCCTAAGGTCAGCTACAGAAAACATGCTGTTTTGGGGCCCTGCTCTGTGGTGAGGAGTATCCTGGGCTAAGAGGACTCTCAGGGGGGCTCCTGGGTCTGGTGTCCACTGGGGAAGGAGCTTTGCAAGGGCAACAGAGAAATTCTGAAGGCCAGACGACGGAGACTTGAACTTGAAGCGCTGACGGCTTGTCAAGGCCCACTTGAGGACTTTCTTTCTACACCTTATCAGGGAAAAACAGGCGGCCACTTACATGATTAACTCTTAAGAACAGACTGCAGAGTAATAATCAAAGAGGTGCTGATTTGAAAAAAAATCTCTAGTGGCTTTTCAAGAAAATTACATAAATAACACACATTCATCATAACAAATGCAAATAATATATAAGTAGGAAGTAAATATAACTCCATCCTCCTGAAGTGGTACAAAATGAAATAAGGTATCACTTTTCAAACTACCAGATTGGCAAGATAAAAAAGAACGGCAATATCCAGCGCCGGCAGGAGTGTGGGCCAGGGTTCCTCGACTGCGGCACTACTGACACAATTCTCTGTTGTGGGGTTGTGCTGTTCACTGTGGGGTGCTCAGCAGCACCCCTGGCCTCTATCCACTAGATACCAGTAGCATCTCCAGCACTACCCTCCAGGCTGTGACAACCAAGCACGTCTCCAAGTACTGTCAAATGTCCTGCGGGGAGGGGGCGCAAAATGACCCCCCCAGCTGAGACTCACTGGTGGCAAATTCTGGTGGGAGTGGAATCTGGCAGTCTGACTTGTCAAATATTAAAATTTGTGTCATCAGCAATTCCACTTCAGAATACATTTACAGAGCACAAACTTGTCTGACAAGAATTTTAATGCAGCACTATTGGTAATATTTTAAAAATGGGTAATGTTCCAGAGCACATTGGTAGAAAATTGGTTAAGCAGATACATACCTGCAAAATGCCGAGACACAGAAAACAATGAGGCAGCTGTGATGTAGAGAGGTCTTCAAGATAAAATTGTTAAGGGAAAAAAGCAAGGTGCAGAACAGTGTGGAGAACATTTTTGTAAAAGTTAAAGAACGAAATTGTATGAGCAAGTGCATGAGTGTAAATATAGTCAAAAAATATATACACAGAAATAGGTATATATATATATATATATATATACACGCGTGTGTGTGTGTGTGTGTGTGTGTGTGTAAAGCCTGGAAGGAGGGGTACTAAACAAACAGCGCTTCTCTCTCTGCACAGCAGGATGGAGGGTCAGGGGGGAGCACGCGGAATTTTCCACATCTACGTTAAATATTTCAGCATCACTTGCATCATTTCACAATAAGGACATCATAAAATAATAAAGATAAAAATAAGAAGAAAAGGAAAGGAACCCTCCCTGGAGCACACCCCCCCGCCCCGCCCTCCCCTGGAGGAAGTAAATCCGGCTTAAGGGGTTCCTCGTGCCCCACCCTGCCAAGTTCCCAAGGCAGCACCACATGCCCTGCCTCCCCGGATCCTCAGAGCAGTTCTTCTAAGATGGCAGAGAGGGGTGGTTATTTCCGTCTTGCAAATGGGGAACCTGAGACTCAGACTGCAGTGACTTGCCCAAGAGCCCACCGCCAGAAAGACGGAGCCCAGGTCTCTGGAGTCCCAGGCTGCTGCACCCCTGCCCTACAAAGTAACCGGAGCAGGTCCAGCCACAGGCTCTTAGACCCACAGGCCAAACGTGCTTGCCTGGTTCAAGGGCTCCTACTTGCGGCTTCTACTCCTTCCACTCCTCTTCAGCTTTTATCCCATCAACCAAGGCTGGTATTCATCTCCCCAAAGGAACTTTCATCGTTCTGCCCCCACTTTGCTGAAGGCATCATGCTTTAGAAAGCGTGGGGATCTGAGATCCAACCCTGTCACTCACCGGCTCAATGAGTGGCTTTACCTCTGCGGGCCTCATCGTAAGACGGAGACAAACACACCTGACTCCCAGAATTGTTTTGAGGGTCAAAGCAATCACGAGTGTGAATGCATTTTGGAAAATATAAAGCACTTAAAAATATTAGTTGATTTTATTTTAGCAAAATCAAACTCTAATTCTCCACAGAAAGCCAGGGCAGCTGCAAGTGAGCACACTGAACGGAAGTGTGACTTTGAAATGTGGCATGAAGACTGGCAATATGAGTTCAGAGGGCCACACAGAGAGTTCAGATAATGGGTCAGCCCATCTAAGCTCGTACTTCACCTGAGCCAGGTTCCCAAAGAACCTGTTACTGGGCTTTGCGACCTGAGCTGTCCCCAGGGAGAGATGCCATAACGCTAAACATCTTAGGGCAGGGGAACAGGGAAACAAGAAAACCGAAGGTATGACCAGCACCACAGATTATACTTCCACCTACAGGAAAACGGACCGGGCAGGAAGCAAGTGACCGCATTCATCCAGGGCTTACGGGTCCGCTCAGTTAATTCATTAGCATCATCAGAAGTAACGGACGCACAAGCACGTCGGGCATGGGACCATCTCCTACCATCCTGGTGCAATGTGGTAAAAGGGACTTCGTAAAGGAACGGCAGCACAGCACGCAGACTTAAGAGAGCTCGGCTCACTCACCCTCACTGGAGAGGGCTGGAGAGGGGGACCCGTGTGTACGAATGGCCGATAACCTTTCTTTTATGCAATTTACTGGAGCGTTAGCAGAGCCTTTCAACAGTTCATACCTTCTCACCCAGGAGTCCCAGGTGTACACTTCTACTCTAAGAAAACAATCAGACCCATGGTCAGATGTAGATACAGAGCCCCACATACACACTTTTATATGTGTACATATAGTTCACACAAACAAGGGTCTTCAGCTTAGAGTTCTTTATTATAGCAGACACACATACACAACTGTTCAAACACAGAAGAATGGTTAACTATAGAAGAAATCATGAATATATTTAAATGGTGGACTATGACACAGTCACTAAAATCCTATTTTTGAGGAATATTTTGTGACATGGAAAATGCTTACAATAGTTGAGAAAAAGTAGAACATAAAATTGTATACAGAGTTTATCAGCAATTAAAACATATACATTGACAATAATAATAGTAAGAGCAGCTAACATTTCTCAGACACTCACTATGAGCCGGGCCGTGTCCTATCACATTACTCGTCAATTCTCTCCAAGCTCGGAGGTGGGTACTATCGTCACACCCATTTTTCAGAGGAGTAAATGGAGGCAGTGGGGCTCGGGCAGCATGTGCAGGGCCTCACAGAGGGGTGGGTGTGGTTAAGCAGGACTTCTCAGAGAGCCAGTCTGGCCCTCAGGCGCCCTGCAACACCACACAAAACGCTAACAGTGGCCATCCCCGAGCGCTGGGGTTGAGTGACATGCAATTTTCTTCTTCTCATTTTCCTACAGAGGTATATATATCTACTTTTTTTCACAGAGGTAAATTTTCTACAGAGGTATATTTTTCTTTTGTTAAAATTAGTTTTCATTATAAAAATAACACATTAACACATTAAAAATACTTCCAAAGTACAGGGGGGTCTTATGTAACCTGGGAGCCAGACAGATGGGAGCTGGTGAATGAAATTCAATTAAATGGAAAGGGACTCGGAGAAGTTGGAAGACCAGCCTCAGAGGGGAAGATGACCCGTTCAATTCTGAACACACGGTGTTTCACCAGGCGTTTGAGGGACATCCTCACAAAGCCAATCAGTAGGATACAGGACACAGAGGCGTGCTGAGGAGACCCATGGGCTGGAGACCCAGATGTGTCATCAGCAAGCAGCCTGCCCTTCCCTTCCCCTCTACCCTTTTCTTTGGGTAATAGCAACCCAATGTTTCCCTTGGAGAAGTACCCCTCCCACTCTCTGTGGTCTTGTGCCCTGCCATCCAAGAGGTGGGCACATCTGTCAAGCTAAAGGAGAACATTTCTTGAGGTCAAAACCAGCGTACTTTTGTGGCTGACAATTCCTGATTCCTAGGAAGCCTGCAGCTCCCAGCCATTTAATGAATGGCCTTGGCTGCTCAGGGAGCCTTGCACAGCTCTGAGTCTGAAATTTGGTTTTCTTGAGTCCACAGTGAGATAACAAGAGTCTTAAAATCTGGCTTTGTTGAGAGAGAAAAATGTTTCCGATTTTTCAAACTCTTCTCTTTGCAGATCAAGAACACAACTTGGGGGTGAGAGGTAGAGATTTTCTGTAAGCCACAGTGTGGAGATGACACACTGTAAGATTAAAGAGAAGTTCCCAGACAGCAGGAAGAGACAGGCCTGGCGGCCTGCCCAGGAGAAAACACAAGACAGGAGTTCAGACACAAGGCTTCCGGTCCACCCTCCTTCAAGGTCAGATCCCCTGCGTGGGGCTCAGGAGCAACTAGACAGGCTTGGAGGACACTCGCGCTCCCTTCCCCGAGCAAAGCCAAGGGAGAGCGCTGGCCTCTCAAAGGAGCCCCACACCAGCTGTGCCGCAGCACCAAGTTGGCAACTATACCATAAAAGCAGCCTCAGGAGATGACAACAGTGACTCCCCCGTCCCCTGACCTGTGTGCCATTTAAGCGATCTGGAAGTGTACACATGCCCCCGTGAGGGGTCTTGGGGATGTGTTAAGTGGGCTGATGGATGAGGAACGGCCAGGAATGAGGGCTGGGGCACATGAGGACCCCAAGACTAGAAACACTGGAAATTTCTTTTTTTTTGAGGAAGATTAGCCCTGAGCTAACATCTGCTGCCAATCCTCCTCTTTTTGCTGAGGAAGACTGGCCCTGAGCTAACATCCGTGCCCATCTTCTCTACTTTATATGTGGGATGCCTACCACAGCATGGCTTGCCAAGCCGTGCCATGTCCACACTCAGGATCCAAATTGGTGAACTCCGGGATGCCAAAGTGGAACATGCAAACTTAACCACTACGCCACGGGGCCGGCCCCAACATTGGCAATTTTCATGATTCTGCTCAGGAACTGAAGCAGGTCAGCCCCTTCTTGGTGGGTTCCACCAGAATCCATGATGCCTAGGGACAAGTCTAGAACAGCCACGTGGCAGCGAAGATCAGCAAAGGGTAGAGAACAGCCTCAGACCCACAACGCTCGTCCTCTGTCCCTCCTACTAGATGCCACTCAGGGAGAAAGGAGGGAGAGGGGCAATGGAGAAAACCCTGAAATACTGAATATTTATGCAAAACAGAGTGCTGTAAACCAGGAGAGACTGAAATATCCTCTAAAATTGGGAGAACGGGAGCTTGACAGCAAGATGAGATCAGCTGGAACAGAAAAGTTGCAGTTTTTACCTGTGAGCAGCAGTGGGTAAAATCTGACCGAGCCACAGGGACAACCAGAGCGTCTCTCCTGGGGACTTTTGTACAGGGGGACACGGAAGGATGGGAAATGTGCAGAACTGCATCTCTCTGATGGCAATGCCCAGACAGGCTGCCTGTGCATTCCCAGCACCTGGGAAAGGCTCTGGTCCCCAGCTGGATAAGGTCTGGTTGTTTAGCATTCCCTTTTGTTGAGTGAGCTTTCTGATACCCTTCCAGTAAATTCCTTTTCCACTCAAGCAATCAGAGTGGATTTCTCTGTTCTCTGACACAGGATCATCCAGGAAGTGAATGTGAGATGAGAAAAGTAGGGAGGCGAGGCCCCTGAGGACCAGCAAATGGGCAGAAGAGGAGCCTGAAAAGAAGAGGCCGAGAGGGTGTCCCTGTGTGCAGGGGCCACAGAAGCAGGAAGGATGGTGAGTTAAGGATGAGGCCAAGGCCAGTGTCAGACAGCACTTGGGACTCAAGCAACATAAGAACCGAGAAACAGGCCACCGGATTCAGCAACGAGGAAGTCACTCACGACCTTGGCAAGAAGCGTTGCAGTGGGGGTGGAAGTCTGGTTGTGGTAGACTGAAGAATGAGAATTGAAGTAGAGAAACTGACTCTGGTTCTAAAGGGGAGA
Organism: Equus caballus; assembly: GCF_041296265.1. Taxonomy (NCBI): domain Eukaryota; kingdom Metazoa; phylum Chordata; class Mammalia; order Perissodactyla; family Equidae; genus Equus; species Equus caballus. The sequence continues at coordinate 34,543,266 of NC_091705.1, read as the reverse complement.
AAAGGACAGGAGCTTGGGGGAATCTGGGTAGAAGGGGGCCATGTGGGTTTGGGTTTTGTGGTTCATTTGTCTTTTAAAAGATGAGAGAAAACATGATGTGTGTTTGCATATATGGAAAAAACAATGTGAGTTTCCTGAGAAGGTGGGAGAGATAGGAACGAAAGTGATGTGAGAGCAAGGCTTGGTCTTAGAGGGAAGACCCTCCAAGGAGGAGAGAGGGTGCCTGGTTGCAGAGATGGGCAAAGATGAAAGGACGCAGAGCAAGATCTCCTATCGCCTGGCTTCTGAGGACACAGGCGCACCTTTCTGGTGAAACCTTTTCTTTTTCCCTCTGGCAGAATTAGATGCTCATGAATTATAGGTAAATGTCAACCTGAGGACAGGCTGAGAGGGCACGTTGGTGTCGAGCACATGCTGGGCAAGGGAACAGTTCCTGGGGGTTAGGCTGAGCCAGGAAACCGAGACACAACAGCTCAGATGTAGGACCTAAGTTGAAGATGCCTATCAAGACACAGCTTAATTCACACTTAGAAAACCAAACCCAGCCCTTGTGGAACGGGCAGATATAACATCCTGCCTGCCTAAAGCCTCAGGGCAACAGCTTTAGAGCAGGGGCTCCTTCCATTTTTGGCTGCTGTGGTTTTGCACAGGTAATATATGGTCAGGATTCAAAAATCAGGACATAAGGTCCACGTTACAAAGTCTGGCTGCCCCGGCCCTGCCCCCACCATTCTCTGAAACACTTCTCTTAGTGTTCTGTTTAGCTTTTCAGTGTTTCTTTATGCAGATACAAGCAATACAAATATACACTCTTAGCCTGCATCTTGCTCTTTTCACTTACTGTATCTTAGAGATCTTTCCTCAGTCCACAGAGAGTGTCCTCTTTTCCCAGCTGCAGTCTTTCAGTGTGTGGCTGCACCTCAGCGCATGTGCCCAGTCCGCCACCAACAGACACCTGGGTCGTTTCAAATCTTTTGCTATTACAATCAATGTGGCAATGGATAACCTTTTATATAAGTTATTACATGTCTGTAAGAATGTCATCTGCAGGGCGGATTCCTGGACTTGTCATTTTGACATTTCACAGTCCCACCAGCAATGTCTGAAAGTGCCTGTTGCCTCTTGCCCCGCCCCCACCTCAACCCCATCCAACGGCTGTCACACGTTGGGACTGCTGCCAACCAGAGAGATTAAAATTGCTATCTCTGCTCTTTTAATAAGCATTTATCTATTAAAGACTAAGATTGAGCATCTTTTCAAACATTTAAAGGCCACTTGCATTTCTGTTTCTGTGAACCACGTGCTCACGTCCTTTGCTCATTTTCTCCACTCTCCTGCTGCAAAAATTCTTAACCTGGGGTCTTTCTCCCAGCGTCTTGTGATTCAGATAAGGTTAAGAATTATAGGGAAAGAAGAACAGCTCATCTTAATCTGATACATATCTTGTGGCATTCAGACAGAGATTTGTCTGTTTTCTTAAGTTTTTAAGATGTTTTATTGAAGTTTAATACATATACAGAAAAACGTACCTTACTGCATGTCATAGCTTGATGAATTTTCACAAACTGAACACACTCCTATAACCAACACCAGATCAAGAAACAGAATATTACCAGCACCCAGAAGCTCCGCTCAACGCTTGCCTCCAGTCCTCACCTCTGACAGACTCTTCTCTCCTGTAGCTTTACTGCTTGATTCTGGTTTTTGGCCTTAACATCTTCCTGATGTCATCATCCAGTTCAAACTGCAAAGCCGAATGAACTCTGAGATAGAAGGCAGGGGATTCACTAAGCCTGGGTCTTCATCAGTTTCAAAAACCCTCTCTGTAAAGAGCTTTTCTACAATTATTAAAGGAAGAGAATTGGCGGTCCCAGGGCTCCCCCTGCTGGCGATTGGAAGCCACCAGGAAAAGCCCCCCTTTCCTTAGAGCTCTGAGGCTTGAGTGCCAGGACTGACTGATCCAGCGCAGAGGGATATGGCCAGGCCCCTTACCAAGGCTTCCCACAGTCCTCATCCACTCCCCACTCTGTTACCCAACATTTCAGGAGAGCAACTATCCAATAACAGACCATAACAGCTTTGGGGCTAAAAAGAGAATGATGGGCAAGAGCAGTTAATCTCCACTTCCCAACTCCTGCCTATTTCCCCCCAAACAAATGACTGCTGTGAAAGGCCCTGCTGCTACAGGCAACTGTCAAAGGAGTCAAAAGCCCCAGTATGGTTCTAAAAAGCCAGTGGGCAACTGTAATTATTCGCTGAGTGAGAGGATTAATTGACTGACTGACGGACTCACTGACACACTCGCTCATTCAATACATTCGGCAGCAGACGCTGCGCTAGGTACCAGGGACACGAGATGCGGCCCTGCTAGGACGGAGGAAGTGTGAAGTGCTGTGGGAGCACAGAGTGCAGCGGCATTTAACCTACAGAAGGGGAAACGGACTGAGGGGAAGAGGCGGGGAAAGTTGGGGGAAAAACGTAACAGATGATTCTTGCCCTCCAGTAGCTTAGAATCAGCAGGAGACACGAATGTGTATGGGTAAAAGGCTCAAAATAACTTAAGGACGCACCTGAAGAAGTTCCAAGTGACGTGTTTCTGGAGCTCTGGAGATGGGGAGGGGCCCTGGGCTGACAAGGCTGGCAGGTGGCAGACAGGAGCTAGAAGCTCTTCAGCTGTGGTGAGGGGCAAAAATCAGATGTCCAGGGAGGCCAGGGGGCCACCAAGCGGAATCTCATGGCAGGAGAGAGTGGGAAGTGTTACCACCACCAGGACTGCGGTCCAAAAACTCGACCTTGTCAGGGTACCCAGAGCTGATCAAACTCAGGGAGGGCGGATCCATAAATGCTGACTGATGATGCATAAACCAGATGCCAATTTATTAACTGCAGAAGGGAAGATGTTCCCCACAACTGGAATGCCTGTGCCTGCCTTCCAGGCTTCTCCGTCTCTTCCCTCCCATTGTTTCCCACCCTCTCCTTGGGGGCCCTGGCCCCCTCCAGTGGCTTCGATGGCCATCTGCATGTTGAGTGCACAATTTATTTCCAGTCCGAGTCTCTCAGCTTCAGACCCATGTATCTTCCTGCCCCCTGGACACCTCCACGCAAGAGGCATCTCATCAGAGGGAGGCAGTGGGACCACAGACTCTAGCCAGACTGCCTTGGTTCAAATTCCAGCTCCACTCCTTCCTAGCGGTATGACCTCAGGCAAGTTACTTTACTTCTCTTCATTTCCGTTTCCCCATCTGGAAAATGAAGATGATAACGGTCATCTCATAGGACTGTTATCAGGACTGTTGAATGAGTTTTCTGACACATACTAAGAGCTTTAAAAGTACTAGCTTTTATTATTATCTTTCGTTCAAATGTTGTTCCTCATCAGTTCCCTGCCAACAGGATTCAACAGTTATATCGGAAATATGCAACAATAGTCATTCAGTTGCTCAAACCAGAAAGCAAATTGTCACTGTCTACTTTCTCTCACTGCCCCTCCTGTTCTCTCACCAAAGCCTGATCTGCACCACTTCCAAGCTGTTAACTTGCTCTCCGTTCCTATGGCCACCTGCTCTTCAGACTCCTGCCATCTCAGGCCTGGATCACTGGGCCCTCTAGGCTGGAACCAGAGCAATCTTTCTCAAATGGTCATTTCTCTTTTCTTCCATAGCCCCCACGGTTCTCAGAATAACCCCCTTCACATGACCTGTAAGACCTGTCATGACCTGACTCCTGCTTTCACCTGCACTTCAAACTCCTTATGTCCCAAACTAAACTCTGTCCCCAGTCCCCACAGCTGCTGGCTTTCTGGATTTCCCTCCTTAGTGAATGGTGCCACCTACAGGCCACTCATTCGCTGGGGAGGACACGTCTGACCAGCATGCCCCTCAAGTCCCGCCAACCTCTTCAGACTCCACAGCCTCCTCACCACCCTTCAGCCACTGTTCCGCTTCTGGCCTTCATTTAGATTACTTTCAATGTCTTCTAACTGGCCTCTCTTACACTCCGCTCCCGCCCCATCTACTTTCTAAGAGGCTGCCAGAGTGATATGAACTGCCCACTGGCACATCACTATTTTGCTTAAGGACACAATCCAAGCTCCTTAACACCACTCTCTCCTTGACTTGGCTTGGCCCTCTCTGCAGCCTCATCCCACCCCTGCCCACTGCCCAGGGCAATGCCTGACTTTCGAACCCCAGTTTAGCCAGAACCTACTCCAGAAAGCCTTCTCGGAGACACCCCCTGCACCTCCAGACTGGGCTAGGCAACCCTTCTGAGTGTCCACATGGTGTCCTGCGCCTCTGCTTACACAAAGCACTGGGCAACTGGCAGATACTCGCTAAGGTCTGTGGAAAGAACGAGCAGGAACTGAGGACAGGAAAGGCACCCTGACACACCGAGGTCCCAAGAGAGCAGCCTGGGATGCAGCTCTCTCTGCTCCCGTCTTCCACAATGATCAACATACGTTTCAGTCCTGCTACCACACTGCTTTGGTAACAGAAAGTTTCTCCTAACAGGATAACTGTGGGGATTAAACATACGTAAACGTTTCTAGCACACAGTGAACATTCAATGCTTTCATTTGACAAATAGTTACTGAACGCCAACTCTGTGCCAGATGAGAGTTTAGGCCCTAAGGATATACTGTATTTTCTTCAACTCTTAGATGCCATCATTTTAAAGATTCACCATTAATTGTAGGTAGAATTAAGAAACAAACAAATGCTAGCAATTAAACTAGGACACACTTTTGATTCCAAGACGCATCGAGATTTTCAGAGCACTAAATTGTGGGAAAAGTGCATCTCAGACTGAATGAGAAAAGGAGCGATAAACAAAAGACACAAAGTCTCTGTCCTCAGGTAGCTTCTAGTCTAGGGAATATCCACTGTCAGGTAGTGATAACAAAAAATAAAGCCGGGCAAAGGGATACAGAGGGAAAGCTGCTGCTGGGGTGGGCAGGGAAGGCCCCTCTGGGGAACTGATATGAGCAGAGACTTGAAGGAAGAGATGAGTTCTGGGTAAACAAGGTTCCTAGCAGAGGAAATATCAAACACAAAAGACCGGAGAGGGAAACATGCCTGATGAGTTCAAGGACAGGCAAGGCAAGCGTAGCTGGAGCACAGTCCCAGACCCTGGGCAGCCAATCTCCTCAAGCACAGTGGTATTTCCCAGGTGGAAGCAGGCACCTCTGGTCTAGTTAGGGTGTGTGAGGGGTAGTGGAGTTGAGGCTAAGAAAAGCAGTGTAACTCAGTGATCAGGGAGGCGGGTGTAGAGTCAGACGGCCTCGATCTGAATCCCAGTTCTGCCACTTACAAGCTCTGTAACCTTGGACAAGTTATCTAACTGTGCTGAGCCTTAGTTTTTGCAGCTGTAAAATGGACATAACAAAATTACAAGTGGGTTATGAAAATTAAATGAGACAATCCTTGTAAATCAAGACACAAATGGTCATTATAATCACCATCTTCTACTCCAAAGTCATTCTTAAAATTATATCAAGGCAAGGAATAAGTTAACTTAAAATATAAGACTACTCTTCCAGATTACCAACTGGTAGGATGGTAGCCATACTGTTGGTAAAATAAATCGGTTTTTTTGTGAGGAAGATTCGCCCTGAGCTAACATCTGTGCCAATCTTCCTCCTCTTTGTACGTGGGATGCCTCCACAGCACGGCTGATGAGTGGAGTAGGTCCACACCCAGATATGAACCCACAAACCCCTGGGTACTGAAGCAGAGTGCATGGAACTCTAACCACTCGGCCATGGGGTCGGCCCCAAAATAAATCTTTTTAAGGCTTTGAACTTGCCTTCTCCGAAGTTATTTTTTAAAATCAAAAGTTATCTTCCTATATCAATTGGTTGTTTCTGCAGTATAATTTGGTGGACTTAAGTGTCCCCTACTCAGTCGCTTATAAGGTACATGTAACAAGAAGGATGTGCTGTTTTAAAGAATTTTACAGCTACCATAGCTTTCTGATTAAATGCCATTACTACGTGCATTAAACTAACACCAAGTCAATTTCATGAATGTAAAATAAGTTCAGGGATTTTTTCTGTGACTGGAGAGATCCTATGTTGCTGGTGCAGCAGGCAGGTCTGGCTTCTTGTTCTCGCAGATCATGAGTTTTGTAGTTTCTCTATCTCATCTTAAGTCATAAGATAGCACAGAGTAAGCCAGGCCTATATATAACAACTTGAGAGTCCAGGCCATATCAAGGGCTGAATTAGCTTTCAGTGCTCCCAAGAGGTCTCGCCTTCCGGGTACGCCCTGAGTAATGAGCCACATTCTCAGAAAGCATCTAACTTTATGACGGAACTATGCCTACATAAAATGAAGCACTTTAAAACTTTTTAGTTTTTAGTATTTAATGCCATAATGGGTGGAAATAAGGTAAACTGTAAAATCCACCACAATTGCATGTAGCACCCACTAACCCTCAGGAACCATTAGGCTTTGCGAATTTATTACTCGTCTGTCTGGATACAGTCCTTGCCTTCAAGGATGTGCGAATTCTATCTGAAGCTGTATTTTCAAATGACAGCTTAAAACCACATATTTAGGCTGGATGCAATCCACTTGGCAACTTCTGAGGAAAAAACACATCACATTTCCCTCTTTCTTATCATTTTCTAAGAGATGTTGAGAGCTGGGCAGCAGTGGACAGACAGGCTTTTGACACTGACTAAGTCACTTACCAGCACTGTGTGACAGAGGCCAAGGAGAGCTAGGACAAGTTTCTAACACCTTTGAGTCCCAGTCATCTTCATCTTTAAAACGTGTAAAATCACAGGGTGTCAAAGGAATGAACATGCACACAGCTGCTGCACGGCAGAAGGGAGCCATTTTATTAGCATCATTAGGTTTTATGTTGGAACTTTAACAGTGTTTTTTCATCCCGTCAGTTGCTCAGCCTCTGGTATGAACAAGGAGAATTTAAATGTTTTACCCAGGGCCCACTTCATCTTTATGTTTCACAACCTTACGCAATGACCTGTAAGATTCCATTCCCGGACACGGGTCCAGCATTCCAAGGGCTGGCTGTAGTTAAGTTGGATATGCTAAACTACTTTCAGCAGCCTATCTAGGTAGGCGACTATACCTAAGGTGTTGGGGAGTGTGGGTGGAAGGGTCCAGTTTGGGTTCAGGTAACAACCCTCACTCCAGGGTTGGGCCAGAACAAATTAGAGCCAATTCTATTGAAGAAAACCATCTTTGCCAAAAAAACTCTAAGCACACCGACGTGGGGCTGGGGCGTGGTGAGTGAGGAGAGGCACAGAAGATCTGAAGCACTCCTGGTGACGGAGGGGGTGGCAGCTGGTGCACAGCTCACCCCTTCTCTGCCTGCCGTCTGAGCAGCCATCAGAGTCAAACAAATGGAAGAGCCCTAAAGATCACCTACTTAGGTGACCTACCTAAAGCTTTCTGCAAAATTTAGCGCGTCTGTGCATTTCTCTGTCGAATGGTCTATAGATTTCATCAGATTCTCAAAGGAGTCCATGCTGGGAAAAAAACGAGATTCGATGATACAGTCCAACGTCCTCACTTCACAGATGGAGAAACTGAGGCCCGGAGAGGGAAAACCAGTTGCCGCAAGTCAAACGACAGGGGCAGTAAAGAGAAGGCATTTCAATTCCAGTTCTGGCCTGACTTTCACGGCCCTGGCCGGGTCCGATCTCTCCTCGCTTCTCAGCAGACCCTGAAGGATTCCCCGGGTCCGAGCCCCGAGGCTGTCGCAGGCGGTCCAGATTCTAGCATCAAGGAGACTCGGGCCAAGCGCTCAGACGGGGGTCCGTGGCCGTGAAAATTCCCCCACCCTGGCCTCACCCTGCGGAATTCCGTCGGTTGGGTGACTCCACGTAGAGTACCCAGACCAGGGAGACCCCGGGAAGCAGACGCGGCTCGCCGGAGGACTGCGAAGAACACCGCCTACTCACTCACCTGACTGAGAGGAGGAAGCAGGCACGCCCCAAAAGAGTCGGTCCAGCGCTAACCCAAAGCGGACGGAGGAGGGAACGAAGAGAATAACAGGAAATGACGTAAGGCGCACGTGCTTCCGAGAGGGGCGGGTGCGGGGCGTTGAGGAGGCGCGGCCACAGCTCTGCGCCTGCGCAGCCACCGCCTGCCGCGCAGCCGAGTCACTGGAGTGGGAGGAGCATGAGCAGGGGGCGGGGCACGCGCCCGAGTGACGCAGGCGCAGTGCGCCTCCGGAGGCGCGGGCCGCCCCCTCCGCGGGTTTGGATCCGGGTCAGTCAGGCGCCGCGATCGGGGACCGACGATCTGAACTGACGGTACTGGATCGCCGGAGCGCCCCAGCTGCGAGGAGGTGGGTGCCCTAACGTGACGGCGAGGGGCCGCGGCGCCGCGTCTCGGCTTCTGGGCCCGGCCTGGCCGCCGGCGGCTTCCTCGGGGCCTGCCTGCCTCTCGTCGCCTCGTCCCCCGGCGTTGGCTGCCTGGGCCGGGCCGGGCCTGCGCCTCTCGGCGCCCCCTCGGCCGCTGCGGCCTGGCCCTGCCCGAGCCCCGCGCTCTCGCCCCTTCCCGCCTTCCTCTCCGCTCGCGGCCCCCGCGCCGCGCCTCCGCCCTCTCCTGCCCCACCGTCGCTTCCCCTTTTCTCCCTCCTCGGCCGCACTTTGCCCCTTCCCGCCCTTTCCCGCTCGTTTCTGAGCCCCAGTCTCGTGGTACCCCTTCGGCTCCGCTCCCGCCTCCTCCTGCATCCCTGGTGCCAACTCAGGCCTCTCGTTCTGCCCCCGGGGAGTATCCAGAAGGGGCAGTTTTCCAGCTGGAGACCCCCGGCAGGCAGAGCCCCCCCTCTCCGAGCCCTTCCAGGTTCTGACTTTTCCCCCGATCTTGTTTAAGCGCTGCCGATCCAGATTCTGGGTGAAAAGGATTAACTTCGTGCTCCGGCTCTAGCACCGAGAGCGTAGGGGTTGAATAGTGGGTGTGTAGAGAGAGGTGTGACCGTGTGTTGTCCCGGGGGCCGATTGTTTCGATCCAGTCTTGTTTGCGTCTTCGAGAGTTGCTGGACAGGGTTTTCTTTCCCGGGCTCCACACTTCCTGGTGGGCTGGGAAAGTTTCTAAATCTTTAACATTGTGATGACACGTGTACCCGCGGATCCTTTAGTGATCGTTCGCAGGTCTTGTCCAGGTGCTGGAAATTTGGCCCTAGGCTTGGGGTTCAAAGAGGTCTTGGTTAAAACTGCAAGATATAAATAAGATTGTGACACATGCTATTCGTTGAAAGTCAGTGAACCAGGAATTTGCCCTTTTGATGGAGGAACTTAGAAGAATTTTACGTGACGTTTTTGAAAGGTTGGGGAAAAGCCGAAGCAAAGTTAAATTGCTCGGCGTGATTTTGACTTAAAACAATACAAAATAACTTTTAATAAGCCTTTAAAAGTTTGATCTTTTGGAGGATTGTTCAACTTGAAGAAGTCAGGGCAGTGAAAATGGGAAGAATGTCTTCCAGAAATTTAATGAGGAAGAGCAAACCCAGTTTCCCAGGGTTACTAGTACAGCTCCTGATTTGAGTGAATCGGAAGCTGTGAACACAGAGAAACATAGCCTTTTGTAATGACAGGCATGCTCTGATTTTGCTCTTAAGGTCCTGCCTAGCACTCACCTTTGCTCTGGGTTAATATAACTAAGGGAAAGGATGAGTGGTCAAAATGCTGGAAGTCTGAAAATAGATGGAACTTCATTCCTAAAGTTTTAGTCTTTAGCCAGTTTTTATTTTGGTCTGTTTTGGTTTTTAAATGATAGATTGAAATTTTAGCGTGTCAACAAGAATGTTAACTAAGTTTGTATTAACAGCTAGAGATCACCAGCGGTGCTATCAAGTTAGCACTATGTAATTAAAAGTTAAGTGGGTGCAAAGCTTCTTAGCACAATGTTAGGGCAGGAATGAGGTTCTAGTCCTTACAGGAATGGGGTTCACAGTCCTGGTATGTGTCAGGTTCACCCCTAGATCCCCAGCTTCCAGTGTAGTGTTACAGCGTGTGGTAATATTTGGAGAAGGAATGAATTTCTGTCTATAGAACTCAGCAGTGTACATTTAGATGTGATGTGTACTCATTCCCATAGAGGCCCACAGAGGATTTATGTGGGGTCTGCAGAGTTGGGGAGACTGGCTCAGATGATTTCACTCTAAAGGCCAATAGTCTGAGCGTTTGACTGGTCATAGGTAATTGAGGAGAACTATAAGTCAAACTTTGATTTAGTTCTGCCAACAGGAAGAATTGGTTTATAACTATGACAGCACCCCTTTAGATGCTGTGAAGCTTCAGAAATATTTGAATATGTGATGACTGCTCACCCCCTCCCCAGATGTATAGGACGTTACTGTGTAGCTGGGGCAGGATCCTCCTCTAAATCCAGAAGAATTAGAGACCATCGAAGTGTGGAATTAATAATGTTTCCTCAGATTCTGTTCTGGTGAAATAAACCAGCACAATATATGTGGGATGTGTGTTTAAATTTTTTTTCTTAGGAGGTTGAGGCGAAAGCTAGCTAAATTCTTTTGAGACTATTTTCAGTGTTCCCCGGAGAGATCTGCCTAAAATCCCTTCTTCTACACAAAATAAATAAATGAGATGAATAGTCTTGATTCCTTGATGCTTTTTTCTGCCTCCGGTACCACAGTGTTACATTATGTCAAACATATTATGACACCTTGACCTTTGGAATTTTAGAGGCCTCACAATAACCTCAAACCCACCCCTGAGACGGGAGCAGATGCGGAATCAGAGGATTCAAGGGTCCACAGAGAGGCACTGCTCCCTCGCGGAGTGGCCAAAGGGGGCGGGAGTATGGGGGCGGGGGTATAGGGGTGGGGGTAGCAGGTTAGAAATAAAGAAGAGGTGAGGGGAATTTTTGCTTCAGAAATTCTCCATCTTCTATTTTTTGTCTAACTCTTGTCTTTCTGATTCCTTGTGATATGTTCATAGATACTGATTTGTTAATTTTTTGTTCAGGATTTAGTATTAACTAATTTTTTACCCTGAGTGAAAAAATAATTGGGAAACTAGATTCAAAGAATTTACTAACAGACTTCTCCCTTGTGTCTCTTGTTGCTTTGGTTGGTCCCCTTTCCCCTTTTCTTTGTTTAAATATAAAAATCAGGGTGGAAGAAAGGGAGAACTTTAGTTAATCAAACTAGTTGATTAAGCAGAGAGCTTTTAAAGTCGCATTTACAGAACAATACTTTCTATTTTTTTCTTACCTCCTACATCTTTGACTGAGTTTGTTCTGTTTATCTTTTTGAGTTGAAAGTAAGTTCATGTATTTTCTGTCTTTCTTGTTTAATAATTAAAGTATTCAAAGCTATTAAAAAATAGACAAAGGTATCAACCTTATAAAGTGTAGAATAATCAGTAATCATTGAAACGTTTGTAATCCTCCTTTAACAATGGGAACATCTTGATAGCTGAGTATGAATATGAATATGAAATTGATATCTGGGTCAGGATTGCTCTAGAGAAATGCTATCATGTGTTTGGAAGTTAACTGGAATTTTGGGGGTTTGACTAGACAAATAGTCAGTAGCATTTTAAAGAGTCAGAGTCCTATAGGTTGAGCTTTTCCCTTTTATTTCTGGTGCAAATGTCATTTTGTCTGTAGGTTTCTAGACCTCTACAAATGGAGAGATTTTTCCCCTTGTTAAAAAGTGTACTTAAACACACATTTCTGGTGATCTTGTTTGTAAAACTGTGTAATAGGATATTGGCATCAAGGATTTGGACAGTTGAAATTCTATCATAATAAATAGACAGTTTCTATATCATTTCATTCATCTCCTCTTAAGAAATAAAACTTGCGGTTTCCTAATCATCTACACTGAACTTCCTTTTAGAAATAGAGTTGTGTTTGTCCCTCAACAAGCAGTAATAGTGTCAGGAATAATGATTTTAATAAGAGGTATACTTTTGAACCCACTTGTTTTCACTTTGCTCATTTTATTTTTATTTTCTTTTTAGTATTAACGGGAACATCCATAGTAGTGTAAAACCTTTCACAATGAAATCGGAAGCCAAGGATGGAGAGGAGGAGAGTCTACAGACTGCTTTCAAGAAATTAAGAGTGGATGCATCAGGGTAATTAAATATGTAATATACTATTTGGGAATTGGTTACTAGATTTAAATACCCTTTTTCTCTGAAGAGCTCTTTCTCTTCTAAAATTCCTCATTATTGGTAGAAGATATAAATGTCAATAGTGTGACGTTCTACCAAATTTTGCACAGTGTTGTTTTACTTATAAAAGAAACTCATCTGTTAAATTTTGGAAAGTAGCACCTTATTTGTACTCCAAGATTGCGTGTTTTGGTTTTCCTTAACTCCGAGAAGGCTTCCCCCACTCTCTTTTTAATCAAACATTATTAAGCAGTGTCGTATTGGAGATTTCCTTACACATCTCTAGGGAATCACAGTATTTTTCACTAAAAGTGAATTGGCTCAGTAGAAGTCTGTGCAGACATTGTCAATTTCATGGGCTTTGATTGCTGAGCCTATCACTATGGAAACCTCTATTCATTAGGGTTCTGTCACAGAGATCAATAATCTTGGACCCTTTGGCCAAACTAATTAGAGCACCTGCAGACCAGCTGCTGTCTGAATGTTAATATTTCACTCTTTGCACAATGTTTTGTGCAAGACTCCTCTCATCCCCATTCTTTGCGCCAGGCCAGAAGAAACCTCCCATTTTTAATGGATGTAAAAAGATTTATTTTCATAAATGGAAACCAAACACTGGAAGCTCAGAGTAGGACACTCCACAACAAGTAATAATAATAATGACTAAAATATGTTACTCACTCACTATTTCCTAGACACTGGCTTAAAAACTCCGTACATATTTAATCCTCACCACCAACTTAGTAGATACTACTGTTACTCCGGTTTACAGATGAGCCACAGATGAATTAAGTTACTTGCTAAAGGTCACTTTGGTAAGAAGTGGTGGAGCCAGGATGTGACTGCAATTTGTCTCCAGAACCTGTACTCTTAACTATCTCCCTATATGGTACCTTGAGGACAACGTGAAGAAATGCATGCAGTACCTGGCACATGGTAAAAATAAAATAGATGTTGGTGGTTGTTCCAGCTGTCTGATTATTACTGATACTGTTTTGACATGCCGAATGAGAAGGTTTGTACTAATAGACTGATTTATACTAACTATAGAGTAGCTGTTACAGGTGCTCACATTTACGTCTATCATACTTCAAATAAGTATGTTTCTCCTCCAGTGGTTTTTCCAATATCGTGGTCATCTTGCCATTAAAATTGATCAGTATTTTATGAGCCATTTTGGGAAATGGAAACACAGCAGAGAAACACTTCCAGATTGTGGTTATGGTGTATTCCTTTGTGATTTCTGGTGTAGAAATAATTTTTTTTTTTAAATCAGGAAAATGCTAGGAATGTATATACACACGTGAATCCCTTAGTATATAAATTCATATAAGTAACTTAATACACAGACGCCTTTCCTGGTGTTTTAAGAAGTTGGAACATAAAAGTAAGTTATTTTGGTGCCCCTAAAAATTACTTAGAACATTAAAAAACCTCTCAAAATATCTGTACAATACATGGTCGCATAATATATATTTGTAGCATGTGATGTGCTTTGAGTAAAATTATAGAAAGAGAAGGAACAGTGGAAAACATTTGAGAAAACCAAATACATAAGGGTAGCAGGGGTGAGTCATTACCATGACTAAGCAGAGTGAGACTTGTATAGCGTAGCATACATTTCTAGTCGTTTCATATTGTCGCTGATTTGCGAAAGGGACATCTGAGGTACTGACTCATAAACTAACCAAGCCTTGCCAGGAATTTAGCATGATCCTGTTCAACAGGTTTTGATTGCTATCAACAGGTTTTGATCCTTATCAGGACAAATCTCTTTACGTTTATTATAAAACAGTATAATCCTTTTTATCTGAATATAAAATAATATATGCTTATTATTGAAAAACTCACAAAAACAAAAAAGCATAAAAAAGAAAGTAAACATCACAATGTACTATAACCACTGTTAACATCTAGACCATCTGTATATAATGCCGTATACTTTTTTACATAGTTGAGATCCTAATGTAGGTAGAGGTGTTTATTCATGCTGTTTCCCCTTAATATTATAAACATTCTCTCATGTCATTAAAAGTTCTTTGTACACTTAATTTTTAATAACTTCCTAATATTCCATTGTATAGATATGCCATAATTTATATGATAACAGTATTTTCTATTATTGGACATTTAGGTTATTTCCAGTTACTTTTTATTTTAAATTATATTTCAGTGAATGTCTTTTTACTTTAGCAGATTGTCTCTAAAGGATTTTTATCAATATCACAGCATGTATGGTAGGAGCCCAGTGTGTGTGTATTGAAAAGGTCTGAAAGGATTTCTACCAAAATGTTAATGTTGATAATTTCTGAGTTGTGAGATTATAGGTGATCTTTTTTTCTCTTTTAAATTTTTCATCTTCTTTACGCCATAGGAACCCATATTACTTGTGTAATTGTAAACTGCAAAGATTTAACTCTGAGTAATATTTCAAGTTTATTGGTTGTAAAAATTAGAATATTTTTCTAAAAGTTGTATAATTTTTGAAAATGTATTCATTTTCAAGTTAGATCGAGTGTCCTAAAGCTTGCTCCTAACTTAGTTTCCACAGCTCTGATTTGCCAACATAAAATAAGTGGTCAGTGTTATTAGCATTCTGCCTGGACGTAAGGCCTGATCTGCCCCAGATAAACAGCCTAAAAGTCTATTTATATCCTGCTGCTGATTACACTTAAGAATCATTCTTTGGCTTATGATTTTGCAACTGTGGGCTTTTCGGGATCCTCTAAATTTGGTTTCAGAGGAAAGTTTGCATAAAAACTGAGCAACTTTTGAGAAACTCAAACTAGAAAGAAAATAAAGGTATTAATACGAGTTGTATTTGGGTTGGCAAGAGCAGTGAATTCTGCTGCACAGTTTTCTGTAGCAGTAAACTTTGTTCTTGTCTCCAGGTCCATAGCATCTCTGTCTGTTGGAGAAGGTGCAGGTGTCAGAGCATCAGTCAGAGCAGCAGCAGATGAAACCAAACCTAAAACCACATGTGCGTCTAAGGACAGTTGGCATGGGTAAGAGCTGCTTAATGCAGATGATTTTTATCTCAGTACCTTAAAATATTGTTGGGTTTTCTTTCCTGAGTATCCAGAAAAGAGTATGTTATGATATGGAACCCAAGACCCAAGAACTAGACAAGACCCATTCTTTTTAATTGTGAATTTGCCGAGACTGGCTGCATGGCCTGGTTCATAGTCAATTTTTGTAAATGTTCTGTGTGTGTTTGAGAAGAATGGGTCTTCTCTAATCATTCTTGGGTTCTATATATGTCCACTAAACTAAGCTTTTAAATGTGTTATTTGAATCTTTTTTCAAATAATTTTTTTGTCAGTTTGACCTTTTAATAATTGAGAGAGGTATGTTGAAATCTCCCATGTGGGAGTGCGTTCTTTTGTTTTCCCCTTCAGTTCTATATTTTAGCTTTGTGTATTTTGAAGCTATTTTGTTAGGGTCATGCTGCCAAGGTTCATCCCAGGTTAGAATGTTCTCTTCCTGGAGAATTGAGATTTTTATTGTATAGTGATATTCTTAATCCCTCATAATGGCTTTTGTTAAAGTCTATTTTGTCTGGAAATAATATAGCTAATCCAGTTGTCTTTTAGTTAGTATTTGCCTAGTGTATTTTTTTCTATTCTTTTATTTTGAACCATTCTGTGTTTTAAAATGTTAGGTGTGTCTCATAAATACTTATGGCTTATTTTGTTTTGTTTTATTCAATCTGAGCATCTTTTTTTTTTAAAAGACTGTCACCTGAGCTAACAGCTGTTGCCAGTCTTCTTTTTTTTCTTCTTCTCCCCAAAGCCCCCCAGTACATAGTTGTATATTCTAGTTGTGAGTGTCTCTGGTTGTGCTATGTGGGACACCACCTCAGCATGGCCTGATGAGCGGTGCCATGTCCACGTCCAGGGTCCAAACCAGTGAAACCTGGGGCTGTCAAAGTGCACATCTTTAACCACTTGGCCGTGGGGCCGGCCCCTGATCATCATTTTTTTTGCTGGGAAGGATTTGCCCTGAGCTAACATCTGTTGCCAATCTTCCTCCTTTTTTTTCCTCCCCAAAGCCCCAGTACGTAGTTTTGTGTTTTAGTCATAAGTCCTTCTAGTTCTTCTACGCGAGCTGCCCCCACTGCATGGCTGCTGACAGATGAGTGGTGTGGGTCTGTGACTGGGAGCTGAACCCGGGCCGCCGAAGCAGGGCATGCCAAACTTCAACCACTAAGCCATCAAACTGGCTTCTTATCATCTTTTTTGAACTGCTGGGTTTAATTCATGTATTTTATTGTGATTATTGATATATTTGGACTTGTTTCTGCTATTTTATTTTATGCTATTTTCCTGGGTTTTTTTTTTTTTTTCCTCTTTTCTTCCCACCCTTCCTTTCCTCCCCACCTTTTACAGAATTTTTTGAAATGAGTTGTTTTTTCCTCTTACCATCTTTCCTTCTACTGGCTTGGAAATTGTATACTTTGTTTCTGTTCTTTTAGTGGTTGGCCTTGAAATTTTACTATGTATGCTACCAAGACAAAAGTTAATATTTTAGCCCTCCGCCTTAGAACCTTTTTACTCTGACCTCCTGACTTCCAGGGTGTAGTTGCCAGATACTTTAGTTCTGTCGCTTCTTTAATCTCACAAAATAGGTTTTATTCAGCCTACTTTATCGTTATTTAAATAGACCATGTTTGTTTAGATTTATCTCATTTAAAGTTTCTTTGCTCTCACCATTCTTGTATCTCAGACCTTCCATATAGTGTCACTTTCTTCCTTCCTAAAGTACTTCTTTCAGAAGTTCCTTTAGTAAAGGTCTCTTATTAGTAAACGGGGCGTCTGTGTTATAGAACTCCACATAGAATAAATTTGAATGATGCTCCCTGGAGTTGTATAACGTGTTCTATTGGTGAATGTACTTTGCTTTGATTTATCTGAAAATGTCTTTATTTCGTCTTTGTTCTTGAAAGCTATACCTGATTTGATATACTTGAAATTAAGGTTCTAGGTTGACAGTTATTTTCTCTTAGCGCTTGAAGGGATTATTCATGTCTCTGGCCTCATTGTTGGTGTTGAAAAGCCAAGCCTCCGTTCAGTCTAATTGTTGTTCTTTTGGAAGCAGTCCATGGAGTCTCTGGCTGCTTTCAAGTTGCCCTGTTGTTTTGGTCTTCTGCAGCTCTGCTACAGTGTGTCTAGATGTGGATTTCTTTTATTTATCCTCCTTCAGT
Organism: Equus caballus; assembly: GCF_041296265.1. NCBI lineage: Eukaryota > Metazoa > Chordata > Mammalia > Perissodactyla > Equidae > Equus > Equus caballus. The sequence goes on along the minus strand of NC_091705.1, from coordinate 34,525,942 downwards.
GTGCTTCCTATATCTGTGCATTCTCTTCTTTCGTCAATTCAGAAAATTTCTCAGCCATTATCTTTTTAAAAGTCACTTGTTCTCCATTGTCTGTATTCTTTCTTTCAGAGACTTGAGACTTCCTATTCTGTTTAACATATCTCTTAGCTTTTATATTTTTCCAAGTCTCCAAGTCTCTGTGCTGCATTCTAGGTCAGGGGTTAGCATACTTTTTTGGTGAATTTCCAGATAGTTTATATTTTAGACTTTGGAAGCCAAGAGGTAAGACCTGAGGATATTATGTAGGTCCTTACATAAGCAAGAACACTCCTGCCCTGCCCCGTTTGCATGATGTGCACCATCCTGGCTGGTGGACACACTTTGTGTTCAGTTGCTGAGACAGTCTCAGGATGAAATGGCTAGCCTGGAGGGATGGGTAGGTAGGGGCAGTGCTGGGCTCAGTTTTACTCTCTACCCCAGTGGCACCCAGGTTCCAGCATGCCCTTCTCTCCTGCAGAGCGCCCAGTACAGGCCAGACTCTCAATTGAGATACTACCTGTCAGTGCCCAGTGAATGCTGAGAGCAGAGCCCCAACATGTAGATGGTAGCCAGCGGGGGCCCCAGCAGTGGTGTGACGTGTCTGCTGGCCAGGAAGGCAAGTGCAGGGAGTGGAGGGGAGAATGAGGGTGAAGGAAGACAGCCCAGCCTGGTTTCCATGGCTCCCAGTGCTAGCCCACAGGAGCAGCATCCATGGGCTGTACAAAGACAGGTGGGGGGCCATATTTGACCCACAGACTGCAATTTGCTGACCCCTCTTATACATAATTTAGATTTATCTTCCAGTTCAGTTTTTCTTTTCCTTAGCTGTATGTATTCTGCTGTTTAGACCATTTAGTTTAATTTCAGATAGAAAGTTTTTTATTTCTTAAAGATCTATTTGGTTCGGTTTTTAAATTTGCTTGGCAGTTTTGAGTCTCGTTCTTTGCTCAGTTCTTTTATTTACTTAAATATTTTATAAAAAATTATATAGTGTGTCTGATAATTCCCAATGTCTGAAATCTCTTTGTCAGCTGTGCCAGTGATAGAAGTGAATCCTGAGTCTGCTGCTCTGTTTAGTAGTCATGACAGAGTGGCCGTTTGTAGTATTAGCCTCACAGTGGCACGAAGCTGCTGTCTTCAGGGCGCAGCACAACCTTTAGGTTTTACAGCATCATTTAAGCTGTCTAGGCTGCTTCCAGAGACCCACTGGTCACAGGTGCCCAAGCCAAGGGTTGGGATACGGCAGGTGTTCTGCACCAGATGTTTGGTCCAAGACATGCAATTAAAAACTGCCCTTTACCTCTCTTGTTTCTACAGCTTGCTAATAAGGAGGTGTTGAAGTTTTGGATTCACAGAAACTTAGGCAGCTTGAAAATGGAGGCAGGCACATCTTTTGGGGGAAACTTATGACCTTAGACCCGTAAACCTGAGAGGAGGCAAATTTCCAGCTATCATAGAGAATCTGTTTAGGAGAGCTCTGTGTCCCAACATCTTTTTGTGCATTTTTTTTTCCTCTTAGGTCTACGAGGAAGTCTTCACGAGGAGCGGTGAGAACCCAGCGTCGTCGGCGTTCCAAGTCTCCTGTCCTTCATCCTCCAAAGTTTATACATTGCAGTACAATAGCTGCTGCTCCCAGCAGCCAGCTCAAGCACAAGAGCCAGACTGACTCCCCTGATGGCAGCAGTGGGCTGGGGATTTCAACCCCTAAAGAGTTCACTGCAGGAGAGTGCTCTGCTTCCCTCGATACTAACCACACAGGGGCAGTTGTTGAGCCTTTGAGAACCTCGGTTCCAAGGCTCCCGTCAGAGAATAAGGAAGAAGATTCCTCTGTTGCTACCCAAGTCTCCCAAGCAAGTCTCCAGGCCAATGATCTCTCTGACTTTCAGTCTGTATCCAAGCTAAACCAGGGCAAGCCATGTTCATGCCTAGGCAAGGAGTGCCAGTGTAAGAGGTGGCATGAGATGGAAGTCTATTCCTTTTCAGGCCTGCAGAATGTGCCTCCCTTGGCCCCAGAACGAAGATCCACGCTTGAGGACTACTCTCAGTCGCTTCACACCAGAACTCTGTCTGGCTCCCCCCGCTCCTGCTCTGAGCAGGCTCGAGTCTATGTGGATGATGTCACCATCGAGGACCTGTCGGGCTACATGGAATATTACTTGTATATTCCAAAGAAAATGTCCCACATGGCAGAAATGATGTACACCTGATAGCAAGAAGCTAATTAACATGCTTTAAACCAATGAAGGGTTGTCAGAGAGATTGAGTTAATGGCAGACCTTGTGGCCATTTTGTGTGCGAAGACATCTCCTTCTGCTCACTGTGCTTGCAATAAAAACTTTTCTTGGCATCTCAGTTAATCTTCCTTCTTTAAACTTATTCTCTGAGTTCTTACATACCCACCAAGGCAAGCAGATCAAAGAAGTATTCCTCTCTTTTAGAAATGTCCTTGGGGGATGAAGAAACCCTGATTGCTTGACTGGCAGCAGTGGATACATGGTAAAGGCCTTTGTGAAACAGTGCGTTTTTAAGATCTGTTTAAGATTTGGTGGCCAAGGAAAGTGAAACGTGGTTTTGTAACTGGACTGAACATTTGTCATGCTGTAGTTGCCAGCCCAGAATATTAGAAGTTATATGACTGATTTAAACCATCTCTCATCTAACGCAAGATTTATTGTGTCTTTAAAGGTTTCTGATGTGATTGTTAAGCCAGAGATCTAAGGTCTAGATTCAATATGAATAAACTAGCTGGCCTGCTTGTTGTTTGAGAGAATCATTAAGCATCACTAAATAAACCCCTGCTGGTGCTCTTCGCCGTCAGGCGTGGCGCATGAGGTCTCTCCTGTAAGAGCAGCTTGCAGGGGGCTGCTTCAGGTGGAGGGAGGGGCTGTCATAGTTGACACTAGTGTGCGTCTTCTCCACCTCTGGCATTTTAATATATCTGGCATGTTTCAGTCAGTTGTATGTGGATCTCATACCTCAGTTTCAAATGTTCTGCATGGATCTCTTTGTCCTGCCCTCCTACCCCAGCAACCCCAAAAGAATTTTTTACATGCCATGTCCTGCATTTCTGGTCAACCATCCCAAAATTCCCTTCAAAGTTTGGTAAAAAATTCTATCCTCAGTTTTAGCTGCAGGATGAATCCTTATCTTTTTCTAGTGGCTCCAACGTGAATTTTACGTATGCCACATAACTTTTATTTTAATTGAGACCATCCTAAGCATAGCTATCAAATTTAGTAAAAATTTGTCCAGCCATTTTAACATGTTAACAGAAAGTCTGTTTTACTTTTATTTAGATTACAAAAGTTTTACTCTTTTTTTTTTTTTTGGTGAGAAAGATTGGCCCTGAGAGAACCTCTGTTGCCTGTCTTCCTTTTTTTTCTCCCCAAAGCCCCCCAGTACATAGTTGTATATCCTAGTTGTAGTTCTAGTCCTTCTATGTGGGACGCCACCTCAGCATGGCTTCATGAGCAGTGCTAGGTCCGCACCCAGGACCCCAACCTGCGAACCCCAGGCCGCCAAAGTGGAGCACGCGAACGTAACCACTCGGCCACAGGGCCAGCCCCAAAAGTTGTACTCTTTATTAAAACATCCCGTTGACTATGGGGTTGACTTGTGACAGTGGGGTCTGGGCTTCACAAATAGGTGATTTGTACTTGGGAGAGGTGGGAAGGGTATTTAGCAGAAAAGTCCCCAGCTGAATAATGAGGGACCCTTCCTAGTTACTAGGTTAATATGGATTTAGTAACATCTGGAGGCTATGGTTTGAGAAAGGGAGCAAAATGCCATGCCATCACAGCACTAGAAACTGAGGATTTCTTTCTCTTTTTTTTGAGGAAGATTAGCCCTGAGCTAACTACTGCCAATCCTCCTCTTTTTGCTGAGGAAGACTGGCCGTGTGCTAACATCCATGCCCATCTTCCTCTACTTTATATGTGGGACGCCTACCATGGCATGGTGTGCCAAGCAGTGCATAGGTCCACACTGGGGATCCGAACCGGTGAACCCCAGGCTGCTGAAGCGGAACATGCGAACCTAATAGCTGTGCCACCGGGCTGGCCCCTGAGGATTTCCTAATGCTTAGAGAGGGTGCACTGAAACTTCCTGTTCTCAAGACTCTTACACTTAGAAATTGAGGATCCCAAAGAGCTTTTGTTTATGTGGGTTATATTTATCGATATTTACCATATTAGAAATTAAAACTAAGAAATTTTAAAAATATGTATTACTTCATTTAAAGATAATGAAGCCATAAATCCATTTAGGTTAGTATAAATAACATTTTTAATTGGAAAATAACTTCCAAAACAAAAAACATTTAGAAAAGTGTCGTTGTACATTTTTGCAAATGTCTAATGTTTGGCTTAATAGAAGACAGCTCGATTCTCCTACCTGCTACTTTCAGTCTCTTGTGACGTCACATGTCACGTGACCACTGGAAAACCACACTCATGAGAGAATGAGCACGAGAAAGGCAAATCGTATGTTAATATCATGAAACTAGTTTTGACCACGCAGATCCCCTGAAAGAGTGGATTCCCAGGCCGCACTTTGAGAACCGCTAACCTAGGCCATGAGAGCTGGTTTAGGTCCCTACCACCCCACCCTCACCCCCACAACTAGTGTTTTGCTTCACCTTTTTTACCAGAGAGTAGTGGAGCAAACCGGCCTTAGCATGTTACGTGAATTAAGCTGGTTCCTAAGTCTCTAAGTCCTTTTTAGTTCACTTTTCAACCCAGTGGTCTGGTTATTTACTTAATTCTGTGTATTAACAGAACAGTCAGCAGAAAGTAAAGGCTGATGCACGTTCCTTTCATACAAAGTTGTTAGGGCGAGGGATGTCAGGATTGAAAAGGACCAAGTTCCAGTGGCTGAGTAACCTACTGAAGAAATCCAAACGTGGATGAGAGCTCAGGCATTCCACATCCGCGGGAGTAAGTTGTGAGTATTTACATCTCACTCAGAATCTTCCTCAAAAGATGAATCTTGAAGCTAAAAATTACTTGGCTCAGGCCCAGTTGGACCAGCTTTAACACGTGTCCCTCCTTGGAACAGCTGGCCTTTTGTGAGCGACTCACGGAACCAATCTTTCTCTGACGCATCCTGGAAAACGGATTTAGATTGTGGATTGAGCAATTCTTACTCTGATGTTTTGAAAAGTAGTATCCTGACGTGTCCTTATTTAATAACTATCCATTGAATATTCATTCATTTATTCAACAAATACTTATTGAGTGCTTACAACACTAGGCATGCTATGCTGGGTGCTGGGCATAGAACAGTAGGAGAGCAACATCCTTGTCCTCAGCAGAGAAATGCTTTGGAGAGAGAAGGATTAGGAGCTAATGAGGACTGGGGCAGGGGGAGGGGTTGCTATTTTATTCCAGGCGGTCAGAGAAGCTTCTGTGACAAGGTGACATTTGAGCAGAGACCTGAAGAAAGGGAGGGAGTGAGCCATGTGGCTATTTGGGGGAAGAGCATTCCTGGCAGAAGGAACAGCAAGGACATCTGTAGCTCGAGGCAGGCAAGGTCACAGAAGCATGGGGCACAGGGGCAGACCATGGAGGGCCTTATGGCCACTTGAAAGGCTTTGACTCCAGAGACGATAGGGAGCCACTTGGAAGGCCTGGAGGAGAGGGTGTGGTATCAGACTTGCCCTTACCCAGAGCGCTAGCTCCACTTATGGACCATGAGGGGGGCAGTTAGGAGCTATTGCAGTAAGTCAGGCACGGGTGTTAGTGGCTTGGACACTTGGCAGTAGAGAAGGTGTATTCCAGAATTATTTTGAAGGTAGAACTGAAGAGATTTGCTGCTGGATACAGGGTGTGAGAGAAAGACTGGAATTAAGGAGGATTCCAAAGCTTTTAATAAACTAGGAGTTGGCTGCAGGAGCAGATCTGGGAGGAGAAATTGGGAATTTGGTTTTGATCTTGTCAAGTCTAAGATGCTTATGAGATACCATGTAGAGATGTTGAGTTGGTGGTTGCATACATGACTGAAGATCGGGAGAGAGGTACAGGCTGGAGATCCAAATTTAGGGGCCATCAGTATATGCTTGTTTTTTAAAGCTATGAGACCAAAGGGGATTGCTTAGCAAGTGAATGTGGATAAAGCATTGGTTAGAGGACCAAGCTCTGGGATATTCCCAAGGTATTAGAGGTCAGGGGAATGAGGAGGAACCAGCAAAAGACTAAATAGGAACAGCCAGGAGCAGATCCAAGCAAGGAGTCCTAGAAACCAAGTGAAAAAGCATTTCAAGACGGGACATGTCAGCTGCCAAATACCGTGGAGAACGAAAGATGAGGAGCACCCACTATGTGCAAGCCCTGGGCCTACAAAGATGAGCCAGAGTACCGGGCACTTAGTAGGTGTTCATGCATTTTTTTGGAATGAAGCTAATCCTTGCTTGAAACACTTCATAGTTTGGAGGAGGAGCCAGCATGTGGGAAGGCTCCTGACCCAGCCAGGAAACTTGTCTTGGGAGGTGAAGCTGCTTCAGCTGAGCCTTCAATGGCTGAGAAGAACTCAAGTGGGTTTCTGTGCTCAGGCCTCTCTGTTCTGGATTTTCAGTTCCCTCCCCTCGGTGCTCCCTAGGAAGCAGCCACGCCTGAGAAGTTGAGAAGGAAAGAGAGGCAGCAAGTGACTGCCCCTTCTGACCACAGAACAGAACCACAGAGCAAGGAAAGACCCGGAAGAGAGAGAGAGTGCGATAGCTAGTTTAAAAACAGTGTCAACTTCTTTCCCAGTTTAGCTAATTCCATCCAGTCTGAAGAACCTGGTTTTCTCAAGGAAAATCCATTGTCATACACATATGGCCACGAGGGGTCTCCCTTTCCCCGACCCGAACCTCTTTAAAGGGCGGGGCGCAAAAATGAAGGCTGGTCACAAAGTTCACTGGTCAGGTAAGGCAGGACCAAATTTGGCAAAGAGTTTACTTAAACTTCAGAAATTAAAGTGTCCCTTTACCAATAACAGTTTATCATTTAAAAAAAATGAAAAACCACGAGGTAATGTTGAGTAAACACGGATTGCACAGTAAGGAGAGCTTCGCTATCAAGGAACTTAAGAGGGGTGAGTCTCTCTTCCCTTTTTGGTGACTATTTTTATTAAGCATGTTAGTGTGAAAAGCAACTTGTTATGTGAGAAGAATATTAATAGCTAACGTTTATTCGGTGTCTGGTGTGTTCTAAGCCTTTCACACTGTTAACTCACGTAATCCTTACTCAGCCGTGTAAGGTAGTTACCCCGAGTCGTAATAATCCTTTGAGATAGGTACTTTCAGAGATGAAGAGTTTATGGTTTAGAGAAATTAATGATTGGGCCAACGTCACACAGCTTGTGAGGGACAGAATTGGGAGTTGAACACACATCTAACTCCACAACTATCTACTCTACACAGCCGATGGTAAATAAGTGGATTCATGAATTTGTAAGTGTTATTAAGAAACAGTTTCTTAATTTGAAAGCATGCAGTGGTTCTTAACCAGGAGTGAAAGGCAGGTTCGTCTGAGGAGCTTTTAAGAAAATGTAAGGGTCCAAGGCTTCTCCCAGGACCATCTAATTCAGTAGGTTGGGGTTGGGGATCGGGGTCTGGAATCTGTTGATTTTTAAGTTCTCCAGGTGATTCCTGTGTGTACCCACCGGTGGTGGGAACCCCACAGGGAGCTGCACTGATGAACAGTGGCTGCATTTCCATAGGTGGAACCGCTCACTAGGACAGAACAACCACTCAGCCTCAGCACAGGATTACCGGCATTCGCCTGGCCTTTAGCTACACAGGGTTTTGAACTCGGGCAACTCAAACTCCTCTAGCTTCCAGTGTGAGATGCTCTTTCCTCTCCCCTTGAGAGCAGAGCTGGAAAGAAACGTGTGATTCTCCAAAGGCCTCGGTGAGAAGCGGCAAAAACAGAACTCTCCGGGGGCAACAGTGCAGAGTTCTTAGAAGGGAATTGTGCGAGCAGGCTGTCGGCCAGCCTGGCCCGTGGTGAGTCAGAACCCAGAGGATACAGTCTTTACCCACTGCCATTTGCTGCCTGTCAGCTTGGCACACAACCAGGGATAGTGAGCTCAGAGGCTGGTGTCTCCACCTGGGGTGAAAGGTGGACACGGAAGGGGCTCTCCAAGGCAGGGGGCTGTGAACCACAGAGGAACCGTGTCGTGAGGACTGGGAACCAGCTGGGATGAAGGGAGAGAACATTCCTCTCCATTCCTGAAAGAACAAATCTGCAGAGTCTTAAGTCGTCATGGGATTTGGAGTATGTCAGATAATAGTCTGATGTTCTCAAGTGCCTTTTTCTAGTGCTTTCTCTCCTCCCCCTCTCCCATCTCTCTCTCACACACACCCGGCTTCCTGTTCTCAGCGGCCCGTACCTTTCCCAGAACTGCCCTGTGCTCCTGTTAACCCTGGGCTCAGCTGGGATTTCCAGTCATTAGCCTTGGCCACAGCTTCATGTCATAGAGATTTACTCGTCCCTTTCTCTAGAGTCTGTGGGAACCCGAGTGCTGAGCATCCGTCCAGGCCCTTAGCTCCTGCCCTGCCCCAAGAGCTCCCTGAAGTCTGGCCTCACAGCCTCTTAGGACACCAGAGCGAAAGGGAGCTTGGCAAGGGAATATTTTCAAAATATCACAATCCTTGAGTATTTCTGAGACGACCTCATTCCAACACAACGGGCAACCCTGAGTCTCAGAGGCAGAGAGAGGAGGGCGGGCTCCTCGCTCTTCAGAGGAGACAGATAGGGAACCGTGGCTGCCTTTTGCACTGGGCTCCTCCCAGGGTTTTCCCAGGGTTGGGGTGGCGGGAGGGAATTGGGGGTTGTGCGTGAGTGCTGGACTCAGATCTGCTCTATCTTCCAGACTCTGTTTCCAGAGCCTCACCTCTCTTTCCGAGTTCCCTCCTCTGCTTTCAAAAGCCTGCGTGAAACCATGCCCCGTTCCTTTCTCCTTAGGTCACCAGATTCCTTTGCGGGGTTGGCAGCGTGCGATACCCCAGGTCCTGTTAGGGCATGTGAGTAGTGCTGGGGCTGTGACTTGCCAACCTCTGTGCTCTGGGGGATTTTAAGTGTCCAGGACTGGCTGTTCCGCTAGTCTTCCTTTCCCCTCCCTTCCCTGACTCCTCTGCCCCTTCCCTCCCCGCAGACTCCCGGGACCATGAAGGTGGAAGGGAGCTCTTACCCAGTGGGAGAAAAGCCACCAAATTGCCCCAGCTGCTGATACTTAGTTCTCAGCGTCCCTTCCTCATCCCGCCAGCCACTCCCTGGGTCCGAAGCACTAGCCCAATTTTAAACACCCCTCCCGCTTTGAAGGAGGCTGGGCTGGCCAGGGGGTTATTTTGGGAGCAGCTTCTGAGATCCAATGGCCTTGTTAGGGCAACACTGACCTTTCCATCCCTGGAGGAGGGCAGGATTGGAGAGGGGGCGGGGCGGCCGCCCGGAGATCGACAGCCCCGCACACCCACTGGGGTGGAGGAGAAGGGGGCCAGCGGCTACAGGAATTCAGCCTCGGGCTGGGGCTGTCACCGAGGGGAATTTCCCCTCTTTGAATCGGACTGGGGACCCTCCCACCCCACCCCTTTCACTGTGCCTTCTTAAAGGGATCACACTGTTTTCCTCTGACTCCATGGAATCCAGACTTGGGACGCTCTGTGCAGACTTTGAATCTTTCCCTCCCGCTTCCTTCCCAGCTGGCAGCCTTCCTCTGGCTGATTGAGTGGGGGCCTCCCAGGCATGGCACTGACCAGCCGACCCAGTGCTGACTTGGCTCCTGGGCTGCTTCAGCCTCTGCTGGCATCTCGCGTGCCCCCTCCTGGGGCTCTGTGGCAGTGGTGAGTGGGGGGCCCAGCCCTGCGCCCTGAGCGTGCTTGGAGAGTGTCGCTGGCACCCCTTCGCCCTCTCCCCCAAGCTGGAGGACGGCGAGGTCGTCAGGAGCTATGATGAGATGAGCGGGGGCCGCTTTGACTTTGATGATGGCGGGGCGTACTGTGGGGGTTGGGAGGGGGGAAAGGCCCACGGACATGGACTGTGCACGGGCCCCAAGGGCCAGGGCGAATACTCGGGTTCCTGGAACTTTGGCTTTGAAGTGGCGGGTGTCTACACCTGGCCCAGCGGAAACACCTTCGAGGGATACTGGAGCCATGGCAAACGGCACGGGCTGGGCATAGAGACCAAGGGACGCTGGCTCTACAAGGGCGAGTGGACCCACGGCTTCAAGGGGCGGTACGGAACCCGGCAGAGCAGCAGCAGCGGTGCCAAGTATGAGGGCACTTGGAACAATGGTCTGCAGGACGGCTACGGCACCGAGACCTATGCGGATGGAGGTGAGCCCAGCCTGGGCCCCGCAGAGCTGGGGCAGGAGCCAGATGGGGTGAGGAACACTGGTGGAGGATGGGAAGAGCAAGGGGCAGTGTGGCACAGAATCAGAGGGGCCAGGATGTTATTTGCTGTGTGGCATTGGGCAAGCTGCTCTACCTCTCTCAGCATCCATTTCCTTGTTAGTAAAGGCAGTGCCAATAACCAGGGCTATTGAGAAGACTGGCAGGAGTGCTTAGTAGAAGCCCTGCCTTAGAGATACATGCTTAACACACATTCAATAAGATGTAACTGCTACTGTTTGCATGCTGGGTATACCAACTGCTGGGGAATATACTCTCGCTTGTGCTCTGCAAGAGTTTGCTAAGCTCAACATTGCCATGAAAATTATTTTCAAACAATAGATCATGAAGTGTCCATTCATTCATCCATCCACCCACCCACTCCTCCATCCATCCATCCATCCGTTCACCCACTGACTGACTCATCCACCCATCCGTCCATCCATCCATCCACTCACCCACTTATCCATCCATCGACCATCCATCCACCCACCCACCCACTGACTCATCAACCCACCCATCCCTCCATCCCTCCATCCATCCATCCATCTACCCACCCACTCATCCCTCCATCCAAGCATCCATCCATGTGTCCTTTTGTTCAGTGTGTATTTCTATAGCACTTCCTATTTGCCAGGCATTGTAAAAGGGTTGGATATAAAGGTGAATAAGACACAGCCCGTGGCTTCAAAGATAGGCATTTGGACAAATAACTGCACACCTGTATGTACAGAGTGCCGTGGCAGAAAAGGGCAGTTAGATGTGAGGAGATCATGGAATGCTTTAGGACAGGTGACATCTGAGCTGGATCTCGATGGGAACATCTCCTTTGTTGGGGTGGGAGTGGGACAGAGAGGAAGGAGTGAAAAGCTCAGAAGCATGAGTGCTCAGAGGGTTAAGGACACGGAAAGGAATTTCCTGCGGCAAAAGAGCCCTGGGAAGGGGCAGAGCAGACAGCAGCACCTCCTCCACTGGGTGTAACTTTGGACATATCACTTCTCTGGGCCTCAGTTTCCTCATCCATAAATGGGGTGTTTTAGAATATCAGGACTGCTCAAAATGTGGTCAGTGGACAGGCAGCATCAGCATCATCTGTCCGCCAGTTAGAAAAGCAAATCCAGGGGTCCCACTCAGGCCTTCAGAAGCATTCTGACTCTGTCTGAGGGCGGGCCAAGGCATCTATTTGAACAAGCCCATGTGGCAATCTTTATACACATTAAAGGTGAAGCAGTATTGCTTTAAATCAGTTTCTTGCAAACTACAGATAGTGGGCCAGCCTGGCCTGCTGCCTGTTTTCGTACAGCCTGTGAACTGAGAATGGTTTCACATTTTGAAATGTTTGAAAAAAACCCAAAAGAAGAACACTATCTTGTGACAAGTTAAAATTCTATGAAAGTCCCTATGTAACAGCCTCAAATTTGCCTCTTGGCCCACAAAGCCTAAAATATTTATTATTCGACTCTTTACAGGAAGCGTTTGCCAGGTCCTACTTCAAATGTTCATTCAGGTTCCTTCCAGCTCAGGATCATTCTGTGAAATCTCCCTCCCGTGCTCCATTGGGAAGAGGAGCTGACGCAGATAACTCGAAACTATGGCTAATTACAAAAACATATTTGGTATCATAAGGCATCGTGGTATATTATATTTGTCACGAGTCTCCCTTCCTTATGGTGAGGGCAGGAGGTGGGCAGTCTGGGAGGGCACTGGGGGTGGGGCAGGAAAGAGCATAGCCAGCCCAGGGTGGAAGGTTTGCTCACACTGAGGCCTTTGGGCGTACAGAGAGCAGCCTCAGGTGCAGGATGGGCTCCTGACCGGGCTGCCAATTGGTGAGTGTCTGGCGAGGACCCTTCCTTGAATGTGTCTGGATGTTAACAGGGTTGTCCCTGGAATTTCTGTGGGCACAATGGCGGCTGCACAGCATGGGCTGGAATTGGACAGAGGTGAAGACAACTTCTGGCTCCCCACTTCCTAATTCGGTGACCTCGAGCTGTTTGCTGAACCTCTGCAATTCAGTGCAGTTCAACTCAGGAGATGTGTATGCCCCACACTGCGCCAAGCCCTGGGGACAAGCAGAGAGCAAGCCTCAGTCTCTCTGGCTATAGAGTGGAGATAATCCTTGAAGGCCCGGCAGGCGTCAGTTCCCTAAGCAAAGTGGTGCAGTCTGCACGTGCCGACAATTCCCTCCTTTCCCTCTTCCCCCTCTCCAAACCAGGGTGTGTGTGAGGGCCTGGATGTGAGTCACAGGGACACACATTTCTGGGAAACTCTGCACTGATCTCCCACTATGTCGGAAAGAGGAGAAAACCATTCATTCATTCATGCGACCAACATTATGGAGCAAGAACTGTGTCAGGCACCATGCCGCAGCAAGGTCCAGGGGCCAGGGCAGGGAGCAAGCAAAGTCCTCAGGGAGCTTCCTGTCTAGTGAAGAAGACAGAAATAAACTGGAAAACAAATATACATGTAATTTCCAGAAGTTACTGATATGATGGTAAAAATAGCAGAGAAGGAAGAGGGTGATATTTTTGAATAGGGTGGTCTGAGAAGCAGGATGGGGAAGACTAGGGAGGCAGTAAAGACTTCCAGGCAGAAGGAATGGCAATTGCAAAGGCCCTGAGGCAGGACTGGGCTTGGCATGTTTGAGGAACAGCAAGCATGCCAGAGGGGTGGGCATAGAGTGAATGAAAGGAACAGGCAGGAGCTGACGGTGGAGTTGTGGGCCAGGTCACTTGGGCTTTGCAGGACCCTGGGTTTTATCCTAGGTGTGTCCAGGGGCTCCTCAGGCCAGGAAACTGGAAGACCTGCTCCTCTGGTTTGTCAGAGGCCCAGATTCTTCTGCTTAACGAGACGGCCCCACATCCAGGGGCCAGGAAAGCTCACAGATCCTCTCTCCAAAGCCACACACGAGGTGCAGCACTCCAAAATTAGATGTGGCCACTGCTTCGGAAAATCTCGTTAATCAACCTGTCATCAGTACCCTGAGGGTTTGTTAAGGACCTGCCCTTTGCCCCATCCTGTGTAGTGCTGAGGGGAATGTGGACAAATGAGATCCTGAGATTAGGAGCAGTTGCGAGTCGGCAGCCCTGGGTTATCGCTCTGGCCTTACCATATTACTTAATCTCTTGGAGCCTTAGTTTCCTCGTCAATAAAATGGACTTGTACTAATCTCTCATAAGATTTCTCGTGGGATAAAGGAGTACTCGATAAATGGTAGTTGCTATTATTACTACTAACTATCATCAATTCATTCAATAACTGTTGAGTGAGTATTATGAAGCCAGCACTATACTACACTGGGGGCAGAGGGGTGTAGAAATGAACAGAATGGGGAAGGCCCCTGCCTGCCAGAGAATCTAACAAGAAATTGTACTACAGCATGTTGGATGCTAGGCAGGGGCATACCGGGGATGAAGGGAGCAAGAGGCCGGCACCTAACCAGACTTAGGCGTAAAGGGAGGCTTCCTGGAGTAAGAGGCAAGCCGGGCTCTGAAGTCTGGAGTGAGCCAGATAACAAGGGTGGAGGACGGATGCTCCAGGTGGAGAGAACAGAGCGTACAAAAACCAGGACGTCCACACTCTGCAGTGCAGCTGGGAGAGCAAGCTGAAACTGGCATCTTATCTCCAGTTTTGAGAAGTATTGATCAAAGGGACAATATGTCCCATTTCCTCCACTCCCCACGTTACCTCGCAGTCAAATGTTGCCGGTGACCGTCTTCTCTAAACCAAAGTTTTCCAAACTGGAGGTGTCGCCCATTAATAAGTGGTGAAAACAATTTAGTGAGTCATGACCTGCATTTTTTTAAGATGAAAAAATAGAAGAGAACAGATTAGAATAGAACAGAACAGAACAGAATAGAAAACATCAGAGTGTTTCACAGAAAATAAGGTAAGGCACTGTATCCTGAAACATTTGTTCAGTTGGAGATATATGTAGATATTGTGTGTGTGTGTGTGTGTACAAGTGTCTGTGTTTATGTATGTGTTACGACGTCAAATGTATTTCCTACTGCAGGTCATGCTCAAAAAGTTTGAAAAGCACTGTTGTAAAGTGACTTCAGCTGGCATCTTCATCGAAGCCCCTGCCATTCCTACCTCCACAGCCCCTCCCTCTCCTCCGCGCTCACTTTGGCTGGAGGTTAAGCTCTCCACTTCTCTGGCAGGAAGGGGAAGGTGGCGAAGGCAAAGGAGCTCCGGCTCCCCAGCTCTGCTGTGAGCCTCCTGGGCCCCCTCCCCCACCTATAGTGCTTATTCCTCCCCTGGCCATATATAGCAAAGCTAAAAATAGCCACTGACTTAAAGTGCCAAAGCAAGCATACACCAGACCCTTAAGTAGTAACCTGTAATGTGTTGCGTGGCTGCCTGGCTGTTCCCACCCCAGAGACCAACAGACCCCGGGACTAGAAGGGCCATTAGTGATCTTTGCTTTCCGCAGTTCTTCATCTGGGACCTGTGCCTTGGCCTCAGAGGCCCATGAACGCGCTGAAATTGCAGGCAAGATGTGCGCGTGCAGGCAAGATGTGGGCGTGTGCGCATGGACAGCCTGTGGTTTTCTTAGGGGCATTTCCTCGGAGAGCCATCAGATTCTCAAAGTAACCTGGTGCTCAAATAAGTTCCAGAACCACTGATCTGGTTCAGTAATGCCCCCCAAGATGTGCAGTGGGAAAACCAGGCCCAAGGTTGACTTTTTTTCATAAAGCTAATAATAATAATGGCCAACATTTTTGGAGGGCTTACCATGAGCCATGTGCTGTCCTTGGCATCTGACATACGCTGTGTTATTTAAACCTTGACAACAACTTTATGGGGAGGTACTGTTATTATCCCTATTTTATAGACAAGGAAACTGAGACACAGATCATTTAAGTATTCTCACTCATCGTCCTCTGGCCAGTAAGAGGCAGAGATAGAATTTGATAATAAGAAATGGTTATTAAATATTTCACGTTATAAATATTTTCATAAGTGATAAACAACTATACAAATAGTCAGCACTGGCTATGTCATTTGTAAGACCCAGCGCAAAATGAAAATGCAGGGTTCCATCTTCAAAATCATTAAGGAATTCAAGATGGCGACAGAACATTAAACCAAGTGCACTTCCTTCTGAGAGCAGAGCCCTGTGTGACAGCACGGAGTGAATGCCCACGAAGCTGACCCTGACAACAGTGATGACTGTATCTGCCACTTATCGAGTCTTTACTATGTACCAGGCTCTGTGCTAAGACTCTTACATGCATCCCATTATTTAGACTGAACAACTCTCTCATCTACTACACTCATGGCTTTCACATTTTTATGATGACAACCCTGTAAGATACGTATTTCACATTGTAATTCTATGCATACGTGCACACAAATGTAAAACTGAAACAAATCATTACAAAACAATATTTCCCTTCCTATTGTGGGACTTGCTATTTTCTCTTTTATTTGATCTTGTTGATAGAATTATTATTCTATCTTCTGGAGAGAATTAAATGATGCCTTGATATATGTCAAGCACTTGGAACAGATTTTGGCATGTGGTTAGTACTTTTATTATGATTACATGCTGAAAAGATGATATTTTTATGTTTAACTATGATAAATGGATCAAAAACCCAAGGTTTTGGGCTCTGGATACAGTTTTCTTTCTCCCGCCCAAAGCTGATGACTGAAGCTCATTTTAGCCCCACTGCCTGAACATGGGAGCTGAACGAATTTGCCAGGATCGGGGCCTGCGCAGTACCTGCTGTCACATTATCTGGGTCTGTGATATGTGTTTCTTGAAGCAACTTAACCTCCATATTTATTTATTTATTTGCTCCCCGAAGAAGTGTCTTTTCTATTGATCTATTTGTCTATCTTTGTGCCAATGCCACACTGCCTTGGTTACTGGAGCTTATATTAAGTTTTTAAATCAGAGTAAATCTGCCAACTTTGTTCTTCTTGTTCAAGACTGTTTGGGTTAGTCTAGGTCATTTCCGTTTCTATTGACGTTATAAAGTCAGCTTGTTGATTTCTACAAAAAAGGCTGGCTGGGAATTTGATTAAAAATGCATTAGATCTATACATCAACTTGGAGAGCATGGACATCTTACCAGCAGGGAGCCGTCCAATCCATAGATAAGGAAAATATCCCTATTTATTTACGTCTTCTTTAGTTTTCATTCAGCAATGTTTTGGAGTTTTCAGTGTCTTACAAATCTTTTGTTGAGTAAAATTAAGTATTTTTTATGACATTGTAAATTACATTTTAAATTTCATTTTTCCAATTTTTCATCGTGAGGCAGTAGAAATACAGTTATTTTTACATATTGACTCTGAAGCCTTTCACCTTGCTAAATTAATTTTTTAGTTCTAGTGTGATTTTTTTGTTTTTGTTTTTTAGATTTAAAAAGAATGTCTTTCAACTTAAAACTTCTTGATTGCTATTAAACGTCAAGTGTAGACGTCCTAAGAGAGTCTGGTGATACCGAAGGAGGCACGTGGTACTTAAGCACCTGGGGCTTCCAGGAGCCAGATCTGGGTTCAGATCCCAGCTGTGCCACTTCTCAGTTCTATGAACATGGGCACATCATGTAACCTCTCTCAGCTTCCATTTCCTTCTTTCCATTACGGATGTCAGAATCTCCCTCAAAATATGATTGAAAAATGAAGTGAACTGATACAGAAGAAGCACTTAAATAATGCCTGGCACATGGAAAACGCTGAAACAGATCTTTTCTTTTCTGTGTTTCCTTCACACTCCAAAGAGTGAACTGATTCAGGATGGCCTGAACCTCAGCTGTCCCTATTTTGGAGAGAATATTTCAGCACAAAAACTGGATTTTGACTCTGGAGCAGTTAATCAGCCCGGCCCTCGTTCTGCCTTGAGTCTTGCCAGTGTAGATGGAACCCATGCCAGGCACGGTTCCATTTCGAATGTAGAATCAGCATAATTTAACCTCATCTTGAAAATCTCATCCCAGATCACAGCCAGGGGTCAATACAACAGCCAGCTGAGTTGCTGTCGTGGCAGCTTTTGGCATTCTCTGGGACCCTGGGGAGCAGAGTGGACCCTCAGCAAGACAGGGAAGTGGACATAATTAGCCTTTCCTCTCTATAGCCTTCCTTTCTGTGATGCGTGAGTCCAGCTGGCCAAGTGTCTGCAGACGTGCCCCTGTCCAAGGCCAGGCCCTCGGGATTCATTGAGCTTGCTTGTTTCCAGGGTCTGCTAATTCCATGTCCCCAGCAGCTGTTCCCTGGACCAGCCCTTGCGGCCACACCCTTTTGAGGAATGTCCAGTCTGATCTTCTGAGGGCCCTGGTTGAGGGTGCCGTGTGTGGTAAGGGGACAGGGTTGCTGACTGCCAAGGACCGGGGGCTGTCCTTGTTCTCTCCTATCCCTTTCCAAGCTAGAGCTACAGAGAAGGTGGGCAGTTGGGTCCGGTAACGAGCGAAACATCCAGGACCCCGACTGGCTCCCACATAACTGCTTTGAGTGGCCAAGACCCGCCTGGCAAAATCCATAGAGCCATCCAGGGGCAGTGGGAACTCCTGAACCCCTTCCCCTCATGCAAGCGGTAGTACCTTGTGCCCAGAGGTGTTCAAGCTCTGGACACCATCGCTAAGGACGGTGTAGAATGGGGACCACACGCCAAGGCCTGAGGGCTACACACAGCTGTGCCGGGAATGCTGTATGGCATGCACAATGTTTTTATTACTTTTATTTTCAATGAAGTTTGAATCCCTTAGAGATAACATCTTAACAAAGTCATCCAATTCCTTATCATTGATGGCAGGACAACCTGACAGTATGTGCCCATGATGGGATGTACAGAGGACAGTATGTGCCAGGAAGGTGTGGAGCAGGGGCAGTTCATGCAGAGGCTTGCAGGCCGTTGTAAGAATTTGACTTCTACTTGGAGAAAAACGGGGACCATCAAAGTGACATGATCTGACTTCGTTTAAAGGGATTCCTTTGGCTACTGTGTTGAGAGACAGGGGGACAGGAGGTGATACAGAAAAGGGTAGAAGCAGAGAGACCACTTAGTGAGTTTATGGCAATAAAACAGGTGAGAAACAGTGATGGCCTGGACCACCATCTTGTCACCAGGAGTGGAGACAAGTGGTTGAACTCCGGATCCATTTTGAAGGTGGAGCTGATAGATTTTGCTGATAGATTGGATGGGGGAGCATGAGAAAGAGGAATCAAGGATGGTTCCAAGGCTTCAGCCTGAGCCATGGAAGGATGGCGTTGCCCTGAACTGAGACGGGATGAGGGGTGCGGGGGGGAAGGTCTGGAGCTTGGTGTTGGACATCGTGGGTGACAGAGGCCTGTTAGATGTGCCACGTGGGCATGAGGGTTGTGGGCAGCGCTGCATACAAACAGAGGGGCCTCCTTCTGAACTGAGACCCTCTCCCCTTGATCCCTTTTGCCTCCCCAACAGCCAGTTATTTCTGGTTTCCAAGGCCCTCAGGGTTGCTGAGCTGACCCGGGGCCTGGCGAAGGGGCTTTGACTCGGGCCCCTGGGCTGTCAGCACCAGGCAGCGTCACCTGGTTAATCCCTGGCTTCTCGTTGGAGCTGTGGGGCGTCATCCGGGGCAGCAGCCTCGGGACGTGGGGGTGGTGGAACCCTGCAGGCTGCAGGGACTTGTCCTACACCTGCTGCAACCCGACCCTGCTCTCGGGAGCTGGTCGCAAATGCCACCGGCTTCTCTGCTTTGGGGCGCTGATGGGGGATCCTGGGAAACCGGAGACAGCGGCGCACTGACAGGCGGCAGCATTTGGAGCCATGGGAAGAGACTTTGGTGCCACCCTGCAGTGGGGACAGAGCAAGGCCTTGGGATTGTTACAGGAAAAACAGAGTGCAGTCTAAATGCCCGCCCAAAGGGACTGTTACACGAGCTCCTGAGACCACGCCATAAAGTATTGAAGCCCTTAGACAAAGGCAGACCCACTCTACTCACACGGAAAGGAATGGAAGACATTTTAACTGAAAAAGAGCCACTGGACAGATACTTATTGAGAGCCTACTGCCTGCTAGGCAGTGTTCTGAGTGATGGGGATAGTGGTAGGGCGGGGAACAGCTGACCTTTTAGTCTATTTGTTATTTGTTTCATGCATAGGCTTGTAAATGAATGGAAAAGGCCTGGAAGGACCTAAATTGTTAACAGCAATTACCCCTGGGGAGACAGTACAGGGTTTTCTTATTTTTTTTTTAAGATTTTATTTTTTCCTTTGTCTCCCCAAAGCCCCCCTGGTACATAGTTGTGTATTCTTCGTTGTGGGTTCCTCTAGTTGTGGCATGTGGGACGCTGCCTCAGCGTGGTCTGACGAGCAGTGCCATGTCCGCGCCCGGGATTTGAACCGACGAAACACTGGGCTGCCTGCAGCGGAGCGCGCGACCCCAACCACTTGGCCACGGGGCCAGCCCCCAGGGTTTTCTTATTTTAAATACTCCTTTCTTTTTGAATTTTATGCAATGAGCATGTGACTTTTGTAATTTTTTAAAAAGCACCCTCTGTCCCAACACATAAATAACATTTATATACAGACATGGTAAGAAGTCTTAGGGTACAAAAAAGCATTTGGGGGCTCTAAGCAGAATTCTCTAGAATCTAGGCTCAGATCCCAAATGATCTCCCTTTGTTCCTCCGCACTCTGGGGTATTCAGCTCTTCAAGGCAAGGCAGAATTGAAAGGCAAGCAAGGCCGCAGATCTGTTCTTTAGTCCCAGCTGAGCTACTGAGCTACCAGGCGGCTGTGTGGCCTTGGGCAGGTCCCTCTACCTCTCTGTGCCTGAGCTTCCTCCTTTGTATAATGAAATGACTGAACTGTACTTACTCCTAATAGTAAGCTGATTTTCTTTCACAAGCAACACCAGCTCATTGACTATGGCTGCCTGGAGATGTGATGAGGGGAGGCTGCTTGGCCACATGAGTACTCAGCATCAGGGTGGATTAGCAACGTCTGTTGTGGTCACAGGATGGGGAAGAGACGGTTCATGTGACAGATTACTTGTTGCCTTGGGCTAGATGGTCTCCAAGGTCCACTCCACTGTCACCTTCTGAGGATTGAAATATTCTCACCTACCCGAGTTGAGGTTGTCTATGACCACGGTGACCATTTGCAGATACCAGGCACGTGACAGTCTGTATGAAGTATGGGGTGCTGGCACCAGCTCCTACCGGCTCATGAGAGCCCACTGTTAAATTTTTAGAGACTTTGCAAGTAGGCTGTTCCACTGTTGGTAGCTTGACTGGCAATGGTGCGAATAATTCTATGATGGAAATTGGCCAACACTATGAATCAGGGTTGATTGTTTTTCCAACGAGCTGTTTACCAGTGTACCAGTGAACAGTGTGTGAATACGAACAGCCCTTCTTCCCTTCTCACCCACACTTAGGGCTACCAACCATCCCCGTGTGCCTGGGAACCATCCTGGTATTAGTACTGAAAGTCCCGCATCTCGGGACGCCCCTCAGTCTCAGGCAAACGGAGACGACTGGTCCCTGCGGTGACTTCACTTCCCTGAGTGAAGGGACCCAGCATCAGTCGAGAGTCTAAGGTCTCTGCTAGACGACCCACGTAATACTCACAGCAACCTGGCAAAATACGCTTGCCGTGCTTACTTTACTGAGCCGACAGAGACTCACAGAGAACTCGTCCAAGGCCTTGTACTCATTCACCTGACAGTGTTGCTGAATGCCTCCTATGTGCCAGGCATCGCACCGAGCGCTGGAGATGCTGTGGTGAGCAAGGCAGCCTCAGTCCCTGCCCTCAGGACACGCATTCTAACAGCAGAGACCAGCACCGAACAGCTGGCTATTTACAACAGGGGATAAGTAATTGGAAGGGCAAGTAGGAGAGTTTATGAGCTGATAAGGGGGAACCTAGCCTGGTGGGGTAATCAGAAAAGGCCTCCTTGAGGAAGTGATGTTGAGGCTGAGATCTGAGGGATGAAGAAAGGTTATCTGGGTGACAGGGGAGCCACACTGTGCCAGGCAAAAGGAACATCAAATGCAAAGGCTTGGAGGTGGGAATGGAGCATGTTATGTTCCAGAAAAGGCTGGAGCACAGAGATTGAGAGAGTGGGGTAGATGAGGATGGAGGGATGGCTGGGACCGGACCATGAGGGCCTCGTGGGTCACAGTGAGGAGTTCTGACTTTATCCTTATGGTAGATTCTGCTGGACACCCTCAGACACCCCTCAGGACCAGGGTCCTCATTCCTCCAGCTGCCGGGAGTGTTGGCTGCTGATGGCCCCTAACTGGGCATTGGTGTCTGTCAAAGGGAGATGCCTTACTCTGGGGGCAACCCACAGCTGATGACTGGCTGATACAGGAGCACACAGACCTGGCCGCCTTGCTTTGATTTGGGACAACTCCAAAGGGCCATCCCAGCTCCAGAGATCCCGTGGGGTCAGCTGAGGCTCAGCTGGAACTGTTCAACTTCTTCCACCGTTGAAGCCTGCTCCCTTCCTTACAGGT
This sequence comes from Equus caballus, assembly GCF_041296265.1. Lineage (NCBI taxonomy): Eukaryota > Metazoa > Chordata > Mammalia > Perissodactyla > Equidae > Equus > Equus caballus. Next base: position 34,504,106 of record NC_091705.1, on the reverse strand, counting down.
GCCCATCCCGAGAGCACTCCCCGCAAAATCACCCACATGCAATCTCAGTCGCAGACGACATTTCCTAGGGACCCAAGACAGTCCCCCTTCCAGGCACTGGGAAGCCATTGCAGGGTTTTAGGTGAGGCACCCTGAGCAGATCTGCATCTTATAAAGGAGACGACTCTGGCAGCAGCGAAGAGTAGATTGAAGCAGATGTCAGTGGAGGTGGGAGAGCGGGGAAGCTGCTGTGTGGTGAGCCTCGGAGAACTGCCGCGGCCTGGACCAGATGGATGGGTGCAGATAAAGAGGAGTGGGGGATTAAAGAGATATTCCAAATCAGGTCTATCTGTGTCCAAAGCCCAAGCAATTTCCACTATTCTTTACCGCCCCTAAAGATGTCTCAGGCTTGACTTGCTTGCTCTGGGACACTGGGTCCATGGTCTTTATCAAGATGGGTTAGAGCCAAGCTGGGATGGTCCCCTATACCCAGGGGCATCTATATGGGTGTCTGTGGCACGGGCATGAATGTTCGCCACCATGTGCGTTCCTGGTTTACCTGCTCCGGTTTTGGTATGCCTGGATGAAAGCCACTGACCCCCGGACTCTCTGGTGCTCACTCTCCTACCTGCCAGGCTCCATCTTAAATCCAGTCTGAAATCTGTTGATGACACTTCCATGGTCCTGCCCAAAGTTCTTGTGCTAACATCTGAGACTATGTGAGAATACTTGGAGAAGGATCGGGGACAGCTGTTAGACAAAACAGACAAGATCTAGGCAAGATAGCTGCCATCAGAGAGAAGAAGAGACAAACGTCTCCAGCAATGAGAGTTTGGAGGGAGGAAGGAGTCCTGGGGAGGTTTCCTGAAGGAGGTGGCTTTGAAGCTGGGCTTTGGAGGGTTTGGGAAGACAAGGCTGGGAAGGGGAGTTGGGACCAGGTCATGAAGACACTGGACTGTCAGGTGAGGACTTCCATAGGCAGTGGGGACCCTGGAGTCGAGCTGGGCCTGATTCCTCGTCTCTCCATCTCTGTTCAGTCCTCCAGGGACACTGACGTCCGGAGGCTGATAGGAGGTCGGTGGACACGTCTTACAGCTCTTACCCAGGTTGCATATTACAGTCACCTGAGGTCCTTTAAACAGTCCAGTATCCATGCCAATCAAGTCATAATCTCTGGCCAGAGGGCGGGTCTTGCACTATAGACGTGGCTTCCAGAAACTGCTCTGTTGTGTGTGTTCAGGGGGTGTGCAGGCAGGTCTCACTGATGAACAGACCCCCAAATCTTCTTCCTCCCAAGGACGCAGGCTCTAAGGCCTCCTGAGTCAGGGGTGGGCATTCCGGGCACATGCCTGCTCCCTCACAAGCCACCAGGCAGAGGCAGAAAATCGGGGCTGGTCTCATTCCCTCCGTCTGAGTTCTCTCTGTCCTCTCTGGCTCCTTTGCATGTTTCCAGTTAATCCTTTCTGGGCCAGCTTTTCTGAGCAAAGACTCTGACCTGCCAAAAAGCTAGCCTTTACTGAGCACCGACTATATGCTGCTTGCCTCACATATAGTTCACTTAATCTTTGGTCAACCAACCCTCCCCACTCCCCTGTCACCCAGGACCTGGACCACCATTACTCTGGACCATGGCTGGGGCTGCCTAATGTTTATTTTTGTGATGGTTGATTAAATCTAGACTGTTCCTGGCGCTAGACTCCAAGCCCCTTGAGGGCAGGGATCTGTCTACTTGTTCACCGCTGCGTCCCCCACACCCAGCACCAAGAAGGCAGGGTCCACAGCAAACACTTGTTGAATTCAAAGGAACGAATGACCATAGGAAATAGGTATCGTTACCTCCATTTTACAGAAAGACAAACTGAGGCTCAGCAGGCTTGAATACTTCATGCACGTTTTAGAACTACTCGGTGTCAAGGTTAAGGTTAAAACCCAGGTTATTCGATCCAAAGCAGAAGGGCGACTGCAGAGAGAAAGCGATATGCAGGTTTTATTAAATTCAAGAGCCTCCTCCGAGGGACAGAATGGTAGCTACCATGGGTGCAGCCCTCACCAGCCTGTGACATGTACCCCCTAATTCCCCGGGTTCGAGCTGGCTGCTGAATCTAGACTTGAACACTCTGGCCGCCGCTGCCCATCACCATGGAGCAGTGACCACGGGCTGAGTCCTGCCCGTGGAAGAACGGAAGCGTGTCATCCAGGAGAAGACACTCGGAGTCATCAGATGCTTACCGTGGGCTTCCTTGGGCCTGGGAACTGTGCTAGGTTCTGGGATCATAGTGGGAAGCAGCTGGACATGGCTCCCTCCCTCTTGGAAGCTAAAGTCTGGTAGGAAAGGCTTACGGTGTACAAATGATCTTAATAATTATTTAACTGCAATTGGGAAAAGTGCCAAGAAGTACAGGGTAACATGACGTCATGTGGCAGTACTCAGGGTGTAGGGTTCAAGAAATCTTCCTGGATGAAGGCACATTTAAGCTGAAGTTTGAAAGATTGGTAGAAGTTGGCCAGGGGAAGCGGGAGAAGAGCATGCCAAGAAGAGGAAAGGAAGCAGGTACAAAGGCCCTGAGGTGAGAAGGCGAGTGTGACTGGAGAGCTGTGCAAGACGAGTCAGGAGAGGTGGGCAGGGGCAGCCCACGCCAGGCCGAGTAGGCTGCTGAGGGTCTTGCTCCTCACCCTGAAGGCAGTGGGAAGCCCTGCAGGGTTTAAAAGGCCAAGTGAGGGGGACAGCCAAAAGGGTATCAGAAGGCATGTCCTTCCACAGGGGCCCTTCTTAGCCAGACAGCTGTGGGCAGGGTCCTCCTTCTCTCCCTCTTTGGATGCGTTCTTCCTGTCCCCAGGGAGAACTGTGCTCTCTTAGAGAGAGTCAGCCTGGGGACGGCCCCAGCACTTGGCTTTTCCCCTTCCCAGGGCCCCGCCACTCCCAGCCTCCCCTGGGTGTCTGTGCCTCTTGCCACTTGCTCGTAAGTTTCCTAATATAGACTGGCCGTTTCCTCCCAACTGGTGGCCAAGAGCCGCTCTCCTGTTGCAATCTCAGTTTTTCTTGGGCTTAAAGGGACCGTGTCAGCCCATTCACACCAAATTTAAGCTGAAGGTGGATTGATTGACTTAATTTCCCAACCCAGAGATGTCTTCTCTCTTCCCCCCACTTACTATCTTCTCTGCCATCTTCTCTTCTTGTTCGCTTTCCCCTTTCATACTTTTTCTTTTTTCTGAGACAAGTGGAAAGAGCACAGCCAGCCATGGATGTAAGTTTCGGCTCTGGCATATTAACTAGTTGTGTCATCTTGGGTGACTCTGACAGGAACCATTAATACCTTTCTGGTCATGTTCACAGAGCTGTTTTCAGATGGAGAGAGCAGAAAGGAGAGAATCAACAGCTATAGAATGCACACTGTTCATTCATTCATTCATGCATTCATGCAACAAACATATACTGAGGACCTCTTTGGTGCTGTCCTAGGCACTGAGGATACAGCAGCGAACGAAAGAGAATGGAATCCCTGCCCCTACGGAACTGACGTTCCAGGGAGGAGACGGTCGATAAACAAGAGAAAAAGCAAACTATGTTATATTAGATGTGCTATGAGGAAAAAGAAAGCAAAGAAGGGAGCTATAAGATCTTAGGTGGAGGTTATCATTTTAAAGACAGTGGTCAGGGAGCCTTCAGGGAGATGGCATTTGAATAAAGGCTTGAAGATGGTGAGGGAGTGAGCCATGCAGAAAGCTGGAGGAAGCGCATTCCAAACAGAGGGAACAGCAAATGCAAAGGCTCTGAGGCAGGACCATGGCTATTGTGCGGGAGGAACAGCAAGGAGACCATTGTGGCTAGAGTGCAGTGGGAGAAAGGGGAGAACGGAAGGAGGTGAGGACAGAGGAGTGATGGAGATGAAGTCAGGTAGGGCCTTGTGGGCCACTAAGGACTTCAACTTTTCCTCTGAGTGAGAAGGGGCAGAGCAGTGCTGTGATCTGACTTACTACGTTTGAACAGACTCCCTCTGATTGGTGTGTTAGGAATAGATGCAAGAGGGAAAGGCGGAAGCAGGAGCCCAGTGTGGCAGCCGTTATGAAAATCCAGGTGAGTGATAATGGGGGCTCCGGTAGCCAACCGGTAGCAGTGGGGGTGGTGAGAAGTGGCCGGATTCTAGACTCACTTGGAAAGGAGAGCTGCCAGGATCTCCTGATGGATATTTGCAGGACACTGTGCTGGGTGGTTTTTTTTTTTCTTAAAAGTTTATTTACAAATTATTTATTTATTAAATCCACTTTGTCGAGGTATAGTTTCCATGCAATACAATGCACTTTAAGCGCACCATCTTGACAAATGTACACCTGTGTTACCACCAGCACAACCAAGACACAGAACATCTCCATCAACTCAGAAAGTTCCCTCGTGCCCGTTCACCCTGATCCCTCCACTCCAGCCTGATAACCAGAGATCTGCTTCCTGTCACTACAGATTAGCTTTTTCTAGACTCTCACGTAATTGGAATCATCCGGTTTGTACTCTTTGGCCTCTGGCTTCATTCACTTGGCACGTTTCTGAGATCCTCCCATGCTCTACGTATCAGCAGTCCATCCACGTTGTGGGTGTCAGAGTCTGCTACTTTTTATTGCTGACTCGTATTCTGTTGTGTGGTTGTTGACCACAGTTTATCCACTTGCTGGTTGATGGACATCTGAATTGTTTCCATTTTTTGTTGTCTCCTTTTTAATCTTTCCCAAAACCCTGGAAAGTGGGTATTATCTTTCCATTTTCCAGATAAACAAATCGAGAATCAGAACAAGTAGCTTGTCCAAGGTTCCCCCGCTTCGATGCTATTTGAAGCCAGTTTGTGTCTGACTCCACGTCTCTTTCTGTCTCCCCGCCTCCCATACAATGTGACCACATGTGCATGAGCTGGGAAAGCGGAACATACTAGTTTTCCATCTATCCGTCTCCCCATTTTTTCATCCTTTGCACCACACTGTCATTTCTCTGTGTTTTGCACCTGCCACGCAGTCCCATTTTCCACTTTCTCAGCTTGAGTCAGACCTCAGTCTACATATCAATTCTGCTCCTTCCTCACTGTGTGACTTTGGACAAGACACATAAGCTCTCTGAACATCAGTCCAAACTGGGGAAATGGAGGTCATATTTGCGTCTTCCTCTATGAGATCATTCCCAGAGATCTCCGCTCTCTCTGTCTCTCCCCATTTCTCTTGGGCCCTTTCATACCTGATATTCTGTGATCATTGGTTTTTCATGGCTGGTCATGGAAGGGAGGAGAGACCTGACATCCCTCTTACTCGCGGTGGCTCCGCCTGCTGTACGCCTCCCTGGGAGCACCAGGGGCCTCCTCAACAAATTAAACCAGAATTCCTGGCGGTGAGGCCCAGGGATCAGTATTTTTTTAAAGCTTCCCTGGTGCTTCTGAGGTGCCGCCAGGATTGAGAATGAGGGGCTCAGAGCATGAGCTTGGGCATGGGAGAGACCTGGGTTTGGATCCTGCTTCCTTGGTCAAGCCGCTTAACCTCTCAAACCACCGACTTCCTCTCCTGCAAATGAGCATCATCATGGGACCCGCCTCACAGGGCTGCCAAGAGGTGTAAGTGAGCCCTCTGCATAGTACCCGAGCCTCACGGGGCTCTGCATGCAGAAAGGGCTGGGCGGGCGAGGAGTGGGAGCCTGGGCTGGAGCAGCCAGTGCCGGGGGGGACCAGGCAGTGTGGACGTGTGCTCCTTCGCCTCCAGAGTCACAGTGCCCCAGTTCTTAGAAACCCAGCACCCCAAAGTTAGACGAAACCTTAGAGAGCTTCATATCCAACCTGTCACTGACCGATGTAATGGAGGCCGGAAGAAAAGAGAGCTGCCCAAGGTCACACAACAAGACGGAGTTTCTGGACAGGTTCAGCCAATCAATCAGCAAATCTTCATGAAGCACCTGTATGTGCCGGGCACTGTTCCAGGTGAGGGGGATACATGAGAGGACAAAACAGGAAAGATCCCTGCCCTCGTGGGGCTTCCACTCCAGCTGGGGGAGAAAAACAGTAAGACTTGAAGGATATCTGGAGAAAAGAGTTCCAGGCAGAGGGACCAGCCAGGGCAAAGGCCCAAAGGGAAGCGTGTCTGTTGGGCTGAGCTTAGGAGTCCCTTACCTGGCTGACGGATGCAGGTACCCAGCCACCCCGGGTCAGAGGACTTGTTGAGAAGGCCATTGGGTTTTTGTGGTTAACCAGGGGAAAGTCTCCACTTGTGTTTATGACAAAGGCTCTGAATCTCCCCTCTCCATTCAGTGAACGTTATGTGTCCGGCCCTGTTCTCTATGCGGGAGCTGCAAAGATGAAGCCAGGCCTGGCTTTCCAGGGAGCTGCAGTGGGAAAGAAAGATCAAGAAGGGAGCACAAGGGTGTGTGGGGTGGGGGATGATGAGCTGGAGGTGACTGTGTAACTTCGAGGGGGCTTCTACCTCCAGGCTGACGTTGACGTCTGGAGCTGCAGAATGGAAGGGAAGGGGCTGGGATGTATGCGGGGGAGTCAGCAGGACGCAGACAGCAGTTATAAAAACACGAGGTGACGCGATCACCCAGGAGGATGGGGAGGAGGTTTTGGGTGGAGCCCTGGGGAGCACAGCAGGGTGGGATGGGGGTGGAGTAGGAAGATATCTTGTCAGCTTTGTATCAGCTTGTTCCTACAACGCAGGTGACCTCACACACTAGCACAACTCTGCAGAGTCACAGTATCACACACATAGCTTCCCTTCCAGAGTTTTTCAGAGACAGTAACTCATTTAAACCTCAAACAACTCTACAAGGTAAGAGGCAATTATTATCTCTGTTTGACAGATGAGGAAGCTGAGGCACAGAGAGGTTAAGTGACTTGCCCAAGGTTACACAGCTAGTAAGGGCAGAGGGAAGATCTGGACCCAGCAGCTTGGCTCTGGGGTCTATGCTCCTAACCACTACCCTGTGCTGCCTCTTATTCACACCATGGCACACTTACAGAGTCTTGTTCCCAGGAGGTCACATGTTCACACTCATGGACCGCGAGGTCTTCATTGCTGACATCTCCTTGTACACACCACAGTCCTGCATACACATGGTCTTACCTGGTCTGCTTCACTAATGCCCACAAGCTCGCACACTCATTTAGCCTCAAGTGCCTCCTACTACTTTGTGCTTTAACACTCAGATGGCCTTGCACACTCAGAACCTCTCACACAACCATAATGTCACCTCCACAGGACCTTGGGCACTCACCCGACTGTGTTCACACTGCATTGCACTCATGATCTCATATTGTCAAAAGACACTGACATGCACACCCATAAAAGTCCTCTATACACACGGCCTTGCACAAATACACACTCTCCCATGCTTTCCAACCCAGTTCCATGCTCTCCAACATTCACACTACGGTGCAAACTCACTGTCTGATCCATTCATGAGCCTCCACATTTGCATCACCTTGCACACTAGGATAACCATGCACACATGTTTAACCTCACAGTGCCTGGCCTGCTCACATACCTTTGCACCCTTTGACCCTCAAGGTCTTGTACCCTCACTCAACCTGGCCTTTCCTTGCACACTGAAGACCGCGAATGCTCTCATAACCTTATGTTAAGGTCCCATTATGTTACACTTGCGTGATCTCAGTCACCCTCTGTGCATGCACTGCCTTGCACACTCATGACTTTGGGCCTCCACTACCTTGCACACTCCCACAATGCAAATATCCACGTTACTACACAGACTCACTGTCTTAGGCACTCATGCTCTTGCACACTCATTCTCTCTTGTGTGGTTCAAAACCTGTGCACACTCATTTAAGTTCACACTCACAGAGCCTCACCTGCTCATATAACTTCACAGTTTAAAACTGACTCACTTAACCTCGCCCTGTTTTGCACACTAGAGATCTTGGTGTGTTCCCACCAACAGACATACACCATCATGCAAACTCCTCTGCTTTGTCCACTCGTGTCCTTGAACACTCGTTTAACCTCGTGCACTCCCAGGGCCTCACCTGCTCACACAACTTCATACACTGACGCTCTGCCTTGCATAACCTCACTCTATTTTGCGCACTTGTGACCTTGCCATGTTCCCACCAACAGAAATATTCACATCACTGCGCAAACGCCTATCTTGCACACTCGGGTAACCTCATCCACTCAGAGCCTCCCCCACTTTCCTAATTTCAAACTCCTCGCCCCTCGGACGGCCTGGCCCCCTCCTGCCGGCACCCCCCCCCCCCCCCCGGTCGCGGCCCACAGGCGGGGGCCCCGTCGTGCTGCCCCACTGACGCGCCCTCTCCTCGCCCGCAGGGACTTACCAAGGCCAGTTCACCAACGGCATGCGCCACGGCTACGGCGTGCGCCAGAGCGTGCCCTACGGGATGGCCGTGGTGGTGCGCTCGCCGCTGCGCACGTCGCTCTCGTCCCTGCGCAGCGAGCACAGCAACGGCACGGTGGGCCCGGACTCGCCCACGTCGCCCGCCTCGGACGGCCCGCCGCTGCCCTCGCCCGCCATCCCGCGCGGCGGCTTCGCGCTCAGCCTGCTGGCCAACGCCGACGCGGCCCCGCGCGCCCGGCCCGGCGGCCTGTTCCCGCGCGGCGCGCTGCTCGGCCGGCTGCGGCGCACCGAGTCGCGCACGTCCGTGGGCAGCCAGCGCAGCCGCGTGAGCTTCCTCAAGAGCGACCTCAGCTCGGGCAGCGACGCCGCCTCCACCGGCAGCCTGGGCGAGGGCGCCGAGGGCGCCGACGACGCCGCGCCCTTCGAGGCCGACATCGACGCCACCACCACCGAGACCTACATGGGCGAGTGGAAGAACGACAAGCGCTCGGGCTTCGGCGTGAGCGAGCGCTCCAGCGGCCTGCGCTACGAGGGCGAGTGGCTGGACAACCTGCGCCACGGCTACGGCTGCACCACGCTGCCCGACGGCCGCCGCGAGGAGGGCAAGTACCGCCACAACGTGCTGGTCAAGGGCACCAAGCGCCGCGTGCTGCCGCTCAAGAGTAGCAAGGTCCGCCAGAAGGTGGAGCACGGCGTGGAGGGCGCCCAGCGCGCCGCCGCCATCGCGCGCCAGAAGGCCGAGATCGCCCTCTCCAGGTAGGAGCCCGGGATGGGGCAGAGGGGAGGGCCGCTCCGAAGGGGTCCCGGGGCAGGGCGACCCAGGAGGTCATGTCTCCAAGGTCAGGTGTTCCCCCCATGACCTTTGGAGGGTTGGTTAGTTGGAGGCGCTTCAGGATATGGTGGTGTGTTTATCACCTGTGGTAGGTCGCGGGCGCCCAACCTGTTCACCCATCCAAACTCCATTTGCTTAACCCGTCCATTCACCCAACCTCTCTAATAGCCACCCGAACAACCATCTCTCCACCCAGCTTTCCAACCACCCACCTACCCAGTCAACCACTTTCTGTTTACCCATCAACCATCCAGGCATCCATCCATCCGCTCAACTCCTTCATTCACTTAACTTCTTGACTACCCACCTGAACAACCCGTCCATTCACCCAACAGCCTCCAGTCACTCAGCCTCTCTAACATCCACCTGAACAACCATCCATCCTCTCGTTGACCAACCACCTGCATTCACTCAACTGCTCCCATCCCCCCAGCCGCCCATCCTAACATCCAACCATGCATCCGTGCCCCTAGCCACCTCCATTTATCCAACCACCCTGTCTTCCAACCTTGTTTCCATCCACTGAAGCAACATCTGCTCCCACCCACCTGCCCAGTCATCCAACCACATATCCCTCTAACCACCGCCATCACCCAACACTTCCATCCAACCACCATCTGCGCTGCCCATTCACTCACCCCTCCCACCTGCCCATCCCCCAGCTCTGCATCCATTCAGCACCCGCCCTTTCATCCATATTCAAACCCCTCTGTGTCTTCTCATTGTGCTTCAGAAAAGTTCTAATGTTGTCTTCAAACATTTATAGCACCTACTGTGTGCATAGCACTATTTTAAGTGTTTTACAAATATGGACTCATTCAATCTCCTTAATGACCTTATAAGATCAGTCCTGTTTTTATTTCCATTTTACAGATGGGCTAAATGAGGCTCAGAGAAATAAAGTGATTTGTCCCAAATCACCCAGGTAGTGAGTGGCCCTTCGTAATCTGGTTCCTACCCCCCTCTCCAGCTTCATTTTCCACAGCTCTTGCCCTGGACCTGGATTTTTTTCTCTGTGCTAGTCACGCTGGCCTTTGAGCATCCGTCTGTAGCTCCTCCTGACAGACGGCTTTTGCTCCTGCTCGTTCCTCGGCCTGGACTGCTTTTCCTTCCTGTTGCTGCCCACTTAATTCCGACTGCTGCTTTGGACTCAAGTCAGACCTGACTCCCTTAGAGAGCTGATGAGGCCCAGGCCCCGTCACAAGCTGCCTCTCACTCAGCTGCGTGGCCGTCTTCTTAGGATGTCTCACTGTTGCAGCTCTATGTTGCTTATGTGGCCTGTTTTCAACCTACTGCTTATGAAGGGCCCCGTATGTGCCAGTCGCTGTTCTGAGGTCTTATGTTAACTCGTTGAAGCCTTACAAGATGTTGATGAAGTAGGTGCTGTTATTATGCTCTTTTGGCCAATGTGGAGTGAGCTGCAGGGCCAACAGCGGGTGTGGTAGGACGGCGGTGAAAGGCACACACCTGTCCCGGTGCCCATAGCAGTCCTGCAGGTGGCTCTGATGGCCTGGGCTGGAGGCTGTGACATTGCAGTCTTCAAAGTTAAGCAGACTCAGGGCCGGATCTGCCGTCTTTGAGCTCAGAGACCTGGGCCGATCTGTTTATCCGTCTGTTCTTTAGTTTCCCCCTCTGTGGCACAACCACATGTATGTTCTTGGCTAAATCAACCTCAGTTGTCTCATCTGTAAAAATAGGGTTGGCCTGAGAGTTAAGAAAGATGGGGCAGGTCCAGCGCTTCACGGTCGTGTCACGGGGCCAGCTCCCCGGGAATCCGGCTCTGAGATGGAGATTAGTGTGCGGGGAGGTTGTGGGGATGCTGTCAGGATCTACGCTTGTGGGGAAGGGAAGGGAGCAGGACTGGGCAGAGGGAGACCATCCCCAGGGCAGCCTCCGCAAAGGCCTCAGCCCACCTCAGGGGCTCTGCGGTGCAGACGCCCTTCAGAGTTGTCCCAGGTTGAGGCGAGGGATCTGGGTCTTTCCACCCTCTGCGCTGGGTGCCGGCTACCCTCCAGAAAGGACCATGTCCTGGGGCTGGACAGCCCTGCTCAGCCAGGGGCAATCGCTGGACAGGGCTGACAGCCGGGAGCACGCATCAGCTGGGGGAGCAGGGAGAAATAAGGCCTCCATCCTGAAACTGGGTGGCACGTCCCAGTGTCCACTCCAGTGCTGGACACCTAGCAAGGGCTCTGTGAATATCACTAGTCACTGTCGTCATTCAGTGAGTTCATTTTACAGATGTGGAAACTGAGGCCCAGAGAAGAGTGTAATATGCCCGAGGCCACCTGGCAAGCAAGTGGGAGAACCGGGGCTGCGGCCCCCGGCTTTCTGGCCCCAAAGCTTTGACCAGTGCATCTTGCTGTCTCTAAACTCTGTAAACTATAAATTGCCACGGATGTGCGCGCGGGTAGTATCCTTAAGGCAGAAAGAAGGTAGAGGTGAATTTTTTAAGATTTCTTGGTTAGGGGCGGAGCCAGGCTTATAAACAGGTCACCATATAATTGATTGTCCAAATCTGGACACTTTTAGGAGTAAAAGGGGGCACCTTTTAAAAATGAAACTTTTATGTTGGAATAATTTTAGATTTACAAAAAGGTTGCAAAGATAGTATAGAGAGTTCCCACATACCCTCCTCCCAGTTTCCCCAGTGTGAACTTCTGTTGTTATTAGTGCTGTTGAGTCGATTCCAGCTCCTCGCGACCCCGTGTTCAGCAGAGCGGGGCCCTGCTTGGTCTTTTTGCTCTGTCTTCTCCCCTTCCGGCGCCGTCTCAGACGGTGCTCTGCTGCTGTTCACAGGGTTTTCATGGCCACCTTTTTTGGCAGTGGGTGGCCGGGTCTTCTCCCTGGTCTGTCTTAGTCTGGAAGCTCTGCTGAAACCTGTCCACCGTGGGTGACCCTGCTGGTCTCTGAAATCCCAGTGTCCTATCTCTCGGCATCACAGCAACACGCAGCCGCCACAATATGAGAACAGACAGGTGGGTGGTGTGGTTCCCTGACAGGGAAGTGAACCTGGGCCTCACTGATGTGAGCGCTGACTCTTAACCACTAGAGCACCGTTAACTTCTTACAGTACCAAATACGTTCATCAAAGCTGACATCCATACGTTACTATTAATTAAACTCCAGACTTTATTTGAATTTTACTCGTTTTTCCAAAATTTTCTTAGTTTGTCCTTTTCCTGTTCCAGGATTCCATTTTTCACTTGATTGTCTAGCCTTCTGAGTCTTCTCTGGCCTGTGACCGTTTCTCAGTCTTTCCTTGTTTTTCGTGCCCTTGACAGTGTTGAGGAGTACTGGTCAGCTACTTTGTAGAACGTCCCTCAATTTGGGTTTGTCTGATGTTTATCTCATTATTAGACTGAGGTTATAGGTTTTGGGGAAGAAGACCACAGAGGTAAAGTGCCCCTCCACCACATCGTATCAGGGCCATGAACTTGACGTGACTTATCACAGATGACGTTGACCTTGATCACGTGGTTAAGGTGGTGTCTGCCAGGTTTCTCTGCTGCAAAGTTGCCATGTTCCCCTTTCCATACTCTGTTCTTTGGAATCCAGACATTAAGTTCAGCCCATACTTGAGAGGGAGAAGGGTCTGGAATTAAGCTCCAGAGGGAGGGGTGTCAACATATATTGTGTGGAATTCTCCTGTAAGGACGATTTATCCCTTCTTCCAAAGGGCACCTTTTAAATTATTATGCCCAGTGTCTAAAGTTATTGGAGGCACAAGCCAGGACTGTCCTGGGCAGCCCGGGACATGGCACAGTTTAGAGTAGGTAGAGGTTAGGCTCTTGATTCGGAAGACTATGAGTTGGAATTCTGTCTCTTCTACTCAGGAGCTGTAGGACCTAGCCCAAGTTGCTTCACCACTCTGAACCCTGGATCCTCTTTCCTCCTAGGGTTCTTTTGAGGAGTAGGTGAGCGAATGCCTGTAAGTGCCTGGCACAGAGCAGCCAGCAGTGACAGCACTCACTGTCATCACCTGATGTGTTCGATTTTAAAGGCGAGACTGTGCAAGCTTGGGGAGAAGGAGGGATTTTCCCAAGCTCTTGCCTCTTGGGGACAGAATCTTGCCCCTGCCTGCCCCCTTGCCTTCCCTTCTCTTCTAGTGCTTCCTGTAACGCCTAAGCCCTTGAATGTGAAGGTGTTGAGCTCCCTGCTAGAAGTCTGCCAGGCCCAAGACGGGAACTGAGTCTCCGGAGCGAGAGGGTGGTGTCCAGCTTCCTCCACGTGGTGCTGCTCCGGGGGAGCACTGGGGAGACCTGGAGTCCTCGTGTGTCTGAGGAATGTGTTCCCTACGCCCGCAGGGCTGGTGCCATTGGCGGGAGGGGGCGGCTGCCTGGCTTGGTTTTAAGCTTAGACTGAATTTCCAATTAAGGGAAACTTTGTGTTAGGAGGAAAAGCAGAGTTGTCTCCCTCCCAAGGGCTTTGCTGAGTAATGGGGAGCAGAGGAGCAGGAAGCATTCGCAGCAGCCACCCGCCTCCTGGGCCCAGGCAGGCTTGGGTTTCTCTCCACTGCGGCCTCGGGCTCCTTGCCCCGGGCTTACAGGGAACTTGTCACTCCGTGTCTAGGATCAGGACAGCTTTCCCGGGGGAAGGAAAGTCTCATCCCCCTAAGGTGAGCTATGGATTGAAAAAGATTCTAGCCCTGTGCTGTCCAATATGGTAGCTAGTAGCCACATGTGGCTACTGAGCTTTGAAGTGTGGCTGCTCTGAATGGAGATGCGCTGTAAATGTGAAACACACTCTGGATTTCAAAGACTTAGTAAGGAAAGAACATAAAATAACGGGTTAATTTTTTTCATATTGATTACATGTTGAAATGATTATATTTTAGATATATTGGGTTAGATAAAATATATTGTTGTAATTAATTTCACTGTTTTTTTCTCTTTGTTTTTGGTGAGGAAGATTGGCCTTGATCCAACATTTGTGCCAATCTTCCTTTATTTTGTGTGTGGGATGCTGCCACAGCATGGCTTGATGAGCAGTGCATGGGTCTGTGCCCAGGATCCAAACCCATGAAGCCTGAGCTGCTGAAGCGGAGTGCGTGAACTTAACCACTGTGCCACTGGGCCAGCCCCCTTACTTGTTTCTTTTTCCTTTTTTCAATAATTTTGAATACTAGAAAATTTAAAAATTACATATGTGACTCACATTATATATATATATATATATATATTTTTTTTTTTTTTTTTGAGGAAGATTGGCCCTGAGTTAACATCTGTGCCCATCTTCCTCTGTTTTATATGTGGGACGCCTGCCACAGCATGGCTTGAAAAATGGTGCTAGATCTGCACCCGGGATCCAAACTGACGAACCCTGGGCTGCCAAAGCAGAGCAAAGCAGAGCACACGAACTTAACTGCTACGCTACCGGGCCAGACAGTGTTGCCCTAGACCCATTCAGCCCTAGGAGATAGTCCAGCTCCCTCACTGACCACTGACCAGATGGGGACACCGAGGTGCAGAAAGGGACAAAGAGACCCCCATAGCTGCTAAGTGGTCGATGGGGAGCTGGCCTCGTGTCTTTGGATTTTGTGGCTAAGAACTCTTTCTGTAGAGGCGTGGAGGCAGGGACATGTGTGGTGTATTTTGGGAGTGATGAGTCATTGGGATGCTGGAGTGGATGGGGAAGAGATTAGGGATGAGGCTGGAAGGCAGCCTGGGGCCAGCTTGGGGCGGGCTTTGCATGCCAGGTTAAGGAGTCTCAAACTTACTGTGCGGCGGGCACTATTCTAAGTGCTTGGCAGAATTCACTCATTGCATTCTAACTGCGGCACAGAGAGGTTTTTTAACATGTCCCAAGGCACACAGCCAGAAGTGATGGAGCTGAGATTCCGACCCAGAGTTTCTATCCTTGGCCACCACGCCCTTCTGCCACTTCATGTACAGTAAGCTTCTCTCTTTATCTTTTTTCATTTTTTTACGTTGTTTGAAACAACGTACTTTTAAAATCTAAGGAAGCTAAGAATAATAAAAAGTAAGAAGCAACAAAATCCCTCTCGTCCTTCCATGTCAGTTGCATGTCAGAAATAACCATTATTAACAGTTCCCTCACGGCATTCCTCCATTTACCTATTCCAGTTTTGTTTTTTGTTTTTTTTTCACACCTGGGACTGCCTATCTAATATATATAATGAAGCTGTGTGATGTTCTTCAGCTTGCTTTTTTGACTTGTGTTTTGAGATTTTTTCATCTTGTGCACATAGTCTGCCTTATTCTTTTTAATAGCTGCGTAATAGTCCATGCATCCATTGGATATACTGTGATTTCTTTAACTGATCTCTCTTGATGGAGATTGAAACATTTCATGTTTTCATGATTACAAATGAGGTTGCAACGAACATGCTTGAGCAAGAACACATACATATTCTTGCTCACAGAGCTGGTTAAAGGGATGGCCCAGTCTAGCACCTTATTCTTCTGGGGACATTTGAGCATCATTGGTATGCATTAGAAATGTAACACCAATTAACCCGGGTCTTTGCAAGGGACTGACTCCTGACATTCACTGTCAAAATGTGATTTTGATGGTCGCTCTCCTGACAAGGTCCGCAGTACCCTTAAGTAGACTAGCCCAAACAAGCAGAACTCCACACCACTCCTATCTAATGCCCGTACCCCACATATGTTCAATAGATATGTAAAAATAATTGGTGCAAGAGGTACCAAATTATTAGCTTGCTGGAGTGCTCCCATGTCTCTGCCTATCCTTGCTTGCACAGATCTGCTTTTATGGGTTAAATTCCTAGAAGGGGAATTGCTGTGTCAAAAAGAATGTGCATTTTAATTATTATCAGAACCCCGATTAACCTTCAAAAGGGTTGCACCAAATTTATAAGCCCCCCACCACCAATAGTGTACAAGAGGGCCATTTTCCTCACACCCTCGCCAATACCATGCACTACCAGTCTTTTGCATTTTTGCCAAATTATTTGGGACGATCAGGTGTTCTATGAACCCAGGGACCACAATCAACTGCGCACACTCAGATGGGCAAGGTTTGCCCCGTTCTGTTTCTGGCTCACCTCCTGAGATTCCTCCTGGACATAGGGGTCCGTGGAGGGGGATTAAGCTCTCTGAGGATGGCCTTGAAAGGTTGGAAAGACCCTGGACCCTCGGCTCCTGCCCTCCATCACATCCCTCCTTGCAGAATTGCCAGATGGACACAATCCCTTTGCTCCCGGAGCCTGAAGACTCGGGTGAATGGAATTTCCTGAGTTGTCAGAGCTGGATTCTCGTGACATACACGAGGCAGCTGTGACTCCATGGCCGGCCTCTGGGCTGAGTGGTCTGGCGAGAGAGAGGAGAGCTTGCCTGGGTCCGTGGCAGCAGGGAGATGTTCAAATGCGGGGGCAATGCTTTTGGGGGAGCCAGGCCTTCCAAGCCAGGAGAGTAGAGAGCCAGAGAGAAGACTCCACATGCTCCCCTCAGTCCTCAGAAACAGCCGATCAGAGCTGGAGGACACCTTGGAGCGAAGGCTGCCCAATGTGCTTATTTCACAGATGGAGAAACTGAGGCCTCGAAAGGGACCGCGACTCAGGGTCAGAGCAGAGAGAGGAGAGTGGCCAGAGGGCGGAGCAGGGGAGGCTCCTGGGTCGCATTTAATAAATCAGCTGGGCAGAGGCCAGGGCTGTGGGAGGTGGGAAGAAAGGTTTCTGTCTCCCCCTCCCTCAGCCCTGTAAAGTGTGCTTACTGTCCGGCTCCAGAACCTTGCCAGCTTGATTTTTCAGCGTAAATAGCAAAATCAGAGAAGAGAGAGGCTAACAGCCTGCACCTTCGGAGAAAAATGCCCCTTTACCCAAAAGCAAGGGTTTCCCTACATGCCAGTGAAAGGTCTGATCAAGTGAGGCCATGTGTGGCCCTGTCCCCGGCACCTGAGCTGAGCCCCAGCAGTGCCAGGGGCTCAGGGGTCAGCACTGGCAGGGCCGGACAGAGGGTGCTGGAGTGACAGTGACGAGCATGAGAGTGGCTGACGTCGGGGAAGTGCTGGAGTGTCAGGCTGCCTGGGGTCTAGGCCTGGACACTTGCTGGCTGCGTGGGCGAGTGACCTGCCCCTAAACCTCCATTTCTTCATCTCTGAGACGGGGATCATGAGAGAACCCGCCTCGTGGGTATATGCAAGGATCGAGTGCTTAAGACAGTGCCTGGCAAAGATCAGTGCCCCTTTCTCAGTGCCAGGTGCCAGACTCTGTGCTAATTCCATTTATATGCATCTTCTCATTTAATCCTCATGAGGGAGGTGCTATTTATTATGTTAACCCATTTCACAGATGACAAAACTTACCCAAAGTCCCAAAATAACTGACACAAGCAGACTTGCAATTCTCGGATCCAGACTCTGCCCCCCTTACCGCTGTTGGAAGGGACGGCCTTTCAGCTCTAAAATTTCAGGTTCCCAGCCTGCCAGCCTGATGGTCCGTGCCTGGACCGTGGGGCCTGTCCGTGCTTTTGAATGGCAGAGCAGCTGAGAGCATAGGCTGGGGAGATGGAGAAATTGAGGTTCAAATCCTGTTTGTTCCTTGGCCATGTGTCCTTGGTCCTTTCTGAGCCTCACTTTCCTCGTCTGTAGAATGGGGACAGTAACAGCCGCGCCTCCAGGTTGTGGTGAGATGATGTGTGTGGAGGGCTCTGCGTGGTCCTGGCGCTTGGCGGGTGCTGGGTAAGTAGAGGCTGTGGGCAGTTTTAAGTCTTTCTTCTTACCCAGAGACGCGGGCGAGCGGAACATGGAGAGGCCAACAGGCTCCTCCTCCGAGCTTCCTCCTCCCCCAGGTGCAGGCCGCTTGGCTCCCCCGGGTCTCCAAAGCCCGGGCCGACTTCCACTTGACTTCCTAAGTCCACACCAGTGAGGCCCTGCCCCGGGAGAGGAGTTAAAAATAAAGCCCAGCCTTCAAATCCTTCAAGTAAACACCCAGCTCTCTAAAAATAGCACCTTTGCAACAGGTCTCCGGAGCCAGGCCGGGCTTAAGCGATGGCGCTTGGTCAGGCTGGTTGTCGCAGCCAGGCGGGTCCAGGCCAAGCCTCCACGTCACCCTACCTTGCCACCGAGCCTCTGGTCCTGAGGGGGGACCAAGTGCCCATTATTCGTCTCTACCCCTTTCTCTCTGTCTCCACTACCGCTGGCACCTCTCACCGCACCACTGTGAGGGCCCCTCGTCAGCTCTTCACTCCCCTTCCTGCCCTCTGCTCTTCTCTGCACCATAGCTGGAGTGAGCTTCTAAAAATGTAAGCCTGACCATGCCACTCTGGCAAACAAAACTTTCACGGGGTCTTTAGTTTGGATTCCCCTGAAAACACAGCCTGAGACGAGGATCTGGGTGCAGGAAGTTCGTGTGGGAGGTGACGCCAGGACGGAGGAAGTGAGTGGGGAGTGTGAGATGGGGAAGAAGGAAAAGCCAATATGAGTGTGTGTTATCCAGACATCATTGCAGGCCACGGGGACTGGATTGGGCAGGGACCTTGGTTCAGAATGCCACCCTGATTGTGCACATGGAGGGTTAGGGGGGTGTGGGCAAAGCTCTCTCCTCTGGCTCCAGTCCCCCATTCAGTGAAGATTTCCCGAGGGAGCATAAATCCCCTGTACTTCTGGGCGTGCTTGCACTTGAGGTGGGGGTGAGGGGCCTCCTGCAGCAGCAGAGCAGACTCTGGGCAGAAGGCGGAGAGCTGTACTTGCGTGGGATGCTCGCTGGTGGTGCTGGGGGAATCTTACCACATGTGGAGCCGCCCTCCACAGCTACGGATGAAACTGGAAGATTGAGGAGCTGCAGTATGGGCATCAGTGGCGTCTGCCTGTAGGAGGAATTTCAGATTCCTTCGTCCCGCAAGATCCCTCCTCTCTGGCTCCAGCTTGCCCCCAGCCCCATCTCACACCCCTCTCCCCATCGCTCACCTTCAGCCACAGTTCCTCCAAAAGGCCCTTCTCTTTCCTGCCCACAGCCCTTTGCACATGCTGTTCCATTTGCCTGAAATGCTTTTCCCTTACTCTTTACCTTGCTAACACTTTCTTGTTCATCAGGCCTCCTGCAACTCAAATGTTTCTTCCTCAAGGAAGGCAGCTCTGAGCTCCCTTCTCATCTGGGTTCCCTGTTTTATTGTTCCTGGTACCCTATGTGCCCTGCCTCAACTGTACCGACCCCCTCATTGTCCTACTCGTCTGTCTTCCCTGCTTGGTTCTACACTCCTGGAGGACAGGGACCCTGTGTGCCGTGTGGGCGTGTGCTTGGAGTGCTCTAGCATGGCTGACGTGGCGTGAGAGGGGAGGACGACAGAGGCCAGGGAGAGTGCGGGGTGGGGCAGGGACGGGGTGCTAGCCAATGTGGGAGACCCTAGCCACATGTGAAAATTTCAATGTAAATTAATTGAAATTAAATAAATTAAAAGTTCTGTCCTACGGTCGCTGTAGCCACGTGTCAAGTGCCCAGTGGCTACCGTATCGGAGAGCACGGACGTAGACTAGATCCCTCATTGCTGAAGTCCCGTTGGGCAGGCCGCTGTAGGGCCTTGCAGGTCACTGCAGGGCGACAGCCTTGCCCCCACATAACTGGGCACACTTCCTGGGGTCCTTTCCTCACCTCTCAAAGTGGGTATGATTAAAGCATGCAAGGCCATTTGGTCCAGCCCCAGCCAACGTCGGAATGCCTTTCCCGTCATCCTTGCCAAGCTGTCCTTCAGTGGCTGCTTCTGTGTCTCCAGGCGTGGGAGACTCACCACCTCTCAGATGGTCCAGGCCAACTTTGGACAGCTTTGACTTTTGGATTTGCTAAAACCAGAAGAATGTTCTGCCTTTCCATACCTTCTACGCGTTGGTCCCAGTTCTGCCCTCGGGGACAGTATCAGTTAGAACTGTGTTCAGCTGCAGGTAACGGAACCTGTCCATTGTGTCCTAACCACTGGGCTTACCGTCTCACGTGAGAAGATCAGAGAGGCAGTGCAGGGCTGTTGTGGCTGCCCCCTGCTGCCCTCAGGGACCCACCTCCATCTGCCTTTCCCTCCTACTCTCTTTGGAGTGAGACTTCTGTCCTCGTCCTCAGAGATGGCCACTGCACTCCTGGCTTCACCTCTGCGTTCCAGGGCAGAGGTCAAAAAAATGCAACAGCCTTTCTTCACGGGGAAGTGAAGCCGAAGCAGGGATTTACATCTCCTCCTGAATGGGTCACATGGCCTCCCCTACGTGCAAGGAACCCGGGAAGGTGAATATTTCTGTCGGGCACATTGCTTCCCTAAATGACATTAGGCTTCCATCAGCAGGGAAGAAGGAGAGAGTGGAAGTTTGGGGAGCAGCTAGTAATGTCTGTCCCTGCAGAGATTTAAAGATTGTGATCCTAGCAACCCCAAGAGTCTGCTCCATCTCAGCCTCTCCAGGCCCTTCCCTCGGCCTCTGCTCTCAAGTCTCCTCACTTTCTGCATTTTCTGCGGGAGAAACAGAGGCACTGCATCATTTAGCGACCAAGAGCTCAGGTTTGGGGGTCGGATAACGCTGGTTCCTTGGGCACGTCACTTCCCCTAGCCTCACTTTCCCCAACTGTGGAACGTGGTGTAAATTGGTATAGTGCTGACTGCTGAGGGCCTTGTGAAGGCAAAATGAGATAACCCACGTGTGCCTGGCACGTAGTAATCACTCAGTAGTGGCCGTTGTCATTTTTATTATTATAACTAATATTGCTCTTACGTCAGTGATTCCTTCTGGTGCTGGTGAATGGACAACCAGAGAGCGCAGACCGGGTGAGCTCTGCCGGGGTCGCCTAGGTGTCACCATAATCCCAGCACTCACCCCAGGGAGAGCCTCTCCTTATGTCTTGGGGAGGGGTGTGGAGTGGGACCGCAGATGGGAGGGAGGGGCTGCAGTGTGGACCATCCCTAAAGCCACTTTTGGCTGAGCCGCATCCCTCGTGGGGCTGTCACATCGCTGCTGAAGCTCTGATCCATCAGCCCAGCTCCTGCAAGCCTTTCTGGGAAGCCCGCTGCCAGACCGTAACCCCATGGGACTTGGTATGGTCCTGCCGGAAGCCTGGCCAAGGGTGGGGGGGCGCCCAGGAGCTCTGACCCACCAGGTAGAGGGTCAGAAATGCCACAGAGCAGGTCATCTAGAAGGGGGCTTGTCAGAGGCTAACCTGGGGCAGCCTCCCGGGCCCCAGGGCTGCACAGCTCTTCCCTGACCGCCCCAGCCGGGGTGATAGAGAGACACGCATCCTGCGGCAGAAAAGCCGCCTGGAGCCCGTATTATTTTTTCCTGTATTTTTTTAATAGGTTACCATTCATATGGTTCAAAACCCCACAGTTATAAATATGTAAAGTCTGTCTCCTCTGCCCGTTCCCCTCCTGTCAACACCTCCGCTCCCGAGAGGCAACTATTGTTTGTTGTTTCTTTCCTTTCCTTCCAGAGTTACTTTACACATATATTAAGGGGCAACTTATGAAATTGCTAATATTTGACCATTTTGACAAAATGGTGGTTTCATACAGTTCCACGTAACCTCAGCAAAGGCATATCTGGATTCCTACTTTTCTCTTTCTTACACAAAAGGTAGCAGATTATATGTACTCTTCTGAACTTTGCTTTTTTCTCTTTGCTCTGTATATATCAGAGATCTTTTCATAGCTTTCCACATAAAGAACTTTGTCAGTTTTTTTACACCCACGTAGTGTTCCATTATATAGCTGCATCATAATTTATTTAATCAGGCCCCCGTTGCTGAACAGGATTGTCTGGGTAGTTTCCAGAATTTTGCTGTGTTAGATAAAGTTGTACACACCTCATTTCACCTATGGATCCGTAGATCTCAAGCATTGATTCCCAGAAGGACAATTACTGGATCAAAGGCTCTCAGGGGTGGTTGTCCCATTCTGTCTTCCCATCCACATCATGTGAGGGGGAGAAGGCGTCTGCCACTCACGTGATGAATGACCTTGGGCCAGTCCCTGCCCCCTGCGGGTCTCTGTTTCCTGGGGCACTGAGCTGTCTTTGCCTTGTCCTTGGAAAAACAGCCGTCCCAGACCCGCCTCCTTGCTTGGCCTTTCCCATGCCCCAGCCACGTGCAGCTATTGTAGCTGTGGTTTCTTTGGGAGATGACTTCAGCCCCGACTGAGGCCAAGGCAGCCCAGTGAGGTCAGCATGGAAGAGCAGCCAGAGGGACCAGCATGGACAAAGGCACAGTGGTGTGACGGCATGGGGTAAGGCAGGATTTCCCAAATGCCAGTCACTGAGGTACCTTCCTGAGCCATGTACCGCATACCACCTGGGTAGTTGTTTCCTTACTGTTTAAAAAACATTTTAATTTTCTTAGACTTAAATTTATCTTTATAAAGGAACTTTACATTATTACCATAAATAGAAATCCAGTTAGATAAAGAGAAGTTAGCCAAATACACACACACAGACACAGGAAAAGAGAAAAATACACTGAAACAAAACATCATTAAACCATCCCTCTGCTGCCTCCTGAAAGCTCGGATCAAGGCTGCTTGCTGCTCTGCTCTCTCTCTATTAAAAACGGAAATACAGTCACGAGTCGCACAGCAACATTGTGATCAATGACGGCCCGGATATACGACGGTGGTCCCATCAGATTAGCACCATGGAGCCTAGGTGTGTAGTAGGCTCGACCATCTAGGTTTGTGTAAGTGCACTCTATGATGTTCTCACAACGACGAAATCGCCTGACAACGAAGTTCTCAGAATGTGTCCCCGTGTTAAGTGATGTATGGCTGTGTAAGACACATGTTAAAGACATATAAGCACCAAATGAGAGTTTCTCACTGATGAAATCAGGGTGGCTGAAGTCATATTTTAAAGGAACAATGTTACCTGGTGAGTGTCCAGTACCTGTCATTTTTGGTCCTACCAGTAGTAGGCACCCTGTTCTGTAGAGACACTGGCCTGAAGGACAGGTTTCTCTGCTCCCTCCTCAAAGAGCCTCAGAGAGAGGGAAGTCAGTCTTTGGAAGGGCCCATGCTCCAGGAACCAGAGTTCGAGCCGAGAGGAGCCCAAGCTTAGACAGGCCTTGCACACAGTGGGCACTCACTAAATGCTCGTCAGTGACTGACCATCAGTGAGCCTGAGGGGCTCTTATGAAAGAAAGTCAGGCATTCACACTAACAGGTGCCTTCCTGAACCTTTGCCAAAGAGACCGTCCTCCTCTCCTGTCATCTTGTGACAGTTTCCCTCACGGCTGATGCTTGCTGGGGGAGCACTGGTATTGGAGCCGCCCAGAGTGGATAGGAGCCCAGAACCTCTCTTGCCGCTTTTCCCTCATCTTCTTCCATCCTTCATTTGTTGGTGGGAAACAAACACACAGATGTAGCGCAGATCAAGCACAGGTTTATTTCTCACTCATGTAAAGTGCAAAGTAGGTGCCCTCATCAGTGGGCGGCTCTCCTCCAAGCCACGATTCAGGGACCCGGCCTCCCTCTGTCTTGTGGCTCTGCCGTCGTCATGCTCTTGTGCATCAAGCTGGTGAAAAGGGAAAACATATAGAAGGATGCAAGTGGGAGGTTTTTATGGGCCAAGCCGGAAGTAGGGCACATCCCTCCCTCTCACATTCCATTGGCCAGAATCCAGTCACATGGCCACGTGTTCCTGCAAGGGAGGCTGGGAAATGGTCTAGGTGTGTGCCCAGGAAGAAGCGGAAACTGCTACCTAGTCCCAGCCATGCTTAGTGAGCATGCATTCAAGGCCCTTTATCATCTGCCTCCATCCTATCTCTTCATTCACGCACATCATTGTAGGCTGAACTTTTCTCAGTTTCTTAAACACCCAGTACATAAGTGTGTGTGTGCATGTGTGTGTGTGCACGTGTGCGTGCGTTTTTCACACCCTTTTGTGCCTTGGCTCCTGCAGTTCCCTCTATTTAGAACACCTTTTCATCACTTCTTTCTTTTCTTCTCTAACCAGCTCACACAGCTGTGGAAATAAGACCACAGCCTCAGAATTTAAAATAAAACTTTATCGTTTTCTAAGACTACATGCACGGAGAAGGGAGGACATGTGTCCGCAGCATGGAGGGGTCCTCGTCAGCTCCCCCAGTCCTTCACAGAGCAGATTGCGGGTTTTCTTTTCTATGCAGATGACTGCTGAGACCTGCTCAGCTAAGTAGGGGAGGGGAGACTTGGGGTCACAGACGGCAAACCTCAGGAACTTTTTGTCAAGAGAGCGAGTAGCTGGTTTTCCAAAGGGCGGGGCCAGGGGGCGGGTTGCAGAAATTGCCCAGGGAGGAGGTAAAACATAAGGGTCTGAATCTGTTGAGACAGTTAACTTTTTTCTAGTTATTGTCTATTCTGAGATGTACGTGCTGATTAAATAGCTGTGGGGTGCGGGGCCGGGGGAGGACGCGAACCCTGCTTCCCTGGGTTTGCCGATTTCCACGGTGTAAATACAGCCCTATGCTCGATTTCAGGCTGCCACTGTGCAGTCACTGAACGCAGAGCCGGGAAGATGTGTGAATAATGGGCTCTCGGGAGCAGCCGAGAGCTTGTGTGAGTGGCTCCGGCACGCTCTCAGCCCAGGCCTTGGTTTCCCCGTCTCTGCTCTGCTTCAGGCTGTAGCTCAGAGGTCCTATCTGCAGGGAAGCTGACCATGTCCCTTTTCCTTCTGGGCTTCCTATTTTAGAAGCCTGAACATTCCAGATTGGGTTGTTCTTCTGCAGATCTTCTCTACTCATCTGTAAGTTCCTTACGGCCAGAATTCTGGTTTTAAATTTCTTTATGTGCCTGTTCCATTGTCGGATGCCCACCCTTAGTCGGCACCCAGGAAATGCTTAGAGAAGGCAGGCAGGAAGGAGGACAGAGGGAGATGGGGGTGAAGAGCCTGGCGGGGAGTCAGTTCCTGCTCTGTGACTTGTTGGCCGTGTGACCTCAGGCAAATCCCTTCACCTGTCTAGGCTTGTTTCCTCATCTGTGAAACAGGCTCCTGTATTTTCCTCTGCTCCAGCTAGACCAGGCCTATCACTGCGTGATAATTCTGACAATAATAATAGTCATGGCTACTGTTTACTCATTCAACACATTTTTATGAAGCGTCTGCTGTGGCCCAGACGCTGCTCTAGGTGCTGGGGATTCATCCATGAACAAAACCATCAAAAATCCCTTCCACGTGGAGCTTGCATTCTGCATTTGCAGCGAACTACAAACTGAACGAATTCCACAGGCGGCACCTTGTTTGGTCCCTGGGCATCCCCGGAGGGTGGAGGCATCGCTGGCCGCATTGTGCGCTGCAGGAAGTGAGGAGAAGCGGATGCAGGGGATGCAGAGGTCAGCCAGTGCATAAAGGGTAGAGACCGCCGGTCCCAGGACCTGGTTCTTAGCCATGACGACATGCCCTCTCCTACCCACAGGCCCCCTTCCTGCCCACCTCGCTGCCTTCGCTGGGGCCGTCCCCGCCCTTCCCCCAGTGCCCTCTCTGCATTCCATCTGTTCCCAAGAACACATCCGTCAGGCCCACCGGCCGCCTGTCTCCTCCCTGGTGCTGTCTTTCTCCACCTCGGGCCTTGTCTCCGGATCCTTCCTCCTTATCCCACCAGCCATGGTTGGTCACCAGGGATGGAATCTTTCTTTAGTTTGCTCCCTCGAGACACTTCTTTTCCTCCCCCTCCCCCTGCCACCCCAGGGCCCAGGCATGGACCCACAGGAAGAGCTCAATAAATACCTCTTAATGCAATGAAATCTTAGTTTTTCTCTGGCCTCTAGGACAAGTCTTGGTTTTAAATGTCTTCATCGTAAGGGCTATTTATTCTTCTTGGGAAATGTGAAGGTCAGATCCTTTAAAACAAACAAAACTTCAGCAGCCCTTGTGTGCACCTGCTGTGTGCTGGGTATGGCATTCGGTGCTGCAGGGCTTACAAAGATGACAGACCGAGTCACTGATCTTCAGCCTCAGTTGGCATCTTAGTGTGGTCAAGGCTGAGATGACCACATGGTTCTGTGTGCCTGCGACAGCACTGGTTCCTGCTAGGTTCCAGCCTCCCTCTCGGCCCCAGGTGCCCTGGTTTGAGTGATAAGCTCTCTGGTCAGGCCAGACAAGACCTGAGGACAGGACCCCTCTTACTGCTCTAAGCGCTTTGCAAATACCAGTGCATTGAGTCCTCCCAACTCTGTGAGGTTGGTACTGTTATTCTCCCATTTCACAGATGGGGAAACAGAGGTGCAGACAGGTTAAGTAACTTACTCAAGGTCACACAGCTAGGAAGAAGCAGGGCTAGGATTTGAATGCAGGTAGGCTGGTGCCAGAGTTCTCCCGCTTAACCACCACCCCAGTGAGACCTTCCCTAAGAGGTCCTCCCTGATCCCATGCTCAGGGCTAGACATCTCTCCCCCTCGTCCACCCCACCAGGAGCTGTGGACTTAGCCCCGTCCTGACTGCTGGGACATGGTTTTGTGACAGGAAGACAGCCGCGGGCTCGGAATCTCCTCTGGAGCCCTCATGTCTGGCGCTGCGCCCAGGGCCAAGTCAAATCTCTGGCTTTTTGAAACAAGGGATGCGATTTTCCAGGGCTGGGGCTGGGTTTGGCCCTCCCTGTGGCTTCTTCCTCCCTGTGTGGCAGCAGGGGTGCCAGCCCCCAGGAGCAGATGTAGCTGCCTGGAATTCCTTCCCAAGGCTCCTTATCAGTTTTCAGAGCAGCCTGGGGTGGAGCGAGGGGGGTGTCAGGGCCACTGGGGGCTGCTCTGGGAAAAGCTGGAATGCCAGAGCAGAGCTGCACCTGGGGAGGGGCCGGAGGCGGGGGAGGGTGCTGGGCGGGGCGGGCTCAGCTGTCACATTCCTCCGCTCACAGAAAGCTCTCCTGGGCGCCTTGTCCTTATTTAGGCAGGAGATGTCTGCTGACTCGGGCCGTGTGTGATGCCATTGTGGGGTGAGCTCACTGGCTGGAGTGGGCTGAGGTGGGGGGCAGAGCACGCCTGGAGCCAAGTCAGCGGGCTCTGGGGCAGGCGATCCCTGCAGACCCAGACTCGCTGGGGTGGGAAGTCCAACCCTTGGGAAGAAAAATCACTCTCTAAGTAATAATAACACAAATAGCAGGTCCCGTTCATGGGGTCCCTACTACGCACAGGGCACCAGCTAGGCTAGTCGGTAAGCGCCAGGA
The DNA here is from genome assembly GCF_041296265.1 of Equus caballus. NCBI lineage: Eukaryota > Metazoa > Chordata > Mammalia > Perissodactyla > Equidae > Equus > Equus caballus. The sequence continues at coordinate 34,476,893 of NC_091705.1, read as the reverse complement.
GGTGGGTTTCTTCTGTTCATAGTTGTACACCCAGATCTAGTCCGGGACGTGGCACACAGTAGGTGCTTAGAAAATACTTGTCATGATGGAATGGATATACACTTCACATGCCACAGTCCACTTGATCCTGACGATAAGCCTAGTGGTAGCTCAGTGCTACTACTAACCCATTTTATAGATGGCGAATCTGAGACTTGGAGAGGTTCCATGAGTTGGCAAAGGCCCCTCAACTTGAAAGTAGAGGAGCTGGGGGTTGAAACCAGGTCGTCTGACTCCAGCATGTCAACGCAAGTAGTCCATAATCAATCTACAAATCAAAATTGGGGTGAGTTTATTATGAGCCAGGTCTGAGGACTGTAGCCCGGGGCCTTCCCTCCCTAAGGAAGGAAGGGCACCAAAGTGGGGTGTACAGAGTGGTTATACACCGTCTTGGAACAAAGAGCATCCATCACATATGACAGGAATGTCTCTGTTACTACTGTCAGGAGATGCTTCTCTGGCACAGCAGGTCGGTGGTCACAAGGTGAGCACAGCAGGTCAGTAATTAATCCTTAGTTTCCAGAAAGAGATGCTTATCCTTCACGAAATGCCGATATTGGGGGGAAGCTACATCCCTATCTTTAAGGGCATCACTCTTGTCTTTGGGGCTTGGTAAATGTTTAAAGCAGATGTACAACACATGCTCGACAGGCCACGCCAGGCCCTTTTGAAAAAATAGAGTTAGACCGAATTAGCTTTAAACCAGATGGCTTCCTCAGATACTCCAGTATGTCCCATTGCTGTTCATTTATTTACCAAACACTAACTGATGCTTCCATCTTTTTTTTTTTTTTAAAGATTGGCGCCTGAGCTAATGTCTGTTGCCAATCTTCTTTTTCCTTCTTCTTCTTCCCAAAGCCCCCCCAGCACATAGTTGTCTATTCTAGTTGTGAGCGCCTCTGGTTGTGCCATGTGGGATGCCACCTCAGCATGGCCTGATGAGCGGTGCCATGTCCAGGCCCAGGATCCGAACCAGCGAAACCCTGGGCTGCCGAAGTGGAGTGCGCGTACCTCACCCCTCAGCCATGGGGCCGGCCCCCCGTCTTCTTCCTTTGGTGTAGCCACTCTGTATTTCCTGGCTTTCTCCCTTTGCTGGCTCGCGAGTTGGGTTATATAACCTTCTTATGCTTAGTTTCCCACCTGTAAAATGGGAACTGATAGTGCACTCTACCTTAGAGAATGTGGTGGGGATTAAGTGAGATGACACATGCAAATGCCGTAGCAGAGTGCTGGGCACACAGTAGGTGCTCCCCAAGTATCGCCTGTTAGTAATGGTGATGGTGATGATGACGTGCCCCAGGGGATTCAGCATCCTCCTGGCGGGGTGGGACCCAAGCAGCAGAGTGGGCAAAAGGTGAGGCCATTCGCCAGCAGGCTCCACCCCCTCCTGGAGCATTGTGACAATCGTGGCCTTCTGCAGAGGGCCACTCCCAGGCTGTCTGAAGCCTCCCCGGTTCCCAGAGCAAGAGGCTGGAAGGGATCTGGGGTCCTACCCTCGGTTCATACCTGGTAGGCAATCACACTCTTGTGTCACTTGATTGCTCAAGGCTTCCACGAGCACCGGCCATGTGCCCAGGCCTGGGCCAGCTCCCTAGACGAGGCAGAAGCAGGGCCAGCTGGCCTCCCTCGGGGTGCCCGTGGCCACACTGTGGAGTGGCAGCAGAGCATGGTGTTGGAGAAACAGGGACTCTGGGGCCAGGCTGCCTGGGTTCCCCTCCTTGCTGGCTGTGTGCCCTTGGGCAGGTTGTTGAAGTGCCCAGCACCCCAGTTCCCCCTCTGTCACTGAGGATTTAGTACTGGTATTTCTCTCTTACCAGTGTTGTCCGGGTGAGTGATATAGCATGTGTAAGCAGGAGACCAGGGCCTGTCGCGTGGTAAGTGACCCTTCCAACATGTCTGTAACAGAGGAACAATCACAATGATTTATTTTCAATTATTGAAAACGATCACACAGGCTTCTCTGGGCCTCGGGTCCTCCTCCTTGTTACCGTCTTGTTCTTAAATGAGGGGAGATGGTTTCTAAGGGTCCTTCCAGCTCTGTGAGTCTCACAGTCAGATAAATGTGATCCGCACAGCACAACATTTACCTAACAGATGCCCATGAGCTCCTGCTGTGTGCCAGCCTCTGTTCTGGTGGCAGGCGCACAGCAATGAGGCTTCTGCCCCTTGTGGGGCCCACAGACTAGTTGCAGGAAGATGAAGTAGTCTGGCAATTAAGTGCAGGGGATTGCAAGAGCAGAGAGCCAGCAGTCAGGGTAAGCTTTCTTGAGGAAGGGTCCTGAAGGATGAATAGGAGTTTGCCAGATGAAGAGGTAAAGGATAAGACTGGGGAGAAGAGTTCCCAGGAAAGGGAACAGCCTGTGTAAAAGCCCCAGAAATGGAAACAATAGGGCACGTGTGAAGAACTGGAAGTTTCTGGCTGTCTGGAGGGCTGGTTTGGATTAAGACCAGAGAGACTGGCAGGAGCTAGGTCATGAAGTGGTATGCGTGTAACATCGTAACACATTTCCGCTTTATCCTCCAAGCTCTGGGAACAGCACTGAGCGGTCTTAAGCAGAGGGTCAAGATTATATTTGTTGGGGATGGCCCGTGGCGAAGGCTTCCTGGACCAGATGGGGCATAAGAAGGAAAACTTACGTGCAGAGTTAGTGTCTGGCTGGACACTCTTGTAACATCGTGCCAGTTGTTAAAGTTCTGAAAGATTCCAGTTTGTACCAGTTTGTGACCAGCAGCTGCCCTGAGACCCCTAAGTGCTCCCCACCCCGTGTTACTGTCCTGTACTCGTGGCCTCTTGCCCAGAACCTTGTCTTCCCCAGGACCCAGAAACTAAATGTTTAACCACCTGGCACAACAGGAGGGCCTCCACACCATTCTCATTGGTTGGCGCCCCTATGCAGTTACTGGATATTTTTAATGTCACCCCGCTGCCTCCATCTCAGTCAAGCCTTCCAGCTCCAAGAAAGCCTTAGAGAACACAGCACAGAGCAGGACCAGCCCAGGAGACCTGGGTGTTAACCCAGTCCTTGCCTTCTTCCTGTGGGGTACACAAGGCTTAGACTGGAATGTCCCCTAGGGCCCACCCTGCACTGGATGACACAGGCTCGGCATCAGGCCACCAGGGGCTCAGCCCCAGCCTTGCACTTCCCAGCTGTGTGGCTGCCCTGGGTCACACTGCCTCTTGGAGCCTATTTCCCTGCCTATTTAGTGGCCATAACAATACTACGCCTTAGAGTTGTTGTAAGGAATACGTAAACCATAGCTCTAAAAGTCCTCCCACTGATAGGTGCTAGGTTTTTAAAATATATTTACTTATTTTGGAATAGGCATACTATATGCACATGCAAAAGATCTGAAGAGGTCGTATCAGTCAGAGTCCTGGCAGGAAGGGGTGTATTCAAAAGATTCAATTGAAGAGAGTTTAATGAAGCTACTGTTTTGTTTTCCAACTTTATTGAGATACAATTGACATATAACAATGTGTGAGTTTCAGGTGCACAATGTGTTGATCTGATACAGTTATATATTGCAAAATGATCACCACTTTAGCATTATCTAATACCGCTGTCATGTCACATAATTACCATTTCTCTTTTCTGGTGGTAATATTTAAGACCTTTTTTCTTTCTCTCTCTCTTTCTCTCTCTCTCTCTCTCTCTCTTTCTTTCTTTCTCTCTCTCTCTCTTTCTCTCTCTCTCTTTCTCTCTCTCTTTCTCTCTCTCTCTTTCTTTCTTTCAAGATTGGCCCTGAGCTAACATCTGTTGCCAATCTTCCTCTTTTTGCTTGAGGAAGAATGTCACTGAGCTAACGTCTGTGCCAGTCTTCCTCTATTTTTTATGTGGGATGCTGCCACAGCATGGCTTGATGAGTGGTGTGTAGGTCCGCACCTGGGATCCAGACCCACAAACCCTGGGCTACCAAAGGAGAGCATGGGAACTCAACGACTACGCCATCAGGCCGGCCCCAGGACCTACTTTCCTAGCAAACTGTGCTTCCACTGATTGCCGACGTGCAGCCAGACCTCAGTCATACGTAGTCAGCCAGGCAATTCCCAGGTCCCGATGGACTAGCCTTTCTTTGGGAATGTAGGGGACATTACTGCTAGTAACCACTAGCCCTGGGCCCTCTCAGACAGGCAGGGTGAATGCTGGGGATAAAATTCAGGGCCTCACAGCGCCCCTGGGGGAAGAAGCTGGGTTGTGTCTGGGCCCTTCTGGAAAGGGCTTGACCTGCGGCAGCGTGCAGATGTGCGGGTCAGCGCAGGCTGCGGCCCCACACGGGCCTGGATTCAGGTTCCAGCAGCTCTGGCACTTACTAGCTATGAGCCTTGGGCAAGTAATTTTCTGAGCCTCCATTTCCTCTCCTGTAAAGTAGGTTGTCTTGAGGTTGACGTGCAATCACACAGGTTGTTCTAGCTTCTTATTGCTACTGTAACAAATTCCCACAACCTGGGGGCTTAAAACAACACAAATTTCTTCTCTTACAGTCCTGGAGGTCGAAAGTCTGAAATTAGTCTCACTGGTCTAAAGTCAGGCTGTTGGCAGGGCCGGTCCTTCTGGAAGGTCTGATGGGAGGACCCAGTTCCTCGACTTTTTAGCTTTTTCGTGGCTGCCCGTTCCTTGGCTTGTGGCCCCTTCCTCCATCTTCAAAGCCTGTCACTCCAGGCCCTGCTTCTGTCATCACGTCCTTTGCCTTCTCCTCTTCTGTCGTCACATCTCCCTCCACCTCCCTCTTTTAAGGACACTTGTGATTACATTTAAGGCCTGTGGCGTAATCCAGGAGAATCTCCCCATCTCAGGATCCTTAATTTGATGGTATGTGCAAAGGCTCTTTGCCATATAAGGTAACATTCATGGGTCCCAGGGAGAAGGGGAGAAGGGTCGCCATAGAACAAGATCTGGAAAACGCTGCCTCCGTGCCCTGGGGATTTCAGGCTGGGATTTCAGGGTGAGGAGGTTCTGCGTAGGGCCTCTGGGTGGCACAGACCCCCAGACTCAGAACCCATGCCCCCCACTTTGACTTGAACAAATCCTCTTTCTGAATTTTCCAAACACTTGCATAGAGCTCACTGTCAGCCAGGCTCTGTTCTAAATGCTTTATGTGCACAAATTCGCTCTATAATCCCCACAACCCTGTGAGGTAGGGGCTGTTCACACCCTCATTTTACAGATGGAAGAGTCAAAGCACAGAGAATTTACACGAATCACCCACAGTCACGCAGCTGTGCTCCTGACCACCTCACAATAGCCAAATGTTAACGGCAATTTTTTCTTAAAAAAAAAAATCTATTTTCCAAAATTTTCAACAAAAAAGCCATAATATTTTTTTAAATTTTTTAAAAAATATTTTATTTATTTATTTTTCTTTTTTTTTTTTAAAGGTTGGCACCTGAGCTAAAAACTGTTGCCAATCTTTTTTTTTTTCTTCTTCTTCTCCCCAAAGTCCCCCAGTACATAGTTGTATATCCTAGTTGTGAGTGCCTCTGGTTGTGCTATGTGGGACACCGCCTCAGCATGGCTTGATGAGTGGTGCTGGTCCACGCCCAGGATCTGAACTGGCAAAACCCTGGGCCACCAAAGTAGAGCCCGTGAACTTAACCACTTGGCCACAGGGCTGGCCCCAGAAGCCATATTATTTTATACTATATATTTTATACGTTTATATTTATAATATATAGCATAAAAATAACAAAACACGAATTATGAGCTTGTAACCCACCAGATCGGCTTGCTCCTCTAGCCTTCTATTTGTTCTGCTCTCACGACTTTTCACCTTGTCTTATCTGTCCTACCAGACTCTATATCCTTCCAGAGTGGGAGCCGTGTCTGGCTCAGTGGTCATTCTGATGATATGGGCAAGTGACTTAAGCTCTGGGTGTCAGTTTCCTCCTCTGTAACATGGTGGTGGTGCCCACCTCATAGGGTGGTATGAACCCTTAGGTTATTTCTCATTTTTTCTTATTGGAAGCAGTGCTCATAGACCTATATGTAAAAGCTAAAACTATAAAACTCTTAGAAGAAAATATAGGAGTAAATCATTGTCTTAGATGGGACACCAGAAACATAGGCAACAAAAGGAAAATAGATAAATTGGACTTCGTTAAATTTAAAAACTGCTATGTTTCAAAGGACATCAACAAGAAAGTGAAAAGACAATCCACAGAATGGGAAAAATATTTGCGAATCATATATCTGATAAGGGACTTGTGTCTAGTATATATAAAGAACTTTTACAACTCATAATAAAAAGACCAAAAAAAAAACCAGTTAAAAATAGGCAGAGAATCTGAATAGACATTTCTCCTAAGAAGATACATAAATGGCCATTAAGCACATAAAAACATACTCAACGTCATTAGGCGTCAGGGAAATGCAAATCAAAACTACCATGAGATGGCACCTCTCAAACCACTAGTGTGACTGAAATAAAAAGGATGGATGATAACAAATGTTAGCAAGGATGTGGAGAAATTGGAAGCCTCATACATTACTGATAGAATGTGAAATGGTGCAGCCACTTCAGAACCAGCCTGGCCGTTCCTCAGAAGGTAAACATGGAGTTACCATATGATCCAGCAACTCCGCTCCTTGGTGTCTACCCAAGAGGAGTGAAAACACACATCCACACAAAAACTTGGACACAAATGTCCATAGCAGCATTATTCATAGGAACCAAAAGGTGGAAACAACTCAAATGTTCATCAACTGATGACCAGATAAACTAGGGTTCATCCGCCCAGTGGACCGTTATTTGGCGAGAGGAAGGAATGAAGTGCTGATACGTGCTATAGCGTGGGTGAACCTTGAACAATGTTTGGATGACCTGTCCTTCTACAAGAATGTATATTTACATCCCAATTTGTAGTCAGTCCATAGAGTTTTGGAAGGGAATTGCTGGGAGTATTGTTATAATAATAACAAAAACCACGATAATGATGATAGCTAGTTTTTGTTAAGTGCTTGGTTTATTATGCTAAGCACGTTTGTATTATCTCATTTCGGACTCTTAGTAATTTTATGAGGTAAGTGTTATTATCTCCATTTCACAGTTGAGGAAACTGAGGCCGGAGAGCGAAGGTCAGATACCCACAATGTGATGGTCTGCAATTTGGGCTTGAGCTTGGCCCTTAACCCTCTATGTGAGGGGCTTCCCGGCAGGGGCTTAGCACTCGTTTGCCGAGTGAATGGAGTCCTGAGGGTGGGGTGGGGAGGACTGCCCCTGTCCGTCAGGGCCCCCTAACTGGGCCCTTGCCTGCATCCTTGGCGGGGGCAAGGGGGCTTTCTCCAGGGAGCCCTCTGGGCGGGTGGCCAGCTGTGGCTCCTCCTCATGGTTCCTCTGACCATGATTGTTCTGGGGGCAAGGGCCATGGCCGTCCAGAGCCGGGGCGAGGGGCCATTTTGGGAGAGGGCAGGCCAGTGGCATGGGAAGCAGCCCCCCAGGAAGACCCTTGGCAGCACTGTCCCTGTCAGCCACCTCAGCAGCCTCCAGAGAGGCTGAGCTGGGGACGTGGATTATCTGCCTCTGTCCTGCAAACCTGCCGTGGGCTCCTTGTTCTGAACAATTGTATTTTTTCATTTTCATTTAACAAATTAGTGACATTTGGTACATTCAGGATTTTTTTCCTCCAAAAAACTGTGCTTGTTATTTAATTTATTTCCCAAGCCCCTCTTGGCACTTCGTCTGTCCTGGCCTCTGTTCTCAGTCCCTGCACTGTTTCTCCGAGGCTGGTGCTGGTGTTATCCCCATGTTACAGATGAGGAGACTGGGGCTCCGGGGGTTCAGACTTGCCCAAGGGTCTAAGGAGCAGAGCCAGGACTTGCACCGAGGCAGCCTGGCCAGCCTGGCCAGCCTGGCCCCCTCAGCTCCTCCACCATGAGGCGTATGGGCTTTGCTCTGCACCCCTGTTCATCCGTTGATTTTCAGAGATGTTGCATGATTGTCTTGGCAGACCTGCATTAGGCTGCGAGCTCCCCAGGTGGCTGCTGGTCCTATTCCTCTCCATCCGTGGTCCCCGCATGTGGAGGACCTGGCCCAGAGTCAGTGCCAGCAGGGCAGCAGCTTGGTGTGATGGGGAAGAGCTTGGGCAGATTCACTTTCTAGCTGTGTGACCTTGAGAAGGTGACTCCCCCTCTCTGAGATCGTATGTGTAAAGCCATAGCACAGAGCTGGGCACAAAGTGCTCAACAAATAACAGATTAATATTATTAATAAGAGTAGTAGAAGAGACAGTTGTTGAGTGAGTGCATTAGAAAGGGGTCGGCAAACTTTTCCTGTAAAGGACAGGAACGTCAATATTTTTGGCCTTGCAGGTCAAAGTCTCTGTGGCAACTACTTAACTCCTGACCATATGTAAACAAGTGGGCGTGGCTGTGTTCCAATAAAACTTTATTTATATGGCCACTGACATTTGAATTTCATGTAATTTTCACATGTCAGAAATTATTACTCCTTTGGTTTTTTTTAACCATTTAAATATATAAAAACCATTATTACTTCACAGGCGGTACAAAAACAGGCAGCGGGCCGGATTTGGTGTCCCACCGTAATTTGCCCACCCCTACAATAGAATGTGGCTCTACAGGGGATTTTCTGATGCTTGGTTTCCTCTTGTAGCCACAGTGCCCAGAACACAGTAGGCACTCTGTCGAGTTGCGTTAAATACACAGAAGCGGGTCTGGAGCTGGCCATTAAGGCTGGGAGGGTGGACGGAGGGCCAAGAGCATTCCAGATGGGAGAACAGCCAGAGCAAAGGCATGGAGTCAGGGGCCAGGCCAGCGAGGGTCCCTCTCTGGCCCAATGAAGCCATCAGTGCCTAGTGGAGGTTCTAACTGAGCGTTGAGGGCCGGGGCGGGGCGGGAGCTCTCAGACGTGCTTCAGTTAGGGTTAGCCCCCTCCCTCTGTCCCTCAACCACCAGCCTTATTTTTAACCCTGCTGACGAAAGATAATCCGAATGAAATCAAGAAGAGTGACTGATCCCTGCCCCTCCCCCTGCCCCAGTTACTGCTCCTTGCCTTCCCCCCAGCAGGGTCAGAGCCCTCCTAGGAGACCCTCCCCCAGAGGCACCAGGCCAGACCCCAGGACTGGTGGTGGGAGAAGAAATGGTTGTTGCATTTCCCTTCCAGGAGCCAAACTCGGGGAGGGTCCTGGTGCTTAAAGAGAACTGCTCAAGGCTCTGGGGGGTTGAGCAGGCTGGGAACTGCCGAAAATAGAGCTGGATTTTCTCTCTGTCTGTCTAGCACATGCTTCTCAAACTTCAGAGAGCAGTGGAAGCATCTTGAGAGCTTATAAACATGGATTCCTGGCTTCTCCCCCAGAAATTCTGATTCACTAGATCTGGGGTGGAGCCCGAAAATCTACGTTTCTAGCAAGCTCCCAGGTGATGAGGGGGCTGGGAGGGCATGGACCACACTGCGAGTGGCACTGGACTGGAAGCCGTGGCCTCTGGGCAACAGCGATTTGGCCGGCCCTTCACCCTCTGAGCTGCCAGATAGACCCCATCAAGACTGCCTCGGGCCGAGGGTCTGCAGAGCTTTGAAGGCTGTGCTAAGTAGTTGGGACTTTATTTTGAGCACGGTAGGTAGCCTTGCAAAGATCTTGAGCAAGAGGTGAGGCTACTGGATGTATGGGGTAAGCCAGCTCATGGTGGCGCTGCGTGCAGGATCCATGGTAGGGAGCGAGCCAGGAGGCAAGGAGGTGGCAGATGGGGGTGGGGGCTTTGCAGGAGGAGTGACAGAAGGATGGAGAGGTGGGCACATTCTAGAGCTTAGAGGGAGTAGAAGGGACAGTAGGTGACTGGTGGCTGTGGATGTGGACGGGGATGAGGAGGGAGCGTGTGGGAGAGCACTGGGATTCTGGCTGGAAGGCTGGGGAGCCGGGGAGCCATTCCTGAAATCAGAGCCACTGGTGAGGGGAGGGCTGATAAGGGATTTGATCGATCGGCCAGGCTGATGGACGCGGGCAGGAGTGAGCTTCCTTCCAGCACAGCAGCCCTCACTGCCTTGGGCTGTGTGGCCTCCCCCTTCTCAGCCCTGTTCTGGCTGCCCTGAAGAGTTCACAGTTGATCCCCGAGAATATTCCAGGGCTTTGGGTGAAGGCTGCCGTTCCGGCCTGCGGAGTCCTGCAACACCGCTTCCCAGGCACTGGGAAACAAGCCTCATCCAGCTTGCATTACCAAAAAAGGACATTTTCTCAGTTTGAAGGTTTGCCCAGCCCTTTCCCTCCTCCCCCCACCTGGGGTTTCAGGTTTCCAGGGAAGTGTTTCTGGAAAGTTCAGGACTTTGAATCACACATACCCATGTACAGGCATATATGAGCCTGGGGATATGCATGTACGACTCGCAGTTTTGATGTCATAAATGGCATCTTCCTCCTTCTCCTCCTCCTCCCTCACCACCACCACCATTATCACCGCCATCACCACCATCACCACCACCACCACCACCACCACCACCACCACCACCACCACCACCACCACTCAGCCCCATGCTGGGCTAAACACTGTCATATGCTGCCTCTCTTTAGTTTTCACAGCAACTCCCTGAGGGGAGAAGTATTGTCTTCAGGGTACTGATTAAGAAACTGAGGCACAGAGAGGCACAGCTACTCACCAAGGTCCTAGAGCCCCAGTGGGATCAGGACTAGGCTGAGGCAAGGGAGGCAAGTCACACAAATGCAGGGTCTGATCCAGTCTTTATTCACATTTTGTTCATAGCTTGTTCATCAAGGACTTTTTTTTGCACTAATTTTGACTTTTAAAAATAATGCGATAGAATAGTATTTATCTTGATTACTGAGTTTTTTGGTATCCCCCTAAGTTTTGAGCCCAGGTGAATGCCTCACTTGCCTCACCCTGGCTGCGGCCTCGGCAGAGCCACAGTTGGAATCCAGGGCTGCTGACGCCAAAGCCGTGCTTGTAGCTATTGCCGATGTTGCGCCCTGGTCTGTACACGTACGCGTGTGTGCGTGTATGCGTACGCTCACTTACGCACTCTTTAATTCAGCAAAATATTCTTCCCTCCAGTAAACGTTGTGGCAGTGTGGCAGAGTGGAGAGGGCGGGGGCTTGGGAATCAGACTGTTCTGGGTTGGAACTGCACTCCTCGTTACTGAGTGGAAGTGTTGCCCGTCGTTAAGGGCACAGACTCCAGATCCCAGAAAGCCTTGGTTTGAAAGCTCACTCTGTCGCATGCCAGCCGTATAAGTTTGGGTGAGTTCCTTAGAGCCTGCTGTGGCCTGGATTTCTCCTCTGTAAAGAGGGATGATAGTAGTAACATCTGCCACGTAGAGTTATTGGGGGAATTAAAGGAGGATTTCCGTAAAGCCCTTGGCATGTGGTAAATGCTTTGTAAGCAAAGCATCATTTTGTGTTATTAAGCATCATTTTGCATCCTGGACCAAGATACCTGTCTGAGACTCAATTTCCCCACCTGTGAAGTACGGACAGTGAAAACTACTTCCCAGGCAGTTGTGAGGATTGAAAGGCATAACATAGGTAAAGGGCCTGGGACGGGGCAGGAGCTTAATAAAATTTATCTCCCCGATCAGGGGCTCAATTCTGTGCTGGAGACTGAGATACAGACACACATACACAGACACACGCACAACTCTCCCGGTAGTTAACTCGTCTGCATGTGTGGGCACTGATTTGACCTTTGAGTTTCCCAAAGGCACAAGCTCTTACTCCCCCCAGGGCCTTTGCACATGCTCTTCTCTCTACGTGGCTTGCTGTCCCCTCCTCACCTCTATGGGCCTACTTTATGTGTTTCTCCGTCTTAGCCTGAATGTCACATCCTCACGGGAGTCCTCCTGACCGCCCCCTCCACTGCCGAGCTGCATCAGGTCGCCCTGTTCTGCATGCTCAGTGCATTCTGTACTCTTCCTTCATGACACGTCTCACAACTGCAGTGAAGAATTTTTTATTTAATTACATTTCATTAAATAACTTTGTTGTTTATTTACTCCCCATTCCCCCTCACTGGACAGTGAGACAGGCACCAGGCTTGTCTCGTCCACAGGAATCTCTGTCCTCAGCTCCTGGCCACATGAGTGGCACATGCTCCAGAGTGCGCTCAAGCACACAGGCCCTGGAGTCATCTGGCCTGGGTTCAGAATCCCAGATCTTGCACTTAGTGACTCTGAGAGCTTGGGCAAGTTATTGAAGCTGTCTGTGCCTCAGTTTCCTGTTCTGTAAAATAGGGAAAATAGTAAGAGCACTGGCTTCCTAAGGCATCACGAGATTACGTGAGCTCATCCCTGCAACTCCTTTAGAGCGGTGCCTGGCCCATCAGTCAGGGGCTGTGACTACTTAGTAGTTACTAATAGTTATTAGTATTAGTGTTATTAGTCAGGCTAGACTAACAGCTGAAACAAACATGCCCCAAATCTCAGGTGCTTAACGGAATAAACGTTGAAGACTTGTTTAAATGTTCCACATTTAGTGTTTAAATTTAATGCTTAAATGTCCCACATTCCAGTGGGTCTGTGGGCGGGGGACTTTGCTCCATGCAGTAATCACTTATGGATCCAGGTTCCTTCCACTGTGTTTCTTAACCTGGGTCTGCAGGGGATTCTCTGGGTATAATTCAGGGAGTCCATGAACTTGGATGCTGTCATAGATTAGATTCCCTAGAAGCTGGATCGAAGATGGGGATTCTGTGCAGGTGTTTATTGAGGGACCACTCTCAGGAGAGGGGGGGGTGAGAGAGGTGGGATGGGATCGGGAAGTAGCCAAGCAAGGGTGTGGTCTTACGTGGAGTCTTGCTTCAGCCTGATCCCACAGGAACTCTGGACCCAGGATAAGACCACAGAGTTGCTTCCTCCTGGGACAGGAGGGGGCTGGGCAGTGTCATTAGTCATTGGTTGGGCTTTCTGGGTTGGGGGAGCTAGGGGGTTTTGACCTCTGGAATAAGATGGCTTCTTGATTGCAATTCTCTGGGACAGCAATGAGCCATTAGCAATCGGCTGAGCAGCTGGGGGTGGGTGCATTTGCCCAGTGAAGGGATCTGGGCAGGGTACCAGCGGTCTACATCAGATGGGAAAACTACATCTTTATTTTTCTTAACCTCTAACTGAAATTTAGCATTTTCTTTAATTATGGAAGCAGGCAATAAACCACAGTAGTATTAGAAGTATCTGTGACTTTGTCACCAATAGAAATCACAGATATTTTCATGTCACATTACTATTGTTGCAGTATCCTTGAAATATCCTTTATGCTAATGTATACTTTAAAACTGTGGTAGTTAATAGACCTGCTAGTATTTTGTTTAATGTATTAATAAAGAAGGACATACATTATTATATTACAAATTTGTTCCTTTAGATATTTTGGTAACAGTGTGTCAGTATAATTGCATCCCTTTGTAATCCTATGTAATTTATGCATTTCAAAACATTATTCTGAGAAGGGGTCCATTAGGCATCACCAGATGCCAGAGGGGTCTGTGACACAAAAGAAGTTAAATGCCTTGTTTAGGGACGTTGGACTCCTCTGCATTTTATAGCAGTGGGGGAAAAGAGAGGACATAGAGGATTACAGGGGAGATTTTTATGGACCAGGCCTGGAAATGGGCTACAAAATGTCTTCCCACAATGCATTGGCCAGGACTCAGTCACCTGACCACATCTAACTGCAAGGGAGGCTGGGAAATGTAGTCTATCTGTGTACCCAGAAAGAAAAGGAAATGGTCTGGGGGCTGCACAGCAGTCTGGGCCACAGGGCTCAATAAATACTCATTGACAGCCTGAGTGAATGGATGCTCTGTCCAAGGTATCTCTTTGTAGGTTGGGGAGGAGGAGCAGAGGGCTGGTTCTCTGGAGGGATCCTGAATCTCCGCCATGTTGTCTCCTTAGGACAAGCCACGCCAAGGCCAAAGCAGAGGCAGCGGAACAGGCTGCCGTGGCTGCCAACCAAGAGTCCAACATTGCCCGCACTTTGGCCAGGGAGCTGGCTCCAGACTTCTACCAGCCAGGTAGGGCCAGCCAGGAAGAGGGTGGGCCGGACAGGGTGGGGAAGGTCCCGGGGAGTGGACACTTTTTTTTCCTTTGCTTGCTGGAAAGCTGAGATGCCTAATAGATTCATGAATGCCTGTGAGTTCTAGAAACTGTGGGGCCTGGTGCGAACATGGGATGGGATGACACAAAGGGACTCATGCTGAGACTGCGGAGCTGGTATGGAGGCCCCCAGCAGACTAGCCTCACCCCAGGCTCTTTGCTCTGGGAAATGAGGCTGCAGAGTAAGGAGTACCTGCGGCACTCATGCAGACTTTGCTCTTGGGTTGAGTGGTGGGAGCTCTCCGGGTGGGAGACAGGTGTTCTCTGCATTGAGAATTTTAAGGTGAGTGGATGATTAGATTTGTATTTTCTAAGCCTTATTCTGGCTGCAGCAAAGAGATCAAAGGGAGACTAGATGGAAGGCCTTGGAGCACAAATCCCGGAGGTTAAGTTGCTTCTGGTCACAGTGCCCCCCTGCTGGTCCCAGGAAGAGTGACACTGGCGGCTACCTCTGTCTTGGGTGGTTGTACCAGCAGCTGTCACTATGTGCCAGGCCCTGAGCTCGGCATTTTACATGCATTTTTTCCCACTCAGTTGATCCTTCTATTTGCATTTATGAACTAAGTATGATTAGGCCCATTTTTCAGATAAGGGAATGGAAAGAGATCAGTGTCACCGTTAAGAGCATAAACTGGGTGCTGGTCCTGGCTCTGCCCTTTGTCAGCTGGGTGATTTGGAAAAGAGATTTCACCTCTCTGAGCTCCCTTTCTTCGTGTGTAAAATGGAGGTTAAGTAATAGCGTCAGCCTCGTAGGGTTATTAAAATGATTGAATGAGTTCCTATCTGGACATTGCTTAGACCAGCGCCGGGCACACGGGAGACGGTAGGTGAGAGCTGGCTGAGTGAATACACGAGGCTCAGCGAGTTAAGTGGCTTGCCCGGGATCCCCCGTGGCGGCCCGGGGGTTCAGACCCGGCCCCTCCGTGTTGTCCCTGGCAGGTCCGGAATATCAGAAGCGCCGGCTGCTCCAGGAGATCCTGGAGAACTCGGAGAGCCTGCTGGAGCCCCCCGACCGGAGCCCGGGCGCCGCGGGCCTCCCGGAGCGGCCCCGCGAGAGCCCGCAGCTGCATGAGCGCGAGACCCCTCGGCCGGAGGGAGGGCCCCCGTCGCCGGCCGGGACGCCCCCGCAGCCCAAGCGGCCCCGGCCCGGAGCATCGTCCAAGGACGGCCTGCTGAGCCCGGGCGCCTGGAACGGCGAGTCCGGCCCCGAGGGCAGCCGGCCCGCCACGCCGTCCGAGGGCGCGGGCCGCCGCAGCCCTGCGCGCCCCGCCGCCGAGCACATGGCCATCGAGGCGCTGCAGGCGCCGCCCGCGCCGTCGCGGGAGCCCGAGGTGGCGCTGTACCGCGGCTACCACAGCTACGCCGTGCGCACCGCGCCGCCCGCGCCGCCGCCCTTCGACGACGAGCCCGAGCCCGACGCCGCCGGGTCCGACTCGGCCCCCGCGTCCCCGGCCAGCGCCCCCGCGTCCCCGGCCAGCGCCGCCGCGCCCGACTCCCCCGCCAAGCTGGAGCCCAAGCCCATCGTCCCCAAAGCCGAGCCCAGGGCCAAGGCCCGCAAGACTGAGGCCCGGGGGCTGACCAAGGGCGGGGCCAAGAAGAAGGCTCGGAAGGAGGCGGCGGCCGCGGCGGAGGCCGAGGTGGAGATAGAGGAGGTGAGGCTGGTTCCCTCGACGGGTCGAGCTTGAGGCAGGATTCCGTGCAGAGGACTAGGGAGAGGGTGATGGCACAGGATAGAGCCGGGGGCAACCCCCAGCAGGGATGTGGGCTCAGTCAAGTGTAGACTGATCCCGGAGAACCTGGGAGCATCAATTACCCCGCAGCGCCGCCTCTTCCGGGCAGGGGCAGGCCTTTGTACCTGCTGTCTAGTCAGCAGGGGGCAGTTCTTTGGAGAATGGGGCGCTAGGGGCCCTAAGCAGCTGGGGGTGGGTGCACCTGCCGGATCAGAGAGATCTGGGCGGGGCACCAGCAGCATCTGCTTCCCGGTGTAGCAGGGAGGCCTTCCTAGTGGGGGTGGAGGAAGGGCCCAAGGGGGCTTGGGTCCTTGTCCTCCCGGCTTTTTATGGGAGGCTGGGAGCTGGGAACTGAAGCGACGGAGAGGGAAGCTGGGCTCTGAGGGACTGACGAATGCGGCTCCAGAGGAATTAGCAGTGGGGAAGGCCGAGCTCCTGGGTTCCAGGCGCAGCCCAGCCCAATGTGTACTTTGGGGCACGCTCCTGCGCCTCTCTGGGCCCCGAGCCATTTGGTAAATTATTTCTCAGAATCCTCTGGCTCTGATGGTCTGCTGTCCTCTGCTGGACACAGCAGTGAGCAAAACGGGGTAGGGGGGTACTCTCAGGAGGAGCCTTCTGTAAGTTACTGCTGCTGTGTCCAGCCTTGCTGTGACTTGTGGGGGACATGTTTCAGAGGCCGGGGGACTCAGGCGGCCCCTCTGCGCTATTCCCAGGTCCCCAACACCGTCCTCATCTGCATGGTGATCCTGCTCAACATCGGCCTGGCCATCCTCTTCGTTCACCTCCTGACCTGACCCTCGGCTACCAGGTGCGGCCAGGAGGAGGCGTTGGGAGCACACAGAGCTCTGGGCGGCAGGGTGATGGGACGGGCCTGCTGCCTCCTGGGCGTCTGTCCTGCGGTTAGTTGAGACCCACCCCCCAGCAGAGGCAGGGGCCTAGAGTGTGAACTTGATAGATTCTGCCCTCCACACACGCACACACACATGCGCAGGCACACACACACACACACCCCTCATTAGCTCACATCTGCAGAGCACCTGTCCTCTGTCAGGTGAGCAGTGGGGCTTCACCCACTCATTCGCTCACTCGTTCATTCATTTGACCAACATTTACTGAGCAGCCACTCTGCTGGGACCTAGGGGCGCAGCAGCCACTCCCTCCTGCCCTAGGAAATGGAGCGCACGACAGGAGTAAACCCTTCACCTCCGGCTTACTTGGTAAAGCCTTGCAGGTCAGACATCAAGCAAAGCAGTTCTTGACTCCCTCCCCCCAGCCCCCCAGGTCCAGACGGAGTCCACTTGGGACGGCCAATCCTCTTCTCTCTGCCCTCCTCTCTTCCGGTAACCCTGCTGTCAGTCAGTTGGTTCCATCACTTGGTTTTCTCCCATGATGGAGCTGGGGGGAGGGGTGCTGTGTAAGGCCCCATGACAAGAAGGTGAGGTGGGCTGGGCTGAAAGAAAGTGGCCCCCACTGACCTCAGGGTGAAGTGTCTACAGGACGGAGTCCTCCTCCTGCCCGGCCCAGCCTTTACACTGTCAGTCCCTTGCTTCATGATGCCAGTGGAGTTTCTGCCTCTTGCCCCGCCCCCCACGAAGTCCCCCTTCATGGATCCTAGCTTAGTGTAGGCTGGAGGGTCCTCCTCAGTCCCAGAGAAGGAGAAGAGCTCCCTGTCCTGTCACCGTCTAAATAGCCAATGACAATATTAGCCTGGTCGGTGCCGACCTGGGGGTGAATGCTGAGCCCCGAGGGGTCCCTGGTTCATAGGGGATCTGGGAACGATGGCTGCAGGGACTGAGGATGGAGTGACCTGAAGGATGGGAAGAGTGAACCAGATGGCAGTGGGGGAGGAGGAAGGGAGGGAGAGGGAACCAGGCAAAGGAGACGGCACTGCAGACAAGCAGAGGCAGCATCCCCAGGAGAATGAAGCCGGCCTGAGGGCCCAGGGAGGCCTCAGGGACTGTCTCTGAACCGTGAGTCAGAGCCAAGGGGCAAGGCTGCCCTGGGGGCCTAGGAGGCGGGATCTTACCCCAGGGAAGATCAAGCCTGAGGCTTGAACTCTGCCTTGAACCTGGCTCAGCTCTCCCTCCCTCCCTTGCTCCCTCGCCTGACACTCTTGCTGTCTCTTTGCAGAGCCAGGAATTCCTGCTGAGGACGCAAAGACCCCTCTTTTTGTGGTGCCACGCAGGGTGGCCAAGGAGGACTGGAACCCCTGGGTCCAGCTCACTTCCACACCGCAGGCGTTCAAGGAGGCCTCCCGTGGCGCCCGCACTGGGTGGCGGAGGCACCCAGAGGACTCGAATGCACAGGGAGGCCCCCAGGGAAGAGCCCTGGTCTCTGGAGCTCCCTGACCTGCTCCCGTCCCTCCCTCTCCCATGCTCCCTCACCCCACCCGTAGGTCCCCTCCACCCCAGGCTTTTGTGTGTTTTGGGGGAAGTCCCCAAATCAGGATGTTAATAATAAATCCCAGCCCCCTTCTTCCGCCCTTCCCTTGCTTATTTTAGCCTCTGGCTGCAGGGCCGGGGCCCCCAAGCAAGCGGGGGGAGTGATAGGACTCCTGTGGTGGGCCAGCAAGGGATGCAGTCTCAGCACAGGGGCCCTTCCTTCGCAGGCTTGATCCAGCACACACCTGTCCCTTGCTTACAGATGTTCTGGATGACAATAGAGGAAATGGATATGCTCAGCTTCAATATCCCAGGAGACAGTGCTCCCATCTCCTCCCACCGGTCCAGTTGGCTTCCCTTCTGGACCAATGGAAGAGGGGGAGATGTAAGGAATTGGAACCTTTAGCTGGGAAGCCACTGACCAGGTGGTGGGGGGTGGGAGTGGGAAGACGGGCTAAGGGGCCGTTAGGATGGCCCCTGTTTTGAGTGTGCCTGAGCCCAAGGTTGGCATTGCATTTAGGGCTCCCAGTGTGCTCAGAGTGCTCAGGGTCACCCTGGGGGAGCCCCGGGGCTGACAAGGTAGAGCTCCTGTGAGGCCCTGTGAACTGGTTTGTCCACACCCCAGCTCAGGGGAGCAGGAGTGGAAGCCCTCGGAAGCCCAGGCAGACCTCCCTGGGGCAGACTAGCAGGCAGGTGCTAAACAGGCTCCTTGTCAACAGCCTTTCCCGGGGAGGGAGGAGGAAGTCTGGGCTCCCACTGGGCGCAGTCTGTGCAATAATTAGCCCTTTGGCTTGTTTGGCAGAAGAGAGTGTTTGCATGTAGCCCATTACAGATGTTTGGTACCACACTGGGTCACTGGGCCCTTGTGCTTGCTGGGGGTGGCTGGAGGCTGAGGGATTATGGTACCCTGCCCCCGGGAGGACAGAAGGAGTGGCCCCTCTCAGTTGGGGGAAGGATGTGGTGACAGCATCCAAGCAGAGGTATGGAGAACTGTGGCCCTTCTGCCTTGGTTTCTCTGGACCTGGGGCCTTTGGCGTGGTGACCTGGCCTCTGGGGGCAGCTCTACGACCTGCGGTTTGCTTCTGATGGGGTCAGCTCTCCCTTTCCCCCCAGTTCTAGGCAGCCTTCCTCCAGCTTCACACTTGCTGTTTCAAGCACTGCTGGGGACTCGGGGTGTGGCTGGAATCTTGGACTGCGTTTCTCGGATTCTCCCATCCCCACCAGGGCCCGTGGCTCTGCATCTGTGTTTGGGCTTTTCTGGCCTCCTAGGGAATGTAGGGGGATGGCCGGGGGCACTGCTCAGGCTGACAGGCTCCAGGTTTTCGGCCTGGCCCAGTGCTAAGGATTAAGCCTCCCGCTGCCAGAGCTCCCAGGCCTAGTTTTGGGGCTGGTGTTTGGGGCGAGGGTTCAGGATGCTGCAGTCTGTGCAATAATAAACGTGCATCTGCTCACGGGCTCTGGCTGGGCTGTGGTGTCTGCTTGTGGGCCCAGGATGAGGGACTGGCTGAGGGAGGGCGACAGTGGCTGGGGGCCTCTGGGTCATGCTGGTCCAGGCCCCCTCCCCTCTCTCTTATAATTCCCATAATACCTTGTGAGGAGCAGCTGAGGGGCGTCGGTCCTGGAGGGGTGGCTCAAAGGCCACAGACCTCCTAGGGAAGACCCTGAGTTTCTAAAGCGGACTTCCAGAAGCTTCCCTGAGCGGCATATGATAGAAGAAAGAGCCTACCCTTTGAGGTCGGGTCTCCTTGGGCTCCAGTCCTCCTCAGCCACTTACTTCACTTCTCTGACCCTCAGTTTCCTCATTTGTGAAATGTGGAAAATAACTACCTACTTCCTGGGGTCATGGTGAGGATTACATTGACTACTGAAGCAATGTGTGTAAAGCCGAGCCATGGAAAGCAGTTGAGAAATGGAAACTGTATCATTATTGCTGTTAGACTGCATTACTGTCAGTAGCCCTCTCACATTTTCATGGAGGACCCCGGAAGCCCGCACGGGGTTGAGATGATTCAGGCCCAGTCAGATAGTCTGGAATGTCTCAGTCAGAACCGGACCCGGAGACCATCTTCGTACTTTACAGAGGCTCAGAGAGAAGAAAAGACTTGCCTAAGGTCACACTACACGTCAGTGGCGGGAAAGCAGTTGTCTTGACTTGGTTCACCAAGGTTCTCTCAAAGCTGGCAGCCCCCAAGACGGTTGGCAGGGAGGGTCCCTCGCCCATCGACAGGCTTGAGTTCAGGCAGGTCCCGGAGGGGCTTGGTGAGCAGGAGTCTGCTGCCACTGACTTGCTGTGTGTCAGTCACCTGTGCCTCAGTTTCCTCTTCTGCCAAAAGACCATAATCCCTGCTCCGTTGCCTTCGTCACAGTAGTGCAGATGTGAGAATCAAATGGGGTGGCTTATGGGCAGTAAAGAGTTTTCAAAACCTTAGAATGGTCCAGGGATCCCCAGGAAGAAGGGTGGGTTTGGTGGGACCTCGGAAGTGATGAGAGTGGGAATGAGGAGGGAGTCATTTTCATCTGCAGATGTTTTGATAAAACCCACAGGGGAAGGGAGAGGCAGGGAGCCCAGTCAGCTGGTCTGTAGACGGGCTCTGTGTGTGCGTGTGTGCGTGTGCAAGTGTGTGCAGAAAGTGGGAGTGAGGGGTGGGGTCAGCGGGATGGCTACATTAGAATCATCTTGGATGGCTTGAAAAGAAGGCTCGTTGCTGAGCCCCCATTGGAACCTCGACGTCCTGGAAGGTTGGTTGGAGTTGGGCGTCCCCTGGTGGCTCAGGCACAGCACACAGCCTGGCTGGTGCCCCTTCCGATCTCCACTGGCCCCTTTAGGAAGTTTGTCCTCGTCCTCTGCCACGTCCAGGATCCACGTAAGGTGTCTTGTGCCCTGAGGGAACTTGAAACCACCCTGTGGGCATTGCCGGGGCTTATGAACACTGACCGCTGCCTTGGAGTCTCGTTAGGGCTCTTCCAGGGCGGAGAAAGGGAGAGGGCCCAGCAGCTGTGGGATTCAGATGTGGGATTGGTGGTAAGAAGGGAATTTTCGTAATCTCTGATGGACCCACGGAGGATTGGGCTGTGCTGGGAGAGATGTTCGAGATGCTTTTGGCTGCACGTAACAGAAAACCAGCCAGATGGTCGGAAGCCTTTGGGGGCCTCAAGCCTGAAAGAGTTATATGGAGCAGCCTTAATATGTAACTCAAAATAAAAACAATACCTAAACCGTAAAACAGAAAACTTGCATGTATGCTGAAATTAAAACAGCTCAATTTTTTTTCCTTTGTGCAAAATTCTGACTGTGCCTACGGAGGCTGGACTTCTCCCTCCCTCCCCCTTGCTCCGCCCCTGTCTTGCTGGTCCACCAAGAGGAGGGAAACCCCACGCTCAGTGGAGTCAGGCGGCGCTGGGCAGGCACCGTGCTGAGCCCTCCACTTCCTCTGGGTGGTGGCAGAGCAGCAGTGTGGTTCGGTGCAGGAGCTCTGAGGTCGGGTCGCTGGTTGGAATCCTGGCTCTGTCCTGTGACATTCCAAACCTTGCTATTTCCTTTTCCAGGATGATGATTACCACGCTACCTGCCTCTTAAGATTAAAAACATGAATAAAGCACTTAAAACAAGGCCTAGCATGGAGTGAGCACATGATAAATAAGCTCTCATTATTCAATCTTCACAACAATTCTGACATAGATCTATCACCCCATTTTACAGATGGGGAAATTGAGGCCTGGAGAGATGGAGTGATTTGTTCAAGGTATCAGAGCGAGGGGAGGGCAGAGCTGCAATGGAAACCCGGAGCCTGTGCTCTTTCCGCAGAACCACACTGCCTCCCACAGCGCAGGAGTGAGCTCCCCGTCACTGGAGATGAGCCAGCTGAGGGCAGGTGGCTACTGACCCGGCAGGGCATGGTTGGGGGGAGGGGCTTGCTGGGAACTGGGCAGCTGGAGGAGGGAGGAGGGGTGCTTGCTGTCCAGAAGGGGGCGGGAGCTCCATGCCCAGATGAACCTTTTGGGCCAGTAGATCAATGAGATGAGCAGTAGCTGTCAGAGCTGGAAGGAGGCTCAGAGACTATCTAATCCAGCCCCTCCTCAGGTGGGGAGACGGGCCCAGAGAAGTGAATGGAGTGTCTCAAAATCACACAGTGATTCTGTCAGAATGAGGACTAAAAAGTGCTACCGTCCAGGCCCAGCTAGCTTCATGGTCCTCACACTTAGTTTAATGCTCTGCTGTCACCATCTTGAAGTTCTCAATAATTTTTGAACAAGGGGCCCCACATTCTCATTTTACACTGGGTCCATACATCACGTAGCTCCTCCTGCACCATCTACTGGGAGTGGGCTCGAGTGTGCCAGGCACGTATCTGTCATGTACCTACTGTTATTTTGCCCATTTTACAGATGCAGAAACTGACGGTCAAAGATGTTGAGTACATTAACCAGGGCCAGGATTTAAACCTGCACAGTCTGACTTCAGAGATGTCCTCATAGGGGTGACACCATGTTGCCCCCTGGGGAAAGGCCCTGGGCTCTGGGCCACCTGGTGGCTCGTGCTTAGACCCACTCAGGCTCGTGTTTCCAAAGTGGCTCCAGTGGGAAAAGGGGATGAGAGAGGAGGAGGATCACAAGGGGCAGCGTCCCCCAAGAATGAGATATCAGTGGGCGGAAGGGGGACGACCAGCCTCCTTCTTTTCCTGGACAACCAGCTTCTGAGAATTCACCCACTGACCAGGGCACCCTCCGAGTGGATTACACAAAACCATCTAAGCACACAATGTCAGGATGCTTTAGGCTGCGTGTAACAGAAAACCAAAGTCATGAAAAGCTTTAAGGACACGATTTTAGAAAATCATATCTAATATGAGGTTTGGTGGTGGGCTGCATGGTCCGCAGAGACTTTCATCAAGGACCCAGTTTCCTTCCATCTTTTTCTTCTGCCCGGCTCACAGCAGGTACACTTGAGAAAACTTTCTTCATAGTCACAGAATGGCTGCTGCTGTTCCAGGTGTCTGGGCTCCCTATACCCAAGTTCAGAGGCGGAAGAGAACAAGTTCTTCCTGTTTAATTTTTAGCTGCCAAGAAACTTTCCCTAAGAGCCCAAACTCGCCCTGGCAGAGTTCTCCCCTCATCTCATTGGCCCGTTCCTAAGCCAATCACTGGTAAGTGGACTGATTCTGACCAATTAGGATTCACCTGAGTCACGGGGGTGGGGTGGGTCCTGGATTAAACCCCTGCACAGGCAGCGTGGAGGAAGGAAAAGGACTGTTTGCTTTTTGGTGTAGATTTGCTTCTGGCCCATAAGGGTAAGGGGGCGTGGCTGTGTGCTGGTGATGCCTTGGGCAGTGAGGGGACAAGGCAGTGTTGATGGAGTGTGCACAGTGTCCTAGGAGATTGACATAAATTGGATCATTTAATATGGGCCACACAGTAACCCTGTGAGGTTGGTATTTATTATTCTCATTTTACAGATGAAGAAATGGAGGCTCAGAGAGGGGAAGCGACTTGCCTGTGGACACACAGTAAGGGCCAAAGCTGGGCCTGGGCCTGGAGCAGACTGGCTCCAAACCTGCTCTCAGCCACCGGACCCTAAATGTCCTCTCCGTGATTCTGACTGTAACAAGGAGAGGAGACAGAACAACAGGGACCAGACAGCAGAGGGTGGGCGAAGGGGTGACTTGGAAGCAGGTGATGGGAACTGAGAAGAACTGGTCCAGGAGAACGGATGGGGGGTCTAGGAGCTGGAGCTGAAAGTGGCCACTTGAGAGGACGGACGAGTTCAGTGAGGCACTTAAGACAGTCGGAGACCTGCCAGGACTGGAGAGAGCAAGGGGTTTACAGGGGGCCCCCTGCGTGTGGGGACCAAGCACACAGGCCAGTCAGCGGGGCCTTGTGTTCAGAGGTCAGCTCTGGCAGTAATGGCGGGCTTGGCCCATAGCCCTCTTGGAGCTCCTGGCGTTTCATTGGAATTAATTGCTAAAATGTTTGAAAGCAAGTTACTTGGGAATAGGCATTGGTTTCTTGACTCATGGAGGAGGGCTTTATGAGGCCTCGCTTTTGTGTGTGTGTAAGGGTTTCGCGCCCAGATGCAATGGTACTTGAAGAGTCCTCGTCAGACGGCGCAGTGTGGAACCTCTGGCAAGTCCAGCAGGAGAATCACAGTGCAGACCCCTGAGTTCCGGGGCAAAGACATGCCCTCTTCTCCAGAGAAAGACATCGGGACTTGCTGTTGGGTCCTGGTAGAGACTAAAAACCTGGCCATCAGGCCCCCGAGGCAGACATTCGGGAGTGGACAACAGCAGCCCATCATCAAGAGGAAATGGCGCGTTCCGGGTCGGGCTCGCTCTGGTCCTCAAGGTACAGGCAAGTTTTGCGTGAGCAGGGAGGGCAGGCCCCCAGGGCTGTTGCTTCGGATGCTTTGCTGCCGGTCCGTCACTGCGCAGGTCTGGTCCCAGGGAAGTTCCCGCTGGTGGGAGAAGAAAAAACTCGAACCTGTGTGCTTCGAGGGTTAATTCCAGGAGGCCTGGAATTAGCCTGTTTGGCTGAAGAAAGAGAGGCACCTGCACAGAGCTGAGCCCGGATCAAGGCATGAAATGCGCTGATCAATTGTGCTTCTTTGTAGGAACGGGTCCAAGGCCAGTGTGGGGGCAGTTTAATGACAGCTTGTCGGCATTGGTTGTTGGTAACAGTGAGACTGATGATTGGCGCCTGGTCTTGGTGGGGACCCCAAAAGGCTCTGCTGTTGGGGCTGGTTACGTAGCAAGAATGTGCCAACGTGCCCAGCAGGGCACAAGCTCCGTCTTAGGCTCCATGGTTGGGAGGTCTGTGTTGCTGGTCTCTGATCCGAGAGAGAAAGCACACAGTGCAGGCTGCAGAGCGAGGACAGTGGAGCTCACACTCAGCCCTCAGACCCGGCTGTGAGGTGGCCTTCGGCTGTGATGTTTATCCTTGCTTCAAGCTGTTGCTCCATTGAATTCTTTTCTTAATAAACCTTAGATTGGAGGCAGTGTCATGTGGGGTCCTGCGAGTCGTCTTTAGCAATTGAACCCTGTCTAACTGCCACCATTAGCACAACCTGGTTTTCAGATTGTATTAATTTTCTATTGCTGTGTAACAGATTACCGCAGACACAGAGGCTTAAAACAGCACCGATGTATCATCTCACAGCTTCTGTGGCTCAGGAGCCCTGCACATTTTCACTGGGTCCTCTGCTCAAGGCTCTCAAGGCTGAAATCAGGGTGTCGGCTAGCTGCGTCCCCGTCTCGGGGCTCATCTGCTTTGAGCTCCCCTGGGTTATTGGCAGAGTTCATTTCCTGTGGTTGTAGGACTGACGTCCCTGTTTTCTGGCTCGCTGATGGCCAGTGACTGCTCTCAGCTCCTAGAGACCATCTTAGCAGTTCTTGATCGTGTGGCTTCTCTGACAACAGAGCAGCTTTCCTCCTTCAAGGCCAGCCTTGTCAACGTGAGCTGTTACTCCTGCTCTTATTTCTCGCCTGGCAGCAGGAAAGGATGCAGGGAGAAAGTGGAGGCCTCTCTTCGTGGGTTGCCAGATAGAAGGGGCTTTGGTTTGCTGGAAAAAGACCCCAGGATCATGTAAGGAGACGTGAGCAGGGTGTGGGAGGAGGGGCATGGCTGACATGGGGGCAACTGCTCCAGAGAGAAATAGGGGCGGAGGCCCTGCAGCGTGAGCTCAGGACTGGCCTCCAGTCCCCCGTCTCCTGGGGGTGGCCCCACCAGCCAGAGGGCAGGCTCTCCCACCTCATTCCCTCCTGGCCTCTGAGAAGGAAGGAAGTCACCTCTCCAGGCAGAAACAGCAAGTGGGGCAGAGGAGTGTGGGTGGAGTGGGGCGTCCCGCTGGAGATAATGACAATGCAAAGTGTCACACCCCAGTGTGCCATTGTTGTATGGGAGGAAAGCAGCTCCTA
Source organism: Equus caballus (assembly GCF_041296265.1). Classification (NCBI taxonomy): domain Eukaryota; kingdom Metazoa; phylum Chordata; class Mammalia; order Perissodactyla; family Equidae; genus Equus; species Equus caballus. The sequence goes on along the minus strand of NC_091705.1, from coordinate 34,450,787 downwards.
AACTCATCTCCCATGGGTATTTGACACTAGCGGTCATCCTTCCAGGGGGAGTCTTCATCTTAAAAGAGAAATCTGGGTGGAGCAATGCATAATCCAAAGGAATATTTTGTTCTAGTAAAATTTCAGATATCCGCAGGGGATCTGTGTTTTCGGTCAGGGGCTCCAAGCCCCGGTAACCCTCCCTTACCCCCACGCAATAAAAGAAAAAATAAATAACAACTGGGTGCCTACCTGTTTCACCTTCTTGCAAGAGGCAAGGATGTTGGCAACATGAGGCCGGCGGTGTTCTGAGAGTTAGGATCATGTAGCATCACAGCCAGCACTTATTAAGGGCCTACTGCATGCCTCCTGATGTTATCTTGTCTCATTAAATTGTCAGAGCTGCTCCCTGGGGTCGTGACTGTTGAGGGAGGTGGAGGGTAAGAGTGGAAGTGAATGACCTAAGTTACCTACTTGGATACGGCAGAACTGGAGTCAAAGCCATTGTCTGTCTAGACCCTCAGCCCAACTTGGCGCCTAACCATTCTACCAGGACAGCTATACTGCCCTGCAGTTCCTGATTACGACCACCAGGAGGCGCCACTACTCCACCTATGAGTGCACTCATGCACTTGCTGGAAAAGACTGCTTTTTTTTTTTTTTTTAAATCGTCACCATCACTATTTTCTGATTTACCACAATAATAACAGCTACTATAAATTAAGCACTTACTATGTGCCAGGCCCTGGACTAAACACTTTACTATTAGTGATGACAAACATCATTTCTTCACTGAGAAGAAAGAACAAAAAAAAAAGCCCAATTCTTGCCTCTATGTTAAAAAGTACGGTGCACGAGTAAAACAGAAGAAGCTGGAGGGGGGATGCCGTCTAGCATTCTTCAGATGGGAAGGGTCTACCGAGGGCCAGCCTAATGAAAAAAGACCCCCCTAAATGGACATCCCGGGTGATTTCAAGACACAGCAGACAAAGAGGAAATCTGAAAGCTACCGGAGAAGGGGCGCGATGCAAGCGCCAGACAAACAAACGGGAAGCGGAGTATCGTCAGACTCTTCAAGAGCAATGTGGATCCTAGAAGGCGACGAAGCGATGCCTTTGGAGTTCACAGAGAAAGTTACTTTCAACCTGGCTGTCTTTCCCCAGTCCAACCGTCACTCGAGTGTGCAGAAAGAATACGATGTCTGCAGAACTGCAGGTTTCCTTCCCATCTACCTTTCTTAGAAAGCTACTGGCGGATGTGCACCACCACCACAAAGGCGCAAAGCAAGAAAGAGGAATAGAGGGATCCAGAAAAGAGAGGACCCTTCCACAGAGAAAGTGAAGGGATTTGCTCAGTAACAATAAAAGGAAGCTCCAGATGACAGCTGGGAGGCTACCTGGAGAAGGGAGAGCAAATGGGCCCACAGGTGTCCGACCGTGTGCAGAGGGAGCTCCCACCCTGTGAGATTTGGGGAAGAATGAGTGGTAGGGGGAAATTCAGCACATGAAGAACAAAAAACAACAACAAAATGATTCCAGCCAAAAATGTAATGAAAGTCCACATCTTGGCCCATCAGTGAACACTAGTTTATGTAACAATAATGTAAACACGGAAATTGATTTAACCACAATTATTATGGAGCTTCACTGGGAGGACAGGGGAAGGGGAAGCAGAGGCAGAGGCGTAGAAGCCCTGAATCCTCTTTTTTCCACAAACAGAAGTAAATAAATTCTTCAAACTGGTGTGTCAAAGCTGTGTGACCTACACTCACGTTCCCACCAGGTACACAGGCAGTGGGGGCTCGGGCAGGCTGGCCCTGAGGTTGGCAGGCTGAGTCAAGACACAGATGGAGGCCCCCGCCCATAGCCCCCCCATGTGTTTCTTCCCACCGCTGACCACCATCCTGCAGCCCAGCATGCACATTTGTGTCCAGACCACCTAGTTCGCATGTCCAGCTGTGTCCACCTCCCTCCCCTCCGGGTGACACCATTGGCCACCTCTCAGGGGCAGGAGCGCCCCCCTCCAGCAGCTCCGAGAGCTGGCCACAAGCCCACCGAGGTCCCAGGCCATGGAATGTGGTTCAGAAAGGTGGAGTGCTCTGGGTGGGCACGTCTCCTCGGTTCCAGGGACCTCTCACCCCGCAGGGAGGGCAGCAGCCAGAGCAGGACCCTGGGAGGTCTATGCCAGGCGGAGCCCTGTCTCCCGCCTGAGGCAGCACTGGTCTGCAGCAACCAGAAGCCCAGCCAACGCTTCCGAGGCCGCGGTGGCTCTCACCTGGGGGTGGTTTTACCTTCCGGGGGTCATTTGGCAAAGTCTGGGGACTTTGGGTTGTCACGCCTGGGGGAGGGGTGCCACTGGCATCTGGTGGGTAGAGGCCAGCGGTGCTGCTAAACATCCGGCAGTGCCCAGGATGGCACCTCCCCTGTCCCTCACCAACAAAGAATTGTCCAGCCCCAGTGTCACTGGTGCCAAGATTGAGAAACCCAGTGATACATGTGTGTGTGGAGGCCAGCAGACTAGGGCTTCAGACCTTGACTCTGCCACTGACTTGTTCTGGGATCAGTTGTTTCATCTCTCTGTGCCTCAGTTTTCTCATCTGTAAAATGGGCTTAATGACAACTATCACACAGGCTTATGTGAGAAATAAAATGGACCTGATATGGAACATGCCTGGCACACAGTAGGTCCTCAATTAGTGTTATAAGTGTTCCTTAGATGGGAAAAAGACGTGCATAAATAATATTTTCAAATGTACAAGTGAAGAAATAGCAGTAAATGCATATTTATTTATTTGTTAAAAAGAGCAAATAGCTGAGAGTTGAGAGTGTCACCCCAGAGGTGGGAGTCGGGGGCTGGAGGTGTGGAAAGCGGAGGGCAGCCTGTGTGGGTACAGGCTGCATAGCAAGTACATGTGTTGCTGAGGTTTAGAGTTGAAATCAAAGGCCTGAGCACTGACATTCTTCCTCCCGGGACAGATGCTAACTGCCGTCACACAGCAGCACGAATGCCAGCTGGGTGTCCCAGAAGTGTGGTGCATCCTCTGAGCCCGCCCCCCTCCCCCCACCGCCGCCCCGTCCTGCATGCTCCCAGCGCTGCGGGAGCTTTCCTTGCCCCTCCAGAGCTCTTCCTAATTCTGAGGGTCCAGCAGTCAGCCCGAGCTGCCACCGTACCACAGACTGGGCGGCCGGAACAGGGACATTCATTTCCTCACAGCTTTGGCGGCTGGATGTCCAAGACGGAGGGGCCTCCAGTCTCCGGCGAGAGCGCTTTCCTTCACAGGCAGAGGGAGGAGGCCAGCTGTCTGCTGGCTCTCTTCTTACAAGAGCACTGACCCATCCTGGAGTACCACCCTCCTGACCTCATCCAAACCTCGTCACCCCCAAAGGCCCCATTTCCAGATCCCCTCACACGGCGGTTAGCGACGCAGTTCAGTCCACAGCCGAGGGCGACAGCGAGTCCCCTGGCCTCCGTGCCAGCCCGGCCCCGCCCCCAGAACTTCTTCAAGTGTTTTCTTTCACTGCTTCGCAGCTGCGGCTTAGAATGGCCTTTCCTGGCCAGCGCTCTCCCTGACTCTCTCCCCGCCCCTCTAGTCTCACTGTCCCTGCGACACTAGGCGAGTGTGCTGGGGCAGGGACTGGGGCCAAGGTCCCTGAGGCCAGGACTATGGGCACTTCACCCAGTGCTGCGTCTCTCTACCAGCAGCTGTCCTGCTCCGCTGCCCCGCGAGGCCCTGTCCAGTCTCCCATGGCACAGGGCATCCAAGCTGCCCGGATCCCTCTCCTCCACTGTCACCAGCCTGCCAGCTCCTCCACCCCTTCTCTCCCCCAGGACTGCTCAGCCCCCTGAGGAGCCCCCGACTTCCACTCCCCTCCCAACAGCTGGGGGGTTTGCGGAAAATGCAATTGGGATCCTGGCTCTCCTTCGCTTGCTTGCCTTCTCGTTGCCCTTAGAACAAAGTCCAAGCTCCTTATGTGGTCCAGAAGCCCGGATGTGCCCCTGCCAGCTTCCTCACACCCCTCTCGAGCCTCCTTCCCCAGCCACGCTGGTTTCCTTGCTGAGCTAGCCTCTTCCTGCCCCAGGGCCTTGCTGTGTGCTGTTGGAACTCTGTTCTCTGATGTTGTCATTGCTTGTTCCTTTACTTCCTTCAGCCTCTGCTTTGCTGCCTCCATCCCCTCTTTGAAGTGGCCACGAGCTCCCTGCACTCTTCACTGTCATGTCACCCTATCATGCAGTATTCTGAGCATTTGTCACCATTTCAAACTATCCTGCTTGTTTGTTTGTCTGAAAATGTTGACTGGCACCTTTCTGGTCGCCCAGTGCGGGTGACCAGGGCTCACCCTGAGGGTCTGAGTGTTGAAGAAACTGATTCTTAGTTGGGGCCAAACGTCACCACCCCCAACACACACATACCCAGAGCTCCCGAAGAAGTGGATGAACCAGCGCCTCCTCCAGGGCAGCCCCTGGCTCCATCCACACCCCCTCCCATGGAAGGGGACGGCTGGAGCAGGCAGAGGGCCACCAGGTCACCTCCTCAAAGTCCCTTCCTTCACCACCTTCCACTGATCTAACCAGGCCCACCTACTATTCTTGCCCAGGGCCGCTCTGAGAAGACCGGGCCCTCTGAGCGTTATGACGGTTCCAAGCCTTAGACGTCTTGGCGGGTGTCCTTGTTTCAGGCTTGTTTCTCCAAGAGGGTGGGCCTGGCCTGTGCTCTTCATCACTTTGTTGCAGCACAAAGCACAGAACCGGGCACTTAATAGGAGTTTATTAAACATTTGTTGAAGGAATGCCTATTAGCCTGTTTTGTATTTTCCAGGCACCTCTGGAGGTCAGCCTTTGGCTGTCACAGTGGAGGGGCAGCGCAGGCCTGGCCAGATGGGCAGAGTGGGCCAGTGGCTGGGGGTGGGGCTGCGGTGCCTCCGGGGGCAGGAGCAAGCCTGGAGGGGAGGGAGGAGAGAGGCCCAGGCAACCTGCGCACAAAGTAAACTGAGGCAGAGAGATGGAGGGCCAGCTGGTCTCTAGGCTCTCACGCCCACATTCTTAAAGTAACCAAGCAATGATAATAAATGCCAACGTGAGTTGTGTTTTTAGGAGGCAGACACTTCCTCACACACCATCCCTTGTGATCCTCACAACCGTTTAGTGGGATGCATAACAGTCTTCCGATTCTGCAGATGAGGAAAGCAAGGCTTAGAGAAAGGCAGGTGCAAAACATTTATTAAATCGTCGCAGCAATTCGCACGCATTTCCTCATTTAATCATCAGGCTGAGCCGGAGCTGTTACTGTCATCGTTCTTCACACGAGGAGACCACATCTCCAGGTGGAAAGTCTCCCAGGTATCAGAGCCAGCGAGGGTCGGGCTGGTCCTAGAACCCAAAGCTGTTGCCACCAGTCTCTGCTTCTTCCCAGATGCTGTGCAACCTCCCTTGTGCCTGAAGCCTCTCTGGTCCTGGCCTGCTGGGATTCACAGTCTAAGCCAGGGCGTCTCTCCAGCCCCGACTCCAATGTCGTCTTCTTTTTCCTTTATTCCAAGGACAGTGACAGCTCACCTGGTCCCCTTTACCAAGACAGAAACCATTTTGCAGAAATAAATATGTCCAATAATTCACCTATGTCATTTATAAATGTCGAAACAAGAAAAATTGTAAGCAGGCTGGGTGAAATTCTTTCCCCAAAGCTGCGTACTGAGTTCAGTACACGTGTACTGAACCCAGGGGTTGTGCTGCTGCCTGCGGGGCGGCTGGTGTGTGTGGGGCGGTCTGACCTGCACCTGCTGTCCCCAGAATGCTCGAGTCCTGGCGTCTGCTCTCCTGGTCTCCCGCCTCCTCACCCCGCCCAGCTTCGCTTCTCAGTGTTGGTGCGCTGGCCCCCAGAGCGGTTTTCTGACCTTCCCAGCATGCTGAGGGCCGGAAAGTAAAGCGTGCGGGGATTGCGTGTAAAGCGAGGGTCTGGGGGACTTCGTGAGAAGCCCCGGAGCTTTCGTGCCTGAGCTCTCAGCCTCCCGGGATCTTCCCACGTGCGAGTGTGAGAAACCCGGAGGGAGGCTAGATTCGGGGTCTGACAGACGTCACCTTAACTCTCAGCTCCCCACAAATTATTTGACCTCCAGCAAGTAACTTGACCTCTCTGGGCAACACGTTCCTCATCTGAAAATCTGTTATAATATATGGTAACAGCCTCGTTAGGAGCTCACAGACTGTTGCAGCCCCCTCCCTGCCCGGGGCACAGCGCGACAGCGCCTCTCCAGCCTGCTGACCATGAGCACGGAAGCCGCAATGCAGGCCACCTCCAGGCCTTGGCTCCCAGGTGTCCCCTGAGACCCCCTCTCACTCATCCCTGGCGGCTGCAGAGCATCCAGGAGAGGAGGCCTGGCTCCCCGCGGCTTGAAGGCTTGGAGGAGGAGCCCCCGAGAGGGAGCCAGAAACTTCTGTTGAGTGACACCGCTGAGATGTCCGGAGTCGTCCCTGCAGCCGAGCCTGGCCGAGCCTGACTGGTGCAGAATGCACGAAACCTGCCTTCTGGGGTGGAGATTAAACAACAGCAACAACAATAATAATAATTACTGTTCTAAGAAGTTTCCGTGTATTAACTCTGTTACTCACAACAACGCTTTGCAGAGGAGCCTATTATTATCCCCAAGTTACATCTGAGGAAATGCAGAAGGGGAGAAACTTGCCCAAGGCCGTCCCACCTGGAGGCAGCAGAGTGACGCTCTCAGGCAGGCTGTGCCCTCAGCGCCCGCTCCTCACCACCGCGCCGGCCGGCCTCTTTCTGCACGACAGCCCTCCAGCCTCTCGTTGGTTTGAGGTTACTGGTTTGGGCAATTTGGGGAGCAGAGCTGAGTAATATCTGATGGGTTGGGCAATTTTTTTAAAACCCCTGAGTCTGTAATAGCTTGTCAGATTTTTTTGCATGTGAGTGCTTTCAAACTTTCAAGAACACGTTATTCCCACACTAACTGAGGTATGTACATGCATGTGCTGTGCACGGGTATGCACAGTTGGGTGGTTTGTGTGTGTGTGTGCGCGTGCATGTGATGGGCATGTGTGTGCAACATGCACTTGTGTGTCTAGTGGGTGGGTGTATGGGGGATGTTTGTGTGCCTGTGGTAGCTGCGTGTGGAAGGCTTGTGTGTGTGAATGTGGTGTGTGTGTGAGGTATGTATGCATGTTTTTACATGTGTGGTGTGTCATTGCATGACATGCACACATGGCATATATGTGTGCACAGGCATTGTGTGCATGTGGTGTGTGATGTGTATGGTGGGCATGCCGATGTGCTATGCACGTGTGTGATGTGAATGTGTATGTTTTTGTGTGGTGTGGGGGTATGTAACGTGCCCACGTGTGGATTTGATGTGTGTGGTGTGTGTGGTACGTGTATGCATGCATCTGTACGTGTTTTGGGTGCACTGCACAAGTGTATGCTCTCTCACATGCACACCAGCTACACATATGCACACCACATATGTGTTCACATTTCTCTTGCTTTCACCAAGTACACCATGCACAGATATGCACACCACAGAAAAAGAGATGCACACCACCACACACAAATACACAGCCCAAGTATGCATGCATAAACACTACACACAGACACACACACCACACGTGCACACCTCATCCACCCCACACGCGAAACACACAGGCACGTGACTCACTCCCCCACCACTCTCCACCACCCCACCACACCGGGAGTCAGGGCTGGCCGGACCCCAGGAGGTGGATGCCGAGGTCAAGGGCTCAGGAATAAGCACCGTGCCTGAGGTTCGCCTTCAACCTGACGGTGGCTGCCCCCGTTCCTGACTCAGAGATCCTCACGCAGCTATGTGGATGCAGCCTCAGCTTTTCTTCTGGAGAGAATTCTGGAGACTACCAGCACAGAGCCACAGCCTCTGGGGGACTGGGATCAGGAAAGCACAGCCCTCTAGAAGCCCGTCAGTCCTTGGGATCAGTCCTGGTCACTGTGCAGGGCACAGCCCTGTCACCTCACCCAGGAGGCCTCCGCAGACCCCGGCTGGAGTGGGGCCCCCTCTTCTGCATTCTCCTGCCTCCCTCTTTTAGCACTGGTCACGTAGTATTTGTTATATTTTTATGATATATAATATAAAGTACAACTTTATAATTTTAAATATTATTATTTTCCTTCTCTGCCTCCCCAACGAGACCTGAAGCTCCTGGAGGACGGAATCTGCGTCTGATTCCACTCGGCATCCCCAGTGCCCAGCCGAGGGCCTGGCAGAGGTTGACTGCTCACTTGTGCGTGTTCTTGCTTAGTCAGCAAATTGAATTTTAGCATCATGGACTCTGAGGATTAAGTGGAAGGCCCCTCCGCGCCATGATGCCCACATTCCAGTCTAATGTGGAAATTCATACGGAGCCCTCTGGGGATGGATTACCGCTGGGCAACCTTAGGACCTGCCATACTTCCCTCCTGGGCCTGGGGCTGGCCTCTGTCCAGGCTGTGCCTCCTGCGAGGATTCCACTGTGTTTGTTGGGGGAGGTGTGTGATGGAGGAATCTGAAGGAGGCACTTGGCACTCGGACAGACAAGGGGCTTTGGTCCCTGGGCGAGCTCCACGGACAGTGGGCCAGGCTGTAGGCAGGAGCTGAGGGTCCTCACAATGTCAGGGGCACTGTTCTAGGGTCCAGGGGCTAACAGGTGCTCGAGGTGTGGCAGGTCCAGACCACAGACTGGCCTTGGCAGGTTGAGGGTGCCACGGCCACGGCAGTACCCAGTCTATTCTGAGGCTGTGCAACCAGGGTGGCAGCTCTGGGAGCATGGGGGTGGGGGTCGGGGGGTGGGAGCTGTGGCAGAGGCCTTGGTGCTTTTACCATGGTTGTGGCCTTGGGCTCTCGGTGGCTCCATGGGTTGTGGCTGTCACCACCACAGGATGGAATAGGAAGAATGCAGCAGACACTACTTCCAAGGAGGGAGAAACTTTCTGCAAACACGTGGGAACCTCAGTCCCCCTTGGGCGAGGTTTGGGTGGGTTTCAGGGGCTGACAGTCTTGCATCTGCAGGTAGGGCCAGAGCCAGTGACAGAATACGGAACATTACTGATGAGGCCCCACTGTGCTCAGCGAGTATCACAGGTCTATTTCTCTAGAAATAGACAGAGCCCGAGATGGGAACTCTGGTTAGAGTGATTTATTGAGGGGGCACGCTGGGAAAGGGAGGGAAGCGATCAGGGTAGGGTCGGGAAGAAGCTAAGCAAGGATGGCTGGAGAGCTGCTGCAGCCTGATCCTGAGGAAGCTCTGGAGCGTGAACGGTACCACAGAGTTGGCTGCTCCATTAGCAGAGGGCAGCTCTGGGGAGATGAGGCATCACGTCCTGGCCAGGGCAATGACTGGGACAAAGGGGGCAGCTTTGTGAGCGGCCAACACTCAGGAGCTGGGGGATGGGCACTGGCCGATTAAGGGATCTGGTTGGGGTGCTAACAGCACCCACTATAGTTGGCGTCCACTCCATGGAAATCAGCCTTCTTGTACCTTCCATCGACCACTGGCTCTGTCCCATTGTCTGGGGCCACAGGACACACCCACTTGACAATCCCTGATATCTGTAGGCAGGGTATTTAGACTGCTTGGGCATCTGAGCATCCTTTGCAGCTGAGAGGCCAGCCTCGGCATGCAGGCACTTCCAAAGGACTCCTGAGCTCTTGGCACAGCAATGAGAGGCAGGTGGATGTGTCTGCCTTGGAAGCAAGAACCCAATGGCCTTGCACTCTTGTTATTTCAGGCTGTCTGCACGGATTCCAATAATGCTGTTTTCTCAAATGTAGAAGCAAGAGTTGAATATTAAACTAAGTCATCACCGTGTTACTGACCAGCTCCCCACAGGAGAGGACATTGTAGCCACATGAAATACTGATGCTTTGTGTTGCAAGGATGCTGCTCACATGGCAGCGGGTTGCTTGTGTTTGTTGGTTGGGTTTTCTTGTTTCTTTTTCCAAAGTGGATTACAAAATGCCCTCCAGTGAGGAAACTGCTCACAGAGAAATGGCGCCCCTCCCCACCCCCGGGCTGTTATCTGGGAGAAGGCGGGGTTCGATGAAGGAGCAGCCCTGAGGGCTGCTGTCCAGGGGGGCTCCCGTCAGGATCATGGGTCTGGCTCAGAGGGCCAGTGGATGTGCCCATGTCGAAATAGTAGTGTCATGGGGCCCAACAGCTGGAGCCTCCCAAAAGCTCCCCCACACCAGGCAATTGTTATTTTTCCAGATACAGTTAAAATAGTCACATAATTACTATTATTTTTTTGAAGTATCACCACCTAACATTTGTCGGGAAACCTGGTTTAGAGTCGCCTGTCTGGGATGCTTGCTGTGCTCAGGTTTGGAGAAGTCCACCCCTCACCCCAACCCCTGGGCTCCCACCACCCTGAACCCACCCTCACCTCCAACAGACTGAAAGCTTTCAGAAGACAGAGGCTCCGTCGGTGGGGTGGTGGGAGGGTGCACTGCGGTCACCTGCTGATGAGTGCTCCCTGCCCGGCCAGCACTCTATGCCCAGAAGCCCCTTCAACCATCACAAGAACCCTGCGTGTTCAACCCGTTACTATGCCACTTCTACAGACGGCAAGATGGAGGCCAGCGAGGCTCTATCACCCACAGCCACCTCAGGGGCAGGTAGATGGCAGGGACGACCTCTACCTCAATCTGACTGACGCCAGGGGCTCCGTCCTGGCAAAGCCACCAGCGAATGGCACTTCGGAAGGCCTGGCCCCGGCTGAGCCAGTACAAGAGGAAACAGACTTGTTTTCAGCTTTTCAGACGTTTTATTACAAAGGAGTCTGAGAGAAGCACTGGGCACCGAGACACACGTTCGCCAGGGCCAAGAAACAGCGGCAAACAACACCAAGAACCAAACCCAAACCAAAGCCCAAACCACGCACGCTTTAGGGCACACTGCATTTCTGTTCTTGAGTCTTCTTCTTAAATAGACAAAAGTCATTGTTGGCAATTTTAAATAGATGGTTTTAAAAAAAACACACACACACAATGCCTCCGAGTGTGGCTATAAATTGTCCGGTTCTTGCCATACAGACGATGAAACGGGTTGGCAGCCGCTCTGTGCACCTCTCCCTGAAGATAAAACTTAAAAACATGTGCTAAGGGTCATATAAAATGCTTTTTACCTTAAAGGAAACTACTTTTCTCCCCCCACAAAATAATCTTACAGATGTCTTCAGCACAGTTCTAAAACACTTAGTCAACTACTTACACGGAGCCAACAGTTCATAGGGTCATAATCTTTTGTTCACACTGTAAAACCGCATTTGCACGTCCGTGGCTGGGCTGGCCCCTGCCCCAGGCATCTCGGGGTGGGTCTCTGTCGGTAAGCGACCCCTCCAGGGGCAGCCCACAGGCGCGTGGGCTGGGGCCAGACGTCCAGACATGGGGTACGGTGTGCAGGGCGAGGAGCGGGGGCCACAGTAACCCTGGAGCAAGCAGGTCAGGGGGCGGAAGGTTCCTGCAGGTTCTCTGGGCTGGCGGCGGGCGGCGGGCTGCCTCTGCAGTCTGGTGGGAGGTCGAGGGAGAGTCTCAGCCCTGGGGCATTGGCATGTCACTGCTCTCTCTTCTCTGTCACCCTGCTTCTGCCCAGGCCTTTTCTCTGCTGTTGGCCCTTCCGGCTCTGAGCAGTGCCCTTCCAGCAAGCCTCAGGGAGGAGGGGGAGGCGGGATTAGGTGAGGTAGAGCGATTTATCCCTGGGGAGCAGGCTGTGGGAGAGAGGAGGGGCTGTCAGAGCCAAGGCGACCCCACCCAGGTGCCTGGCCCTCAGGGGCCTGGACACAGGGCCCCGGGCAGCCGCAGGACACCCGCTCACTAGCCCTTCACCCTACCCTGGACTCCGCTGCCCCCCTGAGGATGAGTGAGGGGCAGGTGCTGGTCCCTCCTTGACTGTGCACTGGGGAGAACCTAACACCCCTCCCGGGACCCTGGGGGGAAGGTGGCAGCAGTGTGTCCGTCCTTCATGGAAGCCAGTTCCAACACGGCCAGGGTTCTCAGCTCAGTTTTTGGTCGCAGTGTTTCACGTATAAATTTCAAACAGAATTAAAGACGGGCAGGTGCTTTTTATGTTTTTGCAATAGGGCGCTCATTTGTGATAACATGGATGGACCTCGAGGGCATTACGCTGAGTGAAATAAGTCAGACAGAGAAAGACAAATACCCTATGTTCCCACTTATGTGGAGAATAAAAAAACCCAACAAGCTCATAGACGGAGAGAAGAGATTGACGGTTGTCAGAGGTTGGGGGGGGGGGGTTGAGTGAAACGGGAAAAGAGGGTCAAAAGGTACAAACTTCCAGTTATAAAATAACTAAGTCCTGGGGGTGTCATGGGCAGCAAGGGGACTGCAGTAACAATACTGTATTGCTATTTGAAACTCGCCAAGAGAGTAGATCTTAAAATTTCTCATCACAAGAAAACAAAGTTATTAACTATGTGTGCTAATGGATGATATCTAGGCTTACTGTGGTGATCATTCCACAACGTGCACAAACAGCAAATCATTCTGCTGTACCTCTGAAACGAACATAACGCTATACGTCGATTATATGTCAATTAAAATAAATGAATGAAATAGGGCACTGCTGTCATCGCCCCTCCATGTTGGGGAAGCTCTGACATTCTGGGCTGTCCACGAAGGAGCCCCCCGACCTCCACACTCTGACCCTCGGGGAGGGAAACTGCGGTGAGGGGGAGGGGGGGATGGGAGTTCCTGCTGAGCTCAGGCCGCCTGCTGGTAGACTCTCCTGCCGGGCACATCAGAAGTTGGGGCCCGTGCCAGGTGTGCTGGCTCGCTGGCAGGCTTGGCAGGGGAGGAGCCAGAAGGCCGAGAGCTAGGGCTGGGGCAGCTGGCCTGTGGCAGAGATGGCAACTGTCCACCAAACGTTAGTGTCCCACCTCCCAAGGGGTGGAGCTGTTGCAGGGGCAGCAGCCTGGCACCACAGTTCCCAGGCACAGCCGCAGGATTAGTTCCTGCCAGGGGAATGGGAGTGGGGGTTGGTGGGGTTAGGGAGCAAGCCTGGTCTCTCAGTTCTGTTTTGCTGTTCTGCTGGCCGAAATGAGGTCACTCTGGGAGGAGGTGTCGCACGGATCCAGGAAGACTTTCTAGAGGAGGGGCAATTAGCGTGGGTTTGAAAGGCTAAGAGGGCTGGAGGGGAGAGGATGTCCTGAGGATGAGGACCAGGGAGGAGCCAAGTGGCGCTGGAGTCTGCGTGTCAAGGCGATGCTGGGCTGCAGGGCTGGTGTGGGTACCACTAAATTCGGCGATCCCTTGAGTTCAGTAGTCGGCCTCTCCTCCCAGGCTGCGGTCAACACTGCCTGGTGGCTCACCTCGATCCCTTCCTGCCCTCGCAGCTGCCCTCTACCCTTGGCTGGATGGGACCTGCCTTACCTGGGGGGCTACACTCTCTGGGGCAGCCCACAGCCAATGGCTGACTGACACAGGGTACAGAAGCCCTGGGCTCCTGATGGGATGGCGTCTCCGGTGGATGCCTGCCCAGAGCTCCCAGCTGGATGGGGCTGACCGAGTCTCCAGCTGAGGCCACACCCTCGCTCAGCTCCTTCCCCTGCCCAGTCCTGCTTCCCTCTCTCCCTTCCTCCTGCCAGCTCTCCCTCAACATGTCATCATCATCATCAAGGGCACCCAAACCCCTGCAGCCTCAGGCTCTGCTCCTAGGGAACCTGACCGAAGACAGAAAACATTCTGTAGATGTCACACGGAACCCCTCAGGAAAAAACCAGGATGGCAGGAGAAAAAGCAAGATGGAAGACGGGCCTCAGTTTCCCAAGCGGGCCTTGCACAGACCAGCTGAGTCCACCTGGGGCCTGGCTTCACTCTCGTCCTCTCTTAAAGCACACACGAGGCTCTCCTGCGGGGCTGACAGTGACCTGGCCCTTCCCATCCCTTGGCATGTCCCTTCCCATCCCATGTCCCCCTCTCTGGCACCAGCAGGACCAGGGCCGCACAGTGGTGGGCTGGGGCGAGGACCGACCTGCAGGTGCTGATGCCACACTCCCCGCTGGGGTAGCTGCTGTCCCAGTCTCCGCTGCTCGTGGGGTTGGACGGGCCAGGGGAGCGGGAGCCGGAGCCGCCGGGGAACTCGGAGATGTGAGGGAAGTCCTGCCAGGGAAAGGAGGCCGGTGAGCCGAGGAGAGGGCGCAGGAGGTACATGCGCCTGAGGGGTTCGCAGGGACACTTCCTCCCTTGCACAAAATCTCCACTCTGCCTCTCCACCGGGAGGCGTCTTCCTTTTCCCACTAGAGCACCTTTTGAAAAGTTCAGCCCTTAGCTGCAGGAGGGGGTGAAGGACTTTGCTTTCAGGGCCTTTCCTAGTCCGGGCCTCAGTTTCCCAATTTGTAAAATGGAGTTATTGGGCTGAATGACCTCCCAGGGCCATGCAAGTCTTGTAACAGTGTCTGTGGATGGCTCAGACAGGGGCTGGGGCTGATCTGGCAGAAGCCACAGTGGCCCCAGCCCCTCGGGCCAGAGAGCGGAAGTGGATGAGGATGAGAGAAGGCAGGCCTGGGACACCCTAAGAGTGTCAAGAGTCTGTCTGGCAACTCGTCAACTGTTCACTGCAGCCAGTCCATCTCGGGTGAGATGTACTAGACCCATTTCACAGATGTGGTAATTGAGGCTCAGAGAGGTAAGGCGCCTTGGCCAAGGTTACCCAGGTGGTGAGTGGCAGGCCCAGTATGTGAAATCCCAAGCTGCCTCCCCTCTCCACAGGGGGTCCCAGAAGGGCAGTTCCTACTGCGCCCTGCTTACCTGTGGCCCTGGAGGTGAGGGGCTCATAGCCAGCTGCACCTGGAGTGCCATGGGAGTGGGCAGGACAGGGGGTTGGGGGGCTGGGGACATGCTAACAGGGGGACTGAGCAGGGCGCCCTGGGCGTGGGGGGGCAGAGGCAGCTGCTGGTGCAGCGGGGGACTGAGCGGGAAGGAGGGTGGCGGAGGCGGGGATGCGCTGAGGCCTGGCAGCAGCGACTTGGAGCCCAGAGTCCGGGCGAGGCTGGCGGGAGAGGCCCCGCTGCGGAAGGCCTGCAGGTCCGATGGAGTCAGGAAGGAGGCCAGGCCTGGCATGGCATACATGGGCTGCTTGGGTGGGAGCATCTTGGCCGGAGGGCTCGCTTGCGTGCTCTTGGTCTCCCCCGGGTCCGGGGAGCTCTGAAGGGAGACAGACACCAGTCACTCCAGAGCAGGTGGATGAGCCAGAATGTGGGCCGTGAGGCCAGCTGGCTTTGCAAGCCACTGACATGGCCCCTGGCTGGCTCTCTGGCCCCTTGGGGGAGAGCTGTGGACTAACCAGAGATCATGCAGGGTCCTCAGGACGCTTGGCTCTGACCATCCAACCACCCCTTCTTTAAACCCCAGGGGCCCCCCTGCCTGCGGGGGAGCCCACGCTCCTCAGCCTGGCCAGTGAGGCAGAATGATTCCACTGGGCCAGCCTCTATTGATGCTCCTCCCCAGCCTCTATGCCTTTGCAAGAGCTGTTCCCTCGACATGGAACACTCTTTGCTTGGCCCTTTATGGCCTAGCCCAGAAGCCATGTCCTCTGTAACAGCTTCCAGACAACACCCCTGCCCTGCTTGGGCCACACATCCACCATCGCACTGAGCCTCCTGTGGCGCTGGTGCTGACTGAGGAGGCAGATGGTGTGGTCAGGAGTGAAGGCCAGATTTGAAGACTGACAAAACTGGGTTTGAATCCCAGGACAGGCGCCTAACAGGCTGGAGAATTTCAGGCAAGTTGCTTAACCCCTCTGAGTATTGGGTTCTTGTTGGAAAAATTAAATGAAATGACATGCATGTCAAGTACCCCACATGAGCCTGGCACACAGTAGGCACACTGAGAAGTGACCACCTTGGTCTTACCCATCCTTTCCAAGACCTATGGTGTTGACCTCAGTGGGCCTCAGTTGACCGTGGGCCTCTGTTCTTGCTCCATCCCTGCAGGGGCCCCCTCTTACCAGCACTGTGTCCAGGAACCCCAGGTGTTACCTTGGAGACAAGGCTGGCCCTGTAGGCAGCCAGAGCCTTCAGATATTCCTTCTTTGCCGCCTCGGTCTTCCTCTTGTAGGCCTGAAAGATCCAAGACAGGGCAACACCGGGGAGAGGCTGGGTGATGAGCCTGAGGTCACACAGCTGGCACCCAGCATTTGCCTACAAGCTGGTTCTGCTCCCTCTTCCCCCTAGAGGCCCTTCAGAGGGGGCCAGAGGCATATGGGCAGGGGGACAGGCAAGCTCCGGCCTGGACCTCAGACTGTCAGAGTTGGAGGGACAAGATAGATAGAGATGCTTGTTCTCAATTGACAGATGAGGAAGCAGAGGTCCAGGATGGTTAGGTCACTACTGAATGCAGCTGGAAAAAGCAGAATTGGAAGGGACCTAACTTCCCAGCTTACAGACGGGGAAACTGAGCCCAGTAAAGACCTCTGCAAGAGGCTAGTTCCAGAGGCCAGGTCTTGTTTCAGACATTCCTGTCTGTCTTTGGTGCCAGGGCCTCAAAGCCTCAGGGGATGGCTCAGAAAAGGACGGAGACTCACCTGTTTCTGCTCCTCTCCCAAGCTGTCCCACATGGAGGCCACGATTTTGGACACATCCCCGAAGGTGGCGCTGGGGTTCTGTCCCTTGATGGCGGCCTGGGTGTCTCTGAAGAAGAGCGCGTAGGCTGACACGGGCTTCTGGGGCTCGTTGGGGTCTTTCTTCTTCTTCTTCTTTGGGTTCTTGGCCTTTTTTCCTGGGTCAGCCGAGGGTCTCTTCTCTCCTGACATCTGCCAGGGTGAGAGGAGTCAGAAAACCAGAGAGGCCCAGGGCCTCCTGCCAGGGGGACCCACCCAATCTCAGGCAGAGCTGGACTTTTCTCAGCAGGCCCACCACAGGCTTGTCCAGCCCACTGCACGGGCAATGATGGGGGGCTGGCTGGCCACCGCCCCGGGCTTGAACACAGGCAGCTTGGGCCACAGTGTAGGGCTAACCACCCACTCGGTGGGGGCGGAAATGGACCCGCGCGTGTGTGCGCGCGCGCGCACACACACACACACACACACACACACACACACACACGTCCTGGGTAGGAGTCCTGGGTTTTTTATTTAACTCATTGAGAATCAGCATGATGGTAAAGTTGATCCAGAGAAACTGGTTAATACCTTTTAGGAATTTTAAATCTTTTCTACTGGACAGAAGTCATTTGCATCTCTACAGGGGAAAATTAATTTGCCTTGTAATCAGACAAAAATCCTTTACCTCTCTGTCACTTTTTCCCCAAGTGAACGTCTGTCTTCATAGAGTGTGAAACCCCCTAATCGATAACGAACAACGAATCAAAACATAGGTACCTTCTCCGCGGGAATCAGAGAAGTCTTGAGTGAACCTGCTAGACAATGCTGTGGACACCATTGAAATAATGTGCAGTCACTGTTTTTTGACCTATTTCCAAGTTTTGGATAGATATCTTTTCTTAACAGTTGACCCCTCTTATGATCAAAAATAACCCCCAGAGATTATGCTCGATTACAAAGGCTCGGTCTCCTCCACCACATTTTAGCTGTGCAACTTGGGGCAGGGGGCTTAGCCCGCTGTGGCCCCTGTGAAGTGGTTGGATGGCAGTGAGGTTAGTGTGACTGTCATTGGTGTGGCCTCACCCTGGACACCTGGCCTCTGGAGCAGTCCAGCTCCAGACCACAATCGTGCAAGCACCTGACTTGGGGCTTCCAGGGTGGGGAGGGGATGGAAACGCTCACTACAGACCTCGGGGGCTCACTGACAGGACCCTCAGGCCACACAGGGATCAGGGGCTTTGGTCAAAGGTCCTGCATGCTGCAGAGAAGACTGGCTCTATGCACCAAGAAGATGAAGGTGACCCCAAGGAAACCGTGGCCAGCAGACAGACTTGGCCTCCATGTCTGAGGGACAGTGAGGGGCAATCTGTAGCAAGGGCAGTTCTGTTCCTGAGCCTTCCTCCGCAGCCAGCACCTCTCCAAGCCTCGGTGCTGTCAGCACCGTGGGGAGGCCCTAACGCAGGATAAGGGACACAATGTACCTGTAAGTGATGCAGAGCTGAGCAGACGCAGAATTGCAGGTGGTTAAGAGCACCTATGCTGGGGCCAGACTGCAACCACCTCGGTTTGAAGTCTGGTTCTGTGACACTGGATAAGTTACTTAACTTCTCTGTGCCTCAGTTTCCCCATCTGCCAATCAGCGATACTAATGGCACCTACCACATGGGGTTGCAATGAGGATTACACGGACTCCTACTTGTTGTGCGCTTAGAACAGTGTCTGGCCCGTGGGAAATGTTTTAGACATTTTTGTAAAATAAAAACCACCCCTGCGTGGCCTACGTAGAGACCAACTTATCCTGGGGATGAAGCTGGACCAGGACCCAGAGGTGCCCACCCCAGCTCACGAGGTTAGGGCCTCTGGTAGATGGTGCAGTGCCATGGTTACTGCCCAGGCCTCTGCAAGGCCACGGAAAAGGGTGAGAAGCCCTTATGAAGAAGGAAGGGCACCATACTGAGGGCAGCAGGACGTTGAGGGATCAAGTCTTGATTCTGCCACTAGCCCCGTGGGAGACCCCCAGCAATCACTTCCATCCTTGGCCTTCCTGGGCCCCTGTTTTCTGCCCCAGTAAAGCAAGATGCTCTCCAACAGAGAGGCAGATTTGGGGTCAGTGCAAAGAAAGGACCAGAGCCTGGACGGTGATGAGCTCTCATGCCTGACGTGTGCTTGAAGAGGCAGGATGATCCCGGCTTCAGGGCTGCTGGGGGGGGGAGGCATGTCCTCAATGAGGGTTTTTTTTTTAGTGCTCTGTCATGTGGTCAGTGCTGCCCAGAGGTGCCCTCTGCTGGATTGCCCATTTTTGTCAGAGTATTTTTGCTTAAAAGGCCAAAGTGGCCATAGGACGTGACCCTGAGGATCTTTCCCATGCCATCTATGCCACTGAAATGACCCACTGGCCATTCAGGAAAAAGACATCATGTTTTCACAGAATTTTCTCACCCATCCTCTTGACATCTGTTGGTGTTGTCTCTGCTTTACACTCAGGCCCTGGGAGCACAGAGGGGCAAAGCTCGTCAAGGATGCTCCGCAAATTTAGCAGCTGAAGCCAGGTTTTCCAAACCCCAATAGGTGCCGTTCCCGCTGACCAGGGGTTCCACTAGCTGTCCCCATTCTACGTCTGCTTCCTCTACTCTTCTAGAGGCCCAGCCCCCTGCTGACAGGAGAGCTCAGTCTTAAGGCTTTGCATTTCCACCGCTACAGTACCTTGAAATGTGCTTCCGACTCCTCCTCCTGAGTTGAACTGGAGGGAGAGGGGGTCGCTGACTTGCTCCCTGGAGGTGACGGGGAGCTGTGGGCGATGCCGCTCCGGAGGCCCATCTGAGAAATGAGCTGGGACTGGCTGAGGGCGCTCATGTGGCTGGCCAGCATCGCCGGGCGGCTCAGCAGGGGCCCTGGTCGGCTCGAGTCATAGGCAGCAACCTCCGAGTGGACCATCTCCTGGATCTAAGAGAGGAAGACAGGGCATTTTGTGTTAGAAAGGACCCGCCCTGCCACCCCATCACATCTGCACATCACGCCCAGAGGAGGGGCATGTGGATGAGAGGTGGTGGGTGGCTGGCTCCACTCTGAGCTGTGGTTTCCCCATGGATCCCCGAGGGGCGAGCCCCCATTCTATTTTGCACGATTCAGTGCACGTACGGGGGGCCTACAGCTCCTTGACGGTTTACCATCCTATTGACATTCACCCCACACAGGCGGTCAGCATTCTGGCCTTTGCCAGAGAGCTCAGTCCAGCTGTGAATGGATCATTTTATGATACTGAGTCTTCCTTCCTGGAACCCAGTGTGTCTCTGAATTTATTCACTATGCAGCATGAGAGCAAAGAGCACAGATGCTGGAAGCCGACTGTGTTTGACAGCTTGGTGACTTTGGCCAAGTTACTTAACCTCTCTGTGCCTCAGTTTCTTCATCTGAAAAGTGCAGATAATAATTAAATCTACCTTCTAGTGTTGTTAAGGATTAAATGCACCTGGCACAGAGTAAGTCCTATATCGTATAAAGGTTTGTTAAATACATAATATAAAAAAATTCCTTAATAAAATTTTGCACTTTTCTTCCTATAGGTCAGCAATTTTCTTATTAAAATTATTCCCTATGATATTTTCTAATTGGCTATTTTTTACACACAGGCATTTTTCACACTAAACACATATTTAGAATAGTGTGTACTTTTCACCTAAACACTATATACACGCACACACACTGTTCAGTGAGGCATACCAATTTGCATGCTCATAATTATTTTTATTTCCTCTGCATCTGTGGTTATTTTTCCCTTCTAATTTCTCATGTCGAGTATCTGTGTTTTCCTCTCAGTTTTTCTTCATTAGGCAAGCACATGGGTTTTCCACTTTATTATGTGGGATTTTTTTTTTCTCCTCAAAAGAATCAAATCTCAAATTTATCACTTCTCCTTCTCCTACACATTTTCCTCTGAGTGTGACTTGAACATTTCTCAGAGACTTTACCATGTAAGGTTTTCATTATTGTTTTTTATGTATTTATTTAATTTATTTAATTCTCTCTTTTATCCAACAGTCATTTCAGAAGTTTTGAAATTTCTAAGAGGTTAATTTCTGTTTGTTTCTCTTCATTTTGCTACTAATTTCTAGTAATAAAAGTGATCAAAGAATATGGTTTGTACTATTTGCACCTTTGAGAATTTATTAAGGTTTCCCTAAGGACCCCAAAATGTCCAAATTTTGTATCTATGCCACAGTTCCGGGAAGCAAAGGGTAAGCTGTGTCGGCAGATTAATATAACAGTATCGCGTTTATCTATTCGATCAGTGGGGATGGTAGTATTTCGATTCCTGTCTTACTTTTTGGCTTATCTAAGTTGCCTACAACTTTTCTGCTTCCATTAAAATCTCCCTTAATGTTTGAAGTTTTTGTTTTAGGAATTTGATCTTGGTTTTTATCACAAAAAGAAAACTGGCAATTATATCTTCATTATGGGATGAACTTTAATATTACTATAAAATGTCTCATTTTTGCCTTGAATTCAGTGGCATTTGATATTAACATTCTCTCTTTGCCTGTATATGTATTTGTTTGAATTTGTCTGGCGTGTCTTCATTTCTCAGGAACTTTCTTTTTTACGTTTCTCTGAATTTTCATTTTTTTAGGGTTATTTTTGTCAAATGTGGGCATTTGTGTTACAGTCAGCTTTAGAAAAAGAACTGAGATGTTTTCCTTTTTCTTTATGTCCTGGAACAGCAAAAATAACCTAAAAATTCTATTTTTCTTAAAGGAATAAAAGAGTTTATCCATAAAACCATCTGAGGTCCAGTGCTTCTTGAAAGATTGATTTTCACAATATTTTCCATGGTTCATAGGTCTATTTTAGTTTCCATATTCTCATGATTTAGTTTTGGTAAATTATATATATATTTTCAGAAAATTGTCTACTTCATCCAGATTTTAACACTAACAGCACACCACTGGGATAATATTATCATACATATTTCTAACCTCTCTATGGCATTTGTAGTTAAATCCCCACTTACAATTATAGTATTGTGAATGTATACTGCTTTTTAAATGTTTCCTTCTGAAAAGTTTATATATTTTTAACTGTCTATCCAAAGAACCAGTTCTTATATTTTTAAAAAATCCAATTTAACAACTTTTCTGATGATTAATTAAATTTTTCCTTCCTCTCTATTAATGTTGACTACAGGTATCAAATATTGCTTTTTATCTAGCTTTTCAAATTAAACAATTTACTTATTTTCACTTTTTCTTTTTTAATAACAGAAGTATCTGGGGCAGAGTTCTTTGGTGTGTAGGAGGCACGTGGCAATGCCTGGAGACATTGGTTTCACAAGTGCCTGGTGTGTGTACGGGGGTGCTACTGGCATCTAGTGTGGAGGCCAAGGATGCCGCTAAACATCCTACAATGCACAGGACACCCCCCCCCAATAAAGAATTATGTATCCCAAATGTCAGTGGTGCTGAGGATGAGAAGCCCTGCTCTGTAACTATGATTTTTTTCCCCCTGAGAAGGATTTTAGCTGCATCATATAAATATTTTTAAAATATTCTACAACTGAAGACTTGATTTTCCTTTTTATCCTAAAGTTATTTGGAAAAGAGTCTTTATGGGATGTATCCTTTTGTTATTGGGGTCAGAGAACATGACTCCTAGAATTTTATCTGTTTGGTATTGAGGGTTTCATTATGGCTTAGGATACGATCAATTTTTGTAAAATTTTCATGGACATCTGAAAGAATGTTTACTCTGTAACGTACACATTTCTCTCTGCGTCTATTCAATACACTGTTTTGACTGCTTTAGCTGAGAAATCTCGAGAAAGATGAGTCAAAGCTTCCCACTACCATGGTGCTCCAATCAGTTTCACTATAGAATTTAAACAGGTTTTCTTCATATACATTGACGTGAAGCTACTCATTCCCATTAATATATATAAATATAGAAGGCTATATTTTCATTATGGCTTCCCCTCGTTAATAAAAAAAGTATCTTTGCCTCAATCAATGCTTCTATTTTAAATCTTGCTTTATCTGGGATCACTGTCCCTCTCTTTACTTTTCCACTGTTTATTTTTGTCCTGCATCCTTTTAAGTGTGCATCTTGTAAACAGCATTTAGGTAGATTTGGGTTCTGAGTTCTTAATATGCTATATCGTGAAATATATATTTTATTATTATATTGTTCATAAAGAAACCTGAGAAACAGGCTTAAAGTGAATTGTTTTAAAGAGTAGAAGGTTTTACAAACAATCTTATGAAAAAATGGGCAAAGGACTTGATTAGATATTTTGAAGACATACAAATGGCCAACAGGTACGTGAAAAGGAGCTCAACATCAGTAGTCATCAGGGAAATGCAAATCAGAACCACAATGAGATCTCACCTGACACCTGTTAGAAGGGCTATTATCAAAAAGACAAGAGACAAGTGTTGGCGAGGATGCAGAGCAAAGGGAACCCTTGGGAACTGTTGGTGGGAACGTAAATTGGTGCAGTCACTATGGAAAAATAGTATGGAGGTTCCTCAAATTAAAAATAGCACTGCCATATGACCCAGCAATTCCACTTCTGGGTATACAACCAAGAGAAATAAAATCACTGCCTTGAAGAGCTCTCTGCACCCTCATGTTCATTGCAGCATTATTTACCATAGCCACGACTTGGAGACAACCTAAGTGTCCCTGAACAGATGAATGCACACAGAAAATGTGGTGTGTATATACAATGTCATTCAGCCATAAAAAAGAAGGAAATCTTGCCTTTCCCGACAATACGGATGGACCTTGAGGGCATCGTGCTAAGTGAAATAAGTCTGACAGAGAAAGACAAATACTGTATGTTCTCACCCATAAGTGGGATCCAAAATAGCCAAACTTGAAGTAATAGAGAGTAGACTGGTGGTGGCCAGGCCAGGGGGGTGGGGGAAATGGGTGAAAGTGGTCAAAGAGAACACACTTCCGGCCATACGACGCATAAGTTCTGGGGATCTAACGTACAGCATGGTGACTATAATTAACAATACTGTACTGTATCCTTGAAAGGGAAGAGAGTAGATCTTAAAAGTTATCACCAGGGGCTGGCCCAGTGGCACAGTGGTTAAGTTTGCAAGTTCCGCTTCGGTGGCCCGGGCTTTGCCGGTTCGGATCCCAGGTGCAGACCTAGGCACCGCTTATGAAGCCATGCTGTGGCAGGCGTCCCACATATAAAGCAGAGGAAGATGGGAACGGATGTTAGCTCAGGGCCAGTCTTCCTCAGCAAAAAGAGGAGGATTGGCAACAGATGTTAGCTCAGGGCTAATATTCCTCAAACAAACAAACAAGTTATCACCACACACAGGAAGGCAATTATGTGAGGGGTTGGAGGTACTAACAAACCTTATTGTGGTCATCATTTCACAACACATCCACGCATCAGACCATCACATGGTATACCTTAAGCCCACGTATGTTAAATGTCAGTAATATCTCAATAAAGCTGGAAAAAAGTTTTAAAAACTCTCAAAAACCAAACGAGTAGGTTTTAAATCTATTCTCTAAATATCCTCCTTTCCACTCCAAAATGTACACAGTCTTCCTTCCATGACTCTTAAAATAAGAATCTGACATTATTTCCTCAAGGGCAAATGGGCCTTGGGGCTCCGTGGTTAGGGCTTGTTTTTCATTTTACTTTTTTTCTTCCCAGCTGCCTGCTCTAGATTTCTTCAACCAGATATTCCTGACTCAGTAATTTAATATATTGTCGACACTTGATAATGGCAGACTTTTGAATTTTTGCAGATCTGCTAAGTGTGAAATGCTCTCCGAGCTGTTCTAATTTGCCCCGCCCTGATTACTAGAGAGGCTGGCCACTCTTCATAAGTTTGCGGGCTATTTGGGTTTCTGTTTACCCCGCTGTTGGGAGTGTAAACTAGTAAGATAAACACTTTAGGAAATAATCTGACAACAGCCAGGATGTTGAAGATGCACATATCCTATAACCTAGCAATTCTACTCCAAGATATTCTATACTATAAAGAACTTCCCCACACAAGAAGATATATATATATATACTGACAGAAAATTTTTAAAGACTTTGAAATGGGCAAAAGAATGTCCTTTCAATGGAATGCTGGGCATTGGCTAGTGCACCTGTGGGGTTATCTGTTTCTATAGGAATCTGTGCCTTTGACTTTATTTTTTTTAAAGATTGGCACCTGAGCTAACATCTGTTGCCAATCTTTTTTTTTCCTTCTTCTTCTTCCTCTTCCTTTCCCCAAAGCACCCCCCCTCCCCCTAGTACGTAGTTGTATATTCTGGTTGCAGGTCCTTCTGGTTGTGGCATGTGGGATGCCGCCTCAGCATGGCCTGATGAGCGGTGCCATGTCCATGCCCAGGATCTGAACCAGTGAAACCCTGGGCCACCACAGCGGAGCACGAACTTAACCCCTTGGCCCTGGGGCCGGCCCCGTGTGCCTTTGTCTTTGACTAGACTATTTTACAACTTTGTAAGCTGTAGAAAAATGATATTAGTGAAACTTATTTTTTATCATTAAAATTTTTTTACAATTGTGGTAAAATACATATAACACAAAATTTACCATTTTACCATTTTTAAGTGTACAGTTCAGTGGCAGTAAGTGCATTCACATTGCTGTGTTATCATAAACACCATCCATCTCCAGAGCTCTTTTTATCTTGCAAAACTGAAACTTTGTACCTCCTAAACAAAAACTTCCTATTCCTCCCTCCATGACGCCCCTGGCAACCACCTTTTACTACTATGAAATCTGACTACTATTCTGTGACTCTGACTACTCTAGGTACCTCCTGTAAGTGGAATCAGACAGTGTTTGTTCTTTCGTGATTGGCTTATTCCACTTAGCATAATGTCCTCAATGTTCATTCATGCTGTAGCATATGTCAGAATGTCCTTTCAAAGGCTAAATAAAATTCCAACGTATGTGTATACCACATTTTGTTTATCCATTCCTCTGTTGATGGACCCTTGGGTTGCTTCCACATTTTGGCTACTGTGAATAATGCTGCTATAAACATGAGTGTACAAATATCTCTTCAAGATCCCACTTTCAATTCTTTCAGGTATATACTCAGAAACAGAGTTGCTGGATCATATGGTAATTCTATTTGCAATTTTTGAGGAACTGCCACACTGTTTTCCATAGTGGCTGCAACATTTTACATTGCCACCAACAGTGCACAAGGGCTCCAATTTCTCTCCATCCTTGTGAACACTTTTCTTCTTTTTTTTTTTGATAGTAGCCATCCTAACGGGCTGAGGCGGAATGCAACTGATTCTTGTCCATGAAAATGCAAATAAACGTGGTCTGGTAGAGGTACAATTGATACCACCCTGTAGAAAAGAACATTCTATGAGTTGTTCCAAAATTATACTCTCTTGCTCTATAGATATCAACCAGTTTTGCATTTAATAGAAAATTTATTTTAGCATTCTTGGTTGCCTATCCATGTGCCTATTGATCAGATTCTCCTTTTAGCTGACTGTAATATCTTATGGGTGTCCTCATTAATTGAGTTAAATTGACACATTTCACTTTACATTTGTATGAATCATGACATTACCTTTCAAGAATTATATATTACAAAAAGATGATCACTACAGCATTTTTTTGATTCCAGAAAAACTGGAGATAATCTAAATGTTCACCACTTGGGAAATGGTGAAAATCTGTGATATTTTCACATGATGGGATTCTGGATAGAGTTAAGGTAAATGGCCTGGAG
This sequence comes from Equus caballus, assembly GCF_041296265.1. NCBI lineage: Eukaryota > Metazoa > Chordata > Mammalia > Perissodactyla > Equidae > Equus > Equus caballus. Next base: position 34,424,504 of record NC_091705.1, on the reverse strand, counting down.
CTACATCTACCCATGTGGATGAACTCACAAACAATAATGAGTGGAAAGAGTTTCATAAGGATACACACAATACCTTTACGTACATGTTAAAAACATAAAACATTAGTATAAAGTGTTTAAGGACACATAAAATATAGTAAAGGCATAAAAACACCTACTACAGAATAGTGGTTATTTCCTTCCGGGAAAAGAGACGGATACAAAGGGTGCTTAACTTATATCTGTTATATTTTATTTCTTCAAAAACAGATCTGAAGCAGAAAAATAATAAAAGTAACATGGGCTCTTCAAAGTATAGTGCTGAACTCAAATGAGATGAGTCCTGGGAAGTCTGAGATGAGGGGAGATGGCTGGCATTGCATCACTGGCTACGTAATGCACCCTGAAACAAGGTGTGACTGGCCCTGTCATCTCTAACCGGGCTCCAAACTCTTACGTTCCATTGCCTAACTGACATCTTCACTTGGATGCCCCACAAGCACATCAAACTTAACAAGCTGAAAATGGAACTCTTAATTCTCCTTGAATTTGTTTTACCAAAACACTAAATGGCATCATCCAAGCAATTGTCCAACTCACAAACCTGGGCATCAACCTCGATTTCTCCTGTTCCTTGCGCACCCCCTCCCCTGCAGACACACCTCTGTTGGCTCTGCCTCTACCATGAATCCCAAATCTTACACACTTCTCCCTCCCAAGCCACTGTCATCTCGCTTCTTATTTTTCTTATTTTATTGCCCTGCTCCCCATCCCCACCACCCATCTATTTCCCAACCAATCACCAGAGGGATCCCTAAAATATGTAAATCAGACCATGCTACTCCCCTCCTTAAAATTCTTCATCGGCTTCCTGATCTCCTTAGAACAAAGTCCAATCCACTCACCACAGTTTTCAAGGCTGCGCCTTCTTGGACCCCAGGCTAATGCTGCAGCTCTGCTTGCGCACTGCCCCCTTCACTTACCGGGCTCTAGCTCAACTTAACTTCCTTCCTTCAGCCCCTCAGCTGATACAGGAAGGCTCTCCCTGCCTCAGGCTCCTGTGCCTGCAGCTCCCTTAGCTGGGAGCATTCTTTCCCTGGACCTCTGCACGCGGCTCCTCATCCTTAAGTTCTTAACTTGAATGTCACCTCCTCAGAGAAGCCTTCCCTGACACTTTGTTGAAAATACCTAACCCACTACTATTATTCTCCACCATCATACTGTTGCCTTCATAATGGGTATTTCAAGCTATAATTATCTTGTTCATTTATTTGTTTATTGTCTCTCTTCCCCTCTGGAAGCTCCGTGAGTGGAGGACTATCTTGCTGGCCATTGCATTCCTAGTGACTTAAAGTGCCTGGAACATAGCAGGTTGGTACTTAATAAATATTCATTGAAGGATGAAAAAAGGACGGGAGGGGAGAATGGTACTCCTGGTAGTACCATCTTGCCTCTTTTCTTGGGAATGTGATGGAATGCAAGTTGTTTATGGTAATAGAACGGGGCAGAATTGGTAGAGGATTGGAGGAGATGTACCATTGGTTGGATATTTCCTTCTTTGAATCAGACTTAGGTTAGGACATAGTCATTCCCTGTAGGATCGACAATCTCCTAAGATTTTTATGAGCCAGATAAGACTCGATCTTCTCTACATCTTTTTTTTGGAGTTTCCTTCACCCTCCTGGCATAGAAAGCACAAATAATATAAATAATCAAAACAAACAAAAAACAGCACAGAATAAAATGATAGAATAAGTAAGAATAAGTAAGTAAAATAGTTATCCAATTATGTATATAAAGAATCTTATTTAAAAATCAGGAAAATTAATCCATTCGTATTTATTGTGAAGACAGAATTATTTGTTCATAGTTATCTCAGCTTATTTTTTTGCTTCCTTGATTTTTCCCCCATCTTTCTTTTGTTGATCAATTTTATCTAGTGATTGTCATGCCACTGTATCATTTTTCTGCCTCCTCATGTAAGAAGAAAAATTAAACTTTTAATTTTTCCCTCCATCAGTGGTTTGTGTTACAGGTTGCTATTATTAATTTATATTTCTTCATTAAATCATCTATTTCAATCGTTATTTTTACAGTTGCAGTAAGTTTCATAACCATGATGACAACAGTACTTAGACATTGACTCCAGGTTTTGCTGTTTTCATTGCTCACACCACTCTTTCTTATACCATATGTTTCCCATACTTAATCTATTTTCATTCATTTTTTAATCAAATGTGCTGCTTAAGTAATTTTTTTATCCCAAAGTTTCTTTGAAATAAGAAAAATATGTATGATGCTATTTTTGTATGCAGGCAGTATTTATTTAATTTTGCCCAAGACTTGGTCGGCTCTTTTGAGCTGAACACTTTCCACTTTCTTCAGAGAAGTGATATTTTATACTACTATTTCTTTCATTATTTCCTCTTTTCCATTGGCCTTTGGTCAGAATTTCCTATCAAACACATATTGAATCATCCAGATCTTTTATCTTTTCAGTCATAATTTTGAGCTCTTTAACTTCTTCCTTGGAGTTTTGGGAGAAAATCTTGAGCTGATCTTTTTTGCTTATTTAATTATGTGCAGTGTTGTTCACTACTTTCACTGCATTTTTAAATCCAATAATCACATATTTCATCCAAAAGCAATCTTTCCTGATGTCAATTTTTTCTCATCATATAGATACACTATATAATTGAAGTTTGTCAGTTTTTCCCCATTTCTTGGTGTAGGATCTTCAGAATAGACCTTCTTTAGATAGACAGTTTTTGTACATTTGTCCAGTGATTTTTCTTTATAGTCCTAATATCTAGATTAGCATGTTGCACACAGCAAGAGCACATGCTTGTTCGACCTACTGAATAAAATTAAAGATAGAACAGCAGGATTGGGTGTGATCTGGGAATGATGTCAAATTGGGCTCCGCTGTGTCCAGGGTGCCCATGGAGGGTGGGTAGGGAGCTGAGCCACTTCACTCCTGCTATAGTTACAAATATATTCTCAGTAAACAATTGTCAGACCTTTCATGACGTCTGCTTTGTGATGGACATAAGCAGACAAGAGAGCTGTGGAAACGAGAGAGCCGCCCCAAGTGCCCTTCAGGGTCCCACAGTTCATTAGAGAGACAGACCCCTATGTAAAGATAACATATGACTGGTTATTGGCAGACACAATCCAACAAGATGTGGGAACAGCCACATACCAGATTTTCTAGGGCATTAAAAAAATTTTGTCCTAATTTCCCCAAAGTGAAAGATATGCCCCCAATTTGAGGCCTGCTACTCGAGGATGCCACTGACGTAGACACCATAGGCGCCTAACCCAGATCCCTCTTACCAGGCGGCTGCACCCATCCCCAGTGTTCTGGGAGGGTCAGCACCTGTCCCCTTCTCCAGAGAAGTGCCTTTGGCCAAACGGGAGCTGCCTCCCTCAAGAGGCTGTGACACCCCACAGCCCTAACGCCCAGGCCTGCAGCAGACGCCAACACTGCGTGACTGACACAGGGGTACAAAAGGCCAGCCCCTCTCCTCTGCGGTGCAGGTCTGCTCCAGACCTCCCTGCGGGATCAGGCTGAAGCGAGTCTTGGCTGAGGCCATATCCTTGCTTGGCTCCTTCCTCTTTGGACCCTGAATCCTGCAGCCCTCTTCTCCTGAGAGCACACCCTCAATAAACAACGTTCACAAGAATCCTTGTCTCAAGCTCTGCTTCTAGGGGTGTCGCCTAAGTCATCCTCCATCGGGTCAACTGGCCTCCCCTCTCTGTGGGCTGCATCCCAACAGCATCAAATCATGCCAACTTCTCTCCTGTTTTTAAATGAAAATCTCCCATGCTTCCAGGTCTCCTAAAAACTTGTTCCAACTTTCCTTCCTGCATGGCTAAGCTTCTTCAGAGAACTGTCCATCCTTACTGTCACTAGACCCCGCCTCCCGTCAGCACTCATCCGGCATGTGTCCTCATTACTATCTATACCACCATAATCATTTTCATTGTCCTCACCACCATCCTTGTCAGGAGGAGGAGGAGAAATTGGTCACATTGGTTTATAACACTGAGTAATTTTCAGCTGTACATCATTATATTTCGGCTTCTCTCCAGACAGCATCGTGTTCACCACCAAAAGTCTAGTTTCCATCCATCACTGCACATATGTGTCCCTTTACCCCTCTTGCCCTCCCCTCACCCCCTTCCCCTCTGGTAACCATCAATCTGTTCTCTGTAGCTATGTGTGTGTTTGTTTATCCTCCACATATGAGTGAAATCATATGGTATTTGTCTTTCTCTGTCTGGCTTATTTTGCTTAGGATAATACCCTCCAGGTCCATCCATGTTGCCCCAAATAGCACAATTTTGTCTTTTTTATGGCTGAGTAGTATTCCACTATGTGTATATACCACATCTTCTTTATCCATTTATCCATTGATGGGCAGTTGGGTTGCTTCCACGTCTTGGCTATTGCAAATAATGCTGTGATCAACACAGGGGTGCATATATCTTTTCAAATTAGCATTTTCATGTTCTTTGGATAAATACCCAGAGGTGGAATAGCTGGATCACATGGTATTTCTATTTTTAATTTTTTGAGAAATCAAGGAGGATACATTTGTATAAAACACTTACTATGTGCCAGAAGCAGTGCTAAGCTTTTCCATATACGACTCATCTAATCACCATAGCTACTGTAGAAGGTGAGTAACATAGTCATCCCCAACTGAGGAAGTCAAGGCTCAGAGAGGTTCAGAGATTTCCCACGCTCACACAGCTGCTAAAGGTGGAGCTGGGTTTCTCCAGACTGTGACACCTTCTCCCTGAGCTACGATGCCTTCCACAAGACCCTCCCCAGTCACCGAGTCCTGGGACGGCTGCCTCCCCACCGGCCCTCTTCCCTCTGCCTGGCGCCTGGCTCTTGGCTGTCCAGCTCTCTCTCCAGCCGGTCCTTCTTGGTGTTCTTCAGCCCACTCCTTAAACACCAGACCTCCTCAGCTCCTATGCAACCTTCCCTCCTTTCCCACACTCCCCCTGGGTGAGTCTGCGGCTGCCACACGGATGCCTATAAATAGGGGTTGCCACCCTGGTGATGATTCTAAATTCGTATGTCCCACCTAAGAAAGAGTTTCATTTAAAGCCAATTTCAGGCTGTACAAAAAGGGGAGCTCACAGCAGAGGTACACAGAAGTGGTCAATGTCCATCCTTCCACGCATTCTAGAACACTCTATTGGTTCACAGGACCCCTTCCCCAATCAGAATCCAGCCCCCTCTGCCCAACACGTTCAGCAGCCATCGCCTCATCCTAATGGCTACAGCAGATGCTGTGAGGGGCTTCCCGTCCACCCCTGCCCTACCTTGGAGGTCCCCCCAGAGGGTCAATGCACCTGCTGACGGCTTCTTGCATTGCTCTGCCAGAAGGCGTTCTCTGCCCAAGGTGGCCTGGAATTGCTGAGGAACTGAGGCCCCAGGAGTGACCCTCAACCACTGAGGGGCAGGAGTTTGTGGACAAAACCTCGGCTTCCTCTCCCCTCAATGGGACAATTCTGAGTGGCATTCCCGACGCCTCTCAGAGGGTCCACGGCAGGGCGGTGTTCCAGTTGCCACAGTGGTCACGGCTCACCGACCTGCCCTTGCCTGGCTTTCTTCCCTCCCAGTCTCACTTCCCCTCTTCTTGCACAGGGTGTCCTGGGATCACCCCCCCAACAAAGTCCTTGCACCCAACCTTCTGTGTCAGCGTCTGTTTGTAGGGGTCCCAAATTAGGACACCGGCCCTCCTTTAGCCCCCAGCATGGCTTCCTTGAGTCCAGGCCACGGGGGCCCTGAGGGACCCTTCTGGAATATAAAACTCCCTGCTCACAACCTTTCAGGAGCTCCCCTGTGGTCTGCTGCCTTGTCCCCGCCTTGTAAAATGCCCCAGGGAGACCTGCACCATCTCTCCTGCAGACCTCTCCAGCCCCTTCCCACAGCTCCCCACGGGCAAGTGGCCTTCTCTCTAGAATGGAGACTTTTTCCCCTGTGGGCTCTGTGTCATTGTCCTCCGAGCTTTACCTGAAACGTCACCTCCTCAGAGAAGCCTTCCCCGATCTCACTCTTCTCCTCCCTCCTCTGGCCACACCCTCTTCCCCAGCCTCTCCGAGGGCTCACCAGGGTGGATCAAGCATCTGCTTACATGCAGAGACACAGCAGCCTCCCCGGCCCTACAGGTGGCCCAGCACACAGCTGGCACTTACAAGCTGTCTGGTAACGAAATGAACCAAGCCCGCCGCTTCCCTCCTGGAAACATAGGGACACGTCCAGGAGCCACAGCTGCAGCCTCTCCAGGAAGGATGGAGCGCAGCAAACGGTAAGGAAGCGCCGAGGGGGATATAACGAGGTTCACCTGGCGTAACAGATCCTCGGGGAGGCAGGCATGCAGAGGGGTTCTTCTCAGATGCCCCAGCTGCCGTCTCCACAGAGAGTAGCCCCAGGGGCCGGGAGCACCGCGCACACACACGGCGGGGTGAGGATAAGACATCGCACCTCTCGCCTTCCCGCCTCCTGCGGGTTCACAGAGCCAACACCCCGACCGCCGCGTCTGAGGCCAGGACGGGAGTCACAAATACAGCCTCACACTCTGCCCGCGGCACTGGGACGCTCCTCCTGCAGGCGAGCGCGGCTCTGCTCAGCCGCGTGCTCTCACGGAAGCCCGGGCCGCAGTTGCAGGGGGTCCAGAAACTTCTCCTTAATTTCTGAGCACAATCAGACCCCAAAGGAAAATTCACAAGCTACTGACCAGCATTTTACAACCCCTTCCACAGTCTCAGAGCAGCCTTTTCTAACAGATGCCAATATCTCTGTTTCACAAAGGATGGAACAACAGTCATAAGGATAATAATACCTCCTATTATACTTAGTGAGTACTCACTGTGTGCCAGGCATGGTGCCAGGAGCTTATGAGCAAACCTTTGACATAAATGCTCTCATCACTCCCATTTTACAAAAAGGCACTAAAACTCAGAGAGGTTAAGTGACTTTCCCCATGTCACACAGCTGGAGTGGGAAAGTCAGAATTCTGGCTGACTCTTCACTGCACCCGCACAGATCTTAATGGCTCTGTCACAGGTGGAGGGTGATAATGAACCTGCTCACATGGGGCAGCTGTGAGGATCCAGTGAGAAGGCTCTTTGTCCAGAGCCTGGCACATAGTAGGTGTTCAAACCAAGTTTTCCTTTCCTTCATCCCCTCATGAACTTGCTCAAGATGTGAGCTTGAACTGGATTCCACATGGGCTAAGAGGTCAGAAACAATGGAAGTTTCTGGATATGAGAGAAATGAGAGAGAAGCCAGAAAGGAGGCACCAATGAGAATAAAAATAGTAGCACAAGGCCGGCATGGGGGTGGTGCTCACAAACATTTGCTCCATTTATTAGGTCAGGAGTTGGCAAACTTCTGTAAAGGGCCAGATATTAAATATTTTAGGCTTTGTGGGCCAGATTGTCTCTGTCGTACCTACTCAACTTCGCTGTGTAGCACAAAAGCAGCCATAGACAGTACGTAAATGAACGATGTGGCCGTGTTCCAATAAAACTTTATTTACAAAAACAAGCAGAGGGCCAAATTTGGCCTGTGGTCATAGATTGCCAACCACTGTGTTAGCTGAATATTAAGTAAACAGAAATAATGGTAGAAGCACTACTTTTTATTTGGCAGTTACCATCTGCCAGGCGCTGACGTGGCCACATTTAATTCTCACCCAGTCGTGGGAGGAAGGTATGTTTATCATCAGCATTTCACAGATGAGGAAGCTGAAGCTCAGAAAGGGAAGCAATGTGCCCAAGGTCATTTAGTTGTAAGCAGGAGAGCTGGGATTCGAGTCACGGGCTGTCTGTTTCCCACGCCTGTGTCCTCAGGCCCAACACCATCAGCCCACCCTCCCGTCCAGCCCCAGCCTAGGAAATACCAGCTCTGCTCAATGAGCTGTTCCTCGGCTAAACCCTGCGCTGGCACTAACTGGGCTCTTGCTCTGACTCGCATCGCAGCCTCTCTCTAAAACCCGTGCAGCCACGACCGCTGCCACCCAGTAACCACTTCAGGGTCACAACGCTGCAAGTGTTGGCTGCTGACAGCTCACAGCTACAGCCCTCTCCAGGAACTGCCTTCGGCTGATGGAGCTGCCTCCCCAAGTTACAACCTCTTCCAAGGTGCAGCCTGCATTCAATGATGCGGGGGTTCAAAGGCCCAGCCCCCTTGACTCAATTGAGGACATCTCCAAATGGGCCTCCTGGATCCAGGGCTCCCAAGGGGCCTGGCTGAGGCCTCTGGGGCAAGGCATTTTGGTGCTTGTTCTTTCTCTTCCAATCCTGCTTCCTTTACCCCTTGCAGCTGATGTTCCCAAGAGCGCTCCCGGAAACCTCCTGCCCACAGTCTCCACCTCAGAGCATGTTTCCAGGGATCCTGGCTGACGACAGCCCCTTGCTGGCCCTGCCAACTCCTCACCCAGCACGGTCCAGCTCTCTGTGCCCCCCATGCGTCGGGCAAGGTCCTGCTGAAAGGGGCAAGGACCAGCCTCTCCCTGAGGCACCAGCCCTTCAGCGAACCCAGCTGATCAGGAGCAGAGGCCAAGCCCAGATGCTGGGTTCAGAGAATGCAGGGGTGACTGAAACACAGGCCTTCCCTTCAAGAGGCCTGCATGGGGGCGGGCAGTGGTGGCAACAGCCGTGTAGACACTTCCCCAACCACTTGGGAGAAGAAGAGGGCTACCGAGAGGGAGCAGAGTCTCACCTGAGTCTTGCAGCTGATCAGGGGTAGCTGGTGAAGAGGGGAGAGGATGTCCAAGCAGAGGGAGCAGCCTGCGCAAAGCCCTGGAGGTGACATGGACCTGGCAGCACCCAGCATGGCTTTGTGAGACTTTGGAGGTCAGCAGAGGTTGACGGTGATGGGCCCGGAGAGCCAGGGTCGGACGCTTCTCCCAGGCTAATGGGGAGCCATCAAAGGGTTTGAAGCAGGGGAGAGAAGTATTCAGGAGGCCCCTTTGGAAAGACCATTCTGGCTGCCTGTGAATGATGGAGTTGGGATAGGAGGCCACAGCAGCTGTCCAGGAGAGGGGAGCATGAGATAGTTGATAGGGGAATGTGGTCCCAGGGCAGGGAGAGACTGGGTGGGTCTGAGAGGCCCTGAGGAAGACTTCTGGGTGATTGAGTGGGATGTGGAAGATGAGCAGTGACCAGGAGTTGAACGAGACTCTTGGGACAAAGTGGTGATGAGGGGTGGGTATTGCAGTTCTCTGAGGTGGAGACATAGCAAGAGAGGCAATAATGTGAGAAGTCAATGCCAGAGCTCCCAATGCCAGTCCAGGGGGGAGAAGAAGAGGTCACAGGTCTGGGGTGCAGCCTAGAAGTCTAGAGCCCAGAGAAAGGCCTGGACTGGTGACGGAGACCTGGAAGTGGGCCCCTGTCCTCCAACGCTGAGCTTCCATCGCTGTCTTGAGCCTCTTTCTCATGTTCTTGACTGGGCCTCTGACCTGAGCTGCCCTCCTCAGAACTGCCTCTGTGGTCATTTTGCTTCTCTAGTCCTCCCGGGTCCCCAAGCCTGCTCCTGTTACTAATTCAGTCAACAAACATTCCCTGAGGGCTGCTTTGTCTAAGACCCTGAGCTGGATGCAGGAGACAAAGAACAGACTAAAAACACCCATCCAGAGAGCACAGTCTGATGAGAGAGGCAGAGATGTACTCATACAGTTTTAACCTGTGCAGCAGCACAAGGGCACAGAGGGCCCTGGGGGCTCAGCGGAGAAGGGGCACCTCCAACGCCTGGAGAGCCAGAAAGCCTTTCCACAGGAGAACATCCTGAGCTGACTCTGAAGGGGAAGCTTGCAGAAGATGAGGAGGGTGTGGAGGGCATGTTCAGGAGCAGGAACAGCATAGGCAAGGGCACAGAGGCATGGAGCAGTGTGATGGTTAATTTTATGTGGGCCCCAGGGTGCCCAGACATTTGGTCAAACATTACTCTGGATGCGTCTGTGAGGATGTTTCTGGATGAGATTAACCTTGGAATCTGTGGTCTGATTAAAGCAGACTGCCCTCCCCAGTGTGGGTGGGCCTCATCCAATCAGTTGAAGACTGGAAAGGAACAAAAAGGCTGAACAAGAGAGAACTTCACCTGCTTGACTGCTTGAACTGAGACATTGGCTTTCTTCTGCCCTCAGACTGGAACTACACGACAGCTCTCCTGGGTCTCCAGCTTGCTGACTGCAGATCTTGGGACTTCTCAGCCTCCATAATCATATAAGCCAATTCCTCATAATTATCTGTCTGTCTGTCTGTCTATCTATCTATCTATCCATCCATCCATCAACCCATCCATCCACACACCCACCCATCCATCCACCTATCCATCCATCCATCCATCCACGCACCCACCCATCCATCCACCTATCCATCCATCCATCCATCCACGCACCCACCCATCCATCCACCTATCCATCCATCCATCCATCCACGCACCCACCCATCCATCTACCTATCCACCCATCCATCCATCCACGCACCCACCCATCCATCCACCTATCCATCCATCCATCCATCCACGCACCCACCCATCCATCCACCTATCCATCCATCCATCCATCCACGCACCCACCCATCCATCCACCTATCCATCCATCCATCCATCCACGCACCCACCCATCCATCCACCTATCCATCCATCCATCCATCCACGCACCCACCCATCCATCCACCTATCCACCCATCCATCCATCCACCTATCCACCCATCCATCCATCCATGCACCCACCCATCCATCCATCCACCCACCCACCCTATTGGTTCTCCTTCTCTGGAGAACTCTGACTAATACAAGTGGCACGATGAGATGATGAGCTTTGCAAGCTACCCCTAGCCTGGCTTGGCTGGAGTGTCGGAAGAGTGGAAGATGAGAATCAAGGGGCATCCAGAGGCTAGGACTCGGAGGGCCAGTGTGTTGGGCAGAGGTGGAGGGACCATGCCTGCAGGCGCTAAGTTGATGACCACAGGCTTTAAGCAGAGGAGGAGGGCGAGAACCCAGGTCTGTGTGCCGACCACTGTCATGGAGTCCTGTGATGCACAGCAGAACCCCCTCCCCAGGGAAAGCCATCTTAGGACTCTCTGAGGAGCAGCAGAGACCCTGGGGAGTAGCTTCCCATCACTGCTGTACCAAATGACCACACACTTTGTTGCCTAAAAGAACCAAACGTATTGCCCCACAGCTCTGGAGGCCAGAAGTGCACTGAGTCTCACGGGCTAAAGGCAAGGTGTGGGCAGGGTGGCTCCCTCCAGAGGCTCCAGGGGAGGCCCTGTCTCTTTGTTATTTTTTTAGGACGGATGCTGTCCTTATTCCTTGGCTCCTGGTCCCACATCACATGTTCTGTTCTCTCTCTGCTTCCATCGTCACATCAGCGATTCTGTCTTAGACCCTCCCGCCCCCTCTTGTAAGGAATAATACAGAATAATCTCCCCATCTCAAGATTTTTGAGTTAATCACAGCTGCAAAATACCTTTTGCTACAGAAGGTAACATAGTCACAGGCTCAGGGCATTAGGGCAAGGCCATCTTGGGGGTGTGTGGCATCATTCAGTCTAAGGCACCCCAGAATCAAGCATGTGAGAAGTCACAAGGAAAGCTCCCCATGCCAGCCTTCCTTGGGGCACACTGCTCTCTGAGGCGTCCTCAGGCTTTCGGAGTCAACTATTTGAAAATTATTTCCTTTTAGGAAAAAAATTCCAGCACCGAAGAGAAGAAAAGAGAGCCAATGGGAAGCCTTCCCCAGTGCCTGCCCCTCGCCCCGAAGCCCTGTCAGCCAATATTTCTAATAAACTTTCACGCTTGGCGGGAGATCCTTCGCACGCTGACAAATTCCTCCCGAAATTTGAGATGTCTTGTTCAGAGTAATAGCTGTGGTGCCCAGGTGCCCAGCTGCTATTGTAAAATCAGTAAGCATTTAATTGAAACAAACGACTATAATAATAGTACATTATCCCTGCAGGCTGAGCGCCATCACAGTTTTAATTATTGAGTTAAGAGTCAGACTAATTTATCCTTTAAAGCAGCAGCCTCGTTCCTGGTTAGACTGATCATCCTGTTATGAATATGAAGACACCAGCAGGGAAGGATGTAAATGGAAGGCAATCTGTCCCCCTCCGGGGCGGATGTTGTGTTTGAAGAAAGGTTTGCAAACACTTCGGTCTTGGTGGCTGAGTCACTGGGTCTGGGTCTGGGACTGCCCTGTTGGGGGTGTGAGATTTCTGCTCAGGTTGGGACAGGGGCTGTGGTCCTCAGGTTTCCCATCTCTGGGAGGCAGGCCTCACTCCCCTGCTCAGAGCCTGCACTAGCGCCCACTCCGTGTAAAAGCCTAAGTCCTTACTAAGCCACAAGCCCCTGGAACAAGCCCCACCACCTGGTACTCCGGCCTTCTCCCCTTGCTGCTCTTGCCACCACTCACTGCACTCCAGCACACTCACCTCCTTGCGACCCCTTGAACACCCAAGCACGCTCCCACCACACCTCAGGGCCCTTCGATAGCTCCACCATGTGATTTGACCCCCTAGGGGACATCTGGCAATATCTGGAGATATTTTGGGTTGTTACAACTGGGAGATGCTACTGGTATCTCATGGGTAGTAGGTCAGGGATGCTACTAAACATCCTACTAAGCACAGGACAGGCCCTGCAACAGCTCAAAATAGTGCCAAGTATGGGGAACCCTGTGAGTCGGCTGTTGCCCCTGAATGGAATGTGCTGCCCCCATCTGGGGGGACACCTGCCTCACTTACTGTCTCACCTCCTGCCAGTCTGTGTTCACATCTCCCCTTTCCTCTGAAGCCTTCCCTGACCCTCCCACTAACACTGCAGCCTGCGCCCTGCCCCCACCACGCCCGCCTTCCCAGTGCTCTTCACGCTGCCACCCCTTTCCTTCCTTCCAAAGCTCTGATCCCCTGTGCACACACTACAGGATTTATTTATTAGTTTGTTGGTACTTATCTTGCTGTCCCTGCCAGGATGTAAGATCCACATGGACAAAGATCTTTGTTTGGTTCGCCGATTATTGCCAGTACCCAGAACAGTGCCTGGCACAGAGCAGGAGTTCAATGAATGTTTGTTGAGTGAATTATCTGCCTGGACCCCTCCCTCCTTCACCTCTCATGTCCACTCTGCCTCCAGGTTGGGGACATGCCACCTCCTCATGACACCCCAAATCCACCCCTTCTTGCCCAGCTTTATAGCCTGGGAGGGTTAATTTTAGGTGCCAACTTGACTTGGCTAAGGGATGCACAGAGAGCTGGTAAAACATTATTTTTGGGTGTGTCTGTGAGGGTGTTTCCAAAGAAATCAGTAGACTGAGTAAAGAAAATGTCATCACCAACGTGGGCGGGCATCAGCCAACCCCTGGAGGGCCCTAACAAAACCAAGTGGTGGAGGAAGGGCAAATTCTCTATTCTTGAACTCGGACGTCCATCTTCTCCTGCCCTCGGACACCGAAGTTCCCACTTCTCAGACCTTTGGACTTGGGCTGAATTACCCCACCGGCTCTCCTGAGTCTCCAGCTTGCAGATGGCAGATCGTGGGACTTCTCAGCTTCCATAACCACGGGAGCCAATTCCTATGACAAATCTCCTCTTATATGTCTCTCTCTCTATCCTCTTGGTTCTGTTTCTCTGGAGAGCCCTGACTAATACAGAGCCCATTTCTTTTTCCCAAACAACGAAAAGTCTCTTAATGGACAGCTGAGACATCTCTCCAGCAAGCGTTTTTGGGAAACTCCCACATGCCACCTGGTACATCCTCGGTTCCTTGAAGGCAGAAACAAGGCCTGTGATCTGTCACAGCCCCAGGCCCTACACGATGACTGCCCATGAGCCACAGGCCCTGGGACACACAGAAGGCAGGCACAGGCACTGCCACTGGTCTTGGTGGCCGTTCTTGGTGGCCTCCAGAGAGATAAGTGAGCCAACCATATCAGTACAGCACAACACATACTTTTTGTTTTTTTGAGGAAGATTAGCCTTGAGCTAACTGCTACCAATCCTCCTCTTTTTGCTGAGGAAGACTGGCCCTGAGCTAACATCCCTGCCCATCTTCCTATACTTTATATGTGGGACGCCTACCACAGCATGGCATGCCAAGCAGTGCCATGTCTCCACCCGGGATCCGAACCAGCGAACCCCGGGCCACCTAAGCAGAACGTGCGCACTTAACTGCCGCACCACCAGGCCAGCCCCAACACATACTATTAATGCACCATTAATTCACTCATTTGACAAATGCAGTGTATTCCACTGTGGCCTGTGTTCCTGGGACACAAACTAGCCCATCCCTGTGAGCCGCGGAAGGCTGCACCACATGGACGTCCCCATCAGCCACATGTGATTCTTCCAGCACCTTAAGAGTTTGTGCCAAGGAACAGCCGCTGGACACAGAGGACGCTAATCCAGCTGAACTCAGCAAGCGGTGGAAGAATCTGTGCTATTCCCCGAGCCCATTCGCCCCACTTCTTCCTCTCGTCCTGTCTGGCCACATGTTCTGGCGTGAAGGCACACCACATGCGTCTCCCCAATCTTTGTGCTTTTTGTCCTTGTCTCCATAACCAAGCAATGACAAGGTGTCCTTACACCCCTCCCATCAAGCTATCTTCCTACTTCCTACCGAGAGTTTATTTTGTATGAATTTACACATATTTTTAAACTGTGCAGGACATGCATTAGGACTGTTATGATTTTCTGTTAGTGCTCTGTTTTCGAAGTTGTGTAGACCTTGAGAGATTTGCCCCAGCTCCATTTTTCTTGGAAGCTCTGTTACTTTTAGGATTTTGCAGGTTTTTCAGGACTGCATCTGTCGCGATGTAGAGAAACATCTGCATTTATTAAGCATCTGCTATGTGCCAGGCACTGCGTGGAGCATCAAGGATTCCCAGTAAAGAATGCAGGCATGGTCTCTGCCCCATGGAGCTGACAGTGTCGTGGGGGAGACAGACACTGATCAACTCCACACCCAAATCAAAATGCAGTCACAGTGGTGATGAGTGCTGAAAGGACAGCCACAGGCCCGCTGAGGTTGTTAGATGCAGACTGGGGGTCTGGAAAGGCCTCAGTCTGGCTGGAGCGAAGGATAGTGGGGAGGGGTGAGGAAGGCGGAGAAGGATGAACTTAGAGAACCAGGCAGGGGCCAGGCCGGGGAGGACCTTGCATGCCAGGGGAAGACGTTTGGACTTTATCCTGAGGGTCATTGGGAACTCAGAAAGGTTTTAGGCAGAGCAGTGACTTGAATTTTAGAAAGACCAGGTTGGCTGCAAAGTGGCAGGTGGCAGCTTCCAGGTGAGAAGCGATGTACCCACCATTGAAGATCTGGATGGATGGCAAGTAAGAGATGGGTACGAGAGATGCCATAGGAGAGAGCAGGATTTGGGACTGGTCATGGCAGGTGGTCAAGGATGACACCAGATCACTGATGATATTCACAGGCTAGTCACATGGGAGAAGAGACACGTCCAGCCAGGTGGGGAGAGGTGGTCAGCTCTGAACAGGCTGAGCTTGGGCACATCATCCATGTGGGGTCTCCAGCGGGGGGAAAGGTTGATTACATGGTCTGGTGCTTACAGGAAGGGACTGAGCAGTGGAACCTGGCCTGGGGTCCCCAGTGGCACCTGGACACAATGGTGGAGAATCAGGCAGAGAGAGACAGAAGCAGGAGGGGTCTGCAAGGGGGACAAGAAGGGGTGGTCTGAGCAGTGGAGGACGCCAGGAGTATCCCATCGAGGGAGCAGAGGAGAGAGGAGATTCAGGAAGAAGGGGGTGGCCAGCTGGTCTAACACAGCCAAATGTCAAGTATGACAGAGACAGCACATGCCCAGTGGATTTGGCAATGTGGAACATACCAGGGCCCCTAAGTGGAGCAGTTTCACAGTCAGGGGGAGGCAGAAGCCAGAGTGAATGGGAGGGGAGAAAATGCAGACAACCAGGGTCGATGACCCCTCCCTGGAAGCTCCGCCGTGACCGTGAGGGGAGAGATGGGACAGCAGGCAGGTGCCGAAGGATGACTTTCTATTTAGATGCTAAGGGGAAAGTACAATTGTGGCAGGTGGGTGTTCCTGTCACCGTTATGCCCCCATGGGGACTTTAACTGCAAAATCAATGGGTCGCAACACGGCCACGTTCTCATCTTCAGTCTCGGGTGGTCCTTGTAAGAGCCCTGTGAGGTACATGCTGCTCTTCCCCCTTTACAGGTGAGCATACAGAGTCTTCGAGAGGTGAAGTCAAGTGCTCCCTGTCCACAGCTCGCACAGAGCAGGGCCAGGATCCCAGCCCGGGCCTGCCTGACCCCACACCCTGAGATCTTTTCACTATTGAGGCAGAGAGCCACTGCGCGGGCTGGGCTGGCCTCGCCACCCTCCCGCCTGCAGTTACGGAGTGCCCATATCACCGCACGGTGGCGTCAGCACAGCTCCTCCACCTTGTCTCTGCGACCGCTGATCTCTTCCATATCTTTGTGAGGAACTGAGAGGACAAAACCGCTGGACAAAAGCAATGATGAACCACAGGAAACTGCCGGGATTAAATCAGAACTGGAGGCAAGGCTTGGGGTCCAAAGTCAGCACGAGGTCACCCTCGAGTGTCAGGGGCTGCTGAGACTTGGCGTGCACTGAGGCCAAGGCAAGGACAAAGTTGGGGGAGTCCCGAGGGTCAGATCACAGCGGAGGAGGGCTTGGTCCTCAGGCACTGGGGAGCCAGAGTGGCTGAGAGAGGAGGATGGCCCAGCAGGTTTCCAGCTCAAGGTAAGAGGCCAGAGGGGGGTCAGGAGGCACATGGGGCAGACTTGATGGACAGGAGAGAGCTGAGAAGATGGAGACAGCACCCTTGGAGGCCGATAAGCAAAATGACCTGTCCGACCTGTGACTCCTCCTTCTTCCTGAGTTTGATCTTTAGTTCCTATTCCAAAGGGAGCCCGATGCCTGCAGCACTGGGGCTGAGCCACATTCTGGCAGGATGTGTCCACTTATCCGGCAACGAGCCTTTGCCTCCCTATCCGAGTGGTGGGTAGGGTGTACTTTATTTCTATATCTCATCTGCCTGTCTATTCGCTGGAATGTAAGGTCCATGGAGCAGGGCTTGGGAGAGTGCCTGGTACATAGTAGGGACTCAATAAAACTCTATAGAATGAATGAATACGTGCATGAGTGAGTCCTGATGAAGAGAAGCTGAGAAACTCCACATCTTGCTCAAGGTCTTGCAGCTTTAAGACCAGACTTGGGACCAGAAAAGGGGGTTATTTCTCCTTCCAACAATGAGCCGCCCAAACATAGACACCTCTTTCCCATTACCAGCCCAGCCCCCCAGGCCACAGCCAAAGACTCTGCTAGACCCCTGTCCTCACACCTCCTTCTAGGGACGGGGCAGCTCTGACACCCTGCTGGCCCAGCTCCCTCTGCCTGGAACCCAGTTTGCCTCCCTCACCAATACTTACTTTCCAGGACTCAGCTCAAATGTCACCACCTCCAGGAAGCCCTCACTGGCTCTCTCACCTAAACCAGGGCCCCCCAGTGATTGCCTTTCACGGCACCTTGTTATTTTTTTCATTGGCCTCATCACGGTTGTAATTACCCATTTCCCTGCGTGTGTTCATGATTCTGTGTGTGCTCCATCTGTGAAGATGGGAACCATAGCTGCTTTGCTCGGGGCTGTTTCCCCGGTGTCCGGCCCCAGGCCTGGCACCCTGTGGGCACTCAGTAAATGTTGAAGGAATGAAGCAGGTAGGCCGGGGAACTCTGGGCCCCAGAGTGCCAGCCTCCCCAAGCTCCAGGTCAGCCCCGTGGACAGTGAGCCCCTAAGTGGGACCTGCTCTCCAGGCATTTGAGGCACCCTATGGCTGGGCCCCTGATTCCTTCAAGCCTCTGCTCATCCTGCTCCCTGCTGGCAGTCCACACACTGCACGTTCCTGCCTCTCTGCCTTTGCTTATGCTGTTCCTTCTGCCACGATGCCTCTCCCATCCCCACACATCTGGAGACTGGCTGAAGTCAGAGGGTCCTGGTGTGTCCCTGGGGACCTGAATGACCTTGATTACCTACTTCATCTCTCTGGGCTTCCTCAAAGTAGGGCCTCTAAAAGGGGCAGAAGTGGAATCAGAGTTGCATTTCAGAAAGCTATGCTGGCTGCCCCAGTGGGAATGTACCAGCTCACGGCTGAACCCGAGGGGAAGAGACAGAAGCAGGAGACCAGTTCGGAGGCTTCTGAGGCAGCCCAGGCCACGACAGGGATGTCTGAGCTGGGATTGGGCAGCGGCGGGGGGAGAGACTCTGGAGGGAGGCTCTGCAGAGCCTGGTGGCAGGCTGGCGGGCTCTCAGGGAGGGCTCAGAGATTCCTAGCAGGTGGTGGGACCCCACATGAGACAGAAATGTGAGGAAGAGGAAGGGTTACTCACCCCCTCCCCCTTAACGCTTAACATCCTATGCTCTGAATTAGTACATGTGCTAATTAAAATTATCTTTCCAAGGAATTTATTATAGGATATTCCTAGCTAATTATAAATTCTCTGTTGCTGGTCCTGAGCAGTTTGCTAATGCAGTGTTGAAATCTCTTTGGCCACCCTCGTTTAAATTATTCATTAGGCCCTGCAACAGTTGTGAACTGTAATTTAAACAGTCAGCTCATGAATATTCAATCAACACAACAAACACTGGCGTGTTTTACTGCCTTGCCGCTCAATATTTTGTATCCCCACCCGTGTTTACATGTTTTTATGAACTCTCGAGAAACGCGTTGCCTGTTGAAGTCCCTGGTTAAGCTGAGATTGAAATGCCCCAGAGGCGGCTGGGGGCAGCAGGCAAAGCTTCCAAAATCCTTTCTCAGGAGAGCTGCGGGTGGTCAGGCTGGAAGCGTGCAGGGATGGGAGGCCCAGAGAGGGCAAGGACTGGCCCTGAAGTCACATGGCGGATCCAAGGCACACCCAGGACTTGGAGTTCTAGTGTGGTTCCTGCTGCCTAATCTCCCACAAATTAATTGGCAAAGGGGGTCTGTCTGGGGACATCTGGCACTGAGACAGTGTTAGGAACATCGAGCCCCTGCTGCCTAGCCTCCTAAGGGCAATGGACAAATGTTGCCAAAGCAGGTACAGCTGTTCAGGGCAACGGGCTGTTTTAGAACCCAGGCTGGCACCACCTTTAACCATCAGAGTTCCCACCCCTCCATGGCCAGGTCATGTCGCCAGGAACGTGTTCCCTCCCCTTGCCGTGGGCTTTAGGGACCCCCCAACCTGTAAATAGTTCTGAGGCCTCCACAAACGGCTCCTCGTTAATTCTCACATCCATCCTACGAGGCCAGCCACAATGACAATTCCCATTCTCACAGACGAGAAGACTTAGAGGGCTACGAAGCTCACCCGGGCAGAGCTCCCCTCTCCGCCCTCTCCTGAGACAACGACCTCAAAAACTCATGCTCCCACCTCCTGAGGAACCCGTCCCAAGAGAGCTTCACGATAAAGTGAGAAATAGCCTGTCTGTCTGTCCATAGAACATTGTGTACGTTCACGATGAAACGTCCATACGATGGAATGCTATGCAGCCACCACAAATGAGGGCATGACCTATAATTATGGACATGGAAATACATCCATTAACACTGTTGCAGAAAATCATCAGGTCACAGAACAGTTCCAACAGAACAGATGAAAAAGTACAGGAAAAGGCACCAGATTATGGTCCCATTTATGTAAATTTTATGTGTATAATGCACAAAGATACCACTGGAAAGGTACCTAGCACAGAGTTAGGTTAATAATGGTTAGCTGTGGATGCAGCAACTTTAACGATGTTGTATTTCTTCTTCGTATTCGCTGGTGTTTAACATCTCTTACAATGAACACGTGCCATTTTTATAAAGATTAATAAAGCCATGTTTTTGGAAGAAAGAAGTAAAAGATGTAAAAACACTCCATTTCAAAATCTGTGGGATACAGCCAAAGCCATGCTCAGAAAAAATGTACAGCCATAAACTTTTTATTATTAAACAATAAACAATAAAAGTAAATGAACTAAAGAATCTAAAATGAAAAATTTAAACGTCTACAGAAAGAAAGAGGAAGGGCTTAATAAACATAAAAGAGGAAATGAATAAATTAAGGAAAAAGAAAAGTAACAGAATTGAAACATAACTCTGATGGTTAGTTCTCTGAATAAAATGAATAAAACAAAGTAGA
The DNA here is from genome assembly GCF_041296265.1 of Equus caballus. Taxonomy (NCBI): domain Eukaryota; kingdom Metazoa; phylum Chordata; class Mammalia; order Perissodactyla; family Equidae; genus Equus; species Equus caballus. The sequence goes on along the minus strand of NC_091705.1, from coordinate 34,404,340 downwards.
TAAACCAATAACACGGATAAACCTCTCATGGAACATGAAAAAGGAGAGAATCACAATATACAACTTTAGGAATATGAATAGGGTCTAATTATAGGTACAAAGACTATGAAATTATAAGATAATACTAAATACAATTCAGTGGTAATGACTGTACAGATCTCAGGGTAACGAACTATTCGTTTTATAAAGACGGTATAACCTGTACAACGGCTCTATAGATGATAGTATAATTTATATTTTGATACAGAAATATGAGAAAGCGATCTTATGAAAACTAGAGCCATTTCACTATAAAAAATGTAAAAGAAAAATCTTAAGTAGTACCTTAAATCCAGCCCCATACTTAAAAATTCATATGTGTATGTATGTATGTTTAACTATGTGCACATACACGCATCCCATAACCAAGCAGAATATATTAATGCTGAGGAATCTACTAATAAAGTTCATCACCTCAATATACCATGGGAGAGAAACTATATGATGACCTCAATAATACTCAATAGGCACTCGATAAACGGGAAAGGTCTTGTTCAACCAGTGAAACAAGAAGAAAAGGCCAAGTATAATTTACAGATAGGTCAGTCCCCTACGTGGGCACAAGCCAAAAGTGGGCAGTGACTTTACTACGCAATATTCCCGGGGGGCTTTGAAAGGGAAGAGAGTGGAAGGATATTCCCCGTGGGTGGAGCTGCGAGCCCTGCCCACCATCATTCATTTGTGTGGAAGGAGAAGTGGCCTGAGGGGAGCCTACACAGTCCATTCTCATCATTCACAGTACTTATGTTCCAAAAAGTTGCCTTGAACACTGAACTAGCGAATACTGAGCCATTTCTCCTAGGGGAAACAAAGGGTGAGGTTCCTGTGAGCCTCTGGTCACAACATTTTCATCAACCGATCAATACATAACCTTGTTTTACGCGTGTTTCTGTTTAAAAACAGGCTATTTGGTATATATTGTTCACGCGTCAACACTGAACTGAAGGCACTATAATTCATGCCGAGGCACAGCACAGCTCTCTTGCTTAGAAGCACTAGCCAGCACTTCGGCACTATACTTGGGGACCATTTCAGACAGTGAAATCAGCCAGAAAAAGCACAAAAATGCAAAAAACGTGGCACTAAATAGACCACGGAAAGGATACTTGCTTATGGATGAGAGCCAAAACGCGAAGGCGGAGTGTCGCCTCGCTCGACCTCAGCTGGGAAGGTGCTCATTGGGTGACTGGAATGTTTTGCTGCTCTGCACATGTCCGCAGATGACCATGAGCATTGATTTTGGGGTTATAAATAAGTTGTAGCTAGCAGACGCACTGGCAAACACAGAAATCCACCGATGAGGAGGATGGACTGCATATAGATTCACAGCAGTGGCCAAGGGCCTGGCTGTCTGGTCAGGGGCCTGGGAGGAAAAGGACTGTGAGCTTGGAGGTAAGCTGGGCCTGGGGTAGAGGTCCGGGGTATGGACGGAGATATGGGAGTGGACACAAGGTGTGATTTTTGAATCACAGTTTGCCAATCAGAGGCATTCACCACGGAAGAAGCCCTGAACTACCACGTGGACAGGAATGGCTCGGCCCATTGCCGTTAGCCAGCCTTCATCACCAGCCACCCCACAACCGGCACTGGGCATGTGAATGGAGTAGCCAAGGTGGCAAAGACGGAGGCTACATATGGGCCCAACGACATGAACTCTCACTTCCCAAGGCAATTTAGCAACCACTGCCTCTGAATGCCCACCCTGTCAGCAGCAGATGCCAATGCTGAGCCCCCCATGGCGCTGTTCCTTGAGGAGACCAACCAGCCCCTGGATGGGCAGCTGACTACACTGGGCCCCTTCCATCGTGGAAGGGCCAGCAGGTCATCCTCTCAAGGACAGATATTCTGGGCATGGTCTGCCTCTCCCATCAGCAGAGCCTCAGCCAGCACCACTCCCTGGGGGCTGAGAGAAAGCCTGGTCCACAGGCATGGAATCCCACAGGGCAGAGTATGCAACCAGAGGCTCTGCTTCACAGGGACAGAAGTGTGGGAATGGGCCCCTATCCCCATGGAATCTACTGGTCATGTCACATATCACACCCGACAGAAGCCACCAGCCGCACAGAATCCAGGGACGGCCTTCTAAGGTGCAGATGAAGTGCTAGCTGGGAGACGACACTCTGGAAGGATGGGCTGCTGTCCTTCAGGATGTGGTGCCTGCACTAAGTCAGAGACCTCCACATGGTTCTGTGAAGAATACCTGTGTACAGGAACCAAGAGGCGGAAGCAGGAGTGGCCCCACTGAGCATCACTCCCAATGGTCCCCCGGGGGATCTTGTGCTCCCTGACCCTGCAATTCTGGGCTCTGTTGGGTTGGAGGACCTGGTCCTCAAAAGGGCTGTGTTCTTGCCAGAGGACACAATAGGTATGGCTGCTGCCAGGGGCCTTGGACTTCTTATGTCTGGGAACCAGCAGGAGAGAGGAGGACTCCCCGTCAGGGTAGGAGGAACTGATGCCGATGAGCAGGAGGAGGGAGGGCTGCTGTGACTCAGTGGGGGCAGAGTGTAATACACATGCAAGCCAGGTGCCCCTCTTGGGGGCTTCCTGCCACCTTCCCCACTGCAACTGTAAATGGACAGGTGCAGAAACTCTGACCTGAGACGAGTATGAGTGCCAAGGACTCAGACCTCCCAGGAGCAAGGAAGACACATAAGCCACCACATCTGCCTTGCTGATAGCCAAGGGAGAGGGGAATTTAACAAGAAAAGCAGGAAAGGATGAGTATGAGTTATAGCCCCAAGATCAAAGGCAGCAATGGGGGCTGTAATTTGTTCCACTAAGTCTCCTTCAGGAAGAGGGGCCCAGGGAACCATGGAGATGCTGCTCCCTCACCTGCATGGAGAAGCAGATCTGTGTGATGGCCGTGGAAATGCACTGCTCAGCTCTCCCGCTTTGCGAGCACCAGTGCTGAGAGCCCAGCTGCTGCTCTTCTGGCCCCATGAATGCGCTCTCACTGAGGCCACCCTTCCCACAGGACACCCTCAGCCAGTGACTGAGCATACCAAGGCTACTGAGGCAGGGCCACCTGGTGAGACATGTGGCTCCTCCAAGGGGTGACGTTGGTTTGAAGACTCCCTATTGGACCGGCCAAACCTTTCTTGGAACTGTGCTGCAGTCCAAGATTCTTCCCTCCCAATCCTCCTGCCTTCCTTTCCTCCTCCCACAGGTGTCAGACCTGCACCATGGTCTGAAATTCCCCCCACCTCCCGCCTTCTCTTTCTCCCTCCTCAACGAATCTCTTACATGTCTAATTCTGTCGAGTGCCGCTTCTTGGTGGACTCCAGCTAATGCAACCAGATCTCTCTTCAGGAGGAAACCACTTATTTGACTTGTATTGAGAAATACACCGATGCCCTAGTCAGGGTGGAGGGTGGACTCCAAAGATGCTGAGTCCAAGCCAAGGGGGCCCTAAACCAACCTCTAAGGACACTGGGTCCTTTTAATAAAGGAGCCTGTGTTCTCTTGAGCTCAGAGGTACATCTGGCTCTGCACGTCTCAGAGGAGATGCTGAGGCTGAGGGAATCACACTGTGAGACAGGACCCAGAGGAGCCGGACACCGACCATGCCATGGGGGCAGGGATAAGTGTGAGGTCACTACACTGTCCGTGTCACCAAAAGGGGACTTGGGAGCAGCATAGACATGTGTAAACTGTCTGTGGTGAGACCCCCATGAGACCCCAGGGACCCGACTTTGTCCACCAATACTTGGGCAGGTAGATTTCTTGGGAGACTAGAAAGGACGCAGAGTTCTCCACGTGGGTTGGCAGGGAAGAAAAACAGAGGCAGCTCACACACAAAGTCCTTGGAGACAAATAATAGACTGTTATGGCTACCATGCTGAGCATTTTATAAGCTTTACAGCATTTAATTTTCCAAACCACCCCGTAAGGTAAGAATTATTAACATATCCATTTTACACATAAAACTAAAGTTCAGAGCGGGTGGGGGTAACTTGCTCAACACGGCAAGCAGCTGGAGGAACTCAGATTTAAACCCAGTCTCTTGAAGTCCGAGGACAGTGATATTAATTCTGGCAAAGGACTGATCCCCTCTCAGTAGGGCCATGGGCACTGGGCCCAGAGACGCAGTGTGAGCATCCAGGTTGAGGGGCCGCAGTGGAGGCCAGTCCCCTATTCCTAGAGGACACTTTTGTCTCTAGTGTCATTGGCTGGCCACTAGTCACTCACACTCTGGACACCTGCGTGGGTGGCAGGCCACGTGCTGGGGAACTAGAGCTTGGTCCCTACCATGTTTGGGAATCATTTTGCAGAGGGTTATGGGAAAATATAGTTCTTATTTACTACGACCAAGGTCACAATGGTGGGGATGTGCAGAGAAGAGGGCACCCAATTTTCTGGCTGCAGTTTATCTGCTTCTTCTGGCAGGGACACAGCAGTAAGAATACATCAAGTTCACAAGGAGATGAAAGCGAGAGGGGAGGATGGGTCTTATGTGCAAAGGCATAGGGGCCTGAGGTCTGGGGTTCTCCAGGGAGGAGAGGAGTGCTGTGGAATGGGGGAGTGACCACCTCAGGCTGACTCTTTGGGCCCAGGATCTCAGGCGGGGACCCCACTCTTTGCTGTCACCCTGTGCCCTTGACCAAGGCCCGGTTCTTCTGGTCCAGCTGCTGCCAGTGCTGCAGACGTCCAGTCTGAGTCTTGCCCAGCTGCTCACACTCTGCCCTCTCCTGCTCTCGGAGAGTGGGCTTCAGTCTCGCCCTTCCCTGGCACACAGGCACGCTCCCCCCAGGCAGTAGGCAGAACCCCGTGACCTCCCCTGCCCGGGGTTTCCTTTCTTTTCCTGATTGCATTTTGTTTCCAATTCTGCATAGGCCCTTCGTGCACAATTACCAGGAGGCCTCACAAGGATGAGACCTTCTACAGTCTGAGGACATGTGGCCTGGAGTCCCTCTCATCACAGGCTGGGGACAGTCCTCTTGCCAGGGCGTCTGCTTCAAGGCCTGAGCCAACAGGAGGCAAGTCAGAACCACAGGCAGAGGTGTGGGTCCACTGGTTTCTCTGGGGAAAAGGTTTGCAACTGTCACCGGTGTGATGAAACCCTCAAGGCAAACAGAAACACAAGTGACAGTTCCACGTGTCCTGAAACCACTGGAGAACTGGGGATGCAGCTGCGGGTGATGGCCACCCCCATTCTGAGCAGGAGCACAGTCCCCTGCAGTGCTGGTTAAACGCAGGCTGAGGGGCTCAGGTGGGGCCTGAGGAGTGCCACTCTAACAAGCCCCGGGTGCCATGACCCAGCCGGCCGGAGGACCTCACCTTAGATGCAGATGCTGCTGGAGCCCCGCTTGGATCAGCTCCTGGAGAGCTGGCTGCCAAGGGCTCACAGCTGCCCATGTTCCAAGAACTGCCCTTGGCCAGCGGGAGCCCCACCCCCACCCCAGCCTGTGACCATGATTGACTCATACCTCACATAGGGGTACTAACGCCAGCAACTCTGTGGTCTCATTCAGGCTTGAAGGCTCCCTGTGGGACCAGGTGGAATGCCTTCTAACACAGATCTGCGTACCATCTGTGATTTCTCATCTACTCCTCACAGCAACCCCACAACAGAGGAAACTGTGGCACAGAGAGGTTAAGTGGCTTGGCTGAGGTCACACAGCTGGTTATACATGCAGCTGTCTGACCCCAGAGCACACCTTCCCAACCGGCTGGGCTCTCCTGATCTGCAATCCTACTGACAACAACCCTTTGCGGGGCCCATTCACGACATGAATGCTTTAGCGACGCTCTCTCCCCGATCCTCTCCACGACTCCTGCGGTCGTGTGGGATTTGTCCATTCAACACAGGAGGCAAGTGAGGCTGGGAGGAAAGTGACTTGCCTCTCACAATCCATTAGTGGTGAAAGGGACAGGACATGAAACCGGGTTTCCTGACTCCATGTCTCTTGATCAGTTTCTGGGGTGACAGGAAAGACTAGCATGAGCCCCACCCCCAGTTCACAGGCCTGAGGTCAGGGGCTGGAGCGAGGGATGCTTCTGTACCATGTTGAGGGCACAAGACACTTGGGCTCAAGGGATCGAGGCTCCCGTCCTGCCTCCACCACTTCCTGGTTGTGTGTCTCTGGACAAGCCACTTGCCCTCTGTGTCTCAGGTATACACCGATAAAATGAGGACTCCATCACCCTCCAGAGTCAACAGGAGGCTTAGATGAGATAAGATGGACTGCCCCATAAGACAGAGAGGCTACAGGGTCCCCACCGGATTACTCACCTGCAGTGATGCAGGCAGCACTCTACAGTTTATGTAGTATCCACACAGTTTTCACTCATTCATCCAGTCAGTCAGCCAGTCATTCAACAAACCCCATTAGACATTGGCTACATCCCACGCACAAAGCTAAGCACCAGGAGTATTTTATTAGCACATGTGACTCTCACAACCACCCGTGGGGTAAACAGCATCAGCTCTATCTTACCTGAAGCTCAGAGAGGGAGAGCAAACCCCCACATCACGCACTAGGGTAGAACAGGGACCCCACAAGCCCAGACGCCATGTTAAGAGCTATCACGTGGACACCAGGCTGCCACCATCACAGCCGGGGCCACAGCCCAACCCAGCTGGTGTGCTGAAACCTCCAAGAGGATGCTCTTCTCCTCGAAACGCTCCTGGCTCCTCGGCCTCGACGTGCATCGACGCTCTCTTCTGGAGCCTTACTATTTAGATGAGTTTTATTTGTCTTGCTGCTTTTTATAAAGACCCTGAGTTCTAAATGGACAAAGCCGTAAGATGAGGGAGAGAACGCATGAGGCTGACTTTTTATTATCCAGCCAGAGCAGGGGGAAAATGACTCCAATAGATCTCAAGTTTTATGTGCTCCAGACACTCTGCGGAGCCAGAGATGGCTTCTCAGCAACGCCGACGGTACATTAAAAGCTCATTTTCCCAAACATGGTACTGAATATGCACTCGGAGGAAAGAGCCATTATCCCGGGTAATATGGAAGCTGCGGCTGACGAATGCTGCTGTGACTTTCCCTGAATTCTCCCTTATGACTCAGAGTGTGTCTCAGAGGAGAGGTTCTCTGCTGAACCTGGCATCTTGCCCAGGCTGGAAGTTAAATGCCTGGCCCTTGCAACTTCGTGGCCAGAGGGTCACAGCTCCAATTAGGAGCCTGGCAGGGGATGAAGAGGACAGGCACCAGAGGGCGCCTAAGCAATCATAAAACATCACCAACTGTTCTGTTTCAGAATCTCAGCAGAAGGGCTGGCGATTGGGTCTGAACAAGGAAGTCCAGGCAGGTATGAGATTTCCTCCTCTCAGGCTTCTGCTGCTGTTCTCTGGCTCCTAAGGCTCAGCCCCAAAGCCACTGCCTCCAGGAAGCCTTCCCTGCTACTCCTCTCCTCTGAGCTCCTCAGTATTTATCTGTTTCTCGTTCCAAGCTCCAAGCTAGCACCTCACACTTCATACTGTGGTTACTTATGAACAAGAAAGGCTTGACTCAGAATCAAATTGATAAAGTGGGTCTCGATCCTGGCTCTCTCCCTCCCTCGCTCATTCATTTATTCATTCCTTCGTTCCTTTGCAGGCTGTACAGGTTAGATACTGACCACACAGGCTGGGGAGTCGGCCTGCCTGGGTTCAAATCTTGACAGTTTCATAGTTGTGTGGCCAAAGGATTTACTTCTCTGTGCCTCTGTTTTCTCACCTGTGAAATGGCAACAATAATAGTACCTCCTTCTCAGGGTAAAAGATGCAATGAGATAACCAATATAAAGGGCTTACATGGGTGCCAAGCGCATAGTAAGTGCTAAATAAATGTGAGCAGATTACAGTTACAGATAATTCATCCACTCATTTAGAAAAAGTTCACCTGGAGGATATGGGGCCGGACAAGGTGTGGTCCTTGCTCTCCAAAGGCCAAGATGAGGAATCTCTGGCCACAGGGAACAGCAGCAGCGCTCCGAGGCACTGGCCATCACCACTCTGTTGGTGGGGATGCTCTGCGTCAGCGAGCTGCCAGCTCCTGCCTGGCACGGGGGTTGTGAGGCTGCAACGAGACAGCCACAGGGAGAGCCAAAAGGATACCCAGCTGAAGTCATGGCTGCTGTTACCTGTCCCCCTGCCCCAGGCTGTGAGCGCCCCAGGGAATCTTTGATCCTCCATGGTGCGGGTACCACCCTGTAGGCAACCCCCATTCACCCACACAGCCTCAAGGGTGCAGAGAGCACTGGGCTGGGAGTCAGAGGCCCAGGGTCAAGTTCCCACTCTACCCTTTTTCTCGCTATGTGACCTTGGACTCTCTCTTCTCCTATTCATTCAGTCAAGAAACAGACATTGAGGGTTATCTGCTCGCCAGGCCCCCTGCCAGATGCTGGCGACCGAGAAAGGCTTAAAGCGCAGACCTGCCTTCAGGCTGTCCCTGGCTGGTAGTGCAGATGGGCATCTGAATGGACAACCATGTATTTCCATGAATTCAGACGGATCTCACCTTTATGTAAATTTTTGATTTACTGTTCATCATGGTTTATTGATTTTTAACTTTGATAAAAATTTTGACTTTTAAAAATACAACATGAAAATATTATTTATCTTGATTACCGAGTGTTTTGGCACTCCCTTATTTTTGTGATTGGGGTGAGTGCCTCATTGCCTCACCCTATTCCCAGGCCAGAGGATCCAGGGAGCCTCAGAGAGAAGAGCACTTCTGAACTGGGTCCTGACACAGGAATAGGAGTTCACTGCCCTGACAAGGGGGAAGAGCCTTCCTAGAAGAAGGAACAGAACGCTGGGTTCTCAAGCAGGGGCGATTCTGTCCCCCAGAGGACATGTGGCAATGACTGGAGACATTTTTTATTTTGATTTTGACTGAGGAGTGCTACTGGAAGCCAGAACTAGTGAGCAGAGGCCAGGAATGCTGCTAGACATCCTACAATGCACAGGACAGTCCCCCACAACTGAGAATTACCCTCTCCAAAATGTCAGTAGTGCAAAGCTGAGAAACCCAATTCTAATAAAGCACAAAGCTGTGAAACACCGTGGCATCAGGCTCCCTATTCCTTGGCCTCTCTAAGCCTCAGTTTCTGCATTTGAAAAATGGGGATAACAATGGTCCCCACTTCAGAGGGTTGTTGGGAGGAGGGAATGGCTCCAAGTCTGTACACCGGAGGTGCTCAATCAGTGTCCATGCTCCCTCCTTTCCTGCTTTGAAAACGCCTCAAACTTCACAGCAAACAGGTCTCAAAAGAGACAGCATCCCGTGTTCCAAAGAAAACTGGGACACGGAAAAGAATACACTTTGTTCTTTTCCGACCTTTCTCTTAGTGAAAACCAGGAGCCGTATCTCTCAACAAACATGAGCCTGTTCGCGTAGAACCAGCCTGCGCGCTGGCTTATCACCGGCCTGAGTTTTAACAGGGAGTGAATTTTTACGACCGAGTTATAAACCTTTGCAAAAACCATTTTTAAACTAAAAAACGCTGACAGGTTCTTAACTACTATAGCTACTAAATTAAGCATGAGGGATGGGGTGGGGGAAAGAAAACAAAAGTGCCCTAAAAAGAGTTGGTGGAGGTAAAATAATGTTCATTAAAAATAGAAAAACAAACACACAAAAAAATCTTTTGTGTTCAACTTCACACTCGTACATCATAATGTTCCAGTAAAAGGCCATTTCCCCCTGAGATAATAAAAGAATTGAATTTTTCCTTATCGGTCATCTATTTTTCTAGCTGAAGCTATTACTCCCGCTCTGGGGTTGCTAGGCAACAAGAAATATTAATAGCAGCTTTTATTAGCTTAGCTTTTGCAGCCGAGTACCAGAATGAGAAAATGGGAAACATAAATGTGTTACATAAATCTTTCAACCTTTCAGAGCTGGTGTTAGTCTCTGTTTTCATAATGATTTATTGAAGTGATGGTTCATTTATGAGAAAAAGGAGTGCAGGATAAGAAAACGGAGCAGTCCCCTGCAGGAGTGTTTGAAAATAAATAATTATAGCAGGGGAGCAAAAGCTGTTTAAAGCCATTTTTCTGAGTTTTATAAAATGTAAAAAGACATATTTCTTTTGCTTACTGCCTCTGCAAAACAAGGTGAGGGAGCTTCATCTGGACTCTGCTGAATACGAGGGACCTCTGGGCCTCCGGTCACCCCCACTTAGGATCCTCAGAAGCCTGTTTGGGAGATCAGCAACCCCATTCCCACCCCCAGAGGGAAATTAGACAAAAACATGGCACCCAGGAAAAGCCCAAGTTGGAGGTACGTACCCCTGCGAACCCCTGGTTTTATGTAGACGGATCCTGCCCCTGGTCATGCAGCCAAGAAAGTTGGGTTTGGGGCCCTTGCTTTCTTGGCAAGCCATGGAACTGTCACCCTGCTGTTGTTCTCAAGCTCTGAGCCCTGACTGAGGTTCTGGTGTAATTAATATGCCCTCTCCCCGCCCACCCCCAAGATGGGGCCCTCTACCTACCCCCAGTGACGTCACCTCAGCCTCTGCCTGCCTTTCCCAACCTCTACCTTTTGGATGAGCCCCACGGGTAAGCCAGCCTGACCACTGCCCCAGCAGAGCTGATCCCTAGCAGGTCAGGCTGGACAAATGTAGATTCAAGGCTGAAGCGACCCAAACCCCAACAGCAAAATGAATAGATTAATAAATAGAGTAGTTTACATTTATTAAATGCCTACTGCATGCCGGGTACTGGGCTGAGTACTTTACTACACTGCTCATTGAATCTTCATAAGTTCCTATGAGCCAAGTAACATAACCTCCGTTTTACAGATGAAAAAACTGAGGCTCAGGGGCAATTAATTCCTTGCTCTAGGTCATAGGGTGGAGGTTAACAAATGGCAGAGCTGGGTTTTGAACTTAGGTTGGCCTAACCCAGAGCCCGTGCTCCTAACTACTGGCTGATGCTCTACGTCAAGAAAACACACACACACACAAAAGCCTTATCACAATAGATTACCAAAAGGGCCACAAATTCGTGCCCCCCTGCATCCACACCACTTCTGCAACATGGCTCTGCCACTTCTCCCTTCAAGAGGTGGGGTCTCTTTCTGGGCTTGGCCATGTGACCTGCTCTGGCCAATGGGACATTAGCAAATGTGAGGCAGGCAGAGGTCTTTTCAGCGGTTGCACACTGGGTCTACCCTTTCTTGATGCTCTTGGGAACCCTGTGACCATCCCCATGTAAACAAGGCCAGGCCACCATGTGATGAGAGACCTGTGGCCAAGCGATCCCCACTGACCCCAGCTGACATCGGGCCAGCTGCTGAGCTGCGAACAAGGCCGTTCTAGACCATGCAGCCCCAGCCAAGCTGTAAGCTGACCCCGGAAATCCAGCCAAGCCAGTCCACATCAAAAGAACTCACCCACAGAATCATGATAAATAGTTAAAGTTCCATTTTTGCTTTAAGTCACTAAGTGTTGGGATGGTTTGTTACACAGTAAAAACTGACTGATACAATCATAAAAACAAAAACAAAACAAAAATTATGCATTAAGAGCAATAAAATGAATAGGTTGGACTGAGGGGTCTCTACTGCCTCCTGTGGCTCCAAAGTCCAGAGGACCAAGGGTTGGGGGTCTTTGGTCCCTTTCACTCAGACTCCGGAGGGGATCCCCTGCATCCCCACTTGTGAGACTCAAATAGAGGTGCACCAAGTCTTCCGGGTGGAGGAGTGATAAGTCAGGGAAGGGAGAAGGGGAGAGAGAGGAGATTGGAGGGGAAGAGGAGAGAAGAGGAAGAGAAGGGGGTAGGTGTTAGGGGGGATATTAAGGACCTTCCAGAGTCAATACACAGGCCCTGCCCCTAAGCTCTGAGCCCTGCCCCCAGGCTCTAGGCCCTCACCCAGGGCTGTGGCTCTCTCATGGGACCATCTCTAAAGCAAGGGGGCGAGGTGGTAACTAATGTACTGCCCAGCCCCCTCCCCAATAGCCTGCCCCAGAACACTAGCCCGGAAAGACCCTTCACTTGGCATGGGGGTCCCTGGACCACAGCCCCTTGCCCTGTCCTTGTGGGGAGAAGGACCAGTCCTGGCCAGGTGCTTTGAGACAAAGACCTAGAGCATCTAGACTAAGTGCTACCAGTGAGCACTCAGGATTCTGATCCAAGCTGATAAGATTTGAGCCCACCAGGCCGGTGGCATGTTGTGGTGGTGGCAGTGCAGGGTCTATCAAAATTCAAACCCACATACTTGTCCAGTGTGTCATAGCTGATAAAGCAATCATTCCTATTTGTGAGTTCACCAGAGCTGGAATCCCAGTCACCATCCCATAGACGGGAAAACGGAAGCTGGGAGGCAAGTGACTTGTCCAAGGTCCCGGAGAAAGCAAGCAAAGAGTTGATGCTGGAGGAGCACGCTTGAACGACAGCTGTGTACCATCCCTGCGCTAACTGAGGCCTAGGCTAGACCACACAGCTCCAGGGACCCACAGGGCTCAGCTTGGGGAAACCTCATATTTCCCGAATCACCAGAGCCCATGGCTGGTGCGGGGAGAGCTTTGCCAGAACTCATCTCCCATCGGGCCCCGTGTCCACCTGCCCCAGGCTCTCCCAGCAGTTTGTCTGGTCTCACAGGAGGTGCAGGTTCACTGAGAACTTCTCTGGGAGCATCACGCTGTCTCCCTTCCCAGGATACTTCCTCTCCAGGGTAAGCCAGGACCATAAGCTCGAACATTTCCCAAGGACGACTCCAAAATAAATTATTTCAGACTTAACAGAGGCTGCTTAATACATTCCACTCTTCTAGTTTCTTTGGATATTTTAGAAACTGATTTATACATACAATATCTCTCTCAAAATGAGACAATCAACACAGGATAAAATTATTGAGTTATGAAAATAGGGGTCAGATGGAGGTGCAGTGCTTTAAATTAGACCAGCAAAATATATCTTTCATACTAAATTGACTCTTTTTGTCTTGGAAATGAATGTTTAATCAGTTAAGACGATGAAGTCGAGGGAGAAGCCTTAAGCATATTTAATTTTGTGAAAGGACCCTATTCCAATACCGCACATGATTCCTGCCAGCAGCCATACCCTTAAAGCAGAAGGGCCAACTCCCACGCATGTCAGGAGGTGGCATGGGGCAGGGCAGGGGACCAGAAGGAATCAGTGGCCTCTGAGATGAGAGCCAAGGGGGCTTGGCATTAATGAGGTGGCTGCCAAACGCCTTGGCCTCACCCACCTCTCCAGGGATGACATCCTTTTCTCATCTCAGCCTATGCAAACAGCATCTGTGGCATCCTGGCCATCAGAGCATCCTCTGTGCCACTTGTCGCCCTGCAGCCCAGCTGCTCTGTCCCTTGTGCACCTGCTAAAACTGAGAGGTCCTGGCTTACCCTGGAGAGGAAGTATCCTGGGAAGGGAGACAGTGTGATGCTCCCAGAGAAGTTCTCAGTGAACCTGCACCTCCTGTGAGACCAGAGAAACTGCTGGGAGAGCCTGGGGCAGGTGGTAGGAGATTGGATTGGGGACAAAACTGGGCTTGAATTCTGGTTTTGCTGCTTAATAGCTGTGTGACATTCATTCATTCATTCATGAAGTACTTATAGAACCTACTATGTATCAGGTCATCACTTCCTTTAGGAAGCGATCACGCCATAGCTGAGCCAGGTGCATCCTCTAGGCACACACAGCACTACACACTGATCCTATCAGAGCATTTACTACATTTTCAGAAATGGGCTCTTCACCTGTCTCTCCACCTGCACCAGGAGTTTCTCAAGGGCATCTCACAGATCCAGGGCTCAGAACGATGCCTGGTACCTAGCAGGCTCTCAACAAAGGATGCTGTACAGCTGATCACCGAGGTAGGTTGAAAAATGGCCCCTTAAAGATCTCAGGTCCGAAGCCCTGGAACCTGAAAATGTTACTGTATTGGAGGGAAAAGTGTCTTTGCAGGTGTGATTAAGGCTTTGAGATGGGGAGATGATCCTGGATTATCCCTAACGGCCACCACGAGCATCCTTATAAGAAAAGCAGAGGGGCAGAAGGCAATGTGAAGACAGGCAGAGACTGGAGTGATGCGGCCACAAGCCAAGGACGGCTGGCAACCACAAGAAGCTAGAAGCAAGAAGCCAGAAACAGATTCTTCCCCAAGCTTCTGGAGGAAGATCGCTCCTCCTGACACTCCTGACACTTGATCTCAGCCCAGTGATACTGATTTCAACTTCTGGCCTCCAGAGCTGTGACAGAATCAATGTCTGGGTGTTTTAAGCCACCAAGTTTGTGCCAATTTCATAGATCAGCCACAGGAAACTATACCATCACCTACCTGGCCTGCGCCTCCATTTCCTCATGACGGTAACACCTGCCTTGCGCGGTTCTCGGGAGCATTACAAGAGAAAGCGTTTGTAAGGCCCTCTGCATGATGCTGGACACCTCGCAGGTGCTGACACAATTCCAGCATCAGCCACAGAGCGCGCACGTCCACACGCAGACACACCCCTGCATCCTGCAGCTCAGACAAATTTAAAACGTTTTATCTTTAAGGGCACCTTGTCTGTCTTCGCCAGATAGTCCTACTAGATGGACATGCACTTACCCAGTTTCCCAGTTGGTCTAGCAGCCCTCCCCTGGGTCAAATGGTTTGGCTTATCCTTCATTACATAACATGGGAATATAAAATGCAGCGAACCTTTGAAAACTCTGACTAATGGAAGAAGGAAAGCTACCTGAATTTGTGAAGCATCTTTAACATGAGCTAGCCTTAAAGAAATCTGGAAAATGGCTGCAAAGTGCCTATTTGGACTGAGCCCAACAAAAGCATTTCCTAGAAGGAGCGATCAGGGGGTCGTCGCCGATAAACAGATAACGTCCTTTGTAACTATCAGAGCTACTGTAACCAGCTGCCCTACGAAGGTACCTGAGAGAAGGGGTATCTGTAGTCTGTTCCTTTAGGTAAACGAGACTTATAGGAAAACACTGCCGTTTGGTTACAGTGGGAATTCATTTCTATTGCTAATAATAATAATAGCAAATATTCCCTGATTGTTTATTATCTGCCAGACATTTGCTAAGGCTTTAGATACAGTATCTCAGATATACTTTACTGCAGTCTGGAGGTGGGTACTATTATGACTGCAAGACAAGGGAACTGAAGCTCGAGAGGTGGAGCCAGGATCTAAGGCAGGTCCCTGGGACCCCAGAGCCACGCACAAACCACTACCCCACACTGTCTCCATTAACCGCCAGCACGGCAGGCCAGTGACGCTGTGGCCCGGAACTGCACCATATGCACCCTGCACTCACGACCCTCCCCAGAGGCATCAGCGGGGCCCTGCCCTTGCTTGTGGTACCATAAACCCCGAACCGGGACAGTCTGGAGCAGTGAAGTTTTTGTTAGGAAATCAGCCAGGAAAGCAGCTAAGGTATGAGCATGCTAACGAAGTGGCATTAAAACCACACGGCTGTGAAATCTTCGGGTGTCTCAGAGCAGAGGAAGCTCAGGATCTGCATTATTGATGGGCCCAAAAGGAATGTATTCCTCGAGAAACGCGACATCAATTCCCACCGAGCACTTCAGTCAGACCCCGAACATTATAAAACGTGGAGCTTGAATTGGCTTCCTTCCTCCTCCCTCCCTTCTCTCCTTTTACTTCTCACTCAGCTTCAAATAAAAAAAAATGTGATGTGGCTTACAAAAAACACATAGAGTATGCCAGCTTTTTTTAAGCAAGGAAATTTGGTGGTAATGAGAGTAAACAATAAACAAGTGAAATACAGTCAAGATTGTTAGGATATAAACTGTATGCCCAAGGTCCCAGGCATCTGCTAGAATTGGGCCACCAATTTGGCTGTGGCCTCTGAGCAGCCTCTGCAGAGGTAAATAGGATCCACCCAACCCCATGCGATTCTGAGAGGAAATCAATTAAGCAGCCGCTCCTTCCCTGCCACAGGTGTGTGTATTTGTGACCCAAACTGACAAAATCAAGGAGTGCTTCCTCCTGGACACAAGGGTTGGTCCAGCTATGCTCCATCACGGTCCTCCCTGGAAGATCCAAACTGCCACCCGTGAGAGATGCCAGGGAAGATGTTGGCTGCCAGTAGCCATGATGCCTGCTATGTGTAAATGGGGATGGGATGCGGCCCTAATAACACTCCTGGAGTTCCTGGATCTAACCATGCCTGAAACCCTTTGTCCATCCTTGGATATTTCAGTCTTTTTTGCTTAAGCTAGTTTTAGTTTGGTTCCTGTCACTTAGGAATGAATGTAAGAGTTGTGATTAGTATATAATACTAAGTATCAATGAAATAGCAAGAATAAACACAAGTCATAGTCATTCAGGAGAAGTACTAGAATTCCCTTAAGGAGATTTTCTTATTATACAAAAAATCTCTACTGACTTTCTACAGGTCTTGATTGTTCAATCAGCCATTCATGCTAGAAAACCATACATTTCCTTAGCATGGGATTCAGGACCCTTACGATCCAGGCCCTGCTAATCTCCCCTCTCCCTCCTTAGCTTCAGGTCCTTTCTCTCCAGCCCAATAAAAGGAATAAACCACATGCTGCTCCCAAACACAACATGAGCCCTCTTGCCTCCTGTTTTTGTACATGCTGTTTTAAGATACAATATTTTAAAAATAACATGATTCCATTTATATGAAAGATCCAGAATAGGCAAATATATAGAGGCAGAAAGTAGATTAGTGGTTGCCTAGGGCAGGGGGTTGTGCAGGGCACTGGGAATGATGGCGAAAGGGTGCAGGGTTTCTTTTGGGGTAACGAAAATGTTCTAAAATAGATTGTGTTGATGGTCACACAACTCTGTGAATATATTAAAAACCACTGAGTTGTACATTTTCAATGAGTGAACTGTATGGTATGTGAAGTATATCTCAAAGCCAGTAAACTTTTTTTAAAAGACGAGATTACACTATTAAAAAAATAATAAAACAAATAATACCAAGATATTATAAACAGAGCTCCAGAAGTAAGTCGTGTGAAGACATAAATTTCCCTCCGCGCCTACCCCCCATATTCTGCAGACCCCCATGGAAGCCACCGACTGAGCCTGGACTCTGCACAGAAGCAGAGGGTCCTCATCAAGGCACTGGCATCCTGAGCCCCCCCAGCCCCCCCCCATCACCAGTGGGAACCGTGGTGGGGGACAGGGACTCACCGTGGGCAGCTGGCCTGACAGCAGGTGGCTGTCCTGGGCCAGCATGTTCGATACCATGATAGCGGGGAGGTCCATGGCCTGGTAGGAGTAGGCAGGGAGCAGTCCGTTGGGCGCGAGGCCGTGGCACAGCGAGTGGTAGCCGGCTTCGTGGTCCCCCAGGTGCAGGAGGGATGGCTCGGGGAGGTTGGGAGGTGTTATCGGGGGGATCTCATAGTCTTCGTTGCTCTCGTTCTGGCTGTTGTAGGTCTAAAACATCAAAAGGGCAGGTTGTCGGGGGTCAGTGTCTTACAACTGCAGAAGATACGAGACCAATAGTATCAACAACCACGATAACAAGCCCCTCGGCAAAGGAGAGAAGAGATGATCATCTGCAAAGCAGACAGTCCAGATGACCTGACTCCTGTCCCACCCCCAATACAGGGGGGTCTCTCCCACTACAGGGTCTGGATGCAAAACCCTGCCCTCCTGCAGAGTAGGGACAGCTCCTGTTCACCTGTTCTCTGTTTTCCCACCAGATCTGGCCACTGCAGCCCACCATGAATCCATCTTTCCACACCCACTCATTTTACAGATGGGAGAACTCAGGTCCAAGAGACAAGCCACCCAGGCAAGGTCAGGAGAAGAGCTGGGAGTGGAGACGAAGAGTCCCAACTCGCTGCCTGGTGGTTTTCCAGGGCAGCTGGACAACTTTCTCTCATCAGTTCCCAACGCCCGGCCAAGCGGGTCCTCTCTTGGTCTTTCTTGTCTTGGTAAATAGTACAAACATTTCCCCAGGAGCACAAGCTAGGAGCCATACTGGACACCTTCCTTTCCAATCCTTATTTGTTCATTTTCCCCACCTCACTGCACCGGCCAGGAAGCTCCAGGACAATGTTGCATAGAAATGGTGAGCGTGGGCACCCTTGCTTTTTTCCTTATCTTAAATATCCCAATATTTTACCACTAAGCAAGACATCTGCCATAGGTTCTTACAGGCATTTCATAGCAGGTGGAGGGCATTCCTAGTTTGTCAAAAAGGTGTTTATTTTTTTTTTAATTATGCATGGATTTTTAATTTTATTGAACTCTTTCCCCCAGCATCTACTGAAAGGCTCAAATGACTTCAATTCAGTTAATATGGTAAATTACTTCACTTGGTTTTTCTAATGTTAAAATAATTTTGCATTTCTGGAATAAACCCAACTTGGTCATGATGTATTATTCTCCTTATGCACTGGTGGATTTTCTTTGCTGATATTTTGTTTAGGATTTTTGCACCTAGTTCATGAGCAGGATTGGGCTATGATTTTCCCTTCTCACACTGCCCTTGTGAGGCTTTGGCATCAAGCTTATGTGAACCTGGGGAATCATTCTTTACCTTCTACACTCTGCAAGAGATTAGACCCAGAAGAAAAGAGGTGTGTGGACCGGAAGAGTTAGAAAGAGGTCTCCCTCCCCCACAATTTACACCATCTCCAAAGAAAGGCAACACTTTCACGTCTGTGACACGGATCCTTGGAATCTGGGTCCTTATATCCTTAGAGGCAGCACCAAGTCATGGCCAAGGTGAGAACCTGGGCACCAAGAAACAGGTTTGGTCCGACCTTGTTACTGATGAGTTTGAGAAAGTAACCCCTCGCTCTATATTGTGAGGATCAAAAGCACATTTTCTTACACAGGACACTGATCCAACGTTTACTGTTACCTTGAATAAGAATCCTCATGACTAGTTACGGGCCACCCACTTCATGCTGGGTGTTTCATATGTGCATGACACTTAACTCATTTTTTTTCTCCACGATTTCCTAGTGTATAACATAGAACTGGTAAGTGTCCCTAATACCCCAGGTGTGTCTATAGTCGTGACCTCCTATGTCCCTCTAATTACAAATGTGTGTCTGATATGTTCTGGGATGTCTCCCTAACTCCCCACATATGTCTACACTGACCCGGGATGTCTCTTAAGTCCCCAGTGGTGTCTACCCTGTTGTGGGTTGTCTCCCTAATTCCCTAGATGAGTCTACGTTGACATGGATGTCTCCCTAATTCCCCAGGTAGGTCTACCCTGAACTATTTCTTCCTGGGTTTATTAAGATATAACTGACTTATAACTCATATCTAATTCTTAAAAGAATCCTGTATTCATCCCCATTTGACAGATCAGAAAGTCAAGGTCTGGAGGCTTCGCCCAGGTTACAACACTAGGAGGTAACCGGGTCTGATCCACATCTTCTCCTGCTGCTGTGACAGCAGCAACCTCTTCAAGGAGCCTCTGTCCACTCTGCTCCCAGCGCCCTTCCACAAATAAATACATTCCGAACACTCCTGCTTAAAAATTAGTACCTGTCTACGAAAAAAAAAAAAAAAGAGAGAGAGAAAGAAAACCAAACATCTTAACATGGCACCTAAGGGTGATGGAAATGCTTTTCAGATTGTATTTTAATGCATTTTGGTGCATATATGTGGGTGTTAATGTAATTTCACCCTTAAGTGCATCTCTTTCAAGACAACACACCCATGTGTCAAACGATAAAACTGTAGTTACCGATATGAATGGTGCACGATTTGGTGAAGGGAGACTGCTGTAGGGGAGCACAGAGAGGGGAAATGGGAGGAGTACCCCCAAGTAATCAGAAATGAGTGGAGGAGAGAAAGTGCTCTGTGCCCCTCTATGCCTGGAACCTGGCCAGTAAAACCCCCACCCTGATGTGAACCCAACCATCCGCCCCCTCTGCACCTGACCAAGAGAGCTGAGCACGGCTCTGGCCAAATGCCACCAGAAATCACGCTCATCAGCTCTGTGGGGTCTTCCATGCCCCTGGAAACCACTCCCTCCCAGCTCGTTAGTTTCCATGATGACTCTCTCCAGCCCCATCTTCTCTCCTCAGTCCTTTAGCTCCCTCTCTGCTCCTTCACCCTTTTCAGATGACCAGTTGCCTACTTCACAAGGAAAACAGAAAAATAGCTCCAACCACATCCTGAAACCAGGACCACAAACCTGCCCATTCAGCACTAACTTGCTTCCTGTTTTGGGGCCAGAAGAGCCATCCCTCCTTCTTCCTAAGGCCACTTTCCCTGCCTGCGTATGGAATGGTCCTATCCCCCCTTCCCTTCTTCTCCTGTCCCAAGGACCTCAGCCAACCCGCTAACCATTCTGATGCCTGGCTCCTCGGCCTCCCCCCTCTGCTGGACGATTCCCAAGAGCACAGAAACATGCTCAACTCTCTTGAGTCTTACACGCTTCCCCCATCCCTCTCCAGCTACCGCTATCTCTTCTTCTTCAGGTCACACTCATGTTCCTGAAAAGGCTGTCCTCACCCAGTGGCCCTCTTTCTCATCTCCCATTCTTACTCCACAGGCCACTGCAACCTGCCTCCTCCGTATGCAATGGGCCCTCACCAACCAGTGGCCTCCATGGCACCACATCCAATCAGCTTCTTTTAAATCGCATCCCACTTGTCCCCTCAGCGATGTTAGCCCAGTTGATCTCTTTCCTTCATCTTGAAAACACCCCTCCTTCAGCATCCAGGACGGCATGCTGTCCTCGTGTTCTGCCCACCTTCTCACTTCTGCTTCTCCCTTCCAATGCCACCTCCTCCTCCTCTCCCCAACCTTTCGTGTTGGAGTTTCTCGGACTCAGTCCTGAGCTCTCCTCTCTTCCTGCCCTACACTCTCTCCCCAGGGGAAGCTGACCCAGTGTCAGTTTCAGCTCCCATCTAGATGCCACATTTCCCCCTCCAATCTTGGTCACTCACTGGAGCTCCAGATCTGAGCATCTAAACGTCCCTCAATATTCCCACTTGATGTCTCACGAGCATCTCAAAGTCAACACGCGCAAAGGTGCTATCACGTCGCCCCTTCCCCCACCTGGCACCTGCGTCTCCCTCACTGGGTCCTCCACACAGTTAATAAAGCCACAAACTTAGGGCTCACCCTTGGTCACCCCTCAAACCCAATGAAACTCTTCTTAATATGTTTTAAACCTGTCCATTTCTCTCCATTCCCGCTGCCACTGTCTTGGAGCAGGCCACTACCACTTCTCACCAGGACAACGGCAACAGCCTCCTTACTGGTCTCCCACAGCCCACTCCTGCCCCCGCGCAATCCATTTCCCTCCTGGAGCCAGTGGGGTCTCCAGAAAGGGGATCATCTCATCACGTCACTCCCATGCTGATGATGCTTTGACGGCTCCCCATGGTCCTTAGGATAAAGTCTACAGTCCCAAACTGGACTGCGGCCCTTAAGTCCTTGCGGGGCCTGGCCCGCACCACCCCTGTAGCCACCGTTATCCTTCCTGCCTCCAGACCTCACATACGATGTGCCCCTCTGCTAGAAAGCTTTGCCCACCACACGCTGTCCCCTCATCTGGCTCATTCTCACTCATCCCTCAGCAATAGGTTTTGTTTAAATGACTTCCCTGAGACCCTCTAGACTAGGCCCGGGTGCCCTACAGTTCTTAGAAGCACTCATCAAACTTGCAGCTAACTAACTTCTTGTGTTATTATTTGTTTAATGCTTAATGTGCATTCTGCCAGGACAGCCCTTGTAGGTTCTGTGTTCCAGAACCTGGCATAAACTAAGAGCTCAAAATAATTAGTTGAATGGATGAATGAGCCAGGTCCTAGAGTAGACGCCACAACCACACATCTCACTCAATCTTGGTGACCACCCTGGAGGCAGGTGTTACTGTCCCCATTGTATAGGAGGCAGCACGATGCTGTGGTTAAGAGCCAGAGGGCCTGGGTTTGCATCCTGGCTCTGCCATGTACTAGCTGTGTGACTCTGGGCATATTACTTAACCTCTCTGTGCCTCAGTTTCTTCATCTGGGAAAAGAGGGTAATAACATACTACAAAGTTGCTGTAAAGAGTAAATGAATCAACACGTGCAAACTGCTCAGGACACTGCCTGGCACACAGCCATCCCCCCTCTCAGTGTCTGTTGTTATTGCTGTCATCGTTGTCCCTGCCTGGAGTTTCAGAGACATTAAGGGACTTCCCCGAGGACAAAGAGCAAGTATACAGCAGCTCACGAGCTCAGCATCCTTGCTCGTTTTTCCCACTGTGAATGTTCCGAACTCCCCACACCGCAGGTCTGCTGTGATGTCTGTCTTCAGCCTGACCACCGAGATGGGCTGGGGGCTGATGGCCTTTGGGTGGGACTCAGCCACAGGCACCATATCATCCCAGAAAGCAGAGTCCCAGGGAGCCTTCCCCGGTCCCCTGCCCATCCTACAGCAAGCCTCCCGCCCCTCACTCCCCCTCCACAGCCCCTTGTATGTGCTCCCCACAGTATCACTACCACCTGCAATTATTTTTGACTCTTTGCTGACCTTTTGCTTGTGTCTCCTCCCCAGACCACAGGCCCCATGAGGGCAGGGTTAAGGCTGTCTTCTCACCAGTGCCTGGCACACAGTGGGTGCTCAGTTAGAATGGGATGAATGAGCACATGAGATGGGGGAAGGTGCCAGGCTCTAAGTTTAGACTCGCCTAGGTGTTTCCATGTCTGTCCCTCCCGACAGACTGTAAGTCCCTCAGTCACCTATTGTTCACGTCTCTTGACCGCCACCTTGCTGCCCGTTGCCCAGAACTCAGAACTGGGGGTGCTGACACATAGCATGTGAGCATGTGCCCAATGAATGCTAAATGATACACAAGTCCATTTCCTTCCTTTAAAAACCAAAGCTCAACACACTGGAACCGGCCCAATCGACCAGAAGCCTTTTGCAAAAATAAGCATATGCTGTATCAAAATATTGCAATAACACGATTATGACAATTCATTTAAAGAGGCAATTAGCACACTTCAAAATAACTAAACATGCAAACGTGTAAGTACCTCCTCCAAAGGCAATCAAACCCTAAACGCACAACACCTCAATACCAACCCATCCTGCTACTGATGCATGCAGTGAGCACCGACTGTATGCCAGCCGCTGGACCCAGCTCGTCCACACATGTTCTCCATTTAATCTGTTCTTCAAAGAACAGATTCTTCAAAGAACAGTTCTGCAAAGAAGTGACTATTCTCTCCATTTTGCAGATGAAAACAAGGCTTAAGTAAGCATTAGTAAGTCTTGGTTGGGATTGAAACCCAGCACTCTGAATCCAGCATTTTCCCACACTGAGTCAGAGGCCTCTTCAAGATTCCTATTTCTCACTTCCCCTAACTCAGAGAAGGGCCACTCATGGTGCCTAATTTGCTCTGTACCACCAGCATCCTCATAAGAACTTAGAAAGAGATGCCAAAGTGTAAGAGCTCTAGAAGTTAAAAATAGTAGCAAAAGCTTACGGGCAAACTTCTGGAAAGAGCTGTCTTTTCCTTTCCACCCATTCTTTCTCAAACCCACTCCAATTATATTTTCATCCCACCATCCACCAAAACTGCTTGGGAAGGTCACCAATAACCTCTGTTTACTAAAGCCAATGGTCAGATCTCAGTCTTCCCCTGACCACCTTGACCATCTCGGCAGCATCTGACACAACTGGTCACTCCCTCCTCCTGGGAGTAAATTTCTTCACCTGCTTCTGGGACATCATAGATGTTGATCTTCCTGCATCACAGGCAGTTTCATCTCCATGTCCTTTGCTGGTTCCCATTCTTTTCCCCAACCTATGAACAATGACATGTCACCAAGCTCAGATTCTAGACTTCAAATATACTCACTCCCCTCACTCACCACTTTGGTGATCTCATCCGGACTCGTGGCTTTACAAACCATCTCTATGCTGCTAACTCCCCAGCTCATACCTCCAGCCCGAACCTCTCCCCTGACCTGCAGACTCATACAGCCCACCATTATTTGACACCCTTGTTTGGACTGTAACAGACATCTCAAATTTAAAACGTCCAAAGAGAATCCGTCCATCCGTGGTCTTCCCCATCTCAGTTAAAGAAGTCCGTCCTTCCAGTTACTCAGGCCAAAAACTCTTGGTACTACGTTTGACTCGTCTCATTCTCTCACATCCTACACCAAATCTGTCAGGAAATCCTATTGGCTCCACCCTCAGAATAGGTATAAGATGTGCCCACACCCAGCATCCTCTCTATCCTGGATGACTGTGCCAGTCTCCCACCTGGCTTCCTTGCCTTCACCCTTGCTGTGATCTGTTCTCACTCAGGGGCCACAATTATCCTGTTAAAGTGTAAGATCATGCCACTCCTCTGCTCACCTCCCTCCAGTGGTCCCCTTCTCACTCAGAGTAGGAACAGGGTCCTCACAATGACTACATGGTCTAGCTCCCGCACTTCCACCTCCATCCCTTTTACCTCCCTGACATCACCTCCTACTCTTCTCCTTGTTCGTGCCACTCTGGCCATACTGGGCATGCTTCTGCCTCAGAGCCTTTGCACTGGCTGTTCCCTCTCTCTAGAGCACACTTCTCTCCAGTATTCACACAGCTCATTCCTTCGCCCCTCAGGTCTTTACTCCAACATCCCCTTCTCCATAACGTCTACCCTGACTGCTCAATTTAAAACTGCAAACCATCAACCACGCTCGTTTGTTTGTTTGTTTTTATCACTTAGCACCTTCTAACATCTCACATATTTTATCAATTTATTACTTATTAATTTATTTATGACATAATAGAATGTCAGCCCCATAAGGGAGGAGATTTTCATCTGTTTTGTTTATTGCTCTCTCTCCAGTTTCTTCAACAACACCTGGCATGTAATGACTGCTCAAAAAGTGCTGAATGAATCAATGAACAAACCACTCATCAATGCCAGTAGAAACAGTGGTAAGAAAATGGATGGCAGCCCATGAAGACCCCCCTTCAGGAGAGGGCTTGCTTGCCCTTGGCTCTGACCCAAGGGTAGGACACAGGTTGTCTCAATGAGTCCAGCATTCCTCCCTTCCCAGAACCAGGGCATGAAAATCATAACTGACTGCCCCTTGCAGGGAGGGAGGTGGGGGGAGGGCAGGGCACTGAGGCAAACGGCAGGGCTAGGAGGTGAGGGTTTACCAACATGAGAGAAGGGAGAGCCCCCCCACCATAGAGAGCTGTTCTCAGGCTGCTGGAGTCCCCCGTCCCTCAATCCCTCCAAGTGTGCTTCTCTTTCCAAATCAGCTCAGGAATGGGAACTGAGAGCACAGCACGGCCGGGGTAGAAGGGGCATCCGGAAGGAGGCTGTCAGGTTCTTCACGCACCGGTTCCAGGAAGGGAAGAATGTTGGGCGGATTCAAGCAACCTGCGGCTTGCCCTTGGATCAGAGAATGGTAAGCCTCTTCCTGGAATTCCTAGGGAAGGGTCTTCATAAAACAGTGAAGGCAGCAGCTCCTTGAGGCAGGGGACTGAACAGGCAAAGGGGTGGCCTCTGGGCCTCGAGGAGGAGGTGGAGAGGAAGCAGTCTAAGAACAGCCAACGGACCAGAAGCCCGTTGTGGTGATAAGCTTATGATCTACCAAATTATCCGAATAAACTCATTCACTTACAGCAAGAAAATAAAATGACAGACGAATCTGAAAATTCACCCATAGGAAGGAAAAATGTATACTGTATTCTTTTAAATAATACCTTCTGAAACAAAGACTCAAAGCTAGAACCTAGAGAATGAAAAGTGAACCCAAGAAAGGGATTCTAGAAAGAGTGATGAGCAGGAAAACTACTACATTTATATTAATTCAGAATAGTGATTGGGGAGGGGCTGCAGGATTTAATGTGTCTTATAAGGGTTCCTAAAGTAGAAGGGGATAGGACTATAAAATTAATAATGATCACAAACTAAACATCTAGAGGATTTCAGCTAAAAGCTGTGTCTTCCTTAAAGGAGGAAATTACAGATACCGATTAGTTATTTATATTGTAAGGAAAATATGTTTAAATATATTTGTTATAACTTCTTAACATTTGTTGAGGTAAAATTTACATGACAAAATTAACCATTTTAAAATGAACAATTCAGTGGCATTTAGTACATTCACAATGTTTTACAATCACTATAACTAATTCCAAAACATTTTCATCATCCCAAAAGGAAACCCCATACCCATTAAGCAGTTTCTCCCTATCCCACTGGCCTCCCCATCCCTGGTACCCACCAATCTGCATCCTGTCTCTATGGATTTACCTGTTCTGGATATTCGAATATAAATGGAACAGTATAGTATATGACCTTTTGTGTCTGCCTTCTTTCACTTAGCGTAATGTGTTTGAGGTTCAGCCACATTGTAGCATGTATCAGTAGTTAATTTCTTTTCATGGCTAAATAATATTCCATTGTACGTACATACATGACTTGTTTATCCATTCATCCATTGATGGACATCTCGGTTGTTTCCGTCTTTTTGCTATTGTGAATAGTACTGCCATGAACATTCATGTACATATATTTGAGTTCCTGTTTTCACTTCTTTTGGATACATATCTAGGAGTGAGAATTGCTGGGTCATATGGTAACTCTTTAACTTTTTGAGGAGCTACCAAACTGTCTTCCACGGTGGCTCCACATTTTACATGCTCACCAGCAATGTATGGGGGTTCCAATTTCTCCACATCCTTGCTGCCAACACTTATGTTTCACTGTTTTTACTACAGCCATCCTAGTGGGTGTGAAGTGGTATCCTATTGTAGTTTTGATTTGCATTTCCCTAATGACTAATGTTGTTGAGCATCTTTTCATGTGCTTCTTGTCCATTTGCTTATCTTCTTTGGAGAACTGTCTATTCAAGTTGTTTGCCCATTTTTTAATTGGGTTGTTCATGTTTTTGTTGTTGTGTTGTAAGAGTTTTTTATATATTCTAGGGGCTGGCCCCATGGCCGAGTGGTTAAGTTCACGTGCTCTGCTTTGGCAGCCCAGGGTTTTGCGGGTTCAGATCCTGGACACAGACATGGCACTGCTCATTAGGCCACATTGAGGCTGCGTCCCACATGCCAGAACTAGAAGGATCATAACTAAAATATACAACTATGCACTTGGGGGATTTGGGGGGGAAAAAAAGAAGATTGGCAACAGTTGTTAGCTCAGGTGCCAATTTTTTTTAAAAAAAGAGTTTTTTATATATTCTAGATACTAGACCCTTATCAGATATATGGTTTGCAAGTATTTTTTTCCCATTTGTAGGCTGTCTTTTCACTCTCTTGATAATGTCCTTTGATACACAAAAGTTTTTAATTTTGATGATGTCCAATCCATTTATTTTTTTCTTTTGTTGCTCATACTTTTGATGTCATATGTAAGAATCCACAGCCAAAGCCAAGGTCATGAAGAGTCACCCCTATGTTTTCTTCCAAGACTCTTATGGTTTTAGCCCTGACACTTAGGTCATGGATGCATTTTGAATTAAGTTTTGTATATGGCATGAGGTCGACTCCAACTTCATATTTTGCAAGTGGCTATCAAGTTGTCCCAGCACTATTTGGGAAACAGACTGTTTCTTCCCCATTGCATTATCTTGGCACTCCTGCTGAAAATCAATTGGCCATAGGTGTAGGGGCTCATTTTGGACTCTTAATTCTATTTCATTGGTCTATATGTCTATCCTTATACCAGTACAACACAGTTTTGACTACTGTAGCTTTGTAGAAATTGGGAAGTGTGAGTTATCCAACTTTGCTCTTCTTTTTTCAAGATTGTTGTCGCTATTCAGAGGCCCTTGCAATTATATATGAATTTGAAGATCAGTTGTTCCATTTCTGCCCAAAAAGGCCGGGAGGAATTTAATAGGGATTGCACTGAATCCGTAGCTCACTTGGGCAGTACTGCCATCTTGCCAATAATAAGTCTTCCAGTCTATAAACACAAGATGTCTTTCCATTTATTTAGGTGTCCTTTAATTTCTTTCTGCAACGTTTGATAGTTTTCAGTGTTCAAGTCTTTCACACCCTTGGTTAAATTTATTCCTACATATTTTATTCTTTTGGATGCTATTACATACAGAATTGTTTTCCTTGTTTGTTTTTGGGATTGTTCATCGCTGGTGTATAGAAACACAATTGACTTCTGTGTATTGATCTTACACCCTGAAACTTTGCTGAATTCATTTATTAGCTATTTATTATAATTCTAAGGGAAAGTAGAAATTCTACACCATTGGAGGAACAAAAGAAAAAGGGAAAAGAAAATAGAATCTGATCAATCTAACGGAAAGCTGAAAAGAAAAAAAATAGGAACGAACTATGAAACATGATAATAAAGAATCTTCACAAATTGGCAGCATTAAGAATAAATATTAGTAATCACCATATATACGAATGATTTCAATTCTTTTATTAAATGATAAAAAATTAATATTTTGATTAAAATAAATGAATCTAAGATATGACATTTATAATAGGCATGCCTAAAATAAAATGACATGGAAGGTTAAAAATAAACAGATATATCAGGCAAATAAAAAGCAGAAGTGGCAAAATTAATAACAAATTAAGTACAATTCATGGCAAAAAGCATTAAAGAGAGCATGAGGAATACTTAAGTTGATAAATGATACAATGCACTAAGAAGAAATGACAGACATAAACTTTTATGTAGACTGATAAACCACAGGAACATAAAAAGAAACCGTTAGAAATACAAAGAAGATTTAACAAAACCATAAACATAATGAGACACTATCACATCTCCGCAAAAACTGACAAATCAATCAGATAGAAACGAGTAAGGATAGAAGATCTGAATAACACCATTTACCCTCTTGATTTGTCCCAATATTTAAAGAATACACATTCTTTTCAAATGTCCATGGAACAGTGAAAACACATGACCATGAACTAAATACTCTGATACAGCCATGCGTTGCTTAACGATGGGGATATGTTCTAAGAAATGTGCTGTTAGGTGATTTCGTCATTGTGCGAACATCGTAGAGTACACTTACGCAAACCTAGATTGTAGAGCCCACTACACACCCAGGCTACATGGTACTGATCTTATGAGACCACCGTCGTATATGCAGTCCATCATTGACCAAAATGTCGTTATGTGGCACGTGCCTGTAATCTCAAATTTTTCAAAAGGTAGAAATGATACAGACCACATTCTAGGATCCAAATGTACCAAGCTAATTATTAAACAAAGAAAGAGGCAGCAGAAAAAAATGGAGGGAGGCAGACACTCCTAAATATATGGACACTTTAAGAGCAATTTTCTAAATAACTTTTGGGTTAAAGAGGAAATCACAACTAAAATTACGAGAACACTGCCTGACAAGACCTGTGAGAGGTGGACAATGGAAGATTTATAACTTTTTGCCTAAACACATTTATTAGAAGACAGAATAAATGAACTCAGCACTCAACTGAAGAAGCCAGAAATAGAAACAATATGAACAAAAAGTCAGTAGAAGAAAGAGTAATAAAATAGAAAACAAATTTTAGATAGATACAAGAAAGAGCTGATTTTTTGAAAAGGCTAACAAAATAGTCAACCACTGACAAGAAAAAAAAAGAGGATACCCAAAAAGGAATGAAAAATATATTGATTCTTTGAAAGTCATTGAGAATTCCTTTGTTAACACAGTATAAGGCTAATTTTCATAAATTTTTATTATTTCCCGCTTAATTCTGTTGTTTAAACCTTCTAAAAAACTATTATTTCTCTTTTTCTGCTTAATCCATTGGTTTCTAAGACAGATATGTTAAAAATTTCCACCATGATTGTGATTTTATTAATTTCTTCTTGTCTTTCTGTCCAGTTTTTACTTCAGATATTTCAGAGCTATGTTGTCAAGTATTTACAAATTAATGGTTATCCTATCTTCTTGAGGAAGTGTACCTTTCATTATTCGATGGTTTTTCTACTTTTTCCAGCTAATGCTTACCAGAAAATTCTGAGACTGGCATTTGGACTGTCCATTCCCATTGCCCACCCCAACGCTGTAGAAGAGAAAGGCAGAAGGTTCACTAAGGGGGAGTCTCTAGGAGTAGGGGGCGATGTGACTTTTCTCCCATCCTGGCCCCCCCACCTTCAGGCCAAGTGAGACAGCCCCCGGCAGCACAGCTTGTCGGGACTAGGGGTGCAGCACAAAAGGAAAGTGGCGCCTCACTCCTTCGTGAAGCCTGATGAGAAAGTTCTCGGGAACACCCAACTTGTGTCTCCAGAGTTACAAGCCTTAGGAGGTCACTGTCACTGGAAGGTTTTGGCAGATAGGACGATAGCTGGAGCTGCCTGAAATGGCAGGGCCAGGAGAGACGGAGAGAATGAGAGAGAGAAACAGAGAGCAGTTGGCATGTACTTGGTTTGGCAAGGCAGGGATGTGTGAATTGCTGGGAGGCAAGTGAAAGCTAAGGAAGGCAGCTGGCTGACGGCGTGGAAAGGGGTTCCACCCAAGACGGTAGCCTGATGGGGCAGGGGGACCTGAGAAGCAGGAGGTATGTCATCAGGTATACGACTACCTGCAGAGCAGGCCACGAGAGGCGAGCCACAGAGTGAATCCCCAGTTCCGTGTGCCTCATGGAAAAGAGCCAGCATGTGAGAGCCTGCTGTAAGAGCAGGCACGGCCAGTGGAAGATCAACACAACTAGTCAGCAAGATGTTGACTCTACTCCTTTAACTCCACCTCACCCTGTCCTCATCCTAGAGTCTCCAGCAGCAGCAGAGGAAACGGGAGTGCAGGGAGAGGCAACAGAACCCCCATCCCCACCACAGTTTTCCGAGCCCATGAACCAGGGAGGAAAGAGCACGGGATGGACCATGCTGTCTTGTACCCTGCAGAGTCCAGCCTACTCAATAACCCAGGGTGACAGCAACAACACCTTATGTTGATACAGGACTCTCGGGTTCCAAATGCTTTCACGTATTTCAAATACTTTTCCCATAAAAGCTTGAAGATTCTTGGAATACATAATCAGCGAGTACTATTTTTTGATCTGCAGAAAGAATGCTGGCTTTGGCGTTAGACTGACCTGGGGGAATTCCAGTCCTGCCACTTACTTGCTGAGGGACCTTTGGCAATTTATCCAGCTGCCTACTCCTGAGTGTCCTTATCTACAAAACCCCACCTAACAGCTGAGGGAATTATACAAGGAAACAGATGTGAAAACACACGAACAGCAAGTCAACACAACCCCCTCTCCCATATCCAAGGAGGGAAAAAAAAAAAGACCTCAGGGGTAAACAGAGCAAGTGTTAAACATCTTTCCCATTTTACAGATGACGAAACTGAGGCTCAAAAAGGAAAAACGGCTTAACCAAAGTCACGTGGGTGGCATTTACGGAAACAAGAACGAGAAGCCCTGACTATCTGGAGCCAACACGTGCTCTCCCACTGTTCATGCCGCTCTCCATACACGCACATTAATCCTGACTAGCCCAGGACAGTCCTGGTTTATGCCTCTTGTCCCGGGGTAATTTTTAATAGTGCTCTCTTTCACTCTAAAATCGTCCTGGTTTGGACAATTATATGGCCACCCCACCATCCCACCATTTTGACAAGTAAAACCCACACAGTACAAGAACATCTCAGCTAAAGGACTGTCATTCAATTCAGTGTTTCCTGACTCTCAAAACAAGGAAAATGGCATCTTATCCAAACCTGAAACCCCATCAACTGGAGCAGGGCACCCAGCACTATAACTTCTTATTATGTGTACAGTGGTTTTATGAATTCAGTGGGGAATGAAATGCAATTTTGTCAGGCTTGTCTGTGTCCATAATGACCCAGTCAAACTAATCATCTTGGCTAATACCCCTGTGTCACCCATCCCAGAGATGTTTAATAGAATCTTTCTGATTCATGTCTCGCAGCACATCAGATCTGGAGTATTGCCACACTTCTGAAAATCAGCACAATTATGCCTTCTTGTTAGGCTATCATTTTCCTGGCCTGAAAATGCTTCTTAAAAATAAATAAATAAATAAAAACCCATACCGTCTATAAATGAAATGGGAGTGAAAAAGCCATACTGTTAAAATTGAATGTGGATTCTGGAGGAGGAGGGTGGAGATGTAATATCTTTTGAAGCCTTTATTTATAGGCAGAACCTCCAAGCCATGGTAACAGGGGTGGAGGAGGACGCATGACACCCTCCCGCTGGTGGTCCTGACCCTGAAATGCTTGGATCTGAGGAGACAGAGGGAGGCATCGTAATGTGACGATGACAGCCAGTCATATTAGACATGAGTTTTGTTTACTAAAACTATATCTGGGCACAAACATGATAATCCCCTTGTGTTTTCGCTCAGGAAGTTATCTGAGTCACTCTAAGGTTCAAGCCATTTTCTGGACTGATACACCTAGGGGGGTTGTTTCTGGAAAAATGAGTGATTAGTGGTGGGGCTTCCTTCCTCTTTAGGAGGAAGCAATCCAAGCAGAACTTAAGTAAAAAGGCTGGGGATAACCTGGGACAGTGTTTAAGGGAGAGGGGGCGGCCTGAGCACCAGGCATTACCCCATTTTGCAGATAAAGAAACTCACTTTTCCAATAAGTGGCAGAAGTTTGTATATTTTAATAACATACTTTTTACAACCACGTATCCAACTGCCTTTTTGACACTTTCCCTTGGATCTCCTAGAGGAGAGGTCAGCAACTTCTTCTGCAAAGGTCCAGATGATAAATCTTTTTGGCTTTGTGAGTCAATCAGTCTTTGTCACAACTATTCGACTCTGCTCCTGTAGCACGGAAGTAACCACAAACAGCATTTACACTAATGAGAGTAGCTGTGTTCCAATAAAGCTTTATTAACAAACAACAAGTGGAGGGCCAGACTTGGCCCATGGGCCATGGTTTGCTGACCCCTGTCCTAGAGATGTTTTTTTTCCCCATAGACACTTTTACCATCTAACACACAATGTTCTTGACTTTTAAAACATACTTATTGCCTGTTCTCTTCACTGGAATGTAAATTCTGCTGTTTGGTCACTGATTATTCCAAGGACCAAGGAAAGTACCTTGCACATAGTAGGCCCTCAATAAACATTTGCTGAATGAAATAATACATGAATGAATGAGAATAGGGGTTTTGGACTGCTGTGTTCACAGTTGCATCTCCAGCACCTGGAACGTTGCCTGGCACACAGTAGGTACTCAGTAAATATTTTTTTAATGAATCCATTTTCTGATGGCCTGCTGTGGTATAGGGCCGGGCTCTGCACCCTGTAAGCTCTAAGAAGGCAGCCAAGGTCTGAAGTGGTCTTCCCCTTAGAGATGCTGCTCAGTGCAAAATTCTAACTTGACCTATAAGAGTCTTCTGGTTCCCTGTCCTCTTCTTGGAAATCATCTTCCCATGAAGGTGTTTGAGCCGCAGCTCTGCCTCTGACAGGCTGTGTGACCTTGGGAAAGTCACTGCCCCTTTCTGGGCCTCAGTAACACCACCTGTGAAAAGAGGGAGTCGGACCAAGAGATTTTTTTTTAAAGCTGTTATTGGTTTTTTTTAAAGATTGGCACCTGACTAACAACTGTTGCCAATCTTCTTTTTTTTTTTTTTTTTCTTTTCTTCTTCTCCCCAAAGCCCCCCAGTACATAGTTGTGTATTCTAGTTGTAGGTCCTTCTGGTTGTGCTGGGCCAAGAGATTTTTAAACCCAAATTTAATTCCCGTATGTGCCACCAGTTTGCAGGTACACAGGAAGACATCAAGCAGTGCTGATTTTAAAAGCATTTTAAAATGATGAGTAGGCTCTCCAGTTGTTTCCGTGTTAAAATAGCTTCTTGAAAAAAATTATGTCTATTTGAAGCTTTTTTCTTTTCCATTTCTACCTTTTGAAAACTACAGAAGCACCATTGTCTAAAAATGTGCCAAGCCAGCTGCCTGGGGATGAAGGCACCAAAGTTCTCAGAGACTGGCCTTTGCGAGTGTTCTGAAGTCCTGTGACACAGGGCTAAGGAGGGAAGTCCCCCAGTCCATGCTGCTCCAGGGACACAGACCTGCTCAGACCCTTCCCAGGCCTGCCGCCCTCACAGCAGGGTCCCATATCTGTTTGGTATCCGAGACCTCCTGAACCAGATCCTGCAACATCACCTGACACCAGGCACGGTGAGCCCACTGCAGCCCCCAAATACTGCATGCTCTGGTATCAGCAAGCCCGGGGTGTGCTGGACCCTCTCCTCCGGCCATTGTACCTCATCCCAGTGACATTCCAGGACCACCACAACACCATTCTGCCTTCCCAGGTGCTGGCACCAAAGACTAGGCCCAGCACTGTAAGCCTGCTCTGAGCAGAATGGAGCAAGGCCTCCTCCTACAGCCTGGACCCCATGTTCCTGTTAATATGCCCCAGAAGTCCCATCAGGAGACTGCAACCCACAGCTCATCCACTCCCCTAAGGTTTATTGAGCCCCCTCTGTGAGCCAAGTTTGTGCTGTCCTGCTTCTCTGCAGCTTTGTTCAAAATAATAATAATAGCAGCAAGAATTTAAATGCTTCTTACCATGTGCTAAGTGCATCCCTGTTGTATGCACTTTTCATACATGAATTTATTAGTCTTAATAGCTCTATGAGGCAGGTGTTACTATATCTGTTTCACAGAGGATGAAAGCACTGAGATGTAAAACCTGCTAAAAGTCACACAGCTAGGAAGGGATGGGGCCAGGTTTCCAACTCAAAAGTCTAGCTCAGGGGATCTGAATCCTGCCAACAACCACCAATGAGCTTGGACACAAATCCTCCTTCAGTCAAGCCTTTGGATGAGACGGCAGCCCTCAACAACACACTGACTGCAGCCTCGTGAGAGAGCTTGAGCAGAGGCACCCAGCTAAGCCACACCTGGATTTCTGACCCACAAGAGCTACGAGACAATTAACGCATGCTGTTTTTAAACTGAAAAGCTTAGCTCATGACTTGGTACTTTTAAGGACTGTATTATTCTTTATAAATAGAAGGGACTGGGCTCCCTCATGTGCGATGCTGAGCTTCCATGTGGATTCTGTCTCCATAGGCAGCTCCCAGCTGCCTCTTCTCCCATTCTCTGATGGCCTCTCTCTGGTGGTCCTCAGGGAGGGCATGTGCCTGTGTCCTTCCCAGTTTATGAACCCCCTGAGCACGGACCCTAATTCCTTTTAGTGCTTAGGGGACACAGTACACTTTAGGCCACACCTCTCAATCTGTAGTGTGTACACAGATCACCCGGACCTTGTTAAAATGTAGGTTCTGATTTAGGAGGTCAGGGTAGGACCCGAGATGCTCCAGGTGATGCTGCTGGTCCACGGATCACAGTGTGGATCACAAGGCCTTAGGCATTAAAAGCATAGACTTTGACCCAGACTGACCATGGTTCAAATTCCAGTTCTGTCACATCCCAGCTAGGAGTCCTTGACCTCTGAGAGGTGGAAAGACTTACCCAAGGTCACATAAGAAACGAGAGTTACCTGAGCCACACACAGAACCCTGTGTTCTGACATCCAGTCCAGAGGCTCAAAACTGCAGCAAAACCCACACTCCTGAGCTCCGGACTTGTCTACGTGTGTATCCCTGCATGTCTACACACACGAACGACGTGTCTGCACGTGCACAAACACGTAGGTGAAAGTGTCTAAATGTCAGCACGTGTGCCAGTGGATTTGCGAGAGCTGTTCATTCATTCACTCCCTCTTTCACTCGCCGGATATTAACACAGCTCCTACTATGTGCCAGATCCTGCTCCCATGAAGCCAACAGTCTAGGAGGAGGCAGCCATTAAACAAATAAACACACAATAAAAATCTCATTCGTGTGTGAGTGTGAGTGTGAGTATTGCTCACAACAGTCCGAAGAGCTAGTTGCTATTATGATCTCCATTTCACTGAGGAAATTGAGGCACAGAGAGATTAAGTAACTTGCCCAGAGACACAGAGCGATGCTTAAGGAGTGAAAAGATGTCTATCAGCAAGCACGCCTGGGTGAGCACAACATGCACCTGTGCTTGTATTTGTGCGTGAATGTCTGTGTACAAGCATGTCCGTGTCTGTGCCTGAACCTGGAGGCACTTTTCCACAGACATCTTCAAATAGTCCATAAATAACATTTTCTGGCATCACAACATAGCATCACAAAAACACACACAGGCACGCACATGTACAAACATTTTTTTTTGAGATGTTCATATTTTCAAACATTTCTTAAAACTCTGTCCACAGAGAAACAGGAGTGAAGGTTGGGGCCCGCAGAGCTGAGCAGATGCAGAGAAGCCCACACCACCTGTTTCCCTGGGGTGAGCCACGGCTCGAGCAATTTCACAGCTCATCATCCATTATGAGGCTAAAATAATTCTTCCCCACCCAGGAAGTTAAATAAATCGCTCAGGCTGTAAAGGACTAGTCCATCCAGATCCCCAGTGGGAACACATTACTTAGTGAGCTGATAGACACAAGATACAAATGACCAAATCTGGATAGTTCCTTTCCCCATCTCGCCACCTTTCTAAAAAGGGAGACATCTGTACAAATACCTTGATAATTCTCTTACTCTTTATTGTAGCATAGGGTACCAACAGAAGGCGCACAGTCACAATGTACAGCTCAATGATGACTCTTCACAAAGTCCACAGACTTGCATCAACAGCACCCAAATGAAGAGAGAAAACCTTACCAGCCCCTCAAGGCCCCTCACTGCCCACCCCCTCAGCAGGGTAACCACAATTCAGATTTCTATCATCATAGATTAGTTTTGCTGTGCATGTGCCTTATGTGAATGGAATCATACAGGATGTTCTATTTTGGTGTCTGGCGTCTTTCACTCAACCTGGTGTTTGAGAGATTCATCCATATTATTGCACGTGGTTATAAATGGCTCATTCTCGCTGCTGCACAGGATTCCACTCTGCGAGAATATACTGCAATCACTTATCCAGTCTACTGTTGATGGGCATTTGGATTGTTTCCAGTTTTGTGCTTTTATGGAAAGTGCTGCTGTGAATATTCTTATCCGTGTCTTTTGGTGAACAGATGAATGCATTTCTGTTGAGTGAACACCTAGGAGCTGAATTACTGGCTCACAGAGCTTTAGAGACTGAGAAACGGTTTTCCAAAGTGGTTGTACCAATTTACACAGCAATGTATGAGGGCACCCGTTCCTCCACATCCTTGCCAACTTGGTATTTCTGTCTTTTCCATTTCCTACATTTTAGGAAGAGTATTTCACAAATTTCAAAATGCTTCCTCACCCTTCTCCTGCTGTCCTTCTCCCACTGCCATCTCTGGCAATCGTTTATGAAGGCCAGCAACAAGAATAGAGCTACAACTGCTCCATGTTTAGACAGCACACAGATACAGCCTCCAGCCACAACCCACCTACCCTCGAGGGCCATCCCAGCACAGTGAACAGCCCAAAGTGGCACAGAGCAGCTCCAAGGGCCTGGAGCTGTTACAGAGAATCTTATTTAAGGTTTTCTTGAGGGGACTTTGAAGAGGATGATCCCATTTCCCAGGCAAAGCAAGACTTCCACAAGGCCCTCCTTCCCCATCCCCCTCTCCTAAGCCAACAGTGGTTCAACGGTCCCTCTGCCCGTCCTTCCCAGCCTGGTACACGCTCCTCTCAAGGCCATGCAGCCCCGCTCCCCCAGGCTCCTGTGAGTCACCAACACCCCACCTCCCCAGCTCGGTGTCCCTGGGTGGTTGTTCAGACTCTGTCACCAGGCAAACAGGCGCATCTCCAAGGCCCGCAGCACTGGCCTGACTTGAGGGAGTCTGGGCTGGATTTCCATTGACCTGAAACCTCACCTTATTCATTCCACCCCAGTCCTATGTAAAAAGTGTGCACAGAAAACTGGAGCTACCAAACTTTCCCCTCATTTCTTCACTATTTGGCTTCTCTTCTCTAAATTGTAAATTCCAACAACAATAAAAACTTTATCAAGCTCCTATCATAAGCAGCACTGGCCGAGCCAGTTTCCTTATACCTACTTAACTAGTCCTCTTAACTAACCTACATCCACTTTAACTAGTCTAACTAAACTAAACTACTTAACTAAACTGAACCCACTTCTGATTTTCTTAACCTACAGTAGGTAATAAGATCCCCATTTTACGGAAGTAGAAAGCAAGGCCAAGAGAGGTTACGTAATTTGGTCACAGTCACACAATGAGAACAAGGCAGAGACCTGGAGCACAGACCTGCAACTCACTCTCACTCAAGTCCGTTGTGCTCCACACTCTCCCAGGAGCTGGCAGGATGAAGGATGACAGGCCTGGCAGGGGCAACCACCACAGGCCTGGACCTTTGCTCCCCATCAGAGCCACAGGCTTTCAGTGTATATGAGAGACAGAGAAATTGGCTGTCTGGACCACATGAAGGCCTCTTAACGTTAATGAGGCGTGAACCAAGGAGGCTTGGCAAGCCCAGCTGTTCCCTGGGGCACTGGGCTGGAGGGCCATCAAATGGAGAGAGGTGGGGAGGGGTCGTGCATCTTCAGAGGGTTGGCGATTATCAGGAGGCATCTTCTACTACTTTTATTTTGCGAGAGTATTTCTTGGCACATTTTAAAAGCAAGATAGTTCCAATATCATCTTCTCAATTTCAACCCTCAATGTAATTTGATTTGCATTAGATATAATAGCTGACTGGCCTCCCCTTTCCTGATATTTCTGATGCTGCATTTGACTCCTCTGCCTACCACGATCCGGGTGGATGACCTTGGGCAAGTTGTTTTACTTTCCTGAAAATCAGTTTTTTCATC
This sequence comes from Equus caballus, assembly GCF_041296265.1. Lineage (NCBI taxonomy): Eukaryota > Metazoa > Chordata > Mammalia > Perissodactyla > Equidae > Equus > Equus caballus. The sequence goes on along the minus strand of NC_091705.1, from coordinate 34,365,707 downwards.
TGTAATGGATATCTTAATAGCACCTCATGCTAACTACCATTTGCCATGTATCAAGCACTAGAGTAAGAACTTTGGGTATAAATGCATCTGTTTTCCCCACATCACTTTGACGAACTTCTAAAGACAAAATTGAGGTTTGAAAAAGTTGGTGGACTTGTCCAAGGTCACCCAGCCATGAAATGTCAAGACCAGAATTTGAGCCCTGGTCTGTCTGTCTTCTCGTGTCATTACCCTTATAACCCATCTGACCAACAGCATCTTTTTACTGTCGCCACTGGTGGGCTAAAACCTTGCTCAGAGCCACTGACCTCCATCTCGGAGGCCCCCTCAGCACTGGGGAGACTCAGCCAGGTGGGAGAGGTCAGTCTCTGGCCTGTTGGACAGACCACCGTCCCTCCTAAGGACTCAGTCAGGGGGTGGAGGAGGCCAATCCCTTGGCCATAGACATAACTAGAAGGTCTCTCATAGATACCCATTCAGCCTCCATTCACGGATGCAAAAACCAGAGCTCCGAGAGGCAAATGACCCACCCAAGGGCACACACTGAGAGGGGCTGAAGAGAGCCAGTCCCAGGCTCCTGACCCTCCAAAAGCTACAGACCCAGCACCATTCTGGAAAGGCCCCACATCTGGCCTCATTTCTACTTCTTGAGCGCAGGGTGAGCTCATGCGTATGTAGCAATGACCAAACGTGTTACGTCAGTAGCTCTCCCACCAGCAAAGACCCTACAGAAAGCCCTACAGAAGATGCTGAGTTCAAAGTGGCTGGCGTGGGAGAGGGAGAGGGGTGCTGTTTTAAAGAAAATCCTTGAAATTACATTTCCAACCCATGACTGTTCCCTCCCCCAACCCATAAACTTCCTGCACCATCTTCATTGTTTCCATCCCATTTAGAGAGAGTGAACGTTTCCAGGGATTCAATTTCTCTCATAATAGTTGGAAGGAAACAAAACTATACGCTGTAAACATTCACTGCATTGTATGAAAAATATCTTTATTACAGAGAGGGTGCAATAAAATGCATACCAAGTTCCCTCTACCCCAAAAACATTCCCTAATGCTTCCATGCCTGCGCCCTCAAATATTTGAACATCTCACGGCCAGGCCTCGAGAACTTTAAAATAAACATGCTTTTAGCCATTGGAATGCAGCATTAAGACTGGTGAGGTGTGAGCACCAAGTCCTTCCAGGCAGTCTTCTCCCAATGAAAACAAGAGAGGCTCGTGCGTTTTTCCGAGCACGTGCAGGGGACGGATGGGGGGCGGCTGATTAGTTCAGTCTGACGTATACTCAACTCCCTCCATAGACATCGGATGGGGTTTTTTCCCTCCTTGCATTTTATTCTCCAGCTGCGAAATGATATTAAATTTCATCAGATTTGAACAAAATCTATGGTCTCGAAACAGTTTCCTTTAAGGCTCCTCATATTTATTCAGAATTCATGAATCATGTTCCGATAACACAACCATAATTATTTTTAAAGTGTGATGTTTGTGGCTTTAATAGGAAATGCTTGCAAAAGGCCTTTTCTCTTTGATTGTTTGTAATCTTAGCAGTAATCGCTGCTGTTCCCTTCTCTGCACCACAGCAGGCGAAACACAATTTCATTTTAATATGAATCGTGAGCTCTTCACCCAGGTTTTAATTAAAGCAATAAAAGCCATGTCGTTTTTGCCCTTTATGAGGTACACAGATTCAGAGGCCAGAGTTACTACTCCTAGAATCTTAGATTTCAACGATGGCAGGGGGGCCTCCTGCCCCTCAGTGCATTTACTGGGAAGCATTTTTGTTTGTTTGCTGGTTTCAAAGACTCAACTCCCTCTCTATCTGTCTGCACTGCAGTTTCCTCGCCTGTAAAATGGGACGGCAACAGGACCTGCCTGATAGAGTTAATGTGAGGATGAAATGAGACCAGCCATGGGAAACATGCAGCCCCAGTGCCTGAGCCCAAGGAAGCCCACAGTAAATGTTTGTTATCATCAGCATCATCAGTACTTACGGCTGAAAAAAGCCAACAGACCATTCACCCTCGTTATTCCCATGAGGAAACTGAGGCTCAGCGAGATACCAACACAGGTGAAAAGAATGGAGCAGAGCAGAACCTGGAACTCAGAGCTCCTGGCTCTCTCCCCATTGCAAGCCTCCTACACAGGCCCCCTGCTGGAAGGAGGCTGTGCCTTCAAGGCCACAGGACAGTACCCGGGGACTGCAGGTCTGACTCCGGGCCCTGACCGGCTCCTGGTCTTCTGGCCTCCTGGTTATACCATCGACCCATTCTAGGTCTACATTTGATCCAAGGGGAAAGAAAACAGACCAGGCATCCCTGGCTATCTATGAAGGACGGCTGCCGCACAAACACAGTGGTGTTCAGAACCAAGAGCAAGAATCCACTTCACTCAAAGTCCTTGTGTGCCTGTTGTGTGCCAGTGACGTGAGAGGTGCTAGGAGGCCCGTTTTGTAGTATGGGAATCTTGGCCTTAATGACACAATAACTCCACTCCAGCCCATGTTCTACTGGTCCACCTAGAAGGGATGCTGAAGGAGCAGTGGGTAGGCAGGGCCTACTGGGTGCTGGGTGCTGCTCACACCTGGCAGTGCTCCTAATTGGTGGTATTCCCCATGCTCCACAGGCCCTAGGGCTCCCCAAGGAGCACCTCAAGTGGAAGCCCCCTGAACCTTCATGCCATACTCCCCCCCAAATAGCCCCTGGGCCCACTGCGACTCCCACTCTAAGAACAACAAAGTTCCTCGTTCCCCAGCCGCATCTTAGAACATGCCTTCCACTCCCCTCCTGCCTCACCGGGAACCTGTCTCCCGCACACGTTCTGCGGGTGAGCTGCCCGTTCCCCCACTGCCCATGTATCTCAGGTTGGAAGGTAGGACTGAGATCCTCCTCTCTCTCCACTGCCCCATCCAGACCACCATCCACCTTCCCTACAAATCCCTCCCCCGCCCCATGCAGCTCCATCAGCATCCAGCCGCTCATGCTGCCCACCCACCTCCTGCCTGGCCTCCCCTGTCATGCTCCCAGCCTTCGGCTCTGGGCTCTGGCTTCCCTCTATCCCACCCTAGCATCATCCTGGGTCCCTTCAGCTCAGCCACCATGCTGATGCTGGGCTCTCGGCTCCTCAGCTCCAGGAGCTTCTGCTCCACTCTGTGAGAGATTCCCACTCCCCAGATGCACCCAGGACCCCGTCAATGCCCACGGCTGCTCACCTTCCAATCACCACCCTACTTCCCACTCTGTGACTAAGGCATCCCCATCAGCTCCTCCCTTGGGGACTCTCTGGACCCAGGGCCCTCCTCTCTTCTCTCTTTGCTCAGCTTGGTTGCTCTGGTCCTTTACTTTAGTATCTCTTTGGGGCAAAAAGGCTTCAGTGTCTTTCTGGTACACCTGCCCGACAAATCTTTGCCCTGGATTCACACAACCGTCTGGCCCCCACAGCACCTGCACCAGGAGCTCAGTCTCCCAAGCATCACAATATCGCAGACCGTCTCCACCTCCTCAGGCCTCCAGTGCCCTGACTTGCCCAACAGCCTCCCCGAGAAGACAGATGCTTCCAGGTGCAGACACCCTCTGCTCCCAGCCAACACATCCACAAAACCACACTCCTCTCCTCCTCCATCCGCCTCCTGGCTAAGGCCAGAGCTTCCACTGTGGGCAGGACCCACCCCCTCCTGCCTTCTCCCAAACTTAAACCATCAGTTAACCCTTCCCTCTCCTGAACTCTGAACTTCACCCTCTCTCCTGGATGCCTTCCATCAACCATTAAACATTCTAAAGATTCTCTCATCTTTTAAAAAAATCCCTTCTGCGGAATCCTCATCTCATTGAATGACAGCCCTCACCCTTGGCCTCCATAGCAGATTCTCACGCAGGTGGTCTGTGCTCACTGCTTGCATCCTCACTCACACCGGCTCCTCCATCTACCCTGGGACCTGCACGACACCCCTACACATCGAAGCTGCTTTTTCTGAGATCCAGACTTCCTTCTTCCTAAAACTATTGGATGGATTTCAACTCTCATCCCAACCAACCCCTCAGGAGCATCCAACCCCTCCTTCTTGTTTAAATTTTATTCAACTTCTTGAAATTACAACAAATCCCCATGTTAAAACCCCGACATATAAAAAGGTACACAGAAAAGTCTCTTTTCTACCCCTGTCCACCTGCCTAGTTTCTATAACACACACACACAACATGTACACAAACACACATATGCATGTACACACACGTATACATAGACACAATGTACTCAGCCTGTGGTAAGCTTCCATATATCCTTCCAGAGTTTCTTTGATCAAATCGAAGCACAGAGAAACATACATTCTTACTATCTTTTTTGCAAAACTGGTAACATGCTGTATCTACTGTTCCCCACCTTGCTTTTTTCAGTAAATAATGTATCTAAAGAACTTCTACGTCACTTCAGCTTCCTCATTCCTTCTTTACTGCCCCAAGTATTGCATTGGACAGATGTACATAATTTATTTAGCCAGTCCCATCTGGTGGCACATCTGGGTTGTTTCCAATCTCCGGTCATTATAAACAATACCAAAATGAATAATCCTGAATATGTAATTTCTCATGTGGGCAAATATATCTGTAGGACGTATTTCCAAAAGGAGAATTTCTGGGTTGAAGGTTAATGCATTTGTAATTTGGACAGACATTGCCAATTTGCCCTCCATAGGGGTTATACCAATTTACTCTCCCTTCCATGATGTATAAAAGTGCCTGTTCTCCGACACGGGCTCTGACAGCGTGTGCTGTCAAACTTTTAGATTTTTCCCAATCTAATAAATGAAAATGGTAGTTTTAATTTATTTCTCTTATGAACTATTTTTAGCATCTTTCCATATATTTAGGATCCATTTGTATTTTCTTTTATGTAAGCCATCCCCTGCCAATTTTCCTGCCAGGGTTGTGAATTGATTTCTAGGAACTCTTTATATATTAGGGAAATGAGTCTTTGATTATGTTGTGAGTTGAAAATATTCTTGTCCAATTTTTCATTTTTGTCTTTTGACTTGACTTATGCTGTTTTGGCCATACAAAAGGTGTTTTTCATTTTAATTTATGGTCAAAATTTTAAATCATTTCTTCTGAGACTTTGAGTCATAGAAACACCTTTCTCACTCCAAAGTTTTAAAGTACACCTTAAAGGCTTTTTTCAGGTGCCTTTATGGCTTCCTTGAGCACATTTCAATCTCTGATTTATTTACAATTTATCCTTTGATAGGGGAAGAGCTGTTGATCCAACATTATTTTTCCCAGATTCCTTGCTCCTTCTTGAAACAATCTGCCCTTGGCTTCTCAGATGCCATGTTCTCCCCCTATTTCTCTAGCCACTGCTTCTCAACCTATTTCACAGTCTTCTTCTCATCCTCTACTTTGCTTTCAAATGTTGGAGTTCAACATTTAAGAGTCATTGGTCCTCTGTTCCTCTCACTCTTCTCTCTCTCCATAAATTTCATCCTTTCAAGGTTTTAATGCCACAGGCTGAGAACTTCCAAGTTCACTTTCCCCATGAGCCCTAGACATGTACAACCATCTACCTACTTGGACATCTCCACTTGGACGAACATCTCCAATGTAACAAGTCCAAGTCTGACTTCATCAAACTTGGACCTCCCCAGGCCTTCCCCAACTAAGAAAATGGTACCTCCATGCTGGAAAATGAACTCATGCTAGAAGCCTGGGAGTCATCCTCTACTCCTCCATTTCTTTATCCCTCTATATCCACCATCATCAAGACACCAACTTTATTTCTAAAACATATCTCACATCCATCCACTTCTTCCCATCTCCTCTGCCTCTACCACAATCTAGGACATCATTCTTCATTTGGCCTATTACCATACTCTCCCATGTGATCTCCCCATATCCACTCTTGCCTTTGAGCTTTTAAAACAGCAAACTCATTCAATCTCAATCTCTCTATTTCTCATTAACAAAGCCCAGTGACTTGCTTTGACTAACAGAATATGCTGGAAACAGTCATTCGTGCCAGTTCATTTGCGCTCTCTCTCTCTCTGTCTCTCTAACACATGCACACGCACACACACACACGTACATACACACAAGTTCTTTCAATAATTCTTAGGACAAAGTTGGAAATCTTTAGAAGAAGTGGTACTTAGAGTTGTGACAGTGGAAAACTCTACTGACAGCCAGGAAGGCTGTACTGAGGAGGTGACATTTGCAGTGCCCCTGAAAGAACCAATAGGCATTTGTTGGGTGAAAATGGCCACAGGATTCCTCTCAGAGGAAACAGTGCATACAAAGGCGCTGAGTTGTAAATGAGCACAAGAGGTGACCAGATTCATCTAGTGTAACCAAAACATTATTTATGGTAATAAAAATAAGTCATAGCTAGTTTCATCAAACACTGGTACTTTAAATACTATCTTGGCTTAGATTCCCTTGAAGTAGGGCCTGAGATGGGATTCCTATGAGAGTGACCTACTGAGGAGTGACTCAGGAGAGAGGAAGGGAGGGAAGCAGGACAGGGCAGAGGGGGCTGAGCAAGGATGTAGTCTCTGCTGGAGTCAGCTGGGGCTCTGTGGGGAGTTGCAGAGCTGCTCCCCACTTGAGACAAGGCACCTGGCCTTCTAGACCATCCCCCACAGCCCCTCCAAGTTCACTGCTCCCATTTGGCAAAGACCAATTCTCCAGAGAAGGGGCAGCTATGAATAATCAGCAGCCAACATTCACAACAGCTGGATGCTGGGTACCCTGGCCTGGTGAAGGGAATCTGGGGGAGGCACCAACAGAATCTACAACACACACCTCACATACTTCTCATAATACCCCAGGAGGCAGGCGTTACTCTGCCCATTTGACCATGCATAAGGGGTCTGGCTGGGATGTGGAAGAGCTGGAATTTGCATCCAGGTCTGCTGAGACTCCAGCCCAGTTCCTTTCCTCATCCCAGGAAGGAGTCTCTTCCCAGACGACATCACCAGGAAGTACCCATCCCTGTAACTCCCGGACAGGGTCTCCTCTCAAAAGGAGGAAGAGCTGATCTCCACCAGGCCTCCCACCCACAGAAGTTGCTGAAGGGCTGGAAGCCACACTTGAGAACAGCATCCCAGTCTCAGTCCACCCAGGTAAGTCGGGTACGAAAGAAACACAAGGCCCAGGGAAGGGGAAAAGGTGATAATTTGTGAAAGCTAAGGCAGCTATGCAGGAATTTTGTGGAGACTTACATAAAGCAAACAATGCAGCGCGCATGTGCAAAAGAAACTTCAAGCCCATAAGAGCTTGCTGGAACGTTTTTACAAGGGACACAGTTGGCTGATACATATCCCATAGAGACCTCTGTCTCAGCTGCAGTTTCTAAACAAAGAAGCTGGTGTTTCAGGAGGTCATTACATTAAAGAGCAGGTTTTTAACATGAGGAAACTGGATATTCTGGAAGCAAACGTCTTTCAGAAACGGCTTCCCACTATATCCAGAGCTTTGCACATATTAGGTGCCCAATAAACGTTTGCTGAATGGGTGAATCTAATATTTAACTGTATTTATAAAATACAGCTTATGCCAGTTAGAGTGTTTATCCTCAGAATTCTCTATTGGCCATGAGACCTTCAGTTTGCCCACATGTTTATGTCAATCCTGCAGTAACTGGGACAATATAATTTCTGCAGCTGATGAGGCCACACCCCGTGACAGGTTGTTCCTGTGCATATGTGCGTGTGTGTGGGTTCCAGCAAGCACTCCAGGGGAAAGATTAGAAGGAAACATACAGAACTTTTGCCATGAAGAACCAGGGGCCAGTGGAGGCCCACCAAGCCACAGGGAGCTGTAGGTCCCAGAGGAGTCGAAGCGATTCCTCAGCAAAATCCCGAACTACATCCCATGTGTTTCCCATACGTGGCAGTTTGTTAACAGATCACAAAACACTGCAGCTCCTCCCATAAACTGATGGAGCCATTTCTACATTCCTTGAATCTAGACTGGCCTTTTGACTTGCTTTGACCAACAGAATGTGCTGGAAGTACTCATGTACCAGGTCTAAGCCTCGACCTCAAGAGTTCTTGCAGCCTCTGCTCTTGCTGCTCTGGGAACCCTCTCCCACCACGTGAACGATCTCAGGCTGCCTGCTGGAGGGCTGGGGACCATCCGGAGTAGAAGTGAGTCCATCACACCAATCAGCCCATGGCCAACTTGGCAACTTCTTGCTGCCACTTAAATCATCCTGGCCATGACCAGAAGAGCCACCCAGCTGAACCCAACCAAACTGCCCAGCCATGGAATCAGGAACTCGATAAATATTGGTTGTTTTAAGATACTAAGTTCTGGGGTGCTTGCTATGCAGCAAAAGCTAACTGATACACTATAAGAAGTCTAGATTGTAATTGCTAAACCTGTTTACATCAAGGTTGGCTCAGGCCACCAGGTGGACTTAGTCAATCTCAGGGAATCCTGCTGTCTTCCTTATTAAGTTCTAAGTTAGGGAGACTCTCTTAGTGACAGCCAAGAGACCTGGAGGGATCCTTGGGGAGTCCAACCACCTCATTCTACTGTTAGGGATACTGAAGTCCACCGAAGAGAAGGAGTCACACTCACTCACCACACAAATATTTCCTGAGCGCCTTCTATGCACAGGCTTTGTGTCACACTGGGGGACACAACATGAAGAAGATAGACCAGAGCCTGCCCTCATGGAGGTTACAGTCCAGGGTGGAAATCAGATGTTAACCAAGTCATCACACAGATAAACAGACAACCACAAATAGGGACAAACACCCTGAATTAAAGGACATGGTGCCATGAGAGAGAATCACGGGGAGGGGACCTAATTTGCATTTGGGGGTCACCAAGAGCTCTCTGAGGAAATGACATTTGGGCTGGAGCGAGGCGGTGGCAGCCTTGAGGTGGGAACAGAGCTCTCCACAAACAGCAAGGTAACAGGTAGAGCCCTGAGTCCCAGCTGTGCAGGTTCAAATCCCAGCTGTACTCCTTCCTGGTTGCCAATCAACCACCTTGAGCTTCAGTTGCCTCATCTACAAAATGGGGTTAGCAATAACGTCTACTACTTCTCCAGACTGTTGTGAAGATCAGCCGAAATAATCACTGAGAAAAGGGCTTTGCAAACTGTAGAGTGTAGGGTGAACAGTTGAGGTTGTTGTTAACAACTTGGGGGGGACATTTATTTGCCCTGCACCTCCTCTCCAAAGGACTGTGCACCCCTCTGCCCAAGCCCTAGAGCAGACCTGGAGTGCCACTGAGCGCCCCTTACCTTTCTTGGCGGAAACGCAGAGCCAACACTCTCCATCAGGGTTTGAACCAGCACCTACTCCACTATAGTATGGTTCTGAGAGCCCAAGCTCAGAATGTTAACAAAATGCAACTTAAACATCACTAAAGGGCTCAGAGGAGATGTTCAGGGGTAAGCTCTGGTCTTTTGAGACAACCACATTTCCAAGCTAATTATGGAAAATTAAATAACTTCAGTGGACTCTTCCAAAATGAGCATTTCCAAGACCTGGAGTCTTGCCCACCAGCTTCTTGCAGGTTGGCACTTCTGGATGCACTATAAAGGCAGCTTTGCAGCAGCAGCACGTTGCTCACAAGGCCATAGGCCAGAGAAGGGGCCTGGCGTGGCAGCCCCAGCATGAGCACCCCCGCAGAGGCAGGGGAGGGGATGTAGCATCTGCAGTGGGGCTGCCACACTGCAGTGGGACCACAGTATCTCCCCTCACTGGTGGTGCTCCCTAAGGGCCACAGGCCCAGGTCCTATTCACCATGTCCCCCACAAGACCTGTCACATAGTAGGACACATAAATGTTTGTGAATTAACAGGCCTCTGTTTCACCAGCTGGAAAATGTGGGCCCAGTCACCCAACTTGGACTGCCACAACCACCACGACTGCATAGACAGAGGTGTCCCTGGAGCTGACCTCCAGCTCCCCAAGTTTCTCAGCAGCTATGAAACTCCTTGGTTCTCCATCCAGCACCCTGGGCTTCTGCCACCCTGCAGGCACCACTGCCTAGGGAACCATCCTCCAGGATGCCACAATCTGCAGTGAGGACCCTCTCTGGCATTACAGTCTATAGTGGGGATGCTCCCAGCTGAGACAAACCTTCATTTTCAGAGACCAGGCTCTCAGTGGGAAATCAGATTCCAGCTGGCATCTGGGGCTCCCAGAGGGCTGGGCTGGGGCTGGGGCCAGCCTTACTCAGGGATGACTTAGGCCCGTTTGCCCCCAGGGAGGACCGCACAGGAAGCCTCTGCTCTCCCCTCTCCGTGCCATGTCCACATCCCTCCCCAGTGACATCAGACAACTCCAGGTGGGCGGGAGAACCCTGCACACCTTTGTGTGGATGTGCTCACCTCCACACCAATGTATGTCCCATGGGTGCTGTGTAACAGCAAGAGGCAGTCAGCACCAGGGAGCACGTGACATTTCTGCTCAATGCTGCTGAAAGTTTCCCCTCTGTGCATGGGGAATGTGGGCAACACATTTTGAGGTTTATCAAGTTGTCAATGACGTCCATTTGAAGCCAACAGCCAGGTACATAATTTACAGAAAACACTGTAGTCCCAGTTTGATTGTTCCTTTTAAGGGGACTCCACTGACATTCTTGATCATTCTGAGCGAGGACAGTGGTAGGCTGTGCCCCCGACTCTGCACCCCTCCCACCCCCACCCCTAAGCAGCTCAGCTCCAGCCGGCCCAAGGCGAGACCCTACTCAGGGAGGATGGGGCACCCACCTGACTGGTTGATAGGAGCTCTGGGTTTCCGTCACTCATCCCCACGTAGGCACTGTCACCATCAAACTGGAATAGAGAGAGACAAGAGGCTCTGAGTAAAACGTTCTCAAGAAGGCCCCAGGAGAAGATGCCAGAGGAGGTCAGGGGACTGAATGCTCTGAAGGAAAAGGACTTTGGGGCCTGGAGAAGCAAAGATGGAACCCCAGGGTGCCTAAGTCCCCATTTCAGCAGGGCTCCCTCTAGGGCGGGAGGAGGAGCTCTGTTCTGTGGTCCCGAGGGCTCAGGTTAGCACCATCAATCACAGTTAGGATGCCCTTTATACCTCATCCATAGATGCGGCAGGCTGCCTTGTCAGATACTGAGCTCCCCACCCATGCAAGTACACAAATATCTCTCTTGGCCAAAATGCCAACAGGCTATCAGCTAGAGCCAGAATTCCACATGATAGAGGGAGCCCAAGATCGACAGTCTTAGAGTCTTGACAGCCTGCCCCAGACATGCCCTCCAGGTCTTACCACCCTAAGAAGCTTTGCCCCTTCACATCTGCCCCTTAGGCCCCCCTTGGCCACAGGCAGTGAGGACAGTGGTAGAACCATGTATAGGAACTACAATCCTGTTTCTGAGAAGCTGCCCAGTCTGGATTCAGGGAGATTTCCCTGCAATAGGGAGCAGCTGTAGTGGGAGAAGTAGGCTCAAGGACCACCAGCTCCCCATTTCCATGACGTGTCATGAGCTGGTGTCTGAACTTCTGAGGTTCCTCATCTGTTGAATGCGGATAATGACAGTAGTCCCCTCTCCACGGGATGTTGCACTGACACCTGTACAGCACTTAGCTCAACTCCAGTTAGTTCCCTTCCCTTGAGACAGGTGTCTCGGATAGGGCTCCTCAGAAGCAGAGCCTGAGACAAGGATTCAGAAGCATGCGAGCTTTGAGAAGCGCACTTTAGGAATAACCTGTAAGGGAGGGAGGAAAGCAGGACAGGGCAGCGGAAGGAGCTAAGCAAGGATGTGGTCTCAGCTGGAGACTCACTGCAGCCTGATCCCACGGGGAGTCTGGGGCACGAAATGCACCACAGAGTTAGTCCCAGCATGAAGCAAGGGGCCGGCCTTTTGTAGCCCACGTGAGTCAGTCACTGGCTCTGGGCTTCCCCTGGGGGACAGGAAGAGGCATAACCCTCTGAGCAGAGTGGCCCCCACTTGGCCAAGGACAGTTCTCCAGAGAACTATGCCAGTTGGGAGCCATCTACAGCCAGCGCTCCAAGCAGACGGGAGACGGCTGTGCAGGCTAGTAAAGGGATCCAGGTGGGGCACCAACGGCCATGGCCCATTTTATTTTAATTGAAAATTTTTATTTCTTTATTAGATTATATTCACATGGTTCAAAATTCCCAAAGGATAAAAAGAAACAGAGTAAAAAGTCTCTTTCCCATCCACCTCCCAGCCATCCATTGCCCCTCTCCAGAGACAACCACCACGTCCACCAGTTTCCTTGATATCCTTTCAGAGATGGTCTATATATATACATTTTAGAGTCACTTCTTTCACACAAACGACAGCATACTATACACACTGTTTTGCCCCTTATTTTTTTCCTGGCAACACATCTTGGAAAGTGTTTTATATCAGAACATAATTCTGTCTTCTGGTACCTAGGATTCCACGGCATGGACATAACATATATATTTAACAGGATGGGCACATGGGCAATTGAGTTGTTTTCCTGTCTTTTGCCATTCCAGCATTGCTTCCACGAACATTTTTGTGCATCCATCATCTCACATGGATGTGAGTTTATCTCCAGGATTAGTTTGTCTCATCGCTGGGACCAACTGTGTGTGCATTTGTAACTTTGACGGACATCGCCAAGTGGCCCTGGTGGAGGTTATAAAAATCTACACTCCCACAATCACGCACACATGACATCAGCTCATCCAGACCCTCTGCGCTCAGAGATGCTTTCCTCAACAACCACTCAGATGCCAGCCCCCCATCTCTGTGGGCTGAGGGCCCACATTGCCACCATTCCTGAGTCCCTTGCTCCACGCTACCTTGTTCTCTGCTCCATAGATCCTTTCACCTTCTAGCATTCAACATAATTTACTTACTTGCCATGTTCTTTGCTTATAGTTGGATTCCCCCACTAACATGGAGGCTCTCTATACACTGATGCCTCCCAAGCACCTAGGAGAAATGCTTGCTGAATGAATGAATGAAGCAGCCACTACACCATTCACATTGTCTGTTACCAGGCCAGTCTCTCCATGGAGGCAGGGGGATTGGTGGTTACACCCAAGTGCCTTCCCAGCCCAGGGATGGCAGTCCTTTGGTGACCGCTGGATGAGCAAAAGAAAAGGCCAGGCCATGCCTGGAGTCTGGGCACTGACCCCAAATGCAGGGCTCCATCCACCACCCTGCACCTAGAGCTAAAGCTTCAAGACCCTGCTCAGAAAGCACCTCCTCCAGGAGGCCTGCCATTCTCTTGCCTCCTCTGGCTGTCCCTCTTACAACAGAGATTGTCTCCACATCTGCCTTCTACCCCAGAGTGGGACAACATGGAGGCTGGATCTGTGACCTGCTCATCTCCAAATCCCCCAGCCCCTGGCATAAGCTGGCATCAGGACGGGACTATGCATTGGGTAAGATGGGGCGCTTTCAACAAAAGCTCCTGGGTACTATTTGACGTGTCACCATGGCCATCTATTACTTTGATAAAAGCAAAACTTCTTTAAAAACTACACACAACTTAGAAGTATGCTCTAAAAGAAAAAATGACTGGAAACGGAGGGGGACAAAGTTTAACCATGTATTTAAAACATTTTATTAAGCAATAGTAATCCAACAGCATGGCATAAGTTAAAAATATAGGAATATGCATCAAAGGAGCAGAGGGAAGGATGTCCCCCCAGACCCTGTGTCACAGCCCATTTATCAAACGCTGGCTAGAAGGGAGCCGACGCATGAGGAGGGGCCCGGGTCTGCTCTCTCCCCCGACGCTGTGAATGAATGAACACACCTGGCGTGAGCAGAACGCTTTCCACAGAAGTTCTCATTTAATCCTCACAACAACCCACTGAGCAGGTTTATCTTCCCTGTTTAAAGCCGAGGACGCAGGCTGAGAGGATGAGCAGCTGCCAAGACGGTGCAGTGAGGGAGAGGCTGGACTTCAGAGGGGCTGTTGCTTCTTCTGCTTGCTCTCCCACTGGGCTGGAAGCTCCTCGACAGCGGGGATCAAGGCTCTGCTGCACCCCCTGATATAAACAAGGACTAGTTCGGTCTGGCGCATGACAGTGTTGATGAGGACGTGCTGGTGGTTCAGGGAGGGAGGGGTTATCCACAGCGAGCTGTGGGGGATGGCATTGGAGACATGAGGAAAAGGGACCTGGATTTTGATGTGGGCACGCTGGGGGTAGGGAGGGGGTCGGGCAGTGGGGCCCCTGAGGTCACCAGAGCCTCACTCAAGTGGGCTTATTCATTCACTCGTTTATTCAACCAAGAAAGAGCTGCCGCACACGGAGTAAAGCCTGCCTCTCACTTTCAAGGAGGACCTGAGAAATTGGCGGCGGTCCACAAGGCAGGGCCTGGGTCAGCCTCCGTTAGGTCATCCCTGGGTGCGTGGCACGGTACCCTGGAAGCACACTGGGCTCAGGACCGTCTTACTGAACAGCTGAGAACAGAGGCCCCGAGGTGGTGGTGGCGGGGGTCTTCTCTGTCCACCTCTCCCCAGGATTCCACCATGTTAGAGCCCTTGGAGAGGGACGGCATGATAGAGAGAGACGCTGAGGGCTCCCAGGCTTCCCCTGGCTTGTCCTCCAGGGCACCAAGGCCTGGGCCTTCCCCTCTCAGCCCTCCTCTTGGGGAAGCTTTTCTGGAGGAAAAAAACTGTAAGCCAAGGAGAGAGGTCACAAAGCCAGCCTCTGTGCTCAGGCACTACAAGGCCACATCCTCCTCCATGTGCACAGACAAGACAGAAAACACCCACATCTATACCCACCCCACAGCGAATCTGAGTAAGTTAACAAGATAAATGACATATGCAATGTGCCCAAGCATGGCGACAGCTCATGCCCCACAAACCAGTGGGGGCCCATGCCACACAAAACACAGCGTCCAAGACAGCACAGGTCACACATGTACCACACCCATGGGTGACACAAACCAACCCAAAGGTGTTCACAGCACAAACATGAGTGTGCACACATCACAGACCCTTTACATGCCTGGATACACAACACCCACAGCATGCACCCACAGGAAGGAGGGGATGCCCGATGTGTATGTGTACCGTGCATCTGCAACTGTATAAATATAATTCACACAAATGCACACGCAAACATATATGGCATGAGCATGTACAGACATACAAAGCAAAGATACACAAGAACTTAAATTCTATGCATACTTCACAATTTATCAGTCCCTCAGCCAAACATCTTTTTTCACACCACATAACCTTCTGTATGCTTTAAAATGTGGGGAAAAAAATGTAGGGGGAAATATCGGCCTAAGAATTTCCATGAAATGCCAGGAGAACATCCTCTTACCACTGACTGGAATAGATTAATTTTCCCCATTTCATATTCTAATTATAATTCCTTTTCCCATCGCCATCTTCAGTCCTCATTACAGCTGGAAGATTGTTCTGCAAAAGCCAGGCCTTCATCTTCTCTTCCCAAGAGTTTTGTCATGGAAATGAGTTTTGGAATCTGAAAGAACCCACATTTTTGCAAATATCGGATGTGTGGGGATAACCCTTTCATGACGGCCACAGGGACTCCGTTCACAGAGGCTTTGAAAGGAGCTGTCTCTCCCCATGCTGTGTGGTCCCCTTGGCAGGAGGGGTCCTGGGTCCCTAATTCCAACAGCCCCCACACACACACCTAGATCCATTTTTTATCTTTAAGGAAACTTAGCAAATAGGCAGCTAAGGTGAAAGCTGAGGAGCCCTGATCTTAGACAGTCAGATGATGCGAGCTCCATCTATGCCACCTTGGGCAAGCTCATTAATTGCTTGAAACCTCAGTTTCCTCATTCTTATGAGCCACACAGTCACTGATTCACAATAGGTGTAAATTAAATATCTGTGGGGCAGACAAATATGATAAGTGGGTGGATGAATGGATCGAAGGAAGGGAGAGAGTGAAGGATGGAATGGATGCACGGATGGTACAAATCAGCAGTGTCCATCAGAAATATAATGCAAGCCACAAATGCAAGCTCCATGTGTAATTTTAAATTTTCTAGTAGCTACAGTTAAAAAAGTAAACATAAACAGGTGAAATTAATTTTAATGATATTTTATTTAACCCAACATATTCACAATATTATGGTTTCAACACATAATCAATAGAAAATCATGCATGAGATAGTTTACATTCTTTTTGGGGGGGAGGCACTGTCTTTGAAATCTGGCATGTATTTTACCTTACAGCACATCTCAATTTAGACTAGCCACATTTCAAAAGTCACATGCGGCTGGTGACTGCCATAGTGAATAGAGCAGTAAATACTTGGAATGAGTGAAATGAATGAATGGATGGTTGGTCAGGTATATGGGTGGGATGGAGGAATGGATGGATGGATAGATGGATGGATGGATAAATGGGCAGATGGGCAGGAGCAGAAGATCAGTGGTTTGGGGAATGAATGGGATAGATGGGCCAGTAGGTAGATAAACAGATGACACCATGGTTGGATAAACGGAATCAGAAGGTGAGATAGGTGGGTGGGTGAGTGGACGAATGGGCAGATAGGTGGTTAGAATGTGTGGACTGAATGTTTGGGATGAGAGGGATGAGTGGATGGATGGATGAGATGGGATGGCTGGGTGAGTATGAAGAGACAGCTGTGTGGAAAGATGATTGGGATGGTGGGTGAGACAAACAAACAGATGGTCGGGATGGTTATGCAGGATTCACAGATAGACGCCTGAATGAGTAGGATGCCTGGCTGGACAGAATGGGTTGAATGGGTGGGTGGGATGGATAGGTGGGTGGATAAGTGTGTCTGGTATTGCCTGTTCACTCTATTTACACTTTCCATGGACGATGTCCTGGTTTCTCAGTGTTGCAACATGCACTATCTCTCAAATGTTCATCTTCAGCCAAGATTCCAATATACAGTTTTCCCCGGACATC
Source organism: Equus caballus (assembly GCF_041296265.1). Taxonomy (NCBI): domain Eukaryota; kingdom Metazoa; phylum Chordata; class Mammalia; order Perissodactyla; family Equidae; genus Equus; species Equus caballus. Next base: position 34,348,850 of record NC_091705.1, on the reverse strand, counting down.
TCTCCCATTGGTCCATGACCACCTCAAATTCAACACATCCAACACTGAACTCATGACACATGTATGGACCTGCTCTTTCTCAAGTGCTCCACCATCATGGGAGAAGGTGTCACCTTCCATGCAATCCCATGGTCAGTACCCCGTGGCTCTGGACCCCTTAGCTCCTAAATCCTCCTGATCCAGTCACCTGCAGAAACTTTCTGCTCGGTTTCCCCCACCAATTCATCTTCTACCCTGCCTATCACTAGTGATCTTTTGGCAATCATGTCACTGCTCAGGTCAAAACCCTGCAGTGACTCCACATCACTAACCCTGGCATCCAGGACCCTCCAGGATAAGTGGGCCTGAGCCTCGTCTCCACAGCATCCCTCAATGTTACAGGGACCTCCAGGGCCCTTGCCTTTGCACACACTGTCATATCATCAGCCTGGAGCGGCCTCCTCTTCCTTTTCTCTACCTACTGAAATCCAGCTCTCCCGAGGTCTTTTTTTCTGGCTACGCACTCCAACTTAACAGTCTTGCTTGCTTCTATAAACTCGCGCTCTTGGCCCTAAGCTTAAGGCTGCCACCCCAGGTTGCCTTTGGACTCAATTCAACTTCTGTGTGTAGTGTGATATACCGGGCAGCACACTGATTCCTGAATTGGAGTACTGGCCGCACCAGTTACTTGGGACCTTGGATTTAACATCTCTTTGCCTTAGTTTCCTCACTTGTAAAATGGTAATGATGGCAGTTATTAATTATTCCGGCCCCATAAGGTTTTGGATTTCTGTTATCAGATATCAGATTTGGGTTAACGTCGCAACATTGTGCTTAACAATGGTAAAGATTTTTAACAGGTGCTGAATAAATGTCTATTATTGTTATTATATGCTAAACTTTTATCCCCTCATCAGCCACAATCCCCCCCAGTCCGGCAGAGGACCACGTCTACTATGTCACTAAGGCGATCAAATATCCCCCCCAACTCTTTCCCCTTCCTGATATTATTTATATCACACCCATCCTGAACTCCTTTCCTTTGGTCTGAAAAGGTAAAGTGACTCCTTCTTGTTCAAGGTCAGCCCTTTCACCTTGACCCCATCCCTCCCGTGTTGTCCCCTCATTCATTCCCACTGCCTCAGTCCTGGGTCTAAGATCTAATTTAAACGTGCTGAAGCAAAATGAAATCAGTCAATGCCCTGGTTGTATCACAGACCAAGCACACACAATGTACTGAGTGACACGCTCCCAGATGGACTCCCATGGGGACTCACCATGAATAAAGTGTGTCACGAGGCAGAGAAGAGGTAAAAGCAAAGGGATTTGCAGGTTATAGAGGGGGCAACAGTCCTCATTCATTGACTGGTACCTGGTGAGTGCTTTCTATGTGCCGACATTCTCCTGACCCCAGTCACGGCATAATGATTATGACACAGCCCCTGCCCTCAAGGAGTGCCCAGTCCTTGGGAGAAGCTTGGGCGAATCAAACATCCCTCTTCTCCAAATCTGAGAAAGGAAGACAGGCTGGTCTCTGGCCATAGTCCCAGGATGGGAACAAGTAACCACAAAACCTGTATGAAGCCCATCCCAATTGGTCAGTGACAGCTTTCCCATCACTCAGTCTCTGAAAGTCAAGTGATCAATTACAGTCTCACTCCAATAGCCACATGTCCACAGCTGGAGGTCAGCCAGTCCGGAACCTCCTGCTTCTGAAAGCCCGCTATCCCAGGACCCCATGATTCCCAAACCCTGCAAAGCCCAGCTCTTGCTTGCTCTGGATAGATTAGCTTTGCAAAGTACAGCAATGAATTCAGCATCTTGTTTCAGACATCGAATGATGGCCTCATCCTTGACAAATGTGACAGTGGCAGGATAAGGTTATCACAGGGGAGTGGAAGCAGGGCGAAGGGCCTTTCCAGAGAGGCATCTTCAAAGTAACTTGGAAGCTCCATGATAGAGGACACACAGGAGCTGGCCAGGCAAAGAGCAGGGAAATGACATCCAAGGCTGCTGGGAGCACCTACTGTATACCAGAACTCATCCCAGAGCTGCACTTGGTTGTCGCATTAGAAGCCCCCCAGAAATTCCAAGGGTGCATGACCTGCCCTACTATAGAGATAAGCAAGCCAAGGCTCAGGGTGCTTGGGGAGCTTGCCTAAAGCACCCAGTCAGCTCTGAACCTGGCCTTGACCCCAGGCACCAAAGCAACAGTTGTTCTGTGGAAGCTGCTGCCCCTCCCCTCTGCACAGAGACACAGATCAAAGACCAAGGATGCACAGCCCTCAGCCCAGCCAGTTGCAGACACGGAGAGACACGCCTCAAGGAGATCTAAAGAGGAAACAATCAAAGCAGCATACACTGCTCCCGCCCACCCCTACAGGGCCGTGAGAACACTCATTCTGCACAGATAAAACGCGGCTCAGAAGATACAGGCCGTGAATGCGGCAGCTGCACCCTGGGCCCTGCCGAGAGTGCGGTTTCATGTGGAAGTCTCACAGAGAGATGCATATCAGGACCAGGGAGATGCTGGGGGAGGGGGCAGAGCATGCTGTGTGCTCAACTCCGGGCCCACCAGCACCGAGGCAAGGAAGAGAGCACAGCAGGAACACACACGGGCTGAGGCCAGGCTGCCCGGGCTCAAATCTCGGGCCTGCTTTCCAAGCTGTGTGACTTTTTAACTAAGTTACTATTTCTCAGTTTCCTTATCTGGAAAACGGGTATGCCTACCATTCGGATTAAATAATGCATACACAGAAAGCGCTTCTAACATTGCCTGGTACAGAGAAAGCACTCAATAATTGTTAGCTGTTACACTCATTCTTATTTAATCCTCAAAACAACCCTGTGAGGTTGCTGTAACTGCCCCTCTTCTGTAGATGAACAAACTGAGTGGGGCTTCAGACCAGCCTTTGAGGTCCTAAGAGTGGGAAAGACCCCTGAGGCCTCTGCCCGTCATTTGTAGTCTGAAATAAAATTTGTAAATTAAAATCTTCATAAGAGTCCAACTGAGGGCTGATTTTTCCCATAAGGATGACTTTCATGCTTTGTTCCTAAATTTCAAATATCAACGTCTCTCCAAAAAAAGTTTTGCTCCTTATTGATGCTCCTGCTTTGCTGGGCATAATGCGCATTCTTATTCTGCCCAAAGAGAAATCCAGTGCTATGACTGAGGCCCAGAGAGCTTAGGGGATCTGCCCAAGGCCACACAGCCAGGATATACCCAAGCTGATTCTTCAGTCCAGGTTGCTGGCTCCCCAAAGTCCACACTGGCTTCCCACCCCCACTGTTTCCAACCTGTGTGAACCAGAGCAGTGACCTCTGGGCTGGGGGCCTTATCAACCAGTAAGGGGAGACAATGCTTTGGGCAGGGCCTGCCAGAGGGGCTGGGAGCGTGTCTCGTGAGCAGGACCCACCTCCCTACTGCTGACCAGAGTTGGCTTGGATGGTACCACCTGTTTTGGTCAACAGAAAACATTAGGAGGTGGTGTAAAATGACAGTGGTCACTACAGCTCTGGGATGGAGTGCCACCAGGCACCTGGCTCTCTTGGGAGGTGGGAATCACTGCCCTCCTTTTACACATGAGGAAACAGAGCCCTCACACCTGGCTCTGACCATGCTCCTGCTAGACCTGTCTGTCCAGTGTGGTGGCCACCAGTCACACTCGGCTACTGAGCACTTGGAACCTGGCTAGTCCAAATTGAGATGCGTTTAACTGTAAAATACACACCAGTTCTCAAAGACTTAGAACAACAACAAAAGAATGTAAAATGCCTCATCAATATATTTACATCGATTACACGCTGAAATAATAGTATTTTGGATATATGGGGTGAACTAAAACATATTATTAAAATTAATGTCACCTGTTCCTTTTTACATTTTTGATGGGGCTACTAGAGAATTTAAAATGACGTATGTGGTCTGCATTCTGTTTCCACTGGACAGCACTGGTCGAGATGCCCTCTCACCCTCTGCGCCAGACTCAGAACCTTGGAGAGAGAAGAGTCCACAACAGCAACAGCTGATCCAATTCTCTGTAATAGCTATGGGGAAACTGAGGCCCATAGAGGGAGAGTGACTTGTTTAAGGAAAGAGGCTGCTACAGAGGCATTCACTCATTCAAGAAATGTCAACTGAGTTCTAGGTGCTGAGATCCAGCATAGAAGAAAATATAGAGCCACATCCTAGCCCAGGCATGACATTGTGATGATGCAGAACTCCTTGCCTAGCCAAGAGCCCTGGGGACCAGGGCAGCTGGACTTGGCACTAACCCCTCATCTCCCCACAGTCAGCCAATCACAGAGCTCAGAGACTGCAGATGGAAACCGACGGGAGCTCCCTCTCCAACCCAGAGCAGATCCAGCTCAAAGAACACTGGTCAGTCCCACCACAGGGCATTAGCCAGCTGCAGCTGCCAAGTGGGCCCAACAAGCAGGGTAGCTCAGTGGGCACAGCACGGCTGCCTGGCAGGCCTGTGTATCTACCACTGGTGGTAGCTTACATATCGTCCGCATTACCGCAAATTTATGGCAAAAATTATCCTCTCTCAGCTCCATTTAAAGCCATTTGGAGCTCGCTCCCATCCCCGATTATAAATCTAATTGCACATTCCAAACAGACAAGCGCTCATTAAGCTTTAATTATGCACATGTTGTTTTCAACAAACATTTTCATTTGGCCGCTGTGAGGGGGAATGGTTCCAAGGGGGCTGCAGACGCTGCCTGTGGGTGGAGGGAGCTGGGGCCTGGGAAGTGGGTCAGGGTGTGGTCAGATGAGACCGTCCAAGGGCAAGGCCAGGACCCCACCAACTCTGGCTCATGACTTTAATGCCCTTCCACCAGGCTTCTGCTGCAGGAGACGCCAATGTGTGTGTTCTCAGCTGGTCCCACCTGCACCCCCAGTGTGCCCAGAGTCTCATCTAAAGCTGGCGCCAAAGGCCCTCTCTGGGGTAGGGCCAGGGAGCATAGGGACCCACACTCCCAGCTCTGAACAGTAAACCGCCCCCTGCAGGAGCTGGTTTCTTCAAAGCCTCTGGGCTTGTCTCTGCTCCCACCCACTCCCTACACCCACCGCAGCTGGAGCTATCTTTCTCCAGCACCATCTCCCATTCCTTCATTCATTCACTCATTTACTCCACAATTCTTTACTGAGTGTAGACTTGCTCAGGCAGTTGGGGGCCAGTGGGGATCAGGAAGCTAATGCCCCTATCTGGTCTGCCCAAGTCACCCTCCTTCAAGCCCCATCTTCCCCACTGGGGAAAAGTCCAAATTCTTCACGATACCATTGAAAGCCCTTGAGAACCTGCCCATTGCCAACCTAACCATCCACCTGGGCTCCCAGCCCTCACTCACACGCCTCCCCTGTTCTGCCTTTCCAAGATGCCTCGAGCTCCCTGCCAGGACCCCGCTCTCCCACATGTCTAGCCTCGGCAGCTCTGCACTCTCCACCTGAACCTCCCTTCTCTTCCCTTTCTTTATGGCTAACTCCCCTTCACTCCCATGCCGTACCCCTCCAGGAAGCCACTGCTGATGCCCACTCCCACACCAGACTGGCTGCCCCTCTGCCTCGGGGCATCTACCAAAGCATTTATTGGACCATAACGCCGTAACCGACTGCCACACATCTGACTCCTAAGGCTAGCCTGTTCCACTATTTCCCCAAAGCACCATCTCCTCCAGGGGCTGAGAGGAGAGATGTCTGCTCGCTGTGTGGCCTTGAGCAAGCCTTCTCTCTCTGGGTTCAGGTGTCCTTATTTGTATGTGGAGGGGTTGACAGAGAGAGGCTCTCTGGCCCCGTGGCAGTTCAGTCAGTTCTAAGTTTTGTGGTTTGTCCAGGAGCTAGACCTTTCTCCACCTGAAGAGGGTCCTGAAGCCACCGACCTGCCTTCAAATATTCAGCCGGGACCCTCCGGGGCAGAGGGAGCCCGCCAAGCCATGTCCGTCATGTGTAAATGGCGCACACCCAGAGATGGGGGACAGGGACGGTGCAGAACCCCCAAGGCCACTCCTCACAGAGCTCCTGGAAGCACAAGCAAGTGACATAAGCGTGATTTTTAAATGGACGTCAAGATCCATTCAGCACTGACAACTACCTGCTGTTTTAGGGCGGGGTGGGGGGGTCCCCGGAAGCAGACCCTGAGAGCAAAGGCAGGCAGTCTACCGGGGAGTGCTATAGAAGCAGGGCTGAGCAGACGGACAAGGCGAACTGTGATGCAGTCACATCAGAGGCTCAGCCTAGCCCTAGGAGAGCTCTGGAGCTGGCATGGCTCTGCAGAAATGTCCCAAATTGAGGCAGGGAGCCACTGCATTCCCAACTGGGCCAGCCATTGGATCCAGGCTTCCCCGGGGGAGGGGGACAACCCCAGGCAAGGCCTCCTCCTTCCACCAAAGGCAACACCCAGAGAGACTCAGCTGGGAGGCAGTGGCAGCCAACACTCTCAACAGCGGGGAGAGCAAGAGTCTCAATGGAGGAGGGATCTGGATGACTCACAATAGCATCCACTATGGTCATTTCTTCATTTTAGCTAATCTGGGTAACATTCACAGAGTGCTTGCTGTCAGCCACATTCTCCTTTAATTGATTTATGAATTTTACTCATGTAATTCTCACAACAACCCCATGAGGTAAGTGGCCAGTACTAAGGCTCCCATCTTACAGATGAGAAAACCGAGGTCAAGGAGCTTGCCCAAGCCCACCCAGCTAAGAAGCGGTGGAGTCAGGATTCACACACAGGGAGTCCAATTCCAGAGCCCAGGCTGTCACGACCAGGCCGTGCTCCTCCTATGGTCCTGGCCTCCACCCGCCAAAGGCACAGAGCTGTCCACTCCCGGCTCCTCCCCAGAGGCTGGGCTGCGGTCAGCGGTCCAGAGCCTCAGGTCGCCCAGCACTGCCAGCATTTGCGCTTGACAATTATCTATCATCCAAGCGGTTGGGAACAAGGCCTAAAACGGATCCTTGCCAAAGACAATTAACTAGAAGCCACATGAGCGCTGGCCGGCCGGGACTGTGGCTGGGGGGAGCGAGTGTGACTGAGACAATGAGCAGCAGATGATTTGGGAGATATTTTCTCCCAGCGCTGCAAACAAGCCCTCAATCACGCCACGAAGGGCTGGTGTTGTTGGAAGGGAAATATGTCAACGACAGCGTTCAATCATGGGGCGGTTAAAAAAAAAAAGAAGAGAAGAAAAAAATCTTTTGAAATTGTAATCTGACCTAGAAAGGCTTTCTAGGTCACCTGAACTTGGCACTTGCGCACCTAACCCCAAAGCTGAACACAGACGGAGTACCAAGTTCACTTCCTTCTGTCAGGACCAGATCCCACAGGAAGTGATATTTGTAAACCCTGCTGCTATGTTTCCAAGGGCTGTATTAAAGTCAGCCCTTGGACTTGGGAGCTGAGAGAACCCCGGGGCAGCACAGTTTGGGAAGCCCGCAGACCTGGGTTCACGTCTGGCTCAGCACTCAGGTGCTGTGTGGCAGGTGTGGCAGGGACCGCACCTCTCTGATTCTCAGACTCCTCTGAAAACTGGAACTGGAACCGGCAGGGTTGTGCATGCCGCAGTGTGCAGTGTGCAGACACGCCAAGGTGCCCTGGTAAGGCCAGCTCCCTCCTTTCACCCAGCTGCCTTCTGTTCTTGACTACGGAACCCTTATGCCCCTATGGGCTCTCCCTGGGGACCCTGCAGCACAGGGGCCAGGAGGGTAGTGGGGGGATTTCTGTCCTAACCAGCCTTTTCTCCCCAGAAAACAGAGTAAACCACGCTCCAAGACATAGCACATGCCAATGAGTTCTTCTAACTCATCTCCACTATTGAATCTCCCAGTTCAAGACAAATCACAGGGCCTCAGGGCTGATAGGCCTCGCAGACCTTCTCATTATCCCACTTGGGAAACCGAGGCCAGGGCTGGTAGATGGATCACAGTTATTGGCAACAGCATCCCATGGGTTATGACTACCCCATTACCAGGTCCCCTGAGCTAGACCTCCAGAAGAAGCCAGAGTTACTGGTTAACATCAAAGCCCATGCACGAGGGGAACGTCTCCACTTCCCCAAGCCCTGGCCTGAGCACCTATGATGTACCCAGCCATGTGCCAGGCTCTGAAAGGACTGGGGACACAGAGCTGATCTCCACAGAAGCCTGGGGTCCAGGCAGAGTACAGGCACTGGCACCGAAGACACCCAGGGGCGACAAGGCAACAGGTGGAGATAGACCACCCATCAGGTCGAGGGAGCAGAGTGAGCAAAGGCTAGGCAGCTGGGAGGATGAGAAGACTAGGGTGTGGACGGGTATCTACAAGTCACGGGGGTGGGCTATACTGCAGAGTGGGCGAGAGGAATCAACAGCCACTGGAAAAACAGGTGAGAGTTCGAAGCAACAGTCCTAAAAGAAGAGCCATGGAGGGCTGCCCAGGTTGGCCAGAGAAAAAACATTCTGCGAAGCGACAGTTAAGGCAGTGTGGTAGTGACGTCAAAGGAGAACTTTAAATCAATGAAACAGAGGCGAAAGTGCAGAATTAGACCCAACTATGTATGGAAACACAGTATGGTTAAGGAGGGCACTAATTATATGCCAGGTCCTGTGGGACATGCTTTCCACAGAATATTCCACCCAATCTTTGCAATAAGCCTCTGGGGGAGATATTATGATCCCATTTTACAGAAGAGAAAAGCTCAGTTTAAGCAACCTTTCAAGGGTCACATGGCCACAATGGGCAAAACTGAAATCTTAACTCCGCAAGCTCACTTTGATAACAACTACTCTATTTTGTCTCTCCTTGTGGAAACAAAGAGACAAACACCAATTATTTAATAAACAGGATGGGGAGAACAGGGTTATCCTGTTCCCATTCAGGAACACTGAACTAGATAGCCACTGCACCCACGAAAATGTACTCTAAACAGATTAAAGAGTTAAGTATAAAAAGTCATGTTATCCGAAAATATCAGAAAACAGAACAGAATGTTTATCGGATCCGTGGAAGCAGGATAACTTGCTCAGCCCTTGAAGCAATCACGGAGGAAGGGAGATTGACAGATTCAAATATATACGCATTAATATCTTCTGTAGAAGGAAGCATAATAAAACCAAAATGAAAAGGACATCAGACTAAGAAAATATCAGCACCAACTATGAGACAGTTAATATATACGATGTAGAAAAGACTCAGTCAAATTAAAGAGAGAGCAAGACGCCAACAGACAAAAAGACACGAGACACAACAGGAAAGTCACAGAAGAGGTGATCTACCACAAAACAAACACATAGGAAAAATGTATACTTGATTCGATGACAAGGGGAGAAATGTGCATGAGACATACCTACCATAATGAAACCGGGATATTCCATGCCACCGCTGACATGGAAAAGAGTTCCAGCCTACTGGAAAGCAATATGGTGGCCACCCCTGGGCAGATAGCCAGTCAGAAAGAGGGGAGACAAGGACCCAAGACCTCTGCCTGCTGCCTCAGGAGTCACCCCTTACCACACTGCCCATCTGTTTCAAGTCCATCCATCCAGTCTTGCTCAAAACAGCCTCCTGTTCTGAGTGCTGGGGATGGTGCCAGTGATGGATGGGACACAGTCTTTGTCCTCCTGGGCTTACGGTGTAGTGAGGGGGACAGGACCAGGAATTATAATATGGGTGGTAAGTGTCCTGGGAGCCAGAGGATATGGGAGCCTAGCTACTTCTCAGAGGAGGTGGCTTCTAAGCAGACCTACCTGCAGGCTGAGCAGAATGAGCCAGATGAGGGGAGAAGGCACCAGATGGAAGGGAGAAGGCAGGGGAAACAGCATTTGCTGAGGCTGGGAACTGGAGAAGGGGCCATTCACTGAGCAAGGAGGCAGGGAGAGCTGAGATGCTAAGGCAGACAGAACCTTATCATGACGAGGCTTCAGGGCTACACTGGGGGGCTGAGACTGAAGCCCGGATGGTGAGCTGCATTCTAGAAACTGGCCTCTGGCTTCAGGTGGAGAACGGATTGGGGAAGGTGAGACTGGAGCCTATCTAGGAAGCCAGGCAGAAGCTGCTGTGATGATCCAGGGGTGGGACCAGGAGGCAGGACTGTGAGCAGAGCCTGGACAGGGAAGAAATATTTGATGAGACAATAACAAGTAAAAGAGAGTGGCAGTGATTCAAAAATAGACATTTCTATTGATGGCTAGAAAGGGAAGCAGGATTGGAGCCAGCATAAAACCACGACAGTGCCCGGTATGTTTTCCACCATATGGAACTGAGTCTCTCGGAGATGAATGGAAACTGCCAAGAGCAAGGGGTCACCCAGGAGCAGAAAGGGGTGACACACCGCTCACAAACCCTCATTTCCTCTCCTTGGTCACACACTTCCTTCTGATTTCTTTTTCTGATGATTCATAAGAAAAAAATTTCCCCTTTTCATTTCAAACCAGAAATGCTTGTGCACCTGGGCTCACCCTGCCCAAGGCCTAACCTCTGCCCCTGAGCCAACAAAACCCAGCTTAACCCCAGGTGACTGAAAAGACTCTGGCTGCCAAGAAACTGAGAGGAAACAAGAGGGTTTTGGCTCTGTGACGGCTGTCAGAGGCCCCCATGGACCCTCCTGTGCTCCAGGAGGGTCTTCAGTGGCAGCCCCCACACGCAGGTCCATAGCCCCTCTGCCAGAACCCATAGGGTTTCAGGATTCAGAATTTGCTTGGATTTCAGAAACGTAAGGAAGCAAAGATTCTACAATTATGTTGGAACTACAGTGTGGTCTGAGGCAACACCTGCAGTCAACGCATTCATATTTCTGCAGCAAATCCTATGAATATTCAGGCAAGTGGGTTAAGCAAAAAGTATAAAGAGACTCATGCCAGCACAGGTCAGGTTTGCAGACCAGATGAGTTTGCAGCATCTTTACAAAACAACGTTTGGTTGTGGAGCTTTCTGGATTTCAGATAAGGGAGTTTAGAGCTGAACCAAGCACTGGGCACACATGTACTCGGCCCTCATCGGAAGACCATCCCTCTGTATGCCCATTTTACAAATGAGGAAACTGAGGCTCAGAGGGATGAAGGAAGCTGCCCAAGGTCTCACAGCTATTAGGTGGCTGAGCTGGGATTTGAACCCAGATCTGACATCTTTCCACATGCACCATGGATCCTCCAGACTACTGAAATGCCAGGCAGAGTGGTTAGGATTTCAGGGAATGTGGGCCCCACACTGGGAGGGGTCAAAACCATGTGCAACAGGAGTCGGGCTGCTCCGCAGGACTCAGAGTCCACCGAGGGAGGCAGACGACAAACAAGTGAACACACAAAATTGGCTACAGTTGTGACAAATGCTGTGACACAAACAAAGAGAGTGCAGAGACAGAAGAGGGAGAGAAACATATTTAAAAATGTCTCTCTCTAGAGGTGACAGTTAAATGGGGGGAGCCCTGAAGAAGGAGAGGGGGCCAGCCACACAGTAAGAAGGGAGGGCACTGCTGGCAGAGGGAACAGCGAGTGCAGTCGCTGGGGTCAGCAAGCAGAAAGCTCACCACAGGGGACGGACCACGGCTGGAGCACAGTGAGCAGAGGGTGGGACCAGGATGAGGTCAGAGCGCTCAGCGGGAGCCAGGGCACGTGGGGTCCCGAGGCCATGACAGGGACTTGGATGTTACCCCAAATGGGAAGCCCTTGGAGAGTTTTTGCAGAGGAGTAATATGCTCTGACTTATATTTTAAAGACAACTCAGGCTGCCATATGGAGGATGGATTCTGTGAGACTCCGTTCCTTGAGTCTCCATTTTCTCATCTATGTAATGGGTTCGTGAGAAATCTTGTGAAAAGCACAGCCAAGGATGTCTGGCACACAGCTGACTCTTAGAAGGTGGAAGAAGAAAGACTGGATTTTCCCATCTAATCAAACCAGGAGAACCCAGTCCTAAATCATCCAAAGTCACTGCCCCGCTCAGAATCCTTCACAGGCTCCCCGCTGAGCCCAGGATGAAGACCGACCTCTTTCCCTTGGTCCCCAGGTCCTCCTTGATCTGGTTGCTGTTGATTTCTCCAGCCCCATCCCTCACCATCTCCCACTGGACCTCTGCTCTCCTGCCCGGTGAACCGCCCCTGACACGCGGCGGGCCCTCTGTCTGGAGCACAGGGTCTCCCAGACGCTGGCTTGGCATCAGTCTCCCTTCCCACAAACACTGAGGAGCACCGACCCTGGGCCAGCCCTGTCCCGAACACTGAGAGGCTCAAAAAGTGGCTGAGGGCATGTGCATGTGCGTGCATGTGTACGTATGTGGGCATTCAGGCATGTGAGCGTGGACACAAAACCAGAATGCAAACAAACCCAGCCTGACCCTCTTCTGATTGCGGGGCTGGTTCTTCACCTTCACCTACGCGTCCATTTCCTAAAAGAACGTTTACAGAGGACCTACTTGGTGCCATGCACTATTCCAGGGCCCCAGGATACAGAAGTGACCAAAGATCCCTGGAGACTGCCTCTCACATCGGAGACAGAAAGCAAAGACCAAACATAGGAAAGAAGTCCCTTACACAGCACGTTAAGAGGTTGTAAGAACTACGGAAAGAAGACAAAGGCGAACAGGTGAGATGAACCAGGAGTGCAGGGATGGAGGGTCTGCAAGTTTACACAGGGTGGTCAAGGCGGGCCTCACTGGGAAAGGGACAGTGGAGCAAGACTGGAAGGAAGGGAGGGAGTGAGCCAGGCAGGTGGGGAAGAAACGGCACGTGCAAAGGCCCTAAGGTGGGAGTGTGCGGGGGGGGGGGGGGGGACCAGTAAGGTGGGCAGAACAAGCAAGGGGGGAGGGGAGGAGAAAGCAGAGAGGCAGCAGGGGATGGAGTGTACCCCCACAGATGGCAGAGATTACCCCTCCCCACAGAGAGGGAGGCAGCACTTTTTCCACTGCCTTATCTGATGCTGTGGTCGAGGAGCCGGCGAGGGCAGGCGTGAGGGCTGCAGAGCCCAGCACGTTGGAGGAACCTCAGCGGGGCCTCAGAGCAGCTGACATCCGCTCGGCCTGCGGCTCCTTCCTGTGGCTTCCACATCGCAGGTTGCCCCCGGGGTTGCTATTTTTGCTCCTGTTTGGGGTTCTATGCAGGGTTCCTCTGTGCAGGTACTGGGGGCCGCTGGGCCTGGCCCCTCTTGGGGTTTGCTTCACTCAGAGCAAAGGAGAGGAGACACTTAAATATTCCAGGTGTCTTTGGGGACATTTACTGTCCAGCAAATGAAAACGAAGAGGAAACTTGTTAGAGGAGTCGTTTTGTCAATCTCATGACCTTCCAAGCTCAGAGAGGTTAGATGGCTTGTCTGAGGTCACACAGACAAATCAAACCACAGTCAGAGGATTCTAACCTAGTCTGCCTAGTCTGAAGGCCTTTAATTTGCAGGGAGTTCTCTGCACTTACTGCCTAATTAATGTGTCCCAAGCGGACACTCTGTGCCGTCTGGCCTTCCAGAGGGCATGAGGATAAAGGTGATTCACACACGGACGGCTCCAGTCACCCCAGAGCACCACAGCCCTGACAGGGAGGACTACAACGGGGTGGGCACAGGGAAGGGGCGGCCGGCCCAGACTGCTGGGGTGGGACAAGTGGGCAATCAGAGGCGGCTCTGGGAAGCAGTGATGCCGTGACTCTGTCTGCAAGGATCAGCAGGAGTGTGAGGGGTAGAGGAACGTTCTGGACAAAATGCAGGTCCGTATATACAACACCAAGAAGCCTGATAGCTTGGGTGGTGGAGGAGGGGCTCTAAGGAGCAGCAGGGAGGAGGAGGCAGAAGCTTGCTGACTGCAAAACAGGCGCTCTGACAGGCGCCCAGCCCTGCAAGTGGGCATATTGAAAGCCTCAGAACTGATTCAGCGGGCTACCAGCGACCATCCAGCCTATAGCATTCACAGGGGAGTGGTCACAGAAATCCACTGGCTGCTTCGAGGCGAGCAGATGCTAAGGGGGAAGGTGGAGGCAGGGAGGCCAGGGCGGAGGCCCCCGGATCGCCCAGGAGACAGGTGATCGTGAGGCAGGGAAACGTGGTTGGACCCTGAGGGTGCCGCGGAAGTGAGGAAGAGAGGTCAATGATGACGTAAGCCAAGGAGTTGACACATGGGGTTAACCAAGATGGGTGCGATGGGGGAGGGCATGTCTGGGGGTGGGGTTGTGTGAATGAAGACAAGGACCATTCAGAGCCACTGTCTCCTCTGGATGAACCTTTGGAGATGAGGACGTGCAATCAAAGCTGCCTTGCTATATGATCCCCCACTCTTAAGGGGCTGCTGTTGCCATGGCCTCGATTGTTCTGCACAGCAAGAAAGACCCGGAGAAGCTCAGTACCTTGCCTCGAGTCTCACAGCCAGAAATCAAGAGAGCGAAGCCTGCACACGCAGGCCCACCTGGCTCCTATTCCAATGCCCATCTCAACAGACACCCCACAGCGGAGGCCCCACACCCTCCCTGGAAAATGGCCCCCCAGGGTCTGGGAGAAGCTGGAGAACCCACCCCCCATCTATGATGAGCTTCATTTGCGACTGTTCACACTTGTGCACACTTGCCAGGCCCCCTGGCTGGACAGAGATGGCGACTCCTGGGTGGCCCCCAGGCCCCCTGAGGCGATCACAGTGCGTGCCACTGAGGCTGCCTGCTCAGGAGCCCCAAATCCCTGCCTCTGCTCCCGATTTCATTAATTACTGGTTTGTGAATGCACGAGGCAGCAGAGGAGAGAGTCATCACGAATGCCACTGACTGCGGAAAGGAAATTAACTTCCAACGTGAAGCTTGTCCCCCTCTGGACGTTCCGCACACAGCCCTGATTTCCAACACGGAGAACAGGAGTGGGTGGGACCAGCCTGAATTATTTTTCTGAAGGAATCAGAGACCAAAAGAAGGTGAAGAACTTGCCCAAGATCGCAAAGCAATTACAAAGCAGGATACATACATATAACTCATTTCCCGCTCCCTGGGCACTTTTGTTTTTTCCGTAAATATTCAGTGGGTGCCTGCTGTGTGCCAGACCCTGTATGCCAGCAGACATCCTGGGCCCCAGTCAAAGCTCCCCCAGAGGGGAGGGTATTTTATTTACTGAGCACCAACAAAGTGCTTTATATATCTTGTCCCGTTTAATCCTCCTAACAATCTGCCATTTTGTAGGTGAGGAAATACTGGCTCAGGGAGGTAAGGAGACCCGCCTGAGATCACACAGCGGGCATGGAGCAGAGACAGGGCTCAAAGCCCAGTCTTAAACCTGGGTACAGCCTCTGTTCTCCAAGCTCAGGAGGTGTGTCGGGGCAGCAATACTCCAGACACACTTTCTGTTCCAGGATCACTCCCTCCTCCCTTCCACACCCTTCCTCCCAGATCCATGGCTACTGTCCTGAGACCCCACCAATACTACACTGGTGACCAGCATCCAGTTAGCTCTTCAGGAAATGTTAAAAATAAAGAGTCAGATTTGTTCCAAGACAGCCAGTAAGTCCCTGTAATTAACTCCCCTCCCAGTCAAGAGCCCATGGATGTGGCCAGAGACAGAAATCCATACCAGCCAGGGCCAGGAGGCAGACTGGGGCCCTGCATTCGGGCTCCCGAA
This sequence comes from Equus caballus, assembly GCF_041296265.1. Classification (NCBI taxonomy): domain Eukaryota; kingdom Metazoa; phylum Chordata; class Mammalia; order Perissodactyla; family Equidae; genus Equus; species Equus caballus. The sequence continues at coordinate 34,333,324 of NC_091705.1, read as the reverse complement.
GAAGAGAAGCAGATCACAGAGCCTCTGGCCATACACAAAGAGGGGAGCGCCCAGGTTATACACACACATGCACGCACGCGCACACACACACACACACACACACACACAGTGGGAACCATGAAATCCTCCTCCTGAGCAGAGCCGCATATTCTGGGTCATTTGCTCATTCATTCACTCAACATTTGTGGAGGTCCTACCACATGCTAGGCTAAGTGTTAGACAGAGTGTGTGTGTGTGTGTGTGTGTGTGTGTGTACGTACATACACACACACACACAATCATCAAACCCGGGGACAGCTATCAGCGTCCCCATTTCACAGGTGAGGAGACTGAGACGGGCAAGGCTCAAGAAGTGTGCCTTACATCACAGACTGTACCTGTGGCAGAGCTGAGATTTGAAACCAGGACCTAACCCAGACCCCGGTACACAGTAGGCACTCAATAGCGATTTCTTCAATGGCTGGCTGGCTCCAAAGCCTTCCCCTGCAGACCGGGCACCTGTGGCCTCTTGCTTTCAGACCCAGTGTGCTGAAAGCGGGGCACAGAAGCTCCTGTTTCTTGGTCTCTCTCTGTCCACCTGGATATTCCAAGGGAGGGAAGGCAGGTCTGAGAGGGCGGCTTCCACTCCTGGGACACATGTGCACAAAGCCAGATTTTCAAGGACTGTGATAAATCAGGGCACCAGAAGAGGTCGGGCCTCCTGTTCGGCTGGTGCAGCCCTGTCAACAGCAACAAGCCCCGCCCCCAACTCAGCCAACTCCCAGCACGAAGCCACTCTCCCCAGGGACCATGCCATTAAAGCTGGAAAATGCCATTAGAGTCAGGTTTCTGCATTCACAATCTCCGTCACCTATTACGTGTGTATGTGGTTGCCCTCAAATCTGGGACGACGTCCTTCCTCATTTTTGCTGTCCTTTCTTCTACGAAAGTATGGCGACTGAAGATCCCAACTGGTTACTTTTCAGTATCCTTAACGGACAAAAGGAAAATGGGGCACTCACCAAATTTTGGGAGGAATTTTTATTGATTCCACAAACTCCAAAATCCAATGGAGGAGGCAACACAAACTTTACTCCTGATGACGCCCGCAGCCGCTCCTCACCCAGGCCTCTCCCGGCTCCTCCACGCCATGGGCTATCTCCATCATGGCTTCTGGTCTGAGTCGGTCAGACACCCCCCACACCCACACCTGGCCAGGCCCACTGCAGGGTGTGCTGGATGGATGGATGGATGGATGGATGAATGAATGAAAGAACAAATGCTTCCTGAGCACCCTGGGTGCCTAAGATGCTCTGGGCACCAAGACCTGCTCTCTGGGGGCCAATCTCAGCCACTTACAGAATTCCTTTTCAAGAAGGAGCTGTCACCTGCGGGCCTCCTGGACCTTGCACGGCATCTTCATTCTACAATGTGACAGGCAGGAGTCCAGGTCCCTGCCTGCCCCTACCCCGGCCTCGTCTGTCTTCACCCCGCAGTGACGGTCTGACCACCTCCACCCCGGGAGGTGGCGGGTGCCCGCTGCTTACCTTCTGCCGAAACACACCTGCAATGCACCAGCGCCTTGTAAGTAGAAGGAGCCCGAGCCTCATTCCACAGAAGCCCAGGCAGCGAGAGAACGCGCCCGCGACAGCCTCTGTGCGATTCTGCTGCATAATCAGCAGAGAAAGAGAAAAAATGCCAGAAATAGCAAGCTTTATAAGCCCTCCTGACAACTCTTGGTCCTCTATTGGCTGGAGGCCCGGCACCCCCGCCCCCCATCCCATTCCTATAAGGTGAAATGGAAAAACCTGTTATTTAACCTCTTTTATCAAAATCCATCTTCTGTCCCAATTTGGGCCTGTGTGTTTGGAGCTCCTGGCGGCGGTCTCCACGCCAGGTCTCAGGGAACAGAAGGGGAGGGAGCTCAGCTCTGCATCATTTGTGGCTTAAGGGCCATCCCCCCTCAGGCACCCCACCCTGGGAGCAGGTATCAAGCTGGCAGGGCTTTTGGGAGGCAATTTGGCAGCACCTGTCAACGTGTGAAACTTGCACGCCACTTCATTTGGCAATTAGACTTCTGAACATCCGTCCTGCAGAAACACTTGTATTCGTGTGCACAATGCATGTCCATGGATGTTGCTTGTTACAGAGAAGAATTAGGGGCAAGCTAAATGTGTAAAACTGGGGTCAGGTTGAACAGACTGAAATACATCCATTTCATGGAATATGATGAAATGAGGAAGGTCCATAGGTGCTGACTTGGAATCGGGTGGGAGGAAAAGTCAAGAACGTGATTCCATTATTATACAAACAATAACTGTGTGTGTGTGGATGTGCACAGTAAAAAACGCCAAACTGTTAATGGTGGTTACCCTGGGGAGCAGGAGAAGGAGGTATTTTCAGTTGCTGCTTTTTTCTTTCTTGTCTTTTTTTTTTTTCTTTTCCACAAGCATGTATTACATTTATAATTTAAAACAAAAATGTAAGTGCCTCCCTGGTTCCTTCCCACTCCTCTGAAGCCAGCAGGCCAAGGGCCAAGGTCACCCTCCACAAGGCGGCATCAGGCTTGGGACAGGGCTGGCCCGAGGCCCTGTGGATCCCCCAGCATGAGCTTTCACACAAGTGCAGTTAAATTAGGGCTCCGTGAAGAGTGCGGACTTTGGAACAAGACAGAACTGGGTTCAAATCCTGGCTCTGCCTGTTGGAGCAGTTAACTTCCCTGAGACTCAATTTCTTCAACTGTAAAATGGGGATGACAGGACCTATAAAGTGCCATGTACTGTGCTGGGCACTACTGAACCAATTTTAACCCTTTTGGACATTTCAGAAACACCAGAGGCCCCAGAGGAAGCCTCTCAGAGCTGAGGGTCCCCAGGACTGAGAGTTCAGGGGAATCATCTCATTAGTGAACACTTACAACAATAATAAACTAAGTGGCAGAGACAAGGGCCTGGGGCCAATGCCATGTGACGAGGGGGCCAACGCCCAGAGCGCCGTCAGGGCGCACTCCTCCAGCCAATGGTTTCTGGTTGGTTGTTTTGATGTTTTTCATTTCTGTTTATTGTTTGCCTTCCTCACTAGGCTGTGATCGCCTCGATGGCCGGGACCATCTGTCTGTTCATCTCTGGGTCCCAGCTCCTAGCACAGGGCCTGACACACAGTAGGTGCTCAATAAATAGAAAGTACGCACAGTATCTAGATCCAAGGCCATGAACAAGTACACGGAGTTTGTCTGAAGGAAAAGGAGATGTGGATTTTGCACCGTGATAGAAAGATGGATGGAAATTTCACACATACTGAAGATTTGGAAACACATGCACAAAGCTGGAAGGGTGCTAGAAGAAACCATCCATGAATATTTATATAAGCCTAAGATGGGAAAGGACTTTCTAGGCCAAATTCATATGGACAAGGACATCTATTTCTTCACTGCAACATTATTTATAAGAAAATGGAAATGTCAATAAAATCCATTGATAGAGGATTAATTAAATAACTCACAGCTCACAGCTGTCTGTACCATGGAGTACTATGCAGCCAGGAAAAACATTCGGCATTTACTGACATGGAAAGAAGCCCATATTGCTTGTTGAATGTTACACTTGCTAATTGGAAACCAGAGCCTCTGATAAGCAAAAGGTTTAACTGATTGTCACAGAGAAAGTGTGAAGGTAAAAATCCTTCAAATATCATTTATTCATTCATTCCCTCAACAAGCATTTTCTGTTCCCTCTGCCTACTTCCTGTTCCCTGCAGGGCACAGTTCCAGACGCCAGGGCAAAGTTTGAACAGGACACTCTCCTTGCCCTCAAAGATATGCCAGCTCGTGCACAGAGGTGAGAAATTACGTATCAAGAGAGACAGTGCTCACAGCTAAGGGTCCAAGGGTTTCATGGAAAAGGGTCTGTGTTGTTTGAGGTGGGATTTGAAGGAGGGGCAGAGTTGAAGTAAACAGAGAAGAAGAAAGTAGGCTAAGAGGGAGAGGTGGGACAATCCAGGGCAAGTGCAGGAAGCCCCCGCATTCTCCATCCAACACTTACTGAACTCCACCATGTGCGTGGCAAGGGAGTCTGTGGGAGCTGAGCTGGGAACAGAAGATTCTGGACTTGACTTGGCCACATGTGCTGGAAGGAGGAATTCTGGGGTTGTGCTCACGCTGTCAACAGGTGTGCAGTGACAGAGCAGATTCCCGACCACGACTCACTCACCCCGAGAGTGCCAGCCCCACGGGCAGCCAGGGCTGGGGCAGGTATGCCCACCTGGCAGGTGGGGTAACTGCGGCTCAGCAAGGCGAACCCCTGCATGTGGGATTCCAAAAGAAGTGTTCTTCGCTTTGCACTCAACATCTGGGCCAAGGAGCCCAGTGCGGGGTGGAGGGAGCCGCAGCTCCATGGACCCTCTGCTCAGTTCCTTCTGGGGTGGGGCCAGGGTGGGGCCACTGCATCTAGACAAAACTCAGCATTTTTTATTTTCATTTTTCAGATTTTGAGGCATCTCGATGGTGATGGTTCAAAACAAAGAGAGATGACTCAGCTTCCTGTGGAGGAGGTGCAGCCTTTTGGAAAAGATTCTTCCGTTTTAACGCTTCTCCCTTCTCGGCCCCTGAGGCAGTCATCCAGGGCAGCCTGTCGTCTCGATGTTCAAGTGTTCCCAGAGTGAGGGGCAGGGAGAAGGGACAGGCCCTGGGGCCAGATGGCCTGAGTCTGAATCCTGGCCCTACCCCTTACTCACTGAGAGGACCTGGACAAACTTATACCCTCTCTGAGCCTGCATTTACTTATCTTAAGACTTCCCTGTGGGTCTTTGTGGAAAGCAGCCATCATCTATGGGAAAGGTCTGGTCCTGTGTCTGGCACAGAGTAGGGGGACAATAAATACCACTGTTAATAACAACAGCCGCCTGCGCTGAGGGTCTGCTGTGCCTACATTATCTCTTTTCATCCTCACACCTGCCCAGCACAAGTTCCCATTTTACAGATGAGGAAACTGAGGCTCAAAGCCATGAGTTGACCCGAGCTTCCATTTTCCCATTTGTGAAGGTCCGTGTTACACACCCCTGGCCAACTTAGAATTGAATGTGTACAAGCTTTTTCTTTCTCTCTGACTCTCTCTGCACCAGCAGCCAAATGCACACTGGCCCCTCACTGTCTTTATCTGCAAAATGGGGACAACATTCTGAGGCCGTTGAAATATTCTAGTCAAGGGTTAATAAAAATTATTCCGTGAAGGGCTCGGGACCTTCAATAATATCACACCTTTCCTTCCTCTGGGACGAGGAGTCAACGGAAAGCTGAGCTCTTCACTCACAACATCCCAAGGAGAGGCACGAAGCTGTTGGGAAAACCGCCTCACAAATCTAGAGAAAACCCAAAAGCTTAGAAAGAGGTGCGAGCTCATACAGATGAAAAGAAAAGGACTTTAAAACAACCCATCATTCAAATGGCCACCCTGTGCCGTGACATTAACACGGGGTCTCACAAACCTCTGTCCTGGAACCAACGTAAAAAGAAAATCTGTTGCAGGTGAACCCAAGATAACCCAGGACGGTCAAAACCCAAGTTTCCCCCGCCCCTCGCATCACCCTGAAACACAGGCTGACAGAGCAGCCTTAATAGTAACTGACTAATTTTAAACCCTGTGATTACCAGGGTTGATTTCCATGGAACCTTCCCTTCACAGCTCCGAGAACCTCTCGCGAGCGGTAATTGCCAAGTGCAATTTTAGCTCTGTCACATCCAGCCATCGGTGCTAACTAAGGCGGCGGAGCCTCGCCAGGTAAGCTGCTAACGAAGCCGGCTCTGCTGCTTAACTTCACAATATTGTGATGCCCCGTCAGCACCTATAAATGCTGAGAAGCTACAAGCTTCTCTTAAACAAATCTCGCCGGAGGGAAGTGCCTGCAGCCGCTTTGCGCCTCTCGGGCGCCCTGTCTGGATCCTCACGCCCACTGGGACATCGTGGATGCTTACTCCCATGTGCCTCCTCGAGGAAAACGCTGACCACCACGGGGCCACGCTGCGCACGGGAGCATGCACCGTGCCCAACCTCTCTTCCTCCTCTGCAGTCGCCTCCATTTCCCCTCTCCATCTCCACAGCCCTCCCAGAATTCGAACTCACGACTGATGGCACAGGTGGTCACCAAATGGGCCTCACTAGTCCTCCGACCCCACTGCATGTACTCGTTCGTGGGGCATATGCACACGCCATGTTCCAGCCTCATTTTGTCAAAGTGCCCCATTGGCCTTGGCATCTGTCCTATGATTAAACAGCTTCCACCCACCACACACACAACCCTCCTCCTGACTGGGTCCCGACCCAGACGGTACTCTGGCACGGCTGGATTTGTTTGGGCTGACTTTGTGCTGACTTCAGCTTCCACCCAGAAATTGACAGGAGCTAGCTATGATGGGCAGAGGGATGAGAACTATGTCCTCGGGCGCCCACTATACCCAGGCAGGCACCAGGTTCTTGACACCCACATAATCCCCACAATCAGCCAGAGAGGCAACGGAGCAGGGATTCATCCCCCCTTTTTACAATTGGGGAAACTGAGGTCTGAGAACTTCCATGAGGCTGGTAAGAGGAATTTCTTTTAGCTCCAAATGTCGGTTAAGTCTATACTTCCCATGAGGAGCTGCCAAGCCTCTTCCCATGAACAAAGAAATCATGCAATCTATTTCCCTTTTTGCTTGTCTGCCAGGAAGCCCAGAGCCAGATTTGCAAGACAATTTCAAAGACTATAGAGTCCAGGGCCAACATATCTGTTTTTGTTTTCCACTTAGAATTTGTTCTACTTTATTTTTTCCTTGGCTCTAATTTTGCAATGTTTTATATATACTTTTATATCGTTACATGTTCTTGTGAATGAATGGCCAAAAATAAAGAATCACCAAAAGCAAGACACAGAGAGGTTAGGTAGATGACCCAGGGTCCCACAGCCAGCCCAGTGGTTTGTCTACCCCAGTGCCCTCCACACTGACCCCATCTCCTTCGTCCCCTCCTCAACCACAAAAGCAGTTTCTGAGCATCTGCCAAGCACAACGCATGACAGGCCCTGCCACATCCATCTTAACTTCCCAACGACTCCAGGAGGTAACACTAACAGTAGGACATACGCTGTCCCAGGGATGTTTACATATTTTGGTCCTCATGACAACCCTATTAGGTAGGAACAATTCTTATGCCCATTTTACAGAGGAGGAAACTGAGGCACAGAGAGGTTAAGTAACTTACTAGATGTGCACAGCTAGTAAGTATCACAGACAGGATTGGAACCAAGGTTCTGGGCCCTACCGTCCATGCTCACTACAAGACTGTCAAGAGAATCATCAAGGCCCTCGTTTTACAGATAAGAATCCAAGACTCCAAGAGACAAGGGGTTCACCCAAGCTTGGATTTTGTCCAGTCTGGATGGCTGCAGATGCAGAGGGAGAAGGCAGGGGCTCCAGGGAGCCCCACTCCCAACTTCCAAGGCAAGGCCGTGCTTCTAGAAGCACAGGCACGAGGGCACTCCTGCCAGAGGTGCACAAGGAGGCTGCCAGGCAGAAACGCAAGGACTGGAAAACCTTCCCGGTCTCCGAGGCCACCTCAGCTCCCCTCCCCACCACCCTGGACCCCCCTGCGCTGGGGTCAGGCATCATAAGTCAGCTGCCCCCACACAGGGAACAGACAAATATGCTCTTTCCCACTGCACCGGCAGCTGAGCCCCAGTTCAGCCAAAGGCAGTGTGGAAACGAGCTCTGAAGCCTGAAGACCCAGCTTCGAATCCCAGCTCTGCCACTTCCTAGTGGTGAACCCTGGGTGAGGGTGGCCTCTCCACAGTGGGGTATCAACGCCACCACTCGCTGGATGTCTGCAGAGACTGGCAGAGCCTGCTGGCCCCATGCCCTCGACCCAGAGTAGATTTGCCACCGTTTCAGCACCCGCCTCCAGCAGCGTCCTGGCATCTCCTGCCAGGGCGTCAATCAGGAGATGATAGAGGGAGGGGGACGGGGGGAGGTTCGCTCGAATTTATCTCACTCAAGACAAGCTTTCTGGGACAAGACGGAAGAATAAAATCAAATAATAAAATGTGAGATTGAATAGAAACCCAGAGTCAGGACTGATTTTTCTAGAACTTCTCAGTCCGATCTCAGGCAGGGAGGGAGGGCTAAAGGGGGTCTCCGTGGTTCACCCCACTGCTGGTGGCATCTGTGACAGGCCCTTCTCGTGGCTATGGCGGCGGGATGGGCCGTCGGCCACGTGATGCATGCTGGTTGCCATGGTTTCTGTTTATTCTGGGGAAGACAGCTTCCCTGACATCCAGGGCTGCTGCAGGGGACGGTGTGCTGCTCTCCGACCGTACAGTAAGGGAGGTCCCCGCACCGGCCGCAGCCGCCACAGGCAAGAGCCCGCCTGCAGATGCAAAGGCCCTAACGCTGACTCAGCCCACGGGGGACGGGACAGGCCCCATTTTCAGATGAGGAAACCGAGGCTCGGGGCTGGGCGGTGACTTGCCCAGAGTTTCACGGCGACATCAGTGAGGAGCAGGGATTCAAACTCAGATTTGTCTAACCTGTCCCATTTTTCCATCTCTGTGCTGGCTCACTGATGGTCATTATTCTGGTTCCCCGGGACTCTGTGCCTTTTCCAAAACCGCGCCCCCTTGAGTGAAGCTGTTGAAGATGCTATGGAACATCAAAGGCAGCTCCTGGGAGCAAGCAGGCCAACCCCAGAGGGACTCAACACTCAGATCCCCCCTCAGGACACCCATCCTGGCCTGACATGTGGACACAAGGCTGGCTTGGGGATAGGGGCTTGGGGTTCAGCTGGTCAGGAGAGTTCCCCAAGTGTTCCTACTGTGCACCCTCCCCACAGGTCTCCCCACCCAGATCTATCCCATCGCCCTCAGTTCACGGATCAAAGATCGCGGCCAACAGAACTAAATCCAAAACTCTTACTTAACCCAGCACCCCAGCCCTGCTTATCACTCACACCACACCCCCCTCCAATCCTGCACATCTGACCCCTCCCTCACCACCTCCCTGCCCTTTCCAATTCCCAAATCCCTCCTCGCCTGCAAAGGTTTCCCTGGGGCCCACGCGAGCATCGAATCTCTCCCTCCTCCCAAAGGACACCAAGCCCCACTGCCCTGTGTGCGAGCTGCCCGTGGAAAGGTCTATTCCCACTCCCCCCTGAGACTGCGTACACAGGGGATGCTCAGAGGATAGCCACAAACCCAAAGTTCCTTTCTCAGCTGAAGCTTGCTGACCCTTCAAGGGAACTGGCACTTCACTGGGTGCTCAAACGTGCCAGGTCCCTCCTTCCACAGGGCCTTTGCACACACTGTTCTCCCTGTCTAGAATGCCTCCCCTGTCCCAGCAGCTCCTAGTCTTCCTACAGGTCTCAGCTTAAGGGTCAGGGAGCTCCCGCCTGCGTTTGCACAGCTCTCCCAGTCACACCTGTTACACTCACATTGTGTGCTGAATTAGGTGGCTATTTATTAGCTAGACTAGAGGCCACAGAAGCACAACACTGGGTCTGCCTTGTGCACTCCGGAGTCCCTGCCATAGAGCTTGGTGCGCAGCAGGGGTCCATAAATGTCTGTCTGAAGGAGCGAGGGCAGCTGTCGTAGATTACCAAGATGACCATGGGTCCTCCCATTTCTGCACCGTGCTCTCTGCCCGGTGACATTCTTGCTCCTCTCACCAAGAGCTGGGTCTGTGTCACCATGCCTGGAAGGCGGGCTTAGCCATGCTACTTTATTTGGCCAATGAGACAGCAGCAAATGTGCCACAAGCAAAGCTTTGACCCGCACTTGTGCACTGGGGCTCGTGCGGTGCTGGGAACCCCACAGCGCCAGGAATGAGCCTGCGCTGGCCTGTGGGAGGACGAGAGGCCACGGGGAGAGCTAAGCCAGCCCCTGGCCAGCAGCCTGCCAACTGCTGGACTGTGAGCAAGGCCATCCTAGATCACCCAGCTGCCAGGTGACCAGCTCACTGACCGCAGATGCAGAAGAGAGCCCCGCAGAGGCCAGCCAGCCCAGCCCAGCAAGCCCCCCAGCCAACCCACGGATTGTGTGCTAAATAAAATAGTAGTTTTAAACCACTAATTTGGGGTGGCTTGTTAGGCAGCAATAGATAACTGATCCAGGAGCTCACAGCCAAAAGTCCGGTCTGTACAACAACAAGTTGAGAACAAAGCCTCCTGGGAGGTGGAAAGCAACTGGGGCGTGAGGGTCAGGCCTCGGGGTTTGAGCCCTGCTGGCCTATGACTTTGAATTGAGCTTGGACATGGTGGGCACTCACCCTGTGCCCAGGTCTGCCCATCTCTGCAGTGGGAATTACACACCCTACGCCAAGTCTTCTCAGTGGGAATGGTTTGAGTCAAAACAGGGAACACATGGGAAAGGACCTCCCAGAGGAAGCTGAAGACCCTCTGCATATGGGACATGTGCTGCAGAATAAAGCTCATTACTTCAGAGCTAGAGAGATTCCGGTTCATGATCCACTCTGCCACCTACAGGCTGTGTGACCAAACACAAGTTTCTCAACCTCTCTGAGCTTCAGGTGTCTGTGACATGGTAACAATAATACGTAATTTGCAGGGCTATTGTTAGGGTTATATGAGACAGTATACGTAAGACACCTAGCTCAGTGCCTGGCGCATAGTAGGTATTCAATAAATAGTAGCTCCTCCTCCATCCCCACCCCCACTTCACTGGTACTTCTCACACTATCATCTTAGCCCCAGCGCTCCGCTTGGCAGTAAGAGTTTCTGTGTTGGACATCAGCATCTCGTGCCAGGTGCCAAGTTGTGACTGTAGCTTATGTAACATCCTGAGAGAGAGAGAGGTTTACTTGAGGATGAGAGAGAAAGAGCCGGGTGTTGCCAGCTTTGACTGGGGGAGAACTCAGGCCACGGGGAACAGAGTGAAGAAGACCGAAGATGAGTCCTCACCACAAAGGCTTGACACAGCCGAAGCCCACACCTGCCTGCAGCTGGGGCAGTGATCTGTGGTCCTTCCTCCACTCGCCCCAAGGCACCGACGCACAGCATGGGGCTGGCCGCCACGGAGGAGCGAGGCAGGAAGGTGGGCTCCTCTCAGTGGCAAGGCGACCAGCTCTCACCCACACTGAGATCCCTGGAGGGCAGTATGACTCCAGGACCTCAGTCCCACAAGCAGCTACAACAAAAGTGGGAGCCCCTCTGCCAAGAAAGTGGTCTACAGGGAGGGTCCAGGACGGACTCCCGCCAGCCCCCAGCACACACATACACTGATGAAGAAGTTGAATCCAGGGGGCCTGACATGTGGGAAGATGGCCCCAGCGTGGGGGCGGGAAGGGCCCCAGAGGAGAGGGGCACAACACTGGATTCCGCCCACATCACACCTGCCCCAGAGCCCTCCGTGGCTCCCCACTACAGGACTCCAACTCCAGGGTCTGGCACTCAAGGTTCTTGTCAAGCTCCCGGGGGCCACCTCTTCCACACCAGCCTGGACCCATCCAGCCAGGTCTGCAGTGGCTCCCAAAGCCTGATGTTCTCTCTGCCTTTACCACGCCCCCTCCCTACACGCTGTGGTCCTGGAAGAGGAGAATGGGGATTCTGGCAAATAGGTTTGGGTTCCAATCCCAGTGTGACCACAGCCGGGTCACCTCCCCTTTGGAGCCTCAGCGCATCTGCACAGCAGGGACGGCTTCTGTTTCAAGGGTTGTTGTGAAGGTTAAATAAATAGCATAAATGAAATACCCATCCTGTGATGGATACTAAATAAATGCCTGTTCTGTTCTTCCCTCCTCCACATGTCCCCATTCTACCCTTCTTGGAGGTCCTGCCGAAATGCCTCCCTCCACCAGGAAGCCCTCCCGGAACACTGCCGGTCTAAGGGCTTCTCTCTCTCTCTCCTCCTTTCTCTCTCCTCCTCTCCCCTCTCTCTCTCTCCTCCCTCTCCCTTGGGCTCTGAAGTAAGAGCTGCCTCATCCTGCGCAGACCCCGACCCATCCACTCATCCCTACCCCCAGGCTCCATCACAACCTAAGGACAAGGACCAAGGACCAAACACAACCAAAACCTCATGAGGCTGGGGCACAAACAGTGCCCAGAGAGCAGAAGGAGCTTACCCAAGGTCACACAGCAGAGTGGAAACAAGAGCCAAGAGTCCTGTCTCCCAGTCCACACTCCTCAAGGCCATTCTCAGGCCGGGGTACAGTGTGTGGATGCTGATGGGCTCCCACTCAGATCCCTCTCTTCAGGCAGTGTGCTCATCCCCCAGTGGCCGTGAGTGCTGATGCCCATAGCTGCCCCTTCTCTGCAGAGCTGCCCCTGGCTGATGGGGGAAAAGCAGAGGAAGCATGACACCTCTCCCTCACCCCTCCCTGAGGAAGCCCACGGCCAATGACCAGCTGACATGGGGTGTACCAAAGGCCACCCCCACTCCGGCCTCCATATGGGACCAGCTCTGTAGTATCACTCATGCTCAGGGCTCCCCGTGGGATCGGGCTTAAGCAGGTGCCCAGCTGAGACCATGTCCTTGCTCACCTTCTCCCCTGGCCCTGTCCTGCTGCCCCCACTCCCCTTCTCATAAGAGCACTCCCTACTCAATCTCCTTCCCCAGAATCTGCTTCTATGGAGCTCAGCCTGACACAAAGGCCTTCGTTTTTAACCTGTGGTCCACTGACCCACAGCTCAGCATCACCTGGACCTTGTTAGAAATGTAAAGTCTCTGGCCCCACACTCCAGATCTACTGACTCAGAATCTGCATTTTAACAAGACCCTACGTGATTCACATGCATGTCAAAGTTTGAGAAGTGCTGGCTTAAGGTAGGTAGTTCCGAGCCCACCGTGGGGATCATCTAACTAACACGGTATTAACCAAAACCGCCCATCTGTTGTGGCGATCATATACCTAGCATGGGCGCTAGCCAACCTGACCATGGACTGTGAGGTGAGCCAGCTGGTATGGTCACAACCAGCCCCACCACCAGCTGTTTGATCTTCACGGTCTCTGCTCCTGGTGACTGTATGTTCCATCATCACCCAGGTAGAAGTTCCGTGTCCTGGTTTGAGCTCCAACCCCAAGCACCTTACTCAGTCACCAGAATTCTGTTTCTCTTTGACACCATAGGAACTGGTCCCAGGGTTTGCATTAGTCAATTAAAGCCTTTGCTTCTACTTCCTCCTTGAAGGGACCCCACCCCCAACACCACAGTCTAGGAAAGGCTCCCTCAGGGCACCCCTGGGGAAGATGCTGGAAAGAGGGGCCAATGGGATTGACTCTCCAAGACCCTGGAGGAGGGAGGGAGGGGGAGCAAGGCCACTGATGTCTCTGCTCTGGAGGAAGCAGCTGCCAGCTTTCCCTGAGTCAGAAGCCCCACTCCAGCCCACCCAGGGTGTGAGCCCCTCTGAGGGGATGTCCGTGACCTTTGCAAAACTAAATGCAATAACCAAGTCCTCCGAGCCGAGCGGACCCCAGGGCCAGCCCCGGAGGCTGCAATAATCCCGACGTGTGTTTGGACAGGAGGCACCCTGCAAAGCTCGGTCAACTCTGTGTGTCGCCTGAGGAGGGAGGCGGTTCACCTTTCGCTAATCGCCCTAATTCATTTTTTATTACTAACTTTCCTGTTTTCTATTTGCCGTCTGATTGAAGATATTACCAAAGGCATTTAAACAGCGTCAGACGGCACCACAATGGCAAACATAACTCTTTTTATTGAAATCTGCATTAATATACATATAATTCCCTGATCACAAAGACCTCATGGTCCACATGTTAGACCCTAAGTGAAGGCAGATTTCGCAAGAGGGATAGACACAATTGACGGTTTTTCAAAAGATAATAAGCCGTGCCAGGAGGGTGAAATAAAATGGGTGCCTTCCTATGCTGTTGGGGAACATGGATGACTCTTTTGGAAAAATGGCATGACAACCTGAATCAAAACCATAAACATGCTCACTCCTTTTGACCCAGGAGTCCTAGTGTGGCCCCAAGCCACTCTCTCTATCACATCCCACATCCAACCCATCCCCAAATTCGTATATTCTACTTCCTAATATCTGCCGTACCCTCCACTTCTCTCCACGCCCACCCTCCCACTACAGTCCAAGCCAGAGGGGCCCAATGGAACTTTCTGCAATGACGGGAATGTTCCATATCTCCATGGCCCAAGAGGGGCTATCGTAGTGGCTAGAGAGCCCTTGAAATGCGGCTAACGTGACTGAGGAATGAGATTTGATTTGATTTTAAATTTAAAAAGCCATGTGTGGCTAGTGGCTACCATATGGGATAGGATAGCCCTAAGTCATTATCAATTCTCTCCTTAACCATGGCAGTCACCTCCCAACCGTCCCCCTGCCTCCACTCTTGCCCCCATCCAATATTTTCCCCATAAGACAGCCACAAAGATTCTTCTAAAATGTAACACACCTCAACTCTCACTGCCCTTGAGACAAGCCCAAGCTCCTGGACACAGCCTTCGAGGCCCTGATTCCTCGGGACAGAGAGCATCCCAGCTCTCAGGAAGCCTATGGTGTTCCAGGAACCAGAGAGGCAAGGACAGCGGCACAGAGGACAGCAGTGAAGGCCTCCAGGAGGGGGTGGCACCTGAGCAGAAACTTACAAGACATGTATGTAGGAGTTTGCCAGGGAGGTGGGGCATGCCAAAACCAGACGCACAGCAATCAGAGCGGCTCTGACAGATATATCTCTGAGCCAGCAGCCGAGGGCCCCACCCTTGTGAAGCTGACATCCTAGTGGTGGGGGTGGGACATAAATTATAAACATAATGAATCGGGAAATCATACTTTGTAAAAAGGGGAAAGAGAAAGATGGGGAAGGGATTTCTCAGGGACCAGGCTGGGGTGGAGCCGTCTGCAGGGCTGAATATTAAGAAAGGGAAGCGTCCAAATAAACACTGTTCTGGAGTCTGCATGGGGGACAGGAGGGCGGTTTCCCCCCATTTTCTAAACTCTTTGGAAGGTAACATCATCTTCGTAAATTACAGTTTAACAAAAACAAAGGGGAGATAACATTAGGAAAGAAGGCACCAAAAAGTCCTTGCTCAGCAGAAACGTTCCCACGGACCGGAGAGATTCCGTTATCTCTGAAGGCCGGCCCAACTGTGCCCCAGATACCCCAGCCCAAGCAACCGGGAGCGACGCCTCCCTTCTGAAAATGGCAAGGTCACCACTGCAGGGAGAAGGGAAGTGGACAAAACAGGTGGCTGAGGTCTGCCAGCCCTTGCCCCAGAGAGTCGAGCGTTGATTAAAAACCATGAGGGCGAGGATTTCAAACATCAACCCTCTTGACTCCCATTTCAGCTTTCTTCCTTGGGCTTGGCGGGAAGTGAGGGTGGCATGTTGCTACAACGGGAATAAACATTTATTAACACTGGCAGCCTCAGACGCTGAGTCTGTCACCTTTATGTGTTTAATCCTCCCTGCAACAATGTACAAATAAGACAAGTGAGGCCAAGAGAGGGTGAGTGAATTATTCTTGGAAGCACAGCCCAGGATATGTTATGGTGGCCATCTCTGGAAAATATAACTGCCACACTGATTCATTCATTCTCTCAACAACTTTTTACTGAGTACCTGCCACACAGCAGACACCAACCTAAGGCGCTGGAGACTCAATAGTGAAGAAAATAAACACGACCCCAGTGGTTTGAAAGCTTACCGTCCTGAAGGTAGAAAAGACACTCAAGTAAGCTCACAGATAGCCCACGCAACGGAGAAAGACACACACTAGAAGCTGTGATAGAGGACAATGGTAACTGCGCAGAGGAGAGCGTCAGAGTCTTTGAGAAGGAGAGGATAAAGCTGAAACCTCAAGGGTGAACAGAAGCCAGCCATGTGAAGAAGGAAGGCAGGAACAGTCCAGGCAAAGGGAACAGCTTGTGCAAAGCCGTCAAGCCAAAAAAAGGCATTGGGGGGAGGCGGGGAGTGTCTGGGAAACAGCAGGAAGACCAGGGGGCTAGCATGAGTCGACGAGGGGAGGCCAGCTGTGCTCACCACCATGTGCCCAGCACAAAGCCTGGTCGCTGGGACAGAGCAGCCAGGAGTGACACTGGACAAGCAGGCAGGGGCTAGCTTACACCAGGACTTATAAGCCAAAAAAGGCATCTGATGCCAACTACACCCCAGGGGAAGCCACTGGAAGGTTTTAAGCAGAAGTGTGACAGGTTGGTAAGACTTCACCAAGCTGCAACAGGGAGCCATTGAGCAGTTCTGCACAGAGAAATGACAGGATTTGATTTCTGCATCAGAAAGATCTTGATCATGGACCGGATGGCTCCTCGGCTCATCCTGATGTGTGGCTGGTGGTCACTGGTTGGTAAACGTCCCCAAGAGCTAAGCATCCCCAGCTGGCATGTGGGAGGTGGCCACCTTTCAGAAAAGCAAGACACAGCAGTAAATGACAAGATATGTTGACAGGGCATCAGACAGACGCACGGGTGTCAGCAGATGGAAAACTGCCCCAGAGAACGCCTCCAAGGGTCGTGGCTTATTGTTAATGTCGAGCCATTAGGAAAACACAATTATGTGCTTCAGCGATACTGTAAGACATAATCCACAACAGCGTGCAAACATTTAGCGCTCCATCCAAAAGACAGGCGACACGACTCGCAGAAGAGCAGCTGGAGGAAAGGCTGCCGTTGCACAGGTGGGCGGTCGGGCCCTTCAGTATTTTTTTTCTCTTTGTCTCATTTAAAATCAAAGCCTGGCCCTTAGGCATTTGGAAAGGGAGTTAAACTGAACTGTCCCAGGTGCTTAAACACACATTATTAGCTCATTTACTTTCATAAACAGGTAAGCACTGTTAATCCCATTTTGTAGATGAGGAAACTGAGGCCCGGAGATATTAAGTAGCTTTCCCACTCCAGCCTCATCTCTCAACATTCTCCTCCCCTCCTATATCTTTGCACATGCCATTCCTTCTACCCGAAATGCTTTTCTCTACCTTGTTCACCTGGCCAATTCACCTGCAAGCACAGGCCAGTTCTCCCCTCCTCTGCCTACCCCTAGCCTGGCCTGGTGGTCTTACACCCATTTGGAATTGTGTATTTTTACCTGTCTCTCTAATAAGATTGTGGCTCCTCAAGGACAAGACCAGGTCTTAATCACCTGTTCATGCCTGGCACCTACCACAAAGCCCTGCACACAGCAGCCAATGGATGTTCTTTGCATGGCTGAACGGATGGATGAATAAATGAATTAACTCTTAATAAGTTGCAAAGCCAGCATTTGATGCCAGGCCAATATGACTCCAGAGTCTGTGAGGGTCTTATATAGATCAATCAAAAAATGTACACAAGCATGAAATATATTACAAAACAGACTGAGGGCTTCAGTCATCCCTCCACAAAGATACCGAAAGGACCACCCCTCGGGAAAACAGGATGATGAATAAGGATAAAGGGTTAACCAAACCCTTTTCCCTTTTGCAAGGGAATTTCACCCTTGTTAATTGTCTCGCATAAGTCCCCTGGAAACCAGATGAAGGGAGGATGTTAACTATGTTACTAGGCAACTCTGCTTATGGTCAAAATGACCCCTGATTCGGAAGTTGCATCTGGACTGCAGGAACTCTAAATAAATTATAAATATCTGATAAAGAAGCCATACTTTGGGTTTTCCTGAGTGCAGTGACTCTCGTAACTGACATGCCCCTTGCAGGGACCCCTGAAGCGAAGACTATGGAATTGTTACAAAAATATAAGTCCTTTGGGGAATGAAGCTTCCAAGCCTGGGTGGCTTCCAAACCCACCCGAGGTGGCTCTCATTCTCCTGCAACTGAACTAAAACCTGGGGAAGGGGGGCGGGCGAAGAGAAGAGCTGCTGGCCACCTCCGCAGACAAGTGCAGACACCGCTGCGAGAACTATCCCCGGGAAGAGGAACAGATCCTGTGCCCTGTTGGCAGCCGGCGGTTCCTGTCCCAACTCCTTCGAGGAGACAGGTGCCAAGTGTCGCCTGTGTGAGTCTTGCACATCTGCACATTTCACTGAACCTTAAAGAGTCCCTGTGGAAGCTGCAATGAGAAAGAACGGAACTGATACAGGAGCGAAAGGAGACAGTCCCACCCAGAACCACCATCACCCCTGTTCTGAACTGGAAAGCTCCCTAGACTCTATCACTTACAAAAGACATAAAAACCTGGGGTGAGCCTGTGCTCTCGGTCCTACAGAGGACCCAGATGACCCAAACAGCACCTGGCAGCAGGAATGAGGAAGGAGATAACTCATTTGATCTCCCAGAGGCCTCATCACAAACCTGAGATGCAAGTGTGATTAGGTGAGGAAACTGAGGCTCAGAGAGGCTAAGTGACAGGTGCAAAGTCACACAGATTGTAAGTGCCAGGATATGAACCCAGGCACTTCCATTGAACTCAAAGTCATCACACTTGAATCCACATCTGGTTTTGCATAAAAATTAGCTTACAGCTCAAGTGGACGCATAGAACAGAGAAAGCTGGGGTGGGGGGGGAGGAGGGGCCTCTGTAAACAATATAGGTAGCATCTAATAGGCACTCAGTAAATATGTGCAGAATAAATGAGCAACAAAAGGCCCAGGGTCCATCTTCCACATTATCAAGTTCAGTTCAAGTCAAATCGCAGCACAACGGAACAATAAAATTTATGCATGAAATTGACCCTGGGTTATACTACTGAGTTGGATTCGTTTCCAACAAGTTTCTAAATCATTCCTGCAAATTAGGCCCGACTTCGAGATAAGCACGTTTTAATTAGCTGTAATATGTAGGCATTCTATTAGCAAATGATGTTTGAAGCTGAAAACAGAGGCAGGAGGCCCTGCTGGGAATCCCCTGGTCCCCAGAAGAGCTAACACATCAACAGTACACACGAGGGGCAAGCTGACCCACTCTCCCCTCTCTCAGAGGGCAGGAGCTCGCCTGGCAGCGTGGAGGCTGCAGGAGAGAGGAGCGGAGAGGGCACAGGTGAACCCCTGCTCTGCCAACCAGCTCCTCTGCCGCATTTGGTGGCCTGATCTATTCGGATCTTAGTTCTCTCACCTACAAAATGGGGACACACGCGCCTAGCACAGTTCTTATGAAGAATCAATGAGAGGGTATAAGTCAATGAGCCTGAGATGTGCTAAGTGCCCAGGGAATAATCTGTGCTTTTTTCTACCCTACTTTTCTCCATAAAATAGCACAAAATTTAAAAATCAGTGAGAGGGGACTTTTTGTTTCAGATGGTAGATACAGCATACACTTTTTACCTCTCCTCTCTTCTAAACCCAGGAAAAAATAAAAATAAAAAGGAGATACGTGCACACACACATATACACATATTCATAACTCAAATATATACATACATATTCATAATTCAGATAGACTGATGAAAACACAATAACTCCATAAGCGCCCATAAGTAAACAAGAAAGGCCTGGGGATGAGAAACATCAAGAGTGTGCTGAAAAGTGGAAAGTCAAAGAGACAGACTGACAATGAAACTGAGTAGCTCTAAGGAGCCAGCACACCAACACAAGAACTCTGCAGAAGCTCTTTTCCTAACTGAACCCCAGAACATCCCAAGAGAGAGGCAGGAGGGTAGAGCAGGTGACTGGAGCTCTGTGTTAGCCTATAAGCTGACGGCTGGTCTGGCCTCCAGGCTAAAGCCAGGAAGAAGAATTATTTAATTAAAGTGAGAGAGCTGCCTCAGGATCCCCCAGGGATGGGCACAGGGCAGGAAAACCAAAGTGCAACAGCGCCCACAGGTTCCTGCTGGCCTCCATGAGGGACAGACGTCCCCAACCTCACGGGAGCTTGTCCTATGCTCTAATAGAAGTCCCCGGCTTCGAGTGTGCACCCACAAATCACACCCAGGGCACCTAAAATTAACATTCACATTGTCTACCCACACCATCGTGGCTTTCACAGGTGTTGAGGAAACTCACAAGTACAAAACAGATTCATAGACTCTGTTTAGAAATAAATGTCAACCAAGAATCACTAGGCATTTGTAGCAAATATCAGCACAAAAGAGAGACCTCAAAGTGAAGAGAAGAACTAACCACCAAGAAAACAGAGTTAATACAGGAAACAGAAGATAATTTTTCAAAATTGAATTATCATCTTCAAAAAGATTCAAGACATTCACATATCCATAAAAAATATAGGCTACTGTGATATAAGGTCAATCAAGAAAGAATACAGAATTCTGTGAAATGAAAACGTGATTACAGAAATAGAAACAATAAACTTATTAGAAGTGTTAAACTCAAGTATGCTTATGACTGGAAGTACGCCCGCCAAACTCCCCTCAGGGGTGAGCCCCAGGGAGAAGGGGGGTGCAGCAGGGAAAGGAAAAGAGAATGAGAGAGACTCCACTTTTTTCCTTCATATTCTAACATATTTCTGTGTATGTTACAAAGAACAAAAACAAAAAGAAAAGAATGGCAGGACTCAAGATAAAAGGGGAAAATGATAGAGGAGTGAAAGGAATTTGAGAGTGAGTTAATAAGCAGAAGAGTGGCATAAGATGCCATGTTATGGCTACAAGTGACCCACTCACTTCTCTGGGCCTCCTGGGAGCTCAGAGAAGATGAAGAGGATGGTGAAGAAGCAGCCATGGACACTCACCCACATGGAGGCGGGGGCAGGGCACGAGCCTCTTGTTGAAGAACATGACAGGACTCCAGCCCAAAGAGAAAGCCATGGTCCCCCGCCCAGAGGTGACTCCAGCCCAAAGAGAAAGCCATGGTCCCATGCCCAGAGGTGACTCCAGCCCAAAGAGAAAGCCATGGTCCCCCGCCCAGAGGTGACTCCAGCGCAAAGAGAAAGCCATGGTCCCCCGCCCAGAGGTGACTCCAGCCCAAAGAGAAAGCCATGGTCCCATGCCCAGAGGTGACTCCAGCCCAAAGAGAAAGCCATGGTCCCATGCCCAGAGGTGACTCCAGCCCAAAGAGAAAGCCATGGTCCCATGCCCAGAGGTGACTCCAGCCCAAAGAGAAAGCCATGGTCCCATGCCCAGAGGTGACTCCAGCCCAAAGAGAAAGCCATGGTCCCCAGCCCAGAGGCTACTCCCTTGGGCCTGGCCAAGGAGCTCCTCAGAAATGAATCTGGAGTCCTTCCTACTGCACAGCAAAATGTGTGACATCTCAGTGCAAGAACGCGGGAATCCTACCCTGGAATGTGTAAGAGAAGCTCCTTGGGCCCCAGAACATTCTGTTAATTTTAATTTTTTTTCACCCACTGGACTTAAGAAGTAGCTATCCTGCAGCTGTCACTCACATCATGAGATAAAGAAGAATCTTCAGCCAGTGAATCAAAGTTGCTCAAAATCATCAACATGCCAGCCCTTGATTTCGTGGGAAGCAAACGGTGAGTTTTCTCCCCAAGATGCAGCTCCCTGAGATGGATACTGTGGTGCTCCCCTTCTGATGCACTCATCTCCCAACTGCTGGGAATATCCGTGTCTGGGCTCTCGGCTGCACCCCACACCGGGACCTGCTCCCTGCCACAGGGAACTACCTCACCCAAGGGGACTGCCTGCAGCCAATGACCAGATGAACAAGAATCCAGGGCATGGGCAGCCCCTAGCCTCAGTTTGGAACAACTCTGAAGAGCCAGCAAAGCTCCAGAGCCCGCTGTGGGATGGCTTTCACCAGTAGCCACGTTCCGGGCCAACTTCTCCCTCTACCCCACCATGCCTCCCTCACTCCCTGACAGGTGCACCTCCTGAGAACTTCCCACAATAAACCCTTCCACAGGCAACTCTCCACCTCAGAGTCTGTTTTCAGGGAACCCAATGTAAGACTCTCTCCAAGGGGAAGGAGACTCTCTCCACGACCTACGAGGAGGCAGAGGAAGGCAAGAGACTCTGGGACACATGACTGTGTCCAAGCCAAGGCTACACGCCCCAGGCCAGCCATACATCCTGCTGCCCTTGGCCGAGCGGGGAAATCCTCCCATCTTCTCGTCTAGAGCTGTGTTCTCTCAGTGCGCCTCCCAGGCCAGCAGCACCAGAGTCACTGACTTTCTAGCAGTGCACATTGTCATCCCTTCCCCAGACCTGCGGAATCCGAACTTCTGGGAGTGGCGCCCAGCAATCTGTGTTCTCATGACTGTCCAGGTGATTCTGTTGCACTAAAGTCTGAGAAGCAGAGCATCCCTGGCTACAGGGGGCAGGAATCAAACACAAGTCATGAAACTTGCGGCATCAGCAGAAGACCAAGAGAGACAGCCACTGACAACAGTCTGAGCCAGCAACATTACGTATTCCATACTCTGCACCACCCCTCTGGCTCCAAGGCACCTCTCTGCTTAAAACCCACCTGGCTGGGATGAGACACTCTTTCTGCCGATCTCCACTGGTGCCCCAGCTCCCCTGCAGGCCGGCTGCCCCACCTTAGGCTGACCATGTCTCCAAACCACCTGCCAACCCACCTTGCGATGGCTGCTCCCTCTGCCTCCAACACTCTCCCACCACTCTACACCCCATGTAGCCCACCTGGTGTTTCCTGTAAGACTCTTGTGTGTGAAACCTTCCCACACTCCTGGCACTGTCCCTTCCCCAGACAATGATATATTTAGTTATGACTCTGCATTTTAAGTCAATATATTACAGAACCACACAGCCTTTCATCTAGTGAAGAAAAGTTTCCCATTGAGTCACTGAGTCTTCAGGATGGGGATGAACCCCCTGGCACACAGTAGGCCCTCAATAGAAACCCGCTGGACATCTGAGAAACCCAGCAGTAACCAGGTAATTATATGTTGAAAAACCACAATCCTGTTGCTCATTCTAGTAAGCTCCAGAAATCGCAACTGTACAGTAGCAAGTTTAAGCATCAGGATAACTGATCAAAATTTATTATCCCCTGTTAGACAACATGTTTTCACTAAGACATAAAATTACAATTTACCACGACTCATTAAGTTAATAATTACTTACCATATGTTTTTACTGCTGCTCCCAAACCACAGAGAAAAATCACTATGTAGGTTTTTGGTCCGTGTAAACAACATGACTGCCAACCACGTGGATATGGGATTTACTGACAGGGAGACACAGGACTGAAACACTGGGCAGAAAGCACGAGCCCTAAAGCTCTGCCACTCTCATCACCATCATCTCCTAGTTCATCTGCACCGAACTTTGGAGATCAGTGGTTCCCAGACAGGGGCGATTTTGACCCCCAGGGAATACCCGGCAAAGTTTGGAGACATTTTTGGTTGTCATGCCTAGGGAAGGGGTGCTCCTGGCGTCTAGTTGGTAGAGATGCTACAAGACATCCTATAATGTATGGGACAACTCCACAAAAGGAATCATCCGGTCCCAAATGTCTGTATTGCCGCACTTGGGAAACACTGTTCTGTATTAAAGAGAACTTCCATATCTGTTACTTTAATCTGAGCTTCACAGCAACGATATGAGGAAGGCATTGCTGTCCCCTGGGACAGATGAGAAAACTAAGACCTGGTGCGGTTAAATGATGTGCACAAGGTCCCCTGGCTCGGTCCGTGAATGGTGCAGCTGCGATCTGAACCAGTCCCCTCTGCCCTGTAAGCCCACCTTCCCTCCCACACAGATTCGAGAAGGAAACAGAAGACACAGAGCAAAGGAGCAGCTGCCTGTGGATTCAGAAGCCTGAACATTCCAACAAGCAACCTCTTCAAATGGAGGCGCTGGGAAATCAGATCCAGAGGCCACGGCGTGGAAACGCCCATCTTAGGAAGATTTCCTCTGCAGCTGCTGGGGTGGCCAGGCCTCCAGCAGCCCCTGCTGGAACCAAGTTCCCCTCACATTTTAACTTTCAACTATGCTGCTCTGTGCGAATAGAGATGAAAGCACTTCCTGCTGGGGCCAAGTGCTGTCTATGCAGATCTCCAAACCTCCAGACAGGCAACCCCACGTGGAGGTGGGGAGGTCGGGAGGTGTCGATGTGCCCATTTTGCTGATGAGGAGACTGAAGCCCAGGGAGGGGAAACAACTTGCCTGCGCTGATGATGGTGAAGGCAGTGTTCAAATCCGGGTCTGCCGGGTTCCACTATCTGTGTTGCCTTTATATCCTAAGACCAGCTCCAGGATATCAGAGAAACCAAACAGATGGCCCTACAGAATCACATGGTGCTGGCTGCCGTGCTGCAGGGGGATGCTTTGGCCAAGGGTGAGACGTGGGGCCTTGTCCTGCGTGCGCAGACTCAGGGCTGCTCTTCCCGGCTTCTTGGCTGCTCTCCGTGCTGGGATCTGTCCTCTGTGCCTACTCAGGGAGGGCCCTCTGGGAATGCCAAGTCAGCCAAAAGACTCTGGATCCCTGCCCTACCCTGGACTCCAAGTGCTCACCACAGAATCTTCTGATTATATGAGCCAAACAGATGCCAAGTTACCGAAGCCACAGGGGACAACAGGCCAGCCTTGAATTCATTCATTCAGCAAATATTGGTAGAGCACCTATGAGACAGGCCAGCTCTGGGAACACAAAGTAAAGGGAGACACAGTGGTTTCTACCCTCTGAGTCATATGGGGGCCATCTCCCCCAAAATCCTCATCCTCATCCTTGCTGGGTGCACCACTCTCTACACTGGTAAAGGAGAGGCCCATCCTTTATTTCACTGTATTTCCATACCACAGCTCTCATTTCACAAGGCTAATGGTCACTGATTTTCTTTCCCTTTGCACAGAGGGGAACAGAGGCCCGGAGAAGATACGGACGCATGGTCCTAGAGGACCTTCAGGACAGGCTCAGGGAGGGGCACAGAGAACACATTTGGATAGAACGTAAAGAAAGGCTTCCTAACAGAGACGCAGAGATCCCCAGGACCAGCCATCTCAGCTCAGAGCTCACTCAGCCCAGGGCTCCTTCCACAGGACCCGCCCACAGCCACCTGTGTCCCTAGAGAAAGAAGCTGTGAGGACCTCACCCACCAGGGATGCTAAGCAACCCTCACATATCCCAAGTTCGGGTGAGGCAGGAACAGCAACTCCCACTTCATGGATTTTCGTCAAAAGGAGACTCCGGTCATTCATTAACTAAGCTTGTCTAGAGCCGCATCCAGGTACCAGATGCTGTGCCCAGAGCTGTGTGGGTGGAGAGTTGAATCATCACCCACCCGCACATATTTACTGAGCAATTATGGGTCAGGCACTGTGCCAGGTGCTGGGCTTGGTTCCTGCCTGCTGGGAGCCCACAAAAACCTGTATACAAACAAGCAAACCGCTGCTACACAAAGAGTGGTCCAGCAGCAGCATCACCTGGTAGCTCGTTAGAGACGCAAATTCTCAGGGCTCCAACCCAGACAAGTGAGTCAGAATCTCTTGGGATGGAGCCCAGGAATCTGTTTTTAAAATCTTGCCAGATGATTCTTAATGTGTATATCAGTTTGAGAAACATGGTCTAGACCACAAGGCGTTCCCCAACCTCCCTACTTAAAACTGAAAATCAGCTCCTGGCCTTGGCACCCACTAACTCTCTTCCTTGCTTCACTTTTCCCCACAGTTGTATTGCCATCAGTCATAGCACCATGTATTTCACCCATATATTTATGATTTCCCATGTTAACATATAAGATCCAGAGGGCAGCAATTTGACTTACTTTTATTCGCTTTTGTAGCATCAATTGCCTAGCACAGTGCCTAGCACAAAGAGGTGCTCAATAACTGTTTGTTGATTGAATGACGGATGGCAGAACATGCCACATCCCAAGCAGTGCCAGTTCTTGGGGGAGACTAGAGGGAAAGAGAAGGTGGCTGGCCACAGAGCACTGCCTGGGGAAAGTGGTACCAAGGTTGGCCTTGAGGATATTGGGACCAGGGATGAAGGATGCTTGGAACACAGAGATGCTAAGGATCTTACTAGAATAGGGCCTAGGTGGTTGATGCTGTGGATATCTAATTAGCAGCTGGTGTGTGCCAAGAACCGTCTTAGCCTCCTGGACCTCAGAGGCAGGCAGTGTTGTCCTCAGGAGACGAAGAGGCTCAGAGATATTTGAGCCTTTAAATAACCTGCCCTACCCACAAAGAGACTTGTCTGAGAATGTTCACAGCAGCTTTATTTCTAATAGCCCCGACCTGGTAACAAACCCAAATGTCCACCAGCAGGTGAACAGATAAACCAACTGTGCTATATTCAGACAATGCAATATTACTTAGCAACAAAATGGAACAAACTACAGATAGACACAACACAGACGAAACACAGACACGACACTGAGCAAAAGGGAGCCAGACACAAAAATGTATATGCCGCATATGAAGTTCTAGAACTTCAATATAATTAGTCTACTTCAGTTGAACTTAAAGCACTGATAATAGAAATCAGACAAGTAGTCTCCTCCAGAGGTGACGACAGGAGGTGTTCACTGGAAAGCAGGATGAGGGAACTTTCTGGAGAGATGGAAATGCTCTATATCTGGATTGGGAGAGTGGTTAACATCAGAACTCATGGAACTGTACACTTAAAATTTGCATTTTAATGCATGTAAATCATATCTCAGTTAAAAAATGAGCTAAAAATCATTTGCCCTAGGTCACAAAGCCATAGCGGGAGATCTGAACCCAGGTTTGCCCAATTCCAATGGCCAGGGCATACTAGTCTGCCACAGTTGAGCGGGGAGCCCTGGGCAATGCCCCCAGCCTGGTAAGGTGCCTTGCCAAAATCCAAATGAAGGGAATCCGGTTACCCGAGGAAGGATGTCACAGCCCCCTAAACCCCAAACCACAACAGAGACTTGTGAGGAGGCCAAGTAAGTGTCAAGCTGGGATTCAACTTGGATTCAGGCCTCAGCTCTGCTCTTCGCTGGCTTTTAACCTGCGAGTATGCTACTCCATGACTCAGTTTCTCCTTCTGTGAAGCAAGGAAGAAGGAGGGGATCCATGGTTCCCAGGCTTGGGCCACAGATCCTGGGGACCACAGGGCCACAAGCCCCTGTGCTTACCAGGCACTATTATTACATGAAATAAGCAATGTGCCTGCCATATATCTGGTAAGCTATTTTTCAAATGCATGCTAATAGCATGGTGACTAATAAAAAACACATCTATTTCAAAGCAAAAATGAAACCAGTGCAGCTTTTTGTCATTGTGTATTTTCTCAGACAAAAGATACCAAAAGAACAGCCACAGCTCATGACTTTGGTTTAGAGAGGCTGGAATCTCTGTGTAGAGGATTGCTAAGGGGACAGTCACCAAGGGAACGGTAGCCAAGGGCCCTTCCAGGTCAACTGCCCCGAGCTTGTCTGGCATCACTTTGGCAAATGCTTGGCCTCGTGTTTCTCAGACCTGGGTCCCTGTGAGACAAGCCTCTTGTCTGGACTCCAGGGACCAAGGCCCCCATGTGCAGGCTGTGTCCTGGTTCCGCAGCCCAGTCTATAGGGCCCAGTCTGGTCATGGCTACAACCTGGGCCTCAGTTTCCACTCCAGTTCTGATAGTGACCAGCTGTAAGGATTAAGCCTGGGCATTTCTCTCCCTAATCCCTCCCCATCAGCTCCTGGTCACAACATGCCCACTCTGCAACCATAATCACTGAAGACAACTACCCACCTGGGATCTACCAACAGGCCTCCTACCCACCCCCAGCTGAGCCCGGCAACTTCCCCTGCCTCACGCTGCCATGAGCCTGAAGGACTGACAAGCAGGTCTCACATCCAAGTGCAGGGGCAAACCTTTCTTTTACCTACCCTGGTGGCCCACCTGCCACCCTCGTCCACCTGCACACACCCTCAGCTCTGGGGCAGGGGTCCTAGATCACAGACGAAGACCAGAATCAACAGCCTCTCATTCCCTGCGTGGTTCCGTCCCTGCCCAGGTTTGACACCGATTCTTGCTGCTGAGTCAGAGCTTTATAGGGCGTCAGACTAAAGCAGGGGCCTCGTCTGAGCGCCGCCTCCCAAAAGCCCACGGATGGGATGCCCCATTCTGGCGGGGTTTATGGAAACCCCACCCCCAAAAGGAAGACTCCAGGCCAAGGGACACCCACCTTCCCAGACTTCGAGGCACAAATCCCCAATCCCCAACTATGCCCCTAAACCAGAGGCTGGAACCTTGCCAACTTCATATTTTAAAAAATAGCAAACCCAAGGGTAGAAGACAGACCAGCTGCCCCCACACCCAGCCGTCTTCCTCTCCCTGAGACTCCGCGTGCTACTTTTAATCAATTCTCCCTCCATCGGACTGGAAGCAGCCCAAGAACCGGCTTTCTCTTAAGGACACCATCCCCCTCCTCGGCTTCTAACTTTGCCGGTCACCGGACAAAAGATAATCGCCCCCACCCTCCGCGAGACCTCGCCTGCCGCCCACTCCCGCCCCCACGCCGCCCCAGGCCCCGGTGGCCCTGGTCCCCACTCCCCCGCCCCGGAAGAACGGCGGAGGGCTTTGCCCCGCGACCCCAGGAGCCTCTCCCCAGGGCCGAGGACGCACTCATCGAGGCCCAGCCTGGGAGGTCCCGCGTTCCGCGCGGGGACGGCCCCTTCCCGCAGCAGCCCCACAGCAAAGGGCTCGGGGAAACGCCTGCGGGGTGCGGTTGAGACCCCGGGAGGGCCGCCCCTCCCACCCCCGACGCGCACTCACCAGGCAGCGCCGCGGGGCCCGCGCGTCTGCGCCACGGCCGCGGGGAAACCCACGCGCGCCGTTCAATCCGGGCTCCGAGTGACGAAAAGCCGCGCTCGCCTCCCGCCGGGCCCGGACCGATGCGCCGACCCGCGGACGCGCGGACCGTCTGGCTTCCCAACTAAGTTTGAAAGTTCCCTCCCGGGCGGGAGCAGGACGCGGACGGCGCGCTGCACCTAACCCTCCCGCCCGGGCTGGGCGCGGGGCGCGGGGCCGGACGCCCCCTGTCCGGGGATCCAGGCGCTCGCGCTGCCTTCGCGCCCGGCGCGGCGCCGCGGGAACCCGGCGGGGGTGGGGGCGGCGACCTCGGAAGCGGCGCGGGTGGCCCTCACGGCAGCCCCAGCCTGGAGGGACGCCCGCTCACCGTTCCCGGGAGGGGACAGGCCCGATTGGCCATTACCAACTCGGGATCCGAGGCCCCGCGGGCAGGGACGGCCAATTAGTAAACGGCCCAATTAGTGCGCGGCGGCGCCGGGAAGTTAAAACCCCGACGCGCGAGTGTAGATGACCGAGGCGGGGACGGCGGTGCGGAGGCGGTGGCTGCCCTGCGTGTGTGACTGTGTGACCGTCAGGGCGATGAGTGTGTCTGAGGCTCACCGTCCATGGGGTGGCTGTGGGCGACAGTGTGCGCCTGTGAGTCACTGCGAGTGCGAGCGTGTGACTGTCGGAACGACTTCTTTGTGTGACTGTCCCTAGTTGTGACTGGGTGTGATAGCGGATGGGGGCATGTAACGGGGTGTGTGGCATCGTGGTGTGTAAATGGGTGACTCGTATGTGGCGGTGTGACAGTACGTGGGCGAGTGCGTGTCTTTGTGCATAAATGACTGTCAGGGACACTTGTGTGGGACGGTCAGACAGTGTAAGCAGGTGCACGGCTGTCTGCGTAGGACGGTCGGTCACTGTGTGTCAGCTTGTGAATGCATGTGCGGCTATCGGGGGACGTGGTGAGTGTGAGTGTCACTGTGCCATCGTGTGACTGTCGGGTGACTTCTGCCTGGGATCCGAACAACTCAGGGCGAGCGTCACCGCGAGGGTATCGGTGTGAGTGGCATGTGCCCGTCGGCGGGGCTGAGGTGTGCGTGTCCCCGTGCACTGGCACCGCCGGCGTCTCGCCCCGTGTGTCCCCGAGAGTGCCCGCGTCCCGAGCCGCCGGGGGACTCCCGGCCCGCGCTCCAGCTCGGGACGCTCGGGCGCTGGCGCGGGGTCCGAAGGCGCGGGCAGGCCCCGCCCGCCTCGGCCCCCACCCGGCCCCCGCCTACCTTGCCGCAGTGGTAATAGTCCAGGGGCGCCAGGCCGGCCGGCTCGGCCCCGGGCCGCGCGCCCACCGCGGGCGCCGAGGGGTACAGGCGGACGTCCATGGCGGGCGCGGCGGCGGCGGCGGCTCCGCGGGCAGTGCCTGGGCGGGCGGCGGGTGGGAGCGGTGTGCGCGCGGGTGTGCGAGCGCGGGGGGCGGGCCGGGGGCGGTGCCCGGAGGAGCGCCCCGCCCCCGCCCCGCCCGCCCGCCCGCGCGCTATTGTTCCGGCCGCGGGCGCCGCCGAGGGCCGGGGGCCCGAGCCCCGCAGGGAGGTCCCTCCTCCGGGCCACCGGGTCCCCCGCCTGGCCGTCCGCCGCTGGGGGTCCGGGAGGGTCGCGCGCTTGTCCAGAGGGCCTTTTCACGTCCCTCCTTTCGGCACCAAGGGTGAGGGGAGGGAGAAGCCCCTGCGACGCCCCTCCCCAGAAGTGGGACGCTCCCCACCCTAGATACTTAGGGCGTCGCTGAGCCCCACGCGGCGCGTGGGGGAGGGGGCGGAAGGCAGTGACAGGAACGCTTTTGGAGATGGGTGCTGCCTTCCCCGGGGGCCGCAGCCCAGCGCCTGAGGCTGATCTTAGGATGCCCTCCCTCCTGTCCCACTGGTCTGAGTCACTTTCAGAGGGGCCCTGCGGGACTGCTCCGCTTAAACCCTGACTTTACATATGAGGAAACTGAGGCAGGGACTTGTGGCGTCAGTAAGGGAGCTCCAGGTGAGTGGGCTCCGTGCCTGGAGAGGATCTAGGACTGAAACCGCCCGGAGAAGGCAGAAGGACCGCGCCTCCCTTTAATGATACCGAGAAGGAGGACCATAAAAATGTCCTAGAAACTGAAGTTCTGAGGTCAAGGCCAGATTTTGCCCCGCCTCACGTTGTCCTGGAGTGAGAGAAGGACCGAAATGGGCTGGCTCCCATGGTGGGGCAGAAAGATGACCGAAACAGGCTCCCTCTCCCACAGAAAAGGCCGCCTACCTTTGCGCGTCACCTACTGGCGGCTGGCCGGTTGCTCCTCCCCTTTTCATCCGTGAATGGTCTACACTGGCAGTCTCTACTCCCTCACGTCCCACTGACCGCCCCCCTCGCCGCTCTCTGGTACCTGGCTCCTACACACCCAGGTGGGAAGGGCCAGAAGGCAGAAGTAGGTCAGAGCGGGATTCCTGGGTAGCAGCAGGACATGGGCTGCTGTTTAGAGAGGAGGGGGTGAGCCTCCTGTCCACTGGGGAGCCAGCTTGGAACTCAGCTCCCAACTTTGACTTGGGCTTTGCCGTTCCTGGCCTAGATCTAGGACCACTCTTCCTGACCATAAAGATCCACTAACACAAGACAGGTGTGGGAAACAGGCTTTCGCTAAAGGTTTGGAAACAACAGAGGGAAATTACAGCTCAGAAAGGAAAGCACGTCTAAATACATTTCAGCAGTCATTGTTTCTAGAAATACATTGCCGTATCTCTTCAGAAGGAATTTCCCACCCGCCCCTCTCCTTTTTTTCCATGTGCACATCCAGCTGATCCAGCACTGTTTATCGAAAAGATCACCTTTCCCTCCACTTCTCTGCAGTGTTAGCTTTGTCATAAATCAAGTAGTCCACGTGTGCATGGGACCCTTTCTGAATCCCCTAGTCTATTCCATTAGCCTGTTTTTCTCTCCTTGTGACATTATCGCACTGTCTGGGTTACTGTAGCTTTTTAAGGTCTTAACGTCCCAAAGAAAAGTCTACCCACTTTTTTCTTCAAGACTTTGTTGGCTATTCTTGACCTTTGCACTTTCATAGAAAATTTTGTCAGCTTGTCTGTTTACGCATACACAAGTCCGCTGGGATTTTGATTGCTGTCACATTGAATCTTTAGATCAATTTGAGTAAAACTGACATTTTCAATCTTGTCTTGCTATCCATAAACATGCTATGTCCCTTCATTTATTTAGGTTTGTTTTTTTTTTTTTAAGTTCTCTCAGCAATGTTTTATGGTTTTCTATGTAGACATTTTGCACATCTTTCATTAGATTTAGTCCTGGGTGTTTTATTTTTTTGATGCTATTATAAATGGTCTCTTTATATGCTTTTTATTTTCTGTTTGTTGCCAGTACAATGTGGTGGTTTTAAAACAAGTCAACAAATTCTTTGACACTCCTTCCAAGGGGCTGAGTCTAATAAACTTCCCCTTTAAAAGCTTGTCTTGGGGCCAGCTGGTGGCCTAGTGGTTCAGTTCCTGCGTCAGCTTCAGTGGCCCAAGTTTGATCCCGGGCACAGACTTATACCATGGTCAGCCATGCGGCAGCAGTGACCCACAAAATAGAGGAAGATGGGCACAGATGTTAGCTCAGGGACAATCTTCCTTAAGCAAAAAGAGGAAGATTGGCAACAGATTTTAGCTCAGAGACAATCTTCCTCACCAAAAAAAAAAAAAGAAGAAGAAGAAGAAGAGGAAGATGACTAGCCAGCCAGTCCCTGGTTGGACCAGCCCCCTTATGTTCCAGTTCCATCCAGATATAGTCTGACTGCAACCACATGAAAAACTCTGAAATATCCAGCTGAGCCCTTCCAGAGTCCAAAATGCATAGATACCATGAGAGGTAATAAGTGATTCTTGTTATTTTAATTGAAGCCATGGCTTTAGTTAAGCCATGAAGTTTTGGGGTGATTTGTTACTCGACAATATAGATCTGGAACATATATAGAAGTAGATATAATGTCCTAGTATAATGGACATTGTATCCAGCGACATTGCCAAACTCACTTATTATAACAATTTGTAATAATCTGTAACATCTAACAATCTGTAGACTCTTTGGCTTTTTAAAAAATATACCATATTCTATCTCATCTGTAAAAACAAGATTTTTAACTTTTTCTTTTCAGTCCTTATACATTTTATGTCTTTTTGTTGCCTCATTGCACTGGCTAGTATTGCCAGGACAACATTCGAAAGAAGTAATAATAGCAGGCATCCTTGTCTCATTCCTGATCTCAGAAGGAAATCTATCAATATTCCACCTTTAATTGTAGCTTGATGTAGTTTTTAATTTATTTTTTTTGTTTAATTTCATTTTGTTTTGTTTTGTTGTAGATATCTCTGTTGTGGGTCAGGGAGGTTAATCTCAGCAATCCTCAGGGGCAGGAAATAAGACCACTGTGGCCGTTTTACAGATGAGAAGAATAAGGCCCAGGGAGGAATGCTCAACATGACAGTGTTAGAAGCAGGACTAATTAGCAGTACCTAAACCTGGAAATCCCATCTGGAGCACTTCCCCCTGCCCACCACAGTCTCGGTCTCACTAACTCTGTCCAGAGCAATAGAACAACATCTACAAGGGCACGGAGGCCCATGGCAATGGGGCAGCTGTAGGCAGCTATTTGGCTTCTCTGGGGTCTGCCAGCAGCAGCAAACACCAACCCTGTCACCTACGTCCACTCCCTTTCCTAAGGAAAGGGTCAGCACCAAGGCAGTCTTTGGGAAGGCCAGCAGGGAAGCCCGGCAGAGAAGCCATGTGGACCCCAAGCTTGGGCTTCCCCTTGCGTGTTGGCAGTTGTTCAGACAGGAAGTGGATGACTGGGTTCCCCCAAAGAAACACCCCAGCCTCATTTGTTGTCCTCAGGATGGGAGTGGGGCTTGAGCCTTCCTCTCTTCCTTTTGACCCCATGTGGCATCTGTGAGAAGACAGTCTCAGGTTTCAGCCAGTGACCAGCTGACTCAGGCCAATTTGATCACACCCTGCCTACAGCAACCCAGTTTGGGGACCCAGGATATCTGTTTGTGCATCTTTCGGTTCTCAGCTTCTGGTATCATAAATAGCTGAGATATCAGAATATAGATGTATCTTACTATGTTTTATCATTATCTAGGTATGGTAAGGCAAACAGATCAGGAGACAATTGCCATTGAAAAGACAGTTTGTCACTCACAGTTTCTCAGGGGGCAGGGCACGCCACACCATGGGGGGGCCACACAGGGAAGCACCAAGGTCACTCAGGAGGCAGAGAGAGAGGGAAGAATTGTGGGCAAGAGCATTCATTGTGGTTTCCGCAGGAAGGAACAGGCAAGGCCCAGACTTAGGATTGGCTAGTTTGAACAATTTCAGCAGGCTCTGGGGACTAGGGACTGTCCCTAGTTTTCTGTTACTGGCCCTGGGTGAGTAGAGTAGATGGTTAGTGGCCTGGAGTGTGAGAATCTGATAAGAGGGCATGTGGGCTCTGGATTGGTTGGTTTATATTTGAAAAGCACATGCACAGGTGGGTTGTTTACTATCTCTAGGAAATGGCTAACCCTATAAGGGGCAGCCCTTCAGAGTCTGTAAGGCCCCAGACATCACAGCGTCTAATACAGAAAAGACATGGTTAATACAAGATGCGTCCACTTGCCCATGGGATCGCAGAGGGAAATGAGTCCTACTCCAACTATGGCCCCCTTACCTGGGGAAGGTCTCAGCTTTCAATCAAAATGACCAACCCCTAAAAAACAACTGTGGCGAGGAGTTAAATACCCAACTGTGGGAGTCCTTGGGTCTCATCATGAATATTCCACCTCTTTCTCCTGATGGCATTTAGTAGAATTGTACTTCCCCTCTCACTTGAATTTAGGTGTGACCATATGACTTGCTTCAGCCATGGGAACATGAGCCAAAGTGATGCGCGTCATTTCCAGGTGGGAGCTTTAAGAGTGTAGACATACTTCACCCTATTCTTTTTTCCTTCACCCACGAAAACCCTAACAAACTCCAATTCATTCTTTAAGACCCAGTTCAAGTAACACCTCTTTGGTGAAGACTTCTCCAAGACTCCAACTCATTGCTCCAATAACCATCTGCACACAGGACCATTAGTGTCGATTTCACCCAAGCGTAGTAACACCTTTGCCCTATGAGTATCTCTAGGACAGAAACTATGGCTCGCTCGTCGTGGTGCCTCCAGTGACTCGCACAAGGGCTGACGTGGCAGGGCTGCTTTATGCCCTCCTCCAGGGGAGGCAGCACTTGCAAGGACCAGCCTGTCTACACCACACCTCCTCAGGAAGAGGTAACCTCTGAATTGTTCAGATTCCAGGGCACAGATGGGCCTCGTTTGCTGGTGAGAGGAATCACAACTCA
Source organism: Equus caballus (assembly GCF_041296265.1). Classification (NCBI taxonomy): domain Eukaryota; kingdom Metazoa; phylum Chordata; class Mammalia; order Perissodactyla; family Equidae; genus Equus; species Equus caballus. The sequence goes on along the minus strand of NC_091705.1, from coordinate 34,298,430 downwards.
GAGGATGTAGGTGAGGCCCAGTCAAATCTGTCTCTTCCTTCCCAGCACCCAACGTGCATAAGATCTGACTCAGGTATAGATTTGGTGGGATATGTTAAGCCAGATTGGAGTGTGGAAAATGGAGGTCCCCAGGGAAAAGCTCACCTCTCTTAGATGGGGTCCTCCAAAAGCAGATCCTGAGGCAAGGATCCTGCTGCAAGTAGTTGATCGGAAAGTGACCCCAGGACACACAGTGGGGAAATGAGACAAAGAAAGGAAGACAGTCAATAAAGGGCAAATTACCACCGCGGGCACCTGGAGCCTAACTCCACCGAGGAATTCTGGAAAATAATGTGGAACGCTGCCTCAGAGTTATCTCACTTGAGTGGCAAGGAGTTGACATCTTTACCTACCAACTCCTCACAGCCTTGATTGAAGGCTGCTCCCAGAGGCATTAATTCCCAGGCAGTTCAGCCTGGCAGGCAGAGCGGGGCTCTGGCAGCCAGAGAAGCCCATTAGAGAAAGACATGCAGGTACCAGTGGCCAGTAGCCGGGGCTTCGTGTGCTGGAATGGTGCCGTTTGTAGGGATGTGGACGGAGAGCTGGCAGTGTCTGCGACAGTGCTCAGGTCCATCTAATAACAGAGCAGAACGCAACTTTCCTTAGACACTCTTGCTTCGTGTGTGTGTGTGTGTGTGCACATGTGTGTGTATGCACATGTGTGTGTGCACATGTGCTCCATCTGTGTGTGTGCATGCGCACATATGCGCATCTCCTTTGGGAACTTGGTTGAGGTGGGAGGCTATTGTCTGAGGAAGCAGCTGGGCATTCCTGGGGCCCTGGCCATTGTACCCCCCCACCAACAGCCTTCCAGCCTGTCCATGATTTCTGACAACTGGCTGAGGGCTGAGTCAGCCCACAACTTTCACTCAAAATGTCTGCTGAACAAAGATCAAATGGACCAATGCATGTGTGGCAGAAACGTTGGCACAAGATGATTTGCTCAAGCCCTGGCACACAAAAGAGCACGAGACCTCAAAGGCTCTGAGTTCAAGTCTTGACCTCTGCTCGACTCCTTGTTTAACCTTAGCCAAGTCACCGCACCTCTTTGAGCCTCAGTTTCCACTTCTGCAAAATGGGGTGGTAATGCCTACTCCACTGGTCTGTGAGAAGCAATGAAGAAATAGATAATAGAGCACTTCTAAAACCCTGAAGCACTATTAAATTGTGACTCGTTGTTATAAAAAGATGTTTTCTCATCAACAGTTCTAAAGAAGGGGACTTCTCCCTCATGTCCCACCCTTGAATCCCTCTCCAGCTTTCCAGAGGGGCAGTGCCAAGGTCCATCTGGGAGACTTCACACCCTTTGGAGTTTCATGGGGAGAACAAGTCGGGGTGGGAAGGAATGGGGGAGGGTGGAGAGTCCTTGGGAGAGGACTGAAGTTCATGGAGAACCTGCACCTTATTTTGGGACCCTCTCACCAGCCTTCAAGGTGGGTGTTATTATCAAAGTACCTTTTACAAGTGAAAAAACTGAGGCTTAACAAAAACTCCCTGAACCTCAGCCACATAGTCAGGACGTCGTGGAGCTGGGATTCATACTTGAAATCCATGTTCCTTCTACAACGATGCACTACACTTGAGTTTAAATTACATCGTGCAAATTGTCTTACAATACAAAGAGCTTGTCATGGGTGAGCTATCTGGAACATATTCCCGGAGAACTCTCAAAGTCTCCTTGCCTTTGTCTGCCATGTGCACACCTGCATATTAGTGTGTGCTGGATTATAAGGAGAGAAATCAGAAAAATTAAATGCAAATAAACCCCACTCCAAAAAGAAATAAGAAAAGAAATCATGATTTACAGCCGCCTAGGGGAAATAAAAAAGATGCTCTAATAACAGCTGGAATTACTGAGTGATTGATGTGTGCCAGGCACTGTGCTGGTACATCTATTATTTCTATTAATTTTGACAACAACCCCATGAGGTAGCTATTACTCTTATCTCTATTTTACAAATGAGGAAACTGAAGCACAGAGAGGCCAAGTAACTTATCTGCATTAGTACATTGTGTAGCCAGGATTTTCAACTAGCCAGTTTGGCTCCAGAGCCCACACTTATAACCACTAGACCTCACTGCATCTCTCTGACCTTACATTTAAATTTCAACTTAAGCAAAAAAGAAAACCCTGCTAATGTTTTGAGAAGAATTACATTTAATTATTAAGTTAACTTGGGGAGAATTTAATTTCTTTGATAAAAAGTCTTTCAGTCATTGAGATTTGATATATATGTCGATGTCCAGGAATAATATTAAAGTTTAGAATATTTCTGTAATATCTGGGAAGCTTACTAAACTCTCTTGTTTATTCTAACAGTTTTTCTGTAGATTCTCTTGGATTTTCCTGCTTAGATGATCGAGTTATCAGGAGAGAAAGATTGATTCTGCTCTTCCTTTCAATCATCTTACTACTTCTTTCTTTATCTTTTTTTTATTGCATTGTCCAGGACCTCTAGCATCAATGTTCAATAGAAGTGTTGATATCAGGCATTCTTGTCTTCTTCCTGGTCTCAATAAACATGCTGGTTACATTTCACCATTAGTCTGTTGAGTAAGATACTTACTGTAAACTTTTGGTAATACTCTGTATCAATTAATAAAGTTTCTTTTTATTCCTAGTCTGTTAAGAGATTATTTTGGGGGGGCATGAGTTAGTTATAGTTTACAATTTTTTTAGCATATAGTGAAATAATCATCTGGATTTTATCTCTAACTATTAATATGGTATATTATATCAATAGATATTTTTCATGTTGAACCATCCTTGAATTCCTGGGATAACTGTTGGAACTTCTATTTGGTCATAATTTATTTTTTAATACACTGCTAAATTCCATTTACATTACTTCATTTAGAATTTTTTGCATCTACGTTAATAATTGAAATTGGTCTTAAACTTTTTTGTACTGTTGTTGCCAAGCTTTGTGTGTCAAGGTTATACTGAACTGATTTTGCCTAATGAGTTGAAGAAGAAGAATTTCGATTACTGATTCAACTTCTTAATTAAAATTGGATCATGATGTCCTATATTTTTCTTCAGCAAGTTTTGGTAAATTATACTTTTCTAGAAAGTTGTTCATTTCCTCTAACTTTTCAAATGTATTGGTATAAAGGTGTTTTTGTATTATCTTATGGTTTTAACAACTCTACTGTAATATTATCTATGCCTTTACTCTTTTTTCTTAATCAATCATACTCAAGGTTTGTCTATGTCATCAGACTATATTTTTTCTATAATCTGTATTTTCTATATTCTCCTCTAATCTCCAAATTTTCTACAGTAACTGGGTAAAAAAATTAACATTTTTAAAAACAAAGATAATATCTGTAAAGTACCTGGCACTTAGAAAGTGTTTGGCAAATACTAGTTAAATTAGTACATGAAAAATACTTTTGGTCACATGCCAGAGGCTCGAGACTCAACAATGATCGAGACATGATTTGTGCTTTCAAGGAGCTCACAGTTGAACTGGGGAGACGGGCAAATGAATAATCGAGTACAGTGTGATAAACGTATAGAGGTTAGTGCAAAGTGGAATGGGAACACAAAGGAGGGCTTCCTGAAGGAGGTGGTGCTGAGCTGGGCAGTGTAGGATGAGTAGGAGTTAGGCAGGTGAAGAAGATAGGTGTCTCTTGGCCCTACCCTTGGGCCCTTCTTCAGTTGACACAGCTCTGAGCAGGAGTGGACTGCCTGGACTCAGGAATTGGCGATCTTAAGCTTCCTTCATTTCTCTAAGAAAATGTCTGCTAATGTTTCCTCCTTCTAAGGATAAGGATATTCCAGTATATCCAGAGAGGACCTAGTCACCTCTCTGTCCCATATTCTCCATCACCTCTAGTAGCCTCAGTGATGTACAGGCTTGGGATAAGGAGAATAAAGATATAGTTGGTTTTACTTCTCACCTTGAAGAAGACATTTGACAAAGTCCCTTATAGAGACATTCTCTCCCCAACTGCTGGTGGCTTTGTAAACAGGCCCAGCCTTAGAGGGAACATCAGAACAAGTCCATTACTATAAAAGATGTTCAACTTTCTGATCACTCCCCTCCAAATCTCTTCCCTGGGGTCTCAGGAGATCTATTTAGCAGAAGTCTAAATTTCCTGGTCCAAAGACGTTCAGAGAAGTGGGGCTTATAATGGCTAAAACTGGACAGAGGGAGTAGTTTGATTAATGGCCATGAGAAAGAAGAAGGGTGTCACAGTCCTGGAATGCTGACAGCAGCCACTCAGCTGTGGACTCTCTCAAGAAAACTATTTACTGAGCATAGATAAATTAGGTGAGAATTCACCTAATTCTCCCAGCTACCTGTGAGGTTGTTGCTGTCACCATTGCCAGCTTACAGGTCAGGAAAGTGATGCTCAGAGAGGTTAGGTAACTTGCCCTAGAAAACTCCGGATCTGAGATTCAATGCCAGACAGCACGGCCCCAGAGACCTTACCTACTGTCTCATATGGGGTCACATCCCCAGTGCTTGGGACAGTGAGGCCCTGGGTGACGAAAGGATGGAATGAGTGAAAAGGAGAATGAATTAACATAAAGACTAAGAAGCAACCTGGGGAAATTATTGAACTATAATGGTAAGTGAAAAACAAATGACAAAATGGTGTGTGAGATGTGTGTGTGTGTATGTGTGGAATTAACTGGGAAGGAGCATGAGGGAACTATCGGGAATGATCCTAATGTTGTATATCTTGATAAAGGTTGGGGTTACACAGGTGGATGCAGTTGCCAAAACTCAGAGAAGGTGCATTTAAGATTTGTACATTTCGTTGCATGTAAATTTCAAATCAAAGGAAAAAATGTAAACAAATATTGGACTCTAATTAATGATATACATGCTGATGTATTTTAGGGGGAGTTAAAGAATGTCTGCATTTGAAATGTGTCAAAAGAAATAAGATGGATTGATCGGTGGATTGAGAAAGCTAGATGGATAGGTGATAAAGCCAGGACAGTGCAATGATAAGGGCCGAAGCCGAGTGTTGGATATATAGGTGTTTGCTATAATATTCTTTCAACATTGTTTATTAAACTGTCATAATAAATTGTTGAAGGAAAATGTCGTGTATGTTGTGCTGGCAATTGTGTAAAGACATTTGTGTCTGACACGTTTGCCTGCATCCTGCCATTGACGATGCTTTCCCCTTTAAAAGAATGCAGAGAGAGCCCTTCCTCCCCCTTCCTTCCTTCCCTCCCTTCCTCCCTCATTTCATCCAGCAAATCGAAAAAAAGTGCCAACACTGGGTTGGCAGCAAATCCCTTCTCAGTTCCCTATCTCTCCCAAGGCCTGCTCACCGCCTTCCCCACGCAGCAACAGTTACTCCCTCCCGATGGGTGTCTGCATAGACCTCGACTGAACGCGGAGTTGGATGGAGATCACACACACCCACGGGAACCCCACTATGCCATCAGCCTTGGAGAGCAAGAACCTGGTTTATCTTCGCATCCTCCACCCCAGCTCTTGGCCTGGCATGCGGTGGATCGTCCAAGATCGATTAGGGAATACGGAGACAGAAACACGGAGAAAAAAAGTGTCCTGTGTCGAGCAGGTGGAATTCCAGATGATTTTTTTCAAACTTTCTTTAATGGTGTCTGATTGCCTTTTGGATTAGAAGAACCCACAGCTCACCCAGGGGCCCCAACGATGCCCTCAACGAGGCTTTTCATCCCAGTTTTTCCAGAGAGGAGGACCGCGCATGCTGACTTGCAATGCTGCTTGTTTGCTCGGTTCTCTGTTTATTGTTGGCTTATTTATTTTTTTCTTTCGTTGGCCATATGGTTCCTTTAAAATATTCTGAGAAGGAAACCACTGTACATAAAGAAATTTGAATTTTTGAATGCCCGCTTCCCATCTGAAATGTCACTTGCACGTTAAGTCTGTGTCCCTGAGTTGCTGTGGCAACCTCGGCAGCACTCTTTGCCCGGGGTGACAAAGGGGCCCTTTGTTAGCCGGGAGGCCAGGTCTGGGTGCAGGGACATCCTATTCAGCCCATCGTAACAAAGGAGCACACGTCCCCCTCTATGAGCAGGGCAGCCGCCGGCCCGATTATGCCTGCACTGTTGACAACCTTCCATGGGGAGACCGGGAAAAGAAATCCCCTATTATTGGCATCTTTGAGCCAAAGTTGTTTTTTCTTTTTTTCTCTCTCTGTGCTGCTTGCCATACAAAAACCCCTGCAAAGGGCCCCACTCATGCTCTTGCAAAGAAAAGCACTGACTGTGAGGCCCCCCCTGGAAGAGGGACACGGCCCCCAATCTTAATTGAATCTCCTAAACTTGGTTATTAAAATGGCAACTCCAGCAGCAGTGAGTGAGCAGACAGGTTCTTCAAGTTTTACCAAGCAGCCTGGCCCTGGTCCCAAAAAGGGTCCTGGCTGCCCTGGCTCTGGAGTGGCCTCTGTATCCAAGAGCAAGGGGCTCGCACTAATGGCAGTCCCCCCAGGTACTCAGATCAGATCTGGAGCTCAGGTTTCATTCAGCCTTGGACTCTCCTCTGTCTCAAACTTCCAGTCCAGTTGGGGAGTCAGTGTCTTGCCCAAGTTGGCTGAGCTGGTCACCTGAGAGCAAGGCCAGGACCCCAGCACCCCGACTTCTAGGCCTAGGCTCTTTAAGATCACAGGTGAGTGGAGAACAGCTCCAGGCCCAGGCTGCAGCCCATGGCCCTCTTCCTGCTCCCAGAGCCCTGGGGCTCCACCCCCACCACCTGCAGTCCTTTCCTCTATCACTGCTGCCACCTGAATCATCTTCACATTTCTCTTTCGATGTATGTGGTGGCGAAGACCAGGAGCTCCAGCACAGCCAGAAATGGTGTCTGTCTTACTCACTGTGCACCACACCAGCACAGTGCTTGGCACACGGTATGTACTCAGAGACTCTTGTTGAGCCAGTGCATTATGAGTAAATGAATCTGTCCGTATAGACTCATTTCATCCTATCAGCCACTCTCTGAGGTTGAAGCCGTTTCCTCATTTCCTGCTGTCTTCTGTTGCCAGGTCCAGGGTTGGGGCAGGCTACCAAGAGGGCAGATGTGGTCTCTTCCCGAGAGGAGCTGCATTCAGACAGATGCGTGTGCAGACACAGCAGTGGAGCGCAGTGAGCGCCCGATGGAGGTTATCCAGGGGCTGCAGGAGCTGAGGGTGGAGGCTGCAGGAGGCAAGAAGACAGGACAGGAGGAGTACAGGTGGGCTTCCAGAATGAGGACACTCCCAAACGAAGTCTCAGGAATGCCCAGGAGCTGGCTGAGCAAAGAAAAATGTTTCAGTCAGAAGAAACAGCAAAAGCAAAGGCAGAGTGGTGTGAAGTAGCCTGTTATGTGCAGGGCATCCCATGAAGCTGGCTATTGGTAGAGAATACAGAGCATGGCAGAGAGGGCCTGGGTACAGCTGGAGAGGCAGAGCCAGAGGGAGGACCCCATGAGCCAGGCTTAGGAGCTCAAAGCCAAAGTGACCATGTGCAGCTGTATAGGTTGTGTCCTGTGTAAAGCGGGTGAGTGGAGTTGAAATCCAGCCTGCATTCTGCTGGCCAATCCCTGTGGCCATGGCTGAATCCCTCCACTTAAAGAGGCAGCGAGGTCACTTGTCTGTTCCCAGGGATGGGCAGCAGTGTCTTCAGGCCAAACTTCAGGCAGCGTGTGTTGGGGGAGGGGTGCCAAGTCCAGAAGCAGGCCAGGCCAGAATCACAATAAACGAGCAGACCCTGGAGAATCGCTAGGGGCTACTTGGGCTGCCAGGGATGTCTGAACCTGCACCCTCCAGTCCACCCAAATTCTCCAGCCTCCTGCGCCAAGAGGCGAAGGCATTTGCGAAGGAGCCGTGGACACTCTCAGCCTTCGAGCTGATTCTAGATTAAGAGAGAAGGGAAGTCAGGAGGGCGCAGATTATGAGACAGGGAAGAGATTCTGGCTTTGGAGGTCTCCATGGGATGGGACTGGAGGGACCATGAGAAGGCTGAAGATGTACAGGAGGCCTGCAAGTTGGACATTTCAATTTACGATGAGGGAGCGGAAGTACTAAGGGGCAGACTGTCTCTGGGGTGCATCCTCAGCAGTGAGGATGGGATGGCCTTTGGAGAAGGGGAAGTCCAAGACCAGAAGACTGGGCAATGGGCTGGATCTCGAGGTGGGAGAATGAGGCCTCAGGCCCACAGCTGGGCTTGGGGGTGAAGCAGCAACCAGACCTCCTCAAGGAAGGGTAGCGATGGAATGTGCATTGTGTCCCAGGTGCCCAGCCCTGCTCCTTGCACATGGTAGATGAGCTATAAATATTTGTTCGATCAATGACTGAATTAATGACATCAGTGACTCGGCTATCCTGAATGTCATCTATGAATGCCTGAGAGGTTTGGAAGGGAAGGAAACAGAGGAGGGGGTGCCAGGGGAAGTGGGTACATGGAGAGTGTGCATCTTTTAGGGTAACATTAGCTGCTGTAACAAATAAACCCCAAATTTATTGGGTTAACCTCAAAATAGATGTCTGTTTCCTGCTCACTGAAGAGTCCAACCTAGTTGTTCCTCCTTGGCTGAGAGCTTTCCTCCACATGGTGACTCAGGGGCCCAGGCTTCCTCTATCTTGGGCTCCACCATCCCCCAGGGCCCTGGAGTCCTTTGCATCCAGCTGGCAAATAAAGGCCAGGAGAGTGCAGAAGCCCCAACCAGGAAGTGACACATCACTTCCGCTCACCTTCCCTTGAGGAAAACTAGTCCATGGCTCACCCTAGCTGCAAGGCCAGCTGGGAAGTGTAGTCCCACACTGGAAAGATGCCTCCTGAAAACAATGTTACACCATGGAAGGGCAACCCAGATTTTTGGTTCGCTGACATAGAAGGTAACGGGAGTGTGAAGATGGTGGGGTACAGATCTATGGTAGTGGCCAAGGACACAAGCAGCCACCAGGTGAGCCTTGAATCCAGCTCTTGGCCTTGCTGGAGGTTCTAACTGGAACATGGAGAGGAGTCGTGTGTGCGGGGAGTGCCTCTCCCGCCCTGACTGCGACATTTGATCCTCACTGAGTCCTGGAAAATGGAGCTCTTCAGCTCATTGCGCATTTTTACAGCTGAGGAAACAGGTTCTCAGAGAGCCTTGAGCAGTCACCAGGGGTGAAGCCAGAACTAGAACCCAGGGCTGTGTTGGCCCATCTAGTCCACTGTATCAAAACTGATTCTCCGGAACACCACCCAGATGTTTGTGTTATTCCAGAAAAACAGCGTACCGCAGGGCACATCTCAATCTTGTCCCCAAGCACAAAGAGAGCAGCCTGTGGCCATCAGGGTTGGGCGTTTTCTTTCACTGACAGCTGGAGGAGGGGCCTCGATTCCCAGCCCCCAGAGGCGGGGCTTGGTCAGGTTCACCCTGCTGTGTCGGGAATTCTTCCATTATTGCTCAGCAACTGGATTACAAAGTATAGATCTTTGAACATGTATTTAAACACTATCAACTCTGCTCTGTGTTTGCTCCTCTCCCTCCGTCCTGAAGCTGGACCCAGACAAAAACCTCTTTTCCATCAAAAATTCAACAGGACCCTTACAAAGTGACAGTGGATTAAATAGCAGCATTTATGATAAGATTTCCTCCCCGACCCTCATGGCTTCTTTTTTTTTTTTTTTAGCCCAGCACCAAATATCAAATGCTAAACACTGATCTCAGCTGCTTTGAGACAGGCTGTGTCATTCCACAGGTGATTTCACTTTGGACACTGTGAGCCTGTGTTGGGGCCTCCTATTAGGTTAATACACACAGAAGGATCATCAGCACTGTACTGCCAGCGCCCCGCCCAGTGCCTGGCACACAGCAGGTTCTGTATACTTGAGATGGAAACTCACACCTGGGGTTTCTCTGACCCCCCTGAAAGACAGCGAATTAGAGTTGGCCAAGAAACCCGTTTCTGTGGCTTTCCATTTTAAATCCAAGTGTTCTCACGTTGCCTTAAAATTTATAAACGCACAAGCATGGAGAGTATTCCCCGTGCCTAGCATGGTGTGGCTCAGAGTAAATAACCAACATATCATTTGTTGAATGAATGAACCAGTTACGTAATTAATGTCTCAAGATGGGCTTTCACACATCACATTATTTCCTGAAAACAGGACATGTTTTTTAACTTCCCTGTAGCCAAGGGAACTCATTGCAAATTGGAGGATTGGGAGATGCAGAATGATAGCTCTGGGGCCTGTGACGCCCGCCTCTGCCACCCACCTCTGCTCTGACCTCCAATCCTACATGTCTGAGGCTCTCACCCTCCATTCCTCCCCTCCAGGACTCCTCTCCCAGCTCCTGCTCACGACCTGCACATCTCCTCCCCACCCTACCCTCGGACTCCACACCCCAGCTCCCCTCCAAACCACCAGTCCTAGCCCCTCACCCTCCAGCTCAGATGCCCCCCTCATTACCCTTGGTAGGGGAGGGAGCAGGAGGGCTCAGGGTGGGCCATCTAGCTAGGAGTGGTGGAGGCCAGGGGTCTTCTAGCTCCTGGCACTTAGGAACCTCCCCATGGCCCAGCCTGCACACCTGGAAGCTCCCCTGCCTAGTGGGCATTCAGGGCCATGAACACCTGCATGAAGGAGGAGCTGGACAGTCTAAGGCTCTTCCTCCTAAGTAAGTATTTAACTCCTGATTTTACTCCTACCCCAAAATTAAAATTAATGTTATTAACCCTTTCTTTCATATGTATTTTTTTTGTCCACGTTGGTGTTTATCTTTTAACTTTGTATCTTCTTTTGCTCTATAGAAATCTATCTTCATGCAATTAAATCGGTCAATCTCATCCTTTAGTTTTTCTAAAGATCACTAAAACATTCTCTTGGGTTTTTTTATATTGTATGATTTACAGATTTTTTTTCTCTTTTCATCTTTGATCTATCTCTGAAGTTTATTTGGGAATAAAACCCGAGGATAGTCACTAGCTTAACTTTTTATCCAAATGGCCAGCTGATTTAGATACAATCTAATGAATAATTCATCATTTCCTTCCTGAATGTGAAACATCAACTTTGTTGTATGTGCCGAACAGCCACGGGTCCCCGAGTCTATGTCTACACTCTGGCCCCTTCCATTCCCTCCGCTAAGTTTTCATTACTCTGTTTTACAACATGTTTTAGTAAAAGGACTAGGCAAGTCCCACTCGTTATGCTTCCTTTTCAGGAAATGCCATTCTATTCTCTCATACCCATTGTTCTACATTCATAATAATCTTGTTAAATGCCCATTAATTTGAGAGGATGTGTTTTTATTGAGATTACATTGAATTAAAGACTAATCTGAAAAGAATGGACATCCTTACTATACTAAATCTTCCAATCTGGGACAGGAAGTCCTATTACTTATTTGTTAGTATATTTATTAAAGTTGTATTTGATATCTGTCAGTGGTGATTCATTATTTTCTCCGTATAAGACCATTTCCTGATCATGTTTCTAGGAATCCTCCTTCACGCACTTGTTTACTTGACTTCCAGGAGACCAGGCTTTCCTGCTTTTCTCCAACTCCCAGGTGGCTCCTTCCTCATATCTTTTGCTGGTTCCTTCTTGTCTCCCAGATCTCTTGACATTGGGCCCCAGAGCTCAGGCTTATAACCTTAAAGGATTCTACTGAATAAGTAAGCAATTCAGGGACAAATATCTTTGTGCAAATGGGTCTTCCCATGGTTTGAGTATTTTTCTCCTTATGATTCCTCACCAGTGGGAACATGGAGCAAAAAAGCCACGGAGGGTACAATTCCTTATCATGTCAGTACCAACAATGGTTGCCTGGATTTCTGGAGGGTTAGCTTGGCCCAGCACAGAGAGCTCTGGGAGACTGGGCTAAGAAAGCTCGCTTGTTTTAAAGTTAAGCTTCTATGTTGACCCAAGAGTCTAGCAATCTTGATTTGAAATGCAAATGCAGGAGCTACATTTAAGAGGAACTGTGGTAGACTGCAAAAACGGCCCCTCCTCCACAGGTAGAAGCATGATCTCTGGAATAGCCAGTCCTGGGTTCAAAACTCAGCTTTTCTCTCCACTCACGGTGGGGCCTTGGGGAGAAAAACTTAACATTTTCTGAGCTTCTATTTCCTGGTCAGTAAAAGGAAGACAATAATACCTAGATGTTGTGGGCATTCATTTATTCATTCAACAAATACATATTGAGTGCCTGTCATATGCATGGCACTGTTTTAAACACTGGGGACCCGGCACTGATAAAACAGACAAAAATCCATGCCTTCATGGAACTCATATTCCAGGAGAAACAGACAATAAGAAAATAAACAAAATTATCAGAGCTAGCAGTAACTGCTAAGAAGAAAAATAAAACAGGAAGATGGAATGGAGGCAAGGGGTTTCATTTAAAGTGGAGTATTCAGGGAAGGACTCTTGTCAAGGTGACATTTGACTAGAGCAGGTCATGGGTGAGAACAGGGAGATCATTTAGATGCAATGACAAATATTCAGCAGAGAGATGATGGTGCCTTAGGACCCAGGGGGAACCATGAGTATGGCAAGGATATCTTCAAACTGTTCAGCCTGAGAAATTATAAGAACTGAGTTGCTGTTAAGTAAGCTGCCATTAAGATTGAGGGTGGAGGAGGTTTGGGGAAGATCAGGAATTCAGCTGGGAAAAATTCCACTGGAGATGTCTGTTCACTTCCAAGACGAGAGAGCAGGCAGGTGGCTGGATATATGGGTCGGAAGCTCAGGAGTGGCCCAGATAAGCAACACAAATTCAGGATTAAATAAGAGAATCAAGTAAAGTGTTCAGAGCACTGTGAAGCTTAGAAAAGAGACAGACAGCCCTGAGCTGGGCACTATGCTTGCTGCCTGCTAACTTGCTCCAGCATATCAGTGTGCACAACTTACATGGATGCCTCTGCAAAATCACGCATAGTTTACATGTCAAAGTCCTTCCAGGCCTCTCATAGGGGGTGTGAACAAACAGTATCCATCAGGGTGACCTGCAGAACTTTCTCCAAATACCCATTCCTGAGTTAGTCATGCCCTTGTGGATTCCAACTCAATGGATCTTGGTCTTTATTTTGTAAAAGCCCCCCAGATGGTTTTCATGGACACCCCAAGTCTCATCCATTGGTCAGGACCTTGAATGTTAAACTCATAATCCCAAGAATACTGTAAAAGAAGAGCAAAATTGGAAATAATCTGAATATCCAAATAATAAAGATGAGTCTTATCCTCATTTTATAGATGAGCAATCTGCAGCTCAGAGATGAAACAACTTTCCTAAAGTCACATAGATGGTGACTGGCAGCCAGGATTTGACATCGGTTTTAAAGCCGAATGCATGTTCTTGTCACCACATCATTCTGCCGCTCTGTCACTCATAATCCCGCTGAGAAGGGAGAAGGCCATTCTGACGGTAGGAATGACACACATGCATGAGGAGTAAGTCCCCTTGCCCTCTTAGCCAACTCTTCAGCCTGCAAGAGGTAAGGATTTAATCAATGCGCCTCAAATCCTGGTACAATCGGAATCCCCGGGAGGATTCCCGTGTCTTAGTCCCAAAAACTCTGCTTCGTTAGATCCGAGCGAGAAGCACAGCCTTAGGTGCAAAGTGCTAGCTGGCCCCAAACACTCGATCATTTTACAAAATCTGTCTTCCACTTCCCCCTGGACGCCCAGCACCAGATCACGAACCCCTCCCACTTCAGTGCTGGTCCTTGGGGTCCCGGCAGGAGAGGGTTAACGTCCTGAGAACTCTGGGCTCTTCTCTCATGAGAATGGAATGTGGACGGGAGTGAGCTGAGCGGGATGGGCTGTCCAGTGCTGAGCATGGCCATTGTTGCAGAACAATTGACCCCCAGGAACAGAACAGCAGACGCTAATTATGGGACACTTGTGTTGTCGTGTAATTATGAAGCGTCTGTGACCATTAGCATAAAAAACTAAGGTCTCTGCCTTGTTTTGGTCCCTAAACTGCCCTGCTCAGGAGTCCAATGAAGTAAAACTATTAACTTAGGGCATCCTAAAAGACTCAGCCCAGAGATTCTCTAGTCACATTAAAATCTCCCAGATGCTTAACAAACGCGCCCCACTTCCAGAAACTTGGGTTTGGTGGGTCTGAGTGGAAAAGAAGGTGGTTCGGCCATTGAGTTCATAGAAGTCCAAATTCAGCCCTCATTGGGAGCTGGCAGAAGTTCTGGCAACAATACTGGAGCTTTCTAAGTAGCTTCGCTCCCTTAGCAAGGATTCTGATGCTCTGCTGATGTTGCCTTAGCCTGTGAGTAAATAAACACATCCTCAAACATTGATTGAACCCTAAGCCAGCTCTCCAGGAAGACCAGACAGATGATTATTTCTCTGCACACTCACAGACTTGGATCTGGTGGAAAGATAAGAATCAGAGGATGATAATACAAAATTGGAAGGATGAAGGCTCTGAGGAAGGGAAACAATAGAGGGGGAAAATGACCTCATGTGAGGGTCGCCCAATCCCTGACCCCTGAGTTAGTCAGGTGACTTCATGCAAGAGTCAGAAATCTATTGTAATCCAGCTTGGCCAAAAAAGATAACTGACGGACGATTTTGCTTAATATGCAAAGAGGTGCAGCTGGCTCAGAAATAACCAGAACCCAAAATTAAACACCTCCAGAGCTCTTGCTAGGCTTCATTGTTACACACTGGCTTTCGGGGCCACCTGGACACCACCAACTCCCATCTCACATCTTCCAAGCTCTCCCAGCTGAAAGATGCTACTTCTCTTCCGTTAACTCCAATTTGAAAACTCCCAGGAAGGAGTCTGATTGGCCCAATGGGATCCATGTCCCCAGCTCTGGTCCAGGGAGGTAAGCTGCAATGATTGACAGCCCACAGAACTAAAGGGTGGAAGTAGGATGGGAAGCCTCTCCCCCAGGGAGAGGAATGCGGGACTAAGCAAAATTTGTTCTCTACAGCTCTTCACATGCCCCATTTTAAACCTCACAACCACTGAGTGAGACAGGTAGACTTATTCTCCATTTTGACCAATGAAAAACTATGCGTTGGGAAGTCAAAGTGACTTTCTCAAGGTCACACAGCTAGTCAGTGGCAGAGCTGGTCTTCCTGACCAGGTCTCCCTGTATCCCAAGTCCATCCTCTCTGCTGTAATGTGCTGAATGACACGTTAGATGCATGAAGGAGAAGTCCGGGTTCACTGGATTGTTTGGCCAGATGTACCAAAGAAGGATGGGCGACGCTGGGGGAAAATTGCACAGGAGACCGGACAGGTAAATTGGGATTATATTCTAGAGAGATGTGAATGTTGGACTAAAGCTTAGGCTCTTATTTAGAATGCAATGGGAGACAATGAAGTCCTTTGTGCAAGGGTGTAGTGTTGGATTTTTGGTACTAATCCAGTTCTCTAACAGAGCTGGGCATGTGCTAGTCAGTGCAGAGAGAGGTTAGGTGCTTGGGGACCACACACTCTTCACAGAACCATAGACTCTCAGCTTCTCCATCTCAGCAGGTGTTCGCCAGTCACCCACACCTGGACATCCTCAGTCCCTGGGCTGGCCAGGGTCTGAACTCGATATCCTTATACATATTTCCTCACCAAGAGGGGCTCAAGGTGATGGCAGGAAGGCAACTTATATATGCCCAGGTGAGAGGTGCAGGGTATGGGAGGAAGTCTCTTAGACTTTAGAGCTCTTCTAGTCATGCCTTCATCCTGTCTTTTAAAATTAAGATGTAATTCACATACCATAATATTCACCCTTTTAAATTGCGCAATTCAGTGGCTTTTACTATATCCGCAGAGTGGTGCAATCATCATCTCTATTAAATTCCAGAACATTTTCATCACTGTGGGATGAAATCCTCTAAGTATTAGCAATCGCTCCTCATTTTCCCCTTCTTCCAGCCTCTGACAACCACTAATCTGCTTTCTATCTCTACAGATGTGCTTATTCTGGACACCTCATAGAAATGGAATCATACAGTATGCAGTCTTTTGTGGCTGACTTCTTTCATTTGGCATAATGTTTTGAAGGTTCATCCATGTTGCAACATACATCAGTTCTTCATTCCTTTTTTGACTGAATAATATTCCATTGTGTGGGTATACGTCATTTTGTTTATCCATTCATCAGCTGATGAACATTTGGGTTACTTCCATTTTTTGGCTACTATGAATTAAGCTAACTGTGAACATTACTGTACAAATTTTTGTGTAGACTTAAGTTTCAATCCTTTTGGATATATTCCTAGGAGTGGAATTGTTGGGTCATATGGTAACTCTATGTTTAACCTTCTCAGGAACTGCCAGACTGTTTTTCAAAGCAGCTGTACCATTTTACATTCCCACCAGCAGTGTAAGAGGGCTCCAATTTTTCCATATTCTCACCAACACTTATTATTCTCCATCTTTTTTGTTATAGCAATCTTAGTGGGTGTGAAGTGCTATCTCACTGTGGTTTTGATTTGCATTTCCCTGGTGGCCAATGACATTGAGCATCTTTTTATGTGCTTATTATTATTTGTGTATCTTCTTTGGAGAAATGACTGTTCAGAGCTTTGCCTAATTTTTAATTGGGTTATCTTTTTATTGCTGTGCTGTAGGAGTTCTTCATATATTCGGATGTAAGTCTTTTATCAGATATATAAAAAGATTTGAAAACTTTTCTCCAATTCTGTGAGTGGTCTTTCACTTTCTTGATGGTGTCCACTGAAACATAAAATTTCTTAGTTTTGATTGTATAAAGTAATTTCAGTGTAATTACTGATAGGGTAGGATTTAATGTAATTACTGATAAGGTAGGATTTATGTATGCTATTTCACTTTTGTTTTTTGCATACGTTATATCATTTTTTGGTTCTTTTCCAAAAAAAAAATGATATTCCTCCATTATTGTCTTCTTTTGTGATGGATATTTTCTAGCATTCCCTTGTCATTTCTTTTATTATGTACATATTTATTTTCTTTGTAGTTGCCCTGGGGATTACAATTAACATATTAATTTATAGCAATCTAATTTGGATTAATATTAACAATTTCAATTGTCTATGAAACTTTCTCCTACATAACTCCATTCCTTCCTCAACTTCTGTGCTATTTTTGTCATACAAATTCCATCTTGATACATTATAGGCACATCAACATAGATTTATAATTTTTGCTTTTCCCACTTCTTTTAAAACAAATAGGAGAAAAAAGAGTTACAAATAGAAAAACAACTTTATATTGCCTTTTATATTTACTATTAGTTGCCTTTACTGGTACTCTTTATTTCTGGCTTTGAGTTACTGTCTAGTATCCTTTCGTTTCAGCCTGAAGGACTAAATGTCCATTAGTATTTCTTGGAGAGCAGGTCTGCTAGTGACAAATTACCTAATTTTGTTTTTCTGGGAATGTCTTAATTTCTCCTTCATTTTTAAAGGATAATTTTGCTGGGTATAGAATTCTTGGTTGGCAATCTTTGTCTTTCTGCACTTTGACTATGCCAACACATTACCTTCTGGTTTCCATGGTTTCTGATGAGAAATCAGCTGTCAATCTTATTAAGGCTCCATTATATATAAAGAGTCACTTCTCACTGTTTTCAAGATTCTCTCTTTGTCTCTGCCTCTCACCAGTGTGATTATGATGTGTCTAGGTGTGGATCTTTTTCAGCATACCCTACTTGGAGTTGGTGAGCTTCTTGGATGTATAGATGTGTAGATGATTTTTTTTAAATCAAATTTGGGAAGTTTTGGCCATTGTTTCTTCAAATATCCTTTCTGCCTCTTTCTCTTCTCCTGGGATGCCTAGCATGCATATGTTAATACACTTATGCATATCATGTCCCAAAGGTCTCTGAGGCTCTGTTCATGTTTTTCATTCTTTTTTCCTTTCTGTTTCTCAGACAGATAATCTCATTTGATCTGTCATCCAGTTTGCTGACTCCTTCTTCTGCTTGTCCAAATCTTCTATTGAAATGTACTTTTCAACTCCAGAGTTTCTTTTGGCTATTTTTTTATAATTTCTATCTCTTTATTGAAATTCTATATTTGTTAAGACATCATTCTCATACTTTTCTTTAGTTCCTTAGTCATGATTCCTTAGTTATTTGAACATATTTGAAATAGTTGTCTATTGTCTAGTAAGTCCGACATCTGGGCTTCCTTGGGGGTAGTTTCTATTAACTACTTTTTTTCCTTCTGCATAAGCTATACTTTCTGATTTCTTTGCATGTCATAATTTTTTTTGTTGAAAAAGTGGATCTTTTAAATAATATAATGTGGTGACTCTGGAAATCAGATTCTACCCCTTTCCAGAGATTTTTGTTACTGTTTGCTTTTGTTGCTGGTGTTTGCTTGTATAATGTCTTCTCTGAACCATTAAAATCTGTGTTCATTGCCCTGAAGTCTCTGCTTGGTTATAGTGCAGCGGCCAGCTAATAATTAAACAGAGATTTCCGTAAATGCCTTGAACCAGTAAATCTCCCATTCTTTGCCTTGGGGCTTGTACCTGTTGGAGCACACCTTCAACACTCTGCCAGGAGGCAAAGAAAGATCTTCTGAGAAAAATCATTTGCTAAAAAAAAGTTTAAGCCACCAATAGAATTCAAGAAAATGTGGATCTGTGAAGTGTAAGATGAGAGAACAGTGATAATATAGTAGAATGAGATGAACAGAAACCTGGTTGAGATTGTTTTTATTGCAAGAAAATGATAATATAAGAAATGAACAATGCTATAGCAAAATTTTTAAAACTGTACTAGATATAATAAAGTACTGTAGGAAAATAAGAAAACATCAAACTATCAACGTTGAGAAGATGTCAGGAATGCAGTAGTAAAATAATAATGAAAAATATGCGAGAGAGGAGGCAGAGAATAGAGCACCAAATCTGTGATCCACCATATGGAAAAGTGCTGTTTCCAAAGAAACAAGAACAAATGCATCAGAAGAAATCAACAAAGATATAACAGAAGAAGATCTGAAATTACAGTTAAACAAAGCTTTCAATGTACCTTTATGTTGCTCTTGTAGATGATAAAGTTTAACAACCTATACTAGTCAACATACCTATTTATTTATTTATTCATTCCTTCATGCAACAAATATTTATTGAGGACAGGCTTGGTGCCAGGCACCAAGAAATAAAGCATGAAGGAAACAAAGTTTCTGCCTAATGAAGCCTAAATTCTAGTGGGAATACAGTCAATAAACAAGTAAGTATAATGTAAAGAATATTTACATTATAGTAAATATACTGCCAGAGAGTGATATGTGCTGTGAAGAAAACGGACACAGGATGAGGGGTTACAGAGAGACTGGGGGTGGGAGTAGGGAGCGTAGTTGGGAAGATGACATCTAAGCAGAGACCTGAATGACACGAGAGAGCGAGTCTTGTGGATCTCTGAAGGGAGAGTGTTTCAGAAGGAGGGAATAACACATGACAGGCTTCCAGAAGGGAATGAACTTGGCATTTTCAGGGAGAGAGGGAGAACGTCAGAACAGCTGGTATGAACTGAGGAAGCGGGAGAGTGGTAGGAACAAAATCAGAGAGGCAGGGGCGAGATTATGAATGGTTTAAAGGTCACCGTTATTCTAAGCGCCATCTGTGGGCAGCAGCACTGGCATTGCCCGGAAGGTCAATGCAAATTCTCAGACTTATGGAATCGGAATTGGCATTTTAACAAGTTTGTTGTATATGTGAAGAGAATCCACAGGAGAGATTTGGGTAGAGGATTTACGTTTTTAGAAGGATCCCTCTGGCTGTTGTGGGAAGAGTAGGCTGTAGGGGTTGAGGGTGAAAGCACGGAGACCAGTTTTGATGCTTTTATAATAGTCCAAGAGAGAAAGAAAGCGATCAGTAGCTGGGACCAGGGTAAGGGTGGTGGAGGAGGTGAGAAGTGATCAGATCAGTGGTAAATTTTGAAAAAAGAGTTACTAAAACTTGGGGATGAGTTGGGTGCT
The DNA here is from genome assembly GCF_041296265.1 of Equus caballus. Lineage (NCBI taxonomy): Eukaryota > Metazoa > Chordata > Mammalia > Perissodactyla > Equidae > Equus > Equus caballus. The sequence continues at coordinate 34,278,530 of NC_091705.1, read as the reverse complement.
GGAGTTGGTGAGGCAAAGAGAAGAATCAAGAATGACTCTTAGGTGTCTGAACCTGAGCAATAAAATGGATGATGGAGTTGTTAACTGACCTAGGGAAGACTGAAGGAGAAACAGGGTGGTGGGGTGTGTGTGTGTGTCTGTGTGTGTGTCTGTGAGGAGATTAATCAATACTTCTGTACTGTATATTTTAATTTGTGATGCCTATTAGACAGCCATTGGAAGTGCTGAGTTGCCAGATGAATATGTAAGCTGAAGATCAAGGGCTACACCGGGACTGGAGATATAAAACTGAGATCAGTGTGCAGATGATATTTAAAACCACTGCACTTCAAGCTCACTGATCGTTGGCTCAAAGTGTAGGACCAGAAATGAGAAGATCAAGATGAAAGAGGACACACAGTAAGCGATAAAACCAACTGAGCACGGAATTTACTCAGAATATCATATATTTCTAAAAATTGACTCTCAGAAAAGAATTGCCCTAAATTTGAGTCCTTACAAAATGTCTCCTATGATGGGAACACATTCTCAATGTCTTTATTTTGACACAAAGTCCTGTTTAGGGAAGAAACGTCAACCTGAAATGACCTCAATCAATGCTGGTTCAGGATGATTAGAGATGGCACCTGACAGAATTGGTAAACAAGGAAGGCAAAGAAATTTGACACAGATTTAGTAATTATTGCTGGAGGTCTCACCTCACAATTGCAAGTGTCAGATGTCTTTGTAAACAAGCCTTTTAAAGCTCACTTTAAAATTAATACAGGAAAGTGTTGTCTGTGGAGATCATGCACATACACCACGGGGACAAATTAAACAACCAAAATCCTGTCCTGACTTAATGGGCTGCTGTGGCTTGGGATAAAAATTTCTGTGATGGCAAAAATATAGATTCAAACATTAATGTATCTCAAATGCTTCGGATGGAAATAAAGACAATGTGCTGTGGAAAATTGTGTTGAATGATTCAGAAAATGACTCTATTGATGACGAAGATACAGATGTCCAAGATGCTAGTGAAGAGTTGGAACAAAATTGTTTCTTAAAATATGAATGGAAAAAAGCAGTAAATTAAACTATTTTTATAATATATAATTTAAAATGTTTATATGTAATGAAGTTATTCCAACCAAATCTATAAGAAAATATTTATTTCAATTATGCCCTAATGGCTTTTAATATTTAAGTTGGCCAAAGTTTTGGAGGATATTCTATATTGGAAAATGGATGGAGGTGCTTTATATTCTGGGTTGCCCTGTATTTAAGTATATATGGTATTGAAAATTCCTATGGCTATAAAACTAAATGCAAAGTTATGGCACTATCTCTGATTCAGAGGCACAAGGAAAAAGACATAGCTGGACCATGAGAAAACCCAAGACCCACTTCCCTATGTAGCATTCTGAGGCTGTGGCAAGGGCCTGAGTGAGAAGACCAAAGCCCCTCCATATCACATCTCTCTGACTCAGAGTCTAATACTGCTGAGGAAACACTCCAAACAAGGAGGAGAGTGTGCAGGTGTGCACACTCGCAGATGTTACCAAGGCAAAGGCAGAATGAGGGAGGGTGGGCACAATCGTCTTGGAGCTATTTTCACAACTATAACCAACACCATCAACAAATACCTGTTGGGGTGGGAATACTAGTGGCTTCCAACACAGAAAGCCTATGTTTATGAGCTGGAGATCTTTCCAATCTGGTTGATCCACACTCAAAAAGGGAAAAAAATTCTGAGTCAGAAGGAGCACCCGCAGTGGGACAGGACACTTCTCCAGCTCCACGTTGCCCTGAGGGTTCAACAAATACAGACGAACGTACCAACTTCCAGTTAAAGATGATGAATCGAACCCAAGCCTTGAGCAGGGCTCCCTTTAGGAATGCCATTAAAGCAACAGTAAAGGCAGTTAGCAACAACAAATAAGGTGTATATCAACAAGGACACATAGGAGCAAAAGCAACAACAAAATTTTGGAAGCTGGAAAGCACATAGACAAATGAAATGTATTTAGCCAAGAACTAAGATGGCTGAGTTCTAAGCCAGCAGAGGGTAAATCCAAGAATCAACTCAACTAACACTAAAAACACACACACACAACAAAACAATCAGCAACTGTTATCAGGTATCTCTGGAAGTAGTGATGAGGATTTGACCAAAAGTTGGAGGAGGGGTTGAAAGTCAGTTTAAGAGACAGTTGAACAACCCCACCCAGTCCCTGCCAAACTCTTCACACCCAGCCTGAAGACTGAACATCTCGTCTGCACACCAAGCATAGTTGAAGGAAACAAAAGAGTTAAGTAAATATATGCATCCTGGATCTTGAAATCCCCAAGGCTCTCAAGCAGGGGACTGTAAAAGTCTTTTCTGGGGAATCTGATCAGCACAACAGGAAACACCCTAAGATTGGGGCTGCCCGAGGAAATGGCCAGTCAAATTACCCACAGCGAAACTCGCAGCCCACAAGCTCCACTCATATTTTCAGAGCTTCCAATAAATTTCTTAGTCTCCTATTCTTAAATATGATCTCATAACAAAGAACTACCAGACATCTGAGGGCAACCTCTAACGAGAAAATCAGAGAACAAAACAAGAAAAAGAGGGGGACATGATAGGCAAGACAATGGCCCCCTAAATTGTCCACATCCTCACCCCTGGAACCTGTGTGTATGTTACATTACATGGCACTTTTGCAGGTTGAAGCCCGCAAATGCAATTGAGGTTGCTAATCAACTGACTTTGAGATGAAGAGATTGTCCTGGACTATCTGGATGAACCCAATCTAATCGCATGTGTCCTTAAAAGCCGAGAACATTTCCTGGCCATGGTCAGAGAGAGATGTGACCACTAGAAAAGAGAGAGATGTGATGTTACTGGCTTTGAGGATGAGGAAGGTGGCTATGAGACAAGAGATGGGGATGGCTTCGAAAACCTGGAAAAGGCAACAAAACGGATTCCCCCTAGGGAACTCCAGAAAGAAACGGTCCTGCTGACACCGTGATTTCAGCCCAGGGAATCCCTATTGAACATCTACCCCACAGAATGGTAGAACAACACATTTGTGTTGCGTTGCTTTGTTACAACAGAAATAAAACCAATACAGGAGGATTTTTAAAAAAGAGATGTGATTCAGGAAGAAGGAAATCTCTTTTTAAAAAGTATTAATTTCCTCAAAGGAGTGAAGTATTGCAAGCACAAAATAGGCCCAGGATTCTATTTTAAGTAAAGCAACATCTGAGAGCAACAAAGTGCTCTTAAAGTTAAAAATGTGATAGAAAAATCTTAAAAGTTAACAGATACAGATAAGAAAACTTCCCAGAAAGTGGATCAAGAAGACAAAGATATAGAAAATAGTCAAGAAAAAAAACTCTCTAGGAGATGCCATATCCAAATAAGAGGAGTTCCAGAGACACATAAGGGAGCATGTCAGCAACAAAACAATAATAGCAACTTTGCCCAAAGAGAAGGACATCAATTGCCAGATTGGAAAGGCCCGTTAGTACCAGGAAGAGAGACAAAAATGGACCCCTGCTAAAGTATATCATCATGAAATTTCAAAACACTGAAAGCAAAGAGATTTTTAAAAATATTTCTGATTATTTTTAGACCACCTAATCTGTCCTTTTCTGAGAAGAATATGATAAAAATGTCCAATGATAAATAATGAATCATCGACCTCTCCCTGAGGTTCTGTCAATTGTCGCTCAGTATGTTTTAGTATATAGTTTTAAGTGCATATATTTTGTTAGTCATATTTTCTTGTTATATTAATCCTTTTACTATAAAACCTCTTGCTTTATTCATTATATTTTTACATTAAATGTTATTTTGTCATGCATTGAAACTGCTACCCAAGATTTCTTGATATTTGCCTGGAATCCAGTCTTTGTCCAATCTTCTTTGCCTTTTTGTATTGTGTATTTCTTATTTTAAAAGACCATAATATTGGCGCTTTCTTTAAAAAATCTAATCTTAGGTGTCTGTCTTTTAATTAGTGATTTTAATTCATTTCCATTTATTGCAATTATTGTCTTATTAGAACATATCTCACAATTTACACTTGTAAGAATTTCTTTTTTTTTTTTTTTTCCTTCCCCACTTTCCATTGGATAGGGGAGAATTTCCTTTTGCTGGTTCAAAAGTTATATATTTTGCTTTTGACCTTGTAGTGGTTGCCCATAATTAAGACCCATACTCAAGTTTGTTTTTCCTTATTTATTTCTTGAACTTAACAATACTTATATCTACTCTTCCTTATTTTCCATATTCTTCTAACATCCTCTTGATGTCTGTCTGATTCTTGTTTGTTGGCAATCTGCTTCATCTCAAAAAACACTTTGGATTTGTTTTTGATGTTCTTATGTGTTACTCTAATGCAGGTGCAGGTTTCTCTTTATCTTTTTTGTTTGATGTTCTACAAGCCGTTTCCAACCATGGCCTCTCATTTTCAATTTTAGAAAGATGAATCTTCGCTGTTTCTTCATATATTTCACATTCTCTATTTTTTCTCTTCTCCTAGAGTCCTTACATTCTGAATATTGGCAGTTCTACTTCTAGCCTCCATATTTCAAAGCAATTTTTAAATATTTATTTTCTCCGTCTTTACCATTTCCTGCCGCCTCTTGGAAGAGTTCCTCAACCTGATCTTCCATTTCATTAATTTGTTCTTCAGCTGTTTCCATCTTGCTGTCAATGTCATCTCTTGTATTCTTTACTTAAATTATTACATTTTTCATGTTTAATATTTCCCACTTGGTTCTTTTAACCCATTTCTTACTTTTTCTTCATACTCTTAACATCTTCTCTTATTTCCTCAATTATTTTTATATTTTATTAAATTCTGGATCCCTCTGTCTAAATAATTCCACTTCAGATGCGATGCATTCAGTCTCTTGTCCTTCTTTCATAAGAGATGCACATCTCAGGTGTCTAGTTATTTTGACCTGTGTGTTCATGATGGTATCACCTACTTTGCATGTAGGTGTAATGTCACAGGCCGGGCTCTCATCTGCGTTCCTTCAGATGAGTGCAAGTTAAGTAGAGTGACGAGCCTCTGAGTTGAGAACCTCAAGCACCACAGAGTAACAGCTGGTCACTCCCCTTGGCTGCCACTGTACCTGACGACTCCCCTGGCAGGATTTCATTTTGCATTAGTCCCTCGCTCAACAGAGCACCCAGCTGTCCTGTGTTCACTCCACTGACAGTGGAGGTCTGGGCTGTTGCTTCCAATTTCTATGGTGAAATGGCAGTCAAAGGTGGTATTGGCATTTCAGAAGGAGTGGCAGGAGCAGAGCTTTGAAAAAGTTTTCCCGGGCCTGCCCGGTGGCATACAGGTTAAGTTCATGCACTCTGCTTCAGTGGCCCAGGGTTCATGGGTTTGGATCCTGGGCACAGACCTATGTATGTCTCACTTAGCCATGCTGTGGCAGCATGCCACATATGAAATAGAAGAAGATTGGCACAGATGTTAGCTCAGCAACAATCTTCCTCAAGCAAAAAGACAGAGATTGGCAACAGATGTTAGCTCAGGGCCAATCTTCCTCAGCAAAAAAATAAAATAAAAAATATAAAGCTTTCCTCTATCCAGTAGGTTTTAATCCTGGTTCTGCATTAGAATCAGATGTGAAGCTTTTTAAAAATGCCACCTCACCAGAGACTAATAAAATCAGAATACCTAGGATGAGACCTGGAGGTGAGTATTGATTTTCTCATCCTTGTATCCTGGGGAAAAAAATTTGAACCTACAAAACAGTTGAATAAAATAGTATAATGAACATCAGTGTGGTCTTCACCTGGATTCACCAAATGTTGCTTTCTCTCTCTCTCTCTCTCTCTCTGTGAGGTGGGGGTAGGAGTTGGGGGTGTTTTCTTTTGTTTTGCTAAGCCGTTTGGAAGCAAGTTGCAGACATCACAACTTTTCATTCCTAATACTTCAACATGAACCTCCTAAGAGCAATGACATGCTCCTACACATCGCTGTTTTCTGGTATGAATATTTTTAAAAGCTTCCTCAGATGATATTTAATATGCAGCCAGGACTGAGAATCGCTGCTCTAACCTATCTGCCCACCATTCCTTTGCTCGCCCGGTTCCCACCCCTCTGCACGCATCAGTGCACACACCCCTACACAGATCACACACACACACCACACACTGCACCACATGTATACACACACCACACACTGCACCACACGTATACACACCACACACACGCACACCACACAAACACCACACACCATACCGCATGTATATACACCACACACACAAGCACGCTCCAGCCGCGGCCTTCAGACTCTCCAGGAATTTCCAGCAATTCTCTGTCAATTCCTCAAATCCACATTTCCTCCCATTTCTATAGTTTCTCCAGGGTAAAGACTGAGGGCGAGAGCCATCAACCTGGGCTACAAGGTCACCTTGACAGGAACTCGAAGCCCTTGGGCTCCGTGTGTATCTATTTTACAATGTTGATGTATTTGGTCAAATCCAGCTCTTGATAAAGCCCTGGAGAAATCAGCATTTTAGGCAAAACATAATAGTCCAGAAAAACTGAAGGCAATCCGAATGCAAAATAAAGTCTAATCTTAAATTTGTTCATAGTGTTCCTAAAAGTATATGAAACATTTCTTTCCTGAAAACAAAATACACAAAGACTAAATTAACCCATTTTGTCCATAGCCCCATTTCAGGCTGGGTTTCAAATGCCTGAAATAGTGTTTTAAGTTACATGACACAGTCTTCAAGTTCCCTTTAAAAAAAAAATTTCTTGAAATAGGGCATCTTTACCAACATCTTTACCACATTAGATATTAGAAAATTTTAATGGTTTTTCCAATTTAATGTATAAGAGATGATGTTTCAGTGTTATTTTAATTTGCATTTCATTGGACGTGGGCAAAATCAAGTATCTTTTTACATGGTAATTTAGTCACATAAATTTTATCTGATATTCATGTTAGCCCATTTCTTAAAAAGAGATTTTTAAAGGAAAAGTTAATAGTCTCTCCCTCTCTCCAATCCTACCTCGGAGTAACCAATATTTTCTGTTGGTTTTGTATCCTTCTAAATCTTTCTCTAAATGCATCCAAATATAGACACTTAAATGGTGTTAGTACGATGGTTCCAAAGCTACTCAGACACACAGAGGGGAGTGTGAGGCATGAGGAATCACCAACGACAGTCTCTTCCTGCTGGTCTGAGGCAAATGAAAACCCTAAATAGAATCCTAATCAAAGACGACAAAAGGAGACATAAGCAAGAACTTTACAACAAAAGACAAGGAAACAAACTCAGCAGCATAGGGATATGAAGAATATATTTCTGAAAATCGAACCCATAAGACAGATGACAATTTTGGGTAAATCTACTATTTTCCACTCTCTACGGAATGGGGAAAAAAAAAGGTCAAGGACTCCAAAGAAAAAAGAATAAAAAATGAGATCCTATTAATAACAGATCAGGTCAACAAAAGAAAGGGCAATGTGAAGAAAAAACATTAAGGAAATAAACAACGCTATTGAAACATTTTTAAAATGGTGTAAGAAGCAATGAAGAGTAGATTCACCATTGAAGGAACCCAAATCAGCGAGGTGGAGGGTAGACATGAGAAAAATAATGCAGAATAGAGAGGCAGAGGACAAAAGAATGAGAAACCCATATGGGAAAGGCAACAGAGATTCGACATAGGATGGCTCGTATTCCTAAAGGGGAGACCAGAACTAGACAGAAACAACATTTGAAACATAAAAGGAGAAATCTTTCTCGATAGAAAAGAGGACATCAAACTGAAGCCTGGAGCAGCCCACCAAAAAGAGGAAAGAATAAAAGACAATACCAAGGCAATTATTTCATTTTATGGATAAATAAAAATGTATTTAAATATCCACGCAGAAGAAGCAGGACCCTGACTCTGCCATACAGGTCGCTGCCTGAAGACAAAACAAGGTTGCAAAGAACAAAAAGAACATGATCCCAGAATTCCAAGCCCAGCCAAGGTGCCAGTCACCTGTTAAGGAAACAGGCAAGATGTTATTAAACATTGCAGAATGTGAGGAGGCGATCACCTCTACACTCTTTCTCCAGAACAAGTTGAATAAATAAATATTTTAAACATGGAAGCCGTATCACAGAAGAACTGCAGAGCACCAAATCCATCCAAGTCCTAAAGGTGGAATCAAGACTTGATAACTGTGAGAAACATAGTTACAAAATAGAATGAAAGCATTGAATTCCTCAACAGAGAAAGGAGCATAATACAAATAGTAACAATAATTTCTTTAGAATGCACTGGGACGAAAATTCAGGACACACAAATCTGACACAGTAGATTTGGAGCTGAGATTGACAGAGAAGAGAATAAAAAGAAGTAAAAATGTGCAATTTTCCTCCTCTTTAATAGAGAGAGACAAAGGACAAGGTCTGGCTTCTGAAATTGATGAATTGAAGAATCTAGGATTAATCAGTATTCAATTATGAATAGATCTAAAACACAGAAGCCATATAGTCACTACATCACTTTAACAACTATAAACAATACAGCCAAAGATACAAAGCAAATAATACTGTAAAGATCACAACGGTGAAAAACAAAATAGCTTAACAACATTTTTAAACAACAGAAATTATTATGACAATAAATAAAAATGGGACAAATCCATATTTTTTTTAAACTTACTTGAATTAAAACACAAAATACAGCTCCAGAATGCCTACAAAACACTTAAGTAAAACAAAATGATTCAGAAAGATTACGAGTAAGAAGAAAAGCAAAGATGTTCCAGGGAATGCAAACAAGAAGAAAGTAATGTTAACATCAGACAAAGCAGAATTCTCTCGAACATTCAAATATCAGGGAAGTCTGTTGCCATTTAAATAGTTCTAACCCATAATGAAAGAAATTTTTCCATTATTTTTACAAATTATGCAGGGCTCAATATAAAAAAGGATACAAAGCATGCACTGGAACTCTACAAACCCAATTATGAATGCATCTGCAAAATACTAAATAAAATATTAGCAAATAAACTAAATACTGTGTTAAAAGAAGAAACGCAAGGTTAAGCATGATTGTTGAAAATTCGATAGATGGTTAATATAAAAAGAAAATGAATAATCTCCATAAATGCCTAAAAACTGATTTTATAAAATGACCTCTATCTCTGAGAGCAATGTTTCATAAAATAATAGAAGGATATTTCTGTAGCACGACCAAAGAAAAGTTACACACCACATCAGATGACCACTGGCATCATGTTGGATGAGAAGACCTATGGAGGCATTCCTGTTAAATCATGAGGACAGACAAAGGAGACTGCTATTATCACCATTTTCCCCTCTCTTCTGAAGTCCTACCAAAGTCACCAAGGAAGAGAAGGAAATAAGAGGTCTATATATTAGGGGGAAAAGCAAAGTGATTAATCACCACACATTGTGTAATTTTCTACCTAGAAAAAAAGCCCAAGAAAATCAATTAAAAACCTGTTAGAAATAACAGTAGTTTTCAGTAAAGCAGATGGCTTAAAAATAAATATACTAAAATCAATAGTTTTCTTAGATTTCCAGCAATGACCAATTAGAAAATATAGCAGATAAAAAAATTGCATCCATGCCAACGATAAAAAGCAAATCGCCTAAAAATAAACTTCTAAAAATATGCATGATCTATATGTAAAAGGAACAACTGCTTAACTCTACCACAGCAGTTAATAGCAGTAAAAGAAAAAAAAAGAGTTTTTGAAGATAATTTGGCAGTGTTCATCAAAATGGCAAATGAGCATACCCTTTCATTCAGCAAACCCATTTCCAAGTACCCCACGGAAATCCTACACAAAGTACAAAATTACTATATTCAGAATGACTCAAGCATTTTGACCTGAGTAAGCGGATGGACAGTCGTGCAGTTTCCAAAGTTAGCAAAGGTTATCAATTTGGCAATAACAGTAACGGCCTCAGACAGTGCTTACCCTCTGAGCTGGCGATGCCATTCCTAGGAATTTATTCTTAGCAAATAAGCGTGGCCATGCTCAGAGTTAGTTTATTGGAAATTTATTGCAATGGTGCTCATAATAGTGAAAAAATGCAAGCAATTTAAATGCTTAACAATGGAATATTGTGGAGCACGTAACATTTATGTAGAAGAATATTCAATGATATGGAAAGGCATGCACGATACACTGTAACATGAAAACTCGTGCTAAGGGACAGCATGTTCTGCACGTATAATGTGATTGAAATTTTGTTGAAGACAAACTCTATGGATGCGCATATGCCTGGAAAAAAACTAGAAAGATACCAACTGAGTTGTTGACGATAGTTGTCTCTGGGTTATAGGTGAGATTTTTAATTTTCTTTCTGTCTATACAGTCATGCACCAAATAATATTTTGGCCAACGATAGACCGCATATACGACGATAGTCCCGGAAGATCAGTGCCACGTAGCTGAGGTGTGTGGTAGGCTGTGCCATCTAGCTTTGTGTACATACACTCTACGATGTTCTCACAACAACAAAATCGCCTAAGGACACGTTTCTCAGAATGTATCCCTGTCATTAAGTGACACTCGACTGTATTCTCTGAATTTTCTCCAGTAATTGTGTTTTACTTTTGTAAAATAAAAAATGTTTTAAAGTGATTTTTTTCTTCGGTGCAAGGCCCCAAAAGCATGCAACCTGCCATCTTGACCGTGCTGAGTTCGTTGTGCTTTGGGGAAAGTTTCTTTTCCTCTGGGGGCCTTCAGCTCCTCATCTGTAAGCCAGAGGGCTGCTGATGGCTGAGGTCCTTTGAGCACTTGTCAGGCTCTCTGGTTCCCTTTAAACTATCCCCTTTAGCCCGGAGGGGCCTTTTATGGCACTGCTCAGCAGGCCTGATACTTGTTGCTGGTTAATTCACTCTCCCATGACAGCAGACGCTGGCAGGTCCCACCCATGACCCCTGGGCCCTGATCATTTCAGTGCTGACCCAACTTCTAATTGTCATCATCTGCATGTCTTTGCCTGAGGGCTTTCTCAGGTGGCTAGAGATCTCTACCACCCCAGGACTCAACCCCCTGTAGCCCTTCTAAGGGCTGAGGACCTAAGGAATCTCCAACCAGGAACCACCTTCCAGCAAAACCCACCCAAGCTGGTGTATAGATGCCCCAGCTCCCTCTCCTCACGGCTGGTTCCCAGAATTCCCCTGTGGGATTGACCTTCAGTTGCCCATCACAGTAATGGGCTTGACCATGCACCCCTTACTGGCTTCCTTCCCTTCCCTGCTTAACTCCCCACCCCCAGAACCCCTGCCATGCGTCCTGGGATCACCTTTCAAATAAACTACCCACTCTGGGATCCTTGTCTTGGGGTCTGCTTCTGAGCAACCCAAAGTAAGATAACCCACACTCTCCATCTCCCCTCCCGGCAAATCTCTAACCCCCACCGCCTCGCCTCCCACTCTCAGCTGTTGACCTTTCTCTTTATTTTGCGGAAGAAGTAGAAGCAATCAGAAGACAAAAATATCAACGGGCATTCACAGAAAAATCTCTACAAGCCAATAAATATGAGAAAAATGCTCAGTTTCACTGGTGATCAGGGAAATACAAATTCAAACAACTGACAGACCATTTCATAAATACCAGATTGGGGGTGGGGAGACCTAACAACATGAAAAGTTGCAGAGGAGGGAAAAACAGGAACTCGCCTACATTCTGAGGGCTGGGGAGAGCTGTTGGCACCCTCACCTTGGAGAGCAATTTGACAACATCTAGTAAGGCTGGAGATGGTCACGCCCTATGACCCAACGATTCCACTTTCAGGGAAATACCCTAGAGCAACTATTATACGTGAGCTCAAGGGCATTCACGGCAGCACTGTTATTATTAGGAAGAAAAAAAGGAAACGACCTAACTGCCTGTCCATGGGGGACTGAATAAGGAAATTTTAAACCATTTTACACTACAACACTATACTAAGGCAAATGAACTACACCTACTTGTCAAAAGGTGAATAGATCTTAAAGCACATGTTAAGGAAAAATAAGTTGCAAGAGGACACACACACTATGCCACTATTTCATGTAAATATCAGAAGCCTCCCTAACAATGCTGTACCTTGTCTGTGATGATAGACAAAGCAATAGGAGTTTGGAAACATGGGTAGGACATGTTACTTTAAAACGTGAGTAATGACAGTGGTTACCTTTGGGGATTGGGATCAGGTAGGCTCCAGGTGTATCTATAATGTTTCTTTCTTCAAAATAATTTGATTCCTTTTCTTTAAAAGGGAAGGTAGATGAAGGGAGGGGAAGAGAGAGAGTGAGAAATGAGAACTGACCAAAGCAAGAATAGCAAAAGAGTAACAACATTTGCTAGATCTCAGTGGCAAGTTTGTAAATTTTGCTTTGTAATAATCTCTTGTTCTTTTCTGGATGGTTGTAACACTTCTGAATTAAAAAAATTTATTGGGGCGATGGAAATGTTCTATGTCTTGAATGTGGTGGTAGTTACACGAATGTGGGCTTCAGTCAAAGCTCCTGAAGCTGGACACCTAGAATGGGTGCATTTTCTCACATGTAAATTATACCTCAACAAATTTGATTTTCAAAACAGAGAACAATTAAATGAGATGTTGACTGGTGGGTGCTCAGCCTCTCCTATGGGACCTGGTTCCACATGGAAGCTGAGGGAGGGGAGAGATGCCACAGAGCCTGGGTCCGCTGTGAGGGTCTGTCCCCCACACTTTAGGACCTCAGGGCAAATGGGACATGCATTGCTTTGGGGGCAAGAGTGGGCTGAGCCCCCCTCACATGGTTTGCTGAGTCCAGTTTCAGAGCTTTGGGGGTTGGGGGAAGAGCTGACTCTGCTTCTCTGGTGAGTTCATCATGTTCCCTGGCACCTCAATGTTCTCTCCATTTAATTTTTCAGAAGCACCAACAAATCAGAAAAGAAGTATGCCTTGAAATAGCTATTTGGATGAACGTGACATTTGTAGGCCAGCGATAGAAACTGGAAGAGCTGATGTGTTTGCAACTCAGAGCCTCATCTCACGGCCCACACTCCCAAATGAGGTAGGGGGAGAGCGTTTGCCTGGATGGAAAAATGCAGCTCTCTTGACAGACTCTTGATGAGGCAAGGAGGGGAGGGCAGGCAGGCTGGCTAAAATACATTAAACACTCACCCTGTGCCAGGTCCACTGTGTCGTTTCATCCCCAAAACACATATTATCACCTCCCTTTTAGAGATGAGGAAACAAGCCTAGAAAGGGGATGTGTTATTTTGACAAAGAAACAAAGTTAGGAAGCATCAAAGTTGGATTTGACCCAGTCTGGCTGATGTCAAATTTCTTACGTTATGCCTACAGCGAAGAGAAGGAGCTCAGCAATTATTTCCTTCCTTTTTTCTTTCCTGGGCTCCTCTTTCTTCCTTCCGGAGGTAAGTGAGGTCCAGAGAGATGGGAGGATATGTGAAAGGTTGTGGAGCCATTTTAGGGGCAGAACCAGGACAGGGTGACTAACTGGGTGATGAAACTGAGGATGATGGAAGGAGGCAGGATGAGTCGCAGGCTTCTGTCTTGGAGTCAGGCACAGAGATGAGGGGCCTCCGCAGGAAAAGGAGCTGTTGGCAGGAAGCGGACGGAGGATGTTGGATTTGAAGCATCGCTCAAACGACTAATGAAGAGGCCTGAGACAGCGGGCCATCTGGTTCTAGACTCACGGAGAGGGAGGTACGCTAGGAAGATGAGGATCCTTCCAAAAATCAGCCTTGTTGTGGTTAGACTTTCTTCTCAGAGTCTAGGATGACCCCTCAGTGTAAGGAATGGATAGACAGTCCGATGGCCATGGAGGAGAGAGGAAATCATAGAGAACAGATATACAAACTAAAGAGGCACGTGCATGTGGGGACAGTCAGTGAAGGGGCAACGGCCATTCCCACCTAACCATGTCCTCAAGGCATCACTGGGTCACTATGGTGATAGTCATAATGATGATCCTTAACACCAAGAAAATATTAATGAATGTCCAGTCCCTTATGTTAAATAAGGCGAGACGTTTAAATTCACTTGATATTGATTTCCATTCAATATCAAGGCAAAATGATGCTTAAAAGAGTAAGTTTTAGTTTCTAAGAATGTTCACCTGGGGGAAACTCCTTCAGGGAAGAGGTTGTACTGGAAGGAATAGCTTGGGTCAGTTTTTTTGTTTGTAAACAATAGAATACTTGCTACCTTACCTAGAGGTCCATCCTATAAAGCACTAGCTTGGTCTTTCTCGTCCCCCTTTCATAATTCCTAGGGGTCCTTGGAACAGTTTGAAAAACACTGGGCTTATCTAATAAGGTTATTTTACAAACGGGTAAAGTGAGGCACAAAGAAAGGAAGGAACTTGACCAGGGCCACCCAGAAATATAGCAAAGCTCAGGCTAAAGCTATGGTCTGGAGCCAATTTCCTGGTTTAGAGTTTATGAAATCTGAAAACATAAAAGCAGAAACAGCATAGGATTCTAAGCTTTCTATTCCCACCAGAGGGGTGAAGCCCAGAAATGTTACATAACTTGATCTTGGTCACACAGCCAAGACAAGGATCACAGTGTTCTTTCCTCTGTGTAAACCATATGAAGTGGTCAGTCCCACAGTGGAATGGAAAAGGGGTTCAGGTGGAAAATTCCAACCCACGGAGAGCCAATACTTTTGTTAGATTTCCTCCATTTCCAATAGGCAGAGGAGAAACCCATATTCACATATAATTGCACTTATAACACTTGCTTTTAATGATGGCGAATTTTTGCAGTTGCTTATCAATGAGATAGAAAAAGTAATAATAAAAATTTTAAAACCCTGGGTAGTTGTTCCAATTAAGTTCAATTAAATATAGCCTTAGGTAGAGTAGATATGGTGAGCAATGTCTTGTCAGAATCCAATTTGCCTGACAAACATACTCGCCAGCAGACAAGAAGGTTATTATTTCATTTGTTGAAAAGGAGTGCAGTGTAGTGGAAAAGAGACAAAATTTGGAGTCAAACAAATCTAATCCACATCAACTCACTAGCCACAGATGAATGAAAGCCGCTATAAAATGAGTATCACAATATCTACTTCAACAGGCTACTAGAGGATTAAATGAGACAATAGACAGGAAAGAATGATTTAAAAATGCACCCCAAATAGTAATTACAGTCACTTCTAAAATATGAAATCAAATGACTGAATTATTTCGTGAGGTTTTCTTTAAAATTATCTGAAACATTCAAGGAAAGATGGTACATAAATCCAGGCTTACTAAATATCCCTCTCTGCAAATTGAATACAACAAACAAAAACAAATTTAAAATAACCAAGAATAAGCCAGCAGTTCTGAAGCTAAGGAGGGAGCCCAACCACCTGGATTGACTTTTGAAAAATATCTTCCCCTGAAAAAGAATTGGAAGGAAGCCCTGAGAATTGATATGTTGACCCTCTCTGCAATGGCGAAAATGTTGCATGAATGAAATTCCGAAGAACCACATGGCATCACCTTGTTTGGTGGGTGGGGACAGGGAGAACGCACCGTCCCAGAGTGGGTACGACGGAAGGTTGGTCTAGAACAGGGTTTTCAACCTCACACAATTAACACTTCAGACTGGGGAGTTCTTTGTGGTGGAGGCCATCCTATACAGTGTGGGAGGTTTAATAGCATCCGTGACCTCTACCCAATAGACGCTAGAAGCACCCCTCCCAAACTGCGCCAACCAGAAGTGTCTCTAGACTTTTCCAAATGTCCGGGGGCGGGGAGCAATATCGCCCCTAGAAGAGAACCACTGGTCTAGAAGCCCTCCCTTACTCCAGAAAATAGCAGGTTGGCCAAACACAGACAAACCTACCCTACTTGCTTCTAGCTGAGAGGGAAGCAGAACTCCGTCAAGAGATATACACCAGCACAAAACACTCTGACAGCAAACAAAGGCTTTATAGAATGGACAGGAAACATCTCCTGTGGGCGAGGTAGCCCAGGGAGAGATGTGGAATGTAAAGAATGACCCGCTTGGCCTCTCTGCCTCCGTGTGGAGACGCAGAGGAGCTGGAATCCCCAAAACTCATCTCACAAAAAGGCAGAAGAGCGTGGCTGCAGTGATGGCCTGAAACTGACTGCTCTTCTAGCAAAGATGTGGCCTCACAGGTGAGCTCTGAAGACGTGGTTTCTGAAGCTGGGGACCATCCGAAACTGAGAGCGTCCCTCCTTCCCAACACCCCCGCCGGATGTGCTCCCAGCCAGGCAGAGGGGCTCCCCGGCAGGGCTTTAACCATGTGCTGTATGGAGAAAGCCATGAAAGGTTCACTGATAACCATTGCCCAGGGCCCCACTCCCTCCTCTCCCACCTTCCAGGCAACAGAAGAGCAGCCTTTAAGTTCAAGATACGAGGAGCAGAGAGAAGACTCAGGTGAACCAGGAAGGACTCCAGCTGTTCTAAATTTTGGCAAATAATAGACCTGATAAAACTACTCTGGTTCAAAGATAAATAAGCTGAAATAACAACAGCAACAACAAAATCACATCAAAACTATGGAGATTTTCAAAAAAACAACAGTAAAGGAAGAAACAGACCATGCTAGAAACAGATAAAGCTCCATTTTGGAAAAAGACAGGAAAGAGGAAAAAAAAATCAGACCACAAATGCATCATAGTCTCAAAGAAATTAAAGATAAGATGATAACTCAAGAGAATAAGATCAGAAGGACTGCAGAACAAGGGGAAGAAATTATGAACCGGAGTAATACCACACGCTACTATTAAACAGGCAAGAAACAGCGAGGGCAGAAGTAACACAGCAGAGAAATAAGTTGAGAGTATTAAAGATAATCTATCGAAAAATCACACAAAATGCAAAGGAAAAGGTCCAAGAGTTAGCGACAATTTAGAGAAGATGATTGTTGTGGATGACAGACAATAGAGGTAAACACACAGAGCAGGAGTCTTAAAGAGAACAGAGCAAATACATCATAAAAATAGTCCATCATATAATAAAGGAAAAAACTGACGGCGAAGATCGCAAGTGTCTACGGCATTGCAAAAACACTATTAGGGAAAGATGAAAATTTACATATATTCTGATCAAGGTGTTCAACTTAAAGAATTTAAGAAGGACATACAGAAGCATGCAGCCAGGATTACCAAGTTCCCCACTAGAGGAAGAAAATCAGGTGGCCCTCAATTTCCCCACGTTAACGTTTGATGTCAGAAGACCGAAGTAACATCTGAAAGTTTTGAGGGAACGAAAGCATGACTTAAGAATCTTATACACAACAAATATTTCCTTCATATTTATTCAGGGACTATAGGGCACATCAATATTTCCTTTAAAAAATGTTTTGATGATAAAACCCAGGCAACCAAAAGATAACTCAAAATAAGAAGTTAGGAATAAGGAAGCTATTGAAAGAAAAGACAAGAACTGAGTCTTGGATCCTTTTGAAGGTAAAAGTAAGCCTGAGTAATTGTGAAAATTAATATTGTCAAAATGAAAAGTATATAATTCCTAAAATAAAATCTGTATTATGTAAAAATAAACATCTATAATGAACGGTGATAAAAATCTCAGATCACAACAAAATTGAGATGGAGAGGAAATATGAATTCTTAGATTTGTGATCTTTCATAGTAAAGAGTCAATCCATACTGTTATACACGGTTTTGTTTCTTGAGCAATCAAGGAAAAGGTTTGAGTGTATTACTTTTTAAAAAAGTAAAAACATATGATAAACTGTATCAGTAACTGTGAGTTGAGTTGAGGGCAGAGAAATTAGGGGGCAAGAAGGACTGGGCAGGAGTTGAAAGCAAAGGGATTTTTTTTTTTTTAAGATTGGCACCTGAGCTAACAACTGTTGCCAATCTTCTTTTTTTTTTTTTTTTTTCTGCTTTTTCTCCCCAAATCCCCCCAGTACATAGTTGTATTTTTTAGTTGTGGGTCCTTCTAGTTGTGGCATGTGGGACGCTGCCTCAGCATGACCTAATGAGCCGTGCCATGTCCACGCCCAGGATACGAACCCACAAAACCCTGGGCCACCGAAGCAGAGTGTGCGAACTTAACCACTCGGCCATGGGGCTGGCCCTGGGATTTTCAAGGATGTGCCAGGCAAATACAAACTATGAGAAACCAGGATGCATCATATGAATGTCAGAAAAGGTTGAATTGAAACCAAAAATTACTGACTGAGAAAAAGCATCAGCCATAATGATAGAGAATATAAGACACAATGAGAATAATTGTCGTGAGCCTTTATGTTTCAGGTAATGTAACATCAAAATACATGAAGCAGGGCCAGCCCTGTGGCCTCATGGTTAATTTGGGCATGCTCCACTTCAGAGGCCCAGGTTCAGATCCTGGGCATGGACCTACATTGTTCCTTAAGCCATGTTGTGGTGGCAACTCACATACAAAATAGAGGAAGATCAGCACAGATGTTAGCTCAGGGCTAATCTTCCTCAACCAAAAAAGAAAAAGGAAGATTGGCAACTCAGAGTGAATCTTCCTCAGCAAAAAGAAAAGAAAAGAAAAGAAAAATATATATATATGAAGCAAAAACTATAGATAAATACAGAGTGAAATCAATAAAAATACAAGGGTAGGAAATTTTAACTCTATTCTCTTGGTTTTTGACAGTTAAGTTAAATAATTAAGAATATATATAAATAACCTAAATACTATAATTAATAAAATTGGTCAAATATGAGTGTGTGTGTGATACATTAAACTCTGCACAGACAGGGAACAGAGAATATTCTTTTTCTTCAAATGCCAATGTGATATTTGCAAAAATTTGCCATGTGCTAGGCCACAAAGGAAAATTCTAAAAGTAGATGTATTACAGTTCACATACTCTGATCTTGATACAATAAAAATGTAAGTTAATAGTAAAGTCTAATGAAAAATAGACATTGAGACATCTCCTACCCTCAACAACTCTTGGCTCAAAGAAGAAATCAACTTAAACAGCTAAAGCTATATTCAGAAGAAAATTCATAGGCTCACACAGTTACATTCGAGACAAATGTCAACTGATATGTCCTCAGACTTCAACAGTCTGTGGCCACAAAAGTAATTTTAAGATCTAAATTACTATGACTGTCAGCCTCCCATCTCGCCAATCATAGTCCATCATTCCACCAGGTGCCCCTGGAGAGCATTTCTGGGGACTCTCTTCCTTCTATGTTCCACAGGTTGCTCCTGATCATCACTCTCTCTCTCTCTCTCTCTCCCTCTTTCCCTCCCTCTTCTTTTTTCTTTGGTTAACAACCGCAAGAAAGCTGTATGCAGTGATGGAACAATGGTGCCCCCTGATTATGGCGGTGATTCCACAGATCTACATCTATGCTTAAAATTTACAGAACTGCCCATCCCCCTGAACAAGTCACTTTTACTGTCTGGTAATTTTTTAAATACAATTAAGGGAAAAAGGTAGTGATCCAAAGCATTTGGAAAGAAGGCACGTTCTGAACTTTTTAAGAAAGCAGGCATATAAATGACACTAAAAGCTGAAAACAAGAAAAAAGAAAACTGATCTCAAAACATTAAATAAAAATTTTAAAAATCAATTACAGCAGTATGTTGACTAACTACCATAATATATCCAAGCAGGAGTTTGCTCCAACACTACAAGGATGGTGCAGCATGAGGAAATCTATAAATATGATTCATCACATTAATAGGTCAAAATAGAAGAATGACAAGATCATTCCTTAGATATGTGATAAAATGAAATCTCCATTTCCAATGAAAAAGAATTTTAAAAATAGTTTTATAACATTATCAAATATACACATGTTTAGCTATCTACAGATATCTTTTGGATGAAGATATACATATGTCTCCAATAACCAACATCTTACTCAAAAGTTTAGCAATAGGAGCATTTCTGATAAATCAGAAGTAAGATCTGGGGCTGGCCCGGTGGTGTAGCGGTTAAGTTTACACGCTCTGCTTCAGCAGCCTGGGGGTCACAGGTTCAGATCCTGGGCATGGACCTACACACTGTTCCCCAAGCCATGCTGGGGCAGCATCCTGCATGCAAACTAGAGGAAGATTGACACAGGTGTTAGCTCAGCAACAATCTTCCTCACCAAAAAAGAGAAAGAAAGACAGGAAATCTGGACATCCACAAGTAAATAAGAAAATAAAATAAGGCATAGTCTTTGGAAAGGATGCAGCAAAATATTTGTGTATTATATAATTGTCTTCCTAGAAAACCTAAGAGAATCATTGATTAAACTATTAGAGATAATATAATAATGCAATACAATAATAAAAGAATAATAATATAATAATATATACATTATAATAGCTCAGGAAAACAGCTCACTACAAAAACTTTAAATAATCAAGATAGCTAATATTTGTTAGTAACCTACTATACACCAGGGACATTGCCATCAAATAGGCATTATTTTTATCCTTCTGGTAAAGATGAGGAAATTGAAGCTCAGAGAGGTGAAGTCACCTGCTTGTGAATGACAGAGCCAGGATGGAAACTCAGGTAGTCTCATTCCAAAGCCCATACCTTTAACCAGCAGGGACTACTTCCTCCCAGTGTATTTTCACAAGTAACAGCTAGTCAGAAAATACGATGGAACAAAATACTCATTTCCCAGTAGCAATGAAAACAAGCAAATACTTAGGAATGAACATAACAGGAAATGTGCAGAATCTCTAATGCAGAGAAATATAAAGCACTATGTAGGGACATAAAATCTAAGAAAAGGCTTGCATGAATAGTGGTAGATACCTTCTTCTAAGTAGAATCTAACATCAAAAAATATAAATTCCTTGCAAAATAATATGAAATTTAATGCGGTCCAAATTAAAACCTCAAAAACATTTTGGGGGATCTTAATAATTCTAAACTTTGCCAAGAAAAACAAATATACAGCAGAGAGTTGTGAAAATCCTTTCATAGGAACAATGAAGGGGGATTTTCCTTGCAGCTATCAAACACATTATAAAACTATAGTAATCAATGTAGTAGTCCCCCCACAACCAAGAGGATATGTTCCAAGACCCCTGAAACTGTGGAGAGTACCAAACCCTGTACATCCCAGGTCTTGTCCTGTACATTCATATCTATGAAAAAGTTTAAATTATAAATTAAAGTAAGAGATTAGCAATAGTAATAAAATAGAACAATTATTAACAATATACTGTCATAAAAGTTATTGTAGATCTTAGCAACCCCAGCATATGATTTTTTTCCTCGCCTTATTAAGTGGAGAACTCTCACTTTTTAACTGAAAGGAAGCATTTAATGGCTTCTGTTTGGTGAACCCAAATTGCCAGCATCACTGCTCTTGTGCTTTGGGGCCATTATTAAGCAAAACAAGGGTTACTTGAACACAAGCACTGTGATACCAAGACAGTTGATCTGATCACAGAGACGGCTACTAAGTGACTGGCGGGCGGCAGGTAGTGTGTACAATGGGGATCCGCTGGACAACGGAGGATTCACGTCCTGGGTGGGATGGAGTAGGACGGCGTGAGACTCCATCACGCGACGCAGAATGGCACGCAATTTAAAACTTATGAATTGTTTATTTCTGGAATTTTCCCTTTAATATTTTCGGACCATGATTGACGGAGGGTAACTGAGAGCTCGGAAAGTGAAACTGCGGATATGGAGGCACTACCGTCACGTGGTATGATGCCTAAAGAGATAGAGAGACCAGGGAAACAGAGTGGAGAATCCAAAGTAGACCCAAATATCTACCGAAGTTTAATTATAACAACGGCAACATTTCAAGTTAGTCAGAGGATTATGGATTATACAACAAAAGACGTTGGGATAACTGGCTAGCCCTTTGAAAAAAACAAACAAGCACACCTAGCCTTCCTCCTAATACCAAAATACATTCCAGAGATCGATGGTTTACCTATTTCTTACATTATTAAAATGCTAGGAAAATGTATTTACATAAAAATTGAGGAATAGGAAACCCTAAAAAAAGAAAGTTAATTTGATCTTGTGAAATTTTTAAATGGTAATGAACAGCATGAACAAAACCAAAAGACAAACTGTAGCATATGACCAAGAGCCAAGGTCCCTACCGTACAAAGAGCTCTTTCATATTATTAAAAAAATAGCTGAACTTAGTAGAAAAATGGGCAGAATAAATGAATAAGCCATTCAAATAAAAAAGAACATGAAAAGATACTCTAGCTCACTAATGATAAAGAATTTGAATGACAACCTTGACATTTCTTTTAAACCATCAAGCTGGCCAAATTCAGTAAACGAAAATACTGAGAAGGACGGGAGCGTGGAGGAGCTGGTCAGGGACCAAGCAGGTGGGGCTGGATGGGCGGAGAGAGGATCACGCAAAGTCGGGGGATTGCGAGCCTGATGGCTGAGGCAGCTGAGTGGTGAGGGAGGCGTGGGCTGACAGAGCAGCCAAAAATGCAGGATGGCAAGAGGGATGCTGAGCCGGTGGGCAGAGAAGACAGAAGGCAAGGTTGGGAGACGAGTTACATCAAGTAAATAAGGAAATCAATTGGACAAATAAGTGGAAATATTGAAGATAACGAGAGCCAAGATTTTCACTGCCTAAGAAGATATTTACAAACGTAAAAGAGGAAGACCAGAAAAAACCCTGAGGCGTTGGATTGAAATTCAAGGTGTCAATATGAACTCATGGTTCTATAATATATATACAAATAGATATGGAAATAATTTACAGATGAGTAAATGACTATATGTGTGTATACATACACACAGATAGATAGACAATAGATTACAGAGATGCACAGATAGATACAAACACATATACACAGACAGATACATAGGTAGATAAAAGCAATGACAGCCCAGTAGCAATGAGCATACTGAGAGCCCAAGTCTTGATTTTAAATATCATCCTCCGCTGAAAGGAACCAGGGCTAATCAAAGAAATGACTGATTCCAAGTCTGAGGCAGGGAAAATGGAAGATGAGAAGATGAGCCTAGAAATTGTTCATAAATTGTGCCAGAAAGTAAGGAAATGATCAGTGAATGATGGAGTCATGTCACAAGGGTACAGTGTCCTTGAAGGGGCTCCCACTGGCCAAACCTGGGACAATTTGAGCATCAAAATAAAGGATGATAGAAATGGATTCTAAAATAAGAATCCGTGAGCTCTGGCTGATACATATAAATAGGAGAGAGAGAAAATTTTTTGCTTACAATAGAAGGCCAGTTGATCAGTGCAGAAGGAACGATAGGAATAGAAAAATCCCCATTTGGCGACTGTCACAGAGGTAGTTGATCCGGCAGAAGTCATCTAAGGAGGAGATTTGATAAAGAATAGAATATTGACATAATCTCAGAAAGCCTCCCCACAATATACTGATCAATTACGAAAGGGAAATGGTGAGTTTAAGGTTGAGAAACCTGGCAGGCACCAACATGGCTGGGAGAGCAACATTAACCTCTCCAGGGTGGGATGGGTCCCTGTCCTGTGCCTCCTGACACGGTGCACTGAGAGAGAACAGCATCATTTCTGTGGTCTTCCTGCCCAAGAGTCTGGAAGTGAGCAAACATCAGGCAAATCTGGGTTGACGGTCATCCTAGAGAACTAAGGCCCACACGCTTTAGAACTGCTGAGGACTCAAGAGACGAGGGAAAACGGAGAAACTGTTCCAGATGGGAAGAAACAGAAGGCACAGAAGAACTAAGTGTAATTCACATTCTTGGAGAAGATCTTGGACCAGAAGGGAAAAGGCACATTGTCAGGACGGTTGAATTGAATGGGGTCTGTGGATTGGATGGTGGTCTTGGTACCGAAGTTGGTCTCTCGATTTGGAAGGTTGTGTGGGGATCCTGTGGCGCAGTGAATGCAGTCTGGGGAAAGACACTGCGGTGTTCAGAGAGGATGGGGTGTTATGTCTGCAGCTTGCCCTCAAAAGATTCAGAGGAAGAGTAGCGGAGAGAGAGCGAGCATAAACGTGATAAAATGTCAACGATTTGAGAATCTGGGTGAGGGGTAAATCGGGGTGCTAGGGACTTTTTTGTACGGTTTTAGCAACTTTTCCAAAAGCTTGAAATTTCAAAATACATTATTTTTTAAAAATACTTAATGTTAGTGAGGGAATAGAAAAACAGACTCTGGTGATAGGATTGTAATTTGGTACAACTTGTAGAAAAGGCAATTTGGCAATATCCATCAAAATAAGCTTTTCCCTGAGCTAAAAAAAAACATAAAGGAGTATGCAAAGATATGTATGTTATAAGAATATTCAGTGCAGAACAGATATAAGCTTGAGAAATCGGAAACAACCCAAGTCCTAGTACCCATTAGTGGTTATCGAAAAAGTTAATCGTGTCTACACAACGTAATTCTCAGCTGCGCTGAAATAGTAAAGTATTGTTCAATGGACAAACCCAGAAGGGTGTTTATGACACAGTTTTGAAAAAAATTCACTTATTAATTTGGTTATTAGTTCAGCAAATATTTATTGAATCCTATTATGTACAAGTTATCTGGCAAGGTATTAGATTTACAAAGATGAATAAAGTACAGTATTTCCCCCTCCAAACCTTAAATTCTAGCTGAGATTCTGTTATTATTTGTCTATAGACAAAGAACATTTGGGATATCTTAGATGAAAAGTGCAAGGTGTAGAACAATTTTCATGGGATGCTATTTGGAAAAAAAGAATTATGCAAATAGTAATGTAAGTACACGCACGGTGACAAAAAGCCTGTGGGATGTATTCTGCTCCGTTATCAGTGGCTCTCTCTGGGGAAGGAGTTAAAATGGGGGAAATTTCCCTTTCGGCAGTGTTTTGAAATTTTTACAATGAGCATGTATTGCTTGTATAATCTGTAGGGGGGGAAGCAATAAAAATACCTATGACTAAGAAGAAATAAACAACATAATGTCACCGGAGCACAAAGCAGGGAGAAGATGGGTCTTCGTCTCTAAAATCGAGATGCAGCTTCGCCCCAGGAGAGATCGACCCAAATTATTATTAATTGCAGTTGTAGGCCCGAGCGCTTTGCCATGTCTGCAATTTCAAAAAGTAAACAAACATCTTGTTCTCAGGATAATCCTGAAATGTTTATATTTGGTTTTCCTGAGAGTGGATGTTCTGTGACTCACCAGGGCTGGAGGGAGGAGAGGGCGGGCTCTGTGCCGTCCTCAGGTTTGCCTCCCGCCCCTGTGGCCCCTCATTTCAGCCTTTGAGGTACATTCATCAGGAGCCCCTGTTTAGGCTGAAAAATCCTGGGGTCCAGGCCCCTCCCTGCTCCCCTCTAACTCCATCAACTACGGGGAATCTTCACGGAGGGGTGGGTAAACTCAGAGACGAAAAAAAAGTTACATCTTTCTCTTCACTCGCCTCTAACTGAAATTTAGCATTTCCTTCCCTTGTGAATGCCGACGACAAACCACAGCATTTGCAGCGCCCGTGACTTTGTCACCACGAGAAATCACCGATGTTTTCATGTCACGTTACTGTCCCTGCTGCTCTCTTGAAAGATCGTTTATACTTATCATCATTTCAGAAGCATGATACTAATTAGACCTGTCCCTACTTCTTGTTACTTATGCGTTAATAAAGAGGCACATTTATTACTCTCTCAAAAATATGTTTTTTTAAATATTTTGATAACTGTATTTCAGTATAATTGGAATCTTTTGTAATCGAATGTATTTTATTTTATGCATTTGAAAGAGTTGCTCAGAGAGGGGGTCCACGGCTCAGAAAGGTCAGGGGCCTTCCTCTGCCTCCCTCCTATAAGGACAGCTACGATTATACTTAGGGCCCACCCCAATAGTCCAGGATAATCCTCCCATCTCAAAACCTTTAACCTAATCACAGCTGCAAAGACCATTTTTCCACCCTAAGCAACATTAACAGGTCCCAGGGCTTAGGACCTGACATCTGTTATTCAGTCTACTATGGGCAGTAAAGGTGGACAGCCCAGACCTGGAGACTCAAGCAGCCAGGCTCCTCCCCGACGGCCGCTGGCGACCTCGGTGTTGCTGAACCCGGCGGCTGACGCTCCGTCTGCCTCTTACTTGTCCCATAGCAGCCTGGTTCTCCTCCTGCCCCCCTGACCACTCCTTCGCAGTCTGCTCTGCTGACCCTCCGCTGCCCCCCAGGCCCCGACATTCAGCCCTTGGCCACCATCCGGGCCATGGCTTTATGTCCCTATATGCCAGTGACTTCAGCCCGGACCTCACTCCCCACTCAAACTCCATAAATGCGGCTCGCTCTCAGCATCTCCGCTCTGATGTGAAGGAGGCCTTTCAACCCCCACGTGTCCAAAACTGGGTTCCTGGTCTCCCCCTCACCCAGTCCACCCGCAGCCTTGCTCATCTCAGTTGTCGGCAGCTCCAAACGTCAGCTGCTCAGGCCAAAAACCTGGGCGTCCCCCTGGACTCCTCTTTTCCTCTCACACCCCACAGCCAACCCGTCAGCCTGCCCTGTCGGCTCGACCTTCCAAACACAGCCCAGGGTGAACCGTTCCTCGCGCCTCTGCTCCCCCGACGGCAGCCCCAGCGGCCATCTTCTCTCACCTGGATTTGGCGGCCGCCTCCTCACTGGTCTCACTGCCCCCCTTGAGTGAGCTTTTCAGAAGGTGAATCAGAGTAGGTCCCTCCTCCGTCCATTTCACTCGGAGTAAAAGTCGGGTCTTGCAATGTCCCATGAGGCTCTGCATGTTCTCCCCCTCCCTGTTTCCTCTCTGAACTCGTCTACTGACTTCTCTCTCCTCTGCTCACTCCTCTCCACTCACACTCTTTACTATTCCATGAATATGTAAGGCCCGTCTCTTCCTCAGGGACTTTGCACTGGCTGTTCCCCTTCCTGAAATGCTTTTCCCTCCAATATTCCCGTGATTAATTCTCTTGATCCTTTAAAGTCCTTGCTCAAGGTTCTTAAAAAGGCCAACTCCGACCACCCTATGAAAAATTCCAACCCACCCCCCACTCCCAAGATTCCCAATTCCTCTTCCCCAGCTCTGGTTTTTTCCAGAGTATTCACAACCCTCTAACACATACCATTGACTTATTTCTTATGTCTACTGCTTAGTCTGCCTCCCTGAGACAGAATGTAGAAATTGTTGTCTCTCTTGTTTACTGGCTTCTCCTTTGAGCCTAGAACAGTGCCTGGTATATAGTAGGTGCTCAATAAATGTTCGACTGGATGCAAGAGTGAATCACTGAGGGAGGGGCTGAGGGAGGGGTGGGAGTTCAGGCTCTGAGAGCCCTCTGTCTCCAGGACAGGGCAGGGCAGGGCAGGGCTCAGGTTTGGGCCTGCTGTGTTTGAGGTGACCCAGGCTCCCAGGGGAGAGCTCCAGGCATCAGCTCTCCAGGACAGGAACGTGGAGAGAGATCTAGCTGAGCAGGGAGCCTAGCCTGAATGACAAACCACAGCACCCCCACCCCAGGGTCAGGCAAATCCCAGCTCCTCCCACTACTCACCATGAGACTGTGGGCGGGTCCTCTCATCTCTCTGAGCCTCAGTTTCCTCATCTATAAAATGGGGACGGTCACTGTACAGCCTCCCACGGGGTCATTGAGAGGATTAGAGATGATGCTCAGAGCACCGAGCGTGTGAGGGATGCTCCTGTCTCCTTTCCAAGGGCCAGGGGGCAGGGCTGGCAGCAGGGCCCCAGGAATCCCGTTCATCTCCCAGCCCTGAACCCCTCATGCTCTGCGCCATGCAGCCCTCCAACCTCTCTCTCAAAGGGCCAGCACTCCCGCTGTGCCTCGTCCTGGAGCCCGTGTGACAGTTAAAGCAGACACTGGCTTTCTGCAGGAGTTGAGCTAATGGCCTCTGACCCACATTTCCAGTGGAGTTGTTTCTGCCTATTGAGCCTTGAAGACATGGAGGCTGGTTGGCAGAGACACCGTCACGGGTGGGAGGGGCTGGGATCTGGGTCAGCCGCCCCCTGCCAGTGATCTGGCCTCAGCGGCTAAAGGCAGAACCCAGACAGACAGAATCAGTGTATGACCCCAGGACCGTGTCCACCAGGAGACAGAGTCTCCACGTTATAGCTCCTTGTCTCAACCTTGCTCGCCCTCCGCGTGGTCCCATTGCAGCCACCCAAGGAAGGGCAGACCCCAGCATTTGTCCCCTGTGTGTGAACCTAATGCTTCCAGCTGACGCTCCTGCGGAGGACGATCACTGGCCAGCAGGTTAACTCAGAGGCTGTGCCCGACCCATGTGTGGGCAGCTGCTCTCCTGAGAGGCCAGGCATGGGAGCCTGGCTGGGGCCACTTTGCAGGCAGTGAGGGACCTTGGACACCTACCCCGGCAGGGTGACGCAGGATAAAGCCTGCATTCCCTGGAGCCCCTCACTGCCCCTCTGGGCCTCAGTTTCCCCATCTGTTGAATGAGGACTCTGGGCAGATAATCCAGAGATGTGCTGTGCAATATGGTAACCACTAGCCACATGTGTCTTGAAAGTGTAAAATACACTCCAGGTTTCTAAGACTGAGTCCAAAAAAACAACAAAAACATAAAATATCTCATCAATAAATTCTTATTTTGATTCCCTGTTGAGATGATAATATTTTGGATATATTGGGTTAAATAAAATACGGTATTAAAATTAACTTTGCCAGTTTCTTTGTACTTTTTAATGTGGCTACAAGAAAATTTTAAATTGTATATGTGGTTTGCATTATGTTTCCATTGGATGGCACTGCTCTGGAGACCTCAGTTTAAATCTTTTGAGGGGTGTGTGGACATGGGTACTACAAGTGTGTGCACGATGTGTGCGTGTGTGTGCTGTGTTGAGGTATGAAGTCAGAGGAATGTGTGAGCACAAACGTGTACACATAAATGTGTGTACATCCATGGGTACGTGAGAGCACGCTACAGAGTGAGGATGTGGGACCCAGGCTTGCCTTCCCCAACCACGATCCACGTGAGTGTGGCCCTCCTCGAGCAGAAGGCTCCTTCACTTCCGCCACCCTTCAGGGACTCATAGAAACCTGCGGGTTAAGGGTCTGGTCCCCTTTTTATAGGTGAGGAAAATGAGACCCAGACACTTAAGTGTGGGCGATAGATACCTTCCATTCCACCCACACCCACGAAAGCAAAGAGGCAGGACCCCAGCCATGAGTCTAGAGGAAGAAGACACATCTTGGGGGCTGTGTTGACTGCTCTGTCATGTGTTCTCTCACTTAAAAATCTTCACAACAGGCTGGGGGGTACAAATGAGGGGACTGAGGCTCAGAGAGGTGACGTAATCTCACCCTCACGCCCATTGTACTAAGACACCGTGGTCCACCCAATGGTACACAAACTAAAGAGTGGAGGGGTCGTCCTTGCCTCCATCCTCTCCTGCGCCCTCACACCTACCCCATCATCACCAGCTCCTGTGGGGTCCACTTCTTAGATTCCTCTCCACTATCATCTCTCCATCCCTATCAACCCCACCCCACACAGCGCTCGTCAGCTCTTCCCATTCATTCTCCCCAAAGCCACTAGAGGGAGCTTCTCAAATCACAAATTAGGTTCAACGCTCCTCTGTTTAAAACCCGTTGTTGGTGCTCAGTGCTCTCAGGATAAAGACCAAAACCCCTAGTAAAGGTTCCCGGGCTCTCCCAGCTCTGCCCCAGCCCATCTCTCCATCCTCATCTCTCACCATGCTCCGTCTTGATCACTCTGCTCCAGACCTCCTTGCTTTGTTCAGCTCCTCAAATGCAGTACCATGCTTCCTACCACAGGGCTTTTGTACATGCTGTTCCTTCAGCCTGGGATGCTTGTTGCTCCCATTGTTGCCTAGCTGCCACTGACTCATCCTTCACATCAGCTCAAAGTCATTTCCTCTGCAAAGCTTCCCTTGACTAATATAACAATATGATGATGATGAAATAATGATTTTTAAAAAGTGACAGTTTTAACTTTTACCATGTACTCAGAACATTCTAAGCATTTTGCATGAGTTAATTCATTTAAATTTCACAAGAAACCTATGAGGCAGGCACCTTAATCGTCTCCATGTTACAGATGAAGAAACTGAAGCACAGAAAGGTTCATCAATTTGCTTGTGGTCACACAGAAGCTTAGCTCCAGAGCCCTCACTCTCTGGACCAAATCCTATATTATACACACTCAGCACCATGGTCCTCTCCTCCACAGCGTTCATCACATCATCGCCATAGCCAACCTTTATTGGGCAATTGGCACGTTCCAGGCACTGTTATAAGCGTCTCAGGAGCATTGTAACTGTTGTAATTTTACATTCGTTTGCAGGATTTTGGCTATATGACAGTTCAAACTGTTCGCATTCTTAGTCATACTCTGTTTCACTCGTATCCACAACAGAATATGGGTTAGGGACAGGAAGCCTGAGGACAGCGAATTTGAAATACAAGTTAATGAGCATCACCGATATGATGATGGCTCATTGTGTGAGCCTCGGGGTAACATTCGTCGGTGCCATCTGATCACGGTGCTTACAAAGCACATCCATATGCTTCCAGCACCTCCCAAACCAATTATAAAGAGGGGAGGTTCAGGGATGGGGACAACCAATTTGACTTTTCATTTATTGGAGGGAAAAAAAGGAACCCACAATGCGTTCCTTGCCTAGGTCTTCCCAACACCAACCTGAACCTTCTCTCTTATTTAGTCAATTTGAAACGAAACCTCAAAATTAACTAATAAGCCAATGGCTTTTCTTTTAGCCACAAAATGCAAAAATCTCTAACATCAGGCCGTGAAAGAAGTTTTTCTCTGTTTCAATGATGAACACATGATTAAATGTCGATCTACATTTTAATATTCATTTGTTCCCCACATCAAACATGATATGTCATTTAAAGAATTATTTGTCAGCAAACTGTGCAGTGTGTTACATAATTAATTCAGAATAAATTAATTGTGTGTATCTCTTTTTAAAGGAGCAAGATAAATGTCTCTTTCTATATAAGAATTGTATTAAACATGAACTTTGTAATACAATCTCTAATAGTATGATGATCTCAGTAATTAACCACTTAACATATACCATATGAAAGAAATGAGATCGATGACAAATCTTCTAAGAGGGTTGGAGAGATTATTTTTACTATGAATGAGGAATTATTGTTACCATTGGTGGGCACTCCCTCTAGGCTCGGTTGGCAGGGAGGACTGTACAGAGAGGATGTGACTGGCCGCTTCATGGAGCTGGTCACTCAGGGCAGAACAGAGGCCACAGGCCAGGTCTTCTCCTTTCCAGCCTGGATGGGACTCAATCCTCAATCCTAAAACAGAACCCCCAAAACGTCTGTGGGTCTCTCCCAGCCGCTAACTGCCCATCACCACCCTCTACTCTCATTGGCATCTCTCACATCTCTGCTGGCCACGCCTTTGGTCCTATGGTTCCCTCACCTCCTCTGGGAAGGCCTCCTGCTGCCCACCGTCAGAGCTGGTCCTCATCCTCAGCTCCTACTGAGTGTAGTTATTTAACTGTGTCATGCCTGCGCCTCTCGTCTCCCTCCCCCGCTGGACGGTGGCCTCCTCCGGAGGCCGGCGGGACCTCACACATCTCTGAGCCCTCTTTGTCTGGCCCAGGGGAAGGGCTCACTGTAAACAGAGGCTGAGTCAGCCCTCAACTCCTGCAGGACTGGGATCTCTTCTAAGCCAGACTCACTCACTTCCTGAGGGACAAGGTCGCTGGGTCCAGCTGGGCCACAAGGGTAGACAGAGGCCTTATTTAGAGCTGTACATTCTGGAAAGAACTCGGGCCAATCCCTTCCCCCTTGGGGGCCTCAGTGTTCTCACCTATCAAATGGGAGAGAAGTCCCCACCCTGGCCCAGAGGGGCCTCAAATAGTCAGCCTCGGCAGGTGTCTTTTCCTCCACCAAATAGATCTGGGCCTGACCTTGGCTCACACCGTCATCACTCCGTCTGCAGACCAAGCCGCCAGCACGTCTCACCTGGGCTTCCTGCAGCCGCCCTGCCCCCACCTTCAGTCCACCCTGGAACCAGTGGGATCTTGTACAGCCTGAGCCAGCTGGCATCCGTCTTCTGCTCCAACCCCTCCAACGCTCCCCCGCATGCCCCTACTCAGGGCTAAAACACCCTCACGCTCTGATTCTGCTGACCTGGCCAAGATCAAACTGCCCCGCCCTCTCTGTGCCCTCCCTCTCCCCACCCGGGGCAAGAACACACATGGTGAGTCTCCTCTTAGTTCCACAAACGCGTCAAGCTTTGTCTCCATGTGCCTGGAGCACTTCCTCCCCGTCTTCAAGCAGTCGGCTCCTCCTTATCCTTCCGCTCTCGGCCTAAAATCTCCATCCCTCAGAGAGGCCTTCCCTGACCATCCTATCTGGAGCGGCCAGCCCCCCCATGCTTTCAACCACAGCAACATCTGTCACCTTCAATGCACAGGTCACGTGAGTAATTAATTAATTAATTTGCGTGCTGTTTTATTGTCTGTCACCCACAAGCTTTGCCTACTCACTGCTGTTTCCCCAGCATCTGAAACAGAGCCCGGCACATAGTAAGCACTCAATAAATATTTGTTGAATGAATGAGTGAACGAATGGCTGAGGGTGATTACGCGTGGCCCGAAGGCCTTGAGGGATGCAAGGCCAGGTTATTCATAAATAACACAAAACAGACTTACAAATAACTCTTCACCTTGAAGAAGTTTCTTTGCAGCTTGACCTCTGGCCAACCCCAGACCCCGACTCTGCAGACACAGCCTCATCTCCTCCAGGGTTCATCCCAGGAGGAGCACGCTCCACTCCGCTCAGCCAAGCAGGCCAGGACTGGTCAAACCATGAGCAAAGTGTATTTTAAAAACAGCATAGGACAAACGGCCCCCAGACCTCAACCGGTGGGAATGTGATTAGTTCTGTGACACAGAATTACTGCCCCCTCTGCCACTGTGCTGGAGAGAGCACCCTACGGTCTGAGCCTCTGTGGCCTCAACTTGTAAAATGGAGAGAATTCCACCCCCCCACACACAAGGTTGCGAAGCTAAGATGCCAGAATTCGTGAAACAAACCCTGCATGGTGCCTGGAGTGTGGCCGCCCTGGGGACCCATGGTAGTGTCTCTCCAGTCCCACCTCCTCCTCATTCCCTTGGCAGTCTTTGAACTGGGGAAATTCTGGAATGCAGACGGTGTCTCTCGGTATTCGGAACCAATTACCAGGTTTCTGTGGGTGTCTGACTACCTCTCGGGGCCATCAAGAGTCTTAATTAATTATGATCTGAAAGGGTGTGATGTTCCAGGAATAAAAAGGCATGAGGGAGCCAAGACTATTTTAAGGAACATTAATTATTTAATGGACATTATTCGTAGAAAATTGGGACTAACTGTTAAATATAAATTTAAGGTTGGGAGCACTATGATTATTTTAACCCTAAATCCCATTTTCTCTCACCCATTATCAAGAAGAGGCTGTAGGTCTAGCTCAAGAAAGAGAACGTGCTAGTCTGAGCTCTGCCACGGACTTGCTGTGTGACCTCGGGTAGGTCACTGCCCCCTCTGGGCTCAGTTTCATCATCTGTTAGGATCTGTACTAGATGGTCTCCCAGGTGCCTAAGTGCTGACACTCTCTGGAATACGAGATGAGTGCCGCTGGAGCCGGGCTCATCTCAGGGTACTTCAGAAATTCCCCATCCTGGGCCTCACCTCCAAGGTTCTCATTCAGTGGGTCTAGGGCAGGCCCCAGAATCTACATTTCAACAAAGCTCAGAGTGAACCTGTCCCAGAAGTTTTTGGGCCAATCTCCAAAGAGAGCCGGCTGTGACTCTGGGATATCCAGAAAGGACCCGTCAGAGGAGATTTGGACATGAATGACAGCCATTTTTTCAGCAAATGGCAAATGAATTTGCCCAGTCCTTGATTGTCCTCTTTATCAAAGTTCCTGTGGTTAGTTCTGGGGTCAAAAACATCAAGATTTTCTCTGTAATTAGCTCCTAATCAGTTCACTACAGTGACTCCCCGAGGAGAAGTCATAATTCTTGTCCACAGGAACTGAAGATGAGACACACACACAGCTAAGCACTCTGAAAGAATTTACATATACGGCTGTCCTGAACACACAGAGAAGCTCGAATCTGAAACCCTGGGGAGTAATCCACCCATCCATGCATCTGTTCATCTATCCACCCCACCATCCATCTATCCATCCATTCAGTCATCTGCCCACCCATCCCACTCATCCACCCATCCATCCATCTATCCACCCCCACCATCCATCCATCCATCCATCCAGTCATCCGCCTACCCATCCAACCCCCACCCATCCATCCATCTATCCACCCCCACCATCCATCCATCCATCCATCCAGTCATCCACCTACCCATCCAACCCCCACCCATCCATCCATCTATCCACCCCCACCATCCATCCATCCATCCAGTCATCCGCCCACCCGTCCAACCCCCACCCATCCATCCATCTATCCACCCCCACCATCCATCCATCCATCCAGTCATCCGCCCACCCGTCCAACTCACCCACCCATCCATCCATCTATTCATCCATCCACTCATCCACCCATCTGTTCATCTGCCCACCCCACCATCCGTCCATCCATCCAGTCATCCATCCACCCGTCCAACCCACCCACCCATACATCCATCTATTCATCTACCCAACCATCCATCCATCTGTTCATCTATCCACCCCCCTACCCATCCATCCATCCATCCAGTCATCTGCCCACCCATCTATTCACATCCATCCATCTGTTCATCTATGCATCCCTCCAAGAAATGCTTATTGAGGACCTACTACGTGCCAGGCACTGGGGATATGGATGGTATACAAGACCACTTGATCTGTACTAGGCATACAGACATCAAACAAGTAAACAAACTAAATAACTACAACTTGTGAAAAATGCTATGCAAGGATCAAATAGGTCTCTGAAGTAGAGAATGGCAAGGTAGGAGAGGAAGAAACCCACCTTGAGTGAGTAATCAAAGGAGACTTCCCTGAGAAGGTGACATTAAAGCTGAGATCTGAAGGCTAAGAAAGCAAGTATGACAAGTCTTTCAGACAGAAAGACCAGCAAATGCATGAACTTCTTGGGAACTGAAACCCTTGCTAGTCCAACTCCCCTCCCAAGTGGTCAAACAATGTTCGAGCTTCTGCTCACATACTTTGGGTGATGGGGAACTCACTGCCTCTAGGAACTGCCCACTCTGTTGTTGAGGACTTTGGTGGTCGAATTTCTTTCTCATCTGAACCCTGTAATGTCCACTAACTGGTCCGTGATCTCAAGGCCACCCAAGTTACTGCAAGTTGGTCCACAAGACAACTCTGGCAATGATGCCCCAGGTAAGCCCCCCTTAGCCTGATGCAGCATCCTATCTCCTTCAGCCATGCTCCATCAGCATCCTAACTGCTTCCCACTGCCCCTGTTCCATGAGCCATGTTTGCCTCATCTTACGAGCACAGAACTGATGAGGTCTGACCAGGATTGCAACAAGCAGGGCTCTCACCTCCTTTATTCTGGGTGCTATACCTCTATTAATGCAGCTCAGGGCATCCAAGACTTTTCTTCCTCCTTCACACTGATGAGGCAGTGATCATTACCCAGAGGAATATCTGGCTCTCGTTTCCTTTGAACCCTCAGGCTCCAGTTACCCTTGTCCACGCACCCCTCAGCTGACTGTGTGACGAGTGTGCTTGGCCAGAACCCTTTAGGCTTGACTGCTCCCTCACTGCCGAGGCAGCATGCTCCCATAAACACCCAAGGATGGCAGAAGTCGTGTCTATATTCCTCTGCACCGCATCCCTGGTGCCTGGACGGTGTCTGCAACATAGTAGGTCCTTAATAAGCCCCAGTGAATGGCTGACAGATGAGCGAAGGAATAACCAGCCAACCGGGGCTCTGCTCCTGGCTGCCTCTTCCCAACTGGGGCAGTTTCTCAGCCCCTCAGAGCCTCAGTTTCTTCATCTACAAATGAGTCTCCTAGTGCTCTTCATAAGTAACAATGTGTCCACAGAACCTGAGACAAAGCCTGGTGCACAGAGCGTGCTGGAGAGAGACCGTCTCCTGGGCCTGGGCCTGGCCCTCTGGGAGCCACTGACAGCCAGGTGTTAAGGTGCCTCGTTGGTGCTGAGGACGGATCTCTGGGTCCGGGGCTCAGTGGGTTTGGGGTCAAGGAGAACGATCGTTAACATTTATCGAGCACTCACCATGCACCAGGCACGTGGAGTTACTCATCGCGTCCTCACGACAGCTCAATGAGACGGACCCAGCTTACATCCCCATTTTACAGGTGATGACACTGAGGCACAAGGAGCATAAGTTTAATGGCCAGTAAGGGGCAGAGCTGGGTTTCAACTCGAGAGGGCTTCAGTTTCCAAGTGCTATTCAACCTCTCGATTACTGTGCCCTGGGGCCTGACGGCAGTCTCCCTCCCTGGGAGTCGAGTAAGGGAGCAGGGGCTAAAGGCCCCCAGCCCTCAGGGCTTGCTGCAGCTGACTGTGCCAGCATCCCCACCAGCCTTGAGCACAGATGGAACTGAAATGGCCCTGTGGAGGGATCTGGAAAGGTGTTTTTCAGGATCTAATGGTATCTTGTGCTTGACTATTTTTGTGCATTTGTCAAATGCTTACTGTGCACCTGAGTCTGTTAGATGATATCACAAGTGTTATCTCGCCCATCCCCATACCAGGCACACGAGGGAAGCATCTCTTGGCCCCATTTTACAGATGAGAAAGCTGAGGCTCCAAGAGCCAGAGGTTTCCGTGCTTGCTGCCCTTCTACCCCCTGCACCTAGAACATGCAGCCTCGGTTTTGCCTAGGGCCCCAGGCTCCGTCAGAGGCCTGGAGGGGAGGATTTGTGGGGAGGGGGGAGAACGGGGTGAAGGTCACCGTGGGGAAGAGGAATACCGGGCAGCCGGGCAGGTATGGCGTTAGACAGGCGTGGACTCCTCGGCCCTTGGCCATGTGAGACCCCAGGCAGGTTCGGTGGCCTTCCTGAGCCTCAAGATCTTCGTGTGCAAAGCAGAGAAAACACAGTTTATTACCAAACAGATTATGAGAGAAAATGCAACAGAGCTCCAGGCAGATGATTGGAGCTCAGCAATTTTAGGGAGATAACGGCAGGTGAAGGACAGGTACTGGGTGGACAAGGACAACACGGGGGAGCAGCCACCACTGTAGAAGGGACAACAAGGGTGTAGGGGAAACCCGGGCCCACCCTGTTACCTCTTCTCAGCGCACCTCCGCACGCCTTCCTCATGTCTCCCTGCACCTCATCCAGGCCACACTGTGAGAAACACCCAAGCACACTCTCTGTGCCAGGATCCTCACTCCTACAGCAGTAGCCAATTACTCCTGGTCAGCAGCCCCAGTGGACTGGACTCCCCTATTTTAGGAACATGCACCTCGCTCAGGTGCTCAAGGAATGCACGGAGTGGGTAAACTTCAAAATGAAGCTTATCCTCCAAAAATGAAGCATAGAATTAGCAACGGATCCAGCCGTCTCGCTTCTGGCTATATACTCAAAAGAATTGAAAGCAGGGTCTCAGAGAAGTGCCATGCTCACAGCAGCATTATTCACAGTGGTCAAACGGTGGAAGCAACTGGAGTGTCCCTTGCTGGATGAACGGATAAGTAAAATGTGGTCTACGTATATTGCAATGGAATATCACTCAGCCTTGGAAAGGAAGGGAATTCTGACACATGCCACAGCGTGGGTGAACCTTGAGGACATTATACTAAGCAATAAGCTCATCATGAAAAGACAAATGCAGTATGACTTCACCTATATGACGTATCAAGAGCAGTGAAATTCATAGAGACAGAAAGTAGAAGGGCGGCTGCCAGGGGCTGGGGGAGGGGAGATGGGAAGTTGCTGTTTAATGGGTATAGACTTTCAGTTTTGCAAGACGAAGAGTTCTGGAGATGGAGGTGGTGATGGTTGCACAACAATGTGAATGTACTTAACACTACTGAGCCGTACACTTAAAAATGGTTAAGATGCTAAATTTTATGCCGTGTATATTTTATCACAATTTTTAAAAACTGAAGCGTGACTCTCCCTAGAGGCAGGCTGTGGACTGTTTGACCCGGAGTTTCCACAACCGTGTGAAAACACAATAGACGACAGTCCCCGAACCAGACGTGCCTTTCATTCACGATCAGCGATGAGAAGAGGGTTCATTAGATATCTAATGATTGATTTTATTGAAAGGCCTGCTATGTATATTCAGAATCAGCTTGCCCTGCAATTAACTAAAAGCCACTTATGACAGGAATTCATACATAATCGCTAACAGTGGAGTCAACTTGTAAGAATATTCCGCGCATTTAATTGACTTTTAAAAGAATAGCAACGGCGAGCTAATTAAATATCAAGTTAGGGAATGTGTTAATTGATATTTAATAAGGATGTCAATTGATGTCTAACTAGCCAATATGTCTCTTAGAATACGGTAATTAGATGCCTAAGGATCTTTCTCAAGGGGATTAGGAATTGAAGGCACTGAGGATATAATTGAGTAATTTTTTAAAAAATTACAGATTGCAACTCTTCCTGCCGACTTTGCCTGGATCATAGGACCATTTATGAGCCGCTTGGCCTGGTTTCCAGGCTGTCCTTACGTAGAGATCCACAGAGCCAGAGCAGGCGCCTGTCCAACATCTGTGTAAAAGTGGGGTCCAGGAGGGGGCAGCAAATCCTATCTGAGCCCTCCACCAAGTCAGGGACGGGCTCTGCTTCCAGTCGCCGTGGCTGATTTTAGGTAGGCACATGCAAAGGTCCATGTCCAGAGCCTGCGCATGGAGTGTTCCCCCTGCCTCTCCACTCCCACCCCTGCCCACCCTGAGACTCTCCCCCCACCTGGATGCCACCACAGCTGAAACCACACAGCCCAGGACCTTTCCTCCCTATCTGTTCCCTGGGGACAGTAAGAAATTTAATCAAGAGAGCCTGGTATAATTTGGGACCAATAACAGAAGTTCTCCTGCCTCCCAAATATGCCCATCAAACAATATCAATGATAATAGTCCCTTTCAATGATAATAGCACCCATCCTTTCACTCGTCCAACGTTCACTGTGTGCCAGTTGTGTGCCAGGCAGTCAGCCACGAGCCAGGGATCCAGGCACGGACTCTGCCCTCACAGGACTCACAGTTCAGTGGGGAAGAATCAAGACAAGTGACTCAAATGTCACTAGGATCAAGTTCATGAGAAGTTTGATATCATAGGAGCCCATGACGGACCTGACCTGGTCTGGGTGGTCAGGAAAGGTACCCAGAGGAAGCCATGTTGGAGCTGAGATTGAGAGATGAGTCAGTGGTGGCCAGCTGAGGGGACGGGGAGAAGGAGGAAAGATCATTCTGAGCCCTGAGATGAGAGGATGCCGGGAGTGTTGGTTTGAGGTAAAGACCTGCAGGCCTTAGAGGCCATCCATAAGATCTGGACTTTGCTCCACTTGTCTCCTGCTGTGTAATAAACCACCTAAGCAATTGCCATTTCATGCCTTCCGTGGGCCAGAAATTCAAACAGGGGACGACACGAATGGCTTGTTTCTGCTCCTCAATGTCTGGAGTGGGGTGGGGGTGGTGACTCAGCAGCTGAAGTGACAGGGATCTAGAATCATCGGAGGCTTCCTCACTTACATATCTGGGTCCTAGGCTGGAATGACTCAAAGGCTGGACTCGGCTGTGGTGGTCACCCAAAACACCAATATGAGGACTGCCCATGGCTTGGGCTTCCTCACAACATGGTGGCCTCATAGTGATCAAAACATCCACATGGTGACCTAGGGTTCCAAG
Organism: Equus caballus; assembly: GCF_041296265.1. Lineage (NCBI taxonomy): Eukaryota > Metazoa > Chordata > Mammalia > Perissodactyla > Equidae > Equus > Equus caballus. Next base: position 34,238,869 of record NC_091705.1, on the reverse strand, counting down.
GGCTAACGTTCCACCAACAAGACAGAAGCCACATGGCCTTCCATGACTTAGCTTCAGAAGTCACACAGCATCATTTCTGCAGTGCTCTATTAGTTGAAGCAGTCACCACCTAGATTCAAGAGACAGAATATAATTTACAGCCATGTTTTAAACCACCACAGATCTTTATTGCGAAAGCAGCAGAAGCCTGTGAAAAGATTTAAGCATAGGAATCATGTGATCTCATTTGTGTTTTATGGTCATTCTAACTAGAGTAGAGAGGAGATAGTCAGGGGTAGAATGGAGGCAATAACTGATAAGGAAGTAAGCCATAACAATGGACGGATGAAGGCAGTGGCAGCAGAGATGGAGCAAAGTTGGAAAATTCTAGAGACTTTTTAGAATGTGGGATCAACAGGACTTGATGATGAGCAGTTGTGGGCATGAGGGAGAGGAACGGTCAAGGACGACCTCCCAGCTCCTGCCTTGACTATTGAGGAGACAGTAGCACCATTTCCCGAGATGAGAAACGCTGGATGGGGTGGTGAGGAAAGACAGGTTTAGCAAGGACGAGTCACATTTAGTTTGGGATGAGTTGAGTCTGGGATGCCCTTAGGGGCATCCGGGAAGAGCTGCAAAGTCTTCCATGAGAAATGCAGATTTGGAGCTCAGAAGAGACGTATAAGCTGGAGATACGTGGGAACTGAGGCTGTGTGTGTGGTGAATGATGTCATCTAGGACCAAGCCTTGAACCACTCCAACTGTGGAGGTCAAGGAGAGGAGGAAGAGCAAAGGGAACCGTGAAGGAACAGCCAGAGGGCCAAGAGGAAAACCAGGGAGAGGTCGGATTGCAGAATCCAAGGGCAGGGGAATTTTCAAGATGGAGGAAGCGATCAGTTCTATCAGAGGCCACCAAGAAATCAAGAAAAGTGAGCGTCCTTCTTAAGAAGGGATACTAGAATTTGAACATAGATGGCCAGACACAAAACCCTGGGTCCTTTCTCACTTCCAAGTGGCATGACCTTCATGAATTGTGAGCTTTGTACAACTCCACTCAAAATCTCAGCAGGATTAATTCCAAGTCCTGAAAAAATGATTCCAAAGTTCATCCTGGAAAATCAACTAGTGGAAGTAGGTTTGAAGTGCTTTGTAAAGCAAAAGTACTTAGGGAGGTAGATGATAAAGCAATGCAATGCCCAAAGGTCCTCCCTAAGAGTGGTCTGGCTCTCCCTCCTGTGGGCAGGTCTGCCCCACTGTACATCACCCACCAGAATGGAGAGGGATCATGATGGGGAGAGCAAACAGTTTGAGACGAGGGCCTGGGTAAGGAATCACTTCACCTCGCCGATCCTCTGCTTCCCTAAGAATTAAAAGGCTATGGCATCTTGAGGTCCCACTGACCCCACTGCAGGACAGCGAAGTGAGATAGCTTCTGGAATAGCCTTCATGGTGGCCCATGAATCCCCATGAGATGCTACCTGTCCTCGCAAATAATTAGACTGATGATGTCACAAGGGAGGGCTGATAAAGTTCCCGTGTGATCTCAGAGGAAAAGGACAGAGACACAACAACCATGTGGCCACAAGCATGACTTTAAGAACGGAACAGGTCAGGCTTCAAGTTCTAGATCTTGCTAGCTGAATGGCCCTGAGCTGATTTCTCAGCCTCTCAGAAGAAAGCTGGAAAATATACGTTGTCAGTTTGTCCCACTCTTTAGGCTGCAGAAGTTAGATGAGAAATAGAAGGGTGGCTACAGCTTGCCCCATATCAATGGAAGACCCCAAAATGGGAGCAAAGAGCCTAGCACTTAGGATCAATCAGCGAAGAGCCTGGCTCCTCTCACTTTCAACCAGAAGGGAAAGCCATCAGCAGCCACTCCAACTGCTGTTGTCAGAGATGCTTATTCTGTTACCAATAACAACGGTTGCCATGGAGACGGGCGGTCCAGCCTGCCAGCCTGGAATGACTCTCAGGCCAGGGTCGGATTAGCCATATCCACACCCTTTCCAACCCAAAGAGGCAGTTGGAGCCCTAGCTGTCCCTCAGTTATCTGGTTGGGGAGCTCTTTCACTTTATTTTTCCCTCTTCTTCCTGTAGAAGGTCCCACTATTTGAAAATCAATTGGGATACACAGCAAAGGCATGGACAGTCTCATGGACTGTGCAGTTCCTAAGTCTTTATAAAGTCAGAGGATGGCTTATGTTGGCATACTTAGGGCAGGGTAGTTGTCAAACAGGTGGATGAAGCAGCTAGGGGTGTTCGGGACTGCAGTGGGGTCTGTGGCATCCAGGACTGCTTCGGGAATCCCTGGAGGTCTGTGCTGGGGTCAGACTCCATGGGGAGGGCCCGGGGCAGACAGGAGCGTTTCCAGAGGTAGCGGCTGGATGGGCAGCTGAGACCTGGCACCAAGAGAAATGGTGATGCCCACACTTGAAAAGGTCCTCAGCTTCTTCATGTCCTTGAAAGTCACTCCTGGAGCAAAGGAGACCAAATCAGGAAATAAATGAGAAAGTTATAGATAAAAGGAACCAGAGACCAGCAATCTTCACAACAGAAAAATCAAAACCCCAGGGGGGATGGGGCTTAAACACGACCACTGTCATCTAATACCCAGGAATCTTAATTCACATTCTCGGTTCTTAGCATCACACCATAAATCTAGGTTGTCCCTGGAAGGTTATTTATCCATTGTGAGCAGAGCTTTCTAACAATGAGAGTGCCATCGATGGACTGGCTGTCTGCTGAGGTAGGTAGTGAGATCCCTGTCATTGGAGGTGTGCAAGCAGACATCAGGTGGCCTTTGGACAGGGTATTTCAGAAATGATTTCTGCCCTGGGAGGCAGTCAGGACTATACGACCTTGGAGCTCTGTCTTCTCTGTGACTCTATAGTGAGTGGAAGTGTCTCCAGCTCAAACTGGAGCAGAGGATAACAAATCTCTCCAGGCTGGGTCCTTCAGCTGCTTCTCCTCCACTCCCATGGCTGGACCTCAGAACAAGGAGTGCCAATGCTCTCCTAGCTCGTGCACAAAGAAATGACCCAGAATTGCTTCACATGGCAGCATGAAACTCAGCTCTCTGTCCAGCAGCCTGTACAAGGCCTGGCCTAGAGGACGCTCAAAGATCTACTAAAAGAGCATCTACAAGCAAGATACAGAGGCAGGGTGACAATCAGTGCCTTCCCCAAAGTCACAACAGAAAAAGCAGCAGCCTGGCGCAGCCCCAACAGCGCTCAGGATCTGAAGTCCAATCTAGGAGACTGTGTAATGAAGATCTGACCTGGCATCATCCTAAGTGACATCAGCTTCCAGAGGCGTGAACTTGGGAAAATCTCTCAACATCCCTGAGGCCTGGTTCCCTCGAGCGAACAACCAGATACTCATACGTGCTAATAAAGCAGATTTATAATGTGGATTAAGAAGACAATGCAGGGAAGCACGCAACACAATGCTGGGAACAATTGATGGTCACCAATTTGCTGCAAAATGATGAAGAGCGGAGGTGTGGGAGGAAGAAGCGGTGAAACAAGATCGACCCTGAGTTGATCATTAAAGCTGAAGTCTGCAAAGTGAAAACTATTTTTCTAATAATACTAGGCTGTCACGTGCTTTTCTCCCTCTCTTCCTCTCATGAGAGTACCGTGGAGTTTTCCAGAAGCTACATGGCATCATGACAGCACAACAGATTAAATGCAGAAGCAGATCTGAGAATCCAGCTGCCTATGAAGCCAGACATTAAAAAGATTTGCAAAATGCAAAACAATGCCTCTCACTAATCTTTTTTGTTTGTAAAAATATAGTTTATTTTTTATTAAGAAGTTAAATTAACAGCCACCAGGATGGCTACTATAAAAAAAAAAGAAAACAACCTAGAACAGAAAGCAACAAGTGTCTGCAAGGATGTGGAGAAATTGGAACCCTCGTGCACTGGCAGTGCAGTGGGAACATAAAATGGTGCAGCCGCTGTGGAAAACAGTATGGTGGTGCCTCAAAAAACTGAACATGGAATTACCATTTGACCCAGCAATTCCACTTCTGGATACACACACGAAAGAAGTGAAAGCAAGGTCTTGAAGAAGGATTTGTGCAGCCACGTTCATAGCAGCATCATTCATGACAGCCAAACAGCAAAAACAACCCAAATGTCTGTCAGTGGATGCACAGATAAGCAACATGTGGTCTATATACACAATGGAATATTATTCAGCCTTAAAAAGGAAGGAAATCCTGATACATGCTACAACATGGATGAACCTTAAGGATATCATGCTAAATGAAATAAGCCAGACCAAAAAAGAAAAATACTGTATGATTCCACTCATACAGATTAGCTAGACTGGTCAAATTCATAGAGATAGAAAGTAGAAGCATGGTTCCCAGGAGTTGGGAGAGGGAGATTGGGGAATTGTTGTTTAATGGGTGCAGAGTTTCAGATGGGCTGATGAAAAAGTTCTGGAAATGGATAGTGGTGATGGGTGCCCAACAATGTGAATATACTTAATGCCACCGAACCATATACTTAAAAATGGTTAAAATGGTAAGTTTTCGGATCCTGGGCACGGACATGGCACTGCTTGTCAGGCCACGTTGAGGTGGCGTCCCACATCCCACAACTAGAAGGACCTGCAACTAAGATATACAACTACGTACGGGGGCGGCGGTTTGGGGACATAAAGCAGAAAAAAAAAAAAAAGAAGATTGGCAACAGTTGTTAGCTCAGGTGCCAATCTAAAAAAAATAAAATAAATACATTAATTAATTAATTAAATAAAATCTTATGGATCATGTGTAACTGTCATCTAAAAGCTTATAGTAGAAATAAATTATCAAGGACAAAAGTTATTTGTGTTGACATGTAATGGGATTATTGTTATTTTTAAATGAGTTAATAAATAATTTTTTTTCCTGAGGAAGATTTGCCCTGCTCTAACATCTGCTGCCAATCTTCCTGTTTTTGTATGTGAGCCGCCACCACAGCACGGCCACTGACAGATGAGTGGTGTAGGTCTGTGTCTGGGAACTGAACTCTGGCTGCTGAAGCAGAGCATGCCAAACTTAACCAGGCCACGAGGGCTGGCCCAGTAAATATTTTTAAATGTATGAGTTTTAGTGTCTAATATGGTAAATATTAATAGATGCAACTCACGTAAGCAAAAGCTCTTTGAGGTCTTCAAAACATTTTTTAAAAGTGTAAAATGTCGGGGCTGGCCCCGTGGCCGAATGGTTAAGTTTGTGCGCTCCGCTGCAGGCGGCCCAGTGTTTCGTTAGTTCGAATCCTGGGCGCGGACATGGCACTGCTCATCAGACCACGCTGAGGCGGCGTCCCACATGCCACAACTAGAAGAACCCACAACGAAGAATACACAACTATGTACCGGGGGGCTTTGGGGAGAAAAAGGAAAAAATAAAATCTTAAAAAAAAAAAAAAAAGTGTAAAATGTTCCTGAGACCAAAAAGTTTGAGTGTAGCTACATGACATTATTCTCTCTACTTTGCATATGTTTTAAATTTTCCATAGTAAAAAAAAAAACATTTTAAAAATAACAACAATTGACTATTGTCTCTCCTTCTTTGCTGTTTGGGCAAATTGCTTAACCTTGGCGGGCCTCAGTATCCTCATCTGTCAAGGGGATAGATAATTCCAAAGCATGATTCTGTGACTCAGATCTGACCCCACACAGCCATGGGGGCTGCTGCCCCACCCGGAGCTTCCGCAGAGATCTGAGCCTGCCTGGGTTAAGGAACAGGGAGTGTGCTCTTGTATTAATCAGCTCCCATTAATTTTTCAAAGTAGACAACAGCCCACTTACTCATCACCCATCCAGCTTCATCCATAATTGATCCTGAGCTGCACTTATCCAAATGGATGGAGACGAGGCCCGGGGCACGGGGGGCTCTGGGAGGGTTTTCTGCTGCTAAGCCCGTCCTCCCAATTAATGGCTGTCATGAGCAGGCACTCACAGCTGTGACATGTTCTAACTGAAGGGGGCTGGCCCTTTCCTTCGATCAAGAATAACAAGGAAGAGAGAAAAACTACTCCTGGATGCTCTGAAGGACTGTTCTGAGGTTCCCTCCTCAAACCGGCTTGAGGAGGCTGATGGAAGCCAGCCTTGCAGACAACTCTGGTCCATACAGACAGGGCAAGTTGCTGTCCACACAGGACAGGTTCGGCCCTCAAACCGCTTCTCATGTCGCTTCTACCCTCATGGCTTCTTCTTAAGGCCGTACACCTCCGGCCCCATCCCCCTGGATGCCAACTGGATTGAAGATTTAAACGTTTATAAAAAAGAATTTGCTACAACCCTTAAAGACAACAGCAAGTGAACATTTCTCAGAGGAGGAAAGACTTTGAGATAAGAGAGAAGAAAGCAGCCCCCGACATCTGGGAGAGCCGGCCTGGCGCTCACAGCCAGGCCCCCATGTTTCCCACTGAACATAAACAATTTCACAGAACACCGACATCACACGAGACCGTGACTAAGCACGACAAAAGCGAGGCCTCTCTGGAATCCTATCTGAACTGTGTTAGTTTCCTGGGAAGGCCGTAACAAAGCACCACACACTGAGTGAGTTAGATAACAGAGAGTTTTTGTCTCTCGGTTTCCGAGGCTGGAAGCGTGTGATCAGAGTGTTTGCAGGGCCGTGCTCCCTCCGGAGGTGCAGGGGAAGGATCTGCTCTGGGCCCCTCGCCTCGTTCATGGTGGTTCCTCAGCTTGTGGCAGCATAGCTCCAGTCCTCGCATGGTGTTCTCCCTGGATGTGCATCTCCATGCCCAAATGTCCCGTTTTTACAAGGACACCGGTTACACTTGGTTAGGGGACCACTCTACTGACCTCATCCTAACATAATTAGTTACATCTGCAAATGTGCCATTTCCAAATACGGCCACATTCTGAGGCACTCAGCCTTAGGACTTTAACATGTGAACTTGGCAGGGAGGGGACACAATTCAACCCATAACCCATGAATTTAGGCAAAAATAAGAACATTGTCCAACCCACAAAAATGACTAAAAACACCCTGCATTGTTTCCTAGGGCCGCTGTAACAAATTACAACAAGTCTGGTAGCTTAAGCGACAGGCATTTGTTCTCCGACAGTTCTGGAGGCCAGAAGTCCGCACTCAGTCACTGGGCTGAAATCAAGGTGTGGACTGCGCTGTGCGCCCCCCGGAAGCTCTAGGAAAGAATCCATCCCTTGCCTCTTCTGGCTGCTGGTGGCTGTTGGCATTCCTTGGCTTGTGGGCACACCCCTCTACTCTTCAATGCCAGCATCTTCAAATCTCTCTCAGCTCTGTCTTCACGCCCCCTTCTCCTGAGAGAGTCAGAAGCAGACAGACAGACAGAAACAGATAGACAAACAGACAAAGAGAAGGTGTGTGTGAACCTATCCCTCTCTCTTATATGAACAACTGTGACTATATTTAGGGCCCACCTGGATAATCCAGGACAATCTCCCATCTCAAGATCCTTAATTTAACCACATCTGCCAAGACAAGTTTCCCACATAAGGAAACATTCACAGGGACCAGGGATTAGGATCTGATATCTTTGGCAGCTATTATTCAGCCCACTACACCCCTGTCCTAGCTGATGAGGGTGACTACTCCTTCTTTACCAATTATAGCTTTAATCTCTCTTCATCCCTCCCACTTTCTCAATAAGAACTATGAAAATAGCCAGTCACAGACTTGCCTCCAATTCCAAAAAGCATCCAAATCAGAGAGAAGCCATGCTTCCTTGAAACCTTCTCAAAACCACTTGACACAAGTCCTTTGGAACACCTCTTAGGAGGTGCCTCACAGTTTCCCATGATGTACGGTCTCTCTTGTTGCCGTGAGCCAATAAACCCAACTTTGCTCAACTGCAGGTATATCCATGGTGGTATTTAGCTGGAGAAATATTAACAGTGGCATAAATACCATAAGAGACATCACAAAGAAGAAAATGCCTGAGTTTGTCGACACAGGAGTGACATCATCAAAAAAGGCAGAGCAAGAATCTCCAAAAACCCTTCCCTCCATGAAAGCAACTAGAACACTGGCAAAATCATGAGAATCAAGTACTTCAGAATGCTGGAAATTAACCAAAAGTTTGCCGTAATCTGCGGGGCAGTTTTTCAAGACAAACAATGAATCTTGATCAGAAGAGTGAGCTTTGTGGCATTTTAACATGTCCTACACCCACCCGCTGCTCCCCAGTCCACAATGACCTTGAACGCTAACAGCCCATAATCTCAGGGAAAACCAGCAGCCCAGTAGCCACTGGAGGAGTCAGAACAGGGTTGGAGATTTTCAAAGCTCCACTCTAAAAGAATCATCAGTATTTGATCTGTCTGGCAGACACCTGGAAAACCCCACTCTTAAGGCTCATCTTTACTTGACCTGACTCAGAGCTCACCCAATATGACCAGTCTTCTCCCCCTGCCCCCTACCCCTGGGGGGGCTTTTGTTAAAAACAATAAGCAGCCATTATTTACTATTGTAGCTGCCTGAGGGAGATAGAACAGTTTGGGCAAACAACAAGTTGCCTAAAAAACTTAAAACGAAAAGCTGGAGAATGAAATTCCATAGAGGGCTTTTTTTTTTTTTTTTTCAGGAAGATTTGTCCTGAGCTAACATGGACAGCCAATCTTTCTCTTTTTGCTGAGGAAGATTGGCCTTGAGCTAACAGCTGTGCCCATCTTCCTCTACTTTATACATGGGACGCCTGCCACAACATGGCTTGATAAGTGGTGCATATGTCCATGCCTGGGCCACTAAAGCAGACACATGCCCCGAGATGGCACACATGGGCCTGTGCAGGTGGCACATACAATGCCCTGTGGACAGCACACAGATATTGGCAGCCAACTCAACTCTGCAGGATTGAGAAAAAGAGGACAACTTAAACACTTCAGGGCACTTCCCTGGGGAAAATAAGTGGAAGGCTCTTAGCACCCATTCTCACTTTGCAGGATTGAGTGAAGGCAAAAAGTCCTAAGACAAAAAGTTGGAGGGAACAAAAGGAGTAGGGCAGGTGCATCCATAGACAAAGCCCAAGAGGGGCCAGCCTGGCGGTGCAACGGTTAAGTGTGCATGTTCTGCTTCTCGGCGGCCCAGGGTTTGCCGGTTCGGATCCCGGGTGCGGACATGGCACTGCTTGGCAAGCCATGCTGTGGCAGGTGTCCCACATATAAAGTAGAGGAAGATGGGCATGGATGTTAGCTCAGGGCCAGTCTTCCTCAGCAAAAAGATTGGCAGTAGTTAGCTCAGGGCTAATCTTCCTCAAATAAAATAAAATAAATATATAAAAAAAAGAAAAAGCCCAAAAGACCCCAAAAATTTCTAGCTGGGCTGACAGGTGAAGGTCCTTCTCCCCTGCAGCACACAATAAAAACTGGAGGAGGGTACTGTTTCTTCAAATTGGAAAAGAACAATGCAAGACTTCAAGAAACACGAAGAATCAGGGAAAGAAAACACCACCAGAGAAACAAAATAAAGCTCTAGAGGTAGATTCTAAAAAAAATAGAAATCTATGAAGTGCCTGGCAAAGAATTTTAAATTATCATCTTAGGGAAGCTTGATGAGCTACAAGAGACCACAAATACACAACTAAACAAATCAGGAAAACAATACAGGAACAAAATGAGATGTTCAACAAAAAAATACAAACCATTAAAACAAAACAAATAGAATTCCTAGAATTGAAAAATATAATGACTGAAGTGAAGAATTTGATAGAGAGCTTCAATAACAAACTCAATCAAGCAGAAGAAAGAATCAGTGAACTAGAAGACACATCATTTGAAATTATCCAGTCAGAGGAACAAAAAGAAACAAGAATGAAAAAGAGTAAAGAAACCCTACGCGACTCATAGAATACCTGCAAACAAAACAATATGCATATTATAGGAATCCCAGGAGGAGTAGAGAAAGAGAAAGGGGTAGAAAGCTTATTTAAAGAAATAATGACAGAAAACTTCCCAAATCTCTGGAGGGAAATGAACATCCAAATCCACAATGTCCAGAGAACCCTAAATCAGCTGAATATCAAGAGACCTCCAATGAGACATATTATAATCAAATTATCCAAAGTCGAAGCCAGAGAAAATTTTCAAAGCAGTGAGAGAAAAAGTACTTGTCACTTACAGGGTAGCCCCTCTGCTCCCATAAGACTATGAGAGGATTTCTCAGCAAATCCATGAAGGTTAGGAGATAATGAAATGTTATATTCACAGTACTGAAAGAAAAAAAACTGTCAACAAAGAATAATTTACCCAACATAACTGTCTTTCAGAAATGAAGGAGAAAAAAAGAAAAGACTTGCCTAGACAAACAAAAGCTGAGGGAGTTCATCACAACTAGAACTGCCTTACAAGAAATGCTACAGGAAGCTCTTTGAGTTGAAATGAAAGGATGCGAAGTAGCAACATGAACACATGTGAAAGTATAAAACTTACTGGTAAAGGTAAGTATATAGGAAAATTCAGAATATTCCAATACTGTAATGATGGCATGTAAATCACTTTTAATGCTCGTATAAAAGTCAAAAGACTAAAGTATTTAAAATAATTATAGTTATAATAATTTTTAATGGATTATATTATAAAAAGAAGTAAATAATAACAGCTATAACATAAAATGGGGGAAGTAAAAATGTAAAGTTTTTGTATGTGATCAAAATCATTATCAGCTTAGAATAGACTGTCATAACTATAAGATGTTTTATGTAAGCCTCATGGTAATCACAAGGAAAAACCCTGCAGTAGAGACACAAAAGATAAAGAGAAAGGAATCAAAGCAAAACACTCCCAAAAGTCATCAAATCACAAAGGGAGACAAGAGAGGAAGAAAGCAACAAAGGAAACACGAAACAGTCAGAAAGCAATTTTTTAAGTGGCAATAGTAAGTCCTTACCTACCAATAATTATTTTAAAAGTAAATGGACTAAATTATCTAATCAAAAAACAGATTGGGTGAATAGATAAAGAAACAAGATCCACCTATATGCTGACTACGAGAGACTCACTTTAGCTTTAAGGACACATATAGGCTGAAAGTAAAGGGATAGAAAAAGATATGTCATGCAAATGTAACTAGAAGAGAGAAGGGGTGGCTATACTTATCTAAGACAAAATAGGCTTCAAGGCAAAAAGTGTCACAAGAGACAAATAAGGTCATTATATAATGATAAAGGGGTCAATTCATCAAGAGGATATAACAATTATAAATACATATGTATGCAACATCAGAGTGCCTAAATATATAAAGCAAGTATTAACAGAACTAAAAGAATAAATAGACAGCAATACAATAATATTGAAGGGGACTTCAATACCCCACTTTCAACATTGATGGATCATTCAGGCAGAATATCAAAGACACAGCAGATTAGAACAACAGTATAGACCAAACGGACCTAACACATTCCATCTAACAGCAGCAGACTACACATTCTTCTGAAGAGCATACAGAACATTATCCAGGATATATCATATGTTAAGACACAAAATGAGTCTTAAAAAATTTAAGATTTAGATCATATCAAGTATCTTTTCCAAGCACAATAGTATGAAACTAGAAATTAATAACAGGAGGAAACAGGAAAATTCGTAAACATGTGGAAGTCAAACCACACACTTCTAAACAACCAATAGGTCAAAGAAGAAATCAAAAGATAAATCAAAGTATATCTTAAAAAAAAACAAAAATAGAAACGCAGTATACTAAAACCTATGGGATGCTGCAAAAGCAGTTATAAGAGGGAATTTTAGCAATAAAAATCTACATTAAGAAAAGAGAAATATCTCAAACCACCTTACTTTACACCCCAAGGAACTTGAAAAAGAAGAACAAACTAAGCCTAAAGTTGGCAGAAGGAAGGAAATAGTACAGATTAGAGAAGAAATGAATGAAATAGAGACTAGAAAAACTATAGAAAAGATCAAGAGAACTAAGAGTTGTCTTTTTTAAAAAAGATAAAATTGACAAACCTTAGCTAGACTAAGAAAAAAGAGAGAAGACTCAAATAAATAAAATCAGAAATGAAAGAAGGGACATTACAATTGTTACCACAGAAATATAAAGGATCACAAGAGGCTACCATGAACAAATTATATGCTAACAAATTGGATAACCTAGAAGACATGGATAAATTTGTAGAAACATACGACGTACCAAGACTGAATCATAAAGAAATAGAAAATCTAAACAGACCAATGATGAGTAAGGAGATTGAGTCAATAATTTAAAATCTCCCAACAAAGGAAAGCCCAGGACCAGATGGCTTCACTGGTGAATTCCACTAAACATTTAAGGAAGAATTAACATCAGTCCTTCTCAAACTCTTCTAAACACTGAAGAGGATAGAACACATCGAAACTAATTTTGTGAGGCCAGCATCATCTGGATACCACAGCCAAACAAGGATTCTATATGATAATAAAATTGATGGTCAATATCCCTCATGAACATAGACGAAAGAATCCTCAACAAAACACTAGCAAATTGAATTCAACAGCATGGTCAAAGGGGATTTATCAATGGGATGCGAGAATGGTTCAACATCTGCAAATCAATAAATGTGATACATCACAATAACAAAATGAAGGATAAAAATCATACGATCATCTTAATAGATGCAGAAAAACCCTTTCACAAAATTCAGCATCATTTCCGGATAAAAACTGTCAACAAATTAGTTATAGAAGGAATGTATCTTAACGTAATATAGGCCCTATGTGACAAAGCCACAGCTAAAATCATAGTCAATGGTCAGAAGCTGAAAGCTTTTTCTCTTAAGACCAGGAACAAGACAAGGATGCTCACTCTCGCCACTTCTATTCAACACAGTACTGGAAGTCTTAGAGTAATTGGGCAAGAAAAAGCAATAAAAGGTACCCAGATTGGAAAGGAAGAAGTTAAGTTGTCTCTGTTTGCAAATGACGTGATCATATACATACAAAACCCTAAAGACGCAACCAAAAAAACTGTTAGAACTAATAAACAAATGCAATAAATTTGTAGGATACAAAATCAACGTACAAAAAATGATATTTCTATATACTAACAATGAACTATCTGAAAAGGAAATTAACAAAACAGTCCCATTCACAATAGCAACAAAAGAATAAAATACTTAAGATGAATTTAACAAAGGAGGTGAAAGATCAGTACACTGAAAACTATGAAACATTGATGAAGGAAATTAAAGAAGACCTGAAAATGGAAAGACATCCCATGTTCCTAGACCGGAAGAATTAATATTGTTAAATGGCCATACTACCCAAAGCGATCTATAAGTTCAAAGCAATCCCTATTAAAATTCTAGTGACATTTCCCACAGAAATAGAAAAAAAATCCTAAAATTCATATGGAACCACAAAAGACCCCAAAAAGCAGAAGCAGTCTTGAGAAAGAACAAAGCTGGAGGCATCACACTTCCTGATTTCAAATTATATTGCAAAGCTATAGTAATCAAACAATATGGAACCGGCATAAAAACAGACACATAAACCAATGGAGCAGAATAGAGAGCCCAGAAATAAACCCTCACATACCGTCAACTAATCTTCAACAGGGGAGCCAAGAACACACAATGGGGAAAGGATAGTCTTTTCAATAAAGAGTATTGGGGAAAATGGACAGCCACATGCAAAAGAATGAAATTGGACCCTTATCTTACACCACACATAAAAATCAACTCAAAATGGATTAAAGACCTAAACATAAGACCTGAAATTGTAAAACTCCTAGAAAAAAACAGGGGAAAAGATCCTTGACACTGGTGTTGGCAACAATTTTTTGGATATGACACTAAACAGCATAAGCAACAAAGGCAAAAATAAACAAGTGAGATTATATCAAACTGAAACACTTCTGCACAGGAAAGGAAACAATCAACAGAGTGAAAAGGCAACCTCCAGAATGGAAAAAAAAAAATATTTTCAAACCGTATATCTGATAAGGGGTTAACATCCTAAATATAGACGGAGCTCATGCAACTCAATAGCAAAAATCACAATTTCAATAAATGAGCAGAGGACTTGAATAGAGATTTTTCAAAAGAAGACGTAAAAATGGGCAACAGGGGCCAGCCCAGTGGCATAGTGGTTAAGTTCACATGCTCCACTTCGGTGGCCTGAGGTTCCCAGGTTCAGATCCCAGGCACAGACCTACACGCCTCTCATCCAGCCATGTATGGCAGTGTCCCAAATACAAATTAGAGGAAGATTGGCACAGATGTTAGCTCAGTGACAATCTTCCTCAAGCAAAAAGAGGAAGATTGACAACAGATGTTAGCTCAGGGCCAATCTTCCTCACACACACACACATACACACACACAAAATGGCTAACAGGTATATGGGATGGTGTCAACATCACTAATCAGCAGGGAAATGCAAAACAAAACCAGAATGAGATATTGCCTCACACCTGTTAGGATAGTTATTATCGAAAAGACAAAAGGTAACAAGTGTTGGCGAAAATGTGGCGAAAAGGGAACCCTGGTACACTGTTGGAGGGAATGTTAATTGATGCAGCTATTATGGAAGACAGTATGGAGGTACCTCAAAAAAAGAAAAATATAACTACCTTGTGATCCAGCAATCCCACTTCTGGATATTTATCCAAAGGAATCGAAATCAGGATCTCGAAGCAATATCTGCTTGTGGCATATACATACAAAGGAATATTATTCAACTTTTAAAAGAAGGAAATCTTGCCATTTGTGACAACATGAATAGATTCCACTAAAAGTTTAAAATTTTGTGCTTCAAAGCACACAATCAAGAAAGTGAAAAAGACAAACCACAGAATGGGAGAAAATATTTGCAAATCATATGTCTGATAAAGGACTAGTATTCAGAATATCTCAAACATCCTTACAACAATAAACATCCTTACTCAACAATGAAAAGACAAATAACCCAATTTAAAAGTGGCCACAGGATTTGAAATAGACATTTCTCCAAAGATATACAAATGACCTAGAAGCACATGAAAAGATGCTCAGCATCGTTACTTATTATGGAAATGTAAACCAAGATCCCAATGAGATCCCACTTCACACCCACTAGGAGGTCTATAATCAAGAACTGGAACACTCACACGTGGCTGGTGAATGTAAACTTGTGCAGCTGGTTGGAAAGCTGTTTGACAGTTTCTCAAAAGTTAAACAGAGAATTACTATATGACTAAGTCATTCCACTTGTAGGCATATAGCTAAGAGGGTTGAAAACATATGTTGAAGCAAAACATGTCCACAAATATTCATAGCAACACACTCATAATAGTAAAAAAAATGGAAACAAGCCAAACGTCTGTCAGTCTGTGAATGGATAAAGCATGGTAGGTCCATACAATGGAATATCATTCAGTCATAAAAAGGAATTAAGTACTAATTTCTGCTACATCATGGATGAACCTTGAAAACATTGTGGTAAGTGAAAGAAGCCAGACTAAAAAAAATTATGTATTCTATAATTACGTTTATATAAAATGTTCAAAACAGGCACATCTACAGAGACAGAAAGTGGATTCGTGGGGAGGGAGAAGGGGCTGCTATTTCAGACTGGATCGTCCGAAAGGCCTCTCTACAGAGGTGGCACTGAAACAGGTCCTGACTGAAGGGGCAGAATGTGCCAAGCAGATTTCCCTGGGAAGTGCATTCCAGGCAGAGGGAACAGCCAGCGCGCAAAGACTGAGCTGGAAAAAGCGTGTTGGGCAGGGAGATGAGGCAGGGCAGGCGGGCAGAGCTACGTGCTGTAGGGTCTAGAGTGCGGGGGGCGGGGTGGGTGCTGAAGTGTCTCCTAAGATAGAGGGAAGCTTTGGGGGCCTTAACAGTGTATGGGGGTTGGGAATTGATTGGCGTTTTGAAAAGACCACTCCGGCTGCTGTGTGGAGAATGGGCTGGCGGGTGGGAGTATAGAATGGAGAGACTAGATCAGTGAGGAGGGAAGAGATGGAAGTGGCTTTGTCCCTGCTGGGAGCCGTGAAAACAATGAAGTTAACGCATTTAGGAAATATTTTGGAGCTCGGGCTGATGAGGTCAGCTAACGCCCAGAATGCTCACCTCCTAGCAAGAGTTTTTCCTCTGTTCTGTTCAGAGGCTTTTATTCTTCTCTAATCCACTGGTAGAGAGAGCAAATAGGGTATTTTTAGAAAGTCTTGAAGAGTGAGTGCTGAAGAGATGAGGTTAAATTCTCCCATCCCCACCTGGACTCTCAAAATTGAAGGACGGCCATGTCCACTAAAAGAAGCGCACGAGAATGTTCGTGGCAGTTTATTCATAGTAGCCTCAAACTGGAAACAACTCAGTGTCCATCAACAGTAGAGTGGATAAATAGATTGTGTGTGTTCCTACAATGCAATACTAGACAACAATGAAAAAGCGATCTACTGCTCCCAGCAACAACTTGTGCATGTTAAAAACATTATGTTGGGGGCCGGCCTGGTGGCGCAGAGGTTAAGTGTGCAGGTTCCACTTCGGCGGCCTGGGGTTCGCCGGTTCAGATCCCGGGTGTGGACGTGGCACAGTTTGTCAGGCCATGCTGTGGTGGGCGTCCCACATATAAAGTAGAGGAAGATGGGCACGGATGTTAGCTCAGGGCAAGGCTTCCTCAGCGAAAAAAGGAGGATTGGCAACAGATGTTAGCTCAGGGCTAATCTTCCTCCAAAAAAAAAGAAATTAAATTAAACCCACTATGTTGTGCAAAAAAAAAAAATGCCAGACAGAATAAAAGAACATATTGGTGATTCCTCTCACCCTTCCTATCCTCCAACGCACTCTCTCCCTACTGAAGGCTTCCCCTTCCCCCACTCCTCACTCTTTTTGTGACTAACTTCTACGCACCCTTCAGATCACCCTGAAATGTCACTTCCTCCAGGGAGCCTTCGCTGACTCCCCTGGCCCTGCCCAGGTCTCCCCTACCTTCCCTACCTGCCAGGGACTCCTCTCTTCTGTTTTATTCGCTGCTAAGTCATCTGCAGGACCCAGCTCAACACCTGGCACCTGCAGATGATAGTCAATAATATTGTAGCGCACATTTGAAAGTTGCTGAGAGAGTAAATCTTAAGAAATGTCATCACAAGAAAAAAAATGTGTTACTTTGTATGGTGATGGCTGGTAACTAGACTTATCGTGGTGATCATTTCAGAGTGTATACAAATATTGAATCATTATGTTGTACACCTGAAACGAATATAATATGTCAATTATACCTCAATAAAAAAAAATTTAATGAAAGAAAACCTGGCAGGGCCAGCCCTGTTGCCTAATGGTTAAGTTTGGCGTGCTCTCCTTCGGTGGCCCAGGTTCGGTTCCCAGGCATGGACATACACCATTTTTTTGTTTTTTAAGATTGGCACATGAGCTAACAACTGTTGTCCGCCTTCTTTCTTCTTCTTCTTCTGCTTTTTCTCCCCAAATCCCCCCAATGCGTAGTTGCATATTTTAGTTGTGGGTCCTTTTAGTTGTGGCATGTGGGACGCCGCCTCAGCATGGTCTGACAAGTGGTGCCATATTGGTGCCCAGGATCCGAACCAGTGAAACCCTGGGCCGCTGAAGTGTGGCGTGCAGACTTAACCACTCGGCCACAGGGCCGGCACCCCCTACACCACTTTTTGGTGGCCATGCTATGGCAGCGATCCACATACAAAATGGAGAAAGACTGATGTTAGCTCAGGGTGAATCTACCTCAGCAAAAAATAAAAATTAAATTAAATTTAAAAAATTAAAAACCTGGCATCTGCAAGCACTCAATGAGTATTTGCTGAATGCATGCATGAATGAATGAATGAATGACCTGGGGGGGTTAGGAAGGGCTTCACAGGAGGAGGTGACATCTCATGGGTCTTAAAGGATGAGTGGAAGTTAACCAGGGCAAGAGTCGGAGAGGGTGTTGCACTATTGAGGGAAAGTTGAGGGATGTGGCCAAGCCTGACACTTTCTGGGACCCAAAGAAGAGGTGGCATGGAGGCTGAGAATCTAGGGGCTGATTCTCTAAGCCCAGGGCTACCACCGCACAGAGCATCTGAACTGCCTAGGCCCCCGCTTTGTGGACTCTGGTCCAGCCAGTCTGGGTCCCTCAGATTCTAACGACAGCCAGGGTCAGGGGTCCCTGCTGGCGCATCAGGAGGAAAGTCGGAGAGATTTTCAAGCAGGGGAGGGCCCTGATCCCGTCTTCAGATCTAACTCTGTTCAGAGAGTGAGGCCAGACAGAAGCAAAGAGTGATCAGGATGGCAGAAAGGGGTAAAAATCAAGAGGTTCAGTCTCTTATTTAATGTGGGACAGGAGGGCAGCGGTGTTGGGGTTCAGCAACCGGGAAGGTGAGTTGTGGTTACACTGCTTCTGAAGGAGGCAGAAAACCTAAGAGAAGCAGGTGTGTATGACCTGTGTATACTCACCGCACAACTCACCCCTCCCAACATACACGCACAGATGCACACGCACACACTCAGCCTTTCCTCTCTGAAACCAGCTGCCCCTCACAGAGGACCGCGTCCCCACACCTGCACACTAAGTCTGGCCAAGAGATCTCTCGCCTTATAAAAATTTGCTTGCACACAACATTGGCAAGGTGAGGCCAGCACAACATCATTTCCACTGTATCATTTTCCACGGAAGAAGACCAGCAGTGGCTTCTAGAAGGAACTTCAGGCTCCAACGGTTTTTGCCTTTCTGAGAAGCAATTGCTGCTTTCACAAACACTGGGCGGGGGCAGGGGGTAGATAGCACAGACGGACAGGCGCTAAGCTATGCTCATTATAGACAAGGCCTGATACAGAGAGAAGAAAAAAAAATCCAGTTTGTACTATCTTCGAATATCACAGTGTTGTGCCTTACAACAGCATCCACGGCACCTTGTTTCATTACAACTGCCAAAAGGAAAAAAAAAATTGAATTACCATGCTAATGTCTTCTCTTTGGGTGAAATCTGTGATTCAGGTACGTGGATATAAAATACATCATTAGTTGCTTTAAAGCTTGTCTTTAATGATGAAAACACATTGCAGGGCGTGAGGGGAGACATAAGTAAACTCAGTCGGCTGGCAGCCTTGGGAGCCTCTTGTAAACCGTAATGTGACAGAGCAGTTTCTTTTTCCCTCTGAGATGACAGTTAATTCCAGACCAGGAAGGCTGTCAAAAATGCTTAGTTCTGCTCCACTTGAGTTAATTACCGGCCCTGGGGCAGGCTGCCCTCCACTCCTCTGCTAATGGGGCTGGGCTCCAGGTAAAAAATCCATTTGCAAGAATGTTTTCCTTGCTCCAGATCTAATTTATTGAATATCAAATATTTATGCCAATGCAATTAAAGTGACAACATTGCTCTCCCTTCCCTCCCGCCGCCAGTCCTAGGCAAGCCCAGGCTTGCTGACAGAAGGCTTTATCCCGTCAACACAGGGCCAAAGTTTTGCTTGAGCTTCTAAGGCCAGAGCTTAGAAACCTCTTCAACCCACAAAGTCACCTGGGACTCTTTATCTCCTTCTTCCTTGGTAGGCAGCCACGTGGCCGGTTATGAAGCGATGACAGGGAACTTGGGCAGGAGGTGAAGAGAAGAAGAGAATAGGAGGCCCGACTGTGGGTTCAACCCCACCAACATCCACTGCAGCCCTCTGTGTTCCAGGCACCAGACCAGGCACCGTGGATGAGAGAGATGGAGTAGACTCGGTCCCGACCCTCAGCGATCTCCCGGCCTGACAGTGGGGACAACTCAGGGCATGTGTAGAAGAGGAGCCAGAGAGAGGTCCTTAGAGATCTTGAGTTTGGGGTCTCCAAGGCTTGAAGGGCACCCAAGGCCCCCTCCCACCCAACCGCACTTAACTGCAGAAAGTTTCAAGTCCAGTCAAGCATATTCCATCTTTCCCAAAACCTTGGTCACCCAGCAAGAGGGCCTCAGACTGTCCAGACTCCGAAGCCTTGGGGCATTCCCCATTAGGACAGCACCCAGCACCCATTGTCACCCCCATGAGTCTCCTGCAGCACAAGACAAATGACTTGACATCTACCCCAAACAGAGGGGTGACTGGTAAAGGTGGGCCAAAGACCAGTCTAATGTGTACCCTCTCCCAGCTATGCCCTGAAAATGGGAAAATGAAATGCATTCGGCTAAAAAAGGACTTTTTCTTTTCTTTTCTTCCTTGAAGCCAGGGAGCTCAGCAAAGCCCAGGCCAGCAGGAAATGCAGTGGTCCCCCTTTATCCGAGGGGAGTACATTCCAAGACCCCCAGCGGATGCCTGAAACCTCAGAGAGTACCGAACCCTATATATGCTATATTTTTTCCTATACACTCATACCTATGATAGAGGTTAAATCATCAATTAGACACAGTAAGAGAATAACAACAATAACCAATAATAAAATAGAACAGTTATAGCAATATACTGTAATAAAAATTACTGTAGCTCTTAGCAACCTCAGCATACACCTTTTTTTCTTTCCTCATTAAGTGCAGAATTTCTACCTTTTCACTTAAAGGAAGCACTTTATGGCTTCTCCTTGGCGTCTCTGAATTGCCAGCATCACCACTCTTGTGTTTTGGGCTATTATGAAGTAAAATAAGGTTTGCTTGAACACAAGCCCTGTGATAATAGATCTGATAACCAAGACAGCTACTAAGTGACTAATGGACCCGTAGCATGTACAGCCTGGATCTGCTGGACAAAGGGGTGATTCACATCCGGGGCAGGACGGAGCAAGACGGCGCAAGATGGCGCGAGATTTCATCCCAATACTCAGAACGACGCACAATTTAAAGCTTATGAATTGTTTATTTCTGGACTTTTCCATTTAATATTTTCTGACCGCAGTGGATGGCGGGTAACTGAAACAGCAGAAAAGGAAACTGTGGATGGGGGGAGGGGGGGTTCTGTAGTGTGTCTGTGGCATGTTTGAGGTTGTGCTGTGCCCTCTGGGTGGGATTCTTTCAGGGCCCTGCTGTCTACACCCACCTCTCCCTTCCTGGAATGAAACAAAGGCCTTTCCTTGGGCCTGAGCTGGGTTTTGAAGGAGAAACAGGCATGCACAAGGTGAACCACAAGGCTTTAGTGCAGGAAACAACAGGACATTGTGTTCAAAGAACTGAAAGCAGATTGATTTTTATTGGAGCCTGAATTGCAAGTGAGTGAGCCCTGGGAATATAACCATCAAATGAGGTAATCTAAGCATGTTAGAAAATGTCAAGTCCTGGATAAATGTGAATTACTCCCCACATCACAGAGGTATGGGGGAACCAAATGATATGTTACATGCACGCTTGCGCTACATAAACTGTAGTTGTTCTAAGACATTTTGGAAGAAGATGGATTAAGCTTCCACCGTGGAGAGAGATCAGGAAAAAATATATCTGTTAATTTCTTTTGATACTAGCGTCTTAGAACTGTTTATAAATTGAGAATTTTGGTAAATTTCCCTTCTGTCCTTTTTTTCAGATCAGCATACTGTATCCAGGTTTAACATTTAGAGTTTAGATAGTCTTGGTTTCCTGTCGATCTGAGTGCTGTGCTTTAGTTTTGAGGCTTTCTCATCATTTTTTATGGCCAGACAATTCTTTGTCTGTGAATGTGGGGGAGAGAGGGTTGGTATTTCTGTCCCTTCCTGTGTCTTCAGTTATCACCCTATTCAAATACATTGCCACATCACATCTGAACTGCTGACATAATTTCTTAGCTGTCTACATTGCCTCTAGCTTCCTTTGTCTTAAAAGCACCTTCTTGGCTACTCTAATATCAATCGCATTTTTACCATTAAAAGTAGCTATAAAAGAACCTTTGCTATAGCCACTGTGATAGGATAAGAAAACAAAAGAGGTAACACTGTTGAGAAAGAAGAAGCAAATTTATCATTATTTACACATAGCATAATTATATATCAGGAAAAAATCACAAAAAAAGCTATTCAAACTAATGAGAGAGGTGGGTAAAATGACCTAACACAAAATGTTTGAAACAACAGTTTTCCTATATACTAACAACAGCCAATTAGAAATACAGTCTAAAAATATGGTTTATGATATATATCCAGCTACTTTGCTGACTTCTTCATGAGAATGCATCACAGAAACTTCAGTGCAAAAGTGAATTTGGATCCTCCACTCAAATCTGCTCCTCTTCCCGTGCTCCCTAGCTCAGTGGGCGTTCTTCCATCTACCTAGTTGCACAAGGCAGACCCTAGGATTTATCCTACTCTGTCTCTCCCTCTCTCATACGCCAGCACGTAAAGCTGTCACCAAACCCTGACAATATTACGTTCTACATCCATCTGCTTTTCTCTCCACCCCAACTGCCTCCATCATCTCTCACCTGGGCGACTGTAATAGCTCCTCTTTCTTCTCCTCTTTTGGGTTCCTTGCTCTCTCCAAACTGTCTTCACAAAGCACTCATAAAGATCTTTCGAGATTTTTACTAAATCGCACCACTCCTCTGCTGATAGCCCTTCACTAACGTATAGACCCCACAGCCTTACCACGGCCAGCATAACTCGGCTGCCATGGTCCTTGCTGACATTTCTAGCCACTTGCCTCCTCACTCCTTGTGTTCTAGCCCCTCCAGCCTCACTTAGTTCCTCAAATGCCCCGAATCTCTTTCTCACGTCAGAGCCTTCACTCTCTAGTTTCCCTTCTGGGAACAACGATCTCTGATCTTCCTTCAAGAAGGTTGGGCGGGGCCAGGGGACCTTAGTCGCTGTCAGAGATCTCCCTGACTCCCCGGGCCTCAGTTTCCCCACCTACAACATAAGTTGGCTGACCTGGAGGTTCTTTCTGGCATTCTATGAGGGGAAGTTTCAGTAAGAGGGAACATCGGTTGAATTGGTGGAGAAGAATGGGAAATCGGAGAGGGAGAGAGGAAATGATCCCGGGAAGACAGTGCAGAAAGAAATGCTAGAAAACTACAGGGAACCCCTTCCAGGGTGTTTAAAACACTAAATGCTGTCACTTTATTTTTATGAGGAGAACAAGTGAGATTAAATCTTAACAGGACCTGGGACCATCATTATAATCCTGTCATGAGGAGGGCAAGCGGCAGCCAACTTACAGTATTCAAATAGCAAATGCATGCACTAGATTGAAAACTTGATTCCATTCAGTAAAAATAATTCACGTCATCCTAAGGCAAGAAGAAAAAAATCAACTTCATTGATCCATGTAAACAGTTTCTGGGTAGTCAAAGGAAGGGACACATCAGCTGCTTCTGCTCCCGGCTTCCGTAGAGACTCCGATGTCCTTCTCTCTTCCTAGCAGAACTTTGGTTTCATTCAGAGAAGCAATGCACCCAATTAAAATGCTACATTTCCCAGCTTCCTTTGCCAAGAGAGGCGGACACATAGCATCATCCGGTAAATGATATGTGAGAAGAAATTGTTGGGTGGACTTCAGAGAAATGTCGTTCAAGGCAGGGCTGACTCAGCTGCCACATACCCTTCTTTTGTCTTCTGCTTTTTACGCTTTCCTCTTCTCCCTTCTTCAACCACCTTGTGACCTTGGGGTAACCATAAAGGAGAGGTCAAGAGAGTCAGAGACTTCAGTGTAAATCCTAGCTCTGCTACCTGCACACTCCATGCATTTGGACTGTTCACTTAACCTCTCTGAGCCTCACTCGTGTCTACAAAATGGGAGTCATAGTGCCTTCTTGTGATACTGGTAGGATTAGTAGAAATATTTTATCATACACAGGTGACAGTGCTTTGTAAATTGTGTCACTCTAAAAGCAAATGCTAGGTCACCTGTTTGCTTATTTGTCTCCTTCCCTTTGTTTTGTAAGTGACAGGTTTTCCTTCCCACCTAAATTTGAGATACTTTAGAAATTAGAATGCTATATTTCTACATGACATTCTTTCATAACAGGAGTATCTATTTTCTTGACATGATACTAATCCTTATGTCATCAGATGCAGCCAGAGGTCCTTTTGTGGACAGTCTGGCCACAGGCAAGCCACAAGTTAATTTGCATTCTCCAACTGTAGCATCAATTATCTTCTAAGCAAATCAGAAACTTCAGATACACCATTCTTAAAAAAATTATTTTTCAAAGATATGGGTCTATTTTATTGAGCATTTGAAGGGTCCTATCAAGCTACGATTCCACAACCTTCAATTCTAGCAAATTTTCTTAAATTATTTATTTGATGATGTCTTCCATTTCATTTTCTCATTCTTGAACTCCTATTATTTGGATGTTGGACCTCTTAGTCTATTTCTCTAATTTTCTTATCTTTTGTTAAGATCTCTTATCTTTCCTACCTGTACATCAGCCAAAGGACCCCAAAGGGACAAGAACTATCCTCCGTAGAAGCCAATGGGGAATTAGAAATAATAAATACTTCTTCCCTATCACACAAACCAAAACATCCAACCACTTAGATTTTGTTTTTCTTTTGTATACTTTTTTTTTATTGTGGTCATAATAGTTTATAACATAGTGAAATTTCAGTTGTGCATAATTGTTTGTCATACACCATATAAGTATGTCCCTTTACACCCTGTGCCCATCCCATAGGGGGGTGGAGGTTGGGCACCAGATGTGAAGGGGCATACTTCTACACCCCTGGTAGAGTAGTATACTTCTATACCTCTAGTAGTAATAAATTACTACTAATTTATTCTCTTTGTCCGTAAGTTTGTTTATATTCCACATATAAGTGAAATCATATGGTGTTTGTCTTTCTCTGTCTGGGTTATTTCGCTTAACATGATGCCCACAAGTTTCCTCCATGTGGTTGCCAATGGGACAATTTCATCTTTTTTACAGCTGAGTAGTATTCCACTGTATATAGGTACCACATCTTCTTTATCCAGTCATCTGTTGATGGACACTTAGGTTGCTTCCACGTTTTGGCTATTGTGAATAATGCCGCAGTGAACATAGGGGTGCATAAATCTCTTTGAATTGTTGATTTCAAGTTCTTTGGGTAAACACCCAGTAGTGAGATAGCTGGGTCATGTGGTAGTTCTATTTTTAATTTTTTGAGAAATCTCCATACTGTTTTCCACAGTGGCTGCACCAGTTTGCATTCCCACCAGCTGTGGATGAGGGCTCCCTTTTCTCCACATCCTCTCCAACAACTGCTGTGTTTTGTCTTGGTGATTACAGCCATTCTAACAGGTGTAAGATGGCATCTAAGAGTCACTTTTTAAGTGTTCTCCTAGGTAACACTTGGGCTAAAGAGCAAAAACCAAAACAGCAAACAGTTTATTTGAAAACCACGAAAATGAGGAAATCTTATGGGATGAGGCAAAGCTGATTCAAAGGCAAATTTGTAACCTTAAGTGCCTTTACGGTTAATCAGAAAAACATGAAAAGTAGGTAAAGCAAACATTCATTTAAATAATTTAGTTTTTATAAAAGATCAAAGTAACTATGGGAAGAAACATGGAAAATATAGTTAAATCAAACCTTAGTGATTAGTTATCTTAATAGTCAGAAAAACAGTAGAACTAGTAGATAAATTTTAGAGTTGGATCATGAAGTAACCTTGTTTCTACCATTACAAGAAACACAAATAAATGTTATAAATGCAAAAAGCGAAATTATAGATTTTAAAACTGTAAGAGGACTCTATATATAATTACATGCTGATACTTTCGAAACCTTAGTGAAATGGGTTATTTTTTGGGAAAACAAAACATACCAAAGTTGCCTCAAGAAAAATTAGGCTACCTGAATAGACCAATAAGCAAGGAAAAAGCTATAAAACTAATTGTCAAAGTATTGTCTCCTAAAATGGAGCTTCAGATGGTTTTGTGGGTTCATTACTTCAACATTTCACAGAACAGATAATTTTCATGTAACATAAACCCCTTCAGGGCATGAAAAAAGATGTAAATCTCATCAGATCATTTTACAAAACTAACACAATTATTGACCATAATGTTTCGGATAAATTTCAAAAACATTATGTTGAATGAAAGAAGCCGGACACAAAGGAATATAAACTATGATCCCATTTATATGAAGTTCAAGGACACACAAAACCAATGTCCAGTGATAAAAATTAGAGAAGCAGTTGCTGGAGGTGGGGATGGAGGACTGCCTGGAAGAAGCCACAAGGAACTTTCTGGGACCGTGAGAATGGTCCATATCTTGATCTGGGTGATGCTACTGGAGTGTGTATATTTGTCAAAATCCATTCAAGTCGTACACTTAAAATCTGTGCATCTTATTGTATATAAATTATAACTCAATAGTGTACTGTTAGGAAAGAGAAAAACTTGTAACCATAACTTAAAAGACAGCCAAGAAAAATAGCAGGCTGATCACACTTAATATGTTGCATATGCAAAAATACTAAACGAAATATAGGCAAAGGTAATCTTGCAATAGATTAAAAGAATAATACATCAAAAAGCTTCAAAGTTGTTTCAATATTAGAAGCCTATTACTACGGTAGTTTAAACAAGAAAAAACATATCATAATAATATTGAAATTGGTCTATAAAATTCATTTATTTGTGATATTAATTCCTAATAACTTCAGATAAAAAAAGATAATACTTCAACATGATGAATAATATCTATCTTTAAACCGAAAGCCCAAATCATCCCTAAGAGTGAAACTCAAGAGGCCACCTCGTTAATGTCAGGAACAAAATGAGGATGGCCACTGTTCCCACTGCTATTTACTATTGTTCTGAAATTTCTAAGAAACGCAAAAGGACCAGAAATAGATATGAATCATAACTACAGGAGAGAAAGAGACAAAAGTATCATTTTTAGTCTATGATAATATTGTCTTTCTAGAGAACTCAAGGGGGCCAACTGAAAAACAATATTCTGACTGGTTACAAAATAAATAGACAGACCCAAGTAGGGATGTTCACTGAAGCATTATCATAAGGAACAATTGGAAACCCCCTGAACGCCCAATAATAGGAGACTGGATAAACAGAGGTGTACACGCGCGGTAGAACACTATACAGCGGTTAAAATGAATTAAGTAGATATAAAATATTAAGTGAAAAACAAAAGGCAGGATGGGATACACAGCGTGGTACTTTAAATGTAATGTTTAAAAACACACTAAACTATACTGTTTCGAAAAATACAGAAATATGGATGTGAAAGATACCAACTTCAGTCCTCCGGCTCCCTCTGAGCGGCAAGGAAGGAGAATGAGATGGGAGAGGAATACAAAGGGGCTTCGGCTAGGTCATACCTTTATTAAAGGAGCAGAAAGTCCTGCAGAAAACACTCCATCTGACAAGCAGACCCAGCATGCCAGAAATAACCCCCAGAAAATTCCCTTGTGACCCTACCAGTTAATTCTCCAATTCCACCCCAGCAACCACTTCAATGATTTCTGTCCCCAGAGGTGAGTTTTGCCAGTTCTTGAAACTTACTTAAATAGAATCATGGGTTTTCTTCCAGAATCTCCTGGGTCTCCCTCTGGAAGACTGGCCTCTTTTTAGGACACTGAGTCTCTCGAGCAGACCAGTGGCAGCCTGAGCCACGGCTGAGGACCGCACCCCTCAGTGCTCTTAGCCGCCATGCAAGTCAGGGGTACAGCCTCTCCTGGGAGGCTGCTGGTCTCAGGGCACGGAGCAGACACCCAGAGGGCACCCAGGGCACCCTCACGGTACTTAGCAGATTCCCCTCTGTTACCGATCAAACTACTGCTACACCAGTAGGACAACCCCAGAGGGGAAAGTCTCCATTCACAACATAGATAGATCAGGGTTTCTCAACCTCAGCACTGCTGACACTTGGGGCCAGATAATTGTCATGAGGACCGTAGGATGTCTAGCGGCATCGCTGGCCTCTCCCCAGTAGACGCCAGGAGTTGATGACAACTAAAGATATTTCCAGACATTGCCGAATGTCTCCTGAGGAGCAAAATCGCTCTTGGTTGAGAACCACTGTGATAGAAGACAGATTAGAGAGGGAGAGTGGGGAGACAATTCTGGGGTTTTTTACCCAGGAACAAAATCACGAAGATGTCTGCATTAGTGTTTGAAGAAGCGACAAAATTGTATCGAGAACACGGAAGAAGACCTGCAGTGTTAGGGAGCACACCACACCCAAGGGTGGGAAAAGCAATATTACAAACCTGCTGATTCTGCTCAAAGGAATACGTGAGCTTAATGGAAGTGCAATTAAAACTCGGCTGGAAACTTCCTGCAACTTAAAAATGTTAGTCTAAAGTTTGAATAGAAAAAAGAAGACGTTGAATATTCAAAAGTATAAATAAATAATAGATTTTATCTACCAGATATTAAGTGGATTGTCAAATTAGAATAATTAAAACAGTGTAGAAGAACAGACATAGCTCTGAAAAAACTAGAAGCCTGGAAACAGGCCCTAGTCCATGCAAGAATTTAGTATCGATCAAAGCGGCATTTAAATTAATGAGAAATGCTGTGGAACGCTCAACGAATAATGTAGGAACAAATCACTAACAACTTGGGGCAGGAAAAAATTCAAGACCTCAAAATAGACATCAAAATAAATTTCATGAATCAGACAGTTATTCTTTTAATTAGGCTATAAAAAACAAGAGTAAAATATAGATTGATATTTTTCTGATATTAGGAGAATGGCTTTCTGAGAAAAAAGAAAAAGGAAGGACTCAAAAAGGAAAAGACCGATACACCTGGCTGCATTAACACACCAACCTTCTAAGCATCAGGAAACACCACAAACAAAATTAAAATCCAGAAAAACTATTGGTCATATAACAAAGGACATAATATCTAAGATTTCTTCTAAATCAGTACAAAGAGGACAACGTGTCATTCCCATTTTTTAAATAGACAAAAGGATATGACCATGCAATTCACAGGAGATAAAATAGAAATGGCCAGAAAACATTAGGAAGTTAATGTCACTGGAAATCTACATTATGAAAATTCAAATATTGAGCTATCTTTCACCCATTGAACTGGCAGGGATTTTTTAAGGTAACACCCAGTGTTTGGGAATTTCCATATCCTCTAGAGACAGCGTTAATTTATGAAACTTTCTGAAAAGGAATTTGATGATTATTTTCAAAAGCCTTCAAAGGTTTCAAGTACACCTAACAGCTTCATGTTTGAGGCTCCAGCCCAGAACTCGCCCCGAATTCCACAGCTGGAAATCCGACTGCTTCCCACCCAACATATCCACTTGGGTATCTAACCGGGGTGTCACACACGCCACCCCCAAAACCAAGCTCCGATTCCTACTCCCCCTCTGTGCCCCAAAGTTGTTCCTCCTGTTGTCACCTCCATCTCAGGAAGAGGTAACTCTGCCCTTCCTATTGCTCATACCCCAAACCTTGATGTCGTCCCTGACATCATTCTTTTACTCACGTCAAATCCTGGGGATGTTAAGCTTCAAACTAGATTCAGAATCCACCCCCTTGTCACCACCTCCATCAAGATCCTGCCCCAGCCACCATCATTCCTTGCCTGGGCCATGGCAATACCTCTTCATTCCACCTGGCCCCACCTTTGCCGTGTTCCAGATTCTCCTCCACATGGCAGCTAGTGGATCCTTTTGTAGCCTGAGTCAAATCAAGTCACTCCTCACTCAAAACCCTCCATTGGATCACTTCTCAGAGAAAACAGAGCCATATGAGGGCCTATAAAACCATGATAATTTGGTTTATAATATATATTTGGTCAGTTAGATGATCGAAATATGTTTCTCATACACATTCGGTCTTCCTCAATGGTTCCTGACTCACAGCTCCCAAAACTCTCAAAATTTCCTAAGTGTTGGGAGTGATAGAGGTATCTCTTTTGTTACGTTAATGAGGTGACTTTTAGAAAGCGCCTAAGGATGCAGTTTGGTTCCCAACAGAGCTGATGATGTGATTAGAGGGTTGGACCTTTGAATCCCACCCCCTGGCCTCTGGGAAGGGGAGCGGGGCTGGAGGCTGAATCAATCGCCAATGGCCAATGATTTAATCAATTGTGAACATGTAATGAACCCTCTATAAAAACCCAAGAGGACAGGTTCAGAGAGCTTCCTGGTGGATCTGGGGAGCGTAGTGAGCCCAGAGAGGGCGTGAAAGCTCCATGCCCTTTCCCCAGACCTTGCCCTGTGCGTCTCTTGCATCTGGCTGTTCCTGAGTTCTATCCTTTTATAACAAATCAGTGATCTAGTGAGTAAAATGTTTCTCTGGGTTCTGTGAGCCACTCTAGCAAATTAATTGAACCCAGGGAGCGGGGCATGGGAACCTCCAATCTATAGCCAATTGGTCAGAGGCACAGGTGACAACCTGGGCTGCAACTGGCATCTGAAGTGGGTGGGTGGGGGCAGTCTTGTAGGACCGGACCCTTAACTTGTGGAATCTGATGCTATCTCTGCATGGATAGTGTCAGAACTGAGTGGAATTCTTGAACACCCTGCTGGTGTCCAAGAATTGCTTGTTGGAGGTGGGTGTGGGGGTACTCTCACACTCACATGCTGGAATTGGGTCCAGTAACCCAAAAGAAAGTATAGGATCTGGCTATTTTTCTCACTTAAGCCTAAGTCAGTCCATATAATCATAAAACTCAACACTGCATAATACCAGTGCCAGAAGAATTAATTTCTATGTCAGCAAGTCTATATTGATACATACAAAATGCTTCCTTAATGTCTCTGACAGTTTGGAACCACTGAGATTCTAATCCAACACTTTTTTTCTGCAAAAGAATAAACCAAGACTTAGAAAGTAATTCCTGGAGATGTGTAGAGTAAACAACGCAGCTCTCTCAGGGTGTCCCCTTGATCCAACCCTTCCTGAATCCCATGTAGCTCTTAGCGTCTTAGTGACCTGGTATAAGAGGTTATCTCTCTCTGACAGCTCTGCCCTAACCAATCAAAACACATATTTAGAATAAATGCTCGGAATAAGTTCTGATTGCCTGGCCAACAGAAATTCTTCACTTTGTCATATAAATGGGTAACATTTATATGGCCATTTCTGTTGAGATCTACAGTCTTTCAAGCCCAAGCATCACTCATCATACAAAATAGATCATCAGAATATGAAAACTCCAAGATGGATGGGATGACTGGCCCCCGAGGGGCTCTTGTGCACCTGTGTGGAGCCCACACAAGCCTCTTTCCAACTTCTTACTTCCTCCCAGGCCATCTGTGTATCAGCATCCCTCTCATCACTAATCGGTTAATCCAGTTTGCGTTATCGGCACCTGCCTGAGCCAGGCCCTGGGCTGGGCACCAGCCAGGCCGGGATCAGAAGCCCCATGAGCACCAAAATGAGAGCAGGAAAACGAGCCAGCAGGGGGTGGGGATGAGGGCTGGGTGGGCAGCCACTCACCGTGGCCGCAGCACCACGGGCCCCGACAGCCGGTTTCACTGTCCCCAGAGCAGATGGGGAAACCAAGGCACAGGAAGACTGAGAGACTCCCCAGGTGACTCAGTGAGGAGGTGCAGAGTGGGCGGCCAAAGCTGAAAGCAGAACTCACCCCATGGCGCTCCTCACTCTATGATGTTCCTCACCCACAGAGCTCCTCACCATATGGTGCTCCTCACCCCACAGAGCTCCTCACCCCACGGCGCTCCTCACCCCACGGCGCTCCTCACCCCACGGCGCTCCTCACCCCACGGAGCTCCTCACCCCATGGTGCTTCTCACCCCACGATGCTCCTCACCCCACGGTGCTCCTCACCCCACAGAGCTCCTCCGCCCGCAACTCTCCCACCTCCTAGAACCCAAGTCAGGGCTGCAGGCCCATCCGGGATGGTGCACCTTTGTTAATTTTTGACTCCCCACCATCCAAACATCTGTCCCTTTGTGTGACCAACCTGTCTGTGTCCTGCCCTGTCTGTCCCCACTGCCCGAGTGGCGCACTGTCTGCTCTCCTCTGTATCCCTAATCCTGTCACACGTCTGCCCACCTGTCAAGGGCTGAGAAAGGGTCACCCAGGCCGTGGGGGTGCCAGGCCTCTGAGCACCAGCGAATCCCAGGGCTGCAGAGGCGGCTGTGAAGACCCAGCCGGAGAGGCCGCCAGCGACGAGGTGCCTGAGTGACAGGCCCAGGGAGCAAGGCTTTAATAACTTCGTCCTTCCCTCTCAGCCGCCCCAAATGAGGACGGACTCAGGAGAGAACCAGCCTTGCGAGGGCCTTCTCCTCGTGCCTGAGTCCTCGCTTCAGCAGGAGGCGGAGGCAGCCACCCTGGCACCCACTGTGGGCCCGATTTTCCAGATCGCGAGTAACAACAAAAGCCACCCTGGGGAGAAACTGGGGCCCGGATCACGCAGACGCTCTGGGCCGCGGGTGCGGTGGTCACCGGCTGCCTCTTTCCCTGCCTCTCTCTGCGCCCGCTCATCCTGCTTCCTCCGGTGTTGCAGCCCGGCAGGCGCTCGGGGGCGTCGGAGGGGTCCCTGGCGGGCATCGGAGGGGCCGCTGGGCACCATCCTCTGAAGCCAAGCGCCTGGGCTCCGCAGGCAGCCCGCCTCCCCTGGGAAACCAGCCCCACCTCTCGGCTTTGTGACCCGGGGAAAGGGGTTTCACGTCTTTGCACCTCGACGTCCTCACCTGAAAGGGGACCGTGACAGCAGAGCCGACTGCATAGGATTCGGCGGGTCGCTGCCTGGGAAGCACCGGGAGGCGGGTGCCTCGTGCAAGGGTGCTCCGGAGAGTCAGCAAGGACCGCTCTCGCCAACGAACACGTGCACGGAGAGGCGACACTGCGAAGCCGTTCCGCACACGCGTCATCTGGACGTCACTCTGGCCGGGTCCCATGCAGAAAGGGAAAAGCTGCGGCGAGGACTGAACGAGGTCATGCGCTTGATGTCCCAGCAGCGGTGGGCATCCAGGAAGGGTCAGTACCTGTTAGCAACCAAAGGCCCGTTTGAACAGACAACAGAGGCTCCGGGAGGTGGTGGGGCCAAAGTCACATGGGTGAACGGTGGAGAGCTGCTTTGACCCACGTCTTCCTGGTTCTACATCTCTTTCCTCTGGACTATGTTTAGCATCCTGGCAAGGTCCTGGGTTCTTCGGAGGCAGATCCAGTTCCCAGTCTTGGAGTGAAGAAGTCAGGGATGTGCCAGTGTTGGATCATGTTTTTTGTTGTTGTTGTTTGTTTGTTTTTGAGGAAGATTAGCTCTAAGCTAACATCTGCTGACAATCCTCCTCTTTTTGCTGAGGAAGACTGGCCCTGAGCTCACATCCACGCCCATCTTCCTCTACTTTATATGTGGGACGCCCACCACAGCATGGCCTAACAAGCGGTGCCAAGTCCGCACCCGGGTTCCAAATCAGTGAACCCCGGGCCGCCGAAGTGGAACGTGCGAACCTAACTGCTGCGCCACCGGGCCGGCCCCTGGATCATGTTTAAGGGCAAAGTCTGGGGAGTTAGATGACCTGGGTTCCAATCCCAGCTCCACCACTTTTCAGCTGTGTCCTTGGCAAATTACCCAACCTCACTGGGTCTCAGTTTCCTCATCTGTAAAATGGGGATAATAGCATCACCTAACAGGACTGTCATGAGACATAATCTATGTATTAAGCTTAGCCTAATGCTTCAGCACATTAAATAGATGTTATTTTGTTGTTGTTAGGGTCAGCACCTTGATCTCAGCTTGCCATGACCCCCTTCCCTTAAATATGTTGGTACAAGTTCCCTAAGAATGTGGTCATCTCATACCTAACTGCTCAGGCAAGGCTGCTGCAATGCACGGTTTCAAGGGCATCGTTCACATCTTGTGGAATACCACATGAATGGTGCCCTCTGGGCTTGTACAGTGCACAGCCTATACTCCTGTATGTAGCAACTCTGTGCTCAGGGCAAACTGTGGGACCACAAAGCATCTGGATGTCAGGTTTCTAGTTGCAGAGCATGAGCACCATGAGGCTAGCAAAATGTCCCGGTTCTGGGGGCCTCCAGTTTAGAGCTAGAATCCAGGCTGATCCTAAAAGTCTGGGGACTACACCTGGTGGCCACAGGGAGAAGGTGATGAAAAATAGTAGATGCCAACCCAGGGCCACAGGTTGGGTGGCTGGACTTCTGGGTAGGGATGGGACTTGGGCAAGCAGTGGTCTCAGCTCCAATTCAGAGTCTCTGAGAAAAAGCAACCCAGAGTCAAGGGGGAGGACCCACGTATTCGGCCATGGAAGATAAAACATCAGATCCCGGAGCACAGACTGCGTCCTGCCCAACAGCAGCCCAGCCTCGAAGGAGGCAGACCTGGGTCTTCCGCTGGGCCCTTCGCCTCACCCCAGGCGGCTGCTTCTGCTTCTACGTGGTGAAAATAGCAGATCTCACAAGCACCAGCTCAACGCCTCACGGCTCTCGCTGTGGCCAGAGGGAACACTGTGGCTACGCAGATGTATCTAACAACTTGTGGATGGCGATGCTGCCGGGACCTGATGGACATGGACATCCAGAATAAGCGTCTATTCCGGTAAGAACAAAGGGCTCCCCCTCCATAGCGAATGAGAGAATAACCAGCCCGCCACCAGGTCCCCTCGATGTGCTCTGGCCCCTCGTGGAGGGCTTAGAGTGGACGCCTGCTGCTGGGCACTGAGCAGGGGGCAGCCCAGGAAGTCAGGATGTTGGGTGCATGAGGCTGTTGTGGCCGCTTGGCTGTGAGCCCCTTGGGCAGTGGGACCGCCCAGGAAGGAGAAAGATCAACAGTACGGGGGCGAGTTATCTTGTCCACTGGTGAGCGGCCTGGAGTAGCTACTCAGTGACTACTTCCTGAAGGAACACAGTAACCTGAGGATTGCCAGGCGCGGGGACCTGGCCAGGACCAGGGAAGGAAGTGAGGCGCTCGCCTCCGGCACAAAGTTTAAGGGAGGTGCCCCAAATCTCAAGAATCAAGATAAAAAATACCTTGTTTGAAGTGATTCTTAAAAATCAATGCGAAAAAAATCGATGATGAATAAAATTTCAAAATATTAACTAAAAACAGAATCTGGTAGGGCCGAGATTAGGGTGAGGCGAGCGAGGCCAAATCATGCAAGTACAGGGTCAGCTCCTATCTTGACTTAAAGTTTTGATATTTTGTTTACAATGGATTTTTTTGTATTAGTTTTTTATTAAAGAAAGGTGGCATTAAAATATCATCTATTGGGGGTGGCCTGGTGGCGTAGCAGTTAAGTGTCCACATTCTGCTTCGGCGCCCTGGGGTTCACCCGTTCAGATCCCGGGTGCGGACATGGCACTCCTCATCAAGCCATGCTGTGGTAGGCATCCCACATATAATGTGGAGGAAGATGGGCATGGATGTGAGCTCAGGGCCAGGCTTCCTCAGCAAAAAGAGGAGGATTGGCAGCAGATGTTAGCTCAGGGCTAATCTTCCTCAAAAAAAAAAAATCATCTTGATTTTTGAGTTTTCTGGCATCCCCTTCAATTGTGGGCCTGGGGCAAGTGCCTTCTGGCCTCACCTTAGTCCCGTCCCTGCCTGGCTCCGTCTGTACGGAGTCTCAAGGTTTTCCACTGCTGCAAACAGCATCCTGATGTGCCACCAGACCCACCAAGAGGCAGGCTCCCTGGACCAGCCGTGGAAACTCCTCTTGCCCGGCATGCCATTCAGAGCTTGTGGCTTGTTTGATAGCGTGGTCCCTGATTGATACAGGCCACCCAAATGTGAAGAGCTGCGTCAGGCACTGATGCCTCTGCTTCCCAAGGGAAATTCTACCCCAGGAGCCCTGCTAAAGAGACTGGTCATGAGGTTTGTTTGTGAGTTGTTTTTTAAATTAATAGACTTTATTTTATTTATTTATTTTTGGTGAGGAAGATTGGCCCTGAGCTAACATCTGTGCCCATCTTCCTCTATTTTGTGTGTGGGAGGCCACCACAGCATGGCTTGACGACCGGTGTGTAGGTCTGTGCCTGGGATCAGTAGCCGTGAACCCCAGGCTGCTGAAGCAGAGCATGTGAACTTAACCGCTATGCCACTGGGTCGGCCCCTAATAGACTTTATTTTTTAGGGCAGTTTTAGGTTTACAGAAAAATTGGGCACGAAGTACAGAGAGTTTCCATATACTTCCTCACTCCTCCACCCAGTTCCCCTATTATTAACCTCTTGCATTAGGGTAGTACATTTGTTACAGTTGATGAATGAATATTGATGCATTGTTAATAACTAAACTCCAGTTTAATTAGGGTTCACTCTTTGTGTTGTAGATTCTATGGGTTTTGCCAAATGCTTGATGCCATTTATCCACCATTACAATATCTTACATAATGGTTTCACTGCCCTAAAAATGCCCCGTCTCATCTCTTCACCTCTCCCGCCTCGTCCCAAACTGCTGGCAGCCACTGCTCCTTTTCCTGTCTCTGTAGTTTTGCCTTTTCCAGAATGTCACGGAGTTTGAATCACACAATACGTAGCCTTTCAGACTGGCTTCTTTCACTGAGCAATATGCCTTTAAGGTTTCTCCATTTTTGTTTCCTTTTCGTGGTTTGAACAATTTTTTTAATTACTAAATAATGTTCCATTATTCAGATGTAGCACGGATCATTTAACCATTCACCTACTGAAGGGCATCTAGGTTGCTTTCAAGTCTTGGCAATTACGAATAAAGCTGCTCTTAAACATTTGTGTGCCAGTTTTTGTGCGGACGTAATGTTTCAACACGTTTAGGTAAATATTAAGGAGTGCAATTGGCCTATGAGTTTTTGAGGCCCCACAAGACCTCTAGGACATGAGCCCTTTCTTCTCCAGGGTCAACCAGCACGGCCCTGTCAGTGCAGTGGACCAGTAGACGCTCTACAGGATGGTGAGGCCAACGGAGTCCCTCGCCATCAGAGGGCTGGCCTATGCCCGGATCAGGAAGACAAAGATGTACCACTGCCAAGTCAGGAGGAGGCAGACAACGTCCAGGGGTCCAGTTTTACAGGAGCAGAAAGATAATCTCCCCGCCGCCTGGCCCTGCCCCCACCCTAGAGAGAGCACGCCAGCGAGAACAGAGGGAGAAAAAAATGTGCACTTTCCAATTCAGCACAAACATGTTCTCCCCGGGGGAGCAGGGCCCAGCTCTGCTTTTCTGTTTGTTCTCTCAATTAGGGCGTTTTTGCCTGCAATGATTACCTGCCACAAGGAGATCATAATTAACAGAGAGAACAGACTATATTTCTAGCAATCAGAAACTGTTTTCTAACAACAAGTGAAAATATAGTTAACATTCCACAGCTCTCTCCTCTGTGGAGATTTTTTCCCCCTCACTCTCTACAAATTCAGAGAAAAAAAAAGATTAAGAGTCTGTTATGGGGTGAATTGTGTCCATCCGAAAAGATATATTGAAGTCCTAACCCCGGGAACGGAGAGTGTGACCTCATTTGGAAACCGGGTCATTGCAGGTGGAATTAGGGAAGATGAGGACGCATTGGAGTGGGGTGGCTGGTGCTTAATCTAATATGACCCGTGTCCTTACAACAGGAGGGGAAGAGACGCAGAAACACATGCAGAGGTGACAGCTGTGTGATGCTGGAGGCAGAGGCTCCTGGAGTGACTCAGAGGAAGACGAGGCACACCAAAGATGTCCGGCTGACCCTGCAAGCTGGGAGGAGGCAGGAGAGATTTCACGCAGAGTCTCAGAGGAGCAGAGCTCTGTCGACGCCTGGGTTCAGACTTCCAGCCTCCAGAACTTGAGCGAATATGTGTGTGCTGTGTGAAGCCCCCAGTCTGGGACACTCTGCTGCAGGGGCCCCGCAAATGAATACGGGGCGAGTCCCCTAACTCCTCACCTTGCAGGCGGACCGCCTGAGGCTCCAGAAGGGGCAGGGGCTCACCTGAGGTCCCAAGCAAGTGGGAGGCGGAGGCGAGACTTGAATCACGGTCCCGCTGACTCGGAGGCCAGTGCTCACCTCACACTGTAACTCCTTCCCCGAGTGTGTGGCAGCCTGGGCTGGTGCCGCCGTGCTCCCATCTGGACAGGGACTACGTCTGGCTCAACACCTGGGCAGCAGGTGCAAGCCGAGCCGCGGGGGGCTCGGGTGTAGGATGCTCCAGAAACCAAGGTGGGAAAAAGTGCATGTGGTGCGGGAGGAAGGGGAGAGAGACGGAGAAAAGCGATTAACACTGACTGGGCTGAGTGCCGGGTCTTCTGCACATCATCTCATTTACATCCCACAACAACCTTTTGGCGTAAGTATCATTATCCTCATTTTTCAGATGGAAAACTGAGTTTCAGAGAAGCTAAGTGACCCTCCCATAAACTGTACAGCTGGAGATTTGAAGCCACTTCTAGGAGACTCCACACGCTCGTTGTGGGTAGTTTCATCTCTTCCTACGGTTTCAATTGCCATCTCTATGTTATGGCTCCCGAATGTTTATCTGCAGCCCGCATCTCGTCTCCTTGTTCACCACCTCCCTGTTAATGTCTCACGGGCATCTCAGATTCAACGTGTCCAAAATTTAACCCATCAGCTTCCAGTGGAAACCTGGCACTCCCGTTCACCAAAATGCGCAAACGCACAAACCAGAAAGCTGGCTGCCATCCCCGCCTCCTCTTCTGCCTCCCACCACCCCTTATCCCACCCACAGCACAGGCATGCTGTCACCAAGTCCTGGTCCTGCATCCTCTTTCCATCTTCACCACTTCCACCCTGGTCTACGCTGCCATCCTCTCACTCCTGGGTAACTGCGACCTTCTAACTGGGCTCTCTGCCCTCACGCTTTCCCTCTGCAGTCTAGCTTCCCTTCATGCAGAAGCGAGAGCGGTCTCTTGAAGCACACATCTTATCACATTCTGCTCCTGGATTAAAACCCTTTGACAGTGATTGCCACTTCTTATGTGCTATTCACTGGTGTACGCTCTTTACATATAGCGACTCACTTAATCCTAAAAGCCACCTCACAGTACGAAACAGACACGCTGCTGTTCTCCTTTCACAGATGAGAAAACCGGGGTGCTGAAAGGTTAAATAACTTGCCGAAGGCCTCACAGTCAGCCGGAATTTCAATTCAGGCAGTGTGGCTCCTGAGTTTGTGCCCTTACCAGTTACACTAAATATCCTTTCCAACGTTGCCCTTCTGCTCTCAGGAGAAAGCCCAAAATCCTTCTCATGGCCTTCAAGGGCCTGCAGGGTCTCACCCTTGCATCCAGCTCTCCATCCCATCCCATCCACGCTCTCTCTTACTTACCCTTCTCAAGTTCAGAACAAGGACTGGGTTTTTTTTTTTTTTAATCAGTCAAGATCTCCAAGGTTCTTTCTGCCACAGGGCCTTTGCACATGCCGTTTCTTCTGCCTGAAACACTGCTGTCCCCCATTCTTCACCTGACTGACTTCTCCTCCTTCATGTCTCACTTTAAACACTGCTTTCTCAGGGAAGCTTTCTCTGAGCCCCTAGAGCAGGGCAAGTTTCCTGTTTTATGTTTTCATTGTCACCTGCACTTTTTCTTTGTACCATTTATCACAATTGTCATTATTTGTATAATTTTATGTTTAAAGTCTGTTTTCTCCCTGATAGACAGCAAGCTCCATGAGAGCAGGGACTGGATCTGCCTTGCTTCTCTGGGACATTGCCTGGAACATAGTAGATGTTCCATAAATAGTGATAGATTGAAAACACAAATGAAACGATGAAGAGAAGAATAAATGAATGAACGTGTCGTGCTCTCTTCAGCCGTCCGTCCAGCAAGATGCAAGGTTAACCGGGAAATATAGGCCCAGTCTCGGCAGCCACCTCCTAGCAACAGTTCCACGCTATGGGAGGTGGAGCACGAATAATTGGCAGGTGGAACGCTAGCTGTCTCCAGCGCAGGGCCTGATCCTAGGGACTCTGTTAGCATTTGCTGAGTCGGTGGTCTATGCTCCATCAGACATCAGGGCTGGTGTCTTCTCTGAATACCTTGATCCCCACCTCAACTCTTGCCAGCACCACTTCACCCTACGGCCTCCGTGCATCTTGGGTGGGAGCCTTGTTCTAGGACCCCCTGACCTCTCTCCACAGCTGCCCTGGTGATGGGCTCTTGTTGAACCCGCAGGCTTGGAGCCTTCCCCCTGTCTGACCTCCCCTCATTGCCCTCCTCACTCTGCGGCCTTCTACACAGCCTCAAGGAGGGCTCAGTGCCCTCCAACCTGTCTCTAGGCCGAGGAGGGCAGGTCTGCACACATGGCACCTCCCTCGTTGCTTCTCCTCCCCTGTCTCCCATCTCCCTCCCACAACCCACCAGGGCAGGAAGCAGGACCGTCCCTCCCTTCCTTTTCCTGTCTTGTCTGGGGTCTCCTTGTGGCAGATGCTGTTGGTTCCCAAGCTGTATCCCCTTTGCCAGACTAGCGCCCCCACCCCGGATCCTACGAGTGTTGGCTGCTGCAGGCTAATACCGTTCGTTCCCTTCCCTGGAGACGTGCCTTCGGCGGGATCTGCCTCTCCTAGGTTACTCTCCCAACCCAACCGGTGACATCCGGCAGCCATTGACCTGGGGGTTCAAATGCCAACCCCCTTGTCTCAAGTGGGGACAACTTGGTGATACAATTCACGTCCCAGAGCTCCTCGTGGGATCGGGCTGAAGCCGGTCTCTAGCTTCAGGTCCTTCCTCTGTCTTCCCACGCTTCCCTCACTCCTCTTCTCCTGAGAGCTCTCTGCAGGAAATCGTCTCTCAGGAATCCCCAACACAGACTCTGACGCCGGGAAACCCCACCTAGGACATCCCCTACTTCAGACCCTCCTCCTCTTTCTCCCGGCGGCACTTACTCTCCTCTCTTTCCAGAGCCATCATGGCGGACAGGATACAGGAAAAGAGAAACCAGCTCACAGATAACAGAACGTGCCTTGGGACGTACAATTAAAATATCACGCAAAAGAAACTCTGGGGTCTTGAGCACCGTGCCGTCGACCATAATCCTCACCAGCAACCCTAACGTGGCCCTGGAGCTCTGCCCCTTGGAGGGAGGCCACCCACCAAAGGATTGCGGCCTAGATCCCATGGACTCTGTGGCGATCCTTGTCCCTGAGCCCCATCCAGCCTCACCGTGGCCTTCCCAAGGCAAAGCTCCTCCTTGTTACTTCGTTGGCCACGCCAGGGAATAGAAATGCAATGGGAACACAAGAATCCAGAGAAAGAGGAAGCAGCATCTTCCAAAAGGACCAAGCACTACTTTCTTTGGCCCATCAGGAAATCCCTCTCCCCCGCCAGCCCATCAGCGGCCCACATCCTGCGACCTGCGATCCACGAAAGAAGAGCTTTCGGTGTGTGGTACCCATGGAGGCGCGTGGTGGAAGGCAGCGAGGGGAGACAGAAGGGCCCACCGGCCCGCGGGTGATGGAGCAGAGGGGTGGGGACGGCGAAAGGATAGGGTTAAGAAACCGGCGGTCCACACAAACACCTTCCACACGGCACTCCTTTCAATTTCTTCTCCGTGAATTTAAATGCATTCTGTCACAGTGAGTTATGTCACCCGGAGGAAATGCCCAACTCGGCGACGTTTTTAAAGATTATTTTTTAGATCACCTATCACTATCCATTTGAGGGACGATTGTTCAATCTGAAAAAATAAATTCAAAACTGTCCCCATCTAAGCAAGATGGAAAAATAACTTTCCCTATTCTTTCGTTTTCTTTCTTTTTATTTTTTTTTTTTTAAAGAAGGCTTATTTCTGAAGGACAAGTTTGAAAATCTGTTTTCACCTTGACATTCTGGCTGGATTTGAGCAGCTTGGTGAGCTGAATATCATGCCTGGTCTAACGGGTAAACAAATGAATGTAAGGCCAGCTGTGTGACTTCAGGCAAGTCGCTTAACCTCTCTGAGCCTTAATCCCCTCAATTGTTA
The DNA here is from genome assembly GCF_041296265.1 of Equus caballus. NCBI lineage: Eukaryota > Metazoa > Chordata > Mammalia > Perissodactyla > Equidae > Equus > Equus caballus. Next base: position 34,197,265 of record NC_091705.1, on the reverse strand, counting down.
TGCTGAGATAACAACACTGACCATAATCATCAAAAGAAATGATGCCCAGATGGTCTTTGAATATGAGACAGATGTAAGGTGTCTGTTGCTCTGAACCATCAATTCCTCGAGGGCAGGGAGCGGGCTGTACCCAATTCTGCCCTCCCTGTGGATCTCATCCAGGGCTTGGCCCACAGGAAGTGTTCAATAACTGTTGGATGGGTGGATGGTTCAGTGGCCAACGGTTTGGTGGGTGAATGTCTGGACATAGAAGGAGACAGATGGCGGAATGCAATGGCATCCTGCAAAATAGCAAGAAAAAAATAATTTAAAAAAGCCCTTCCTTGTATTGTCCTCCGGTTTCCATTGTGTACACACGCCCACCATGGCTGACTCCAAGCTACTGATGTGGCAGCGCTGAATGCAGAGCTGGAAAGAGACGTGCAAAATCGTGCTTGGGAGTCTGTAGAAGCCAGCTCTGCACCCACAGGCAGGAGGGAGGGAGGAGAGAGGGAGGGAGGGGGAGCTGGAGAGAAATAAGGGAGGGAGGAGGGAAGAAAGAAGGAGGCGGGAAGGAGAACCATGAATAAATGTTTATCGTCGAGAAGAAGATAAAGATACTCGGTACCGGAAAGTGCCAGAAAGAGCAACCCGGGGGAGGCAGGAAGTGGCTCCCCGCCATTCATCGTCGACTAGGACTGAATCTACCCATTTTCTGGAGCAAATTATTTCTTTTTAAGGACGGGGTCGGGGAGTTTACACAGCACAGAACGATGATCCTCAATTATTTTTAAGAATTAGAAACCTTTTTTGTTCAAATGAAATCTTACTCGGAAGGCACAATAATTACTGATGTTTATTAAGCATTTACTATACACCGGGTACAGTCGAAGTACATTGCATGGCATACCCCACGGAACCCTCCCAGTGACCCACTGAGACCCAGGGAGATGGTCTTACCAGCCCCACTTTACCAGCGGGCCTGAGGCACTTGCCCAAGGTCACATACTAAGCAGTAGATTCAGGATTTAAACACAAGTTGGTGATGGCAGCCCTAACCACTCAGTTCTCCTGCCCTAATAGATCAAAAGAAAAAGAATGGCTCTAATATGTCAATTACACCTCAATTTAAAAAAATAAATAAATAATTTTTAAAAGAATAATGAAGTGAAAAAAAGAGGAGGGGGGGAAGGGCTGCCCACTGAACCGCCCCCTGCAGGCCATACGCCCAGCAACTCCAGAGGCCCCACAGGGAGTCAGAGTCTCGGAAAAGAAGCAGGAGGAACAGCTGCTCAACCTGGTTCTACTCCTGGCTGGCTGTGTGTCCTTGGAAAAGCTTCTTGCCCTCCCTGAGCCTCAGTTTTCTCATTCATAAACAAGGTATCACCCCCTACAACTCTTATAGATTATACATTGGACAATTCCCATAAGGATCAGGAGACCTTCAGAGTAAAATAGCTTGAATATGTCACCTTACATACGACTTATTTACTTCTGGGACAGCAGGATCTGCTTGATTTAGAATGCATCTGTTTTCGAGCTTGTACGACACTCTTGAAAAAATGATAGTAATCGTTTCTCTAATTCAATTAAGTCTGGTAGGGCTGACTCTATTCTCAAGGATGCCGATTTTTAAACTCACTTTTGTTGGTGCAGAGTAATATTTGGCTCCTAATGCCGCTTTCATGTACAATTTTACAAATGTGCATGAAATTAAACCTGTTTTTGTGGGGAAAACAGCAACACAGACAAAAGGTGATCAGCCTATTGAGTGTCACCGTCTTCGGGACTCGTAGCCCTTTGAAAATCTAAAGAGAAATATAGGCTTTCCTCCCCACAGCAATGCAGACATTCGGCGAACTGTAGCTGTAACTTTGGGATGGGAAGGCTCGGGGACCGTTGGCCCCAGCGGCCAGCAGAAGGAGGACCACAGCAGAGACGAGACCACCTCTGAGGTCCCAGGCAATTCTCAGATCCACGGTCAGCATCCTCGAGCCGCGCAGAAAAATAGCCAGAAGCCACTCAGACACTGCTGAGATTTTAAAATGAAGAATTCTCTTGATAAATAAATCTCTTAATGAAATACAAGCAATTAAGCTAACAGTCCTATCAAATACCACCTGTCACTCAGCAGCCTGACACTTAATTGAATTTCTTTTTCCATCCCCTGGCTCCTTTTCCCCGATAAACAATTTCATTCACTGCAGATCAAGTTTCCCTAACTCAGAAACCAATGATAGTCAATCAACTAATTGACACAACAAAGACTTCTGTTTAAAAAAAAAAAAAGTTTCCCTAATTAAAGTGGGAATGAAATTTTATAATACTCTGGTGCCTGATATTAATTTCTCCGTGGTTAACCCTCTCCCTCTTCCTCAGGGACCTGCTAGTGGCTTGAGGGGAATGAGGGGGCCTCAGATCCAGATACAAGTTCAAGTTCCAGCTTTATCCTGAGTTTGCTGTGTGACCTCGGGAGGTTGCTTTCCCTCTCTGTTTTTCAGCAGCTGCAACATAAGGAGTAGAAGTAGGTGACTTCCAAAGCTGCTTCTACCTCTAACTCTTATATTTTATGATCCAGAGGACAGTCCAATGGCGTAGGCTTCTCTCTGTGGTTGCAGGTTAGCCGGCACAGCTGCCAAGAGCTCTCACACAGCCTCGAACTAAAACTGCAGCCCGGTCTCAGTGGTCTCCCTCAGCCTCCACCTGGAAAGAGCAGCAGCCCCTGAATGCATGCACCCCGCTCCCCAGGCACACCCCTTACACACATGTTCGTACAACCTCTCCTTGCAGCACACTCCCTCACAAGTTCAGATCACTCTACGTCAAGGCCAGGTGTGCACACACACCCTCACACATGTACGTGAAACACACATGCATACACACGCATGCACATAGTTGAACTCATGCTCCCTTACACACCAGGTCCCTCAGTCCAGGCCATGCGCGCGCACACACACACATGCACACACATCCCTTCTCCTGGAACACACGTGCACACGTTTAGACGCATGCCCCTTTAGAGAGCAGATCCCCTGAAAGCCGTGCGCATGCTCATCTCCTCATCCCGGACACACAGCACGCACGGACGCAGCCCCAGACTCCTCTTCACAGCAAACTCTCTCCAAAGAGGCCATGCACACACGCGTTTGCACACTCCCATGCCACACACGCTCACACTCACTGTCCAATGGCAGCTGGGGCTGGATGTGAGCAGGTTTCCTGATCGCAAGGAAGCTTTGGCTGAGGCAGCCCCGAGGATCTCAGAAACCTGACGACCGACCCAACAGGATTTTCCAGAACCTTCTGGGCTCCGAAGTTTCTTTCACTCGACCAGGGGCACTGAGCGCCTCCCCTGGGCCAGGCGCTGCGTGGGGAGGAGAGCGGGGAACGAGCAGACACCGTCCCCCAGAAGCAGCTCTGTGCCCAGCAGCCACAGGCCCGGGCCCCGCCAGCGTCACCCCCAGCCTGGACTCGCCAGCAGGCAGTGAGGCCCCGTCCCTGGGCTCTGACACACCCCGGGGTCTAGTTTAGAGGTGGCTCTTCATTAACATCATGGTCAAGGTGGTCTTTGAGCCAGGCCCCAGAGGACACAGGACAGGTGTAGCAGGCAGGGGCAGCGGGGACCAAGACAGGGAGGCTGGGAAGTGGGTACCGAGAGGCAGCGCCACGCAAGGCTGTGGGCAGCCCAGCGCCCCTGCTCACTCTCTTTGGGGCTTGGGTAAGTCACTTAACGTCTCTGAGCCTCAATGTGCTCATCTGTAGAATGGGGACAAGAGCAGCAGCTACGGAGAAGGACCAACAAGTAGAGACTGAGCAGGTGCTCTGGACCAGAACTGTTCTAGGCACTCGAGGTTGTGGTGAAGAACAGAGGAGGTGACGAACGCCAGCTCTTGTGCCACGTCTGCACACACTGGGCGCCAGGTAGGCAGAACGCCCCGGCACTTCAGGGAGTGGAGGGAACAGGAGGCCCTGAATGCCGGTGGGAAGACTGGGCTCTGAAATGGAAGAAAGGGAGGGGCAGAGGCTGAGGCTGGGAGGCCAGCCTGGAGGAGGGGACCATGGAGGAGGATGGGACGGAGCCCCCAGCCTCAGGCTGCATCTCCAGGTGAGAGCCACCTTTTCAACCCCAACCTCCTCTGAGCATCCCCCATTCCTCACAGGGACCCTCTCCCAAGGCAGGGGCCTGGCTTCCTTGTAGGTTTGCAAAACCAGGCTGGGGGGTGGGGGCGCTTCTCCCTCCCCCTCAGACAGAGCGGATGCTCTCGGCATCTGATGCCTTCTGTGGAGCTCATCTCCCCGTCTCTGTTTTCATGTTTTCCTCTCTCACGCTGGCTGTGTGGAGCACATCTCTCAGAAAATACTTGCTTTTGAAAGTTGTTGCCATAACAACCACTTCATTACACGCCAGGCCCAGTATCTCAGAAATGCAGAATCTTTCCTTAAAAGCGTGCGCTGCACATCAAAGGGGAATAGGAGCTCATTATTTTTACATTATTTTGCAGGCAAATAGATATTTTCCAATACACATTTCTTTTCTAAGTTGATTTTCTTGTTCAGTGGAAATGCACATTTCTTTCTTAACGCTTTACTGCCTGCAGGGTTCAGGGCCTGGAAACCTCAGTTCCTCAGAGCGGGAGGGAGAAGGCAATTCTTTGCCCGGGTGTGCATCCCTCGGCCCCCAAAGCTGCAGCTCAGGAAGGCTGGTTTGCTCTGATTCACAATTTGTCTGCACCCAGAAATTCTAGAAAAGGCAGAAATTCTCCGTGTAGCCTGCACAAGTCTTCATTGGTCTGACATGGTTCTCGCCAAGATTTCATAACAAGTGAAGCTAATGATTTAAGAAGCCAAATCAAAACCAACCAACCAAACGAAAATCATAACCATTTGGGATGGAGACGTGTTCCAGGATCTTGTTCTTGGAACCAGAGGGCCCTGTTAGAATTTGATAGGTCGCTTTGGGGGAATGCATAGCGTGTCACTCTCCCCTCACCAGCACAGAAGCCTTGTGGCTTCTGTCTGTCTGGCTCACTGCTCCATCACCAGCACCCAGAACAGTGCCCGGGGCCTGTGGGTGCTCAGCAATTATCTGTCGAATGGACCAATGAATGAATGTGCTGTGAACAGCGCATCTTATGACAATTCTGCAACGAAAGCAATCATCATCTCCATTATACAGATGAAGAACTCAAGCCCTAGAGAAGTTAATACAATAATACTACCAATAATCGCTGACATTTTTAACTTTTTATTGACGCATAACATGCACACAGAAAACGCACCTGTCTTATGTGGATGGCTCCTGGACTTCTCATGCATTGAATCCCCTGGGTAACCAACCCCCAGATCAAGAAATGAAACATTTGGAGGGAGCGAGGAGACTACGAAGAGGGCTCGCTCCTCAGGTGGCCTTGTGGTAATCCACCAAACGGCTGCACGTTTGTTCCACGTGGATTTCTGTGTCTGTTCCCTTTCACAACAGAAAGAGCTGCCTTGAGTCGCTGGCTCCCATCACTACTGTCCTGACCTCTAATGTCGTACATCAATTTTGCCCATCTTTGTGATTTCCGTAAACAGAATCCTACAGCGGGTCCCCGTTCGTGCCTGACGCCTTTCCCTCCTTGCGTTTTTGAGGCGCGTCCGCATGCCGCATGCATTTGACCATTGTTCACCTCTCTGCTAACAGCGGCTAATTTTTAATGAGTATTTATTACGCACACAGTGAGCTCATTTAATCCTCCCAATACTCTAAGATAAAGGCATTATTATAAGTGATTTGCCTGGGGCCCCACACACAGCGGGTGGAGAATTGAACCCAGCACCTTATGGACCCCAAACTCCTGCTGTTGTCAGGAACCTCTTTCCCGGATGACTCAAGGTTACTGCCAAGCACAGTCAGTCGCTGGGCTGGGCCAGGGGTGAGTGGAGAGCTTTTTGCTGGAACACTAAATGGCCCCAGGATGCGATGTCTCAGCCTCTTGTAATGGCCTTGCTATTTCTCCAGCTCCTGACCTCATGTCAGGCTCTCCGCTGCCCCCTCCTGCTGGTGTCAGTGTGTCTGCCAACAGCCACACCAACAGCTCCCCCATTACTTCTAATCCACTATGACCAGGAAGCCGACACAACGAGGGTTGTTAGAATTGTGTGCAAAGCAAGAGAAAGCGGCTATGATCAAGGGCTTGCCAGTGCCTGAGCTTGTAGAGAATATCTGTGATGGCTACATTTCTCTTTGCTTCCTGGGTCCAGACAGGGGAAGTTTCTGGATAAGTCAAGTACCACTCTAGTAAATTTGTTCCCTTTTTGACTGCTTCAATAACAAGTTTTTTGATTTGGGGTCTGAAGGCTTCGTTCTTATAGCATTTCCATAGCTTGTGCTGACGGTCAGCACCTGAAACCCCAACAGACAAAGGAGCCAGGAGAAGCTCCTGGTCCTGAAGCAGAAATGGGTGTTGAAGGGATGTCTGGGAAGGACCCGTTTCTGCCCCCATGGAAGACCTGGTGTCCCATGACCCTGGGCTTTGGTGGGTCTGCTCCAATTCCATTCCTGGGAGGTCCCCTCCCATCCCTTCACATTCCAAGGTTGGTAGTGCGCTTACCTTATTCTGGGTCTGCACTGAGTGCTGGGGACGCTAATACAAGCAGATGGGGACCCACCAGGCTTGTCCCCTGGTGGCCTCCTGCCCTTCTGTGCAGCCCTTCCGGACAGCCCAGGCCTGGCAGCACGGGCCTGCTCCAGCCCTCCATCCCAGTCTGTCCGTCCCTCCATGAGAATACTCGCTCACCTCCAGTGGGCACTTAGCTCCCGGTATCTTTTTTTAATGAAAAACTGAACTATCTCCCCACCCGCCCGACTCCCCCTGAAAGAAGCCACTTTTACATCTATTAACCAATTCGTTTCCACCTGCCTGATTACCTAAATTCATGTCTGCTCTGTCGATTCTCTTCTGAACCACTTTTTAACACCTTCCTGGTTGCTTCATTAATTAATGGGTTAAAAAAAAGAAGAAGTCTGTCCCTGTGGGGTCTCAGCATGAGAGTGAGCCCTCAGTTTTCCTGGATTTCACGCTCCCCTAAATCCAGGGCCTGATAGCAGAGAGAGCATCTCTCTTCAGGGACAGGGACGGTATTTGCTTATTTTCTGACATTTTTGCAGAAGCCCCGATGGCTGTGGTGCAAAAAGCCACTCCACCCTGGGCCCACAGTTCACATTTGGCAACTGTGTCCCTTTAATGGATGCACACGTGTCTATTGTGAGTACAGACATAATGGTTTCCTTGGAGACATGGTCACAATGACTAATTAGACAAAAGAGAGTGTTTTTCAAAGCCTTGAAAGGCATCGCAGATGTAATAAACGAACATCATCTTATCCGATTGATGTATTCCTTCTCATTTCTCCCTAGAAACATCAATAAATGGCCCTGGTGACTTGACCTCATTATGGAGTTGGACTTTTTAACCACCCGGTCAGAGCCTTCTAGATTTTCAACCACAGGATGCTGATCCTGGCAGGCATTCTGAAAGCAGCCAAGGGGCACTTGTCCACGGCCAGCATTTCCAGACCTGGTCGTCCACTCTGGTCCCTGCTCACTCGCATTACGGCCATCAAGGAGACCAGGGATGCTAGGCTTTGGGGACCTCATCCTATCCCCTTCATCACACCAGCCTGGCTCGGCCATCAGCGGCCCCACAGGCTCCCCTTACCTCTCATTTATTTGTTTCAGAATGTTGCGTGTGACCCTTCCTGCTCCCGCAACCGCAAGTGTAACCCAGCATAAGATACTGGCAAAACCTCCCAAGTGAAGGAGAGAACGACCCCAGGTATTTCTTTCAAAGACTGTACACCGATCTGGATGAGCTTTTCCACTCTCCTGCCCCTAATCCCACCACGACCTCAGGCTAAAGGGAAAATGTTCAGAACACAAAATATCCAAATCTCAGACTATGGATAGGCAAGGAAAACAAACCTGTCTCAGATATACTGAGAGATGAGTCCAAAAGGCCCACCATATAACAGCAAAAAGAACACCTGGATAGAAATGCCTGGCCATAAGGAGGAAACAAACAGCAATTAACCAACACTCTAAGAAAAAAATTACCCAGAGGCAAAGAATCCCGTCGAGAAGAAAACATAACCCCAAAACCAGAAGAAAATTTCACTAAAGTGCTTTCTGTTATAAGACCGCACAATAAGAATATAAATATATATGTGTGTGTGAGGAAGATTGGCCCTCAGCTGACGTCTGTGCTCATCTTCCTCTATTTCATGTGGGATGCCACCACAGCATGGCTTGACAAGCAGTGCTAAGTCTGCACCCGAGATCCAAACCTTCAAACCCCAGGCTGCTGAAGCAGAGCTTGCAAACTTAACCACTACTCCACTGGGCAGCCCCAAGAATATCAATATTTTAAAGGCATAAACTCTCAAGCACAAACATAACAGAAGAGATAACACCAGAGATGTCATCAAAATTTAGAACATAAAAGTGAATGGACGAGTGGTAATTGACCAAGAAAAAGAGAAAACTGAGACCTAGTGATGCTAGGCTTTGGGGACCTCATCCTATCCCCTTCATCACATCCCTGTGTGCCGGCAGGATGCAGAACTTGCAAAGAAAAAATGGATTCAAGCCACAGAATGCTGCATCAACCAGAGTACCACTGAGGCTGGGGTAAAAGAGATACTGAAACAGAAGTGACCAAGAGTCTGTGTGACGAACATTTATAACTCCAGGCTCCCTTTCCTGACCCTGAAAAGCCAGGTGATGGCATCTCCCATCCAGCAGAAGAAGATGGGGAGTTTTTTCCCTGGAAAGGTTGAAGCCAGAGGCTCAAGAATGAACACTGATCACAGCTAATGGTGGGTATCAGGTGCTATGATGAGAACACTAGAATTAAATGCACGTCTGTACATGAAACAGGGAGAGACAGAAGCCATTTCCCTACTTAGCCCCCAGAATACTTGCAGACAGTCTATCGCCCTGACATAGGGGAGCAAAGGACTCCTCTTGGGGAAAACTAGCCCAAGAGAAAAGACTTAGAGATTCCGACATTTGAGGTTTTCCAATGGCGCATCTTGATCCCTGTCCCTTTACCCCGTGAAGCCCACCAGCCAAGAAGCATCCCCCACACTCACTCAGACCTTCCAAGGAGGCTTTTAGTGCCTCACTCTTAACCACAAGCCAGGGATCACCAGATACTTGGAGGAAACTTGAAATGTGAAAGGTAAAGAACAAAACGAATGGAAAACAGCTTCCCAAAAGCCCAACACAACAGAAGAAGGATGACAGGAGGGAAAGTATGCATGTAGGGATAACTCAACAGAGCATTCCAAAATGGAAAAAAAAATTAAAGATATAGCAATGTAAGCAACCCTGTTATTTAGAAATATGGAAGTGAGACTAAAAGTAACAGCTTAAAGAGTTGAAAGAAGGGGGCAAAAATCAAGAAAGGCAGGTATGAGAGAGTTGATTCCCTTAGAAACCTGGGAGTATAATTCACCTTTATGATCTATGGGCCTTGATACTTCTTTAAAAATAAAAATTGTGTTTTTAGGAAAAGAAAAACAAACCTTGAGTAATAAATACTTAGACAGTCCAGAAGCAAAAGCAAATCATCTACAAATGAAAACAAAGCATCAGGCTAGACTCAGACTTCTACTCAGCCATGGTCAAAGCCAGAAGATCTTGGGAAATGGTGCTTCAGTTTAAAACACACGTAAGCCATGATCATTCTATCCTGAGCGGATGTCATTCAGGTATGAAGGCAACAGGCAGACATTCGCAAACATCAGCTGACTCAGAGGGCACCTCACCTATGAATCTCTCTTGGAAAAACTACTTGATAATAAAATCCAGCAAATGAAGAGAGAAATAAAAAATAAAAACTCAGGGCTGGAGACATCAGGGCAAGAGGACTGAGCATGAGCAATAAGTCCACCTAAAATTAGAGTTTACACCGATATTCTGATTGTTATTTCATATAAATACAAATGTTTTAAACCTTAGCAATGTAAAAATAATAGTGGAGAAGAGGAACGAAGTGGGGGGAAGGGGGAGAAGGCTAATGTCCTATCCTTTAGAATAGAATAGGGCATCGAAACTGTCTGACATGTAAGCACGTCATTTAAAAACACATGATTCTTGTTGCCATCCTGGAGCAGTGGACAGCGCATTAGTCTCACAGAAACACACGATTCTTAAGGAAATGCAAGTTAAAACCACAATGAAATGCTACAACACATCCATTAGAATGACTAAATTTTTTTAAACGACAAAGCCAGGTGCTGGGGAGATCACAGCCTCTCACCCATTACTGGTGGGGATGCAAAATGGTACAGCCACTGAGGAAAACAGTTGGGCAGTTTCTTATAAAGTCAAACACTTAACAGACAACCCAACAATCCCACTCCTAGGTATTTACCCAAGACAAATGAAAGTTTATGTCCACAGAAAACCCTGTATGCAATTATTTAGAGCAGCTTTACTCATAATTGCCCCAAACTGGAAACAACCCAAATGTCTTTTAACTGGTGAGCAGATAAACAAACTTGGTCCAACTACGCGATGGACTTAGCCATCAAAAGGAGTGAACTACTGAAACGTACAACATGGTTAATCGCCAATGCATCACGCTAAGGGAAGAAAGCCAAACTTAAAAGGTTATCTTCTGTGTGAGTTACGTGATTTTCTGGAAAAGGCCAAACTGTAGGTACAGCAAACCGGTCCGTGGTGGCCAAGGTCCAGGTGTGGAAGGAGGAGTTGACTACAAACGGGCACAGAGTTTGGGGGGCGATGGAACCATTCCACATCTTGATTGTGGGGTGACTATGTGGCTATGTATTTGTGAAAACTCACAGAACTGACCGTACACCGCTCTGTGAAAAATGGATTAGGGCAGGAATGGAAAAGTTAGTCACAGACTTTTCACAGAATATGCCCGTGTCTTTTGATTTAATGAACAATTTTATGTTGCTCTCTCAAAAATTCCATCTTCGGATTAATTTAAGTATTTTATCTGAGAATACCATTGTCGATTGTGCTTAGAATACACAGATTTTAAAAACCACGTGACCCCAACCACACTGTTTTTCCTAACCTCTTGTTAAACATTTTTGGAGGGATCTTTTAGGAAACGATTTCCATTGGTGATGATATAATATTTGTTTGAGGTTCAGAAATTCCTCTGCTTTCACTGCTTTCCTTTTCTTCAGTTAACATCAAGTAAAATTACATTTAATGATTTTACCTTCAAGATACCCCATTTTACAAAAATATTCCCATCTACCTCTCCATCTAGAAACTCCCCATAGAAACATAGTTTGAATGATGGTTTTTTGGAGGGTGAGGGGGTCTTTTTGTTTTATTTTAGCTATTGTACCTTTCTGTGTTTTTTGCATTTTAATGCATATGCACTATTTTTATGAAAACAGTAAGTCCTTCCTTGACCCCACCCTAGCTACAGCCACAGCGCCCCCTCCTCCCTCTCCCTGGCATGCATGTCACTCTCCTTACTCCACAGGTGTTGCCATGCTTATCCCGCCCTTTTCTGGACTGCATGTCCTTGCAGGGCAAGAGCTGTGTCTTGCTCATCCATGTATTGCATGGAAGGCCATGGTCCACATAACAGGTCCTCCATACATGCAGCTGGAATGAAGGACACCATGTACCAAGGAGGCCAAGGAGAAATCCTTCATGAATCTGAAAAGCAAAAAGCATCTCAGAGTTTTCTATCCTGACCTCAGCTGAGGGCTTCCCATTGTCTACTTTCCTACAGTGTGAGAGAGAAATCAAAGGAGAGAGGGGACATGGCTAAAAGCTTGGCTCACGAGAGCAGTGGGAGACCAAACCCAGCCATCTCACTGCCTAACATGTAGGGACAACTCTCTCCTCTCAGTGAGAGGCTGAGCCTTCAACAGAAACCCCATGTTTGGGCTTCTAGAACCATGAGTAAACAAAGAGAACTTCAGAACGTGATGGAGCCACAGGCACCTGGAAGACACCACGGTTAAGCAGAGATTGAGTAGATAAACCCAATACACTCCTTGGCATTCATGAAGCCAACGTGAATCATTTGTCAGCCACCCTCAGACACTGTGACAAGAGACCACTTGTTACTTCATTGAGGAATGAATTCAAGTTATGTGCCCTGCAGGGCTGGGTGCAGACCGTATCAAAGGTGGGTCCCCAGCCAGAGAATGAGCCAAGCCCACCACCCAACGCATCTCAACAGGGGCTGTCATTCTCTCTCGGTCCTTCCATGTCCCCACCTACTCCTGAGAAGTGATGAAACTTTGCTATTTGTGAGAAATGGCCCTGAAAATAAATTCAACTGCTTATGTTGGTAATGGAAGTGAAGAGGAAGTAAAGAAAAAGAGAAAGCATCCAAGAAAGTGAGGACGTAGAGGTATATACTGAAAAGGAATATCAAATTCCAGTGCCGCTCAAATCTACCGTGTGAGTGACTTCAATATATACTCAAGATGGAGTCAGAAAATTCAACTCACAAAACTCTCAGCGAGTGCTTCTGTCATGGGCAGAAATGCTTACCAAACGACAGCTCAGTCCATCCCTTCATTCAATCCTTCATTCGATTCAGCCAATATGACTGATGTCCTCTTATGACCCAGGCACTGGCCTTGACCCTGAGGACGTAACAGTGAGCAGAGCAAAGTCCTTGCTTTCATGGAGCTTCTTGTCTAGCGGAGGAAGACAAGAAATAAATATATCTTATGTCAAAATACGAAGAAAAAGTAGGCAGAGGGATAAAGAGTGAAGGAAGCTGATGTTTTAGAGAGAAGAGTCAAGAAGAGCCTCTCTGAGAAGGTGACAATTCAGCAGAAACCTGAAAGAGGTGAGAGAGAGCCACATGGATATCTGGGGACATGCATGGATATTCCAGGTGGAGAGAACAAGTGCAAAGGCCCTGAGGTGGGAATGTGCTTGGAGAAATAGCAAGGAGGCCAGAGAGGCTGGAACAAGGTGAGCAAAAGGAGGAGCAGCAGGAGATGAGCTCAGAGAGGGAGGAGGGCAGACCTATAAGGCCATGTGGGCCACTGTAAGGACCTTGGGGGTTTTTTGGTTTTTTAAATTGAGGTAACGTTGGTTTATAACATCATGTAAATTTCAGGTGTACATCATAATATTTTGATTCCTGTATAGATTATGTCGTGTTCACCACCCAAAGGATAATTACAATCCATCACCACACACATGTGCCTGGTCACCCCTATGGCCATCCTCCCTCTCCCCTTCCCCTCTGGTAACCACCAGTCCAATTTCTGTGTCTGTGTGTTTGTTTGTTGTCATTTTTATCTTCTGTTTATGAATGAGATCATAAGGTATTTGACCTTCTCCCTCTGACTTATTATTTCTCACTCAGCATAATACCCTCAAGTTCCATCCATGTTGTCACAAATGGCTGGATTGCATCACTTCTTATTGCTGGTAGTATTCCACTGTGTATGTATACCACATCTTCTTTATCCATCCGTCCCTTGATGGGCACCTAGGTTGCTTCCAAGTCTTGGCTATTGTGAATAATGCTGTGAGGCACATAGGGGTGCACGTGTCTTTACAAATTCATGTTTTCATGTTCTTTGGATAAATACCCAGCAGTGAAATAGCTGGATCATATGGTAGTTCCATTCTTAATTTTCTGAGGATACTCCATACTGCTTTCCATAGTGGCCGCACCAGTTTGCACTCCCACCAGCAGTGAACAAGGGTTCCCTTCTCTCCACATCCTCTCCAATACTTGTTGTTTCCTGTCTTGTTAATTATAACCACTCTGATGGGAGTGAGGTGGTATCTCATTGTAGTTTTCATTTGCATTTCCCTGATAGCTAATGACATTGAATATCTTTTCATGTCTCTGTTGGCCATCTGTGTATCTTCTTTGGAAAAGTGTTCAGATCTTTCCCCCATTTTTTAATTGAGTTGTTAGTTTTTTTGTTGTTGAGATATATGAGTTCTCTTTATATTTTGGATATTAACCCCTTATCAGATATATGGTTTGGAAATATCTTCTCCTAATTGTTAGGTTATCTTTTCATTTTGTTGATGGTTTCCTTTGCTGTGCAGAAGCATTTTAGTTTGATGTAATCCCATTTGTTTATTTTTTCTGTTGTTTCCCTTGCCTGATCAGAAATGGTATTTGAAAATATGCTGCTAAGACTGGTGTTGAAGAGCGTGCTGCCAATGTTTTCTTCCAGGAGTTTCGTGGGTTCAGGTCTTGCATTCAAGTCTTTAATCCATTTTGAGTTGATTTTTGTGCATGGTGTAAGGGAATGGTCTACTTTCATTCATACAGGCATGTGCCTGTCCAGTTTTCCCAACACCATTCATTGAAGAGACTCTCCTTTCTCCATCGTCCGTTCTTGGCTCCCTCGTCAAGTATTAGCTGTCCATAAATGTGTGGGTTTATTTCTGGACTCTCAATTCTGTTCCATTGATCTGTGTGTCTGTTTTTGTGCTAGTGCCATGCTGTTTTGGTTACTATGGCTTTGCGGTATATTTAGAAATCAGGCAGTGTGATACCTCCAGCTTTGTTCTTTTTCCTCAGGATTCCTTTTGCTACCTGGAGTCTTTTGTTGTTCTATATAAATTTTAGAATTCTTTGTTCTATTTCTGTGAAAAATGTTGTTGGAAATTTGAAAGGGATTGCATTGAATCTGTAGATCACTTTAGGAAGTATGGACATTTTAACTTGGTCAATTATTCCAATCTAAGAGTGTGGAATATCTCTCCATTTCTTTGTGTCTTCTTCAATTTCTTTCAACAACGTTTTATAGTTTTCAGTGTACAGGTCTCTCACCTCTTCAGTTAAATTTATTCCTAGGTATTTTTCTCTTTTTGTTGCAATTGTAAATGGGCTTGTATTCTTAATTTCTCTTTCTGTTATTTCGTTGTTTGTGTATTGAACAGCAACTGGGTTTTGTATGTTAATTTTGTATCCTGCAACTTTACCGTATTCATTTATTACTTCTAAAAGTTCTTTGGCGGGTTCCTTAGGGTTTTCTATGTATGAAATCATAGGGCCTTGGCTTTGACTCTGAGTGGAAGGGAAACCATTCCAGGGTTGTAAGCAGAGATCGAGATGCTGTGACACAGGTTTCTGACAGGATCCTTCGGCTGCTGTGCAGAGAATGACCTGCAGGGAGAGCAAGTCCAGAGGCGGGAGACCCTTGAGGAGGCCGCGGCAATGAGCCGAGTTGTTTGCTGGTGGCTTGGACGAAGGTGGTAAAGCGGAAGTTTTGAGAAGCAATTTGGAAGACAGTTCAAAAAATCATATTCACATGTCTGGGGGATCTTCAGGTCCAAGTGGGTGTGTTGAGTCCATCCCTAAGGAGTGTCAAGGGTCTACTTGGAGCAAGAAACTTCTACTTGCGTTGAGTAATTTATTTTGGTTTAATCTTGCTTCAAATTGTGCATTATATTCTTAAGTATTTTGCTGATAATTAACAGTGGCTTGTGTTCAATTTTAGTACTATTCTCACTTTGATAAGAATGACCAGTAAGGGTGCTGTAATCTCTGACATGGATGACTGACCCATGGGCAATCCCATTGTTTAGGGGCGAGGTTCGGGTCCAGACACAACCACCTACTTAGTGGGTGTCAGATACCCAAATGCAGTCAATACACTTGGGACCCCTGAGAAGATACACCTGACCTAGGATGGCTGAGGTCTAATGTCAACATTTAGGGCAAAAGCTGTGTGTTTCCAAAACTACCATTGCAGATGCCTTAGACAACCTATAAGCAGACTGAACAGGGCTACAACCCTATTCAATGGTGCTCTTGCACCATCACATTTGACCACCGGAAGAGGCAAATAGACGATCTCATGTGGCCATATGGGCAATGAAAGCTCTCTGCTTTCAAGTTCCAGGCCAGGAAGTGAAGGATGGGTGGAGAGATCACCAGGCTTCCTGCTTACCTGCAAGGCCTCCTCTACTCCATTTCGCTACGAAGACTCTAAAACTTGGTATCTGTGAACAGCTTTGTTTGTTGTGATAAGGATTAAATGAGATGGTGGAGTCAGTCTCCATAATCAAAGAGGGTTGGAATCAAATATACTTGAGGAACTATGCCACCTCTGCCCCGTACTCGCTGTGTGGCCTTGGGAAAACTGCTTAGCCCCTCAGAAGTAGGACTAAGGATACCTCCCTCACATGAGGCATGTGAAAAAGAAATGAGATCACGTATGTCCAAGTGCCTAGCACTGCACTTGGCACTTAGAGAGCCCCGATCTGTGTTTGGCCCTGATGCTAGCTTCGTGAATGTTCCCTTGCAAGCCCCAGAATTAGGAAGCTATTTCTGAAGGGGTTCATGGGCCTTCAGGGCCCCCTTGGGTCCGTGAGTATTGGACCACCCTGGACTCATGCATCTCCAGATGGGACCCCAGTGGACTTGTGCATCCTCAGACTGAACCCCAGTGGACCCATGCATTCCCAGCCTGGACCACACTGGACTCATGCATCTCCAGATGGGACTGCAGCGGACTTGTGCATCCTCAGATTAAACCACTAACCCACAGGGAAGGAAAGGAGTGCCCTGTTTCAGTGGAGTCTGGAATGAGACTTAGAGTCACTGAACTTCAAAGGTAAGGGGCTGCCAGTGGGGAGGAAAAGTGAATCAACCCTCTTAGGGAACTTTGAAATGATCAAAAGGAAACTGAAGCCCAAAGAGGTGAAGGTGACATCCAGGATCACACCATCAGTAAATGTTACAGAACAACAAAACTGGAAATGTCCTTAAAGATTGTCTGGTCTCGCTCTTTATTTTCCAGATGGGGAAACTAAGGCCCAAAGAAAGGAGGGCGTGAACCAAGCCCTCGTGGTCACTAAGTGTCCGAGCCATGGTTAGGACTCGGGGTCTGGAGCTCCCTCTCCCACATTCACATCCTTTTCAATCTGGCAGAGATGCCCCCCAGCGCTGCCATGAGCTGTTTCAAGATGCTTTATGGAGCTGATACAAAACATTTTGTTTTGTATCATGCCTGTGGTGACAGCTGAGTTAAACTGAATGTTCACAGTCATTACGTTCAGAAACCGCACACGAGTTCCATCTATTGGGGTTTCAGAATGAATCAGGTTTCCAAACTCTCCTCTCTCCATCTAATCGCATGTCTGTATATGGTAACCTTTAGAAAATGAGTCTAATAATTAGTCATCTTGGCCTAGTTAAAGACAACAGCATGTTCTCCAATTTCACTTTGTTTTCAACAAGAGAGGGATGCCAACGGTAATTTTCACCATGGTTAAAATATTCTTCTCTGCCGGTCCCTGCAGTCAACTGAGACAGCTCTGGTCCCCACACCTGCCCAGTGCTTCCCCATGACCCACTCTTTAACCAGGCTGCGCCCCACACCCTGAGGCCCTGCCCCACACTCATTCACATCCATGGACACCAGCTGCGTAGTGGGTACTACAGTACATCTTTTGAATTCATCATTACACTTAATCCTCTTTGCAAGACAGGTCTACTGCCCTATTTTGAAGATGAAAAATTGGAGAACCTGAGGGTATTAGCCCCTGACTACTGCCCAAATCCCAGGTCCAGCCACTCTGCCTGCCCTCCAGCCATGCTGCCTTCTTGCAGTTTCTCAAAGGCAATGAGCTTGTTCCCACCTCAAGGCCTTTGCACAAGCAGATTCCTCTGCCTGAAACACTCTTCCCTCTGACTCTTTGCCTCGTTAACTCCTACTCACCCTTTGGATCTCAACTCAAGCATAAGGGAAACCCCTCACACCTACATGTTCCTATAGTTCTTCTCACTCACATACCACTCTATTTTCCTCCTCCTTCAAAGCACCTATTACAGTTTGTAATTTCATATTTATGGAAGTATTTGCTATTATTTAACTCTCCCACAAAAGCATGAACTCCAAGAAGGCAGGGATGATGTCTGTCTTGTCCACCACTGTATCCTCACATCCAGAAAGGATATATAGTAAGAGTTTAGTTACTATATATTGAATGGACGGTGGATGGTGGATGAATAGTGGATGAGTGGTAGATGGATGGTGGGTGGGCGAATGAATGAATGGATGGATAATGGATGGATGGGTGGAGGGATGGATGATTAATTATGGATGAAGGATGATGGGTGGATAGATGGATGATGGATGGGTGGATGGATGGATGGATGAAGTATGATGGATGGATGGATCGATGGATGGATGGATAACGAATTACGGATGAAGGATGATGGATGGATAGATGGAGGATGGGTGGGTGGGTGGGTGGCTGGCTGGCTGGCTGGATGGATGATGAACGATGTATGATGGATGGATGGATAGATGATGGATGGATAAATGGATGCATGGATGGATGGATGGATGGTTGAGAAATACTAAAAAAAAAAAACTTGCCACCCATCCAGGTAAGAGATGGGGCCAAAATACAAGCCCAAGCACTCCAACTGTCACTCCCACTTGTTCTGCTCTATGTGATCATCTTCTGTTCCCCCACCACACACACACACACACACCACTCCCAAACTCTGACCCTAGGAGGTGGTGCCCACCTCCATAGAGCAGTAGTTCTCAAAACTCCCCAGGCCCTAACCTTTTTGTCCAGTCCCCCACATCCCGCATCCCACACACCTGGAGCTCCAAAGGTGCTGATTTAGTGGGTCCAGAAGGGCCCCCAAAGCTACATTGTTAACAGGCACCCAGGTAACTTCGAAGGGAGTGTGTCCTACACCTCCGTTTGAGGATCTCTAGACTAGGGTGAATTCAGACGAATCTCTGTCTCCAGAGTGAGCCCCCCAGCCCTCCACCCGCACCGGCCGCCAGCTCAAGAAGCTGCGAGGGCGTCAGAAGCTGGAGCCGTGCTGCCCTCTGGTGGTCGTGCTGGTGCTGGACTTCCCGAAGGACCCTCGCCGCTGGGGCCTCTAGTGACTGGTGATGTCTTGTGACCCATTCCTGCCCCGGGGCGTCGGCACCTGTGTTCTCGTCTCTGACTCTCCAATGGTCTCTCCGGGACTATTTTCTCTCCGTAAATGGAAGATAATCAGTGTTTCCCAAACTTCTTTGGGTAACACCTTCACCATTCTGCCCATCTCACCCTACCTGAATTATTATTTACTTGTTTTTTCTCCAAATGTATTTATCCAAAATAACTCATTTTA
The DNA here is from genome assembly GCF_041296265.1 of Equus caballus. Lineage (NCBI taxonomy): Eukaryota > Metazoa > Chordata > Mammalia > Perissodactyla > Equidae > Equus > Equus caballus. The sequence goes on along the minus strand of NC_091705.1, from coordinate 34,178,156 downwards.
AAGGGAAACTTGAACCCCCACAGTAGATGGGGAAAAAACGGTTTCACTAACCATAAATAGGGGGTGGGGAGGAGGATGGGGAGACATGGAGGAGTAAAAAAAGAAAACAGGGATTACCAAAATTTAAAAAAATAAAAAGATTGCCATTTTACAAATAAAAATAAGCAATGGCTTGCCCAGGCAGTGAAACTATAAAGACCAGCAAAGAAATCATTATTATAAAAGACAGGATCAGGGCTCTCTCTGGGGGCAGGCAGAGGCTGTGATTGCGAAGGGATGGTTCCTGGGAACCCAGTTCTCCATCTGGGAAATAGTTACAATCGCGTGTTAACCTGTATGTATGAGCTTTATGCATTTTTCTTTTCTTTTTTTTTAAAGATTGGCACCTGAGCTGACATCTGTTGCCAATCTTTTTTTTATCTTCTTCTTCTTCTCCCCAAAGCCCCCCAGTACATAGTTGTATATTCTAGTTGTAGGTCCTTCTGGTTGTGCTATGTGGGACACCACCTCAGCATGGCCTGATGAGCGGTACCATGTCCCTGCCCAGGATCCAAACCAGCAAAACCCCAGGCCACTGAAGCAGAGCATGCAAACTTAACCACTCAACCATGGGGGTGGCCCCATATGCATTTTTCCTATATTTTATATCTCACAATAAAAAATGCTGTGGAAATAAAAAATAAACAGTGAAATACAGGTAATTTACAAATGCACGCCTAAAAACAAAGGTGGTGACGCTGAACAGCAGTGGTTAGAATGAGACAGCTGCCCAGCTAGGATGCTGGGACCCTGGCCCATGATAAGAGAGCTGGGCAGGCTCAGCAGCCCACTTGGATACATGTCCCAGAAATAGGCTGATCAACAAGGGGTCTCCAGGTGGTCCAGCTCCAGGCAGCTGCCACCCCGTGATACCCCGATCCTCCTTCCTTCCAGTCCACCCTTTCCTGGGTCCCCATGATCAACCCTCAAAGCTTGGAGGGCACTGTTGGAGTGTCCTGTGGCCAGTGTGGTGAAAACAGCATGAACCCACTCTCGGGGGACCATTAGCACCCCAATCACCAGGGGGTGGGGAGAGTCAGGCTGCTCTGGTTCAATTAGGGCAGGTGGAGACAGTCACGGGTTATTTACTGCCACCACCCGTTCTGACTGGTTGACTCCTGCGCCATACCAGTTATTCAAATATGTTTATGATCAGCCCTGCTAATATTCACTAAAGCATGTACGTAACTATTAACATAAAAACCACCCATCAAAACACCATCAAACATAACTCACATTCCTCATGTTGGGCATGTACCATTTTAGGACGTGCTAGGCATTGCCTGGCCCCTCCCAGGGCGACTCTAAGGGCCCAAACATCACAGCTGGGCAATCGCCCATGCTGAATCCCATATGAAAGAACACAGTTCACACCAAGAACTCCCTCGCTCAGAACCATGGGAGCAGGAACATTCCCGGTACAGATGAGGATGCTGAGGCCGAGGAGCGGGGAGAAAGTAGTCTTTCTTCCAAGGGACCCTGCTGCTGACTCACTGAGTGCTGGCCCCTCCAAGGGCTCGCAGGCGACTCCCCTTCTCCCACCTTATTGAGCCCACTCCCATTTTTATTCAGTGCATGTGTCCATGCATAGAGAGGCGATCTGGAGGAATACACGTCAACATGTTATTTTCTCCTTCATACATTTTTGCATTTTCTGATTTCTTTTTATAATAAGGTTTGAAAGTGAGAAAATAGACTCATGTGTTGAGGAAATAAAGCCGCGCAGTTCTGGGCAACGAGCTCTAATGAGGAGGGGAGATCTGGGGTGGCCCCTCACTCTGCCTGCTGAGTGACCTTAGGCAAGTCCTTCCCCTGTCTGTGCCTCAGTTTCCCCATCAGTTCAACCAGAAGGGTGTGCTAGCTCTTCTTTATCCCCAGTTCCACCTCACCCATTTTCCTGCCCTGCTCCGGGCCCTGAAAGGTTGGCCCCATGGACTGCACCACCCAGACACCCTTGCTGGTTGGCTTCCGGGTGCTGGATGCCAGGAGGAGGGAGAGGTGGGGGTATTTATTGCCTGCTGCCTTCCTTTGGGTATCATTTCTGGCAGTAGCTCAGCCCCTCTACAACTACAGCTCCTGTGGGGGGGCCCATGCCTCATGCTTCCAGCTCTCATTGGACCCCAGTAGCACAATCCCCTCACCGTGCCCCCAGCTTCCTATGGTTGCTGGTCCCTGGAAGCCTGAACACCTTGGTTGGATCTCTTTGCCCCACCCATGCCTCTGTACTAGTCCCTTCCTTAAATCCAGCTGAGTAGCATTCTGCTCCCTGCTGGAACCTCAAGTCATACAGGCAGTGAGTCCAAGTAGCAAGGATAAATTTCCCAGACTACCTCCTTGGGGATAAGAACCTATGAACTTCCCTATTTCTTCATATTTAAACTCATTCTAGCTTTTAAGCTCCCATTTCCACCGAAAGTGGGGAACATAGTTGCAAACATAAAATAGAACAGCCGTTTCACTCTGCTCTTCTTTCTGTCAACGCACATTGTCTTCAGATTGCACACACGCACACACACTCCACCCAGAGGTGATCCAGGCTGGTAGGGGGAAGGGGTCTACATACGACACCCACGACTAGGAGGGCTGTCCAGCTGGGAGTGGTCCTCAGCCCTCCCTGGCTTCCCTGGAGTCTGGTCATCCCGATTCCTGCTGCTGTAGAGATGACTAGAGTTCTGCATGGCCCCCAGTCATTCATTCCTAGGACCCCGAGGCCCACTCAGGATGGCATCCACTCTCAGCCTTGTGCACACACTTGTTGGGGGCTTGAGGACTTAGTCTGCTCCCCTACACTGTGCTGGGGTCCCTGGTCTCACTGATGCTGACTTTAAGCCACTCCACTCCAACACCTCCCTTGGGCACTGCTGCCCCTCCAGTCGGGCGCTGTACTGGGCTTCTTTCTGAGGCCTCTTCTGGGATCCCTACAACATTAACTGGGGTTGCTATGGCCTTGGAGGATGGGGTGCTGGACTCACTCTTGGGAACCCAGTAACTCTAAACCCCAACCATACCCCCTCCATCCGTTCCTTCCACACTCGCTAATTGAACTCATCTCCGTTTGGGCAGGACAGCATTCTTCATCGCCACCCATTCTTCCCCACCCCATGGTTTATGGTGTAAATTGTATGTTCTGGGTCCCTTTGGCTCTGTGCATGATATGCCAAGCCAAGCTTTGAGCACTAAAAAAACAAGCAAACAAAAACATTTTTCTCTCTCCAGCATCTGGCTTTTGCAATCAAAAGCCATAGCTTTTGAGCACTTTGAAACGCAAAACTCTGAAATTTGAGTCTCATCGCCCAGCCTTCTCAGAGGTCTTCCCTTCCCTGGGGTCTCAGCCTCAAGGTCCACTGTTAATGACAGTAATGATCTTCAATGTCATTTCTAGCCGCGAAGAGCTCTCGATCATTGACTTACTTATTCAGTTAACAAATCCTTGAGCACCCGCTAGGTTCCCCGTGCTAGGCGGGCCCCTGGGAATACAGCAGGGAATTGACAGGGAATTGAAACAGACATGATCCATGCCTGTGGGGAGCGTGGAGTCTACGGGGGGAGGCAGGGGCTCATCAGAAGATGGACAGAAATGAATGTAAAGTGACAGCTGGCATGTTATGTTATGAAGGAAAGGCACGTGGGCTACGAGGGCAACAAACAGAGGAATTTAACCAGCAGGGAGTTCAGGGGAGGCTGGGCTCAGAAGGACAAGAAGGAGCTTAACCCTGCAAAGAAAGATGACAGGAGCAAAGCAGGAGATGCCAAGGCCCTGGGGTGGCCGAGAGCACAGAGTCCGTGAGAGGCCAAGAGTAGCCAGTGCAGCTGGAGTGCAGAGAGGAGTGGAGACATGCACCAGGCACGGCTGGGTGTGGGCAGCCTTTGGATGGTGCGGGGCCCCGTGGGCCCTTGAAGGATACTGACTATATCTAAGCAGTGGGAAGCAGAGCAGGACAGTGTATCTGGATTTCTAGACGTTTCCTCTGGGTCTAGTCCAGACAGAGGCTGTTGGGGAGACCAGTTAGGAGACTATTACTGTAGACCAGGCAAAAGACCATGGTCACTAGGATGGATTGGAGTGGCGATGGGATGAAGAAAGTTAGATAGATTCAAAAGTTGTTCCAAAGTTAAGAGTGGCAGGACTTGGTGATAGATGAGACATGGGGGCAGGGAGTGAGAAAAAGGACAGAACCAGGGCTCCTGGTTTGCAGGAGTGAAGGGAAGGGGGCAGGTGGAGGCGCCATCCACTGAGCCGGGAACTCTGGAGCAGGACCAGTTGGCGCAGAAAGGCGTTTTAGACTGGTTTGGGGCAGGCTAGGCATGAAGAGCCCATGAGATATCCAACGGGAGACACACCCCTTAGCAAGGTACACTCATGAATTCACACTCAGAAGATGGCTTAGATCTTGAGCCAATTATTGGTGAGTTGTTTGCAAGCAGACAGTAAGAGGTAGAAGAGAAACTGAGCCCAGAAGACTCCAGCTTCAATGGCTTGGTAGCAAACCACAAAACTGAGGAATCCAACAGTGAATTCAAGAGCAGGGAAGAGACAGTACAAAGAAAATAGAAACTAACAACCAGAATGTCAAAACACAGGGCTGACGACAACTAATGAGGCGCGAAACTTACTGCAAATGTCAGAAATAAATTACAGCTGAAGATACACACCACGTTCAAATAATTTATTGTGCATAGTCATCATCATAATCATCTGGCTCTGAAAATCCCAAATTATTTCCAGAAAAAATGAGACTTGTGAGAAAAGGAAAAGTATATGATGGATAAATCAAGATTTTTTTATTTAAAATAACCTCTAGTGTAATAAATGCAAGATGTATGATGCCTAAGCTGCCAGAGAAAACTAATTCAAGAAAACACAGCTCATTAAAAACAATTGGGACAAACAAAACAACAGAAGTAAGACCAAATATGAAAGATGTATCAATAGACGTGTGCAGATTAAATTCATCAAAGACTCAAGTTGGATCCAAAACCAAAACCCAAATTGTTAGACCTCAAAGTGAGATTTTCATGATATGTGATGGTAGCTTGCTGGAGGACGCAGGAATACCAAATCTTGCCATCTAATGGCCCTTCTTCATGAAGTTCCCAAAGGACAGATTCTCCAAAAACAAAAGAAAGTGGAAAATAAGTTTCCACATTATTATGATGAGGCTTGAGCCCTAACCAGAGGCTCCATGGAAACCCAAATCCAGATCTAACAGCCAGCTGTTCTAGGAGACCCCTCGAACAGTCACCTGTATGTGGGTTGCCAGATATAGCCAATAAAAATAGAGGATGTCCTTTTAAATTGGAATTTCAGATAAACACCAAATAATTTTTTAGTGTAAGTGTGTCTCGTACAATATAATATCTGAGACATACTTATACCAAAAAGTTATCACCATTTACCTGAAATTCAAATTTAACTGGGCATCCTGGATTTTGTGTAGCAACCTAGCACCCCATAGCAGATGAATTAGAAAATGAGAGCTGAGAAAGAGGAAGATGGCACCCACCCAGCCACATGACGGGGGACGTGGAAGAGGAGGTGACCCTTCCTGGTAGAAGTGGACTCATCGATCTGCAATCTGGCCAATGAGGTCAGCAGCTCCTCCTGGGAGAAGTCGGAGTGACGAAAGAGCAGCAGCCTTCCCTTCTCGTCCATCCTCAAATAAATGCCATTTATGAAAACCCCACAGCCAATGAAATGCCGCATAAAGTTAAGAGCGAAGGGATTCCAGATGACTGATGGTGGTATACATTTAACTGTCTCTTGCCAGAAGCCTGCTAAAACGGTCAAAGGAGAAAAACAGAATGATCTATATTAGCATGTAAACCAGGGAGAACCCGAACCACAGGCTAGCGACCTGGCAGTGAAATTTAATACCAGGAAGGCCCCACTGAGTGAAGGACCGGCTACCGGGTGCGCTGGAGGGAGCTGGCTCCGACCGGCTCCTGAGAGCTGAGTTTGGGGAGCTGATTGTTAAACCAGCTTGAAATTGGCTGTGGTAGGAGTGTCTACACCGTGGAAATTAGCAGATGCTACAAATCAGCGAGTTGTGTTTTTTTGAGAGCTGGTTGTTGAACATTTGTTGGGCTGACTACTACAGATGTCACCAAATAAGAAGAAATAAATCTCTGTAAGTTGAAGGGACCCCATGGCAGAAGAGGTCAGTGCCCCACCCATATCCATGGGACCTTTCAGTGTGTTCTTGCCAACTTCCACCTCCAGTCTCTGCATCTGTCTGGAAGGAATCTTGTTCCCAGAACTGCCCATGCTTAGCAGGTTGGAAGTGCCACGGAACTTACAAACCCCCTGAAATAGGCCTCAAAAAATGAGTCTCTTGGAAGTTGGGGTATACATACCCCAGCTCCATCACAACCGGGGTTGGGTAATTCTGAGTTGTGTGTTTTGTACCATTTCCCATAGTTTCCCCAAAGTCCTTCGGATGCCCACACAGGCAGCTGGCTGAATCACACACTTTAACCTTGCAAGTCTTTACTAGGTTACATTCATGTTTTTCTAAATAGAAATTTTGCTTGATTTTTCTTATTATGGAAACATTGGTACGTTGAAAGCTTTAGAAAGTATAGAAAATATGCTGTTACAATGTTTACCTCATTGTCTTTCAATGTTTGTATGTGAGTGTATATACAAATGTATCTCACGTCCCCACCCTCCTACAGGCTTACCTGTACTTCCCAAACTACTTGCACCTGAATCCTTGTCTCAGGCTCTGTTTCTGAAAGAACCCAAGTGAAGACAGAGCCACATCCCTGGTAGGACTCTATGAAACCAGCAAGCTCAAAGCAGCAGGGAGCAGGGACACTACGCCCCAGGCAGCTGTAGGGGATCCACACTTGGTGCTGATGTTACCCCTGGGGGGTGCAGGACGGCTGGCTCGTGGTGCTGCAGGCTGTGGCTCTACTTCACATCCCAGGGCTGATGTTGGAATGAAGTGTGGGATATTCCTGTGGCCAGGTACAGAAAGGGGCCCAGCTAACTTCAGGCTGCTCCAACAAACAGAGAAAGCCTGGAGCCCAGCAGTGAGGTCATTGCACGTAGCTTCACACCTTGGTTGGGTCCCTCAGACAACAGAGCCTCCAAGATAACAAAGCAAAAGGATGGCAAATCCCACCGGAGCTGAGAGTGGCACAGCGTCCTGCAGGGACCACACGGCCATTCCCCACGGCAGCTCCTCCTCCTGTAAAAACGAGCAGAGAAGCCTCAGGACTCACGGAGGGGCTCAGAGTTTCAGAGGGAGGGGCCAGACCTGAGGAATGATGACTATGATTCTTCATCAATGGTTGTGCCTCAAAAAAAAAGAAGAGAAAACCTTAAAACAGAGTTTTTCTGAAATACGGTCCTTGGAAAACTAGCTGCTTGAGGCAGGATCAGATGTTAAGGAGAAAAGTCAGCACTCAGGAAATATTGACTGAGCAAAGGGATGCGGGCTGTTCTACCTTGGGACTCCCTGGGTCCGTGCTGGCGGACACACTGGACCCCGGCTGAATCCTCAGGAGAGGGAGGCATTGTGCCAGCTCCCAGAGTGACGTGTAGGACCCGCATTCCAAGGAATGTCAGCTCAAAAAGGTAAGCTCCAATCGATAAACACATACAGACAGATAAAACATTTAATTCAAACATCTCTAAGGAAACAACTGAAACGGATGACATTCTAGGCCACAAAGCAAACCTCAGAGGTCCTAATGAGCAATATAGTCTTTCAGGCCACGTTATCTGACCACAATCCAATAAAAACAGAAATTGAAAACAAACGGCTAACCAAAAAAAATTTAAATCACTCGGAAATTTATTTCTAAATAATTCAAGTCAAAGAAGGGAATGAAACAGCAATTATAGGCCACGGAGAACATAATGGCAATTGGAATTCCACAGAGCAAAACCCTTGGAATGTAACCACACACGCCCTGTGGCTGTAAGTGTTTTTGTCATTAAGCAAGGAAGACCGAAAGTAAACGAGGCATCCAACTCACGAAGCCAGAAAACAAGACCGAGACAAACCTAGGGAGAGAAGGAAAAGTAAAGGTAAAAGTTAATGAAATAGAAAACAAAAACCAGAATTGATAAATATAAGACTCGGCTACTTACAAATAGCTGTAAGATATCTAGACTTGTAAGAGTCTGATGAAGGGAGGGACAGCGAGCAAGTGAGGGAGAGAATCCAAAAAAATTAGATAGGCCAGCCCCGTGGCCGAGTGGTTAAGTTCGTGGGCTCTGCTTCGGCGGCCCGGGGTTTCACCGGTTCAGATCCCGGGTGTGGACATGGCACCGCTCATCAGGCCACACTGAGGTGGTGTCCCACATGCCGCAATCAGAGGCACTCACAGCTGGAATATACAGCTATGTACTGGGGGGCTTTGGGAAGAAGAAGAAGAAAATAAAAAAAAGATTGGCAACAGATTTTAGCTAAGGTGCCAATCTTTAAATAAAAAAGAAATTAGAAAAGGAAGGGAAATTTAGCTAAAGATGCAGAGGAGAGTTTTCAAATTAAAGAGAACAGCAAATACAGATGTGTGCTGGTTAGCTTGGAGTGTTCAGTAGAGAATGCATGTATTCTCGTCTGCTCCAGCTGCCGTAACAAGAAATCACGGACTGGCTGGCTTACCCAACAGAAGTCATTTTCTCACAATTCTGGAGGCTGTAAGGCCAAGATCAAGGTGCTGGCAGGGTTTCTGGTGAGAATTCTCTTCCTGGTTTGCAGACAGCTGCCTTCTCTCTGTGTCCTCACGTGGCCTGTCCTCTGTACTCCTGGGGAGAGAGATAGATCCCTGGCGTCTCTTCCTCAACTTATAAGGACACCTGTCCATTTGGATGAGGGCCCCACCCTCATGACCTCCTTTAACTTAATTACTTCTTTGAAGGTCCTATCTCCAAATGCAGTCACAGTGGGTTGGAGCTTCAGCATGTGGATTCTAGGGGGGCACAATTCAGTCTGTAACAGCATACTTTTGTAGAAAAATAGAAATTGCCAAGAGAAGCAGAAAACCACAGAACTAACTTGGAAACTGACAGAATGATTTCCCAAACAAATATGAGTCAGAGAGTTCAGCAAACAAGCTCTTTCAAACTTTCAAAGAACGTTTCTAGGCTGTTTAAACTGTCCAGAAAACAGAAAAGGATAGGATGCTTTCCGATTCATTTTACAAGTCCAGCGCAGCTGTGACACATACACCTGACAAAGATAACCCCAGTCTGGCATCTTAACAAGATCCCAGGTGATTTGTGCGCATGTTAGTTTGAGAAGTGATGCACAGCATTACGCTGAGGGTTTTCAAAATAAGGCCCTCGAATCGAAAGAACTAGCAGGAGCCCAGATGGCCTGAGACCAGAGCAGCCTTGAACAAGGAACGGCCCAGAAAGGGCAGCATGGAGAAGCCCTGGGCCAGAGCTCAAGGGCTCAGAGGGGCTGGCTGGGCTGTCCACACCAGTCTGCTGGACATGCAGGGACACACAAGGAGCCAGGAATGGAGTGGACACCCCTACTCCAATGCCACGTACGCAGGGCGTGAGTTTGACATGCTTGGGATATCCCAGAGGATGTTCCTGGGGCCGAGGTCACCAAGTTAACACTAACTGCTAAAGGCCATGAAGAGGCAGGTCAGCTTAGTTCAGTGGATGAAACCTAACAACGGAACTCTCTGGGGAGGTAGGAGCTCCCCATCACTATATGACCAGAGGAGAGCTGGCTCTGGGAGAGAAGCTGGCCTTGGTGTCATCAGAAGTCTCTCCAAGCTTGAAAGTTTCAGACTCGTAGCAACTCTAATCCTTCCACTGCTCCATACCACCCCATAATGATCATTGCCGACTTGGCTGGCCAGGACATATGATTTTTCATTTTCAGAAAACTTTGTTTCTGCATGCTCTGTGACCTTCTCCTCTCCAAGCTCTCATTACCATCTGTTGGCAGCATCTCTCAAGATGATCAGTGTGGAACAGGAGTGAGCAGAAAGCATATCTGACCTCGCTTGCATTACTGGTCATATACATGCAGACGGGCCTGAGAAGTGCCACCCAGACAGGTGCATCTATATCCGTCTCTTCCCTTGTGTTGCCATGGTGAGCATCCTGTCAGGTCCCAGGCTCAGAGTGGATGCTGAGGGAAGGCTGCAGGCTTGAGGACCATTCAAGACATCCATTAGAAGCATTAACAACCCTGGCCTTCCCTCTCTCCCTAATGGGCTAAATGGTGGCTTGCGGCACTAATGGGTGCTTAGCCACAAAGAAACCTGCAATAGCTAATGCCCTGTCCTTTATTATGTCGATTTCAATGACAGATGAAGTGCTTTCATTATCATCTCCATTCACAGCCTTACAAATGCCTAAATTACTCGAGCTTGGGCCACTCCTGGTCACACATGCGAAAAAGGCTGTAGGACTGAGAATTTAAAAAGCAAAAGCATTGTCAGTGTTGTCAACAAACACCATGACAGGCTTTAGGGGTTTGTAAGAGCAGATGCTGAGCCACCTGTTAACTCCCAGTAGGGTCAATGTCATAGTTCCCTCAATACTGGGTTACAGGCTCAGAGAAAATGGACACTGTCAAATCAATGATACGGAAGTTACGATTTACCAAGGACACCTTCCTAGTAAAGTATGCCAGGAGATATCTCTGGGGTGCATGGGTCAGGGTACAGTGAGCGTGACTCCGTGGCCCTCTCATTCCTCACAGGGGGCAACTTGGTTGGAGGTACTAGAATTCCCACTAGTCTAGAGAAAGGTCCTGCCAGGACCCAAGAAGCCCCAAATGAGCCCTGATCAAGCTGTTTATCCCCCACTCTGAGCTGGGACTCTGGGTTTTCTCCCTTGGGTAGGAAGGAGTACACTCTGTGCACATGGAGAAAAAGGGAACAAACACTGGTGATAAGAAGGACAGACTGGAGGAGTTCTTAGGACTCTTGACAAAGTTTCCGTTTTCCTCCTTCTGAGCACGTGTACCTCCTTGACTCTTGAAGTTAGATGTGGCCAAGACACTTGCTTTGGACATTGAAATGTCAGTGGAAGTGACATTTATCATTCCAGTGGACGTGAGAGAATAAGTAGAAGCGATATTTGAAGAGAGAATGGCTGAGCATTTTCCAAAACTAATGAAAGACAATAATCCACAGATTCCAGAGGTCTAACAAATAAATAAAAAGAAACCCACAGGTCAACATGACAATGAAACTATAGAAAAATAAAAGATAAAGAAAAATCATTTAAAACAGACATAGGAAAAGAAATAGATTACCTTCGTAAGAAGTTAGGTAACGATGGAATTCTGAATTCTCAAGCAGAGAGTGGAAGCTGGAAGAAACTGAACTCAGCTTCAATGTTAAGAAAGAAAATAACACCACTATACTCAGCGAAATATCTTTCAAGAAGGAGGATGAAATAAAGACATTTTCAGACAAACAAAACCAAAAGTGTTTGTCAAGAGGAAATTCTAGAAGATAAACTTCCAGCAGACACAAAGGGATCCCACACGGTGGGTCTGAGGTGCAAAAACAGAGAGGAGTGAACAGGAGGAAGAGTGCACACAAGCTTTGACGATGTAAAAGGACAACAGCAATACTGTCTTGTCAAGTTTTTAAAAATTAGGCTTAAAATACAGGGAACAATAACGTAATAAGTCAAGGGGGGAGTAAATGAAGAAGTCCATAATATCCAGGAAGGGGGTGAAACTTTTATTAACTTTAAACCTTGGTAAGTTATCTATGAAGGTTTTAATTTGTACAGTAACCACTAAACGATTAGAGAATGTATAACTTACAAAATAGTGGGGGAAATGGAAAGATTTTTTAAAACTGTCTGTTTAAAAGAAGAGAAGAAAGAAGAAACAAATAAACCGAAGAATAAGTCAAGAAGCACATAATAAGATGGCAGATTTAAACCCAAATACATGGGGGATTATATTAAACAGGTGAGTTTAAAGACAGTTAAATGGTCACAGACATGCCACAAACAATTTTGCATGACAGCTGTCCCCAAAGTGCCCCACCCCTTGAAAGTGGTGGACAACAAGTAGCCTGTTCCTGAGGACTCACGCTGCCCATTGTGACCATGACATCACACAGCATAACTTGCAGAGTCACACAGGGCTGGCACGTACATACCTTCTTCACCTTCCAGGCAGGGCAGTTTGGGGTTTTGGCTCTTGCATCTGCTTTACATAGTTCTTCTGTCTCACGTGCCGTTTGATAACTCTGTTCTCTGTGCAGCTGCTCCTGACAGCTCCTTGTCCTTTTTCTAATCCACTACTCGTGGTCCCAGAGAACAGGAAACGTGAGCTGATAAGACCTGTGCGTACAAGGCCAACGCTGGGGCAGAGAAAATCTCCATTATTCCCACCAAGGGCCTTTTCCAAGAGGGGCATTTTGTTTTGACTCTTGGCAGTGACCATTCTGCTTCAAGAACAATTTCTCATGGAGCCAGAAGCCTTGGAAGTTTGCCCTTACAACCCTCACCACCGAATCCCGCTCAGCAGATTTCAGTACCACCTGGCATCATGCAGGAGAAAGAATCCCAAGAAAGCCAAAAAGATGGCCAGCTGCAAATACAATGCCTGCCACGTGGTCCCCATCAAGAAGCTGGAGGAGCACGAGGCTGCCTCTGTCAACAGGAGCACAGCAGAGGAGGACAGCTCGAGCCCTCTCAAAGTTAGCCTTCTGAGTTCAGAGCAGAATGGAAGTGCCCCTCCGGTGTCCCCCTGGCTCCCCAACGCTGAGGTCTGGAATGGGCTCCCCAACGCTGAGGTCTGGAATGTCGATGGCCCTAACTGCCACCCCATGTTCATCCTTAAGACTTTTGTTCCCCAAAAGCTTGTTTGTGAGAGCGACGCAAGAGAGTCAGAGAGAGAGGACCATCCCCCATCCCTGACCAGCCCCCAAAAGACCCTCAGACCCAGAGAGCAAACCACAGGCAGCAGAAAGAAGATGTGTGCCTCTTAAACACGTGAAAGGAGACGCAACTCACCAGAATAAAAGGCACGGAAAGTGAACTTCACTGGAATGCTTTTTTTTTTCCACCGAAGGAGATTGGTAAAGATCAAAAGGCTTAAGAGATTCTGCTGGCAAAGGTGGGGCCAAACGGGCACTTTCGTAACATTTGTGAGAATATAAGTTGATAAACCTCCATGGAGGGCAATTTGACCATAGCTTTAAAAATGATCAGTGCATTTGCTTCAATGGAGCCATTCCACTTCTAGGAATTCATCCTGTAAATATATTCACACATGTGGAAAATGAGGTAAACATAAGGTTATTCACTGCAGCATTATTTGTAGCAGCAAAAGGTCAGAAATGACCTACGTATCCATTAGGGGAGCTTGATTAAATGAAGCACGATGCGGCCATACTAGGAAATAGTATGCTGCCATGAAAAAGAGTAAAGCTCTTTCTGTACTGACAGGGAAAGGCTAAGATGTGTTTTTAACTCAGGGACCAGCGAACTTTTCTCTAAAGGGCCAGAGAAAAAATATTTGAGGTTTTTTTTGTGAGCTGTATAGTCTCTGTCACAACTATTCAGTTCTGCCTTGGTAGAACGGAAGCAGCCACAGACACTGTGTAGACAAATGAACGTTTGTTGTTAGTGCCAATGAGTTGATTCTGACTTGTGGCAACCTTGCGTCCAGCAGAGTGGGACCCTGCCTGGTCTTTTGGTGCCATCCTCCCACCTTCCGGCGCTGTTTCAGACAATGCCCCGCACTATTCATAGGGTTTTCATGGCCAATTCTTTTGGAAGTGGGTGGCCAGGTCCTTCCTCCTAGTCTGTCTTAGTCTGGAAGCTCCCCTGAAACCTGTCCACCATGGGTGACCCTGCTTGTATCTGAAATCCCGTTGGCAGAGCTTTCAGCTTCACAGCAACACACAGCCGCGACAGTATGACAAATGGCAGATGGGTGCTGTGGTTCCCTGACCAGAACACGAACCCAGACCATGGTGGTGAGAGCGCCAATCTTAACCATTAGACCACAGCTGGCTCAAATGAACATAGGTTCCAATAAAACTACTTACAGAAACCAGTGACGGGCTGAATTTGGCCATAGTTTGCCAACCTCTGGGTTAACAGATAGAAGTCTGGAACACTCTCTATATGATGCCACCATTTTTGTAGAGTTGTGGGAAAGGACGTGTATAGGTCTGTGCTTGTGTTTGCATAAATTTCCTCTCCAAGGTCACTCTAGACAGGGGTATGTCCACAAAGCCCAAAATATTTACTCTCTAATCGCTACAGAAAAGTCCTGCCAATCTCTTCACCAGAAACTCACGTCAGCTGCCTCCTGGGAAGAGAACAAGGCAACTGCAGGCAGGGATGATAGGCTTTTTTATATGTGAACACACGCGAATGCATTATCTGGTCAAAAATTAAAATACACATTTTTCAGGAAGAAATCTTAACTGTTGTTTTTTTAAGTAATCATAACTTCCTGGCCCCTTCAACTGTTTCTACAAAGTATTAAGGATTTCTTCTCGGAAAAAAAAAGAAGTTCTGGGTGTTGGCCTCAGAAACTCCATGATAAATAAAGTACATGGACTAGAGAATTTCATACAGGAAGCAGAGGAAATAAGAAATGATGCATAGGGTGCATATCTGTAAACTGCAGGTCAACAGGACCAGGATAAAGAAAAAAGGAATTTGGTTTGGGGTATGAAGGAAACAAATTGGTCATGAGTTAATCATTGTTGAAGCTGAGTGAAGGATAAATTTTACTATTCTCTACTTTCATATAAATTTATCTTACTGTTGTCTCTATTTTTATATAAATTTGAAATCTTCCATAGTAAAAATAGTTTAATATATATGCTAAATGCAATGTGGTACCCTGGATTGGATCCTGGAACAGAAAAAGACGTTAGTGGTGTCGATGCAAATAAGCAATAACCAATCTATAGATAAGAAACATAGAGTGATATTGAGCCAATGCTGAGGACTAGCCCGGAAGTGCTCTCTCCACCAGGGAAGAAAGCACTCTGAGGAAGCATGGGTTACAGCGTGCTTATACACCATTTCAGAACAAAGAACATACATCAAGCATGGCAGGAATACAATCTTTCCCCCCAAATCACAAGGATACGTTTTGCTGCAGTTTAGCACATACACAGCTGACCTTGGTTCTCTGGGAAGAAAATCTTGTTTTCAAAGAAGTGCTGGTATTGGCATCAGAGAAAGGGAGACATTCATCTCTGTCTTTAAAGAGTGTGTTCTTTGCTTTGGGAAGATGTTCGAAACATGCACAAAGCATGTTTGGTGGGCCATAAGTCAGGCTGCTCTGGGAAAAACAAGTTTTAGGCTGAATCAGGGTTAAACCAGAATGGCTTCTTCGTATACCTCAATATGTGAAAAACTCTTAATGTTCTTAATATTTTCATCAGTGGAAAAACTGGTAAAATTCAAATAAAGTCTGCAGTTCAGTTAATAGGATTTTACCAATGTGAATTCCTTTGTTTTGCTCAACGTACCATGGTCTTGTAAAATGTTAACATTAGCGGAAGTCGGGTAGGGGGCATAGAGGAACTCTTTGTACCATTTTTGCAAGTTTCCTGTAAATCTAAAATGATCTCAAAATGAAAAAAATGAAATAAACACACACAGAGCAAGGAGCAGCAAGATGGATACAAGGATGGACTCTTAAGATGCATTGCTGGGACTGAAGCCCCACGCCCCCGCCTATTGGCTGCTGGCCCTCAGGCAGCTCCCTAACCTCGCTGTGGTCCTGTTTCCTCATCCACAAAGTAGGCACCATAAACTCAGGATGGCGTGGAGGACTGAGCGATTTAACACAAGAAGGATGATTAAGACGCTGTCTAAGACGCGGGAAGCCCTCAACGCTCACTGCTAGTAGTGGCAACAGGGGTGGCAGCATTCAGCAAAAAAATATAGAGTGGAGTAAGAGAAACAATGATAAATAAGTAAATGTATAAGATATGTAAACAAATTTAATCAACTTAGAAAATCATCAATTTTGAATTCAAAATGATAAAACTAGATAAAAATAGGCTAGGGGAGGGCATTGTTCAGGGGGATAGAAACATCAAATAACAAAAATGTATATCAAAAATTTTAAATAGCCTCTAAAACAACAGAATTTTTTTTTTGAGGAAGACTAGCCCTGAGCTAACTACTGCCAGCCCTCCTCTTTTCCCTGAGGAAGACTGGCCCTGAGCTGACATCCGTGCCCATCTTCCTCTACTTTATACATGGAACACCTGCCACAGCATGGCATGCCAAGCAGTGCCACGTCTGCACCCGGGATCCGAACTGGCGAACCCCAGGCCACCGAGAAGCAGAACGTGTGAACTTAACCACTGTGCCACCGGCCTGGCCCCCAGAAATATTTTTTAACAAAGAAAAAGAGGAAAAAGGAATAGTAAAGAGAAAACACAATTAAATGATAGAAATCAATCCAAATATATCAATAATCATATAAATGAAAACATTTAACTCACCTATTAAAAAAAATTCCATTTATCTTTCTAAATCAAATGCATGTCCATTCTAATTAATACTAACCAATACCTTTAAGCCAGAGATAGTAAATACGTGAAAGATGTGCCACCACTACCACCTCCTGTGCATATAGCAGACATAACTAATCAATTATAGTACTTTCAGAATCCTCCTTCACACAAGGCTCCAGGCTGCCATTACATAGAGACAGAGGGCAGCTCTATTTTGACAGAGCCCCCTGTGGGTAGGTTCCCCACTTGGAGCACTCGCAGCCTCCCAGCCTGACTCAAGGTGTTTCAGGAAGCATAAGGAAATAAAGGGCTTAAGAAAAACTCCTGCCAGGAGATCTTGGGGGTAAGACCAGGCAAGAGAGGAGGAACGTCCATTCTAAGTTCCTGAGCTGGATCTCAGCCGCCTGTTCCCTCTCCTCCTCAGCCCTTGTTCCTTGCCTCTGCGGGGCCTGTCCCAGCCACACTCCTACAGGGACCATCATAAAGACACTTGTTAGCAGTGACAGTGACCACAGCAAGTGAATGCTGGACTGGGTGCCAGTGATTGACTCACAAAGGAAAGCAGACAATGGACCAGGGAAGGGCACCCCCACCGGCACTGGAGAGCGGGCAAGCTTTCCAAGTTCATGGGGAGGATTCCTGGCAAAGGGGGAACCTAGCAGAAAATCCACGACTTACGGCAGAGAGAGCTGCGGCATGGCCGAGGCAGGAGGAGAGAAAGGGGAGCTACACTGGGCCAGGAGGCTGCCCTGCAGACGTTATTTTATTACGTCCTGGCCGCTGCACTGTGTATTTTTATTTCCAATACACAGATACGAAAAGTGAGTCTCAGAGAAGCTAAATAAATTGCCTCGGTTCACAAAGCTAGCAAGCGGCAAGTGGCCCAGTGAAATGGAGCCCATCCCCACAATTCCACTCCCAGATATCTATAAACCAGAAGTGTGCACAGGAGTTTGCCAAAAGATGAGGACAAGCTATTCATAACACACTATCTGCTTTTTTGTTGGTGAGGAAGATTGGCCCTGAGCTAACATGTGTTGCCAATCTTCCTCTCTTTGTTTGAGGAAGACTATCACCAAGCTAATATCTATGCCAATCTTCCTCCACTCTGTATGTGGGACAGCGCCACAGCATGGCTTGATGAGCGGTTTGTAGGTCCGCATCCGGGATCCAAATCTGTGAACCCCAGGCCACTGAAGTGGAGCACGCAAACCCAACCACACTACCACCAGGCTGGCCCCATAACGCACTATTTGTAATAGCCAATCCAGAAACGCTCCACGTGTTCTTCAGGAGAGTAGGTAAATTATGGAAAAGTCAGACAATGGAATACTATACAGTCGTGAGAAGCAGCAAACTAACTACCCAAGTCAACATGGGTAAATCTCACATAATGTGAAATTCAGTTTACACGATGTTTAAAAAAGGCAAAACAAATCTATGGTGTTTGAAGTCAGGGTGGTGTTTACCCTTGGTTGGGGGACGGGGTTTACAGGGTGCTCGTCGTCTTGTATTTCTTGATCTGCGTGCTGATTACGCGAGTGTGTTCTTTGTGAAAATTCATCCAGCTGTCCACTTGGGGTTTGTGTGGTTTCCTGTACGTTGAACTCCACGGAAAGTCTTTAAAGACTGACCCTGTACCTAACGCATCTGCTTTATCTACTGCACGACCCCCCTTCCCAGGCTGGTAAGTACGAAACAGACGATTACATGGAACAGGGCACCACTAAAGCGCCAGCCTTCAAGTCCAAGACTGGGCTCGAGTCCTGACTTGACCACTTTCTAGTAACTTCCGCTCAGAGCAGTCAACTGAAACAAGCACATGAACTTCTCCTTTGCAGGGTTTCTTGTGCGTGAGAAAGGAACGAGAAG
The DNA here is from genome assembly GCF_041296265.1 of Equus caballus. Lineage (NCBI taxonomy): Eukaryota > Metazoa > Chordata > Mammalia > Perissodactyla > Equidae > Equus > Equus caballus. Next base: position 34,159,796 of record NC_091705.1, on the reverse strand, counting down.
GCATTTGGCAATAACATCCTAAGAGCCATATTTTCTGAGCCCCGAGGGGGTGCCAGTGTTCTCTCCAACCCCTTCAGCAACTCTGAAAGGTTCCGGGTTCTCCCACTCTGTAGCCGAGGAGGCCAGGGCTCGGAGCAGGAAAGAGTCACAAGCTGTAACAGCCAGGCTGGGATTCACACCCAGGACTGTCTGAGCCCAAGTCAGAGCTTTATCCACGGCTGCAGGGGAGGCACGGAAAGCTTGCCCCGAGTCCCGGAGGACAACCAAGACACGGGCACAGTCACAATGGCTCTGGATCCCCCACTCCTTCATCCCACTCGTTTCTAGCAAAGTTCCAAGTCTTCTAAGTCCCTCCCCCACCCTGCTAAGCCCGGTGCATGGCTCCTTTTCCTCAGGGCTTTTTGGTGGACATGAGTCTACCTTCTGTATCAGCTAGTTACTGCCACATCAATGCTGAGTAACAAACCACCCCAACATTCAGTGGCTTAAAAAACATTCTTATCACGTGTCATTTGGGGCTTGGCTAATCTAGGTCCACAAAAAGAAGCAGACAGAAAAACCAAGATGTTGGGTACTTGGACAAGAGGATTAGCATGTAACAAAAATGGGACACACTCTTTTCAGATGCACAAGGAACATTTTCAAAATCGATCCTATGCCCGACCGTAAGGCAAGTCTCAACAAATTTCAAAGACGTGAAGCCACACAGGCTATGTTTCCTGACTACAGGCGAATTAAGCTGGAAATCAACAGTTAAAAATGACAAAGCCTTCCCCACCCCTCTGGTCCTGGCTGCCCCGGGCTTCTCTCTCAATCACATCGCTTCACGGCAGACGCAACGCTTACTGAGCGTCCACTGGGCTCAGGCCTGGGCAGCTCTCTGGACACGGTGCCAGGACTGTCTCAGAGAGGAGACAGACCTCCTCCCAACTGACCTTTCTGGAGGGCGTTTGAAACTCAGGCTCTGCCCCTGCGCTATCAGACTGTCCCATTCGTTACGTACTTTAACCTAAATACCTACGGCTTAGCCCTAGTTAATATATAAGTAAAATACCTTCATCCTGACCAGCTGGGACCGCCGGTCTGTATCAGTGAAAAGTTTGGTTCTCAGTTCATATCAAAACTCAGCTTTAATTTCAAACATGTGTGGCCAAGGGCGGAAACATGAAATCCATCTGAGAGAGAGTTAAATCACTATCATCACTAAATCAGAGGCTCGGTGATCTCTGGAAACAGCTGGAACACAGAACTGATTCACGCTCAAGGCAGCCGAGAAAGCGGCGAGTTCAGGCAATCAGACGCCCAAGCTAACCCTGGCCTGTCAGCTACCTGTTCTAGGACCCCGATGTCCCCACAAACCAGCTTCCCACGCACCCTGGTCCTTCCTTTGGTGTCAGATATGACAAGGGGAGAATTTTCTCTCTGGGTAAAGAATCTTTTTTTTCACAACTGCTGTCCATCCATGGAGCTGGATGCCGAGCAATAGAGTCACCTCTCCCCATCAGTGGAGGTGTTTGAAGAACGGCCAGACAACAGCATGACGGGACTGCTGAAGAGGGGGCCTGGGAAACAGAAAAATATTTCTAAAGGACCTTCCAAGACCTTCAACAAATCTGGGCCACTTTCCCCGCTGCTGCGAACACATCAATGGCCACCAGGTGGCGACAGAGTCACACCATCATTGCAAAGGCTTTAATAACCCAGAATAGAGGTTTCTCGAAAATACCAGGAATCTAATTGAAACAAAACGTAAACAACTAAAATTAAAGATAGGATTACCATACGATCCATCAATCCCACTCCTGGGTATGTATCCAAAAGGACTGAAAGCAAGATTGCGAAGATATTTGCACGCCCATGTTCACAGCAGCTCTGTTCACAGCAGATGAGAGGTGAGAGCAACCCTAGAGTCCGTCAACTGATGATGGATGAGTAAAGTGTGGTCTGTACAGACAATGGAATAGTATTCAGCCTTAAAAAGGAGGATAGTATGCTAAGTTAAAAAAGCCATTACAAAAAGACAAATACTGTATGATTCCGTTTATATGAGGTTCCTAGAGCAGTCAAATTCACAGAAATAGAAAGTAGTGGTTGCCAAGAACTAGGAGGAGGGGGAAATGGGGAGTTGCTATTTAATGGGTACAGAATTTCAATTTTTCAAGGTGAAAAAATGACAGAGATCTGTTGCATGACAATGTGAATATAGTTTACGCTAGTGAACTACACACAAGAGGTTAAGACGGTAAACTTTATGTTACGTATTTTTACTGCAATTTTTTTAAAAAACCCATAAACAACTGAGTCTGGCATGGAGGAGAGATCTGGGATTGTCTGTCATGAGAGAGACTGCGAATCAGACCTTCAGTCACTGTGTCCCCGGGCACCCCAGGACAGGTAAGTGTCGATGGAGAACATGTTCTGGCACAGGGCGTCCTGCATATGGGAGGGGGTGGGGCATGACTCTGGGAAGAGGCCTCCAGGCTCTTGAAGGGGTTGTGTCTGGGTGGCTGGAGTGGAAGAAGTGGGAGATTCCACCTCCTGAGACACACGTACAACTCTCAGACCATGGACAATTTTTGGTCAGGCCCTGTGGCCACACAGCAGAAAGCCAGGTCTCCCCTTGGCCTTGTCAAGAGAGCGACCCCACCTTGAGTGGTCTTGATGAGAATCAAGGCTGCCCCTGCCCCGAGGAGAGAAGTCCAAGGCATCCTGCCCTACATACCGATCTATATCATCCTCCAGGAAGCATAGGACATCTCGACCTGATCCGATCTGATTCTTATCTAAAGTTATAGGACCACCCGATAACCAGACCCCACATGAACTGATACCATTTTAATGACTTTTTTTTAACATAATCTTTCCTTTGTCTTGTAAAGAAATAACTCACATACCTATGCCTTATAAATTTAGCCCTGCCCTCAACCCATTGCAGCTCTTACTGTCCACGGGTCCTGTCCCCATGCTATTCCATGCTATTCTCTGAATAAAAGAGCATGACTGCCAGAACTTGAGAGTCCAAGAAATTTTTCTGTCAACTCCTTGGCTTGCTGAGCCCACATCAGTCTAACATGGAGATTCTTAGCTCAGGAATGCTGAACAATGGCCAGAGGATGGCTGATCAGGGCCGGCCCAGTGGCGCAGCAGTTAAGTTCGCACGTTCTGCTTCGGCAGCCAGGGTTCGCCAGTTCAGATCCCGGGTGCAGACATGGCACTGCTTGGCAAGACATACTGTGGCGGGCATCCCACATATAATGTGGAGGAAGATGGGCATGGATGTTAGCTCGGGGCCAGTCTTCCTCAGCCAAAAAAGGGGGATGGGCAGCGGCTGTTAGCTCAGGGCTAATCGTCCTCAAAATAAAAAAAAACAGAAACAGAGGATGGATGATCTTGCTTGGTTTTCACTGTTCATTCAAGAAATATTTGTTGAGCACCCTCTGTGGGCCAGGCACTGATCAGGTGCTGGAGATAAAGCAGAGAACATGATGGTGTTGCCCCAGCTCCCTCAGAGGTTACATGCAAGTGGGGAGGGTCATACAAGCAACCAGTACAACACATGTGTAATTGCAGCTGGGCCTGAGGCTCCTGGGAGGCGGGGGCAGGTGGAGGGGACTATCACCATGGAAACCACATGGCCAAATTGCCCTGAATCTGCCGGGACTGACTTGGAGTGAGTGAGGCTCTAGGAGGTGCCATGGAAACCCAGGAAGAAGAAAAGATAACAACAGCCCTAAAATCTCCAAACTTTGAATTTGATTAATAAAAAATATGGGACCTTATGTTTTTTACCCCAAGCGAATGAACACATCAGTTATCTCCCTGCCACTCAAAGTGCTGTCCCCAACTCAGCATCACCTGGAAACCTGTTAGAGGTGCAGCATCTCAAGCCTCAGCTGAGAACCTCCCGGGTCAGAGCCTGCACTTTAGGAGGATCCCTAGTAATCCATGTGCAGATCAGAGCTGGAGAAGCACTGTGTTAGGATTAGCAGGGCTTCCCTCCGAGGAAAACAGGGTGGACGAGAGGCAACTTCTCCTTTCTGATCTATGCACTTCGACATCATCTGAATTTCGTGTAAGGCTTTTATAAGTTAAAAAAATAGACAAATATCTAATAAAACCATCTTGGAAAACAATTCCCCTTATTAAAAGGGAGATATAAAAATGCAAATAAATGTTTTACTGCATATCTCAAACATTATAAACAAACACCCCGTACCTAAACATATGTGCCCACAGCTTCACTGAACGTCTTCACCTCCCAAACCCTCACCAGGGGGCTGGCCCGCTCCCAATCCCCTACAGCTTCCTCAAAGTGAGAATGCCATTCTCCCATCCACGCAGGGTTCTTCACAACTGGGAGGCGATCTGCTCACGGCCAGGCCGTTCCTCCACCCTGTGTTGGTCCAACCTAGGTTTCAACCATCGGCTGTGGCCTCCCCCTGCCCCTAGTCCCCGCCCTTTCCTCACGGAGGACCAGGACACCTGACCAATTCATCCTGGACCCCCAAGTACCCACAGTCCCCGTTCCCCATGACAGCATTTCTATCAGTTACAAACCATCCCAAAACGTACTGGCTTAAAACAATACTGATTCATTATTTCTCATGAGTCTGTGGTCAGCTGGGCAGTCCTTCTGGACTGGATTAGATTGGGTGAGGCTGGATGGCTCAGGACAGGGTCTGAAGACTCAGCTGGGAAAATGGGGAACTCTCGTCTCCTCCAGCAGGCTCCCTCACAGTGCCTCGCGTGGTAATTGTGCAATTCCGTTGGGCAAAGTAAGTCACGGCCATGTGACCTACTCAAGGGTGTGGCTGCAGAGAACAGCGATTCACTAGGGCCATTAAACGAATAATCTCCTGCAGCCTCTATGCCTCTGACCTGCTCACCTTCACCTCCAGCCACCAAAGGCCAAGCCACCATCAGGACCTTGCCAGAACACTCACCCTCTGCCATCCTGACTGAAGCATGCGTTTCCCTCCTACTCTCATCTCCCAGGGGTTCCCAGCCCTCCCTCTCCTGTACTCCCTGAACTCAGAAGCTCGCTGGCTAACTCCCTCTTGCTCTTCACACTGGCCCAGCCAACACCGGGCCCTGGATGAACCCAGATGGCCAAGTTCTCCAGGCCACCCACAGGCTGTGTGCCCCAAAACTTGTGCTCAAGAAACAGTGGGCCCTCGGCACTGACGCAGTGCACCCAGTGCCCCCTTCCCAGGCAGGCTGTCCCTCCTGGTCCCCATGGTGGCCAGGGGCTGTGTCCAACCTTCTCACTCAAACCTCTCTCCTCCTCTTAGCACTCTGCCTGGCCCCCTTGCTTTTATCCCCCTGCTGTATCTTTCTTCAAAGTCCCACGACCTCTGGCACGTTTGCATAGTTTTGTTTATAGTTCGTCTGCCCTCTCTAGAATCTAAGCTCCCTAGGAATAAGGTTGTTTGGGGGTTTTTTTTCACTGTTGCATCCTCAGCATAAGAACCATGCCTGGCGCATGGGTGAGGAGGGGCGGCTGCCAGAGGAAACCTCCATGTGTTTATTTAATGCAAGAGGCAGAGGACAGCTCCAGTGCAGAGCTCAGAAGTCTGCGGCCGCCGCGGCCACCTCCCTCGGCGGACAGGGAAGAGGTGCAGGATGAACCCCGAGAATAGGTGGGCAAGACCACGGGGAGCAGGGGCACGAGGCGAACAGCCTCTGGCGTGTTGTAGGCCAGTTTGTCCAGTGTAGCTACCATCCACCCACCTGTGAATCTCCCACAGGTCGTTGTTAAAATCCCCATTTCCAGGTTCCACCCCACGAGCCTCTGATCAGCCCCAGGGTGGGAGACTTGGTGGGCAGGCGGTCCCAAGGCACGCTGCATCCAAGTGTGATCTGGGTGTTCTACAGACTGAGCTGTAGTGGGAACCCCAGGGATGAAGGGACCCCGGGCCCCACTCTCACTGCAGGACAGGGGTTGCCCATTAATGCTGAGAGCCCCGTAGGTCACCAGGGGAAGGAGTTTGGAGTGAGGGGAGTCCAGACCAAAAAATCAGCAAAGGGACAGGAGTGTGAGGCAGGCATGGCCCCTCCACGGAACAGGCTGGAGCATCCGTCTCGGCCACACGGGCCACACGGGCTGCAGGAGGCAGTGTCCCATCTCCACTTCAGCTCTCAAGAGCAGGAACCAGGACACAGCCAGGCTCAAACCAGGCACAATGATGTGTGACTGGACAGGGGCCACCTGGGGAGGGTTCTGCATGCTGAGTGACAGGAGCCCATGTGCAAGCTCGGCAAGGCAGGGGTGTGTCTGGGTCAGACTTGAACCCTGGGGTCCTAACTCCCACTCTTTCTCTTTAGAGGATGGGGGCCCACAGGCAAGAGGACCTGCCCCAAGTCTCCCTTGGGAGCCAGAGGCACTGAGCAGGGTCTAGGTATGGTCCTTCCCCAGGTGGGTGCCGCCTTGCAGTGAACTGAGACCTCAGCCCCCAGGGATGGCCACACGCCCCATCCCATGAGCCCCACTGCTGAAAACCTCACTCCCACATCTAGACCTTCTCAGAACCGGCGCCTGCCCCCCTTCAATCCCCAATGACTCTTCCCAGCTACCAGCCAAGGACGACGGTCCGCCCACTGGGCCATGACCAGGGACACAGCCCCGGTTGTCACTGCCACCATGGCCTTGGGGAGTGAGGGCCACTGTGGCAAGCAGGTTCTGCCTAGGTGCTGGTCACTCCTTGTTTACCAGTCTGACCTGGAGGCTGGGCTCATCACAGGCCAGGTCAGCCATCAGTGGCAAAGGCCAAGTTCTGATGCACAACTTCTCTCACCCCCACCCCACAGGCAAGAGTCCTCGGGATTTTGCAGACGCCCACTGGGTGCAGAGATGAGAAACGGCTCTCAGAACACTGGGCCCTCTAGTGTATAAGGGTTCACAGTCCCCAGGCCTGGGCTGTGCAGACAAGGCTGCACTGTGAAGATGAGAGCAAAGGTCCCCACAGCCCTGGGGGCCCCAAGGACAGTTGCCAGGGAAGCATGAGCAGGGCCCAGGAGAAGGGTGGATGCCAGAACAGCAGAAAGAGAAAGGTAATTTTATTCTTTCAAGAAGATGCACCAACAGGTTGAGGGGAGGAGCACGCTGGCCACGTCCCCCGTCCTAAGCAGGGGTCTGAGATGGGGCCAGGCCTGCCCAAGGCATGGGAGAAGCTAATGGGGCTGCCTGCGGCACTGGGGAGAGCACTGAGCAGGCCCAGGGTGGGACTTTGTTCTGTTAGCACCAGGAACCGCCCGCAGCCGGACTTGGAGACAGGGCAGGGGTGGCCCTGCTGTCTCCACCTGAGCAGTCTGGGGAGGGGCTGGCGGCAGAAGGCTCGCTGCAGGCGGTCACCTGAGTGTGAGTCGCAAATTCACTGACCCCCTTGGTCCCCCAGCCCCCTGTAAACATGAGAATGGGCTCGTGACCACCAAGCCCCTCAAGACAAGATGAGGGTCCGCGATGTGTGGCTGGGCTTCAAGCGGCCCAGGAGCTGCCGGGCTTTCTCCTGCATGAAGAGCTGGTCCCTGGTCCCCCCGCAGGCCACCGTCTTCCAGGCGCTGGTCATCTGGGAGGAGGTAAGAGGGTTATGTTCCAGGCAAGGACAGCATGCTCCCAGCGAACCCTGGCAAGCCTGGCCGGGGAGGGGTGGGGGGCATTTTTATGACCCTCTCTCTCTCTCCCTCCCTCCCTCTAGAAGCCCCAAGTCTTTTTGTGCTCTCTCCACCTTCCCGGTGGCCCTGGGGAAGTCATTCCCATCTCAGGGCTTCCTCAGCTGTAAAGCAAGGAGGATGAGCCAGACAACATGGCTACCCTCCATGCTCTCCGTGTGGCACCAGTCTCCACGTGAGGAAAAGCTGCAGCCACACAGGCTGGTGAGGAGGAGGGGCGAGGAGTTCATACATACAGATGCTGAGATCTGGACAGCCAAGGGCAGCCCCTGCCCTCAAGGACAGACATGTGCTAAGCCACCAAATAGAGACAGTGACCTGATTACAAGTAAGACTGTGTCATAAGTATTGGGGGTGGGGAGGGTGGCTCCCCAGTAGGTGGGTTCCCTGAGGGAGTGGTGTTTGGACTGAGATCTGGAGCAAACAGAGCCACAGAAGAGCATTCAGGCAGAGGCAGCAGCCTGTGCAAAGGCCCTGAGGTGAGAAGAGCAGCAGAGCAAGCCCCCAAGGGTGATGCCACATGTGTGGCTAGCACTCACAGGGGCGGGTGCTGGAAAGTGGCTTCTGGGCTTCAGGGCGGGCACTGGCTTCTCGGGCTTGGCCTGCAGGAAGCCCTGGTTGAGCAGGCTGTTGTCCTCTTTGATGCCTGACAGGATGAGGCTGGAGGAGCTTGATGGGACATTTGTCGGCTGAAATCAAAACCAGGTGAAAGACTCAGCTTTTTGCCACAAGCTCTTAGTGGGAAGGAGAAAACACCTCAGCCACATCCCGGCCCCACCACCTCCCGGCTGTCGAGATCTTGGGTAGAACGTTAACTTTGCTAAGCCTCAGCCCCTCTTTCATTTAAAGATTAAGTAAGAAAACTTCTCTAAAGTGCCTGCTTCAAAGCCTGGCACCTAAAATGCCCAGTGATGCTGGTTCCTTTCACACGAAGCTGGTTCCTCCCCTGGAGCCCAAGCTACTCTAGTTTCTCCAGGTACCAGCAACATCCATGGGCAGTCAGAGACGCCTGCCCCGACCAGCCAACACGTGGAGCGGCACAACAGCCCTCAGGCCTCCCCAGGCTCCCCGCTCTGCTCGGCCTTCACCCTCTAGTCTGCTGGGCTCGATGCCCTTCTGACAGGCAGGAACCTCAGGCTCAGGGGCCTCAGAGAGCCGAGGGAGCAGGTGCTGGTGTCCGCACTCAGGCCAGGCCCACCCTACTCCAAAGCCTGTGCTCTGAACGGCTTGCCGGACCATTTTTTCTTCTTGGTAATTATTTCATGTGCCCGAGGTGGCCCCAGCCCCAAGTCTGGCTAAGTCTCGGCCCAGGGGGATCGCTGGCCAGAGTGAGGCTTCTCTGCATAGACTACGGGTGCAGCAGCCGTACTTGCAAGGCCTAATCAGGCAACTCTCTGTCCTGTGACCCCCACACCACGCCTCTCACGGCCTCCCACTGGGCGCCAGGGCAAGACGGGCTGGCCATCGTCAGCTGCAAGGGATCAACAGCATGGCCTGGTTTCTGGGACCCACGTCCTGGGCAGGCAGCAGCAGCCTTCCTGAGGTCGGCCTGGGCAGCAGACAGCACCCAGCCCAGGGTGACGTGCCTCGAGACCATCTCTGGGGTCACCCCCATGAGCAGGACACAAGGGAAGGTGCTGGGGACCGGGATCCAGGGTTTTCAAACATATTCTAGCAATGCAACTCTTGCCAAATAAACCTTCTGTGAAAAACAGGAGCTGGGCTGCCCTGATAGAAGCCGGGGGCTGCCCAGCCCGACCCCCCCATCAGCTCCCTCCCTGCCCAGCCCGACCGCCCCCATCAGCCCCCTCCCTGCCCAGCCCGACGGCCCCCATCAGCTCCCTCCCTGCCCAGCCCGACGGCCCCCATCAGCTCCCTCCCTGCCCAGCCCGACCGCCCCCATCAGCTCCCTCCCTGCCCAGCCCGACTGCCCCCATCAGCTCCCTCCCTGCTGGCCCAGCCCGACCGCCCCCATCAGCTCCCTCCCTGCTGGCCCAGCCCGACAGCCCCCATCAGCTCCCTCCCTGCTGGCCCAGCCCGACCGCCCCCATCAGCCCCCTCCCTGCTGGCCCAGCACCCTGAAGCCTCTGACAACCACCGGACCACTCCACCTCCAGGGCCCTCTCCACAGCTACAGGGTTCCAGGGGCAGAAGAGCCCTCGGCAGCTCTGGGAGGACTGGCTGAGTGCGCGGCTTCTCCCTCGGACCCCTTACCAAGGACAGAGCCTTGGGCAGCGTGGACACCACCAGCTTCACATCCTCGTCCACGATGTCAAGGGCCAGAGACTTGCGGACCTTCTTGATGGGGCTCCGCCGCAGCTGAGGGTTGGGGAGGCAGGAGGCGGTTAGGGCAGGCGTTCGGGACTCCCATGGGTCCCTATCAGCACCTTGACGAAGCCAGCCCTAGCTGCCCTGGTCACAGACCGGGCCCCGCTGCCTTCGAGCAAGGGGGGGGGTGGGGGGTGGGTGGGGGACCAGGAGACTCCGGCCGCATGGCAGACCCTGCGCCCAGGGTAGACTGCCCTGCCAGATGCTGTGACTGGAGTGAGAACACAAATGCCAGCCTCCACCCAGAGACCCACTCCTCATCCCTGAATGGACCAAGCACAGCCCCCAAGTCTCTACCATCCCCCCAGACAGGCCCAGCAGAGAATCATCCAAGTTACACCTGAAACACCCACCCATGCGCGAGTAACTCAGAGACACAGAAGCCCACAGGACACAGGCCCATCACAGGTGTGCCTGGCCCACCGATGCGCCTCCTATAAGCAGGTGAGGCGTCAGCCCCAATAGCAGGGAGGGGCTCTGGGTCTAGCACTCAGCCCCTAACCCGGCGGTGTGCCCCAGAAAGTGCTGCCCCTGCTCAGAACCACCATCCAACACGAAGGAGGCCAGGGAGGGCCTGAGTCACCATCTCTCTACCTACACACCCCGGGGCCCAGCCCAGTGGGTCCCTGCCCCTACAACCTCCGCCTGCCACGTTCCCATCTTCCCACCTCTCTGCAGAGGAGACCATCTAGGAGAAAAGGGGCACACAGACAAAGGGGTCCCCAGAGTCTGTCCTGCTATCAGGAAACAACACACGCAGTGCAGCGGGAGAGAGGCTTCTGGGCTGGCCTGGGGGGCCCCTGCCTGCTCTCCTAAGCCAACTGTCCCCCACCTGGTTCACGCGGCCCACACACCCAACTGGCTCCATCTGTAGGATTTCCCTCGGAATCCTCTCTTTGTGACCCTTTCTACTCCCTTAATGCCAAGCATATGGAAAGCAACCAGTGTCTGTCTAGTGTCTGTCTCCATCCACTGGACTCGAGGAGGGAACAACCACATCAGGGTCTGAACCACTGCTCTATCCACCCCATCCAGCCCACAGCCCACTTCAGAAGGGTCCAAACACAATGCTTAATAACTAAGGGACCAGTCCAAAAGCAGGGGCAGGGATGGGGTGGTCCCAGGCCCCAGGGCCTTACCTTAGTCGGTTTCATCATTAACCACTCAGGGGAGCAAAGGGCATGGGGCCACAGCTCCACTTTCCCCAGCACCTCATTTCCATCAGCTGTCCCCAGACCCACCCCCCGTCCCACTGTCTCTCTTCACCCTGCCATGGCTCCACCCTCCCCTGCCCACGGTGCCAAGGCTGGTGGCCAGGCGCTCTCCCACCCGCCCAGCCACTCACCCCAGCCTTCCTCTTCTGCTTCTCCGGCCTCACTTCGTCCTCGACGATGAGCTCAAGGCCGGCCTCGGAGCGTAGCACCTCCTTCAGGTCCTCCTCCAGGTGTGGGGTCTGGGGCTGGGGGCAGGGCAGCCCACGTGAGGCTCCGCACCCGGCTATGGGGCAGGGCCTGCTCGTGGGGAAGGCAGGACAGACCCCACCACGCTTCGGCCGTCCCAGGCCATGCAGGAAGGGGGCCTAGTCCCAGGACACTGGCTTCATACACATCGTTCACGACCATTAATGGTTCCGTCCTGGACAAGTGGACACTGACCTCGACTCACTGTGGGCTGCTGTGGACTAGGAGTGTCCCCACAGCACCCTCACACAACCGTGCGCAACAGCTGTCAGCTTCCTCAGGGTAGACACGGACGCTCAGAGAGAGCAAGAGCCTGGGCCAAGGTCACACAGCTGTGCAGTTAGGACCTGGACACATTCAACGCACACACTCCTCACCCCTTTGCTCTGCACTAATGGGGACACTTGGTTCCATTTCCCTTTCTCGGGCCTGGGGACTCCAGGTGACCTTTCTGGCCTCAGGCAGCAGAGACCAGGGGAGGGAGGGAGCTACCGAGCAGTAGCAGGTGTAGGTGCAGGGACACTAAGAAGTCACTCTAAAAGCCCCCACATGCTTTAACTACAGTTGCCAAGGTCAGCTTTGCCCTCTCACCCCGTCTGGAGAGCCTGCAGGTTTCGGAGCCGAATCTCCGCTTGGAAAGGACAGGGCATGCTAACTAGCGCCTCGCCTGGGCCCATCGACTCAGTCAGCTCCGTCTCAGGACTCGGGAGACCACAGCCCCGCTGGCTCTGGCCTTCACACGAGGACCCCACATAGAGGGGAGGAGGTGAGGGGAGCACTCCGCAGGCTTTGTTCACACGGCAAACGCTCCTCTATGACCTGCCCTTCTCTCACCTTCGACTGGTTTCTAAAGTAACTGCCTGTCTCAGAAAGCCCCGGTGTCACCTCTTTCTTTTCTCATTGGGGAAAGCATGATGGTCTCATGGTCTGGGAGGAGGGGGAGCAGGGCGGTCTGCACACCGCTGAGAGGGTACGTCCTCACCAGCCCGCTCAGCCCACCCATGAGTGGCTTTCCAGTGTTTTGTAAAGAATTGGCAGTTAAGCAAAAGGCTTCAGTTCGAGGAGCCACACGCCACCCCTCAAATTAGCCACGGCACCGGGCAGGTCCTCCTCCATTCCAACACCTGCCCACCTTCTGCCCAGCACTGACGACGTGCTGAAAGTACTCGCTACGTGTGCATTCATGTGTTTAGTGCCAGTCTCCAGCAGCCCACGCTCAGCTTCACCTGGTGCCACTGTCTCCAGTCCCAGCCAGTGGCTACCTGGCACACTGTAGGTGCTTGGGGACCGTCTGAGGAGCCGATGAGTGACTCTGCCTCGGTTTCCCCATTTACACAATTAGGATGTCCGCAACTTCTCAGGACTGTGAGAAGAATCCAATGCGACCTCAGAGGGAGAGGGCCTGTGAACTATAAACGGCTGGAGGAACCCAGGGGACCCCACTGTGCAGACCCACCTGGCCACCCCACCTACCAGGGGCTTTAGTGGTCCGTACTTCTCCAGGGCATTCTTGAAGGGGGTCGGCGTGTGGGGAGCATTGTCCATGGAGTACTTCTGATCTGGGGTTACAAACCTGCCGGGGCCAGAGGGGGAGGCTTAGCAGCGAGGTGGGGGGCAGACGTCAGCCGCTCAGCTGCAGGCTGCCTGCGGCCCCCACCTCCCCTCCACCTGGACCTCTGGCCTCAGAGGGAGGGAGGAAACCCCGGCAACACTCTCCTCCCCTCCCGCTCACACCCCCCTCCCATCCCCAAGGGGCTTAATCAGGGGAGGGTCTTGGGAGAAGGGCCATCCTCAGAAACAGGAAAGAACAGGACATAGTCTAAGAGGATCCTGGAGACCCAGGCAGGTGAAAGGATGGCTGAGGATGCTGCTCAGTCAATGGTCTGTATTAGGACTTCCCGTAAGACAAGGAAGGCCTGTGGCACACTGCAGGCCCAGAGAGAGGGGGCAGGGCAGGACGGCAGGAAGCCAGGAAGACCTGAAGACCTGGAGGGCACATGGCAGCAGCGTCACTGAGGAAAGGCAGGGCTGCCATCAGGTGCGAGATGGCGAGGCCAGTGCACGTGCTTAACTTACCCTCATCCCAAGTCTCCTCAAAGCGACCAGAGTGGGGAGAGAACTGTGGAGGGAAAGCTTTGCCAGAGAGAAACCTGGGAAGGGTCTGGTCCACAAGCAGAAATACTAAGAGCTTCTATCAGATGTGGCCCCACCAACGCGTGATTTCTGCCTGCGATGGAAAAGCCTGCTGGGGAAGGGACACAAGAGGCGCCTCACACCGGAGAGCCAGGGCTGCAGGTACAGGCCGGGCCAGCTGGTGGTAGCAAACTCTGGCTCTGATGGCAGGTGCCAGACCCCACCTGCACGAGGTCAGCGTGGCCTCATCCAGCTAGAGGCACCGCCACAGCGGCTCCCAAAGCCTCACTGGGGGTTCCTGAGAAACACGCCAGGTGGTCAGGAACTCGGGTGCAGAGGCCAACTCCCAGACACGCGGCCTGGGCCACCCCTCCAGCCACTTCCCTCAGCCTGCCAGACATTCCACAGGCAGATAAAAAGCTAGGACAAGTAAAACCATTCTTTTCTTCCTTCCTCGGGACTGAGAGATTAGACAGGGATCCACAGGGTCTCTTCCCAAATCCTTGCTCTCTCCCACACAGGAGACCCCCTGCAAGGCACGGGGCACAGAGACCCCTCTGCAAGGATGAGAAGCACCGGTCAGATGCAAACACCTTACAGTTGCTCAAGGGGATGAATCTGGGCCTTGGGACCAAACATCTCTATGGGACACTGAGCTTCTGCAACAAATGAGAAAGCTCCAGCACCTCTCTAATTCACGGTGTCAGCAAGAACTGAGAGCAACACGCGTGTTAGAAGATGAAGGGAGCCGACTTGAAAAACGAACACAGAAGTGGGCTTAGAGATGAAAAAAATGCAATTCTGTGAGCCAGAGGACTCGGCAGGTGGGAAAACGCAGAAAACCAAGTTGGTGAATCAGAAGACAATCCCTGACATTCTTGCAGAGTTCAAAGGAAATGGTTTAAGACGATGAACAGGAATAAGAGGAGGAAAAAGAGAGGCGTCTGTGTAGGAAGCAACGTCTAAGGTGGGAGGAAAGGAGCAGACACCAGCGAAACAATAATTAAAGAAATAACAGTACATTTTCCCAGCTCAAAGTTTGAGCCTTGAGTTTGAAATGAAAACCGGAGGAAAAAAGTTAATAAAGACATAGCATACGAACATACAGCCTGGCAAATCTCAGGAATAACTAAAAATAATAATAATAATAAAAAACCTACAAGGATCCAAGGAGAAAAAAAAGATTTGGGACAAAGGAATAAGAGCAGGACAGGTATCGGAATTCTCCATGACATAAACGCCATAAACGAAGCCGAGGCCATGGTTTGGGCCACAGGCATCCTCCCTCCAGAGTTCCACGTCCAGCCTCTGTGGTTGAACAACAGACGACAGCCCAGACCTCAGGAGGGACAGGCCTCACCCCTCCCTTCCGAAAAGAACTCGAAAAAGCACTCCATCAAACGCAGACAATTCCTGAATTTTAAAACAAGGCAAAGTTTGCTTTCGGGAACCACAAAAGTCTTAGGGGTGTTTGTTACACAGCTCAACCCGGCCCTGTGTCCCCGCTGACCCATGCGGCCCCTGTCCCCTCTCCTACTGTCCTTCCCCACACCCAACTCACTGCAAACTCAGCAGCCTTACTTTTGTTCATTAAACTCAAACAGCACGTTGCTACCTGGCAGCCTTTGCTTTGCAGTTCCCTCTGCCTGGATTCCTTTCCTCAGAACCCTGCACGACTCTCCCTCTCTGAGGCGCCATCCCGACCTCCTACCTAAGTTAGAAACCCCTCGCCCTTGCTCTGTGCTCCCCAGGCCTGTAGACCGTATAATCCCTCTGTGGTGTCCGTCTCCCTCTGAAACACCATCTACGGACTGTTAGGAAGCTGTCCCTTCCAGTCAAGCATGACCTCTGCAGGCAAAAATAAAGTGGGGAAGGTGGGATCTAAAATCAGTGGTGAAGGAGACAGAAAAATTCAGAATTAAGTCCAAATACCATTGCCTATTATGTCTTGCAAATGTCAAAAAGAAATTTTGAAAGGGAAAATAAGAAAACCAAAAACATCTTTTGTGGCAATGATCTGGATTTAAAAGATCTGCACTTCTGGTCAAAATCGAACATCAAGGGCCAGATTCACCCTCCTGCCTGAAACAATGAGGAAACAACACACGACGTGAAATGATGAAAGACACTGGACATGAGGCAAAGATGGAGCGAGCCCTGAGAAGGCAGACGAATGAGGAGAGCAGCTGCACTGAGACTCAAGGAACAGCACAGGAAGGGGCACAGCTGGAGCCCGGCAGGCCTGGAGCTCAAGAGGCGACGGCAAGCGAGTTCACAAGACACAGTATCACCAGAGACAAGCGAGGTACACACCAGAGATGGCAGAGGGACCTCCTTGAGTGTTAACCCGGGTGCTGATCTGTGCACACACCATATAAGGAGACTACCAGAGACCAGGGAAGAACCATCCAAAAAGCTCATCCAGCAGAGTAGTCAACACCCACCAGGGCTGGAAAAAGCGCTCCTTCCCACCAGTCAGACTGGAAATCCTCATCACTCACAAGCAGTGGGCAGAGACTGGAGGATCCTGAACCAACCGCTGCTCTGGTCCCACCTAATAAATCTTAAAAGCAAGACCCAAAAGGATCAAACTATTTCTCTTTTTTTGGTGTGGAAGATTGGCCCTGAGCTAGCATCTGTCGCCAATCTTCCTCTTTTTTATTCCTCCCCAAAGCCCCAGCACATAGTTATCCTAGTTGTAGGTCATTCTAGTTCTTCTATGTGGGATGCTGCCACAGCATGGCTTGATGAGCAGTGTGTAGGTCCACACCCAGGATCTGAAGTGGTGACCCCTGGGCTGCCAAAGCGAAATGTGTAAACCTAACCACTCAGCCACAGGGCTGGTCCCAGGATCAAACTATTTCTAAGTAATATAACTGCATCCCAGAACAAAGCTCTAAAAAATTTGTAGAAATACAAAAATACACAGTTCACAACAAGGTAAAATTCACAGCGTCTGGCATCCAAAGAGATATTACCAGGCTTACAAAGAAGCAGAAAGAAAAGTCCATCAACTGAAATTGACCCAGAACTGATACACAAGCTAAAACCAGCAGAAAGGAAATAAAAAGTTATCGTCGGTGTATTTCATATGCTTAAGAAGTGACGTAGAGACAGGGAGGGAATTTTAAAAGATCTACTTGAACATCTAAAGATGGAAACTACAAGGCCCAAAACCAAAAATGCACTGGAGGGGATTATCGGAAGACTAGACGTGGCAGAGAAAAAGATGAGCACACCTGAAGACACCGCAACAGGAACTATCCAAAATGAAACAGAGAGAGAAAAAAGAACGAGAAAAATAAGCATAACATCAGTAAGCCGTGGGAACCTCAAGGGGCCTAATATATGTGTAATTGTGGAGTCGCTGAAGAGGGCTGGGGGTGGAGGGCCCAGAGAATACATTTGGAGAAATAACAGTTGAAATGTTTCTAAATTTGGAGAAAACTATAAACCCAGAGATCCAAGAAGCTCAATGAACACCAAGCACAAGAAACATCAAGAAAAACACATTACAACACATCATAACCAAATTGTTCCAAACCGATGATAAAACTGTACAAGCCAGAAGGCAGGAGAGCAACCCCTTTAAAGCTGAAAACACCTGTCAACCTAGAATTCCATACTCGGCAAAAAATATCTTCCCCAAATTAAGTCAACTTTCCAGCTACACAAAAGCTGAAAGAGCTCATCCCCAGCAGGCCCACAGTACCAATAATGTAAAGGACGGCCTTCAGACAGAAGGATCTACCAGACAGAGACACGGATCCACAGCGGGGTGAAGAGGACGGACATGCTTCTTTGTTGGAAGAGAACAGAGAAGCCGGAGCAACAGCAGGTTATGAACATGGAGGAGAAGGAGCAGGGGAAAGAACAATCTGTTCCTTTTGTGGTGCCAGCCTATCTGATCAAGGGCTTACACTCAAGTCCTAGGATTCTGGCTTGAAAGGAGAACCATTTCTCAGGAAATGTACCTAAGCTAAACTTTAGGTCGACTGCTGAGACTCATTTCTGACCAAGGGAGACATGAATCCTTTCCGAAATTATGTATCATTACAAGGGTTAAAATCCTGAACTGATTCCTGAATCTCGTAACTTACTCGCGAAATAATAAACAGCGACGCTTCTCCTGCAGCAAATGTCATAAGCAGAAGCACAGTTACACAGCTCTCTCTACCTGGAACTCAGAGTCAGGCTGACAGAAGGAAGTAAACTTGTTGTGAAAGCCCGTCCAACAAAGCAGGTGGGTAAGCAAACTGTAGGGGCTTCAGAAGGTGAAAGCCTGTGCGCCAGAGACCGGGGTGGGGCGGGGAGGGGCCGGGGGCACTTTCCTCCTTCACATCAGGCTACTCAAACACAGTGGGTTTGCACTTGAAACTCATAAAAGATGGAGACTAAGTTTTTTGTGACAATCTGGTCTCTCTTCGTTCCTGAGATGAGAAAACCATCCAAGTGAAAAACGAAAATGAGGAAGAACAAAGGTGAGGCACCAGATTATATTGACAAAAAGCAAGAGATGTGGTGGCCAGAAGGAAAACAGTCTCTGCTTTTCCGCAGCGGCCCCTCCACAGCGATCCTGGGCCCCCAGGCCTCCAGGCCATCCACCGCTGGGGGAGGGGGTGGGCGGGCAGCGGGCGGCACACTCACGCGGCGTGTTTCTGGTGCAGGGGTGTCTTATCCCGGTGCAGGGGCGTGGTGACCACCACCTTCTGGCTGCACACGGGGGTGGATGTCAGCGAGGGGCTCTCCAGCTCCAGTGTGTCCTGTTTGTTCCAGAAGTTCAGAAACTGCCAGGGAAAAAAGAGAAAGGAAATGACAAACTAACAACCTGTGGGGGTGGGAGACACCCTGGAGCCCCTCCCCTGACAAGTGCCCTCCTGACCTGGGAGGACTCCTCCCATCAGAGAATAAAGAGCAAGACAGCTGGACAGGAACCCACCGAGAAGAAGCACGTAGACCCCTGGGCTTGTCACTGCCCCCAATCCTTGCTTTTGCCAGGTGGCGGGAGGTCCATCGCCCACCCCTCTTTGCTGCTCAGTGTGCAGTTAGGTCAAAGACAGTTGACTGTGTGAGAGCAGCTCCTTTTCAGAAGAAATAGGAACAGATCTTAAGCGACCCGTGAAGGACAGGTGACGATGGCAGTGGTGACGTTAACGTTTAGAGAGTGTCTCCTCTCGCCAGGGCTAAGCACTTCTCACCAAGCGTGTCGTGCACTTTTCACAGTGCCAGGAGGACTCAAACCCAGATCTGAGCCATGCCCAAAGCACCACCTCCCTGGCCTCTCTGCCCTCAAGGCCACCAGCAGCACTCAGGGCCCCTGCCCTAAGCGGGGTCCCTGAAGCAGGGTGGCCACCGTGGCCCGTCATCCTGGGCTGTTGTCCGGGCAGCTCAGGCTCCCCTCTTCTCTAGTCAGCAGCCCTCACTCGGGGCCTGCCACGGACGGAACTGTATCTCCCCCAATTCACATGCTGAACCCTTAACTCCCAGTACCTAAGACTGTGACTACATTTGGAGACAGGGCCTTTAAAGAGGCTTCAGAAGGCAAAACGAGGTCATGTGGGTAAGGCCTAATCCAATATGGCTGATGTCCTTGGAAGATTATAAGAGAAAAAGGTAAGAGATGATAAGGGAAAAGAAATTAGGACACAGACACACACAGAGGGAAGACCATGTGAAGACAGGGAGGAGACAACCATCTACCAGCCAGAGAGAGGCCTCAGAGGAAGCCAATCCTGCCTACACCTCGATTTCAGCCTCCAGAATGGTAAGAAAATCCATTTCTGGGGTGTAAGCCCCCAGTCTGCAGTACTCTGTTCCAGCAGCCAGAGCAAACTATCTCGGGGACTCTCTCGGAGACACCAATCACACCCAATACGTGGGCTGGGCCTCAATCCTTCCACAGCAGATGGTGGTGTAACATGTGCCACCTCTGGGCCTTGTTCTCTCCCACATGCTCACAGAAGGGAGCAGACCCAACAAGGCCCAAATCCTCTGCCTCTCCTTCCTGTTTGGGGACATGGAACTCTAGGACCTGCGTCTCGTCCACCCCCGAGTCCATCCTCTCATAGCCCTATCATCCCCATCCCCCTACAGCCCCCAGAGCAGTACATACCCCTCCGTCATACCTAAGGCCCTCTGAGGCCCCTGTCCCCATCTCCCAACCCCCTCCTGCCCCCACCTGTCACCCCTAGCTCTGGACTTTACACCACACACACTGCTCTCCCAACTCTGTGCCTTTGTTTAAGCCGATGGATCGACAAAACCCAGCTCAGACACCACTCTCCAGGAAGCCTCTGAGTGCCTCCCCTGACCTCTAGGAGAGACAGGACCCCTCCCCGGCCCTCCCCTAACGCTGTGTATCTTAGAGCCCGGGAAGCAGTTCCCAGAACACAATGAGCTCTCAACGACTTAGTCATCGCTATGACCGTAGCACCTTCCACACCACATTCCGATCAATTCATTACAGCCTGTCCCCAACACTAGCTATCCTCTTCAAGGGCAGGGCTGTCATCTTCACCTTTGCTCCCCAGTGCTGGCAAATCTGGTATGAAATAGGTGCTCGATAAATTGATTCTTTTAACAAATACTGAGTCCCTTCTCTTCTCTGCCTGGTTAGCACCCCAGCACAACCAATTCCTCCTCCTCATGGAAGCCTTCCTGGATGACACCCACCCCGAGACCAGATGCACTCACAGTACTGTAGCCTCCTTCGTTCCATTTATCATGTTTATTTGGGTCTGTTTTTATCAATTGTCTTCCAACCAGAGTGTAAGCTCTATGAGGGAAGGGCCAGGCCTATTTCTGCTCACCCCCATGTCCCAGCACTTAGCACAGGGACCCTCACAGCAGATTCTCAACACGTCCTGGTTGAATGGCGTGCGCCTGCATGTCAGGCCCTGTACTGGGCACTGGGAATCTGTAAACCGAACCCAGTGAGCAGGTGGGGTCCACACACCTGGGAGGGCGAGAAGGGCAAGGTCTTGACAGGTGTGCTCTTGGGGGTGAGGCTGTTGCAGGAGTCCAGGAAGGACAGGCTGGCGCTGTTCTCCGTGACGGGGGACAGGGCGACACGCCTCTTCTTCTGCCGCTTGAGCACCGAGGGCGGCGTGCCGATGCCCGAGCCCCCCACTTCAGTGCTGGGGGAGATGGGGATCAGCTCGCCCCGGCTGCTCCGGCTCAGGTCCGAGATGGTGTGGCCGTCCAGGCGGTACTCAGTCACGCTGGGCCCCGGGGCAGCAGGCTGGCGGGCTGGCGGGGCCTGCTGCTGCTGTGACGGTTGGGGCTGCACTGGACTGGTGGTGAGGCTGCCCTCTGTGGACGACTCCTCGGGGAGGTCAAATTTACTCAGGTCACACCAAGCGTCAGGGTCCTGCCCGGAGAGGAGGGTTAGGAATAAGTGCAATTACTCTGCTTCTCTACCAGTTGATGCAACAGGACTCATTCATTAAAGGGAAATACACGGGTGTCAAGTACAACCCCACAGCCCAGGAGCAAGCCTCATTAACATTTTCCCGCATTTCCTCAAGGATTCTTCTACGTCTGTGTATTTGTAAACATAACTGAAGGCATATTGTACATGGGGCTGCTTGCTCCGTTATTTTAAAAAATGTTCTAAGCGATCTATAATATATACAAAAAGCACAAAGAAAAATACAAAGAAAACTCAGATACCCATCAATAAGCTTAAATAAATCACTAAAACCCCGTGTCCGCCTCCCGGCTCACATCCTCTGCCAGGGCAGGCGACCAGTGCCTGAAGTCACTATTTCTCATCCTCACGCATTTCTTTACCACTTACACATGCCCCTAAAATCTAGGATTTTACATGTTTTTAACCTTAGTACAAACTGTTTCTATAGGCTGCTCTTTTCTCCATTTAAAATTATTATTATAATAACAATACTACCTAATTCTATTACCTATGAGTTAAATGTTTACTATTAACATTAGTTGTTATTATGATGAGAAATTTTCAACTTTTATAACATAATTTTTATGACTGCAAAATATTCCCTCACATGAATATATCAGTTACTTAACTATTCATTCCCCTTCTGCTGGACATTTAGGTTTTTCCTCTCATTTTAAAAAATTAACAGTAACATCTTTATGACTATCCTGGATATACATCTTCCCCTGCATTTTTAGTTATTTCCTTAATATAGATTAGTAGCAGTGGAAGTTGTGGCCCCAAGGCTGTGAAGAGGTTTAGGGGTCCTGATTTGCACAGTCACATTCCCGGAGAGAGGATGCAACTTGTGCTCCACGAGCCTGTCAATCACAGGTGCCTCCCTGGCGCTTCACTTGAGTTGTTTCCAATCCCCCAACGATCCCACCAGGGAAGCATTACTCTTCTCCTTTCACACCAAGAAACCCAGGCCAGAGAGGGCACAATCTGCCCGAGGTCACTGCGTTTCTAAGAGCCATTCTAAGAGGCAAACCCAGGTCTTCCCACCTCTGCCCAGTAAATTACAACCCAGCAGAAAGGTTTCTGGAGACAGAAGCTTCTGCTTTGGTCCTTGGAGGTGAGCAGACCTCGAGCCTGGTGTGGTCCTCAGGACCTGCAGAAGCCTGGGGCAGCTCATTCCTAGAGTGGAGGCCCGCTCAGGGCAGTGCTGACTCAGGCCCACACTCCCAGCAGCAAACCCCTACCTCGGGGAGGCCCCAGAACGGACGGCGTCTAACAGACCAGAAGCACATCCTACAAGGTCCGCCTGCAGGGCTGCAGGGAGGGACAGGCAGCGGTATTTCCGCAAATGCTGTAACTCCATCAGCCACTGAAGGTCATCATGGAAAGGGCTCAAACTTAGACCCAGACAGCAACGCCTGACTCCTAGCCCTGGCTGTGTGATGTTGGGTAAGTCTCCTAACCTCTCTGAGCTTGGAATTCCCTCATTAGTGATGGGTCCACCACCTACTTCACAGGGCTACTACAGAACTAACAGAGAGTGTGTATGTACGTAGCAAGTAACGAGCCTGGCACATAGCAGGCGCTCAAAGGTTAGATGTAATTACTAACTAAGCATTGGGCCTGGCAGCCAGTGGGTGCTCAATAGAAGTGAGTTCCCCTCTCCTCTTCTCTGTGCCTAGTGAGTGGAGAAGGATACGGGACAGTCTGAGGATGAAGGGAGGTAAGGCCGTGAAACGCCAACAGTGCCAGGCGCCAAGTGGGCCCAACTCTCATCTAACACTCCCCTTAAAGCCCAAAGCAGGGACTGCAGCCGGTAGCCTGGGAGACTGATGAACACAGCAGACCTGCTCTCTAGCTACTCTGAAATTCTCTGCAGTGGAGGGGACTCCACAGACGGACCCTGCAGCTGGGTCTAGTCCCAGCCGCTGGGCACAAGAGGTGAGGCCCAGAGTCAGAGGGACTCAGCAGATGGTCCCCTGGAGACTGCACCATCCAGTCTTTCATTGGGCAGGACAGTGGGAGCACAGCACAATGGTCAAGGCCACCAAGCTTACTCGCTGTGTGACCTTGGGTACACTACTTGATCTCTCTGATCCTCAGTCTTATCTACAACACAGAGAAAGGATACACCTCACAGGATATTGTGTGGACTGTACATTAAGCTCAGAGCCTAGCATTTAGCAGATGTTCAATAAACAGCATCATTACTCTTAGTAAACAAGGGGAAGCCCAAGAATGCTGGTGAAGGCAGGGCACCTCCCACTGAGCTCCCCTGCCCCTGGTTGCCAGGCCTGCTACCCATCACCTGCTGAAACGCCCTCCACACTGCAGGCCTGGCTGACAAAGCGGGGAGCCGGAGACGTCACACCAAGAGGTGCTTCCTCCCACCAAGCTTTCTCCCAAGGGGCACAATCCAGCGCAGCCTTGGGGGCTGCTCCCCCTGAGCAATCAGAACCCACCCACCACTCCAGCCCCAGGCCCCTCTCAGGGACACCCAACCATCTCTGGTGCCACAAATCCCACGTTCCCCGTCCTGTGTTATCAATCAGACACCTTCCCCTCGTCATCTCTGAGGAATCAGGGCAGTGCCACCTCCTCTGGGGAGCCCTCCCACCCCACCCTGAACTGTACAGCATGAGCCAGGAGCTCCCTTAGGGCAGAGACTACATGGCAACTATCTCGGTGTCCCCAGGCCAGGTACTCAGCATCGGCTCAGTAAACGTGAGCGGGACTGGAAGGAGGCCTGCCCTTGGGAGCACTACACTGGGGGTGCTCCAGGCCCACCCGGAAGTACCATGACCAACATTACCGACTCGATCAAGTCCAGGGCTTCGGAGAGGCTGGCCCCCACGGCAGGGATGAGGAGGTTTGCGGCCTCCACCACCCACTTGTAGGGCAGGCTGATTTCCGGTGGGGAGCCCTCCTGGTCGTCACGCTTGGGGGAGTCCTCCAAGGGCTCTGGCGTTCGCACTTCGTCCAGCTCTGCAGGGACAGGGTCCTGCTCCTTGGAAGGGGCGGCTGCCACGGCCTCCTCCTCGCTGCTCTCCTCCTCCTTCATGGCGGGGGGCGCCGGGGGCCAGCCGGCCACGAGACCTCCCTGGTGGACACAAAGGCACACCGCTGGGACTTTCTGTTCTGAGCTCTAGACTGTGCAGTATTCCAGCTAAAAACGCACAACCTAAGGAAACTCAGATGAACCCAAATCGAGAGACAGTATATGAAATAACTGGCCTTACCTTACACTTCTAAAAATATCAATATCACAATAGAGTAAGAAAGGCTGATGAAGCATTCCAGAGGCAAGAAGTCGAAAGAGATATGACAATGAAATGCAACGTCTAATCCTGGATTGGACTGTGGGCAGGAAAAAAACGGAATATGGACTGTAGATAACAGAAAAGTCTCAAATCGGTGTTAAATTCCTTGGATTGGACATAACTGTACTGTGGTTATGTAAGGTTACGCCCTTCCTCTTAAGAAACACGCAGTGAAACATTAAGGGATAAAGAGGCACCATGTATGTAACTGACTCTCAAATGGCTCAGATAATGAGTGATACGTGTATATAGAGAGAAAGATAAAGTAAATCTGGCAAACGTTAAAAACTAATGAATCCAGTAAAGGCTATATAGGAGTTCTTTGTTCTATTCTTGCAACTTTTCTGTATGCTTAACATTTCAAAACGCAAATTTGAAAAATGAGCGTTTACTAATTTTGTGAAAGACCAAAAGGAATAGAGGAAAAGGGTTCATGGCAATAGCTCTTTTAGCAGAACCTGGGAAACAAGCTTGACACTTTAACCCGACAGACCCCAGCGTGGCCTTGGAGATGGCACATGTGGTTAGCTGGGTCCCGTGTCAATGGGGGCACAATGGAATCAGGGAGAGGACTTGGGCTCTGGATTCAGACGGAGCTTTGCCACTGACCAGCTGACCTTGGGCAAGCTGTTTGACCGTCTGAGGGTCAATTTCCTTGCCTGTGAAACGAGGACACTAACGCTTACCATGCAGGGACATTACACAGATCGGCAATGATGTGAAAAGCATCCAATCTAAACAGGGGCTGTTATTGGTATCGTTGTCAAGTGACACGATGGATACGGTTTGTGATAAAGCAAAGGACGAAAAGGACATAAGAACAGATTTGATTAAAACGTGTAACTGCTATAACAGAAGGGCGGGGAAGAATGCCACAAACACTATTTAATAGCTACCAACATGGGAATCCCAGTTTGGAAAACAGCCACTTTGAAAAACAGTTTGGCACTTTCTTATAAAGCTTGGTATACACTTACCATATGACTCAGCAATCCCTCTCCTAGATATTTACCCAAAAGAAAGGAAAACTTACATTCACACAAAAACCGGCACATAGATGTTTACAGCAGCTTCATTTGCAAACACTAGCTGGACACAACGTCCCTCAGCTCGTTAACAGAAACACTGTGGCACATCCATACAGTATCACTCAGCCATAAAAAGGAACAAAGCACCGATACACACAACAACATGGACAAGATGATCAGATACGACAGACTCAAGAATGAGGTAAACATCTGTATACATATAACAACATGGAAAGATCTAATAGAAAAAGAGACGTAAGATGGTGAGATATAACAAAATCCCATTTTAAGCTTATTACCCTCAGTAACAAATGTTGGAAACGATATATTGGTTCTCTGGGGAAGCTGAGATTAGTGAGCTCTGCCCTCTGCACTGTTCAATTCTGTAAAGTTTTCCCTCTTTACAGTGATCATGTGTTACTTTTGAAGCACAGGGAAAAAACTTATAATTGCAAGCACTGACCAGTGAGCGGGGAAAATAGGAGGTGGTCCCAAACACACATTAACAGGCAAACCTTCTCTGGCAGGCAATCTAACAAGATCGATTAAGAGTTTTTCAAGAATTATCTATCCATCTCTAGGAATTTCTCAAGAAATAATTGAGCAAATAAGCGGTGACTGAGCCACAAGGACAATCATTAAAGTTTTGTTTCTAATAACAAAAAATTGGATATGAGCTTAATTAAACAACACAACAGAACCATTAAATTGACGCTGGAGAGGAATGAGTATGGAGGACACAGTAACACACGCTGACCTGCTGACCTGACCTCCTGTGCTCAGGGTTGTGATCTGGGGCTCATCCTGGCCCAGCATGGCCAGCACTCCAGACTTGAAAAATCAAGAAAGAGAGGCAAGGACATTCTATAAGCTCCAGCTGAGCACTGCAGAACTGGAGCAGTGAACAAGTTGCATCTAGCCAGTAAGAAAGGGGAAGGGGGAGCATTAAAAAAATTATTAAATGGTTCACAATTACAGAAAATATTGAGAAACGGTTGTGAAAGACGACATGACTGGAGCCATATTAAAACAGAGCCAGAGCAGCCATTTCAGAGGAATTGCCTTGCACGGCTTGTTTTCTTTATCTTCCAAACTAAACTGAACCACCAACATTCCAAGAAGTCAGCAGGGACAAGAATATCCTGTTTGTAAGGACTGACGAAACCGGACTTTGCCGATGACTGAATGGCTAACCAATCAATGAAGTACAAACCCAGCGTTCCCTAGTCTAGCATCAACACACTCTTCTTTAATACAACCTTGCTCCTCTCCCTCCCTTTTCCCATAAACACTCAGCCCCTCTCCTGTAATCACGACACTAGTTTGGGTTTCTACCTGAATCTGTGCTCCTTGAACTGCAATTCTTTGATCCCAAATAAACGCTGTGCCTCTTAAACCGGTTTCTGTTTTGTAGCTGACAGTGTAGAAGTGTGTTACCTACCACATACCCAGCACTGTCAAATCTTACACTTTGACACGTATGCTTCAAATCTTTATTTATTTTATGAATAAATCATTAGATATAGCTTAAAAATACCAATGAGAAGTTTACTCTGGGGTGTGGGATGGGAGATGTTAACATCTGCACATTGGTTTCATTTTCACAACTGCAAATGTAACACAGTATGATTTTCCAGCAAATCATATAAGATTATAGACACAGAAAACAGATGAGGGGTACCAGGGGGTAAGGGTGGGAAAAAGGCTGATGAAAAGGGGCACAGGGAACTTAGTGGGTGATGGCAACGTTCTGTATCTTTTTTTTGTTTTTGTTTTGGAAGACTGGCCCTGAGCTAACATCCGTGCCCATCTTCCTCTACTTTATATGTGGGACACCTACCACAGCATGGCTTGCCAAGCGGTGCCATGTCCGCACCCGGGATCCAAATCGGAGAACCCCGGGCTGCCAAAACGGAACATGCGAACTTAACTGCTGTGCCACCATGCTGGCCCCTGCTCTGTATTTTGATTGTAATGGTCGTTACATGACAGTGTGTTTTTGTCATATCTTAGGAACTGTACACTAAACACAACGAATTTTCCTATATGTGAACTATACCTCAGTAAACCTGATTTGTTTATTGCAAATATGCTTTTAGTATGAAAAGCCTAGAAAGAGCAACAGGTAGGAAGGAGCTGTTGACAAGGACAGAAGGAGGCTGAGGACCCCTGCATCTCGTCCTCAGAAGCGTGTGACAAGGACAGGGCCTGGTGAGACACATGGCCCACACGGAGACCCTGTGGCAGGAACTAACGAACAGCTGAGGAAAAGGTGAAATGAGAAGAACAGATGTAAACGAGATGGTGTCGGATAAACATGCGACCCAACAAACCAACCCGGAGCCACGCCCAGTGGCCGAGGCGCCTCGGGCAGCCATCCCACCTGGCCCTCTGCAGGGTGGGCACGCTGACGGCCGTCCTTGTCCTCGAGCTCCACCAGCAAGTACACGGGGGGCTTGCAGTCCTTGGTCTCGCTCAGGAAGCCTCCCGTGTCCACCTTCCTCTTGATGGTGGAGTTCCAGTGATTCTTCACAGCATTGTCTGTCCTGCAGGGGCCAAGAGCGGACCACTGAACCCCAGCCCTACAGCCTGTGTGCCACTGGGCATGCCACTGACCCCCCTGAACTAAGTCCCCACTTCTGTAAATAAGGGTTCAAATCAATGAACTCTAAGGTCTCTTAGCTGTAAGATGAAGCTGCACGTTTCTAGCCCTTAATGATTTATAGAGCATTTCCACTCACCTCTGTAAAATAAGCAAAGGTTTTATTCAGCTTACGGCAAAAATCATAAAACTGAAATGTTTGTGGAACTCTCATTCCCTCCCCTGCTCACTCTGCATTTGTAGAAACCATGAGCAAACCGCTGGCTGCTGACCCCCATCCTGAGGCTCACGGTGACCTTGAACATAAGCCCCATGCATCTCTGAAGACTGAAAAACCACCACAGAGGGCAGAGCTAGATGACACAGAGGGTCCACGACTGTCCACTCTGAGCCTTGGTTTCTTTATCTGGAGAAGCAGAAGACCGCTTCATACTCCACCACTCACTGAAGATTAGACGAGGAGACACGTGTAGTAGTACAAAGCACAGAGCAGCACAATACCACGGAACCGCAGAGCAGTACAGAAGTTCAAGGAAGCACAGGAGGACAGGAGCAGATTGGTACTGCAGTACGGAAGGAGTGGGTAGGAGAGAAGGCCACAGCAGTATGAAGTAGCATTCCAGAGAAGCATAGAAATATACAGTGTGTAGAAGTATAAGATACTAGGGAAGTATAGAGTATTATAGTACTACAGAAGTGTACAGCAGTAGAGTAGGAAGCAGGACATGGCAGCAGAGTGGTATAGAAGTATAGAGAAGTAAGTACTACAGAAACATACAGCAGTAGAGTAGTAAGTAGCATACGCTGGTAGAGGAGTATAGAGGTAGAGAGCAGTACAGTACTACAGAAGCATATAGCAGGGGCCAGCCCGGTGGCACAGCAGTTAAGTTCACATGTTCTGATTCTCGGCGGCCCGGGGTTCATCGGTTCAGATCCCGGGTGCGGACATGGCACTGCTTGGCAAGCCATGCCGTGGTAGGCGTCCCACATATAAAGTGGAGGAAGATGGGCATGGATGTTAGCTCAGGGCCAGTCTTCCTCAGCAAAAAGAGGATTGGCAGCAGTTAGCTCAGGGCTAATCTTCCTCAAAAAAAAAAAGCAGCATATGTAGTAGAGCAATATGAAGCAGAGAGCGGTACAGTACTACAGAAGCGTGTAGCAGCACAGGAGGAAGCAGCACGTGACTGTACTTCAGTGTGGTACGTGGTACTACAGTAGTGTACGAGTGCCAACAGGCACTTCCTTCCCTGGGGCTCCACGCAGAGTGCCTTTCCCTTGGACTGTGACCAGAGACTACCAGCTTGACTGAGCAGGAGGCTAAGAGGAGGGTGGGTATCTGCGATCGCTCCCACTGCAGCCGTCAGGACGGCGCTGACCAGGCAGGGCTCGGGGCACTATGAGGAGGTTGCCGGGGACCAACTGTGGTCTGAAAGGACAGAGAAACCTTCTCTGAGGAAATCACACCCCACCAAGAACTGCAGGATGAGAACATGTTGGCTACACGATGGGCGCGGGCAGAGGGTGTCCTGGGACGACAGAGGGACACAAGGGCGTGTTTGAGAAGAGCTCAGCACGTGTAAGGCACTGAGAGGAGGGCGGAGCAGCTGAAGTTCAACAGGTGAGCAGGCAGACGGTGAGTCGAGGAAGGCTGGTGGCGTGCGCCAGGCCACGCAGGCCACATGGGGAAAGAGGCCTTTTAACCCAAACGTTAGAAGTGCCGAAAGGGTAACACATTCAGGTTTGAGTTTTGAAAAGAGACCATTCTAGACTTCAGGGGAAAAACACCCTCTGGCGTTTTATCTCCTCTCCCTCCAAGGACTGCACTGCCATGACAAAGAAAGGATTAAAAATAAAACAGTATAAGAGACAAGGAGAACAGGGTAGAAGACAGCAGCAAATAAGAGATTTTTCTAAGTTTCCACAAGATGGAAAGAAGTTAGGGGAGCTGGAGCCGGCCTCGTGGCCGAGTGGTTAAGTTCGCGTGTTCCGCTTCAGCAGCCCAGGGTTTAGCCGGTTCGGATCCTGGGCGCAGACGTGACACCACTCATCAGGCGACGCTGAGGCTGCGTCCCACATGCCACAACTAAAAAATATACAACTACATACCAGGGGAATTTGGGGAGAAAAAGCAGAAAAAAAAAAAAAGAAGTTAGGGGAGCAAGAAGCCACTTAGGAGACTAGGAGTCTGGCAAGAATGGAGCCAAGTCTTCCCAAAGCTCCCCACAGAACATCAAGAGGCTCAGGGCTTGGAGGGACCAGGCGCAGCTAGGAGTAGGGTGAAAAGGTGCAGATACTGGCCCTGACCTTGTAGGCAGGAGGGAAGAGATTTATTTTCTAGAACAAATGACCAGGCAACGCTGGCCACAGCAGCAGAGGGCAGGGATGGTGCACAGAGCTGAAACGGGGACCAGATGAAAACCAGCACTAAATGGGAGGCCCCTTCTCCTGCCCTGCTCCAGAACTCCCCACAGCCAGGCCCAGGCAAGAATCTAAAGGATTCATCATCTCCGGGAAAAGTGAACAACTCTGAGAAATCTGACTCCTGGAGCACCCCCCGCAAGGCCCACAGACGACCCGACCTCCTGGGAACAGGGCCTGCCGGCTCCACCCCAGCCCCAGGAGGCACTCACCGCCCCGGCAGCATCTTGGCGATCTCGGCCCAGCGGTTGCCCAGCACCTTGTGGGCCTCACAGATGATGCGGTCCTCCTCCTCGGTCCAGCAGGACTTCTTCACCTCAGGGTTGAGGTGGTTGTGCCAGCGCTCACGGCACTGCTTCCCCAGCCGGCCCTTCAGGTGCTTGGCGATCAGCGTCCACTGCTTCGTGCCGTACTTCTTCACCAGCTCGATGACCTTGCAGAAAAGCCTCTGTGAAGCCAGCGGGATGCGCCCCTCCCTCACCCCCCCACAGCACCATCACTCCGTGGGAGCCTCACCATGGCCCTGAGAAGGGACTGCCCAACCTGCGGGGTGACACACACCCATGCTCAGCTTGGCCCCCCTGCCAACCCCAAGGGCAACCACACAGTCCCTTGACTTGCTGGGGTGGGTGAAGGCCCACTGTGTGCGAGGCCTTGACCCACTAGTCACCTTTTGGTCTTCCTCTTTGGTCCATGGCCCCTTGACGAGGTCTGGATTCAAGACCCTCAGCCACCGGTACTGGCACTGCTGGTCAGTGCGGTTCTGGGGGAAGAAGAGGACCGTGCCAACTCCTGGGATGGTGGCCTTGGACCCTTGTCGAGTGCTGGGCTCAGGGGACCGTGGCCAGGCTCACCTCAGATGGGCGTCTGTCTTGTTCCCTACACCCACCACTCACTACATGCCCACATGCCAGAACACGTGTGGTCTCCCTTTGCTATAAGAGGGCGTGGATGGAACTGGGCAAACTCAGAACTCTGCCCAGGGAAGCCACTTGCTGCCACCCTAACACAAGGAGCTGCCATCATGAGCCTTTAAACCCCTGTAAAAGCTTGTGAGGGGGCCGGCCCGTGGAGCAGCAGTTAAGTTTGCACGTTCCGTTTTGGTAGCCCAGGGTTTGCAGGTTCAGATCCCAGGTGTGGACCTACATACCACTTGTCAAGCCATGCTGTGGCCAGCACCCACATATACAATAGAGGAAGATGGGCACGGATGTTAGCTCAGGGCCAGTCTTCCTCAGCAATAAGAGGAGGATTGGCAGCAGATGGTAGCTCAGGGCTAATCTTCCTCAAAATAAAAATCCCCCCCAAAAAACCTAAAAAGCTTGTGGGGTATGTGAGGGATCCTTGCTTGCTTCTGGGAAAATATCATTTCCCTAAAGGTTTCAGATCACGTGAAAGGAGGGGAGAAGAGGATGGGCAGAAGGAGTCTGGGGACTTGGTCACGGAGCTGCCTGAGTGACCCAGGAAATAAGCCAGACAGCAGCTCCTGCGACATTGCCTCCTGCCAGACACCTGCAGTCCTGGGAGTGGGGATCTGAGGGGACCCGCACCACAGGAGGCTCCACATGCTGAATGTGGTGACACCAGCTAGCTCTGCGGGGGCCTCACCACAAAGCCTGCCAAGAGCATTGTCTCCCCAGTTCCAGTCTCACTGTTGAGACACTGAGCAGCAATTCGCTCCTGACTTGCAGGAAGACATGCACATGTCACTGATCACACGCTGCAAATGTCAGAGAGGCTGAAGACCACCAGGCATGCCAAGGCTGCTGGGTGGAGATGCTTACGTCAGGGTGCCTCCAATTCCAGTTTGGGAAGAAAGGGCTTAGGGAGGTTGTTTGGTTCTGTTTGGGTGAGCTGGGGGGCTTGGTAAGGAACTCCCTTTTTTTCTCCACGGCAGAAGGTCTGTCCTAGGCACACTGTCTGGTCACCAAGAACACTTGACCCTGGGAAGGGGGCCGCAGAGGGGCTGCACTCACAGGAAAGTGGCTGGCCAGGAACTTCCAGTCTTGCTGTCCGAACTGCCTCACCAGAGTCCTCAGCTGCTCATCCTGCCAATACCAGAAAGACAGAGGGCTTGCTCACACATGTGCAGAAAGCAGCTGTTCCCGACAGAGCCTTCCCCAAGAGGAACAGCCTCATTCATCCATTCAGTCATGGAATGAGCAGCTACTACGAGCTGGGCACTACAGACACAGCAGCGGGCAGCCACAGAGCTGCCCCAACCTCAGGGGACTTGTGGTCTAAAGGGAGGGAGATGCTAAGCAAAGGCTCCCACAAACAAAAGTAAAGCCACCCCAGGCCGGGGGTACGGAGAGGTATATAGTGACTGTCTATTCAGGGAGACCAAGGGATGGGCTCAAAGGAAGTCTGAGGTAGCTGAATGCAGGAAGCAAGTGAGAGAGGGATGCAAGGGGCCAGACCACATGCAGGACTGATTCAGGCCTTTGGGTCATGCAAAGCCACTGACGCATTCAGGCAGTGGATGGTCATGGTCTGAATGCTTGTTGTGAAGTTCACTTTGGTAGCTGCAAGAAAAGGGGCTTAAGAGGGCAGGATGGACAAAAGGATGCCATTACAGGCACCCAGACCAGAGAGGCCAGTGACTCAGCAGGGAGATGGAGAGACCTGGGCAGAATAATCAAGAGTAGTTAGAAGGCAAAACAGTATCGGTTAAAACATTCTCCTGAAAACGAACTACTGATTCAGGCAAGAACACGAAATCTCAGCATCACCATGATGCACGAAAGGAGTCAGGCAGAAAGGGGTACACACTGCGTGATTCTACACGTATCCAATTCTAGACGATGTTAACTAAGCTACAGGGACAGAAAGGTAGTCAGTGGTTGTCTGAGGTCAGGGGTGGAGAGAGGGAGAGATGGATAGCAAAGGGGAGCAAGGAATGTTTGGGGGGGTGACATTCTATAATGTGAAGGTGCTCATGGTTCAACCGCAAAACATCAGTTGAAACTCATCAAACTGTCCTTTAAATGGTTGTAGTTGATTGTAGGTAAGGTATTCCTCAGTCAAATTGATTTTTTTCACTTAACATATGAAGATAAAGAAAATGTGGCATATCCATACAATGGAATATTATTCAGCCTTAAAACAGGAGGAAATTCTCAGTCTAGGAGGTGACGTCAGCATCACTGCGGAGAGAGCTTTCCCAGTAATCCCTCCCCTCCACCACACAACGAAAAAGACATCCATAGTCCAACAGAGGACATCCAAACACAACACAAAAGACATCCGAGAGACCCACACAGCCATATGACAGGGGGCAGAGAGGCTGGAGCCCCCCTTGGAGGAGGTGGAACGGGGCTAAGAGAAAACTTCATTCCCTCCCCAAAAGACTAGGATCTGGGACCGTGGGAGGCCTCAGAGAGGGAAGGAAGTGGGGAGGGGACATTCATTCGCAGGAACGTCAAAGATCCACGAGGGCCCTTGCAGCCTAGAGGGAACCCCTCTACTGGGGTGAAAGCTACTGTGGGGGTGACCTCATCAAGCCAACCCTGACAGCAGACAGCAAGGGCAGAGCAAGAAAACCCCAAGAGCATGCAGAAGAAAGTGCACCCCCTCCCACCCACCCAACGCCAGCTCCAGCGCCTGGCATCCTGGTGGACCACAGAGGGCTCAGAATATGCAGCTCTTGACCCCCACCCAGTGGCAACAGGCAGTAACTGCAATCAAATAATACCACTATGTGCAAAAACAGAGCCATGCCCTCTAGTAGTATCGAAAATTATATTAAATCTCCAGACCAGAGAGAAAATGACAAGTACACAGAAATCAGTCCTGAGGACACAAAAACACATAATCTAAATGACAGAGAATTAAAAATAGCTGTCAGAAAATTCAACAAGTTAAAAGAGAATGTAGAGAAACAATTCAACAAGTTCAGGAGCTACTTCATAAAAGAAGATTGAAACTATGAAGAAGAATCAATCAGAAATATTAGAGATGAAAGACACAATGGAAGAGATCAAACAAAATATGGATTCCCTGAACACCTGAGCAGACATCACAGAAGAATGAATCAGCATAATTGAGGGTAGACATGTTGAAACACTCCAGATAGAGGAGAGAGAACTAAGGCTAAAAAGAAACGAAGAAAGTCTCCACGAAATATCCGAATCAATTAGGAAATGCAATATAAAAATTATAGTATTCAAGAAGGAGAAGAGAAGGAGAATGGAGCAGAAAGCTTGTTCAAAGAAATAATAGCAGAGAACTTCCCAAATCTAGGGAAGGAGATGGAAATCCACATGGAAGAGACTAACAGATCTCCTAAATATGTCAATGTAAAAACATCTACTGCAAGGCATATAGTAGTGAAACTGGCAAAAGTAAATGACAAAGAAAAAATACTAAGGGTAGCAAGGCAGAAGAAAATAACATACATCAGGCTTTCAGCAGATTTCTCTGCAGAAACCTTATAGGCTAGGAGAGACTGGAATGACATATTCAAATCTTTGAAGGACAAAAACTTTCAGCCAAGAATATTCTATCCAGCAAAAATATCCTTCAGATATGAGGGAGAAATAAAAGCTTTCCAAGATAAACAAAAGCTAAGGGAGCTCGTAGCCACAAAACCCCACAGTCACACAAGAAATCCTCAGGAAGGCCTTCATACTCACAAAAAAAAAAGGGGAGAAAGAGGTTACAAAGCACAGAGTAAGGTGATAAATAGGTAGACAAAGTCAGAAAATTGCAGCTATACATCAGAACAGGTTAGTAAATACTCAAACGTAGCACTGAAGATAAAGGAAAACACCAAAAACAAAGATAATCTTGTCATTTTAACCACAAACTCACAACATAACATGGAATAAGATGTGACAAGAACAACTTACGAGGGGAGGAGGAAAGGGACTGAATCGGTTTAGACTAAGGAAATAAGAGGGCATCAGAAAATGGACTATCTTGTCTACAAGATTATGAATACAAACCTCATGGTAACCACTAAACAAAAAAGCAGAACAAAGACACAAATAATAAGTAAGGAGAAAACAAAGAAACACAACATAAAAAACTACATAACTCAACTGGTAGACCAAAATACACAGGACACTAAACAAAGGAAATGCAGGAGAACCAGAAAACGAGTGATAAAATGGCAGCATTAAGCCTTCGTATAGCGATAATCACCCTGAACGTAAACGGATTGAATTCTCCAATAACAAGACACAGAATGTGGAGACGGTATAAAGAACAAGACCCAACAATATGCGGCATCCAGGAAACACATCTCAGCTCCAATGACAAACACAGGCTCAGAGTGAAGGGGAGGAAGACGATACTCCAAGCTAATGGTAAACAAAAGAAAGCAGGGGTTGCAATACTTATATCAGACAAAGTAGATTGCAAGATAAGACAGGTAAAGAGAGACAAAGAGGGGCAGTACATAGTGATCAAAGGGACAGTCCACCAAGAAGACAACACTATAAATATCTATGCACCCAACACAGGGGCACCAAAGTACATAAGCAACTATTAACAAACCTAAAAGAAGACATTAATAATAACACAATTAATAGTAGGGTACCTCAACACTCCACTCGCATCAATGGATAGCTCATCCAGACAGAAAATCAACAAGGAAAAAGTGGAATTAAATGAAAAGCTAGATCAGTTGGACTCAATAGACATATATAGATCACTTCATCCAAAAACAGCAGAATACATATTCTTCTCAAGTGCGCACGGAACATTCTCAAGGACAGACCATATGTTGGGAAACAAGGCAAGCCTCAATAAATTTAAGAAGACTGAAATAATAACAAGCATCTTTTCTGATCACAATGCTACGAAGCTAGAAATTAATTATATGAAAAAGGCTGAGAAAGGGACAAAGTTGTGGAGGCTAACCAATATTGAAAAACCAATGGATCATTGAAAAAATTAAAGGAGAAATCAAAAAATCTCTGGAGACAGATGAAAATGAAAACACACCATACTAACTCACATGGGATGCAGCAAAAGCCGTATTAAGAGGGAAATTCATTGCAAAACAGGCTAACCTTAACAAACAAGAAAAATCCCAAATAAGCCATCTCAAACTACATCTAACTGAATTAGAAAAAGAAGAACAAACAAAGCCCAACGTCAGAAGGAAAGAAATAATAAAAATCAGAGCAGAAATGAATGTTATTGAAACAAAAAAGGGCAGCAGAAAGGATCAATGAAACAAAGAGCTGGTTATTTGAGAAGATAAACAAAATTGACAAACCCCCAACCAGACTTACAAAGAAAAAAGGACAGAAAGCTCAGATAAATAAAATTAGAAATGAAAGACGAGAAATAACAATGGATACCACAGAAGTACAAAGGATTATAAGAGAATACTATGAAAAGCTATACGCCAACAAAACGGACAATCTAGAGGAAATGGATAAATTCTTAGACTCTTAACAACCTCCCAAAGCTGAATCAAGAAAAAATAGATAATCTGAATAGACCAATCACAAGTAAAGAGATTGAAACAGTAATCAAAAGCATCTCAAAGAATAATAAAAGCCCAGGACCAGACAGCTTCCCTGGAGAGTTCTACCAAACTTTCTGAGAGGATTTAATACCTATTCTTCTCAAGCTATTCCAAAAAACTAAGGAAGATGAAATGCTTCCTAAGACATTCTATGAGGCCAACATCACTCTGATACCAAAGCCTGACAAGGACAACACAATAAAGGAAAACTACAGGCCAATATCACTGATGAACATAGATGCAAAAATCCTCAACAAAATATTGGCAACCTGAATACAGCAATACATCAAAAAGATCAGGGTCGGCCCCGTGGCCGAGCGGTTAAGTTCGCACACTCTGCTTCGGCGGCCCAGAATTTCTCTGGTTCGGATCCTGGGCATGGACATGGCACAGCTCATCAAGCCACGCTGAGGTGGCGTCCCACATGCCACAAATAGAGGGACCTACAACTAAAAATATACAACTACGTACCGGGGAGCTTTGGGGAGAAAAAGGAAAAATAAAATAAAATCTTAAAAAAAAAAAAATCATGTCACAATCAAGTAGTATTTATACCAGGGACACAGGGATGGTTCAAAATCCGCAAATTAATCAATGTGATACACATTAACAAAATGAGGAATAAAAACCACATTATCATCTCAATAGATGCAGAGAAAGCATTTGACAAGATCCAACAGCCATTTATGATAAAAACTCTTAAAATGGGGATACAAGGAAGTTACTTCAACATAATAAAGGCCATATATGACAAACCTACAGCTAACATCATACTCAATGGGGAAAAACTAAATGCCATCCCTCTGAGAACTGGAACAAGACAAGGATGCCCACTACCACCACTCTTATTCAACATAGTACTAGAGGTTTTGGCCAGAGGAATTAGGCAAGAGAAAGGAATAAAAGGAATCCAAATAGGGAGTGAAGAAGTGAAACTCTCGCTGTTTGGAGACAACATTATCTTATATGTAGAAAACCCTAAAGAATCCATCGGAAAACTTTTAGAAATAATTAACAACTACAGTAAAGTTGCAGGGTACAAAATCAACTTACAAAAATCAGTTGCATTCCTATACTCTAATAACAAACTAACAGAAAGAGAACTCCAGAATACAATTCCATTTACAATCTCAACAAAAAGAATAAAATATCTAGGAATAAATTTAACTAAGGAGGTGAAGGACTTATACAATGAAAACTCTAAGACATTATTGAAAGAAATTGATGATGACATAAAGAGGTGGAAAGAGATTCCATGCACATGGATTAGAAGAATAAACATAGTTAAAATGTCCATACTACCCAAAGCAATCTACAGATTCAATGCAATCCCAATCAGAATCCCAATGACATTCTTCACAGAAATAGAACAAAGAATCCTAAAATTCGTATGTGGCAACCAAAGACCCCAGATTGCTAAAGTAATTCTGAGACAAAAGAACAAAGCTGGAGGCATCACAATCCTTGACTTCAAAATGTACTACAAAGCCATAGTAATCAAAACAGCATGGTCTGGGGCTGGCCCTGTGGCTGAGTGGTTAAATTCGCATGCTCTGCTTTGGCGGCCCAGGGTTTCGCTGGTTCAAATCCTGGGCGCAGACATGGCACCGCTCATCAAGCCATGGTGAGGTGGCATCCCACAAGACACAACTAGAAGGACCCACAACTAAAAATACACAGCTGTATACTGGGGGAGCTTTGGGAGAAAAAGGAAAAATAAAATCTTAAAAAAAAAAAAAAACAGCATGGTACTGGTACAAAAACAGGCACACAGATCAATGGAACAGAACTGAAAGCCCTGAAATAAAACCACACATCTACACACAGCTAACCTTCAACAAAGGTGCCAAGAACACAGAATGGAGAAAAGATAGTCTCTTCACTAAATGGTGTTGGGGAAACTGGACAGCCACATGCAAAAGAATGAAAGTAGACCGTTATCTCATGCCATACAAAAAAATAAACTCAAAATGGATCAAAGACTTGAAGATAAGACCTGAAACCATATAACTCCTGGAAGATAATATACGTAGTACACTTTTTGACATCGAACTTAAAAGGACCTTTTCAGATACCATGTCTTCTTAGACAAGGGGAACAAAAGAAAAAATAACAAGTGGGACTTCATCAGACTAAAGAGCTTCTGCAAGGCAAAAGAAACTAGGATCAAAACAAAAAGACAACCCACCCATTGGGAGAAAATATTTGCAAATCATATATCCAACAAGGGGTTAACCTCCATAATATATAAGGACTCATACAATTCAACAACACCAAAAAAAACAGCCCCATCAAAAAATGGGCAGAGGATTTGAACAGACATTTTTCCAGAGAAGATATACAGACGGCCAATAAACACATGAAAAGACGTTCAACATCACAAATCATCAGGGAAATGAAAATCAAAACTATACTAAGATACCACCTTATGCCTGTTAAAATGGCTATAATCACTAAGACTAAAAATAACAAATGCTGGAGAGGGGGTAGAGAGAAGGGAACCCTCGTACACTGCTGGTGGGAATGCAAACTCGTGCAGCCACTATGGAAAACAGTATGGAGATTCCTCAAAAAACTAAAAATAGAACTACCACATGACCCAGCTATCTCACTACTGGGTATCTACCCAAACAACTTGAAATCAATAATCCAAAGTAACATATGCACCCCTATGTTCACCGCAGCACTATTCACAACAGCCAAGACATGTAAGCAATCCAAGATCCCATCCTCTGATGACTGAATAAAGAAGATGTGGTGTATATATACAATGGAATACTACTCAGCCACAAAAAAGGACAAAATCATCCCATTTGGAACAACATGGAAGGACCTGGAGGGAATTATGCTAAGCGAAATAAGCCAGACTGAGAAAGACAAACACCATATGATTTCACTCACATGTGGAACATAAACAAACACATGGACAAAGAAAACAGTTCAGTGGTTACCAGGGGAAGGCAGGCCGCGGGTGGCCACAGCGGGGAGCACTTACGTGGTGACAGACAAATAATACACAACTCAAATTTCACAATGACACAAACTATTATGAACTCGATAAAAAAAAAAAAGGAAATTCTGTCACATGCTACAACATGGACAAACCACGAGGAATTATGCTAAGTGAAATAAGCCAGTCACTAAAGGACAAATACTGTATGATTCCACTCATATGAAATACTTAAAGTCGTCAAAATCACAGAAACAGAAAGTAGAAAGGTGGTTGCCAAGGGCTAGAAGGGGAGATGAGGAATTGATGTTTAGTGGATATAGAGATTCAGTTTTGCAAGATGAGAAAGTTCTAGAGATCTGTTGCACAACAATGTGAATATACTTAACACAAACTGCACACTTAAAAATGGTTACAATAGTAAATTTAATATTATCTGGTTTTTTTCTTACCACACACACACACACACCAGCTGGGCAAAGTCCCACAGCCCACACCCACACAGCCAGCCCCGGACACGCTGCCCTCCCCTGGCACTCGACCTGGCCAGGCCACCACCTGCCTTCCTCCCATCTTCCCTATGTCCATCCCGACAAGTGGCATGGCCACTTTGCTGTTTCATCTCCAGCTCCTCCTGAACCCCGTGGGCCTCCTCCACCTGTCAACTCCATCTCGCTCTGCCAGTGTCTCCACAGCCATCTTCCTGCCTGGTATAGCGCCCTCCACTCCCTTGGTACTGATCCCAGGCTGCCCCCCAATCTCTTATCCACCCTACACACAGCAGACTAGCTCCCCTGAAGCCCAGCTATATTCATGTCACTCCTCTGCTTTAAAAACCTTCAATGGCTCCGCCCTGCTAACTAAATACATGCTACACTCCTCAGCCAGACACTCAAGGCCTTCTAGGATGTGCCCCAATTGATCTTTTTGTCCATTTCCCTCCAGCCAAACCAGGCCCCTCTCCTTGCTTTTCCCCACCCATCCCCTATTCTGCCTTGCCCACCATTTTGCACACTTCCCTGACTGCTGAATTTCCAAATCCTGATCCTTGAAACTTTCCCTAATCTCTTCGGACAACAGTAACCTCTCCCTCTAAAGGTATTTCAACTATTACAGCGCCTCCTCCGTGCTAGGAGCCTTAGTGCAAGAGTAGAGATATGATGGTGAGCACACAGAGAGAGACATGAATCCTGCTGGCTAATGCCAGCACATCCACGGGCCTGCCTGCGCAGGGGCTTATCTCTCCATCTCAGGTAGAGAGCTGCTCTGGGGTAGGAATCTTGTTTATTCTTCTAAGACCACAAGAGCCCAGCATAGTCCCTGATCCACAGTGGGATGAACAGCAAAGGCTTGCTTAGCACTCCGCTGAAGAAACATATTCTACAATTTAAGCGGGTTTCACAACTCATGTAAGTTAAAGGAAAAAAAGACCTAAAACTAAACACATCCAGGAAAACAGAAGCAGAACAAAAAGATAAGGCCAGTAGGAGTCTAAAATGGTACAACCAATTTAGAAAGAGGTCCAGCAGTTTCTATAAAACTAAGCAGACACCTACCCCATGACCATATCTCAGTATCCCCATAGAGAAATGAAAACATAATCCTCAAAAAAGACTTAGGCAAGAATCTTCATAGCCACAATCACCAAAAACTAGAAACGGCCCAAAAGTCCATCAACAAGTGAAACAGACTCTAACACAATACTGTTCAGCAACAAAAAAAGACGAACAAATTACTGAATCACGCAACTTTATGCTGAGCAAAAGAAGGCTGATAGAAGAGTATAGTTGTGTGATTTCATTTATGAGACATTCAAGAACAGGCAAAACCAAACTCAGAGAGACATTAGATCAGCAGTTGTCTGGAGCTGGGGAAGATGGACCACAAAGGGGACTTTTTGGGACAGTCAGGGTTGTGCTTACATGAGCATACACATTTGTCAAAACCGCTGGAACTGTTCACTTTGAAAGGTGTATTTGAGTGTACGTAAATATTTCCCTGAACTTGATTAAAGAATGAAAAGAAAATCAATTCAGAGCTTGATGTCATGAGAGACAATAAAGTTAATCTTAAAAAATAGTAATAGGGGCCGGCCCCGTGGCTGAGGGGTTAAGTTTGCGCGCTCTGCTTCGGTGGCCCAGGGTTTTGCTGGTTCAGGTCCCAGGTGCGGACACGGCACCGCTCATCAGGCCATGCTGAGGCAGCGTCCCACGTAGCAGAACCAGAAGGACCTACAACTAGAATGTACAACTGTAGGCTGGGAAGGCTTTGGGGAGAAAAAAAGAAGAAGATTGGCAAGAGATGTTAGCTCAGGGCCAATCTTAAAAAAAGGAAAAGAAAATATTTAAAAAAAAAAAACAGTAATAAAGAGGGGGTTGCAGATTTGGCTAAACCTCCTAGCAGTTAAAGGACAAGAGGCACAATTAATGTCCACAATACAGAACACAACAGCTCCCAGGAGACAACAGCAATTGCTGGCCCTGAGGTTTGAGGGACACATGCCCCAAAAAGACATCAATACTGAAACTCTCCAAGGATGCTCTGAGAAGAGGTATCATCGGGGAGAACCAGAGGACCCATCCACTTCTTTCACCAGCTGCTCCTCTTCCTCCCACATGTCAGGGTATCAGGCAGACACATCCCAGGCTCAGTTTTCAGGCCATCCCACCCCCCTTGAATTGCCCCTCAGTGTCACTTACCTCCTCGTGGGTCCACTTGACCTTACACTTGCTGTCCCTCTGCTCCGGCACGTCTGAATCCGTGTCCTGGTAATGCAGCTCATCCAGCTCCTCACTGCAAGAGGAGCAAGTTAAAGGTCAAGTACATGAGCCTCCACACGTCTTTGCTACATGACAGATGGACAGTGTGGGCAGTGGCCAGTCACCTCTAGGGAAAAGGTAGGGGAGGCAGGCTTTTACTCTTTCTGCTTTTTTTTTTTTTTTTGAGGAAGTTTAGCCCTGAGCTAACTACTGCCAATCCTCCTCTTTTTGCTGAGGAAGACTGGCCCTGAGCTAACATCCATGCCCATCTTCCTCTACTTTATACGTGGGATGGCTACCACAGCATGGCATTTGCCAAGCGGTGCCATGTCCACACCCACACCCGAACTGGCAAACCCTGGGAGGCCAAGAAGCAGAACGTGCACACTTAACCACTGTGCCACCGGGCCGGCCCCTCTTTCTGCTTTTAAAACCAGAAGTACTTCCACATTTTTTTTTTTAAAGATTTTATTTTTCCTTTTTTTCCCCAAAGCCCCCCAGGACATAGTTGTGTATTTTTAGTTGTGGGTCCTTCCAGTGTGGCATGTAGGATGCCTGCCTCAGCGTGGCCTGATGAGCAGTGCCATGTCTGTGGCCAGGATTCAAACCCCGAAACCCTGGGCCACCGAAGCAGAGGGCGTGAACCCAACCGCTCGGCGATGGGGCCGGCCCCCTCCACATTCTTTTTAATTTTTTCAATTTAATTTTTTCATTTTATTCTCTTATTTTCAGGAACAACCTAATGATTTCAAAAGCTACAAGAAAAAAAGAGGTTAAGATTTCATCAAGAATGTTATAATATTCAAAACCAGACACCCATTTAATATTTTTAATAACAAAACTTTTTAAACTTGCATGGATATTTTGAGGATTAAAGCTAATGATGTATGTAATCATCAAGCACCAGGATTTTAAGAAATATTAGTTATTTTAAATACATTATCTCAGTAACTGTGTCCAGTTTTGCACATCCCCTTCTCAATCCTTCCCCACACACAGACATAGTTTATGGAATACAAGCAGGGTAGAAGCAGCTTTGAATTCTGGATGTTTTAAATTATCTAATAGGCAATTTTCCAAGTTGCTCCAAAATCTTCCTATTTATCACGTTTAATGGTTACAAAAATGGAGATCACACTATCCATCTCCAGGGATGTCAGGGGCTCACACAAGGTTAGTAACCTCCCAACTCCATGTGGTGGGGCCTGCAGCAGGTCACCTGTCAGGTACTCCTAAGGCAGGTATATGTAAGTGGGAAAAGCCCGC
Organism: Equus caballus; assembly: GCF_041296265.1. Classification (NCBI taxonomy): domain Eukaryota; kingdom Metazoa; phylum Chordata; class Mammalia; order Perissodactyla; family Equidae; genus Equus; species Equus caballus. The sequence continues at coordinate 34,115,975 of NC_091705.1, read as the reverse complement.
ACATCTCCAAACAAGCAAGGCCAGCACAGGCTGGGTGCCAAAAGAAGGAAGAGGGCTTCCTTTCGTGTCCACACTTTCCCCTTCCCCAGAACTCAGCATCTTCCCAGAGCCACTCCTACGCCCCCACGACACCTTGGAAATCCTCCTGCCTCAGAATGTACGCCCTTAGGCTGCAAGTGCCTGTCTCCTTGACATCATCAACAGGTCAGCTCCACCTCCACCTCTCCCTGGATTGCGGCGGGGGGTGTGGGGACCCGCGCACCAAAAGGCCTTAAGAAATGTTTGCTCAGGGAATGACTGGATACACAAATGAATGAATGAACGAATGTGCAAAGCTGCTGCCTATTAGTCAAAAAATGCTAATTAAAGTAAATTTTTTAGAAGTAGGAAAGGAAGGTATGGCATCTAAACCCAGCAACACATCAGTCACAGAAGGAGCTGGAATTCAGCCTTGTGCTGTCACTCCCGAGCCAATTCAAGGGGTCCTCCACCGCGGTAAAGTAGGAGGCAAGAAATCTACAAGACACTAATTAACAGAATGAAGCTGGTTTTAAAATCAGCTGCCCCAGACTCCTTTCTGACAGAAACCACACTTGGTTCTCCAGCACCCAGCTTCTAATCGAACCTGAGCAAATGTTCCTTCAAGGATGAACAGGTGTCTGTGTGTACACTCTCTGGTGCTTTTTAATGGGGAAGCAACTCGGACAGCTGGGAGAATTCTGTGAGATAATATACTTCTATCACCAACATGGTGCTGACCGTGCACTTCACAGGCACTCCCGTCATCCCCATTTAATGGATGTGGAAACTGAGGCTCACAGGGCTTATGCCACTTGCGAAGTCCGCAGAGCCAGGCTCCAAACCTGCACCTTCAAGTCTTCACCTCATAATCCCAGCTGAAAAAGCAGAGGCCAAGTCAGTGGTGGCCACCACATGTAGGTCCCACACACCCTTTCTACGCCCTTCAGTGTGCTGGGCTCTGCTCCAGGTGGGGTGAGTCAGAAGCTGAGCGGGAAGTGGGGCACTGATGCCAAGGAGAGTCATAGCAAGCGGCCAAGAATGGAGCTGAGAGCTGTGGGGTGCCAGGGTGCAGAACCCACCCCTCACCTGGGAGGGGGTTCCTCCAGTGAGCCCCATGGGAGAAGTGGCAGAGGACCTGGGGGTTGTCTGGGGCTTTTATCATTTCCTGGAGTGATACTTCCGGAACCAAAAGTCAGGAGAGCGTCTGACAAGTGCCTAACCGGAAAACTCCCGGGAACTGGAGCTGCCCTGGGAAATGGTGACCTGAGGAAGACAGACCCTGTGCCAGGCACCCTGGCCACTGCGCAGGGCTCAGACGCCTCCTTGCTGAGAGGAGCTCTGGGGAAGGCCTCTCGGGTCTGCACCCTCGGCCTGAGAAGGCAAACACCACCTGCAGAGGGCTGTGGGACTGTCTGAGTCCAGGGAGGGGTCAGGGCAGGACCCCTTTGTCTTCCCTGACTCCCAAGCTGGCTGAGAAGCCCAGAACTCAGGCGCCAGGAGCGCAGGCGTAAGACTGGGACCTGGAGCCCACAGAGCCGCGTCGGGGCTCCACTCAGCCACTTTTTCTCTGGGGGAGTAAGTAAAATGGAGACCACAGTTCCTGCCTTGGCCCCAGGGGCTGCTGGCACAGAGTGGTCTTGACACACATCAGTTTCTCTTCCCCTCACCTCCGACCCCAGCTGCCCCAAAACTCCTCACGTGGAACAGGAAGACAGGTCTCTGAAACTAAACCGAGCTGGGGCCCGGAAGCCAGGTGGTGGGGGACAAAGTGCCCCCTCCCCCACGGCACATTTCCCAGGCCAAGGGAGAGCGTTTGGGGCCCTCTGGGCTTCCCCAAACGTTGAGAATCGGCAAATCTGAACCCAAATAAGCTTGAACGACAAGTGTCTTCCAGGCTTTGGCCTCCCGCTCACTGTGACTTGGAGAATCATTTTCCCTCTTCAGGGGTCGCCTCCGTCCCCGGTAAAGGCCCTACCAGTTGACACCGCCATCCCACCCCCACCCTGCAATTAGGCGGGAGACAAAATGACATCATGCAGGGCTTGGCCCGGGTCCCAGGAGACCCGCTCGCCCCGGCTCCGAGGTCCAGCAGGCCCGGGGAGGGAAGCGAGGGACCCTCAGGAGCCCCCCGGCTTCGCGCGCGCCCCCTGCCTCGGGCGACCCAGGGCGCAGCATTTCCCCCAGAACCCTGGCCCCCGCCCCTTCGGAGGGGCCACGGCTTGAGGGGGGTGGGAGCGGGAATCAGGGTGGAGGGGGATGGGGTCTGCGGAGGGGGAGGGGCCCTCAGCCCCCCGCCACGCTCACCCGCGCGTCCGCCGAGACATCCCCCCGGCCCGGGCCGCGCCGCGCTCGCCCGCCCGTCGGCTGAGCCCGGAGCGGGAGCCGGGCCGGGGTCAGGGCGCGGGCTGTTCCGGCCGCTCCGGGCCCCGGGGCCGCGCTGGGAGGCGTCAGCGTGTCCTCAGGTCCCGCCGCCGCTCGCAGGAACTGCAGCCGCCGCCGGCGCGCACAGAAGCACTTTTCTATCTCCCGCCAAGCGCGTCGGCGCCGCCCGGGCCTGGCGCGCGGGCGGGCGGGCTGCGCGGGGCGGGGCCTGAGGGGAGGGCGGGGCCTGTGAGGAGGGGCGGGGCCTGCGGGCGCGCCGGGGCTGTACCGGCCGAGAGCCCTGCAGGCGGAGGGCAGGGAGCCCAAGAGGTGCGGTGGCGCCTTGCGAGATGCGACTCCGAACGGGCCGCCAGGTGACTGAGGCCTGGTCCAGGCTCAGTGTGGATCCGGGGCGGCGCAGGAGCAGCCCACACAGCAAAGGCTGAGGAAAGGCAGTGAGGTGCAAGGATGGAGAGTCAGGCCGGGGAAACCGACTGTGCAAAACCCCCAGCGCTAGTCCAAGCCGCTCCTCCGTCCCTACAGCCCCCACCCTAAATCGGCCCCTCACCCCTACCATCTCCCTGCTTCCTCTGCAGCCTCGAATTCAATGGCTCCGGCTCCTCAGCTCCACTCGTGGCAACCCGAGTGAGGCTTATATAATGCAAAACTGATCTTGCCTATGCAGTCTTAAAACCGCCCACCTCTCCCTCAGGGTAAAAGACTCCATAATCAGGTTGATACAATCCTGCCCTATCACCACCCTGCCCCTAGCCAAAGGGAACTTGCTAGCCTCCTTGCCTTTGCTGGGCCATTATCTGGGCAGGAACACTTCCCGCCCCTCCCTCCTGACTAACTCCTACTTATCCCTGGGGTCTACTGCCCACAATCTGCTTGTTAACTGTGCGTTTCTTCCTTCGAACTTTGGGCATGCTGAGGTCCAACTGGCCCCTCAATTCACCGCAGTATTCCCAGGGTCCAGAATTCAACTTGAGTTGAATTCCGTTTGCCATGTGCTTAAACAAACTGCAAGAGACTTAGCAAGGATTCTCCATTTTAAGCTCCCATTTACCAAGTACCTCCGCAGTATCATGCCACACAGGGCTCCCAGGGCGGAGTGCTGAGACAAGGTAAATGAACCATGAGACGAGAGCCTGGGGAGACCTGGCAGAACTTCAGCCCCTTACCCTCTGCTTGTGCTTTAGATCCATCTTCCAGAAGCTGCTGGCCACCTGGGACAGTCCAGCCAGCTGTTGCAAACTTCATTTAGCACAGCAGAAGGAATACTGACATCTTAAGTGATAGAAGCTTCCCCATCAATCAATTCAAGCCTTCCCCTACCTACTTCCTTCATAAAGGAATTCATGTGGACATTCCCTGTTCATTGCTAGGGTGTAGTATTTAAGAGTGCAGGAGGTTGCCCCGTGGTGGAGTGGTTAGTTTCCGATGGTCTGCTTCAGTGGCCCGGGTTTTGCCAGTTCGGATCCTGGGCGGGGACAGGGCACTGCTCATCAGGCCATGCTGAGGCAGCATCCGACATAGCACAACCAGAAGGACCTACAACTAGAATATACAACTATGTACTAGGGGGGCTTTGGGGAGAAGAAGAAGAAAAAAAAGAGTGCAGCCTCTGTAGCCAGACTTCCTGGAGTCTGAATCCCAGCTCCATCATTTACTAGTTGTGTGATCTTACACAAATTACTCTGTGCCTTAGTTTCCTCATCTGTAAAAATGAGATTCTCAAAAATTTAGTTTTTACTATGTACCAGCCACTGTTCTGTATGCTTTATAAATTTTATTTCATTTAATTCTCATAACAACCCTATGAGGTAATGTTAGTATTATCCTCTTTGGCAGATGGGGAAACTGAGACACAGGCCTCCCCCAGGTCACATGGCTAGTACTGTAAATGGCAAAGCAGGGATTCAAACCTGGTCTGTCTAGTTCTAGAGTCTATGCTCTTAATCACTGCACTGGTACCTACTTTGTAGAGTGGTTGTAGGATTAAGTAACTTAATCTGTGTCAACCACTGAGAACAATCCCTGGCACATAATAAGTACGATATTACTTTTAGTTATTATTATTATTGTGATTCTTCACCCGCTCTCATGCTTGTCCTTTGAGGTCCAGGAAGCTGCTCTGCACACAGCACACACTCTCACCTGGATTATTAGTCCCATTTCAGGACAGAGACAGGACCTGGGAGCTCCAGCAAGGTATTTGCCCAAGGGAAGAGGGAGCAGCTGGAGAGTCGGCTTGGAATCTGGGACGGGGGCCAGGTGACCAATACGGTGGAGCCTAGGAAGCCTGGAGTGAGTGCTTTGAGTCAGGGAGCAGGGGGTTACCCTGGTGCCAGATGGAATCTTGTAATCTCCACAAGTGTCTTTTCCAGTTATCATCATACCAACAGATGCCCCCTAGGGAGAGGATTCCAAGTGTCCTGGGTGCCGCCACACCTGGGAGTGGTCCCTGGGCCCAGGAGTGATAACATACAGTCTGCACCCTACTGGGTAACTTCCTGGACATGCCCTCCTCAGACAGGAAGGCTCCAGTCATTTGGTCATTCCACAATCTGCCCCTCCCCAGGCTCCAGAGTCAGAGTTTGCCCCTGACTTAGAAAGATGGGATCAAATCTACTTATTAAATGCTCAGGGCCCAACATAAAACAAACACTGATTGATGACAAGTAAATGACAAGTAGACTCACAGGACCCCTTCTGTTTGGCGTCCTCCCCTCTACCTACTGAGCACTTTCCTTATCCTCCTTGTCCTCCTACCATACTTACCCCACCGACAAGTTTATTGCTCTCTAAAGAACAGGGACAGCCCCGCATTCACATTTTTACCTTCAGATCTTTACCATAATGTTAGGCTCCTTGTAGATACTCACAGAAGGGGTTTTATACATTTTTTTTTTTTTTTTGAGGAAGATCAGCCCTAAGCTAACTACTGCCAATCCTCCTCTTTTTGCTGAGGAAGACTGGCCCTGAGCTAACACCCATGCCCATCTTCCTCTACTTTATACATGGGACACCTACCACAGCATTGGCTTTTTCCAAGCGGTGCCATGTCTGCACCCGGGATCCGAACTGGCGAACCCCGGGCTGCCGAAACGGAATGTGCGCACTTAACTGCTGCGCCACCAGGCCAGCCCCCTTATACATTTTTTAATTGAAGAAATTAAATGTTATAAAGCTAACATTTTGGCTGGAGAGTTAGGAAGGCACAGACCAGAAGTGAAAAGACTTAGAATGCTAGAGTTTGAATTGTGTCTTGTAAGATATGAGACATCGAAAGAGATTTTGAAACAAAGGAATGTTTTTCAGACACTTCTGCCACACCTCCAAGGGCATCACTGTAGAAGACAGAGTCATGGCAGCATGTAAGTGGCCACAGGCATGAGAGTTCGAGGACCAGGACTGGAAATAGAACATTTTCTACAACACCTACAATTGCAGGGAAAGCAATTCAATTACCTGTTTCAAGGAATCAGACCTCTACAGAGAAATTTCCCCACCCACTTCTCAGAAGATTGAGATTTTATGAATAACTCTTTGCAAAGCACCTAACTTTGATTTCTAGAAAAGGATCTGCAAAGCATTCAGATCAAAAAATAATAATAGCTAGCTTTTACTAGGGTAGACACCATGTGCCAGGCACCATACTAAGAGTTTTACATTCATTTTGCATTTAACGCTCATCAGTATGTGAGGCAGGTACCAATAAGACCCTCACTCAAAAGATAAGAAAACTGAGGCACAAAGATGTTATGTTACCATGATCACACAACTAGTGGACTAGTAGCTTGAAGCAAAGCACCTATAATTTGAAATGTAAATTTGGAGAGTACTATTTGTGAAAATATGCTGAAATGATTGAAGCTGGGTTATAGCCTGGGGCTAGTCATAATGAGATGATCCAACCATCCATAATCTCCAGAAGCTCATCAGTTGATACAGGAGACAAGGAGTGAACAGAAAATTAGCTCAGCACAGGTGAAGATAAACAGCAGGGGTTGTGTGTGCCCAAGCAACCAACCAACAGGGTCACTGAAGGCTCTTCAGAGCTGGTGATTTAGGACTTTGCAAGGTGGCCAATGTGGGGAACGGTGGTTCAGGCAGAGGGAATAGCCAGTGCATGTCAGGGAGAAGGAATATTAGGAAGTACTCAAGGATTGACCAGAGTTGATGTCATTCTTGACTCTTCTCTCTCATCACTTATCTGATCCTTCTGCAAATTCTATAGGCTCTACTCTCAAACTCTACCTTCAAAATATATTCAGTAGCAAAAGCACATGAAAAGAAGCTCAATATCATCTCATTAAAGAAATGCAAATTAAAACCACGAGATTTACACACCTATTAGTACAGCTAAAATTAAAAAGACTAATCGTATCAAATGCTGGTGAAGATGGGGAGCAATCAGAATTCTCAAATACTCCTGGTGGGAATGTAAAATTGTACAACCACTTTGGGAAACAGTTCAGTAGTTTCTTAAAAATTTAACATATACATCTACCATATGACCCAGCCATTCCAATAAAAATGAATGCATATGTCCATACAGAGATTTTTACATAGCTTTATTTGTAATGGCCCAAACTGGAAACAACCCAAACATCCATCAACAGGAGACTGGATGAAGAAATTGTAGATATAAAACAAATTTTTCCATACAGTGGAATACTACTCAGCCATAAAAAAGACATTGACACAATACGAATCTCTAAATTATGTTGAAAGAAGGCAAAGAGTACATACTGTATAATCCCATTCATACACAAGTCTGGAAATTGCAAACCAATCTATAGCGACAGAACCAATCTAAAGTAACACTGGTTGTGAAAAAGGGATTACAAAGAGACACAAGGAAGTTTTAGGGAGTGATGGTTATGTTCCATTTGTGTGACTTTAGGGATCCCACTTCAATCACTGGGAGAAGTGTGAGGTCACTGATCACAGGACAGGGCAATCAATCTCGCCTGGGCTTCTTGGCGCTCATGTCAGCCCCGGCTGTGCCCTCAATTATGCAGTTGCAAAGGGTGAGAATTTGGTCTCCTGGAAACCATCTAATCCAAATCTCTTGTGTTCCTGATGAGGGAGATGAGGCTCTGAGATGAGTGCCGGGACCCTGGGTTACCATATACATACACCACGTCTAGCCCACACCCCTAAGCTCCACTCTGGGCTTTCTGGGGCACCAGCTTTTGCAAACACTTAGTTCTTCCTCTTGTAACGTGGCCACTTGCAGTTCAGCAATCAAGCCGGGAAGGACTCGCGGGTTAGGGAGTTCGGGCAAAAAGTCACGGAGGGACCCGCCGATAAACGCCAAAACCTCGTCCCTAAGCCAGTGGGAAGCGACTGCACAGGCCGGCCAGGCCCCAAGGCCGCGCTTGACGGAATCATCACCCTCCTCTGTGAAGACGGAGAGAGAAAATCGGTCTTTGGAATCTACCTGGCAGTCTCTCGCTGCCCGCGGTAACCCGAAGCAAGTGACGTGACCTGTTTCGAGGCGCAACCCGTGTAAACCGAGGCCAAGGGCCCCAAGTACTCTGACCGCGGGGCCCGAGCCTGCAGACACACAGCGCCCACTTTGGGGCGCGCGCCCCGGCTCTAGCGCCGCGCGAGGCATGGCGGGAGTCGCGCCGCCCGACGTCACCGGGGGCGCCTGCGCTTGGGGGTCGCTGGGATCTCGGCTGCTGGGTTGTGGTGCCCTGGCAGTCTGGCCCGGCGCTGCTTCCTCGCCGGCCGCTCGGGTCAGCCCCGCGCCTTCGGAGTCATCGCCCCTGGAGGTGTACCCCGGCGCCTGCTGTTTGGGGTCGTGCGGAGGACGGATGAAAAGAAGGCCCAGGGGATGAGAGGGAGCGGGGCGAGTCCGTCGCCGGCCTCCGACATTAAGGGCCCTGTTGACCCCCGTTTGCCTCCAGCCGTCCTTGACCCCCCGTGCGGGTCAACAGCCCCGGACAAGCTCCTAACACGGCAAGTGTCCTTCATGCTACTTGTCACCGTTTGCGACTCTTGCGAGGTTAATTCTCTCCGCGATTAGATTGTGAGTGGCAAGAGCGCAGCCCTAGGATGAAACATTAGTAGGCTTCCTGTTAAAACTTGGTATGAGCAAGATTTGTTACTCTTTTTAGAGTATATATTTCTTCCTGCGTCTTGAAGGCAGCGGAAGAAGTTGCTAACGTTGGTTGCAGAAAGGGCAGCTGAATGGCTGAAGAGGGTGAAATTCTTCCTCTTCAGTATTCTTAAGTTCGTGCTCAGGTATTATCTAGTTAAATTTTTAATTAAAACTTTTTAAAAATTAAATTTAATTAAGGCATTTGTGGCGCTCTAGCACCTTTTAGGGAACAGAATTTGAACACCTTTATTTTGTTTTACAAATAAGAAGTAACTTAGCAAAAGCCACAAAGCAGATCTATGAAACTAAGATGCCACAAACTTTCCTCCTTGCTCTTGGGGAGAGGACAGACGTTTTCTCGCTGACTGGTATCTCCCTTTTCTAATGTTATCTCCTCTTCATTTGGATACTAAAGGTTCTCCCATCAGAGATGTATTTGAATTCAACAAATAGAATCTCCAAGTTATTTTTATGCTGTTATCTGCTAGGACTGGTACTTTCACTATTTTTTTTAAGATTTTTTTTTTCCTTTTTCTCTCCAAAGCCCCCCGGTACATAGTTGTATATTCTTAGTTGTGGGTCCTTCTAGTTGGCATGTGGGATGCCACCTCAGCATGGCCTGACAAGCGGTGCCATGTCTGCGCCCAGGATCCAAACCAGTGAAACCCTGGGCCGCCGAAGTGGAGCACGCAAACTTCTTAACCACTTGGCCACTGAGGCCAGCCCCCAATTATCAATTTCTATGTGAACAAATCAGATTTTGAGACTGGACATATTTTCTAAGCCTCAGGGATTTCCAGCTATTTACTGGTTATTTCCACTTGTATGAATGGCCATCATCTCAATTGGATTCTTATGTTCACCCAAAACAGCTCACCCTTCAGAATCCCCACCTTCTAATAGCTCCACCACTGTCCCAGGCAATCAGGCTCAAAATCTTGCCAATCTGACCTTCAACCTCCAGACCAAACCTATTTCAAAATGCCACCTTTCCTATAACAGCACCTTAGTCCACATCCTTGTTACTTCCTCTTGGGTACCACACTCCCTCCCGAAATGGCCTTCCTTCCGCAGTTCCCATCTTTATAGAACCCACCAGCTAAGCTTTTCCGTTGTGCCACATCCCTTACACACTGGCAGTGGCTCTGCAATCTTCTCTCTTTCAGGGTTCCCCAAAGCTGGTACCCAGTGTATTTAGTACACTGCTGTGCATTTCCACATCAGCTGCCCCATTCAAGCAGGTAGTCTCTCCCGTTGTCCTTGGGACAGATGATCACATTTTGCCCTGCATTATATTAGACTTGAGTGCTTTAGGAGCTCAGAGGAGGGGGACAAAGTGTGACAAAGTAAAGCCTCCAGATGGTTGTGTCCTGTAAGCAGCTGGGAGATGAAGGGGTGAGTAATCTATGTGAGGAAGGTGTGTGTTTAGGATTTTATCTTTTTCATCAGGTATGGTGGGGCAGACAGACGGTGCGGGTTGTTTGTTTTGTATCCTTTTGAACTAGTCCAAGAACTGTACAGTATTCACAACAAGCTTGAGAGTTATTTATCTTTGATAAAAGAAATTCAAATCCAGAACAGGAGTCGAAAGAAAAGACTTCAATGAAAGACCATTTCATAAATTATAAAAGTAGATTCAATCAGATTTAATTTTAAAAAATGGAATGTATCTTACATAAAGATCTTGTAAGTTAGAAATGTTGTACCTATCTGGGCACTACACAAGATGCATAGGCCTTCCAGAGCTCACAGAGGAAAGAGTGTATAGAAAATTTTGATAAGCAATGGGGAACAATTAAAAAATAGTTTACAAAGAGAGAATAAGGAGGCAGAAAATGCTTCAAGAGGCATGGTCCTCAGAAATTATTCTGGAATGCCGTTTCACTTGTATCAACATCATGTTCCTGGATGAGGGAATAAGACAGAATTTTAGTATTTCAGTACAAAGCCTGAAATGTGAACTCTTTAGGGTTTTGGACTCTGATTAGAGATTCTGAATTATCACTAATTGGGACACATAGGTAACCTCTGGCGGTAAGGTTGAATCCAGCCCAAGGATCAAGTTTTCACTAGTAGACAGCATGCTTTTGACCACTATGCACCACCCACCATGAGTAGGGAGCAAATGCAGTTGGAGGCACTGATGTGAAGACCATACCAGGCTTCTTACCTTGGCCTTGGGGGCCTGTCCCTCCCTTGCCACCAGGGTAGGTACTGTCAGGAATCTACCTAAGCCCCCAGCCCACATTTCAGTGCTAAGCAGCTATATCAATGCCTCGCCTCTGGGTTCCCTTCATGGCACTTATCTCCGAGCACTGTAATTTCCCATATGCTCCTGTCTCCCCCACTGCATGGAGCTGAGAGAGACAACAAGGACTGCATTTATCTTGTTCACTGCCATAGCCCCGACATCTACACCATGCCTGGCACATATGAGGCATTCAGTATGAGTACCCAGCAGAGCCAGCCCCGTGGCAGTAGACACACCCTAACTGGTCTTTCCACTCAGCATCTAAAATCCTAATTCCATAATATATGAAAAACGGAGGGGGCCAGCCCGGTAGCACAGCGGTTAAGTTCGCATGTTCTGCTTATTGGCGGCCTGGGGATCACCAGTTCAGATCCCGGGTGCGGACATGGCACCGTTTGGCAAAAGCCATGCTGTGGTAGGTGTCCCACATATAAAGTAGAGGAAGATGGGCATGGATGTTAGCTCAGGGCCAGTCTGCCTCAGCAAAAAGAGGAAGATTGGCAGTAGTTAGCTCAGGGCTAATCTTCCTCAGGAAGAAAAAAAAAAAAAGACAATCTCTCTTTATCTGTTTTATAGGCCTCCCACCCCCATTTACCGTATCATGAATGCCTTCCTGAGTCCTTAAATATTCTTCTAAAACTTTTTTTTTTTTTTGATGAGGAAGATTAGCCCTGAGCTAACATCTGTGCCAATCTTCCTCTATTTTGTATGTGGGATGCCACCACAGCATGGCTTGATGAGTGGTTGTAGGTCCATGCCTGGGATCTGAACCCATGAACCCCGGGCTACCAAAGTGGAGTGTGCAAACTTAACCACTATGCCACCGGGCTGGCCCCTCTTCTAAAACATCTTTCATCTTATGGATACACCCTAGATATTTAACCAGTTCTCTACTGATGAAGATTTTCCTTCTGTTAAAAACAATGCTGCACTGAGCATCCTGGTTGGTAAATTTACATACATTCAGGATATTATTAAGACAGATTCTGAGGATTAGAATTGCTGGGTCAAAGGTATATACATTTTTAGGGCTTTTGAATAACATTATAAAAAATATCTCCAGAAAAGTGGAACCAATTTATTCTCCCATCAGTAACACATGAATGCCCATTTACCAACAGTGATGGGGCATTTAATTTTAGAAATCCTGTCAAGGAACAGAAAAACCAAAGGCCAGGCAAAATTTTAAAGTTCTTGGTCCTCAGTCCAGAGAAAAATGATTTCTTTTTTCTTTTTTTTTTTTTGAGAAAGATTAACCCAGAGCTAACATCTGCTGCCAATCCTCCTCTTTTTTGCTGAGGAAGACTGGTCCTGAGCTAACATCCATGCCCATCTTCCTCTACTTTATATGTGGGATGCCTGCCACAGCATGACTTGACAAGCAGTGCATAGGTCCACACCCGGGATCCAAACTGGCAAACCCCATGCGGCCAAAGCAGAATGTGTGAACTTAACTGCTGCGCCACTGGGCAGGCCCCAGAAAAATGATCGCTAATATATGGTGCTGATCTCATGTCCCACTGCTCTATCCTTTGCTCCATTCTCTCCAGCCACACTGGCACTCCTGTTCCTCAAACATGCCAGGCAGAGCCCAGCCTCAGGGACTTTGCACAGGCCTTCCCTCTGCCTGGGACACTCGTCCCCCAGCTGTTTACATGGCTAAATCCCTCAGCACCTTCAGGTCTTTGCTCTAATATCAGCTTTGTAGTGAGGCCTACCCTGACCACCCTGTTTCATGCTGCCACAGTCAGCACACTTGATCCCTCTTACCCTGCTCTACTTGCTTAACATCTTCCGGCAGACTGTGTGATTTACTTATATATTATGTTTACTGTCTGCCTTCTCCAGCTAGAATGTAAGTTCCATAAGTGCAGGGATCTTTGTCTGTTTTGTTCACCTAGCAGATACTTAACAAATTACTTGCAGAATGAATGAATGACATAAAACACGAGAAGTCTGGTTTATGGATGATCCCACCACTTGAAGGGCTCCCGCTTTATTGAGCCTTCTGTGCTCTGTACCTGGTTCAGTTTCTTGAACTCCACCACTTGGAAGAAGATGTGCTCGAGGATATGTTTGGCATCTTGTTGGTCCTTTGGGAGTTTATTGGTTACTCCGAGAATGTCACCACACTTCCTGACGTAGAATTCCAGGTCTTCTTCAGTACCTAAGTACAGTTGGGGCAGTTAGATTAACCCTTGACTTCTGCCCTTCCCCAAGTACAGACTTACTGTGGTTTAGGAATCCCTCCCGTCAGGTTCCTACATCTCTCAAGACCACTCACCTCTTCCTAGGGTAATGTGACCAAAGGACTTAAACAGTGACAAACTGTAGAGATCTCTGATGTGCTGCTTTTATAAATTAGGACAAAAGGGTGACATTCCTAATTAGAATAAAGCTGGACTGGTTCTGGCTTTCCTATTCCCAGATCCAGCATTCCTACAATGCAAAGAACAGGAGCATCCAGTAGGAGATCAAATTACCATTCTCTGAATGCAGTGAGGACCACTATAAGAAGGGCATACGGCTATGTTAAATAATATTTATTAGAGCAATATTATAGGACAGGAAATTAAGAAAAAAATCACCCAGGGGCTGGCCCCCTGGCCAAGTGATTAAGTTCGCGTGCTCCGCTGCAGGCGGCCCAGTGTTTTGTCAGTTCGAATCCTGGGCGCGGACATGGCACTGCTCATCAGACCATGCTGAGGCGGCGTTCCACATGCCACAACTAGAAGGACCCACAACTAAGAATATACAGATATGTACCGGGGGGCTTTGGGGAGAAAAAGGAAAAAATAAAAGCTTTAAAAAAATATATATATATATATGAAAGAAAAAAATCACCCATAATTCCACCAACAACATATCCCTGTGAAGGTATCCCCAGCAGCCCTATATCGAGGATGGATAGCCATTACTGCCCGTCTTACACTATACTGTAATTTCTTTTTTTCCCTCTGAGTTTCTAAAGTTATGATAGAAATGTAAGTTTTTAATTAAAATATTCAAACGATACAGCTGCAAAAATCTCTCGCCCTAGCTCTATCCCCCGCAATTCTACCTAGGGTAATTACTGCCACGTATGCCTACATATTTACATATGTGTAAAAAATGGCATCACACTATAATAGTTCTGTAAGTTGCCTTCATCATTTAATGATATAAAATGGAAATTCCATCTCAAAGCTTATGCTCTGTATCTTTCAACAGATTGATAATATTCCACTTTATTTTATATATTTTTAACCAGTCCCCCTACTGATGGCCCATTAGACTGCTGCCTATTTTTCAAATGCTACAATTAATATCTCTATAGCTGTATCTTTTTTGTTTTGCATTTCTACAAGGATTTCTGTAGGATAAATTGCTAGAAAAGCAACTGATCCTTCACAGGTCTATTATTCCTACTGGACTAATCACTCTGTCCTGCTCATTTTTGATTGCCCAGCACCTACCACAGTGCCTGGCACAGAACAGAGACGCAGTAAAGGTGTTTTACACTGAACTCTTTTTTTTTTTTAAGATTTTATTTTTACTTTTTTCTTCCCCAAAGCCCCCCAGTACATAGTTGTATATTTTTAGTTGTGGGTCCCTCTGGCTGTGTTATGTGGGATGCCACCTCAGCATGGCTTGATGAGCAGTGCCATGTCCCGCCCAGGATCCGAACCAGTGAAACCCTGGGCCACCTAAGCAGAGCGTGTGAACTTAACCGCTCGGCCATGGGGCTGACCCCATACACTGAACTCTTTTCATTTTTGCATACTCCTTTCTGGTCTTTGGGCACATACAGATGTTCACATAGTTGGGATCCCACTGTACGTGCAGTTTTATATCTGCTTGCTTCCTTTAGGATTCTCACTTAAATTCTATCAGTGTCACTCCTTGGCCTTTGTTAACCTTTATAATGACTACATGTTGTTCCATCAGTTGAATATGGCACAATTTACTACCATTCCCCTGCTAATAAACACTAAGGCTATTCCCAATTGTATTTTATTTTTAAAATAAATAATGTAGTAGTCATCTGTGTACCTTCATTTATCTTCTTAGATTGGATTTCCAGGAGTGGGGTCACTGCCTCTAAAAGAATGGTAATTTTATGCCTCTGAGCACATGTGTACAGGCCCATTTGCTGTGCTGGAGGCAGTGCATGTCAGGAGGAGCACTGGGCCAAGAGCCAGGAGTACCGCTCACCATGCAGCTGTGGCTTGGGGCCTCATTTCCTCATCCACATGTCGTGGGGGGCACACTTGACTCTCACTAGGATCCCTTCCAATTTTGAAGTCTCTATAATTCTTTGGCCCTGACTAAATTTTCTTATTTAACTGCTCCTATGACCAATGATCCAGATTTGCTAAATGGCAGCCAGGATCAGAATTCATCCTGCAGTCACTCAATAGGTCAGAACTAAAGACCTACAGGGATTAAAGCTGAGACCTTGGCTTCTGCTTAGCATCATATTTTAACTCACTAGGCTAACTGGCCTCAAGAGAAACAATGAACATCCTTTATAGGAAATAAACAAGAACTGTGATTTTATACTCCTGTTCATATTTTGTTCTCCCTAAACAAACTCTAAGCTTTCTCTCATGGCAAATCTCAAAAGTTTACAGTTAAATAAAACTCAACAAAAGAAACAAAAATTTGGCAAAACTTACACTTATTGGTAATCTGAGCAAGCCGTGCCTTCTCAGAGGAGAACGTCTCATCTAAGTCAAACAGCTCCAGTGGAGGAGGTGGTAATTCTCTGAAACTAGGAGGGAAAACCTAAAAGGAAATAAGGTCTTTCATGAAAGAGCATATCCAAAGCTGTAACTGACGGTGCTGAGACATAAGGGAAACGGGAGGCCAACTCAGCGCTTCCTTGGAGGAAGCACCCAAACGCCCTAACCCACTAGACCATATCAGGCACCACGACTAGCCCACTGTAAACCAAGCAGAACCAGCTCTAACTACACTGACCAAGCTGAAATACCAGTGCCCATTAACTCATGCAAGGACACAAAGCTTGGGGCTTATTAGGCTTATTTGTACAACTTGTTTTTCATTTAATCATGAGTTCTTTAGGGACAGAAACTGGGGAAGCAGATGTAGATTAGTGTAGAAAGTGCTGAACTTGGAGCCAGAATTTGCAGGTATGAACCAGTGGTGTGCGGATAAATGTTTAACTGTCAGCTCTCAAAACATAACAAAAAGCTTAATCTGTAGCATTTGTCATTTTCTGTGATGTAAATACTTCCACCATGGCCAATTTGAAGCTACCAAGATGAAGCCAGCTGGCTCCTAACATTCCCTAATGTGGTGGGATAAGACAATTTTGAAGGAAGTTGAGTTAATGCTGGACTGGAATGTTGAAAAATAACCTATACACACATGGCTATCCCCCCGCTGTTAGAACTGTGCTATGCTTCTGAGTGCCTGCTACTTGGAAAGCTGCAGTACAATGCTGTTCCTCCTTTTTAACCAGAATTCTCATATATACACTCCAACCCAACAAGGTGGGAGATGTTTAACAGAAAAGTCACACCCTTGATTTCTCAGTTGGGAACTACACCAAATGGAAGTCCCTATAGAATATTAGTAGATTTGGTCTCTGTGCATGTTTAGAGCCAGAGAAATGTAACTCCATGAGGAGTGCCACCAATGGCATATGGAGGGATCCAAGTGAGGGGCCCAGCTGGTGAGGGAAGGGCCACAGGGGGCGTTCTGCAGCGGGGACCCCGAAGCACACCTACTCACCGCTGGCTGAAGGGCTGGCAGCGGCGTCTCAAACTGAGGTTGGATAAGCTGGAGAGGTTCATGTTTCACATTTAGCTGTTCATGAGCCCTGTGTTAATAAGACAGAAAAGCAGAGAGCAAGATGAGGCTGCGGCAGAGCACGTCTGACCGCACACACTGCTCTTCTCCATCGAGTCAGGAGGTTCAGCGCTGCTGCAGAAAACACCCAGAACGCGTTGTTACGTGGAATGTAATGATCCTTCCAGGAATCTACCGTATCGTACGGCATGACTATGGAGAACTGAGAGGGAAATTTCTTTCAAGTTTCTAATCAGGCTTCTCCTAAATAGGCTTTTTGTTCTTACCCAATGGACACTGAATCTTGTAACTCACTGTGTTTCCTTATTTGTTTTCACCATCAGAAGACAGGTGTCAAACCTGAAGTCTGCTTCTCCTTCTGGCAACTGTACAGATCTGTATAATATGCACTTCTGAGTGCTCATTCACTCAAAAATTGTTTACTGAAAATTGACTATGTACCAGGCAGGTTTATACACCAGGAGTACAGCAACAATGAAAAAAAGAGACCAAGGCAGGCCTTTGTGGAACTTACATTCCAGTGGAGGAGAGACACACAATAAACAAACCCAAGCTGCCAGGTATTAATAAGCATCACAAAGAAAAGCAAATCAGGAGAGAGGGATAGACAGGGAGGGGGCAGAGAATGCAGCTGGTCAGAGAAGTGGAGGGAGGAGGGGAGGCAGAGTCCCATGCAGAGGCAAGAGCAAGGAGAACAGAGAAAAGAGTGCTAGGCATTTTCACAGAGCAGCAGGCTCCAGTGGAGGGAGAGTGGCCAAAATGAGTTTACAGAGGTAAGTGCTGGTCTTACCCTTGGGTTATTTTTAGATTGTGGCTTCCCCTTTGGCTCCATTCTCTCATTCATTTATTTTATTCTTTTGCATCGTACATAATTTTGTAAGCTGGGTGAACGCCTCTGGGAATGAGGCAGATTAAAATATACTCACCCAATTTAAATCATATACACATTTTGGCCTTTCAAAATTAAGCTAAACAAGCAAATGCCAACAGGTGTGGACAAAGTTCATTCCTGCTTCTATGTATGAGGAGAGGTCTGTGACTGCAGAAAGGTGATTAGCTGAGTTTATTGCTGTCACCTCCTCCACAAGTCCCAGGGGTTTAAGGAGACGCTTCCCTAGGAATGAGCAGAATATCCCCATGGAGGGAAGAGAAATAACTTTCACTGAGCACCTACGGCATGTGATGTGTTGTACCTGACCCTGTGCTGGGCACTTAAACTTATTTCATTTAATCCTCAAAACAACCGTGGACAGTGGGAATAATCTCTTAGGGACAAGGAAACAGGTGAGAGATGAAGCAGCTTCCCAAGGTCACGTGGTTGAGAAGCGACAAAGGCAAGATCAGAACTCAGACCTGGCCAGTCCCTCCCCTGAGAAGCTCCATGACTCGGTCTACCGAGAAGGCAGAATGTCATTAGGGGCAGTTCTAAGCTCAAGGTCCCACCACCTGCACACTCACACAGAACCCAGCCGCCGAGCCCAGGCCTCGGTCAGCCTAGGCAGGCCTGTTCTGTTCTCTGTCCCCAGACAGAGCTGAGTGTGCTCAAGCCTTGTGTTAATAATAAAACAAATTCCACTGTCTTCCCTTTCTCCACTCAGCTCACCACCTGGCCACATCTTGCTCCTACTAGGAGCCAATATGTACTTAATGGGGGTGTGGGATGAGTGGAGAAACTAATCTTAAACCCAAGAAAACCTAATTGAGAAAGCTGTCCTTTACAGGAAAAAGGGAAGAGTAAATGCCAACGCTCAACACAAATCTGTGCAATGGAGCTAAGCTGTGTGTTTCCAGAATACTCTGGCCTGACCTCTGACCCTGCATTTTCATCATCCTGTGTCTCGATCCCCAAACCACCAGACCATGATCTCAGGGCAGGGACCCCACACTGTGTGTCTCTACCTCCCACCCACAGGCATCGATAAATACCAGACAGCAAATGAAGTTACTTCAGAGCAGCACGCTATAGATCACACAAATATTTAAAGACTAACTGAATTTTACTCAAAAAAGAGAACTTGCCTTGAAAAGATGTTACTGGCAAATAAAAATACCCAAGAGCACCTCTAGAAACCGTCAGCCCGTAACTACTGCCCTTTGCTGTGGTACGAGAGACAAATACAATGAAAAGAGCCATCCAAGCCCCCAGAATAGCCACTGAAGACTCTGCTGACTCTAAAATAGCAGACAGTTCCAGTCAGTCCCTGGTCAACACTGCAGAGCCGTCACAGTGGCCTGGTCTAAACCACATCGAGAGAGCAGCAGGCCAAAACGGCAGAAGGTGGTTGGACCTCAGCCGGCTTGGGGAGCAGCCTGATGTATCTTTTGTTACTCTGAGAAAAGCCCTGAACTGCAGAGGAGGAGCCCCGGGGCCCATCTCTGGACCCCTTGCTTCCGTGTCATTTCCTCCTCCCTTGGCGTCCGGGGACACTGCTGCCCACAGGCCCCATCCTGCCCCTCCAGCTGCTTTTCCCCAGCTTATCACAGGGCCTCTTCTTCTCCTACCTCTCAAGCAATGGCAGCTGTGAGGTCCTGGTGTGAGCTCAATTCCCACTCTACTTCTGTCCCTGGGTGTCACCTGCCCTTCCCACAGCTTCCCTCACTGCCTTATCTGGACCCCTTCATGTCTACACTGGTTCCACCTGCATCTCTTCACAGGGAAACCTCTCAGCCACTTTAGATTGGGAGGGCCGGGAACAGAACTCACTTCTCTCCTCTTCCTGCGTGCTTTGTGCCAGTTAACAGCATCACCGGTTGCTCAGATCCCCAAGGAGTAATCCGTCTCTCAGACATCTCCATCACAGCCTTCCAGGGCCCATGTCTTGTGATTCTTTCTTCCCAAACATCTCTTGAAAGCACACTACTACTCTTCCTAACTCCACCTTTCAACCCTCCTGACCTGCTGCAACCACCTCCTGACTGGCTTTCTTCACTTCTACTTTTTCTTTATTCCAATTAATTGTACAAACTGCTGCAAGAAATTGTTTTGGTTGACTCTGGATTACACAGTCAATCAAGTCCCTCCTCTAGAGGTCTTTACTAGGACCTCATTTTTGAATTAGACCCTTGCCCTGAGCCTCAGGCTGTTGTCTTTTTTTTTAAAGATTTTTTTTTTTCCTTTTTCTCCTCAAAGCCCCCCAGCATATAGCTGTATATTCTTAGTTGTGGGTCCTTCTAGTTGTGGCATGTGAGATGCCACCTCAGCATGGCTTGATGAGTGGTGCCATGTTCGCGCCCAGGATTCGAACCGATGAAACACTGGGCCGCCGCAGCGGAGCACGCGAACTTAACCACTTGGCCACAGGGCCAGCCGCAATCAGGCTGTTGTCTTGACTTCTTCCTTCTGTAATGTGCAGGCGTATCTCCTCAAGTGCTGGTGCTGGAGAACGTAGAACAGTATGTTGCAGGTGACTTAAGAGGATCAATTTTTAAACAACCAAGTTGGCATTTTTCTTTTTTTTTTTTAAAGATTTTATTATTTCCTTTTTCTCCCCAAAGCCCCCCCGGTACATAGTTGTATATTCTTCGTTGTGGATTCTTCTAGTTGTGGTATGTGGGACGCTGCCTCAGCGTGGTTTTGATGAGCAGTGCCATGTCCGCGCCCAGGATTCGAACCAATGAAACACTGGGCCGCCTGCAGCGGAGCGCACGAACTTAACCACTCGGCCACGGGGCCAGCCCCAAGTTGGCATTTTTTTTTTTTTTGAGGAAGATTAGCCCTGAGCTAACTACTGCCAGTCTTCCTCTTTTTCTGCTGAGAAAGCCTGGCCCTGAGCTAACATCCGCGCCCATCTTCCTCTACTTTATATGTGGGAAGCCTACCACAGGATGGCTTGCCAAGCAGTGCCATGTCTGCACCCAGGATCTGAACTGACGAACCCTGGGCCACCGAGAAGTGGAACGTGCAAACTTAACCCCTGCACCACTGGGCCAGCCCCCAAGTTGGCCTTCTTAGAAGTCAAGGCTAAGTGCAGTGCAAATGGCAATTAGGAATAACCTTCCTTGGCTGGGCACGCCTGCACATGTGAATGTCTAGGGCTTTGCTCACATAAGCTACATCACTGCAGAATGCTCCCTCCCAGCATCCCCGCCTGCCTCCTGAAATCCTCACCCCTTAAAGTGCGACACCCAGCCCAGTGCCAAACAGACACGAGGCCCCCAAGAAATGTTGGCTGAAATAGTTAATGCCTGGCTAAGTGGGCCCCTTTTTCATAGAGTCTTACCTGCTCACCTCAGCCAGAATCAAATTCCCTTTCTTCATTGTGCCCATGGCCTCTAGTTCTATTTTCCATTCAACATTAATATAATAACCTTGCATCACAGCTTTTGTCTGTCCTCTCCATAAAACCATAAACTTCAGGCATAGTGCCTGACACAGAGCTCTGGAAGTCTTCGTTGAACTTGAACATAAGTATAGGGCTAGGAAGTTAGACAGTCATCTGTAGCTCCACCCTCAGCCTTTGGTTCATCCAGATGTAGATCCCACGCCAGGCCAAAGATGCTGAGAAATGTTAGTCCCTGTCTGTGACATCAGGGATGGCAAACAACAACAAGAAACGGGCAAGAAAACAGGGTAAAGCCCTGGCTTGAAAGTCATTCAGGCCTGGCTTTAATCCCTGCTCCCACCTTGGGAGAATAGCTTAGCCTCTTTAAACCTCAGTTTCCTCATCTGGAAACAAGGCAGGTAACTCAGGCTGACTGAAAGTATTAAGTGAAGTAACAGCGTGGAGTGCCTACAGGGTGACCAACCACCTCGGTTTACTGAGGGGTTCCTGGGACCTGGGACTCTGTGCTAAAACCAGGAAAGTCGCGGGCAAACGGGAGTAAGCTGGTCACCCTGAATGCCTGATACAGAGCCTGGAACACAGCTGGGGCTAATGATGCTGGCATTTTCATCTGCATCAACACCCCCCCCCCACCCCTACCCCCCCCCCCCCCACTCCGGCAATATCCCAGCTGTCTTTGTCGATCTCTTCATAGATCTGAGAACGTTTTGCAAACCACGTTTGCCATGACTCTACCTCTCGTCCCCAGGCTCATGTTTTCAAACCAAATGCTCAGAACGGAGTGCAGTGCAGCTCAGAGAGCCACAGGTACTGACTTGATGACCTTGGGGAGGGAGGTGGTATCCAGCTGGTAAATGGACAGGTCGAAGAGGGTGGTGAAGTCCCGTGGGTTCTCATCGCCCTCCTGGAGACACACTCGAAGCCGCTCTGACAGGGTGGCTGTGTCGGGCAGCATCATGTAGTCAGAAATCTGAAAGCCACAAGAGGGTTCCTTTCAGCAGACCAGGAGCAAGAATTTAATCTCTCTAGTCTCCAACGTCTCAGGTCTAAATCTGTAATATTTATATTCTCTTGCCAAGAGATTTCACTGTTCATGATCACTGACAACTAAACCTCAAATAAGCCACTTTATGTGGTAAGAGGAACAAAAGTCACTTGGCTAAACTCCAATGCTGGCTAAATGCAACTCTCCAATTACTCACGCCAGGACTCACACAGCTGAATACAGCTGGAGAAACACACAGCTGTGCTGACTGGTCCCCTTCTAATTTATGATCACTGATCTGAGTGCTCAGCAATCAACTGTTTTACTCTAGTTCATTCACTTTCCCACTCTCCTAGGGAATACTTTCCTTTTGTCACTTCAAACATCCCAAACAATTATCCCTTTCTTAATTTTAGCTGATGACCTTATTTTCTATTTCAGTGAGAAAAGAGAAGCAATCATAAAAGAAAGTCCACAAGCTCCCACTACAACATCTATCCACCCACCAGCATCTGGGCCACGCACTGCTTTCTCTCCTGTTATGTGTACAAAACACCTGTGACCCCAGCACAGACAACCCCTCCACTTGGACACTAGATCGTGGCCCTTCTCACCTAATGAAGGACACACCTCCAGCACTGCTGAGAGCCCTTAATGATGACACGGGCTGTGTGGTATAATAGCAAAAACCCAGGAAAACCTCTATGTCTGCCACTAGGAGACTGGTCGAATATACTGCAGTACAAACAATGGAAAATACAGTTTTCAAAAAAACAAACAAAAGAAAGCTCTTTCTGTATAAATATGGGAAAATCTCCAAGACCTATTGGTAGTTTTAAAAAGTAAGGTGCTGGACAGTGTATATCCAGTGTGTATGTAGTACCACTTGTGTAAAACAAGGGGGAAGGAGAGTACACACACACATATTTGCTTATATATGTATAAAATATCTCTGCAAGAACACAGAGAAACCGCTAAGACTGTGGTCACTGGGGAGGGGGCAAAGACAGAAGGAAGGCACGCTCATTGTGCATGCTTTTGAATTCCCAACTGTGTGAATGTATTACCTATTCAAAAAATAAATTTAAATAAATGCAGGCTGGCAACAAGAAATTTATTCCTAATTGCCCTTTGAACTGCATTCAGCCTTGACTTCTAACAAGGCCAACTGGATAATAGTTTAAAAACTGGTCTTCTGAAGTCACCTGCAACATACTGTTCTACATTTTCTAGAGCCAGCGCTTGAAGAGACATGCCCGAGCATTCCAGAAATAAGAAGTCAAGACAAACAGGCTCACTTTTTTTATATCTCAAGGGTCAAAAACTCCCGCAATCCTCAAACTTTTTTTTAACAAGAGACAAGGGAAGAGCATAGACAAACAACTGTCCTTCCGGACAACATTTGGCTGTTTTTGTGGCTTCAACCCTCTAACAGGACAGTGGGCTGAAGGTGACAGCAATAACAAGGGCGCCAACTGCCAGGACACACACTGAGAACACAGCACAGAGATCATTAATGGCCCAGCAATCCAAAGGGCCTGAGGCGGACTCCTCTCTGCACAGAGGCCGGCTGGAAAATCCCAGTTCAGAAAGCCATCACGGCCTTAGGTACTCAGATAGAAACATAACAGTGCTCCCAAGACCACTGGTTTTCACGACCCTAGCAGATTTTGAGGTTAAAACTTATGTAAATTCCTTTAGCTCTTTATTGAGCCACCATTTTATTAAATAATCATTTAAAACTGAGCTCGTCTGGGTTTGAAACCCACTCGGATATAAAAAGATTTGATCTGAAATCATAGTCAGGAAGTTCTGGCCTTCAGAATTTCTTACTTTGCAATGCTACTGGATCTAGTGTTTCACTTTCCAAAGCCTCACAACACAAAGGACGTATTTCCCCAGGTCGCACCCCTAGAAGATGTACGAGACTGCGCGGTTTTAGAGAATGGCCTTCACAACTCTATCTTCCTCTGGTTTTCTACTGATGCTTCCCTTCTGAACAGTCCAGTGTCATGGGTGGTGGGCAGTGAACAAGAGCAGAAGAAAAGGTGCAGGCTCCAGCATCAGCCTGATGTAGGCATTAGTAATGGCTTGGCCAGGTATTAATCTAAGTAGGTGCCTTGAAGAATTTACTTACTTCAGTTTGCTCAGCTAGAAAACAGGAAGGACAGAAACTTAGCAGGAGCAAGGTGGCCACACAGAACAGGAGCAGACGCAGCACTGCTTAGTGCTGCTCTCTCGACCCACGACACTCTAACTAGGATTGGCAGCTGCCAAACACGCCGTCCCCTCAGACTTGGCTCCTGTGAGGCGTGAAGAGCGAATTCCTGGATGTACTCCAAGTCTTTTATTTTGGGGGCTTACATCACTTTTCAGGAGGAATTTAGGCAAAAGATCCATAAACTTAATGTTTCCATATAAGGGAATGTTTTAGACATGTGGCTGTCCTCTTTCCTAACCCAAATCAGCCCCTGGGAGGCCACATCCTCAGCAGAGAGGAAGCGCTCGGTGGACCACCTTTCTGATTGCCTCTGGCCCACCTCCTGCTACCCAATGCCAGGAAATAATTTCCCTGACATTTCAGAGTTTAAGAAACACAGAAGTGGGGCCAGCCCAGTAGCTGAGTTGTTAAAGTTCCATGTGCTCCACTTCAGTGGCCCAGGTGTGCAGGTTTGGATCCCGGGTGCAGACCTACACACCACTCATCAGCCACACCATAGCAGCATCCCACATACAAAGTAGAGGAAGACTGGCACAGATATTAGCTCAGGGCCAAACTTCCTCAAGCAAAAAAAAAAGGAGGATTGGCAACAGATGTCAGCTCAGGGCCAACCTTCCTGAAAAAAGAAAGAAAGAAAGAAACACAGAAGCAATTGCAGAATGAGCAGACTTTGATTCAGGAGACCTGGGTTTGGATCCCAGCTCTGTGCCTGCTTGCTATTTGAGCACACTGCAATCTTACAGAATTTCAGTTTCCTCATCTATAAGATCAGGGGCTGGACCCATGGCCAAGTGGTTAAGTTTGCACTCCGCTGCGGTGGCCCCGGGTTTCGCCTGTTCAGATCCTGGGTGTGGACATGGCACCACTCATTGGGCCATGCTGGGGTAGAATCCCACATGCCACAGGTGGAAGAACCCACAACTCAAAGTATACAACTATGTGCCAGGGGGCTTTGGGGAGAAAGAGGAAAAATAAAATCTTTAAAAAAAAAAAAAAAAAAAAAGATGGGAATAAGACCATCTACCTCACAGGGCTGTTGTAAGGATGAAATAAGATGATTTACATGGAAGTATATGCTATATAGTGCCTGATATATAATAAATACAAAAGTTAAAAAAAAAAGTCTTAAAGAGGGGCTGGCCCCGTGGCCGAGTGGTTAAGTTCGCGCGCTCCGCTGCAGGCGGCCCAGTGTTTCGTTGGTTCGAATCCTGGGCACGGACATGGCACTGCTCATCAAACCACGCTGAGGCAGTGTCCCACATGCCACAACTAGAAGGACCCACAACGAAGCATATACAACTATGTACCGGGGGGCTTTGGGGAGAAGAAGGAAAAAACCAAAATCTTTAAAAAAAAAAAAAAGCATCACTTCTTTCCATCTGTCTTATGATAAAGCGAGAGCTAGATATTCCTTTGGAACTGTTCAAGTGGTGCTGAGAAGCTGGACACACTCTTTTTTTTTTAGATTGGTACCTGCGCTAACATCTGTTGCCAATCTTTTTGTTTTCTTCTTTTCCCCAAAGCTCCCCAGTATGTAGTTGTATATTCTAGTTGTAGGTCCTTCTGGTTGTGCTATGTGGGATGCTGCCTCAGCATGGCCTGATGAGTGGTGCCATGTCCGCGCCCAGGATCCGAACCGGCAAAACCCTGGGCTGCCAAAGCAGAGTGTATGCACCTAACCACTCAGCCACGGGGCCGGTCCCTGGACCCATTCTTTATCTAAAAATGTTTCAGTGATTCCCAGCCTCCTACCTCTGGGTCCTCAGCATCAATCTGGTTTAGGTGGATGTCTCCTGTCGTGAGCCACTGGAAAACAACATCCTGGATTTAAAAAAAATAAACACAGAATTAGACACTTGGTTATTTGAGAAAGCTGAGGGGCAGAACTAGAGAATTAAATCAACCAAGAAAAAAACGTAAGGGGAAAAAGATTAAACCAGTGATTTGAAGAAGGGTAGCCACCCGTCTCTTGGTGAAATCATATGAAAACTTAAAATCTTTCCTCACCCTAATGCCACTTTTACTATGAGAAATTTGTCATTTATTTTAGAGCATTCTAACCTCTAACCACAAGCCAAAATTTATTAAAACTTGTTCACAGTCCCAAAGCAATCCCTATTTAATGTGCTGATGACAGTCTTAAAAGTGGAATATACCTAGATCCCCAGAGAATGTGTCTAGAGACATTGGAACTTCATGTGGATGCCACAGAAACAAGAGCTGAAGCAATCTCCCAGCACAACAGTTATGAGAAAGCCCAGTGGGGGCTTCTTCCCCGGCAAGTGATTCACTGGATCACACTCGCGTCCAGCTCTGCATGCACGGCCTGGCGATCCTTACCCAAAAGATTTCCTCTGCACTATTCTTTTTTTTTTTTTAAAGATTTTCTTTTTCCTTCTTCTCCCCAAAGCCCCCAGGTACATAGTTGTATATATTTTTAGTTGTGGGTCCTTCTAGTTGTGGCATGTGGGACGCCGCCTCAGCGTGGCTTGATGAGCGGTGCTAGGTCCATGCCCAGGATCTGAACCTGCAAAACCCTGGGCAGCTGAAGCACAGTGCGCAAATTTAACCACTTGGCCAGAGGGCCAGCCCCTCCTCTGCACTATTCTGACAAGCAATTGCAATTCCTTTACCCCATTCTCCACATCAGTCCGTGACCAGTTCTATACATAACCCCTCCTAAAGGCCACCCCTGTGGGCCAGCCCTCCCCTCATCCACACCTCCACTGCCTTCATTCCGTCCTCCTCCCCTCTTGCCTGGCTGACCCTACCAGCCTCCTGACTGGCTCCAGGCTGCCTCCTCCTTTCCACCTCCTGTACACCTACAGAGTGTCTTTCTACAACACAGCTCTGACTGTGTCCAAGGCAGCTGAACACCCTACAAGGGCTCGCCATGGATTTCTGCAGAAACTTCAAGCTCTTGGGCTTTGCCCGGAGGCCCTGGCTGGGCTTGCTCCTCACCACTCCTCCAGGGTCAGCTCCCACCTCAAGCTGGCTTAGAAATGCTCGCCACATCCTTCTAGGTTTACTTCTCTGTCTCTCACTCTCTCTCTCAGTGTAGACATTGCCTGACTCAGCTTTGTACTCTCAGTGCCTGGCATATAATGGGCTCTGAATAGCTGGTTTTAAATGAATAGATGAACCTGGCAGTATTTTTTTAAATGACATGAAAATCATGCTTACACATTATACATTAATACGATAAAAGAGAAACGCTTACCATGATTTTGCTGTTTTCTTCTTTATCCAAATATTGATCACTAAACATGTGGCATGAGCCAAGCACTGCCAGCTTCCCACCTTGGCTCTGTCGATGACAAAGTTCTGATCAGATACTCTGATCCCCAACTCACTGCATGCATCATCCTAGTCTCCAAACACTTATCATCACTCATGGGAGCAGCTGTCTACTATTCTAACAAGGGCCAGTTCTCCTCAGGATTTTAATGGTCTAGAAATACCAACTATGATAATAACTACATTCTAACCTGCCTCTGATTTTAGACGTGTATGTATTCTTCTATTTGACTGTCACAAAAAGCACTATGAACTGGTTCTACAGCATTTTCCTATTATTAATTGTCTTATAAATGAAGATCATAACCTTGAAGGGAAAACAAGATAAATCCAAAAATAATCTGGAGAAAATTAAAGACATTTATGAGTACCAAAAAATAGTATTGAACTTAAAGATCCAAATGGAAAACTAAGCCATGAGCATGAAAAATTCACAAAAGAGGGGCCGGACCGGTGGTGCAGCAGTTAAGTTCGTACGTTCTGCTTTGGCAGCCCGGGGTTCACCGGTTCAGATCTCAGGTGTGGACATGGCACCGCTTGGCATGTCATGCTGTGGCGGGCGCATCCATGTATAAAGTAGAGGAAGATGGGCATGGATGTTAGCTCAGGGCCAGTCTTCCTCAGCAAAAAGAGGAGGATTGGCAGCAGTTAGCTCAGGGCTAATTTTCCTCAAAAAAAAAGAAAAAAAATTCACAAAAGATATAACTGGTTAATAAGAAAAATTTTCAATATTAATAATTTTAAACTAATCAAAACAAAATATTTTTGCCTATCAGATTAATAAATAGAAAGAATGACTACTAACAGTGTTGGTCAGGTTTCAGTGAAATAAGTTCTTTCACATACTGTTGCTGAAACTGTCAACACACGCAACAAAGCCGTCTGAAATACAGAGAAGCTCTGTGCGCAATTTTATAGTCATAACCACAGAAAGCTAGAAGTAAATCCAACTGTTCAACCACAGAAAAATGGTTAAGAATAACGGAACCTCCCCCGGTTGTTAAATCATATATTAGAAAGGGTTTTCAGTAACATGGGAAAATGCTTCTGTCATAACATTAGGCTAATAAAAAAGTACACCATAAACTGCACTTCTATCCTAGTTTAAAGCCTGCGAGGCAAACAAACAAAAATGGGGCACAAGGAAAAGTAGGCAAAATGATCGAAACGCCAGTCTGGGTGGCCTCAGAGCAGTGCAATGGGAGGCATTCTTTCTTCCGCCTTCATCTGTTATTTTTCAATTTTTCTACAATGAGCATGGATTACTTTTGTAGCGAGAAAAACAGTACAATATTAAAAATACAAAATGCAATCAGTTTTCCTATCAACATCACATACAGGGAACAGGCACAGTTATAATGGCACTAGGAAAGAATTACACCAAAGCCAGAGACGTCAACAGACACACACACAATTCCCATAAATAAAACAAAATCTGCAAAGCAAACTTTGATTTGTACCATGTTATGCAATTGCTTTCATGTGAAAATAATACTATTACTACACCATAACCATTAAAAATAGATCAGTTACTGAGAACACGAAGTGAATTTAGTGGAATTCTACAGGAAGAACGGAGAAGTGACTGAATGGACTGAGTCCGACTTGAATCCACCGATGTGAGTAAATACAGGAGGAGTGAAGGACTTTTCCTTCTCACTACACTCACAGTTAGGCTTATATTTTCTTTTCTTCAATCTTCTTTTCCTTACTTGATTTATTTCAAATAGATTATAGATCTTCCATTAACCTTTCACTCTGTCCTGACAGACATTCTACCATTGTTTTCAGCTCCTTTTTCAGCATTTGTCTATAATTTGTTCCAATTAAACAAGAGTATGTCTACTCAAGGCCTGATTTGCTCCTTCGATATTAACGAGTCTATCCTGGTAAACCAAAGACCTGGAAAGGTTCGTGATAACCTCAATGAAGGCAATGGGCCTGCAAGGAGGCAGAATCCCCCAGGGCTAGCCTGGCTCTGATTACAGCTTCCAAAAGGATGGAGAGTGGCCCCCTCTCTGGGATCTCTGGCTCATCTCACAAACTTACGAGTGACGGGCAACAACCTGTCTGAAAGATTATATAAGGCAGGGTAAAAGCCTGTAAGGAGGAGAAAATAGGCTTTAAATGGCTAGGCAATCGGCAGATGATAATCTCATAAGTTCTAAACAAATCGTCACACTTAGCACAGAATTTTGAACCCAACAGATGCTCCATAAAAACCCACTGATTAAGCCAGGTAAAATTTGTGTGCACAAATCAAATAATTATAGTTTTAGTATTAAACTACCAGAGGCCCCTAAAAAGAATATCTCATTACTTTTGTGCTATAAACTGACGGTTTATGTAACTAATTATTTCCGCACTCAGAATCATTTAATAAAACTTTACACCAATTTTAAAGCAGTATTTCCAGCTGTTAGGGAGAGGCTACCTGCCATAATAGCTATAGGAATTTTGTCTAAATAATCATCTTTCAAACACAGCACAGACATTTATTTACTTCCTAATAAAATGAGGTCAGAGCTTTTAAATATGGCAGGGAAAGATAAGACCCAGGTCCCACAAAGAAAAATAGAATTGTGAGGAACCGGGGACATCTAGGTCTCTGGAGAAAATCGGCGAGGTCAGCTGGTGAACTCTGTCTCGGTGGTCAGATGAAGGCAAGTACAGCAAAACATGAATTAAAAGGCAGAGGAAAAATGGGGTCATAATGATGAGAGCTGTGTCCTCTGGGACCATCTGTTCCCACATTTGCGGAGTCTCCAGGATGAGAACTGGACAAGCAGTCTTCTGACGTGTTTTCCTGAAATAAACTAAAATAACAGCAGCGTGATTCCATGCAGTTGGGTGTGGTTTGTTAACTCGACCTTTCCCTGAATGGACTGACTGAGGGGACAGCCCGCAGTCATAGCCCGGATGAAAAGTTATTTAAGAGTTATAATCCAGGGGCCGGCCTGGTGGCATAGTGGTTAAGTTCACATGCTCCACTTTGGCGGCCTGGGGTTCGTGGGTTTGGATCCTGGGTGCAGACCTACACACTCCTCATCAAGCCATGCTGTGGTGGCGTCCCACATACAAAATAGAGGAAGACTGGCACCGATGTTAGCTCAGGGACAATCTTCCTCACCAAGAAAAAAAAAGTTATAATCCTCATTGCTCATGTAGCCTCATGCTGTAGTGGAAAAGCTTTGGATTTAGAATGAGAAGAGCTAGGTTTAGATCTTGACTCCATCAATTACTGGACAATCCATTGTTTCCTCATAAGTAAAATGTACATAACTGAAATATTACTTTGCAGGACTGTTGTGAAGGCCAATGAGAAAATATATGAAACCCCTCCGAAAACAGTAGTTTTTACTATTTCAATAATAAGAACAACATATCCACCCATATCTAGGAAAGGCTGTACCTTCGAGTGATAGAAAGCCAGAATGGGTCTGTTAAGTGGGAAACAGACAGAGCCTGTGGACAGAATAGCCACTGCTGGTTTCATGACGCTCAACGTGGCACCAAAAGGATAGACAAAGGTGAGAGCCCTGTAAGAAATTAAAGAAACATTCAAATTAAAAAAAAATGAATAAAATATTTTTGAACACAATCTCAGTGTTTCTTGAGCAATTCATCATCAAACAAAATTTCCTTAAGCTTTGGTTTCTTAACTCGAAAATTGGTGTAACTCTAGCTATAAGTTTAATAAAGATTTTTAAGAAATATGAATATAAATTAACAGAAAGTGTAAATGATTCTAACTGGAAGAACTAAATTAGCCCCTGTGGGGAAGGGGTGGGGGAGAGGGGGCCTCTCTGAACTGAGCTAGAGCCATATTGAGCCCGCTCCATATGACAGGTAAACATCTTCCTCCTCCTCAGAGGTCTGACGGGTGCCGTCTCTAAGAATCACCACCCGTCACTGGGAGGGTGTGTTAGCAGCTGAGAGTTTACATGAACAGAGGCGTGCACTCACCCCACACTGGGCTGCCCTGAGCCCCTCCTCCACCCTCCACTGTCCTAAGGAAGACGGAGAGTATCTGTTTGACTTGGGGCACCTGGAAAGGGTGTGGGATGGAGCGGGTCAGGGTGGGGTGCAGATCCTGGGGTGAGGCCAACCCATGCAGGAGGGGTTATCGTTTTACTGAAAGAAAGCTGGAGCTCTGCAAAGGTGGTTGTCTGAAGGAAGCGCTCTCAGAATGGAGAGAACCAGGAATCTTAAAACTAGAGCACAAAGTTAGAAACATGGGGTGGGAGGAGGTGGGGGAGGGCCCATAAGGAATCCCATAAAAAGATTTTAATTTCCCTTTTCCCTTAGACCATGAGAAAATTGTTTTCAGCTTAAGTTTAAAATTATTTCCTTCCCGAATCAGTTTTCCTCATCCCTTCAGTAAAGTTTCATCTACCCCTTTTACAGATCATGTGTGAACGAGTAAGACGAGCTGGGTGAAAAGTCTGGGAATGTGGCTACAGTAGAGAGAGGGGAAAAGGGACACAGTAAAACACAAGGCTAAATGAGGCTGTGAGGCTCCAAGAGGACAAAATATTTCAAAGCAAGAGGCAGGATCACTTATCCATGTCTCAGAGCCTACTGAGGAGCCGTGCTGCTTCCGGATGACCCAGGAAACAAATAACCGGCCATTTGCCCTTCGGTACAATTACCGACGAGGTCACGACGCGACAGCAGGTAAGTCACTATGCCTTATAGCTTATAAGGTATAAGCACTGTCACCAGTGTGACCTCACTGGAGTTTCCCAGCAACTTTGTAAGACTAACATTGTCCCCATTACACAGAGAAACAGAAGCTAAGAGTTACTCCATCCTGGGTTACCCTGCAAGCAAGACAGGAAATCTGAAACTTCTAACCCCACAGTTCTTTTACCTACATCAACTGGATGAGCTGACACAAAGCTCGAGAATTAGACTGTGATTCTTGAATGTCAAAACTGTTAATTCTATAAGTTGCCACACATTTTTCCCCTTTATGACTTCACCTTGGTTTCATACTAAGAAAGCTCTTCCCTACTCTAAGATTATAAATATTGACCTATGTTTTCTTTCAGTACTTTTATGGTTTCATTTTTTTTTTTCAAAGATTGGCACCTGAGCTAACATCTGTTGCCATCTTTTTTTTTTTCTTCTTCTTCTCCCCAAAGCCCCCCAGTACATAGTTGTATATTCTAGTTGTGAGTGCCTCTGGTTGTGGTATGTGGGATGCTGCCTCAACATGGCCCTATGAGCAGTGCTACGTCTGCGCCCAGGATCCGAACCAGCGAAACCCTGGGCCGCCGAAACAGAGTGGACGAACTTAACCACTCAGCCACAGGGCTGGCCCCTATGGTTTCATTTTTAATATTTAAAGTTTTAATCCACCTGAAATATATTTTGGGGTATGGTCTGAAAATGGAAATGTTTTTCCAAATAGCCAAAACTATGCCATCTATTTCCCGATAATTTAAAATGTCACTTTTAGGGGCCAAGCTGGTGGCACAGCAGTTAAGTGCACATGTTCTGCTTCAACAGCCCAGGGTTTACCGGTTCAGATCCTGGGTGTGGACATGGCACCGCTTGGCACACCATGCTGTGGTAGGCGTCCCACATATAAAGTAGAGGAAGATGGGCATGGATGTTAGCTCAGGGCCAGGCTTCCTCAGCAAAAAGAGGAGGATTGGCAGCAGTTAGCTCAGGGCTAATCTTCCTCAAAAAAAAAAGGTCACTTTTACTATAAACTAATAACCCCCACCTTCCACATATATTTTGAGTCTGAGTCTAATTTTTATTTACTTTTTACTATTTCTGCATTAGTACCACATTATTTTAATTATTAGAGCTTTGTCATATGCTTTAACCAAATAAAAATGTTCAACTTCTATGGGGCAAAATACCCCAAAGTACAAAGGTAAACTGGGAAAAATATTTGCAACACATGGAGGTCTATAAATGAATAAGAAAAGACAAACCAGCAACAGAAAAATGGGCACAAAGCTGTGAATAGGAAATTCATGGAAGAAATACAATCAGCCAGTAGACTTTAGAGGCCATCCCACTCAACAATAATCAAAGAAATGCAATTTAAAATAAAGAGGCATCATTTTCACTAGAACACTCCATGCTGGCAAGAGAGGAAAAGGGGTGAGTTCACAGGGACTGTAAGTGCTACAAACTGCCCGGAAGGCCACTGGCGATGTACCACATTCGGCAATGCATCAACCCAAGACCTTCGACCCAGAAATTCCAATGTTCGCATCTAGCTTACCGAAACATTAGCATAAGCGCACAAAAACTGTACACACAAAGATGTTCACTTTGTGCTTTGTTATTTATAATGACAAATATAAAGGTGTTCACAGTAACAGCATGGGGCGGAAGTTAAGAGTACAGGCCCTGGAGCAGACTGTCCAGATTTGAAACTAAGTTCTGACACTTAGTCAAATGAGCTTGGGTAATTAACCTCCCTGTTATCTTGTCTATCAGCTCACAGGACTGTTGTGAGGATTAAAGGAGGTAATACATGCCTGTCACATAATAAGTGCTCAGTAAACATTAGCTGGTATTATTAAAGCAAAATATTATAAACTACCTAAAGGTTCAATAATAGGAGATTGGTTAGATAAATTCAGAAACATCAAGTTTTGTCTAGTCATTACCTACCTATATATTTATATATGGAAAAAATCTAGAAATCTAAATATTATATTGTTAAGACTGATTATCTTTGGGAAAGGGGCATGGATTTACAGCAGAGGACTTCTACTTTCTTCCTTTTGAACTGTTCAAATTGGCTTTTTGGTGAGAATTACTTTTGAATCAAAATGAAAACTCTTCATGTTGAAAAAAAAACTCTTCAAAATGACAAACACATCCTCCTCAGGTGGCCTCGGAAAACACACTCACTGGGCATTGTTTCCACTGCTCTCCTCATCAATGATTCCAGGCACGGCCTTCCCTGCAGCTCGGCTAATTTCCCTTGAAGAAAAGAATTGAAATCTAGTAAACGAGAAAATTTAGGAATTTCAGACTCCATTCATTAACAGTAAGTATGAACCAGATGCAAGGACTCTGCACACTTGTTCAAGATACAATTCTGAAAAATTAAATAAAGGTACACCCCCACACGTACTCCTCTTTTGGGAAGCCTGCAAAAGTTAACATGAAAACAGTGACCAGTTCCTCTTTCTCGAGTCCTAAGGGAAGGGTCCATGCACTAGACCCACATTCTAGTCCCGCGTCCTAGACTCTGCATCGTCAGACCCAGCGGAGTGCCGGGCATCTAGCAAGTTCAAGTGTGGAATCAATCATTGTGACTATAGGGAAAAGTTCACAGAGGGCACCTGATGTTGCCCCCTCATGCATTCATTTCCCATTTCCCCAAAGCCCCCAATTATGTTTTAGGATCCAGTGCATCAGAAAAAACTGACCTCATCCCAAGGCTCCAGGGGAGAGAGTATGACCTAGCTATGCCATCAGGGCATTCCATGCCCTCTGCTACAGTGATCGGTTCGGGATGGGTATGTGGCCTAGGCCAGCTCAAACAGGGCAAACCTCAGGACTACTCTTGCTGGGAATGCTGGGACTACGGCATGCTCTCCCACCCAGACGATGCGGCCTGCAGTATGAATAGGGGAACTGTTAAAACTATTCAGCCCATGCACAGAGGAGGGCAGAACGAAGAGAACTGCAAAGAAATGGAACTGGAGCCCTGATGATATCCTGAATCCTTTCATCAATCTATATCCAAGGCCTGACCTTTTTCTGGGCTTTTCAATCACATGAATCAAGAAAGTCTCTTGATTGTTTAATCCCATTTGAATAGGGTTTTCTGTTGTTTGCTACTAAATGTATTCTGACTGACAAAAAAGTGAATGTGGAGTAAGATTTCAAAAGATGAGAGAGGAATATAACTTGATAGATGAGGAGTAATATAATAAAATAAATTATAACGAAATAAAACAAAAAGGTGAGAAAAGAAGAAGGGCCAGGGAAAAGAATGGGTGAGAGGAGACGAGGAAGATTCACGTAGGAAAGATGAATCATTTAAAAAGACATTTCTGCTTTGAACACGCTTACCTGTTCAAGACTCCATTGGAAACTAGAGCTTCTTTAGGATGGAAATACTTATAATATACATTTCTAACCACAGCATCTTTAAGGGAAAAAGAGAGGAAGGTGTATTTTAGATAACAGAAATAAGTTTGATATTACAGACACATAAAACTTTGACCCGAACGGAACCCTGGAACTCTGCTCTAATTCCTCTCATTTTATAAGTGGAAGAAGCCTGGGCCCAGAAGGGTCAGACTGCCAGTGGGGCCAGGATGCTGACCACGCACCCTACAGCCCAGGGCTGTTTCCAGTGTACGGTTAGGCCCAGAGAGCTACAATATGAATAGTAAACAGGAAATTACTGCCTCTATTAAAATAGGAAATAATAATAATTACCATTGTTAACCATGATTCCATATTCTTCTAGGAGAAAGTTAATATTGGTGTCAAATCTGGATTCCCCACCCTCTCCGAGCATCACAAGGATATCTCCACCGCCATCAAGGTATTTCTTCAGGACTTCAAACTACACAAAGGACAAAAACAATCTATGAATATACCCAAAAGACTTTTGTCCAAAATACTATAAATAAATAAGACCATAAGTAGCTGAAAAATAAACACTTCAAATCTATAAGGCACTTAAATATAAATGTATAGAAGATAACACAAAATCTACTCTCTCTGTAAAATTCCCAAGCATAAAGCTTCAAGCTTAAAGCTCCAAATTACTCTAGCTGAACTGACATTTTCCAAGTTGACTATCTGGACAGCAAACCAAGAGCAGACAACTACCAGCTAAAGGCTGCTCACAGGTCTCCTCCAATCAGCAGCATCCCTGGTCTTTACCAACTCGATGCCTGTTGTACCTACCCTCTCCTGAAAACCAAAAACCTCCCCAGACATCGCCAAATGTCCCCAGGGGAGGAGGGAGCAAAATCACCCCTGGCTGACAACTGCTGATCGAGACCACACCTTCTCCTCACTGCCAGCCATGGATATTGGGATAAAGGCATTTCCCACCACCCCAGGGAGGAGCTCTGTTCAAGTCACTGACCGATGCAGCCATAGTGAGAAACGCATGTTGTCTGCTTCTCTCTTGGGAAGCTCGCTTCTGCTTTCACACAGCTGGGGCGGGGAGAAAAATCTAGGACTGATCTTGTTGAGCCAGCCTGACAAAACCTGGGGAGGGTGGTCTAGACCAAGAGCCAGTCAACTCTGTTTAAACATCCCATCAGAAAAAAATTGAACACGCACTCTAATATGCATATACAGTACGTATTTACATAATTATAAAACATACTCCCCAAGAGGAAATTTTTTAAGGATAACAAAGATATGAATAACAAACACAATTTCCTTCTGGCGCCCCACTTTGGAAACCACTGGTCCAGCATGGACCAGTGCTGCTACAGCGTGGCCCCTCTTGCTCTTGCACTCCCTGGATTTCCTTCTCTTCTCCACCCCCCTAAATATAAAAAACAGAGTGCAATCATTGACACCATCAAGAGGGCTTGCTCCTGAGTAAGACATAACTTCACAGATCCTGGACTCTGCACAATGGACTGTCCTGTTCATGGTGATTCTATATAGTTACTTAGCCTTTTTTCAAAATGTTAAATAAAAAAGTGTTCTAGTGTATGTACGTTCAAGTACTAACAAACTGAAATACACATATTCTTCCAGTGTGTATCTGCTAAACATTTACACTTTGAAGCATATATATTATTTTATAAATCATCTTCCTTTAAGTTCTTTACATTAGTTAGGACATTGACTTTTTTTTTAATGGTAGTGGGTTATATTATCTATGCTTTTCAATTCAGGGTAATAAAGGTGGTATTTATAATATAGGTGGACGGTGGTCTGATGGAATTGGAAAGCATGGTCAGGGTCAACGGGAGGTGACGGAATACCACCAAGCAAGTGTGATGAGCCAATGTCATCAAGGGAAACAGGGCAACACGACAAATTCAGGAGAGTGTCTGGCTGGATTCTAGCATCTAATATCAGGCATATGATGTCTCTTCTGTCACGCAAGTTTCTGGAGGACAACATCAAAGAGGGATCATATAGTCCTTGAGGGGTGGGCTGACCCCTTTACTAGTCCTAGAAGGCCAGCAGCAATGACCAGGGAAGCAGTGATCTCTGCCCTGGAGGAAGGCCTCTGCTCACCAGAGGATCAGCCCAGTAGAAAAAGAAAAATGCAAATGGATATTGGTTTTTAGAAAGAAGCTAAAAACTTTTCTCCCTTTCCTTCCTACCTCACTCCACCTCTAAAGGGAAGGCTTGGTGCCAGGGACCGGTCTAGTGAGAGGACACTTTATTAGGCTAATTTAGTTCTCTGGAACTAAATCTGCCTCTCAAAGGACTCCCATCTTTTGGAAGTCTCTGCCTTCCATCCCTGAGAGCTTTGAGTAAGGATTGGCCTGGCACGCATCCCCTCTTGGGAAAGGGCCAGGCGCTGGTCTCTGAGCCTCTCTCTGGACGCTCTTGCTTTCCTGAGGCTGCTTGATCCTTGACAAAGACCTGGTCACCTCTCTCTTTGCTTCCCTAAGTGGAGAAGGGACATCAGCGGGGAGAAACCATAGTGGAGTGTGAAGCCAAAGCCCAACAAGTAATAAAATATTCCTTTGCAGGCTACATCTCCCTGAGTGTCTCACCCGGTAGGGGTAGCTGGTCACCTCCACATCTTCAATAGTAATTCCTGCTCCTTCTCTCAGTTCACCTCATCAAACAGTTACGGCTATCTGCATGCCCTTCCCAGATGAGAAGGTTGAAAGAAAAAGGACAACAGAAATGCTCCCGTGCCCCTCCTCCCCGTGGTCCTCCTCCCTGTGGACCTCCTCCTCATGGCCTCACCCAAACTAAGAGCACGACACCTTGGACTGCCTCAGTCTAAGGACCACACTGCTCCCGCCCTGCCTTGACCTCCCTACTCCCCACAGACCTCCCCGAACATCAAGGCACTTCCAAGTTTCTGTGAGAAAGGTTCTTGCTTTATTCTGGGTTTTTTGTTTTTTAATTGTGGTAAAATACACATAACATAAAATTTTCCATTTTAACCTTTATTCTTTCTTTCTGTCTTTTCTTTGGTGAGGAAGATTGTCCCTGAGCTAACCTCTGTGCCAATCTTCCTCTATGTTATATGTGGGTCGCCTGCCACAGCATGGCTGCCAATGAGCGGAATAGGTCTGCACCTGGCAACGGAACCTGGGCTGCCGAAGCAGAGCACGCAGAACTTAACGACTAGGCCACAGAGCCGGTCCCAGATAATTCTATGTTTAATTTTTTGAGGAACCGCCATACCATTTTCCACAGTGGCTGTACCATTTTACATTCCCACCACAGTGCACAAGGGCGCCGATTTCTCTACATCTTTGCCAACGCTTGCTATTTATGTTCTGGGTTTTACATTTATCACTCTTTGTCTATTTCATGAAATAAAATAAAAATGAGCTTAATTTTAAGTGGCATTTTGCTATTTTCAAAGCAAAAATATGGCGAAGAAGTATGGCTCATATTTAAATAGCCTGCACTGTGTCTGGCACTTGACACACAGTATCTCAGTGAATCATCACAACTACTCCATAATGAAGAGAGAGGCGGAGCGGTTACCTTAAGGCCACACAGTAAGTGGTGAAGACGAATTTAAACCCAGCATTTCAGAGTCCATGCTCCTAACTATCTCAAGACATTTCTTCTTTAGGGATATTTCTTACCTCAGCTGCAGTAAACTTTTCCCTTGGCCCGGCTGTAATCCACAGTTTCACCCCAATTAGCTTCTCAGAGGTGATTTCATCTTTTAAGCTAGAAATATGATTTTAAAAACAAGTGTCAGATCCATAATTGAAACCAATTTGTGAATTACTTTAGCCGCCAGACTGTATGGAAGCAGAGGCTGCAGAGGCCCAGCAATGAAGGGATTTAGACGTCCTGGTCCAGCCTTTCTCCCAAACTGAGCATCCCTTCTACAGGCCTGCCCCAGAATCATCGGCCTCTGCTCAAGAGCTCCTTACAAGCCAGGCTGTACAAGGTAAACCATGCTGGAGCACAGAGGCCTCCAACCACTAATTCAGTCAGCTCTGCCATTAGCTGGTATGGTTACCCATCTTTACCCCTTAAGAAAAACCACACACACCCACAAAGACAGAGAGATATTCTCATTTTTCCTTTCCCTAAACTGAAGCATTAACCCAAGTTAAAATATGGAGAAAGCCTCTAATCTCTTAAAAAGTTGTGTGTGTATAATTAGAACAACTTTTGATTTGTGATTTGGGGGACAACTTAATAATATGCCAACTGCCACTTTTCAAAAGAGATGTTTTAATAATCTACTTCTGAACGATCTTAAATTGAGCTCCTCCCACCTAAACAATCTATCTCACATAAGAAAACAAAGACTTTTCAGTGTTACCAGTAGGTTATTATTATCACTTAGAAGGGAAAACCATAGACGGTCACCTCTGAATCTTCCAATTACTCCGAAGTCTTTTCTGCATGGATTTATAGCCATTGTTGGTGGTAAACACTTCCTTTTTGTATGCATTGAAAAGAATGGTGCTCCGAGGCTCTTTCTCCATGGTTACCTTACGGAAAGAAGAAGGGATCAGAAAAAGGGAAACAATAAACAATACTCCCAAAGAGAGACCCCAAAAGGAATAAATAGTCTACTTCTTCTAATTTATCAAGAAAGGGTATACAGCTGCAATCTAGCTATGAAATCCCTATAATTCTCAAAGGTTGAGAGTGAAATGAATGATCACAGATGCAGAAACCTAAAGCCGGTAACCCCGGCTCTGGCCTTGTCTCTTGCTCTGGCCATCACCTACCCTTGTGGGAGACCATGTTTCCAACCTGATTCCTTACTGCTAACTACTATTAAGCGTAGGATATAGTCTTCTAGATTCTTTCTATACATACGTTAACTTATAGTTTTATTTAGGAAATAGGATCTTACCACATGCACTATTCTACAACACACTATTTTCACTTAACCTTGTATCTTTCACATCTTTCCATGTCAGTACATTTGGATCTACCAGATTTTTTTTAAACTCCTGCTCAATATTCCATTTAACGGATGTACCATAATTTATTTAACTAGGCATATACTGATTGACACCTGTGTTTTTCCCCAAATTTTTGCTAGGAAAACAGTGCTACAAACACCACCCTTGAACATGTTTTTGTGCACCTGGCATATGTGTAAAATAAATTCCTACCTGTTAAATAACGAAGTAAATTACTTCCAAATTGCCCTCCCAAAAATTGTTACTTCCACTAACACTAATACATTTCTGTTTCTACAAAATCCTATCTATTTCCGATCATTTTCATCTTTGCTAATAAGATAGGATAAAAACCCCTCTCATTATTGTTTTAATTTGCACTTTGAAATTAGTGGGATGGCCACATTTCACTGTGTACATTGGCCATTTATATTTCTTCTGATTTTCTTGTTCATATGCTCTAATAATTTTTTTACTGGGTTTATAATTTTTCTAATTGATCATTAAACAAATACTTCCATAAGTTTGTTTGTCTTTAGATTTAACTTCTGGTGGCTTGTTTGGTTTGAGTGAATTCTGCAGACCATACAAAAATTTTTAAATTATAGAGTTAAAAGCATTAATCTTTTGCTTTCTGGCTTCTGGATGGCATAACATATTTAGAAGAGTTTTTGCCATGCCAAGATTATAAACATATCCTGCAATGCTTTCTTCCAGTACTTTTGTGATGTTATTTTTTTAACATTTAAAATTTGGTCCATTTGGAATTTATTTTGGTGCTCAAAATGAACTTTGTTATTGTTCTTTTTAAATTACTAGAAAGTCGCGTGACACCAATACATCTTTTCAATGCTAACTGGAAATACCACCTTGACTACATAAAAAATCCCTACAAATTGGATCTTACTCTGAATTCTCTTATATTCTATCTGCCTATAGGTTTCTGTTCAGTTCCATACTATTTTAATTACTATAGCTTTATAATATGTTACAGTATCTGGTGGTGTTGAAGAGCTAATCCCCCTTATTATCATTAATTTTTAGAATTTTCCTGGCTAGTCTCATATATTTATTCCACCAGTTGAACTTTAAAATCATTGTGTCATGTTAAAAAATCACCCATGATCCCACCACAGCTATCTTTTCACGCTCAATTCCATCCACGTGCATGCTTGTTTTCACAATGTGTACATGCAATATCATATTCTGCTTTCTCCAGTTTTCTGAGAGAAATGTCTTCTTGATTAGGTTAGTGGTTACATGATCTATCGCATGGTTATACCATAATGAACTCGACCAATGCCTTCATGGGCATCATTTCAATTTTTTGCCAACATAGATACTACTGAAATTTACACATTTCTGCTTTTGCTATTAATTATTTTTGCCATAAGGCAGATTCCTAACAGCAAGATACCTAGCAAAAGGGGATGAAAGTAAGATGTTATGATTCCTCGTCCAGGACTCTTTCATACTTAGCAGGACGACCAAAAATCTCCCAGCCGGAGGCGACGGAGATTCGAGCCGCGTCCGAGGTCGAGGATCCGGGCCTGCATCTGCGCCGCCGGCTTACTTTACCCCAGCGGACCTCGATTTTCCCCTAAGACTGGCCCCGAGGCCCCGAGGACAGTCCGGCGAGGCCCTTGCCAGCTTCCTGGATGCCTCAACGCCCCGGCTGGCCCTTCAGCGTCGGAGCCCTTCTTACCTGAAGCCCAGCGACCACCATCTTCACCTGACACCTCCCAGCATCCCTGCCAGGTATCCAAGGCCGCTTAGCAACGGTGGAGACGAAGCGGCGCGCTAGGAAGGCGGGGATCAGGGCGGGGATCTAGCCGACGTGATGACGACAGAACGGGAAGTCGCCATTGCGCCTAGAGCGACAGGTGTGGTGGGCGGGGCCAATGCAGGACAGTACCATTAGATTGGCTGGGGGTAGATCCAAACAGAACGTGGGTTACCTTAGGCCAAACATAAACCCATTTCACTTTCTCCTTTAATTTTAGGTATTATTATAGATAGATAAAAATGGTAGGTCCCAAAGGTCCAAACTTGGCTCCACCCCGAGTGAGGAGAATAGTGAGGGCTTCCGGCGGGGTGGGGGGACGTCCCAGCCTCGATCCCGTGAGCGCAGGCGCAGAGCGCCAGGGCCGGGACGGGGCAGGGCGGGGCTTCGCCGCTGTGACCCAGGCCCGGGATCAGACCATCAGGCTTGGGGAGTTGCGGCTTGATGTGTGATGTAGGAGCGTTTCGCCTCCTTGGGAGGCCGAGAAGACTTCCCCGGAGGGTGGCAGGGTTAGTGGTGAGGATGGCAATAAGAGTTCTCTTTGATTAGCCCCGCATCTCTGAGAGCCACAGCGCC
Source organism: Equus caballus (assembly GCF_041296265.1). Classification (NCBI taxonomy): domain Eukaryota; kingdom Metazoa; phylum Chordata; class Mammalia; order Perissodactyla; family Equidae; genus Equus; species Equus caballus. Next base: position 34,073,216 of record NC_091705.1, on the reverse strand, counting down.
AGGCCCAGGAGATGCCGCTGAACCCGCCCTTTAGGCGTCCCTAGGCAGGCAGTCAGTACCTGGCCACATCCTACAAAAAAGGTAAAAATATAAACTTTGTGAAGAGAGCTGTGAGGGGCAGGAGCTGGACAGAAAGGCGCCCCAAGGAGCAGAGATGTGAAAGGAGTGGTATTTCACTAAGGCAAAGGCTGGGAAAGGGCGTTCCTGGCAGAAGGAACTGCTTATGCGAAATAGCCATCGACACGTACAGGTTGCCCTGCCATCGCCATGAAAATGGGAAACGAGGCTTCGGTAACTGCAAACAGGCTACCCGTCTCCCAGGGGAGCGCTCCGTGCCTGCCCTGAGAGAGTGCGGACTTGTGTGCAATGCTGCCGCCTCGCTGGCTCAAACCCGGGAGAGCAGAGACTTCTGACAGTCTTGGCTTACGTTTATGTTTGTTAGGATCTTCAACATGTATAGTAGTGGGGGTTTTAGGATCTCAAAACACACACACAACTCTTGTTGCTTTATCACAACTACTGTCACTGCAAAGTTAAAAAGTGGGGAAGAGGATAATTGTGGGGAGGCTGTATTTGGGAGCAAAGCTGGATGAGTACAGTCTGCAGTTAGGGATAACAATGGCAGTGATGCAGTCCCACTGGAGAGAGAGTAGGCCGTGCCACCTGAGGGTTGGGACCGGTCTTGGGATCCTTCTGCCTGATGTGCAGTCAGTGTTTGCTAGAAGACCACGAGTACCTGCCCAGAGCACTTCTCCCACTGTTGGAGGTTGTAGAAAGGGCAAGCGTTCTCGAATCAGCTGCCACCAAGTTCAGTTCCTGGCTGTGCGTTGTACCAGCTGGGTGACCTTGGGCAAGTTGCTTAATACCTCTGAGGGAATGTTACTTATCTGTAAAGTGAGGTTAATAATTTCCAAATGCTGGCTTACTGTGAGCATTGTAGATAATGCATATAAAATTCAGAACGTGCTCAGTAAATAGAGGCATAGTGTGAGCAATTCAATAGCATCATTTTTCTTCATTTTTATTTTCTATCCTGGTAAAAGTTTTGTGGTCTTACAGTTTTAGAACAGATAGAACCCCTTTGTGTTTCATGATCCGTAGCAGATTGTGTGCTTTCGACAATGCTATCGTGTTTCTGACAATTACACTGTCTTGCTTTTTGCTTTGGGAAGTTGGGGGAATTTTTGCCTCTCCCTCATCATGTTCCACATTTGTCAATTAACAGACACTATTAAGATAGAAATCAAATCAGAGTGTTTCTTGCACAGTTCCCAGCACATGTCAAAGGGTAAGAGTAGCTCTTCCTGACCCAGCTTCGATCTCTAGTAGGTCAGTGTCTGCCATTGGTGTGTTTTCCATGGTCTTCCAGCTTCAGCCCCTATAATTCCTGGGGCAGGGGCTGGGTGAACAAAGATGGAAGGAAAGAGTGGGGCTGAGTTAAGAGGAAAAGGCATTAAAATCACCAGCACATAGTGATGTTAAGAAACATCCCCTCTTGTCCACTAACCAAAAAGCTAATAAGACCACCTTGAAGTAGGTGATGAACCACAGGTTTGTGAAAAAGAAGCCACTTTTCCCTGACATAAGGCAGCATGATCCATCCTACAAGTGTAGGGTGTCCTGAATTCGTGGGATGTTACGTGCTCATATTCTGTCCAGTCGGAATCACTTTTAGAAATGACTAATTTTGAACACATGGAGCTCCATAGGTGGCCCGAGGGCTCTGGTCACCAAGCCTGCACCAGCCTCCAGCCCTGTCCAAGGCCTGGGCTCCCCATGGCCTCAGAGCTGCCAATCACACAGGTGCATGTGGGGTGGAGGACAGCACGAACATAGCAGCCAGGCTCAGACCATGAGCGTCCAGTTGAATGTCTCCTCTGGAAGACCCCATTTCCCACCACCTAGCTTGTTCCAACCAATTCCTGACTTGGCTCTCATTAGAGATTTTGACAGTCATTCTGCTTGGACCTAATGGCCAGAGTGAGGGGCAGACCACAAAGGTTACACGTGAGAGCTTCTGTGGCTCCAGTTCCCAGCTCTGGCCTTTATTAGCTATGTGACCTTCAGGCAAGAAGCAACTTCTCTGACCCTGTAAAAAGTGGACAGTAATAGTTTCACAGCTGCCACATGAGACAGCACTCCCAGTTCCTCTCTTGACTCAACATCTGGCAAAGCTGCATCCCTGGCCCTAGCTGCAGGGGAGGCTGGGAGAGTCAGGATCTACCTTCAAGCAAGGAACAACTTCTCTGACCCTGTGAAAAGGGGATGTAATAGTTCCCTTGGGGTTGTTTGGCTGAAAATTGATAATAGACTTGAAAGAGTCTGGCACAGAAACTGGATCAGCATAGGCAGGTTTCTGAAGCTGGCTTTGGCCACTTCAGCAAAAAAGGAGTATGTGAAAAGGATCAGAAACTCTCAAAATCATGAGGAAAGCTAGAGAGTGAGGTTCAAGGCTTCCCAGGGATGACAGGAATGACACACGGCACAGATCTGATGAGGAAGCTACTGCTGCCGCCACTGAATACCAATTGCTGCAATTTGCATAGTCAACACTTCTATACCAGGAGCTCGGTTTTGTGGGTATTGTTACCACAGCTACAACATGAAAGAGAGCTTCCAGTCCCTCCGTTGAGTCAACATCTGGTGCAGGTGTATCCCTAGGCCATATGCCTGGCCCTAGCTGCAGGGGAGGCTGGGAAAGCAGTATCTAGCATTTTCAGCTCCACTCTAAGGGGAGATAGTTATTGCCCCTCATCAAGGCTCATAAAGTAGGAGAGTCCCTGCATATAGGATGGGGTTCAGATGCCAGGCAGACAAACCTAATAACAAAAGTCCAGTACCACCCACAACAAAGAACATAGAAACCATCGACAGAAAAGTGAGGATGTTGGGGATACCCTATAGGCTTGTCACATCTCTGTCACTTTACACATGGGGATCAAAATCCAAACACCAAGAGGCCCTCTGGGAAAGAGGTGCTGGTTGTCTACCCCATGTTTTCCCTTTCTCCCTTAGTGTTGGAATCCCTGTGTTATCAGGGGTAGTAATGTGCCCAGCTAATACGACACATCCCAGCCTCCATACAGTAGGATGGGTGGCTAGTGAGATGGAAGGAGAAGTCAAGCCCCCACAAAGGTGGGGCTTCTGGGGGAGCTCTGTAAAGGTGCCCTTTTGCTTTTCCTCCTTTCCTCACTTTTCCTTGCCCAGGACACAGAAGCAATGGCTAGAGCTCTAGTAACCAACTTGAGATAATGTAGCAATCCTACTATTGAAAGCCATTTGCCAAGGATGGCAGAGTAGAAATACACAAAGCCTCTGAGTATCTGATAACCTGTTGTACCAGCCATGGACCACTAACACAGTCTTCTTTTATGTGCTGGTAAAAAATAAACTTATGTAAGCCATTGTTACTTTGAGTCTCTGTTACTAGCGGCTGAAGGTAATTCCTTATGGATACCAGCTGTCTTCACTGGTTTCACAGGTGCTTCTCTTCTAGCAATCCAAGATGGCATCATCCTCTGGTGCATAGGAAAATCCCAGGAATGCGCTTGAGGCCCCAGAGCTACTGGCCATCGTATCGGGAGTGCAGCCGATGGACGTTGACACAGCTTCCTGGGTGAACTCTGGGTCAAAGTGTTTCAAGTCAGCAGGTCCTGCCTGTGAATATAAGCCATCCATGAGAAGGGAACACTGCGGTCCGAGCTGCCGAAGGAACCCACAAGCCCTAAGAGGGATTTTAGGCCTTCGCTCTGAGTGCCTCATGGACACCTTTACTTAACTGTCACTCACCCATGCATTCACATTACTCATTTTATTCTATGAGATCCACTAACCACATCCCAATTCCTCTAACCCCCTCATACCCTGCCTGTCTGCTATCAACCCTCAGACAAGTCTAGACAACATACACTGACTAACTGCCTACCAGGCACAGTTCATGGCACTAGGAATATAGGAGAAGAAACTAGAGTGGGCCTCTGCTTTCATGGAGCTTATACTATGCAGGGGATAGGAGAATGGATAATAAATGTATACACAAATAGACAATTTTGAGTGTTGATAAGTCTTATGAGGAAGGTAAAATGGGGTAATATGGTACAGAGTGACCAGGCTTGGGGGAAGGCCTGTGTGGGAGACTACAAAAATGGTGACAAATTCTCCATTTCCCATCCAGAGGTGGAGTCTATTTCGCCATCCGTTTAATATGGATTAACCATGGGACTTCCATGGGCCAACGGGACGTTACCAAATGTGATGCAAGCAGAGGCTTGAAAACCACACAGTGGGGGGTGTTCTCTCCTGCTGCACTCGGAACCCTCAGGCCACCGCGTGAACAAGCCCAGGCTAGCCTGCTGGAGTATGAGAGGCCTCGTGAAGGAAACTCCAGTTGCCCCAGCGGCTGGCCACCTGCCAGTCTGTGAGTGAGGCAATTCTAGGTCATCCACTGCCAGCTGACCTGCTAGCTGACCACTGACATCAGAGAGCCCAGCAGAGACCCGCTGGCCTCACCCAAAAAAACCACCCAGCCAGCCCATAGAATTGGAATGAAAAATAGTGTTTTAAGCCACCTAGTTTGGGGGTGGCTTGTTATGCAACAAGAGCTAACTGATACGCCTCTCGCGGAAGCGGCACAGTCTGTGGAGAAGGCTGGGCCACATGGGTTTTCTGAAGATGAGCAAGTGGAAGGGTCTGAAGATCTGTTCTGATAGGCAAGCCTTAGGCTGTGGCACCAGACCATGGTTTCCAGCTTCTCAAAAAGGTTACAGGGCACAGTGGTCCCAGCCCAGGGCTCAGAGTTCCGAGACCAGAATGTGACTCCCGGTGCTGGCCCTCATTAGCTATGTTTGTTAGACTAGGCAGGTGTTGTCTGTGGGTTGTTTTTTTAAAATAAATGAAGACATTGATGCCACAGAAATTTATTCAAGGCCTCCCAAGTTGTAGGCAACAGACCCAGGAATGCACCCCCAGTAGGTCTCACTCCAAAGGCCCAGCATTGCATTCTATTACCTCCCTGGCTAGTATTTTTTATATCAATCCATCTCCAGGGTGTATGTTCAATATTATCCTCAGGGTCTTTTTTAAATCCCCAGATGAAGAAACTTTTCAGGTGCCCAGACTGAGTGTATCCTATCTGACAAATGTTGTCAAGAATCTGGTGCTCAAAGACACGTTCATGAACAGGTAATTCACCAGAGGAAAAATGTAAACAGTGAGTTAACATTGGCCGTGTTTAGGGATGTGTGCAGACTACTTGGATGGAGGGGGTTTGACACTTCACAGGTGACCGAGAGAATGTCCCACGCCCACCTCAGATGGGGCTCCTTTCACTCATACTACCACGGCTAATTAACACCAACAAACTAACCTCCTTCACCATAAATCTAAGAAATATAAACTAAAACAATACAAGAGGCCATTTTTTTTAAAAGATTGACACTTGGGCTAACATGTGTTGCCGATCTTTTTTTTTTCCTTCTTCTTCTCCCAAAGCCCCCTAGTACATAGTTGTATATTCTAGTTGTAGGTCCTTCTGGTTGTGCTATGTGGGACGCCACCTTAGCATGGCTTGGTGAGCAGTGCCATGTCCAAGACCAGGATCCAAACCAGCGAAAACCTGGGCTGCCAAAGCGGAGCGTGTAAACTTAACCACTCGGCCACGGGGCTGGCCCCCCATTTTTTTACTTAATGAATTCGCAAAGTAAAAAACAGCAACGACCTCATATGCTGCAGAGAATAAGATGAGAATTCTCCAGCAGATGCTGCTGGCAGGAAGTGGTCTGTGCTCCCTAACACACAGTGAAGGCAGTTGAATCAAGAACCTAAAAACGTTCACGTTGTTTGACCTGGTAATTCCCCATCTGGAATCCATCTTAAGGAAATAATCAGAACTCTGGGCAAAGATACACACTTAAAGATGTTCATCAGTTCTGATAAAGGAAACTTGATAATAACCTAGAGTTCACCATTAGGAACATGGTCGAATAAATTATGTTACCAACATAGGGTTGAAATATTATCCGGCCACTTAAAATGATACTTATAAAGTTTTATATGACTTGGGGAAATAATAACATGGTTTTTAGCTAAAAAAAAAAAACAGGAGGAGACAATATCTCTCTATATAAAGTATGACCTGTGTAAAAAACACATAGAAAAAAGACTGGAAGGAAACATGCCAGTGGTGGTCTCTCTTGGATAGTGAGATAATAAGCTTTTTTTCCCTGCTGCTTTAAACTTCTGTTTTACACACTTTCTGCAATGAATACATGTCATTTTTATTATCAGGAAAAAAGCTAAACATAGAAAAAAATAATCTTTACAAGGCTTGGCTCTGGGGGTGCTACATGACACAGAGCACTTTAAAGACTATATTGGGCTCTGCAAGGAGGGTTGTTGGTGCTAAAAATTAAGGAGTGGCAGCTGGGTTCGTCATGCAGCGCTGAATGAGCAGTCGGGACTTCTGGGTTCTAGACCCAGTTCTGCCTCTAACTTACTGTGTGGCCTTGGACAAATCATTGAGCCTCTTGGACCCTCGGTTTCCCCTTCTGTAGATAGAGAGTTGGTCCAGAGACCCTCCAACTCCCACCAGCCCTGGGAATCCAGAATCTAGGATCTGGTGACCTCTTACCACATTTGGGTTGAAGGGTGGAGTCAGCCTCTTGTGGTACAAGTCATCCCAGTTTATGGGGCTGAAGAAAACATGGGTCTTTATCTCCAGCTGCAGGAAGACGGTACTGATCAGAAGTAGCCCTCCCCACAGGCACTCCCACAAGGCCAGGCGCTCCGAGTCTACCGGGAACTGGCTGGCAAGCCCTAAAACCTTTACTAGGAAAGCAACTTGCAGTTCAGCTGATTTCCTGGACAAAGGGGCGTCTGCAGCCAGGCGTCTCCCTTTTGCCATCATCCAGCACCCAAGCCCTTCTCCCCCATGGCATGTATTTGTTCTACATCTATTTACTGAGCACCTGCTCTGTGCCAGCACCATGTTTGGCTTTGGGGGTATGTCAGTGAACCTGCCCCCAGGGGTCCCAGGGCATCTTGGGGTCCTCTCCCCGCTATTCTGCCTCAGTGCATCTTGACTCTTCTAGAATGCAAACCGGAGAAATAGACCAAGTCAACTCACTGAGGAAGGTTTGAGAAATAATACCCCAAGAAAAGCTGCAGTTTCCCGGAGACCCAGAATTTAGGACTCAGCCCTGGGCACGAGTCACCACTTCTTTCCTAATCAAAACCAATATTGGCACCAACTTCCTCCTGTCCCAGCAGGACGCTCCCTCTATCTGTGTTTCTCCAAGAATGATTCTCTGGCTCCCTCTCTCAGAAACCCCCTATCAGATCTTGTTAAAAAGCAAGATCCAAAATGTCTTCAGAAGAATACCCAAGAAACTGTTAAGACTGGTTGCCTCTAAACTAAGGAACTGGGTGACTCGTGGGACTTGTTCTGAATATCCTTTGAATTTTGATCTGTGCGTATGTATACCTTATTTAAAAAATCATCCATGTTTTTTAAGTTGCAAATTTCCCCTGGGAAGAAGGGGACCAGTCTTCATGAAAGCCCTGTTCTGTCAGCAGGCCAGGCATGGGTAGGCAAATGCCCTAATGTTATTACACTTCACAAGATCTGCAAGTGGCACCAGCATTTAAAAGGCACTCACTATGTGCCAGGCACTGGCCTAAGTGCTTTGCATATGTTAATTCATTCGATCTTCATAAGCTATGAGCTAGATGCTATTATTACAGGTGAGGAAACTGAGAGGTTAAGCAATTTGCCCAAGGTCCTGGGACTAGGAAGTGGAGGAGAAGGGATCCTGAACCAAGGTAATCTGTCTCTACCATCTCTATCATCCATGCATCTCAACCACTATGCTGGAAGAGAAAACAAACTTCCAGGAAAAAAGGTACTGTGTTCTTCTTTTTATAAATCCAAATTATCTTCTGTTGAGTAGAGAATGTAAGATTATTTTTAAAGCTACTTTAATAAAAAACATACCAGGAATTTGTTAAGGGAATGGACTGTGAATTATTTATCTTTATATCCTGCCTGCCCAGCCTGGACACTGGCAAGGAGGAAGTGCTCATATTTGTGAAATCTGTGATATTTGTGAAAAACAAGCCCAGTCCACTCTCTGCACAGAAGCCAGAAGAATTTCTTAAAACTTAGATTGGGTCTTGCTTCTTCCATGCTCAAAATACCCTAAAGCATACCACTCTCCTTCTTGTTCCCACCCCAGGACTTTTGCACCTGCTGTGCCCTGCGTCCAGTATGCCTCTGCCAGCTCGCTGCAGTGGCTCTTTCTCATCCTTCAGGGCTCAGCTTAATTGTCACCTTCTCAGAGAGCATCTCCCTGACCAGACCAGTGTGAATTCACCCCCTCCCCTTATTGTCTATCTCAGCTCATTGTTCATTTCTTTCCTGACACTTGTCACACTCTCTAATAATTGTATATATTTGTTTGTTGTCCGCCTTCCCCCAATAAACCTAATAAGGTCAGAGACCCAGTCTATTGATTCCCTAGCTCCTATCTCAATGCCCGGCACACGGCAGGTGCTCAGTCAATACTGCTTGAATAGTAGAACTAGACAGAAGGAAGTTAACTAGCAGCAGCAGCACCTGTGAGTTTCTAAATGAATGAATTAGCAGTGCCTGGTTTTAGAGGAAAGCTGGATGCGTGTCACTGCGCTTCTGAGCTGCCTCTGCAGGAAGCTGAGGGCCCCACGAGGGGCCAGTGCTCCACCAGCAGGTCACCTACAAAGTCTGCTTTGGAGCCCAGCCGCTGCCTCTGGTCCTTGTGGAGAAGAGCTTGCAGGAGGTCGCAGGCGGCCACCGTCCGGCCCCCAGGGATCTGGAGCGGCTGGTGCAGAATGTTCTCATACATCTGGGACACATCTCGGCTGTAGAAGGGCGGCTGGTGAGAGAGGGAGAGAAGCCAGGGGATCATTCATGCTATGGTGGGCACAGGTCTCAGGGAGACTTGGAGCAAAGCTGGGTGCTGGAAAGATTCAGCCAGACCCGTCTCGTGCAGTGCCTCACGTGGCAGATTGGAGTGAGACAGAGACCTCGGACTTCCAGCACAGCGGAGAGGGCTGCTGGGAAGGCTGGAAGTCTCTCCCCACCAGCGTGAGGGGTGCGGACCTCCCAGGAGCACCCCCAATCCCATCTCTCTTAATCCTGCTTGTGCACCAAAGTTAACACTTTCCCCGTCATCATTTCATCCCAGCCTCACAACCATCCTCTGAGACAGGTTGTAATTTTTCAATGAGAAAACAAGGCTCAGAGAGATTAAGCCACATAGCTAGGAAGAGAGCCAGGCCCCAAACCGTATCCAGAGTCCACTTCTGTCTCCTGATGCTCCCTTCCCGCGTCCTCTGCCAGCTCTTCCTTCTCCTGACTCCACAGAGCCTGTTTCTTCCTATCCACCAAGCGATGTTGGCAAAGCCACCCCGGAGTAAAGCCTGGCCTGTGGCGAGTCCACACTTGCCTCCATCTAAGTGTGGGATTGGGCTGGGGGCTGGTTCAGCAACCTACCAGCACTGTGACCTTTCTGGGCCTCAGTTTCCCTCTAAGTAAAATAACGACTTCCTTTCCTGTAGTGCTGGCCTCCAAAGGCTGTTTTGAGGTACCAAAGGCAAAAACATGTGTTGTAAACAGTAGAGTGCTGGACTAATATTACTGAAAAAATATACATAGTCCTTGTATTCACTGTGGCATCATCTCTTTTAGCTTCAAGTGGACAGAGGGCTTGTTCAGTTCCCTGAGCAGAGCCTGAGCAGACCACACAAGGGAGAGATCAGCCCCCATCTCCCCCCAAAGGCACGTGTCCCTTGCAGACAGCTACCCCACTCACCAGGCCATGCAGCATCTCGTAGAGAACTGCCCCCAAGCACCACCAGTCCACTGCCCGATCGTAAGGCTCTTTACGAAGCACTTCTGGAGCCAAGTACTGTTGAGGGGAAACACACTTATCTGAAAGACCCTCAGCCTCAGTTTCCCTATTTGTAGACAAGGCACTTGGAGGCAAAGATACTCAGGGGTTGATCCTGCTGTGATATTCACTTGGCTATGCATGTGTTCATTCAGCATCCATTCACCAAAGGCCTGCTTTGTCCAGGGCCCCTGGCCAATGTGCGGGGGACATAGATCAGGCAGGATGGCCCTGTATGGTTGTATATATCGTACACCACACAAAAGGCCAGCCAAAGGGGTAAAGGGTGCTGGCTGTGATCCTCTCACCAAGCCATTACTCTAGTACAGGGCTATATCTGGCAACTTTATTTGTGTTTAAAGGGATAACTTTTTCTAATTAGCCTGCCCAGCGGGGGTGCCTTTTTCTAATTTGCACAAAAGCATCCAGTCTGTGTCCCGGGCATAGGAAAGCCCTGGGAGTCCTCCCAGTGCAGTGCGGAGACGGTAACAGGTAAAGTGTAAGGAAATGGGGCACATACTGGTACTGGAAACCTTAGTAACGGAGGCATGGAGAGGAGTCAGGAGAGAGGAGGCGACACTTGAGTTCCTATTGACACACGAATGCTGCCGTGTGTCTGTGCCTTGCACAGGAGAGGACCCGAGGCAGAGCTGTGCCTTCTGCCAAACCCAAGAGCTTGGTGACCTCTTAGCCTGGTGTCTCTGCCACTGAGGAAAGGGGTCTGAGCAACAAACAAAGCCACTTTGAGAGATTGTGTGGGTCTGGGGAAGGGCGGGGAGTCACACAGACCTGAGCCCTACTTGCTGTGTGGTCGCAGGCAGGTCATTTAACCTCCCAGAACACTGCTTCTTCATGCACAAAATGGGGACGCAGAATCCCTCCCCGGGGGCTGTTTCAAGGATATGTGCTAATATATGTGGAATATCATATATGCCTAGGCCCTTAAACAATGGGAGCAAATGTGCTTACTCTTATTTGTGCTCCCTGGCACCCTGGCAGTGGCTGAGTTATGGAAGAGATGACGTGTTGGGGCCACACGTCTCCCACAGGAGCCAGGGTGCCATATCCCCTGCTGCCCGCCCCTGGCAGTGTCCAAGGAAGGGATGGCTGTGCTGTCAGGCTTTGGGAGGCCAGCTCCGTCCGGCGGACACCCTCCCGTACACAAACACAGGCAATGGCTCCTGCTCTGAGAGGTCATCTGCCCATCGGCTACCCGGAAACTAAACTGAGGAGGCTCAGCTGAGATCTGAGACCCAGATTTCCAGGCATATGGAGAAACATAGAGCAGCTCAGGTCCTGATCCATGCCAGGCCAGGAGGAGCTTCCCAGTCCTTCAGCCTCAGCCCCCTGCCCCCACCCGCACATCTGTCCAAGCCACTGGAAACCCCTTCGGGTCCAAGGTCCAAGGGTCAACACTGGTGGGAGTCTGAGGAAAGGTTTTAGCCCCAAGGACACTGGGAGGCCTTGGCAGGAGGGACAGACATGTGAATTACTGCTGAGACTCACAAACTTTAACCCTCCAGGCTCCTGGTGGCTGGAAGAGGGCGGTGGAGCAATGTTTTCCACTTGCAAGCCCTGATCGTAACTGTCAGGCCAGGCCCTCCTGTTGCACATGGACTTCACCCTGTGGGGCAGCGCTGTAGCCACTAGCCACATGTGGCCACCGAACACTTGAACTGTGGCTGAACTGAGCTGAGATGAACTGTAAGTGTAAAATATACACTGGATTTCAAAGACTTAGTTAGAAAAAAAGAATAAACGATCTCAACAATTTTATAATGATTTCATGTTGAAATGATAACATTTTGTATATATTGTTTCAATGAAATATATTATTAAGGTAGTTTCACCTGTTTCTTTTTACTTTTAAAACGTGGCTGCTGGAAAATTTTAAAGTGCATGTGTGGTTTGCATTTCTGTTTCTCTACCTATTGGACAACACGGCCGCAGAGCTTCACCAGCAGCTGGCCGGGTCCCAGAAGCCCCTAGAGCTGGTGGCCCCATTACACAGATGAGGAAACCAAGGCTGAGTGCACAGCCAGCTCAGGGGAAGTGCTAGGTGGAAGGAGTGAGCCCCCTCACGGGTAACCTGTTGGCTCTAAGGAGGAGCTGTGGTATATCAACCAGGCATGGCTTGACCTCTCCTAGGAGGCTGACCTTACCTCAGGGGTGCCACAGAACGTGGACGTGGTCTCCTCGGGCTCTACACCCTCCTTGCAGAGGCCAAAATCCGTCAGCACCACGTGTCCCTGAAGAGGAGGGGGCGGGGCAGGAGGGTTGTTTATGATAAAGGGACTGCCAGGCTTAACCCCAAAGCCCAGAGGCCACACTGCAGGGCAGTGGCTGTGGGGTCTGATGCCCTTGGCACAGGTTAGAGGCCCCACTCAGAGACCCAGGGCTTCTAGACTGAATGCCAGGAGCAGCACAGGGGGCCAGGTGGGGGATGGCATTCCACTGTCTGCTCGCGGGCTCATCACTGACCCAGAGCCACACCCTACATCAGTGGCAGCTCCAGAATGTCCTTGCTGGAGGGGCCTGGTGGCAGCAGCCCCCTTGACCCAGAAAGCAACCATACCTTGTGGCAGCTGGGCAGGAGGGTGAATGGTAAGGTCGTAGAGTGAGTGGATACTGTTGGGCTCTGCTCAGAGCCCCTCTTTAGGGGCTGTCATGCCCATCCCCCCATGCTGGGGCATTGCCCTCACCCACAGTTATGCCCCCTCAAGGGGCAATCCCCATCTAATGACTGGCTGATGTAGGGGCACAAGCACCCAGCCTCCTTGCCTCAATTTGGAACAGTTCTAAAGAGCCATCCCAGCTCGGGCCCTCTCCACCCATGTGAGGCCAGCCAAGGCCTCACTTGTCACCACAATGCAGGCAATCTTTGTCCTCTGCCCAGTCCTGCCTCCTGATCCCCTTAAAGGTGGATCTCTTGAAAGTGTTCCCCAATAAACCTTCTGCACCCAATGCTCCATCTCAGTGTCTGTTTCCAGGGAACCTGGTCGAAGACTGAGGGACTACAAAACCCATGAGCCTCCACCTGGCTCCACCCCCACCCCCCACAGACCTTCTATACACACACACACACACACACACACATATGTATACATGAATACATGGTGCATGTATACGCGCTTGTACACACGCATAGGTACACATGCACACACATATTTGAATGCATCACTACCCATATGTATGTATGTACAATCCATGCATGTTGATGCACACACACACGTGAGTACACAGCATACATGTGCAGCTATGCACGCACACAAACACACACATCCTAACCTGGCAGTCCAAGAGGATGTTCTCTGGTTTCAGGTCCCTGAAGAAAACAAGAGAAAAGAACTCCTTAGGGTCTCAGCCACTTAGTGAGGAGAGTTGGGGACCCGGGCTCCTGGCAGGACCACTATTCACAGAGGCTCATGGAGATGCAGAGGGAGAGCCCAAGGAGGATGGGCACCTGATCCTAGAAAGGAAGAGGCTCCCATCCCACCCACCCTGTGGGCCCCTCTGCCTCAGATAAAGGACCTGGTTCACCAGGATTTCATTAAGATATAGGGGTCCACACAACGCCTGGCTGTTGGGGCAGAAGGGCCAGGCCTAGCCCTGCGCCACAGGCAGGCCTCACCTGTAAATGATGTTGAGGGAGTGCAGGTAGCCGATGGCACTGGCCACCTCGGCAGCATAGAACCGGGCCCGGGGCTCCAGGAACCGGCGCTCCCGCTGCAGGTGGAAGAAGAGCTGGAGGGGCAGGAGGTGGGTGAGAGGGTTTCCCGGGGAACTCCAGCTCCTAGAGTGCGGTGGGGGAGTGGGGAGACAGCTGGCCAAATCACCCCCTCTCTGAGCTGCAATGTACTCAGATGAAAAAGGTCACACTGGGGCCAGCCTGGTGGCGCAGAGGTTAAGTTCTCATGCTCTGCTTTGGTGGCCTGGAGTTCACTGGTTCAGATCCCGGGTGCGGACCTACGCACCGCTCATCAAGCCATGCTGTGGCAGGCATCCCACATATAAAGTAGAGGAAGATGGGCACGGATGCTAGCTCAGGGCCAGTCTTCCTCAGCAAAAGAAGAGGAGAATTGACGGTGGATGTTAGCTCAGGGTTAATCTTCCCCAAAGAAAAAAATAAAGGTCACACTGGCCCCCACCCCATAGAACAGTTGTGAGTGTCCAAAGGGTCCGTGGGAGAGACTAATTAGCATGGACTGAGCACCTACTGAGTTCTGGGCTCCAAGCCAGACCCTTTCACCTCTCTTAGCTTGTTTCATCCTCAAGACTAACTTCAAGGTATCAAATAGAAGCTAGTTTCACGTAAGAGGAAGCTGGGAGGGGTCAGAGCAGTCAGGTGACCTGCCCAAAGTCACGTAGCTCAGAAGTGGCAGAGCTGCCGTTTGAACCTAGGTGTTTCAAAGAGGTGTTTTTTCTCCAACTCGGGCAATAAGATCATTATGGCTGTCAAACTGAGCCCAGGTTAGGTCTGCCTATGGGCCAATTGCTTTGGTCTATTTTTCTGGCATGGAAAGCCCTTTACCTCTACCAGGGGACTTAGGGATACACGACAAAAACTCCTCTCTTGGCATCAGGTCAAAAGTCATGAGGTCACACAGGTTAAGTCTGGGTCCACTGGGCAGGGGGGCCCACCAAATATTTACGATCTTGCCCAGAGAGACAGAGTAAAGTCCAGGAGGGAGCCCAGCATATCCCAGCTGTGCTTCTTGGGCATCAGGTGGCCTCAGTGGGCATCAGGTTTACCACAGTGACCAGTCACCCCCACCCAGCGGCCTATGGTGTGAAATGGGGGGCATTGGAAATCTCAACCACAGAGCTCCTGTAACATCAGCCTTTCCCAGGTGCACTGAAGTGAGGCTGGGCAGCTTTGCCTGGGGAAGTCAAGAAACGATCAAGGCTAGGCGTCAGACCTGCGTTCAAATCCTGGCTCTGTCAAGTCCAGGCTGGGTGGCCTTGAGCCAGTGAGTACCTCCTGAGCCTCGGTTTCTTCAGCTACAAATGGGTCTGTTGTAAGGATGTGGTGGGATGATTCCAGAGCCTGGGGCACAGTGGGCATGTGGGATGGGTAGCTCCCAGCTAAGAGTTGGCCATGGGGAGCCTCCCTGCTGGCCCACTCACCTCTCCCCCGTTGACATAGTCCAGCACAAAGTAGAGCTTCTCAGGCGTCTGGAAGGAGTAGCGCAGGCCCACGAGGAAAGGGTGCCGCACATTCTTCAGAAGCACGCTGCGCTCTGCCATGATGTGGCTCTGCTGCGGAGTCACAGACCGCGGCCCACGTCACAGCCCACTGCAGCCCGTTACCCCGGCTCAGCCCACATGGCCTCCCTGGTGGGGGCTGCCCTGCCCAGGACCTTCTCACGCTCCTGCTCAAACACCCACTATGGCTCCTTATTGCCCTCAAAGCCAGGCCCAGGTTCCTTGCCTAGCATTCAGGGCTCTTCATGGTTAGCCTCATCCCTGGCCAGTCCATGTGGGTATAGCTCCAGCCCTGGATCAGAAATCCCTGCCACCACCGCTCCAAGGTGACAGCAAAGCATGCAAACACTGCATAAATGAATCAAGGAGAATCTCTGAGGAAAGAGGCTGTGCACTGTCCACATTCGTGCCTTTTTCATGCCGCTTCCCCTGCCTCGACCCCTCTTTCAGGCCAAGGAATCCCACCTTCAAGGCCTGCTGCAAGGCTACCTCCTTCGCAAAGACCTCCCCTTCCCACTCCCACGACGTCCCTGTTCACGTTAGCGCCTCATCTGAGTCCTCTGGCTTGGGATTCCGCCCTCACTCAGGGCCCGCTCTACCCTCCTCTTGGGGCTGGTGTTAAAAAGACTCAAGTCAGCTGAAGCATCTAGAACTCCAGGATGGCTCTGGCTCGAAGGGCCTTCGGAGAGTGTACAGTGTGACCCCATATTGCACAGATGGGGGGCTGGCACCTAGACAGGGCAGAGGACTTGTCCACTACGGAGCCCTGAATTTCCCAGGGGAAGCAGAAGGCCGGGACGGGGTCCCCCCGAGGGCTCTGTGGGTGAGGCGGTTGGCCTGCCTTCCTTGAGAAGGGTCAGCATCCTGGGCACCACATGGCTGGCTGCCTGTTGTGACCCCCTCTGCACCCAGCCCCCTCAGAGTCGGGACCCATCTTGGGAAACTACCCTAGGCTGGGGCTCGAGAAGCAGGAGAGGAAATGCCTGTGCCCAAGCTCTGGTACCTCTTTCTTCTTTAAGATGGACTTTTTCTGCAGCACCTTCACTGCGTAGAATGTCCCATCAGACTTGCGCTTGGCCAGGAGGACCTGAGCAGACGCACAAACGCAAGGCCTGCAGGTGACTCCTCGGGGCTTTGGCTTTCTCGACAGCCCCCAGCCCCAGCCCTGTGTCCATGACTCTGCAGGTTGTGAGCTCCCTCTTGAACATGCAAGTGACAGACAAGGGGTGGAGGAGGCCGGAGAAGGGGAGACCACCCACCCTCATATGTCACTCACCTTCCCATAGTTCCCTTTGCCAATGACTTTGAGGAAGTCGAAGTCGGTGGGCCGGGCACTGGGGGAAGAGAGAAGAACATGGGTCAGTATTTGTGAGCCTGGGAACCCTGGTGCCTGAGTTCAAGCCCAGGCTTCTTTTTAACTTTGAAGCTGGGGGCTCCAAGGAGTTCTCTAAGAGCCACGCCACCTGGCTGCTGAAGAATGCCACGTTCTCTCAGCCAAGAGGGCGCTTGTAAGGCCAGCCCCCGCCCCTGGGGATCTCATGGTTGAGTAAACAACAGGCAAGTTTGGGAGAAAAACAGTCATGACTCACAGAAGGAGAGGGATCTCACCCCAATGCCTGACATGGGCCTGAAGGGTGCAGGGAGATGCTAACAACTCAGATTTTGGGGACATTCCAAACACAGGGCTCAGCACCGGAAAAGGCTGGAGAATTAGTGGGCGATAAAGCTTAGGGATGGTCCTGGGCCCAGATGGCAGAGGGTCTTGAAGCTAGACCAGAGAACTTGGATTTTGTTGTCAAGGCAAGGGGAGCCAGGTATGAGGGGAGCCAGGTATGAAGGGAGTCGGGGAGGAAAGCTGCTTGAGAGACAAGAACTCACTTTGGGTTGGCTGAAGGCCCCAGGTTGATGTTCCCATTGGCCCTTGAGGGCTAAAGACATTTACAGAAAGAGTGATTAAGATCAGGTCCCTACTCCTTGACCCCTCCCTTTCTCCTGTCCCAGGCCCTGCTCCCTTCTCCAAGATCTCTATTAGCCTATCTTCCTGCCTGCCTGCCTTCCTTCCTTCTTCCCACCCCTCTACCCAACCACCTACCGATCCACCATCTCACCTGCCTCTCACAATAGACTTGGGAGGCAGCCGGCTCTTGTGCCAATTGTGAGGGTGAGGAAACCGAGGCCCAGAGAGGAGCTGTCCAAGGACCTACAGGCAGCCCCACTGGCTTTAGAATCCAGGGGTTCTCAGAGCCAATCCCATGATTTTTCCACCCCATTTACTTCTTGAGGCCCTTGCCCAAGGCTCTTCTCTATTTACCCTAAAAATGGCCCACCTCTGTGAGCTCACAGTGACCCCGCTGGCCCCCCAGTCCTGGTCTTGGGCTGCCCACCAAGCTGGCCAGTGCTTCCACAGCCTTCCTTAGCGGTGGGAGGAAGTGAGCCCCCTGGTGGTGGGTGGGGGAACCAAGACCCACTCACCTGCGGACTGGGGGTCCCCGCCGGGCTAGAGTCCATTCTGTAACAGTGATCAGGTGGGCTCTGGGGGCACAAGGAGGAGCAGGCATGAAGAGCTGTTGTTGGGGAGTTCGCGTCACTGTCTAGGGCTTCGGGCACCACTGCCCTCTCCTCCCCTCCCTAACCTCTAACCCGGTGTACCAGCCACAGCCTGAGAGTCTCCTACCTGAGACGAGCAACCCCTGCATGGGACAAGAACTGATATCCCCAGGACCCAGCCCTCTCATCAAACATCTCAGCAGGAAGAGAGGGAGGACAGTCAGAGGTGGCCCCTCCCAGGCTGAGTCATTTTAAGCACTGGGGGCAGCCAGGGCATGATCCTGGAGCCAGGGCAGCTCTGGAAGTCCAGGATGGCCAGGGCTGGAAGGACCCTGCAAAGGATGAAGTCTGAACCCTTCCCCCCTCATTTCACAGGTGGGGAGCCTAACGCCTACAAAGGGACTTACCTAGGTTCACACAGCTTGTGAGGGGCAGGCTGAGCTCCCCAGGCTCCTAGACAGGCATGCTCCAACCCCGAATTCCGGTGGGCAGCCCCAGGCTGGGCTCTGTGCTATTATCTCCCTGCCACAAGGACTTCCACCTAATGCCCCTGGAAGCGCAGATGCTCTGGGGGCCTTGGGTCAGAGCCACGGAGAGACCCAAGACAGGCCAGAGTCTATTTGAGAATAAACAGACCAACTGGTCTATGCGGCCAGGAGCATAGTGTCTTCCCTGCCCCCGCCCTGCAGGGTTGGGGAGGCTGGTGTGTCCAGCCCCAGGCTCAGGGTACCCAGGGCCCCACAGCCCCACCGCTGCTTGGAAGGTCAAGTCCAAGAGCCAAGACCTCATCTGAGAGCCCAGTTGCTTGTGGGGGCTGCCGGGTACTGTGCATCCCAAGACCACAGCCTTGGCGTTTCATGGGGCCTGGGCTGCAGCCTGGCCTTTTTGGGTAGAGACCACCCATCTTTACCAGGGGGCTCCTGGAAGTACCACCACAGCTGAGAAAGTGACCACAAGCAAAGGGAGGAATCCCCCAGCCCAGCCTGCTCTGAGAGGCCCAGCCCTGTGGAGCCCTGAGGGAGCCAGCTGCAGGACTGCCCCAAGAAGGAGTGCAGCCTGGCCCCAGCCAGTGCCCCGTGGTCTGTGCTCCTGAAGACAGCCCACAAGGCTGCCACTCCTGCTCCTAGGCTGACCCTGAAGGCCCCTCTGCCAGGCCCTGGCATCCCTGGCCCCACATACCTGCCCAGCCTGAGGAGAGGCCACTGACAGAACCAGCAGTTGGAGCCGGAGGACGGCCAGTGGATAAGAGAGCCTCTCTCTGTTCTCCCAACAAGGGCCGAAGTGTCTGTGCCTGGTGCCGGCCCGGCCCCAGCACCCAGCTCAGAGCTCCCGGCGGCAGCAAGGGGGCTGCTGATGTCACGTGGGATCCAGCAGAGCTTAAGAGGGACCAGAGACCTCTGTTCCCTTGGGGACGTCGCCTCCCCCTGGGGGGTGGGTGGAAGGGGCTGGGCAACAGCTGCGGGAGGGCCCTGGATATGCTTGGGGCTTGTTAGAATGTGTGAATGTGCGGGTCAGGCTGTGTGCGTGGTGTGCGTGTGCAGGCGTCTCATGTATTGGTGTGCTTCAGTGTGTCTGTCTGGTGTCTGGTGTCAATGTGTCCTGTCCATCAAAGTATTCGTGTGAGAGTGTACGTCTGTGTGTAGATGACTGTGCGTGCTCTGCTTCTTGGTGTGCATCCGTGTGGCCGTGTTATGATTTCGTCCATGTGTCTCTGCATCTGTGACCGGGCTCTCACTTTGCGTGTGCACAGATGCGCCTCAGTGAGTCTCTGTAGTGTGTTGACATGTCAGTGTGTATCTTTCCATCTGTTAACGTGTTGTGTGTATGTGTGTGAGTCTGTGTGTGGGTGTCTACATGTGTGTCTGCAGATGAGCATGGTCGTCTGTTAATATGTGTGTAACAGTGTAACCACATGTGTATATAGAGGTCATTGTGTATCTGTGTTCATATTGGCACACATCCGTAAATTTCTGTGTGTGTGTGTGTGTGTGTATGTGTAGGGGCCTGTCGGTAAGACGACATGCTCCACAGGGCATAACCAAGACTAGTGCAGCCCATCTGGGGCTGGAGATGAGGTTCCAGAGACCTCGGCCATGGCAGCTGAGAGCACTTTGCCCCCAAGAGCCTGTAGATGTCTCAGAGCCCTGGTCTGGCTTAGCCCGGCTGGCCGCGGTCTTTGACTGCTTGGTCCTGTGAGCCTGTCCCTGCTGGCCCTCCAGGCTCTGGCCTGCTGTCTCCAGGGAAGGCTGGTTGTCCCACAGCTCTCTGGCTGTGTGAGAGACAGGAAAAGGGTCCCAGCTGGCACCCAGGCTCATGAAGACCTTGCTGCCTGGTGCGATAATTAGGCACTCACGGGATCCCTTCCTCTCCCCTGAAGCTCGTGAGGGGGGTTCTGGGGAATGAAGGAGTTGACAGGGCCCCACACAGCCCCTGCCCTTCTGGAACTTACTGTGAGCCTACCATGTGCCACACCCAGACCTCAGCAATTCACCACAGTAGAGGGATCCATGGGGCTGGGGCCGCGGGGGTTGGACAGGGAGGGACCTGAGCCCAGGGGCCTCGGGGGTTCTCTGTGGGCTCTCAAGTGCTGGAGACCCAGGGGTGTCGGCCAAGGAAAACCCAAGTGAACAATATCAGATCCTTCCATCTCTCAACAAAATAGATATGTTGAACCAATACACAGATGGGCAGGATGTTGTGTTGACAAAACATATCCAGAACAAGGACGTTTCTTTTCAATCACAGGACCCTGATGGGGCCTTCATTCAGCAGCACTGCTTAAATCAGGAAAATAATAGTGACAATATTAATAATAACCTAATGTCCCACCACAGGGCACTTCAGAATACCCGCTGGCAGTAGCAGCTTTCTCTCTTGACCTTACATTCCTCTCCAGATGTTGTCCCATTGCTCTGTTTCCTGTTTCAGTGAAACTCCTTGAAAGAGTTGTCTGGACTCAGTCTCCACTCCTCCTTTTCTTTCTTGAACCCATTCCAAAGTGGCTTTCATCCCAACGCACCACCAAAACAGTGGCCTTCCGTGTGCCAGAGCCAGTGACGCACGCTTTGTCCTCATCTCACTCAGCTTCTCTGAGGATTTGGCCCCCTTTTCCCACTTGGCTTCAGGAGCTCCTGGCTTTCCTTCTACCACACTGACTGCTCTTTCTCCATCTCTTCTGCTGGATCCCCCTCCTCTTTTCACCCTTAAACACCGGCCTGCCCCAGGGCTCAGCCCGTGGACCTTTATCTAAAGCTTTCCCTGGCTGATCTCAATTTAACAGCTTTAAGTACCAACTATACTCCATGATCCCCAAACTTCATTCTAGTTCTGCTTCTCTCCTGAACTCTGGATTTATATATCTAACTGCTTCCTTAACACTTCACTAGTTAGATGTCTGCAGGCTCCTCACTCTTACCATTTCCAAAACAAACGTGTTGATTCCCCTTCCTTCCACTCTGCCCAGCCTCCTCCTCCCTCAGCCTTCCGTCTCAGCAACGGCACTACCACCTACTCGAAAGTTGAAGCCAGCGACTTGGAATTCATTCTACAAAACTTGCACCATGAACTCCCATTGGACTCTACCTTGACAATATATCCAGAAACCACTGGGGCTTGCCACCACTGCTGCAGCCACGCCGCCTGAGCCTCCACCGTCACCTGAAAGGATTATTGTAGTGGCTTCCCTACTGTCTCTCTATTTCTATCTTTACCCACTACAACCCTTCTCCACCAAAAGCCAGAGTGACTCTTTTAAAATGTGAATCAGATCAGGTGACTTTGTTGCTCAAAAACTCCAGCGGCTTCCCATCAAACTTAGGATCAAAAGTCCAAAGTCTTCACTATGGTCTAGGAGATTCCATACAACCTGGCTCTTATCTCCATCTCCCTCTCACTGCACTCCAGATGCTCTGGCTTTCTCACTCTCCCTCGAACACAAAGAGTGCCCCCTGCCTCCTGCCCTTTGCACTTTCTTTTCCCTCTGCCCAGAATGCTCTTCCCTCAGACATCTGCATGGCTGGCTTCCACTAACATCGCAGAGGTCTCTGCCCAAATGTCACCTCTCAGAGAGGCCTTTTCCGATTACTGGTGACTGATTGTCCTGGTTTGTCAGGGGTTTCCAGGGATGTGGGACTTTCAGTGCTAAAACCAGTGCAGTTCTGGGCAAACCAGGATGGTTGGTCAGTCTACAAAACCAGTCCCGCTCATTCCCTATCCACTTTTTCTACTTTATGTTTTACTTCATAACACAGCACTCCTTGACACCTTATCATGCAACTCTGTTTATTTTCTATCTCAAACAGAACACCAATTCCTTGAGGACAAAGACTTTTCTTGTTCACTGTCGAATGCCCAGCACCTAGAAAACAGCCTAGGATGCAGTCAGTGCTCACTACCTATTTGACTAACGAATCAAGGAATGAATTGATAAGACAAATTACACACATATAAAATGGAAAATTACCCAACAACAACAAAAAAACTATATACAAACCTATGTAAATCGAAATGGGAACACATATGTGATACAGTGCCAAGCAAAAAAGCAGGTCTCAAAATGGTAGGTGGACCAGGGATACCATCTTTGTAAAGAAAAAAACAATACATGCACGCACATGTACATTTGTGTATAGCCACAAAAAATGGCTAGAGGGCCATGACCCAAGGCGACAGCGGGTTAGGTTATTTTTCATCCTTGTACCATTGTGTGAAACTTCTCATGGTGTTGCTGTTCACTTAATACTTAGGTACTAAGTCCTGGTGGGAACTTTGGCACGCCCTTTGCCCAACATCACCTGCCCCCATCACCTTGACTGTGACCCCCCCACCAGAGCAGCTCTCTGCTCCTGTCTCCTTTCTCTCCTCCACTACTGTCTTCTGTTTTTCTAGCCAGACACTGGGCATCAATACCTTCTCCTGACTCTTCAGGCCTATGGAGACCCCTTTGAACTCCCTATGGGTGGTCCAAGCCCCTCCATGGGCCCGCAAGCCTGTCCCTCCCCCTAACTTGCCCTAGCCTAGACTTGCATCCCTCTGCCCCATCACTACATGGACCTGCTCACATTTCCCTGGACCTGCTGAATCGGGGTTGGGGGGGAGCGGTCACAGAGTTCCCTCTCCTTGGAACACTCTCCCGACCAGTCTGGTCTGCTTGGCTAACCTTTTCATTTGTCCCCATCTGCCTTTCCTGGAAGCCTTGCCAGACCACCTCCTGATCCCACGACTCTTGCCCCCTTCTGTGCACCTGCTTCTGTTGTTGCACTTGTCTTCAGTCTACTGTCGTCTATTCATTTACACGCCTGCCTGCCAGGACATACCAATGACCTCCCAATGACAGCACACGCCAAGGGCCAGCTTGGTCTTATTTTGTTCCCACAATGCCATGGGTTAGGAACTATCATCATGACTGTTTTAAAGACGAAGAAACTGAGGCATGGAGAGGTGAAGTGACTTGATCAAGACACACAGCTAGTAAATGACATAACCGGGATTTGAACCCAGGCAGCCTGAGCCAAAGCCCTTGGCCTGGCATTTCGGGAAGAAGTTAGGAATTCAGAAAAGGAAGGGTGGAAATTAGTGGTAAAGAAGTGAGGATATAGATTGGTTATTACGAAGGAAGAAAATTAGGCAGCTGAGAAGGCAAAGAGTTAGTTGAGAGAGAAGGAAGGAAAGGAGGAAGGGAGAGGGAAAGAAGTTAGGAAGAAAGGAAATTACGAAAGAAGGAAGGGAGGGAGGGAGAGAAGAGTTAGGCAGAAAAAAGGAAGGAAAGGAATTAGGAAGGAGGGTGTTAGGAAGGAAAGGAAGTAAATAGGTAGTGAGGAAGGAAGTTAGCTAGGTAACTAGTTAGTCAACTGGGCAGACCAACAGGACCGCAGGCAGTTGT
This sequence comes from Equus caballus, assembly GCF_041296265.1. NCBI lineage: Eukaryota > Metazoa > Chordata > Mammalia > Perissodactyla > Equidae > Equus > Equus caballus. Next base: position 34,049,660 of record NC_091705.1, on the reverse strand, counting down.
CCTGCTCGTGGTTGAGCCTCTCACCTGAATACTCTGGGTCCCAGCTCAGGTCCTGGAGAGCAGCCCCGAGCACAGCTCTGCCCTCCTGTCTCTCCGCATGGTCCCTCTGACCTGAAACCCAATCCTGACTTGCTGGAACAACTTTCCCAGTCAGGAGTGACCTGTCACCCACTCGCTGGGGCTCCTGAACCAGCTCAACCTCCCAGCCCTGCCGGCTGGGAGCAGGCTGGGAGCTGGCTGCAGGGCCTTCCGGTTATTAATTAACCGCTGGACCTGAGTCACAATGCTGGCTGCACCCACTGGCTCCTCCAAGGACCCTGCCCTGGGGACTCTCTGAACTTTTAAAAGCTGCTGCACAACTTAAGTTGTGTGACCTTGGGCAAGTAACTTCAGCTCCCGGAGCCTCGTGTGAATTTGTGATGATGGTGTGCGTCCTACGCCAGCCTCACTGCCTGACACTACTGGCACTCTCTTGAGTTGAGCCAAAGCCTGCTGCCCAGAGCTCGCCCGCTCTGGCACTGCCCTTGTGCCATCCTGGGAGGAGAACCATGGCTGAGCTGAGACCCATGCCTCATTCTGCCCTTCAGAGACCTCAGGCTCAGGAACCAGGACTCCGCTCTCCCCAGCTCGCATGGAAGGCAGGCTTTCTCCCCGTTGACCTGAAGCTGTCTAGACCGAGGATTCTAACTCAGGGCAGGGGAAGGGCCTGGTCTGCTGGACAGATGAGAAAAGCTCTGCCTAGTGACCGCTCCTCTGTAGGCAACTCAGAGTCCAGCTGCCACGCTGCTTCCTCCATTGCCTCTTCATTAAAATGTCAACTTCCCAGTCACTCCAGTGCTTTAAAAACTGGCTGCTCTACTGGGCTCTGGAGGAGCCCCGCACGCCCCATCCCCACCTCCAGCAACCACATTTCAGCATCTGGTCCCCGCCCAAAGAGGGGTGCAGCCGACCTAAGTGCCAGCAAATCAGGGCAGAGCCCCAGATCCCGCACCTTCCCAGGGCTGTAGCTGCTTCTGCTCCGCCCAACTCCTCCTCCTTTGTACTCTGAAAGCCGGTTTTAAAAAAACCCACATAATGGTATTGCATGGACTGTACCGAAGAATTCCAACATAGGGAAGAATGTGGAATAAAAAGCGGAAGCTTCTCCTCCAACCCATCTTCAATCTCATTTCTAGAGGTACCTGCTGTGAACTAAACGGTGACTATCCGTCCAGACTTCTGTGTCAACCCAAACCTACATATCTTACACTTTTTCCCCAGAAAAATGGGCCATATTATACATATTGTTCAGCAATTCACTTTTTTTCTCACACTTCTTTCCATGTCAGCATATAGAGAGTCAATGTTTTTTTTTTTTAAATCTGATCACATTGTAAAATGTGGGATTAATTTCCCTATCCCTGGTCCCTACTCGCCGTCCCTTTGCTGATGGATATTTAGGCTGCTACGTAGCGATTTCACAAAAATCCTAACAAGGCTGTAGGGAACATCTTTGTGTTAATTCCCTGTGGCCTTGTGCTAGTCCTTCTGTCTGATAAACTCCTGCAAGTGGGAGTGCTGGGTTAATTGTAACCTATCCACCAAACTACTGTAAAAAGCTGTACCAACTGACTTGGCTATCAGCAGCGCTTAAACTTGCCCTTTCCCCTCAATGATGTTGCAGAAAATAGCCAAGGCCATTCCTGCCGTGAGTCCCCTGCAGATACATGAGCCTTCTGCAGATACGAATCTCTCCCCAATCTTCCTTCCGCTTCCCTCTTCTTTTCCCTTCCACCCTCCCAGTCTCTTCTCTCTCAGGCGGCTGGATTATGTTGTGTGGGCATGAAGGTCAAAGACGTTCTCAGGGATGACAAAGGGAAACAAGAGACTGAACCCATCAGAACCCACCACCATGCATATTCCCTCCCCCTTGACATTCCCCTTGCCACTTTTCTGTGCCTGGTCTGGCCACCCTCCCCCAGCACTACCCCCACCTGTATACACCCTCTCATACCTGTCGATTCATCCATAGGTAGAGGGAGTAATGGCCATGAGGTCAGTACAGAAAAACCTGTTACCCACATGGGCTGGGCGCAGAGTTCACACATCGGTCAGAGATGGGCCCCCAGTTTTCTTTTGGAAAAAAGATTTTTAGAAAGTGATAAATGTACAAAATTTTAAAAATCAAATAGGACGATGAGGTGGATAATGATCAGTTCCTTGTCCCATGCCTCACCTTTTTAAGCTGCTTCCTTTGGTATTTACCTCCATGTGTCTTGATAGCATGATTATACTGCTATTTCTCCATCTTTCAGTTTTAAATACTATCCAGTAGCTTCCTTCCTACTACAGAACATGAATATTTAGATCTCGGCCATCCAAACACACACTTCTGCTTTTCCTAAAGTTAATTCATAATTGCCTCAGTTGATGGCTTGAAATATTGAATGCATGTACACACACGCACATATATAATTCTCTCTTAAACTCTCTGACAGAACTGAAAGTATCCTCGTAATACAATAATACATGTAGGTTTCAGTTTGATTTCTTTGTTTCTTTATTTTTCATAATTCCTGGAAGCCATTCATCCCTCTGTTCTCACCTGGACAGTTGCTCAGTTGTCAACTTGGCCTTTCCTTTCCCATCACTCTGGAAATTCCCTTTGTCTCCTCATTCAATGTTTTGTTTCCTGGATCCTATGTTTTCCTCTTCTTTAAAAAATTTTTTTAAATTGTGGTTAAATCCACACAACATAAAAGTTGCCATTTTAACCATTTTTAAGTGGACAATTCAGTGGCATTAAGTATACTCACAATGTTATGCAACCATCATCATTATCTATTTCCAAAATTTTTTCATCATCTCAAAGAGAAACTCTATAGCCATTAAGCAATAACTCCTCATTCCCCCTTTACCCCAACCCCTGGTAACCTCTAATCTAGTTTCTGTTTCTATGATTTGCCTACTCTAGATACTTCATATAAGTGGAATCAGACAATATTTGTCCTTTTATGTCAAACAGCCAAACTATTTTCCACAGTGGCCACACCATTTTACATTCCCACCAGCAATTTCTCCACATCCCTGCCAACAATTATTATTTTCCTTTTTTTGTTGTTGCTGATTATGGCCATCTCAGTGGGTATGAAGTGGTATCTCATTGTGGTTGATTTGCATTTCTCTAATGACTAATGATGTTGAACATCTTTTCATGTGTTTTTTTAGCCATTTGTATATCTTCTTTGGAGAAATGTCTCATCAAGTCCTCTGCCCATTTTTTCACTTGGGTTGTCATTTTGTTTTAGGAGTTCTTTATATTTTCTGGATATTAAACCCTCATCAGATACACAATTTGCAAATATTTTCTCCCATTCTGTAGGTTATCTTTTCACTTTCTTGGTAACGTCCTTTGATGCACAAAAGTTTTTCATTTGGATGAAGTTCAACTTACCTATTTTTTCTTTTGTTGCTTGTGCTTTTGATGTCACGCCTATAATCCACTGTCAATTCAAAGGTCATAAAGATTTACTTCTATGTTTTCTTCTAAGAGTTTTATGGTTTTAGCTGTTATATTTAGGTCATTGATCCATTTTGGGTTCATTTTTGTATATGACGTAAGGTAAGCATCCAACTTCGTTTTTTTCACAATCCAACTGTCCCAGCACCGTTTGTTGAAGACACTGTTCTCTTCAGTCAAATGGACTTGACACTGTCATCAAAAATCAACTGGGCATAGACGTATGGGTTTACTTCTGTATTCTCAATTCTATTCAATTGGTCTTTATGTCTGTCCTTATGCCAGTATCACACTATTTTCACTACTTTATCTTTGTATTAAGTTTTGAAGTCAGGAAGTCTGAGTCTTCCAACTTTGTTCTTTTTCAACATCGCTTTGGCTTTTGGGGGCCCCTTGCAATTCCATATGAATATGAGAATTAGCTTTTCCATTCCTGCAAAGAAGGCCACTGGAATTTTGATGGGTTTGCACTTAATCTGCAGGTCACTTTGGGTAGTATTGACATCTTAACACTGTTAAGTTTTCCTAGCCATGAACACAGACGTCTTTCCACTTATTTAGGTCTTTAATGCTTTCAGCAATGTTTTGTAGTTCTCAGTATTTGAGGCTTTCATGTCCTTGTTTGAGTCTATTCCTAGGTATTTTCTTCTTTTAGAAGCTATCGTAAATGGGAGTGCTTTCTTTTTGGATTATTTGCTGCAGGTGTATAGAAACACAAGTGATTTTTGTGTGTTGATTTTATATCCTGCAACTTTGTTTAATTTGTTTATTAGTTCTAGCAACTTTCTTGTGGGTTTTTCATAGAGTTGTCCCTTGGTACCTGCCAGGATTTGGCTCCAGGATCCCTGCAGATACCAAAATGAGTGGATGCTCACGTCTCATATAAAATGGTGCAGTATTTGCTCATAACCTATGCATATCCTCCCATATATTTTGTCATCTCTAGATTACTTATGATACTTGAGACAAAGTAAATGCTACATAAGTAGTCGTTATACTGTATTGTTTAGGGACAAACGATAAGAAAAAAAGTCTATATGTGTTCTGTGCAGATGCAACCATTGTAGGCCTTTGATTCACGGTTGGTTCAATCTACAGATGAGGAACTTGTGGATATGGAGGGTCGACTATATACAAGTTCACGACATCTACGAACAGAGAGTTTCACTTCTTTCTGTCCAAGTTGGGTGCCTTTTATTTCTTTTTCTTATCTAACTGTTCTGGCTAGAACTTCCAGTACAATATTGAACAGCAGGGGTGAAAGTGGGCTTCCCTGTCTTGTTCCTTATCTTAGGGAGAAAGCTTTCAGTCTTTTGCCATTGAGTATGATGCTAGGTATTTGTTTTTTTGGGTTTTATTTTTTGTACATGCCCTTCATCATCTTCAGGAAGTTCCCTTCTATTCCAAATTTTCTGTTTTTATTGTGAAAGGGTGTTGGATTTTGTCAAATGCCTTTTCTGCCTCAATTAAGAGGATCGTGTGTTTTTGCCTCCCTCATCCTAGTAAGGTGGTATATTACATAGACTGATTTTCTTATGTTGAACTACCCTTCCGTTCCTGGGATCTTCCTCTTTTTTGATTTACTCTTTCATTTTCTTTTTCTTCCTCTTCTCCGCAAAGGCCCCCAGTACATAGTTGTATATTCTGGTTGTAGGTCCTTCTAGTTCTGCTATGTGGGACGCTGCCTCAGCATGGCCTGATGAGCAGTGCTAGGTCCGTGCCCAGGTTCTGAACCAGTGAAACCCTGGGCTGCTGAAGCAGAGCGTGCGAACTTAAGCACTTGGCCACGGGGCCGGCCCTCCTCCCCTTTCATTTTGATGGAGCACGTCCTCTAGTAGCTTCCTGAGGAAAGGTGCACAGGAGGTGGAAGTTGGACCTTGTATGTTTGAAAATGTTCTGCCTTCACATTTGATTGACAGCTTGGCTGAGTACAGAATTCTAGGGTGGAAATAAGTTTCCTTTGGACACTGCTCCACTCTCTTGCTTCCAGCATTGCTACTGGGAAGTTCAATGCTATAGTGACTCGTGTTCCTTTGGATGAGAGCTGTTCTCTTCCCTCCGGAAGCTTAGATCTCCTTGATCTCATTAGTCTGACATCTCACAATAATGTAGCTTGGTGTCATTTCTTTTACATTCATTGTCTTGGGCTTTCCATGCGACCTTTCACTTTGGAGACTACTGTCTCTCCTCTCTGTGAAATTTCCTTTTTCAAAAGATTTTATATAGTTTTTTTTTTTTTCTGTTCTCTCTTATTGGCATTCCTATTAGGTGAATATTGGACCTCCAGCTAGGCCTCTAATTTTCTTGTTCATTTCTATTTTTCATCTTTGCCTCTTAGATTACTTTCTTGGCAATACCCTCAACTTTATCTTTCAACTCTTGTGTTGAACTATTTTATCTCTGCAATCACATTTTAAATTTCTGAAGCCCTTTCTTGTTTCTCTATCTTTCTTTTTCCTTTATAGCAGCGTAGTGGGTAGAGGATTAGCTTCTGACAAGTGGAAGGATCAACTCTTCCACTGTGATAGGCAGGAAAGAGGAAGGATGGATGGGGGGGGGGGATAGGAGACTGGCAGATGACATGGCAGGAAGGTGGGGGTATCCCTTCTGATGACTTCCATTTTCTCTGTGACATAGACGGTGAGGACGTCTATTGAGACAACAGGGAAGGCAATGGGGTAGGAGGTTTGTGGAGCATGGTAAGTGAAGTCATAGCGAACCCCCAAAAGACCCAGCCACTTCCTGGAGAGTTTTGAGGGTTCACATTGAAGCCACCAGAGACCATCAGTCAACCACAGCACCAATCTGCTCAATCAGATAAGTTCCTGGTCAAGATGTGGAGATGATGGGCTCTTGGACAGCTCTGTGGTTGGTTTTCTTCTAGCCAAGTAGTCTGGAAGAGCAGCAGGGCAAAGGAATTAAGGATATTGACATGAAAGGGGCTGATGTGACTGAACATGGCATTTTGGCCACTTTCTCATCTGTTCACACCGTCTCTGGCAACCTTAACAAATTCTAACCATTCAGCTTGACATTTCCCCACCTGAAAGTTTAAAGTTATTTTAAAAACTGGAGGCTTTGTTGAATTTTCTGCCTTGACCACTTATAAACTGTCAAGGATCAGGCCCTTTTCACACTGTTCTCTGGGGATTCCCATTGTTTCTGTTTCTCAATGTAGACCAGCATATCGATTTATCTTTATTCACTGTTTCTTATCTTTAAAATAGAATAAAAATCAGGTTATTTAGGACCCCTAACAGCAAGAAGAATGCTTTATTCTCTTCAGTACTGGCACCATTTGATATTCCTTTTGTGTTTTCTGGATGTTTTACCTTCAAAATAGAAATGCACTCTGACTGCATATTATTCAGTTGTTCAAGTTTATTTATGTTGTTTCAATACATTGACAAACACACCACATTTTGTTTGTAACATTCTCCTTCAAGAGTCACTTTATCTTAAACCAGAGAAGTCTCTTAAAGAACATACATGTGTGCACACACACGCACACACACACACACGAGGCAAGTACAAAAACGTTACTCCACCAAAGTGCATGTGAATGAAAGTGCAAACAGGCTTCATTTTCAAACTCTGGGATCATACTCTCTGCTTCAAAAATTAAACAGAAATGTCCTCATGGCCCTAGGCCAGGGCTGGGCAAGCGCTGGGTGAGGCTGTGGGCCCAGCGTGTGTGGTGCCTGCTGCTGGAGAGCAGGGCAGAGGGCACATGGCACTGGGCATCAGCGCCAACTCCATCCCCTCACTGAGCTCCCAGTCAAGATGCAATGATCCCATTTGGGGACAGGATGAGGGTGAAGGGGCAGTGGGGCAGAGAGAAGGCAGATTTCTTTCTCCTTTTTTATGATTTGGTTTCTTTCCAGAGAGTTTGACATTGGCACAGAAAGTGCTGAGGCCTCAAAGTTCGCAGGCCTGGGGGTCCTTTTCTCCAAGACCCTTAGTCCATCCTGACTTTCCCGTAGGCAAGCACTAGGAGTGCGGTTGGCAGATCCACATGGCGAAGCTGTACCAGGCCCGCCTCTTAGAAGTGGTGAGGTCCCACAGCACAGCTATGTATACTAGCTGCCTCCTCCTCATACCACAAAGCCCGTGAGCATCTCTCGCCAGTTTCAGAGAGGAGTGGCCAAGGCCAAGGAGCTGGTGAGTTTTGCCACCACCCAAGCAACCAAGATAGAGGGGCTCAGACCTGCTCCTCATTACTCTTGGCCAGGGGGGCACCATCGCAACCTCTGTAAACCCAAGCCCCAGCCAGAGGTACGGCCCGCTCGGCTTCCTCTCAGGAAGGTTGTGCTCAGAGCTGCTGCTAAGGGTGGAAAGGAAAGGAACATCTGAAGCCCTGTGGGAGTTCAGCTCAGGCGGCCGAACGGCTGCCCTGGCAAAGCTGTCTGCACCCATGTGAGCGAGGGTCTCCAACTGGGCTGGAGCAAGAATCAACAGAGCTTTGGGGTTCCCACCTCTACAGGAAAGACAAAGCTTCATATTTAATTATAGCCCTTGACATTTTCCCAATACCAAGTTTCACATCTGCACCCTGTCAAACACTTCTGAGAGTGCCCTACACACACACGCACACACACACATCACATGACCGAGAGAAAGGTCCCCCTGGCTCCACACCCTGCAGACCCATCTCAGCACCTGTGGCCACTGGAGCTTGGCAGTTGCTCCTTACCTCCATGTGGGGCCTCTGACCCCACCCCCTCCAGGTTGGGAGGCAGGTGTGGCAGTGGCTCAGTGGAGGCTGGGTGCTCACTTGGACAGAAAGGTCGAAGTCCCAGAGCCCCAGGAGGCTCCCAGCTGGCAGTGTAAGACAGACTGCGAGTGGTGAGAAAGGTTTAAGTGACACAGAGAACTCAAAGATAGAAGAATTCACCTTCCCAACTCTCAACTTCAAGTGGGCTTTGTAAGACTCCTCAAGAGCAAGACATTCACGGGACAGGTAGAATGTGATGTCACGGCGTGTGTATGCTAGACAGAGTGCTACCTGCCTCCGGCAGGAGGCCTGGCAGGCACGGGGCCCTCACCCCACGGCAGCATCTTGGCTGAGATCCATGGCTGCAGAAAAGGATTCTATGCCCAGCTTTGGGAGCCACCATGCCTGCTGGAGCTGCCGCTCTGGCCAAAGACCCCAGATTGTCTGATGTACCTTTGGGCTGGCCACAGCTACCTAGCTGGCCAGGCTGCTTCTTCCCAACACCCAACACAGGAAGGGTGTATGGGGAACACCTGTGGAACCTTAACCTCTGCCGCAGAGGTAAAACAGGCTCTAAACACCCACTGTGCTGGAAATAGGACTTGGCATGGCACACTAACATGCCACGTGGTCCAGAACCAGGCACGTTTAAGAAGGCATCTCGGCTCAGAATCCCCCAATTCTGGGCAAAAGGGAGAAAGGCAGTCAGAGACTCCCAGTGGATCCTATGAAAACATGTTTCTGAGGCTCACCCATCTAAGGAGGAAGAGCCAGTGGGGTCTGGCTGGGCCATGGCTGGGGACACTGCCCAGGAAACCAGGCAGCAGAATGAGGGCAGCAAAACCAGCAGACAGAAAAGGGAGGAGGTGTTTTTGAGTAAATACTTTTGCAGCAGGGTTACTTCCTGGTAGGAGGAAAGGAGACAAGGAAAGGAAAGCACAGAGAGATGCCGAAGAGAAAAGGGCCTCAGATCAGAGAACTCCCGTTCTACCAGACTGTTCTTAACTGCTAAGAAAAAGACCCAAAGAGTGATAAAACAAGTCAGCTGGAGATGTGGGGCTGCCATAGGCAGGGCCCCTTCAACCTACTCCACCAGTAAAGCTCCTCCAGCCCAGTCACACCCTCACCACTGTGCCTGGTGGTAGATGAGCTCCAGGACCAGGCAGCTAGGACTCCATCTCCCCCAGGGCCCGTCTGCTCCCACGTACCTTGTAGGAAGCAGCCCCGGAAAGAAGGACCACCCCTGGTAAGATAGAGATGGTGGTGGGGTACAGGTGGGATATGAGGAACTCAAGTTGGGAAGGAAGCATCAGCTGCAGACAGAGGCCCACCTGGGCTGGAGGAGGGCCCAGCCCGGAGCCAGTCACTTTAAGGTGTCATCGGCATTTTTGAACATGAGAATGGCGTTATAGATCTTCAAGGCTGGGCCCAGCTTGACGCTCATGATCTTCACAATGTCCGCCTGTGTCAGCAAAAGGAAGGCCTCGCCGTCAATCATCTGAGGGGTTGGGGGAGGGAGGCGGAAAGCGGAGAAAGTGGAGGGTCATGGGGAAGGAGTGAAGGATAGGGAGGATGTGCATGGGAGTGGGGAGGGGAGAAAGAAAATTGGAGTGAAGGATATACGGGGAAGGGAAGGAGGAAGGGACAGGAGGAGGAAGGAAAAGGAGAAAGGAGAAGGGTGGGAGAAAGGAAAAAAGGAAGACAGCCATGGGGACAGAGAAGGAAAGAAAGACATCTACTGGCTCCCCCATGTTCACACACGCACACTCTTTGTCTCTTTCTGCTGACTGGTCTGGATTTCAGTGTGTATTTACATAACGTCTTCTGAGTCCTCACTGACAGCGGCTTCAAAAAATCTGCTCTTGCTGTCCCCTAAGGAACCCACCGGTCAATCTTAGCCCTGACAACAGGAGACAAGTAGACACTGTGGGCATTCTGATGTGGTGCAGTATGAGGTGCACAGTGTTACCTGTGAGCTACTCTTGTGAGAGAGCAAGAGAAAGGGGGTGGGGAAGAAGAGAGGGAGGAAGACAGAGAAAGAGAGAGAGAGATTTAATCTGAATCTAACTAAGCCTCTGGATCTAACTTCCAGTTTAGAGGAAATACAGGGGATAGTGGAACAAGTTAAGCAACACCACAAGGAAGCAATGAGATGAATCCAGAAGGGCACATTCTGCAAGAGTTTTTTCAATGTTATGAAAAAAAGAAAGAAAAAAAAAGAGAGGGGACTATTCTAGAAGAGCTACAATAACCCAAACCAAGCATGTGGACCTTGTTTGGATCCTGGGTCAAAAACACCACCTGCAAAGGATATTCTGGGCACAACCAGGGAAACCTGAATACAGCCAGGGTATTAGGTGATATGAAGGCGTCACTGTCAAGTTGTTAGGTGGGATAACAATGGGGTGGTTATGCAGAGAAAGACTTTAGTTTTTAGAGATGCATGCTAAAGTATTCAGCATGAAACGCCATGATGTACATTATTTGCTTAAAATTACTTCATCTAAAAATAGGTGATGCAAACATGGAAACTGCTGATAATTGCTAATTCCAGGGGGTAGGTATCTGGGTATGGACAGGGAGGGAAGCCAGCTGTGGAGGAGGGAATGAGATGAAGAGAGCCAGGGAGGGGGTTGTGTGGGGCTAGGGATGGGGTCGGGGGTTGGGGGGTGGTGAGCAAACAGGGAGTTGTTTCTCAGAGGGGTGGGCTCGGCTGGGCTGGGGAGCGCTTGGGCAGAAGGACCATGTGGACCTGGTCCCACCATTTAGCCTGAAGAGGCTCCTCCTCTGGGTACCGGGACCCCTTTTTTGAGGCGGCACCATCCTTCCTATGCCGAATCCTTAAGAATCATGGCAAATAAAACACTTCTACGGTGTTTCTTGTGTGCCTGGCACTGTTCTCAGAACACTTTTTATATATTAACTCACTTAATCCTCACAACACCCCTTGAAGCAGTACCAGTGTTACCTTCATTTTACAGATAGGGAAACTGAGGCAGAAAGGCTAAGGAATTTGTCCAAGATCCAGCTGGCTTTTAAGTGCTGGAGCTGTGATTCCAGAGCGTTTGCTCTTGACCACTGTGAACGATGGAGAGGGGCTCCCATGCATGTGATTCCTGCCGCTCAGGGGGTGATGCCCCCGAAGCCTGGCCCTGCCTATGAGCCTCCCCACATCCAGCTCCACAGACTGAACTACAGATCCTCCCCGAATCACTGGCTGTTTTCTGCCTTGGACCTCTGTGCCCTGTTTCACCCCTGCTCGGCAGCCCTTCTCTCCGTCGGCCAGCTGAAGCCCAATGCTTCTCCCAACGTCCGGAGCTGCCCACTCCTTCCACTCTGCCTGGAGCAGAGTTCAACAGACTCCACGGAACTGTATGGGTTCGCTCACTTGTCTTCCAGGAGCGCCAGATGGCCACTCACCTGCTATATGGCAGGTGCTCAGTAAACACTGAAAAGGTGAACAAAGGGGTCTCTGAGGGGTGGCAACGGGCAGGATGCCTCTCAGAGAGGCTGGCAACCTTATAGGTTAAACTGGGTTGGGGCAATGAACCCCACATCTGTCCTTCCAGCAGCTCTGAGAAAACAGCTTCCTGGTCCTTCACTAGTCACTAACCAAAGAAGCTCTGAAAGCTGGCACTTCTGATGGCTAAACACCTTCTAAAAACAAAGAAAGAAAACAAAAGCCTAATAGCTAAAAGTTCCTGATGAGATTATCAGAGTTATACTTCCGTTCAAATACCCTAAGAAGACCCGTCAAGTGCAAATGGGCCTCCCAGGTCTAGCATCTGGGTTCAGTGAGTAAGTCCACGTCCCCATCTTGTCCATGCAGACGGCACCTCGGACAAGGAGATCAAGGGGGGAGCAGTTCCCACAGAGTCCAGCATTCCACTGTCTCTCCAGTGCCTCCCTGATGGGAAAAGAGCCCCAGATGCCAAAAATTGTGTGGGGGACCCATCGGCCATGTGGCCGTCCTGGGAGACAAGTACCTTAGACCTACAGAGCCCTCTTGGCTGAGCTCAGGCAGATGTGTCAGTGCATAAACACCCAATTCCAGACACCCTGGGCCAGTTAGACTCGGAGGTCCCCTCTCAGTGGTTCCACTGAATCACAGAGCCTGGTCCAGGAAGAGCTGGAACCAGCAGCCCTAAGTGGCCTTGACATCCTAAAGTTCAGAATATGAAGAAAAGGAACCCCAGACATAGTTAAATATGCAGCATGGATTTTTACAAAAACTCATTTATTATTATTCAGAAAACCCATTGGTGTGGTTCTTGTGCATGACCTGGACATTTCTCACCAGGTAACTGCCAAGGACCAGATTCTAGGTTCTTCGAAGCCAAGACTGGGGTTTGTGGTCTAGCAATTTGGGACTAAGTAAGGAGACAATGAGACTATTTCAGAGCATCAAGATATTGTATGTGTGCTGGTGTGTATGGGGAGTTTTGGGCCATAAAATCAGGAAAAAGGTCATGTTCTGACCTTAAAGGTAGAGGAAATCAACAGAAAAATGGATAAGATGAGCCAAATGCAATAACCTACCCTAAGCAATAGCCCACAGTGCTATGGATAGGACCAGGGAATTTCCCAATTGAGGTAACCCGATTAGATCCTTAGAGAGCCACACATGGAATGTTTAACACAGGCTGAGCTAAAACCGAATCAATACTGTCAAAACTTGATTGAGGAGGCTTCTACGCTGCCACAACAGAAAGACACGGTCCACAAGGAACCCAAGAAAAAGGGACATCCAGGGGGCAGGAGGTCGCCAGTGTTTACCCAGCTGCACTGTCAACAGAGCTTGCCAGCCTCTCCCCGTCCTCCCATGATACCTGGCACACACCTCTCTCAGAGCCCTTACCACACTCTACCAGAAGCAGCAATTTACAATTCTGTCTCCCCTACACAGGGAGCCTTGAGAGGAGGAACTTCTGCGTCCTCATTACCTTATGCTGGGCCAGACACACAGTCAACATCAATTAATTATTTGCTGAATAAATTAAAAAATACACAAGAGCTACAATAAAGGTGACTAAGAGAGGACTGGGCAGACTTTCCTTAAGACCGTCAGTGCTGACTACCAGACTGAGCAGACTACCTGTAAGACCATCTACCCACTTTGCTCTAACTCATGAAGCATCGCTCTAAGGACTGGTCTGTGTCTCGGCTGGAGAGAATCTTGACCCATGTCTCTGACTGCCTGGAATGCATCAGTTCAGCCAGGGAGAGCCCACTCCCTGGAGCATGGTCCTCCCTGGAGAAATTGATGAGGTGGACCAGATCCTGGAGAAAGCGATCCTCAGCCCCCACAAAGGTGCTGCTCGACTCTGAGTCTCTATGGGATGCTGGGGGCCCGCCAGCACACCTTCCCCACTTTTGGTGGTTGCTTTTTTCTATCACAGACAATGCTGAACTGAGATACGCAGATGTTCCTAGGAGAGACAGTCCTTCTCCCAACAAGTGGAGAATGCCAGAGACTACAACCCTTGGGTAGGTCTGCAGCTGGCTGAACAACTGCACTCAAACAGCATTGTTTTATGACCTGACGTCACCTAAAGGACGATCCCTAATGGGCGCCACATGGTTCTGCTCCGGCTCATTAAACATGCGTGGTGAATACTTGGTTGAGGACACAGAAGGCTTAGTTATCAACTGTACAAGTTGTATGAGGCTGGACAGGCTTATTGGTATCAGAGATGATAGAATCAAGATTTAAAACAATGAGACTATGAAACCAACAAGGTAACATTTAATAGGGAAAAACGCAAAGTTTTACATTAGGTTAATTTTTTAAAAGCCAGTGGTACAAGTAACACACTGGAAAATTTGGTTAGACTATAATGGATAATTGATATAAAAGGCACTTGTGGACTTTCATAAACCCCAAACTGGTGTGATTTGGCTATAATAAAGCAAGTATAAACTGAAGTTTTGCTAACAAAAATATAGGGCTCAAATCTAGGGGAAGAGAAAACCACCCAAACGTCCATTAACAGGAAAACTGTGCGATATTCATAAAATGGAGCACTACTCAGCAACAGAAACGAACAAAGTACTGGTGTACACAGTAACATGGATGACCCTCAAAAACGCTGCACTGAGTGGAAGGAGACAGACACAGAAGAGTACGCACCATATGATTCCATGTACATGAAGTTCAAGGACAGATAAAACTAATCTTTGGCGCTAGAAATCAGAACAGTGGTTGCCTATGACGGTGAGGACTCATGAAAGGGCCAAGAAAGAACTTTCTGGTATGATGGAGATGTTTGATATCTTCATTGAAGTATCAGGTTCAGAGTGTATACATTTCACAAAACTTGTGGAATTGTATTTTCAAGACATATGCATTTCACCCCATGTAAATTTTATCTTCATTAAAAAATATCTAGGTGTCGGTTCATCAACTGTAACAAATGTACCACTCTGGTGAGTGATGCTGATAAACAGGGAGGCTGTGCATGTGTTGGGGCAGGGGGCTATATGGAAAAATCTTTGTACCTTCCTCTTAGTTTTGCTGTGAATCTAAAACTGCTTTACAAAAAATAGTCTTTTTAAAAGCAAAAACTAAAAACATCTAGGGCAGCCACAGCCTAGTGTGTTCTGTGTTGGTCAGAGGGCATCTGAAACATGGGGTACAGCTCTGAACACACATATCATGGTAATCTTTTACCAACCCAGAAGGCAAGCACCCAGAATGGGGAGGAGTTTGGGAGCTCTACCACACAAGGATCCGACAAAGAACCTGGCTGTGTTGGGCCTGGATAAAGAGATTCTTCCAGGGAAAGAGGAGCAAAGTCCTTTCTTATGGGCACCTGACCTGGGCGGGAACGAGACTAGACTTTCCTGGGTGAAGGGAGATGTGTGGACTCTTTGTAAGGAAGACCTAAACAAGCTCAAAGATCCCTTCCAGTTTCAAACTCTACAAATTAGGAGGGTCATAACAAAGTTCTTTATTTAAGGACAACGACACAATAGTTGTCCATTGTATTGACTGAGCCCTCATTGTATTAGGCCTTCTGGTATAGTGACATGGTTCATATATTACTCTATAGTATTGCTATATAGTAATATCTATGCTAGTGACATAATTATGCCAGACATTCTGGAACAACGGCCTATTCCTCATTTCTAATGCTCACAATGGTCCTGCAAGGTAGCCATCATTACACTCATTTTATCTCCATTTTACAGATAAGAAGATGTAGACTCAGAGAGAGTAAAGAGCTCAAATTGGGCGGAACTAGGATTCAAAACCAAACTGTCTCTAAAGTGAGGGTTCTTTTATCTACAACTCCGGCTTCTTATCTTTGGTAAGCTCTTGGGTCTTGATTTTAAGTGTATGTGAGGATCCTTGCAGTAAATGGCAATATCCATGCCATTCAAAATACACTTTAAATTTATTGACTGTACTGTTGAAGCTAAGTTTGGAAAACAAAAGTCTGGGCAGAGAGGAGAGGGGTGAATGGAGTCCTGTCTTCACAATGCCTTCTCCTTCTTGAGGATGGTCTGAACGCAGAGGGTTTGCAAAATGGGCCTCGGTCTATACCAGATTTTTCCCAGAGACGTGGGTCACTATGACTAGTCTCATCCAGGTGGGACGACAGAGAGCCCTCCCTAGCTGGTGGCAGTGCTGATGATGGCACTGCTTCCTGCCATCTCTGACAGTGACCCTTCTGTCCCCACTCTGCACTTGCACCTTACCTCATCTTTGAAGAGTTGTGCTTGGTCCTCACAACCTGTCAAGGTCTGAACGAAGCTGAAGACCTTGGAAACCAAAAAAGACATGTTGCCAAGGGGACAGGGGCTTGGGAGTGTAGAGGAGAGGTGGGTCTACATGGCCACGGTGGCTTCTAGGCTACGACAGGGTTGCTTTTTCTTATCAGCCCAAGAGAATCCTTCTGTCTCTGTGCTGTTGGGTGTGCAAGGTGAAGTCCCTTGCTCTTGAGGTCCAGGGCTGAAGCCTGTCTCTCCTGCTGGATCTCCAGCTGGACTAGCAGCATGTCTCTCTCCCTATCCACTAGGATGGGCCCATCAGACAGGCTCTTAGTCAGCCCCGCTGGGCAGCTGGGAGGGACCATGGAGCAGAGGGGTGAGCAGGAGGTAGTGTCAGGAGCAGCGTTGGGCTCTGCTTGGGGAGGGCCTTTCCTGAGCCCTCCTGTCAGGGCGTGATGAGAGGGTAAAGTAGGGGAGGAGGGAGGGGGAGGGGCCTTGCACCTCACCTCATCGATGGTCCACTTGGTGACTGCGGAGGCCGAGATGCCCGCCACTCCTGGCAGGAGCTTGCAGTGCTGCTCCCAGCACACTGAGAGTGAACGGTCAGGGTGGGCCGACAGGGCCGACATGAAGAGGGACTGGTGCATGACATCGGTAGTCAGTGCTAGAAAGCAGAGGCAGAGGCTGGCAGGCCAATGCTGAGCACTAATGTGGTCCCAGAAGCCCGCTCATACCCATACCGCTCGGGAGGACCTTGGCCCCCTGCTGATAGCCTTGCAGAGCCAAGAGGGTGATGTAGGTCTGACTCCTCACCCCGTGCTCACTCCCTCTGGTAAAGCTGGTTCCTCACTTTAAGGACTCTCAGGTCAGCTGTTTGGAATGACCCTACCGCTGTCTCTCTGAGGCTGCATCACCCTGGGCCCTATAAGGATGCTCTCTTGGAGATCCTGCAGCATCCTCGAAAACACCATTCTTTAGATACCTTGCATCAAAATGGCCCCCAACATCCAAGCAAGCTCAGCTCTGACATCAGAAGCCCATTTTGTTTGTTCTCCTTTTCCTATGACCTTTTGGGACCCAAACAACTCTCGCAGAGCCAGGGTGATTCTGATTCTCAAACAGAATCACCCTGCCCAGTCTGAAGCCCACTTCTCTAGCCACTGCCACTGCCTCAAGCTCCATTCCTTTCCCTTGTTCCCCAGCCTGGTCTGGTTCGCTACCTGCATACCGGCACCCTGCCTACTTTGGTCCCTAGAAAGTGATCCATGACCCACCCGCCAACTCCATATTGCCTGTCACTTTGCTTCCTGATGTGTTCTTGGAATCCCTGGCTCCTGACCTCCAGCCTCAAGGCTGCTGTACGAGCTGATGAGTGACGCTGCTCTGCTCGCCTTCTCCGTGGCCAGGACTGGCGCTCCCCGACTTGGACTTCACCTACTTCTGGCGGCTCTGACAAACCTTGCCCCACCCACCTTGCCAGCCTTGGCTGGCTTTGGGCCACGTGGTCACTGTCCCATGGGTAGTCCAGGAGAGCTGGCTCTTTCCTCTTCACTGGGTGCTAATTCGAGACGTGTGGATGCAGCGGTCCGCTGCCCTCTTCTCACAGGCCCTCCCCTGCTCATCACGGATTGTCCTTCCCTCTCTCCCCTTAGCTTCAGCCTCTCACCCTGACTCCTCGGCACCTCGCCATTGCCCTCAGAGCCTCTCAGATGGCATTCCCAGCCTCACGGACTGTTCTTCTGTTGCTCTGCCTGCCTGCTGCCCTCTCTGCTCATCCTCCCAAACCCGGGCTCCTCTCACACTCCGAAAGCTCCACTTCAGCACCACCAAGGAGCCTGCTACCTCCGCCCAGCGCAGCCAGCTCTCTCAGCATCCATTTGGGGTGCATCCAGATCTCCCAAGACAGTCCCCACCACAAGCACTTTACCTATCTGGCCGTGAGTTTGGCCCCCTGTCCTCCCAGGTGCCTCTCTATGACGCTCTGTTTCTGGCTCTATGTACCTGGTGAGGGACTAGGGGACAACGCCAAGTCTGTGGGGAGCCTGCTCCTTATCTTTCTTCCCCGGAACCCAGGACAGGAGCGCCCACAGGCAGTCACAGTGTCTCATCCGACTGCCAATCACTCAGCTGTGGGTCAGAAACAGTTCCTCTTGTTCTTTTTTTTTTTTTGGTTTATAAACAACAGAAATTTATTCTCACGGTTCTGGAGGCTGGGAAGTCCGAGATCAAGGCGCCTGCAGATTCTGTGTCTGCTGAAGGTCCACTTCCTGGTTCACAGACGGCCATTTTCTCGCTGTGTCCTCACGCGGCCAAAGGCGTGATGGAGCTCTCAGGAGCCTCTTTTATGAGGGCACGGATCCCATTCATGAGGGCCCCGCCCTCATGACATAACCACCTCCCAAAGGCCCCACCTCCAAACACCATCACACTGGGGATTAGGTTTCAACATATGAATGCTTTTTTTTTTGGAGGAAGATTTGCCCTGAGCTAACTGCTGCCAATCCTCCTCTTTTTGCTGAGGAAGACTGGCCCTGAGCTAACATCTGTGCCCATCTTCCTCTACTTTATATGTGGGATGCCTACCACAGCATGGCTTGCTGAGCAGTGCCATGTCCCCATCCGGGATCTGAACCGGTGAACCCCAGGCTGCCAAAGCGGAAGGCGCTCACTTAACCACTGCGCCACCAGGCCAGCCCCCTCAACATACGAATTCTGAGGTGACACAAATATTCAGTCTATAGCACTGCTATTATCGGAAGTTACAAACATTTGCTGGACCAGCACTATGGAAAAGCTGGGAGAGCCACAGGGAAAAAATGCACAGCACAGTGAAAACATACAGTGGACTCAGAATCTGGAGGTGGGGTCAGTGCCTTACTAATTTGCTCTTTAATCCCAGGCAAGGAACTTAATACGGGTCTCAGTTTCCCCATCTGTAAATGAACTGGTTGGGTATGGAAATCTCTGTGGTTTCCTCTTGTTTTTACAAACACTCATGGGCTGAAGAGCCCCGTGAGCAGGGCAGGCACACTGGAGTCCTGTTGTCTCCAGGCAGCCTTCCCCACAGAGCTGTGTACCAACAAACCCCAGAGCCCATCTGAGGAGGTCTACCCATGGATGTGTGGGGAGTCTCTTCTGGAACAAAATCCAGAGCAACCAGTGTCCCCTCTGTGTGGGAGCCAGCTGGGAGAGCAGGGGAGCCCTGCACAGAGGTCAGAGACCTGGGCTCTGTCTCCTGCTCTGCCCCTGAAGTGACTGGTGGCCTTGGGTGAGCCCTCTCTGGGTCACAGCCTCAGCCTCTGGAAAGACAACTTCCCAGTTCTCAGGGTAATTCTGGAATGAACACAATAGGCAAGCACCCTCTGGTGGTCAGAACTGTGGCCCCGCAATGGAAGCTGACCAGGTGGACCACGGGTGGACAGAAGTGGCGCCCACTGCATTACCGTCCCCTGAAGTCCTCCCTCTGAGGGCCCGGAGGCTGGCCAAGACCCTCCTCACTCAGGCCTGAGGCTGTGGAACTGCCCTCTGTTTCCACCACAAGGGAAGAGTACAGAAGAGCAGCAAGAAGGAGTGAGGCAAGAGATCAGGACTAATAACAACTCCCACAGGTTATTGGGCACTTTATACGGACCCCGCCTTTAAGCCTCCCATCCCCGTTTAAGATTGACACTGTTATCATCAGTGTTTTACAGACGAGGAAGCTGAGGCTCAGAGAGGTGGCGTACCTGTCCAAGGTCTCACAGCCTGTGAAAGGCAGTCTGACTTCAGGACTGTCCTTTTACTCGTGTGGTCTATACTGCCCAGGCTACAGAGGTTGTTCCTGAAGAACTGGACTAGCTTGGGTCCTGCCCAGAAACTGCAATGAACCAGGTGATTTCTCAAGGTCTCTTCTCACCTTAGAATGATGTGCATTCAGCTCACCTGAAGCAAGATTCTCAGCATCCCTGCTGTGTCTCAGGCCCTGTGCTGATGGCTGAAGACGTAAGATGAACCTGTCACCCAGTGGAGGGCTCAGTCACCTTGTCCCTCCCATTGGAGCACGCTATGGGCTGAACTGTGTCCTTCCAAATTCACAGCACCTCACAAGGTGACTGCGTTACCTTTAAAGGGTGGTTTTAAAGGGGTGGTTAAGGTAAACCGATGCCACCAGGGTGCGCCCTAAGCCAGTCTGACTGACATCTTTATAGGAGGGAATCTGGACACAGAGACACCAGGGGCGCACGCACACAGAGGAAAGACCAGGTGAGGATACGGCGAGAAGATGGCCATCTGCAAGCCAAGGAGGAGGGAGAGACCAAATCTGCTGACACTTTGATTTGGACTTTCAGCCTCCAAAGCGCGAGAAAATAAATTTCTGTTGTTTCAGCCCCTCGATCTGTGGTGCTCTGTCATGGCAGCCGAGCTGACTCACAGGAAGGGGTCGAGAAGTGGACTGACATTTGGGCTAGGTGCTTTCTGTCTATTAAACCAGCAGCACGTGGCAGGAGAAGTCAGACCCAAGTTTAAACCCCAGCTCTGCCCTTACAAGGCAAATGACCTTGGGCAAGTGACTTCACTCTCTGAGCCTCCCATTCCCCTTCTCTAGAAGGAGAGCACGGTATCCACATTGCAGGGTGCTTGTGGGAGTCAGCCAGAGTGGATGTGCTTTTCATATACAGTGCCTTGCCCATAGTAGGTACTCAGTAAATGGTAGTAGAAGGCACTATTACTTTACATAGTTGACACCTGAAAGGCAAGCATTATTCATGTTTTCAAAGGAGGAGACTGAGGCTCAGAGACGTTACGTGAGTTGCTCAAGGTCACACAGCTAGAAAGTGACAGCAATCTCTCCCTCCCAGGAAGCCTAGAATTGAGAATAGCAGAGCCGGGAGCATCATCCTGCCCACGGTAGAAAACCAGAGGCCCAGAGAGGCTCTGTGCCTTTCCCGCAGACTCACAGAAAGGCTGTGGGTGAAATGGGGCTGGAACCTAAGGTCACTCCAGGCTCCATCCCGTGCTCTGCCACTGCTCTATGCTCCCCACGTATCTCAGCCTTCCTTCCAGCTTCTCCCCCTCCAGGCCCTCCGGCGACTCACCCCACCAACAATTACTAAGCACTCATGGTAAACACTTTGTGGAGGGCAGGAGGTGACCTGGGACTCACTCGGGAAATCTTCCTGCGGGATCTTCTGATACTTTGGAGGGCGTCCAATCCTGGAGAGAGAGGGACCAGGTCCGTGGCAGGGACTCAGTGCCTGGCCTGGCCCAGGAGGACACGAGGCCCTGCACCCTTGCCCTCCGCACCGGCCATGATGGCGAGGCTTCTTCCTTAGGGAGAAGCCTGAGAGGTTCCTCTTACGGGCCGAGGCCTCCGAGTCGGACAGCTCCGCCTTCAGCCGGCTCTGGTTCCTCTCGGCCAGTGGGCAGCCCGAGAGGCAATGGTGAGCTGTGAACTTGCCTGTGACGTGGCCAGAGCCGTCACAACCAGGAGTGGGGCACTTCCTGGAGAAGGAGGCGGCTTCAGTTAGGCTGAATCCACTGGTTCCTACTCAGCCCTTCCCAGCCCTAGCTCCACTGGGAGAGCGTCTCGGTGAGCCCTGCTCAGCTGGGCGCACACAGCAGGTGGAAAACAGACCCTCTCTGAACAATGCCCGAGGCCTCTTAGCAGGAGCCCTCCGCTCACCGGTGGTGAAAGCTGTATTTGGAGGTCCTGGTGTGCGGCAGGCGCTGACAGCTGAGAGGAGGACAGTCCCCAGCGGAGGCAGAGCTGGGCTCTCTCGGTCCTGGAGGAGCAGGAGGAAGAGTCAGCATAGGGTCCTGGGGTGGGGAGGGAGGGAGGGAGGGGAGTCTCCCCAGGAAGGTCAGCACTAGGAACTAGTGCCCCTGATTCAGGGCCCTGAGCCAGGCTGACGCCATTGCCTGCTGCTGGCTCTCTGCCCCTCTCTGGGGAATGAGGGCTTGGCTCTCACACACTTCGTTGAGATAGCAGGCCATGCCCTCTGTCTCAGAGAGGAGAACCCTAGGGGAGGAGCTCCACTCAGAGCTGGTGGGGGCACAGCTATACCTTAGAAGCCACATCAGGCAGATTCATGCTATTCTCTCTGTTTCCCTGTGTCCGTCCCCAAGATTCTGGTAACTTTTTAGGCTCTGCTCACGCTTGGAGAATAATCGACTGTGAGACAGATGTGGTGGCAGCAGGGAAATAAGGGGGGATCCTGGGGGTGAGAACTAGGGCCGAGCAGTCCAGTGACCTGACCTCTAACCCCTGCCTGCGTAGGGGACAGAGTTTTATTGAAGGGAGCCAGCATCTCCTTAGCAAACCCAATGCCTGCTCTGTGTGGCTCTGCTAGACGCTGAGAGAACTGCCAGGTGTATAACCACCTTCTAAGCACATGCTCCCAGGTGACCTTGCCCCCTCACACCTCAATACCCCAAACCCAACAAGTGGGGAAGCCAGAAGCACTGCCTAGTGTGGCAGAGAGGGAGGATGGGGGTCCCAGAGCTCACTGTGAGCACGGGAGCCTGCAGCATCAGACCTGGGCATGATGGTCAGAGCCCCCAGGGCAACCTATAGGAGGGAAGTTGTCAGAGCTGGGGGGCAGGGTGGGACAGCAGAGGGAAAGGGTCAGAGGGTCCTAGCGGTACACACGGAGAGGAGGCTGCAGGGGATGCCCTGTCTTTGAGCACCAGCCCGCCGGGTGGATGTCTGGGTGGTCAGCGTCAATCCAGAAGTCATAGGCATGACTCCAGCCATCAAAGTGGAGCTGGGAAGAAAAGGTCCGTGGAGGTCAGGTGTTCCTCGTGGAAGGGGCCCAGATGAGCCGGGAGGTCCTCCAGGCTCCAGGGGCTCTCCCCATCCCTAGGGCCTGTCAGAAGCAAGATTCTGGATTGGAAGAACCAAGGGGCCAACCCCACGCAATCCATCTTGGCTGCCACATTTTCCAAGGGCTTCACTCATTAAGTTACTGGCTTCTCCCATCAATCTGTGGGTAGGACAAGTCTTATTAGGCCCATTTTACAGATGAGAAGGTTAAAGCTCAGCGAAGGGAAAAGACTTGCCAAGCCTGCAAAGGTAAGTCCCAGATGAGGCTAAAATGAGATCCAAGATCTTCGGCCTCAAGTTTAGAGCTCTCTTCCCCACAATGTGCGGCCTGCCTTATGTCTGGCTCAGGCCATGCCCTTGACCTCTAACCAGTGCACAGAAGTCCTGCCCAATTGGCCTGTCCACTCCCCCAGCCTGAGGGTCCTGGAACTACCTTTATCCTATGGTCCTCCACATCCTCCACGCTGGCCACACGAATCAGAGCTGGGTTCCTGCGGTCCACGGCCTCCAGCTTCATGTTGACCAGGAAACTGTGCGGGGGGCGCTGCAGGGGGACAGCAGCCTTCAGGCCCAGGCCCACCTCAGCAGAGCTGAGGCCCCAAGAAGGGAGCCCTAGTGCTGTGCCTGGGAAATTGTGGTCTGCCAAAGGGGGAGGCCAGGGTCCCATTCTGGCTGGCCAAGGGTTCCATGCCTTACTGAGCTCTGCTCTGGGAGCAGGGAGAGCCGACTCACCACCTTGAAGGCCCAGGCGGGCACGGCAGAGGCCCCAGTTTCTTCCAGATATTTCTCCCAGCAGAAGCTATCAGGGTCTGGGTAGTCTGGAGGAGAGCAGGAGAGCACTGTCTAGGCACCCAGGCACACAGGGGGTGCTCTCTGCTCCCAAGCAGGACCAGGAGCACAGAAGGGAGCGAGGCCCTTGGAGTACCATCTCCCCCCCATCACCACAGCCAGCTCCTTGGAGGGGGCTCCTGAGGCAGGAGGCAGAGGGGTGCTAATCAGAAACAAGCATGTCACCACCTCACATTCACAGGGCTGCCTGGGAACCCTGGTTCCCACCCTCTACTGGGCCCTATTGCTCCAGCTCCAGCCCAGCCACATCTGCACCTCTACTGTCCACAGGCCAGCCTAATGCTCCCTAAGGGAAGGACCCTTCCGTCACTCTGGACCCCTGCTCCCTTGCTGAGGGGCCATCTAACTTTCTTCCCTTGAACCTCAGTGGAGTCAGGGGTTGACAGGCCTCTCCTAAAATCAAAGGGTTCTAAACTCCCGGCAGAGATGAGGCTCCAGGGTACATCTGCCCCCTCATCCTGACCCTAAAGACCCAGCTAATGAGGTCCTGGTAAGGGATCAGGGGAGAGGGATATGGGGCCAGGCCCAGGAAGGGGCGTTTGCTCAGACTGCAGGGTCACCTTGTGGAGGGGTGAGGGGCTTTCCTTGCTTCTGGCACCAGCCCACTGGGTGGATGTAGGGGCTGCTGGGATCACACCTGCAACCCAAGAATACTTCACTGTCCCAGGTGAATCTCTGAGGCCCTGAGCCTGCCGTCCTATGACAGCACGGCTTCAGGGCCCACTCTCATCCTACTTCCTAGTGAGAGCTACACAGAAGGCCGAGGAGAAAGTCAGAAAACTGCAGCATTAACTGAAAACTCTAATACCACCATAACATCTAAGGGAAAATCATGAACACAGGAGTTTGCTCGTCTTAACTTTGGTATTTTCAGATAAAACATTTAACACTGCATTGTGTTTCTTATGATATAGATCAAATCCAGAGGACAATTACACCCTGGAGAAAATCTGAAGTCAGGACTGGGCTGGGGCCATGGTGCCTGAGGTTTGAAAGCACTGGCCCCCCACCCCTCGCCCTGCCTTCTGCCCTCCCCTCACCCCCCAGGCCAAGTCTGGGCCCTCCCACTACCAGTAGTCGTAAGTATCGTCCCAGTTGTCAAAGTGCACCAGGAAGCGGCTGTCCACCACATCGGTCACACTGGCCACACAGACGAGGGATGGGTTCATGCGGTCAACAGCCTCCAGCTTCATGCCCACCTGGAAGCCCAGGGGTGGGGGACTCTGGGGGCAAGAAGAGGGGCTGCCACGGCCAGGCCCAGACCGGCTAGTGCTGGCCCAGAACCCACTGGCAAAGGAAGCAGTCGGTTCCCCAGGAGTCAAGCTTGGGGGGATAGATGGGGGGGAGGGCAGAAGAAACAGGCTGGGAAAGAGGGTCCCTCCAGGACAGAATCATAAGCCACAGGCCACTCAGGAACTCCTGGCCCCCAAGATGCACTCAGAGGAAGCCTCACTGTGGCAGAAGGTGAGCGACTGGCAGGGGGCTACGCATTCACCCAACGAGTGTGCCAGGCTGAGCACAAGCCTCCCCCACCCTGTGAGACAGGGGTCACCATCCACCATCATTTTACGAGTTAAGTAACTTGACCAGGACCACAATGCTAGTCAATGGTGGGGCCAAGGTTTAAACAGTTTGACTTAAAAGTCTGTATTCCCTGTCACCATTGTGGGTAGAACCCCACCAGTTACCTGAGAACCTGTAAGTATGGTCTCAGGGCCTGACTGGGGGTGTGGGGAGTAATGCTCCTTCCCGAACAGCACGGCGGAGCCCCTGGCCCACGGGGGGCCTGGATTTTTGACATGGTGATATTTCTCCTGGGGGTTCCCTACATCCCTCAGACCTTTTGCTTGGGATTAGGAGATACTTTAGCTGCCGGATAAAGCTGCCAGTTGCCTTGAACAGAGAGTTGTTCAAGTGAGTTGTTGGGACTCAATGGGAGAGGCTCAATGTTGGGGAGAAGGAAGGAAAAAGCAGCTCGCAGAATAGAAGCTTGGACCTTACACCAAAAACCACTGAGCAGACCAAAGCAAGAAGCAAGAGCAGGGACCTCTCCAGGCCCAGGCTGGGATGGAGGGCCGGGGCTCCGAGGGAATGTGCAGAGGGGAGGATTTCTGCAGTAGGCAGGAGGGAGGGAACCGGGGGAGAATCTGTAATCAGCTTCCCCCTCTGGCCCTTGGCCTGCCCAGCGTGCCCCTCCCATTTGGTGTGAGAAACCAGAACAAGGCTGAGAGCACCAGTGGATGGCTCTCCTCTGATGAGCAGATACCCTGGGCTGGCTGCAGTGACTCCGTCCTAGGGGGTGGGTGTCCACTCTGGCTCAGGGGCACTCACATGGCTCTGGCTCACAAACAGGTGCTTGGGGGCAGCCTGAGCTCTTGTGCTGCGCAGGTACTGGCTCCAGCTGAACTCCTCCTCCTTGTAACCTAGGCCCCTCGGGGGGGACGAACAGAGCACCGTGCAGACAGAGGCTGGGCCCTGGTGAGGGCACCCCACACTGAAGCAGCAGAGTCAAGCAGGCCTGAGGACCCCACAACCCTCAAGAACCTGCCCAGGGATCCCATGGCACAGCAGGACACAACCTGAGTGGACATTCAAAGGGCACGGGCAAAGCAGAAGCCTTGGGGCCCAGTCACAGCAGGAATGCGATGAAGAGAGGCTGGTGTGCAATGGGGAACAGGGTAGGGGGGACCACAGGGAAGAGGAGGAAAGTCTGAGGGCTCCCTGCCTCACCCTGACCAACCCAGCTGGGCCTTACCTTTGGGGGGCTGCAGCTTGTGCCCAGTCTTCTCAAACCAGCCAGCGGGGTGAATGTCAGGGGAGTTGGCATTGATCCAGAAGTCATGGCACTCGGAATACCCATCAAAGTGCAGACGCAGGCGGTAGCCACACACCTGGCCCCGTGAGGGGGAATCACGGGCACTGCAATGCCAGCAGACGCCGCTCCCTTTCCCTCACCTCTCCTGGCCCAGCCTGGGGGTCTGAGGGGCTCTGATGTCACTGACGCTAGCAGGTTCCCCACCCCACCTCTCTGCTCCCAGGTTCCCTGCCATCATGAAATTTGCCCCACGCTCTCCCATCCTGCGATGAAGACAGTTCATGTACTCACGAGCCCTGAGTTCTGGGTGCAAGACAGGGAGATTCTCTGACACCTCCTACCCTTTCAAGCCCTGGACAGAACCCGGAGGGCACCTACCAAGGCTCAGGCCTGCTTAGGGCCCCAGTGACCTTTCCTTCTGCCATCTCCTCCCACTGTGCCCACTCATGCACTCTGCTCTGGCCTCACTGAGCTGACAGCAGCTTCTTGGACATGCAGCCTGGTCCACACCCCAGAGCCTCTGCCCACTTTTCTTCTTCTGCCTGGAACACCCTACTCATTCCAAACTCATCTCTCAAGACTCAGCAAAGGAGGCCCTTCCTCTACGAGGCTTCTCCTGCTCTGTCGGTGCCTCTCTGCTCACGTCTGTCGCCACCCCTGTGGCATGTCGCTGATGTCTTTATCTGGCTGATTCCCACACAACTGTGAGCTCCAAGAGGACAAGGACCTTCCTTGTAGGACTCATGCCAACATCCCTGCCCTTGGGATCTCTCTTCCTCAGGTCCCCTCAGACTGAAGTATACGCCCACTCAGTACCATCACCACCCCTCACACTTCATCTGATTTTTGTTCATTTTTTAGCTTTCTATGTGTCCTACCTTAATCCCCTACTAGATTGTGTGCTGGGGGCAGGGCACTGTCTCTCTCATCTGAGTCCAGGCCCTCCGTGCCCCTGGCAGGCCCATCAATCTATCCTGACAGACATCATCAGGACGGTGGTGCAGGCCTCAGCTCACCTCGGCCACGCTGAGGATGAAGTACATGGAGGGGTGCTGAGGGTCGATGCCTTCCAACTTCATGCCCAGTCTGAAGCCATTCTTATTATGGGTGACCGTCTGGTACTGTCAACGCACAGATTGGAGAGGACCCAGCTTCCATCCAGCCTTATCCTTGCCTGGTGGGCTTGGGGTGAAGGAGCTGCCTTTAGGCCCCACCCGCCTGGTACTACCAAGGGGGTTATTATTCGGGGGTCTTTAGTGCAGGGATCCAGAAGGGGAGAAACTAGATCTCAAGTCCCTTAAAAGATGTGGGGTGAGTCAGGGCTGGACTTAGGGGCTCTCTCTCACCCAAGCCACAGAAAGATCAGTGTATAGAATTGAATAGAATTCAAAAGTCTGCAGGCCCAGTGATGGGTGAGCCTGGGTCCCATGTCCCTATTTCTTCCCACCCTGGAAGCCCCTTATGGTGAGCCCTTTTCGACTCCAGGCTCCTAAGCTGTCTCTCCCGCTTCCATTCTGCCAGTCCTTTAAGGGATGTTAGACACAGAAAACACCAGAAGCCCTGAGTTTGGTCGTGAGTCCCTCGACTGGGAACACAAGGTTTTCCTAGGTGGAAATTGTCCCACTCACGTCCTGGAAGAGGCTGACAGGGGCAGTGATGGCCTTCTGCTCCTCGAGGTAGGACTCCCATGACCAGCCTTCCTTCTTCTCCCCTGATGCTGTGGACAGGAGACAGACGGGCTGACCCCAGGCTGCTGCTGAAGCACCATTTCCTCAGTTTCTCCTGACTCAGCTCTACCCTAACCTTCACAACAAACCTTTGTTTGTGGTCACATGCTGCTCTCTGGTCCCACTCAGCCATGATGGTGCCAGAGGCAGGGGGGCAGACCTCAGGTGAGACCCAGTCTCAGGTGAGGCTACACCAGTTCTGTCTGTCCCTACCCCAACTCCAAGCGGCTGTCAGCAGAACTCTGGATTATGCAGCAACTAACTGAGGTTATGAAGCGTCAGCCTCAGAGGGACCCTGTCCTCTGGCAGAGCTGAGTGACAAGTCCTGAGCGAGAGGACTTAATCACAGCACCACCTAAGCTCACAGGGAAAGAAGAGGAGAACGAGAAATGAGAGAGAAAATGGGAAAAGAAGCAGAAACAGAGAAGAGAGGACACGTAGAAAGAAGAAATTCTCTTTTTTTGACTTTTCTTCTGAAGACTTACAGGGACACCCAGAAACACAAATGCACATTGTGTGTGTGGTGAGCCCACAGAGTAGAGATTGATTGCACAGCCCTCCCAGACATGCACACGCACACACGGTCGTCAGGGCCTACAGCCCTCAGTTGTCCGGGTCCTGGGGAGGGGGCGATGGATTCCCCTGCGGGACCTTCAATTTAGCCTGAGATGGAGTCCTGGCCTCCAGCACAGAGAAGAAACACTCCTTAAAGGCTAGAATAGCTGGTGACATGTAAGGTAGTCCCATAAGGTCAGCCTGAGCTGCCTTCAACCAAAGGCCACAGACAATTAAAGAGGTGACAACTTGGAAAAGTCAATTCATATCCCTTGGGTAAACACGTCCAGCTTCTTCTAGGAACTCCTATGTCTCAGTTTTGTTTTCTGTAAAATGCAGGTAACTTCACCTACCACAGAGGGTCATTATGAGGAGTAAGATGCTGTGAGTAACAGATCCTTATGAAATACAAAGCGCTGGACTCGTGTTACTGGTCCTCCCTAGGTCTCCACGAAGTCTGATCTGGATTCTAGCTCTGCCTTGCTCTGGCTCACTTGCCTACTGCCCCCAATATTCGGGTTTGGAGTGATTTGTTACTCAGGAAGAAGCTTTTTTCTTTAGTTGGAACCTAAGTGGCTATAAGCGTCTGTCTAGCAGCTGCCAAAATGCCCCCGTCACTGTACTGAACCTTGAGATCCCAAACGTCTGACCCAGTTGGGTCAAAGTAAGTATTTCCTTCATCAACTGATCAACCAAGCCACCAAACTCTCTGAGACCCATGCCGACACACCGACCTAGAGCACATCTCTTCCTGCTGTCCTTTGTGCTGAGTGAAACCCGGATTGTCCCTTAGAACAAATCACCTACTATGTTCCCTCAAGAAACCCTCAGTTCTTCCACTCAGTCTTCATTCAGACTCACTGAGCAGGGGAAGGGAGAGAGAGAGAGTAGGCTTCAGGATGCCAGGGTGAGCATCATCTTGCTGTATCTTGCACTGGAATTCCACATCATCCTGCATACTACTGCTTTACTTTTTCCAAATCATCACTACTATTACAAGCCCTTCCCAATACCCATCTCTTTCTGCCTAGATGGCATTCTTCTTTTTGCCTCACTCTTCCCAAACCATAACATAAGCTACTTGTCAGATTTCTCATCTCAGGCACCTCTGCCTCTCCTTGACTCTTTTTTTTTTTTTTTTCTTGAGGAAGACTAGCCCTGAGCTAACTACTGCCAGTCCTCCTCTTTTTTTGCTGAGGAAGCCTGGCCCTGAGCTAACATCCGTTCCCATCTTCCTCTACTCTATACGTGGGATGCATGGTGTGCCAAGCAGTGCCATGTCTGCACCCGGGATCCGAACTGGCAAACCCTGGGCCGCTGAGAAGTGGAATGTGCGCACTTAACCGCTGCGCCACCGGGCCGGGCCCCTGCCTCTCCTTGACTCTTAACTCCAAGATCATCTCCCTTTAGCCATACTCCAACATGGCTAAGCTCTAAGACCCCCCATGCCACAGCAGAGCCCGCTGACCTCTTCCTTTGCCATCCCTTACCTTCCCATCGCCCATCCCTGCCACTTCCCTCCCTGGGCCTTCATTATCTGGAGTTCTCACTGGTCATACCACATACGAAATATACAGTCTTTACAGTTCACCATCACACACCACATTCTTTTACCTTAACCATTCCTTTTACCATTAATTGGTACCTCCTGTGTGCCATGGCTGGTACCAGAAACCGGAGGTCAGGGATATCTTAGAGACTTCACATACATGATATCTTTTAATCCTCACAATGTCTTGAGGTGATAGGTAGGGCTCTAGCAATCCTTTTCACAGATAAGAAAAGAGATTAATGTCATCCACTGGAGACAGACCTGACCACTAAACCTTTTAGTAATAACGAGATTCCCTCCCTGACCAAGCCTCCAGCCTCCTTCAGTTTCCCTGCTTTTTCCAGGGTGAACAAGGGGCTGAGCCTTTAGGCACATCCCCAACCCCAAGTAAGTCCCAAAGCTCCTGTGGATGGTAGTGCAGCTTGTGCACTGTACACAGATGCCCAGCCAAGAGCATGAATGAGGGTTGAAATCCAGTGTGGGGTCCTTGCAAGGCTGAGTCTACTATGAAGAAAGGTTGCCTTTTTCTAATTGGTCTGCTCAGAAGGGGTACGATTTCACAATTTGTGCAAAGGCACCACACAGGCTAGCTGTGGCACTGATCCTCTCTTGCCATCCAGAAATGCTCCTTTGCTTATTTCTGCTTCCTTGGGCTACATGCTTCCTTAGCCTAGCACTTCCTTCAGCAAGCTCAGGCTGTTGAAAGCTAAATTTTGTAACTTCTCTGCCAAAGTCTGTGCCCCTTTTGGTATTCTCTACCCGAGTCCATGGCACCACCATCCATTCAGCCAGTCACACAAACCAAAAACTCGGAAGGGATCTTTTATGTCTCTCTTTTTACTTCCCAGGATCCTTTAGTCGGAGTCCTGTTTACTCCCTCTCCTGGGTATCTCTTGAATCTGTCTCCACCTCTCCACAGTCACTGTCCTTCTTTCTTTGAGCCAGTCCAAGAGCCACTGAACTGATCTCTCTGCCTCAGATCCAGTCTATTGCCAGAATATCTCTAAAATAAAAACTGGTTTGTTATTTCTTTGCTTTAAGGTCCACAATGGCTTCTGAGTTCTGACCAAAAGACAAAAATCCAGACATCTTTCCACAGCATACACGCTAGCCTCATCACACATCTCCATGCCCCTGTGTGCTTCTCTGCCTTTGCACACGTTGATCCCTCTGCCTCAAAGATCTTACGCTACCCTATCCCATCCTATCTTTCTTTCATCCTTCAGGACCCAGCCACAGCTCTGGCACCTAGCATAGGGTTTTATCCAGAACACGTGCTCAACAAATGTTTACTAAATGAATGACTAGAGGGATGGATGGATGCACGGATGGATGGATGGATGGAATGTCACCCCACATATCCCATGAAGTCTTCCTTGACTACACGAGGCAGAGTTTGTTCTGTGACAGTCTTTTGAACCTACAGACCTTAAATTAAATACTTATTACACTATTACATAATAACTACCTGTTTACACCTCTCTCTCTCTCTGCAATGAGATTATGAGCTCTTTAAGGGCTGGTATTGTGTTTTGCTTACTCTAAACTCTTAGCCCAGTGCCTGGTACACAGTAGGCACTTAGTGTTTGGTGAATAAAAGAACAATAATGGAAATACTATACATCAAAAACTGTGGGATGCAGCCAAAGCAGTGTTTAGAGGGAAATGATAGCCTTAAACGAACATATTAGAAAAGAAGGAAGGCGGAAATTAATTAAATCTGAAAATTAAAATTAATCTGTCTCATGAAGTTAGAAAAATAGGAGTAAAGTAAACCCAAAGAAAATCAAAGAAAGGAAATAAAAAAGACAAGACAAATAAAATTAATAAGGCTCTGGCAAGACTGATTAAGAAACAAAAAGAAGGGGTGGGGGAAAAGGGGAGATATTGGTCAAAGAATACAAACTTCCAGTTACGAGAAGAATAAGTGCTGGGGATCTAATGGACAGCATAGTGATTTTAGTCAATAATACTATATTATAAACTTGAAAGTTGCTAACAGAGTAAATCTTAAATGTTCTCACCACAAAAAAGAAATGGTAATTATGTGACATAATGCAGGTTATTGTATGGTGTAATCATTTCGCAATATATAAGTACATGAGGGGCCGGCCAGGTGGCACAGTGGTTAAGTTTGCACATTCTGCTTCTCAGCCCAGGGTTTGCGGGTTCGGATCCCAGGTGCGAACATGGCACCACTTGGCAAAAAGCCGTGCTGTGGTAGGTGTCCCACGTATAAAATAGAGGAAGATGGGCATGGACGCTAGCTCAGGGCCAGTCTTCCTCAGCAAAAACAAGAAGAAGATTGGCAGTAGTTAGCTCAGGGCTAATCTTCCTCAAAAAAAAAATATATATATAAGTACATCAAATCAACATATTGTACCCCTTAAACTTACACGATGTTATAGGACAATTATATCTCACTAAGGCTGGGGAAAAAAAGAAACAAAGAAAGAAGCCACATGTAATAATAAGAGAAATAAAAAAGGGGGCTATCACTACATATCCTGCAGACTTTAAAAACGTAAGGGGATATTACGAAGAACTTTACATCCTTTTGACGGATTATCTTCTGCATCACCTAGCCTCATGCCTACCTGTATGCACTAGTGAAATTGCTCTCTTGAGTCACCAGGGCCACAATCCAATGACCTTTTCTCATTCCTCAACTCTCTCAATGTCTGTGTGCTCCCAACCACCCATTCCATCTCAGCATTTCCTTCTTGCTTCACTCTCTTAGCTCTATCTTCCTCCTCTTCTATTTCCATCACTGTTTCTTCTTTCCCTGACCCCAACCCTGCTCCTCAATGCTGGATCCCTAGAAATTAATACAGTACTTCCCTCTCATTTTCCCTCTTTCTGCTCACTCTCTCAGGAAGCTTCTTCAGCATGGTTTCAGTCATTTCAGTTGAGACAATTCACGAACTAATGGTTCTAGCCAGGCTAGAGTTCTGGCTACAAAGGTCTACAAAGGACAGACAGAAAATGTACAGAGAAGAATAGAATGCCAAGGTCCAAGAACAACTGATTACAAGCAGTCATCAGGGTGCCACCATGTGCTGGGTCTTTTTGTCTTAAATTTGCTACAGATACATCTCTGTATTTACCTACTTCTTATAGAGCATGGTTAGCCAACTCATAATCAGTTAATTTTAAGACACAGAAAATTTAATCAAGAGCCTGGTACTTGTGTTCAGCATGTGCCTTATAGGGATCTATGCCTGGGAACACCAAACTGAAGAGGCTGGGCTCCATAATGCTATGGTCTATTGTTTACCCAGTGAGAGCTATTAAAGCCATTAAGGTTTCTAAGAAGTATAAATAGACCCTTTTGAAAATCAAATAAAAGTCATGGACCATCTCCCGAGAACAATGAACAATTCACAGAATTTTGCATGTGAATTTAGATTAGGGACCTCAGTTAAGAAGGGACCCTTATAACTGATCAATGTTTTATACTGAATCACACATTCATATTCTCAATTTGTTCCCCAACTCTGTATAGCACTCTTTGTATTTCAATATAAAATGTTTCCTATACCCAATTAGAAAATGGCAAGGATCTGAATAGATGTTTCTCCAAAGAAAATATGCAAATTGCCAATAAGCACATGAACAGATGCTCAGCATCAGTAGCCATCAGGGAAACACAAATCAAAACCACAATAAAATACCACTTCAGACCCACTGGGGTGGCTATGATAAAAAAGACAGGGGCCAGCCTGGTGGCACAGTGGTTAAGTTTGTGCACTCCGCTTCGGCAGCCCAGAGTTCGCTGGTTCGGATGCTGGGCACAGACATACACACCACTCATCAAGCCATGCTGTGGTGCATCCCACATTGAAGAACTAGAAGGACTTACAACTAGCATATACAACTATGTACTGGGGCTTTGGGGAGGAAAAAAGAAAAGAGGAAGATTGGCAATGGATGCTATCTCAGGGCCAATCTTTCTCACTTACCCCCCCAAAAAGCATAAAAAAAACACAACAGATAATAACAAGCGTTGGAGGAGGTGGATAAACTGGAACCCTCATACACTGCTGCTGGGAACATAAAATGGCGCAGTCACTTTGGAAAACAATCTAGCAGTTCCTTAAAAGGCTAAACATAGAGTTACCTTATGACCCAGCAATTCCAGTCCTAGGCATATACACAAGAAAGATGAAAACTTCCATCCACACAAAAACGTGTTCACAAATGTTCATATCAGCATCATTCATAGTCCCCAAATGGAAGCAACCCACATATTCATCAACTGATAAAGAAAATGTGATATATCCTCACAATGAAATATTACTCAGCAATAAAAAAGGATGAAGTACTGATGTGTGCTACAACATGGATAAAACCTGAACACACTGTACTAAGTGAAAGAAGTCAGTCATAAAGGACCATGTATTATATGAGCCCATTTATATGAAATGTCCAAAATAGGCAAATCCATATACATGGAAAGTAGATCGGTGGTTGCCTAGGGCTGGAGGGGAATTGGTAGTTTGGGGAGATGACAGCTAACGGGCACAGGGTTTCTTTTTGGAGTCATGAAAATGTTCTAAAATTGATTGTGGTGATAGTTATACAACTGCGTGGATAGACTAAAAACCAGTGAGCTGTACACTTCAAATGGGAGAATTGTATGGTACGTGAATTATATCTCAATAAAGCTGTTTCAAAACGACACTAACTGTAAAGTTTATAAATTGGACATCAGCAAAATGAAAACTTTCAGCTCCTCAAAAGACATCATTTAGGGAAAAAAAGCAAGCCACAGACTGGGAGAAAATATTTGTAATATATACATCTGACAAAGGACTTGTATCTAGAATATATAAAGAATTAATAAGTAATAATTAAGATAAGTAAGAAGATAACCCAATTAAAAATGGGCAAACATGTATGTCTAAGGTAACTATAAGGAAACAGAACAGGATGCTTGTAGGATTGCTCTGAATCTGAAAAGGCTGTACCATGTTGATCCTGAAGAGTGCCACTGTAGATACTTGATCTGGATGTGGGCAGAATGAGAGATGACATGAGAACATCAGTAACTGTTAAAATTCTCAGAATAGCTATTCATGACTAAACAAATTGTAAAGACTTTTGCAATGGTGTGTTAGAAAATGATCTTTCACACAAATAGCTGTTGAAAAGGTGAAGGAGATATATGAGAGAGAAGGCCTGAGTATGTACATGAGTTATGTGGTTCTAACTCTTAAACTACTGGAACACTGCATCAGGACCAGATATATCAGGTGTGTAGAATATGAACCCAATAGCTGGCCATCAAACTGCCAAAGAGTGTAGCTAAAACAGATTCTCCACACACACACAGGACACTCAAGCAACCCTGCCACCCCCATCCCTAACCCCAGACTTTTCTGCCAAAAGACCCAGAAAATGAATGGAAAATTTTTAGCCATAAATGCAAACTCTTGTCTACTGATAGAGTTTCTTCTCTTGAAAAAAGAGAAAAAGGCAGAAGGGGGAAAACATCCAGAAACCAATGCTATACCAATGTTCACAGTTGAGAGGGTGAGTGCTATGAATCAAAAGACAACTTTGTACTGGTCAACAGGACCCAGCCAGAGCATGCTGATTTATGAATCTAAGTAAGACAGAGCAGTTGAGTCAACAGTAGTTAGACACCATTTCCTTCCTCTGCGTAAGTCTTAAGAGGTCATAAGCTATTGAGAGCTAAGCCTTTGTCTTTGAATGTGACAGCTTTGGGTGAGAGTGGAAATCTGGTTTGGCTGTACTGGGCGGAAGGGGGAACAGGCACTATAGGGTTTTGAGCCCTGGACACAGATTGGGCTCCTCTGGCTGGCACTGGATCCATCAAGGCAGAATGATATCCCAAGAACTGGGCTCACCCTCTGGCTCTCTCTAGGACAAGAAAGACAGTGACTCATGCAACTGAGCCATGGTCCAAGAGGAACCACCAACATACAACTCATCCATTCCTCTACTGAACAAACATTTATTGAGAGTTTACTCCACATCAGTCTCCGTGTGTGATAAGACTAAGCACCAGGCATACAATGATTAATAAAACAGATTGTTTTGAGGGAGGTAGACAGACATTAAACAAAGTGCTACACAGTATCTAGGTGATTACAAGTGTGGTAAAGCTACTTAGCTCCAGTTGACTGTTATCACAGGGGAATGTGGAGATGATAACGAAGAAGACCTGAGGACCAAAGCTGACTATCAATGATCTTTGTCCCATTTTTCTTAGAAAATGGAACAAACCAAAGGGTCAGAATGGCGGCCCAGGGTCAGATTAATGACCAGTAAGAACTTGTTCACAGCACCAAAGGGAAGCAATGCCATGTGGTGCTACTAAAGGTTGCTCAAGTCTTGGGATACTGAGCCTGGCAGTGAGGCCTACTCACAACTGGATAATAGAGGATAAACACACACATGCTGTAACCCCCAAGAACACACATACACTAATGCACAAACCAGAAACCTTGTCTCTCTCTCGTCCTCTTATACAAACACACTAACGCACGCTCATCTATATAGGTACCACACACCATCACAACCATAACTCACACTCCCAGCCTCACCCCTCCAAAGGTGTGTACACACATCACAAGAATATATATACCCAGGCCACCATACCAGGCTGGCTGCTGCTCCACTCCTCACTTTCTGGGGTGCTGGCGGTGGGCTGTCCCTCTGGATCTTTTCCTTCTTCTTGCTTCTCCTGTGGAAGGCAAGCCTGATCCCAGCTTCCTGTCCTCGTGGCTTGGGGTGAAGCCCCAGCCCCTATTCCTGGCCCCTGCTTGGCTCTCTGGCCACATGGTGTTCTGCCCCAAGCAGGTGGAATTTCTTCTAGGCCACCAGCAGGAACATAGCCCCAGCAGACAACTCTCTACCGCTTGGTCACAGACTCACATGAGCCTATGCCGCCTAGTTACACAGCTTGACTACAGTTCTCCTCTTTCCCAGGTGGGGAAACTGAGGACACAAATATCTGCTCTGTGCTGATTTTACCTGCTCACTGGAACTTTCATGCTCTGTCTCTTCCAGCTTCTCTGCAACTAGAGGCCTCTGCTCCCTGGCCTCTGGCCTAGTGACTGGGCTCCCGTGGCGGAGCTTCCTGCCTGCCTGCACATCTACTCGGGTGTCAGTTCATGTGAATGTGACTTAGCCCTGACACTAGACCGAGATGGGAGCTCCAGAAAAGCAGGAGGGTGATTCATCCATTTTCCTCCAATCAAGTACAGGACCTGACTCTGGATGGGACTCCAAAATATGAGTTATTATGTGTCTTCTCTGGCCCAGCCC
This sequence comes from Equus caballus, assembly GCF_041296265.1. Taxonomy (NCBI): domain Eukaryota; kingdom Metazoa; phylum Chordata; class Mammalia; order Perissodactyla; family Equidae; genus Equus; species Equus caballus. The sequence goes on along the minus strand of NC_091705.1, from coordinate 34,012,138 downwards.
CAAGACCTGGATTAATGGAGGAGATAGTGGGAATTGGGGTACAGCCTCCAGCCTCCCCCTTCCCTCCCCCTGCCCTCTTCCTACCATGGCCTCTGGCTCGGACTCCTCCTCTGATGGGCTCTGGTATTCCCTGTGCTTCCTCTTCTTCATGGGTTTGAGGAGCTCAGAAGTGCTGGCACAGGAGGAGTTCTGGCCTGAGGAGTTCTCCACTATGACTGACCTGAGGGAGGGGCAGCCTGAGGAAAGAACACCCGCCCTGCACCCCCCCAGCCCCTGTCCTAAGTCCTGAACAGGAATGGAGCTTTGGGGCCTGAATGCAGAGCAAGTAGGGCTGCCTCCCTCCACCACCCTCCCCTCCTCGCCCCCCGCCCCCTTACCGCTCCTGGTACAGCGGGGGGCAGCCATCACTGGAGGAACCAGCATCTGGACCGGTGCCTGGTTGAGGCCCGCAAGCCTGGCACTGACAGGTGCCATCATCCTCTGGGGGGTCCTGAGGGGGATCTTCTGGAGGGTCCTGGGGGAGGTCCGCTGTGGGGGCCAAAAGGGCCTGAGACGTCCCACCCCATCACAGCTACACCCAGGTTCCGCCCACCCTGGAGCCCACGTCCCCTCAGGCCCGGCCTCACCTTGGTCACACCTCGTCAGGTCCTTCTCCACCTGAGGACCAACCCCTGGGCGCACCTGCAGAACCCGGGCCACGCCCCCCTACCAAGGCTCCACCGGGAGCTCAGGCCTCGCCCCACCGGCTCAAGGATTCGGCCCGCGGCCTGGGGCTCTTACCAGGCTGGTGGGTGCCCGCATCGCCACCTCCTGCTGGGGCCTCGCCATTTTCGTACTCGGCCACGCCTTCCTGCCGCAGCTCGGGGCTCGGGGGCTGCTCCGCTCCCACCATGTTCAGCGGCGCGTACTCGCTGATCCGGAACTGGAGCGCGGGAGGGTCTGAGGACCGCGACTCCCCTGCCAGCCCTTGAACCACTCCCCGTCGACACTGTTTCCCTCCTGCCGCCTTACTCCAGGCCACGCCCCCAGCAGCCAGCAAGACCCCGCCCCTGGGTGCCCACCTCAAGCCACGCCCTCAGACTCCCGCGGGCCTGGGCTCCAGGGCGCCTCACTGCAAGCCACGTCCCTAAAGCCCCATCCCAGGGCGTCCCTCTCCAAGCCACGCCCCCAGGTCCCATTCCCCACAAACCACGCCCCTAGGTCCCCACATGCCCTTGTCCTCAGAGCGCTTCGCTCCAAGCCACGCCCCTAGTTTCTCACTCAAAGCCCCACCCCCAGAGTCCTCCATCTCGCCAGCTTCCCCCCCCTTCCGCCTCAGGCCCCGCCTCCGAGCCCGCAGGCCCCGCCCCACAGCTGCGGCTCGCGGGGCCCCGCCAATCCCCACAGACACTGACCCGCAGGCCGCTCCCAGGGGGCGGGGCCGCGGCCTCGGTCCACTCCAGGAGCCGCACTGTGCTGGCGCTGGAGCTGGCCGCCGGGCCGGCGCTTAACTGCGGCAGAACCGTGGCAGTGACAGGTACGCTGTCGGCCACTCGCTCTGGGGCGCCCACATGGATCGGCTCCCGCGGAAAGCAGGACACATCCAGGGCACTGCTGGACAGGCCAAGGGTGGCCGTGCTGGCTGCGAACAGATACACGGACAGACAGGACACAGGTGAGCCTGGTGGCCCTGCCCCGACCCTGCCATGCAGGTGTGGGCAGGTGAAAAGTATCATCTCCTCCCTAGGGTCCACACCTGCTTGGGCAGGTATGGGGGCTGCTCCTCCTCCCAGACCCCTCGCTTGGCCCACCTGGGATGATGAAGGCAGTAGCGGGCAGGTGAGGGCCTGAACCTGGGCTGTCTCTGGCCACCAGGTGCACGCTGACCTCCCCTGAGGAGGGCCCCTTCAGTGTCCTCAGCATCTCCATTTCAGCATGCCCCTCCATCCTGGTAGGCCTACAAGCGGAGCAGAGCCATCAGGGCCATCAGGGAGGGAGGCGGCTTCTTTGAGGAGGAGCTGCCCGTCCTCAGAGAAAACCCTCAGGCCTGAGCAGAGTAGGGTGTCTTAGGAGACCAGCATCCGGTCTGGCCACTAGCTCTAACCAGGTCACGCAGGCCCTGCACCTCCCCAGTTTCCTTAAGATGAGCAAGTGTGAGGGTGCTTTGTAAACTGTGACATACAGAACTGACTCTGGGGAGTATGTCTCAGGCCAAGTTCTGTCTGGCCAGCTGTCCTCATGACACACCTCAGGCCAAGGCCAAACACCCCTCTTTTTTTTTTTTTAAAGCTGAGCACCTGAGCTAACAACTGTTGCCAATCTTTTTTTTTTTTTCCTTCTTCTTCTCCTTAAAGCACCCCAGTACATAGTTGTATATTCTAGTTGTAGGTCCTTCTGGCTCTGGCATGTGGGACACCGCCTCAGCATGGCCTGATGAATGGTGCCATGTCCGCACCCAGGATCCGAACTGGCGAAACCCTGGGCCACTGAAGCGGAGCACGCAAACTTAACCACTCGGCCATGGGGCCGGCCCCCCGCTCTTTTTTGACCCCTTCTCCCTCTGGGGATTCAGAGCCCTCGAGTACCAGGTTCTCCTTCACTCATACAGGTTCATCTTCCTGGGAGGTGATCTTTCCTGATCACCACTCCCTCCAACCTCAAGCACAGCAACATCTGTTGAACAACTGCATGCATTTGAAGAGCAAAGAGGGAGTGCCCAGAGAACCCAGGCAGTGCCTGATTTTCCTGTAATAAAGCAAGGGCGGTAAAAGCATTTAATAAAGAGTTGGTTGAACAGGTAAATATATGAAAAAAAAGACCTAGTGCCATAACAAATATACTTAATATCTATTATTACTTAACTCCTAAAGTGTGTTGGCCTCTGTCCTAGATGCCTTACCAGCACTGTCCAGTAGAAGTTTCTATGATGACGGAAATGTCCTATACCTACACCAGCCAGCACAGTAGCTGCTAGCCACATGTAGTTCCTGAGCACTAGAAATGTGGCTAGTGTGACTGCGAAACGTAATTTTAAATCTTATTTACTTCAAATTAAATTTAAACAGCCACAGTGGCCATAGTTATTGTACTGCACAGCACAACTTTATATATACTATAATTGGCCTGTCGACTCTACCTCCAAAATACATCTCAAAGTCTGACCACTTCTCTCCATCTCATTGCCACCATGCTAGCCCCAACCACCATCAGTTTTCCCTGGACTTCAGAAATTGCTTTCTAAGCCATCTCAAGATCCTTCTTCTCTTGCTCTCTATAGTCTATTCTCCAGTAAGAGAAAGCATTAAAAATGTAAACCGAATCGCATAATTTCTCTACCTAAAATCCTTCAATGGCTCCCCATTGCCCTTAGAATAAAATCGAAGTGCTTTACCCTATAGAATCTGGCCTAAGTCTTCCTCTCTGACATCATCCCTCACCACTCTTCCCCTTGTTCTCCACCCTCCACAAACTCTGGTTTCCTTCTATTGCTTCACTAAATGTCTCCACCTCAGAGCCTTTGCCATTGCTGTTCCTTCCTCCTGGAATGCTCTTCCCCAAGCTCTCTGCTTGGCTGCCTCCTTCCCATCCTCCAAGCCTCAGCTCAGGGGTCACCTCCTCAGAAGAGGTCTTTCCTGAGCATTCAATTTAAAGTAGCACACCCCTCACCCCGTCCCACTACTGCTTATCTCAATACTGTGTTCATTTCCTTCATGTCCTTCATTATAATCAATAGTGATCTTCATTTATTTGTGTTTGATCAGTCGTCCCCACATAAATGTAAGTTCCATGAGGGCGCAGCCTTTATCTGTTTTGTACACTGCTCTATCCCCAGCACTTAGAGTGGTGCCTGGCACACAGTAGGTGCTCAGTAAGTATTTGTGTTGGATTTCAGTAATTTCAACTTGTTAATAAAAAGCACCGTAAGAGTGTCTCTTTTTGGTAATGACAAACGTGTTTTGTTTTTTTTTTTAAAAAAGCCTGTTTTTTCTCAATACACTTTTAAAGGTTTTTAAATTGTTTCATATCTGGTCAAGTTGAGATTTTTAAGAACCTCATTTTTAATTTGTAATAAAAGTTTACAACTTGATTTTTTCAAAAAAGTCAACAAACTGCAAGCACCTGTTAATAAAGGTCTTAAATAATAATAATAATAAAAAAAGCACTGTATGAGTGATTGACACTTGGTTGTTTAAGGTGTTAGCAGTACTTGACAATGGCTTCTGGCATACAGGTTAAGGGAAAGAAGGTGGACCTAGGCTTAAGACAGAGTTAAGACAGTTTGAATCTCAGCTCCACCACTTAATACCTGTGACTCTGAGTGAGTGGCTTACCCTCTCTGAGCCTCAGTTTCTGCATGTGTAAAATGAGCCTGGTAATGGCATCTACCTCATAGGGCTTTGGTGAAGAATAAATAAAAAAATATGTAAAGTCTTGATACCAGCACTTTCAAATATCTACCAATCCACTCCCTTTTAACAGAAATTCCAGGGAGCTTGGTAGCTTCTGGCCAAGAACATGTAAACCACTTGCTTGCAATGGGTGCTGTCTCTCCCGCCCTCCCTCCTGCTGTTCTTGCGCATTCACTTATTTTCCAGCTTTTCTTCCCTAAAACACAGGGTCCATCCTCTACATTATAGAGTGTATACTCAAGCAGGCAAAGATGAGAAATATAACCTGATTAATTAAGGCAGCATGCAAACCAAGGTTTGTTTTCCCTTTTTTTTTAAATTATAAAATAGAATTCCCTGCATTTCAATTCCAATTATATTGCTTTGCACAGCTGAAGTACTTGCACCATTTTTAGTTCTTTTAAACAGAGTCAATACTTTTGTTTAAAACCCTGACAGTCATTAAGAGTGAATGTGGGCACTCCTGAAAGAATTCCATTCTGTTTCGAAACCTCTCCCCGGTTTCCGGTCTGTCCAGGAAGAGTGGCTGAGAGGACCACCCTTCTGTTCCGGTGTGCTGCCCTTTGTTCCGCATACACTGGAGGGCCAACTTGGTGTCAGCACCATTTGTGCTCTGGGAGTACCATCTCATATAAGACTGAGTGCTCTTATGAAGCTTATGTTCTAGAAATAAGAGATAAGGTTGAGGCTGGAGATACAAATTTGAAAACCATCCTGTAGAGATGGTCTTGAGTATAAAGAAATGGGGGGAGCCTTGGAGCTCACCGAAATTGATAGGTTGGGAAGAGGAAGAAGATCGAACAAAAGAGACTTAGAAGGAGACTGCAATGAGGTGAGAGGGGATCCAGAAGAGTCTGGGCTTCTGGAGGGCACAGGGGGAAAGTTTTCAGGAAGATGGGACAGCTCAACGGTGTTAAACGCCACTGACACATCCAGTCACATGAGGACTGAGTGTCGACCATTTTAGCAATAAAGAGGTCATCAAAAACCTTGACAAGAGCCATTTCAGAAGAGCTGTGGGCACAAAAACCTACCGGAGTGGGTTCTAGAGAGAAATCATCAATTAGTCCAATATTTATTGAGCACTTACGAGGTGCCAGGCACTGTTCTAGAATATCTGGATTTGTCAGTGAACAACACAGACAAAAACCTCTGCCATGGAGTCTACATTCTGGTGGCGAGACTGACAAGAAGGGTTGGTCCTTGTAGGAGAGAGAATAGGAGAAAGCAGAGTGGAAACAACGGGATGACCAGCTCTTTCCAGGAGCTGTGATGTGAAGGAGAGCGTGGAAACGGGGGAGGGTACTTGGAGAGTTGATGTGGTCTCAAGGAAGGGTTTTTTTGGTGGTTTTTTTTAAATAGGAGGTGCCACAACATGTTTGTAGCTGATGAAGATGAGCTTACAGAGAGGAAGAAACTGACAGTGCAGGAGAAAAAAAAATAATTGTAGAAGACAAATCCTTGAATGTGTAGGAGGGGAGAGGATCCCGTGCGCCTGTGATGTCGGGACCCATCACGTGTGGTTGTGGGCTCCAGGCTAGCAGCACCTACTCTTTCTGTGTTCTTTCCTTAGGCCGGGAACTGCCTTCTCTGGATTTGAATTCACCCCTCCTCTACCACTACTACCTACCATATTTGTAGCTCACACAGCATTTTCATAAGCATTGTCCCATTAGGTCCACATGGCAGCATGACCAGCCTGAGATAGCACCCAAGCCTGAGCCGGGTGCAAGGAACCCATCCACACCTACCCCTGCAGCCTGGTCACACCTTCAGAACGCCAGTTCTGTGGCCTCTACACATTCTGTTCTGTCTTCTTGGTACCTTTCCACATCCCATATATCTGGAAAATTTTTAATCATCCTTCAAGATCCAGCTTCAGTGACACCTACTCTATGAAGTCTTCCTAGAATCCACTCTCAAAACAAAGTTAATTACTCCCTCTAGTGTGCTCCACTCCACCACGATCTATGTCTTTCTCCTCCAGGGACCAGAACAGAGCACCTGGCATGCAAGAGCCTGATCCAGATATTGCACTGACAGTCATGGAATGAATGAATCAGCGAGCTGGGAGTAAAGAGTGGTCAATAACATATGGAGAAGAAATAAATGGTACTGAAAGCCATAAATGGCTTACCATTCTTGCCTTAGGCTAGAACACTACTATTTTCTCCTTCTGTGCTGCTCAGAGGCTGGGGGAGGAGGGGATAAAGTGGGAGGTCCCGGCCACTGTGAAGGTTGTCATTGGCAGTCCTCAGCTGTCAGCCTCTCTCCGAATTGCCCTCAGCCAGAGGAGCTGCCTCGCCCAAGTGCCCTCTCCTGGAAGCAGCCATCTGTTGACTAGTCGATACGGGGTATAAAGGCGCCGCCCCCTTGCCTCAATTTGGGATGTCTCTCCTGGGCCATCTCGGTTCCAGAGCTTCCCTGGGGACAGGCTGAGGGCTCCTTTGAGACTACATGAGCAGTTCAACTTCTTCCTCTGCCCAACCACCCTGCGGTCTTCACTCCCCTGCAGGTGATACCCTCAAGGGCACTCCAATACACCTACACTCACATCTCCCTCTGAGTCTGTTTCCGGGGAACCTGACCTAAAACGATCCTTGGATCCTCAGCACGGAGCGCTGTTTGGCACATAGCAGATGCTCAATAAATATTTATTGAATGAATGTGCCCGTGTTTATGATCTCTTGGTCTGTCGGCCAAGGTTCCCCCCAGCCTTTGCCCTTCAAGACCTCGTATACAACAGACGCTCAATAAATGCCCTCGTTCTAGGTGTTGGGGGTGGGGAGCTAGCGTCCCAGACAGACACCCCCGATACTCCCAAAACGCCCTCGGAGCCCCAGAGAGACTGAGCGCCACAAACTTGGGGCCTCGGCGCCGCCCCCCGCCGCAGGTGCCGCGGAAACCCGGGAGGCGGAGAAAGCCAGTTCAAGGGTCGGGACCCGCCGCCCGCCTCCCGAATCCTCCCCGGACTAGTATAGACGGCGGCGGGCGGGGCGGCCACGGATCCGTCAGCCCCGCAGAACGGTTACTTTTTAAAACGCCAAAATGGCGGAATTCTTTTTATTCTTTCCTTTTACAAAAAACAATAATAATCCAATTTTCCATTATAAAAATCGGAAATTAATGGTAGAAAAGAGAAAGTTTGCCAAATGACCCATTTCTTAAGAAAACCACCGTCTACACCCTCTTTTCCATTAACGAAAAACTCTTAATTGACTGCATTTTTCTAAAATCAAAGCCTCCTCCCTCCCCACCCTCCCGATCGCGGCCAGCAGCAGCACGGTGGATGCGCCCGCCTCGCCCTGCAGCCCCGCACCCGCCGGGCCCCTCCGCACTCCTCCCAGACCCCTTCCACTCGGCTCTCCCCAACCTCCTCCCCAGCCCGCGCCCCCCGCCGGAGGCGCTCGGAAGGAGCGACGCAGCGGGGCCGCAGACCCGAGGACTCTTCGTGCCGGGCTGGACCCGTTGGGGCGGCGCCTCCGCACCCCGGGGTCCCAGCCCAACAGCCGGCGGGATGCCTACCTGCAAGGCCAGCGCGCGCCCTCCCGGCGCCGAGCTGCGGTCCGAGCCCAGCGCAGCGCGCGCCTGCGCGCACAGGGGGGCGGGCCCGCCTCCCTGCAGGATGCCGGGCGCTGACTGCGCGCCGAGCAGGTTTGGGGGACGCGGGCCCGTGGGTCCAGAGGCGCCCGCGCCCTCTTGCTTTCCTGCGAGGCCCCGGCCGCGTGGGCCTAATGTCCCCTCCCTCTGGGGTCGGATTGCTGCGCGGGCGAGGCGGCTAGAGATTCTTCCTGCTTACTATCCCCTGCATCACAGCCAGCAGCGCGCAGCGGGGCTGGGGGACCACCAAGCCCAAGTGAGAGCCTGGTGGGCCTCCAAGCTGAGTGGTCAGTGACAAAAGACTCCTGCACGCACCCCGGCCGGGTCGCTGCGCTGTCCAACGCCTTCTCACCGCGCCTGCCCCCCAACTTGGAGAAGAAGAGACAAGGAGAGTCAGAAAACTGCCTCAGGAGGGGTGAAGGGCCTAGCGACCAGAAGAAAGGAGGCCCGCGCGGCGTGAGCTCTGATCCTGGCCCTGCCTGGCCTAAAGGGAGACATCAGCCGCACCTGCGTTTGGATGAGCCCACTGCCATTGACTGATGGTGTAACCTAGGACACATCACTTTATTCTCCTGGTCCTCTCTTTCTCCATTTGTAAAGACTATTACTTCATGGTCTCTGTTTTCAGTAACGGTTCCTGTTGTGGTGTTGCCTTGAGCAAGTCACCGCTTCTCTGTGCTTCCGTTTCCTTGGTTTATCTCACTAGTGACATCTCCCTGTTATTGGTTCTTGTAGCACAAAATACTTCTCTTTCTTACACATACCACATCTGTAACTTCGTGTAGATTTGTATAATTGGACAAGTTGAGACTGCAAGCTCCAAGAGGGAAGGAAACATTCGTTTTTGTATCCCTAGCACCTAGCCCAGAGCTGGACACTGAGTGGGTGCTCAATACATATCTGTTCACTGACTAATGATTTATTGCACGCAGACGAAAACAGGGCAACACTTGGTACAGCCCAGAGACGGGGCCCTTCTCTCACACCAATGATTTAATGTAATCCTTCATTTTACAGAAAAGGACATTGCGGTCCATTTGGCCTAAGGTCATGGCCACAGGTCAGAGCTCCACGCTCCTGACTTCCAGTTCAGATGTGAAAAGGGTCTCTAGTTACGCATAGGCAAATTCCCCAAATTGTTGTGATCATCAGGTTTAAATTTATGCAGACTTTAACTATTCCGGTTGCCACGTCAACGCATTACGTTTTCCTTCCTTGCTGCAATGGCAATTTTTAATCACATCTTGTATTATTGGGAATAAGATTGCATCAGTTGAGGATGCTGGTTGCCATAACAATGGAAGTCTCTTTATACACACCAATACACACACAACCATCCGCTCATTTCTTGTCTACCCAGACTGTACTTGTTTTAGACTCCAAAAGATTTTAGGTATTCAGATTAAAAGAAAGTGGTGAAACTACACAAACACCATGGCTTCTCTAACAAATGTATCTTCTAGGTAGTGATTAAGACAGACAAGTGGAATCTGAGCTAGTAGGATGCAGGAAAGAACAACTAACAGCGACTTGAGTTGCTGAGACATTATTTTTCTGCTCATTCACAGTATTTTGGTGGTCTCAATACCTATGGTGGGCTTGCTTGAACACCTTCAGGAATGGAGAGACTCTCCCAAGTTGATGTGATTTGGGGAAGGTTCCGCCTCTTATATAGCTCACAGGAGCAGGTGAACTAGTCGTCCTTCCCTCCAGTGACAGCCTCCTCTTCAACAAGTTAATAGCCTCCGGTGTTTTCCCCAGGTTGACTCCCTACCCAAGAGTGGACCCAAACTTTTGAAATGTTGATGAATAGAAGCACTGAGAAAGCTGTTTGTAAGCAGCCAGAACTTTCTGTTCCTACAGATTTTAATTCAACATTGGAGCAATCCATGTATATTAGGAAAATCATCAGGACGTGCCCTTTATGTAAGTGTAAAAATACTTATGGTTCCAGTGACATGGCAGACTTTGCTAATTGGGAGCCCTTTCTAGCACAAACACGCCAAAACCCTGGATAAAATATTACAAGAACGTGGAAGGAAGCAAGCAAAGGAGGAAGGAAAATAAATTCACGGCTGAACTAGCAAGAAGTGGAAATCAGCAGGAGCCAGAAACAGTGAAGCTGAGCAACAAGGGGCTGGGCTGACGTCTCCTGCCCTGCAGGTGGTTATTGGCTATAGACAGGAACCACTTGCTAGTGACTTGGGTTTCATCCCACACATAATGACAGGAGATGGGATCTGGGGTCCATGTGATACTGCAAATTGGAACTGAAACCCCTGGATAAAGACTGGATACTCCCCACCCCCAGACTAAATACTTGTGAGCCCCATGGTGGGAAAGGTAGGGGATGCACAAGTTTCCAAATATGATTAGCTTCAGGTCCTGCTTCCCCCTGGGCATGGGTGTGTGCTATTGAGAACATCAGAGACTCACAAAATTTATATTTGACTTTGGGAATTTATTGTTGTGAATTTTGTTTGTGAAAAAACGTGTCTGTGACCACTAGGAAAATTTGTCTCAGTGATGGCCAGAGCCTCAGCTATTTCCCTTACTCCACCCTGTGAAATATCTGAACCTTGTTCGCAACATGATAGACTTCATGTCTTATGATGAAGCTGAGGAACCCAATGAAAAAGAATCACTTGATCAAGCTTTATTAGTTTTCTATCAATGCTGAACATGGTACTAGGGAGCTACTGGTTAAAAACCCCCCACAAATTTATTATCTTGCAGTCCTGGAGGTCAGACGTCCAAAATGGGTCTCCCTGGGTCTCCAGGCGTCAGCAGAGCTGTGTTCTCTTCTGGGAGCTTTAGGGGAACATTCATTTTCTTGTCTTTTTCCAGTTTCTAGAGGCTGCCCACCTTCCGCGGCATGTGGCCCCTTCCTCCATCATCAAAGCCAGCAATGGCCAGTCAAGTTTTTCTCATGTCACACCACTGTGATTCTCTTTTGCCTTCTATTTTCATCTTTTAAGGACCCTTGTGACTACATTGGGCCTGCCCAAATAATCAGGATAATCTCCCTATTTTAAAGTCAGCTGATCAGCAAACTTAATTCCACCTGCAACGGAATTCCCCCTTGCCATATAACATAACATATTCGTAGATTCCAGGAAGTAGGATGTGGACATCTTTTGGGGGAACCATTATTCTTCCCACCATATAAACTAACAATAACATTGGCCAAGTAACTAATCCTCTTATAAAGTGCCCTCATTCACAGTTATCTTCATAGTGTTACTGTGTGCTGAGATATGCTGATGGAAGTGATTCATATATACACATTAAAACTAACTACTCATTTAAAAAAGTTACTACGGAGATCCAAAGAACACGGGACACAAAAAATTAAAACAAGTTCTTTCAGAATAAGCAAAGAGTCTGGGCAGGTATTGGGGAGGTTGGTCTATAACCCCAGGTTCTAGATGGCAACCTGGAGAGGTAAATCCATTCAAATGATCCATTTTGGGAAAGTATGCACAGCAATTGCCAAAACAGAAGCAGGCAGTGTTTGGAAAGTATCAGGTCAGGATGTTTCTGAAGCATGTGGTTTAGAAGCTTGTGACAGGTGACAGCCCTGTGGCCAAGTGGTTAAGTTCACGTGCTCTGCTTCTGCAGCCCAGGGTTGACTGCTTCAGATCCTGGGCACGGACCTACACACTGCTCGTTACGTCATGCTGTGGTGGCATCCCACATAGAACTAGAATGGCTTACAACTAGGATACACAACTACATGCTGGGGCTTTGGGGAGGAAAAAACAAAAAGAGAAGAGAATTTTCACAGTACATCTCTAGGGACATAATTTGGGAAAAAGGAGTGAATGATTGGAGAAAAAGGTGGCTGGTGTTTGGGGAGAGGATTCCGGGGAATTCCTCTACTTCAACCAAAAGAGCTCTATTTTATTTATTTATTTTTTATTGAGTTATTGATAGGTTACAATCTTGTGAAATTTCAGTTGTACATTAATGTTTGTCAGTCATGTTGTAGGTGCACCACTTCCCCCTTTGTGCCCACCCCCCACCCCACCTTTCCCCTGGTATCCCCTAAACTGTTCTTAGTCCATAATTTTAAATTCCTCATATGAGTGGAGTCATACACAGATTATCCTTCTCTCGCTGGCTTATTTCACTTAACATAATTCTCTCAAGGTCCATCCATGTTATTGCAAATGGAATGATTTTGTTCTGTTTTGCAGCTGAGTAGTATTCCATTGTATATATGTACCACATCTTCTTTATCCATTCGTCTGTTGCTGGACACTTAGGTTGCTTCCATGTCTTGGCTATTGTAAACAATGCTGCAATAAACATTGGGGTGCATAGGACTTTTGGGATTGCTGACTTCAAGCTCTTTGGATAAATACCCAGTAGTGGGATGGCTGGATCGTATGGTAGTTCTATTTTTAATTTTTTGAGGAATCTCCATACTGTTTTCATAGTGGCTGCACCAGTTTGCATTCCCACCAGCAGTGTATGAGGGTTCCTTTTTCTCCGCAACCTCTCCAACATTTGTTGCTATTAGTTTTAGATATTTTTGTCATTCTAACAGGTGTAAGGGGATATCTTAGTGTAGTTTTGATTTGCATTTCCCTGATGATCAGCGATGAGGAGCATCTTTTCATGTGCCTGTTGGCCGTCAGTATATCTTCTTTGGAGAAATGTCTGTTCATGTCTCCAGCCCATTTTTTGATTGGGTTGTTTGATGTTTTGTTGTTGAGTTGTGAGAATTCTTTATATATTATGGATATTAAGCCTTTGTCAGATATATGACTTGCAAATATTTTTTCCCAGTTAGTGGGTTGTTTTTTTGTTCAATCCTGTTTTCATTTGCCTTGAAGAAGCTCCAAAAGAGCTCTATTTTAAAAAATCAGTTTCAAGTTTTTAAAGAATTTGAACAGGGAATTCTGCTAAGGATCCTGGAAAAGTCAAACCGTGCCTTGGCATCAGGACCCAGGGACAGAGTCCAGTTCTACAAAGCCATGTGCTTTGCAGTTTTAATCCTCAGCGGCCCTCTGAAAAAGGCAGCTCCATTTGAGGGATGAAAACTGAAGTTCCAAGGTCACCAGCCTCGGTTAAGGCCTCACAAGCTAGTACACAGCCAAGCTAGGACCCGACCCTCTCACCTATCTTTGCCGCTGCCTCTGCTCTACCTGACACACTTCCACCATCTCTGCAGAGACCTTGGGCTTCCAGGAGGCAATGCAGGCAAGTTACTCAGGATTAGAGCACATCCGAGAGGTTCTTGTTGAGGACTTACAGAAACATGGAAATCCTGGGTTAACAGGAGGTAGGATATCCTAGCAAAGTGTATTAGAAATGGCAAATATGGTTTGTTAGGTGATTTTGGAGCACGTTCAAGGAAGTGGCACTTTGTCATAGGTTGGACAGAGACATTGTGAGTCATACTCACCACTCAATCTCCAGTGCTTAGAACAGTGCCCGGCACAGAGTAGGTGCAGAAAGAATATTTTTACTATTGCTATTGTGCTATGGTACACAAATTAAAAAACTAGATATCTAAGGTTGTATATCCTCTCCCAGAAGTATGACAAAGCGTGTTTTATTTCCCAGTACCAAGGATTTTCTCCCCGAAGAATTACCTTGTCAAGTGGAGACAAACACCACTTAAGGTGACCTCAGAACCTGAAGCCTCTGTACAAGTCTTTATCTTACTTTGCTCTGGCTCTGTCTGCTCCAGGCAATCTTCTCCTTCATCAGGTACCTTCATGTCTTAGTGCATCTGAACTGCTCTGACACAATACCATGGACTGGGTGGCTTATAACAACAGAATTTTTCTCACGGTTCTGGAGGATGGGAAGTCCAAGACCAAGGTGCCAGCAGATACGGTGTCTAGGGAGGGCCTGCTTCCTGGCTCAGACGGCCATCTTCTTGCTGTGTCCTCACATGGAGAAAGGGGAACGGGAGCTCTCTGGGTTCTTTTATTAGGACACTAATTCCACTTCTGAGGGTTCCAGCCTCCTGACTTAATCACCTCCCAAAGGACCCACCTCCAAATATCATCACTTTGGGGATTAGGTTTCAACCTAATTTTGGGGAAACATACGCATTCATTCTACTGCACTTTGTATCCTGTAATCAGTGGTTTGGAATGAGGTTGCTGGAAAGTTACCTTCTACTCTCCCTTTTTCTTCCTCTCAAGGAACATAACTGGCTTTCTGGAACAACCTAGGCATTTGGATGGTGTCAGCCAGATATAGGGATGAGCAATTTAGTGGTATCTCTCCTAGAAAAGCTAATCTACTGGAAGATAACAATAAATTTCTTTGGTGCACTTGTTAATTCAGGAACCTTCTGGCTTTCAGTAGTGAATGGAAAAACAGCGAACTTTTATAACTTTCCTTAATCTACATTAAGTATAATGTTTTATACTCCTTTGAAATATGAAATATATACTTATTGCTTAATTTACTTGCTATCTGTTAGGGTCAGGAAAGGAAACAAATGGCACACTCCAACTGAGTAAATCTGAAGAGAATGAAGGGTCTATTTATAAAGGTGTGGGCTGGGTGCTGGAGCAGACACTACACCCTTCAGTTGGGAGCCACAGCCAACCTTATCTCTGCAGGAAGGGAAGCTGTGGGAATAAATACTCCTACCTCAATCTCCTCCCTCCCTCCCTTGTCCTACTGCTTTTTCCTAATGGCTGAACCCAATTAGAAACCAGAGGACAAAGGAGTATGTGGATGGAGTCAACAGAGGTTGGCTTCCTGGGGCTCAGAACAGGCAGGGGGAGAGCCAAATGCAAGATAGCTATCGTATTTGTTAAGGGAAAACTGAAGAAACAATTGGTCTTCAGAATACTGTTGTGACCTGACCTTGATGACATAGATTAATCCCACCAAACATGTCATGCCTGCTAAGATTCCACTGGCCAAAACCAAGGGACAACAGTATTCCACTCAGAGGGGGAATGAGAATATATAGGAGGGGAAAAAGACATATATATATATAAATAAAATTCCTGATAGTAATTTCATCTACCACACATCTGGTAAGGCCTTTAATAAGTGTTTATTGAATGTGGGCCGGCACCATGGTGACTCAGGGTGTTACACTCTTCAGACTTCCTAAAAAACCTCTGAGCACTAATCATCTTATTACAATCACAGCCACAGCTAACTGGGCTTTAGCTCCTGCTGGGTCCGCAGGGCAATGTCATGTATAGCAAAGTTGGGTGAAAGCTATAATTTAAGATCTTATTTGTTCATTCCAATCAATGATAATGCTGTTGTGTACTCTAGAATCACACAAATTCAGACTCTGAATTCCTTTCTTCGACTCCTACTACCCACCATCAAAATGACACATTATCTGCTTTAAACCCTCTGAAGGTGCAGAAGAAATTCTGCAGGGTACTGAAGAGAGTTTCCTCATTCCTATACAAGAATTGGTCCAGAAGTCAGCTGAGCATCTATTAGGGCAAGGAGGCCAAAGTTCAAATCACAGTACAGGAAGACAACTGAGAGAGTCAGGGGATTCAGAACTGCTGCAAGCAGGGTTGAGGGGATGTTTAACTTGGAGAGGACCTTCGCAGGAGCAGAAAATAACATGATCTGTATGGCCTGAGAGAGACCAAACTAGTTGCAATGAACACCCCAAGGGCCCAGACTGTGGTTGCTAAATATCATTTCCAAATAAAAATAACTATGGCTTGTTGGAAAAATGGCTGATTCTAGGTCTGGGACTAGAAAGATGAGCCTGGATGTCTCACCATACCAGAAAGCAAGGAAGCTGGTAAGATTATTAGGGTTGTTTGAAAAGAACTCAGGAGGCACTTTGACTCCCAGTGACCAAAGACAGACTAAGGCAACATCAATAAGGAGAACTGCAATAGAATGAAAAAAATGTTTACAATCATGGGTTCATGGTTTAATGGATCTAGGCAAAATCACCAATGGCTGCCAAGATGATCAAAAAAAAAAAAAAAAAAAAAGAACTGCAATCTGATAGAGCCTCTAGAACAATGGGTCTCAAATTTTAGCATGCGCCAGAATCACCTGGAAGGCTTCTTAAAAGATCTAGGGCTGGGGTTGGCCTAGTGGCATAGTGGTTAAGTTTGAGCACTCAGCTTCAGTGGCCCAGGGTTCGCAGGTTTGGATCCTGGGCATGGACCTACACACTACTCGTCAAGCCACACTATGGTGGTGTCCCAAATACAAAACAGAAGAAGGCTGGCACAGATGTTAGCTCAGGGCCATTTTCCTCACCAATAAACAAACACACACACACCTATGGCTGGGCTCCACTTACTGTTTCTGACTCAGTGAGTCTGGGATGGGATTTGAGAAAATGCACTTCTAACAAGGTCCCATGAGATGCTGATGCTATTGGCCCAGGAGCCACACTTTGAGAACCATTGCTCTACATCTATCAATTTACAGGAAATGCAGGGGACAGAACACCACACTAAATGACACCATGAGAATGCAATCAGCAAAATCAAGACTAGGCAACTACTCAACAGTTAACCTCAACAAATACATCACAACGGAAAAAAAAGGAGACTCTATAGATTAAGGACACAACATGTTTTTCAGAGGTATACATTGAAATATCTTGAGCTGAAATGTCTAGAATTTCTTTCATAGTTATCTGGAAAACAAAGTGGATAGGCACATAGACATTGTTAAAGCTGGATGAGTACATGGGTGGTTCACCATACTATTCTCTAGCTAGTGTTTGAAATTTAGCATAATAAAACAGCAATGTATTTAAATAGTACACTCAAGGCTGGTCACGAATGATGAGAAACTAAGAGTAGTAGATATTACTCTAATAGCTGGGCACCATATTCAGCAATTCTGCTTTGCCTTCCTTTTTCTCAATTGGCCAGAAGAATATTACGGTTTGACTATTCTACTTAGAGAATGTTTTAATAAAGGCAGCTACTATAACAAGTGATGTGCCAAGCGCTTTGTTAATAGCATTTACTCCCCACAACAATATCACAAGGCACTATTTTATAGACGAGGACATAGCTTACTTTCTATTGCATATTCCTCTCATCTACGTAAAAGTTGCTTCTCACTTCCTCTTTAGCCCCGGGGTAGGGGAATCGCCCTACTTTCAGTGGTAATGGTGTACAGTCTGACTGCCATCAAAGCTCTCCCTCAGCAGCTTTCTCAAACTCCAAAATGGCCAGCTCCCTCCCCTCCTAAAAACAAAACCCTTTCTTTTGACCTTACCTTTACAACAGTCTACCCTCCCACAGAAAGCACTTCCTTACAGTAGAATACCACTGAATAGAAGTGAGAAAATCAACAATAAATGTTAACAGTGGGTGATGGTTTAATAAAGAACTGGGTATTTAACAGACTCTAGTTATCCCCCAAATTACTGATTACAAAGGGAAAAAGTGACTTTATTGTGATCCAGATTACTATTACAACGTGCCACTAGAAATGATGCATCGAGGAGAGTCTCATTCTTGTGATATTACCGCCAAAAATGCCAGCATGAGGAGATATCAAACACAAATTGAGGGAAATCCTATAAAATACCTGTCCTTTGCTATTTGAAAATGACATGGTCAAGAAAAAGGCTGAGGACCTGCTCCAGATCAAAGATCAAAGAGCAATGACAACAAAATGCAGCAACTGATCCTGGATGAATGGAAAAATAAAGAACATGATAGGACAACTGATGAAATGTAGATTTTTCTTGTTTTAGTTGTAGGTCCTTTCTAGTTGTGGCATGTGGGACGCTGCCCCAACATGGCCTGATGAGCAGTGCCATGTCCGTGGCCAGGATTCGAACCAGTGAAACCCTGGGCCGCCAAGGCAGAGCAAGCAAACTTTAACCACCTTGGCCACGGGGCCGGCTGATGAAATGTAAACATGGACTGTGGATCAGACAACAGTACTCTATCAATGCAAATTTCCTGGTTTTGATAATCAGATGTTATAGTTATATAAGACCACATCTCTGTTCCTAGGATACACACGTTTTTAGTGATAAAACAGCAAGACGGGGGCTGGCCCTGCGGCCGAGTGGTTAAGCTTGCGCTCACTGCTTTGGCGGCTCAGGCTTTCGCAGGTTTGGACTCTGGGCGTGGACATAGCACTGCTCATCAGGCCGTGTTGAGGTGGTGATCCACATAGCATAACCAGAGGCACTCGCAACTAGAATAGACAACTATGTACTGGGGGGATTTGGGAAGAGGAAAAAAAACCCACAAAAACCCCCCAAAACCAGCAAGATGTCTAACTTACTTTCAAATGTTTTGGGGAAAACACCATTAAAAAAATGAAACAAAATATAATTGGTGAATGGGAAGAGGATAGTTTTTTGTACTACCAAGTTTTCCCTAAGTTTGAAATTTTATCAATTATAAAAAAAAATCTAGTCATTCTTTTTGAGCCTTCTTTAACCTAACTTCTTGAGTGCTTTTCACTAAGAGGAATCGAGTAGCTGAAACAGGCACTGTGTTTTAATGCTTTAGGGCTGTTAGGAACTGAACCAGGATTTAAAGCCTACCTCTGGTTATAAATCCTCATGTTAATAACGTAATGAATTCCCTAGAAATAATCTCAAAATTGGGTGTTGACATACAGATGTTAACAGTGAATACTATAAATTTAAGTACCAACAAGAGCTTCCTAGTGTAAGCTATAATACTCAATACCACTTTCCTTTGTAAAATTCAAATGAACTCCGATGAAACTACCTGCAGAAGATTTGTTCTAGATTTGCATCTCCATAAGGATGCATAACTAGTAATCCTGGTTTCCTCAAGGGGTCAAAGGTGGAATTCACTGTATTACCCTTTTTAATCTATCTTCTGGTTTTTGAACTATGATTCCTTTCTATTCAAAGAAATGCAAAAAGTTAGTCACTTTATTAAGTACTATACTGGGGGCCCATCCGTGGGGTTGCTATATGATAGCCAGGCAAATCTAACAAGCTATTTAGGATGTAGAAGACCAATTACTCAACTGCATCCTCATCCTATTAGTGAACGTAAGGATGCATGGCATTAGGGATACAAAACAGGTGCATCCTGTTCAACATGTGGTCACTGCCTCAAAAAGCTCAAAATTTCATGTGTAAACCAATTACTACGTGCTAAACTGTGTAGGAGCTCTAACATAGGTATTTTCGTTGTATGATATTTGAATATTGAAAGTAATTTTCATTCACGTTGTTACGTAATAAGCCAAAAGATTACTTAAAAAAAGCTGGTACTGAAAAAAATGTAACTATACACCCTTCAGTAATATAGTAGTCAGCCATTCAAAGTACATCTTTGTATCAGCATATTTTAAGTAGAAACAAGCTGCAGAACACTACTCATGGTACGAACAGCTTACTGAAGGGCACAGGTGTTAAGTCAGGGCAGATGCAGATATGGTTAATAGTGAAACCTTAGTAAGCAGGCTCTAAGGGAGAGAGACTTTATATGATATTCCAATATATACTACTTTTGTAATAAAAAAGTAAATCAGAACATTCCACTGCCACAGCACTGAAATTGTGTGCAACCACAGAAACCGGATGAAGTCAGAAAACAGTGCCTTCGGAAAGCAAGGTAAATAATAAAAAATGTGATGGTTCCTAGGCCTAAATTGCTCCAAGTCTAAATTAAGGAAATCAAGTTAAGGACTCGGGAAAAGACGATTAAAGCTTCCTAGTTTATCTGAACATTATCACGGAAAATGTTCAAACCACCACAAGATAAAATCAGGTAAATTTTAAGTGAAAATAAAGCAGCGCAATATAAAAAAGATTTAATATGCTTAATCCTTCATAACAGCAGATAGCATTTATCTGCTCTAAGTACTTTTCATATATTAACCTTTAACATTCACAATTCATGAAAGTTTACCCTATATTATCATTTCACGAGCGACACTGAAACACAAGGGATAATGATTTGCCCAAGATAAACATCTACTTATGTTGGTCTAAACTCAGGTTTCTGAAGAACCAGAAACAAGACCTTTTTCTCACAGTCAAGTCAGGAATGGCTGACCAATGGCAACTCCAATTCAAAAACCCAATTGCCAAATATCTGGCACTAAGTGGGAATACACAATAAATTCAAAACAAGCCTTTCCCTCTGTAAGCACTTTATTGAGGAGATAAAAGCATAAAATAGGTTAACAAAGCGGGAGAAAGAAGATATCAAGATGAAAGGTGGTAACAATGCTGGAGGGGCAGAGCTAAGTCACAGGAGCAGGTAGGACCCAAACTGGCCATAAAGGCACTACGGCACGCCAATAAACACTATCAGCTCAAGGAAAGGGAATCAAGGTATCGCTCACTTCTCCTTTGCTCTCTGTCAGCTTAGTACTCCATCTAGCCACAGACGGACATGTGGCATGCTGTAGAGACTCAGATTCCACTTCTAAGTTAGCAAGGAACGAAACATTTTATTAGTCGATTCTGTTCTCAAATGGGCCAGTGTTATAAAATGGTTTGGCATATCCAGTGACATAGGTCTGCAGGTATGGAATAGGACTAGGTTTTTAGTAAGCTGGTAATTGCTATTCCTAGAAAATTAGGTACAGGCATTTACCTACACAATTACCCACTACCAGGGCTGCTAGCAAGGTAGACAAACCCGCCTTTTACCTTGCCATGTAACATTAACACAATAAAGCCCAATTGATGCATGCTGCGTTCTTTTAGAAAGCCAAATTCACTGTAATATTGCCCCCTCCTTCCTTTTAAAAGGCTGTGGTTGTAAAAGCTTTTGTTCTTTCCCTGAAAACAAGAGAACTTTGGTCAAAGCCAATTC
This sequence comes from Equus caballus, assembly GCF_041296265.1. Taxonomy (NCBI): domain Eukaryota; kingdom Metazoa; phylum Chordata; class Mammalia; order Perissodactyla; family Equidae; genus Equus; species Equus caballus. Next base: position 33,991,386 of record NC_091705.1, on the reverse strand, counting down.
CCAAACTAACTCTGTCCTTAAATATCAATTTTGAAAAGCAGTGGAGGCTTGCCTCTTCATGGAAGTCATTAACTTCTGTTCTAAAATATGCAAAATAATGAACCACAGTTCCAGACACCAGTTTATTCTCTCAAAAGTCTTAAGTTTATATTGGGAAAAAAACCCCACCCATTTCTTAGAAACATTCAAATTAAAAAAAAAAGTATCAAAGTAAATAACGTCACGAAAGACACACCAACCTTTTGGGGCACTATATTTCCAAGATTAGGCTCTAGGAGTTTCTAACAGGAAGCTAAGAAATTTCTTAACGTCTTTCTACTCATTACCAAGGACTCCCAGCTTCTCCTGTGATTTTGACAGCCATATCTTTGACTCAATTTTTCTACACAGCCTCATTTTACTAGAGATGCCTTCTGGATTATTTGAACCTACAAACCAACTCTAGATTATGCTTTCTAGCCACATATGTGGCACAATGAGCAGTGTACCACCATGCCCTAGCACAAACCAGCCCTTGACACCTTACATAGTGACAGCTCAAAGGAAGATGTTAAAGCTGAGCCAAAATAACCTACATCTTGATTTCAAAGGTTAATGAGTACTTGTAAATGGAACTACTTTATTTAAAACTATCTGAACAAAGAGAGAGAAGGTAACATTTCTCAAACTGCAATCTCAACTAATTAGGGCTTATGGATGTATGGACTAATTGGCAAATGAGTAACTCCCACTAATCTGAAGTATAATTTGGTTTCCACAGTATTCATTACACTTCATTCATGTTAAAGTACAAAAAGTTTAGGGTTTATCCATTTAAATTTTTTTCAAACCAACCACATACTGTCAGGTTTACAAGGATGACCTAACCAATTATGACATAGCCCCATCAACTACAAATGGGATTGACTGTTGGATGGAATTTTACTTTAACTGGCCACTGATTTTACCAAATGAGGTTAAGTGCCTTTATGTTAAATATAATGATCTTCTAACAGAAAACATAGTATTTCTTTTCCATTTTGAACAAAAAACCACAAAATTTCTGATCAAAGAAAGACTACTTCCATTTTTACATAGCAAACATTAAAGACCATGGAACCATACTCTAACAAAACACTAATTACAGCAATCACTTCCAGAAACTGGGATTACCAAGCTAAACTAGATCCCCAGTATTAGGAACTATTTCTTGAAGAGTTCAATCAAATTTAAATTTGAAAAAAGTTTCACTATTTAAAATCTAGCAATTTAGGCAAAATTGTATAACAGATTGACTACAAAATCTTTTATTTTTAACTTAACTTGTTAAAGGAACAGATATAACTTTGGCAAATTTGATGAACAGCACAAAATATTATCCAAACTGAGTAATTTATTGCTGGTCTGAGGCCTGCCTTGTTTTACACATAAGGAGAACTTATACTGCTTCCACAAACAGCAGATTTTCAGTATATAAAGGAATTTAATAGTGACCTACTCAATAAGGCAATCATCTTGGTAGCAAACTTTTATTGAAATCTTACATAACTCAAGCTTTATAAAAAGCCAACATAATTGAAGATTGAGTTCTCCCTCTAAAGCCTTAAGTATTCAAAGCTTGAAACAGTTAATTTAAAGTAAGCAAACAAATAAACAAATAAACAAAACCCCTGCAGCAGATCCTGCTGAAATACTTAAAAAAAAAAAAAAAAAAATCTAAATGAGCTTAATCTTTACAAAAGTTATTTTAGCTCAAAAGCTATAAAATCAAAGTTATCTTAATTCTACAAAGAAGGGAGAGGGTCTTTGACTTCATGCCACCATTTCTTTAGAACCTCATCTTTTTCATCAAATTTGGCCACAAATCAAATTTCTGTGCGCCCCTGTTTTCAGGAGACTCCTCCTGCAGAAGAGGCCAAGTATAAACGTGGAAGAGTAACTGCCTAAGCAAGTAGGAAAATGTTCTGTAATAGTGTGCAAAGAACTGAGAGTTCTGGGTTAATCTCTGGAACTCGATCTGGACCGTGACCTTGACTTTGAACGAGATCTAGAACGGGATCTTGAAGCTCTTTTTGGTGGAGGGGACACAGAACGAGCCTTTGAGGGTGGAGCAGGTACGGGTGAATTGGAGCGAGACTGGCTCCTTGATCTAGATTTTGACTTTATATCACCTTTTCCATTTTCTTTGGGGGAACGAGATCGAGAACGAGACCTGCTTCGAGACTTCTCATACTCATCCTTAGATCTGCTCCGAGAGCGCGAACGGGAGCCCCCAGACTTGGGCTTAGATTTGCTTTTTGATCTAGATTTCCTGCCTTTTGATCGAGAACGTGATCGACCTTTGCTCCGAGACCTGGATCTGGACAAGAAAAGCCAGATTTTTTTTCAATAGCTTGTCAAAACACACAAGTATTACATAAAGAAGTATACTACAAGAAAACATCTAAGGCACGTCATTTACCGGGAGCGACTTTTTGAGATACTTCGAGATCTACTGCGGCTGCTTCTGCGACTCCTACTTCGTGACCTTCTTCTAGACCGTGACCTACAACAAGAAACACAAAAAAATTTTAATCTCAAGTCATTACAACATGAGTATTTGTACAACTTATGAAAAACAATACACAAACCAACAAAAAAATGTAATTGTTCACAAATTAAACCTGCTATCAAAACATCTGGAAAAGAACCCAATGATGCACAACCAAAAAGAAACTAAGACCTGACCTAATTTCAATTAAGCATTAATTGAAACATTTCCATCTGAATTTTTCTTTGCTCTTGGAAGATACTGTTTCCTCTCCTATCCGTATAATTCAACAACTTACCTTGATCTGCTTCCAGAGTAAGATCGCCTATGGCTCGTTCGTGGTTTATCTTCAATGAGCCTAATATTTCTGCCATTTATTTCCGTACCATCCAGTTTATCCAAAGCACGCTTCATGTCAGAGTAGGACCGAAACTCAATTACGCCTTCATTTGTGCGTTCTTTGTGAGCATCCGCATAGGTTACTTCACCTGCCTGTCTCATGAAATCCTAAAAGAGCAACAAGTCTTATCAGACCCAGAAATCTAAAGAAAAAAGATCTACACACTCTACCTGATTCTCAGAAACAAAAAAGCAAAACAAGAGCCTACCTTTTAAGTATCAATCATATCATTTTTATCTTATAGTGCACATACCTTTAAATCCTGCCAACTGCAACGACTAGAAAGATTTTCTACAATAAGTCTGAATTCTGTACGAACAGGTGGTCCATATTTGTCTCTGCCAGAGGTTCTCCGACTGCTGTATCCACCTCCACCACCTTTATCACACGAAGAAAATAATTAGATGCTTTGTAATGATAGGAATGCATAACGTTCTTGAAAAGTTAGTACAAACATATCAACTTTTATTTACTGGAGTAGGACTTTGCTATTATATTGCTAAACCTTCGATACAGTTGTGATTTGCCATAAATTAAATTAAAGGCAAGTCAAATAGACTAAATCCAACTAAACTTCTCCTACAATCTGTTAGAAAGTGACTGCTCCTTTATTCAATTTACCTCGCTAAGTTTTATTTTACAGAACATTGTAAAATATAAAACTTAACTGATTACATGCATTTCTACATTTTACAAAAATGTTTACTAGTTACACTAAGTACTTACATCACAGTGTGAGGTTTTTGGTGGTGGTTTGGCCACAAAACACGCAAGGTAACAGTCACCTAGTTCAGATTAACCAGTTTTGTCTAACCCTTGGAATCCTCACCATCACCCTGCGTCTAATGGCAAAAGGCTGCTGTCGTCATGGCTTCCGGTAAGGTCAGCCAAAGGGTCATAGGGCAAGGGTCACACAATGTATGGAAAAGCCAAGGCCAATCAGGAAAGGCAGTCATCTTAGCCTCAGTGGACACAGCCTCAGCCCCATTGGTCACTTTCAAATTGAAACATCAAGGACTTGTTAAAAAGTTTGAATTCAACATGCAACAATTTCAACATCAAACATTTAACATAACCAAAAATCCCCCCACCTCCTCCCAATAACATGCCCCAACTAGTTCAAGTACAGCATAAAGCTTTTACAGATCTACTTTGTGGTGCAAGGCCACAGTAGTTCAAAATAGCATTTCGTTTGGCCCCCGTCAATTTTAATAACTCTAAGACTCTAACTTAAATCTCCTCCCCTTTCCCCGCCCCCACGCCACCCCCACCCCGCCTGCCCCCAAACTACTACGCTAAGACATTCCCAGTTCTAGCTAACGCACTGACAGGTAAGCAAGGGAGATAAACGATACAGTCATCCCTCACTTCCTCCGCGGGCAGGGCCCACGACAGTGCTGACAGGGGCCCAACGCAGCCACCCCCTCCCAGCTTAGCAAACCCCCCCAACACCCGAACCCTGGCTAGGCAAAACCCACGGCCCGATCCCCGCGCTCCGGCGTCCCGTGGCTACCCGGGCAGGCGTGAAAGCAGCGGAGCCCGGGCGCCCCCGAGTCAAACGACCCCGGCCCCCGCGCCTGCCCGGGCCGGGAGGCCCCACCCCGCCCCGCCCCGTCCCGTCCCCCGTGCCTGCGCCCGCCCCGCAGGGTCCCAAGGACGCGGAGCGCGCGGGGGCAGGACTCACTGCGGCTTCCGTAGCTGTAGCCGTCGCGGTCCCGGCGCGGGCCGCGGGCGTGCTCCACGATCACGCGCTCGCCGCAGAGCTCCTTGCCGTTCAGCTCGTAAACGGCGTCGTCGGCGTCGCGGGAGTCCTCGAACTCCACGAAGCCGTACCTGGGGGCGGCGCGACGGCCGGGACAGGCGGCGCGTCGTTAGGCCGGCGGCGCGCACGCACGCGCTCCCGCCGCCCCCCGCGCGCTCCCGCGGCCCCGCGCCGACGCCATCTTGGAGGCCCTGCCACGCGGCGCCGCGGCCTTGGCCGCCTCTTCCCTCCGGTGGGGCTTGCCGCCGCCAGGCCCGGGACGCTGCAGGCCGACGTGGGCGCACAGGCCCGACTCACCCATTTTTGAGATCTATTTCGAGGAGACGGCCATAGCCACTGAAAAAGCGCTGAATGTCCTTCTCCCGGACGTTGTAGCTAAGGCGTCCTATGTAGACGCGCGGCATGTCCGTGGCGGGCGGGGGGCCCGAGGGCTGGCTGCCGAACGGCTGACCACAGGGCAGGAGCCGCGGTGCGGGTGCGGGGACGGCGGAAGCCGGAACACGCGCCTCACACCGCAGCGGCGGCCGAGTCCAGCCACACAATGGTGCGCGCGCGCCAGGGCTACCCTATAAGGGCGGGCGGCCGGGGGCGGGGCCCGACGCGTGACGTCAGCGCGCAGCACGTAGCCTCCCGCGCTGGAGCCCTGGGCTGGAGGGTCGCTTGCAGGTCCACCGCCCGCCGGGTTTCAGGGAGATGCAGTTTTACTCGCTCCCAGAACTTTGCTCCGCTCATCTTTGTGAATGTCTATACCGTCGTTCCTCCGCGGCCTTGTCGTCTAATTTGTACCTTCTAGAAAACTTCCTTTGCGTGGTCTCAGGGACTGGCGCTTGGGAGGCCGGCTAGGAGAACCCTCGCTTTTCATTGGTTCTCGAGGTTGTCATAATAGATCTGCGTGGTCTCTGATTGGTCTCTTAAGATTAAACTGCGAATTTCCTCCACCAATCGGCTCACACTCTGCCCGCGCCGGCGGCGGAGGGGTAGGGGGCCCAGTTGACTAGCCCATTTCGCGGAATCCAAGGTTTGCGCTCGGAGGTCCTGGTGACCCGGCTGCCATCGCGCTGCGAGCGCACAGCCCTGCTGGCTTGTGTCCCTCGCGGTCTCACGCCATCATCAACCTTCACCGCCTGCCTGCACGTCCCGCTTTCCCTTCGTGGGTCTTTCTTGGAGCACTGGCAGCTGGAGTCGCCTGTAGACTGGTGTGTGCATGGCAATCCCACGCGCCCTGTCGGTGCTCATAAAGGAAGCATGGCTCAGGCCTCTGGCCCGGGAAGGTTGAGCAAGACCTGGCAGCCCTCCTACAGAGGTGCGCTCTTTTCTCCTCCATGTGGAGAGTCCGTTGACCGAATGCCATCTCTTCCCTCAGTGTTTGGAAAGCACCTTGTCTATGTGGCAGAAATACACATTTTTGACTTTGTCACTAGAGAGCCATTTAAAGCTGGAGAAGTAGATGAAAACCCCAAAGGAGTAAGTTTAAGTGGAGAGCAGAAGACCTTGGAGTACCCTGAAACCTAAGTACGGAAAAGGAGACTGGGAAGGAGTGACTAGAGAGGTGGCGAAAAGAGCCTGGTGTCACAGAACCTAAGACAGGGAGGGGTATCACTGAGGTAACACTGGCTGTTGAGATATTTCCGTATACGCCTTCCGGCTCCTCCTGAGCTGTGCAACCTTGATATTCTTCAACTTCTCGTTGAGGGGGGGCGATTTTGCCTCTCAGAGGACATTTGGCAAAGTCTGGAGGCTTGTTGGTTGTCGCGACTGGGAGAGGACGAGTGTTAATACTGGCATCTAGTGGTAGAGGCTATACTGTCTGTGCTTAAAGTTAGATAAATCAAATATATTGGTAGATCTTTTTTTATTTTTATTTTATTATTTTTTGGTAGATCTCTTTTAAAAAATCGTGGAATATAGTGATTAGGGAAAGGAGAATTCAACAGTGTGATAACATTTTTTTTACTCATCAAGTTGTCAATATTTAAGAATTTGTTCAAATTCGTTATTGGCAAGAGGTGAACCAAGAAAGGGCACTCATAGGGTGTTGGTGGGACTGAACATTCCTTTTGGGAGGGTAATAGGGTAGTACTTATTAACAGATGCATATAGGGAGTGGCGTGTTGCCTCCTCTCTCCTCACAACTCATTTGCCCAAAGAGGAAGGTGCAGCTGATATCGTCCTCCACTTCCTCTCACCTCTGTTTCCCCAGAGCCCAATGGTTACTCTTAGCAAAAAAGCCCAATAGCATCGACTACAGAAGAGTAACCAGTCTCAAATATAATTATTGAAAAGAGTGTTGGGCCATCAGTATTCTGTGGAGTCTTGCTGATAATCTAACTCACCTCTGGTGATGTCTTGTAAGAACAACTCAAAGGAGAAATGATGGGTGTACGGTATGAGAGCGCGTTTCTGTAGACACCTACAATTGTGGCAGAAATTGTGAGTGATCCACTGCTCATTCTAAAATTGTGGAGGTAACTGCAGGAGTCTGTCAGCAAGAAAGGGAGAGTTGCTTCAATCTGATCCAGAGGAGAGTTAATAACTTCGAATTCGTAATTATTCAGATTGTAAAGGACAGTCTAGAGTGCACAGTTGTGGATTTCAATCCAGTGGATATTCTTATATATGTTAGCTGGAAACCAAAAGAATTTCCCAAGCACCATGTGATTCGAAGTGGGTGTAAACTGGATTCTGATAGGTTTTGCTGTCTTATGTCTGAAAAATTTAGCATTCCAGAAGCTGTCATCTTGAATGGGTTTTGGAAGAACATGGCGACTCAGGTATGTTTACATGGAGTGTAGTGAATATATCAGGGGTCGCTCCAGAAACGGAATTCCAAAATGGAAATTGTCAGTGGCAGAGTTTGAAATGAATGTGAATCTGATGATTGGAAGAGGCTCGCAGGCCATCACACTACAAGTGCATTCCAACTGGGATATGGGCTTAAATGTGGCCGAGCGAATTCAAACCCTTATTGAAAAACATCTGTACAGGATTCATCTAGACAGCATCTCTCAACCGCAGCATTATTGACCTTTGGGGCCAGATGGTGCTTTGTCGTGGGACCTGTCCTGTGGACTGTAGGGTGTTTTGCGGCATCCCTGGTTGGCATCTACCCACTAGATGCCAGTAGCCGTTTCCCTCCCCGCAGTTGTGACAGTCAAAAAGTGTCTTCACAGGTTGACACATGTCTGCTGAGGCACAGAATTGTCCCCTGATGTATTGCTTTTGACAACGAGGGGATGTATGATGCTGTGAATGGCTTCTCTCGTGTTCTAAGTGTTCAAGGATTAACCAGAGTTTTTAAGCAGAAGTGGAAGGATAACGAGGTTTCACCACTCAAGAAGAGGGAGGGTATACTGAACTGTTTAAATATCTGGTATTATCTCAGCAACATGCCGAGGAAATGTAATGATTAGAGTATGATTAGCTGTGAATATGCAATTTTTTTTCTTACTGAGTACATGAATTTGGGCCCACAGGATCCAAGCACATGCCTCCTAAAGTACTTGGGTTAAGAATTTAGGAACAAATAAAATCTGTTAGTATCAAGTGGAAAAAGTACACAGAGTGGACCAGAGATAGAAATTTGTGAGTTTGTCACAAACTAGATGAAAACTCCAAAAGAGTAAATTTAGATGGAGAGGAGAAGAAAATTCAGAACTGCACTCCGGGGGACTCTATTAATCCCTGTATGTAATTCCTATGGCTGCTGTAACAAATTCTACCGAGTGGCTTAAAGCAGTGCCAATTTATTATTTCATAGTTCTGAAGTCAAGTGGCTCACTGGGTTGAAATCAGCGTCCACAGGGCTATGTTCCTTCTGGAGGCTCTAGAGGAGGGTCCATTCCCTTTCATTTTCCAGCTTCTAGAGACTGTCTGCATTCTTCGGCTTGTGGCCCCTTCCTCCATCTTCAAAGCCATTAACTTTGGTTGAGACCTTCTTACATCCAATCACTCTGACCCCTGCTTCTGTCACATCTCCTTTCTCTGATGCTGAGTCTCCTGCCTCCCTCTTATAAGGACCCTTGTGATTACATTGGGCCCACCTGGATAATCCAGAATCATCTCCCCATCTCAAGAGCCTTGACTTAATCACATCTGCAAAGTCCCTTTTGCCATGTAAGGTAACATCTTAGCAGATTCTGAGGATTGGGATGTGGATATCTATGGGAGGAAGTGTTATTCTGCCTGCCCCAGAGACTCTGAAATTTAGCAGGAAAGGAGACTGGGAAGGAGTGGCTAAGGAAGAGGGAAAGAAACTAAGAACGTATGGTGTCAGAGATGCCAAGAGAGGAAAGGGTTTCAAGGAGGCAGTGGTCCATTGACAAACAAAGTTCACGAGCCTTTGACCCAACCACCTCACTCCTAGAAATCGATTTGACAAACAAGAGGACCAATTTGTAAAACTATAGGCTCCAGGTTGCTGTTCTTGCAATGGAATACTCCACGACTATTAAAAAGAATAAGTTAGATTCATTCATTTAACAAATATTTATTGTGTGCCTACTGTGTGCCAGCCGCTGCTCTTGGCATTGGAAATATAACACTGGAGCTGTGTGTCGGAGTCTGCAGGCCCCAGGCCGAATCTGGCCTGTCACCTGTTTTGTAAAGAAAGTTCTATCGGAACATGGCCACGCCCACTCACTTACCTGTTGTCTCTGCAGGACTCAAGCCACATCAGTGGGGTTGAGTAGTTGCAACAGCGACTGCCCAGCCTGCAAAGCCTAAAATGTTTGTTAACTGGCTCTTTGCAGAAAAAGTTTGCCTACCCCTAATCTATGTTATTGACTTGTAAAAATGCCTGTGTTATGGTAAGTGAGAAAGGCCAGTTTTAATATACGCATGATGCCATTTTTGTAAACAGCAAGCACCCCAAACCTCCAAGCCCCAGTGCTTCATGTGAGTACACGGTATGGTCACGCATCACTTAACAATGGAGATACACTCTGAGACATGCGTTGTTAGGTGGTTTCGATGCTATGTGAACATCGTAGAGTGTACTTATACAAACCTAGATGATATAGCCTACTACACACCTAGGCCATCTAGTACTAATCTTATGGGGCCACCGTCGTATATGTGGTCCATTGCTGACCCAAATGTTGTCACACATCATGTGACTGTATATGTGTGTATTGGGTTGGGTTTGTGGTTGTCTTTGAACATCAGTGGGGGTAGATCCTACACAATTGTGTCCCCACCAACTCTCTCCTTGCATTCCTCACCCCTCCTTCTCCCACCTTCTTATTGTGCTTCAAATGTACCAAACTCATACCCACCACAGGGTCTTTGCACTGAACCTCTCCCTGTATCTGGAACTCTGTTTTCCTATGGTCTATTCTGTCACTTCTGGTTTCTGCTCAAGGTTACCTTATTACTCCTCTGACCCCTCATTTTATTTTATTTTTCCAAGCTTTATGGAGATATTATGGACATATCACATATGCAAGTTTAAAGTGTACAATGTGATGATTATCTAGAGATACATGTATATAATGCAAAATGATTACCACAATGAGGGTAGTTACCTCCATCCCATCACATAATAACCCTTTTTTGTGTGTGTGTGGTAGTAACATTTAAGATGTACTCTCTTAACAACTTTTGAGTTGTTAATACAGTATCATTAATTATGGTCACCATGCTATATACATTAGATCCCCAGAAGATATTCATCTTACAGCTGGGAGTTTGTACCCTTTGACCAATATCTCCCCATTTCCCCGAATCCCTATCCCCTGGCAACCACTATTCTACTCTGTTTCTGTGAGTTCAGCTTTTTAAGATTCTGTATGTAAGTGAGAACATACAGTATTTGTCTTTCTCTGTCTGACTTATTTCACTCGGCATAATGCCCTCGAGGTCTAGCTGTGTTGTTGCAAAAGGCGAGATTTCCTTCTTTTTTATGGCTGAATAATATATACGCACACTGCATTTTCTTTATCCATTTTTCCGTTGATGGACACATAAGTTATTTCCCTGTCTTGGCTATTGTGAATAAAGCTGCAGTGAACATGGGAGTACAGATACCTCTTTGAGATAGTGCTTGCATTTCCTTTGGATAAATACCTGGAAGTGGGATTGCTGGATCTCATGATAGGTCTGTTTTTTATTTCTTGAGGAACCTCCACACTGTTTTCCATAGTGGCTGCACCAGTTTGCATTCCTGCCATCAATGCCCGAGGGTTCCCTTTTCTCCACATCCTCGCCCACACTTGTCTCTTGTCTTTTTGATAACAGCCGTTCTAACAGGTGCAAGGTGAGATCTCGCTGTAACCACCCATTGTACAATAGCCTCGCTCCCTGTGTTCCATATCTCCTTCCCTGTTTCATTTTTCTTTATAGAACTTTCATCACTTGACATACATTTGTATACTGTCTCCCCCACCTGCCTAGAAGACAAACTTCATTAGAGCAGGGATGTTGTCTGACTGTTTTCTGTTATATTCCCAGCACTGAGGAAAGCACCAGGCACACAGTAAGCACTCAGGGAAGGCAGGGTCATCTGGTAATTGTTCAGAGCATGAGAGGTGAGGGTCTCCATTCAGCAGATCTCAGTGTGCTGAAGGGCTCAAGAGGATGTGCTGGCGGGATGGAATCCTCCTCCTTCTGGCTCGTGCCCACCCACGCGGGCTGCCCAGATACTCAGACCCTCTGAGCACTCCAAGGGGTGCGGGCATGCTCGCTGCAGATCCCCCCCTTCCTCTACCAAACCTCATCCAGACAGAGGAGTCTGGTGTGGCTCTGGAGCCACCGGAATTTTCCTCCATTGTCAGTGGGAGTGTAAACTGGCACAGTCACTTTGGAAAACTGTGAACCGTGTGGTAGCATCTACTAAAGCTGTCTGCTTGAGATAAAAGCTGCTAGCATCCACCCGATGACCCAGCAATTCCACACCCAACAGAAATGTGTGCAAATGCTCTCAGTGTGCTGGAAATTCATGGCAGCATTATGTGTAGTAGCCTCCAAACTGGAAACCACTCAGATGCACGTCAGCTGAATGGACACATCGGTTGTGGTTTATTCACACCACACAATACACAGCAAAGAGCGTGGACTACAATGATACACTTCAAAATCAATGATCTCACAACGATGTGACTATCCAGGCAAGACACAAAGGATCCACACTGTATGATTCCATGGATGTAAAACCAAAAAACAAGCAAAAGTGGTCCATGGTATTAGAAGTCAGGCTTGGGGGCAGAGTGACTGGAAAGGGGTCTTCTGGAGCTCTGGTCATGTTTTGTTTCTTGAGCTGGGCGCTAGCTACGCGAGTGTGCTCTGTTTGTGAGAATTCGTTGAGCTGTACACTTACGACTTGTGCACTTTGCTGTATATGTGTTGTACTTCAACGGGAAAGTAAAAAGGGTATTAAATCTCTCTTAAAAATATTTTAACTTACTTGACCTGGAGCCCTCCGGGTCGTGCTGGGGACTAAAGCTCCACTGAGGACTTGATTCATAGTCTTTGCCCACGAACGTCGACTTGTCTGAAACAGTTGTTTATGATTGTTTTGGGGGTGTTTTTTTTTTTGGTTTTGGTTTCCAATTAGGTTTCTATAGGCTCGGAACCGCTCCGTGGCTGGGAAGATGCGGCTCTGTCGCCACCTGGTGGCTATTAGTGTGATTACAGCGGTAGACAAATTCCACCGGTTGTCTCATCCTTGCTGAACGAAGCTGAGAAATAGAAGGTCTTTGAAGGTCCCTGAATCCAAATCTTCTAACTGTCAAGCCCTAATTCACCCAGAGGTTTTCTGGCCGTCACTTGAACACCTCCCCTGATGGAGAGTTCACTACTGAATCAGCCAGCCACATCCATTCTTGGACATCTCTCACTGTGAGTAAATTCTGTATAGAAAGTAAAAAATTGCTGCCTCGAATTGTCTACCCACTGGTCCTGGTTGTGCCCCTGAGGCTGTTCAAATAACCACATCCGTTTCCCACATGTAGGCCTTTCAGATGTTTGGGGGCAGCACACAGACCCTCTGTCCATGTCCTCTCTCTTGGCTAAGTGTCCACAGTCCCCCAGACATCCCTCCTGGGGTCTGCTTTCAAGTGCGTTCATCATCCTGGCTGCTGACCTCTCATCTGTGGCCCTCTTCAGGTGTGGCCCTCCTCGGGTGTGGCCCTCAGAGCTGATCTCGCTCCCTGGACTTCTCTGGACATGCCTGTTGCTTCTGTGGCCCCATTATCCTCCAGGCCAGTTAAGAGCTGTGGCTGCTGTTGGCATAGCTGGTGGTGGCTGCTGTCTAATTTCTCACTCAGCCCTACCTCTTTTGCTGCGTGGAACCAAACTGCGATGGAGAAGCTCCTGGTCTAGCCCACTGTGGCAAACAATGTTTGTCTTGAGAATGGAAGCAAGCTGGGCAGCAGAATGGAAATCCAGTGTTATTGGCAGGTCGGCTCAGGATCATTGCTCCAATTCCTGGGGCAGCTGGGAGACAGAAGTGCTGATGAGGAAAATCTTAGTTGGCCCTGTGTCAGGTGAAGAGCATGAGGCCATGTACAAAATCTGAAGACGATTACTGCAGAACCCCAGCATGCTTCAGGGAGTACTGTGGTCTCCAAGCCTGTCAGAGTCCCTTGAGAGGCAATGCTGGGCCCCTCCCAGACGTCCCCCAAAGCTGGAGCATGTTGGTTTCTGTTCTTCCACCTGGCACTGAGCTGTGGCTCACAGACATTTTGCATCATTAGTTCCATATGCTGTTATTTGGACAAATTTAAGCTGAAGCATATTCCTGAATGCCTGTAAGTGCTCATGTTTATCACTACAGCTCTTATTCTGGCAGCAAAAGCTGCGTCAAATGGTGGCCCTCTAATATCACAGGACCGAGAAGCCGAGCAGAATGGCAACATGCAGGCAGCATCCCAGGGTGTGCCCAGGGTGCAGAACCCACCTCCAGCAGAGTGAGGGAAAGTCTTTTTTTGGTACCTTGCATGGCCCAGGCACTGTGCTAGACTCAGGGGACATAACCAGGGACAAGACAGACCCAGTCAGGCCCTCCAGAGAGCAGCGGTCCTCAGATGTTGGCAAGCACCATTTAAACACGAAGATATGTGGGCCCCATCCCTCAGAGTTGGAGTCACTGGGTGTGGGGCAGCGCCTGGGAATCTGCATGTTCAACATCCTTCTGCGTGACTGTGAAGCAGAGGGTCAGGTGACCGTGGTTTGAGAAATACCGGCCTGGGGCCTCACTACTCAGAGCATGGTCTGTGGACCTCTCCTCCCCCCGTCAGCATCCCCTCAGAACTGGTTAGACATGCAGAATTTCAGGCTCCACCCCACCCCTACTGAATCATAATGGGCATTTTAAGCTGATTCCCAGGAGGATGTGTGTGCAGGTTAAAGTTTGGGAAGCATTGCCAGTGCAAGGTCCAAGGGAGCTTTTTACCCTGCTTCTGTGTTGTTTTGATAAGAGAACGAATATATTCATGTATTACTTGGTAATTAAAAATAAATTAATGAAAAACTTGGCATAAACCAGGAAAATCTTGTACAGGAACGTTCAGAGCAGCTCTCTCCATAATGGCCCCAAACTGGGAACAGCCTAAATGTCCATCGCAGGTGAATGGATAAACAAAAGGCGGCATATTCAAAAAATGGAATACTGCTCAGCAATAAAAAGGAACAACATACAACAATATGGATGCCAGTGCATTGTACTAAGTGGAAGGAGCCTGACCCGAAAAGCTACAAGCAAGGTGAGTCCATTTATCTGATGTTCTAGAAGAGGAAGACCTAAGGGAACGGAAAACAGATTAGTGTTGCAGAGGCTGATGGTTGGAGGAGAGGACTGACTACAAAGAGGCAGGAAGGAACCTTCCAGAGTGAGGGACACGTTCCATATCATGATTGTGATGGTGTTTACACAAACGTATACATTTACTGAAACTCATTGAACTGCGTACTCAAAATGGGTGAATTTTACTGTATGTAAATTATACTAGTAAAAAAGATTTAAAAAACCAACAAAACCAAGACCATCAAGAGCTTTGGGCCATCTTTTTTCTTCCCGGAGAGCCTTGGTTAAGCCTCCCGTCCATCGCCCCCATAGCTAAACTTCCTACTCATCTGACCAAAAATGAAACCTGACCCTCCAGGCACGAAGGAGGTGCTGTGACCCACAGTGTCTCACTCTCACGGTCCACCAGGAGAACCTCGCTTTCAGCTACAGGCTGAGTGTGGTAAAGAGGGTGTTAAGTTAATTCAACAAGAAGGTCCTCAGACTGAAGTGGCTCTGATGCTATGGTGGCCTATGTGAGCAAACCAAAACCTAAGCCTGTAAATGCCTCAAGGTTAAGAAATCGAAACTGTGGAAATTAATAAAAGAAACCTTAACTAAATTGGAGTCAGGAAGGCCTGTAGGGGGCACTCTCATCCCCATCACACCTCATCAATTACACCAAACAGGAAGAGACTAACAGCTTGTATCTTGGACAGGAAGTAAAACTACTTTGCTACTGAAGGGAGATTTCTTTCCCCACCCAGCAACAGCCCAGCCAATGAAAAATGCCACAGCCCAGCCAATGAGAGACACTGCAGCTCAGCCAATGAGAAATGCCACAGCTCAGCCAATGAGAGACACTGCAGCTCAGCCAATGAGAAACGCCACAGCTCAGCCAATGAGAGACACTGCAGCTCAGCCAATGAGAAATGCCACAGCTCAGCCAATGAGAAGCCATTGCTGTGCCTAACCACTCCTGGTGTGTCCCTACATGATTTGAATCAATTTTTGCTCAAGTAAACTCAAAATTTTAGTATGCCTCAGTTTATCTTTTAACAAAGATTAAGAACCTATCTCTGGAGCCAGATTGCTTGGATTCTGTTTCCAGCTCTATCATCTGCTACCTGTGTGACCTTAGACAAATTTTGCCTACTCTCTGTGCCTCAGTTTCCTTGTCTGTAAAACAGAAAAAGTGATAGTACTTGTCTGGAAGAGCTGTGTCAGAATTTTTAAAAGTCATATTATTGTAAAGCATTTAGGACATTGCCTATACATAGTAGGCATCACATAAATATTGGTTATTATTATTTAATAAGTGTGGATTTCATGTACGCCATTTTTTACCCTCAATGTAGCCATGAATATCATTTTTATGGACTTGTTACAAGCTAAGAACTCTTAGTTCTCCATTTTTTATGACAGGCTGATACTAGAAGCAGTCTCTAATCCTATTCCAGCTGTTTCACTGATGGAGGATTCCCAAGGAATGGCCACTTGGGAGGTGGGAGCTGGAGATGGAGCAGAGCTCCTCCAGTAAGGGTGGGGCTCAGCCTGGGTCTGGGCCAGTTTCACTCTGTGGTCAAGAAGACAGGCTCAAATCCCCTCTCCCCAGGAACCTTTCCTGAGCATGTGGCCCTTTCTGATCCCTGACAGGTTGGGATTCTGGTTGCTTCAACTCTATGAGGTCCTCAGTCTCCACCTCTGAAAAATGGGGATGATCCTGGCTCCCAGGGCTGTGGTGGAGATCAGGTGAGATGGCATGTGGCGCTCTTGGTCTGGTCTTGGTTTGGATTCCTTGGTTTGGAAACAGGGCCTGAGATGGGATGCAAGTGCAAGTAGTTTATTTGGGAGGTGATCCCAGGGAACATCACTAGGAGAGAGAAGGTATGGGACAGGGAAGGGAAGAAAGCCAGTAAAGGGTATATTATTAGATTGATGACAATGGTGGGCAACTGGAACTTAATTCCTCTGGGGACTCTGGGAGTCAGTGCAGAGCCCACCTCAGATGCAGTGAAAATGGCCGTCTCCCAATGGAGGGGTGAGGAAGCTGGGGCATTTGTACATCAACCAGGGGGCTGTGTTGGTTGAGCGCTGATTCCAGGAGCATTCACTCTCTGGCACTTCCTGCTCATCTGGGGTGTGGAGTGTCTCCCACAGTCAGAAATCAAGCCCTGGGGCAGAGAGGTGCTGGTGTTCCAGCAAGCTGACTTGGACTGGTGGAGGTGAGTGTTGAGACCACGGGAGCAGCTCAGCATCTGCCACAGGCATGTCGGCTCGTCTCCCCTTGCAATTCTGTTTTGATGGTATCTTCCCTGATCAGAGTGTATGGATGCCTGGCTTCTGGTGAATGGGCCTGGACCACTCCAGCAGGTGCCCCCATCATCTACCCTGCCTTCACCAGCTCCTGCTTGACATGCCAGCCCCTGTGGTTGTCTGTTGCTCCGCCCTTCCCACAAAGGTCCAACAAGAAAGCTGAGAGAAAATAAGGACCCTTCCTCAGATTGCAGATTAGCACAGGAATGCCTGTTTACCACGTGAAAGACCTTTTGATGCCTGCTATAGAAAAACACCCCTAAGGGGTTGGGGACCAGACTGACTTCAGCTCTAAGATCAGCCTGGCAGATGTCTAGTGGCCCCGTGGCCCACTCCTGGCAGGGACTGTGGGCTGTTTCAAGTGTGAATGTCAATGTTTCAAAACTTTGGCCACCAACATTTTGGGTGTGTCTTGGAGCTGTGGAGGGCCATCTCAAAGAGTTATCCAACTTTACGCCTTTCCAGCAGGGTGCCAAGTCATCTCACGCCTCTGAGCCTTGTTCCTCAGCTGTAAAATGGACGTAATAATAGGATGATCCCCACAGAGCGGAGCTGAGAGGTAAATGAGATGGTGAGTCTTCAGTGCCTGGCATGGTGTAGACCAGCGGTTGGCAAACTGTTTCTGCAAAGGGCCAGGCAGTCAATACTTTGACTTTGTGGGCCAGATGGTCTCTGTTGCACCTACTCAAATCTGGCCTCGTAATGCTGAAGCCCCTCAGGCTATAGGTAAATGTTATAAAAACAGGTGCTGACCCCTGGGGTAGAGAATGGGCAGGATGGGGAGGATTTTATTTCTCCCTCTTAGAAGGAAGAAATGTTTCTTACCCATCCTTGTGTCCTCCTTTGGGCTCAGCATGGGGCCTGGCATGTAGTAGGTGGTCAGGAAATGTTTACTAAAGGAAGAAAAACAGCATGAGATAGGGAAGAGAATGGCCTTTGGAGTCAAACAGACCTGGGTCCAGATTGACTTATTCTCCACGTAACCTGTGTTAAAGAAAAAATTGTTCGTAACGCTTGTTAAATAATGATAAGGCAGACTATTCAGGGGACCTATCAAGATACGTACAGGACGACTGCAATGGGGTTTTGCAGGAGGGGAGAAGATTGAGCGCAACTCCACATACAACAAGGAAAAGTGTAATTTATAGCTAAAGAGCGGCAAGTGGGTGGTCAGTGGGTGGAAATTGACTAAGGGGAAATATTGGGAATAAGAGAGAATTCTGCTTAAATCAACCTAACAGGATCCTTGCTCAATGTAGGTCAGGGTGATCAGATATCACCTGGGGGATGATGGGGGCTTGATCAGATATTGAGGATGATCAGATACCAGGGGTGGGGATTCTGGCTAAACCATCTTAGTGGGATTCTTGCTACAATCGTATGTATTAGCAGAGACACACATGGAAGCCCCAAAGTCAGAGCCTGGTTGGCGGAGAGTTCAGAGAAGGCTAAGTACTGTTTGGTCATGGAGAGTCTGTGACCTAAGCTGAGACACTTCCCTCTCTGAGCCTCTTTGCCTGTAAAACGGGCATAGTAATAATAATACCTACTGCGTAAGGTTGTGGCAAGTGTTAATGGAGATTGTGGGAAGAAGAGTGGATGCTGAAAAAATATTTTCTAGAAAGCATGAATAAAGGCTCCACCTTCCGTGATTTTTAACCCATGGCCTTCAACCCTTAGTTGCTCTGGACTGAGGACCATTTCTTGTCTCCTGCAGTCTGTGCAAACAGCCTCCTCTGGCCCATCTTGGGTACTGAGGGTGGAAGGGGGATGGCGCTAGGGGAGAGGGGTGGCTGTCCCTAAGAGAGTGAGGCGGGAGTCCTGCTTCCTGTTCTGAATTCAGGGCCAGGCTGGCAGTAACTGCAGACAATCAGTTTTTGCCCGAAGGGCTCAATGTTGGCTGTAAAGAATTAACGGCCAGGAAAGGTGTCTGCCAATTATTTTTCAACTCAAGGTGCACAGATTACAGCAACACAGCTGAGCTTATTTCAGATCCAGGCCTCCCAGAGCTGGCTGACAATTAACCTCTTACTGACTTCCTTCCCAGGAGAGTCCAAGAGTCAGGGGCCTCTCCTTCAAGGGCACGCTCAGACTTCCAACTGTGTGTGGAACATTCCACATTTCCACAGAGGAGTAAGGGAAGGAGGGACACACATGTATCTTGGTTTAGTTGCTCTAGAAGCAGGCGCTGAGAAAAAGATTCGAGTACATGAAGTTTACTTGGGAGGTGATCCTGGGAAATACCAGAAGGAGGGTAAGGAAGGGAGGTGGGGAAGGGACAGAGTTTAGAGGTGTATCATCAAGCCAGTTACTCTGTGGGTGATGGAGCTTAGTCTCACCTGGGGATCTGGGAAGCAGTGTAACACATACATCTGAAATTGCCCCATCCGAGGGTGAGGGAGCTGGGGTATTTATACGCTGACTCCTGTAGATCACTGGTTGAGGGCTGCTGCAGGGGTGTTAATTACCCAGCACTTCCAGCCTGTCTCACTTGGTGGCCAAGATAGTCCTCAGGCAGGAGATGCAGGTGTTGGTAGCTGGCATGCCCTGAAATGGTAAGGCCTGGGGGATTTGAGCAAGGTACCCACTGAGTCCGCTGCAACATGTACTGAAGGCCTACTCTGGTCCAGGCACTTAAGATCTGCGATCTCACTTAACCTCTGTGTATATCCAGAACTGAATCTTAGTTAACCTTCTCTCTCCGGACCTTCTCCCCGGGGACGAGGGTGAGGTGAGTAAAGCCCTGGTGCCAGGTGCAACATTTAAGGGGGCACTAAAAACCACAGCAATCCAACAATATTTTAATGCAATATTTTAAAAAAAGTGAATGCATAAAATTCACGATGAACAAACTATCGGAATTTTAAATCAAGAGAGAATCAGTAACAGTGCCAAGCCAAGCCATATTGAAGCCTGAGGCGAAAGGAAAAATCAGTGACACTGATTATGTTCATCATGGATCTTTTTTTGGCATTCATTCTTCGTTTTAAAAATACTATTGCATTAACACATTATTTATCTTGATTACTGAATTTTTTGGCATGCCCGTGTATTTGGTGCCCGAGGCAAGTACCGCACTAGTCCCACCCTAGTCCTCGCTCTGCTCCTCTCTCCCCATCTTCCGCCATCTTGGTAGATTGCACTCAGTCCATCAGCTGCTCAAGCCAGAAGTCTGGGGTCCCCATGGCTCCCCTCCTTCCCTCCCCCTCCCCAGCTGTGCTGTCACTGATCTTTCGGGCCTACCTCCAAGCATCTCTCAAGTCTGTCCTCTTTTCTCCATCTCATTGCCATGACTCTTCCAAGAGAGAGGTCCCCATTCATGGTCTTCTTGGCAGACAGGAATACCTTCTTGGATTTCCCTACAAGCTCTGACGTGTCCACTCTCATCAGTGCTTCTAGCACGCACACTACTGGCTGTTTCTCTGGCCTTCTTCCTTCCTTCCCTTCCTCAAGTCCTCCCACATCCATGTAAGTTCTCCTTCCACTATGAGATACCTTACTCCCATAGTTCTTACAGAGGCTCTTTTTTTGTGACTAAATCCTAAAAAATACCCCAAGTCTGCTGCCAGTTCTCCACCATCTTGGCTGCTCCGAGTGGGCTTGGGGGGTAACCCGAGGCACAGACTCCTCTTGGAGCCTCAGGGAAGCAAAATCCGCTCTGATCTTTCTTTATCCCCTCACCTACTTGGATTGCTATTTTCTTACTCTCCCACTTTGTGTCCGAGGCTGAGGGAAATTGGGGCACTGGGTTCCTGAGACCTGAGAAATGTCTTTCTCTTATTTATAGTCTCTCTGCGTCTCTCTACTTCCTTGGTTCCACCTCCAGGCCTGGAAGAGATGACCTTCTTGTAGTGGGGTGGGCACTTTCCTGACCTCATTTCCTAAACCCCCTCTTACAACTGCTTGTAATAAACTCCAGACTCAAACCTCCAAGCATGGCCCTTGATATGTAAAGGGAAAGTTCTGGAATTAAGAAACTTTCTCTTTTTTCCCCCTCCCAAGGCCAGGTTTTAACTACTGTCTCTAGACAGACTCAAAGTCAAACTATGACCTCTTTATTTCAGGGGGTGTCTGCACTCCTCTTACAGTAATAAATGTCCTTGATTCAAGGGGAGGGTGTGGTGGGGTGAAGGGACACAGAGCATCGTGATTCATAGGGATGCAAAATAGATGGACGCGTCTGATAGTTTCAAAAAATTATCTCCTTTACGTAGTCAAGTGGGTCCCCAGTTCCCAATACCTTTGCTGACCTCCTGGGCATTCACTATTTCTGGAGAGTTCCCGCAAGTTCTCCTGTTTAGCATCACCTCCCACGTCAGGGCCATATTTGTCTTGGGCATACAGATGGCTCCTTTGCTAACTTATTTAAGTTCTGAGTGGATACAGAATCTCCTTGAATCACTGGTGGTGAAATCCAAACTTTGGGTGGGCATTTCAGTGAAAAAAAGGGAGACCAGGATTCTAATCCCAGACCTGCCTGGGTCTAAAGTCCCTGAGTGTAAAATGGGGACGATAGTGCCCCCTGCATGGGTTGTTAGAAGGGTTAAACGAGATAGTGGGTGTACAGCGAAGCTTCCCACAGCAGCTGGCACTGACCGAGCGCTCCCCTGGTGTCTGTTTCCTCCTGTCCTTCTCCACTTCTCCACCTCCTCAACCTCCTGCCATCCCCTGCTCTCTGGGTTGAGCTTCCCTGTTCCAGAATTCTTGGCTTCTGGAAACAGAGCTTAGTCCTGGACTTGTTAACCTGCTCAACAAGGCTAACCCAGCCCCCAGTACCAGGCCACCCCGCTGCTGTTGAACAGTGCAGTGATTGGGCATGAGCGGGCTGACTCATTGTTAATGCAACTTTCTCAGCAAAGAGCCAGGCGTGTTGGTTCTCCAGTGCTATGATTGACCTTGGAGCTGAAGATTTCCCCGATACCATATGATTATTTGATCATCATCATTATTGTACACATACACACACTCACACAGATTCCTGTGTTTTGAGTCCTGAGTCCTGGCGTCTGGGAATCTCGGGTCTGCAGAGGTGTTGGGTTAAGGGAGGTGGGTAGGGGAGCAGGAGAGAGGACAGAAGTCCATCTAGGTACCTACAGTCCCTCCTCCAACCTCCTCCCCGCCAGGTCTATGCACTGTCCAGCCCTCATAGCCCGGGTCTTACTTTGTGTCATACCTATTCTGAGCGGGGGGGACGTAGTCCTACAAAGCCCAGTGTGGAATTGCCCCTGTTGATCTCTTGACTCTCAGGTCTTGAATTTTGTCTCCCCTCTGTCCTCTGTGCCCCAGTCACCATGACCTCCTTTTGATGACCAGAACACATCAGCCTCTTTCCTTCCTCAGAGCCCCGTCACCTGCCCTTCTAGTCCCTCTGTTGGTGCTCCTTCCCGCTCTCTTCCCATGGCTGGCTTCTCATCCTTCAGTGCACGAGTCACCTCTTCAGGGAAGTCTTCCCTGACTACTCTATCTAGAGAAAATCCCCCTAAAATTACTTATCACGGTACCTCACTTGCTTCTTTCACAGCAACTATTTTGATTATTTTAACCCTTTTTTTTTTTTTAAAAGATTGGCACCTGAGCTAACAACTGTTGTCAATCTTCTTTTTTTTTTTTGCATATATATTTTTACTTTTTCCTTCTTCTTCTCCCCAAAGTCCCCCAGCACATAGTTGTATATTCTAGTTGTGGGTGCCTCTGGTTGTGCTGTGGGATGCTGCCTCAGCATGGCCAGAGTGGTGCCATGTCCGCGCCTAGGATCCGAACCGGCGAAACCCTGGGCTGCCAAAGAACAGTGCGCAAACTTAACCACTTGGCCATGTGGCCAGCCCCTTAACCCATCTTTAAATATGCTTTTCTGTCCCCTCCACCAGATTGCCCACTCTACGAGGGTAAGAGCCATTTTTGTTTTGTTCCCTGTGCTATCTCCTGCATCTAGGTAGTGCTGGCACACAGTAGGTGCTTAATAAATCTTTGTAGAGGGGTGATCCTCACTTCCCCTTGCCATTTTATTATCTTAAATGAATTTTGCAGGCAGCCTGATGGGCCATCTGGTTGACCCAACTTGGAATCATTTCTGGGGCCAAGTCTCCCTCTCCCTCTTTAAAGGCAGCAGGGGTTGGACCCTCCAGGGTGTAATGCCTGAGGCTCCTTGAGACATGCATCGCCAAAATGAACCCCAGCTGGCTGCTTTCTTCCTAGTAAGCTCTTCTCCCTACATCTGGTGAGGGGAAGTCAAGGAGTGGGAACTAGTCTTCACTGAGAACTTACCATGTGATAGCTCTGTGAACTCGGGCAGATTAATCTCTATGGGCTGCAGTTTTCCCATCGCTAAAATGGGACTAACAGAAATACAGGATTTCTCAACCTGAGCACTATTGACATTTGGGGCTAGATAGTTCTTTGTTGAGCGGCATGTGTGTCCTGTGCATTGGAGGATGTTTAGCAGCATCTATCCACTAGATGCCAGTAGCAAACCCAGTTATGACAATCAAAGATGTCTCTAGACATTGCCAAATGTCCCCAAGGGGTAAAATCACATGCCTCCCCACACCCCCCCATTGAGAACCACTCCAACAATATCTACCTTACAGGATCCTTGGTAGGTTAAATGATGTAGGTCATGTCAAGTGCTTATTATTATGCCCGGCATAGAGTAAAGATTTAATATATATATATTTAAAATCTATTATTGTCCTTATTAACATCATTATACCAAAGGCCACAAGGAGTTTCAGGAAAGAGAGGTGCATATAGGGAGGGAGGCAGGCAGGCCCAGGAAAATCCAATCCTGTGCTGATGGTGAGCGGGAGCCATCTGGTCCCTGCTTCCAAGGACTGACATAAAAGTTTCAGGAAATTTGCAAATCAGTTGTTAAACATAGCCCACCTTGAAACTGGCAACGGTAGGAGTATTTACACCACGGGAATTGGCAGATGCTACACAGCAGAGCTTTATTTTCAGGAACCACCTGGCTACCACATTAAATGGTACCACCTTTATTAACACATTAAATGACAAGATCTTGTGATGGGTGTAATAACTACTGACATTTTCAAAGAACGATGAACATCCATGGCATTTTGAGATATCAGCAACAACAGTAATACGATATGAAAATATCCGTGATTTCTATTGGTGACAAAGTCACAGGTCCTGGTTTGTTGCCCACATTCAGAACTGAAGGAAACGCTAAACTTCAGTTAGAAGTAGGAGAAAATAAAGATGTATTTTTTTCATCCACACACCCCCTGAGTTCCATCCATGGACCTCAGTTAAGAACCTCTGCTCTGGTGGACACATTTGGTGGGCGGTAAAGTGTCAGCGAACCTGGGCCTTAGAATCAGACAGACCTGAACTTGAATCCCCAGCCTGCTGGTTACTCAGCGGGGCGGGTCTTCATTTCCTCAATCTCTAAGTGGGAGTCTGAACCTCATGGGTTGTGGAAATTAAATATAACAATGTAGTTAAAGTGCTTTAAGAGAGGCCTGGCACCCAGTGGGGTGTGTGTGTGTGTGTGTGTGTGTGTGTGTTGGGGGGAGAGGCTTAATAACACGTCTCCCCGTCTCCACGTGTCTGCAGAGATCTCTGAATTTGAGTGGCAGAGATAGTGACAGATCTCACCCCAGATGGCGCTCCTGGTTCATCTTTATTTTTAGTTTCTGTCTGGGTGAAAAATTTGCGACATGTACACCAAGGCAGAACAAATAGAATTATGACTCACTTTTCACAAATTGTGTAGTGGATTTCACATAGTTTTCATGCTTGATTTTCCACCATGTTTCAAACTGTTACAAAAATGTTTTTTTTTTCCCCTTTCCTTTGGGACGTTGGGACATGGGTCCCAGTGGGGTGGGGGCATCGTGTTGCCCGCCTCCTCCCTCCTTGCCTTCCCGGTGGCACAGTGAGGGGAGAACCACACTGTCCTCAGCCTGGAAGCTTCATTATTCCTTGGCACAGGACCGTTTTTCCAGCTCATTAGAACCTGGAGCTGAGATAAAAGAGGGCAGAGCCATTAGGTGGCAATTTATATGTAAATGTGGAAGTTACTGAAGAAAGAGAGTCAGCCAGTGTTCTTCAGTAAGCCTTCCAGTTGGGACCCTTCTGGAAAGCGCGCATCAGCCTCCAGAGCCCTGAGTACACAAGGTCCTGTACTCCCCACCGCCCTCCACCAGGCTCACGGTGTGTCTCCTTGTCTTCACCCTTGAGGAGACTGAGACCAAGGTCACACAGTGAGTGACATGCAGGGCCAGCACTTAAAGACACAGGTGGACCCCAAAGGCAGCACTGCCACTTTATGGGGTACTTCTGAGAGGAGGAGACCCATCTGACCAGCCTGCAGCCTCACACCCTCCCTTCTCCTCTCTTCAGTTTTTTTCAGCCTATTGAGGCTCGTCTTCTGGCTCGGGAGCTGAGGGGAAAGGTGTACTGTATGCCCCGTTAATGAGATTTAATTAAGCAGTGATTGTGCCCAGGCTGTGCGGTGTATGTGTAGAGGATGGTCACTAGCAAAGGAGCCCTCTGGGCTCGGTCCCGAGCTCCCATACTGAGGTGTCAGGAATTAAAATGGAGGACGTTAAGAAGGCCAGAGCCGAACCTTCTCCCTAAAGCTAAAGAAAAGTGGGCTTCATCCTCACTCCAGGCTTTTCTTCCCTGTGGTCAGTAGCCTCTAACCAGCCCAATCTCCAACTTCTTGAGAGTGACAGAGTCAAAGGGACGAGTGAGAGGACAAGCTGTCGTGCTAGGAGAAGCAGCCTCCTTCTTCCTATTTCTTCAGCCACCTGGCAAGTAGTTTTCTGAGGAGGGGCAGACATCCTCACCTCTGCCAAGTGCTGAGCTCTTCAATCTGTCCCATATACTATCTTACTGCCCGAGGCCTTGAGCTGGCCCACACAGTATTCTCCCTCCTTAGGTATGGGGTGAAGATAGAGGCAAGGGACTGGAGGTGATGTGTGTTGGGGGAGACTGAGCATCTCCTTAAAGCAATATATCCTAAGTAAGAGTTTGTTCTTGGTCTTAAGAGCAATGGGAAACCCTCAAAGAGTTTTAAGCAGAGAATTGATGTGGTCAGATTTGTAGTTTAGAAAGATCTCTCTGGCTTCTATGGGGAGTGAGTGGGAAGCAGTGGATAGAAAGATGAGTTAATGGGCTGATTTAGTCATTTAGAAGAGAAATATGGTGCCCAAACCAAGGTAGTGGTAGTGAAGGGGCAGACAATAGGATGGATTTGGTAGAGACCAGGATACTGAATCAATAGCACTTGGTGATTGATTGGATGTGAGGGTGAGAGAGAAAGGATACCCAAGCTGTGGCTTGAGCACCTGGGTGGGCAGTGATGTCTGCAGTTTCCTGAGACTGGACTTCAGGAGGAGAAGCAGTAGGTTTGGGGGGAAAGATGATGAGGTCAGTTTTGGCCATGCTGAGTCTGATGAACCTGTTGGACATCCAAACAGAGATGTCTGGTCGGAGTTCAAGAAGGATGTTTGGGAGACATTAGCACATAGATGGTAATTAAATTGAGAAAGGGAAAGGTCTGAGGACAAAATCCAGAGGAGGAGGGTGGGAAGGATGGAAAGAGGAAGATGATTTCACAAAGTTGACTGAAAGGTGATGGCCAGAGAGGAAGGAGTGGGGTGTTATGGAAGGTGATGAAAAAGAGTATTTCAAGGAGACAGGATCAACAATGTGAAATGTGGGGAGAGGTCAAATAAAATAAGGACTTGGCAAAAGTAGGGGTTGGAGAGGGTCGAGGAGTGAATGGGAGGTGAGGATATAGAAACTGTGGACAACTCCTTTCCCCCCACCCCTCTCCTTTTCTTCCTTACTTCCTCCTAATAAAAAGAAGGAAATAAGAGTCACCTTGAATGCTACCGTGGGATGACCATTATTAACATTTTGGTGCCCAGCCTTCTATGCATCTTTCCAGGTACCACACATTGCAATGTATAGAAACTTTATCTTGAATGGGATGATATACTTGCTGCTTTTATTAGGATTTGCCCCCCAACACCACATCAGCACTCAATCCCTTGTCTTAGCCCTTCCCCATAAGCTGTGTTAATAACTTAATAGATGTTCTCATATTTTTCTCTTTACATATACAATCCCCTACAGGGTGTGTGTATGTGTGATTGTTTTATAAAAACAGGATCATATTCACACTTGCTCCTCCCCTCAGCAATACCTCAGTGAAATTCCTTTCAACTATCTGGAGGAGCTCTGATTTGTTCCTTTCAATCCACGTAATGTGCATGGCTGTGCCACGTTTTATTCAGGTGAACTCCCGATGGATATTCACTTTGCTTCCAGTTCTTGGTCACTAGGAACAACACCACAATAACCATTCTCATATATATGTTCTAGTAGACTAGGACTTTTATCTCTATGGGATAGATTTCCAGGAGTGAAATTGCTGGGTTGAAGAGTGTTTTTTTTTGCTGAAATTTTATTATAGAAAATTTCAAATATATAGAAAAATTGAATTATACATCTAACACTGATATACCCATCACCTATATTTACAATGAATCTTTTGCTGTAGTTGCCTATCTATCATCTACTCATTCCTCTTTTCATTTATCAATTCCTCTTACCTTTGGCACATTTCAAAGTTGTAGACATCACTCCACTCCACCACTAATCACTTTAGCATGCATAGCATTTACTTTAGTATTTGTTTACAGATTTTTTCAGATGTAACTTATATGCAGTGAATTGCACAAATCTTGTGTACCTTTCATCAAGTTCTGACGATTACGTACACCTATGTATCCCAAATCCCAATTAACTTATGGAACGCCACCATCAGCCCCAGGAAGTTCTCCTGTGTCCCTCCCGAGTCAATTCAGCTCCACCCCTCAGTAAAAAACACTGTTCTGATTTTTCATGCTATATTAGTTTTGCATGTTCTAGAATTTCATGTAAATGAAATCGTACAGTATAAATTTTTTTTTAGTAAGGCTTCTTTGACTCTGCATAATATTTTTGAGATTTATTTATATTGTTGTTTGTACTTTTTCATTGCTCAGTAGTATTCAATTTTATGAATATATCCCAGTGTGTTTGTCCATTCTCCCGAGCTGGTTTCAACTTTTGATTATTATGAATAATGCTGCTGTGAACATTCGTGCACAGTTTTTTTGTAATAGATATACGCTTTCCTTTCTCTTGAGTAAACTCCTAGGAGTGAGATTGCTGCTCATAGGTAGTGTGTATTTAGCTTCGTAAGACACTGAGAGATATTTTTCCAAAGTTATTGTACCATACACACTCCCCTCAACAAGGTGTGAGTTCAAGTTATGCTACATTCTTAACGTCGGTTGACGTCGTTAGTCTTTCAATGCAGCCATTTTGGCAAATAGGTCCAGGTATCTCCTGTGATTTCCCTTTACTTTCTCCTGATGACGAATGACGTTGATCATATTTTCATGTGCATGTATTTTCTCTTGTGAAGTGTTTGCTAAAATCTTTCAGTAGGGGCTGGCCCGTGGCCGAGTGGTTAAGTTCGAGCGCTCTGCTTCAGCGGCTCAGGGTTTCACTGGTTCCGACGCTGGGTGTGG
Organism: Equus caballus; assembly: GCF_041296265.1. Classification (NCBI taxonomy): domain Eukaryota; kingdom Metazoa; phylum Chordata; class Mammalia; order Perissodactyla; family Equidae; genus Equus; species Equus caballus. Next base: position 33,963,129 of record NC_091705.1, on the reverse strand, counting down.
ACATGGCACCACTCATCAGGCCCTGCTGAGGCGGCGTCGCACATAGCACAGGCAGAGGCACTCACAGCTAGAATATACAGCTACGTACTGGGGGGCTTTGGGGAGAAGAAGGAGAAGAAGAAGAAGAAAAAAAAGAAAAAGAAGATTGGCAACAGATGTTAGCTTGGGTGCTAATCTTTGGAAAAAAAACCTTTCACCATTTTTTAATAGGCATTTAAAAAAATTATTGAGTCATAGGAATTTAAAAAAATATATATACTCTGAATACTGGCTATTTGTCACATCTATACATTTTATGCATTTTTTTCCCAGCCTGAGAATTGCATATTCATTTTCTTAAAGGTGTCTTTTGATGAGTAGACATTTTAAATTTTTATAAGTCTAATTTATAATTTTTTTCTTTTATGATTATTGCTTTTATGATTATTCTTTTATGACTTTTTTATGGTTATTGCTTTCTAAGTCCTGCATAAAAAACCTGCTGAAGGAGTCTAGTCTCTAATGTGAGAAGAAAGTCACCTACATTTTCTTCTAGAAGTTTTGTAGTTTTAGCTTCAATGTTTAGGTCTGTTGGGGAGGAGGAAATTCCCCCCTTCTACCCTTCTTGTATCTTTGGCTGGACTAATAGTAAAATTGACACAAGACCAGATTAACAGGAGAATACTCAGTTTATTATGTACGTATTGGAGGTCATAGGGAAATGATGCTCAGAGAGTGAACAAAGCAGGCAGTATATGTATATTTTACACAAAGAAACAAATTTGTGAGGAAAGATAGGACAAAGAAACTTAGGTCTGAGATATGTAATTAGTGAGGAATTTAGGCAGAGTTTAGGCTTAAGGTAGCAAATGAGTAAGGTTCGTTTATATAGACTTCCCGGCCCGGAACCCCCAGCTCTGGGGATAAGGATGCAAGGGGAGCACCTCTCACATGGGAAACTTATTTCCTGCTTTCAGGGGAACAGAGACAGGAGGGTCAGAAGGCCCTCTTTGCTTCTCAAGTAACTTTCATTCAAAATAATCAATATGCTATTGTGGGGTATTTTGGGGTGGCCCGCGCAGGGCCCCAACAGGTCTGTGGTCCATCTTGATTTAAGTTTTGTACATGGTGTGAGGAGGCAAGGGGCGAGGGTCACTTTTTTCCATATTGGCTACCCATAGTTGTCCCAGAAAAATTTATTGAAAACATTTCCTTTCTTCATTGGATTCCTTTGGTATCTTCATCAAAAATCAACTGACCCTGTAAGTGAGGATGTATTTCTGAGCTCCCTATTCTGTTCCATTGATGCATCTGTCTATCCTGATGCTCCAATGCCTTGCTTACCGTAGCTTTGTAGTAAGTCTTAAGTCAGGTTGTGTTAGTCCTCCAAAGTTGTCCTTTTTCAAGATTGCTTTGGATATTTCTAGGTCCTTTGCATTTTTATATAAATTTTAGAATCAGTTTGCCAAATTCTACAAAATGGACTGATTGGTTTATGGTTGAGATTGCATTGAGTGTATAGACAACTGACATCTTAAAAACACTGAGTATTCCAATCAATAAGTTTGGTATATTTCTCCATTTATTTAGATCTTTAATTTCTCTCAGTAATGTTTTGTGGTTTTTAATGTAGAAGTTGTTAAAACAGAGGTTTTTAATGCAGAGGTAATGTCTTTTGTTAAATTTTTTTCTTAGTATTTCACGTTTTTTGACAATCCAGTAAATGAAATTGTTTTTCTATTTTCACTGCTAGAATATAAAAACACAATCGATTTTCGTGTATTGTCCTTGTATCTACAAGTTTGCTAATTAGATGTTTTGTAGATTCCTTAAGATTTTCTGTGTAGACAATCATGTCATCTGTGAATAAAGACAGTTTTATATCTTCCTTTTCAATCTGCCTCTTACCTTTTATCTTGCTTTCCTTCACAGGCTAGGACCTCTGGTGCAGTGTTGCATATATTCCCTCAATCTTAGGGGGAACAGTTAACTATCCAATAGTAACTATCAAGTATGATGCCAACTGAGGTTTTTTGAAGATGGCATTAATTAGATTGAAGTTTCCTTTAATTCTGCTTTGCTGAAAGTTTTCTTTTCTTTTTTAATGAATGGCTGTTGATTTATCTTTTCAAATGATTTTCCTGCATCTATTTGAATGAATATTTGATTTTTCTCTTTAGTCTGTTAATACTGTTGATTACGTTGATTGGCTTTGCATAAGTTAAACCGAGCTTGGATTCCCAATTTGGTCATGATGCATTTTACTTTTTGTATGTTTTGGGTTCTATTTGCTAATACTTGTGAAGGATTTTTGTGTCTATGTTCATAAAGGATATTGGTCTGGATTTTTTTGTTTTAATTTCTTTTTCATGTTTTTCATCAGGGATATATTGGTCTCATAAAAGGAATTGGGAAGTATTCTTTTCCATTTTCTGATTTTCCTGAGATAGGATTTAATTCCTCCTTAATAAAACTTGCTGGTGAAATCACATGAAGTTTTTTTTTGCGGGCAGGTTTTTTTGTGTGGGTGTGTGGAAAGGTTTTAAATTATGGATTCAATTTTTTATTAGATCTATGATTATTTAGATTTTCTATTTTATTTCCTATCAATTTTAGTAAGTTGTGTTTTTCAAGGAATTTGTCTATTCTGTCTAGATTGTCTAAATAATTTGTAGTGTAAAGTTATTTATAATATTCTTTTATTCTTTCCATATCTGTAGGATTTGTAAGGTTGTCTCCTCTTTCACTTCTGGAGTATTGATAGTTTGTGATCTTTCTATTCTTCTCATGGTCAATCAAGCTAGGGATTTATTAATTTCATTGATCTTTTCAAAGAACTGGCTTTTGGCTTTGTTAATATTCCTCTACTGTTTATTTTCTATTTTGTTTATTTCTGTTCTCTCTCTCTCTCTCTTTTTTTTTGCTGAGGAAGATTTGACCTGAGATAAATCTGTGGACAATCTTCCTCTTTTTTCTTTTTTTTTTCCTGTGAGCCCCCACCACAGCATGGCTGCTAACAGACAGGTGGTGCAGGTGCGCACCTGGGATCTGAACCTGGGCTGCCAAAGTGGAGCCCTTCAAACTTAACCACTAAGCCGCTGGGGCTGGCCCTCCTCTTCCTTTTTTTTTGTACTCTTTCATTGCCAGAATCATTTTTTTTGGTGAGATTGGCCCTGAGCTAACATCTGTTACCAATCTTCCTCTTTTTTTTTTCTCCCCAAAGCCCCAGTGCATAGTTGTATATCCTAGTTGTAGGTCATTCTAGTCCTTCTATGTGGGACACTGCCACAGCATGGCTTAGTGAGCAGTGTGTAGGTCTGTGCCTGGGATCTGAACTGGTGAGCCCTGGGCCACTGAAGTGCAGCGTGTGAACTTAACCACTTGGCCATGGGGCCGGAATCCCTTCTCTTTTTTAAAATAATTCTCATTTCTACTAATTTTGAGTTTGCTTTGCTCTTCTTTTTCTAACTTCTTAAGGAGGAAACTTAGGTCATTTATCTTACATATATTTCATTTTCTAACATAAATATTTAAATTACAAAGATCCCTCCAAGCACTACTTTAGCTGCATCCTGCAAATTTTGACATATTGTATTTTCATTATTCATATAAAAATGTTTAAAAATTTCCCTTGTGATTACTTCATTGATCCAACAATTGTTCATAAGTTTGTTGCTTAATATCCACATATTTATTTTTTCTGTATATCTAATTGCTTATGATTTTAAATTTAATTCCATCATGGTCAGAAAATACACTCTATTACTTCAATTTAATTTTATTGAGACTTGTTTTACGGCCCAAGATATGGTTTATATTGGTGAATGGATACCATGAGCATTTGAATAAAATGCATATTCTGCTCCTGTTGGGTATAGTGTTCTATAAATAGAAACTAGATCAAGGTGGTAGATGGCACTGTTCAAGTCTTCTACATTTTTATTGATTTAAAAAACCTAGTTGCTCTATCAATTGCTGAGAGATGAGTGTTAGATTTTATCAATTTCTGTTTCATGCATTTTGAAGCTCTATCATTAGGTGTAATTTTAATTTTTATGTCTTCTTGATGAAAATAGACCATTTTACCATCATGAAATGTCCCTTTTTCTCTCTAATAATACTCTTTGTCTTGAAGTCTCCTTTGTTTGAAATTAACATAGCCCTCCTTCCAGCCTTCTTGTGCACTGAGTGTATGTTGTATGATGTATATTTTCTCATCCATTTCCCTTCACCTATCTGTATCCTTATATTTAAAGTGTGCCTCGTAGTCAGAATGGGGACTCTTCTTCTTTTTTTAAATCCATTTTGACATTCTCTGCCTTTTAGTTGGAGTGTTTAGCTCATTTACAGATAATGTAATTATGGATATGATTTGATATAGGTCTATTTATTATTATTTGTCTGTCATATATATATATTTTGTTTCTCTGTTTTCCCTTTTCTTTCTTCTTTCTTTTAATTTTAATTTTTAATTGCAGTAACATTGGATTTTAACATTATGTAATTTTCAGGTGTACATAATAATATATTTCAAATTCTGTGTAGTTTACATCATGTTCACCACCCAAAAACCAATTCTAATGATTCACCACACATGTGAGCCTAATCACCCTTTGCCCTCCCTCCGCCCTTCCCCTATGGTAACCACCATCCAATCTCTGTTGCTAAGTGTTTGTTTGTTGTTGTTTTTATCTTCTACATATGAGTGAGATGATATGGTATTTGACTTTCTCCCTCTTTTTTTTCCTTTTCTTTCTTTCTTTCTTTTTAATTGCAGTAACATTCAGTTATAACATTATGTAGCTTTTGGATGTACATCATAATATATTTCAAATTCTGTATAGATTACATCATGTTCACCACCCAAAAACTAATTATAGTCCATCCCCTCACATGTGAGCCTCATCACCCCTTTTGCCCTCTCACCCCCTTCACCTATGGTAACCACCGATCCATTCTTCGTTGCTATGTGTTTGTTTGTCATTGTTTTTATCTTCTACTTATGAGTGAGATTGTACGGTATTTGACTTTCTCCTCTGACTTATTTCACTCAGCATAATACCCTCAAGGTCCATCCACGTTGTCACAAATGGCTGGATTTTATCATTTCTTATGGCTGAGTAGTAGTCCATCGTGTATAAATACCACATCTTCTTTATCCATTCGTCCCTTGATGGACACCTAGGTTGCTTCCAAGTCTTGGCTATTGTGAATAATGCTGCAATGAACATAGGGGTGCATGTATCTTTATGCATTTGTGTTTTCATGTTCTTTGGACAAATACCCAGCAGTGGGATAGCTGGATCATATGGTAAATCTATTCTTAATTTTCTGAGGATACTCCATACTGCTTTCCATAGTGGTTGCACCAGTTTGCGCTCCCACCAGCGGTGTATGAGGGTTCCCTTCTCTCTACATCCTCTCTAACACTTGTTGTTTCCTTTTCTGTCTTTTTATTTTATTTTTTTTTTTTGGAGGAAGATTAGCCCTCAGCTAACTACTGCCAGTCCTCCTCTTTTTGCTGAGGAAGCCTGGCTCTGAGCTAACATCCGTGCCCATCTTCCTCTACTTTATATGTGGGACGCCTACCACAGCATGGCTGCCAAGCAGTGCCATGTCCGCACCTGGGATCCGAACCAGCGAACCCCGGGCCGCCGAGAAGCGGAACGTGCGAACTTAACCGCTGCGCCACCGGGCCGGCCCCCTTTTCTGTCTTCTTTTGGGTTAAATAAATAATTTTTAGAACTCCATTTTAATTTATTAATTGAATTTTTCAGCTATACCTCTTCTTGTTTTTTAAAGTGGTTGCTTAGTGATAACACTATTTGTTCTTAACTTTTCTCACATTCTACTTAGACTTAATATTTTACCATTTCACATAAAATTTAAGAGAATTGCAACCGTATGGGTCCATTTACCCCCTCAACTTTTATGCTATACTTATTGTATATGTTATATCTGCATATGTTATAAACTTTACAATTAATGTTATGGCTTTTACTTTAAATAGTTTGATGCATTCTTCTTAGAAATTAAGAAGATACAATATTTTGTATTTACCTACATATTACACATTTCCAGGGATTTTCATTCCTTCTTGGAGATGTGAGTTTCTATCTACGTCATTTTCCTTCACTTGATGAACTTCACTTAGTATTCCTTGCAGTCCGGGTCTATTGGCAATGAATTCTCATTCATATGAAAATGTTTTTATTTCCCCTTAATTGTAGTGAACAGACTCTGAGGTGATTCCCAATGATCTCCATCTTCTGATATTCTTGCCTTTATATAATCTTTCCCCTTGAGTGTGAGTGGAACCTGTGGCTTGCTTCTAACCAACAGAATATGGCAAAAGTGAGGGAATGGTGCTCCCATGATTATGTTATGTTATAAGAGACTCTGTGTTGCTAGCTGACTCTAGAGTTTCTCTTTTACTTGTTGGTTCTGAAAAAGCAAGCTGCCATGAAGTAGTAGGAGCCCCCAGGGCAAGAAATTGCAGGCAGCATCTAGTTGTTGAGGATGGGCTCAGTCTTACAGACTCAAAGAAGTGAATTCTGCCACCAAGCTGAGTGAGCTTGAAAGAGGATTCCTTGTTGTTAGTTGTGCTTCCAAATGAGAACCGAGCACTAGCCCACACCTTGGTTGTAGCCTGACAGAGGATCCAGGTGAGCCATCCTCTGATTTCTGATCCACTGTGAGATGATAAATGTGTGTTGTTTTAAAGCCACTAAGTTTATAGTAATTTCTTATGCAGCAATAATTCATTTTTGAAGTATATTTTAGTGCATTTAGAATTCTGCACTGACATTTTTTCTTTTATTGCTCTAAAGATGTTAGTCTATTGTCTTTTGCCCTCCGTTATTTCAGACATGAAACCATAAGCTGTGCACATCCTTGTTGCCCAGGATGCAATGTGTACTTTTTCTCTGGTTGCTTTCATGGTGTTTTCTTCGTCCTTGCTTTTCAGTTTGCTATAATGTATCTGTAGGTGGTTTTCTTTGTATTTTTTTCCTGCTTGAGGTTTGTTGAGATTCTTGAATCTGTAAATGTATAACTTTCACCAAAATGGGAAATTTTTGGCCATTATATCTTCAAAAAACTTTTTTTTGTCCATTCTCTCCTTGCCTTCTGGGACTCAACCTTCACGTATGCTAAACCTTTTGATATTGTTCCACAGATCACTGAGGTTTTGTTAAAATTATTTTAGTCTTTTTCTTCCTGTTCTTCAGATTGGATGACTTCTAACTACCTTCAAGTTATTGATTCTGTCACCTTCCATCTCTTGTTAAATCCATCCAGTGAACTTAAAAAAAAATCCCAGATATTGTAATTTTTAGTTCTAGAATGTTCACTTGGTTGTTTTCTCTAGTTTCTGCTCATCTGTTGAAATTTCCTATTTGTTCTTTTATTTGAAGCATATTTTCTTTTAAGTCCTTGAGCATATTTGTAATAGCTGCTTTAAAATTATTTTATGCGGGATAGAACTTCTGAGATGCAGATACTGAGACAGAATTAGCAGTACAAAAGATTTATTGGGAAGTTACACCTGTGAAAGGTAGGGGAGGAAGCATGACTGGGCAAGGGAAACCATCACATCATGATGTATACTTAATACTGTCTCTACTAGCTTGATGGGGAGCTCTGAAGCAACAATGGCCCATTAAAGGAATCCCCCATTTGCCAGAAATGGCTAAGCCCTTACAACACTGCCTTGCCCAGTCATTGACTGGAAACCTCCCAGAGAAGTTGGGGCTAATTGTATCTGTTCAGTTCTTTTAACCTTAGCTGGTTGTGGTGGCTTTGAAATGTGTGAACTTGGCTAGGCTGAAGTACATTCCACAAATTTCCTTACCTACATTCATCTCGTTAGGGTGGGCCACAAAAGAGAGGTTCTTGTGGGAGATTTGAAGGGCAGAAGCGAGGCAGCAGCCATTTTGTAGCTCACACAACTTGTCCTCTATCTGCTGGCTCACTTTTGAGTTCTTGCATATCCTTGAGAGTCTTTCCTCCATCCTATCATGTGAATAATTTCTTAGGCAGGCAGTCCTTTTGTCTCCGTGGACGGAACAGGCTATTCAGATCTTTCCTCAGTTCAGGGAGATTTTCTTCTGATCTGAGTTTGATTATTGCCTCTCTTCCTACTCTTATTTTATCTCCATCTGGAACTTCTATTTTTCGCTTGTTAGGATTCCTCGATCTTTCCTCTAAATCTTTTATCTTTTCCCTCCTGACTTTTATCTCATTGTCTTTCTTCTCTAAACTTTAAGATGTTTCTCACACTTGATCTCCCAGGTTTCTGATTCAGGGCTCAACAATGACATCCTTTCCTTTAATTCATTGACTAGGTTTTTTTTGTTTTTTTGTTTTTTTAAGCTCGAAGGTCTTGTTTTTAAGCTTCCCAAGTTCTTTTTGTGATAGGTTTGGCTCTTCTTATAGCCTGCTACCATTTTTAAAATTCAGGTGGTAATTGGTCTCCTCCAGCTGCAATTGTATTTAGTGACCACGTCATCTGGTTGTCCTACTTCATCCTCCTCTGACGTCCCTCTCTTGGGCTGTTATCTTTTGCTGTCTGCTCCTAGGGGTTTAGATCTGGCTGAGTATCCTTAAAGACGGGCAGAGGGAAAGGGTCTCCGGTCCTGGGACCTGTGGTTCATGTGGTCAGTCCCATGCCAACGCATCCAAAAGAGGCTTCTTTGCTCCCTGTTCTCTTTGAACTCTCCCAGACTTGAGGGTGGGTACCTCAGCCAATGTCAGCAACTTCCTGGTCTTTTAAAGGTCATGAAGGCTCAGCAGTTCATGCAGGGTCTATGGATCCTGACAGCCCAGGTTTTCCCTGGAGTGCCACTTTTGGCTCTAACCTCTGCACCACTCACAAAATGATTGTCTAGGAGAGAGGGAGCCCCACAGTCGTGATTTCTTCAGGAACTAGCTCCCGCTGAGAAAAGGCAACAGCCTCAAATGGGGATGGGAAGAAAAGGAAGTCCATCCAGGCTCCATTGTCTTCAGAATCCCCATGTCAAAGTATAATTTCCAAAATGCTGAAAACTTCACTTTCCCTAAAGTGAGCATGTGTCAGAGATTTAACTAACTCCTTAATGAGGGAACAGCAAGATGGTAAGGAGAGTTCAAAAAAGTATGAGAGGCAGAAATATTTATAGTCACTTAAAAGGAAGAATGTTGGAATACGATTGCTAAAGTACGTATAAGAGAAATCTGTAAGCTTTGGGTTATAATCTTTTCATTTATCTCTTTACAGAATAAAGTTCATTGGTCACTGTTGGTTTTTCTAGGGTAACAGCTATGCTTTCAGAGTTGTAAAGTAACCTAATCAATAGTAGATGCAATGTACACCCATGGAGAAATGCTGTGCAACAGAAATAGAACCGTGAGCCCCCAAAGCAAGCCACATATGCAATTACTTGTGTTATTTACTTTAACTCCAGTACTCAAAATAGTATTATTTAAACATGTGTTATGGGTTGAATTGTGTCTCCTGCAAATGATATGTTAAGGTTCTAACCCCTGCTACTCAGTATGTGACCTGTCTTGGAAATAGTTTCCTTGCTGATGGAGTTAGTTAAGATGACATCATACTGAAGTAGTAGTCAATTAATTCCATATGACCGATGTCCTTAGTAGAGCGGAGAATGCCATGTGATGACGGAGACAGAGACTGGAGTGACATAGCTGCAAACCAAGGAATGCCAGCGATTGTCGGCCCCCACTATACCAGGAAGAGGCAAGGAATGGTTCTCCCCTGTGGGTTTCAGAGGAGCGTGGGTCTGCCGACACCTTGATTTTTCACTTCTAGTCTCCAAAACTGTGAGACGGTGAATTTCTATTGTTTAAAGCTGCCCAACTGTGGTACTTTGTTATGGCAGCCCTGGGAAACTGATACAACATGTAATATAGAGATGATTAATTAATCTCTGACACTCTTTTTTTCTTACTAAGTCCTTGAGATCCAGTCTGTGTTTTGCAGTTATAGTGCATCTCGGTTCGGACGTGCGGCTCACGGCTACCACATTGAACAGCATGGTTCCTAGAGAATCAGATGATGGGGGATGGGACCACTGCTTGGCAACACTCAACCCTGAAGGAACACAGCAATTTCTTTGCCTCATTCCCGAGTGTTGGCCAGTTTTCCTTAACTTTCCTTTCCTTAACTGTCCTCTGCCCCAGACAGCTCTGGACTGATGGTAGAATCTGGTAGAGAAAGAGAGGCTAATAAAGAGGCGGCCAAGGGGCCAGCCCAGGGGCATAACGGTTAAGTTCACGCACTCTACTGTGGCGGCCTGGGGTTGGCCGGTTCAGATCCCGGGCATGGACCTACACACTGCTCATTAAGCCATGCTGTAGCAACGTCCCACATAAAAAATAGAGGAAGATTGGTACAGATGTTAGCTCACTGACAATCTTCCTCATGACAGAAAAAAGAAGTGACTGAGCAAGAAAGGGCTCTGAGAGAGCAAGGGTGTCTGAAGTTTGAGCTCAGGGGCCAGGGTTTCCACTTTCCTATAAGATACTTTTGTTGAAATTTGAAAAATGAGCCACTGTGGGTGGATGCATTAGAAAAGGCATATATGTCTGGGCATCTCATGCCAGGGTGTAGGGCTTGCAAAGCAGAAATGGGTTGGATTTCAGTTCCTCCTGGCACCTTGGCTAGGTGCTCTTGTGCAGTGCACAACCTGCACAACTGCACTGGCAGGCCCCACCAGGGATAAGAACCAGCCACAGACGCAAAGTGGTGGAACCTTGTCCAGTCAGGCAGAAAGGAGGCTGAGGGAGTGAAGGCATGTGTCTGGGAGCAGGACAGAGTGAGGAGTATGGAAGGAGGTTGATAGGGTTATGAGATGACATTATTTTCACTCTGAAGAGGGAGAGATGGGCTGAGAGTGAGGGTCAGAGGTTTGGTGGGAGAGGCAGGTCTGAACGTCTCCACAGAGAAGGCAAGAGGACAGCATAGGACCAATCAGAGGGTTGTTGGGCCATGTCAAGGCCTGACAGACTTTTGCCTGGAGTGGAAGGCAGGAGTGACCAGACGTTCGAGACCGAGCAGTGAGCTCACCGGGGAAATCAACCATGCTGAGGTGCAGGTGTGCAGGAGCTTGCTTTCATCAAAAAATGTATGCCTGCCTATTCCAGGTGCTTTAGAAATCTTAAGTCATTTGATTCTCAATTACTTCCCCTTGGCAGATAAGAAATGCAAAACACAGAGAGATTAAGTGACTTGTTCATAGTCACACAGCTACTAAGTGGCAGAGTCAGGATTTGAACCTGGGCCATCTGGCTGTAGCAACTTTGTGGGAAGGATGCTCTTGGTCCTGACTCCACCTCTCTAAGGGGGGGGAGGCCTTCCCTTCTGCCAGAGGTGTCTGTGAGGTCCTGGGGTCAGTCTTAAGAATGGGGTAAGGTGATTTTTTAAAAGCCAATAAGATAATCGTTTGTTTTGTTGAGGCTAAACATTCTTAGGTCACGACGTGTAAGTGCTGTGTGCCCACAGGGAGGATCTGGGGACCGTGGGGAGCTCTGCTTTCTGCCCGAGACTCGGAGACAGACGTGGGTGGCCTGGGGACTAGGGGGTGAGGTCAGGCAGAGACACCCATCTCCTCTCAGTAGCTGGCAGCTGGTGGGTGGGGGGGCTAGACCTCGAATGTGCAGGCAGAGCCCTTCGTCTGAGAGAAACCGTTTTTCCATTTCCATTTTTTTTTAAATTTAGGAAAACGTGTCCAAATCAGTTTTATCACCATCCCGGCGCTTGTTTCATGAAACGCAGCATTTCCATTGAAGCTCCCCGCAGAATCACTTCTGTCAGCCACCAGCCTTGTGAAAGGAGCGAATGCATTTTCTGTGTCCATAATCACCCCTCTGTGGGGATGAAGTCGATTTCAATGACTGTCTGATAAAGGAATAACTCAGCATGAAAAAAAAATTAGAATTCCTGGAAACCCTAGAGGCAAAAGGCAAAAGAAATTGGATCTGATGAAAACCGAGATCTTTTTAAAAGGAAAGCTTTATTATTATTTTTCGAAGACAAAACTGTATTTTAAAACAGTAGGTTGGTTTATCAACAAATCTCTATTTAAGGAATTGAATACGGAACTGATTATACGGCTGGCAAAACCTCACTATTCAGACACGTTCCGAGACCGGTCTGATTTTGTGAAAGGGCTGAAGCAGTTTGAAGCTTGTGGTTTTGTAACTCTGACTTGTTAATTACCTTCGTCTCAGACTAAGCGGAGAGACTCATTCTTTCCGATTGTGACCTCGGGAGCTGGGGGGAGCTCCCAGCAACAAGCTGATACAGACGGTTTGTAATTAGTGTATCAACTGGTCAATATTAATCAGCCACTTCCGGGTGTTTGCACTGTTTACGGTACAGGAGGCGCTTTCCCTTCTTTTCCTTTCTGTGGACTGGTCCCTGTTGGTGTTGACACAGCTACCGAAGAGTCTGAACTCCCCCCTCGCAGCTCCGTGGTCCCCACGGCACGTCCCACGTCCAGATGTGGCAACTGAGGCTTAGGGAGGGGCGTGCCTTGCTCGAGGTTTCAGAGCTGAACTGTGGCTAGAATGCATCTCCTTGGGACTCCCGGTCCATTGCTCTTTGTGATGTAGGTCAAAGCACTCGGCATATGACAGTTATGTTATCAATAAAAGAAGAGATGCTACAAAATGGTTCTCTGCTGTGTTTTTATTTTATTTTTTTTCCTCCCCAAATCCCCAGGATATAGTTGCATATTCTAGTTGTAAGTCCTTCTAGCTCTTCCGTGTGAGCCACCACCACAGTGTGGCTACTGACAGACGGGTGGTGTGGTTCTGCACCTGGGAACCAAACCTGGGCTGCCAAAGCGGAGGGTGCCGAACTGTAACCACTAGGCCATCAGGCCTGGCTCTCTGCTGTGTTTTAGACATTTCCCCTATAATCTTGCCAGGTACAGACTTGGTCTCTCTGTGTGATAATAACAACACGTGACAACAGTTACTATGTCCCAGGCGCTACCCCAGACACTGCATAAATCTTCATTAATCCTCTCAACAACCTTCTATTAGTCTAATCCCAACATACTTAGGAAAACTGAGGCCCAGGGAGGTGGAGTAAAATGCCTGAAACAGAGATTCCCACAATTTCTCGGTTCCCAGTACCCTTGGTATCTCACTAATTTTTTCAGTGTCCCAAGGCCAAAAGAAACACCTAGAAGCTTTGTTTATTAAATAGTTAGCTCCAAACAACTTATGATTATTTATGTCCTAACAGCTTAGCAGTCATTTGGAAAAATAACTCACATAAATGGAAAGAAAAAATTATTTCATCTTAAATAACCAGAATTACGTAGTCATGGGATGTGTGTGCCTGTTGAGCACTGCCCAACTTCTCAAAACTTAGACTCAGATGGCCCACTGCCACCCTCCTTTCTTGTTCTCTACATCGATTTTCACATGGTACTTGTTTTTTATCACTGTAACCCAGCTTTGCACAGAAATGAAGTCAGCAGAAGGAATGTAACACAAATTAACGTTGAACACGAATTAATGTTGAAACTGTGACAACCGTGAGCTGCAGTTAGCGGTGGCCGGTGGATATCGCTGTGTTTCTCTTGAACATTCAAGAGAACCCATGGTGCCCCTGTGTATTTGCTGCCGAGCCCAGGGGCGTCTTGGCACACAGTTTGGGAAGCTGGTGAAAATAGGGCCTTGAACCCAAGCAGTCTGGCTCCTGAGCCCACACGCTTGGTCCTGGGCTGCCTTGCTCAGTACATCCCATCCAGTAGGCCTTACTGTGTCAGGAAAGAGGCTGGTTCACCCAGCAGACATTTGATGAGTTACCACTCTATCCCAGACCTTGTGCCGCGCTGGAGTCGGGAAGGGACAAAGGTGAATTTGCTCCAGGACCTGTTTTTCAATAATCCTGTCATGTAGGAAAAGAATTGCGATTAAGCTATAATAGAAGGATGTACAAAACCCCACCTTATCCAGAGAGGGGGTCCTGGAGATGACGTGTGGCGGGACGGATGTAACTGCCGTGGAAGCTTATTGAGGCTCCACTGACAGAAGTTTGATTTTGGGCACGAAGCACATGCTGCCCCTTCCCATTCTGTGTGGGCAAAATACACATCTCCCCTTGGCCCGCTCCTGCTCAGATTCCTCCCATGGCTCCCCACTGATTTCTGGATAAAGTCCAAACTCCCACATTGGGCACTGAGATCCTGTGGCAAGGCCCTTGCCTAACTCGCCAGCCTTGTCCCCCCACAGAGGCCCTGTGATCTAGTCGTCTTGGGAGCCTTATAATTCTCCGGAAGCAGAGTTCTCCATGCCCACATGCCTTTGCACATGCTGTTCCCTCTGCCTGGTTTACCTTTCCTCAATTGTCTGCCTGGTAAATCCCACTCATCCTTGTAGGTCTGCCTCAGGCCTCTCCTTCGCTGTGGAGGGCCGAAAACAGTGACCGTCTATTTAACTCACGATTCTGTAGCCTGGCCATCTGGGCTGGGCTCAGCTGGGTGGTTCTGCTGGACTACGCTGGTCTCACTCATGGGTCTGCAGTGTGCTGGAGGGTTGTCAGCCTCATGTGGGACGTCTGAGATGATGGACAGGGAGCTCTCTGCACAGGGTTCCGTGGTGTCTCATCCTCCAGCAGGCTAGCCCAGATTTCTTCACGTGTGGATTTCAAGAGCTGCAGAAGAGGACAAGCCCCCACCTGAGAGCTTTGCAGACCTTGCTTGCATCACGTTTGCTATCCACCTATTGGCCAAGACAAGTCACCTGAATGAGCCCAGAGTCAGAATGGGAGGGCATTCAAGGTAACACAGCAAGAGGGTGCAGAAGTGGAATGTAGGGGGATTCGGTGCCATTTTTGCAATCTTCCATAGCTGGACAGCCTTCATGCCGAGAGAGTCTGTTTGAGCTCACCAGGTTGTGAGCTCCTGGAGGCCTTTGTTTGAGATGCCTCAGTTTCCCCAGAGCCTGGCACAGAGCAGGTATGCAGTAACTATTCGCTTCTGCTTCAATACCCATGGGGCCAACTTGGGCCTTTGACCCGAAGGAATGACCAGAGAGCCCAAGGGGAAGGCAGCAGCAGGTAGGGGGAAGGAGGGACAGACAGTCCTTTACAAACTTTTGCTCTGCAGCTCAGGTTGCAATTTGTCCCAGAGAACGATCTGATCAGATTCAGCCACAGTCTGGTCTCCACCTTTAAATGTTGGGAACTGCATAAATCAGCACATTTCCCCCAAAGCAGAGTCTATATACAGCACTGCCAGGCTGCTCGCCATAATTAGGCCTCCAGCAATGATTGCTTTTGCTCCCTGTGTTTTATCACCAGCCTCACAGGGGAAGGGGAGGGGTGTGATCAGCGGTATGATGTTTGTGTGCAACCCCAATATTTGAGAGGTTGAGGGCAAGTGTAAAAATGGGGGCTCTGGCCTGGACCTCATCCTCTTCTCTTCCTGTCCTCAGCTTTGTCCTGCACCAAGGGTTTCCCTACGTGCATATGGTCGCTGCACTCTGCATTTCCCATTCCTCTCCACCTCCTTCACCCGCCTGCAGATACTCTTCTCTTGGCCCTTTGAGAAGAGAGGAGCACACACTGAGGACAGTCCATCCTTAGGAGAAAGGGCCCAAAGAAGGATGGTGCAGGTCCCGGAAACAGGCTCAGAACCACTTAGGCAGGGATCCTGAGGAGGGCAGCATCTTCTAGGAAGGGGAGGGGCTACTGGTGGGCACATCCTCTTGGACCTTCAGATGGCTCACCCTGTGGGGAGGAGCACTGGTCATCCGGAGGCCAGAGAAGGGCCGTTTACAGTAGGGGCAAAGGCGGGAAGTCCTGGTCGCAGATCTAAGGGTGATTCTCTTCGTGTGGGCGCAAATAGAGAGGCATGGGGGTCTCGAAATCTGACCCTGTCACACTGCCAGCAGGACTGGGCCTCCCAGAGTTGTAGGAGTCACCTGAGTGGAGCCAGGCCTGTTTGGAGTTCTGGAAACGGCAGCCATCACCCCTCATGCTTGCACAGCCGTCAACTGAATGGAAGGCTCTCACATCTGCTTCTATTTGACTCTCACCGCAGACCTGTGGGGTCACTAGGAAAGGGAGTCTCACCCGCCATGAGTAGATGAGGGAGCTGAGGCTCAGAGAAGTGATGTGACCTGCCAGAGGTCACACACCTGCAGTGGAGGAAGGCTTGAGCCCCAGTGGTGGACTGCCTGTGCAGGGCTCCTGCTGCCACATCTATCACTGAAGTTTGGAATAGATCTTGTATGGTATCCGTCCATCCGCCGTACCTATAATGGTTGGGACACTCCCTTACTGATGGCAACCTTCATCGTTTCAGTTTTTTGCTGTTGTAAACAATGTGGCAGTGAGCATCCTTGTGCTGGAATGAAGTGTCTAGGACAGAATCCTCCCGCTGTTGTGGACGATATTACTAAATCTCGCTGAACCTCAATTTCCCATTTTGTATGACAGGGATAAGAATACCATCTGCATGAGACGTGGAATAAATGAGTGAATGGCTGCTGCTGCTGATGGTGATGGTGAAGAAGATGGTGATGATGACGACGTCTGGTCTACCAGACAATTACGTTCCTTGGGTGCTCTGGTTTATGCACCAGGCTCTGGGAGCTTTGTTGATCTGAGGCAGAATCTCTGCCCCTACATATCCTGGGACCCCCAACAAGATTTGACTAGTTTAGGCTCAGAATTGAGGCTCCGAGGAGCTCCCCGAGGCCCTGTACTCTTCTCTATCTGCACTTGCTCTCTAACTAACTATGGCTTTTAATACCACCAGTATGCTCATGACTCCCACATTTATTTTTCTAGTTATGACCTTTCCACTGAGTTCCAGACTCATCCATCCATCCTACTGATTCAGTCTTCAAAAAAAATCCCAAATCTTTCTCCATCTCCACTACTATAGTTCAAGATGCCATCGTCTCTCTTGCTCTCTTCTAATTTCTTTATTAAACATTTAGCTTGTTAGCATTAAATCTTTCTGGTCATTTAACATAAAGATAAATACTTTTCAAACTATATATTTTCCTCCAGGTATTGCTTTAGCCTACTCTCTCAAATTTTGACATGTAGTACTTAGTTGCTTAGTTCTTATAATTTCTTCATTGGTCCCTAGGTTACTCAGGAGTATATTAGTTAGTTTCCAGATATGAGAATTTGTCTTTTTGTTGATTTTGTTGCATATGGCTAGAGAAGAGCCTAACTGATGTTGATCTTTTGAAATTCACCTTGGTGTATTTTAATGGTCAATTTTGATAAAGGTTCCTTGCTTGAAAAAAAAGTTGGCTGGTTGTAAGCTTTAGAGTTCTGTGTATGTGTATTAGCTCGCTGATTGAAATATTTGTCTGCTTGATCAGTTTCTAGGAGAGACGAAGTAAATTCTCCAAAGACAATTGTTGACTTGTTTTTCCTCCATACAATTGAACGCATTTTGAAGCGATATATTTTTAGTGAAAATACATGCTTAGGAGTGGCTACTTAAAAATCTGTTCTTTCTTATGACGCTATTGTTTCATTGGATTATGTTTTCTCAGATACTAGGATGATCACCACAGCTTTCTTTTGGTTCATATTTGTCTGATATATCTTTTTAAAATCCTTTTCTTCAATCTCTCTATGTCCTTTTGCCTTAAGTGTTCGCTTGTAAATAGCACACTACTGTATCTTGTTTTGCTCATCTAATCTTAGATTCTCTATCTTTTGATTAATGACTTCAACCCGTTTATCTTTATTATAAATGCTGTCATTTATAATAATTATATATGTTATAAATGCCTTCTTTTTTGCTATCTTACTTCCTATTTTCCATTTATTGTACTTTCCTTTTATTTCTCTTTTTCTCCTTTATTGATTTCAATTTTTCTCTTGTCCATCAACTGGTGAATGAATAAACAAACTGTGCCACATTCATACAATGGAACACTACTCAGCAATAAAAAAAGGAACAGATTACCGATAAGTGCAACAATATGGATAACTCTTCAAAGCATTACACTAAGTGAAAGAAACCAGACTCAAAAGGCTACATATTATATGTTTCCATTTAGATGACTTTCCTGAAAAGACAAAATTAGAAGGACAGAAAACAGATAAGTGGTTATTAGGGGCTGGGGTGGGAGGAAGAGGTTGACTAGAAAGTGGCAAGAAATATTTTTGGATGATGGAGATATTCTGTCTTGATTATGGTGGTGGTTTCATGATTGAATACATTTGTCAAAATTCACAGAACTGTGTACTTAAGAAAGGTGAATTTTCCCATATATAAATTGTATCTCACTTAAAAAAAAGAAGGAGGAAATCCTACCAAAGACTTTACATTGGTTTTTCAAGATCTCCCCCCTCCCCGAAGGTCTGTCTGGACTTCTTCCCCCAGATATGCACGGAGATCACTCTTTACCCCCTTGGATTCCTATCAAAGGTCTCCTGATCAGAGGGGTCCTCCTTAACCTCTTCCCCTCCCCAATGCTTTATCACCACTTGATACACTCAAGATCTGCTAACTGTATGTCTCTTCCTTGTAGAATGTAAGCCCCACGAGGGCTGGAGCTTTGTCTATTGTGTGCACAGCCGCATTCTCTGATCAGTGCCCACTACACAGGTAGAGCTCAAGAAGAGCTAATGAATTCATTGAGACAACTTGATCCTAGACCAGTGCTGCCCAACGGAAACAGAACGTGAGTCACAAATGTGAGCTGCGTATTTCATTGAAAATTTTCTAGAAGCCACATTCAAAAACAAAAAAGAAACAGGTAAAATTAATTTTAATAATATATTTCGCTCAACCAAATCTATTCAAAATATTATTTCAACATGCAAATGATATAAACATTATGAATGAGATATTTTACATTACTTTTTTATACCAAGACTTTGAAATTGGAAATATATTCTACATGTACATTACATCTCAAATTTGGACGTTACATCTCAAAGTTTTCGGTGTTCAAGACCACATGTGGGGAGTGGCTACCTTGTTGGATAACCCAGTTCCAGAAAAGGGAGAACACTTGTCCCAGGGTCCAAGAGAGGATTGTCTCCTATGGGGCTGTTTTTGTTGTGGGAAGTGAATTCTGAATCAATAATGAATCTTGGATTTAAAAGTAAACAGCTAATGGTGGAATTAGAATGTCTGCGTTTTGCACTCCCCAATGAAATAACTGAGCTGGGTCACCATCATCCATTGCTGGCATCACAAGAAGAGACACCAGCCCCTCTGAAGCAGACGTGACAAAGGATCAAAACAGAATCTGAATAAACCTCTAGACTCAGCTCCAGCTGACAGAAATTACAACTCAGAAAATCTGAGGAACACCTTAAATGATACCACAGGGGGAAACCAACAAAATCCAGACTGTGGGAAATGTCAAGACAAACGACCAGTTTCTTTCAAGGAACGAATTGCAAGTAAAACAAACAAACAAACAAAAATGAAGGGGCGATCCATAGATTAAAAAAGACTCAAAGGACATTGAACCAGTTGCAACATGCAGACTTTATTAGGATTCAGATGAGTAAACTGTAGAAAAACATTTATGAATTCATGAGACAATTGGATATTGGATGATATTAAGGAATTACGCTATTTTTTGTGAGAGAATGGTATTGCGGTTACACGGTAGAAATACTTTAGAGAGACGTACGGAAACATCTAGAGGTCTAACGATACGATGCCTGGGGTTTGCTCTGAAATAATTTGGAAGGCGGAAGCAGTGGGGGATAAAGAGGAAGCCATATTAGCCATGAACTAATATCCAGCGAAGCGAGGTGATGGGTATCTGGGAGTTCAGGACTACAATGCTCGCTACTTTTGTATACGATTGACGTTTTCCATGATAACAGGTAGAAAAAGGAAAAGTAAATAGCTGCTCCGCTCTGCTCTACCGGGCCCCTCACCCCTCACCCCTCACCCCTCACCTCACGGCGACCTGAGGCCCCTGGTTGACGGGGCGTGAGCTGCACTTCCCAAAGACGCCAGGAGGTGGCGCCGCCGCCTCTCTGTCAGCTGCTGCCCCGGGCTCCGAGCCTCTGGGAAGCCCCCCAGCCTCCCAGAAGCCAGGATTCTGCTTTTGCATACAGGGCGGGGTGCGGGGAGGGAGACCGGGATGAAGCGGGAATTTGCCCTTTCCAGTGCGTGTTCCAGGCAGCTCCTGACCTGCATCCCTCAGGGCTGTAGCCGCACCCCCCCCCCCCCCCCCCCCACCTCCACCTGCCTAGGCTCAGAGCATGGCCCTGTCTTGGCCTTGCGCCCTGTCCTACTGAACCCAGTCTAGGCTCCTGAGCTCCACCCTGGTGTTGGGGACTCTATCCCATCTCTTCTGGCCTCCTCCCACACCTGGAGAACTTGCTCCAGCTCCCACACCCCCACTTCTGCCTGTCCCCCATCTCTTCACCCCAGACTCCCCTCTCAGGGCTGAGCGGATGTCCATTCTGGCTGGGCCTCCAGGTGCAAGGCCCTCATTGGGAGGCAGACCCACATCTCTGGGTGGGCTTGGCTGTGGTATTGAGCTGAGAGCACTGGACCAGGAGTCCAGGAGTCAGTAAACCTGGGTCCCAGACAAGCCTCCTTTGAGTAAGTTGAGCTCCCTCTAAACAATGCAGCAGTTGGAACTGTAGAATAATAGTGTTCTAGCTTTTTGAGGAAGAGGTGCTCCATTTCCAGAACCCCGATATGTAAAATCAACAGGAGTACAGCATCCTGGTTCCGCGTGGAAGAGGCTTAGTGCCCTGGCGCCCAGAGCCACCCCAGGGTGAAAGACGCTGGGCTGCCTGACCTCTGGCTTCCTTGCATCTCTCAGTGGTGGTCGTCAGCCCGAGAGTTCCTACCGATTCCTCTGAGGTTCGAATAAGTCCCAGCGTTCATTTCCTTAATTCATTCATCTAACACTTACCAAGTTTGTACTCTATGCTGAACCGCCAGTGAGATGAGTTGACCAGGATGAGGACTCTGTCCTCTATGGGCCCACAGCCCCGTGAGCAGACAGCACAGTCTGGGGCACGCCACAAAAGCAGGTGGTCCCAAGTTCAGGGAGCGCAGAGGAGAGGGTGCCTGCCAGCTTGAGGCAGCCAGGGAGGGCTTCTTGGCGGAGGTGACATTTGGGTGATCTTGAGGAAAGCCATGTAGAGAATGAATTGGAGGGGGAGAGGAGAGTCTGGAAGACAGTGACAAGCTTTCTTTCTTGATTCAGCCATTTAGAAGGGACGCCCCAAAAAGGACAGGGGAGAGCAGTTACTCCAGACTGCAGTTTGGCTGGAGACCAGTTGCTTCACTGTGGATACCCTGCGTGACGCTTTGCAGGAGCATTTATCCATTGGGCCACCCACACGAATGAAGCAGCGAGTCCCCACTCCTGAAGTGCCACTACGGCGTGTCTGGAAGGGAATCCACCTCCCTCGCCGTGAAATTGCCAATAATTGGCGTTGCTGCGAACGTGGGTAGCTTCCTGGGCCCCAAATGCAAGACTGAATCTCAAGCGTTCCTTCCAAGCGCTGGGGGTGCGTTGGTAAGAAGGTGCCAGGATTCTAAAGCCCCCTTTCTTGGGCAGAATGCCTCTCTATCCACAAATAGGAACTCGCTGAGATTTTAATTAAGAACAGTGTACATAAAACCCACTGTTCTTAAGTAAACAAATATTAAGCAAGATGCTTCGCTTTTGTGTTACGGGCTCTTAAGAGACGGGGAAAAATAAGGACGGCAGGGGTGGGTGGAGGATACTGAGGGGGAAGAGGAAGAAAGACTCAGACGGAGAAGAAAATAGATTCCAGGTTGGGGAGGGAGAGAAGGTGAAACTCAGACGTACACACTTGGAAGTGAAGGAGCTGGAAGGCAGCTGGAAGGGTCTAGCTTCTCCTCTGCCCAGAGATTCCTTTTGTCTCAGACCCCCACTTTCTTTCTTGGTTTACATCAGGTGCTGACACCTATTAGTTCGTTAGTTGAAGACCAATGTTTTTGTCGCACACTTTTCCCTTGGGCTTTGTAGCAGGCGCTGTCAATGACTCGTTCACACCCACTGGGCACTCCCAGTCCTGAAAATGCTGAGGGTGTCCCACTACGCACACCGGCCACCCTCCACTCGAGGGCCATCTCTCTGCCCTGGGTGCAGGGCAGGCTGGAAATACTGAGGAGTTAGCACCCCCGGAGCAGACTTGGCAGATGGCAGTTGGAGAATAATTACCTAGCTCCTTTCGCCTTGGGTGGGTCAATTCGGAGGCGAGTCTACACTGTCTGCCAGAGTCCCCAAGAGGATGGAGCTCCAGTTGCCCACAGTGCTAGCTGGACTGATAACATGTTATCAATTGGCTTTCACCTCTTCCCTGTCTAGCCACCCCCACCCCCACCCTCCAGCGCTGGTGTTTCATGGGGTCATCTCCCAACATCTCCCAGATAAACCACTTGCCCTCGAACCCTTGTCTCAGCGTCTGCTTCCGGGAGAACCCAACTCTAAAAGGCCTTGATATATTAAACATTTGTTTCGAGGATCTCACGAGCCCTCCAGAATTCGGCCAAGGCTGTTTGCAATGTGGAGTGACTGATACCCTTTTATTGTCAAGGTTTTGAATTGAGGGCTTATTTTCTTATTGCATTTTGAAGGTCTGTTGTCTCAGAAGGATGCTTTAAACTTTAAAAAGTTACTTTGAGACTGTTTAGTCAATTCGGGGTGCTATAACAAAGTGCCATAGACTGATTGGCTTCTAAACAACAGAAATTTATTTCCTGCAGTCCTGGAGGCTGGCATCCTGAGATGAGGGCGCCGGCATGGTTGGGTTCTGGCACGGACCCTCTTCTGGCTTGCAGATTGCCATTTTCTTCTTGTATCCTCACGTGGTGGAGAAAGAGCTAGCCAGCAATCTGGCCTCCTCTTATAAGGGCACTAATCCCATTATGGGGGCTCCACTCTCATGACCTAATCACCTCCTAAAAGCCCCACCTCCAAATACCATCACACTGGGATTGGGGTTTCAACATATGAATTTTGGGGAGACACAATCATTTAGTCCATAACAGAGATCTTACAGTTAGTGATCAATTTACCAGAAAGAACCTGATGTTTCCATTTTCAAACCCTAAGATTACATCTAAAACCAAACCTCTAGGTAACCTGGGAAGAGTCAAGAGAAGTAAGTGTGCTCATGTTCAGCTGTGTTCATCATTCATTCGTTCTTTCATTCATGAGCAAGTCCATGCTGTGCGCCAGCATCCCTGCTCCATGCACTTGCTGTCTTGGGTAGCTTGAAACTGATTTCTTTTCTTTTTTTTAAACACTAACTTCTTTTTTTTTTTAAAGATTGACCCTGAGCTGACATCTGCTGCCAATCTTTTTTTTCTTCTTCTTCTCCTTCTCCTCAAAGCCCCCCAGTACACAGTTGTATATTCTAGTTGTGGGTCCTCCTGGTTGTGCGATGTGGGATGCTGCCTAAGTACGGCCTGATGAGCGGTGCCATGTCTGTGCCCGGGATCTGAACCAGCGACATCCTGGCCGCCGAAGTGGAGCGCACAAACTTAACCCCTTGACCATGGGGCCGGCCCTTGAAATTGATTTCTGATGAAGTTTCAGTTCACTCGGTTCTTCATTCACTGTTTACTCTGAGCTTCCGTGTGCCTAGATCTGTGCTAGATCCTGGGCAAACAGAAATGGATAAGGCACAGACTGTATTTCCCAGAAACCTGGAAGACAGAGGACTGAGATCAACACAGAAATAATGGTGGAAATGTTCCCTGTGACAGACGCACCTGCAGAGTCAATGGGGGCATGAAGGAGAGATGGGTTCTTTCCACCTTGGGGACATGGAAGGGTCAGAAAATCTTCACGGAGGAGGGGACCCATGAGCAGAGTCTGGAGCATTTTGGGGGGAGCCAACAGTGTGAGCAGAAGTGTGGAAGCACTGGCCAGACGGGGAACTCCAAATGGTGTAGTGAGGCTGCAGCCACAGGGCAGGCAAGTGTGGGGCTGGTGTGTCCAGGGTGGGAGAGCCTTTGGGTTTAAGATCTGGACTGTGCTGGGGAGCAGTGCATCCCGGGGGTTAGGGCACAAGCTCTGCCATGGACAGACCAAAATTCCCATCTCAGTGCTGCCACCTGGTCACTATGTGGCCTTGGGCAAGGTAACAGCCTTTCTGAGCCTCAGTTTACTCCTCAGTATGATACTGGGGATAGACTACCTCCTGCACAGAGCTGTCATGAGAATGAAAGGAAAGAAGCCGGGTAGAGCCCCTAGGACATAGTGAGGGCTCAAAGGAAGGAAATTATTTGTTAATGATTTGCTAATAATAATGTTAATGATTTGTTAATAATAATGTTAATGATTTGGTTTAAGAGGAGTTTGGTCTATAGAGTTGAGAGCTCCTCACTTGTGTACATTTGCATCAACCAAGTCTCTGGGGACTGAGGAACATCTTCGTAAAAGAGACTTGACAGTGCCCTGGACAATGAGGAGCAAAAAGTGGAGTAAATTGGGACAAACGGATACCCCTAAAGGTGGCTGGAGGGTTGCATCATTTCCACCACCATCATCATCACCATCATCTCACTGGTTCCAGGAATTTATCTTTTGACACCTGGGCAGGGTAGGGAGGGTGCCTTCTCTGACAGAGTCCCCATCATCTCATGGAAGGACCCAGATCCCCCTGGGTAGTTATCAGTGCTTTGCATTCGGGGGATGGTGCCTGTCTGGGGAGCGTGGGGACAGGCAGGACGGAGTGGCAGCTCTCCAAACTTCTCACTCACCACAAGGCCCACGTCTCACCCTTTTCAGAAGCATCTGCAGAGATGTTCTCAGAGGAGTTGGAGACCTCCCAACTGCCCACCCGTCCTGGTGTCGCTCTGTAAACAGGACTGGTAGATGGGTGGTGAGACCCACTCTGCAGAGGGCCTGGAACATGACTGTTTAACAGTTTGAGGGCACCCCAACCCAATGAAGCTTCCTCGGATCTGGGAGATGGAAGGGACCAGAGAGAGGGAGGGCTAGGACAGCCCTAGATTTGTGGGGATGAGGAAACAGGATCAGAGAAGTGAAGGATGTGGCTCAGAGTCACACTGCAGTTCAGTGGGAAGGCAGGATTTTGTCTCCCTGGTCAGTATTTTGTCTACATCCTTCACAGGCCCTTGTCCCACTCACCTAAGAGATCTGCCAGCCAAAGCTGTTGCCAGGATCAACCAAAAGCCCTGGCCACTCACCTCAGCCAGGTGCTCCTAATTCTGCCTCTCATTGAGTGTTTGTCCGTCCATCCATCCATCCGTCCATCCATCCATTCATCCCTCTCTTCCTCCCTCCATCTAGCAAAAAGCATAGATGCTGTGTCTGCCCCAGACAATTTTTGTTGTTGGCTATACAAAGGTGAATATCGTGGGAGTAAATACGGGCTCCACATTGAAGCAGGGAGGGTCTGGACTCACAGCTGTTCCAGTAAATAGTTCTCCTCTGATTTCTCCGTAACTCCTGCATTTCCTCATCTACTGAACCAGTATCCATCCTTTAGTAACCTGCAGTCCCTTTGGCTGCTAATATTCTCCCTTTCTCCTTCCTATGTAAAATTTTGCTATCAATCTGAGGTATTGTTGCTGGTCATGATGGGGAGATCCAAGAAGAACTTTTGAGGCCCCGGGGTCTGGTATGGCTCTGGTTTTTCAGGGAAGATCAGAATGATCTTCATAGGCCACAGGTCATGGAGAAGATGGGAGGGGACTTCCCGGAACGAACTTGTCTGAGTTACAGGTGAGGGTTGCAGTGGGACATTCCCCACTTGTCCCCTGAATGTTATAAACAATGTTGCCCTCACCTCTAGGTTGGTTATGGAGGTGAAAGGGCCTTTCTCTTTCTTATTGAAGTCTTGCTTGTTTGAGTTAGGTCTCTTTGGTTGTAAGTAAAAGAAACTTACATGCTGGTAGGGGTGGCAGAACGACAATGGAGGCCAATAGTTCCAGGATTTGAAATATCACAGTTCCAACCACCAGAGAGCGATGAGTTCAATTCTCACTTTGTCTGAAGTCCAAAATCCCAGGGAAGAGTTCAACTTAGGTCAAGTACCCTCTCCAAGCCAACCAGCTGTGGGCAGGTGAGGAGGTCACAATATATGAAATGGCTGCTTCTGTAGTAACCATGGGGGTGGGGGTGAAGGTTCCCAGAATGATCACTTGGAAGAGAGTCCAGAGACACCAGGGTTTTTGCTCCCAAGATGCTCAGTTTGACGTTAGTACATCTGGTCAGGTTTAATAAGCCTCTCCAGGCTCGGACACTTCTCTTCATTACCTCAGACCCTAAAGGGCCACAGCAACCCCAAAGGGGTCTGGTGCTGGGGGCCTGGCCTTTGTGGGGCTCATGGTCTGGGAGAGACAGGCTGTGTCCCCATGCAGGCTTCCCTCATCCCTGCTGCCTGTCTGCAAGGAGACAAGGTGGAGTAGAAAGAGCTGGTCTCTGGTAGCATCTTGAGTTAGTTTCAAGTCCTAGCAGTGCTGTTCCCAAATCAGAACTTGGGCAAGGCGTGTGGCCTCTCTGAGCATCAGTTTCCCTGTCTCTGAAATAGGGACAAAAGCATTCACCTTGTGAGGGTTAGACACAGTCAACACCACTGGTTCTCAAACTTGAAGGTGCCTCAGAACCACCTGGAAGCCTTATTGCTGGGACCCACCCCCAGAGTTTCTGATTCAATGGGTCTAGAGTGGGGCCCCCCAAATCTGCATTGTTAACAAGCTCCCAGTGATGCTGACGCTGCTGGTCTGGGGATCAGACTTTGAGAACCACAGGTCTACGTGTACAGGGATTCTCAAACGATGGCGAGTCTGTCCCCCTTCTCTTCCCACCCTCACGTCCACCAGGGCACATTTGCAGTGTCTGGAGATATTTTTGATTGTCATGATTGGGTGGGGGGCTGCTATTAACATCTAATGGGTTGAGGCCAGGGATGCTAAACATCCTACAATGCCCAGGACAGCCCACTGCAACAAAGAATTCTCCAACCCCAAAGGTCAGGGGTGCCGAGGCTGAGAAACCCTGTTCTAAAATGAGGCTGTGGTCCTAGCTCTGCTTCACAGCTGTGCCATCCTGGCAAAGTCACTTCATTTTGCGGAGCCTTATGATCACAAGGAATTACTTCCTAGAATCTTGTAGCTGTAACATTCAACAACTTTAGTCAACAAACATTTATTATGCACCAACTACATGCAAAACCTGGTGGCATTTCCATGCAAGGCACTTCTCCTGTAGGAGATCACACGTTTGGCAAACACTTTAAAATGTGGTTGGGTTTTACGTGGTAACGTGTAATGATTACTTTTACAATTCTGCCTGAATAGTACCATTTCCCTCCCCGTCCTTGGTGGAATTTTGAAAAACGATGCCACAACACCATAGCTTTTAGTTTTTGTTTCTATGTTATAAATGCGTGCGCTAATGAGGGCTTTTGGGGCACGAGCTTGCTAATTGGCGATGGTAACTATGGGCATATGTGCAAACCACCATAATCAAATTTTTCACACTTGGTTAATTAAAGGCAACCTTTTGTTTGAAAATTAATAAAATATTTATTGCAATTAGTTCTGGCCTAAATATATGGCTAATTAACAGTAGCTCTCAGTGACTAGCTGATGAGGTACAAAGTGCAGAGGGACCTGCAGGGGTGGAATAGGCAAGAGCCTTCCTCGGGACAATATTTGGCTGTTGTCCTTGGTTTCTAAGCAGTTGTCGTGGAAAAAATGTCATCCAGCTAGGGTGACCAACTCAGCCCAGGTTGCCTGGGATTTTCCTGGTTTTAAGACTGAAAGTTCCATGTCCCAGAAAACTCCTCATTCATATTCCAACCTGGATGGTTGGTCACCCTAGGGGAGACTGGAGAATTAACTGGAAAATGGGGATGATGGAGAAGACACATCAGTTAGAGGGAATAGCTTGTGCAAAGGCCCCAAGAGGGTTAAAAAAATCACGATATATTCAAGGTAGCCCGGTAATGCTTCTGGGGATGGTTGGGAATCCATGGCTTTTCTTGGTTTGCAGCTGCTGTGGTTCAGTCTCTGCCTCTGTCATCACATGTCATTCTCCCCTTTTGTGTCTGTGCCTTTGTGTCCTTTCTCTTTTTATAAGGACACCAGTCATATTGGATTAAGGGCCCACCTTACTGCAGTATGACCTCATCTTAACTAATTATATCTGCAGTGACCCTATTTCCAAATAAAGTCACATTCTGGGGTATTGGGAGTTAGGATTTCAACATATCTTTTCAGGGGACACAATTCAACCTTATAACAGTTGTCTAAAAACATAAGTTCCTTGCTGTGTGGACCTGTTTATAGGGTACCTCTCAACATGGCAACTGGCTTCTCTCAGAGCCAGCAAAGGAGAAAATGAGAGAGAAAGCCAGCAAGTTGGAAGTCTCAGTCTTTTTGTAACCTAATCTCAAGAGTGATATCTCATCACTTTTATTGTGTTAGAATGGGTCAGTATGTCCAGCCTACCCTCAAGGGGAGGAAATCACACAAAGGGCATGAATACCGGGAATTGGGATCATTGGAGGCCATCTTGGAGGCTGCCTGTCACACCTGCCAAGGGGCAAGGTTGTTGGTTTATCCACCAGATCACGTTTCTACTGGTTGAAAACTGCTCCTAGGGGGTTTCCTTGTTTTAGTCCCGAAAGTTCTGTTTCCTGGGAAACCCCTTAGTCCCAGGCAACCCAGGACAGTTGGTCACCCAGGCACCAGGGCACAACTGAATCAAGAAACAATGACATGCTAAAATCTCATGACATGTTATGAGATTGTATACTGGGTCCAAAATACCAACAGCTGAGATGCAAGATGGAGATACGGCTTAGCATCCCTCGTGGAAAATAAATCAGGGGCTTTAGCTTATTTTGAGCTCAATTGGCGTCAACAGTGTGATTGGCCCTCCAAAAAGCGAATACATCAGAGGCATTAATGAAAGCATTGTTACAGGAACAAAATTCACAACAGTAGACAAAAGCTAGGACCATCAGATGATCTGTTGTCAAAATCTGGGAGGACTTCGCACTGATTTGAGAGGATAAAGTGGAATTAGACAAAAATAAGTTCTCAGGATGCCAAAGGCAAAGGCAAAGAGATGGTACTAGTTGTCACAGACAGGTGAAAGGACAAAGGGCACAGGAGTCTGATTTTACTTATAAATTCCTCAATTTATTAAGAAAAGATCTTCTCATGGTGAATGTCTGAGACCTACCAGTAGCGTCTGTGTTGCTATGGTGATGCAGCTGGTCTGCCAGAGGGAGCGGGGCTACTCTCTACAGTTGTCTACTGAAGGGGTTCCTGGGACATAGGGAGACACAGGCCTTTTAGTGTTTTGTTATTTTCTGGTATGACTTTTCCAGATGTCATGGCTTTGGGAAGTGGATCTCAAATTTGAGTGAGTATCAGAATCACCTGGAAGGCTTGTTAAAAAGGAGATGGCCAGGTCCCATCTCCAGAGTTTCTGATTCCATAGGTCTGGGATGGGACCCAAGAATTTGCATTTCTAACAAGATACCAGGTGATGCTGATGCTGCTGGTCCAGCGACCACTGCCCTAGGGCAATGAGGGCCAAAGCTAACTGACAGCTATATTAAAAGAAATCGAAACATCTTTTCAACTCATGTAATTTTCTCCTAATGCTGTCCTCTCCACTGTAAAGCAAACGAATGTGTTTGTGTGGCCCTCTGAGTTTATCTCCACTTCCGACATCTCTTAGTGAAGAGGCTCCCTATTCAAGTCATCTAACTGTCAGACTTCTCCGACCAGCCTGGTCTTCTTGACGCGGACATCATGTTAGAAATTTTTGCCTCCTGATGTCTCATCGAAACCTCCTGATGGGAGAAATATGCATTATGAGTCTTTCCTCTGCCTAAACCTCAGCTGTACATTAGAACTCTCTAGGATTTAAATATCCCAATGTTGACCCCAACTCAAAAGAATTAACTCAGGACCGCTGGGGGGGGGAGGAGGCGCATCACCAGTTTAAAAAAGCTTTCTTAGGAGATTATCGTGATACTAGAAAACCAGGGCTGTGAATGCAAATCTTTTCCTTATTCTCAGAGTAGTACCGGATCCCACAGAGAGAATTCTAGGCCAGTCATCCTCACCTTGGCTACATATTAGAATCATCTGGGGAGCTTTTAAATCTCTCAGTGCTGAGGCAGCACCCCAGATCAAGGGATGGGATCCATGTATCAGTACTTTTTAATATTCCCAGGGTGATTTCAACGTGCAGCCAAGGCTGAGAGTCACTGGCCTAGAAGTAGCTCTGTGTAGGACCTGTCACTGTTGCAGGCCTTGTGTTAAATGCTTAGCTTGGAACATGGGAACCGTAAGGCTTGGTGGCAGCCTCAAGAGGCCCCATCTGTGAGCTCAGAGATGCCTGTCCAGCAGAGTGGTCTGATTTTCAGCTTTGCAGCCCTTCCTCTAAGCTTCTGAGTTTTTTCCCTTAGTTTTCTTTATCGTGTTAAAATACATGTAACATAAAAATTTACCATCTGGTAATACTGTACTGACTTCTTCATTTTGTTTCTCCGGCCCTCAGGTGGTAGTCGCTGCCTGCAGTTACTACTTCTATAATATCTCAGTGTTCTCTTTTTGCCTTTTCAGTACCTAGTTAACGCTTTTATACCAATTATTTACATTAAATTATTTCTGTAAAATAACTGTGTTTTTTGTCTCTTGACCAGATCTGACCGATACACTGAGATATGGAGAAGAAGGAAACCTGGAACTGAGGTAGGAATAATTTGTGCTGTTGCAGAGTAAGAACTAGAAGAAATGTAACAGAGACAATATGCAAAGAGGAAAGAGAAGAAAAGATTTCCAAGGTGAAGGGAGAAAGGTATTTTCAGCTCGAAAAGAGTTACCAAGTAAATTTAATGGGGGTAAAAAAACTAATAGTGAGACATATACTCTGATGAAACTATTACATTGCAAGGATAAAGACTCTGATGAAAATTCAGGCAGAAGAAGCAGGTTGTCTTCCAAGAAAATAAAAATCATATGGTCTCAGCTTTTCGATTCTGACATTAGGTTCCAGAAGAAAATGAAGTGATGAAGACAATTGAAGGAAAAAGGATGGCATCCAAAATTTTATGCCTAGAGTGGATATTTACATGTGATTCAAATATGCATGGATTTAGGACCTGTGTAATCCATACATTCTTCCTGAGGGAAGGGAGTGGGAAGGAAATGCCTGAAAATGTGCTTCCATCAACCAAGAGGAGTTGAAACAGAGAACGCAAGAGAAGAGCATCTAGAATTCCTGGAAAGGAAAGTGGTTGTATGGTGTGTGCTTTATAAAATTAAATAACCATGGAAAAATTATGAAACAGAATGTAGCTATTATCATTCTTAAAACAAAATAACTTCATAATTTTACTGTAAAAGACTGAGACCAAATACCCAGAGCATACCACTGAAAATCAGAAGATGGGATGAGGAGAGTGAGGGATGGATTTTCTTATCTTCCATAGAGGGAGCCAACTGCTACTTTTTAATTTCTGAATTTGACAACTTCAGACATGTAAGTTAAAGCATGTTATTTAAAGATATAAAAATAATCACCAGTGGAATGGTCTGTTTACCAAACTAGCAGAAGGTAGGAAAAATCAGAAAATAGAATAAAAGCATAAAAACTATAAAACAAGAAAATGGAATTAAGATCAAGATATCTGTTATGAAAGTACATATAGACTCTCATGGGGCCAGCCCTGTGGTGTAGTGGTTAAGTTCGTGCACTCTGCTTTGGCAGCCAGGGTTCATGGGTTTGGATCCTGGGCACAGACCTACACCATTCATCAACTATGGTGTGGCGGTGACCCACATATAAAGTGGAAGAAGATTGGCACAGATGTAAGCTCAGGGCTAATCTTCCTCAGCAAAAAAAAAAAAAAAAAAAAAAAAAAAGACTCAGTTTGGGTAAATTCAACCCAAACCTAACCATATGGCACTTCAGAGCACACACCTGAAATTGAATAATTAAGGCGGAATAGTCGCGGATGCACCAGCCAAATGCACACAGGGAGAAGGCAGGGGTCATGGTACCACTGTCAGAGGAAGGTGGATTCAGGGTTGACATTATTCAATGAGGCTGAGAAAGTCACTTAAATTGATGGAGGGGTTAATCCACAACCAAGATGGAACAGTTTATGAACGTAGTGTAGCTTATAAATATAGACAGAAAAAATGTTGGACATGCAGCAAGAAATCGAGAAAAACAATTAATGATGAACTTGAAAATATTCTTTTAATTCTTGTTAGATCATATTGACAAAAATATAAATTAGACTATAGAGAGGATTTAAATAACAGAATCACTTGAATGATGAAGTGGAAGACCAAAGCCCCACCTCCCTCAGGTTCTGGAAGGCCACTCAGGGGTCTTACTCCCAGGTCCCTAATTGCCCTTTGTAAACTGGATCCTAGCGTGAAGGAGAGCAAATCTGAATATAGTGGGAAAGGCAGGGTTTGGAATCCCTCAGACTTGGACTTGAGGCTCAGCACCATGACTAACTGCTCTGCAACCTTGGGCAAGACACTTCACCTCTCTGAGCCTTAGTCTCTCCAGCGTAAAATCTGTAATGTTTCCTCCTCCTGCAGAGTTCTGGTAAAAATTAAATGAGCCCCTCTTGAGGGAAGGGGCAGTGCTTGACCACAGCAGCCAAGCAATACATGTTCTTGCAGGATGACAAACAGCTGGCTTAGTGAGAACTCGAAAATGCAATTGTCACAGAGTTGAACATCCATATGTGTACAGCTGAGTTTCTCAGCCTGTCACTGCTGACATTTAGGCTGGATGATTCTGTGTGGGGGGCTGCCCCGTACACTGTAGGAGGTTTAGCAGCATCCCTGGCCTCTACCCACTAGATGCCAGTAGCACCCCCTCCCAGTTGTGACAATCAAATATGTCTCCAGACATTGCCACATGTCCCGTGGGGGATAAAATTGCCCTGACTTGAGAAACACTGGAATAGGGAGAGATGAGGAAGAAGGCTCTCCAACAGTGGCTGATTTTTGTCTCTGAGTGGTGAGATTTGGGGGAACTTTTTTTTTTCCATTAGTCTGTTTTGCATTTTTTTTTTGGTGAGGAAGATTGGTCCTGAGCTAACATCTGTGGCCAATCTACCTCTTTTTGCTTGAGGAAGATTGTTGCTGAGCTAACATCTGTGCCAGTCTTCCTCTGTTTTATGTGGGATGCCGCCACAGCATGGCTCGATGAGTGGTGCTAGGTCTGCGCCTGGGATCCAAATCTGCGATCCAAAGCAGAGCCTGTGCACTTAACCACTACGCCACCGGGCCAGCCCCCCGTTTTGCATTTTTGCATGCAAAATCTACAAAGTGCATGTGTTAAGGTGCTCAATATAACACAATTGTTCAGTGTTTTATTTTATTATTATTTTTTTTGTGAAGCCAAAGGCCGTGCAGTGCCCTCTCTGTTCTCTCCTCTGGCTCCCGGTCCATGAGGAGCTATTCAAACCTCTTACGTGTGTGACTGGTTGGCACGCTGTAGGAGTGCAACTCATGTGGGTTTTCGGTCCCTCCCTCAGCTCTTTACTTGAGGGGAGAATGGGGTGATTAGCACAAAGTCTTCTTCCCCCGGGTAAACAGAATGGAGCGGTCTTTGTGCAAAGACCGTCAACAGCTTCATGATTTTATTTCAGACAAGCAGACATGCAATTTGTTGACGAAAATCTACCAAAGAAGCTTGCATTAGGCAGTAATCCACCTGAGCTGCTGTGCGTGTGGCAAAAATCTCCAAGACCCCAGAAGCGCCACATCATCATGTTTATATTACAGCTCTGAAACGAACCTGAAATGTGCTATTGAGGCTGATTTCTCCATTATCCTGTTGCGTGCTGATTTTTAAAAGAGATCAAAATTCCATTTTTCCCGAAGAAAGGCAGCACAGATTCACAGATTTCATTACCGACTTAAAACGAATTGAGCAAAAAATTAGGGAGAATGTTTTTTCATACGCAGCAAGGCCGCCTTTGAAAACCAGCAAACATCTGTGCACTTAAGTACCTTCTGTTAAGGTCTGGGGAAGTCAGTTTCTGGAATATGTGTGAGTTCATTGACTCTGCCTCACTTTCAAAAACTGAAGAAGAAGGGAAGAAATCATCCTTTCGTTTTTTAAAAAGTGTCACAAATAGTCCATCTGCCAGGAAAGTCGGGGTGGGGCATTCAGATTTGATAACAAACAGCTGCCGAACGCAGCGTGGGGCTGGAGCAGGGCCAGACGTAGGGGGCAGCTTTTGCATTTTCTGTTGTGAGTTT
Source organism: Equus caballus (assembly GCF_041296265.1). NCBI lineage: Eukaryota > Metazoa > Chordata > Mammalia > Perissodactyla > Equidae > Equus > Equus caballus. Next base: position 33,928,897 of record NC_091705.1, on the reverse strand, counting down.
TTATTTATTAATTTAAAAATCACCTCTAGTGCTCTTTTTCTGAGTATAAAAATATTGGCTCATGCTAAAGCTCTGCTCTAAAATCTAGTAGCCACGAGGCATGGGAGGCTGTTTAAATTTACATTTCAATTAATAAATTCAAATAAAAAATGCAAGTCCTCAGTCATATCACACATGACACATTTCAAGTGTCAGTGGCTACTTGCTACCATATTCGACAGCACTGCTCTTGAGAATTTGGACACTACAGACATGTGTAAAGGAGAAATGATAAAGGGATTTTCTCTCTGCCACCTCACCCCTCAGAGTCACTATTAGATTTCCTCCTCATCTTTTTTTTTAAGTACTTTCCATATTAAATTTAAAAGTTGTTTTAATTGGGCTATATCTTGTGTATAGTAAGCATCTTCTCTGTATAACATTTTATCCTAAGGCTTTTCTCATCTTAATATACAGTCTTTGAAAACAGGATTTATAAAATTTTCTGCTTGGAAGGATAGTACATTTGTACTGTAGGAAATTGAAATAAATGAGAGGAAAACTCCCCCTGAAATCTCACCACTCAGAGATAAAAATCTTCAACCTTTTGGTGAGCACTCTTTCAGATATTTCTTTGGGCGTATAATTAGCTTTTTTGGGATATTTCCATGTCAGTGAAGATCGAGATGCATTATCCCTTGTATTAGGTACAGATTCGTTCAAGGCACAGCTGTTATGTTTGGCTCCTTGTTTCATCTGATCAATATCTCACTCCTCTGCAGATGTGTCCTCTTTCCTCTTAAAAATTTTTCCTTCCTTTCTTCCTCCCCACGGTCCTTCCATAAATGTTTTCTGTGTCAGGCACTCTGCTAGTGCAAGGGACAGAACAGTGAAGAAACAGTTAAGTTCCTGCTCTCAAGGAGTTTGTATCCCACTGGAAGAGGCAGAGAAGACAATGGGCAAAGGGAAGCAATAGCAACTGTGGTGGCTTGGAATTGTCCCCCCCAAGATATGTCTCTTTGGCATGAGGATTGTTTGGGGCTGGTTACTTTTAATAAAAGCAACTCTGAGGAGCGGAGTTTGCTTGCCCTTTGTTGGGAAACATTTACATTGTAAAGGAAATCTCCATCAGTAAAGTTGTCTCCCTCTCTGTACCAGGTAGAAGGGGGGATGACTTTATCTCTAGAAACTCTTAATCAATGCCAAAGGCAAGGACTTAAATCTGCATTTGTTTACTGTACTTGTGTGGTAATCTTCTATGATCGACTCACCCCCACCCCCAACATCCTCCTTTGTCGTTAGCTGAAGATGATATTTAAGGTGGGGACTTCAGCCATTTTGGCGAGTTGCTCAGCTTGCCTGAGCCTCTCCCATGTATACACGTTAGAAAGTTCTGTTTAATTTTCTCCTGCTATTCTGTCTCATGTGAATTTAAGTTGTTCTCCAGCCAGAAGAACCCACAGTGAGTAGAGGAAATGTCTTTCTCCCCTACACAACAAATGACAGTTCAATTACAGGTCGGGGGAGGCATCCTGGTGGTTCAAGCTTGGCCCCTGGAGCTGGTCCAGATGGATTCAGTCCTCAGGCTTCCACCTTCTTCCTGGGGGGCCCTGGGCAGTGGGGAAGGCAGGTGGCTGTCCCGGGAGAGAGATGAAGCAGAGAGAAGTGAATGTCGCTGGAACTGGAGCAGTCAAGGGCACTGGACCTGGGGTCCAAATGCTAATGTTGCTCTAGACCAGTGATTCTCACTTGGGGATGATTTTGTCCTCCTGGAGGACATTGGACAACATCTGGAGACATTCTTGGTTGTTACAGCTGGGGGTATGTGCTACAGGTGTCTAGTGGGTGGAGGCCACATCCTACGATGCACAGCATGGCCCCCACAATAAAGAATTGTCCAGCTCAAATGTCAGTAGTGCTGAGGTTGAGGAACCCTGCCCTAGAAATGCCGGACTTGGGGTGGAGGGGGGACTGAGTCTGAAGTAGGAGGAAGGGCTTCAGGAGGAAGAATGGCGATGAGGAGGGGGGAAGAGAGCTCCAAGAGACAGCTTTACCTGGGGTGAGAAAGCTGTGGCCTGGAGCGACAGCGAGGAGCAGATTTGGACTTTCAGGTGTGTGTGTCGGGGGAGGGGGAGCTGGAGAGGCTGCAGGGAAAATGGGGTTCTGGGGGACAGAGAACTTCAGCTGAGACAGATTGTGTGCTTACTGAGCATTTGGTGAGGTGGTTAAGCTTGGGGTGAGTTTGTTTACTTGAAAGAGGGATTTCTGAAGGCACTGGAGAAGATCTGGGAGGGAGGGAGTGACGGAAGGTGGGTCAGGCTAGAGAAAGCCAGGAGCAGCGTGGGGGAGACCATGGATGCAGGGACAGGTGTGGTCAGCTAAATTCTTGGCCCCTTAGCAGTTTCCTTTATGCTGGAGGTTGGACTAGGATATAAATCCAGGCCTGTGTATTAATTAACCCTGAGGCTGAACCTGGTGGGATGAAGGTGTCAGAAGTGGCAGTGACCAGAGGGGCCATACCATTGGTGCCCCTGGTTCTGATGTCAGGCTCTGTTGAGTACTTGTCCAGAGGATTTCCAGCTGCCTTGCCCCAGGAGGGGGATCTGGGTGGGGTGTTCTGGGCTCCTGGCCCCACCAGCTGGACTGCACGTCTGTGGGCAGGTGAGTGGGTGCTGGAGAGTTCCAGGCCCTTGTCCACTGTCTGGCCCAGCTCTTTTCCGGTGCTGAGGACAGGTCGGAAGGGCGAGGGGAACAATGGCCTTATCTTGTCCCTGTTTGCATCATGAATGAGTTTGTATAAAAATCGAGGCTTGTGAGCCAGGTGGTCCTGGGTTCAAATCCAGACTCTGCTGCATACATGCTGGGTAATCTTGGGCAGCTGATCTGGCCTTTTTGAGCATTAGTTTCCTCCTTGGCAGGGTTGCTGGGAGGACTAAAAAAGATTAGGCATGTGACAGTGCTCTATAAGCCGTAAAGTGCTGTCCCCATGTGAAGTACAGTAAACAAGGACTCTTGAAAAGGAGACAGAAAGGCCCCATGAAGTTTCTGAGCAGTGGATGCTGACCAGCCACAGCCTGGGAGGGGAAGGGAAGATGCTCCTGATTTGAAATGTCACCAGAACAGGCTCTGCCTGTGATATTTCACAGCTTCCTGCCCGAGGCTGAGTCACAAGAGAACAGCCGAGAGGATTTGGGTCTTCACACTTCTACTTGCTGCAGAAGGGCGGCGAAAGTGCAGAGATGGAAGCTGAAGGAGAGGCCTGCTGAGCCGGTGCTATTGCTCACAGACGGTTCCCTCTGCCCCCGCATCCTGCGGGATGAGGGCTCCAGGGGCAGGGACCATGGGCTTGTCCCTCTGGAAGCCCAACTCTTTCTCATATGATCTCCTTTAGTCTTCACCACACTCTTGAGGGTGGGGATTTTTACCCTCATTCACAGATGAGGAAGCTGAGACCCACTGGGTGAATTAACTGGCCTCTGGTCACGTGGCCTACCCTATTCCAGGAAAGATTCTCCTTCCCTCACATCTTCCCGCTTCCTTCTGGAGCTGGGTGCTGGAGGAGGGTTCAGGAGTTTTTTTAGGTAGGAATAACATAAGAGCTGTCTGGGACCCAGACGTCAAGGAGCCAATGACTGTGGCCTAAAGGCCTGGGGTGACCTGAGTGGGAGCAGAGAGTAGCCGGATGGTGGCTGAGCTGGAGGCAAAACGTTGACATGAATGGGGGAGCCTTTGTCCCTTTGATTCTGTTTTAACTGGAGAATTCACCCTTTGCACTTAGGAAATGATTGCCTATCAGTTTGTTTAACATCAGTTTCATCAGAGCAGGGGGTCTATTGAATGGTCTCTTTTGGTTTCTCAGGCCACGTCAGACAAGCATTGTTCCCTGGAGGCATTGCAGGGGCCCTGCCTCTGAAGCCAATGATGGCGCGTTGCTGAGTCTCTGTTCTGACACGGATGTGTGCTCTGAGAGTCAGGGCGAGTCCCTGGGCTGAACCGCTTATGGGCCACTCAAGGAAGAGGGAGATGGGCAGACTCCTGCTCATCCTTCAGTCCTTGGCTCACGCATCACTCCAAGAGGAAGCCTTCTGCACTCTTCTCCAGCAGAGTTGGTGACCCGGCACTGCGTCATTTTGTCAGGCCTTGCCCTGTGCTCTGTCCCTGCCCTGGCCACGTGTGGGTCAAATGCATCGTTCCGTATCTGTCTCCCCACCAGCCTCGGAACAACTGTCTCCCCCATCTCTGCAGCCCTAGAAAGCTGCACAAAGTCTGAATACAGAAATGTCTGGAAGAAATGCGTATACCCTCCCATGTAGGGCAGTTTGCTGTAAATGTCCCTTGAGTGGTTATGGCTCAAGGAGTCCAGAGAAAACTAAATCCTCATGGACTTAGGGGGTCAAGGAGGGCGTCCAGGCAGAGGTAGGCCACAACAGCGTTCTCAGGAACACGTCATCTCATTGGATCCACAGTGTAATCCTATGAGGTCAGTATTATTAGCCTTATTTTACAAGTGGGTAAGTGGAGTATTAGAAAGGAAGAAAGTTTTGCCTAGAAAGTGTCTCCCACTGAGAGAGCTGCAGAACCACGACGGGAGCCCCAGCCTGACTCTCCTTCTACTGCTGATTATTTATCCAGTTAGCAAATATTTGTTGAAAGTCTGACGCGATGGTTCCCAAAGTGCAGACCCTGGACCAGCAGCATCAACATCACCTGGGAACTTGTTAGAAATGCAGATTCTGGTCCTCCTTACCCCTACAGAATCAGAAACTCAGGGGGAGGGGCCTAGCTGTCTTGCTTTAACAAGCTCTCCAGGTCATTGTATTGTGCGCTAGGGCTTGAAAGCCGCTGGTCTACTGTTTGCAGAAGGCTGGGGCCGGGGGTGCAGAGGAAGCAGAGCTGGGGAGAGACAGTTAACTTGGACTTGAGCTGGATGATGCCCAGAGGGGAGAGAGGCTGGGGCAAAGCTTGGGCAGGGGCACTGGAAAGACAGGAAGGAGACAGTAACAAGGAAGGACTTTGGTGACACTTCCCTTGGGCACACAACCTCTTGGTGGCACATTGAAATTTTAAGGTGACCTCTGTGGGAGGAGAAGAAAAACTTCACCTGTCGTCCACATCTCTGCCCTCCTCGTTTCTAGGTGCTTCCTCCAAAGAAGGAAATGGGGCAAATTCAGGGTCCCAGGGAGGGGGCATGGTCATTAGTGGGGGAGCCTCTGTGTGTGGAAGGGGTGTGCACCCGGGAGCTGCTGCTCATGCTCTTCCTCCTCACAGTTGGGTGGGTTCCTGGGGGCTGCCTCTTCTGGGCCAGCAAATGGGAGGCAAGATGCCAAGGCTTTAGGGGGAGTTGGTGGACCATGCCACTTTTGTTTCTTTTAGATCGTTTTACTGAGGTAGAACTTACATATGATAAAATGCACAAATCTTAAGTTCAATGAGTTTTTGACAATTTTGCACACCTCTCTGACCAAGATATAAAACGTTTCTATCAATCCAGAAAGTTCCTCCGCTTTGCTTTCTAGTCAATTTCCCACCTTCTCCCCTTCCTGGAGAAAACCACTTTCTCATTTCTATCACCACAAATTGGTCTTCCAAGCTGGGTTCTGTTAGGGTGACCAAAACGTTCTCATTTGCCTGGGACTTTTCTGGTTTTAGCACCAAAAATCCTGTGTCCTTGGAAGCCCCTCTGTCCCAGCCCAGGCAAACTAGGACAGTTGGCTACCCAGCCAAGCTTTGTGCTGCAACCTAGGTCCCTTCCTCTGCTTCACAGAACCCATGGCGTGTAACCAGGTCCCCCAGACGCCGTCTCTCTTCAGCCCGACAGGCAGGATTAGGTGTTCCTGGTTCTCTTGACCCCAATACTCTCACATACCATTAATGCTCGTGCTCTTATTTGTACGTAGGATGATGAAGCAGAAGGGGCAAGTGGCCATTGACAGCGGGAACTGTAGAGACCTACTGCTCACAGTGTGGTCCGTGGAACAGCCCCACCAACAACGCCTGGGATCTTGATAGAAACGCAACATTCCAGTGCTCCCCTCACCCCTGTCTTCCCTCCCCAGAGACCCACTGGATCAGGATCTACATTTTAACAAGATCCCCATGCGATTTGTGTGCACATTAGCGTTTCATCCCTCTCGTTCATGGGGATCATGTCCCCCTTACTATCCTGGAGCTGGGATGAGCCCCTCACCTCAAACCAACCCAAGAGTGGTCATGGGGAGTTGTTGCTGGCCTCACAGCCCAGGCCTGTGGAGGGTTCTTCATCCCGTCATAGGTTGATAAAGGTTGATAGGCTTGGGTTCTGATAAATTATTGAGCCAGGTGAGTTCCCTTCCATCTCTCTGAAGTAGATTAGGAGAAGCGTCCAGTGCATTAAACCCTTTCTCTTTTCCTTCAAACCCAAGGTCATCTCTAGTCAGGATGCAGGGAGGGAGGATTTAGCCTGGACCGGAGGTGTTCCTCTGTACTCCCTTAAGGATGGAGCCGCTCCCACACTCATGCCCGTGTTCGGGTGATGAATTATTGAAATCTGAGAAATGCGCATTTGGTCAGTCACGTAGGCTCCGGGGACCCCAGAGAGCACACCTCAGAACAGCCGATTTATTTTCCTTTGAGAAGTTAGAACACAAGCAAAATACGAAAGTAGTGAATCGGCATGCGCACTGCTGAGACGATAACCGTGAAGATCTTGTATTTACTTCAAGTGTATTTTTAATAAAAGAGGTAAAACATTACAGAGTTCAAGTACTCTTCGATCAACACCCTCAAATTTGAAAGTTTATCTCTTTCCCAGAAGCACCCAGAATCACCCACTATCGTGACTCTCATGAAGAGCTGTGTTTCCTTCTGGGCAAGTCTGTTTAAATAAATTGCGTTGAGATTTTTGTATTTTCGTGTACACATATAATGTATTATAAATAATAGGTACATGGTATTGTTTTGTGGGAGTGCATTTCAATATTTACATATATTTGCTCTGGGTCTCTTTATACCTTGCTTTTTCACATAAGACCACTTTTGACCTCTATTCTTATTGATAAATTCAGTTCTAATCCATTCATTCTGATGATGCGAGGTATCTGTCATGTGGGTAGGCCGTCGTTTGTTTCTCGTTTCCATCTTGTCGCATAATTAGATTGTTTCCAATTTTTCACTGTAACAAACAGTGCTGTAATAAGCATCCCAGCCCTGGATCTCACTGGGTGCGTGTGGGAGAGTTTCTTTGGGGGCATGTTGTGAGGAGTGGAGTCATTATGTCACACAGTGCGTGCACTTTCAATTTTACTAGGTATTGCCAATTGCTCTCCAAAGTCTGTAACGATTTACTTTCCCACTGGCAGCAAAGGAGAATACAATTTTCTTCCCATCCTCTCCAACGCTTGATATTGTCAGAATTTTTTACTGTTGCTGGTTCCATGGGAGAAAAATGGTACACCTCTGCCATTTTAATTTACCAGTAGCTCCTTTTGGTTGGAAGAGGCCGTGGTAAGGTGGGATGAGGTCTGAGGTGAGGTCAGCAGACTTAGATTCTTATCCAGCTCTGCTGTCCACTTGAATTTGAGCTTGGTCAAGTCCCTTCCCCTCTCTGGTCTTCTTTGAGATGGTTGGGCCGATGGTCTCTAAAGGGGACATCACAGCGTGGGTAGGACTCTTCTGATCCATGGTATTTGGAATCTTGAAATGACAAGACTTGCACAGGACGGTTCCTCCACCACTCAGCACCTGTTGGATCCTGGGGTCACCTCCTAGTAAATGATGCTCGAATTAGTAAAAAGTCTGCAGCATGGGAATCAGCAGAAGCAGATTGTAGTCTAGGTGCTAACACTTATTTACAGTGCAGTTGTGGATGGATGTCAGGGGTTGACATCTGGTAAGGCTCTGGCATAAAGGTCTACCTGCTTTGAGGGCAAGGAGGCCCACACCAGGGAGCCAAGGTGGAAGGTCATCTCCTGACAGCAGCCAAGCCCTGGACCAGCTGTACAACCCCGGGCTCCAGGTGCAGCTTTGGCCAAGTGTATTTCCTGAGGCTGACCCTGTCTGTTCTTGGCTTTGACTTAAACGGTTTCTGTGAAATAGAGGAAGTATTCACCTGGATTGAGCTCACCTGGCTGCTTCAGGATTGGTAGGAATTTGGCTCACACACCTGGAGACTTGATGGTTGGCGTGCAGGGTTGCTAGATTTAGCAAATAAAGATAACTATACTTGTATGAGACAGTTATACTGAAAAATTACCCACTGTTTATCTGAGATTCAAATTTAACTAGGCATCCTATATGTTACTTGGCAACCTTAGGTAGGAGGTGACAAGTCACTCAACATAAGAAATAACTGAAGTAGTTCTTTGACAAGTAGTGAGCATCTTGTTGCTGGAGGTATACAACAGAGGTTAGATAAAGCACGAGTGGAGATGCTGTGTGTGTGATATAGCTCATAGCCTCTGCTTGCATGCCTCCAAGGTGCTCAGTGCTGCTTGAAACAGCTTGTGGACGACTTGGATGGTGAGAAAAGGCAGGAAATTTCCCAAGCCCTCAATGCCTCTACTGTCCCCAAATGCAAGGCATTTCTGTAGCTGGGAGTGTCCTTCAGGGATGGTGCTCAGTGAAGCACTGTGCTAGCATGGTTCTCCAAGTGTGATCCCTGGACCAGCAGCGTCAGCATCGCCTGGGAACTTGTTAGAAGTGCAAACTCTTGAGTCCCACCCCAGATCCACTGAATGAGAAACTCTGAGGTTGGGATCCAGTCATCTGTGCCTTAACAAGCCTTCCAGAGGATTCTGATGCATGATCAAGTTTGAGAACCAGGCACGGAGTATTGGATTAGAATGCTGGCCTGAGAGCCCAGAGCCGTTGCTTTGAGCTCCCTTCTCTAGGGGTGGAGTGAAGCTGGGAATTGCATTTGGGGTGAGAGTGTGGGAGGGGAGAGGTGACTGATGCCCTGTGGGATGTGTCTAGCACAGAAGTGAGGGCTCTGGTTTCTGCATGTGGCCGAGAGAGTGAGAGAGAGAGAGAGAGAGAGGATGAGAGAGAGAGGGAGGGAGGGCGAGCCTAGAGAGCTTGGTGGATGTTGAAAAGAATTGCATTTTAACAAAAAGACTTTTAAGCATCTGTTTGGGTCAGGAATCAAGGAGAAAACTCAATTTATGCCTTCAAAGAGCTCACAGTCAGATGGGGGAGACCGGTAAGCTATAAAGTAGGCTGAAACACAGACGGCTGTGCATGTTGTAAACAAGGGCTGGGCAACATGGAAGAGGGGGATTAATTTGACTGGGGGATTAATTTAACATGCCTGTGGTGGGTGGCATGGTGCTTCACTGAGGACAGTCTGTGAAAGACCTTCCCAGCCACAGGTGTGGCTTGCACATGGAGACAGGGGCGGGATGGAGTGCTCAGGCAATAGTCTGCCTTTTCTCACCGTCTGAGATGCCTCCACAAGCTGTTTCAAGCAGCAATGAGTGCCCTATCCTTGGAGGCATGCGGGAAGCAGATGCTCCGAAAGCATCCTAGTCCTGTATGGAAGAGTGGCCTGCGTGACCTTCCAGGATGAATCTCTTCTAGGATCGTCAAGATGCTCTGGGGGTCAGCTGTAGGTAGCCTGGGGCCTCTAGCTCTGGTCCCCTTTGTGATATCCTCTCTGTGCACCCCATTCCAGCTAAGTGACTGTGTGACTACACATTACTCATTAGTGGGTAGAAAAGAGTAGGTTTAGGGTCCATGTATTAAATAAATCAAAGACAACAAGGGAAAAGATGGAAGTATCCAGCCCAAACCCCATGTGTTCCCTAAATGTGCTTTTGTAAAGAGCAGCTTTATTCTTTTTATCTGCCTCTATCGAGGGGTTCATGGGTTTTCCAGATCACCCCATACTTAGCCGATGGGTCACGGTGGGCATCTCTGTGTGGGCAGCTGTGTGGTCGCTTGCCTCTCACAGGTCTCTCCTCTGAATATGCTACAGAGCCAGCACTCCTTGTGTAACTTGGCTCTGGGGTAGGGCTGGGGGCTGCTGGTTTCCAGGAGCCTGGGGAGCACCGAGGCCATTTCTCTGCAGCCACACGGTTGCTGCAACTGTGAGCTGAATCGCTGCTCTGGCAGCTGGCTGCCCGGCACTGGGAAACGTGGTCACACCATTTGGCTGTCTCCACAGGCTCCATTCTGGTAACAGAATGTTGGCGCTGTTGAGTTTGGCTGTGGTGTTTTGTCCAAGTTGTTAACAGCCTCATAAACATCTACCCTCCTTTTGCTTCCTGATATTTCTGGTCCACTGTTGTGACCAAATACATGAAATCTTCGCTATTATGACTGCCAACTCTGGTAATAATTGTATCGCACCTTCAGGGTATAAAGTACTCCACCTGCATGTCAGCCTCCAGGTGCATCAGCATCCTCATCTGTAGAATGGGAGTGATGACGGTAACTGCCAATGTGGACTTGTCCTGAGAATTAAATGAGTTAATACCTATGAAGCTCTTTGAACAATGGCAGACACTCAATAAATGTGAACTATTGTCACTTTTTGAAGTAGGAATGATTTTCCCCCAAAGAATGGAAGGGGTTCCAAGTCACTAGCAGCCTATGAGGATGGGGCCCTGCCCTGGTTGCAGCCAGTAATAGGGAGCATTATCTGTAGAGAATTTAAAAACAGTGACAAAACCAACGGAGCCAGTCTGTTTTTTATTATCAGGATACACAGGCAATTCTAAACCACAGCAATGATAAAACTCTCCTTCACCCCGAAATATTCAGTTGATCTATGATCTAAATTACTGTGGTTACTGTCGAGTTTTAATATACATGTAAGCTTCAAATTAGCATATTTCAATCATTTATGCTTTAATAAATATTGTATTTTACATGGACGTTAATTCAAAGAATTCCCTGTTATACAGTCATTCCTCTACATACATGGGCTCAGCTACACATGTTCGTTTTGGAGGTAAGTTCCTAATGATTTAGAATCACTCAAGCTCGCTTTTGGCACAGTTCACGTCTCCGATGCCTGCGGTATGCATATTCCTGCATTTAAACGGCTTGTGGAAGATCAGAAATGATAGCCCAGTAATTAAATGATGAAGAACTCTAATGTGAGCGGCTTCAATTCTGTCATTCTCTATGACCACTTGGAGTTTTTATTTGTGCTTACAATTTAGAATGGTGAAATGGGGCGTGTATGAGGAGCTGGAACATTTTTGTTTGGTAAATGCAAATTTCAGTTCCTACAGTAAATATTTTATTGAATCTGAGTAATATATGTAACCCTGAAATTACTCCTTTATAATTGATAATTGTTAGTGGTTTTAAAACTAAAGAATGAATCAGGAAAGTAAAGATTATTACTGATCATTCCATGATTATTATTGGAAATAATTTTGCCATCGAGTGGGGACAGGTGTTAAAAAATGGTCCTCTCTTATGCAGTTATACTGACCGTATAACTGGCTCTGATGGGTCCTTTCTACACAATATCTCATTTAATGCGCAGGTTGAGCTGGAGAGAGATGGCTTAAAATTCCTGTTTATGTTTTTAATTGATCTAATTCTGCTAATGATACAAGGCTCTAAAACATGGCTTATTCTTACATTCAAATTTACCCCCATTTTGTTTCTTCCCCATAAAGTGTTTTATTACAAATGTAACCTGGCAGCCTCTCTCCAGCGCTGCAAAAAGAAATCACCCACCCTGCCCACAATTCAACTGTTTCGGGATTAGCCCTTTTTGGGCCTCCCGCTGGTAATAAAGCCCCTCTAAAGTGTTCCCCTCAGCTGTTTCAGGGGGCTTCTCTGCTGCCATCTTGTGTGTGTGGGAGGGGTATGGCAGGACTCTCTTGCTGTGGCTGCACGGCTGCTAGGGACCCTCAGGAGAAGCCTGCTCTGGGGGTAGGGATGTCTTTGTCATGATGACCACTAGTCCCCCTTGTTGGCTCCCTGGGGCCCACTCCCCCTTGCTTCCTGGATGGGGTGGAGGGGCTGAGGTTACCATGAGAAGCCGTCCTCCTCACAGACCCAATGCCACCTCGGAGATCCCAAGGAGCTTCTGCCTGGCCCCACAGGGCAGGGTCAGGTCAGCCCCCAGCAGGTGGCACCTGCAGGCGTCCATGTGGCTTGTAATCTCAGCCTTGGCCTTAGAGGGAGAGAAGGCTGTTGGTGGCCCAGTCTAAGACCCCTTTATTTCCTGCCCTGGGATGGTGGCGGAGACACCTATGCCCTTCAGGGGGAAATCCTTCTTACACTCACATGGGTTTGATCTGGCCCCCAGCTCTGACAACAGTCACAAGGACACCTGGCATCTGCCCTAAAGTCTGGCAACTTGTATCTTAAATACCACATCACACATGCGGTGCCCGGCAGTGTGGGTTCTGGGCGCCCCCTGCCTGGCCTCACCCAGCCTTCCCTTTCCAGGCCGCTGCTGCCTGTCTGCGGGGCAGGACCCTTTTCCCATTGGATGTCTCCAGTTCTCCTTCTTCTCAGTTGCGGGGGAAGATTATCATGGACGGTGAGGTGGAGAAGGACACTTGGCTGGGCTCCTCTCAAACATCTTGTTTATGTCCCCAAGGGCCCAGGCCTGTGGAGACCCAAACCAGGCAGTGTCTCTGTTTCTGCTTCCCCCCAGGCCGTGAGCTGCCCTGTCTCAGGCAATGAGCTCAGAGGCTTGGTGGCCTGAACTGGGGTAGGAGAAGGAAGTGGAGAAAGCAAAAGAGTGAACCTCGAGGAGTGAAAATAAAACATCCGTTAATATCTCAGAAATGCCATCCTGTGGAATCCAGAGAAGCTTCTGATAAAAGCTTCCCTTCCATTCCTCACAGCCCATGAGCTACTCTCCATTTTCTTTTCAAGTCCATAAATGTATTATTGTACTAGGCTGCTGTAACGAATGATCACAACTCAGTGACTCATAACAGTGCACATTTATTCTCTTCCAGTTCTGCAGGTCAGGAGTCTGAGATGGGTCTCACTGGGCTAAAATCGAGGTGTCAGCCAGGCTGTGTTCCTTCCGGAGGCTCCAGGGGAGAATCTCTTCTCTTGCCTTTTCCTGTTTCTAGAGGCTGCCTGTGTTCTTTGGCTCGTGGCCCCTTCCTCTATCTTCAACGCCAGCAGGATAGCATCCTCATCTCTCTGATTCTGACTCCCTCACCCGCCTGCCTCCCTCTTTCATTTATAAGGACCCTTGTGAGTACACTGGGCTCACCTGGACAATCCAGGATAATCTTATTGCACAATCCTCAACTTAGTCACATCTGCAAAGTCCCTCTTGCCGTGTAAGGTCACATATTCGAAGGTTCTGGAGATTAGAACATGGACGTCTTTGCGGGGCCATTATTTTGCTCACCACATCCTGCATATCTCACAGGGGCATTGAAAGGATGTGTGTGAAGGGATGTGCATGTGGGCCCACAGCTGGTACATCCTTGTGAGTTTCTCTTCCTACCTGAAGGTCTGATTCCAAGGGGGAGCCTGCTCCCTGATTGGGGTCCCCTTGGAAAACACAGGTGGAGCAGAAGGTGGCCCTGATCTAATTCCAGCCATCCTGTAGCAGGTGCTGTTTGTGTCTTCCTCCTCCTCCCCAGCCCCCTCTCTCTCAGAGGTCACCTGCAGTTTCACTGGGCAGATCCTGTGCACAATGATGCCTTCCTACCAAAGCACAGGTGTCTCTCTGCCTGAGCTCTTTCTCTGGCTGCAGGAGTAGTGGCTCAGCCCCTAGCAGCCCAGACTGGGAAGGTTGGGAGGTTGACCCCAGGAGTAACTCTTAACCCAGAAAGGATGGGAGTCGGTGGATGTATCGGTGTCTTGTGGCTGCTGTAAAAAATTACCACAAACTGGGTGGCTTCAAACAACAGAAATTTCTTCTCTCAAAGTTCTTGAGGCCAGAAGTCTGAAGTCAAGGTGTCGGCAGGGCTGTGATCCCAATGGAGGCTCCAGGGGAGAATCCTTCCAGATGAAGAGGAAGTTGGAAGCAGCTTCTCGTGGCTCCTGGTGCTCCTTGGCCTGTGGCTGCGTCACTCCAATCTCTGCCTCTGACTTCACATGCCTTTTCCTTTTCTCTCTTTGTGTCTCTTGATAATGACGAGGACACTTGACATTGGATTTAGGTCCCACCTGGGTAATCTAGGATGATCTCATCTCAAGATCCTTAATTATATTGACAATGACCTCTTTTCCAATTAAGGTGACATTCAGAGGTTCCAGGGCTTAGGACATGGACGTATCGTTTTGAGGGCTACCCTTCATCCACTCCAGTGAATGAACACCTGGCTTCCTCATCATTGGGGGACACTTCTCAGGTGTCTCTACATAGCCTCCTGGAGAGTTCCAAGGGCGATTGAGCCTGGCCCACCCATGACGGACCTGCTCAGTAATGCACCCTTTCCTGCCTGCCCTGGCTCCCTCGTACTCCCCCACTCCTTCCCTGTGCTTCATCGGATCACCTCCCAAATAGACTCCTGCACCCAACCCTTGTCTCCAGATCTGCTTTTGGGGGAATCCAAATTAAGACATGCCCCTCCCTTCTGAGGCCCTAGGAAGCAGCTGGAAGTCACATCTCAGCTGGTTCCCAGCTGTGGTTTGCCCTGGGCCACCTCGTGCTGCTGCATTCCTGGCTGATCTTTCTCTCAGTGCTTGCTGGTCAGTCCTCCTGTCTCCCTGGCCTGCCCCTTCCCCCATCGCATTGCCCTTGTGATTCCACAACCTGGAGACCCCTGGCTGACGTGCAGCCTCAGCAGAGGGGAAGTAATTGCAAAGGCACCTGCTGCCTTAGATAGTGGAGAAAGGATCAGAGTCAGCATGTGCCTTAATTGAATTAAAGAAAAAAAGTCCTGCCCCTATCTCCACGGTAACTCATTGCCCTTGACAGGATGCAGATAGAGCTCATCACAGAAGCAAGAGTCAAGGCCAAGAGAGTTTCTGGGCTGCAGGCCTTGCTTTAGGGAGCTCCTGACCCAGACAAGGAAGTTGCTGAGTGTGTGGGTCCCTGCCCAGAGCTCAGAGGCATAAGCAGGTGCCAGGACTAGTAGTGAAGAAATGAGGGTGTTTCGGGGATGAAGAGAGAAAGGCCTTGGCCCTGGATGGAGAGCATGACCCAGGAAGAAGGTCAGACTGAGACAGTCCTGTGCTCAGGGCCAGAAAGCTGGAAAAGACTGGTCAGAGTTGATGGAGAGGTTCTTTCCCAGGGAGGAGGAGGGGGTGACCATCTGATAGTCACAGTCCAAGAGGGTGATTGAACCGTGGGGAGCTGTGGGCAAGGCTGCAGTGGGCTGTGCGTGTAAATCACTGCTTCCTTCCTGAGGAGAGCTCTCAGGCCGGCGTGCCCTCCCTGCCAGCCTATTGTCACTGGAGCTTCAAGGGAGGCAGAAGCTCCACTGGTCCTGCTCCAGCCTCGGGTCCTTGGAGTTCTGTGCTGTGTGGACTGGGTGTGGGCCCAGCTCATCACAGCAGAACATGGCGTTTCCTGTTTGGTGACTCTTCTCTGAGGAGGGCTCCCCAAAGAATCCTGCAGGGAGGCAGAGTTAGGCATTCTTGGGTGTCCAAATGTAGTAGCATCAAGATCCCACTTCTATCCCGACATAAGAGTGACCTTGACACTCCTTGCCCATGAGGAGAGCGAGAGGAGCTGCGGGAGCTGTCGGGATGTGTCTGTTGGGGACAGAGAGGGCTCCAGGGCTAGTGCGGTCCCAGGGACAGCCGTGCGCCAGGCACATCTTTTACCTGGGAAATAAACTCGCCGAAGACTGATCTTGTGTTTCCTGATTGCTTAAGGTCCTTGTGTCACAGAATAGGGCAAAATAACTGGATTTTTGTTCCACTGGGAAAGAATAGTTTTTCTCCTATTAGTACTTTGACAGTATGAATTGACTCTCAATTATGTGAGCGCTTGCATTCATGCTTCCTAGGTTGGCTTCTGGTTCCCTCTGCAAGCGGCTCCCTCCCCTGTCATACTCCACATGACTTGTGTTTCACGGAGACACTTTCTCTCCATGTGGTTGGAGAGGTCAAAGGAGGCAGATGAAACACAGTCTTGACTTGAGGCTGAGGAGGTCAAGAGCTATGGGCTTCAGTCAGGGGCATCGGGGTTCCTGGGAGGTTATTGAGCTGAGGGCACACACAGTCACAGCTGTGCTTTGGTAAGTGAAAGAGGAGACACGTGTGCAAATATAACAGAAGTTGATGTGGGGACAGGGGCTTAATGTATATCCAAAGCCAAACACTTGGTCTAAAGGCCTTTATGTGTACTCGTCCCCCTGCCTAGAACATTTGTCCCAGCTTAAGTATCGCTTCTCAGGGAGCTCTTCTTTGATGTCCTGCTCATCTAAATTTGTTTCTCTTGTTACATCCTCCCATCGCTTCCTCTGCTTTTCTTTCATAGCAATCACTGGAGTTTTGAAAGTTTTAATTTGTCTTCCTAATCAGATCTTAAATCCTCTGGGGGCAGGATCCATGTTTTATTCATTTCTCTATGATGCTGAGAAAAAATTGCACTGGACCGAGTGAAGCAGGCGGGGAAGACTTTGTTTAAGACTATGGCAACAGGGGAGAGAGATTTAACTCAACTCCACTGAAACAAAAGGCAGGCGGGTTTTTAAGCTCTGGGGTAAGCTAACGGAAAAATCATGGAGGACGTCAGTCTACGCGGTTAGGCCATCCGTGTTTGCTGTTGGTGCTTCTCAAAATTAGGCTCATACCTTCCCGCAGAGCCTGCGAGACAGGGCACTATCTTTACCGATGATTATATCAGTAAAGGGATGGCTCCCAGGTCTTTGAGAAAGACATTTCTGGGTTGTAAAACTGGCAAGAAGCTGGGAGAAGATTTAAGTCTCAAAGAGGCAGAGAAATAATTTATAATTACAGTCATGCATCTCTTAATGGCAGGATATGTTCTGAGAAATGCATTGTTAGATGATTTTATTGCTGTGCAAACATCATAGAGCGCACTTACACTAACCTAGATGTTATAGCCTACTACACACCTGGGCTATATGGTACTAATCTTATGGGACCACTGACATATATGCGACCCATTGTTGACCGAAACGTCATTATGTGGTGCATGAATGTACATATTTTCTAAAGTAAATGCTCTTAGAAAAGGGAGTTCAGGGGCCTATAGTCAGGAAGAAACTGTCTAAAGTTTAGTCAAGCTGAGAGGAATGTTAAAGCTGTCTTGGTCAGTGACCTCCCACCTATGCTACATTCCTCCCCTACAGGGCCTGGCAAAGAACCCAGCAGATAATAGGTGTTTTCACTGTAAAATGAACATTTGTATGTCCATTTGGTTAGTCTCCATTCCCCTGTTATTAGACTGTCAGCTCCATGAGGGCAGGGATCATGTCTGTCTTGTTTATTAGTATCAACGCAGCGCCACTTGCTTCTAATTGGTGCTCGATAAGTGCTCGTGGAAAGAATGAATGAATGGACGCATGGATGAAGACATGGAAGCATCAAGGATGACTTCCTTTTTCAATGTGGGAGAAAGAACGTAGTGGCGCCAGTAGTGGCTGAGGTGTGGAAGTGACAGTGATGGGCTGAGGGCAGAGGGAACAGTCGTTTGACCAGGCTGTCCTCCTGACTTCCCAGGGGTTTGGGGGCTCACAGTGTTTGGTGTCTGAGATGGAGATGATCAAGGGAATGCTGCTGGAGCCTGGGGAGTGCTTACGCATGCAGATCACACCTCTTACATGCTCTCTGTTTGATTTCTAACACGCGACGATCCTGGGGGAAACGACAAGTATGCTCTTTTGAGTTTATTTAGAAGACAAAGCTGCATCGAGGTGAGGACCCCCTTCCAGGCCACCCCATAGGCAGATGGATGCTGGCGCATGTAATTACTTTCAGGGTCAAAGCAGTGCAATCAGCTCCTTTGTCAGCGGCGTTCATTGAATAGTTTTATTGAGCGCCTGAGGGTGATTTGTTCCAGCGCTGGAGTAATTGTCCAATCAACCGCAGGTCCTAGGGGAAGGCGGTTTGAAGGAAGCATCCCAAACATTTGTGATTAAGACTGGATGGCTTCATTAATTAACTCAGCAAACATTTATTGAGCACCTACTGTGTGTTGGGTCCTGCGCCAGGCCCTGTAGGAGGTGGGGGTAAGTTCTTGCTCTATAGAACCTACGGAGGATTAAAGGGGATAAACGGAACCATCCTTAATCTCATACTCACCCCAGGTGTCCCAGTGAGAGCCCGGAGGAGGCTTCCTTCTGTTGGAGATGGCTTGGCTTTCCAGTAGGGCTTGGGAAGATGATGGGGGAGTTGGGGTAAGGATGGGGAGTTGGGGTGGGGATGGGGAGTTGGGGTGGGGATGGAGAGTTTGGGTGAGGAGGGAGAGTTGGGGTGGGGATGAGGAGTTGGGGTGGGCATGGGGAGTTGGGGTGAGGATGAGGAGTTGGGGTGAGGATGGGGAGTTGGGGTGGGGATGGGGAGTTGGGGTGAGGATGAGGAGTTGGGGTGAGGATGGGGAGTTGGGGTGGGGATGGGGAGTTGGGGTGAGGATGAGGAGTTGGGGTGAGGATGGGGAGTTGGGGTGGGGATGGGGAGTTGGGGTGAGGATGGGGAGTTGACACTAATGCACATTCTAAGTCAGTGACAGCGATTCTCTCCTTCACCAAACTCTAGCCTGGCTCTTCTCAGCCCTTTCTCGACTACGCCTCAACCTCAGCCTGTAAAGATTGGAACAAACGCTAACATGGTTTATAACAGCTCAGGGCCACATCCGGAGGATGATCCCAGCCCTCCTTAAAGTGTCTGCCTGAGAAAGCTCAAGGCTGCCAAAAGAATTCACTGTTTGTTCCAGCCAATGCCTGAAGATAGGGCCCCTGTCTCCCAGGCTCTGTGGGAGGGTAGGAGCCTAACTTCAAAAGGCTCCAGTCAGCAAACCCAGATGAGTTTCAGATGGACCAATCCCTCTTCCCACTTTTTGTAATTTTTCCCTTCTCTGGCTCTGCTCAAACTCTGGCCATTCCTCCCACCCCTCCCTCATCCTCCCTTTAAAATGTCCGGTCTCCTCTGCACAAATCAGAATAGAGCTCAGTGCTCCCCTACTGTCAGCAGTCACTGAACAAAACCTGTTTTCATTGCTTTAACTAGTGTCTGGCTGTGTTTATCTTTGACATCTGTTCTCCACAGAAAAATAAAAGCAGAAAACTGTCCCATACAATTGTTCAAATAGAGGCCTTTTGGGATTCAGTCCAGCAGGGAAAATAGCTAGAGAAGGAGCTGGAAGAAATGGAAGAATTTAAGCTGGGGAGTCGTGGGTTCAGAGCAGCGCCTTGCACAAAATAAGCATTCACAAAGTATTAATTGTTGCTATTATTATTTGCAGTTTAAAAGAACAATTATTCTGGCTGTTCTATAGAGAGAGGATTGTGGGCAGCCAAGGTGGATATGGGACAACAGCTGGGATGCTACTGTGATGGCCCGGGCCAGAGATGATGGCTGTCTTGCTTGGATCAATGGTTATCGGGATGGAGAGAAGTGATTGATTCCAGGAGAGATTTAGGAAGTCAAATGAGTAGATGAGAATGAGTAGATGATGAAGCTGTTCCCAGGTGCAGGAGGAACATGTGTGTGGGGGGCAGATGGGGAGATAACTTTTCCTGATTGAATTAAAGAGCAAGTGTGGCTGTCCACTGCACTCTTGGGTGAATGGGGTTGGAGCTCTGAAGGGCCAGCCTTCGTGGAATGGGAGCTATTTTCATTCTCACATCACACTTGGTTTGATCCTGAGCTTCAGGCACCGCACTGAGAACCTGGCACATATGTGACTTAGTTTAGGTTGTAGGGGAGGAGAAATTCTGCTCTATCCACGTAGGGGCTCAGGCTGGGCCTAAGAATGAAACCTACATGAGACAGAATAACAGGAGAAAAGCATATACATTTTATCACATTTTTACATGTACATGGGGGCCTTCACAAGGGAATGAAGACCTGAAGAAGTGACCAGAGCAGAAAGCTTTTATACCTTTCAGACAAAGAAATGATAAATTCATGAAGAAATGACAAGAAAGGGGATTTGGGTTAGGGGCAGTAAATTGTGGCAAAATGACTAGGAGATGTATTGGAGGAGGAACTAGCAGAAGATAAGAGTTATTTTAGTAAGTTTGTCTGTACAGACCCATTTCAGCATCACTCCAAAATTTCTGGTGATAAGGATATTTTCTTCCAGGTACAGGGAGGGCATCTTTCTGATGGGAAATTTTATGGCCTGTTTTTAGGTGAATATGGGAGGTCAGTGAGCCCTCCCTGTGTCTGTAGTTTCTCAAGTGCCTCCAGCACAAAAGAATCAATTTACCAAAGTGGCATATTTTGGGGTGGATGTCCTGAGCTCCTTCAGAGCCCTCCCAGACTCTGAAACGAGATTCAAGTGAAGGAACTTCCTTGGGAGGTGGAGATCACACAAGTGGGCAAATGGGAGAAGGAAGGACAGGAGTCAATGAAGAGTGTTACTGAGCCAGCAACTGTGATGGTGGCCTGGAGTTTAGTCCTGTGGGGAAATACATGCCTCAGAACAACCTTATGCAAGAGGTGAGGGAGCTGGGGTATTTATATACCAACTGCCCTACTCCTTGGGTGTGGGCATCGAGGGCAGCTCCTGGGAGTGTGCATTCCCTGGCACATCTGGTCTGCCACCTGCTGGCAGGGCAGCTTTCCACAGTTCCTGGAAGAGCCTCAGGCACAGAGATACAGAAACTGACAGACAGAAGTTGCTGGGGCACAATGAAACATCCAAGGAGTATGAATAGGACATGGACAGCATGGTCTACAAAGCCTAATAATGCAATTTGTATAACATCTAGATATTAATCCCAAGCTATCTAGAAATTTTCTTCTATTTAGTTGTGTGTCACATTGAAGCATTAACCGCAACCTTCAAATAAAACTGAACTGAGTGTGGAGGAAATTATGTTCATGGTACAGGGCGTAGGATAAAAATGTAACCAACCTATAAGCTAGTGATTCCAAATCTCACCCACTTAGGGTTCATTAGTTTGCTAAAAATGATCATTTATTGAACATCTATGTGCCAGGCCTCGTGCTGGGTACTTTGCACATATTATCTCATGTAATCTCTGAAATAATACCCTATGAGGCCGGCCTGGTGGTGTAGTGATTAAGTTTGCACGTTGTTCTTTGGCGGCCTGGAGTTTGCCATTTCGGATCCCAGGCGCGGATCTATACACTGCTTATCAAGCCATGCCATGGCAGGCATCCTACATATAAAACAGAGAAAGATGGGCACAGATGTTAGCTCAAGGCCAATCTTCCTCAGCAAAAAGAGGAGGATGGGCAGCGGATGTTAGCTCAGGGCTAATCTTCCTACCCTATGTGATGGGTATAGTTAGACCCATTTTGTACATGATGAAGGACTCAGTGATTTGCTCTTGTTGATATAGTTTGCAACAGGTAGAGCCAAGTTTAAACCCATTTTCTTTCCTCAACCATTTGCTGCCTCCTGGCAGGTAGGAATTACAGGAGTAATCTTAGCTCATGCTTTTGGCTTACATTTGCATTCAATATTTATTGAAGTTCCCCGGTCCATCCAGTACTTACTGTCGGGCCTTAATAAGTTCTAAATAATAATGATTTTCCCCTGGATGAGGATAGATGCTCTGTCAGCTGAGGCTGATTTCCACCTAATTTGCAGGGAATTTGTGCTGCACAATGATGAGCTAAATATTTATGCAGGGAGGATGTATGTACAAATCACATTTCCATAAGAAACACAAGGCAAATGAGAGTTTCCCACAAAAAAAGTTTATTGATGGGAAAGGATGCTTTAGAGAGTCAAACATTAGCCGGGATTAACCAGCATTATCCAAGAGTTAGCCATGTTTAGGCAATTTTAGCATTTATGCCACAGAAATGTCTTTATTAAGAGTTATCAAGGATTACTGGAGGAGAAATTCTTTTTGCTCTTCAGTGTTTAGGGGAAAAGCTTGGGAATATGGAATAACTTTCTCTGAATGACCATGCCGTCTTGCTGGATGATCGTGGGCAAGTTGCTACCTCTCTCTGAGCCTCAGTGTCTCAAGCTGTCATCTATTGGACAGGATTGGATGCCCCCCAAGGCCCTGCCCACTCCATCTTGTAATGCTGTGCACTACAACTGTGCCTCTCTGTCCTTTTATCTGCACTGAGGAGCACGCTGTTGACCTCGGACCACCAGCCTTCCTATTGAGAGAAAGGAGTCAACATTTAGACTACCTACTGTGTGCCAGGCAACCCCTAGGTGTTTTATGTCAATCAACTCATTACTCCTCACAGCAGCACAATGGCATAGATTTTACTTCCATTTTATAGCTAAAAACAAGTAAGTTGCAAGTTAAGGAGTAAGTACTACTTTTGGGGCCATGCTCCAGTCCTTCCCACCCACATCTAAGTTCAACAAAAAGATATTTAAGGGTAACTTTCTATTTTGAGTTGTCAACCAATGGGTCCCAAGGGGTAAAGAGCATAGGACTTGGAGTCGTTTAGGCCTGGGTTCGAATTCCGCCTCCCCAGTGTACTAGCTGTGTGCTTGGGAGAGTCAATCACCTCTTCTAGTCTTGTTTCCTCATCTGCACACACTTACCTTGTGATCTCCACGGAACAGGGCTATTGTGTAGATTCTACAAGAAAGCACCCAGCTCTTTGGTCCCAATCTAAACAGTTGGTCATTCTAGGCTTCCCTGTAAGGGTCATCTCAGATGGTCATGCTCATTGCCTCCCTGGAGTAGGAAGCTGCTCTGGATGGGGCCCTTGCTCTCTCCCCATCATTGCTCCCTTGAATTCTCTAGCCTGATCCCACCCAACCCCTGGCCCTGCCTGACTTCTGCCTATATACATGGCGTATGGCTGGAGACGTGAGTCCAAGCCCCAGCAACACTGAGTTCTCCTTGTGTGACCTGGAGTCACTCATTTGATTTCTATGATACTCTATTTCTCTTCTGTAAAATGGGCGTGACTTTACAGACTTTGTTCAGGACCTTTGTAGTTGGTTAATGATAATGTAGATGCTGAAATTAATTGCAGGCTGAACTGTGTTCGGCCCTCACCCCAGGGAATGACCTCAGTCCTTTTGAATAAATTCTTTTGTGACCTTAAGAGTTCCTGGGTTAAAGAGTCCCTCTGGCTTGTTACAGAGGGACATCTGAACCAGCTGGTCCATTGCTGTCAAGAATCAGGTGCCTTGTGAGCAAACCTCCCTCAAATGTTGCTTGAAGAAGACTTATTTCTGCCTGGCTGAGACAGATTTTCATACAGATGTATCTCATTTAGTGTTTTTAAGACCTTGTACCCAGACACAGCCTGCTGAGGTCACCGAACTGTCAGGTGGCTGCACTGGGATCCGGAGCCAGATCTGCTCACATCCTTCCTGCTGTGCCCGCTGATGCTCAAAGCCCAGCCTCTGCTCAGAATTCAGCTTTACCATCGCCAAGACCCACAGCCAGACTTTCAGTTTCACTATCTTCTGAGGTCGTAACATGGCTTTAAGAAGATATTTCAGTTTTTCGATATTTGAAATACAAAAGAAAAGAAGACCCATGGACTCCCCCCCCCGCCCCCTCAAAAAAAGCTATTTCAGGAAAATTAAAAAGTTGTGTAACACTTAGAGGTATGGGTTCACAGGGGACTTCAGAAACACAAACACACACATGCACATTCACACACTGTTTCCCTTAAAGAACAGCTTTATTGAGATATAATTCACATACAACAAAATTCACTGGGTAAAAGAATACAATCCAACGGTTTTCAGTGTGTTCACAGACTTGCTCTGCAACCATCACCACCATCTGATTTTAGAACATTTTCATCACCTCCCAAAGAAACCCCATACCTGTTAGCAGTCACTCCTCATACATCCCTGGCAACCACTAATTTACTTTCTGTCTTTGTGACTCTGCCTTTTCTGGATCCTTCATAAAAATGGAATCATGCAACATGTGGCTTTTTGTAACTGGCTTCTTTCACTTAGCATAACGTTTTCAAGGTTCATCCATGTTGTAGCATGCATTAATATTTCATTCCTTTTATGAATGAATGATATTCCGTTGTTTGGACATACCACGTGTTGTTTATCCATTTATCAGTTGAGTTGGTGGATGTTGGAGTTGTTTCCATTTTTCGGCTGTTCTGAATCCCGCTGCTGTGCACATTCATGTACAAATTTTTGTGCGGATGTATGTTTTCAGTTCTCCCGGGTACGGAACTGCCGTCATGCGGTAACTCTATGTTTAACATTTGGAGGAACTGCCAGACTATTTTGCAAAGTGGCTGCACCATTTTACAATCCTACATCCAGAAACTCTTTTGCTTTTTTTTGGTTGAAACAGGTTTGCAGATGCTGACAATTTATTAGAGCTTCAAGCCCAATTTGGTCTAAAGTTGGTGGAACACTCAGATTGAATTACAGGATTGGATTTAGCATGGCCAGAAAAGACCATCTATAGTCTATGATGTTGCACCTTAAATATCCTGTAATAAAATTCAAAATATGCTAAAGTGCTGGATTTGAGTACTTGAGTAAGAGCTGTGATCTAACACAAGAAGAACAGTCTAGAATAGTGCCTCTCTTGCTTTGAGTTCCCTTTGATGAGATGCTGAGACAAGGATCTGAGTTCAAGTCCCAAGGATCCCAGGAAACACCTGTTAAGGAATGGAGGAAGTGAGACAAGGAAGGGAAGGAAGCCAGTAAGTGGTGTGTCATCAAGCAGGTTAGCCCTGTGGGCAGCCAGAGCTCTGTTCAGCTGAGGAACTCTGGGACCCACCGTAAAACATACCTTGGAGTTATCCCAATTGAGAAAAAAAAAGCTGGGGCATTTATCCGCCAATTCCTGGTCTGTCAATTGGTTGAGGGCTCCTTCTGGGGGCATGAACCCCTTGGGACTTCCAGTTTGCCCTGCACACTGGCCCCACCTGCACCCACAGACCAAGGGGTGAGTTGCAAGTTTTGCCCTAGGCAGCCTTCCATCTGTGGAAGGTCCATGGGCAGAGAACCAGCAGCATCGAGAGAACCAAGGGGCCAATCAAATTGGTACTTGAGTAACTCATCAGTGGCCATCTCCACCTACACTAAAAAGATTGGATCAAGATGTCATATAGGGCTGTCGCTGTTGACTTAAAGGAATCAAAAGAAGGAAAAATAAAATCTTTTCTGAAACCCCTCCCTGAGCTAGGATGTACAAAGCTTCCAGAACATGGCAAAAAGCTGATACATATATTTTTAAAAATTGATGTTAGAGACATTTCTTTAAGAAAAGAATGGGGCAATTGAAAAGCACTTGCTGAAGTAATCAGAACTGAGAGGCAGGAATAGAAATGGAAATCAGAATCCGCCTTGAGACAATTTACTGGGATAATCAAAGGCTAGGAATTGTGCCAGTTCCCCCCAGATCAAAACCGTGGGGCTTCGCAGAGCCCTGAGCAAGTGTTTGTCACTAAGCCCAGAGGAAGAAAAGGCCTGTGGAGCAGCAGCTTCCAAATGCCACTGGAGACCAGAGCCACCTGGGGCATGTGGTAAAAATACGATTCTGGGGTCTTGCCCCAGAATCTTCAAGGCCGGGGCCTAGGAATCTGTATTTTAACAGGAACCCCAAGAGATTGTGAGTCAGATTTGGGGACCTCTGAGAGGAGACAGTAATATTGTAGGTAAAGTTCCAGATGCTTTTGGAGAGGGGCAGGAAAATGGACAACCCACTGTGCTTCTTCTCAGACTTCCCCACGGCCCTCCTTGGATTTCGCTGGCCCTGTGCTTTGTAGCTAGCCCCGGCCTTCTGTTCCTCCTCTGGCTCAAGTATCCAGCAGGAATGTCTGTTGGAGTTGGATTTTCATCACTGAAAATTGGGAATCTCGTGTGGTCCTCTCTGTAAGGCGCCGCCTCAAATGAGTAAACCATCAGACAGAGGCTAGTCAGTTGAAAGGGATGCAAGAGGAGTTGCTTTAACTGGAGTCTCTCTAAAAACGGAAAAGTCCATTAAATCTTCTGCTGACTCCCCAGCGAACTTTTCTTAGAAAGTGGTGTGGGCTGAATTGTGTTCTCCTAAAATTCAAGTTGAAGTCCTAAGCCCAGTACCTCAGAATGTGGCCTTATTTGGGATAGGGTCTTGACAGAGGTGATCCAGTTAAAATGAGGTCTTTAGGGTGGGCCCTAACCCAGTATGACTGGTGTCCTTATAAAGAAGGGGGCATTTGGAGACAGACAGACAGGCACGCAGGGAGAAAGTCACGTGAACATAAGACAGCCATCACAAGCCAAGGCAAGCTGAGAGGCCTGGAACAGATCCTTTCCTCACAGTCTCAGAAGCAACCAACCCTGCCACCATCTTGATTTTGGACTTCCAGCCTCCAGAACTGTGAGATGATGGATTTCAGTTGTTTGAACCACCCAGTCCACGGTACTTTGTTATGGCAGACCTAGCAAACTCATACAGTCAGTCTCCTCTCCAATGGAGCCTACCCCCCAAATTTCTCTCAGTCCATCTTTTCTCTCCATCTTCACAGCCTTCATTGTAACCGAAACCTCCATCATCTCCCTGGACTCCTGCTGTAGCTCCTAATTTGCCTTTCTGCTTTCGCTCTGACCCCCTGTCTTTTTTTTTCTCCCTGGCCGCCAGTGTCATGTTTTATAAACACATATCTGATGGTGTCTCTCCCCTGCTCTAAACTCTTCTATGGCTCCCTGTGACTTTTGGGATAAAGACTCAGATACTTGATCACAAGGCCCTCCATAGTCGACTGTCCCTCAGCTTTATGGCCTGATGCTTCTCTTCCTATGTTCCCTCACAGTGGTCTTATTTCTGTTCTGAATTAGCCTCTCTTCTGTATCAGCAATCTCTGCCAGGAATGCTTCTCCTTACCCCCGCCCTTCTCCTAGCTGATTCCTTTTCTTCGATGCGGGCTCAGTTAGTGCAGTTCTAGGGGGTGACCAGGTGAGATTTTTTTTCTGTTGTAAGCTTTCTTAACATCTGCAACTCTTCTGTTGCTGCAGCTACACATTTGTAGTTAATAATCTGTGTAATGTTTTATTTAGTGTCTACTTAGAATGTAAGCTCCATGGAGGCAAGGATTCTTGTTCTGTTTGTTCCCTTCTGCCTCCCCAACACCTGGAACAGTGCCTGGCACACAGCAGGTGCTCGATCAGTATTTGTCGTGTGAACAAAGGAATGGAATGGACTGTCCAGAAGGGCGTGGACCAGGACCGTCTTATTCATTCCTGTTTCTCCAGCATCCAGAGCAGGACCTGGCATAGGATGAACTCTCTGTGAGTGTTGGGAAGGGTGAAGGGTGAAGAGGAAGGGGGGGGGGAGCGTCACTGGTGAGACGGGACTGACTCTCATCAGACAGAGCTTCCCTGGGTTGGGCTCCCCCTTAGGGAGCTCTCGGTTCCATGGGGACAGCCTCCTGCCACCAGGCCTCTGTGATGTAGTCTGGCATAACTGATGGGGACACAGCCAGAGGGCTACTTGAGAGAGTCAAAGGGGGGTCCTGGGTGGAATGGACGAGAGGGGATGGTTGAAACGGATGGTGGGGAGAGGTTAGAGGCAATTAGGGAGCTGAAGAGAGGGCTTGGGGGTGGTCCAGGAGTGGGAAGGATGGCATTTTTTTCCCAGGCTATTCTTAGGTCCTACCGGCTTGGGGATGATGTGAGGATTTAGTGGGGAGGCACAGAAAGCTCATGGAAGCTCACTCCCACATGTGAGCTCTCAAACAGTAGAACCCTTTGCTTGTTGGGCTCCTTCCCAGTGTTCACCTCGGCTCACGTTGTGTGGGGGTCCCCCAGCTTCCCCAAACTGTGGGCTTTTCTCACCAGCTAAAACGTCGTATGTCTGTGTGAGGCTTCCACTTCAGAAAAGGTTCTACTCTCCCAAAGAGTTCAGCTCTTCTAATTTCTGGAAAGCTAGAAGTTATTCCAGAGGGTCTCCAGCAGGCAGGCCCTGTTATTCAGAGACCCCCGGCGGCTTCTTCCCAGTGGCTGGCCAGGTTACAGCCATCTTTCCGCTGAATCTCTCCGTGTCTCAGCTCCCTGCATTTCAGGGCACCTCAGCACATTGTCAAGCTGTTTGGCTTTGGACCGCAGAGCAGTCAAATATGTTTTCAAGGGAGAAAGGGGAAAAGGATCCCCCCCGCCCCAGCAGAGACTTCTTGGGATACAGCCACAGGCATGGCTGGGTCTCCAGATTGGAGCTGGAGCTGAGAAACAGTCTGGATGACAGGCTGGTGAGAGACCACCGGTTCTCAGGGCCCTGCCTGGTGTGGTTCCTCCAGCAAAGGTTCCTTTGGCATCACGGAATATCCGCTTGCTTCTGGAAATGTCTTCAGCATCTCCTCTCTCCCTCTGCCCCAGCGACACGGCTGGATTCAGGTATCTTTGATTGGATTAGTAGCTCCTCAAGCACAACATAAATAAGATAAAATCAGAGAGAAAGTGTGAATGAGAAGATGGAAAGATTTACTGTATTAAAATGTTCACTGTGACATCATGACATGTGATGAGATGATTTATTGAGATTACCTTGTGCTTTGTTGACGCTGCTACGGTAGAACCAGAAAGACTGAGCACAATCTGTTGGGCTTTCTGTGTGTTTCTTCCGGTCCACCCTCTTTCTGAGGAGGTGTCTTCTTGCCTCGAGTGGCGTGAACAGGGCTCTGTGGCTCAGGGAAGCCTGCAAGGAAGGAACAAACGTCTTCCTCGCCTTTGCTCCTAGGCCCCATTGGCAAATTGCTACAGGCTCACAGCGATCCGAACCTCTCTGTGCCTCAGTTTCCTCATCTGTAGAAGGGGAGCAAAAACAGTACCTACCCTCTTGGGGCTGTTGTGAGGATTAAGTGAGTTAACATAGGTAAAGCACACAAAACAGTGCCCGGGACAGAGTAAGTACTCCATAAACTTTAGAGGTTATTGTGAATTATTATCAGCACAGATGTGTAGAGTCGGGGGGCGGGTAGAAATATTAAGCATGTGTATCAGTCAGGGTTCTCCAGAGAAACAGAACTGCAGGATCTCTATCTATAATCTATGTCTCTGTATCTGTGTTTTTACGTATACCTCTCTGTCTCTATATCTAAAGTTATCTGACTTTATCTATATATTTATACACACAAGTTTATTTCAGGGAACTGGCTCGTGTGCCTGTGGGGCTGGCAAGTCTGAGATCTGCAGGGCAGGCTGAAGCTGTCAAGCAGGAGCTGATGCTGCTGTCTTGAGGCAGAGTTTTTTTTTGCTGAGGGAAACCTCCGTTTTGCTCTTAAGGCCCTTCGACTGATTGGATGAGACCCACCCACATCCTGGAGAACAGCTCCTTTACTTAAAGTCAACTGAGTGCAGATGTTAACCACATCTGCAAGAGACCTCCGCTGCAACACCCAGACCAGTGTTGGACTGAATAAACTGGGTCCTACAGCCGGGCCAAGCTGGCAAATAAAGCTGGGCATCAGAGCATGACATCCCTCATCTAGCTAACTTGTCCCCATGCGCGCGGGCTGCACCGGCTGGCTGGCTCTGACCTCCAGGGAGCTTCCTTCCTCCTCTCACACCTCTGCCTCTCCTCTTAGGTCGTCCCCTCTCCTCCATCCCTGACCTCTGAAATGGCTATCTCTTTCTTATTTCTCCCGTGGGCAGGGGAATTGGGAGGTTGTCTTTTGGGCTCTTGGGGTGGCAGAGCAGGGGAAGACCAAAGAGGGGATCTGCATACATGAGGGTAGCTTGCTTCTCCTTTTTTCCCGCTGACCCTGGCTATTAAAGAGAAAGAAAAACCAGACAGACATCACCCACTGCCGGGGTGAATCTTATGCCACTACTCACACAGGTTTTGGAAACTCATTAAGGTGAAAGTGTGTCTGTATCCTTCCCAGTCTTAAATTACAGTAACCAGCACCCTTTCCTTGTTTCTTGTTCTGTCTAACTTCTTTTCCTTGATCACAATAAATGGAGGAGAGAGGGGCTTCCCTATGGCGATGGCTGGTGACCGTCACCCAACCAAGTGTTCCATGCAGATGGAAGATGAGGTAGTGACATGCGTTTCTCAATCAGCTATAACATGTGTCTCCCCCCACCCTACAGGCTTGTGACTGTTTAGCAGCAAACTCCTTATTACACACAGCTTGTCATCAGTCTCCCCTGGTTGTAAAATTTTATTTTAAAACAGTGTATGCTAAAAAATATTTACAGATGAAATTGTATGCTGTTTAGGATTTGCTTCCAAATAATGCAGCAGAGGGAAGGGGTGGGCATGGTTGAAACCAGATTGGCCGTAAATTGATAGTTGAAGCTGGTGGCGGGTACATGGGGCTCTTTATACAGTTCTGTGTACTGTTGAATATGTTTATAATTTCCCATAATGAAAAATTTAAAGAGAAAACGAGAAAAAAACCCACATTTGCCAATTCCTTAAGTACATTTTCAGATAGTGATCCTCGAGAATATACTCAAGCTTCCACAAATGTTTGATTAAGATGTCAGTTTTTAATATATTCTTAACTTTTTAAGGCTCAAGACAACAGGATGTGCTAGTGCAAAGTTGGGATTGACAAACTCTGCGAAGGGCCGTGTAGTAAACAGTTTTGGCTTTGCGGGCCATACAGTGCAAAAGCAGCCATTGGCAATATGTAAATGGGTGCGCATGGCTGTGTTGCAATAAAACTTTATTTATGAACGCTGAAATTTGAATTTCATATAATTTTCACATGTCACTAGTCTTCTTCTTTTGGTTAAAAGAAATCGCTTTAAAATCTGAAAAGCGTTCTAAGCTTGCGGGCCTTACAAAATCAGACGGCAGGCTGGGTTTGGCTTGTGTGTCGAAGTTTGCAGACCATGTGATAGACAACGGCTTAAGACGCTGGAGGTGACCAACAGGGTAATTCGGCCTTTCACAGTTGATTTGTTTCCCTGAGCAACCTGGGGAGCAAAAATTCTCCTATCATCCCTGTGCACATTAAAAAGACAAAACCCCCAAGCCAACTACAGGGTGTGTTGACTGATGAAGAATCAAATAATTAAGATGTGACAAAAGTACAGAAGTGAAAGTCCCTTTCCTCATTGCCCACCCTGCTAGCCCACTACCCAGAGGTGCCACGTGGGGTCCCAGTCCTTAGGGATCTCAAGACACACTTCTCCATCCCTCTTCCTCTTCCCTACAAGGCCAGACATAAATCAGTGCTGCTTTGAGGACCAAAGAAGAGAAAAAGACAAGCTGACCACTTCCCCACATATGAAGAATCATACACTTTACCTTTTGGGGATGAGCCTGCCCATTGGCAGATGAACTCTGCCTCCTAACTGATAACCAAGTGAGAAAGGAATGGTTATATGTCTAAACTGACATGTGTCAGTGTTGCCTAAAAAATATGTGGTTCATGATACCCATGAACAGCATCCCAATAGGGAACCTTGGGCAAATCTTTCTTTCTGCCTCGACTTCCCCTGTCTCTCTGGCTCCATCTGGATCCCCAGCCACGGGGAGCTAAGTTCTCCGGTGGATCTGTGGGTCTGACGTCTCTCATATTTTGTTTTGTTTTTTCTCTTCTCTTTATTTTTCCTTTTGATTTTCTGAGAGCGGACACTAATTTGACTCTCAGCTTTCTTTCTGTTTCTTCCTTAGGGAATCAAACCAGGCTATTTTAGTTTGTGAGATGGTGAAATACATTGAAAGTAGCGAGAGAAAAAAAAAGTGTGAGCGAGAACATGCCCGCTGCTTCCGCTGGGATCCTCCCTGGCTGTTCCTGAGTTTTCCATGGAAAGCACTTAGACGCTCAGAACAAAAGCTAAGTGGTGTGTGTGCTGCATTTTTCTTTTAGAACCAGGAGGGAGGAACCTCAGGGATTAGCTGGTCCAAACCCATCCTTTTGTAGATGGGGAAGCCAAGACTCATGGACGTGGAAAGAAGGAAATAGGGGAGAGGGTCATGAATGAGAGAGGGATATATTTGGGGGCGAGTGAGTAGGCCTGGGGCCAGGGATAGATGGAAGGAGGTGCAGGGTGAGTGGTAGATGAGTGATGAGGGGGAGGGGGCCAGGCCAAGACCGTCCTTGCATGCCCAGCTTGAGCCTTGGCCTCCCTTTGGGGGGTTAAAAGGCTGTTAGAAGGTTTAGGCAGGGGGTGTTGGGCTCCATTATGCTCCAGAAAGATGTTTCTGTGGAGGATGTATGATATGAGGCTGGAGGCTGGGAGATGGCGGTGGGGAGGTGAGGAAGGTTGGACAGCAGACATGGACGTTTGGTGGTAAGTGGGAGGAGTGAGAGGAGATAGTGTCTCGGGAGAGAGGCAGAGCCAAGGCAGGGGGCTTTTGTCCAGATGGGGAGATGAGCACATTTGAAGGGTGGCACGAAGGACTCTGTGGAGGGGGAGAGATTGAGATAGGAGAGGGTCGCCCCAGCGGAGCAAGACCTTGGAGGTGGTGACCCAGGGCCAAATGAGGGAGAAGGGGAGGACTGAGGGGGCAGGTGTTGGCTTTGACAGCTGGGGACCCAGTCTACAGTGCGAGCCCAGCCACAAATGCTGACCTGGGACTCCTCTGTTCACAGCTGAGGTTCTGATGTCAGAGGCCCTTGACCATAGAGGCATTGGCCACTCAGAGGACAAGCCAGATAGGTGAGCTCTGGACCCCAGGGTTTCCAGTGTCTCTCCACCAACTCACCCTTCTTACTTTTGGGAGGAAGTAGAATCAAGGTGATGCTGGCTACTGTTTAGTGATGGTCGATATGAGAAAGTGGAAAACGTAATGACCAAAATGAAAAAGTGCCCACTGGATGTCTGGAAGCATCCTTTCAGCATCCCTGCGTTTATTCCAACTCCTTTGGCCAGGTTCCTTACGTGATAGCAAGTGCCACTCCAGCCATATTTATTTCAGACTCTCTCCAATTCTGACAATTAGTTTCTTGGCCATTAAGCTGGACTGTAGCAGGAATACGTTAATGTGCTTATTTATATCTCATTGGTTACATAAGTTCCCTCGTAAGTAAGTTCTATGGTCCCCAAAAGTGTCAGCGTGAAAGCTTAAATGGACTCATCAATTTCTCAGCCCGTCTTCCTGGAAGGTCAGCCTTGAAGCAAATTGCATCTTTGTCACCACCAGTCACAAAGCCCTGCCACCACTTTCGCCTCCTTTTTGAGCAGGAGGACCTTAGGATCTCAGAGGTACAGTATTCAAATCAGTTTGAGAGAGGAGGTGGGGGCAGTGGAGGGAGGGGCTTCCTGGCTGAGAGAGAGCCTGGATGAATGCATGGAGGGTCACCAGAGCCTGGCTCCTTCAGAGAGCTGAAGCCTGTGGCCAAGCGGCTGAGACACGGAGGGAGTGAGGGTGGATCTGTGCTAGTCACGGGCCGATGTTAAGCAGGGAGATGGCATCATCAGGCTTCACCGGAGGGAGGTCATTTTGGCTGCATAGTGGAGGGTGCATGCAGAGAGAAGAGGCAGGGAATGGTCCTACTGAGTGTGACCAACTCCCACACCCCATGCATACCAGTAAGACCAGCTTCATGATTGCACAGCCTAGGGCAAAGTGACAACAAGCATCTCATTAAAAATTTAAGTACAATGGAATATTATTCAGCCCTATAAAGGAATGAAGTACTGACCCATGCTACAACACGGATGAACTTCAAAAACGTTATGCTAAGCAAAAGAAGCCCGACGCAAAAGGTCACCTATCATGTGATTCCGTTTATGTGAAATATCCAGAATAGGTAAATCCATAGAGACAGAAAGAAAGTAGATTAGTGGTTGCCAGGGGCTGGGGACAGGGAAGAAGGGGGAACGACTGCTTAACGGGTATGGGGCTTCCTTTTGGGATGACAGCAGTTCTGGAACTAGATGGAGGAGGCGGTAACGCAAGATGGAGAATGCACGAAATGCCACCAAATGGCACACTTTAAAATGGTGAATTTTATGTGATGTGAATTTCACCTCAATAAAAAACCATATTCACAGGTGCTGGGGTTCAGGATGTGGACATCATTTGGGAGCGGGGAGAACATTATTCTGCCTACCACACCCTTCTAGAATGTTGAATTCCTGACCCAATAGATGCAGAGCCAAATCCTTCCAAAAAGCTTAGTTTTTCACCAGGGTGTAGAATTTCCTTTACACTTTTTAGATAAACTATCCTTCTGCTATTGTGTGTGTGTGTGTTTATGAAGATCCATTGATTTATAGTAGCAGCTGCTGTAAATATAAAACAGCTTGGACGGTCTGGATGGACGTCTTGAATTCCATGCCAGAATTATGCGTCATTAGCAGCTCTCCTTACAACTCATCTAGTCTGGAAAGAGAGACACTGGTAAGTGTTATAGAGACTAAAGGACCACGAGGGCAGGCTTTGAGCTAAATTATTTAGTCCACCTCTCTTCTTTGATACATCACAGAATTTGAGAATTGCAGGAAAGCTTCACCCTGATGATCTTCCAGCTTTGAAATACTTTGAGTGAAGGGAGCTCACTACCTGTCACAGCAGATTAACCCGAGGTTGAATATTTCAATGCCTAGAACGTTTTTATTTTCCTATGGTTAAAACAAGCCTTTCTTTGGTTTATACTCACAGGTCCTGGCTCTGTCCTCTGGGGCACACTGATTACCCTTCTGCAGGGAGCTAAACTCAGAGATCCTGTTCCTTCTTTTTCTTCTTCTTCTTTTTTTTTTTTGAGGAAGACTAGCTAACATCCACCACCAATCCTCATCCTCATTTTTTTTGCTGAGGAAGATTGGCCCTGAGCTAACATCTGTGCCTATCTTCCTCTATTGTGTATGTGAGACGTCTGCCACAGCATGGCTTGATAAGCTGTGTATAGGTCCACGCCCGGGATCTGAACCAGCGAACCACAGGCCACTGATGCAGAGCACATGAACTTAACTGCTATGCCACTAGGTCAGCCCTTGTTCCTTCTTCTTAAAGCTAAATGTTCTCTATTATCTTGTAAGCTGCTTTACGGCTGGTCCATCCTCCCTAGGCATGATGAACGTATTCACTTCCCTGTTAGAACCTGGTGACCAGATCTCCTTCCTCCATCTCAATGCCCCTCCTCTTCCTCTCTACCCAGTCCCTTTCTCAGAGCGCTGCCCCATCCTCCGTTAGGCCATCTCACACGGAAGCCCTTCTTCTGATTCTCTACTCTTATGGCGGGGCTTGTTGATCTCCTGGAAAGCAAAGCTCCGCCCTAGAGGCCCACGGAGCTTGCTGACCCTCTCTGAAATGGAAGGGGTCACTGTGAGCTGACTTGTGTCACCCCCAAAATTTATGTGTTGAAGTCCTAACCCCCAGTACCTCAGAATGTGACTGTATTTGGAGACAGGGCCTTTAAAAAGGAAATTGGGATAAAATGAGGTCATATGGGGGGTGCTAATCCCATATGACTGGTGTCATTACAAGAAGAGATGGGGACACAGAGATGCACACACGTGGAGGGAAGGCCCTGTGATTGCACAGGAGAAGACGGCCATCTACAAGCCAAGGAGAGAGGCCTCAGAAGAAACGAACCCTGCCCACACCTTGACCTTGGACTTCTCGCCTCCAGAACTGTGAGAAAATAAATTTCTGCTGTTGAAGGCCCTCAGTCTGTGGCGGCCCCAGAGAACTAGCATAGGGTCCTAGCCATCAGAACCTCCCCACTGGCCTGTCTTCCTTCTCTCCTTTCCAGAGGAGTCACTCCCTACACGATCCCCACCGCCCACTGGGCAAAGATACAGAAGGTGACTTCTGGCAGAAGCAGAAAGAAACAAAAAGCAAAAACATGACTTAAGTTCCCAGCAGGCTGCCCACGGGGTAACTCACGGCAGAGCTTTCGAAGCATCCCTTGCTTCTCCAGGACACTGAATCCTGATTTTAATGGCTTGTTAGTGGATTCTCTTGACCTGCCCCGGACTGTGGGGTTATTGTCCCTGGGTGCCCGAAGTGGCCGCTCTGACTCATCTTCTCATTTCTAATGGAAAGTGGATTTAAAGGCTACTGGCAGGGACATTCTGGTAAACAACCTGGATTTGGCCGTGCGCTAAGGATGCTTCCAGATGTTTGGGGTCCAGTAGATGAGGTGATGCTTCCCACACATCACTCCTCATTGCACTGGACAGTGGCCTGAGGGTCTGGATGGAGCCTGATCTCCAGAATGGAGCTGGAAGGATGGAGCCAAAGTGGGTTGTCAAGCCTTGGCAGCTTGAAGTTCCCACCCTGGCAGAGTAGCCATGTAGGGTCTCACGTGCCTTCATGGGGATCACTTCTGCAGGATGCAGGGTCCTCTGGATGCCCCAGCTACCTTAAAAGCAGAGTGAAGCTCATCTCTTTCTGTGGGTTCAGCCTGGATGGCATCTCAAGCCAGGAGTTGATTATAGAAGCTGAGAAAGGTCAGTGCAGAGAGCAAACACAGCCCTCTGGCTGAGCTAGGGCCCCAGGAGCAAACGAGACAGAA
The DNA here is from genome assembly GCF_041296265.1 of Equus caballus. Lineage (NCBI taxonomy): Eukaryota > Metazoa > Chordata > Mammalia > Perissodactyla > Equidae > Equus > Equus caballus. Next base: position 33,892,570 of record NC_091705.1, on the reverse strand, counting down.
GGATGGGAGGCAGGGGTCTAGAAGGGAGGGTCCCAGCATGGACCCTTACCACCGACAGCCAGCTGCCTTCTGTGTTCAGTACTATAGGCCAACACTAGTTGTCTTGGTTACAGAGCCTGTTTTCTTACAGGAACAAAGGGCAGATGTATTAATGTCAGTGTCAAATGTGGGAGCTAGGAAGGGAAGTGAGGGATTCAAACAGCTGGGCATGGGGATTTTTGACCTAGCTGAGGCAGGGTGAGTTACAAGGGGGGAGGGTCAGGAATGTGCAAGTATCAAAATGTCTCTGCCACTTGCCCCTCTCAGGCTGAAGCTCAGCTCGGAGCCCACCCTGGGCAGCATCGAGCGTTAATGAGCTGGGTTCTGAGATTCTGGAACCTCTGAGCTGAGATCCTGTGCCTGTTGGGGCTGCCTGAGCTGGTGTTGCTGACCAGACGAATTCTATGGCTGCTGATGGTGTGATCCCTGGGCAGCGTTCTGTGGTGTAAGGCCTCAAACTAAGACGCAGTTGGATGCGCTGCCTTGATATCTGGGGAAGCTGAGGCCTGGAATGGCCTAACTGCAAGGGCCCGTCCCCGCTCGGCTCCCACAGCTGAGGCCCCTTGTCAGACAACCCTCCTCCTCAAGGGGACTGGGTGTAGTTCTTGGAGCAGGTTTCAGTTCCCCACCAGATCCGGGAATTGTTCGAACAATCCTCTCACAGGAACGAGGGGTCACCCCGCCCTCTTGATACGACAAGGCCTGCCTCCCACAGCCCCTGGTTGTTCCCTCTGTTCTGGAGTAGTGTCTCTGTGGCCTTGTGTGACGTGCAGCGTCCTCCTCACCCGGGCTCTGAGTGTATGCGATCAACAAACTGCTGTCGATTGTATCCATCCAGGGTTGGGTGTTGTGCATTAGGCCATCCCCATAACCCTAGGGCAGGAATCCTTTCCTTACCAATGAGGCAAACAGGAGGTGGTTAAAACAGACTCTCCCCAGCTGTGCCTGACAGCTGTCACGTTAGGCTGGCTCTCTGGAGAGTGGAACTGATGCCTCGGTTTAATTCAATTAGACCTTTGAGTTGCTCAGACCAAATTCCCCTGGGTAGGAGGGCACCATTCAGGGTCAAGCCTGGGTACCTTCATGCTCTCCTCTCTGAGGTCGTTCTCTGCTCCTTCCTTTGATCTAGGGTACCAGGCTCAGCACCTTGTGAGCTCTGCCAGCAATCCACAAGTCCTCCTCCTCTTCTCTCCTTGAAGGCGCTTCGTGTGCCCAGCATCCCCCTAGTTCAGATGCTTCCTTTCTAGGTGAATAAATGACTTAATGAGCAAGAGGGAGAACTGACTCTGTGCAATAAGGGACTTTGGCTTGATGTTCCCTAGGGGTGTGTATTAGTTAACATAAAAGGCACAGCTGCTATAAAAAAAAGACCCCAAGGGCCAGCCCCATGGCTGAGTGGTTAAGTTCACGTGCTCTGCTTTGGTGGTCCAGGGTTTTGCCAGTTTGGATCCCAGGCAGGGACCTACATACCACTCATCAAGCCGTGCTGAGGCGGCATCCCATATGCTACAACTAGAAGGACCCACAACTAAATAAATATACAACTATGTACTGGGGGGCTTTGAGGAGAAGGGAAAATAAAATCTTTAAAAAAAAAAGAAAAGACCCCAAATGACATGGTTTAAAGAACAAAGAAGTTGTTTGTCTCCCATGCAATAGTCAGAGGTGACATTCTAGGTCAGCAGGTAGCTCTGCTCCACGCAGTTATTCAGGAATCCAGGCTGATGATGCCTCTGCCATCTTCATGTGGCTCCCAAGGTCACTTTGGTTATCTCCACCCAGCCAGTAGGAGGGGAAAAAGTATGCAAATCCAGGGATGTCAGGGCCATAAATTCTTTGTAAACAAGTGAGACAGAAATGGCACATGTCACATTCACTCATATTCCATCACTGGAATGGGCACATAGCCATCCCTTGCCTCCAGGGAAGCTGGGAAATGCAGTACCTAGCCAGATGGCCATGTTGCAGTCACAACAACTGTGGAACAAAGGGAGAATGGACTTGGGTGGACAGCTAGTGGTCTCCTCACAGGGAGCAACTTGACGGAGATGAAGGGACACGGGACTGGGAGCCAGAAGATATGGGTTCAAGACCTGGCTTCCCCCTTTACACTCTTGGACAAACACCTTTCACCTCTGAGCTTCACCTTCTCTATCTGCAGAATCAAGAGCACAGCTTGTTTACTTCACTGAGTTGTCCCAAGGATCAAAATGAGGTGATGTGTAAGCTCTAAACTGCTGGTTTAGATATACTGATGGCCTCGGCGTCTTCCGGCCTTAATATTCTGTGCCCCGAGGCCCTTGATAGCTGGTTGCCTGCAATGCTCATCTTCACAAAACTCACTGTTTACCAGGAATCAGAGAATCACTGGGGATAGAGTGGCGGTGGGGTAGGGGTGGTGGGCCTCAAGCGCCCAGGTGTCTGCAGATCTCTCTGGGAGAGCCTGCCTCCACCTACAGCTGTAGGAATTCCTGTCCTCTTCTGGTGAGAAAATTGAAAGGACTCAGGAAGGGAGCTTTGAATACACGTAGTGGAGGAAAAGAGGAGTCGGGCAGGCGAGCATCACATCTGGGGTTTTCATCCCCAGGCCCATGGACCTTTGGAGGGATCGATGTCTGGACACTGGGTTGTGAACTCCTTGGAAGTGCAATGCAAAATTTTGTGAGTATGGTGACCATGCCTTTTTTTTTTCTCCAGAGGAAGAATTCCATAAAGTTACCAAAATCTCAAAGGGGTCCTCAATGCAGGAAGGCTAAGAGGCTTGTGAATGATAGAAAATCTCAATCCACATCCTCTGAAAAGGACAAGGGCCAACTGGCATATGTTTAGAGAAGGCAACTCAGAAGCTGAGGGGACAGGGAGCAGGTTTTATGAGGACATATGAGATATATGAGAGAAACTGGGCTGTTTGGTTTGGAGGTGAGAGGTTGGGCCATAAGGGTAGGGCCCAAATGTGGTCATCAGATTTCTGGGCAGAGCAGGAGATGCTATTGGTGGTCTGCCACATTCCCAACACTCGACGCTCTTGAGCACACTGATGGCTTCCTATGGCAAGTTCCCGAAGCTCGGCCTAAAGGTTTTCTCTGGCTGCGGAAGCTTGCAGGTGCATGTGGCAGGTTGCAATGCTGGGGAATTTACACCCCTGGGAGCAAGACTCAACCAATGCTGCTTGGAAATTGGTGGGCAGAGCCCCAGCTTCCTCGCCCCTTGGGTGGGATAACTCGCAGGTCTGTTCTACCAGCATTGAACCACAGAAGTACAATGTTAGCCATAGAGGTGAGCCAGATATATACTTTCAAATTAAGGCAAAAAGAAACAGGTGAAATAAATTATAATACTATATTTTAACCCAATATATCAAAAATATTGTCATTTCAATATGTAATCAATATAACAATCATTAGTGAGATATTTTACTTTTTTTTTTATACGAAGTCTCTTCAAAATCTGGTGTGTATGTTATACTTACTCTACATCTCAATGTGGACTAAGCATCATTCAAGCCCTCAATGGCTCCGCGCGGCTGGTGGCTGTTATATGGGCCAGCAAAGTTCTATACCATCTCCCCGAGGTTCCCCAGAGGGATTAGGCTGCAACGCCCACAGTAGAACCACACTCATTAATGCTCCCAAATTGGCTTCCTTCCTTCCCCTGACTGAGTTCCTCATTTCCCAGCTGGGGGTTCCTAAAAGAACCTCCAAAATCAGATCTGCTTTTGGGGATCCCTTCCTAAGACAGGCAGTCATAAGACCAAGGGTGCTCCAGAGAGTATCACTAGGACCCAGGGGTAAATGTATCAGGAGAATTCTTGAAGCAGCATCAGAGCTATTCATTCATTCACTCATTCATTCGTTCATTCAAAAATGTGTGTTGAGCTCTTGCTGTGTACTACGCACTGCTGGCCACTGTCCGAAAGAGGAATGGGTATGAAACTCCCCATCACAAGAGGGGTCCAGGAAGACGCAGACTGACTTCTAGGTGGGGCAGCTCCCCAGGGCTTCATGGATCAGACTGGGATTTTGATCACATGCTCCTGGCATCCTTTCCAGCCCGCAGACGCCGCCTTCCATGATTCATCTGTGTTTCCGTGAAGCTTCTCACGTTGTTAATTGCCTATCTCCCATGGCACGTCGCTCCCTAAAGCTGCAAATCAAGGTTTTTGTGACATTTCTTCTCCGGCAGTGACTTGTGATTAGGTTGTTGTTCCTAAAAAAGGTCCATCCCTCATCATCTTTGCAATTTCCCTTTGATTTTCTTGTTTGGCAAATTGCGGTTCTCCAGATAAAGACTGGTTTGGAGTCTACTCACTTCCCCCTTCATTACTCAGCCAGAAAACACACCTCAGACTCCTGTTGCCAGAAAGGACTTCAGAGACCATCTGGTTCATTTCAGACATGGGGAAACTGAGGGCTGGAAAGGGGACATCACTATCCCAAAGATACATGGTAAAACAATGGCTCAGCTGAGATGGAAAGGAAGTGCCTGGGGTCTCTGTAAACTCCTTTCCCAGCTCTTGGCCTCAATTTGTCTTAGCTCCAACCCATGAGGCTGGCCTAACCCAGGCAAGAGCTATAGTCTGTGCACGTCACTGGCTGGGAGGCGGAACATGCCACAGGAAAGAAATGGTTTTCTCATGATGGGGGAGAATGTTTCTAGTCTTGAATTGCTCTGAGGCTTTTGAGCATGGTCACACAGTGGTTAGGGCTTGAAACAAGATTCTGCCTCCTCCTGTGATGGCTGTGGAGCTCTAAATGGGTCTCCTGGCCTCTCTGAGCATCAAGTTCTACTTCTGCAAAGTGAGAATGATGACCATGATAACTGTTACAACAGTTTTCTCTGGTGATAAAGGACAATTAAATCGTCACCTCAGCCTTCAAGCTTTGGCCCCCACTGAACTCAAAGATGCTCTCATGCTAGGCTGCCATTTGGTCTCAGTACTTGAGCCTCTTGGACTTTTTCTCAGTCCCTCAAACATGCTGGGATCTTCCTGCCACAGGGCCTTTGTCCGTACTGTTTCCTTTGCCATCAATGCTTTTTGTTTCACCTTCTCTTTAACTTCTCATCTACTTAATACCTGCTCATCCTTCAGATCTTAAGAATGAGCTCCTTAGAGAAGTCCTCTTGGGCCCCCCGATGAGTCCAGGCTCCCTATTATGTCACCATGCATCTCTCTTTCAGTGCGTCTGTCTCAGTGTTTCATTACACTCTCGTTGTCTGATTTTTGTCTGCCTCATGTACTAGACTATGAACTCCATGAGGATAGGTTCACCATGGTATTCTCGGCCCTAAGCACAGGGCATGGCAGATAGAAGCTGCACAATCAACATTTTACTGAGGTTTGAATATTGAAATATAATTGTCCATCTAATCCTTATAGTAAGGGAGGTATTCTTATTATAGCTTGTGGCAGAGACAATGGTACTCACCAAGTATTCCATTTGTTCTCTTGCCTCCCTTGGAGTTAGGCAGGGCCAGCTGATTGCTTCTGGCCAATAAAATATGGGTGGGAGTCCTGTGTGTCACTTCTGAGATAGTTAAAAGTCCATTCTAATTAGTTCTTCCCTTGCCGTGTGAATATGGAGTCCTATGTTCTAGACAGAGTAGCTCCAAGATGGCAGTGTCCGTGTAGAGCAGAGCCCCCCACAGGCTCACTTTCGATGTTTATTATGAGAAAGAAATACATTTTTATATGGTAAAGGCATCCATTTTGAGCTTGTTTGTTATGTAGCTTAGTTTATCCTAACACATTCCTATTTTGCAGGTAAGGAAACTGAGCCCCAGAGAGGGGACGTGACATGCACAAAGTCCCATGGAGCTACTGTCAGAGCGGGGATTCTGCTCCTGTTGGTCTCATGAGGTTGTGAGGACATAGGTAAAAGTCCGTTGAAAGCTGTAAAGTGCTGTGTACAAGGTGAGATTCCTAAGGTGTTTTCTCAAAGGTCTGGTCTAGGGGTTCCGAGCCCTACGTTAGTGGGTGGAAGAAGGATGCAGAGAAGCCGCCATGGACCTACTGGTCTGGAGGACTTTGTACTACCTTCCATATCTGAAGTTTTAACCTTGTAGAGACCAGAGGTTGGCATTTGGTGGCTATGGCTATTTAGGTTGAACATTGACCTGTATTTTCATCCCTCATTGAGTTCCTTTGTCCTAATTGCCACAGAATCTGAGTTTTTCTGGTCAGTTAGTCCAACTCTTTGCTGGCCATTATGTCCTCTAGACCACAAGCTAGGCCAGTGGCCACCCAGTCTACGTGGGAACACGCTCGGCATTTCCCAACCACATCGGAGGTGAGTCAGACTGCCTAAGCTAGATCTCACATTTCCAGCCCTCTGTCTCCCTTTCTCCATCCCAGCCTCACTCCCAGTTCTCAGATCAGAGATGCCAGTCCAACCAAAAGAAGTGAGGTGCATTGTAGGCAGAGGAAATAGCTTTAGCAAAGGCATGGAGATATCAGAGACCTTGGTGTAGCAGGGACAACAATTGTACATGAGTATTTTTAGCATTCTCCCTGATTCTACAGGGAAGAATTCTGGCTTATTTGGTCAGCTCCTGAGCTCATCTTCATTGTACAGAATGCAGTTAAAATATGAAATGGAGACAAAGTGCTAAAATCACCAGAAGGTTAAGCTGGTCTACCCAGTGAAGAACTACTGTGGGAACTGGGCGCAGATGAGAAATAGAAAAGCTGCGTGGTCTGGAGGTTGAGAGCGAGTGAAGGAGAGAGAGAGTTTAAGGCAAATGCTATGCATAGGATATTGAAAGCAGCAGCAAGAGGGGAAGTTTTTAAGATGTTTGTTGTATATCAAGAAGGTGCTTCTCTCTTTGAGAGGTTGAGTAAATATTTGAAGTACTTTAAATTAATTTTTGGTTGCTGGACTGTTTATTTCAATATAACACTGTGTTGAGACTGGACCACCTGGTCCGCATCCATACTTGGGTTACATGATGTTTGGGATTAGACGCGTGAGCCATCAGTGTCAGGATCATTGGGAGAAATCAGGGTAGAGAATATCAATACGTGAGGCTATACAGGACAGTCAGAGTCTTCAGAGGAGTGTTAGAGCTGTCCACGTTGCCTAGGCCTCCCAGGTCCTGCTGCTGTCTTCTTCACCTAGTGAGTGTTTGTGGGAGTAATAGTAATAATATTTGCTCACATTTACCATGCACTTACCATGTGCCTGTAAGATTTCTAAGAGCTTTACCTATATTTACAGCTACCCAATGAAGTAGGTATTATTTTCATCATCCTCATTTTATAGATGAAGGAATTGAGGCATGGCGAGGGTAAGTGATTTTCCTGAGGTTACTCCCCTTGGAATTGGTGGAGCCTGTATTTGATTTCGGGTGGTCTGGCTCTTTCTTAATAACCATCATAAGGATCAAAGCAATTATTTTTAAAGGGAGAAATGGCTTTGGAAATCTCTGCAAGATGTTTCTTATCCCTTTTCCTCTTTCTTCCTTTCCCCTCCCCTCTCTCTTCTGTGAGGGACTTACCATAGCATTATGTGAATTTATTGGATTTATAAGATGGTTTACAGAGGCAACAGTTTTAGTTAAAGAAAATTGGTTTCCTTTTCAAAATGTCATGTTTCTCATTTTCTCTCAGCATCTCGGGCTTTTTTCAAACTCCCTTCAGCTCCTAAGTCATTCAGAAGCATGCTTCACAATTAGAATGCTAGAAACCCTCAACCAGCCAATTTGAGTTTTGTGATTTGTTCAAAAGGACACTTAAAATAAACCCAGGGGTTTATTGTGTAGGAGAAGCATGAGTTGGATCTAGGGGGGAGAGGAAAAGAAGCAAGTGTGAGGCACTTGATACCCCAGAGATGAGGGGCTCCATTCTTCCATCCATAAATGATCCATCCATCTGTTTATATACCCTTCCAGAGGTACAGACATCCTCATTCATCCCACTATCCATCCATACAATTATCCAAGCAAATCCTTGTACATCCTTCATCCATCCATCCATCCACCCATCCATCTTAGCTTTTGGTTCATTCTCTAGCACCTTAATGGAGTGATGCCTATACTATTTCTCAGGAATCAGTCTGGAATGACTGATTTATTCTCATTTATTGAACATCTTCTGTATGCCTAGACTAGTTCTAGAGAGTTTATAAACAGGTGGATGTGTTTGTGTTCCCAACATTCCCAACAGTCCTAAAGAAGTGAGGCTCAGAGAAGTTAAATAGTTTTTTCAAAGATCACATAGCTAATAAAAAGTGAAACAGGAGCAGAGAAAGTGGGGGGGACGGTTGGGAACTGGCAAAAGGTTTGCTTCTGACATGGGCTAGATTCTGGGGGAACTGACCAAGTGAAGATGGGGACACAGGAAGTTCATGCAAGTGAGGTAGGCACTAGTGTCCATAGGTATATCAGTCAGCTATTGCTGCATAACAAACTGCCCCAAACTTTCACTCCTATCACTCAAGAAATTTCAAAGCTTTAGAGGTTACTTCCAGGAGCTGGAAACAAAGGCCAGCACTCTCTTTGGCAAGGCCAAATGCTCTACTACATGAAATTCAAGTTTGAGAAGTGTTGTTTTAGGAAGAGGGGTGGAAGAAAGGTGGAGTCTTGTTGCTTTCATCCTCTGACGCCTTTTCCCCTGGGTAAGCTCAGAACAGAATGGTACATATACAGGCTCTCCATTCATGCTTGATGAATTTCTTCTCTCTTGATGCTTTTCCTCCCCCTTCAAAGCAGAGTTCCTAGACTTTTTCTTCTGAATGGATCCCCTTCCACCCCAATCAGTCTGATGAGGCCTGTGGACCTCTGCTCAGTATAAAGTTTTTAAATGCATAGCAATTACATAGGACTCCAAAGGAAACCAATTATATTGAAACATAGTTATCCAAATGTTAAGAAGACAATTTTGTGATATTGTAATAAACATACTTCTTTATTAACACTTTAACTATCAACCTAGTGGAGGGATTAAAGTAGTGTGGAATGTAAATATTTCAAAATATCTGAAATACGTAGGAACTGTTAAGTGATATGAAAATATCCATGAGTTTTATTGGTACAATCCCAGATCCCACTAATACTACTGAAGGTTGTTGCCTATGTTCATAATGGAAGAAAATGCCAAATTTCAGTCAGAGGTTAGTGATAAAAAGACATAATGTTTTTCCTGCCCAAGTTCATAGATCGCTGAATTCTATCTGTAGACCTGTAGAACTCAAGAAGCCTTGCTTCAAAGTCTTGCATGATATGTACTTATTTTTAATTGGATACCGAAGGAAAATTTGATTTGTTTTGAGAACTTTTTGAGAAGTTTGCAAGAGTCATTGAGATAATTGGAGGCACCCTGGAGTTGCACAGAACCTGAAGCGGGACTTGGTGCGCTGGTGTCTGACGGATTTATGGACAAACGTGAACGGGGCCGTTGAGGGCCTATAATCCCCCCAGTCTGAAAAGTTACCTTGTGTCACAGGGCTCACAGGTGGGCTTGGCTGTCCCCATTATTAGTAAAGACATTTAAATTTATTCAACCCAAAAGCACTGGCCCAATGCCAGGGCGAGGGTGGAAGAAAAATAAATGGAAATTAAGACAAGCCGGAAAAAACCCAACTGTGCACAGCCTTTGGGAAATCCATTTACAGCCACCCAGAGTCAGCGAGTCCATCTGGATAAAGCCAAAATTTTCACACTCTTCAAGACCGAAAAAAATGAACGAGACCCAAGAGCAAGACTAATGTTTTTAAAAAAGGCATTTCCAGCATGACCCACCAAGATTTTAATTATGTTCATCATTTGGGGCATAATTTTCACTGGCACTCTCAAAATTTCCACTCACAGAAGGGTTTTCCTCTCTGTTCCCTTTTAAGGGATATGAAGGCAGACGTTGACTGTTGGACACATGCCAACGCTGTCAGAGCAGAGCGTTTCCCCAGGAACTTGGGGACCAGGAACCTTTTCATATTTCTATGTAACTGGCAGCAGCCCCTGATTCCTGGGTGACAGACAGGCTCTAGGCACGGATCCCCTTTGGGATGCGGTTGGGATGAAAGCCTAGTGATAGGGGTTGGGGAACACTCTTATCCGGATCCTTTCAGTTGTCAGAAGTTTGACAACACAAAGGTGAGAGTGAGAGGCCTGGCTCGCTGGGCTTAGGCCAACCTACTGCTTCAAAGCCCACCTGGCAGTCACTGGAAAACCCAGGGAACGGAAGCTGAGAGCCCTCTGGGGCACACTGCCCTCATGTAGGGCTGAGCCCACCACACAGAGCCCCAGGAGGAAATGTTATTGACTTTGGGGAAAGAACTGAAAGGTGCTTGTACCTTTGAAGGTTGGGTTTCTCCTTAAATGTCTTGTGTCCAAGACGGAACCCCCAAGGAGTAGGGAGGCCAAATCTCGGATGTGATCTTCCTCCCCAATTCCCGTATCTATTCCATCAGCACATCCTACCAATTTCATCTCCTAATGATCTTTGAAATCTGTCCACTTCTCTCCATTTCCACTACCATCACCCTAGTCCCAGCCACCATCATTCTTGTCCAAGAGTCTTGACAACTGCAACGGGCTCTCCATTGATCTCTGTGTCTCACTCTGCCCCATTTTATTGATTTTTCTGTGAACCTTTATAAGCAAAGGAGAGAAAATGCATTTGTTGAGTATCCACTATATTTTAATTCTTTAATTCATCAATTCATTTAAGTTTATTGAGTACTTACCAACGTTCTACAAGTTCTGTTTTAGGCCTGGCAAACTGGGACGTGTGGTCCCCCTATGTCTGGTGGAACTAAGTGTTCACCTGGAACCATCTCAAAGTTAAGTGTCTCTGTTCTTAGCAAATGTTGATTATTAAAACTTAACCATTTCACTTTTTGGTTGTAATGATGAAATATTTGAAACAGAAGAAGGAATTTGGAAGGTAAGAAAGCCAAGTACCTACCACCCAAAACTAACACATGGGAATATGTAGTCATATTTAAGTATTCCTTTAAAAAGATAAGTGCCATGCTACACTTACCGCTGTAAGTGCCCCTGTGTGCCCCCCCGATGCTCTTCTCCATTCCTCTAGGTACCCACTGTCCTCAGTTGATATGTTCTTCCTGCTCATATTTTAATACATAAATTACATATGGATGTATTTATAATCTCTCTTTGCCTTCACGAATTTTAAAAAATTAATGTGATATTGTGCTGTAAATATTCTGCAACTTGCTTTGTAATATTCAAACGTTATGTTTTAGTAATTTATCCGTGCTGATAACACAGCTCAAGTGCGTTCATTTTAACTGCTGTGTAGTATTCCAGCCTCTGAATACATCACAATTTGCCTCTGTGTTTCTCAATTGAGAGATGTTCAGGTTGTTGATACTTTTTTTTCTGATGACAAATGATTCATCTTTATACTTTTCTCCTTGGGCACATATAGGGGACATTTGTATATCTTCAGTCTTTACCATATACTGACAAATGGCTTTCTAAAGAGGCTATCTTGTGACGTGGCAGGAAACTTCTAGAGTTGGGAGTCAGGTGACCCAGTTCTGGTCTAACTCTGGCACTGATTCACAATGTAAACTTAGGCTCCCCTTCCTTGGACTCAGTTTCTCCATCTTTAGGATGAAGGTCAGGACTAGCAGATGTCCACAGTTCCTTCCTCCTGAGCTGGTTAAAACAATGTTTTGCAGAAAGATCTTCTCTTCTAGAAATAAAAGAAATCTCCGGAGGCAGGCTTGCTGTAAGCTCCAGAGGAGCGTTAATGTGGAAGGCAGCTGACACTTTTTGAGCTCCTACCAAGGGTTGGGCACTTTCGTTTCTCATTTACCTCACACAGGAGATTAAACAGCTTGCCCGAGATCACAGAGCGAGGAAGTGTCAGAACCGGGCCTCCAATCCAGGACTGAGGGATTCCAGAGCCTGACTCCTGTCTACCGTACAAGCTGCTCTTGCTTTGTCACAAGGCAAGTTCTTACTTGACACCCCCATCTGGGCTGTTGAAATGGCATTCTCCTTGGGAGTCTCCATGCGCAGGCCATTGATGCCAAGGGCCCCTACCCCAGGCAGAGACTGCAGCCCAGGCCCTGCCCCAGGAGTGCAGTGTGAGGAGGGGCTGAGAAAGAGCCCTTCTTTGGAAGGAAGATAAGGAACAAGTGGGACTGAGTCAGGGACTGGGGCTATCCCAAAAGCATGCACTCTAAAGGCATTTATCCTCTGACCACAGCTAATGAACCAATGAGGAATCAGCATCAATAAGAAGCAAATTAAACACCAGCTCCAGCTAATTAGTAAGCACAGCTGCCTGCTTTCCTGCATTCAATTTCAGACTCACATTATGAATTGCCTCCCTGGAGAAACCGACCCCCTCCTCCCCAAAAAAGGCCTTGATTCAATAAACCAACTTTTAATGGAGCAGCATCTTTCAATCGAAGGACGGCAACTTATCTCTGGGTCCTCGCTCTGCGGTGACACCAATTCTCCAAGCTGCCCAATCTCACTCAAGGTTAGTAATTAAGGCATAATTGAAATGAAATTAATTGCAATAAATGTGTAATTAGCACAGCCATTGATTAAGGGCATTTGAAACGTGGTCCGTGCACGAGACATTGATTGCCATGCTGTTTTTGATAAATGTAATTGCAATGATATCTTTTGTTGCTCCAGAAGGTCTTTTTTGTGTAATGAATTTCCACAGGAAGGACTGGCCTTGAAGCCATATGACTTCCTGAAATTCAGAGATATAAAGTGAATATTCCAGGCCTCAGGGGTGTTGGATATGAGCTCTTTGGCCCAGATTTCCTGTAGAATTTGTTTCAGAGTGGCTCCCTAGCCCATATGGCATCTTTGTTCAAATTAGAAAAATACACTCCTTCCTTTGGGCACATCCAGCTCGTGTCAGGTACACAGCTTGGCCAGTGGAGCATGGGCTAGATTTCAACCCTTACTCTTCCATCTAGCTGGGCACCTTTGTGCAGTGAACAACTTTTACATCCGTACACAGCAGACTTGGTATCTCTCTCTAGGTAGAGGGAAGTGACAGGAAGGCAGAGCTTGAACCTTGTCTTAATGAGCAAAGCCTACAGATTGTGGATGCCCTCCTCGCCCCAGCCACCTTGATTGGTGGGATGTTATGCAGAAATTGCCATTTGGAATGCTGGGACTTTAGCAGTAGCACGAGGGACTATGGTGGGACTGGGCTAGGTGTGGCCTGGTGGGGTGGGTTATAATATGGCTGCAGGGCTGAGTGGTAGGCAGGCGGTAGCGGTTGGTGGCAGTCTGTGGTCCTACCACACTATATAGGAGGCATGGTAACCTCAGGACAACTAGGCACGTGTTCCTATGCAGGGGTCAGATGTGGTGGGATGGGCAGAACCTGCCAGAGGAGTTGGTGGGCCATAGGGCTGGGGTTCCCCGGGTCCCACACTGAGTCTGGGGCAGTGGAGTCCAGCTCTGAGTCAATGGGGGGGGATATAGTATGTCAGGGCAGCAAAATATATCCTCCTCACTGACTCCAAGCCCTGCCCCTGGACAGGGATGAGCCTCAGGCTGGTTGACAAGGGAGTGAAGGTCATGTCTGATGCCCAGTGATGACCATTCCTCAGCTTTCTGGGTCTGAAGAGGACGGCTGGTCCTGACGGATGGCGAGGGCTTCCTCTGTGAGTGTCTGTTCCTCATACTGAGGAGTTTGCTCATTCATCCAACCGTTTAATTTTTCATTCCTTCACTTAGTAAATATTTAGGGCGTGCCTTCTATGTGCAGATGCTATGCTAGCTGCTAGGAATAAAGTGGTGATCCAGTCCCTGCCCTCACGGAGTTCAAGGTCGAATGGGAGTCACACAGACTCACGTGTTCCCTTAGTTACAAGGCGGAACCAGTGCTCAGCAGGTGTGCTGGATGCCTTCTGTTTGCCTCTCCAGACCCGCGTCCCACCTTCCTCCACCCTTCTCTGCGCCCTGGGGGCTGGTCGCTGCCGACTGCGCATCAGCCGCTCTTCTGCCCTGTGCCTTCAGGTTCCACTGGGTCAATGGCGGGCCAGGTGGGAGACCAGAGGGAGGGAGGAAAATGCAGCCAGGGTATTTATTCCCCCAGATCACTGGTTGTTGGACCACAGCTCTCCACCCAGCTCTCAGGTTCTGTTATAGCTCCCCATCCCACCCCCACCAAGGCTGAGGCATGTTAATGGTCCCCCGCCCTTTCTAGCTCTGGAGCACTGCACCAGCCTTTGGAGTTCTCTTCACCCTGCTCATCTTTGTAAATGGTCCCTCTTTTAAACTTCCCTCGGTTACCCAGCCTGGCTGTGACATGTGTTTCCTCTGGCGGACCAATTGGGTTGGTAAGAGAAGTATAAGGAACTTCTCAGCAGTTAGAGCTGAGATCTGAACCATGAGTAAGGAGTAAGCAGGTGTGGGAAAGTGGGAGCAAAGAGGAATTCACCTGCAGAGGAAAAGCCAGTGCAAAGGCCCTGTGGTAGGAAGGGAGAGTGAAATGTCCTTGGGGCCTGGTAGAAGGCTGAGTTCCTCCTGGCATTTGCTGCCTCCTCTGGCCGAGAGCAGGGGCAGCTCTGGTCCCCGAAGCTAGCAACAGCCAGAGGCCTTTTGGGAACAGGCATCTTTGGCTTTCAGGGTGGCACTCCCTGTCTGGGGCCTGGCCCAAGCCCCCATGGTGTGGCTTGGAGGCCATTCAGCCATTTCCTCTGGCAGAGAGTCTCCCTTTCCTGAAGTCAATAAGCATCCTCGTGCTTCTTGGACATGAGATGAGCTTCCTGCCTTCTTAAGGGGCAGTGAGCTGTGGGTGGTGGGCTCCCGGGAACCAGACTTACCTGGGTGTGAATACCACCTACTCTGGACCCGCTGCAAGGTGGGCATTTCCCCCCTTGTGAAATGGGGCTAGTGAAACCTGATTAAATGCGGCTCTCTCAGCTTCCCCTCCCGACTCCCAATTCAGTTCCTCCGGGCTGACTGCTGCGACAGTCTGCCAACTGCTCACTTCATCTCCCACCTTCAATTTTGATCCTTCATGATACCTTCCTCCATTTTTCAGCTGGGTTGCTTTTCCCAAAATGTAAATTTGATCTTATAACGTCCCTAATAGTAATCCATCAGTGCCTCCCCAGGGCTCCCACCTTTGGGACATCAGATACACCTGGAAAGGTTTTTTTTTTAACTTGTGGTAGAAACACATAGCATAAAATTCACCATCTTAACATTTTTTCCCTCTTTTTTGTGAGGAAGATTGGCCCTGAGATAATGTCTGTTGCGAATCTTCCTCTACTTTGTATGTGGGAGGCTGCCACAGCATGGCTTGATGAGTGGTGTGTAGGTCCATGACTGGGATCCGAACCCATGAACCCTGGGCCGCTGAAGCAGAGCGTGCAGACTTAACCACTATGCCACTGGGCTGGCCCCCCATCTGAACCATTTTTAAGAGTATAGTTTAGTAATGTGGGTTATATTTACCTTGTTATGCAATGGATCTCCAGAACTTTTTCACCGTGTAAAACTGAATCTATGCCCGTTAAACAGCTCCCCATTCCCCCTCCCCAGCCCCTGGTGACCAGCCTTCTGCTTTCTGTCTCTATGAATTTGACTGTTGTACTTTCCACAATTCATAAAAATGGAATTATACAATATTTGTCTTTTTGCAACTGGCTTATTTCACTTAGCATAACGTCCTCAAGTTCATCCAAGTTGTAGCGTGTGTCAGAATTTCCTTCCTTTTTAAGACTGAATAATATTCCATTGTATGTATATACCTGGTGGTATTGTGATTAAGATTTGGCGTTCTCATGGTCGTGGCCTAGGTTCATTTCCCCTGTCAGGAAACCACGCCACCCATCTGTCTGTTGTCATACTGTAGCAGGGTCACTCATGAGGGACAGGTTTCAGTGGAGCTTCCACACTAAGATAGACCAGGAAGAACGACCTGGCCGCCCACTTTGGAAAAAATTGGCCATGGAAACCCTATGAATAGCAGTGGAGCATTGTCTAATACAGCACCGGAAGGTGAGAGGATGGTGCGAAAAGACCAGGCAGGGCTCCAGTCTGCTGTACACAGGGTCTCTGGGAGTCAGAATCCACTCCATGGCACCAATAACAAATGTATGTACCACATTTTCTTTATCCATCCATCCACCGATGGACATTTGGGCTGCTTCCATCTCTTGGCTATTGTGAATAATGCTGCTATGAACATGGGTGTGCAAATATCAGTTTGAGACCCAGCTTTCAATCGTTTTGGATGTATACCCAGAAGTGGATGGCTAGATCATACAGTAGTCTACGTTTAATTTTTCGAGGGGCTGCCATACTGTTGGAAAGGTTTTTAAAAATACAAACACCTGGGTCCCGTACTGGGAGATGCTGACTCAGTAGTCTGGAGGCGAGGGGGAGTGGCTAAGCATCTGCCTGTCGCAAGCCTCCCCAGCAAGCCCCTCCCACTCTCCTGCCTACTCCGCAAAATCAGGTCTAAGTTCCTGAGGTCGGCATGCGGGTTCCTTGATATACTTTCAATCTACCTTCCCAGCCTCCTTGTCTACCATGGCTCCATGCCACGCTCATGCCTGAGAGAAACCCATCTGCTTGTTTCCTGGACACTCAAGGTTTCACTCCTTCAGGCCTTTGCACATGCTCAGTCTCCCACCCAGAGTCCCATCTCTGGCCTCTGCCCTGGGAGAACCTCAGTTAATTTGTCAAAATTCAGCTCAGATATTGGTCACCTCCATCAGGAAAGCCCTTGCCTTCTCAGTCTTGGCTCCTCACGGCCAGTGGCCAAGCTGAGCCCCACAGAAGAGGGAGCAGACACAGCCAGGTTCTCTAAGGTCCGTACAAGGAGCCATTTCTTTATCCTCATCAGCAGATTTAGAACAAAGTTTGAACCACACACAGGCCATGGTTGCCATAGTTACTGTAAAGGCATTCTAAATGTAGATGATTATATAATCAGCTGGAATGACTCTTTTGGGAAAAAATTTTGACCCTCCTCTTGCAATGAACTACACAGTGACCCAAGGACTGTGGGTGGTGACTCTGCATGGGGTCACTGTGGAATAATGCACGTGGGCTGCAGGCAGCAGTGAGACTTGCCTTCAGAGTGAGCTGTGCCACCACCCAGGACAAAGCTCTCATTCTGCAGATGAGAAAACTGAGGCCTAGAAAGAGGAATTGAGTGGCCCTGAGAGTTAGAGCTTGAGCCAGATCTCCAGGGGCAGGGTGCCACAGGAAAGGAGCCCTGAACTTGACATGAAATGACTTGAACATGAACTTTGGCTCTTGGACCCACAGTTTTTTTTTTTTAATTTATTTTTTAAGATTTTATTTTTCCTTTTTCTCCCCAAAGCCCCCCGGTACATAGTTGTATATTTTAGTTGTGGATCCTTCCACCTGTGGCATGTGGGATGCCGCCTCAGCATGGCCTGATGAGCAGTGCCATGTCCGCACCCAGGATTCGAACTGGTGAAACCCTGGGCCACTGAAGCAGAGCGCACAAACTTAACCACTTGGCCACAGGACCGGCCCCGGACCCTCAGTTTTTTAACTTGAGATATTACTTGTATTAGTCAGTATAATTAATGCTGTTTGCTGTAACTAACAACTCCAAAATCTGCATGGCTTTTCAACCATGGGAGTTTTCTTTTTCGCCTATGACACCGTGCAGTTGGGCATTTGATGGATGACCTTCCATGTGGTGACTCGGGAACGCAGGCTCCTTTTATCTCTTGGCTCTGCCATCTCGAAGGATCGTGAAGAGCAGATGATGAAGGGCCTGCGTTTGCTGGGTGGACACATACGATGACAAGGATGGTGGCTCCAGAGGAGGGAATATAAAAACAGCTGTCCTCTAGCCAGGAACCTCTGCTTGGATTGCTCTATTTTGGCATCTATTTATTACTTCCACCAAACTGAGCCTACTCTAGTATAAAGGCTGAAGGTTCTGGAGCAGAACAAGGAGGTGCTCCCCATCTTGGGGACCTGTTACAGCCTTCCACTTCCATGTGGCTCTGTCCTCAGCTGCCATGTTGGAACTCACCTTTCAGAGAGGCTACACGATATAGGGAAACGTCAGAAACTTCGAAATCATGCTGACCTGAGTCTTATCTTTGTCCCCACATCTTATTAGCCATGGGATTTTAGGCAAGTCATTTACCTTCTTGGAGTTTCTTTATCAAAAAAAGGGGTAATTAATTAAGCTGCGAAGATCAAATGGGCTATATATAAACAGCATTTGCACAGAGTAGGTGCTCAATAAATATGCTGTTTATTACCTCTCTGGTTCTAAAACGTTTTTAGAACCTGGAACCTACTGGCCCCTCAAAACTGTGACCACTTATTCTTCTGTACTGTGTTCTCACCTCCTGCATCTTCACCTCTTTTTATCTTTGTCCTGATAGCTGTGCTTGGGGCATGTTTCATAAGAGACGCTCCACTTTCTTAGCATATGCCTCCAATCTCCATCCTAGAATTCTGCCAGCCCCAACGGGCCAGACTGGGGTAGCTGGTGGACATCTCTTAGGACCCACGCGGCCAAACCATGCAGTGTTTTGGAAGCGTGAGGTGATTAGATTTTATTCTAAGTGCAACCAGAAACCACCGAAGGATGTTACAACTTGAGAGAAGAATGACTTAATTTACATTTTAAACGAGGTGCCTTTTTTTTCCTGCCTGGTGGAGAAAGAATTGTAAAGGTGAGGACTAGAAGCAAGAAGACCTGTTAGCATGAGAGTAGTTGGGATGGAGAGAGGTAGACAGCTTTAAGAAGTATTTAGGAGAGGGAATCAGTGAGACTCGATGGCTGGGAAACCTCCCAGATCACAAGGAGCTGAAAGCGAGCAGAGGGAGGATGAAGAATATGGAGGGTATGCAAGGGAGACTCGAAACGTGGAACATTGTTCTTCTTCAATAAGAGACAGCAATAGCAGCAGGACCGGTTGTAGAAGCAGCAGTGTCTGAGGGCCCAGTTATAGAAAGCTCCACTGAGCTAAAGAAAGACTCGAATCTACAGATGGAACGTCTTGCTATATAAATAAGAAAAAGAAACCATCCCATAGTCACTGCCAAGGGAGATTTGAAATTTCAAGGATAGAGAAACAATCCTACAAGTACTCTTGAAGGTAAACATCTTAAAAAGAAACAAAGGGAGAAAAATCAGACTGACTTGACAGCAAATTTCTCTACAACCTTACATACAGAAGAAAAAATGAATCAGAATGAATCAAAGCTTTGAAGGGAAAGTTACCGAAAAATTCTGTGTTCAGGCAAGAGGTCATTAATGTTGGACAATTTAAAAGCATTCTCAGGTGTGCAGAGACAGTGACTACGCGACTTGTGTATTTTTTTCTGAAAAAAAAAAAAAAGACTGGAAAATGCATTTCAACATATCAAGGTATGAAGCAAACAATTTAAGAATGGAAAATTCAGGATATTAATGGCAGGCAGTAAGTATAGAAAGAGTTTAAACCCAGCAGAAGTCTAAACATATTTTTGAATGGAAAGCAAATGTTATAAACAGTTCTGGGAAGAATAAAAATAATAATAGCTAATGGTTAGTAAGCACTTCCTATATGGCAGACATGAAATGCTTTCCCCGTATTATCTCATTTAATTCTCTTGTCATCCTGAGGCAGGCACTTTTAGAACCCCTATTTTAAAAATGAGGAAGCCAAATACAGATTAAAAAATTTTCCCAAGGTCGCACACACTTGAACCCAGGAAATCTGACTCCAGAGCTTGTCTGACTAATTACACTTTCTATACGTATGAGAGGGAGCAGGTAATAAAAATAAGAATAAATGTGGGCATATCATGCAAATCTATGCAAATAAAAATTTGTATAGGAAGAAGTTCGGGTGGAATTTCAAGCAAGATACCTTCCTACAACAAACGCACAATAATCTTGAAAGAAAAAAATATTTTTAAAGTTTGTATTAGTTGAGCCAGGAGTTCTGCTTCTATAAATGTGTTCTAAGAAATAATCAATAACCCATCAGTAACATAAACCCGAAGGTTTAGCTACAAGGGTATTTATTGCAGTGGTATTTAAAATGAAGAAAAGTTTGAAAGGAACACAAATGGCCAACAAGTTAGAATTAGGTCAATTCAATAACTTTTTTTTCATTCAATAAATTTTGATGTTGAACATTCACATGATAGAAAAACATGCAGTCATTCAAACTATATTGTTGAGGAAGACCTAGAGATATGTATTAAAATGTAGAATCAGGTTCAAGCTGACAATGATTTAAATAATATGGAAGTTTCTTTCTCCCTCATGCAGCAGTGTGGAGATGATGAGTCCAGGACTTGCAGTGGCTCTGCTCCATGAGGTCACTAAGGACCCAGCCTTCTTCTATCTTGTTGCTCTGCCATCTGTAGAGCATGATCCAAGGCACTTTGCCCTTCATCCTCACTCCCTGTGGAGTAGCTGAAAGTAACAAAAGAGGAAAGCATGTCTCTTTCTTTCAGTGCAACATCTGAAAACAGTACGTGCTTCACTTCCACTGGCCAGAACTTGGTCACATGGTCACATGGCTGCATCTGTCTGCAAGGGAGTCTGGGAAGCGTAGTTTCAAAAAAATTATGGACCACCACAAAAAAATTTGATAGATTCTGTTAGTAAAAGGAGAATGGGAGAGTGGATATTGGAGAATAAGTAGCACTCTGTGACTCGGCACAGAAACATTTTTATAATGTATTATGTGGAAAAAAGCAGGAAACCAAACAGGATCAATTTTATGCGTCTACATGTACCCCTAAACACAATTTTTTTTTTTTTTTTATACACAGTGGTTATCTTTGAGAGCTAGGATTGCGGATCATTTAAATCTTCTTCTTTGTGCCTTTATTGTGTTTTTCCAATATTCTACAAATTAATCCCACCCCCCCAGCCGATCAGAAAAACTCACCATATATACGTTAAAGGAAGTAATTTAGGAGAGAAAGCCGTGTGTGTTGTGTGTCTGCAGCCACGTGTCCTTTCTTCTCCGACTTCCCTTTGCTGGACTCCTTTTGTTGGTGGATCTCTCATTTCTGCAAAAAGATGGTATTGTCAATTCTGTGTCTCAGATGTGAAAGCCCAGAGGCGGTTGTCACTGAGTTTATTTTAGCGTGATGCAGGCAGTTTTCTACCAGAAATACAAGCCAGCCTCAAACATGGTCTTCTCCTTCGGGGGGATATTTAAGAGCAGTTCTCTGGTTCTCTCAGGAAGCAGGGGCTCTTGCCCTGAGAGCGGGGAAAGTGGGGGTCTGTTCGACAAAGAATGGCCCTGGAGGATGGGGCCGAAACCAGGAAAGAGGATGTGCTTAAAGAGGCTGCCATTCCTGCTCCTTGTGCTTCTTGGAGCCTGAGACAGGGAGGGGTTTCCACAAGACCTGCTTCTCCCTGGGGTCTGGCTTCTCACCTGATCTTCCCCGGAGCGGGGCCAGTTCTGACTCCTCAAAGCTTTGTTGGATTGCTTATCAGCTTGGCCTTTGGTGTAACGACGGTGTCTCAAGAATCTGCCCAAACCAGGTGAGTGCCTCCTGTGTACCAGGCATTGCTCAGGCTGACAGACGGGTTCAAGGGGGTTCAAGGTCCAGCTCGGCCGTTTACTAGCTGCGTGACTACACACAGAGTACTTCCGTCTCTGGGCTTCAGCTTCCTCATCTGTAAAGTGGGACAGCACAACCTCTCCCTTACAGATGCATAGGAGGATTAACTGAGCTAAGGCCTGTGAAGTACTTAGCACAGAGTCTGGGGCAGACTAACACCCTGGCTTAGTTTCTAGGGCTGCCATAACAAAGTACCACAAACTGAGCGGCTTAAACCACAGAAATATATTGTCTCACAGTTCTGGAGGCTGGAAGTCCGAGATCAAGGTGTCCGTAGGCTTGGTTCCTTCTGAGGGTCGTGAGGGGAGAATCTGTTCCAGGCTTCTCTCCTTGGCTTGCAGATGGCCATCTTCTTCCTGTGTCTTTTCACCTCATCTACCCTCTATGCACGTCTGGGTCCAGATTTCCCCTTCTTATAGGGACACCAGTCATAGAGGGTTAGGACCCCCCTTCCCCCAAAGACCTCATTTTAACTGGCTTACCTCTGTAAAGATCCGATCTCCAAATAAGGCCACATTCTGAGGTAGTAGTGGTTAAGACATAAGAATTTGGGGAGGGGAGGGGACACAATTCAAACCATAACAAGCACCCACATTATGAACAGCAGAACGCTAGAAATATTGGTCATTATCATCACCAGGATCCTCGTGAGCTTTGACATGTCATGCTGCCCCAGGCATCTTGAGTTGCCATGGCACTGATTTCCTGGAAAGGGGACAGCAAAGTCTTTCTTGTCTGAGCCATGATGGTGACATTCCTGGCTATCTCCCAGGGCTCCATCCCAGACAACTCAACGTGCCAACAGTCGCTGGAGTGCTGGCCAGCTTGTACCCTGCGGGGCCACGCCTGTTCAGTGCCTTCTCTTTTCTGCTGAGAATTTGAAAAATCCACTTATTATATTCATTTATTTAGCAACCACTTCTGTTATGCTTACTTTGTGCTAGGCATTATTCTAAGCACCTTACAAATATTAACTCTTTTAATCCTCCTAACAATCCCATGAGGCAGGTGCTATTATTACCTTCTAGATGAGGAAACTGAGGCACAGAGAAGGTAAGTAACTTGTCTGAGATTTCATAACCAGCAAGTGATAGAGCTGTGTTTTTTTTTTTTTTTTTAAAGATTGGCACCTGAGCTAACATTTGTTGCCAATCTTCTTTTTTTTCTTCTTCTTCTTCCCCTCAAAGTCCCTAGTACATAGTTGTATATTGTAGTTGTAGGGCCTTCTAGTTGTAACATGTGGGATGCTGCCTCAGCATGGCTTGATGAGCGGTGCCATGTCCGTGCCCAGGATCTGAACTGGCGAACTCCTGGGCGGCCAAAGCGGAGTGCACGAACTTAACCGCTCAGCCACGGGGCCGACCCCAGAGCTGGGATTTTAACCCAGGCAGAGTTTTGTTTTGAACAACTACACTGTGAAGGGGAAGTAACAGAGGAGGAACACAAACACCGGAGTCAGAGAAACGTGAGTTTGAATTCCAGCTAATGAGAAGAACTAGAAATTTCAATCACCACCTGCCACACCTATAACTTTTCTAAGAACAGGCCCATCCCCCAGTTCTCTTTGTCACGCTCAGTTATGTCATTCCAGGCCTCAGCGTATTGGACCGGGGTGGACACATGACTTAAGGTGCCCCATCGGTTGGCCGGGACCCATGACTTGGATGGCCAATCAGATCTCTCTCTCAGGCATTTGGCTAAGAGTCTTGAACAGTGAGGATGGGCACTGAAACCCTTTGGTCATGAAACACTGTTGGGCTAGATGGCCACTTTGGGTCATGTGCAAGCCAGAGTTAGAAGGCAGTAGAGGACAAACGTGGACAAGTGGAGGATGGCCCTCAGAGATGGGGAGAACGGAACAGGGCACAGGGAAATACAGAGATGCTTTGTGCTAGAGCGGAGGTTGTCCCTGAGAGAGGGAAAGCACACACACACACACACACACACTTTTGGTGCCCCGCCCCTTCATTGGGCAGGTGCCTCTACCCTTCAAGCTTCCGTGAGTGTTGGCTGCTAATGCCTTATAGTTGTTTCTTCTCCAGAGAAACCCTTGACCTAATGGCTTCCTGGCCAGGTTGATTAATTCCCCAATCCCCAGCCACCAGCTGCCAGTGACTGACTCACATGGGGTACAAGAGGCCAGCCTTCTTGACTCAAGAGGGGACCAACCTTGTGGTGCCACTCATACTCTTGAGCTCCCTATGGGATCAGGCTAAAGCTGGTTTCTACCTGAGACGACATTTCTTGCTTAGTTTTATTCTTCCTTCTTCCTTGTCCTGCTTGCCCCCTCCCTTTCTCCTGAGAGCCTCCCTCAGTAAGTCCCTTGCACAAGCATCCCCATCTCAAGGGCATTCCCTTGATGGAGGGGATTCCCAAGAAACAAAGGCAGACACCTTGACTCTCAACTGCCATCCACTTTCAGGCTCCATGGAATTTGGTTTTGTTGTATTTCCTGTCCTAGGATTCTGGGTAATCTATTTTCTTTACAATAACCCCTCATTGCTTGGATTAGCATGAGGTCTCTGTTTCTTTCAGCTAAACAAGTCCAAATTGTGTTAACTTGGTCAAGTTACTCAACCACTCTCAATCTCACCCCATCTGAAAAATGGTACCCATCACTCTTCTGACCTCAGCGCTTGCTTTGGTGACTTAATAAGAGAATGCAGGTGATGGCTGCCAGCGTTGTGATTGGCTTAGAGTAGTCACTCTATTAATGAGCTCTAGTTTCTTTCAAAATATTCTCTTCCTCCCTTGTTCAAGTCATTTCAGGCTAGGGAAGCATAAAGAGAAAATATATCAGAGCACTGTCTGACTTTCAAAGCACCATGGAAATGTGGGAGTTCAAAGAGGTATGAGTTTAGAGTCCCGAAGATCCAACTTCAACTCTCTACCCATTGCTTCTCAAATTATAATGAACATCTGAGTCACCCAGGGATCTTGTTAACATGCAGACTCTGATTCAGGACGTCTGGGTGGAGCCGAGATGCTGCCTTTGTAACAGAGCTCCAGGCAGTGCTCATGCCGCTGGTCCTTGGAAGAGCAAAACTTTGAGTAGCAAAACTCTAGTCTGTCTTTTGGTTCCAGGGTGATTTTTTTCCTCTGCGAACAGTGAACCTGAATGGCAGACTCTTCCCTTTCCATTCCATGTCGCACATCCCACGAGATGTGGCTCCTGCCAATAAGGAGATCTCAGTGGTTGAGGCAGCTGGGAAAGCTGTCAGTTGTAAAGTGTGGTGTGTCCAAGGTAGAGCTGACTGTAAGGGACGTGGGAGGCTGGTGAGGGGCATTTGCTCCTGGAGAAGACATCAAGGAAGTCTCCATGGAGGAGATGAGCTGTCGGCCCATCACTATGTGTGGGTATGTTCTGATTCCTACTCCCCGCTCCTTTTTAAGCCAGGACCATGTGCTAGAACCCCAGGGCTGCTGTGATACCTTACCTGCTGTGGCCTGGACTCTGGTCTGGGTGCGCTGCCTCCTGAACAAGGCTATCCACACCTGAGGCCACCATGTCCCTTTGGCCATGGCCTTGGGCCTCCCAGCTCCGTATGTATTAGAGGTCCTAGCCTGTCTCTCTCTGATCCAGGGCCTGTTTTGACTCCATGACTATAGCGAGAAGTTGAAGCAGTTCCAGACGTGAGAAAAAAGTTTGTGTTATTTCCACAACATTTAATGCATCTCCTCCTTTCATTATAATCCTGGCCAAGGCCATCGAGGTGTTCTCCTTTCCAAACTGAGACTGGTTTTCCTTGTTTGTGGCTGCCAGCAGCTGGGATAGGTTTCCTCCATCTGCTCATTTTCTCCTTCATCATTCTCTTCTCTTTGCTCTTCTTTTCTCTCGGGGTTCACAGAGTGGTGGCATTGTCTCTGAAAGGCAACTGTCAGCCTGAGTAGCCGCAGGGAGGTCTCCTGCTCATTGCTAAGCCGTCTTCTGTTGGCATATCTGGGAGTTTTCACTTACAGCCCAGAAGTAACTGGACAGAGAGCAGACCCTTGATGGGTTAATCTTGTCTTTAACACATGCTGAGAATCCAGATGTGCCAGACACTGCTCCATCGGTACAGCAGTAAACAAAGATGGTTCCTGCCCTGACAGTCCAGTTGGGTGTATTATACTTTCCTTATCAGTGATGCACCTAACATACACACACATACGTGCGCACACACGCACACATTCTGGTCTTCAACCTCCTGAACAATCCAATCTCACTGCCTTCAGGGGAATGGCCTCTGTCCTGGGCCCAAGCAAAACAAAAGGCATTCCTAGAAACATACTTCACACCTGCCAGAATGGCTATTATCAAAAAGACAAGAAATGACAAGTGTTGGAAGGGATGTGGAGAGAAGGGAACCCTGTGCACTGTTGGTGGGAACGTGAACTGGTGTAGCCACTATGGAAAACAGTATGGTGGTTCCTCAAAAAATTAAAAAAAAATTAAAAATAGAACTATCACATGATCCAGCAATCCCACTTCTTTGTATATATCCAAAGGCACTGAAATCAGGATCCCAAAGAGATATCAGCACTCCCAGGTTCATTGAATTATTATTTAAAATAGCCAAGATATGGAAACAACCTAAATGTCTGCTGAAGGATGAATGGGTAAAGCAATTATAGTGTATATATATATACACACATACAATGGAATATTGTTCAGCCTTAAAAAAGAAGGAAATCCTGCCATTACAACTGCATGGATGAACCTGGAGGACAGTATGCTAAGTGAAATAAGCCAGACAGAGACAAATGCTATATGATCTCACCTATATGAGGAATCTAAAATAGTCAAAGTCATAGAAGTGGAGAGTAGAATGGTGGTTGCCAGAGGCTTGAGGGTAAAGGAAATGGGGAGATGTTGGTCAAAGGGTACAAAATTTCAGTTATGCAAGATGAATATATCCTAGAGATCGAATGTAAAACAATATGACTCTAGTTAACAATCTGCATTGTATACTTGAAATTTGTTAAGAGGGTAGATCTTGTATTCTCTCTCTCACACACACACACACAAAGAAGAAAACGGTAACTACGTGAGGTGGGACATGTCAATTAGCTTGACTGTGGTGATCATTTCACAATGAATACATTTATCAAGACATCAAGTTGTACACCTTAAATATATACAATTTTAATTAGTCAATTACACCTCAATAAAGCTTTTTTTTTTAAAAAAGTTCACATACTTTAGTAATTTTTTATGTGGGTGACACTTTGAGGGTAAACTGAAGGGGAGCCACAGGAAGACTTTAGTACTATTGGTCAAAGAAGCAAAACGCTGGGGATTTGTTTAATGTGGAAGAGGGGACAAGCATCCTCCGAGGGTCTGCCCCTCAGTGGATGAGGGGTGCTCTTGATGGATGGCAAGGCGTCATATCTGGGCACTGCATGCTTCTGTACAGCAAGAAGGGACTCTTGCTTGAAAACTGATGGTGAATACAGACAATGCCCCAATCCCCGTGGAAAATGACTGCACTCAGCTCCCTAAATTCTGTGTTTCTCCATATTTATATATGCTGCTACCCAGTGAATACCTGATTAAGGAATGCAGCTGCCAAATGAATACATTTGTTGCTCATCAAATGGCACCATAAAGCCAGCGATGATGGGGCTTATTAAAAACCTTCTTTCACTCAGTGAAAAATCCCCCACATGTCCCAGCCGGTCTCAATATCGCAGCTAATGAAATGGGTAACCAATACACAAAGAGATGTATTCAAGAGCAAATTAACTGCCTCAGGAATATGCATCATAAAGATTGCAGCCTGGAAAATAAATAGACAGTGTATTGGGCAAATTGGCCTCGTGTTTAAGTGTTGATGGGTTGGAAATATTGGTTTAGCTTCTTGATAGAAGCAGGCAGCATGGGATCCTGGAAGGCAGACATTAGCAAGGAAAAATCAAGCCAGGGACCCTCTAATTTGCTAGAACTGGGGAAGGGGTGAGAAGGAGCGAGCAAACATTTATTGGGCCATTCCTAAGTGCTGGCCCTTTATGTATGTTGCCACTTTGTCCTTACGTGATCCAAGAAGGCGGGATACCTGTATTTCTGGCCTCACCTGCCTGTGACCACATAATGAGATTACACAGAGAAATTTTGTTTTCTCTGTCTGTCCAAACTATCAGTTCACGAGCCTCTATGAGATTCTTTAATAAGAATTAACCACTCTTAAATCAGCCCCCAGACATTTCTGGGCTCTCTTGAGCCCTTGCTCATGATCTCGGAAAAAATAGAAAAAAGATTTCCCTTTGTTTTTTCTGCTCCAAATTCTCATCCTGTTATCCCGCTGCCTGTTCTGCCTTTATTCCTCTCTGAGCACCTCCCAGACCAGAGGGGAGCAGCAGCCTGCAGGCTGAGTGGCCAGTCCTACTGAGGCTCCTTTTGTGAGACCCAGGGTTAGGTCTTAATGCTCTTCTCCTCTTTCCTTATCCCAGTCTACAGACACACACACGGCCTGAGGAGTGTGTGTTTTGAGTTACATGGATTTTGGCCACGTAATCTAGGACAGGTCACCTGACACTCCTGAGTCCCTGTTGCCTCCCAGGAGAGTAAGGTGATATTGTCCCTCTCAAAGGGTGGTCAGGAGGAATTGATGAAATAACATGCACAAAGTTCCTGGATCGAAGATTCCCAAACACCAGGCACTCCTGGGTCCTGATCTACTCCTTGATTTTCACAGGCCTTCCTTCATCCAGAAGGAACCAGCGAAGGGTTAACTGAAAGGGCCCACTGCAGCTGTGGGCCGGCCTCTCTACAGAAGGACGGAATGAGCTGGTTTAACGTGCAGAGACCACAAAGAGACAAAAATCAGCTGCCCCGCGTCCTGAAACACGTACCCCTGCCCTTGATCAGGCAGCATTTTCATTATGATGTTTGCTATTTTATCAGTTTGTCTATTTCATATTAATGCATTAAATATAATACTATTGTTATATTTCATTATTTTTAGCCTCATTATTATAACGATTAATTTTAAAGGGAAACTAGTGGACTGTTTGGGCTTATCTCCCGGCCCATTCCAGGCTAAGTGACCGTAAACTTCCATTCGAGGTAAATGGACTCTGAAGGGCCTCAAGGGCTGCGCACCCCATTTATTTGTTGGTCTCAGATTGGGCTTCCCCCGAAGCAGACAGGGTGTGAATGCAAGTGGCTTCCCTGGGTGCTGCTCTGAGGAAGCAACTGCAGGGGCGTGAGGAAGCCGGACTGGGAAGGCAGGGTACAGGTGCCTTATTGAGTAGGTTACTGTTATTGGCCACTGGGGAACTTCTATAGGCAGCATAGAACACACATGGGGTTATCCGTCTGAAGGGGAAAGGAGCTGGTGTGTTTCTCTACCAACTCTGGTCAGCTGTTGGTTGAAGGCTGTTCCTGGGGACATTTACTCTTCAGTATTTCCCACCTGCAGTGCGGGGGACACTAAAGGGAGAGTCGTGGATGCTTGAGTAGGAAGCCATCACCTTGCATGGGAATGGTGGGTGCCAAGGGGATGTGGGTCAGGCAGCGATGGTATCTGCACAAACTTAAAAATCCGGGATCCACAGAACATCCCTCATTTGCAATGATGTGTTTCTGTATTTGTCTTTCTCTCCAGACTAGGAGCTCTGTGAGGGCAGAGCCATGTCTTGTTTTCATCCCTACTGTCCAGCACAAACCTCTTGGTTCTCGCCCAGAATAACCCCTCAGCCAACACTGCTGACTGACTGACTGAATGATGGAGGGAATCAGTGATTGAAGACTTGAAAATGCACAGGACAGAGACTGCAAACTCCAATGCTTACAAGAGCCAGGGGGATGGTTAAATGAGTAACATGGTCCAGAAAGCAGAAAAACAGGAAGATGAGGGTTGTGGGGACCTGGAAGACACACGTTTTGTCTATGGGGATGCTGCTATTCAGCTCTGAGTGACTGTCATCTTGTGGGGATTGGACCTACAGTGGCTGAACCTCGTGGCTTTTTGAAAAAGAGAAGCCATGACTCTAGATTTTTATGTGAAATTTCTTGATTTTTAAATATGGCCAATGACATAAAATATTTTGAAAACAAGAGACAGACCCCTCAAACACATCTGGGTGATGTAACTCATTCTCAGGCACACGTGGTCACCTAGTTAGGAGACACCTAGTAAGGAGACAGTTAGGAGGCAGAGCACTTCCAGAGAGAAGTAGGGGCTTCCCAGGCTCCCAAAGGTCCCCACAGGGATGTGCCCTTGGGTGTTCAAGGATTAATAACATAAAGAATAATCTGGTAGTTTCATGTATTTCCTTAATCAGAACGAAACTTGGGTTCTCGTGCTGACTGACTAAGGGGAAAATCCTTCTATTCCCCTATCTGTAAAGTACATACCTTGAGGCCTGATCTCTTTTGTGGCAAGGTTTCATATGTTGATGAATGGGACAGTCCTTTCTAAACTCTACATACAAGCTGGATTGATGCCTTTCCCAGAACTCTCCCTGCTCCCATGAAGTCTATTTCCTTGGCTTAGGATTGTTCTAGGCTCTCTTCCCATCCCTGTCCTAAGCCTTCTGGGTCTGCTGTGGTTGTCAGGCTCCTATCTGGTGGCCTTTATCTTGATCTGCCTGTTTTGGCCAGATGCCTGGCAGCTCGGTGGGTGGTGTGCTCAGATGTGACTTCCACCTCGGGGATGCCACCTTCTGGACCACTCAGCCTGGGTTTGCAGCCTGGAGTTCAGGAGGCAGAGAGGCAAGTAGGAAATCAGTTCCTGCTTTTGAGGAGCTCACAGCCCAGGGGAGGCAGACCCTACTCCATGATAATACAAAGGCTAAGGGTCAGTGGCATTCCTTTGTTTATCAAATCCATTCCTTTTCCTCCTGGGCATGCAGCTAGACTACATTTCCCAGACTTCCTTGCAGTTAGCTGAGGTCATGTGACTAAGTTCTGACCAATGGAATGTGGGCAGAAGTCATGTAGACCAATTCCCAGCATGGCCCATAAAATTCTCCTGTTCAGTTCTTACCACACTCTCTTTTTCACCACGTACTGGATAAATGAAGAGAACTCCAAGCACTGAGAGAAGGGTGGAGCCACAAGATGGAAACATCTTGGGTCCCTGAATAACTGTACAGAGTAAGAATTTCCACATCTCCAAATGCCCTGTGTTGTACTGTGATGTGAGAAACAACGATTATTGTGCCACTGAAATTTTGGGTTGTTTCTTGACACTAGTTAGCCTGCTCTGACTGATGCAGTGCCCTAAGGGGAAGTGTCATGCAGAATGCCTCGGGAATCCTTGGGCTTCCTTAGAGGAGGGCTCTCTGCTGGGGGAAGGGAAAGGTGGAGCTGGGGAATTGGGCAGATCTGCTTCCATATATATTAAATTAAATGCAGTTAAATGGATTTTGTGATGCCCCTCAAGGTGGATAGAAAGAACCTCAGGCAAGAATAATCGTCCCAAGTTGTAGATGAGAGTTGCATTTTTCATCCTCTAGGCATTCCTAGTGTGATACATCTCAGTGGTGTAGGGTTGACTCTGCTCCTTCAGGGATAGCTGAAGACCGTGAGCTGCTCATGGCAAATAGTTCTACTTCTCAGAGTCCCTTTTCTTGCTTACCATGTGAACAGTTGACAGTAGGACTGAACTTCACGAGGCAAGTCAAGATCTCTGAGCTTGAAAGTCCACCAGAAATTTCTGTCCTGCCCCTGAGGATCTGGCACGAGTGTGTATTCTAGAGAGCGTGTATTCTCTACTCAGTGCATATCTGCTGCAGAAGGAAAGGGGACATATTTCAGTCTCACATCACTTGGGGCAAATGTGTTCAGGGAGTCAGCCTCTTTGCTGGATGTTTATACCATCTACATGTCCCCCAAGGATTGGATTACAAGGCTGAGAAACCAACTCTGGCTAACTCACAAAATGGAGGCTGTCGGAGCCCTCCAGTTGGATGGGAGCTGGAGAACAAGGTGTAAGAATCAAGGCAGCTCCTGAGGGTAGGAAGCAGGAACGGTGTGGGATGGGATGGACCCCCATACTTTTTCAACTTCTTTGTCCCTCTGTTCAAGATTTAAATTTCAGGGAGGAAAGCCAGTCATACAAAGTGTGAGACTTCACAGGGTGTTCCCAAAAAGATATATGGGCCTCTAGGACCCCCAAAGTCTCCCGTGGGCATGTCCAGTTTTTGTTGATGCCTCTGCTGGACCAGAGGAGGTAGCCTTTGCCATTCTCATGAGGGTTGTCATACTCTCCAGATGTGCCCTCCCCTGTGACTGTTCTGGACACTCCAGCAACAAACCGGTAACATACAGCTGCAGTACTCTCCTGAGCAATGCCTGTGAGCCTGGGAGGCTCAGAGGTGAATTTTTTAGACATAGCATCCCTCAGCAGCTCCAAGCCTCAGAGTTGCCTGAGGTCTTTTCCTGGGTGGGGATTGGCTTATCCTATTTGCTTCTTCCCTCCCCCAAAAAGGCAAACAGCCCATCCTTTAGGACGTTTTTCTTACCAATTGCGACAGGTCCTTGGCCAGGTGCCTTAGTGTCTCTTAAAATTAGCAAGTAACCCCAAGGCAATGTTTGGGCCTGGATGTGTGAGAGCGGTCTGGGCACTGATTGCTCCCGCTCATTTCACGCTGGGAAAAGGACGCATTTGCGGGCACACGAGTGACCAGATGGCTCTGAGAGGAAGTACCATTCTTCTGAGAATTTCAAGTAATTAAGGACAATAATCTCAGCAGAGCAGCATGAACCAAACTCTCTGAACAAAGATGCACCTGCTCAGCCTGTTGAATGCATCCGAAACAAACCCTCAGGATCTTGCTGTCTCACCAGGGCCTTCTAATGCTTCCCTGTGTGGTCACTCAGACCGTGGCATCAGGAGGCAGGCACCTC
The DNA here is from genome assembly GCF_041296265.1 of Equus caballus. Taxonomy (NCBI): domain Eukaryota; kingdom Metazoa; phylum Chordata; class Mammalia; order Perissodactyla; family Equidae; genus Equus; species Equus caballus. The sequence continues at coordinate 33,860,163 of NC_091705.1, read as the reverse complement.
TCTGTAAACAGACTGACTCCCACATATGGGTCAGAGTGGATTTTTCAGAACAAAGTCAAATCAGAGCAAAGACCACTATGGGAGAAGAGAAGATTTTAAAAGGGCCGTCTGGTAATGTTTTACTTTCTCTTTAAACGTTCATGAATGGGATGTCCAACGGCTTATTTCTCTCCTAAGGCATTTATAGAGTATTTTCAATGTGTGAGACATTGGCGGGAAGGATAAAAACACGAATAAGGAATGAGCCCTACTCTCAGAGGAGTTATAAACTAGGGATAATGATAGTAGGTACTATTTATAGGGTTCTCTACAGTCTGAAGGCACTTTCTGTGAATGTTGTAACACTATTGATCACGGGGATTATTCATTCAGTATTTTTTGTTGAGTGTCCTGAGTGTTTCAGAAAACTGAAGCTCAGAGAGGTTAAGTCACTTTCCAAGTTCACGGAGCTTGTGAGTGAAGAGACTAAACTTGAAGTTGGATCCTCTGTCTAAACTTCTTGCCTGTCTAGCCGAGGAGACAGGTATGTATGCAAGTATACGAGGACTGTATGAATATTAGAGAAGGGGAAGGAGGAGTGTGCTAATTGTGAACGAGCCGTAGAACAACGAGAACAGCACGTGGTGTTGGGGAGAACGTGTCCTCCTTTGTCTCCCTACCTCCTTCCTCTAACCCTTTCTCCACACTGCTGCAGAAATGACATTTCTACACTATAAAGCTGATTGAGTCAATTCCAAGCTTAAAACCCTCCGCTGGCTTCTCATTGCCTCCATGGTAAAGTTGGTGTTGGACATTGAAGATTTACATGTTACTATTGCGTGGTCTTGTCCAGCAGGGTTTTTCCAGTGAGGGCATGGAGGAGAAAGATGGTTGATTCACCCAGGATTGGGCTATTGCCAATCGATGTGGCAGAGAGATGGAGGGACGAAGCAATATAGTGATGACAGATAGTAGGATCCAAGTGACAAAGGGAGGAAAGGGAATGCAGGAGGGGCTTGTGGAGGGGAGGAAGACTAGAGGTTGATGGATGGGAGGTCCTGAAGAGGTTAGAGAATGGTTGCCATGGGATGCCTGGACTACAAGCTGGGTGGAGAGGAAGTTTCAGGGCAATGAAGTGCATGAACTAGTGACTTTGGAGGAAGCAACCTCAGGTGATGATAAAGTTCAGGGAGCGACCCTCCCAATGGGAGACTGGTAGAATAATGCCTCCTCCCAAAGATAATCCCATGTCTTAACCCAAAGGAGCTGTGCACCAAAGAATGCAGGTGGCTTCCAGAAGCTGGAAAAGGCAAGACGACGGATTCTCCCCCAGAGAATCTGGAAGGGATAAAGCCTTGCTGACTCATTTTGGACTTCTGAAACCCCAGAGCTATAAGAATACATTTGTGTTGTTTTAGATCACTAAATCTGTAATTTGTTACAGCAGCAATTTGGAAACTAACAAAGTGACTAAGAGAATAAAGAAGAAAGCATTTGGATGACTCTTCACATCTTGGATTCTCTATTCCTTGACCTATCCATCATCAACTCCAACTGGAGTTTCCAGAGCTGGACTTGTGTTTCTCTAGGCAGCTCATTCCTCCACCATTCACAGCATTTATTGAATTTTAAAGCTTTCCTCACTCTCATCACTCTTCTTGCCTCCTCCTCCTACCTGGCTATCAGCAGTAGACCCGCCTCCTGAAGTCACTCAGGATGAAGTCCGTGAGCTGGGACTGAAGATTTCATTGAATGAGGGAGCATTTTCAGGAGATTACAGCAAAGATGGAGAGAGGAAGGAACTTGTCTGAGTCTCAAAGGTGCAGGAATTTTTAAAGACAGAGGAGGTGTGCTGGTCTTGGCATCCTCAAACAATGAAAAAATCATAGTTAATTTGCTCTATATGGGAAATGAGAAAGAGTATTTTTTAGATCTTTGAGAAGGAGGAAAAAAGCAAGCAGGAGGAGAAGGAGGAGGAGGAGAAGGTATACGAGAGAGGACCTTCAAGATAGCAGAAGACTGGGGACCATTTGGGGTGATGGCGTAGCTGAAATGGGCTATAAGAGCAGCTACGCCTGTGTGCAGTTTTAAGTCATTTGCCATTTTTTAATATGTCTCCTGGCCATGGCCTTCCAACATCTTTGGAAAAATGTTCTACATTCTTGCTTTTATCAGTGGGATTTTGGAAATTGAAGATGGGATTGGATTTTACCTGTGGGTTGGCTTGGTGTAGAAAAAAGACATGTACGAGGCAGGAATCCAGAGGCTGAGGTGAGCATCCATCTGTCCATCACATATGTATCCATCACTTGCCTATCATCCGTCAATCCATCTATCATCCATCCATCCATCCATTCTTCCATCCATCCTCCCATTCAAAAATTCATTTATTCATCAAATACTCACTGAGAATCTATCACGTACTTGGCTCTGTTCTGGGTCCTGGGGGTACTGCAATGACCAAGACAGACAGGTATCCTGCTCTCAGAAGCTTCCAATCAGTATGAAAGGCAGATCATACCCACGTAACAGAATAGATTATCAAGATTACTTCAGACTGATAAACACTATGAGGTCAGTAAAACAGGGTGCTATTATACAGCTGTGGCTCCCAAAGTGTTGTTCCTGGACTGTTGACATTAGCACAACCTCGGAATTTATGAGAAATATAAATTCTTAGGATCCACCCCAGGCCTATTGAATTGGACACTCTGGGATTAGCCTCAGTAATCTGTGGATGTGGTGAATCAGTAATCAGGTGAATCTGATGCATGCTCATGTTTGAGATACACTGTTATGGGGAGTGACAGGGTGGTTACCTGAGTAGGGCAGTCAGGGAAGGCTTCTCAGAGGAGGTGACATTTGAGTTGCAATCTCAGCGACAAGAGATATCTTGCCATGCAAGCCTAGAGATGTGTTCTGGGCAGAGGGAATAGTGAGTGAAAGGGCCTGAGATAGAAACAAGGTTGCGGATTTCAAGAGCCAGTGTGGCTGGAGTGTAGTGTACAATCGTGCAGATTAACTATGAAAGACAGTGCTGGGAACATTCTGGTTGCTCATTGGATATTCATTCTCTTTGTGTAGAGATAAATATATAGACATCTCTCTTCATATCAAGATATGGTTTTTGCGCATTTGCTTGGAAGATTTATGTTGGAATTATTTTTTAAGGTAAAAAATTCATTTAAATCATACAAGTAATACGTATATAAATTTTCTTCATAAATGGATTTCTTGGCCTCTCATGAAGCTGCATGTTGTCTTGGAAAGGTCACTGTGGGTGAGGAGGCAAAGGCCTTGGGATCTAATCCTGTCACAGTCTGGTCCCTGCACCTCTCTGGGCCCCATTTCTCCTTCTGTAAGGCCAGAAGGGGGAGAGAGTGGCAAGAACCTGCTGATCTGTGTCCTGAGTCAGAAGACCGCTGACACCTCCTTGAGGGGCATCCAGTTCCTCCTCAGCCTCCCTCACCTCTTTCCCCTCTTCTGGCTTTCACCTAGGACAGACCCGCCTGGGGCAGGGCACAGGGAAAGAGGCAAATGGGTTCCCCTGGAATTACCGTCCAGATCAAATGGTGCTTTGGAAATCTGCTTTGAATATATAGTAATGCTGGGAGCTGAAGTCCGTGCTCTTAATGGCAATTTTCTTTATAGTTATTGCCCTGCTGCCGAGCCCAACAGTTTTATTTCTTACAACAGACGTCTTATGAAGAGAACAGTGAACAGAGCTGCAAAATCATGAGCACGGCATTTGGACTTGACTTTGCAGGACTGGGGAAGGGGCAGGGGGACCAAACACGGTGAAGTCCAATGGGAAGACCCTGGTGTGAATCCTTTAACTCGAGTGCATTGTCAGGCCTCTCCCAGCCCCTGTTCCTCATCTGCCAAATGGGGATGATGCCCCTTACACTGAGTTAAATAAGATGACATGTGCCAAGCGTCTGCACACAGTAGGAGCTCAATAAATGTCAGCGATTTTCTTCCATCCCTCCCATGGAAGTGGGGAAATGGTGCTCCTCCCACGGCAGCCAGCAAGCTCCTCTTTGCCTCCAACTCCCTGGGTTTGTTTTGCTTGTGTAGTAATTAGGCACCAGCAGCTGAGAGAATCCAAACCCGCGGCATTATCTTTTTCCCAAGCTGTTTCGGTTGATAGAGGGTTGGGTGATAGATGACAGTGTGTTTATCCAGGGAAGCTGTAAAATACTCTGTCTTGTGAACAGACAGAAAAGCTCATTTGTCTTGTCTTTTGCCTCCACAACCATGTAGTTCAGAAGGGATGTTCTCCTCCTGTCTCACTGGCTGCTTGCTCCTCTGAGCATGCTCACAGATCCTCTCTGCCCACCCTTGGGGATGCTGGGGCTGCCTGGCCTCTCCCTCTTACCACGTTGTCTTCAGCAAGAGCATCCACCACAAGGGCTGTGTTGACCACTCCCACCTTGGCCTGCTCCCCTGAGCTTTATGCTGGACACCACCACCTGGATGCCCATAGGCTCTGCCCACTCAGCATGTCTGAGATGGAAAGCACCTCCCTTCCCACACTCACTCCTTCTCTGGGTCTCAGCCCTTCGCAGCACTGGCCACCCACTCCCCAAGCCTGAAACCTGGGAGGCCATCCTGGTCGTCTCCCTCTTTCTCACCTCCACATCCCAACACCCTTCAGGTCCTGTCCATGTTCTCTCTCAAATCTCTGTCCCCACTGTCCTCAACTCAGCCCCAGCCACCACCACCCTGGGGAAAGCTCCACCTCCTTCCACAGGGCCACAGCCAGGGGGATGGTTCTGGAACACACCCAGGCCTGCAGTCCTGAGAAAAGGGGAGGAGAGGAATCTGTGATCATCCTCAGAGGCCATGGGGGGCAGGAAGTAAACCCAGGTTTTTGAGAAAAACAAACAAATAAACAAAACCAAGCCAAAACAAACATGCTGGCCTTCAATTCTGGTGCCACTACATATTAGCTGTGTGATTTCTGACAGTATTTAACATCTCTTTGGAGTCCAATTTCTTCATTTCTGAAAAGGAGTCAATACTTCCTACCTCAAAAAGTCGCCAGGGGCCCACCTGGTGGTGTAGTGATTAAGTCCGCGTGCTCCACTTTGGAGGCCTGGGGTTCGTGGGTTCGGATCCAGGGCGTGGACCTACACACCACTTGTCAAGCCGTGCTGTGGTGGTGCCCCATATACAAAATAGAGGAAGATTGGCACAGATGTTAGCTCAGGGCCAATCCTCCTCACACACACACACACACACACACACACACAAAGTTGCCATGAAGTTTAGATGAAAACTATTACCCTGTGGTAGACAGTACAAGTTTGGTAAATGTTAGGCCCTTTTCTCTGTCTTTCACTTTGAATGATACTTTGCAGTTCTCAGAACCCTTTCTTAGATCATTTCCATTCATTCATTCCACACATATTTATTTTGTACCTACTATGAGCTGGGGTATAATGCTAGGTGCTGGGGTGTAGTGGAGACAAGACAAGTCAGACTTAGTCCCATCTCCCCTGGGGTTTATGTTTTTGGTGGGGGGAGATAGAGGAAAAGCAGATAAGAAGCAAATAATATAATATCAGGTAGTGCGAAGTGCCATGATGAAAAATCAGGTGAGATATGATAGAAGTGATGGGGACCGAAGTCCCTGTAGCTTACAGATCAGTGGGAAAGAGGGTCAATAAACAAGGCAAAGCATAATTAAAATAGTTTACTGGCTGTGGTAAGTGCTGTGAGGGAAGTAAGCATGGTTCTGTGAAACCACAGGCAGGTTGAGAGAATTAAATATTTAAAATGTATGGGGAGCACCTTGTGTGATGGTAAATGACAGACACTCAATGACCCATTCTTTCCCTCAATAGCTCTCCACCCTGTATCTTTAATTTCTTCCTCGGGGGAATCCTACCCACCAGCATTTACACGTGTCCAAGTCTCTCTCTGCTTAGAACACACCTCTCTGCCCCAAACCCCAGGCCATCCCCCGTCTATGATCGTACCTTAGCCCCCTCAGAGAAAGCTGTTCTAAAGAGTGGCTCCATTTCCTGTCTCCACTTCTACTTCCTCAATTCATTCTTCCACTCATTTCAGCTTGGCTTCTGCCCCTAGAAGTGTCTCATCAGAAACTGCTTTCTCTGAAGTCACTGGTGACCTCCATGGTCACTGAATCCTTTGAGTTCTCGCATCCTGTCTCTTGGCCACGTTCAAAATCATTCTCTCTCCAATTCCCATACATACACCACCTCTCCATGTTTGTTTTTTCCCCCACCCCTCTGCTTACTCCTTCTCAGATTCCCTCACTGACTTCTTTTCCTCTGTTGGCTCCTTAAAGGTTGAGGTGTCCCAAGACTTCATCCTGGGTCCCCTTCTCTTCTCTTCTTATACATTACTCTTCGCTTGTCTCTCTAATTTATATCCTCAGGCCAGTTTGCTCACCTGAACTCCTGGCCCAGGTTCTCAATTCGTTCTTGGGTACTTTGGTTGGGAAGTGCCTCAGGCACTGTAAACTCAACAGGTCCAGGTTGGAATTCACCAGCATCTCCCCTACCAACCCTGCTCTTTCAATCTTCCCGTCCTGGTGAGTTTCACTACCGTCCACCTGTGGTACATGCCAGAGCCCTGAAAGTCACCAGTTGCCCTTGAGTCCTCCTTCACCCTGACATCTGCTGGTCATCAAGTCCTATAGATTCTACCCAATAAATCACTCTCAGATTTGTCTCTCTCTTACCACTTCCTCTGCCCCCCTTTCTAGTCCAGGCCGCCAGACTCTCTTGACTGGACAACTGCGTAGTCTCCTCCCTGTGTCCATCTTTGTCTCCCATGATCCACTCTGAGCGCAGCAAGCAGACAGATCATCCTAAAATGGAAACTCAGTATTGTTCACTCTCCTGTTTAAAACCTTCAAGGCTCTTTATTGCCTGCAGGATAAAAACCAGACTTCTTTCCATTGCACCCACGCCCTATGGGCTTAGTTATGACCTATGTCTCTTCTCTCACCTCTCGTCTATTTTCTCTCACTCTGTGTCCAGTCACACTCAGCTTAGTCCAGGTCCTTGGACCTGCCAAGCTCTCTCTCTTGCCTAGAACGTTTTCAGCACCCTTCCTTCTGACTGGTGCTCTCTTCTCCTCCTCTTTCCAGTCTGCTGAACTGAGGAGGCATGGAAGACAAGCTGCTCCAACCCCTCCTTTGTAGATGAGGACTCTGAAGTCCAGAGAGGAAGAGTGACCTGCTAAAGGTCACCCAGCAAGTCCAGTGTGCTTCATACTGAGCAGAAAACCTGCGCTTCTCTCCCTTTCTCAGCCATGATGAGAAGGACTCTTGGTATCATCTTGGATCCCTCCCCAAAGATTCTGGCTCTTTTTGCTGCTGAAATCAGAAAGATGAACAATGGTGAGTTTTGCCTGGAAATGGTTGGAAATAAAGCAGGGTCCCTTTGTCTTTGGCTTGCATTTCTGAGGCCGAGGCCCTGGTGACACCCTGGCTTCTCCTACCACTATTCCAGGCCCCTCACAATTCTCCTTTGACCTTTCCCCATGTCACCTCTAACACAGGCCTTCACCTGCAGACTCTCCTGTTCACTTCCTCTCACCTGGAATAGCTTGAGTTTTTCAGTGGCTGTTGGCCCAGCCTGGCTGGGAATAGATCTGGCTCATCTTTGAGACCAGGGGTACTCAGACGAGGTGTCAAATCCTGGCACCTTGAACTGAAGTGGGGTTGATGCCAGGCCAGGGTTAGTCAGTGAACCCTTGGCCACAGACTGGGCTGTTAACCAGGACGTGGACTCAGCCCTGACCCTGGCCACAGACTGAGCCCTGATCCTGGCTATAGACTCAGTCCTGACCCTAGACCCAGACACAGCTCTGACCTTGTTTCCAGACTTAGTCTTGATTCTGGTAATAGACTGGGCACTGTTCTTCATCCCAGACTGGGCCCTCACCCTGGTCATAGACTGAGCCCTGACCCTGGTCCCAGACTGATCCTTGGCCCTACTTCCAGACTGAGCACTGATCCTGGCCCCAGGCTGAGCTCTGACCACGGACTAAACCCTGCCCAGCTCACAGACTAGACCTGCAGCTGTAGACTCATGGTGAGAGCATAGCTGACTGAGGGCAAAACTATCCCCTTAGGGGAGGAGCTGGGAATGTCTTTTCTTGGGAAAAACAGAACAGGATCAGCCTTGGGTGTTGTTATGCTTGTAGATTTTGGGGGTCACAAGCTGAAAAGGGCCAGGCTCAAAGGACTACCGCAAAGTCATACCTGGCAGAGCTTCCCAGCCAGTGATGGAGTGATTATTCCTGGTGATATCCATCAAGCTGAGACTGAGAGCATTTCAGTGAGGAGGTGCTTTAACGACTCTTCAAGGATTTGGGGCCTAATGAAGCATACGTCAGAGGACGATTTCATCTTTCCTCATAAAACCCTCACAACAAGGAGATCAACTTCAGAATCTAAATTCATCCTGACATAAAAATGTGAGCTCAAGACAGTCCTGGATCACTGATAATTGTCTGGGGCTAATTACTGTGGCCTCAGGGGTGTTTAGGAGAAGCCAAGAGAGGGTGGGTGTGGCAGAGGGCATCCAGGGACACGCTCGGCTGTCCACTGCGAGGCTCCTGAAGGAGCTGACAGTAACATTGGAGGATAAGATAAAATACGGTAAGTATGGAGCAGAAGAAGTTCTTGCTTCTTGTGATGGGCCCATCCCCGCAAGGCGGACCTTTCTTGCCAAATCCCTCTCCAAGTGGACTAGTGGTCAGCAGATATGCCACAGCCACTTGCCTAAGAGTGAGCCCTAAAGGTGCCAGGAAACTCCTGCTTCCAAGCCACAAATGTAACAATTAGAGCTGATGAGAGCTGCTATGGAGAAAACCAAGAGGAGGCTGCAATAGAGATGATCCAGGCATGTGTGGGGGGTGGGTCACCATTCTTAGAACTGGCTTTCCAGCTCGCTCGGGGTGGAAGCAGATGCTCCAGTCAAGGGCTCGTCTTCCTCCCTTCCACACCTTGCTGCCAGCTGGCTCAGCCACCACAGAAGCAACATCATATTCTTCTCCCAGATGCTGAATCTTGCCCATGACTTCTGTTGCAAAGATTTTCTTTCTGATGCACGAAGTCATTAATGATATTGTGGGAGAAATCATGGGCTTTGACTCGAACAAATAGAGCCCAGCCACTGATTTCAAAAGGAAACACATTTTGTAATAATTAGATGGCAAAAAACTGGAAATGATGAGAAGCAAACTGAATGAAGCCCTGGTTGGTGCGTAATGTAATGGTTTATAGTAAATTCATGTCCATAATGTACCGCGCAGTCAGCGAAGGTAAGAGATAAAGGAACGGGGCTCTCCCCCCATTTTTTCTTTCTATTAAAAGAAGACATTCTTAAGTAAGACACAGAAGCCTTAAAGGAAGAAATTAACAGATTCTACTATAGAGAATTTTTAAAAACTTAAAAACTTTTATATAGTGAAACAGAGACAAAGTTAAAACAAAGCCAAAACTGGGAGAAAATACTTGCAGCACATACAATAAAGAGCTACTGTACCAAATATATGAAGAGTTTCTGTAGATCCATAATAAAAAGACAAAGATGCAATAGAAAAGGAAGCAAAATGTGTGACCCAGTAAACTTCTAGAAGAGGAAACACTGGACTACAGTGGTGCCCATGGAGAGGCGTTGCTTAGATCTCCCTGCAAGAGAGCCTTCTATCGGGGGAAGAGCTGACTGACAGCCTGAAGTTAGAGCATCTTTGGATCCACCAGGCAGTCATGCCAGTCCATGCTTCCCCTAGGCTGTTCCCAGACAATGACCAAGCACAGTCATTGTCTTGACTGTCTTGATTGGGGCCCTTGAACCAGGCCGTCTTAGAGACTCCGGCCTGGTTTTATTGAGGCTTTCCCAGAACTGTGCTGGGGTCTGAGGCTCTTCCTGCCCAGTGCTTCCTTCCCCCTCTCCTGTCACAAGTGTCAGACCTGCATCTTGGTCTGAAGGCTCTTGTACCTCCTCCTGCTCCCCACCCTTTATCTTCCAGAGGCATTTCCCCCTGGAAGGCTCTTGCTTGTCTAATCCCATGTTAGCATCTGCTTTTCAGAGGACCTGAACTAACACAACTACAGACCCACATAAAAAACTATTCAGCCTTGCTCACATTAAGGAAGTGCAAATTTAAGTGTGATACTATTTTCCACAATCAAATTGATGAAGATTTTAAAAGGTTATTAATATTTTGTTTAGTAGGGGTACAAAATGAATCTCTCTCCCATATTGTGCTGAGGCCAAGGTATAAAATACACATATACTCTGAATCAGCATTTCACTTCCAGGAATCTATTCTATAGAATATTTGCATATATGTACAAAAATATATGTGTTCATTGTGGCATTACAGATCTTCCTCAGCTTATGATGGGGTTAAATCCCAATAAACCCACCAGAAGTTGACAATGTTTTAAGTCAAAAATGGATTTAATACACCTAGCCTATGGAACATCCTAGCTTAGCTGAGCCTCCCTTAAGTGTGCTCAGAAGAGTTACGTTAGCTTACAGTTGGGTAAAATCATCTAATCCAAAATCTATTTTATAGTAAAGTGTTGAATATCTCGTGTAGTTTATCGAATGCTGTACTGAAAGGGAAGAACAGAATGGTTGTCTGGGTACAGTGTGGTTATAAGTGTATCGGTTGTTCACTCTCGCGATCGCAGGCCTGACTGGGAGCTGTGCTTGCTGCCACTGCCCAGCACCATGAGAGCATCGTACCACATATCACTAGCTCAGGAAAAGATCAAAATTCAAAATCTGAAATACTGTTTCTACTGAATGTGTATCACTTTTGTACCATCATAAAGTCAAAAAATTGTAAGTCAAACCATTGTAAGTCAGGGACTGTATTTATATTAGTAAGAAACTTGAAAATAACCAAATGTACGTTAATAAGGAACATTTACACCAATTATGGAGTGCTCACACAATATAATTTGCAGCTGTATGACATGAAAAGATGTTTGTGATGCCAAGCTCAGTGAGAAGAACAAGGAAAACTGAAGAATATATTGTATAGTGCCTTTGGGGTAGGAAAACCCTTCATTAAATGCATTTATATGCATAGAAATTGGCAAATAAGCGCAAACATCTGGAAAGGTGGACTCTGAATTGCTAAGATTATTTGTCTTCGGGGAGGAGAGTGAGATTGGAGACAGCCATTGAAGGGGTCCCTCGCTTTTTGCTCTGTTTCCTTCTTTATTGTTTAGATGTTTCACGGTGAGTGTGGATTATTATTTGTAATTCAAATGAGCAATACATAAGAAGAAAGAAAAGACCCCAGAGTGTAACCACCAAAATGAGTATTGATCCCTTCGGGAGACCGTGTCCACATTCCAGTCTGTCTGTTCCCAGTGTTCGGACTCTCCCGGGAACAGCCTTCAGTGGCAGTTAACAGCATAAGAAATTTTTCTCTTTCTTGTCTTTATCCTTTAAAATTACTTTTACAAAAACATTAACAGGAAGTGGGATTGCCCACCTTGGTCCTTCCCTGACTCTGAATGTCTTTTTACTATTTTCAAAAATCCATCCCCCGGTGCCAACCCCTGACTTGAAGGCCAAACACGTTGTCCCTGAAGATATTGTGGGGACACACAATAGGCTCTCTGGATTCAGTGTCCCTATCTGTGTTGGAGGAGGTTGGATGAAGTGGCCTCAGTGTCTGGCTAGTGTTTTAGGATTCCGAGGCTGCTGGCACCGAGTTCCAATTCTTGGCACACTCTGGACAGCTGAAGGATCAGAGAAACCCGTCCACGGTCCTCAGCCTGGTCTTCAACAGCCCTTCCAACCTCCCCTCGCATCCCCCATACTCCAGGGTGAGCCGCCCAGCTGGGTGAATGTGCCCCTGTGTCTATGCCACCCCCCTCCATGTGCTTAAACTGCCCAAGCTTTAAGGTTCTACACTGATTCTTTTATGATCTTCTCTGATCAACTAGTTTGGATTCTTGTTGCATTTTCTCTATAGATCGTATGGTGTATAGAATCCAAAACAGCCAGCTTTGCTCTGCTTCCACTATGATCAAGCACTTCACATTCCACATCAGCTGGACAAAAGACACTGAACCGACACAGCGACAGACTCATAAACGCTGAAAGAAACCCAAAATATCAGGGTCCCCCGTATAATAAATCCTTGAATACTTCCCTTAAACCGGGACTCTCAACAAAGACGATTTTATCCTTGATTCTTGCTGTGACGATCTCTGAAGGTACCTTTGTGCATATGATGAGAAAGTTGCTGTTTTCACGCGATGAGCAGACTAAGGTAAAGCCGGTGAGCTCGGTGACTTTGCAATTGTCTTCCTTTAAGTAATTGCCGTGCTTCGGATTTGATGAGCCAGTCCTTCTGAAGCCTGACTCCCTTGCACCCTTTGCAAGTAAAATTTTCTTTCCTAGATACTTCTGTTTCTGAGTCTTCCTTTGACAGATGGGATAGCTTAATACATTAACTTGTGCTGTGTTCTCGCATTCCCCCTTCTAAGGTGGAGGGGACTTTGTCTTCCCTGCTAGGGGAGGCTTGTGTTGGAGGATGAAAAGGAGAAGTTGCCTGGAGAGGGGTCTCTTTTCTGGTTTTCTTTACTTGAAAACTGAGGCTCAAGGGATGTGGGGGGTAGTACAAAGTAGGGAGGGAGAGAGGCCTTCGGTGGGGCTAAAGTAGAACCAGGTGAACAGAATTGGGGATAGAGGGGCTGGCCCTGTGGGGTAGTGGTTAAGTTTGCGTGCACTGCTTTAGTGGCCCAGGGTTCACCGGCCGGGATCCTGGGTGGGGACTTACACACTGTTCGTCAAGCCATGCTGTGGTGGCATCCCACATAGAAGAGCTAGAATGACCTACAAGTAGGATATACAACTATGTACTGGGGCTTTGGGGATTAGGAAAAAAAAAGAGGAAGGTTGGCAACAGATGTTAGCTCAGGATCAATCTTCCTCACACACTCACAAAAAAAGTTATAATGTTCCTAAAAAAAAAAAGCAGCAAAAGAATTGAGGGTGGGTGAGAGAGAGAGAGAGATGGAGACAAACAGCCAGACAGACACAGAGAGAGAATTCCCAAAGACCAGGATGGACTTGGTTTGGGGTTCTGTAAGGAGAAGAGAATTCCTGGGTCCAGATGGGATGGCTATGAGGGGGTTCTAAGGAGGCTGGGTGCCCAGCATTGGGAGTCTCAGTCTGGATAGAGTTTCCTGAGCTTAACTTGGCATGGAGGCAGCATTACCATCTGCCAACAAGGAGCCCCGAGGGCCTGGACAACAACCTTAACAAAAGCAACCAATGTGGACCTACGACCACTGGACATCCCCAAAGTTGGCTCTCTGTAAGACCCTTGGGATCCTCACAGGATCCTGGGGGACAAAAGGGGAATACCAAGTAGGAATTTCCTGCCAGCTCAGTAAGCTGAGACCTGGGATAAATTTGGAGAAGATAAAATTATTGTGACATTTCTTGCCTTTCTGAGCTTAACATCAGTCTCATTTCTTTCAGGATTTAGCCCCATCTATCCTGTATTGTCCCCCTGCCTGTGCTCTACCCTCCCCACAACCTCCTTCCCTCCTCATACCCTGCCACCCCAAAGGTCACCCTTTTGTTTGTCTGTCTATCCCCCTCCTGACAGTAGGACCCACCTTCATGTTCTAATTGTCTATCATGGGGCCTTGTATCCAGTAAGTGCTCAAAAAATGTTAGTTGAAATGAACTAAGCTGTGCTAAATTGTAATTCACCCGTAGTCCCAGGCCTACCACCACAATTTGAGTCTGGTTGGTATTCAACACATGTTTGCAGAATGGAGGAAGGTGAGTGGGGTATTCCAAGGTGACCACTTTGGAGGACACAAGAAGAACTCAAGGTGTAAGTTCGTGTGTGTTTGTTCAAAAGCTCGTTAGTGACCTGGTTTAATCACAGGAGACTGGCGAGCAAGGGACCCGTGCATCTGTGAAACAAGCCATTTCATGCCAACCCTCGCATGGAAGCTGGTGCTGCTGGATCAATTAACCCCACGCCCTTGTCTTCCATCTGTGCTTGGATCAAGATGCGCCGCTCTGCTGTGAGCGCAAAAGGTAATATCCATCCTTCGAATGGGCTGCATGTGTGTGGGTAATTGATGGGTTCCCAGGATCCAGGGAGAGAGAGAGAGGTCCGAAATCAATTGCTCACTGTCTGCATGCAGTGGCCAGCCCTTCTCGTGGCATGGGAAGAGAAGGGGTGTCAGCTGCGGCCTCTCACTAGGGACAGCAGCCGTCCAGACGGTTTGGGCCTGCCAAGTGCTGTTGAGAGAGCTTGTCCGCTGTCCTCACCCATGGCTCTTCCTCCTGGCAAAGAAACGAGTCCCGATTTGTGCCTGGGGCCACCCAGACACCTGTCGACTGGTAAAAACAAGCTGTTTTAAAAGATGACGTCAGTATGAGTATGCTAACCTCCATCTGAATTATTTTTTTTAAACTTGCTTCCAAAGTAAATGAGGCTATGGGTGACCTGAGTCTGTCATACTAGGGCACAGGATTGGGTAGCCTTAAGGGCAGCTTCTGGAATCACACTGCCTAGGTTCAAACCCTGGCTCTTCCACTTGTCAACTGGGAGCTCTTGGGCTTACTTAGCCTCTCTGGGACTCAGTTTCTCCATCTGTAAACTGGGGATGATATTAATGCTTAACTCAGACCCTTGTGGAGGGTTAGTTGAGATCATCCATGGGACGATGTTCAGCTTGGTGCTGTTACAGTTCCAGTGGGAACACTGATGCGTTGAATGGATGATTTTGAAGACGTATGATCTCTGAGAGTTTAGTGTCTGTCTCCTTTGCTAGACTAACAGTTCCATGAGGGCTGTGCCTATGGCTGTCTCGTTTACAGCTGGACCCTCAGAACTTGGCATTAAGTCTGGTTCAGAGAAGGCACTCAAAAAATATCTGTTTCAGGGAGGAGAGAAGAAAGGTGATGTGGGCATGAGCCAGGGATGCAGAGAGGGCCAGGGCAGCCCTAGGGTTTGGGGTGGTAGGAATTAGCTCAAGGTATCCGGCCACAGCTACACTGTCAGTCCCAGCAGGGAACTGGAGCGAAACCCTGAGACAGGGTTCAAGGCGCCAGTCATAGACGCTGTGTGGACGGGTGATCTTGGGCAGCTTTCTCCCCTGGCACACTGAGTTGGGTGTGTGGGCAACAGACCCAGGCTAGCGCAGCATGAGCGTCTGTTTGGCTGGGTCTGAGTGTCCACATGGCTGGACATCAGTGTGGGCATCTGGGCAGGTCTGCAGCAGGCAGAGAACAGTGTCAGCCACGGGATGCACCAGCTCCCAAGATGGTTAGCGAGGGCTTCTGGAAACTCACACCAGCTTTGGAGTCAAACACATACGGGTATAGATCCCATTCTCGCCTTTGTGACCTAGGCAAATCAACTCCTAAACCTTAGTCTGCTCATCTGTAAAAGGGGAACTGTGATGCCAGCCTCACAAGATGTGCAGTTGACACGAAGAAATGTGTGTAAACTTCCCAGTGCAGTGTAGAGCAGATGCTTCATGAGCACTACTTTTCCGCCTTCTCCCTTTTGGGGATCATTGAAAAGGCAATAACTCATTTTTTGGTTCCACTGGAAGGAAACAAAGCACTTTGCAGACGTCTTGATTTGGGAGCAATGAGTGATCGACCCACCGATTCACTGTGGGAATTCAGTGATTATTTTTGAATATGTGGAGTTTTTAGGTTCCCGTGGCTTCCTTGACTGGAAAGTAAAGCCGGCACCAGCTTCTGACAGTTCCTGTAATTACCATTCAGTGAATCAAACTGAGGTTTGTCTTTGTGCCTGAGACTGGCGTGGGCTTCGCTGCCCCTCACCCTCCACACCCACATTTGAAGGTAGCAGCTAATTATGATTTATGGCGCTGTCTGGTTGAAGCTGGCTTGCTTGCTCCGAGTAGGGCGGTACAGGTCGCCCTTTTCTCTGTCAGACGGCAGTAAGGAGATTCAAAGATGGCATGGCCCCCCATGATCGAAGGGACCAGCAACTTTATTCTTAAAAATAAATAACATCTAGGGATATGCACTAATGCTGGGTTGCTGACAACCTATAATTCTCCTGGCAGTGGCAAGGTGTATTTTTCTTTTAGAGTTTTGTTAAGAAGCGATTTTCAAGGGGGCGCTGTGTACACTGAAGCTGTGAATTGAGGCTATCTTTTCTATTCTATGGGGGCAGAGGAGGGAGCCTGGGGGCTTCTATCACTAATGGGGCTGTGTATGTGTACGGAGGTTGTTAACCCTTCCAAGACCAACAGGGTATTCTAAATACCAACTCCCTGACCTCCAAGAGTCTATACTTCCATCCATCTATTGAACCATTAATCCATCCATCCACTGATGCATCCCTGCATCCATCCATTCGTCCATCATTTATCCAACTCTTTATCCAATTCATCCATCCATGGTTCCAACCAGTATTTATCAAACACCTTTCTCGAGATTCTGGAGATGATGATGATAATAATAATGATAAAAACATCAGCTCCTAAGCATTATCCAGAGGGGGAGAATCTGGTACATTTACTGCAGGGCCAGGCTCTGGGCTAAGCACGTTGCGTACCTCGTTTGATCTTCACCACAACTCTTTGACTTAGGGACTGTTATTATCACCCTCATCTTACAGCAAGTAGAGGAAATAGTGGCTGACGAAGGTTAAATGGAGTCACTAACATTCAGTCTAACACATGCCGACCCGGGAACTGAATTCAGTCAAGTTGATTCCAGAGCCCACGCTCTTGCCCACTGCCTCCCAGCGTCTCCCTTTGGTTGACCCACATCTCATGAGCCAGCATCTGCAGTGTGGGTTCAGGGATGTCGCCTAGGTTTGTCACTAGAGGCTCTGTCTCTACTTTGGGCTCCTTTTGGTCAATTTGATGGGATTCAGAGAGTCGAGTTTTGTGAACATGCTGTCATTCTGCAGTAATAACATTAGTCATAGTAATAATAATAGTAACAATCATAACAACTAACATGTGTAAGTCACATACGTAAGTAACATGTTCTTATCTGTAAGCTCTGGTCTAAGTGGTTTAAAAGCAGTAGCTCCTTTACTCCTCACATAAACCCTGTGATCTTTCTTCATCAAATCGCTATGATTACTCTTATTTTATACAAGAGGAAACTGCTGTACTGGGAGGTTAAGCAATTTGCCAGCTTTCTAGAAGTCTTCTTGTAACATTTGGGGATGCATTTGGCTGCAAATAACAGAAAAATCTGTTGTATGTTTTTTTAGTAGCTTCATAAGATTGTGCAACCATCACCACTATCTAATTCTAGAACATTTTTTATCACCTCCCCAATGAAACCCTGTACCTGTTAGCAGTCACTCCCCATCCCTCCCTCCCTCTACCCCATGGAAAGACACAAAAGGCCACCTATTGTATGATTCTATGCTATGAAATGTGCAGAATAGGCAAATCTTAGCATCTATTTTTAAAGAAGATAGCCATGAGGATATTCATGTTTATGTTTCTTCTTGGTGAGGAAGATGGAGATATTTGCATTCTTTCTTCTAATCCCTATTAAAATCGACAGTATTTGCCTGGGGAAGCCATGTTGTTTGAGGCTTGGTAGAAACAGAGGAGAAGGTCAAGTGTGGGAATCAAACCAACAGTAGGACCCATGGTGAACTTCGTCGCTGTCTTCAAGATGATGGTGCGTCATGACTCTGCGACATATCAGGAATGGCTAAAAGAACTGAGACTGCTGAGCCAGATGGAAAGAAGACTCAGGGGAGATATTCAAAGGGCTGTCATGGAAGGGAAATATAGTATCATGAACATAGTGGGAATTTTGGAGGCTCACAGATGTGGATTTAAATTCTGGCTCTGCTGCTTACTAGCTACTACATCTTAAGTGTATTTCTCTCTCTTAGTGTCAATTTCCTCTTTGGTAAAATGGAGATAACTACAGAATGGTAAGATTATTGAAAGAATTAAATAACTTGTAAAATAGATTTTATTCATCTCTTCTATGTGTCTGCTGAGGGCAAAGCTGTTAACTGTTCATTTACAAGGTATTTGTTAAATCCTTGTTGAAAGAAAGGCCTCGGTTAGACAGGGGACAATCATGTGGAAGAAGACAAAGAAAGAGCCATCTATTTGTTGAGTGACTATGACACAAGGTGAGATATGCTGCTTCATTGGATGCCTTAAGAGGGACTAGGAGGCCACTGAGAAAGCTGTGGAAGACCCTGGAAGTCTCAGGAACATTCTCACTCAGTGGTTCCTCCAAGCCAAGTCCTTAAGTGTGAATAGAGTTCTCCCAAGAAGAAAGGAAGCACAAGCATTGTAGGTGAGAGGACAACATAGGTAAAGGCAAAGAGGCACGAAAACACCGTGCTTCTAGGGAATGATGAGAGGTTTGGAGGGGCTGGCTGCGGAAAACTGGGGGCAGTAGCGGTGGGAACTGGAGTTGAGAGGTGAGTCAGAGAAGATATGACAGATACTCAAGTATTAGGCCTTGGAGGGTGGCTTTTCTCTCTCTCGAAAGTCTTGTAAGACTTTAAGGGAATGATATGTGGTGGAACTCTGGAGCTGATAATGAAGGCAGAGGCCCCAGAGGCAGCGAGACCAACTAGGAGGCCACTTCTCAGTTTAGGGGAAGAGAATGAGCTTGGGTTAGTAGTGGAAATACTTAGGAAACCAGCAAAGGTAACTTGGAGAAGGCTCAGGGTAGGTTTGTGGGACAAGAACATATCCAGGATGGATTTTCCAAGAATCCACAGGGTGATAGCGACAGAGGTGGGACCGGAACTCAGAAGCCCTGCTTTCCTGAATGGTGTCGTGTGGTCAGAGAGACATGAATCTAAATTGCAGCACTGGCACTGGCTATGTGACTTTGGGCAAGCCTCTTCTCCTCTCTGAGATCAATTTCCTCATCTCTAAAGCATGAATGATAATATCCACTCCATTGTATGAAGATTAAACAAGATTCTTTGATGCAGAATCTACAAATTGGAGGTCTGCTTGACTGTCGGCATCCATGCAACATTTAACTTTCAAGAATATTTTTGAGCACTGTTCTAGGTGTTATGGATAAATCAGAGATCGAAACAGATAAAAGGAAAAAACTTGAGTGCTTACAAATTAAATTAATTGCTGACTTTTAAAAACCAGGAGCTTTCACCAAAAAAGTCTGAATTTTAGATTTTTCTTAAAAAACTAGAAGATATGGCCTCTCTGAGTCAATGTTTCCATGGGAAACAATGGTCTGGAGGTGAGTAGTGACCATTCCCTTTAGTCAGAGCACTTACTCTGCAGTTTCCCACAGTCCTCACTATTCCCTATTGTTATCCCCGCTTGCTTCACACATTGGTATCACCTGCGGGCATCTGAGTTTATGACACCTGGTTTGGTCCAAGTATTGGTTCATAGTAGACTGTTGCGTTTCAGAGGCTGGAAGCATGAAGACCATGTGGGATGTTGTTAAATAGTCCAAGGGCTTGCACTTGTTTAGAGGCTATGGGGATGGGGAGGACAGGATAGGTATGAGGGAGATACCAATCGTAAAAAGTCATCACCTGGAAACCAAAGAGACCTGAGAGAGAGCGGGATGAGTCCAAAGTCATCTCAGCTTTCCAGCCCCGGTAGGAGAGTGATTGGAGGGGGCGGGCACTGGAAGGTGAGAAATTGGAAGGATGTGAGAAAACATGACCCTGGGCCCTAATCCTAACCCCCATCCTCCCCCCTAAGAAAACCCCCTCCCTGGAGGCTGCCTTAGCTTTGTTCATTTCCCCAGAGCTGTGCAGACACGCTCAGCAGGATTTGTTTATGTTCTCTTCAGATGTCCTGGACCCATGCAAATGCTCAGGTCACCAGGAGCGATGCCAAGAATCTTGACTTCTCCATAGCTTTGATTGTTGTGTTGTAACTGCAGACAGGCCAGTGCCTTTTGCATTTCTTGTCTGCCACGCCCACCTGAGCAGATGCCAAGGGGCTCAGGCCTGGGCTGGGGGGCTGAGCTTTGGTGCCTGTCCATGGCACCACTCACTGCAGGTTTTCTGGCCAGCACTTACTCCCCATCTTTGGGAGCTGGTCCATTGCTTACAGCGGAGGGAATTTTCCTTCTGTTATTTCCTTCATGATTGCTTCTCCTCCATCTGTCCTGTTCACTCCTTCTAGAATTCCAAATGAGAGCTTCCTGAGCCTCCAGGATTCATTCTCCATTGCTACTCTCTTATCTCATCATACTCATCTTTCCATCCCTTTCCTCTGAGTTTGGGGAATTCACTCACACTGATTTTCCAAAAGACCAATTCGGCTTTTGACTGTACCCAATCCATTGTTTGGCCTTCACTACATTTAGATACTTTGATGATCATATTTCCTTTTCCTACTGAAAGTATTTTCTGATTTCATAGCTTTTTGTTCATAGATGCAATGTTTATTTTGTTTTGCTCAGTCTTGTCTCGTTTTTATGTTTTGTCCTGGAACAATTTTAGATTTACAATAAAGATGCAAAGACATGACAGAGAGTTCTCATGTACCCTTCACCCAGACTCCCCCAGTGTTAACACCTGGCAGTGAGGTTTCGGATCATATTGCATGTATTTAGGAGAGATTTCCTAAAGGTTTCTCAAATGGAGATGCAGGAAAACATTTGCAGAATTGAGCTGTTGTTTTCACCACTAAATCTTTTCTTACGGTAGGTGATTTTTCTTTATTTTCTTATTCTTAGGAAGATCTATGTTTGCCCAAGACTGAGATGGGTTCTATCAGATATTGTAAGGGTCTCTGCTCAAATAGTTCCCAAAGAAATAGAAGTAGAGTGCGCGAGCGAGTGTGTGTTTGTGTGTGTGTGGTAGGGTGGAGGCATTTAAAGCGGTTTCCCCTCCTGGGTGGATCCTTTCCTATTTTCAGATTAGTTTGACAGTAGCTGAGACAACAGTATCGTCCCTGATGGGCTCCACTGCCCACTCTAGGACCCACTGTGGCAATGGCGCTGCTTTATTTGACACACCACCCGCAGCTTCAGAAGGATTGGGGTTAACTCCCTGCTTAGTTTGGGTTTCTCCAGATCCTGAGTAAAAATTTAAGTGCAGGTAGTTTATTTGAGAGGTGATTTCAGCACACACCAGCTACAGGGAGTGAGGAAGTGAGACAGGGAGGGAAAGGCAGCCAGTACAAGGTGCCTAATGAAGCAGGTTACCACCAGGGAACTCTGGGGACCGGCAGAGAGCATGTGCCTCTGAGTTCTCCTGCCTGAGAGGTGAAGGAGCTGAAGTATTTATACACCCTGCTTCCAGGGGCTTGACACTTTCAGTTTATGTCACACTGACGGCTCTGGCTCTGGGGGTCCGAGAGAGTCCTCAGGCAAAACGTTGCAAGTGCTGGTGGCTAGAAGTCGGGTGGGCATGCAGGGAGGGAAGGAAGTGCCCAGAGGACAGGGTCAGGGCCCTGACAGCACCTGTGCTCTGTGCTTCATCTACGCTTGGCGCTGTCCCCACACCTCTTGGGGGGGAAGATGTGTCCCTTACCAAATGTCTCATGTCTCACCTTTTTCTCCAGCCCCTTACACTCTGGGCTTTTCTTGTTTGGGTCGGGGGAGAAAGCAGGGACTCCAGTTCTGCCAGAGATCTACCCTGCCTGCTTTCTGGATGGGCTTTTTCCTTGGCTTATTTTGAATTGGGAGTGGGCCAGTGTTCTCCTCAATCTGGTGTCACTTACACTGCGTCCCGTAGACATTCCATGATGATTCTGGCTTGTTGAGAGCACCCATCCAGGTTTTCTAACATGGAGAGAGCTTCTTCCCTTTTATCACATTTGTAGATTTCTTTGTTCATTTCTATTGGTAGACCGGACGAAACGGATTTAAACACATAGGCTCAAACTAGCATCTCAAATCCAAGTATGACTTCTTCCCGAAAGGTATTCTCAACGCATTATCTTGGGGGCATCTGAACTTATGCGTATTTAATTTAATAACAGTTATAAAAAAAGTAGTAAGAAGAAGCAGCTGAATTATTCACTTGGTTCAAAGACCATTTGTGTTTCCCCAACATTAACTTCCTGTACTTAAACTGACAAACCCTAGACAAATGCAATAATTTCTTCACATTTCACCGTGATCAGCTCTTTACTTCTAACAGCAACAATTGCGTTTCTCATTAACTTGTCCACTGCTGATCCTTGGAGTGTTTGAGTCTTAAAAAAAATTGTAAGAAACTGTCAGAGCTCCTGGAAGAGACTGAAGAAGTAAAGAAATAGCTGTTGTGGTTTTCTCCTGGAGAAAAGGATGCTGTTAAGGTCTTGAGCTAAAATTTCACCAAGTCTTCCTCCTCTGCTGTTGCTGCTAAATCTCATCTATGCTATTTGCAGTTGGTGCTGCTTTGGCATGCAATGGTAATGGGTGGAGAGGACAGCCTTTAGTGGGAAGCTTAAGAGAAGACGGGGGCTCTAGCAGGTCCGGAGTACAAAGAGGGAAGTTGGGATTTAAAACCAAGAGTTTTGGGATGACTTCCTGTGACGTCACATGAACCTAGCATCATTGGCTGAGTTGATGTCAGAGTGAGATCCCCAATGTTACTCCAGTTCATACCAGAGTGGAAAGTTGCAGCTTCTTGAATGTTACAGACAGTGGCCAAGCCCATTTCCTCTTCTTTCTGGACACATAGATAGACTGCATTTTTCAAGCTCTCTTGCAGCTGTATGTGGCCACATAGCTGATGGAGTGTGAATGGAGTGATGGGCGCCGCTTCCAGGTCAGGTCCATAAAAGCCCCCCATCCGTGTCCTCGCTACATTGATGCCCTACAGGGGAACATGGAGATCTTGGAAGCTATGTGATGAAGACGGCTTCTATCCACAAGAGAAAAGGAGCCTGGGTCCCTGAATCACCACTTGGAGGAGAGGCATCTGCTGATCCAAAGACCTCTTTTATCTTTACGTGAAGGGAAATAAATTTATATTGAGTTTGAGCTACTATATATATTTTACAGTAGCTAATGTTGTCTTGACTAATATACTCAGGGTCTGGAGGCAGACCAGAGAGCGCTAGAATTAGAGTCTGTGTTCTAATCTCTGTCTGAGGCCACTTCTTGAGGCACCGGAACTGGGACAGCAGAAATGAGGAGTGGTCGAGAAAGCAGGTGCAGAGATGGGATTTTGGAGCAGGATCACCAGTGCCTGCTGGCAACAAGGACTGCATCCCTGGTGATGGGTGAAGCACAGAGAGCTCCTGACATAAGGGAGCAGTGCAAGTGCGAACATGCTCACCATTGGTGAGCTGGGATGGTATTCCTGGAAGAGAAAGCACTAGGTGGCGCAGGGTATCAGGAATTTGAGAAATTGGGGCAAATGGTGTCTGTTAACTCAGGGGAATTGGACGGCTGTTGCTAAGCTCGGTTGACACATTGGAAAAAGATAAGGAAAGACTTCGAGTGATTAATGGGCAATTAAAAGCGAAGTGTGAAAGTCAGAGGCCCTTCTGGGTAACAAGGAAAGGAACTCTCCTGAAAACTGAGGGCAGACAAAGCTGAGGCCTGGGCCCAGGACTTCGTCATGAGAGCAGCAGAAGACAGATTTCCAGCGCAGCCTCATCTGCTGTGCCACAGTGAGGGCCCTGACTGGGAAAGAATAGGATCGTGACACGTGTGAGTTGATGTACCCCCAGATCTTGAACTCCCAGATTCCCCCAAACTGTCTGAGTCTGTAGAAATCTCAACATGACCCAGCAGGGTTCTGCTGTGCCTGGTAAGGGAGGAAACAGAATGTGCCCCACAGGCGCTGCAGGACCTGGTAAGCGTGTGCCCCAGGAACCCGGCGAGTGCGTGTGGGACCGAGTTCTGAGAGTGCGGGGTCACAGGGAGGAAAGCAGTGCTGGATAACAGAGTTTACTGCGTTGGGAGTCCTCTCCTGGGAACAGCATTTAACACTGTGGTGAGGACTCTGAGAAATGTGCAGGCATGCTATTAACAGGGCTTCTAGAAGCATGACAAAAGCCATGTGGACTGTGGTGGGGGGGAGGGTGGGGGCTCTGACGTGCCGCCTGGATCCCCACTCAGGAGGGATGGACTTATTCCTCTGGCCGTCGGGGGTGCTGCTGGCTGTCAGCCCTGAGCTCTTTGTCCTCTGCAGAACTATGTTGGCTGAAAAGCGTCACCTTTCTCTCTAAGTCAGGTCCCCTGCCCAGGGCAGCCTGTACTGGCATATGTATATGGAAACCTGTCCCTCTTCCTTGACTCGGGACAGCCCTTAAGGGTCACCTTCAGAGCACCCTGTGGAGCTCGCCAGTCCAGCTCCTCTCCCTGCTCAGTCCTGCTGCCTTCCCTAGGGAGTGATCCCAGGAGCGTTTCTTACTCTCTGTCTCAGAGGCTGCTTCCTGGGGAGCCCGACCCTCTACAACCGCTCAGGAAGGGTTCTCAGGACAGACTAACATCATGCCTCTGGGTGAGTCCAACGTAGCTGCTCTTCTCCAGCACTGGAACAGGCCACTGGTTCAAGGGCCTCATGTGAAGAAACGTGTATCCTCAAACCCTGGAGTCCTCACCAATGCAGAGAGATGCCCACACCTTGAAAGGCTCAAGGGGATAGAGACCAACCAAGGGGATGGCAGATTCACACCCCCAACTTATGCCCATTTTGGAGCCTGTGCTCAATGAGCGAAAGGTTGACAGTGGTGGTCTGAAGTCATGCTAAAGCTGATCACAGACAGTAGTTATCTATCCACGTGTCCATGCACCCACCCATGCATCCATCCATGCATTCACCATGCATCCGTCTATGTGTCTCTTCATTCTAAGCACATATACTGATAAGTACTGTGCTCAAGGCTCAGCGCTGGGCACAGGGGCTTATGAGACGAACAGACTCAGGGCCTATCCTCAAGGGTCTCACAGTCTAGGGGAGGAGAAAGATGCATTCCCAGGTCCAGGGCAGTGTGATAAGAGTAACTCAGGGAGCTCCATGAGCCTGGAAGACAAAGGGACCATGCTGCCTGTGTCTTCCCAGGGGAAGGCGTGGCTGAGCCTGGCCTGGAAGGGCGAGTAGGAGTTTCACAGGTGGGAAATGGGAGGTCAGTGGTGCTTCTGTGAAAGGAAATGGCACCTTCAAAGCCAAGCTTCCCTGGCGCAAGATCAAGACACAGTGAGGCAGAGAGGGAGAGACAAGAGGCTGGGCTGGCTGGTAGGAGAGTGTCACATTGGGCTGTTTGGACTTTATCCTGTGCATGGTTGGGGCTGGAGGCAACCTTTGGGGGGATGGAATAAGGGAGTTAAACACAATGTGAAGAATGGACAATGAGAAGTTGAGGACATGCTGGGCGACCACTGGTAGGTCGCCCTGCCGAGGATCCACTTTAACGTCACGTCTCATCCATTTGACACGTGAACAGTTTCGAACTGAGTGTGGGATTCGTGTTTTTCTTTTCTGAATTCCATTGTTAGGTAGGAGGCCACTGGACACAATGGAAGTAAAATGTAGATGGGCCGGAAAGAGAGGGAGGGCGCTGGAGGTGCTCAGGAGGCAGAACCGACAGAACCTGGTTATACCAGCTGTAGAAGGGGGAGGGAAAGTCAAGCCCAGGGTCCTTTTGGTGTTTCTCTCTTATGAGGCTGAGGACACAATGATGCCAGAAATTGAGAAGGAGATCACGGGACATCCAGGTTCATTTGAGGGAGAAAGTAAGGGGCTAACCCTGTCTCTGGGAAGATTCCAGCTGGCTCCTCTTAGAGGGGAGTACAGAACTCTGCACACAGCACCTCAGCATGCTCCAAATAATATGCAGGCCCTCTCACCTCTCTTGTCCTAGCGCCATCCTTGTGTTTATGTGGCCTGACCTAAAATTAGACACTTTGGGTGTTCAAGTTGCACCGAGGATCCTCTTTAATGTCACATTTCATCCATTTGACATGTGAATAGTTTTTGAACTGAGTGTGGGATCCGTGTTTTCCTTTTCTGAATTCCATTGTTCGGTTTGGCCCACCACCCCAACCTGGCAAGACTTTCCTGAAACCTGATTCTGTCATTCAACGCGTGTGGGAGAAAATTCATCCTAACAGTTTAAGGCTGAATCCCAGGATTTTGAGCAGCTCCTCAGGCCCTTTTAGAGCTGTTTGATTGCTCGAGGTTAGGGTGGGTGGGGAGCAGTTAGGGGACCACTGAGGTAAATGTCTTGTTCTGTAACGATTTTGTGAAAAGCTGAGATTGGATTTATGTGTGTGTGAGATACAGAACCAAAACCTAAAAAAAAAAAAAAAGAAAAAAAGAGAGAGAAAGATGAAGCAGGTAAGATGCCCAACCCTCAGTCAGTTTTAACTCATTGTTTATCTCAAGTTCTGAGCAAAGATTCAAGTCAACTGTCATTTTCCAGGCTGGTTCCATCATCTCGGCTTCACTGGGGCCTGTGCCCAGTTGATCTGGGCCAACACTCCCTGCTGTTTCCACCTTAGGGACTCCGTGCTTGGCCTGGGGCACCAAGAATGAGTCTGCCCACCGCCTGCCCCCTCGGAGTTCGTGGGCTGGAGGAGAGGTACTTGATGACTCTCGGGGGTCTCCTTGACTCCCATCCCGGCCGTGTCGTGGAACTCAGCCCTAGAGGCAGCCGGGGTCCAGAGACAAGCTGGACAGACCAGGTCACTGACTTGCGGTATGGCTCTTGTTCTTTGAGCCTCAAATTTCACCAGCAATGAAATGGAAATAATCTGTGTGTCACAGATGCATGAGGATTAAATGATATATTTGAGCTAAATGAGTGAGCACCTGGGATTTGATGTGTCCAGAGGATGGAGGTAAAGGTGGAAGGATAGGCATGCCAGGGTCCTATCCATACACTGGTTCTAGGAGCCTCTGGGGAGATGCCTTCCAGATTCACAAGTCTGGATTGGAGATGATGGACCAAACCAGAGAGGAGCTTCTGAGCCCAACATGGTGTCTGTCACCAAGCAGGTCCCCAGCTCAACTTAAAGGCCATTTGTAAGGTTTTTGGAAAGGTAGCTAGACTAAGACCGCCAGGAAATTCTACAGGCCAGGATGCCAGGAGTCTGCAGCTTTCATGCCAACAGCTCCTACAAGAAGCGGAGCTGATGCTCCCTGTGCAGATGCCAGCCCCTTCCCATAGGAGATGCCCCACAGAGCCAGGTGGAGCCCTGGACGCTAGTGGCAGGTGCAGATGGGATGACTGCAGCCAGCCTGGCTCCAGAAGAGGGGATTGGCAGCCGTGGCAGAGTAGCAAGGAACACCCTCTGGGGATGCTCATAAATGTTTACGAGAACTTCCAGGTGGGCAGGGCTCCTGAAGAGCGTGGGCAGGAAGTCAGGGCAAGATAGGAGACGTGAAGTTCGTTTTGTGATTTTTTTTTGTATTGTGGTGAGTGATAAACGAGAAATTTTAACCATTTTAAAGTGTACAATTCAGTGGCATTATGTAATTCACAAGGTTGTATGACCATCATCATTCTCTAGTTCCGAAACATTTTCATCATCCCCATTAGTAGTCACTCCCCACTCTCCCCACCCCGCCCAGCCGCTGTCAACCACTCACCTGCTCTCTGTCTCTAGGCATTTGTCCATCCTGGACATTTCACATAACTGGAACAGTACATATATGGCTTTTTGTGCCTGGCATCTTTCACTCGGCATAATGTTTCTGAGGTTCATCCATGTTGTAGCACGGATCAGTACTTCATTCTTTTTTAATCTCATGCTGCACAGAGTCTGCTACACCAGACACACAGATAAAACCCATCCCTCCTCCTTCCCCCTTTTGCAAATGTACTTCCACCCGTTGTCACACCAGGGTCCTCTCGGACGGAAGGGAGGTGCGCCCGGGCCGAGCTTGCGCATAATAGGGGTGCAGGCGCTGGGATGTTCTTTCTCTCGGAGGGCGTGTGGAATCCGGCTCCGGGCCGGCACTAACCCGGTGCGCTGCCAGGGGGCAGCACGTTCCCGCGGAGCCTGCGCGGCCTCGGACGCGCCGATGTTTACGAGCTGTTTGCCTCCGAGCGCATTCCCCGCCTTTCCATCCTGCGTGTTTCATATGTTCTGCTGCAGCCAAACAAATCGTCCGGGCTTAATTTCTGAGAAATCATTGTCAAGAATTGCTGAACCAGTTTAATTCTAAAGCACATATTTATACGGGGCTTCAAAACTCACATCTCTGCCCGCCATTGCAAATGGAAGGGAGAAAAAGTCTCATCAGGAATGAGATTAGGTCTGAGCAGGGGAGGGCAGCGGGAAGACGTGCATTTGGTGAAACCCACTCCGGCAGCGCAGCGCTGATGGAAAAGGGGTCGAGGGTCGCAACCCACCTTGGGCTCAGATTCGTGGACAAGCTGGTTTGCAAAAATGATGTGTGAGAGGCGCTGGGGGCTGTGTGTCTCTTGGGACATCCGGGGCTTCGGGTGAAGCGGCCTGTTTAGTTACTGTTGACTGGTCCTGCCACTGGGAGATGCCAGCCTGCCACCCTGCCACCCTCTCCCCTTGCCACCCAGTGGGGGTCACCCTGTTCCTGTCTCCCTGCCCTGTGCAGGTGCCTGCCCTCAGCTCAGGTTGAAGGGGGCAGGTAAGGTTGGTCACATGGCAGGAGGCGGTTGGAGCCCCTACCCCAGAAGAAAGAAGGCAGGGAGATTCTTGCTAATGGAGGTCCCCTGCCCCACTGTGCTAGCTCATCTTCCTCAGACGCTGGTCGGGTGCAGGCACCAGCTTCTCAGGGCGGTGTGACAAGCTGTTAGTGTGGCCCAGTGAAGGCAGAGCCACTCTGCCCTGGATTCAGGATGGAGGGTGAAAAAGGAAGGGAAGGAAGGCTTGGGCTTAAAGACAGCAGAGCTTCTAGTCTAGACTTGCTGTGTGATCTTGGCAAGTCCCTGCCCCTCTCTGGGCCTCAGTGTCCTCATCTGTAAAATGATTGCATTGGACCCATTCAGATTCAGAAACAAATATGACTGAGCAGCTTTTATATACCAGACCCTCTGCTATCTCACACTTTCAAAATGTTGTTTAACTCTCAAATCAGACCCCCAGGGAATCATATGATTCCCATTTTACAGATGAGGAAGTGGGGGCTTAGAGAGGGATGTCACAGTGATGGCAGGAACTGTGGGCCCTGCATCTCCTTCTGAGGTCATGAGGCAGCTTGGCTCTGACCCCTGTGTCTCCAAGCATGTACCGTGCTGGGGACCTCGAGCATGCCTCCTGCCTGGAAGCCATAGAATGAAGCAGGTTTGGGCCCTGGAGACTCGTGGCCGCCATGACTTCACAAGGTTTATCTTAGAAATCTTTACTGCAAAAGTCAGCCTCATTCACAGTGTCCCATACAAAGTTATCAAACCTTCAAAGAAAAGAAAGGACAAATCTACATGACATTCTTTGACACATGAGGCAGTATAGCTCCGTGAACGTAAGCTTTTGGACTCAGAGAGGCCTCCGTTCAAATCTCAGCTCTGCCACTTACCGGCAGTGTGGCCTTGGGCAAGTTGTCCAACCTCTCTGTGCTTGAGATTTCTCCTTTATAAAATGGGGATGATAATAATGATGGAACTACCTTATGGGAATTTGGTGGGATAATCTCAGTAAACTGTACCTTATTTAATGTACATACAGGGTTGAATGAGAAATCTGAGGTTTATACCTCATGTCAACTGAAATCCACAACACACATGAAACGTTGTAACACCTGTAACAGCCCACCCTGAAGAGACAAGGAGTGAAAGGGCTGGGGATGGGTAGGTCTGGAGTCTGGGGTGTGTGTAATTCACTCCAGACTTTTCAAGGCATTGACCATAGGAATGAAGAGTGGGCTCCCTCGTTCGGCTCAGCAACCTTCGACTTTATTTATTAAGCCCTGCTTTGTGTTTAATCTTTCTTTTTGTGGCGACACAGCAAAACACCATAATTTTCTAATACTATACAGTGCCAACATCTTGGAGGATTTCAGGACAGATCCTAAGAGCCAGCAATCTCTGCATTATAACAGTCAGATGCAGGAATCTTTGAAAGGCATGCAACTCTCTAAAGCCGAGCGCTGGAACTGTTTTCCTCTAAACATTTATTACAAATACAAGCATTATTTGTATTCAGCACAGACAGAAGAGAGACTAAGCAGTTGGTCCTTTTTATTGCAGTTGAAATCTGGCCCGATCTGGCAACCCTTTTTAGAATCACACACTGAATAAAGTTCCCAAGATGTGTGGGGAGGTGTGACAGTTTCTGTTTGTAGCATGGAGGTGTTGGGTGTGGGGGTGTCTGCCTGCATCGGCTGGGCACATGGGTCTCCAGGGAGCCAGCAGGCTGCATGCAGGCTTACTTTGCTCTGGGTTGATGATAAAGGTGAAATTGATACTAAGGAATGCTGCATGAATGTTTATTTTTCACTAAATTAAGAGGTCTCCAAGGTCAAGTGCAACTGTCAGAAACTCAATTCTAATCGGCTTAAATAAAAAAGTGTAGTTGTGGGCTCTTGAGGCTAGGAAGTCTATGGTTCTGGCTTCAGGCATGGCTTGATCTAGGAGTGTCTTACGTTGGATTCCCTAAAAGCAGAGCTTGCAATGGGGATTCTTGAGTGAGTGATTTATTGAAGGAGCACTCTTAGGGCGAGCTCCAAAGGAGTAAATCTGTAAGCAAGATAGAGCTAGAGAAGGTGCCAATGAAGAATGCAGTTTCAGCTGGACTTTAGCTTCAGCCTGATCCCACAGGGAGTTCCAGAGAGTGAATAACATTGCAGAGCTATTCCACTATAAGGCAAGAGGCCTGGCCTTTTGTGCTTCCATATTAGTCAGGCATTGACTATGGGCTACCTCTGGAACGAGGGGCATAACCTCCTGGGGTTATTATTTCTGGGCAAAGTGGCTCTCTTTGGCTGAGGGCAATTCTCTAAAGAAGAGTTCAACTGTGAGCTATTAGCGATTCTAGTCGACACTTACAAATGGGTGCATTGGTCTGGTAGAGGGGACCTGGGACACCAGGGGCACCTACGCTGTCTACATCAAAGGGCCCGAGCAATGAATCAGGGGTTCATCTCTCACCCCGTTTCTGAGGTCTGCTTCTCGGCTCCGTTCTCAAATGAGTGGGGACAAAAGGATCACGGGAGCCCTAAGCTGATGTCTTCTAGGCTGCTTACGAAAGAAAAGTGTCCTGACCTTTCCTGGTGTCCAAAAATGAAGTGTCCTGGAGGAGCCCCCAGTTTCATGCTCACCCTTCTGGCGGGGAAGATTATGGGGTCCACTCTCATTAAACCTCATGGATAAATTTCCCCACAGGGAGTTTACATTCCTAGAAGAGTGAGGGATGCTTAATGGGCAAAAAAGAGCAGTAATCCCCTGCTGGGCTCTGAACTGTTTGACATCAGAAGGGCATTTTAGATGGAGGGAACAGCACGTGCCTGGCCGTAGGGCGCTAGGTAGTGCCATACATTTAGGGGAGCAGAAGTGGGCTAGGTTGATGGAGGGAGGTTGGGAGGGAGCAGTGGGGAGGAGGGAGAGATAAGCAAGTACAGCTCATGGAGGGCCTCCTGGAATAACAAAGGGGTACAAACGTCATCCTGAAATTTACGGGTTTGGTCTGAGGTTCTTCCGAGTCTATGCCGCACTCTTCCTCTTACAACATTCTTCCCCCAAGGGTCTGGGATCAAGCCACCAGGAAGGCTACAGACCGCGGGCTCAAACCAGCCAGTGCCAATAGCAAAGGGACCCATTCCAGGGGAAGAACTCAGTCTCAGAGTTGCAGGGCAGTGGTCACAAGAACTGGGGGGCAGGTGGGCATCACCTATGACATTCGAGGTCATAGTCCCTTTTGAACAGGTCTCAGTCCAGAGCTGGAGTGGAAGAAGTTGACCAAGTCTGAGCAGCTAGTCCCAAAAGGACTGGGATCAGGGTCAGCCTGGTCTTGAGGGGAATCCATGGTTCTATCAGGGAAATTGAGGCCAGAACCCAGCTGTGAGGGTCAGGCCAGCACACAACAGGGGGCAATTGGAGATTACAGGTCTTCTCAGAGAGCCAGTGGGATTCCCACCCTCCATGGGGAGCCGAAGGTGTCAGGGGTCAGAAAGGGGGATATGTTAGGTCAGGTTATTCTTGCTGCTATAATGAGTAACCCCCATCATTTTAGAAACTGAATACAAGTCTTTTCTCCTTATGGATTCCCAGGTTCCTTCCATCTTGTGGCTCCACCATTCCCCAGGGTCTGTATCCAGGCAGAAGAAGAGAGGGAATGTGGAGAAAACCCATCTGCTTCTTTACCCCCTTGTCTAGGAGAGAGACAAATCACTTCTGCTCATACTCATTTGGTAAGAACTGGTCACATGACTTCACTCAGCTGCAAGGGTAGCTGGGAAATGTAGTTCCTGCTGGATGTGTTCTTTAGAGAGAACTTTATCCCACAGAAGGGGAGCATGCATTTTGATGAGCAGCAGGCCATCCCTGCCAGAGGGGCCAGGCAGATACTCCATCAGAGAGAGGCCTCTGTGAGCGCAGCTGGGGAGTGGGATCATGTCTTTGCTTTGCCCACAAACTTATCCCTGATACAACTCATCCCCTGAAATAGTCTGAATGGATTTGAACTGTTTCCAACCCAACAGTCTGTGGAATTGGACCAAGGAGATAAGGACTCAGTGAAACACGGAGGCTTGCAAAATACACAGGAAAAATAAACTAATGCGTGAAATGATAATTTCCTGACAGTGGGACCTGGGTTCCAGGAAAAGCTTCTGAGTACACAGGGGCTGAGATAAATCTGGTTCCACTCCCACAGCCTCTGTTTGTGCTGGGGCTGTGTTTGATCAGCTCGATTTCCGTTTGGAATCAAGGACCTTGTTTCCCTGCCCTATTCCTGGCCTTCTCCTGGATCCACATGGAAGGCGTGTGTCAGGCTGAATTCACAGCCTGAGGACATTCTCTCAGCAGCTCCTTGTAATGATCTAAATATAGACGCTTCACCTCTGGTGCAGAGCAAGGAGAGGCTGCTTTGCAGACTCCTTGCTGCAGCATCCTTGCTCGTGGACCGGAGGACCAGGTTCGAGTCTCGGCCTCTCCCCTTACTCTTCGACGCGTCACAAGACCTTTAGCACTGTTTCTTCATCTGTAAATTGGAAACAGCTGCTGTTGCCATGACGAAAACAGATAAGGAGTCCAAAAGAGTGTTGTAAACTGTCAAGTGCTGTGGCAGCATTAGGGATCATGGACAGTGTCCGTGGGCAGTTTAAAGCACGGGCTCTGGAGCCAGTCTGTCTGAATTTGCATCCTGACTCTGCCACTTTCTAACTAAGTGACTTGGGCAAGATACTGTTTGGTAAATTGTAAAGGGCTGTGCCAACATTAGTGATCGTGGGCAAGGTCCGGGGGGGTCTAAAGCACAGACTCTGCAGCCAGGCTCTCTGAATTCACATCCTGGCTTTGCTACTTTCTAGCTCTGTGACTTGGGCAAGTTAGCGCACATTTCTGTGCCTCAGTTCCTCATGTGCAAAAGGAGAAAGTAGTACTACCTCAGGAGGGTGTTGTGGGATCAAGCGAGCTGCTGTACGGAGAGATCTTAGCACAACGTTCGCCTAGAGTTCCTGCTCAGTAGACACTGGTGGCTGTCACTACTCCACATGTGCCTCTGATTTTCCACCCACTGCATCTTTGTTCCTTTTGTTTCCTCCGGCTGCAATGCCCTTTCCCAATCTCCATGGGTGTGGTTCCTACTCACCCTTTTGAGGCTCGGCAACCATGCCCACTCCTCTGGGAATCCCGCCCTGATACCAGAGTGACAGATCGCACAAATCCAGGGAGCACTGGTGCCTCCTGCAGTCGTGCAACATGGCGGAACTGCCTGGTATCCCCGTGAGGAATTGTCCTCCAGTGTCTGAAATTCCTGTAAATCATCCCTCTGCTAGGATGCTTGGGTATATGTCTCCTCTCTCTTAATAGACGGGGACCTCTTCAAGGGCAGGAAAGGTTAGTTTGGGTTATGCTTGCTGCTATAACAAAGTCCCAATATTTTAGTAATTTAACACATTACAGGTTTGTGATCCCGGAGGAGCGCTGGGCACCTGGTAGGAGTAGCACAATATGTTTTGAATGAATGAAAAAATGCACAAATGAATGGTCAAAGATCTCCCTAGGAGAGAAAACCTTTTTGGAACCTTTAACACCTGAGGGAGAAATATTTACTGATCAGCTCCCATGAGCTGAGAGTCCGGGGAGGGTGGGAGCGAGGGCAGAGGACAGGGGAGTCCAGGCTCCCAGGCTAGCAGGGAGAGAGGCAGAAGGACGGGAGCCAGAGTTTGTCGTGGGCCTTCTATGGGTCAGCTGTCTTCCGTGCCTTAGTTTATGTCATTCTATTCACTCCTGTGATCGTTAATGCTGCAGCAGACACTTGAGTGTCCTGTGCCACATCCCCTCGACTCACCTCGGATTTCAACCAGAGGCAGGGACAGTTCCACGTGCACTGACAGCTCCCTCCCCGCCCAGTGGCCCCTACTCATCCCCCTGCTCTCCCGCCTCAGCACAGAGTTGCTCTGAGTGTGGGGGAGTCACACCCCTGGGCGACTCTCAGCTGGTGAGGACTGGACACTGGTGGATAAATGCCCCGACATTCTTCCTGTGGAGGGACAATTGTGGGCGGTGTCCTGCACGCTTCTAAGAGTCCCTCACAGAGCTGAGCCCTGTGATCTCCAGTGCCGACCCAGAAACACACTTTATTGGCTTCCCCTCCTCCGTGACTTGCTTTCCTGCTCCCTGGGACCGCCCCTCCAGTGACCACTTGCACCCAAGCCTTTGTCTCAGGCCCCGCTTTCGGGGGACCTCAACATGTCACCTGCATTCTCCAGACCAGGAGATCAAGGCTCTGAGAGGATATTTACCCAGGGCGACACTGCTGGTGAGATCCTGAGCCAGGATCCAAACCCAGGCATGTCCAATCCAAATCTGGGCTCCTCCGCCACCCGACAAGACCAGCCACAGAGAAAGCAAGCCTGCGTGAAAACGCGGGGTGCAATGTGCGGACGTGAGAGGTAAAAACTGGAATAGCAGCTCTGAAAATGCATTTGCTTCCTTCCAGAGGCAAACAGACACACGTGTGCTCAAACATGGGGGAGACAGGGGAGAGCAGGTGACATGGAGAGGAAGACGGAGGGAGAGGGAGAGAGGGATGGAGGGAGAGCGAGAGGGGTGGAGGGAGTGGGGGTGGAGGGAGAAGAAGAAGGAGGAAGAAAAGAAAAGGAGGGAGTGAGGGAGAGAAGAGTCGCAGAGACCATGAGAGAGGCAGCAAGAGGCATTGGGAGGGCTTGTGAATTTGCAAACCTGTCCTCACCTCTCCTACTTTTTTTTTTTTGTTTGGTGAGGAAGATTGGCCCTGAGCTAACATCTGTGCCAATCTTCCTCTATTTTATGTGTCATGCCGCCACAGTGTGGCTTGATGAGCAGTGCTAGGTCCATGCCCAGGATCCGAACCCATGAACCCCAGGCCCCTGAAGCGGAGCGTGTGAACTTAACCACTATGCCACCGGGCCAGCCCCTCCCCTCTCCTACTTTTTATTTTTTGAAGCAAATAAAATTAAATGCAAGTAAAACAAGCGGTCACTTCAGTGGGTCTGTTATACTGGTCTGTGCCTGCTTCTCAAACATACATTTGTTTCTAGAGATGCTGTTTCCACACTTCTTTTTTGGGAGGTGCGGGGGCGGGGATACAAAGAATAGAATGGAGTATTCTCTGAGCTGTATCATCTCTGCCTTTTTAAAAAACTTTTTATTATGGAAAATTTTTTATAGAACATGCAAACAATAGTACAACAAACGCCCCTCAACCTGTCACTCAGCTTCACAATTACTGAGCAGAGGAAACGCTGCCTATAATAATTGACACAACAACCTCATCCTGTGGGTACCATTATCCTCCCCACTTTGCAGATGAGGAAACTGAGGCCCGGGGAGGTTAATTAACTTTCCTAGAGTTATCCAGGCAGCTGAACTCTAGAGTCCATGCTCTTAACTGCCACGCTGCCTGAGGCTGGCTCTCTAGACCTGGCATATTGGGCCATTTCCATTCCTTGGAGGGCTGCTTATTATTCCAGGGTGCTGGGTGATCTATGACATATTTGTGCCTTTGCTCAAAATATAATCTAGACACTGATACTCAAAGTAGGATCCACAGACTGGCAGTTTCAGCCTCGCTTGGGACAAATACAGAATCCCAGGCCCAGCCCAGACCTCCTGATCCGAATTCTTGGGGGGAGTCCAGCAGGCTGTTTCCACAAGCCCCCCATGTGATTCTGCTGTGAAGCGCGGGTCTCCAAGGCTTTGCTTCCTTCCAGAGTGTTCTGTGGATGCCTGCTCTGCCCGCCAGCCTGGGAATGGCTTCTCTCTCTCCCTCTTCCCTCTCTCGGCGGCAGGCTCCATGTTTATTCAGACACTCCACGCCTGGTGTCCTGCGGACAACACTAATCCTCTGAAACACCATCTTTATGACCACACATTAGCTGCCCTGCATCCAGTCAATTGTGTGCACCCCAGCGCTCCTGGTAGCTTCTGCCCACGTGGACTGCAGGCTTCTCGAGGCTATAAGTACTGTTAGCCTTGTAAGCCAGGCTGCCAGCTCCTCCAGGCTGCCATCTCACACCACCGTGATTCCGATATGCAGGTGTGAGGGACAGCACCTGTTAGAAATATACAGCGGGCAGGATTTACTTTTGCACCATAAAAATGGTGAAATCTGCCACCCACAAAGGCTTATTTATTGCTAAAAGTTCATTATATATGCATGAAAAACCAACTAATTTAACTCCTTGGCAGCAGCTTCCTGCCTGAGGCTGGATTCACGATCGGAATTCGGGTTTAGGTGGGGGCAGCTAAAGTGAGCTTTAGGGGCTCGACCTGCAGCCGGGTGCTAAGGGTCTGGAGGTACAAGGCTGGGTCTCAATCCGGGCCTGGCATGGCTCGTGGGGTGATTCTGGGCCAGTCTCGCCTCTCTCAGCCTCAGTGTCTCACCTGTATGATGGGATCATCACACCTGTTGCCTAAAATTATTGTGGCAATAAAAAGAATACTGTATTTCATCAAATCGAAGCCACTGACCGCTAACTGTAAGATGCGCTTCTATTTTATACATAAGAAAGCCACTAAACTAGATTCCATGCTTTTTAATCATGCTTCTTGGAAGACTACTTTGGGCATAAATTCTATCATCTATCATCCATTTGCATACATTAGAAGGAAAATATCCGCAAAATAAGTTGGTGAAGGTATTCCTGAAACTTTTCCACATTCAAAGTTCAATTTCTGGGACCTGCCCCGTGGCTGAGGGGTTGGGTTCACACGTTCTGCTTTGGCAGCCCAGGGTTTCACCGGTTTGGATCCTGGGCGCGGACCTGGCACTGTTCATTGGGCCATGCTGAGCTGGCATCCCACATAGCAGAACTAGAAGGACCTACAACTAGAATATGCTACTATGTCCTGGGGCTCTTTGGGGAGAAGAAGGAAAAAAAAAAGAGGAAGATTGGCAACAGATGTTAGCTCAGAGCGACTCTTTCCCAGCAAAGATCAGTTTCTCTGAATCACTTTTTGACTCAGTCTTCGATGTCTGTATTTTTCCACGTCATCTTGTCCTCTGTGCTCCCGGGGAGGTTCCTGACGCAGTGATTCGTGGGAGAGTGCTCTCAACTCTGCCCCTAGGATTTTTCTTTTTCCCCAAGCTGCCCATCCTACAAACTTTGATGCTGGAATTTTGAGAATTTATCAGGAGGTGTTGAGGGAAGTTCTGCAGACAACGGCCAGGACTCATGTTCCTTCCTCAGGTGGCTGTGTGCTAGTCAGGGTTCTCCAGGGAAATAGAAGCAGCAGGACTGATTGATTGATTGATTGAGTGATTATAGGAACTGGTTTCACCATTTGGTTCTGGAGACTGAGAAGTCCCACTGTCTGCCATTTACAAGCTAGAGAACCAGGAATTCAGTCTGGCTCCAAAAGCTTGAGATTTGCGGGGCTGGGGTCCAAGTCCCCGTCTGACTCCAAAGGCCCGAGAACCAGAAGCACCCATGTCCAAGGGCCAGAGAAGATGGATCTCTCAGAGAGAGCAGAGAGGGCAAATTCATCCTTCTTCCACCTTTTCCTTCTGTTCGCACCCTCAGCCGATTGGATGACGCCCACCGCATCTGTGAGGGTGACCCTCTCTGCTCAGTCCCCTGATTCAAATGCTAATCTCTTCCAGAGACATCCTCAGAGACACACCCAGAAATCGTGCTTTACTTGCTATCTGGGCATCTCTTAGCCCGGGCAAGCTGACACATAAAATTAACCAGTGAGTCGTTTGTTGACTGAAATGTGGGGCTTTCCCCTGTGTGCCAGGAATCCACAGCAGGCTTGAGCCTGCCGGCCT
Organism: Equus caballus; assembly: GCF_041296265.1. Lineage (NCBI taxonomy): Eukaryota > Metazoa > Chordata > Mammalia > Perissodactyla > Equidae > Equus > Equus caballus. The sequence continues at coordinate 33,821,878 of NC_091705.1, read as the reverse complement.
GGCTGACAGATGCTGCCAAACGCATCCCCATTTCAGAGGTGTTAAAATGGCGCCTCTAGAATTAATCAAATGTTATGGATGGAAAATGCTTGTCAGTGAGCCTGGCACAGAAGAATGGGGAGGAACTTGACATTTGCTGTGTGCCCTCTGTGTACCAGGCTGTCTTAGTCAACTCAGGCCACCATAACAAAATACCACAGACTGGGTGGTTTAAACAACAGAAACTTACTTTCTCACAGTTCTGGAGACTAGAAGTCTGAGGTCAAGGTACCAGCAGGGTTAGTTTCTTCTGAGGCTCTCTTCTTGACTTGTAGACGGCCATATCTTCTCCCTGTGTCTTCACATGGTCTTCCCCCTATGTGTGTCCTAATTTCCTCTTCCCATAAGGGCACTGTCATATTGGATTAGGTCCTACCTTCAGGACTTTTTTTTTTTTGGCTGAGGAAGATTCACCCTGAGCTAACATCCATGCTAATCTTCCTCTATTTTTGAGTACGTGGGCTGCCAGCACAGCATGGCCACTAACAGAGTAGTGTTAGATCCGAAGCTAGGAACCAAACCTGGGCTGCTGAAGTGGAGCGTGCCCAACTTAGCCACTAGGCTACTGGGGCTGGCCCCTCAGGACCTCATTTTAACGTAATTACCTCTTTAAAGACCTTACCTCCAAATACAGTCACATTCTGAAGTTCAGGGGCTTAAGGCTTCAACATAGGAATTTGGGGGACACAATTCAGCCCCTAACGTAGGTCCAGTGTGGGTGCTTTGCAAACAGGATCTCTTTCAGCTGTGCAGTGATCAAGTTGGGTTTTATCTGCATTTACTGATTAAGAAACTGAGGCTCCGAGAGGTTATCTGTCAGAGATGGCACAGCTCGTAGAGGGAAGAGCTGCCTTTCAAAACCAGGAGAGGCCTGGGCCGTTCCTTTCCTGCGATTTCTCGTGTCAGGCTGTGCTTCTGGAGGCTGAGGGGATGTCAGGTGTGCCTCTCCATCCTGGTGCCCCATGCTGCAGGGGAGTGGGGGTGGGAGACAGAACCCTGATCGCCTGCACGCCCCTCCCTCTCCCACATTAATCAGAGTTCTTCCAACATCTTATCGAGATCCCTTGTAAATTTTTATTTGAAGCAAGCGTGGCTGAACAGAGAAATGTGAACACGCCCGTGTTACACAGTGTGTTGCTTTCCCAGGGCTGCCGCACAAATGACCATGACCGGGTGGCTTAAAACAGAATTTTTAAGCAAATTTATTTGCTCACAGTCCTGGAGGCTAGAAGTCTGCAATCAAGGCCCTGTCAGCAGGGCCACCCTCCCTCTGAAGGCACTGGGGGAGGAGCTGCCTTGCCTTTTCCGAGCTTCTGGTGTTGTCAGCATTCCTTGGCTTGTAATGCGTCGCTTCAGTCTGTCTCCATCACCACACAGTATTCTTCCTCCACGTGTGTGTGTCTATGTCCTCTCTCCTTCTTTTTTTTTTTTTTTTTGAGGAAGATTAGCCCTGAGCTAACTGCTGCCAATCCTCCTCTTTTTGCTGAGGAAGACTGGCCCTGAGGTAACATCCGTGCCCATCTTCCTCTACTTTATATGTGGGACGCGTACCACAGCATGGCTTGAGAAGCAGTGCCATGTCCGCACCCGGGATCCGAACCAGCGAACCCCGGCCGAAGCGGAACGTGTGCACTTAACCCCTGCGCCACCGGGCTGACCCCCTCTCCCCTTCTTATAAGAGCATCAGTCAAATAGTATTTAGGGCCCCCTTATCCAATATGACCTTATCTTAACTAATTATGTCTTCAAAGACCCTATTTCCAAATAAGGTCACATTCACAGGGACCTGGGCTTAGTACTTTACATATCTTTTTAGGGGACACAACTCAAAAGCGATGCATGGCGTTGTTAAGCGAGACTGTGTATTACGGTGGAGGCTGATAGGCACAGATGGGGGCCTTCAGGCAGAGCCCGAGGATGATGGAGGGAAGCCAAGAGTGATTACAGGAGTCAGAGACGATGGAGGAGGGTCCAAGGGTTAAAATGGACGGACGTTAGTTTTTTGGGGAACGTGTAAATCTGCCACTTGATGAGACAGTTTGCTCTGAGCTCTCTTCTCTCTGCCGGTGGTCATTCCTCTGTACCATTCACTGGCTCCCAACCCCTCAAACCCAACCTTCGACAGGGAGAAGGCAGGGTGGATGACAGTTGGAAAACTCCGGGCTCACCCTCTCCCTTTCCTCCTTACTGAGGAGACAGAAGTCTTTGAAGACAGCAGGAGGCTCTGCTTTGAATCTGAGACATCACAGAGTTTAATTCTTTTATAACCCTTGGTGGGGGGCTTCCAAAAATATCTTATCCTTAAGCAGTCTTCATTATGGATGTTAGTTGCTCAAACCTTGACTAATCCAGGTGAACTTACATCCCAAAGGAGTTTTTCTTTTCTGCTCCTGGCATCCTCTGATGTCAGGCCAAACTAAAATTCACAGAGAGGATGTAAGTCCCACATTTCTCCCGGCATTGTATCAGAACAGCCCTGGGAGTGTATTAATAGCCTGGAGTCATGGTACAAATGGTTATTTATATGTGTAGGTGATAGCTAAAGTACACCCTCCAGTAATTATTCACAATTAACAAGCACTTCAGTAAATGAACAAAATCTGTTCTTAATCCATTGAGGCAGCAATTCTTTATCCGGAACTCATGTACCCGAAACTTCTAGTTAACCAGCCCTCCCACACAGCTCCAGAACAAAGCTAATTAGAGATTATAATCATGACCTTCAGGCTCTGGAAGGAGCCTGAAGGGTACTTGAGTCATCAATAAAATATAATGTGTTCAGTAGAGTTTCAGTTGACAAGCATAATAGAGTTGAAAATCGGTGCTCTCTATGTACCTGTTAACTCTCCGTTGACTAGAAGAGTGACGGAAGCTCTCATGCAGGGAACTCTTACATGTGCCAGGGGTGGTGCTGAGAACTTTATAGGTTTTATCTCATTCAGTCCTCCCCACCAACTCCTCTACGTGCTGGAGTTTCCGGCTTTGAGGAATTCCAGTGCGTCCTTGGGCAACAGTAGGAACCAGGCTCCTCTCTCCTGTTTGTCCTAGAATGGACAAGTCTTGTCCTTGGCTCAAGTCCTGTGATAACGCCGTTTATGGAGAGTCAGGAAGAAACCTCCAAGAGGATCCTATTAAATTCCTACGTTTTACGTGACGTGCTCAACTTCGCCCAGAGCCCCTGTATCCTAGACCTGTGTTCTGTCTATTACATCAGAGTATATTGAACATAGTTCAGTTGCTGAATTGATCATTTCTGGGAGTGTGTGGAATTGTTTTTATGGCTGAAGACAAGATCCAGAAGACAGATCTTGACCTTTTTTATGACGAAGAAAATTAACTAAAACCTTATGTGTTGACCACACAAGTGTTATAAAGTGTTGGCTGAGTCTGGATCCTTGAGGATAGAGGTGAGATGCACGAAATTCATGCCCACCTGTGTAATCTGGTTCATTTCCATTTCTCTTGCCTTCCCTCTGTCCCCACATTCACTCTGTTAGCAGTCCTGCGAGCACTATTTTTAAAAAGTATCTCCATTCTGACTGCTTCTACCATGGCGTGGCTCCTGCTCTGGTCCCAGCCGCCGTCTTCTGTCACCTGGATGATTCCACAGCCTCCTCACTAGAATCCCTGCTCCTGGGCTTCTCATCACATGTAGAACACAGGACATACTCCTTTCCAGGCCTGCAAGACCTGGCGAGACTTGACCTCTGCCCAGCTCGGCGACCTCCTACTCTACCACTCTACACTCCCTCACTGTTCCCATCACCCTGGCCTTGCTCTGCCTCCATCTGCCAAACTCATCCTTGCCACACACAGGACCTTTGCACAGGCTATTTCTCCATCTCAAATGCTCTCTGCTCAGATTCTTTCTTGGCTCCCTCTTCCATTTTATTCAGATCTGTGCTCAAATATCACCCTTTCAGAGAGACATTCCCAACCACCACATCTAAAATAATGCCCCACCCTTTCATCATCTATTCCTTACACTGCTCTTGTGTTGTAAAGAGCACATGACACTGCCTTGTTATAAATAACAGTGCTATTTGTAAATATTTGTTTCCCTGTTATTTGTCCGCCTGACCTGCTAGAATTTAAGCTCCGTGAGGGCCAGAATTAAGTTAACTCTCCATTTTTTACAGCAGTGCCTGGCGTGTGGTGGGTGCTCAGTAAATAATTGTTGAAAAAATAAATAAACTAAAAATTCAGAACCAATGAGCTAGTTCAGTAAGGCGTCTGGTTAAAGAAAATCCTGGAAAATAAAAGCCCTAGGGATTTCCATAACCGGAAGGTGAAGCACCTACATGAAGTAAATGGAAAAACTTCACGGAGGCGTATGAGAGCCAACTTAAACAAACGGGGAGATATATCGTGTTTTTGGATGCGAAGACTTAAGATTATAAAGAAAACGATCATTCCCAAATTAGTTCATAAATTGAATGCAATTTCAATGGAAAGCCCTCAGGAATGTGTTGTGTCACTTGACAAAATTATTCAAAAACTCATCTGGAAGGATAAATAAGGGAAAACAGTCAAGGAATTTAAAAAAAAATAATAAAAATGAGACTTCAACTCAACATCTAGATTCTAGTATGTATTATAAAGCTCTAATGATTAAGGCAGTGTAATACTGGAGCGGGATATAGAAAAATATCAGTGACATGGAATAGTCAGTCCAGAAAGAGAAAAAATGGTGTGTTAGAATTTACTGTAAGAACTGGATTATAACCCACGGAATAAAATAAATATTCACGAATCCTTTTGTATCTTTTCAGATACAAACAATTTATTTATTGGGGGAGAAGGGACAGCCTTTCCATGCAGAGGAATTTCAATTAATAAATGTGGAAGGAATGATGGAAATAGAAAATCACCATTAGGCAAACACTACAGTAATAATTGTTACAGGCAAGTACCATCAATTGATGCTAAAATTACTGGGCAAAAGTATGATGAGAAACAGGATATTTGCATTATCCTGAAGTATTTCCCCACAAAATGCCTATTATTAAGAGAAAAATAGTAGCGTTACGGTGAAGAAAGCTGGCAGACAACACCTTAACCAAGTGATCAGGTAACGTCACATGTAATGAGACACATTGCATCACGTACCACCTGATATCATGGACTGAGAAGGGCACAACATCACTTTTATGATATTCTTGCAAAAAATGCATCACCTCAATCTAACCATGAGAAGACACCAAGCAAACCCAAATTGAGCCACGCTCTACAAAATAGCTAGTCAGTAGCCTTCAAAAATATCAAGGTCTTGAAAGATAAGGAAAGACTGAGAAACTGTCAGATTGAAGGAAATTGAGAAAATATGACAACTAAATGCAATGTAGGATCCTGGACCAGAAAAAGGACATTAATGGGAAAACTGGCGAAAATCAAATAAGGTCTGCATTGTATTTAGTAGTGTCATATCAATGTTAATTTTCTGGTTTCAATAATTACGTTATGGTTACATAAGTTCTTAACATTAGGGGAATCTGGGTGAAGGGTATATGGAAACTCTCAATTCTATTTTTGCAAATATTCTGAAAGTCTAAGACTATTTCAAATTAAAAGTTAAGATATAGTTTAAGATTAAGGTGGGGGAAATAATAGATTATTCAGTCAATAATGGTGGGACAATTAGCTAACCATTTGGACAAATATATACTATTTATTATATATGTTACACATGTTTTATTTATAAGAACACAATTCATACCATATACCAAAATAAATTCCATGTGGATTAAATATCCCTAAGAAACAAAGACAGAAGTTTACATATTCTCTGTAAAGCAAAATAGAAATTAAGGTTAGATAAAGCAATGTTTGAAAATGAATATCTCATTTAAACTCAATAATTAGAAATCTGTTAATATCTATACTCATATTTTAATTAATATTTATATTTATAATTTATTTGTTATTTATGTTAACATTTATATTTTTATAAAAAATAAGCTTGTCCATACCCTTTTAATTATCCTATTAGGGATATCCTGGTTAGGGTTTTTTTGTTTGTTTTTTGTGTTTTTTTTTGTGAGGAAGATTGGCTCTGAGCTAACATCTGTGCCAATCTTCCTCTACTTTATATGGGATGCCGCCACAGCGTGTGGCTTGACGAGCGGTGCTAGGACCGCGCCGGAGATCCGAACCTGCAAACCCCAGGCCGCTGAAGGGGAGCCGGTGAACTTAACCACTACACCACCAGGCTGGCCCCCCTGGTCAGTTTTTAGGCAAAAGTCAGAGGGACCTGGCTTCAAATTTAGGCTCCATTCAAACTACCTGTGACTGAGCCTATGTTTAGGCATTAATTAGTGAATTAGATTAATATTTGTTGAGGGACCACCATGTCCTAGGATTCTTATTCTGTCTTACGCTTTCAGTCTCAGTTAAGCCGTTGTAAACTAGAGGCTACAGCGTCTGCCTCCTAAGACTGTTGAGAGGTGACAAGATGGAATGTTGTCTTAGCTCTGGAACAAAGCCTGGAACATTGCGGGTGCTCATTCAGAGCTGGTGCTTCCTGCATCCACAGATTAGACACTACTTCACTTGTAAGTGACCACACACGATCACCTGAATTATAAAAACATCATATTTAAGAATATAATGTAGTGGTTAAGAAATCACAGATGCTGGAATCAGGCTAGGATGGAATTCTACCTCTTCCACATGCTGGCTGTGTGATCTTGAGCCAATGACTCAGTTCCTCAGTTCCCATCCATAAATTGGGGATAATATTGGGATCGAGCTCCTAAGGGTGTTATGAGGATTAAATGAGTTAAGATTTGAAATGCATTTGGAATAATACCTGCCACATAATAAGTACCATATAGAGGTTTGCTAGATAGAATACGAATGATACCTGGCCTTTCAAAATAGATCATGAGAGGAAAAGTCACTTTACTCTTTGCATTGAGATTGGAAAAAGGTGCTATCATTCGTAGCTCTGTTATGGCCTGACCTGCTCCTGGGATCGTCCTATGCCTTTTGCCCTGGGCCTAGTGATCTGAAGCCTCATTCACAAGGACATTTTCCAGGCAAAGCAATGGGCTGGTGGGGATAAAGAGAGAGGAGGGTCCCTAATCACATTAGAATTGTAGCAAATACAAGGATAGTGATTTCAGACAGATTTGCTGATGAATTATTAACCTTAACACTTGTGACACGTATCTGCAGAGTCAATCAGGTTGGGCTAAATAACCCGAAATTTACTTATAACTAAGAAGGAAACAAGAGACTATTCTTCAGTTGGAGAAAAACAATTCCCCATAGATCATGAAGTGTTTCACAAAGATGCTAACAGATTGCTTTCCCGTGGAGAAGAGAGATTGCCCAGCAGCAAGAAAGTTCCCAGGGAGCTCCGGGGGGACTGTAGGACGCACGTGATCTAGACCCAAGGTTGATATTCAGCTGGTTTCCCTGTACAGAAAACCTCCTGGGGTCTGTTCTGAGTGCTCCTGCCTAGGCTGTATTTGCTACTTAATATTTTTACTATCTCTTCTGTTTAGGACGATGGTTACTTGATTATAAGGCTGTTTCCAAGCACGGATAGATAATTAGTTGAAATCCAAGGGACACTAAAAGCAAAATTCGTTTTCTTTGTCAGGTTCCCTTCCCAGAGCATTGGTTGCCAAGTGACCACTTGGCTTCTGAACTTTGACCCAAGTTGGTGGTCAGACCTTAACTTTCTCTTTCTTCTTTGCACAGTCCATTCAGACACGAATGCGTGGTTAGCTTCATTCTGTAAGAAATTAGGATCAATCGGCGCCCAGCCAGTTCCTTAAGCAAAAAGACATTATGGTGCCCCTGCCTTTCCAAAAAATTATAAATGAAAAAATACTAAACCACATACACAAAAAAATGGGATCATCAAGATTCAGAATCTGGAGAGTGTAGAGAAGGCAGTGTGAAAAATAGAGCTAGCTCTCGTTGTGATTGTGAAAGGAGAGTGAAGGATGAGCCAAGAGAACCAGATCTTAAGAGTCTGAGAGTTTGAGGTGAAGAGAAAGGGCAGAAATAGCAAAAAAAATATAAACCTTTGAAGAATCTTTGCTTTATGAACAGAGAGTGACTCTGAGAGTCGTGTTAGAGACCTAAGGAGTTGTCATCTTCTCAATCTTCCACGAGACATGTTTAACTAAAGAGAATTTAATAAAGGGATTGTTTACAAGGAGGGGGCAGAGTTTAGGAAACCAACAAGAGAGCCTACAGCACCTGTGGGCTAACAACTGTGGGGAGCTCTGTCCACCCCAGGCCAGAAGGAGCAGGGGAGGAAGCGATTATTGGAACTTGGAGAGGGGGTCCAGATGATTTAGGGGGGGTTCAGTTGGGCTCGGCTAACAACCCCATGGCCAGAATCAATGACTGATGGTAATTGGTGTATAAATACCCCAGCTCCTTCTCCCCTCACAAGAGATGTTCTATATGGGTTCCCAGGGGAGCTGAAATCCACATGGCAGGTGGTGTGATAACGAGCCCTTTATTGGTTGTCTACCACAAAAAGGGAAAGCAAAGCTTAAGTCTCTGGGGAAAGGAACACTGTGGGGTGGGCTGCCAGACACGGGTTGTGGCCCTTAGCAGAGAGATGCAGCCAATTTGCAGCACCCTGGGAGGTGGGGAGCTGGGGGGAATAACGAGAACAATACTTCTATCACACGCTCTAGTATTTGCATCTCTTTTCCCGAGAGCTTTCTCTGAAGCTGAGAAGGCTCTGCTCACAAGGTAGGACAAAGCACTGGGGCGTTAGCCTTACTCACTGATGGGGTGCTCCTGATGATCTCTACCTCCTGGTATTCACACCCTTGTGTCATCCCCTCCTTAAGTGAGACTGGACTGATTGACTCACTTCTAATGAATAGAATACGGTAGAAGTAATGGACATCACTTCTGAGACTAGGCGATAAAAAGACTGTGTGGTTTCCAGCTTGGGAATATTCATTCTTGCTTTCTCACTCACTCATTCTGAGGGAAGCCAGCTGTCATGCTGGGAGCTGCCCAGTGGAGGGGCCCACATGGCAAGGAACTGAGGGAAGCCTCTGGCCAAGAGCCGAGGAGGAACTGAATCCTGCCAACAACCGCACGAGTGAGCTTGGAAGCATATCCTTCGCCACTCGTGTCTTTCAATAAGACGGCAGCCCTGGCTGACAGTGACAGCAACCTCACGGACACCTTAAGGCAGACACACTCAGCTACACTGTGCCTGGATTTCTGATCCCCAGAAACTGTAAGATAATAAATGTTTGTCATTTTTAGGCTGCTAAGTTTGGGGGCAATTTGTCATACCAAAATAGATAACTAATATACTATTTCTCTTCCCTACTTTCCTATTGGCATTTTCTTCACTTCCCAAATAAATGACTTGTACTCAAATCCTTGACTCAAACTCTGCTTCTGGGGGCAGCCCAAACTAAGAAAACGCACAAAGAAATGGAGGCCCAGAGAGAGGAAGGAACGTTCTGGAAGTCCTGCTCTGGGCTGGTAGCACTTGATTCTGAGTCTGGTGCGTGCAGCCGCTCTTCCCACTGGGGCAGTCACCGATCAGGGAGCAGATGAGTGCTGGGCCTGAGGTCCGAGAACCGGCTTCAAGCTTCTTCTCTGCCAGTTCTTTGGGCGGTGGTTAAGGTATTTAATATTTCAGGGACTAAGCTTTCCCAGCTGAAGAATGCTACCAACTGACTCAAGTGTGTTGGGATTAAACGAGCTTAAATCCAGTGACCAGAACTTTGGAAAAATGTGACTTCCTGCAAAGGCGAGTCATTATTATGGACGAAGCGGCCATGGGTCCCCAAATTGCTAATCATAGGACTGGCCATGTGACCCATGAGTGGCAAGCAACTTTGAAGCTGCCAGGCCAAATGGGCTTCTGAACAAGTTCTTTTCTCTGCCTGGAATGACGGCTGAGTGCTCTTGGAAAGGGGGCGAGCAAGCAGCAGCCCAGCGCACGCTAGCATGAGCGAGCCTTAGCCGCTCTCTCAAACAGAAGTATTGTGTCCCAAGGTCCTTTTAAAATAATCCTATTTTGAGATGTTTATATACAAACTGGGGAAAGAATGGGGGCATTATGCCCGTAATGGAAAGTGCTCATAAATAAAAAGGCGCCATTTATTGTCCATTTCCAAGGCTGTTCCGCAGGCTCCTGCAATCGCAGCTAGGCCTGGGCACAGCTGACTCATTGGATGGGTTTTCTTGAGGTTTTGTTGAGCCTTGTCAATCAGGCTTGGTGGGGGCGTGGGGGGAAGGAGTACACTTTGTGCTGAAGAGTTTGCAGAGTTCCAGGAGTTTCTCTGCAGCACTGCTTATCTCCCTTGTTAATGGGGCCTGGCTATTTCCGGTAGATGGAAGATCCACTTTAGGAAAATCACTTTTTCTTTGTAATCAAGGCTTGTAACATGTTTCAGTGAATTCTTCAGAATCCCTTGTAATCACTGTGAGAGCCCATGGGGGTGGGGGCGGGGTGGATTCGAGAGCAGCGTATGACACACACACACCACAGGTTACCCTCCAGTATTGCCTTGTTGGATCTGCACACAAGCATATCATCTCCAGGCACACCTGTCTGGTTCTTTACCGTCATTGTAGTGAGCGTGTAAGCACGTACGAGGCAGGGCAGCTAGAGAGGGGTGCAGGGTGAATACGTTTCTGAGTGCTGACTATATGCCAGGCACCGTGCTAAGAACTCCATCTCCATCATCTCATTTTGTCCCCACAACAGTCCTGAGAGACAAGTACCATTATCATTTCCATCTTACAGATGAGAAAACTGACTCTCAGGGAGATGAAGCTAGTTGACCAAGGTCACAGAGCTCGTAAGTGCTGGAAAAGGATTCAAACCATTGTTGATTCATGCTATACTTTGCCTCTCAAATGATTCAATAGTTATGGCAAATATTACTGGAGAAACACATTTATTGCTACTGCTATTACTCTCTTTGCTCCTTGCCAAACGTACCAACTATGCATGTAAAATATACTTCAGAAGTGTGACTGTTGTTCAACCAGTATTCTCTTCCTACATGCCTCCCCGGAGGCGTGCAGCTCTCTGCCCTGGGGATGCTGGGCCTGGCCGTGTAGTTTGCTTTGGCCAATGGGATATCACCGGATGTGACAGAAGCTGAGGCTTGAGCTGTGCCGCAGTTGGCCTGCGCTCTTCCGCTCCAACCTTTTGCCATGAAAAGAATATGCTTCAGGCAGCTGCTGGCCCAAGCAGGACGGGGGACATAAAAAGTGGATCAGGACTCAACTCAAGCTTGCCGCCAAGCCCAGCAAAATCCAGCCAAATCAGCTGGCCCCAGCTGACACTGGAAACCAATGGACAAGAAAATAATGCTCATTGCAGTTTGCCCCATATTTGTAGTTGTTCATTACGTGGCAAAAGCTGACTAATACAAGAAGGACAGGGACAGCATGGCTCAGCTGGGTTCTCCGCTTGGAGTTTCACAAGGCTGAGATCAAGGTGTGACAGGGCTGTGATTCTTTCTGGAGGTTCTGGGGATGGATCCAAGTCCAAGTTCCTTCAGGTTGTTGCTGAATTCAGTTCCTTGCGGGAGTAGGACTGAGATCCCTGCTTCCTGGCTGGCTGTCAGCTGAGGCTCTGTCTTGGTTCTTAGAGGCTGCATGCATTCCTTCTCACGCTGTCCCTGTGGACCCCTCCAGCAATGAGGGAGCAAGTCCCCTGCGTGCTTTGAATCTCTCCAACTTCCCCTTCTGCTGCATCTCTGTAGGTGTAGGGCTTAACAAGATTGACATGCACTCTGCCCTCAGGGAGCTTACATTCTAGAAGAAGAGACAGACAATTAATAAAGATCCCAATTAAGAGGGTAAATACATATTGTGATGAGTGCTGAGAAGGAAATAATTAGAGAGATGTGATCGAATGGAGGAGGGAGTTCCTGTAGGTAGGGGCACTAACCCTGCTGGTCATTTCTAAGACTCTATGAAGCGTGAAGGACAGGCTTGATTAGTTTATGAGTGCCACTAACAGATGAAGAAACAGAGGTTCCAATCTGGTCTTAGGGCTCCTAATGCCATGCTTGGCTGTGTGTGGCTGCCATTGACTGCCAGCCCCACTCCAGGCATGGGCAGTGGGAGCCATGGAAATGGCACTGGTTTGAGAACCAGAAGTATGCTCAAGTATACTTCTCAAGTATGCTCAAGTCAGTCTTCTTTGCTCACTGGCTTTGTGATCTTGAGAAAGGCAAGAAACCTAGCTGAGCCTCAGTTTCCTTACTTGAATAATGGGGATATGATCCCTCCCCTGCCTACCTCCTAAGGCTCCCTGAGATGCTGCAAATATGAGGTAAGAAAAATGAAGGAAGTGTCTATGTCTTGTAGCTGCTACTTCCTAAAGCAAGGTGACATCAGGAGAATGCGTGGCTGGATGTGTCCAGGAGACTGCTGGATTTAGAATGATTATGCTTTCCTGGGAGGGCTGGTTTCCCCCACTCCCAGGAGGGAAACGGGAGTAACCCCTCCCCACGGTCTGATATATGAGACGGAGGTTATCGTGTGACCCGGAGGAGGTCTTCCCTCCTCTGACAACTTCAGGAGCCCTTTGACAGAGAGGCCACACTCCCCAACTCTGCTGTCTTTCCACTCCAGGGAGACTAAAGGCCAAGCCCCATTTCTCACTCCAAATTGTTGGCCAGTGGGCTGAGTGGTAGATGGAAAATATGCAGGACTTGGAGCTAAAGAAGGCTGGAAGGCCATGGATTCAAAGATGGCTGCTTCCTGCTAGGTAGGGTCAAAAGAGCACTGTCTGGGGAGTCCACAGGCAAGGAGGCAGTGTTGCATCCTGCCCTAGACCACGGGCTCTGGAACTGGCTGCCTGGATTCAGTCCTAGCTTATCAGCTCTGTGACTTGAGTAAATTCTTTAATTTTGCTGAGTCTCAACTATAAAAATGGGCACAATAATGGTACCAACCTCATCAGGCTGGTGAGGCAGTCCATGGGAGGTGCTGTAGCAGATGTGCTGGGGCCCTCCTGCTAGTCTCTTGGCCCTCTTGTCACCTGTAGGTTTGCCAGGCGGTGCCTGTACATGCTCATGGCCTCCTGTCTCAGGCACCTGCAAGTCTTTCTGCCCAAGGAATTTGCTGGCCACATGGGGGTGCTCAGCTCCCATGTGGGCCATTTAGAAATGCCAGGGAGTTAATGTCTCAGGAGTGACTCTCAACCAGTGAGGAACGGGAGTCAGCAGATAAACCTCACATTTGGTGGAACAATCCTCAACTGTATAACATAGAGTTGCCTGAAGTGTCCCCACTGGGAACTAAGCCTGAGCTGCCTTCAGAGGTGACCTACTCATTATTGCATGTTTTATTGGCTTTCCTCCCTTCCATGTCTCTTTTCCTCACTCTCTAATGGTGCTTCCTGGAGTCATCCCCCAAAGAAATTACCTGTATGCAAATCCTTGACTCAGGCTCTGTTTGGGGGAACCCAACCAAGACAGAGGCTTAGCACCAAGCCTGGCATTTAGTAAGTCTCAGCCAACAGTATTTCCTATTGGACTATTTTTACTCCTACTCCCACCCTGGCTCTGCAGCAGCCCTGTGACTCTCAGGGGATGTCTTGTCCCCTCTTTTGGTCTGGGCCCAGCTTTGGAGAGCATGAACTCTGGCTGTGAGCCAGAGGGTGGCTGGCCAAGAGCATCACCTCTTCCCGAGTTTGGCTTCAGCACCTGCCCACCAAGTCTTAGGGAACTCAACCAGCAGTCGCAAGCGTGTGTCTTTCCTATTGGACACGGCTCAGGCCTGGGAGCAAGAGAATCTGCTAGCTGCTTAGGTGGCTAAGCCCGGGTTTCCTTCTCTGTACAATGTGGGTAATTAAGAGCCTAGGGTCTTAGTCCATTCGGGCTGTTATAACAAAATATCACAGACCAGGTGGCTTAGGAGCAACAGACATTTATTTCTCACAGTTCTGGAGGCTGGAAGTCCACGATCACATGGTGCCCGCATGGTCAGGTTCTGGTAAGGAGCCTCTTCCGACTTCAGACTGCTGACTTCTCACTGTGTCCTCACACGGTGGAAAGGGCAAGGGACTTCTGTGGGTCTTTTATACGAGCACAGGTCCCATGCATGAGGGCTCCACTCTCATGACCTCTTCGGTCCTCTCAAGGGCTCCACCTTCTAATCCTGTCACATTGGGGATGAGGATCTCCACACACGAATTTTGGGGGGACACAAACTTTCAGGCCATGGCAGCTACTGAGGCGACTCAAGGAGGAGACGCCTATGAAATGTTTAGTACAGTGCCTGGCAGAGGGAGGACCCAAAAATGGTGCCCCGGGATTTTATCCAGACCAACCTCCCACTGCACGCCAGGAAAACAGAGCCTCAGAGAGTGATCCGTGGGCGTCAAACACACAGTCTCACTTGCCATGGCTGTAGGGATGGGTGGTGTGGAGGGTCTGAGTTGGGCCCAAAGGACAGCAAGCCTCCTTGTGAAATTCTGGTAGTGGCAGCATCCACCGATCAAATATTTATCAGACCCATAAAGGTGCCCACAGCACTGTGCAAAGATGAAAACGACACAGATCTGGCCCCCAGGAAGTGCACAGCCAAGCATCGGGCAGATAACCAAATGATGATGCACACAGAACATGTGCCCTATGAAGGATGTTTTTAGAACCGGGAGAAGCTGATTTGGAAAGCTTCAGGTTAAGAGCCCCTGCCCTCTTTTCTTTGATAGCTAAATAATCATATTAATTATTAACATTTTTTTTTTTTTGAGGAAGATTAGCCCTGAGCTAACATCTGCTGCCAATCCTCCTCTTTTTGCTGAGGAAGACTGGCCCTGAGCTCACATCCGTGCCCATCTTCTTCTACTTTCTATGTGGGACGCCTACCACAGCATGGCTTGCCAAGCGGTGCCATGTCCGCACTTGGGATCCGAACCGGCAAACCCTAGGCTGCGGAAGTGGATGCGCCACTGGGCTGGCCCTAATCATTAACATTTACGGATGCTTACGCTGAGGCAGGCAAAGTTTAAGGAGTTTACATGCATGAACTTGGTCAATCCTATACTGTATGGACCCTGTAAGTCTGGGCTATTATTATCATTCCCATTTCACAGATAAGAAACTGAGTCCCAGAGAGTCATGGAGCTTGTCCAGAGTCACACAGTTGGTAAGTGGGGGGATTTGAACTCAGACAGTCTGGATCCAGAGTCCTTGCTTTTAAACACCACTGTATGCCTCACCCCACACTCACAGTAGCACAGGGGACCTGGTCATCTGCCCTTCCAGGGGTCCCTCTGGGAAATTTTTGTGCAACTTTAGTTAACGACGTTTTGGTTAATTTTGGCCTGTAGCCCCTTCCTGCGCTCTGATAAGTTGCAAGTTCTGGGTGTGTGTGGGGATTTGCTGGGAAACTCGAGTCGATTGGATGTGCAAGCACAGCTGGACGGCAGCTCCGTCTTAGTTTCCCAGGGCCCCCATCCTAGCTTCTAAGCACGAGGAATTTACCACGGTTTCCCAGGACGTCACGGACCACCCAGCCATTTCCTTCCTACAGATGGAGGGTTTTGAATCTTTGCAGGGTCACAGATTATGGGAGACACTGCTTTGGCGCCCTGCCGAATCCCTTTACTCACCCTCCTCCCAGCTGCTGTGAGTGTTGGCTGCTAACAGCTCACAGCTGCCTCCTTCTGAGGGTTGCCATATTTAGCAAATAAAAATTTTTATTTGATCTGGTAACTCCACCTCTTCTCCAGAGAACTGTCCTTGATTGATGGGAGACACCTACAGCCAATGTCTGACTGATATGGGGGTCCAAAAGACTTGCCCCTCGCCTCAGGATGGGGATAACTCTGTGGTAGAGTGTATGCTCCAGAGTCCCCCCACGGACCAGGCCAGGGCCACACACGACCTGTCACACCCTTGCTGGGCTCTCTTCCCTTCCCTCTCCTTACAGGAGTCCCTGAGAGCCCTTGCTCATTAACTCACATGATCCTGAATCCTTCTTTCAAGCTCTCTTCCAGGGAACCCAGATCCCCTTGAGAACATGATAGAAACTCTAGACTTTCTTCCTGAAAAAAGCAAAGATGTGTCTACTCACTAATGCTGGCACATGATTCTTGGGACTGACCTTGAAGGGAGATCCTCACTTCATCCTGTGCTTCTTAGACCTTGTCCAGCTCACCCTCTCAGAGGTGACTTCAAGGACTGGCAGCCACTGGGATGGGATGAGGCTTAGCATGAAGACAGCACTGCAAATTATGAGCAGGTTGTTTTAGCCCGTGTAATTTCCATTATTGGCAGCAAGTCTATGTGGAAATCAAAACATGCCCAGGGAGAGGAAGTTGTCAGCTGAATGTCACGATAAGAAACAATAGTTGAAAGGACATGAAAGGAACACAAGTTTAATCAAGTCATCTCTCTCTTTAAAATCATTCAAAGGCTTCCCACTGCTCTCTTGCTAAAGACAAAGGTCCTTGACAATATCTCAAGGCTTTCCTTGGATGAGTTCCTCCCATAATGCCAGCTTCATTAGAAAGCACTCTCCCATTTGGTCTCCATGCTGCAGCCACACTGGTCACTTCCAGTCTTTCCAACTTACTATGTTCCTTCCTGTCTCAGGGCCTTTGCACATGTCACTTCCTTTCCTTGAGTTCCTCTTCCCAGCCTTCTTGCTCCTCTATTACTCAATCACTTCCTTAGAGAAGATCTTCCTGACTCCCCAGACTGGATTCATGTACTCTACTTCACATTATATAGTATTTTGTATTTCTCCTTCATGTTAGCTATCTATGGCTTTGTAATAAATGACCCCGAATTTAGTAGCTTACAACAATAAACACTATGTCATAGTTTCTATGGGTCAGGCCTATGGGAGTGGCTTAGCTGGGTGGTTTGGGTTCAGGGGTCTCCCATGAGGTTGTAGGCAGGCTGTTGGCCAGGGCTGCAGACATCTGGAGGCCCAACTGGGGGCGGAGACTCTGCTTCCAAAGTCACTTACACAGATGCTGGAAGGCTTCAGTTTCTCACCAAATGGTCCTCCCTCCATCAGCTGCCTGAGCATCCTCACAGCAGGGCCACCGGCTTCCCCCAGAGCAAGTGATTCAAGAAAGAGAGAGAGAAATGGGGTGGGGGGGGGGGGAGAGATAAGCGGGGAAGGGAGAGCAGAGGAGAAGAGAGGACACACCTAAGACAGAGGCCTCAGTTGTCTCATAACTTAATCCTGGAAATGACATCCCACCATGTCCATTTCTCAGAAGTGAGTCACTGAGTCCAGTCTACACCAAAGGAAGGGGAATGAAGCTCCACCTCTCTAGAGGAGGAACATCACAGGATTTGGGGCCCTATCTTTAACACCACCCCTATCACTTATCACAGTTGCACTGTTACCTTTTTTTTTTCTTTTCCTGGAAAAGATTTGCCCTGAGCTAACATCTGTTGCCAATCTTCCTCTCTCTCTTTTTTCCCTCCCCAAAGCCCCAATACATAGTTTTATATTCTAGTTGTAAGTCTGAGGACTTGTAAGTCCTTCTTCTATGTGAGCTGCTGCCACAGCATGGCTACTGACAGACGAGTGGTGTGGGTGCATCTGGGAACCCAACCCAGGCTGCCGAAGCGGAGTGCATCGAATTTTAACCACTAGGCCATCAGTGCTGGCTCGTGCTGTTGTTTTTAGTTTATGTGATTACTTGATTAATATCTATCTGGGCTACACTATTCAAAAAGACAGAAAGAGTCTTTCTTTAATTTTTCTCCTTTTTCTCACCATTGTATCCCAGTACTTAACACACAGTCAGCACTGAATAAATATTTATTTAATAAATGAATGACCTTATTGATTACTTTTGTTTCTGTCAGTACAGTTCAAAAGAAATCTTTGGCAAAGAAGTCATGGTCAATGTTTAGTAGAACGTTACTGAAACTCAGCGTACACATGAAAATTCTCATAGCTGGCCTTTCAATTTCGGTTTGAAGGTGAGGCACAGAGCACAGAGCCTATGATTTTTACTCTTCGTTCATTTTGTAAACCTTTACTGAGCACTTACTATGTGCTAGGAAGGGTTCCAGATACCGAGGATGCAGAGATCAACAGGACACACAATGGTTTTATGAATTAAGACATCCAGATGTTAATGTAAAAAGCCACCCAAAGGCTTTTGAATAATCTTTGAGCATGAGAGACAACGGGAACCTGCATCTGAAACAGACCCCTGGATAGTGAGTTTGCAGAAGCAGTTTCATCAGCCCAGCATGTCACCCCAGTGAAGTGGAGTATTTACATTTAATTCCAAAGTGGTGGCGCTGGCATCAGTCCTCTGGTTTTCATACTTTTGGTCACTGTTTGCAAATGTATGAAAGGTTTTGTTAAAGCAACCGGATAAAGATGGAAAGAGAATGGACTCCTATATGACTTGTGGAGATCTCGGAGTGGTTGATGCTGAGAAAGTCAGCTGAGGGCACAGGGGCAGGCGTGGAGAGTGAGGATAATGTGAAGAAATGGAATTGGAAAAAAGGAAATAGAAGCAAAAATGGGCTTTAGCAGAAAGAGTGCAGTGTGGCACGAGGGCTGGTCTGCAGCCCAGGAGACCTCCATTCTGGTCCCCGCCCTGCTGCAGAGGGCTGCCCGCTCCCTTTCCTGGGCCTCTGTGTCCTGCTTGCAAAACATGTGCGTTGGATCTGAAGAGAGGTTTTAAAACGTTTTTTTTTGTTAGCATATCTCTATTCTAGCACTTTAACTCAACACCCAGACATGGAGAACAGGTAAGATGCAAGCCTCTCTTCTTAGAGGAGTGAGAGGAGGGGGCTGTAACCCATGCTACTGGGGCCTCCTCCATATTCCTTTGCTCTTAAAATTTCAGCTCATTCCACTGAATTCCAACTGCCAGCACCTCCTGTTTTTTTTTTTTTTTTTGCCCAAAGGCTTTCTCTGGCTGCCAGTGTCCATTTTGCCACCTACTTGGCAGGCTGGAAGTTCTGGGGAATTAACAACCCCCGCAAGCAGCCCTCAACCAATGACCGGTATTTATATCCCAGCCCAGCCTCTTCTGGGCTTTCCCCAGCTTGTCATCTGACTGACTCTGAGTTCCCCAGGAGGCACAAGCCCCAGGTGCCCACACTGGTAACTGCATTGCTGACACACCCTCCATGCGCTGCCTTCCCTCTCCTTTCTCACTTCCTCACTCTCCTACTGGGATCGCCTCCTATATGTGTGACTTGCACATAAATCCCTGTTTCAGGGTCAGTGCCTGGGAGGGACCCAAACTAAGATGGGGGCTCAGAGCAGAAAAAATCCTCCTTCCCCTCTTGCCTACCACCTGAGACATCCCTGCAGAGCTCCCAGGTCCCAGAGTCGTCTGCAAAGCACTGGACTTACAAAAAAAGCCTGTTTCCTTATGGCTGTGGCATTCGAACATGTGCACACAGCCCCGCTTTAGCAGAATGGGGTGTATGAAAAGCAACGTCACACTAGCGTTTTCAGGTGAAAAGAACCAGGAGATTCTTTATAAACCCAAAGTCAAATTACGCTTCAGCTTTGTAGAAGGTGATTATGAGCCATCTTTCTCTTTTGCTCACTTGCTTTACGGAGTGAGGAAATGAGTCTGCGCCAATTGGCAGATACACTGGCCCCAAATAGGTTAGGGACAATGAAGCTTGAATGGTTTCTGATTGATACAGACTCCCCTCCTTTTGACTGTTGATTCCCTTTCTGACTCTTCTTCCAACCTTCATGTGGAGGAGAAAGAAAGAAAATCAGAGCCTTAGAGGTGTTTCTCCTTCACAGCTAGGGAGAGAGAAGAAGCGCGAAGTGCAGCGCTCACTGTGGGCGCCCTGCTCAGAGTCCCTCGTCCTTCAGGGCACAGCCGCCTGACTTCCAACTGTCTGCACCTGCGTTTCATCGCCTGCTGGCACTTTGCTGCCTTCCAGGGAATTCACACTCCCCCTGAGCAGCCCTCAACACACGACTGAAGGGAGCTGGGGTACAAATACCTCAGCTACAGGTAGGAAAACTCAGGGGTGTGTGCTCCCCCACTTCCCAGAGCTCCCCTGGATCAGGCTCCAGTTGCCCCCAGTGGTGACATGCCTGAAAAGACGTCCTGTATTGGCCGCCTTCCCTTTCCTGCCTCACTTCCTCATCCCCGACTGGTATTTTCTTGCACCTCCCAAATAAATTCCAGCTGCTCAAATCCTCGTCTCAGAGTCTGCTTCTGGGAGAACCCAGACTAAAAGTTCCCCAGACAACTGTTGAGTAATTTCTGCTTAGCCCTTATCTGTCCCCGGGAGCCTGTTTCATTGGTCACGGCATCAATTGATGAGAGGAAGGTCATGGGTGCTGTTGAGGGCCTCTGGGACGGGCACCCAGGCTTGGTGAGCGTCGCCCCTGGGAGACCACTGTGGGCTGGGAGTACAGCTCAAAAGCCATGCGTCCTTCCTCCCTGACCACTTCCTCATGGGCCAGACCTGTGCCTCCTGCTGAAATCCTACCCCTTAGGGGGCTCCCATGCCCCCAGGTCATCTGTGGTCTTTGCCCACCACTGTCTCTTCACCCTTCATGCCCTAGCAGTATAAGACTACTTAGGGCTTCCCTGTACCCCATTTCCCCATCCCTCCGTGCCTGCTGACTTTGGATTATGCTCCCTCTGCCTCTATTGCTCTTCCATACCTTTCCCTTAACAAAATCCTGTTCGTCCTTTAAGACCCAGTCCAAGGGTCACCTCCTCTATGAAGCCTTCCTTGCCTCCGTTAGATGGAAGAGCCCTTGACTTTGTTGTCATGCCTTCCCCAACCCCCCAGCATCTCTGTCATCACACCTTCACACACTGTACTGAAATTGTCAATGCACCTGACGGTGAGCTCCTTGAAAACCCAGGCTGTGTCTTATTCAAAGGGCCAGCACGCTGCAGGTCCTGGACGTAGGCTGGGTTCCCCAGAAGCAGACCCTGCGATGGGGATGTGTTTGTGAGTGATTTATTAAGGAACTGCTCCCAGGAGAAACCAGTGAGGGGTCAGGGGAAGAGGGCCAGGGACGGGGAAGGAAGGGCCAAACAAAGATGTGATTACAGGCAAAATCCACGGACGAGAACTTTCCACCTGATCCTTTAGGGACCACTGGAACAGAAGTCATGCCTCAGCAGCTGTCCTGAAAGCTGGGATGTTCTCCTGTACCAGGCAGGCATTGAGGGCCGCTCCAGGGAGACACTGACACCTGGGTACGTCCATGTCTCTGTGTGTGTGTGTGTGAGTGTGTGTGTGTGGGCAAAGTGTGTCCAGGAGCCTGAAGCCAGTCTTCTTGAGAGCCACAGATATGGGCTGTCAGAGGCAAAGGTCAGGAGAGGATCCCGCAGACGCCAGGACAGAGTTCCACAGACCTGGTAACAGGGCTAGGAGAGGATCAGGCCGGCCACCAAGAGCGTCTGCTGGAGGGCGCCCCACATGCCGATAACTGCATGGAAACGGGGCTGCGTGGGCATGCCCCTCACACGGCTCCTTGGCACCTCACACCCAGCTCATCTCGCGGCCCATAAGCCACCTTCTCCCCACTCCCATCCTCCCTGAGCTCTCGGGGTGCTTGGCTCCAACATGTTCTCTACCTCCAGGGCCACCTTTGGCCTCAGCTCCCACTCTTATAAGTTCACCCTTCATAAATTCACCCAATTCTTTTAATTCTCCTTTCAAAATCTTTCCCAAAGTCATTTCCTTTCTTCCATTCTCATTACCTTGCTACGGCCTCAGAGCCTAGTATGGTACTTGCACATATTTACTGAATGAATGAATGAATGAATGAATGAGTGATGGCCCAATCTGCTGAAAGAAGTCCAACCTCCCTAGCCTGGCACGTAATTTTTCCAGGTGCTGAGCCTACTCCCTTTCTTAGATCTTACGAATTCCTAAATACACATTCTACTTGTGGCAAAGCAAGCCCCTCATTCTTCCACAACATAACCCGCTTTCCGGCCCCCTCTGCACTTCTTCCCACCTAGAAAGCCCAGTGTCTCATCTCGACCTCTAAAAATCCTGAAAATCTTCTCAGGCCCAGTTCCCTGGCCTTTTTGAACTTGTGACATTTAGTTTGTTCCTCTCCTAGGGAACCGCTAACAAATCTTTTTGGCATCGCCATCCTTAAAAGACAATGAGCTCCTCCACCTCAAGAGTTATATGTGTGGTTGGCATTAGCTGTTCACCAAATATTTCGGTTGCCCTCCTCTTGTGGGCACATAGTAGGACTGAGTTTTCCTACCTACCCTTGAACTAAGTCATGACTGTGTGACTTGCTTTGGCCAATGAAATATGAGCAGAGTGATGTGTGTCACTTCCAGGTGGGACCTTTAAAGCTAAGGGGGATTCTCCAGATGGCTTCTCCTATTTTAGCAATCACTAAAGGACAGAGATGGAGCCCCCTCAGCCGGGGTCCCTGAGTGAGGACAATGTGGAACACAGGTCCGGGTAGTTCCACAACAGAAAAGGAACGTAAGAAAGAAATAAACTTTTGTTGTTTCAAGTCTCTGAGATTTAGGGGTTGTTGTCACACAGCATAAAGTAGCCCATCAGAGTCTAGCAGGTGTCTTCATGTCAAAGAGCCTCAGGGATATGTTTTGAATGAAGTACATGAAGAAACTCTATGTCTTGATTGAACACTGCCATTGTGTGGCTGAGACAATGGAAAGACTAGCATGGGCATGCTCTGGAGCTAATGCATTAAAATACTGAATTGACACAGACAGAGTTAAGTGAGGCATTGAATAACTGTCCAGTGCATTTCCATTATAGATGGCCAACGAGGTAGTTACAGTTGGGAGTCAAAAGAATGTCGTCCTTGGGGCTGGCCTGGTGGTGTAGTAGTTAAGTTCGTGCACTCCGCTTCAGCGGCCCAGGGTTTGCAGGTTCTGATCCTGGGCGCAGACCTAGCACCGTTCATCAAGCCATGCTGTGGCAGCATCCCACATGAAATAGAGGAAGATGGGCATGGATGTTAGCTCAGCAACAATCTTCCTCACACACACACACAAAGAGTGTCCTCCACATAGTATTTTTCTGTCCTCTCTCCCTCCCTCTCTCTATCTCTTCCATTTCACTCCCTTCCTCCTTCCCTCCTCCCTTTCTTTCTTTTAAATTTAGTTCTATCTGTTAGGCGAACAAGAAAAGCTTGTATGAGAAGCAGGAAGAAACTAGCCACATGATTTTTAATTTCTTTAGGTTATGAATAAAGAACAGAAAACCTTGCCATAAGAAAAATAAGTTTGTACTTTGAAAACATTAATCTTGAGGTCAGCAGACGCAGTTTTGATCAGATCTTTCATTCCTCAGTTTCTCATCTTCCATGGCTCAAATTTCACCCCAAAAGCCAAAGGGATGAGCTTTTCTAATGACAAAACAAATCGAATATTAAATTTTTTGCATCCTGCTTGTCTCACTTTCTGGGGTTATTTCCTACCATCATGTCCCAGGATCTTTGAAATATCTTTAAGAAAAAAAATGTTTTCATCAGTGCCTGCAAGAAATGAATCCCAGAGACAATTTTTTACAGTGGGCTTTGCTTTTTGGGTGAAGGCAAGAAATCCTGCGTGAGGAATCTCAGACTTCACCAACCTTCTGGGTCTGAAATTACTCATCCAGACACGAAACAAAATTGAAAAATCAGAGAGATCTAGTTTGAAAGAAAAAGAATGGTTGGGGCCTGGGAACCAAGTAAGTACTCTTTTTGCTTTTGTGCTATTGGATGAAGATACCTGCATCAAAAGAGGACTTGGAGACATCAAGGAATTGACAGGCAGGGCTAAAGACGCAGGCAAAGTGTTTATCATACAAAAAAGAAAAAGGCTTACATGTGGAGTGTCAGCAGCAACACTCAGCCCAGAGAGCCTCGCATCTCCCCTCTTGCCATAACAAACTCATTGACAAGAACTGTCACTGACTCCGCTTTATCCTCCGTGTGTTACTAAGAGGGCGCATTCCAAGTGCATCCTACGTAAATGGAGGTTTGCTTCCTGACCTGGGAGATCAAGTTTCTGTCAAAGAGAGCTGGCTGATGGATCACTGCTTGGTTGCCACTGCATTGAAAATCACATCAAATACCTTCTCAAACACACTTATGAAATACACGCCAGATCTCCGAAGAGGAGGTTATAGATGAATCTGTGTAGCTCACCAACCTGCGTGTCTCCCAAAGCCAATTAAACGAGGTGTGTGTTCAGTGATTTGGGTTGTTCTCCCAGCCAGAGGCAGCAGAGTATCTGGGTTACTAGTATGGGATTGTGGAGCCAGTAGTGGCTGGGTTTGAGCAGCGTCGGCCACTTACCAGCTTTGTGACCTTGGGCAAGTTACCCAACCTCTCTGTTTTCAGTTTTCTCAGCTACAAAATAAGGATGATGATATGGTGCCTCCCTCCTTCCCAGGGTGGGCTGTATCTTAATCTGGGTCCCTCAGGAGCCGAGCCTGAGACATGGATTTAAGAGCAAGCAGTTAACGGGTTGGGGGGGGGAGGTGAAGAGAGATGAGGGGTAAAGGGAGACAGGAAAGAGAATGGCCAATAAATGGCGAGCTCCTGAGCCAGCCATCATCATGGATGACTGAACCTAACCCCACTAGGGAGCTCTACAGACTGAAACATGACCCTGGGGGTGAAGGAACTGGGGTATTCGTCCATGAGCTCCCATCCCTCCTTCGTTGAAGGATGCTCTTGCATGTGAGTGCATGCGCATGTGTGGGTGTGCATGTGTAGGGAGGAGGTGTTGATTCCCTGGCACATCTGGCTTGCCGTGTTGGCTGTAAAGTGGATTCCATCAGGCAGAGGAAGCCCTTGGGCAAAGACGCTGGCAGCTGGAAGTCAGGCAGTGTGCACTGAAGAAGGATGGGTGAAGGGGTCCCGCAGGGTGACGACAGACTGTTCTGAAGATTAAAGGAGTTCATTATTGTGGAACACTTAGCAAAGTCCCTGGAACAGAGTAAGCACTCCTCCAAGAGTCTGATTAATACTGAGTCTAGATCGCTGCTCTTTGGGATGGCTTATTATCTTAGGATGGAGTTTATTTTTGTTTTTCATGGGGACAATGAACCATTATTAGGAGCTTGGTACTCTAACAGGGGCTCAAGGCAGTATAGGTTTTCTTGAAGATGACTGTGTGAATGTAAGTGGGTTTACTGATGGAGCTGTCTCAGTCAGAGGGAATGTCATCACAGCATGGCTTGTGTGACAAATCCCTGCCTCTCTCTTAGAGGAGCCGCACATGGCGAGCACCTCATTCAATACTGGAGGTCACAACCCAGCTGTGCTTATGCTGCAGTAACAAGTAAGCCTGGAATTTTAGTGGCTTAATGGGAATTAACACCAGTCTAATCTCGTCCTTCCACCCGGCCTGCACTGTGAACTCACTGAAGACAGGCACTGGGCTGGATTTTAGTCACCACCGTATCCTTAGCACCTAGAAAGGATGCAGCACAAAGAGGCGGCAGTGAGAAGTGAATGAACGAACAAATCAACAAATGGATAAGCATCAAGTCTGTAGATTTCCCTGCCCTTGAAATATTGGCTTCCTCCCATTTCACATCTACACGGCTCCTTGAAGCTTTTCTTGCTCTCCCAAGTCTGAAATAGACTTGCTTGCTCCCCTCTCCTCTAACTTCTTGAACACTTTGTGTCTCCACAGTGCATCACATTCTGCCTTGCAGTATGCTAATTTGTGTACATGTCAGACCTTGTCACCCATCCCGCAAATCCCTCTGCTGGCTTCCAAGCACATTTAGGATACTTTCCATGTCCTGACCTGGCCTGTGAGACTGTGTGTGCTCCAGCCCCTCAGTCTTCCCCTGGGGATCCCACCTACCACGTTCTCTTCTCCTGCTCCTCTCCAGCCATGGGGGGTCTCATAGCTGTTCCTTGCATGTATCATGCGTGGTCCTGCCTCGGGCCCTTTGCACCTGCTATTCCCTTTGACTTCAATGCATTTTCTGCCTTCGGATCACTTGTTCCATTGACTCAGATTGCTGTTCAAATACCATCACCTTGTAAAGGCCTCCCCTGACCACTGTATCTTAAAAAGCATGCACACCACCATATTAATCTGCTTTATATTTTTCCCACAACACACATTTATTTGGTTGTCCTGCCTGCCCTTTCCACCCATAAGAATGCAAACTCCATGAGGACGAGGACCTTGTTTTATTTAGTGTGGTATCCTCAGCTCTCACAATAGTGTCTGGCACTTAATAGGACCTCAGTAAATATTTGTTGAACAAATGCATAAGGATTATTGTCCTATTTTAGACATGGGGTAACTCAGTCCTATAGAATTGAAGACAGCTGTATAAAGTAACATAAATACTTATTTATCTATCATTACATCACATCTACTATGTGCACACACTTCACTTTAATCCTTACAGTAATTTTTTTTACATATAGGGAAACTGAGGCACAGAGAGGTTATATGACCTGTCCAAGGTCCTGGAGCCAGGAGGCAGCAGAGCAAGGATTCAAATAGCTAATCTAGCTCCAGGGCTCACGCTCTTAGCCACTGTGTTATGCTCCAGGCGGCAGTCACCAAGGAACACACTGTGGGTTGCTAGAGGAGCTCCCAAGAGAACAAGTTGAAAGCTCTTAGTCCACCGTCCCAACGTCGATTGAAAATTTCTCATCTGGGAAATATTATGGGATCTCCAACACTTAAACCTGGACGAAAGCTAGGGGTGAGTGTTGAGAGCTTTGCTGAGGCGAGGCAATTGCCCCATGAGGAAAGCCATCAAGTCCACCCAGGGAACACACTGGAGATGGTCTCATCACTGGGTCTGCAGACAGGGCTCATACAGAGGCTTGGGGCATGACTGCTATGTCAATAAAAGTGGACCATTCTCCTTCCAGAATATTCTGACATCATCACACAAATAGACCCATCAGTGGGCTACCATCCTAGCAAGGCATCCTTGCCCCAGCCAACTCCTTGAAGGCAGAGCCTGCCTGTGTCTCTACAGCACCTCACACGGGGCCAAAGGTATATGTAAGGTGCTCAGTAAATGCTCAATGAATGGGTGACATTTTTCCATCCACACATTTGTTTAGGAACACACCCGTCTACCTGACATGTCTCAGGTAGCCCCACTACTAGCCTCTCCCCATACTAATCTACCCGACACGGGTGGGTGACTGTATTCCCAACCCCAAATCCGATCAAAGCCCTTCCCTGCTCATGAACATGCCCTGGGTTTTCATTGTCCCAGAAACAATTCCAATGGTGTCTATACTTTAAAAATAAAAAGTCCCCTATTGCTAGAGTGTCAGCACAGTCTTGATAAGAGGCCAAGAGACCATCCATTGTATCCCCTGCATCTTTCTCCCCACTAATTGCACAGAGTTCTGATAAGGGAAAGGAGTTCACCAAGGAAGCAGTGGGTGAGGGGTGCAGCCAGGCCTGGAACCCAGGTCTCCTAATGCCCCGTCCAGGGGTCCATCCATTGTGACCACCGCAGGGCACAAAATGTAATTACAAAGTCACAGGGAGCAGCTTTCTGTTTGAAGGTAGGTGAATTCTCCCTTCGCCCTGGCACAGTAAGCATTTCCATACAGTTTTAGCCCTCTTTGGCCTGTGATCCATGGGCTAGATAATTAATCAGGCTTTTGAATAATTAAAATTCTTAAAAAATGCCTTCGTATCTGCTAAAACTGCTCCTCTAATTACTGCCTTATCAAGAGAATGATTCTGCAGACTGGAACACTTTCCCAACAGATAGGAAGCATTTTCACTCGAGGCTTTGGGATTCAGAAGTTGAGGAAGGAGTGTTTGTTGTTAGCTGGTCCCTTTGAAGATGAATAGCACCAACTTTTGACTCCAAAACCTCCACAGAACCTCGTCTTGTTCTTAGATTCAGATTTCCTAACAAATTACAGCCTATCGGATTCTTTGCTTTCAGAGTCTGCTGTGAAATATGATCATTAATTAAAATATTGGAGTGACTTATTTAAACCAAATTCTGCACTTGAGCCATTCTGAGCCTGGTTTCCAAATTCAACCTCCACTTTTCAATAAGTAAACTCTTGTGGGAGTGAAGTGAACGGCAGTGCTTGCTTTTCTCCAGTTACTACTTGTCCCTCTTGACCCAGTCAACCCCTGGTGCTGAGTTCTAAGACATAACATTCTGTCTCCGGGCCCCCATCACTTCTTTGTCATACTTCCCAATGGGTTTTTTGAAACCCGGATTGAGGATGCCCAAGGCTGACAACTTCATGCTGGACTAAGGGTGTGTTAGAAGTCTGGTGGACATTCCCAGAGGTACAATGCAAGAGAAGGACCAATGTCCCAACCAGGGCCCCTTAAAGCCCTCATGACCAAGGACAGGGCTGGTCATAGCATCTGGGGAGGGAATGATAACGCAGATAATCAAGTGGGGGCAGATTGTTTCAGATGGAGGTGATGCTCATGGGTTTGCATAATGGAGACACTATTTTATAGCAGTTAAGAACACACGCTCTGGACTCAATCATCTCAAGGTGGTGTTTTCCCAGACTCCTGTTTCTGCTGTTTTCCAGCTGGGTTTGGCCAATGGGAGGCACTGACAGGATGCCGAAGGGCAGAGGAAAGAGAGACAAAAGGGAATTTCTTCTTCTCTCTGTTTGCTTTGGGTGATTTTTCCAGCAGCAAAGAATTATCCTCCTCGGCTTCAGCTTCCCCTGACATACCCGTCATGGTTCCAACTTCCAGCATTACCGCACCCTGGGCTTCCAGTACCTTTGTTCCTCCATCTCAGGGCTGGGCGTCCTTCTTGCTCTTGTGTATTTCTGAGTTACCTTCCTATCTCTTTTTTGGCTCCCAGCTCCCTCATCACTGTATAGCCAATTTCCTGAATTAAATTCCTCTGCTGTAAATACTTTAAGCAGTTTCTATTTAGTTTTTTTTTTAGGTTAGACCTTGACTGATGAAGCACTGTTTGATTAGGTAAGCCAATACGTGTCTTCTTTCACTTAAATGAGTTTGACATGCGTCTCTGTCACTCAAAGCTAGAGAGTCTGGACTCATGCAGGAGTCAACAGGAAAAAAAGTAGCTACCAGCTCCTATGCGCTTACTATATATATGCCAGGCACTGTGCTCAGCACTTTGTTTTCATTAAAAAATCCATGATCTCCATTTATAGATGAGGAAGTGGAGACACAAACAGGTTAAGGAATTTTATTCTGATCTGGTTTATATTCCTTAAATGGAAATGCACTCAAAACAGCTGCTCCTTTAAATAAGGAAGGGATCCTTACAGATAAGTTGAGGCTCAGGGGTGGCAGGACAAGAAATGAGGTGAGGAATGACAAGAGGCAGGCCTCTGTGCAGTTTTGTGACATGGCCTAGAAGCTCAACACGCTTCTTCTCCCAGTCTGGAGCGTAATGAGTAAAGAGAGCTCCATGTCAATGAGCCATGAGCATCCTGAGTAACCGCCATTCACGGCGAGTTCTTGCTGCTAATTGCACACACGTTTTGCTAAAGGTAGTAAGTAGGACTCATTCACGTGTCCTCGGAGACCGCGGCGCCATTCAGTATTCACGGCAAATATATCACTGAGCTTCAGAAGAGAATCATTTTAAAACAAAGCTTGGTCAGCTGTTTAATAATTTACTGATAGTGACAGCAGGGAGAATATCTAATAACCAGCGAGATTGGCTTTCAAATAGAAAATAAATTCATGTTAGAAGAGTCACAGGAGGAGAAAGAGGGGAAGGAGAGGAAGCACGATTAGCGGGTAAGGAAACATTTAACATTCGCCAATTCCTGACTTCTTTTTGAATCCTATCAGAGTGCAGAAACCTGATTATGCGAGGTTGCAAAATTCCATGCATTTGTATTTTGAAACATTCACGGGCCCTTAATGTTCTTCTCGCAGGAAGCAAGAATTACCCAGAGGGCCAGTCTCTCAAAGCAGATGCTCTGACCCCAACTGAGCCCTGGGGAGCACCTGCCTGTGTTAATCCAGGGACTTTTTTTGGGCTATGTGGTCCTTGTTATCATATCTCAGTTCTTCCTGGAGTAGGTGAGGCCTGAGAAATTCAGAAACCAAAGCCTCAAAGAAGCAAAATCAACCCAAACTATATGGCACATTCTTCTGCTCTGGGGAGAACCCAGCGCAGAACTTATTACAGGAGATCTAGCTTCTGGGTAAACTGAACTTACTTATTTCTGCTTGCCAGCAAAGTTCTATTGAAATGTCTGTAAAATGAAAAAAGGTTTGAGATGGTCGGGCTTGGAGTGCCCTGCTAATTCCAATATTCTTGGTCCACGATTGGGAGACACAATTACAGCGATCTTAAAAGGTCCAAGAGATGTTGAGAGGAAAGCAAAACCTAAAACCAGTATCCATCCTGAATCATCAAATCTCCTCGTGCCTCGGTTTCCTCACCTGTAAATGGGGAATAATAAGAGAACCGTGGTGTGGACCATGCATGTAAGGCTTTTAGCTGCGGGCCTGGCTCACAGTAAATGCAAGTTCAAACATTTCAGAACGGCAGAAGTAAAACAAAGTGAAAAATCCCCAAGATTATCAGTCTTTAGGCTCCAGTGGCAGACAGTGATGAACGGTGTTTTTCGGTAGAGGAACACCCCGGTCCCCCGGCCCTTCAGCCCCCACCCCAGAGCACAGGGCACACTCTGTCCTCCAACCAGCCCCTAAATTTGCCACTCTGGAGACAGGCTCCCAGATAAGACAGATGATTTCTGTGTTCCCAGATGGTACTTTCTATGGTTTTACATTCCAAGAGCGTACCCTCCATTCTTCACGTTCATTTCAACAAACTCACTCTCATTCTGCCTTGAGTTATTAGCATTTTTTTAGCTTGTAGAAATAATGATTTATCAATGTTTTGTTTGACATGAGAATGGCTTGAATAAACGTGTGCCGTCTGGCCTGTCGCGCCAACGAGCAATCTCGGTGTGCTCGGGAGTCCTCTGCCACCATCCCGCTCAGTTCCAGCAGGGGTGCAAGGGATTCTGGGGGCTCAGTTCCAGCAGGGGTGAAGGGATTCTGGGGACTCAGTTCCAGCAGGGGTGAAGGGATTCTGGGGATTGTCATTTGCGGTGAAACATCTTTCTGTGTAGAAGAGTAAAATATTTCTTTCTTGCACAGATGCAGTTTTCTGAAACTGGAGGAACTGGTATTTACTCCATTGGATTGACTGTGGAGTGGCTGGCTGATGGAACACCTTTTGAGGATACCACTCATGCTTTGGTACAGAGGAAGGGGAGGTTATGTAGAAATCACAGGGTCTATGTGGGGATGGGGCATTGACTGGGGTGTTGGATGGAGAGGAGGAATAGATATGCAGAGGGCAGACCCTGGGTGAGGGCTTAGGTCTGTAGACTACTTATGAAAAGGGTTTAGGAACATTTTGATTCATAAGAGAGGTGCCAAGATCCTCTGGAAGACACTCCTCCCCACTTCATTTGGTCTTTATGGGGCTATCAGTTACGGTGACCATCCCCAATATGGAGGGGTGGACAAATGACCAAGGCTGGCCAGTTACAGTACTGCCTTCCCCACCACTCCCCTGGCCAAATGGATTGTTTCAGGAAATGAAATGTGACCCAAATCAGCTGATCAGTGTCTTCACTAGAGTTTGGCAGGGGTCTTGCAGAAGGTCTTATTTTTTCCCGACGGTGCTATGCTGTGAGAACTATATATGGAGCTTTCATTGTCCAGTTACTCACAGAGAGAAGCACAACTGCAGTATGGAGAGAGAAAAATGGCAATTGAGTACCTGGATCCAGCTTTGCCTGAAGGCGCTCATAAACTGCTCAGCTAAATAAGCCACTGGATTCCTCTTTTCACTGAAGCTTATTTGAGCTGCACATAACAAAAAGAGTCTTGCCTAAAATACCATATGTATGTATGTGTTCCAGGCTCAGTATTCATCCTCTAAGTGCTTACAGGTGTCAGAGACACAACAATGGGCAAGATGCAGACATGGCCTCAGTAGGCTCAGAGTTGTCCCTGGAGGCTTTCAGCTTTCCTTGTTCCTGACACCGCATCAGCCATTCACAAACTTACACGTGCTTGAGAATCACATGGTGTGCAAGTCAAAAAAATCAAACTCTTGAGTCTCAACCTTAGGGATTCTGAATTGGTTCCATGCCAAACTAATCAATACCCCGAGTGGTTCTGGAGCAGGTGTGTCCCATGGACGCATGTTGAGAAATGTGCCACCTGCCCCTGACACCCTCTTCAGAAGCATCTCTCCGTATGTGCAGGGATTCCCTGAGATGCGCAAGGGGGCGGGGCATCTTTAGGAAACTGTATCAGATTATAAGAGGGCAGAACTCTGTGTAGCCCCACTCAAACCTCACCTCCCACAAATTGCTTAGATGATTCACATCTCACCCACCCATGGGTGGGAAGACTCTGAGTGAGGAGTCCTTGCAGTGGTTCTTAGTGGAAATACCAGGGAGATTTAGAAAATACTGTTGCCTGGGTCCTACCCAAATACCTCCACGGCTAAGGTGGGCCCCAGGTGATGCTAATATGCCACAGGACTGAGAACCATTGAAGCAGAAACCCAGGCCTGGCTGCCTGGTGGGAGCCCAGCCCAAATGGGCTCTGGGATCTCTTCCCCGGAAGGCCCTCTTTCCAGCCTGCATTCGACTTGTGCAGCCTTCAAGGGTTGGACTGCAGTGGGCAGAATTCTGTTACTGTCAAGGGCGTGGTTTTTATGGTGGGTGGAAGGCACTTCAAAAATACAATAATAAAATAACACATCAATGAAAATAAAATACCAAATTTATACAATCATAAAAAGTCATAAACATAAGTAAATAATATTAATAAGAGAGGGCTATGCAGGGAAATATCATGAAAGTATATTAAGAATCATCAAGGATTCTGCTGAAGCCGAATCTGTAAAGCTGAGGTCAGTAGGAAGTTTTAACAATTTCTTTATAAAATGAGGCATTCTTTCTGTATCATTTCTGTTTCAAACCTCTTGGTGCCATTTTTTTCTCAGAGGTTCAGCCTCTCTCGTTCCTGGGGCTCGGGCCCCACCTGGAGGAGGCTTGGCTCGGGCAGACAGGCCGCTAAAGCCTGCAGGCCTTTTCTCCCGGTTCCTGTCTGCCAGGGACAGGCCTGACCGCTCTGAGCCTGGGCCAGGTGCTTCCAGCAACGTGACCACAGTACAGCCCCTGCTGCTCCCTGTTGACCTGGACAGGGTTACCCCGTTATGGTCTTCCAAGACACTCCTCCATGCACAGTCTGATAAAAAGGGAAGATTTCCAGGCTCTTCCTGAAGTTTTGGGCTCATCAGTTCCAGGGTGAGTGAGGATTCTGAGTTCTTAACAAGAGGTCTTGGTGGTTCCTGGAATCAGGGACAGTTGGCATTGACTCTCCCATGAAGCTTGACCAATGGGGCACTGAACTTCGTCATCCTGAACTCTTATTTGGCCCTGGCAGGCAAATTTGGGCCTGGGCTTCACCAACATTTATTGAGTGCTTGCTGTGTGCATCCTCGGGCTTGGCTTTGAGGGTATGAGGGTGTGTGAGACACAGTCCTGAAACCCTCAGATGCTGCCACCCTTGCGGAGAAGGCAGCTCTGCCAATGGTATTATGGAAATGGAACTGACGAATTCTTCATCCCGCCTACTATGATCCAGCCATTGGATCCTGCCCAAAGCTGAGCGCTGAGGATTTGGACACTGAGATAAGGATAAGGATTTTAAGAGAGGCATTCCAGAGAGAAGAAACTATCAGGCAGAGGGCCAAGGGAGGTGATGGAGCATCATCCAGTGTGGCTTGGAGTAAAGAGTGTGTGTAAATGGGGTCAGAGGACAAAGAGAGCCACTGCATCTAAGTTCTCAGGCTTTCTGGCTCATCCTAACCTATTGGAACGATTTCACATCTTTGAGCATTTTCGTAGCTGTTCTGGCCATTGGGAACGCCATTCTTTCCTTCTCTCCCTGGTGAGGACTCCCTGTTGGGAGAGTCTAAGGTGAATCAGGGAGAGGGCGGGCTTAGAAAGGCAGGCTGGGCCCAGCCAGTGGATGGTCTTGTCGGCCATGTTAAGGATTTTGGACTTTATTCTGAGGGCAATGGGGCCTTTGTGAAGGGTTTCAAGCTGGCGAGTGACAAGGCTGTCGGGTGGCTGTCTTCTTGAATAATTGCTCTGGCTGCCGTGTATGGGGCGGGGTTGGGAGGAATGAGACTGGAAGCAGCAAGGGACTGAAGTTTGAGCTGAGCTTACTGCAGGGGGCTGCAGAGAAGCCAGAGGCTCCCCCCACCTCAGACTGGAGAGTCCATCCCTCCCCGGGTCCCTCCTGTTTCCAAGTCTGGAGTCAGGGACAAGGAGCGGGGCTGAGTCCTACAGGAAACTCAGTGCTCTGGAAAGGCCTGTGTCCAACTCTGGGGCACCTGGCTGCCACAGAAGCAGTGGTTTTTCTCCTGCTTCATCAGAGAAGCACTTTGCTGGAAGCAAGAAGTAAAGCCCGGGCCATATCTCAATCACGTTGGACGCCCATTATTCAAACCCTGACATGAACACCACCCTGTCCCCTGTGTGCCGGTGTGGCCTCTCAGCGTGGGCTGACTGTGGACAGGGTTACTTTATCCTGGCATCCCCACTGCGTAGCACAAGACAGGGCTAGAGACGCAAACATGCATGGTAGGTGCTTGGCACATGTCACTTAGTTTAGTTGTGTGTGAGTGAGTGAGTGTGTGTTTAAGCGAAAAGAAACAGCTGTTTGGCAGGTCCCATTTAGACAAAGTGAGATGCGGTCCCAGCATTCCATTCAGGGCATCCCAGGCTCTGAGGTCTACTTGCCAACAGTCTGGACCATGTGCTGGTGATTTGGCCTAAGGAGCTGGCTCTCCACACTGTGTTGTGGTCCAGGTGTCCATGATAGTTGGCCTGGAGTCAAGGCTGGGGTGGAATGTGAACCTAAAACTTGGAAGTAGGAGAGAGAGGAGAGGAAAGGATCTTTTGAGCCGGTCAGGCCCGGTTCTAGGTATTTTCACATCCATTAACTCACTTAATTCTCACTCAGCTCAGGGAGTGGGGAAGAATCACCCCAATTTCACAGAGGGGAGAACAGATCTGCAGAGGGAGGGTGACTAGTTCGTGCTCACCTGGGTGGGAAATGGAGGTGTGGGGAGTGTGGGCAGGTGCAAGACTTCACCTGGAAGTGGGGTGTTGCCCAAAGGGAGCGTGTTCTAGAAGAGGAACCAGACGTTGGGGGTCTGAAAAATCACATAAGAAGAGGACCAAGAAGGAAATGAGGGCAACGAATTGAGAAGGCTTACCTAGGGCACACCAACATCCAGATGAAAGTCACCTGGAGGTGTGTCCAGGCTCTTTCTGTGGGTCCCCAGAAAGAGGAGCCAGCTTCGAAGGGAGGAAATAACAGAGTGGCAGTGTTGGTTCAGCGTAAGGGAAATCTTTCTAACCACAAGGGCCTCAAACTGAAAATGATTCCTTTGGAAAGTCCTGCTTTCGGTCACAGCAATATTACTGGATAATGCATGTTTTTACAGAACCAAATGGTCGGATCGTGAGGTTACACTAGACAAATACTTAAAGTGTCCAAGTTGCATTTGAGTTATTTATATTTGCGTGTCTTGACAGACAGCATTAATGCATATTAATGTTCCTGCCACAAAAACATTATTCAAGCCAGGACTACTGGCTCTGAAAGAGTCCGTGGTGTGTGCAGAGCCACTCTGCTAATAGAAAGGTTAACTTGTATTTTTGAATTATTGATGGTTGCTTGTTACTAATTTTTTTTTCCCTCGGAAAGGAGGAAATTATTAATGAAGAGATCATTGCCAATGTGTCTGACATCTATTAATGGTTTCATCTTGCAACCAGATTAAAAGAGACAGCTGGTCCATGAATTTATGCGTGGAGACAGCTCCAAATGTGCTGACAACTCTGTGGGAGGGCGGGGCCGTCCGGCGGTGGGGCCCGGGCATCGGCACAGGCACTGGTGAGAGGGCCCCTCCTCAAAGGGCTGTCAAAGGCTCCGCTGCAGAGGGGGCAGAGAGCGGATGGGCCATCACTCTCCTGACATCTTTCCAAACTCTTCTATTCCCACTCGAGCCCATTAGCACCCTTCCTGTGTCACTCACTCACTGGCATTTCCTTCGTGGGTGTTTTAGATCAGAGATTTTCAACTTTAGCAGGCGTCAGACTCACCTGGGAGGGTGGCTAAAACACAGATTCCTGGGCCCCACCTCCAGCATTTCTGACTCAGCAGGTCTAGGGAAGGGCCTGAGAATTCACCTTTCTAACATGTTCCCAGGTGATGCTGATGATGCTGGTCCAAGGAACACACTTTGAGAACCAGTTTTAGACCAATGATCGTCAGATTGCACGTGAGACTGCTTCTAGAGAAGAAGCCAGCAAACTTTCTCTGTAAAGGGCAAGGACGGTAAATATCTTCAGTGATGTGGGCCGGATGATCTCTGTCACTATGACTCAACTGTGCTTGTGTAGCGCAGAGAGCAGCCATACACAATATGTAAACAAATACGCAGGATTGTGTTCCGATAAAACTTTATTTATAAAAAACAGGAGGTGGGCCAGGTTTGGCCCACTGGCAGTAATTTGCTGACTCCTGCTCTATAGCAGCACTGTCTGATACAACTTTCTGCAAAAAACAGCCATAGGCAGCATGCAAATGAATAAGCATGGCTGTGCCCCAATAAAGTTTTATTTATAAAACCAGGCAGGGGGCCAGATTTGGCCCATGGGCTGTAGTTTGAGCAGTGCTGTCTAATAGAGTTTTCTGTGAAGACAGACATGTTCTGTATCTGCACTGTCCAGTACAGCAGCTACTGGCCACATGTGGCTACTGAGCACTTGAAATGCAGTTGGTGGGACTAAAGACTGAATTTCCAAATTTTAAATTTAAATGGCTAGTGGTGCCCTGTGCCACAGGAAGAAGATAAAAGGCCCCAGTGGAGCAGCCACTCATTGGCCGCCTCCTTACACAGGGTCTTTGCTTTCTTTGGAGGGCTGACCATCGCTGGCAGGCAGGGAAGTGGCAGGGGAGATGGAGGCCATCTCTGCATCTCTAGCTCCTTCACCGCCCTTTGTCTGGTCTTTCCCACCGTAAGCTCCTTGAGGCAAGGACCACATCTGTTGTTCAAGCTGCAGATGCACAGACCCATCCCTCCCTGGCATGTGGCAGGCCGACAGCTCACTTGCTGCAAGAATGTCTCAGGATTCAGGCTTCCCCTAAAACCATGCTTGGATTAAGAGATCTGAAGCTAAAATGTCTGAACGCTCCCGTCTTGGTCCCTGCCTGAGCTGAAAGGGAAACCACTGTGCAGATAGGGAAACTGAGGCCCAGAGAGGTCTTGCCAAAAGTCCAACGGGGTTAAGGGCAGAGTCACTCCAAGGACAAGAGCGGAATTGAAAGGAGCTGCAGGGCAGAATGCCACTCCACCCTTTCCAGCCACCACAAAGCTCACCCCAGGCCCCAGCCTCCTTGCCTCAGCATTGACCCCGAGCCCAGCCTTGAGCCAGGGGGGACCATGTGGTCGAGTTCTCCTAGCTCCCCAGGCTGATAGGGGGCAGATACAAAAGCAGGTCCTTTCCGAGAATCCCCTCCCCTGAGAAGCTAGCTCAGAGGGGGCCTGGCTTGAGGCATCTGTGGCCCTGAGCCATTCCCTCGTTCCCCCTCAGCCTCCCACCACCCAGCAGCCATGTGTTAAGCGCCCTGGCACCTTTGAGAATTCAGGCTTGCAGAAGAGACCAAGGAGACAAACCACATCCCCACAGCGTGCAAAGCATCGCCTCAGCGGCCAGCCCAGGGGCCCTTGGCAACAGGCTTTGGGCAGGAAGTACCTCTTGGCCAAAGTTTCACAGAGAAGCCTTAAGGACCAGTGTGAGTTTACCCGGGAGACGATGCCAGGAAGGGCCTTCCAGGCAGAGGGAACGGTAGGTGCAAAAGCACAGTGATGAGACTGAACGCCAGAGTCCTGCTGGGCAGCAGGTGAGGGCATGCGCTCCCAAAGGACTAGAGGGGGAAGCATCCAGGGGTGAAGGGTTGGGGAAGCACAGAGGGCCACGGCGCACCCCGGGCAGGTCCAGCCTGGTGCCGAGCTCGGGCACTGGTCCCGCCCCACCAACTCAGTTAGCTTTGGAATGGAGCTTTCTCTCGGGGTCGCATGAACCCCACTCAGACCAGGGAGCTCTGTGGGCAGCGGTGAGGCATCTCTAGAGCGTGGGTGCAGGAGGGTGTGTGCTCCGAGGGCACCAGGACAACTGCTATTTTATACTTCTCCAGAAAGCTTGAGAGAGGGAATGAATAGGAGCCAAGGGAGCCAGGGCAAGTTAGATGAATGACACCAAGCTTCTGAGTGGCAGGAGAACTCCTGTTCCCCTGCGTCAGGCCCTGGGATCAGCCATGTCCAGGGTCACAGGTCATGGGCCTGGTTCCGGCCTCTCCTCCGGGGCTCCCTAACGACTCATCTGCCCAAGACAAGCCTTGGGTGAGGGCATGACGGAGGAAACAGCCAGCGGCCTAGCTCTGAGCAGAAGGGATCTTCCCATTCCAATTGTCCTAAGGGCCATTCATCTCTGAGTCCCCAGAGACCAGTATAGAGTAGGGCACATGGTTAAGCACTCTGTAAGTATCCGCAGAATTACTAAGAAGCTCTGAGGCAGCTTATCATAGGCCTCCCTCCTAGACCTGTGGATCCCGACTCTCCCCAGGCAGGGGTCTGGGAAGCAGGACTCAGGGAAACCTCCCTGGCAGTCCTTTGTGGGGGACACACTGGCGAGGAACAGGCTAGTCCGAGCCCTTCACCTTTCCACGGTGGTGGTGGGTGGTGGTGGTGGGGAGCCAGAGACAGGTGGAGAATTCACCTGGGATTACAAGCGCAGGGTGCCAGAGTTGATGGGTCTTTATTCAACGGAGCTGTTCCCTTCCACCTAGTGGGATCTGGGGTGTGGGGGAGTGAGGCCTTGTGTTCTCTGCCATAGCACTCAATCCAGAGCCTGAGGCTCCCCACTTTTGGAAACCCTAGCCAGGCCTGACTTTCACATTTCTCCCCCATAGTCAGTCCAGTCCAACCCCTGGAGTCCCACCGGGAGACAGGGTGCTATCCTGAAACAGAGGAAGGGATGCTTTGGCCAGGTTCACAGGGTGAGTCCCTCGAGCATTGCCCAGGTGTCCCTGTGCCCGCTTTTACAGCCCAGGCCCCCAGCCGGGATCCAAGTGGCACTGGATCTCCTCCTTGAGATCCGGGCTCCCAGGAGGGCAGAGTCCCAGCCGCAGGCTGCAGGGGCAGCTCTGACTCTGAGCTATGGTTTTAGGCTTCCAGCCCCAACCAGGTCTTTGTTCAGACCGGGGAGAAAAAGGAAAAAGCTACACAGTTCTGTCTCCCGAGAAAGGGAAGGGGGGAAGGCGGCGCGAGAGAGGGGGATGCCTCAGGCCCAGTCTGCTCCTCTTCTGCGTGGGGGTGGGGACAACGAAGAGATGTGGGTGGATAAGAGGGGTGCCTGGGCGGCTGAGAAGGTGGGGGGCGATTGCGGCGCGGTCAGCGATGCCCCCAGAAGAGAGAGGGAATGTGTGTGTGTGGTGGGGGTGAGGGTGTCGACTGTTAGATGAAATTCTCATCTCAGGGCGTGCCCGAGACCCTGGCCAGCAGACGCCTGCCCCAGCTTAGGGCAGATGCCCCTCCCTCGCCCCCCTACCCCCACCTGGCCCCCCCATCCCAAGTTGAGACGGCTGCTCCTCCCTCCCTCCTCTCTCATCCACCCCTACCCCATATTCACCTGTTCTCCCACTCCGAGTTCAAATGGCTGCTCCCTCTCTCTCTCCTCCCCCCACCGCCCCCGGTACCTGCGCCCCAGCCGGGCAGACGATGCTTGGCTGCGTGGCGCGGCGCGGGGCGAAGAGGCGAGGACCCTGCCCGGCATGCGGGTGCGGGGGTGATGTGTGTAGGCGCGTGACAGTGCGAGCGGCCCCGAGCCGGCCAGCCCCAGTGAGGGTGCGCGGGGGAGCCAGCGTGTGCCAGCCGCGGGCGTGTGCCGGGCGCGGGCGTGCGCGCGAGGGTGTGTGCGCGGCCGAGGCGGAGCGCCCGGGCGGGCGGCGGCGGCGGCGACGGCGGCGTTAGGACTCGGGGGACACCGCCCCCCGCCCCCCGCGTCCCGCCCCCGCCCAGCCTCCCGCCTCAGTTCGCGCCGCGCCTCGGCTTCGAGCGCAGCGGCGCCGGCTCCGGGAGCCCAGCGGAGCCAGCCGGGCGCCCAGCGGCGCGCACAGCCTGCGGCCGCGCCGGCGATGCGGGGCCGCCCCGCGCCCGCCCCAGTCCCGGCCCCGGCCCCCGCGGGAAGGGGCTGAGCCGCCCGCCGCCGCCCGGATGGCGAGCCTCGCCGCGCTCGCCCTCAGCCTGCTCCTCCGGCTGCAGCTGCCGCCGCTGCCCGGCGCCGGGGCACAGAGCGCCGCAGGTGAGTGCGCCCGCCGGGCTCCCCGCAGCCTCCCCGGGGCGCCCGGGCACCCGCCGCGGGGCCCCGGGAGGAGGAAGTTGTGCGGGCTCGCGGGGGCGCGGGGCCCGGGGCCGGAGCCCAGGTCCCTGCCTCCAGACGCCGGCAGCCGAGTCCAGGCGCGCCCGGGCCACCGCGCCCGGTCCCGGCGTCCCTCGGCAGCCCGCGTGTGGCGAACTTCTCCGCTTTACTTTCCCGCCCGGCCCCCGGGCTGGAGTAACTTTGCGCGGTTGTTGCGAATATTTCCACTTGCTGCCTCCCACTTGTCGGAATCTGTCACTTGAGTGTTTGGGGCGGCGAGTCGGGAAGCGGCATCGACGCCCGCGGGGTGGGGAGCGCTCCCTCCCCAGCAGCTTTTTGGGCAGCGCGCGCTTTTCGCGGGGAGGACTGGTCGCCAACTGGCCGAGGCTGCCAGGGCGGTGGCTTTTCTTTTCTCCCGGGGGACACAGGAAGCTCCAGACTTGCCCTCAACACGCTGCGTCCCTAAGCTTGCCGTTAAGCAGGCCGCTTGTCCTTAAGAAGGCACCCGTGGGGGTGTTTGCGTTAACGACCGAGACAGCAGTACCTCCACCCTACCCCATGCTTTTCATCCGGAGTAAGTGGGCGCCCCTGTGAAGGCCCCACAAGCGGAGCGGCTTTGACCTGTGAGCGTGTCTGCTCCTGAAAAGTTTGGGGAGCCATATTTAGGTTTGACGATGGGAAGGAGGTGAGCAGAGGTAGTTCCCAGGGTGGGGCTTTGCCCTGGGTGCGCCTAATGGGAAGCTGGCGTGCACAGGAGACCACCACGACCCGGGGTCTTACACGTCACCAAACCCCAGCGCAGGCGGCTCCAGCCCTGCGCGCCCACAGAGGAGGCGGTGGGGGGAAGGAGAGAAGGGAGGAGGTGGTGCAGGGGTACAGCCAAGTTCAAAATCACCTGGAAGTTTCTTAGCACCAACTGGCTTTGGGGTGACCACCCCGAGCGGAGGTTGCTGGCATCACAGGGGCAGGCTGAGGGAAGCGAGTGGGACTTGGGAAAAGACTCATTTTGGATTGCTGAGTAACAGCGGGGCCCATGTATTATCGTGGAGAAAGAAAGGAAGAAGCCGCGGGCGAGTGTAACCTCTTTAAGCCGGGCTGCTTCTGAGGTTGAGAACCGCCGGAGTGACATTCCATTGGAAGTGCAGCGGCGTCTTCCTTGCTCCATACCGAAATGGGAACTGAATGTGGGACTTCCGCGAAGGGACACCCTGTTTCCGTGGCTGGGAAGTTAGGTGAATACGACACTTCTTTTTGAGGTGTGTGAAGCTGAAAGGTTGGATTACCAAGTGAGAGAAGAGAAAAGGCCACAACATCATTCTAAAGATGGTGCATGATTCTTGTTTTCCTCGTTTTGGGTCTATATTAGGTGTGCTGGGGAGGGGGAGGGCAGGAGGATGCCTGGGGCAGTCCTGGGGACCCGGGCATGATTGGTAACTCAGATTTTACTATCCTCCAAGGCCTGGCCAGCCTGCCACACGTTAATAGTACTCAAGTTCCCGCAGCAAAAACAATATCAAAAATATTCCACCAAGGATCTCAAACCGTTCTTTGGTAACGTGCGGTAAAACCATACAGGCTTGGGAATCTGTCCAAGGCTGAAAGCACGCCGCTTCCGGATGCTCCCGCCAGGTGGCGCTCGCCCACAACTGTTAAAATGCAAATCTAGTTGCTTTCATCTCAGGAATAGAACTTCTTTTCAGTTTTTAAAATGAGTAATGTGTTTATTCAGCAGCCTTTTGTTAAAACATTTAAAGAAGTGTGAGGAGCAAGCACCTTTTCTTTGCTTGCTCTTAGGAACACGCGAGAAAGAAAAGCAATCCTGGAGTACAGTTTGGGAAGAAATCTGCTGTTCAGGCGCCGTCTGTTTCTTTTTGGTTCTACCTGAGCCGACTGGCTTCGGCGAATCTATAGCATCTACTTAGCAAGTGGCTGCGTTTGTTGCAGGGGCTCCTTGTACGAGTAGGATTAGGTTGTGTTGGAGATTAGGTGCATTGTAAACCTCACTCATTCGTAAAAATGGGGATTTTGTGTATATGACTAACCTCTCCTTTCTGTTTAATGCTAACGAGACCATTTAAATTAGATTATTTTTTTCCAGATTTCCTCGTGAACATCTGCATTTGTGGATGCAGGAATGCTGCAAATGTCAACTTTTAAAAACGGATCTATCTTCTTAGTTTATTTCTAAATGCAGAAATTGTGGGAACCCAAATCGAATATAAACAGGGCAGTAGCTTGATTTCCTTTAAAGAATCTCATTTAAAACTTTTGGCAAGTTTGGGTGAACAATACATTTGAAAACTCAGTAATCTGTTCCCCATATTCTTTTAATTTGAAAATTCCCAGTCTCGAAAGCAATTTCAATTTGTAAGCTTACATCCATAACACAGTTGGGGTATATGTTTTGCTGTAACATGTTGGTCACGGTGTCCAGAAGTCAGTGGTGAAAGCTTGTCATCAAAAAGCAATTTCTTTCTTCTTTACTCTAAGATGGGTTTCATGAGCCAGGACGATTTTTGTAAGGAATCATGGTAAACAAGCATTTAAAATCTGCCTGTTAAGAGTGTGGCAAAACATGATTTGGGATGGGGGAAGAGGGAAACGGTTAAACAAATGGATAAGGGGATAGTTAGTCCATTTACTAGTGAGTTTCAGCTTCCATATATTGAGAGCAAAAACGGATCTTAGAGGGGACTGACTCGAGATTGCAATTGTTAGTGATGTAGTCATTTAACTCGATAATCATTGCCAGATACCTCTGGGGAACTGTTAACAGTACAGTCGAATTTTACTTTCTGTCCTGTATTGCTTGATTTGTTTCCTAATAAAAGAACAATTAATGTGCAAACCTGGCTTGGATTCTGTTTCAGCAATGATCGCAAACACATTCATAGTGAAAGCAGCCCATCCTCTGGGGTTACAACCCACTACCTTTCTCCTCCACTTAATTTCTTCTTGCTTATCCCCAGCACAACTCCTGCAGGCTCCAGGCTGCCAGCTGAGAAGGCATCCGCTGTAGTAGTGTAACTGTCACCTTTCAGAGCTATGATCACAGGACATTACGGCATCTTTCTTTTAAGCATGGGATACTCCCATGACTCTCTGACAGCGTGTTGCTGTGGAAACAAGAGCAATGCCATGTAGGCGGTGGGTCCTTGATAAATATTTATTGGTGATGATGAAGAGATGGCAGATTCTTGTGGCAACTGTGATGGGGGACGAGGGAGTTTAACGCAGGAAGCAGCCTGGTTTAGAGAAAAGAGTATGAGCTTTGGAGTCTGAAGTCCTCAGTTTAAATCCTGCCTCTGCCTCTTTCTAGCTCTGCCAGTGTGGGCAAGTCATTTAACTTCTCGAATCCCCAGCTTCTCATCTGTGAAGTGAGGATAATTATAGCTGCCTCACTGAATTTTGTGGAGACTAACTAAGATGATGTATGCAGAGTGAGTAGTAGACTGCTTTATCCTAATGGGGAGCCTAGTCTCTTATTTGCCTTGGCATTGGTGTATGTACATAGGCTAAGAGGGCATTGATGTTAAGCTTAGCTATGAATTGAAAATTAGATGGCTGGATTTTGGTGATGAGTTTTAGTTTTTCTCCTCTTCTTTTTTAAGTTAGTTTTTCTCCTGTTGTTTTTTCCTCCTTTTCTTTTTCTGCTGTTCTTTTTCTTTCC
This sequence comes from Equus caballus, assembly GCF_041296265.1. Lineage (NCBI taxonomy): Eukaryota > Metazoa > Chordata > Mammalia > Perissodactyla > Equidae > Equus > Equus caballus. The sequence continues at coordinate 33,777,762 of NC_091705.1, read as the reverse complement.
TGTTCTTTTTTTCTCCTGTTCTTTTGGGTCCTGCAACGACTTTTAGAGAGACATTTAGAATGAAACAGGTGACACTAATACATTTGGCCATTCAGGAGTGTAGATAGGGAATGTTTCGTTTTAAGCATGTTTTGCCTTCAAAATGAGAACTGATAAAAACCAAATGGTTGTGCGTTGTAACAGGAAAGTATCTGGGTAAATCTGGTCTTCCTTCCTCCCACCCTCCCTTGTATAATCTTCCTTGCCTCAGGGCTCAGTCTCGGGCTGCATTTCCATCTCTCACCTAACCTAGAAATCCAGTGCATGGCACTCTGGGGCAGAGGGAGAAAAGATGCTTTGTGCACTTGATAAACAAGCAAAGAATAAGTAAACATATAGAGGGCTGTGGCATTCCAATAAATAAAAAGGCTATGAGATTATTGAAAACAAACCATGTCCAACATGTGTAATAGCATTTGCAAGCACATTACAGAATTGGGGCTAGGAGGCAACACCATGTAGCTGTTAGGAGGCGGTTACAGTGTCTCATGAAATCTTACAAAATGGATTCAAGTTGGTTTGGAGATGAAGAAAGCCATGGGTTTTCTATGGATTAATAATAATCTGATGCAGCCAAAGGGATAGCGGGGACCACTAGTGTTGTGTCCTGGTGACCAGTTGGGGTCATGGGATTCAGCATTTGATGTGGTCTTGCCGGACACTCTTATTTGCCTGGAAGAGGGAGCAATGAACCTGGTGAGGTCATTTATTTATCATCTTTTGGTAAGAGTTGCAGGTTGTAAAGAAGATACAGAGGGACCCAGTGAGGATTCTAGGCACAGATCCCAAGGGACCTACTGGAAGTCAACCGTGAAAAATGGGAATTAATGTGTCAAAAGGGCAGAGTGGGGAAAGGATGTGGAGCCATTGAGAAATGGTGATCATTTAGCTGTTCTGAGCTGAAATGTCAGCATTATTTCACCTGGCCCATCCTAAGTATTTACACAGGCAAAGGCTGCTCAGAAGCCCCACCAGATCTGAAAGCAGACCGGTACAGAAGTAGTAAATTGAAGGGACTCCGCACTGTTACAGACTTCACTTTTTTCGCACTGGAGTCAAGCTGCTGAAGTCTATCTGACACACATACATGATATAAAGTCCTTCCTATTTCTCGAATATTCGGCTTACGGTTTTTATTTGATGCTGGAGGGAATGAAAAATGGTGATGCTACTTTGGTGAGCAGTTGGGCAGTTTCTTTAAAAAGTTAAACATACATGTGCCACAGGATCCAGCAATTCCACTTCTAGGAATGTACCCAACAGAAATGAAAACATATGTCCACACAAAGACACATACGTGAATGTCCATAGCAGCATTGTTTGTAATAAGCAAAAACTGGAAACAATCCGAATGTCCATCAACTGGCGAATCCTTCCGGGGGAACACCACTAGCTGCAAAAAGGAGCAAACTATTGGTAGATGCTACAATGTGGATGAGCCTCAAAAACATTATGCTAAGCCAAAGAAGCCAGATGCAAAAGACCACATATTATATGAAATATTCACAAAAGGCAAATCTATGGAGACAGAAAGCAGACCAATGATTGCCTAGGGCTGGGCAGGGGAGCAGAGATTTACAGCACGGGGGTACAAGAGAACATTCTGGGGTGACGGGAAGGTTTGAAAACTGGAAGGTAGTGATGGTTGTGTAACTCTATAAATCCCAGCTCCTGTCTTGTGATATGAACTTGATAAATTACTTCACTCTTGTGAGCCTTTATGTCTGCATCTGTAGAATGGGCACACCAATGCCTCCATGCTGCAAGAGCCGGAGATAACTCCTGTAAATTGTCAAGCTCGGTTCCTGGCACAAAACAGGCAGCCAGTAAATGGCCTTACTCTTATTTACTCCTTGCCCATCTCCAAAACAGTCTGCTGCATTAGTTATTTGCAGGACATTGTTTTTGATTGTTTTCTTCTGCTCTTTTAGGCTCTCATCACTGTGAATTAAATCAACGAGCTAATGCTTCTTTCCCCTCATCAGTTTGGCAAAAATTAAAAAGTTTAAGACTATCAGGTTTTGACAAGGATCTGAGCAATCAGGTAGCTTTGTTCATTGTGGAGTAGTGAATATTGAAACAGCTTTTTTGAGTGCTAATTTGGCAATGTCTGTTAAAATCAAAGACGTGAGCACCTTGTGCCTGGAGTGTCTTGGTGGGGTATGGATTGGCTGGGGGAGAGAAGAGACCATTCATTCACTTTCTTTCTCATTAAGCTGAGGATGTAGAAATTTTACAGAAGAGGAGATGCTCCTTGGCTCACGGGCAGATGCAACATGTTTGTGGCCCCTCAGTCTCCTAACACGATGAACAGTTGCTGGGGGTGGGGGGTGAGGAAACAGCTCCATACCTGTTTTTTCTGCCTGTGTAGGGGGTCTCCCATCAACACTCCAGGAGGCCTTCAAGCTGACCTCCAGATGCTGCTCTTAAAAAGAGGTTTCCGAACCTCAAACTTTCTCAGCATCATGAGGCTTGTCCTCATCCACGTGAGGAGACGGTGCTGTCACCCACATTCCCAGCTCCAGCTTCCCGGGACCCTGGAAGGCCTGTTTCCTCTCAGCTCGCCCCAACTTTGCTTGACTCCCCTTTTCCGCAGTGGTTCCGAAACCAACCCTGAGATGGCAAACCCATTTCCCTTGGTCCCCCTGTGACTCATGGTGGGTGGTTATATATTCATCCTGTAAGGGGCCTGCGTTTGTCTCTTTGGAACTGAGCAGGCATTAATCGATTCACATCAACAAGCTCTTTTTAAAGAGTGCTTGATGTTTGATCATCAGAAAGAGTGGCCTTGGATGGTCTGGACCTGCTCTAATTGACTATACTTATGACTTTTTTTTGCTGCTAAATAATTACAAGTTGGTCAATAGGAGCCCCTTCAAACCAGATCTTTTTTCACGGCTTCCAGACATCTTTGAAAGCGTCCTTATTTTCCTGTGATAACAAGGATCTTCAGGCTCACCTCTAGGTTTGCTGTCCCAAACATGCAGTCAGTTATTTTTTAAAGAGCCCCAGTCCCTTTCTCTGGAGACGGAATTGGAGATGCACATTGTAGTGTTTTAATTGAAAGCTGGAGGAGAACAGAATAAAATAGGGACTGTTGGTAATACTGGGAATAGAAAAAAAGATACTTTAAACAGCATGTATTTATGACCATTTATCTCTTTGTTTAAAGTTGATTTGAGCCTGAGAAGTCATTAAACCAGTTATAATAATTTTGTCACACAATGTCACATTATGGGCTTAAATTAGGTTTGCCTAGGAGTTGATGTCACCATTTCTTTTTTCTTAAGCATCTTGGCGTTGGCCCCTAAGTGCATGGTTCCAGGTGATTCTCACCTGTCAGTGTGTCTTGGGCACTAGTTTTCTGAAAAGAATACCAAAACAAAACAAAACGAATCTCAGTCTCATTCTCAGGGAACTGTGTTAGTTGTCTATTGCTGTATAACAAGTATTCCCCCCAAACTTAGTGGCTTTATTTTCTCACCATTTGTTTGGGTCAGGAATCTGGGTGTGGCATAGCTGAGTTCTCTGGATCTGGCTCTCTCACAGGCTCTCTCTCACAGGCTGCAGTCACAGTGTTGGCCGGGGCTGTGATCCATTCAGCCCAAATGTGGAAGGATCTGCTTCCAAGCTCACCCACATGGTTGTTGGGAAGATTTAGTTGTTTCCGGGCTGTTGGCTGGAGGGCCTTGGTTCTTCATGAGCTGTTGGCTAGAGGCCGCCCTGGGTTCCTTGCCACATGGGCCCCTTCATTACAACATTGTAGCCGGCTTCATCAGAGTGAGCAGTTGAGAGGGTAGGAGAGAATGTGAACAAGATGGAAGTCAGTCTTTTGTAACCTAATTTTGGAAGTGACATCCCATCACTTTTGCCCTATACTGTTTATCAGAAGTAAGTCACTGGGTCCAGCCCACACTCAAGAGGAGGGAATCACACAAAGGCTTAAATCCCTGGAAGCTATTTCATGCGCTGCCTACGGCAGGAACCTCAAGTAATAGACAAGTAGAGGAAACTTTGTATCTTGGAGAAGAATACAAATATAACCTTTGAAGTGTGTTCTGATCTTTTCATTATTTAAATTATTTTGGGCACCAGTGTCAGTTCAGTGTCAAACTTTCACTCTTTAAAGGTCTTTGAATAGAGAAAGTTTTTTTTCTCAGAATCAACTTAGTCCAAATCTTAAAGAAGTTAATTAGGAGTGTCAGGAAGTGTCAGAAAGTAAAAATAAATTAATATGAAGACCCACCAGAAAACTTTTCAAATTTTACCCTAAAAGTTGAAGTGCTGTAATGTTTTGATAAGACCGTGAAACTCTCACGTTAGTATCTAGATTCCACAAGAGCCAATTTACAAAAAACACCAGTAGATTAGGGCTGTAATGTAATTTAGCTGAATTTTCATATTTTTATTACATTTATATATCCCAGTTTTAAAAATTAGTACTTATTTTAGACCTTTTTGACCCATTTCCAGAGGGGTTTTTTTATTGTCACATAAAACTAACGTAGAGAATTTAATAAGTTACAGCGATTGAAGGTTTGATGGGAATATATGATTTATTATGTGGATCAGAGCGTGTCCTGCCTGTGCTCTTAGTTTCGGTTCTTGTGGCAGTAGTACTCGTTACAGAAGAAATTCAGTCACTGTATTCTTTCGGGGTAACTGGTTGGGACCCATGAGATCTTCCAGTGAAAGATGGTTTTGTTAAAATCCAAATGGGCCGACCAGACACTGGACTTCCTGTTGGGAACCTGCGCCAGGCGTTTACAGGTTAACTCTTTGCTTGGGGAGCAGTGAGGGGTGGTCCCAAATATCCCCATTGTCCTTGTCTAGGCAGTTCTGTATTTAGGCAGGAGGGTCCCCAATTTGTGATGGTCCCAACACCAGGCCCTTTTGGACTCATTTCCATAAGGTGGCCCTGGAGAAGGAAGAAGCCGAGACACCTCGAGCTGGACCTTCCTCTGCCTTAGGGAAGTGTCTGGCCTTCGCCTTCAGGGCTTTGCATTTCGGAGCAGTTTCTCATTTATTAACTGTCACCTTCCGTCTTGCTGAGTCAGGCTGTGCAAGGTTGGGTGCCAGGCATCCCTCCTGGTGTGAGGGAGGTGGGGTCATCATTTTCCTAGTGGCCAGATCAGGGCTGCGTGTGGTTATGGAGAACCTGCACACTGTACATACAGGACTGGGTCAAGGACCTCATTCCATTCTACGGGACCAGCTTTGAGTTCAAAGCCATTTCCGTGTCCACTCCCTCTCCAGTTTCCAGATCCAGAGCTCCTGGTGGTTTAACTGTTAATTTTTCTTTTGTTTTGTTCAGAGAATCTTTCCTCTGCCGAATATTGTCTGTTTACCATCTCTTCACCTTTTGCGTTGTTATAGGAAATGTGTGTATTGGGGTTGGGAGAGTAGTTTTTGGCTCAGAAAATTCAGAAACCAAGACTTTAAGCCAGGAGTCTAACCTGTCTCAAACCAGGGGTGGGATGGGATAGGATGGGGTGCTGTGGGGTAGGATGGGTGGGGGTGGGGTGGGGTGGGGTCAGGTGGGAGGGGTGATTAGTGCTATTCAGAAGCCAGGAGCGTTGCTGGCCTCTTCCCTGTATCTCAGCTGACTCCAATTCAGGATGGTTATCGTCCTCTAAATAAAACTGTCTGGAACAAAGCAGAGGCCAGCTCTCTAACAGTTGGGTTGCATTGTCTTGAGGCCATTTAAATTAGGTTTACTGAGGAACTATGGAACCTCCTGGAAAAGAGGAAACTTGTGCTTTTCAACTCTTGAGCTGCTCAGCTCAAATATGCAAACACCTTAAATCAACCGAAGTACCGTACCACTCTTGCTTCAAACAGAAGTTTAAAAGACTTTTTTGGGTATACTTCTCAATGAAAAATTTTCATCTCTATTAAATCTTTTAAATCTCTGCACAGAGGATGTGTGTTCCGAGTAGAGCATTATTTCTGAGGCCTGACCCTCGGAACACCATTTTTGGTGGAGAAGTGCAATTAACCTGAACAAATCCCAGAGTTCCAAGGTCACCATTATCTGTAAAAGATGTACACATATTTTAAAACAGAATTGATTAGTTTAACTTGGGACTGCTCTCCTTATTGGTCACTTTTTTAGTGAAAGTTGTGAAGTCAGAGCTTTCTTAACTTTTTTATCTTTGCCTCTTCCCACATATAAAACATCTAGCATACATTGAAATTCGCTTGTGTGCAAAAGCATAGTGTTAGTGCTTTTACTGAGAATTGGCTTAGCAAGTACTGAAGCATCTCTCAGGTCCATCCTCATTTTCTGTCACCTCCAAAACCTCAGCAGCTATCATTTGTCCCTGGAAAGTTGCTGACCACCTGTTCTACTTGGAGCTCTACAGGTCCTTGGTACCTCCCCCATCCCGGTTACCTTTTCCGATATCAAATTTGGGGGTATCCCTTTGTGATCCATAGATTTAGGCTCAAACCTCAGACATTTCTTTCTTTTCGGGTTTCACCTCACCTTGGAGATTCTTCGTTCTAGCCGCTGTTTTTTGGCTCATATAGAAGATTCCAGGAATTATGCCTTGGGCTTATTGCCCTTGGCTCAGCTGTCTATTATTTTATGCCAGGTCCAAATGGTTGGAGGGAGAGGAACCGTGGATGAATTCCACTTCAATTAGTTCCTTCCACAAAAATTGTCATGTTTTACTCATTGTTTCCTGCTTTGATTTTCTGATCCCTGACTAAAATCTGGCCATGTTGGTGAGCTCTTTATGCCTGTCCCACTTCTGACACCAATGCCGTAGTTTCAAATGGGTTACAGATGATCTGGTGGAGACCTTGTCTGTGCTCCCAAACTTTCATAAATTCCTGATTTATTTAGACAGAGATACAGGATAGCATGGAAGTGAGGTGACCGTACAGAGCAGAAGCAGTTGTGGTATATCTCGGCCTGGGCTTTTTTGGACTCTTGGTTCTCTAGTGGATGCATAGTGGCTAGTGACATCTTTAACACTGACAGAATCTTGCTTGTACCCAGAAACAGCCCAGTTTTTGCCATGCCACTGCCCTTTTATATCAGCATCTTGGAAGATCTTATCCTAAAAATTTGAGCATCTATTAAGGAATATTTACAAATATTTGGCTCTTCTGGTTCGTGAACCAAACTCAGCATCTTCAATGCTGCATCCTCTTATATGTAGGAGGAATAAAGAGCTAGTTTAATGGATGTGCCAATCAAATATGTATTAATAAACTATGTTTATGTTAGTATAAAAAGCAGAATGGAAGGCTACACTCCTTAGAAGAGATATGGAGAGAAATGGAACTGAGATCTTGGATAAGGGGATTTTGGCTTTATCTATAGTATTCTATTTCATTTGAAAAAGGGAACACACTTTAATAAAATTTGTTAAAATTAGTTAACTCTTGGTAGAGAACATAGGTGTTAATTACACTTTGTAATATTTATGCATTTAAATTATTTCCTTAAAAAGTGATACCCTTGGAGTTTAAGATTTGTTAGTAAAGTGCAAATGGTAAGGATTCTGAGCATGTGTACTGTTTTCTTTAATCGTTCTTTCACAACAAATTTGTCTTATTTTGTATATGGAAAGCCTCCTTTCAAAGTCTGTCTTGAAGATTCCTATGGAGAATGGTAAGACCCGTGCATCTGGTTAGAGGAGAGAAGTAGAGAATTGTGTCACAGATGCAGGCAGACATCTGAGCATGAGTGGTTGGGGCGCTGATGGAGGGGGCCTTCTCAGGCACCAGTGTCCACCCCCTTCCCACACCCTCTTCTCTCTCCTGGGACCCCTCCATGGAGAAATAACAGGTTCTTGCATGGGGCAGCCTTTGGCCCTGTGTTTGCCTGAGGCACCAGAAAGGCATATTTGGCACAGAAGAGTAATGTTGCATAATCTTTTCAATGTTTAGAGATACTGTGAACCTGGGCATAGGTTTCCCATCTGTGAAATGACCAAATGACCTCTGTGCTTCTTAAGGGCTGGAGTGCTAGTCTCTGACTTTAGGATTTTGACTTTTTTCCCCCTGAAAATCAAATCGTTTGAGATCTTTAATAGAGGTCCATATGTTAAAGATCTACCCTTTCCCAATTAACCAGTCTTGTTGTTTAACACTACCCGTAGTCTGTTTGTTCAAAAGGAGTAAGTTGTGAAACCCCAGGTCCGGGAGATGAAACAAACAGAATCTGTTTCCAGGATTGTTCATTTCCAGCAGCGGCTCCGTCAGAACAATCCAGATTAGAATATGACAGAAGGAGTTTTCACTCTCCCGGGATGAAGATTTCTAAACCCCAAAGAGTATACAGAGGAGAGCAGCATTTGGCTCATGTTGGAATAGAAAGCAGAAAACACAAGGGGATGACAAGTCATTTGGTGAAATGATGGGTGATAGGGAACCAGATTCAAAAGTTATGAAAATCACAGGTGCACTGAGGTATGTGTGCAGAGCATGAAGGATTCAAACTGAACACCAGGGGAGTAAATCCAGGAGCAGAAATGACTACCAAATAGCGAACACTAACACTAATGTATACTTTAAATACTTATAGTGAGCCAGACATTTTTCAAAGGTTTTATTAATTGTCACTTGTAGAGTCTTCATAACAGTCCTATGACGTGGGTACAATTATCTTCAAAAATCAGGAACAGGGGTCAGCCTGGTGGCGCAGCGGTTGTGTTCGCACGTTCTGCTTCTCGGTGGCCCGGGGTTCACCAGTTTGCATCCCAGGTGCGGACATGGTACTGCTTGGCAAAAGCCATGCTGTGGTAGGCGTCCCATGTATAGAGTAGAGGAAGATGGGCATGGGTGTTAGCTCAGGGCCAGTCTTCCTCAGCAAAAAGAGGAGGATTGGCAGTAGGTAGCTCAGGGCTAATCTTCCTCAAAAAAAAAAAAAAAAAATCAGGAACAGAGAAGTTAAGTAGCAAGTCCAAGGTCACACAGCTAGTGAGTGGTAGAGCAAGGACTTGATCTCAAGCACTTAGAGGCTGGAATCTGTCTTCTTGACCATTACTTTCTGCTCTCTCTGTGGTTTACTTTGTGTCCGGTGCTGTGCTAAATTCCTACTTAGGGCAAAATTTAGGTTGTTTTTGAAATTCCTGAGTGGAAAGCCTTTCTTCAGAATTTTCAATGAGAATTCTTTTGGGGGCATTCTAAGCCTTTATTTAATTCTCCTAATGATCCCGTGAAGCAGAAACAACAGTCCCATATAGTATCTGATAAGACAATTGGTGTTATGGAGGTGCAAGGGCTTGACCATGGTCACACTGGTGGTCGTCTCGTTTCAGAGTCCAGGTGATGTTGAATGTTAGAAGTTTTTTTTTTTTTTTTTGGTGAGGAAAATTGGCCCTGAGCTAACATCTATTGCCAGTCTTCCTCTTTTTGCTTGAGGAGGATTGTCACTGAGCTAACATCTGTGCCAGTCTTCCTCTATTTTGTTTGTAGGGCGCCGCCACAGCATGGCTTGATGAGTGGTGTGTAGGTCTTTGCCTGGGATTGGAGCCCACGAATCCTGGGCTGCTGAAGAAGATCACATGAACTTAACCACTACACCACTGGGCTGGCCCCTGAATGTTAGAAGATTTTTATGGCAGTAGGAGGTATGGGAGAGAGGGTCTGTCTTCCTAAGAATGAAGCTCCATCTTCCTCCTAAGTAAGTCTTAATCCTCCCAGTCTTACAAGAGGGTGGGTCCTAGGAGAGGACCCTCACTTGCCCTGGAACAAAAGTTGAGCCCCTAGATGTGGCTGCCACTGATTCCACATTGAGGGGCTCCACAGCTGAAGGTGCCACACTCCCAGGAACTCAGATGGGATAAGGAGTTCATCCCAGGCTATGGTCTTTGGACCGCTGGGTCTCCAGCGGGCACAGCATTTTAGGAAAACATTTTTTGGCTGGACATAGTTTATCAAGTTCATTTAACCCATGGGATGGCCACTCTATGGATTTAAGAGGTGACCATTATTCCAGTTTTACACATGAGAGGCTGAAGCCCAAGCCATCAGGTGGGACTGCCCTTGAATCTGTAGGATGCATCAGGTGTTGGATGTCACAGATTTTGCTGCAAGAATCTCTGCTTCTGAGATGTAAGGGCCTGTGTCATTTTATCTCTAATTTTCCAAAGGTACCAGATCCGTCCCCATTGACTTTTTCATTGTGTGCCCTGCAATAAAGAACGTGTACATCCCCTCTCAATTCCTGCTCTCGTGAGTGCAGTTTTTGAGCTTGGTCCCTAGTAAGACCTTTTGGTAATTGGATCTTGGCTGTTTTTCTCGTGGAATCAGGCCTGGTGCAGGTGGACCCATCTGCTCTGTCCTGGAGGAACCCACAGTGGTTAGCGGTGCAGGCTCTGATCTCAGGCTGCGTGAACTCAAGTCAGTGCTGTGCTACTTATAAGCTGCATGACCTTCAACAAGTTATCTGAGCCCTCTGAGCCTCAATTTTATTATCTGTGAAATGAAGCTAATAATAGTATCTTGCTTGTGGGGTAGTTCTGAGAAATCAATGAGGTGATGTATGTAAGTGCTTTGCGTGGGGCCAGGCTCATGGGAAGTGCTCAGTAAATGCTAGCCATTCTTCGTGGTGGTGCTATTGCTGGAGCAATATTCCTGGAGCTCAGTGGAGCGCAAGGGTACATGGCTGGGGTGTCCAGTTGTCCTGATTTCTCCAGGATGGAGGTGTTTCCCAAGATGTGGGACTTTCAGTGCTAAAACCAGGAGTGTCCTAGGCAAACCAAGAGTGTACTAGGCAAACCAGGGTGAATTGGTCCCTCTCATGCCCATCCCAGGCCACACAGCTCTGTTCGGAGTCATCTCATTGCATATGCTGTGCAGGTTCCTGCAAGTTGCATGTACAATTCATAATTATGTAGATGAAAACGATTATCTGATATTTGGCCTGCATTTTATAGATGTTACTGTGGGAAGAAATAGAATAGCTTGTGTCAGTTTCTGGAAATATCACCTCGAGAGGAGCTGTCTGGGGTCTGCTGGTGTATCTCTCTGGATCCTGACAGAAAACAGAATTCATGAGACTTTAAGGAAGGCACTGTTCAGGGGGTGGGGTTGGGGTTAGGGGAACCCCCAAGGGGTGCTGAGACATCTAGAGACTAGGAACAGTGGGAGGCCATTAGCACCCTTTAGTTTGCAAAGGGGCAAAGGAAGGAATTGGGTTCATGGTGCCCTGTGTACTGCTCTGAGTTCCAGGAGCTGCGTGACCTCGACTCCCTTGCCCTCTGGTTCCGACTGAGTTTAGCAGATGGGAGCCCTGCAGGACACTGCATGGCGGGAGGAGAGGGGAGGGTATTTACCCTCCTTTCCTGCCTCACTGCTTTCCGGTACGGCTGCATTCCTCAATGGCTGTAGTTCTCAAAGTGTGGGCCCTGGACCAGCAGCATCACTATAACCTGGGAACTTTTTATAAATGCAAATTCTTGAAACCCACCCCAGACCTACTGAGTCATAAACTCTGGGGTGGGGCCCAGCAATCTGTCTTCTGACAAGCCCCCCAGATGATTCTGATGCATGTGGAAATGTGAGAACCTCAGGTCTAGAGAGGAAAGGTACACCATTAATTCCATACGGGACCTTTGGCCAATCAAGTCCATTTCTCTGGTTTGGAAGTCAGTTTCCATCTCAGACAATTGAGAGGGAGCTTTGCTACCTCCGTTCATAGCATTGATTCTCTTAAATAGTCTTTTCATTTATTTGTGTGCTTATTTTCTGACTCTCTTCTATTCGAATTTAAGCTCCATGAGGTCAGGACTTTGTTCTGTTCATTGCTGTCCCCTCATGTCCAGCACAATTCCTCTACATAGTACTCACTAAATATTGGTGAATGAATGGACATTAAATGATTTCTAAGATCACTTTCTGCAATTTTCGTCTTGATTTGAAGATTCTGTGTTCTGTCGTATGCCATAATGGCTGGTTTATCTTAAATCTGTCAGTCTGAAGTCTTAACCCACAATTCCATTTCTTTAAAAGAAAATAATGATTGATGAATTAAAGAAAGAATGCTTAAAGCACCTCTGTGTGCCAGGTTCTGGGGCACATGCAGTATGTCACACATTGTCCCATTTAATCTTCATAAAGTCTCTGTGAAATTGGGTCACTATAAAGAATTGCAATCTTAGTGATGTCACGTGTCATACCCAAAGTTACACAGCTATTAACTGGCCACCCCAGGTTTCAGTGGAACTGTGTTCACTTCCAGGCCGGTATTGTTTCGGTTGCAAAGCTGTTCAAGATTCAGAAGAACCTACTGAATTGCAAAGATTGATTAAATTGTAAAAGAATAGTTTGCCTTGAAATATATTTTATCTTAGGTCACCCAACATGTTGGAAAGAGAATAGGCATGGAAGTCAGAGAGACCTGAATTGAAATCTCAGCTCTTGCCATTTACTGGCTGTGTGTCCTTGGGCAAGTTACTGTACCTTTCTGAGCCTAGATTCCCCACCTGTCAATGGGGATAATTCTACCAGCCTGGCAGAGGGATTGTGACCATTTGAGATGATGCATATAAAAATACCTAGCAAGTGATAAAAGCGAGTTGGTTTCTGAGAATTTCTTGAGAATTAGTAGTTCATGTATGAATTATGATAAGTCTCAAGTCAATGGGTGGATTTTAGAGTTTACTGCTCTTCATTAGGACAGAGCTGATAATGTGACTTGAACTTGCAACAATCTCTGGAGATATTTTCATTCCTATCTGGACTGGCTAAGGAGTCAGACTGCCTGGGATGCTTGATTGTCCTGCTTACTTGCTGTGTTTCCTTGGAAAAATTAGCTAACATCTCTGAGCCGTACATTTCTTTATTAGAAAATGGGAGATGATAGTGCCTATCTCATTAGATAGTTATGAGCATCACGTGAAGTTACGTAATAAAGTGGTGAATAAATAGTGTGAAAATTATTATCATTGCTAAATGGGAATTTCCTCTCTATATCAAATAAGTCCACAGTCTCATTGCCGTTGAATATTAGACACGCAGATGCACGTCTGTGCCTGTCCATAGGCACCAAGTGAGGACATATGTAGGAAGAGAAAACGGTAACTGTACACGTAGACTCCTATCTTCTAATGCTAACCATACACCAGACATAGACTCTATGCACCAGACTCCTTTCTCATCCTGAATCCTACTATTTAAAAGGCTCATCTGCGGGGGCCGGCCCTGTGGCTGAGTGACTAAGTTTGTGTGCTCTGCTTCGGCAGCCTGGGGTTCACCGGTTCAGATCCTGGGCATGGACCTACACACCACTCATCAAGCCATGCTGTGGTGGAATCCCACACAGAAGAACTAGAAGGACCTACAACTATGGACTGGGACTCTGGAAGAAAAATAAAGAAAAAAAGAGGAGAATTGGCAATAGATGTTAGCTCAGGGCCAATCTTCCTCACGAAAAAATTTAAAAAATGAAAGGCTCACCTCCTATTGTGCCGTGAAGAACCTAGAAAGCAGCTACAGAGCCTCAGGGCTACCAAATGGATGTTAAACCCACGCAGAGCTCTTTTCCTTTCTCCAAGGGGGACCCCCCCAAACCCTCGTCCAGTGGCTGTAGCTCTTAGTTTATATACAATTCTAACAAGTTTTTGTTTGATTTCCAAGCGCAGAGGTTTTAGAAGGAAGGACACTGGCTGTTGTGGTGTGTTTGCCTGGTGGTGAGTGAAAGGAGCGATGGCCTGATTGCTGGGGGAGCGGAGGAGGACCGGAAGCAGCAGCAATGAGGTCTCAGCAAATTCCACAGCCGCGCTGCCAGGCACACGGGCCGGGGGTCTGACACTCGTCTGAAGCCCCCGAAGGCTGCAGCTTATTGCTTTGCTCAAGATGTGGTGGCAATCATGACAGCTGTGATGTCGGGAGGAAAAAAATACGTATAGGTTCCGAATACAATAACTGATCTTTTTATGGATAATCTTGAGTTATAAGAAAAGGCTAAATTGTTTTCTTTAATCCCGATGATTCTATTTTTATAATGCTTTATACAGTATTTTCAGGCATATAACTCCATTTTAATCCTTGCTGTTAATAAGTGCTTTTTGCAGATAGAAGGCTGACTCTTAGATGCATTAAAGGACCACCTCAAGGCCACACAGGTCCTGAGGGCTGGAGCAAGGCCTGAAACTTGCTTTTTGGATTTTGAACTTGGGGTTCACACTATGAATGTGGCCCCCATTGTGGCTTTGCAGACACAGCTCTTCAGGTGTCTGCTGTGGAGTTTAGCTTGAGGCCGTCAACCTAATGAGCCCTGGCTTTAAGTATTTGGAGTAGTAAATTGAATTCAAGAGCGAACCTTAGCTCTCTGGGAAACTCTGTTAGCGTAAAGGCAAGATTTCTTAGGAGTAGCTTGAATGAAGGCACAGTGGGAAGGGACAAACAGGTAGTAGCAGGAAGTGCATAATGAGGAGTACAGGTAAGAAAAGCGAGAGCAAGAGGGCCTGGAACAGCTTTCAGAGGCCGGTTGTGCGACAGGGCACATGGCGTTTCCTTGGGGGGGATGTTTCTTCTCTCCTTTCCCTGACTCCTTCGATTTTGGTTGACCTGACTCTTCTGGGGGAGCAGGTTTACAGCCTAAGGCTCTTAGTTAAAAATAACTTTTATTTGCCAAGAGAGATTCATACTAACATGGGAAAAAATTGCTGTGGAATAGAGATTTTGATGACAAATAATGAGACAATATCCTCCAAAGGATACCCCACCTCTGGCTTCCTCGTGATGCCCAACCCCGTGCAACGGTCTGGGGAGGCCCGTGGCTCAGAACCATCTAGCTGCATTCCTGGTGGGAAGCAGGCAAAGCTGAGTGTTCTTATCCCTTCCTCCCAGACTCAGAGATGGCCATGCCATGGTTTGATTTATCTCTTTGTCACTTGCATTGAAGAGGAAGATTTAGCAAATGATGTCCTTTTATTGGAGGAAAGGGATCGAGATGGGTTTAATTTGGTGGTTCTTTGAAAGAAATCAACATCTGATCTAGTCTTTTAAATCTATGAAAGCTCAGTATAATGCCATTGGAGGTGTGCAGAGAGTTGACAGCATGTGACTTCTGCATTAGGATGACTTGGGAAATTCAGATTGAAGTGAACCCCGCATTAGTTATTTATTGCTGCCTAAAAAATTACCACAAAGATAGCCACTTAAAACAACATGTACTAAACCCCTTAAGCCACTGAAAACAACGTTTATCATCTCCCAGTTTCTGTGGGTCAGGAGTCTGGGCACAGCTGAGCTGGGTCCTCTGGCTTGGGATCTCTGATGAGGCTGCAGTCCAGATGACAGCCAGAGCTGTGGTTTCATCTGAAGGCTTGACTGGGGAAGGATCAGTTTCCAAGCTCATGTAGTCGTTGGCAGCATTCGGTTTCCTGCAGGCTGCCGGACTGAGGGCCTTACTTCCTTGGGGCTGTTGGCCAGAGGCCACTCTCAGTTTCTTGCCACACGGGCCTCTTGAACACAGTGGCTTTCTTAATCTTCCCAGGGAGGGAGAGAGTCTGCTAGCAAGACAGAAGTCATAATCTTGTGTACCTAACCACAGAAAGGACATCCTATCACCTTTACCATAGCCTGTTGGTTAGAAGCTAACCACTAGTCCAGCCCACACTCAAGGGGAAGAGATTACATAAGGCCATGAGTACCAGGAGGTGAGGATCATTGGGGTCCCCCTTAGAGTCTGATGCCACAGACCCACATCTCAAAACTCTTTTTTCTAGTATTCTTCAGAGCCTTTCCACGAAGGCTTTGCTTCTCTGGATATGGAAAGCATTGAATTTAACTAAGAGACTGAAAGAGGAGGATGGAAAATTCTGATTGGCTTTGATCTGGTTACTTATTTACCTTGATTGACTTATGACATGTCTTACAGAGGGCTTGAAATACTTGATTTCCTTTCAGCATCACTGTAATCCTGAGAAGTAGGCAGGGGAGGGAACCAAGATTTAGAAACAAGCTTGAAGCTTGTCCAAGCTCACAAGGGTTGGGAGCCCTTGGATTTTTAAGAGGTCCGAAGGTGTCAAGAGTAAAGGCTTTGTTGGGGTTAACCGACATGGGAGCACTTCCTCCCTGTGGGGGCAGGTTAGCTGGAGCTGGGCCGCTGGGTTACGTCAAATGTCAGGATGCCAAGTTCAGTCTGTGAGCAGATGTGAAGGTCAGACGAGGCTCCACAGGCAATGTGGGAAGTCAGGATTTGGGAGGGGTGGCCAGAGAAGCACAGCAGAGCCTGAAAGGACCAAGCCCCGTGACAGCCTTTCCTTTCACATAAGGTGGAATTAGGGGGTCGAAGGAACAGCTGCACGTTTCCTTGTTATTTGTTCGTGCCCCCAAGTGTTGAATTCGGAGTTTACAAGACCACTTGAAGCCACTGTTCTCTGATATCTGCCAAACGCAAGGCCAGTTTTTCTTCCCTACTACCTTTGTCTGCACAGCTGTGATGGAATTTATTTTTTTTTAGTTTTCTCTTATATTATAAAAATGAGCAGAAAATGGAAATGTGAAAATGCCAGTACTCATGGTAATGCATTTGAGGCAAAGATGGAGACTGTTAGATGGACGGACAATGTTGACTGTTTCGCTTCACTTTGCCACTAGTCAGATGATTTCAATTGTGAAAGGAAATCAAATGAAAGAGCACACGTGAACTGCTGGAAATGTGTCCCCTAGCCTCAAGCATTGTGTCTCAAAGGCCATGTTTAGTGATGGAGGGAAATGGGGAAATCTTTAAAATTATGGATTAAGAATCAACAGTAAGGAAAAAAAAAAACTTCAATGATTCAAATACGGAGAGAAATCAACAGACCCATAGAGCCTTTGATGCGAAGACCGTTTGCTCCAGACTCCTTCATCAAGGGGACAGTGTTCAGCCTCCTACTGACACATTTTTCAAGAAAGTTGATGACACCATCAGAATTGCCACGCAACTGCCAAAGTAATTCTTTAAAAACATAAATCAGACTCTCTCCCTCTCTCTTCTCTTCAAATCGCTCCACTTGCACTTAGAATAAATAAAGCCCCGGACCCAAACTATTGCTTTCTTGTCTGTAAGATCTGTCTCCTGATAATGTCTTTCTGTCCCCTCTCCTGCCATCCTTCCGCCATTGCTTGACTGAGCCTACCCTGGCTGTCAGCAACCTTCATCCCACGGGCCAAATCTGGCCTGCCACCTCTTTTTGTGTGGCCTGTGAACTAGGAATGGTTTTTACATCTTTAAATGGTGGATAACAAATCAAAAGGAGAGTGTTTTGTGACACATTGTATGAAATCCAAATTTCAGCGTCCATAAAAATCGTTAGTTTGGAGCACAGGCCTGCCCATTCATTTGCATATTGTCTGTGGCTGCTTTCACCCTCAATGGTGGAGATGAGTGGTTGCCGTGGAAACTGTGTGCCCTGCAAAGGCTGAAGTAATGACTGGCCCTTCACAGAAAGGTTTGCTGACTCTTGCTCTAGCCATGGCGGCCTTCTTTTCCCTTCTAGAACGGTCAAAACCTGTGCCCACCTCAGGGCCTTTTCTCTTGCTGTTCTCTCTACTTGGGATGCTTCATCTTTTCAACCTTTGATCAAATATCGCTCCTTTGATTTCTCAAAAAATTAAAAATAGAAATGCCATATGATCAAGCTATTCCACTTCTGGATAGTTATCCAAAGAATGTGAAAACACTAATTCAAAAAGATATATGCACCCCTGTGTTCACTGCAACATTAGTCACAATTGCCAAGACTTGGAGGCAACCCAAGTGCCCATCAACGTGTGAATGGATAAAGAAGATGTAGTGTATATATACAATGGAATATTACCATAAGCCATAAGAAAAGACAAAATGATACCATTTGCAACAACATGAATGGACCTTGAGGGTATTAGGCTGAGCGAAATAAGTCAGACAGAGAAAGACAAATACTGTGAGTTCGCTCATATGTGGAAGATAAGCAAACAACTATATATGTAAGGAGAATAGATTGGTGGTTACCAGAGGTTAAGAAGGTGTGGGAGGGTGAAAGTGGTAAAGGGGCACATATGTGTGGTGACAGATGGAAACTAGACCTCTGGTTGTGAACAGGATGCAGTCTATGGAGAAGCCGAAATATAATGATGTACACCTGAAATTTACACAATGTTATAAACCAATGTGGTCTTGATAAAATAGTTAGAAAAAATGAATATCACTCTGCTTTGTGTCCACATTAGCTTGAATAGGTTACGTTGATAACATCAACTATGTCAAAGTATTTATTTATTTCTTTACTTATTAGTTTGTTCCTCCCACTTGAGTGTAAACTCTTGGAGGGAGTGCTTCTGTCTTGCTCACCACCTGGGAAGCGCCTGGCAGAATAAATGTTTATTGACAGATTGCATGAATGAATGGAAATCAATGCTGAATCTCCAGCTCGATCCTGTGCTCCATCTGTGCAGCCTTCTCCGCAAAAACAAACTCATTTTCTCCTTTGTACGAAATGTCATTTTCAGTAGGCTGAGATAATTGGAATTTAAGATAAGACGTCACAAAATTAAACTTATCGTTTATAATTTAATTTATTTTTTAATATTTTAAATAATCCTGAATAATCAGCCGTATGTCATATGACACTCGAGGAGTAAAGAAATGAAACATTTACACCATAATTAAGATTTCATCATTTTTTTTAACTCTTTCCCCTCCTTGACGCCACTCTTATAGCATGTAAGGATCTGTATATTCCAAATTTCAAACTTTCAATTTGTGGCTAGTTTCTAGGAACACGTTTTCTAAAAGAGAAGATGTGGAATGGATGTGTTTGCACACATAAGGATGCACAGGTGAGACGGATGTGCTGTGGGTGGACATCCTAGGATGGCTTTTCCTCTGAGGACACCAGTCCACTGCAGGAGCCACAGAACTGTCCACATAACATGTAAGAACTAGCTACTGCCTCCTTACACAGACAGCCTGTTCTTCACCTCATGGTTGCACAGCATGGAGCAGGCGAACACTTTGATGCGATCAAGGGTGAATGTGATTTTTTTGTAGAGTGGAATGTCGAAAAGCAAGCAGCCTCTCCATCTCAGTGTTGACCATAGACGCTTATTTTGGAGACTCAAAATCTGTCAAGAGGCTAAGAGACTGCTGTTTCACTGCAAATCTTAGTGGGTATGGCTGCCATTCCCGGTAGGGCATCCTTGCTGCTGTCAAAGATAAGTCTCCGTTCTCTCCCCAGCCAGTTCTTCTGGTCCGCTAATGTTCGCCGACTTCCCTCTCTGGGTCACCCACCTGAGCCACACCAGCAGGGGAGACATGAAGGACCATTCCTGTCCTCAAGGCGCTCACTCTCTGGTTTGGGGAAACAGATGGGTGTGTGGGCAGTCACCATACACAGATGGTAGACATAAGACGCTGCTGCAAGGGGATAATCGGGGGGACAGTTCCCTTGGCTGGAGCCAGGGATAGTTTCTGGTGGACCATGATGGCTGTAAAGTAGTGAGCCAGGTGAGGGCAAGGGAGAGCTGCCTGGGCTGAGCCAATGTCCAGAAGGTCATCGTGAAAAGCCAAACCCAGCCATGGGAGGCTGGGAGGCCAAGCTGATATGGCGGGAGGGATGAGAAGGGGCGAGAGGCAGCCCCATCACCTTATCCAAAAGCTTGACTCCTCGTTGCCTCCAGAGTTAAGTACCGTGGAGACCTCTGTCTGCAGGGAGGCAATGCTATATTGGCCAGGGAGCACCGAGGTCCTTTTGGGAGTTGTTAGTCTTGTGCTTCAGGGACACAGAATAGCCTTTGCTTCTGCAGAAAGCCGTTACCACTCTTGCTTTTTGTACGGTTGTTAACAGAACAAAGACATTGGAGTCAGACACTGGCTTTGCCAGGACAACATTTCTGACCCTGGGAAGTTTCTCAGTCTAGCTCAGCCTCAGTTTCATCATCTGTTGAAAGGGCATAGCTATAAAATCCACCTTGTAGAGTTGTTCTGGGAATTAAGTCAGTTAATACATGTATAAAGCACATAGTATGCACACATTCAATGCTCCCTATCACTACTATTGTTACTATTTAATTTATTGCTCTCTCAATCCAACAAATGATATGTTGTGAAAAGTTTAGCTCTTGCCATCAAGTATCAGCTGTGGAATAAGATTGAGGAACAGGTAGCAGTTTCAGTACGGGGTTTTGTTTTGTTCTATTGAACAAGCCCCCAACATGTGCACCATGCTCGTTTAATTACATCTTCCTGCTTCCTGCCCTCCGGTTTCAAATGCAGGAATCACCATATTAGCATGGTAATGTCGCAGTAATAAGCTACCAAGTCTATGTAAATAAGGAACATCTGTGCAATATTTATGACCCATAAAACACAGTTCTACTCTAAAATGTTGTTCTAATCCCAAGTAGGTCATTGCGATGGAGCCGTGATCAGAGGACCCTCATGGGGCCCTCTGCTCTGTTCGCCGAGGTCTGTGCCAGCCTGCCCAGATGGGAACGGGCAGTGCCACATGGCACTTGGCGAAAATTGGACTCCTGAGGGGTTTTTTGCCCATCAGAGCAAAAAATGAGTTGTCTTTTTGAAGGAAAAATGGGGTAAAGGTGTTTTTTATCAAGAACAGCCAGCTCTCAGTGGTGTGCATGGGTTTAGACACTCTGTGGACGGTGCAGGGGGAATTTTAAAGCCCAGCTTGGTCTCCTGACATTCGGTGCATGTGTGTTGCATGTCTTACCATTTTTGCTTGGGTGTCCAGGAAACTCCGAGTCAAATTTGCAGCCCAGTCTTAGTGATGATGTAAGATGTCACAGTGGGGGATTTCTGTAATACCTGCCTGTCCCTTTGGTCTTGATTTTTTTCTGCTTATTCTGGTTTCCTTACTTATGTTCTCATTGGATTCTACGGGGTTTTATAACCTAACTTATAAATTCTTTAAGGATCCTGTTGGGGTAACATTAAGCTCTTTCTCCTTCTTGTCATTCGATGTGTTCTTAAAGTCTGCAAACTCATTCACATGATTGGCTAAGAAAAACGCCAGGAGAAAGATAGACTCTATGTGCCCAAGGTCAAGTTCGGTCTTGTGGATAGTGTACACCAGGCTCAGCACGCTTTTTCTACAAAGGGGGGTCAGTGAAGCAGAGACATATGTAAATGTGTAAATTAATGGGCATGGCTGTGTTCCAATAAAACTTTATTTATAAAAACAGGCAGCTGGCCCGCAGGCCATGATTTCCTGATCCTTGTGTTAGTGTAACATACGTATAGAAAATTCACTAGTCACTGAGTATCCCCCTTGACAAACTGTCATCACAAGATGACACTCCTGTGAAGCCACCATAGAGGCCAGGAAGTAGAAGACAACTGACCAGGGTCTTAAAGTGCCCTCATAGCTCTTCCCATCTGTTACTCCTCCTTCCACTCTGCAGGTAACCAAGGGCTTCTAAACGTAGTAAATAAATTTTGTCTTACATTAAATCCTGCCTATGAAAACACTGTAGATTTAAAAAACAAAATCATTCTCATAAGGCAGACGATGCATGGGTAAGTGTGGGCTTCTACCTAGCTCTCCTGTTGACTGGCTCTATCGCTTCGATCAAATTATTGATAAGCCCTTTGAGCCTCAGTTCCTTTAGCTGTAAAATGGGAATATTAATGCTTGTTTCCAGGCATGTATGAAACATCAGTCGGATATCATATGTGAGGTCCTTAATGCAGTCCTGTGTACGGAAACCACTTACTTTTATTTTTTTTTCAACTAAATCGCTTTATCTCTGCTGGCAACCCCTTCTTTGGGTGCAGCGAGGTGCCACTCTTTGGGACTGTCGCTCACTCTAAATAGAGAGTAGTTATTAATCAGCTGAACTTACTTGTGTGTCAGTAAGCAAGCCTGGTCAGCCCCAGCGTGCTCAGCTTCTTTCAGATTTATTCTGGCTGTTGGAGGCCTCTGTGAGCCCTCCGTGGGCATTTGGTTTTCCCAGAGCACCAAACAAATAGCCGTTGTGGGGATTTCCTGGCACGGAGACCTCCCTGCTCGTTTGTATTCCGGTGGCTCCTTGCTCACACATGGGCACTTGTCTCCTGGGCTCAAGTCTGCTCCACTGTACGGGCGGGTGGGCTGCCCTGGGCAGACCTGCTTCCTGCCGGGGCCCTTTCCACATTGGTCTTTTTTGGGGGAGGGGTGGCAGGAGGGATTGGCTCCTTTTTGGGTCAACTTGCCAGTGTCCCTGTCAGCAACCCAGCAATGTACACACGACAGAGCTGAATGTAATCGTGTTAGGAACGACTCTGTCTTCACCGATTTGCTTTGGCAATAGGAGGCCTGGACGTGGTAGGCGGGATCCACAGCCGCAGCAGAAGTTAACCATACCTTGGGAACGTGAATTGCCATCCTCGCTCCCAAGCGCCTCCAATTCCTCCGTCCAGAAAGGAATATTTAGGGAGATCGTTACCGATGTTGGAGAGGACATTATAGGGAAGGAGTGCTCCACCGCCAGAGAGCAACGCCGTAAAGCCGAAAATACCCCTCTGGACGGGCCTGAGTGGCCTGCGAGGAGCGAAGCTTTTCCCTTTCTGTGCGAAGAGTGGGATGGGGAGAAGAAAGAGAGAGGAAACGGAATTCTACGTGCCAGGCATCAGGCCAGGGGCTTGTACAAACATCATTTTGTAAAATCCTCAGCCCAACTCTGAGAGGCAGATATTAGTCCTCCCATTTTATAGATGAACAACTGAGGCTCAGAGAAATGGGATGAATTGCCCCAGTGTTAGGCAGCAAAGACGTATTAATGATAATGCTGTTGCAGATGCCAGGGTGTGTCCCGTCCACAGGCTCTGGGCCCCAGCCAACTTCCAGTGCATCTCTTTTTCCAAAGCCAGACGTTAATGCCCCCACTCCCACCCCACAAGCAGCTCTCACCCAGTGACTGACAGGAGGTGAGGTATAAGTACCCCAGCTCCCTCAGCGTCAGCTAGAACTCACAGTCACGTGTTCCGTGCTTGATCCCAGAGTGCCCTCGTGGGATTAAGTTCCAGTTGCCCACAGTGGTTGCTCGTTTGGTAACACACCCTATGTTGGCTTGTTTCTTTCCATGTCTCGCTTCCCCTCTCCTTAACCAGTGTTTCCTAGGATCACTTTTGAAATAAGCTATTTGTTCTCTAATCCTGGTCTTGAGGACTGCCTCTGGGAGAACCCAAGCTAAGTCAAATGCTAATAATTATAATAATAATGACAACATAATAATTATTGCTGATATTTACTGAGCAGTTCCTATGTTCCAGCTGCTGTGCTAAGCCGTTTAGATGGATTTTGTCACTAAGAAACTTATGAGGCAGGGGTTACTACCATTTTACATGTGAGGGAACTGAAGTTCAGAGAGGTTGAATGACTTGTCCAAGGTCACACAGCAAAAGAGTTACACACTTAACAGAGCCAGGATTCCTCTTCTAGGTTTTCTGACTCCATGTTCAGTGCTCTCCCCAACCGGCTGTCTGTTTATCCACAAGTTGTACTTGGTAACACTTGGATTGTCATGGGATGGAATTGTTTGAGGAGGTGCTCACACCCTTGGGGGTGTCTTGCTGCTGTGACTGCTCGGGCCCTGTAGTGGGGTCTGGCTATGTGTTCTGGGGTTATAAGAAGCTTTAATGGGAGCACAGACAGGATGGGGGAGATGAGACATTACCATATAATTCATCCTGCTTTGAATTGGACTAAAAGCCAGACGTTCTTTGATGGTGAACATGGTTTTAAAGACCTTCTCCAGGACAGCGACTCCCACATTTGCATCTGCAGTACAGAACTCTCTCCAGAGCACCTGACTCCAATATCCAACCACATGACAATTCCACCTGTACGTCTAATGAACATCTCCCATTCAACTTGGCCAAAATTGAACTCCTGACTTTCCAAACTTCCCTCAGCCTTCCCAGCATCCGTTGATGGAAACTCCACACTTCCAGTTACTCAGGCCAAACCACCTGGGTCTTTCTTAGTGCATCTCGTCTCACACCCAACGTCCAATCCGCAGCAAGTGTGCTGCGCTGTCTTCCAAGTACATCCAGGGTCCCACGCCCACCACCTCCACTCTACCCTCTGGCCACACCACCCTCTTCTCCCTCTGGGGTTAGTCTGAGAATTTCCTAATCACTCTCCCTTCTTCTGCCTTTGTCTTGTGAGAATCAACTTTCAAGATGGCAGCCTGGGTGGTCCATTTACAATAAGAATTGGATCATGTCTCTCCTCTGCTCGGAGCCCTCTCCCGGCTCCCCAAGTCACTCAGTGAAACCTTCACTCAGTCCTTCCGTGAAGGGCCCACAAGTCCTACGACTCTTCAGACCTCATTGCCCTCCACGCTCCCTGGGCTCCACCCCCGGCTTCTTTGCTCTTCCTCCGACACGTCAGGCACACTCCTGCGTGGGGTCTTTGCTCTCCTTGTTCTTCCCCCAGATACTGCTGGGCTAATTCCCTTGCCTCCTTGGAGTCTTAAACCATACTTCTTATTAAGCTTATTAATAAGCCAGGACCAACTGTCCTGGGCAAATTAGTAAGATCCCCTGAGTACCTCATTTAGTGTTGCTCCCTCATTTAGTGCCCACTCCCTTCCACCCATAGTACAGCTCTGGGTGAACTAGCAAGGGGGATCACATAAGTTTCCATTTGTTTGTTTGTTTTCTCCTTAGCACAGTTCCACCTATACAATGTACTTTATTATATTTCTAGTTTATTGTCTGTTTCCATCTCTCACCTGCAATAAGATGTAAGCCCAAGAGGACAGGGATTTGTGTCTTTTTTATTGCTGTGTTCCAATGGCTTAGAACAGTGCCTGGCATACAGTAGGCATTTAATAAATAGGTGTTGAATGCATGAACTGATTCATCCCACCCAGCCCACCGCCTGGGGGTGAATTCTGGCCAAGGAGCTGATCAGTGTAGGCATACCCCTCCTCTACTCTCAAAAGGTTCAACATGGTGCCCCCCTTGCAAGCTGGGCAGGGAAGCCATCACAGCTAGTGTCTCCTGATCATCTCAGACGCACCAGTCTAGTTGTAGCAGCTTTTTCCATTGGGAGATCAGGAACTGATAAGAACCTGGCATTCTTGGTGTGTACAGAATATATATGTGTTAATCCTCCCTTCTCCACTCAAGTTGGCATTGGGCTTGAGCCAACCATTCATTCTCCTTCTCCACTGTAAACCATAGTGGGAATTTTTCGTGTGGCTGAATGGGATCTCAGGACCGTTTTGGAACCACGGAACAGCACAGCCTGGGGAGAAGACTTTGTTCTGATTCAGCTTTTTATAGCAAGATGCCAGCTAGTCATGTCTCTCAACCTCTCTCTCTGTCCCATCCATCTGTCCATCTGTCCATCTCTCCACCCACCATCATTTGAGCTCCTTGGGCACAGAGCCCTGGATTCCAGTCCTGTTCTGTCATTAACTTCCTGGGAAATGCCAGGAAACCATTTCCTTTGTTTGGACCTCAGTGTCCTCTTTTGTAGAATGGATCTTGCTAAGGACCCTCTGAGTCTGTAGCTCCTAACTCTGAGCTGCCGTTATGTGCAAGCTTCGTGCTTGCCACAAGTGGAGCTGTTCACTTGTTCTGTGTTTCCTGTCCCCAGGGCTGACCAGGAAATGAGACCTTTGACCTTCCAGACAGCAGGAGCGAGTAGAGAAGCCCCAACACAGGGTCCTCTGAGCACTCCTTGGGCCTTTCTGAGCCTCAGTGAAGTTCCGTGTTGCTTGGGAGTGGTGTGTAAGGGAGTCCGGATAAAATGATGGACAGGTTGTAAAGTGGTGGAGGAAAGTTCTCAGTGGAGGGATGCTGAGAACAGGGATCATTTTGGTAAAGAGAGGAACTTGACGAGTGACTGGGTTCTCTTCACGTATGTGGAAGAGTCTTGTGCTGGGGGCACAGGCTGCTAAATTCTGAGGAGTGAGAAATCAGTTTACGTTTCTAAAGGGACATAAGCAGTTTTGAGGAATAGCTCTCCTGTAGGAGAGTATTAATTGCTTTAAGGGTTCCATGTTTCCTTCCCCCAAAGACCCGAGGATGTAGGGGGCAGGGTATCTTCTCATCTGGAAGGAACTTGCTGCAGTTCTCTTTTTTGGGGAAAGGATACCGTCATCTCCAGAAGTTTCTCCACAAACCACCTAATTCTGAAAGATTTACTTCGCTCCCTCATCTCTGTTGGGGGTGAGGTGGGTTAGGGGATATGGGTCTTGACGTAGGAATAGGAGTTGGCCATTGTGAAGGGCAAATGAATTAGAGGCAAGTGAACTAAACTAAGAGGCAGAATTCTGAGTCAGTGTGAAGGGTTCAGGGAGCTCTCTGAGCTGATATTGCTGGCAAGAGGATGGGAAGGGGTGTGGTGGGAAGTGAGGCTGGAGATGCAAGCAGGGCCATTGACACCAGGAGTTCTGAGGGCAATGGGAAGCCATTGGCAAGCTCTAAGTAGCAGAATGACATAATTTAATTTGCTTTTTAAAGTAATTAACTCTCCTGGTTGGTAAAAGGATGAATCGGAAAGGACAAGCCCAGAATCAGGGATATAAATGAGGAGAGCCTGGAATATTTCAGATTAAGGATTGTAAATCTGAGGTAAAAGCAGCCGTGTGTGTGTGTGTGTGTGTTTGCACGTGCACGTGCACATTGTGATAATTGAGGAGGAAGTGGATTTGACATTACATGGTGACTGAGCAGATGCTGAGGGAGAGGAGAAGTCGAGGATGCCTCCCAGGATCCTTAATGCAGGATATGCATGGTGGTGGGAGCCTTTTCTGCAGGTGCCTATCCAGCATTAGTTCTCGCTTTCCTCTTCCTAATTGCACCTATATTTTTATTCTCCTTTGCTAGGAAGAGATCTCCCTCCTGATAACCCCACCCCCATCCCCCAATCTGAGAGCTGGTTTTAGCCAATTGGGGTTAATCCAGCTTTCATAGGCACCGTGATTGGCTTAGGCCTGGGTTCTTGAACCACTTAGCTCATGCATTTCCTTGGGCACAGCAATTAATGAATAAGTGGCATGTGACCCTATCTGGGCCAGTGAGGAGACCAAGGGGAAGCCAGTCCTCCCTCTGCCTCTGGATGTGGTGTTCACTGTGGGTCTGAGAGGTGGCAGGTGCTCTGGCAGCTTAGGGCTTTCCCTGAGATGCCCCAAGCCTAACTTCCAGGCCATTTGATTCTGCTGTTGCTTCGCAGTGCATATTTATTTATATGTGTTTGTTTTTAACACTGTGTTTTAACCTGAAGGTAGAGACTAATCTTTATACAGATACACACACTCGCATACTTTTGTATTTGGAAAAAAAAATGGTAAAACACAAAAATACAACTCATCCATAATTTGATCACTCTATCTATCTCAATTATGTAAAATAAGAAGGGAAAGTTTCTATCTCCGTAGCCCATTGGCTTTTCCACTTCAGCACACACAGGGCTAATTATTATTTTCTATTTGATGTATATCCTTTCTGACTTTTTCCTAAGGGTATGCAAACACGTGTATATGCAAACACCACACATACTTTTTAAACAACGTCTCAGTCATGCTGTACACCTTAGTCTCCAATCTCAAGATCCTTAGCTTCATGGAGAGGAATGGTCAGAGAAATGATTCTCTCTGTGTGTCTTCAACATGCCCTTTTCTTATGTTGTCTTATGTCTGATGCCAGCTGACTTTTCCATATGTGTGTTCACGTACTTGCCACTGGGTAGATGCCCCTTAGTCTTAGGACAATGAAATATCTGGATTTGAGCAACTGTGAGCCTTCCCCTAAATTCTCCCGGCCAGTACACAAAAGCATAGGGAAATAGGGAGTAGATAAAGCCTGGTTGAAGGGAAAAATGGGGAATGAGTTAGAAAAAGATCAGGGTGAGGTTTAAGTAATACAATCTCCATTTCAGGTTTTGGAATGGAATGCCAAGTGCAGAATGTTAAATGGGACATTTTCAGAGCTTGGGAGAAGTGTGATATATAGTATGTAATTAAGAGGCTGAGCAGAATGCCGTTTTTTATATCCTCTCCTTGTCACTCGTGCAGATTTGATTTCAAATATGATTTTAGAGGTTACAAGGGTAATTAATTGTATGGTCTCTTCCAGGAAATATCATTCACCTGAGTAACATCTTCTAAATTGACAGACCCAGAGAAAGAGTGGGTGAAGGAAAATATAAGACACTATGAATGTATTCACTTAAAAAATATTTTTTAGGTACCTACTATGTGCTGCTGAGATTGGGGGATTCAGTAGGGATGGCGCGGAACTGGGGGACCTTGCCTAGTCTAGCAGGGAACAGAGAAGGCAAATATATGGGCAAAGCTACTCTGGGAGAGATCTGTGGGTCCCAGATCACGACTGGCTGCCTGACTCGGCTCCCTCATTTGGGTGGGATTAATTCATATATTTTATTTTTCTTGTCTAGTTATAGATTATTTTAAACAAGTAAGACAAGCCCATTTAAGACAACAAAAGATACTAGAGAAAAAAATATCAGAAGCAAAAATGGTGTCTCTCTGTGATCCTGTTACGTAGAGCCAGCCACATTAGTATTCTGATAAATTTCTTTTCATTCTTTTTTTTCTTTTTGGCTTGATCTCAGAATGGAAGCTTATTTAGTTAGTCTTTGAGCCCATTGTTAAACCTGAATGTGGGACAGAGTCTTTTCCTGAGCAGTTTGTATGTTTGATGAAACTGTTGTTTCCCTGATGAGGAGTGAACCCAGAATGAAATGTTTAAAGCTTCATCCAGATGTCACTGTAAAAGGAAGCTGTGAATCCTTCATCCTGTTGCTGACTCCAAAAATGGCTGGCTCTGTCAGGTCGATTTGCTGAGGTCATCCTTCTCCTCTGTCTTCAGGTGAGTTGGGAATTTTACCTCTTAGTCTCACTAGTCTGCTAGTTCTTGATTTCTTTTCCTTTGGTGAGGAAAATTGGCCCTGAGCTAACATCTGTTGCCACTCTTCCTCTTTTTGCTTGAGGAAGATTGTCGCTGAGCTAACATCTGTGCCAATATTCCTCTATTTTGTGTGTGGGATGTGACTACAGCATGGCTTGATGAGCAGTGTGTAGGTCCTCGCCTGGGATCTGGACCTGTGAACCACGGGCTGCCAAAGTGGAATGTGTGAACTTAACCACTATGCCATCGGGCCAGCCGTGTAGTTCTTGATTTAATTTTGATGCATCTGTGGATTCAGTGGAGTGTATCTTTAAGAAATTAGACAAGCAAGAGTACATGTGTGTGGTTTGTTTATTCAGATCCCGAGTCTGAGTTCCTGGATTTAAGGCCCAGTTCTCAGAGTCCCTAAAATTTTCTGAGACTCAGTTTTCTCATCTGCAGAATTTGCTTTCTTGCGATTCATTGTTAGCTTTCCTTGTTTGAAGCTTTCTGTTCCTGTGCCGTGGAGGCTCTGCCATCTTTTACTGCACTGAGGTGCCAGGGTAGAGACATGTTCTTGAGTATTTAGGTGGAGAATCTTCAGGACATCAGACCAACTGTGGTCTGTTCATTCCCTTCTCGCACACGAGGTTAAACATGGAGGCAGACCACGCCTGCCTTCGTCTCCAGGAAGGCAGAACATTCCATTGTGGGAGCGCTGTCATAATGTCCCTCTAGTGTCCTTCTCTCGCTGGGGCTGAGTGCGTTTCAGGTGTTTGAAGACCCTGGGAGGTCATGACAGCAGTTGTGATTATGGCTTCTGGGAAGAGCAGTGCTGGGTCCACCAATAGGAGGCTCCAGCAGATATGGCGGCGCATTAGTTGGGGAAGTAGACCATAATCCTTTACTGGTCACTTATGTGTTGTTTGGAGATCCATTTAAGAGTCTCCAAATTTTTGTGTCCCAGGGGGTGCCTTAACTTATTCGAGTAATGGGCACAGTGGAGGACAGCCTTCAGGGTGAGGTTAACTGCGGGCAACACTCCTTGGCTCCAGCCAGCTGTTGCCATGAGGCACCTGGGGCTCAGTCTTGCCCATGCTTTCCATTTTCAAGAGAAAGTCTAAATCCAACTTTTTATGGGAAATCTCCCAATTTTAAAAGTTGAGCACTTTCTAAACAAAATATATTCTATTGTGTGGATCCAACACAACCTAAGTGTGGGTCATAAATTGGATTAGAATTATCGAGAAATTCCCTTCTGGTCTTTACAGTTGAAGATTCTGTATTCCTTTTCACGTCTCCTCCTCCCTGCGCATCTCCAGGGTGTTGGCGCATTCCTCCCCCGGACCCATCACAGTTCTCCTCCTGCTTTGAATGAGTCCAGGTGGTTGTCATTTTATTTCCAAAAATGTGAGACCAAGAGACCCCAGTGTTGTAGATGCCGTGTGGCATGTCAGAAGAACTGTGATCTTGCATATCAAAATACAACAGCATTAAATGAGGGTTGTGATTTATGCCGTTGTAGCAAGAACCCCCTTCCGCTTGGTGCGTGTCCTGCCCATGCGAGATTGTATTAGGGCCTTTCACATACATTATCTCATGCACGGTGAGTGAGGTGGATGCCCTCCACTTTGGAGAAGCTCTGTGAGGTTCGATCACTTGCTCAAGGATGCACAGCTGGTAAGGGACAGAACCCAGCTTTCTTGTCCATCTCTTCCACTGCAGAATGGGCTGTGCCTCACCACTTCACGGAGATGTTATTTCCCTCTACCCCGGGCCATCACAAAGACCTCCCTGAACCATGCCTTGCGCGTAGTAGGTCCTCTATAATTGCCTTTCTTGATAAGGATAATGTTTGGCTGGCTTTTCTCCATTGGGTAGAATTAGCCTAATGGAAGCAGTTTTTCAAGGCATATAATGAGCCTTTTTATACTGAATTTTCATGACAAAGTTTATTTTGTTGAATTACAAAAGAAAGGCAAATATTTACAAATTTTTACTTTATTAAAATGTAATGCATATGGGCATATTTTTAGAAATGATAAATTGTTTCCTTCACAAAGGGATCTGGGGAGAAAGAAATGTACTACATTTAAAAATTATATACTGTTCTATAATTGCGCAAATCAAATACATGTATTATTTGTAATTACATCGGTAATATATGTAATTACATGAGAAAACAATTAAAGCAAACTGCATTCCAAGCGAACATGAATCAAGACTTTTTTTTTTCCTTTTCCCCAGTTACTCTGCAGCATTAATTTGTCTCGCAGAGGTAAGAATATCACACAGACATTTTTAAAAACATCCCTGACCTACCTCAGGCACTTTAAAGATTTCTCGAGCAGCAGATACTGTTGTTCTGTAATCTCAGAGGTGAGGGTGAGACCTGTCTTCCTTCTTCACTTCTGCTGCCTTATTTTTTTGCCTATAAAAAAGGTAGCAGACGGTACATTTTTGAGGCATGCTAACTCTGTACCACCGCTGCCCCTGAGCCTCCAGAATGGTTCTGCTATGGGTAATTTCTTCCCGAAAAAACCAACCCACATATTCTTTATTCCTTCTGCAAAATAAATAGCTAGGCTGCTTTTGGGGATAATGAGCAATGACCACTGGTTGGAAATGCACGTTTTTTAAAGAAACTTAGGTTATGCGGAACATACTTTAAGTCTCTGATCTCAGGGGAGATTTATTCCTTGAACTGTTTGTTTTTCAGACAATTATAGAGTGCCTGCTCTGTGTGTCAGTTGCTGTGCTGGGCACTGGGGTTACAGAGATGAAATATCCAGTTCCTGTTCCATGTAGATATAGTTCAATCTGATGAGTGAAAGACACAGAAACAGATATGATGTGATCAGGAAGGTGCTGAGAGCCCGTGACAAGAACCCGGGGCCTCTGAAGAAGAGGGATCCAGAGGACCACACAGGAGGGTGACGGTTTGGAAGGAATAGATAGAAATGATTGCGATGGTTGCCTCTGCTCCCGGGATGGGATGGATTGGTGAGAATGTATTTCAGGCAGGGGTGAGGGATGTGTGAAGGCAGTGGGATGTGAGCAGTTGAAGCACACTCTGGAATTGCGAGTTCTCTAGAGTTGTGGAGGTCAGCTGTGAGAGTGTGGCAGGAGGTGGGGTTAAGCGTGGAGGCAGACCGTGCCTCCCAGCCTGGGGGTGTGGAAACGTCAAGGATCTGTGTTTAGGTTGCACTCATGGAACTTCTCCCACACCTTCTTTGCAGCTTCCACAGAGCCCTTGCTTTGTTTGAGGAGATCTTTTGTGGTTAAACTCTTGTCTGGGTTACGGAGTTATTCATGCTGTCTGATCCCACGGGAAGGATCTAGACGGGCCGAATGGCGCGTGTGCTTATTGCCAGGGGTGAGAGAGCTAAGTTCTGCGGTCTGGCTTGGCATTGACCAGATTCTCCTTTCACCTGAAGTCCCCTTCGAGATCTGTCCACAAAGAGAGGGAGAGAGAGGGTGCTGCTCTCGGAGGAGGGCTTTGTCGACAAAGAGCAGCCTTTGCAGGTGCAGGATGGAGAAGGCAGGCTCTTGGGAATATACAGAGAAACATAATTCAGTGTTGCAGGATGGAGAAGGCGGGCTCTTAGGAATATACAGAGAAACATAATGCAATGTTGCTTTGCTCTCTGCTCCTCCTGTCTTCTTCCACTTTTCATCAAAATCTCCATACAGACTTAAAATGTTAGCAAACAAGAGACTGTGGGATGTATTGTTGAATTCTACGTCTGTTGGTCAGAATATAAATATCACTTAATTCCTTCGTGTGTTCAGCAAACATTAATGGAGTGCCAGTCTCTGTGTAGGGGGTTCCATCTCTGCCCTTAAGAAGTCCCTGGTCTCATGGGAGAGGTAGAATGAATTGTTGGGGGATTTCTGACTGAGGGATGTAGGGGGATGATGATGATGATGACGACGATTATGACAATGATGGCGGTGGCTGGCATTTACTGAGTTTCTGTTTTGCAGCAAGGATTATCTTCATGTCTATTTTGTGAGGGAGGAACTATTGTCTCCCATTTCACTGGTGAGGAAACTGAGGCATAGGGGGTTTCTGGTAAGTGGAAGAGCCAGAATTCAGACCCAGGGCAGTTATTGAGCTCCTGGCCTGTGGGCACAGAGGAGGATGTAATCACTTTCATCTAGGGGGCACCAGGAAAGGTTTCTCAGAGCTGGTGCCCCTTCAGTGGGTCCTGAAGGAGGAGAAGTATCCAGAGGGATGACGGGGTGGAGTGAGCCTGGCTCGAGTAAAGCTGGGGTGAGTTATCAGTGGTGTTTCTGGTGGAAGGCAAAGGGCAGTGACATTGGAGTCAGAGAGGTTCTGTTGGGCTGCTCTGGGAGGGTCTTGGGTGCTGGCCAAGGATGCTCTGTCTTCCTGTTAGGGGATTTCGGATGACCTGTGAACACAGTCTGTTCCTACTGCAGCTGAAGGCATCTCCCAAGTCCTGTTTAGAATCCCTCGAGAGGCAGGATCAACAGGGGCAGCTCCAGGAGGTCTTGTGGAAGTGTGCACGATGCAGGGAAGGAAAAGAATACATTTGAAATACAAAATCAGGCACAGCGCCTTGAAAAGGACACGTGCAAGTGAGGGGCCCTGAAGTGTCAGCTTCATTAGCGTCATGCTGAATCCACCCCTGGACAGTCTTTTTCATCGACATCATGCTTATTTCTGCTCCAGTGCAGGAAAACAATGGTTCGTGTGTGTGTGTGTGTGTGTGTGTGTATGTATGTTTCTTTTTTCCATGTTCAGGACTGAGAGGTCTTTATTTTGTCACGACACCCACCAATTTTGGAAGGTGGCCTAACCATAGCCTCCTTTGAAGATATCTCCCAGGCTTGGCTAACTGGCTGCTCAGGACATGGAACCATCTTATGCATTCACATGTGGCCTCCTTGTACGCCTATTTTTTTCCCTGCAGAGGGTCTAGAGATGGTTAATATTCAGGACATAATTCCCAGAGCGTTCCTGCCTTGCTAAATTTCAGTTTGTATGTCTTTCGTCAAATATTTGGCTTAGCTGGGGCTGGTTGGCATATTGTGTTAGCTCAAAGTGATTTATTGTCTCCGTGTCATCCATTCAATACAGAGAGGTAATATTTAGTGTGTCAGTGGGGATTATGTTGTAATCTCAAGAAAAATATAGGAAGTTGGGTAGAGAAAAAAATCCAGGGAGAAGAACCAAGCAGTTATTAAAATAGACTTTTCTAATATATGCTCATTCGCTGAGAGTTACATCCACAACTTCATTTCTCATCCAAAAGTCTCCAAGAGCCCATTTCCAGTAGTTCTTATCCCTCCTTGCAGCTGAATATTTGGGGGTATTTTAAAGTGATATCATAAAATAGATTCAGAATGAAGTCCTATAAATGATCTTTAATCAACAGGCTCTGTTGCTTTATGGAACAGAAAACAGGGAACAAAAGACTATGATTTTAATTCAAGGAAAGAGAACTATTTATTTTAAGTATTTCTGCAGAATGGCAGCAGCAATTTCTTCAGTTATAATTAGACACATTGTAAGATGGACGATTGTGAAGAGCGTGATGCTTACTGGCTTTGGCGAGTTGGGGGCTATTCTGGATGATTCTCTGCTATCTGGCTGCAGATCCTGGTGCCAGAAATTAATCTGTGAACCAGGGCAGAACCAGAGAAAAATGAAAGCTGAAACTGTTCGTGTTCCCTTTTTCATCCTGAAAATGAGATTTCCTTCCTTCTGTCTTGAGAAGAAACTCCCGCAGCAGGTGTTTAAGTTGGGGAATTGCTTGGGTATGAGATGGGGGACACCTGGGTTAACAGTAGTTAATGAGAAAATCTGGAGGTGTTCAGTCAGGGGAAATTATATGTGTGTATAGAGTGAACTGTGGCAACTTAAAAAGCCTATATTATTTGGGGCTGCATTAAAAGAAATACAGGGAACAAACCTTTGGAGGTGATTGATAGATGGAAATTCTTGCTTTCTTTCAACAAGTGTTTATCAGGCCTAGGGAGACACTGGTGAACAACATAGACAGGTTTCTTTGGAGATCAGAAACTTTGGAAGGAGGCAGAATAATGAAGAGAAAATTACAAAACAGCAGGAGAAACCATGAGAGAAGTCCAGCATTGAATGTAGAAGCAGGGGCTAGGGTGAGGCAGGGGAGACAGCCTTCACCATGGCTTGGAGGTGAGCCAGCACGGCACTTTGGGGAACCAAAATGTTCAATGTGGCTGGAGCGTAGAGTTGGAGGGTGTACTACAGAGCAAGAGGTGAGGCTACAGAGATCAGATCCTGCAGAGAAATACAGACCATGGGGGTAAGTTACGACTGTATCCCTAGGGCAGTGGGAGCCACTAATGAGCTTTCCTGGGAGTGGATGGATTCCTGTGCGGTGGGAAGAACTGAGGGTTGCAACAGCAACATGGTTTCATTAGAGATATGGGTACCCCCTCCTGGATCCTCGCTCTGAGTGGCTGTGCATGGCAAAGCCAAAGCCTAAGAGTTCCAGCAGGCAGATTCTCTACTGGCTGTAGGTAGGACTTTCACATGATTGCAAATGCCTGGAAATGCGTGGGTTCCTCAGAAGGTGGTGTTTTTCCTGTTTTCAGATGTACTCAAGCAGAACCCCATGACCACTTGCCCAGGATGCTATAGAAGGCTTTCATGCATTAGGTGGAATTGGGGCTTGACTTCTGGATACCACCTTGGTCTGGTTGTTCTAATCAGTCAAATTGCCTTTTTTTTCCTTGGCTGAGGAAAATTTGCCCTGAGCTAACATCTGTTGCCAGTCTTCCTCTTTTTATTGCATGAAGAAGATTAGCCCTGAGCTAACACCTGTGCCAGTTTTCTGCTATTTTGTATGTGGGTCACCATCACAGCATGGTTGACGAGTGGTGTAGGTCTGCACCTGGGATCCAAACCTGCGAACTTGGGCTGCCAAAGCAGAGTGGGCAGAATTTAACCACTATGCCACAAGGCCAGCTCCTCAAATAGCCATTTTTGATGGAGGTGCTTACGTCAAGATCTTATGTTCAGCTTGCTGTCTGTCTGCCTCCTTTTGTAATTACTTCCTTCCCAAGTTTGTGTGGATTCTGTAGTCATCACGTCTGCCATTGTCCTTCCTGGAACCACAGGTCCCTTCCCGCTGTCTCTACATCGAGCCCAACACCTGGACAAATTCAGCTATTTTTCTTCTCTCCCTTTTTCAGATGGCTGGATGCTGCTGGAGGAAAATTCCTCAAACTGTAAAAATGTGGCCTCTAGCAGTATAGGGTGCCTAGCCTCATCTGGGCCCCAGGTTGGCTCTGTACCTTTTCCCTGTGCCTGGTCAGCTTTTTCCCAGTCTCCTCTGCAGCTCGCCACGTCTTTCTCCATGCCTGGCAGAGGTCTCTTTCCTCCTTCACAGAGAAAACATCAGTCATCTCATGGGCGCCCCCTCCACATCTGGCCACCAGCTCTCTGGGCTGTTGGCACCTGAAGCCCCCTTTGGCTTCAGAGGGCAACATACTGCACCTGCTCTCTGAGGCCTCCCCTCCCTGGGAACTTGGATTTCAGGAGTGTTCCCACCATTTCCAACTCATAAGACTGGCTCACTATGAGTAAGCATTTGAACAAACAATGCGGTTTATGCTGAGCACCTGCTTTCCTTCTGGGAGTCTGGAATTTTGGAATGTGCTGGGCAGAGGGTGCGTACATGAACAGCCCCCAGTAAAATCATTGAGTACTGAGTCTGTAATGAATGTCCCTCACAGACAGCACTTCACATTTGTCATCACAATTCGTTGGAGGAGTTAAGTGCATCCTATGTGACTCCACTGGGAGAGGACTCTGGGAGCTTCTGCCTGGTTTCCTCCAGACTTCACCTCATGCACCTTTTCCCTTTGCTGGTTTGCTTTCTCTCCTTTCACTGCATCATAGTGAAATCTTAGCCATGACTATGAGCTGAGACTTGTGAGTCCTCTAGCAACCTGTTGAACCTAGGGATGGTCTTGGGGACCCTGAGACACCTTCCCACCATCTTGGATATGCCCTCCGCTAATTCCTCTCAGCCAATGGAGAAACAAACAGATTAAGCCATGCCTCTGCCTTGACTCCAGGTCTTCCCCCAGCTGCTGCCCCACTGCCTTTGGTGCCATTGACCGGTCGACCACTCCTCCTCCTCTGGTTTCTTTGGCACGGGGGATTCTGGCAGCTCCTTTCCAGCCTCCTCTGCGGGCTGTTCTCTTGGTTGAAGTTGACTGGGGTTCTCTGCTAGGTTGACTTCTCCCTCTCTCCTTTGCACGTGCCAGTGGTTCTCAGTGGGCCGAGATGGGGAGGTTGCATGGGGATCTTTGCAAGCTGTCAGTGTCAGGCTCCTGCCTCGGGAGGCAGACCAGAATCTCTGGGGAGAGGAGCCTGCACAAAGTTTCCCAAGGAGTCTGGATCAGATCTGACCCCTCGGTTGAGAGCTGTCACCCTACGTGATCTCATCCACACCCGGTACATTTACATGACAGGCCCCTCCAAATCTGTACCTCCAGCTGAGACTTCTCTTCTGAGATTCGGACCCCAGCCAGAACAGGTCCTCCCTGCTTTTCTCCATCCCTGTCATTGCCACTACCTTTGACCAGGGTAGCATCTCTTGGACCCCCACCCCTGCCCCATTCTCCTACGGTGGCCCCAGGGACCTTTGTGCATAAGTGTAATACATCACACCCCTGTGTAAAACCCTTGAGCATCTCCTCGGTGCTCTCATGCTGGGCCTGGCGTTTGGCGGGTGCTTGGAGAGTTTCTGTTGAATGAATGAGTGAATGCATGAATGTGTAAGTGTTAGATTTTATTCAAGTGCCGAGTTAGCAACCCGGTGAGCCCTTTAGGCAGATAAGAGCCAGAGCTGAGATTTAGAGCCAGTGAGCTGTTGAATTTATATTGGATCAATTTGCTGAAGACTCTGGAAAGTCGAAAGGAGGTGGGAGAGGGGTAGCAGAAATGGGCACCACTTGCCTTTGTCTAAGAGTCATAGGAAGAGAAAGTGGAGAGGATTGTTGAGAATAACTTGGGGAGGGAGAGGGGAGGCTTCTGATCCCACTCGGACCCTTCCCCTCCTTCTTGGAGAAGAGGAGCTACTGCTAAGGCAGGCTCTTCGGAAAGGTGGTCATGCTCCCTGGTTTGAATCCGGCTCTGCTACATGCTGGCTGTGTGCTCCTGGACAAATGCTCTGTGCCTCAGTTTACCTTTTTGTAAAGTGGGGATCATGATGCCTGGCTCCAGGAGAAATCATGGGAGTCACTGAGAAAATGCGTGTAAAGCTGGCATGGTGATCACTCATGAAGGCTAGGTGAGATCTTCTGTTGGGGGTGTGGTAGAGGCAGCAATGGTACATCAGTGATTGTGACTAAGCTTAAGGCTCCATTGGGCAGCCGCCATACCTTTCTCCAGCCCCTCACGTGGACTCTGGCATATAATAGGTACTCAATGAAAGCCACTGAATGGATATTTGTGGCCTGAATGCTAAGTAAGGTTGGGGGTTGACTGGCAGTATTTGCCTTTGGTTGATATTCAACAAATTGTAGCTGTCACTCTTGTCATTTACCTGGAAATAAAAAGTGGTTGTCCAGGCCAGCCTCATGGCCTAGTGGTTAAGTTCAATGCACTCTGCTTTGGCAGCCTGGCTTTGGTTCCCAGGTGTGGACCTACACCAATCGTTGGCAGCCATGCTGTGGCAGTGACCCACATACACGTAGAGGAAGATTGGCACAGATGTTGGCTCAGGGCCAATATTCCTCAGCAAAAAAAAAAAAAAAAGGTTGTGATGGGGGTTTATTTCCTTTTATAGAGAACAAGCAGAGTGATTCCTTCCAGGCTTTATTGGAGTCACACATTTTCATGTGCCTTTCTTACATTGGGTAGGGCTGTTTTCTTAGCAAGGACACGCCTGGGGACTCACTCTCCTTTGGTGACAGAGACTGTTTAGTGAAGGACCAAGACCAGGCCATTTCCACAGAGGGCACAGAGAACACACAGTTCTGCTATCTTTAAAATTTCCAGTTCTGACCAGGGTGCCGTTGTGTGCCCTGTGGCCATGCTTGTTCCATTTCCCTTAAATGCCGGCTCATAGTCTTGGTCTTCTTTTGAGCCTCCTGCTCACATCTGTCATTTTTATTTGAGTAATCCAGTTCTTTTAGACTTTGGGCCTGATTCACTGTGTCAGGGTCTTCTCTATGCAACAGTGGGCACTTGCAGGTGCCTGGGGCACTGGCACAGGGTTGTTTCATTTGAGTCCTCCCAACGATTCTTGACATCATGGCTGCCATCCCTGTTGGTGAGTGAGGGAAGGGATGGCATTAGAATTGAAATAACTTGCTTTGGGAGCCAAGGTTAAGCTTAAGTCTTCTGAACCCTGTGTCGGGTGCTCTTTCTTCTGTGCCACTGTTGCCTCGAAGAAAGCCATTCAGAGGCCCGCCACACCTGGATCAAGGGCACCTGAATGCTAAGTTGTGGATGACTTGGGGGTGGTTCTGTGGATACCCAACTGTTGGCATTGGAGGTCTCTCCAGTGGTTGGTTTATGTGGATCTTGTTTCAAGAAACTGTTCTAGGAATAAAGTCAGTGTAATTGAAAGCAGCTCCACATTGCAAAGCATTACACAGATTGCTTGATGAGTTTACGAATAGTTGATATGGTCAGTTGTAAAAATGGCCATCAATTCTCTACCTTACTTGCATCCACACCCTTGCAGTGTGACATTATGGCTCCTCCCATGAAGAAGTGGAGTTTGTTTCTCCACCTGTTGAATCTGGGCTTGGTCACGTGACTCACTTTGGCCAATGAGTCGGCAGTAAATGTGACACAGGCTGAGGTTTGACAAGTACCTGTGCATTGCGGCTGTTCTCTTGCTGCCTCTGGGATCCCTGCTGTGGCCTCTTTGTGAGGAAGCCCCACCAACCTGCTGGATGATGACACATGCATGACCCAGTTGCCCCCCATCACCCCAGCTGATAACCAGCTGCCCCAGAAGCAGAGCCCCAAGCTGAGCCTGACCATAGAATCATTAGGTAAATCAGTGGTGGTGTTCGAAATACCCCCACTAAATTTGGGGGTAGTTTGTTACACAGCAAAAGCTAACTGATACAGTTGAATTAATGGCCAGTGATTTTTTTCTTTTAATTAACCAGAAGGATTTAAGAAAAAATTACAAATGGATTTGCTACAGGATTTCTTAAAAGTTAACTCTTTACCAGGGGCCGTGAAATATCATCCAGTTTGTCAGCCTGGCATTTGCACTAAAATCTTCCAGAACATGTGGTTTGTGAGTATGGATTTCCAAATTTGAAGATGGTCTTTGGCTTGTGTGTGAGTCCGAATATGTGGCCTCACCTGACGCCAGGATTAGTGGTGTCTGAGAATTCATGACCCAAGAAGTAAGAAATTTAGCCAGAAATGTTATCCTGATCACAGCTCTGGCAGTTGGGAGTAATTGACTGAAAACTATAAACTGCTTGGATTCAGCGTTGTGAAAGATAATTTCACACACGGTGGCTCTGTAAGGGTATTAAGCCTCAAAAAAATAAGCTGGATTAAGAAGGCCTTGTGAATATGAAACCCTGAATGGGGCGTTAATAACCAAAAGTGTGGATGAAATTGACGAACAAGAGACTCAAAGAAAAGCAGATGAAGTGAAATAGGATGAGTTCAATTTAGCTCTAATATTCTATAACCAGAAGATCTCATCCCATTGTATTAATAAAATAAAAAAAAAACCAATAAACCTTACACTACACCCCCCTCCCCACACCCAGGGAAAATTTGCTAACTTTGTCCATTTAAAAGTAGTTCCACTTCTAGGCATTGTACCTGATGCATTGTGTGTGTGTGCAGGAAATGTATGTACTAGGATATTTATTGCAGTTTTCATCATACTTGCAAAAGACTGCACATATGTAAAGGTCCACCTATGGAGTACTATTCAAGAGAAAGAACAGTGTCTCTAAGCATTAATATTGAGCAACGTCCAAGGCCTATCCATTGAGAAAAGCAAGGTATGGAACTTTGTCTCGTGGTTTATCAGTTGCGTAACAAAAGGATATATGCAAAACACCTTCCCCCCACCACACACATATTTGTATGCACGTGGGCTTATATGCATAGATTGTTGCCATAAGGAAATAGGACAGAGTGTTAACAGCCTGGGAGAGGGAGCTGGGTGGCCCGTGGTCGGGGTGGGAAGGAGATTTTATTGTTTACTCTTTTGTATTTGTTTTTTTTTTTTTTTTTTTACAGTATTTCTGGATTATCTTT
This sequence comes from Equus caballus, assembly GCF_041296265.1. Lineage (NCBI taxonomy): Eukaryota > Metazoa > Chordata > Mammalia > Perissodactyla > Equidae > Equus > Equus caballus. Next base: position 33,736,657 of record NC_091705.1, on the reverse strand, counting down.
ACAAAAATGCTCTAAACCACGTTTAAAATATTGCTTCTGTTCCATGTTAAGCCCCTTGAAGGCTTTGTGTTGTCATCCTACCCTGGTCCGATGGCGCTGTGATCCCCGGAGATAAAGGAGGGAGCGCCGCACGTGGCGGAGGAGAGGGCGGCACCAGCTCTGCAGTCTCTTCTGGGTTCCGGGCCTCATGTGGCCGTTTGCTAACCCGGGCCACCTCTGGTGCTTGTACTTGGATTCCTCATCAGTCAGTTGAGAGAGGAGGAACATAGACCTCACTCCTGGGAACAGTCAATGCACACAGCGCGGGGCTCCCTGTCTGGTTTGGGTCCAGGGCTCCCGCAGGCGGTCCCTCGGGTTGCCAGGCAGAAACGGAGTGGGCTTCCTCTGGGGTGGGCGGGGTGAGTTCTGTGTCACGGGGGTGTCCACACCGTCGTGGGTTTAGGAGGGATGGTGAGCGAGGCGATGGTGTCTCCGTGGGCCTCTCTGACGAACCTCACCCCCGGGGTTCTCTGCAGCCTGTAATCCTAATCCAGGAGAAATCAAACAGACCAAGAGGCTGAGGAGGGTGAGGAAGCAGGAGTGTGGAGGGGCGCCGGAAGAGCGCCGTGGTTCCGTACTAGCGAAAACAGAGAAAAGAAGGATTTAAAAATAATTGCGTGGGGAGAAAGACAAGGGAAAAAGAGGTTGAGTGAGAGAGAGGGAGGGAGCCAGGAGATCGCTGAATTCGCAGCATCCAGCTGAGTTCTTTAGCACTGTTACTGGCAGAGCAACACTTCTTGCTTGTACCGCTGCGTCGCTCTATTAGACTAAATGGATTTATTTTGGTGGAAATTGGCATTGGAGTTAGTGCAATACACTGGGCAACTTTCTTATGGCTTCAGAGTAGACTCTCTGTAGTGATTTGAAAGGGGGAGGGGACTTGATGAGTAACTGATCCAAATCCTGCCTTTCACAGATGACTGGGTTTGAGCCCAGAGAGGGTGAGTGGCTCTCCCATTGTCACACAGGAGGGAACCAGGGGAGCCAGGGTTGGGCCTTGGCGCATCTGCTGCCCAACCTCTGCTCTGGCTGTTTTGCATGAAGGTGGTTGTGGCCTGCCCGGTCTCTTATTGATGAAACTCTGGCACGTGAAAGCAGTGTTGATGGCAAGGTCTGGCTGTGAGAGTGTGTGGCGTTGTGGCTGGGGACTGGCAGGCTGTGAGACTAGGTTAGGAAAGGAAGGGAAGGAGGATGCAACTCGAATGAGCCTCGAGAGAGCCGAGTTAGTGCCCCAGACACAGGCAAGGGGGCTTTGTGTCTGGGACAGAGAGCCAGGAGTGGTCAGACTGGGGAGGACATTGCCAGGTTGAATTGTTACTGATTTAAGTGACCCCTCGTCTACAGAGGGGCCCTACCTGAGCCCACTAAGGTCCTTAGGTATTTCATCTCCGTCAGTCCTCTCAATAGCCCTGTGGAGTAAAGACTATCATCAGGTTACAAATGAGGAAACTGAGGCCCAGGGAGATCCCATGGCTTGCCCATGGCCACATGACTTGTGTCTATTAGGACCAGGGAAAGAAGCACTCAGGTCGGCTTGACTCCAGTGCGCAGCTCGCTTCTCACTGCCATGTCATCAGTGCCTGTGTTCCAGACCAGAGAGGGTGCCCGTGTGGCCAGTTCTGGCCTACTTGGCTTTCTTTTTGCTTTGCGTTTCTGAGCTTTGCCCTTGGAATGGAAGAAGCTCGCTTCAGACCCTGTGTGTCAGAGGCCCTTCTGGAGACTAGACTCTTGACTCGTGCAAGTCCCCCAGTTGTCCAGATGTCCAAGGCAGCCCTTAGAGAGGCTGTCACCAGTGCCCGACTCAGCCGGCACTCTGTGGCAGGCACTGTGCTTGGAAGTTGACGTGCATCATGTCACTGCATGCTCACATCTGTCGGCCCCCTTTACTTTTTTGATGGGGAGCCATATCAGAGACATTGAATAACTCCAGGTCACGCCATGGGGGAGACCTGTAGACAGGACTTGAATCCAGACAGCCTGACCCCCAGAAACCATGCTTTTTCTCATGAGCTGGAAAAGGCTTCCTTCCTGCAGACTTGTCCCAGGTCCTTGGCCTTTCCCGTGCTGCAGAGTTGAGAGGCACTCTTTGGTGGCAGCTTGAGGTTAATATTCCCAAGCTACTTATGGAGGTCACAGCACACTTGGAACTCGGCGTATGTGTGTGTGTGTTTGTGTGCGTGTATGTGTGTGTGTGTTGGAGGGGACAGCCAGAGGTGCCCCATTGTGGGTGGAGCTGCATCTCTGCAAAGGCGTCTGCCAAGAGCCCAGGGGTAGCGTGAGGGGGCGGGGTCAGAGCCAGCACTGGTTCTGCCCCAAGGAGGTCCTCCTATTCTCCTTTGGAACTGAGCTGGTCACCTCTAGGGAGACTAGCAAGGTGCTCCGCTGGCATTGCATGGGGGTGGGGGGGGGTCTGTGTTGGCCTTTTCCCTCGTACCTTCCTGTTCTTTTGAACGCTCTATCAGGGATCAGCATTTTTCTGTGAATAGTGGAGAGTAAATACTTTAGGCTTGCAGTTGATATAGTCTCTGTCACGACTAGTCAACTCTGCTGTTGTAGCCAAGACTATCATAGATGACGTGGAAATGAATGGGTGTGCCTGTGTTCCAATGAAACTTTATTTACAAAAACAGACAGAAAGCCAGATTTAGCCCACAGGGGTTGGTTTGCTGACCCTTGCTCTGGCGAAAACTGGGCTTGTGGGGGTCAAGAGACCTCCATCTCAGTCCCCGCACTGCCCCTCGCTCACCATGTCACCCCTGACATACAGCTTCAACTTTCTGGGCCTCAGTTTCTTCTTCTCCTCAGGAAGAAGTTGGACAAGATTTCTCAGCAGTAGTTAAGACAAGATTTGGGGTGACATCATGGGGACCCTGAGTGGGTATTGGCAGAGGGTCAGAAGACAGGAGTGGAAGGAGATTGTTAGCTGAGGGTTGGCCTTGATTCCAGAATCTGATGTCAGTTCTCACACCACACACTGGAGTGAATTGAGCAGAAGATGTCTTGGAGTAGCAGAAAAATCCACCGTGGGCTGCTGAGGACCTGGGGAAGGCCGTGGGGTCATGTCTTCAAAAACACTCAGGTACCTTTGTGGGCAGAATAAAAAAGTCTGCAGCTGGAGGGAATTCAGAAGCAGCTGTAGATGTAGATGTTACGTATGCTGCCTCATGAATTTTAACTCTGGAAATTAATTAGTTTTATTAAGAAGACAATGAGAGTGAGCACAGACTGGCTGAGGCACAAGGAGTAAAGGAAAAGTATCACCAGGGCCGAGGTGTTGCAGAGTGGGGTGTGTGTGTGTGTGTGTGTGTGTGTGTGTAGTATGGGGTGGGACGGTGGGGTCTATTGTCATCTTCCTTAGTCTACTGGAAATGAGGATAAGCAGCATAAGAGCATGTTGGTGGAATCTGGGACCACTGCTAATTCAGGCCATTTGGTCCCAGAAATAATAGGTGTTCCCTGAGAAGGCCAGAAATCAGGAAAAGGGAGGGAAATAGGACTGAATAACTTGTTCAGCAATGAGTTATTGAGCGCGTGCTATGTACCAGGCCCACTTCTAGGTACTCGGGATACAGCGCTGAAGGAGACATTCCTCCCAGTGGGAGGGAATGACCGTGAAGGTGGAGATGGTTTTGCAGCAGACCATGGGAGGGTTGAAGACAGAAAGGAAACTGAAATTTAGGCCAGATACAGCAGAAGGAATCCTAACATCAGAAACTGTGGCTCGCTGCTCATTACTTGTGCCAAAGTCAGGCTGAGCCAAACCAACAAGTGATTAAATAGCAACTAATTTATATTTGGCATTGAGAAAGCAGAATAGCAAAACCCCTGCCACCCAGAACCTTTGGGGCATGAGTCTAGCCTAATAGCTGAGTTTTCCACTTGGCTATGGATTTAAGTACCAACGTGATTATTTAAAAAACTTTAAACATTTGCCTGGCAGGGAAAATGCCATTCTCTGTTTAGAGAAAAGGCTTTCTAAAATTTATTCCATGCGACTCTACCTTCTGAAACAGGGGAGATCAAATGGAATTCAGTTGCCCAAGGTCAATATCAGAACACATGCGCGTGCGCGCACACACTCACACACACACACACACACACACACACACACACAGGTACGTCAATGAACTTGCATGTTTTAATGCAGCATTTTCTTAGGGGCTGTGAGGTGACTTTGCCCCTGTAATCAATGGCTCTCTGATTGTTGTACTTTTTGAGGTTTTTGTATTTGCTTTGAATAGTCTTTTTATTTCTTTCTTTGCCCACAATGTGTCTCTCCAAAGCAGTCCCCTCATTCATTAGTCTTTATTTTATTTGTTTGTTTACACTGAATAATATGTATATGTTCATATGGAAAGCTTTGAAAACTACAGATTGGAAGAAGAAAATTATAACTTATAGTTCCACCACCTGGAGACCGTTAACGTGGATGTTTTGGTTTATAACCTTTCCGAGTGTCTCTTCGTCTCTTTTATATCAAAATGGGGTCACAGTGTACGTGTTGCCTGGTGATCTGATTTCTTCTGCTCAATATCCTGAACATTTGTCAAAAATGTGTTTCTCCAGGATTACTTTATGTGTGTGCATGTCTGTTTTTGTAAATTTTCATCAGAAGTGTTCAAATGTATATTAAAGCAAAGGGAAGAGAACAATGACACCCATGCACTTGCCATCCAGCTTCCACAGTTGTCAACGTTCTGCCATTCTAGTGACATCTCACCCCACTTCCTACAATTTTTTCTGCAGTATTTTAAAAGAGAAAGCCCAGATATATCACTTCACTTGAGAATTCTTCAGAAGATGTATCTAACACAGTGGTTCTCAACCGGGGGCAATTTTGCCCTCCAGAGGACATGGGGCAGTGTCTGGAGACAATTTTGGTTGTCACAACTAGGGATGGTGGTGGTGGCTGCTATTGCCCTTTAGCAGGGATGCTGTTACACATGCTACAATGCACAGAGAAATCCTCCAAAACAAGGAATCATCTGGCTCCAAATGTCAACAGTGCCGAGGCTAAGAAACCCTGACCTAACAGATCAGGACTTCAAGAAGCATAAGCATGATTGTGTCACCAAATTTAACAAAATTGACCATTCTTCAATATCACCAAATTTTCTTTAACTTCTCAATTTTAAAAAATAGGTAGGTAGTTTGAATCACTACCCCAAAAGGTCTTTTAATTTCTCTCAGTCTATGACAGTTCCCCCTGGCTTTTCTTCATGGCATCTACTTGTTGAAGACTGGGTCATTTTTTTCTGTAGATTTTCCCATATACTGGATTTGGCTGACTGCATCTTTATGGTGTCGTGTGTCGTGTCCCTCTCTTCCCCCATTTCCTGTCCATTGAAGTTCAGATTGATCAGTAAATTCAGTGTTGTCAGCCTGATCTGTCCGTTATAAATTTCCCCATCAACCTGTTGTCGAATGCATTGGTTTTCAGTGTGGTCCCTTCACTAGCAGCACCATTGTCACTTGGCAACTTGTGAGAAATACTAATTCGAGGGCTCCACCTCAGATCTACGGAATCAGAAACTCCAGGGGTAGGACCCAGCAATTTGTGTTTTATCAAGCTCTCCAGGTGTATTAGGGTTCTCCAGAGAGACAGAACATAAATAGACAGATATAGGTATAGAAATAGATGTAGCTGTAGATATACAGAGAGAAGAAGAGAGAGAGATTGATTGACATGTGAGAAGGAATTGGCTTATGCAATTCAGAGGCTGGCAAGTCCAGAATCTGCAGAGTAGGCTGGCGGGCTGGAGACCTGGAGAGAGCAGATGCCACAGTTGCAGTCCAAGAGCCAGTGTTGCAGATGCAGCCCAAAGGCCTCCTGCTGTAGAATCAGGAAGAGCCAGCACTACAGAATTCCTCTTGCTTGGGGGGAATAGCAGCCTTTTGTTTTATTCAGGCCTTCAACTGATTGGATGAGGCCCACCCACGTTATGGAGGCAGTCTGCTTTACTCAGTCTGCTGATTTAAAGATTTTTATTTTTTCCTTTTTCTCCCCAAAGCCCCCTGGTACATAGTTGTGTATTCTTCGTTGTGGGTTCTTCTAGTTGTGGCATGTGGGACGCTGCCTCAGCGTGGTCTGATGAGCAGTGCCATGTCCGCGCCCAGGATTCGAACTAACGAAACACTGGGCCGCCTGCAGCAGAGCGCGCGAACTTGACCACTCGGCCACGGGGCCAGCCCCCTCAGTCTGCTGATTTAAACGTTAATCTCATCCCCAAAAAACCCTCACAGAAACACCCCAAATAATGTTTGACCAAATATCTGGGCACCCAGTGGCCAATCAAGTTGACACATGATATTAACCATCACACCAAGAGATTCTGATGCAAGCTAGGGTCTGAGAACTACCGCCCTCATGGTTTTAACGGACGTTGATGGACATTTTCTACATCATTTATTTCATTAGGGATTGCAAATGGTGTTTCCAATTCTTTCATCCCTCTTGCATTTAATTGTGACTTTTGTATGAAGAAGAGCTTTTCCTCATTATGTCTTTGCTTACCCTGAAATAAGTCTTTACAGGAAAGACAGGACAAACGTTTGACTTATTTCTTTTATTATTATTTCTTTTTTATTGAGGCATAACTTAGATATGATAACATGCACAAATCTTAGCTGTACAGCTCAATGAATTTTACATATGCATACACCCATGCAACCGTCATCCAGACCAAGATATAGAACATTTCCAGAATCCCGCTTTGTGCCGCCTTCCAGGAGATGCCCACTCCCCCCTCCTCCGGATCCACAGTTAGATTTAAACTATATTTACGCTGTCTCTTTCTGCACAGTTCATTTTTCATGTAATCAAAATAGCCATTTGTTTTATTCATGGTTTCTGGATTGGGTTTCATGGTAAGGACTGCATTAACCAATCCAAGATAGTTAAATACTTCACCTTTCTTTTAGCCTCTAATTAATATGCATATGTGCATATATATATGTACACACACACCCTTTGATCCAAGTTTTCCAAGTGACTCGCTAGCTCTCCTAACATATTTATTGCACCCTCCCTATCTTGCTTGCTAATTTGACATGCCTCTTTTATCTTATGTTAAATTTCCATGTAAGCTGGCCTCTATGTCTGGATCTTCTATTCTGTTCTTTTTCTTTGTCTCTTCCTGCACTACAGCATTATAATATGTTTACTATCTAGCGGGCCAAGTCACCCCAAATCCTTAAAGTAATCACATGTTCAGATTTTTTTCTAACTATTCTTGCTGAGTTCATTCTTCTAGATGAATTTTGGAGTCATGTTGTCAAAGTTCGTAGATTGGGATTTTTGACTGGAATTACCTACAACATCACAAAATTGCATATTACAAGGTATCCAAGAACAACATATCCAGTGGATTCAGGAGTTCCTTTCTGTCCTCCAGTAAAACCCTCCAGGGTTTTGTATGTTTCTGTAAAATTCATTCCAAAATAGCTTGTTTTGTTTGTTTTTATTCTTTTGAGAAGTATCTTTTCCCATGTTTTTCTACATAGCTATTCTTGGTGTAAAAAGCTATTGATTTTTTAATGTTTGTTTTTAATCCAATTCTCTTACTGAAATCTCTTATTTTTTTGATTTGCTTTTCAATTGATTCTTTTGGGTCTTTCAAGTGTACAATCAGCTACAAATAAAGATGATTTTACTCTCTTTTCCAATATATACAACTTTGTTCCTTTCTGATTGTATCGCATAGCACTCAGAGTACAGTGTTAAGTGACAGTGGTGATAATGGGCATTCTTGCCTTTTCCTTTCTCTAATGGGAACACTTCTAGGGTTTCTTTCTTAAGTACTCTGCTGATTATTTTGTGCTGTGATGGTGGTGGTGGGCAAGAGTTCTGTTTTAATTTATCAAAATTCTTTTTTTTTCTTATTAACTCAAGAATAAGTGAAGAATTTGATTAAATGCTTTTTTGGTGTCTGTTGAGTTCACCATAAAATGTTTGCTCTTTAATGTATTAACATGGTGATTATTTTATTTTATTTTTTGAACTTTGGCCCTGAGCTAACATCTATTGCCAATTTTCTTCTTCTTTTTTTTTCCTTTTTCTTCTTCTCCCCAAAGCCCCCCAGTACACAGTTGCATATTCCAGTTTTAGGTCCTTCTTAGTTCTGCTCTGTGGGACGCCGCCCCAGCATGGCCTGATGAGCAGTGCTAGGTCTGCGCCCAGGATCCGAACCTGTGAAACCTTAGGCTGCTGAAGCAGAGCCCGCGAAACCAACCACTTGGCCATGGACTGGCCCAACATGGTGATTATTTTTAATAGGCTCTCTTCTTGGGCTGAATCCTGTGAGGACATGGTATGTTATTTTTATTTTTTTTTAAGAAAGATTGGCCCTGAGCTAACATCTGTTGCCAATCTTCCTCTTTTTGCTTGAGGAAGATTGTCGCTGAGCTAACATCTGTGCCAATCTTCCTCTATATTCTGCGGGATGCTGCCACAGTGTGGCTTGATGAGCGGTGCTAGGTCGGCACCCAGGGTCCAAAGACACGCAGTCCAGGCCGCTGAGGCAGAGCGCGTGAATTTAACCACTATGCCCCCTGGCTGGCCCTAAGGTGTGTTATTTTTAAAAGCATTTTTCTAGTTTCTATTTGCTATGTGCTTAATTAGGATTTTTGTTTATGTTCGTAAGTTAGGTTGATTTCGAGTCCTTTATTTTCTGGTCTTTGTTATATTCTGTTAGTAGTAGTATTCTAGCTTTGTTTAAAAAATAAAACTTGTCTAAATAGATCACCTCTGAATCCACCTAGGCCTAAATGTTTCCTTCAGGGATAATTCTTTGACAAGAGAAAGGATATTTTTATTTTAAATAGAAAATAAGTCATATTTTTAAAAAGACTTAAATTTGGTTAAGGGAAATTGTTTTATTTTCTGTCAAGGTAGTTTTTAAAAATTGTTATAGAAACAATGCATAATCATTACAGAACAATTTGAAAATTCCCCAAAAGTGAAAAGCATATAAAGGTTGCTTTACTAACGTCTGTAACATACTGGAGAAGAGCAGCGCCGCCTCAGGACAAGCATAACCCACTGGAGGTGGGGACAGAGGTCTTTCCAGTTTTGGCATGTAACGCATGATGAACAGAGTTGTGGAATTTTCTTCAGGATCCTGTAGTAGATTCTTTTCAGAGGTGTGTAGCTCCAAGGTCTCTGGATATTTTTCTCTTTTTTGTTTTGCATTATGTAAAAAAAAAAAGTGCTGCATTTTTTTCTTGTTATTTTTGTTCTTCCATGGACAGAATGTGATCTGGTCAGAAGCCGTGTTTATTGAGAAATGGGAAGGAGCAAGTGCATCCTTCATGTGTGTGGTAGTTGAACGTTCTTTTCAGTGTTGTGGCTGTTAGATAGGTCCATTGATTTGGCTTTTAAGCAATTCCTCTTGCGTTGGTACAAGGCATCTTTTGATTTCTGCTTCTGCCTGATGTTTTTATTCCAGGGGTGGGGGATGGAGGAGGGGAGAAGGCAGTATGTTTCGGTGTTTTCCACTCTATGCCGATATCTGTCTAGTTTATTGGGATTTGCACCTTTTCTAGATCAATGAAATATAAGCGTTATGAACCTTAAACCCATGTGGTTCAGTCTCTGAATGACTTTGTATTCTAGGAGCACAAAGATAATTAAAGGACATTTAATTATTTGCTCTCATGTATTAAAGACTGTTAATGGGAATCCAAATACATATTTCACAACTTTCTTTTCTCTTTTTTCTTCTGCCCTTGCCCCACTTGTAAAGTCTTTGTAACATAGATCAGCTTAGTTTTTTGGCCTAAATTCTTTCCTTTTGTCTCCTGCCTCTCTATTTCTATCTCTTTGCTGTGTTCTCTTGATTCTGTATCACAAAATCCTTAAAAAAGAACTCTTTGGAGTAGGGAAGGGAAAGCGGAGGTGGAGGAGAAGCTGAGCAGCCGAAGGCAGCTTTCTGTTTGGTAAGAAGGTGAAGGGAGGAAGCTGGCAAAGAACCAGTCCCTTTTTCCCATCAGAGTAGAAAGATTTGGGGTCAGAAAAGGCTTGTGGGGCAGGGCTCAGCTAGCTGTCCGGTTGTGCAAATTCGGGAAAAGTGCTCCGTCCGGGCAGATGCAGCCTTTGTGGCTAAGTGCGTGGAGAGTGGTCCTCTCTCAGATCCCATGCCCTTTTGCACGGTACACTGTGAAGAGTTACAAGGAGTGGCCCTGACAGAGGGATCGGAACTCTGCCTTCCCTGCTCACACAGAGAGTTAGAGCCTGTTGGAAAGGCTGGGGAAGCATCCACACCTTCAGTCGCCAGGCCCTTCCCCCTTGGCCAGAGTCAGGGTCTAAAACCAAAGGTCCAGTCATTCAAAGAAGTGACTTATGAATGACTTGCCTACGCTCGGGGCTAGGCAGGAGCGAATAAAACAAACAAACAAGCAGAGTCCTCAGAGAGGACCCTCGTGGAGCTTACAGCTTTATAGGGCAGATGGTCAGGAAACGTAATACTGTACACACACATATAGGTGCTATGTATGTATATATAAACATAAATATATAATTAAATCATATCTAATATGTATTTAAAATATGTGTATTTAAAATTGTGATGAAGGGGAGCTCATCCTGATAGGATGTTGTGATATGCATAGTTTGAGAATGCACTGGGACACCTGTCCTAGGCTTAAAGCATGGGAGCTGTGGGAAAAGATACAGACGACCCCCTAACTTTGAAATCCATAGCCCCAAGCCAGGCCTGACTTGCTGACAGGGTGGGCTTAAGGCTGGTAGCCTGCAATGTCATTTTTGGGGTTTCTTTCAAATGTGTTGGAGGCCAGTGATGCCAAAGGCTTGACACTACTGTGATCTTAAAGCCCAGGTCCATTTATTCAGGTGCAGTGGTAGAGATGGGGGGCCTCTTGAAGACCTGTGTCCTTCTCCCACTTTTTGATATTAGAGAAGTCTCTCTATTGCTGGAAACTTCTCCTTTGGTGCCGTGTCCAATGGAGGTCTGTTCTGCCTTCTGTCCTTTCCACCTGAGTATTTTGGGGCCCCAGTAGTGGTTGTGCTGAGACAGGCTAGAAGAAGTGAGTTGGCAACCTCAGGAGTTGTCAAGAACAGCCAGCTGCTTGATTTGTTGTGGGAGTTTGAACTTTTCAAAGCTTTGCATCTGCATTTTGTCATCTGAGATAGGATAGATATAGCAATTGGTCCAAGACAAGACTGAATGAAGATCAGTCAACCATTGGTCATTTCTTCATCTTCCCTTATTAAAACTTCTCTGATCCTCTTTGAATCTATTTGTCCCTTTTTATGGCTGCCCGTGCAAGTGTCCAGTTGAATACCTCCTCATTGGCCCAGTGGAGGGCCTTGGGCTGTCTTCATCTGCCTCTTACATGATTACCTGATACACACTTGCTCTGCTTCTCGTCATTGGTACAGTAGGTATCTTTGTCTTCTTCATACATGTTACACCTAACTAACATTGCCTTCCCATGCTCAATGCTTGAAAATACAGTATAATTCTCACCACGGCCATCACTGTGACTAAGGAAAGAATGAAACCCTTCCTAAGCTCATAATGTTCCATGGCAGTTGTCAGCATGGAAGATCTAGCAATATCTTGAAGTATCCAGATTTGCGGCTGTGGGAAATGAGTCAATCAAAGTGAGACTCATCAGAACCAAGCGAGAGGTGGAGGTTAGCTCAAGTGTGGCATGCAATAAATGGACTTCCCCTGCTATCAGAAACCAGCGAGGCCCCAGGCTCTCTCAGCTCAGACACTACATCTTCCATGGGGACATTCTCTCTGGAATGCCAAGCTGGAGGACTTGTCCATGACCTCCCACCTTGGACCCTTTAACCTCTTTCTGGGCCTAGACTGGCCACAGGAAGCTACATCTCTATGGAGTTACGCCTTATTGTTCTGGCCTGGGCTTTCTACTGCATCACCCCTTCTGGCTGATGCTCATGGCAGCAGTAACATGGTTAAGGGATGGCCAGGGAGCTGGCTAGGAGTGATGAGCCCTCCATGCTTCTTTGACTTTTACTCATGCCAGCAGGTGCATTAGAGTGTTGATGTGTCCTGGCTGTGTTTTGTGATTAGCCTTTTTTGTGATTGCAATTTTTTCCTCATCTAGGGTTAAGGAGGAATCGAAAGGAGGGAGAAATAGTTTATAACCATAAGTAACTCTGTCCTACGAATATTCACCCTTGCCATATTTCATTTCTTGCTGCAGTGAGAAGAAGGAACGAAAATCATAATCATAGGGCTATTTCTTGTTCATGCAAAATCCAGTGCAGATGTTACTGGTTAGGTGGCTCTCCTGGGTGCCCTCCTTCAAGTGATGGTTCTGGGGCCCCAGCTCAGAAGCTGTGCTCCATGGATGTTTGCGTCTAGTTGTAAGCGCCCCTGCTGTGTGTAGAATTCCTATTCTTCCCACTACTACAATTACTATTACAAGATGCCTCCATCTCCTCCTGGCAGTGGGACGGAGATCGGGGATGACTGGAGGAGTTGGTATCATTTAGGACAAAAGTTGATTTTTCAGAATTTAAATAGTATAATCATTCTAAAATCTGTGCTCTGACTTTTGAACATCTTTCCATATTGTCCGGAAGTATTGGCATCTCTGTTGAAAAGGGATAACCCAAGAAAATGACAGCGTTCAGGTGAAATCTTTTTCTTTCTCATGGGAACTCTTCCACTGAACATTATAAAGAGAGCAATGCAGAGACTGTGCAGTCAGGCATGACTGTCCCAGGGGGCGAGCCCATTTTACAAGTATAACAGAACTTCCTTTCCTTCATATTTGGTCAGAGTCCACCACATCTTCAGCCACTTTCTTTTCATCTTCAAGGAACACAAAAACAGTGACTAGGTACACAGTTTTCAGTTGTTTAAATCCATTTTTGACAAACCTTCTCCCAAATGCCTTTTGCTTTTTCAATCAATTACCTTATTCAGAATGCCTCCCTAAGCTATTTCATTAAATTACCATCTTTCTATGGCTTTTCTTTTATAAAACATAATTTGCCTTCAATAATTAATATAAAAGAATTTAAAATGTAATCACTGAGCTCACTTAAAAGCTCTCTAATCAATTCCCAGAATCTGCAGGTTTGCAAAAAGAGGTCTCCTTGGGGGTTTCAGAACCCCCTTCGCCAAGCCCGGTTCCAAGAGAAGCCAAATTTATAAAGCATTCTCTTGTAGCTGGCCAGTCCTATGAAGACGAAGAATGGGTTTCACATGAACAATGATCCACAAAATTGCTTTAGGATTCTTTCAGAGGGAAAATAATGCCAACGTTTATCACATAGAAATTAAAATGGAAATTTTGCTCAAGCCAAGTCTAGATTTAAGCGTGGTGGATGCTGATTGGTGCAAGCGTCCAGTCTAGCTACAGGGCGTTCATTTAATCTTAGCTTTATTTTCTGAGTTAGAGAGTCTAGCTGACATGGGGTGGGGGCTTAGTAACAAGAATTTCTGTTCTGCGGTCCGTGAGAAGTGAGATCAGAGTTGCTTGTGTAAATGTGGCCATTCATCCACCCATTAGGTGTGGGTGGTCTGAATTCAAATCCCAAATCTTAGTTTCTGATTTTGAGCAAGGTTCTCTTCTTTGAACCCCTATTTATAATTTCCTTATTTCTAAAATTAGGGTAATACTTAGCTTAGAAATTGGTTTCTCTTCATAGCATTTGTGACCTTCTCATATTTGGTCTTACTCTTTCCCTGCTGCCTTCTACTTTTTTCAGTGTTATTGTGTTTTCCAAACAACCCTACCTTCTCAGGATGTGCCCAAAATAGGACAGCCTCGGTTTGATCATTTTTGCCTCCAGCGAGAGTTCAGGCTTAATCTACTCTAGGACCCTCATGTTCATCTTTCTGGCAGTCCAGGGTGTCCCTAGAGCTCTCCTCCAGCACCATATTTCAAATGGAACAATTTTTTCCTATCAGCCTTCTTCACTGTCCAGCTTTGGCACCCGCACATAGTAATTGGGAGTATGAGGGTGTGGATAGCCTTGGCCGTAGTCTCTAATGACATTTCCTTACACTTGATGATTTTTCCTTATTCCTTCATCACTGCCTTTCCAAGTCTCAGTCTTCTTTTGATTTCTTGGCTGCAGTCTCCATTTAAATTGATGACTGAACCCAGGTAAACAAAATCTTTAACGTAAAGGAAGAACTAGGAGGCTTGAGTCTACAGAAGCTGAGTAGGGCTGTTGGGGACAGGGCATTGCAGACATCATTCATTCATAGGGTCACTGGGAGTCAGAGATGACTTGACAGCACGTAACAACAACGCACTCTCTGTTAGCTCATGAATTTCAGATCTTTATTTCTAAAAGTCAGTTGAGTTCAGCTCAGTTTAATTTGCTTATTTATATGGATTATTGTTTATTGTTCTTTGCATTTATTGTGCTCCTACAGGAGGCCAGGTATTTTTGTTTCCCACACTGATGAAGAATGGTGCCTGGCACGTAGTAGGCACTGAATAGCTATTTTTTGGATGGTTGAATGAGTGAATGATTGTCTCTATTACCCACGCATTGTGCAGCATCTCTTTGAGTTGGGTTGTGAGGTGTTCCTTCCAGGTGATTTATCTTCTGAATTATGTTTTGTGTGAGCACTCATTAAGTCTAGTCTCCATGTAGCCTGACTGATGAGTGAACGGGGGTCCAAATGCAGGGTTAATCCCTGGCCTCGGTTACGCCACAGAAGAGACAAAGCCTGTGTGGAGATGTTGCCAAATTGTTGTGTGTGCAGAATCTAATTTATAGTAGTCGGGGGTCTCCTGAGAAGAATGTGCGTTTATATCATTACTAAACAGTAATTGATTACAAAGCTCGGTTGTGAAATTTACAATTATTGAATTACTCTGTTAGCTCATAAATTTCAAATCTTTATTTCTAAACGTCAATTGATATTCAGTCCAATAAATATTTAATTTAGATGTAATAATGGTGTTAGAGCAAAATTAAATTCTCATTTGGAAAGTAAAGAATGCCCTGGATGGGATCAGGAGAGGTGACTTGGCAGACATGAGCAGAGAAGCCGTTGGTCTGATTCAGTCCGTTCTCCTTAATTAGAAGAGACTTCTTGTACGTGGCTTTCTCTTATTTCATTTTCTCTTTAAAAAATTCCCTTGTTTGTAGGAAATAAAAGTCTTTTACATATTTGTAGGGCTTTATATTTCATAAAGCATATCTGAACTAGGTAATATTGGTATTTCACAAAAGCCTTTTGAAGCAATTACACTACACGTGCTTTTCTTCCTCTTTTACAGATGGGGAAACTGAGACGCAAAGAACTGAAGTGACCTGCCTTAGGACATACTACATGAGAGGGAGGCTAAACTGAGTCCGGTGGTCTTTCAGCTGGCTCACAGTGCCCATTATCTCTGTACTAGTTAGGCTTAAGTTCAGCTGCATAAAAGGGAAGCCTCAAAAAAAAAAGTCACTTAAATAAGGTGAAAGTTGATTTCCGCCTCTTGCAAAAGCTGTCCCAGAAGAGGTACTACAAAGTTGAAAGGGTCCTAGGCTTCTTCCAGTTTATCCCTCTACCATTCGCACGGTTTGTGGCCCCAAACCTCCTGGTCCAAGGTGGCTGCTTGAGTTCCAGCCATTGCATGTGGAGGAGCAGGATGAAGGAAGAGATAGAAAAGAGCATATTTCCTCTCTTTTAAGAAGACTCCCTGGAAGGTCTCCCTCTGCTTTTATCTCCCACTCAGACCTTAATCATGTGGGTACATAAAAATGCAAGGGAGGCTGGAAAACAGAGCTTTTATCTGGGCAACATAGTACTTGGTTAAAAACTGGGGTGCTGTTACTCAACGAGAAAGGGAAGAATAGACTTGAGGGGACAACTGACAGTTTCTGCCACAACATGCATTCTAGAAACATAGCACAGAAAGTGTTATAAGCAAGGGCATGGGCACGTTTGCCTGAATCCATGTACAACTGTCGCCAGCTACCAGCACCACCCTGGGTACTGGAGGCACCAGATAGCCAATGGCTTCATTGCCTGGGAGCAGCGTGCAACCCAGGAAATAGCTTTACTCTTCCCCTTGTGTTGGTTTGTCCATATCTTGATGAAAAGAAAGTGGGGAATCTGTGAAGTCACTTGCTCCCTTCATGATGTGGACAGGCATTTCTAGAACAGAGCATTTTGTTACCCTTTTCTTGGCCCTCACCAAGTCAGGGGGTCACTCACATTAGCCCGCAGCAGCCTGTGAGGCTTGGTTTTCTGTGCCAGCATGGAGGGCCAATGGGAATAGGAATCATTTAAAAGTGTGTGTGGTGTCTGCCACGCACTGGGCCAGGGCCTTTGGATACAGAGAGAAATAAGACGTGATGTGATTGCCATCTTCTAGAACAGTGGTTCTCAAAGTGTGACTCCTGAACTAGGATCACTGGCATCACCTGGGAACTTGATAGAAATGCAGATTCTCAGTCCCTACCCCAGAATCAAGTACTCTGAGGGTGGGACACAGCAGTCTCTTTTAATAAGCCCTCCGGGGGTCCTGAGGCCTGCTAAAGTTTGGAAACTACTAGAATCTTACAATGATGGAGAATAGCCTGGTGATCAAGAGCACAGATTTTGGAGCCCCCAGACTTGGTTTGGATTCTGGTTCAGTCATTTAGTACAGTCATGTATCGCTTAATGATGGGGAAACATTCTGAGAAATGGGTCGTTAGGTGATTTCATTGTTGTGCGAACATCACAGAGTGTACTTACACAAACCTAGTTGGTGTAGCCTACTACACACCTAGCCTATATGGTACTAATCTTATGGGGCCACTGGCTGTGTGCAGTCTGTGGGACCGTACATGTGTATGGTCTGTCATTGACCGAAATGTTGTTATGTGGAGCATGACTATAGTTGTGTAGTGTTGGGCAAGTTATTCAACCTGTCTGAACCTCAGTTTCCTCATCTGTAGCACTGTCCTCATAGGATACATCTAAGATTTATGTGAAATGCCAAATAAAGTGCTTGGCGCATAGTAACTGCTTGGAAAATGACAGCTCTCATTATTATTTTTCTAGCTTCTCTATGGGTGGCATTATTATTGTGACTTCAAAAAGTTCAAGGAAATTCATATTCAAGTACCAGAATAAAAACTGAAATTGAAGGAGAAATCTGAATGATTTTTTCCAAAACGTCTACCATTTTTAATTTTCCCTGCTGCTCCTTCATGTCTTGTCATGGATAAATCATAAATTACTTCTGAAAAATAAAGCAGTGTAGTCTAGAGGCTTGAAGAGGCATTTTGCCAGAGAGGATGGGGACACTTAGCATGTGCAAATGTGCTGAATCTCATTAGTCCTCCTGAAAGGCAAATGAAACGGCACTGAAATTTCACTACACACTCATCAGATTCATTGAACGATAAAGACATGATGCCGAAAGTTGGTGAGGGTGTGAAGCTACTGGAACTCTTATACACTGCTACCGGAAGAATAAATTTGGCAGATCTAATAAAGCTAAATATATGCCTAATTTATGAGGCACCACTTCACTTTCAGATATATACCAGACAGAAATGGTTAAACATATTTACTCATAGACATGTACATGAATGTTCTCAGCATCATTGTTTGTTAAGAACCAAGGAAGACTGGAAACAAGCCTGCTCATAGTAGAATGCATTAATTGTGATATATTTATGCAAAGGAATACTATCCAGCAAAGACAATGAACTACCTCATGCAACAAAGGGAGTGCATTTCAGTCAACTTGGGGTAAAAGAGGCCAGACTCAGGTGATAAATAGTGTTTGATCCTATTAATGAGTGTTTCAAAAACAGGCATAGCTTGTCTATGATGCTAGAAGTCCAGACAGTAGTTATGTCGAGTGGGCGAGGGGATGTTGTCTGGGAAGAGCCAGGAAGGGTGCTTCTTGGATGCTCGCAGTGTTTTCTTTCCTGATCTGGCTGGCAGTTATCTAAGCGTGTTTGTGAAAATTTACTAAGCAATCTGTCTATGATTTGTACACTTTTCTGTATGTGTGCTTACATCAATACAAAAATTTCCTTCCAATATCTATGCAAAACGTTTATAGGAAAACAAAAAGCATGATTAAGGGAAACAATAGGATTAACACTAGCTAGAAGAATATGTCAACCCTTTTCACATATCCTTGACTTCCATTTCTGCACAGCTGAATAAAACAAGGATAACCAACACACACACACAGAGCAACATGCACACACACAATCTCTTCCTCCAGTATAGAAGTAGGTCACCAACTTCCAAGAAAACTGTTTTTTAAAATCTGGATCTGAAAGTGGTGGATAAAGAAAACATCCCCAGTATTATCACTGGCAATAATGGCAGCAACACTCTAGATATTTAATGTAATTTGTGATTTTCATTATTTTCTCATTAGATCCTCATGATTCTGTGGCGGGTGTTAAAAGTGTGGTTACTATTCCTAATTTAAAAATGAGGGTGCTAAGCCGAAGAGAGTTTAAGTGACTTGTCCTGGGTCACTCAGCGCCTAAGTGGCCTTGCTGGGGACTCAAATCTGGTCTGGTACCTGATTTCCTGACATTGCTGTTAAATGGTGCCTCTTTTTAGGTACTTGGAGGAAACTGCCAATTCATTGCTTACCTCTTAGGAATATGAGAAACTGCACAGAACACATTAGACACATCGCCCGTTGTACTGGGATATTATGCCTAATATTAGCGGTAATTCTTTTTGTGTTTTTTTTTGCCAGTAGTGATAGACAGGATGAATGTTGAAACAAGAAGCTTTGTTTTTATTCGATGGGACTTGTAAACAGGACTCATTCACGTACATTTGTGGTCTTGGGGGGTGGTTCTGAACATTCGAAGGATGACTGCTTCAGCCTCTTAAGGACTAAAGATCTAAACCCAGCTCTGTGTTGCAGCTTATTGCTAAAGATTGTGCGTAGGATTCTCCATTGAATATGGAGGATGGAATCCAGAGGTTGCTTTCTAAATTTTTGTTTATGAACAACTTACTCATAAGAAAAGAAATGAAACAGAACAGTAGATGAGAAAATAGAAAATAATTAGGCATAAATTGCTTTTTTAAAACATATTTATCTGATTGTAAGAGTAAGATATATATATTGAATAAAGTATGGCAAAACCAAAAATACTCAGGGCCAGTCTGGTGGCATAGTGGTTAAGTTTGTGCACTCGGCTTCCATGGCCCCAGGTTCACGGATTTGGATCTCGGTTGCGGAGCTGACATTGCTCGTCAAGCCATGCCGTGGCGGCATACCACGTAACATGGAGGAAGATTGGCACAGATGTGAGCTCAGGGCCAATCTTCCTCACCCCCCCAAAAAAAACCACCGAAAAAGTTCAAAGAATAAGATAAAATAACCTGTTCTCCCCAAACCAAGGAGAGCCAAACAATCATAAACCATTAGAGTATTTCTTTCCAGGCTTTTTATATGTGTCATTACATGCTGAAACAATGGGGTCATGCTGTAGCCATTGTCTTGCTTTCTGGTCTTTTTTTCACATCACTTTACTGTGAACATTTTCCAATATCATTACATATTCTTATGAACATTATTTTCAATAGCCGTCATCTTAATTTGTTCAACCTTCCCTTTAATATTGGACATTTAGATTGTTTCCAATTTTGTAGTATTGTAAAAAGGGCTTTAATGGACATCTTGCTCGTAAATTTGAGTTCCTCACTGATGAGTTTCTTAGGATAAAAGTGGCATTTTCTAGTCATTCTTTATAACCATTTTAGGCTCAAGGTGCATGATGGCAATGCCTACTGATGCTGGAAAATCACTGAACTAAACTTCACACAGATCTTGGTTGGAACCCTGCTTTACCACAGACTGGCTGTGTGCTCTTGGATGGGACATTAAGCTCAGTGAGCCTCAGTATCTTCATCTGTAAAAAATAGGAAGATGATTTTCCATCTCATTGACCTATAAGGAGGATTAGATGAGTACCTAGGTATTCAGGAGGTATTGGTTAAATCCAACGGTGCCAAAGAATGACCTACAGTTTATACATTTTTTTTGGCTTCTTGGAGATGTTGACCCATTTTCTAGAATTTTAGCCAAATTTATTCACATACTTTTAGATCATGGGTCGACAAAATATGATACATGAACTGAAGTCATCTCAGCCTGTGTCTTTGTGAATAAAGTTTTACTGGAACACAACCATGCTTATTCATTTATATATAGTCTATGGCTGCTTTCATACCATAGCAGCAGAGCTGAAAATATTTATTTTCTGTCCCTTTACAGTAAAACTTTGCCGACTTCTGACCAACCACAAAATATTTATTTCTGAAGTCATGATAGATAAGTGCATTGTACATCTAAAATCAAAATATTCCTGTGATAGAGGATAGACCCAAGCTATGTGTGGCTGAGCTGGCTCTATGGAATGTGGATGCTGTGTAGTTACAAAAGGAACATGAAGATTTGGGCCTCTAAGTTTGATTGACACACAGATCTTTTTAGATTTCCCTGGGAAAAAGCCAGGTTGACCTCAAATGAGAGTGAGGTGCTTTTTATTTGTGTTGTCCGTGTTTTAGAGCAAAACCTGCTTGATTGGGATGTTTTGGAAGCATTTGTCATAAGAGAGCCATAACTCTTTGTCTCTTGCCACTAAAATGAGCCTATTTTTCTGAAATTGATTCTGGGTCACAGTGCCTTGGACTTCGCTAACAGAATGTCTGAGAGGTTCTGTCACCCTGTCCCTTTTGTATGTGGATGGGATTTGAGCTTGGGGAGGTGGCTCACTTCTCCATGCTGGCTCTTGGCCATTTCTCCCATCTCCTATTCATAAGTTCTTTTGACTATGTCACACTGTTTCCAAAATACTTCCAAATTTATGTTTGGGACAGGAAAATATGATTGGAGCAAGGCTTCAGAGACCATATCTTCTATCTTGACTTGGTTTTGTCGGGGAGCAGCAGGTGTAGTGGGCTTTGGCATCAGACAGACCTTGGTTTGCCTACATCATTACTCCTCTCTAGTTGTGTGACGCTGGGCCGATGAATAACTGGTACCTGCTGGGCACAGTGCTAGACACTAACAGAATAATGCAGGCGCTAACTCTTGGTAGTGGGAGGTTGGGATAACCTTCAATAAACACACACAGACTCTAGAAATATGTAAAAACAATCCTCTGCTTTGGATGCAAGAGTTCTCATGGTAGACTGGATCGTTGTTCCCAATTCTTCATCCCACCCTCTATCCACATGTCTTTGCATTTCCTCCAAGTAGAGATGTAGCCTACTTCCTCACCCAGTCATCCATATGACTTGCTTAAGCCAATAAAATATAAGTGGAGGTGTCTGTGCCCAAGCCCCAAGAAGCACCACATGTTGCTCTTTGCCCCTTTCATGTTCGGTCATTACCATGAGAAGAACATGGATCTACCGGTCCAAGGAGGATGAGAGTCCTGTGGAACAGACTTGGACCCAAATTGGAACCCTAGCTAAGCCCAAGTGAGCCACACCCACATTAGCTGCCCCCAGACAACCTACAGACGTGCCAGCATAGAGTAGTGATTTTGGCTTTAAGCCACTGAATTTGGGGCTAGTATTTTTGTGGCAAGAGCTATCTGAGACAGACATCTTTCAACCCACATGGAATCCACGACTGTTGGCTATTCAGCAGTGGCATGTCCTAGCCCTGTGCCACACATTGCAAATATAGACGTGAACAAAAATATATTCTCTGTCGTCAGGAGCCACAAACCTGTGGTGGCAAAAGAAAAAGAGACAATTATGGTAAAGCAGGAATGCAGTTGTGATGCTGGTAAAACCCGGTGAATTCCCAGAACACAGAGGGGCAGCTAGACCTGGGGTGAGAGCCCTTCAGCTAGGGCTTCCTGGAGGAGGTCACGTGTGAGCTAAGGAGCATGAGCAGGTATTACCTGAGTAAATAACGCAGGTGGGACGAATGCTACCGTTATTTGTTATCACACACGCAGGTCTGGTAAATAACTGTTAGGCTTTGGTGCCGTCCTATTATGTCGTTAATTTCGTAATATTAATATTAACAACATTTAATGAACACTGCCTAAGGCAAGGCCTTGAGTGTTTTGCTAGCCTTATCTCTTTTAATCCCCCACTGCCCGTGTGTCTGGTTTATAAACCCCATTAAGACATGATGGCCTTGTGGGGATACCTGAGAGTCCCTGGTTCTGTCTGGAAGTTGACTCTCGTGATCCCGGAGGGCTGATCCCTGGTTGACGTGCCTTGATTCTGTTGAGTCAGCTGCTGAATGTTATTAAGTGGAAAGCGATTCTTCGGTGCTTTCGTTCAGCCAGCTCAGTAGATTCTTACGTGGTACTAATAAGGCCAAAGTGAGGAGTTCAGTCCCCTGCAAGGATCAATTAGATTCGCTGTTTGGAACTCATTACCCAAAGGTGAGGTTTCAAACTAGTACCTCGAGTTGGTGCCGACAGAAAATGGATTGCACGATTTCTTTGAGGACAAACCCATGATGATAATAGCTGCGGTTTGCTGAGTTCACAGTGCTGTGCTAGGGGATTTTCAGATGACTTTATCGGGCTCCTCTTTGCAGATGAGAAAAGCGAGGTTCCGTGATTGTTACCAGCCTAAGGCTCTTCAACTGTTGTAATAGGGCCGTGGCTGGGCTTGTCTGGCCCCAAGGGCTGTGCTATTTGTAAGCCGCTCAAGAACAGGGTTTCTCATCCTTGGCTTAAATTGGAGATTGAATTGACATTTTGGGCTGGGCAGTCCTTTGTTGTGGGGGGTCGTCCTGTGCATTGTAGGATGTTTCCAGTGTCTCTGACCTCTACCCACTAGGTGCCAGTAGGAACTCTTCCCTTCCCCAGTTATGACAGCCAGAAATGTGTCCAGACATTGCTGAGAGTCCCCTGGGGAACAAAATCACCCCTGGGTGAAAACTGTGCTCCATGGTTTCGTTGGTGGGTAACTGAGGGAAATTGGGATCAATTGGGGGTCGTGGACAGAGTAGACATATTTCATGATGGGGCTTTGAATTTAAATGTCTGGATGTTCTCTGACCTTGAAAATCTAGACACACAGCCCCATGGGACGACCTTAGCCCCCAATTTAAGGGCAACACCAAGCTTCATCCATCTGCTTGGTAACCTCTGTCTCCTGGGCACCTCTCAGCTCTGGTGTGAGCTTCTAGGGCACAGATATTGGAATTGGACATCTTCTCCCAAGAAGTGTTGACCTGTCCTGCTCAGGGCACTGGCTACAGGGGGTGAGTAATCGGGGAAAAAAGATAAAAGAGAGAGAAGTGACCCAGAGAGGAGAGGACTGCCAGCAGACCTGCCTTTGCACACATGGGTCCGTGCAATGAGCTGATGCGCGCACCCCACTGAGCATAGTGCCTGGCAGGTGGATGATGCCTAATAAATGCTGGCCATTATTACTGTTAGTATTGATACTATTTATAACTTTGACTCTTTTTTGTAAACTAAATAAATAACTAGTTTCCGGAACGTACTCCCCCAGGCTTCCCACTCCATTAATATTCAACTTACTTATTTAAATTTAATTTTTTCAAGGTCCCGTGTTTAATTTTTTAAAAACCTAGTGAATTATTAGCATTTTAATGAGTAATGACATTTAATAAATAACACTAGTGAGGGCTCAAAATGAAAGCCATTTAATTTAACACCATGCCTATGTTTTCTCAAAAAAGAAACAGAAAAAAATACCTACAAGAAATTCTATGCTGTGACCAAATGTTCTCTGTAATTTGAGCTTCTGCATTTTTTTTTAGTGCTATTACTAGGGGGATGATGGCCTTGCATGTTCCCAGTTCCACATGTTTTATAGGGAGACATGCCCAGCTAGAGTTAATTTTATTTAGAAATAACAGGGGGTGTATATGTACCAGGCATTGTTCTAAGGGCTTTACATATATTAATTCATTTAATCCTCATAACAACCCTATGAAGTAGGTACTCTTATTGTTCCCATTTTTTAGATGAGTAAACTGAGGCACAGAGAGATTCCATAACTTGCCTAAAGACACACAGCTAATGAGTACAGAGCTGGGATTCAAACTCAGGCAGTTTGGCTCTAGAATCCGTTTTCTTAACCATTATGCATGTTGCCTCCTCTTGTACCAAGGAGGAGAGGTGGGGGGGTGTAGGAGACGGTTTCCTATTCCCCCTCAGACGTTAGGAGAAAGTCTGTGAAACTGCTGCTTCCTCCCTCAGCTGTTTCTCCAGATATTTCTCAACAGTGACACTGACTGTGAAATAGTTTTACCTCACATTAGATCTTAGAGAAGTAGAGAAAGTGGCACAGTGACAATAATCTAATCCCTTATATTTTATAGGGAAGAATAAAAATGCCTCTGTATAAACACATTTATTTTATGTGGAGTTTGTGTATGTGTATGGGTGTGTATTTATTTGATCCCTACTTTGGAGTATATAGTCCTTTATATTAATATGGACATATAAACTTCTAATGTATACAGAAATGCCAAGAGCTTACATGGAAAATGCCATTTGATATGTTTGCATTTTACTGTAGTGGTTACAGTAACAATTCTACACAGAAATGAAATGTGAGTCACTGTGTGTCATTTCTTTCAAAGAGGCTCCGGGATGCTCTGTGTTGTATCAGTTATGAAAAAGACATTCCTATGGGTGTCATGGCGTGCGTCCCTTCCTATCACGTCCAGTCGCACCAGTGACTCCGAGCCTTCAGTCTTTCCACTGGAGTCTTGAAGTCCACCTTGGGTCCTGCTTGAGTTTCGCCTCTTCTTTGAGAAGGACATCAGTTTCCCTTTCCCATATAGCTCATCCTTTGGAGGTTCTTTCAAAGACAGAAGGGTGCACTGTCTCGGCCGTGTAGCTGACCCAGGGTACTATTTCTGGGCTTTCCAGTGGTGACGGTTCTAAACCCTATCACACAGAGATGAGAGAAGAGTGGAGCATTTAATAAAAATGTTATCAAATTAAAAATCAAGCAGGATCTAATGTGAGCTCTTCTATAAATAACTTATGAAAAGTGAAAAGATGTTTCTGTTAGCAAATTTAAAATAATCGTTAGAATCCTTCAACAGATTGCTGCTAATTAGATTGAGAATTAGCAGCTTTGTATGAGTGTAGAGTTAATTAATAGCTCATTACTTTTTTAATAAGCCAAATTTGCTTGGAAACAGAAGAGAGACAGCAAAGTTTATCATGGATGAGGTCTTAGATTGGGATTATTTCTCCTTCCCTTGATGAGAGAAGGAGTTTAATTAAAGCAGGAGACACATTTGTCTGACACATGAATGAGTTGCATCCAGAGCCCCAACATCCAGGGGAGGAGAAAGCAGCAACTGACCTTGTTTTGAAAGGCTCCTTGGGCTAGATGGGGTTAATAAAAGTTGTGCAAGAATCTTCCTATTCAACTTTGAGTTTCAATTCACTTATGAAATAATCCTTTTTGAAGCTGAATGGATTCATCCAAACTAGTGGAACTTCCTTGTTCTCCATCATATTGATTTTATTTTCATTCTTTTTTATTCCAAACACGCTAGTAGGATCTTATTCTGAAGGCAATCCTCCATTTTCCTGCCTTCCTTCCTTTCTTTTCACCTCCATTCTTCCTTTTCCACACAGCCTCAAAATTCATTATTTCTTCATCTAGTTTCCTGACCCTTAAGATGCCCTCCATATTACATAACATGGAACAGAATAGAGTGGAAAGAAATGAACAGTTTCTGATTTTCAAGACAAGCGCATTCTTATTATTCCACATGGAAATTTTTGGTTCCAGTTTGCAAGCATAGAGGAGCCCCATTTCTACATTGCAGTCTCTCATCAGTAGTTCTTGGACCCTTTGGTGTGGATGAGATTGAATTTATCTTCTAGGATGGGTGTTTGTTGAAGCATGGTTTACAAATGTTCCCATCATTTTGCCGTCTAGCCAGTCACCATAGATTTGAAAGAGATGTTAGAGGTCATCTGGTCATACGCCACTGCGCTCTGGTCCTCTTATCAGCGAGTGGGTGTAGTTTCTGCTAAATCAATAGATGTAGTTTGGGTTCCTTCGTTGCATCTTCATCTCCATGTGATGACATGTTTCCATTCAAGTGGATTGGAGACTTCCCACTTGGGCTGGGAATGAGGTCAGCAAAGAATTTCTTTTTCAGGGAAATGTTAAATGTCCTGCCTGGCCATGAGATGATGTCCCACTTGGCACTGAACTGTGACATGCAAATGAGTTTTTATTTTTTAAACAGATGCTGTGGCTGATTCTGCTAAGCATGAAAGTCTGTTAACTAAGAGCTCATTTCAAGAGCTGTTTGCCCACTCCAGGGATAATTAGCATGGCCTGTTTTTCAAAAGGTGATTAGTTCTCAGAGTAATCCATTATACAAATTTTCCTCGAGATCAATTTGTTCCTTCCTTTTTCAAATGAGGACTCGGGCTCTCCAGCTTTCTGCTTTGAGGTCTCACTTCTCACCAGATTATTATTTTTCTTCTTTGAACAGTTCTGTTCTTTAAAACAGATCACACAGCCCAGATCTCTAGCAAGAACTGAAAGAACTGGATATACATATAGATCTCTAGCAGAGAACTAAAGAAGTCCCGCTGTGGCACTGTTCCCGAGGAGTAGTCAGATAAACTAGTGGGAACAGGACTCACTCCTCTGTGCCCAGACTACACGGAGGGTCTCAGTTGCCTGTTTACGTCTGGTCTCCACTTGCCTCTCGAGCCACCTCGCCCGCCCTTCCCCTTAACTTACCCTGTCCACACTATATGTCATGCTCCCCTGCCCTTCCCAGCCTCCCATTTCTTCTTTTCCAGCCGTTCCCAACAACTGAGACATAGCAGGTGCTTCATAAATATTTGATGGATTCATTGTTGTTGGATAATTGTTTGTGTCTCTTGTGTTATCTGAATTTCTCCCCTCCCACCCATAAGGGACTTGATCCGGGTGGCGCTACCTGAGTCCCTGGGGCCAGTGCAGGAGTAGAGTGCCTTTCCCAGGTGCCAGGAGAAGAGGGGTCAGAAAAGACGCCGGCTGCATCTAAAGGCAGGTGTGTCTGACTTCCTCCACTTGACTTCCTCTCCATGCTCCCAGCCCCACCCGAACCACCCTCAACTCTCATCCCCAGGTGTCTGCATGGGTTCCTAACTAACCTCCCCCACTCACCTCTTGCTGCTGCTCCGAAATCCATTTCCTGGGAGAAGCCAGATGATTTTTATTATTATTATTATTTTTGGTGAGGAAGATTGTCCCTGAGCTAACATCTGTGCCAGGCTTCCTCTATTTTGTATGTGTGATGCTGCCACAGCATGGCTTGATGAGTGGTGTGCAGGTCCGTGTCTGGGATCCAGACCCATGAACCCCAGGCCGCCAAAGTAGGGCAGGTTACCTTAGCCAAGATGCCACTGCTGTGGCCCCCAGAGTGATTTTTAGTAAATGTTTTATTGAAATATGCCATCTATACAGAAAAGGACATGTATCTTAAATGTACAATTTGATGAATTTTCACAAACTGGAGACAGCCTGCTAAACAGCACTCTGATGAAGAAATAGGCTGTTATCAGCACTAGAAGCTCCGCTCTGTTCCTTCTCACTTACTGTTCCCCCCAAAGGTAACTGCTATCCTGACTCTGGGGCGAGTTTTAAAATCATCAACCGGACTTTGTTACTTTCCTACTTAAAACTCTGCAATAGCTTCCCACTGCTCCTGAGCTAAAAATCAAACTTTCTGCCATTCTGTATCAAACCCTTGCCTTCATCCTCCACTCATCTCCCACCTTTCTCTTCCCTCCTTCTTATTATCCAGCCACACCGGTCCCCCATAAATTCCCAGAACATGCCAAGTTCCTTTTTGGCCTCAGGACCTTTGCACAGGCTGAGCTCTCTACCTAGAATACGGTTTCTCCAAATCCCTTCCTCTCTTCAGGTCTTAGCTTAAATGCCACCACCTCAGTGAGGTCTTCCGCAGCCACCTAAACTCGATTGGCCTTTCTCATCTACTTCCTCTCCATCACACCTCTGTTTTTTCCTATACTGACTTATCATTGGCTATAACATCTTGGGTTTTTTGTTTGTTTGTTACTTATCTTTTCCACTTGAATATCTGCTCAGGTGAAGGGAGGGACCAGGTCTGACTTGTTCTTTGTCTTATCCTCAGCCTCTAGCACAGTAGGTGGGAAATAAATATTGGATGAAAAAAATGAACACAGGTATACTGAATAGGAATGTCAAATCTTCTTTGTCTTTTTGTTTTTGAGCAAGATTAGCCCTGAGCTAACATCTGCCACGAATCCTCCTTTTTTTTTGCTGAGGAAGACTGGCCCTGAGCTAACATGCCCATATTCCTCTACTTTATATGTGGGACCCCTACCACAGCATGGCTTGACAAGCAGTGCATAGATCCTCACCCGGGATCCGAACTGGCGAACCCTGGGCCGCCGAAGCGGAATGTGCCAACTTAACCGCTGCATTGCCAGGCTGGCCCCAGGAGTGTCAAATCTTGAAGGGCTAAAGGCAGGGAGTGAAGTCAGATCCCACAGCTAAGAGCTCAGAGGTGAGATCCCCACCAGGGATCGCCTGGCCCTGGTGGGTGCCTGTGGTCCCTGAGCCCTGGACATGTTTGAGACCTTTATGTCTGGCCAGTTTTGGATAGCATGGGCTGCCATTTTCCATCTGAGCCATCAGCAAGAGGCCTGGGCCCTAAATCCATTTTGTTGTGTGGGAAGTTCATCCGGCCCAGTTGGCTGTGTTTACCATCTTCCTTTCTATAATGAGCTCTGGTCCCTTCCCCATGCCATCCTGATATTGTCATTTGTATGACCGCAGTCCCTGCATGATCACACTTACTTCCTACCCGTTGCTTTATTGTGTACCGGAGAGTAAGGAAAACAGCAGAGAAAGGGAGAGAAAAAAGAAAGAAAAGAAGATAGGAAAGCTCAGTGAGGGCTTGACCTCCTCAGCTGACTCCTCAGGTATGGCCGTCCAATTCCTGTGGGGTAGTGGGGTCTGGTCTTGGCATTTAAGTGACTTTATGCTAGATTGATGCCAGAGGCAATGCACTTGGCTAATGCATTTGTTATTACTCTGAAATAGAGACTTAAAGAGGATAAGGTCATTTGCATTTTTAAAAAAGGCTTTCTAGATTTCTTAAAAATTCTGTTTTGATTGTCCCAGTCTGTGGCTCAGAGCAGTGATTTTCGCACCCTTAAAATGGTGTGTCTGGTAGGATGTTTATTTTGTTTTTCACATTGTTGACTTCAAGTACATCCCCCCCCCCCCACCAGACCCCTTTCTCTCTCTCTCTGCAATACTGTGGAATTTGGAGTGCTTTTTCTTTTCTTTCTTTCTTTTTTTTTTTGGTGAGGAAGATTGGCCTGAGCTAACATCTGTTGCCAACCTTCCTCTTTTTACTTGAGGAAGATTGTTGCTGAGCTGACGTCTATGCCAATCTTCCTTTATTTTTATGTGGGACATCACCACAGCATGGCTTGATGTGTGGTACTAGGTCCACGCCCAGGATCCAAACCTGCAAACCCCGGGCCGCTGGGGCAGAATGCATGAACTTAACCACTACATCACTGGGCCAGCCCCTGAAGTGCTTTTTTTTGAGGGGGTCCTTATAAGCAGATAAGGGCAACTCTGATAGAAGACCCTTGAGACGGCAGATTCTTTATCTGTCCTCAAGCCCCTATCCCAACTCTGTCTCTCAAGTCACCTGTTTTGGTCATCTAGTGCTGTATAAATCCTCCCCAAATTTAGTGACCTAACAGTAACGTATTATTATCTCCCATGGTGCTGCGGATTGACTGGACTCAGCTGGGAAGGTCCTTCCCCAGGTCTGTTACGAGACTGTGGACAGATGGCGTTGGGACTGGCGTCATCCGAAGGCTCAGCTGGGCTGGACGCCCAAGATGGCTTCTTCCTGTGATTGGCAGGTGATACTGGGCATCAGCTTGAGCTCAGCCGAGACTATCAACCAGAAAGCCCACCAGTAGCTTCTCTATGTGACTTCACTTCTTGTGTTTAGATAACCCTCACAAGTAAACCCGTTTTAATTTCTGCTGGCATCGTGTAATTGCCATATCGATCCTTTCGGTTGAGAACAGAGTACCAGTTAACGCAGGCGACTCCCTCTGCCTGTGGAGACCTTAACCAGGAAGTTTGAACTTGGTGTTAAATGACTGTCGTTTTTTATATTTTCTGTTACATCATTTATTCCAACTTTAAAAAAAACCTAATGGAAGATGGTGTCTTGTAGTTTAGTCTTTTAACCAGAGGACGTGAAATTCTTCAAGTTGTATTGCCGTGTTAGTTTTTGGGAGAGATTAGTCAAGGAAATTGGTAAATGCATGTTTTTCCTCTTTTCCTTGCTGCCTTTTCTTCCAGCCAGCTTTTCTAAAGGTGATGGATAGCTGGGGAGACGAACTGTCCACCCTCTGCAGACCAGCTGTCTCCCACACGCCCCTGGCTGCATATCAATCTGAGACTATTTTTCCCCCTCTCTTGACTCTGCTTCAAGGTTTTGAGGCCTCTGTTGGCATTTTCGTTTCCCTTGAAAATTCTTTAAGGCAGTCTGCATCCCTTTCCCCATCTAAGTAGAAACAGAAATAGAAAAGTTAAAATAAAAATTTAAAAAAATTTATTTTTTAATCTAATTTTAATTTTCACTTTCCCCACTCATATGTCTCTTTCTAAACTGGAAGAAATCTGGTCAGAGGAACCTTAACCCTTTACCTTCTTATTGATATTTTACTGAACTCTTGGACTCAGACGCGTGAGGCTAGAAGGGATCTTGAGAGAACCAGTCTAAACCTCGGTGTTATTGACGAGGCCCAGAGAGAGCAGGTGGTGTGCTCAGGGTAGCCCAGCAGTCCAGTGGCCGTCATGCTGGGCCTGCTGCAGCAGGCTGCTATTGTTGACTGTTGCCTTGGGTCTTGTCTGGTCTGGGCCACCTTGGCTTACGCAGGTCCCTTCTGTCTGGAGCGGCCTCCCCAGTGACCTGCCTCCCCTCCCTGGGCTGTTGCATCTTTGTGAATGGAGGGCCTCAGTGCGTCTAGCGCCTTGGATGTTGGAAACTAGCATCTGGCATGTTGGAGAATGAATTAGTTTGAGGCTCAAATTTCTCAGCCACCCAAGGATGAAACACTTTCCACCAAGGGTCGAAGGAGAAGGGAACAGCGGTAACTGAAATTCTGCCATGAGGCATGGTTATATGCTATCTTATTTAATATTTATTTTCGCTTTGCCTCTTTGCATGACGTAAAGGATGCAAACATCGAGAATCTGGTGTAGCAGGAGTCCGTGAGAAAGGGCAGAGAAGAGAATGAACTGCTGATAGAGTCAGTTAAACTGTTGCCGTCTTGAAGAGGGGGAGTAGGGGAGAGATGAAGCTGGAAGCATCTGATTCCATCTGTATGGACCAATGGTATAAACGTCGCGTGCTCTAGAATCATCCGGAGGGTTTGTGAAGGCACAGATTGTTGGGTACCACTCCCAGGGCTTCTGATTCAGTAGGCTTGAGATGGGGCCTGAGAATTTGCATTTCTAACATGCTTTTACTGCAGGCCCTGGCCCAAAGCCCCTTTACCCATGGCCTTGACCATACCCTCCCTTCCTTTGGTCATCGGGCTGTGTTCTCAGAGCTCAGATAGCTGGATGAGGGCTAAGTTTCTCTTGCAATGCTTAGTTTTCTTGTTGGTAAGAGGGCCGTGGAAACTAGGAGCTCCTTTGATATTCGGCACCCCTGAATGGCCAGGTACTTGAAAATAGTATTCCACGTGGGAGACAATTAGAGGATGATTTGAGATAGGATGTAATTAAGTTTGTGGCAGCACCACACTCTTTATTGGGCATCCGCTGTGTGCATTACGTGCATTATCTACTTAATACTCACTACAAGCTTGCAAGGTAGATGTTGTTATGTTACTCACGTTTTACAGATGAAGAAAATGAATTCTGTGAAGAGTCTGCCTTGGTGAGTTATGGAGCTGGGAGGAGGCTCCGTCAGTCTGTCTGCCATGTTATGCTTTACAGTGACACTATGCAACCCTTTTAGAAGCCTAGAGAGTAAAGACATCCCCAATGTCAATGACATCAGCAATGATAGCAAGTCCCACCTATTGGGCGCCTGACACTGTGCTAAGCATTTTACATATATTCCCATGTTTAAACCATGTCACTAGCCTGCAAGGAAGATAGCTGTTATTTCTGTTTTGCAGAGGAATGTGGTGGCTCAGGGAGATTAAATAGTTTGCCCGGGTCATCACTGGTAAGTGGCAGAGTTGGGCTTTCAACCCGGGTGTAGCAGATCTCAAAGTCTGGGCTCTTCACTGTTCTGTTCTGTTGATGGGCTGGATCACATATATGCCAAGATTTTTGCCTGGGACCTCAGGGAGTCGTGATGTAGCTGGTGGCCCTGGGGCTTTGGGAAGCAGAATAACTTTGGGGGTTGAGATGAGTTCCGTTTAGACATGTCGAGTTCAAGGAAATTCACCAAAATCTTGTCGAAGGCCCTAGTGCGTCCTGTGCTGGGAGCTGCATTCCAGGCAGTGGCGGGAAAGGGCAAGACTCCTCGTGTTGACATTTTTAGAGCTTTATTCTGTGACCCAGGATGAGCCATTCAAACAGTAGGTCTTAGAATTGGCTTCAAAATGACGATCATCTTTCTTTATATCTCTTGCCTCACTACAGAGCAGTGGAGATTAAGATAACCTCTGGAACTTATGAAAAGTGCTAGAAAAGTCACAAAGTGCAATTACATGTGGCGAACACATGCACCGTTTAAAGCATCTGCTCTCCACGCGTGGCTCTGTGATGTTTGTTTTCCACGGGGTATTAGATGAGAGATAGAAGCTAAATTCTTATTGTGGTGGGTGTGATTTCCTAAGAGGAGTTGAAAATGAACCAGAATAGGCCTTTCATCATTATATCAGTGTTTCTCAAGCTTTTCTTTTTCCTATTATCACCCTTCTAAGGAGCTTTTTTAGATTTTTTAAAAATTAATCTCCCCCCTCCATGAAATTAAATGGAATAAGATTTTGTCAGGTAGGGTTGAGCTTTGGAGGGTCACAACCTTTGTAAGGTCTAAGATTATTTTGCCACCCCCCAAGAACAATTTTGCCCCTTTGGGGGTGATACTGCCCCCATTGAGGGTGCAGGATTTATATATAAAGCCCTGTAAAGTCAAAGAATGGAGCGTCCCAGTTGGGGTTTTAGGGCAGGGCTGGAAATCCTTCTTTCTCATGGCTGTGTTTACCCTTTGGTTTCGTTTCAAAAGGCTCTTAGCACGGTTTTGAAAGTTTGCCTCTTGCGGTCCGTTGCAACAGCATGTTTTTGGGAAAGAGATTTGTCCCAACCAGGGTGTCTTTATCAAGAGTGTAGGTTTCCTGTTGTACCTACACTCCTGGAGTGTTTAATCTCACAGGGCCATTTGTCTGACCCAGAGCCTCCACCCAGTGATTTTGGAGCAAGGTGGGGCCCACTGGGGGTGGGTCTGGATGCTGAGAGCCATGGAGCAAGACTGTCCTCTATGTTGGCTGGTGGACTGAGTGACAAAAGGTCAGGTTGACCACCACCAGGGAGCATGGGGGATGTGTGAATCTTTGGGAGATGCATGAATTTATGGGATTGGTGGTTTGCCAGACTGGCACGGGTGGGGTGAGGTGGTGGTAAATAGGGGCCACTTGGTGGAGGAAGCTGGCACTTCATCTCTAGTCTTTTCCTTTTCCCACTCAGTCCTCATCTCATCTCATGTTTCATTCCAGGTTTACCTTCCCATCCATTATATTCTTCCTCTTGCCTTCATTCCTTCTGTCTACATTATTTTCCTATTTTTCTCTTTGTGTCTTGGTTTTGGTTTTCCCTAAAGCACACCTTGAGACAAGGGTCTGGGTACAAGTAGTTTATTCTAGAAGTGATCCAGGAAGCAGCTGATGGAGAGAGGGGATGGTGAGACAGAGAAGTGAGGAAAGCCCGTGGACGGTGGGTTAATGAAGGGGGTTCCTGCTGTGGGCAACTGGAACACAATCCTGCTGGGGACCTTCTGAGAGACTGTGTCAAACACACCATAATTACCCACCAAGGGACAAGGAAGCTGGGATGTTTCTCCACCGACTGTACTTCCGTCCTGCTCTGCCCCCATGGCCAGAAAATGCCCTTACACCAAGATGCAGGTCGCCATTGGTGTAGACAGGAGATTTCTGCAGGCAGTGACCTTTGGGGAGCACCAGAGAGCTGTGGGCAGCTGGTTGACACTGTCTGCCATACTCTCTTCGTTTCTCCGACTCTTTACATCTTCATGTTGAAATGAAGTACATTTTTTGTTGAATTTATTGAAAATACACTTATGTCTTCTATTCCCAATGTAAAAATTAGGTCAGCTAAATATTTTATTTCCCAACACTAGTTAATCACATTTTTAAAATTCTCTGGGGTCTCATATGGGGTGCATGCATGCGTGTGTTTATGTGTGTGTGTGTGTGTGTGTGTGTGTCAATGACCTCCAATGAAAAGCTGGTCTTCTTCCAAATTTAAGTACAAATTTAAGTATATAATCTGAGACGGCCAGCCCACAACTTCGAGTTTTTCCTCTCCTGAGAATTGCCCCCCCTCCCATGATGCTACTGGGTGCAGGGGCAGCTGTTATCCAGAGTCAGCTCTATGTGGACAGCCATATTGAATTATGGAACCCAGAATTCTTAAGCCTTTTGTCATTCCCTTTTCCTACTTCCAACACGTGGGTATCTGTAGATGTAGATAGTGAACTCAATTTTCTAAATTCGCTTTGAAATACTAGACAAAATATTTGACAAAAGTAACATAATACCAGTAATACTTTATTAACAATTTACTACCTGTACTGGGGTAAATGTTACTCCATATTATCTCATTTTACCGTTAGAACTATGAGGTAAGTATTAGAATTCCCATTTTACAGCTTAGAAGACTGAGGCTTAGAAAGGCTGGATAGCTTTGCCTAAGGTCATAGCCAGTAAGAGGTGGAGCTGGGACTGGAACCCGTGTCTGCAGACTCCAGTCCATGTTCTCACCCATAATACTGTGCTGATTCGCAACATGTAAGCTGAAAGTAGTCAAGAACCCGCTGTGTGGTTTTCATCGCAAAGAGTGTTTTGCGTCCATGATCTCGTAGAATCTGCCCACAGCGGATCCTTTCAGGCCTGTTTTATCCTTGCACCATTGATGAGAAAACTGAGGTTCAGAGAACTTGAGTTTCCCTCTCTTTGTATCCTTTAGAGGAAATGATATATCAATCAACTTTAAACTTGGTGATGAATGTGTGTGCTTATGGGGCATCAAAACATTCTGATGAGAGGTTGGCCACATGTTTTGTCTCTCTAGCAGCAGAAATTCCTTCGACCATGCGTATTATCTGAATTTGGGGTAAAATGATTTGGATAATTGGTTGAATCTTTTGCTCTGCCTGGAAATAATGCTTTAACTGCTATGAACTCCATTCCTGCATGTGAACACGTGCATACACACGTGCACACACACAGAGTCACACGTATGTGTACGTGTGTCATCTTCCCTCTTGACACCTTCCCCTTCTGCACTGTTGTCACTGCCCGGACGTGCCCCATTGGAGTGTTTTTAGCTTGTTTCCTCATTGCCTGGTTGTGTCTCCTTTCCCTACTGGGCTGTGGGCTGTGTCATGTCAGGGCCTGGGTTAAGAGCCCCATCTGTCTCTGACCTGAACTCAGGGCCTGGAAGGAAAAAGACATTTGTGATGGTTTTGGAATGAAGACTCTGTGGATGCAGCCCAAAGCCTGGGGGGAACCTTCAGGTTCTGTTTCAAGATGATGCTTGAACTTGCCTCCTTAGCGACTCTTCTTTTAGTTCATAGAAAGATTTGGGTGTTGCCTGAGTTTAAGGCAACTCCACACCAACCCAGGGCAGCGATTTTACATTCTGTCCATATACTTGAATTTCTAAAGGAGTAAACCTCTCTCTGTGTAATGCACATAGTCCTTCCTTCCAGAATTAGCATTGGCAGCTAATGTTTAGAGAGTGGTTGAGGCCCTACTGTGTGCCAGACGCTGTGTGGAAGCTTCCAAGCAAACACACCATGGTTCCTGCCTCGAGGTGCCCCCAGGCTAACAGAAAAGAGATCCCAAGCCCAGAAATAATGAAGTAGAATCAAGTCCTGTGGGGATAGAGAGAGGGGCGCATCTCCTGTCGCTGCTGCTGGCTGGGTGGGGAGGTCAGAGAGCATTCTCGATGCAGAGCTGTTTGAGTTGGGCCTGGTAGGAGTGGAGGTGCAAAAATGAGAATGAGGCTTCAACCAGAAGCAGAGACCCAGAGGGGCTGGGGGAAGGACGGGGTTGGGAAACACCATTTGTAAAGGGGAAGGTTGGGAGGTAGGGATGGAAAGCTAGTTGGGGCAAACTGTGAGTGTCTTTGAAAGGGTGACGATATCTGAGGGAAGCAGCTTGTCCTATCCACCGACACTCCTGGTGCCTTTAGGAAGTAAGCCCAGAGTAGGGAGGAAAAGGCCATGAGGAGCATCAGACTCGGGTAGGCAGACTAATGTGCATAGTGCGTCCCTCCTCCCAACTTGCTGTTTGTCCTTCATAAAATTGCTTCCCCTCTGTGATCCATGCTTCCTTCATCTGTGGCTAACAGGACACCATTCCCGATCTACTGACTGCACTGGGTGTCATGACATTCAAACCAATGATGGATCTGAACTTATCTTGTGAACTATAACCTTCCACAAACATACAAGAAATCATTGCTGTTGTTTTTTTTGGATCTGGGGTATAGAAGATAGGTTTAATTTTACTCCCCTGCTCATGGTGTAAAGACATTATTATTACTATTATGGAGAAAGGCCCAAGTGTGTGTGTTGGGGAGGCAGGCAAGAGAGCTGTCATGCTGCCTTCACCCAGGACAGACATGGCATGAAGGAGAGGTGTGCACTGTCTGATCCGGCACCTTTTGCAAGGCTGAAATTAATCCTGCTTATGCCCGAGTCCAGCCAGTGAGGGATTCTGCAGGGCTGAATATTAGTGGGTGGCAAGAGAAATATCCATCAGAACGAATGTAGCCAGTTTACATGACAGGCAGGCCACTGGGTAGGTGAGGGCAATCAAAATATG
This sequence comes from Equus caballus, assembly GCF_041296265.1. Classification (NCBI taxonomy): domain Eukaryota; kingdom Metazoa; phylum Chordata; class Mammalia; order Perissodactyla; family Equidae; genus Equus; species Equus caballus. Next base: position 33,699,582 of record NC_091705.1, on the reverse strand, counting down.
AAACCACTTAAAAGTCTCTGAAAGCTGGATGTGCAATTACCGAGTCTCTAATGTGCTGCCAAACCCAGGGCCTGGGGTGCGAGTACTTAAAACGTGGCCTCTTATAGCCAGTTGCTGTGCTTAGCGTTTATCCTAGAAGTAATATTCTTTGCTTAAACATATTATTTGGTTTGTTTCAAACTCTGGGGTCAACTTCTAGCAGTATTGAGTCGATTCTTCATCCTTGTAAGGACGTGTTCCATCCGGTCAGGGACAAACGCTGAGTCTTCAGGGCAGTCTTTGAAGATTTCCACCCCACAGGGTAAGGGAGCCCTCAAAAGAGAAAATTTTGGAAGGGTGGGCTGACAGATCCTGGAGAGCTTGCTATTTGACGAATGCCTAAGTCGGGGGTGGGGCAATAGTCTGTGTATTCTATTCACATGAGTACAAGTCATCTTCAAAATGACCCTATGAAGGAGCTGGAGTTATATCCATTTTACTACAGCTGAGGAAACTGAGGCAGAGAGGTTGACTAACGTGGCCAAGGTCTTCGAGACAAGACCGTAACCCTGGACGTCTGGCTCCAGGGTCTGTGTTTTGAACCATTCTGCTGTCCTGCGTCTCTGTGGCTTTAAGCAAAGAAGTCCCAACTGCAAATTAAGTATTTCATGTTGGTAACCATGGGTCTGTGATAAAGTTCCAAATTTCAGTTTGCTATCAGGCTCCTTGGGCTCTTTCCATCGCTGGGGATGGGTGGGCTGGCTGGCTCTGTCCCCTGCCCCGGAACGTCTTGGCCCTCCTCCCATGGCTGGCAGCCGAGGGGGGCCGGTGGAGGGGGGTCACCTTCAGAAGCCTCCTGGTCCCCTTCATACACTGCATCTGCGTCTTGAGTGCATATTAACATGAGCTGATTTTCATGTAAGAAGAGAAATTTGGGGGCTGTTAAAGCCACACAGAAGACCCTCCGGATCAAAGAGAGTTCCATGCTTTCTGCTGTGAGGACCGTGGCCGGGGTTTGGCTGTCCTGTCACTGTCTGGCCATGCGCCTGAGCTGGTCCTTCAGCCTCTGGGCTTAGATCTCCCTTAAGATGAAATGTAGGAAAAAGGATTCCTGTAATCCTTCCAGCTCTCAAGTTTTGAGAGTCAGGAGACCGCAGTGTTTGCCATCCTGGAGGAGCCTGGCTGCCCTGGTTTAAATCCTATCGCCATTCCATGACCAGCTGTGTGACCTTGGGCAAGTTACTCAGCCTCTCTGTGCCTCTGCTTCTCCAACTGCAAATGGAACGCTAATGGCATCTTGCTGTAGAATTGTCATGAGGAGTGAAAGAATGAGTAGTTCCTGGCCTAGAGTGAGTGCCTTGGGTTAGCTCTCATTAATGTTCTGTGGCCATTAATTTTACTCTCCTACCTCATCAACTTCGTTGTCGTTATGGCTACTGTTTTTGAGTGGTGCTTGTGCAGCAGGCACTTAAAATGACTCTGTGAGGTCCCTGTCATTTAACCCCATTTTCTGAGCCGGGAAAGAGAGGTTAGTTGACCTGCCTGAGGTTGCACAGCCTGTAAGCGACAGAGCTGGGATTTGAGCCTGCCTTTTCTGACCTCATAGCCCACGCCCTCCTCACTGTCTTCGGCTTCCTTTTCCGAGGCGCCCCTTCCTGGCTCCCTTCCCCGGCCTTGGGGGCCACTGGGGCCGCCAGCTGAATCACGCCCTTGCAGAGGCCGGCGCTCCTCAGTAATTTGGAGGAAGCTGGTTTGCCCAGTGTTCAGTGTGCTCCTCTGCAGGTGGATTTATGGCTGCCAGAGCGTCCTGGTGCCTGGAAGCTTTGCCTTTTTAGTTTAATCTCCTCCAAACTTACCACAGGCCTTCGAGCTGGCAGTTGCCTGCCTGTGTGCTAGGCTGCGGGGAACTGCGAACTCACACCAGCTGATTTATGCTGTCTGGAAGGGGAGTCAGGGGCCCCCAGCCTCCCCAGCCTGCAGCCTCCTGCCCTGGTCCCTATCCCTGGCGGGCAGGGGCCTCCTTTGGTCCCCGCATATGAGCTGAGCCGTGATGAGCTGGCCTGCTCCATTGAGGCACTGGATTCCAGCCCTGTCCAGCAGGCCTCTGGGGGCTGCGGGGGATTGTCTGGCCTTCTCTTTGCATCTGGAAGGGCCTTGTTAGTATTCTGGGCAGGCAGAGCTGTGGATGGGGAGCCTGCTGGGCTGGGAGCTGGCCAGGATCGGGGGAAGCCTTCTGTCCAGAGTTCCTGGAGGAGAGATGGGGTGGGGGCTCCTGCAGGAGGGTTTGTCCTCGCTTACGAGGCCCTTCTCTGAGAGCCGACTCCTTGGGGGTGTTTTGGGGATGTTGGTGCTGTTTAATGGTCTGCCTCACCATTAAACCAAGGAGTTTATAAACCTTGCAGTTTTGATAGTGTCAAGAAGAGAAGGCAAGTGATCCAGTCACCTGTCTGAAGTCAGGCGGTGGGAAGTGTTCAATCTAAAGAGCCAAAAAGGTTGGGAGAGAATGGAAGAGAGAGGGAGGGAGAGGGAGGAAGAGGAAGACAGGAAGAGAGAGGAAGAGAGAAAAGAGAAGGAGAGCGAGAGAAGAGAGGAAAGGAGGCTGGGAGGATTTTTGGGGGTGGGAGTGGGGAAGCCACCGAGATGCACCCAGACCCCACAGGGCCTCCTGGCCTGAGTGCCCAGAAACCTGAAGGCTGTGGGCCCCAGGCCTTGTGTGCACCCACAGGTACTGAATTCCAGTCCCCTCAGGTCACTAACTCTGACAATCCCTTCCCCTCCATGTTGCCTCAGTTCTCAGCTGTCAAGATGAAAAATAATCATAGTGATTCACCCCTCTGACTGGTGGGGGAGATGACTAATGGCCGGTGACCCCGGGGTAAAGTACGAGGTAGCGTGGGGTGTGAAATGCTTGGTAACAGACCACCCGGCCGGCGAGCCTGGAACCCGAGCCTCAGGTGCCTCGGTCTGGCCCCCTGTTGAAATGGGCTTTGTCCCTCCCGAGGCAGAGACAGCTGGAGTGAGTGCTCCTCTCCAGGCTCCAGAGGGAGAGTGTCCAAGAAGCAGAGAGTGTGAGAGCACGCACGTCTGGGCGCCTCAGCACGGGCTGGCCCTGCTCCCACCGTGCAAGCTCCTTCAGACTGCTGGGCCTCTGCACACCCCATTTCCCTTGCCTATAACGCCTTTTATTCTCAACTCCTGACCATCCATAAAAGCTCGGCTCCAGCATCTTCTCCTCCTGGAAGTCTCCCCGAGGACCTGCCCTCATCTTCCTCTGTGCTCGGTGCACACTTCTCTTAGCCCTTGCACAGCCAGGTACACTGCCGCTCTGTAATATGCATTCGACAAACAGGTATTAAACCGTTATTAGGTAAGGACATTGTTCTAAATGCTGGAGATGCCACTGTGGACTAGACAGAGACGTCAGGCAATAAACCCCTAGACAGATAGATATGGAAAGGAGAGAGGATGGTGGTGAATTCTCTGAAGGAAAGGAGTAGGGCTGTGGGAGAATGATGGAGATGGAGCTCATTCTGGATGGTGGTGTTCAGGAAAGGCTTCCCTGAGGAAGTGGCATTTAGGCTGAGTCCTGAAGGATGAGGAAGAGGAAGCCTTGCCAAGAGCCCAGAGAACAGCATTCGAGGAAGAGGCAACAGCCAGCACGGTGGCCCTGAGGTGGAAGAATAGCTTGGTTTGTTCAAGGACCTGAGGGAAGGGTCCTCCTGGCTGGTGTATGATGGGTCAGTAGGAGAGTGGGACCGGGGTGAGATCACCTTGCAGGCCCTGGTTAGCAGTTTAGATTTCAGTCCTTAAGTGCAATGGGAGCCATCAGAGTATCGAAGCAGGGAAGTTACATGCACTGCTGTGACTTCCTCAAGATCACGCTGGCTGCTGTTTGGAAAATGGATTAGAGGAATGGGAAAGAAATTGGATGACTGGTCCTAGAACTCATTTAAAATACCGACTTAACCGTGTGTGCATGCGTGCTTGTGTGTGCGTGGATGTGAGCATGCGTGTGTGCGTGCACAAGTCTTCATGTTGTTGAGTTCTGGAAACTGGATTCTAAGATTCTTTTCTCTTTGAGGAAAAATAGTCCCCGTTAGCAAAAGCTATAGAAATTATGGGGAGATTTGCAAGCAGGGGCTAGAAACAGCCCAAGGTCCCTGAAAACTTTACTGAGCGTTTGGAAGACTTTCCCAATGTGCAGATTATAAAGCTGAAGTAGACTTTGGAGCAGTTAGGACCCACCTGCCCTGATGTCTGGAAAGAGATTTGCATCTTTTATGAGGTGGAAAAGGGACAGGAGTTTATTCTTCATAATAAGCACAAAGCAAAATGTCCTGCCCACTATTAATTTTCCTAGAGACAGCACTTTTCCTCACTTGAGTCTTTTTTAATGTTTGTTTTTTATAAATAATACCTGCTCATTATGTAAAATTTAAAAAGAGAGAATGTAAGAGCTTTTTTTGGAATTCTGCCAACTGAGCGCAAACACTGTTAGCACTTAGTGTGTCATCCCTTCTATTCTTATGTATAAGTTGATTTTTTTATGTACCGTGTTATCAGTGTGTGTGTGTAAAATTTTGTAAGCTGGTTTCCCCCCACGACATTATAAAGCTATTGCTCATTGTATCCATCAGGATAGGTTAGGTTAGGCTTCAGTAACAAATAAGCCCTAGGTCTCCGTGCCTTTAAACAACAAAAGTTTATTTCTCTTTCCCTCTCATGTCTATTCGGGTGGATTGGTGCCTCTCGGTTGGGTCCCCTTTACTCAGAAACTCATGGAAATGGAACCACTGTTATCTGCAATGTTCTTCTCTATAGCAGATGGAAAGAAAGCTCCGGAATATCTTGCATCAGCATTTAAATGTCATGATGGAAGTGGGATATCACTTCCACTTCAATTCATTGGTTAGAACGAATCACATGGTCCCACTCAACCACAGAGGGGCTAAAGAGTGTGATTCCGTCACATGCTCTGAAAGCTGAGAGCCAAAAATATTTGGTGAGCAGTGCTAAGGTCTACATACCGTTTGTGTCTCTCGTTCACACAGTCATTATTGCAAAATATGACATGCACGTGGAAGATATTGTTCTCAACAGTACACTATGTATTTCTCATTTTCTGTACGGGGACTTTTCTACTGCTGCATCTGGGAAGCCCCCTGCTCAGCCATTCTGATGGGTATACACATTTGGAAATGCCAGGCCCCTGGGGCAGCCCTTGATTGATGGGGAATGGAAGCCAGTGGGTACATATTCCCATCTTCCTTCCCTAGGCAGAGAATTCTCAGAGGGTCCCTAATTGGATGGAGTCTGCCTTGTCCCAGGGGTGATCTGCTCTACAGTTTACCCTTGGATGGACTTTCCCTCCTTCCCGGTTTCACCCTTCCCAGTCCTCCACTCCTGTCACCTGGCATCACTTCCCCAAATAAACTGCCTCCTCGCATGCCCCTGTCTTATGCTTTGCATTTTGGGGAAACCTGGGCAAGAGAGGCACGAATGTCTCTGCAGTTAGAGCTGTGCCCCTTGAAAGTTCCAGGCGCCTAGGTCAGATGAATTTGCTTTCTTTACCACTCCATCAATTTTGCAAGAATCGTGGCTTATTATATTTTGACTATGTTGGAATCTGACTTTCTTGTACAGCTTTTTGTTTCCTAATTGTCTTTCATTTGTCTTGTTGGTGGAGGAAGCAGACACTTTCTTCCCTGCATCCCCCGCACCTTGCAATCATTCAGTCACCCTCTTTGTGACGTGCTGTACTGTGTCTGCCTTCCAGGTGGGCCTGCTGTCCCGCTGTCTTCCTGAGATGTTTGTTTCTTACTCTCCTGGAATTCTTCTCTTTCTAGAATTCCCCATCTTATTTTTTCTTGTTTTTCTTTTCGTTTTGTTTCACTATCTCCTCATTGACTTTTCATAAATGGAGAATTATGTGGAAAACGTTTTGTTCTTAAGGATTGAAAAAAAATATTTTTTAACCTTCATGTTGTGGTGTGTGTCTGACTCTAGAAATTTAGAGTTAAAGTAATTTTCCCCTTGACATTTCAAAATGTGTTCAATTGTCCTCTAATATTCAGTATTGCTAATTTGCTCAACACATAAAATTCTCATGCCTTTATGAGTAATTTGTTTTGTTTTGTCCATCCACCGCCTCCCCTAACATACATGCCCCTGGAAGATTTTAGGATATTTTCTTTATGGTATTTTCTGTTTATCCTATTTGGCACTTGATGGGCCCTTTCAATCTTATTTCTTTCTCCAATTCTGTGAAATTTATTTTTAATTTTTTTTGTGATTATTGTCTTCTCCCCATTTTCTTTATTATCTCTCTAGCAACTCCTCGAAGATGGACGTTTACTTCATGGAATGGCCTTCCAAGACTCTTACTTTGTCTTTCATTGTCCAAAGATTTCTCTGTCTGCTCTATCTTCTGAGAGATGGCCTTAAATTTTTCTGTTAATTTTTTCTTTTGGTCTTTTTTAGCAGGCATGTTCTTAATTTCCATCAAGTTATTTCTTTTGGTTCTTTGATTGCTTTTAAAAAAATAGCCACTTGTCCTTTCTTGTTTTATGTGTGTAATATCTTTTTTAATGTCTTGGGAGATATTATTAAGAATTCTTTGACAGTTCTTGTCTGCTCCTGGGTTATCTCTATTTTCCTTGGACTCGGTCCTGTAGGTTCAGCTCACTTCTATCTGTGCTGTTGTTTTTCTCCCCCAAGTGTTTGATGATTTTGGTTGTTCATTCGTTCTAGGAATGCAGCACTGGAGTGATTGATACAGACAGCTGGAGTGGTTTTGTTTGTCCACCTCTAAGTACACGGGCAGCTGAGTTGATTGGCAGCCTTTGCTTGGACATTTTTAGAACAAAAGCAGACACGTTGTGCCTCTCCACTGCCTAGGAACATATTCGGGGATGATAATTCCCACTCTGGAAGCTTAAGCACCTCCTTGCGAGGTTGTTAAGCATCCTTAGAAATGAAATCTCCTGCTTTCACCTGGGGAGACTCATTTGGCTCTTGGGGGAAGAGGTGAGGGGTGATGGGTGAATAGTTGGGGAGCGGTCAACCTTCCTGCAGACAGTTTTCAGTCATTCCTTCCCTTCCTTCCACTCCTGTGGAGTGGGCTTTCGTGACGGGAGGCAGCTTCTCCCTTCTTATTATTCTGGCTCCTTCTTCACCTCTCCACTTGCTCTGTTCTGCTACCAGCACTACTGCACCTGCCTTCTGGTTTTTATAAGTTCACCCAAGGTTCACAGTGCTTTTATGACATTGTCCTATTTGTGCTTATTTACTGTAATACCAATGAGCTTTGGAGAGTGAGGCGGGGGCGAACACATATCTTCAGCTGCCCTCATAAACCATTCATGATTTAAAACCCTGCAGATTTATGTTAGCAATGCCTGCTTCTTGGATGTTTAATTTTTCTCTGATTTTCTCCTCTCAAACCATGAGGAGCATCTTTATGTATGAAACTTTTTTTTTTTAATTTAATTTTATTTTTTTAAAGATTTCATTTTTTTCCTTTTTCTCCCCAAAGCCCCTCGGCACATAGTTGTACATTCTTCGTTGTGGGTCCTTCTAGTTGTGGTATGTGGGACGCTGCCTCAGCGTGGTTTGATGAGCAGTGCCATGTCCGCGCCCAGGATTCGAACTGACGAAACACTGGTCCGCCTGCAGCGGAGCGCAAGAACTTAACCACTCGGCCACGGGGCCAGCCCTATGTATGAAACTTTTAAACCATTCATTATTATTTCTTTGAGACTGATTGCCAGAAGTGGAATAAGGTTAAATGTTATGGTAAAGAGAACAGTCACATCCTCACTATACCACTGACTAGCTGGTGGTTTTGAGCATGTTGCTTAGCATCTCTGAGCCTTATTTTCCTCATTTATTAGTTGAGGATAATAATAGTCTTATCTCCTAGGAATAGGTGCATGGGTTAAAATCAATAATGAAAAATGCATATTCCATGGTATTTTCCCCTTAAATATGCTTTCAGTTAATAACACCTGCTATTATTATTATTATTATTATCACCATCATCATGCATTATTTAATCCTTGCAGCAGGGAGGGATTATTAACTCTGTTTTACAATGAGGAAAACCAGACTTAGAGAACTTGTCACTTTCTTAAGCCGGTGCTCTCCTGTTCCAGCACAGCTACTTGCACATGAGGGAGAGATTGGGTTGTTCTAGAATCCAGGCTGCGTCAGAGTGAGATGTTCTTTCCCTAGGTAACGGGAGTTCCAGGATCAAGCTATTGTTCAGAGGTGAGCATTTTGTCAGGAGAGATGCTTGGAAAGTCTCCCGAACCCACTGGTGCCAAGCTAGGTGCCTGGAGCATGGGGACAGGCACAGCCTGGTGTGCCTGGATGGGTTGGGCAGAGTGAGTGCCTCGTTTGAACCCCTAGGACATCAAGCTTTGTCTGGATGACCTTACCAGGGAGCCTCTAGAAGGTAGGTTAGGCTGGGGTTACAGGACCCAGAAAAGGAATTTGAACTCAGCACCATCTCGACTCCAAGTCTGTACTTTCTGGCTGGCTGGGTAGAAGCTGAATCATGCCATGAGATGAGCATGCTGTCATCAGCAGGGGGCACTCGGTAAATATTTGCAGAATGTGCAGGTGCAGGAGTGAGTGCATGATGACGGCCATGAGGACTCTAGAATGAGATGTTCTGGTGGGCGGATGGTGAAGGAAAGCTCCTGGCTACCTCTGCTGGGACCCTCACCCTCTCTCTGGTAACCGGAGATAGAAACACTGAGGACCTGTCTGAGCAGGCTCCACCTGACTGTCCATTTCTGCCTCATTTATCAGAATATACGTTGCCCTTCAAGAGTTCTCTTAGGCTCCTCATCACTCATTCAAAAATGCTGCCTTTGCCCAGAGCATTTGTGCAAATTCCACTTTTGGAAATGTTTTCAGAGCCAGTTTTAAACACACAGACAAAACCCAAACAAAGTAAAATAATCTATCATTTCTTGAGAAATGTACCCGGTGGGATAGTTTTGTTTTGGAACTAAAATAGTATTTTCCAAGCTCACTACTGATTATATTGCATTTCAGGTGAATTTCACCAGCAGGTCTCGTGTCGCTCCTGTGCTGGGGTCACTGAGTTCCATAGGCTGAGTTTGTGTCCTTGAGTAAAAGCTTGTGGGTTAGAGCTTTGCTCTTTGAAAACATTGCCCAGCTCTCAAAAAATAATTTGTCTCCCCTTTAATATATGAAGAAGAAGGTATCAGGTCGCTCAGAAGGCCCTTGAAAGAGAGTTTCACACTTTGTGAACAATGACAAAGAGCCAGGTGTGAGGCCAAGATGTCCCAGTTCTACTTTAGTTAAAAAACAAAATCAATACAACAACATAGATAGCTCTTAGAAGATTACACTAAGTGAAAGAAGCCAGACTCAAAAGCTATATACTATACAATTCCACTTGTGTGACATTCAGGAAAAGACAAAACTACAGGAACAGAAATTAGATTTATGGTTGCCAAGTACTAGGGCAAGGGGGGAGGTGTTCTCTTAAGGGACATGAAAGAATTTTGGGGGGATGATGAAAATATTCCATATCTTGACTGGAGTGGTGCTTACAAGATTGTGTAAGTTTGTCAAAATTTGCAGAACTAGACACCTATAAAATAGGGTGGATTTTGCTGTATGCAGTAAACCTGGAATAAAATAAAATAAAGCCAGCGACATTCCTTAATAGGCATGTCTCCTATACCCAGTTCTGGCGGCATTTCCCTACATTTGCTATTAAAAGAGCAATTCTTTTTGGCTTGGAGCAGTAGGATTACTAAGCCCTAAGCCTACTGGGTTTTATTGAATGACTTTGTATGACGGTGACAACCTAGAGCCATGGTCCTTATTCACAAATTTAAAGTGTTTCCAGGCGTTGTGATTCCTCAAAGGAAGATTATGTTCAGAATGGTTTTAAGGTTGAATGTCCTTTATTATTTTTTTTTGGTCTTTTGAAAATTAGTGATTCATGCTTGGTGGCTGGAGTGACTCCCCATTACTGAGTGCAAATTATTCATCAGCCCGGAAAACACATTCCCCTCTAGTTGAAGATTCTGCTTTGACTCTTGATGTTAAAGTCATTTCTGAAATAATTCCACAAAGAATGGTGGCGTATGATTAGCATGGAATGGTGGCAGTTAAATGATTCTTTTGTCAAATGTTATATTCGTAAAAGGGTGTAGGGCTTACAAGTGCCATGTCATGGTGTAGAATAAATGCAGCTCTGGTTGGTCCTTTTGGGGGTTGTCTCGTTTTAGACAAGTTGAATTAGAGCGCCCTTGCCTGGCTGCATTTGGAATTACATCCCTTTAAGCAGGGTAGCTGGCCTTTGCATGGGTGTCTGGAGGGAGGCAGGAAGTTTGGTGGTGACCGGGAATGAAGAGCCGGGGAGCAGCATTTGAAATGGAAACTGGGTGCAGTTTCTTTAGTCTTACCCCTTCAATGTTTGTCTTGGGCCATCATGTAATTTCTGGACCTCTCAGTTCATATTCAACTGACACCCCAAACTTGCAGGTGACTTTTTCCTAGAAATGTCTTTCATCTCTCAGCTAGAAAAATATGTATATTCCTTTTCCAAACTCCAACACACTCTTCTGTGTGTTTGTTTCTTGGGATCCTTAGTGCCCTGTACTTTGAAAGGTACATGGTTTACTATTAGATGTCTATTAGAGGCAAGCCCGTTGGTGTACTTGTTAAGTTCACGTGCTCTGTTTGGGTGGCCCAGGGTTCATGGGTTTGGATCCTGGGCACAGACCTACACGTCACTCATCAAGCCATGCTGGGGCAGCATCCTATGTGCAAAGTGGAGGAAGATTGGCGCAGATGTTAGCTCAGGAACAATCTTCCTCAAGCAAAAAGAGAAGATTGGCAACAGATGTTAACTCAGGGCCAATCTTCCTCACTGCCCCCTGCAAAAATGATTTCTATTAGATTGTAAACTCAAGGGAATACAGCAAGGTGCCTTACATGTAGTTGGTGCTCAGTTAGTACTTGTTGGATGGAAGTGCTCCAGCAAGATTCCCAGTGTATGTACTCACCGAGTAACATTTACAATTATGATGATGAGGTGGCCTTTGTGCTCATTAGCTAAACTGCTTGAATACCTTGTGTCTTGTAGAGTTTGGTGTACGAGCCACATGTGGGATGGGAGATCCTGGACAATCACAGGATGCTCTAAAGGAAGGAGATGTGTCTGAATAGCCAAGGTCCCGGTGTTCTGATGTGGCACAGAATGCCTTGTGGGGTGGACGACAGCTGTACATCCAGGCCTCCAAGCTGACTTGGGTGGGGGCTCTGGAAGTGCCACAGTTCTTTGGAGCTTAATAAAACCAGCAGCTATTCTGCGAGTCAGTCCGGAGACTGGAAGGAAACTTTGATCTCTAATTGTCACTGTTGGGGAATGTTAAGGTAGAAAAAATAAGGTTTTAGTAGCTGCGAACACCTCAAGTTACTTATGATTTTATTAAAATTTTTTAAAATTTAAATTTTTTTATATTTTAAATTATATTTAAATACAAATAAAGAATATTTTTCTTAAAATTATTTATTTATTTTTTTCATTATAAAAATAAATGCCCGTTCCTTCTCAGAAAGAAAGATTAGGAAGGTAGAAAGAAGAAACGCCATAGGCCTGTCATCTGGCGGCAGTCATGTTTCCTATTTTGGTGTACTTCCTTCTATTTTCTTTTGATTGTAAAATAATAAATGTATCCACTAGAATGAGTGTAAAAAAAAAGGCATAATAGCAAGTATTGGCAAGGATGTGGAGAAGCTGGAACCCTCATACATGGCTGGTGGGTGTGTAAACTGGTGCAGCCACTTTGGAAAAACTGTCTGGCTGTTTCTTAGACAGTTAAACCTAAATTTATCATATGACTCAGCAATTCTACGACTGGCTAGCTACCCAAAAGAAATGAAACCTATGTCCAGAGAAAGGCTACTATGAAAATGTTCTTAGGAACGTTATTCAGAATAGCCCCAAATTGGCAATAATTCAAGTGTCCAGAAACTGGGAAATGGATAAACAAAATGTGGCAGATCCTTCCAATGCAGGACTACTCAGCAATAAAATGAAATGAAGTAATGATACATGCAATGGCTGAACCTCAAAGACATTATGCGAAGTGAAAGAAGCCAGGCAGAAAAGACCACATATTGGATGATTACATTTATATGAAATATTCAGAAAACAGCAAATCAATAGAGACAGAAAGTAGATTAGTGGTTGTCTGGGGCTGGAAGTGGGAACGGGGCTTTGACTGCAAAGAGGCATGAGGGATCTTTTCGGGGTGATGGAGATGTTTAAAACTGGAGAGTGATGGTTGCACAACTCTGTAAACATAATCATAATCATTGAATTATACACTTAAAATGGGCGAATTTTATGGTATGTAAATTATACTCCAATAAAACTATTAAAATAAGAATATTCATAGAAGCACTATGCTTAATTGCCCTACCAAAAAATAATAATAAACAAAGAGGAGAATTCTGGTTCTAATCAATGTGATAAACAAAGCATGGTCTTCTGGTCTCTTCCTCTGCTCAGGGTTCTGGATTTGCCAGAAAAAGCAGGGGCGGGGGTCCCATAAGCAGCCTGGAAGTAAAGCTCCAGACAGCGCCAGCATGAGAAATGAAGCGCGTGTGAGGACGTGCTGGAGGGCAGAGGTAGCGGGAGGCAGTAGTGTGGGGAAGACGAGTTCGTGGGTAATCTTTAGCTGTGGAGAGGAAAAGATAAGTATAAATGTGGGTCTTACTTCTTAAGTTAGGGCCAACCAAGAAAATAATAAAAAATATATTTTATAACTTTCAAACTCGCAGTAGGAAAAAAATAAAGAAAATTGGACCAATTCAATCAGAGATAGGAAACTAGAAAGACAAAAGCACAGTAAAAAGAAAACACAAAATAGGATAAAGAAATCAATCCGACAGTATCAGTGATTACACTCTAAATGGGTTAATCTCACTGATTAAGACAGGAGGACTCTTTGATCGGGTTACAAAAAAGATCCAGCAATATGTGGTTTTAAGAGAGTCACATAAACAAAGGCACAGAGCAAGGTTGAAAATAAAGGGCTAAAAATGGAATTCCAGGAAAATAACCAAAATAACACCAGGCTAGCAATTTCAGTATCAGATGAAGTAGAATTTAAGGTGAACAACTGAAAAGAGATGAAAAGTGATGATTTATTCTGGAAATGCCACAGTACCACAGTATTTCAAGAAGATATAATAGACGTGAACAAATATAACCAAGAACACGGCCTCACGCTATATAAAGAAATAATTGGCAGAATTATAGTCATACATAGATAAATCTACCATTGTACATGTGGATTTGAATATATTCTTCTTGGAAACAGATCAAAGAGACAAAAATAAGCAAGGAAATAAACGATTTGGATAACATGATTAATAAGCTTGCACTCAGAAAACACTAAATGCATATATTTTTGAGCATGCACAGAATTTTCACAAAAGTGGATCACATCTAGACCAGAAAGTCAGTCTCAGATTTCTAAGAATTGACATCATTCAGACCATAGTCTCTGATGCAATGAAACCAGAAGTATTGAAATAATAAGATAGGGTAGAAATCAGTAAACGAGGGATGGAAAAAATAGCAATGATTCAACAAACCAAATATTAGTTTTCTGAAAATATTAGGAAGATGGACAAGTCTCTAGTGAGACTCATCAAGGAGTAAAGAGATAAGGTGCGTTTCAAATAACTACAGATATAGAAGCAACTTCGATATCCTAAGTGAATTGGTTGAACAACTGTACACAAATAAATGTGAAATGCCATATGAAATGAACAGATTTATGGGAAAAAAAATATGAGATTCCAAAGTTGGCCAGTTGATAAATGGAAAACTTGACTAGAACAATTGCTGCTAAAGAATTTGAAATAGTGGTGAAAACTTCTTCCTCCTCCAAAAATCATAAGGCCCGTACAGTTTTATATGAATAGATAGTCCCTGCCTTGTACAGATTGTTCCAGAGATTCATAAAAAGGGGAGGGCTGCTCTTGTTGTTTTGTGAGGCTTAACATCAAATTTATATCCTCAATATCAAAATTGAATGAAGATAGTACCAGAGAAGAGAAATTACCAGTCAATTGCAGTGAAAATCTGAAATAAAATGTTAACATTCCAAATCCAACATCATATTAAAAAACCATATAGCGTTGGATTTCTCCCTAGAGTGCAAGGATGATGTGTTAGGGTCACACTAGCTGCTCTGACAAATAGGCTCCCTTATACACAGAGGTTTATCTCTTGCTCACAAAGTGGATGGTGGTTGGCAGGTGGTGCTTGTGGTGATTCAAGGACCCAGGCTCCTTCCATCTTGTGGTTCCACCACTCACTAAGGCCCTGGAATCCCAAGAGAGAGTGTAGTGAATCTCTCCTTCCTTTATAAGAGCTCTGGGCCTGTGAGTGATACATAGCATTTCTGCTTATGTTCTGTTAGTGAGAAATGGGTTGCATGGCCACATCTGCATGCTGGTAAGTGTAGTTCCAGGCTGGGTAGCCATCTCCTAATGATAATGCCCCACTATAGAAGGGGCAGCAGTAATTTTTTTGATGGACAGCTAATGTCTGCTACAGATTTACCCTCAGAAAACTTATCAATAAAATCATTAACTGATTCGAGGAAAATGGTCGTATATATAATGATCTAAAAGGATGTGGAAAAGGCACCTATTTATGACAAAAGCCCAGAGAAAAATAGGAATAGATAGTACATCAATCAATTTTTGCTAGGTTATGCAGTAGTAACAAACAACCCCAAAATGTCAGTGGCTTTGGACAACAAAGGTTGATTTCCTGTTCGTGTTACGTGTTGGCTGTAAGTTGGCTGTGTCTCTGCTTTCTGTATTCTTCGTTCCGGAACCCAGGCTGGAGGAGCAGCTCCTGTCTGGGATGTGGTGATCCAGAGCAGAGGGGAAGGAGCTATGGAAGCACCTGATGATGGTCTCAAGTGTTAGCTTGGATGTGGCCTATGTCACCTCCTTTCACAGTCCATTGGCCAAAGAAAGTCGCACGGCCAAGCCTCATGTCACTGTGATGGGATCTATAGTTTGCTCAAAGGAAGAGGCCCTGTGGAGTTGGCCAGGTAGAGAGGAGCAGCAAATAATTGAGAACAACAATACAGTCTATTATGGAAAGGAATGCCCTTAACCTGATAGACTTTTCTCCAGAAGCCTATTGCAAACACTACGTTTAATGGATAAATTCTAGAAGCATCCTTTTTCAAGGTTAATAAGAAGTAAGGATACCCATGATTATTGCTGCTACATACTAAAGAAGGTTTGAGTAATGCAGTAAAATAGATAAAAAGAAAGTCATAAAGATTGGAATGAAAAAGACAAATTGTCACTATTTGCATTTAATATCATTTCCTTGAAAAAAAAAAATTAGCAGACTAACCACCAGAAGTAGTGAGTTCAGTAAGTTTGCCAGATAATATAAACTAACAAATATCTATAGTGTTCCTCTGTACCACAATAATAAATTAAGAAAATATAATAGAAGATGTCATTCACAGTAGCGACAACTGTAATGTATCTAGGAATTAATCTACTCAAGAGTGTGTGAGATTTACCTGGAGAAATTCTAAAGGGCATGAAAGAAGTCCTAAATAAGTGGAGAGGTATACCATGTTTATGGATAGAAAGGAAGATAGTGTTATCAAGGTATCATTCATTTCAAAATAATCTATATACTTAATGTAGGTACAGTAGCATCACAGCATTGCCAGAGGTGATTGGTCAAACAGATCTTAACATTTGCATGGAAGGAAAAAAAGACTCGTTAGTAGCTAATTAAAGGAAAAGAACAGAAAATGTGGGGATTTGTCCTACTAGCTCTAATGTGAGTGTGGCGTCTGAGAGTTGGTTGCCTGGACGTTCTAGTGGATAGCAGTTCACTGATCCCCGTCTGCTTCACTTATCAGAAACTTCTCTCTTATAGTCAATAAAACCCTACTCTTGAAGCATTAATTGAATGTTTACTTTGTGCCACTGTTGAGGAAATAAAGAGGGATAAGGTTTTGGACTCTGTCTTCTGGGGTTCACAGTTCAGGAGTCAGGGCAGAACACAAATTCTGCTTAGCATAATTAGTTCTACATTACTGGCAGAGGAGAGGGAGAGAGGGAGAAAAGCGAGTTGGGAGTAAGAAACTAGAATGGCAGTTGTGTTTAAGAAATGACTCTTAATTTCTAGGGGAGGTCTGTGTTCAAAGTGTCCAAAAATGGCACAAAGTGAAAAATGGCCCCAGAACAGAACTGCAGAGCACTCTGCAATGATGGAAATATGATGTGGGGGAAGCAGAGTGGCATGTGTATTTATGTGTGTCTGGTGCTAGCAGCAGGATGGCGAGGGAGCTGCCAGCGAGAAGAGCAGCTTTCCTTCGATCATTTGGAAGCATAGTTTATTTCCCGATTGTTGGCTCTGCCTTTTCTCTGCCACTCAAACTTTATTGGGAAATGGATTCTCTTGCCAAAAGAGTGTGATTAATACTGCAACTGGTTGTGGGCTTAACAACAGATTGATGGTTATATTTTTAAAGGGGCAGCCTGCTTATGGTTTATGTCGCTATGGTATGTTGCGTTTATCATCCGTAAGTGGAGGAGGCCTGTTTAAGTTAGATGTTCGTTGCTTTTCACATGGCATTTGTTGTTCACTGGCCCTCCCTGCCACCTTGCGTTGTTGTTTGACTTTAGAGAGTGGGTGTGTATGAAACAGGAGCCATCATACCAAATTTTATGTGTGCATAGCAATACCTGTGCATAATGCCATGACCACCACTAGACACAGTTTTCTTGGTCCTGGAGGTGAAATGGGAATATTAGAGATGAAGGCTGCCTGCATGCCCAAGGTGGGCCTTGTGGGTCACCAAGATCTGGGTCCCATTCCTCATCCCCACAGGCCCCCAGACTCATTTACTCAGGGCCTCCCGAGGGGTCAGTTTCAGGGAGATGGGCTCCCTCACTGAGTCTGCAAGACACTGGTCTAAAACCAGATGCTGAACTTGTTAATTTGTAATGACAAATATAACTTTTAGGAAGACTAAATTTCTTATTCATTCATTTATTCATTTGTTCAATAAAGATTTATTGAGCATTTACTATATGCCTCAGCTAACCTAGGAACATGGAGTAGCCATTAATTAGGCCAAAGGGTGGGGGTCGTGAATGGGGAGCAACCCGAGAAGAAAGAACATTGTGAGCAAAGACCCTGAGGTCTACTGTCTCACATGTTCTCACTTCCATAGGTTTTTCAACACTGAAAGCCAACATGAGGTAAGAATGGTGCTTGGTGAGCGTGGACCTATCAGAAGGGTTGCTGGGAAATGAAATCCTTTAGTATATTCTCCCGCCTCTGCGTGTACTCAGGGATGATTGAGAAGGGTGACTGGAGTGGGTGTGTTTTAGATTGCGTGCATGGGTTGGGCCTGGCCTCCTCTATTTAGTTGGAAATCAGACTTCCTGATGTCTTCTGCACCATCTCAAAGCTGAGCTCTTAGCTTCAGCAAGGGGCTCCCTCTTGCACGTTTCGGGGGTTTAGCTGAGGTGGTTGTCGTGGGCAGTATTTGCAGTGAAGTTTTTGTCCACACCACCAGCTCCCTGTCACCTAGACTGTCAGAATTGACACTGTATGGGAGGCAGTGTGGTATGCGTAGAAGGACGTGGACTCTGTCATCTCGGCTTGGGTTGAGCTTCTGCCTGTGCCACTAAATGAGCTGTGTAGCCTGTCTCCTGATTGACAAATGGGGTAAATAGTAATACCTGCCTTTTTGTCGTTGAGAAGATGAAGGGAGATAATGCGTACAAAGCATTTGACACTACTCCCTGGAGTAAGCATTTTGTAGTGTTGGATGTGATTGCTTTTGTTATTTTTCACTCCTTTTCTTCCCTACCTAAATCTGTTTATTCATCAAGTCCCTCTGAACCTTACCATTAACTGAGCAGAGACGGAATCAAAAGGTGGGCTGGGGCCGGATCACGTTGGCCCTCACAGTCCTGCTTGGCATTCTGAACCTCATCCTTTGGCAGTGTGGGTCCAGCCTGCATTTTCCAAGCAGGGCTGATGGGGTCCCATTTGTAGTTTCGAACCATCACTCTGGGGACACCTGGGAGGGAGGACCAGGAGTCCCATTGGGTGGCTGGTTGGAAATGCAGCTGTGATGCACAGAGGGCCTGAGTGAAGGCTATGGCTTGAGGAGGAGAGGAGAGGAAGGGGTGGTGTTTAGAAGTGCTCGGGAGGTACGGTCATGGAGACTCAAGTGATGTTGTGGGAGGTGAGGGAAAGAGAGGAATCAAAGCTGTCCCCAGGACTCGTGTCTTGGGTTCCCAGTCTGGTGGTGATGCCCATGGAGTGAAGGGAGGAGGATGCGTAGGGGTGGTGGCGATGGGTGCTGCGGAGTTTTGCCTCCTCTTTGTCTCAACTGGCAGGTAGCTCCCACGTTCTGGGGATAGGAACATATCTCTTGGGATGTTTTGGGGGGACCCGAGGAGACTCTTGAGAATATTTTTTCTCTTCTCCAATTAAGGACCACATATCTATAGTAAAAGGTCACTGAAGACCACATCAAAGTAAAAAGCAGGCTCATTAGTGTTCTTTTTCTTTCTTGAGAGTGGGTTTTTTTTTTTTTTGTTTCATTTGGTTTGCATTTAAAATCAAGGAGAATGAGATCAAATCCTATTAAATATATCACATGGCAACATTTTATTTTAATTTTATGTTATGCATAGTTAAGGAGACTTACGGTAGCCCAGATGAATCAGAGAATGCAGTGCTGGCCTCCAGGAGTCTTAGCGCTGGACCCTCGGAATCGTGCGGAAACTGGAAAGGTGGGGATTTTCTTGGAAAAATGAGAGCGAAAGATGTGGACAGAAGGAAAAGACATTATCTGCCCACCCAACAGCGGAAAGAATTTAGTTACTGTGGTCACTGTTAGGTTAAGAAAAAAGACCAATGGTCTTTTCCCAATTAAAATAGTGGAAATGATTTTTAAATAGTTAGAGGATTTAAGATCCCCAACAGACATGGATGTTTAGAAAACTTGCTGAGGGCCAGGTGAAATTAAGGCTCGGCCAGAGATTCTTCAACTCTGCAATACGTGGGATTCTGAAATTCTGAGGAATGAAAAAAGATTTCAACCCTTTGAGACCTGGGAACTCACATCTTGCTTGAAAGTGAGCGTAGAGCTCTCATTACTGCTTTGTGCAAAGGCTTGTGAAATTCTAACTGTGCGCGCACCTGTTCTGTTAGCAGTTTAAGTTCTGCACATTTATTTTTCTTCCGCATTCAAAGATGTGCTTTCCATTTCAGATTTTATTTGCTCTCAGGTCTTCCTTGGCTCCGTGCAGGTTTAGCCCACAACATGGCTGTAGATTAGTCAGGGGAATGGCCCATGTTGCCTGGCCAAAGTCAAGGAGGATTTTTTTTCTGCTTTTACTTTTAAATTGAGGAGTTCACATGAAACGAGAATGATTTGCAGTTGGGCAGCACATTTCCCATTTCACTTCTGCTGGGGCACTTCCACACAGGGATCACAGCCCCATCCTGGAGATACAGCAACCTGTGGGATGGAACCTGACAAATGCTTCTTAGAGCCCAGCCTGCCTGCCTAATGAATCCCAAAGAAGAAATGTGACCGGCCGGCCCTCTGGCCTTCCTGAGTGTGTGCTGCCTTCCAGCCCTTTGTGAACTCCCAGCATCTGGGTGTACGTCTGACATGAGAGCACTCTTCACGGTGCCAGATAAATCAGGAAAGAGAGAAGGCCATGTGCACTTAAAACGATGCCATCCAAGGATACCTCCTAAAATATGCGTGTTCTTTCAGCTTAGGGATGCTCACACTTTGGTGAGGAATCCCATGAGGGCTCGTGGTTCTTAAAACTTTCTTTTAATTAGACAGTGGTCTTATGATGCTGATACATCTCCACTGTTTAGCACTAAAAAGCAGGACAATGGCCTGGAGAAAAACAAAACACTGTTCATTAAGGGCTGGATGTTTATCTTCTGCATCCATGCAGAGCTCTCCCCAGAGGCTCTGCACTGGGAATGAGCCTGAGAAAAAGCTCTGGGAAGGGGCAGAGCGAGATGTGTGCTTTCAAAGTCGAAGTCAGCATGTCCTTTTTGGAAAGCTTTGGCTCTGGGGCACAACCTTGCCAGTGAGGGCTTATTGCCTCCAGAATGTGGCAGGCGTGTAGAAGGAAGAATGGTCTTCTTCCATTTTCTAGTGGTTTTGACAGCCTGGTGTTTGACTCATGATCCAAAGACTTAGCTACTTGATTTTAGGGAAGGCTAGAATTTCAAGCCCCAATTAGACATCTCGTCTAACTCTCTCATTTTACATTTGGAGGAATTAAGTTCTAGAAAGTTCTAAGAGTGACTTCACTAAGGTTCTGTGAGAGCACAGAAAGAGGACTCACTTTAGGACCCAATCTGGGTTCTGCCTCTGAATAAATGTGTGACTTTGAGCAAGAACCTAAGTAAAAGTTTGAATAAATGCACAAGCCAACTTCCTCGTGTCTTACTGAGGATTATGTGAGGGCTTGCTCAATGTTACTTTCCTTCCGGCAGAGTTGAGTTAAGTGATGGACATGTGAGACTTGGGGAGTCCCGTATGCAGATTGCCAACAAGTAGATCAGTTTCATTCTCCCGGGTTTAATGACTCAGATTGTTGGAGAGTCAAACCATAGGGAAACATATCTTTTACACTGAAAAAGAACATATGGTCATTAACAGACGTTATACAATTTTGTTTAGTTTTTGCTTTTAGTTAACAGTCTAATAGCAAGCAATAGTTTAAATGTGTGTTGGCACGTTTTTATTAAAAGGATCGGTAAAGTCAATTATATTATAGTCATCTACTGCAGTTTCTCAGCCTTTTTTCATGATCGCCCCCCTAAGGAGCCTTTCAGACATTTTTTCCCCTAATTGCTACTCCTCCATAAAATTTTAATACCACAGATATACTGTATGTGTGTGTGTGTGTGTGTGTGTGTGCGCGCACGCACGTGTGTGTGTGTATATATGTATATTCTTTATACGTAAGAATTAGGTATTTTTCTTCGTCTCTCCCTGCCCCCAATTTGAGAATGCATCATCTAGAGGAACAGCCCAGAAGCATCTGAAGGCAACCTCACTAAGTTCTTATTCTCTCTGGAATAAGAAAGAGACATATGCAAACAGTTTTGAACACGGGAAAATGTTATACAAGTGGGAGGAATGAGAGAAGTGGACACAAAATATAATGTACAATATAATACCTCCATTATATGTTCAATATTAAAAACAGAAGTCTGTGTTGAGTAGTTATCACTGTGTAGCTGATTTTATTTTCCCCTTTATATTATGCTGTATTTCCCCCCAGTTTTTCTTCAATGAGCATGGATTCCCTTTACAATAAAACAGCTGTTATTTTGCAAAGTAAGCAAGTGCTGTTTGCTCCGGTCCTTTTTGGGGACTTGAAAGGACCTTCGTTGGTGGCAAAAAGGCTTCCTGGGTTCTAAAGCTGTAGGCTGTTGCCTTTTTGAACACACAGATGGTCGTTTATTACCTTGGCTTCTTCAAATCCGCTCCTGCCTTGATCCTATGGGAAGGGACCACACCTGGGCCATTTTTTGAGCTTGGCGGAAACTTAAAAGGATGTGGGTTTAAGGAGATACAAATTCCAGAATTAAGTACTAATTAAGTTCTTGGACACAAATCACTTCGCACACTCCACTTAGAGGATTTGTTTAATTGACTGAGGAAGTAGTTTGAAGGGGAAGAGCATTTCTTTTCATTAGTGTTCAAATGAAGTGCAAATTATAGAACTCGGACTCCGTATTTCCTAAAGATAGAAGCTTTGGAGAAAGGAAGAAAAATTAGGAACGGAACTTAGTTTAAAATCAGAAACAAATGCAGTTTGGGTAGAAAAGTTTGGGCAATTTTCTACATGGGTAATTTGAGAGCGGCCAGCTAGTGCTGGGTTGGAAATGATTTTTTTCTTTTTATCCCAGAGCTCAGGTCTGCAGCCAGATTTTATGTTGTTTGTTTTATTTCACATTCAGCTTGATTCTTTAATAAAAAATGTCTCTCTGGGCTAAGGAGACAATGCGAATATTTGAACCATGTGTCAGAGGCCTGCAAACCTGCTTTGAGGAATTAGATGCTAAATGAGTAAAGATGGCATCTGCAATTACATGGACTGGGATAAAATTACAAGGGTGATTAATCTGCGGGCTTCGGGGCTTAGGATGACTACCAGGTGAATCTGCAACTAATTTCTCCTGCATATTACATCCCTACATAATTATGGCCAATGCATAACTATAATGTCTATAAGGTCATTATATTAATTTGTTGCCGGGATTGTTTCTTGGGTTCTTAATTGCCTAAATTTTGCCTCTGTGTCTTGGAAATGTTGGCCAGTTTCAACAGTCAGGGTTGGTTCAGTTTCCCGTCAACTCAAGAGAAATAGATGAGTGGCAGCTGTATGCCAGCCTGTGCGGCTCCAGAGATGAGAAGGGCAAGCCTTGATCTCAAGGAGCTCGCAGTCTAGAGCACTAGGTCAGATGTCCAGACTGGCCCACACAGGCTAGGCCAGTCTGCATGAGGTAGGCCAGGTGTCAATCTAAGGCGATCCGTGTCAGTGGGGCAGCAGCCCTTCCTGGTCAAGCTGATTGCTTCCCTGTGGGAAAGAAGGAATTTTCAAGAGGAGCTGGAAAGAGCAGGTTTTTCAATGTGAACTTTCCTGTTTTGGGTTGGATTCCCTAGAAGCAGAACCCAAGATGGGGGCCCACATGAAAGTAATTTAATGGAGAGCATAGTCTGAGGCCGTGGCTCTGAAACTCTGGCATACACGTACACGTGAATCACTGGGATGACATGTTTAAATACATATTGATGGGCGCCAACCCTGGAGTTTCTGATTTGGAGAGTCTCCAGTGGGGCTTGAGATTTGTGCATCTAACAAGTTCCCACAAGATGCTGAGGTTGTTGGTCTGGGGACCACACTTGGCCACTGCTCTCAGGAGAAGGGAAGTAAAGGCAGTAGGACCTGTAGGGTAGGAGCTAATAAGCAAGGACGTGGCCTTGGCTGGCGTCTAGCTTCAGCCTGACCCTACAGGGGGCTCTGGAGCACAAACTGCATCAAACTTGGTCCCACCTTGAGGCGAGGTGGGGAGGTCTTTCGTTCCCCTGCACACCCTTGTATTTGTCAGTCATGGGCCACTGGTCTGTGGTGGAGGTGGGTCGTGGAGGGCAATTCTTTGGAGAACGGGGCAGCCGTGAGCCATTCACATCTGGGAGATGGTCCCTTCCTGGTGAAGGGGGTCTGGGCAGTGCACGGGCAGCATCCACTACATCTCTCAAGTTGGAGAGCTGGGAACAGATTCAGATATTTAAAAAATACAAACACAGAGAAACCAGGCAGAGCCATTAAAACACATCCGTAGGCCAGATTTGGCTAATATGCTGCCTGTTGGTCACTTCTTGGCTGAAGGTTTTTCTGAAACCTTTTTTAAGAAGGCGTGTTCTAAGGGCAACAGAAGCAAACATAAACAAATGGGACTACATCTAACTAAAAAGCTTTTGTACTGTGAAGGAAATCATCAACAAAATGAAAAGGCAACCTACTGAATGGGAGAAGATATTTGCAAATCATACATCCAATAAGCAGTTAATATCCAAAAGATATAAAGAACATATACAGCTTAATATCAAAAAAACAAACTTGATTAAAAAATAGGCAAAGGGCCTGAACAGACCTTAAAGAAGATTTTCATTTGGCCAACAGGCACATGGAAAGATGCTCAGCATCAGTAATCACCAGGGAAACACACATCAAAACCACAATGAGATTCTACCTCATCTGGGTCAGAATGGCTATTATCAAAAAGACAAAAAATGACAAATGTTGCCGAGGATGTGGAGAACACAGAAGCCTTGTAACACTGTTGATGGGAATGTAAATTGGTACAGCCACTGTGGAAAATAGTATGGAGGATCCTCAAAAAATTAAAAATAGAACTACCATACAATCTAGCAACTCCACTTCTGGGTATTTATCTGAAGAAAACAGAAACACTAATTCAAAAAGATATACGCACCCCTGTGTTCTTTGCAGGATTATTTACAATAGCCAGGATTTGGAAGAAACCTATGTCCATCAATACATGAATGCATAAATAAGATGTGATATATACATGTATGTATATATTTATACACAATGGAATATTACTCAGCCATAAAAAAGAATGAATTCTTGCCATTTGTGACAACATGGATGGACCTAGAGGGTATTGTGCTAAGTAAAATAAGTCAGAGAAAGACAAATACTCTATGATTTCACTTATATGTGGAATCTAAAAAACAAACAAATGAAAAAACAAAACAAAACAGAAACTGACTCATAGATACAGGAAACAAACTGCTCATTACCAGAGGGAGGAGGGGTTGGAGGGTGGGTGAAATAGGTGAAGGGATTAAGAGGTACGAACTTCCAGTTATAAGATAAATAAGTCCTGGGTATGTAATGGGCAGCATAGGGAATATAGTCAGTAATATTGTAATAACTTTATATGGTGACAGATGGTAACTAGACTTATTGTGGTGATCATTTTGTAGTGTATATAAATATTGAATCAGTATGATGTACACTTGAAACTAATAGGATATTGTATGTCAATTATACTTCAATAAAAAAAAATTAGGCATATTCTGGAGCTGGTGGGCTTCTTCCAACTCTGACGTTAGCTTCAAGTATTCGCCTTAGGAGCCCGCAGTGAGCTTGGTTCCCCAGAACATTTTCCCTGGCAAAATGCAATGCTTTCCCAACCTGTATTGTATAAATCACAGGAAGGCTGTCTGAAATCTCCCAAACTGGAGTAACCATTATGCAAACTGTCATACATGACTAACCCATTATTACGGCCCCAGAGAAGCTGAGGGACTCCCACCTCATTTCTGGGGGAGCCCATTTCACACCTGAATAGCTCTTATTTAAAAAAGTCAGCCTGATACTCATTACTACAAACTTGCCTTTGCTAAAAGACATCCCACTGCTTCTCGTTAAGCACCTCCCCCCATAACAAAGTCCCTTTCTTGTCATACCGGAAATAATTCTTCCTCCTCTGTGATGCTTACCTCTTTAGTTAATACTATAAAGGAGAGATCAAGGGTGAATAAATAGAATGTGGTTATATTATTTATTATAAGCCTTTTTGGGTTTCCACTTATGGTAATAATGGCAAGTAAAGTTCATTCTGTTTCTAAGGAATCAATTTGCTATTATACGCCAAAAGTCATCATTTGGAAGTCAATGTAATATTGTAGAGGATTTGTTGTTGCAAGTAGAAACAGTGTTAGCAGTGTCCACTCAGTAGCTGCTGATGCCAAAAGGCGCCAGGTAGTGGTAACATCAAGCCGTGACCATGCTGGATTGACGTGTTCACTGAGGGGCCCTGGGGTACACTGAGTGTGCCGTTGTTAGAGACCTCCTGTGCTTGGGGAGTGAGCTCAGCCTTGGACCCGGGCAGTAGTTGGGACCACGTGTGTGTCGGGGGCTGCCTGTGCCGTCCTTCCAAACGTGGGGCTGAGGGTCAGGGGATGGCAGAGCTCACTGCTCTCCATGGAGCCTTCTTTCCCTTTGGGTGCTAAGCTGCATTGTCTGCGTTTATCCTTAGGCGTGGCCTCACTGATCTAGCAACCTGAGCTTCTCAGAGGAAAAGTGGAGGATGGGGAGGTAGATTTTGAACTCTCGTGCTACCCTGCAACCCCGTGACCTTTCACTAGTCCTCCTCCTCTGTGTTTTTGTAGCATTTGGTGCCACCAACTGCACCCTTTCTGTGGCTCCCTTCTCACCTGGCCTCCTCCTCATCTTCTGCCGACACCTTCTTTTACATGATTTCTCGCTCTGCTTTCCCCTCCTGCCCTGTAATTACAGGGATTCCCCCATGATTGTCCCAGTCCTTTCTCCTCTCTCCTCTCATGGCAGTACCACCACCCTAAGGATGACTCCTGCATCTCGTTCTCCTGCCTTGACCTTGCTCCTAAATCCCAGTCCAGCATCAGTAACTCCCTGCTATTATTGCCCCCCAGTGCCCCTCCGGCATACAAAGTCAACAGGTCGCAACCTGAGCACTCCTTTCCTAATTTGCTTCTTCCCCTTTATTTCTAATTTTTGTTAATGATGGCGCCCTCTTCCCACGTACCCAGGAGTAATCTGGGGACTTCCCTGTTTGTAAGTATGGCTAGGTTCTCGCCTGGAAGCACATCTCAGATTGTGTGGCTCTTTCTTCCAAAATCCTCAGAGACTGACTTCTTTAAAAAAATATATTTTTTTTGAGTTTTAAAAATTTTATTGAGTTGAGGGCTGGCCTAGTGACATAGTGGGTGGGTTTATGTGCTCTGCTTCAGCAGCCAAGGGTTCGCAGGTTTGGATCCCAGGTGTGGACCTACACACCACTCATCAAGCCATGCTGTGGTGAGGCTTGGGGAATAGAGAAAGATTAGGACAGATGTTAGCTCAGGGATAATCTTCTTCACCAAAAAAAAAAAAAAAAATTTAGGTGAAATTCACACAACATAGAATAACCAGTTTAAAATGAGCCATTGAGTGACATTTAGTACATTCACAGTGTTGTACAACCATCACCTCTATCTAGTTCCAAAGCCTTTTCATCACCCCAAAAGGAAATCCTGTACCAATTAAGTAGTTTTTCTCCATTCTTCTCTTCCCCTAGCCACTGACAACCACCATTCTGCGTTGTCTTAATGAATTTCCCTATTCTGGATATTTCATATAAATGGAATCGTATGGAATGTGACCTTCTGTGTCTGGCTTTTTTGACTTAATGTAATGTGTTTGCGGTCCCCCCATGTTGTAGCATGTATCAGTACTTTGTTCCTTTTCCTGGCTGAATAATATTCCATTGTATGTATATGACACGATTTGTCTATCCATTCATCCTTTGATGGATATTTAGGCTGGTTCCACCCTTTGGCTATTGTGGATGGTACTGCTATGAGGATGTGTGTACAAGTATTTGTTAGAGCAGAGACTGACTGTTGCTGTACAGCTCAATTTTACAGCTTAAAAAATAGTTCGGTAAAGTTTCAGATAGTAAGTATTTTAGGTTTTATGGGCCGCAGGGTCTCTGTCATAATTACTCAACTCTTCTGTTGTGGCACAAATGTAGCCATGGAAAATATGTAAACAAAAGGGCTTGGCTGTGTTCCAAAAAACTTTATTTATTAAAAAGAGATGATGGGCCGGATTTGGCCCTTGGGCTGTAGTTTTCTGACCTTTGCTGTGGACTAAAATGAAGCCTTTCTCCCTAGAATTCGAGGTCCTTCCTGATTGTGCCACCCTCCTTAACTTTCCCCCACTCTTTACCAATTCTCCCAGTTCAGATGGAACAGGGTAGAGGTGACCACAGGTGGGGAGGGTGGAAAATGGAGCAGTGTGGGTGGAGAAGAAGGAAGTGTGATTTAGTGGGAGTTCAAAGGACAGAGCCAGAAATAACCCTGGGAGGAAACTCTGGCCTCACAGCCCTTGAGGGCTTGAATGCCAGGTGGATAAATTCTTATGAAGTATGTTCGTCTACTGTCCTGCTTTAGGCAAAGCTTGAGCTTCCAAGCTTTCTCAGACTGAGAAAACAGTATGGAGATATTCCCACACCAGTGTTAGAGAAACGCTTATCATTGGAAGCCTTTCACGGAGCCTCTGCAATGTTCTTGGGTTAATCTCATTTTAAAAGACGGAAGGAAAGAAGTTCATTGTCTGGAACATACCCTCTAAAAGAGTTGTAATTCACAGAGCTTGCGGAGAACTGCTCCTGTAGGTGACAGGAAGGCCTCTGGGGACAAATAAAGAAGCATTTATGGGTAAAAATTGAGCTGAGTCCTTCTTGCATGAGCAGAAAGCCATCTGGGTGACACCGACTTTCATGGGTTGTGTGAGCATCTTTGTCCTTGTGCCTCATACAGGCACCTGCCACGTGTGCAGCTTATGTGATTTTGGAAGGAGGGACTTAGGAAGAATAAAATCCCTGGATGAGAAACATGGTTTCCAGAGATCTTTTGTCTGAGAGAATACTCTAGCTAGTATCTTTTTTTTTTTAAGACCCACACTTTGGGGGATATAGGGTTGTACAGATAACTGCCAAGGTGAACTGGGAGTGGTAGAATCAGGGAGCAGAGTTCCAGTCCTGGCTTTCCTGCTGGCTAGACCTGCAGCTTGCAAACTGCTTTACCTCTCTGGACACCCCTGTTTCCCCATCTGGAGAGCGAGAGGTCCCCTACTCTGAGCCCTTTGGCTGTCCATAAAACCATGAGTCTGCTTGTCCCAGCCAGCATGAATCTATGAGACAACACAAGCTGGCCTCCTTCTCAGGACCTGCCTGGCCCACTGCGCGTACACGCGAGTGTCCCCTCTCCAATACCTTGCTCCCAGCTTGTGTGAAAGTCCCACCTTACATCAGCCTGAGGCTGGTGTACATCATCCTGCTAACTGTGCAAAGGTAACATCTCCCTTTTGCCTAGCTCAGGGAAATTTCATTTTCTATCAACAGATCTTTGGATCAGATCCTTGAAGGCTGGCTAGCTGCCTTCTGGGGGACATTCTTTTCTCCCACTGGGTCATATACAGCTATGGGATCACCAAAATCCTTTTCTTCTTTACTTATGAGCCACAGTGAGAACACGTTCCTAGACCCTCCTGTCGTTAGATGTGGGGCTGTACTGAGGTCTGGCCAGTGGAATGTGGGTGACCATGATGTGTATATACCACTTTCAGGCCTGGCCCATAAATCCCTACCACATGTGACTTTTGTTCTCTTCCCTTGTCTGCATAAGGCTCCGAGGCTGCAGGGTTTGGTAGAACCATAGGAGCCTGGGTCCATGAATCTATGTTGGACTGTTGCATGAGTGCAAAGAAAATGTTCATTGTTTTAAGCATTTACATGTCGAGATTATGCTACAGCAGCTAGCCTGTGCTGAGTAGTGCACCTACTATGAGCTTGGGGCTGAGGATGCAGAAGAGAAGGAGATGGTTTTTCCCTTCGGAGATGCCTCCAGTCTGGAGCATGGCTCTTCAGGAGTGTGGCTTGGAGGAGAGGAAGTTCTGGCTGTGGGTAGAAGGATCATCTTCAGCAATGAGGATAAGCCATGTCAGCATGAGAGGAAAGGGCAAATGTGAAGACAGGAGGGGGCCAGGGTAATATATGCTAGCTTCCAGCACCATGACTGAGTCTAGAAATAACCTCTTCTATTTTCTCAACTGAGAGATGAAATTTTTCCACCTGTCGGATCTTGACACTTCCCAATGAACATTTTCTTTGGGAGACAGTGGAAAAAGCTGTACTGAGAACCATGTAATAAGCAGGTGGTGAGTAATTGAAGTGTTTCCAGAGGCGGCCTGAGACATGTGGGCTTATTGTTTGACACCGGCCAGCTCCTGTTGGCTCTTGACTTCTAGGAGACTCACTTGAACTTGATGTTTGTGGGGAGGACGCGGTGAGGATGTCTGTAGACAGTTCAGAGTCGAAGCAGCAGGTCTCAGGCCGACTTCTGGTGAGATTCGATCAAGAGACATCTGTCCTGTGTAAGTTAGACGTTGGCAGCCTTTTGTTGTTCTTTTTCAATTTGGAATCATTTAATGGAGGTTTCGAGGTGATAGCTATAGAGGAGGAAGGTATGTTAGTTAGGACAGACTAACTCATAACAAACAAATTCAAAATTTCATTGTCTTAGTAAAAATGTGTTTCCTTCACCACATCCAATGTGGGTTGACAGAGGAACTGTGTTCCACACAGTCATTCAGGACAAAAGATTTTTCCATCTTGGGGCTCTGCCATCCTCTAGATCCGTGGAATCCTTTCCATTCATTTGGTGGATGGGAAAAGAGACGGTGTAGGATGGTGCAGAGGTGGGAACTTTTTATGGGCCAGGCCTAATTGCTATTATTGTATCTGTCTACATTCCACTGGCCAGAATTCAGTTACATCGCTGCCCCTAACTGCCTAACTGCAAAGGATCCTGGGAAATGTGGTCTCACTCTGTTCCCAGAAATAAGAGGTGATGGGGTAGGTGGCAGTCTCTGCCGTAGAAGGGAAGTCATTTTTAGGAAAAGTTATTTGGGCCTCTTGAAAAGCTGTTGTTCAGGGGTAAGTATAAGGAAAGGCAAATCGTAAAACAAAAGTATCATACTCTTAGCACATTTATTTCCAGAAGAGTCCAAGTGGGACTGTGAGCTAGTGATTGTTTATTCCCTGAGACCTCTGGACGGTTAGGATCTGACTGGGGCTGGGGATGGAGCATCACACCTGTGAACTTGCAAAGCTTGTCCTGGGTTGAAGAGTCATGTTTCAGTGGCCCCCATCTAGGTGATAACTGCTTCCTTCTTTCTCTGGAGACTTGCACAGGTCTTTCAAAGGCCCTGGAGTCCCCAGCTCTCATTATAGAATAATAGTACTGAGGGATTTCTGCCCAAAGGAGACAGCTCATGCCGTTGGGTTGATCTTTAAGACTGAGAGCACACTGGGACGAACCAGCAGAGCAGTTAGCCAGAGAAGTGGCTCTTTGCCTGGCTAAAAGTGGGACAAGGATGTTCCCCAAATGAAGGGTGGTTAGAGGCATTTCCTGAGAGATGGGTTGCCTAACACCCTTGCAGCTTTGAGCCCATTGCTGCTTGGTCACCTTCGTTCGTTTCACGTAGAATCAGTGTTATTGCTCAATCTGCTGCACCCTCACGCTGCGAGTCTCACTTCTACCCAGAATCTGAAAACTTTCAAATTCACCTTTGCTCCAGCTCCTGAGAAATTATTTGTAAGCCTAAATAGAACTGAAAAGCTTTCTGCAGAGCAATTTTCTGAATGTGAAAGGGAGTGACCAAAAAACAAGGAGATGAACTCATAGACTTTAGTTTTAAAAACCGCCAAAACCAGATTGCTGTACATTTGAAGTTTGCCATGCTGACCCATCTCTTATCCCAAGAGAAAGACACTCTTGGGAAGAAACTTATACAAGGGGATTATAGAATCCAGAATTCTTTTTTTTTTCCTAATGATCTTATTAGAGCAATTGCACCCTGGAAACAATATGGTAGAAATCTCCCCATGGAGTTACTTAGACTGAAAATCTGACTGCTTGGAAAGAAAATGGGAACTGTCAGTAGTGTTCAGGTTTGAATTAATCTAAGATTCCTCGGCCAATATTCATATATAAACATGAGTTCTTTAATCAACATACATTTGTATTCATTCTTGATTGTCTCTTCTAGCATAACATTAAATGATTGCATGCTGCAAGAGTGTGTGTTGGTTTTCAGTGGGAGCTACTAGCAAGGAACGTTTAGCATTCGAGATCTATCCAGCAAAGTGAAGTAGAGAATTGAAGCCGTTATTCAGATTATTATTTCTCATTATTATTAATTAACGGTAATAATAGAAGCTGTTGTTTATTGAAGACCTACTCTTTGCCCAGGAGTTTGGCATGTATTATTTCCAACCCTGACAACCGCCTAAACCAAGGCTCAGTTAAGTGCCTTGCCCCAGGTCACCAGCCAGGAAGAGACAAAGCGAGATTCAAAGCAACGACTGTTGGGTCTGAAGGCTTTTCTTGGTTTCTGCATAAAAACATCAGCTTTAGTCACAACCAATAAAATGTGCGCTTTCTAAGTGTACAGTTTGCTTTTTGACAAATGTGCACTCCCCCGTACCCAACACCTGCATCAAATGCTGGAGAACATTTTTGTCACCTGGAAATTTCCCTCCTGCCCCTTTGCATTCCTGCCTCTTACCCAAGCCCCAGGCAACCAATATCCTGATTTTGGTCACTGCAGATGAGATGTGTTTTTTCTAGAATGTCATAGAAATGCAGTCGTGCATATCTACTCTTTTCTGTTTATCTCCTTTGGTTCAGTATCACGTTTTTAGTTTCACCCACGTTGTTCTGTGTATCAGCTCTTTGTTCATCCAAGGCTCCACTGTCAAGCTTTAAACTGACCTCCTGTTCTGTATATATTAGGCGAGAGTTGTTCTCTCTGAGTCTTGGCAGTTCCTGTATGGTGAAGGGTAGGGAAAAGACGTGAAGATCAGATTTGCCGATGGGATTTTGTAGGATCTGAAAAGGGATACCTTGAAGTTCTGTTATCTCGTCTGTGAAATGGGGATGACGATAGACTTGTCTATAGATTTATTGTGAGGACTAAAAGAATGTAAAGATCTGGAACGATACTGAACATGTAGTAAGTACTTAATAGATATGAGCAGTTATTGCGTTCTAGACTGAAGGCATGAGCTCAAGACGGTGGACACTACTTCACAGCAGCAGAGCTGCCCAGAGCCCATTAGTTGAGTGGAACATTATTCTTAAAAATGACTTCCCTTCTTTGGCATTAGATGAGGACACATCCTCAAAAGATGACTTCTGGTGGCCCGTGTGGGCTTATGGTCCAAGGAGATTTTGAAGAGTTGAATGTTACTAACAGCGTGAAGGACTTAAAGATGCTCAACTGGAGACAGAGAAAGTTTGATGGTCAAGACCTCTGGGTTCTGTCTTGAGAAGAAGGTGGGGAGATGTCATCTGCCTGGTCCCTGGAGTGGGACTGTCAGGGACCAGGATTCAGGAACAGAAAAGGAGGCACTTTCAGAACTGGCTGTACCATCCTACAGTTGAGTAGGTGGTCTCTGGAAGATAAAGAGTGGAATGTTCATTTTGGTTCCAGTATTCCATAAAGAAATAAGGAGCCCTTAGCATGAGCCACGTGCTATGTTATGTACTTTCACTGACTACTCTGTCTCTCTCTAATTATCTAGCGAGTAAGCTATCTAGTTATCTAATATCTAGACATTTAGATCTTATTTTATAGTTAAAAAAAGGTTTTAAGGTATAATTTATAAACTGTAAAATACATAGACCTTAAAAGTATGGTTCAATAAGCTTTGACAAATGCATACCCTCCTGTAAAATGTACAACCTTATCAAGATACAGAATATTTCCATCACCCCAGAAAGTTCCCTTGTGCTCGTTTGCACTCAGTCCACCTCCTCCCAAGCAACAATTAATCTCATTTCTCTCAGATATGTTTTGTCTATTCTAGAACATCATGGAATAGAATCATACAGTGTGCACTGTTTTGTGTCCAGCTTCTGGGGAGAACATGGAAGCCCTTGTTAAGTGCTGAATGCATGCTGGGCACTGTGCTAGTGACATTTGTATTGATTATTTCATTGAATCTTCACAAAAACCTTGCAAAGTGTGTGTTATTGCGCCAGTATTGCTGATGAGGATGCTGACGTTCAAAGAAATTAAATAACTTGTCCACGGTCGCAGATGAAAAGTGGCAGAGGCTGAATTCAAATTTGGATCTGTTGGCTACACAGGCTTGGCTGTTTCTGTAATACAACCCAGTTTTTTCTCAGTCTTGGTGCACTGCATTTCACATTATATTATGTTGTATTGCAAACTGAAGCACCTTCTCAAAAGATAAAAAGTCCCACTGATCACAGTCTGAAAACTGGAGCATGGTGGGTTGTGGAGCACATTTTCCCTTGGTTATTCCTAATTTACATCTCACTGCTGACTATTTTCTTGTTTTGCATGAATTATTTATTACTTAATGATAGATTGTTCACATTACAATACTATTTCAGAGCAGAGGCCTGAGTCTATGGAGTGTGGCCATGTTGAAATTTGAAATCTATTTGCCTAATGGCACTCTCTGTGTTGAGGCACATTTTCTCTTTTCTTTCCTTCCTCCTTCCTCCTCTCCCATCCTCCTCTCCCATCCTCCCCTCCCGTCCTCCTCCCCATCCTCTTCCCGCTTCCTCCTCTCCCATCCTCCTTCCCCCTCCTCCTACCTCATCCTCCTCTCCTCACCTCCTCTTCCATCTTTCTCTCCCTTCTTCCTCCCCATCTTCACCTCCCATCCTTTCCCTTTTCATTCTCCCTCCTTTGTTCTTGCTGTCTTCACTTGACCTCTCTCTCTGCCTCTCTCGTATCTTTTCCTCCCTCCTTCTCTCACTGTCTCTTTCTCTTGCCCTTGTTCTTATTCTCACTCCTCTCTTGTGCTCCTGCTCCTTCCCCTTTTCTCTCTTTTACTCTTTTTATTTCCTAAGATAAAGCAGCCTCCAAAAATCTGAGCTGTTGAGAGACGTGGTGCTGTGGAAAGGCCATCGGGCCTTCCAGAAGCCCTGATGTTTTGCACC
The DNA here is from genome assembly GCF_041296265.1 of Equus caballus. NCBI lineage: Eukaryota > Metazoa > Chordata > Mammalia > Perissodactyla > Equidae > Equus > Equus caballus. The sequence continues at coordinate 33,665,374 of NC_091705.1, read as the reverse complement.
CACCGTGCCACACTCCAGCTGTGCACAGGGCAGGGCACTGAAATCTCTGCACACCATTGCTTCTCTGCAAAACGTATGTAATCGTTTCCTTTTTGCCTGGTGCTTTGTTCATTTGTTCACGCAACAGATATTTACTAAATGCTTGCTGTGTATCAGACACTGGGTTAGGCACTGAGTGGGGAACAGAAGAGACTTGGTTTCTGACATTTACGTCCTAGAAGGGAGGAAAAGAATAAGCAGATAACCATGCAGTTAATTATGAGAGTCCTATAACTAGCTCTTCAACTCTCTGCCATTATCACACTCATGTTGCCCAAGCACGAGGCCTAGTTCCTGACTCAGAACTTGATGGCCCAGGGCCTTCACAACCACTTTTCAAAAAAGGTTTTAACTTTTTACTCTGAATAGTTTAAGATGCACAGCAAGTTGCAAAAATAGTATAGAGAGTTCCCTGTACCCTTTATCCAGCTTCCCCCAAGATAATGTCGTACGTAACCACAGTACATTGTCAAAACCTGGAGAGTGACTAACTCCTGGGTAGACCTCATTCAGACTTCCCCACTTTTCCCATGCACTGTTTCCTCCTCCTCCTCCTCCTCCTCTTCTTTCTGGCATATCGTTCTGTGAATGTTGTCGTGTGTGTAGATTCAAGTGATCATCCCCTCACACTCAGGAAGCAGAACTGTCACATTAGCACAAAGAAATTCCCTCGTGTTACTTCCTGCTTAATAGCCACACTTTCCCCCACCCCTAGCCTGTGGCAGCTACTCATCTGTTCTCCATCACTGTAATTTAGTCATTTCAAGAATGTTACATAAATGGAATCAGACAGTATGTAACCTTTTGAGATTGGCCTTTTTCCCTCCGCGTAATGCCCTGGAGAGCCATCAAAGTTGTGGTGTGTATCAATACTTTGTTCTGTCATCACTTTTAAGAAAAAAGAATCAGGCATAGGACACTTGAGGAAGAAACTCCTTTGTGAAAATACTTTGTGTTCAAGGCTAACCTTTACTAGCTTCTGTTCCCCTCAGAGACCTGGAACAATTAATCTATTTGAGTCTGATTAGCAAGTTGGCAAGTTGGTAGATTATTATTTTTATTATCTGATTTGTAAATGTTTTCCTACTGTTATAACTAAGTTTTTCATGGGCCCTAGGTTTGGCTTTGTGTATTTGAGAAACTCCCTCCAACTATGAAGTGTTCCTTATATGTGTTAGGTTAGCGCCAGGTGCTGTAACAAAAATCCCCAAACTTCTAGTAGCTTCACACTGTGCAATTTTCTCTCTCTCTCCAGAAACAGGCTATGTGTGACTGCCTTGTCTTTAAAGTGCTTTGCCTCATAGGTTGATTTGGAGACCTAGGTCCCTTCTGTTTTGTACCTCTGCCGGCTCTTAGGACCTCAGAGTCCCCTAGATCCAGCCATCAGATGGGGCAGAGCATGGAGGAGCATCAGATGTTTGCGTGGATCATGTCCAACAGTGGTGTCATACATGACTTTCACTCCCATTTCATTGGCTTGAATGCATCCCTGTGACTGAACTCAGCTGTGAGGCAGTGGAATGCAAGTGGGTAGAAGGATGGGAAGGTGTGGTTCCTGGTGGCAGCCACGTCCCAGGGGCAGGACTATACCATGGAAGTGGAAAACCACAGTCCTTTGGTGTATGGCTAGCTGTCTCTGCCTCCATCCCCAGTTAGAGTCCCCATTTCAGGTTACAGTATCAATAGCAGTATAATGGGTGGGGATCCAAGAGTTCAAGATTTGCCTCTTCTTGTTCAACCAAGTCATTTCCCCTGTCTGCTTTTCAGTTTTCTTATCTACACATAGTGAGTTAAGTTAGATAATTCTAAAGCTTCCTCTCTAACATTTAACGATTTTATATTGTGCTCAATTTATTGGTCTCAGACACGTTGAAAAATCTCTCTGAGATCTCGGCTGAAGGGAGATTCAGTAAATCTGGGCCAGTCTATTAAGCCAACCTCATATTTACCATCACCTGCTCATCTCTAACCTAGAGGCCAAGGGAGACATAAGAAATCCTGGGACCACACAGCACAACTGCAGTTGGAAACGGGAGGGTTTTGACAGTTTAGTCAGGAGAGCAGTAAATTCAGTTCCTGATAAATAATTTACTTTGAGGACCGGGAAGCTGGTCTCACTGTTCTTGCCTCACTTGCTGCTTGAGAAATACAGACAGTTCTGATCACGCCGGGAAGGAAAGAAAAATAAAATTTATCTCCTTGGGTCCCTGACTGCCTATCCCTCGTGCTTCTACCACTATTTCAGAGAAAGCCACGGATTTCTGTTTGCTGGAGAAGTGAGCATCTCACATTTCCAGTTGGCCTGTCTCTGCCCAGCCCGTGATCACCTATAGCTCTATCTGTCAGAGTCACAACAAAGACTTAATATTAATGAAAATTGTGCTGATTGATACAGTGTTTACATCTGGGTGAAAAAGGAGGAAGAGATGAGGCTGAAATGCCTCCTGAGCGCTTCCTCTCCCGCTTAATTGACAGGACCTGGAGAAGGCCCGGCCAAACTCGTGTGTTTCCAAGTCAGGTTTCATTTTGGGCTTCACATTCCATTTCTTTCATGTCTCTGAAGTTGCTTTTCTACACGCCTGGGGAACAGAGCAGCTCGGCAACACATTTCATTCTCTGTTGTCTCGGCTTTCAGGGGTCGATGAAACTTGGATGCTCATTAAGATTACTGAGCCTCATCATTTTTAATGTTAGGCCCAAGGTAATATTTAATGAGGCTGAAAAGTATATTAATAAAATTGCTTGTAGTAATTAGCAGGAAATTATAATGGTAGGGTGATGGGGCGATTTTTGAAATCAGTTAGGAGTGATCAAGACCAATCTCGAATGTCACTACTTATTATTTTTTGCTTTCAATCATCGTGAACTACACCTTTGCATTTTTATCTTTGAAAAGGAAGTCTTTGATTGGGCTCATGCATATTGCTATTATTTCATGTTATTTTGTTCCTTGCCGAGTATCGTAGAGAGTTAGAACTAACTAAAATTATTTGTAAACCATCACATCACCCCCTAGGGGCAAATGGGATCTCTCTTATTTCTGTATTTATGGCATTTTACCTGAAAAGAAGGCCTGACAGGACTAGAGACCACATGGGCTTCTCCAAAGGTGAGATGAGAACAAGAGACATCAGTGGGCCTCACCAACCTGGAAAATATAAATGAAGCCAAAAAACCAAATGCTCACAGATTTGAGAGGCAGGTTAAGATCAAGGTCCTAAAACCTTTGTAACATTTCCAGTTTTGGCTTTTCTGTTAACCTTTCTCCGCCTGTCCCTGTTTTGTTTTACAAGTAGGTTTGGAGGTAAAGCTTCTAAAATGGACAAGATTCCAGGAAGGCAAGACTTCCTGTTATTACCCTGGTTGGGGCTTGAGCTGGGGTGTGTTGGGGGCTTGCTTGTTATTGCTATTATTGTTTTCAACTCTGGTCTTTTATTCCTACTCAGACTGGGGGAATCTGGGAAGGAAACTACAGAGGGCAGAAGCTTCCAGAATCGGAGACAACAAGTTATTTGTTGATTCATAAAAGGGGTACCTAAATTATTGAGATACTTGTATTGATTCCTCCCCCACTTCCTCTGTCCCTTTCTCCCTCTCTTCCTGCAACACATTTTCATTGAGAACCTACTATACACAAGGCAGGCTGGGTGCTGGTTCCTGAGAATATGGAACTGAGCAGATCCAGCACCTGTCTTTCAGAGGTTCACTGGCTCTTGTCAAGGAACAGTCCTCTGATGCCAGAGGGACATGAAGGTCATGAAGATGTTGGACAGCCCAGTGTTGGAGGAGGAGCGGAGAGGCTTGCAGTGTCTGGAAGATGGAGTGATATTTCTAGGCAAGGAAGGCAGGGGCAGGTGTTCCAGGCAGGGGGAAGGGCACACACAGAGGCAGGAACAGAAGTGCAAGAAAGAGTGCAGCTTTGCACAGCTGGTAATGTCTGATCCCTGGGTGTCTGTTGTGTGAATGGTGGGTGATGGGGCCCAGGAGTTTGTGTGTGATGCCAAGGGGATTGCTTTAGTCAGGTTAAAGATGGGAATGCAGCTGAAGGGTTTTAGTCAACCTGGCCAGGTACGTGTTTAGAGAGACCACTCTGGCAGCAGATTCATGGAGTGGGTTGGAAGGGAAAGCCAGGACCGAGGGAACAAGGAGGCTGTTAGCAGCCACCAAAGTTCAAGCCACAGTGAGTGACCCTGAGGATGGAATGGAGGAGGTGGGTGTGAGACACTGAGGAAGGGTGGATGCTGGGGTTGAAAGAGAAGGGACACAGAAAGATAACTTCCAGGTCAAAAGGAAAGAGATATAAATGGAGTCATGTAATATGTGGTCTTATGTGACTGATTTATTTCACTTAGCATAAGGTTTTCAAGGTTCATCCATGGTATGGTATATATTGTTCCTCTTTTATGGCTGAATAGTGTTCCATCATATGGATATACCACATTTTGTGTACCTTTTCTTCCACTGATGGACATCTGGGTTGTTTCCACCTTTTGGCTATTGTGAACAGTGCTGCCATAAGCATTTCACGTACAAGTTTTTGTTTGAACACCTGTTTTTATTTCTTTTGGGTATATACCTAGGAGTGGAATTGGTGGGCCATTTGGTAATTCTATGTTAAACTTATTGAAGAACTGGCAGAATAGGCCAATTTGTAGTGACAGAAACGGTCGCTAGTGTTAGTGGTTGCTTAGGGCTGAGGGAGTTTGAAGGGAGTGGAGGGTGATAGCTAAAGAGTACAGGGTTTCTCTTTGTGCTGATAAAAATGTTCTCAAATTAACTACCATAATGGTTGTGCATACCTGCGAACATACTAAAAGCCCATGAATGGCACATTTTACATTGATGAATTGTATTGTATGTGAATTATATCTTAATAAACCTGTTTTAAAAAAAGGTCATAGATAGAATGACCTCATCCTATTGGAGGTTCCTCACAAGGCATTCATGAACTTACAGATACAAATGTAAAAACTTCCATTGCAGTTCAACGTCATACATTTATTTGTACGTGTGTTTGTTGTACAAGAAGACTGAAGACGCCGTGAGTGCGGGGACCACACATAGCTTTGTGCCGAGTCTCCAGCCACCTGCAAGGTGCTTGAGAAACAGTCCAGACCCAGTAAACATCTGTTAAAGCGATGAATGTTCTGCTTTTGTGGCCCAGGGAACTCGTTTATTATATAGAGCACGTGATGCTTTGTTTTACAGAGTAGCCAGTTTCCCTGGGCTATGGGTTCAGTGAATGTGTTCCTTTATTCATCTCTGCTACATTTTGAATCATTACCCGTTATGTTTCTATGTTTCCTGCCAAGCTGACCACAATAAAGCCAATTACTTTTACCTCGTGCCGGTGAGGGAGGCAGGGCTGCCAAAGACCGGGCTGTCCGGAGGAATGTTGGGGATCCCGTGATGGGCCCCAGGACTCTTCTATTATGTGTGCTCTGCTCAGCTCACCTCTTATTATTTTCTTTCCATGGACCATTCGTCCAAGTATCAAAAGTAATTCCAGAAATGTTTCACTCATTCCTATTCTTTAAAATATAAAATCAAAATTACCTTAGAATGTTTAATCTTTTAAAAAGTGTGCTACATTTTCAAATAAAATGTTTTGCAGTAATTTTCTATTCCCCTGGGGGCATATAGTTCCAACTTGATGAAAAAAGTCACGAGTGTAATAGAATATATAGATGAATACATAGAGAGTTACATAGATACATATATTTTATTTATGTGTATTGCGATATAAATTTATATATATAAATATTTATATCTCTATATTTATTGCTATATATATAAATCTTCCTTTAACTTTTAGTTTTTTAAAATTTTGATGAATTTTAAAGTAAAATATTATCTTTGATTAATTTTTTTCCTAGAGAGATACAGCTGCAATTTAATCAGAGTTTCTTGGAAAGTTGCATTTGAAACATAGGAATTTGACTTATAAAAAATGTAACAGTTATTTTGTCTTTGATAGTTATAGAATGGCTGGAAGAACCACAAATGTCTACAGTCTGGGGCAGCTTTCTGGAACAGGTGGATTCAAGCAGAATTTCAAGAAATTAAGAGATGATTTGGCTAAACATTTGTGTCTTACTCTTACAAGGAAATGATTTAGTTTTGTCTGTTGAGAATATCCTGATGGCAGTTTAGGTTTCTACAAATATTTTGTAGTTATTACTGATTCTCAAATGCCATCCACATCTCCTCAGGACAAGAGACCTGCCACTAAAGGAAGGGAAGGAGCATTTGCTGAAATGCAGTCTACAGTGGCCTTGCCACTTAATTGGATCTCATTTAATCCTTGCAGCCGACTTGCCTACTATGCTGTCGACAGTGTAGCAAACGTCACACACTCAGTTCAGACTGCAGTTAGCAAAAGAAGGGCAATATAATTGGTTCATGTATCCCAGGTAATCTAAACAATGATTTGGGTTTCAGGCATAGTTTGATCTAGTTGCTCAAGTAATTTCACTAGGACATGCAGACATTCTTTCCCCCTCTTTATGTCTTGGTTTTATTATACTTCCCTTTCTCTCTGTTGAGCTCATTCTCTAGACGGTTCCATACACACTCATGTTACCTGTACAGTTTGTCATCCCAGAGAAGAGATCCTGGTAGCTGTCTTTCCTGATAGTTTCAAAAAAGTGCCCTGGGGGGATTCAGATGGAGGAAAGTTGGATCATTTACTCATCACGAAACTTATCAGTGCAGCTAGAGGATGGAATGTGCTTTGCTGGTCAAGCCTGATGCCTGTGCTCCTGCCAGTGGTAGGAACAGAGGGAAGGGGTTGGGCCATCTGTATCCTATGGGATGAGTTCCCCACAGGAGGGAGGGGTTCTGTTACCAGAAGGAGTGAATGCAAAGTTTTCCAGGCAGATGGGTATTTTGGTTATAAGAGTCATACGATTCTCATTTTACACAGGAGACTCAGAGAAGCTAAGTGGCCAGCCCAGGGTTACTCAACTGTGAAGAGACAGACTGAGGATCAAAGCCGAGGCCTACCCAGCATCAACGGTCAAGCACCCCACCGTTATTTTTTTTCTATAATGGATTTGAACCCCATGGTATGAGCAGAAATCCAGTGGCACAGGGCCACATAGATAGAGATATATGTAAATATTTATACATATACATTTATAAAGGGATGTATATAAATAAAATATATCTAACTCTCTATCTAGCCATATATCCTATTTCACTAATGACTTTTTTCCTCAATGGGCAGAGATGCAATGAGCGGGAGAGCTGGCCACATATGGCCTGTGAGTGCCCTGCAGGGTGGCGTGGCCTCACTCAGCCCTGGCTGGGAGGTTAGCTAAATTCTACCTAAACTTTGTGACACACCTCAATACCATTCCCGCCAGTGGTCTATCTCATTACCACAGCCCTCCTTGCAGGCAGAGACCATGCCCTCTTCCTCTCCTTGTTCTCAACAGGGTCATCACAGTGCCTGCCACGTGGTAGGGGCCGAATGAACCAGCCCCATTGCGAGCTGCTTGTTAACTTCTGCGTGGGGCTTTGCAGCTCAGGGGCTAACCTGAGGACACTTGGGCTCCACTTTCCAACACTCCCACTCACCAGCCTCCTTTTCCTCACCTGTGAAGTCGGGATCATGAAAGATTGGGAGGATTGGCTGAAATAACCCTTGTGAAATGGTTAGCACAGAGCCGGCAGTGTAGCAGTAACTCAGTGAACATTAGCAATTATTGTTATCCATAGCTCCTGGCTCAGGATGATTCCATGACTAGTCTAAGTTCATATAGACAGTGGCAAAGCAGGTCCTTGGACCCAAGTCTTCCAGCTCTTGTCTCATTTGGGAGACAGGAGTACCAGTTAACAGGCCTCACGTGGCTACCTAAAGCATATTTAAACCTGAAAGAAGATGCCAGTTGCCCCCAGGAGAGCAAAGCTTACTTGTCAGAGAGATTTTCCCAGGAAGCACTTGGGCAGGCTATAAGGGATGTGAGATCTGAAAGCCTCGTGTCAATGGTGTAATTTAGGGTTTAAACACAGAGCCAGTCTGGCCTTGATTGTGGCCCTGCCGGCTCTGGTGGGAATTCAGTTCCACTTGAGGAGCACATTCTCAGAAGTCTTAGGTCTACCTGTGTCTGAGATGTTTGGATGCAAGATGAAAATCAGACTTTATTCTGATGCAAACTTTATTCTGCTATTCATACTGCTATAACCAACTTCATGCCCCTGGGGAAATGCACCGAAAAGATAGTTTTTTAGACATTGAAGTAGAGAAATCAGTTTGTGTTTTGAAGTTTCAAGATATTTCTGTATGTCTGTATGTGCGTATCTCTAATTGTACCAGGCCTTTCACGAATTCAAGAGATAAATTAGATACTGACTCTTCTTTTTCCAGAGAATATTCATCTTTTCTTGTTGCAAGAGTGACAGGAAACTGTGACTCTTAGGAATTTGGATGTTAACCCCACAACCTGCTCTGTAACTGTGGGGTCCTGGATCTAGGATGATGGGTCCTGAGAGGTGACTGGTTGTCTTTTCCCATGTTCCTGGGTCTAGAGGAAGATGGAGATGGACACAGGGTAACAGCCTCTGAGGCAGAGCTGGCCACTGAATATTCAAGTCATGTTTCAGTCTCTTGGTTAGCCATCACATATCAGTGTTGACGGCGGCCTCTGACATCCCCGCTGCTGTTTGGAGTCGGGCGTGGGTGTTGCGGGGGAACAGTGAGGGCTGGGTGTGCTACCTACCGTGGGAGGGCAGTGGCCGGGCAGAGGTGAGCAGGCACCGTAGCGAAGGCGACTTGCAGAAAGACTGCTGTTGGTCAGCACCTCTCTCCCGCTGTGGGACTAAGGATGGGACAGGGCTTCTCGGCATGTCACCAAATTTGTCACTTCGCTGATCATATTTGCCTCTCAGTTGTGAAGCAGATGGCAAATATACATTAAAAATTCACCATCACCAGGAAAATAAAAGCGGAAACTTTTTTTTTTCCCCAGGAGAATTTGGAAAAATAATGGCCAATATTCCTAGATGCCTCTCTGGGCATTGCCATCACCTGTCATTTCTACTTCCTTAGCATCTCTCAAGTATGTGCTGTTTCCTCCCCATTGCCGTTGCCTGGGGTCAAGCCCTGTTCCTCTTGTGCCTGCCCAGATGGCTGTCAAACCGCCTTCCAGGTAGGTTTCTCTCTCTCTGTATCCCAAATCTGAGCTGTGGGCACTCAGCTGCCACAGACAAGGATGTCTCTAAGAGTCTACGATTGGCTGTGCCACCCTGGCAGTTACACCCTTCCCTGGCTCTCCGTGACCCATCCTGCCTGCCTGAAAGGGTCTTCACGGTTACTTGGCCCCTGCCACTCTCTCCAGCCAGGGCTCCTGGACCATCTCCCCACCTGCTGCAGACCCAGCCTCTTCTGCATACTTGTTTTTCCCCAGGCCTGGCCCATTCTCTCAGGCTACCCCGTCCCCATCTTCTTCCCTTTGTCTGGAACCTCTCTCTCTCTGACCCTACCCCATCTGCCTAGCCAAGTCCCATAAGTTCTTCACCTCCTTCTGGGAGCGCGTACTCATGTATCCTCTGCTGCCAGGCTGAGCCCAGGGCCCGTCTCTGTAGTCCCCGATTCTTTTCCCTGTTGCTTTTTGCAAACAATGTATGCAGTTGGTGACTGTCTGTTTTGCCCCCTATGCACAGTGAGTTCCTTGCTGGAATGGGCTGTACCTCATTCATCTCGGAACCCTGAGACAAGGAAAGGAAGCAGTGTGCCATGGTGGTGAGGAGACAAGCCCGGGCTCTAGTTGCAGTTATGTCTGTGTGACTTTGGGTAATTTGGTGAACTTTTCTCAGCAGTTCTGCAGTAGTGACAAAACAACCACTATTTTATGGAGTTACTGTACAGCTTAACTGAGATAATTCCTCTAGAACTCTACCTGGCACGGAGTAAGTGAGCTAAATGAATATTAGATGCTATGATGATGATGATGATGCTGAGGTTCTGGAAAATGCTAGATACTCAGTAAGCTTTGTTGAGTAGAAGGACTAAATGAATGAGTGATGTAGGTCACCTTGTTGAATTTCAACTTTATCTGAAATGGAGTTAACAAAAGATCATGAATTTTCTCAGGTCTCTTTTTCTCTCTGAACTTTGTTTTTCTTTCCCCCAAGAATGAATGTTTCTCAGACGTTAGCAAAACACTTTACTCGCTGAAGCGACCCAAGAAAGCTTGGAAGAGAGCCATTTTGCCCAATAAGCTAATAGTTAAAGTCAGGATTCACCTCCCTGCTGGTTGAGTGACACCCCATTTTTCCCTCTTAAAAGAACTAAATGGCCTATATTTCTTTTTTAAATTAAAGTGAATGAAAATGAATTTCACAACTCCCCTGGAGATGCCTGGAGACACACTGGGATGTCAAATACAAAAGTTGGGAATTGCTGAGCTGAAGCACAGCACTCATGGGTTCCCAAGAAAGATGAAACCTGAGAAGCATCCCATGTGGCGGAGGAAGGCGGGAGGGAGAATCAAGGAAAACAGCTGGATTATGAGGCATAGAAATGGAAGGAGGAGGAAGGCGGGGAGGGCTGCATGGAAAAGAAACTGTTGAGTGACTGATCTTTAACTTCAGTGAAAAGAAGCAAAATGAGTCCAAGACGTGCTGAATAATTGCCCAAGAATTATTCCTGGCCGCCCTATAAATGATCCCTCACTATGCAAAAATATTGAAAGCAGAAGGGAAATTATTGTTTTGAGCTCGAAAATTTCTCAGTTCTCTGACTTTGCTAACGAGATTTGAGCCCATTATCCTTGTCTCACTGTGAGGCTTCGTCAATAGCAGAATTGTATTTCCTGAGGGATTGTCTGCTGAGTTCATTTCAGTTTAACGAGTGTTTATTGAAACCTGGGATGTGTCTAGGGCTGGGATCGGAACCATGTGGCAGGCAGGGGTCGTGATGGGGCCCGAGGGGATTCCTGGCCAGATGTGGGGAAATCATTGGAGAATCACGTAGGTGTGTCCCTACCCCAGCGCCACCTCAGCTCCAGTGTGTGGGCCATCTTCACCCAGGGAGGACATTTTCAATGGTCTTTTTAGGCCTTCTGGTAGGATGGACAAAGCAGGTCAAATATCTGAGCCCCTGAGAGCTTCTCTCTGCATTCCCACCACCCAGCCTTCTTTTTTTTTTTTTTTTTTTTTTTTTTTTTTTTTTTTTTTTTTTTTTTTTTTTTATTAATGTTATGATAGATTACAACCTTGTGAGATTTCAGTTGTACATTTTTGTTAGTCATGTTGTGGGTACACCACTTCCCCCTCCGCACCCTCCCCCCACCCCCCCTTTTCCCTGGTAACCACCAATCAGGTCTCCTTCTCAATATACTAATTTCCACCTATGAGTGGAGTCATATAGAGTTCGTCTTTCTCTGACTGACTTATTTCGCTTAACATAATACCCTCGAGGTCCATCCACATTGTTGTGAATGGGCCAATTTCGTCTTTTTTTATGGCTGAGTAGTATTCCATTGTGTATATATACCACATCTTCTTTATCCAATCATTAGTTTCTGGGCATGTAGGCTGGTTCCACTTCTTGGCTATTGTAAATAATGCTGCAATGAACATAGGGGTGCAACGGACTCTTGAGATATCTGATATCAGGTTCTTAGGATAGATACCCAGTAATGGGATGGCTGGGTCATAGGGTATTTCTATTTTTAACTTTTTGAGAAAATTCCATACTGTTTTCCATAGTGGCTGTACCAGTTTGCATTCCCACCAACAGTGTATGAGGGTTCCTCTTTCTCCACAACCCCTCCAACATTTGTCGTTCTTGGTTTTGGATGTTTTTGCCAATCTAACGGGGGTAAGGTGATATCTTAGTGTAGTTTTGATTTGCATTTCCCTGATGATTAGCGATGATGAACATCTTTTCATGTGTCTATTGGCCATATTCATATCTTCTTTTGAGAAATGTCTGTTCATGTCCTCTGCCCATTTTTTGATCGGGTTGTTTGTTTTTTTGTTGTTAAGCAGTGTGAGTTCTTTGTATATTATGGAGATTAACCCTTTGTCGGATAAGTGGCTTGTAAATATTTTTTCCCAATTAGTGAGCTGTTTTTTTGTTTCAATCCTGTTTTCCCTTGCCTTGAAGAAGCTCTTTAGTCTGATGAAGTCCCATTTGTTTATTCTTTCTATTGTTTCCCTCAACTGAGGAGTTACAGTGTCTGAAAAGATTCTTTTGAAACTGATGTCAAAGAGTGTACTGCCTATATTCTCTTCCAAAAGACTTATTGTCTCAGGCCTAATCTTTAGGTCTTTGATCCATTTTGAGTTTATTTTGGTGTGTGGAGAAAAAGAATGGTCAATTTTCAATCTTTTGCATGTGGCTGTCCAGTTTTCCCAGCACCATTTGTTGAAGAGACTTTCTTTTCTCCATTGTAGGCCCTCTGCTCCTTTGTCGAAGATTAGCTGTCCATAGATGTGTGGTTTTATCTCTGGGCTTTCAATTCTGTTCCATTGATCTGTGGACCTGTTTTTGTACCAGTACCATGCTGTTTTGATCACTGTAGCTTTGTAGTATGTTTTGAAATCGGGGATTGTGATTCCGCCGGCTTTGTTTTTCTTGCTCAGGATTGCTTTAGCAATTCGCGGTCTTTTGTTGCCCCATATGAAATTTAGGATTGTTTGTTCAATTTCTGTGAAGAATGTTCTTGGGATTCTGATTGGGATAGCATTGAATCTGTATATTGCTTTAGGTAGTATGGACATTTTAACTATGTTTATTCTTCCGATCCATGTGCAAGGGATGTCTTTCCATCTCTTTATGTCATCGCCTATTTCTTTCAAGAGAGTCTTGTAGTTTTCATTGTATAGATCCTTCACTTCCTTGGTTAAGTTTATCCCAAGGTATTTTATTCTTTTCGTTGCTATTGTGAATGGGATAGAGTTCTTGAGTTCTTTTTCTGTTAGTTTATTGTTAGTGTATAGAAATGCTACTGATTTATGCACGTTAATTTTATACCCTGCTACTTTGCTGTAGTTGTTGATTATTTCTAATAGTTTTTCTGTGGATTCTTTGGGGTTTTCTATGTATAAGATCATGTCGTCTGCAAACAACGAGAGTTTTACTTCTTCGTTACCTATTTGGATTCCTTTTATTTCTTTTTCCTGCCGAATTGCTCTGGCCAGCACCTCCAGAACTATGTTGAATAGGAGTGGTGAAAGTGGGCACCCTTGTCTTGTTCCTGTCCTCAGAGGGATGGCTTTCAGCTTTTGTCCATTGAGTATGATGTTGGCTGTGGGTCTATCATATATGGCCTTTATTATGTTGAGGTACTTTCCTTCTATACCCATTTTACTGAGGGTTTTTATCATAAATGGGTGTTGGATCTTGTCGAATGCTTTCTCTGCATCTATTGAGATGATCATGTGGTTTTTGGTTTTCATTTTGTTAATGTAGTGTATCACGTTGATTGACTTGCGGATGTTGAACCATCCCTGTGTCCCTGGTATAAATCCCACTTGATCATGGTGTATAATCTTTTTGATGTATTGCTGTAATCGGTTTGCCAAAATTTTGTTGAGGATTTTTGCATCTATGTTCATCAGTGATATCGGCCTGTAGTTCTCCTTCTTTGTGTTGTCCTTGTCAGGTTTGGGGATCAGAGTGATGTTGGCTTCATAGAATGTGTTAGGAAGTTCTCCATCTTTCTCAATTTTCTGGAACAGTTTGAGGAGAATAGGTATTAAGTCTTCTTTGAATGTTTGGTAGAATTCTCCAGAGAAGCCGTCTGGTCCTGGACTCTTGTTTTTGGGGAGGTTTTTGATTACCGTTTCTATTTCCTTACTTGTGATTGGTCTATTCAGATTCTCCATTTCTTCCTGATTCAGTTTGGGGAGATTGTAGGAGTCTAGGAATTTGTCCATTTCTTCCAGGTTGTTCAATTTGTTGGCATATAGTTTTTCATAGTATTCTCTTATGATCTCTTGTATTTCATTGGTATCTGTTGTGATTTCTCCTCTGTCATTCCTGATTTTATTAATTTGCGATTTCTCTCTTCTTTTCTTGGTGAGTCTGGCTAGGGGTTTGTCAATTTTGTTAATTCTTTCGAAGAACCAACTCTTTGTTTCATTGATCCTTTCTATTGTCTTTTTTGTTTCAATATCGTTTATTTCTGCTCTTATTTTTATTATTTCCCTCCTTCTACTGACTCTGGGCCTTGTTTGTTCTTCTTTTTCTAGTTCTGTTAGGTGTCGTTTGAGGTTGCTTACGTGAGCTTTTTCTTGTTTAGTGAGGTGAGCCTGTATTGCGATGAATTTCCCTCTTAGGACTGCTTTTGCTGCATCCCAAATGATTTGGTATGTCGTGTTCTCATTTTCATTTGTCTCCAGATAATATTTGATTTCTTCTTTAATTTCTTCAATGATCCATTGTTTGTTGAGAAGCGTGTTGTTTAGTCTCCACATTTTTGCACCTTTCTCTGCTTTTTTCTTGTAGTTGATTTCTAGTTTAATAGCGTTATGATCAGAAAAGATGCTTGATATTATTTCAACTCTCTTGTATTTATTGATGTTTGCTTTGGTTCCCAAAATATGGTCAATCCTTGAGAATGTTCCATGTGCACTTGAGAAGAATGTGTAACCTGCTGTTTTTGGATGAAGTGTTCTATATATATCTATTAAGTCCATCTGGTCTAATTTTTCATTTAATTCTATTATTTCCTTGTTGATTTTCTGTCTGGATGTTCTGTCCATTGGTGTTAATGGTGTGTTGAGGTCCCCTACTATTATTGTATTGTTGTTGATGTCTTCTTTTAGATCTATTAAGAGTTGCTTTACAAATTTTGGTGCTCCTGTGTTGGGTGCGTAAATATTTATAAGTGTTATGTCTTCTTGGTGGAGAGTCCCTTTTATCATTATATACTGTCCCTCTTTGTCTTTCTTTATCTGTTTTGCTTTGAAATCTACCTTGTCTGATATTAGTATAGCGACACCTGCTTTCTTTTGTTCATTATTAGCTTGGAGTATTGTTCTCCATCCCTTCACTCTGAGTCTGTGTTTGTCTTTGGGGCTGAGGTGTGTTTCCTGGAGGCAGCATATTGTTGGATCTTGTTCTTTGATCCATCCTGCCACTCTGTGTCTTTTGATTGGGGAGTTCAATCCGTTTACATTTAGAGTGATTATTGAGACGTGGTGGCCTACCACTACCATTTTGTGTCTTGTTTTCCGGTTTTCTTCAGTTTCCTTTGTTTCTCGTCCCATGGTTTAATCTGTTCTGATGTAGAGCTGCTACTCTCTGTTGTTGTCCTTCTACTTATCTCCTCTGCTCTTGGTTTTGTAGTCCCTTTCCTTTTTTGGATTTTTCAGGAATGAGGGTTTTCCTGAGGATTTCCTGAAGAGGAGGTTTTGTGGCAATGAACTCCCTTAATTTTTGTTTATCTGGGAAAGTTTTTATTTCTCCATCGTATTTGAAGGATATTTTCGCTGGGTAGAGAATTCTCGGCTGTAGGTTTTTGTCCTTCAGATTTTTGAATATATCATTCCACTCTCTTCTAGCCTGTAAAGTTTCTGCTGAGAAATCTGCTGATAGCCTGATGGGGGTTCCTTTGTAGGTTAGTTTCTTTTGCCTGGCTGTCCTTAATATTTTCTCCTTGTCGTTGACTTTTGCTAGCTTCACTACTATATGGCGTGGAGTTGGTCTTCTTGCATTGATAAAGTTTGGAGATCTATTGGCTTCTGTCACCTGAAGATCCATCTCCCTCACCAGATTTGGGAAGTTCTCAGCCATTATTTCTTTGAATAGGTTTTCTGCCCCTTTCTCCTTCTCTTCTCCCTCTGGTATACCTATAATCCTTACGTTGCATCTCCTAATTGTGTCTGATAATTCTCGGAGAGTTTCTTCATTTCTTTTAAGTCTTGCTTCTCTCTCCTCCTCTGCCTGCAACAATTCTATATTGCCATCTTCCAAATTGCTAATTCTTTCCTCCATATTATCGGCCCTACTGTTCAGAGCATCTAGATTTTTCTTAATCTCCTCTATTGTGTTCTTCATTTCCAGTATTTCTGTTTGGTTCTTCTTTATCGTATCAAACTCTTTTGTGACATAGCTCCTGAACTCGTTGAGTTGTCGGTCAGAATTCTCTCTTAACTCAGTGAGTATTTTAATGATGGCTGTTTTGAAGTCATCATCATTTAGGTTATATATCTCATTTTCTTTGGGATTGTTTTCTGTGTATTTGTTACTTTCTTTCTGTTCTGGAGATTTGATGTATTTTTTCATATTGCTTGATGATGTTGATTTGTGCCTCCGCATGGAGATAGAGTTTAGTTGCTCCTTTCACTTGTTTCAGCTGCTGCGGTGGGGGGAGCAGCTGTTTATACTTCACCAACCAGGAACCCTGTCCGTAGTTGCTACCTGGGCCTGGGCCCCTCTTCGTAGCCACAGTGGCCCTTTGGATTCCCTCCTCTGCCGTGGGGGCCGTCACGGGGGGCTTCAGACTGCAGGTGCCTACTGTTGTTGCCCACCTAGATGCGCTCTCTCCTTGGGGTCTGCAACGGTGTTATGGGCTTTTCCAGCGGCCAGGGGTGGGATCACTTTTATTTGTCGCTCGGTTGCTGTCGGCACCCACCAAATCTCACTTGTCCTCTATGGGTCGCAGGAGAGCTATTGGCATCTTCTACAGTCTGTGGTTAGTACACCTAGCTATGCTGCTTTTGCCCTGGGGTCTTCCAGCCTTGTGGCTGGCGGCTGGGTGCCTTCTACTGGTGCTGTGCCGAGGCTTTCCCTAAGGCTTCTGTGAGCCTGTAGGGTTTCCCCCTAGGCTACTAAGCTGGGTCTCTGGAACTCTCTCCAGCCCCAGTCCTCTCCGAGATCTCCGGCAATCCCTAGCCTCACCTGGTGGGCAACGGCAGCTGGGGGTCGCCCCGCCCTCTGGGCTTCTCTCCGGGCCTCTGCCGGGAGCTCTGAATGCTCAGCGTGGCCCCTCTGCTACCGGCAGACAGAGAGTTTTGTCTGCTGCCCAGGCGGGGCTCCGGCGCTTCTCCACCGGATCGCCGGACCCGCCTTTGAAAGTTCCCCCGCCCCGGTCCTCTCCGAGATCTCCGGCAATCCCTAGTCCCACGGGGCGGGCAACGGCAGCTGGGGGTCGCCCCGCCCTCTGGGCTTCTGTCCGGGCCTCTGCCGGGAGCTCTGAATGCTCAGCGTGGCCCCTCTGCTACCGGCAGACAGAGAGTTTTGTCTGCTGCCCGGGCGGAGCTCCGGCGCTTCTCCACCGGATCGCCGGACCCGCCTTTGAAAGTTCCCCCGCCCCGGTCCTCTCCGAGATCTCCGGCAATCCCTAGTCCCACGGGGCGGGCAACGGCAGCTGGGGGTCGCCCCGCCCTCTGGGCTTCTGTCCGGGCTTGTGCCGGGAGCCCTGAGTGCTCAGCGTGGCCCCTCTGCTACCGGCAGACAGGGAGTTTTGTCTGCTGCCTGGGGGAGCTCCGGCACTTCCCCTCCGGGTCGCCGATCCGGCCTTTGAAAATTCCCCCGCCCCGGTCCTCTCCGAGATCTCCGGCAATCCCTAGTCCCACGGGGCGGGCAACGGCAGCTGGGGGTCGCCCCGCCCTCTGGGCTTCTGTCCGGGCCTCTGCCGGGAGCTCTGAATGCTCAGCGTGGCCCCTCTGCTACCGGCAGACAGAGAGTTTTGTCTGCTGCCCGGGCGGAGCTCCGGCGCTTCTCCACCGGATCGCCGGACCCGCCTTTGAAAGTTCCCCCGCCCCGGTCCTCTCCGAGATCTCCGGCAATCCCTAGTCCCACGGGGCGGGCAACGGCAGCTGGGGGTCGCCCCGCCCTCTGGGCTTCTGTCCGGGCTTGTGCCGGGAGCCCTGAGTGCTCAGCGTGGCCCCTCTGCTACCGGCAGACAGAGAGTTTTGTCTGCTGCCTGGGGGAGCTCCGGCACTTCCCCTCCGGGTCGCCGATCCGGCCTTTGAAAATTCCCCCGCCCCGGTCCTCTCCGAGATCTCCGGCAATCCCTAGTCCCACGGGGCGGGCAACGGCAGCTGGGGGTCGCCCCGCCCTCTGGGCTTCTGTCCGGGCCTCTGCCGGGAGCTCTGAATGCTCAGCGTGGCCCCTCTGCTACCGGCAGACAGAGAGTTTTGTCTGCTGCCTGGCGGAGCTCCGGCACTTCCCCTCCGGGTCGCCGATCCGGCCTTTGAAAATTCCCCCGCCCCGGTCCTCTCCGAGATCTCCGGCAATCCCTAGTCCCACGGGGCGGGCAACGGCAGCTGGGGGTCGCCCCGCCCTCTGGGCTTCTGTCCGGGCCTCTGCCGGGAGCTCTGAATGCTCAGCGTGGCCCCTCTGCTACCGGCAGACAGAGAGTTTTGTCTGCTGCCTGGCGGAGCTCTGGCGCTTCCCCACCGGGTCGCCGGACCCGCCTTTGAAAGATCCCCCGCCCCGGTCCTCTCCGAGATCTCCGGCAATCCCTAGTCCCACGGGGCGGGCAACGGCAGCTGGGAGACCTCCGTGCCCACCGTGTCTCTCTCTGGGACCCTCCGGGCGCCCCGAGCACCAGGCCGGGTCTCCCCGCCAATGGCGGGGAGAGACTCTCCCCGCGGGCTCAGGTGTGCAACTCCAAAGTTTCCCTCTGCGTTTAGGAGTAATTGCGGGGGGTTTAAGTAGGGTTCTGGTCACCTGTTTCCACCGTCGCTCCTCTGTTGTGTTCTCGCTCCTGCCCTAGATGTGTGTGGATCCTCTGGGGGCGTCCGTTGGAAGAAAGCCGCTTGCGGGTACTAGGCTGCCCGTCGGGGTCGGAGAGTTTTCACCTATTTCCACATCCTCCCGGAGGAAAGTCCGTCCACCTTCCGATGTATAGTCGCGTGGGTGTCTCAGACGTCCTGAGATGCTGTCTGGATATCCTTTGTCAAGCGATAAGTGTCCAAATAATTGTAGACTCGAAGGGCGAGAGACAAAGAGGACTACTCACGGCGCCATCTTGGAAGCCCCCCCTCCCAGCCTTCTTTTTTGCCAACTACAGAGATCATCTTAAATAATAAAACAGAACCCGTCACCCTCTTGGCTCTGCATCGCACCTGGCTTACATTTGCACCTGGAATAAAATTCAAACTCATGAGCATGGCCCAGGAGCGCCTGCGTGGCTTGGCCCCTACCAACCTCTTATCCCCTGTTCTCCCCCATTTCCAGCCTTTGCACTCGCTCTTCCCTCTCTTTGTAACACCCATCCTTGAACTCAGCATGGCGTGGTCCTCCTGAGCTCCCAGGGTTTGGCTTAGGCAACATCTCTTAGCCACAGAATCTTAATTCACCTCCTTTGCTCCCTGCCCTCCCATACTCTCTCTCTCTATCTGTCATCTGTACTTGCTATTTGTAATTACTATTAGTTTTCTTACTCTTATCTTTCTTCTCCCATGAGATTGTGAGCTTAAGAGGGCAAGGTCCTTCTATGTCTTGCTTGCTTCTTTGCTCCAGTGCCTGGCACACAGTAGGTGCTCAATAAACTGTTCTTGACCTGCCTATAGCAGCTGAGTCAGTAGCAAATAGCACGAATGAAATGAGAAGGAAGGAATTTAAGGGACCAGAGGTATTATGATTATGGAAGGAGTGGTACTAACTCAGGGGACCTGGACCAAATCCCCTGGCCCCTTGGGACCTGGGTTGCCTTGTCTCTAAAACAAATTATGCTCAAGGATCCTCCTTCCTGGCTCTCAAAATTCATTGAGTGTAACGGCTCTGAGACAGAACAATTTATTGATTGACAGCTCTTTGGCCTGAGCCTGCCCCAGAAATGTTTTCATGAAGAGATGTTGCTCACTGCCTGCCTGTCTCATGTTGACGTTTTCAGGCTTAATTAGAGGCTGTTACCCCTTCTTAAGTAGTCACACACCAGATGCACCAAGTAACCTTAGCACCGAGGGCTGCGAAAAGAGAGTGGAATAACAATTTGATTTCAGGCAGTTAAAAGGCAAAAGCCTCCACACTGGAGTTGTTCATTTCCTTGCTTTAACAACTTAAGTGAGTTCTGTATGAGATTTTTAAATTTGTTCAATATTGTTTCATTGAGTCGTCTACCCTGGCTCGGAAGCTGTGGGAGGGACCATTGAAAAGAGTCCCCACCACTTAGAGCGATTGTCACGAACACCGTGCCAAGCATGTTACACACCTCGCTGCGTTTAATCCTCCCAACAACTCTATGGGGTTAGTGCCATCAGCATCCGAGTTTGACAGGTGGCGAAGCACAGATCTGGAGAGGCTGCCCCAGTTGCGAAGGCACATGTTGAGGGGATGCAGGACTTGAATCTGGGCCTGTGATTCCAGTGCAGACAACTCTTGAAAGAGGGAATTGTTAGATGGGTGTCTGCTCCCCAGGAATTTATAAGGTACTGATCGTGGTAGGCGTGACACGCTGGAAAGACTTAACAGTGGTGCAGCCCGTTCTCTGCACTGCTCACGTCTTCCTCTCTGGAGTGGAAGACCACAGCCTTCCCAGGCCAGTCTCCTTGACCGGCACTGTCATTCTGAGGTCTGCAGGTGGTTACCGCTGGTCAGCTGCCCTCTGGTCAGCCCTGCCTTCTGTCCTCTCCCAGGCCCTGCCCACCTGGGGCTGTACCCTGTGCTGGGCTCCCCACATGGATTTGCTTTCTGGTCTCCTGCCAGGACCAGAGTCTGTGGGGCCTCCAATTCTGCCTAGGCATTATCACGTCCTGGCTCTGGGGGCTGGACTCCTCTTGCTCTCCAAGGTTCTGGTTCAACTCTGTGGACCACCCGAGCCACAATGGTGTCATCTCTTAGGCATTTCTGCTTGGTGTCCATTGAAAAAGCCCTTAAGATCCCTTCCACCCCGCATCAAAAGAGGCTACACGTGGGCACATGAGCAGTTCTTAGTGGTGGAATTAGTGGAGGAAGGAAGAAGGAAGAAGCATGGGTCCTGAAACTTGAGAAGCTATGAGCCTGGCAATTCTTACCCACTTCCCAGCCCTGTGATGTGAAAGCACTTTATAAAAATCACATTCTTTGCATTATTTGGGCCAGTAACTCAATTGGTGACCCTGGGAAGGTCGTGTTCCTGCCTGGGCCTCAGTTGGATAATTTTACAAGTCTGTGGCCTGGGATCTCAGTGACTCTTCTCTGATCTGTCCTTGAACTTTCACATACTCTAACGTAATGGCACCTAGTGGTTAGGATCATGGACTTTTGATGTGGGAGACTAGAGATGGGGTTGGCTGCCTGCATGCTATGTGGCCTTGGGCAAGCCAGTTAAGCTTGCCGAACCTCAACTTCTCCATTTGTAAAGTAGGGTTAACACTAGAACCTTCCTCAAAGGTCATCTGTGAGAATTGAATAGGATAATCCAGGCAACTTATTTAGCCTGTGTCTAGGATACAGTAAAATCTGATTCAATATTAGCTAGATGTTAGCTATTACTTATTCTTTCTCTTTCCTTCTTGCCCTAATTCCTGACCATCTCCTCTTTTGTGTCTCTGGACGTGGAGCCCATCACTCCCCCATCGTCAGCCTTGTGGATTGAAAGTAATCAACTCATCAAACAACACTCCCTGTGCCTCCTGATGGCTGAGGTAAGGTATCCATTGCTGGCCTGTTGGACACTGTGTACTTACAATTGGCACCAATCTTGGAGGTGCTCAGGTGTCTGAGAACTGGCAGGCCTGGCTCTGGCAGGAGAGGGCTCACCCGTCATTAGGACCAGAGTCCTAGATATTGGAGGTACATGCGTTTATCTCATCCAGCGCTTATAAGCTGTCTTCACCCCTTCCACAATCCCAATGCACCACACAGGACCAAGGGCCACTGCCCAGTAGACCTGGCCTCAGGGTGCTTGACATTGATGGTTGTACTAGTTTGCTAAGGCTGCCATAACGAAGTACCACAAACTGAGCGGCTTAAATAGCAGAAACTTATTGTCTTACAGTTCTGAAGTCTAGAAGTCCAACATCAAGGTGTTGGCAGGGCCATGCTCCTTCTGAAGGCGCTGGGTAAGGACCTATTCTAGGCCTGTCTCCTAGCTTTCTGGTGGTTTGCTGGTGATCGTTGGCATTCCTTGGTTTGTAGAGGCATCACCCTGATCTCTGCTTTCACGCTCACTTGGTTTCTCTGGGTGTGTGTCTGTCTCTGGGACCAGATTTCCCCTTTTTATAAGGACACCAGTCATATTGGACTAGAGCCCACCCTAATGACCTCATTTTAACTTAATTATCTTTGCAAAGGCCCTATCTGAAATAAGGTCACATTCTGAGGTACTGGAGGATAGGACTCCAACATATCTTTTTTGAGGTGACATATTCAACTCGTACAAATGATCAATGATATCCATATATGGATAGTCACATCATTGGGGTACAGGCAAAATAGAGGGAGAGACCAGCAAAGACTAGGCGCAAACCACCCCATTGAGATGATCTGATAGGAGAGAAGCTCAGACCTGGAAGAGGAAGGGAATGGCTTGGACCATTGGAGCTTGGGATACATGAAATATTGGAGGTATGGGCGGATGGGAGGGTGGCTGGGAGGGATGGGCACGTGGGAGGGAAGATGAGTGGATGGGTGGAAGAATGCCCTCCCCACTGCCTTGGCCCAAGGTAACTCTCCTGGTGTGGTCTGAGAGGCAGATTTAGTTCTCTGTTTTGAGGCGGCCGGGGGTTATAAAACCTCCGCTTGTGAAAGATTCTAAGGTCACCAAGGAGGACTCTTCCTGAGGCGGAGATTTGTGGGCATGGAGACTTAGCAGTTAGGCTTCTTTCTCTTTCCCTCCTGCAGCCTGGGCGGGATCGGCTGTCCCAGGGAGCCCATTTTTCATTTCCAGGGCAGAGCCGACTGTTGGCTCTGGGCAGGACAGGTTTGGCTTTAGGAGATGATGTATGATATCTAAGTGTGCTGCCTGGTTAGTAAATTATCCCCTGGATCTCTGGATGATGAGACATTTTAAACCACAGCCTACGGGCTTTGTGGAGCCTCTGCCTTCTGAATTTGCAGCAGAAATTGACCTTGAATGAACAGACAGTGTGCCTGCTAGGTGCCAGAGCTATGATGCTCACTGGTCTCTACCTAAGGAGGGGAAGGGAGGAACCTGGCCCTTAATGAGCACCTACTGTGCGCCAGGCCGTTAACATGTCTTTCTCCATTTACTCCTTCGCCACAGTCCTTCAGAGCAACTATTAAACAGACGAGGAAACTGAGGCTCAGGGAGGTTAAGAGACTTGCTGGAGGTAAGACTCTGGTTCATAAAAGACCTGGAATTTGAACTCAGGTGTGATTGACTGCCGAAGTCTGTTCTCTCTCCATTGAGTGACACACATCTGGACCAAGGGTTGGCAGTCATTTTCTGTAAAAGGCCATGTAATAAATATTTTAGACGTTGACGGACATATGGGTTCTGTCATATGTACTCAACTTTGCCATTATAGCATGAGCTATTGATACTATATAAACAAATAAGCTTAGCTACATTCCAATAAAACGTGGACAGAAAGAGCCGTGGGCCAGGTTTGGCCTGAGGGCTGCAGTGTGCCAACCGTTGCTTTAGAATATCTGGCATGACAGTAAACAGTGCGTTGGCCCAAGTAACCGTGAGGCAGCCAGGTTTGCTTTCCAGAATGAAACTGATTCTCTTAGAAGAGCTAGGACTTGTGCAACTATCTGAGGGCCAAAGGAGGCAGGTGGCACGTTGCTGCCATCCCTAGAGGGTGACGAGGCTCTTTTCAGTGCTTTCCGACAACTAGATGTTGCTGCTTGGAGGAAACAGGGGAGACTTGTCCCTCTGGTGTAAACAGGAGGCTTGTGGTATAGACAGAGTTAAATGAGAGAGAACAACATTAGCGTGATTTTCTGCTGTTGTCACCTTCATAAATCTTGAGAAGTCGATTCTAAAGCTAATCATAGCAACATTTAAGAACATTATATTTTTAAAAGAAAACTTGTATTTACTGAATTAATATCACACAGGCAATATGTAGGAGGTAGTAGAGCATAGTGTGTAAGAATATTGCTTTGCAATCAAAAAGACTTGGGTTCAAGTCCCAGCCTGGCAACACACTAGCTGCATGGTCCTCAGCAGGTCGTTTAGGCTCTGAGTTTTGGTTTCCTGGGCTGTTAAGTGTTTAGAGTGAAGTCCTTAATCTTTCTCACACATTAGAATCACCTGGAGGGAGAGCTTGTTAAATCGCAGATGGCTGGGCTCTCTGCCTAGAGTTTCTGAATCAGTAGGTCTGGGGCGGAGCCAAGAATTTGCATTTCTCACAAGTTCCAAGGTGATGCTGATGCTGCTGGCCTGGGGACCACGCTTCGAGAACCACTAGGTATCAGAATGCCGCATGTTCCAGGTTCTGACTATTTCCCAACAGACGCTACTCGTTGGATGAGGATCTGAGTGGAATTGGGAGGCAGGGAATTCCCACTGCATCCTCAGAAAGCACAGGGGTCGGGCGGCGGGCCTGGAGAATCTTCCAGCTTTTGAAGCAAAGTAAAACCATCCATGGCTATCTGGAGCGGCCCCTGGGCAGGTCCAGCTCTCAATAGTTGTGTGAGAGAAGCTTCTGGGAGGTTTGGGCAAAGCAAGAGAGAGGGACAGGGGCTTCCTTTTCCTGAGACGGGCAGGAAGTGTGAGTGTGTTTTCTTCTTTTACGACCAAAGACAGGAAGGAAGACATTTTACTCCCCGCAAAACTAGCCTCAGAGGTTGTGGGAGGATGGGGATAATACAGGTAAAGTGCTTTATAGCACTGTGGCTGGCCTATGGTAAGCTACCAGGAAGTATTAGTGATGATTATTTTGTGTATTGTAAAAAAAAGAAATCTATTGTTTCAGACCCATATATAGTGAAAGAGCCTCTTTCCTTCCTCCCCAGTTCTGTTCTCTGTTAGTAACCACCATTGACTATTTAGGGTGTATCTTTCAGGCATTTTCCTTATTGATACTCATAATTCATAATTCTAAATAATGACAAGCAGCCACCTAAAAGAGTTGGCATTTTCATGCTCCCTTCCTGGCATGGTTATCATCAGTCTTTTTGACCTTTTTATTGCCTAGATGAAAAAATATTTTTGATTAGCATTCATTCGGTTACTAGTGAGGTAGAAAAATATTTTCAAGTATTTATTGATGTTTTGCATTTTTCCCCCTTCCTGTGATTTAGCTGGTTATAACCTTTGTGCATTTTTCTTGCAGGCGGTTTTCGAACGCTTATCTATGGGTATCAGAAATAGTGGTTCCTTCCCTATCATACATGCTGCATTATTTTTTCTTCACGTTGTTGTTTTCTTTTGACTTGGTTATGGGCTTTTGTTTTTTTCTTACACAACAGAAGCGTTTTTTTTTTATTGTTTTTCTTAGTTTTTATGTGGTGAGATTTGTCAGTATTTTGTTACTTTTTGGTTTCATGTCCCCATCAGAAAGGCTTTCCTCACTCTCATAAAAGAGATGTTCCTTTTTTCCCCTTGTACCTTTATGATTTCTTCTTTCTCCCCTCCCTCATTCCTTTATTTAATTTAAATATTTATTATATCAGGCACTTATTTTGATGTAAGGAGTGAAGTAGAGAGCTTGCTTTATTATTATTTTGTTCAAAAGTGATAGCTGGTTGTCTCCTTATCTTTTTTTTCCCCTCCCCAAAGCCCCAGCACATAGTTGTATATTCTAGTTGTGAGCCTTTCTAGTTCTTCTACGTGAGCTGCCGCCACAGCATGGCTGCTGACCGACGGGTGGTGTGGTTCCGTGCCTGGGAACCGAACCTGGGCCACTGAAGCAGAGTGTGCTAATTTTAACCACTGTGCCGTCAGGGCTGGCTCTCCATATCTTTTATTGAATAATCCATATGTTTCCTACTTATAGAAAATGCAACCTGAATAATATATTCCCATGTATTTGGGGTCTAGTTAGCTTCTATTTCTTTGTCTTTCTATTGATGCAGTGGTACTATCTTCCTTTACTTCTGTAGTTATGATATGTTTTAATATCAGAGAAGGTTATTCCTCCATTACTCTAAAATTAGAGGTTTCCCAGGTATTTTTGCATGGTTATTCCGCTGGAAAAATTTTAGAATAATTTTGTTAAATGCTACCTAAAAGATCCTGTTTGGATTTCGGTTGGCTCTGCATTGGATTTATAGATTAATTTAGAGAACACAGACATTTTTACAATGTTCAGTCCTCTTATCCAAGCACAAGATAAGTTTTACCATTTGCTCTAATCTCTTGGGTTATGTCCCTCAGTGGGGTTTTACAGTTCCACCTTTTAGGTCTTGCACATTTCTTGTTTATTCCTACCTCTTTGTTTCTTTTGTAAATTGGATAAATGTTTCTAATATGTTTTCTAATTGGCTATTGCTGCTGTAAAAAGATGTGGTTTTTAGGTGTATATTTTATATCTGGCTCCCATACTAACAATCTCTTATTAGTTCTAATAGTTTTCGGTTATGCCCTTGGGTTTTAAGATATACCATAATATCATCTACAAATAATGGTACTTCTGTCTCCTCTCTTTTGATACTTAATCACTCTGATTTTTAATTTTTCTTTTGCTTGTGCTAGAAATTCCAGAATGAGATTAAAAAATAGTGGTAATAGAAAATATCCTTTCTCTTTTTCCTGATTCAGTTAAAATATTTCTAGGGTTTTATTAAGTATGATGACAGTTTACTGAGATAGGTGTTCTTTTTAATCATTTTAAGCAACCAGTGTTCTAATACTAAGAGTTATTTTTTTTACATCAGGAATAAAGGTTGAGATCATCTGTGGTTTTTACCCCATTGACCTATTATTTTTCAAAAATGTGTGACTGAATTTTCAAGTGGGAAACCATTATTGTAATTAACTTTAATTGGTTATGGTTTATTATTCCTTTAATATAGTGCTGGATTTGATTTGCTAGTATTATATAGCTCCATAATCCCTTATCTAAAACCCTTTGGGTGAAATGTGTTTGCAATTCATATTTTATTAGAGTTTAGGAAGGTAATATGATGCATATACTGTGGATGTTATGTAATAACCCCAGTGGAGTCTGGGGAAGACCCTTTAATCAAACACATTAATATTTATGCAGCCAAACCTCAGAATGCACAGCTAAGTCAGATAAATAAATGCTAGAAACAGTCTCAGGTCAGGTGTGGCTGCTAAAGAGGTTTAGGTCAGGTTTTCTACTGTCTTAGGATGGGTTCCCAAGAGCAGACTGCAAGACAAGGATTCTGGTGGGCATGATTGATTGGGAAGTGTTCCCAAGAAAAGTGGGTGACGAGTGGACAGGTGAGACCAGGAAGAGGAGGAGGCCAGGAAAATCCCAGGGGAGGTGACTCTGGCTCCATTTCTCAGGGGAGTTGTGGAAACCATGACTCTTGAGCTGTCCCTATCGGGACAAAGGAGCTGGAGTGTTTATGCCCCTGTACTCTGCAGTCAGCAATGTGCCCGACAATGGATGAAAGTCTTGGGGAGGCGAAGGGAGCTTTGACAGCACAGGGCAATGCCACCAAATGAGTTAAAAAACCCCAGGTTTCAGAGCTTTTTCACTTTCAGAACTCTGGATAAGGCATTATGGACTTGCATGCGATATTGGCCTCAGTATCCCAAAGTAACACTGTTTTGTTGTTTCCATTGTTACCCTCTGATCAAGCTTGGTAGCAGGGTCTTACTAGTTGCTTAAAATGCACCGGGACCCCTCCCCCTTTCTCTCAGCTGTGCAGTAGTTTATGAAGCCCCTGGATCATCAGTTCTCTGAAGGTTCTTCAGAACCAGCCTGCAAAGCCACAATGTTTAGAGGTCAATTTTGACAAATATGTAAGTTTTAAAATAAGGGTTATTGATTTAGTCAAACAGGTTCTTGACTGTATATTTTCCTGAAAAATAATGCCTTTCATTGCGATGTGGTTTCCTGGCAGAATTTCAGAGTAGTCTCTCATAAAATTTGCATATTTTTCATAACACACCATAAATGCAATTACTTATCTTTCCCCTTTACGGAGAGTTAAGTTAAAGCAAAGATTTCGTCTAATTCATTGTTGTATCACCAATTCCTGACACTTAATAAGAGCTCAGTGAATATTTGTTCAATGAAAGTATCAATGAGTGTGGCATATTCACTTTCTCACTTCCTAATTTTGCATATTTATCTTTTTTCCTTATCGCCAAATGTTTATCTGATTTAGAGTCTTTTGAAAAGAACAAGACATTACCTTTATCAATCCTATCATTAAAAACATTCTAATTCATTAAATACTTCTTTTAGATTATTAATTCATTTCTCTTTCTTTTTTTTTAAGCTTAGACGTTGATTGCTCAGTTCATTCATTTTCAGTCTAACTTAATAGGAAAATTCAAGGTATGCATTTTTGGTTGAATACAGCTTTGGCTTCATCTTGAAAGTGTTAAATGGTAGTTATTTCTTTTCTGTTTTTCTAATAAGTCTGTAATTATATTTTACTTCCTTTTTAATGTGATAGTTCAGCATTTTATTTTAAAGTTTTTGAGTGGTTGAGTTTTTAAATATCTTATCTTTCTTAACTAACTTCAAATTTTATTCCATTGTGATCATAGAATATGCCCTGTATGATTTAATCTTTGGGATTTATTTTTAGGTTTAGTTTTTGTAAATTCTTAAAACCAAAATTAATTTTTCTCTTCCTTTCTCCTTTTCTGTCCTCACCACACACCCACAAAACATTATAAGAAATATGAGCAGAGTTATTTCTCTCATCAAAATTGAATAACATAGATTAGGTTGCATTTGTTTAATTATTATGTGTGAGGTCTTTTTTTTTCTTTCCTTTTTTTGGGGAGGCAGTATGAAAATAAAGTCACATGTGATCCAGTTGACCAGCTCATTCAATTTTATAATACAATTTAGCATAAAATAAAATAATGTCATTTTTCCTTTGCTGACTCCAAAGGAAGCATTCCAGGAGGAGCTTTTTCTCCCTGGCCCCATTTGCCTGTGTCCTGGGGGTTAGGCCCCTTACCGCCTGTTGGGACAGACCCACTGGAACCCAGAGAAATGGGAATTTCTGGTGTGTAACTGCTGGCCCAGGGGTAGTGCCCATTGTACATTTATGGTTCAGAGCAGATCTGGTCCCTCCGCAGCTTCCAGACATGAGCATGAAGATTACTCCGTTAAGTTATGGTGATGCCATGTAAATTTTCAATAAATATGCCTTATCTGGGATTTCCCTCAACTGTGTGGCCTGCTGTGAGTACGGAAAAGAGAGATGTGGCACAGGAGACCAATTAACCTTGTTCAGTGGACTCCAAATTCAGTTTTCTTAAACTGTTATGAGCTTCTTTGCACTTTATCATTGGGCTTCACCATCCAGGCACACCTACAGACTCATCAGGCCTCAGCAGTTATCTTTAATTTTCTGGTTTTTGAACACAAATTCCCTTCCTCCTTCCACAGGGGATCGTGGAGCACCTATAATGTTTAGAGGCAAAAACAAGGATGAATCAGACCGAACCCTTGTCCTTTAGAACGCATGTCGGAAAATTATAGCCTGGTGGCCAAACCCAGCCCCGTGGCCATGTCCAGCTTACCTCCTGTCTTTGTAAACCAAGTTTTATTAGCACACAGGCACACCCATTCTTTTGTGTGTTGTGTGCATTTTGTGTTACAACGACAGAGTTGAGCAGTCGCCACAGAGACCGTGGGGCCCACAAATTCTAGAATATTTAACATCTGGTCTTTTACAGAACAGTTTGCTGACCCCTGATGTAGAAAGTCAAGGTCTAGGCAGAGAGATGACACGGACCCCCAGATGCACTAAAGTACCTGGAAGCTCCAAGTGCCCCCGGTGAGGGTAGGGCCCATTTCCTGGGTGGTTTTGAGGCAGGAGGTATTCTTGCTGCCTCTCGGGTTCTTCTCACAGGGTGGCATGCTGGAGCAGCCTGCTCTGGTCTGGACAGCGGAGGGGCAGGAGTGCTCCGAGGGGCCTGGTCTCGCTTTCCAGGGGCCTCTTGGCTGAGGTTGGGTGCCCAAGCCCAGCCAACTGGAGAGTGCCTCTACTGATATTTACAAAGTGCTTAGAAGAGTGCTTGGCACAGAGAAAGTGCCCTATGAAATAAGTGAACGCCTTTGAGGCCAAGGGGGCCCCTGGTCAAGGTCAGTGGCAGCTTCATGTGCCCCCTTTCTTGCCCAGACTTACGGGATCTCTTCCAGCAGACCCCACCCTGTGCCAGAGCCTCCTCTGGTGGAAGTGAGGGATGTGGGAGGGTGAGTGTCTCCTCTTCCTCCTAACCCACTTCTTTAGCTGTGGGGCTGGGTCTGTGTGCTTCTTAGAGCTGGATGAACTTGAACAATGACGTGGTAAAATGGTAATAATAACAACAACAGTAGTAATGAGCAAACTCATTATGAGTAACCATCATTCACTGAGACTGTCTGTGCCATTGGCTTTGCCTGCGTCCGGGGTTGGCTTGCAGGCCGAATCCAGCCCATTGCCTCTGTTGTATATAACGTTTTATTGGAGCACAGCCACATATTGCCTGTGGCTGCTTTCATGCCACCACAGCAGAGTCCGGTAGCTGTGGCAGAGACCATATAGCCTGCAAAGTCTGAAGTAGCTGGTACAGGGCCTATACAGAAATAGTTTATTGACCTCTGGCCTACATTTTCTTATTTAGTCCTCCCACACCCGCTGTGAGGCAGTACTGCCATTAGCCCATTTTATAGATAGGAAAGTGGGGTGAAATGGCTTGCCCACATAGCAGAAACTCCGAGTCCTCGTCTCTAAATTGGGGATAAGACTTTCTCTCCCCTCCTTTCCAGGTTGCTCAGAATTGTGGGTGTGGAGGTGTTTTTGGAGCAGAGTGGTACAGGCAGACGGGAGAGTCACGGGTGGGGTCAACAGTGTGGAGATATCTGGCCCCCGTTGGCAGAATGAGTGGGCCAGACTGGGGGACCTGTGAGGCCCTTCCAGCTCTGATGGCTGAGTTCCAAGCCAGGGTGCCAGGGTCAGGGAACATCTGTGCTCCGGAAAGATGCTCAACAAAGCAGAGGCAGAGGTAAAGACAGTGTGGTGGGTGTGCCTTAGGTAGGCTGTGGGGTAGGGGGCAGAACGCACAAACCCTCGCCTTGAATCTTAGCTTCCCTCTTCCAACTGTGAGGCTGGGGTCATGTTCCCTACCTCCCGTGAGCCTCAGTTTCATGCTTTGTAAAATGGGGAGAATAGTACGAAAGCCATCTTTCTTTTCCCTGGCCTCCTATTTCACAGGGAGGCAGCCTGAGGTGGCAGGTGTAGGTGGGGGCTGGGTGGTGAGCCTGAGGGGCTACCTTCGGATCTTGCCTGGGCAACAACAGAAAAGACGGTCCCCTCTGTGTACTTGTTCCAACACCAGGCCCTTAGCCACCAGGGAAGTCTGCTAGAGACCAGCAAGTGAATCCAGACATCCTCCCTCCACCTTCCCTTCTTCTGTATGCTGGATCTGCTGAGCTCCTTGTAGATTTGGGGGTAAAATTACCTTATTAATCTTTCTTTTGTAAATACCACTGTGAAAGAAGGAGATTTTGCATTCACTCATCTTTTCATTATTATGGTAATAGCTTTCAATTTATAACTAATTAGCATTGCTCCCTCCTAACCTGGCCTTTATTATGAGAAGCCAGGGAGGGATCCAGGAGCTGAGGCACAGCAGGTGGGGGTGCCTGTGCGGATGGTGGAGCAGTGCCCTGTGGCAGCTTCTGAGGGTGTGATGATGCCTTCGTTCATGGGTCCTGGTGGTGAAGATGCTAGTTCCCATCCACCTGCACGCTGGGGCTCAGGCTTGGCTGTCCATCTCTCAGGAGGAGATTGGCACATGGTGGGAGGAGGCGGCCAGGGCAGGGAAGCATCCACAAGTCACCCTTTGAGAGGACCAGGAGAGAGACACTGAGATGTTCCAAAGGGAAAAAGGAAGGCTCAAGGGGACATAACTCTTGTCTTCAAAATAACTGTCATGTGGATCTGTACTTGTTCTCTGGGTCCCTAATGAGAGAGCCAAGAGAAATGGGCAGTGGTTACCAGCAGGCAGATTTGGATACAATATGAGAAATGTGCCCACCGTTGTTGTGATGTTCGTAGGTATCTGAAAATAGGGCTGTCTTTTTTGGGAGGTCTCAGGTGCCCCTCTACAGACAACCACACTCACACTGCTAGAGATGTTCCAGTTAATTCGAGTTTAAAGACACAATGGCCTGGCATGAATTTTATAGATGGAAGTTGGGCCTGAGAATCCCCAGGGCCCCTGTGCTTCTGTACCACGCAGCAAGACGGTGTGTTAGGGGAAGGTGACTGGGAAAGGAGCTGGATATCTGGCTGCAGCTATTATGCTTTTATTTTTTGTCATTATCACAGAATATGCGCCTCACTCTTTCCTGGCAGGCTCATGTAGGCCAGTCTCCTGAAATGAGAAGACTTGAAAACATAGGAGGAAGGGGAGGGAATTCCATAATGATATGCACAGATCCTCTTTGATCTCAGGCATGATTCAGAGCACAGGTCCTCCTGCTCTGTAGGGGGGCTCAGATAAGAGATTCCAATTTCCCTGTGGACTTTTCCGGAACTACAGAGTCATTAGCTTTTCCCTGTTTGTCAAGTGAACATAAACAGCTACAAAAATGGTCTCCCTTCTCCCTTCTGGATTAATTAAATACATCCCCCACCCTCCTCCGATTCATTAGATTTATTTGCCACTGTTTTTTCTATGAAAAGATTTGGGACTGTGGGTGAGGGGCATGGAGTAAGTTTGGATGGTCATCGAGGCAGTGATGCTCCAAAGCAGCCCCTTTTCAACACTGTCCAATAGAATGTTCTGCGATGGTGGACATGTTCTATACCTGATCTACTCCAGATGGCAGCCACAATAGCCACTAGCCACGTGTGATCACTGAGTACTTGAAATGTGGACAGTGCAATTGAGGAACTGAATTTTTAGTTTTATTTATTTCTGCATTGATGGAGGTCCAGGAGGAAAGAACAAAATTCTGGATTAACTGCATACAGGTTGTGTGATCTCAGGCAAGGGACTCAACTTTCTGAGTATTAGTTTTGTCAAGTGTAAAATGGGAGTAATAATGGAAGTGATGCATTTCCTAGGGCCTGGCACATAGGCACGTCTCATGCATAGTGCCTGGGCTTATTTTTGATTATTCCTTCCCAAGTCTCCTATCTCCTACTGGCCAGTCTTCCCTGAGCCAAACTTTTGCTCCCTCCAAGGCAAGCTCAGTCTTGGCTAGGGGCAGAGAAGAAGGTCAAGAAGGAAAGCCTTGTGGCTGGGGAGTGGAGCTGCCTGATGCAGAGACTGTGACAGATTGAGGTGGATTTCAGCATCTTGCTGCTCAGCCCCCAGATGTGTTTGAGAACTCAGGAAAGGGTGTTGGAGAGTCTTATCCAGAGTCCCGTGGGTCGTCCCTTTGATTGGTCTGCAAGGAGAATGTGGACTTCTCAGGCAGACACGGCTGAAGTTGAATTTCAGTCTGATTCCACCGTCACTTGGGTAGATAGTGTAACCTCTCTGAGCCTCAATTTTCTTATCTATCATAATAGGACTTGCTACAAAGAGTTGTGTGAGGAGTAAATGATATAATACAAGTAAATTATTTAGCACACTGCCTGGCCCACAGTAAGTGCTGAATGAGTGTTAGTTGTTGTCCTGTGTGAAGGGTACAGGGGATGCTGGCATCTGCCTCCCAGGTTCCTTCTTCAGGACTCAGTCACTCATTTCCCAATGTTTGCCTCAGCTCACAGCTGAGTCCCTTCCCCATAACTGCCTTCAGTGCAAGGGAGGTAACTTTCCCGAGATTACGCCCCTTTCCTGGGGCAGCCCATAGCCAACGACTGCCGGATGTGAGGGTACGAGCATCTGATACCCTTGCCTCAACTCGGAACAACTCGGATGGGCCATCCGAGGCTTAGTGTTATCTGGATGATCAGCTGAGGCCTCTGTTGTGACTGCATAGCAACTGGACTTCTCCTCTGCCCCATCCTGCTTCCTTCACTTCTTTGCAAGAGCACTCCCCATTAGACCTCCTGCAAGCAAATCTCATCTCCTTCTGAGTCTGTTTCCCAGGAAAGCTGATCTAATATGATCTGAGCTGATATGTGCTTTTCTCCTTCCATTTGAGATTTGCTGTTCTAAATGTTCTGATTTCATTTTGTCCAGAGTGAACTCCATTCTTTCTGACTTCAATACCCAGCCACACCCCCTGCTCCACGTTGCCTCCCATGGCAGGAAGACCCTTTCACTTCCCTGCGTAAGAGCCTCTGTTTGTTTCTCCATAATCCTTGAGGTTAAGTCAGAGCTCTTTGGCATGGTCCTCCAAGTTCTTTCCAACCTGATCCCAATGGATCTGTCTAGAATCCTTTTATCTAGTTCCTCATCTGTCCATCCTAAGCCCCATCCTCACTGGACAACAGAGTTATGTTCATGTCATTGCATATGCCATTTTTCTCTGCCTTAATGTCCTTTCCCCATTTTCTGCTATAGGAATGCCATTTCCTTTCTTCCCTGCCAGGAAAACCCCAAGTCTTCCCCTCAAATTCAGCTCCTATGTTAAAGTCATTCAGTCAGCCTTATTTATTTATGGATCATTGGCTATGCTGAGTATCTCTATAAAGTCCTCCCTCTTCCCCGGTAGACGACATGGAGATAGAAACTCCCTCTTCCAAGCTCCTGATGCATCTTGTTACAACACTTGCCACAGTGTATCAAAATGTATGTATGTAACATCACTGCCGTCCCATCATGTGTGTGTCTTATCTGCACTTCCTGCCCAACCCGCTGCCTGCCACATAGTAGATGCTCAATTCACAAAAGGTCCCCCGGGGACCGGCCCGGTGGTGCAGTGGTTAAGTGCACATGTTCCACTTAGGTGGCCCGGGGTTCGCTGGTTTGGATCCTGGGTGCGGACATGGCACCACTTGGTGAGCCATACTGTGGCAGGCATCCGACATATAGAGTAGAGGAAGATGGGCATGGATATGAGCTCAGGGCCAGTCTTCCTCAGCAAAAAGAGGAGAATTGGCAGCAGATGTTAGCCCAGGGCTAATCTTCCTCAAAAAAAAAAAAAAACAAGGTCCTCAGTTCTTAGATGGTACTCAATTCATAGAAGGTCCTTAATTCATAGTAGGTGCTTGATAAATAGTATAGGGGGAAAAAAGAGAAAAGGGAAGAAGATATTTTAGTTAGGATATGCTGATTATGTTTCAATAATAAATGATCTCCAATAATAAATGGGCCCAAATCTCAGTAAACTGCAACTACAACAGTTCATTTTCATACATGCTACCTATCCATCAGGGGTTGGCTGTGGCTTTATACTCCATGGCCTTTAATCTGCTACTTTGGCCAATGGAACAGTCTCTGCCTGGGAAATAGGTGGTCTGTGGCACAGAGAAAACCATGAGCTGGATCTTAAGCAAATGACACATGACTGTCCACATTTTAGGGGCCAAAGTAAGTCACATAGCCACTCCTGAGTTCAATAGGATGGAGATGTATCATCTTCCATAGGAAAGATGCCAGAAACCACATGGCCAAGCCTCCCTACCACCAGGACAGGGACAGGGATGTCTAATCTTCCTCCAGGGAGAACCACTCCGAGTCACATGGCCAAGCCTAATCTCAGTGGAGTGGGATGAGGTAAACCTGTGCCAGTAAGTGTTTTGAGCAATAATACAAGATACCACAGAGTGAAATGGAGAACACAAGTGGTACTCCAAACTCACTGCCCAAGGGTCTTTTGGAGGCAGTTTGCAGAATGCATGGCCATTGAAGGTAGGAGGATGAAGTGCCACATGGTGCATCTGATTGGTTTCTGGAAACTTCCATTCTTGGGTGTGATGCCAAAATCTTTGCTGCTGATGCTAGTGATGAAAGCCGAAGCACTTCCAATCACGGCCGCCCACTGGTGGCCTGTCTGCATGACTTAACTGTATCTCACAAACAGTCGGGGGACCATGGAGACACTTGATGGACGGCTGCTCCATGTAATTTCTGGGCCTGTAACTTGTTTGGAGCTGTCAGGGCCAGACAGCATGACTACTGTACCATCATGGCTTTGAAAAATGCCCTTTTAAAGACTTGTTTCAATCAGTCACAAGACGGAATAAATTGTGGAAGGAGCTGAGAATCCTGGCAAGACAGATCTTGTGGTTGGAGACGGAATTCAAAGCTTGCACCTCTGTGCAGACAGCTGCGAGGAGGCCCTGATGGATGACTGCCCTACTCTCATCCGTTCCTGCTCTCACCTGAAGATGCACAGCTCTGTCGAGTGGGGGAGTCAAAGGGGTGATGCATCGAGGAATGACTGTGAGAAGCCTGACCCTATATCTTCCTGCCTCTCTGGACCCTCTCATACCATCCACAGCCTCGTTCTTGCTCAGTTTCACTTATTCCCCCTAACCTGGCCCTGATTTCAGTTCTCTTCTTGCTCTCAGATTTAGAATTTACTAGAGCTTTTCTCAGGCTCAGCCCTTGCTGCTCCTAAGGCATTTGAATCAGATTGGACTTATTCTGCCTTCAGCCCCTAGGGATCTGTACCTTGCCTTAGGCTGTAGGATGTTTAGGCCAAAGGAAGTAGCACTCAGCATCTCCTTTGGTGGTCCAGGACTTCTCTCTGGTGCTTCATCCTTAGGGATACTTCATGACCCCAGCTTGTCTCCCTTAAAGTATCCGACCTCGGGAGGGAAGACCATGGTGCTAAGGTCACTTTGAAAAGGGATCGATTTTATTACACTCAGTTCCTTCTTTCAGGACTAGAATAAACCATGAGTGATGACAGTGCAAGATGGCGGAGGCTTCCAGAACTCCATTGAATAAGAGGGTCTTTTGCTTGTGATGATCTAGGGAAGTTCGGGTGTGGGGTTTGTTTCTGGGGAAATACCGCTGTGTATCAGTTCAAAGGACAAAGCAAAGGTGAAAGGGAAAATCCAAGAAGGAATACTTGTGTCCTACAGCATCTGAAGGAGCCTGAGGGCTGTCGTGTGGAGGAAGGACGGCAGCTCGTAACCAAGTCCGTGTGTGGTGGCAATGGGGCATGACGCCTGTTTTCTGTTGGGCTCAATGGGTGGTGCAGGAATGGGTAGGATAGTTAAAAAGATGTAGCAATAACTCTTGTTGCTTTAGGATTTGATGTTTTTGCTTCCCTTTTGTGTTTCATTAAAAACAAAGATATTAAATCAGAAAATTCTGGCCTATATCACATAAAGACCTTTCACTGTTCTTTTAACAGAGAAATCACTGTTTCTTAAAGAGATGGACTATATTGGGATGGAATGATGAGGGGCCGTGTGCTGTCCTTTGGAAGTTCAGAAAAGGGACAGACCCTGCTCTTTTATTCCAGAAAGTATCTTGCCACTCATCTCTTGACCAGAAATTGGCAACCGAAATGCTGTCGGGGCTGCGTAGACAATTTAAGTGAGTTATGTATGTAGTTAGTATATTAGTTTCCTAGGGCTGTAACAAAATGCCACAGACTGGGGGGCTTAAACAGCAGAAATTTATTTTCTCACAGTTCTGGAGGATGAAAGTCTAAGATCAAGGTGTCGACGGGTTTGTTTTCTTCCCTCTCCTTGGCCGCCAGACGGCCACCTTCTCGCTGTGTCCTCGTGTGCTCTTTCCTCTGTGTGCACACACACCTGGTGCCTCTCTGTGTGTCCGAATTGCCTCTTCTTATAAGGGCGCCAGTCAGATTGGGCTAGAACCCTCCTTAACGGCCTTATTTTAACTTAGCCCCTCTTTAAAGGCCCTGTCTCCAAATACAGTGACATTCTGAGGCACTGGGGGTTAGGGCTTCAGCATATGAATGTTAGGGGACATAATTCAGCCCCTAACAGTTAGGCAGGACAGAACTATACTCTGGAAAACTGAAACACCCACCTGGAGTGACACCTGTTCTGCTGGACAGGCACCTACTGTGTACAATCTCCTCGCCGGCGATGAATCCTTCATAGAAGGACAGCATAGAGTCCTTCCAGCGAGGATGCCCGGAGTGGGAAGGGGACTGGATCCAAATCAAAGGAGGGGATACTGAAGTATGGGGAGTGGGCTGCCTCAAGGAGAGAAGACTGGAGAGGACATGGGGTTACCAATAAAATTTTGACAGGCTGCCATGAGAATGTTTGTGTGTTCCTGAAAGGTGTTCTGGGATGGATAGGTAAAGTCCTGGGAATCAGATTTTAACTCAGCATAAGAAGGGAACCTTTGAATGGTCAGAGATCTCTAAAAATATTATATATTGTTCCAGAACAATGTCCTGGGCACAGGACACGTTTAGGGAGGACCCCAGAGTGGGGATGTTGCATAGAGAGTTCCTGTCTCACCTGGGGACTTAGGCTGCTTGTTGTGAAGGTGTCTCCCAACCCTGGGAGCATCTCTATTTCCAATACTTTGTAAACAAGTCCACACAAGCCAAAGTGTGGCTAAGATTTTCACCATCAGTGTAAAAGGTGGGCTACTTTCTGAAAAATAGGTCCCCTGGCTCATTGAACTTTTTGATACAGTTACAATATCTAGTTTGCAAGTGCATTCAAGTGGTCCTCGAGAGGCTGTGTGTGGGCACGTGCACGTGTATGTACACGAGCCAACTGAGATTTATCTCGAACCCTTCTTGCTTTATACCTGTTTGCTGAGTGAAAGTATCTAATAAGTGTCAGGCATGGTGAGCAAAGGATGTATCCCACTAGAGGCCCACGGTCTGGCGGGAGAGCAGGTCTCCCTGTAAGTGAGGGTCTCCCTGTAAGTGAGGCGTCTGTGGACACAGGTGCCAGCGAAGGTTCTGGGATCACAGAAGGTGCGGCTGTGTTGGTGGGAAGGCATTGGAGAGGTGGGAGTGTTTGAATGATCTTTTAAAGAGTCTTTAAAGTTTCAGGGTGTCAAAGAAGAGCATCAGAACAGCAGGCACAAGATGTTGGAGAAGAGAACATGTCTGTGAGCTTCGAAGCAGCCCAGCGAGGCTGCAGAATCGGTTCTCTTGGGGGTGGGTTGGGAACTGAAGCCAGAGCGGTTGGCGGGTGCGAGGCTGGGACAAGTCTCGTACGGTAATGCGGATGTTCTGAGAAGGGCCTCTTTCCCAGTGCTTGGGGTCTGACGCTGGACATGGGGCAGGACAGCATTTCTATTAAAATCTATAATTTTGTTATGAATACCACTCCACTTGAGCATAATCATATTTCATATTTGATTCACGTGGGAATGTTTTGGAGGCATCGTTTACCGCCTTTAGTAGTAACACTGATGCTACATACTGATAGTGCTGGGGCTGTGTGCCAAGCCCCGTGATGAACAGCATCCATGGACTGTCTCAGTTAATCCTTGGGACAACCTTATAAGGCAAGCACTAAAGTTGCCCCATCATACAGAGAGCTTAAGGAACTGTGGCAGAACTGGCCTTTATTCCTAGGGGCTGGAGCCCGTGTTCATAACCACTGTGCCCACTCTCCAGCTCCCTACACCATGATGCTGCAAGGATCGTGGCTTGTGGAGCCTGATGCTCCCTGGAGCCTCATCCACTGACAGGCAGCAGAGCCGAGGTGCTGGGTGATCCAGGGGCATTGAGCATCCTTGGGAACAAAACGTGAAGGAAAATAATCCATATTTACCAGAATGTGTGTCTCTCTGGGGAAGCTCTGTAGGGTGGAAAGGGACACTTTGATAGGACATCTGGGGTAGAGGGTGAGGCCAAGAGGAGATCGCAAATAAGAAGAAGTAGCCTTAAAGCTGCTTTTTAAGCAGAGGGGTCAGGGCAACTGCAGGGCCCTGCTGTAGAGTGAGGGATGCGGGTTTGGCCTGGAGCTCAAGTGTGCTGGAGGGGAGGGGTGGGGAAGAGGAGGGGAAGGAGAGGGGCCTGTGCTCAGCAGCTCTCTGCCTCTTTAAATAAACAGTGAGAAACATTTAAAGAACGTCGGTATGAAGAGCTGACAAGTAGCCGGCCAGGCTGCGATACCCATGTGTCTCAGTTCCTCTTAGGATGGCACGTGATGCAACGAGGAGGTAAAATGGACTTTCTGGGACTCGTGTGAGTAGAAAAGCAGGCCAGTGTGGGTAGCCCATTTGGCCCCCAGAAGAGCATCCCTTGGTTTGTTTGTCAGAAGGGGACGGACACTTGGTTTTCCTCCCTGTGGCTCGGCCGTGGACCTGGCACCTCTTCCCTGCACGCAGACAGTGCACAGGGCAGTGTGAGCCTTGTGCCGCAGCCACCCCTTTGTGGGCCAAGTGCAGTTCTCCATCTGGAGCATGCAGCCAACAAGCACTGGGAGGATGCTTCAGGTCACGTCAAAGTCATGATACAAAATAGGTCAAAGTTATTCAAGCAACAGAAGCTGAGAAATCCATCCTGCTTGGGAAGCCGGCTCACTTCAGAGGTGTAGGGCAATCTTCCTACAGGGCCAGGGCTGGTCCTGCAGACTCAGTGTTGCGGAGATCTCAGTAATCATCAGGAACAGAAGTGGTTCTCATCGTGCAATTATTGACATCAAGGTCAAAGTATCATTTCTCTTTCTTCCAGAAGGGACAGGCTGCAGGGTTGCAGGGGTCCACCCTTTGCTGTGAGGGCCTTTGTTCTGTGCCGTCCTGCTGTGACTGAGCATCCTTAGTGCCCTTGGCCATCAGAGAGTCCAGTTACATCCCGGTCTTACCTGTAAGTAACCTCCTCATGGGTCTAGTGTAGCCACATTGCCAACTTTTCAGAAACGGGCCCCAGCTAGGCAGAAGTCAAAGTCAGGAACTGCTCACCTCCTGACATCTCTGCTCCCATGACCTGGCCTGCTCTTGCCCTTTCTCGCCCAGCTCCGATACCCACCCCATCTGAGGCTCGATGCCACATGACTTTTTGGGGAGACCCTAGAAGGCCGTACGTGCAAGGCTTATTTGCCTTCCTTGTGTTGGGGGACTTCTGTGGGAATCTCCCTCCAAGGCAAATATTGGACCCATTGACCCCCGTTCCAAAACTTTCCAAACTTTGTGCTACCCACTCCATCATTAGTGCACTGAGCATTCACAAAGTTTGTTCCCATAAATTGTCTCATAAGGTTGCTCTGCTAGTTGCTTATCCAATATCCATTCTTGCCTTATTTCTCACTAAAAAAATCCTGAATTTGTTGGATAATGTGTTTAGCTTAAAAGCGACGTTTCCCAGCCATCTTTGCAGGGTGAGTGGCCATGTGACACAACTCTGGCCAAAGAGATAGAAGAAGCTGTTGGGCGAGGCTTCTGAGAGAGCCCTCACAGGAAGGCCAGTTCAGCTCCTTCTTCCTGACTGGAACAGTGACGCCATGCTGAGGTGGAGCAGTCACCTGTGACAATGAACAAACCACGAAGATAAGAGAATTGCAGAGTCTCAGCCTGACAACCTAAGCCTTTGACTCAATGCCGGCAGTCATTTTTTTCTGTATCTCTCATTATGTGATAAAAACAAAACCCTAATTGTTTAAGCCACATTATTTTGGTTTCTGTTACAGCTGAGTGCAGCTGTTAAGATTTATATCTAGTAACATTGCTTCTCTTATCTGAATCCCCTAACTGTCGCCATCTCCTCTGTTAGCCACAGAGTGGCTGGGACCAGCTAGGACTCCTGAGACGCCCCCTGCCCCCAACACACTTTCCCACATCCAGGGGCATCTGAGTAGAGCAGACCAGGGAGCCTGCTCACCTGGCCTGGTCCGCTGCCTTCTGGGAGGATGACCTACTCCATTCAACTGAATTCAAAGTCCATTCTTGGATTGCAAATACTGGGTGGGCTCCAGAGTGGGCTTTTGGCAAAAGTGAGCAGCCTCTTGCCTTTGAAGGAGTGATCCTAACCTAAGGGGAAAATGCACAATTTCCTGTAGCCACAGCATCAGCTATGACAGCTGCAGTTCCTTCAACTAACTGAGCTAAGGGGTCTTTAGGGAGGGTCCTCCTTTGGACCTCATTCCGGATCTGGACTTGGCAGAGGCGAGGTTTACATGGAGAAGTGTTTCCTCTCTGTTGGCTTCATCAGATCTTATAGTCTCCTTTGCGTAGATATTTACTGTATATTCTTGATTTCACTGGTGCTCTGGGTAAGCATTTTCTGCACAGTATCTTTGAACGTGGTGCGGTCAGCGGCCTGGGGTACCTTTGCTCATCTTCAGGTCTGGTGTTTGAATGGACACGGGCTGTGCTGTGCAACAGACCTAGTGCAAATCTGGGTTCTGTCATTTAACCCTGAGGGGGTGCCTAAGATTCTTCAGTAAAATAAGCATCATCATCCTTAAGAGGACTATTTTGAAGACAGGAGATATAGAGGCTTAAAAGTACAAAACATGAAGTAGGCATTTGATACCTAAATGGCAAACCAATCTAGCTTTGGGTCAAGATGTGTCATCGTTCTTTGAAAAGCACAACACATAATTAGCTTTAATTTAATTACGAATAAATGTATGCCATGAGGCTCCCCCATGAGAGCACAGCATCTCAGATTCCCAGCACATGTACGCAGGCTACTCTCATCTGTCAGAAGGGCTGGTGGGCGCATTGATTTTAGGTAGAAAGAGTGCCTGCCATGTTCAAAACTGTCCTATTTCAAATCATGGCTGCTGAATACTTTTCTTTTTTGTTTTAGAAGTATCTTTTCTTCTATGAATATGGAAGTAGCAGGTAGTTATTGTACAAGTATAAATAGTAGCATAATGCCTAAAGGGAAAGTGAGTCTCCCATAATTCCTCCCTCTCCCCATCCAACCAGTGTAGTCTGTTTATGTACTTCCAGTCTTCTTCCTGTACATATAAACACACGTGCACACACACACTCACACTCACAAATCACACATGTATTTTTATAGGGGATCATAATATCTATATTTTCTACATTTTTTCTTTTGAATGCATTCCCACAATAGTTCACATAGCTCTATCTCATTCTTTTTATTGGCTGTATTGTATTCCACTGCCTGGATGTACTGTAATTTACTTAGCACTCAGTTGTAGGGCATTTAGAATGTTTCCATTTTTTTGGTCTTTTGAACAATGTGGTGATGAATGACCTTGTATCCATATCTATGTATTTTTGTAGGATAAATTTCTAAGCATGGAATTAATGCATTGAAAGTAATGTGCATTTGAAATTTTGATAAATATTGGCAAATTCCTCAACAGGAGATTGTAGCAATGTCTACTCTCACCACTTCTGTGGGAGTTCCCAGCTCCTTAAACTCTGGATGACAAAGGATATTTAAACTTTGCTAATCCAATGGTTGATAAGTGATGACTCATAGTTTTAATTGCAATTTTGAATGCTTGTGAGTTTTTTGCCTTTTTTATTGTTTATTTGCCTTGTGTAAGTTCTTCTCCATAAATTGCTTATTCAAGTCCTTCATCCATATTTTCTTTTATTACTAGACTTTTTTGTTGATTGATTGGCACTCTTTACATTTTAAGGACATGAACTTTTTCTCATATAGATTGTAGATGTTTTCTCTCATTTTCCATTTGTCTTTCAATCTTGTTTATTGTTATCTTTTGCAATACAAAACCTCTTTTTTTTTTTTTTTAATGAAATCAGTCAAGCTTTCCCTATGGGAGTTTCAAGTCATGCTCAAAGTGGTCTTCCCATCCTTCAGATCGGAGACACACTCCTGTATTTCCCCCAGAAGTTTTATGGTTTTATTTTTGCATTTAATTATTGAATCCATTTGTAACTTATTCTGAGTATAGTGTGATCTGGGGATCTAATGTTATTTTTTCCAAATCACTTAGCTAATTGTGAATGTTGTTTTCAGAAAAAGAATGATCGTGGAACCATTGGGCTGCCTTTATT
The DNA here is from genome assembly GCF_041296265.1 of Equus caballus. Taxonomy (NCBI): domain Eukaryota; kingdom Metazoa; phylum Chordata; class Mammalia; order Perissodactyla; family Equidae; genus Equus; species Equus caballus. The sequence continues at coordinate 33,621,635 of NC_091705.1, read as the reverse complement.
TCCTAGCCCTCGGAGTGTGTGAGAGGAAGTTAGCTCTTTAAACAGATAACGCAGTGGAAGGAAAGGACACTGGACTGAAAGTTAGATGTCCTGAGTTTGAATCAGCCTGTGAGCCCTTGGGAAAATCACTCAACCTCTCTGAACTGAAGTTTCTTCTGTTGCAGAAATAATCAGACCTAAGATGGAGTGTAGGATTAAATTAAACCCAGAGGGTGATAGCCTCTGGCACATCCACAGCTGTTAGACAAATCCTTTCTGCTTCACTTTTCTGGTTGCCATCTTGAGAGGGCCACGTGGAGAGTGAATTGCCCTGTCCTGGGGAATCTGGGTCCTCCCCAGCCTCAGTGCCTCCAATTCCTGCCAACAGGCTTCCTCTGCTGGGGTTTGCCCCTCACCATGCTCCTGTCTTCCATCCATGGTGCGAGACTCTAACATCAGCCAGCTGCCTCCTCCCCTCCCTCTGGGACACAGGGCATTTATTGCTCAAGCTGGGTTTGACAGGAGTGCTGGCAGATGGTGGCGGATCTGGAGGTCTGAGGCAGGACAGAGTTTGGAGCTCCTCCCTCTGAGTCCTGCTTTCCTGCCAGGAGGAATCCTGTCTGTCCTTCCTTTGTCCTCCTGGCGGGGCTCAGGCTTGGTGGGTCGGCCACAGGTGCAGGCAAGATGAGGAGAGACTAGGAGGGTGAGAAGGGAGGGAGAGAGAGGGACTCAGGGAACCACAGGGAGAGATAGAGAGGGCTAAAGAGATCCAGGGAAGAAAGAGAGACATGGGGAGGGGAGGGCATGTCAGAGGAGGGAGGGAGGAAGAGAGAGAGAGAGCGCGCAAGACTGAGGTGGGCAGAAAGAGAGAGAGAGACACAGTTGCACAGAAATAGAGAAGGGAAGAGAGGAGTGGAGAGGGATAAACACAGGGGAAAAGAGAGCGGAAGAGACAGAAAGGGAAGTGCATACATAGGAAAGGAGCAGGAGCCCAACAGAGGCTTCCCCTCCAGTGCATAATTTAAGGGGATGCCAAAAAACTCGATAATCAAGATAAATAATATTTTAATGCAGTATTAAAAAAAATCAAATTGGCACACTACAGACCACAGGCTGGCCACCTGCTCTTGTAAATGAGGTTTTGGAGCAAGATGGCTGCGGTGAGGCGAGGCAGGGGGTGCTACAAGTGCAGGGTCAGACCCCGTCTTTACGCAGATTTTTTATTCTTTGTTCATCGTGGATTTTCTTTGCATTAATTTTGATTTTTAAAAAATATTGCATTAAAGTGATATTTATTTTGATAACTGAGTTTTTTGGCTCCTCTCTAAATTTGTACCTTACCAACCTCACCCCAGTTCCTGCCCTGGAAGGGAGAAATAGAGAGGAACGTACCCTGGGGGAATGAGAGAGAGAAGGTGAGAGCCTGATGGGAAAGAGAGAAACATTAGAGGAGATAGGTGGGGAGAGAAATCAGACGTAAGAGAAAAAGAAGAGAGAGAATGAGAGGAGAGGAAGGGAGGGAGGCTGCCTTAAAGCTGTTATGGAAATGAGCAGAGGGCCAGCGAGAGAGAACCCTGGTAGGAGAGAGGAGGGGAAGCTGAGGGAGGCAGAGGGGAAGGAAAGGAGAGACTGATGCTTGGAGAGAAAGGAGGAAGGCAAATAAGAAGACAGAGGGAGGGGCTAGAAGGAGAGGGAGAGCCGGCCCAGGGGCCTGGGGAAGAGGCTGGCAGGAGGGAGGCAGTGAGAAGGGTCCTAACTAAATCAGAGGCTGCTGGCAGAACAGGAAACAGCCTGGACAGCGAAGTCTGCCAGCCTGAGGCTCAGCACTGCCCGAGGTTTTAGAGGAAATGCAGGGCCGAGAGGAGAGGAGGCTGTGAGGGCAGCTGTCCCAATGTGGCTCTTAACCTCCCCCTACCCTGGGCACTTTGCTGATCTGCACACCCCCTTGGACAGGAATTAAGAGTGGAAGGGGCAGGGGGCTGTTGGCTCTGACAGTCCTCAGGAGGAGCAGGGGACCCTTTCATCTTGGGGATGGGCCTAGACTCTGGCGAGGGGACATCTCTCAGTGCTGGTGTGGGATGACTTCTTTTCTTTTTGGGGGGGAATATTTAGTGTGCATTTATTTATTCTGCACACCTTTCTGATTTGGGTATAATTCCCCAGGCCTTTTCCTTTATCATACATTCTTGTCTCCAAAGGAGTCTACTGACAGGTGACTCACGGGAGTCGCAGACCTAGGGAGGTTGGTAGTGGTTGTCCTCAGCTACAGGTGGAAACGCCAAGCCCTGGAAGAGTGGCGTGACTTGCATGGTCACTTGTAAGCGGCAGAGCCTGTGGCCCAGCCCAGGAGGGATGTTCCACAGCCCCACAGTCAACTCATACTCAGTGCTAGAGCTCCGCCAGGCTGTAGCACATGCCATATGCCAAGCAAAGAAAGCCAGAGAGCAGCGCGCTTCAGGACACTCACATTTACGTCCATGCCATCCCAGTATTCTTCCCAGACCCTAAATGCGCTCTTTGGGATCTTTTTGATCTGTGTCTTTCCTTTCCTGCAGACCTCGACCATGGGAAGTTGGGTGCTGGTTACTCATCGAATCATAGCATCCGTAAAATACTGCTTGTCCCTCTCTGACTTATTACTGTACCCAAGGAAAAGCAAACAGAGTGGAGGTAACACGTATGAATACCTACTATGTTCTGCTACATAAGTTTGACCTCAAAGATGGGAATTAGCACTCTATTTTGCAGATGTAGAAAGTGAGCCTAGGAGAGGGTAAGTAATTTGCCGTCAGTGAGAGACGTGGCTGGGATCTGAACTCAGGTCTACCTGGTTCTGTTCCCAGTGTTGGCTTCCTTTTAGCTCTCTGTCTCCTAAGAACCAAGTACTCCTGGGCCTTCTTGTACATGTTCTAAGACCATGTCCCTTATGGTACCCAGAGCTCTTGTATAGTATTATAGTGGGACAGGCCAAGGAAAAGTTATACAGGTTATAAAAGAGAAAGAGTCTATGGTCATAGTGGAGCCCATCATTGTTCTCTCACTGAGTAGGACACAGGTGACTTAGAGGGGTGTGGACTATAAAAGTCTTAGGTAGAACGTGGAAAGTGCTCCTTTTCCTTTAAATGATCTTATGCTGTATAACTTGTGTGCAAATGCTTTAAAATGCTTATCTAGCCCCCATTTCCACATCCCCTGTACTGTTTGACATGCAAAGTGTCATATTCAAAAGCAAATTAGTCTGAAATGAATCCTCTTTTACCCTTTTTATTTCCAAAATCCAGATTTAGAATTTAGGTTCATTAATATGCACAGACACTGCTTGGTTAAGCCTGTTTTAATATCTATGTGTGCTTTGTAAACAGAGATTACAAAGACGTTTGAATTTTCACGGCAGATTTTGGAGTAGTGTATACATTTAGGCCATTATCACATAATAAATAAATAACCCCCTGAAACTCAATGTTGATGATGCCATCCCTGGAATGTTGATTTTTATTCTCCTCATCTTGTCATGTCGATATGTGACTTTGGTTTCAGAAGTCACTGGGGGTCTGAATGCAGCCGAAAAATAATGCTCTGCCCCTCGGTGTTCATTTGGTGAGCATATGCCAGCATTAACACCAAGGGGAATGAAACGTCAGCCTGGCTTGCGAAGCTGGACTTGGAAAAACACCCTGTTTATTAAATCTTTCACTAAATGGTGACAGTTGTAGGCATTAGTTTCTCATAGTGTCTGCCAAATGAGCTGGAAGGGGAGGCTTAGTTGTGAAATGCAGATAACAGAGCAACAGGACTTGCAGAGGAAGGCTCCGGCCATCAGAGGGAGTGGCCAGGAGTCAGGACAGGGATGTGCCACCAGAAACTGGGTCCTCAGGGAGAATGCCTTCTCCAAAAATGAGGGACAAGGTGCATTTTCCCGTGATGCAGCACAGCAAAATGCTTTAATCATGATCTCTGCACCAGGCTCTTGAGGGAAAGAAATGTACCCAGTTGGTAACAAAAGAAACAACAGTAACTAGTATGCATTGAACATTTTCTGTTCCACCATGAGCTACTGATGCCTTCTGTTTATTATCATATGTAATTGTCCCAAGAGCCTCTTGAGATATTTGCTGTTATTATCCTCACGTTGCAGATAAGGAAAATATGTGCTTAAGGAGCTTGCCCAAGATGGCAGAACTCAAACCCAGATCTGTCTGTCTGGAGCCCATTCTTCCTGCATTCGTGTTGTATCCCCAGGGCCGGCGCAGTGCGGGGTATTGGAGTCTGTGCTCAGAAATGATTGCTGAGGGAATGAATGAATGAACCAGTGAGTGAAAGCAGTAGATCCCCCTTCTGTTTTTCAGGCCGTGCTTACCCTGTGATGCCTCACTGCATTGTTGTGTGTCTCCCTAGAGAGTCAACAGGCTCCGAAAAGGCAGGCTCCCTGGCCCCCTCCCAGATGTGCCGCTCACTCTGCTGTGTGCTCTGAGCTCTTGCAAGACCTGTTTGTTTTCTCTCCGCGCGCAGGCAGCCAGACTCAAGATTCTAACTTATTCATTGTTTTGTCCATCTCCAGGGTCTAGCATAGCTCTTGGGCACAGAGGAGGTGGCAGGCTTTCTATTTTCTTGCACTAGCTGGTTTGAAGGTTGCTTGTTGTGAATAAAATGCATTAATGGTAGGAGAAATCATTTCAAAGCACTCGATGCTTTGGGGGGTATTCCGTATCCCATGATTCAACCACTTAGGCACGTCCACACTGTGTTAGGTCAGGTTCTCTGGAATGTGCAGTCTCAATGGGGGCTATAGTGCCCCCAAGAGGGCAGAATGGGTTATTGGAGAGAGAAAAGTTCTCATTGTTTTTATGTAAAAAGCACAGATATACATCCGGTACATAAACAGGTATATAGTAAATCTGTGGTATTAAATATCATGGGAAGTGATTAGAGAAACAACGTGTAAAAAGGCTCCTTGGTGGGGCAGCGATGGGAAAGAGGTTGAGAAACGCTGCTCCACGTGCAGAGCCTGAGACGGGGATTCACGAGAAAGTGATTTATTGAGGGAACACTCTCAGGAGGAGAATCATGGAAACAGGACAGGGCAGGGGAAGACAGTTAAGCAAGGAGGTCTTCTTAACTGGAGGCCAGCTTTTGCCTGATCCCGTGAGCTGCCCTGGAGCATGAAGAGTACCATGGAATTGGTTCCGTCTTAGGCAAATGGCCTTTGTACCCCCATGTCACTCAGCCATTGCCCTGACTGTCTACATGGGGGTGGGTGGAGTCCTCATAAAATTCCTTTCTTCCTAAGAGATTAAAGAGCTCAAAGATCTCATTCCACTCAGCTTCACAAGCCCCCTGAGAGAGAGGCAACAGGTAAGTGTCGCATTTCCATTGTCCTCAGGTGTGTCAGGGCAGAGACAAAAAGCGACCCAGGAGACTTCTCTGGAGAAGGCAGCAGCTGTGAGCCTTTGGCAGCCAGCCCTGCAGTGGCTGGGGGTGGAGGGCACCAGCTCAGTGATGGGGTCTGGGTGGATGCACCAGCCTCCTCCACAGCGCAAAACCATCCTCCAGGGCCTTTGGAGAAGTCCTCTGATTTCTTCCTCCAATTTTTGTTTCTTATGGTAAGATATACATAACATAAAATTTACCATTTTGACCATTTGTAAGTGCACAGTTCGGTGGCATTAAGTACATTCACATTGTTGTGTAGCCATCACCACCATTCGCCTCCAGCACCTTTCTCATCATCCCAAACTGAAATTTCATACCCATTCAACAGCAACTCCCCGTTCCTCCCTCCCTTCCATCCCTGGCAGCCACTAGTCTACTTTCTGTCCCTGTGAATTTGACTACTCTGTGTACCTCCTGTGAGTGGAATCATACAGTATTTGTCCGTTTGAGTCTGGCTTATTCCACTTAGCATAATGTCTTCAAGGTTAATTTATGTTGTAGTATGCGTCAGAATTTCCTTCCATTTTAAGGCAGAATTATATTCCATTGTATGTATAGACCCCGTTTTGTTTATCCAGTCGTCTGTTGGTGGACACCTGGGTTGCTCTCACCTGTTGGCTATTGCAAATAATGCTGCTATGAACATGGGTTTACAAATATCTGTTGGCTCCCTCTATCATATACTCAGATGCATTGTTGTTTTGCAGGGGTACAGTGGGAGGCCCTGATTCATCATTGCATCCTCACTCCAGGCGTAGACCTCAACCCATGGTTGAGATCTTTGTTGTGGAGTATGATGGCTTCAGTAGAGGTGGGAGGGGTCTTGCTTTTGGACAGAAAAGACTCTCCTGTCTTGGGGGATTAGCGTCTTTTGGAAGTAGTTGTAGAAATGGAATTGAATTTTCATTGCATTTTATAAGAAAATTATAAGAGGAGAAAATTAGAATTGGTGATGTTTTAGAAGCATTCTCCCTTTTTATTTGGCACATAGGCCAGACCCTGGCATTCGTTGCCTGGGATGTTTTTTTAGGAGGCTGTGCTTGGCTCTCTGGCCCCTCTTGTTCTCTATAGCCTGCTTGATGCTCACAGAGTATGTGGGGGCATAGTCAGGCTCAGCAAAAGATTTTGAATGGATGGATGCAGAAGTGAATGATTGAGTCCAAGAGTATGTGGAAGGTGAGCCTGCCCTGGATTTGAGCCAACAGCCTGCACACGCTCATTTGCTTCTAGATCAAGCAAAGGACGTCTGCCTAAGGAATGAGCAGGAAGGTGGTCCACGCTTCCTCCTTCCCGGGCCTGGGGAGAGGGCAGCCCCCAGCTCTAGGGATGGCTACCTTGCTTTTTGTCTCTGCCCTGACACACCTGAGGACAATGGAAATGCGACACTTACCTGTTGCCTCTCTCTCAGGGGGCTTGTGAAGCTGAGTGGAATGAGATCTTTGAGCTCTTTAATCTCTTAGGAAGAAAGGAATTTTATGAGGATAATAATATGCTGTCCTTGATACGTGAAAAACCTGCTCGGTACTCATGGTTAGTGGGGACATTAATTTTGAAGAGTTTTTTTGGTCTTTTTTTCTTCCTTGCAAGTGGGGAATTTGTGCAACTCTGTGTTCCTGGCTGATGCAAGGTATTTGAAAATAAAGTTTGATGAGAATGATATGGTGATGATGGTGATTGTTGATGATGATACTAACCAATATACACGGAGTGTTTTTCTGAGTATGAGACCCTGTGCTAAAGCTTTACCTGCGTCATCTCATTGGACCCTCATGACACTCTAAGGCCGGCGCTGTAGTTGTACCAATTGCAAAGATGGGGAAACTGAGGTCCAAAGATGTTATGTTATTTGCTCAAGGTCACACTGCTGATAAGGGGCAGAATTTTACAGACAGGGTTGCAATGTAGCTCACAGGAAATATACCCTAATATAGATATAAGCCAAGCCCTAACCAATCATAAAGGAAAAGAATAGATTTCCAATGGCTTGTGATGAAGAAAGACCTTTTATCAAGGGTGGCATCTGAGCGCACCTTGAAGGGCTGAAAGGATCCTAGGGGATGGGACAATAGAGATGAGCTTCCAGCAAAGGTCTTGAGGCGGGGTCTGCAGGGTTGATTTGGAATTCAGATGTGGCTGGACATTGAGCTTGTGTTAGGATGGGTGGGATGGTTGAGGGGGCACAGTGGGTGGTGTGAGGATGATAAATGTAGAAAGGGAAGATGGGGTTACATGATGGAGAGTTTGAATGCTCTGTATCTCCCTTCACTGACCACAGGCAGATATTTGGGAAATGGTGGCTGGAATTAGGAGGGAAGCCTATGGCCATGAAATAAAATAATGACTACCCTTGAAGGAGATTAACCAAACCCTCTCACTGGCCCTCATTTGTAAGAGGAACAAATCAGGAAGCTCTCATGGGTTGCCAATTAGTAATTCAAGGTGACAGCTCTGGTATTAGTGGCTTTTGGAATGTATAGCCCCCAGAAACCAAGGTCTGATAAGACATGGTAAAGTTTTTATCAGAGGAATGGGAGAGTACCATGGCTGCCTGCAGGAAGATGAGGAGTTTGACCTGGGCCTTCGAGGAAGGTCTCATTGGACAAGCAGAGGGACCAGCACTGAGCATTCTAGGTGGATTCTAGGCACTGTGGATTAGTTTCCTAGCACTGGCGTAACAAGTACCGGGGCTACAGCTTAGAACAACAGAAATGTATCCTCTCACAGTTCTGGAGGCTGCAAGTCTAAAATCAAGGTGTTGGCAGAGTAGGTTCATTCTGGAAGCTCTGAGGGAGAATCTGTTTCATACCTCCAGCTTCTAGTGGTTGCTGGCAATCCTTGGCATTCCTTGGGTTTTAGACACATGGCTCCAATCTGTGATTCTGTTGTCGCATGGCCATCTTGTCCTTCCTTGTGTGTCTTTGTCTCTGTTTTCTCTTCTTCTAAGGATACCAGTCATTAGATTAGAGCCCCCTTAATCCAGTATGACCTCATCTTAACTAGTTACATCTGCAAAGACCCTATTTCCGAGTGAGGTCACATTCGGAGGTTTGGGTGGACATAAATTCCTTGGGGAAACTATTTGAGCCAGTACACACTGGGATCAGAGGCCAGGGTAAGAAGTGCAGTGTGGGTTGGGTGATTTTTTTTTAACAGGGAGGACTCAGCAAGGTGAGTGTGAGGAGGAGATACTGCTGGAAAGCCTCTTAGGGACCTGACAACCTGGGGTCCGGATGTCTTACCAGTGATTATCAACTCTATGCTGCCAGGAGTCTGGAGGCTGCGAGCTTTTGCACAGAGTGACTTGATAATGGGAGATGGGCTGACAAGAGGGATGACTGGTGGCAGAGAACCCAGGCAGGTCAGCGTGGTAAGAGTTCACAGGTGAGGCCACTACAGTCTGACTAGGGTGGGGGCAGTGGGCTGCTAAGGAAGGGAGGAGGGAGCTGGGGCCGTTTTTGAAGGAAGACACAGCGGCCTTGGTGAGAGATGGGATGTGGCGAAGAGTGAGAAGGAGCTTTTGAACCTGGGTGACCAGAATACCAAGAAGGAAGAGCTGGTTCTGTGGGAAAGGTGAGGAGTTTGGCCTTGGATGTGTTGAGTTAGCTCGGCCACTGGGAGGGCAGATTGGGGATGTCTCTTCAGGCAGCTGGAAATGTGGTCTGCAGCTGGAGGTGCTTTCTCTCTGCTCCGCTTGAGTAAACCTGAAGTAAAGGGTACTGAAGTGTGAGGAGCCCCTGCTCTCCAAGGGGGTCGGATGATCAGAATCTATGTAAATGTAGTCACAGTCACAGATGCCCAGTAAATGGAGTGAGTCAAGAGTGTATAAGAGACAAAGATGGCAGAATGATCTTTCTAAAATGTGAATCTGAGCATGTCACTCTCTTGCCTACCATCCAGGGGATGGTTCCCCCATTGCTCTCCTGGTGACATCCAGCTCCTTAGCTTGTATGCAAAGTCCCTTGAGGCCTGGATGGCATCTTACATCATTCTCCTATCCCCTTCTCACCGCAGCGTCTCTGAACCTTGTACAATTTGAAGAATGCATGGTGCCCCCCTCACTGTGTGATGCTGCACCTTCCTTTCTTGGAACCTCCTTTTTGGCCCTCTCTCTCCTGTCCTTCAATGCCCCAGCATCTCGTGGCCTATTACACTCTTGATAGGCCTTTCCCCCAATAGCCTGTAGGCTCCCCAAGGACAAGGGCTGCCTCTTGGGCATCTCTGTGTCCCCAGCTTCTCTCATAGGGCTGGGTGCAGGGTATGCAAGAATCAGTGAGTGAGTGAATGAATGGATAGGTAGAGAGATGAAATGCTCTATGATTAGTCCTTTTTTGGGAGGGCCAGCTCTTCTCCAGTTCTAGCTTTATGTTTTTGAAGAAATACTGGGCTGCTGGAGAAGAAAACACTCAGTGACCTTGAGGTCGCCTCCACCCTCTCACTTGCCTCTTGCTCTGCCTTGCCACTAGCTGCTCACCACTCCTGTCATTTCTCATCAAGTTATCAGGGTCATTAGCACAACTGCAAGTTGCACATGGGCCACCATGCTCTGGTGAAGCATGAAGACTACCAGAATGTTCTCAGAGGGAAGCTTTTGATTTGTAAGGTCAGATGGAGAGCCCCAAACTGTCGCCTGACACATGCCTGAGTGACTGGAGTAGCTTCCTGTTCATTCTGACCATCACAGAGCTCAGGAGATGGGTGAGGAAGGGCAGCTTGTGTGGTCAAGAGAGACATCAGTCTTTGCTTCTTTGTTTGAATTTGGTAACATGTTGACCCCTGACCTCACAAAGAGACCGTATGGCCATCTCTCAATCTTTGTGAAGAGTGATTCCTTGAATCTATGACAAAGCTGTTACTGCAGAATTCTGCGTAAGGAACAATAATCTGCTAACATTTATTGAATATGTACCATGTGCCATGCACTGGGCTAAGTCAGCACTTTTGCTAGAATTATCTTATTTCATACTAGTGGCAGGTTATATTTTTTCACTCATTTTACAGTTAAAGAAACCCAGGCAAAGAGAGGTTATAACTTGGCCAAGATCACACAGCTGGTAAGTACAGATAATGCTTTAAGTATCAACTGCTATGCTTAATACTTTTCTGAGCCTAAGGACTCAGAACTTTTCCAGTTGGGCTGGGGAACGATTCTGCCTGCACTTTATTTATTTTTATTGTTTTGGTGAGGAAGGTTGGCCCTGAACTAACACCTGTTGCCAAACGTCCTCTTTTTGCTTGAGGAAGAGTGGCCCTGAGCTAACACCTGTGACCATTTTCCTCTGTTTAGTCTGTGAGTTGCCACCACAGCATGGCTTGATGAGTGGTGTGGGTCCGTCCCTGGGATCCGAAGCCCCCAACCTGGGCAAACAGAACATGCTGGACTTAACCACCATGCCACTGGGCTGGCCCCTCTGCCTGCATTTTAAATAGCAAATTTGATTATGGTTTTAAAATTGCTGGACAATGTGCCGTGATGGTAAACTGAGACTCGCTTATGATGGGAAATCTCTGCTTAGTGGGTCTGGATTTTAAGCAGTTTCAAAAGTCTATAAAGGTCCTTCCAGACGTTTTCCCTCCTTGGTTCAAATTGGGAGATTCTTTTGGATTCAGTTGGATAAGCAAAATCCATAATGAGAAATATTAGTGTTTCTAGATCTTTATCTAAATCATAACATTTGGTACAGTGGCTCTCATTTACATATCAAAGTTATTGGAAGTGAAATGATAAATAACTCATGAAGGCACAAATGGCTAAAGATAGAAGAATAAGAAGGACTGATGCTGCATGTGTTTAAAGGCAGGAGCCAATATTTCCATTCTGAGAATCGTTAAAATCAAATATGTGTTTCTGTTTCCAAGTAAAAAAATCGGAACCCGAAAATGCTTTTTCTTTCTGAGATTTTTGTCATTCTCTCGGAACCCTTTAAGTTGTCAAAAGAAAGAGCAGAGTTGCTTGGTTAATAGACAGCTTTCACTTTGACTCTGCCGGGTACTTTATTTTCTACTTAAGTGGTGATGTTTCAAATCTTGTTTAACCTTTTGAGTGACCGTATGATCTCGGGAGCTGTAATCTACTCTCTTTCTGGACTTCTCTTGACACTGTTCTTGATTTCAGATTGTTCCGATTTTGATGAGTTTTCTGGCCAAGACTCATCTGGGTTCAATTCATGCTGATGTATGAAGGATTCGTCCCCCTGAATTTGAATGAGATGTTATTTTTATGACCTCTTGGGAGCTTCACACTTACTGTGGTCTATTGCTTTCTGGGCAGACTCTGTATTACCAGACCACACCTTGACTCACAGCTTTTTTCATAAGATAAGTTTTAATCAGCTTATCATCAATGTCTGTTTATGTGCCAAAGTGCCAGACTTCTCAGCAAGGGCACGTCTCTCTTCCCGGGGGCCTCTCATGAGGGGTATTCTCAGGCTACTGAAGGGCTACTGATCTCCAGAAACAAAAATAACTTAATTTAGTTCTTTTTGAGAGAGACGTAAACAGATAATTTTGCTCATCTGATTTTCTATTATTAATGGGAGGAAACAAAGACAGTTCAATAAATGCCTCTCATATATTTTCATATTATGTCCAGTAAAGGAGAAAAAGGCAGCCCTGGGGAGGATGAGGGCGAGAAGGATGTCAAGTTCAAAGGGAAATCGAGTGAAGCTGAGCATGAAGCGTAGGCACGAAGAGAGACACAGATGGAGAAACCAGAGTGTGGTGAAGGGGTCCTCCAGAGCAGATAGGAAAAGGACCGAGACACGGGCCTGAGAACCGGAGGATGCAGGGCGTTTCTGTAGGTTTTGAGGTGAAAGAGCCCATATTAATGATTTTTTTCCTTGGGTTTTAAGAATCAGAATAAATTATCATATGCTATTACCGTGCTTTGCATGCTGATAGAACCTCACGCAATTTTAACTAGAGCAATCTTCCTTGATTGGGTATAGCCATTCTGCCTTATTTTCAAACGTATTTGAAAATAAAAATTTCCTTTCCCATGAGACCTAAAGATTACACTCAGGGAGGAGCGACCTGTTTTAAAAAATTTCTAAAAATGATGTTCACTTTGTATTTCTGTTTTAAAAATGTATCCTCTTGCTCAGTGTCAAGAATTAGAAAATATGTAAAATTGGAAAATGTGGGAAATATATGGAAGAAACCGAAACCATGACTCATATTTTGAACCATTCCCCCCCTCTACTTTCTATATAGAATTGTATGCTCTGTCTTTATGAATTTAGGGTTCAGCTGTGCAACGTTTCTTACTTTCTTTTTAAAATTTACCACATTACCATATACTTTATAGTTGACTATTCTATTCTATGTATTAAATATTTAATTATTTAAGTATTTCGCTCTTTTTTTTATTTTTTATTTTTTGTTTTATTTTGAGGAAGATTAGCCCTGAGCTAACTACTGCCAGTCCTCCTCTTTTTGCTGAGGAAGCCTGGCCCTGAGCTAACATCCATGCCCATCTTCCTCTACTTTCTATGTGGGACACCTACCACAGCATGGCATGCCAAGTGGTGCCATGTCCGCACCCGGGATCTGAACCGGCAAACCCCAGGCCGCCGAGAAGCTGAACGTGTGAACTTAACTGCTGCGCCACCGGCCAGCCCCTAAGTGTTTCCCTCTTGTTGGGCAAGTAACTTGTTTCCAATTTTTGCTGTTAGAAGAATGTTATAATGAAAATTTTTGGATATTAGTTTTTGTGTACTCCTCTGATGATTTCCTTAGGATAGAGGCCCAGAAATAGGAAAAGAGAATCAAAAATGTTTCTTTTAAACATGTTGAAGCTTCTTGATGCACTCTTCAAAATCGTGTTCACATTCATCTGTTCATTTAAGGCACTTGAGTCCCTGGATGGCAGGTTCAGAGCTAGGTTGATGGGAATTCAGTGACGAGCAAAATAGACAGAGTCTGCTTTCTGGAACATGTATCCCAATGGAGAAGACAGAGAGTGAGTAAGTGAATCAAAAATTAATAAAAAATTACAACCAATTTCACTTTTCAAAAAAAAAATGTGTTAAACATAATGAAGGGGACAGGTTGGAGCTGTCATGTCTAGTGAGAGGCGGGTTAGTGGATTCGCTCTGCGGAGCTGATGTTTAAGGTGAGACTTGCGGCGTGAAACACCCTGCTCTGAAAAGAATGGGGAGAGGAACTTTCCAGGGAGTGGAGAACAGCATGTGCAAAGGCCCTGAGGTGGGACAGAGCTCAGAATGTTCTGAGTTGGAGAGGGGCTGTGACGGGTCACCGTCATGTGGGTCTTTGTGGGCCACTGTTGTTGGGAGTTTTCATTTTTCTGGTAAGAGCACTGAGAAGCCAACGGAAGGAGAGTCAGGATTTAACTCACGATAAAAGAGCTTCCTGGCTGCCTCGGGGAGAATGGCTGCCTAGGATGGGATGTGAGTATCGGGGGAACAGCGGTGGAGGCATCTGAACAGCCCCTTGTGTGGTTGAGTGTTGTCTGAGCACCACTGGACCCAGCTATCAGGGGCTGCCAGGCGCCTTGGACCTCACTTTCAGAAAGCTTTGAGTAATATTTCCATCCCTAAACCTGCACGTATTTTACTTACGGGACTGAATCCTGGCATAGATTATTTCACTGTCATCATTTAAAATGTGTTAGGGTTCCTGTTGCCTCTAAATGTCTCAGCTTTGTATCTGAAATGCTGCAAAAGAAATGAAATATTTCAAAATTACATTTTATTCTATTGATATGATAAAAAATAATACATGCCTAATATACGAACAAATAATAAGAGATCAGGAAATATTATTTGATATTTATATTTTATTTTCTGTCAGCGGACATTTAGGTTGTTTTCACTATTGTAAATTATGCCGTGATGAAGATCTTCATATGTATTTGTCTGTTTTTGGTGGATAGACTCTTTTAAAAAGTATGCCTTTAAAAAACTGACTTAACCAAATTAAACACCAGCACGACTGTGTACCAGTTTAAACTCCATCATTGATGCATGAAGGTGTCCGTTTCCTGGCATCCTTGTCAACCCAGGATATTAATCTTTCTTAATGTTTGCTTGTCTGTTAGTTGGATGAATATATGTTAATTGGCATTTCTTTGATAATTTATGATCAAACATCTTTCCTCAGAGGAAGTTACTTTTTTTTTGGTTCACTGAACCTAGAACAGAAATTTGAACATGCTGGGGAATAGTGTATGTTCACTGAATGCTTGTTGGTTGAATGAATGAAGGCATGGACCTCATTATTGACCATTTGCCTTTCTTTTGTGAGTTGGTTAATATCTTTGATGTATCATTTGTTGGAGTGGTTGGTTGTCTTTTCTTGGTAAGTTTTAGTAGCTCTTTATACATTGTAGATAATAACCCCTTGTCAGAAGCTTCCAATGTATTTTCTGAGTTAGTCATTTTTCTTTAAATCTTGTAATTTTAACGATTTTTACAATAGAGATTAAAAAAAACTTTTATGAAGTATTTCAACCATTGCCTTTATGATTTCTGTCCTGGACCGTCCTCAGAAAAATCTTCCCCAGCCTAAAATTATTTTTTTAACATAAATTCACCCATGTTTTTCTTTTCTGTTAATAGATTTAGTAATGAACCATTGTCATATTCCTGGAATGAACTCCACTTCTTTGTTGTGTGATATTTATTTAACAAAGTGTGAGATTCTTTCTGTTAGAAATTTTATTTTAGAATTTTGAATCTTTATAAATAAAATAATCTGTAGATTTTTTGTGTACTATTTTAAAGAATTTTCCTCTTTTCTCTAGATCTAAAACCATGCTTCTCAAACTTTAACTACCTTATAGACACCTGGAGAGTTGGTTAAAATGCAGATTCAGTAGCTTCAGGGTCAGCCTTTCCAACCAGCTCCCAGGTGATGTCCATGGGCTGGTGTGTGGACCACACTTTGAGTAGCAAGGTCCTAAGGGATTTAAAATGCCGCATGAATTATCTTAGGCAATGCTTGGATCCAGTGCTCTTTTGAAAGGTATATGTATATGCATATTGTATGTATTTAATTTTATTCAAGTTCTCAAATTTGTTGGGAGACAAATGAGTCTTCAAATTTTTTTCTGAATGTTTTCTGAGTTTTTGAATTTTTTTCTATATCTCTATCTCCCAATTTCTTTCTTTCTTTCTTTTTTTTTTTTTGTGAGGAAGATTTGCCCTGAGCTAACGTTGCCAATCCTCCTCTTTTTCCACTTGAGGAAGATCAGCCCTGAGCTAACATCTGTGCCAATCTTCCTCTATTTTTTGCATGTGGGATGCCTCCACAACATGGCTGATGAGCAGAGTAGGTCTGCACCCAGCATCTGAACCCAAGATCCTGGGCCACCGAAGCAGAGTGCACAGAACTTTAACCGCTCTGCCATGGGCCTGGCCCCCCTCCCCATTTCTTTAGCTCATATTTTTATTCTATGTTTTTCTTTGATTAGACTATTTCATGGTTTATCTAATTTATTGTCTTTTTCTCAGAGGACCAGCTCTTGGATTTATTTATTAATTTTTGTGTTTTTCTATTTTTTAACAAATTGATTTCTGCTTTTATCTTTGTTAAGTCCTTCTTCTTATTCCACTCAACTTTTTATTTTCTAGCTTCTTGAGTTGATTTTTAAACATTTGATTCCTTGCTCAGTTATTAAAGTATTTAAGGCTATGAAATTTACTTTTAGTGTACTTTGGCCCCTTTCCATGTATTTTGATATGTGTTGGTTTCCTTATTGCTATTCTCTAAAATTCTATAATTGCTATTTTGCTTTTATTTTTGACCCAAGCATTATTTCTGAGCTGTTGGAATAATTACTTTGTTCTACTTTTGAAATTAATTTCTAGTTTATGGTAGTGTGAGTGGAGAATATAATCTATATTATTAATTTCTTTTTTGGCATTTAATGGGATTGTCTTGTTTATTTAATACTGGTTGATTTTATAACAATTTAGTGGGCATTAGAAAAGGAACTAAATTCTTTATTTGCAGTATACAGAGTATGAATAAAGGTTTTACATTGACTTTATTAATATTAATCAAATCCTCTCCTTTCATACTAATTATCTTCCTGACTAACCACTGCAGTTATTTTCTTTCATTTCCCCCAACTTTGTATTTTCAACAGTTTTTTTCTTTATAGTGTTTGATATTATGTTATTGAGACCATGGATATTTTGACAGTTATGTGTCAATTGTAGATTGTGCCATTTGTCAATTTAAAAATGACCTTTTTTGGTAAAAGTTAATACTCCTCCCCTCACTGACTTCAACCTAATCATCTATAAATAGAGTAATCTCTGCTTTCATTTTCCTTGAATGTTTTTCTGGATATTTTTGCCTTTATATATTTTTTTGTCTTTATATTTCTGGCTGGTATATTTTCCATATTTGAGTTACAGCTTTAGTCTTCTTCCTGATAAACATCACATACTTGTTTTTATTGGTTTTGGATTCATTTTGAGAATCTCTTACTGCTGAGTCCATCCTTTCTGTACTTTTAGTTTTAATTGATATCTTTGCCTTTAAGTCCATTTTCTCCTTTGTTAATGAGTATTCACCTTTGTGACAGGGAAGACCTATAATCTGCTTTTATTTCTAATTAGAGGTTATTTTTTGTATATTAAGAATAATAAAGTTTTATGATTTAATATTTTTATAGTTATATTTACCGCCATTATTTAGACATAATTCTAGAATGTTTTGAATTTCATCAAGAATTTAAAATGCTTTCATATCACTACTTATTCACTTTTGAGAGCTCTGTTTTGGTTGGGTGTTTGAGTCTGAGTGGGTTTTGCAGCCGTGGTGCGTTAGGATCAGCCTCTGCAGTCCTCGCACATTGAGAACGTCGTGGTCTTCATCTTTGTGTCCTCCTTTCTGTTTGCTTCTCCTTGCCTCTCCCCTCCCCATTTCTACATGATCATCTTTCTCCCTTTTCTCCTCTTTTTTCCTCCTTCCCCCATGAGTAGCTGTTTGGCTGGGTGTAAGAGAGTATCCTCTCCCTCAGGTCTCTGTGGATGTTGCTCTATTGCCTCCTGGAATCTAGGATGCTAGGGGAAGACTGACTGGGTTTCTTTGGTGTGTCCCTGACTTTGGCCTAATGCTTGTGCAATTCTGTCTTCATTCTTGACATTCTAGGATTTCACTAGGATATTTCTCCATGCCTGTGAATCCTGTCAATAGTCATAGCTAGATTTTCTTTTTAGGGTCATGAACATTTTCTTCTGTCCTGTCACTGAATATAGTTTCTATTTTGCTTCCTTATTTCTTCTTTTGGGCCCACCCGTTCTAGATCCCTGGTGTTTATCATTCATGTCTCACATTGTCTCCCTGATTGCTTTGATCAGTTTACCATGCTTCTGCATTCTTTTTAGTTTTTTAAAGATTGGCACTATTTTTTAAAATTTTTATTATTTTAAAATTAAATTTAAAAATTTTAAATTAAATTTTTTAAATTGGCACTATTTTTTTAAAGATTGAGCTAACAACTGTTGCCAATCTTCTTCTTTTTTTTTTCTTCTTTTTTTTTCTTTTTTTCCCCCCAAATCCCCCCAGTACATAGTTGTATATATTTTAGTTGTGGGTCCATTCTAGTTGTGGTATGTGGGATGCTGCCTCAATATGGCCTGATGAGTGGTGCCATGTCCGAGCCCAGGATCCTAACCCTGGGCCGCCAAAGCGGAGCAGGTGAACTTAACCACTCGGCCACAGGGCCGGCCCCCTGCTTCTGCATTCTTCATCCTTGATGATCTCAAGCTTATGTTTTTCCTTGTTGTCTTGGTTTGTTATGCTGTTTTGAATTCTACAGTGGACTTAATTGTTTCTTTAACTTCTTAGCTCTGTCGTGTCACTTGATTGTCTTATGATTTTATATTTTGACTTATTGTTTCTATAATTTTTTCAGTTTCTTTGAGAGTTCAAACCATTGCTGTCACAACATTTTTTCTGTTTCCTGGAGTAAATCTTCAGAAGATGTTGCTCTTGAGATGTATACTTATAATTCATTAAAAAATTTATTTACTTTTTTAATTTGCTGCAGCAGAGTTGTATGAGTCTCTCCTCTACCTTTTGTTGCCTTTTAAACTCATTTTGAAACAGGACTATGTGTTTTCAGGTCTCCCGCTTACCCGGAAATAGTCTGGTTGATTTTCCTTTGAAATGCAACTAGTTTTCCTAGGTGCCCTCGAGTCCTCCAGGGAGGAGGGCTGCATGCGTCTAAGGTTTATATTCTGTTTTGAGTTGTTTAGTCCTTTGTGAGGCTGGGCAAGAGGAAGGAGCTGGGTCTGTGGTTTATCGCTATAAGGGAGCTTTGCCTTAGCAGGATGTTAAATTTTTTTTCTTTTCTCTTCTCTTTTCAATTATTTCATATGTCTCAGAGCCGCTGATTTGACAGCATATCCTATATCATTATAAGATGAGATTCCAAATTGTTCCCCATCCCACACCTCCTCAAAATTTAGCCATATTGTTAAGTAATTATCTTAAGACAAACCAACCAACCAACCAACCACTGAAATATTTATGGCTTCTATTAGATGTCGGCTCAGAAACATTTTTATTCTCCACCTGCCCCCCCCCACTACAATTTGCCTTAGTTTTACAAAGAACAATTTCAATTATAAAAGTAAAACATTCTCATTGTGTAAATCTCTGAGAAAATCTTTAAAAATGCCCAAAGAGGGAAACGAAAACTCCTTATAATCCCACCATATGGATATAACCACTGTTTACTTTTTGATACATACTTTCAGTTTTCTTGTCTATATCTATACATGTGTGTATATTAATATAATGTGGATAATATACATGCTGTATGGAAACCTTCTTCTTTTTGCTTAGCAATATATTGTGGAAATTTTCCCGTGTAGCTAAATGTTCTTCTTTGTCATTAATTTTAATGGATGTGCAGTACTTTTATTTTCTGCAGGCTAATCTGTGTTTCTTAGTTGCCTATAAAGAGATGTTATGTATAGTAACTAAACAAAAGGCAAAAATAGGAGGAGGTACAAAATGTATTCAGGTATAAATTTGAAATACATCTAGAACTGACTTATTCTGGGAAATGTTGGGGAAGTAGTGGGTGGCTGTAGCCTTTTTCCCTGCACACATACTTGGAGACACAAATACTCCCATCAGTGGAGGGTGGGTAATACACCAGATGTCAGGATTCCCAAGATGAGTTAGGCTCCTGTCATCCCAGCCATGTGACTAGGGGCAAGTTACTTGGCCTCTTAGCTTGATTTTCCTCAACTGTATAATGGGGGATGGTTATATCCATCATTGCCTACTTTACAGAGCTATTTTATTCCTAAACAAGATTATAATGAGAAAATGTCTGTGCAATTGCTTATTGAATGAATAATTCCATGTACTGCAGAGGGACACCTGGGCGGCAAAACCCCATCTGATTCCACTAACATTTACTGAGCACCTACTCTGTTCAGAGACCGATACAGATAATCAATATAAGAGGCACCATCCTATGCTGAAATGGCCTTGTTATGAATGTTTCATTTTTCTCAAATCGATGATCTTCTGGGTGACAGTGCCGGCTTCTTCTCATCACTCTGATCTGATTAATTCATTCATCATGTTAGACTGATTTAATTATTTATTATGTCATTTTGTTTATTTAATTTGCATATCAATTGCCAGGGCGCTGCCTATCTCAGCTTCCCGCAGAATCATATTAAGAAAGGTTTTGATGCTGATGCGGGTTCCAGTGGTCTCCTCGGGGGCAAAAGCTTTTCAGTAATTGAATGCTTAGGTGCTGGGATGTGATAGCTAGAGAATTTGTTTTTCTGACCTGAAGTTTTTTTCTTCCTGCTTCGGTCCAGGGAGACAGCTACTTGTGAATTATGCATTCTCATCTACCCTCTGGTCAATGTTTGCATATTTTACTTTTCCGTAGAGGGGGCAGCTTTTCCCTGGAGAAATGAGGGTCTCGAAGTCTTGGTAGTTGACTTAAAGGAAAAGAAAGAAGGCTAGTCGTTGTTCCCTCACCCATTGTCTTCTGATTCTCTTTTCAATCCAGACTCTAGTGTAGAGGCCCCAAAGAGGCATTGCCCATGTTGTCTTCATCTTATTCTTCCAGCCTCCCACCTGGGAGCAGTGGGAGAAGAAGAGGCACTTGAATCTTTGCACCTTGGTTTTGCTCACCTCCCTGATCATCAGCGTAATATGAGGTGGGACCGAGGGCCTGGGTTGCATCCTGGTCATGATCCTTATTAGCTGTATGGCTATGGGAGGTTACTGAACAAGACCAACAATGATCATTGCTGAAGGACATTTAATACATCCCAGGCACTAAGCTGAGTATTTATCTTATTGTCATTTAATAATCTCTCCATTGTTCCTGTTCTTCTTACTAAAGCTGCATAACAAACCGTCCAAAAACTTAGTGGCTCAAAAAGATCACAATCATTGATTTTGCTCATGCATACACATGTTGGGCAGGAATCAGTCCAAGAGCTTGTTTCTGTCCCATGTAGTTTTGCTGGACAGTCTGACTTGAGACTAGGGGATGGCTCACTTACCTGACTGCTGCGTGAGTGCTGGCAGCTCAGCTTGGCTGTGGGCTGGGGGCCTCAGTTTCTTTCCACTTGTGCCTCTCATGGACTGCTTGGGCTTCTTCACAGCAGGGAGGCTGGGTTACAGGAGTGAGCATCCCCAGGGGACCAGGAACTTCATGGCTTTTTCTAACTTATTTTCACGAGTCACACAGTGTTACTTCCACTACATCCTATTTGTGGAAGGATTCACAGACCTACTCAGAGTCAAGGGGAGGGGAATTAGTCTCCATATATAGATGGGGCAGTGGCAAAGTTGGTGTCGAAGACTTGACTGGGTAGGAGATATCATTGCAGCCATCTTTTGAAAATACAGTCTGCCATAACTCCTCTGAGATGGAATTCTCTCTCTCATTTTACAGAAAGGTTCTGTAGGTTCTCTATGGTCACAAGCTTGCAGAGTGGTCGAGTGGAATTTGAATCCTGGCAATCTAGCTCTGGAGTACACACTCTTCACTACTCATAATGATAATAGCAAACATTTATTGAGCTATTACTGTCTGCTAGCCACTCTCATAAACACTTTAAATATATTGACTCATTTGACCCTTCTAACAGACTTTTGCGATGGATGCTATTGTTACAGATTTCCATTCACATTTACACATGGTGACACTATGGCATGTAGCTGTTAGGAGCCATGCTCAAGGTCATGCAGGTAAGTTTCAGAGCTGGGATTCAAACTCACGCTCCGGAGTCCACACACTTAACAATATACTCTTCTGGTTCTCAAGTAACTATGCAAATTGTTGTGATGACCCTTTCCCTCCACACCAAGGTTAGATGAGATCTTTTTCTAATAGTTTCCTCAAACACACACACCTTGAGAGTTAGTTGGGGATCATTAAGTCTCTTGAATAGCAGGAGGGACTTGTGTGTGCAAAGTGTACCCAACTTTGCCTACCACGGACACATCCCACCTGAAAGAGCTAGGTTCCCCTTTTAGCACTGGCTTTGAGGGGAACACTCATGGAGATGACTTCCTTGTTTCTCTCCCTCCTTCCTTCTGCTCTTCTTTACTCCAGCCAGGATTTGAAGCTTTGGGTTTACCACCATTCAAAGCTCGCCCTCCCACATTCCCTGAATGAATTGGCCAAGGTAGCTGCTCAGAGTGAGCCTTGCCACTCTCACCTGTAACATGCAGTACTAATAGCACCTACCTCACAGGGTTGCTGGAAGGGTTTAAAAGTTGTGCAGGCAAGGAGCCAGACATGGAGAAGTTGTTCACCCATGTGCTGGCTTTCCTCCTTCATTCCTCCTCCCTCCCTCCCTCCCTTCCTGATGTTCCTTGACTCACACTTACTGCTGGAAACTGTCCTCCTGCTCTTTCACCTGGCAATCAGGTTGTGGCCCTTGCTGCACTCATCCATGGGAAGCAAGAGGAGGTGAGCTGCGTTAAGTGGACGGCAACAAGAAGATCTGCATTGGTGTCATCGTGACAGAAATAGACTTCTCCAAAAAAAAGAAAAACGAAAACAAACAAAGGCTCTTCCTTCAAGGAGCGGGATTTGTGCTCTGTGTAGAATGCAGTGGATTGGATGGCATGATCTTGTCCCTTGGGTGTGTGAAGAGGACAGTCCTTCCCAGGAGTCTCAGCGAGGTCTGCTGTCGTCCTGAGTGCAGGTGCTCTTCTGCCCTCATCTCTCGGCCCGGTGTCTTGGGATGGCCATTTGGGGCCCAGGACCCCAGTGTTTCAGAGCCAGGAGGGGTTTTAAGGATGGTCTGTGTCCTCAAGTGAACACCCAATTTGAGTGAGATTCGCATCAGTCTTGAAAGGTAGAGACAAGATAGAACTGGGGTCTCCCAATTCCCTCACCTGTGATTCTCTCCCCTTTTCTGTAACACGTTCAGTCTAGGCTCTAACCTCAAACAGAATCAGTGGGTTTGTTTCTACTTCTAACTATGTCTTTGTTCATCTTGACTGCAACCTTGTGAGGGACTGTACACCAGAACCACCCAGCTGAGCTGCTCCTGATTTCCTGATGGACAGAAACTGTGAGAGGATGAATGCTTGTTTCCTGAAGCTGCTAAGATTGGAGGTGATTTGTTATACAGCGATGGATAACTAATACAACAGGGAATTCTCATTGGCCAGTACCCTTCATAGGCTCTGACGTCTTCCCATGCTTCCGTGTCCCCTTTCTCAGCACTTTCTGTCCATTTGTGCTTTAAGGACTCCTCTTAAGAGATTGCTGGGCACTTCAAAATTCCTGCTCTTTATCCTAATGAACAATTTTACTTCTTTTACAAAAAATTTAAATTTCTCTCTCCTCTTGGCTGTGTCCAGGGAAGCCTCATTGTTTATAAACACATTCAGTTGTTTCCCCTAAGCAAAGGGTTGTGCTTCTCTATGAGAAATTCTGCTGTTCTTCTAGGCTAGCTGGCCCAAATGGTAACCAATCTACCCAATACTGACTGCTTCTATATCACATAATCTGAGGCTCAGAGAAGGGGAGTGACTTATTCAGTGATTCAGTTAGGAAGGAGCAGAACTGGGTTTCATCTGCCTCCAGAGACTGTTTCTGCCAAATGCCTCAGGATGCATCTCAGATGTTTCCATTGAAGTTTTCCTAATAGCAGAAGAGAATGTGTGTATGCTCCCTGGGGGTCTGGGGCATAGCCAGAGTAGCCTGCCTCAAGCAGGACATTTCTTTAAACTTTCATGTTTTAATTTTAAAAATTCATGTGAATTTTTAATTCTGCTCATTCATATATTCATATTGATTTTAACATAATATTCTGTTAGTCAGGCTAGTTTCAGTTATACTGCAATAACAAATAAACTCCAGAATCTCAGAGGCCTGCTTGATAGGGGAATATGCCTGGCATCTAGTAGTCTTTCAAAGCGTGAGACAGCCTGTCTAATGAAAAGTTGTGTTTCCCCAAATTTCAATAGCACCCTAGTTTGGGATTTCTTAATTTGGCTCTTACCTTTGTGGCAGGAGAAAAAAAAATCTCAATGGTTTAATATACACACAAAGATGTTTCTAATCAAATCACATTTCATTGTGGGTTCTGTGGCTCCTCCAGGTGGTGACTCTGGGGTCCTTTTATCTTGTGATACTGACGTGCGGCCTCTGAGATTAGCATGGAAAGAGAAAGACAGCTAGAGTGGAGTGTTGTATGGGGGTGTTATGTTCAGGCTTGGAAGAAGCCTATGACCCAACCAGTTGACCAGAACCCTGTCACATGGTCCTGATGGAACTGCAAGAGAGGACTTGAATGAGGTGGTCTTGTATGTGCAGGAAGAGATCATTTAAACATGATTTGACAAATACATAACATTACCTCTGCCTTAAATATTTAAAATTGCAATCAAAGGAATAAGATCAAAAAAGTTTTCTACTATTCCCACTATTTAATGGGTGAAATTGTGTCGCTTTGAGATTGTCACTTGGAAGATTATGTTGAACAAGAGAGCTGACAATACATTTTGGGTTCTGTGTCCAGGCAATTTCTTTTCTGTTTGTGTCACAATATCTCAACAGGCCTTACTCACATAAATTGGTTATTTCACTGTGTTACAAGCAATGTCAGGGCAATCGCCAGCCAGACAAGTTCTGAATGCTGCCAGGTAGGTGGCATGATGCAATATTTTAGGTTAACGTTGGTGGGTTTTGACGAAGAGAAGTCAGGTTGCTTATGTCATATGGTCTGTGGGAAGTGCTACTCAAAGGAGTTTGTGAGCAAAGAAAGAGAATCAAGGATATTTTCTTTATCACTAATGCTTTAATTTTATTCATATGTAAATAAAGTAAAAGTCCCAAATAAGCTTTATTTCCTATGGCAGCTTGCATATTTTAAAAATGGCTGCAACAATATTTCCTGTCCCATGTGCTTTTCCAGAACCTTGCCATGCCCCCTTCAAGTGGTCACCCCCATCAAATCCCATCCCCTTGATGAGTAGAATGAGGTCGAAGTGATACCATGTGGCATCTGAGGCTGGGTTAGGAAAGGCCACACAAGTTGTGCTGTTGTATCACTTGGGACACTTAGCTTTGGAGCCCTCAAGCTCCATGTAACACGCTTGAGGTGGCCATGCGCTGAGGGAGCCCAAGCTAGCCCATGTGGAAATACCACATGTAGAGGTCTGAGTCTACATGGAGAGACAGAGAGAGAGAAAAAGAGAGAGAGAGATGCTAACCAGCCCTCAGCTTCTCCAGTCCCTCTGTAACTGCAATCACACAAGTGATCCTAAGCAAGAATTGCCCAGCCAAACTCTTCCCAAATTCCTGATCCATAGAGACCATGAGCGATAATAAATGATTATTGTTATTTTAAACCACTAATTTTAGGGTGATTTGTTACACAGCAACAGATAACTGGAACAGTTCCCCCTAATCAACTCTAATCATCCAGTCCTCCAACTTCCCTTTTTGGCTCAGCCACCTTGACATTTGTCATTAAAACACTATGAGTTTTGCCTTGATTGCTGGACAAAGATGTTATCTTCCTTTTCTGCTCCCTGTCCTCCTGCATGGCGGGAAGAGGAGAGTGTATAGGGAAGCTAGATTCTTCAGATCCTAGTCCAGTTTACACAGAGCACCAAAGAATGGGTTTCCTCCTTTTCCCCATCCTTCCAGGAGGGAACAGGTAGGGCAACATGGACCTGCATCTACTCCATTTATGACCTATAGCAACTTGTCTAGAATCAGCAGGGGGTGCGCTCTGAATGCACAGGCTCAGTTTAATCCTTTCATCCAGACCTCAAATGCTTGCTCTCATGAGCTCATTCTTTTTTTTTTTTTTTTTTTTTAAGACTGGCACCTGAGCTAACATCTGGTGCCAATCTTTTTTTTTTCTTCTCCCCAAAGCCCCAGTGCATAGTTGTATATTCTAGTTGTAGGTCCTTCTAGTTCTTCTGTGTGGGATGCCGCCCCAGCATGGCTTGATGAGCCATGCCCATGACCCTCTTTCTTGATGTGCCATACAAACCCTGCCCTAGGCTTTCCTCCAAAGTTTGACTAGTGTAGGGGGTGGCAAACTATGACCTGGGGGCCAAATGGGACAGCCTTTTTTTTTATTGCTGATTTTTGTTTATCTCAAATACTAATGATAAACATTCAGTATAATTTCAAGAGAAATTGTGCCACATGTTATACTTTGAGTCAATAGAAAACCAAGAAAGAATAACATTTGTTGCTATTTTCATCCTAACATGAAAAAAAATTGACTAGGATTAAAAATTTGTTGGTCGTATTTGGCAGAATTTTAACCTGTTAGCAATCCTAAGACCTTTCTAGGCGCTGAGGTTGTTTGAATCTGTTTGTAAAGCCATCCCAAGGGACTTCTCACTCCATTGAGTGGATGGCATCACTGG
The DNA here is from genome assembly GCF_041296265.1 of Equus caballus. Taxonomy (NCBI): domain Eukaryota; kingdom Metazoa; phylum Chordata; class Mammalia; order Perissodactyla; family Equidae; genus Equus; species Equus caballus. The sequence goes on along the minus strand of NC_091705.1, from coordinate 33,595,355 downwards.
AATCCCAATGGTAGGACACACATGTTTGCAACAAGGAAGCAGATATGTGTCTATGTGTGTATGTATTTGAATGTGTTTAAAGTTTTTGTTGTTGTGGTAAAAAAAATATATGACATAAAATTTACCATTTCAATCACTTTTAAATGTGCAATTCACAATGTTTGCAACCATCTCCATATCCATTTCCAGAACTTTTTTTTACCATCTCCAAAGAAACTTTGTATTCATTAAACAACAACTCCCCATTCCCTTCCTTCTCCAGCCTCTGGGACCCATTCTACTTTCTGTCTCTATGAATTTGCCTATTTTAGGTACCTTGTATAAGTGGAATCATCCAATATTTCGGATAGCCTTTTTTTTTTTTTTTTTTTTATAAATAAGGTTTTGGAACACAGCCATGCTCACTCATTCATGCATTGTCCAGGCGGTTTTGCACCTCAGTAGCAGAGGGGTGTAGCTGTAATACATACTGTTTGGCCGGCAGAGCTGGAAATATTTACTATCTAAGTGCTTTACAGAGAAAGTTTGCAGACCCATGGACTAGATTAGGGGTGGCTGACCTCTAGGATGGTTTCATTAGCAGGAGAAAGGAGCCTCTTTTCCAGCTCATAGAGGGTGGATTTTCACAGGATAAAAGTTAACTAAGACCTTTAACTCTGCCAGATAAATTCCAACTCTGTTTTCAGCCTCTCTCATTTTCCTGCTTCAAAGAAAGCAAACCATTTCAGAGTTCTGACTGCCTTCTCTCCTGGGTTTGTTTCTCTCCACAAGGTCTCACTGACCTGAAAAGCTCCTCTTCCACCCCTGGATTTACTAATTTAATATCCTTTATTTCTGCTAGATAATCTTTATTCCTTTTCCTTCTATATAACAGAAACCCCTTCTGATCAATACTGCCCACTGTGCACCATTGTTTTGCGGTTATGAAAAGTATCTGCTAAATAATCTAACTTTACCAGCTCCTCTTTTCGTTAAGGTCAGTAATGAATTGGTTCTGCTTATTTAAATTTTGACCCTTTTTTTTGTGTTTCATTTTATCCCTTCGATGAAGAAAAATAAGGCTTCGACCTGGGGTTCTAAAACTGTGATAGTACTTACGTTTTCAAAGTCATTTCTCATTTTGCTATGCATTTGTTTAGAAATACAGTTCAGAGGACCATTTTGCTGTATCTTTCCAAGACTGATCATTTTAACCATCTTGTTGAACATACTCTTTGATGGGAGCTGGTGTCCATGAATGACACAGAACCTCCTAGGGCATCAGGTTTGCTGTGGCCTCGAGTAACACTGTGGCTCTCTGCAGTTTTATCCATTAATGATTTTGACCCATTTGTGTATAAGTTCACATGTTAAAAAAAAAAAAATTGATCACTTTGATCTCCTCAAAAAAACAAACCCAAATCCCATGTACGAGATGATTTTGCTCTTAGTCACTTATCGGTTGATATCTTCATAAATATCAACATTACAAATATACTGAAGAAGACCTCAGTGAAATAGCTCAATCAGGGGTTGGCAGCTAGTAAATATTTTTTCATAAATTTTTTTTTCAATAAAACTTTATTTACAAAAACAGGCAGTGGGCCCCAGTTTGCCAAGCCATTCTCAATCATGCATTTTTTTTTAACCTTTAAAATGTCTTTTGAAAGTGCATATTGTTTTTAAGATCTCTTTCAAAAGATGATGACTTCATCAGCTGATAGACACTTTGTGTGTAAGTGTCGTTATTGGGCACTTTTTTCATTTCTATAATAACTGATAATACCAATCCTTAATAACCAAGCATCTAAGTGCTTCTCATCCTTTGTACTGTGACTTCAGCTGCTTCTATTCATTTGACAGCCCCTTGAGGGCTCATGGTGTTGTCAGAAGCCCGAGGAACAACGTGATTATAGTGTGACCTTCTGTGATTTGAAGTTTTTCTGTGCTTCTCTCCTTAACTTTCAAATTCTCAGTGGTTTCAAGTTCAAATCTCACAATTTCAGTTTTTAATCAACAATTCTCCCAACTGAAAAGACACTTAAGGAAAATAAATGACAAGTGAGAGCAAAATCACAAAATACAGAAATCTGTGTACTCTTCTGCTGTTAAGGAATTCCTTGAGGAGGGGAGGAGGGGTGGTTGAGGAGGTAGAACCAAGTGTTTGTGAACAAAACAACAAGTGATAAGAATTTGAGTTGATTTGGGGGAGTCAGTGGAGTTTGTGTCACAAGAAACCAAAATTTTTTTCTAGGGGAGGCGTACCCCCTCCTCCAGTTCCAGCTGGGTGGTCCACGTCAGCCTCACTGGAAAGCCTGTCTCCCAGCTTGCCTGCTCTGGTGCAGAAGGGCACTAGCGCAGTGGGCCCCGCTATGCCCTGAGCGCTCTGACAATTGTCTGAGTTGATACTTCTGGGTGCTCCCAAACCAAGAAAATGCCAAGTGTTCTTATGTTTTACTGCCTGCGAATGTTTTCTGGTCTCTGATTTTTCATGAAGAATCATGCCATTGCGTGGAAATTGGTAGAATTCTACTAATTGTGCTTGTACCCGTGTGCAGACTATTTAAGGGTTTGGTGTAATGCTAAAAGGGTCTTGGTTTTGGAATCAGACAGTTGAATGTTCAAACCTAGCTCTACTCAAAACAACCCATGTGACTTTGAGCAAATATATAGACCTAAGTGTTCTATTCTGTAAAATGGGCATAATAACATCCATCTCATGGCACCCACCCATTCACTCAATAATTCATTTATACAATGGTTATTGAGGACCTACTATGTGTCAGACACTCTGTGATGATGTCCTGAGACCTTACGTCACAAGATAGACCCAGACTTACTCTCTAGTAGATGTTGCAAGGATTGCAGATACTGTATCTGAAGTGCCTGGAATGTGGTAGGTGCTTAATATGTGGTAGCTGTTACTGATCCGTCATCATTTATGCTCACTGGTGTTAGCAAACCCAGGTCACGTGGTTACCTAATCAGATGGTTGCCCTCATTCCCAACGTGTGCCACCAGTTGAGCTTTCAAACCTGTGTCAGGATTTGGTGCTCCTCTCCAGTGATTGATCCGATCTGAATTCTGACCAGGGCTCCTATTTCATTGCAGCCACTGTCTCTCTGGTTTATTGCCTGGGAGAAGCATCTAATAAAAAGTCTATAGCTCTGCTGGTCATTCAGGAGTGTAAGTTCCCTGCTGCATGGGACGTATAATTTCACTGACCGTCATGAACCTGTCGGTCCCTGCGTGATGTAGGGAAGAGCTACTTGTGGCTTGTGGGGGCTGGGAATCCTGGAGTAGACCGAAATTAGAGGGAAGGAAACCTTGAATGTCTCTCCCACCCAAGATCCTGTCTTTGAGAGAGCAGCCCATGGACCATAGATCCACATCCCTTCATTTTCACATCACCGGTTTAACTAAGAGCGAGACAAACATAGAGACTGTGCTCTCAGAATGGACCGAAGGATACTGTGGATGGGAAGGAGCATTATGTATTTTCAGGACTGACTCCTTGGTTTATGTAGATGAGGTAAGAGAAGGGCGCTCAGTCTTTCTTTCTTTCAACAGTATTTATGGAGCACTTACTCTATGCCTATCACTCTGGGAACACAATGACAAGCAGGACAGACAGCCTGTGGTAGGCAATCTCCGAGATGGTTCCCAAGGACCCACCCCTCCTGGTCTTTACACCCTTGTGTAGTCCCCTCCCACACTGTACCACGCCTGGAGTGTGTGACCAGTGGACTTGGGCAGAACGGATAATGTGTCACTTCCAAGATTAGATTATAGTAAAAGATTCTGCAGCTAGCTTGTGGGTCTCCCTGTGTCGGATCCCTCACTCTGAGGGAAGCCAGCTGCTGTGTCGTGAGTTGCCCTCTAAGAGGCCCAGGTGACCTGCAGCCAACAGCCAGGTGAGCGAGCTTGGAAGAGGAACCCCAGCGTAGCCAAGCTTTCAGATGACTGCTGCTTTCACATGCCACAAACTCAACAAGTGCCAGGACAGGAGAGACAGGCAGTCCTGAGAGGTTAGAATAACTGCTGTGATCATCGTGTGTGTGTGTGTACATGAGTTTAGGTTTAGGGAATGTCAGAAAAACAACTTTGAGGAAGCAAAGTTTGAAGTGACTCCTGAGGGATCTGGAGGTGTTACTCTGAGGAAACTGTAGGGGAAGGGGCAGACCCCAAGGTGGGCAAGAGCTTAGTATGTTTGAGGAACTGAAGAAAAGGCAGGTAGCTGGTGCATGACAAACGTGACAAAGTGTTCCACCAGAGGAGGCTGGGGAGGTCAGCAGGAGGAAACCCCATGGGCCTTGTAGGCTCTGGTGGGGAGTTGGCATTTTATCATCTAAGCCATCCACACCTGATGGAACTTTCTGTGGTGGTGGCGATATTCTACATCTGTGCTGTCCAGTAGGGTAGCCACTAACCTTAGGTGGCTATTTTACACTTGATATGTGACCAGTGCAGCTGGGGTACTGAATGCTTAATTCTGTTTAATATCATTGGGTTTAAATTTAAATAGCCACGTGTGGAAGGTGGGTGCTATATGGGACAGTGTTGAAAGTGCAAAGGGAAGCAGGCGGCGGTATCCAGCGACGCAGTGACGTGATTTGACAAGAGTCTGTAGGAAGCTCTCACTGGCTGCTGTGGGGAGAATGGACAGAAGGTGGGCAGGAGGAGGCGGGGAGGAGGCTGAGGCAGTGGTCCAGGTGAGAGATGGGGGCTGCCCCTCTGGCTGCCCTGGGTTCTGTAGCCTCTTGTGCCCTCTTGTGGCCCCAGGACCCTGTGGAAGTTGGAGACTCAGAAGCTGGGGTGTCAGTGTGGGATCATTCCCAGATGGTCTAGCCTGATGCAGGGCTGTGGCCTCCAAGACAACCATTTCTTAGATGGCTGCAAAGGACAAATGGGTTCCCTTCTCACAGAATAGGGTCTGTCCCCAGCTCCTGGCTGTCACAGAAGTCTCTGTTGTATAGCTCTCTCTCCAAGGCTCAAGTGTAGTTACGATCTGGACGGTCCTACGTTACAGGTTATTTATTGCCTGTGCTTTGGTTTCTTCATCTGCAAAATGGGATATTAACCCTCTCTACCTTTAGGAATCTCTTGAGCCTCAGATGAGATAAATCCATCTAAACCACTTGCCACAATGAGTGGGACACGGTAGAATTGATAACTGGACCGGAATGTTGTGGTCCATTTTCATCAAATGCCACTTACTGTCCTGAAATGGGCAGGTGGAAGTCCTGAGAAGCTGATCGGCTTTGGGGACAATGGGGACTCCTTAGTGAATCACCGAGGAGCCGGAGCACCCTCAGCTCCGTGCCCTCACAGCCAGTGGCACTCTGGAAATACTTCTTTTAAACAAAAGAATCTCACTTGAGGGTCCTCTCGTCTCCTGTTGCCTCAGGAAGGTAGCGTATGTACAATGAAATGTTAGTTTCAGATACTGTCAGGTCTTCACATTAATGTCAAGTATTTGTTGAATATCACATTAATATACTATCTTTTTTCCTGCTGCTCCATTCTTAGAATGCATGATTTCTACAGATGAATGAATAATCACCAGTAAGCCTAGCATTTCTACACCTTTGTACTAATTTGATTTGTCTGTTGTCTCACCTTTTGGGTCACCCATGGTTCACGGGGGTAAATTTAGACTTTGGGTCCTACTTCTCTCATCGCATTCACTTGGCGTCAGCCCCACTAGCCACTTGGCTGCTCCTTGAGCTCAGAGACACACCCCCGTCTTGGGGCTTTTGTACTGGCTGTTCTGGATACCTCCAGGATCCTTCACATCCTTCCCCCATTTACTTACTCTCTTTCACCTCCTCCTTTGTTCAGTGTCACCTTCTCAGTGAGGCCAACTCTGACCACTCTGTTTGCAATGATTACCTCCCCTTACCCTGATCTGTGCCTACTCTTTCTTCCTCAGAGAATTTACCACCTTCATTCTGTATGTTACTTTTTTTTTGGTGAGGAAGATTGTTGCTGAGCTAACATCTGTGCCAGTCTTCCTCTGTTTTGTATGTGGGACGCCAACACAGCATGGTTTTTGTGGGCAGCGTAAATGTCCATGCCCAGGACCCAAACCCACGAACCCTGGGCCACTGAAACAGAGTGCACGAACTTAACCACTACGCCATCAGGCTGGCCCTTATATAATTTACTTTTTAAAAAATCGTATTTGTTGTTTTTGATCTTTCCCCTCCCCTAACAAAAGGGTAAGTTCCACAAGGGTAGGGATCTCCATTCTGATCTATTCTGTTCACTGCCATGTGCCCATTTTCTAGAAAAGGGCCTGGCATTCACAGAGTGATTGAGCCATAAAAATGTTGAATGAATAAATGTCCAGACTCTTAGTCTGCTCTTCAAGGCCCTGACCTCCACATATCAACTTTCTTTCCTCCCTTTCAAGATCCGTCCTGCTCCAGCTGCTGACTGGATCCTATTTGCTTGACCTTCATGTTTTTCTGTTCCTTCTTCCTGAATTGTCTTACTCTTCTCTTTTCCACCCATCAAATATACTCACCCTGCAGGCCTCCCATTAGCACTCAGGGCTCTGCTCACCTTGTGATATTCACTCGTTTAACTCCAGGGGTCCCGTCTTATCTGGGGGATCCATTCCAGAACCTGCCATGGATGCCTGCAACCACAAGTAGTACCCAACTCTGTATGTACTGTGTTTTTCCCTATACATACATACCTAAGATAAAGTTTAATTTATAGATTAGGCACAGTTAGAGATTAACAACAATAACAAATAACAAAATAGAACAATTATAACAATATACTGTAATAAAAGACAGTAGATCTTAGCAACCTCACCGTACGATTCTTTTTCTTTCCTTATTAAGTCAAGAAGGTTCACCTTTTCACTTGCAGGAAGTACTTCACAGCTTCTCTTCAGTGTATCTGAATTGCCAGCATCACTGCTCTTGCGCTTTGGGGCCATTATTAAGTAAAATAAGGGTTCCTTGAACACAAGCACTGTGATACTGGAACGGGGGCAGTCGATCTCATAACCCAGATGGCTTCTAAGTGACTGACGGGCAGGTAGTGTATACAGTGGGGATCCCTGGACAAAGGGATGCTTCACAGCCTGGGCGGAACGAACTGCGATGGAGAGAGATTTCATCAGGCTGCTCAGAAGTGTGAACAATTTAAAACTTATGAATTGTTTCTTTCTGAAGTTTTCCATTTAACATTTTCAGACTGTAGTTGACTTCAGGTAACTGAAACCACAGAAAGTGAAACGGTGGGGAAGGGGAGACTACTCTATTGACAATTCTTAGGTCTTGAGTCCTTCTTTCACGCTCCATTCTTGTACTTGGTATCTCACAAGCAGAATGGACTTTGGTGTCAGACAAACCCAGGTTCTCCTTGCACCACCTATTAGTCTAGATCAAGTTAAAGAACTTCTCTGAGCCTGTTTACTTATCTCTAAAAATATGATACCTACCTGGGAAGTCATTGCGAGAACTAAATAAGACAACGTTTGTGAAAGCACCGAGTAGGTGCTCAAGAAAATTCCCTGGGCAAACTGTTGAGTGAGCTCGGAGTCATGGGGTGTCGGGGAGCTGCAGTGTTAACTGAAGATATTTTATCCTGTATGCTGATATTGGCATGGGAGATTATTTTTGTTCCCCATTAGAATAATGAGGCAGCTCTTATCTTGATTGGGATCCTTCTACAGAAAGAGGATGGCTGTATTTGTGTCAGAGATAACGTGGTCTTTTTACAGGCTTCTGTGTGATAGACACTAGTAGAGGCCTTGGAACTGGTGTGTGCAGGGCTTTTTCTGTCTGTCTCTTTACATGGTCTGTCAATTCTAGTCTTTACTTTACCCAAAAGTCTGGGTGGCTTTTGTGGTATTTGAGTAGACACTTGTTTGTAAATTGTGAAAGAGTGTGTGTGCATGTATGTGCCTGTGCATTTGCATATACACACATACTTGTGCACACGTGTGCATGTATATGGGAACATGCCTATGTGTACATGGGGAGCTGTGTGCTTGTGCACATGTAGATAAATGCATGTTTGTTGACACGTGTGCATATGGAGTGGGTGAGGATGTGTGTCTTTCTTTGCATGTACGTGATTGTGAGTGAACTTGGTGCTATCCTGCAGGCAAAGCCCCCATGGGTGGGACAGACCTGCCCATTCAGAGCCAGGCTGAGGGGCCGAGGTCAAAGTGAGTTGTTTGAGTGGGAGAACGGGGTGATGGAGCTGGAGAAGGGCAGAGTGCGTGGCTGGGAGAAGTCTCTCAGACAGAGGACTTGGCAGCCTGTGGGGCTTTGCCCTGGTGGGTGTCTGGACGCCCACTGTGGCTCTGCCCTTGGTGGCTGTGATCTTGGGGTGTTGTTCAACCTCCTGGGTTGATCAAGGGATTAAACAGCTTATGATGTAAATAGAGTGCGTGGGGCAAAGAAACCACTCAGGCAACACCAGATCTTCTGTCTCAGCTCTCCTGCCTTGTTATTTCCTTCTCTGAGATTCCAGGCCATTTGGTAGCCAGTATGGCTCAGACAGGCTACTGAGTGGCCTGAATTTAACCTAGTGGAACATCGGAGGGAGATGTTTAAGGGCCTCCTTTTGGACTCCATGACATGACCAATGCTGCATGCAGAGCACTGGAGAGCTTGAGATAAGCAAGAACAGAAGAGACAGAGCCGCCGGGGGCTAAGTGACCTCAACACCAAGGAGCTACTAGAGATGGCCTGGAGTCTGGGCCTCTGGAAACAGGTTAGTGCTCAGATCTCAGTGCTGGCAACTGCCTGCTGGCCCTGGCCGGCTGTGTGGCCTTGGGCATGTCACCTAACCCCTCTGGGGTATGTGGGAGTATGATTGTACTTACCTCATGGGTTATGGGAAGTTAGAAAGTAAACCCACACCGTGCCTGGCACAGAGGAAATAGTACCTCTGGTCATCAGATACCCCGACCTCTGACCTCTACAACTAAGAGCAATGATGACAACCTGGAGCATGTACAAAGGAGGGCCAGTGTGAGAGAGGATGGAAGGGATGGAAGTTGTTCACTCTGGGGAAGCTGAGCAGAGGAGAGCTGGCCCAGCTCACCTCTGTAGCCTCATCTACACTGCTGCCTTCTGACTTCTTTAAGGCTCTTACTGCCTCAGGGCCTTTGCATAGTTCTCTTTGCCTGAAACTTTTTATTTTTCCAGTTTTTGTGAACCACTGTCTTCTTTATACCCTTTGATCTTATTTCAAATCTCAGCTCGTCAGAGAGGTCTTCTCTGCCCATCCTGGCTAAGTGGGTGCTCATGGTCCCTGGGTCAGTCACCCTTTGCCAAGCACTGTGCTTATTTCATAACCTTTGTCACCTGATATAATCATGTTGCTTACTTGTTTACCTCTTTATGGTCTCCCTCCCACCCCAGGCTGTGAGCCCCGTGAGGACAGATGGATGACTTCTCAGTTATTGCCATCTCCCCATCACTGAGCCTGGTGCCTGCTCCACAGTGATGCTGAGGGAATATGAATATCTGGGTGCTGTTTGTCCAAGGGTGGAAACTCCTGGGTGGTCCCTCTGGGTCAGCATAAGGAAGGTGTTTCACTTCTGCAAGGACTGAGTGTCCCTTTACCAGGGTGCCTGAGCCAAAAGCAGGACACTCACATATTGCTGATGCTAGATAAAGGTGTTAGGAAATCCACATCTTGCTGAAGAGTTTAGGGCCTTAGTGATGTCTGCCTGCTGGAGCTTCTTCCTGTGAGTCTAATTCTGACCTCCAGAGCTGGAGGGAGCCAGTAAGCGCACCAGCTGCAGACTGCACTGCCTGTCTGACTGGGCTGGGGACTGTTTTCTTGATAGTACTCAGCCCTCCTAATCACCACCAAGAGCCATCCATGAAAAAAAGGAGAAAGAAGCAAACGAATACAGCTTAGCAGCTGACAGTATCAGTTAGTTTTTGCTGCATAACAAACGATCTCACAACTTAGTGGCTTAAATCAAGGGCCATTTAATTTAGCTATGATTTTGGGGGTCAGGTGGGTGGTGGCTGTGGTCTGGACTGCTTGCTTGGTCTCTGGGGAGCTCCTGGTGTGTCTGAGATGCCCCAGGCACATCTCTTTTTTTCGAGAGGCTGTCATGTGGTGTGTCTTGGTTCTCCTCTGTGTGGGTTCTCATCCTCCGGCAGGCTAGCCCTGCTTCCTTTTTATCATGCTCTCAGGGTTCCCAGTGCCACAGGAGGGCAAGCCCCATGCGCAGGTGCTTTTAAAAGGCTATTTGCAGTGTGTTTGCTAATATCTTACTGGCCAAAGCCGTTCACACGGCCGCACCCACAGTCCTTTTGGGAGGGGGTGACCCAGAGTGTGGTTGCAGGGACGTAGATGGTGCAGACAATTTACCACTCTGCTTTATTGCGTGCATGATTTGATTTGTTCCTTGAATGATCTCATCTGCCCCTTAAAATAAGGAGTTTTATTGTTTGTCTTTCATGGATCGGGACCGTGGGGTTCAGGGAGGTTGAAGGAGGTGGATTCACACAGTTGGAACTTAGTAAACATTGTGGTGGACAAAGTTAAACTGGCAAGGAAGAGATTCTTCAAGACTATCGCAACAAGGCAGGGGACGAACTCGACTCCACTGATACAAGGACGAGGAGTTTTGAGAGCCAGAGTAGGGGGATTCCTAGCCCATCTGTGTTTGCCTATTGGTCTTCCCAAAGGAAAAGTACACTTGCTCCTGTCTTCGTGGCAGAAGGTAGTTTTACAGCTTGGAACAAGGCGCTCCTGAGGTTGGGCTCCTACCCTCCCATGGAGACTGAGAGAGAGGGCTGAGCTAACGATTCCTAGGTCCTTGGAAAACAACCAAGACTTTGTTTCTTGGGTTGTACATCTGGAGAGAGGCTGGGAGAAGCTCTACATTCATTTTCTTGGTCAGAACTGAGATTCAAGCCCTGGACCATCTGATTCGTACGTTTCTGCTCTCCTTCCCCCACAGTTCATAGTGACCACACAGAATACAGGCTGCAGTTTAGAAGGTAAATCTGTCACCATTGAGAGGCAGCTTGGGCAGCTTCTGGAGAATGTGTCTTCTTATTGGAATAAGAGAATGCATTTAACACATCGATGGCTGCTATAAAATTGCAGATGCAATGGATAGAAAAACTCCGGTCTTAAAATAAAGCTGTTGAATTCAGATCCATAGTGTCAGAGCCCAAGGGGCTCCTGAGTATACGGTAATCTGTTCCCCTGGCTGCACGGGTGGGAGACAGGTCTTGTCCAAGGTCACAGAGTGAGCCGGGGTCAGACCTGTGACTGGGCCCAAGGCTCCTGACTCCTAGTTTCCAACACTGAGCCCCATCCTCCCAGGCTTTGCACCAGCGGCTTCTCCAGTGTTTTTCTTTCTTTCTTTCTTTTCTTTTTAAAGGCTCACTGGCAGCTACTGCTCCAAGGCAGAAAATGTATTCATTTAAATGACTTCGTTTGGAAATAGAAGCTTGAATAATGATGTTACCATTTATAATTGCTCTGATTAACCACACCACGTTTTGCAGTTTAGAATTAAAAAAGCCTCATTCCTTTTGTGATGTGAATTTTAATTGCTTTTTCTCAGGAAGACCCCTCCAGGCATACCTGCCTGTTCCCCAGCTCCTGGAGCCTCAGGAAGACCCCTCTGGGCATACCTGTGTGCTCCAGGTTCTCAGGCAGAGATTTGGGGCTGGACAGGGGGCAGATGTTCTGGAAATACTTGGCTGATTTGTGATTTTGGGGCAGAAGCTACGCACTTCCATATTGGACTGAAGTTTCATAATCCCTCGGTGGTTCATAATATTAGGGGCCCCACAAGGTCGAGATTGAAGACCTGGGATAAGGGAGCTTTCCTAAGGATGTTTGATGCGTACTGTATTCATCATCCTTACATTACGAAGGGGGCAGAATCATCCATAATTTACCTACCAGTGTCTTCTCAGATGGATTTACCTTCTTTTTTTTTTTTAAGATTACAGATATTTTCAGTTATTTTGCTATCCTTGTTTGACATTTCACCCATATGAAATAAGAATCAGCATAGTACAGTGGAAAAGGCAAGAGTTTAAGAAAATATGAATAAATATTTATTTGGTCCCAGGGTGAGCAAGGACTTTCCAGGTGTAAAAGCCAAGAAACAAACCATAAGGGGGAAGAATGATCGATTTGGTTACATAAAAATCCAAAACATTTATAAGAAAAATTAAAGTGACAGAAGACAAATGGCTGGGGGATAATATTTATAATGTATATGATTCACAGTGGTCAACTGTCCTTAATATATAAAGAACACTTATAATCAACAAAATGATGTGTCAATAGAAAAAGGAGAAAAGGATGTGAATAGACAATTCATGTGAGAAAAATTGCCACAATCAATAAAAATCTGAAAAAAAATCAGCTTCACTTGTAGCTACTGAAATGTGAATTAAAAAAGAATGAAGATATCATTTTTCTTTATTCACACTAACAAAAATTTAAACAGTGATGTTGATGAGGATGAGATGATGTGGTCATCATGAGTATAAATTCCTGCAATCTTTCTGGAGGGCAATTTGATATATGGCTTGAGAACCTTAAAATATGCATACCCTTTGACTTATAATTCCATTCCCAAGAATTTATTATTTTAGAGAAATAATTATAGATGTATATAAAAGATAATAGAAAAGAATTTCTATTACAATGTTATTTGGGATGGAGAAAAAAGAGGAAAACAAATTTAAATGCCCCGTAATAGAAAGTAGCTAAAATAATTTTGTGGCTTTCGTATAGAAATGAAATTATCTGCAGATGTAGAAGATGATAGTTTTAAGCAATATTGAATCCCATGTGGAAAGTCTCACACCATTTAATTTAAAAATTAATAAACTAACCTTCATATGCAATCTATTACTGATTTTATTTAAATTATATATATAAACATACATAAACAAATAGAAGAAAATAAACCAAAGTGTCAGAAATTCTTGTCTTTGAGTGGCAGATTACAAACCATTCTTAATTTCTTCTTTAAAGGAACTTCTAAACTATTTTTCATATTTGTTGTAATAAACAAGTATTTCTTTTAAAATCTTGGGACCTAATAAATGCTGTGAAAATAAAACACTAGAATGAAAACAGAATGGGAAAGAATCAAGAAGTGTGGGGTAGATGAGTCTGGGTTTAAATCTGAGCTTTGCATTTCGTAGGCTTGTTGACCTTGTCAACGTTTTTGAACCCTTTTTTTCTGTCTGTCTGTAAGATGAGCATAAACGCAGCCCTGAACAAGGTTGTTCTAAGGGCTAATTCAGAATATAAGTAGAGAAAGTGGCACTGAGCAGACTCAGTAAATGTTAACTAGGGTCCTCCATTCTCTCTGTCGGTCTGCCTGGCATTTTTGACTTGGAACCTGGGATCTGGATTGTTCTTCGAACTCGTCTATGATTTTGTGCTTGTTTTGTGTGTTTCCTAATTGTTTAACCACAGCCACTTGTATTGTTCTCCCAAAAGTGGGCTAAGTCAGGCTGGTTGTCTAGTCTTGACATTTCTTGGTTGAAAATGTGAATGGGCATATTCAGATTATATCATGCATGCGGGTTGTTAGCTCTTCAGACGCTGGGATGAGAACACTTTCTCTTCTTAGTTGGATACAGTTTTCTAAAACTGTGATTCCCAGTGGTGGCAAAGACGTGACTAAATGATTATTTATATACCATGTTTATGGACGTATAACTCATACAATGTTTTTAAAGGAAAGTTTGGGAAGATCTATCAGGAGCCTTTAAGCATCTTCCTATCTTTTGATTCAGTAATCCCATGTTTGAGAAATATTGTCTTAAGATAATAAACAGATACTCACCATAATTTATTGTACAATTGGTTCCAATCCTGTGTCCTTTTTAGGATATGAGGGGATAAAGGGTAAATCTGGTTGCTTGTGTTCATGAAACCCATAGAGCTCGGGGTCCTTTGGCAGGAGGCCCCATGCAGTTCTGTTCAGGTGATGCTGATGGTATGCAGGGCTGCAGATAGCAGATACAGTTCTCGCAGTCATTGCAGTCAAGATGAAAGAGGCCATGTGGGGTAATGCAGAGAGTCTGATTATTGGCATCGGCAAGCATGGATTTGCATCCTGACATTGATAGCTGACTGACTCGTGACCTTGAGCAAGGTGCCTCCCCCCTCTCTCTGTGTCTACTTCCTCATCTGTGAAATGGGTATGAGAATGCTAGCCTTGCAGGGATTTTGTGTGTCAGGGAGGAGAGAATGCATGCAATGCGGGGCAGGAAAGACCAAGTGCTTTATGGTCATATCTAAGTCTCTCCCTTTTTCTGGTGAACTGGACTGATAATGGTGGATACTTGAGCCTTATGCGTTGATTCTGCGAGACTCCCCACGCATCAGCAGCCCCCAGAAGCAGTGTTGGCTGGATCCTCAAAATTGGGGGTGGGTATGGATATGGGGGCAATTCTGCCTTGTTTCCTCAAACGTCGGAAGGTCACTAGGGCACTTTGAGACAGAAGCTTTGGCAGAACATGTTTTCACAAAATAAAAGGAGTTTACAAATTTTAGATCAACTTTATTTTAAAATAAAAATTTGCTGAATGAAAAGGTTTTGTTAAAAAATAATATATACCTACTACATAAAGTTTGGGAAACAGAGAAAAGTAGAAAGACTAGGACTACCCAAAGATAAGCATTGTTAGTATTTTCCTGTCTTTCCTTTTAGTGTTGTCTGTGCATTTTCGTATAATTGAAATCACGCTGTGTATATTGTGCATCTTCCTTTTTACTTTTCATTTGGCCGTATAATATGCACTTTCCTCATGTTATTAAAAACTCTCTGTAAAAATAGCTTTGAATAGCTGCATGTTATTCCATTCAGTGGATATTAGATAGACAACTATTCATTTCAATTATTTTCAAATCAGTGGAAAACAATATTGCTTTCCGTATCTGATATTCTCTGTCTCTTATCCTTTATGTCTGTATCAGATATTCCTCAAATTATTTCCTTGTTCAGAATGTCTATATATCAGGCTTAGGGCTGGCAGAATTACACCTTTTTTCAATGTCTGTAATGACTCATGGTTAAATCTTTAATGCATTCTAGCTATTTTTTTAGTGTTATGTTGTCTATAATTTCCATTGGAAATTGAGATGTTGCAGCAGCTCTGATGAGGAATCGTGCTTCAGAAAGTGAAGAGAATGGTGCATTTCTGATCTGGAACGAATGCTGATGGCAAATAGAAAATGACCATTGTGGGCGGTGCTGGCAGTAACTTCTGTTTTAATTGTTGTTAAGAACTGAGACTAGTGAAGATGATGTGGGGCGTGTTCTGTTTTGCGGGTAATGTGAATACAGTCAAAATTGAACAGATTTTTCTCCCCTCTGTCTCCAGCCTTATTGGAACTTGTACTAATTTTCTGGGGCTGTTCACCCAGCGCTTACGATTGCTTTTAGCAGAAACGATCTCATTTCGGGAGCCTGTGAAGAGGAAAAAGAAATGTGTTCTGATGACCGTGAGTCAGTGTGGAGTGAAAGAAGCTGCAGAGAGCTCTGCATGTGTCTGTGGGTGTGGAATTGTGCGAGAGAAAGAGTGTGTGTTTGGGGCTGCAATGCATTTACAGAGAAAATTAAGTCTCCGAGGAGGGGAGAATGTGGGAAATAATGAGAAAGTTGTGTGCAACTCCTGCTTGACATACTGAAGTGAGTAAATGTAAGGATCTACTCTGGGGCTCAGAAGTTTTTGGGTGACACAGCTTATCTGTAGATGGTGAGAAAATATCTAGCAGTCTTGGTTGATGGGGAGTGGAGGGTGGCCTGATGTGTGCAGGGCAGGGGTGGGTGGGGAGTGGAGACCAGAGATGTGACTTGACTTTGTCGATTGCACAGCTCAGTTCAAATCAATATCTGCTTGATTGCAAAGGTCTTCCTCGCTGCACCCCGCCACGTAGCACCTGTGCAGGTGGGATACAGCCTGCTGTGGTTGGCAGGATACAGGTGGATGATGGTACTCCGAACTGGGGGCAGATAGCACTCAAGGACACTCTGAACCTTTACAGACAGCAGCCTGAGATTTACCCTGTTTCCATTTCACACACCCTCAGCTCTCTCCCTCAGAAACTCAGAGAGAAACGGGGTAGCATCTCACCACCGCACCTGTCAGGTGAGGCGGCTCCTTACCTAGAAATTATACTCAGTTTTCTGTATAATGGGAATCCTGGTACAAAGCCTCAAACAGGATTTATCCATTTATACCTGGGACAGGTGTGTGACACCTTGGTTTTCCACTATCTTATGCTGTAAAAATTCAAACAGAAGCCTATCCTTTGAGGCTTCAGCCCTGTTTTTTGTTTGTTTGTTTGTTTTGCAAGATAAAGTAATTTATCCCTGTCTCTTTAATTAATTCAGCACACATTTAAGGGCCTGCTGTTTGCCAGGTACCATTCCAGGCAAGTGGGGGGCGGCGAGGACCCTGTATGAAGAGTTTACGGCTTAGAAAAGAGAGAGGCAATGCAGTAGTGATCAGCAGTTGCAGATGATAAATGCAGGGAGGAAGGCGACAGGGTGACATGAGAGGGAGTGATGAAGAGGTGGGGTGGGTATTACCCCTGCCGCCTCTGAGGGGGAGTCATTGGAGCTGCCATTTGAGGTCCAAATGTCCAGGGCGAACCTGCCACAGGAAGAGTTGGGGGAGAGCAAGTATTTTGACTGTAGAGTTTTTGTTTCCTCCCCTAAACTTGCTTCTTCCTCTGTCTTCCCCATCTCAAAATGGTGCCACCATCCAATCTGTTGCTCAAACCAAAATTCTAAGAGTTATCTCTGATTCTTCATTTTCCCTTTCTCCCTCTCACCTTCCTGGCTCCACTTCTGAAAGATATTCCCAATTTGTCACTTCCCTCCATCGCTGCTTCCAGCTCTCATCATCTTTTCCCTGGACCACGGTGCTAGCTTCCTGGTTCGTCTTCCTGCATCCACTCCTGTCCTCCTATAGTGATTCTCCACCCAGTAGTTAAGATGCTGGGACTATTACAGTAGCTACCAGCCATGTGTAGGTATTGAAATTTAAATTAATTAAAGTATAGTAAAATTTAAAATGCAGTTTCTCAGTCACACCAGCCACATTCCAAGGGTTCATTGGCCACACGTGGCTAGTGGCTATTGCATTTGACAGTCTAGACACAGGAAGCTTCTGTCATTGCAGAAAGCTCTTTTAGTTAGCGCTGAGTTAGACGGATCTTTCCAGAATACACAACAGATCAAGATACTCCATGCTGGAAGCCTCGAATGGTTTCGCAACTCACTGGGAATAAAATGCAAACTTTCCATTCTGACTTGCAGAGTCCCACCTGATCTGGCCCCTTCCACCTGTCGAGCCCCCTCTCCCTCCTCTCCCCTCTTTGATCACTACTTTCCAGCCAGACTCTGACTTCCGATTTCTAGAACCCAAAGAGCTTGTTCACTCCGTGGAGCCTTTACAAGAGTTCACACCTTGGGCTCCCTCTGCATGGGATGCCCAGCCTTCTCTCCCGCAACCCAAACACGTTCCTTGTGTTGATGGCTCCTCGTGGTCATTTAGATCTCAAAATAAATACCACCACCTCCGGAGGCTTTCCTTGGCTATCCAATCTAAAGTAGCCATCCGATCACTACCATGTAACCAAGTTAAATTGTCTTCATGCGCTGGTTACTATCTGATGTTTGGCTTATTCATTTGTTGTGAAATTGTCCATTGTGTGTCTGAGCGCACTGGTATATGGGCTTCCAAATGGCAAAGGGCTTTTCTGTCTAGTTAAAGCTGTAATCCCAGTGCCTAGAACAGTGCCTGACTTATGGTAGGTGCTCAGTTAATATTTGTTTTAGGAATGAATGAATCGTCACAAGGAAAGCAGGACTGCTGCGAGCCTATATGGCTCCTTTGTATGAATTGGAAAAAGGCACCCTTTGCTCTGGCTGACCTTGTATATTGAGCATCCTGTACAACTGAGGCTGGTAGCCCTGGGGAAGGTGTGATGTTTCTAGGCAGGAGGAGTAGCAAGTGCAGAGAACCTGAGGCAGGAGTGTGCATGATGTGTTTGAGCAAACGAAAGAGAAAGAAAGCCTGGGATATTTGGAACACAGTTTGTAAAGGGGAGCATAGAATGAAAAAAGTTGGGGGAGAGGAATAGGGGCCAGGTCGCATGGGGTCCGGAAAGCTGTGGTAAGAAAGTTATATTTTACTCCAAGTACAGTAGAAAGCCGTTGGAGGATTTTCAGCGGGGGAGAGGCATCTGATTTACGATTTATTTATTCTTATGGTTCTGTTTCTTTGCCTTTATGGATAAATCTGTTTTAACATTTTTCTCAGGTATATCATTTGGGGAAACTTTTAGTTTCAAGACTAGTTTTCCCAAGAGGCGAGGACTTCCTTCTCTGAAGACTGGAAAATCCTCAGACAACACTCTCCAGCACAGCGATTAGGTTCCAAACACGTTAACTCTTCCTTGAAACGCTTTCTGACATGCACTGCTGCTAATTTTGAAGATTAGAATCTTCAGCTTCCTCCTAAAGGTGACAGAGGCACCCAGTAAAAGTAATTGGGGAAAAATCCCGAGTAGTTGATTGCGGCTGTTTCTTGGGTTTTGAAATGCAAATAAAAATTTGCACAGCCCTTCCGTTGGAATGGGAACACCTATTCAGCCTGGTGTTCCATCTTGGAACTCATCTGCCATGCACAGGGAAGGGTGACCTCTGTGCAGACACACATGTGAGCACAGCTTGAATCTATAAATTGCTCTCGTCTCCATGTCTTCTCTTGAGAACAAAGGAGAAATATGCCCAGTTCTTCCAAAAGTATTATTTACTGTTGTTGCTCAATTTTAAGATGCTGTAAAGAAAAAAGAGGCACCATTGGCTAAATTACAGCTTTCTGGGAACAACAACAAAATAAACATTATAAGTACACATCAATAGCAAGAAGGACTCCATTTAACATGTGAAGCAAAGTATCTATCCATCCATCCATCCATCCACCCATCCATCCATCCATCATCTATTTATGAATCGAAGGCTGATGTAGGACTTGCTATATTCTAAATGCTTTAAATACACACTCATTTAATCCTCATGGCAACTCTTGAGGTAGGTACTATTATTACCCACATGTTCTAGATCAAGAAACTGAGGCACAGAGAGGTTAAGTAACTTGTCCAAGGTCACACATCCATTAAGTGGCTGAGCTAGGATTTGAACACGAGCTGTCTCCAGAGCCTGACTTAACCTCTGCAGTGTGAAAAAATGTGATAATTTGGTGCGGGCTGGCCATCAACAAATTGATAGGTGTCTTTCTTTGCTTCTCAGCATGAAAGCTCAAGTATGGATCCTGATCCTTGACAGGTAGTTACCTAATTATGACTGATGCTGTCATTGCATTTGACTCTGGATTTGAAATCTAGGTCCATATTCCAGGATTTGTTTTGATAAAGTATTTTAATTGTGATCCTGTTGCTCTGGGAATCATCACATACCTCAGCTGTCTAAAACGGCAAATCTCGCCTTCCTGCTGAAGAGCAAGCGGGGAACTGAACTGCTGGGCTGAGAGCATGAAGGCCGAGACCAGCTGGAAAGGGCACTTGTCAGAGGTGGTAGAGCACAGGGGTTAACCACACCAGGTCTGGAGCAAGACTGCTGGTACCAAACCCACATCTGCTGCTTTTGAGCTGTGTAACCTCAGGCAAGTTCCTTAACCTCTCTGAGCCTGTTTCCTCTTCCATTCAGTGGGTTGAATGAGTTCTCAACCTCTTATCTGCAGCCTTTGGAGCCAAATGTGTTTCTGAAGTCAGATCTACTTTTTAGGAAGGCAATATAGTGCATACGTCATAGAATAAATAACGCCCCCAACAGGGCCTGGGGCAGCACCCCAAAATCAAGCATGTTGGCATTTTTGCAGTACGGATATTAACACCAAGAAGGAGATGTGAAAACCACAAATAAATCCATGTTAGTTTAACTCAAGTCTTAGCACCGAATAAGTTTGTACCAAACTTATAAAAAGTCCTTTTGATGTTGAAAGGTTTTGAGAATTTAGAATTCTTATTCTGGCTCTGTACCTGCCTCATAGGGTGATTGGTAAGGCTTATCTGAAGTGTTGTGTCAGCACATTCCATAGTCCACATGAAATTCTCAGTAACATGGTCTGTTATTATTTGTATTTTCCGTCATCGCTGTTGAGCAGAGGTGAGCCCAGCCTGGCCAGGAGCCCAGTGGTCCTCGCTGGGCTCTGAACACCTTATAGCCATGGCTGTTGGATTCTGAAGTTCTGATCTAGAGCCCAGAGCACTTGACTGCTCTCAGAACCCAGGTCCAGCCTGTCACTGACACCAGCATTTCAACTGGCCTTTGATTGTTCCAGCCAGGAAAGAAGAAATTAATCAGAAGGACGCCTTCCCACGCCACCCCTAGGTGGGACCATCCTTTCTGCTGAATCTTTCCTTTTTTCATGGCTGTAAAATGAGGGGAAAATTGAGAACAAGAACAAAAGCCAAAAGAGCCTTTTCCTTTAGGCAAGCCTGCGTGTGACACTCCATTAACGATAAGTGACATCTTCTTCCATCTAGCGGGAATCAACACAATATTCACGTTAACCAGTTGTCGACGGCACCAGAAGCGGATGATGACTTGTCAGTTTCCATCCTATCTGTCATTTTCAGGCGAACAGTGTGTGTCTCTGGGTTCCACATGGACACAGTTGAATGTTCGCAGCACCACTCATTTTTCTGTAAGGGCTCGAGGGGTAGTCTGCCACTTAGAGCAGGGACTGCGTAGGTCTCATGCAGAAAGAACATAGACTGAAGAGCTGGACAGACCTAGGTCCTGGGATTCTGACCTGCCACTCACTGGCTGGGAGACCTCGGCTCATGTCCACAAGCTCTCTGAGTCTCGGCTTCCTTCCTTGTAGGTAGAGATAATAGTAATTCCGTACTGCGCCACGTCATTGTAAGGAATAATTGGCTTGAAGCCTATGAAAGCGATCTGTAAACTGGAAGCTCCAGGAAACGCCAGTCTTGTTATGATGTATTTACCTTCAGTCTCATCTTTTGCTTTGTTACCCAGAGTTCACGTGCGTAACTCCAGCTATTCCTCTTGTGTCCCGGTACCCTTCTACATTTAACTCCTCTTTCAACATGTCCATCTGTTAGTTCATTTGGTACTTTGCCAGTTTGTGCATTCGCCGCACAGCCATGTCTCTATCCACCCATTTCTGCATTGGATCCCTACTGTGTGCCAGGTGCTAGGCTAGGTTCTTGGATACAAAGATGAATCAGGTAAGGATGCACCTGGCCCTGATGAAGCACACAGACCAACAGGAAATGGACAAGTTCGCAGATGAGTGTATCAGGTGTGGTTGGCACTATAACTCAGGAGCAGGCTGCAGACAATGGGGACACGAGGCGGGAGCTCAGTTCTGTTGGAGTTGGCCATAGAGATAGAGGGAAGGGCTAAATGAAATTCTCAAAAAGGAAGTGACACTTGAGCAGAGTCTTGAAAGGTACTTCCCTGATGGACAAGGGGGAGGGCATACCTGGAATCGCATGTAACAGCCTCGCACGTTAGGAGACTGAAGGCAGTGGTCAGTCCTGGCTGGAGAAGAGGGTGTTCAGGGAGTGTGTGTTGGCAGATACAAGATGTGAGAGGTAAGCTAGGGCCAGATGGGAATCCTCAGGCACCAGGCTGAGCATCTTGAGCTATCCCGATGTCCCTAACTGGGTTGCCAGCCACTGACTCAAGGTTTCAGGTAGGAGAGTGTCAGTCTTTGGTTTGAGTTTCTGGAAGTTCTTCTGGTGGAGGTGGTGGGTTGACTTTGAGGGGTGAGGCTGAAGGGAGGGAGGCTTGAGGAGGCTGCTGCGATGGTCTGCATGACTGCCTGGGAGAGAAGAAAGCAGCATGAGAGATCGGGAAATTCGGATGCGGCAAAGATATTCAGGGGCAAGTAACAGGATTGGCCAGTGAATGGATCCTAGGGCTGCCGTAAGAAATAACCACCATCTTTGGGCTCAAAACGACAGAAGTTTATTTTCCCACAATTCTAGAGGCCAGAGCCTGAAGTCGAGGTGCCAGCAGGGCTGTGTTCCCTCTGAAGGCTCTATGGGGCAATCTGCTCCTTGTCAGGTTGCTTCTGGTGGCTGGTGGCATTCTTTGTGGCTGCATCACCTCAGGCTCTGTCTCTGTCTTTACATGGCCTTATTCCCATGTGTCTGTGTCTTCTTCTCTTCTGTTTCTTATAAGGACACTTGTCATTAGAGTCAGTGCCCACCTGGGTGATTCAGGATGCTCTCATCTCAAGATTCTTAAATTAATTACATCTGTAAAGACCTGCTTTCCAAATAAGGTCAGATTCACAATTTTGAGGGATTAACGTGTGGACATGTCTTTTGTGGGGGCCACCATTCAACCTACTACAGCTACCAAATAGATGGCGACCCTTCAGGGTCCATTAAGGGTCTCAGGGTCTCCTTAAGTAGCTATAGAAAGAAGGGCAGAGCTCTTGCCTAAATGTCCCAGCAAACTTATATAAACTCATCATCTGCTCCAGTGTCATATCATCTCTGCGCAGTGCCTTTCCAGGCTCTGATGGGTAGAGAATGCCAGGCCAGCTGCCTCTCTTCAAGGAGGTGTTGTGAAGACACAACAAATGGGAGTTAAAGCACGGAAACTCTTTAGAAATAAAGCAGAAATTCAAGTGACTGTTATTTGCAGAGAATCTAATTTTCTCTGACAGTTCCACAGGTACATTGGAACAGTCTCTTAAGCAAAATGTGTTTTCTGAAGACAGCTCTCCTTGAATTTTACAAACTTTTCTCTGCCTGATGATCACGTACAATGGAATGAACTACAGCCTGGCTCTATTTTTGTTTTTCTCCTTTTGTTTTGTTTCCACATGCTGTTAATAATGTTGGCAGAACTGTGTCTGTGGGAATGCAGTGCCATTTTTCTGTGTTCAAACATGACCGCTGCTGACACCCACGTGGAGAAGCACCAAGCTCTCCCAAACCCACTGTCTTGTTTATTTGGCAAATGCTCTCCCAGCTCATGTTGTAAGTGGAGCGGTGTTTTCTGCTACGTGGATACAGGGCTACCATAGACACAGTCCCTGCTTCTGACTTGCAGTCTTGTGGGGAAAATGGATATAAACACGGCCATGACTCGGTGTATTGAGGGCTATGATAAGATAGCCTGAGGGGCAGAGGGAGCGCAAAGGAGAGAAGGATTCTGCAAAACTAGAACTAGAAACACCCAATAAGTATATGAAATATTACCAGCCTCATTAGACCTCAGGCATGCTGCTTAAGATAAGGTACCATTTTCACCTGTCAAACTAGACAAGATAAAGTAAAAATGGCATAATACTCAGTGTTGGCAAGGATGTTGGAAAATAGACAGTCTCACACACTGGGGGTGGGAATGTGACTATTATAAGCTTTCTGGCAAGCAATTTGATGGAAGGTTCAAAAGACCCAAAAAGGCAAATCTTTTCAGATGTCACTTGCCTTCTGTGACATTCCCAGGCTCCTCATTTCTCCCAAATTCTCTTGTTTATTTCCATCCTGGTGCTTGCCACATGGGATTGGAATGACCTGTTTGGGTATCTTTCGACCCCGCTGTCCTGAGACCAGGGCTTCTGTTTCTCTCGTGCTCAGTACAGTGCTTTTCTGAACATTTGAGCCTTATGATGATAGCTTCAAGATCAAGTGCCCCAAATGTTGTTGTCTTTGAAGAATTTTCCTAGGTCTTCTTGCATGTTTATTTTTATAGATCAAATTTAGGATTGCTTTCTCAGGTTCTCCCTTCCACTGCCCCCAAGGAAAATTAAATCGGGATGTTGTTTGGGATTTCGTAAATGTAGAGAGGAATCTAAAGAGAATTAACATCTTCATCATATTAAGTTTTCCCATCTATGAGCATGTGCTTCTATTTGTTGAACTTTTATTTTATGGTTCTCAATTAACTTTAGTGTTATTTTTAGAAGTACTGACTCTTTCTGGTTGAGATTATTGGGTTTTGTTTTTGTTGTGTTTTGTTTTGTTTAAAGATTGGTACCTGAGCTAACATTGGTTGCCAATCTTCTTTTTTTTTCTTCTTCTTCTTCTTCCCCAAAGCCCCCCAGTACATAGTTGTATATTCTAGTTGTAGGTCCCTCTGGTTGTGCTGTATGGGATGCTGCCTCAGCGTGGCCTGATGAGTGGTGCCATGTCCAGGTCCAAGATCTGAACCAGCGAAACCCTGGGCTGCCGAAGCCCAGCACACAAACTTAACCACTCGGCCGCAGGGCTGGCCCTGAGATTATTGGCTTTTTTAAACAGTGGTGTGCTGGAGCCAGCCTGTACCTACTCACAAGAGCTGGTTACTAAATTTGCAGAACTTCTATGATGTGGTGTTCTTAAAACTTACATTATATATAAACTTACAACTATATAAATTATATTAAAAAACAAAGGTAACAAATACTCAAAACTCATGACTTCTTAATTATTTCACTCTGTTTTGTTATCTATGCTCTTGAAGTTATTTATGTCTATTGCAGGTCTGTAAGGTGGAGATACTGGGTAATGGGTATACCCATCTCTTCCCAGGTCTCCATTTGGTAGTACCACGTTGGTCATTTTTAATCCATCACGGTGAGACTATTTAAACCACAGAAATCAGCAAATGCTATAAGTCAGGGCTTTTTTCCCCCAGAGACCAAATTGTTTAACATTCATAAGCACACTGTTGACAAATGCTTATTTATATCATTGTGTATGTGTGTATATATATGTGTGTGTGTGTGTGTGTGTGTGTGTATGTGTATTTATAAGTGTATATATAGTGAATGGGATGTCTTCTCACCCAGTTTTATATGTTCTTATTGGCTGGTGACATATGAAAAACTATAAGTTTATTCATTTACTTTTAGGCTGGATATCTTATTGAATTTGAGTATAAGTTACAGTGATTTTCTTGTTGATGACTTTGGCTTTCCTAGGTAGATAATCACTTTCAAATAATCATAATTAAACTATTTTACTAAGACTTTAAATCAAGAATGGATATTTATTCTATTCAAATATCATTTGCCATCTATTGATATGCTGGTATGATTTTTAATTTAAAATATATTTCTCTTTGGATTAAATATATTAATTGATTTATTAATTCTGAAATATCTTTTTATTTCTGGAATGAAACTTGATCATATATATTTTTTCGTATATGACAAGACTTGTTTTCTTAATTCTATTTTTGGGTTTTATTTATATACATGATATTGGTTTATAGTTTTATAATTTTTGTGATTTTGGTATCATGATTATGATAGAAATCTTTGTAAAATAAATAGTGGTATGTTCCATCTTTTTCTCTGCTCTTTTTAAATATATCAGTGGTTAAATGTTGCTTAACCATTGGCCTTGTAATCAGGTAACACAGCTTATAAAACATTTAAAAATGATCTGTTGAGTTTATTTTGTGGCATTATTATTATTTTGTTATTTTTTAAATCATCATTTAAAAAATTCTTAAAGCACAGTGAAAAGAATTCTCTGCAGGAAAAAAGTTTTATATATCTTTTAGATCAACAGTATTAATTATGCTAGTCATGGCTTCCTTAGGCTTATTTAAATTTTCCTTTTGGATCAGTCAGGACTCAGAGAGGTATGTTCCCTTACTATTATTATGTTTTTGTTGATTTCTTGATTTCCAACAGACTGTTTTACATATTTCAATGCAGTGTTACTTGCTGCAAAAAATACCATGACAGGATTTCTTTGTGAATTACACCTTTTATCAGTGTAAAATGGCTTTCTTTGTCCCATTTAATGCCTCATTTTTGAATTCTACTTTGATGTGGATTTTGGTACACCTGCAATATTTCTATTGACAGTTGCCTGTTAAATCTTCCCATTCTTTCACATTTAACCTTTTTGAATCTAATTGCTTCAGATTGTGTCTCATGGAAAATATTTAGTTATCCATGAGTTTTTGACTCTGAGTCAATGTCTTTTACTAGGGAAGTTGAGGACATTTATACTGAATGTCATAACTACTGTATTTTGTCTGAATTTCATCATCTCTATTTCATGCTTTCTATTTCTTCTGCTTGTTTTAAGATTTTTCTTCTTCCCTACCTCACTTTTTTTTTTGACTGTAGTGCAGGGGTTGGCAACCTACAGTCTGCTTTTGTACAGCACACAGGCTAAGAGTGGCTTTTACATTTTTAAATGGTTGCCAAACAAAACAAAATGAAATAAAGAAGAACAGACAACAGTAACTGAATGTGGCTCAGAAGCCTACAGTATTCACTAGCTTGCCCTTATAGAAAAGAATCTGCCAATTCTTTGCTTAGGAATTAGGTTTTGTATTACATCCTGCTTTTAGTTGCAGTATTGGATACATTTAACTGTATTAAAACATATCTAAATTTAACTTCTTCTGAAACTTCTCTCTTTCCTTTTTTTTTTATGTGAGGAAGATTGGCCCTGAGCTAACACGTGTTGCCAATCTTCCTCTTTTTGCTTGAGGAAGATTGTCGCTGAGCTAACATCTGTGCCAATCCTCCTCTATTTTATGTGGGATGCTGCCACAGCATTTCTTGATGAGCGGTGCTGGGTCTGTGCCCGGGATCCAAACCTGTGAACCCCAGGCCGCTGAAGCGGAGCGTGCAAACTTAACAACTATGCCACTGGGCCAGCCCTTAAAGCTTATTTCTAATTGCTTTCAAAGTACAAAATATTTTATTGGCTTTCCCCTGTATAGGGCAGGGCTGGTAGTGTAGTTTTACGTACATACCCTTTGTGGAAATTGATAAAAGAAACCTTAACTAAATTGGAGTCAGGAAGGCCTGTAGGGGGAGCTCTAATGTCCTATCACACATCATCAGTTACATCAAAGAGGAAGAGACTTACCTTTGCCTGTTGGATAGGAAGTAAAACTACTTTACTGCTTAAAGAAGATTTCTCTCCCCACCCGCAACAGCTCAGCCAATGAGAAATGCTGCAGCCCAGCCAATGAGAAGCTATGGCCACCCTGAACTATTACTTTCTCTCAATGGACTTTGCTTTAGAAGAGCCACTCCCTACTCCCCTTTTTCTCTATAAAAGCATCTCCCTCCTTTGTTTTCTGGATTTGCCTGTGGTTTGCCATAGCCTGCGCATCCTGAATTGCAATTCTTTTGGCTCTTCCCAAATAAACTGATTTTGAGGACAAAGTAACAGGCAAATTTGCTTTTTGAGTTGACACCTTATATGATCTTTATCCATTTCCTCACTGGTTGAGGTTGTAGTTTGAGACTTTTATCCATGCTTCTGATGTAATCATTATTCTTTAAAATTATGTGTCTGTATATCTTTTTTCAAAGAACTGTTAATAGCCTTTGTATTGTTTATAACTGTATTTACATCAGTTTTTAAGAAAATTCTATGTTTCGCTTGTTTTGGTGCTCACTACCAGACCTTTAAAAGTGTAACCACCCATTCTTCATTTTAAAAAATTACCCCTGTTTGGCTGGGGTATTTATTTTAGTACTTTCCTGAGGAAAGTCAGGTGACAGAGGGAGGGGATGGATAGTGGTGATGGTGTTTCTGCCTGTGCTGTGTGAGCCCTGTTACATCTGTAAATATCTTTCTGCTTCTTCCGTACCTGAACAAACTGTGGTTTAAATCCTGTAGATATTTAATCATTAGCTTTTGCCATCTCGTATTGTAGAGGAGAAGTCTGAGATCAGTCATTTATTATAATTATATAAATATTTACCTATGTACATATCTTGTTTTTTCTTCTTTGATGTTTGAAAAATTATTATTCAGGATGTTTAGGACATTCAAAATAGCGTATTTTTTTAACCTGATCTAATATATTTTTTAGGAATTCTCATTATCCATATATCTCTCTTGTCTTTTGTATATATAATATTCTTTCTGGTCGTTTTAATGTTGGGAGCTTTCTGTCTGCACTGGTACCTGTAGTAATGGGCTGGCCCAATATGCCAATGTTTCTGTATTCTTTGAACTCTCTTTATGGAAATTCTACATTTATTATCATATTCAATGTTAGTACTTCAACTAATGATAGGGAAGCATCAACACTGTAAGTTGGTATAAGATACAGAAGCTCAGAGTTAATTCTGTATCTCTATTCTGCTCTTCAATAAAGCACCTGTATTAGTTTTCTGTTGCTGCTGTAACGAATTACCACAAACTCAGTGACTTAAAATGGCACAGATTTATTATCTTACAGCCCTGGAGGTCAGAATTTGAAATCAAGGTGTCTGCGGGGCTCTGTTCCTTCTGGAGGCTCCAGGGGAGAATCCCTTTCCTTGCCCTTTTGGCTTCCTTGGCTCACGGCCCCACGTCATTCAGACCTCTGCTTCTGTCATCATGTCTCCTTCTCCGACTCTCCTGCCTCTCTCTTTTACTTATAAGGATCCTGTGATTACACGAGGCTCACCGGATAATCCAGGAGAATCTCTGCATCTCAAGATCCTTAACTTAATCATATCTGGAAAGTCTTTTTTGCCCTCGAAAGTAACACGTTCACAAGTTCTGGACTTTAGGCTACGGATATTTAGGTGGGAGGCATTAATCAGCCCACAACAGTACCCTCCCCAGATGCACACAGTGCCTCATTCCCAGTTGAGTTGGTCTGTTTTCCAGTCCCCTCATCCTCTGTCTCACTCGCACATCTTTGCTGATTTCGATACAGTGTCCGCTGCGGGAATGCGTGTGGTGCTGACTCTATGTTTCTATTCCAGACACATGTTCTCCAGCCAAATGTAACTGTAACCTTTTTTCTTAGGAACTTCTTATTTATTTTCCTCATCCAGCCAGCACAATAACTAAAACATCCAGCATGTCTGAGCAAGGATACCACAATATATGGAAGTTTGCTTTTAATGGGGGATGAAATAAGGTTTTATGTTCCTAGAGAACCAGCAACACCGTAAGAATCTTCATTGCCTTCTTCTTTTCTTCTTCATTTCTGGAAAGTTTTATTCTACATGTCACTGCTGTGGTGTGTATTCCACAGCATCACTTCTGCTCCTTACAGCTTTTAAATACATTAAGATTCTCTTCTCAACTATTGAATTTCAAAACATTCTTTCTTTATTTCAGTTGCCCATGTTTAAATTTTTTTGAGCCTTTGAACTAAATCCCTTTTTATCTCTGTTTATCTCATTTTTTAAAAATTCTGTTTTCATAGAAACCAGGTTTCCTTGAATTTATGGAGAACACAAACCAGATAGTCTGAAATTTAATGGCATTTCATGCAATAAATCATTTTAGAAAAGTATATTTTTCCCTGCATTCTTTATTCTCTCCTGTTTAATTTACAAAATGTCTTCCTAGGCCCCATATTGGTTATATTTTTCTTTTGTAGTCATTTATAAATGGGGACAGTTCTGCCTGTCCTGGTATGTTCTCCAAAAATAAGGAGATGAATTATTTCAGACGCTGTTGCTCTCTACTCAGATGCCATTGGAGATGTTGTGTTACCCTGGCACCTGCTGCTTGTTTCATTGTATCACCTGTGCTTGTTCACAAGCCATTGTTTAAAGTGCCTGTGTGTGTACACGTGTGCGTGCACATTTGTGTAGGGGGAGGGGAAGCGGTGACGGGTGTGGTCTGATAACAACAGCTACCTGGAGTCAGTACTTCTCTTGACCTGACTAAATGTGATATTTTACTAACCTTTATCAAAATATACTTGGATATACATTAAATATATATTTAATGTAAATACTGGTTGGTGACTATATCTGAGTTGGCTCCTGGTGGGTAGTAAGTGGGTGGGGTGCTCAAGGTGCAGAGCTGCTCTTAGTTATCTGGGGACCCGCATTCTTTGTTAGTGGAGGGTGGGAGGGACTAGGTGCCAGGCAGTGGGCCAGCCCTTCTGGGCAAGAGGGGCTCTACCCAAGGAGTGAGGGCATGGACAGGGATTGGCCGGTGAGCTCCAGGAATGAGCTACCCCTGGAGGATCAGCGCTGTTGGGTGTCAGCTGCACAAGCTCTCGGCCTCCTGCGTGGTTGGATTCCCCCTTAGGACTCAGGAAATCTTTTTGAAAGTTTCAGCTAGTGTCAGCCATGTGCAGAACCAAGGGAGGGCTTACGCATAAGTCCTGGCTTGAAACGGGGGAGCAGGGCCCTCTGGTGTGGGCGTTCGTGGACACTAGAAATGCGGAAGGTCCAAGCAGAAGGTGAAAGTCAGCTTGCCACTCAGTTTTTTTTGTTTGTTTGTTTTTTCCAGTTGTCCCATCTGGGCTCAGTTCTCGGGGGATTTGGTTTTGTGTGATGGTGGAGGCCAATCACTGCCTCTCTCTGAGATGAGCCTCTGTTTCCTCATCTGTAAAATGGGGATCTTAGCGACTCCCACCTTCCAGGGCTCTCGTAGGTGTTAAATAAGATGATGCATTTAGCGTACTTACCTCAGTCCCCGGCACAAGAAGCTGTGCTCAACCAAATCGAGTTTTCTTTTCTTCTCCTTGAATGAGAGATACTCTGCTTACTTTAGAATTATTTGTTTCGCTTATTACAGCTTCTTTAACTTTATTATTATTACTTTTTAAAATTTAGCAAATAGTTATGTAGCACTTTAAAAAATTTTTTTTTAATTGCAGTAACATTGGGTTATAACAATGTATAGCTTTCAGATGTACATCGTAATATATTTCGAATTCTGTGTAGATTACATTATGTTCACCAAACAAAAACTAATTATAGTCCATCCCCTCACATATGAGCCTAATAACCCCTTTTGCACTACCCCCCCTTCCCCTATGGTAACCACCAATCCAGTCTCCATTGCTATGTGTTTGTTTGTTGTTGTTTTTATCTTCTACTTATGAGTGAGATGATACGGTATTTGACTTTCTCCCTCTGACTTATTTCCCTCAGCATAATACCCTCAAGGACCATCCATCTTGTCACAAATGGCCAGATTTCATCATTTCTTATGGCTGAGTAGTATTCCATCGTGTATAAATACCACATCTTCTTTATCCATTTGTCCCTTGATGGGCACCTAGGTTATTTCCAAGTCTTGGCTATTGTGAATAACGCTGCAGTGAACATAGGGATGCATGTATCTTTATGCCTTTGTGTTTTCAAGTTCTTTGGATAAATACCCAGCAGTGGGATAGCTGGATCATATCGTAGATCTGTTCTTAATTTTCTGAGGATACTCCAAACTGCTTTCCATAGTGGCTGCACCAGTTTGCACTCCCACCAGCAGTGAACAAGGGTTCCCTTCTCTCCACGTCCTCTCCAACACTTGTTGTTTCCTGTCTTGTTAATTATAGCCATTCTGACCAGAGTGAGGTGATACCTATGAGCCAGGCGTTGTTCTAAGTACTTTACATATGTCAACTCACCTAGTCCTCATGAAGTCCCCGTGAGGTAGGTACTATTTTATCCTCATTTTACAGATGAGAAAACTGTGGTACAGAGAGCTTGAGAAACCTCGGAGATACCTTACTAACAACTTTAAACCCAGGGACTCCGGCTTCACTTCACCCTTGACCATTAGGTTCAGCATTAGGTCAGGGTGTTGGGTGCAATCCAGTAACATTTTGTAAACTAATAGTCGGGAAATGGTAAAATATACAAGATGAAAAAAGATAATAGGTGAACTAAGAAATCTAATTTAAGACAAAAAGTGGGGTTGCTTTGCATTTCTCTGATGATTGATGATTTTGAGTGTCTTTCATGTACCTGTTGGCCATTTGTATGTCTTCTTTAGAGAAACGCCTATTCAAGTCCTTTGACCATTTAAAATCAGATTATTTGTGTTTTTGCTATTGAGTTGTAGGAGTTCATTTTATATTTTGAATATTAGTATCTTATCGGATATATAGATTCCAAATATTTTCTCCTGTTCTGTAGGTTGCCTTTTCACTCTATTAATTGTTTCCTTTGCTGTGCAGAAGCTTTTTAGTTTGATGTAGTCCCACTGTCTAATTTTGTTTTTGTTGCTTGTGCTTTTGGTGTCATATCCAAGAACTCATCACCAACCTCAGTGTCATGAAGATTTTCCCCTATGTTTTCTTCTAGGAGTTTTACATTTTTGGTCTTACGTTTAACCTTTAACCCATTTTGAATTGGTTTTTGTGTATAATGTAAGATGTGTCTACTTTCATTCTTTTGCGTGTAGATATCTAGTTTTCCCAGCACTGTTTGTTAAAGAGACTCTCCTTTCCCCATTGAGATATCACCCCACACTCATTGGGATGGCTGTTGTCAAAAACATGTAACAAATGTTGACAAAGATGTGGAGAAATTGAAACCCTTCTACATTGTTGGTGGGAATGTAAAATGGTTTAGCTGCTGGGGAAAACAGTATGATGGTTCCTCAAAAAATTAAAAAAAGAATTACCGTGTCATCCAGCAATCCTACTTCTGGGTCTGTATCCAAAAAAACTGAAATCAGGATCTCAAAGAGATATATGCATGCCCATGTTCATTGCAGCATTATTCACAATAGCCAAGAAATGGAAACAACCAAATATCCATTGACAGGCAAATGGATGAAGAGAAGGTGGTATATACATACAATGGAATATTATTTACTCTTAAAAAGAGGGAAATCCTGCAATATGTGACAACATGGTTGAACCTAGAGGACATTATGCTAAGATAAATAAGCCAGTCACAGAACGACAAACGCTGCATGATTCTACTGTATGATGTATCTAAAATAGTCAAACTCATAGAAGCAGAAATTAGAATGGTAGTTGCCAAGAGTTGGGGGGAAGAGAGAATAGGGAGTTGCATTTCAATGGATAGAAAATTTCAGTTATGCAAGATGAATGAATTCTAGAAATCCACTGTACAAAGTTGTGCCTATAATTAACAATACTGTATTGTAGACTTAAATTTTATTAAGAGGGTGGATCTCATGCTAAGTGTTCTTACCACTCACACACACAGACACACACAGACACACACACAGACACACACACAAGACAGAAGGTAGGAACAGTAAGAGAGTTTAGGAGGTGGGGTGTATTTCATATTCTTAGCATTAATCAATGTGTATTGATTTTCCAGGCAAATACTGGGCTATGTTAAGGGATCAAAGGCAGAGTTGCCACCCTCAAGAAGTGGTTCCCTCTCAGGCGGAGGTTTACAAGCTAACAGCCAAGGGAAGACTGAGCTTGCCTGGGGATGGTAGGTTGGGTGATGGTATAGCCTGGTATGCTAGACACAGTCCTGGTTTGCATGTATTGTTCTCCAGCATAATTATTAATAACAGTCCTTTTCTCTCTGGGAAGTGTCCTGGTATAGCTAATAAATTATATATTCACCTTAGGAATGGAATGGAGGGAGGTGCAGGGAACAAAGTGGAGGTGAGAAAGGTTTCATTTGGCTGTTCTGAGGGGTTGGCTAGGCTGCTTCCCTCTCTGGGGGTCAGTCAGGTCTCTGCAGAGGAGTTGGTTGGACCAGCCACTGTCTATGTTTCTTTTTTTTCCCCCCTAGCTTGTCTAGACTCTCACAATACACATTTTGGGGTGAAACTAAACCCTGAAAGGGTGACTTGTAATTTGTACAGGAGACACAGAGCCTGTCTGTAGTACCAGCTTTTCCTGCTCAGCTCTTTCTGGGCCCCCCTGCTTGACTGATTACAATAAATGAGGTGTCATTTAAGAACGGGTGACGTGGAGATTGCAAGTATTGGGCCGAAAGTACAAAATATTAATTGATAGAAAAGTAATTAATGAAAACCTAATTAAAGCAGACATCCTATGCAGGGCACTCCTGGAATCCTGGGACGTTCTCAATTACCAACTTTCCTCTGAGCTTATAGTGCATAATTGAGAAGTATTAGGCTCTAATGGATGAGATTAATACAAAAATTAATTAATGAAAAAGGAAATTAAATGTGAGTTTGTTAAAAGTTTCCAGGGATGGGTACATTACACCAGAACAGTAGGTGCTAGAAGGTTCATTAATGAAAATCCTCACAAGTGACAAAGTCTCGTATGCGGAACCAACGTTGGAGGCCCCCTTTCTGTACCCAACCTCCCCTTGCATTATTTGTCCCCGTCAAATAGCATCTGATATCAGCTCGGGCTGCAAGAACCAAGGGAAAGTCTGAATGTGGAAGAATCAGAAGTTCTTCATTATTTTGGAAGAGAGCAAGTGCCTTCTGGCCTCCCTCTCCTGCAGCTTCGTTCATGTAGAAAAGGGTAATCAAAGACTGAGTCTTTTGGTCACTCAAAAAGAAATAGAATATCAAATCAATGTGGAGTATGATATTAAAAACAAATTTACTTTTCCTACAGCTACATGAAAAATGAACTTCTTTTCATATCCAGGTGACCTGTTTTTATAAACGTTTATGAACAAGTGGCGTTTGCAAGGGTCCCTAATTGTGTTGGCTTGCCACGCGCTCTGGCTCCCGGGTGCTTCCCTGTACCGCAACTTGACCTTCTGCAGGATTCATTGTTCTGTTCTATTGATCTGTAGTTAATCACTTCTGAGTTTCGATTTTTCTCCCTTGAAATGATTCAGGGACTTCAGGCATGCTCAGGGCCATTCGTGACGCTGCACTAGCTGTTTCTGAAATTTGGCGTGCACCAAAGTCTCTTGAGGAGTTTGTTAAAAGTATGCGGATTCCATGGTTGCATCCCCGAATGAGGCTACTTCTTTCGCTCCGGGGTGTGGCCCAGGAATCTGCATTTCCAATGAATGGTTTAGACACAGGTGGCTTGGGCTCTGGGATCTTTGCCACAGAATGAAGGGGCACCCACTTTTAATTCAAAGACGTGGGTGCTATGGGGACCGAATGTTTGCATCTCCCCAAAGTACACGTGTTGAATCTAATGGCCAATGTGACGGTATTCAGAAGTGGGGCCTTTGGCAGGTGATTAGGTCACCCTCATGAATGCTTATGAAGGAGGTCCCAGAGAAATCCCTTGCCCCTTCTGCCATGTGAAATTACAGGGAAAAGACAGCTGTCTAGGAAGTGAGGTCTCACCAGACACAGAATCTATTGGTACCTTGATCTCGGGCTTCCCAGCCCAGAACTGTGAGAAGTAGATTTCTGTTGTTTATAAGCCAGTCTGTGGTATTCTGTTATAGCAGCCCAAATGGACTAAGACAGCAGCTGTCCTGGACTCCATTTATGTGCCTCCCTGGTTCTCTTGGCCCTCTCTGTTCTTGCTCAATGTGTAGTCCTGCCCACTGCTGCTGCCACCTTAGCTCCTAACAGCACTGATGGTCTGAGCCTCCACTTGGGGAGAGAGCCGACTTTGGCACAGCCTCCATCGCATACACCGTGGTAGGAGCTGCCATGTCTGGTGCCACGTTTGAGCAGACGGGGTTTAGATGAGCTGTGATCTGCCTGTCCCAAGGGATGCCTAGAGGACCTTGGGTATCACAACCTGTACAGCAAGAGTCAGACTCTCTGTTCAGGATGAACTCCAACCAGGGAGCCAGGAGCACCGTGGTACCCAAGCACCTGGCTGTGTTTGCTTTTGAGTCTATGGCCAGCCGGGAAGGTGCTGTCCTGTGCTGGTTTTCCCTCCTTGCCTCTTTCACTTCTCCTTTCCCTTCACTTTTGCTTCCCTCATGTTGCACCTCACACCAAGTTTAGTGAGAATGCCTTGCTGGGCCTTTGTCCTGGGGCAGCCACGTACTTTGCTGCCTGGGGTTCCTGAGCAGGTCAGAGAATCTTAGTGAGCCTCAGTCTCTTCATCTGCTAAATGGGTACAATGATCTTAGTCCTTTAAAAGCTCATTAAAATGTATATTTATAAGTTTATAATTTATTTATATTTACAATGTAAATTTATTAATTTATATTTATAATTTAAATACGAATAGGATAATATTATAATAAAGACATTAATAATCATCATACTAATTATGATTATGCCTTTCAGTTATGATAATTTGGCTCATTTTAGGAAGACATCGAATATGCAGTTAGGAGGGTGAACCAAAACCTACGTTGCTTGAGAAGTCTGCTCTCCAGAATGTGGCCTACGGCCTGTTAAAAGATGCTGCTTGCAAAAGACAAACAAATAACAACAAACAACAAAAACAACAAACAAACAAACATTAAGAACCAAGCGTGGGAGATTCTGGGATTGTAGGCTTTTGATACAGGACTTCTCTGGGTCTGTCAATTGCCTGTTTCCCTGTCCTGCAGCTTGACTGACCGTCTAGTAACCTAGAGTCACCAGGTCATTAATGCCTCTGGGCCTCACAGGGTTGTGGTAAGGATTCAGAGTGTTCATAGAGATAAGCTGTAGAATGGTGTCTGGTACACAGTGAAACCTCAATAAACGTTAATGATGATTCTTCCTATGATTTATATTGATATGGTGATGTGTGTTGTGAATTGCTAAGAGGGGACAGAGTATGCAGTGTTTCTTAAACTCTCGTCCCTAGAGAATGAGCTTGTGTATATATATTCCTCCTTCCCCTCCCTGAACCTCTCCTCTCTCTTTCTTCTCCCTTTCTACCTTTTTTCCTCCCTTCTCCTCCCCGACTTTTTCCTCTTTCCCTCTCTTCTCTCCTCCGTTCCCTTCCCCTCCACCCCTCCTCCATGTTCCTTTCCCAATATGGCAATACCAGGGAGATCTCCTTGGAAAAAGGTGATCCAGAAAGAAGTAGCATCATTTGAAGCCTGGCTATGTTTCCCAACTCAGGCCAAATTCAAAGGAGATGCGGTAGTCTCTGTAGAATCTATTCCATTTTCCTTCTGTAGCAGTAAGTCTCTTTTACCTCCTTTCTTCCTCTCTTCCTTTCCTTCTTTCAAGAGGGTGACTGCAAATGGTTAAGGAAGCAAATAGACGTTGATTGTCCATCTTCTGAAGACATGGATGACGTGGCCCTCGCCTTCCTGGAACTTACAGGCTGGAAGACCTGCTTGATAGGCAAACTCTTGGACATACCACTGGTTATCATTTAAGAATAGAAGATACAGAAATCAATATGATGTGTTAGGATGCTTGCTCCCATCCCGAACCAGGGCAGGGAGATTTGGCCCAGGAACACTCGCTTACATCTTCCAATAATCCTTCAAGTTCTGCTCAGCAATGGCCTCATCCTGGGTCTGCTTCTCCATGGTTCTTTCTAGGGAAGAATGTGCTGACCAGAGAGTGTGAAAATCCGGTCTGACTGAGAGGTCTGTTTCTTCTAGGAAAGCAATACCCTGGAATCTGGGTTATACATCAACTCTTGTGAGTTGGATACTAAGTTAGTCCCACTGAGGCCAATCAACTCTGACAGGCTTGAGTTCAGAGTGTGCAGTGCCAAGGGCCTGGCTTCACCATGGTACAGCCGCCCTATCCTTGGGAGAGGTCTGGGAGGCCCTGTTGTTCCTGTGATATCTCTCAGGATGTGGTACTTCCATCTAGGGCAGTGGTTCTCAACTGGGGACGATTTTGGCCCTGTGGGGCATTTGGCAATGTCTGAGCAGTTTTAGTTGTCACAACTGGGAGAGGTACTAATAGCATCTAGTGGGTGGAGGACAAGGATGCTGCTCAGCATCCTACAGAGCACAGGACAGGTCCCACAACAAAGAATTATCTAGTCCAAAATGCTAGTAATGCCAAGATTGAGAAACCCTGCTCTAGACGGGCTCGGTCATCTGGGGTCTGCCTTGGAGGGACAGCCAAGAGTCGTCATGGGGGAATCCTGCTGCCTTTGCATAAGCTGGAGGAGTGGGCTTCTCCACAGGCTGGGCAGCCTCGGATAGAGGACTCCTCTGAGTCCAGGTCTTTTAGGTGTGTGGTGGACTCTGTCCTGTACTGGCTAACTGCAGGTGGACGTGAGAAGCCACTTCCCATGCAGGAGCGGAGGTTATTCAAATTCTCCCTCAAACAAGCAATAAACTATGGCTTCACTGCAAACTAACTGATGCTTCTGTCTTGTGGGATCCACTCAGGGATGGTAGCGGATGTCATGGCAAGGGCATGTAGAGTCAGTTAGACCTGCTTTCAAATCCTGGCTCTACCTCTTATTGAGCTGTGCGACCTTGGGTAAGTTTAAGTTTCTTAACATCTCTGAGCCTCAGTCTTCTCATCTACACACTGAGGGGTGGTCATGCCTGAGAGCTTGGCAGTGGGGGAAGGGACAGCTCTGTCTACCCCTTCTCATCTTCGTGCAGCCTTGCCCCTCTGCTGGCTCCCGGAGAAAGGAACTGCCATTTGTTTGGATTTCTTTTCTTTCCCTCCACCCTTGTACTCTCTTTGGGGATGGCTTGGTCCAGTTTTCTTTGCAGGTTCTGCAGAGGAAGGAGTGGTGTTAAAAAGAGGAAAGCTGATGGAGAAGGGACGCATTTCAGTCATGAACTAGGGCGTGAATGTGTCTACAAAAGGGGCTGTCTTGGGATGTGTATCCATCCCAAGAGTTTTTAAAAGTACACACACACAAAAAAACCACCCTCTGATCAGGTGCCTGCAATTGGTGCTTTTTTATCTATTTTAGAGATGAGAAAAGAGAGCCTCAGAGAGGTTCAGTGTCTACCCAAGGTCACACAGCAAGGTGCTGGCAGATCTCTTTCCAAACCCCTTTCTCTGTAATCCTTTCTCAGGATTGTCATGTGGACCAAATGGAACAGTATGTTTAAGAACTTAGAGGGGCGGCTGGGGTGTGTTTTTTTGTTTTTGTTGTCTTTGTGCTTCGTGGCTACACAAAAAGAGACAAGAAAGTTCCAATGGAGCAGGACATGCATTACCTTATTTGGTTTGTGCAACCTTGTGATTCTGGCTCCATGGACCAATCCACTTTGGTGATTGTGCCAAGTGAGATGGATGGGGCCCAGGCTCCAGGAAAGGTTTCACTGGTCCAGGAGGATGCTGTGATGGGTGGACTTGGCTGTGTGAGGAGCAAGCTTGTGGCAGGTAGCCGGATGAAGCCTTGCAGGAGGAGAGAGAGGAGGCTGGACACTGAGTGGCCCATGACCCTATCCTGCTACCTTTGAGTTCTCTCTCTTGACCTCTGCCTCCTCTTTAACCATGACAGTTTCCTTATAGCTCATAGTCTGGGGGCTAGAACCAGGGGTCTGGATATTTTTCCTTAAAATGGAGGTTTTTGGTCTTAAAAATATTTTCTTGGCCAGGCACTGTATCTGGCTCTTTGACATACTTCATGTTATTTATTCCTCATA
This sequence comes from Equus caballus, assembly GCF_041296265.1. Taxonomy (NCBI): domain Eukaryota; kingdom Metazoa; phylum Chordata; class Mammalia; order Perissodactyla; family Equidae; genus Equus; species Equus caballus. The sequence continues at coordinate 33,556,278 of NC_091705.1, read as the reverse complement.
GCAACTCTGGGAGGTAGTTGCAATTATCCACGATCTACAGCTGAGGAAATTGAGCCTCACACAGCATGTGAGTGAGTGAACTGAGCTTTCGACTCAGGGCTGTGTGACTCAGTCAGTCATCAAAGCCTGCTGATAACGCTTGAATCTACTTCTGCTTCCCTGTGTCCACTGCCGTTATCCCAGGCCAAGCTACCATCAACTGTCACCTGGACCGTGGTGACAGACTGTGCACTCCTCCCCCAGCACTCACTCTGGTTTCCGTTCGATCCATTTCCTGCTCCAAAGATATTGAAATCTTAGCTCCTCAAGGATTAGGATCTTATTTCAAATATCTATTGCTGAATCCCCAGTGTTTAACATCATGCCTGGCACGTGGTAGGTGCTCAAAAATGTTGTGAATGAATAATGGATGGATGATTAGATTTACATTTTAGAAAAATTATCCTGATGAATGTGATTTGCCTATCCATCCATCCATTCTCCATCTATCCATCCGTCACCCATACACCCATTCATCCATCCATCTATCCATCCATCTATCCATCCTTCGACCCCTCATACATCCATCTCTTTATTCCTATCTATCCAATCCATCATTTATCAGAGCAGGAAAAAGGCAAACACATTGAGTGCTGTTAGGTCGGACTCCAATAGGTATTATAAAAGAGCTCTTTGATGAAGAAAACATCATATTATTTCTTTTTAAGAGTGAATCAAGATAAAAGCAGGCACTTTTCATGAGTTAACATGTGTCTTAAAATTCGGACCTTCATCTAAAATATTAAAACACAACCTGTGCCTTTTCTAATTTTCTCCGTAGATGATCAGAGACAGCATGAGTAATTCAAATACAAGCTCAGTTCTAATTCTTTGCCTGTTAGAAAGCCACTTGCACTTTGGGGTGCAAAACAGAGATTGCAGACATATTAATATTTAAGAGCTTGGAGGCTGTCTAAGCTAAGGTACAGGCATGCAAAACAAGTACTGGGTTACAGAGTGGATTTTTCTCTTGTCCAGTTGGGGGGCTGTTGAGCCTCATCCATAGGTTCCCCTCTACCATCCCAGGTACCACCCAGAACAGCAGGGACCCCCTTCTGCCGCTGAGGTTGGGTTTGGAGCCTTTGGCCCCTCAAGAGGATGCCGGGGATTCCACGCTGCTTCCACAGACTTGTGCCTGTGGTCATAGTTAACAAAGACAGCTGGGCGAGGAGGAACGAGATTACCAGTGCAGGAGCCTCATAAATATGAGATGAGACGGCTGGGATGGAAACGAAAGTTGAGATGCTCCAAAATAAAGCGTGAAAGAGTCCTGGCCCTGTATAAGAACAGGATTGATCTCTGTACGCTGACAGAATGTACGATTTCCCTTCGCTTTACTACAGTGCTTCTGTTTCTATAGAAACCACCAATTTTATAGACAGATCAGCTCTGCGCGAAGGCGCGGAGAGTTCAGTTTGAAGCCAAGTGCTGTCAGGGCAAAGGCACTCCCAACCTGGGGGAGGGGCCTTTCTTCTTTGCGAGCTAACTAGCTCTCCTGGGGATAGTTAATGATTACCGGGCTTGGAACCTGTCACTATTATTATGATAACACTCGGAGTGCTTCTTTCCTTCCATAGAGCCCCGAAGGCACCGAAGGCACAACTGGTTCTAGGGCTCCTAGTGCATTCTTGCGGAGGGCAGAGGCACGTGTTCTTTCCTCTTTCTTTCATTCATTCGCTCATCAGATATGTACTGATATTTTAGCACCAGACACTGCGCTGAGCCCCGGACGAGTCCACGCCATGGTAAGGGAGACAGACAGGCAAATCGATAACTTCATTTCAGTTCTACAGAGAGGTTTTTCTGGCCAGGGCTCCCTGAGAGAGAAATGCCTGGTGTTGCGTGGATCGCGGGGATGGTCTGGCAAAGATGAGCAATAGTATAGTGGTTTAGTTACGTTTGCTGCCTAAGTTATCCCCAAACCTAATAGTGTCAACCAACCACCGTTTTATGTGTGCATGATCCTCTGGGTCACAAATTAGGGCAGGGCACAGTGGGAAAATTTATCTCTGCTCCATAGTGTTTGGGGCCTCAGTTGGTGGCTCAGAGGCTAAAGACGGCTGGCGTGGCTCTAACGGGTCCACGTATTTTGAATATTGATTCTTCTCCATATGGTATCTGCTGGGGCTGGAATGTCCAAGAGTCACTCTTCTGCTCACTGTCTTGCATCTGGCTGGGTTGGCTAGAACAGCTGGGGGTTAGTTGGCATCATTCTCTTTCTCCACCAGTTTGGGCTTTCTTACATCATGGCATTCTCAGGATAGTCGAACTTCTTCCACGGGGTGGATGCTGCGAGGCTTTTTATGACCTAGCCTCAGAAGTTCCAGAGCATCACTACCACTGCATTCTATTGGGAAGACAAATCATTAAGGCTAGAGCAGAGTTAAGGAGGAGGAGTAGGCTCCACCTGTCAGTGGAGGAGTGGCTTGCATGTCTGGGGAGGGAAGGAATTGATGGCAGACACCTAGGAGTTGAGCTTCCCCACAGAAGCTTCCCAAGTTTCTGTTTTCAGAAATGGGGTGGGTCCCTAATGGAGAGGAAGTCAACATTATAGTGGGCTGTTGTTGGACACTGGATCTATCAGGTGGGGTGAGGACAGTATGGGGCGGGGGGTTGTCCTGCACATGGTGAGGGGCTTTCGGCTCAGATTTCGATTCAGGGAGTGTGTTCCCAGCAACGTGTCCATGTGGCAGAGGTCATAAAAGTATCCATGGACAATTGGGTATGTGGATCTGATGCTCAAAGTGGAATCAGGCCTGTGACATAGACTGGCAGCCATTGTTCTAGCTGGGGCTGCTGGTTATGCCTGGTAGACTCCAACCCAAACTGGCATAAGCAAAAAGGAAGTTTATTGAATCATTTAATTGAAAACTCCTGGGGTTGGTTCTCCAAACATAGCTGGATCAAGAATCTCACATGAGGCGATTAGTTTCTGGTCTCTCTCTCATCATTTCACTTTGCTTTTTTGTGAACTGGTGGAACTCCTAGGTATGATTTCCTCCTAGGGAGGCAAGATGGCCACATTCTTACAACTCTAAGCTCAGTGAAAACAAGAGAGCTGCTTTTCACCAACCATTGCATTGGCTTGTATTGGGTCACATGACCATCCCTGAACCATTCACTTTGGCCAGGGGCATGTGGGGTTCTGATTGGTCAGCCCTGAGTTAGGTGCCCACACCTGGGGCAGGGTGGAGTGGGGAGGGGCAGCTCTCCAGAGGATGATCCAGATGTTCTTAGAGACCAATGATGAATGGGTATAACGCAGCCCGAACAGCACTGCCCTCTCCAGGTGGTATTTGAGGCCTAGGGAATAAATGAGATAGTCTAGGAGGAGAGTGTTATTGAGTGAGAATGGGGCTCAGGACAGGGCCCTGAGGAGCATCTAAGGGACAGGCTAAGGAAGTAGACATCATAAAGAAGGCAGAGAAGAGTCCCTGGGGAGGTGGGAGGAAAACCCGTAGTATATAGCTTTCTAGAAACCCAGGGAAAGATGCGTTTCAGGAGGGAGGGAGTGGTCAGCATTGGAAATGCGTTGCAGAAAGCAAGTGAAATTCACTCATTCATTCCACAGATATATACTGACACCCAGTGCGTGCCAGATACTGTTCTAGTCCTGGGGATACTAAAACTAACAAAACAGACAGAATTCCCTGCCTCAGGGATCTCACATCCTACATAAGGCTGAAGGGTGGTCGCTAGAGTCGGTGACAAGGTGGACACTCAGTGACCCTGGTGAAAACTGTTTCACTGGAGCTCTGGGGAAGAGTGGCAGAATGCACTGGGGTGGAGAGTGAGTGGAAGGTGAGATGATGGGAAAGGTGAGTGAGGACAACTCTTGCAAGAAATTTGCTGGTCAAGGGGAGGAGAGAAAAGGATCAAGGGCAGGAGTGGACGAGACAGTGGGCGAAATTTTTAGTTTAGGTTTTCTTAAATTATTATTATGAGAGCAGGGCTCTCTCTTTCCATGCATATGTTAATTATTCTTCTGTTGTGATATTGGATGTGGTCTGATCCCCCAGAGAAGACCTCTTTACTTGTCTATTTGCCTGAAAGAGATGCAGGTGGACCCTTGGAGGTACAGAAGTAATACTAGAATTTTCCGTGCCCCAAAGAGAAGGGCACGGGAGTCCTGCCATCCAGAGAGAAGAGGAAGAGACCCCCCCATCCCACCCCCTTTAGTGCCGCTGCTGCCTGAGGATGGAGGAGGCAGGGCAGCCCTAAAGCATCCACAAGAGGCAAGGAGGATGCGTTTTAACTTGCTTAGGTCTCTCCATCCTAAACAAAACAAAATAAATAATTCAACCTCCCGGTGAGTCTGTGTTCTTGATTCTAACTTCCTTCTTCTCCCTCACGGTGCCAGCTGCTTGTGAGTGGTGGATTGGGTGGACTGCAGGTAGTGTGGGGGTAGGGGCTGGGATAATGTGGATAATTGGCCCCTGGGTAATTGAGAGTTGATTGTAATTAACCTAATTTTGGAAGCTCAGCGCGAGATCCCATACCTGCAATTCTCAGGCAACCGGGTCAGAAACGTCTTTACAGCTGCTCTCTTTCACCTGACTTTAAATCAATGGTTCTCTGCCAAGGTCCGTTTTGCCCCCCAGGCAACATTTGGCAAAGTCTGGAGACGTTTTTGGCTGTCACAACTGGGAAGGGGTGCTACTGGCATCTAGGGGTAGAGGCCAGGATGCTGCTAAACACCGTACAGTGCACAGGGCAGCCCCCCAGAACAAAGAATTACCTGCTTCAAAGGTCAGCAGTGCCGAGGTTGAGAACCCTGCTGTTTTTGTGGCAGAGGGGAGAGGCCATGAAGGGAGGAGAGTGAAGAAAGAGAGGAAGACTTCGTGCAAGAACTACATGAGTAAATACTGCAAATGATTCTGAGACTCCCGCTAGAAGATAATGGATGTTCAGTACTGGACTGATTTTTTTGCCAGAGAATTCAGTGGTTGCATTTATAGTCACAACTCAGGGCCCTTGTCTAAGGAGCTGATAACATTCGGACCCCGTGTCACGCGTGTAACATTCTCTGCTGATGCCACAGTGGGGTCAGACCACAATCTGTCGTCCTCACCGCTGAAGTACAGCAAAATTTAAACTCTCAGGGTTGCTTAGTTCTTGAGATTGCTGGGTTTTGTTTTCTTTAGCAAAAGCGCACAAGCACATAAATATTAATGTTTTCCTTTCTCTTTATGAGCCATGCACCTCCCAGGACTGGGCAGGGCTGGACTCTGGTATCCCTAACTGGTCCTGCCACCTGCTGTGGTCCTCCCCAGGTGATGGACTCGGGGAGATGCATCTTCACCGAGGGGCTCCTGCAGATGGAGAAAGTTTCCAGATGGATATGATTCTGATTCTCCACTTCTTAGCGGGTCCGGGTAGACTGAGAGAAGATGGGTCATCAGCTCTGTGTCTCAGTCGGTGCCCCTCACTCGAGAATTTGACATCTCTCACTGGCCGGTCGTCAAAACTCCGATAGACATGCTGACCCAGCTACCACGTGCATGAACCTCTAAGACAGTATGCAAAGTGAAAGAAGCCAGACGCAGAGGTCACATATTATATGGTTTCATTTGTGTGAAATGTCCAGAATAGACAAATCCACAGAGACAGAAAGCAGATTAGTGGTTGCCAAGGGCTGGGAGGAATGGGGAGTGGCTGCTTAATGGGTAGAGGGGTCTTCTTTGGGAGTGATGAAGTGTTTTGGAACTAGACAGAGCTGGTGGTTGCACAGCATTGTGAATGGACTAAATGCCATTGAATTGAACATTTTTAAATCATTAATTTTATGTTATATGAATTTCACCTCCATTCAAAGAAAAAAATAACCTGATGGGCACAGCGCCTCAGTCAGTCCATCTCCAGACCACAGAGCCCTGGGCTTATCCCACACTGCAGGGCCGGGGTGGGCACCAGGGGAGGGGCCCTCCTTCAGGGCAGCCATCCCCTCAGAGGCCCTGATGGGAGAGGCTCTGCCCTGTTGGACGCTGGAAGCCGGGAGCGTCAGCTGCGGCTTTGTCTCTTTCATGTTCCATTGGAGGTGATAAATGAAGCTTTGCATCTGCTTCACGGCAGATTAGTCCCGGGAGAGGCAGCAGACACTCTGGCAGACACGTTTAAATCCTCCTCAGTAGCTGGCTTCCTGCAGGATATAAAATAGAGCCGGGAGAGCGGGGAGAGCGAGCGTTCCACCAGCGGCCATTACAGGCGCGGTGGCCAGCCAGCCTTCTTCCTGGGCTCTGACCCCCAGTGGCTCAGCAGATGCAGGGGTGCAGAAGACAGCCCGTTTTTGCCTACATCCCTGTGCTTCACCTCGGGGGGGGCCTGTGATGCTTGTGTTTAGTCCCAGACCTGAGATAAACTATCCACCAGTGGTGGTTAGTGGTGACAAAAGTCAAACAGGTGTCATTTATTAGCTGCATGACCTTGACAAATTATTTAACCTCCCTGTGCTCCAGTTTCCTCATCTGCAAAATGGTGATGATAATACCTATCCCACAGGAACCTGTGAGGTTTAGATGAGCATATAGAAACACAGGTACTTATATTTATACATAAAGTATATATATATCATATAAATATTATATATAAATACATTTAATAATACATTTATAATATAATGTTATAATTATACATAAAACAAATATTTATAATATGTTACATATAATAAACATACTATGTATATTATATGTAATATGAGATACACACACACACACACACACGCACCCCTGACTCCTATAATGTCTGGCCCACAAATGATGCCAGCACATAGTCATCTTGTCTGTAAAATGGTAGAGTGAGTTCATTTATTCATTTGTTCAGAGAGTTTATTGAGCTCCTAATATGTGCCAGGCACAGGGACTAGAGGAGCTAAGATGAGCATATTCCCTGCCGTCGCGAAGCTTCCATTGCCAGTGGAGAGAGAAAATAAGACATCAAAGACAAGCATAATTATAAATTGTAGTAAATACTATGACTGAAAGCAAGCAAGAGCTAAAGGTGGAAAATAGCCTAGTGTGGACTTTATATATGTGGCTGGGAAGGGCTTTTCTGAGGAGATGCTATTTAAACTGAGACCTGACCAAAGAGAAGGTGCTGGTCACGTGAGAAGTGGGGAGTTTCCAGGTGGAGAGCACAGCGGGTGCAAATGCTCTGAGGTGGGAGAGAGCTCGGCCTGTTCGAGGAACTGAGTGAAGACCAGTGAGGTGGGGGGATAGCATGCGAGCAACGTGGCTCCAGAGAAGGTTGGAGGAGTGGAAGGGGGTGATCTGTATGTAGGGCCTCACGGGCCGTTTCCAGGAATGTGGAGCCTATTCTAAGCTGAAAGCTAGGCCAATGCAGGGCAGTGGTGGGACTGGATTTTTGTTGGAGGGAGGTCCCTTTGCTGTTGTGAGGGAGAATGGTTTGGAGAGATTTGGGAGTGGAGCGGGAAGAGCAGCATGCAAGTTCTTGCATTCCTCTCCATGAGAGATTCGACACTTGCTTTTCTTGTCTGCATAGGAGGAGAGAAATTCTAGCAGAATTTCTTTCAGGTCCTCCAACTCCAAGATCCTAAACGGATGTCTTCTCTGCTCTCCCATGCTTGTTTTTTAGAAGTCTTCATGGCTTAGTGGGGGCTGGTGGGCACAGGGTGTGGAAGGTGCCATTGGAGGCAGACGAAACCCAGATCCTCCTTGGGCTCCTTATTTTGACTGTGTCATCACCTGTGAGTTGACTCTAATGAGTGCAGTTCCACTCGTGACCAGACTCTCTTGGAGCAGAGGAAGCTTAAATAATTTCAAGGAGGTTTATTGTTTTGAGCCCTATGTTGAGAGAGAATAATTAGTTGGCTTCAGAGCCTTTATGCAAGACGAAGGGAATGTAGGGGATGCAACAGCAAGGAAAGTAGGAGATTCTGGCCAGGGTGGAGGTTGTGCTTCCTATTTCTTCTGCCTGATTTGCACCGTTCCAGAGAACTGAAGCCACTTGGTGGGAGAGGTTCCCCAGGAGAGACTGTTGCTGTCCAGCGCCTGGCGCCTGGGAGAGGAAGAGTAAGCTGCTGGGTCTTCAGCCGGCAGACTTCTCATTAAGCCAGGCTTCCCTCAGCCTGCTCAGCTCCAGGCATTGGGCCAAAGTTTCTAACCTGAGGGTTCTGCATACCCAGCCACAATCCAATCCCCAAAAGGGCTGGCTTTAGAACAGTTGGTCAGTTCCAGCAACTTGTGAGCTCTGATCTTACTGCTCTGGGCTGATATCCACTGCGTGTCTGGGGACTTCTTGGGATACTTTCCACACTGTGACATTTTCCTAATCTCAGCCTTTTTGGCAGCCAGGCAACTGGGCTTCTGCCTGCGTGTCCTTGAAATGGGAATCTTGGCTGAGCCGAGAAGCTCTGTTGAAAGACCCTTTTCCCCCTCAAGTTGTGTCTGGGTTCTCAATAAATGAATGATTGAAATCAATGCCACAGAAAAACTTCAAATGACAACAAGCCATGGGCCCTTCTCCTGAAGAGTGGAAGTGCTAAATATTAAAATCTGTGGATGCCAAGTCCTATATCAGAGTTTAATATGCAATTAATGTAAGCCTTCTCCATTTATTCAACAAGGATTTATGGACCTCTGACCAAAGTAAGAAAGTAATAATAGACATTTATGGAGCACTACTTATATGCTGGCAAGTGCCAAAATATTCTGTGTATATTAACTCTTGGAATCCTCCATCGACTTCATGAGGATGGTACTGTCACTATCCTTTTTGAGGATAGGATATGTAAGACTTAAAGGAGTTGGCCACTTGCTAAAGGCAATTTAGCCACAGCTAGTGGAGGTAGGATATGAACTTAGGCCACTTCGCTCTCCTTTCATCCTTAGTCTAGAGCAAGCAGGCCAACGTTAAACAAACACCTAGACAACCACAAAACCGATAAAGGATATGAAAGCAAAGTCCCCTAAAAGGGTATGATGGGGTACCCCGCCTGTCCTTTTTTCATGGGGTTGGTCAGGGAAGGCTTCTGTAAGGAAAAGTCATGAAGTACCTGTCCCATCCAGAAATACCATATGAGTTCTGCCATTGGTTTGTATATGCTCTTCTCTGGGAGCTGTGACTGGGGTAGGTAGATAGCTGACCTGTCTTTCCTCTCATTTGTGGAATGCTCAAACCTCCTCTTGTCTCTCTTATCCCTCTTGTTCCTCGTCAGCCAGTGTGAACATGCCATTCCCATTTCTATTTGTAGAATGTCTTTGGGCTGGGCATGTGCAAATGCTCCACGATACCTTCAGAATTAGGTCTCCATCAATTGACTTCTTGGGACAGCGGTTCCCCTTGGGTGGCCTGCATTTCATTCCAGCCATGGCCACAGTGCTTCTGCAGCCTGAGTGCTCTTCGCCCTGAGCTCAGCCCTTGGCTCCTGCCCCTGTCCCTTGAGGAGAGTTGTATTTTGCTGTTTTTGGTTGGAAGAATGACTTCTCAATTGCAATGTGCTAAAGAAGGGCTACTTTGGTGTGGTCTCTTCCGTGACACAGTCTGGGTTGTGCCTTTTAGTGTTCCAACTACAGGGGCCACTGAAGACAATGCTGTCTGAGCGTGTCTTGACCAGTATGATATAGCCTCCCTTTCACAAGAGCTACATGAAATTTTCTGACTTCAGCATAATTTTCTGCTTGAAGGATGTTACCATGCTACTAACACTTCCTTCCCCAACCTCAAGGAGTTCACGGCCAAGCAGGGCGTATGAGAGTACCCTGTGAAGTTTAAGTCCCATCTCTCTCTTTCTGGTATCTCAGGGAGTGGCATCATTAATGGGTGTTTTAGGAAGGTTGATCTGGGGCTCAGAAGGACTGGGAAGGACAAACATGAAGCATGGAGACTGGTTAAGAGGCCATAGCAGTTGAATTAGGTGGGGAGTTGTAGGAATGAGGGAAAGGATTGAATGTGAGTGACACTGTGAGTGGGAAGATTGGTGGCACTTCATGACCCACTGAATATATGTTTGGAAAAGGGGAGAGGGACAAGGCAAGATGATTGCAGGGTTTCTCAACTACCGGGTGCCTTGTATAGAAAAGAAGAATTACGGGAGGAAGGTTGAAACTAGTATTTATTGAGCTTCTGGTATGGGCCAGGCTATGCAGAATCTTTACAAGATGACATCTTTATGAACGATACTTTTGAGTGCTTTGTATCATTGTCTTATTTTACCAGTGAGGAAAGTGAGGCTCTGAGAGGTTAAACTGTTTCCATCTGAGTGGGCTTTGAAGCTCTTTTCTGAACTTTTGTTTTAGTGAGCGCTAGACTTACCTAGAAATACTGATAACATTTGTGGAGTTGAATGGAGCCAAGGTAGAACCCCACTGCAGAAATCCCATTTTTCTGGTGAAATGTACCCAGCTTCAAGAGAAGATAAAGCTATATGGTGGAGCATCCTTATGGCTCTCTGGACTCTACCCGAGGGGGATACACCTCAGGTCCTGGTCCCCATATGTCTGAGATAGATAAGAGCTCATCCTTTCACCCAAGGGCAGGCGTCACGTATGTTTTTGCATCTCTTATGTGCTTAACAGATTGTAGATGCTCAGCGGATGTAGGAACAGTTTCTCTCCCCCCCTTCCACTTCATCTCTGATTTTCAGATCTATCTAGTCTTTATGAGCCCACTTTAACCCTTCATTTTGCTTTCCTGGTCATTCCGGCCCATCACTTTTTATCTCTCTTCAAATCCATGTCCTCTTTGCTTTATGCCCGTGTGAATATATCCCATTTCTCCAGTGAGTTTCTCATCTCTTTGACAAGGTCAAAGGCTACTGTCTGCCCATTTTATATACCCTATAGCATCTGGCACAATGCCTGGGTTTCAGACTAGGATCAGTATAACACAGAAAGCATGCATTTTGAGATAGAGGAATCTAGATTCAGGCCATGGCTCCACCATTTTGCAGATGAGTGATCTTGGGCGAGGTGCTTTAACATCTTTGAGCTTCTCCATCCTTACTGGTAGACCTAAAGTAATAAGGGCCATCCTCTGGGAAGATTATATTTTTAGAATTAAATCAGATAATTCTGTATTAAAGGCCTGGCACCATGGCGACACACAGTAGACACTCAATAAATGCTAGTATATTCTTATCCATTGCATAGAGAGTGACAGAGGATTGGTGTTGAGGAAGGGGAGATAATTTACTTAACCTTCATCTCTCTGTCCAACAAGTCCTCCTTGAATAGAGAAGAAAATACTGAGTGAGTTTTTATTGAGTAGATGGATGAAGGGAAGGAGAATTGTCTCCCCTTTCAACACTCTTGCTTTATCCTCCCTTTTTTCTTCCAAGCCCTTGTTTCTACATGAAATATTATCTGTTAATGGTATCATTTATCTGCTTATTTGTTTATTACCTTTCTCTCTTACTAAAACGTAAGCCTTTTGAAAGCCAGAACCTTTGTCTGATTCCCTGTGATGGCCCCAGCTCTTAGTTGAGAACGTAGCTCATAGTAGGTATCAAGTCAATATTTGATGAGTGGATGAAAAATTGAATAGATGGATTTAGTTTAATTTGGTTAAACAGTGTCTCAGCACTAACCCTGGGCCAGGTGCTGAGCTAGACACCCGATACAGAGATTAACAAGATAGACCCTGCTCTCAAGAAGGGGGCAGAAGAGGAGAAAAGAAGAAGGGAAAATAGACAAGCTCTGTCCCTCTGTCAAACAGAAAAGGAGTCCCTAGCATTTCCAGTTTCTGAGTCAGTGTTGGTGGAAACATGGTATGTAATGGAAGGAGTGGACACCTGGAATGAAAGCGTTATATATTCAGAGTCACATTCTACTCTTCAATGGACTCCCCTCCCTAACCCCAGATTAGCTTAGAAGGCCACCTTGCTTGACAGGAGAAATTGACACGCCATTGAAACTGATGAAATATTTAAGCATTTGACATCAGAATGCACTAAGCCTTGCCATTTGGGGAAAACTCACTTAATAAGAGGCCTGACCCATGCAAATATGTGAGAGCTGGTTGGTACGTCTCCTTTTTCTGTGGATTATACAGAAACCAGCGATGGTTAAGGGGCAAGTGAGTTGATAAAGGCATCTCTGGAGAACAAGTACTAAATGGCTTCTTTATTGCTCACCTCTCAAGGAACCTTCTATTTAAACTCCTGGCAGTAAGTGCAGGTTAGACCTGTGATATTATAAATGCCAGTCTTAAACCGAAGAATTTTATTTTTTAATTGGCTTCTTTTCTTTTCTTTCTTTTTTTTTCAAACTACTAATGCAATAGGAAGAATGAAAATTTTGTAATTTCTTAAGACACAAGAATGATTGAGAGAGAGAACAAAGAGGCTATTGAAACATTATAGACTTTTGGTAAAACCAAAAAGCACGTAGATCCGCCTTACCTCCTTTCACCGCACAATGGAGCCCTCTCTAACGAGCGTCAGGGGGAGGGAAGCCAGGCTGGAAGTACCCAACACAACGTGTTATTGAATGAGAAATAGGCTGCAGGAAAGAGGAAGGGAAGGGCTATTACTGACATGGAAAAATGCAGAAAACCAGAGCCTTAATGTTCTCGCTGAACCCTTTCTTCTTCAGAACCTCTCTCTGCTCCCTCTCTCATATGCTCCCAGCAATTTGAGGCCTGACTATTTTATGATTGAGGCTTAAAAAAAGTCAGTGACTGTTTGAAACAGCTTTTCTTAGAGGCACTGTGATGAAGTGGAAAGTCATAAAGAACCAAGTTCAGATCCCGCTATGCTAGACGAGAGAGGAAATTTGTGCTTCAGTGGAAAACTATGATTGTCCAGACTCTCGATGCTAGAGGACACCCCTCTGGGTTATCTGAGTTTGATTTCATGAAACCTATTTTATAATCTGTGCGTTGTAGATAACCAAGAGATGTGCACATTCTGTCCCATCAGGCAGAGCTTCCACTGACCTGTGTAACCTCCCCCCAAACCGTGTTACCTTCATTTGCACATCTATTTAAATATCTCTCATCTATGGATGGGGCTGTCCTTTGGGTTTTCTTTTGAACCAGCTATTGTATCTTCCTACTCTTCATTGATAAATGATAGAATAAAATAACATTCATGGTAGAATAAAATAAATCATCACGTGTTCATTTTATGTCTGTATGAGAGTCATGATTTTACCATTTTGTGAAAATTATCTGTTGACACTCGTTATTTAGATATACTCTCTAAGTGGCTTAACCTCTTGGAGCCTTGACATCCTCATCTGCAGAATGGGAATAACAATATAGAGTGAAATCATCTCAAATTTTACCAAGGGTTCTCCCAGTTAGTACTGATACCTAAATAATATTAGGCAATTAATATTTAGCTATAATGGATGACGAATGGGATAATGTTTCTGAAAACTCGTCTATCAAGTGTGATTCAGATTTTAGCTGGTGCTGTTATCATTGGCATCAGATGAAGATTTAAGAGTTGCCCTTAACTCTCTGAAAGCTTGTGATTTGGAAAAGAGTCCTAGGGTGGCTCCAGTGGGTGAACCAGGACCAATGGATAGAAAGTGTGGCATCAGAACTTGGCTGATAATTATAGGGGAGGGCTTTCTAACAAACAGCTGTGGTGATGGTGTGGGCTGCCTCATGGGTAGTGAGGTTCCCATCACTGAAAGTATGCAGGCAGAGACTGGGTTGCTCATGGTAACTGCAGTACTGAAGAGCTCCGGACTTGGCTCCCATTTCTGAGAAGCTTAATGTAGAGAGACACATGCACATGGGGGGGGTGGGGGTGGGGAATGACCACAGTCCACTGCCAGGGAACCCGAGAGCCACAACTGCACAAGCCCTGGAGACCCTGTGAGCCCCATGGCTGTGTATACATGTAGTTAACATGTGAGCAGTGCCTGGCACACAGTAGATGCACAAAGGGTGCTGGCTTTTGGTGATCTGTCCTCTTGGAATAGTTTCATCATTTACCCACACAGTAAGACGTTAAGTTATTATACAGCAACACAATATCCATATGTGGCATGTAAAGCTGGCAGAACCACTGCGCAGGTCTGAGCTGCTGGCTATGTGTGACTTCTCAGGGGTTGGGCATTTGCAGGTAAAGTGAGGAAATTGAGGTCAAGCCTGCTGCATGAACCACACTGGGTGACCCAGATCAGAGCTGAAGGCACTCTCAGGGGCTCTGACTCCCAGTCCAGTGGTCTCCCTTATTTTCTGCCACATCTCAGCATGAGCTCCTGACCTTCATTTCTAAAGTCCCTTTTCCCTCAATCTTCAATTCCATTCTTCCAATTGCTAGGGCCAACACCTTGGAGCTGTTGCTGATTTCTTCCATCACACTCTTCATTCAGTGCAGCAGCAAATCCTTGGCTGGGCCTCCAAAATATATCCAGAACCCACCCTGCTCGTCTCTGCTGCCACTGCCCCAGGTTAGCCATTATCAGCTCGCATCTGGATTAGAGCAGTGGCCCTGAGTGAGCACCCTCTTTCTGCTCTTGCCACACGACTAAAGTTGTTTCCACTCACTAGTCAGAGGGAACCTGTTAAGCTGTAAGACATTTGATGTCACTCTGCTGTCCCCAGCTCTCCACTAGCCCCCCATCTCATTCAACATAAAAGCCAAAGTCCCTACAAATGCCCAGCAGGCTTCCCATGCTCTGCCCCTCACACCTCTCTTTCCTCACTCCCACTACTCACTCTCTCTTATGCCATCATGACCCCACTGACTTATACTCCTGCCTCAGGACCTTTGCACCTGCAGCTTCTGTCTGGAATGCTGTTCTCCCAGATAGCCACGTGGCTTGCTCTCTTATCTTTTTTGTGATTTTGTTCAAATGTCACCTTCTCACTGGGGTCTTTTCTATGTGCTGTTCATGTCATCCTGCGCCCCTCACCCCTGCCCCAGTATTCTCTTCCTGCTTTGTCTTCTCCATGGCAGTGAGTACCATCTAGCACATTAGTTATCTTGTTTACTGTCTTTCTCCTTCTATTAGAGTATAAGCTCTGTGAGGGAAGGAATTTTTTTATGTTTTGTTCATCTACGATTTATTACAGTGCTTGGTCTATAGAAGGCACTCATTAAATATTTGTTGAAAAATAAATGAAGGAGTTTCCCAAATACTCTTAGGTGCCAGGCCTTAGACAAGCGGCTCTGGTTACACTTCCCTGGGGTTTCGTTGGGCATTTCTGTGGTAGGCAGATTTTGACGTGGTTCCCAATAATCTCCACCTCCTAATATTCATTTCCTGTGTAATCCCTTCCCTTCAAGTGTGGGCTGGACCTGGAGATGCTTCTAAAGAATAAAACACAGAAAAGTTATGGGGTGTCACTTCCTAGCTTAGATTACAGAGGACCATGACTTCCATCCTGCTAGCACTCTCGTTTTACTGGCAGTTTCTCTAGCCCCCTCGGTTACTCACTCTGATGAAGCAAGCTGACATGCTGTGAGGTACTCTACAGAGAGGCCCACAAGGTAGGTAACTGAGGCAGGCCTCCAACCAAAGGCTCTTAAGAACTAAGACCTCAGTCTCACAGCCCATGAGAGACTGAATTCTGCAAGCAGCCGCATGAGTGAGCTTAGAAGCGGGTCCTTCCCTGGCCAAGCCTTCAGATGCAACCACAGCCCGAGCCAACATCTCGAATGCAGCCAGTGAGATATTGGCTTAGGACATTGGTCCTTAGCTGGGCAGAGGACCCAGCTAAGCTGAGCCTGGATTGCTGATCCACAGAAACTGAGAGAAGAAATGTGTATTATTTTAAACTGCTAAGTTTTGGGGTAATTTGTTACACAGCAGTAGGTAACTAATACACTTCTGTTTTCTCTTTGCCCATTGGGAGCTATATTCCCTTATTAAAAGAGTTGAATTCTCCTTCCTGTTTCTATCCTCAGCTACACACACACACACACACACACACACATACACATAAGTTTGAGGTATTCCTGACATTGGTATTTGACACAACTTCAGGCCCAGCAAACTGCCTGAGACCCCGTTAGTGATGCCGTAATAAGATGCGTGAATTCTCAGTACCTTCTGCCGCTGCTCAAGGCAGAGTCACAAGCGATGCTTGTTCAGTAATTCCAAGGCGTGTCACTGCCTGGAAGACCGTCTGGTATTTATAGGAAGCTGAAAGTTAGGCACTGGGGAAAAATGAGTTCCAGACTGTTACACTTATTTTCAGATAGAATCATAGTCTCTGAAAAATTGCATAGGATGTTGAGCTGATAGGGAATTCACCGTGATTGTATGGCTCACTGGGCTTGTATTATGGTGGAGAAAAATCATCTTGTCGAGTTGGGAAGACGACAGTCACATCTCCTCAGCCAGCCGGTGATAGATGTTTGAGGACAGGCTGAAGACATGGCCGCATTCTTCTTCGAACTTGAAGCCACTGAGTTGCATTTTAAAGTAAATCAACAAAAAGAAGGATGCTTTGACAGAAACGTTATGCGGCTCATCCCATTGGCGGCACAAACTGGTAGACGAAACTGAAAGCCTTGAGATAAGCGTTTGGAAATTCAAGGAGACGTCTTGTCTGTCATTTGTAATAGCTAAAAACGTGGAGGAAAATATAGTCTTACAAGGAAGAGTTTGGAGGAGGTAAGTTTAGTCAGTCAATCAATCAATCAGTAGACCAGCAAACACCTACTCTATGCCTGTTTTGTGCCCAGAATCATGCTCAGTGATGGAAAAATATAGTTAAACATGACTCGATCTCCTGATATCAAGGAGTTCATGGAATGATGGGCAACACACATGTAAACATAAAAAAATCACAATACAGTGCAATCAGGGTTTCGGCTCTGTGGGAGGCTACAGAGAGAGAGCAATGGGTCCTGCCCACAGGGAACCGGGAAGGAAAAGTAAAGGGTTTTCTGAGCAGGCATATTAATTGGGTTGGTAAGTGGCAGAATAAGGATTTAGGGGAGCAGAGGGCATTCTAGGCTGAAGGACCAGCTTGTGCAAAGGCCCGGAATTATGAGTTAGCTTGGCTGGGTTGGGGAATAGAAAAGTTCATGAAGGCAGATGTGTGTGAGGCAGGAAAGAGGCCAGAGGGATGGGAGAGGCTGGGCTGAGAAGGCCTTTAGGCCAGGCCAAAGCTTAGATTCTGGTCTAAGGGCCACAGGGAGTCCAGGTAGGGTCCCAAAAGCGGAGGCCCGGGCAGATTTGGGATTTGGAAGGGTCGGGTCACTCTTAGGGGAGGAGAGGTTGGAAGAGGTAAGAAGGGACAGATAGAGCAATGAGAGCAGAGGTGAGGGTATTTGTTTCTATGCTACACTGAACCACACCTGTTATTTGCCATTCTCCTTTTTCCTCCTTTTGGATTAACTGCAGCCATCTCCCAGTGGCAGTAGACACCTGATGGGGAGGTAATGCATGTGGAGATAGTCATTTCAGGATGACTTGTGTTCAGAGCAGACCCAAGATTTTCAAGGTCCTTCTCAAAGGATGTCTCAGCTAGAGGGTGGGCTGGCGGTGGGGTGACCCACTGTCCTGGTTTGCCAGGCGGCAGGACTTTCAGTGCCATAACCAGGAAGGCCCTCGGCTAACTGGGACAAGTTGGTCACCTGAGTCAGCAGGGTGATGCTGACCTGGCTGCTTAGTGTGGCGAAAACAGGTGCCCTCGCTTTTTTGCCCCCTACTTCTCTTCTCAGCCAGACCTTCAGATACAACCCCATTCTAAATTTTTGAGCTTCTTTGTGTCCCATCTCAGTCCCCTGACTTCTTTGTCAAAGACGTGTAATCGTCACCCTATAAAGACTGGAGACCTTCACCTGCCACCTCAGCTGTAGCCAGGACCTGAGCTCCTTGTCCAGACCACGCATGTGCCCCACTGGGAGGTGCTGGCTGCTTCCTTGGAGCTACCCTTAATCCAGGACCCTCTTGTGAGGAGCCCAGATCTTCCCCAGGCTTAGTTCTAGCCCTGGGCCTGGGCCTGAGCCCTCGCTCCATCTTTTGCACCTCGGGGAATGGGCCCTGCCCTTCCTCAGCCCCAGGCACCTTCACAGGCCACATGCATTCTGGGAGACCCCATTGTCGTGTTTGCCTCTCTGCCCCAGGTTTCTCACCCTCTGAAAGGATGGACCCAGTGGGACTTGTGTGCAAACCAGGCCTGTGTGTACCATTCACGGCACCAGGAGGCTGCTGTGGCCTCAGACAGTATTTCCCAGGCTGTGAGGGAGAATACAGATGAACACAGTCAGGAAAAGCATTGACAGGATGAGCTTTTAGTGCTGTGTAACTGAAATGAAAACCACTGGATGTGATCTTCACTTTGTTCATTCCAAGCTCATGGCTTACCCATACCAGCATTTTGTCTGCCCCCCACCTGCCCCTGCTAAGGAGCTGTGCGTCGTCCGTGTTTGTGCCTGGTTTCCAATCAGAAGGAAAATGTGTCCTTCCTTCCACAAATACTTATGGAGTGCCTACCTGTGTCCTCTCAGCTAATTCCCACCCAGTGGGGAGGTTTCCTCCCAGCCCCACGGTCCAGTGATGTGCTCCCTCCCCCCCTGCCCCCACAGATGCCTGGGCAGTGCCCCTTGTGTTTGAAGGTTCTCCATCCTTCTGAGCAGAAGGATCTCCTTGCACTCTCTCTCTATACACGTTCCACTTCTTTTCTGAGGCAACTTGATAATCCCTCAGCTTTTAGGGAGCAGTGACTCCCGCCTCTTGGAATCTGTTCGTCTCTGTCTTCTCAGGCACATAACAAAATACCAGACTTGGCGGCTTAAACCACAGACATGTTTTTCACACAGTTCTGGAGGCCAGAAGTCCTAGATCAAAGTCTGGCAGGGTCAGTGGCTGGTGAGGGCTCTCTTCCTGATTTACAGATGGCCGCCTTCTCACTGTGTCCTCACACGGCAAGGGGAAAGGGGGAGGTTCAGTACTCCTTGATGTCTCTTCTTATAAGGACACAAATCCTGTTGGATCAGGGCCCCACCCTTATGATCTCACTTAACCTTGATTACTTCCTGAAAGCCCTTTCTCCAAATGCAGCGACATTGGGTGTTAGGGCTTCAACATATAAATTTGGGGTTGGGTGACACCGTTCAGTCCACAGCACTGCTCTTCTCCATGTCGAACTCCTTATCCCCACTCCTGGTTGGAGAACTTGGCACCCTGAGTGAATACACTACTGGAGTTGTTGATGGTGGTGGTTGGCTAAGGTGGAGGGAGTTGGAGAAGGAGGGCTGGTCCAAATAGTATAAAGATGAGGATATTAAAAAAAGCTTCTATTTTCTAAATACCAGGCACAACCATTATCGTAAGCTCAGCTCATTTATTTGGCAGCTCTACCCATGCTACTTACTAGAAGGTAGTTTTTGTAGCTATAGTGCAAGCTTTGTTTTGAAGTAGAGAAGGCCAGTCCCAGGTATTGTCTATGAGAGTAGAGGAATTGGGGCAGTTAGACAAGGACTTTATTGGTACTCATCACATTGTTGGTACTTTCAGGGGAGTTTTGTGGAGTGAATGAGAAGGGGCCAACTGCCCAGGGACACTTGCTGGTTCCAGCTTGTATTCCTACAAGCTGATCCTTGGTAGATGGGCAGGCTTCTGGCTCCTTGGGGGAAGATGTCATAAAATGACAAAAAAATGTGGCCCATGTCTTCTGGAATGCAGACCTGTGGTGGTGGTGATCTGGCCTCCTCAGCTGATGATGACATGACTTTGGCCCCAAGAGAGAAAGCTGGGAGGGCGGTTGGGTGGTTTTCCATTGCACTGATGCTGAAGGCTGATGTCAGTGGTAGTGGGTGCTCCAAAGGCAGGGCTCATCTTCCTCACCGCCAACAAGCACCACCTGAGCCCTTTTCCTGATTTATTGGGAACAAGTCTGGGGAGATTATGTTTAAACTTTTCCCAAGTGACCGCTTTCTTTATTGAATACCAAGCACGCTAATGGCAGCAGCCTAGAGCCACGCTCTGTAATTTGGGGACCATTTGCAGTCAGATGAAGCACTGAAATGGGGACACAGACCTAGAAGGGATGCCTTACATAACCATTACCAATCTGGATTTTACTGATCAATAGTGGAGGAGAAATCTCAAGTACTTAACGAGTTGTTTGCTAACACATTGCCATGGCAACTGCTGATCCTTGAGAGTCCATTCCGGAATGGGTTCTTGAGGCACTTTCTCTGACGTATGCTTGCTAGGGCTGAGAACACGTGAATTCCTACAAGCATCAGACCAAATATGATCTCGTAGAATTGATTTCAGGGGAAAAATGCCCCATCATTTTGCCTCTGAGGGCGTGAGAGTAGGGAAGGGTTGGCCCGACGTGAGATTTAGGCCCTGTGAAGTCAAAACTCCGTGTCTCCCACCCTAACTTCTCTGTCCTTGATTATTAGTTTTTAAACTTTTTCATTGAAAGAAAAGTTCAAGTTTCGACCTAATATGTATTTTCTGTAGAGAATTTAGAAAAACACACACAGAAAAAATAAAACCCATTCATAAGCACAGAGATGATTAATGTTATATTTGGTTTACTTCCTTCTAGTCTTTTTTTCATATTCTTACTTATGCATTTGTATATTTTCAACACAATTGGTATAATTATGTATGTGATGATTTAGTTCATTTCCTGCTTTATTACTTAGCTATTGTAAACGTGTCCCCACTCTGGGTTATTTGGCACTCTAAGTTATTGGTAATGGCATGCGCTTCCACTGCATGAAGATACCACCACTTCTGTAACCAATCTCCGACTTTTGAACACTTCTGAATTCCTTTGCATTCACAGAAATAACACTTTACGGGTATACTTGCATGCTAGCCATAAAATATCTTCCTAGGAGAGAATTACTCTATCCAGCTCTAAGGATGTTAAAAACGACACAGTTGCCCAATGTAGGGGATGTTGTGGGGACTCAGATGCTCACCAGCATTACCTGTTTCACTGCCATCTTGCCAAATTGATGGGCAAAGCAAGAAAGAGGACAGTGATATATTCTGTCCTTTTGGCTGTCTTGTTTTTCTGGCATTTCCTGCTTGGAGGTATCCAATGTCACTGCGAGCAAAGGTGTTAGATATGAGAAGGATCAGAAGATACGAGTGACAAGGTTTGTCCTTGGGAGAGGGAATGTCTTTCTCTTCTGGGTTGAAGCAAACGGGGATGGGTGTTGGTGCCGCGTGGTGGTACCTGGCCTGGAGTATTTGTGCAATGGGGGATGTTTCTCACCTGCAGAAGAGAAGGTGGTGGGAAAAGGTAGAGGCCCCAGTACCTGACACAAGGGAGTTATTGCCACAGTGGAGGCCTCAAAGCCACTGTCATCCACCATCTCTTAACTGGCTGAAGGCCATCACTCTGACACCTGCCTCCTACCCCAGTGACCCTTCTTGGTCCCCTAGGCGGCTGTACCCACACCCCCACCCTGCCCTCTAGAAACACCATGTCTGGACATCCTCACAGTCCCTGCTGTCATCCCTGCATGTTGTCCCTTTCACAGGACATATGCCAGATGCACACGTTCTATGGGAGGAGGACAGGTGCACCCCAGAGGTTTCCTCCGCCTCTTGCCTGGTCGCCACCCGTTTCTTCCACCCTGCAGCTCAGAGCTGCAGGTGCCGGGGCTCCCCAGGCAGCTGCAGTCATCCGCATCGTGTCGGGGCTGTGTCCTCTCTTTCCCTCCCTCTGTCCCTCTCTGGGCATCTCTGAGGACCTCCTTGCCAGGAGCAGCTGTTGATTCAGATTTTCATCAGGACTTTGATAATTAAAACTCGAAGCTCTTCAGACATTTGCGTTCCATCACATCGAGGGAGCAGCTGTTTAAATTTGGGGCAGGGAATCAGAGCCTTGTGCACTGAGCTTGGGTTCAGATTAATCAAGCCTGCAGATGCACTCCCCTTCTCACCATCCAGATAGAAGCTTTGGAAAAGTGAACAGCTCCCCTACAAACACCACCCCTGCCCCATGCTCCTTGCTGCCGTTTATATGAACAACTGCTGTGTGCCAGGCACTGGGCTGTGCTGCTTATGGCTAATGGTGTGCGACTTGGAGCCAGACCACATGGCTTCAGATCCCAGCTCTGCCCTTTATTGGCTATGTGACCTTGAGCAGATTCCTTAACCTCTCTGTAAAAATGCAAGAGTTGCTAGTGTTTGTCATAGATGGTTTGAGGACCAAGTGAGATAATGCACAGAGGCCTGAGCATAGCATAAGTGCTTAAATAGTGTTTGTTTATGTTATTAGAATTTTATTTAATGCCCCTGACAGCTCGGTTCCCCATATCTTACCTGGTTTACAGAAGATTTTCTGTAGCCCATTTTGGAGCCCAGTGGAGGGGAGGTCGTGGATGTGAGCACCTGCAGGCGGTGAGTGGGGTGTTGGCCTTTGAGCTCTGGTCAGCCAGACTGCAGGCGTGGGTCCCTCACACCACCCTGCCTGGCTCCCTCTCCCTCTTCCCTTGAGGTCTTTGAGCCTTTTGTTCCTCTCCTCAACTTACGAGGCAGTGGCCTCAGCTCCAGGAATCACCTAATGCTGCCCTGTTCCTGGGGCAAGCAGGAAGGCCTGGATGACCAGGCTGCTTCATTCTGTGCTGGACCTCAGGTCTTCCTCTCATTTCTTACTGTGGACATTTGGACATCCCATGAGCAACCTGAAAACACCACCTGCTCATAATAACCCGTGTTGCTCTAGCTTCCAGGGATGCTGGGACTTTGTGTGAATGTGTGTGTGTGTGCATGCAGACACACACACACACTTGTGTGCATGCACCAGCAGGGAAGCATCCTTTCCCTAGTATTAACAGTCCATGGGTGGCCTGGAGCGGGAGTTGAAATAACCGCCATGTAGAGTGGTTGTTCCATCAGTAATAGTAGTGGCAGTGTTGGTGGCAGCTGCCATCCTTTCCTGGGAACTCATTGTAAGCCTGGCTGCCCCCCTGCTGGGGCTTGACATACATTATTTAATTCCATCCCCATAATAACCCTGCAGGTAAGTGTGATTTTCTCTGTATTGCAGCTGAAGGAATGAGGCTTGCAGAGGTTCAGAAACAGGTCCTGGGACACACAGGGAGTAAGTGCAAGGCTGGCGTTTTAGCCTGGCTGTGTAGACCCCAGAGCCCATGCTCATGGCACGGGTTCTGACACACCCCGTGAAATCTCTCCTCAGAGATGTCATCCCCTTGGGGTGCCCAGCCAGGGTCCAGGCCCAGGTTTCTCTGGGAAGTGCTTCCAGTGGGAGATTTCTGTCCCCCATGAAACGTGTTTTCTTTGATCCCTTATTGGATACTGTAAGCTCCTGAAAAGCGCCATGTGCAGTGAAGTGAATTGCAGTAAGAGTTGCTTTGAAAAAATATTTGTTCTTTGGTGCCTGAACCTAACGGTTACTGGAGAGGAGTGAGGAGTGGGGCCTGGGCTAACAGCCTATTGCTGGGGTCTGGGACCTGGGGAAGGGCAGCCCTGTTGGGTCCGGGCAGGTCTCGGAGGTGAGGAGAGGAGGCATGGGGAGGGACCCATGGACAGGCGAGTCATCATCCTCTTGGGATCAGAAGGGCGTGGATGTCTGAACATGGCTCAGGTTTGATCAGGGAGGGAGGGCAGACCAGAAAAGGTCCCTTAGGCAGGTGCAGAAGCCAAATCATGGAAACAACAAGGTCTCAAGGAGGCACATGGCCTGCTGGAGGTCAGGCTCACAGGCTGGCCTGCTCTGCTGGTGCAGCCCTAGAAGTTAGTGGGCAACATACTAACTGGACTTCCTGCTCCACACCCTACAAGTTACCATGAGAGGAGATAGCTCATTTAGAAGACCTCCCTGTTGGGGTCTAGCCCCTCTTGGAGGAGGCTTCTGGAAGAATATTGGAATCAAGGAATTGAGGACCTTACATGGAGCTGGGGTTTTGGGATAATGGGATGTCTGGTGTTGGGAATCTACAAAGGGACTTTGGAAAGGGACTGTGGGAATTAAGAGCACCTTGTACTTTCATGCAGTTGACAACCCCTCATAGATATTTGGGAGTCCCTGGGAATTAAGACCTCTTAATTTCAGCTGCTCTGATTTCCTTAGGCTGGTGGTTCTCCAACTGTGGTCCCTGGTGGCATTGGCATCTCCTGGGAACTTGTTAGAAATTCAGATTCTGAGGCCTCACCTCAGACTTACTGAATCAGAAACCAAAGCAATCTGTGTGATTCTGCCGGTGATTCTGACTCACCCTTATGCTTGAAAACCACTGTCCCAGGCCAGTGACACCCAAAATATGTCATGTAACCACTGGTGGTTCATGAAATTTTAGGTGGTGTGTGGGCAGGGCATTCCAGAGCATTGGATTGCATAGAGAAGACTCTTCATTTCTTTTCCTATCCCTCCTCACGTAAGGAGAACCTCTCGGTTTTGGGGTGTCGGTAACGCCCTGCCCTTCTAACATTTACTAGTGCCCATTTTTATCTAGGAGAAAGCAGGCCTCAAGGTCAGAACCCTAGGTGAGCAATAGTATCTGGCCAATGTTTGCTTCATTTTTGTTGTTATTGTTAATTTTGCCTTTAGCCTCATTATGTGTTTATGGCGAATGAGAATGGGTTTCCATTTTTGGTAGTGATATGGGGTTTCCTTTTAAAATGTGTTTGGAAAGAGTGAGGCATTTAAAAAAATATTAACTAAATAGTAGTACAGGTAGTACTAGGATTTTTCAAAGCTTGTGCCAGAGGCGTGGGCAAGTTTACGAGGCGTGCTGAGAAGCCAACAGTGCCGCGGAGACTGGGCTTATGGACCTGGGAATGCTCTCAGGGGCTGAGTCTCATCTTTTGTTGCATTGTCTCCATTTTGGAGGGTGCTTATCTCTTCTGAAAGGCAGCGCAATACGGCCACAGTAATTCTCATATTATGGACAAGGAGCCACCTGCACTGAATTCACCTGGGAGGCTCCTTAAAAATTTGGATGCTCTGATCCGTTGAATGAGAATTCTGGAGCACAGCCCGTTTAACAAGCTCCCAGGAGATTCATGTGACCAATAAAGTTTGAGAACCACAGGTGAGGTTGGAATAACAGAGGTTTGTGAATCCAGTGACCTGTGTTCAAATCTCCACTCAGCCTCCTTGCCAACTCCCCTAACCTCTTGGAGCCCCATTTCCTTATCGGTAAAGGGAGCTTAGCAGCACATGTTTTCTGGCATTGGCGTGGGGCTCGGGCAGTGTACCAGCTGTGGCGTTCTCTGCCCATGTTGTCCATTCTGTGTGAGCTCAGCTTTCTTCACCTCAAGGATGTAATTCAAAGCTATTTCTCTTACACTTAAACCATCATGTCAAAGAGGTTGTGTTGTTCGTGTGGGGTTTAGGGCAAGTTTGGGTTCCTCTCACCAATTTTGTTCCTGTAGGTGTACTTTTGGACAACAAGTATGTTTTTTCCTAGGTGTGGCCTCAGACTCTGGTAAATGCTGCCCCGGCCTGGCTTTCAGACCATGGCTGCTTCCATTACCAGAATGGAAAGCTGTTTTACACGCAAAAGCCATGACCTTCCTCAGCTAGTAGGGTGCTGTTTTGACCCCAGAGATCTTCTCGGGCTTTGCAAGACAGGCTGTAATTAGAAAAAAAAAATGAAGCGTTAAAAGCCAAGTTTCAAGTGGTGTTAGTGGGAATTCTTGTGTGAGCCCATGGCATATATCTGAATGCACCATCCAGCTTGAAATGGGTGCGGTATTGACGACATTGGATGCTCTTGGTCCAAGGGAACCCTGGGCATCCCTCAGCCTGTGAAGCATCCTCTGACCCAGCAATGCTTGTGGGGACCGGGGATTAGAACCAGGGTTTCTTTCAAGTCCTTGTTGTGTGAACCTTGTTAAATCATCTGCCCTCTCCGGGCTTCAGTTTTCTCAAAGGTAAAATGGGGATAATAATGAACTTGCCTCCTGGGGCTATTATGCGGATGAACTGAGAAGAGATGTGTGGAAAGTGTGTTGTCACCTAGACAGTGATGCGTGGGCATTGCCTGCCCATCTGTCACCAGGAAAGTTATGTGCTGGCATTTTCTGTCTGTCAGGAAGCCTTCATTCAGTATTAATCCCCATGGTCTTGCTCATTTAGGGACTTTGTATATCGTTTGGCTTAGAGATGGCAAATTCATGGACCATGAGCCCAGCTCAATGTGCAGGCATGAATTTTTCTGACTACATAGTGTTCTTTGAAAATTGCTTCAGAATGCCTTTAGAGAGGATCTGTATTCTTTGGTTTGCTGAACATCCTGCCCGTCCCCTGGCACCTCCCCCCTCCCCCTGCCCTGTATTGCCCTGTACAACTTTGCACATTTATATTACCCATGGACTTGGAAATCTCTGGAAGTGACCTCTAAAGTTCTCGATTGCCAGATATAGTCCTCAGGTATACTGCACGAGCATGCTGCAGGAGTGACTGGCCCTCCTGCAGCCATGATTTGGCAGCACTAGTGTGGTGATGGGGGCCAGGGGAGGAGTATGGAAGGGCTCTGTGACTGTATTATTGAAGGTCACCTGTCTACAAAGATTGGGTGTAGGGCCCTTTCCAAAATAGCCAGGAGTGAGGTGTTGGGAACCACAGTGTGGGATACCAGCCCAGATGGAGTGGGAGGGGTGGTCAGGGAAGGCTTCCCTGTGGAAGCCTTGATGCTTGAAGGACATTTCCAAGGGTGAGGAGACAGTGAGGGCAGGGTGGTCTAGGCTTCACCTGTCTGCCAAGATAAGGACACGAAGGCATTAAATGCTATTGTGTGTTTGAGTGACCCTCAGTTAAGCTAGGCTGAGATGTGGATCATGAGGTGGGTGGTGGCAGAGGAGGGGACTCTCCTCTCTGAGGCTGCCATCTTAGATGGATCAGTCGATATTCCTGCAGGAAAGTAGAATTATACTCAAAAGTGTGTAACTGAAGAGAATTTCATGAAGCAACTCTTGGAGGAGTAGGCATGGCCAAGGGAGCCTAAAAGGGTGTGGGACCCCAGGGGAAGACTCAGAGGAACAGATTTGGAGGAGAGTGGTCATGTAGGCCTGACATATCTCTTGGACATCTGTGTGGATATGTCAGTTAGATACACAAGTCTAAGAGTCCAGGGATCAGATCTGGAATAAAGATGTAAAATTGGGAGTAGTGAGTGTATAGATGCGATTTAAAGTTGTGGGCGTGGATTGAGATCCTTGAGGAAGGATAGAGAAGAGAAGAACTTCAAGAACTGAGCCCTGAGCACTCCAACATCTAGAGATCAGAGGGGGAGGGTCCAGCCTGGAGGCTGAGAAAGAGTGAGGTGGCAGGGCAACAAGAGAGAACAGTGTCTGGAATCCGGGAGCGGGGTCAGGGAGCAATCAACTGTGTCAGCACTGCTGGTGGGGCCAATGTGATGAAGTCTGAGAAGTGACCTTTGGATTCAGCAGCATGGAGGTCATGGGTCACCTTGGGGAGTGTCATTTCATTGTCCTGGTGGCCGCAAGAGCCTGACTGAAGTGGATGCCAGATGCAATGGCTTAAGATTGGATACAGTGACCGTAGAGAACTCTTTCCAGTTTTGTCTTGTTCTAAAGGGGAAGCAAAGAGATAGTGAACTAAAAAGTAGTTTTTTAGTTTGAAAGGAAAAAATAAGAAAGAAATTTTAGAAAACAAGAAAATGACAATATTGCCCTAGACCCACGTCTCTTGTACCATCACTGATGGAATATATTTTAATCTTCAGCCTCCCGCTCCCATCATGCTTATAATTGTTTTTAGTTTTTTATAAACATCTTTCTTAAATGCGTTTTTAAAATGTTATTGAGGTCACATCAGTTTATATAACATTATGTAAATTTCAGGTGAACATCATTATATTTCAGCTTCTGTATAGACTGCATCGTGGTCACTGTGTTCAAAAGTCTAGCTTCTATCCATCACCATACATATGTGCCCCTTTACCCTTTTCGCCCTTGCTTATAACTTTTTTTTTAACCACTTGTAATGTTAGTGCGGGGTCATTTCTCTGTCTTGCTTTCCTCACTTAACATTTCATTATGAGCGTTTTTCCATGCTGCCTCTTTGCCACCATAACCTCGGTAGTTAAAATCGGCACGATCTCATTAGGACACGTTCCCAACCTCCATATTTCCTGTGGAGTCTGAAACTAATGAAGGGGATGAAGAAAATGTCTGTAAATATTTTGTTGTTTTGCAAACAGAAGCACTCTTAAATCCAGTTTAATGATTGCTCAGTTTAATTAAACACTCTCGGTCTGACTCGTTACTCACGTCTCCGCGCTGATTATGGCCCTGATATGAAAGGGAAGATTCAAAGGCGCCTTTCAGGTTTTCCTTTTTCTTCCTTCCTCTTCTTCTTTCACAAGTGGGAGAGGAGAAGTTGGAAGGGAAGAATCTGATCTGCTTGTGCATTCTTCTGACCCACTCTGCTTAACAGCCCTCTGTTTGGGATAAAGTTCTCTCATCTTTTTGTGTGTATGACCATGACTTTTCCCCTCTCTTTTTAAAAATGCACTAAGATATTATTTCCAGACTATAAAAGTTGTGTGTGCAGTGGAATGAATTTTGATCCCTGCACACCATCATGCAGCCACCATTCCATCAAGATATGGAATTATTCTCACCCTAAAACCTCCCCCTCCCCCATCTTGCCCCTCATTGCTTCCTCTGCCTACCCCCAATCCTTGCCCCAGGCAACCATTTATCTACCTTTTGATAGTATAGTTTCTCCGCTTCTACAATTTTATATAAAAAGAATAATAAGGCTTGGCCTTTTCCTTCAGTCTGCTGTTTGTGGGAGCCATCAATCTTGTTGTGTGTGTTAATATTTCATGCTGAGTGATCCTCCATGGCGTGGATCTACCACGATTTGTTAATCCATTCACTGACGTTTTTTGTTCCTCTCTCTGACTCAACTCACTTGCTTTTTTCATCCTTAAATTGCGAGTGACAGAGACAGCCAGGGAGCTTCTTTTAATATGTTTTTGATCACCTAGGACCTTCAGAATGCTGAGTGCTCCGCCTGGATTGTGCTCACGCCCTCCCCTTATGTGGTGATCGTAAATTGTAACATAGCAGACTAGAATCCTAGGTAGGGATTGGGTTCTGAAGTCAACAGATAAATTAGGAATTGCACATTGTCAAAATGACAGTTGGAAAACCCCTTAAGGCTCCTGCGGTAAAGTATGTTTGGTAGAGTAATTCTTCGGCGCACTGAACTTTAACATCCCTTGAACTGGACTAAAGGAAAGAACAAGATGAAAGCAACTATGCCGATGAGTGGACAAGGAAGGCATTCTGCATTAAGTGAATGGGAATTCTGAAGTTCCTGCTCTATTTCAGTATTAAGTCTTTGTAACTTTAATTCAAATGATTTTATTGACGTGTTTATTCGTTTTTTGGTAGTGGGCGCTTAATGAGATAATATTTGCAAAAACAATTAGCACAGAGTTTGGCACGTGGTGTGTGCGGCAAAATGTTTCATGGGTTTGAATCTGCCTCTTACCAGATCAGAATAACATATAACCCTATTTGTTGGGAAGTTATTCAGAACTTGGCCCCCTGGTCTTGGTCTTTGCCCTCTGCCGATCTCTGGTGCGGCCCCAGAGACCAGCCATGACTCTCACGGCTTTGAGCAGTGGTCTCATTATCCCATTGCCGTACATCTGTAGATCAGTGTTCAGTCCTCAAAGGGACCTCAGGAGATGGGGTCCGCCAGCCTCAGTCACAGAAGGGGAGAGAAGCACATGGCGCTTTCCTGCTGCCCACCCAAAGTCTCCAGCAGTTGTTTCTTGAGACATGTGCTGCTTAAATTCTCAGCTGCTTGGCCTAATCACAGGGTGTCCCTTGATATCTTCCTTAAGGGGACCCTGGCCCTGAAGGAGTGGAAAGATGATGGGTGCCCTTGCTTACAGAGAACACTTCTCCAGAAGTACTTTGTGTTTTATGCACAGGAGAGGCATTAGCTTTCATGGCCTGCTTTGTGTGTTGGTGTCAGCCCTCAGGCCCCGAGAAATGGGAGCAGCGCATGTCCTTTGCCTCCTGAAATCTGTTTTACTGTTTAGGGAGTTGAATGCGTGGTGTGGCATGAGCCAAGAGGTCCTCTGCTGGTGTTAAGGAGTGGGAAGAAAATAGAAGAGCGAGACCGGCAGAGTTCGGATGTTTAGGGCACCAAGATTCTTCTTGCTCATCTTTCCCTCAGAAGTCTAACTGATGGAGAACACACACAAAATCTGGAAGCAAGTACCACCAGTCCTTTCATTCTGAGCAGGCACTCCCTAATCCCTGAGTGTAGCATGTCTGGTAAACTGTGTCTAAGTCTCAAGTGAAAGTTAGGTTTCATCTCCCTTCCCCCTCAACTGAAGATGGTGCCAAAGCCAAAACTGCAAGCCGGACAGCAGTAAGGAAAGAGTTCATCAAGGGGGACAATTGCTATAGGGGATGAAGGATTGTTGCAAGGGGAGGAACCGGGAGGTTGGGGTGCGCAGGTGTCCTGATCTATTAACTGAGCAGGAAATGTCTTTCTTTGGGATCCTCGGAAGTGGCACCGGGGAGGATAAAGCCTGACTAAACTTTGGTTGAGTCCAGTTAGTGGATATTTTGTCCAGATTGGTAAGTGGAGACAAACAGTTCAGCTGATCATTTCTGAGACAAAGAGTGGGAATCTGGGGTATCTATGTTTGGCCTTGTCATAGGTAAACAAAGGGGACATCCCAAGTCTTACCTAAGCTGTAGGGGGAAGGATGGGTCTTTGCAGTAAGCAGATTCCCAAACACAGAAGGCAGTGGATTTCTTAACCCTGGCTGTTTTCAAGGAGCACAGGGCTCAGGTGAAGTTCAACACTGTCACCAGCAAGCTCTGTCCTGACTCACCACTCACCCTATTGCATGAATGGGCAGCACTGGCTTACTTCTCACTACTGGTCTTCAGGCTGCAGAGAAAGGCGGTGCTGGACCCTGCCCAGGTCGGCTTCTTACTGCACCTGAAATGGAAGGAGGAAGGAACCTGGAGGTGGGAGATGAACGAGCAGGTCAGAGGACTTGCGTCTGAGCTCAGGTGGGCACAGAGGTTGTAGAAGCAGAGAAATGCATCTCTGAGAAGCTGTGACCCTGCCCACTAGTAAAATGTGGCCCGAGGAATGGCAAGCTATACCAATTGATGAGCAGTTGCCCCCACCCCATCCCTCTGGGAGGAAAAAGTACTCTAGGAGGATGGAAGATAAAGGAGGAGAGTTAACCGTTCCCATCCTACCACTCTAACCAGCTTCAAACTTTAGCTTCGTTCCTTACTGCTTCTGGAGGGAGTTTCCTTATCGGTAAAATGGGGACAGGACCTGCCTCACCTTGCAAGCTTCTA
Organism: Equus caballus; assembly: GCF_041296265.1. Classification (NCBI taxonomy): domain Eukaryota; kingdom Metazoa; phylum Chordata; class Mammalia; order Perissodactyla; family Equidae; genus Equus; species Equus caballus. The sequence goes on along the minus strand of NC_091705.1, from coordinate 33,525,049 downwards.
AGTGCATGAGAGTTCCCTTCTCTTCTGGACTGTTGGAAAGGCAGGAAGCAATGTGATTTCACTGGTCAGTTGCTTAACTTTTCTGAGATCTTCCTCTGGTAATGAGTCAGCCCTAGTGAGGGAAATGGCTTAAAAAAACCCCCAGCAATTTATCCGTCTCCTGCAGTAAAGCAGCAACCACATTGGGAGGAGGAGTTTTAAAGCAGCTGCCTCCACTACTAAAACATTGTGGCGATTTACTAACACATCAACACCTCGGCGCTGCAGGGAGCAGAGAGCACAGGTGCCTCTGGTCCCCACCCTGCAGATGCACCCACATCACCTCGCTGCACAGCCTGCCTGGCCCCAGGAGCAGCCAGGCCTTGGATAGGAAGCTCCTGAGCAGACCAGAAGGCAGCTTGCAGAGAACCTTTGAACCCAGAGGTCTGCTGTCAGGGGAAGAGACCGGCAGGCCTTACCTATGGCTGGGCCAGGCCCGAGACACGTGTTCCGAGAGCCTGAGCGTGTCCTGCTGTGGGGGCCTGTCAGCCGTGCCATAAACTTTTTAATAGAAGCTCAGATTTTGAAGCACATTGTACATTGCAGTTGGACTCCCACAGAGGCCCTAAAATGGGAAAGGCTGTAATCCTGGGAGTGATTTTTTCCTTGCTCGGACCACAAGACGTTAACATTAGATATTAGCGTAGTCATTTCACTTGGATGGGCCCAAGTTTGGGCTGCCTCTGTTTCCTTAATTGCATCTCTCTTTTTTCCTCTTTATCTCTTGGCTTATTAAGTCATCAGAGAGCACATTCATGAAGTAGGCCATTTAGGGAAAGCTAAGGGTTTGGATAATTGGAGTCGGAAAGGGTGCCCTAAGGCCATGTTTTCCAGGCCCCTGCCTCACACGAATTCGGTGTTATGTGTTTGTTTTTTAACTGTACGTTTTGTAAGACCTCAAACATGTACCGAAGAAGTACACAGAACAACATTATGAACACTCATCACTCAGCTTCAACAATGAGCACCGCATGGCCAATTTTGTTTCACCCATCCCCCATCCACTTACCCCATATGTGTTATTAATATATTTTTCCATTATCACCCAAATTCCCTTATGCTGCCCCTTTGTTGTCAAACCCTTCCCTCACCCTCGACTGCTAGTAGTTGCTGATCTGTTTGTGCTTCCTATAGTTTTCACTTTTCTAGAATAAATGGAATCATGCATTATGCAGCTTTTTGAATCTAGCTTCATTCAGTTAACGTAAAGCGTCTGATACTTGTCACATTGTTACCTGTATCAACACAGATCTTTCTCAACTTATGATGGGGTTACATCCCAGTAAACCCATTGTAAGTTGAAAATACCATAAGTTGAAAATGCATTTAGTGCACCTAACCTATCGAACGTCATAGTTTAGTCTCGCCTACCTTAAATGTGCTCAGAACACTTACATTAGCCTACAGTTGGGCAAAATCATCTAACACAAAGCCTATTTTGTAATAAAGTGTTGACTGTCTCACGTAGTTTATTGAATACTGTACTGAAAGTGAAAAACAGAATGGCTGTATGGGTACAGGATGGTTGTAAATATATCAGTTGTTGCCCTTGTGATTGTGGGGCTGACTGGGAGCTGAGGTTCACTGCCACCGCCCAGCATCAGGAGAGAGTGTTGTACAGCATATCATATCACTAGTCCAGGAAATGATAAAAATTCGAAGTACAGTTTCTACTGAATGCATATCGCTTTTGCACCATCATAAAGTCAAAAAATCCTAAGTTAAACCATGGCACGTTGGGGACTGTCTGTAGTTTCTTCCTTTTCACTGCTAAATAGTATTACATTCTTGGTTTTGAACTAGATTCTAAAGGTCCAAGGACCAGTGGAGATGACTGGCATTGCCTTTATGAGTGATTCATACAAATATGTGCAATGGGCCAGAATTCTAAGATAGAGGAAGATTTGAGCACAGATAGCTAATCACCCTCACTTCCTTGAAATGAAATTACCTGAAGAAAGATTGTACCAGGCTAGGAACTGGGAAAAGATCCCATCCTCTGCCTCACACTCAGAGTAGTTTCCAGGAGATACAGTGATGGGATTAGATTGAAGGGGTTCACCTAGGATTGATCCACAAATCTCTTTCCTGAGAAAGCACAAACAATCCTGGTTGTGAAATTTGTCAAGGGAGTATGTAGGACGTTTTCACAAATGAAGATGGATGCAACCATCAAAACAGAACAACAAAACAAAGACTCCCAAATCTACTCCAGTAGTATGTTAAAGGAATGATATAGCACTATACAACAAGATTTATCCTAGAAATGTAGGGAAAATTCAACATTAGGAAATTAAATAATATGTCACATTGATAAATATGTCACATTGATATGTTAAATATGTTACTTTGGTAAATCAATAATATATGTCACATTGATAAATCACATCGACAAATCATACGTATAGTAAGCATATGATTAGTTTAATAGTCTCAAAAAGGCTTTTGATAAAATCTAACACCCATTCTGGTTTAAAAGTTAACAAGCAACTCAACACATCAAATGCTTTGGTCAACTAGGAATTGAGAGAGAGGTCCTTGTAATACTAGGAAACAAAAACCAAAAACCAAAACCCTTTTCTAGATCTAAAGCTAATGTCTTTATTTGCTATGAAGTATTAGAAACATTGACATTAAAGCCAATATTAAGACTAAATTGCCTGATACCCCATCATTCAACTTGAAAAAGGTATGATAAATAATGGCTGTTAGGGGTTGAATTGTGTTCTCTGAAAGAACATATGTTGAAGTCCTATCCTTCAGTACCTTAGGATATTGTCTTCTTTAGAAATAGGGTCTTTGAAGATTTAACCAAGTGAAGATGAGATCATTAGGGAGGGCCCTAATCCATTATCAGGGGTGTCCTTATAAAAAGGGCAAATTTTGACAGAGAGATAGACATGCCCAGAGAGAAGACAACATGAAGAGACACAGGGAGAATGCCATGTGAAGATGAAGGCAGAGATTGGAGTATTGCATCCACAAGCCAAGGAACACCAAAGATTTCCAGCAGATAACCAGAATGGAGGCAGGCATGGAACAGATTCTTCCTCACAGCCCTCAGAAGGAACCACCCCTACCGACACCTTGATTGCTGACTCCCAGCCTCCAGAACTTAAACAACATTTCTGTTTTTTAAGCCACCTAGCCTGTGGTACTTTGTTATAGCACCTCTAGGAAGCAGATAGAACGGCTAACGTTTGTTGAGTGCTTACTGTGTGTCAGAGATTCTTCTAAGCACTTTATATCTGTGAACTCATTTCGATTATCACAACAATTTTATGAGGAAGAGATGATTATTATTGATGTTTTATCAATGAAGAAACTAGGCCCGGAGACATCAGTACACTTTCCCAAGGGCTTCTAGCTAGTAAGAGGTAGGACAGTGACTTAAACTCAGTCTATCTCCTGAACTGATCCCCAGCGTTACCACTAATCATGCCATATTCAGATCTATAATAATTACAGCGTATTGGTGCTATTTGTAGACACATAGATCAATGGAACAACTAGAAAGCTCAGAAATAGACCTATGTATATGTAAGCAGTTAATATATGGTGGTTATTAAGGAGTAGATGGATTATTCAATGGTACTGGAACAGTAATGAAAGTACTTTAAAAAGTAACATAGGGTTAGATTCATATGCCACATCATACATTAAAATTATTTCTAGATTAATTAAATATTTAAGTGTATTCATAATTTAATAAGAGAATCAAAAGCTGATATAGGTGAATGTTTATTTCTTCTGCAGTATCAAATACCAGAGTATGGGGCACTGTCTATCAGCAGGTCTGCCAGAGTGGGATGTGATTTACAGATTTACTTTATACTCAACAATGTCTATATGGCAAAACTAATTCAGAGGTTAAAAGAAACTAGAGAAATGTTTATAATTAAAAATATAGAAAATGGATTCATGTTTTTACAATGTTAAGAGGATTTACAAGTTGGAATGAACAGCCTGATCATAAAATGAACAAAGGACTTGAACAGGCAATTTACCAATGAAGAGACGCCAGTGGCCAGCTGAACTTAGGAAAAACATTCAACCTCATCTAGTACTCAAATAACTTAATATTAAAAGAGTGGGCTTCAGTATTTTACCAATTAAATTGCCAAAGATTAAAAACAGTGCTACTTGGGACTGGTGAGGATGCAAAGGAAATGAACAGTCTTGTACATTGCAGATAGCAGTGTTAATTGCAACAACTGTTCCAGAAGATGATTTGACTATATATATAAAATTATGCGTGCCCTTTGACCCTGGAAATACAACTTTCAGAAAATTATTCTGAGTAAATAAATGTGGATGTGTTGTAAGGTTTATCTCCTTGCTTTATACATAGTGAATTATGAAAACAACAAAAATAACAAAGGGGGTTTGCTTTAGTAAATTATTGGCATGTAGGATGGCACCATGACTATTAGGTTTTAGAGGAACGTTTAATGAAAAATATTCCTCATATGGAAATGCACTTTAAAAGCAGGTCACAAAGCTTTATGTTCACTCTGTTTTCAATTCTTTTAGAAAATAAATTTATATCTCTGTCAATAGAAAAAAAATCTCAAAATCCATAGATCATCATAGGCACACTGATGACTGTTGGAGAGGTAAGTTTAAAGGGGATTGTGTTCTGAAGTTTTTGCAAGTTATTTGCAGTAAAAATGTATTACTTTTGCAATTAGAATAAAACTAATAAACCTGATATATACATGCATATATACAGATTTATGTATAAATAAGTGTATGTAGCATGCCTCCATACATATAATAAACACACCTGTCAGATGTTAGTTACACCAAAAGACGCCATATAGTCAAATGCATTGGTGCTAGAAGGAATTTTGAATATTTGTGACTTTAGGGTAACCAGAATAGTTACTGGTTAATATCTGTCAACAGTTATAACTTGTTAAAATGTGTGTTGTCAAATTACAAATTCATTTTGTAGGCACTCTAGTCCTAATAACAAAAATGATAGCTAGTATATATTTCGCTCTTAAAATGTGCCAGGCTTTTTTCTAGATTCTACATGTTTATTGTCTCTTTTAATTCCCCTAAGAAATTCTGAGGGTGTGTGTGGGTTTGTGTGTGTGCGTACCAAGATTCACAAAGTACATAAGATGTGTTAGATTTATTTGGAGGGGGCACCGTGATTTAAGAGAATGTTCTTTTGTGAGTAACTTCAAAGCAGATTTTGTGTCCTATAATCCCCTCCACCTCAATTTCATCCTTATTTCATGTGGCAGCCTCTTATGATGCTCTTCTGGGTACGAAGGCTCCATCGAGAGAAGGAAGTTCTCCCGGGGCTCAAAGCAGTGTGCAGACTCAGCCTGCTGCTCTCAGTGATTTGTTTGGTTTGATCCTGGAGCAAACTGTGGACTCCCTGAGGAGCAGACGGAATGAATTTCCTTTAAGCCCACCTTCCATCAACATCATTTCTTCTGCCTAAGTTTTCAGTAAGAACTAGACAACGGAGTTTCCCTATCTTTAGTCTTTCCAAAATAATGAGGGAATGATAAAGGAGAATATGAAAATTGCCGTTGATTCTAGCATCGAATGCGTTGCTGCTTCTAGCAGATTCCTAGTATACAGATGTTGCCAACCAGGGGCATCGCTCTGCTTCTTACGGCTTGCCTTGAGGAGCCTCCCAGGGCTGTTGGGAAGCTGCTGAGAGCAATCCATGTAAAAGCTCATCGGAGGAGATCAGGGTAATTCTAGTGAAACTAAATCAAAACAGTTTCCAACTCCCAAGTGTGTAGCAGGATTCCTAGGCCATCCTTGGGGCTGGGGGGAGGGGGGGGGTGTCTGAGTCTGTCACGTGATATGGCCTGGGGCTTCCTGTGAAAAATATCTTCAACCAAACAACCTGCAGGGATTGAAGGGGATAAGGTAGCAGCTTTAGGGTATCTGCTTAAAGGTTCAAAGGTGTGCTTGAGGCGTGGAGGGAGCTGCAAGGAGAAAAGAAGAGGCGAGGAACTGATGGGGAAATTAACAAGAGTCTGAAATACCGATTGGCCTCAGCGTGTTTCAGCAAACCAGGCAAATGTCTGAATTATAGTGTTTTTCTAGAGCCGCGGACCACAGCCATGCTTTTCAGCACAGTTGTTGAATGTTTTTCTCCCCAAGGTAAAATCCAAAATGTTTGTATGAAAGTGACTGAATGTTGGTGAATGTTACAGATCTTGCCCCCCAGGGCCAGCCCCCTCTCCCGCCTGAGGTCTGGTGTTAAGTTTGGAAGGAGAGAGGTGGAGCTGCGCAGGGGCAGGAGCGCTTCCTAGACGGTAGACAGATCTCAGGTGCCTCCCTCAGAGATGTGGCACAGCTGCACAGGAGGCTGTTGAGCACCTGCTCTTGAGCACCCTGTGAGGGAGTTTCAGAGCCCTCCACCTGTGATGCTACTGAGGGATCTCTCACTGTCACATTACCCTTCCAAGGCCTTGGGAGGGGCCCTGGCCATATGTTCAGATAGTCTCATATTTTATAAGATTATCAAAAGTAACATTGGCTAAGACTGCGCTATGACTCCCCCCAACTTTCCCTTCGTCATAGTTTCCTTTTGCGGGGTGAGGGGTTGGAGGTGGGGCTTTTGGAAGTCAGGGGCATTTTAGGGATCTAGATAAGTGCAAGTTGAAATTTAGTTGGGTATATATACATATATTTCATCTATCCATTTCATACGTATTTCACACATTTCATATATTTCATATATATATTTCCTTGTATATAGTTAAGCCATTGCTAACTGCTCTGGTGTGGAAATGGCTTCTGGAAACGCAGCTAATGTCATCAAATCAAAGATTATTTACACTTACTCAGTACACAAGGACACTTGTAATGCCCTGAAGTGTTAGAGAAAATACATGAAAGGAAAGTGATAGAAGTTTCCTCAAATTTGGCCACAATCCTAAAATTTACATGACTCTATATAAATAATGACTTGTGAACTTGAAGGAAACTTTAAAAAATTATTAAGGATAGTAAACAAATTTCAATCAACCTACCAGAGAAGATATTGAAGTTTCTAGTCTCTCCATAAAACATGAAATTGCAAAATTATTGTCATGCAGAGGTAATCTAAGAGAACACAGCCAGGAAAGTAGGGGGGAGATATTGTCGGGAAGATAATTAATAAGAGTTATTTTTCTGGATTGCACAATGTTTGTACTTGTACGCTGTTAGAAATTTATTGTTTGTTGTGATTTCTTTTCTCATTTTGAATGAATAGCCTCTTTCCTAAGTTTGTACTCTTTTCCCTAAAGAATGTACCCTTCCCAAATTGTTTAAGCTTCAGACCTGCTCCTGGAGGGTAAATTATTCTTGTCTTCTTGTAGATAAGGAAATTGAAACTCTGAGAGGTTAAGTGGCTTGTCCAAGGTCACCTGGGCATGAGTGCGGCTGAGTGGTGAGCCCAAGTCAGCCCATCTCCAAGATGCTCATCACCCCTACGTTGTGCTGTCTTCCTGGTGGTGGGTGATGGGGATGTGGTTTTGCTCCTCTGCGCATTAGTGGAGTTGCAGCTGCTAATGGCTAGAGCCTGGGAGACGTGGGAGGGCTCTCTGCTGCCAGCTCTTCCAGGCTTGTAGATGCCCATTCAGAAAGTGTTCATACGCTTGCTGGTGGTACACGAGAACATCTCTTTCTGGCTTCTACAATCCTCATGACTGGTTTTGGTTTGGTGGGTTGCTGTCGGTCCTCACCTGAAAAATCATTGTGCCACTTCTCACTCCTTTCACTCTTCTCCCAGCTCTTACCCTTTCAAACTGGGGGCTCTCTCAGATGAGGGAAGGTCCCAGGACCTTTTGGGAGGATGGGTGAGAGGGGAAGAAAACAACAGCAAACTAATGAGGCCTTAAAATGCTGACGGTGCAGGAAGGGCAAGAGGGCACCCAAGACAGACGTCCTTCATCTTTTCCACAGCTCTTCCCTCCCCTGGCCTCTGACGTTCTAACTGGCAAATACTACCGGGGTTTCCAGAATTTCATCCACTTCCTCTCACACTGTGAGGTTTTCTCAAGAATGAGTGGGACGGTGTATAGGTTTCTGGCATTTTGGGTGGAGCCAAACTGCCTTGCATCCTCTAAGTCAGTGAGCAGAAAACGTGGCACTGGAGCTTCATGTTTACATTTTCTTTGCTGCTTTTGCATCCTTTTGTTCATTTCAGTCATTTTTGAGGTTGGAGGGTTTGATAAATCTACATTTACGCCACTATCTTCCTCACAAAAGCTGCCTTTGATTCTGCTTTTTGCGTTTTACTTTCCCTGAAATCTGTTATTAACCCACAGATCTGTCATCCTGTCCTGTTGTCTTTGCATCTTATATTCATTTCTCTTTATAGCTTTCTCTTCTTCTTTCACAAAGGCCTGAGTCTCTGCATCCTATTGAAGCAGCCAAATGTTTTTTAAAGCATTTTTCAGGTTCCTGGAGTAGATCATTTTTAGAGGTCTTCTCATTCAGTTTTCACATGATTTCTTTTGCTTTTTCCTCTATATTCTTTTTTTTTTTTTAACTAATAATAAGTTGAATTTTTTTCCTGAAGATTTTATTTTCTGACTGCCAGTAGGAGATGGTAAGGAAGAGAGACTCCCAGGGCCTGAAACAGGTCTTATTCGTTAGAGGGCCGGTGGCGGTGTTTTCTACTTGTTAACCTTTGTGTATTTCTGAACTTGAGGGTTGACTGTGGAAGGAACACGTGGCCTACCTAGGTAATTCCAGGCAGATGAGGTTTAACTTTTATTTTTTCAGACTGTCACAGGGGTGTACCAAGGGTGGTCTGCCATTTGCATTTTTAAATCCATTATATTTTCCTCCAGACGCCAGTGATAGTTTTATTGTGAGCCCTTGTTTTCAGTTCTGTTGGAAGTTTTCACCTTTTCTGGGGTTTTCACAGGCATTGCAGTGAGGGTCTGAGAGAGACTGTCAGGAGCTTCCAGCCTGATCCATTTTACACAAACACCACTCGGCCAAGGTCATGCAGCCAGCTGGTGGCAGAGCCAAGTCCATGATGCCGGGGCCCTTTCTTCCAGGCAAATTCTCCATCTTCAGGACCACCTGCCGTTCGTGTCCTGTCAAGGCCTGAGCTATGATGTGATTTGGCAAGTGGTGGCTTTGTTAGAAGTTCGTTTCTGTTCCAAAGAGTTTTAGCCTGAGATGGAGTTGTGCTGGCAGCAGCTGCACTCATGGACTCATATGCGTTGGGCCTTTTCAGATTGAAAAAATATATACATAGAGCTGGAAGTTGCTGCATGGCTGTTCCAAAGATGAGAAACCTGTGGATGTGTCCTGGATGTGATCTCCCAGGCACTGGAGAGGCAGGGATGGGACGGTTTTGAAGTCCTGGGTCTGCTTTTTGTGCTTACGAATCCTGGTGAGTGCCCCGCTCTCTCATTTTGAAGTCTTCATCAAAGGCCGCTTCCTTAATTACTAGGAGAGCGCCTGCTTCCTGCTTGTGGGTGCCTCTGTCTTGGCGAGATTTACCTCTCCCGGGAACCAGTGTGTCAACATTTGAGAGGAAGTGCACAGGCTGAATGATTTAACAGGGCGATCTGCTGGCACGGCTCTAATTGCAGTCACCGGAGGCAGCATCCCCATCCCGGAGACCTCAAAACGTGCCGAACCCACCGCTCCTATTGCATTGACTCCATCGGAACATCCAGGTAGTTTGCACTTTAGCTTAGTGGGAGGTGCCTTTATGCGTCATCCTTAAAAACCCTTCATTCCCCATTTAATGCCCATTTAATGGACTGGGGTAGATGGAACCCAGCTGGCAACCACAGACAGATTTGCCAGAGCTTAACTGTTTTGAGGGAGCATTTCGTACCAGCTATCCTTATGATCATGCTCAGACCTCAATAAATATTTTATTTGCACAATTACCAGTTTGGTGATTTATATAATGCTGGATGCTATTATTGAGTTTAATTGACTATATAGAACCCGAGTTTTTACTTTGTGTAATTAAATGTTACTATACTTATAAAAATTGAGTATATAAACCAGTATCTGTCAACCTGTCCTAAACGTTTCTGAGGCTTTTGTATGCATGGCATTGTGCAACAGAGAGATGATGGCCTTCGGGGAAAAGAAACGGAGTCAGAATCTGCAAGTGGAGGGAACTTGGATTAGATTCTTGTCTCGCTGGAGTCTCAGTTTCTTCAACTTTAAAATGAGAATGGGTAATTTATGGATCATGGGATGGTTGTGGTGATTAAGTGAGATTATGTGGAATGGCTGACCTGATGCCGGGCAAAGAATAGGTGCCCAATAAGGATCGCTTTCTATCTCCGCCTCACAGATGTGTTCACTGAGTACCTGCCACGCTCAAGCCATCAGGGTATGTGACGAGCCAAGGAGGGGCCTTACCTGCTTTATTTCTCTCCATGTTTCCCTTGTCCGTGTCCCCCTAGAACGTGGGCTCCCTGAAGGAGTGGCACACAGCTGCTAATCCTGCTCCATCTCTGGTGCCTAGAATAGTGTCTGGCACACAGTGGACACAGCATAGGATTCCTGAATGACGTTCAAGCGGGATTGGATTAATTCAGAGAAGATAGTAAAGAGGAGTAGGAATTACCAAACTGAAGGAGTTTACTGTTGGTTTTCCATGCAAGAGACATTATGGTATAGTTGAGAGGACGTGTACTTTGGGGTCAGATTGAAAGTGATTCTATTCCTCTTTCTGCCCCTTACAAACTGTGTAGCCTTGAGCAAGTTACTTAACCTCTTTGAGCCTCAGGTTCTGACTTTGCAAAATGGTTCATTGAATCCCAAAGAGCAGCTCTCAGGGCTGTTCTAAGGGAAAATAAGGAAGTGCTTGTGAAGTGCCCAGCACTGAACTGTGCAGACTTCCAGGATGGGATGCTTTTTCCCAAGGTGGAACTTGGGAAAGCTTTAAATGACCTGAGGATGTTCTCTTGGGGATTCTTGATGATTCAGAAGTGACTGTTATAAGGGTGGAGCACCTGGCTGTGGTCTCTCCTGAGGTTCTCTAAGCCTGGTCACTGATAGAGCGCAGGTCTGGAGTCGGGTCAGAGGGAGTGCTGGAGTCCCCAAGAGAGCCACGTGTGGACCATGTGACTGCACATGACCTTGAGCCAGCGGGACGGTGAGTGGAGACCTGGGAAGCTGGCCTCCCTGGGTAAGGCCTGTCCACTGAGGCTCAGGATATGTGGCTGCTTCTCCTTCTGTTTGCCTCTGAAAAAATTATATATTAAAAAGTAAGTCACTTTCAGAAGAAGAGATTTTTAGAAAGCCAGGTATTCCTATGGTGGCTGCAATGTGAGTGGTCACTTAGGTGTTAATGCTCAGCCACTAGGAATGTGGTGTTCGGAGTGGGACTGACTCCATTCAAATCCAATCCAGCCATTCCTGGCTACAAGAGTTGGGGCACGTTATCTACCTGGCTTTCAGCTGCATGAGGCGTAAAGTGTGTGCAGCTACAGTACCTGTCTCTTGGGGCTCTTAGAGGATTAAATGAGATGGTCTGTGGAGATGGCTTAGCCCCGTGCACAGAACACGGTAAGGCTCAATGCTGGCTGCTGTCATTTATGAGGAAGTGGAGGCTCAGAGATGTTCTCTGATCCACCTGAGGTTGCAAAGAAAGTGCCAGAACCGAGCTGTGTGTCATCCTCTGATGCCAAGTCTTCCTGACACTTTACCACACTCCAATGTGTTCATTCATTCATTCACTCATTCATTCCTGAGGCATTTATTGAGTTTCCCTACAGCTCTCCAGCATCAAAGTTCTGGGCTCTTCGATGAGTCCTGAGGGTTCAGTGGCAGAGAAAATGGACACACACTTCCTGCCCTGGTGGACTTAGACTGGTGGTAGGAAGACAGATGATAAATAAGTAAATGAGTGAATAACAATTTCAGGGGTACTGTAGGGTATGAGCAACAACCTCATCCAGCAGAAGCAAGGTGGTATAATAGAGAGGAACTGGAGAAGGGGGGTGCTATTTCCCACTGAATGTTCTCTGAGAAGGTGTCGTTTGATTTTTGATATGGAAGATGCCCAGAGCCACCCACATGAAGCCGTGGGAAGTGCTCGTGCAAGAAGGCTCCAGGCATGGGGAACAGCAGTGCAAAGACCCTGAGGCCACCCAGAGCTTGGCTTGGGCTTCAGAGGCCTTCCAAAGATGACACAACTCCTGCCAGAAAGCAGTGGAAACCCATCCTTCTGTGTAGAGGACACCTTTCATCACCTTTCCCAGCAGATCTAAAGTTTCCCTGAGATGGGTTATGACCTGCGGCCATCTCTTTTTTCCAATGCACTCTCAAAAATAAAACTGAAAAAGACATCGCCGTTGTGTGAGAAAAGATGAAAGATGCTATTCTGGCTTCTGAGTGGGCCGAGCTCTGGCCAGGGGCCAGGAGAGCTGGGTTCCGTCCCAGCTCTGCACCCCTCTCTGCAGCCTTGTCCTTTTTCTGTCTGTTTACCCACCTGTAAAATTAGGAGCTGGGCCAGATGACCCTTTCCGTCTTCAAACCTGGGAGAGCAGCCGAATCTCAGAATCTGCTCCTGCTCCTGTGCTGTTTTTGGGAAAAAAAGACTTGCTGGGTTGGGTGGGGCGGCTTTTCAGGCTGATGGACTCTCCAGCTGGTCTCCAAATTGAGCCATCTTCACTTTTAACTGAAGGTGACCGCGCTCCTCCCCGCCCCCTCCCCTTCTCCTTGGCAGGTTGAAGCTGAGCGCTGACCCCACACATGGGCTTCCCTTTTGCTCTTTCCTCCCGGTCACAATGCATAGCAGCATCTGCTGTGATGTTGCCTGCGGCAGAGAAGCCTGTCTCCTCCATGCTCTCTCGGGTCTGCATGCAAACCAGTGTCTGGGAGGGCTGGGGCATGTGAAAAGACAGAAATCTGCTGGCCACATCCCGCTGTGTTCTCTTCTTGTACGACTTACAGATGTACCAGACCGATGCCTGCGATCTGAACTGAGGCTTCTATTTCCAGGGGACACCTGGCACTTCTGGTATCTCGGCAAACGTAGCCAGGTAACATGGTGGAGGACACAGTCACCATCTCACAGGGTCAGAAATCAAAGTGCCATTGAAGGGGGTTTAACTTACTGCCTTCTGTTACATGGGAAGAATCTCTGGCCTGAGAGGTTAGGTGAGTTACCCAAGGTCACACAGCAGTAAGCAGTGAAAGAAGCTGGGATTTACAATGCAGATCAATAGCTTATCACAGTAGGCTCGGCCATCCATACAGGATATGATGGACAAGCCTAGATGGTTTCTTCAAAATATTTTGTTTGCTTTTGAGATTATGCAAACTGAACTCATATAACATAGCTATCTTTCCCATTTCTAATTCATACACTGGGCTTACAGATTTTAACAAATACTTATTTGGCACCCACCGTGTGTCAAGCACTGTTCCAAGTCTTTACAAATATTAAGTGTACCTAATCCTTATGACAACCGGAAGAGATGGGCACTATTAATATCCTGGTTTTACAGATGGGGAAATTGAGGCACATAGAGGTTAAATAAGTTGGTCAAGGTCACAGGGACTGGCCCTGTGGCCAAGTGGCTAAAGTTCCATGCTCTCTGCTTTGGCAGCCCAGGTTCGCAGGTTTGGATCATGGGCGTGGACCTACTCCACTCATCACCCATGCTGTAGAGGGATCTCACATACAAAATAGAGGAAGATTGGCACAGATATTAGCTCAGGGTTAATCTTCCTCAAGCAAAAAATTAAAAAAAAAAATAAAAAAAGAGGAAGATTGGCAATGCATGTTAACTCGGGATGAATCTTCCTCACCAAAAAAACAAACAAACAAACAAAAAACAGAGCTGGGATGCTGCTGGCTCTAGCGTGCATACTTTTAACCCCTGCCTATGTATGTCTCACTGGGCGAAGAGCATCATCCACTACCCAAAGTGGTCATGCCTAAGGGCTGCTAATCTCGTTGAACTCTTTAGTTTACAGATGGAAAAACTGGAGCCTGGAAAGGGCATGAAAGCATTGGATCAGGTTCTAGAACATCGCTGTTTCTGTTAGCGCTGCCTCTCTTTTCCTGCTCCACTGCGCCGCCTCAGAAGTCAGAACACGTCTCTGGTCTAGAAGATGCCCAGCAGCAAGTTCATTATTCTCCCTTGAAGTCCCTTTGCTAACTTCCACCTTTGTTGTTTTCATTCCTGGATTTATTATAATGGGCCAAATTAACCTGAGTTGCCTCCCGGAGTCTCTGGGAGAAAGAACCAAATGAGGAGATCAGACGCTCTTTCCCTGGTCCTTGGGGAGTGCCCAAGCCATCAGAGAGGCAACATCTTATTTATAACAAATTCACTGTTCAAAGAGCTTTAAAACATTTTTTTTTTCTATTAGGAGTATTGTTTCTATCTGTTGAGTCCGTGAGTGTTTGACATTGGATGACTTTATAAAACATTCTACTAATTGGATTTGTTAAAGCAAATAAATCAAACACTAATTGGAACGTGCCCTGCCATTATTTTTGCTTACTGAATTAGATATAATGGTGTGAAGGCCTTCTTATCATATTTGTGCACTTATTTAAACACCCCCCTGGCACACACTTCTGCAAATTCAATTAGATATTCAAAAAAGGAATTCAATTTCTGCAAGGCTGGTTTACATTCATTCCGGGGGCAAGACTCACCTCCCCTCCATAGGCTGCTCATGATTAATAAGCCTCATTTAGATATTGCCCTGCCTTCAAAGCATCTGATGGCACGAGGGTGGAATCTCTATGAAAGGGAGATTGGGGTACTTTATCATGAGAGTGTGTGTGTCCTCAGAGCAGGGCTGGCCTTGTGTGTGTGTGCCTTGTGCTGTTGCATGGGGTCTGATACTTGGAAGGGCCCAGGCTTAGTTTCATGCTCTGCTAAGGTCATCTTGAAATTCTATCTTTTTTTTCCTTTTTGCAGAGAAAGATTCAGCCGGAGCTAACATCTGTTGCCAATTTTCCTCTTTTTTTTTTTTTTTTTCCTCCCCAAAGCCCCAGTACATGGTTGTGTATCCCAGTTGCAAGTCCTTCCAGCTCTTCTCTGTGAGCCACCGCCACAGCATGGCAGTGACAGATGGGTGGTGTGGTTCCACGACCAGGAAGCAAACCTGGGCCGCTGGAGTGGTGGAAACACTGAACTTTAACCACTGCGCCATCAGGGCTGGGCCTTGAAATTCTTAACAGTTTTTAAGCAAGAGGCTCTGCATTTTAGCTTTGCACTGGGCCCCACAAGTTTTGGAGCTATCTGCTTTGGTTCTCAGACCTTCTGGCTAAGGAAGAAGTCTTTGGTTTGAGTGTTGGCTCTGCCCCTGATTGATTGTGTTGTGATGAGTATGTCATCCTCTCTGGCCTTGGTTTCCTCATCTGTGAAGTGGAGGGTACTACTCCTCACGCATGGAGAACACATGCTATACTGTGAGTCAAATGCTTATTAAAATTTAGGGAGCTATTGTGGTTCTCTCAGTAATCCCTTATCCCATGAGCCAGGAGTGTAGCATCGAAAGATAGTGGAAGACATGTTCACCCTTCCACTTTCTGGAGGAAGGAGAAAACATTCTTCAACTGAGAAATGAGAAGGAGGTGTTGAAAGCACATGACATCAAGCACGCAAATGGGGAAACGTGATACGTTTCTGAAACTATGTTAAAATTTGAAATTTGGGGGCATAAAACAAAAGTCAGCAAACTACAGCGTGCAGGCCAATTTTGGGCCTTCACCGGTTTTTACGCAGCTCACAAATGAAGAATTATTTCTACATTTTTAGAAAATCAAAAGAATATAATTTTGTGACATGAAAATCATACGAAATTTGAAGTCCAGTGTCAATAAATATTTATTAGAATACAATAGTGCCCATTGTTTTTGTCAGCGTTCTTGCCTGACTTGGAGCCCCCAACTCCATTCCTTCTCTTCCCCACCAAGGGGTGGAGCCTATCCCTATGCCTTGACTTCCAAGATTGCAGGCAGGCATCTTGGGCCCAGGCAGTGATTTGGGGACAGAAGGCATGCAGGCTGGCTCAGTGCCACTGTCACTGGGGTTGGGGAAGAGCTGCACAGCCGCCATTTCCCTCAACCAGAACTTCCTTTCAAGGTTGCCTTCCCGGTTCATTGCCATGGTGTAATGGGTAGACTGAGCTGGTCTGGGTTGAAAGCCTCCCCTTGCCACTTGTAACTGTGTGATCTTGGCCTAGTTTTTTAGCCTTTATATGTCTCAGTTTCTTTAACTATAAAATGGAGGATAACAATTGTTTCTAGCTCATGGGGTGATTGTGGTAATTAAATGAGCTAATACTGATAAACACTTAGAACAGTGCCTGACGCATAGTTTAGCACCTGATGCTGAGTGTTGGTTACTGTTACTGTCACTCAGATCTGTTGTGGATTTGCATTGGCTCAATGGCTTTCCATTTCCATCCGTTTGACCTTACACCATGATTACCTGGCCCTGCCTTTACGCCCTCCACCCCTGCTCACACCCTGCTCACGGTTTAATCTTGAGCAGTCTCACCTCCCTTTCAGGACCTGTTGCTAATGCTCACATTTCTCCTCTAATGGCTCCTGGCCTGTCCATGTCTCACCTCACTCTTCTCCCTTACGTGGTGGCCTCATGGTTTCTCCTTGGTTCATCATTTGACTTCCCTTCCCTCTCTGGATACAGACTTTCCATCTGTACATGGGCTTTGCAGGATCGGGTAAAAACTCTTGAAAGGTACACTCTGAGCCCCGAGCCCCAAATCCCTAGCCTGGTGCAAGGCTTCCCAGGTTCACCCTGACCCCAGAGAGAAGCCCAATAGACGATGGACAAGAGCCCCTTTTGTGGGCCCCTCCAGGCTCTTCTACATGCGTGCAGGTTGGTTTTTAATGTATCCAGCTATTCATTGAGCAATAAAGGACATGCACTACTATGGGCTAGATGCTGAGTAAAGAGACATGTGGCACACCCCTGCTTTCATGGAGCATTGGGGCTTGGGGTTGGAGGGACAGAGTCCCTGTGGTCTCATTCCTCTCTCTCCCCCTTTGCCGAGGGCTAGAGGTACCCTCAGAGCGCCATGAGGGCTACGAGGGCTTTCAGTTCCTGCTATACATGCCAGGGGAGGGGGGTCTCTGTGCATCCTCGTAATGGCAGATCACCTTGGTTTCTGGTCATATTTGCCAAAATTATGAGGTCTGCCAGGAGTGGCACTGGCCATGTAGAGTAACTGAAGGCAAAATTTCCACTCTTTTCTTTTTGGATATTTTGTCCAGTTTTCTCTTTTCACTTAGCTCCACCACTGGATATTATGGGCACAGCTTTCTTTTCTGGAAGCAGTAGGATGAGACTTGGATTCTGTGAACACACAGAGTGTTCTAAGAGGGGCGGGGTTGGAGCAATGGAAAGTGTTCGGGCTTTGGTATCACACAGCCTCAGGCTAACGTCTTGCTCCACTTCTTCTTGTGGGTTACTTAACTTCTCTGAACCCATGATACAGCATCTGTAAAATGGGTACAATCAAAATGGCAGGGCCACTGGTGAGGGTTACATGTTCAGCTGTCAAAAAGGGGAAGTATTACTATTCTTATCGCTGTATGTGATGTCACTCTTTCCCCAAGATTCCTAGCTGGGCATGACTCTTAGTAGCTCTGATGAGAAGTTTCCATGTGTAAAATGGGAAGAGCAATGCTTCTTTCTTAGAGCAGGGATTGGAAAACTACGGCCCCTGGGTAAAATCTGGCCCCCCAAATATTTTTATAAATAAAGTTTTATTGGAACCCAGCCACATCCATTTGTTTACCTACTGTCTATGGCTACTTTTGCACTATAGCAGCAGAGTTGAGTGGTAGTTGTAACAGAGGCAGTGTGGCCACAAAGCTGAAAATATTTACTCTCTGACTCTTTACAGAAAAAGTTTGTTGACCCCTATCTTAGAGAATGGTAGTGGCTGGACTTACCTCCATTTGTGTAAATGCATATATAAATATGTACTTCCATAGCTCAACTACAGTGCCTGGCGCATTGCAGAAGCCCCACAAATCTTTAGTTCCTCTTCTGAACTTAATTTTGTTCAAGAATACACAGGATCGTATCTGAAAAATGCAGAGGCAGACACATTTATATTTTTATTGAATTCTATTCCTCTCTCATTTTCAAAAGAAGAGCTCATGTTTAAAAAAAAATTCTGATTGGCACTATAAACTTTATTTATGCTTTAATGTATCCTAAAGTATGTATCCTGCACTATTTTTACTTCCCTTACAGCTGCTGATATGCTATACATTACCCAACCCAAATGGATTTTCAAAATCCAATTTCCTTGCTACAGTTTTCCATTTCTCTGTTGACTTTTTATGCTTGACTCACATCAGAGCATCTGGGGCCTTTGCCACATGTTGACCTCAGCCTGTCCAGGGAAATAGCTCTTCTATCCAAGTGCAGGGAGGTAGTGATGGGTCCTCGCCTGTGGCCGTCCTGCCCTGTCTTCCCCAGGATGGGTGCTCTGGAGGCAGAGTGCAGTTCCCGCGTGGGAGTAGGTTTATGAGGTTTTTGTTTCTCCAAAAATGATTGTGATGGGGTTGACTTCAGTTAGATGGGGCCAGTTACTCTTTAAAATGGAATCAAGTGAGCACCCACATGTGTGTCTTTTGGGAATCTCTCCAACCATAAATCTTCCCTAAGCAGCCTGGTGCAAATGCCTGCAGAGATGGCTGGGAGCTTTTTCTGTCAGGTGTCATGACCCCAAGGAATTGCACCAAGACGCATAAATATAATTTGTGTGTGTGTGTGTGTGTGAGAGAGGAAGATTGTCACTGAGCTAACATCTGTGTCAATCTTCCTCTATTTTATGTGGGATGCCTCCACAGCGTGGCTTGATGAGCAGTGCTAGGTCAGTACCCAGGATCCGAACCTGCGAACCCCGGGCCACCAAAGCGGAGCACGCAAACTCAACCACTGTGCCACGTGGCCAGCCCCAGACAAATGTAATTTTTGAAGGAGTAATAAGAGCTGCAATGAGACTCAGTATCATGGGTTTGAGTATTTCATGCTGTCAGTCCACAGGAAGCTAGTGTCCCTTTCTTCTCCTCCCCTTGGTGGCTCTCAGTAGCCAGTCCTTGGGCTAGTGGCATGGCTCTGCCTCCCTGTGGCTCCTGAGTTCTTTCTGGGTCTCTGGGATCCTTACGCTTTACCACTGGAAGGTTCCTTAGTGATCCGTCTTGCACACCAGAAAATGAAGACTCAGAAATGAGGAAGGAATGTGAGTAAATGGGGCTCTATGCAGCTGGCAATGTAGGTTGCTGTCGGGGTATGTAATCTTGAGCTCGTAACCACTCTGTTTCTCAATTTGTTGGTTGAGAGGAAGAAAATTCATGGAGAATTGCTTAAAAATACGTATATTTTCTCCCCTGAATAGCTTTTAAAAGTTGTCTCTGAGTCAATTCAGACCAACAGGGAGCAGATCACTAGACTGAGTCATATTGGGCCCCAATGAGTTGCTTTTCCTGAATTGTATGTTTGGGTGATGCTATCAATTTATATTGAGAATGATTATGAGAAATAGTCTCCTGCAATTGGCCATGCTCCCCTTGTGTGGATGTTGTTTCAGGTATTGTTCCTTACGGGATGTGGGATTTCTGTTACCAGTACCGCGGTGGAGAAGTTCTTGTGTGATCTAAGCACCTGAAATGGTTGTCATTTTCCTGAGCCATTTGGCTTTTATTGTATGAACACAGCGTGCCAGGATCAAACAGATTTTCCTTTTTCTATTGGCCATTGGAAGCTCAGAGCCAAATATGTAACTCTTTTTTAGCAGGCGGACCTGTAGGAAATTACAGCATGGACTTGCTGCTCTCTCCTTCTGTCCTGCTTTTCTTTCTTTTCCTGTCCTCAGATTGCTTTTTGCCATCATGCTTAACATGCTGTATTTCCTTCTTATGTGTTTATCAGTCCACTATGGCTGGACTAGAGTTCATAGTGGGTAGATCAGTAACCAGTTAGATAGCATCCTTTGAATGGGATCTATGAGCTTCAATATATCTCTATGCAAGTGTTTCTTGCACCTTAAGTGTATGCTGTGTGATTGTCTTTCCCTGTACTCTGCAAATTATGTGAGGGTAAGAATCATATCTGTTGATTGTGTGCCCCTGCACAGAACTCGTAGGAAAGATTTTTGTTAAATGTTTCTACAGTAAGCAAGGGAATAGATTCAAATGGGAGACACCCAACCCCCTTGGAAGCCCTTTAGCTGCCTGATCCCCTCTCATGACCCTGTAAGTGAAAGGCGTGGTCCTTGGTTTTGGGGATACATTCTCTCTCTGGTCTGTTAGAAAGAGCATGGGTTCTGCAGTTGGGTCACCACGGGTTTAATCTTGGCTCTAACACTTTCATTCTGTGTACCCTGAGCAGGTCACTTAACCCCTGCATGCATCAATTATCTTGTACTTAAAGTAGGGATAAAAATCTACTTCATAAAGTTGTAAGGATTAAGTGAAAGCAAATGATGTAGAAGACACAATCAGTGCCTCGTATATTGCCTGGCTTGGAGCAAATGCTACAGAGAACATACTTCTTATATCAGTCAGGATGTGCAATGTTCTGCTATGCTAACAGGTAACCCCTGAGATGTCAGTGGTGTAAAACAAGAAAAGTTGATATTTCACTTCTGAAAAGTTGACTGCCAATATCACTGTCAAGTGACTCTATGGGTGACTTTCCTCCAATGAGTGCCTCGGGGATCTAGAATCTTTCTTCCTCTGATGCCATTGCCTTCAGCTACAGCTTTGAAGGTCCTCACAGCAGAGCAGGTGAGAAGGATTGCTTGTAAGAGATTATTTTTATGGGCCAGTCCTGCAAATAGTGGATATCAGTTTGTGACACATTTCCAGGGTTTACCACATGGTCTTCCCCACACGCAAGGTGGCCTGAAAACATAGTGTTCTTGTGTGCATGAGAGAGAAGACCCAAACAGTTTGTCGTGCACATGACATTGTCTTTGCCACACTCCCCTTCTCTAGCCCTGGAGGCCCATCTTAGTTTAAGATGCTCAGTCAGCTCTTCTAGTGAACACTTGAGATGCTGCAGGCTCCACTCGCTTATCCATTCCAGCACATCAGGATCTGTTGTGGATAGCATTGATCTGATTCATTTGTCTCCCACAGTCTGGGCTCCAGTGAGGTGATGGCAAAGTAGGGAAAGGAGGTTGGCCCTCTTAGAGCAACTGCAATTGCTGCTGCTACTGCTTTTTAAATTCTAGATGGAGTGTGTTGTGTTTTTATATCTGGGGCATTCACTCTGCTGTTCTGGGCAGAGAAGGCTTATAGAAGAAGTGATTTAGGAAGATTGTTTAGAATTTGGCAGACAGGCCATGTGGGGAAGGAGCTTTCTAGGTAGAAGTGGCAAGGATGAGACTTGAAAGAGCAGGTCCAGCTCGGGGATGGCTGTGGGCTCCCCTTTACTCGAGTACAGCTTGGTCTGTGTCTGGCATCCCATTAGCATTTGTTGGTTGATTCATTCAACTAATATTCATTAATCCCCTACCATGAGCCAGTACTGTTCCCAGCCCTTCTGAAGCTTACTGTCTGGTGGAAGCTGGTTGATTGCCTCTGTCCTTGCCTTTCAAAGGTCATCCTTCTCTGCTATATCTGGGATGAAATCTCCTCTGTCATCTGCTCCTAACCTCCCCTCTTGTCTCCTGGGACTTCCATCCTTTCCTGTTGACCCTTGTCAATCCACACTGGTCATTGCCTTTCTTCCCTCAATTCCCCAAAGCACCAGCGACACGTGCTTGTGTGCAGCCAGCTCTCACTGAGGAGTTGGGTGTGGTGGAGGGACTGTTTCCAGTTCCTGGTCAGAAGGGCCTCCTGGTCCATTTCCACTTAGCAGCCAGTCCTCTCACTCACCCCAGCTGCGGCCTCCACTGCACATACTGAAATATGTAAGTATTTATTAGTTTTCTTGTTTACTGTCAGTCTAGCTCACTAAATAATGAGAGCATGACTCTTTTCTAAGCCACTGTACAGCTAGGATCTAGTACTCTGTCAGATCTACACTAAGAGCTCAATTGAATAAGTTTTTAATTATTGAACAAATAAATGAAAACAAACAGATATTTTAGTTCCTACTAAAGCATCAGCAGGATATTTCTCCCTGGCCACCACCTTCTGTAGGTTTTTGCTTTTCATTGTGTTTCTTAGTCCCCTCTCTGCCTCTCCTTTTCATCTCTCTCTAGCTGCCTACATGAAACACCCCAAATTCCTGTTACTTTGTGCAAAGCTATTTAATATTTGCAACTCAAGCTGCAACCCCTGCCCTACCAAAATAGGTCCAGCCCTCCTTTTCCCAGCCCAAGACTCATTAGGGTGCTCAAGGCCAACCCTTCTGGGTTCCCATACACAGCAAGAAAGGAAAGTGGAGAGAGCTTTGGCATCACAGGTTTCTTTAGCAGCGTTGTGACTGAAGTCTGTATCAAATCTGTCAACAGGACTTCCACCACCACTAAGCATAGGAAATCCCAGGTCTGGGGTGCAGAGAAGGGACTTTGTACTTTGCAGCTGATGAAGAGGATGGCATGAAGTTGGATGAGACTGCAGTCACAGGGGCTAGCGAGGGATGGTTTCTGTACGTGACTCAGAACCACGTTTGGATGTGTGATGGGGAACCACTGGGTGTTTAACGGAGGGAGATGATGATATGATGAGATCTGAGCATCAAGGAGACCAGAAAGGGGCAGAGGAAATGATGGACTGGGGTTTGAAACAGGTCTGGGAGACCAGTCAGGAGGCTGCTGCAGAACTTAGTCCTGGCGCTGCCCCCCGCCTCTGTGTTTCTTGCCGGGTCTCCTTGCAATGCCTTCCTCCTACCCTCAGCCCTTGGAGATGCTCGAATCCTTTACAGCCCTGATCAGTTCTCCTCTTCCAGGATGTCATGGGCTCCTGTTTCTCTGGACAGACCAGCATTTCCTAGTTGCAGCCCCAAATCCACACCCCAGAGATCTCTCAATGTCATCTGGAGGGGCTTACAGCCCATAGCATTTGCTCAGTAAATTCTTGTCAAAATCGAATTGACACAACTTATTGTAAAATGGCGGGTAGCTTGGACTTTAAAGTTAAAGGGAGAAGCCTTAAGTGTCGTCAGCATTGACCGTGTTATCTTGCAGGTGCTTGGTTGTCTCCTTCCTCATGGTTTGATTTTTACTCCATGAAACCTGATTTTCCAAAAACTGCCCTTATAGGGAAGGGAGTGGATATTGAGAACTGATTCTACACTAGTTACGTTTTATAGATTATCCCATTTAGTCCTCATGATATTTCATTCAGATGTATCTTTCCTTCCATGTTACAGATGAGGAAACTGAGTCACAGACAGGTGAAGCATCTGGCCCAAGCGGACCCAGCTTTGCAAGTGGAGATTTGTGTCTGGTTTTGCTAGACTCCGAAGCTAGTGCTTTCTCTGCGGCCTCGCAGCAGCCTCTCTCCGTGTTGCAGGAAGCAATTACTGAGGCATGCCCTGGCATTCATTTTTCTTACTTAGAATGAGACGTTGCTGTTTACTTTCTCAGGAAGCAAGATTGAAATCAATGTAACTAGCCTTATTAACTTTTTTAAATAGGGGGGCCTGCAGATGCCAGCGCCTTTCCTGAGAACGCCTAAGCAAATATAAAAATCCAATTTGCTTGCCTTTTTTTAAAATCTTCTCCAGAGTTTAAAATTCAAAGCTGTAAATGAAGAGCCGATGAGATGGGGTTAACGAACCAAACCTCAGACACGAGGATGTATTTACCCATATCTCTTTTGTCTGCAGGCGGCTGTTCCTTTGATGAACACTACAGCAACTGTGGTTATAGCGTGGCCCTGGGGACCAATGGGTTTACCTGGGAACAGATTAACACGTGGGAGAAACCAATGCTGGACCCAGCGGTGCCTACAGGTATGTGACCCACTGGGTTTGGGGCTGAGATGGGGATGGTAGCTTTTATGATGACTCATGGGGAAGAACTTTCTTATGGATTGAGCTGTCTGAGCGGGCAATAGATAACTTTGTTGATAGTGAGTTCCCCATCCTCAGAGGTATGCAAACCGATACCTGAATGAATTCTTAAGGATGTGGGGGAATCACATGTTATCTGGATTCAGGGACTTTTAGGATTTCTTTTAGCTTTGGGATTCTAAGCTTTAGCTACAAGTAGGGCATCATTGGATTTTGCTTGGGGAGCCTGATAGTTGTGGGATTTTAGGGGAAGAAAGAGCTTCTGAAGAACTTGAGATCATTCTTTTCCTTCCAGGCCACATAGATGCAGCTTGTATATATGTAGAAAAACTTCTACAGTCCAAGTATTGCTCGCGAAGTTAATGTCCTGACATCCTGAATGTCAAGCTTATCCTTAACCAAGGGGGCTGAAGGCCTAATGTATGCTCCTGATGGATGCCTGCGACCTAGGCCTTTGGAAGTTCCACCTGGTGTATGCTAGGGAGGGAACACCTGCAAGAGGTATGCTCAGGAGAACACATTTAGGGTGGGGTCTGCCAGGGTGAGCTGAATCTTGAAGAGGCTTACCTGGTGACCCAAACCAGGAAGAGCTGCAACTCTGGGGACATGAAGATCACCTCTGGGTAATGTGAGCCCTGGTGCAGTTGTAAAGACAGTTGGTTGTTGGAGCAGGGAGGCCATTCTCCATGGTTCCTCCCTGACGGGGACTCCCTCTAACCCCGACGCTGTCCTGGTTTTTTACCAGCCCCTCCTGGTGCTATCTCTCAGTCTCTTTTGTCAGCTCACTCTGGCCATTAAACATTGGAGTTCTTCAGGCTTGGTCTGCACTAATGTGTATTAGTCAGGGTTCTCCAGAGAAACAGGACCAATAGGATATATAGAGAGAGACATGTAAGAGGAGACATATGGGAATTGGTTCACATGATTTTGGAGGCCAAGAAGTACCCCCATCCACCCTCTGCAAGCTGGAGACCCAGGAAAGCTGGTGGTGTCATTCAGATGGAGTCTGAAGCCTGAAAATCAGAGAGACTGGTGGTAAGAGCCCTGATCTGAGTCTGAAAGCCCGAGAATCAAGAGCTCCCATGTCCGAGGGCAGAAGATGGACCTCCCAGCTTAAGCAGAGAGAGGGAATTTGCCCTTTCTCTGCCTTGTTGTTCTATGTGGGTCCTCAAGGGATTGGATGATGCCCACCCACATTGAGGAGGCCTATCTGCTTTACTCAGTTCACCAATTCAAACGCTAATCTCTCGTGGAAACATCCTCACAGACACACCCAGAAATAATGTTTTGCCAGAGATCTGAGCATGCCTGAGCCCAGTCAAATTGACATATAAAATTAACAGTCACTCCATGGATGGCCTCAACTACTCCCATGGCTTCAGTTGCCATCAGACTTCTCTTAACGAATTCTAGAACTACAAGACCCACTGCCCAGCTGCCGTGTCTTCTTGCTGCCTCTGGGGAGAGGAATTTTCCAGGATATCACTGAGCTGGAGACAGAGAAGATGCTCAGAGATGCCTAGGTAAACGTGTGGCCTGTGTGGCCTCGTTGACTTTGATTTTGGCTACAAAGCAAGAGGCTTCTGAAAGGCTCTATATTGTTCCTATTAAGGGCATAAATTGTTTGTGTAAGTTTCTCCTGAGTATAGCCTCAAGTCCCAGGTATAATAAAACTGTGCTACAAAATTGAGATTTTCAGATCTAATGGGATCTTTCTGCATGAGCAGAGCCACCAGCAGTGATACATGCTCGTTAGTAAAGTGACCATGACCTCTGTGCCTGTTGCCCCATCATAATTTTTAACAATGCTGACTCTACTCTCAAAAGTGTCTTGATTTAGATGCTAGAATCACTCATTCCGTTAGGGACCCCAAGAATCCACAGCACCTGCGCTGAAACAAACCACACCCGCTCTGCTCTGCATCGCCATCTTTGATGTGGGCTAAGTATAACCGGATCTTATGGGGGTGTGTGTGTGTGTGTGTGTGTGTGTGTGTGTTTACATGCACACATATGCTCTTTCTGCCTGTCTTTAGCTCACCTGGAGCCCTATAGGGTCTTCCTGGCTCTCCAAACTCAATATCTTCAAAATTGAACTCCTGATTCACCCATTCCCCCTCCTCATCTACTCACTTTCCAGTGCTCCCTATCTCAGGAAAGGCCACTTCCTCCATTCTGGTGTTGATTCAGAAGCCCAGGGTCAACTTTCTCTTCCCTCTCTTTCCCCCTCTTCCTGCCAGTCACTTTGTCCTGCCACTTTACCTCCTGCGTAATCTCAAGTCAGCTCACATCTCTCCGTCTCTGCCGCCACTACCCTGGTGCAGATCACCACCAGCTCTTGCCTGGGTAACTGGAATCCTTTCTAACAGACTTCTTGGCTTCCTCTTTTGACTTTAATCCACTCTCCACACAGAAGCCAGAGAAATTGTTCTAGAATATATCCTTCTTCATGTTACCTTTTTATTGCCCCCAACCAGCTTTGTTTAGAGTCTTTCTGAGGCTTCCTACTGCTCTTAGAAAGAAGACCAAAGTACTGTTGTGGCCTCCAAGGCCTTACAGGGCTGGTTCTGCCTGTTCCTCCAGCCTCACCATGTTCCACTCCCCCCATGCTTATTTCACACTGGCTTCTGTCAGTTCCTAGAATGTTCCAGACCCTATCCCGCTGCGGGAACTCACATACGATGGGCATTTTTCTTCCACTCCATTCTCTTGTACTTCCCGTTCATATCTCAGCTTACACATCACATCACATCCTTAGGATGGCGCTCGCTAGGTGTGCTGGTCTGGGTCAGCTCTCTCTGTAAATATTTCCCACTGTACCCTGCCCTTTCCTCAATAACACGCATCACAGCTGATGTTATTTGTTCAGTGTGTGTTTTACCCCCGGAGGAGAAGTTCCGTGTGAATAGGGACCATGACAGTCTTGTTCCCAGCTTTATCTTGAATGTCTAATACAGTGCCTCATACACAGTATGCGCTAAATAGCATTTTGTTGGATAGATGCATGGACAGATGGGTAAATAGGCTTTGTCAAGTGTTGTTGTTTTTTTCTGTTTTTAAAGATTGGCACCTGAGCTAACATTTGTTGCCAATCTTCTTCTTTTCTTCTTCTTCTTCACCCCAAAGCCCCCCAGTACATAGTTGTAGGTCCTTCTGGTTGTGGCATGTGGGACGCCGCCTCAGCATGGCCTGATGAGCAGTGCTGTGTCTGCACCCAGGATCTGAACTGGTGAAACCCTGGGCTGCCGAAGAGGAGCGCGTGACCTTAACCACTCGGCCACGGAGCCGGCCCCTGTCAAGTGTTTTTTAAATGATGAAATGCATCATAAATACAATTAAATGCCTTTGGGGCCTCTGGTAACTGATCACACATTCTTAATCTTCGCTACTGTCCTTCCATTTTACAGATCGGTAAATCAAGGTTCCGAGAAGCTGAGCGACATTGCTGCTTTTCCCACCGTACCACTCTCTCTGCCCAAAGGAACCCCTCTTGCTTCTAACCCTAATTTTCTCAGCCCCTCATTATGGCTGAGTGTCATTTCATAAATATTGGATTGTGCTAATACAATCTTCTGAGCTTTTCTAGATAGAGGCATTTGATCATGGTCACTGGAATTATTCTGTCATGATGCGCCTGTGGATTTCAGTGGCTCTGCATGCTTCTTGGGCAGAGAGGCATGAAAGTGAATTTGGATTAGGTGAAATTGTTTGCTCTTCTCATGGGCAAAGGCTGAAATCTTACTTTTCCTTCTGTAAAGCCAGCAGTTTCCATCCTTTTGGAGATCTAGTTTGAGTCTGTTTATTCAGATGTTCCACAACCTTTTATTGGTCCCCTTCTGTGTGATAAGCTCTGTGCTAGACTCTGTGTAAATCAGACCATGCCATTTTGGCCCTTAATCCCTCCAGTGGCTTCCTCTGGCACATAGGATGAAATCTGAACTCCTTGCCATGGCCTGTCTTCTCCAAGCCTTTTTTCTTTTCAAAGTGCTCCAGATACACTGGCCATTTTTCAGTTCCTTGGACATGTCAGATGCTTTCCTGGCAGAGGACCTTTGCACATGCTATTCCTTCCCACTGGAATAGTTTTCTTCCCTCTTCACTTGGTTGGTTTCTTCAGGTCTCAGCTCAAACAACTCCTCAGGGAGATCATCCCTCAACTGGTCTGTCTGAAGAAGCACTCCCTCATTGTTCTTGCTCATAGCATCCTGTTCTTTGCTTTCAAAGTCCGCATCACAGACATGTTTACAGGCCAGCTTATTCCAATCCTACACCATAGCTGAGTGGCTCTGTGGCCTTAATCCCTCGGCCTCAGTTTCCTCATCCTTAACGTGGGAACCACTGTGAGAGTTAAATGGGTTGATGCCTGTGTGAGTGCCAAGTGTCTGCACGCGGTAAGGCTTAATCAGTGCTGGTTCTTCTAAGTTCTTTTCTAGTTCTACAGTCTCTGAGGCTGTAAGTCTAAGGCCATGTTAGAACCTTGCCCCTCTTCAAGCTCACCTGACCCCAGATGCTACTTAACACAGGTGAACCAGCCAGCAGGTGGTCTGCTGTGGGTCACTGCTGGGCCCAGAGGCTTTTCAATACCCAGGAGAAATGCTGTCCAAGGGTTTGAACACTTCTCCATCTTGGCTCCATTATTCAGTGCTGCACACACGACTATCATACTCTTTTCCTTATCCCTCTCCATGGGACAAGCCCTCAGGCTAATATTCCAGCCTTCAGACCTCATTTTCCCCACCTCATCTTTATTGGGGCTGTCACAGGAATGGGGGTTACTATACCCATAGACGTTCTCTCCAGGCCTCTATCTTGTCTGTGGAACTAACTGCAACCACCACTGGTTCCTAGCTCTTCCTTATTCAGCCTTGGCATGTTTCCACGTATCCACCCTGAGGTACAGCCCAGGGCCCAGCAGGAGTGTGTCTGTAGGCTGAAGGGAGATGCAAGTGCTGTAAGTGTCATTTTCAAGGGGCCGAGGCCTAAGGCAATGGGACTTGGGAGGTTTCCTTCTATGTCCTTCTAATGCTTTGGGGACATTGCTTTAAGTGTTGGAATGAGGTAGGGTTGCATCTCAGGCTGAAAGCCTGGGTGCACAAGAAACACTGCATTTGCATCAACTTGAATGTGACCCTGAGCCTCCAGGGACTCAGACATTAAGTTGTAGTCATTATTGGGGCTCCCCCTTCCCTAGGCGTCTACAAATGTCCTGAGACTTAAATAGGCCATTGTGATTTCCTCTGAGAAGCCCACTGTCACATTCCCTGTGGTCCCTCTGGGCCTAGGAATTCTGCTGCTTCTTTCCCAGGATTGGAGCCCTTGTCCCAAGTCCAGCCAGCCCAGGTGCATCACCCAGCATCCCTCTGGGCCCTGCCCTCTCCTTAAGTACTGCTACTCAGTAGCGTGGGACCAGCAGGCCCATCCCTTTCCCCTTCTCAGGGTGGGAGAACTCCTCTCAGGTCCTCAGCCCTCAAAGGCACACCCCTCTTGGCTCAACCCTTCTTGGACCCACAGCATAATCTCTTCAGTAAGTTTAGACTTTAAAAAAACAAAGGAGGAGAGAAAGAACCCTGGCTTCAAGCACTTTCTTCTTGCCATCCTGCACAAATTTCTAGAGCAGAGAGCTACAAAGAGCTTAGTTCTTACCTGATTGGAAGGGGCAGGTGTTGAGAAGCATCCAGAGAAAACATGCACACAGGTGCACACACACACACCAACAGGAACCTTTCAGCCAGTCAGCCTGCCAGGGAAGCAGGCACAGACACCAGGATGGTGCTGGAACTTTCCCTTGTGCCACTGGGCCCTTGGCTCTGTGTTCCTGCTTTGCTCAGGAACCACTGATATTGACAGAGAAAAGCTTGGCGTCTGTTATGGGTTGAATTGTGTCCACCAAAGAGATAAGTTGAAGCCCTCACTCACCCCTGGCACCTGTGAGGGTGACCTTATTTGTAAATAGGGTCTTTGCAGATGTCATCAAGATGTAATTAAGATGAGGCCATGCTGGTCATACTAGGCCCTCATGTAATATGATTGGTGGAGGTGAGGAGACACAAAGACACACGGGAGAAGGCCATGTGAAGACAGAGGCACAGACTGGAGCAATGCATCTACAGGCCAAAGAATACCAAAGATATGAAGGGATCATGGCCCTGCCAACATCTTGATTTTAGACTCCTAAACTCTAGTTTCTGTTGTGTCAAGCCACCCAGTTTGTGGGCAGTTTGTTACAGCAGCTCTAGGAAGCTCATACCTTGTCATTCACACATCAGCCCCTGACCACATCGCCTTTTCTATGTTAGAACCCATACTGGAGAGCTATAAGTGCTGAGACCTTTGCTTTCTTTCAAGAAAACTGGCATATACCACGTGTTCACTCTAACCAAAGGTTGGGTTAGGCATTTTCCTACATATTTCGTCTAACGTGCCACCATCCCGTGAGTTCCGAAGTATGGCCTCCTCTTCATTTTCAAAAAAATCAAGCCCCAGAGAGAGGAAGTGGCTGGTGCAAGGTCATGTAAGTAATATGTGAAAGAGAAGTCAGGCTTCAAATCCAAGACAAATATATGTTATACACATGGTACCATCATCCACTAAACATCCTTTAAAATTATTTCTATTTACAATCATGATTTATGATTACAAAAATAATGCATATTCATTGTAGAGAATATGCACAATAGAGATAGTATGAGGAACCAAATAAAAGTCATATGTGCACACAAACTTAAATAAATATCTATTTTTGTTTTTAATGCTATTAAGCATTTTCCCATGTCATTAAATATTCCTTAAAAGCATACTTCCTAAAAGCTTCATAGTTTTCCGTTATAATGACTCTTCCATGATTTATTTAACCAGCCTGTATTATTGCATACATAAGTTCCTTCCAGTTACTCTTAAACCTCATTGTAGTGAGTGTTCTTGTGCGTTTGTCTCTGTGGTCATCTCCAAGAGAAGTTATCAAATTTGCTTTCATATATGTACATGTATATTTCTGTACTCCCTTGTGGACCAAACACAGAATGCTAGTGTATTAGTTTTGACATCTGGAGGAAGAATATCATCCACATGTCCAACGCGAATCCATGAGTTGATGTTGAGAAAATGCTTGTGAATTCTGAAGCCCTAACCACAAGTCAGGAATTCGTGATGGTCCGCTGAACGCACCGGGTCATAGCTCTCAGCACACCGGGGAGACCTACTGGGCGTGAGCAGGAATTATGTCCAAAATAGTGATCAACCAGAGCGGCCCACGCACTGTCCAGTCAGGGTGGACATCACTGTAAAAAGCAGAATGGGCTCTCCAGTGCTTATTGGATGAATATCTCTTCATAGTCTGTGTACTGAACTAGCTTCTGCTCTCCTTGTAGGCAGGGACACCATTTTTTTTACATCTGTAACCCCAGTGCTTGGGACTTAGTAGGTAGCAGTGAATGTTTGTTAAATCAATTGCTCTTATTAATAATTGAGCTTTCTTGCAATATGAACCCAGCATCTGTCTCCAGCCTCAGCCACTTCTTCTTCCCTTTTCTCTTCCCTTTCCTCTTCTATGTCATCATGCGAGAGAGGCCTTTGTGCTTTTGTGTTGGGAGTCTAGTCTCCAGCCCTGCTTCCTGATTTTGGGAATCTTGCACTGTCGGAGTCTTGGTGAAATGTGGAGCTCGCTGGAAGGTGAAGGGGCCAGAAATTCGCTACCCCAGCAGCCTGGGTGTGGCTGAACATGTGACCTGGGTGCAGCCAGTTGGACCCTCCTGCCAGGACTTTCCGTTTAGGAAGGACGAGCCAGTAGCCAGAGGCTGGTGCAGTGGGGTGTCTAGGGGTAGGGGCAGTCTCTGGGCCACAAGAGGTACTAAAAGAGATTACTGAACTGCCTGCTTCTTGGCTGCCCACAATGGCCTTAGTTTCAAGCCTGATTCTCCAGTTCCTATTTATGATGAGCCTCCCAATATTCTTCTTGAATATTCTTATTGTTGAGAAATATAGTCATAGCTGATTCCTCCTGTTTTCAACCACAAATCCTGCAGGTCACACTGTCATACTTTGCACTTTCTGCCCCCTCAGCTAGTAGGCACCTCCTGTCCCCCTTCCTCCTATATTAAAACCCTGCACAGATGTCACTCTTCCAGGAGGCCTTCCCTGACTCTCTTCCCACAGCATTTGCCTCTCTTCTGCATTTCTGTGGCTGAGTTTATTACAACGTGTTTTCTCTGATTCCTCACTAGGGCTGTGAGCTACTTGAGGACATGGGCTGCCTCTCATTGCAGAATTCCTTGTCCCTGCATGGCGCTCGGATCAGGGCAGGTGATCTGTATATGGACCAAACTGCCATCAGTATTATTAGCATTAGGAAAGTCAAGAGAGAAATGAGGTCAGGAAATTTTGGGGAGAATCCTGGAGTGGCTGCTGCTTTCTTTGGCATTTTCACAGTACCTGGGGCATCTGTAACTTTCATAGCTCAAGTGCCTCCTCTCAGCTTGATGAGGCTGTGGTCAATTGGTCCCAGAGCCTGCCTGCCCCTCTGCTCTGGAGCTGATACTCAGGGCAAATGAAGGGACCCTGGGGATTACCCCTTCCTTTACTCCGGGGCCTGGCATACTCTCACAAATGTATGGTCTGCTCGTAACCTGTGTAAGAGGATCCCCAGTGGAAAAGTGTGACGCGTCCAAAAACTGACCTGCTGTTTCTTTAATGTAGTGCTTACGTTAAAATGATCTGCAAGTGTGGGCCTGTAAGCATCCTTAATCACTCCGAGTATTATTATTGATTGGCTTAAAGCTATAAGCTCTTATGGTCCCATTTAGCCACTGTTGAATCAATGCATTTTTTTCTTCCCTCTTTAATGGTAAAATATTGTATATTCATTCTTAAAGAAATGCTGAGTTTGTGCATATAAGTTAACTCTCTCTGACCCCATCTCAGTTCTCTGAAATATCACTGTTAACAGATGGTATGTATTGAGAGAGAGAGAAAGAGAGAGAAGAAGAAGAGGAGGAGGAGGAAGGGAGGGGAGACAAAAAAATACGTATATATATATGTGGTAATAGTGACAGGAATATAGGGAAGTGATGCTTATGTCGTGCTTTTTATGTGGCAGTATCCTAAGCACTTTAAATACATTAACTTATTTAATCCTTACAACAGTCCTTTGATGTAGTCGTTATTGTCTACAATTTTACAAATTAGGGAACTGCAGGCACAAAAAGCTTAAATGTCTTGTCCAAGGTCATAGTTAGCGTATGGTAGAGCCAGGATTTGGCTACAGCAAGTCTGGGTCCAGAGTCTGAGCTCTTGACCACCTCACTCTTGTGCCTCCTAAGCATGCGGATGATGAATAGGATCGTGGTTCCCAGACTGTTGTGTCGTTGGTCTCTTTTCATACCAGTGTATTCAGATCAAGTTTTTGCCTTCCAGGGCTGTGTGGTATTCCGCTGGAAGGATGCATCATGGTTTATTTAACTAACACCCAAGAAGTGGCAGTGGGAAAAGAAAAGAGAAAAGCCAGAACACACCCCAAATGCCCAATAAAAGGCAGGATCTTGGACTCCAAACAGCTCTTGAAAAGTTCTTACAAAGCATCTCATATTATGGGATGGTCTCTTATGTATTTTGAACTAAAAAATTAACTGGGGAAACTACAGTAGCATGCAATGACCCCAGTCAATGCTAGTTTGGGATATTTACAGGGATCACAGAATTGGTAGAACAAAAAGGCAGGAAAATTGGAGACAAGTTTAGTATTATTTCAGAGGATATGACCCCAAACTGACTAGTGCTAAGGGTGGCTTGGAAAGCAACAGAGGATCTTTGCTGTGATCAGAATACACATCTGTCAGACAAGTGGGAACATACGTCTGTATAATACCCACATAAATGCTTGCCTTGACCTTTAGTTTTCTGTGACATCATACCTGGATTCAAAAAGTATTGTATCCAGGGGCCAGCCTCATAGTGTAGTGGTTAAGTCTGGCACACTCCACTTTGGTGGCCCAGGTTCACAGGTTTGGATCCCAGCTGCAGACCTACACCACTCTTCAGCCATGCTGTGGCAGCGGCTCACATATAAAAAAAGAGGAAGATTGGCACAGATGTTAGCTCAGGGCTAATCTTCCTCAAGCAAAAAAAAGAGGAAGCCTGGCAACAGATGTTAGCTCGGAGTGAATCTTCCTCGCCAAAAAAAAATAAGAAAGAGTATTGTATCCAAATGGTGTAACTGGAAGTAAAGGTGATGTAGACCCATGTCATTCAACTTAAAAAGTGCTTCCTCCAATAACAGACCCAGAGGTCAATGGTGCAGATGAAGAGTTTGAATAAGATCTTCTGTAGTATATGGGAATGGATAATAAACCACTCCTTTCTAACTGACACATGTACTCCACTTACTGGACAGTGTTCTACGGGGTCTACATGTTTCTAACTCATTTAATACTTCAGTAGCACTGTGAGCTGGGTACTGTTATTTCCCTTATTGTACAGATGGTGAAACTGAGGCCCAGAATGTAAGTAACTCACCCAAAAGTTAGTAGTAAATGAAGGAGCTGAGATCTGAACCCAGGTACTCTGGCTCCAGAGTCTGTGCTGTGAACCACTGTTGTTAGTGTATAGTCAGTTATGTGCCTCATAACATGTTTTGGTCAATGATGGACTGCATATATGTTGGTGGTCCGGTAAGATCAGCACCATATAGCCTAGGTGGGGAGCAGGCTGTATCATCTAGCTTTGTGTAAGTACATTCTATGGTATTCTCTCAGCAACCAAATTGTCTAACGATGCATTTCTCAGAATGTATCCCTGTCATCAAATGATGCATGACTGTAATATATTATCTTAGGAAGCGTGATTTTAAATATGCGTGCTTAATTAAATCATATCTTAGACACCTTAAGTAGACATTTGACTAATTTGTCTACACACTGACAATTTTATGTGTAAAAATTGGCTGAAAACTTTGCGTGGGGTCTTCTCCCTGGGAAAATGAAGGGAATGCCCTACTTCTAATCACTGAGGGTTGACCATCCTATCGGTGTCTTGAATTGACTAAGCCCAGTGTCCACCTAAATGCGGACATGCTGAGCCTGCGTGTTGTTCTGAATCGTTTCTGTTGGAAGGGAACCTCACGGAAGCAGTCATGCATCAGAGACATCTCACGGGGCGAGATGACTTCCCTGATGACTCTTCATCTCCTGCTGTTTGCTGGGGCAGCCTGAGAGGAAGATGTTGCTGAGAATCATCGCAGTGGTGGTGATGGTGGCAGCCCGGTGTGATGTGTGATGCTCCCATGGACCGTTCCTCTAACTGGGCTTCAGGTCCAGGGCCGAGGGCTCCTCCAAGGGAACACCTTGTTTGGAATATGCAGATTGTCTTGTCTTTAATGAAGAAGCAGATTTTCTTTATCCTTTGAATACTCGGGTAATTTGATTTATATTTACATGTTACGAAAGTTTATAAGAAAAGAAAATTGTAGATTAGTACAAATGTAGTAGTTTTTAAAATTTAGTGAAAATGAGATGGCTTGTGTGACTCCATAAAATCAGATCCAATAATCTGGAAAATCCAATAATCTACTGTAATCCCATTGGGAATGTTCTAGACCTGTAGCATCGAATATGGTGGCCGCTACTCACATGTGGCTGTTGAGCACTTGAAATGTAGCTAGTCCTGTACGTGTAAAATACACACTGGATTTCAAAGACTGAGTATGAAAAAAAGGATGTAAAACATCTCATTTATAATTTTTATATTGATTATATGTTGAAATGATTATATTTTAGATACATTGGGTTAGATAAAACAATTAAAATTAATTTAACCCATTTCTTTTTACTTTTTGATTGTGGCTACTAGAAAATTTTAAATTCCATGTGTGGCTCACATTATATTTCTATTGTCCAGTGCTGTCCTAGATGATCGGATTTTTATTGTGCAGCTGTCCTCCCACCAGCAGGATGTCTTCCTTTGAGAATAGTAACAGCTAGCATTGCTTCAGCCCTTACTCTGTGCTAGGCACTTTATTTATTTATTTATTTTGAGGAAGATTAGCCCTGAGCTAACTACTGCCAATCCTCCTCTTTTTGCTGAGGAAGACTGGCCCAGAGCTAACCTCCATGCCTATCTTCCTCTACGTTATACGTGGGACGCCTACCACAGCGTGGCGTGCCAAGTGATACCATGTCCGCACGCAGGATCCAAACCAGCGAACCCTGGGCCCCTGAGAAGTGGAACCTGTGCATTTAACTGCTGTGCCACCAGGTTGGCCCCTGTGCTAGGCAGTTTAAATGTCTCTTCCCCTTTATGGCCACAACAACCCTATGTAGTGTAGGTACCATTGTGTTCTGTATTTTGCAGATGGGGAAATTTCCTGTGGTTTATTTGTGCTTCTTTGGGGTCTATGGGAACACGGTGGGGCTGAGGTAGGCACTGTCTGCTCCACCAGGCCTTTCAGTTAGCCTGTCTTTCTAGCAAGTGGTAGGGAGACTTTCTTGAGAGCCTGTCCGGGCTCAGCCACTAACCTGAGACTTTGGGCAGGCCAGCTTTTCTCTGTGCTTCCTGCGTCCTTTTCTGTGAAATAGTCTAAAAGTAAGAAATCCTGGGTTTTAGTCCTAGCTCTGCCATTAACATGCTCTGTGCCCTTGGGCCAAGCACCATCCCTCCCTGGGCCTTATTTACCTTATATTTAAAATCAAAGATTGATCTCTTCTGACTCTAGCATTCCATGATTTGTAATTTATGAATCAAGAAGAAAAGGATATCTTTTTAAATGTAGGAATTAAGTGACACATTCATAAATTAAAACGTCTATGAAAAATCCTGTGGTCCTAGCTCCCTATCTGTTTCTCTGTCAGTCGTGGCAGCTGCTTCTGATTCCTTGACGGGGAATTTGTCTCCATGAGTGTGTGGAGATGGGGCACCTGAGGGACAGTCCGTCCCTGACAGCTCAGACTTGCACAGAAAGATAAGTCTCCCAGTCGAGCTTATAGTGACTACTCTGTTCTCAGAGAACGCCCCCCAGAGCTGCAGCATCTACTCCACGCCCCCTTAATATCATGGGTGCATCTTCAGATTTTATTTCCCACAATTGCTGATCAGTGAGACATTTGGTCATTTATAGAAATTTCCCCTTTTTCTAAAAAAGACGTCCTGCTCCCCCTACCCCCCACTCCATCCAACTTCCCTACTGTGCTCTATGCTAACATAATTACACGTTAGCTTTGGAAAGCAACGGTTCCTTTAGCAAACTGTTTTTTAAACTTTTCTTCCATCTGCCAATGTCTTTTAAAATTGCTTCCTTTCCTGAGTGTTGTGTTCATCATTAAGAAACCCAAGTTGCACTCCCTCAGAATTCAAAATATTACTTGTCGTCAGTGAAGCACCTTGTAAAAGCTACGGACAAGCAAAGGTATGCTGTGCCCTTTGCGAAGAGTGCTGAGAGTTTCTAAGGTTAAGAGAAGATTTGTAGCTTGCAAGAGCCTTCGAAACCATAGCTACTAAAACACATCAGTGTGATGAGTCTATCAGCTGAGGTTTAAGTAGGAAAACAGAAACCAGCCTAGGTATTTCCATCAGGAAGGTGTTTAATGCTGGGTGTTATAAAGCCTCTAGAGAGAGGCTTATAAAGCCTTTGGGAACCCTCACATATATGGTCAAATGATCTTCAACAAAGGTGCCAAGACCGCACAATGGGGAAAGGACAGTGTTTTCAAAAGATTGTGTTGGAAAAACTAGATAGCTGCATGCAAAAGAAGGACACTGGACTCTTATGTTACACCATACTATATACAAAAATTAACTTGAAATGGATGAAATATCTAAACATAAGACTGAAACTCTAAACCCCTAAAAGAAAAGTTGAGAGACAAGCTTCATGACATTGGATTTTACAGTGACTTTTTTGGATATGACACCAAAAGCAGAGATAATAAAAGCACAAAATAGACAAATAGGACCACCTCAAACTTAAAAACTTCTGTGAATCAAAGGAAACAATTGACAGAGTGAAAAGGCAACCTCTGGAATGGGAGAAAATATTTACAAGTCATATACCTGCTAAAGGGTTAATATCCAGAATATATAAAGAACTCTTACAACTCCACAACAAAAAAACAAATAACCTGATTGAAAAACAGGCAAAGGACTTGAATAGATGGTTCTGCAAAGAAGCTATACACATGGCCAACAGACATATGAAAAGATGTGCGACGTCGCTAATCATTTAGAGAAATGCAAATGAAAACTACAATGAGTAGCACCTCACATCCATTAGTCTGGGCCTAATAGTAATAATAATACTAATAAACAGAAAATAACAAATGCTGGCAAGGATTCAGAGAAATTCGAACACTTGTGCGCTGTTGGTGGGAATATAAATGATGCAACCACTGTGGAAAACAGCATGAAGTTTCCTCAAAAAATTAAAAATAGAATTACTATATGATCCAGCAATCCCGCTTCTGGGTATATATCCAAAAGAGCTGGAAGCAGGATCTCGAAGAGATATTTGCACACCCATGTTCAATGCAGCATTATTCACAATAGCCAAGAGCTGGAAGTAACCAAATGTCCACTGATGGATGAATGGATAAAGAAAACCTCACATGTACATACAATGGAATATGATTCAGTCTTAAAAGAGAAGGAAATACAGTTATATGCTACAATGTGGATGAATCTTGAGGACATTATCCTAAGTGAAATAAGCCAGTCACAGGACACAAATACTGTATGATTCCATTTATAGGAGGTATCTAAAGTAGTCAAACTCATAGAAACAGAAGTAGAATGGTGGTTGCCAGGGGCTGGCGGGGAAAGAGAAATGAGAATTGTTTAATGGATATAGACTTTCAGTTTTGTGGGATGAAAACAGCCCGGAGATCTGTTGCACAACAAGGTGTGTATAGTTCACACTGCTGAACTGTACACTTAAAAATGGTTAAGATGGTAAATTTTATGTTATACGTTTTTGCCACAATTAAAAGGAAGATGTAGTTTCTAGGCTTCCAGCCCCAGTGATGTGTGAAAGAGCTTAGAGGGGTGGGATTGGTGCAAAATCTCCAGACACCATTTCCAGTGCAGGGTGTCCTGGGTGAATAGGTGACTTTGTGTTCTTTCTACATGGAGGAAATGAATGGAGCGTGAGCTTTGAAATCCAGCAGATAAGAGTCGAGCTGGAATGTCAGTTCCACCAGCGCCTAGCAGTCTGACCTGGGGCTGGCTTGGTAACCTCTTGACTGGGGTCAAGATTCCCCAGGAGTGTGAGAAGAGCAGGAGGCAGAGAGCAGAACTGGAAATTCTCACGAACTGGAGAATGGCCGGAGCCCGGGAGCCCGAGGAGATGGAGGAGCACACTCAGAGAGCTAGGCGGCATGAGTCTGCCTTTCACCAGGGCGCCGTCCAGGGCGCCGTCCCGTGTCCCTCCCTCACAGAGGCTCTGTGCTGTGGGGTGCTCCTTTTCTGGGGCCTCTATGGTTCGCCTTCCTGCAGCCCCCAGTTCTACCCTAATTTGACTTTATTATTCTCTACGCCACTCCCATGTTCTTTGCTTTGCCTGGGGGACCACCTGGGTCTCAGAATTCATTTTGCCTCCAGACCCGCCCCAGGTCAGGCATCTAGAAAGCACACTACAGAGGAGCTGTATGAACCTCTGCACTTAGCACCCATCTCCCTCCATCAGTTATAAGCTCCATGGGAGCAGGAATCATCTTGCCCCTTCACAGCCAGGTGTCCTCAGTGCCTAGAACGGACCCTGGCACCCAGGATGCCCTCAATTAATATTGAGTGAGTGAGTCAGGGATGATTGAAATGTTAAGCTACTTGGAAACGGGTTTAAAGGAAACAGAGAATCCAAGATGGCTGAAACGCAGGCTTGTGGTACCATGCCCGGGGTCTCAGGAGGCCTGTGTTCTGGGACTGCTATGTTCTTGGCCTGCTGTGTAGCCTGGAGAAAGTTGCTTAGCCTCTCTGAGCACTAGTGGTCTTACCCGCACAATGAAGGATTAAGTAACACCGCCACAGTTCTTTC
The DNA here is from genome assembly GCF_041296265.1 of Equus caballus. Lineage (NCBI taxonomy): Eukaryota > Metazoa > Chordata > Mammalia > Perissodactyla > Equidae > Equus > Equus caballus. The sequence continues at coordinate 33,485,068 of NC_091705.1, read as the reverse complement.
TAACTCTAACAGCACACAGGTTCTACGAGGCAGTTCTGTTGCACAATTTGTTCCATTACTGCAACCAGGGACCTCATGAAACAGGAACAGGAGAGTCTAGAGTGCACGGTGGATGAGGCAGGCCTGGGGTATGGGAGCTGGAGCAAATGAAGCCTGGCAAGCCAGTGAGCACCCCTAGTGTAGGTCCAACCTTTGAAAAATAAATCTCATTTTGCTTTTCTGGGTAGTGGCAACAATTAGAAGAGAAACCGTATTCAACACCGTGTGGCATGAAATAATTATCTGATTTTGACCATTTCAAGCAAAAGTGTCAGCTTTACAATCCTGATTTAAGACATTGTACTAAGTTTTTAGATTTTGCAATATGGAAACTAATAACAGAAAGCTTATTTGCTTTGAATTCAAAGACTACCTTCCTGCATTTGAAAGGAACCTTCGGTAGCCTTTGTCCTTGACGCTCCGCACGGTTGACTTCAGGAAAGGCTGTCGTGAGCACACACGCACAAAACACTCGTGGACACTCTGGCCAGAGGGACATGAATGGCAGACCTTGAGCGAAACTTTTAGTTTCTCTGTGGCCCGGAGTTTTTTTGCATGGTCTTAGAGGATGTGGAGGTTAAATGAGGTGACGTGAAAACACAGAACAAAATGCTTGGCGCATGGGCGCATGGAGGGTCCTCTCCATCGCCCCACGTGCCTCCTTCCTGTCCTGTCTCAGCTGGGACTCACCGTGGGGGGGCTGTGTTAACTCATCTCTATTGAAGGAAAACTCTGAGGCCTTGTCAGGCCTGAACTCACGTGTGTGTGTCTGTGTGACTCTATGATGTGGGTATGACACCACTCACCCCAACTGGCCCTCTTTGAAGCCCTCAGGCCCTTTATATGAAGTGGCTCTCGGAGGTCCTTGTCCAGTGTCCTTGCGGAAGCAGCAGGTCACTGAGTGGTCAGGCCTGGCCATTGTAGCTCTGGCCTGGGGTGAAGCGCCCACAGGAAGGGTCTCCCTTGCCGGTGTCAGGAGAGCCGGACCCTGCTTGGGAAGGGGGCGTGACTATGCAGGGAAAGGACAGGAACGGGGGAGAGGGAGGCATCCCCTATAGGCAAGAGCACCTTGGCCGGGAGGCTGGAGGGACTTCTGAACCACTTCAGCTCCTGACTCTTCAGATCTGCTGTGACTCCGCAGTCCCGCTTCCCTGCCTGGGGGAGAGCTGGAGGGGTGGGGCTGGACCCCAGGGTCTCATCCTGAATGAGGAGGCGTCATGCCATACCGAGGCAATCCTCTGTGACTGAGCCCTGAGGTTTAACGTGGTCTCCCCTACGCCACTCAGATCCTTTAGGGCAGGACAGCACTTCACGTTTTTCTCTTTCCGCCGTCTGTATCTGATAATTAGGGGGTGGGGAGTAAAGTCTGGGGATGGGGTTTCCTTCCTCCTAACACCCTGGAAGAGGAGATGAGCATCCTGCTCACACTGACGCATCTTCTACTTTAGTCTTAGCTAGGAAATGAGTTTAACAAATCTGTAAGCTTTTAGGCCTGGGTCTTTCTGATCAGTTATAAAATTACTCTTTAATCTGTCAACATTCGTGACCTAAAGTCTGGACATTGCTGTGGGCTTGGCTTCTGTTTTCAAGGGGAAGTGAACACCTGCAGAGAGTGATCCCCAAACATGAGGCTAGACCACGCATCCTTACTCCTGCTAGACCAGCACACACCAGACCCTTCAGGAGCAGTGTGGACCCTGAAGGTCAGCATTCTGAGGTGTGGACTCAAGGAAGTAGGTCTCCTCAGTGGTCAGCTGCTGCTGGCACTTCAGATTTACAAAATCTTAAGATCATGCCTGCTTTTCCACCAGCACAACTGCAGGAACTCAGACTTTGCCAGAGCTCAAGCCATGTGGTAGCAAGGGCAAAACACAGTGTTTCCTATCACACGTGTCCAGGTTTGAGCCCCGCCTCTGCTGTTCACTGACTTGTCACCATGTCTGACTGAGGACCTCTCTGAATCTCAGTCTCTTCTTCTGTGAAATGGGAATGGGAGTACATGTCTGCCTCACCCCATTACTGTGAAAAGCAGTCGAGATCGTGGAGGTGAACATGCTTTGAGAGCTCAGTGTCTTTGTGTGGGTTCATTGCCACTATTATTGTAAACTCGAGGAACAGCTGGTTCCAAGCTTCCTGTTGCAAAGAAATGTAGTGCTCTCAGCTAAAAAGACCAAACCCTGCTAACCCACCCAGTCCCTCTGAGGGCGGATTAGAACTGTTGTGGCTGTAAACCCAGCCGATATGGGCTGTAATATAGTAAATTATCACTTGTTTTGCAGGCTTGACGAGAAAAATAAATGCAATTACACTCATGAATGTTGAAAAATGAAGCAAGGCAATGCAGATCGGCACATTCGAGGTGCTTTTCCAAATGAAAAGCTGTGTACAATGAATGCTAATGGGCTTCTCCCTCCCACTCCCTGGCATATGGTGTGACGTGATCTTTCTGAATTAAGGGAGCAGCTGTGCCAAGTGCCCGGCAGTAGGAGAGGCGGCCGTGCATGGCCCGGCCCCCACAGTAGGAGACCCGGCAGGCAGACCCCAACTTCCTCTCTTGGCTGAGGGCCCAGCATAGACCCCAGCTTCCTGAAGCAGGTATCTGAGTGGTCTCGGTGATACCTCTCTGCTTATGGAACCTGGCGTCTCTTCTGTGGTTCTTTCGGTCATTCTGCCCACAGACATCCACTGAGCACCTACTGTGTGCCAGGCATGATGCTGGGAGCAGTAGAGATGAATCTTACATGCTCTGCCCCTCCCCACCAACCTGCACTGTCACCAAGGCTTGATGGGCGTGACCTAGTCCTGTGCTGCCAACCTGGTGACCACTGGCCACATGGGGCTATTCAGCACTTGAAGTGTGGCCAGTCCATATTGAGATGTGCTCTAAATGCAAAATGTCCACCACTCTCAAAAACTTAGTACCAAAAAAAAATATATATATAAAACATATTTTATTAATTTTTATATTATTTAAGTGTTGAAAAGATAGTCTTAGATATATTGGGTTAAATAAAACCCAATTTTAATCTATTAAATTAAATTAATAAATTTAATTAAAATACATTTCATCTATTTCTTTTTATCATTTTTACTATGGCTCCTAGAAATCTTAAAACTACAAAAGTGTGGCTTGCACTGTTTCTTTAGAATGTCACCGATCTAGCCCCTGCCTAGCTGTTCGTTCATCTCTTCCACTGCACTTCCCCCTTGCTTCTGGCTCTTCTGTCAGTTCTTCAGCCCCACCAGGCTCTTTCATGCCTCAGGGACTTTGCACTTGCTCTTCTTTCTTCTGAAATGCTCTTCCCCAGCTCTTTCTCAACTTAAATGTCATCTTCTGTAGGAAATATTCTCTGACGGTCCTTCTAAATTCATCCCCCCGTTACCCTTCATCAAAACACTCTTTCTTTCCTAGTCACTACTGTCATATTTAGGTATTTTATTTATTTAATTGCTTATGTGTCTATTTCCTCTAATAGAACATTAGGGCACTCAGCTTGTCTGCTGTTTTTTTGTTTTTGTTTTCTGTTCTAATCTCAGTGCCTACCACAGCAACTAGCACATAGTAGGTACTCAATTTTTTTCTTAGATGAATGAATGAAAGATTGAATGTCACAAGGGAGAAAAATATTTTGATCATTTTGAGATGTTGAAAAGACATTTAAAAATACTTAAAAGCAGGTCCTAATTTATCAGTCCATTAAGGAAGGTCTGGATGAGAAGCATATGGCATATAAAGGGTTTAAATGGAGGGAGTTTGATGAAATAGAGGTGGGATCTGGGTTAAGAGAATTCACAAGGGATGGTGAAGTGCCTGGGGGCTGGCAGCAGTGAGGAGCTGTTACTACCCCTAGGGTGAAGGGCATTGGTAGGGAAAGGGGTTAAGGGACTGCCCGACAGGCTGCAGAGGAACACAACCACTGCCCAGACTCCTCCCTCCCGTCCTTGGGGCTTCTGCCAGTAACTGCCATTGGTCAAGCTCAGCTAGAAGCAGAGGGTGAGGGAGGCAGGAAGATAAAGATCACAGAAGTCGGGATCTCAGAGAACAGAGCAGGGTGGGGACTGGGTCTCATTGGGAGTGGGGTGCACAGAGAGTAACTGGCATCCTGAGAAAAGGCATGGAAAACTATTTCCTTAATGTACTAGAGCATGTCTATTCCAAACCAACAACCCGTATCCTAAAAATATAAGGATGCTTATGATCACTAAAATTATTTAACATTCATTCAGGGATTTCTAGTAACAGAATTGGAGGTACAATTAGGGAGGAGGAAGAGGTAAAGTTATTATTTGCAGAGGATATTATTATCTACCAAAAACCCAAGAGAAATAAGTGAAAAACTATTAAAGCCCATTAAAAGAGTCCAGTAAGGTGACTAGTTAGGGAACAAATATACAAAATCAGCAATTTCCCAAATCCTAGCAATAACCGCTTAGAAAATATAACGTAAAAGAATTCATTCTATAAAAGTAACAAATATAAAAAGACTGAGGAATTAACTTGGGAGGCAATATGAAGGGGCTGTAGAAGGAAACTATAAAACAAAACTGAGAAAATAGATAAGTTAATGGATGTATCTCATTTTTGGATGGGAAGACGATATTTTTAAAGTTTATCAATTTAACTTAAAATACATAATGTGAATTACAGTAGAAATTTATTAGCAATATTACGAAATGATTTTAAATGTTATGCAGAGAAACAAATGGTCACAGATCATGAAAAAGATATTGAAATAGAATAATGGGGGAAGACTTCTATTTGTAAGTTTTAGGAACATATCCTGGAGTTAAACAGTCCAAATAGCATATACCAATTCAAGAAGAGACAGATCAGTAGAGCAAAATATGTCCCTAAAAGAGGTGTGCATGTACGTGTGTGTGTGCATAATGTACGTAAACTTAACACTTCCAATCAGTGAGCTGAGTCAAGATGAACTTGTAATGATAACCCACTAGGAAGAGTGTGGGCCAGTTGAGGTAGGTCCTTACTTCACTGCATACATAAATATATTTTAGATAAATGTAATACATTCCATTTAAAGGTAAAAATTTGCAAGCATCTAAGAATGTGATGCATAGATGAATACTTAATCTTTGGGAGTAGGACAGTTTTCTGATATTACCATTAAAGGCAGAAGCAATAAAGAAAAATATTTACATATTTGTCCCTAAATACCATAAACAAGATGAAAAGATACACAGCAAACTGAGCTCTGAATTTGCTATATATATATATATATATATTTATTTATTTATTTATTTATTTACCCCATATATATATATTTATATATTTACCCCGAACAAATGATTGGTATATTAATATCAAAAGAGCTCTTAGAAGTCAAGAAGAGAAAGACAAATGGTCCATTAGACGTATGTTTAGGGTTGGTGAGACTTCTGAGAAACAGGCTGGTATGAGTGCAAGTTGGTACAATATTTAGGGAGGACAACTTAGTATCTCTCAGACATAAAGTGTATATATCTTTCATCAGAAATTTTATTTTTGGAATCATATTCCAAGGGAATAACCAGAGATAAGTCTAACGTGAAAAATTCTGTGTGTGACCTATGACATGACACTTGACCTCCCAGAATGTCCATTTCTTCATCCAAAGCATGAGAAGATGCATCAACTCACTTCATAGGATGGCTATGAGGCTCATTTGGAAGACTTGCCTGGGAAAGCTTGGAGCTATGGAACCTGGGAACATGATGTGTGTTCATAATTAATTTGGGGCTGTCACATTTTGCTGCCTTCCTTCCGTACCCCCAGCCCCTCGGACACCATCTCCTAGGGTGCCTTCTCCTGTGATTTCAGCTCAAGGAGGAGTAAAGAAGAAAGAGCTCTGAACCTTTGCTCAAGTTAAACAGTGCTCCTCTGAGGATGGATGCTGGATGCTCAGCTTGGCTCGAGAAGCATTTAGTTAGCACCAATGACATACAGGACTTGTGGCAGCTATTGGGATAACAAAGACTCTCTCCTTAACCAAGCTTTAGTTAGGTTCCTCTGATCCCTCCTCTTGCCCAGGCCTTGACCTTGCCCTCCGCTCTCCACTCCCATCCTGTCTTTGGCCTGTCTAGCCCAGTTTTACAAGAATCCTCCTAGGTCAGTATAGTGAGAATCCCCCACCCTTGATATCTGATCAAATTCCTCGTCACTCCCCCTTGATATCTGATCCCCCTGGCTTGCCTTCAGCAAGATTCCTACTAAGTCGGTTTAGCCAGAATCCCCCTTATCCTGATGTCTCCTCTTGGTAAATCCATCCTCTGACCCCCTCATTGTGCTCCTTGGCTGTAATCCCCATCTGTCTTTGCTGTAGTCAGAGTTAAGCCTGATCTTTCTTCCCATTGCAATACCTCTAGTGCAATAGTCTTGAATAAATTCTTCCTTATGGTTTTAACAAGTGTCAGAATAATCTTTTCTTTAACACTGGTTGTCATGGTGAGTAAATCCCAGCCTGCCCAAAGGAAGCTTTGGGTCTAATGGGTAGACAGACAGGCAGACTTGTGATCAGCTGTACGGAAGAGGAGCTCATTCATTCATTAATTCAACAAACATGTATAGAGAACCTATAACATGTCAGGCATGGGGGTACCACTGTGAACAAGACACTCCAGCTTCTGCCTTCATAAGGTGCACAGTCTGATGAGACAGATAGATAATGAAAAACAAACAGAAACAGAAAAAGCATAGAGGGGCAGATTCCTCGTCCCTGGGGTTGTGGAGGAAGATGGGGGCCCCAGGTGAGCAGGAACAGCTTCCTGCAGAAGATGACATCAGAGCTGGGTCTCCGGTGAGTTCAACCACTGCTTGTGTGCTATAGGAGTCCTTAGGTTCAGAGCCTTGTAAGCACATTTGTGAGTAAGTACGATGCTGGGTGGCTCAGGAGCTAGCTCACGATGTGAAGTCTGGGAAGGAAGACGGCTGAGGTTTCTAGAAGCAGCCCCTCTGAGAGGAGACACGACAGGGAGATTATCCTAATAGGATTTCACAAAGACCACTTAGCAGTTGCTGAGCTCTAGGGAAAAATAGTTATGAGCTGAGGGTGGAGAAATAGCCAAGAATCTGGCAACTCTGCGAAAGCTTTGAGAGAAAAGCTGACAGCCAACAGACAGAACAAGATGATGCTTGCAGAAAGGTTAAAAGAATAGACAAGAGAAAAAAAAGTATACTGAGAGATATGGCTGGAAATGGAAGCGCATTAATATAACTTGGGAACATGCATTAAGCTAATTCCTGCTCTAAGAAGGAACAGTCATTATAGCACTTCACACTGTCAGGGAACTCCTGGAATGAGATGTGGGCAGTGGAAGGTGGAACTGGCTGGAAAGAAAACATGTGTGAATATAAAACACCACAGGCAGAAATAGGATAGCTAGTCCTAACCCTTCATCTTTAGGGATGGGGAAACTGAGACCCAGAGAAATGGTGTGACTTATCCAGTCACACAACAGAGAAAGTGCTAGAGCTAAGAAATTGGAACCTTGTACGTTGACAGTAGGAATGCAAAGTGGTGCAGCTGCTGTGGAAAACAGTTTGGCAGCGCCTCAAAAAGTTGAACATAGAGTTTCTACATGACCCAGCAATTCCACTCCTGGCATAGACCCAGGATAACTGAAAACATACCAGGTCTGATCCACAGTGAATCTTCTGGCTACTGGTCCAGTGCTCATTCTGTTGCACCCCAGCTGCTGCTTCCATCTTCCATCCTCTCTCCCTCTTTTCCTCCTTCCTTCTCTCCCTCCCACTCTCTCCCTCTTCTTTCCTATTTATATATACTGGAGAGAGTTGGGTTCTAAGTTGTAGCTCTGCCACTTGCTAAATATATGACCTTGGTTTCACTGTGCTGTCATTGATTGGGACTAGATGAGGGTCCTTCCAGCCCTGATAGTGTGTACATTTTTTCACACCCTTTGCTGACACATGTTTAGGAACTCAGATCTGGTATTGATGAGGGCACAATCTCCTCCTAAGTATGCAGACCTGAGAGGCTGTCCAGAAGCTGATGCAATCCTAGTCTTGAAACAACTGTCGTGTTCTGTCACCTGTTAATTGCTAGTCTCAGAGAGCTCATAGTTAAAGAATTTCCCTGGGATTACAAAGCAGTTGCTTGTTTGTGTTTCCTGGAGCACTTCTTCTTCCAGAGTGAGTTTTTTTGTTTTTTTTTTTAACTGTCTTTGCATGTCAAACCTACCTTGGTGGGGACAAAATATTCATTTAAGACTTAGACTGTTTTTATTTTTTTTCTGCTTGACTATACATACTAATGGGGCCAGTTCCATGATGATGTTATTTGACCCAAATATGAAATGTGAATTTTCTTTTGCTACTCTCCCTGTTTATTTGGGTGTAGTTGGAGTCCTGTCATTATCAGTGAGGAAATCAATGGGGACTTGCAAAAAGCCATTGGGAGCCTTGCCTCTAGCCTCTGTCTCTAAGTTTATCCAGAGTCTTATGGTAGGTCCAGTTCTGCTGAGGTGGTAATGGATCTTGTTCCTGGAGGCAGAGGGTCCCCTAAAGTTTCTATTTGCTTGTGAGTGAACCACTTTTATGAGAGGTCTTTCTGTTTTATGGGCTTTTGTTTTTGGTTTTTCTAGGCCCATTCATTGTCTTTCCATTTGAGTTCTTATATGAGATAACTGGTTTCTGCCTGACAGGCAGTTCCAGGACGGGATTTAGGGAAAGATGTAAATCCATAGTGGGGAAGACAAATTCCAATAGGGACGGTTCACATCTGTCCCAGGGTTTGGCAATACTTTCCAATTTGTTCCCTTCAAATTGGGAGCTATCACTGAGCTTTTCTGTTTATCCAACATTTTTTCCTTCCAACAGCACTGTTCCATTTGAAGATGGGCATGGAATCTTCCCTCTTCATTTTTGTCCAAGATGACATTTACAATCTCTGGCATGAAGTTAGGGCCCTTTCTGTGTTTCAGCATTCATAGTATATTCCTTCCTCTTTTCACTTCTTTTTGTTCATTGCAGTCAACTTCAAAGATGGAGGTTCTGTGACATGGTACTCAAGCCGCCATATATTCTGAAAGACCTGGCATTCTTTCCACTCCACCATGCTGTGTGGTTATAAATACACTCTCGCACAGCCAGTGTGACATACTCTTAGTGGAAAAGGTTTTCAATGACCGTATTCACCGAAATGGCCTATTTATATGTCAAGTACATTACCGGCATGTTTTTCTGTAAGAGTAGAACAGCGAGAAACAAAAGACCCACTTCCAGGCTGCCAAAAGATACTGCAGGGCCTCTCCTTGCCTTCTACCCCAAGTGTTGATGTCAAGTAGCCATGAAAGGTCTCAATGGTGAGTGCCTAAACTGGGCCGTGGGATTAGGTTCTCAGAAGATAATTTCCTTGTTTTCATTTCAAGATCTTAATTTTACTGACGGTGCTGCTGCTGCTGTTCATACTGGTGTAAATGATCTAATTTAATTTAATTTACTTCCTCGCAAAGAAGTGATCTCTGGCCCAGCTGCTGCTCTGGGCAGAGAGGGAACGAGCAGGCTGGGAGATAAGCTCTGAACTTCATCAGACTTCTCCAAGGTTTATGCTCATTAGCATATAATGAGCAATTCTTGGAGATTTCAGAAACTTTTCCCCAGTGATTGCTTTAACTACCATGGTGCTTATAAGCAGCCAGATATCCTCATGAGACTCTCTCCGAGGGGCCATGAGGAAGGGGAGTGGTGGAATGGACGTGGGAATCATCTCTTCTTCCTGGTCAATTCCACTGCTTCAGGGTGCCGTGCTTGTGATGGGTACAAGGCACATGTGAGTCGGCAGTGTTGGGAAGGGTCTCCTCTGTCCATTCTGTCCCTGTGTGCCTAAGGAAGCTTTGTGGTGTGAATTCCGAGGGGTAGCAGGTGTGGAAGGGTTAGGCAGTCCTCAGTTAAACCCTGTTTGTACCTGACTGGTTGTGTTTCCTATGGTGAGTTCTTCCAACTTCCTGAGTCTCAGCTTCCTTAAGCCATGTGTGAACAGGGTAAGGGCCTCAGAGAGAGTGTCTCTTTCCTGTCTGTATTCTTAGTACCTGGCAAGGTGCCTGCCAAATAGTAGGCTTGATAAGTATTTTCTGAATGGAGGAATAAATGAATGCGTGAATGAATGGAGGGAAGGGAAGATGGGATGTCACCACTGTGTCTCCAGACACAGATTTGCTCTTTAGACAAACACAATTTGGATATAAGGGGATTCAAAATCGTGCTGTGACGTGTGACAAAGGGATTGTGCGTGGTGATGGTATAGCATACCTCCCCAGTTCGACTGCCTGTGGTTTGGTTTGACGGGCGTAAGGATATGCTGTCAATTGTCCAGACATGCACATGATTGAGAAAAGGCGGTATAGAATTATCCTATGTTTCCACCTGGTTCTGTCCAGATTTACTCACCCGCAGGTTCAGTCTACTCAGATATATGACTCAGTTGTGTTTTAGGAGCCCATCTTCAAGGTTGTGGGGATTGAAATCAGTCTGCCAGCTCAAACCTGGCCTACACTCACTCCAGAGTAAACCTGAATCTCAGTCTCTCTTCATACAAAACTGTTTTATTCCAGGTCTTTATATGAGGCTTCTTCTTTGGTTTCCTTGACTAAGCCCATGGTTCCTGGATAGGACTCAATGACTCAGAACTAAGCCACGCGAACCAGGAGACATTGTTAATGCTGAACTCATCTTGATATGTCAGAATAAAGGATGCTTCAGATTTAAATTCCTTTGCTCTTATTCCAAAATGCAACAAAGCTGTTGTAGTTCCACCATCATCCAGGATCTAGCTCTCAGCATCCCCATCTCCTGATGCCTGGACTTGAACATTTCTGCTGTCCAGCTGTACCACCAGCTTTGACTTCTCAAGTATCCTGGCAGTCTGTGTGGAACCTGCATTTGTCGTATTCTCTTGCTCATTTAGATGGGACTTGTGCCTATTCCCTGTGGAGATCCAGTCTACCCAATGGGCTTCCCCAGCCCCACCGACTTCCTAATCTGTTCTTGTCACCACCCAATTATGTGGAGCTAGTACAAATCCCATCCCTCCCTCACGAACTAGAAGACTATAGATGTTGGACCATATGTTGACAGGTCAGGTTAGTGACTATGTGAAGGAAAGGAGGCATCTAGGCAGGCCATGGTGGAGATAGGACGTAGCTCCAGAATAAGCCAATGGAGAAAAATCCCCAAACCAATGAAAAATGCTGTGGCTCAGAAATTGAAAGGACATATCCCTCTGAACAAGTGTGATTAGTATTCTAAAAAATGTATGCAAGAGCATCAGAGAAAAACCCATCCACATCAGCAAGAGGTTTCAGGGGCCAGATACAAAATAAATTTCAAAATAATTAACAACTTTTTTATTGGAGCAATTTTTGAGTTGTATATAGAACAAAGAAAATCCCAATCATAATAGGACAGAATACTTTTTAAAGCTTGGGACTCGGGATGAAGATAAAAAATGCAGGACCTACATGAAGACTTTGAAACATGGAGGCACATCAAAGAAGACTTGAATACTGGAAAAATCCACTGTTTCTGAATGGAAAAGTTTAGTCATGTAAATATGTCAGTTCTCTTCCAAAGTGATTACACGTTTATGTTATTTCAATCAGAATCCTTAAGGAATTGCTGTTTAGAACCTAACAAAAATTATTCTAAGGTTTATGTAGAAGCTTAAGCCCAAAAGAATAGCAAAAAATAATGCTTTAAAAATAAAAGGGAGATTTACACAGTAACGAGTTATAAAGGGTTATAAAAATAATTTAACACTACAAACAATTTAGTTTAGTGGCTGGTGAAATGAAATATAATTGGAACAGAACAGAAAACAAAATAATAAAAAGATCTGAGTGTATGTAAATATTTATTATGTGATAATGGAGGATTTCAGATCAGCGGGGGAGAGAATAGATTATTTAATTAATGCTGCTAGGAAAATTGACTGTTTGGGGGAATGTTAGATCATTAACTCAGTCCATATATGAAAATGGATTGCTACTGTGTTAAATGTAGAAAAGAAAACATAATGCCTTTGAATTTTGTATGATGTTAGAGTCAGAATGATATTTCAAAGGACAAAATCAAAGGTGGGAATTATAATGAGTGGTTGATATTATATGTAAAAATTATTGTTAAAAATATCATAAACAGGGCCGGCCTGGTGGCACAGCAGTTAAGTTTGCACATTCTGCTTCAGTGGCCTGTGTTCACCGGTTCGGATCCCGGGTGTGGACCTAGGCACCGCTTATGAAGCCATGCTGTGGCAGGTGTCCCGAATATAAAGTAGAGGAAGGTGGGCATGGATGTTAACTCAGGGCCAGTCTTCCTCAGCAAAAAGAGGAGGATTGGCAGCAGATGTTAGCTCAGAGCTAATCTTTCTCAAAAAAAAATCATAAAAATAAAATACCCCATTTTTCTATTTCCATATTTAGAAAATCTCCTCTGGAGAATTCTTATTTCTCGCTGTCTCCAATTTCTCTCCCCCTGGTCTTGCTGAAGACCCTCCAAGTCACTGAAGTGACTCTACTTCTGCTCCCATCTCTCCATCAGAGCTGTAATGGTCAAGGTCTCCAGTGACCTCCACACTGCTAAATACTGTGGTGCGCATGTTGCTTGACCTGTCAACAGCATCAGTGCAGTCGGTCACTCTCTTCTCCTTGAAACTTGCTCATCATTTGGCTTCTAAATCAAAGCCTTCTCTCAGTGGTCCTCCTCCCACATTGATTTTTCGTATTCTCCTTTGCTGGTTCCAAGTCCTTTTTGAGTGGTGTGACACTAGGACATTCTCTTTTCTCTAGCAACGCAGACCCCTTTGGTGATCTCATCCAGATCCATGGCTTAAAGACCATCTGTAGGCTGATGACTCCCAATTTTTTATCTCTAGCCTGAGCCTCTCTCAAACTCTAGCTTGGTCTCCAGCTGCCAACGTTATGTGTTCATTTGGTTGTCTGATTGGTTTCTCCAGTTTAGCAAGTACACCACCAAACTCATAATCTTCCTACATTCTTGTCCCCAAGCTGTGCTTCCCATGATCTTCATAAAGGAGGGAAAAATATCAATCTCACTATCAAATAATACAAATTTTTTTCTATCACAGGAGTTGGCAAAGCACGGCCTCCAGGCCAAACCTGGTTTGCTGTCTGTTTTTGTAAATAAAGTTTTTTGAAACACACCCATGCCCATTCATTTACATGTTGTCTATTGCTGCTTTTGTGATACCATGGCAGAATTGAGTAGTTGCAACAGCAACAGTATGATCTATAAAGCTGAAAATATTTTCTCACTGGCTCTTTACAGAAAATGTTTGCTGACCTCTGCTTTGTCACCTTGACAGCAAGAGCTTGAGTGGAAGCAATGGCAGATAAACAGAAAGCATCTTGTTCTCTATGGTTGGGTGACCATATATATACTGTTGTCCCAAGTGGGATTCTTGAGAGTGAAAGGAATGCCCCAGGAAGGCAGGGAGGTATTATAGGTATAGATGCTATAATGGATCTTTGAGAATTAGCTTGGAAAGGGAGAAATGCAAGATGATGATGATTAGAGTTGAGTTGGATTAGGGTTAATAGTTGGGTAAGAATAATGGAAATCAGATATTGGTAAAAGCCATAAAGTCTTCTAACAGCAGAGAGGAGCTTTATGACTCTTAATGTATCTTTAGATACTTTTGACAGAAAATAGTAAATCATGCAGTTATTCTCAATCCCACATCAGACAGAATGCTATTTATTACGTAGCGTAATGGCAGAGACAGAAGTTCGAGTACTTCTTAAGCTGTGCAGGGGACGGAATAGAAGATGTAAGACAAGAACAAAATGTTCAACTCTAATGAGAGGATAAGAGGAACATTAGAAGACTAGTAACTTGGATGCTTGAATTGTGGAGACTGGCCGACAGGAAGGAACAGCTGTAATTAATTAAGCGCACATCTAAAGGAAGTGGCAGGAAAACAGTGCTTTGCAAGTTTGACTTAGCAACGAGCCAGCTACCAAGGGCTCTAATGAGGATCAAGAATGAAGGCGCTGGTGGAGAATGAGACCCGGGTAATCAGTTTGTTATTTTGCATCTGTGAGCTTGCCATGTGATGAAAAGAAAGGGAGTGGGGAGGTAGATTGGCTCCAGGGCTGCTCTGTCGGAACATCTGGTCTGAAATCACTTCTGCCTGGTCAGGAGGGGCTGCTCAGAGATGAGCTCCTGGGGGACAACTTTGTAGGTAAGCCCATGGGACTCTGAGCATCCTCCCTGCCACATGGGGAATAATGACCAGGCCACAGGCTGCAGGTTAAACCCACAGCCCATGGCCTCATGAAGGAATGTGTAAGTGTGGGTGCCTTCAGGGGTGGAACCACAGGGCAGTGGGTATGTAGCAATAGAACATAAAGGACTTTGGCTTCCTACTGGGGGGGGGGGGGGAGGGGTGGGCGCTGGCAGGGGGAGGGGTGGGGGAAGGATGCAAAAAGGTTTGCCTCAGGAAATACATTCACAGCAGTAGATAATAGCATTCAGCCTCCTAATGGGAGCACAATCCCTCCATCCTTGTGGGTCCAGCCTTTGCCAAATGAGCCACAGGCTATCTCCTGCTAGCAAATGCCTTTTCAGGTTGTGCCTGATCTTCCTTGGTTATTCCAACTAGGGTCTTAGAATGGTAGAGTTGAGGACTTCTTAGGAATGGATTAGTCTATTCTTTTTCAACTTGAGGTCCTGGGGATCTGGGAAGGAGAAGTGGTAGACCTTGAACCACTGTTAGTATTTCAAGATGCTTGTGGGATAATATGCCTAAGCTACATGGGTTCAAAGAAATCTCAAGTTCCTTGGGTTAAGGTTTGAGGGGAATTGACGCAGCGAACAAGGCTGGTGATCTCATGCTGCTCAGGAGCCCTGTGGGAGCAGTTCTGTGTTGCTTTGAAAATGGAAGAAGAGGTAATTTTTACTTTGGAAATTCCATTTATGTAGCAGACAAGTCTTTCAAAATGTGGGGTCCAGGGAGAAGTCTACTCATAGGGAGGGTTGAGAACCACTTGTCTAGTCCATTGAACAAACTACATCCCTCCATTTTGTGGGCGATGAAGCTTAGACCCAGAAAGACATGAACCAGAATGACACAGCCCAAGATGCAGGAAACAGAAGCATTAGGATTTGCCAACTCTGAGTCTGAGATTTCAAGGGAAGACGTGGAAAATGCTCACTCAGGCACCTGGCGGCCTGGAGCTGCTTGTAGGGCTGAAGAGCTAACATTCATTGAGGACCTACTGTGTAGTGGGTGCTGTTCTAGGAGATTCACACACATTGTTTCATTTAATCCTCAGAATGATCCTGTGAGTTAGGGATTATTCCCTGAAAGATTCAAGTGAGGAAAACAGAGTTCAGGGAGTTCAAATGACTTGCCCAAGGTTATATAATAAATAATAATGGCGCTGGAGTTCAGATCGAGGGTATTATGGCCACATCATTGATGCTCTGCCCACTACTCTGTCCTGCTTGGAGAATGTGCCTCTCTTGGTCTGGGCTGTGAGGGGAGGAAGACATTTCCTCTACCCACTCTGGCAGGACAATGAAATAAATTCACGTGAGACAGAATAACAGGAGTAAATTAAACAAAGCTTTATAACATGTATACATGGGAGAGACTCAGGAAAACTGAGCAACTCAGCCGACTGGCCGAGGCTCCCTGTTTATGTATCTTCAGCTACAGACAAGGAGGATGTTTGGGGTAATGGTTTGGGTCTTCAAAGGGGAAGAAGGCAACCCACATGGAAATGGAAAAGCAAATGTTTGGTACATAGAACTTTGATAAGAGTGGGCTTAGCAAGGATGCTCCCAGTCTACCGGAACCCAGAGTTATCTATGGTGATGACCTGTCCGGGGGACAGGCCTTTATTTTAAATTTGTTTTAGGCAGTTAGGGGGGAAATGTTGAATGTTCTTGCTGAGTCTGAGCCTAATTATTGTCTTCAGCTTGAAATAATCTGCATACCAGAGTGGCGCATCTTGGGGCCGCCTGCCCTGAACCCCATCAGCTGACATAGAGACATGTGAGGAAAGGGTTCCAGGATGGTCTTCTTGGAAAAGAGAAACCACTGACAGTGCCTGCAAATGCATCTGACCTGTTCCAGCACTCTCCAGAAGCAGCACATGCCTGACTCTCCGTAAATGTTGGATCAATTGATTTGATTTATTGGATTGTCACTCCAGGGAGCTCCTCTGTGGAAGAAAGAGTTCCATTGTTCTGCAGAGCTCTGAATTCAGGCTTCGAGAAAGTGGGGAAGACTTAGAAGGGGGCTGGTTGTGAGTTAAGAGAAGATGAGACTCTCTGTTAATCAAAGAAATGAACTTCTTTCATCTAACAAGTTCCACTGACCCAGTAAAAGGCAAGAGCCATCTTGGCTGTCAGAAGGAACCCTGTTTTCTGATCTGAGGATAGAAACATCTCCTACCTCTTGCCCCAAGTCATAGTCCCCAAAGCCTAGGTGTCCTCAGGTGTACTTGTTAGGTCAACTTGTTAGTCCAGGCAGGGGCTAGGGGAGCAGTTCACCCAACAGTAGCAGCTTCAGGCCTGTGAGAGACACTGATGACTATGGCATCTGGCTCTAAATCCCTATTTAGTCTTCTGGTGACCAGACTGGATCCATGTATCCTAAGCAATGGTCACGAGTAGAACAACATCTCATGTGTATGGAGTGCTTGCTCCCTGAGCACTGCATGTGCTGTGCTGGTGTCCTCTGTGTGACCTTCTCAATCCATTCTCGACACTTTTCCACCCTGCTCACTGCCCTGGAAGGCTGACCTGTAGGGACCACACCAGTGCCCTTTGGCTTCCATATGGACAGAGACTCGGGGGAGGGAGAAAGGAGAGAGTGGTCTGGGTGCTTATTCCATGGACACCTCCCTGTGCAGTCCCCTGAGGCCAGCCATGTCCCTTGACAGAAGGTCACTGCTCTTCTCAAGGAAGCCTTCTCACCACAGTTCTCTCTTGCAGGATTCCAGCAACTAAGACCCTCTCCTAATCCCTACTCTCCTGAGGGGTGATGACAGCTCTGCTGCCCTTCCCCTGCCTGCATCTTTGTAAATAGTTCCTTTATTAGCTCTCCTGGATTCTCCTCATTTAAACATGCCAACTGCTACCCTGATTGATACCTATGCATGATCTAATTAGATCTTCTTAAAAGTTGGAGGAGATAGGCACTATTATCATCATTGCCCTCTTTCTTTTCTTTTCTTTTTTTTTTGCTGAGGAAGATTCACCCTCAGCTAACATCTGTGCCAGTCTTCCTCTATTTTGTATGTGGGTTACTGCCACGGCATGGCTGTGGACGAGTGGTGTAGGTTCACACCCAGGAACCGAACCTGGGCCGCCGAAGAGGACTGCACCGAACTTAAACACTTGCCACCAGGCTGGCGCTCATCACCCTCATCTTTAAAGTGAGAAAACTTGGGCACAGGGTGATCCAGTCGTTTTTCCCAGAGCCACATTGTTTGCAAGAGGTAGAGCCAGAATCTGCATCCAGGCTGACCATATTTTTCACAACTACGCTAGGGTACCTAGTTCCATTGCTTCTTTTCTGAGCAGACCTAAGACAGGAGATAAAAGGAAAAAAAGTAAAAGAAAAAGCAGGCTGTGTAGCCTTCTTGGGACTTGTCCCCAGATCCATATCCTTATCTTGACTCTCCAGGGTCACCTCTTCTGAGGGTAAGAACTATCCAGCCACATGGGGGCTCATAGCTCCTGAGGGACAATGCCAAGAGAGCCCTAAAGAGGTCATTTCCTGGAGACCTGAACTTTTAGCTCCTTTAGGTGAGCTAAAACTTTATCCCTACTGTGTTTGAGACTCAACAAACACCTGTAGCCTTGGCCCCAGCTTCATATTAAGCGGCAGTGGTGCCTCTTGCGCTCCCTAGAGGCCAGGAGAGGTGAGGCAGTTACTGTGGTTATCTTGACTGTGAAGAGAGGAGAGGAGCCCAGCCCTAGAGACTTGGGGAACACCTGGAGAGGACGGGGCCAGCTCCAGCCCCTCCCCTGCGTGGCGTTTGTGCTTTGGAAGCATTTGCCCCCAGCCTGACATCTGCTTCTGTGATGCATTTTGCTGAGCTCTCGTCTGAGGGAGCGGTCACCACAAGGTGTTTCATTAGGTGTCTTAATAAGCCTTGTAACTGCAGCCTGGGCCGCCTCTCCCCTGCGGAGCTGCTTTCTGCATGAGGCAGGGAAGGGTGGATGGTTCAGACATAATTTGCATTGGCAGCAGGAATATTATTTTTGCATTATAAAACTCAGTGGGTGACCTTATCAGCAGTGGGAGAAGGGAGCAGGCAGCGAGCGAGCGAGTGAGCAGGTGTCCACGATTCCTGGTGACACATGGAGGCTGCCGTGCTGCGCAGGGGTGATGGGAAGGTGTTAAATCCCCAAGCGGCCTGTCCCTGTCTCTGGGGTCTGCAGGCTGCTCAGCTCCCTTGCAGACCCCGAAGATATCTGTCTTTATCTAGACACACCCTGGACCCAGCAGGCATGGCTGTCTCATGACAGAGGGCAAGGATTTCCACGCTCCCTGGGGGCACCCCTGGGTTGAACCCTGAGCTCCGGCCCAACTGGAGGTTTGGTTCATCTCCTGTCCAATTCTTGCCCATCCTCCTTTCCCTTGGGCTTGGGGCCATCTCTAATTTCCTGAGGCGTTTGGGGATAATCTAGATTGCCCTTGAACATGTGCTCCATGCTTGTCCATTTCCTCTGAGCGGACTGCAGAGCTCCGTGCACACTGGCCGGAGGTTCCTGCCCATAACCTGGGAGCATCCTGCCCTGCTCTCCATCCAGACTTTGGGCCATCCTTGGAGCACGTGGGGCGTGTGGCCCGTGCAGGTGCACCCACCCTCCACGCTCACTGCAGAGGCTGTTTGTTCCCCACAAGGAGAGTCTGGGATTACAGACTTTTAAAAAATAATCTAGGAGGGATTCACAGCAACTCATGGTCAGATTTTCCACAGGCCACATTGACATACACACACACGTGCACACGCTTTATTCTTCAGTTTGTGATAGATTAGGGGAAAGATATATATAAAATCATAAACCATCAGAGACTGAAAGGACAATCTTGAACAATCAACCAATACAGTCCTCCCTTTTTACCAACGAGGCTACTGAGATCCAGAAACAGAAGTGACTTGGCCAATGTCACACAATGAGTTAGCCCTTTGCCCTTTCCCCAGGCTGGACCTCTTTCCACTAAAGTGATCCTGGGCGGGGAACAAACCAGGCAGAAACATCCTGCAACTGGATGAGACGCTCGTCTGACAGCCGTGATGATCTCGAGAACATTCACACACTCTGGCCAGGGAGGGGAGGCTCCTGCTGAGCGTCCAGGCCCTTAGTCCTTAGGCAGCAGCTCTCTCTTGGGGGCCTCTCCATCCTCACCTGCATGGTAGCTGGGGATGGGAGCTTAGTGCGATGGTCCAAGGTCAAGCAAAGCACCTATTCCCAGAGGGCTGAATCTCAGAGACCCCAAACTCAACACTTTATTGACACGCCTGCAGAAAGTCCTGGGAAAAAGAGCCTGAATAGGGAGGCTGAATAGAGAGTTGTGGATGGGCAGACAGGGACCCTGGATCCCTCCACAGTAGACAGCTTGTCAAATCCCAGTAATCCTATCTCCTAGCAGGGGTCTGACCCCAAATAGGGGCTCAGACTGATGGATGGATGAATGAATGAATGAATAGCAGGGCTGTATTAAACTGGCTCTGGGTATGCTGGACATATTCAAGGACCCTGTATTTTGGTAAATTGGGGGAGAGCAGAGTGGGAAGAAAAGGAAATGTTAGCAGCCCCGCGTAGCCTGTTGTCATATGAGGGAGTGGTCGACGTGGATGGATGCCCTCTCGAAGTGCCAACCAGGGGCCTTCTACCACTGCACATAACCAAGATGGTTTTATGACAAAGAATGTTCTGGACCACAAGGAAAAAAGGAACCATTGGCATTTCTAAAATCATTGGTCCTGGGGACATTTTGTACACCTAGAAGTCATCTTGGAGAAAGGCCATCTTAATTCCAACAATAAAGTGGGACACTGGTAGCAGGAGCATTGACATCAGGCTCATCTCTGAAGATGAGTTTATAAGAGCTCTCATTTTCCTCGTCATGCTTTTGAATTTTACAGACGTCCTACCATGAGCCTATGTTATTTTTTCATCACAAAAAATGTTTAAAAATGCTATTACTCTTACAACTTGTGTTTTCCGTTTTTACTGCTAGTATAACTGCCAAAGCTACTTCCTATGTTTTTTATGAGAGTGACATGAAATAATGAATCTGAAGCTCCCAGCACAGTGCCTAGTACACAGCTGAGCTCAGAAAGAGGCCACCCTGTCTCTTATGCTCATCTGCATAAATGTTGTCCCCAATATGTATAATTAACTCGACTATTTTGTTTTGAAGTGCAATGTTTTTCCTCATTATCTTCTATAGTTCTGACAAATGTTGTTCAGGTTATTGATCTTGCAGTTTTCTTGGCTGAGTTTCTAAGATTTTTCACACACATACACTCATGCACGTTATTTTTTCCTGGCCAGTTCCAGAATTTTCTTCCTAAGGAAGGAGATGTACTTTCTGAGGTCACCATAACGTGACGCAGTGTGGCCAAGTCTTCACCCCTTACTGCACTCTGATAAGAACGTGACATCCACACTTGAGCACAGAGATGGTTTTAGTCCATTCCAGGAGCCCCAGGTGCTCACTCCTCTCCTGGGAACCAAAACTGCGCCTGTGGGCATGGCCCCTCTCTCTGTACATCTCGGGGAGCGCTCTGCCCTCGATCCACCCCTCCACCTAATAAGTACCCGTTACACCTGCCACATCCTTTCTGTTTCTCACCTTTGGATTCAGACCACCAGAGGTTGTCACCTTTGCCAGCTTTCTTTGGAGAAATGACAGCTTGAGATGCTACCATCTGCCACGTTTACCCGAATTACCTCCAATTCTGGAGTTTCTGCTTTCAAAAAGAAGTAATTCCTTGGGTTGATTTCTGACAGGTCCTTGCTTGTGGCAGCTGCTCCAGCAGAGGCCATGGTGGGAGCGGCCAGTCTGTGGGGGTCAGAGGAACAGAGTTCCTGGGGTGCTGCAGGGCCACACTGATGCTGTGATTCTGTCAACACACGGAGGCAGCGTGTCACGCACGATGGACACTCTGTTAATTGCTTATTTACCTCCCACCTGTGATTGCCTATCCGGAGCTATCAATAGTTGCAGTTTATTTTCCAAATCTCTTTAGGGAACCAGTTTATCTCACACAAGAAGAATCCTTTCATAGTGGAGTTTTCAAACCAGAAGGTCCTTTGGAGGGAATGTTGTCCACAGGCTTATTTAGCAGGTGGAGAAGTTGAGATCCAGCAAGTGAATTCACTTATCGGAGGTCACAGGAGGCCTGACTAGCTGGGGCTTTCCTAGCCTTGGCCTTACAGAGGGTAGCTGCTGAGCTCTCTTAGGGGCAGCCCTTGTTTTGCAGACACTGGGCTCTTTTTCCTATTTGTATGACTTCTAGAATTTTGAGAATGTTCTCTGTGCAGCCTCTGTGGAAACCACTTCCAACATGAGGAGGAAGACCCGTGAATCCATGTCTGGCTGCCTTTCATGAAACCAGGCTGCTGTCGGAGAATATGGGAGTTTTCTGATTCTGAGGATTTTTCTAAGAGTGGGTTTTGTTGTAACAGTGTTTTGTGCCAAATCTTAGGAGATGTGCAATTGAGCTAGAATTACAAAAAAAAAAAAAAAAATCATTTGGGCTAGCGCGGTGGCATACTGGTTAAGTTCATGCACTCCACGTTGGCAGCTTGGGGTTCACAGGTTCGGATCCTGGGCACAGACCTACACACTGCTCATCAAGCCATGCTGTGGCAGCGTCCCACATACAAAAAAAGAGAGGAAGATTGGCACAGATGTTAGCTCAGTGGCAATCTTCCTCAAGCAAAAAGAGGAAGATTGGCAACAGATATTAGCTCAGGGCCAATCTTGCTCACCAAAAAAAAAAAAAAAAAAAAACCACTATGATGATTAGAATGAATGTGGCTTCGGTAACCTGCTGAGATCTCTTTTTGGGGCTGAGGGTGAAGTGGGGAGCAGGGGGGATGCTGGACCTTGTAGCCATTTATAATGCCGAAGTCGGAGGCCTTTGGGCCAAATTCCAGTGTTTTAAAGAGGATGGCAAACTTTGGCACGAACTGGTTTTAAGCTTTTTTTTCTTTCTCAGATTCACAAGTGGTTAATTACTCTGAACTAGCCATTCTGCAAGGTAGCTGCATATATATTCTCTCTTGTAATATTCACCACAAGCTCATGAACTAGATTCAGGTCAAATTCTCTTACACGTAGTCCAGATATCCAAGAAGCTATGAAAATGGAAAGTTTTTTTTTTTTTTTTAAGTGTAGCCCTAAATTCGTTTGGCTGCCAAATTTGACCCAAACGGATATGAAGTTATTTATAGTCTTTATTTATCTCACCTTGTGTGAATTTTCATATGCTTCCTTGTGGAAATATTTATGTGCCTGAGCACAGAATGTTGCCCCAGATCCCACTGGGGATGTTATCTCTGCCCACATTATCTTTCTAAAAATCTGAACTGTTCTGAGTATGATGCTCCACAAAAAGGGGCAGGTGCCAGGCCCGCAGGTGATGAGACATCTGTTTTGGGATTAGGCCCCAGCTAGCAGTGGGATCTGGGGGGATAGGGTGCAGTATACCTCTCATGGAAAGAGGGTTTGGGGAGCTTAGCAGGCTGTCAGTAGCCTGGCCAAGCAGCCTGGGGTTGAGGACCCAGAAGCCAAGGGCAAAAGACTTTGTGTCAAGTAGCACTGATGCTTCCACGGCCGTTAAGGAGAAAGGCAGAAGCTCCATGGACAGCAAGGCCCCTGGGGATCCCCGAAATATGTAGGGTACTGTGGCTCTGCGAGCACGGAGTTCAGGCAATGGACAGGCAGAATCCATAGGCCAGAGTTGAGTGGGCTGAAGAGCTGAGACTTACACCCGTTGTTATGGGTTGAATTGTGCCACCCTCCAAAAGAAATGTGTTAAAGTCCTAGTCCCCGTAGCTCAGAATATGACCTTATTTGGAAATAGGGTCCTTGCAGATGTAAGTATTTGAGTCTTACTGGAGTAGGGGAACCCTACTGGATTACTGGAGTAGGGAGATTGGTGTCCATATAGGAGAGTGACTGTGAGAAGACAGACACCCAGGGGGAGCACCATGTGACTTGAAAGCAGAGAGTGGAGTGATGCAGCTGTAAGCTGAGGAAGGCCAAGGATGGCCGACGACCACCACAGCTGGAAGAGGCAAGGAGTGATGCTCCGTACAGGTTTCAGAGGAGCATGGCCCTGCCCACACCTTGATTTCACACTTCCATCCCCAGAACTGTGAGACAATGAGTCTCTGTCACTTTAAGTTGCCCAGTTTGTTTCGGGGCTCTTTTAAAAGTCCTGATGCCCAGGCTGCCCCCAGTCCAATTTCCTTAGAATCTCTGGGGGTGGGACTCAGGCATCAGGGTTTCGAGAGCTCCCCAGGTGATTTCAAAATGTAGCCACGTTTGAGAACCACAGCCTAGGGTGCCTGCTCCTCAAGGATGCTGGGCAAGGTGTCCGGTTCCCAGAAGTAACTGGGTGCAGGTCTGAGCTTGGCCTCACCTGACCTTGGGACCATGGCGCACCTGTCAGAGGGTTTGCTGGGTCCTTCTCCTTATCCCTCCCTTTCTCTTCTCTCTTCTCAACTTTCAGCCCACACCGTTCAGGAAAACAGCTACTTTCCGTTAGATATAACACATTTAGAGCAGTGTCTGACACAGTAAGCACTTTCTAAGACTTTGCTGGTACCATTTCTCCAGCCACCTTCATAAAAAACCTTTCTTTCTTAATCCTCACTTCCTGAAGGGTGACCTCAGAGTGTAGGGTTTTATCGTCCTGGCTCAAAGGGCCATGTTTCTCATTATGCTTGAAATTTGTGCTTTACTTTCTTTTAATTAGGGTTTTTTTTCCCCCCAATTTGCCTGAGAGCTGAATGATCCTGCGAAGGGCACTTTCTTTCTTTCTTTTTGTTTTTTTTGAGAATGAACACAGAGTAAGCGTGGTTGAGCTTCAGAGCGACACGGAGTTGGCTCTCACTCCAAGATTAAAGAGAGCCGGGGATTAGAATCCTGCCTGAGTGGGAAGGGCTGAAGGGGGTCAGGGAGGCTGTGTGGAATGAAAGCAGCCAGCAGCCGGGAAGAGACCACCTCCCAGTGCCCAGGCCTTCTGCCCAACAGCTCCCTCCTGTGTTCTAGGCCTGGAGGGACACGGGGAGGAACCAGGCCTAGCCCTGGCTCTGGGGGCTCACAGTCCAGTGGGGGGAGACAGACACTTAGAATCGCCAGTGCTGTGCAGTGTGACACGGGATACACTAGGCCCATGACCTGAACCAATCCTGAGAGCTGGAGGTGTGGCAGCTGTAAGTGCTGTCAGTCCAGCCCAAGGCACATAGCTCACCTCCCCCCAAAAATCATCTGCCCCCCAAAAACGCCCCTAGGAAGGAGGAGGAGGGCAATGGATGCTGGTAGACAGCCAACACTGGCTGCCATACTAGGCAATGGTGAAGAAGTGAGAAAGGCAGATTGGCATCCGTTTATGTTGAACCTTGAATTCTCTGCCAGGGAGGTCGATGCCCTCCACAGAGCACTGGGCAGTCAGCGCAGGTTCAGGATCAGAGAAGGAGTGTGATTGATTTTTGCATTCCATCCCGTCTGATTCTCTCTTCTGTGATTGGCCACTGGTCACGAAAACTGGCCCACTGGCTGGAGTCCAGCTTTTCCCGTGATAATGAAAGGACCCTGGAGTTTCAAGGTTGTGATGTAGACCCTTTGATCCAGGTGGCCATACAATGCAGGGCTTCCTAGCTGGTCCTCTGGTCTTCAGTGACCTCAGGGAAGACATCTCGACTTCTGTCTACGGCTTCACAGACCCCAGGCCTGGCCTGGCCTGGGCTGCATATTAAAACAGCACAGAGAGGGGCCAGTCCTGTGGCTGAGTGGTTAAGTTTGTGGGCTCTGCTTTGACGGCCCAGGGTTTTGACGGTGCAGATCCTGGGCACGGACCTCATCAGGCCATGCTGAGGTGGTGTCCCACATGGCAGAGCCAGAAGGACCTAAAACTATCATATACAACTATGTACTGGGGGGCTTTGGGGAGAAGAAGGAAAAAAAAAAAAAGATTGGCAACAGATGTTAGCTCAGGTGCCAATCTTTAAAAAAAAAAATGCACAGAGAGGGGCAAGGACTCATCATATGCTGTGCCCTTAGGCAACAGACTGGCTCTTATTTGTGGTCTCGTTTCATTTAACAGTTTAAATGAGGGCCTGGTACTCCCCAGCTGCCACTCTGATTGGAAAATATGTCCCTCTCACTTCCCTGGAAGGACCGACATACCGTGCATGCAGGTTACAAATGAGGCCAAGAGTCACCCTTGACTCCTCCCTCCCCTCAGCCCCCAATCTTCTACCCTTTCCCTCCTAAAGAGCCCTTAGCTCTCTTCTCTTCTCTCTACCAGCGGGGTGCCATTATCTTTCTTTTTGTCCTTTTTAATCCATTCTGGACGTAGCAACTGGGGGAAACTTAAAACCAAACTCTAATCACATCCCTTCTATGCCTAACAGCCTTCCTGGTTTCCATTGCTCTAGAATAAAATCCAGATTCCTCAACATGCTACAGAGCACTGGGTCACCTGGACCCTGCCCACCTCCGTCCTCAACTGGACATACTCACCCTCCAGCTCCTGTGACTTCTCTCAGTGCCCTGAATGTGTGGTGTGTTCTGTTCTGCCCCAGGACTTTTGCACATGGTGTTCTCACAGCTGGGAATATTCTTTCTCCTTCTTCTGCCTGGCACTCCACATCTCCATCTCATTCTTTAACTTTCAACTCAAATATCACCTCCTTGGGGTCAGACCCCAAGGGAGACAGACCTTATCAAGTGATCTTAAAGTCCTTTTCCTTCATGTCACATATCACAATTTGCAACTATGTGTTTATTGGAATAGTTATTGATGAAGGTTTGTCTCCTGCCCCCTCCGCCTGCCAGACCTTTTTCCTGACTCTCATATTCCAGTGCCTCGCACAGTGCCTGGCACACGGTAGGAACTGAATAAGTATCTGTTGAATGAATGAATGACTGGGGAATGAATGTGTGAAAAACTGAGGCTCTGTGATATTGAATAACTTGCCCAAGCTCATGCAGCTTGCATGTGACAAAGCTGGGACTAAAATCCAGGCTAGCCCCTCCCAAGACCCATATCTTTTCTGCTACCCCACCTGGTGGGTATCTTCTGAGGGTCTTCTGTCCCAAACCCTGGGCTTAAAGAAGGGATTGAAAGTCACCTTCTCCAGAAGCCTGGGGGCTGCCCAGTCATAGT
This sequence comes from Equus caballus, assembly GCF_041296265.1. NCBI lineage: Eukaryota > Metazoa > Chordata > Mammalia > Perissodactyla > Equidae > Equus > Equus caballus. Next base: position 33,458,623 of record NC_091705.1, on the reverse strand, counting down.
CACTTTTGCATGGATGGTGGCCTAGAGGCTTCTCTGTGGAAGATGCTACTTCTGCTTTATCCTAATGTTTTAGCTGTTAGAGATTGTTGTGGAGGATTTGATGATTTATCAACAAGGATATCAGTATTAAGTGTGATACTTGGGCTTTCAGAAAAGAAAAGTCCTCCAGCAAAGACAGTTACTCTGTTGTGTTCTGACCAGGGCTTGTCTTCTCGAGGCCACATCCCAGAGTCAGGAGACATGAGAGGGAATCATCAGTCTCTCTAGGTTGTGTGAAGATGGGGATAAGGGTGGAACCTCACAGTTTCTTCTGTCGCTTAACAAATATTAATTGAACTCCTCTTTGTTGCTAGGTACTGTAATAGGCTCTGAGGATCCAGCTGTGGATGACTTTATGGTCCCCAAGTAAATAAATCATGTCAGTTTAGTTAGTGGTAATGCTAGGAGGGAGATAAATTGCATGGTAAGCCCAAGCTGGCTGAACAGTCTAGACAGCCTTGGCTCCAGCAGGCCGGGTACAACCCTGGCCCTGGGATTTGTCTGCCCCCTACCCTTGGTGGCAGGCATGGACAGGGCTCTTGGGCAGCATGGAGAAGGGTGTTGAGAGCTGGAGAGGGTAGGTGAAGGCATGATAGGATGGCAAGCCTGCGAGGTGTGGCTGAGGGTGGCAGGGCCCAGAAACTAGCTTTCTCAACGGAAGACGATGCACATGTCAGAACCAGGTGGAGGAACCATGAGGGATGGAGGTGGTGGGCAGTCTGAGGCAGCAGAGGCCTGGGCAAGCTCACCGTGGGGGCTGGGGGTCCCCTGAATGTGCTTTGTGGGCTTCACTCTCTGATGGCATGAGGAAAGAACTAGAACTGAATCCTGGCTGTCCCCAAGCCCCCGTAGGACTATGGGACACCCACATCCTTGATTTGGGCCTCAGTCTCCCCACTGTAATATGGGCAGGGGGAAAGAGGGGTGGGGACCACCCAAGAAGTACCTGTCATCAGGGAATGAGTGAGGCGCTATGGGTAAGGCTGACCTCAGACTGTCTGGGTTCAAATCCCAACGCTAGTACTTCTTTGCTGAATGACATGAGACAAGTTACTTAGCCTTTCTGTGTGTCAGTTTCTTTAATATAAAGATGTAATACTTAATTCTTAACATTTAATTTGTGATGATTAAATGAAACCATGAACATAAAATGCTTGGCACAGTGCCACAGACACAGCAAGTGCTCAATAAACATTAGTTCTTGTCGTCTAATTCTTTGCTAGTCACTTTACATACAAAGTAGGACTTTTAAAAATGAAAATTTAAAAATTAAATTGACAACAAAATTGTCTCAGTTTTATGGATGAGAAATCTGCCAAAAAGTGTCTCAATTACTGCCAGCAAGTAAGTGGCCAACTGGGCATTCAAAACCTGGGCTGTTTTGTTCCAAAGCTCAGCTTGTCGCCTTGTGTTTCGTTGCTTTTTCTGACTTGTGAGCTCTAGAAACCAGATGCTGACCTGTGCCCAGGTCTTACAGCTCAAGGACTTGAGTTTCTCTAATGATGTGGTCTTTCTCTTCATGTTCAAATGCTCTGCTTGGCTGTGCATCGCCAAGCTTGCAGAGTCATGAGGATCAGTCTCTGATCCGGGAGGGCTTTGTAGAAAATAGAAATGTCCAGGGGTTGCCATTTATTCAACAGCTGCAAGTGCACGAACCAGACAGAGACGTCCCAGCAGCCATTGATCATTGATTTGGGGAACCTGTCTTCTGGGAGGTATGCAATTGAGAGAAGATGTCAAACTGCCAGGAACGTACTGCAGTGGACAGTGTGGGGACATGCCTGGCCCTGAATGGATGGTGGGTAGAAGAGGACTCCTGGCCTCCAGCCTGGGCAGCAGGAGGCCAAGGTGACCTGTTCCTGGTAGGTTCCTTGGTTTTGGCTTCTTAGAGTCAAATGCTAGAGCTAGAGAGAGCTGGCTGACCCCAAGCCCTCCTCTTACAATACAGGTGGGAAAACTAGGCCGGGGGCAAGTGGAGAGGTTCATGCTGGTGCAACCTCTGCCAAGCGCCAGGCACCCTGATAGTCCCTTTCCAAAATGTGCCGTCTCCTAGAGACCTTTTCTCTGCACTCTGAAATCCCCACTTTCTAAAATGCAGAATTCCTTCTTATAAGACATGGATTTTTATTATGTTTTGCCTGATCAAGGAGAAAGGAGAAGTATTTTCTGCTCTTGATCACGCTTTCTCTTTCTCTCCCTCTCTCTTATTCTCTGTCTCTCTCTCTTTCTCTTGCCTCTCTCTCTGCCCCCTTCTGATTATTAAGATAGAAAATTTGGGGCATTCAGGAAATCACGAAGAAGAAAACGATAATTATCTACAAACCTAATAACCAGAGTAATCAATGTTCATATTTTGGTATCATTCCTTCCTACTTATCTTTTCTCTTTTTTCTTACTTTTTAATCAAAAATGATGTTCTTGTTTAGAACAGTCTTAAAAGTAATATATTCTACAAGGCTTACCATGAAAACCTCCCCTTCCCCCTTGATTTTCCTCCCTCAGGCAGCCAGTTTCACCTCTTCCAGTTGTTGCTGTTCCCCTTGTGTTTAACACTGCATTTCTAAATAATATACAAGTTCTGCTATTCCTTGTTTATTTCATTTGCATATCGTCTATCGACTTCTCTGGAAGCTTTCTTAAACTTCCTCCCTAGTGCACACGGTCGCACTTCCCCACTTGCTTCCCTCATCCATCTTCCCAGTATGATCTCTCACAATTTGGAAGGAAATCGATTGTCAGCGTTGGCCTCATTTTAACTGTATTCATATTATTATATTATTTACATCTGGGAGATATAGTCTATGGTGATGACATTCTTTTTCTCATTTATCCTGTCCTAGAGTTAATAAGTGCCTTTTCAAATTGATTATTTAGTTTTCTTTGAACTGATCACTAATTTTTTCCAACTCTCCCCCAGAAGTGTTCATCTCATCTTGTTAGGTTCAAATTCATCAGGTTATCTATTGGATCCATTCTTTTCTCCCTCGTGGGCACGTGCCTGGAGCCCTCTAACTTGCTAGTTTAATCTTCCTGTGAACTCTCTAGACCCCAGGCACAGTGATTGTCCTCAGATTTCCTCTTCTCTCTCCTTTTTCCAGGTCCAGTGGGTTCTTCTTTTTGTGTTTTACTCCCTCATTCTATTAGAGCGCAGTATGTGGGAGCTTCATGGAGAGTAAAATTTTAAAAAATCTCATGCCTACCTGATAGTCATTTTATTCTCTCTTTACATTTGATTGATAATTTGGCTGGATACAGAATTCTGGTAGGGTGTAATTGTCCCTCATAATTTCATTTGTTTACTGACACACGGTAACATTCACTCTTTTTGGTATACAGTTCTATGAGTTTGGACAAATGCGTAGATTATGTATCCATCACCCTAATACATACAGAATAGACCCATCTCTCCCAAAAAGTTATCTCATATTGACCTTTTGTAGTCAAGCCCTCCCTTCCCTACTCCCCGCCCTGGCAGCCACTGGTATGCTTTTTGTCCCCATGGTTTTGCCTTGTTCAGGATGCTGTGTAAATAGAATCACATAGTATGTAGCCTTTTGAGTCTGACTTTTTTGACTTAGCATAATACATTTGAGAGTCATCCATGTTGTGGTATGTGTCACTAGTCCATTCTTTTATTGCTGAATAGTATTCTGTTGTATGAATTTATGACAGTTTGCTTGTCCATTCACCACTTGATGGATATTTGCATCATTTCCAGTTTTGGGCGATTCACATTGTTATATGTGATAGGTGATAGGATAATGTAATACATATTGTCAAATCGCCCTTCAGAAAATCTTTGCACCAACTTATAGTCCAAGAATCGTGATTATTCACTAAACCTTTGCTAATGAGGAATTATCACTGTTTAAAATCTTAGTTAATTTGATAAGAGAAAATGACACTGGACATATTGATTTGGCTTTTTTTATTACTTATGCAGCTGAACATGTATTTTATATGTTTTGTCCTCTGTGAATTATCTGTTCATGAAGATTTTTAAATTTCTCTTATATGTTTATAGAATCTTCTATGGAATAAGTTTTCCTGCTACTTACATTAAAATGTATTTTTCCAGTTTTTATTTTCTTTCAGTGGCTTTCGGGCTTCAGAAGTTATTTCCCTACCCCCCAACAGAGATAAATATTCTCTTATATTTTTTCTAGATTGCTAATGATTTGATTTTTTCATTTTTCTCATGTTCAGTTCTTTATTATTTATATTTATGTATTATTAATTAACTAATTACTTAATTTTTGGTTCATCATGTGGCTAGGAATCAGTCTGTTGTTTTCTAAATGGTTAACCAGTATCCCAGGCCATGAATTAATAGCCTGTAAACTTTCACCACTGATTTGAAGTGGGAACTTTCTCCTTAGACACATTCCCTTACCTGGGGTGGGGGTGGGGGTTCTACTGATGTCCTTTCTTCTTGATGTCGTTAGCTTATCTGTTTTTATGTCGGTACAACACTCTTTCAATCACTCTAGATTCATCAGGTATTTAATTCTTGATAGGACACGCCCTTCTCTTTGTACTTTACAAAAAAGCATGTGAGTCTTTATATTCCCCTTTAAGATGATCTTTACAATTATTTGATCAAATTCCAAAAAAAACTCTTGGTTTTATTAGAATTGCAAGTATTGTACAAATTCTTTTGCATGAGAATTTCCATCTTGACTTTGTTGAATCTTCAGATTTGGCATCATTATATGTATCTTCACTTTTTCCAGGAATCTTTTATATCCCTCAGTAAAGTTTTATGGGTTTCTTCATCTGGCCCTCACAAGTTTCTGTTTAAGCTGATTCCCAGGTATCTGCTACTATTGTGATTTAATTTATTTCCTCTTTCCAAGTGGTTGTTGCTGCTGTGTAAGAAAGCTGTTGTGTTTTATCTATTTATTTTTTAACCACTCACCTTACTGAACACTTTTATCAGTCCTGCAGAATTTTGAGTTCATGTTTTGGATTTTCTAGGTATTCAATCATGCCGTCAGGCAAATAGTGATAATTTGATCTCTTACTTTTTTTATCATATGTTCCTTTCTTCCTCCCTGGCTTCCTCCTTCTCTCCCTCCCTTTTTAATTTCATTGCTTAGAATTTGCAAATCAATGTTGAGTAATATTGGTATAACCTTGTTTTATTCCTGAATTTAATTAAAACGACTTTTTTAAATGAAAACAGTATCTGATTCTTACGAGATGCTGTCTTTTAGTTTCCGATGGGCACTCTGTTATGCTAAGGAACTATTCTTCTGTGCCCAGAATACTGACTTTTAAAGCCAAGAATGTTGAAAAGATTTTACCCAAAGCCTCCTCAGCAACAATAGATTGAAGATTGGTTTTCTTACCTTCATCCTGCTAAAACGATAACACATAAATGCATTTCATGTTTTCAAACAATTTTTCCATTCTTGGAAAAAGCATATCGTCCAACATTTCTTTTTCATGTATGAAATAGGCATACATTTCTCTTTCATATAGTGATTAATTATGATTAATTCAGGAAGCATCTTTTTGTGTATGTATTTACAGGTGAAACTGTTCTATAGTTTTAATTACCAATGTTTTAAAGGTTTGTTAAACCAAAAAATAAACATGGTTACAATGTCAAATAGCTCGGAAGGGCTCATATTGAAAAGCCACCATATGCTGCTCGGTTCCTCTGCCTCCCAGATCCCGCTGTCACAGTCATCCATTCTATTTTCGTTTCTTCTCATGGTTATGTCTACATATGTAAATACTTTGCTTTAAGTGGCTTTTCTTGACTTTGCATTAACTTCAGGCATTATCTACCCACTCTCTGTTAAGACAAAGAAGGACTTGCCTCCTTAAATCACCATCTACCTCCCGTCACAGTTCGATTTTACTTTTTACGCCCTCCACTGGTCATCTTAGCCAATTCAGATAGATGCTTGAACCTTCACTTCTTGTTCAGGCTCCCTCAGTAGTGCCTCCTGGGTAAGATGAGGAATTGGTGCTCTTTCCTTCCCTCACTCACTTCTCCTTTTTTCATCTCTCAATCTTGTCTTTACTCTCGTGTGGCCAAGGTTGGTAATTTTTAGACTTTTCTCTGTAACTATTCTTGCCTTTCGTGATTGATCAGTTGCATGATTCCAAGAGTTGAAAATCCATAAATAGCACTTATATTATTATGACCGTGTAAATAGTTTCACTGCAAAGCCAACCAGTGTGCTTGGGTCATATTTGGTTTTCTGCTGGACTCAGGCACATCTTCTCTACTCTCAAAGGAGAGTTCCCCTAGCTTCAAGGTTGAATGGATTTTCTCATTTGTTTACATTCCGCTATTTCCTGTACTTTTATCATTCCATGTAAACTATCAACTCCTCCTGTTCTATGAGAGCCCTCACTTACTTCCAGAGCCACCTGTCCTACTGTTCAAATCATTACTGGATACTCTTCGTGGCCATCATCTGAGATGTCCTTTCATAGTTAGCATCATTGGCTTCAGCCCAACGAGAAAGACTTTTTTTTTCTGTCAGTCTCAAGCCTGAAAGTTTATTTGCTTCCAAACATGTTTTAGGAGGTTCTCAGAAGCCTGGTATTAAAATAAAATGAAAGAGAGCACAAAAGTTAAATAAATATTTTCAGTCCAAATATAACTATATTCTCTTGTAACTTCCTAAGAAAGAGAATGTGGGGAGTAAGATTTTTGAGGCCTTATATGACTCAAAACGTCTGGGTCAGATTTAATTCATAGTGTTGCTGGGTATCCAATTTTTGGCTGAAAATCATTTTCCCTTAAAAATTTGATGCTATGGTAGCATTTTCTTCTAGGACCCAAAGTGGCTGATAAGATATCCTATCTTTTGAGGCCCTCTCTTGTCCTTGTTGTTTTTAAACTTAAACATTTTTTTTTTTTTTTGCTGAGAAAGATTCACCCTGAGCTAACAACCTTGCCAATCTTCCTCTATTTTCTATGTGGGTTGCCACCACAGCATGGCTGATGAGTAGTGTAGATCTGCTCCCAGGATCCAAACCCATCTGCTCGGGCTGCCGAAACAGAGCATGCTGAACTTAACCACTGTGCCACGGGTTCGGCCCCTAAACTTAAACACTTTTAAACATTCACTTATCATTTCAGAGAGACCCCAGAGATTACTATCAATGGTCAGTTTGCTATTTCGGACTAAAAATATTTCTTTACGTTTTGTGATCTCTTTCATTTCGTCTTAATATCAGGCTTGTGCAAACCTCCTAGAATGTGCTGGGAAGCAGACAACAACTTGTAGGTTCAGGACTGGCAGAAATAGTCTCCCTTATTGGGCTGAAGAGAATGATACAAACTTAATTTTCTACCTGCTTCTGTCTGCCATATATTAAAGTCTCTGATTTACATCATGGTTTGGGCTTTGCTTCTTCCCTCAGTGTTGGCAATCCTTTTAGCTTCCGGTTAAAACTCATTGCTCCACTCAGTCACCTGACAAACCCTAAATCCCACTAACCAGCCCTCCACCTCGCTCCGCCCCCTGCCCAGGGCTGTGTGTGTACACAGGAAGACAACACTGAACAACATATATAATGCAATGGGCCCCACATCCTTTAGCTTCTGTAAATGAATGTGTTGTGTCTGCTTCTTCTTTTCTTAGATCTAAATTGCATTCATCCGTGCCTCTTCCAGAGAACTTACTATAAAAACATCAGTGAGCAGTATAGATTTTAATAAATACTCCTTGTGTGAGATGGAGAAAGTATACACTTCAGAGTAAACAAATGAAAATTAATATCAAATTTGTATTTTTCAATGCCCATTCTCATCTGTACTTCTATTGATTTTATTTAACTCTTCCTTGCTCTTTACTCAGCATTCAGTCCAGTCTGCTCCATTTCTTTTCTCTCTTCTGTTGTATTTGGTCTCCCTTCAATTATGGAAAGCAATTGAGGTTTGCTCGCATCTTCTACCCACAAGCTTGCATACCCAAACCCATCTTGATATTGAGAAAAACAAGGGGGCCTGTGAATGATAAGGCTTTCCCCATAGGAAATAAATAAACATATTTATTCTCACACATAAGGGTTATTTTCAAACAGAATTCTTGTGAATAACGTGCATTCCATCAGATTATAAGCAATAGAATTCTTGTGTCACCCAGCTCTTGATGAAACCTGGTACTAAAGATGATGGCATGGCATTTGTTTCCTTTTGTATAAAACAAATGGGATGGACTGCTGATTCCTAGGATCCTTTAAGTGCTGTCATTTTATAATTCTGTGAATTAGAGAACCAAGTTCATTTCCACAGAGCAATAACAGCTCATTCATTCATAAATACATTTATTGAAAACGCACTCTTCATGTAAAATTTGAGAGCTTGCAAAGCAATTTACATATATTATCTAATTTAGTACTCCTTAAAAAATCCATGAGTTCAGTGTGATAATTATTATTATCTCACCTTACATATGGAAAACATGACTCAGGTGTTCAGGTTAAGATCGTCGACAGAAATTGTAGTATGGAATTCCCTCTTACCCAATACCCTTCGAATTGAGCAAACAAGAATACAAGAAAAGAAAAATAAATAAAATTTGTCACAATGTCTAAGCAAAGTAAAGGGAATAATCCAGTGCAATGGACTCAAAACTGGTAAATAAGGAAAGAAACAGAAAATACTGCTGTGATGTAGCGAGTAAAGCTGGACTTCTAACTTTTCCCCACCCACCAGAAAGCATATCCTGGGATTTGTCCCTAATCCCCAAACATCTGGAGGAAAACAAATGGAATGAGTAACATTGTCCTTTCCTTTGTCTGACTAAGGAGTAAGAAAAATGGCCTGGGGTAGGAGTGGGGGCCTAGACCACTGAAAGGAGAAAGATTATGGAGGTGCTGAACTTTCTCTGAGGGCAGCAAGAGCTTCGTCCTACTCAGTGGATTGGGGAAATAATATAAAAATAGAGACTATCTCCTCAGAGGAAGAGTAAACACCTGTAAGCAGATGGCGTGAGTCTGATTATAGGATATTTCACAAAATGTAGGAAGAAGGAATAGATCTCCAGTATTTTAACGATGACTAAACGTTACCCTCGCTGAGCTCTCTCCTTCCTGTCACTGTCCCATTAGGCCACAGAAATCGGGCAGAATAAAGAATACTCAATCTTCAAACTTCAACTCAAGGGGAAAACAAACTGTTCCCTGCCATGGTGGGAAGAGAGTCAGGTGTCACCTATGCTGTATATCACAGCAAGAGAATGTCAGGACAGAGCCACCCATGCAGAGCGAGAAGCAAAGAAATGACATGGCAACATTAGAGCATACTAAAAAAAAAATAAAAAGGAAAGAAAGAAAAGAAGGAGAAAGCAAACAAGCAGGGGACTATAGCATGCAAGAGCAATACCTCCAACCTAAAAAGAAATAAAAACTGAAGAACAGAACTAAATTATTCACAATCATTTTACTCTACAGAACAACTTTATATGAACATGAAGTCAGTAACATAAGAGTTCAAGGATAAGGTGTTAAATCAATAGAATGAGATTATTAGGGACAAGAGGAAACCAACTGAGGCTCCAAGTAGCATTAATAGGAATAAAGAGCCCATAGATAACTTAGGAACAGCAAAAAATGAAACAAAACAAAACAAAATAGATGACGCATGCTAGAAAAAAGTATAGATGAAAGTCTTGACAAGCACGTGAATGCAGATGAAGCAGAATGATGAAAGGAGTCAAGGAAGATTACTATAAAGACAGCTAAGAGGAAAAAGAAGATTTATTCAAAAATAGAACTATAGATATGTACATATATATATACATGATTTATTCAAATATGTAACACAATATAGCTTAATTTAATATAACACAGTAAGAACAAATCCTTTTTGAGTTGACTAGGCATGATACACTTTTTCAGAGGTTTACATGTATTAATTTTTCATAAGAGCATGAAGTCAATACTGTTAGTATTCCCAATTTATACATGGGGAAATTAGGACATAGTTAAATAACTTGCTCAATACCACAGAGATAGTATATATGGCAGAACTGAGACTCAAAAGAGCAGAATTATGCTATTCTGCCTCTGAATAGAAAAATTTTCCTGGTTGGGTAAATAAATAAATTTGAAGTTCAAAAGATAAAGCAGCGGCATCATTTTACTTTCTCACCAGCAATGTGTGAGGGTTCCCATTTCTCCACATCTCCTCAATACTTATTACTGTCTGCTTTGTTTTTGATTACAGGATTCCACTTATAAGATATATATATCTAGAACAGACAAATTCATAGAGACAGAGAGTAAATTAGAGGTCACCAGATTGGAGCAGAGGGCATAGGGAGTCATTGCTTAGTGGTTACAGAATTTCTCTTTAGGGTGATGAAAAAGTTTGGAAATGGTAAGTGGTGATTGTTGCACAGTCTTTTTATTTTTATTTTTTTGAGGAAGATTAGCTCTGAGCTAACTACTGCCAGTCCTCCTCTTTTTGCTGAGGAAGCCTGGCCCTGAGCTAACATCATGCCCATCTTCCTCTACTTTATATGTGGGATGCCTACCACATATGATGTGCCAAGAGGTGCCATGTCTGCACCCAGGATCTGAACCCGCGAACCCCGGGCTGCTGAGAAGTGGAACGTGCGCCCTTAACCGCTGCGCCACCTGGCTGGCCCCCATTGCACAATCTTGTGAGTCTAATTAAAGGTACTGAGTTGTCTGCTTAAAAATGCCAAATTTTATGTTACGTATTTTACCACAATAAAAAAAAGAATAGACAATGTGTTCCAGGAAAATTCGGTACAGAATACTGAACACCAAGACATATCCTAGTTAAGCTATTAAACCTTAAGATAAAGAAAGAAACTACCCAATTTTCCAGACACAAGAACATCCTCCACAAGGAGAAGGAAAAAAGTCAGGCTGGCCTCAAACTTCTCTACAGCAACATTCGGTTTGGGGAGACACTGAAATAGTGTCTAAAAAAATTAGTGGGAAGAAAGCATAGCTCAAGAATATCCCGGGATATAAAGCTAACAAACAATTGTCCTCAAGAATAAATGTGCTCAGAATAAATACAACTTCCATGAGATCTTGAAAAAATACTGAATCACGAAATCCAACTAATTAAGAGTGAATAAAAATAAAAGATTCATGAAGGCAGAGCTCACAGTATAAGGATTGATGATGGGTAGAGATTCTACAGATAGATATATACAGAGGGAACTAACAATAAACAACTCAAGCAATTACAGTTATAGATCAGGATGTGAAGGTTATAAACCAGGCAGTGTAACAACAGCAGCCACCGACAATTAAAGCTGAGAAATCAAGAGAGAGAGAGGGAAGTTTCGAGGAAGTGTGAGAACGCTATGCCGTCTCTCACAGCGTGGAGCCATTAAATAGTGTCTAAAATTGAAATAAATAGTTAAAAAACAACATAATTACTGCAAACTCTTAATGTTTTCTTCACAATCTGTATTCTTGTTGTTGTTGGTTTTGTTTTGTTTTGTTTTGTTTTGGTGAGGAAGATTGGCCCTGAGCTAACATCTGTTTCCAATCTTCCTCTTTTTGCTTGAGGAAGATTGGCCCTGAGCTAACATCAGTGCCAGTCTTCCTCTATTTTTTATGTGGGAAACTGCCACAGCATGGCTTGACGAGTGGTGTGTAGGTCCACACCCAGGATCTGAACCTGTGAACCCCAGGCCGCAGAAGTGGAGCGTGTGAGCTCAGCCACTATGCCACCGGGTCAGCCCCTACACAGTCCATATTCTTAACTTCATAGGGGTCTTTTCACAACCATCTCATGGTGAAGAAACCTTTGAAGGTCTAGGTTTGCTTTAATTCTGTTTTAATTTCCTTTTTTCTTCTAACTACAAGTAAAAATAAATATGATGTACAAATTTTAGAATAGTATATAATATTTTATCCCACATTTGATAGTATTTATTTCTACTTGTTCTTCTGTCCATCCAACCATCTGTCATCCATCCCTTTGTCTCTGTATTTATCGTAAGATATTTAGAATGATGTTTGCTGTAAGTTAATGATAGCTATTTCTGGGTGGTGAAACTTGGGATTTTTTTTTTTTAACTTGGATCTTTGTATTTTTTTTTGCATTTCTTGAATTCTTCAAAATGAATATGTATCACTTTCACTATAACAATAATGTGATCTTTCTTTAAAAAAGAACGACAAAGCAAATATGTCCATATGTTTACAGTAGTTAATCCTGGATAGTGGAGCTATGGATGTTTATTGTTTTATTCTTTGTAGGCTTCTTTATTTTCTGACATTTTTAATTTATTAAAATTTAAAAAGCTTAAAAGAGAAAAAATAAGATGCCAAGGGGCTTGTCCTAAGTTGCATAGTTAGAAAGTGGTGGAGACCTGATTCAAGCCTTGATGCTGGAAGACAGAGAATTATGAAATGGGGGGAGTTATGAAATGGGTGGGGGGTGTGACACGGGCGAAAACAGGAAGCAGCATTGAAAAACCACTGTGGGTGGACGAGATCCCTGTTAAATCTGATTTTCCCCTGGTGGGTGGGGGGCGAGATTTCAGTTGTTGAGTTAGTTACCTGTCATGAATCTAATGCCCAAAGTTTTGTAGAAATCCTGAAACCATAGGCTGTGAGAGCTGGAAGCAATCTGGAGATCATTCCATCCAACCTGCACATTTAACAGAGGAGGGACTGCAGGTGCCAGATGCTATTTCAAACAGTCATAGGCTTTAGAGCTGGCAAATGCTTTGGAGGCAATCTAGTGCAATCCTGAATGTGCACTGGGCTTGATGCTTTGTGTTAGCTCTGCATGAACTAAGTCAGTCTTCAAGTCCAGATCAGTCCCGGGAGACTGCTCTGTGGTCATGGGGCAGGTGCTTGATTCAGATTCAACAGATTTTTAATTCATGCTTTCCCTGTGCTTGTAACTGTGCCAGCTTGGTCCTCTTTTCCTCCCACTGCCTATTTACGTGAGACTTATCATGAGGGTAAGTGACATGCGTTGGGTCACTTAGCGTAGTTGTAGTAGGTTGAGTAATGGTCCCCCAAGATATGTCCGCGTTCTAAGTCCCAGAACCTGTGAATGTGATCTTATTTGGAATTTGTAGATGTAATTAAGTGAAGGATCTCAAGATGAGATCATCCTGGATTTAGGGTGGGTCTAAATCCAAGGATAGGTATTTTTATAAGAGAAAGGCAGAGGGAGATTTGAAACACAGAAACACAGAGGAAAAGGCCACGTGAAGATGGAGGCAGAGACTGGAGTGATGCGGCCATCAGAAGCTGGAAGAGAAAAGGAAGGATTCTCCTCGGAGCCTTTAGAGAGAATACAGCCCTGCGGACTCACCTTGATTTCTGACTTCACCTTGAGTTCTGGGCTCTAGAACTATGAGAGAATAAATTTCTGTCATCTGAAACCACCAAGTTTGTGGTAATGTGTTATGACAGCCCTTGGCATCTCATATCTGTGGTTAGGAAGTGGTGGAAAAGGGCTCCACGCCAAGGTTTCTGACGCAAGATTGGTTCCCTGTCCATCTCAGAGCCCTTCTCGCCCAATGGCCTGTGAGTACGAAGCAGCCACCTGATGTGGGGCCAGACTCCCCTGTAGTCACACTGGCTGGATAGTGCTCTGGGTCTCCCACACACACTCCAGGTAGTCCCTGTCACCTGTCCTCCTCAGTTCTGCTCACTCCCTTCCCAGCCTCAGAGCAGGTTTGGGGTCCTTGGAGCAGGAGGGAGAATCGGGCAGGGACAGCGGCATCAGCATCTCCTGCCTGAGCTTTTGCTTGACTCTCTGAGCTGATTTACAAGTGCTTGTTTGCAGTCACTTGCTCTGCTACCCACCCACCTTACATCCCGTTGGTCCTGAGGTGTTACTTGTTGATATGCAGCCTGTACCACAGGGGCATAAAGCCTGGAAACTACATTTCCCAGACTCCTTTGCCTGTGGGGTCCCAGTTAGATTCCACCAGTGAGAGATCTGGGAGGCGTTAGAGCTGGGGAGGCCACAGGTCTCCAGCAGCTGAGGGCATGTGTAGGGGTGTCGGCAGTCGGCAGACATTGGATGCTGTGTTTGTTGAGCATCTTCTCTGGGGCCATAGGTAGCCAGAACTGTAGACTAGTGTTCTTGTGATCCCTATGGTTAGGGCATTCCCCTAACTTCCCAATGGTTGTGTCAAGGTTCAAGTCGTACAAAAACTCTACCTGCTGGAAATATCCAGCTTGGATCTTGATTTTCTGCTGGGGCCATTGATCTTTGTGAAATGAATGTTTGATCACGTCTCAGTTCGTCTTAAAAATATCCTTCTGTTCCCACTGGACTGGCAGCTCCTTAGCCTGGCCATCAAGGACTCGGCTTTGTCCTTGACCCACACATCCCCACACAACAGTCAGCCCAAGATATTAAAGGATTCTGGAACTCGGCTGTGTGACATCCGCCAGGCTTTTCTCTCTCTGTTCCCTCTGGCTGAAGTGATTGCTCCCTTTCTCTACCTGGACTAATCCTACATGTCATTTTAAGAACCAACACAAACGTCACCTCTAAACCTTCCACAGTGATTCGCTCCTCTTTCGTGTCCCCAGACCCATGTTGCAATTGGTTCTCTGGGAGGCAGGATCAGAGAGGGAGGCTCGTGTTTGTTAGGATGTTTATTAGGAAGTGCCTCTGGGGTGCAGCTGTGGGAGGAGGAGCAGGTGGAGGGAGAACTTGAGCTGCCATGAAGACCTGACGACATCCTTGGCCAACCCCAAGGGGAGCTCTGGAGCGAAAATGGCCTCTCGCAGTCTGCAGGGGTGTTGCACCCTGCCTCCGTCAATCATTGGAGTGTGGTGCCCCAGAAGGGCACGTCTTGGATGAAGCCACTCTGTGCAGCTGAGACAATCCGTGGAGGGGCTGACAGCTGAAGGCTGTGTAACCAAGTATCTCAGTAGCTGGAGCCACGAGACCTTCCTTAAAGAGGGATATGGGCAGTGTGCCACGAGGTCCACCATACCCGTCTAGACCATGAAGTCCTCAAGAGAACAACATGTTTATGTTTAGCTCTGCATCCCTGGTACCGTGTGCATAATGCTTACTCAGTGAACCTTTGATGGACGTGGATGAATACACAAGTGAACTAATGAATGAATGAATGTAAAGGCATGGAGGGGATTGCAGCCCAAGCAAGTAGAAATTACTTAAAGTAGTTGAGAACTTTGGCTCACATCTGTTGTCTAGGCTTTTGGCTCTTGGTCTTAATATATCATTTTTGGTCAAGACGGGAAAAACAGGGCATAACTTACCCCTTGATGTAGGTGGTGAAGGAAAAACTCAGAAAAACCCTGAGAAGTGGGTAAAGAATTGGAGCCACATGTTTAGAGTGAGATAGGGCGCCATGGAGAGCACAGGGCTCAGCAACTCTATTCTGGATGCTCAGAGTCCAGGGTAAAAATAAACCTTAAGATCCTTTGGGAATCCAGTGTCTTGCAGCTTCCCATAAAAATCCCCATGAGGGCAGCACCGAAGGCCGTAGCGAGTAAGACAGGCAACCCTTTGACAGAATCTGGGAGAAATGTCACCCAACTCTAAGGCTCATTGGAATGATCAAGAAACAGATTAAATCAGCCACCTGTGCTGTGCCCCCTAAAAGTGACATGTGGCTTTAATTCCCTGACGCTCTAGGAGAAGACAAAGGTCTGTACAAGCCTAAAAATGGGGCAGACATCCCTTTACAGCATGAACAAGACTTTCTGAGGCACTCAAAGTTCTATTGTTTCCCTCCCACCCTTTCTTTTTACATCTTGCTGGAGGCTGAAACTCACAAATACAAGGCAAAAATTAGCAGAGAAATTGTGGCGGCACGTTGCATCTTGGAAGGTGTAGTTTTCACAAGTCGAGTGCTATAGGTGGGCTGGGAGGAAAGCTTCTGTGGATGGTGGATTTTCATGTACTCCATCTGTTCATAGTGTCAGAGAACCAGACAGTGAGCGTAGGAGACGATCCAGCTACCATCCTTCTGAATGTAATCATTCTTAGTAATAATAATAGCTAGCATTTATTGATAGCTTAGTATTTGCCAGGTACTCTTCTAAGGCAGGAGTCTGCAAACTACAGCCCGTGGGATGCCTTTGCTGCTGTTTTTGTCAAGTTTTATTGGAACACAGCCTCATTGATTTGTTTATCTATCATCTGTGGAGCTGTCACGCTGCAACAGTAAAGTTGAGTAATTGCGACAAAGACTGTAGGACCTGCAAAGCCTAAAATATTCATTATCCAGCCCATTTTGGGGAAGAGTTTGTCAGCCTCTCTTCTGAGCCATCACACATATTAACTCAGTTCATCCTCATGGTGATCCTAGGAGGCTGGTATTTTTATTATCCCCATTTTGCAGATTGGGAAACAGAGACGTGGAGATGCTGAGTGGTTTGCCCAAGGAGGCACTGTAGGAACTGGCAGAGCTAGGACTTGACTGCGGGCAGTCTGACTGGAGAGCCTGCCTCTCTGCTGCCATACTGTGCTCCCAAGTACAAACCCATAAGATCAAAGAATCTTCCATGTGTTAGGAATCAGGGTGCGAGATGTGCCTATCTACCTGCTTCCCAGGTGTGTGTCCAGGAAGAGGATCTGACACCAAGGGACCAGCCTGCTCTCCTGGTTCTATTAGCAAAGCGTGAGAAGCTTGGGTCTATGTTGTTTAGAAGGGAATAGATTGAGACTCAAAAAATTTAGTCACAGCCTCACGATCTATACCATAAAAATGATGTGGTAACAGCAATGCATGGGCCCAGAAACTATACCATCCCTAGATTCTTCCTGGGGAAATAATCACTGAAAAGCTACTTCAGAGCATTCAAAGATGAGCTGAAAATCAAGAACTCAAAATGAGGAAATCACGGGATAAAAAGTTAGTTAGCTTCCCTGGAGGGAACCTACAGAAGCCCTATTCAACTCGTTCCAAAGCTCTCGAGGAGAGTTTTCATCTCAGCAAACTGTCTCTGATTAAGTCTCTTGACTGTTTTGTTCGCAGCTGTGTTCCCAGGGCCTACGACAGTGCCTGGTGCCCAACAGGAGCTCAGTATACATTAGCCTGTAGAACAAACTGGCTTCATCAAGGAGCAGGCAGGCCTGTGGAAGAGATGCTCGTGCCTTTCCCAGTGGCATCTGGGTATACCTTCAATGCAAACACGTCCACCATAAACTGTAATCCCTCATTAAGCCTCTCCTTCAGGAAAAGTTTGCCAACTGCAGCCACAAGCCCAATTAAATGCCAGAACTCTGTAGAAAGCACTAACCCACGCCAGGAAATGTGGCTTTTAGGAAATACCTCAAGATGTTCTTGTGGTTGTCTTTCTCTGGTGGGTGATTTTCTCCCCTCCCTTCTACTTTTCTGTTTTTTTCCCCTAGACATCATTTTATAAGGAAAAACAATTAATACGACACCACATCTCCAACTCTGATGGTTAGTCATCCCTACTGAAATCCTCCTAAGTGACTGCCTCTGGCACCTATGGGCGGGGAGCACACTAGGCTCTAGGAAGCTTGGTAGGGGTTGAACTGTATCCTCCCCTCAAAGTCACATGTTGAAGTCCTAACTCCTCCTACCCCAGAATGTGACCTCGTTTGGAAATAGGGACGTCGCAGATGTAATTAGTTAAGATGAGGCCATACTGGAGTAGGTGGGCCTCTGTCCAATATGGCTGGTGTCTTTATAGACGGGGGAAATTTGGGGACAGACATACACACAGGGAGAAGACCACGTGAATCTAAAGGCAGAGCTCAGGGTGATGCTTCTACAAGGCAAGGATGGCCAAAGATTGCTGGCAAATCAGAAGCTAGGGGAGAAGTGTGGAACAGAGTCTCGCTCCCAGCCCTCAGAAGGAGCCAACTCTGCTGACACCTCGATCTCCGACTTCTAGTCTCCAGAACCGTGAGACAATCAATTTCTGTTGTTTGAGCCACTCGGTTTGTGGTACCCTGTTACTGCAGTTCTTGCAAATGAATACAAAGATCATTGTCTACTTGACAGCTTCTCGTCCTAGAGGGCCCTTCACTTCATTGTTTCATCTCGTTCTGCTCTGTCTTCCCATCTGTGTCCAGGTCCCAGCGTGGAGCTGGGCGGAGCTGACGGGGTCATTCTCTTTGGTGGCGTGGAGGGTAGAATACACTGGACTGGATGGGGGTGGACAGCAGAAGGAGGAAGGGTAGCCGGGGGAGGGGGCATTTGCATTGTGGTCAAGGAGTCCAAAGTGGATTTTGGTAGAAAAAGTGGGACAAATGAAGAGGACTGGGGCTGGCTATTGAGAGAAATGTAAGACTGAAATAGGAAGTCAGACTTGCAGTTGACAGGACTGGAAGCAGGTTGACAAGTGAAGGATGAGCAGAGAAGTGTGAGCAGTTCGGGACGAAGGCCATGCAGAATGTCAGGGCGTTCCGGGGTTTGATTTCAAGAGGCCCCAGTCGACAGCCGTGGGGACATCCTGATGGCTTCAAGGACTCGGGTAGGACTGGGAGATTCTATATGTCTATTTCTGTGAGTCATCCATTCTCCCCACGCATCCTCCTCTTCCTGCCTTGGAACGCGTAGAGGCGGCTGCGGTCACGGCACTGAATGCCCCTCCCAGGCTGGTCCACAGGGGTGGTGCTTGGAGGCCTCCCCGGAGGTGGGAGCGGGATGGCAGTTTCAGGTGAGGCGGTGGACGGCAGTGGTCAAGAGCATAATTGGTGACCTCGGGTGACCTGTCCTTTCATGGGAAATGTAGGGAACATGCAGTAGACTGGAGCTGGCATAAGTTCCCTGGGTTTTCCTGGTCCACCCGAATAGGCTGAGGCCCTTGGAACCTGTTTCCAAAAAAAGAATTTCTCAAACTTGAGCATATATCAGCATCACCTGGAGGGCTTGGGCAGGCACAGGTGGCTGGGCCCAGCCTCAGAGGTTCTGATTCAGTAGGTCTGGCTGGGGCCCGAGAACTTGCTTTTCTACGTTTCCAGTTGATGCTGATGCAACTGGTTGGGGGACCACGTTTGGAGAACTACTGGCAAAGAGAGATGCTCCTTGGGGTGAACTGTGGGGAGCCGTGGCTTCCTGGTGCCTCCTGGGGTCATTCCATGCATGGAAATTGGCACTGGGTTCTACCTGATCCTGCTGGATTGTAAGCCAACTATCTTACTCTCTGTTGTAGTCAGAGATCTACAAGAGGACTCAGAGATGCTGCACTGCTGCTGATGACCATGGTAGCTCACATTTACATAGATCTTATGATGTGCCAAGCCTTATTGTAAGCACTTAACATGTATAAACACATTTAGTTCTCATAACAAACCTACAAGGCAGGTGCTACCATTACCATCATCACTCTCATTTTACAGATAAAGAAACTGTGACTCAGAGAGGTTAAGTAACTTGCCTAAGGTCACACGGCTGGTGGCTGACAGAGCTAGGATTGGATCTGGCGGTCTGAATCCAGAGTTCATGCTCTCATTCATTATTTCACTGACCCTGCAGGACAAAGGAGGTGATAAATGACTCTAGTGATACCGACCAAGTCATTTGGCCTCTCTTTGCCCTCATTCTCACCTCAAAAAAGGAAATAGCTTTTTTTTCACCTTAGATGAAATAAATACCTTTACATTAAAAAAAAAATGCTGTCAGGATTAATTGGATAACAGCTGTCAAATTCTTGTAGCTCCTTAGAGGATGGTAAAAGAGGAGGAATAATTATTGTGCTGTTTTCTATGCAGACCCGGTACATCTGCGGGAGTCAATAAGTGTCTAATGATATTCTTGGTAATTGGCAATGATTGAACGGGGACTGCTCATGTCAGAGGGGGGCCTTGCTGAGGTTGGGCAGCAGAGAGGGGCTTCGCGTTTGATGGTCAGTGGCCAGAGAGAGGTGGGTAGGGTGTGGCCCTGGGGAGGAGGGAGCCTCTTCAAGCAGGTTGGCATCCTTGCCAGCCCTGGATGGATAGCAGGGGCAGCACCACCTGTGGATTGCACTGAGTTCGTGAACCCCTGGCCCGTCAGAGCTGGCGGGTAGGGAGCAGCCGATCCAAGAATTCTCAAGGTGTGGCCCGCTGATCAGCTGCATCAGCTTCAGGTGGAAACTTGGTAAAAGTGCAAATTCTAACCCACTGGGGGTGGGATCCTGAAGTCTTTCAACAAGCTTTCCAGGTGATTCTCATGAATGCTACAATTTGGGAACCACTATTGTAGAGGGAAATAGCGCTGACCTTGGAATCAGACATACCTAAGTTTGAGTTCTGGTATTGCCACCATCTGGCTGTGTGACTTTGGGCAAGTCACTGTATGTCTCTGGATATCAAGTTCCTCATCCCATATCTACGGGGTGGGAAGTTAGAATGGTGGTCTGTAAGGTACTTGCTCTGTATCGACAATTCCTTCTAGTCCCTCCACGGGTTAGAGGCTGTCTTACTTCTTGGCTTTGAAATAGGCTATTTCATCTGCTGGGGACATTCTCTCTGCTCCTTCTTCACCTGTTTGACACCTGTGTGACCTCAGGCCTCAGCGTGGAGTTTATTGGCTCCAGCACATTGTTGTTTTTTCTTTCTTTTTATACTTCCTCCCCTAAATCAAGTCCTGGTTAGATCTCTCTCTGGGTACCCACCCTATCCTAGAACTTTCCAAAATCCTCAAAACTGCCTTTTCCTGTATGCAGTCTCCACAAAGACAAAAGCTCTGTTGTGCTGATGCTGTTTTCCTAGAGTGTCGGACACATAGTAGGTGTGCAAATACTTCTTAAGGTTAGAACCAATTTCATTCAATTTATAAAATGCTTGGTTCTAGTGGATTTATGAGGAAGCTGGTGGAAGGGTTAGCTTTCATGCTTGGAGCCACAGGAAGGAAACTGAGGCGCAGAGGTCCTTGGTGACTTGGGGATGCAGTGGCAGGGGGAGCAAGAGGAGAAAGTTAGGCCCTGGTGGCTGAGGATTTGAGGGGAGGGTGCTGTGGGATTGGGGGACAGACAAGCTTTAGCACATCTCCATGGGGCGGAGGGGCCCATCTGATATCGGCACTGGACGGTGTGATGCCCTCACCTCCCCCAACCACAATGGGGTCTGCTGATGAAGAAGAAACAATGTGAAGACGTCTAGCCAGCACTCATGGTGAAAGTCTATCCTAGCACCACCAGGGCAGACATCCTGCAAAGCTCAGAGTAGCTCTCAACCTTTATGTATTTGCATATTTACTTATTTATTACAGGCAGGGTTAAGGACCTCTTTGAGAAACAGATGGACACTCTCTCCGGAAAAAACCCACAAAAACACAAACCTCCCCCCGTTGACCTTGCCACTCAGTAGATGCATGATCAGGTTGCTTTTAGAGTCAGACCCCGTTGTTATGGGGGAGATAAAAGTGTCAGGTAAGGGGAAGGTAGACTTCCCTACTCAACATCACTCCAAGCCCTGGTATTTTAAAGCTTGGGAAATAATAGCAATGACCCAATTTAAGAATGTGAAGGCAAGGCAGTGCTATTTTCACAGGCTTAGTCATCTCTTCACTCTGCTTTTCCCCCTTTTCCATTTGTGTCTTTTCCCATTGCAAATATACGAGGTAATAATCTAGTATTTTCCATGGAGCATGGCAAACACGCTCTATATAAGACACAGTCGAACATTCTGTGAGTGTAATTGGAGCATAAATGTAACTAATCAAAATATTATCATGCCAGCGGATGTGTGAAGAGTTTGGAGATTTAAAAAAATATATATATTTTAGTTCCATGTCATTTCAGTTTAGAGATTTAGAACTGCAGAAGTGAAGGACTCAGCCCAATGAATGTCTGGAACAATTTGGGGTCTGACGATGCTCCTGGCAGCCCTGTTGTTCTCTTCACTCTTAATATGGCAGCAGCCTGACAACTGGTTTCATTTTTGTTCTCTCCTC
The DNA here is from genome assembly GCF_041296265.1 of Equus caballus. Classification (NCBI taxonomy): domain Eukaryota; kingdom Metazoa; phylum Chordata; class Mammalia; order Perissodactyla; family Equidae; genus Equus; species Equus caballus. The sequence continues at coordinate 33,436,757 of NC_091705.1, read as the reverse complement.
CCACTCTTGACCCCTCTCCTTACCTGCACCAGCTGCCCAGGGCAAGGCCAGCTAACCCCAGGGAATGTGCGATCACTCCTTGCCACCAAATACAACACGCCCACTTGTGATATGGAGCCTAAGAGCTAAATGATGATAGAATTTCCTGGGTTTGAATCTTGGCTCTGCTACTAGCTGTGTGGCCTTGGGAAAGTTACCTAAGCTCTCTGTGCCTGAGTTTTCTCGTTTGTAAGAGAAGGATGATAATAGTGACTACCTCATAGGGTTGATATTAGAATTAAATGAATGCATATTAGTAAAATGTGATGATATGTGTTTGCTGTTGTTATTATTAATGAGCAGGTGTTACTAATGAGGGAAAGGAATTTTTATGGGAACATAAAAATCACTGTGTTGTTTCTCCAAGACAAGAGCCAAGGAAAAAGGCCTCTGCTCCTTCATTCCTTCTCTAGAAAGAGCCTACATAGAAAATCCAAGCCAGTCCTGGCGTCTAACTCACAGTAACTAGTTATGTGACTGTAAAGCCTCGGAACTCTAGGCTTCTCTAGCTGGAGGGAACTTTAGAAACCCACCAGCATACCTGTCTGACAGGTGAAGACGTGGAGAGGCAATGCCTCGCTCACAGAGGCGCCGTGTGACTAAACGGGTGCACAGGAAGGGGACAGTGGCATTGCCTGCCCTTCAGTTCCGTCTTGACCTTGCCAGAAGGGTTGTGATGTTCCCCACTTTGAAGAGCACCTGCAAGCCCTCGTGTTCCACCGGTTCTGTAGCCGAGTTCTGGCTCCGTCGTGTGTTGAGTTTCATTGTTTTTCCCAGCATTTATTTTTCCTCCTGAGAAGTTGACATGTTATGCTGAGGTGTTGCGGGAGATGAGTTATGAAGTTATGAAGCGGAGACCCAGGTCCCCGTGTGCCTCACGACGTTCACCTGGGTCTGTTTTCATCACAACATTATCATAAGGTCCAAAAGGAGAATGCGGTGTGAAACTTTTGTTTTGGTTTGGGGAGTGAAAGGGGTGGGCATCCTTAAGGGGTTGAGCATGGGTTAAATTTTACTTGGCTTTGTGTCCATCATCTTTCTCCTCTCCTCCCCTCTCTGCCTTTCTCCCTCCTATCCTCCTCTTTTTTCTGTCTACTCTGATGCTTTCTCCTTCTTCCTTTACTTCTCCCTTGACCCTGTCTTCCTTCTCTTTCTCCCTCCCACCCCCTGCCCCTTTGATCCTTTTCTCAGGAACGGGAAGGAACGCAGGCGGCCCTGGTACCTGGTCTTTGTGGGGAAAGGCCCCCATACGGAGCCCCTTCCAGCAGCGCCTTCAAATCCAGTCACCTGGGTTAAATTTCATTTTTAAACTACATTATCCACACCTACGTGGATGATCAGATAGCTGTTTCTTGGAGAACTGCCTTAACAAATTTGCATATGAAATGCTTAAACCCCAACTTATTGTTCTGAATGAATGATTACAGAAATAGTTATTACTTGTTCACACAAACTGACTCTGACAAAACCTTCACAACGTTCCACTCCTTTGAAACTTCAGGATATATTTTCCTTGTTTCAAATAGACATTATGTATCCATTAAGCTGTAATTAATCTCTCCTCCCCATTCCTGGTGTATTAGAAAAGAAGCAAATTTCTTTCCTTTTTTTTCGACACATGATAATTAGATTGCTTTCATTGATAACATGGATGATGTTGAATGGTATGTTTGTTACTGTGGCTATTGGTAAATTGTTAGGTTTATGACTGGCTGAATGATTATTGGTTTTCATGACACTACTAGTAGAACTCTGCGCTTCTCTTCCACATTTATTTTCTTACTTCATAGTGTCTTTTGACGTTTTTGTGCCCCCGGCCCATTTATTGAGACCAGACAGCTAAACGTCATCATTCTGGACTTTTAAATTAGGCCTTGTCCAGCTATAACAGAGGTGTGGATAGAGTCAGCGATGCAGGAATAACTGTTCTCTGAGACTTAGTGAAAGCCACAAAAACTAAGTGGCTTTCAAGTACAGTCATGACTTACACCATATAACGATGTTTCAGGCAACAATGGACCACATACACAGTGGTGATCCCATAAGACTAGTACCCTATAGTCTAGGTGTGTAGTAGGCTATACCATCCAGGTTTGTGTCCGCGTACTCTATGATGTTCACACAACAACGAAACTGCCTAATGACGCATTTCTCAGAATGCGTCCCCTCTGTCAAGCGACCAATGACTGTGGTTTAGTGAGGGACCGTGTGTGGGCTGGGCAGTGTGGATTTCAGGAACGGCATCATCAGAGCAAAAACTCAGAAACAGGGAAGTCTGGAGTGTATCTGTTTCCCATGGCTGCTGTAACAAATTACCACAAATTTAGTGGCTAATAATAACACAGAATTTTTAGTCTTCCAGTTCTAGAGGTCAGGCGTCCTAAATGGGTCGCACTGGGCTAAAATCAAGGTGTTGGCAGGGCTGTGTTCCTTCCTGGAGGCTCTGGGGGACAGTCTGTTTTCTTGCCTTTTCTACTTTCTAGAGGCCACCTGCATTTCTTGGTTCATGGTTCCTTCCTCCAGCCTCAAAGCCAGCTGCAGGGCATCGTCAGATCCCTCTCTGATCCTGCCTCTTCTGCCTCTCTCATCCAGAATAATCCCCGCCATCTCACAGTCATCTGATTAGCAGCCTTAATTTCATCTGCAACTTCAATTCCTCTTTGCCGTGTAAGATGATGTATCCACAGGTTCTGGGGAGTCGAACGTGGACTTCTTCGGGAGGCCCTTGTTCCGTTTACCATGGAGTAGATGAGAGCTGTGCAGGCAAGAGACTTGCCCTCTCTCTTCCGCGGTGTCCCGTGCTTTAAAACGGGGATAGCATGGCGCCACCCCATTGGGCTGCTAAAAGATGCTTAGATAAATGCCCCATATGTACTAAGTTCTCAATAAACATTAATAACATTAAACATGATAGAAATTGCGTTGGGCCCACTGTCATCTGCTAGTGGCCATTTATTATGAAATTAACATTTATTGAGTCAAGTCCCATTTTTCATTTAATGTTTACTGAAAACAGACAAACAAAAAAAGTTTGACGTGTAGCTTTCATCAACCCATTTTATAGATGAGGACCTCGAGGCCCAGGGAGTTTTATTGACTTGCTCAAAGTCATACCACTAAGAGATAACAGGAGTGAGACTGAACTTCAGTTTTCTGACTGCAAATCCAGGCCTCGTTCCGTGCCATCACAGCTGCCTTGGCTTCCGGCGGCTTTTGGGTCCCTGCCGCCATCCGCTCCCTTCACGTAGGTGCTGGCACTGGAAGCTGGCGAGGGCACCTGTCTACAGGGACAGCTTGGAGCTTTCGGAGCTCCAGGCCCTCAGCTGCCAGTCGCCCGAGCACACTCATGTAATCTTAATGAACAATGTGCAGAGCCATTAAAAACTCAATTAGGGCTTTCTTTTTACTGCCGACGTGAGGCAGTGCAATCCTGAGGTGCTCATGTGTAAACACAATACCTGCCACCTGCTACGGAGAAGCATTTTGCCTCCAAAAAGGGGATCTATGTTGCAGACACATCAATAATGGGGTGCTTATCAGGCATTATTATGCACGACGGGGAAAAAATGCAAAATTTATGGCCAGCCAGAGAGCACTTCCTGGTTTAATTCCACAATTTTCGGTGCTATGTGTAATAACTGTGAAGAAACTAGTGCTGTTTTATGTTCCTTCTCACGTTAGTGGATTTTTTTTTTTAATAAAAAAAGAGGAGAAGGGAAGAGAATGTATTTACAGTCTTCCTCTTTCTTGTTTCTGACTGATCTGGCGTAATGACCGGCTCATTTTTGATCTCCAGGAAACTGACAGCCCCAGGATGATGTTAATTAAGCCAACTTGTTGATCAAAGAGGGCCCCACTGAGCTGCCGATGGATGAGGGCTTCACTCCTGAACAGTCTCTAAAACGTCAGGCCTGTGCTCAGCTGGGAGAGGTGGCTTTCTTCCCTCTGGAGGATGTGGCCAGACCTCTGTAAGGTGGGTTAGATGTGGGGGGGGGAGCTATAGATGGCTGGATCCCACCCTCTTCTAAAACACCATGCTTACACTGCTGGATGCTACGGCTTCTTGCTGCTGTGCCTTTGCACATGCTGTTCCCTCTATTTGAAATGCCCTCCCAAATTACCATCAGGCACACTGCCGCAGAAGGAATCCCGACTGAGAAAGAGGATAGCTCACATATCCTGATGTGTGGCCTTCAGCTACGTACCCCCTAGTATCTATTTACACCACTGATCTACACTAACCTGATGGGGCTGAGGATATTCCTGGGGAAGGGGTGTTAGGAGAGAAAACATGGAGCCCTGTGCAGATAGGGTATGTGAATACTCAGGTGTGTCCTGCAGACTGGGGGGTCTTCTTGCAGGGAGTGACTGTGGGGCCATGGATGGAGGCCAAAGGACGATGCCAAGTGGAGTTAAGAGCTGAACTCTAGGCGGCAGTGGTGCTGGGTGAGCATGTACCTTGATGGAGGAGAAAAAAAAGCCATGTAAGTTTGCCAAAAGAGTTGTGTCTTGAACCTTGTTGACTTTGGGTCCAAAGCCGTTCTATTGTGTGTTCCCTGAGTGGGTCCCAGAGTAGAGAAATACTAACAAGGACTTGCCCAATCATTGAGATACCGCAGCTGATGGCAAGGGCATATGAGGGATTTGAATGGAAGTGCAGTGAGGAGAAGGGGGTTGGCATCATTAATTAAGGTACCTTGGGGACTTTTGGAAATACATAGGGAGTACCGCCAGAGCTGGAGTTCCTGCAGGTATAGGTATGGGCTAAAAGCTGGTCAGATTCCGCTATCCGGGTTCATAATATGCTGACTGGCTGGTGAGGTTTCCCTTCCATTCATTCTTCAGTTCCAGCCCAGCTTGGCCCACTCCTGGAACACATCCTGACCCACCCTGGCCAAGTTAATCACCCCTGCCTCTGTGTGTTGTACTCATGTCTGTGCTCCACTCCAGGGCTGTCCTTCCAGGCATGCAAGGCTGAATTTGCTGCTCCGTCCACTGTGACTGCTGCCTCTGCACCTCGGAGGCACCTTCCTCTAACTCTTGCTACCCTCTCTGTAGTGGATTCCGTACAGTCTCTGGTTCCCTGCACCCTGGTTCATTTCATCACTAGCTTCTGGTTCAGAAACTGGGGTTGGGTGCATCTGCTCAGTGCAGCCCAGATTGTGTGCCTGAGTCTTAGCTACAGAAGAGGCTGGGAAAGAGGGCATCTGGCATTTTCTGTTTCCACAGATGAAGACGGACTCTACTTCAAAAATTGGGAGGTTCCCCAAATGTAGGAAGGGGGTTCAGACATTGGGTGGCCAGACCATGGGGCGAATTTCTACTGCAGTCATCAGTCTGATTAACCTGGAAGGTGACCCAGGAGCTGCCACACGTCGGGGGTGGAATCTGAGGAACGATGTGTGACCACGATGGTTACACTGGCCAGCAGCCCTGAGGGGTTCCCATGGCTGAGGGGGACCTCCCCCAGGTCTAGCCCCAGACCTTTTTCTTATTTTTGGTCTAAATTGGGAGCCAAATTGTCTGACCCCATATTTTGCTTTTTACACCATATTCCCCTTCGGAGGCTTTGGTGATAACTGGATCTGATACGGTGAGGCATCTTCTACACTCACGTAAGAACACTCAGGTTCCCCAGGGCACCTGCCCTTTAAACAGCGTGCACCTGCTGGCTTCTGAATGGGTCTGGCATCCTTATCTCTCTGGTTCAGCAGTTTGGGGGTACCTATGTAGTCTTATTAACATAAATATCTGTGATGACAGAATTACGGCCCTCCAAAGACGTCCACATCCTAATTCCTGGAACCTGTGCCTCTGGTACCTTGCGTGACAAAAGAGACTTTGCAGATGTGATTAAATTAGGGATCTTGCCATGGGGAGGTTATCCGGGATTGTCTGGGTGGACCCCATGTATAGGATCCTTGTAAGAGGGAGGCAGGAGGGTGAAAGTCAAATATAAGAGATGTGATGGTGCAACTAGAGGTTGTAGTGATGCCCTTTGAAGATGGAGGGAGGGGCCATGAGCCAAGGAATGCAGGCAGCCACTAAAAGCTGGACAAGGCAAGGAAATGGATTATCTCCTAAAGCCTCTAGAATGAAAGAAACCCTACCGACAACTTGACTTTAGACTTCTGACCTCCACTAAGGGAATAAATTTGCATTGTACTAAGCCCCTGGGTTTATGGTAATTAGTTACAGCAGCCATAGGACACTAATCCAGGATCTAAATGTTCTGTCCCGCAAGGCTCCACCTGCTTGACTGTCGGCCTCTGTCTCCCCTCATAAGGCTCTCCCCAGTCGCTCAAGAGAATCCCTGGGGTCCTGTGAGTGCACAGGTATAAGACCAGCTGCTCATGTTGCCCCTTTCTGGAATCCTCATGGAAGCCCACTGCCTGCAAGCCGTAGAAGGAGACCCCACCTTTGCTGCTGTTATGGGTGCCCTTCTCAATGTCTTAGCACCCCTCTCTTGTGGGGCATGCCAGGTGCTGATGCTGACTTTTCATCCTGTCACTTTCTGTCACTTGGACCTGAAAGCAGCACTGCTCATTCCCCAGTCACATTAAGACGTTCGTGAGCAGGACTCCGTGCTGCTGTACCCTCTGGCCTGCACCCACCTTCCTTTGTGGGCAGGCTGGGTGGGGTGAGGTGAGCAGTTATTATTTTCTTTTATTCTTTTAAATTATCTTGTCTATCTGTCTGAGCCTTGCACCCAAACACTTTCTGTCTAATCTAAAAACCAGAGCCTGCATATCAAATCACACAAAGTGACATTAGGGGCCAGGGTGGTGGTGATGGGGAGCATGGTGTGTGCCCCTAGTCAACCCAACTCTGGCCCCCCTAAGACACAAGTTATCTTAACGGAGGTCCAAAATGTTTCTTCCCTTCTCAAGGATTCATTCTCTGAGTCCGTTCTTTCATTCTCTTCTTTCTTTCGGCTTCTTTTTACTCTAGGGCATTGCTCTTAATGATGTCCCTATTTGGAGCATCTTGCAGCCTCGCTTAGTAACTATCATTTCTCATGTTATCTCCTTAAATAAAGGGACTTGGAGGAAGTAGGGCCTCTATGGGGGTGCCGAAAGAATAATGATAATGCTAGCCGCAGGAATAAACTTTAAAATTTCAGTGGCTTAATAACCCATAATAGTTTATTCCTTGTTTACTTAAAGTCCAAAATGAGTGTTCCTAGTAGGTGGGTGGCCTTCCTTATGGTCATGGTCATTCAGGGAACTGGGATCTTTTTATTGTGGCTCTGCTCTCAAGCTCTTAGAATCCTGTGCTTTCATCTGGTGGATGGGAAAAGACAATGGGACAGGAATTCTCCCACCTTAAAGTGCATACAAATCACCTGGGAAACTTGATAAAATGTAGATTCAGATTCGGTAGGCCTGGGGTGGGACCTGAGATTCTGTATTTCTTACAAGGTCCCAGGTGATGCTGAGGCTGCTGGTCCAAGGATCTTCCTTTGAGAGACAGAACAAAGGTGAATGGAGCCGTGGGGGTCAGAGGAGGGTGGAGGGTGGAGGGTTGCAGCCTTTATGGACCAAGCCTGGAAGTGGCACACTTCCTACTCAGGCCCCATTGGCTAGAACCCAGTTGCATGGCCCCACCAAACTGTAAAGATTGGCTGGGGAAGGTAGTCCAGCTATGTGCCCAGCACAAAGAGGACAGGTTTGTTAATCGACCAGCAATTTCTGCTACACAGAGAGTCGATGGAGGGTCATGCACTTTCACCAGCTCTGCCTGGAAATGGCAGCATCCTCTGTTAACAGTCAATGGAGGCAGCGAGATGGAGGGTGTCCCTAGACTTGCTGGAGTGGGTGGATGTTACCTGGCTCTACCTCCTCAGTGAGTCTGCTCCCTACTGGAGCTAGGATATAAACAAGTGGGAACCTGAGCTCGTGGAAGGGAACCTTCTTGACTCCCTTTGCCGTGGACGGTAAGTAGCCTGGTGTGAACTGGCTGGAAATCAGGAGCTGACATGTCCACAGGACATCATGGGATTCTGAGTGGAGAGAGCCAGGCATCACTTGCTTCTTACCTTCCCTTCCCGGAGGTGTGTTACTCCTCTGTGGCAGGGGCACTCACCTGCCTTTGTGGGGTTTGTGGGTCATCACTTGTCTCTCCAAGGGAAACCTTCTGGAACCTCGCGGGATGTAGGTCATGGATGCTGGCTCAGTCTTCTCTCTGTACCTCAGTTTCCCTCCTGCAGTGGTTCCTTCCTTGCTGTCTCACTGGCAGGTTGTGATGGTTACAGATGACACCTGACAAGGGACATCTCTCCACTTACCCTGTGTTACTGCCAGCCCATAAACTAGGAAACTTTATTCTCCTGGAAACACGAAGGAAGATTCCCCTTTGCGCTGCTTTCTGTGGCCCCTACCCCAGGGGGTGGGTGAGTTTTCTGATTGGTGGGATGGTGAAAGTCTGACAGCCATTGGTTCATGTTTCTCTTTGTCACCTGGCTTCTTGTTGGCTCATTTTTGGGATGAGCCCCTCCTTATGGCCCTAACTGGTCATCCCTTGAGAACAGCTGTGGCCCTCTAGGGTGGAGTTGGAAGGAGGGAGCCCATGATCTTCCAGCTGCTCCACATGCTGGTTCAGAGAAGAAAATGTAGAGAGCCTAATTTGGCCTCAAGTTCAAGTTCTTTTCTCTAATCCAGCTTCCTGAATAATAAAGTGGAGATTTTGAGCTCTCTCTCCTGTTGTCTATTTTTAAATTTGTTTGGAACCCAAGGGAGATGGGCTGTGAATCACTGGTACCCTCCAGAACGCAAGCAAAATACAGATTTCCCAGGACTGATGAACTGGCAGCTGTTAGTCTGTTTGGTATTAGGGTGAAAGAATGAGGCTACTTATAGCTGTTGAACTGGCTCATCTAAGCAGTCTTAAGGTTTCATTCTGAATTGAAGGTTTTAGTGGTTAAGATAAGATTTCACAGTAACAGTGGTTTTCTCGGTGGGAATATTCATCCCAGAACCACCTGAATTTACCTACTGTGTTTTATGATGCAATTTATTTCATAAAATCATAAGACTCTAGGTCACAGAGTTCGGCTCTCACAGTTGATTGTGAAATTTCCTTAGACATCTCCTCAATTCGTCCAGCCTGTTTAGTCACCTACAGTAATGAGGAACTCACTTTGTCACCGGGCAGTCAATCCCATCAGCTCTACTTGTTAGAATGTCCTTTGAACTGAAATGTGCCTCCTGGTGGTTTCCTTCCTAAGTATGCTCTCTTGGGCACCTTTATCAGATAGCTATTGCCACAATAAGGCTGCCTCCCAACCCAAGAGGAAACTCAGTGCTAAACGACAGTCAACATTTACTCTCACTCATGGGTCTGAGCATCGGTTGTGGGTTGGCTTGATCTGTGTTGGGCTTGTTGGCCTTGTGGCTGTGCTTCTAGCTGCCTGGGTGGCATGGCTTGGTTCTTCTCTATCGGTTGAGCTCAGTTCTCCTCTACATGTGACTATTCTCAATCCTAAGCTGAAAGGGGCAGCAGCCACCTGGGGCGCATTCTTCTCATGAAAGGGGGCAGTAGAGCAAGAGGGCAAGCCCAGCGAGGCAAGCACGTTACAAGCCTCTTCTTGTGTCATTCTGTTAACATCCTGTTGACCAAAGCAAGTGCAGCCCAAGGTCAAGGGATGAGGACATACCCTCTGCCTCTTCTTGTAGGAGCCGCGAAGCCAGAGGCCAAGGACACGGATCCAGGGAGGGATGAAGAACTGGAAACAACCATTAAATCTGTCAAAGCAGCTCCACAGAGGCTAACTTCCTTTCTAGGAGACAGCATTTTCAGTGCTTGAAAATCAGAGTCATGTTTTCTGCAAATAGTAGTAAGAGCATAAACTTTGAGGTTGGAGAGCATCTGAGTCTCTTCCTTCCCTGTCTGAGTGGCCCAGGGAGAGTCACTCAATCTTTAAATAAAATGAAAATCCTCTATCTCCCAGGGTCATGCTGAAGATTAAATTGAATAATATATAAATAAGATACTTAGCATCACACAGCTCTTCTTTACGTGCTTAGCAAATATTACTTCCCCTCCATTCCAGGCTCAACACCTTCCAGTTGGTTCTTACATTTCTTCAGGGTCTTCTTTGTGTATTTGAACATACTCTACTTTTTATATGTCCTCCTCTGATATATTCCCTGTACTGAATACAAGGCTCCAGGTGGAATATGTTGGAACGACACCTCCGGTATTGTAGAGTTTCTGCTTCCATTGAGACAACCCAAGCTTGAATGAGGTTATATTTCACCTCATTTCACCCGTGGAGGTTGCAATTCACTACATTTCTGGGTTTTTATTCCATGCTTCCTTCAGGAGCTGCTAGATGTAACGTTGTTTCTGTAAATATTTATAGACTATTTCTACTTTGTAGAAATACTTCATACATGTTACCCTCTCTTAATTCTAAAAACTGCCTTGTTGAGTAGGATTTTTTATTCCCAGTTACAGAAGAGTGTGCTCAGCTTGAGAGAGGAGATGTGGCTTCCTCAGGATCAACCAGATCCTTTAGAGTGGCTTGATTTCTGGCCACCGTGTTTATGAGTGTGACTGATTCTCTGAAGGATTTTCTTTTTGTCTCCTTGTCTCTACTTCCCACCCCCTTTTATGGGTCTCCAGGATCCTTCATGATGGTGAACAGCTCAGGGAGGGCCTCTGGCCAGAAGGCCCACCTTCTCCTGCCGACCCTGAAGGAGAATGACACCCACTGCATCGATTTCCATTACTACTTCTCCAGCCGCGACAGGTCCAGCCCGGGGGCCTTGAATGTGTATGTGAAGGTGAACGGCGGGCCCCAGGGGAACCCTGTCTGGAATGTGTCCGGGGTCGTCACCGAGGGCTGGGTGAAGGCAGAGCTTGCCATCAGCACCTTCTGGCCACATTTCTACCAGGTATGGTGTTTTACCAGAGTTTGATTTTTCAAAAAGTAATAATATATCTACATACCTCTTGCCCTGCCTAGAGTTTAGAGTTTAGGTTCAGAAAGGGCTTCATTTACTCACTCACTTGTCCAACTCATGTTTACTGAGCTTCATCTCTCTCCAGGCCCTGCAGATGCAGAGGCGATCCAACACATCCCTGCCTCCCTGGAGATCATGGTCTGGAGACTGATATATAAATAAACAATTGCAGTACAATAGGATGCATGTGGGCTCCCCAAGGAAAATAAACATTGAAGCCTTTTGTAAAATAATTGCTTACAACAAGCTGATGAGGCAGATGCTATTGTTATCCCTATTTTACAGATGAAAAATTGAGGTTCAGATAGATGAGATAATTAGTCAAAGATTACCCCTTGGGAAGAGGGTGTTGGAGGTCAAGGCAATTAGGATGGCCTCTAAGAGGAGATGACAGCTAGGCTGAGTTTTGAAGGATGAATAAATAATTATTGAAAAAGGAAGGGAAAGGCATTGGAGTTGTCAGGGTCATGCCATGGGCTGGGGGAGTGAGTGAGAGATTTTGGCAGAGTTTGGAGACTCTGAGTTCTTTAAGGGTAGGTTGCAAAGGAGACATTTTGGGAGCTAAGTATGCAGGGGCAAGTAGGTCATGGGGTCTTCAGATGCCAGGCTAAGGAGATTAAATTTAGTCTAGAGTAGTGCTACTCAAACCATCTGTGATGGAAGACCATTTTGTCCCCCTCAACTCATTGTGGACCGATACTTTCATAAACTGGAATAAAAATGTCACAGCAATGCCAAATTGCTCTAACAGTTTCTAAACACCTCTCATCTCATTGTGGACTGATACCATGCATGGCATAGGCTGCCACGAGCCCACGGAGCACACTTGGAAGAGCACAGCTCCAGATCGTCTGGGCCTGGGATTGTTGAAAGTTTTTTTTTTAAACAATGTTATGAAGGTTAATTTACATATCATAGAATCCATTTATTTTCAGTATGCAATCCAGTGATTTTTAATAAGTCTACTGAATTGTGCAATCATCACCGTAAACCAGCTTTACAACATTTTCATCATCTCAATAAGATCCCTTGTGCCTATTTGCAGTTAATTCCCATGCCCAATGTTGGAGGGTTTAAGTAGGAAAGTGACATAGTCAGATCTGCATTTTGGAGAAATTTCTCTACAGTCTGAAGCAGAAGCTGGACCTGAGGGTGCCGAGTTACTGGCCGGAAGATTCTTAGACATCCTTCAGTTCAACGTCCATGGTACAGTTCTTTCAGATGTACTGTGAAAGCAGCCACAGACAATATGTAATGAATGGATGTGGCTGCGTTCCAATAAAACTTTACATACAAAAACAGGTGGCAGACCAGATTTGGCCTCTAGGTGATAGTTTGCTGTTCCCTGATGTAGATGATAAAGCTGAGGTCCAGAGATGGACAATGAAGTCCAAGAGCACAGAGCAAATCATTGGCAAAGTTGGGACCAGAACCCCAATGTCCCAGCCCCAAAACTCTCCTCCTGTATCACTGAGTATCAATATTAAGTGGTGTAAGCCCACGGTTACCCCAAGGAGGCCTTAGGGTTCCAATTAGAAACCCCCTATCTTTAGTCCAACACAAATGGGTACAGGATGGGGTCACGGGTGCAAGTATAATGAGCAGGAAAAGTGGCCCAGGAGAGGGCCAGTCCTGCTATTGGCCATGCTCTTTGATGGAGTATAGAGGGAAGAGAAGGACATTTCTTGGGTATCCCCAGTGTCCCAGTGTGCTAAGCATATTGCCTCTCATTTGATTATACAGTATAACTCCCATGTTGGGTAGCAATGTGTCCTGTGATCTTGAGTAAGGGAAATTATTGGTAAATTGAGGTCCCCATAATCCTGCCTAGGTCCTTTGGCTCCAAGCTCAGTTTCCTGCCTTTAGGGAAAAAAGCTTTCCCATTCTGAGAATCTTCCACTTATTAGCTGTGTAATGTTGGATGCATCCATCATCATTCTGAGCCATAGTACTCTCATTTGTAAAATGGAGAGGGTAATAGGTTCAATGAAAGGTTCTTCTGTGGATTAAATGAGAGCATATATATGACATCATGTAAACCTTGCAGTGGGCCTCAGCAATTGTTGGAAGGAAGGGAGGAGGAAGAAAGGAAAAAACAGAAAAAGAAGGAGGAGCAGGGAGGCCTTCTTTAAAGAAACACCCCTGCGGCTGAGCTGTCCCTGCTAACCTCTGAGCTGGCCTTGTGATAAGCAGCCTCTTCTGGGAGAGTTTTCTGATTTCCAACTTGTTGGCTATTACAGCATCATTACCTTACATTACATTTCCCCTGCTCTGAGCTTCATGGTGAAAAAGCCACTAATGTGCTAAGAGCAGCAGTTTAGAAAAGACACATGTGTCTCTCTGTCACACACACAGCCACTAATGGGTAGTCCCATGGCCACACACACAGTGGAGCACACACAGGTGTACATGCACCTGCATGCTCCCAGACCCACCACACACTCAGGGGCACCCACACCCCCATCCACATACATCTGGGGGAGAGAGAAGGGGACAGACATATCAGGAGATTCAAAGACACTTGCAAAATGGATTTTAAAATTCACCATACCCCAAGCTCTGGTCCTGCATGTATGATTCTGTGGACTAAATACAATTTTTGGTGTTCAGCAGTCTGGGCTTCCGATCCTGGCGCCTTATGTATTCATTTATTAAAGTCATATTTCACAGTCCTAAAATTGACTTTTAGCTCTCTAATAAGCAGGGAAATTTCATCTTTCTTAAGTGGACTTTCTGCAGCAGGCCTTCAGCAGGGACTGGTGTGGGGAACGTCCCCCTGCGTCCACCCCACCCCTGCCTCCTCTCAGGAGGGCAGGGGCCTGTCAAATGACGTTAAGCTGTGCTTCAGCTCGCTGCCCTTTTCCAGGTGGTATGAATTCTATTTCATGTTTTTAGTGGTTCTGAAGTTTTCTGTCCCAAGATTTAAAAAAATAAAAGAACTTTTATTAATTTTGCAGCCACATGCTCACTCTGTGCTGCATTATCTGCCTCGGTGAAATGACCTTTCATTCAGCATTTGTAAGTGCTGTGTTGACCCCTGAAGTTTAGGACTCCCCTGACTTGGCCTCACCTGGACTTGAAGCCCCGTCCCCTTCTCAGCAGTCCCTCTGCCATCAGACACTCTGTAGGTTTCGTAACTTCATGCATAATTCAAGAGGGCGCATCACAGGAAGCCGGCCACTCTCCCGCACTTGGAACTCAATCTTATTTCCTCTCTCGTCTACCCACCCCTCTCTCTAAGCAGCAAACCCTCCTCCTTGTCTTATTCAGCCTCCTTGGGCTGGTGTGGGAAAGAGTTTCTCTCTTGATCTCACCCTAAGCCATCCTTTCCCATGAAAAACGTCGGTCGTCCTCTTCCTACGAAGAGTTTTGGTGAGCCAACAATTCTCTATCTCTTATCTTTTGAGAAAATGTCTGCAGCCCCTTGAAATTTGTGCTGTACAGATTCTCTGCTCAGGGACCCCAGAAGGCGAGGGTAAGATGCCAGCTCCCATAAGCCATGTCCTGACAGATCCACATTCTCCCCCAACCGTGCACACCACCTGCTTTTTGGAGGAGTTGAGGGTGACTCATCTCTGAGCTTCTCTTGGGAAATTACTTCCTGGCTTTGCCCAGCAAGTCATGCACAGGGAGAGGTTTGTGCCTTTCCGTGCAGGCCTCATCCCCGGACACCAGGAGGTCCCTAGGGTTCTAGGGGCTGTGACGTGCAGTTCACGGGACGTCCACTTGGCAGAACGTCCTGCAGAGAAGTTGGGATTCCCAGTCTAGACCTTCTGCTCCAGTCCCTGCCCCCCAGGGCCCCTGCCTCTATACACTGACATGGAGCCTCCCTGGGTGTTGGCATGGCCTACTTCTGCCCCCGCTACCTTGCCCGCCCTGCCCCCTGTAAACAGACAGTGCTGGAGTGGCCTACGTTATTCTTTACCCATTCCTCTGGCTGTTTTCCTATTCCTGAATTTCATTCCTCAAGGGCCTTGATTTGAGTTTCCTTGTGAGTATGCTTCACTTGAAAATGACCATTTTCCCTCTCCTCATCACACCTGGGTATGTCCTTCTATCACAGAGGGTCCTGGTGTCAACTTGTCCCCTTGTGGTGTCTTTCCTGAGGAACTGGAGCTGGCTAGGTACTGGCTGGGGTCTTCCTGACCAGGGCTCCCACACCAGAAGCCCATTGATGGGGTGCTCATCACCACCCGAGGCTGCAGATGTCTTCAGGGGCATGTGAAGAGAGGACTCCGATGATCCACATTCCCCAGAACTTTGGTGGCCTGGAGCCTGGCCCAGGGGTGGAGCCGCAGCTCTTTGCCCGCCTTTCCTGAACCACACAAGACGGAGCTCTACTCTGCAATTCTGTTTGTTCGAGAGGGCTCTGTTCTTTTTCATCAACAGTGAGAATTCAGGCGGACCCCCACATCTCTCCAGATGTCTGCACATCACTGCTGGTGTTGCTTCCCAATGAGCTGCCCCTGCAGTATCTTGCTGCAATCAAACCTTCTTACTCTGATCGGGTTCCCTTGCACCCCGCCCTATGGCTTCTTGCAACAACTCCTCAAGGCCTAACTGGCATTTGGAGGTCCTATCACTTGGTCAGAAACTTGAGCCATGAACCCCAGCAGTAATTTGCATCCCCAGATTCCCATGCGGAACTGTTAAGCACGCAATGTGGCTAAGGAGGCCTTTAGAGGTTTGGGGCTATATGTGATCTCTAGAGGCTGACCCTGCCCACTTTCTCCTAGTACCCAGTGCTTCTCTGCAGCTGAGGCCTGCCATCCCGTAATATTTTGGTGGCACCTTCCAGCCACCATTTGAGATCTCCCTCTCTGGTGCCTGGCGTTGTGCTCCCCAGGGTTGGTCCTTGTTTCTGGAAACAGTCAGCTGGCCCAGGAACTTGGGCCAGCCCCACTGTGAGAGCTCAGTGTTAGGGGACCTGCCTCAGCAGGTGAGTCAAGGTATACGCATGAGGGTCCAAGCCCATGCGCATGGACCTTCCTTCCTTTTCTTTCCTTTCTAGGGAAGAATGGTGCCCTGCCACTCCCTGGCACTATTTCTGATCCACCCAGCCTTGTATCTGCGTTGTTGACCCTCCACTCCCCAGGCATTGAGGGGTCTATCTCACAGCAGCTAGCGTGTCTTCTTTGCTGAGAAAGATTCACCCTGAGCTAACATCCGTTGCCAATCCTCCTCTTTTATTTCTTTCTTTATTTTTGTTGAGGAAGATTAGCCTTGAGCTAACATCTGTGCCAGTCTTCCTCTATTTTGTATGTGGGACACCACCACAGCACAGCTAATGAGTGAAATAGGTCCACGCCTGGGATCCGGACCCATGAACCCTGGGCCACTAAAGCAGAGTGTGCAGAACTTTAGCCACTCAGCCAGAGGGCTGGGCACTGGCATCACTTTTTAAAAAAATCTAATTCCAGGGTGGCATGCCAAGGACAGGACCCTCTTGGCTCCTGCAGGTTTTGTGAGCATTCTGCTCTGAGTGATCTGGCAGTGATGGGGAGGATGTTCCCCAGTTCTCTTCTGGGAGGTGCTTTATTCTCTGCTCCATCCAGGGCCTGCCCTTTGGTATAAACGTACTATGGACCGAATTCCATGTCTTGTGAGTCTGGGGCCTTCATCAGGGATTCTGTGGACTGTCGCAGTCTTATCCATGCTTCTGCGCTTTCTCCCCACTGTCTTCCCCAACTCCCTTGGCTCCTGAAACCACATGTGCCTCTTTACTTCCATCTACCTCCTCATGGACCGAAAGCCCAGCCTCTACCCATTTCTACCAGTCATGACTCACATCAGAGACTGTTGAGTATAGGAACTTTAGTGGAGGTTTAGGGTGGGGGCACAGCGGATAGTCCCATTGGGCAGTCAGTTATTTTCTCCCTCTCCCTAGATCTACCACCATTCCCTTGCATTCTCCCTCTCATCTCCCATCCCTCTCCCCAGAGTAACAGCAACAGTATTAGTAACATTTATTGATATCTTACCATGTGTATTATTAGCACTTTACAATTATTAACTCATTTAATGAAAAACCAGAACATTCTTCCCCTTATTAATTATAGAATATTACTATCTCGTATTTGAGAAACCCAAGTCTCGCCTACCCCAATGCTTTACAAAAAAATCTCCCAAGAGGAATTCTGATGAATGAAAGATTATCTCATTATGGAATTCTTATTTCTTCACAAGAAAGGAGAGAGAACAGTGAACGTATGTATGTTTCACTATCACACATCCTTTCTCCCATGACAAGCCTTGTGTTCATTCATGGAATATTTGTTAGTTGTTATGATTTAGATTAGATACTGGGTGATGATATGAGAAACAAAGTGTTAGGAGAGTTTAATTAAGTTAAAGTTTGATTAACTGGAAAAAAAAGTCAGAATTCTGCTTAACCAGGTGTTTTAGGTAAAGGAGAGTTGCACTGCTTTTCCTCAAAGTCCAGTAGTGGGCCTGGCCGTGTACTGTGAACCAGGAGACCAGGGCCTCAGTCCTTGGTCCACTTCTGACTTCTTTTCTGAGCTTTGGTAACTGAGCTGGCTCCACCTCTTAGGGCTGTTAAGAGGCTAGATCAAGACCGCATAATAAATGGTCAATATTGTTGACCTTATTATTGTGGTTATGTTTCTCTATTTTTATTATCATTCAGTCTTTGTTGATAGGGTGCCCCTTCTGGTCAATACCAATCCCTCCACTGGCATCCTGACCCCAATTGACTCCTGTCCCCTCTAGAATCCTGTTTCATCGATCCCTCATCCCCTTCCTTGTATTTCATGCTATTTCTCTGACTCATTCCTCTCTATCTAAAATTATGTTCCAGTCTTTCCCATCCTAAAAAATCCTCTACTGGGCTTTCAAACACTTGGCCTTGGGCCCTAGCCCTCTTCTCTGAACTTTCTGCTCTGTCTTCCAGGGTGACCTCATCTAGTTCTATAGCTTTAAATGACCTTTCGATGCTGAACTGCCACATTTGTAGCTTTCATCCTAAATCACTCATGAGCTCCAGAAACATAATGCCAGCTTCCTACTCAACATATCCGTTAGATGTTTAGCTGACATCTCAAACTTAACGTGGCCAAAAGAAGTCTTGACATAGCCCTGCCCATGTACACACGTTCATCATGTCATCTTCCCTACATCAATAAATGATACCAGAATCAGCCTAGAAGCTCAAGCCCCAAATTGGAGAGTCCTCACTGAGTCCTCTCTTTCCTTCACTCCTCCTCTCTTGTTCTAACAGCAATTATTTTCATCTCTACCTTGAAAATATCTCTCAAACCACAACATCTTTATTCTCTATAGTCACCCCTATCATCAAAGCCATCCTCATCTTTTTTTTTTTTAAAGATTTTATTCTTTTCCTTTTTCTCCCCAAAGCCCCCCGGTACATAGTTGTATATTCTTAGTTGTGGGTCCTTCTAGTTGTGGCATGTGGGACGCTGCCGCAGCGTGGCTTGATGAGCAGTGCCATGTCTGCGGCCAGGATTCGAACTGACAAAACACTGGGCCGCCTGCAGGGGAGTGCGCGAACTTAACCACTTGGCCACAGGGCCAGCCCGCCATCCTCATCTTTTATTGGATGGCTGCAATAGCAACTGCTAGGTCTGTTTATTTCATTCTTGCTCAGCTGCCCACCTCCCAATTTCCAAAGAGCATCCAGAATGGTCTTTTTTAAAATGTAAATTAGATTATGTCACTTCCCTGCTTTAAATCTTTCAGTGACTTAGGAGAAAATTCATGTTCCCTACTATGTCTTCTAGACTCCACGTCATCTGACCCCACCCGACACTCTCGCCTTGCCTTGTGCCTCTCTAGCTTACTCACTATATCCCCCACACCACTCTCATTCTTATGTTTCCAGATCATCTTGAGCTCTTTCCTGCCTTATGGCCTTTGCACTTGCCACCACCTCTTCCTTGACTGGCCACTGTCATCCTCTGGTGTCATCTTAATTGTCTCCTCCTTAGAGTTCCCTCCTGACCACTATAAGTGAAGGAGACCCTCTTCTCCTTAGTTACCCTTAATCAAAATCTTCTATTTATTTCATTCATAACACCAATCACAAAATGAGTGTAACTTACATATTTATTTGTTTCATTTCCATCTCCATTCACTAGAATGTGAAGTTTATCAGGACTAGGCACTACTTGTCTTGTTCATTTTGATAAGCCCGGCATGTGCCTCAGTGTTTGGTACAGAGGAGGGTCTCTGTAAATGTTGATGAATGAATGAACAAATGAAGACACTGTTCCTGCTCCCAGTGGACTGAGTTTAGGGAATAGCAATTACAACATGGTGTGATAGGCGCTACAGCAGAGTCACCTGCACACTGTACATGCCATAGCGAAGATATAACATGCGGAAAGATAGGAAAATATAATGCACCTTAAAGCATTTAATTTTTATTGTAAATGTAAAATCGTTCATATTTATTGTAGAAAATTTGAAAAATCCAGAAATTATAAAGAAGAAAATATTCATCTACCATATTCTCTCTAGTGTCATTAAAAGGAAAAATTTCATTCGTAGATTATTACCATTCCTACTTCACCTTTTGTGAATTCCCTCTTGAAGTCACTTGCCTGTTTTTCTTTTAGAGAGTTTATTTTGCTGATTCTCAAGAATCTTTTACACAAAACAGGATATTTACCTTTTAGCTGGCGTATACATTATAGATATTATTCTCAACTTGCCACTTGACTTTTAATTTTGTTTCAGACTTTTGTTAACATACAAAACATACTTGGGCATCATAGTTAGTAAGAAAGTATTGTATATTTGAAAGATATACAATATTTCAATTTTTTTTAAAGATTTTATTTTTTTCCTTTTTCTCCCCAAAGCCCACCAGTACATAGTTGTATATTCTTCGTTGTGGGTCTTTCTAGTTGTGGCATGTGGGATGCCGCCTCAGCGTGGTTTGACGAGCAGTGCCATGTCCGCGCCCAGGATTCGAACCAACGAAACACTGGGCCGCCTGCAGCGGAGTGTGCGAACCTAACCACTCGGCCACGGGGCCAGCCCCTACAATATTTCAATTTTAATAAATTGATTTTTAAGCTTTTGCCATTAATTTCCAAATGTGAATTTGGTTAGAAAATGTATAGACCCAAATCTATACAATTTCTTCTTTGAGGGTTTTTAGAAGTTATACTTTAGACTTTTATATATTCTTTTGTAAATAATCAATGTGCTTTTGAACAGAAATTTCATTCTCTCTTTATATTCATTAATATATGTCTGGTAAATACATTATTGTTCATTTTATATACATACTTGATATCTTTATTTTTTCCTATTTGATTGGTCAGAGTGTAAAGCATGGGTTAATGTTTTCAAATACTATTTGTTTTCCCATCAATTTCTCTTGTAAGTCTATTGACTCATGCACTTTTTTTTTTTTTTTTTAAAGATTTTATTTTTTCCTTTTTCTCCCCAAAGCCCCCCGGTACATAGTTGTGTATTCTTCGTTGTGGGTTCTTCTAGTTGTGGCATGTGGGATGCTGCCTCAGCGTGGTCCGATGAGCAGTGCCATGTCTGCACCCAGGATTCCAACTAACGAAACACTGGGCCACCTGCAGCAGAGCGCGCGAACTTAACCACTCAGCCACGGGGCCAGCCCCGACTCATGCACTTTTTTTAACATAACCATTTTAGTCCACTTACTAGTGTTTATTTTTCTTTTTGGTTTAAGTTCTACTTTGATGCTTTTGTGTTATTTTTGCAATAACTATTTTCTGTTTACTTGCATTTCCTTGTTATGTGTTTGTTCGACTTGTTATTCTTAAGGTTACTGAGTCGTTCTGTTTAGCTTGTAGCATACCTTTAGACTTTGCTTATTTAGACAGTCTGAATGCTTTTCTCTATTTTAACCCGTTTATATTTATTGTCACAACGGAACTATTTTTTCATAATTTTGTAATTTTTATTGCACAATTTGAATGCTTTCATGCTATTTCTTTTTAAATGTATTTTCTGTGTATGTTCTTTTTTTTAAAAAAAATTTCTAATAGACTTTGCTTTTGGTTTCCTTTGAATTATTAAAAATATAATTAGATGCATAATTCTTTATAGTAAGGTCTTCTGTTGACTTCCTCCTCTGCAGGATAAGGCAGCTATCACACTGCTGTTTCTTCAAACTTTCCCCCTACCCACTGCACAATTTTGTCTGTTAAGTCTCTTGGAAGGACCCTGCAATCTTAGTGGATCCCTCTTCCAGAGTGGTTGTCATGCTGGTGCCAGCTGCTGTATGTTTGGTGTGACTGTCATCTCCAAGTCACTTTACATAATTCCCAGGCAGCCACCTGTTGTCTCAGTGACAGGTCTTACCACCCAAGGAAGCTGCTTCTTCACAGCCGTCACCACCCTTTCCACCAGTTCCCTGCTCACTTGTTATAGCTGTTGGAGCGCTGAGCCCCACTGAGACCATTGACCTCTGAATCCACTAACCTAGAGTGACCACATGGACCACAAAAAGATCCCACATGGAGCTTTTCCCGTTGATGACATCACCCACCATGCATTCCATCCACAGACTTAAACTGAGGAGTAAAAGATGGAAGGGAGGGGGTCCATTTCATAGGCTCTTGAGGTTTTAGAGATGAAAAGCAACAAAGATTTGAACCAGAGTAGTGGCATTGCTATCCAATTGGTTTTAACCTAGAAAATGGTTACTTCATGTGGTTCAATGTAATAGCGGAGATGGAAAGACATGGGCAGATTTGAGAAATACTAGGAAAACAGAATCAAAATGAAAATGAATGTGAGGAACGAGCAGGAGAAGTCCAGGCAGAGGCCTAAATCCTAAGCTTCAGTGACTGGGTGGGTCATAGTGCAACCCACCAAGGACCATATTTCAGGAACGATGGCCTGTTGGGCAGTGAGGGAGATGGTTTGACAGGAAAGCTGCTCAGATCTGCTGCATACAGCCTGCGTTTGAGGATCTGTATGATATTTAGGGGGAAATAGAGATCTGTGAGCTGGATAAATGAGAATGATGTTCAGGTGAAAGGTCTAGAGTGGAGAGCTGGGCTTGGGGATTATCAGTGAATTGACAGCCACTGAAGGAAGTGTGTGCAGTAAAAAAATGAGTAAAAGAGGCCCACACTTAAAGGGTGGATGTAGGAAGAGAAGTGCTTACCAAGAAACCTATGGTAGAATAGTCCTAGATTTATGAGAAAAACCATGAGAGTGGAGTGTCGCCTGAGCCTAAATGAAAGACCTGGAAAGGAAGAAGCTGTGAACATAGACAACCACAGAAAAATGGTCAAGTATTAGTAATAATTATAGCAGACATTTGTTGAGAATCTACCATGTGCCACACATTATTCTAAGTAGTGTATTAACTGCTTTAATCTGAATAATTACTCAGTAAGATAGACTACACCTACAGATGAGTAGGTAACTTGTCCAAGGTCACACATTAGTAAGTGGTACAGCCAGGACTGGAACCCATTCTGATCCAGGGCCCAAATACTACACTATCTTCCCTCTTAAAGTCAGATAAAGATTGAGAAATATCTATTGGAGTTAGCGTCTAAGAGATTATTGGTGTCTGCCATGAGAGCAGTTTTGGAGGGAGTATTGGAGAGACAGTCTAGATTATAGTGGACTCAAGTTTTGCAGTGGGAAGTAAGGAAGAATTGAGAGTGAGTGTAAATAAAACTATTGAGAATTTTAAATGTGATTAAAATACAATTGAACTATACTAGAGACAAACCTGATGCCAAAGGGTCGCTTTTAAAGAATAAGAGAAGCCCAAGCATTTATGAATGTCAAAGTCAGGGATAATAGGGAGAGTTTGAAGATACAAGAGAAAAAGAGAGAACCAAAAGAACCAAGAAGCTGAAAAATGCAGTAGAGGTAGGGGTCAAGAGCTCCAGCATGCCTTGCAGAGAGGAGGCAGTGGTTGGTATGGATGCAGTAGGTTGATGGGTCAGAAGTTAGAAGTCAAGCCTCTCTTGTCCTTTTGCCTCTTGAAGATGTGGGTGTCTGCTGGGATTGAGTGGGTGGGTGTTGAAAGAGGAACATTTGAGTGGGGTATAAGAGTCGAGAAGGCACATTTGCAATAGGCTTTGCCACGGTTGAAATAAGGGTAAGAAGGAATTGGGGCTTTAGATGAGAATGGGATAGGTGATTAGCCAATGTTTGGTGGCTTGTTGAGAATACAGGGGGACCAGGCAGGCTTACAGGTTCTAGAAAAGTTGAGGTCCAGGGTACCATTTGAGCCTGAGGAGCAGGTTTAAGAGGAGTGAGTTGGGAGAGGAGTGTGGCGTAGGAGGCAGAGCCAAAGTACAGGAGGATGGAAGTTCCAGTTTCTGGAGTGGAGAAGGATGAATATGAATGTGTAGCCGAAGCTGATTGGAAGATAAGGCCATAGGCATTAGGGAGGTTAAGGGTGTTGGTCATGTTGTCCACACAGATATTCCCATCTCCCAGGTGAAGATAGAGGTTGGGTGACAAATAAACTAACTGAGTTTTAAATCATTACTGAAATAAGCAGTTTGGGTGGGAGTCAGAAGGGAGAGTTCAAAGAACTTGTTGCCCCTGGGCTCCCGGATACCAATAGTTGTGCATGGGGCTTATTTTCCAGATGTGTTATTAAGAAATTCAGATGGAAGATGTTCCTTGGGGATGTAGAATCAAATCAGGATAAACCCTCCTTGGCTTATGGTAGCTTCCAAAGTAAGCTTCTCCCTCACCCTTCATAAGGAAGTTGGGATATTAGGAAGGAATTTTTCTCTGTGCTTCACTTGAAACAATGAGACAGGTGCAGATTGGGTCTGCAGGCCATATTCCGGTGTTTTCCCTGCATCCAAGCGTTATTTCTGAAATCCATTAAAAATGTTCCATGTGGCTGACTCTTCTTCTGCTAGTCACCAGAGTGTGGCCTTTCTACCTTGTTTTGAAAATCCAAGTCAATTGCCGGGGTAGCGTCCTAGGCTAATGTAAGGCTTCTTTGGGTGGTTCTGATGGGAAGCAGAAACGTCAAGGTTTGGGGGCTGGGCAGATTCCTGTGATGAATGCCTCCAACACTTCTGTGAAATTGACTCTCGCCCTGTGTGTTGCAGGTGATATTTGAATCCGTCTCTTTGAAGGGTCATCCTGGCTACATCGCTGTGGACGAGGTCCGGGTCCTCGCTCATCCATGCAGTAAGTCTGCTGCCTGCTCCTAACACAGCCTTGCTCCATGCCACACTGGGCAGCTTGGAGGCTGCAATCCCCCTATTCATTCAGCTCACAAACATCTCTCACTCTCTCTCTTTTTTAATCCTTCAAAAATGCTTACATACTCAATGCAATCAGTCCTGAATAAATCCGTAATTTCGCCGGCCTTTTCAACAGGAAGCACCTACAGGAATTTGCAGAGAGTAGCAAAACATCTTCGTTTGAATCTCTCTCCATTATTAAGGGAGTCTAAAGTCCTGATTGTTTATTAGTGGGATTCAGACCACTGAAGTGGAAGAATTAGAGGGCTTTGCATAGAATCTTTTGCAATTGTCTTAAAAAAAGAACACCACCAAAGCACTGAGCGAATTAGCACACTGTTCCCTCACAGGGAAAAGTACCCCAAAGCTATTAATCCTTTAAAAGTAATTTTAAATACACTCATCAGCTCCGTGTAGGCGTAGGGAGAGGTTTCTCACAGTGGTTAGTACTTATGGTACGGTTTCAGGAGTCCTCAAAGGCATCTCATTCCTCCATGTCCATCCAATTTCCCTCTGAAATTCTCTCTCGTGGCTGTATTTAGTCTAAGTTATTTGAAGGTATTTGAGCAAGGAACTGAGGTTCCCAAGTTCTCTAAATCTCAGAGGGGAGAAGTCCCAGGTGCAAGAAGTTGAGATGGCATCATATCTACAGACATTTGGTGGAGGGAAACTGCAATCAAAGGGATGTGCATGGTGATTATGGTAGCCCTCAGGAGGACTCGCTGGGATGCCAGCCCCATTAGTTTGTTAGTGTTCTGCAAATTGGAGAATTCCATTAGTTTCTTGGCAGCCATCTGGTTCCAGTGACTCCTAGTAGGGCTCTCTCTACTTTCTCCTTATAGCCATGAGTCATGCTATATTGGGTATGGTGCAGTTTGCTCTTCCTTCAAGAGACGTCATGTGCTCTGGCCTTACGTACCTTCCAATCCTCCCATTTTGGGGCTGTTCTCGTTTCAGCCCCATCCATGTTGCTTTAATTGAAATGTCTCTTCCCATGTCTGCTGCAGTGAATTTGTCAGAGCCTTGAACACCTCTTCCTTCCCCTGGCACTAGAATGCCATTGTTTGACTCATTGTCTTAGAGCACCTTCTCTGAGGGAGTTTGGGACGGGTTCCAAGGGGTTTTGGCAAGACAGTATTTTGGATAACTATGTTTGGTGTCTGTGCAAGAGAATCTTTCCCAGAAATCAACCAGTATCTCAGAAATGCTGAGGTCCTGCTGGACTCTCCATTACTCTGGCTCAAGGTCCCTACCCTCCGGTTTGCTTCCTGAGTCTGGGATTTTATCTGATGGATCTGTCCATTCAGTCATGCCTGGCAAATATCTCCACTGAACCAGACCTCATGTGAAACGGGTCCCAGGAATCCCCCAGCTGTGCAGGGTTTATATAGAGGATATGCAGATGAGTCCCCCTCACCAGGATTAAGTCTTCCCCTCCCTCCGACTCCTGGGAGTCAGCATCAGCTGCCCATTGGAGAATGCTTTGACCTCAGACTGGGCACCTGTGTTGGGAGATGTCTGCTCTACCGGTGGTCCCCTTAGCCTCACACACTCAACCCTGCACAGCCACCAGTTTAAGGCAATCTCTCTGAAATGAGTCTCAGTCTTCCCCAAGCCCTACACACATCCTGTCCTCATAGAGGACAGTCACCTTTGCTGCAGCCAGCTGCATTCCTGCTTCTTACCCTGAGCTTGATACTTGCACTTGCTCTTTCTGATAGGTGACGTTTGCCTCTTCCCAGGAGAATCTGGCCTGGCTTTCTCTCCCAGGACCCCAGAACTCTGTTCTCTAATGACAATTTTCACCTCTTCCGTGAGGCCCAAACTATCACCTGACTCTTGTCCCGGCCTTTACCGCCTTCAAGGCCAGATTGGTAAAAGTTCTGCCTTAACTCCAGGAGCTGTCAGTGGTTTGCTGTTGCAGTCAAATGCTTCCTTCTATCTGAGAAATCTCTGTGGGAGAGGGTTTTCTGAAGGACATTTGGATGCCTTTCTACCCCCAAAGTCTTATGGCTCCCCTTGGAATCCTCGTCTCATTGGCACTACTCCTGAATTTAGAATTCTCCTGGCAGCTTCATACTTTCCTGCCTAGAAGTGTGGATTGCATGGTTGTGGAATTTTTGAGAGCCAGTTACCCAGCAAATGGGCCATGGGATGTAACTCAGGAAGACATGACCCTGGCTATGTTCCTGCGTAATATGCTTCGACTGAGTTCAACCTTGTTGCTTAGGCAGCTTAAGCTTAAACTTCCCAGAAATCAAAATGTGAGGAATCTGCGATAGTGGCTGGAATTTGGAAAATTCCATTTAACTATGTGTACAAATACTGGCAGTGCATACACTCCTTAGGGGTCTATCCACAGCTCATGAGTCAGGTGGAGTTGAGCAGGGCCTAGCAAAGATCCCTTCCCAAGGATCTGTGTTCAATCCATGTCCAGTCCAGGTTTTTACTTATCCTTTCTTTCAACAAGTAAATTGCAGAGCATTAGTTATATGTCAAGAGCTTCTTCTGGACACAGGGGATACTTAAGTGATCAAGATAGGTTAGGTCCTTGTCCCTATGGTCTTAGCAGAGGAAAGAAAGACACTAAGTAACTAACTAATATTAAATAATAACTAATATGATTTCAGATAGTGATAATGCTATGAATATAATGTAAGTGACTGAGATCTCCTCAGATAGAGTGGTCGGGGTGGTATCTTTGAAGATGTGATCTGAGCTGATACCTGAGTCATAGGAAGGAGTTCATTGTATAATGATTTGGGGAGGGGGGATTCTGGGCAGAGGAAACAGCAAGTGCGGAGACCCCTCAGGGGGAATGAGCTTAATGCTGCTGGAGTATCCAGAGCACAGGGAGCACAGGAGAAATTGGTCTGAGCTAATCTTGGAGAGGGGAGCTGGGGGCTGGCCACACCAGGCCTTGAACATCATCCTGAGCAGTTTAGATTTTAACATAAGCGCAGGGAGGCACCACTGAAGGGATTTATGCTGGGGGGTGATTTGATCTCTTTTAAGTATTAAAAGATCTCTCTGGATGCTCTGTGGAGAATGAGTTGAAGGGTAATAGAGAAGTCAGGAAGCTTGTTAGGAAGAAAGTTCTGGAGTCATGCAAGAGACGGTAGTGGCCTGGACCAGGGTGATGGAGAGACAGCCACTGATCATTCACTGTGTATTTACTGAGCATATACTCCATGCCAGGCACTGGTCTGGGTTATCTAAGTGAACCGGGCAGATGCATTCTCTGCCCTCATGGGCTTCCATTGAAGTGAACGAGACTGAAATTGAAACTGATACAAATAGTCAGGTAATTATACGATCTATAACGGAGGGTATATTAGGTTGCTAGGGCTGCTTCTTAAACAACAGAAATTTTATTCCCCACAGTTCTAGGGCTTAGAAGTCAGGATGAAGATGGCAGGTTTAGTTTCTCCTGAGGCCTCTCTCTTTGGCTTGCAGACGGCCAGCTTCTTGCTGTGTCCTCACATGGTCTTTCCTCTGTGTGCACATGCCCATCATGTGTCTTTGTGTGCCCAAATTCTTCCTTTTATGAGGACACCAGATTGGATTAGGGCCCACCCTAACAGCCTCATTTTACCTTAATCACCCCTGTAGACGCCTTTGCTCCGAATACAGTCACACTCTGAGGTATTGAGCGTTAGGAGTTCAACATAAGAATTTTGGGGGGACACAATTCAGCCCATAACAGATGGTAAGCAAGCAGTGATATGAAGAAACATGGAGCATAGAGATGGAGAGAGGTAGACAGATAGAGATATTTAGGAGATAGGGCAAACTGGTCCTATTTGATGGGTTAGTTTGGGAGCACAGGCATCAATAATGGTGCGCTTCCCGATTTCTGGCTTTAAGTTTTGGGTGGTGCAGGCTGAGGTGGTGCGAGTAGGGAGAATTGAGCATGAGTGTTGCCTTCCAAGATACTGACCATGCATGGGTCCTGGGGGCCCATGAGATCACTAGCAGATGGCTAGTGGCTTTTGCACTGTCCTTTGGACTGACGCTGCTTTTTCTCCAACCACAGCCTTAATATTAATGCATTTATGACTTCACTCATAGATTGTTAAAAATTTAAGTATCCTGAGAAACATACATTCTCTTTTTGTCCTCAGGCTTTGAA
Organism: Equus caballus; assembly: GCF_041296265.1. Classification (NCBI taxonomy): domain Eukaryota; kingdom Metazoa; phylum Chordata; class Mammalia; order Perissodactyla; family Equidae; genus Equus; species Equus caballus. The sequence goes on along the minus strand of NC_091705.1, from coordinate 33,408,414 downwards.
ATTTCCCACTTCTGTCCTACAAAACATTTTTTCTATTAACATGTGGTCAGTGTTTATCGATAAGCAATTCCACTTAGTTTTCCAAAAGTTCCAGGGGGGTTCTGATTTGCAGCTGTGTTTCTTGATTGATTTGAGCTAAAGTGATGACTTTCAAGGCTAATCTCACAGCTCTCAAAACAGGGAGCAGAAGACAGGCGTAATACTCAAAGGAAATTATTTTCTCTTACAAACTGAAACGTCTCGTCTATACTTTATAGCCCATTTAACATTTTTGTGTTATTCTAAAAGTATTTTAGCCATAGTTACCCTCCGCTGTCGTTTCTCGGTATTAGCCATTAGCAGGGCCACTGCCGTTATAACCATGTGCGATAAATGTCAGCACAATTTTTTCCACTCAGTTTTAAAGTTTCTAGCTCCTAAATTGACTTTTAGAGTTTTTTAAACTTTTTTTTTTCCATCACAACCTTGTGGGGCCGTGTCACTGAGCCCACGGAGTGTCTGCAGTATGTTTCTAATGTATGTACTGCGCTTTCTCCTCAATTGTGTGGCTTCCTACTGAGCAGTGTCAGGATTAAAGAGCGAGATAAAGGGCACAATAATATGTCTTCAGATGCTGCACTGACGTCTGCAGGAGTTTAAATGTCACCAACATCAAGGCATTTTGCCCCATACACACAGCCAGTTTTCTGTTAACCCCATTCAGCAGGATCCTGTTTTTGGGGTGCTGGGTCTCAGTAGAGAGTAAGCGTGAAATGCGTAAAATCTTGAGCTGGTGGCTCGTCTGGGCGCTGAGGTCAGCCGTATTTGGCTGAAGATTGGTGAATTGAAGCTGGTGGGATAATTTCTTTCCCAGAGCTGCAGATGCTGGGGAAAATGACAGTTGAAAGAGCGTAGAGCTCAGGAGTGGACTAGAATGAGGGGATGGGAGCGGGATGAGAGAGGCCAGGAGCTCAGAGAGGTGAACCAAACAGGTCCCCAACATAAGGAGGATCCCCAGAGAGAGAGCAATCTGTCATGAGGTGGGGGTGATGCAAGGGCTCAAAGAGCAGAGACAAGAGTCAGTGAACGTGGAGAGAGTGCTAAGCAACAGGAGGGGGGTCTGGATAAGTTCCTGTGTTGGGAGCCACCATCTAGGGCTAGCACTCACGTGATCCTGCAGCACGATGCCTGGAGAGGTGGGAGCATCTCTAGATTATGGTCCAGCTCGGGCAAGATTGGCCAGTGGGAATTGTTCCAGATGACTTACATAAGAGTATGTAACAGAAACCACAACCTAAAAGAGCGTGTCTGTAGACGTGTTTTGTTAAGTCTGCATGTTGTTTTAATAAAATTCTGTCAAGATTTTTGAGTGAGAGATTTTACATAAACCCTGGATTTCTTACTTGCCTTGAGAAGTCGGATGATTAGCTACCCTGAGCAAAGCACTCTCTCCTGACCTCCATCTGCTGGATTTAAGGAACAGCTGTCCCCGTTCAATGGGCATGGAGTGTAAGTCCCCACCACTCCTTATTGCCTCCTCAATGCTGAGGCTGGTGTCAGATACCAGTTATTATTGTGCTTACAGTGTTGTTTTCTTACACAGTCATGTGTCACATAATGACGTTGCAACCTCAATGACTGCACATAGGACAGTGGTCACATAAGGTTAGTACCGTATAGCCTAGGTGTGTAGTAGGCTATACCATCTAGGTTTGGGTAAGTGCACTCTGTGATGTTCAAACAATGGTGAAGTAGCCTAACGACGTATTTCTCAGAACGTGTCCCTATCGTTAAGCGATGCATGTCTGTATAGAGAAATCTTTATTTTACCCATGTCTCTCTCTAAAGTGGGAAAATGAATGATGGGACAAGGAGGTGGTGTTTTTGCTTTGCTTTTTGACTGAACCCTTTATTCATCTACATAACTGTCTGGCTCCTGTAGTTGCATGGGTTCAACACGTCTGCTGTAAACCATCAATGTTTCACCAGAATATTAATGCTAGGGGCCATTAAGCCTCTAAATTCTCTCCACTGGACCTCGAAGGAAGGGAGGAGGAGGGATAGAAGATGAAAGAATTAAGGCAAAAGGTCTGCTGCTGAGATGGAGAAATGGAGAGTCAGAAGCAAGCAGGGACATTGATCCAGAGAAGATCCATTTCTAACTGCACGTGCCCCAGAGGTTAAGCCATTTGCCAAGTGTCCCCCAAGGGTAAGGGGAGGTGTCCCTTTCTAAAACCCAACACGAAGCCTCCCAACATTGCAGCTAAGACCCTACGCTCCCTCCCTACACGCAGTAGATGTTCCTTCCCCCATAACCTGTGGCATAAATTGGCTTACAGGGTTCACTCTGTTCCCACTTGAAGAATTGACTTGAACTGATAGTTCCAAAAATAACTTTACAAAATTATACAGGAGAGCAAAAAGGAAACAATTTCAGACGATCAAAGCAGCCTGACATTTTTCAGGTTGACTGGATGCAGGAATCTTCAACTCTGAGAAGCCCACAAGGAGAGGTCTTCCCTGGGCCTTTGACTGTAGATGCCACTCTAGTCATAGGGTCCCAAAGGCAGCGGGGTGGGGGTGGTCTCGGAGCTGTTGTTATTTGTTTAAAAACCTGAGCAGAAGGTATATGTTTTCCTACAGCAAGTCTGCCTCATCATGCCAAGGTTCTTGGCTTTTGCTGAGCTTTACAGATGGTGACACAGTTTGGTAGACCAGATAGTTTAAAGCGTGGAGGCCATGGGGACAAATGGCAAGGAAAGGGACCACTTGTGATAAAGTATTCTGGAGCAATGAGAAATCCTGGAGGATCAGCACAGCCTTGCCTATGAGCCCTTTCTTGGACTGTGGGTTCCAGGTGACACCACTGACCTCCCATTGCCCAGGAGGCAAGAGAATGTGCTAGTTAAATGCTGAGTTTTGGATTAAAAAGGACTGAATTCTTTTTCTGTCATTAATACCATGTAGCTTTGGGCAAATTAAACTTGGTAAGCCTTGCTTTCTGCTTCTCTAAAAGGGAAATAAGACTAGTGTCTGCTTTACAGGAATGTTATGAAGTTAAATTAGATAAAACATATAAAGCATTTATCACAGTACCTGGCATTGTAGGAGCTTTCAATAAATGACATTGTTGTTATTATTTGTCTCTCTGGATATTTGACTCCTTCTGGAAAGATGGCCAAAGGGCCCTGTTGAACCTCCTCGATCCTCTTGACAACACTCTGTTTGATCTTGTTCTCGGTAGTTGATGCCTGCTTCATCATTGATTTGTTAATGTGGTAGGCATCTTTGGCACTTTTGTGCCTCAGTGAAGAAACTCATTCTTCTAAACGTAGGTTATCAAGTCACTCATCTTTGGAGATCTCACCTAGATGAGAACCTGTGTCTGTAAACAAGGAAAAAGATGAACCAAAGTTACCCAACATAAAACATATGTTTAATTCTAGAATTGATTGCTTATGGTCACTGTGAGTTTCATTTGAAAGTCCTTTCTCCTGTTAGGCCAAGTCCCCAGAGTAAATGTCCCACCTCCTTCTCATCCTTAGGAGATAACATATCTTAGAGTGAAGAGTGTAGACTCTGAACATTTCTTGAATTCTCTGTGCCTTGGTTCACTCACTGTAATATAGAGATAACACCACTACCAACTGCATTGAGTTACCTGAGTTACTGTGTGTAAACACTGCACATGACACCCATCACCTAGTAAGCACTAAGTGAATGGAAGCCACCAGCATTCTCCTCCGCCTTTTCTCCCTCCTCCGCTCTTTGCCCTCCTCATCATCTGCATCATCTGCATCACCAGCATCCTCACCAAGGCCATGTGTGGAGGTCTCAGGCCCAAAGGTGCTTCACTTCAGCTTTCTTTCTTCTGCTCACCCAGGCAACAGGGAGGAACCTGCTACGGTGAGCCTCCGCCTATTCAATTTCTTCTTCCAGACATGGCAATATTGCCTAGCAGCTAATAATATGGATTTGAGGTTCTCAGAGACCTGGATTCATGTCTTGGATGCCCCACTTCCCGGCTGCTGACTGTGCCAAACTACGGAGCCTTAATTTTCTGATCTGTGAAATGGAGATACTGCCCACCTCATGGATTATTTTGAGGTTTAAGTGAGTGGATGCATGTGAAGCCCTTACAGTAGTTCTCGGCTTGTAGTAAGTGATCAATCAACAGTAGTTCTTCAGTGAGTGAGGCCACTTCCCAGGCACAAATTCCACCCTGCCTGGTGCCCATCCTGAGCTGCCATCTACTGATAGGGAAGTGGTGCAGGCTGTTGAATTTGTCCTCATGTGCCCTTTGGTTTCTCTTTTAGGAAAAGCACCTCACTTTCTGCGGCTCCAAAATGTTGAGGTGAATGTGGGGCAGAATGCCACGTTTCAGTGCATTGCTGGCGGGAAGTGGTCTCAGCATGACAAACTTTGGCTCCAGGTAAGGATGGAGAAGCCCCCTTCTCACACCTGTCCATCCCTTGGTAAGGGAAGAAAGTGCATGCTGTGATGAAGGGCTTGGTGGGGAAGAGGAAGGATATTTTTTAAGTACCTCTGCTCCTTGGATGTTGCTCTGTATCCTTGATCTTGTTAAATCTTAACTCTAATTCTGCTATGTAGGCATCAATATACCCATTTTACAGATGGAGAAATTGAGACCACAAATACAAAGGTGCCAGAGCTAGAATTTGCAACTATGACCTCTCCAAACTGCCTCTAACATACTTTGTCCTTTAAGCTCAGATTCCTAGGGCTAAGGCAAACAATATTTTAGACTCTGTGTATATATGCATTTCCGTGTGACTTTTAGAAGCACTTTGTCAGTTTCTACAAAAAAGCCTGTTGGGATTTTGATGGGAATTGATTGCATTGAATCTATCTATACATCACTTAGGGGAAAACTGACATCTTAGCAATAATGAGTCTACTGACCATGAACATGGTATATTTCTTCAGTTATTTAAGATCTTCAGTAATTTCACTCAGCAAGGTTTTGTAATTTTTGGTGTACAGGTCTTGCATGTTTTTTTATCAGACTTATCCCTAAATATTTCACATTTTCGATGCTATTTTAAAAGGCATTTAAACAAATCTCAATTTCTGATTTTTCATTGCTAGTATATAGAAATAAAATTGAGTTTCATGTATTGATTTTGTGCCCTGCAACCTTGTTAATCTTACCATGGCTATTTAAATTTAAATTAATTAAAATAAACTAAATTCAAAACTCAGATGCCCAGGTGCACTAGCCACGTTTCAGGTGCACAATAGCCACACGCATCTATTTGCCACCGTTTTGGACAAATGCAGATAGAGAACATTTCTGACATTGCAGAAAGTCTTATTGGAGAGCATGACTCTAGAAAGATACCACCTCTGGTTCAAGGAAACAGGAATATTGCTTGAAAGAAGCTGACTCCAGTTACCTCCAATTCATATATTGTTTTTTTGTTCTTTGAGGAAGATTAGCCCTGAACTAACATCTGCTGCCAATCCTCCTGTTTTTACTGAGGAAGACTGGCCCTGAGCTAACATCTGTGCCCATCTTCCTCTACTTTATATATGGGATGCCTGCCACAGCATGGCTTGCCAAGCGGTGCCATGTCCGCACCCAGGATCTGAACTGGCGAGCCCTGCTGCCAAAGTTGAACGTGCAGTGTGCACTTAACCTCTGCCCCACCAGGCCGGCCCCTCCAATTCATATTAAGAAGAGTTAAGAGTCCTCTATCATCTCTTCTGACTGACTTAGTTTGGACATTGGTCCCTAACCCGTGGCCAGCACACTTTGGTGGGAGTTCGTAGTGTCACTTCTCTTCTTGCAGTTGAGCCCATTTCCTGCAGTTGGAAAATCCCCTGGAGGTGCAGAGAGACCACCTCCAGGGGCACACAGTTCCTCCTTGCTCCTTAGCAGGGCAGTGGAATGAAAATAAGAGTAATGCCTGCCCCTCCCACTTCCCTGGGCTGTCTACAGACAAAGAGAGCACTGTCACCTTCCACGTGTCAGTCAAGTATTACGTAGTGTTATTTTCTCATTATAATTAGTATTAAAGTGTATTAAAGTGCATCAGGCTTCCAAGAAGCCTTTGTCATTTCAATGGCATTGCCTGAGTTGGGTGATGAAAATGAGATGGGAAAATCACAATACTTCCAATACCTTTCTTTGGGTTTTCCAATTATTTTATGATCGTTACTTCTACAGTTCTGAGTTGCATGCCCTAAACCTTGGGTCTATCAGTGTAAGGATGTTAAAGCAGAATGTAATGGAAGTTTGGAAGACAACAGATAGGAACACGAGGCGTGGAGCTCTTCCACTTCTTATTTATTTATCTGCTTTTCAGTGTAAACCAAATCTTATTGCACAGAACGTTTTTCAGGTGGCTTACAATGGGACATAAAGCATGACAAGATAGCGTAAATTAAAAGTGAGGCCACCCAAGGTAGGAGGAAAAGAACACAATGGAGCTGGCAATAATGCTAAAACCACCTTTCTGTATATCTGTTACTGACTGGTGGGTCACAAGTGGAGCCCACAGTACTGTAGCCACCAATAGAATAAAGGAAATGTTATATACACAGTACAGTTCCCAATGTCCACGAGATAAACACAAACCAATTGCTCGGGAAAATTCCGTCATTCACATGGGTCAGACAGGAATGGTTCTCAGGGGTCCTAAAGAAAACAGCATGTGGTGTAAGGAGCAGTGTTCTCCACCACAGTCTTATTGAAGGCACACGAGTGAGTTTCATAGGCTTGTTTCACGTGATGATGTTCTGTGTAAAAGCAATTGAAGGATGCGGCTGAAGAGAGGAGGGTGAAGTGGGCACTGTGATATGCCAGCGGTCCCTAGCTCTCTGCTAAGCCGTCTCCATCCTGGGACACTTTAAATGCATCTGGTGAGTGATAGATTCAATAACTGTTTTCTCAAGGAAACCTCCCCAAATATTGTCTCCTGCATCTATATTTCAGAAAATACTGGGAGGGAGATGGTTTACGCTATGCTCTCTGGCAAATGCCTGCTTTGCTAGTTAAGTCCAGGCTTATATTCAACATGTGGTTGGAAGTCGGTTAACATCTTTCTACAGAATATGAGGTGCCTGTCATGACACCTGCCACCAGGAGCCGGCCGCAGCCCTGACCCGAGACTGGTTGAGGCAGTGGTGGATTTCTCATGAAATACTGCTTTGGCTCTGTTTCAGTGCCTGGAGGAGCAGCCGACAGACTCGCCAAACCTCTGTTCATGTAACTGGGCTGGGGCGACTCAACCTGAGCATTTCCTAAGCAGGTGAAATAAGCACGTGGTGACCAGGAGTCCCCACAAGATGCCCTCAGCAGGTCTAGCTTTCAGCAATGCCACTTCCTGCTGTAGCTTCCAAGATAAGCTGAAGAATCACTAAGTCACCAAAGGTAGAAACTTTTTATCCACCAGTTTTTAAGTCAGGGAAATACAGACGGTGACTTTCTTTCCAGAATGGTATGTCCAGTGGCCCTTCTTTCTGGCAATGGTTAGGGAGCAGGTGGTGGGCTCATAGTTTGAGATAAATCCTTGTCACCTGTGTTATAGAGAATGCTTGCCTTCTTTTCTAAAGAGCAAGAATCCATAGCCTGCTTATCTGTGAGTGGTTACAGATCATAAATTAATATATTAAAAAGGAAGACCAGCAAATACCCCTGTTTGACACCCCTCTGGAAACTTTATATGCTCTTTAGAAGACCTCATCTGATGGTGCTTTCATGGACTCATGGTGCAAATTCTACGTAAGAATCAGTGGACAGGACCTATGCAGAACTGTGCATTCCTGAGCCTAGAACAATTCTAGTTCTTCGGGGAAAAGGCTGATAAAGGCCAATAAAAATTATAAACAAGCTCATCTCATTCTGGGTTGATTTCTCCTTGAGGTAGAGAGTATAATGCCATGGTCTATGGTGGACGGTCTATGGTCTCAGTCATAACCTGCTTATTTCTTATGTGATAAATTGGCCTGGAGAATCCAAATGTAATTTTTCAAGCATTTTTTTCAAGCAAGTAGACAGTGTGCATTCTGAGTGAAATGTCTAGTCTACAGTTTGGAGAGCACTTTAAAAAAGCAAAAAGAACAATATTCAGGGTCCAACTAGGTGCAACTGTACTGACGGGATTATCAGTGCAGCACAGTGAAAATGTATATGCGTACATCTTTTCTGGAAGATAATTTGGCAATATATATCTAAAACCTCAAGTGTGCATATTCTTCCAAGAAGTGATTTTACTTATGGGAATGTGCCTGAGAAAATAAGCAAGACAGGGAAGAATTTATCTGCAAGTGTGTTTAATAGGATGACAAACTGAAAACAACCTAAATGTCAAGCAAAAGCGACAGATTAAGTAAATGCTGGAATGGAGTCATTAAGCATCAGGTTATAGAAGTATATTTAGTGACATTTTCACAATATGTATTTAAGCTAAAAGAACAAGTTATAAAACAACTAATATGTTCAATTTATTAATTTTTTATCAAAAACAAACACATATACATAATATACACATATTTATACTCACAAATATATGCCTACCTATATAAGTATATACACATAACACTATACAACACGTATCAAGACAATAATTGATTGTGATGTTAGATTATGTATGCTTTTTATTTTCACTTTTAATCTTTTCTTTTTCATAAAAATACTCTAAAATGAATATAGGTAACTAATATAAATTTAAAAAATGCTACTAAAAAGAGAAAAATGGTCGTTTTTCCTACATACACAATATTCTAAGGATGGTGGGAAGCCCTGACTGGGCATTGGGGTAGCTAATTCCAGCAGAAGCCGAAGCCCTGGCCCCCACTGAGGACATGGGTAAAATTACCTTCAGGTTCCCCTACGCCTCACCTCCACCATCAGATACTGCTCCTCCAGGCAGAGATGTGGAAATATTGTGTGTGTGCCATCTGGGCTTTACGGAAGACCGTGGCCCGTAGGGCCCCATGCTTCCACTTCTCAGGGCTCCAGAGCAGGCCCTGTCAGTCCACTGCAGGGCTGGCTTCCAGGCCTCCCTACAAAGGATTTGCTCCATCGAGAGTTAGTGCAACAAATATCGTTTGAAGAGTCTCAGAAATGAGGCCATGTGTCCAAACGCTCTGCACAGATCTCAGTGGGGGCAGCATATGTGTTTAGACAAATCACAGGCATTGGACAGGGAGCAGACCCTAATCTGGCAGGAAAAGGCTCCTGCCCTGGGCACGTCTCAGCCCAACAGCAGCCTATCTAGGGCGGAGGAGATAAGCAGACGTGTCAGTTCTCACTGTGGCTGATTCTTCTAGTAAACCTGTTTTCCAGGTCCCCCACGGGCTCCCGCTGGCTCCCAGGGCTGTGAGTGTTCTGGAACCAGCTCCTCCTCCTCCTGCCTGCATCTGTACCAGGTGTCCCTTCCACGTGGGACTTCTGTTGAAAATGTAGTGGCCACATCACAACCACAGAATAATGATAAATTAATGATAATACTCATAAAAGCTGACGTTTATGGAGTGGTTACACCTGTGATGTATTTAATTCTTGCAACCAGTCTTTCAGGCAGATGCTATTTTTAGCTCCATTTTATAGATGAGGAGACTGAGCCTGGAGGGGTAAATGAGTCACACAGGTCAAAGTTGCACAGGTATCGAGCAGGGGAGGCAGGATTCGAACACAGGTCTGTGTCCTATTCTTCAGTTCTCGGCATCCTTCCACGCTCACCTTGTAGTCCTCTCACTTTATGTCATCATGCCAGCTTTTCCTTCTATACAGATGGCTTCCTATTAAAAAAATAAATTCGTTTCTTTAGCACATATTTACACTTCTCTAGTTTGCACTGTACTAGATACTTAAATAGATTTGAGTTTCTCAAATCTACAGGCAAAATCAATGAAGTAAAAATACCCTTGAAATATTGTTCAAATTACTCCCCTCTGGTTGCCTTTTTACTTTTCTCCTCTTCTTAGCCAAATTTCTTAAATGTGATGGCTTTCTTCAACTCCAACCTCTTCCCAGAAGTGACCCTTGTGAAGGTCACCAGTGCTTTCCTTGTTGCTAAAGCCAATGGGGCTTATTATTACAACATTATTGTTATTAGTCCTTATACTTGACTCTTCTTCAGCCTTTGATGCGCTGACTGCTCCCTCCTTGAAAATCATCCTGCCCTCTCGTTTCCATGAAATCATTGGTCCACAACTAGGAAGGGTCTGAGATTTTACCTTATTTGCAAGCTAATGAGGTAGGCTGCCATTTCATAGCTGCTGGCAGAAGATGTGAGTCTCCTGGGTCAGAGACAAAGGACTTTATTATTCACTGCCCAGCAGGCAGAATGAGCTTCACGTTTGCAACAGTTTCCCTTGTCCCCCCAAGTCCCATGGGGATGATGGGGGGGTGGATCCAGGTGGGGTTTGCATACAGTAGGCCTGTGTCACAGCTAAAGAACCCCATGCTTAGGAAACACCAATCTTTTATTAATAGCTTTATTGTGATGGAATTAACAAACCATAAAGTTCAGTAAGTCTACAATTTGATGGTTTTTACTATATTTATAAAGTCTTGGCACCATCATCACATTTCCTTCTTGTCACTTGTAGGTGTCCCAGATTAAAAAATACATCTTTAGGGCAACACAGGGGATGAAAATCTAGCTGGGCTTTGGATTTGCAGAAGGTTGCGTTCTCTCAAATTCGTCTGCACCTGCTGCCTGGACCTCCTCCTCGTCCTCCATCCCGCACACATTGTCTTTGAGGACCCCAGTCAACTCTGACCTGGAAATTTCCCATCACATACTTATTCTTGCCTCCTTTACTTTCTGATGCTTTTTCATCAGTGTCTTCCCTCAGCCCATCCTCAGTTTCTGTGCTTCAGGATTTGATCCCAGCTCATCCCGGCCCCAGGGCGCAGGAGCTGGGAGAAAGAGTCATGAGCAAGGCAGACCGGCTTCTTGACCTCGTGGAGTTCACCTCCTGGCAGTAGAGACAGACATTAAGCAACTCATCACAGAATTAAATATTTCATCACAAATGTGACCAGGCTACTAGGAGAAAAAAAGGGTTTGCTGAGTAGGGAGTAGGGAGAGTGGGCGGGATGATGAGTATCAGAGAAGTGCCCTTGGAAGAAGCAGCCTTTGAACAGAGTGCTGAGAGGTGAACTGGATATAGTCAAAGGGAGATGGTGCCACACAGGGAGATGGCACATGTGCAGGCCCTTGACCCCCTGCTCATCCTCTTTGCTAAGGGCTTACAGCTCCCTGTGGGACTTATGCCAGGATCCTCCTAACTCTGCAGGAACTCTGAACCCAGAAATCAACCCCAAATGAGCAGTCAGCTATGCATGCAGTAGACCCTTGGGAGGGCTTCAGCACAGCTAATCAAAAATGATTTATGTCCACTTCTATTTCTTTTAACGTTTAATAAAGAATAATCAAAAGCTATTCTTTAGAGACTGCCAAAGAGGTACAAATATGATCTTAAGAAAATCAATGAGCCAGATTTTAGCAAGTTTCCAAATGTCATGCCATTGAAGCCGTATGACTAGAAGTGAAAAGAATATTCATTACAAATGAATTGTGGGAATCCCACCTAAGTATTTTCTAGCCAGGAGATTTCTGGAACAATTAGAGCAGTTTTCAGCTGGAAGTGCTGGGCCTCATTTTACTTTTTTATTATTATCGTTTTTTAATCTAAAAGCTCAAACCAACACCTGGAAGGCTTCCAGAACCCTGTATTAAAATATCTCCTGTAAAACAGGCATAATGTCTGTTGCACACGGTTTTGTCTTATTAAAGACAGTAATGTTTCCACTTCTGCCCACCATAAATCAATTGCAGGCCTGCATGCGCTCTCTGAAATAATGACAGCCATTTTTGCAGGCTGTCTTATCTCTGTGAAGGGAATAATGTCATGACACGAGAGCAGAGAGGATGGAGAATTGCAAAATGGCGAGGCCATTATGGATACCTTGATAGCTCATCGGGTAATGTGAAAACAGCAGACTCTCCGTGGCATTGGGTGCCTCTCTTGTTTCCTCTCTAGATGGTTCCTGAAGACAGCGAGGTCTTGCCTGGGGGTGGAAGGATGCAAGTGTGTTAGGGTTAGGAATATTAAAGCGTGGGTATTCACAGCCCCTGCTCTTGCAAAGACTGTGCGCTCTCAAACCAAGCTGACTTATTTCACATAAAACAAAACAAGGTAAGGGAAGGTAGAATTCAAATTGTTTTGAAAACGAGAGAAAAGCAGATGAAAGAGGAGAATGAAAAAAGAGAGATTTCAAAAGGACCTGTTGCCAAGATGAGAAAGACATTAAGTATAAAATGGGATTAAGGAGGCCCACCAATTAGTCTATAAAATGCCTTTGTTCAACTTAGAACACATGTGCCCCTGGATGAGCGAATTGGAAAAAGTTTCGCCCTCTGGGTCGATGCAGCCCTGTGGGCATATAGCTTGGCAAGCAGACAGAGCCTTTGGGCAAAGAAAATAGATACTCAGCCTGTGTTCAGGACTCTTGGCTCTGCCAATAAAGTATGGGTTGGATTGGGGTGCCACATCCCTGGCCCGTGGCTGGGTATCCTCAGTGCAGTGGCCCATTGCTCAGCCTCAGGAAGTGGCTTGGATTTAAGGAATGTTTCCGTTCACGTGTTATGTGGAATTATTTGGCCCCTTGCTTTCTGTTGAGGGACTTCAGATGACATTACCCTTCAAGTCTTGGAGACTCAAGACAAGCCAGCAGCATCAGCATCACTTGGGAACTTGTTAGAATTGCAAATTATCTAGCCTCATGCTAACCTGCTGAATCACCCTGGAGGTGATTCAGATGCTGGCTCAAGGTTGGAGAACCACTGCTTTAGCCTGATGGAGTTGGGTTAAGAAAACCTCACCCTAATAGCATATCAGATATGCCATCCCTGAAGAATATATTTACAGTCTGTTAGCCAGGAGTGTAGGAAGATGCTTTGCCCCTCCTTACATAGATATTTCTGACTTAGAGACTCCTGATGCTTCCAGAAAGCTAGACATCTGGGCTTCCATCACAGCATTTCCCAAACTATTTTCTATGGAGCAGTCATTTCCTGCAAGATGACATTTGGTGTTCTTTGACGAAGCAAAGTAAGTTTCTAGAACACTGTGTGCTCTACCCTCCTCTCACAGAGTCATATTGTAACTGTTCGCTGTCATATACCGGGTGGCAGCTGGGTGATGTCATTAAGGCCTCAGTCCCTCGAATCAGATCACCTGGATCCAAATCCTAAGTCAGTCACTCAGCAAAGTCATGTAAGGTTTTGCTGTTCTCCAGCAGTTCACAGGCCAGCAGCACCTGCGATACCTGGGAACTTGCTAGAAAGGAAGGATTTCAGGTCCAACCGCAGCCTCACTGCATCAGAATCTGCATATTTAACGAGATCCGCAGGTGATTTGTATGCACGTTGGTTTGAGAAGTGCTATTCTAAGGCAGTTACTTGACCTCCCTCTGCCAGTTTCCTCATTTTTAAAATAGGAATATTAATAGGACCTATCTCATGCTTTACCGTGAAACAGAATCACCTGGAGGGTTTGTTAAAACAAAAATGGCCTGGCTCCACTCCTAGAATTTCTGAATCATTAAGTCAGGGGATGGGGCCTGAGAATGTGCATTTCTAACAAGCATCCCAGGGGATGCTCATACTTCTGTGTGCAGGGACCACACTTGGAGAACCTCTGCTCCAGGTCATTCTGAGAGCATTGCTCTTTCCACACCGGCCCTGTTTTTCTCTGTGAAGTATGCTATTTCAATCCTCATGTTTATATTTATTTCCTATCCTTTTTGCTGTTTTGCTGGAATCTTAACCCAGCCTGTAAATTCCTCTGGGCAGAGATCACACTTTCCACACTCCACATTCTCTCATTTTCTGTTTTGTTAAATAATGACTACATTTCCAGGATAATTAATAATAGAATAAGGAAAGGGGGGAAAACTCAGACTGCCAACAGCAATAAACAGCATCCACAAATGGATATCAGCCCTGGAATCCTCTTTAAAATCTACACTTCTAACAAGGTCCCAGGTGATGCTGAGGTTGCTGGTCCAGAAACCACCCTTTGAGAGGCACTTTCATAGGGATTTTAAAAGGATTAAGTGAATTCTATCATGTAAGCCAGTTAACACAGTGCCTAGCACAGACTAAGCACTCAAAAATGTTAGTTAATGTGGCTTTTACTTAATAAATGCTCAGACAAATCCCATTAAGTTGAACAACATATTTATCAAACTCACTTAGCTATGGAACTCTTTATTTGTGGGAGTCATATTGACTTTTCAGCGGAAGCAGTGTGTTATTACAGGATGCTCCAGCTTTCCCATGTTGTCAGTGTTCAACCAAACTCAGTTCCCAGCCCCTTCTCTCCCCTCCCCCTGCTTTTTTTTTTTAACATCGATTCAGGAGCCAACCACCAGCAGAGCTCAAGGCAGTGGCTCATGGGATTTTAGGAGACCCTATGTGTAATGGAGGAGGCATTGATAGGAAAGCGCTGGGCAGAATAGATGTTATCAGTGTCCTTTTGAGCCAGTGCCCCCAACCCCAAGGCACTGTCCCTGTTGGCTCTAAAGGCTCACAGCTCCCCTTCCCCAGACAACTGCGCTCAGTCAAATGGGAACAGACCATGACCAAGGACTGACTGACATGGGGTACAAGTGTTGGCTCCTTGCCTAGAGTGGGATCATCTCTGTGGTCCATGCATGCTCCAGAGCTCCCGTGGAATCACGCTGAAGCTGGACTCCAGTTTTGACCACATCCTTGCTCGGTTTCTTTCCTCTCCCTATTTTTTACCCCCTTTCTCCTGAGAGCACTCAGTAAGTCGCCGTTCTCAGACTCTGCTTCCGAGAAGCCCAACCTAAGACACGGTTATCAGTGCCCACTGGGAAGTTGATTCATTTGGTTCATAGACTCAGAAGGGCTAGAAGATGATTCCGCTTTGGAACAACAGACATAGGTCTGAAAGACTTGCCACAGAGGAGAGGAAGTGTGCCCTGAAATTTCAGAGGAAGGATGTACTTATGTCTGAAAAATATTACAGGAGCCAGAAGAAAATTTCCAACAAGCCGGAGTGGTCACAAGGATCTAAGAGTCTGACAGCATCTTCCCCACGCTTCCATGTGTGTCAGCCATGTCATGCTTCTCTCTGGCTTTTCCCAGGACTTTGGCTACCCCTCACTGTCCTGCTCCTCTTTCCCAGCATCCTAACACTTGCATTCCTGTGCATGACATGGCGCTTGATGTCTTGATTGGGAAGATGTGCTCTCCCACCTTGTCTCTGGGCTGCGGTCCACTTCAGGCTCCTGGCATCCCCCTATTCCACCCCTCTTTGTGCCCACTCAAACTACTCACTTGCCTGTAAGCCTGGATCTCTGAGCCCATTCCTGCTTAATGAAAGCTCCCTTTGTTTTCTTCCCTTGTATTTTCTCTTCTCCCTCTGTCTGGGGCTGAGACAGCGGCTGGGACCTGTGCTTCTTACACATGTACTCTGCTATAATCCCTTCTCCACGTTGCCGCGGCATTCTGGCATCGGAGCCTCTCACCCTCCCTGGGCTTCTAGAATCCCTTCTGATTTCTGTGTCGGGGTTCCTGCTCAATTGCCTTGACCTTCAGCACCTGCTTGCCCTTCCATCTGGGCTCAGCTCTCTGAACTTAACCTCCATTTCTCCTTGCCCGTGGTCCATCTCAGTGCTATTTCCTATCATGGCTCCAGGCCCTCCTGCACGTCCCTGTCCTGCTGTTGCCTGCTCCCAATATGACAAGTGTGATTATCAAAAGGCCTATTTTCCAGAGATTTTATAAGACAACCTGCAATTTCCTATCTTTCAGTGGGAGAAAGCCTGGTGGTTCAGGAGCTAAACAGAAAAATGTGAATCGTTCAGGGGTATGCACTTAATCCTCTCTGGTTTTGCTGGAATCTGACATCATTAAGAAGAAAAATAAATAATACTGGTGGCCAGCCCAGTGGTGTAGGGGTTAAGTTTGGCACACTCTGCTTTGGCAGCCCAGGTTCATGGGTTCGGATCCGAGGTGCAGACCTACACCACTCATCAAGCCATGCTGTGGCAGTGACCTGCATACAAAATAGAGGAAAGATTGGCACGGATGTTAGCTCAGGGTGGATTTTCCTCACGCCAAAAGATGAGGATTGGCAAAAGATATTAGCTCAGGGCCAATCTCCCTCACACACACACAAAAAGTTAAAAAAAATAATAATACTGGAAGTGATAACAAAATAATATTTAAACTAAATGGGAAAAATGAATGGTTTGCACTTAATCAGCCATTGCTCTGTGTTAATTTCTTATTGCTAATATAAGAAATTCTGCAAACTTAGTGGCTTAAAACAACACAGTTTATTCCCTTATCATTGTGGAGATCAGAAGTCAGAAATGGATCGTTTTGGGGGCTAAAATCAAGGTGTTGTCTGGACTGCATTTTTTCTGGAGGTTCCAGGGGCACATTGATTCCCTTTCCTTTT
This sequence comes from Equus caballus, assembly GCF_041296265.1. Classification (NCBI taxonomy): domain Eukaryota; kingdom Metazoa; phylum Chordata; class Mammalia; order Perissodactyla; family Equidae; genus Equus; species Equus caballus. Next base: position 33,391,959 of record NC_091705.1, on the reverse strand, counting down.
CCAGTTTCTGGAGGATGCCTGCATTCCTTGGCTCATGGCTCCTTCCTCCATCTTCAAGCCATCAATCACGTCCCTCTGACCTCTGCTTCTGTTACCACATCTTCTTCTCTGACTCTGAACCTCCTGCCCATACAGCCCGTTGTGATTACATTGGGCCCATCTGGATAATCCAGGATCATCTCCCCATCTCCAGATGCTTAACTTAATCACATCTACAAACTCCCTTTTGCCGTATAAGGTGACATATTTGCCTGTTCCAGGGGTTAGGATGTGGATGTCTTTGGGAGGCCGTTATCCTACCTACCCCACTTTTCATGGCTAATTTCATGGTTAGTTTGGAGAGCTCCGCTAGCAGTAGAATATGCCACATGCTAAGTGTTTTCCACGCCTTCTTGTTTATTCATCATGAAACTCCATAAAGTGAGCACCAGTGGCAGATCCATCGAATATTTGGGGAAACTGAAGCTAAGAGAAATGAAATCTCTGGCCGAAGTTGCCCAAATTTGCTTGCATTTGTCTTATTATCAGTCCGTATCCTGTCTTTCCCTAGCTCCATCCCTGTTGTCTCACAAGTATCTAAATAACTGTAGCCTCCTGGGAGCTCACCTGTGACCACTGGGGTACCAGCCACATCCAGGAGAGGGTGCCTTAGATTTGGAAATAATGACATATGAGGAGTTTTATACCAGATTGGTTTATTTATTTTTTGGCACATTATTTTTTTTTCTGCCTGGCTTTTTTCTATACTTCTTTGTCCTTAACATTCAATGTTTTTATGAATATGTACTATAACTATTGTAGTTTCCATAAATTTTGTCAAGTAGATGGTGGGCCATTTCAATCTGAAGATTTAGGTCTTATTTTAATCCAGGAATGTGACCTAATATATCTTGGGATGTGATCTGTGTTCCGTTCGTTCAGCTCTCTTCCTTAGGACACCACTTATTTATCTGGTGGTTGGTTGTCTGGTGTCTGTTTTCTTCATCTATTTGTCTCTCTCCAATTCCTTTATCTTTGCTTTCCTTGCTCTCTGGGTTAGTTTTTCAAGCCTGTCCTCCGAGTCGCTGGTTTTCTGCAGTGCTGATTCAGTTCTTCGCTGCTGATGCCATTTTGAATTCTGCAAATGGCATTGCTTGTTTCCTGTAATTCATCCCTGGGCTCCTCTGGGTTTAATCTCTTTCTTTGTACTTTTCCTTATCCACTCACCTCCTAGCCCCTGTTTTATAGAGCTCATGTGTTGACATCACTCTTGGTCTCTCCTTTTTATCCCCCACATTTCTTGGCTGTTGAAAGCATTGGATGTCTGTGCAAAAGCACTGTGTCTGATAAGCTGTCTGTTTGGTTGACACTTTTGCTTGTTTCCCCCCACATCCTATACAGCATCCCTCCCTCCACCCTCTCTTTGCCTCTTTTTTGGTCTTCAGTTCAGAAATTGGTAGCAAATAAGCAGATCCTGTTCACACCTGTTACCCACTATCCCACATTTGGAAATGAGAATGCTGGAGGAGATGACTGATGGGGGTTAGTTACCCCCACATCAGAGCAACACACATGCTATTCTCAGGACAGGCTCTGAAGCTGGATGTCTGGTTCAATCCCAGCTCTGCCACTTATGAGCTGTGCAGCCTTGGGCATGCAGTGTCACTTCTCTGAGTTTTAGCTTCCTCATGTATACAATAGTGATAATAAGTGTGCTCACCTCATGGATTTTTGTGGGGAATTAATGAGAAGGCGTGCAAACCACTTAGCCCATAATAGTGCTCAGTCACTATTAGCTTCAAAAAGAAAGAAAGAAAAGATAAAAGCATTTGTGATGTTATAAATAAATTAGGTTAGAAAATACCCACCCAAAGCCTTGTCACTCCCTTGTCCATATCTCCCATGGTGGCCCTGAAGGGCCTTGCTCAGCAGTGAGGAAAATGAGCTTTCGGTGACTCCATCTCTTCCGAGGCCTTCCCATACATTTGACCAACTCTTCCTGAAATCAGGACACATTCTTGGCATTTGCCAAAATTTCCTCTACTTCCTCCTTGCACTGTCTGGGGAAAGGGAATCGTGTTTGGGGTCTGGTCAGTTATAGTTTGATCGAGTTGTACCATCTCTTGAAAAACTGTATCAGGTGTGAGGCGGGTGGCTGGCAGCACTCATGACCTTCCCCTTCCATTCCCTTGTGCTTGTTTTTGTCTGGTCATATCGCTTAGTTTGTGGAATGGGAGCGGGTAATGGCTGCCTCTCCTACTGTCATGGCTTTTAAAAAAATACCATTTATTTTATTATTTTCAAGTACAAAAGCAATACATGTTTGAGGCAGAAGGTCTAGGGAATGCCAAAAATTCAAAAGAAGAGGAAAACTGTTACCCACATTCTCTCTGTCCAGCCTGCAGCAGTCCACTGGAGGCCTTGGTTGCTCCGTGTTTCTTGGCTTCCTGCTCGCTGCCTTCCCCTGCTGTCCCACCTCGTTCGCTTGTACAGCTGAGCACGGTGGCTCTATGCCCCTTATCTCCCAGTCCTGACACATCACTGATGGGGGCGATGGAAGATGAAGTGGATGAAAGTAGGTCACGCATGTGACGGAACTGTTTACTTTGTTCAGGAAGCGATGAAGATCACATCTTGGAAGACTTGGGGCGTGGGGAATCCGATAAATCTCAAGATTTCCCTAAATCTGACCTGATAATTAAAACGCTCAATTTTACGTTTGGAAAATGATTTTTTTTTCTTTTAGTGAGGAAGATTCGCCCTGAGCTAACATCTATTGCCAATCTTCCTCTGCTTTGTATGTGGGATGCCCCCACAGCACGGCCCATGAGTGGAGCAGGTCCGTGCCCAGGATCTGAACCCACGAACCAGGGCCTCGAAGCAGAGCATGTGGAGCTGTAGCCACTTGGCCACAGGACCGGCCCCCGGAAAAAGATTTTAAATTAAGGCAGGCAGTGAGGATACGGTCTCAGTGAAAAGAGTGCGTGGAAGTCCTAGATAAAGGAGTTACTTGCTCTACTTGTTTATTAACCTCACTGACATTTGGATTCTTCTAAGAAGAGCAGCAATAATACACACCTCAATCAAGGCTGTGAGGATTAAAGGGGAGACTCAGGTTCTGGCACTTAGTAGGTGCTTAATAAATATCCACCCAAACCGCATCCCTGTGCATGTGCCTTGGTGGCTCTCACAACTTGCTACTGTGAAAAGATCTCATTCAGACTCAGAATATCACACCTAGGATTCACCATGGTAAAGACAAAAATGCCTGTGCATTCACCTTGATTCTAGAAATGTTTACCGAGTCGGGAGGCTTCTGGGCATGGTGTGGGTGATGGAAAGAGCAAAGTCCTGCCTTTGGGAGTTCACAGTCTATGGTAGAAAACAGTTGTAGCAAAGTTGCGTGGGAAATTTGCACCATACATAAGAGACTGAATAGATTCCAGAGGTGGTGTGACAGTCAGGGGAACTTACTGGCGGTGGTGATGAGCTCAACTTAGGTTTATAAGGGAGAGGGAGTATCCCCAGGGAGTAGGAGATTCCAGGCAGAGGAAAGAGCGTCTGCCAAGGAGGGGAGGTGTTGAAAAGCCCCCATGCACACTCTACCCATGGGGACAGATTGTTCCCTGTGGGGGGTGCTCAGAGGCTGGGTTGGGTACCAAGGCACCAGCCATGGGGCTGGGGACAGGCTGTTCATTATCGCTTCATGGGCTGTGTTCTCATTAACCTCGCTGAGTCTGTCTTTGGGGAAACCCTGTGGGTTCTGCTTAAGAGATGAAGGAAAATTGGAGGAAGGTTAAGGGGCTAAGTGCCAACCCTAAATGCAGGCTGAGCAAGGCGTTTAGAAGGGGGCTGTGCCCTCTCTTCTTACCACCAGACATCCACCCTCTTGAATGAGCTCACTAGCAATGTTTATTCTTGAACCGGATCACTAGAGAAAACCAGACATGGACACTCCTTATTGTGGAAAGTCATGGGCCCCAGGGGTGTGGAGACAGGTGGAGCCTCTGTGCTAGGAGTCACTCGGGAGTGTGTGATGATAGGATTTCTCCTCTCCCTTCCTCTGTCTTGCAGCAATGGAATGGCAGGGATACGGCCCTCATGGTCACCCGCGTGGTCAACCACAGGCGCTTCTCGGCCACCGTCAGCGTGGCAGACACTGCCCAGCGAAGCGTGAGCAAGTACCGCTGTGTGATCCGCTCCGATGGTGGCTCCGGTGTGTCCAACTACGCCGAGCTGATTGTGAAAGGTGAGTGCCACCAGCCCGTGCCTCTGCCTACTGGTTGATTTTATGGGAATCCCTTGGCTCCATCCTTGGAAGGGTAGGAGGAGTTAAGGCACCTTTTCTCATCTGCTGCTCCTCCGTTCAGTAGAATGAGACACAATTTCCAATCACTCACTCCCACACACACACCAAAAAAGAGAAGTTATTGTAAAATCATGCAATATTGCATTGTTATTCGAAGTTGGGTCTTACGTATAGGATCCATACGTGAAAGCCCATGGGATGTATGACACAGAAGACATCTCCAAATTTGGCTTATTTTGCATTTAAAGTTAGAATGAAGCAATGTCCATGTGTTCTGGTGGTGTTCTATTGCAGCGTTCAGAGAGTACAATGGTTTCTGAGGGATTTTTTTGTTGAAAACTTGATATAATGACATTACTTTGGAAGGACTTTTGAAATGAGTAATCCCCCACCCCACTGGCCTTGATTCAATTCTTCTCACTTTTCTTGTTCTTATTCACCTTGAGGTATCATTGACATGCTTTCCATTAAAATATGCATATTGCTTCCTTTCCTGCTTCTTTCAAGGAGCTGGATATCCCATTTATTTCTGAAAGTCTGTATAATATTTATTATAATGCTTAATGGTTGTATACTATTTCATCAAGTGAATCATCCTCTTTTTTTAATCTCCCTATTTGTAGTCATTTAGATAATTCCAGGTGTTTTTGTTATTGTTTTATCTTTCCTTTGTGGGTGCAACAATTAACACCTCAATGGAGTTCTTCAGAAGAGAACGTTTTTATTCAATTGAACCAGATTATTTCCTCGGATAAATTCCCTCGGGGTAGAGTTGGTAGGCCAAAGAATATGAACATCTTTATGGATTTTTCTTTGTGTTACAATACTGCTTTTGCAAAAAACAGTTTGACAGTTTACACTAGAAAACAGCAGTGTAAGGATGTACTCATTTTCCAGCATTATGTTCACCGATTAAAATTTTAATATAGCATAATTTAGTGAATGAAGTAATGAAGCTATTTATCTTATGCTAGCTGTAGAATGATGCCTGGTGTGTTTGAAGGTAAAAACATTGATCGACCCCCCAGAAGGCTCCTGAGTTGGTTTCCTTAGTCAAAGTATAGGTTCGTATGTAACCCTTGACCTCTGTTTGCTGGCCTCCATGGAACTGGTAGCCTGGCCTGGATCAGACTAGAGGTTGCAGCCTGGAATTCTCTCTTCTGGGCTGTCCTGATTCTAGATGGATATTCACAAGGCTGAGCATTTGTCATCATTCAGGTCTCAGCTTGAATGGCATCATGCTGTCCGTCTTCTCTGAGAGAATTTCCCTGGCCCCCCATTCTGGTGGTTGCTTTCTATCACATAAGCTTTTCTGTTTGTCTACAGAGCACTCAGCACTCTTCAAAATTATGGTTCTTCCTTATTTCTTTACTTGGTAATTTTCTGTCTTCCCATCTAGGATCTAAGCTCTTTGAGAAGAGGGGGCATCTTCTACGTGGTTCATGGTTCACAATAAGTCCCTCAGGCTTAGCTGAGTACCTGTCACAAGTGCTGAGCACATCGAACCATGTGAAATCACCAGTAGCTGACTGTTTCGACCCAGATCATCAGTCATTTTATAAGGCTAAACCTTGAAATATTTGTTGAATGATGGATGAATGAATGAATTACTGGCCTCAGCAGGAATTCATGTCATCATCATAATGCCATGAACACTTAAGCTAAATATCAACAAATTAGACAGTCATGAACAAAACAACTAACAGAAAAAGAAATCTTTAAAATCGTATACATTGAATGCCATTAATACATAAAAGAAATCATCATTTTGATTGCATTAGGCTCATATCTTTGCTTTCTTGGTGCCATAAGATTGATTTCTATGACAAAGTGCCCTTTTCAGGCCTTTCAGGTGCTCAGTGATTATGTCATTTCCTGAGCTGTCTCCCCTGGAACGCCGATTAGACCTCTTTTCTCTCCCACACTGGAATGGAAGCCCCATGAGAGAATGGACTGTGCTTTCTCATGCTGCCCATGGTCTTGCCAGCACCTTGCATGTGCCTGGCACACAGTTGGTGATGACAGAATAGGGCGAATGATTGTGGGAGCTAGTGTAGCGCTCTGAGCTTTTCACACACCAAGAAACAGAACCAGAAAATGCTTGGTCCGTTCTTTCCTTATGTCCTCAGTTGTGGGGGAGGAGGAAGCCAAGGCCCTTGGGAACAGAGGATGTGCTTTCCATGGTGAAGCGTCATTGCCTTTATTTGGAGGGGTCGCCAGTGGTACTGGGGCAGTGATTTGTCCTTTGCTGGCAGTGCGTCTGGGCCAGAGTTCAGCCTGGAGGGAGCACTCCACGGACCAAGTTTGTGACTATAATTCAGAAGCCACCACAGCTCTGAACCCCCTCACAGCTCCCTGTTAAGGGATGCCCTGGGTGGCCTCCTTCTGAGGTCTCCTTCCCAGTGGACGATGGCGGGTCGGCACGCCCTGTAACCTGTCCTGTTTTATTACACCTTGATAAAGTCCTTTATGGGATATCACTATTTTTGGTGCCCATTTTTCCCCCTATTTCATTTTTTTCCTTTTTACTTTCAGCTGGTGGTAAGCTAGAAGCTGGGCCCCTTGCGTGTAGAAGTCCCTTTACATATGCAACCTAACTGAGTCCTAAATGTGGCTCTGCACCTTGGTTTTATTTGAACTCATTTCACAGCTGAAAGAACTGCCACAGCCAGGTTGAGAAGCAGAGAGCAGTCCTAAGGGGCAGAGCTGGAGCCCACCCTGGGGCTGGCGCATGCTATTTTGGCCACACCTGGAGGCCTTGTTGGCACCTGGTATCATAATGTCATGAACAGTGTCGAAAGGGTCCAGACAGCAGGCAAGGCTCATGACAGGAGTCCCTGGACTTGTTGCCAACTTGCCCTTTAAACTCATGTCCCTCCTCCCACCACTCCCCCACCTCTCTCGAATGGGGTACTAACTTCCAGGTTCCTGGAGGAATGAATTTAACCCTTCCCTACTCACACACACACACACACACACACACTCCTGAAGAGCCAGTGGTACCCAAGCCAAACAAGAATATGAAAGGCAGGGACCCCGAGAAGCAGAGTGTCCAGGGGAAGCCTGTCACCCTGGAGGGTATGCCCGGGAACCCATTGGAAGCAGCAAACCAGAGCATTTGGGGGAAAGTGTCTTAAGAAGAATGACTCACTTACCTCTTGGAGCCCCTTGCCGTGCTGAGCCAGGATGCTTAAATTATTTAATACTGAAGTATTTGCACTTGTAAAAAAAAAAAAAAAAAAACAAGGGAAGAATATAAATCTTCCTTCTTTCAGGGAAGGGAGAAAGTCTGAGAATCAAAACAAAACAAAACAAAAATATTCTCAAGGTCTAAGTGCTCTCCCAGCGGCTGGGGCTTCTCCTCAGGTTGAATTTCCTCTTCCTGGTTTACATGTCACACAGATGGTGTGGGCTGAGGGGGAGGGAGCTGACACTGGGGCATCACAAAGGAAAACCACCCCTGGGCAGCGTTTTTTCCATGTTTCCTGCCTTTAATCTCAATTCAGAGACAGGAAAGAGCTCTGGAGCGGGGATGCTCCAGTTTGAGTCCTGGCCCCATCGCATCCCCACTCTGTGACTTGAACATCAACCTCTCTCAGCTTCGGCTGGCTCACTGGGAATGCGGGAATAGGATTCCCTCCCTCAGAGGGTGTGTGTCCTGAGGATTAAATGAGACAATGGATCTAGGAGGTTTTAGAACAGTGCCTGTCCCACTAGCCTATAGGTGTTTGTTAAATAAAATAAATAACTGGCCAGTGTGGGTGGGGTTTCCCAGGTAAGAAAGTAAGAGGGTGAAGGGCTGGCTGGCTGGGTGGCGACCCGACGCCCGACGCTGGTGCCGATTTGCTTGCTGTCTGTGTGGCCTTGGAGAGATCATTTAAGGCCTCCTCTGCAAAGTGGGGCTGGTGCTCTCTCCTCTGCAGTCATGTGCTGAGAATAAGGAAAGGGAGGGAGGAAGTATCAAAGTGGGGGCCAACATGTGGTCTTGGGAACATTTAGGTCATGGAGTCCATGCTGGGTCAGATTCCTGGGACTCCTCTTCTATCCACCACTGGTGAGCCAGGAACAGAGGACAAGGGAAAAGTAGCTGGTCCTGCTCATGCTCAGCCACCTGACCACATGGGCTCCCTCCCCCTGCCATCACTCATTCAGAACTTGGGCCATGCAGGGGTTGGGAGGTCACAGGGCCCCGCAGCATCCAAAGGTGCCAGGAACTGGAGGGCCCTCTGATGGCATCCACGGCAGGTGCTTGTGCTGGGCCGGGCACTGGAGGCCCAGGCTGGGTCTCTGTGTCTCCCTAAGCTGGCATGGTTATGGCTGGTTGGCTGGCGGCTAAGGTGCCATCCTGGGACTGAGAGCATCACTGCTTCAGAAGATGCTGCCTAAGTTAAGTGTAGGTAATATCAAATTCTCGAGGCGGCACACAGATCAAAATGAAAGCAAATTGGAATTACTTAATTCTGAAGAGCTGTTTATTGAGTTGTGGTAATGTACCTGGGTCTACATTAGATGACTCTGTAATTGAGGTTTCGCTCGATTGACAATCCGGCCCCTCAGCCTACCTGTTCCACACCAGTGCTCATAAATGCACTTCCTCTCTCCCCGTCTCTGCGTTTCCTGCTGTCTTCGATTTCAAGGTGTTTCAGCTTATCCCAAGGACGGAGGTGTCTTCAACCAAAGTTATGCAGATGCATCCTGATGAACATCTGCTAACATAAAGAATTTGTGGTTGGTAGTGATTTTTAAATCCGTCTTCCAGTTCCATTTAACAACCTGCCGTGGGCTCAGAACCCTCTCATCAATATGCGGGTTAGTGCCCGGAAGAAAGCTAATGTTGGCGCTGGGAGTCAGGTGTTCTGATTTAAATACTGATGTGACTTCCTACCAAGGTAGGAAGAGTCAGGAGTAGGACTTTTTGGTTGTAAACACACCCGAATTTCAATTCAGTCCTGCTCTCAGCTGTCTGTGTGACTTCAGGCAAATTACATATTCACTCTGGGCCTCAGTTGCCTCATCTATTCAACGGGGCTGAATGTATCTAAATGGATTCCCATGAGAGGGAGGCAATATATGTATAGATCCTAGTACAAAGTGGACACCATACCGTTATATCTGTGACTATTGATCATCATATTTTATGGTTATTATTAAGGGTATTACCAAAACACATTGTTCATTTTTCCTTGTCCTGCTTAAAGGAGAGCTTACCTGTACTATGGAAGTCTGAATTTAGTCCTCTGAAGGCCTCTCTCCTCTGAGATGGGGTTGGGGTCCTCAAGTGCACCCCACAGGTCGAAGTCATTTGCAGAAATCCTTTACTTATGTTGGGCTTTTTATTTCCCCCTATCATTCTGTTCCAGTATTTAACGCCTCCTGAGGTTGTACCAGGTTGGGCACGTCGAGTCTACCACCTGGGATGGCAGCAGTGGATGAGCGTGGCTGCTCCATTCTGGAGCCCATGCTCACTGCTGACCACTGCCTTGACATGGCCCGTTTTGCTCACATCGCTCGTCCAGCTCCTCTTGGCATTTGAGTTCACAGCCCCTGGTTTAGAGCTCGCATGGCTGGAGTAGCTGCCTCATTCCTGTGTTCATTTGTAATAGTTTATTGGGCCCTAACTAAGTGTCAGGTAGGATGATAAGCTCCTGGTCTAGCAGGAAGAATCATGCAAACCTGTGACGCGTGGCCATCTTGTTTGCATCAGGCACCTACTACACTGTCTAACTAATCCTATCAACAATTCTACGATATAGGTGCTGTTAGCATCCCCCTTTTACAAATGAGGGCATGGAGGCTTAGAGAGGTTGAGTAACTTTCCCAAGGTCACACAGCTTATGCCTGGCAGAGCTAGGATTTAAAGCTAGGCCTGCCTGTGCCTCACACCATGCCCTTTCTTCTATATCACATTCTTTTTTTTTTTTTTTTAAGATTGGCGCCTGAGCTAACAACTGTTGCCAATCTTCTTCTTCTTCTTTTTTTTTTTTCCTGCTTTTTCTCCCCAAATCCCCCCAGTACATAGTTGCATATTTTAGTTGTGGGTCCTTTTAGTTGTGGCATGTGGGATGTCACTTCAACATGGCCTGCCGAGCAGTGCCGTGTCCATGCCCGGGATCCGAACCAGTGAAACCCTGGACCACCAAAGCGGAGTGTGTGAACTTAACAACTTGGCCATGGGGCCGGCCCCCCATACCACATTTCTTATACAATCCAATATGGTAGATCTTGTGATCTGGTGTGAGCTGAAGAAACACAGAGGGTGGAAAAATTAATGCAGTTTGGGAAAGTCCTGTAAGGTTTCTCAGAGTGGTCCCATCTAAGCTGGGTCCTGTGGCCTGGCAGGCTCATGAGCAGGGACACCCTGGGTCACAGCTTTGAGACATGAGTGGGTGACATGTTTGAGGCAGGAAATGTAGGCAGGGGACATTTGCAGAGTCTTTGTACCAGAGTCAAGTTGGAGCTTTGTTTTGTAGGAGTCGGGGGCTTCAATGGACGCCCCGGTCTATGGTCCATGGACAGTAGCGCACACACACTCCTGAGTCTGGAGCTCTGCATCTGTCTATTCTCTTTCCTGGTCCTTGCCTGTGCCCAGGGGAAAGCTGTTGTCAGGCAGGTGACTTTGGTAAGAGACGCTGCCTGTGTTTCGAAGAGGAGTGAAGATTAGAGGCATCCAGGACTGGGACTCCTGGAAGCAGACTTGGCAGAGATTTGAGTGCAAGCAGTTTATTTGGGATGTAGAGAGGTGAGGCAGGGAAAAAAGGACGGTCAATAAAGGGGGCATTTTCAAGGGACCACTGTGGGCATCTGGAGCCGGATTCTGGGGGAACTCTGAGATTCAGTGTGGACTTCTAAGAATGGAGGGAGCTGGCTATTTGCCCCATAATCCCCCCACAAGTCGTTGGTTGAGAACTTCTCCTGGGGCGTTAATTTCTTGGAACTTCCAGGCTGTTGCTCAGGACAGAGGGGCCTCCCAGGGCTTTGGTGAGAGCACACAGCCACTGAGATTCGTGGGATACCACAGCTTCTGCTCCTGCAGAAGCATCTGCAGCCTTCCGAGGTGACCAAGGCTGCCGGCCCCATCTCATCGGTGAGAGCAGCCATGGAAGGAAGACAACTGCCTGCTCAGAGAAGAGGGAAAGCTGGCAACCCCTGAGCATTCGGCTTGGACAGCCACAGAGCTCTGCAAAGGCTGCCGGCAGAACCGGACTCGGAGCATCCATTCCTGTTCTCCGCCAGCCCTCAGCGCCAAAGACGAGCTGGGGGCTGTATCTCTCAGAGGTCAGAGAGCAGGCTTGGGGTAAAAGAGCCTCGGCTGGAATCTGGCCTCTGCTTTGTAAACCCCCCTTTCTAAGTCCATCTAGAACCCCTCCACTCTCCAGCTTTGTGGGCCATATAGGTTCTGTTGCAACGACTCAACTCTGGTGTTGTAGCAAAAGCAGCCACAGAAAATATGTAACTGAATGAATGTGGCTGTGTTGCAATGAAACTTTATTTACAGAAACAGGCACAGGGCTGTATTTGGTTCCTGGGCCACAGTTTGCTGATCATTGCACACGGGGGGACCAAACCCTCCTCTCTTTTCAGTTGGATGACTATGCCAGCTTCCTCCCTGCTCCCCTCATGCACCACTGAGGTCTGTTCTCTATGAGCAGCCTGGGTGATAGTTTGGAAACAAGTTAAATCATAGCATCTCCCTGTTCAAAACCCTCTAGTAGCTTCTATCATACTCTGAATAAAATCCAAACTTCTTAACACAGTCTGTAGATCTGGCCCCTCTCTATCCCTCCTGAACCCCCTCCCCACATTTGTCCTCTCACGCTCCTCTCTAACCACGTTGGTCCATTTCCTCTTCCTTGAACCACACCAAGATAATCCTGACCTCAGGATCTTTGCACTTGCTGTTCTCTCTTTGCCTGAAATGCTTTTCTTCTAGATAATTGTGTGGCCCATTTGTTTTATTCACTGTGGTCTCTGCTCAGACATCAGCTTCTCAGAGAGCCTCCCCTGACCACCTTATCTAAAAATAGCACCTATCCCTACCTCTTGTAACTCTGTGTTGTTGTACTAGGCTGTGGGTTTCTTCCTAGCTCTCATTGCTGTCTGTCATTGTCATTCACATCTGTATATTGCACAAGCTCCTGTAGGAAGAAGCTCTGTAGGTCTCGCTTCCTGTTGGATTCACGACACCTAGGACAGTATCCAGCATGTAGCAGGTGCTCAAACACGTGCCATATCCGATGGAGAGTTTTCAAATCCTTATTTCGCAAGCAGGCAGTAGTGTTGCAGACTCCCCACCATTCTTTCCATTTCCAAGGTTCTCCTTGTTGTTTGAGCTCTAGGTTTTTCTCCTACCTCTGAGCAAGCTCTGTCTCCTTTATGGGTACCTCTTTATCTTCTCCTTTAAGTGTTGTTTTTTCCCTTCATTCTTTTCTTCCTAGTTATGGAAGCTGTGAGCTTTGTAATTCTCTGCGTTCCTCCAATGGCCTTCCTCTGTTCTGCTTTGGTTGCAATTTGGGGTCTCAGTTGACCTGCCATAGCCATGCTCCTCATCCACTTTATCATGTGGCTATTTTGATGGTCTTTTTAAAAACCTCTGGGCCTTCTTCAGTGCCTGTTGAGGGAAGACTTCTCTCACGGTGAGCCCTCCCTGTTCCCCCCTGAGTCCTGCCTACTGGAGTAGACCTGCTGCAGCCTGTCTAAAAGCTGAGCACCTTTTCATGTCAGCCTTAGCCCACCTCCTCCCCCCAACTCCATGACTGACCTTGGCTTTCCTGGAAGACACTATTTCAGAGAAACCTCAGCATCTTCATCTTCTCTGCAGGCTGCATTCTCTGTAGGAAAAGATCCTGATGCTGGGGTTCTTATTTTTCTGTCTTTCTTCAACCATAGCTTTTATTAATGGGTTGCATCACTTTTTTTTTTTTTTTTTTGCTATGACTGCTATTGGCAAGAACACACAGATTGCAAATCAGAGGTCTTGGGTTCAAATCCTCGTTCTTCCCTATGTTATCTGTGTGAATTAGGAAAATCATCCCATGACTCTCTAATTATAAAATGGAACAGTAGTGCCAGTTCCCCTAGATTTGGGGGAGGGTCATATGTTCACCCTTTGTGAGCAAAGTTCTGTCCATCTGTTTATGCTTGTCTCCGTCAATCTCCATCTTCCCCACGTTTGCCAGCTGCCCGATCTTAGTCCCCGACTCCCTCGTTCTTGGATAACGTCACTGTTAGCTTTTCATGGGAAGAGAAAAATGACAGATGGGAAGAAAGTAGGAAACTTAACTTGGACATATGTGTGTGGGGGGGAGGCGAACCAGGAGATATCTATGTATATTGTATTCTATATGGGCACAAAGACCAGCTTATTTTTGAAAAAGCGTAAATGTGGATAAATAAAACCTGACAAGTATTGGTTTCCTTGAATTATTTTGACTACTTCATCAGCTGCATGCTGATGTGTTACATTAACACTTTTAACGCCTTTTGAAATTAAATCAAACGGCAATTGCATTAAATCCTCATTCGCTTGGAACATTACCCTCCTGTGTTCAAATGGAAGAATGATCTGGGTAATGGAATGAGCTGCAGGGTGTGTAGTTCGCTAACATTTGTGGACCATTTATTGCATGCCAGACGCTGCACTGGATATTTCACATGCGATTCCATTTAATCTTCATCTGTTCCCGTGTTTCCGATGAGGATGCTGGAGCCTGATTACCCAGCCTGTGTACCGTCTCACAGGTCTGTCCTCTTCCTACTGTAACTGAGACTCTTTCCCGATGCTTCTAATGCTAATTTTCCATAATGTTTTAATCTGTGGCAGATATACTTGGAATATTGTTTCTGAGGACCTACGTTTCAGGCTCAGTTAAACTCAGCTACACCGCAGACCCCAGATGTGGGAAGGATGCTCCAGGTCACTCTCTCTGTCTCCTCACTGGAGCCTAATTCATCTCTGAAATGTTACAGCCTCTGCCTAGATACTCAACGGTCCTTAACTGAGGGTGATTTTGCCCCCCACGGGTCATTTGGCAATGCTTTGAGATATTTTTAATTGTCACACCTGGGAAGAGAGTACCAGTATCCAGTGGGCGGAGGCCAGAGATGCTGCTGGACTTCCTACAATGCACAGGACAGCCTCCACCACAAAGAAATCTCCAGCTCCAAAGGCCAGTTGTGCTGAGTGAGGTTGAGAAACCCTGACCCAGACTGCTTCCCATGAGGAGGCGTCTTTATCTCTGATGCCCTCGTCTTCATCTGCATTCCTGTGGGCTTCTGGCCAGGTGGAGCGTGAGATGTGGGAGGAAGAAGGTAGAGCTAGTTATGTGGCTATGAAGAAGCGATTCAGCTTCTCTGAGTCTCAGTCTCTCTGTCTGGAAAATTGACATTTGATTTCTGGTTTACTCTGACTTGTGGCTCTGGGCCTCTGCTCTCCCTTGTTCTCGCTAGACACTCGTGGAGACCCAGGAAAAGGAAAGTTCAGACCACCTCCCTCATACTGGGAACGTGAGAAACTCTGGGTCGCTCTTAGGCCAATAAAGCTGCTAAGTGTGCTCCAGACCTGGAGCCCCTCTTCCACTGAAGTTGTGATCTTCACTGGAGTTGTGATCCAGAAGCAGCTGCCTAACCAGGGACTACGTTTCCCAGCCTGCCTTGTTCTTAGTAGGGCCTTGTCATTCATTGTGGTCAAAGGAAGGTTAGCAGAGATGCTGTGCATCCTTTCAGAGTTAAAGTGTTTAAAAAGTAGAGAGTCATTCTCCACACTCCCTCTTCCCTCTTTGGTTGGCTGGATGCAGACAACTCCAAGCCCCTAGAAGGTGGCAGAGTCAAAATATCAAACAATCGTGGGTCCCTGAATCACCTTGCGGAGAAAAATTGCATGCTGCTTAAGCAGGCCTGTTATTTAAACATAATACGCTCTTATCGTGTTAAGTTGTTACTGAAAGTTCCGTCTCTGATCCTGATGTCAATCCAAATAATGAGGACAGAGTCTTGGGAGAAGAAAGAAAGCCTTTACTTTGCCAGGCAGAGGGAGCAAAGCAAAGGGCTAGTGCCCCCAAGTTGCTTGCTCCCCATTAAGAAATAGGTAGGGGTTTTTATTTAGGGTTTTAGGTAGGGAGGCCATGGCCTTCTTGGTCAGTGTTTTACCATTGGCCTGTGTCTGGGGCTGCTTCCAGTGGAGGAGACACAGGATTTCTCAGATGAGTGTCCTTGGCTGTTTATCTCCATGGGGGAAGGCAGACTCTGACGTCAGGAAGCCGAGAAGTTGGGCCTGGGAACCTTCGGTTTCTTGACACTCTCTGGACGTTAGTTTCTCCCTAAAAGAACTTCAAGGTCCTGTGATTAGCCACAACTTTGGTGGGAGCCCAGTGTGAGGCCATCTGGACTTGGACAATTTGTAACTTCTATTTGGTTGTAAAGCTCAGAGAGTCAGAGGTTAAAGAAGGGAACATTTACACATGAGTGTAACTAAAGACCCAGGGAACTGGGAATGCAGGCTTTTAGTTTTAACCCCATACATGCCAGGTTCACTGTAGGGGAACCAATATCAGGGCTGATATTAACTAAGAGCTGGTAACAAAGCTACTGCTCTCTGGGGTTTATTTGTTACAGGGGCTAGTAACAGTAATTAATACAAGTTGATCAAGAAAAGTCATTAGCAACCTCCCCCAGCTTATCTCTTGAACCAAAGCTTTCTAGTCTACTTCAAAAGAGGTGAAAAGATACTTCTTCCTTCTCCCACTGACACTGGGCTCAAGGGTCCATGTTCTGGACAACCTGAAAGCTGCACAATTATTTTTTTTTTTTGGTCAGTTGTTGCGTTTATAAAGATTAAAATAAAGTGTCTCTCTCCAACCATTATTTATTGATGTAGAGTCTAAAAATCCCACAACAATATGTGAGGGCAGAAATTGTGTGTTTATGTTAAGGAAAGGAGTCGAGATGGCCTTGGCTGCGGCCCATGAAGCTCAGGAACTATGGGAGCTCAGGTAGAGTCTGGCCAGATGTGACAGCTTGGAAGCTCAATCCAGAAGGCTGGGTCTTGCATTAGGAGTCCAAGGACCAGTGATACCTCTGTCAGGTGTATCAGGGTTTAGGACACCAACCATATATAGGTGAACAAGAGAGCAGAAAGGCTGGACAGGGGTTGGTCTAGGGCTCTGGTCCCAGGAGGACTTGATCCGTGAGGTAGGATGTCTACGTGA
This sequence comes from Equus caballus, assembly GCF_041296265.1. Classification (NCBI taxonomy): domain Eukaryota; kingdom Metazoa; phylum Chordata; class Mammalia; order Perissodactyla; family Equidae; genus Equus; species Equus caballus. The sequence continues at coordinate 33,375,468 of NC_091705.1, read as the reverse complement.
ACAGTCCGAGTCAGCCGAGCTGGCCATGGGAGCTGTCCTCATGCCCAGATTCCCCCAGCACACTACCTCTTCAACCCAAACCAGTTTACCTACCAGTTGAGCCCAGTGACTCCAACTGGGAATGGATGGGATGAGGAGAAGGGCAGAGTAAAGCATTATGCACTTCAAAAACAAGCACCATCAATCATTTAGAAATGATCCTCATGAAGAAATCATGACAATACATGTAAAAATAAAAGCTGGAGCAATTAGCAGGAGGCAGATGTCAAAAAGCATTTGCGGGGTAGTGGGGTCCCAAGGTAATCAGTGGGGTTCGTTATGCCCACACTGTTGTTTCTAAAGTCCACGCTCATGTCCCCTGCCCAGGCTGTGCTCCCATCCTGATCCAGGGAACTGGGAGCCAGTGCTCAGGTGAGGTTTCGCTTAGAAGGGAGATAACCTGCATTTTACTGCTAATTAGCTTTGAATAATCATTTGTCTGGGCCTCAGCTTTCCTATTTGTCAAAAGAGTAGGCTGTATGCAAGTGGGTTTCAAGCTTATTCGCCCCCTTAAGCAATAGCACGCCTTCCTAAAATAGTATGAGAAACAAATGACGTAGCTCTGCGGAATCATCGGGCTCCTAGAATAGTATAAAATCTCTGTTTCCCCACCACCTGGGCAGGTGGATTTTTTTGCTTCTTTAAAGGTGTTTTTTTTTTTTTTTTCCAAACACATATGGTCCTCCTCCTTTCTCAAGCTTTCCTGGACCCTGATAGAAACATGGGGCTAGAATTTGGCCTCTTCTCTTTGAAATGAAGTGTGCTTGCACCAGCTTTTCATTATCAATCAGAGTCGCAGGCCTGTTGCTTTCTCTGTGTATCCAGAGGCAGATGTGATTTGCCTGTGGCCCAGTAAATGGAAGCACTCCTTCCTGATGGAGCTTGGCCCAGTGTGTGGAGCAGGCCATTACTAGCAGAGCGGCCGGTCGTCTGTTGTCAGCGAGGAAAAGCCTCCTGTTTGAGTTAATCAGCGGTAAAATGTGCTCTGTGGTTTGCTCTTCTAGTCTCTCAAACATGTGAGCAGGGAGCCGCTGGGCTCCCAGTGAGACAGGACTGGGCTTTGCTGTGTCTTCACTAGCAGTTAAAATGCCCTTCCTAAGGGGAGGCGAGGAGGCCACACTTTAGAAACAGGCAGGCAGGTCTGACTGTTGCCTCTGCTCGCTTCTTGCTGTTGAATTAAACTCTGCAAGTGACCGAGCCTCACTTTCTCTATCTGTAAAAGGAAAAGAATGATGTTCCTTGCCTCTCATTTTCCCAGTAAAATCAACTATGGAAATCGCACAGCAAGACCTACTTCATACCAGCTGGGGAGGTTCAGAGATTCACGTGAAAATGTTATTCTCTGTACTGTTTATTTTGCCTCCTGGGTGGGAGGAATGTTACACTTCTCAGGCTCCTGCATCCAGATTGGGCCAGAGGAAGGTGTGCCAAAGTGATAGATGCCCTTTCCAGGCCAGACCTATAGAAGACTCTCCTGTGTGTGAGCCCCACGTTTTCCTGTTGGGACCTCGGAGCCCACGAGCTGAGGCAGGGAGAAGCCTGGATGCCCGAATGATGTGTGGAGCCCAGAACCACCTCTCCCCACCCCATAACCTCACTGTGCTGGGACGTGAATGAGCAGTAGCTGAACCAGCCATGACTGATCGAACTGATGCTGGTGGGACAGCTGGTACTGCCAGGAGGCCCGGTCCATTACTCTTTTGGGGGCTCTGAGCTGACCACCTCCTTTGCTCTTCACCTTTCTTTTCCTAGATGAGCTAATACAGTCCATTAAGTGACCAAGCAGGCTTGAAGGCCTGGGGACAAGGTTGACTCTTCCAGATATCTTTGCATGTCTCTGCTGAATCCTAGGCTCTGATTTTATTCCTTGATTTCTGAGACAAGCAGAGATGAAGGAAACTGCAGGATGCCCACCTCCCAGGCCTTGACCCACACCCACAAGTCAGTTGAGAATGGACTTGATCCTATTGCCTGTGCCTGGGAGCCCCATCTTTAGAGCCCCAACCCCAAGCTACCACCTTTCTCGCCCTTCCTTATCCAGCCATGACTGTAGGACTCCTGCTTAGCTCCTCGTCCCCACTGTGATCAGTGCCCTACCCTACGGTTTCCAGAAGCCACAGAGAAGCAGCTCATAGATACACCTGTAGTCATTGTCTTTGCACAGGAGGGCCCATGTCATGGGTTCCTAGGGCTGGATCTGAGAAGAACTCCCTTAATCCCAAATTTATTTGCAACCACAATGCCAACAGAAGTTACCCTGCCCATTGAGATCTGGGTGGAATAAGCTCTCTTTCAAATTTTTGCCTGTTCCTGGGGGTTCATATTATGGTCTATTCTGACTTTATCTGGTCTCCATTCCCACTGCCTTTCACTGTCGATTACCTCTCACTCCTTACTTTCTCTCTGCTCCGCACCATCCCAATTTAGAACTCAGTCCCCTTTCCTTAATTTTTCCCCATCCTTTCTTGTGCGCGCGCGCGTGCACACACACACACACACACACACACACACACACACGTTCTTTGTGGTGTAGCAGACTTTTGAGGATTTAGGGCAAGGCAAGGGGTTCACAGCACAGAGATGCAGATGCCCCCAAATGGCATGAGGTGTGTCTGCTCTGGCCACCCCCTCAGGGAGTTCTTGGTGGCTCTGCCTTGTCTGAAGTCTCCGGCCTCCTGCCGTGGGGCCCCGGCTCCTCCCTCTCTTGCTTCCTCAGAAGCTCTGAGGCAGAGCAGTCTGGCAGCAGGCAGTTGCCTCAGGACCTGTTTGCACAGCTCCCTTCTGCCAGCCCCACTTGCCAGTTATCCCCGTATTGGCTTTGGATTAATTCCCTCTGGCAGATGCCTGCCTCTACTCTTGCCTTTCTTCTGCATCTCAGAAGCACCCCATTTCACTGCCAGGATGGGGCCCACCCTTGCCTCTGTCCTTGACACCTACCTGGGTCTGCAGCTCTCTGTGGGCCACAGCCCTGCCCACACCCTCACTCTTGTCCTGCCAATACTGTGTGGTTATTGACATAATCAACAGCAGGAGGCCTCAGCTGGGGCTGCTCTGTGAGGTTGGAGACGGGGAGCCATTCACAGTCTGGACCGTCTGAGAGGTGAGTGGCAGCAGCCCAGCTCTAACTGGATGCAGTCCCAGAGGCAGGTTATTGGCCCAGGTCCCCAGGATGCTCAGGCCTGGAGCTACCTCTGTGTGGTCACATCCCAAAGCTGGAATGATGGACCCAGGGCTCTGTCTCCTCTCTGCACTTCCTGTTCTGCTCGTTCCCCCTTGACGTTATTCTCATACATGCTCATGGGCAACGTTGGGGGCACATGGGGGGCTGGCAACTCTGGATCCACACCTTCTAGTTTAACATCCTCAAGGGTAAGAGAGTTTACTTCTCTCTGTATCTGAACATCAGTCCCAGGAAAGGATTCTGATCATCCTTGCCTGGATCAAGATCCAATGCTGGAGCAACCATTCTGCCTGGTGGAAGGGCCCTGCCAGAGTCAGGTGCCGGAGTCTGCAGCCAGCAGGGCAGGGGGTGAGTCTAGGCCCTCCGGGAAGAGGCAGAGTGGGGCAGGAGTCCTGCTTCTAAAGAGGGATTCTGGGCAGGGGCAAAGGCGGGGCTGCCTTGGCAAAGGCCCTGCCTGTGGGGGCTTTCTAGAGTGGGCGGGGCGGGAGTCAACCACAGGAAGGTTTCGGATGGACTGCTAGGTTGTGGTCTACAATCTGGGTTCCCTGGTTTCAGGCTTAAATAACCATGATGTGCTTTAATTTTGTTGTTGTTGTTTTAGTGAATTTCACACGGACGCAAGGCCATTTTAGAACCAGATGAGTTCAGAACTAAGTTATCTCTCTCTGTCTGTCCCTCTCAGAGTCCAGTGCCTCTCAGTGGTGGCGTCTCTTTCTGCCTTTGCCTCTGTGCCTGTGTTTTCTGACTTCCTTTCTCGTGTCCACATCCTCCTCTCTCCTCTCATCTATGTCTGCCCAGCCTGCCCATCACCCTCTCTTGCCACCTTTCCTGTGCATTCAGAAGGTCACCAACAGGGAACTCAGTTCCCTCTGCCCTGCTCGTCAGAGTCCTCTGGCAGGACATCTCCTCCTGGAAAACGCAGTCCCTCTTCCCGTTCCTGTCCTCACCCTCTTCCCTGCCCTCCCCTCCTTCTCACTCCCTCTGCCTCTGTGCTCTCCATCTCTCCCTTTCCTTACTTGTTAATGTCTTGTTGCAGGACAGTGTTTTGGGTGACACCAGCCTTAGCCACACCAATGGAGTGGTTGGCTGAGCCTCCTTCAGTTCCAATGCCTGGGTTGCAGGGGTGGGGTGCACACATGTGTGGAATTAGCGTCTCCCTATGAGCCTTCTCTGATCAAGGACAGCAAGCAATTAGCACCATTTGCTACTTTGTTAAACCAGTACAGAAATAGATACCTGGACAAACTTGTCTCACTCTCCAAATGCCCCAATTAATTGACTGATCAGTGAGGTAGATGTTTGTTAAACAACCTAATATGTCCCGAGAATCTTCTAGACACAAAGGACACCAAAGAGCTTATGGAGACAGGGCTTCTGTTATCTTGAAGGGAACATTCTAGAGGAGGAGAAAAGAGGGAAATGAGTTAACACGTGAGATCATTTCAGAGAGTGATAGGAATGTGGTTCTTGGTCTGTAAATAGCGAGTGCCTCGTGGCAGGGGCTGATTGTACATATGCCTGCAGCCCCAAACAAGCCACAAGGTGACTTGTACTCAAAGCCCAGCTCTGCCAGTTGCCAGCTCTGTGATCCGGGTGTGCCACCGAGCTCCTGCAAGTCTGTTGTCCCATCTACAAAGTGAATGCAATGGGGTTGACCTCTCAGGTCGGTTGTGAGGTGTGAGCAAGGCAATGTGGCCAGAATAGTAGCTGGTGGCTCCCTACTCTCAGGGCTGACACCAGTCACCTCCTGGCCCTATCTCCCAAGGAGGGGTCAATTTGGAGTTGGAGCACTTCAACTTGCCACTCTCCAGGCAGCTAACTGTACAGATTCAATCTGCTATTGTATCAGATTCTTAGGGCTGCCTTAACAGATTGCTACAAACTGGGGGGCTTGAAATAACAGCCATTGATTCTCTCACAGAACTCTAGAATCCAAGTGTGGGCAGGATTGGTTCCTTCTGGAGACCCTGAGGGAGAATCCATTCCATGCTTCTCTTTTGGTCGTTGCTGGCCATCCTTGACGTTCCTTGGCTTGTAGACACGTCACTTCAATCTCTGCCTCCATCACCACGTGGCCTTCCTCCCTCTGTGTTTGTCTCTGTGTCTAAATGTCCTTCTTCTTATAAGGACACCTGTCATTGTGTGAGGATCCACCCAAATCCAATATGACCTCATTATAGTTTGATTACATCCGAAGCTTGATTACTTTCCAAATAAGGTCACATTCACAGGCACCTGGGGATTAGGACTTGAGCATGTCTTTCTGGTGGATGCAATTCAACCACAACACCTCCTTATGTTTTATAGGTGTGAAATCTCCCCTCCCACTCCTCCTGAATTATTCTCATGTGTCTTTGCTTCTGCAGAATTCAGGTACCTTCTTTTATGATGAAACAGAGACGTGTATCTTCCCAGGTGTGAGCTGTGGCCACAGCCTCACCTGGGAGATGAGAGCAGGCAGGAGACGGCTAAGGCTGTGGCTAGGAGGCTTTGGCTGGTTCTTTACCTCCCTTCTTCTGTCTCTCAGAGTTTGTCCCCTCTTCTCTTTCATGTCCTTTCTGTACCCTACCATCAGGTGCAAGCCTGTCCTCCCACCTCTGGTGGCCCCACTGCCTACAGAAGGAGGCGCCCTCCATAAATTGGACCCTGTGCCTTTCCAGCCACATGAACCCCTTCCATGAGTCCCCTTCCTGGACCACATCTCACAGATTTGAGTCCCACTGCTGACTAGTGACATCACTACTCACATGACCTTCCAACGTGCCTAGTTCTTGGCTTTCCGATTCTTCCTTGCCTACACGTGCTATCCAAGGTGACCTCTCTAAACTGCATAGCTTTTAGCAAATGTGTCAAGTTCCTTGGACTCTGGGCTCCATGAGGGCAGGCACCGGGTCTGTGCTTGCTCATCCTGTGTCTCTAGTACTCGGCACATGGTAGGCACTGAGTGGACATTTGTTGTATAAATGCCCCAATTATAAGACCTCAGTAACTCCCTATTGCTTACTGCTTCTTTGGAAGGATGAGCAAAGCCCTTTGTAATGTCTTTTCTTCCAGACATTTACACTGCACCTGGGCTGGAAAGCAGCCAAAATTGTTGTTGTGAGCCTCTGTGCTTTTGCAAATGCTGTTCTCTTTCCCTGGAATATCCTTCCCTACTTTGTCACCCCTTTCATACCTCAGCCCAGGCGTTTTCCCTCCAGGACTGCCTTCCCTGGGAACCTTCGCCACCATTGAAAGTTAGGTTAGGTGCCCCCAAATCTCTGTCCACCCAGCAGGAACCCCTACTAGCCTGTAATGTCATTGAAGGGAAGGGCTGTATCCAGTTCATCTCTTTATTCCCATGATCACTGTGCAAAGGAGGAGTTCTTTTAGTGGGTGTCCCCATGAATTCAAATAGATCTTCTTTAATGTGTACCAAATGATAAAGATGTCCCAAATAACCCATAATTATTATGTTTTCTGTTCTCTAGATGGGGAATCAGAGACTCCGAGAGGTTCAGTGACCTGGCTAAGGGCACACAGCTAGAGTGGAGTTGGTGGGAAGAATGGCCCCAATTTCTCTTGGGGGAAGCACATACTCAGGCACACAGGAGGGCACATGCCAGGGTGTGGGTGGTCCACGCAGAGATGCAGGAAGCCCTGGGGGAGGCTTGGCTCTTGGCCACGCCCTTGTGGAGATTGTGGGCACCAGCAGCTGCAGCCGCTGCCCTCATCGTGATTCTCAGGAGACTCCTGGGCTAATTGCTCTTTCAAGTGTCGCTCTTGCCGTTCAGCGCGTGGGGGACATAGTGTTTGTAGCAACTGCTAATGACAGGGCTACCGAAAAGGACTATTTTTGGAGGTAAGCTTCAGCCTAAAAGAAATAAAAATAAACATTGAGCGTTTTTTTTTTTTAAGAAAAATATGTAGAAAAAAATCAATTCCATTTCAACATGCTCTCCTTCCTCGTGAGGGTGGAGTGGGAATTTAATCTAGGACTGAGGTCAGGGGGCCTGGGTTTAAGTCCTGGCCCTGCCGTGAGCTCAGTTTTCCCTGGGATGTCATCTTCTCCAATTCCTGCTGGTCCCAAGGAGAGCTATGGGGTCAGATCTGCAGCCTCTTCCCTCTTTTCTAGTCACAGCTGGCCCCCTCCCAGTTCTTAGAGCAAGTCTGGACCGGGCAAGGGGCGTCAAGCTTTCCCAGGCCACTTCTAAGTAGCAGCCCCCCAAATTCTGCCTCCTCTGCCTCAGCTTTATTTGAGGTTCAGTGAATCATCAGCAGATGCCCCTACTAATGATGGTAATGATACTAATTTTGATCACATCTAACACACACTGAGAGATTACTATGTGCCAAGCCTCTCTGGAAGATTGTGTTGTTCTGCAAATATTTACTTTTCCTGATCCCAACCCACGGGCAAAATGCACTTCCTGATTGACAGAGCCCCATCCACTTTGAGCTTGGTCATGTGACTTGCTTTGACCAATAGAATGTGGGCAGAAGGAACTGTGTGCCAGTTCCAAGAAGAGGTCACATGTTTCTGCTCCCCCACATGCCAGCTGCCATCCATCATTAGAAGACCCTGATGCAGGCAGTAACTGCTCTTTCAGCCTCACTCCTGGAATGAGGGGCACAGGGACCAGATTCGAATCCAACCTGGAGCCAAGCTACACTCACCCATAGACCTGACAGCAAGAAATAAGTGTCTGTGTACGGCTTTAGGATTTAGGGATGTTTGTTACTGCAGCAAAAACTGACTAATACAGCATGTTTAAAAGATGATCTTAGATAATTCTCACAACAAGTCCTCTGAGGTAGGTATAGTATTACTTGATTTTACATATGGGGTTGGGCTAGATCTTTTACTTCTAGGAGCTTACTAAGCTCTGATCTTCTGTAATCCTAACCCTTGAGATCTGGCAGCATCAGCTGTCTGTTCGAGCTGTGGTCAGTGGGCCGTGAAGAGCAGCATCACTGGACTGGGTGTGGACATCAAGGCTCTACTGAGAGAATCTGAGGGCAAAAAGGGACTCCATCTCTTGAGTTCCCACTGGTGTTTGGAAGGGCTGAGAGCAGTCCTTCACACTCCAGAGAGAAACAGGCTTCTGGAAGGCTGCCTTGCAGAATTGGAGTCAGCAGTGCTCCACAGGACTTACTGTCCCAGAGGTCCCTGAGGATCCCACTCCCAGAGTCTTCGAGCTCAGCTGGAGTGATGGCCTGCGGAGACCTGGGGCCTGCTGGGCCATATGTAGAGCTAAGATGCTCCTGGGTCCTGGTGGCCATACACAGGGCAGCTAAAAGCTGTTCTAGGCAGCGAAGGAATCATTAAGGGGAATGTATCTCAGACGCGGTGTTATTGAGGCTTTACGTCTGAGTGGGAGACTTAGCTTCAGGATCTAGTTCCCGGATGGGACTCTTGAACCATCTCTGGAACAGCCTGAAGGGCCTCCCCATGCAACACCTGTTGTCACTAGGGCCTCCTGCCTACCCAGCCGAGGCCTGGATCCCTACTCCCAGCACATCCCTGCTTCTCCCCAGATCTGGGTCTTGCTATGTTAGGAGCTCAGAGGACCAATGTGCAGAGGATGGAATTGCATTTCCTATGTACTGAAGACGTGTGTGTGGATAAGCCCAAACAGTTCTCCATAGAAGCCTGTAGCCCCCAGTGGCTACAAGGGCAGCAGATGGAGCAACTGCAAAAGAATTATATTGATTGCAAGAAGTGAGAGTTCAAAATACCTTCTGGAAGGCAGGCAGCCCTTGGCTCCAGCGAGGTGCTAATGAGCTCCCCAGCCAGCTACAGCTCGACTTGCATCTTCCCAGCAAAAGACCCAGGGCTGGCATCAGAGAGGGCACCAGCAAGTGTGGGTGATGAGGTGATTAATGCAGAGCAGTTTCATGGGCTCATACCGGCTCCTCTCCTTAAATCTTTTGTTTCTTTTTCCTTTTATCTCCATAAGGCAAAGCAAAGAGCCAGGCATGCGCTGGGAATTCCTCCCTGTATCATGTTCTAATCTGTTTGCTTGTATAAATGAGCCAGGCTTTCAGAAGAGAGTGAACCTCCCTCCCCTAAAGGGACATTAAGTCCCAGGATTTGCCCCTGTGATCCTCCCCACCCTCCTGGCTCCCAGAGGCAAAGTCACCTGTTTCTATGCAGATGTCAGGATGCGCACGTCATCTGGAGGGCAGGTGGCTAACCCTTGTATTTGAGGAGGAGTTGTTTGAAAGCAGACATGTGCCAGCATATCGAATGGGCACCTTTACTTCCGCATGAAGTTGCATCATTGCGTTTTCATGCCGAGAAGCCTTCTCGAGACATCAGCTTTTCTATCTATCCATCCTAAGATTGGTACCTCATCTCCTGTGCAACCTGTGTGTGCTAGAGTGTGTCTTCAGCACAGAAGCAACAAGATGCAGCCTGGGAAAAGAGTACAGGATCTTTCACAGTTTATTCAAGTATAAACGTCTGTATTCCATTTTTTGTCTAGAATTTTTAAAAATCACTATACATATTTTTTGTTTTTCCATGATATACTTTACTAGCTCATGTTTAAATTCTGGATCTTTCAGCAGAAATCTCAGCTGTGAGCCCCTGAGCATCAGACCTACAGGGAAAGGAAGCCTGAGTTCTAATCCCAAATGTGCCTCCAACAGCAACAACGAGAAACTTCCAAATCCCTGACCGTGAACCAGCACGGTCCTTCTCCTTCAAAGCCTTTCCCTCTGCCATTCTCCTCGCTCTATGCCCCTTCACCTTATTCTCACACCGTCATCTTTCAAAGCTCAGTTTAAATGTCACCTTCTCTGTGAAGACTTCTTTAACTTCTCCAAACAGATAGGAACATTCCCTCTTCTTAGCTCTTTTGAACATACGTCTATTTAAAATATTCATTGTTGGGTTGTTAATTCATTTACTCAAATAGCTATTGAATGGCTACTCTATGCCTAGGTGTGATTGAAGGCACCAGAGATACAGGGATCCATCAAACTGACAAAATGAATACTGTAGACCAGCACTGTCCAATAGAACTTTCTGTGGTCATGGAAATCTATATCGGTACTGTCTGCTTTTTACAACTCAATAGCCACGTCTGGCTCTCAAGCACTTGAAATGTGGTTATTGTGATAGAGGAACTGAATTTTGGATTTTGTTTAATTTTAATTAATTTAAATTTAAGTAGCCACACGTGGCTAGTGGCTACCATATTGGACAGCACCATTCTCCAGGGAAAGATGGACTTTAAAGAATTAAAAGACCAATATATTATTACAAATTATGCTTAGGGGCATGTTGGAATCAGATAGACTATAGTGGCCGAGAATAAGTGGGGGGATTCCTTTTGGTAAGAGAACAAGAAAGGCTTCTTGGAGGAAGTGACTTTTTGACCTAAGACCTGGAGCGTGAGAAGATGTCAGCCATTTGAAGAGCAGGAAGAAGACCTTTCTGGGGAAAGGGGACAGTGAATAGAGAACACTAGACGTAGGAATGAGCATGGTGGGTAGTGGGAGTGAAGACTAGAGAGAGAGTCAGGGGGCGGATCACTCAAGTGTTAGAGGCCATGGGGGAGAGGCAGGAACTTGTTGGAGGTCCTTGTATCCTGTGAGAAAGAGCAGGGTGCTGAGCCCACCTCTCCTGGCTGTCAGCTCAGTACTTCTCCGGTGCCATGCTACCCTAGCCACGTGGGCTCCCAACCTTCACACACAGTGCCAGCCTGGTGGTGAACCTCATCTGCATTCTGTCTCCATCCGTGTCTCCAGCCTGACTTATTTGGGCCTGTCTGATTTATGTAGCTGCTGTACATGGGTAGTGCATGTTGGGCTCAGGGGCCTGCTCGTGTTTGTCTCTGTGAAAAAGAAATACTACTGTCTCCACCAGAGCCATCTTTTCTGATTGTGCCTGTCTGGTAGTTAAGATTCTGGGAGCATTTAGCACACGAAGGAATTGCTGTAATGACAAGTGGATCCTTCTTTAACCTCCACTTAATTGGATGAAGTGACAGCCCCAGCGAAGATTCAAATAAAATTTGGTGCAATTAGTCTGTGCTGAACGTCTGATGCCAGAACCAGTGTGAACATCTTGCAGCTGGTTCTTGGAACCGTGGACGAATCTGGCTGGACAGGATTTGACTGTGCTTGGGGGCCAGGTAAGGTGTTCGCTTCCTCTGCCCATCCTCCCATCTTCCCTGTGAGTTCTATGGATATTCTCTCCAGAAGTTTCCTTGAAGGAGGTTGTGAGAGGCACTGAGGCAGAGAGAGTGTCTTAGATTGGGTTCCCTGGAAACAAAGTCTGAGACAGAGAGTTGGATGCAAAAGGTTTATTTGGGAAAGTTCTACAGAGGTATACCCATAGGAGAGTGAGGAAGACAGGACTGGGCAGAGGGAGAAGCTGACTTGTGATGTGGTTACAACTGAAGGTGTAGGACTCTCCTGACATTCCTATGGGAGAAACCAAAAGCTTGGATGGCCCTTCAGAGGTGCCCCAAATCGAGGCTAGACCAGGCCTTTGTTCTCCCATATCAACTAGTCATTGGCCACGTCCCCCTACCCCCAGAAAACATAACCTTGCGTGAGACAGTTCCCGGAAAGGGAAGAATCTGTGACCAATCAACAATTGACATGCCCAGCTGCTGGGGGAGGAGCCACCTGTCCTTGACAGTAGAACATTACATATCCACTATAAGGTCAACCAGAACCAATAACTCATCGTTTCCTGGGAATTCCTGATCTTCCTCAGATGTTGAGTCCAAGGAACCCCTACACCTTGGATTCCCCTGCTCCTCTCTCTTCCAGTTCTCTTTACTCTGTCCTCCCCCTGCTCTGGGTGAAATGGAGCAAGTTCCCTGACTGCGTGGACTCCAGCTTCCCCTCTCTCTTCTGTTCTACTTGCTTGTAACACCTTCACTGGCCTCCAGGGCTCCCATCTTACTGCTTTCTGCTTTTGTTCCCCGTGGCTGATCAACTATGTCTGAAGGCAGCCTCTCAATGCACTTCCCACTCCCACCATGACTCTTCTCTTTTGGTGGTCTAATTCCCAGCAATGAGTCTAGAAGCCCAACTTCTGCCATCTATCAGAGCACCCTGGTGTAGTGGAGAAATGTGCAGGCTCCAGGTCAGATAGACCAGAATGAGGATTTCCACTCTGCCACTCTCTGGGTGAGTGATACTGGGAAAGTCAGATTTTTCTCTTTGTCGACACTGGGGACACAGACGTGGATTCATGTGTCTTGTGTCATCCTTGTATCATTCTGAACATTTCACATCTATAAAATTGGGATACGTCTACCTACATCATAGCTGTTGTAAGGACTAGATATTGTATGACAGGTCCACAGCTCAGCAACCGTCGTACAGTAACGGTCATCATTCTCGTGGTATTCCTTGAAAGCCATGGTCAACTCAGCCTGGTCAAGGGCAGTCCAGACCAAATCTCAGTGCCAAGCTTAGAACCTAGATGCTGAAAGCCATTCTCAAGTGTAGCAAAAGTCTTGAGAAGAGAGGAGGTAGCCATTTTGAAACAGGTTGTCTACAATTTGTTTGTAGGACCTTCAGCCCGGTCCAAGCCCACTCCCAAGAGATCTCAGTGAATGGGTACCCTGAGGGTTACACCTAAGTGCAAACCCAGCAAGGGCCGAGCAGCATTCATTCTTGCTTCACCCCCATCTTCTGCCTGTGCCATCTTCCCACCCAGCTCTCCTTCTGCAGCCACAACCTCAACTTCTGCGTGGGAGAAGGGGGCTGTGAGAGTCATGTCTCCCCAGTCCTGTAACTCTGGCTCAGTGTAGGCGTCTTTCTGTCCTTGCCTGCAATGGGAGCCGACAAGGAACCCCCCAGCCCAGCCCTGTTCTTCTTCTATTGTTGGACACACAGCAGGACTCCACAGGCAAATGGAAAAGAAAAGCTTGATCGCTGTTTATATTCCTTAATTTTCATTGTGCCTCTTTTATTTTTACCCTTGATTACAAGCAACAGAAAAGTTCCTCTCTGGTTTTTTTCCCCCTTTGCAGCTGTTAGTTTGAATAGCATCCACTAGACCGACCCCCCTGGTCGGCTCAGAAAGGAGAGAAATTAGCTAAAAGGGAAACAAGAGAAACATTTTTAGTTCAGGGTGGGAGCCTTATTTTGCCAAACCTGCAGTCTTTTGCCTGGCTTTGGAGCCTTCTTTGGATGCCAGCCCACAGTTTCTGGGGACAAAGTGTTTTTTGTTGTTGTTATTGTTGTTTTGCTCGGTGGTTTTTTATTTGAAGACAACTGGCCTCCTAGAAGGCCCCGTACGGATAGTCCTGTGGATCTAGTCTTACCATTTATAGGGAGGGCCAATCTACTTGTCAAGTGGTTGAGATTTCAGTTGTTTCCACGTCCTTTATTTACTCCCACAGTCTTGTATATTTATCCATTCGTCAAACACATTTCTGCATCTGCAAATTACTTACATTTTGCCGGTGGTTAGGGTGCAAAGTTAAGTTAGACAGTTTTGTTGACCTCCAAGAGGCTCACAGTCTGGTTGGGGAGACTTGCATGTAAACCAATGATTGCAGTGAAGGATGAAGAGCATCGAATTTGGAAAATGGTCATTGTTAATGCATGGGTGTGCTGTCGTTGTCCCTCTTCCCAGGTCTGCATTTGAACACATACTGCCTGTGTGACCTTGGGTAAGTTAGCCTTTCTGTGCCTATTTCCTCATCAGTTACAATGTGGGAGGGATAGAGTTCACCCCAGAAGATTATGAGGATTAAGTGAGATAATGTATATGTCACGGTTGGTGGATTGAACAGTTAGTAACTGTCGGCTTCTGCGCCTGCTTTTGTTGAGGAAGGGAGCTCAGGCTGTGGCTCCAGAGATGGGTTCAAAATTTGGCCTCATCACTGAATCATTTAACCTGTGGCAAATCGCCTAACTTCTCCTCCTTTGCAAAAGGGTAATATAATTTTACTCATACGTAAGGCAGTGCTACTCGAAGTGTGGTCACGGACCAGCAGCATCAGCATTGCTGGAAGCTTATTAGAAATGTAAATTCTCAGGCCCCACCCCAGATCCAATGAATCAGAATCTGGAGTAGGGTGTATGAATCTATGCTTTAAAATGTCTTCCAGGAGATTATGACGCATGCTAAAATCTGAGAAGCACTGGCTTAGAGACAAGGCGCAAAAGTTGTCCAGCACACAACCTACCCAAATCTTGATGATTGATAAAGGTATTTGCAGCTGTTATTGCAGCGAGAGCAAAATAACAGGTGGTGAGTAAGGCTGCAGCATGCTTGACTGGGAGGTTTAATTTGAGCCAGCTCTGCAAAGATGACTGGGGATTTTTGAGAAGGAAGATCACATCTGGATGGCGGCACAGTGTGGGCAAAGGCACAGTGATGTTTGGAGGATGGTGCATAGTTTGGTGCTGCTCAGGCACGAAATTCAAGGAGAGGAGTGGCTGAAGACCCAGCAATAGAGACCATCTGATAGAGCCAGGTCACAAGGGTTTGGTTTGACCAGGACTTTGAGCTTGATCCTGGGGCCTGTTGACAGACTTTAAACACAGAAGTGACCAGATCAAATTTATTGTTAGTAAGATGAGTCATGGAGGCTGCAGGGTGGCAGCAGGAAGACCCAGTGGATCAGACCAAACAACGGTTGCTGGAGTCCCCAGAAGAAACGTTCTACTGAAATTGAGCATTGACTGGTATACCAGTTGTCCTTTTTCACTTGCTCTTCCATCTGGCTTCCTGCAAACATTCGCTGAGTATGTACAATGCACCAGGCATTACGGATACACACATAAGACAAGTGAAGCAACATCCTTACCCAGCCATGGTCCACAGCCTCCTGAGAAACATGACGAGTGTGATTATTAGACAGTGTGATAAGGAACGGGAGCGAACTTCTGTTGAGCACCTGGCACACTGTAGATGCTATTGTTAATGTAATCGCTGCTAGCTGTTATCCCCTGGCAACGTTCTTGGGGTGTCCCACGTGTAGTCTCACTTAGT
Organism: Equus caballus; assembly: GCF_041296265.1. Classification (NCBI taxonomy): domain Eukaryota; kingdom Metazoa; phylum Chordata; class Mammalia; order Perissodactyla; family Equidae; genus Equus; species Equus caballus. Next base: position 33,360,292 of record NC_091705.1, on the reverse strand, counting down.
CCTCACAATGACCAATTTTACAGCTGAAGAAGCTTCACTTAAGGGTGTCACACCTATTGGAACTTGAAAAGGATAGATGTCAAAGAGGATAACAGGTCTGGGGGAGCCTCTTTTTTTGCACAGGAACACGCGGGTTGCAGGACAAAGCTGGAAGGGCAGTCAGGAGACAGCACAGGGCCGTCTGAGGTTCCAGACAAAGGAGGCCCCATTTTGTCCTGTCAGCAGCAGGGCAGTCTTTAAAAGATGTTTAAAAGGCTGGTGACATGATCAGAGCTGCTTCGGAGAGATGCTCTGACAGCTCAGAGTTTTCGCTGGCGAAGAGTGAGGTCTTGGGAGGTAACGTTTTGTGAGGGGCACTGACATTTATTCATAGCATTTCTCCTTCTTTGCCTAATTCTCTTAAGATCTGTGTCTGTGTCAAAATCTCAGCAGGATGAGTGAGGCGCTGAAGCTCATCTATTATCCCCCACCCAGAAAAATCCCATTAGCAACAGCTCATCACTCCCCAAGGCGTAGTGATGGCAGCCACCGAGGGATGTGGGCTGAACGTGTGCGTCTCAGAATGGAAGGCAGAAGGGGGCCAAGAGGAGGGATGGATAGGGGGCGTCCTACCCTGTGCTGGGTTTTCGACACGCCCCAGCTCATGCAGTCCTCTTGACGTGAGGAATAGTCATTGTTCTTATGTTACAAATAGCAAAGTGAAGCTAAGAAAGGTTAAGTATCTTGCTCACGGTCACACAGCTGCCAGTTGGCTGGACTGGCCCCTTTTGCCAAAGGGCCTTGGAATCTTGGTTTTGTGTGCTGCTCTATGTAGGCGACATTGCTGCTGGTAAGACCTCGGCAGTAAGAGTCAGTCCTTATGACTCTATGAGTCTTCTCAGCCACTCCAAGGCCTTAGGGCCCCATGGTAGGCAGAATAATGGCCACCAGTGATGCCCAGATCCTAACCCCCCAGAACCTGTGAATCTCTTGCCTTACATGGCTAAAGGGACTTTGCAGCTGTGATTAAGTTAAGTATTTGAGATGGGGAGATTATACTGAATTATCTGGGCCCAGTGTAATCATAAGTGTCCTTATAAGAAGGAGGCAGGGGGGGTCAGAGTCAGAGGAGGGGATGTGACAACGGAAGCAGAGAGGAAGGGGGAGAGAAAGAGAGAGATTGTAAAATGATGTTACTGGCTCGAAGGTGGAGGAAGGGGCTACAAGCCAAGGAATGCAGGTGGCCTCTAGAGTCTGAAAAAAGCAAGGAAGCAGATTCTCCCCTGGAGCCTCCAGCAGAAATGTTGCTGACACGTTGACTTTAGGACTTCTCTCATCCAGAACTGTAAGGTAATACATTCGTCTTGTTTTAATCCACCAGGTTTGTGGTCATTTGTCACAGCAGCAACAGGAAAGCAATATAGGCTCCCACGGCTTGTAAGGCAGGTGTCACCCCACCCTGCTTTGCACACACAGATAAGACTGAATTTGTATAACCTGGGTCATCCTTCCCTTCCTGAGCCTCACTTCTCTCATCTGTCAAATGGGGGCAGGGAGTGTTCGTTCTCATTGTGTAAGTCTGTGGTTGCCTCATACTCCTTCTTCCCATCCCAACTGGGATTTATTCTCTCAGGGAAAATTCCCTCCCTCCCCAGGTGATATCAGCCCTGCATTATACATTCTCCAGACCCCTACACTTTCCTTCCTATGTTAGTTTCTTGTGAGAGTTTGATGAGAGATCCTTTAGAGAGACGTGGGCAGAGTTAAGAATGATGAGGCACCCAGGGACATGCAATACAGGAGGCTGGTACTCCCCAGGGCTGATGGGGCAGGAAGAGGGAGAGGTGGTCTTGGAGCCCAGTGAGAGCTGGGAGGTGGGTGTGGGGAGCTGGAGTCCCAGAGGAAGCAGCTGTTGCCAAATAAAGACATTGACGAAGGGAAGAAACAAGAAAGAAATACTCTCAGTGTGCTTCCTTTTTGCCCTCGGACCTCCTGCTGTACCCCCTTGTTGGCTAGGACCAGAGCCCAAACTGCGAGCCAGATGCCTGCTGGGAGCCAGAGGGCAAAGGAGCTGAGAGATACAGTTCCAACTAGGGTAGGTCTCCAACTGCATGGGGCAGAGCAACATGCAGCTGATGTTAATTCATGTCCATTGCTATGTAATATTCCATCACAAGATTTATCTCAGTGATAATATTACACTTATTATGAGATGATTATGTTAAAAATGAGCTTTATGAAGGCAGGAATTTTATTGTTTTGCCCACCATTGTCTCTTCAGGGACAGAACACACAGTAGGTGTTCAATGAATATCTGTTGAATGAATAAATGAACGTACAACTGTGAAAGACTTTGAAAGTCACAGATTGCTCTGCACAAGTTCATTTTAATTAATTGAGACCAGCTTCAGAGAGGTCAAGTAATTTTCCTAAGGTCAAACTGGTAGTAAGTACTAGAGCCGGGATTTGAGTCCCAGTGTCCTGGGTCCAAGTCGGGTGGTATTCCCACCCCAGTCCAGCTGCCTGGGCTCATCCCTTGCAGGCTCCCCGGGTGGCTGGCTTTCTGTGAGAGGTGCTGCCTCTGAGATGCTGCTGCCTGGGTTGGGATACCTTCTGCAAGGAAGCACAATGAGCACATCTCAACAGCAACAGGTGGCGTCTTGCTAGGGACCACTAGATTTTGAAGCGCGTAGTTTGGCAACATTGAGTAGAAAGAGAAATGTGTCCCTGTGTAGTAGAGCTGAAAAGGGGGTCACCCAGGCCTTGAGGATCTAGAAAGCGGGGGGGGGGGGCAACTCCTTGTCAGGTCCCGGGAGGTAGAGCGCAGGACACAACTGCAGCAAAATGGCAGACCCGCATTGCTATGTCTGGACCACCAACCTCTTGTAGGGGTGTGGAAACAGTGAGCTCTGAGAAAACTGTCCCCAGTCCGCAGCCCCCCTGCCTTCCAGGTTCTGCCATCCCCATAGTCCACAAGGAAAGCTGCCATGGGGGTGGGCACCTCAGCCTCTGACAGGGCATCCTGCCCGTAGCTGGCGTGCTGGCTGTTTTGGAGCTGGGGCGGGGCCAGGTTCAAATCCCCGTTTTCTGTGCATTCCTGGAGTGGCCTCTGGGCACCTCAATGTCTCCGTGTAAAACAGACATGGTAAGACAATAATCCCTTCTTTGCAAGACTAACATGATGATTTAATAATAAAATAGTAATGCCAAGAAGATTGCATTGATTGAGCACTTACATGTTAGGCATTGACCTAAATGCTTCGTATGTGTTCATTATTTAAAGCCCACAGCAAGTCTATGAGATAAGTACTACCATCGCCTTTGTTGTACCTATGAAGACACTGAGGGTCAGAGTGGTTGTGACTTGCTAAAGTCACTCACTTAGCAAGTATCAGATGCAGGATTTGAACTCAGGGCGTGAGTCTGACAGACATGCTTTCCATCTGCTAATGTTTACCTCCTTCTTTGATAGCTTTGCAAAATTGTTCATACTTGCCATAGGCCCGAGGAACATCTGGTGTGTGATTCAACTGTCTCCAAGGTATTCATTCCTGTAGATCTGTGCTGTCCAATATGGCAGCCACTGGCCATATGTGGCTCTTTCAATTCAACTTTAAATTAATTAAAATTAAATAAAAATAAAAATTTCAGTTTTTCAGTCTCATAAGCTGCCTGTGCCTAGTGGCAACCACATGGGACACTGTGGATACAGAACATCTCTGTCATTCCAGAATGTTCTATTGGACAGTGCTGCTGCAGATGATGGCAGAGCCCTGAGTTTGGCCTGAGAGTGGACACGCTGACCCAGAGTACCCTGAGACTCTTAGGACAGGGAGGAGAATTCCAGCTCCCAGCTAGGATGGAGAGAATGGAATTCACCAGTCTTCGTTTTGGGAGGGAGTTCGTTGACAAGCTCATTTAGAATGGAAGCCAAAGTCTGGGAGGATTCTTGATGAGGTGTCAAAGGCAAGAGAAGAGACTATTTCAAGGAGTGGGAGTCAAATGTTAGCATCCAGTGCATTTAGCAACTTGGAGTCTATTAGTGAACTAAGCAAGCTGTTCTGGAGGAGTGGAGGGTGGCCGAAGCCACGTTGGAGAGGTGGGTGAGGCAGTAGAGACAGTGGGTCTAAATGACTCTTGCTGGAGGCCAGCAGTACTAGCATTACTTGGGAGCTTGTTTGAAATGCAGAATTTTGGACTCCCCCCCTCAGACCTACTGAATTGGAATCTGTATTTTGACAAGTCCAGCAAGTGATTCATGGACCCAGTGACCTTCGAGAAGCACTGCCCTAGTGGATGTTTGGGTGTTTCCAGACAGTGTGTGTGTGTGTGCACATGCACAAGCGCATGCACTCGTGCGTGTGCGGGAACATAGAGCAGCAGGAGTCTCTTGGGAACAAGCCAGTTCCCTGACTATGCAACTTGCTCCTGATGGGAATGAGATGGGAACCCCACTGATCTGACGTCAGTCCCAGGACCCCGCAGAGCCTGCAGATCCCCCAGGCCTTCCACCCTCATACCGCAGAGGGAACCGACTGACCCTATTCTCCCCACCTGCTTCTTTGTCTGTGACTTTCTCTCAGCATTGCTGTCCACCTGCCTGTTCAGCCAGAAGCCTGAGGGCCAGCTGACTGCTCCTTCCACCACCCATGGCTGGTCAGTCACCTAATCACATCAGCACTATTTCCCAGATGTTCCTGCACACCCCCCACATACTTCCACCCACCGCACTGCTGATGCCTGAGTTATATCTGAGTCATCCTCCAACCCTGCCTCTTGCTCATCCATCTCAGCTCCAGCCCCCATCACACACTTCTCTTGACATTCCCTGGGTCTCTGCCTTTCAGGGGCTCCCTGCTCCCTTTAAGATATTTTCGAACTCCTGAGCCCAACTTCAACCATCTGTTGTCTACTCATTTCCAAGCACCCCATCCCTGTCCAGGCCCGGATAACTTTTGTTCTTGCGATTGCCCTGGAAATGCCGACTCCCTGCCTTTATTTGTGTTGCTCAAACCCTGCTCGTATCTCCTTGGAGGAGCGCTGCCCATGTAGAGAAAACACTTAGTTCTCTTCCCTCAGTCCATTTCACACTCCTCTCATTTGACACTTGTTGCAATTTGTCAGCTGTGTGTTTACTTGGGTGTCCTCTCACATGGACAGATTGTCAGCTCAGAGCAGCAGGAACAATGTGTGGGTACCATGGAAGCTCTCAAGCTTACTAAGCTCATCAGGGTTACCCAATCCCAGCTCCCATAGGCAGGGGTTATAAGCACGTTAGTTAGAGACAGTGATTCTCAAAGTGGTCTCTGGACCAGCAGCATCAGCTCTACCTAGGGAACTTGTTAAGACCTCCAATTCTTGACCCCACCCCAGACCTACTGAATCAGAAAGTTGGAGGATGAGCTCAAGAATCTGTGCTTTTAACCGGCCCTCCAGGAGATTCTGTTGGAGACTCACTGACTTAGGGTAGTTGCTATAACAAATCCAAGAATGCCTAATGATTAAAATGGGAGAGTTTACTCTTTACTCATGAAATATCTCAAATTGGTGGCTCTCCTCCAAGTGGTGACTCAGGGACCCAGGCTTTTTCTGTCTTCTGTCAGCCATTTCACCATGTGGCTTCTAAAGTCACCTGCTCTTCTGCATCAAATATTTGAAGGGAAAAGTTAGTTTTCTGTTGTTACTGTTTGTTTGTTTTGATGGCCCAAGCCTGAGGGTGGCACATATTTACACTTGTTTTCCATTGGCTAGAACTCAGCTGCAGGGCCACACCTAAATGCAAAGGAGGCCAGGTGTGTCAGCCACCTAGTGCCAGGGAAGAAAGGAACACAGGCTTGTGAACAGTGAGACAGTCTCTGCCAAATGAGGTGGGCTTTATTCATTTATCAGGGAACAACTGAGCCCCTGCCTGGCGCCAGGCCCAGTGCTCGTCTGTGGCAATGTGACAGTGGAGGCCCAGTCACTGGTTAAACTGTTTACCTTAGGTAGCTCAGTTGAGTGAGGCCCCTGTAAAGCCTGAGTAGGAGCCAGAGAGACAAGTAGAAGCTCGCCACTCTTTGAAGTATTTGCGATAGAGGGGCTATTTGTAGGGGGATTAGGGTGGACAGGGTTCCTCCTTATTGTTGGTTCTTTTGTGCCAGACCCTACATTATGGTATTTTTAACATTAAATAAGGAAGATTTATGGATGAGAAAAGCAAAGCTCAGGGAGATTAAGTGGCTTGTTCAGGTTGTGTGGCTAGTTAGCTGCAGAGAAGGAGTTGAATCAAGGCTTGTGACACTAAAAGGCTTGGGTTTTCATCTATACCTCGATATCCATATCAGAGGGCATCCTTCTAGAGACTTCTCCTCCAGATCAGCCTGAGAATCATAGAACTCAAGAGCTGGAAGGAAGCCGGGAGGCCATTTTGCTCAAGGCTCCATCAGCAGCTTGGGGCTTTCTGCTTCAGAATTCTACTTCTACCTTCAGAATTTCTGCTGTACAGAAGGAATCCTGGGCATGGTTGGCTTTGCAGCATTCAGATGTCAGCATCCCTCTGGGGTCTCTTCTTGCCCAGGGAGATGCCTTCAGTTCTCTCCAGAGTGGTGGACATTCTGCATCTACCACACCAGCTCCAAGGCCCATTCTCCATGCTCTGCCCTGAGTGCATGGAGACTTAAGCAGCATGAGCTCAAGTCTTCACAAGTGTTCATCCAACTCCAGATTGCCCCTTTCATCTGTCAGTTGCAATGGATCTACGGAGGCCCCTAAGACACGAGGTTAAATCACCCACAGACATTCTTCTCCCATTCACACACACATCTGAGACCTCTCTAAGTGCTAAGTCTATCCTGATCAAAGTCATGTTGGGACAAATGCTTCCTTTTGGTTAAAATTAGATTAAAGGGATTTTTTGAAAGTTAGGCTTGATTTTATGAAGATGCCCTTTTCCATGGAAAGCACTTTGCTCCTAAATGGAAAAATAAATCAAAATAAGTGAAATCTTTTCTTGATCATTTCTGCTAAAAAAAAAAAATCAGAGTCTTAAATATTTCTGCCATCTGTTCCCTATTATTTCTGAAACTTTGTGTTGAGTATCTAGGGGTTGGGAGAGACTCAAATGACCATCAAAATTGTTTTAAGTAATTAAAACTGATAAAATTTGTAAGTCCTTACCTAATCTCTGGATGATTTGATTGGAGTCAACCAGATGTAAATGTGCCTGTGACAAATTATTCTGTGCCTATATGACAGGCAATTTTGACAAAATATCTTGAAAACAGCTGCTAAGTATGCGATCTGGGGATTTGACAGTGCAGAAGGACAATTCTATGTATTCAGGAAAGCTTGGAGAAAATCCAGTATAACTTTGGTCATATGAGTGAATTGTGCTTATTCAAAAAGGAGCCATATTTTGATAACGAGGAGGTAAGCAAGACCTACAGATAAGTTCTCTCTCTGTGCGAGGAGTAGGCTACAGGCACGTATGTTCTGCTGACATTTGCACATTAGTCAACCTTTTCTTTCTCTCGATTCCTTTTCTTTTGGGAAAGCTTTATTTCAAGACCTAACTCATATGTCAGCTTCTTCCTTGAACCCTCTGTAATTCTCACAACAGTTTGCACGTCTGTGACCCCCCCCCATCTCACCATACTGCATCATTATTACTCACTCATATGCATCTCTCTCCCTCCACTACTGGCTCTAATGCTTACAACCACATGACCTTGGACTAATCACTGAATTTTTCAAGCCTCAGTATTCACATATGTGAAATGGGAACAGTGAGTTTTACTTCCCTGTCCTGCTAAAAGATAAATGTGATGTCACACATGTATCATGCATGTAAAGCCAGAAATTTAGTACATTGGGAATGTTCAATATGTGTTAACTCCCCCTTTCCTTCCTTATTGGATGTCCTAGAAGTGTAATCTCCTTAAGAGTGAGAACTATTTCTTATTCCCATAGGTCACATAATAGGCCTTTGGTATGTGTACTTAAAGGTAAGCAAGTGAATGAATGAAATGGTAAGTGAATGAATGAAGCTTGTTATTTCCTACAATATCTCTAATATCTGCACTGATTGTCCCAAAGATGGGGGTCCTCCCAAAGGCATGTAGGTTCACTGTGGAGGCCTTGGTAGGAATCACCTCTTTCATTGCAGCATCTGCCACTTCTTGTCACGTGTGTCTTTCTCCACGTCTGTTCTTACATCTGTCAGAGCAGCAGGTGCTCCCATTCACCTGTGGTGGTGGAGCCTGTCGTTCCTGCTTTCTCTTTGGGGTATCCAGTGACTGTCCCCTGCCGGTTCTTTTTGCTTGGTAAACTTGTCCCTATTACCTCCAACCTGAGAAATAACACCTTGCTTGATTTACACATGCAAGGATCGTGGAGATTACAGGTAATGACCTCTCACTATTTGCTAAACACTTTATATGAGTTATCTCATTTATTTCTCACAATACCCTTTAATGCAGGTACCTCAATGTAGTATTTCCCCAGAACACTGTTCGTGTACCCCTTCATCCGCCATGTTCTCTCTGTGGGTGATTCCATCCAGTCTCACTATTATATTATGACCCGGGATGCTGGTGACTCCCACACCCGTATCTCTTGCTCACACGGTTCCAGTGAGCTCCCAATTAATTAGCAACCCAGACATCTGAGTTGTGTTCTGTTTTAGCTGTAATGAACCACACTACCGTGAACATTCTGTGTGTGCTTTTTGGTAGTATTGGGGTTTCGTTTCTCTTGAGGATATAGCTAAGAGTGGAATTGTCTCTTAGGTTAAATATATACTGCCAAACAGTATTCTAATATGGCAAATTGATGTTGTCAGTCTTTTAATATTGGCTGTTCTGGCAGGTATATATATGGTGATAGCTTTTCTTGGTTTTAACTTGCATTTTCCTGATGGCTAGTGAGGTTGAGTACTTTTACACTTATATTTTTTAGCAGTTTAGATAAGCTCTCTTGTGAATTGCCTGTTCAAGTCTTTTGCCTTTTTTAAAAAGTGAGTTGTGTCTTATTGATGTGTAGGCGTTCTTTATATTTACTGGGTATTAGTCCTTGTCTAATATATTATATATCATAAATATCCTCCCCTATTCTGTGGCTTGCCTTTTCACTTAATTAATAGTGTGTGTTGATGAATAAAAGATACTAACTTTAATAAAGTCCAATTATCAATATTTTCATTTATTTATTTTTTTGTCATGTTTAAGAAATACTTGTGTTCCACAACATCAAAAATGACTGTCCTATATTATCTTTTAGGAGCTTTGTTGTTCTATATTTCACATGTAGGTCTATGTAATCTATCTAAAACTGATTTTTGTATAATGTGTTATGTAGAGATCAGGGTTCATTGTCTCCACAGGGATGTCAATTGACCCAGGAACATTATTAAAAATATTGTCTTTCCCCAATTCATTGTTGTTGAACCTCTGTAATGTGTCAGGTGTCCATAAAGGTATGCATTTTTGGATTCTCTGTTCTTTTCTGTTGATGTATTTGTTTCATTATTTCAATATTTCATTGTCTTGATTATTGTAGCTTTATCATAAGTCTTGAAATCAATCCTACAACTCTGCTTTTTTAAAATAGCACTTGTTTATTTGCTCACATGTCTGGGGGTTAGCTAGAAGTCAGCTGATCCCAGCTGGGTTCATCCGAACATCTCCGTTCAGGTTGTGGATCTGAACAGCTCAAATCTCTGCTCTGTTTTCCTTCTGGGACCCAGAATGGAGAGAACAGCTACCCAGGTGGAGGATTCTGATGGCAATGACAGAAGTGTAAGGAGACAAGCCCCACTGCACAAGCACTTAAAAAAAATAGACTTTAATTTTTAGAGCAGTTTCAGGTTTAGAGCAAAACGGAGTAGAAAGTATAGGGTGTTCCTGTATTCCCCAGCTCCCACATACATGCTCTTATTTATCAAGATTGTTTTAACTATTCTAGGTTCTTTCCATTTCCTTATAAATTTTAGCATCAATACATCAAATTTTTTAAAAGACTTCTAGGAGTTGGCCAAAATTTACATTGAGTCTCTAGAGCAATTTACTACTTAATAAAATTGAATCTTCCAACCCATGAATATGGAATATCTCCTGATTCATTGTTTTTTATTTAAAAAAATTCTCAGCAATGTTTTTCTTTATTTTTGGTTTTCTCTTTGTGACATTATTTCTTTAAATACTTTTTCTGCCCCTTCTCTCACGTCTGTCTCTCTGAGATCCAAATGCATTAGACCACTTGATATTCTCCCATAGATTATTGAGTCTCTTTATTTTTCAGTCATTTTTTCTATGTTGTTCAGATTTCTATTTGTCTGTTTTCATGTTCAGTGAGCTTTTCTTCTACAGTATCCGAGGTGTCGCTAAGCCCAGAGTAAACTTTTCATGTCAGATATGGTACTTTTCAGTCATAGAATTATTTATTTATTTATTGCTTTCTATTCCTCTCCTGTGACTCCCCGTCTGTTCTCCCATTCTGTCCAAATTTCCTTTAAAACCTTCAATACATTTGTAATAGTTATCTGAAAGCTCTCATTTGCAGATTCTAACATCTGAATCATCTTGGGGTCTGTTCTTCTGGTGTTTTCAATTTTCTTTCTGCTTCTTCATGTAAGAACTGTGGCTAATATGCTGCAGATAGTCTGGATTATGTCAGTTTGCTTTAAATGATATTGAATTTTATCCTGGCAGGCAGTTAACTTCCTGGCACACCCTCCTGAAACTGTCAGAGTTGTTTATTCTTTGTTAGGATGGATCTATTTCAGTTTTGTCAGTTATCTTAGTGTGTGCTCCTTACTTTCAGATGTGATGCTCAATACTGTGACTTGTTCTTTCTGGAGTCTAGCTGAGTCTACACTGCAGCTGGACCAGTGTTCCCATATTTCCCAGCCCTGTACAACCACTGCTATTTCTGTTCGGCTCTTAGCCCTGTATCAACTGCTCTCTTCTAGACCTTACAGAGTTTGGCCTTGCATGTGTGCAGGCCAGCAATCACCCAAAGACTGGCACGGAATCCCCACATGTACTCTCTGTTACCCTGCCTTACAAATTCCAGCCACTTCAGCTGCCTAAAAACTTTAATTCTGCCTTCTCGATTCAGTAAAACCACCATGCTTTGCTTGTGCTCCACTTCCCTGTACCAGGGTCTAGAAACTCCTCCACCCCCCTGGCTGGACACTCATTGGTCCATCTGGGATGTCGCAGATGACAATTAGTAGAGTGAGAAAATACATGACAGCTAACAAGTCCAAAGCTCCCTCCAGGATGTGGTCTTGCCTTTGCTCTATCCCCTGTGATTCTTAGAACTCTAGAAAGATAAAGCTGGGAGGAAGGTGATGTGAGGCATTACCTGTCCCATAGCCATTGCTGAACCAGTGGAGAAACTGAGGCCCTGAGAAGGCAAGGGGCTTGTCCAACAGCCTCATGGGGAATTAGAACTCTCTCTAGAACCTAGTTCTGCTTACTCCTTTCCATGGCTTCTCTCTCTTACACTTAAACATATTTCTTCAAAATTGAAAAGAAAGTGTTAAAGGAATCTAAGAGTTGCATTTTAGGTATGTGACAAAATTTCTGGAGAACAGCGAGTGATAGGAAGGCAGACAGTACAATCATATTGGGAAATGAGAAGAGAGAGATTTTGTCCATGAGAAGCCTTTGAATGCTGGGCTCCAGGAAGAAGATACTTGAGATTCTTCAGAGTCTTCAGGATGTGCTCTTAAGGATTTTCTTGATTGTTATTCAACCCTTGGCTGGCAGCAGTTACAAAGAAAACCATTGTAATGTTACTCCTTATTTTTGGGGGGAGCAATATATGTAAGTGGTTTGAAAATCAAAAGACACAAAAGAGTATACACTGAAAATTCACCCTTCCACGCCCTATCCCAGCCACACATTTCTCTTCCCTGGAGATTATCAGTATTACTGTTTTCTTGTTTATCTTTCCAGAAGTATTTTATGTGTGGATTAATCAAATTCCCATTCTGTTGTCTTCTTTTTCCTACATAAATGGTACCATATTACACAAGCTCTTTTGAGTGTTACTTTTTTCCCCACTTAATTTTTCTTGGATGTATTTCTTTATTTAGACATAAAGAACTTCATCTTCTTTCTAATAGAACCAGGGTGTTCCATTGTATGGATGTACCATCATTTATTTAGCTGGTTACTGAGATGAACATTTGGATTCCTTCCAGTCTTTTGCTGTCAAAGAATACTACAAGGAATAAGCTTATGCAAACGTCATTTCACTGTGCAAGTGTATCTTTAGTATGATTTCCTAGGCCTGGGGTCGCTGAACATTTTTAACCTTGATAGATATTGCCAAGTTATTCTCCATAGGGGTTGTGCCAATTTACATGCCTACCAGCGACGTGGGAGAGTTGGCATCAGTTTTGACTGCTGTATTTTCAAGCTGGAAATCACCTTATATATCACCTTTTCCTTTCCTTTTGTGTTATGGATAGAGAATCTGAGGCTCAGAGATACAACCCAGGTCATGCTGATGGTCTGTTGCAGAAGTGGGCCTGAATCTTGGTACCCTAACTTCTCAACCTGGGTGGTCTACAGAAACCCAGGATGCCCAGATGTGAATTGTCCCTGTCAAAGCATGTCATTTCACTGTACATCCTCAACTCATTGGAGAAGTACACAGGACCTGACTCTTGATACCCAAAACTCTCAATAGGAGCCTCTTTTCTAGCTTCTTTTCTAGGTGATGTTTGCTTCTCCTAAAATAAGGGTTAGTCTACCCACTGGCAAGCCAGCTGTGGCCTAAGAAAAGCTAAGCCGAAACCAAGGTTGGACAGAACGCACAATTAGATCTTGCAGGACTTGGGGGAACGGGCTACCTTGGCACCCGTGCAATGGGAGCCTCTTCGAGGGAGAAAGGAGATGTCATTCGGATTCTTTACCTACTGACATCCCATTTCAGTCAAAATGCCCTGTCAGTTGGTGTCTCCCACATTGCCTGTGACTCCTCAGTCCAGGTAAAGAAAGATGCATTATGCTCCTCATCTTAAAGTGAGACTCTTGTCCACATCCTGCGTCCGTGTGAACACAAGGATGGATTATCCAGGCATCAAAGAGTGGAGGAAAGTTTGCACAACAGATTAGAGTCGTGGGCTCTAGAGTCAGGCCACCTGAACGTGAATCTCGGTCCTATTGTTAGGACTTAGCAGCTATATGAACTTGAGCCAGTAATTTCATTTCTCAGCCTCATTTTACCCACTTGTAAAAGGGGAGGGTAATGTTAACCCTACTAGACAGGATGTGCTAGGTAATGCTGCAGTAACGAACAACCCCCAAATGTCAGAGGCTGAAAACAACAAGGTTATGTTTTGTTCTCAGTACCTGGCCATTGGAGGTTGGATGGGGGTTTTATTCTACACTTGTCCTTTTTTCTGAGACTCAGGATGACAAATCAGCCACCATCTGGAACTTTGCCACTGACTGTGACAAAGAGGAAAAGAGGATGTGAGGAACTGTGCACTGGCTCTTAAAGTTTCTGTCCAGTCTTTGTAAGTATGGAAAGTGTGGGGCATGTGAACCACCTTTGGCCCTTGGCACAGACTGCAATTTCAGCCACAAGGACACATGTCTTTGTTTCTTCCCCTTGGGCAGGGAGGTGAATGGCAGCAGAGAGAGCAAGTGGGAAATTCCAGAGGAAAGACTCATTTGTGATGTGAATGATATATTAATCTACTTAAGAAATTGCCTCTTTCTGATGGAATTTTATGGAACCTCAGCTCTTATGTGGTCCTCTCTTTCAAGTAGCTTGAGCTCTTGGGAGACTGTGCTCACTCAAAGACCTTATAACTGGTCTGTTCAGTATGGGCTGGGGTAGGAAAAATCTTGTTCTTATATAATCTTTTAAATTCTTCAAATGATATAAGAAGACTGAAGGCAACTTTGTACCTGCAGTCTTGTCACCCTAGCACATCTAAAGTCCCTTTGATTTTTTTTTATCCACATGTATCAGTTTGGCAGAGATGCCATCAGAAGAGAGTACCATTTTTATTTCACATATTTTTAAGTTAATGTTACGTTGCACATGTTTTGTGTGTTCCTTTATGGCCTTTGACATATTTATATTTAACAGTTTTAGACAGTGAATGTACCCACCTTATTGGATGTCTATTGCTGCATAGCAAATTGTCACAAATGGCTTAAGATAACACATGATTATCTCCGAGTTCTGCCGGTCAGAAGCCTGGGTGCAGTGTGGATAGGTTCAGGGTATCACAAGGCTGAAATCAAGGTGTTAGCTGGGCTGAATTCTTGTCTGGGGGTGCTGGGGAAGGATCTGCTTCCTAGCTCATTCTTGTTCCTTGTGATTGTAGGTTTGAAGTCCCCATTTGTTGGCTGGCTGTCAGCTGGGGGCCACCCTCAGCTTTTAGAGGCCACCCACATTCTTTGTCTCATGGCCCCTCCATCTTCAAAGCGAACAATGGAGAATCTCCCTCCCATCAAGACATTCTCATACTTCAAATCTCCTTCCCCAGGAAGAGCCTCATCTCTTTTAAGGGTTTGCCTAGTTAGGTCAGGTCTGCTCATGATAATCTCCCTTTCTTTTTTTAAAAAAAATTTTTTATTGTGGTCTAAATAGTTTATAACATTGTGAAATTTCAGTTTTACATTAATATTTGTCAAACACCATCATAAATGTGCCCCTGCACCCCTTGTGCCCAGCTTGCTCCCACCTTTCCTCTAGTAACTACTAAATTGTTTTCTTTGTCTATAAGTTTGTTTATCTTCCACATATGAGTGAAATCATACGGTGTTTGTCTTTCTCTGTCTGGCTTATTTCACTTAACATGATGCCCTCAAGGTCCATCTATGTGGTTGTGAATGGGAGGATTATGTCTTTTTCATAGCTGAGTAGTATTCCATTGTGTATATATACCACATCTTCTTTATCCAGTCGTCAGTTATTGGGCACTTGGGTTACTTCCATGTCTTGGCTATTGAATAATGCTGCAATGAACATAGAGGTGCATAAGTCTCTTTGAATTGTTGATTTCAAATTCTTTGGATAAATACCCAGTAGTATAATCTCCCTTTCTTCGAGTCAAGGGTGCCATATAACATAACATGCTCACAGTCCCAAGGATTGTGCAGGACACGAACTCCAGGGAAGGTGAGTGTAGAGAGACATATTCGAATCCTGCCTACCACATTACCTTTTATTACAATTGTATTCACTTCCGAGGGCTGCTGCAATAAAGCACCAAAGACTGAGTGTGATAAAGCAACAGAAATGTATTCCCTCACACTTCAGGAGGCTAGAAGTCTGGAATTAAGGTGTTGGCAGGGTCATACTCCCTCTGAAACCTGTACAGGAATCCTTCTTTGCCTCTTCCTAGCTTCTGGTGGAGTGCCGTGGTCTTTGCAATTCCTTGACTGGTAGAAGCATCACTTCAGTCCTCCGTCTTCAAATGATGTTCTCCCAATGTTCCTTCGCATGGCTGTCTTCTTATAAGGACACCAGACATTTTGGATCAGGGCCCACTCCACTCCAGTATGACTATGCATCTTAACTAGGTACTTCTGCAACAACCCTGTTGCCAAATAAGGCAACATTCTCAGGTACTGGGGGTTAGGACTTCAAAATACCCTTTTGAGGGGATACAATTCAACCCATAACAATATTTTTTACTTGTACTTTTAGGCTGTTTGAAGATTCTGTATGGTAAATAATCTTGTAGTGATCATTGTTGACTATGAAAGAGTTTCATGCTTCACTGTTTCCTTATGGCAGAGTTCCCGAATGAGATCTCTGCTCAGAAATTCTTTCCCACAGAGGAAGAAGGAACCCAGTTTGTTAAAATGACTAGTATGTGCCACATGCTGAGGTGGATATGTGCCTATGTGCTTTATATTGTCTATTTAGTACAAACTTTCGAGATACTAGCAACATTTCATAGATGAAGAAACTCTAGTGCAGAAAGAAACTTGCTCAAATGTACATTTCTAGTGTATCTGTCAATCAAGGCCTAGCAGGGAAAACACAAACTCTAGATATTTCAAACAGAAGGATTTTAACGTAGGGGACTGGTTACAAGGGTGAGCCAACTCAGAGATTAACAATGACCAGAAGCTACTACCACCTCTAGGCTGGATGGTGAAAAGATAGAGACAGTGTTATTGGAGTGCAGGGTTCTGGGTTACTATAAAGAAGCTGGAATTGTGATGGAAATTCCAGCAGGAGCTGTACATGCTGCAGGAGCCCATGCCTGAGTCAGAGGGGGAGAGAGAGAGAGAGAGAGAGAGAGAGGGAAAAGATGGACATATATGCATACCCTGGAATATACACATAGATACATACCCTGAATTCTCCCTTTTTTCTACCCTCCATTCTTCTATAAGTGCATCTAACTGGTCAAATCAGAAGCCAACTGACAAAAGGAGCTTGGGAAACTCACTCCCCCCATCCCCCCATCCCTCCCCATTATACAGAGCAGAGCAAGGTCAAGGAATCTATCTAAAGGTAAATGACCTAGTATCATCCTAGTTAATGATAGTAGGAGTAATGTTAATAATATTAATAACATAATCATATTAGTAGCTAAAATTCACTACATACTTATTAGTACTATGTGCCAGACCCTGTAGAAATTCTCAAATTACGTTTTCTCATTTAATCCTAATAACAGCTCCATGAAGTAGGTACTGCCTCAACTCCTATTTTACAGTAGAGTAAACCAAGGTTCAGAGAGGTTAAATGCTTTGCCCAGAGTCATACGGTTGATAAGTGGATTCTGGACTCATATCCAATTCTGACCTCTCAACCATTGTTCAAACACTGGTGACATTGAATTAAAATATTTATGTATTTATTCTAATATCTAACTAAAGGCAGGAGAGATATAAGATGAGATTGTAAATATCAGACTTGGTTCCTAGAATACTCTTTGACCATGAACCCATGAGCTGACTGGGCTTCCGGTGAACTTGGAGCAACAACCACCTGTCACTAATTTACTGCAGCCATAGTTTATTTCCTCGTTGATGTCCCAGCCCTGAGTCCTCCAAATGTCTAAAGAGCTTGGAAGAACGAGTGGACATGACAAAAGCGAGGGCTGCCATGAGGATTGCATTAGTGAGATAAGGTAATGGGGAAGTGCTTTGCCAATCACAGAGCACCCTGCAGATGACAGTAACACTAGTGGAACGGACCAAAGCCTGTGTTTTCAGAGGGGCTTTGATTTGCACAATATTATTTTGACTCTTATTTGGAATATGACTTGAAATATGGCAGTAACTGTATACGGAAAACATCTGGATCAGTGCAGGGAAAAATGGAACAGCCACTGTATGGAGCTTCTATTTGTTTTCAGCCCCTGCACTGGACACTGCACACCTCTTCCCTTCAAAGAGCTTTGCAGTCTGGTGAGGGAGGGTCACAAAGGGGCAAACAGAATTACCGTTCAGTGTGCCGTGTGCTGTAATCAATGTATGTGCAGCATAGGGAAGTGATAGAGAGGAGTGAGGATGCTTTTACTCTCATCTGGAGTCAGAGAAGGCTTCTCAGTTGAGTTCTCCAGGAGGATCAGAGGGGAGGGGCTTTCTAGGTGGCAAGATCTGCGTATGGAAGACACAAAGGCCTGGAATGGTATTTAGTGTGCCGGGGCACAAGATAGGATGAGGAAAGTCGAGGTGGACTAAGCTGCAGGGCTGGATCTTGGAGAGCATTCTGTGTCAGGCCAAGGAAGTGGAGCTTTTTTTTGAAGTGTCATTTCCCTCCAGTTAAAGACCACCGAGAACGTACCTGTAGTTGAACAAATTGGGGTTGTTACTCATTGCAGAGAGGGAGAATGCACACCGTGGAGAACTGTGAGGAGTCTCGTTAAGAAGGTGTTGGAAAGGACTTGTTATAGGGTCAGGGCTTTGGTTGGATGATTTGGGGAGAATCCAAGGAAGTGGGGATCTGCTGTAGGCCGAGAACTGTCAGGAAGTAGAGACAAGTCTATGATTGGATATTTTCAGTAAATTTGATCTAAGTGGAGTTAATCTGAGACCAAGACGAAAGCTGTAGTTGGTGGAGAAGTAACAGCCACTCCTATGAGCCAGGTGAGGGGCTTGGGTAGTATTTTGTGGTTTGCACAGTGACCTTATTTTCCTCTTAGAAAAAATTGTGAAGTGATCTTGTTCTGCTTCACTTTATCATGGTCACAGAGTGACCTGGTCTGATCTTGGTGTCTTGTGAGATTGTTTAGGTCCAACCAGAGAACCAAATGGTGGAGCTGGGAGTGCCAGACACGCTTCCAGCAACCTCACATCCAAGCTCATGGTACCAGGCCAGCTCTCAGATGGCAGGGGCTGCGCTTCTCTTTCTCAGAGGGCAATAGGAAACCTCAGAGAGCTAATGTGCAGGGGTCGGGGAAAGTCGAGGTCTCATCCGCCTTTGCGTAGCTCCCTCGGGCAGGCATGGTCTTCTAGGGCTGACTCTTCCTCTGATTCACTGTGGCCTTGGATGAGTTCTCTCCCTCTTTGAGATCAAATTTCCTCCCTAGTAAATGGAGGGGGTGAGGCTGGATGGTCTCTGAGCTTCCTCCCCCGAGAGCTGAGATCTCATGATTCTCTAGCTGGGATGTTAGTGACACCTGGGTTGCAGTGAGAAGAGCAAAGACAGGAGCATCAGTCGGACCATGAGAACTGTTACTGGGTGCACTGCACACAGCTCTGCCTACCACAGCCAAGACCACTTTTAGGTTGCAGTGGAGGACTGGGTATGGTGAATGTGTGTTATTTTGCCTCTCAACTTCCATTCACCCCACTCTTTCTTTCTCTCTTTTTTCTCTCTCTCTTTCTCTCTTTCTTTCTTTCTCTTTCTCTCTCCCTCCCTCTCTCTCTTTCTTTCTTTCTTTTCCTGCCTTCCTCCCTCCCTCCCTTCCTTCCTTTTTCTCTCTTTCTCTCTTTCCTTCTCTCCCTCTCTCTCTCTTCTTTTTCTTTCTTTCTTTCCTTCTCTCTCTCTCTCACCTCCCCTCCCTCCCATCCTTTCTTCCTTCTTCTTTGGCTTAATCAACAAGGAAATGTATTGGTTTATGGAAAGAAATAGTCGAAGAATCGGTCTCACAGGCTTCCAACATGGCCTGATTAAAGGCTCAAACATTGCTTCCACACATCCCAATTTCTTGCTTTCTCTTCCTCTCTTCCTATATGTTTATCTTTGGCTCTGTTTCCATCCTGTTCTCATTCTCAGTCCCCACATAGTTAGACGAAGTCTGCAGTGGCACTAATCCTGACATCCTCCCTTAATGGATGAACAAACTACTTCTGACTGCCATTGGATGGATTTGTGTCATGTGCCCACCCCTGAACCGTCCCTGAACCATGGAGGCAGGTGGATATTCTGATTCAGCTGAGAGTGTACTGCAAGATCCGTTCAACTAAACTGTATCAGAGCTCACTCCTGGAGCAGATGGCAGGGTCAAATCACAAACTGTATGTTGTTGGCTGTGGGAAAGAGATCTCCAAGAGAAATTTGGGATAGTGCTTACCCAGGAGAATTGTGAATTGGAATTGAGACACCAAAATAAAACTAGGAGTTGCCCTCCTTGGGGATGTTCACGGAAGTATAGACAGTGGTAGGCAGAACATTAGAACGCAAGAAGTCTGTGCTCAAGCCCCAGCGCTGCCATTGTCTTCCTAAGGGCACTTGACCAAACATCTCCCTGCTGTCTCTTGGCCTCCATTTCCCACAGTTGGTTGATGGGGATAGAACGGTGTTCTCCTGTCTCTGCAGGGTTGTGGGTCTTTATCTTACTGTCTGTCCAAGGGCCTTGTGTTCCTGACAAGACAAGGGACAGCCATCCCACAGGGGCTGGAAGCCCTTTCTCACTGAGATGCTGTGCACTGGGACTGTGGGCGGTCCAGTGTGTCAGAGCAGCTTTTGTCAAGCACAGAACAGAGACTGTGGGAACAAATGGGTTTTCACACCAGCCTCTTAGAGCTTCTCCAGCCGGTGCAGCTTGCCTTCTTTGCATCCTTGGGCTCTCTGTGTGTTCTTCACTATTTGTGCTGATCCCCAGGGATGTTAATGAGAGCTGCACACTGAGAAGATGAGCAGACTCCTTCTGGATCCAGCAACATGAAGACTCTCAAAACAGTTCAAAGAATAGCTGTCAGAGCAAGCCCGTAATTATAAAATCACCACTGGTGGAGAGCAAAGAGACTGTATTCAAAGTTCAGTGGGCCTCCACCAGAAGGTGGGAGTGTCCTGGTGTGAGTGGAATGGGCTGTGATTGGTGGGTGCAGACTGTGATGGGCAGGTGTGGCAGATTTGTGTCTAAGCATCGGTGGCAAGTGTGAGGTGGGTAAACAGGATGTTCTGGGACAGAGGAGGGTTAGGGTTGGGGATTACCTCAGTGATATGAGGCTGCACACACACTCCCATTCCATCTTTGCCAGGGCCCCTCAGATCCTTCCCTGTGGACCCCACATGGTCTGGTCGCAGGGCATCCGGTCTCTGCAGGGCTCTCCATGTCTTACTCTGCTTTGGTCTTTTTTTGCCCAACTTTACAGCCCTGAATTCACCCTGGCCAGCCCTGGGGGCTGACTATGGGACTCACAGTTCTTTTCCTAAACCCCGGATCCACTTGTTCCTTTTGGGAAATCTCTTCTCCCCACTGGCTTTGCTTACTGAGCTCTGTGAGGGTGGGCGAGTGAGTTCTGAAGACTCCATGAAGGGTCGTCTCTGAGCTTGAAATCTGGACTGCAAAGGGGTCCTCCATTTACGTGCATGATGACATTTTCTGAGGAACATCATTAAACATCCCACAGTAGCGCCCATCCTGATTGACTAATCCGATGTGGTGTGGGTTATCAACTCCTACTGTTCCATCAGTCACCTTTCCTGCCTCTCTCCCACTCTGGTTTGGATAATTTACCTTGCAGCTCCAGGATTTTCTCTGGAACGAGCAGGGATGACTCACCTTATTGCCCTAAAAACCCAAGGAAATGTATCGCGGCTCTCTTCCTTCCAGTGTGATAAATCTGATTATAACTTGGGGATGGCCACTGGTGGCTGTGCAGCGGTTAAAATGCACTGAAAGATTCATTCAGCTAACCGAAGTTGTCAGGTGGATTGCCGGAGGGAATTCTCGTGCAGACACAAGTTGCGTTATGTCTGCTGTAGCCTTGTGGCGGCTTTCAAACTGCTGTTAGGAGATAAATCCATTAATCAGTATGGACCGCCCCCCACTCGCTCTGCTAGGCTCAGGACTCCTTGGAGGCATAGTGTATGTCTTCGTCCCTCACCCATCTCACAGTGTCTGGCACAATACGCCCTTGATAACTGCATCTTTCTTATGTTTTTGTTGTAACATTAAATTCTTTAAAAAAATAGAATCACCAGTTATCACAGATGGAAATGACCTCAGAGATCCCCTCATCCAGGCCCTAATGAGCGTCCTGAGGCCCAGAGAGGTGCAGTGATATGTCCAAGGTCACACAGTGAAAGTCAGCGAGAGAGCTGGATGTGAACCTTGTCTCCTGACTCCCAGCCCAGGCCTCCAGCCGGCTCTTCTTTGTGCTTTTTTTGGCGGCTCCTGTCCACGAAGGATGCAAGGCATTCCATTTGGGCTTTATTCTACTGTTTTACAGTCTCTTCTGAGTAATAAGGTCGGCTTGTTTAATAAGTTCAGCTTCAAAGTAGGTCAGGGATTTTATTTCTGTGCACGGGCCATTAGCATTCTTAAGTGAGAACACATTTTTTTAACTGAGAAAATATCCGCTGTGTGGATGAGACGCTCCGCGTCTGCCTATTTCCTAAGCTGTGTCAGATCCTTTTATACCACAAAGCCTCTATGAGGGGGGCCTCCCAACCTCCAGGCTTCATGGGGTGGGGGTAGGGGGCTGAGGCCAAATAGGAGGGACAGGGAGGGGACCGTGACCCCAGGAGCTGCAGCACCTGGACCCTGGGCCAGAAGGGCGAGGTGACTTCCGAAGGCTTTTCAAACTGGTTGTCACATTGAAACAAGGTTTGTGTTTTGTTTTGTCAGAGCTAATTCTCTAAAGAAAACCCAAATACTAGTTTAGAGAGGGTTGAGCACTATGTCAAGAAATCTCTCAAATTTCTTGCGACTGAAGTGCCTTCCTGAATCCCGTCACCCAGGGGCCATGCTGGTGGAAAAGGAGTCCAGGGCCTAGATCCTGCTGCTGTTGTCAGGGAGAAGGATCAGGACTTGCAGGGTGTTGGGGAGGGGGAGAAGGGCGACATGACCCCTCATCTATTCAGGGCTGCTCCTGAGGATAATATCAATTTTATATTTTTAGCCATGACCTGAATTGTTTCATGGGCTCATTCCTTTGTCAATTGCCTTTAACTTAAATGAGGCTGGTAACACAATAATAGAAAAATGGTTTCAATACAGAATTCCTGTGGAACGTGCTTGGCAAAGACTCTATTGTAGGGGAGAAAGACACAGACATAAATGACCAGTACCATGCAGAGTGTAACGGGGCAATAGTGGGCTACAAAGCCTTCTGGCAGAGTTTCCCACGTGTCAGTCATTCACTGCTACCTCCGGTACTGGAATTAGAGACATAGACATACATCCAGCTAAAGAGCAAGGTGGTTGAGGAATCACCCAGAGGCTGTGCGCGTAATGAGTGTTCGGGAAGTATGTTGATGAATGAATGAATGAAGCACCCCAGTGGTTCTCAAACTTGGCTGCACATTGGAAAGAACTGGGCAGTTAAAAAAAATACTGATGTCTGGGTCTCACCCCAGAGATTTTTCTTTAATTGGTAAGGGTTGAGAATTAAACGTCAGGAGCTTTAAAACTTCCCCACATGATTCTAATAGGCAGCTAAGTTTGACAGCCCCTGTTGCATCCACTGAAGATTGTTTTTAAAGAGTGAGCTAGCTTAATCCAAATTTAGTAAAAACGATACTTGGCACTGTGTAGGGAATGGACCCAAGCTGTTTGTCATTTAGGTGCGAGCACAGCTTAGCCCTCTCAGAGGGCTCCTGTGAGCATCAAACTTGCAGACTTTAAAAGTGATCTCCCCATTTCTTAGAGGGGCTCAGTTTATGCTTCTTGTCTACAAAGGAACTGGTTACTTTAGCTTCCTAGTTGACCTTGAGACCCCCAGGTGTTCCCACATCAACCTTCTGGGCAGAACATCAATAGATTGGGGTCAATCTTGAGTACATCCTAGCTATTGGTAAATCTTATTGGGGTTTCCAACCAGGAACGAAAATCAAAGTTACATTTCCTTTCTTTTAGAGGAATCAAAGGTAGGAGAGGAAATTCATGGGGCAATTTTCAGGGGCCATAAAGGCCTCCAAGCTGTGAAGAACTTGGTAGGAATGATGCCATTAGAGATCAATTCTTTTAAAAAAAGATGTTAATACCTCGGGAAAATTGCGACATTAAACCTGTTTGTCCTTTGGTATATGTGACTTTAATCAGATTGCTTTCCTGATTAAGATCTAGATGAGGTTTTTGGTAAGAATTTTTTAAAACTTTGTTATTACTTATATGTGTTTTTCTTCAGTGAAGAATGATAGCAATTTCACTGAGACCATCAGTGTGCCCCACTGAATAGGCAAGTTATATCTTTGTAGTAGGACAAGCATTCAAATTCCCTTCTCATTTTTTTGCATATATGACTACAAAGGTGAGTTTTAAATATTTCCCTTCATTTTATACCACCCCAGTAAGAAGTAGAGGCAGATTTTAGGGCTGGCTTTTGTTGGTAAACGATGCACTACCTGCTAGGACATTCAAATTCACAATACCTTAGTGCTGACTCCTCTGTCCTGCCTCGCAGTTTGGTCTGTCTTACGTTGAGTCCCATCCATGCAAACATCCATCCATATCTTGTTGACAATTTCTTCACCACTTATCTTCGTTTGAAGTAATTTGCAAATCAATGCCTTCATAGATATCACTATTATACAATATATGGAAGAAATGTATAAAATGGCCAGATGTTGATTCCCATGTTTGCTGACCCTTGCAAAATAAAACATGGGGCTTACCAAGTGTTCAAGTACATCTTCAACTGCATTAAAAATGTCTCCTTTGAGGGCATCCTTCAATAAGAGTGGGTTGTCTCCTTTTATTTTTATCTCAGATAGATTCAGCCATGTCTTCCTCAGTCTTGACTAGTTGGTGAGCTTCACCTTCAAAGGTGGTTCTGAAACTGATGTTAAAGAACGCTTTGAGCATTTTGTGTGTGTGCATGTGATTGTGCCTCTTTGTCACATTAAGAATTTTGAGCTTAATTTTGAATTAAGAACTTTGTTATCACAAAAGCCAAGACTTTTCCCTTTTTAGTTACAAAAAAGTCTAGTGATTTTTCTTCACATTATTAGTGGAATATATATGGTGTATTAGTCACCTATGACTACATAAATAATTACCTGCAAATGTAGCAGCTTAAAACAACGAGCATTTATTACCTCATAGGTGTGGGTTAGGAATCCTGGTGCAGCCTGACTGGGGGATTCTGGCTTGGGGTCTCTCACAGGCTGCAGTGATCTTAAGGCTTGACTGAGGGAAGCTCTGCTCGCTGGTTCCCTCACAAGGCTGTTGGCAGTCTTCAGAAGATCCACTCAAAAAATCGCTCACATGGCTATTGGCCTCAGAGCCTCATTAGCTGTTGGCTGAAGATATTTCTTTTGCCATGTGCCTCTCCATAAGACAACTCACAACAGGGTGGGGGGGGGAGGAAGGAGTAGAGGAGAGAAACAAGAAGAGAGGGAGGGAGGGAAGGAGAGAGAGAAAGAAAGGAAGAGGAGGAAAAGAGGGAAGAGGGGTGAGGGAGGAGGGAGGGGGAGAGAGACAGAGAAGGAAAGAGGGAGTGAGGAGAGAGGGGAGAGCGGTGGAGGTGGACAGGGAGAGAGAGGGCGAGGGCTAGTCAGATGGTCGTCTTTTTGTAACCTAACCTGAGAAGTAACATCATGACATAACCTTTGCTCTACTCTGTTTGTTAGAAGTGAGTCAAGAGGTCTAGCCCACTCTCAAAGGGTCAGAGTTGCACAAGGGTGTGTATACCAGGAGTGAATCATTGGGGACCATTTTGGAGACTGCTCACAGCAACTGGGGTCTTTAAACATTGCCACAAAAGTGGTGATCATTTGGAGATATTGTTCAGGATTTTCTTGCACAAGAGAATATTGAGTTTTAGTTCTTTGCAGCTCTACAATAATAAAAATCACATATTACGTAAGTATCTAAGTATATCTCACACTTTCCAGATTGGCAGCTGCTTAATAATGAATCACTAATTGAATTTGGAGTACCGCTCCCACCTTTTTCCCTGTCAAGTTCAATGAGGGGATTCTGAAGGACAAAGCCATGTTGGAGACACACCTCCCAGGTTGTAGGTCGTTCTGTATTTTACTGTCTTACATCTTTTTAATAGTTTTGAGCATATGCTTCTGATTTTTCATTTTTAAGCAACTATCCATCATCTTGACTGAAAACATAATTTTAAAAATATTATACTTTAAAAAAGTAAATGAAGAGTGCCACTAAACCTTGCAAAACAAAACAGACATATTTTTTCAGCATTTCTGTGTGATTGAGAAACTTTCTATGGCAGGAAATAGAACCAAATATAGTTGTATGTTTGTCAACTGAATGTTGGATTGAACACAATTTTGTCAGGAATCTGAACTCATTTGTGAGCACTGATGAATTTGAATATAGTCAAAAGTGAAAAATGAACCCAGACTTGACATCAAAAGCCTGATTTGTAACTGGAAAAATTCATCAATTTAACCTTGTCAAAATTAAAACTTTTGCTCTGTGAATGCTCACATGAAGAGAATGAAAAGGCAAGCCACAAAGTGGGAGAAAATATTTGCAAACCACGTATATGACAAAGGACTAGTATCTAGAATATATAAAGAATTCTTAAAACTCAATAGGAAAAAAAAAAACAAACAAAAACCAACAATTCAATTAGAAAATGGGCAAAAGTTCTGAGCAGACATTTCACTGAAGAGGAGCTCCAGATGGCAAATAAGCATTTGAAAAGATGTTCAACAGCATTAGCCATTGGGGTAGTGTAAATTAAAAGCACAATGAGATATCTCTACAGACTTATCAGAATGGCTAAAAAATTACTGATAACACCAAATGCAGGGGAGGATGCAGAGAAACTGGATCACGTCTACATTGATGGTGGGAGTGTGAAATGGTGTAGCCACTCTGGAAAGCAGTTTGGCAGTTCCAAATTCCGTACCTAGCAATTGCACTCCTGGACCTTTATTCCAGAGAAAAGAAAACTTATGTTCACACAAGAATCTGTACAAAATGATTGTTCATAGCAGTTTTGTTTGTAATAGCTAAAAGCTAAAACAGCCCAGATGTCCTTCACCAGGTGGATGGTGAAACCAACTGTAGTACATCCATACCATGGAGTACCACTCAGCAATCCAAAGGAATGAACTATGGAAGTGTGCAACAACCTGGTTGTATCTTCAGGGAATCATGCTGAGTGAAGAAAGCCAATCCCCAAAGATTACATACTGTTATTCTTTAATGTCAAATTTTTAGAAATGGAGAACTGATTAGTGGTTCCCAGGGGCTAAGGATGGGGTGGGGGAGTGAGGAGGGAGGTGGGTGTGGTTATGAAAGAGCAGCACGAGGGATCCTTGTGTTCATGGCCAGGTTCTGTATCTTGACTGCACCAAATGTCAGTGTCCTGGTTAGGATATTGTACTATAGTTTTGCACAAAGTTGTTATTGGGGAAGCTGGGTAAAGGATAGACAGGATCTCTCTGTTTTTTCCTACAACTAGTGTAAGTCTATAATTATCTCAATATAAAAAGTTTAATTAAAAAGAATTAACACCGATGTTTAAAGTGACAAACTGTGTTTTCAAGTCCAGCTGGCAGGCGCTCTCTGGGCAGGGCTGTGCAGTCCCCTTTTCTGTAGCATAGTGCTCTGTTCAGCATCTCTCATCCTGCTGTGTTTCCCAATGACGTTCAACTACCAATTCTTGCACTCCCTCTTGCTCATCAAAATATCCTTCATTCCAAACTTGAATGAAAAAATCAGATTGGCTGACAGCAAAACAGGATCCTTCTGATTTTTGCTTTGACTCATTCAACAAATATTTATGAATTATTTATCATGTGCCAAGGCAGGTGCTATGAATAAAAGGGTGAGAAATATAGAGGTGGTCTCTGCCCTCCTGGTGCTTAAGAGCAGCATAAGCAGGGCCACAACATGTAAGTGCTATAAAGAAGAATGTCTTGGAACAGGGAGGGCTTCCTTGAGGAAGTGAGATTTCAGCTGAGATATGAAGAGTGAACTAGATGAAGAGAAAGGAAGAGGAAACAGTGTGTGTAAAGGCCCTGAGGTAGAAAGTAGCACAACACATTAGGAATATTTGAAAACAGACCCACACTTCTGGAGCCCGGGCAGCCTGGAGAGGTAGGAGACAAGGCTGAAGAGGTAGGCAGGGACCTCATCTTTCACGGTGTCTGAGGCCATATAGTGGAATGGAGTTGTTGTTTTAGGAGAATTAGTTGGGCTATAGGGTGGAGAATGGATCTGAAGAGAACAGAAGTAGAAGCGAGGTTGAAAGTCTTATGCATATTGTACAAATGGAGGATTTAAAACTTCTGTTGTCGTTAATTGAAATCTAACATACAATACGGTAAAGTACATTGATTTTAATATATGGAACTATGTTAAATTCACGTTTTGATTTTCATTATAATTTGAGATTCTTTGGAGTTTTCTCCATACACAATCAAGTAATCTGTGGATAATGAAAGCTTTATTACTTCCTTTCCAATCCTTATATCTTTTATTTCTTTGTCTTTTGCTCCATTGCACTGGCTAGAACATCCAGTAGGATTGGGAAAATTCGGGGGAAAGCATTTAGTATTTTACCATTGATTATGATGTTAATCTTCTGTTTTAGACACCTATTGTCAGATTAAAGAACTTGCCTTCTATTCCTACTCTGCCAAGAGTTCTGTCATGAATAGATATTGACTTTCAAATGCTTCCTTGGCGTCTCTTGAGATTATTACGTGGTTTTTATCATTTAGTCTGTTAACGTGATGTTATACTGGTTAATTTTCTAATATTAAACTGATCTTGTAGTCCTGGAACAAACCCAACTTGGCCATGATCTGTTATTCACTTTATATATCAATGGATTTGGTTTGCTTGTATAATACGTAGCATTTTTATCTCTGTGGCAGACTGGCCTGAAAGTCTCTTTTCTTGAGTTATTGCTGTAAGTTCTTGGTGTGACTGTTATCTTGGGCTTGTAAAAGGAGTTTGGAAGGATTTCTTCTCTTGTATTCCATGAAAGAATTTGTGTAAAGGTGGTATTTCCTCAAAACCTTAAATGCATGTGAAAATTCAAGCTTATTTTTTACCTTGTCTCTTCAAGTAGAATTTTGTCCCAGGAAGGTATTCTATCTAAAGACTGTCACTTTGTAGATCTCCTCAGAAGGCGCTCTGTATTTTTTTGGGTTCCCTCTGCCTACGTTTAAGAACTACATGATTAAGATGTTAGAAATATTTAGAATAGTGCCTGAAATGGGATAACCACTCAATAAGTTTGCCTTGTTCTCTCCCCTCATATTCTCTACCTGCCTCAGAAATATCCAGCCGCAGAGCCCTGTGGTGGGCACCGGCGTGAAGCCATTGATCCTATTCTCAGAGCCCAGTGTCCACCTGCCTGAGTCAGACTTGTGGCCTGTGGGCAGAGAGACGATGGTCCATGGTCTATGAGACCTTGAGTATTCCGTTGTTTCAAAGGCCTTTCTGAAGAGCTGCTTCTTAGGCCCTGCTGACTCGCTTCCTGCTGGATGTGGCAGAGCACCGAGGTGGCCCTAGGGAAGCCAGTGGGGATTTGGAAGAGGCTAATTTTTCAGTTCCTTTACATAAAGGGGGCAATCATCTCTTAAACTCTCCCCACAAACGGAACAGGCTGTTATGGATAAGCCTCTTAATCCATCTGGACACCCTTTCCCGACACTTCAGAGCAGTCGATACTTCCAGTCACTTCCAGCCATTTCAGCAGCTTAGAGACTAATTATGCATCTCCCCTCTGCACATAGGGATATGCCAAGGAGAGAAATTTGCAAAATAACAATATCTCTAAAGCCCCGGCCCCCTTCATTCTCTCTTTCATTGTGGGTGGTAGCGTAGCAACTGATGAAGCTGCCTGGACTCAGGTTGCCCTAAATCCTGCATTTCTTCCCTCCTTCTCACCACTGCCTTTTCCTCTACACAAGCTTTTCTCAGACATGTTCCGTTAAGACGGCTGCCACATTTTCCCCCTGGTGCTTGTTGAGTGTGAGCTGCCCGTCCCAGTGGGAGATTAGTGGCTTCCTCATGCATAAGGCTGAAATTGATTTCATCGCATGTGCTGCATGAGCCCGAGATGCCCCGAGCACTCAGATACTCAGAGTGGAGGTCACAGGAGGCTTGAGAAGCTGGGTCGCTTGGCCCATTAATGGAGAGGGCTATGGGAAGGGGAGGCCAAGAGGGATGCGAGAAGGGAATAACTCACATTTATTTAGGGCCTGTCATGTTTCAGCCATTGACATTTGGTCTTCACGAGGACCCAGTGAGATATGATCCATTACCCTGGTTTTACACATGAAGAAACTGAGGCTCAGGGGAGCGTGCCCAAAGTCACACAATTAAGTAATAGAGGTTATAAGCCGTCTTCTATCTGTCTGATCCAGTGATTTTGCACTTTCCGATGTACCACGCTGCCCTTTGTAAGTGAAGATGACTGTGAAAATGCAAAGGGATGGAGTGTAGAGTATTGGGCATGGCATGGAGAAGCCAGTATGGTGCACTGGGATGCTGGACAGGGAAACCGAAGTATACACCCACTTAAATGGATGGGGCAAGCATTGTGGAAGTTAGGGAAATGCTGTGGCTTCACAGGTGTGCATATGCCCGGGACTCACCCAGCCTTTTGAATCCCAGCCTTATACTGGTCCCATCTCTCTTGCCCCTTACATCCAATCAATGACTAAGTCCTGCCCAATCTCCTAAACCTGTGTCTGGTCCCTCTGACTCTGTCTCTGTAGCCGCAGAGCCCTTACCTCGGTCCACACCTCCATCATTTCTCCCTCACTAATGGACACGCTTTCCCCTTGACTCTAGTCTCTCTCCTCAGACCCATCCTCTACTCTGCACTCAGAGGAGTGGTGCAGAAGGAACATGCGCCCGTGTCTCACCACTGCTTACAAAGCCTCGGGAGGAAGTGCAGGCTGCTCAGGAAGACCCTTCCTGATCTGATCCCTGTTGACCTCTCCCATCACCTTTTTGCTGTTTTCCCTACTCTCATCTATGTTTTAACATCATGTGCCATTCCTGAAGGACCCAGCCTCTTCTCATCTCTGTGAAGGCTCTGTCCTCCCCAGGTGCCTGCTTAACTCTCCTCTCCTTTCGTGATTTCATTTCTCCAGGAAGCCTTCCCCGTCTCCTCCATCTGATCTCCTCCTTGTATTAGTTTCCTAGGGCTGCTGTAACTAATTACCATGAACTGAGTGGCTTAAAACAACACAAGTTTATTATCTTACAAACATGGAGGTCGGAAGTGTCAAATGGGTCAGCAGGTCTGCGTTTCTTTGGCTCCAGGGGAGAAATGTTTCTTTGCTTTTTGCAGTTTCTAGGGGCCACCTGCATTCCTTGCTAATGACCCCTTCCTCCATAGTCAAAGCCAGCAGTGCAGCATCTTTCAACCCCTGTCTGACTCTGATCCTTCTGCCTCCCTCTTTCACTTTTAAGGATCCTTGCGATTACATTGGGTTCACCTAGATATTCCAGGATACTCTCGCCACTCAAGATCCTTCACTTAATCACCTCTTCAGGATCCCTTTTGCCATGTAAAGTTCTGGGGATTGGGATGTGGACATCTTTTGGGGACCATTATTCTGCATTCACATTCCTCTCTATGTTCCCAAGACCCTGGGACCACCACTGTCTAGCCTTGATCACTTTATTTTGCAGCTTATTGATTTCTGCATCTGTTTCATTCCCTAGTCTCCTAGGGTCCCCCAGGGTAGAGACAGTTATTTGCTTTGACTCACTGTCCTCAGAACATAGCAGAATGAGCCCTCAGTACTTGTTTGTTTGACAAAAGACCTTACCTCCCTGCCTCTCATCTCCCTGGCTCACTGTCTGGCTCACTGGCTCACGGGGGCAGTTCAGTGCATCAGTGAGAATCTTCACCTAGAGCATCACCAGCTAGGGTTTCCCAGCACCATCATGTCCTAGCTGCATGACCTTCGGTGACTTGCTTGACTTGTGTGCCTTAGTTTCCTCATATGCAAAATGAAGGTAATTATAATATCTACCTGTGCCAGTCAGGGTCCAGGAAGGAAATCTCAAACCATACAGAGTATTTCAAATAGTGAGGCTTTTTTTGCTTTCTTTTTTTTTTTTTGTGAGGAAGATTAGCCCTGAGCCAATTACTGCCAATCCTCCTCTTTTTGCTGAGGAAGACTGGCCCTGAGCTAACGTTCATGCCCATCTTCCTCCACGTTATATGTGGGACGCCTACACAGCAAGGCTTTTGCCAAGTGGTTCCATGTCCGCACCCGGGATCCAAACTGGTGAACCCCAAGCTGCCAAGAAGCGGAACTTAACCGGTGCACCACCAGCCTGGCCCCAAATAGTGAGTTCTTATTGAAGGGAATTACACAAATGTTGGATGGTTGCCAGAGCAAACATGGGGCACTAAAGTAGCCAGGGATTACAGGAAGCAGCTACTCCACTTGGAGCAAGGGCAACACAGGGAATAGGTGGGATTAGGGGGCTGGGAGTCTGGAAGAGAGGCCCTGTGGGACTGATGCTGGGACTCTGAAGAGAGAGGCTCCACAGATGTATTGCATCTGTAAGGGGGCCTGGCCTATCTTCTGCTGGTACCTTTAAAAAGATGCCGTGCTATAGATGCTGTGAGGGCCAGAAGAAATGAAAGCTTGGAGCGCAGCTGTGTCTGTTGCTGAGTGATGCTGCAAGGACCTTGAAACAGGAGGAGAGCATTTTCTTCCCTCTTCCAGCGTTCGAGTCTCTATATAGAGCCTGCCATTGGTAGGACTGAACCAAAGCTGGCAAAGGGAGTCCGGAAGTCTGGTTTGCAGAGTCCTAGTCCCAGAATTGCAGAGCCAGTTACAACAGGGTGGGCTTGAAGTGAAAGGACCAAAGGTAAATAACTTGCATATTCCTTTAGTTTCCTCATCTGTAAAATGGATATTATAATAGTACTTACCTCACAGTGTGATATGAAGAATACATGAGTTTGATATATGTAAAACCTGGAACAGAGCCAGGCACATAACACTGAGCCAGTGTCGTTTGCCCTCACCCCATGGTGATAATAATAGCCCTCCCCATCATAAGGGTGTGCAAACTTGGATGTCTCTGGAACTCAGTGATCCAAACTGGCTAAGGCACGGGTTCCTTCCATCCAATTCTCTGTAGCTGGGCTGCTGTGCAAAAGAGGGGCAGAGGAGGCAAAACATGCCTGGTCGTGGACCTCTGCTCTCCTAGGACAGGATGCTTGTGCAATGTGGCCTCTAATTCCAGAGATTTAGACTCCTGACTTTCCCAGCCCCTCTCCCAGGGAGATAGACTCTTAATTCATACTTTCTTAGGACTCTTGATTAGCAGGCAAGGAAAGAAAGGCTCTTCTAGAGTGATTGCTCTTAATTTTGGGAAGTGGCCCAGAAAACAGTAATCTTGAAAATGTCGAGGTGCTGGGGGAGAAAGAAGAGCCAGGAGCAGATAGAGTGTTGTATATCACAAAATCTTGCGTGGTGCCAAGCTGTTATTGAATTATGCATTTTTAAGTAACTTCATTGGTGGCAACATGACTGCATTGAGTAGACCGAGGCTGAGGTCTTTAATGTATTTACTTGTGGAAGAGCTGGCAGGAGTACACACTGACATTACTGTGGGCCCTCTTTATCCTGATGCAGGAAAGAGAATGCATTTAATGGGATCTTTGTGTCTCTCTCTAGGGGACACAAAATAGGGGCACCAGCTAAGTTTTCCACTGACTGCTGAGTAGCCCCACCGACTGCTGGTTGGAAGGATGAAGATAATAGTCAGTCACACAGTGCACGTATTACATCCGAGGACTGTTCTAAGGGTATTAAATCTAATACCTTATGTAATCCTCATGACAAACCTATGAGGAAAGTGTTATTATTATACCCATTTTACAGATGAGGAAACTGAGGCACAGAGAGGTGAAGTAACTGCCCTAGCTTTATAATATCTCAGTTTGGATTTCTCCAATAACAGACCCTGAGACAACAGTATGCAGGTATTTCATTTGGCAGTTGAAGGGAACATTGGTAAAGAGGCAGGGCAGTGAACAGGAAAGGAAGGCAGGCTCCTAAGGGGGTAAGGATGAGCTGGTAGCCCTGGGGGTTATCTGATGTCAGTCCTACAAGAGATCCTCTGAAAGACTGAGTAAACCAAGCCCATTGTCCCACCAAAGGTCAAGGAAACTGAATGTTTATCCACCAACTCCCATGCCTCATTAGGAAAGGGTTGTTCCGGGGAGTGGTAACACCCTGGCATGTCCAGTCTGCCCTACAATGGGCCTATCATGCTCTGGTGGAGATGGAAAGTCATCAGGCAGGGAGATGTAGACGCTGGAGGTAGGAAATCATCAGTGCATGGAGGTATTATACACCGAAACCACAAGTGACCTCAAGGAGAGATGGGCTGGGTGCATATAGCTAAAAGGGATTCAAACTCAGAAGGCTGATTCCAGAATTTTATCTTTAACTACTATTTTTTGTTTAAGAGACATTAAAATATGATGAGGATGGTAGAGGAATGGAAACCATGCCATAGAAAGAAATTACTTAGAATCCTAACTAGCAATATTTATGCCAGGAAATAGTAAGTGTTCATGCCCAGTGTCCTCAAATATGGAGGACTACCACATTGGGAAGGGAGAAATTCCTGGAGGGCTGTGAATCCAGGACCAAACCCACCATATAGCAGGCTCTGTGCTAGGAGCTGGGACACAGGCAAAAATGACTTGGTCTGTGCCCTCAAGACAGATAGTGTGCAAATTCTGTGATGAATTTGTGCCTGGGACCCCTGAGGAGGGGCCTATCCACTATAGGAGATGCTGCTGGTGCCCGGTCCAAGTCTCCTTTACCAGGCTGGTGCACCCATCCCCTAGTTGCCATGAGTGTTGGCTACTGAAGACTCATAGTTGCCCCTTGTACTAGGTTGAATTATATTCCTCCCAAATTTACGTTCTTCCTGGAACCTCAGAACGTGACCATATTTGGAAATACAGAGGGTCTGTGCAGATGTAATTTATTAAGGTAAAAGGAGGTCATACTGAAGTAGGGTGGGCACTATGATTGGAGTCCTTACAAGAAGAGGGAAATTTGGATAAGACACAGACACCCAGGGGAGAAGGCCATGAGAAGACGGAGGCAGAGACTGGAGTGATGCATCTGTAAGCCAAGGAAGATGAAGAACCGTGGGCAAACTCCAGAAGCTAGAACAGGCAAGGAAGGATTCTTCTGTAGAGCCTTTGGAGGGAGCATGTCCCTGTTGACACCTTGATTTCAGATTTCTCATGTCTGGAACTCTGAGACAATGAATTTCTGTTGCTTTAGACCACCCAGTTTGTGGTACCCAGCTGCAGAAGTCCTAGGAAACTAATACACCCGTCTTAAGATAACTATCCTTTGCCACACGGGAGCTGCTTGACTGAGGGGAAATTCCTGCACCCCTAGAGCAGCCCACATTCATTTAATAAAACAGGGGTACATAAGGCTGACCCCCTGCCTCAGTGAGGCACCATAACGTGGTGCATTTTGTGCTCTAGAGCTCCTGTGGGAACAGCCTGAAACTAGTTTGCAACCAAAACCACATCCTTGTTTGGTTTCTTGACCCTTCCCTTATCCTGCCCCCTTCTGAGGACTCTCCTCCAATCAGTCACTTGCACAGAATCCTTGTCTCAAGCTCTTCTTCTTGGGACCCTGGGCTAAAACATTCACAGAGCACAGAGATACCACCTTGAGGTGAGAGTACCCAGGAGGGCATCCCAGAGGAGGGCTAACTCTTGAAGGACAAGAAAGATGAGTCTCCTGGAGAAGGGGGAGGGTGATCTGGCAGAGAGAGCAGCATAAGCAAAAGCACCTCCAGCTCCTTCTACATCATTTGTGTATAAAATTGTGGCGTGAGAGGAGCTTAGAAGAACTAGAGAGAGGCCAGCTCTTGGAGGCTCAGTGTGACACCCTGGTGGACAGCAGATGGAGATAGACCTCTGGCCTATATTTCAAAATACTTTCTCACTATTAAAATTTTTCACCAGTTGTGTGGACAACAGAATGTGCTGCTTGTCCCTCGAGGTCTTCGGCTAACTTGGAGCCACATGTTGGGGACCTCTGCGTTGGGCAGGTGGGGCTCAATGACTTCCCGTACTCCTTCCACGTCTACCATTCTATGACTGTTGACCAGTGTTACTGCTGCTGGGTTAACAAAGTGCTGGCTAGTTACCAGGTCTGACTTCTTCTCACCAAAACCACTTCTCTGTGACATTGGATGAATCACTGCATCTTCCTCAACCATGGGAATCCTATCAGCAGGAGATAGTATAATGTAGTGATTATGACCACTGCTCTGGAATCTTCCTTAGTTTGAATCCTGGTCTCTTCTCTTATTAGTAATTGTGTAATTGTGAGCAATTAACCTCATTAAGCTTCAGCGTTTTCTTTTTCCTTAATTTATCAAATGGGATTGATAATAGCACTTGCCTAAAGAGTTTGCCTGGATTAAAGAAGATAATGCATGCCAAGTCCTGAGGACAGTGCCTGGCACACAGCTCTTCTTAGTGAGAACTTCTGTTCTGCTGTCTTCTGAGGCCATGAGCTGAAATAGAAGCAGACTTTTTCTTGCAGCATAAAGAGGATCAGCACCGTATTGAGGAAAGAGTGCAGACTAGGAGAAGACCTGGGTTTGAATATTCGTTCTGCTTGGTAGCTGTGTGAGATTAGGCAGGACACCCAAAGTGGCTGAGCCTTCGTGTCCTCGTCCATAAAATGGGAGTAATACTGTCTGCTTTGTGGAGTCACTGTAGGGAGAAAAATGAGGAAACAGGTAAACCGCTATAAAATATTAGTTGCAATCATTAGAGGGTTATTTGGAAGTCACGCATCAGCTTATGGTGGAGGCATCTGAGCAGTACCAGAAGCAGCCAGGAGCTCTCCTTGGTAGGGAGATCTGGGTGGGGAACTGGTTTGGCAAATGGACACAGTTGTGGTTCTTGATTCCTGGTACCTGGTACCCGGGCAGAAGAGAGGGGAGATTGGCTGTTAAACATTCCTAGTGAGCGAGGGCATGGAATCCCAACAGAGGTCCCACCCAGTCATAAAACCTGAAAATAGAAGAAAATCTTACTTATTTAAAATGTTTATCTTTGTAATAAGTAACCAATGCAGGTTTATTAGAGGACATTTATAGAAAAACAAAGAAGAAAAGGAAGAAGGAAAGAAAACGGTACTCATTTCCTCACAACCCGAAGAAAAACATCAACATTTTGGTGTATTTATGTCTAGGCATTTTAATAGGCATAAGTAGGTGGGAATTTTTGGTTTATTTTAATTTAGTTAAAATTGGACTTCTGCACCTATGGAGAGTCTTGTCGGCTGGAGTGACTACTCCAGAGATGTATTTTGTGTCTATTTTCAGGATTATTGCCAAAGCAAGGGTTAACCATTCATAATGAAATTGCTTGTTCTTAAGCATCGTCTAAATGCCATGAGGAAGAGAAGCATGAAGTTGTCTCCCTCCTTACGGTATAGTTATGTCTCCAGCTCTGTCTGGCATGAGGCAATGCTTCTTTTCTAGACTCTTATCTGACAAGAAGGATCTTGTGTAGTCATCATCTGATAGGACCAATCCTATTAATATATCAATTCCCCCATCTTAGAGGTCATTTTTTTATTGAGGTCACATGGGTCTATAACATTATATAAATTTCAGGTGTACATAGTTATATTTCGACTTCTGTATAGACTACATCGTGTTCACCACCAAAAGTCTAATTGCCCTGTGTCACTGTATGAATGTGTCTCTTTACCCTTTTTGCCCTCCTCCCACCCCCTTCCCTTCTGGTAACCACCAATCTATTTTCCATATCTATGTGTTTCTTTGTTTATCTTCCACATATGAGTGAAATCGTATCATATTTGTCTTTCTCCATCTGACTTATTTTGCTTAATACCCTCAAGGTCCATGCATGTTGTCAAAAATGGCAAAATTTCATCTTTTTTTTGTGGCTGAGTATAGAGGTCATGATTTTGAATCATCCCAAAGTGGACTGGGGTCTATCTTCAAGTAATTATTTCTCTAAGGAAGGGCAAGTAGTCAGTGTGTTTTTCTGTATTCTTCAGAATCTGCGAGTGTCTTTCTATTGGCTCTGCAAAGGCACCACAACTTAGCTAGCTATGAAGTTCTTGGGACATGAAGCATCCTCTTAAAACCTCATGTGCGTGTTATACTATTGTGGTTGGGAGTGCAGACCCCCAGTAAGACCACCTTGGTCCAAGTCCTGTCTCTTTGAATTAGTAATTGTTTGACATTGGGCAGGTTACTTAATCTGCATCTCTTTTTGTTTTTTTCCGAAAAATGTGAATCATAGTAGTATCGATCCCTAGAGTTGTTGTGAACATTAAATGAGTTAATATTTTAAGGCACTAAGAACAGTGACAGGTGCATAAAAATTTGCAATACATATTAGCTGCCGCTGCTGTCATTTGTGGTTATTATAATCGTCATCATCCTCACCATCATATCCCAGTGTTTCAAATTGAAATGATGAATCTGAGAACTGACTTTTTATTCTTTTTTGTTTTGATGGCGGTCTGTTGTTGTCTAGATGCTTGTGGAAATTTTTCTTTAGTCTTGTATTTCAATATATTGCCAGTATGTGCTTACGTTTGAGTCTTGTCATTATTTTGCCTGGAACCCGCTGTGCTCTTTGTCGCGTGCAAAGTCAGACCTTCATTTATTTCACATAAATTTTCCATAGCTCTGTCTTCGATTATTGTTCTGTTCCAGTGGCTTGATGTCTTATCCCCAAACACCTCTAATTCTTAGCTTGGATGCCCATTCACTATTCTCTATAACATTCACCTTCTTACTCTTTTTCGCCTCTTTATTGCTGCCCCAACCTCTTATTTGAGGAAAAACTTATCAAATATTTTCTCTGCTCATTTAAATAAGACATCACATCTTTAGTGAACATTGACCATATGTTATACCAGATCGCATAGACTAATTCTAGTAGGTACCTACCAGTAGATTGGGTGCTATATCTACTTGTTAAATCTTCTGCTCAGGGATCTCATGGGCCCATCCAAGGAATAATAAGGTGAGGTCTACTGCTGACAACTCTCAGTCAGGGTGCAGTCAGTGAACATATGCACATAGAGTCCCCATGGTCCTTAGTAGAGAATTTAAATGCTTTTATTACCTGAAATATAAAATAATCTTTCATTCTGAAGATGAGAAAATTGAGAACCATGAAGATTGAGTGGTCCAGCCAGGGTCACGCAGCTGACTAATGGTGAAGCATGGCAAAGAAAGGCTCAGACTCTGGCCCCAAGCTAGTTTCCCTTCTCTTTTTTGATCCTCAGTCCATTATTTTATGAAACAGTGTTGCATGCCAATCAGTGGAATATCTAATCAGCATGGGACTTTTGAACATCTGCCCTGTGGTGCACACAACTGAGGAGTCATGAAGCAGAGTTGAAAAGAAAGATGGGCCTGGTTTAGTTATAAGCAAAAGAAAAGACATTCCAGTTGGAAGAAATGGCATGTGCAAAAGTATGGAAGTGGGAATAATAAATTAGTGTGCGGGTGTGTGTGTATGGTGGCGAGTGGAGTGGGGTGGGGCATTCCTGCAAACCCTCATGGGTCAGTAAATAGCAATACTATTGTTAGTGATCAGGTAGGGGGAGGGTGGTGGACCGTGTTGGAGCCAGGTTATATTCACCTTAAACATGCCAAGGCTCACTCCACATCTTAGTTGCATTCAGTTTTTCTCAAAGCATTTGATTTCGGTCTGGAGCAGACAATACGTACGCACAAAGCTTGCTCTCCAGCTATTTGAAGCACTTTTGCTCTCTGTGGGAATTTCTAGGGAGTCAAACTGTTACAAGTGCTCACAGCAGGGAAAAGAAAGACAGAATTGGTCTGGAGATTGCTGCCTGAGGACGAGGTGGAATTACATTAAGAGGTCACCTCACCACCTACATGTTGAAGGAGAGCCTTGGCAGGTCAGGGGCCATTGCTGCCCAGGCCTCATGGGTGGCTCATGGGTCCTTGTCTTCGAAGTGCTTTGATGCCCTGCTGGAGGGGGCCGGTGCCATCTCCCAGCTCAGATCTCAGGTCCCTGAAGGCCAGCCTTCCTCCCTCTTGATTTGGTTTCAGACTTCGTGAGCGGAGTGTGCCAATGAATGTCAAACACCTACTCCTGGCTTTGCGCAGTTGATGGTGTGGGGTCAGGTGAAGAAAGGGCATGGGTTGTTTCATATGTGAAAAGGCTCGTGAAGGAGAACTGGTGTGTGCCTGAGCGACTTCTTGTTAGGAAAAATAGTAGGAATTCAACATCTGATGTTGCTGGCAAAATTGTTCAAAGAGAAATGATACGGTATTAAAGGCTCATTCTCTCCAAATATTCTGGAGTTCTGCTCCAAGTAAGATTTAGTGGCATTCTTCC
The DNA here is from genome assembly GCF_041296265.1 of Equus caballus. NCBI lineage: Eukaryota > Metazoa > Chordata > Mammalia > Perissodactyla > Equidae > Equus > Equus caballus. Next base: position 33,320,606 of record NC_091705.1, on the reverse strand, counting down.
CACCTGGTAGTTCACAGATAAACCATATTTTTGTTTTCCTTAGACTTTTTTTTTACATATCATTTACATATATCAAAATACACTCATGCATTGCTTAACGACAGGGCTACATTCTGAGAAATGCGTCATTAGGCGATTTCATTGTTGTGTGAACATCACAGAGTGTATTTTCACAAACCTAGCTGGTATAGCCTACTGCACAGCTGGGCTGTATGGTACTGATCTTATGAGACCACCATTGTATATTGTATATGTGGTCGCTGACCAAAGCATTATGTGGCGCATGACTATACCTATATTTTAAGTGTACAGTTTGATGAATCTTACACAGCCCTAGTCAAGGTACAGAAATTTTTATCACCCCAGAAAGTTTTCTCATGTCCTCTTCCAGGCAGTCACCCCACTAGAGGCAACAGTGTTCTGGGTTTTATGATTTAATCAGCCAAATCAATATCTAGTGCTTTCCGACCCTCCAGAAAGCTCTCTCATGCCTTATCCCAGTCAGTACCTGCTCCCGTAGGTTACTGTAATTCTGACTTTTATCACCATAAATCAATTTTCTCTGTTCTTTTTTTTTCTTAAAGATTGGCACCTGAGCTAACAACTGTTGCCAATCTTCTTTTTTTCTTTCTACTTTTTCTTCCCAAATCCCCCCAGTACATAGCTGTGTATTTCAGCTGCGAGTCCCTCTAGTTGTGGCATGTGGGATGCCGCCTCAGTGAGGCCTGATGAGCTATACCATGTCCACGCCCAGGATCTGAACCAGCGAAACCCCCCAGTCACCAAAGCGGAGCGCATGAGCTTAACCACTCAGCCACAGGGCCAGCCCCCAATTTTGTCTGTTCCTGAAGTTTTCTTATAAATTGAATATCATGCATTTTTTTTTCTTCTTTTGAAGAACAGAATTTTCTTTTGAGATTCATCCATGTTGTGTATATCGGTAGTTTGTTCTTTTTTACTTGCTGTGTAGTATTCCATTGAATTTGGTTGATCCATAAGCACTCACCTAGGCCTGGCTTGTCCTCCAATTTCCTCCTCTTCATTGGCTTCTACATCAGCTTCTTTCTCTCCTTACTCCTCTTTCTCTCAGTCCTTGAGTGAAAACTAGAATGTGAGCTTCTGGTGGCTAGGATTGTGTCTGTTTTATTCATTGCTGCATCCTCAGTGCCTAGAGCAGTGTGTGACACATAGCAGATACTCATTGTCTGTAGAATGAGTGAGTGAATGAGTGTTCAGAGTACATAGTTTTAGCTGTTTACCAGTTTGCCCTATGTGGTACCTTCCCAAGCAATTAAGAACTACAGGACCCCCAGAACATTCTCTCTTTGCTCACAGATTTGACATGAATTTCTGGCCCACAGATCACATTCAAGCTCTCTCTGCAAGAGCTATCCTAACCTCTAGACCAGGTTACGTCCCTCCGTAGGCCTCACGACCTCCTTTGTCACCCCCAACATGACCCTCATTGCTCTTTATTCATCGCTGCTTTAACCGACTGCCTTCCCTCTGATTCCATGAGTCCAGAGAGCCTGCATTTCTTACCCCACAAAATTCCACACACTCAGCACTCTGTATGGTACACGACAAGCACAGAGTACATACTAGTTGGGGTTTCTTTCATAGAGAATTTGTCTCTGCTAGATTGTTAATCTCAAGAACCTGACAGTTAGACAAAGCCCTTCATGAAGAAAAATGGATTTGAAAACATGGCCTCTGCTATGGCCTGAATGTTTGTGTTCTCCCCAAATTCGTATATTGAAGTCCTAACCTCCTAATGTGATTGAATTAGGAGGTGGGGCCTTTGGGGTGATTGGGTTTAAATGAGATCATTATGGGATTAATGTCCTTAGAAGAAGAGGAAGAAACCGGAGATCTCTCTCTGTCTCACCGATGTGGGGACATAGCAAGAAGGGATCAGAATGCAAGCCAAGAAGACAGTTCTCACCAGGAACTGAATTGGCTGGAACCTTGATCTTGGACTTTCCAGCCTCCAGAACTGTGAGAAATAAATGTCTGTTCTTTAAGCCACCTGGTCTATGGTCTTGTGTTATAGCAACCCAAGCCACAAAGACAGCTTCTGTGGAAGATTTCTGCTTAGGATGTAACATTTCATGCTCAGGGTCATGTCCTTACCCTTTAAATATTTTAGACCAAATGTTAAATCTGTGAATGTGTTGGCTGGGTCATGGTCATGGGAAACTAGACATTTACTTGTCTTTGTCCTATGGAAATCTTAGCACGTTTATTTTCGCCCAAATGTTTGGGAACCTGGGAGCCTGGAAGTACTAGATCTGTGACCCCTACATCAAGTTCCATTCCCTTACATAATTGTGCTCCCAACCCTACCGTAGCCCTGCAACAAAGGGTGGCGCCAAAGAAGTATAAGCTATCATGGGCATGTAGTCTGTCAGCAGAATCTCTGTGCATTTCCTTTATTCTCAACATAGTTTCTTCAGAGGTTCATGCATGGGCCTCAGAAGGGTTTGTGGATGCCTGAAATAGTATTCAAAACTCTAGATAATATGCTTATGTGCATTTTCCTGGGAAGAGAGTCTGAAATTTCTCACCAGATTTTTGTAAGGGCTGTGCATCCTCAAAAGTTAAAAACTACTGTTATAGATTTCCTTTAATGACCTTTCTGGTTAATTACTTAAACATCTCAAGTACAAGAGGAGAAAGGGAGGAGCAGGAATGCTACCTGGGCTGGAGTTCTCTGCCCTCACCTCCTTCTAGCTGAACAGGTTGTAAGCCCTTCCTGGGCCTCGGTTTCCTTCTGATGACTCGGGATTGGATTAGAGGCTTCACAGATTTCTTGCACTGTCTGGCTGAACAGCTCATCTCAGAGAGGAGAACTGATACAAATAAACACAGTCTTTCTGAGCAATTTTTAAAAAGGTGGTACCTACCAAAGAAAGATCATTCTGTATCTCATCCCTGACTCTCACTCTTTGAACCACTAGTACATGTGCCTTCTAAACAATGCGGATTATAAATCAATGGATTGCCCAAACAAGAAACGCAAAACAATAAGCTGATTGCTTCTTGGTGCCAGGTACAGGAAACACTATGATGTACTTCATGATATATTCTTGAGAGGACAAAGGGAGAAATCCCCACACTGGCTAGTCTGCCCATGGACATGTGAACCAGTCAGTCATTTGAAATGGAGACATTCATATACTCGAGTGAATGTTTGTTACTATACTTGAACTTCCCATCAGAAATATACAGGAAGAGACTAAACATTTGGAAAGATTAATACTTTATTTTCTTTCTGGTGGTCAGCAATGTACTGCTAATGCCTGAAATAGGAGAGCAAAAACCATGGTGGAAATTCGATGGAAGAGAGCTTAATGTGGTCACTTGCTCAAGCCCCAAAGTATTGAAGTGTGCATCTGTTAATTCTGTCCAGGGCCGGTCTGTGAGTAATTAGATTAAGGAATTGGGCAGAGTCATCACAGAGCTACAAAATATCACCCATGGGGCCTCATTGGAAACTGATGGGAACTCTGGAGAGTTGATCATGGTGATCAAAGGGTCTATATATTTAAAATGCACAAAGGATGAGCTCAGAAATTATCTGCCTGCCAACTTAACTTCTCTACCTGGAACAAATTATCCAAAAATCAATTTGCAAACACCTTTGAGATAACAAGGCCCTGAGTAATAACCTCCAAGCCTTTGTAAAGAAAAGCATCTAGCTTGACTAATCTGCTTAATTTCCTTCTCTGACCAAATGGCAGACTATAATAGAAGCAATCTGAAATTGTCCCATAAGATTTGCCTCGAGTCACACTGAAAATATATTGTCCACCTCTGTTTTATAGCAATTATTCTATTTCCAGAGAATCTTTGTTGCTAGGTAATTAATTAGAAAGAAAACACTGAATGAGTCTTATCTATCCCAAAGATCTCATCTGAGTTCCAAACTGAAACTCAGACCTGCCTTATCCAGCTGAACAGCCCAGAGGCCCTCCCAAAGTCCTTGAACACGTCAACGTTATACTCCACCCCCAAGTGTCTCTCCCATTCTCCACTCCCTGGTTCACCTCCAAGAATCATTAACTTGTTCATATCCCTTGACAAATAGTCCCAGTCCTGGCAGTTGGTCCTAAGAAAATGTGAGACAAGAAGGACAGGAGTCTTCTGCACAAAGATGTTCATCGCAACCTTATTTACCATAGCAAAACTTGGAACAACTCCTGTGCCCCACAATTGAAGAATAGTTAGTGTGATTACCTGATGGATTGTTCTGTGACTATTAAAGACAGTGATGGTAAAATCTGCATAATGTATAAACAAAGTCCTTAGGATGTAATAAGTGAGAGAAGAAAAACAAATCTGCATTGGTCTTTGCGTTACTTTAACCACATGTAAAAGGATTAAGTATGCAAATTGAAATTGGGATGGAACATGGAGAAATAAAAATGCCTGTTCTATTGGGTGGTAGGGAAGGAGAGATATTTTCTCTTTCTTCTTGTTTCCTTTATTGTTGTTCCACTGCTATTTTTTGCAACAAATAAAAAGATATCCACCTTGATTTTGAGAAAATGGATACTGACGCAAACAGCCTTCCAAGGGGAGAGCTGGCCTGGGAAGGCACGCAAATGTGAATTCCATCCTGCCTCACCTGCTCCACGATCTTGGTTAGGTGACCTGATCACTTGGGCTCTCAGTTTTGTTAAATCTATTAAAATTGAGGTGATAAAATCCCAAGAATTATACAAAAGAATGCATGCGAGATTTCTTGACAAATAGCTACAAAATAAATGTTGATTTCTGCAGCCTTGCTAGTAGGCTAAGGATTGCCAGAGAGAGGCGACCATTGATGCTTGCTGAAATTCTGGTCTATTTAGCTGAAGATAGAGAACCTAATGCAAAGAGGGGTGTCAACACACAGCAGATACAGGATAACTCAACATGACTTTTCTGTTAACTCTTGGTCCTCACTGGAAAAACTATGGCCAGTGACACTCCCTGCTAGGAGGAACCTGCTGGAGTTAAGGAAGAAGCTGAATTCTTGCTGTGCCATCATCCTTTGTCTGCCTGGTCTCATTTCACTATTTGGGAGCACTTCCACCAACACTCTGTGTGTTCCTGTAAAAGAAGTGTTTGTAAACCTGGGACTCCCCTGGGTTTTGAACCAAACTCCACTTCAGTAAAGGCGGGTTCTCATTTGAGGATGGAGAGCAGAATATTAACGGTGGCAGCTTTGCTCTGTTCTGGAAAACCATCTCCTCACCATTGCCTTCTTTCTTTCCTTTCTCTAAATGAAGGATATATGGTAGGTGTTGAATATAGTTACTAAATAAGTACTGATCCCAGTATTTACATACAAAAACATGAAAATTAAAGTAGCATGTGAATGGGGTTAAGAAAGGGATTTGGATTATTTCGTATGGCTGTTTGGAATTTTGTCCCTTGTCCTCACATGCTTGAATTCTGCTCTGTACATGACTTGGGTCTGACCTCCTTTCTCATTGTTTATCTTTCAGAGCCTCCGACACCAATTGCCCCCCCAGAGCTGCTGGCTGTGGGGGCCACATACCTGTGGATCAAGCCAAATGCCAACTCCATCATTGGGGACGGCCCCATCATCCTGAAGGAGGTGGAATATCGCACCACCACGGGCACCTGGGCCGAGACCCACATAGTTGACTCTCCCAACTATAAGCTGTGGCATCTGGACCCTGATGTGGAGTATGAGATCCGGGTGCTACTCACACGACCAGGGGAGGGAGGCACGGGACCGCCAGGGCCTCCGCTCACCACCAGGACCAAGTGTGCAGGTAAGAGCCTCGTTCCTGACTATTTTGCGAGGCCGGGCAGTTGCTGTGAATGATCCTTCTCTTGGCTTTCTGTGACGGTCATCCCTAAACTTCCTTGATGTGAGGGTGCGTCCCATTGTGGAGGAAAATAGTCAATATTTTGGTCTTGCCTTAGAGGACCTCCTGGTTCTGGTGACATCTCTGGGGACCTCCTGGCTCTGACTGTGGCCCTAAGAACCGCTTCCCTCTGACTGCGTCTTGGAGACGCTCCTGGTTCTGATGGTGTTTCCAGTGGGGCGCTGGTTCTCTGGCTCCAAGGGCTTCTGATGCCATTTGTATGTCTGGGGCTTCCTAGTGCTGAGAGTATCTCTGAGGACTCTTGGTTCTGTGTTTCTGAGGGCTCCAGGCTCTGGTTTGGTTGTACCTCTAAGGGCTCCTGGCTCTGCCTGTGTACCCTGAAGCCCTCATTTAGACTATCTCTGAGTCCTTCTGGCTCCTGTTGTATATCTAAGGTGTTTCTGACTTTAACTTTGTCCCTGAGGATCCCTGGGTTGGGCCTGTGACCCTAATGAGCTCTTAGTTTTGACAATTTCCCTGAGAGTTCCTGGTTCTAGTTCTGTCTGTGAGGGGTTCCTGGTACCAACTACGTATTGAGTGCCTCCTGGCTCTGAAGGTGTCTCTCAGTGGATTCTGGAACTGCCTTAGTCCCTAAGAGTCTCCTGACTCTGTGTCCCCTGGGAGCTCCTGGCTCCTACTTAAGAGTCTGGGTTGGACTGTCCCTCCTGGGGTCCTCTGGATAATATATCCCTATGGGCTCTGGGCTCAGTGTTCCCCGGACGCTCCTGGCTCCAACTGTTTTTCTGACAATTCCTGGATGCTGCCTAAGAGCTTTCTGGCTGGGACTGTGTCGGGAGAGTTCCATGGATCTAATATTCCTGAGGGCTCTCGGCTCCTATGGTGTTTCTAAGGATACTGGCTGGGATTGTATCTCTGACTATATCCATGAAATGTTCCAGCTCTGAATGCAACTCAAGAAATTAAAAGAACTCTGTGTTTGTTGTTTTTGTAAATCACATTTATTTATCTCATTTTTCCTCTCTAAGTAACCATTAGATATAAGTACTTTTATCTCATATATAGAAAGGAATAGAGACTCGATATTTTAAAACTTTTTATCCAGAGTCATAAAATTGGTCAGTGGCACAGTTGTATTTGCATTCAGGATTTTCTGACACTGGTGCCATTGATCACTGGTCATACCATGCTGAGTAAATAAAGAGAGAGGTATGCACCATCAGCATGGTTGACAGAGCTGGGTGTGTTCCATTGGGGGTCCATGGAAGTGGCAGCATGAGCCATTGGCTTCCAAGGACAAAGGAGTCACTGATGGCTTCTGGGTGGGGAGAAAAGGACCATAAGCACAGCAACCCCCATGGATCAAAAATACAGCCAGTTCTTCTGTAGTAAGACATATGCGTCCCTAAAAAGCACTGTAGTATGCAATAAAAACCATCAGTGTTTTGGGGAAAAAATAGGGTTGGGGCCCGACACTCATACTTCATCAGTGACACATGAAAACAGGAAAGGAAACTATTAAAAATGGTGGCACAATTTTGCACACGTTAATGCCTAAGATATGCATAAACACTGCAATACCTATGGTGTATTACCTTGGAAAGACCTGAAGTGTACTTATGGAAGTGTGTGTTAGAAAGGTTGTGGCCTGCAACCCACTGTGAAGCAGTGAAGGACGGCTTTCTGAAAGTGGTGGAAAGTTGTGACACCACGTGTGGATAGTTGTGGCTCATAATACACACAGTGACCTGAGGGAGCAGGCAGATGTTTGCGGTGGGTGCCTTTTGTGTATCCCTACGTGGCTTAGTTCAGCTGGGTGCACTTTTCTGCTTCAGTAGTGTTTCTACGTACAAAATCACACACAGCAAATGTGAAGTTTGTGTAATGCTCAAATTGTTCCCTGGTACTTCAATCATGTTGGAACACATTCGCATTGTCAAAACAAGTGTTATAGCAGAATTGACTGTAACCATTTTTAAGTATCTTAGTAGTGCATCTCAGTCATACGTAACCCAAGGTTACCGAGTAATTTCCATTGCTTGGGAATATTCCTTTGAATGTTATTGAACCACTATGATGAATAGAGATGCCATTTTCTTGATTATTTTCAAAAACGGGCCTTTGCTAAAATTCCTCATTGAAACCTGATTATGAAACTTACTACTTTAAAAGGACATAAGAATATGTTATTAAACCAGGTAATGCCTTATCTCAGCTTTGCAATTCAATATTCATCCATAAAAATAATTGATTTGATCCTGCTGATGAGACTTTTCTCTTTCCACAGGGCAAATCTAAGGGTTTCCAGGGTTTTTGATCTTTATAAATGATATTCAAAGTACTTTAGCAGCCTCCATGGACTTATTTGCTGATGATCATATAATACATTTTGAAATTCAATCGCAAGATGATCATCTCAATAAAAATTTACAGTCTATTGCAAACTGTTGCCACGACTGTGTAATGGATTTTACGTGTTGAAAACACAATTGTCTGACTATGACTATAAAAATTATGAGTTGAAATGCTGTTTGTGGTTTTATATTTCAAAAAATGTTAGTGTTTAACTAAGTTACGGCTAAAATCTTGAATAACCCACATTTTACAAAATGTGTCATCAAGAAGATAATCTTCTCTCCCACATTGCCACTGATAGTAGAATGTCCTTTGCCTCATAATTAATTTTAAAGAGGATTCCAGGGCTGATATCCATTTGTGGATGCTGTTTATCGGGGTTGGTGGTCTGAGTTTTCCCCTCTTTTCTTATTCTATGATTAATCACACTGGAAATGTACTCATTATTTTACAAAAAAAGAAAATGAGAGAGTGTGGAGTGTGGAAAGTATAATTTCTGCCCAGAGGAATTTACAGGCTGGGTTAAGATTCCAACAGAACAGCAAAAAGGGTAAAATATTAAGTTGAGTACTGAAATAGCATACTTCATGGAGAAAAATAGGGTTGGCATGGAAAGAGCAATGCTCTTAGAATAATCTAGAGCAAGGGTTCTCCAAGTGTGGTCCCTGTACCAGCAGCAGCATCATCATCCCCTGGGAACTTGTTAGAGATTGACATTCTCAGGCCCTTATCCCCTGACCTAATGATTCAGAAATTCTGGGAGTGGAGCCCAGGCATCTCTGCTTTAAGGAGCTCTCCGAGTGATGCTGATGCACACCCACATTGAAGAACCACTGATATACTATGCCACACCAGCATGCTTTGGTAGTATACTCATTATATTCCTTGATCCTTGAGGCAGTTCTGAGAGGTATAAGAGAGGAAAACTAAGGTTCAGAATCATCAGAACAAGATCACAAGTCAATTAAGTGCTTAGAGCTAAGTCTCTTGGCCTAAGGAACTCCCCATCACATGGGTTGATGAAGTTTCTTCTATGGGTGTCCTCCTGAGGGTAGGATTGGGTGATAGGGAGACTGGTAACTATAGAGACCAGCTGAGAATAAATGGCTGCTGTGCACTACAGCTATAGTCCCTTTCATCAAACATCTACTGAGTGCCTTCCATGTGCCAAACTCTTTGCTAGGCACTGGTAGCAGAGGCTGACCTAGTAAGGGCATGGTAGAAGTAGGCAGAGGCTGGAAGCAGGAAGTTACAGGAAGCTATAGCTCAGGAAGATACGGGGAGCAGTTCAGCAAGGGCAGGTGGGGATGTATTCTACTTCTGGCAGGTCTGATGGGTCACTGACCAGACAAATCCTTGGGACACTGCGAGCAGGGTCCCACCCTTAAGGGCGGAGACTGTCAAGAGTTTGGCTACAGAGCAGCCTACTAGCCCAGAAGTCTGGAGTTCAGAGCGAGACTCTTAGCCAGTTAAGCTGGAGCCTGGACAGACTATCAGATAGGAATCTTGGACTGTGGGGATGAGAGAAGACAGCCAGAGATGACAGGTCCAGGCTTTTGGTTTGGACAACTGGGAGACGAGCAGCGGAACTGTCTTCTGAGTTGGAAAACACAAAAGATGGTTTAGGGTCAAAGGAGCCAGTACAAGTTGAATGTGTTGTGTTTGAGGTGAAGATGCACACCGGGTGTTGACAAATGTAAATCTGGAGCTCAGGAGAGACAGGCAGACTACCTCTTTCTCCTCTGTAAGAACTACCTGATTGCACCCGGATTTTAGAATCAAAGGACTTCTTAGTACAAATGGAAGCAATTTAATTCTTTCTTCATGCTGTTCTCTTGAGATGCCCCATTCATTTATTTTTTTCATTCATCATTTTGTTCCTTTTGCCCAGTTTAATCATTCCCTATTCTTCCTGAAATACAGGCCTGGGGAGTAAATGCAATAATATACTCCAAAGTGCTTTAAAAAGCTCAAAATATTCTTTAGATGCCTATAATGAAACACATCATTATTTGTTGCTGCTATTGTTATTATGGATGTTATGATGATGAATTGTTATATCAAAATGGGAAGTCTTACTTGTCCACTTCTCTGGACTGGCATGTGGATGGGTAGACCGTATTCTTTTGTTGTTCTTCATCATCCCATGGGATATCCCATCTCAGAACATGATGATCACAGTGTAGTCTGGACTCTCAAATGTTTTCTTGTCTAGAGCAGTATGTGGTTTCCCTGGCACATCTCCAACAGCAGACATCCCGTGAAAGGAGCTGGGTCCTATTAGGGATGTCTGGTGCCCACCCAGCCACACCTTGAGTGCTGCCTCTGCTGGGAAACTCATGCTCTCCCTTGGCAGACCATTTCACTGCTGGGGATCCTGGGTGGTTACTATTATTCTCTACCCAGTGTTAGCCTGGTTATTGCAGAACTTTGGATGGGGTCTTATGTGGGAACAGAGAACATCCTTTAGATTCAAAAGAGTAGAGACAGCAGGCAAGCTGCTAGCATCAACTATTTGGAGTCCACAAGGAGAACCAAAGGCAATGGCTTTGAGAATGAGGTCCAAGGTCAGTAACTGGAGAAGGCTGGTGAGATGATGAGTGGTGCGGACACCACCCTGGTCCAATTCAGTCCTGCATCTCTTCTGCAGGTACCACTTTTAGTGGCCTGAGCACCTGCTTGTCGATGTCATAAAACTATCTCCCAGCATCACACAGAAGAAACTCTCTGATTGTCACTCAGATCTGCCTCCATACAACACCCGTTTATAGACTTTGGTTTTACTTTCAGGAGACATATTCCTTTTTATCTCAGAAACTGGTCTTTAGCACCCTGAAGATGCCTCTCTTATGCTCCAGAAGTCTCTTCTCTTCATCCCCCAAAGCCCTGCTTGAGCCAGACTCTGGGCAGCCATCTTCACATCATTATTATGGAATCGCAAATCAACACTCCAGCCAGCCAAGTGATCAGACATCCTGTGTGATTGCTCACTCCTGCAAATCAAAGGCCCCTTGCCTGGGAACCCACTTCATCTTGGTCTTGCAGAGTTCAAGCTCTCCAAGTGAAAAGTGACTTTGTACAGCCAGAAACGCAACATCCACTGCTCATTTGGAGGGCTCGTTTCCTATTCTCTCTACCTGAGGGTTGATTGCACATTATATTTTATTTTCATATTTATGGATTTCTACTTGAAGTGCTATGTGTCTACCTCTCTCTTTTCTCCAAGGGGATAAAAAAGAGAAATTCAAATTTGCTGGGCTCAATGAAATGAGAGTAGTCATTAGAATTTTGTGGAAAGAATAGGGGCTTCAGAGCCAAAAATAACCTGGTTTTTATTTCAAGCTGGCACTTGCTAGCTGGATGATAGTACCTCTGTCTGTGTCTCAGTTTCTTTTCTTCCATTTGTGGGAGATTACAACATACGTTTTGTTGTGAGGATTCAGTGAGATAAGTTTTATGCCTAACAGAGAACCCTTAATTAACATTATTTAGAAATAAATCTCAGGCCTGGGAATAGGGTGTCAGAACCTAAACTGATTTTCCTCACTGTGGCATGATGGACCCTGTTGTAAAGGATTTTTCTATTTGCTACTCTCTGCTTTCTCAGACAGCGGTGGATTAGTGCGGAAGCTCTGGTAGCTGCGGGGCAGATGGGAGATAAGTGGCTCTGCAGGTGTTCTGGAGTCCTTGATGTGTGGCTGCAATGCTACCTGATAAAGGGAGTTAGGAGGTGGGGTGGGGGGAGGATGGGAATTGTCCTTTTTATGATTCTGTCTCTAATCCCAAGTAAGAGAGAAAAACATGTTATCCAGAACCTTCTCTCTTCTTGGAGGCCAAGGCTAGTGAGAATGAGGCCTTGCAATCAGAGTGGAGGTGAGTGCTGACCTCTGCAGGAGCATCCTCAGGAGGGCTCTGTGTTTTCAGTCTAGCTTGCAGTTCTAGAGCAGAGTGGAGGGGTAGAAAGCGGGAAAGAGGAACTGAGAGTCTAGAAGGTAGAACAAAGATGCTTAAGTAGCCTTATGAGGCTTTTTTTTTTTCCTCATTTCTATAAGCCTCAGCTTCACTATCTATAAAATGAGGGTAGCATAAACTGGCCTAACTCTTAAGGCTCTGAATTAGAAGTAAATGGAACTTTCTTCTGGGAAGGATGGTGGTGGGAGCACAGACATCAAACTCCCAACCCGGGCATAATCCTGGTGAGATGATCCATAAACCTTAGGGAAACACAACGAGATTAGCCAATAGAGGTTAAATCATTATCCTACCCAGAATCAAAGCAAAATCTAGAGATCAGAGGAGAAATATTCGACACCGCGAGAAACTAGAGAAAGAGGGGGCTTCCGTGCATGCTACACCACGCTCAAAGGGACACTGTTGCCAGAGCAGTGCAGCTGAGCCCAGATTGAAGGCAGCCACAGAAGGGCAACCTATGACCACCACTTCCTCAAAATGACTTGGAGAAGGAGTACTGGCTGTTCGTTCACTGCTCCTTCCTCCCTCACTTTCTCTGCTGCTTCTGTGCTTGATTTTGCCCCTTGGATGGAAGACCATGGAGGAGAGATGAGAGGGTGATGAAGGAGACAAGCCTGCTCTCACCACTCGGTTCAGGAGCTGCTGCAGGAGCCAAGTGTCTACAGATGAGCAGGCATCTGCCGGCAGTGAGACGTCCATCTCCTCTCCTTGCAGACCCTCTCTCCTCCCTCCCACCACACACACAATATCTACAAGTGCTTACCTTAGAGTCTCCCACCCCCAAGTTGGCTTAGAGAAGAGGAGGAAAAAGATAAAGCCTTCTCTCCTTACACCTACAATTTACAACCTCAGAGACTCTCTCCTCCCAACCCGCACAGTCTCCTTATACGGCATGGGCCGAGTGTGGTGTTGGAGCGAAGAGTGGGAGTCCAGTTGGGCACCTCTTCGCCATCTCAGGAAGGGACATCTGGAAGTGCCTTAGCTGTTCTGTGTAGGATGTGTCAGTACTTGCTGCTCACTCTTCTTGGTTTTGTAGCCTTAGGTAAAATTCCAAAGTAACAAGAAAAGCCCTATTAAACATCCTGTTACGTTTAGATTTTTCTGCCACCCCAGGCTCCTTAGAGACCCAGAGCCACCTGAAAGGATGATGGAAGAAATGGATGATTTTAGTAATGAAAACAGTGGTTTCCCAATTTGAGTGTCTATGATATGGAAGCCCCATAGTGCTGAGCTTGTTTTGAGTATTTTACGTGTAATTCTTAAAGCAGCCTGGTAGAGTGGGTATAGTTTCCTCCACTGACCATCTGGAAGGTAAGTGACTTACCCAAGGCCACATACCTGCCCAAATGGCCCAGCTGGGAACTGAACCTTTAACAACATTGCTACAAAGCTTGAGCTCATTCTTATATGACCCTCGGAATCCAGCATCATTATGAAAGCATAAGGCACCATGACCAAGTTGGGTTTGTTCCAGAAATGTACTGATGAAAAATGTTGAATAGTAGAAAAACTATTGGTATAATACCTCATATCACGAGGTCAAAGGGTAAAAACCATCTGATTTTCCCCGGAGAGGCCAAAAAGTAATTTGAAAAATTTCAGTCTTCATTACTGATCGAAATTCTTAGTAAGCCAGGAATGGAAAGGCAATTTCTTATTTCTAGCAGAAAATGTTCTTATAGCCTCAAAGCCTAAGAGAATAAACTAAACCAAAAAAAAAAAAAAAAAACCAAAAGCTATTAGAACTGCTAAGAGATTTCAGTATTATGGTCAGACACAAAGCAAATAACAAAAATCAATAGCCATATGCCAGTAATAACCATTATAAAAATAAAGTAAAATGTATTCTATTCTCAAATGCAATTAAAATACAAATACTTAGGAGTAAACCAAGAAATGTGCAGAAACTATATGAAAACACAGACACCTTCAAAACTTTATTGAGGATGATAAAACAAGACCTGAATAAATGGAGAGATATATCATGTTGTTGGATTAGCAAATTTAATATTGCAAAGATATCAATTCTCCCTAAATTAATTTATGGGTTTAATACAATTGCAATCAAAACTCTAATGGGATTTTTTTTGGAACTTGACAAAGTGATTTCAAAATTGATCTGAAAGAACATACAAGAGACAGTAATGAAGAATACTTTGAAAAAGTGGTTGGGGGGTAGATTTCACTGTGAAATATCATTTATTATAGCTATAATAATTAAAGCCCAGCAAATAAGGTAGTATGTAGTGAACCTGGCTTTTAAAGTTTATATGAATGGAGAATTGGTTAACAAATAGTGTATTTGTCATTGGTTAATAATTTGGAAAAAATAGAATGCATTTCATATATATCACGACACGCTAAATAAATTCTCGATCGATTAAGAACTTAAATTAAAAGCAGAAAAAAGCAAGAACCAGAATAAAATAAACAAAATATTGTTCTTGTATTAGGAGGGACTTTCAGTTCATTAAATGAGCAAATAAATATACCATTGAGTCACGGTTTAAAAATTTTACTACATGAAAAGGGAAGAAGAAAGAGAAGGAAAACCTTCTATACTATATTAACAGAATTCAAAAAGCAGATGGGTAAACTGAGTGTGGGAAAACATGTGACAAAGTTTAGAAAAAAAGGGATAATCTCCTTACACATAATGAGCTCTAATAAGTCAATAAAAATGTCATCATGTAGATAGAACAAAAAGCTAAAAGGTCTAAACAGATAATTGCCAAACAAAATATGAATGGTGAAAAACAAATTTAAAATGCCCAATGCTCAGATGATCAAATGAATGCACTTTTAACCTATAAGATGACCACAGTATGTCTAATTTTAGCTGGTAGTAACCAGCATTGCGAGGAGCAATGAAGCAGGCTCTCACAGGCATTCCTGCAGGTGGGTCAACTGGCACAGCATATTTAGAGGACAACTTGCTAATTTTTTCTCTGACAAAATAATCGGAGCTGCTTAAAAAGAATTGTATACATAGAGGTCGTCACTGCATTACTTATAAGGGCAAAAACCTGGAAATCCCCTAAATGCCCCAGGAACAGATGCATAGTTACGTAAATTTTTGTGCATGCACACAGTAGAATTCTATGCTAGTATTACAAACCAGGTTTTCATAGAATATCTAATGGCATTGGTCAATGTTCATGCTATGATAAGAGAAAAAAAATCACCTCACAGAACCACGTAAGTAATTACTGTCCTACTTTTTGAAATATAAATATGCAGCCCATATATCAGCTGGTGCCATTTTACTGGTTACAGCTATAAAGTATTGACCAGAATCCCCCATTTCAGATCCTGAACATGGTCCGATCCTGCCCCCAGGATGTGTAGAGATTTCCAGGGGAGCACATGTGGTCCCTGTTCACTGCCTGCCCTGAGTTCTAGAACATCACTGTTTCTCTTGGCTGTCCTAACTGGACCAAACGTGGAACTGGCCCCTCTCCACCACTCTCCCAATCTGCACAAACACAAGGATGTTTCCTGCAGCAGCAGGATTTCTCTAGAAGTTTGGTGCGATGCAGGCGAGGGATTGCATCGCACGCTAGTCAGCAAACAACTGGAAATCCTGCAGAATTTCAGGTCCTTTCAGTGGGCAGAGGTTTTTCACCTTTTCCTCTCCTCTTCCTCCCAGATTAACCACAGGTGATGCCAAGTCGTCTCATTTGCAGAGCATTTCAACTTTCCCCAGATCAATTTCCAGGTTCAGGTCCAGGCCTCCCTTTGCACACCTTTTGCATCAAGGTGAACGCTAAGGGGTTGTAGGGAGGGCTGTTAATGCTGAGATCAAAGTCCTTCTTTAATGGGAAAGCTCTCCGTTTAAAAAAAAATGTGTTTTAATCTCATGCACGTGCATAGACACACATACCATATATATGGTATATATTTATGTGTGTGTGTGTGTATAAAATGAGGTTATTGGTCACTGTATTTTCTCTTTGTTTTGCTGTGTTGTGTAAAATTTATACAATTTAGAAGTTGGTTTCCCTTTAGAGTCAAATGTGAATGTGAAAGATTGTTACAGATTGTAAAGCATTCTGTATAATGTAAGAGGTTATTTTTATCATAGTTAGTGAATCATTGACATTCCTGGAAGGTACAGGAACAGTTGTGCATTTGTTGAGCCCTGGGATGCAAGTCAAGTTTTATGCTGTGTTCAAATAGAGCAAGGGACAGTCAAATGAGGGTTTTGCCTACAGTCCCATTGGAGTTGGAATCCAGCTTCGGTCATTGGAATGCTGGATGGCTTTGGGCAATTTTCTTAACCTCTCTGAACCAGTTTCCCCATCTGTTAAATGATAATACTACTTACCTCAGTGGGTAGAAATAAGGGTCATTAATATTAATGATGGCTTAATAATGCTCTGAAGAGGCTTGTACCCCACGAGGAAGGTACGTACCATTAGTACCATCACTACCAAGGCTTAGAAAGGTTAAATAATTTGTTCCACAAAGCTGAAGAAGTGGCTGAGGTTAGAGCTCACGGAGTCTAGTCCCTGCTCTTAACGCACCTGGAGATATAAGATATAACTGTGAGTGCCTGGCACAATGCCCAGAACTTAGTAGGTGGCTCAGTAAATGGGAGCTTTTGGCAATTTAGCACCCTAGAGATTCTCTTCCTCTCTCCCTATCCATACCCTCCTCATAGTTAACCCCATGGTCTTCACTGTAGTGGTTCCAAGGGGCAAATGTTAGCACTTGCCTCGCTCCCAAAGGCATCTGGGAGGACTCACAATTTCAAGAGCTTGAGGTGTGCCCTCAGCCAAAATTATGTCAAAGCCAGAGGATCTCAGGGTGCCTTGCCCATCACTGGCATTCTGGAATGTAGAGATGCCGCTACACTGAGGAGAAGGGGAGAGTTATGTGGAGACGTGATCACAGACCTGGCGTGATGCAGAGTGGAATTGACTGTGCAATCCAGAAAAGAGGGAAATCAGAGTGTCCGTTGTGGTTTCTAGATCACACTCCCCATTGGCTGGACCCACAGCCATTCTGATATTCTTAAGGGGAGCTGTGGCAGGGGCTGAGAGTGGGAGTCTGGGAGTCTTTGGGGACCCAGCAGGGTGTGGATGGGTATCCACCATTGCTATACAGATTTCCGTAGCTGGGGATGTCTTAAATGCTTAGAAGCATATAACTCTTCCAACCAACCGTTTCCCAGTTGCACCCAGGGCTGCAAACAGACGCAGCTGCTACAGGCATTGCGGTGGCTGCTGCCGTTCATCCTTCTTTGACCTCTTCACATTCGTACTTGAAAAGAATAAAGTAGTATCGACACCAAAACAAATTTTTGAAAGTAGAAAATAGATCCCATGTACCAATTAATTTTTTTGCCAGTGCCTATTCTCTTTCAATTACTGATCCCATTCTTATTATGTAATTATGCCCCATGTGCCGTTTGTAGTCCCCACCTGGCACTCAACACCATAAAGTAAATATTTTGCAGGTTCTGAAGAAGTTGTCAACATTGTTTTAATGGCTTCATACTGTCCCATGGAGTCTAATCACCGTAATTTGCTAAACGATTCCTGTATTGTTGGATATTTGGGTGTTGCTAAAATGTCACCATCCTCCTATCTGTAGCCTTCTGCTTGGATTATTTTCTTAAACTAAATTTCAAAGAGTGAGGTATTAAAAGGTAGAGACATCCTTATGGCTTTTGCTACATTTCACAGATTGCTTTCAATGAAATAATTACGCTATTTTATAATGATATGAGCACTTTCAGTGTAACCTTGACAGAATTGTGTACTATCATTTAAAAAGAATTTTTCTGCCAATTTCATAAGCATGAAGTGGTATTTTAATTCTATTTTAATTCTTGTCTATCTACAATCTCTGCTTCTACATTTTCCTCCGCCTCGCTCGCATGTGCCAACCGCCACTCTAGTCTTTGTTTTGTTCCTCGAAAACACCATGGCCAAGCCCTTTCCTGCCTTAAGACCTTTGTCCAAGCTCTTGTCTCTCTCTGGAACTCTCTCCTCACTCACACTCTTCCCCAGCTAACTCATCATCCTCCTTTACACATTACTTCACAGAGAGAACTTGCTTGACACCCTGGTCTAAATTATTCTCCTTCCCACTCCCCTTTCTAACCATTTATAACTCTGTTCATAGAACTTATGCCAGTTTGTACTCATCTAATGATTTGTCTGTCTGTTTATTGCATGCCCCTTCCGTTAGACTAGGCACTCCCCAAGGACGTGCCCTCACCTGTTCTTCTCGCTAGTGCCTGGAATCTAGCATGGCACAAAAAAGACACTCAATGAATAGGTGTTCAATGCATGAATGTTGTGAAGATATGTGTGCACTGCAGAAGATTTGGAAAATCAGAAAAATACACTGACAAAAATTTGAATGACCCAACACAGCATCACTCAGCAATAACAACTGTTACCGAGTTTGCAGTAGTTTCATGTTTTATGTTTAATTCATTAATCAGTGTAAGGTTTATGTTAGCCTTTGGTCTATGGTGATCTTTCAACTGGTTTACAACTATGTAACCTACTATCCCAGCACCATTGGTGGAATAAGCTTACAGTGCCCTAAGCAATGAGGAGAGGGAAGGTGGGAATTCTTTATGGAGAGAGAAGGGAAGTAAGCTGGGAGCCTGACCCAAAGAGGCTTTGCAAAAGTAAGCCTGTCAAAGTGAGGGAGGGCCCTTGTTGTGAATCCCCTGGCCTGACATAATGGCAGGGCAGACACCCAGACCACAGTTATGGAAACTTATTTTGGGAGGACAGCTCCAGCCCCATCCAGGTGGCCAGCACCACCTACATTTGCAAATCCTTTAGAGTGCTGTCTTTCTAGAGCCTTTTATAAACATTGTCTCTGTTGACCCTCACCATGACTCTGAGACTGACTTGTTGATCACCCCCATTTTACAGTGGGGGACACTGAATCTCTTAGGAGTTAAGCGACCTTCCCTAAATCTCAAATCTCTGGAAAGCTGTGAAATAACCTCTGACCCCAAGTTCTTCCAATTCCTGCCCTCCAGCCACTGTAGAAGGTTTCTATGTGCTGTGAATCTTGGATTAACAAGATGGCTTGGGGGAAAGGTGGGGGGGATGGGGCCCAGGAGGCAGGAGTTCTGATTAATTAAATATGCTTTTTTTTGTTTGGAGGTTAAGCATCAAATCCATTTAAAGTTGGCCCAGACTGTTTTATATAGGACAGTATGTGAACTAAACACAATAAAACTGAGCCCAGAGGAATATCCCCGAGAAGTCAATAATGTGACCCTTAATTGCCTTTTACAGTGGTGTGTGCACTTGACTGCTGCTCCCACCCCAAACCATTTGATCAGAGCCGTGCAGCTTAGACATCTAAAGGCCTGTGGCAGGCAGTTCAGCGCAACCCCACTGTCTTGAGCTGTACTACGCTCTAAACTCCCTGAGAACAGAGCCCAGTGCATTTCACCTGTGGTCTGGCTGACATAGCCAGAGGTTGGAAGCATGGATGCGTGCGTATCCTCAGTTAGGTGTTGCTATCAAAGTAACAATATTCTGTATTATGGGGAGGTTAGGATTCAGAGTGAGTGGGGGTGCCTGTAATATGCCACACAAAATATCCCAAGAACATGACACTTAATTCTGGCCACATATTTTCAAAGACGTTAGATGAAAGATACTGCCTAGGTGAGTGCTGGCCCTATGGGGATGAGCTATGAGCTCTGTCATAGGACCAGGCTGGAGATGCTGACCAAGGCATTTGCTTTCAAGTTAGAGAGACTCTGGTGCCTGGAGCTCTTCAGACTTCTGTACCTGGTGAGAAAGTTCAGGCAGCTATTCACATTTTAAAGCATTTTGTAGGGATGATGGAAGAAATATGTTTTTATTATTTTTATTTTGGAAGATACAGGGCAAAAAACACTACAAAAATAAATAGGAACAATCACCCATAAACCTCACTACTTGGAGAAATTACTTCAAATTTTGGTATAAGTCTTCTCGTGTGTTTTTGTTTGTTTCATTTAATTTTGTAATGCAGACGTGTACATCTTCTTGCACAAAATTGAGCCAACATATACATGCTGTTCTGTAACTGATTGCTTTATTTTGCAACATACAATGAATATTTTCACATGTACTTATATATGTTTTCGTACTTCAATAAATACAAATACATATTGAAGAACTATGCACCAGGTATGGAACTTGGTATTAAGTATGTAGCACAACGAATGAAATAGAAATGATCTTGACTTTTACAGACCCCAAAGTCTCATGGGGGAGACATGCATTATATTTAATGTAATACAGAAATACAGTCCATCCTTATTATTTGCGGATTCTGTGTTTGCAAAGTCACCTGCTCGCTAAAATTTAATTGTAACACCAAAATCAATACTCATGGTGCTTTCACCGTCTTTTGCAGACAAGAGCAGAGTGGTGAAAATTTTGAGTTGCCTAATGCACATGTTCCCAGCTGAGGTTGAACAAGGTGACACTCTGGCTTCTTGTTTCAGCTCTCCTCCTGTAAACGAACATCCTTTTTGCTGTCTATTTAGTGCCATGTTTTTCCCATTTTTGTGATTTTTGTTGGTGATTTCACTGTTTAAAATGGGCCCCAAGCATAGTGCTGAATGCTGCCTGGTGTTCTTAAAAGCAAGAAGACTGTGATGTGCTCTATGGAGAAAATGCGTGTAATAGGTAAGCTTTGTTCAGGTGTGAGTTATGGTGCTGTGGGCTGTGAGTTCAATGTTAATGAATTAACAGTATATATTAAATAAGGAGTCTTTAAGCAAAACCACACATAAACAAGGTTATATACTGACTAACTGACAAAAATGTTTTATCAGAGGCTCCCAGGAACCTAACTCCATATTTCCCCTCAGAGCAATGGTTCAGTATTTGCTAATTCAGTGTGACATTATGAATGTAACCACATATAAATGTAAATGCAGATAATGAGAACCAATTATACATATATACAAATTAGTGAGGAGGGGGTGGTCAGCGGTGGAGACATACATTGGGTTCTTTTGCTCTAGATGTCACTTAAAACTGTTAAAAGATAATTTTCAAAAAGAGGTAAATTCATGACTCTCATACAGATGTAAAAATTAACATGATTTTATTTAATTCATTTATGAGGAAACTGGTGAGGTGTCAACCAGTACAGAGGAAAATCCAATAATCAGGGTTGTTTATAGGTCAGGAATATCAACATGAATATGCTAATAGAGTCAAAACTGGCTTTCCTTTCTTTGGCAGAGGGAAATATTGACCCTTCCTCAGACAGAACCATTTGCATGTCTACAGACAAAAATTATTCTGCATCACTGTCAGTTATCTACAACTTGCAGAGTTGTGAAATAGCTCACAGAGGATCAGAATCAGATAACAAGGAAGCTTGTGCAGTAGACAATGCATTGTTTTCTGTGGAAACACAGATTTTTCCCCACAAAGCCATGGTAATAAAGGTGATCAACCTAGATAGAGAGTGTGGCGACAAGAGAAGGGAACCCTGAGGAATGCCACCACCATGAGATTGCATTGCAGAGGCAGACCCTGCAAAGGAGGCTGAAGAAATAGCTACAGAGGCAGGAGGAAAATGCGGTGCCTTCAAGGCAACAGCAAAACTGAGGATAAGGAAAGTTGTCAAGTCTGAAAGTGAAGTAAGATGTGCCTTATAAAGGTCCCCTTGGATCTGGCAACATGGTGGTCACTGATGACTTAGCATGATCAGCTATTGCTGGCTACACACAGGCAGAAGCCAGAACAGCATAAGATAGGTGAAACGGGGTGAGAAAGTGGAAATGTTGTTTTAAGTAAAGTCCTAATGTGCTCTTATATGGATGTACCATTGATTTTATCCCAACTTCCATTTCTGGACATTTAGGTCTTTTCTAATTTTTCAAAAATTGTAATCAGTATCCTTATAGACACAAATCTATGTGCACATATCTAATATTTTTCCCAGAATAAATTCCTGGAAGTGTCACTGCTGGGTCAGCAGCATTTTCAAGACTTTGAGACAGTTCTTCAAAAACTGGATCAATTTACACCCTGCCCTCAACAGCGGAGGAGCAGCTTTGTTTATTTGGACACGCTCATCTTTAGCTATTACGAGTCTGCATTCTCTTTTTGTTGTTCTCCATTTCCCTGAGACAATAAATCTGCAAACAAGTGGTTTGGTGTTTGGAGCTGATAATCAATGGGTTTTATTTCTTATCATTATTTACAAGTCACAGCCCCCTGTTGGGAGCAGAATCAATTCTCTCCCTTGTTGGCATTAACACATGTCAAATATTTGCAGGTTCTTATCTTTCTTTAGGCTTGCCTTACACAGGCTCTGAATTTTTAGCATCTGACATTTTCCCTCCCATGGCCATTCCTCTTTTTTCTTAGGGCATGCCTGTCTTGCCTTGGCATTTCATCCTCTTAAGGCATGGCCATGTCTCCATTTCCAAGGAAAATCCCATCTTACCTGGACCAGTGGAGGGGAATTCCCCCTTGACCTCCCTGAGGGCTGCATTGCCAGCTCTGACTTTCGATGAAAACTCTATCAGCTCACATACATTGAGGACTTGCTTCTAACATCTTATGCCAACTGTTTCTCATCTCTGATTTCTCTACCTGTTGGTGTTTCTTAGGGTTGTGTCCTCTGCCCAATTCTCTCTTCATTATACATTGTACTCCCTAGATGTCTTACCTGTTCCCATGGCTTACAAGATATAGACACATTCCCATCTCTCTTCTGAGGCCCAGATCTACACACCTAACTGTTTTTTCTACCTGTCTTGTGCCCAGCTCAACCCTACAGGTTGGACACTGAAAATGGCCTGCCTCTATTTGATAAACAGCAGCCTGCCTACCCAGTTCAGAAAACTGGAGTTGTTTGGGATCCTTCCCTCTCCCACCCCTACTGTCACATGCAATCAGCCGTAAGACTGCGCCTTCTTCCCAGTTATCGCTTACATCTGCCCCTTCTCCAGTTTTACTCTCCCATCCACGTACATGACCTGAGGATTCTTTGCTGCCACAATTCATTGAAGTTTCACATTTGATTTCACACCCATTGCTAATTTTGTCTTACCGAGTCTCATAGACCTGGTAAATTTCTAAGGCAGATTATGACTTTCTTTTCTTTTCCAGTAGACTATATTGTATTTTTTAATGTAATTTCGTTTTGCTACTTCTATATCATTCTATTTTTGGTCCATTTCAATGGACCCTCTCAGGGTGGGAGGGGCATCTATAGACCCCATTGCCGCTAGGATCAAATACGAAATAACATTATTAGATTCATTAGATTGTCATGCTGAGGCAATAGTCTCATGGTGACTAAATGCATAAATGAATTTGTGTGTAGAATATTGGTACAGTAAGATGTTGTCTCTAAATCTCCCTTCAATGCCAATAGCAGTGATATTCTTGCCCTGATGTTAGTGGCCTTTTGGATGCAACTATTGTGAGAAGAGTCTGACTCTCCAAATTCAAACTCTTATCTCATTACTGAGCAGCTGTGTGACCTTGGGCAAATTATTAAACTTCTCTGGACCTTCATTTCCTCATCTATAAATTCGGAATAACAGTATCCATCTCCTTGGGCTGTTGTGAGGCTTGAGTTTAGAAGATATTTGTAAAGGTTCGTTCAGGTCCTCAGAACATAATGGGTTCCTGGGAGAAGATGGCCTGTTCCCAGGAAAAGACGGCGATTCTGGAGAGCTCGGTGTGTTGGACTGAGTGCAGTCTGTAAAGACACACTCTTTTGCTTGCCCCTACCCTGTCTGCAAAGAAACTCTCTGGTGTGAATAGCTTCATACCCTCAGGGGGCGTATCTCAGTGGGGAGAGCAGCTCTGGGTGTTGATGTGGAACGTTCTCACTTGTGGCCAGTGTGCTTCGTTGTTCCACTAGAGCTTTCAGAGATACCCTCCATAAGTCCCTCTCTGCCTGCCTGTAACGTGTTTGTCTTCTCCATCCTTACGTGTGCTCTGCTGGGAAGGGCCTCATCACGTCTCTGCTGGACCATCTACCAGCCTTCCTTCCTCTTCCTGCCTACAGCCCTTGCCACCGTCCGCCCTCCACAGGACAACCAGGGTGCCCATTCTAATGCAAATCTGGCACTATTTCTTCCTTGGTTTGCGTCACTCCCATGGTCCCCTCCAGCCCTTAGAGTGGCATTCCTACCCTCCCTGCCACTCAAAGGCCTTCATGAGTTTTCCCAACCTTCCCTGTCCCGTCCTCCTCCCTTTCATCATTAGACAGGGTGGCCAGGAGACATCAGGACTTGTAGGAATGTTTGAAGACTTGGAAAAACAATTTAGGGCTCAAAAATATGTAAGGAAAACTGTATTGAAACTAATCAGTATTTAATTCTGTATCTGTGAACTGTCTTCATGCCTATTTTATATATATGTAGTCAAATTTACTGTTCAAAAATTTCATTACATTTAACAATAAACTGTAGTTTAGCTTTCCTCCAGATCAAGAATTCCTAAAGGAACAAGTAATTGGAGAAACTATAGGAAATGATAAATTATTAAGTTATGGGGAGCCAAATAATATTGAAAGCAAAATTATTTTTTAAATATTTCAAAATAATTTTATGACAAAAAATATTACACTTAACGTTGGAGGTAGAACATAGGTGCATCTTACTGTGAGATGAAGAACTCCAAAAACAGACTGGCCTTTGAAGATCATACACAGCTCAGGCTTCCCCTTCCGCTTGACCTCCAGCCCCTCACTCCTTCGCTGCCTCCAGCCATGCACTTGTGCCTGCTGATTATAGGACCACCTGCCATTTTCTTTTTCCTTCTCCCTCAATCCTGTGATATATGATGCTGCCCCCAGCATGCCGTAAGCCACCCAAGGCTGAGAATGTGTTGGCCTTGTTACCCACTGGGTCACCAGCACAGAGCACGGGACTTTGCACACAATGCAGGCTCTCAGTGCTATTAATTGAGAGAGTGCTGGTTGATCCTTGGGAGTTATCATGGAGCAAGAGGATTCTGGAGGAATTTGCCTTTTATGGGTGCTCAGCGCTAGGCCTGAGTGTTGCCACACCCTTTCAAATCCTTCCACCACATGCACCCCATGTTAACAGAAGGACACATTACTCAGGAAGTCTGCAATAAGTGATGTGACACAAACATGGGGGAGGTGACACAAACGTGGGCATCACACTTGGCAAGAGATTGGATCCTTGACTTTGCCCACTGTCAGAGGCTCCATGGGCGTCAAAGTCCTCTGTGGCCTCCATGGCAGAGAAGAAAGGGATGTGGTGGATAGGATAGGTGTTGAGAGCATCAAGTGTAGTTCCTAGAGGCTGTTGGAATCATGAGTGGAGGGGGAGGCTGATATTCCAAGAAGGAAGCAGGAGATCAGCCCCAGTGGAAGGTCGGGGCACAGCAAGAACAATCCTGTGAGCCAGAGTGGCCACCACCGGACACAGGCCTGGAATCAATGACTGCACCTGTTCAGTGCACTGCCCCTCAGCAGATGCCTCAAGGGCAGGGACTACAGTGTCTTCAAAGCTCTGGGCCCCTAGTGCCCAGCACAGCCCAGCACTGAGCAAGTGCTCGAGGACGGTCTGTTGGATTAATGAGGGGCGAAGTGGTCTAACCATGCAAACAGCCATGGGAATTCAGAGCAGATAATTCCCATGAAGGAGTTTCTCCAAGTATCTTGATTTCATAATGAATGTTTCATGGGCCATTTTTGTCACTAGAATAGAATAGAAACAAAATATATGGCAGGCATTTTACCTAATTCTCTAATTAAACATTAATAGCAGTTGGAGAGGTAATATCATGCCCTTTTGAAAGATGAGGAAGAAGCTCAGAGAGGGCAGTCTCTTGTCCACTAATGAGCTAATGAGCAGCTCTGAACCCTGGAGGAAGCCTCTGGTCTGTGCCGGTCTGCAATATCACCCCGCCTGAACGTCCTCAGTAATATCCTGGAAAAGGAGACTGCTCACTGGAGCAGAGAAAGCTCTCTGGACTCGCAGTCACAGCAAGTGGATTCCAGACTGGCCTTTGGAATGCATTAATGACTGATACCTAATTTCTCTGAACCTCAACTTTCTCATCTGTGAAATGAGAATAAAATATGCCTTCCTCATCAGCTTGGAACCAGGACTACATGGATAACATTTGTGAAAGTGCCTAGCACACTTGTTGGCACATAGTAAATGAATACATGTTAATCGATTCTGGTGTTAGACATCAATTGATAGTATGCCCATATTTGCAACATCTGACTTTGGCAAGCAATGAGGTTTGGACATATTCAGTAATTCCTGTTTGATCCAGATTAATATTTTTCTGTTGTCACAGCAGTGTCATCCCTCTCATCTGAGGGACATCTTCCTTTCTGTAAAGGCGTTGACTCTATTCTCTCATGACGATACATACCAAACACACTTTCTTAATCAAGATGCTTTTTGCTTGTAGAACCCTGTGTAATCTAACACTGTCCAGATATAAGAACCATTTAGTTGCATGTGTAAAAGAACCTATTTGAATGGTTTAGGGAATAAAGTAGCCTTTAGTTTGTTTTGGGGCCTTTCTGGGGAGCTTTCCCAGAGAAATGGAAGTCTACACACTTCTTTCAAGAATTTGAGTGTCACTGGGGTTTCTTAATTGTGTTGTTTTCTCACTGCGCATGAGGCTCGATTGCATTTGCTTTGTATCCTTGTCATTCTTTGCCACAGTGGCACAGATGAATATTTTCTCTATTGTAGTTGTTTTCCTAAGAAGCTAAAAATATTGGGAGGAAATTGGTTTTTCTCTTCTGCCTTATCTTTGCATAGCTGTTCTCAGGGATCTCAGAGCAGCACAGGAGGCGACCTCTCCTGTATTGTTGCTGCAGAGCCGAGGCAGAAACACGAGCAGCAGAGAATAAAAGCAACGCTGGCCTCTGTGGCGGTGTCTCTCGCAACTGTCAAGGTGATGGTTGGAATGAATCCACTGGTCAATTCCAATTTAGTCCAACCCCTGATTTGACCCGACTCCCACTCCTGCAGCTGATGGGCCAGTTGTTTTTCATGATTGATGGAGGTGACAGATTTATCTTCGAAACTGAGGCTGGTTTTCATGATCCTGATGAGCCTGGGGACATGGAAGGGTGTATGTGTGTGTGTGTGCATGCATGCATGTGTGCGTGTGTGTGTGTATGTGTGTGTGTGAGAGATTGGATGGGGAGGGAGAATACTGCTTTGTTGATGGCCTCTGGTAGTGACTTCTGTAAAAGTCTCAGCAGTTCCGAAGGTACCCCGTTAGGGAAACGAGCAGGGAATTGGGCATTGAGCAGGAAAACTTTGATTCCTAGTCCTGGTTTGACTGTTTTCTTGGGCAAGTTTCTTAACTTCTTCGTGCTTCTTTATCCCCTGTAAAAAAATGAGCCCAGGTGGAAGCGATTTCCAGTTGCCCTACCAACATTTGTTCTCACCTTCTTCTTTACTGAGATTAGATTTTGTTCTGGCAATAATGTGACCAGATAAAAGACTACATTTCCCAGCCCTCCTTGCAGTTGGGTGTGGCCATGTGACCAAGTGTTGACCAGTGAGAAGTAAGTAGAAAGGTGGGCAGGGCTTCTGGGAGAGCTCTTTCTAAGAGGCCAGCCGTTGGGGAGGGCCCCTTACTGCCGTCCTCCTCTCCCCCTTGCCTGGGTAATGCAGACCTGAGGTGATTAAGCTGGGCAGGTCTCCAGTAGCTGGGGCAAGGCTCTGATTGGCTCTGTGCTGTGGACCCCTGACTGCTGTACAAGTCTCATGCTGACTGCAGCTGGATTGTGTCTCCAAACTTGAGAGGGAAGTTGAAGGGTATGCCTGCCCTCGGGGAACAAACACTTTTTGCAGTAAGTGAAGCTTGACCCCATGGGCTCTTCAAGGACCTTCACATAATCCTAAGGGACTGGGGAGTTATTACCTTGACCTGTCATTATACCTTTTTGACTCCAAGCAATCTGTGGATGCTTCTGTAGAGATGGACTTCAGTCAGATAAGTGTGTGCATCAAGGAACTCACTTTGTAGGTGCTATGGTTCGAATGTTTGTGTCCCCCGATTTGTTGAAATCCTAATGCCCAAAGTAATGGTGGTATTAGGAGGTAGGACTTTTGGGAGGTGATTAGGCCATGAAGGCAGAGCCCTCATGAACGGGGTTAGTGCCTTTATAAAAGAGGCTCCAGATAGCTCGCTTGTGCCTTACACCATGTGAGGACAGGGAGAAGCTGGCAGTCTTCAACCTGGAAGAGGGTCTTCACCAGAACCGTGACAGGGCCAGGATCTTGGATTTCCAGCTTCCAGAACTGTGAGAAATAAATGTTTGTTGTTTATACCACCAGTCTCGTCTTTTGTTATAGCAGCCCAAATGTGCCAGGACTGTAGGACATGGTGAGTATATAAAGTGAGTGATTTTGAAATCAAGTTGCCCTGTTACGGGTGGACAAAGGGAGATGAGTGTTCTGCACGGTCAGCAAGGCATGTGCCCACGTGCAGGGCTGTGACCTTGCCCTGTTCCAGGGGGCACCATTTACATAGACTTCCATGTGAACGGCGTGCCCTGGAGTTACAGGATACGGTGGCGGTGGACACTCGGGGACTTCTCCCCAGGTACGAGATTGTGGCTGCAGGGGCCCTCCTGGGCTGCCTTTTAGACCCGTTCAGGGACACAGGGAAACCCTTCATGTGGGCAGATTCTCACCTAATGACAGAAACTGCTGTTTCTCGTCCTCGCCTTAGCGGTTGCTGCTACCACAGTTGTGGTCATTGAACAAGTGCTTTAATAAGAGAATGAAAGATTGCTGAGGTCGACTGCAGTCCTGTGAGGGCCTCTCTCTCTGCCAGGCTTGATCTGCTGGGTGGACAAAAAGAGTCTTGGAGAGCTGGAAGGGTGGTATAGGGTAAGGACAAACGACCCCAACACCCCCATTTCTGTTAATGGAGTACATCATGAAACACCCCTGACTGAGGCGATAGGGGTGTCTGCTCTTACTGCGCCATTTTGTCCCTGTACACATCTGTCATCAATATGACTGCGGACAACCCAGCAAGGAAACAACAAGCCCCAGACCTATGGGGCTGGCCCAGGGGTTTGGGAAGAGTGCTGTGAAAACCGCAGGCAACCTCAGGGTGAGCCCCTTCTCCAGAGCATCAGGGGAGAGTTCCCAGCTGGACTCTGAGGAAAGCACTGCTGAAGGGTCACATCCAGGCTGCTGCCCACCATGTGTTCCTGGATGCCTTGTTGGGCTTCTTGCAGAGGAGAAACCCCCGCCTTTGTTACTCAATGGTTTCTTTTTACCCTGGCCAGTTCAGATGTGATTTGCAGCATCTTATAATGAAAGCAGAAGCCTAGATAACCAGATTTTTCTCCCGATCCTGAAACCCAAGAGGAGCTGGCCACAAGAGTCTTGGTTTAATGAGCACTGGCTGGTCTCGCAGACACCATCCTTGTTAGTGGGTTCACGAAGATGCACATATAGCCTCCATTCTCATGTCTCCTGTTCCTGCCTCTCAGAGGCTCCGAGGGTGGAATGTTAAAGCACAGTGTCTGCAGAGGTGGGTCATGGGGCTGAGTGCTAAGATCCAGGTCTGCAGCATCCTGGTGATCTGGCTTATTCTATGGCTGAGACTCAGGGGAACTTGCAAATTGAACAGTTTCATCTATTAGCTGTCGCAGCTGGACTTCTGGGCAAGGGTGAATGGCTGAGAAATTGAGCCTGATTTCTGTAGTAGGAATGAGTCAAGAGGAGCTCCAGGCTGTTGGCTGGACGCCAGGGATACAGCATGTGAGGGACCATTTATTTATCTGATTCATTCATTCATTTATTCATTCTGTATTTATTGAATGACTGCTGTGTGACAGGCATTGCGCTGGGGACTGGAGATTTAGGGGTGGACCTGACATTCTGCCTTGTGATTTAGTAGCTCCCAGCTTAGTCACAAGAGAGACATAGATGTGGACCTCTGGATGTAATACAAGGATGTAAAAAACTGTCTTAGGTTGGGTTCCCTTGAAGCAGAGCCTGAAATAGGGGTACAGGGACATGTGATTTATTGAGGGAGGAAGCTGAGATGGAGGGAGGGAAGAGGACATGGAAGGGGTAGAATAAGAATGTGATCAGGGAACATCTAGTCTTGACTTGACCCATAGGCTAAAGGCCCTGGAGCAGTGCTGTCCAACAGCACTTTCTGTGATGGTGGGAGTATTGTGTAGCTGTGCTGTCCTACAGCAGAGCCACCAGTCGCATGTGGCTACTGAGCACTTGAACTGTGGCTGATGTGGCTGAGGAACTGAAATATTAATTTTATTTTATTTTAATTAATTTAATTAAATTACTGTACTGGACAGGGCACCTCTACGGCACGGGCCAGCACATGTCTTCTGTAAAGGGCCAGTAGGTAAATACTTTAGGTTTTGTGGACCAGAAAGCCTATGTTGCAATTACAGCCATGTGCCACATAGCAGTGTTTTGGTCAACGATGGACCACATATACAATGGTGGCCCTATAAGGTTAGTCCCCTATAGCTTAGATGTGTGGTAAGCTATACCATCTAGGTTTGTGTAAGTACACTCTGTGATGTTCACACAACGACAAAATTATCTAATTATGCATTTCTCAGAACGTATCCCCATTGTCAAGCGACACATGACCATACTCAACTGCTGTTGTAGCAGCAGCAAAGCAGTCATAGACAATATGTAAAGGAATGGTTGTAGCTGTGTGCCAATAACTACTTGCAAAAACAAGTGGCAAGCTAGATTTGGTCCTTGAGCTATAAAGCAAACTGCAGAGTTCCCCCTCTGCATGCACCCAGCAAGGGCCAGCCTTGCATAGCCTGTCAGTCTGCCATTGGTGTAGGCCACCTGAGGGAAGGATGGTACTTTCTGGGCAAGGCGACTGCCATGGCCCAAGGGCATTTCCTGGAACGGGGGAAGGGTGGTGGTGGGGTACTATGACCTCTTAGCCCAACTGCCATCACAGCCATTAGGGATGGATGTGGAGGCCAGGTAAGGAGAATTTAGAAGGCAGACTCCAGTGTCTATTGCAGCAACAGTTCTTATTGTGTGTTCACTGTGTGCCAGGCACAGTGCTAGGTGCTTCACATGGATTCTATTCATTCAGTTCTCAAAATACCCCAATGGGGAAAGTACTGCAAGCATCTCTAGTGCATGCCTATAAAGTTCACTGGTTTGCGTCACTTTAATTTTGTTGGCTTAGTTACCAGTTACCCCTAAGATATTCTCTCTCTCTCATACATGTACACATAAAGACACATTCCATCTGAAATAGAGGTATTATGTCACCAAGTGGCAGTCATGTATTTTTTTCTGCCAAGTAGCTTTGTCCTGCTCCCAGAGACCCCAATGACCTGATCTTTCTTTGCACCAGCTTCCTCTACCTACTCCATCCCTCTAGGGTATTTTGCAGCCAAGATTTCCTCCTTAGGAGGAAATAGGAAGCCCATCTCTCCATGTCTTATTTTGATTTCCCTTAAAAACAGATGCTGATTAAGGCACAGATAGTTTCCTTGGGAGGTGATCTCAGAAAACACGTTGCAGTGGAGAAGGAGACAGGGAAGGGAATAAAGGCAGTAAAGGATGTGTTAACAGGTGGCTTACCATTGTGACCAACTAAGGTTGATCCCCCCTGGAGACCCTGCTGGACACACACCTTAGAAAGGTAGGGTATTTATCCAGCTATTACCATCTCACATTGGATGAGGGCCTTGGCGGGTTATCTCCTCAACACGTCTACATGGCCCAGGGTCGAGCATCCTTCCTCAGAGTGAACCCCTTCCCCCTCAGGCAGAGAGACCCACGAAGCAGGCTGCCTCTGACCTGCGAGCTGCGCGTAGGGTCCTGGCAGCATCTGTCACACTCTCCTTTCTGTACTTACTAGTGGTTCTCCAATTATGGACTTTTTCAGTTTAAGGGATTTGGCGCCAATTTCCACAGTGCAATAGACTCTGCTCGACAGCTTGCACGGTCAGGGAGAAGTTACAGATTTATTGACTTGGGGTAACAAAATGAGGAAACTGCTGCCTCAGCCTTGGGTCTTACTTCTGAGTGACCTAGCATAGTTCTGAATGTCTCTAGGTCTCAGTTTCCCCCTCTGTGTGATGGGAGTCATGGCATGGCTTTTTCTGTACCTCAGGTGGGTTATGGATGAGCACATACTTAGTGATCTGTGCAGCACATATGGGTGTACATTATTGATTAAGGCTGAGTGCTGTGGTTAAGGCAGTGTAAATGGACTAGTAGTCATTATCCTAGGTCTTTATTTTAATATGTATGCAGCTGGAGCTTCTATTTAGCCTGCCTCCCAGACACCCCTGCCTGCTCTCCAGACCAGGTGTTGGGGGTACACTGAAGACCACTTTGCTACATTTCCAGCCTCGGGGGCTCATGGCCAGAGGGGAGGCAGATCCCAGACCATGGATCTCCATGCAAGACAGCTTAGTCTGCACTCCATCCACAGCCCTATTCCTGTACCTGTGCCCAGATCCATCCTGCATAGTAAGAGTCTGACCTGGTGATGAAGAGCATTTAAACCAGAGAGACGAGTGTGAACACGGTCAACGGGAAAACCCACACTCTCCTCTGAGAACACGTGGATCTGTGCCCTAGGTGTGGGAGGATGTGCTGACAAATTGGGAGGGGACTTGAGAGCTGTATTCACGTGTTTCCCCTCAGGGACACTTTGCAGGGTTTTAAGCAGAGAGTGACATGTTCCAATGTATATTTGGGGAAGATTCTCTGGTCTGAGGTGTAGGGTGGATTAGAAACGCTGCAGGACCTAAGAAGAGGCTGTCACAAAGGTCTAGATGACAGAGACGATAACGTCTGGGAGAAAACAGGGCTGTAAATGTGTTTAACCTGCTCGGCTCATTGAAGCCTTAGTAGTGGATCCTTGGAGCTTTGCTGAGAAGTGGCGGGAGCAGAGAGTCAGGGCCCCAGCGGGTTTCCCCTGGGCCTCCTCAAGCACCTCACACAGCCAGGGTTTTAAGAGCACTGCGTCATGAAGAGCCCTCACTGGTTTCCCCCGCTCCACCCCTTGATCTTTGGATCTTGTGTCAGTAGAAGGCTTCCTTTTCTGAAGATGTTCCCTAATCCGGAGTACCTTGTCAAAGAGGGAGATGGAGCCGCGAGCTCAGAGAGGAAGGCAGCTAGCCCTTGATTCCCAATCCCCGGCCTGTCCAAAAAGGGAAGTCAGAGAGGTGTTGTGTCCAGGTAAGGTATTGTGTAGGAGTTTGCAACTACTCCTCCAGAGCAGCCTGGTTTGAGGAGCAATCTTGCAATGTGCATGAGGCAACGGTGAGGGGTGAGGGCTCTGGAGCCACACTATGCAGCTTCCAATCTTGTCCCCATTACTTACTAGCTGTGTGAACTTGGGCAAGGTATTTAAGTTCTTTTTGCCTTATTTTTTCATCTTACAGTGAAGGTCATAATAGCATGTTCTCCGTGGGTTTTTGTGTGAGGAATAGATGATATAATCCATGCAAGATGTTTGACAAAATGCTTGCTCACTGTGTATTATCAGAATATATGCAGGAAAACAGTGTCTGTGAGGTATCAGAACTGGTAGTATCAGTCAGCTATTGCCATAATAATGCTGTGTAACAAAAACCATAAAACCTCGGTGACACACCGCAAACAACATTTATGTTTGCTCATGGGTCTATGGCTTGTCTTGAGGGTTCTACTGACCTGGTCCAGCCCTGGTTGATGTGTGTCTTATATCAGCTGGCAAGTCAGCTGGAGCCAGATGGCCTTGGGTGGCCTCCCCTTTGGTGACTCCACTTTGCTCCACATGGTCTGATGTCCTCCAGCAATCTATCTTGGGCTTGTGCTCACGGTGGGAGCAGGGGTCCAAGAGAGGAAGCAGAAATGCCCAAGCACTTTTTCAAGCCTCCACTTGCATAAAGCTTGCTGTTGTTCCACTGGCCAAAACAAGTCACATGGCCAAGCCCAGCATCAGTGGAACTGCACAGTTACAGGTTTAATAGCATGGACACATGGAGGACACTAAATATAGTCATTAATGGAATCAATACCACTCTGATCTTTTTAATAAACCTCCCAGGGGAGGGCCAATCCTTGAGGCAATACTCATTTCAACACTCTTGCTCTCCCACTTACTCATTGGGCTATTCCTCCTTGGGAATTATAAGTAGTAAAGAGCATAATAGTAGTTACCGTTCACTGGGCACCTCATTGCTTCCAAATACTAAATGTGTCTATCCAGAGACTTCTTTTTTTTTTTGAGGAAGATTAGCCCGGAGCTAACATCTGCCACCAATCCTTCTCTTTTTTTGCTGAGGAAGACTGGCCCTGAGCTAACATCCATGCCCATCTTCCTCTGTTTTATGTGGGATGCCTGCCACAGCGTGGCTTGATAAGTGGTGAGTAGGTCTGCACCCGGGATCTGAACCAGCGAACCCTGGGCCACCAAAGTGAAATGTGTGAACTTAACCGCTGCAACACCAGGCCGACCCCTATCCTGAGGCTTTTTTGAGGACCAAGTGAGACAACGTATGTAAGTAAAACTCTTAGTTTAGCTCCATGCCAGCATCTCGTATTAACAAGTGTTCACCATTATTTTTGTTGTTGGTATTGTTTATGGTTGTTGTCATTATGACTCTTACCATTGTCTTATCTCACTACCATAAAAGCCTCCAATGTAGGCATTTTTATCCCCATTTGACAAATGAATAACTGAGACCCAGGGAGGTTAATAACTCTCCCAAGGTCACAGGGTCACACCACCAATAAAGGTCACCCCACCAATAAAGGTCAGAGCTTTCTCTAGGGGTTGACCTAATTTGGAAAATAGTCTGATGTGTGATATGACAGAAAAAGCACTGACCTGGGTAGAAAGTTCTACTTCTGATCCCAAACCTGAGGCCTTCCAGCTTTGGCTCGATGACCTTGATTCTGTTTTGTAGGGCCTCAGGTAGACGTGAGTCCTCTTCTGAATGGTCGTCTTCCAGAGACTTAGGTCATTGAACATCACTTGTCTCCCCAGGCTGAACTCCTAGGTGTGTTTAGACGTGGTTTGGCAAGAGCACTGTTGTAGACAGACTGTCTGGTCTCAGGCTACTTGAGGATCCTTGGGTTTTCCAAGGCAAGCTCAGCTTCTCCGCCTTCTCAGCCCCACACCAGCTGTGAGGCAGATGTCTGGGTCCCTTTGGATAAGAGAGAGCTCAAAGATTCTGAGGAGTCAATATGAGGCCACCTGGTCAGTAAAGGTAGGTCTAGGACTGGAACGTGGGCCCAGAGGACCATCCTGTCATGACTCTTTACCCTCTGCCTTGGGTCTCCTTACCATTTCTGGTCTCCGTGGCTGATTGGTCCAACTGCTTTGGGTTCTTCTCAAGTGACCATCAGTCATAAATGGCTCATCCAAGCAGTTTGCAACTTATCTGTCTACTGGAAAGAGTTGCCGTCAGCCTTTATCTGGCTCCCGCAGAGGGAGAAGCATTTTCACATTGCTTGGGCTTGGCACAAACTCAGAGGGTCATTTCCCAAGGCTCCTGGGGCTTTGGCTTATATGAAAGCTGATTCACCATTGCAGGAGGGACCCTCATTAGTGGCTCTCTAAATGACTTCCCAGCAGGGGCTGTGAGGGAGAGAGGGGACAGGAGACGATGTGGAAGTCCTCCATCAAAGAGAACTCTTACAGACTTATAATCCCTCAAAATATCCTATACTCTCAGCTGTCGCTGCTGCTTGTCCATCCAGGATTCCACTCTGCTCTGAGCGCAGTTTATCAGTTCTCTTGGGTTCTTTACGAAGTCCCCTCACACATTGCTGGGGGCAGTACAGATTGGGATAGTACTTTTGGAAGGAGTTGGAAATGTGTATCAGAGGTTTTAAAAATGGTTTATACTCTTTAACCCGGCAATCTAATGTGGGAGAAATTATCATAAGGAATTAATCCAAACTTAGGAAAAGCTATATGCAGGGCAATTTATGGTAGTGAAAATTGGAAGCAACCTAAATGCCCAACAGTATGATAATGGTTCAGTAAATCATGGCTGTTCCACTTAGTGGAATATTATGCAGCCATTAAAATGGTAATTAGAGGTGGTATTGGGCAACGTGGGAAATGCTTACGATATAATGCTACATAAACAAGCCAAGAGACACCATTGAACATACACAATGATTAAAATCATGTAAAAATGTGCGTTTGTGTTGTTGTAAATGGTGTGGACCCAGCAACAATGAACATTCCTAGTTGCCAGCTGGAGAGAGAGCAGTTCTGAGCTAGAAAGCAAGATGGGACTAACACAGAGGTGTCTGGAGCAAGCCGAATGGAGAACCACGGTGTTGATTTAAGTTCCCCACGAATTTTAAACATCTCTAACCATTTTTCCCCAGTGCATGTTTCAAAATGTATGTGGAATAAAATTAAACAAGTTTGTACTCCAAATCTGTAATATGCTAATGTGTATTATGATTCACACTGCACATTGGTTCAAGTAACTAATGTCCAACATTCCCATTTGACTGAAAACTTGTTGATCTTGGTGAGAGCAGGTGCAGTGGAGTGGTGTGGACAGAAACCAGGTTACAGTGGGCCCAAGAGGTCATGGATGGCCTGTTTAGACAATTCGTTCACGAGGTTCAGCTCTGGAAGGGGGGCGTCATACAGGTTGATGGTTGCGGAGAGACAGCAGGTTGAAGTTTCTGGCTTCATTTTTTTTTTTCTGAGATTTTTCCTAAAGCAGAAGAATGACAGGCATTTTGAAATGCAGATAGGCTGTGGCCAGACTAAAAAGATGGGCTAAATGCCTGGAAAGAGTGGAAAAGTAGCTCATATCTAAATACTATTGCATTGCAATTTACAGGACCTAAAGAAGCACATGGTATCTCTTGATTGGTTTGTGTCTGCTAGTGACATGAACTATAGGAACAAGAGAACAGGGAGAGGCACAATAGAAGGGGGATGGGGAAGCTTGGGAAAGCCCAAGGGACTGTAGGCTAAGGAGGGGGTCTTGCTCCAAAGGTTGTGCAAGGTGAACCTGCTCTTCAGGGTCCTTTGCAAAATGCTTAGTAAAATGCAGCTTCTTCATTAGAGCTGAGGTCCAAGGAATGCTCTGGGGATGGTAGAGAGAGCTGGTTGAGAGCAGGGACAGGGCTGTGTGCAGAGACTCAGCAGACAGGGCATCAGAGGCCCAGGGGTCCCGACACAGGTTTTAATTCCCTACTTTACCGCAAGGGACACTGGGAATGAGGACGTGCACACTTCAGCAAAGACTGCTGGTGAAACGGACAGAGGCCTAAAGTTACAATTTAACCAGTGCTCCTTGTTCTGTTGTTTCTTTGTGTTTAAAAAAGTGTAAACACCATCATCAGGCTGGTAGAGCGCACCTGTAAAGAATGAAGTTATATTGTGAATAAAAATCGATTCTTGTAGAAGAGGTGAAGTGAAAATTTGGACATTTTTCTGAACTGGTTCAAACTTAAAGGTCAACTTGTCCTCCTGTTGAAGATATTAACGGCTAAAGAAACAATTGGGAAGGTAATTTAAAATTTCCATGTTTGAGTTATAAAAAATCTCTCTGAAAGCTTATAATTAACGTGCGATGGCAATTTTTATTACAAGAGGGTTTTTTTCTGGCCTTTCTTTAAATCGGTGGTGTTTTAATTAACTCTGCATTTTAATTCCCTGTTAATTTGTGAGTTTCACCTGTACATCTTCTTACTGGTGTCTGAGAAAATAGTTTATAAACAGAGTAAAAAACTGAAATCTGATCTATACATTATGGATATTGTTTTTAATTGAAAAGACAATGTGACTAAAATTTAAGCAAAAATGTTTAGACAACGAATAAACCCATGTAACCCTCAATAGTAACTGAAATTACTGGTCCTTATTCCATTCTGTCACTTGTGGCCTTGAGTATGTTTTTTATTTACTTGTACTCACACTTGGGCTTGTACTATTTTGTATACTACATTTTAAAAAATCATTTAGTTTTAAGTAAGAGAGAGGGAGATTTATCGACTTATGTATTTGAAAGTTCTTTGGTGGGTCTGAGTTTAGGATCGATTAGCATGAGCCTGAGTCATTTATTCCACCCGTAGACTAGGGATGGGGTCAGTTTCCCCATAGTACATGTGGAGCAGGAGGGAAGTGTGGGTACCACACAACAAATGTCTCCATGTACACTTGTTTTAGGTTTTGACTGCTCATACAGGGCAGAGTAGATATTCAGCCCCGTTGGATGGACCCCCCCCCAGAGCAGGATTTGGATGAACTTTCCCAATCTACTCTACTAACATGTCCCATTTTCTCTCTTTTGATTGGTAACCAGCTCATCCAATGACACGTCCGTGGGCCTTGGTTGTCAAACTGAGCACTGGAATGTATTTCTCTGTGGGTAGGTCCAGTGGTGTGCTGATAAACAGGTCCTCTGACAAAAACAAGCCTTACTGTCTAGTGTTTGCCAGTTCCTTTGGTGTAAATATTTCTACCATGGCTGATTTCAAGCTATCCTTGTAAAGTCACTGAATGTGGGGTTGGGAAGAGATATGCGCAATTAATTTTTGTGAGTAGATACAATTCAACCTACCTTCTGCCTAACAACTTCTATTATGCAATGCACATTATTACTTATGGATTGTTTTCATAGACCCAGGTTTGATTTTGAAACCTTATACCTTTACCCCATTGGCATTGTCAGCTTGGAGGCTGTCTCATTTCATTGCTCTTTCTTCAATTCATGTATTCAGTCATTCCTCCTTTCATTTAGCAGATATGCACTGAATGTCTACTATGTATCAGATACTTTTCTAAGCACTGGGAATACAGCAGCGAACCAAACAAAGTCTGTGTTCTTTGGAGGAGACAGACTATTAGAAAGTAGATATTATTTTTCCAGGTGAAAATGATGTGAAAAAATTAAGCCAACAAAGAGAATAGAAAGTGATGAGAAGGGGGACTGCAGAGAAGAGACGATTTTTAAATAGGATGGTTATGGAAGGCCTCTCTCTTTTTTTTTTTCTTTTTCTCTCTTTGAGGAAGATTAGCCCTGAGCTAACATCTGCTGCCAATCCTCCTCTTTTTTTGCTGAGGAAGACTGGCCCTGATCTAACATCTGTGCCCATCTTCCTCTACTTTATATATGGAACGCCTGCCACAGCGTGACTTGCCAATCAGTGCATAGGTCCACACCCAGGATTGGAACCAATGAACCCCAGGCCATCGAAGCGGAACGTGCAAATGTAACCACTGCGTCACTGGGCTGGCCCCACGGAAGGCCTCTCTTAAGAGAGAACTGAATGAAATGAGGTAGCAAGCCATTTGAAGATTTGTAGGAAGAGCATTTTGAGTTAAAGGGACTGAAATTGCAAAGGATGGGAGTTGGGAACAAGCTCGGCCTGTTTCAGGAACAGCAGGACAACGAGCCTGAGTGGATCCTGCAACAAGGGGAGAGGCAGGAGATGATGCCAGAAAGATAGCCAGGGCCCAGATCCTGGAGAGCCTTAGGCCATTGTTAAAACTTTGGATTTTAAGCCCAATGAGAAGGGAGCAGGGCTGGATCGCTCTGGCTTCTGGGTGGAGCACCGTGACCAGTTATTCCCAAAGTGTAGACCTCTGACCAGCAGCATCAGCATCACCTAGAAACTTGTGAGGAATGCAGAATCTTAGGTCCCACACTACACCTCCTAAATCAGAAACTCTGGGGGTGGGATGCAGCAATCTGTGCTTTAACAAACCCTCCAGGTGGTATTGATGCATGCTAGAGTTTGAGACCTACACTATAGCCGGGTGCTCTCACTCCCTTTTATCCCTCCCAAGTCAGGGTCACCGTCTTCCCTGAAGGTTAAAGTGTTACTTTTCGTCATGCATCTCAATGCTATTAGCTTCCTGAAGGACTGTAAGAGAGTTCCCACGGTGAGATTTTCACAGGCCGCGGCATCCACATGTGCTGGGACTCACACACCGTACCACAAATGATTAATCTCCATTCTAAAATCCTACATGTGCATTCTTAAAGCCAACGGTGATTACATCACTCTCTTCACCAAAGGTTTGCTTCTCCCTCAACAGTTTTATCAAACATATCTCCATGTTGGTAATCTTTTCTGTTGGATGATTTCCTCCATCTGTTTGAAATGTAGCAAAAAGAACATTTTGTAACACAGCATAAAGGTTATATACTTTATATGTAACTGGTATGAATTGTTCCGTGGTACCAAATCGAAATCATATTAATTATGGCTGTGTCCCTGAAACTTTTGCCTTCCTTTGAAGTTATAAAATAATGCCAGGGCTTGGGCAACCTTATGTGGCCATAATGAAGTGAAGACCCAGACCCTTCCCCAGGATTTCTCAATTGCATGTTTAAGAGTAACCAAGTATAGAGTTAATGCAGCCTAATATTATTCAAATCATCAATCAACTCTGTTAATTTCACAAGTACCGAATTTTTAGGGACATAGTCAGTATTAACTCAAGAACTTTCCTTAAAGCCAAAGGAAGAATCCTCACAGTCTAGTAGTTAGTAATTAGTTTTTTGACTTGTATATAACTGCATTGTATGCAAATCCTTAAGAATCCATGTGGATACTCAGCTTCCGGAATTCTTAGTGATGATCTTCAAGCTCACAATTCACAGGTATTGTTCAGCATGTATTTTGAGCTCCATTTGGATCTTGTTCTAGTAACTAGATCTAGAATTCAGGATCCATTTCTGAAAGTTGGACTTTTATTTGGTCTTAATCAAAATGTAAAACAAAACACAAAACTTCCAGATAGAGAAGTTACTAATTTGATGTGTAATTCCAGAATCCCACCATTTCCCAAAATAAGAATTATTACTGTGATGTTGGTTCAAATATAATCATCTAGGCATATTTCTTTTTTTTTTTTTTTATTAATGTTATGATAGATTACAACCTTGTGAGATTTCAGTTGTACATTTTTGTTAGTCATGTTGTGGGTACACCACTTCCCCCTCCGTACCCTCCCCCCACCCCCCCTTTTCCCTGGTAACCACCGATCAGATCTCCTTCTCAATATACTAATTTCCACCTATGAGTGGAGTCATATAGAGTTCGTCTTTCTCTGACTGACTTATTTCGCTTAACATAATGCTCTCGAGGTCCATCCACGTTGTTGTGAATGGGCCAATTTCGTCTTTTTTTATGGCTGAGTAGTATTCCATTGTGTATATATACCACATCTTCTTTATCCAATCATCAGTTTCTGGGCATGTAGGCTGGTTCCACGTCTTGGCTATTGTAAATAATGCTGCGATGAACATAGGGGTGCAACGGACCCTTGAGATATCTGATATCAGGTTCTTAGGATAGATACCCAGTAATGGGATGGCTGGGTCATAGGGTATTTCTATTTTTAACTTTTTGAGAAATCTCCATACTGTTTTCCATAGTGGCTGTACCAGTTTGCATTCCCACCAACAGTGTATGAGGGTTCCTCTTTCTCCACAACCTCTCCAACATTTGTCGTTCTTGGTTTTGGATGTTTTTGCCAATCTAACGGGGGTAAGGTGATATCTTAGTGTAGTTTTGATTTGCATTTCCCTGATGATTAGCGATGATGAACATCTTTTCATGTGTCTATTGGCCATATTCATATCTTCTTTTGAGAAATGTCTGTTCATGTCCTCTGCCCATTTTTTGATTGGGTTGTTTGTTTTTTTTGTTGTTAAGCCGTGTGAGTTCTTTGTATATTATGGAGATTAACCCTTTGTCGGATAAGTGGCTTGTGAATATTTTTTCCCAATTAGTGAGCTGTTTTTTTGTTTCAATCCTGTTGTCCCTTGCCTTGAAGAAGCTCTTTAGTCTGATGAAGTCCCATTTGTTTATTCTTTCTATTGTTTCCCTCAACTGAGGAGTTACAGTGTCCGAAAAGATTCTTTTGAAACTGATGTCAAAGAGTGTACTGCCTATATTCTCTTCCAAAAGACTTATTGTCTCAGGCCTAATCTTTAGGTCTTTGATCCATTTTGAGTTTATTTTGGTGTGTGGTGAAAAAGAATGGTCAATTTTCAATCTTTTGCATGTGGCTGTCCAGTTTTCCCAGCACCATTTGTTGAAGAGACTTTCTTTTCTCCATTGTAGGCCCTCTGCTCCTTTGTCGAAGATTAGCTGTCCGTAGATGTGTGGTTTTATCTCTGGGCTTTCAATTCTGTTCCATTGATCTGTGGACCTGTTTTTGTACCAGTACCATGCTGTTTTGATCACTGTAGCTTTGTAGTATGTTTTGAAATCGGGGATTGTGATTCCGCCGGCTTTGTTTTTCTTGCTCAGGATTGCTTTAGCAATTCGCGGTCTTTTGTTCCCCCATATGAATTTTAGGATTGTTTGTTCAATTTCTGTGAAGAATGTTCTTGGGATTCTGATTGGGATAGCATTGAATCTGTATATTGCTTTAGGTAGTATGGACATTTTAACTATGTTTATTCTTCCAGTCCACGTGCAAGGAATGTTTTT
This sequence comes from Equus caballus, assembly GCF_041296265.1. Lineage (NCBI taxonomy): Eukaryota > Metazoa > Chordata > Mammalia > Perissodactyla > Equidae > Equus > Equus caballus. The sequence continues at coordinate 33,277,997 of NC_091705.1, read as the reverse complement.
CCATCTCTTTATGTCATCGCCTATTTCTTTCAAGAAAGTCTTGTAGTTTTCATTGTATAGATCCTTCACTTCCTTGGTTAAGTTTATCCCAAGGTATTTTATTCTTTTCGTTGCGATTGTGAATGGGATAGAGTTCTTGAGTTCTTTTTCTGTTAGTTTATTGTTAGTGTATAGAAATGCTACTGATTTATGCACGTTAATTTTATACCCTGCTACTTTGCTGTAGTTGTTGATTATTTCTAATAGTTTTTCTGTGGATTCTTTGGGGTTTTCTATGTATAAGATCATGTCGTCTGCAAACAACGAGAGTTTTACTTCTTCGTTACCTATTTGGATTCCTTTTATTTCTTTTTCCTGCCGAATTGCTCTGGCCAGCACCTCCAGTACTATGTTGAATAGGAGTGGTGAAAGTGGGCACTCTTGTCTTGTTCCTGTCCTCAAAGGGATGGCTTTCAGCTTTTGTCCATTGAGTATGATGTTGGCTGTGGGTCTATCATATATGGCCTTTATTATGTTGAGGTACTTTCCTTCTATACCCATTTTACTGAGGGTTTTTATCATAAATGGGTGTTGGATCTTGTCGAATGCTTTCTCTGCATCTATTGAGATGATCATGTGGTTTTTGTTTTTCATTTTGTTGATGTAGTGTATCACGTTGATTGACTTGCGGATGTTGAACCATCCCTGTGTCCCTGGTATAAATCCCACTTGATCATGGTGTATAATCTTTTTGATGTATTGCTGTAATCGGTTTGCCAGAATTTTGTTGAGGATTTTTGCATCTATGTTCATCAGTGATATCGGCCTGTAGTTCTCCTTCTTTGTGTTGTCCTTGTCAGGTTTGGGGATCAGAGTGATGTTGGCTTCATAGAATGTGTTAGGGAGTTCTCCATCTTTCTCAATTTTCTGGAACAGTTTGAGGAGAATAGGTATTAAGTCTTCTTTGAATGTTTGGTAGAATTCTCCAGAGAAGCCGTCTGGTCCTGGACTCTTGTTTTTGGGGAGGTTTTTGATTACCGTTTCTATTTCCTTACTTGTGATTGGTCTATTCAGATTCTCCATTTCTTCCTGATTCAGTTTGGGGAGATTGTAGGAGTCTAGGAATTTGTCCATTTCTTCCAGGTTGTTCAATTTGTTGGCATATAGTTTTTCATAGTATTCTCTTATGATCTCTTGTATTTCATTGGTATCTGTTGTGATTTCTTCTCTGTCATTCCTGATTTTATTAATTTGCGATTTCTCTAGGCATATTTCTAAACATATCTGTTATTCTTGTTGCAAGCAATACTAGCAACAAAAATAATAACAATGTTTCAAGGATTATAAGTTTGTATAATTGCACATCAGAGGAAAATATGGATATCAAAGCCTCTTAAATATTAAGATGCAGCATATTGTTGCCTATTACGTTTTAATTCCTTGTTTATGAATTTCAGAATAGAATATATCCATTTTTTCATAATTCTACCCTTTTGTTCATAGATTTCAGGAATAAAATTAACCATGGCATGGAATTTAAAGTGTTTCTTGATACTGAAATTCTCTATGCTATAAAGTGGTTATTTCAAATTGTATTTACATGCTTATCATCTCTCATCTGGGGACACATGTATGTACGTGTTTTCAATATGCTTCTAAGTGTAACTTTCCAAAGTTGATAATCATCCGTTCATTCATACTGAGGCTTTTTCTTCTTCTGAATTGGTTCCTTGAGTGAGAGTCTCATCACTCATCATGGCTAAGTTAGGGAGGCCAAGGGCACGAGACCATTTTCAGATGCCACTTGCCAAGGTAAGCAAAGCTTGAGTCACTCAGAGAGTACCCCTGTTATTGAACTCTGCCCATGGTTGTTTCCATGGTCTTAAAGTCCATGAGCAGCACTCCTGAGAGCCACCACATACATCGTGTCATATGGTCATTGTGAATTCACTTAGACCTGAATGGTAAGTGCTTTCCAATCTCTAGTACTCTTTGTTTTCGTGTCACCTGCCCAACAAGTATTTCTATTTCTTTCCCTGTACACACACCTTTACATAAAGATTTGTGGATAACTAATGTAGGTTTTCAAATTAAAGATCACTGAATGAATTAAGTTTTGAAAACTAAGGAACTTTTCAAATTGTCTTTACAATCTGAAGCAAGCAACACCGGAGCTGAGAATTAGTGAATGAATTATTACCATGTTATCCTCATGCCCATTCAGCTGCTCGATGGGGACCTGGAGTCACGCCTATTTCCAACTACCCCTCCCACGGTGAGAGGGTAGTATGTGGCTCTTTCCCCTCCCCCTAGTCTTGGGTGTTGTATTAGTTTTTTTATTGCTGCTGTAACAAATTACCACAAATTTAGTGGCTTAAAACAACACAAATTTATTATCTTATGGTTACAAATTGTTTGTCTTCTGACCTTTTGGAGGTCAGAAGTCTGCAGTGGGTTTCACTGGGCTAAAATCAAAGTGTTGATCCAGCTGTGCTCCTTATAGAGGTTCCAGGAGAGAATCCTTTCCCCTTGGCTTTTTCGGTTTCCAGAGGCCGCCTACATTCCTTGGTTCATGGTCCCTTCCTCCATCTTCAAAGCCAGCAGTAGAATATCTTCGAATCTCTCTCACACTCTAACTCTCCCATCTCCTTTTAATGATAAGGACTTCTATGATTACATTGGCCCACCCAGCTAATTCAGGATAATATCTCCATCTCAAATCCTATCACATCTGCAAAGTCCCTTTTGGCATATAAGGTAACAAATTCACAGGTTCTGGGGATTGGAATGAGGACATCCTTTGTGGGGTGGCATTATTAAGCCTATCACAGCTGAGACTCTGTATAAGCTGTGGAATCCAGTGCCAAGAGCACCTATTTTTCTGGTAGTGCAGGTGCTCAGCAGTGGCTGTTTTGAATCATGCCTGGTTTCCCATGTCCTTTGGATCCTTGGTCTATGGCCAGGCCAGTTTCCATGTCATGACTCCTGCCCTGTTCTAGATTCTAGCCTCTCCCTGTTCTTTAGAGCTGATGTGTCAATCTTAAGTCATGGCTAGCTTCTTAAGCTGCTTACTTTGTGCAAGGCCCCTTTGCACTCAAGAGTACCAAATGAAGCATCCTAGAGCCCCAGAAAAATTGAGCTCTACAAGTCTTGGAGGAACACCCAGAACGTATCCCTCACACATGGCAACATTAGAAAACACTTTAAAACAAGCAATTGTTAGGGCATCATGATAGCAAAAGCTGTTTGAAACTGGATCCCATTGTGTGGAAATTTCCCTTTCCATTCAGCCACATCTTCCCCCTATCTTCTTCTGTCTCACAAGGTACTCAATAGCACTCACCTGCTTGGATGTGCCAAAGCTACTTTGTAGTATCTCTCCTTAGAATGTCATAATTGCTTTAACTTCTATTCTGCCTAGCATACCATAAATGCAGTCAACTGATCTATGCATTCTTTGACAACTATAGTTCCATTTGCTTTATTTAGAAACAAATGTAATTACTTAAACTGGAGAAGACAGAACTACTTTTGCAGCAAAGTCAAAACATGTATCAACACTCATCTCTATAATTATTTCACCAGGAAAAAAAATCCTCACTGGCTTTTCTCAATAATGAAAAGGGTCTTCAACCGTGGTTGGCTACTTACTAAGTAATATATGTTGGTTTTATTCTCATGACCATAAACCTAGCTTGGCCGGCTCACCCTAAGTGTCCAGGAGTCATGCCGATGAAGTTCGAATACTTCAATTGTATGGCATGTCCTTGAAGAATGTAGCCTTTTGAAGCAGATGGGTCTGAGTTTGAATCTTTCACTGCTACTTTCTTGCTAAGTGTTAATAAGCAAGATCAGAAGTGGCAAACTCTTCTGTAAAGGCCTGGGCACTAAATATTTTAGGTTTTGTGGACCACATGGTCTCTGTTGTAACTACTCAACTCTGCTAAAATTGTAGCATAAGTAAAAAATGGGCATGGTTGTGTTCCAGTTAAACTTTATTTGCAAAAGTAGGTTGGATTTGACCCATCGGCCATATTTTGCTGACTCTTGAGCAAAATACTCAACCTCTTAAACTTTAATGATATTAAATGAATATTGAGTACTGATTTTCAGGATACTGTTAAAATTTAATAAAATAATGTATATTAAGTGTTTAGAAAGTACCTGCCACAAAGAATATGGTCAATATACCTTTGGATGGGTGGATGAGTAGATGAATGGATGGATGGATGGATGGATGGATGGATGAATGGATGGATGGATGGATGGATGGATGAGTGGATGGATGGATGGGTGAATGGGTGGGTGAATTCATGGGTGAATGGAAAGGATGAGAAGGAAGAAAAAAAAAGAGGGAGGGAGTAGCCATATTGAAACTAAATATATTGAATAATAATTTGCCAATTTCTGGGAGACAGTTCTCCCTAGCTATAGGGATAATAGGCCGAATGGGGCTAATTGAGCGGGTAAATCATGTCTTGGCACGTGCAGCAGAGCAACTGTGCTAAACAGGCAAGCTATAGAGGCTTGTGCCACCACAATAAAAAAGCTGTTATTCCCTTTTCTAGTGATCTTCCTTATCCCATCCAGGAACTCTTTTCTGTGAGAGTTAGAGCCATCCCACCTTCCCTCAGCTCCTGCATTACTTCCCTCGACGAGTCTAGGAAGATTATTAAAGTTCTAGATGTGGAGGCTCCAGGGGTGCCTGTGTTCTGCCCCTATGGCGCTCCCATTTGCCTTTCTTCTCCATGCTGAGTGTCTTGGTGCTATCCAAATGATTTGGGAGCCGTGGTGGCTCCTAGGTCTTAGAATTCTTATATCTGTTTCTGCAAATGACTGACTTGTTCTCTCATGGTCCCCTCAGGCAATCTGGTGGATGGAACCTTGCCCGTGTAGTATACACGTGTTCAAGAAAAGACAACCCTCCACGATATTTAAGCAAATACAAAGATGTCCCCCTTTCATTATTAATCACCCCTGAAAACAAATCAAAGACATTTAAACTTGAACTTCTGGCTTTAAATTTTGTCTCTGAAACACACTGTCCCAGCTTGTAATTACCATGTTGGTGGAGACATTAAAAAAAAAGAAAAGACAAAAAGCAAATAAATAAAACTACCCCACAACACCAAAACTAGGACCTTTCTTCCAATAATAGACAGTGGAATTATTTTTGTTGAAACCTGAGCAGATCAGGACCCAAATATAGGTAAAAAGACCCTTGGTCTTACCCTACTTTCTAATTCTTAATTCAGAAACATGTGGTCTATTCAAACGAGAAAACTGAGGGTCTCTACCACGTGAGCGTTGTTTTTTATGATTAAACACTATAAAAATGGATCCAGAGCTTTATGAGAATTTGAGAATGAAGAAAAAGAAAACTATAGTAAAAATTTGAGGCTTAATCTTCAGAATCTCATAGACATGCCAGGTCATCCAGAGCTTTGGTTCAAACAGTATGGTCATCATTCAGACAAAAAAAAAAAAAAAAAAAAACAAGATGAAAAGGATGCAGAGGTTGGTGAGTGCTGGGCAGGAGGTGTGTGCAAGTTCAAAGGGAGCGCAGAGCAGAGACTTCTCACCCAAGATTGAAAGTAAGGAGAAACGTTTGAAAAAAATGAGGGTACCACCTATCAGAGTTGCTTAATGCAGTGACCATATGACCCATAATTTCCAAGACAGCTCTGACTTTCCATAGCTTTTTTGCTTAAACCAGCTAATCCCCAAAATGTGTAAAAGTAATTTAATTTTTAGACCATTTTGCTCTTTTGTTTTTTCATGTTCGGCTTAGAAATGTGGTCCCTGGGAACATGAAGACCTAAACTTTAGACTCATGCTATTAGCTCATGTCTGACAATGTTGAGCACCAAGAGAGCCAGTATTGCATTTCCCACAAGACAGAACTTTTAATCCAGCTCAGAATGGAGCAGGTAGCCAATATTTGTGATGAGTGCTCAAGGTAGACATGTCTATCGTAAATCAACACATTTTAGTATACCATGGTTCTTCCTTATGAGCTTCAATGATTATCAATCAATACTTGTTTCTCAGTTGACTCTCTCTTTCTCCCATGTAGTGGTAATTGATATTGTGCCCATAGCCACTCGCTGCTTCTAATAATGCTCTGACAATTATAGGCTGACCCATCACTTGGGTTTCTAGACTTCTTTTCACTCTAGCATTCTGAGATTGAGATGTGGCACAGCCACACCTACCTGTGGGGTTGAGGGTGAGTAGAGAATGGGAGGGGACGTAGGAGAGGGAAAAGAGAGACTGAAAGCAGCCGCCCAAATGAAAACGCAGGATGCTATACTTTTACTACCAGATTTAATTTCACAGAAAGAATGAAAGCAAAACAAAAAATCATTCTGGGAAAGCATCGGGCATGTTTCAAGTGCCAGGAACTGAGCCAAAGGCTTTGTGTGTTTTATTTCATTTCATATTCACCTATCTTATCATTTCTTTATTCATTCTCTCTCTCTCTACTCTCTAACAAATTAGATATTTTTAAATCTCTAGTTTGTGAATAGTAAGAATGTGCCTCAGAGAAATTAAGGATCTTCTCCAGGGCCACAGAGCTATTAAGAGTTAGTCTAGACCTTATAGTAAGGACTTTCAGCTCCAGAACTCAAGTCCTTTCCTGTACACCCTGGTCCCTTCCATCTTATTACAATTTAATGGGCCTCCCCTTTTTGTGGTTATCTGGGGGAGCCACTGTGTCAATGTTCACCTTCTTACCCTTTTGAAAGAAAAATGCTTAACGGTGTGTGTTAAAGAGAATTCTCTGACTCTGTCTCCTTTTCACTTTGGCTGCCAGGAAGCTTCAAGTCAAATTGGAAACTTGACTGTGGTACCTGTGTACAACCTGTGGTCAGCACATGGTGTCCTTCTTGCCTTGGGAGTCATGGCCACCCTTATGCTCATCCTGATTCTTTGCTCTTGTTTACATTTCACCATTGTTGTATTGTGTTCTTTTTGCAGGCTGTCTCAGATCCTTTGTGGAATATGGTGGTGAATGAATGAATGAACGACTAACCAAATACCAAACGTGTTATGCGTGTACCGCTAAGGATTGTTGGTTCACTCAGATTTGGGCTTTCTGTCATATTTTTCTCTCCTCTCAAATCTGAGTTTCTGAACATCCATTGCCTTTCTTCTTTGTCTGCTTTTTTCAGAACATTTAGAACTGAGCTGGGGATGCAGATTCTAGCCTTCATTCTCATTTTGACTTAAGCAGTTCTGAAAAGTTGTGTTTTTTATACAGGTCTCTCAAAGTGCTCCTTGGTCCTAGCCTTTTACTAGATATTGCTTTTAAAAATCATTAGTTTTTTCAATAGTTGGAGCACCTCGATGAATGCATTGGGCTAGTTGCAATATTAATAACTCATGTCGTTCTAACCTTATGTTCCTGATAAAGGAATTCTCTCCTGTTTAAGGCTCCCAGATGAATAATGGCTGAGTGTTTCTATTGTCCTCTTAAAATGGAGATTACTGTATGTTGAATCACAACAGAACTACTTTTTGATAGGCTGTGAATAGCAGAAAGGCCCATCCTGTTATTCCAGGCAGGGCCCAGTGCGTGGATAATGGTGAGCCAATTATTATAAATAATGCCTTGTTTCCTCTTGGCCCCTGTACAGATTTCACAGAGCGGGATTCTATGAAAGGCTGGGAGATTAAATTAAAGGAGACAGTGTTAACACCAGCACCTAGCACAGTGCCTGGCACAGATCATGGCTTCATGCCAGTTGAATCATAATCTGAACTCAGCAGGGGTTATTTTTTTGTTTTGTTTTGCTTTGTTCTTTCCTTCATTTTTCCTTTGCTGTGGTAAGGGTTGCAGGCAGCTATCATTTCTCATTCAGGTCCACTCATGGGGCTGGTGAAGCTGAGCAAGGGCGTAAGCTCAGGGTACTTTGCAGAGCTCCTGGGAACCCAAACAGGTGAGCAGAATGCTGCTTGGTGAGCCTGGTTGCAGTAGAACCGAAGGAGGAAGAAAACAGAAAGGAACGTTCTAGCAGAGCAAATGGGGATGAGGTTAGTTTGAGAGAAGAGATAAGGCTGGGTGTGGGGACATCAGTGTAGCATTTAGAAGCTAGGAGGATCAGGGGCTTACTGCAATGTGGGTGTAGGAGCTGGCTAGGATGAGAGGTTCTGGAAGAAGCTCATGGATGAGATGAGTGTGCCAGAGGTTCTGCTGGCTAAAATGGCACTCTGCAAAAATTCTGATAACACAAAGGCCTAGCAGAATGAAGCCATGTTTTCCAGGCTCTCGTATGCTGATGGAAGAAACGCCAAATTCTTTTGCCAGCTCCTCCCATTCCATAGAGTTTAATTTTGAGGAAGTTTAGCCATTCTCCTCTCTGGGCCTCCCTATCCTTGTTTTCAAAATGAGAGGGTTGGAATACATGTTCTCTCAGATCCATGCCTTTGTGCTTTTTTGTTTTGTTTTCTTAATAACGATAGTACTCAGTCTTCTGGAAAAGCAGTTGATTTTTTTTCCTGGCTAACATACATCTTGAAGCCATGAGATTTTATGTTTCTAATCTTGTTTTTTATTTTGACATCTATTGCTCTACACCAACTTCTTTCTAATTCCTAGCTACTAGCAATTGTAATTCCATCCAGCAATGGAGTCGAGGACCAAGCTGAGTGGGCAGTGGGAAGGATAATTTAATATGGCTGCCTCACTTAAAGTGTGTGTCTATATAGAAAAAGCCATACCCACTCCAATGCTAGCATTACACAATTTGATGACATGTCCCTGATTTTCAGTGGACGGTCTCCATATGCCAGGGCGTTGGTGGAGGAAGAATGTATTTTCTAGAGTAGAAGCATATTCAAATTTAATTCATGTCAAGGAGTGCCCTGTCTTTTAAGATATAGGTGTACAGAAGGGGTAGCAAGGAGTTAGGGAAATTTGGATTTGAGCATACATTTTAAAGATCAAGTTATTCAGTTAACTTTCCCTTAACCCTCATTTCAGCTCTGCTTTTCTCTACCCTCTAAGGGGATCTTTGCCCCTCCTGAGTCCGTATCAGACCATTACTCTGTCTATTGCCTATTGGCTGTCCTTTTTCATGACTGCATTGGGTGTGGGTCATCCAAGGGGGGATGTAATATTAGGGAGGAATATGGACGTCTGGAATTCCAGAGAAAGAGGTGGACTGGAAGTTTAGACTTGAGAGTCATCAGGATAAAGGTGCTAATTTAATTCATAGTAATAGATGAGATCAGAAGGGGAGGAGAAAGACCTAGTACACAACATCAAGGAATACAGAACTTGAACATATGGGCAGAAGATGAGAGGCCAGCAAACTAAACCAAGAAGGAGAACTGGGAAGCTATAGGATCACTAAAAAGCCAAGGAATTGTGTATTTAAAGGAGGGAGTGGTCAATGGCATTCCACACTTGCTGAGTGGTCCCTAAGAGAAGGACTAAAAGAAACCCTTCATTTAGCAACAAAGGATCCGTGGCAGGAGAATTTGCAATGTATAATTGAGGTCAGAAGTCTGATGGAATGAGTTGAGGACAAGAAAAGTGGACATCATTTTATTTCACTCTTTCAGTAAATTGCCTGTGACATGGAGGGGAGGGTTGGGACAATAATGAGGAGAGAGATGGAGATAAGAGCTCTTTGTGCTGGGAAAGATCTGGACGTGTTTAAATACTGATGGGAAGAAGCCAGTGCAGAGGCGGAGGTTGAAGATAGAAGCAAGGAGAGTAATTGGCATGGATGAGGCCCCTGAGGAGGCTGGAGGGCAGGGGATCCAGAGCCCAGGAGGAGGAATGCTCTTTGCTCTATGACAGGGCAGGAGGGCAGAAGGGAATAAGGTAGAAAGAAGGGATACAAGGAAAGATAAAGGCTTCATGGCAGGTTGGTCAGAACATTCCTTTGAGATGGTCTCTTTTTGCTTCTATGAAGTTGGAGGTAAGATCATCTCATAAAGTCAGGGGAATAGAGAAGATTTCAGGAGCATAGTGAAAGTTTGTAAAAGCAGCAGTGGAGAATAGGAGGGGGAGGTGACCAGGGAGGTGGGCAGGGATCAGCTCAGCTGACAGTGGAGGGCATCCCGTCAGTCTGTGAGGTTGTGTAGTTTTCTGAAGCAGAGCTCAGCAGCCTGGTTGGGGCATGGTTGGTTGAGTTGATACACGGTGTGTATCAAAACTCATATGTTAAAGCGCAAACCCCCAGGGTATCAGAATGTGACCTTATTTGGAAATAGGGTCCTTGTGGATGCAATTAAGTTGAGTTCATAAGGGCTCTAATCCAATGCTACTGGTGTCCTTAGAAAAATGGGAAATTTAGACACACGCACACCAGGGGAACACCAGACCATGTGAAGATGAAGGCAGAGATCACAGTGATGCTGCTATAAGCCAAGGAAAGCCAAAGATTGCCGGCAAACCACCAGAAGCTAAAGGAGAGTCATGGAACAGATTCTTCTTGACAGTCCTCAGAAGGAAGCAACTCTGCAGACACCTTGATCTTGGACTTCTGACCTCCAGACAGTGAGACAATACATTTCTGTTGTTTACGACACCCAGTCTGTAGTACTTTGTTATGACAGCCCTAACACTAATACACAAGGGATAGAGTTATTTATTTATTTTTACCTTGTTTTGCCCTTCAAGTGGTTTTGAAAGACTTAGGGCAAACATTTTAAGAGCCAATTCTTAAAGCTTGATTGAAGAGATAGCTCAAGAAATCCAAGGTGGGGAGGGAAAGAAGCTAAAACAGGAGAGACTAAGGGATTTGGTGTTGAACTCTTCTTGCAGCTCCTACAGTTGTAACTGTGAGCAGCTCCTAAGATCTCAGTTTCTTGGAAAATATCAACCCTGTTCAGAATTTTCCTGTAAAGGTTAATCTTAGCCTCCAGGTTCTTGCTGATGTGAACACGGTGTTACTCCTTAAATTAGAACTGCAACTTAGATCAGAGCCAAGGTATTTGCAAATAATCGTTTCTTGTTAGGCATTGGCTTACCCTTCCATATGATAACCACAGATCGAATATATCCTCAGAGGGACGTTCAAGTCATCTGAGCTGTGTGAGTCTTCAAAGGATTTTATGACTAGTGTGGATTTAGTAGGCTCTTTGCCCCATGATTCAGCATTTCCTCGGTTCCAGCACTTGGGAAATTTGCTCATTAGCTTGGAGAGACAGCTTTTTAATGAAATAAGATGAGGGGGAAAGTGGGTTGTGGTTTCAAAAGCGTCTGTGATTAAAATCATATACACAGCTGCTGTTCAGTATGGTGTCACCCAGTGTGAATGAAAAAGTGCTCGCTGTCAGAAAACCATCGGGCTGTAAATTCTGTTTACTGTACGACTGGCCGCTTTCTGCCAAGTTTAAAGTTTTTGGAAGAGCACGTGAAAGACCACATTGGGCAAAACCAACGTTAAAAAAAGAAAATCTTATTTTAAAAAAATAACTTTTTTCTTCATTGAAGAAAATTTGGAAAATGTCTGAAAATAAATATCTTTGTAAAAAGCAGATAATCTCTTGAGTCTTAACATTTAGGGTGTCTAGCCATCTGGTCGTTTTCTCCCTAGGCATCCATATACATGCATACATTTACTATTTTGGAGTCGTACTGTAATACTGTTTTGAAACTTGCTTTAGTTAACACGGTATCCTGACCACATTCCCATGTCACGGAACTGCACGTTCCCATTATTGTAATTTATTTAACTAATCCCTTCTCTTTGGCAATTTAGGTTGATTCTAGATTTTTCTAGTACAGACGATTCAATGTACATTTTTCAATATATGATTTTTTTTTTAAAGCTCGAGGCTTCTGGGGATTGCATTAGAATCTGCTGAAGGTCAGCCAAGGGCACAGAGGGGTTTTGAAAGTTTGAAAACTAGTCACTAGCTGACTCCTTTGGGCTCTGAATGCGAGGTCCATTGGCAGGCAGGCACTGCCTGATTTTCACTCGCATGACATGGGGAAGTTTTTGGTACAAACAGGAAAGCACTCAGAGTTGGCTGCATGGAAAACAGGCTTAAACGCAAGGTGTGATTATGTCTAATAAAATGGGGGCCTCAGAGGCTGCCTTGCATCCTCTTTAATGAGTGAAGCCTGTGACTCACAGGAGAAGCGGGTGGGGACAGGGGTTCTTTTTTTTTTCCCTTCCATCCTCTCAGATTCCTCATGATGGAAAATTCATAAACCAGTCTCGGTGACAGTTGTGCAAAATGAAAAGCTCTGTGAATGTGTGGAGAATAGATTATCTGGACTGCTGTTAAGCGTTTGACAAATTGAGAGTTTTGTCATACATCCGAGAACAATGGAGGGAGAATAAGGGACGATGGGCATCATGTAAATGCAGCACACCTGACAGCTCCTCAGCATCATTTATCTTCCTGTGCCGTGGGAAGGGCGAGGAGGCAGGGGAGACGGGGGGAGGCGGGTAGTCCAGTGCCCTCCATGAGACTGGGTGGTGCATCCCATGACCAAGGTCCCATTGTAGGGTGTCTTTTAGGAGGTGCTAGGTTGTTTAGGGTCATGCTTATTATAATCTCTTGAACTAAAGGAAGATTTCCTGTGAGTCTGATTTGGGGGCCCCTGAAGCCACCAATGGGCCAGGCAAAATCTCATGTGCTTCCGGAGGTAGGAGAAATGGCTGCCGAGCTACCTGCAGCCTAGTGGAGCTGCATCTGGAAATGCACCCACACTGGAGTAGCACACCAGGCATGCTGATTTCTTTGCACCTGGGCTCCCACTCACGCTCAGTAGAAAGAGTACAGACGCCCAGAAGGAGACGGTCAGTCTCAGGGCGCAGTTGAGAGAGGACAGTTTGGATAGAATGTTCAGTTGCCTCGCTTCCTGAATATCTCAGCAATGAGTCCCATTTGGAGCACAAAGAGAAACCTGCAGATGGCTGTGGGGGTGGCAGCACTAGCCTGAGAGGGTTGGTGGGGCTACAGGGCAGTGGGAGGAACACTGGACAGACTTGGCAGCAAATCTTCACTCCCCTTTACCAGTGGTGCAACCTTTGGCAGAGAAGTGATTGACCTCTTTGAGCCTCAGTTTTGTGATCTATAAAATGGGATTGTGGTACCTGGTCTTGTAGTAATATGAAGATTAAATGAAATAATTTAAGAAAAGTGCCTGTCTACCTAGGATGGCTCTTATCAAAAAGACAGATAATAACAAGTGTTGGCAGGATGTGAATAACAAGGTGAGGATGTGGAGAAATTGGAACCCCTATAGACTGCTGGTATGAATTTTAAAATGGTGCAGCTACTTTGGAAAACAGTTTGGGAATTCCTCAAAAAGTTAAATGTAGAAGTACCATATGACCCAGCAATTCCACTTCTAAGTATATACCAAAGAGAAAGAAAAACATACGTCTACAGGAAAACTCGTACATGAATGTTCACAGCCACCTTATTCACAATGGCCCCAAAGGGGAAACAACCCACATGCCCATCAGCTGATAAATGAATAAGTAAAATGTGGTATATCTATACAAAGGACTACTACTTGGCAATAAAAAGGAATGAAATTTTGATCCATGCTACAACATGGATGAACCTGGAAAACATTATTCTAAGTGAAAAGAGTGAGTCACAGAAGACCGTACATTGAATGATTCCATTTACATGAAATGTCCAAATAGGCAAGTATGTAGACACAGAAAGTGGATTAGTGGTTGCCTGGGGCCAGGGGATTAGGAGGGAATAGGGGAGGTGGCTGCTAAAGTGTATGGGGTTTCTTTTGGGCATGATGAAAACATTCTAAAATTGATTGAGGTGATGGTTGCCCAACTCTGTGAATATACTAAAATTCATTGAATTGTACACTTTAAGTGGGTGAATTGTATAGTCTACTAATTATGTTTTAATAAAGGAGTTAACTCCCCCCACCCCCACCCCCAAGAAAGAAGAAAAGTGCCTGGTGTACAGCAGACAATTTCTTTAAACTATGTAAGCCCTTTCCTGTCTCACAGATTAGTTTAGGAAAGGTTGGCAGGGCCTCAGTCCTCAGCTTTTCAAGTTCGAATCTCCACTCTAAAATATCTGCTCTCCCGAAAGAGACACTGAGCCCTCATTTAAGTCAAAAGTGCTGGCCAGGGCTATACCCTTTGTGGAATCGTGTTCCAGAATATCTGGGGGTATTAGCTAAAACCCCAGTTTCTATTAATTGGATTCTCTTTAACACCTCCAGAGAGCTCTCTTATTTATCTGTTTCTACATGGAGTCTGCAGTACCATATTGCAAAAGAATCTGTTGGGAAAAGCTGTTGTTCTGGGGAAAGAAAGAAGTTCTTCCTGCTGTCTAACTCGGGTCTTCCTGCTGCAATTGAAGTCAGCTTCCCACAGCCTGTCTGAATCTTGGCGTCTGTTGAGGCTTGGATGCCTGGAGTCAAATGGAATAAGTGCCTCTTTGGAGAACAGCTCCTGGAGGCCACTGCACATTTGTCACATGTCAGTGGGATCTGCATATGGATGTGAAATGCATATTTAAAAATGTGCACACACTCGGCTGCACACGCATCCTGCTCTGAATGTGTTTATCCAATTGCCCATCACAGACCCGCCCTGAGAGGCTGGGCCAACTTGCTCACCTTTGCCTGCCAACCCACAGCCACCTCATCTGTAAACATCTCCTGGCCGCCCCTGCTCCTTTCCTGTATCCCTAGAGGGAGGACCACTGGAAGGTTCTGCTTTGCAGCGGGCTACCCGGCTCTAAAGACGGATTCCTTACCTGGGGAGAAAGAAACTGGTGGCTTCAGCTCCCGTAGCAGCCAGCAGCCGAGGAGCAGAGTGAGCACTGGATTTGGAGTCAGTATTCTCCTTTGTGAACAGCAGCTATGTCACTTAGCAGCCATGTGACTTTGGGTATAGCAAGTGATCTCCCTTGATCTTGGTTTCCTCAATGTTAAAATAAAAGCGTGGACCTTGGTTCCTCAAGGACCCTAAAATTTGGAGGACCCCTTACTCTGTTGCCTTAAAGGAATAAAAGTGGCATAATCCAGAGTACTGGAATGTTCTGAATTACCTCCCCCTTGGGGACTGGAGACAGGCATCTGCGACCACGATACTCAAACCCAGTTCTAAAATCCTATAGCAAACTCTGACATCTTTCCCTATGGCGGTTTTCAAACATGTCCCCAAATTCTTTGCCATTCCTTCCACCGAGAATTGGAGTCTCTGTTCCCTCGCCTGGAATCTGAGCAGGCCTGTGATTTCTCCTCCCCCTCGAGAAAAGCAGGAGTGATGTGACTTCTGAGGGTGCTCTTGGGACATTTGTTCCTTCTGAGATGTTCTTTCTCAGAACTGACCCTCTATGCAATGAGAAACCCAGATCACATGGAAAGGCCATGTGTTGGTGTTCCAGGTGACAGTCCCAGCTAAGCTGACCCTCAGCCAGCCCAGTCCAGTGCCAGACATGTGATTGAAGAAGTCTTACTGGAAATGCATTCCTCCAGCTCCACCTGCTCCAGCCCTCGGCCATCCACATCACCCCTGGCAGTTCCAGTCTCCCCAGTTGATGTCCCAGACATTGTAAGGCAGAGCAAGCCATCTCTGCTGGCTCTGCCCAAATTTCTGATGCACAGAATCCATGAGCATAATAAACTATTTATTGTTTTATCCCACTATGTTTTGGAATGTTTGCTATTGTTACGGACTGAACGCTTATGTCCCCAACCCAAATTCATATGTTAAAGCCCTAACCCTCATTGTGATAGCGTTTGGAGGTGGGACCTTTGGGAGGCAATTAGGTTTAGATGATGTGATGAGTCTGGGACCCCCTTGATGGGATTGGTACCCTTATAAGGAATGGAAGAGACACCAGAGATCTCTCTCCCTCTCTCTCTCTGTCTCTTCATGTGTAAGCACTGAGGAAAGGCTACACGAGCACCCAGTGAGCAGGCGGTCTTCTGAAAGCCAGGAAAAGAGTCCTCAGAAGAACCTGACCATGCTGGCACCTGATCTCAGACTTCCCCACCTACCAGAACTATGAGAAAATAAATGTTGATTGTTGAAGCCACCTAGCCTATGATATTTTGTTATAGCAGCCTGAACTGACTAAGACAGCTATACAGCAGTAGGAAGCTGAAATATACCCATTCTGAGCTCTGACATTCCACCTGGTCCATTGGTCACCCTGAGTGTGTTCTACAAAGTGTGAACTGGTCACTGCAGATACACCCCCAGGAGAGAAATCTTAGTTTCAAACAAGAGGCCACTATGAGGTGTCCTTTCTATGGCAAGAATTGGACCAAGTAAGAGAGAGAGAAAGAGAGTATGTGTGTGTGTGTCCAGTAGGCGTGGTGTGGGAAGAAGTTTAGGAGTGAAGACACAGAGCTCTCTGGGAAGACTGAAGCCCCAGCCTCCTCCCTCCGTCCCCAGCCTGTACTGTGCAAACAGCCCAGCACTGTTTATCCCCAGACAGAGTCTCTTTCCTCCCATTCTGCACCAAATCGAAGCTATTATCCAAGGACAATGGAAGAACTATGGTCCTTTTCACTCTGCAGCAGAGAGGCAAAGCTGACAACACGGGTATTTATATCATGCTTTGGCTTTCCAGAGGCCTCATGTTCATTAATGAATTAATCCTTCCTAACAACAGTCCCTTTATTAGGGTGACATCGTGATGCCTGTTCATCAAACAAGGGGACTGAGGTAGTGTCTAAGGCTGCTTATGATACATGGGCTCCCCAGCTGGGGCCATTGAGCACTAGCTCATTCCAGGGGCAGACGAGGCCATGAGATACCAAACACAGAGTTTGAGACTTGAGCCCAGAGTCTGGATGTGTGTCTACCCTCTGGGTATTCCTTGGACAGACAGCTTTACTGCTCTGAGTCTCAGTTTCTTCGTCTTTAAAATGGGCGGAGCTAGTAGTCCTACTAGGCCCTAAACTAGGGCATAGAGTTTCTGTGACAAGTGGGTGGCATGTGAAGATGCTCTGTGAACTGTGACACGTCATATTCATATTCATTGTCGTTGCTTCTGGGTCCAAGTGGAGATGCTACAATTAGCTATAGTTGGAGGGAGGATCAGCAGCTGTACCGGGAGTGAGAACCAGCAGGGCAGAATGAGGACCCCTCAACTTCTCCAGGACTGTGATGATGATGAAGACCCTGCAGCAAAAGCTAGCACCCACAGATCGCTCTCCGCCTCCCCATCCAAGCTCCCCTCTCCCTGCACTAACCCTAACCATAAAATCCACCCGCCCCCCATACCCGCACCTCCAGCACCCTCGTGCTCATCACCCTCACCTGCTGGCAATCTCAGTCATTCGGGGTTTATTTTATTTTGTTATTTTATTTTATTTTATTTCATTTTATTTTAGTGTGTTCAGGAAGCGTTTTATTGTCGCTCCACAAGTGTAAAAATTATCATTGATGAGTGATAAAAAATCCACAATTAAGATGACCTCCTGCATAGCCATGCTCAGCTTCTGAATCTTGGTTTTGGCGGACATAATGGTATATTTCTGTCCAGTCTAGACAGTGATCCCACTCACGGTTGTTGGCTCAGTTGAAACCACCAATTCTAAGATCTGGTCTTTACATAAATGTTGCTCAGAACTGCTGTCTCTTTTTCTTTCAATTTTGTGTGTGTGTGTGTGTGTGTGTGTGAGAAAATACCCATAACATAAAATTCATTATGTTAACCATTTTTTTTTAAAGATTTTATTTTTTTCCTTTTTCTCCTCAAAGCCCCCCAGTACATAGTTGTGTATTCT
Organism: Equus caballus; assembly: GCF_041296265.1. Lineage (NCBI taxonomy): Eukaryota > Metazoa > Chordata > Mammalia > Perissodactyla > Equidae > Equus > Equus caballus. The sequence continues at coordinate 33,260,314 of NC_091705.1, read as the reverse complement.
TCGTTGTGGGTTCTTCTAGTTGTGGCATGTGGGACGCTGCCTCAGCGTGGTCTGATGAGCAGTGCCATGTCCGCGCCCAGGATTCGAACTAACGAAACACTGGGCCGCCTGCTGCGGAGTGCGCGAACTTAACCACTCGGCCACGGGGCCAGCCCCTATATTAACCATTTTTAAGTGTACTGTGCAGTAGTAAGTACATTTCTATCGTTGTGCATCCAATCTCTGAAACTCTTTTCATCTTGCAAAACTGAAACCCTATACCCATGAAACAACAACTTCCTATTTCCTCCTCCCTCTGACCCGTTCTACTTTCTGCTTCTATGAATTTGACTGCTCAGGGTTCCTGATGTAAGTGGAATCATACATTATACGCCCTTTTATGTCTGGCTTATTTCACTTAGCATAATGTCCTCGTGGTTCATCCATGTTGTAACACGTGTCAGAATTGCTTTCCTTTTTAAGGCTGAATAATATTCCACTGTATGGATATACCACATTTTGCATATCCATTCATGTGTTGATGGACACTTGGGTTCCACCTTTTAGCTATAATGAATAATGCTGCTACAAACATGGGTGTAGTCAGGACCACTTGCAATTCAGGATGAGTGGCACCATCTAATGGAAGTGCAGTGGCAGCTGGACTCAGTGCTTCTCCGAAGCAGACATTCATCATGGTAGAAAAGGCAGAAATAACTCTGGGGTAATGTTCAAATGACTATGTACAGAAAACAAATTGATCACGTTGGATGTGAGCAGAAAGCCTCTTTTTTTTGTGATGTCGCTTGGCTTTTCACTTTAACAATGTTTCTCAATCTTTCAAAAATTACTGAGCCTCCTTTCCCTAGGACCCTTTTTAGCCATTTTTTCCTGACTCCCATGAACATTTATGTACTGTTATGTGTATCTGCACTTTATATAGTCACGTGCCGCGTAACAACGGACCACATATGTGACGGGGTCCCATAAGATTAGTATCATGTAGCCTAGGTGTGTAGCAGGCTACACCGTCTAGGTTTGTGTAAGCACACTCTATGATATTTGCACAATGACAAAGTTGCCTAACGACACATGTCTCAGAAGATATCCCTGTCATTAAGTGATGCATGACTGCCTATAGAAAAAGCAAGATTTTTTTTCACCCAAAGAACCAACTTTTGCCCCCTTGGGGTGCTCTGGTTCCCACTGAAAACACATGCTTTAGCCCACTGCTTTACACAGGGATGCTGAGGAGAAACAGCCACTTTGGGTTCCTTCAAAAGGTCTACTACTCCCATCCACCCTTTTTCTATTTGTTCTAGTTTTCTCTGTTTAGATGCAGTAGAACGGAGAGCAATGAACTAGTAACCTATCCAGTGCTGTCCCCTATGGTAGCCACTGGCCACCTGTGGCTCCTCAGACTTAAATTAAAATTAAATAAAACTAAAAATTTGGTTCTTGGTTGCACTAGGCACAATTCAAGGACTCAGTAGCCTGCTGTGGCTAGTGGTGACAGTGTGGGCCAACACAGGTCTAGAAGGTGCCCATCATCACAGGTGGTTTTGTTGGACAACACTTGAACAGGTGCCTCATCAGCCTGGTGATTGGAATGACCACAGATTCACTGACATCATATGTGTTGCACCAGCCTGGACACCACCGGGGGATCATCCTCTCCTGAGCTGTTTTAACTTTATAACAAAATCCACACAAATCTGTGAATGTTGCTCTTCTCCCTTCTAACTGCCTCCCCTTTTCCTTCACTGTATTGACGATGCTGCATCTAAAATCAGACAGACCTAGCAGGGATCCCAGCTCAAGTGCTATTTCTTAATCTTGGGCAAGTTACTTAGCTTCTTTGCGCATCAGTTTCATCTCTTGTAAAATGAGGATCATGCTTTCTATTTCACAGGCTTCTTGCATCTCTCTTGCATGTGCAATTCAATGAGAGAATGGATGTGAACGTATTTCATCAACCAAAGGCACTGTATGAATGGTATCCATCATTCCTCCAGGGCCTGGCACATAGCAGGTGCTCAACAAATGTTGGTTGGATTAGTGATGGTTGTTTTCTTTGCTGACATCTGTGAGCAGGCAGCAAGCCTGCAGCCTCCATATTTTTTCAATCCTGATTCTCTTGCCTCAGATTGGCTGTGCCAAGGTCTGTGTTCTGTAGGGCCACATCCCTACCACATCAGCCCTGTAGTTAGATGTCTGTGTGTGCGTGTCTCCCTGTAAGATTAGTCCAGGAGGACAGTTGTATTTCTCAGTGAGTGGAAGGAGTCCCTCAGGGATGTAGAGATATAAGGATAGGGTCACAAACAGTCAGGGAAAATCAGGAGCCTGAGAAGAGTCAGGGGGTTCGCAGCGTGGTCTAAGTCAATGCATCTCAAACTTTGGTGCACAAGAATCTCTGAGGAGCCTGTTGAATGCACACTCTGATTCCGTGGGTCTGGGGTGGAGCCTGAAATTCTGCCTTTCTAATAGATTCTCTGATGATGCTGTTGCTGACAGTCCACCAGCCACATTTTGAATGTCAAGGGTCCAAGGACCCACCTCCCATAGGCTCAGTGGGGATCTTGGTCACGTGGAGATTCTTGAGCACTGGACCACATCTATAGACTCAGACTCTCGGGCCAGGGTCCCAGAACCTGCACGATCAACATGTTTTCTGGGTGATTCTCATGCATCCTGTTACCTGAGAACCGCTGATCTGTGGACTGCAGTGGGAGTGTCTGAGCTCCTACTGGGGAGGAGAGAACCGCTTTCCTGGTGTCCACACACCTCCCCCAGCAGCACTGCAGTCGGGGCTTGTGCTGAGAGGTCAGTCTTTGCTCACACCCTTCTTTATGCCAGTTCTTGAAAGCCTCAACCTTTAAGTCGGTTGTTCACAAACTTCACCAGGAACATCCTTTGCTCCCAGGTCTGAAACATATTTGGATAAGATAGTGAGACATTTGCGAAAATTGAGGTTGAGAATCAATGGCCACGGCCGAGGTCTTAGCTCAGCCATGATTCCTCACCTAGCCCTTGACCTTTCTCTGGAGATGTCTGAGAAGTGAGCAAATTAACACCAGCGGGGAGGGACAGGGCCTGCAGACCTGCAGCTTCTCTCACTCAGGGGCTGGTGAGCAGAACTGGGCCTAGAAGGTCAGTGTCACCTAGCCCCATCTGGCTTTTGAATCTCGTTGCTGCCCCCAAGCCAGGGCAAAGAGCCCCCCACTGCAGGCTGTGTCCTGAGGGTCAGTCTCAGCCTGAGGCAGGAAGTGGCTGGAGCCCCACCGATGGGGGTGGATTCAGCCATGGGGCCCAGCTCTGACCATGAAACCCATCTTCACAGGCTCCAGGGTGCTGTAAATGAATTCTTTATTTTTTTTCAGCTTTATTGAGGTAAAATTGACAAATAAAATTGTGATGTATTTAAAGTGTACAAGAGGATGGTTTGATATGTGTACACGTTGTGAAAGGATGCCTTCCATCAACTTAATACATCTCCCACCTCATATATTTACCCTTTATTTTTTTTTTTTTTGGTGAGAACTCTCAAGTTCTACTCTCTTAGCAAATTTCCATTATATAATACCGTGTTATCAACTAGAGTCACCATGTTATACATTAGATCCTCAGATCTTGTTCATCTTTTTTTTTTTTTTTTGAGGAAGGTTAACCCTGAACTAACTACTGCCTATCCTCCTCTTTTTGCTGAGGAACACTGGCCCTGAGCTAACATCCATGCCCATCTTCCTCTACTTTATATGTGGGATGCCTACCACAGCATGGCGTGCCAAGTGGTACCATGTCTGCACCCGGGATGCGAACCAGCGAACCCCAGGCCGCCGAGAAGTGGAATGTGTGCACTTAACCACTGCACCACCAGGCCGGCCCCAACCTTGTTCATCTTATAACTGAAAGTTTGTACCCTTTGCCCAGCCTCTCCCTGTTTCTCCTACCCCCCAGCCCTTGGCAGCCACCATTCTGTTCTCTGTTTCTATGAGTTTGACTTAAAAAAATTTTTTTTTAAGATTGCACATATAAGTGAGTTCATGCACTATTTGTCTTCTTTGTCTGGCTTCTTTCACTTAGCATAATGCCCACTAGGTTCACTCATGTTGTTGAAAATGACAGGATTTCCTTCTTTTTAAAGGTGAAATAATATTCCATATATATATATATATATATATATATATATATATATATATATATGCATACATGTTTTCTTTATGCATTCATCCGTCAATAGACACTGGTTGTTTCCATACCTTACCTATTGTGAATAATGCTGCAACGAGTGTGGGAGTACTGCTGTCTCTTTGAGACAATGATTTTATTTCCTTTGCATAAATACCCAGAAGTGAGATTGCTGGTTGACATGGTAGTTCTATTTGTAATTTCTTGAAGAACCTCCATACTGTCTTCCGTAGTGGCTGTACCAGCTCACATTCCCACCAACAGTGCCCAAGGGCTGCCTTTTCTCCTCACATCCTCACCGACACTTGTTATTTTTTGTCTTTTTGATAATAGCCATTCTAACAGGTGAGGCGATATCTTATCGTGGTTTTGGTTTGCATTTTCCTGATGATTAGTGATGTTAGCACGTTTTCATATATTTGTTGGCCATTTGTATGTCTTCTTTGGAAAAATGTCTGTCCAGGTCCTTTGCCCATCTTTTGATTAGATTATTTGTTTTTTCTATTGAGTTGTATGAGTTCACTGGATTCTTAATGGACTCCTTAAGCCTCCATCTAGGCCTGTGCTTGCATGAGTCTCAGTTTCTGTAGCACTCAGGCGCCACCTCACTCCATGAGTTCTACTCCCATCCCTGCCTGCTCTGACCAACAGTGGCTCTGAGATGCTGTTTCTCTCTTGGCATTGACTGCCTTCTAGCTGGCCAACAGTCCCACAGCCTACGTCAGACACCCCTGCTGATAGCTTCCCCGCTGTGGACAATACAACCTCCCTTACCTAGGTTTCTTCTCAATGCCTGACATGGGAGCTTCCTTCTCAGCATGCGCCAAGCCAAAGAGGGGCCCAAGTCAACTGACCAAGCCCCCATTTTGTGCCACCAGCCACGGCAATGCAGGCCATGGCAGGTAGGGCATGATGCAGTCATGGAACTCAACAACTTCAGAGTAGGGAAAAGAGGTTTTGTCAAAGAGAGCCAACTCAGATGCTCATTGCTGGGAGAGAAAGAAGTGTGGGCACTCTTTCCCCTTCCATTCTCTTCCTCACCCCCTTTTCTTTCCAACAGGCATATCTTGAGGAGCTTCTGTATTCTAGAGGGCATGCATCCCTAGGCATCATCAGGGAGACTGGACTTTGTGACCTTTAAGTGCCCTTGTGTATCTGAGTATAAAAGATCCTTTATACTATGTGTGTGCTTCAGGGACAAGACGTTTCATCAATCAAGTGGCTGGAGGGGGGCCATGGGCAGAGCAGACCCTGTAGATGAAAAATAGGAGAAAGCCCAGGAAGAAGATGGATTTAAGTAATGACACCAGCTAAGGAAGAGCACAGGCAGAGGAGAGGTAGAGTTAAATGTTTTTGTTTTATTTTGGTTTTTGCTCAGTGTGTCTTAATTTTTCTGCAGCAACTTTGGCGTATGGAACTCTTGTACCCTTTTTGGCAGCCACGAAACTTGGGTGTTGATGAGTCGTGTAGGGAACAGAGAGTGGCCTGGCTTTCAGGATCTTGGGAGGGTTTATTGACCCTGATGGATGCCTGGACCAAGAAGACTTGGGGCTCAAGCATCTCCACCTAGCATCCTGGTAGATGTGTGCACAGGACAAATATGCTAATGAGAGAACCTCCTTCTAGCGTGTTCTGTTAAGACCTCCCCTTCTGCCACCATAGCCACCCACATTGGTGCTGGCTTAGAAAGAACATTATCAAGAGAAAAGAGAGAAAGAAGCCTGCTACTGAGGCGTTGTCCTGGAATATTTTCGACTCTCTTTTCTTTGTGTGTTAAAATCACAGTATTCATGAGCTCCTGAGGATCTAGACAAACCACATTCCCTGTCTCTAGAGGGACCGCTTGGCTCTCCATCTCAGACCCAGCATCCATAATTCAGATGAGTCTCAAACTTTGGCAGGCCCTGTGTATTAACAGGGAGACAGAGGCAGACAAAATATTTCAAAATGTGTGGGTTCTCACCAGATGATGTTTAAAAGACCAGGAAATGCAGAGGCAGAAGAAAAATGGGGGAGAGATATTAACTAGGACATTGTTGACTCACGGCCGTCCGACTTCGGCAGGAAGTCCCGATTCGGCCCCATGTGTGCCTGAAGCCACCTGCAACACAGGCATCACTGTGTTAGAAAGCTAAAGACTGCTTACACACACTTGGGTCTACTTCTCACTTTTCTTACTTTTCGGTTTATTTATATGCCAATCCCTCATTATTTGACTTGTTTCCACAAATATGTTTTTACAGTAAGACAAAGGAAAAAGGAAGGAGATGTTGGTCTGGTGGCGTTTGTTGAACCTTGAGTTCCTGAGGGAGACCTGGGCTCAGAGAAGCTGGAGATCCATGGAGGAGGGAGTCTGAAGGGTGGGTGGAGAGTGATTATTCACTGTTGGCTCCAATTTCCTTTCTCCTAGGTATCTTGGGAAACTCATTTAGGGAGATGGAGCAGAAATGCCAGTCTTGCCCATCTACTGAGTGAATTTTTGAAATCTAACATTTATCTCAATCTCCGTGTTTCACCTCTAAATGTATTCTACTCATCTCCCCTTTTATCCATTCTCCACTTCTAATCCAGAATGAGCTCTGAAAACATAAATCAGATCATGTCACTCCCCTGCTTAAAATCCCGTAAGAGCTTCTATCGCATTTAGAATAAAATACAGACTCCTTACTTATTGTGGCCTGCAAGGCCCAGCATGATCTAGCCCCACCTACCTCTCAAAACTCATCCTGTTCTCTTTCCCCAGCGCCGCCGTGCACCATGCTCCAGCCGCGCTGGCCTTATTTCTTTTCCTGGAACTCTTCAAGGTTTTTCTGCCTGTTTGAATTTGTTGCTTTTCTGTCTGAAATGTTCTCTCTCCTCCAGATCTTCACTTGGCTGGCTGATGCTTCTCCTTCAGCTCAAATATCATCTCCCAGGCCAGTCTAAAGTATTCCCGCCTTTCCTCCACTCTTCCCTTCTTACTGTTTCTCTCACATATCCTACATGCTGTTTATTTTCTTCATTGCATTAGTCTTTCTCTGAAATTGTGTGCATGTCGTTTGTGTATTTGCTTTTTAATCTTCTGTGACCCATCACTAGGTAGTAAGCTGCAGCCCCAGCCAGAACTTCTCCAGCACCCCATGCAATGCATGGCACATGGCCAGTGCTCAGTAAAGAATTATTGGGTAAATGAGTGATTAAATGGACAACAAGTAAAAGGCTGCTCTGTCCCCCAGCTCTGCCTTGGACCTTCCAAATTCGGAGCACGCAGGACATTTATTGTCTCTGATGTCTTAAATGTTTGTCAACGTACCAGGAAATATGTATCATTCCCATTTGACAAATAAAGAAGTTAAGGCTTAAACAGGTTATTCAATCTGCCCCAAATCATACAACAGGTAATCTCGGGACAGCTAGAAACAGAGACCAGTCCCATCCGATTTTAAAGCTCCTTGCTCTATCACCATCTAATATTTGATGTTGTTTAGGAGGTGGCCAGGAAGGCTGCTTGGAAGAGGGGCATAAGTAACTATAAGAGGGAAGAATAGCCCAGGGGTAAAAATATGTATCCAGGGACCACACTGCCTGGGTTCCTAACTATGCACCCTACCAAATGTCCTAAGCTCTCTGTGCCTTGGTTCCTCCATCTGTAAAATGGACATATTAATAACACCTCCCTCACAGAGTTGCTATGAGAAGTAAATGAAAGAATATATGTAAAGCCCGTTGACCTGTGTCTGGCATGAGTAAGCACTATGTAATAAGTGTTTACTACTCTTTTACTATTATCATCATCCTACAGCTCACCTTGTGTGTTGCTGAATCTTCCTTGGGATCCTTAAGAATAATCTGGTAGCACACACTTCTCTTTGGAAAACCCCAGTCTCTCTCTCAAGACTTGCGGGAGCTCTTACAAGGAGATTCTCTGTTGCATGTGACTCTGGAGGAGAGTGGTAATGTGTAGCCTGTTGTGTGGCAAAGGAACATAAACTTTAAAAGCCAAGAAGGAAATGGATGTCTTAGTGACATGGGGCTGTGGGAAAAGCCACCTAGTAAATTACATTACCGCACAAGAAAAGAACTTCAGGCGAAGTGGGAACGAATGACGCTGGGATGGCAAAGACATCAAGAAGCAGAGCCGGTAACGAGGCACGGAGCCCCCTATTATTTCCAGCATCAAGGGAATGTGGTTTTATTATGCCTTTCATAAATGGTCTCAATTCATTTTTTTTCTTGCTTCCTGTTCACAACTAGTGCACCTAAGATTCTCTGTACTCTATCCAGCACAGACCTTGGCCCGGTAACTAGTCTGATGGCTGGAGATCTGTAGTTACAGAAAGGGACCCCTTGCGAACCATTTCACCAACATGCTCATTTACAGATGATAAAACTAAAGCCATGATGGAAAGGGACATTTATTTATTCATTAATTCAAGTAATGATTTATTGAGCAAGTTTGCCAGACCCCAAGCTAGGTGCTAGAGAAAATCGAGAGAGCTCTCTATTTCTGAGTAAAGCATACACAATTAACTCTTATTTAATGGAGGTAACATGCAAAGAGCTCAGGCCTGAGAACTGCAAGTCTTGAGTTTCAATCTCAACGGCCATTTCTTATCTGAACTGGAGTAACTGACTGAGATTCGGTTCTTCATCTGCAAAACGAGGAAGATGGTGTCTGGCCTGTGAATGGCACTAGGATTTTATGAGCACCCAGATAATCATGACACATACTGATGCTTGATGGCCTTTAAAGCAATTTGTAGACGATGCTTTTGTTACTGGTAGGATGGTAATTGGCAAGCAGGGAATTGTGGCCATGGAATCATATAATAAGGGGCTGTTGTGGAGGGTGGAGGGCAGGTTGCACATTGAGGATGGAGCAAAGAAGAGCCAAAGCAGGCTCCCAAGCCTTTATTCTAAGGGGTGGTCCTTTGTGCTGTTTAGAATAAGTGGAAAAGGATTCCACTATGGGGAGGAGCTCATTCAACCTTGCAGCAAGTACCACTCGGTATCTAAGCCTCTGATAAGTGTGAGGATGGAAGATACTGAGACCAAGCACAGCCATCCGAGAGCTCAAAGTTTTGCAGGAGACACAGAATCATAAACAGAAAGGTACAGTGCAGTGCCTTGACGGGGCTCAGGACGCAGGGACCCCAACCCACCTTGTTATAGATGGGCTGAAGCCCTCCCAGGAGAGATGATGACTCAGCTGGGTTTTGAAGGCTACAGTGTGCTTGACCAGTAGGGTTACATCGAGAAGGGCAATCAAGGCTGAGAGAAAAGCACAAAGACAGAGTGATGTTTAGGCAAGTTTAGGAAACTGGCTTTGCTGCAGAGGAAAGGCCTGGGATACAGGTGGACATGGTGGTAGGAACCATTTTGCAAATAATTTGAGGGCCACGCAGAACCTAAACTGGGCGAGGGGATGGTGTTTGTGGGAGCCGTCTTGCGATGATAGTTTGGTGGGATCCAATTAAGGTCCTTTGATTACAAATGTAATTTACACTCAGAGTCAATTTTCTCCCCATTGTAGCTGGTCTTGGAAGTCACCCACAGCTTTGTGAAATGTGTAGCCAATTCGACATGAAAGGTTTTCAGGGCAGGGATGCTGACAGCATGCATCATCCCGGGAAGGCAGATGGAGAATGCGCACAGCGCAAAGAGGAGCCATGCAGATGAGCATCTTCCCAGGGAGCAGAGTAGCAGGGCCTTGTTTCAGTTCCACAGCACGTTACTCAGCTCATGCAGTGCCCCATACTGGAATCCAGCCCTCCCATCGCACCATCCTCTCCCCAGGCTCCAGGAAGTAACGGAATCATAAGGCAGGGGGCATTTCATCCCTGAGGAGGGAATAGATGGATTTTACTCATAAGACATGCATCTATTAAGCTCCTGTGGTTTGTAGAATCAGCCATGTGTATGTGACAGCTGAGAGGGTGACATAAGAAGCCCCTTGGAGCACCTCTGGGATGTCTCCATCTAGCTGTCACTCATGGACCTCAAACCCAGTGTGTCCAAACTTGAACTTGTCATTTCTTCACTCTCAAAAATGTTTGCCCATTATTCAGGCAAATATCACCACCCAGTTGTCTAAGTCAGACCTGGGAGTTGCTTTCAACGCTTCCCTGCCCTGAAGCCCCAATCCCATATTCCCCAAAATCTGCCCATTCTACTTCCTGGGCATCTACCTTGTTGTTGCCCCCATGCCAGGTCCTCAATGCTCCGCGTCTAACCACTGCCCAATCTGGTCTCCTTGCCTCCAGGTTTGCTCCCACGACCCCATCCTCCACCATTGCTAATAAGATGATTGTTGTAGCACCTGGCATCCCAGCTTGGATGGCTCCCGTGGCCTGCCAGTGTTCTCTTCATTCATTTATTTGGCTACTGTGGAGCACCCTCTCTGTGGCAGGCCCTGTGATGAGCCCGGGGGTACTAAGGTGAATGAGACAGGATACTGCCACCAATGTACTCGCAGCCTGATGGAAGAGGCAGCCACAAAGGGCAGTGTTAAACCGCTAAAGGAATTCTGCGTTCAGTGCTGTGGGACCAGGGAGAAGTGAGAGGGCATTTGGGCTTATTCTTTTCCCTGCTTGAAGTTCCCTTTCTATACTTTAAAAAAAAATACCAGGGATTGATTTGAAAAAACTTCGAAAATCATGTTTGTATGATATTGAAAAATGCAGAAAACCGCTAAAATAGAAGCTTAAGACTTCCCATGGAATCAACCTCTATCTAACTTCTGTTAAAATTGTGTGTTTTCTCTAACAAGTTTTCTTCTTCACATTTATATTTTCCAAAATGTGAGATGCCCTTGGGTACACTATTTTGTACACAGTTCTTTTTACTAACAGATACCATAATATTTAAAAAAAGCTCTATTGTTCTTTTTTGTCATAAAAGGAATACATAGGTATTTCAAACAATTCTATGAGATGAAAACTACATGTAAAACAGAGGTCAGCTACTACTTCCATACCTGGAGAACCTTCTGCTAACACCTGTGTATATGTTCTTTCAGAATTTTATGTTCATAAGCACAGTAGGATATAAATATAAATATAGATATAGAGGTAGACAGACTTATTCTTTAGCCTGCTTTTTCCACTTAATACATCATAGCTCTCTTTTTATTTAAATATATTTTGATCACTTGTGTTCTTTTCTTCGACATTTATAGGATACCTCATATAGATATATCATAAATTATATAACTCATCTCATATTTATGGATATTTAGTTTGCGTCTATATTTTCATGATTTCAGACAGCAAGATGGTGAAGACTTATAGCAGGATATATATGCTGTAGTCTATTTATTTCCTTGGGATAAAGTCCTGGAAGTGAGATTGCTATGACAAAAATTGTGAACATTTTACCTTTGGGTCCACATATGTGGTTGGCAGAATTATCAGATGACCTCTGATAACCTGTGTCTTTGTATAAGTAACTCCCCTTGAGTATGGGCAGGACCTGTGATTGCTTCTCACCAATAGATTGTGGCAAGGGCGAGGGGACTCCTATGATGATGTTACATTAGATGGCACAAGTGAGGGGATTTTGCAGATATAATTAAGATCACTCATCAGTTGACTTTAAGTTAATCAAAAGTGAGCCTGACCTAATCAGGTGAGTTCTTTTAACAGAGAGTCTAGAAGTCAGAGATTCTCTCCTGCTGGCCTTGAAGATGCAAGACACCATGAGTCTATAGCTTCAAGGAAATAAATCAACCAATAATCACATGGAAGAGGACCTGAGCCTTGGATGAGCTCCCAACCTTGGCTGACACCTGCATTGTAGCCTTGTGAGACCCTGAGCAGAGAACCCAGCTAAGCCCTTCTTGGACTCCTGACCCATTGAAACTGTGCGATAAGAAATGTGTGCTGCTTTAAGCCACTAAATTTGTGATGATTTATTCTGTAAGAATAGAAAACTAATACAATATGAGAAAACTGCCTCTGATAAATTACACACCAATTTGTACTCTCAACCAGTATGAGAACTCCCATTTCCTTGAGTTCTTCCCAACACCAGATTTTGCCAAAATTTTAAATCTTTGCCAATCTACGAGGTTAAAAAAATACTTGTTTAATTTGTGGCCCTCAATTACAAGTAACTTTGCACATTTTCCATATTTTTATTTTCCATTTTAAAATTCATTTTTAGTATATCATATCATTTGCCTATTTTTGAATTTTTCTTATTGGTTTGTGAGAGCTCTTTACATATGTGGAGGACAGGAGAGAAGTTATCTGTTACAAATGTTGTAAGTACTTTTTGTTTCTTCAGCTTGAAAATTTTGTTTTTTGTTTCAAATGTTGTTTATGGTATTTGATGAGGAGGGATATGGATGTTTTCTCATGTTGTTGGGTTTTAGAAAGGCCCCTCTGGTAGTCTGTATGGAAGATGCACTGATGATAAGAGAGCAGTGAGGAGGCAATCACATTAGCCTGTGTGAGCTGGTGAAGATGAAGCCAGAACTCCATTAGGCTGTAGGGATGGAAAAAAAGAGTCTGAGCCCAGAGATGTTTTAGAAATGAAATTGGCAAAGTTTGGTATTCTCAGAACTGACTTTCTACTAGATGGTAAATGGAGACTTAGAAATAAAGTGATGCATACTCCTGCCTGTGTTGGTAGGTAGGAAGTTCACTGAGGAAGCTTCTCCTTTGTCGAGCTATCCCACCAGTGCCCCTGGGCCTTCCTAATCTCCTGAGACCAGGCAGCACATACCTCCTGTGATCACAGCCCTGCCTTTATTTCCAGTGGGTGGATGAATGAATCATTCCTGGGGGCTCTTCTTCCCTCCCAACTAAGAGACGAAGCCTTTACTCTTGGCTGCGTTTTCTTTGAATCCTGCACTTCAGACAGACCTGTGGTTTTGAAGCTCAGCAGATGGACAGGAGTGTTTGCTCAAACAAGGATGCACTTGGGCATACCTGGTACAGGATATATTTCTCCTTAAACACCCTGGGCAGCCTTGTCTCCAGGCAGAAGTGAGGGTGGGTAGGAGACTTAGCCTTGCAGCAAAAAAACTCCAGTAAGATGTTAGACATCACGTGAAAATTTCTGGCAAGAGCAGAGAAGGCAGCCTGTTCTTTTCCTAGACCCTAGAAGATTCCACAAGCCATCTGAAATGAAGAAATGCTGCCTACAGTCTGTAACGGCAGAAATGAAGACCTCTTGGCTAGAGGGTTGAAACATGCTTGGATTTCCCACTGGTGGGTGTAGAGGGGAAACACCAGAGTAACAAAGCTGAGGTCGTGAAAGCCTTCTGGTCCTGCTGAGCTCGGGTGTGGGTTATTCAAAACCTCACTTAGTCCTTTGGTCAGTTTAGTACTGAGGCTCTCAACTTGGGGCCATTTGCCCCCACTTAGGGGACAGTTGACAATATCTGGAAACGTTTATGGTTGTCACAATTGGGAGAGTGCTATTGGCATCTAGTAGATAAAGTCCAGGGATGCTTCTAAACATCCTACAATGCACAGGGCAGTCCCCAACAACAAAGAATTATCTGGCCCTAAATGTCAGCAGTGCTGAAGTTGAGAAATCCTGGTTAAGTAGGAACAAGAGAGATGGTATGAATTAATGATATGTTCAAGTTAGAGATGTGTACAGTATGTCCTGAGCACTGGACCAGGCTCTGTGAATAACTGGCCTCCCCGAATCCTTTACTCTGTCCCTGGGGTCTCTTCCAGGTACTGTTTGGCTTCCTTGATGCTGAGGATGGGAGTGAGGACTCAACACCCTAAGCTCACCCCCCAGAATTCTGGCCACAAGCAATTCTGCTCATCCTAATATCTTGCCTCTCAAACCCCAAGTCTAACTTTTATAAGCATTCACTACCATTTGGCAAGGTTCCCACATCTTGTACCAACCCACAAAAGTACTGACACCAGCTTTGATTCTGGTGATCCATTCGCTTGGTCCAGACGGAAGCATGGCAGATGAGGTCAGCCATGGAAGGAGGGAGGAGGCTGGATTTTTGAAATTCTGGGAGTGGATAAATATTTGATATGACTTAGCTTGAGCTGGGCATTCTATATGTGACAGTCCAAACAGACTACTTGGATTCTCCACTCCCAGGACAGTGTTCTTCCAAAGCAGTCCAGAGAAAAGGTGAAATTGAAATAAATTAGCATTAAATACTATTTACATCTTTCAAGGTACATAAAGGCATAGGCATACTATATAGAGATGTTGAGAGTTTTTTTAAAGACTGATTCCAGATGGAATAAGTTTTTTAAAAAATGTTTGTTGATATTGGCAGCATTCTTTTCTGTCCCAAGAGATAGAGAATAAACATCACAAAGAATAAATATTGGCTGTAAATTGTCACCCATAAAGGATGTCAATGCCTGTCTTCTGTTTCCATGAACGAATTTTACAGAAAGACGTATTTTTTGTGTCTTGAGTGTGTTTCTCAGAAATGGTCTCAGTAGGACAGAATCCAGATTGACAGTGGCAAATGGGATTTGCATGGAGGCAACATCTCCAGCCAACAATTCCAAGAGGGTTCTCATCTTCATCATTCTTAATCCCCCTTGGCACTAGCTACCTCATATCTCTCACTTCCCTCCCTTAACATTGTGCTCCCAATGCTCCTCCTTTGGCTGTTTTGACTGTTTCTGTGCTGGCTTGTTCTCTGGGATTCCTCCCCACCTCCACTCAACTCCTTTCTCTCTGTTATGGCAATTTCATTAATTCCCAAGGCCTCAACCAACTGAGCCTACGGATAACTCCTAAATCCATATCTCCAGCCTCAGTCTCTCCCTGAGCCATAGACCTGCTGGCCAAGGAGATGAAAACACATTTATAAGGCTAAATTCATCTCCTCCCAATATGTTTATTCTAATTCTAGCAAAGGGGCCATTCCCCATCATCCAGTGTGAAAAATGCAAAGTGACATTTGACTTTCCCCCATAGATTAGGAAACAATCTCGGAGTCGCTTAAAATGTGTCCCTTTGTTGTACCGGAGGTTACTGGATCCTTCATGCAATCAGTGCTGCCATTATGAGTAGAAGTTGTCATCTTCGTAGTTGACATTAACTCTGTTGTCATTATTACTTTAATATGGTTTTGAGCAGCAACTTCCTACTCCTCTCTGGGAGCTTAAGGTTGTCAGCAATTGTGGAAATAGCACCTTCCTTCAAATCTAGTTTTCACTGATTAAACAAGCTCTCTAACTCTGCCTAAATGGCAATAAGTAAGCTATGTGATATCACAGTTGTGTAATCCCAGTGAATTGTATAGCACCTAACACAACTATTATGAAGACGAAATAGGGTAACGTATTAGACAGTGACCCAGAGGGTGGACAGGGCAGGCTTCTCTGGGGAGGTGACATAGGAGTTGGTGTCTGAATGATGAGCACAACCTCCCTTCCCCATACCTCCAGAGCAGAATTTCAGGCCCTGAGACCGTCAGAGACTGGGTGACCACTAGATGAGGAAGGTGTGCAGGGGGTTTTGACCTTCATTCGGGACCACGTGGGCAGCTTTGGGGATCTTGCTCTCCTAAGTTTCTGAGATTCCCTGGTCATTCCTATGCCTTCACCGAGACCTGAGTCATGCAAAGATTCATGAACCAGAAGCTGCAGTTCAGTTTTCGCCTCCTCCTTTCCATGCGTTCGCTGCCCCATTACTCAGTCAAAGACTCCCCAGCTCTTTGCTTTGATCCATTAATGGCCTAATTGACCCCATAGCATTCCAATGACTGAATTGTTCACACACAGGAAATTCACTGACCATTTCACTACACTGGAGATGGAAGAAAAACCCGGGATATTCCTCAATATCGTTTTCATTCCCAAAGCTACAGAAAACCCCTAAAAGCTGCCTTTCAAATCCTTGATTTAAAGTGGCAGGGACTGAAGGCATGGTCAGGTGGAGTCCTCAGCGTCCTCAGATGGAAACCGGGGAGCCGAAGCTGACTGACAGGCACCCCCAATGCAAGCTTTGTGAAGTCTGTGCAAAAGGTAAATTCCAGGGAGATGGACAGGACCTTCAGAGTGGGTGGCTTCATGTCTTCTAAGCATGACCCGCCACAACATCTTTTTTCCTCCACTTTGTTCTGAAAATGTCTGATCCACTTAATGCCTCCCCAACTTCGCTGTATTAAGGGGGGAATGAGACATGAAAACCCCAGCTTTAACGGCTGCTTGTCTCTCAGCCTGAAATCACAGGAGTGTGGCCTGTGACCGGACATCCTGAGAAGAGCTCACTTTGCCCCAGTGTGTGCTTGCATTTTGTTCCTGTGTGTCTTTGGTAACACGGTCTATTCATCTTTGCAACATGGCTTAAAGGCAGAAAACAAAGAATAGGAGAAATCAGCCTCTCCTGGGGGCAGAGACAGGCAGATGGAGATTGCTCATTCGGCCAATCAGGACCTGGCCTGCATCTTCATCATGATGGAATCGCTAGCAAAGTAACCACAACAGTAGCAAATGTGGTGACCGCAGAGCCCACATACGCAGCTCGTGTTGTGTCCTGTGTGCCCCGGGCTTGGCTTTTTTATGTGCATCACTCCCATTTAAATTCTCAAACACTCTCTGAAGTAGTTGTCATGGTCCCCGTTTTACTGATGAGAAAACTGAGGTACGGCAAGATGTAGCCAGGTTCTAAATATTGGAGAAGTGAGCCTAGGGTTAGTGGAACAGGGTGAAATCCGTGTAATGATGCCACATTTTAGCTGTTTTCCTGATTCTTGGGCTTGCATTAATACTGCTTCATTGACTTTGTGTGGCAATCTCGATGACTGTAGTGTCAACATATTACCTTGAAAACAAGGATGAGATTTTTCCAGGATGAAGTAGTAGGGTGTAGGGAAGCAATGGACTGCCCCGCTTCCCCTAACCCAAGGAACGAACACACACACACACACACACACACCCCTATTTGTGTGTCCTAGGTCACATAACTAGTCAAGACTAAACCAGAACTTCCATCTTAGATCCGACCTCTGTAAACTGCACCACCCAATATATCTTATTAAACATCTACTTTGTGCCATGCCCTGTGATGGGTACAGGAAGCTCCAGATAGCTTAAGGTTCCTAAGGAGAAGCTGCAGTTTTCAGGTTGACCTTGTACTCATATTCAATGTTGATAGAAGTCTTTGTTTTTAGACTTAGCCTAATATACACACTCATTCACTCAGCTCTCTTTGTTTCTCTCTTTTTCTCTTTTGGCATTACATAATTTCTTTTTATATAGTCAGATTTATTCATCTTTCTCTTAATATTTCTGGATTTTGAGTAAAGAAATAGAAAAACTTCAGATGCCCCAAGTTTATAAAGGAATGTACGTGTATTTTCTTCTAGGATTTCAGTGGATTAATTTGTGTGTTCGATTTTTGATTGATTTGCTGTTGGTATACGATGTGCAACATGATGCATTTCTAGAAAAGTCATCTTTGAGATGCCACTTTTAATATCTACTATATCCCTGTGGCATATGGATCTATTTCTGGACTTTCTGATGTTCTGTTGGTCAGTTGGTCTGTTGATATGACAATTGATTATTGAGGTTTTAATTATAAAAGAGACTAATTTCAAAAGTTGGGGAGGCTTTTCCATGGCTTTTTTCTATCTATTCTTGCTACTCTGTTTTCTCTAACCTCCTTAGAATCAATTAAAAGCTCTGTCTCCATCTAATTGACATTGACTCATTCTCAAGACTCAATTAAAAAATCCTCTCCTCTGGGGAGACTTCCCTGATGTCCTCAGGCTGAGGTTCCCCAACCCCAGTTTGTTCCCAGAGTGCTCCTCAGGCCCCTCTGTCACCTGCTCATATGGTGCCGGCTTGTGATTGGATACTTTTCTCCCTCCCTCACGGGGCCACACCCCCCTTGAGTGCAGCACGGATTCAGCCTCAGTGTTGCATCATTTAGGAGCGAGCACACTGCCTGGCACATGGTAGGCACTTGCTCCAAGTATCTATTGCTGCATAATCAACTACCTGAAACTTAAGGGCATAAGATGACAATGCTTTATTTTTTATTATCTCTCGTTGTTTTGGTGAACTGACTGGGCTCAGCTAGGTGGCTGTACTTTGGGGCTCCTTCCACTTTTGAGGTTTCTCATGTGATGGCTCCAGACAGTAGGTGGAGCTGGAGCCCTGTTTAAGGCTTCTTCACTCGAGTCTGGTTGTTCGTGCTGGCTGTCCACTGGAGGCCTCAGCTGGCTGTTGGCTGCAACACCTGCCGATGGCCTCTTCATGTGGCCTGGGCTTCCTCACAGCATGGTGGCTGGGCTCCAAGAGTGAGAGCCTGGCAGAAGCTGCATCACCTTTCATGACTTAGCTTCAGAAGTAACATCAAGACACGTCTGCCATACTGTCTTGATTGAGGCCATCTCAAAGGTCCACCCAGTTTTCAGAGGAGAGAACATAAACGCCACCTCTTGATGGAGGGGGACGAAGTCACCTTGTAGAACATGGGGGATAAGCGGTATGGTAATGGCCACCTTTGGAAAACATAATCTGCCAGAGTGCTCAATACATATTTGTCAAATATTTGTAAAAGCACAATTCAAGATCACCAGGATGGTTATATTCTGGGGTCAGACTTGAACCAGGACTTCCAACCGACCAGCAAGAGAACAGATGCCTGAGGTGAGTGTGCTCCCTACCCCCACTGGGTCGGGCATGAAGCTGAGCTGCTCGGCTCCTGGGAAGTTCTCCCATCTAGGGAGCAATTTCAGGAGCCGCGTGAGGATGTGTGCAGTCACAACTGTAAAGCATTTTGAGTTCTTGATCGTAAACATCCTCTCTCCCATTCAAAGGAGCTGGTTCTTAGGGTTTGTTTCCCTTCTCTACTTTCTGAAATAAGTGCTTTGAAGAAGATGGATGTAGGAGAAATGACACATTAAGTATTTCTGCTGAAATGTAGGGTTTCTGCTCAAATGGAAGGTGCTGTGTTTATGACTGGCACACAGATTGAAGAATTGAACTCGCTTTTTGAACAATTGAGTTTATCATTTTTGCTCTCAGAGGTGCTGTTCACTAACGGAGAAAGCTAGAAGAATGGAGGAAGCTGTGCTCTTTGATTCTGCCAGGTGAAGATAACGCGGGCAATGCACGAGAAATACAAGAGATTAAATGAGAGAAGTCTCCCACCCCAGCGAGGATCCTGCTGGGTCTTGTCCAGTATGATGGATGGTGAGAGGCCTGGTATTGGGGGTGGATGTCACTGCTGCTCGTGTCTCAATGACAGCATTTAACTGTCCAATACAGGTTTCTGCCCTGTGAGGTGACCCATTCTCAGGAAGGCAGCCTACATTAGGCTGACTGTCCTTAATGAATGTGGCAATTATCGTAGAATGTAGATTCTGGAGCCAGACATTCTGGGCTGACATCCCTGTTCTGCCATTTGCTAGCCCTGCAGCCTGGAGCACGTTACTTCATTTCTTGGTGCCTCAGTTTTCCCATCTCAATAAGAGGGATAATTACAGTACCTCCTTTTAGATATTATTGTGAGGATTTAAATAAAACGTTTAGAACAGGGCCTGCACATAATAAGCACCTAGTAAATGTGAGTTATTTTTCCTGTTGCTGTTACTGTTGTTTTCATTGTCATTATTCCTCGTGGCTGAACCATGGAATGGGTCAAGGCATTCTGGGAGCATGTCACTCGCTCCTGAGGACCAAGCTAAGTGAGGGGTCACCACCAGCAGGGGCCTGGAAGGTTCTGTTTGTTAAAATGAGTTAAGTCTCTGGCAGTGGGCCACAAGGGGTCATTTCCGGCATAGGTTAAATGAGTGATGGTATAGCCATTTCTACTCAGCTGTAGAAATGAATAAGGAACAATTTTCAAATAAATTGTTGGGAGAAAGGCAAGGTGGGAACAGGATGTAGAGTATGCTCTCTTTTGTGTATGAAAACATGGAAATAAAAATATAAATGTGAATGCCAAAGGATGTATGAGATACTGATAAAAGTAGTTATTATTACCTAGAGGTTGCCAAGGAGGGTCTTCTTAACAAGGAGGAGAGCTCAATCCAGGGACCAGACGTAGGAGTGTGAATATCGGGTCTTCGATAGCTTCTCCCCAGACTGGGCAGCCGTGGCTCTTCATTCCTGCCGAAACATCTCAAGGTCACGTCCTTGTCTGAGTGTGGTGCTGGGGGGGAAAGGGGCCAAGTGGAGGGGTTCCACCTTTGGGAGCCAGGTGAGTCCTGACCTACTAGAAGCAATTTCCTTGCGGTCTCTTTCCCACAGCAGGATGGAAATGTGCTTCGCAAACCTGACCATAAACCCTGCTTATTAGTTTGAACTGGAATCAAAATGGTTTTGCAAGAAGCCCAAAGCAGTGAAAAGTGATTGAGCTAAACATCCATACACCGTAAATGTTCCATCTGGGGAGAAGAGGCTTGTGCGTGGTAGGGGTGCGGCTGCCAAAGGTCTGAAGCAAACTGCTTCCAAAACGTATTGTGCATTTACAGTGCCGTTTAGGAGCGCTTAGGTTTTTATTTGACAGATACATATTTCATGAGAACAACCTTGAAAGTGTATTTAATCAGGATTTGCAGAGAATCACTGATAATCCCTTTATATTTCCTTATATTTCTGTATTATAAATTTGTTTCACTGCACATACCACAAAAATTATTCAACAACTAAAAAGAGTGACAGTGCAACTGAACTGAATAAGAATACCAGCAAACACTATATATGTGTGTAGTTGTATGTGTATGCATATGGGTTGTGTGTGTATATATGTATAAAATAAATTACAGATATGTTAAGAGTAAAACTTTAATTTAGTAGAGGAGGGGTAAATTATTCAACAAACTGTTTTGGGGCACTTGGCAGGTATTTGGGGAAAAATAATTAGATCCTGACTTCACACCAAACTCCCAAACAAACAACACCAAAAGCCTCCGGGGATTACTATTATGAAATAGGAAACACAAATATTAAAACTGAAGCCATAAAGCAATTAAACAATGTATGCATAAATATATGTAAAATCTTATCTGGAAATTATTTGTTTCATAGCTCCCTGCTTTAATTTCTTCATCTATATAATGAGATAATAATAGTGTCTATCTTATAGGATTGGTGTGGGGATTAAACGAGTAATTTATGTAAAGTCTTTAGAAAAGTGCCTGACATGTGGTAAGTACTATATAAGTGTTAATTATTATGATTGTTTCTAAACATGATATAAAATAGAGGCACTAAAATAAAATGATAGATGTGACTATATAAAGTTTTAGAATTTCTGAATGTCAAAAAATAGCATACCCAAAATAGAATGGAAATCACATTAACATTCAACCTAGACGACAGGAAAAGGGTGAATATCCTATATGTGTAGTTACTTTAAGTCAATAAGAATAAAGAGAGAGACTTCTCAAAGGAACGTGAACTGAGGCTTCAATAGGCCAATCGTAAAAGGAGGTATTCTTATTAATTCAATCTTTCGACAAATATTTCACGTGCCTATTGCCTGCTGGACTCTCCGGGATGCTGGGGTATAGCAGTGAGCAGCAGGAAGCCCCGGCTCTCGAACAACTCACATTCTAGTGGCCAGTTAACGTGAACAAGGAGCCTGGTTCACCAAGGATCAAAGAAGTGCAAAGTCAAATAAGAGTTAACCAATTTTTTTTTACCAACTCAAATAGCAAATATTTTTGAGTGATTTTATCATATATCAGTGAGGATGCAAGGAAATTAGCACTCTTACACCTTTCTAATGGGAACGAAAACCAGTTCAGTGCCATCTGTAGGGAATTTTGTCAGTAAGTGCTGAAAGATTTTAAAATGTGCAGCTCCTGTAGCTCAACAATTTAGCTTACAGGAAGTGATTCTGAAGAATAATCAGAAATGCATAGAAAAATTCTATACAAGAATATGTTTCATTGATTGATTCATTTACAACTATGGGTTGATCACCACTGCATGCAGGGCACCGTTCTAGGTCTTGGGGTTGCAGGAGTGATCAAAGCAGAGGAAGATCCTGATCTCAGGGAGTTTTTACTGGAGTGTGTGCATTTCTGAGGGGGAGAAGATGTGGTGCAGGCAGACAATAAATGTATTTTACACACATGCACACAAAGAGCCAGAATATACATATATATATAACGTCTGATTGTGAAAGTACTAGGAAGAAAAACAAAACAGGCTAAGGAAGAGAGGGGTGTCTCCCAGTTCCCCAAGAGTGCTGATGTGGAGGGGAAAAAAATCCCTATTTTAGATAAGGTATCAGAGCAGACCTCTCTGATTAATTGATGTTTGTGCAAAGACCTACATGAAGCAAAGGACCACACCAGGATGACATCTGGGGGAATAGCATCTTCACAGAGAGGACAGCAAGTGCAAATGTCCTGAGGTGGAAGGAGCATGTTTGCTGTGTTCAAGGAGGAATAGGGAGGCCAGTGTGGCTGGAGCATAGTGGGCCAGAGGAAGATCAAAGATTAAATCAGAGAGGAGCAGAGAGCAAGATCACACAGAGATTTGTGGGCTGTTGTGAGGATTGTGAACATGTCAGGAAGACTGGCTGATACTTGAAACAATAGCTATTTGTTAGTATCTCATGATTTTGTGGGTCAGGAATGTGGGCAGGGCTCAGCTGGGAGATTCTTCTGCTCCAGGTTGTATTGACATATGGCATTCAGCTGGAGGAAGAGCTGGTCTTTCTGCAGGGTCCAAGTTGGTTTCTCTTTGGCAGGGATGCTTGGAAAGCTGAGCTCAGCTGAAATGGTCAGCTGGAGCACCTGCGTATGAACTGTCCAGCATGTGGTCTCTGGATAGTCAGACTTCTTAAATGGCAACTGAGGGCTTCCAGAGAATGTTCCAAAAGGCAGGAAACAGAAGTGGGAAGTCTCTTATAGAAATTGGCCCAGGGTCACTTCCACTGCATTCTAATGATCATGCCAGTCTGGTTTCAGCAGAAGAGGAATAGACCTTACCTGTCAATCGGAGAGAGAAAGGAGTCATAGGGCCAGGTTTATTTTAGTGCTATTTAAAATTGTGACAACATGGGAATAACCAAAATATCCAACCAAGAAAAGTGGCTAAATATACTTTATATATATTTACATTCACATAATGGAATATTTGTCAACTGATAAAATTGTATTTTCAGAGAATAGTGACGGATGAGGGAAGATAATGCAGGGTGTACCCGTGTGTGTGTCTGTGCTTGTCTGTGCAGGGGTGCATGTGTATGTTTGTGCACCTGAAGAGCTCTCAGGCAGGGGAGGGTCAATGTTCAGTCATGACGGGGGCCTGATGTGCTGCCAGCATCTTTCAGGAGTGATTGGGGAGTCTACGGGCCCTCTTGTGTGGCCATTTAGACAGAATCTCATGAACATGGGCCCCTTTAAAGCCTGCCCACTGACAGTTAATCAGGGACTGTGGAGAAAGTGGGCCATTGTTCAAATGACTCTGAGCAGACTGAATGCCAATGTCACGAGCCTAAACCAAGTGTATATTTGATTTTAAAAACACTTTTCCTGAAGCCCTATTAAGAGACTACCAAATCTCTAAGAAAATGTTTCCCTTGTCAAGGTCAGGTGCAGAATCATCTCTGTGGATCTGTTGGTCAGGGGAAGTTGCAGATGGTCTTATCCTTCATTCATGCATATGGTCAACACGCCATGTTTAAAGGTCCTGGGGCAAGCTAAGGAAAGGGAAGCTCTATGCGCCAGATACTCTACTAAGCCCCAGGCTGTAGAAATGAATGAGATGGGTTCTTTGTCCATGAAGAGTTTGCCAGAGGACAAGTCTGTCATCTCTGTTTCCTGGCCTGGCCTAGGACCAGCACTTCATAGTAACTCTGTGAATACTTGGACTAATGAAGTGAATGAATGAATGAATGGGAGAACCATTTTGGAATGAATTTGGGAGGGTGGGGAGTCAAACGTGTAGCTCAAATCAAGATTTTGAAAATGAAGTCTGGAATGTTCCATAGGCTTCCCATTTATCTGTATGCCAGGTGTTTGAGCAAGCTGGCGTTCCTAACTCTACTGGCAAACCATTAAGGGGCAATCACAGACTGCCATGGTTGCCAGCATTTTGGGGGTCTCTGCAAATTTTTAGAAGGCAACCCCTCTTGGTGAACAAATTGCAAAATGATGCCCCTCCTTCTGGACTAACCCGATCAATGAGGGGACGATGGCTCCCAGACTAATGTCAGCCTCCTTCACCCTCTTGACCTATAGCTTTATGCATTGCACAACCACAGGTGGCAGCCCAGGTGCCTTGGATCATTCTAGGTCATTTGTGTGACCTGCTCTGATCCTGTTTCTGCCCATGTGAACTCTGGACAATGTGGTCCAGCCTGTAAGTCTGTCTTTAACCTTGGGGCTCCATCTGGCTGACACTGGATTTGAGACTCATTTCTGGGAGTCTCCATCCCAAACCTTGCCTTTGGGACCAGCCTTCCACACCACGCCTGCAAGAGCCTCTGACACCCCAGCAAAGAGAGCCTACAGACAGGACCAAGGCAGATGCCCCCCTGCTCCCTTTTCTCTGCAGAACAAACCAGAATCAGCTGCATTTATGGGGACCAGGGAGGGAGGGCTGGGCCGACACTCTCCCATAATTATGATCATCACTGAGCGCTTAGCAGGTAGCCCTGTGCTGGGTTCACTTGGGAGAATCAAAGCTAAGATCCTAGCCCTTTTGTTGTTTCCCTCTGCTGTTGTGCATTCATTTCAGTTATTCCTTTAGAGCAGAATTTAAGTTGTTTATTGATTTGGCTGTAAATTGCCCAGTAATGCTCCAGGCAGGAGCCCAGATGGCAGTAAGAATTCCACCACACCTAGCAGCGCCCCCACCCAAATCCCTGAGTTATTTCCAGCTACAGTGGCGATGTCTT
This sequence comes from Equus caballus, assembly GCF_041296265.1. NCBI lineage: Eukaryota > Metazoa > Chordata > Mammalia > Perissodactyla > Equidae > Equus > Equus caballus. The sequence continues at coordinate 33,235,348 of NC_091705.1, read as the reverse complement.
AAGCATCTTTGCTTTTGCTTTTGCTTTTAGATTATCACTTTTTTTTTTCCGTTTAAAGGCAATGCAATTTACCCTCCCCAGGAGCACCTTTCATATTCTCATTTCAAGTTTGATTTCCTCCTCTATGCAAACTCCTTTGTTAAGGTTACATATTCATCCCTTCCGACTGAAGAATTGGGGATGGGGTGGTGATAAAACACAAGTTAATGACTTAGTACTGTTTCTTCGCCTGCAGCTTCAGACCTTTTTCTTCTGCAGTCACCAGTTGGAGGGACCTTCCAGTTCCAAGAATCTTTGTTGAGCACCTAGTAGGGCATCAGCACTGTTCTAGGGGGTTGGGATACATCTGTAAACAAAACAGACCAATCCCTGACTTCATGTCTTGTGAGAGAGACAGAAATTAGCCCATGGATATAATACGTGAATAAACTTCATGGCATACTAAAGGTACTCCTGCAAGGGAAAATGCGGCAGAGTAAGGGAGATTGGGGATGCTTGTGGTGGAAGTGTTTCATAATTTTAAAGAGAGTGGCTAATCTCAGTGTCATTAAGGAGGCGATCTACTGAAAGACTTGAAGGAGGTGAGAAAGAATTAGATAAATGGATCTTGAAGCGTCAGGGAGAAGGGAAGACATTCTAGCAGAGGGACAGCCAGTGCAAAGGCCCTGAGGCAGGAGCATGTTTCCTGTGTTCAGAGAACAGCAAGGAGGCCAGGGGGCCTGGAGCTGAGTGTGGGGAGAGTGGGAGGAAAGAAAGGCAAGAAGGTAACTGGAGACTGAATCTCTCAAGGCCCCAAAGGCCATTGTAAGGCTGGAGGCTTTTGCTCTGCAAGAAATGGGGAGTGTTGAAGGGTTTTGAACAGAAGAATAAGATGATTTGCTTGCATGTGAAGAGAATCACTCTGGCCATGGAGTCATGGCAGGCCGTTACCAATGGAGGCTAGAGAAGATGGTCATACTGCAAAGGGAGAGCTGGTGGAAGCGACTGGATTTCAGACATATTTTGAAGATCCAGCCAACAGATTTGCTGGCGGATCAGTGGTGGAAGTGAGAAAAAGAAAGGATAAAGACCGAAGAGAGAAAGAGGGGAGTTAGGCCTGGGCTACGGGAAAGAATCGAATTGCTACCAACTTAGTGGGGAAGAGCGTGGACAGAGCAGGTTTATGGGGGAGAGCAGCAGTTCAGTTTTGGGTGCATTAAGTTTGACATATCCACTGCATGTCTATTAGACAACGTGAGAAGGTGGAAAAGATAGCTTAATTGAAATCCTTTCTCCACCACTGGTTAGCTCTGTGGCCTTCAGAAAAGTACTAACATCCCTGGGTCTCGGATTTTATACCCCTACAATATAGACAGTTCGCTCCATATATCCTGCAGTGGAGACTGAGATGAGGATGGAATAATAGGGTGGATGTGTCCTGGAAGCAAAGTAAGCTATGGAGGTGAGTCCCTGCTTATTAGGTTCCCAGAAAGGCCAGAGATCGATTCCAATCTCAGCTCACAGACTCTCCGGCAATTCGCGTCTTCCACTCCTCAGTTCCCCCGTCTCTAAAATGAGAGTTGACATGAGTAACCTTTCATCTCGGTTTTGGCATTAAGCCTGTATGAGTGTGAGGACCTCAGGGTTGGAGGGGCTCTACCTTTCACCTTGCAAGTATCCTGCCTCATACTAGGAATCCACACGTGTGTGCATGCACATACACAACACACAAACACACGCAGAGCCCAGCGCAGCTCTGCAGATTTTCTTGTGTTTGGACAGATCCCGTCTCCGTGGGCCTACCAGTGACTGCACCTGGCCAAACCCTCGTTAATTTGCGGCACACACATCTCTATGTTGTTGATCTCCTTCCTCTCTGGCCCGTAGTCTGGCAGCCCTGGCCCTGCCTGGTGGCCACACCAGACAGAGACAGCAGTCCAGGCAGCCACTGTTAGCCCAGTGTAACCAGCATCATTGCCAAGGGAATGAACTGCCCGCTTCTTTGCAGCAGTTCCAAAAAGAGAGGAGGTAAACATCACGAATCTGGAACACCATTCTATTTACACTGAAAGGCATCAGGTCAGGAAAGGAACAACAGGTTTGCATTACTTCTGATGTCCTCAGACCTGCATGCTGGCTCTCCCTCCGTGTCCCCTCTGCCCTTCCCTTGGGGTGCCTGCACCACCTCCTGGCTGTCTCTCTAGGCTGCGTCCTTCCATACATCGCATTAGGCTTGTTCATTCACCTCTTCTTGGGAGGGGACTGTGATGAGCACCTACATGTTCATTTGCCGGCAATGAATTACTTTAAGGCTCGTTGATTTCCTTGCAAACCACATTATGTTTCTGTGATTCAATTTTGCAAAGAGCCCAATGTTTCTTTTCTATTCTAACAACCGATGGTGTTAAACTGACCTATCCAGCTTTATTTTTTTAACCATCTCTATATTGGTCCTATTCTTGGTGCTGGCCTATTTTTCTTCTGACTATTAAATCTACTCATTTCTAAAATACTACTTGACCTGAACATTCTAGTATACTTTATTGTCAGTTTTATTCTTCCTCATTTTCCTCCCTGGCACCGTCCCTGACCATCCATTTATCATAGCATTTACCACACTCTGTTGAAATGGCATGTCTTCCCCACCAGATGGTAAGGCAAGAATTGGGTATCAGCCATTGCTGTAGGTGCAACAGCCAGTTGAGGGGCGGAAACCCATAAGAGCTCAGGGAACATTTGTAGAATGAACAAATTGATGAAGGAATTAATAAATTAATAACCATACAGAGGAAAAGGTGATCGTGAATTCCCTTATGCTCCTACCCAGGAAAATATGTAAACATGTTATGTTGCCTTTGTGTCCCTCCAAACTTTAGTCCATCTTATAAAGCACAGAAAGTTATAGAAGGCAGGTTATTTTCCAGACCAATATATCTCTTGGGTCAGAAAGCAAGTTCCAGAGCATAGTAGGAGGGCATATAGCCATACCAAGCATGAAGAGCCATGGAACCCATTCCATAGAATCTTCGGGTCTCTGGGCAAGGATGGCCAATTGGATATTCTCTGACTTTCTCCTATCTTGAGAGAGTTAAATGACTGACTCACTGAGGCACCCAGTCAGTCAGCGGTTGTTTACTGAGCTCTGGCTTCAGGTCAGGCACTGTGCTGCGAGGCACGGCTGCATTGCTGAGCACGAACAGAACCCCCTTCCAGATGCTCACGATTCAGCAGACAAATAAACAGAAGGTCCAGAGGACGCACTCGAGGCCGACTCAGGACCTAGGGAAGGCTGCTCAGAGGAAGTGATGTCTAAAGTGGGATGGGTCAAAGCGAGAAGAGAAAGGGGTCCTGTGTGATGAAGAGACACGTGGGTCCCCGCTGGGTGATCTAGAGGCAAAGGCCCAGGAGGGAGAGATCACCTAGTGCCCCCAAAGGCGCTTACACTGGCTGGGTTGTGGTGTGTGAAGGGTGGAGGGCTGAATAGGAGCCGATGTCTCGAGAGATTGGTTGGCCAGTCAAGAGTGTAGATCTTGTTGTGAACACAACAGGGAGCCTCTGAAGACATTCAAGCGAGAGGTGACACGATCAGAAGCGCATCTCAGGATGCTTCCTCTGGCTGCTGGGTGGAGGACTGTAGGGACGAAAGTGAAATCCAAATGTCCACAGGGGCAGCTGTGCAGTCGTCACCAGGCAGGAAGGATTGTGTCTGAGCCAGTGGGGCGGACAAGGGGGCTAGAGACAAGTGGGCAGATTCAAGAGATTTTTAGAAGGTAAAATTGACAGGCCTTGGCGATTTGTTAGGTCAGGGATTGGAAAACAATAACCTGTAGACCAAATCTGGCCTCGTGCCTGGTTTTATAAAGTTTTATGGGAACCCATTCACGCTACAATGGCAGAGGAGAGTAGTTGCTACAGAGACCTTATGGCCTGCGAAATCTCAAATGTTTACTCTCTGGTCTTTTACAGAACATATTTGTCAACCTCTGAGTTAGATGCAAGGCACTGGGGGAGGAGGGGAAGAATTTCAGGGCGACACCTGGGTTTTGTATGTCGGTGCCTGTTGTTGAGATGGAAACCCAGGAGGTGGAAAAGGGCCTTAGTCCTTTCAGCCACGCTTCAGCCTTGCTGCTTAGCTGGGTCCTGACTCTTTGCCTGGCTCTTCCCAGCCTCCTCCCCAGGAAAAATTGGCCCTGTCCTCCCTTCTCTATCTAGTGGGAACTCTGCTGGGTTTTGACGGTTCTTTCAAAGCCATGACCTTGGCTTTACCTGTCCACAGGATTACCTGCTGCCCCCATCCACCTTGACCCAAGGACTGGCCTTCTGGTCAATGCCCACCTTCCTGGGTCTTTCCATGCACATGTAACCGCCATCTGGGACCAGAACTGGATCCAATCATTTTCCCAGCCCTCCTAGGCCAGGCAGTCCCTATTTCCCAACTTCCCCGAAGTCCAACCCCACTGTGTGGCTGAACTTCCAGCAGCCTGTCTGTCCAGCTGAGCCTGCACCAGTGGATCAGGAACCCCTGGGGCTGACACTGTCCTCTGTTCTCTCTCCCTCTGCTCCAGCAATGGTAACCTGCAGGAACATGGGCTGTGCCTGTCTTTCTCTGAGGCCAGGGAACAATCCACGCTGTCTCTTTCTAAGCAGGTCACCTTTGGTGGGTGTGTAAATCCACTTTTCTACTTGTCAAAGTGACATTTTCATGATGCCCAAAGTTATTAAGTGGCATCTTTGGGCACCCACTTTTTAACCAAAGTGGAGTGGGCTGGAAAATGTCAATAGCAATAATGTACACTTCTGTCCCCAATACCCTTTTGATTGAACACATGATGGGAACAGTGCAAACTGCGGAGCCCTTTGCAGGGAATTGCCAGTTAAAGAATTTGTTCAGACTTATGGGTTTTTAACCGTAAACCCTGAGTGTCTTAAATAAAATACCGGCTGCCACAGCCCTCCAACTGACTGGGGAATGTCAGAGGCTCCGAGATGCTCTGGCTGGCTCTGCAGCCCCCAGCTGCAGGCCCAAGGCTTCCCTGACTTTGAACCAAATGGCCCTCAGTCAGAGGGCTGGGAAGAGTTGGCGCTACTCTGAGACCAGCTTGCTGATCATGGGGTTGTTTCGCCCCAAGCAGGAGGGCCTGCTCTGATACGTGTGTGGAGGTTTGAATGGAAGGAAGGAAGCAAGGTCTGCTGAAGTCAGAACTCGGATCATGGGGTAGTCATTCCAATAAATGTCCCCAACTCCACACCTGGGCTACAGACTAGACTTTCTCCCAGAGTCTGAGTCTGACAGATGCTGGCTTCACTTCTACCACAAGGCTGTCGAAAGCTACGTCTTTGTTGAGACCCCTCTCTGGGCCCCACAGCTTTTGTTCTTCCAGAAAAGCCCTTCCTGCCAGAGAAGGATATTTCATCCAGAATTTCATGGGCAGCACAGCTTGGCAGGTGGGGGGGCAGGGCTCATTCCACTGGTGAAAAGCACCCCGAACTGCCAAGATGCTTGCCTGGCCCAGGGCAGGCTGGGCTTGTCCTGCCCGTGTCATCCCTCTCATCTTCCCACCTTGCGTCCCTGCTGCCACTCCTTAGCTAGAAGCTTCCTCTCCTTTCCAGTGTAAACAGCCCCCATTCAGTGACCTTGTGGCCCAGAGGCCCATCTGTCTCCTCCTTCTGGATGAGTTTCATCTGTGAGGATAGCATCTTGTTTCTGCTGTCCCATTTTCTTGTGGTTGCCTTGCTCAGCATACCTCCTGCACCTTGTTGCCCAGCTCCTATGACATTAATTAATTGTTAGTTAACAAATGCATTCTTGAATTTGACAAGCACTTGTCGAGCAAAGATGCTGGTCGCTGGAGAGATGCCAGCCAACAAGTTAGATGTGGGCCCTGCCCCATGGAATATATAGTCTAATGAAGGAGACAGACATTTAAAAAAGGCTAGTTACAGATTTTGCTTACATAAAAAACTAATCTCTGCTGTTAGAGGTCTATGTAGACACTACCTTTGGGGGTGCTGGAGACTGGAAGGAGCCTGGGGTGGGGGCTTCTGGGATGCCCTCAAATGCAAAGAACGTTCTATCTCTTGACCTAGGAGCTGTTTACACAAGTGTGTTTAGTTTGTGAAAATTTATAGAGATTACATTAGGTCCACATTTCTGTATGGATATTAAACTTTGATTAAAAGTTAACAACTAATTTAAAAAGTTAATTAATTGTGGTGAGTGCTATGAAGGAGGAGAGCAGGGTATGAGTAGTGGACCTTGCCTGGGTGTCAAGGGGCGCTTTCCTGAGAAAGGGGCATTTTATATGAGCTCTGAAGGACAAGGAGTTATCTAGGATCAAAGGGGAAAGTGGGGAGAACATTCTAGCAAAGGAGCCAGCACGTGCAAAAAAGCCCTGAGGTCGGCAGGAGTGTGGCCTGTGAGCAGAACCCGGGGAAGACCCATGGGGCGAGGGGTGCCCGTGGGATGTGAGGCTGGAGGGCAGCCAAAGAGGCGGGGTTTGGGGGGCCAGGGTAGGGATTGCTCTCATTAAGCTAAGAACAATGGGAACTCATTGAAGGGTGTAAGCAGGAGGGCAATTCGTGTTCTGATGAGATCCCTCCAGCTCAAGTGTGGAGGACAGGCTGTGGCTGCCAAGAGGGGAAGCAGGGAGACCTGTGAAGGGGCCCTGGGCATTCTTCTTCAGAGGGGAGGGGAGGGGACTCGAGGAAGAAGGGAGAAGATGGGAGAGGGCAGGAAAGCAGGGAGATGAGGGGAACGCAGCCTGAGCAAGGATGTTGGCTGCTGAGATAGAAAGAAGCAGGCAAACTTCCCAAGCTCATGGTCCTCTTCCAGAGCATCTACGACAATGCCCTGCAGCCCTCTTCGAAAGCAGCTTGAGCATCCATCAAGAGCTCTCAAAACCATCACACCCTTTCACCTAGTAATTCCACTTCTGGAAATCTGTCCTAATAGAAATCTGAGTTATATAAACAGTTTCATTTACGAGGACATTTGTATTATTTTTGTATTGCTGCTATAACAAATTACCGCAAATGTAGTGACTTAAAAGAACACAGATTATCACCTTGCAGTTCTGGAGATCAGAAGTCTGAAATGGATCTGACCTGGCTAAAATCCAGGTGTCAGCAGGGAAGTGGTCCTTCTGGAGGCCCTGAGGAAGAATGCATTTCCTTGCCTTTTCCAGCGTCTGGAGGCCTCCTGCATTCCTTGACTTGTGGCCTCTTTCTCCATCTTCAACCTCCTCCCTCCCCTTCTCTCCCTCTGCGCCTGCGCCTCCTTCTCCTCTTCCCCTCCCTTTATTTCTCTCCCCGTCTCTCCTAACGCAGTCTTTCACTTATAAAGACCTTGGTAATCACACTGGGGCCACCTGGATAATCCAGGCTCATCTCCCCATCTCAAAACCCTTAACTTAATCCCTAATTAAATTAATCAGTTAATTTAATCTGCAAAATCCCTTTGGGAATGTAAGATAACATATTCACAGATTCTGGGAATTAGAACATGGATGTGGACATTTATGGGGAAGGCATTGTTCTTTTTATCACAATAGTCGTCATAGAAGTGCTATAATGATGAAGAGTTAGAACAAGCTAAGTTCCCCATAGAAGAAAATGGTTAAATAATCTCTTCCTCCTCGTCACGTCTGCCACCATTGAAACGTTCATCAAGAACTGCTTCTAACACGGACCCTGCTGATGCTCTCATGTTCGGTAGAAAACTGTGCAGCATTGAAAAAGTATTGTGCTTTTCATAACGTGTAAAAAAAGATGAAAAATTGTGAACACATAGGATTGCAAGGAAATGATGGTTCACATTTGTTATACCTGGTAGTTGAATGATGTGCATTTATTTGTTAATTTCCAACTTTCTGCCTTTCCCTAATTTTTCTGTAATAAATGCTGTTTTTTTTTTTAAATCGATCAACAGTGACACAAAGAAAAGCAAAGAAGGAAGGGAAGGAGGGGAGAAGGAAGGAGGGAGGGAAAGAGCGCGTAAGACCTCAGTGGCTCCAAGCAAGAATGGCTGAGCAGTACATACAAATGGACATCTTTAGAACTGTGCATCATTAGTATAGAGCAACTCAGTTCCATTGATGTTCATTTATACATGCAGTTAAAGCTGCTTATTAGCAACCCACAAGGTCACTTGGTTTGTAAGGGAAGTGAAACTTTGTGTTTTTGAACTAAAATCAGTTCATTAGTAGAGCTTTCTGAGGATCTAATTCATTATTCTGCTAAAGTCTTGGCTTCCTTGCCAATGCCAGCACTCAGACACCTTAAAAAGGTACCAGTGGATATACACGCTGACAAATAGTGGGAATCTCCACAATTTTCAAAAAGGGCGTTTTGTTATACATCTTAAGTGTGGTCTTGTATGAGTTGTAATTTTCATTAACTCTTTTTCTTGCGTTAATCTATTTACAGAATAACTGTTAGGTTTTACTTTTGTTCTTGTGTAATTGCTGCATTGTTACAATTTGGATCCTTCTGTCTGCGTCTGATTTTAATATATCATCAAGTTCCTGGTCAGTTAGAAGGTGAGACAACAAGGGGTCGAATAGCTGTGGGGTCTGTAGCTTGCCTGTTCAAGTTAGCTGCAGGCAGAAAAGTTCCGGAAACCCCGAGAGAGGTGCCAACTCAGGTAGGAGGAGGTGCAGAGTAAGATGACAAATAATGTGAATTTCCTTGGAAAGTCTTTGGCGACATTTCCTGAAAACATCTAAATGTAGGAGTAAATGGCTTATTAATTACGAGCCTCTCACCTTGCTAATTAAGCAATAAAGGCTCATCAGGAAGTGCATTTGTGGGCGATTAGAGCTGTGTTTGGTGGAGTCAGAAACTTGCAGGTGAAGATTAAGTGGTTTCCACCACCTGAGAGATGCATTAATCACCTGGAGCTCCCCTACCTGGTGGATTTGGTCGCTTATTCAGAATGGCGTTTACACATTAAAGTGAGGAATATCTGTGCATGCTGAGACAGCTCTGGAGGCAGGGATAGTCACTCAGCAAGGACAAGCAAGGTTTCCAGGTGTAATATCCTGACTCAGTACAGCATCTGCCCAAATGTCACCTCTGTGCTACTTTCCAGAGGTGCAGATGGGAGAGATGCCCCAGACACTGACGACATACCCTGGATGTCCTCTCAGATGTAAATGAGGCTTCCAAAGGATGAAGGGAGACAATGTGGGGTGGTGAAAGCACATCAGTTTCAGAAACAGACAGCTCTGAATTTACGTACTAGCTTCCACTCTTAGTGGGAAATGTTACCTAATCCTGCAAACTAATCTTGCTGATCCTCAGTTTCTTCTTTTGCAACATGGGCGTATTAATTTGCATCCGTCAGCTATTAGTATGTAAGAAATCAAGCACAAAATGTCAGTGGCATACGACAACCAGCGTTTATTTACCTCATGTGTGTGCAGGTTGGATGATCCCAGCTCAGTTCCTTTATACATCTGCAGCTTGACTGGGGGTCAGCTGGTCTGGGTGGCTGGGCTTGCTCTGCTTTTGATGCAGTTCTGTTGACCTGCATCTGTTCTTGTGTCTCCCTTTCTCCTCTGGGGACCAGTGAGCTAGTCAGGGCTTGGTCTTCTCATGGTGGAGGCAGAGGCATAGAGGTTGAGTGGAAACACAAAGGCCTCTGAGGACTAGTGTCAGAACTGGCACATCAACACTTCTGCTTCATCCTATCAGCCGAAGCAAGTCACAGGGCCCAAAGGCCAGGCCATTCCTTCAGTGGGGAGAACTGGAAAGTCACTTGGCAAAGGACCATGATAATGGAGAGTGAAATTTTGCGCTGATAGTGCAATCTAACACATAATTTTTTATATAACTGTTTTTTTTTGAAAGGGACTTGTTCTATGTGTGCTGGACACAGAGTTCTGAACAAGGCCCCTTCATGCAATTTAGAACATAGTGCATGTCAGACATTAAGCAAATAATCATGTAAAGGCACGAAAATTAATGACAATTGTCATAAATATTACAAAGGGAAAGTAAGGGATGCTGATAGGGACTTCTAATAAGGGGCTCTAAGGTCAAGTCTTAGCAGAGTACCTGGCACATGGTAGGCGTTCGGTAAGGTCAGGCCGCTGTGTACGGCTGTGCAGTATGTGCATTGTGTAAAGACTCCCAGCGGCAGTGGGGGTTGCATGCATGCTCTGCCCCCTAAGCTTTGCATGCTAGTACAGGACTGGGAGGCAGCCCTGCAGGAATGGTAGTGTCCTTCCTCCCCAGCTCCAGACACCTCCCCAAGTTTATAGCACACATTTGTGGAAAGCTCCTGACGGGCTGTTATCATGTCCCACTTGAGCGTAAACTGGGATTCCAAGTCTGAGGGTTCTGCTGAACTGGTCATTTTCAGGCATCTGATAGCATGGGTTGATACACACTGGGGGCAAGGGGTCTGTGAGGGGAAGGAGAAAGGGATGTTTAGTGGGGAAATAGAAGAGATGGGGATTAGGAGACGGCTCTGAGTAATGGCTTCTGGATTGTGTAACTGTCTTCAAAGGGGACTTTTCGAAATCTTGAGTACAAGGCATGCTAACTCAGGGCCAAGTGATAAGGTATGCAAGAACATCGGGAGGCCTGAAGAGAAACCACCAGCCTTTGACTTTATGGAACTCTACCTCTCTGCGTGTTCTCAGGGATCGCGGTAGAGAACGAAGTCTAATGGAGAGGAGCAGGCAGAAGTGGGTTGGTCAATAGGGTGCAAGCTTAGGCCTTTGGCTGATACTCAGGAGAGAACATTATGATTCATTGGGTGACTCATTATGTCCTTCCAAAGATGCTACCAGATTTCCTGTGACTTTGATCATCTCATTTTGTTCAGCAGCTATTTGTTGAGCACCTATTGTGTGCAGGACTGTGGTGAGTACTTTAGTTACAAAGATGAACAAGGGAGGGGCTGTCCCTGCCCTCAAGTGGCTTGCAGTCTGTTGGGAAAGGAGCCATTGGACATCTCATTTCCTGGTGACTTAGGTGTTCACTGTAATTGTTACCTTACATGTCTGAGGCTCAGTCCCCTCATCTCTGAAGTTGCAGTAATAACAGCGTCTTCCCCTAAGTTTGTTGTAAGGGTTCGGTAAGCTACACTGTGTAAAGTGCTTAGCACAGTACCAGTGTGCAGTAAGAGCTGAAATATCATTCTTATTCCCAGATAATTCCAGGATACTTGAAGGATCCTGGGTTTAGCAGCTCAGACAGCTCTCTGTGGACTGGATAGGGCACCTCTGACCCCATGCCCTGTTCCAACAGCTAGACTTCAGTTTACAGCAGTTTGTTTGGGTTCTGGCATTCAGCTTTTATTTGAGGTCCAACCCAGAGGGATATGGAAGAAATTGGATTTATTTTTATGACGCTTCTTAGTGGAGAGTGGCCATCAATCATATGCCAAGATGCTGTTTTGAACGGAAGCAGGTTATAGGTGGACTTTGGAGGCCAAGCTCCACTTACAAAGTGAGCGGTGGTGAACACATTGCTTATTCTCTCTGCTCCTCAATTTTCTCAACTGTAAAGTGGAGGATAATAATCCCAACCTCAGAGGGTTCTGCTGGGTTCCCATGAAATAATCGGAGTGAAAGCCCTCACACATGCTTGCCTGACACCCAGTAGGCACTTCGTGAATGCAAGTTCCTACCTTTAATGCCTTTGGATGTTCGATGGAAGGCATTGAATTGACTATTTAAGCCGTTTTGCCACATCAATACTAATTAAGGCAATCACAATAATGAGACCAATACCATGTATCTGTGCAGACACTGTAGGCCACCAGAAAAATATATCACAACTGGAAAGCAGGCCTGGTGTTCAATAAATGATTTGCAACTGATTAATCATCCTCTGCATCTGTGCAGTACTTCAGAGTTAATGAAGCAGTTTCACTCCAGTTGGTGTAGTAAATGTTCACAACAAATAGGTAAGGTTGGCGTTAACTCATTGGACAAATGTCTCAGAGCACCGTGAGGAATGTTGTAGCTACGAAGGAGACAAGGCTCTTGACTCAAAGAAAACTTCTTGCTGGTTTGGAAAGTGGATGGGTCTATTAGTTGCCTCTCTTGAGTGTGGCAGAGGACAGAAGTACAGTGGAGGGTCAGCTCATCCCCCCAGGGATCACAGAAAGCTTCTTAGTGGAGAAAAAGTCAAATCTGAGTCTTGAAATGTGACTAGGACTTTTATAAATGAAGAGGAGTGCATTAGTTAGGGTCGGCTAGACTGCCGCAACCAATATACCCAAACATAGAATGGCTTAATACATTGGAAAATGTCTTATTATCATTTTTAATATACTTTCCATTTTGGAATATTTTAGATTTATAGAAAAGTTACACAGACGATATAGAGTGCTCCTCTACTCTCCACTCAGTTCCCCCTAATGTTGACGTCTCACATTTCCATGGTACATTTGTCAAAATTAAGACAGTAACATTGGTAGGTTACGATGAACAAAACACCAGATTCTATTTGGATTTCACCAGTTTTTTCCACAAAAGTCCTTTTTCTGTTCCAGGATCCCATCCAGGGTACCACATTGCATTTAGTAAAGTTTCCTTTCTGCTCCCTCTGGACAGGCAGACAGGAGGAACAGTCCTTGACTCGGTCACTCAGGGGCCTAGGTGGACAGAGGACCTGATTTCCTTGACACCTTGCTTCCTAGGTTGTCCTGGTCATCTCCACCCCAGCAAGCTGCAAGGGAGGAAGTGCATGGAGGGGAGCACGTGGCATTCTTGAGAGCGGAGCGAAGTCCCATCCATCGCTTCTGCTCGCATTTCATTGGTGAAAACTAATCTTGAGCTTCTTTATCTTCTGCTTTTGCTGTGAACCTAAAACTGTTCTTAAAAAAAATCTATTAAAAAAAAAAAAAACTAGACTTGAAGCCACCCATAGCCAAAATGGGGGTGGAAAATGCATTCTCTAGCTGAGTAGTTACTTCCCAGCTACAGCTGTATGCTTTGGAAGCAGAGAATGAGTTTGGTGGAGAGCCAGTTGTCTGTGCCACAGGAGGAAACAGGAGTGTATTTGAAGCAGAAGAAATGGTATTAATAAAAGCAGAGAAAGGGCAAGCGCTGTCACTGCCGTTTTATAGGCAGGAAGGTTACAGGACTCCCTCCAGATAGCACAGCTGTTAAGCATGGCTGCAGGAACCCAGCCCCAGCTCTGCCTTGGCACCCAAACCAGCCTGTGTTCATTCCCCTGATCCAGAGGCCTTTAGACTGGCCTTTAGATCTCGCACGTTTCAGTCAGGGCATTTTATCCGAAGTTTTACAACTGTTCGATGTAGGAGGAAGGCTTTTCCTCTAATTCCTTCATTCTCCCTGAAAAGAGCAAAGGATAGAGAGGCAGTCCAAGGGTCCCAAATTGATTCATTTGTCCCACCAGGCTCTAGGCAGCATCCGTGCCCAAGGCTCCATCACCACTGGGCACAATGGGGATGGCAATGCATTAGAGACAGCGTGTCTGCTTGTCATCTCACATGTAATGCCAGTGTCTGTTTATTTCTGGCTGGATGGAATCTAATTGCTCCCTGGGCTGACAGTGACAAATGGTGGTGTGGGGAGCAGACTCCTCTGAGTGATGAGGTGGGCTTGTGCACCTAGACAGACAAAAACAGGCCTTGTCGGAAAGCAGCAGGGGGGTTGCTTCTCAGCTTGAGGCCTCACAGGCACAGCGAGAGTTCCAGGTGAGCGGGCTCTGAGCTGCTTTGGGAGCTGGTGTCTGTGTCTTTTGGAGCTTGAGGGGCAGGTGAGGGATGCTCCAGGTACTGACCACACCCAGCCCTGACATGAGGGACACAGGGTACCAGGACACAAGTGACAGCTTGATCCATAGTGGAGGACCGTGCCTAATTCCTCTGTGTGGTCATCAGAATGGAGATAGCTCTATTGGACTTTTGCTCCCTTATGTTAAAAGTAATACTTCTTCTTTGGGAAAAATTCAGACAAGGCAGAAGAGTGAAAGGAGAGAGCAAAGTTGACCCCCAATGCTTCTAGCTAGACCTAACAGTTTTGGAATTTTGCTCTGTTTCTCTTTCCTTATGTGCAAGAGACTGGCTGCCCGTTGGCAGGGGTACATTTCTCAGCCCCCCTTGCAGTTAGGGGTGGCCACATGGTAGCATTTTAGTCAGTGCTATCTGAGCAGAAATGAGCTATGCCACCTCCAGACCTGGCCCTTAAAACATTCCACACCCACTGTCTCTTCCCTTTTCTGATGGCCAGATGCAGAGGACCCAGTGGAGGACTACAGGACTCTGGAGGACGGTGGAGCTACTGATAGAAGGAGCCGGGGCTCTTTAATGACCAAGCAAAGCAGGGTCTCCCTGCAGACCTGTATTTGACTGTGACAGGAGGAAAAATTAGATCTTTCCTGTGTTCAGTCTCTGAGGTTACAGATGTCAGCCTACCTTGAATAAACACCTTCCAAACACTTGCCATGGGTCCATGTGTGCACGTGCACGCAGACCCACCTGTACAATAGCGGAGTCATTTCTTTAATTATTTTTTGCCACCTGTGTTATACTCTCAAAAATGGTGTGAACATCTATCCATAATGAAGATTTATTTACCCAATTACTTTAATGTCTGTATAATATTCCGTTATATGTATGTACCATAATTTATTTAACTGCTTCTCTATTCCTGGACATCTAGGTTGCTTCCAACTTTTGGATTTTATAAGCACTTCTATTATAAACAAGCTGGTACATGTCTTTGTGCACATATCCAACCATTTCCTTAGGACATATTCCTAGAAATTGAATTACTTGACTATATTTAAATGGTTTTTGCTCATCATTGGAATATCTTCTTGGAAAAGAGGCATTGATTTATAATTCCAGCAGGGCTATATGAGAGATCTAATTTCCCAAAACCATCAACTTCCTGAATACTAAGCTGATAAGTGAAAAGTAATATCTTGTTTTAATATGTTGTTCTTAGTTTGTTGATAATTTTGAGCCACTTTTTCATGTTTATTGGACCTTTATATTACCGATTACCTCTTCTTTATGCATTTTTTTCTGTCGGGGTTTTACACATTTCTTATAATTTTGTAAGAGTCCTTTGCATATTAAGGATAATATATTACTAATGTGTCTTTCAAGTTTATTTAGTTTTTAACATATTTATGTTCTTTATGTCCTTTCTATAGAGAAGTTTTAGTTGTTATTTTAGTCTTTCTTCCTTGTTTTTAGCATAATTGTACTTTTTGGGTAACTAAGGCCAGAATGTGAAAATATTCTTTGGATTTTCTAGCATTTTTATGATTTGTTTTTGCCTTTCATCCTATAGTCTTTCTAGAATGTATTTCCCTATAGAGGTGATGTAGTCATCTGGCTTTAATTTACTCTAAAGTCCAGGAAGGAAGATAGAACCAGGCGTGTTCAAAGCACTAAAATAAATTTGGGACGGCTGGCTGGTAGTGTTGAAGGAGGATGTGTAGCACTGAGGCTGGGGGGATCGTCAGGGCCAGGTTATGAGGGTGATGGACACGTGTACAGCATGCTGATCCCAGGTGCCTGTGGGACATCCAGATATGCTGAGGGGAACTTGGGTGTGAGATGAAGTCGATAGTTAAATCTCTGGGACTGGACCTTGGAAGAGAAATGAGTGCATATGTCCACAATCATTCTTGCATAAGAATATTCAGAATAGTTTTATTCATAATAGCCCCAAATTGGAAACAACCCAAGTGGCCATCAACAGGAGAATGGATAAACAAATGTGTGATGCCCATACAACAGAATACTACTTAGCAATAGAAAAGGACAAACTGTCGGTACATTCAATAATGTGGATTAATCTCAAAACCTTCATGTTGAATATAAAAACTAAACACAAAGAGTACATATTATGATTCCATTTAGGTGATGTCCAAGAATAGGCAAAACTACTCTGATGCTGATGAGAGTCAGAATAGTGATCACCCATGGGGGTGTGGTCTTACCTGGGATGGGGGACGAGGGCACTTCTGGGGTGATAGAAATAAATGTTCTCCGTATCAGTTGGGGTGGCAGTTATGTGGATGTATACATATACAGAAATTCTTCAAGCTGTACATTTAAAAATTTATTTCATTGAATACAAATTATAGCTCAAAAGAAAAAAAATCCTGGGAATGGATCAAATGTTCAACGTTATTTTACAGATGAAGCATGGGAGCCCAGAGAGGTGATGCGATTCGCTCTGAATTGCTGTTTCAGAACAGGGTTGCCTGATATCAAGGCTGGAGCCAAGTGATGATAGAATTGTATGACCTTGATCGGCTGTGGGACGGAGATGCAGGCCTATGATCCCGCCCCTCAGAGTGCCCCAGTGGGAACCACGGCCAGTGTTAGCATCACAATCAGTGGGGCTGCTGTCTCAACAGAAATATGGCATGTTATGTGAGGAAACTGAGGCATGGAGTATATGTCGTCATGAGCCGGAAGTACATGCATACTGGGGCTCAGGAGCAGAGTTCTGACGTCCCCGCAACCATAGCACATCTGGCTTGACAAAGGCAGGCAGCATGAAGTGTGGAGAACAGCATTCTAACCCCACCCACTAAGTCCATGAGAAACAAGTCTTGGCAAGAAACAAACAGAAGTATATGCGGTTCCAGAATTTGAGAAGCGACACAAGGATCTAAATACGCTCTAGAAGAACTTTACACCTGGATTCACCGGTACACACCTGTGGGATCATTCATGCCAATTTTTTTCTTAAGATGTCCCCATGGCATGCATGGAATGCTGATGGTGACACTAGGATAACCTTGTAGATATTAAATACTCATCGATGACACTTGCGGTCCGAAAGCAAGTCAGGCCAAAGGCACCTTCCTGCTGCTTGCTGAGGTCCTAGCACAGCCTCCAGCCCTCAGCCTCAGACCTTTGCAGAGACTTAGGAACATAGGCAGTGACTGCAGGCCTGTGCTTTCCTCTTGAGTTTGCAGGAGGAGGCTGGTATCTCCTCATGGAACTCTCTAAAGAAACTATCACACACATTTACTGATTCAAGAGGAGTTCATCTCTAAGGTTATATTTCCAAGGAAGAGAAAGCAATTGTTACAGTCCTTAAGCGAGGGCAAAGGCAGACCTCATTTACAGGCGATTGCTGCATCCTGGAGACTGCCAGCATTCGCTGCCAGCCACAGGTTAACCACAGGGCACTGGGGCCAATTCAGAAGCGTCCTAGACCTTTCAGGCCCTGGGAGGAAATTGCCCACAATCTTGAAGAGTCATTATAAAAAGAGGCTGCAGAGAGGGTGGGGCAGCATGCCTGTGTTCTGCTTCCACTGAGGAGTAAGCCAGGAAAGCGGCTTTCACTAAAGCTACTGGGATTACAGTTAGGCACCTAGAAACGCTCCTGGGTGAGGATGTCCTAAATGTGTGGGCCCTGGTCCCTGTCCTCTGGAAGCTCACAGTCTACTGAGGGATGCAACATATCCTCAGTTGCTCACAAGGAGAGTCCAGATTGAGGTGCACATATGCTGATATGTACACGTCTCAGGGTCCCAGCTCCGGACAGATGGCATGCTCAGGAGGTTAGCAAAGGGAGTTAAATGAGGGGCTGTCTACAAAGATGAAGGCAGTGATTCTCAGCTGGGGGTGATTTTGCCTCCCAGAGAACATTGTCAATGCCTGGAGACATTTTTGGTCACATTTTACTCACAACTTAGGGAAGGTGCTGCTATCATATACCAAATAGAGGCCAAGCATGCTGTGAAACAGCCAACAGTGCACAAGACAACCCCCCACAACAACGAATTATTCAGCCCCAAATACCAATAGAACTGAGGTAAAGAAACTCTGCTGTAGAAGAAGGGAGCCGCTGCCCAAACCATGAAGAAGCAGGGAGAGAAAGATTGTCCCAACTTCCCCATCCTCCTGATCTGTAGTCTCAAACCCGCACTTCCTATTGGCTGAACCCAACCAGAAGCCAAAGAACAAGAGAGCCCAGTGGGCCAATCTGTAGAAATTGACTTCCTAAACACTGGTTGTTGATGCCAACATCCATTATAAGATAAAAGGACCAACATTATAAGGCAAGGAGACCAGACTCAACTCATGGCTCCAGGTGAGCCCTGGTCCCCCTCAGACAGCAGGCCAGGTGCTCAGCATCCGTGTGCTGTCCTCTTTTTTGTCTTTGCTTCTGCTGATGCTCTTCTAACGCTTGCTGTCAGAATGAGGGCAGCCCTTGAGGGTGGGAGCTATATGTGGGTTTGGGGAAGAGAGAGTGTGCAGAATGCTGGAAGAAAGCTCTAAGATGCTCCTGAAATGTCTCATGTGGATTTTCATCCAGTTCAAAAACTTCTCACCTCCCACCCGGCTTGGATGAGAAAGTAAGAATTAAGAACCTGCAATGTTTTTCTAGCACAATGAACTTTACAAATGGATTTGCTGTGCAAAGCAATGACTGATATTTCAGTAAACAGGGTAAATACAATTGCATTATGGTTATTTCAGCTTTGACATTTCTTTGCATTTAGAATAGCGTTGGCAGGGATGTTTGGAGACCAAGTTCTCTCTTCTCAGAGCCCACTTTCTTCAAGTCATGGTCAAGAACATCAGTGGAAGGGACTGTAATGTCAGGCCATGCCCTCCAGCCTCTAGGTATCATTCTGTTCTCTTCCTAGTCACCTACCACTCTTACCTTAATAATAGCTGTTGCCTTTTGACACCATGAGACAGAAACTACGAATACATTGGAAATCTATTAAAATTAAAATCTATTAAAAGGATGAGGCTGGGACAAGGGAACATAGGTTTGTTGCTCACTTAGCAACCTAGTGGGTGCCAGGCACTCTGCTAAGTGCTTTACATAAGTTATCTCTGTTGTCAAAACAGATCTTCCTCCAACACTCTCACTTCCCTATAGCTGTGGCCTCTGGGGTCACAAAAAGAAAGGTGATGAGGACAAAACCCAGATCGGCTTTCAGATTCTCAGGGGACTTATATAGCTTGGACTCCCTGAACACATCACAAAGCAGGCAATGTCGCATTAGAATTGAGCCCTGCTCAAAGAGCCAAATTTTGCAGAGGTTTATATAGATAAGTCCTTTTCCATACTACAACAATTTTCCCAGTCCCTCTGACTTTCTATTCCATCAACATAACAACCCATAGTTCAGGATGAGCAGTGAGGACATTATAAGGACAGTGGAAGGACCACACATGAACATCTGACTTTTGTCCTCATTTTGGAGGTATTTCTCTTCACAGAGTTCACCTAGCAAACTCATGCAGCCTGTATGTGGCCCATCCAGTCATCACTTGACATCTGCCATCTTGGCCATGAACTCCTTCATCTTAGGGAAGCTGAGCCACAAGGTGACGTGAATCCTAAGGATCCTATTTGTGGCCAGCCACCTTTGCATCAGCCACAAACTGGCATTGAACAACAGCCGGAAAGGGATACGGCTGGCTTGTAGGTGGTTATATCAAGTCATAATTCAAAAGAGAGTCACTCCCATCAAGTGATGATGGATGTCAGTAAATCCATGAGGGTCAGGTGGTTTTGACATTAATAGACGCCCAGCTCCATTTGGGGATTCACCTAGTCTGTTAGTCATTACTGCCTGGAGCTGGCCTTCTTGCCTGCCTTCTTCCCAGGAGTTGTAGAATGGATCATGGTCCCTCCGCACTTTGCCGTGAGAATCCATTTCCCTCTTTATGGGTTTGTCAAGACCAGCAGTGACAGTACTAACAACCTTTCAATTAAATACATCACTCATTTAACTGAAAGGATATTTGTATCTGTAAATACTGATTGTGTTGGCCATGAGCAAGGTCTTCTGTGTCAGATGAACGGCCATTCTAGCTTTCCTGAGCACTCTTGCCTAGGCATTTCAGGATCAGAGCTACTCAGTTAAAGGAAAGGAAGTGAAGCCAGGTATTGCTAGTTCTTTACTATGACAACTCAACCATTTTCTTTGTATGACTTTTTTTTTAATGGTTTTATACAAAAATTTGCTACTCAAAGTGACCCTTCTACACCCTAGCCATTGGTTGTCTGGACCCATTTTCTCTTCCGATCATGAGGAAATAGATCAGTCAATGGTTTGATCTCTATCAGCGGGGTTGTCTGGCACGGGCTATCCAAAGATAGTCGGTGTCAGGAGAGGTGGGGTTCTGCCTTGGCAAGAGATGGAGAGTGTAGGGGAATACTGTCTCCCTATCGCCTCTCTCTGGCTATGTGACCTCCCTATGATCTTGTGAACTGTTTTGCTGGTATAGAGACCTCCTTTACAGAGCAAAGGCTAAGGGCAGAGTGGCCATTCTCTACATTCAAAATGAAACAATGCTGAACATTTGTGGATGTTTGTTTGGAGATCAGGACTGTCTACTTGTTCATTTCTGTATTCCTAGGGTCTAGCATAATAACTGATACACAGTGGGTGCTCAATATATGGTTGAATAAATGAATAAGTGAATGACTTCTGGAATGAACACTTGAAAACAAGGCTTTGGAGGCATTGCTCAAGACCATACAGCATTTCCATGGAGGAGCTGAGCTTCCAACTCTGACTTCCCTGTCTCTGTCACACTGGGTAGCCTTTCACGTTTATAGGACGCTGCTGGTTCCCAATTTGGAAAAGCATCCAGCAGAGCAAAAGTGCAGAGGAGAGAGGCACACATTCCTTCTCATGCAGCTTTTGGTGGTCTCAGCACCTGGTGGGGATGGCCCTATCTGAATGAAGATGCACCATGACGTGTGGTTTCTTCATGCACATTGAATTTAGCCTCTCACTGGCATCAGCAGCTGCCTTTCTTGTCAACAAGTTAGGGATAAATTGATTAAGCAATAATGTTCATTGAGCTGTAACTCGCCACAGTGTGCAGTGTTTGGTAGGCAATAGCCATAGTCCTGCCCCTTCTTCATAGAAACCTACCTAGAGGGCAGGGCTCCATGCTGCATGCAAGTTCTGGGGTGAGAAAAATGCTTGGTTCTAATCTTGCTCTTCTAAGTTGTGAGGCCTTCTGAGAGTCACTTCATGTCCCTGAGCATCAATTTTCTCATCTATATAATAGGAATAACAAACCAACTCATAGCATTGTAATGAGGCTTGAATAATCAAATATGTAAAAATTCTACCAATGTAGCAATATTCCTGGATTCAATTTGCATCACCAACATCCACTTCCTGCATGATTTTTAAGAAGTTGCTTAGCTCCAAGCCTTAGCCTTCTCGTCTGTAAATGGGAGGTGATGATAATCACTATCTTGCCTTGTCTCACAAGCTTATTCCAAGATTGGAGTGAGATGTAAATGATGAGGAGGAGATGGAAGAGTTCAGCTGCAAACTCAGTCACACATGCCTTCGGTTGCAGGAGAGGACCATGTGCCTCAAGTTCCTTGGGGCTGGTTTGACTGTTGGGGGCCTTTTGCTTTAGGATCCCACTTAGAGAAATAGGACATGCAACTGACCAGAATGGAGAAACGTGACAGTGTGACTTCTGTGATCTGAGCTAGGCAGGTCCCTGCCTGAGAGGGAAGTGTGAACAGAACGAGATTAGAAGGGTCTCCAATATGATCTCTACCACATAATAAATGTGTGACCTGAGAGAGTTACATCATTTCTCTGGGCCTCAGTTTTGTTGTCTTATCTCCCTCTGGTCTTTGCATAAAGGGTAGCTTCTCAGAAAACCTTTTTGTATTAATCAGCTTTATTATGGTAACAAAATACAACATCCCTGGCTTACACAACAAACATCTTTTTCTTACTCACATTCTCCATAGATGTGAGCCTGCTGGAGGCTGTGGCTCTGCTACACAGGTTTTCTCATTCCAGCACCAGGTGGAAGGACCACCTTTGCCTGGAACATTCAGGTTTCATGTTAGCAGGTAGAAACAAGAGCCCGAACTAAACATACGAGTTTAATCGAAGCTTCCTATTGGACTGATCTGTATCACTTCTGCTCGTATTCCATTGGCCAAAGCAAGTCGTATGACAAGCCTCATGTCTCAGGCCAGGGAAGGAGTACAAGTCACATGGCAGGGACAGGATGTAAAATTGCCTTGGAGGGGAGGAAGTATGGGATTTTGTGTGTTTTTTAAAATTTGTTTTATTGAAGTCACATTGGTTTATAGCATTATGTAAATTTCAGTTGTACATAATTATATTTCGGCTTTTGTGTAGACTGCAGTGTGTTCACCACCAAAAGTCTAGTGCCATCCTTCAGCATATACATGTGCCCCTTCACCTCTTTTGCCTTCCCCCTGCTTCCTTTCCTTCTGGTAATCACCAATCTGTTCTCCATATCTATGGGTTTGTTTGTTTGTTTATCTTCCACATATGAGTGAAATCATATGGTAATGGACTTTCTCCCTCTGGCTTATTTCATTTAGCATAATACCCTCAAGGTCCATCCGTGTTGTCACAAATGGCATGATTTCATCTTTTTCATGACTGAGTAGTATTCGATTGTATATGCACACCACATCTTCTTTATCCATTCATCTGTTGAAGGGGATTTTGAATAATAACACAACCTACCACAATTTCCCTGACTACCCTGCTTAAAATTACAGTTGCTCCCAGCACCAGCACACCTACCCAATCTGTTTTGTTTTCATGCTTCATCATGCTCTGTCATCATTCTATATAACTTATTTATTTAGTTTTTAAATTGTCTATCTGTCTATATCTGACCACTCTAGAATGTCAGCTCCGTTAGGGTAGGAGTATTTGTCTGTGTCCTCATGGATGTATCCTCAGAACCTGGGATAATAACACAAGTACTTTGAACTGATTAATTGCTCAATATGTTACATGAGGATAATGATGGATGATGTGCACCAAGCTCCTCTCTGATCATTAAGTCCTCCCTTCCAGGCCCAGCATGTTCTGTACCCATTTAATTGACATCTGTCCCCAGATGCTGTAGGAGCAGTGCCCTGAGTTATTCTGAAGGTCACACTTGGGAGCTTGTCTGTCATTCAGCCCCCACAACCTGGTCTGCTGACAATACTCACCTCCCTCAGTAGATGAAATATTAGGATAAGCTATTGGGCGGGCATCCTACACTCTGGAACATAATACTTTCCCAAAAACGTGCTTAAAAGTCAAATATCCGATGTCAGAAAAATGATGTAGGGTGGTTTTTATTTTTTGGCAGGGAATGAGGAGGCCTGTTTTAAGACATCTAAAATAATAATAATTCCCCAACTACCTTTACCTTTAACATAAAATCTCCAATGCTCTATTTCTTGCCTTCACTGTATCTTTAATTTTGTTCTTTTCATTGACAACTGATCACAAATTTGACCAGTTTAAATCCAACAAGCATCCAACTGAGGATAAAAATTTACCACTTTCAATGATGCTTAGTGATTCTCATCATTGCCCTGGGTTTAGGGAACAGCATTTCTCATCACAAAAGTGAGCGCTTCTATAATTTCATTTTGGGATTCTGTTTTCACAAAGTAATAACGAATGACAACATCAAAAAATACTTCAAATATTCATTTATTCCAAATCTATTTTCTGAGCGCCCACTAAGTGGCTATCGCTCTAATAGGCAGTTGGGACCCAGCGGGGAGCAGTGAGAACAACCTGCCTGCCCTCATGGAGTCTGAAAACCCTTTGGGGAGATAATTGCCTCAACAATACTGTGCAAAGGAGTAATGCAGCCAGCATTTAACTGGTGGGTGGCAAAAGTGGCTATCAAATGATAGCTCTATTTTTTTTTAAATCTGTTCATGCACAAAGCTTAAGTTTTGCAGAGAAAAAGTGTTTTAAGGATGTCTCTGAATAGTATACAAGAGGGAGAATTGTTCAAAGTTGAATGAAAAAACTCAAGCACTGCCTGTGTGTAATTGCGAATTCTTTTCTCTTCTTCCAAGAGCTTTTTTCTGTCTGAAAATGCCACAAGTATATTCATATCTTAGATAAAGTGGCTCTAGGATCAAGGGACACCCAGGCCTGCCCCTCGTACCACTTTCCATAGCTCTTGATGGCGTTTTCTATTCTTTTGCCCCAGCCAGATGCTTTGACACCATCCTAGATTCTGCCCTCCATTCACCCCACAGCTGCACAGTTACTCAGGTCCATAAGTTCCACCTGAAATGTCTCCTGTATCCATGATGCCCCCTCTAGTCCACTGCTGCTGCTTAGTAGAAAGACTTCAGCTCCATCCTGGAATATTGCAGCAGCCTTCCTGCTTGAGGTCTTAACCCTCCTGGCTGCCAGGTGATTCTAGAAAACTCTGATCTGACCGCTTCGTTCTCTGCTTCAAATTCTATGGGTTAGAGAAGGAAAGTAAGTGAGTGTATGGGGGAGAGAAAATTAAAACATGTGTAGGAAAGTAAAAGCATGAGAAAGTAAAAGTTTGTGACAGAGAGAAAGAAAAAATTTGTGGGGGGAGAGAGAGAAAGGAAAAGAGCATGTGTGAGAAAGAAAGTAAAAGTGGTCGTGAGAAAGAAAAGAAAAATGTGTGAGGAAAGAAAAACTAAAAGGGAGAAAAGAAAGAAAACTGCATGGGAGAAAGTAAAAGTGTTTAAGGGAAAGAAAAAGTGCATATGGGAGAGAGAAAGAGAAAGAAAAATTGAGACAGAGAGAAACCAAGAGAGTTTGTGTGAAAGAGAAAGTAGGTGTGTAAGAGAAAGTGAAAGTGTGTGAAAGTGTTTGAGAAAGTAAGTGTGTGAGAGAAAGCGAGTGTATGAAAGAAAGTAAAATGGGTTTTGAGAGAATGTAACAGTGCATGTGAGAGAAAGAAAAGTGTGCGTGGGAGAAAGAAGGAAAAGAAAAGTGAGTGGGGAGAGAAAAGGTAAGAGTGTGTGAGAGAAAAAGTAAAAGTGAGCGCGGGAGAAAAAGAAAGTAAATACAAAGCGTTGAGAGAGACTGTCCCTATAAAGATGAGAGGGAAAGAGTGAGGGAGAATGAGTGAAAAAGAGAGAATGAGAGACAGAGTGACGTCATATCCCAGGGTCACATGTGCCTGGAGCCCCTTTCCACAGTTTTGGGCAAGCTAACAATTCTCCTTCGCAGTCTGGTTCTTTCCAGGTTTCTGTTTTCTCTGAAATAGGAGACTTGACTTACACAGTATCAGAAGCAAGATGTACGCGTGCCTGGAGTTGTGTCCTACGGAGGCTGTGTTAAAAGTGGCCTCTTGACAGATCAAAGATGTAAATCCTCCCTAATGTATGACTTGGGGATGGAAGTAGGGGACATTATATAGAGATGAGTCATTTCATGATACTAGTCACTATGACAAGGAACTTTTCCCACTGTTGGGACCCCAGTTCGTAGGCAAGGAAATGCAGGTTTTTGGAAGGTACCAAGATGGGTCATCCTGGAGAAAAACAGGGAGAATGGTACCAGCCTGACGAAGTTTGACTTTCAACTCACATTTCACAAGCATGGGACACCGATTGGTTTTCTGTTTACCCTCTGCCCCAGTCACACTTTATGTGCAGACAGAATTGATGGTTGAGATATGGGCATGAGCACATTAAACACCGACGTGAGCAGAGATGTAAAAATACACATGTGAGCACCTTGCTTTTCTACATATTATTTTACTTCTGTTTGTATTCTATTGCTATAGATTGGCTTCAGGCTGGAGGCGGGATGTCAGGGCAAGTCATTATTCTTTAGGGACAAGAGCAAGTATAAATGCCAAGGCAAAAGTGCAGTGTTTAAACATATGCCACAGAAAGAAACTGTGTCAAACTGACTTACTAATGAATGCCCAAATACAATGCATTACATAAATCTAATGCACCATCATTTTTTTGGAAGAAAAATAATATTTGGTGTTTCAGGCTATGTCAGTCCTTGAGACTACATTTTTTTTAAAAAGAGCCGGATTGAATAAAAAAGCTTTGTGGTTTTACGCATAGGGGTTTCTGTAAGTAGAATAAAATGATTTTGTTGTGATTTATCATTGGCTCGTTCATGGTAATGTGTAGTCAATTTCAAGTTGTTCTCAAGTCAGGAGTTCTCCTCTTGCTTCATTTATTCCTTTGACAAACGGTTTCTAAGGACCTACTGTATGATGGCGAAGTGCTGGGCATAGAGAAAACAGAAATAATTAATATATGACGCCTACTTTAGGGTGTGATAGACACACTAGTGGTAGATTCTGTAATGTCATTGGAATATTCCCAAAGTACTCATACATCCCTTGACATTCTCCAAAAGCCATGGATTGTCCTGAATTCTATAGTTTACGTCTTAATTCCTGTTCATTCAAAATATGACAGGCAGAGACATCTTCCTGTAGGCATGCTCTGTAGTTCCTTACATTCTCTTGATTCCTTCTGAAATATCTCTTGGACTTCTCCCTTCATCTGCACAGGCACCAGCCCTTCCACCTTTACATCCATTGCTCTCGTGTTCTTACTTTAGACAGCTCCTAACACACTTTACTCCCGTACTCTCAACACTTCTGAGTCATCTATTTTGTTCTTTAACCAGAATATAATTTGCTGTTGGTTTATAAAAATAAGACATGTTCTATGGAATAGTTAAGGAAGGTTTAAAGAGGCAAAACTAATTAGCAATTCCACCATTCACAGTTAATCCTGATAAATATTCATTCTATTTCCTATATCTTTTTCTACATTGTATATATTTCCCTCCAAAATTCAGATGATGATATGTGAAGTTCTCAGTATGCTTTTTTTTTTTTTTTGGTGAGGAAGATTGACTCTGAGCTAACATCTGTTCCAATCTTCCTCTATTTTGTATGTGGGACATCACCACAGTGTGGCTTGGTGAGCAGTGTGTAGGTCCATGCCCAGGATCTGAACCCAGGAACCCAAGGCCACCGAAGTGGAGCACACGAACTTAACCTTCACACCACTGGGCCAGCCCCTCAGTACACAATTTTTATAGTTAAATTAGATCAACACAGTTCTGCATATTATGAATATTGTTCTGAAGGGTCATATTTAGTGATGGAATAGCATCGTATTTTATGGATAGACTATAATTGACCTAATTAGTTCCCAAACATAGGTTTTAGGATTTCCCCAAATTTTCACTATTGTTTAAATGTGTGAGAACCATCTATGTCTTATATCATTATTGTTTAGGATAAAGTCCAAGAAATTGAATTACTGAGTCAAATTATACAGAATCAAGCCACCATTGGATGTTACCCTTTTTTCCATCTTGGCCAATAACAAGAACAAAATGGATCCTTTGCTTATAGTTGTACTTTCTTAGTTAATAGTGAAGCTGCACATATCCTGTCAGTCATCTTAATGTCTTTTCTAAATGTAGACAATCTATTCATGTTCTTTGCACCTTTTTTAAATCTTCCCTGATTGTCTTTGACTTATTGATCTATAGAGATCTTTCCATAAAATAAAAGCATGGTGTTTCATGTGTTACAAATATCATTGCTGTAGGCAGCCTTCCCTAGAGGAGTGGGGGACCTGAGCAGGGGATCATTACTGCTATAAGCATCCTTTGGACTCAGCACAACTGAGATGAGTGTCATAATATCTGACTTTGCTGGCCACTAACAACAACAGGAAATACCCTCAGAAAGGCTATTGGACATAAGGGGAAAAAGCTGGCTTTTAAAGGGCCCACACACAAATTCACCCATTTCGGAAAGAAACTTAAAATCATCAGAGAGAAAGATGCACAGTCTTTTGGTGAAAAGAGACTCACTTGATAGGTTCTGGGTGCCTCTCAATGAGAGGTGAGACCTCTCCAGGGACCGAGACATTGGTGGCAGACATTATTGTGACCTGGTACTGGCGTGTTGACACAGATGCTGGCAGACACCATTAAAGTTCTTCTGCTGGCCTGTTGGCTCACAGTCTGCCCCACCTACTAGATTTAATCCAGCTCAGCCAGGGTAGGCAGGTGCCCTAGGGATTGGCCCCACCCAACAACAAGCCCTTGGGCAACTTGTGGGCCTGCATAGGCAGGGTGCCTGGATCCTCTGCAGCCAGGAAAGTGGGTCCACCTCTGCAGGGCAGGGCATGCATGAGGAGTGGGTAGAGTGTGTGGGGTGTTGGTGGAGTGTGTGGGGCCTCTGCAGTGGGGTGACTGGGTCTGCTTCAGGGGTTCGGGGCATGTGCACAGGGCAGGACTGTGTTGACAGTGTGTGTGGCCCTGTGGGTGGTAGGGCTTGTCAGCTGCAGAATACCTATTCTTCTCAAACAGCCACATAAGGGATTGGCCCCACCTTCCAAAGCCTGAAACAATTGGGTGCTCCCATGCCTGGGGCCAGCCCCACTCAGCTGCAATCCTGAGAGCTGACAAGAGCCTTGCAGGCTGGAGGCCTAGAGCAATTGTAAGAAACTGAGCCTAGCAACCAGCCATGCTGGGGCCTACTCAACAGAAAAACTGCAACAGGAATGTGCTATTAGACATTGCAGCCAGCTGTGCTGGAGCTCCCCACACCAGTAAAGTGAATGAAGGGTCCAGAGCAGCCACACGTAGCTGAGCATTACAATCAGCTAGCGGGGGACAGCCTAGCCTCCCTAGGCACCTGCAGCGAGAACAATCATGCCACAACAGAAGGACACATGTAGCCCATACAGGAGTCACTTGTGGAATGTTTGGAACTGGTGAAGAGAAGGAAGCACACTGCTGGGCCTCAGAAGGCATCTCTTGCATAAGACCACTTCTCCAAGATCAGGAGATGTAGCTGACCCACCTAATAGAAAGATATAAGCACAGAGAAAGAGACAAGATGAGGAGGAAAAGGAATATGTTCCAAGTAAGGGAACAGGACAGCACCCCAGAAAAAGAACTAAATGAAACAGAAATAAACAATCTACCTGACAAAGAGTTCAAACAAAAAGTCATAAGGATGTTTGCTGATCTTGGGAGAAGAATGGATGAACTCAGTGAGAACATCAACAAAGAATTGGAAAATATAAAAAAGAACAAGTCAGAAATGAAGAATACAATACTGGAAATGAAAAATTCACTAGAGCGACTCAATAGCAGAGTAGGTGATACAGAATGGACCAGCAAGCTGGACAAAAGACTAGAGGAAATCACCCAAGCTGAACAGATAAAAAAGAACTAGAAAGAATGAGAAGAGTATAAGGGAACACTGGGACAATATCAAGTTCACTAACATTTGTAGTATAGGTGTCCCAGAAGGATAAGAGAGAGACAAAGGGGCAGAGAATCTATTTGAAGAAATAATAGCTGAATACTTTCCTAACCTAAGGAAGGAAACAGACATCCGGGTACAGGAAGTACAGAGGGCATAAAACAAGGTGAACCCAAAGAAGCCCACATCAAGACACTTTATAATTAAAGTGTCAAGAATTAAAGATAAAGAGAGAATCCTAAGAGCTGCAAGAGAAAGGCAACAAGTGACATACAAAGGAAACCCCATAAGGCTATCAGCAGACTTCTCAGCAGAAACCTTACAGGCTAGAAGGCAGTGGCACAATATATTTAAAGTGCTGAAAGGAAAAAAACCTACAGCCAAGAATACTCTACCCAGCAAGGTTATCATTCAGAATGGAAGGAGAGATAAAGAATTTCCCAGACAAGCAAAAATTAAAGGAACTTATCACAAGGAAAGCAGTTTTACAAGAAATGTTAAAGGTACTTATTTAAGTGGGAAAGAGAAGCCCACAAATAGGAATGATAAAATTATATATATATATATATATATATATATATATATATGGCAGCAAAATCACTGATAAAGACAAAAATACAGTAAAGCTAGCAGATCAACCACCTATGAAGATAACATGAAGGTCAAAAGACAAAAGTACTAAAATTACCTATTTTGTTGATGAGAGGGTAATGGATACATATACGCACACAAAGAGGTTAGATATGATATCAAATACATAGATTGTGGGAGGAGGGGAGTAAAAGAGTAGAGGTTTTAGAAAGAGGTCAAACTAAAGGGACCATCAACTTAATATAGACTGCCGTATGCATGAGTTATTATATATAAACTGCAAGGCAATCACAAACCAGAAACATACAATAAATGCGCAAAAACGTAAGAGAAAGGAACCCAAATATAATACTAAAGAAAGCCATCAAACTGCAAGGGAAGAGAGTGAGAGAGGAAGAAAGGAACAGAGAAGAACTACTAAAACACCTAGAAAAAAAGCAACAAAATGGCAATAAGTACATTCTTATCAATAGCTACTTTAAATGTCAATGGACTAACTGCTCCAATCAAAAGGCGTAGGACGGGGGCTGGCCCAGTGGCATAGCAGTCAAGTTCATGTGCTCTGCTTTGTCAGCCCAGGGTTCACTGGTTCGGATTCCATGCATGGACTTGTGCACTGCTTATCAAGCCATGCTGTGGCAGGCATCCCACATATAAGTGAAAGGAAGATGGGCACAGATGTTAGCTCAGGGCCAATCTTCCTCAGCAAAAAGAGGAGGGTTGGCAGTGGATGTTAGCTCAGGGCTAATCTTCCTCAAAAAAAAAAAAAGACATAGTGTGGCCGATTGGATAAAAAACAAGACCCATATATATGCTGCATACAAGAGACGTGCTTCAGACCTAAAGACACTCACAAACTGAAAGTGAAGGGATGGAAAAGATACTCCATGCAAATGGCAATGAAAAGAAAGCTGGGGTAGCAATATTATATCAGACAAAATACACTTTAAAATAAAAACTATAACAAGAGACAAAGATGGGTACTACATAATGATAAAGGGAACAATCCAACAAGAGGATATAACACTTGTAAATATCTATGCACCCAACATAGGAGCACCTAAATATATAAAGCAATTATTAACAGCCCTAAAAGGAGAAATAGACAGCAACACAATAATAGTAGGGGACTTTAACACTCCACTTACACCAATGGATAGATCATCCAAACAGAAGATCAATATGGAAACCTTGGCCTTAAATGACACATTGAACCAGATGGACTTAGTAGATATATACAGAACATTCCATCCAAAAACCACAGAATACACATTCTTTTCAAATGCACATGAAACATTCTCCAGGATTGATCGCATATTAGGCCAAAAAACAAGTCTCAACAAAGTTAAGAATATTGAAATAATACCAAGCATCTTTTCTGACCACAAAGATGTGAAACTAGAAATCAACTACAGGAAGGACATCAGAAAAGCCACAAATATGTGGAGATTAAAGAAAATGCTACTGAACAATGATTTGGTCAATGAAGAAATGGAAGGAGAAATCAAAAAATATCAGGAGACAAATGAAAATGAAAATACGACATGCCAAAATTTATGGGATACAGCAAAAGTGGTTCTAAGAGGTAAGTTTATAGCAATACAATATAGCAACATAGGTCTACCTCAACAAACAAGAAGAATCTCAAATAAACAATCTAACAGTGCACCTAAAGGAACTGGAAAAAGAAGAATAAGCAAAGCCCCAAATGAGTAGAAGGAAGGAAATAATAAAAATCAGAGCAGAAATAAATGAAATAGAGACTAAAAAAAAAAAGGAAAAATCAATGAAAGTATGAGCTGGTTCTTTGAAAGGATAAACAAAATTGACAACCCTTTAGCTAGACTCAACAAAAAAAAGAGAGAGAAGCCTCAAATAAATAAAATCAGAAATGAAAGAGGAGAAATTAGAACAGACAACTCATAAATACAAAAGATTATGAGAATACTACAAAAAGCTATATGCCAACAAATTGGATAATCTAGAAGAATTGGATGAATTCTTAGGATCGTAAAAACTTCCAAAACTGAATCAAGAAAAAATAATTTGAATAAACCAATCACCAGTAAGGAGATTGAAACAGTAATCAAAAACTTTCCAAACAGTAAAACTCCAGGACCAGATGGCTTCCCTGGTAAATTCTACCAAACATTCAAAGACTAAATGCCTATCCTTCTCAAACTCTTCCAAAAGATTGAAGAGGAGGGAAAGCTTCCTAACTCATTCTATGAAGGCAAATTACTTTGATAGCAAAGCCAGACAAGCACAACCCAAAAAAAAGAAAATTACAGACCAATATTATTGATGAACATTGATGCAAAAATGCTCAAGAAAATACTAGTAAATCGAATACAACAATACATTAAAAAGATCATATGCCATGATCTAGTGTGATTTATTCCAGGGACGCAGGGTGGTTCAACATCCACAGATCAATCAACGTGATGCACCACATTAACAAAATGAAGAATAGAAATCACTTGATCATCTCAATAGATGGCAGAGAAAGCATTTGACAAGATACAGTATCCATTTATGATAAAAACTCTGAATAAAATAGGAAAGGAAATAGTAAAATATAGAATAAATATATAATAAAATATATATAAATAATAAATATAAAATAAATCTGAATAAACTACAGAAGGAAAGTACCTCAACATAGTGAAGACCATATATGACAGACTCACAGCTACTATCATTCTCAATGGAGAAAAACTGAAAGCTATCCCTCTAAGAAAAGGAACCAGACAAGGATGCCCACTTTCACCTCTCTTATTTAACATAACATTGGAAGTCCTAGCCGGAGCAATTAGGCAAGAAAAAGAAAGAAAATGGATATAGATTTGAAAGGAAGAAGTGAAACTGTCACTATTTGCAGATGACATGATTTTATACATGGAAAACCTAAAGAATCCACCAAAAATATTTTAGAAATAATAAATGATTATGGTTAAGTTGCAGGATACAAAATCAACACACAAAAATAAGTTACCTTTCTATACACTAACAGCAAAGTAGCAGAAAGAGAAATTAAGAATACAATCCCACTCACGATTGCAACAAAAAGAAAAAAATGCCTAGGAATAAACTTAACCAAAGAGGTGAAAGATCTGTACACTGAAAATTATAAAACATAGTTGAAAGAAATTGAAGAGACAAAAAGAAATGGAAAGATTCTCTGTGCTCTTGGATTGGAAGAATTAACATAGTTAGAATGTCCATACTTTTCTACAAATTCAATGCAATCTACTGATTCAATGCAATCCCTATCAAAGTTCTGACAACATTTTTCACAGAAATAGAACAAAGACTACTAAAATTTATATGGAACAACAAAATACCCCAAATAGCCAAAGCAACCCTGAGAAAAAAGGACAAAGCTGGAGGTATCACACTCCCTGATTTAAAAATATACTACAAAGCTATAGTAACCAAAACAGCTTGGTACTGGCATGAAAAAAGACACAAAAATCAATGGAACAGAATTGAAAGCCCAGAAACAAACCTACATATCTATGGACAGCTAATTTTCAACAAGGAAGCCAAGAACATCTAATGGAGAAGGGAAAGTCTCTTCAATAAATGGTGTTGGGAAAACTGGACAGCCACATGCAAAAAAATGAAAGTAGACCATTATCTTACACCATACACAAAAATTAATTCAAAATGGATTAAAGACTTGAATGTAAGACCTGAACCATTAAACTTCTGGAAGAAAACATAGGCAGTATGCTCTTAGACATTGGTCTTAGCAGCATATTTTCAAGTACCATGTCTGACCAGGCAAGGGAAACAATAGAAAAAATAAACAAATGAGACTACATCAAACTAAAAAACTTCTGCACAGCAAAGGAAACCATCAACAAAATGAAAAGACAGCTTAACAATTGGAAGAAGATATTTGCAAACCATGTATCTGATAAGGGGTTAATATCCAAAATATATAAAGAACTCATACAGCTCAGCAACAAAAAACTAACAACCTGATTAAAAAATGGGCAAAAGATATGAACAGACTTTTCTGCAAAGAAAGTATACAGATGGCCAACAAGCACATGAAAGGATGTTCAACATCATTAGCTATCAGGGAAATGCAAATCAAAGCTACAATGAGATATCACCTTACTCCTGTCACAATGGCTCTAATTAACAAGCCAGGAAACCACAATTGTTGGAGAGGACGTGGAGAGAGGGGAACCCTCGTACACTGCTGGTGGGAGTGTAAACTGGTGCAGCCGCTACGGAAGACAGTATGGAGGTTCCTCAAAAAATTAAGAATAGAAATATCATATGATCCAGCTATTCCACTGCTGGGTGTTTATCCAAAGAACATGAAAACACGAATGTGTAAAGATACAAGCACCCCTATGTTCATTGCAGGGTTATTTACAATAGCCAAGACTTGGAAGCAACCTAGGTGCCCATCAAGGGACAAATGGATAAAGAAGATGTGGCATATATACACGATGGAATACTACTCAGCCGTAAGAAACAATGAAATCTG
The DNA here is from genome assembly GCF_041296265.1 of Equus caballus. Taxonomy (NCBI): domain Eukaryota; kingdom Metazoa; phylum Chordata; class Mammalia; order Perissodactyla; family Equidae; genus Equus; species Equus caballus. The sequence continues at coordinate 33,201,263 of NC_091705.1, read as the reverse complement.
ACCATTTGTGACAACATGGATGGACCTTGAGGGCATTATGCTCAGCAGAATAAGTCAGAGGGAGAAAGTCAAATACCATATGATCTCACTCGTAAGTAGAAGGTAAAAACAACAACAAACAAACACATAGAGATTGGATTGGTGGTTACCACAGGGGAAAGGGTGAGGGGGGAGGGCAAAATGGGTGATTAGGCGCATGTGTGTGGTGAGGGGTTGTAATTAGTCTTTGGGTGGCAAACATGATGTAATCTACACAGGAATCAAAATATAATGATGTACGACTGAAATTTATATAATGTTATAAACCAATGTTACCACAATAAGTAAATTAATTAAATAAAATACATTGTTAAAAGAATAAAAATGTTTCCTATAAAATAAAATTTAAAGAAAACAAATATCATTTCTACTTTTCATTTTCCTTTTATTTTTATTGTGTTTTAGGTATGCAGAAGAATTTAATTATGATGTTTATTACTAAATATTCTAATTACAAAAGTAAGTACATATTCCACTAGGAGAACTTAGATGGAGAAATGCGGAGAGGCAGAAAAACGAACCAAAGCTAAGCAATTTTGTGTTTATAACCAATATTTTTTTCATATTATGTTAACATGGTATTCTACTGTATATATATATTTCTCTAGCTTTATTTTATTATGATAGCAAATATTCTGTTACAATAATTTTTTTATAATAGAATAGGATATTCTACATACTTTGGTCTGGACGAGGAGTTTCAGGAGAGCTAGGTGTTACAGAGGAGACATGCAGCCTGTGGAGTAGATATATATAAAAGGCCAACTGAAATTGTCTTGGGAGTCATGGAAAGCTGTCTGAAGGTGTATTAGTCAGGGTTCTCCAGAGAAACATAAGCAACAATAGAGATAGATAAAGATCTACATACAGATTTATTGTAAGGAGATGGTCCACAATTATGGAGACTGACAAATCTCAGGAAATGCAGTTGACAAGCTAGAAACCCGGGAGAGCTGATGGAGTGGTTCCAGACTGGAGACCCACAGGCTCAAGACCCAGGAAGAGCTGGGATGTTTCAGTTCCAGTCTAAAGGCAGGAGGAAACCAATTTCCTGCCCCAAAGGCAGACAGGCAGGAGGAATTCCCTTTTATTCAGGGCAAGATCAGCTTTTTTATTCTATCCAGGCCTTCAACTGATTGGATGAGGCCCACCTCCATTAGGGAGAACAATCTGCTTTACTCAGTCTATTGATTTAAATGTTAATCTCATCCAGAAGCACCCTCCCTGAAACACCCCATATAATGTTTGATCAAATATCTGGGTACCCTGTGGCCCAGTCAAGTTGACACATAAAATTAACCATCACAGGAAGTGAAAGGTGTTTCACCTACAGCCTGAGGAACAAGCATTGACCGAACTAGGGAGGTGCGAGTGTGCCTCCTGGGCTGTACAAAGGTTCTAAGGTGGGGGTAAGCTCTGTTCATCCGAGGAGGACCGAAAGGAAAACTGGGTGCCTCATCAGTGAGGGAAAGAAGGCACGCGATGAGGATGGAGATACTGACAGATGCCTGGTCCTGGAACGGCTCCAGGACATGGTGATGAGTTTGGATTTTCTCCGCATACAGTGGATAGTATCTAGAGTATTTTAAGCAGGGACGTGATATGACGCCACTTTCATATTTGAAAAATCACTCTGGCTCCTGTGGGGAGAACGGATTGGTAGAGGTGAACAGAGTGGAAGTGGGGAGGCCAGCACGGAGGCTTACGCGGAGCTGATTGGGAATTTTAATTAGAGCGTTAGGAGAGCAGATAAAGACATGTTTGATGGATTCCAGAGATCTTTAGGATTTGGCATTTGGCTTGCCGTGGCAGGTAAATGGAGGACAGAATCAAAGCTAGCTCCGGAGTGTCTGCCTTCAGAAACTGAGAGGTGGATGGGGGCCAGGGCTGAGATGGAAGCACCAGAGGTTTCCAACCTGGGGAGAAGCTGGGGCGTTCATTAGGGGACATGTGCCTGGGAGACACCCAAGTAGAGATGGTAAGCAGGCAGTGAGGCCATAAGCTAGGAACTCCAAGAAGAGGTCTGGCCTAAAGACATCAACTTGTGACTGAAGATGGCTTCCATTTAGTGGGCACTTCTCTGTGCAAGGCACTGGCCCAGGACCTTGACATGGATTTTCTCATTTTATCCCCACAGCAAGCTTAGGAGGTAGACATAGTAATTGCCCCATCTTATGGACGAAGACACTGAGGCACAGAGAGGTTAAGTAATCAGTTGAAGGTCACATAAGTGCAGAGGAGAGTATTGAACACAGGTAGTCTGTCTCCCATGCCCTGGCATGAGCCCACTATGCTGCTCTGGCTCCTCTCACTGGCACAGAGCAATTTAACATAACGGTTCTCAAACATAAATGTGCATCATAGTCTCCTGGGGGACTTGTTAAAATACAGATTGCTGGGCCCCACCCCAGAGTTTCTGATTCAGTAGATCTGGTGGGGGGGGGGGTGCCGAGACTGCATTTCTAGTAAGTTTCCGGGTGATGCTGATGATGCTAGTCCACAGGCCTCACTTTGCAAAGCACCAGTATAGAGAAAGAAGAGGAAAAGGCCTAAGGAATGCCAACATTTAGTGAGATGATAAAGAAGAGGTAGCAAAGGGAAGAGCACTGACAATAGCTGGCTTGGGGAGTGGGAGGTCTCAGGAGAGGAGGAGCCAGGTATGTAGAATGCTGCTGGGGCATCAGGTGAGCTGAGGATCGAAGAGTGTACTGGAATTTAGTGACAGAGGTCATTGGTGACTTTGTGAGTTTGTTAGGACTTAGGGATCAAATAGAGATTGCTATGGTTTTAGGGCAGAATGGGATGAGGTGATGAATTGGAAATAAGTTTAAGGAACTCTATTGGGTAGAGATCTTATTCGAGCTAGTCTATCACTGAATTTTTATGTCGTTTCCAATTTTCCGTTACTATACTATTTCAGAGAGCATTGTTATATATGCATCAACGCAGATGGGTGTGATTCTTTCAGATAAAATCCTAGAAATCGAGTTGCTGAGTGAAAACTTATTCACATTTTGAGGTATAGAATATAGAGGGCCAATCTGACCTCTAAAATTAACAGTACCAGCAGTCAAGGGAGTTCTTTATGGCCCTGCCCCCTCACCAATACCTGGCATTATTTTTCATTTAGTCTACAACAATACCATATGTCAAAAATCTTACTGTTTTAATTTTCAATTCTTTGATACCTGAAGTGGAACCGTTTTTCATGCTTGCTGGCTACTTGTGTTTCTTCCACCTCCCTCGCACATTTTTCTTTGGAGCCACTCATCTCTTTTCTTATCGATTTGTAAGAACACTTTGTGTATTAGCAGCATCAATCTTGGTTGGTTCTGTCTTTGGCAAATATTTTCCCAGTTAGACACCTACTTTTCAATGTTAATAGTCTTTGAGAATGAGAAAATATTATCTTTTATGTAATTAAATTTATCCATTTTGTAATGGTTTTGTCTTTGCAAGCTTCCAGTGCAAACTTCATAAATATTTACCTAATTTGTAGTGTCATTTTTTGTTTACCTTTGTAGTACACTGAGAGTTTTATTCCATCTGGCATTTATTTGGGGGCAAGGTAGGATATTTTTTGTATCTTTAACCAATTATGCCAATCCTATTGAATAATCCAAGATTCTTTTGCTGCTTTGAAATGCCACATTTAGATTCGGAATTTTTATTTATATCTGTTTGCTTCTAGATATTACATTCTGTTCCATATATACGTCTCCTGTGGCTACAGCCATCACCTCTCCCAATTAGGGGTAAGGAGGTATTCTTCTCCTGTATCTGATTCCGGGGGTGTCTGAGATTTCTCAAGAAGCTGGCTTGGAAGTTATCGTTCTTTTCTTTTATTCTTTCATCATGGCCTCCTCTTTATTATGAATCCAGCAAAGACCCTTGAAGTTTGTATGCTGTTACAGGTTTTCCCTTGTTTATTCCCTTAGTCATTTCCATGAAGAACAGAGATTCTGTTGAAAAGAATGTTCTAGAGATTAGAAAAGAATTATGCACAGAAATGCTGGAGTTATAAATTGGTTTTGCTATATAAGGAGCATCTCCCTCATGTACATTTGGTAGTGAATGTTCAAGACCAATCGGATTACCAAGGAATGGAGTGCAGCTAAATAATAGAAGAGGATTAAGAATGGAACCTTGGAAAACCCAACAAGTGAGGCATTGGGAAGGCCCAGACCAAACAACATACTCAAACATATGGGTATAGAAGTGAGACCAATGTTCATCTAGGAAAGCCAAGGCAAGAGAGGGGTTCCAGAAGGCAGACCTAGGCAACCAGATCCCCATTCAACAAGGAAGGCAATGGAAGATTTTCTCAGATAGTCCAAGGAGCACACCGTAGGTCAACAAGTGAGAAATTGCCAATTCGTAAACTAAACTCCGAGATTCAAACTTCTTTCTGTCACAGATGCAGACAAGAATACTAAAAGCTAGCTTATAACACTAGATAAGCATTGACTAACACATTTTGCATAAGGGGAAAATGCACTTAGTCAAACAAACAAAAAAAATCTCTGTTTAGCCATCCATTTCAAATTTTTATAGAAAATTGTGTAGGCAGCATCAATTATGCTTGGGCAAATTTAGACTAATTAATGGGTTGACTAAGATAATTATTGAAATTTGTCTATGGATGAAAAGAGGAAAGATGAACCATTTAAATTGCTTTTTGTGTGTGCCTGATGACTATTTCTAAAAGAATGAGCCCACTGGGAAGTGTGTGAAATGGGAGGGGTCCAGCTCTTTGCAGGGTATGATGATAGAGTAACAAGGCAGATGTTTTAATCAACACACCAGGAATAATGCCTTAAAAAGTCTAATATGCATAAATACATAGAACATACACCTTCTATAGAGGAATATATAATTTATTGAGGGTCAGCAATGTGCAAGAACTCTCACAGATGTTTTATGTAAGTGAGTACCTTTCTTCTATTGAAAACAACCCCATAAAGAAGGTATCATCATCCCCAATGTATAGACGAGGCTCCTGAAGCATAGAGAGGTTAAATAGGTTACCGGTGTACACACCCAGTAAGGGAAGAACTGAGTCCAGCTCCATCTCTTCAAAGAAGCCTTCCTCGGTAGTAATTCACTTCTTGCAATGAGGAGGCCATTGCTCAAATCAGACTCCAACTCACTGAGAAATGCCTTCAAAACCCAGTGTTTGACCTACCATGTGTCTTCCTTATTTCTTTGCAGTCACACCAAAATTTTGAAAAATATTTTCTGGATCTTCTTTTTTACATTCCAAAGACCTAAGCTTGTGCCATTTCTAAAAATTTGATCTACCTGTAGTGGATGAAGCTAGGCTCCACGTTGAAGCAGTTCCAAAATGGAATGTCCAATGTGTTGGGAGCTGAGGTGGCCTGTTTGAACCAGTGTGAGTGTGTGCCTAGGCAGGAGACAGCGTGGCTCAATAGGAAATGATTCAGCTTTGTATCAGGAAGACAACTGGCTCTACCATTTATTGGCTGTGTGACCTTGGGCAGGCCATCTGTTCTTTTGATTCAATTGATAGAAACCCAACTCAAAAAAACCTTAACCAAAGGAATAACTTTATGGCTCGTGTAATTAAAAAGTTCAGGGGTAGGATTTGCCTTATGTCTTTCTTCTATTTTTTCACTCTCCTACTCTCTGCTTCTCCTCACTCATATCACTGCTTTTCTCTTTGTTATCTTCGTTTGCCAGGGGACTCCCATCAAGAAATTGGAAAGGTGGTCTGGAGATACCTCCGTCTTTCATAGCAAACTCTGTTGCCCTTGCTGAGGTCACATTCCTACCCCCGTGTCAAGAAAGTTGGGAAAGTGATTAGCAACGGAGGAGAGTGACAATTCACAAAAGCAAGGGGTGTACAGAAGGCAAAACAGTAGATAACTATCCACTATGAAACAATCATTTCTTCATCTACAAAATGGCTTTGAGATTTATCTTGTAAGCTTGGTTGTGAGTGTAAAGGATAATAAATGAGGAGGGCTTGGCACATAGTAGTTGTTCAATTAACGGCTCCCATGATTTCTGAATTTTGAACCAGCCCGTAGTCCCTCCCAAAATTACGAAATTTCAAACCATTCACAAGTCATGCCATTTTTAATTTGAAGCAATTTGAACTTTGTCTAAGCGCTTTTGGCTAAGTTCAAAGTTACTCATTCAGTGAATTGAGAGAGATTCTTGAGATAGAATTGAATCAGGGTGGGTCTTTGCCCTTGAGAGTATCCTGACCTAGTACCACAATTTTCCCCAGTGACGTTGAGATACCCTAAGCATGTCTGATCAATGGGAGAGGAGGCAGTGGGTCACAGTTAGCTGTTGGAAATTGTACACAATGTAAACTCCAACCTTTCCTTCCATTCTGTAGGTGTGGTGAGGGCCTGTTACTGAGGGAAATGCATTTACATAGGGTTCTAGGCAGGTGAATAAGCAGATGCCTCTTCACATGGATACTTTTACAATATTCGTTCAATATTTATTTCATAGAAGTAAGATGAAACTGGCTTTCCTTTTGACCTCTGGTGCAGGTAGTTGAGTTAATGACATGCCTTCATTTATGACATATAATCACAGACCCCTCTCTAATTTCCTTTATTGAGTCGCTCCTTTATATGGCTGTTCTCCTCTCCCATTTCCCTCCCTCCCCCCCAGTGCCTTTTTATTGCATTTAATTTACATTCCTTTGTCTTGTTCTGGGAAAATGCACTTTATTATTTTGAATAGTTTGAATTTACTCACATGAATCATTTATAACTCAGTCTGTTTCATCCTTTTTTTCAAGCAGCACTCTATTTTTTAAGTTTCATCTGGGGTAGTATATGTGCATTTCATCCATTACTTCCAACCCTTGCATTATAGTCTTCACCGTTCTTATCTACTCCCCCAGAAGGGAGACCCAGATTGCCTCCAGATCACCCCCACCACATAGGACATCCTGCTATACTTTCACTCATGGAGCTCTGTGAGAAGGTCTTTGGACTGAAAATCAGGATTTGAATTTTTGGGTCACAGATTACATTAGTTGGACTAAGTACTGAAGATTGTTTTCCAAAATTTCTGACCTGTCTACACTCGCAGAGCTGTGGGTGGGTTTTCATGTATCCCCACAACTCCGCCCATAGCACTGTCTAGCATTCTTATACTTTTGCCAGTCTATAAAGTGTAAATGACAGTACATTGTTTGAATTTTCATTTCTCTGATTACTAATGAGTTTGAGCATCAATCCAATACTTATTAACATTTTGGGTTTCCTTTTCTGTATTAATCATCTAGTCACATAACTTCTGCCTGTTTTTTGGAGGAGGGATTCCTGTCTTTTCTATTAAATTTTCACGAGTTGAATTTATATTCTAGATATTATTCAGTTGTCAATTTTAGACATTGCAAATATCTTTTCTCAATCTGTGTTCTGTTTCCACTGAACATGAATCCATAATTTTTATAGAGTAAAATTCCTCAATTCTTTGCTTTGTGATGTGTGCCTTTAAAGTTTTAAGAAGTCCTCCATCCTTGAATAACAAAGATATTCTCCTATATTTTCTTCTATTAACTTTATTGTCTTACTTTTCAAGTTTTGGTATTTGATCCACTTGGAATCCATCTTTGTATGTTGTGTTTTATTTTTCTCTGTAGGGTGAGCCCATATTTTCAATACATCTATTAATCTGTCCATTGCTTATTCATTGATGTACAATTTAACCTTTAGCATATAATACATTTTTATATTTGCAGTGGTCTGTCTCAGAGCTTGCTGTTCATTCTGCTGTAACTGTGCCCTTTTACTCTGTCTCAGAATTCAATAGGGCAAGTCCCCATGCCCCCTTAACTAGTCATGGACTTTTATTCTTTCTTATAAATTTTAAACTAAGTTTAGGCAGTTCTCAAAAGAACCCAATCAGAATTTGTATGAGATTGCATTGAGTTTTTAGATTAATTTAATAAAAATCTGGCATATTTGTTATATCATTTCATCCCATCCAAGAATGTGAAATGACTGGATTTTTTTCAATTTTTCCGTGTCCATTATTAGATTTTTAAAAATTGTCTTCGTAGGTCTTGTGAGCTCCTGGTTAAGTTAATTCTCAGATATATTATAGCTTTCAGTGCTAGAGTGTATGGTATCTTTTTTTATTGTGTTTTTTAGTTAGTTATTGACGGTGTTGAAAAATGCTATTGATTTTTCTGAGTTGATATTGTATTTGGCTACCGAGTAAGACTTTTATTGATTCTGATATTTGCTGATTGTGTTACATTTTCCGTATATATGATTGTATTATCTGCAAATAATGACAATTATATTTCTTCTCTTCTAATATTTACGTCTCAGTCCGTTTCTTTCTTCGATAAACAGATCCAGCGATAGTGGGTATTTTTGACTTGTTTCCAATCTTAAAAGGAATATTTCTAAAGTTTCCCCAAAATGTATACTATTTGTTGTAGGTTTTAGGTACATAACCTTTGCCAAGTTAAAATGTTAGCTTTTATTCTTAGCTGCTTAGAGTTGTTTTATCACAAGTAGAAGTTGAGCTTTATCAGGTTTTTTGTTCTGTCACTTGGGGTAATATTATCATTTTTCTCTTTCAGTCTTTTGGGGTTTTTTTTGTGTGTGTGAAGAAGATTGGCCCTGAGCTAACATCCATTTCCAATCTTCCTCTTTTCGCTTGAGGAAGATTGTCCCTTAGCTAACATCTGTGCCAGTCTTCCCCTATTTTATATGTAGGACGCTGCCACAGCCTGGCTTGATGAGTGGTGTATAGGTGCACGCCCAAGATCTGCACTTGCAAACCCTGGGCTGCAGAAGCAGAGCGCATGAACTTAACCACTATGCCACCAGGCTGGCCCCTCTTTCAGTCTGTTAATGATGTGATTTGTGTTCCTGAGACTCTACCTGCTTTTCTATCAGTAAAAATCCTATTTCCTTATATGTAAAATAAAGGTTCTATTACCTGCTATGAATGTAAAGTCTTTAACTATAAATCTTTAATTCTTTCATTTTACAGTGTTTCTGCCACTCATACGTGGAGAACTGAAGTCACTCACATTCATTAAGAAAAGGAAGGACATGTGAACATAGGCACATAGTATCATTCAAAATTAATTTTAATGTTTCTTGCTTTCCATGTCAGCAAAATATTTTCCACTTTTCTGAACTTCTTGCTTACTCTACAACATCTAAGCTGGCTTATTAAAAAGTTTTAAATTACTTTAGCATGTTGTTTTCTAAATAAGTAATACGTTTCTGAGGCTCAAAATTCAAAAGGCACAATAGAGCGTACAATAAAAAGTAAATTTCCCTCCAGTCTATGTCCCTCAGCTGCCCAATTTCCTTTCCTCTGGTTAGGCAGCGGACAGAGCTGAGCAGCAGAGGGATATTTATGCATATGTAAGCAGGCATGCACATAGAACCTCCCAACACCTTTTTGTAAACAAAGACATTAATAAATCTACTATTTAGTACCTTGCTTTATTCACTTATCAATATAGCTTGGAAATCACTCAATTACATAAAGAGCTTTTTTTATGGCTGTTTAGGAGTGCATGATATGGATGTAATTTAATGAATTAACAGTCCCCTGCTAATATATAATCATTTGCAGCCATTTGTCCTTATAAACATGATTTCATGTGTGTGTGAGTATATTAGTAGGAGAAATTCTTAGAAGAGGAATTGTTGGCTCCAACGTGGTTGCAGATGTAATTTTCCTAGATTTGCCAAATTATCTTCTCCGTAGAGATTATATCATGTTGCAGTTTTTACATGAATGTGTAAGAGAGCTTGTTTTCTCTAAATTCTCACCAGCAAAGTATACTATACACATTTTTTACTTCTCCAATATGATATGTGAAAATTGTATCTCAGTAAAATGTCATTTTATATATCTGAAATTGTCAATTAATTGGAGCATCTTTTCAAGTGTTTTAAGAGTCATTAATATTTTTCTTACCTGGAAACTATCCTGTGCTTATTTTTCTGTTGGGTGGTTGTGCCTTATTTTATTGATTTGTAGTAGTTCTTTCTATATTAGGAAAACTATATTATCATTTATTCCAGTTTAAAAGGCTTTGACTTAGCTTTATAGTGGTTTTAGCCTTCCAGATTATTTTTAATTTTTGTGACATACCTTGTATCAATCTTTCCTCCTACGAATTCTGGATTTTGTGTCCTACTTGGGCCTCCCACACTCCAAGTTCTCAATAAACGACAGTCTCTTCTGTTACTTTTATACTTTCATCTTTTGCATTAAACTTTTGATTCTTTGATCCGTCTGAAGTTTACCTTCCTGTGAAGTATGGATCCAACTGCATTTCTTTTCCCTTAAGTGGCCACCTAGCACTATTTACTAAATAATTTATCTCTTTTCCCATTGATTTCCATTCCACCTTTATCATATTCTAAATCCATGCTGTATTTTGATCTATGTCTATATTTTTGAATGTATTCATTTTGTCTACTAGTATCCCAGAATCATACAGCTTTATTAAAGAAACTGAAATATGCTTGAATCTCTTGGAGAGCTAGTCCACACCCCCTGCCCCTCTTCCTCCAACATAATGCTCTTCTTCTTAGAGTTGTCTGATATTATTAGTTGTTCATTTTTTGTATGAAATTTAGAATCATCTTCTTGGTGTTTTTATTGGGATCATGTTAAGTTTGAATTAACCTAGGGCGTGTCGACATCATATTGTGCAGTTTTCTTTATACTTGTAATTTTTTATCCAAGTTATACATGCACATGGTTGAATTGTTCTTCAGTCTACCTTAGGCATAAGTGTAGCCCCCATGCCCTCTCTCACCCGGTAGCAAGCACTTTTCACCTGCTCGCGATTGTGTTGATCCCATGTTTCTAAATTAGCAACTTTTATTGATGCTTGCAATTTTTCCATTTTACCATTATCTATTAACTTCTCACTGGAGAAGATGATTTAGCTCTCCTGGCCCCCACCCTCTACACAACACCCACACAGGCATCCTCCCCACCCACCTTCCCCATCCTTCCAATAAGTTATATCTTAATGTTGGTTAGATCAACATCCAGTGTTTACAATATTTTGACTATTTAAATGCCATTCAAAACTGAGCCATGCAGTAAATTATGATCATTTTCCCTTCCTGCACAACTATTATGCTTTCCCTGAAGCTAATATTTGCCTCGTTTATGGTTTGTTTGCTTCATTTTTATGTTTTTATTACTAATTCAGCCCAAAATTCTTTGCCAATTATCTAAAGCTCTTCTCAAAATATTCAGATGCTTCAGTTATTTTTTCAATTTCATCCTCCTACAGAAAGCTCTCCAGAGCCTCTGACCTCTTCTACTCCGGTGTTTTGCTCTCTCTGCCTGGTGCACAGCTGTCAACTTGGAATCCTCCTTCACCATCAACCCAAGAATTCTCTGTGCTCCACTCCCATGTCAGTGCTCCCGTCTCCTCTGACTCCCTTCTTGTTTTACTGCCTTGTCTTGGAGGAACACTTGCATCAGCAGCTTCCTGAGGAAATGTGTCCAGGAGATCAATATATGAAGAACTTCCATACTCAATCCTTGCACTGATTAACGATTTGACTGGACATAATTTCCTTTGCTCCTTTGAAGGCATTGCTGCATTACTTTCCAGCGCCCAACGTTGCTTTTGAGAAGACTAAATCGATTCTGGTGCCTGATTATGACCTGCTGCCCACTCACTGCCCAAACTCGTAGGATGCTATAAATGTCTCATAGTTCTAAAATTTCACAATTAAATGCTTTAACGTGAATCATTTTTTATCCGTTTATTTGGTTGGGTGCATAGTGGGCTATTTCATTCTGGTAATACACATTCTTTACTTCTCAGAAATTTTCTTCAGTTCTTTTGCTAATTTTTCCTGCTCTTCATTTTCTCTGCTTTCTTTTCCTGAAACTTTATTATTTGGATGTTGGAACTGCTGGATTGGTCCTCTAGTACTCCTGTTTTTGCTATTTTTTAAATCTTTGGCTTTTTTGCTCTACTTTTCAAGAGATCTCCTCAGCTTCATCTTCTTAACCCTCCCATTGAGTTTTAATATATACTACCATATTCTTAATTTCCAAGAGTTCTTTATTGTTTCTTGAATGTTGCTTTTTTCCTAACATTTTCTTCAGTTTTACCATATGTTTTCTTATCTCTCTGGGGATATTAATGATAGTTTTGTTTTGTTTAATTTATCTTCAACCCTGAATAGTCCGTTTCCTCCAAATTGCTTTATTCTGCTTGTTTGTTTTGATGTTTGTCTCTCATGTTCGATGCTTTCCCCAGATGTCTAAATCTGGTGTGAAATTTTGAGACAGACTGAGACAAGTCTGGTGGGGGAGGGGTCGATTAGAGAGGAATTAAAGAAATAGATATATTGAAGTTGATCACTGATTTAAGCAGGGGGAAAATGAAGAAAGAGATGGTGATTCTCTAGTTTTTTGATTCACTGACATCAGAAACAGTAGGAAAGAGAAAAATATTTAGTGAGGGAAATGCTGAGTTTGGGTTTTGTGTGGCATATGGCTTTTTTCCCCTGGTAAAAAGTTTGGCAAGTAAAACCAATTCTGTGTGCAGTGTTTTCACGTAATTCTCTGGCAATTCAACGTGCACATTTCCAAAATCCAAACCTTTCGGCCCAGATCCACAGTAAGTGTGTACCCAGCTCCATGCCTCTCATGGAGACACAGAGGTGAGGCAATCCATCAGCAAATTCTGAGCCTTCCTGAAAGCCATGCATTGTAATTAGGATCTGAGGATACAGCAGCGAGAACACCATAGCACCTGACCCTAAGCTCCTGTTGCCAATGGAGGAGACTGGTCCAATAGTGTCGGTAAAATAGAAGTTTGTTCATATCACTGTGAAATACCAGAGGAGCAGAATTAGAGATAACTCAATCGATTATCAACATTTGGACCTTTTGTTGGAAAATGAATGGGAGTTTACCAAATTGCAGTGAAGATCCGAGAGGATAATGAAGTAGAAGTATGAAAGGGTCTCTGGGAGTGGGGCAGGAGACAGGGTGCTAGAAGTGACAGATTACGATCAGTGAAGTAGCCCAGATGAATAGTTAGAATATCTGTCTGCCTTTGTCTAATACACAGCATACTCACGAGTCATGAGAGGAATAAATAAGAACATCAAGATGTCCCTATGGGAGCCAATTGTCTCACCCTCTCTGTACTGAGCAATAATGCTCCTGATGATGGCACAGGTTAGTCCCCAGGTGGCCTTATGTGTAATATTTCTGAGTGGCCAATTAATTCTGCTAATCACATTAGGAACAATTAGCAAGATGCTCCTCTGATTAGGGGGACATGGTCAAGAGGCTCTTATACACTTGCATTTGCTGAAAAAGATGTCCTCTCTTTGCAGAGCTTGTTAATTTCTGCCAACAGGGGACATGAGATTTAGCCCAAAAGAACCCACTCTCTCACCCTCTCTCTAACCCTGATGACACTTATAAAAGAAGAGACAATCTGATAATTAATATTGCTCAGATTTCAAAGAAGACTTGGAGAAGGAACCTTGATGCATGTGTGTCACGTTGGGTACCTTGGAACATTTCACTGGGAGGCATGGAGCTTGGGGAGCTCAAGCTCAACAGCCCTGCAGTTCACCCTGGCTCCAGAATTTACTACCTCTATAACCTCAGGCAAACCTTTATTTGTTCTGTTGTTGTTATTTTTTATCTCTGTGCCTCACTTTCCTCATCTGTAAAATGAAGATTGTAATAGTACTCACTTCATAGGAATATTGTGAGAATTAAATGTGTCAAAGCATTTAAATGTTGGAATGATGCCTGGCACATAGTTAGTGCTCAGTCGATGTTTTCATTATTACTATTGATTCAGGAATCTACTTTGAGAATCAAAATATTGGGATTAGCAGGCCACACTGGTGGTGAAGTTTATGATGATCATCCAGACCCAAATCTAGTTCTTTAGTTGTGCTCCCTACCTTGTTTCAGACGTCAGTAAGGAGTAAGCCGTTACCCGTGGGGTCCAAGCATGGCACACTGCATTGTAATGGGTGTTGATCTTTCTGCTATTCTCACTGGACTGTTATGCAGTCAAACAGAGAACACATCTATCTTGTGCCCTGTTGTATCCCCAGTACCCTGCATGGTGCCCGGGATACAGGCAGTGCTCAAAGATTTGTTGAATGAATGAAGAGATGGCAAGAGAACTGAAATTGGAGGCTCAGTCGGTTTTAAATCCTGTTCGTTCCTTACTAATTGGGCAAATTGCTTAAGCTGAACCTCACTTTCATCAGCAGCAAAATGAAGACGATCATCCCTATTTCAGTTAAAAAAAGTATACTTTTTTTTACTTATACAAGTACGCTAACTAGAGTAGATACATTGAAGCTTATTTATTAAGTGATTTATTTTATTTTGAAAGAAAATGAAGACTCTGAGTTAGCACCTAATGGATTATTATTATTACTATAATTATTATTATTTTACCTAAGTAAGTAAGTACATAAATCATATGTGAATATATACTCACCTTATAAAAAATTAGAACGGGTCAGATAATACCAAGTCCACTTAGACCTGTGGCCTCCCCGATTGCTTCATAGGTACCACGCTTATCAGTGTAAAAGGCCTAATCAAACGCATTTCATACAGACATATGCATCTGTAAAACCTATGGTCATGTTTGAGGGTTTTTTTTTTAACTTAGATGATATTTGTGTATATTCTAGAACTTGTCTCTGCTTCTTGGAGAATATTCCACATAAAGGATCTACCATAGTTATTCAATCATGACTCCTTCAATAGACATTTAGGTTGGCTATAATATTTTACCGTTACCAAAATAAACACTTTAATGGTGCTCCCCCAACCTGCTTCTTGGGGCACAGGGTGTCTCCCTTGGGCATGTAGAAGTAATAGTTTAGATTTTTCTAGGTCTTGTCAAATTGCCTTCCAACGTGGCTCTACTAATTGATGCTTCCACCAGCGGTGTAAGAGAGTGTTGATTTCCTTTCATCTTTGTCAACACTTGATATTACAGGAATATTTTCATTTCTGCCAATCTGATGGACCAAAAATGGTATTGCATCTGCTCTACTAATAGAGAAGTTGAGCATCTTCTCGTGTGTTGTGATGGATGCTTTGTGCGCGTTCTCATTCAATCTTGAGACAACCCAGTGAGTGAACTGTTACTGTCTTCATTTTACAGATGCGTAACCACAGGCCCGGAACAGTCATAACATCTCCATAGCCCACGAGGTTAATAATGGTGAAATGTTCACATAAAGGAGTGCAATGTCTCCTGACAGGTGTGCTGAGGTAGAGTAAAGAAGGGTTAGGAGCTGAAAGTAGAATAAAAATCATTAATAAGGATGTTGGAGCTAGACAGCCTTAGGTTCAAACCAAGAGGTCCCAAATCGCCAGCTGTCTGTCATTGGGTGAGTCATTCATCCCTTGGGAATATCAAGTTTTGACTTCTGTAAAATCAGAATAAGATTTATCTCATGGCATTGTTGTAAAGATTAAAAGATAATGTACAGGGCACAGGCAGCTTTTGAGAAACATTAGCTGCTCTTTCGCTTTGAAAAAGAAAATCTGCCTGGCACATGGGAAGCTGCTGCTTATGAAATCGTTAAATGTTGACACATTTGGGTCCATGCCCCTAGGAGAGCTCTCAGGCTTCTGCCTGGTGGGCCGTTTGTTTTTGTCTTAAACCTATTCCAGGGAGTTATTCTTTCCTCTATGAGAGATTCTGAGGAATAACCAGACTAGCCAACCTTAGTGAGGCTCCAAAGCCCCCTGTTGGTAGATAGGCTAGGAATCTGTATGCCCAGTTTACAAAGGCAGTCATTGAGACCCAGAGCAGTGAAGTGACTTCTGACAGTCCCTGCTGTCTATGTGCAGTCCCTGATCTGTTCCAGCTACTCCTGGTGGGCTTGAAGTGGGTACTGGGTCTCCAGCTCCCAGCTGAATCAAGCTTACTTCAAAAGTAGCCCTGCCATGGGTACCCCTCAGTCTTTTTATGCAAGGCACCATCACTGCTGGGACCTTTCTGACACACTGACTTGGCGGTCCCATCAGCCTCTCACTCTAATTTGGTACCTACCTCAGGCTGCAAACCCCTTTTCTCCCTCAAAGCTTAGCACTGATGGAGCTGCAAGGACAGCAACATTTTTATTGAGTACTCACTGTGTGCCAGGGGCTTTGTGAATAGCTCCTTATTTACTAGCTGTGTGACTTTTGAGCAGGCTCATTAACCTCCTTTTTCCTCTGTTTTCTCACACTGCACAGTGGGTATTGACAGCAGGGCTCACTTCATATGGATAGTGGGAAAATTCAATGAGATAGTGCATATCAGATATTTAGCACAGCACCAGATGCATCATGGGTGCTCAGCAAGCACTCACCATTGTTGATATGCTCCTTCCATCCCCACATCACCTGTGGTATAGGCGTGATGCTTAGTCCCATTTTACAGAGGAGACAATTGAGGCAGAGTGATCACATGGCAGCCAGTAAATAGAGAAACAGGCATGTATACCAGGTCTAGAGGGTAAGGCAGCCACAGAGGGAGGACGAGCATGGCTTTCAGCATGGAAGACACCAGTGATAATGTTGATTAAGATGTAGCTGTGTTGTTTGGGTGTGGTCTCTAGGACTCCAATTCTGCACTTTGTCCTTGATATCTGTGTCATGCAAGATGCTCTCCTTGTGGAAATCCATATACACTTTCTGCTGGAATCTCCTTGCCAAGGACTCAGAAGAACTTTCACGGCTGGACATTGGCATAGTGAAAGGTCCCAAGGAAGAGACAGTAAAGGCTGTGGGAGGCGCAAATGCTGAAAGATTCAAACAGACATAGCATGCCTAATTTCCTTCCCTGACCCTCACCATCACTGGCCTGAAGGGAGGGAACATGGTTCCCTGTCTACTCACCTTTGGTTTCCCAGGTGAGTCCAGCCCACTCTCTCCTGACCTGCCTCCCCACCTGTGTGACCCTGTCTTCTCTCAGTGCTCCATGCAGATCTCTAGGGAGAGTGCAGATGTGGTCAGAGAGGGCAGCCAGCTAGAGGAGGGGTCACAAGGTTGGCAGCATGTATGAGAAGGTGGCCAAGCTTCCAGCATTTTCTCAGCAGGAGAGGAAGGCAGCTAATGCTCCAGAGACGTCTCAGTGCCACGCCCCGTGCACCTTCACCCAGTTCGCCTGCACAACAGCCATCGTCTTCAGTTTACAGAAGGCATTGAGGCCACCTGCCTGCCCATGGGTAAGCACAGAAGCTGTAACAATGAAGGCAAATGCCTAGAGAACATTCTCCATGACTAGATACTCTTGAGGCATCTTATTTTGAGGCATTATCCTTCACAACCTTTACCCCCTTGAGGTAGGTGCCATTATGTTCATCTCTATTTTATTGATGAGGAAACAGAGGCACCAAGAGGTGACTTGCCCAAGGTTGCATAGCTAGTAATGGCAGAGCCAGGATATCAACCTGAGTCCATTCTCTCAATTGTGATGCTCACCTGTACAGTAGGCAAGTGCACACTCAAAGCAAGATATACTGTCCTTCTGGTCCCAGCCTCCAGCCTATGCCTGGTTTCCAGGCAGATGATTGATGGAAAGGCATAGCTGTGCCCTGTCAGCATCCTCTGTGGCCTTCAGAAAGAAGAGCAAGATCCTTGAGAGGGACACTCACTGCCCAGCCAGGAAGGACCCAGGGTTGAGAGCTGGCAGTACGCCCATGTGTGATTACTGGTCCTGCAAAGGAACACTGAGTCTGTGGAACAGGCCAGCCCAAATTCCTCCGCTTGATTCTCTGGAATCAAATTAGGCTGGTGAATAAGCCAGTGGCATTTTCATCAATTTCTCAGCCTTCCCTTGGAACTGAGCCTGATTTCCTCGGCCTCCTGCAACGCTGCCTGCTGTTCGCTTAGCAAACCCGCTCCCGGAACCAGCCCTGCGTTAGTAATGCACTGGGGCTACGTGGTGGAGGGAAGATTACAGGTATTAGAGGCCATTTAGGATCATTTAGAATCGAGCTGTTTTCTGAGCAGGCAATTAACCCAGTTGCATTAAAGGAAGCTGCTGGGGCTCCCGCACCTCTCCTTGCATTAAGAGGGGGATTTGGGAGGCTTCTGTTAGATGACTTTTGTAGCTACCTCTGGGGCTCAGTGGGGCATCATATTTCGAGGGGGTTCTGGGGGCCTCTCCTCCCAGAGCTGTAGGTCTGCTTTGGGAAGGAGGAGAAGTCTGTGTTGAAAGGATTGGGTTTGTACCTGGAGCCCATGGATCGTCAAGCTTAAGCACCTCCCAGGGTCTCCTGACAAAAGTTGGGGGGAACGTCTCAGGTCTGGGGAAATGGTCTGGGGCCTAAAGCAGCAAATACACTTCCTCAGGGCCTTCTCCTTCATTTAAGAGGGAGCTGGCCACAGTTGCGTGGAGCCCTTTTTTAGAAGGTGTGAATGGATCCCTGAAGGACTCTAGAATGATGCCATTCATTGAAAGACTGCGTGCTGAGCACATGTGCACCCGCTATATCAGCCTCAGAAACAACTCTGTAAGGTAGGGACTACAGAGACAGAAACTGAGACTCAAAGAACTTACCGAACTTGGGACTTGAACCTGTAAACCCCTGGTGGCTGACCCCACATCCCAAGCTGTATGCTTCCTCCATGGGTCTGTATCCAGGAGGCTCCAGTCCCATCCCAGGCATAAGACAGACAAAGGGTCAACACAGCATGGCCTCCTCTCTTCCCTGTAGCCTTGGCTATCCCAAACCAAGTTACATGCACTGTAACTCTATCACCACTCACCCTACACCACAGTGGTATTGTCTGTTTAGACATCTGTATAGCTCACCAGACCCCCATGAGGATAATAGCCCTGGCATGCCCATTTTTCTAGCTTCAGCATGTGGCAGACAGACAAAAGCACCATTGCTCAGATAACACACGCTTGGCCAAGTCTCTTCCCTTTTCTGTATCTTAGTTTCTCTTTCAGTAACGTTAGAGGACTAGACTCCATGCTGATGTCTGGGCTCCCCTCCATCTCTGATGTGCTGTGAAGCTATGCATTTGTAGGACTATTGGAGGGTAACCAATGTCTATCCAACATAAAGACTGTCTCCTTGGAGTGAGCACATACTCCACCGGAGTCCTGGAAGTCCTTGCTTCTGTACTTGGTCTCTTGCATGTGGCATTATTCTTGAGCATCTAACCATAGTTTGGATTCCACTGACAGCTACTTGTTATGGTTGTCTACACTCCAAAATTAAATTTCCACTAGCAGGAATCAAGACGGCCTGGTAACTCAGAGGCATGCAATACATACTTACTAAATGAGTGCCCTAGAATGGCCGTTGACTTTCTTATTAACATCCCCCACGGTGAGTCAGGAACATCTGCTATCCTAGAGTAAATAATGATAATCAGTAAGAAGGTAATCAATTTATAGAAGCCTCCTTTCTTTCTCAATTTCTAGTGATGCCCTTTTGAGTATTCATAATCCCTTTTAACAAAGTTCACTTTGTCCACCCACCAACAGGTAAATTTTCAATTTTCTATCTTTGTTCTGTTCTTCTGAATACAAAAGGAGATAAGACTCATTGCCACATGCTAATATTTCAGAACATCTCAGCCTTGCTTAAACGGAAAACTTTTACCCCTGAAGAAAACGACCGTTCACAATTCAACATTTATTAATGTCTCCCTAACTTTCAGATTTTAGGTTACCAACTTTTCTAGATTCTAAAAAAGGTACTTCCAAACCAAAGGCGGGTCAAAGCTATATGCCACCAACAGATGGCAGTGGGAGCTATACTTGGGCATTTTAGTGTTAGTGATTAAGTTGGTTGCTTCTGTTTCCATCAAGCGTTTCCTGGGTTTCGTGTTGGGTGTGAGGTGTAGGGCACTGTGCTGGGCACCGTGTCATAGGGAGGAGTCTAGGGCCGTGTTTCTCCAAGCGTGTTCCAGGGACACTGGTCCAATTTATCTTCTGTTCTTGTTTAAAAAGCAAGAACTTGGCCCTACCCCAGCCCTGCCAAAACAGAAGGAGTGCTTGTGGATGCCTGACTTATGTCCCTGCTAACGTGGATGCCTGAATCTCACCCTCTATCCCCTTCCATTTGGCCTTTCTGACAGCTTGGGGTGATGATTGGACAAGCCAATGGGTCAGAATGAAGCCTGGGTCCACAGAACCCTTGTTCCACTGGAAAAGCACAGATATTTTCACAAACATGAAGGAGAAGACAAGATAACATTGTAATCAGGACTTCCATTTCTCCCTTTCCCAAATTGGCCTGATTACCTCCTCTTCTCACCATAAGTCTGATCCCAAAGGTCACCTTTTCTGAAAAGCCTTCCCAAAGATGTCCAGGCTAAGCTAACTGCTCTCTCTTCAATGCACATACGGTAGTTTGTACCTCCCCCAAATATAACAGAACATATTAGGTTACTATTATCTGTGTCTGACTCTCCCACTAGGCTCTACACTCCTTATGGATGGGAGCCATGTTGCACAGTGCCTGGCTTGCAGCAGACATGCAGTAACTGAGGAATGATGGCTGGATGAGTTAGAGAGGGTTCATAGGACTGTTTGGTTGGTCCCCACATTCTGTAAAAGAAGGTCATTCTAGAAGCTGTGATCTCCCTTCAGAATTATGTATCTGGTCTTGGTTTCAGTGAACCACTTCTAATTTCTCATCAGCCTATATACATGCCCTTTCTTTTCTCAAAATAGATGAAATCATTTAGCGGCTAGAAGCAAATAGCAAGTCTACAGCCTTATAAAATCATCCAGTATCAACATAGCTCAATCTAGCAAACAGGCTTGATCTGCTCATGGACAAGAAGGCTTCTAGCAACATTTTCTAGCCAACGGCTGGTGAAGAAATGGAGGGACAAGAAAGCACAGAGCCAAGGAGGAGAGGGGAGAAGCTAAATAAACCCATCAGTAGCTCATGTATTAATATTTCAATGAAAAGTCTATTCCTTGCCCAGATGACAAAGACATCAAGTCATCTTTTGGCCCTAACAAGTTGCTCAGGAGCAAAAGTGATTTCTTCAAGATTTTAAAATGGACTTTGAGCTGGGCCCCCAGAGGCTGTTTCCAAACTTGATGGTAACCACTAACATCAGTAGGCTCCTCCTTCTCCCATTCCTCCCTCCCCACTTGTGGGTGTTCTTGTTTCTCAGACGTCAGACAGCTCATCAGACCTTGCAGTCTCAAGGCATCTCTCCCATGCTATTCACTGAGGCTATTTGACCTCAAAACAGTCTTTCTTACCTTGGCCAAACAGATCTTTTAACTAATATTCTTTTTGGGGTTCTGCCCTTCCTCTTTGAGTTCAGCAATTATGTTCCACACGTCTCTACTGAGGACCTACAAAGCGGTACACACCATGCTAGGACACTGTCTAACTCCATCTTACAGGTGAGGAAATGGGATAAGGGTTATGCACTGAAAATGGAGCAAGTAAATTTAGAATAACAAAGGTCAGTTCTGTCTCACGTAGAGGGTCAGAAACTTATTTAACTTCTTTCTACAAGAGCTAGGCCTGGCAGGAAGTGTAAAAGGATTCAGAAAAACAGTTTTGACAGACTGATGAGTGACAGCACCATAAATGGATAGTGGCCGTGTTTTATGGGAAAAAAAATATATTAGGGCGCAAAGCCTACAGATTAGATGTACTTTCTAAGAGCAAAAGCCCAATTGTTTAAAAAACGAGATTATCCCTGAAAATTCCAAAATAAATGGCCTGGAATTTTGTACTATTGAAGTTGAAATATCTAAGTTCTATAATGTTGAAGTAGAGACATCTAAGCCTATACAACCGTAAAATGCAATTGATTTGATATCTCTATGTTTATATTTTAGGGATTTAAAACTGTGATCCTGTGAGGAATCAGATAATAAACTGTTTTAAAAGACTTTTCAGAGTTTGCACATAATAGTAATAGAGGCTACGTGTAGCATTGGCCATCGTGAGGATGAAACTTAGAGTAATATGTAACATATATGTGATCCATCTGAGACCCAGAGTCAAGCTATCCAGGCCAGGACCATGAGAAGTGGTACAGGATACAAAAATTTCCTTGGCTCCACGCAAGTGGGTTTGAGTTTAAGAGCTCTTGTCTTTGACTCAAAATATTTAATCATTCATTTGTGCTTTCATCTAACACATACTTACTGGATATCTCCTATATGCCAGGCACTGTGAGAGGTGTTGGGCAAATACCATCATGTAAATATAAATAAAGACAACATGATGCTATTAGAATGTACACACAGAGTTATTTGGCCTGTTTCGAGATCTATGAGGGCTACCCAAATAAATGAAATTTGGGCTGAGTTCTGAAGAGTAAATAGGCGTTAAAAGGCAAAATGTGAGGGAAAGATGTTCTAGGCAAAAGGAACTAAACATGCAAAGGCTCCAGGGCTGGAAGAAGCATGAGACATTCCAGTAACAGTGAGAAAGCCAGATTGAGTAATGGTTCAAAATCAGAGGGGCCAGCACACCCAGATCATGAGCCTACTAGACCGTGGGAAGGATTTTGTCTCTAGCCTAAGAATGATGGGAAACCACTGAAGGATTGTAAGCAAGAGAATGACACAGCTTAGCATTTAAAATATACTATATTCTACTAGCTAGAACTTGGAATTCATTTTCCATAGAAATAATTTAATAAATCATAGTTCTGTGAAGCCAGAATAATGCTGTTTGTACAGTGTATCTGGCTAAACAGCCTTTTGAAAAGCTGGCCTTGGTTGCCTACTACCATTTATAATTTGGTTTCCATAAGAAAATGCATTCCAAATTCCAGACAGCCTAATTACAAATGACATTTTTGGGGACAGCCTGTAATCTTCTTACAGTTGTGAAAAGCCTCCAACATTTTCCCTCTCAAAGGTTGTCAGGAAAGGTGAGTAACAGACTTCTGATTTTGAGATGGCAGAGGAAAGATCCTTCTGCTCCCTTCTGCTCTCAGAAATTACCCCTTTGTAAAAAGAAAACTCAGAAGAAAAAGAAATGTAAGGCTATGGTAAAACTAGGAATATATCATGCTGGACAATAACTATGAGGAAGGGTTGCATGCGGTGTGCAGATCAAGGGTGTGATCAGATGCTGAGAGAAGACGTCTATGGCTGCAGACCTCAAACGATGTCAGCAGGACAGGTTATGAGATTGGTAGCTTACCCTAAAGGTAAAAAGCAATAATCCCTTTGATGTCAATGTCACGAATAGAGTACATAGGGTGGGACAATCCCTGGATACAATTTGGCACCACAGAGACGCAATGAATGAGAGACTGAATAACAACCCAAGGAGGCAGTCCACTGGGGCATCAGGGTAGCACAGACCAAATCTTATGACATTGACCTTTGATAAAATAACTAAGGTACATACCCACCACTTTGTAGCATCAGGACTTTTACTATGAATTGGGGAGAATTCCTGCTAGCTTGAAACATGGCCCTGCCTCACTTCCAATTAAACCTTCCACAAATAGCTAATGCAAGTAAAACTCAACTCCATCAAAGGTTGGTAATAATATTTATTTAAAGAGGAACCAGTACAAGTTCTACACAAAGATAATACAATAAAATTGAGGAAAGGAATAGGGAGAAGGCAAGTAAACGCGCGCACACACACACACACACACACACACTGTTATACCAAAACTCGACACAGAGGAAGGTCAAGCAGGAGATAAAGCATGATCTTGCTTACAACAGGAATTAGTGGTACAGCAAAATAAAATTGTCACAGAAATGAAGGAACAATTTTGGAAACATTACAAAGAAGAATAGGCAGTCTTAAAAAGATTATAGAACATGAATAACAGTGGGGAAAACAAAATGGACATCAACAAAACATTAAAAATCATGAGAGAGAAAATAAACAAAGGAGATCCAATATACACATAAGTGGTGGCACAAAGAAGAAGGCTGAAGAAATATAATAGAAAAACAAATCTAAAGTTAGAAAACAAGACTATGCTCCAGAATTTAAAAGAGGCTTAAATCTAAAGAATGAAAGATCACACTGTGTTCCAAGAAAACATTACCCAGAACATTCAAAACAAAGGTATATCATGGTAAAATTAACGGATTTAAAATCTAAACAAAGAATTATTTGTTAGTACAAGCAAACATAGCATGTCCTATAGAAGAAAAAGAAAAGACTTTTCCATAGAAACATTAAATGCTAAGTGACAGTAGGATAATATCTTTAAGTGTTTCAGAGAAATAAAATTTGACCCTCAGAGTCTGTAACCAGCCAAACTTCCATTCACATATAAATGCAAGAGACAGACACTATTGAACATATAACAATTCTCTGAGCACAGTTCTCATTAACATTTCTTGTTAAATTATTAGAAGATAAACTTCAGCAAACCACACATAAACGGATTCAATGTTCTCTGCCTAGCCTTATTGCTGTAACTTCTCCATTAAAAAAAAACACACTCTTGGAATTAAAATTACAGAAATGGAAATGTGGAAATTACCCAACTGACTTCCACTATGGCCAATATTGAAAATAAGGTATTCTAAAAAAATCCTCCTGTAACAATTACCTATTTGCTGGAAAATCACAAGTGTGTTTTTAGGTGAATAATTATGCTTGTGTAATTAAAGGAAATATTCAGAGGACAAAGTGAAAAGAGAGCTGAGAACAGAGTAGTAAATAATGTGAAACACTGCTTTCCTCAGGGGAATTTCCCAGTAAAAAGAACTTGAGGCCTGAGTTTTAATAGCTAATGCGAGAGTTAGAAGTAAGGCCCCACCCTCAATAGAGCTCACACACTTGAAATGGTATATCCTCGTGAACAGCTGAATAGGGAAAAAAAGTATTTCAAGCATTTAAAGAAATAAAAGATCAGATAGCAGATCAAGAAAGCACCAAACATTGATAATATAATTTAGATAAGAAATTACAAACTCAACAGACATGTTATGAAGGAAATGGGACATACATGAGAAGAAAATTAATGACTTGGAAGATAGAACTTAATAAACTATCCAAAATGCACACAGGAAGGCAAAAATGGCAAACATGAAAGTGGAGTGAAGAGACATGGAACTGGGGTGAGAGAGTCTCGAATGTATATTCTAGAAGTGGAATCTGGAGGAAGAGGTGATATTCAAAGAGATATGGTTAAGAACTTTCTAGAACTGATGAAAGTCAATTCTCATATTAAGAAGCCCAGTTAGTCCTAGGCAGGATGAACAAAAAGAATAAATAAACATCTAGATGACTTACAGAAAATTTGAGAGCAAAAAAAAGTTCTTCAAAGAAGGTGGGAAAAATATCCAGATCACCTTACGATGGAATGACCAGCCAAAGTAGGTTTCTCAACATCAGCAACAGAAGCCAGAAAACAGCGAAAATCTGCAAAGTGCAAAGGGAGAGAGAAAAAAATAAATCCTGACTCGCATACATAGTTGAGAATAGAGGTGAGAGAAAGATATTCTAATAAACAAAAATCAAGAATTGACCACCAATAAAATCTCACCATAAGAAGGTCAAAAGTTTTAGTTCTGGAAAGGGAAAATAAATCCACTCTTGAGGAAAGACCTAACCTAATATGCAAGAAAGAATGGTGAGCAAAGAAATTGGTAAACAGAATGAGAAATCTAAATAAACATTGACTGTATGAAAAAATAGTAACACTCAATTTGGTGTGTGTGTGTGTAGAAAACATGATAAAATTAAACTATTAGACAATAATATATGTAAAGTAGGAGGGTCTTGGTTGGTATAAAGTGTTCTAACATCTTTGGATTGTTTGGGAAGTGGGGGGGCTGATAACATGTAGACTTTAAATGAAACATGCATAATAAAATTTTAAGTACAAGATACACTAGAAAGAAACAGTAGAAAGAAAATTGTATCAAAGAGTCTACAAAATTGTTTAGAAATTGCAGGGCAAGGTGAAAATACAAAATAAGGTGAAGAGCTAATCCCAAATTTATCAGTAACCATAATATGTCTGTATTGTTGTACTAAACTCACCAATTAAGAGACATATTGTCAGATTAAGTTGTTTAAAAAATGAAAAGAAAGGGGCTGGCCTGGTGGCATAATGGTTAACTTCACTTACTCCTCTTCAGCCCCCTGGGGTTCGCGGGTTCAGATCCTGGGCATGGACCTATACACAGCTCATCAAGCCATGCTGTAGGAGTGTCCAACATACAAAATAGAGGAAGATTGCCATAGCTGTTAGCTCAGGGACGATCTTCCTCAAACAAAAAGAGGAAGACTGGCAACAGATGTTAGCTCAGGACCAATCTTCTTCACAAAAAAAAATAGAAAAGAAAAAGCTGCATGCTGGCAAATGACAATGGTGACTTAATTTTTGAATTTTCTCAAATCCCTTCATACAAACAAAGAAACTCGAACAGCAAAACAAAACCCCATTGATAATATCTATAAAATAAGTAGCTGACAAACTATCCTCATGAATTACAAATTAGGAGTGGAGAGGGACAAGCAGCTGACAACCAGGATGGCCAAAACTGAGATGTATTCAAATAAAATTTCTGTGCTTTAACAGAAAAATAAATTCTTGTGCTTCCAGGCAAAAAACAAAAGACTAAATCACTTATAAAGGAAAGAAGATTAGATTATTATCAGACTGACACCTACAAACCCTGCATGGTATCAGGACTGTGCAGGCAGAAGGGGAGGAAAGCAAGGAGGCATCATATGGACCACAGAATCAAAAATAGCCAACAGGTGCCCACTGGAAAGCTTAGAAATCAAACTGAGAAAAGCAGCTGAAACTGGGAGTGATCCTGCTTATTCTAATGGTGGATGAAAACAGGGGGTCAGCAGTAAAGTGTGAAGTGTTTGCAAGAGTCTGGACCCTGTGAACTCTTAAAATAATCAGCCTAAGACCCCTCCCAAGAGTACCATTAAGTACTAGAATTAAGAATCTAAATTAAGCAGCACAAGGTCCATCCGTGTTGTCACAGTGAAGTCTACACAGAGGTTGAAATATAACGATGTACACCTGAAATTGATATAATGTTAGAAGCCAATGTTATCTCAATAAAATTGATTATTTAATTAAAATAAATTATATAAATAAACAGAGCAGCACGGAGACAATAGTGACATAAAATTGAAGGTCCAGATAAAAGACTGTGAGAGAAAAAGAGCCGGGGAATCTCAGAAAGTAAACCACCATACTTTTGAACAGTATACAAAAAGAGCAAAAGCAAGAGCTCTGTGGAGTTAGATATTAAATTTTAAACTACTTCCTCTTCTAAATGTTCAGGAAAACTAATTTCACATAAAAGAGAGGACAGAAAATGATTGGAATCAGAACACATACAAAGTTAGTATCAAGACAAAGAATAGCGTTCCTCCAGACAATAAGAGCATGCCAGATCAATGTGGCTGCACGCAAACCATAATCCACTATTTCAAAAAGTGCTAAAGATATTAAGGAAATTATATGAGACATCAAAGAACAGTAAAAGTCAGAATTAGTCAACCCAGAATGAGGTCATAGGACTCAGGAAATAATTAGAAATTGAAGAAAATCTCTTTTAGGAATGAAGACTAAGGTGGAAGTAGCCCAAGAGTGAATCAACAGAACAGGGAGTGTCTGAAGAAAAATAGGTTAAAGGAGGAAACTTTTACAAAAGAAAGAGGTAAATGGATTAAAAAGAAAATGAAAGAGTTAGAAGACAGGCTAGCATCCTCAAACCTACGGTAGACTTCTCAAAGAAGAAACTCAAAGCAAGGAGACAATATCAAAAATTACAATTCAAGGGGCCCGCCCCATGGCCAAGTGGTTAAGTTCGCGTGCTCGCTCTGCTTCGGCAGCCCAGGGTTTCGCCAGTTCTGATCCCAGGCGCGGACAGGGCACCACTCGTCAGGCCACGCTGAGGCGGCGTCCCACATGCCACAACTAGAAGGACCCACAACTAGAATACACAAGTATATACTGGGAGGATTTGGGGAGAAAAAGCAGAAAGAAAAAAAAAGAAGAAGATTGCCAACAGTTGTTAGCTCAGGTGCCAATCTTTAAAAAAAAAAAACTTACAATTCGAGAACACTTTACTGAAATAACACAAACAGTAAAAATTATATACTGAAAGGGCACCATACCTACTTGAAAAGTCAACTTGGAATGGCCAACACTGAGGCATATTTTAGTAAATTTTTTTTGGTTTAAAAGAAAAAAAGCCTTTTGTGTTTCCAGGCAAAATGACTAAGACATATATATAAAGGAAAGAGAATCAGATTATTATCAGAATTTTTTGACAGCAATGCTTTGTGCCAGAAGAAAATGGAGCAATATATTTGTGCTATTCAAGTAAAGAAAATGTGAGCCAAGCACTTTATATACAGCCAAACTGACTTCCAAGCGTAAAGATTGCAGACAAATTGCTATCAACGTGCAAAAAATTAGAAAATATTGTTCCCCTGGGGTCTTCCTGAGGCATCTGCTTAAGAACAAGCTTAAGTCAACCAACAAGATTAAAGAGATCTCAACATAAGGGCTGATAGTGAACATTAAATAAAAATTTACTTGTGTGGATAAGTATGATATTAAATGGCTATATGTTCTGACAATGTGTATTCAGTACAATCATCAAAGATGCAGAGATATAGGAAGAGGATCTATGAGATGCAGAAATACAGGAAGAGGATCTGTGAGAAAATGTCCCTGTTTCAATAATCAAGTTAGTGGAACTAGTATTGGTATAATTACCATTATTCTGAGACTGTTAAGTACACATTCTGGAGAAAAAGCATATGAGTGATTGTGTGATATTCTAATTCTATTTTACCTTGTCTCCTGGAGAACTGGGATTTTTGGTGAAGAAAGGGAATACAGATGTAAGATAGGAGAGAGAAAATAAAAACCGTGTAGTTCTGAACTTGAATCAGAAGGGTCATTATGAATTCAAGAGATATTTATCTTGACTTCATATGAAATAGGCAGAATTGGAAAGGGAAGACTAAACACTGTTGGATTGGGATCAGAGGTCTCAGAATGAACTGATAGATTAGATAGATGATAGAGAGAGAGAGACAGACAGACAGACAGACAGACACATAGGTGATAGGCAGACAGAGAAATAAATATCAGTGGGTGTGTATGCATGAGTGAGTATAGATGCATCCAAGGTCTGTCTCCTGAGAAGACCTAGAAGCAATGACACTCCAGTAACAACACAGCTGACGCCCAGATCTTGGTTTCTAAATACCATTCTCCCATAAAAGGAGCCCGGCCTCCTTAGACAAGTGTTGATTTCAGAGCTGCAGCAGAGAAAATATAAGATGAAGCTAGAGATGTCTGTACATCAAGCAACCCAGTGTTTTAACAAATAAATTGGGCTGGTAAAAAAGGAGGATGGTGGGACAGAGAGGGGGCCTGTAGACCAGAAGAGACTTAAAGCTCATCTTTTAAAACAAGCAAACAAACACAAATAGGGAAACAAAAACCTAAACTGTGGTGTTTGTGGATGAACATTTGGAAGATAAAACTATAAATAAAAGCAGAGCAGGATTATCATAAAGTCAGGATACTGGTCACTTTTTTGGGGAAAAAAAGAGGGCTTATAACTGGAACAGGGCTTCTGGGGTGACTAGCAAATTTTATTTGTTGACCCCAGTGTTGATGTGAAGGATGTTTGTTTCATAAACATTTATTTCGCTCTATATTTGTTTTATTCAGTTTTCTATATTTGTACTATATTTTACAATAAAAAATTATTTTATTCTTTAAGCTACAAGCTCTTTAGGAGACATATACCAAACATAAGGATGCAAAGAGACTAGAAGTAAAGAGATGAGAAACGAACACAATTTTTGTTTTTGAAATAGAATAAGATATTATGGGCAAAAACTAGCCAAAAGAGAGCCAGTGTAACTATAGTAATATCGGACAAAACAGACCTTAAGGCAAAAAAAAAAAAAATTATTAAGTAATAAAAGGAAACTCTATGATGATGAAAGGATGAATTCACTAGGCAGATAATAATTCTAAACTTGTATTCACCAAATAAAGCAGCTTAAAACATAGGAAATAAAACTTAAAAGGAAATGTTCAAATGCACCACCTTAGTGGGAGATTTTACACGTCTCAGTAACTGATAAATCAAGTATATAAACCATTTATGAGGATTTCAAAGATTTAAATAGCAAAATTAATAAGACCTACCAGAAATAGAAAGAATCCTACGTTTAGAAATGAGAATATATATTCTTTTCAAGCACATAAGGAAAACATATAAAATTGATCAAATAAGAACTCAACAAATTTTAAAACATGCATACAAACCCAGATATTTAGACATCTCTCTCTCTCTCGAGCCAATGATCTCTCTCAATCCAGTGATCTCTTTCTATCCAATGAAAGAAAGAGAGGAAGAAAGAGATGTCAACTACAAAAATAACCCTGTACAAATGTTGGTAAGTAATTTTTTTCTGAAATTCCAACTAACCTCTCATGGATTAACAATGAAATTATACTAAATTAAAATATACTCAATTACTGTAAATAAAACTGCTATAAGCATTTGTGTACAGGTTTTTGTATAAACAGTATTCACACAGAAACTTGCATATGAATGCTCATTACAGCTTTATTCATTAACAACCCAAAACTGGAAACAACCCAGATGTCCTTCAATGGGTGAATGGTTAAACAAATTGTGGTATTTGCATACCATGGAATACTACTAGGCAATAAGAGAATGAACTATTGATACATACAACAACCTGGATAAATCTCCAGAGAATTAGGTTGAGTGAAAAAAATCCAATCCCAAAAGGTTACATACTATATAATTCTATTTATATAACATTCTTGAAATGATACAAAGTTTAAAATGGAGAATAGATTAATGACTTCCAGGGTTAGGAAGGGGATGAGGGTGTGGCTGTAAAAGGGCAACATGAGGGATCCTCCTGGTGATGGAAATGCCCTGTATCTTGACTGTATCCATGTCAATAACCTGGTTGTGATAGTCTATTATAGTTTTGCAAGATGTTATTGGGGTGGCTGGCAATGGATAGAGGGCACCTGGGATCTTTCTCTATTATTTCTTACAACTGCATCTAAGTCTACAATTATCTCAAAATTTAAAAACTTAATAGAAAAATGTTAAAGACTATGAATTAAAGCGTGTGGGGTACAGTGAAAGCAAGATTTGTAGTCTTCAATCCTTGTTTCTAAAAAGGCTGAAAATTAGTAAACTACTCTTTCAAACTAATAAGGACGAAAAAAATTATCAAACAAATTCAAAGAAAGTAAAAGAATGGAGATAATTAACATAAGAATAGAAATTAATGAAAGAGAGAGAAAATACTATAAAGAAGATGAACAAAGTCAAAAGGACAAGAAAGAAGACACGCACACAGTATTAAGAGAAACAATGGTAAATCTACAGATAAGGCAGAATTTAAAATATGAGAGAATATTATAGAAAACCTTATGCCAGTAAATTTGAAAACTTAGATGAAATGGACGACTTTCAAGAGAAATAAAACACTAAGACTAACTCACAAATAAGCACCTAAACTGCATGAACCATGACCATTAAAGAAATCTAGACACGGAAAACACAAAACAAAATGGTAGAAATACATCCAGGACAAAGGTACAAAATGTTCCAGAAAGAGACTGAAGTTTTCCGACTAGTTTTTTTCTTTTTTTTAATCTAACTATATACTGTTTAGAGGAGTCACAATTTAAAACATAAAATTATGGAAAGGTTGAAGAGAAATTGGTGAAAAAGGATATATCAGGAAACACTACTAAAAAGAAACCTTGTATTACCAAAGATAAATGTAACCATTATGTAGCAACAGATGTTCAGTTCACCTTGAAGACATAACCCGTTCTAAACTGGGCATGCCACTATTAACATGGATTTAAAAATTCAAGGCAAATGTTATTGAAACTACACAGAGAACGTGACAAGGACACCATCACTGTGGTCGATGTCAACATACCATCTCTCAGTGAGTGATATTTTAATCAGAATAAAAGCGTTAGTGTGGAGATTTGAACAACACAATTACAAAGTACTCAGTAATTGGAGACTACGTATTCTTTTCAAGCATTCATAGAAATTTATGAAAGATGACCATATATTAGGCATGAAGCAATTCTCAACACAGTCTGCATCACAGACTGCATTCTTTGATTATAAAATAATTAACGTAAAATCCATGAAAAGGTTACTTTATAAAAACTATATGGTTTTACTATATGGTTTTAATTATAAAATAATTAATGTAAAATCCATGAAAAGGTTACTTTATAAAAACTATCTATATGAGAACTGAAATCCCTCCTAAATTTCTCGGGAGTCAAACAAGAACTTACAATGGAAATTAGAAAATATTTAGAACTGTATGATAATGAAAATATTGTATAGCAAAATGCATGAAATGCAGTTAAAGCAGTATTTAGAGAGAAATTTAAGCAATAAAATGTTCATATTAGCAAAGACATAAAGTTGAAATTTAATGAACTAAGCATCCCACTTCAAAGTTAGAACAAAGGATATAGAAAGGAGGAAATAATTAGAAAAAAAGCAGAATTTAATTAAATGGAGTACAAATACAATAGAAAAGATCGACAAAGTGAAAGTTAGGTCTTTAATAAAAACTGATATAATTGACAAACCTCTGCCAAGATTAAGTGAGAAAAAAAGAGAAGGTACAAATAAGCCATATTACACAGGAAAAAGAAGACAATTATAAATGCATTAGTGATATAAAAGATAAGATTATAATCTTTAGGATAATCAATCTGAAAAATTAAGTGAAATGAACATTTTAGAAAAATATAAAAACTGACTAAAGAAGAAAATAAAAAATCTAAACAGCCCTGAAAGTCTGAAATTAAAGAATTTACTTGATAATCAGTAACTAATATCCCACAACGAAAACATCAGATCCAAATGGTTTAAGAGGTGAGTTTTACCACACATTAAATGAATAGGAAATTCTAATTTTATGTAAAATCTTACAGAGAAGAGAAATGGCAGAAACTTTCCCTGATTGATTTTACAAAGCAAATATAAACTTTGTGCCAAAAGTAGATAAGGACAACATGAAAAAGGAAATTATCACTTAATTCTCTCACAAACATTCAGAAACCAAACATTTAATAGCAAAAAATTGTTAGAGCCAGCCATACACAAAAATAACAGGATGACTAAGGTGAGTTCATTTTCCAAATGGTAGCTTTTTATGTAGATAAAATATTAAAATTAATATGAGAATTTACCAAGATTTCTATAAACTAGAAATATTAAAATGTCAAGAACAGGTTGTATTCTGACTGGAATTCTTATATACTGCAAGTGAATCATAAATTGCTACAACCACTTTGGAAAAACAAAATTATATAGCAGGATCTACTAAGGTAAGCATATTCATAAGCAGCAATTCTACTCCTGGGAACAAATTAACAGAAATGAGAGCATAAGCACACAAAAAGACATATTCAGTAATGTTCTTGGCAGCCATATCCCCCAAACGGGAAACTATTTACAAATCTATCAACGTTAGAATGCGTAAATGATAGTCTGTTTACACAATGTAAATCTATACAGCAGAGAGAATAACAGATTGTAGCCACACTCAGCATGGATGTATGTCACCAAAACAATACTGAGGGGAAAAAAAGCTGGACATAAAAGAATACATTCCATATGATTCCATAAGTGTCAAAAGATGTAAAATGCATCTATGGTAAAAGGGGCCAGCATAGTGTTAATCTTGATATGGGGCGGTCACTGGCTGGGGGACAGTTCTAATGTCATGGTGATGTTTTGGTTCTTGGGAAACTCACAAAGCTGTACACTTATGACTTGTGCACTCTTCTGTACATTATACTTCAAGAAAAAACTTATAAAAATCAGCTGCATTTCTATATCTCAGCTGCAAACAGAAAAGATATTCAAAACAGGATAACACATATATAAAACATAACTTTCTAGAAGTGAACAACAACATTTGTACACAATCCTTATGAAGAAAATTGTAACTTTCTATTGAAAGGCATTAAACATGAGCTAAATAAATAGAGAGAGATATTCTTGGATAAAAAGACTCAATATGGGGCCAGCCCTGTGGTGTAGTGGTTAAGTTCACACGTTCTGCTTCGGTGGCCCAGGGTTCATGGCTTTGGATCCTGGGCACAAACCTAGCACTGCTTGTCAAGCCATGCTGTGGTGACATCCCACATAAAATAGAGGAAGATTGGCACAGATGCTAGCTCAGGGACAGTCTTCCTCACAAAAGAAAAGAAAGAAAGAAAGACTCAATGTTTAAGATGTCGGTTCTTCCCAAACTAATCTATGGATCCAATGGCAATTAAAATAAAAATCCCAATGCAACTTGACAAGTGGATTCTCTAATATGTACAGGAGAGGATACCCAAAAAAAGAAAATCATGGAGGATACTGCCCTCCCAGTAATGAAGACATGCTATAAGTTATAGAAATTAAGAGAGCTTGATATTGGTACAAGGATAGATAAATGGAAAAGGATAGAAATCCAGAAATAGGCCCATACACATACGGAATTTGTTTGTAAATTTGTAGTGGAACAATCCAATATATAGCAGTGGGATAATCGATTATCCAAATGGAAAAATTGATTTGATTCCTATCTCTTACCATGCACAGAATCAATTTCTGATGAATTAAGAACTCATATATAAAAAGGAAACTTTTGGGGCTGGCCCGTGGCTGAGTGGTTAAAGTTCCACACACTCCACTTTGAGGGCCATGGGTTCACAGGTTCAGATCCCAAATGTGGACCTGCTCATCAGCCATGCTGTGGAGGCATCCCACACAGAAAATAGAGGAAGATTGGCACAGATGTTAGCTTAGGGCTGATCTTCCTCAAGCAAGCAGGAAAAAAAAGATAGGTGAATTGGCAGCAGATGTTAGCTCAGGGCGAATCTTCCTCACGAAAAAAAAAAAGGAAACCTTCATATTTTAAGAAAAATGTAGGGGCCAGCCCCGTGGTCAAGTGGTTAAATTCGTGTGCTCCACTTTGACAGACCAGGGTTTCACTGGTTCGGATCCTGGGTGTGGACATGGCACCGCTCATCAAGCCATGTTGAGGTGGCATCCCACATACCACAACCAGAAGGACCTACAACTAGAATATACAACTATGTACTGGGGGGGCTTTGGGGAGAAGAAGAAGAAGATAAAGAAAAAGATTGGCGACAGATGTTAGCTCAGATACCAATCTTTAACCAAAAAAAATGAAATAGAGCAATCTTATACTATTAAAAAAAAGGGAGAAAAATGTAGAGAAAATGCTTTATGACTGTGGCTTAGAGAAAGATTTCCTAAATATTATATAAATAGTAATGTTGATAAATTCAAATATATTAAAACTTTGATTTTTTTTCTTCCACAATAGGCAGCCCAAAGGAATTAAAAAGATGAGCTACACGCCAGGAGAAAATATTTGTAACATACAAAGACAATGACAAATAAGTATCTAGAATATATTGGATCTCAGTGAATTAATAAAATAAAGACATTTGAAAAGAAAAGAAAAAAAGACATTTCATAAAAACTGAATGACCAGAAATAATTGAAAAAGTGCTCAATTGCATTAAAATCATGGAAATAAGATATTAAATGTACTATGTGATATGATTTCACATCCTACATGTTAAAAAAAAAAGTAAAAAAGCCTGACATTGTCAATATGAGCACGGATGTGGAGCAATAGGCTTGCTGATAGACATCTGAAGGAGGTAGAAATTGGCAAAACCACTCTACATAAGAGTGAGCATTTTATTATAAAGCTAAAGAGGGATATATCCTCCATTCTAGCTCTTCCATTCTGAACCAGCTAACCTAGACCAACTCTCATTCATGGACATCATGGATTACGCACAGAATATTTTTAGCAAATTTGTTTGTAAAAGCTAAAATTGGAAACTATGCAAATGCTCCATCAATAGTAAAACGAATAAATCAATTGTGATAGTTACACTCAATGGGATATTATACAGAAGTGACAATGAACAAACAGTAGCTACAAATATCCAAATGGGTGAATTCCAAACATATTATTGAGAGAAAAATGTAAATCACAGTGGAATGCATTCATTATGATTCCATTGACATAAAGGTAAAAAACAAATGATTTTGCATGTTTATGTATATAAGCAATTGAAGGATTAGCACAAAATTCAAAATAGTGTTTGCCTCTAGGAGTGGAAAAAGTATAAAGTAGGGGAGGAAGACAAGGAAGCCTATAGAGAGGTTGATAATGTTCTATTTCTTAAACTATTGGTGATGGTGTTCTTTTTATTACTCTTCTTTAAACTTTATGTATACCGTATAGGTCCTGGCACCTGGAAATTTAAAAGAATAACAGTAATAAAATAATCTTCTCATACACCTTTCAGGTAAAAGAAGAAATCATTACTAAAGTTAAAAAAGGCCTAGAAAATGACAATGAAAACAATACATACCAGAAGTGATGGAATGCAGCTAAAGTAGTGCCCTCATGGACTTAATTGATACTCTTTCATGATTATTAATGTATGTGAATTAGGGAGCTAACTCAAGAAATTAGAATTTTTTCAACAAAATAAACCACAGGAGGTAGAAGAAAGAAAATAAAGTATCCAGAAATTAATAAAATAAGAAAAATAAATGCTTTCTTCAAGGCCCTAAGGAGTAATTCACACAATGATTGATTGTATTCCTAGAAAACACCAAAGAATCAATGGACAACACAAGAAAAAAACAATAACCAAATAGCATGATTAAAATAATGAGATAGATCTAAGTATACTGATATATCCAAAATGATCTGTAGGATGCATTGTAATTGAAAAAAAATCAAAATGCAAAACAATGTATACAGTCAACTTCCATTTGTGTTAAAAAAAATTTTAAATACTGTGAAAAGTTTGACATTTTCTTCATAAGTTAAACATATATCACCATATGACCCAGCAACGCAACACACACGTATTTATCCTAGAGAAATGAAAAGTTACGTTCACACAAAACCATGTACATGAATATTTATAGCAGCTCTATTCATAATTACCAAAAACTGGTGGTGTTCAACAGGTTGATGGATAAACAAACCGTGGTACATCCACACATTAGGATATTACTCAGCAATAAAAAGGAAAAAAAAAAACTGGATACAAAGATGCAACAGCTGGATAAATCTCAAAGGCATTATGCTGAGTGAAAGAAGATAATCTCAAAGGGTTACATATTGTATGATTCCACTTATGTGCATTCTCAAAAACACATAACTGTAGTGATAGTGACCAGTGGTTGCCAGGAATTGGGAGGAGGGGTATGGAGTTGGTAGGGACATTGTGACGATGAAAGGATAGTACAAGGAAATTTTTTGAGATGATGAAGCTCTTCTGTATCCTGATAGTCATAGTGGTTACATGAAATCTATCTATCTTTCTATCTATCATCTATCAATCATCTAGCTATCTGTTAAAATTCACAGAACTGTAACCCACTGAAGTAAACATTTTGCATGATAATTTGGAAAGATCACATGTATAAAATACATATATATGCTTGAGTACAGAATATCTCTGAAAGGTTGCACCCCAAAATGCTAAGAGTAGTTGCCTCCAGAAAGAGAAACAGGACAGATAGCGCAGGCAGAGGAGAAATAGAGTCTTTTCCTGTTTACCCTTTGTACCTTGTGAATTTGGTATCACGTTCATGCATGATACACAAATTTTGAATGGTAATGTACACCCTGCACAAAATCAAATTTTGTTCTAAGCTGAAGACTGGGGGTTACTATGGAATGGAGATGCTTTTCTGTCATTGGTAGGAACTTGTCCTAGATTGAGAAACAAGAGGCAGATCCATGAAGGCACTGGGTAGGCAGAAACATACCTCACTAAGACTTTGGTTCTAAACGATAGGCCGTTTTTCAGTTTTTGACCATTTGTCACCAAAATCATGGCAGTACTAATCAAGTTGGGAGTATTTGATCTTGATCTCCAAATATATTTTGTAGTCTGCAGTTAAGGGGCTACTCCAGGAATAATTGTGTCAGATTATCGACTGAGAACCAACACATTTCACTTTTCAACCTTTTGACCATAATTATGTCAACAAAACTACAAACGATGACCTCTCCGTACAAAACAATTGGTGAAAACCTTTAGTCATCTCGAATAAGACAAAAGTCTCTGTCCTGGCACCGTTCAAATTTCTCTTCCCCTTGGGTGTTCAAGTTCTGCTTCCCCTAGACTTCTCATTGTTCTTGCCTCATGCTGGCCTCTGCTAGGTTGATTTTGCTGTATCAAGACCTTTATTGTTATTTGCAGACAGGCAAGGTCTTTATTAATGCTTTTACTCTATTACTTGCATTCTGAGGGATTTGTCTTGCAGGCTGTCCCTGGGTTCCACCCCTTTGTCTTGATTTCTTGCCCAAGGAGATAATGGGAGAGGTTGTTCTACTCCATCTTTTGGGATTGGAAAAATAGATTTGGGGGTGGATGTGAGCTCCCAGGAGCTCAACATAGCGCTTCTTGCATGACCAGTAAACTCCCTTCCTCCTACTGCGTGTGTCTCTACCCTGGGAGATCCTTTTTTGTTTTGTTGTTAACATTCTATAGGGTGTGAATTCGTGCATGTGGAAGGTAGAAGTGCAGGTGAATTTTAACCCAACAAAGTCCCAGGAATGCATTTCGAAAGAAAAATCCAGATTATTCAGGAAGAATGTGGGCTATGAACTACTGTTCCTAGGGAAGGAAGGGCCCCAGGAACGCACAGTCCTGCAAATCTATCCACACTACTGTGGGCGTACAGGCCACAAAGGAGAGTGGGTATTGGAAACAGACAGTGTGACCCTAGACTCTGGTGCTTTTGCACTGAGAACACCATATGCCTTTAAGGTCCTTGCCTCTTGTACATGATAAAATCTAACTAGAGAGCCAGCCCTGATGGCCTAGTGGTTAAAGTTCTGCTCACTCTGCTTCAGTGCCCCAGGTTCGGTTCCCAGGCTTGGAACACCACTTGTCTGTCAGTAGCCATGCTGAGGTGGCAGCTCACATAGAAGGACTAGAAGGACTTACGACTAGAATATATAACTATATACAAAGCTTTAGGGAGGAAAAGAAAGAGAGAGTGAGGAAGATTGGCAACAGATGTTAGCTCAGGGCAAATCTTCGCCAGCAAAAAAAAAAAGTCTAACTAGAAGAAGACAACCTCCTTCTTTGTCCCTGCTGTGCCCAGCACTGTATCTTCACATTCTCAAATGCTTGTTTTTTTGGGCCAACCTCATTTTATAAATGGGGCTCAGAAGATGAGGTGATGTGTCCTGCTACAAGTGGAGGGCTCCAGGGCTCCTGTGTCAGGATTGATTAAAATGCCCAAGGAGTAGTTGAAAGCCACAATGTGGACAGTACTGGTTATCCTTAGAGTGACCACTCTGAGTGGATGGTGAATAGATATTTGCTAAATAAATGAGAGCTGATGGTAGTTTTCTATCCTTTCCATTTATAAAATGGCAGGTACAGCCTCATTTTACAGAGAAAGGAACTGAGGTTCAAAGTGATTTGCCTTCAACAATGTAACTAGAGAGAATCAGAGTATTTAGAAAATATGCTGAACAATTTGGCAGAGTGAGATAGTGTGAATATAAATAAAGATCAAGTCTATATCTGGCACTGAGAAATGAATCTGTGGAACACCTTACACCATAAAGCACTTGGACTAGAAACATAAATTAAGGCAAAGGGTGTTTGGATAACATGTGAGCGGCAAGCAAGTTGAACTTATAATGGCCAAAGTGTCCAGTCTAGAAGCCAGGTCTGTTAGGTGAAAATGGGCTTAAAGGACAAATAGCAGCAGCAGTAACAGCTCACCTGTTTAGAGCATGGACCCTGGAAGCAGACCGTCTGGGCTCTAACTCCAGCTCTGCCACTTACTAGCTATGGAACCATGGGCAGGTTGCTTAACCTCTCTGTGTCTTAGTTTACC
The DNA here is from genome assembly GCF_041296265.1 of Equus caballus. NCBI lineage: Eukaryota > Metazoa > Chordata > Mammalia > Perissodactyla > Equidae > Equus > Equus caballus. The sequence goes on along the minus strand of NC_091705.1, from coordinate 33,161,260 downwards.
CACCTATAAACTCGGGATATTCAAAGTACCTATGGTGGTAAGGTTGCATTGAGAATTAAGTGAATTAATAATTTAAGTTATTTAGACTATTTCCTGGAGCATCGTAAGGGCTGTCTAAGTGCCTATCAAAGAAAACCACTCCTCAGCATCTTTTTGTTTCCTCATAGCAACTTTATCAGGAATACTTGATTGCCATTTTACGGATTTGGAATTCAGTGCGGGGAGGGGGGGGCACGTGATGAACCTCCCTCACATGGCTGGCTGGGATTCAAATCCAGCTGGCTAGACATGGAAGCCTGGCCTGACCCCCACCCCAGCTATTCTATGTGAAGCTTGCATTAGAACCCACACCCTAGAATACACCTTCTCTTCCCTCCACCACTCAGGCACGCACTGCTAAAACACAACCAAACAAAAAATGGTATTTTGAGTGTTCTGCCTTAGTCTTGATTTTCTACCTAAAAGCAAAAATTAAAAAGGAAACAGAATAATAATAACACACACACACACACACACACACACACACACACACAAAGGGTAATTACTGATTTTATTAAAAACATCTATCACAGAACCACATAACCATTGTTATTTCAGGCCTGGGAATACAATGCACACTATTAAGCCACTTGATGATTAAAGATAAAAGCATCATTAAATATGCTAATGAAAGTGCCAGGCTGCCTTGAGAGGCACACCACGCTCTGGTCTGGGAGAAGTCGGGCTACCTTTGTGATCTCTTTGTGAACTTTCTCTTCACCTAGATTTTCTAGAGGGTTAGTTATTTTGCGTTAAAAAAATCCTCTGGGTAATGACATTCTGTCTGATCCCCGGGGCCTGGCTGGCTGCTCTGGCCTCCGGCCCTCTGGCTGCTGTTGCAGCCCCATTTTCATCCTCTTCTCAGGGAAACTGGAAACCAGGCCCCTGGCATTCTCTGACCAGTTTCCTCCATTCTCAGATCTGGAGGGAAGAGGACGAAACGCAGGCAGGAGGAAACTAATATCTGTCAAGCTCAGTCACTGACCAGCCACTGCATCGGCACTTCCTATATTGAGACATTAGTTATGGTTTATCCTGTCTTTATCCTTGTCACTATCTTGTTTTAACAGAGAAGACTGGGGCTCAGAGATGTAAATAACTTGATGTGGCAGCTAATAGTGAGGCTTCTCAAATATTTTCGGTTCCCCTCCTGGGTGTATGATAGGATTGCCCTTCTCTGCCATCTTGAGTAAGGTGCATCACGTGTGTGTAAGTAACATGTGTCTCATCAGGTGGAAGCTTCAAGAGCAAGTCTATGGATGTGTGTTCTTCCTCTCACATCTGTTTTATCAGTTTGGGTCCACATATAATTAGGATGAATAGAGCCCCTCTTCTAACGTGCCCATGGATAGATAAGATGAGTGAGAAATAAATGTTTACGGTTTTGAAGCCACTAAGATTTGGGGCTTCTTCTTACCACAGCATTACCTGGCCTGCCCTAATTATTACATCTGGTCAAGGTCCCACAACTTGGATGAATCTGGGAGCTGGGATTTGAATGCAGTTCTGTCTGTTTGCAAAAACCTTGCTCTGTCTGCTGCCCCAAACTCTTTTAATGAGACACGGCTAGACCCTAGCATCCAGGAGGACAGTGTCCTACACTAGCCTCACCATGTGAAGGACAAGGGAGGGGAACAGACACAGCCTCTGGTCAGAGACTTTCCATCAGCCCACTTAGGATCCCAGCAGGAGAAAGCATAGGGCTCAGAATCTCTGTCAGATTAAAATGTATCCATTCATTCTGTAACCTTGCACTAAAATCACCTAATCTCAGTTTTTTCACATATACACTGGGGATAATACCACTGGCTATTCAATGTCCCTGGTCTCCAGGGAGCCCTAATACTAAAAGACATCCTCATTTTTTTCTTGAGTCAGGAAAGATAGATTCAGGGACCACACAAGACACTGTGCAATATCGTTCACTACCTCAAGTAGAGAAAAAGATATGAGAAGTATTTCTGGAACCGAGTGGCGATAATCTGGGTCTTAGACAAAGACAGTAGGAAGGAAGAGAAGGTAGGAGGAAAAGACTGTAGGAAGAGATTCAGCCTGAAGGCATCAGTGTCACTATAAGGAATTAGGTCAATAAAGAAAGCCCAAGACATGAAATGGGATTGTGTGACTGAGATGGTCCATAGGCTGTGCTCACAGAAAGATATGGATGGGCAATCAGGCTTCCATATCTGCCCCACAAACCAGTGGGCTCCTTTTTTTATTGCAAATCTCATCAATAAAACATTTCTGAGCATGCTTTCCCCATACATACATATATTAACTGATAAATATATATATATATTACTAGAGGAATTTATTATGTACGTTATATATACATTTATGTACATAAAACATACACTAAAGGGGAAATGTTAAAAGGATGAATAAATAAAGAGAACTAGATCATCTGGTGTATTCCTCCCATACCCTCCAACAGATCATTGAGCATGGGTTAAGATGTATCTGACCCACTGCTGAGTCAAGGGCTTTGTATCTTTCTGCCTGGAAGTGACTTTGTTGCCAGCAGTTATAGAACCCAAGGGGAAGGAACACAGGGAAGCTTTTCAGCTGCTTGTTTTGACTCAACCTTTCACTGAGCTCAATGTTTTAAAAAGGACAGTGAACAAAGTAGAATATTCTTTAATCAAATCCCAATGGAAAACACAGTCAAAGGGCAAATATAGCTTATGTTTCTTTTTCCTTTCCAATGTCACAGAGGATTGTAAGCCATCTGTGTCCCTTGGAGACCAAGCAGAAGGGTGGGCTTATCTTGATATGCAGAGAAGTGTTAATTTACACATTTAAAGCAATAGTTCCTGTTGCTCATATCAAACTCACTCTCCACCTAGGACCCTAAAAATCTGTCGTCTCAACAAATAACTAGAGTCCAATTTGTCACATATCCATTTAAAATAATAAAGTCATGAACTCCACCAAGCGTATTTTTGGAACTTAAGAACCCCTTAATATACAGAGCAGTATGCTTGGCGACTGAGTTGTTTGGTTGGGTGTGAAACAGGGGGAGAGAAAGGAAAGAGTCACTTTCAAGAGAAACTTGAAATAACTTCCTTGGTTGGGGGAGCTGGTATTTGAATTCCCTAAGATAGTATATTGTGAGTACTCTGCTCAGGTTCCAGAATGTAGGACATGTTGAACGGATGCTGTATGAATGCATAAATTTCGTGGATATTTATGCATAATTTATTCCTGATAACCTGCAAAGTCTAGTAAAATAATTAGAGACACAAAAAGGCTAGACTTACAATAAATGGAATTAAAAATTCAATAAATGTGAAGCAAGGCAAAAAAGGAAGAAAAAAGCGTAGGAAAAGCAAGACAACATAAGATGGTACAAATAATTCTTAATTTAACAGTATTCTCAACACATGAAAATGAACTAAACTCTAGTTTAAACATGGAATTATTACATTTGATAAGGAAACCAAATCCAAAGTGTATCATTTTAAAAGAGATGCACCTAAAACAGAAGGAAAAAGAGAGGTGGAAAGTCAGAAGTGGGAAAAAATATATTAGGAAAACAGTAATAGAAAAAAGTTGGTGAAACCATACTAATATCAGGTAAAATAGAACAAAAGTAAAATGATAAATTATTGTCCTAGTAAAAGAGGATTTGATTGACCTCTCAGTTATAAAAGATTTGTTTATTCTAGGACTTCCAATGACTCTTAATTTCTTTACACATAAAAACATGATCTTAAAATGTGTAAAGTCAAATTTGGCAAAATTACAAAGAGAAAATTTCATATCTTCAGTGGGAAAGTTTTAACATTCATGAAACAAATGTTTGCTGAACATCTATTTTATTTCAAGATTCCGTCTAAGTGCTGAGGAGATAACAATGAAAACATCAAAATGCCTGCTCTTTACGAAGCACACCTTCTCCCAGATGCAAAAGATAATGAAAAGATATAGCTAATGTGTCAGCTGTTGATAAGCGCTAAGAAGGAAAAAATAAATGAGGGTGCGGGGACATCAAGTCATGGAGCAAGGAGATGTTGTTTAGATTGTGTGGAAGGTAGGACTCTCTCATAAGGTGACCTGAATGAAGTGAGGGAGAAAGCCAGCTGCATTGATTGGATAAAAGCATTCCAAGTAGTGAAATCAACAAGTATACTGGCCCTGGAGAGGCAGAGTTCTTGGCTTGTCCTAGGAATAGCAAGGAGGCTGGTGAGAATAGAGTGCATAAGATGAGTGCCTGGAGATGAGATCACATGCACATCTCTGTAACTGACAGACCAAGCAGGCACAGAGTAAGGAAATAAAATATTTGCATGGCACAATTAATGAGACTGATCCAGTTGAAAAATATAAAATGCTACATCCAAAGATTAGAGGCCATACATTCTTCTCAAGAACACATAAAGCAGTTTAAAAATTGATAATCACTCAATAAAACAAATCTCAAAACCTTTGAGTCAGTATCACACAAATTTTACCCTCTGACTACAATGAAATTGTTAGAAAGAAAACCAAAAGTAAACTTTATAAAAACCTTTACATTTGGAAATTTAAAAGCATTCCTACAAAATATATAGATCAATGAAGAAATAACAAAGGAAATTGCGTAAATGACTTAGAACTGAATGATAGTGAAAATAACACAAATAAGACTCATGGGATTTGGCTAAATTCACACCTTGAGGGAACATTATGGCTTTAAAGTGCTTATAGTAATAAAGAATATCCAAATAATTAATGATTTGAGCATCCATCTCAAGGAGAATAGGTTAAACCGCAGGGTAATAGAAGCAAAAAAATAAATATTAGAGCAGACGTTAATTAAATCAGAAACAAAAGCTACAACAGAGTGTACCAACAGAGCCAAAACTCTTTGAAAATATTATAGGAAACACACCAACCTCCAGAAATAAGCTGTTAAGAATAAAAGAGAATACCTAAAAATACAGTTGATATTAGAATAAGAAATACACTTCTAAGATTGGCAATAATCAAACAGCCTGAATTACCAAGTGTTGACAACTATTTAGACCAACAGCAACTGTTTTAACACTCCTCACGAGAATGTAATCTGCTGCAACCGCTTTGATAAACAATTTGCTGTTATCTTTTAAACTGAAGATGTGTGTAACATAATACCCAATAATTTCACTCACAGCTACAGAACCTAGACTGGAGAAGCTCTTGCCCAGGTACTCGCAGGAGATATTTACATGACATTCAGAGTAGCTTTGTTCACAGTAGCTAAAACATGTGGCAACAACATAAATGTCTATGTCAGGAGAATTGATGAGCAAATTGTAGTTTGTTTCCACTCATATAGTCTCATCTTATAGGACAGTAAAAATGAGTGAATCAACACAAAAGTGAGTCACTCAGTATGGATGGCTGTCACAAACATGATGTTTGAGTGAAAAATGTAACGTAAAGAAGAATATATATAATATCTTTTGTTTTATATATACTTCAAAAACATGCAAAACTAAACAATATCTGGTTTGGGGATGTGTGTGTGTGTGTGTATGTACATATATATACCTCCCAGATAAAGAGCTAGAGGGAAGGGGGAACAATGGGGAGGTATGTATCTAGATTTTAAATATATTGATATTGTTCTATTTCTTAAGGGAGGGTGTTGCATACACAGGAGTGACTTTTAGTATCTTCTCTATGTACACATTTCAAAGGCTCTTTTTATATATGAAATAATTCCTATTAAAATACTTACGGTGAATGAATATCATAAATAACATTTTGTCAACAAGTGAAATTAAAACAAAGCATATCATTTGCTTGAAAATTAAAACTTCCAAAACTGACTCAAAAAGAAATAGAAAACCTGAATATAATTTTTTAAAAAATCAAATCAATAGTTGAAAATCTTCTTTCAAAGAAAATGCCAAACCCAAATTGTTTTACAAGCAAATTTGATCAAACATTCAAGGAAATGATAATTTATTTTTCTTTTCCTTGCAAAATGTCCCAGAGAATAGAAAATATAGGAATATTCCCTAATTCACTTCGTAATGCTAGGATGTCTTGATACCAAAACCACCCTAGGACAAAAATATCAAAGAGAAATTATAGCCTAATGTCACTTGTAAGTGGGAATAAAATTCAGCTTTGCATGTTAAAAAGTGGATATATAAATTGGTACAATCCCTTAAAAAAACTGACAGTATTCAGCAGCAGGGAATAGCAAATCTTCTCTGTAAAGAACCAGATAGTAAATGTTCTAGACATTGCAGATCATACTGTCTCTGTCACAACTGTGCAACACTGCCACTGCAGGGCAAAAATAGTCAGAGACAAAACCTAAAAGAGTGGGTGTTGCTGTGTTCCAATAAAACTTTATTTACAAAAACAGGTGACAGGCTGAATTTGGCCCATGGGCTGTAGTTTGCAAATCCTTGGTATATAGAGAAGCTAAATGTATACTACTCTATGCCCCACAAATTCCACTTCTAAGTATATTCCCAACAGAAGTAGATATGTAATGCTCACCAAAAGACGTGTAAAGGAATGTTCATAACAGCATTATTCTTAACAGCTAATAACGTGAAGCAAACACAATGTCCCTTAACGATAGAATGAATAAACAAATTGTGGGATAGTCATACAATGCAATATTATACAGTAATGAGAATGGATGGAATCGTGTGACATGTAACACTGCGGTAGATTCTCACAAACGTAAAATTCAACAAAATAGACTCACAAAAGTACATACTTATGACTCCATCCATATAAAATTTCAAAAACTGACAAAAATAATCTATGATATTATCAGTTAGGATATTGGATATCCTTGGAGGGGTAAGTGATTGGGAGGGGGTATAATGGGGCTTCTGAAGTGCTGGTAATGTTTTGTCAACATCCGTGCTGGTTACATAGGAATGTTTGGTGGAAATTTACCAAAATGCTTGTTTTTGATTTATGCACTTTTCTGCATATGTATATATCAATTAAAAGTTTAAATTAAAAATTAAAAAGAGTAAATAGATGAAAGCAAAGTTAGGTTCATTGAGAAAATGCAAGAGCTGTCTAACATTAGAAAATATGTTAATGTAATTACCACATTAATCAACCCAAATAAAAGACTCAAAGCTGAATAGATGCATAAAATCATTTGCTAAAATTAAAAACCCATTGGTAATAAACTAAAAAATATCTGATAAATGTAGTCATAGAAAATAACTTTCTTAATCTGATAAGAGGCCTCTTCAAAAATCAGACAACAAGCATCATAATAAATGATGAGATTTTAAAATATCACTTTTAAAACTAACGAAAACTGAGGAAGGAATGCACCAACACTGTTTCTACTTAACATATTATTAGAGGCAGCCAGTATGGCAGAGAATTTTTTTTTAAAGGGAAAAAAGGTGTAATTACTGGAAAGGAAGCCAAAAAGACACCATTCACCTGTAACGTGATTGTCTAGACAGAAAAAATATTATAATATAAATGAAAAAATTTGTAATTATAGCAAATTTTAAGTAGTAAAATATGGTGTCAAAATTGTTAGATATCAGATCAGTACAAAAGTCATTTACTAAAATGATAGAAGCTACAAAAGGATATATTTATAATACCAATAATATAGTTTTTAAACTTGCAAGTCAATACTTTGTAATTCTTAGATACATATATGTAGAAAGGAAACATGAATAACTACATGGGAATGTTAAACCCGCAATTCAGTGTCTAGGTGCTAGGTTTTTGGGTGTTGTTATATTTTACCTTGTGCTTTTCCATATGTCTTAAATAGGTTTCTAGGAAGAAATAATGCCAAATTAAACCTAATTTTTTCTGTTTTTTTTCTAATTAGAGAAGTAATTTTTTCTCTATAGGAAATTTGGAAATCACAAAAGATTGGAAACAGAGAAAAACATTTATTCTGCATATCCGTCCATCCATCCATCCATCCATCTATCTATCCATCCATTAGTCTAAATATTTGACTACCTATTATGTGCCAAGTCTTATTCTGGGCACTAGGGAAATAGCAGAAAACCAAATATATGAAGTTCTTGCTCTTGTGCAATTCATTTTTCAGGCTAGAGTACAGGAAATCAGGCAAGTAAACAATTCCGTAAGTAAACGAATAAGATAATTTCTGCAAGTGACAAGTGCTAGACAATAAAGATTGATGTGATAGTGATATAGTGACCTGGTAGCTGGGGAGGGGTAGTATTTTGACTGAGGTCACGCAAGGCTTCTTTGATGGGACATCACTCATGAACCCACCACTCAGAGTTAACCATTAATATCTGGTGGGTTTCCTTCGTCTGTGTATTTCCCTTCATAGACACTTGCTCACCCACCACCTCCCTCTCCCCCGCCTTACAAAAAGACTCTCTTTTATAGTCCCGACTTCATTATTCTTTATAACTAGGACCTCCCCATGCATTGTCATAACATTTGCTGTGAGAAAACTTGTTTCCCTAATTTTGAAAAAGATCAATAAAAACAAATTAAAACAGAGGATTAGAGGTGTCTTTTTGCCACATTATTTTTCCAAGAACAAAAGATGTAGTGATCTCATCGTTATTTCTCCAGAGATCTCTAACCATAATATAAAGCCATTTAGTGCAGCTTAACATGGTAATAACTCACTGCTTCTCTCTCATTACTCCAGGGAACCATGGGGAGGGAGAAAAAGCAGGTAGATAAAAGGGTTGGGATGAGAGAAAACAGCCCATGTCTCCACATATAAAAGATACTAGAAGTTGTGTCTGGCTTAGCAGTCCTTTTTAGGGCGGGCTTTTCTGGGAGAAAACAGGAGAGGATCAACAATGTGAGGGGGTGTGTGCACCTCCCTGGAAAATGGGGAGTTGAGATGGAGGGGTGGTGAAGAGGAAGACATGAGCTAATGGTGTGAAAGCGCCTCTGACAAGGACTAAGTGCTCCATCTAAGAGTGGTTAACACTTCTGGAGAATCAGAAGAGGATGCTGTGCTTCAGATTCCAAGCAAGGACAGGACAATTCCATCAAGTAAGACAGGCAGGGGACTTCTTTCAGGAGTCCCCAGGGTCAACCAAAGGGATATTGGATGGATGTATAGAGGAAGCACACTGCTTCCTCCCTCTCAAGACTCTTGTGGGGCTACATGAAACATTGTCTATCAAGCCTGCAGTTCAGTGTGGGGAACCAAGGTCTAGCATTGTGATTAGGAACATGGGCCCTGTCACCACGAATTCATATCCCAGCTGGCAACCTCTCCGAGCCCTCGTTTCCTCATCTGTAACATTAGGATTCCAATAGTTAACTTACAGGGTGGCTGTGAGGATGAAATGAGATCATGCACATACAGTGCTTAGCACAGAACCTAGAACTTACATGGCAAGATAAATGTTAACTCAGACGATGATAATGATGGAGAATTTCTTAGCCTAAAAGTGAAGCCTAAGGGTCCTCCAAACTCCCTCCTTTTGCACATGAACAAACTGAGTCCTAGAGTAGAGTCATTAAAGGATGGATTATGTAGGCAAATCTGCATTTAAATGTCAGCTCTGCATTTGCTGAGTGCATGATGTGGTCACTCTACTTCTGGAGTCTCGGTTTCCTCATCTGTAAAACGGAAACATTGAGACTTGTAATTGTGTGGATCAAATGTGACATAAGCAAAGTGCTTAGCCAAGTGCCCAGCACACAGAATTTAAAACTTTATGTGAAATGGATAGATGTTCACAAATTATGGTTGTTGTTATGGTCATCATTCTAGGTGGAAGCAAGTTAATGACCAAACTAGGATATCAATCTATTTAAGCAGAATATCAAGGAGATAAAAATAAACAAAGATGGTGAAGATCTGAAAAATATAATTCATAAACTCAACCTTATTAGTACATTGAAAAATTAATATTAGATAATTTTAATATATATAACTCTACCCCAAACAGAGAAAATGCATTTTTTGAGCACTTGCAAAAGTGTCATAAAAATAGAACATGTGTTAGGCCATAAAAGAAGTCCACATCACACAGAACTTGTTCTTCAACTGTTATACAATAAAATCAGAAATTAATAACTAAAGGACAGCTTTTAAAATCTCATGAATTTGACAAATATCTAAATAATAACAATATTACTAAATTAGTAATATTACTAAATAACACTTGGATTAAAAAGGAAATCATAAAATATCATGAAGTGAATAATAATGAAAGCAGATCATGTCTATATTGTAGACCAGAGCTAAAACAATACTTAAAGGAAAATCTGGAGCTTTAAATTCATTTGCTAGGAAACAAAAGTTCAAAACAAATGAGCTGGATATACAGATGGCAAAAAGCACATGGAAAGATGTTCAACATCATTAGCCATTAGGGAAATGCGAGTTAAAACCAGGAGACATCACCACACACCCCCCTGAATGGCTAACATAAAAACTAGCAATAGCACCGGTGCTGGCGAGGATATGAAGAAACTGGAACTCTCAGACACGGCTTGTGGGGATGTAAAATGGTCCAGTCACTCTGGAAAATAGTTTGTCAGTTTATTTTAAAACTAAAAATAAATTTAGCATATGGTCCAGCAATTGTTCTCGTAGGCATTTATCCTAGAGAAATGACAACTTATGTTCGCACAGAAACTTGTACATGAATGTCCACAGCAGATTTGTTCTCGTAATAACCCAAAGCCAGAAACTACCCAAATGTCCTTTGATGGGTGAAGGGTTAAACAACCTGTGGGACACCCGTCCCGTGGAATACTACTCAGCAATAAAAAGAAGAAAATTATTGAGAGACCCAACAACTTGGAGAAACCTCAAGGGAATTATGCTGCATGAAAAATAAGATCTCAAAGCGTTCCATACTGTATGATTTCATTTATATACCATTCTTGAAATCGTAAAGTTATAGAGACGGAGAGCAGATTGGTGGTCACCAGGGGATGCGCATGGTGGGGAGGAGAGGGTGGTGTGTCTGTAAAGGGGCACCGTGAGGGTGCCCTGGAATGGGACATTTCTGTATCTTGATTGTAGTGATATTGACATGAAATGGCACACATGACAAAACTGCATAAAGTGAAACACACACACAGGCACAAAGGAGTGCATGATAAGTGGTGACGTCTGAATACACTGTGGACTGTGCCGGTGTCGATTTCCTGCTTAGGACACTGTGCTAGAGTTTTGTGAGACGTTAACTTCAGCGGCTGCTGGGTGACGGGTGCTCGGGACCTTCCTCTACATTTCTTTGCAACTTCTTGTGGATCTATAATTATTTTAAATTTTAAAAAATGAGCTAAACATTCAATTTAGGAATATCAGAAAAGGCCCAAAGGAGCAACAAGAAGGAAATTAATAAAATAAGGATCCATATTAATTGAAGAAGAGTTTAAAAGAATGAAAGCTGATTGTTTGAAAAGAATACTTTTAAAAAAAAGCTAGATAAAAAGAAAGATGCAATAAATATATTTTTTTTAAAAAAGAATATAGTGACTTATGTGCTAATTAATTCTAAACTTTAGATTAATTGAATACAATTATAGAAAAACAAAAAGTGACAAAATTGGCGTGAGGAGGAAGAAAATGTTAAAATGAACCAATAAGATTAAAGAAATCGAAATAGTCATCAAGCCCTTCTTCCTCAAAAAACATCAGGCCTATGTGGTTTTAAGCTGAGTTCTAACAAAATTTAAAGAATATTTAATTTCTAATTTATGCAAATTGTTCTAGAAAATTAGACAGAAAAGTTATTTGGCTCCTTTTGTGACGTTACTGGAATCTTGATACTAAAACCAGGTAAAAATACAAGCAAAGAAAACTATAGGCCCATTTTATGTATGAACATGCAGAAAATACATGCTAAATTACATATTAGCTAATGAATCCAACACAGATTTATAAAAATAATAATCATGTTCATATGCAGCTCACCTAGGAGCAATCATGTTTCAATATTAATGTAATTTACCACATTAATATACTACAGGATAAAAATCATGACTAATTCAATCAGTGAGCCAAGGCATTTAATAGAGATTGCCACCAATTCGTGATTTTTTGAACTCTTAGAAAATAAGAAGGAAACTTTAAAATTGCAAAAATTTATAAGCCAAAATTTTACAGTAATTTTACTTAATATAGAAAATTTAAGTGCATTCCTTTTCAGATCAGGAAGTAAGCAGGCCTGCTATCACAGCTGCTATTTAACATAACGCTGGAGTTTCCTGCCCACATTTTAAGGAAAGAAAAAGAAATAAGACCATAAGGATTGGAAAGGAAGAAATAAAACTCATTGTTTGTAGATGTTATGATAATCCTCAGAAAAATGTTTTAAAGTGCTGAGAAATGATGAAAAAGTTTGATAAGGTTGCCAGATAGAGGATCAACTTACAAAATCAATAACAAGCTTCTATACCAGCAAAAATGAGCCAGAAAATCTAATTTAAAATAATAGTAATACAAATTTTAAAATATTTAGGTTTTGGCTAGCCCAAGAATAGACAAAATCTCAATGGAGAAAACTTTACAGCTAATCAGAGACTTGAAAGAAGATCTGAATAAATGGAGAAACAATCCATGCTCATGGATGGGATGATATTATTACACCAATGAAAATTCTTCCCAAATTTATCTGTAAATTTAATGCAATGTCAATAAAAATTGCTGTTGGATTTTTAAGGAACTTGATAAACTTTCTCAAAAATGTATATAGAGGAATAAAAGTCCATAGTTAGCAGTCAACTTTGAGGGGGGACTAAAAAAAAAGAGGATTTTTCCTAGCAGATATAAATATATATACTATAAAGCCATAATTATAAAAACAGTTTTGTATTCATGCTATAGCAGGAAAATGGACCAAGAGAACAGAATTGAGAGCTGAGGAATCAACCCATGTATATATAGAAACTTCAGATGTGATAAAAGGTGGTTCTACAAATCAACAGGACAGACTATTTAGTAAATGTTTTTGATGAGCACTTTTTCACTATATGGAGGAAAATAGAACTGAATCCTGACCTAATACCTCATACCAAGGTGGTAGACTCCTGAAGGCCTGAGATGTCAGTGTGAAAGATGAATCTATAAAGTTAGAGGAGAACTCTGAAGAATGACCTAGAGTAACCTAGAGTAACCAAGAGTTGGGCAAGAGCTTCTTACACAAAATTGTCTGTCTTTCACTGAAAGAGGCAGAGGGAAAGGGTAGCAGTTGCTCATCCTTGGGTACCACATAGCAGTAGGCGGCAGCAGATTCCATGTGTGTATACAGCAGCATGGATGGACCTTAAAAACACAGTACTGAGTGAAGAAGGAAACAGAATGAGACAACACAGTACCATTTATCTAAATAAACAACGCACACATAACAATATATATTTTCTAAGAACTCAAAATAAAAATTGGAATGGCTGCCTATGATAGGGGAGTGGGGACTGAGAGAAAGGGTATAAAGAAACAGCAAGTCAGGATATAGTCAGAATAGGCAAGGTATGCTCAAGTAACAAACAACCCCCAAATCTTAGCGGCTTAACCCACAGCAGAAGTTTCTCTCTCTCTCTCTCTCATGCTCCATGACCACGGGGGTCAGCAGGGTGGCTCTGCTTCCTCAAGATTTCAGGGACCCAAGCTGAAGAAGGCTTTTCTGCAGTAAATGCTTCACAGCCTCTGCAGCAGGAGAGACAGAAACGGACCAATCACACAGGAGCTTTAAAGGTACCCTGAAAGTGAAAGTTGTCTCTTCTTACATACCATGGGAAAAGCAAGCCCCATGGCCACACTTAACTTCAAAGGAACTGGAAAGTGCAATCTGACCATATGTCGGGAACAAGGGAGAAATCTGAGAATAGATGCCATGTCTACCACTTGGGAGAAATTTTTTAAAATAACAAACTATTATTTAAAAATTTGGTTGATTTGATTTAATCAAAAATAAAGAATTTTTTTATTTATCACAGATTACCATGAACAAAATCAACAGAAAAAAATCTAGAATATGCAAAGAATTCCTACAAATGAGTAGATAGTTGAGCAAAGGATATGAACAGAGAGTTTGCAAAGATGGTAACCCAAAAGGCTAATGAACATATAAAGAAATTATCAAACTTGTTAGTATTAGAGAAGTTAAATTAAAATAGTAATAGGAAAAAATACTTCACATCCATCAAGTAGGCAAAAATTAGAAAAACTGCATAATGCGAAGTGTTGGCATGGATGTGGGTTCACAGGAACCTTCACACCCTGCTAGGAGTTTTGGTGCGGCTATTCTGGAAGCAATCTAAGAGTATTTTGTTGCATTAAGTTACACATACCCTATAAGTCACTTCTGCTTCTAGGAATATATACCCCCCAAAATTCACACAAATCTGGAAGGGGCATATCTGAGGGGCGTCTATAACAGCATGATTTCTGGTAATGATGAACTAGAAGGAAACTGCATGTCCATCAGTGGGGGAGAGATGGATAAATTAGGGAGGATGTACACCATGGATGTTGGTGCATGGAACACAGTACAATGGTTGGGAGTAATGGCCTAAAAGCACACAACAGCATGGGTGGATGCCAAAAACATAGTGCTGAATCACACAAAGGTAAAGGAGCTATAACATCTTCCTATTTACATAATTAATATACATGCCTATTAAATAATTGCATGCATTTTGGAAGAAAAGCAATGGGAGTGAAGAGTATGGAGAGACTCCGTTGCCTCAGGCTCTGCTGCCCCACAACTGTCTCACACTCAGCAGCCGCTGGCTGGACCCCGGTCTGCACTACCTCAGCCCTGCCCCGCCTCCCGCCAGCCAGCCCGGGGCACGGGGACTGCCTGGACGGTGTGAAGATGAGTCAACTGAATTTAAGTGAGGCCTGCAGGATGTGTGCCCTCCAGGTAGGCATGATGGAGAGGCTGACAGAGTCCACTGTACCAGCCTTCCAGGGTAGAAACATCTCCAGCATCACCAATTCGTGTTCAACTACTCGGCCTTCAACACATCCCACCAGGTCCTGGACCAGCTGTTTACTAGGTGCTTTAATCTCTCACCTGGAATCCTTGGCTCTTGTGAAGGTGTTTTTATGAGTATTTGTTCAAATTGATGTTTCTGCAAGGGGACACGTGCTGGAAGCTCCTCTTCCACCATCTTGCTGACGTCACTCCAAGGATTAAGTCTTGACTTAAAATTAATACCGAGAAGTAAGGGAAAGAAGAGAAACCAGCAATAGAGATAGACAAGGAAAAGCCAGTGAGTACAGAAAGAAAAAAAAATATAGTGGCGTGTGATGAATTGTAAGGTAGGTGATAGAATCATTTCAAGAAGAGAGGGGCCAACTGTGTCAAATGCACCCGATAGTGTAAAGTTGGAGGAATCTGGAAATGTTCTAAAAGTGAATTGTTGTGATCACTGTAGAAATCTGTGCAATTGCAGAAGTCAATGAAATCTACACTTATTGGTGAATGTTAGCATATATTAATTATACCTCAGTGTTTTTTTTCAAAAAAGAATTTAGCATACACTTACCGGACATTTCTACTCCCAATTATTCATCAAGGGGAAATGAAAACATATATTTATGAAAAGGGCACGAGTGTAAATAATCACAATATCTTTATTCAAAAGACATCAAACTGAAAGCAACTCAAAATGTCCACCAAAAGGAGAATTGATTAATCTTTTTTGATATATTTGTACAATGTCTTATTATTTACCCATAAACACAGAATAAACTTATCTCGACATGAAAACCTGGATAGCCCTCAAAAACATTATTATGATTAAAAGTGTCAGACAGCAAAGTGTACATTCTGATTTATTTCGTTTCTGTAAAGTTCAAGACCTGGCAAAACTGATGTATATTTCTACAAACCAAACAGAGGCTGCAGATGTTGGGAGTGGGTGGGTATTAATTGAAAAGTTACGGGGAGGTTTTTTCTGTATTCAGTGACATGATTCATTTATTGAAAGAGTTCTTGAATGCTGTAGGGGGTAGAGAGTTTTCAAGATGTGTCAAGACAATATAGACACATTTCATTATATTGTAATTTTATATTAATAAGAACAAAGAAGAAAGAGAGAAATTAGAAGGATCATCAAATAGTAATGAAGATAAGTATAGTTTATTTACAAATCTCCCCCGACACCCACCATATAACTGACATTTCCAGACTGTCAGTTGCTGGTTGGGTTCCAGGCGGAATGTCGGGGTATTCCCTGCGGTTTGTCATGGCTGTTGATCCACAGTGGCTGGGCAGAGCCCTGTGGTGAATCAGTGCCATGGAGGGGCTGCCATCCTCTGTGGAGCTTGGCTTTGGGCTGATCCTTGGCAAGCTGGGCGAGGTGGTGGTAGAGCTGCTGCCCGATGGCCTGAGTCCGAGTCACTTTCCACAGCCTCCAGTGGGAGACAATGATGTGCCCACCTGCTGTCAGTTTACTGGTAGGTCTCTTATTTATATTCAGACTTGTTCAGTCTGTTAGAAGTCAACTTTATGTACGACGTGAAAAGCAGCTGGCAGAAACTGTGGCTGCAAGGATTGAGGAGAAATGCCAACTCTGACAAGCTTAGCACTGCTCAAAAGGAGTATATGGGGATCGAATCATCTTTTGAGAATGCCAGGCTAGAGAAAGAGTGACTGAATATACCCAGCCTTACAGACACTTACAGAAAGGTGGAGAGGACCATCTTAATGCTGATGGAGGAATTAACTGACCTGGCTCAAGAACTGAAGGAAGAGAGATCCGAATGTAAACAAGAAGAGGAGATGGCAGGGCTGCTCAAAGTGCTCAAGCCCATAGAAAAGGGTGTGAGATTCAACACATCACGAGGAGCTTTTCCAGAGCTGCCAGGAGGCCAAGAGCCAAGCCCTGATGGTCCCTTCCCCAGGAGTGGGTCTGGGTCTTAAAACAGAACTGTTCCCTCCCGCTCCACTCAGGCCTCCCAAGCTGCCAGGCGGCCTCCACCCAGCTTGACCTCCATCTGAGCGTGACTGAGGCCAGTGGGTGCAGGGGAGCCCCTTTCCTGGGCTGAGATCCGCTGCCTTCGCATGCTAGACACAGCAGACAGCTCCTTCATGGTCACTTCCTCCAAATCTGAAGACTTGGAGTTCCCAGGACACACCCGGAAAAGTGGGACTCTATTTCTCTTTACATAGTGTTGGGATTATCCCTCATTGGCACTGATTAGGAGGCTCATCTTTTATTTAAATTGACTCTTCATCAAACTACTTTTCTCTAGACAATGTTGTGTAAATATTATTTATAAATTAAACATCCATGAATTATTAAAAATAAAAGAGTATGGATAAAAAATATAGAATAAGCAGAACAATATTTGAGGGTTGTATTAGTTTCCTATTACTGCTGTAACAAATAGGCACAAACTTCATGGGTTAAAACAACATACATTTAGGATTATGGAGGTTGGAAGTCTAAAACAGGTCTGCATGGCTGTGTTCCCTCTGGAGGCTCTAGGGAGAACATGTTCCTTGCCTTTTCCAGTTTCTAGAGGCTGCCTATAGTCCTTGGTTTGTAGCCTCCTCCTTCATCTTTCAAGCCGGCAGCATAGCTGGTCCTCTCTTCTCTCTCACCTTTTGCCTCTCTCTTATAGAGACCTTTTTGAGTACATTGAACCCACCCAGATAATCCATGGTAATCTTCCTTAAGCTAATTTCAAGATCCTTAACTTAATCACATTCGCGTTTCCTTTGTCATGTAAAATAACATATTCCCAGGTTCTGAGTATCAGGATGTGGACATCTTTGAGGGGGCCATTATCTTGCCTATCACAGGAGTTTTGATTTGGGGCAGAGGAGAGCAGGGCATGTAGAGGGATGAGCAAGCATTTGGGAGACGAGGACAGGAATGACTGACTTGACCAGTTTGGCTGGTGGATGGGAGGGGTTCCTATTGAGATTGAGAAGGACTTCAAATGCCAGGCTGCCTTCTCCAGGCCCATCTATTGTACTTCTGCCCCTCTCTCCCAGGGACACATCACATAAGAGTCCAAATGGAGGTAGGGCAAGCAACTGCCTACACCTGTGGTTTTAGTGGAATCTTCTGGCTCCCCAGAGAACTGACCCAGTCAGACTTTCCTCCCCACACGGGACCAAGCCTGTGCTATGTGAAGAAGTGCTCGCTGGCATGTTAACCAAAGTGTAAACTCATATTGATTAGTGATATTGGGTTATCATGTCACAAATATTCACTCCCCCCACCCCCACTTCCCCACTGTGGGAGGAGTGGCCCCATTGATGTTGGGCTTGCCCATGTGACTTGCTGTGACCATTACGGTATTAGTGGACGTGACTTGAGGGAGGCCTTAAGAGCTCTTGCATGGGTGGGCTTGGCTCTGGTGCATCTGTCATGGAAAGAACGTACCCTGAGTAGTTGCTGCCCCTTCAGCCTGAGCCCTGAAATAAACACACGTGAAGCAGACTTGAGCACAATACACAGCCTGGAGCCAAGCCTGGCTGAGCCCAGACTAGGTCAGACAAGCAGATGCATGAGCTGAGGAATAAATGCCTGTTGTTGTAAACAGTGACTTCAGGGGAAACTTGTTACACAGCAATATCCCACTAATATATGAGCACATATAATTCCATTTCAACCTCAGGAGAATCATAGGAGATAGGTATCCTTAGCTCCACTTTATATATTTACATAAAAGCAGGGCTCAGAAAGGATAAAATTATTCATTAAAGGTCGCACATTTCATAAACAAATTTTGTTCATCAGCAGAGAGAAAGTGTGAAAACGTCAGGCATGTGAGCAACACTATTTGCAGATGGAGGGGAGGTGAAAGGTGGGAACGGCATGCTGGCTGATGACACTGAAGGGAAGCTCACATTCTGCAGAGGCAGCTTTAGAAGGGAAAGTCAAAACTGAAAGTCAAGGGAAGGATAGTGATCTCTTTAGGATTGTGATGTCATTATCATTTGGTAGCTAATGGAAGAGATTGTGCTACGATTGGCCCCACTGTGTCATGTCCAGGGGCACCTTCTTTCAGAGGGATCAGCCAGGAAACAGGACGTGTACATTTTTAGCCCATTATCTTTGCTGAGGAGAGATGCTCAGCCAGGCCAGAGGGTGCTTCACAAATGAGCGAGGCAGACAATCAGAGGATAAATGGGTCTTGTAGCTGCTGTTCTGCTGTGCCCCCTCTTCTACTGGGGTTCACTTCTTGATGTTTTGCCATAAGGTGACTGGAATAGACAGCTTTCGCTTTGTCGCGCACCCTTTCTCATTGCCCAGGTAAATCCCAAATGAGCCTGGATGGAGAACAAGCCACCTTTAACGGACAGTGGTTTTTGTTTGAAAATTTTCCTTCAATTTCATGACACTCTTGTACCTTTCAAAGAATGAAGCTTTAGACATCATAAAAAAGCTTGGTAGGCATTTCTGGGCTGCTAACACAGCAGGGCTCTTCAAGGTCCAGTAATCCTGAGTAATGTCTACAGATTCATGGGCTTCCTTGGGAGGTCAAGAATGTCCTGGGGTGGGGGGTTCTCAGTTGTGGGTAGCGTCAGCTTGGAACAGCCCCAGGTGCGAATATAAAAAGCTGAACTCTCCAACTGAAAGGGAAGGTAGTCGTTCTGGGAGAGGGGCTGTCAAAGTCCAATCAGAAAATAGTGCTTTTGTTTGTTTTAGATATTCTGGAAATAATTTGATTTACACATGGCTTCTCACCAGCATCACAGTGATGGCAGATGAGATACACTGAAGACTGTTTCCTAATTCCAGTGTCCATGTTGTTCACAGCCAGACTTCATTTCCCAAAGAGAAGTGAAGTGTTTAGAATGTTTAATACCTCACATGGGCCCAGCGCTAGGTGGCTTTTGACCATCAGAGATGTTTCAGATTTTCTCCTTTCTCCAGCTACTTTTTTCTCTCCCCACCCCCACCCTTTTTTTTTTTTAGTAGACAGGAGACTTGCCATGAATTAAGTGTGAATTGAAGTGAAGCCCAGAAGATGTTATGGCCTCACCTTCTCCTCCCCACCCCCCCACTGGAAATGCTTTTCCTTTCTCTGGAAACTGAAACCATGTAATTTAGAAATAGCTTCTCTCTTTCCAACCCTATTTCCTCTGCCACAAAAGTAATTTTTAAACATTCTAAAGCTTTTATTTCCAGGCTGCAATCTTGTGCCTGTGTCCATTTAATTCTTCCTGGCATTTGAGCACCTGAGCAGTCCATGTGGCAGGAGATGCACCAACCACCCGGCCCCCAAGCTCAGCAGCAATCCAGGTAGCTGCATTTGGATGGGGCAGAGAGGGAAGAGTCCGGCCCGAGCTGGAGGTGGGAAGCAGAGTGTGGCCAGCTAGAACATCATGTTTGTGGGCAGAAGGTACCCAGGGAGAATGGAGCACTGGGAGAGGAATGACGGAGACGCAGAATGTTCATGAAGTTCAGGAAGTAGAGTCCTGCAGCAGTCAAGGTCTAGTTCAGAGATAAATCACGCCACTTATTTTAATGTGGGATTAAAATTGCCTAGAGAGGATTGCCTATAAAGAGCTGTTAATGGAGTCAGCCCAGTGGCGTAGTGGTTGAGTTCACATGTTCCACTTCAGCAGCCCAGGGTTCACAGTTTCAGATCCCAGGCGCAGACATGCACATTGTTCAGCAAGCCACGCTGTGGAGGCATCCCACATATAAAATAGAGGAAGGTTAGCACAGATGTTAGCTCAGCAACAAGCTTCCTCAAATAAAAAGAGGAAGATTGACAACAGATGTTAGCTCAGGGCCAATCTTCTTCACCAAAAAAAAAGAGTGAGAGAGAGAAAGAAAAGAACTGTTAGCTGTCATGGTTCTCAAACTGTGCTGAGGCAGCTCAGGACACCACAATGAGTTCACAAAGGGGGCCACATCAGGGCATTTAAAATTTTTTTTTTTGAGGAAGTTTAGCCTGACCTAACATCTGCTACCAATCCTCCTCTTTTTGCTGAGGAAGACTGACCCTGAGCTAACATCCATGCCCATCTTCCTCTATTTTATATGTGGAATGCCTGCCACAGCATGGCTTGCCAAGCAGTGCATAGGTCTCCACACAGAATCCGAACCAGCCAACCCCGGGCTGCCAAAGCGGAATGTGCAAACTTAACTGCTGTGCCACCGGGCCAACCCCTGAGGGCGTTTAAATTTTTAACTTTAACTTATCATGAAAAGCTCAGTGTCATCTGTCAAAGACTGTACAAACTACTAAATTGAGGTGGTCCACACGTTCAACATTAGATTGGGCTACATTCCTTTCGATGACATCATATCTCTGCAAAGCTGGGCTTCTGGTAGTTGCTGTGATGAAAAGCAAATATTGCACAAAAGTTAATGTGGAGCAGGCAACGAGTGGCGTGTCTAATCTGGACCCACGGTTTGAGAAATTGTTCAGTGCTCAACAGATGCGTGCCTCCCATTAGTGAGTAATTGTGGTTATTTAAGAATGAAATTAAAATACTTTTTCCTTTGATTTGTGTGCACTGTTTTCGCAAACCGCTATTAAGTCTTTAGGATATAAATACTTATTAAGCCGTTTGGGCTAACTAATACATGGAAGTGTTAGGTATTTCTTTGGTTCGGAGCTCTGTGAAAAAATTACCAAACACCAAGGATGCCGTGAACCGAGCAAGTTTGGAAACCTCTGGTGAACTATATATAAAGAATTGGCTAGGAAACTGAAAAGGTAAAAAGAGAACATGGAGGTATTACACCAGTGTAGCAACTGTGGGAAGCAGGTACTTCTGGGGCAGGAGAGAACAGGGAGAGCAGCCTGGAATATAAACATTTCAAAGATTGGAAGAGGGAGCACTTTTTGGCCAGTGGTCGTATCTCTGAGGTGCTGCAATGAGACTGGCTCTTTGGGTGTTGGAGAAACTGCAAACTAGATCTAACTGCTGTGATGGAAGGAACGTCCCCCAGGCGAAGAAGTCATGCTGGAGTGATGCTCACAGCAGCGGGAAGCAGGCTCTTCTTCCTCCTCCAGCCTCTCAGGCTCCCTCTATCGCCCCCTACTGGCAGAGACTAGCGTGGAGCTAGGGGGTGGAGCGGAAATGTGGTTTCTGGGATTCTAGCTCCAGCATCACAAAACAGGTTATAGAAGGAGTGTTTGGAGCCAAGAGATAATGATTTAATAACTGTCCCTGGACTGCAGCTCTCATGCTCACTCTGGGCCTGAAGTCCCTGGCCGTAGCCACTAGGGTGCCTCTTGAACCTGGGCTGGATCTGACTCTTGGTTCCCGATCCATACCCCAAGCTGCTTAACTGTAGGGTCTGGTTTGACAGCCCTGGTTTGACCCTATGTTCCATCCCAGCCAAGTTCACTCATCCGTTCAATGTGGGAACATGGAGCAAGACACCTCACCCAACTATGAGGGAGATCAACATTTGAGACAAGGCTTTCCCAGAACAACTGAGGCCCAAAGAATGAGTGGAAAATGGGAGAAAGACGGGAATAGAGAGAGGAGAGAAGAGTGACAGCGTTCAACCAAAATGTCAGCTCTTCAGAGTCGTCTTCCCTGACCACCATACCTAAAGGCCCTCGCTTGCCTTATTTGCATTTTTATCCCTCTCATCCCTTACCTGTTCCCTTCAAAACACTTATTACAACATGCAGCTTTGTCAGCTCACATGTTCAGTT
Source organism: Equus caballus (assembly GCF_041296265.1). Classification (NCBI taxonomy): domain Eukaryota; kingdom Metazoa; phylum Chordata; class Mammalia; order Perissodactyla; family Equidae; genus Equus; species Equus caballus. The sequence continues at coordinate 33,138,678 of NC_091705.1, read as the reverse complement.
GCCATTATGGTTGTTTCAGTCTGTCTCCATCAGATTTTAAGTTCCAGAAAGGCAAGGACAGGGTCTATTTTTGTTAACTCTGTGTCCCCAGCACCTGCCACCCCATGAGTGCTCAATAAGTATTTCAAGCTAAACCATGTTCAGGAAAAGAGTAAGAACTTGAGTGCAAATGGAGAGGAAAGATCAGAAAATATCAAAGAGCTAGTGGCAGGACGTGAAATCAAAGAAGTGAAATTTTAGGCATAAGCCTCCCCGGACCCCGAGTCTCCCTCCCTGCTTGGTTTCTCTGTAGAGCACTTACTGCCATCCGACTCGCCGTGTAATTTTCTGATTGATTTCATATGTCATTTAATCCCCCCTGCTCACTAGAACATAAGCCCTTAGGGGCAGAGAGGATGTTTGTCTGTTTGGTTCACTCCTGCATCTAGTATAGTGCCTGGCACATGGTAGGAACTCAAAAATATTTATTCAGAGAATGAACTTGTCCAGTGCTTTACTTTTGGCAAAGAATATTCATATCACGCTGTTGCACTTGCCTTGGTTATTATTCTCATCTGCTTCTTAGGGATGGTAGGAGGGACTGTTATCACATGTAATACCCAGACTGGCCTAACCCATCACTGTGTGGGGGTGCGTATGCGTGGTGGAAGCTGGAGGATTGCTGCTCCCGTGGCCTGCCTACTCCTGCATCAGCATCTTAATGGCCGTTTGCTCCTTTTTTCTTGTCTTTTGGACTTTAAATGTGCTGCCTCTCTTGCCTGGGGTTTAACCTTCCCACTTCCTATCCTCCTTTCCCCGGTCCCCCACACCTTGCACCTTTACCTGATTAAATCTTATCCATCCTTTACCCAAGGCCCTCTCCTTCAGGACAGCCTTCTTGGCCTCTAGACATCACATTACATTGTTGGCTATTTACTTTCAAGTATTTAACAGGAAGTGTTATGGCTGACTTATAGGTTGAGCTATAACCCAGTGCTGCCATCCTTCCAGTCAAGACCACACTGGTCAGGGAAGGTGCCCTGGTATTCCATTCCAGAGCCCCCACTCCAGAGACAGCTCTACGTCACTCCGGTGCTTCTGATACCATATCTTGATTAACCACCTTCGTTTTGCTAATTACCACACTATATGTCAGAAATCAGGTCGTTGTGGTGGAAATGAGGGACCTGTTGACTAGCATAATAATAAGTACCATAAATAGACTCTAATTGGTAAAGTTGAAGGTAGTCAAAATATATGAGTTGGCCAAAATATTTTTAAAGAACTTTCCAGCCATACCTAATGAAGAACTCAGTAAGACCTCTAGTCTTTGACCTCAGGGATGGTGTCTGAGCCTTGATTCTTAACAGTCCTGTGTCACCCATGGGATGAGAAGGATTCCTGGTTGTCTGATGTGACAATAATGGTAATTGATTTTGCCCCTAAAACAGGAGTAGGCAAACTAGAGCCCATGGCCTTGTCTACCTGTTTATGTAAATAAATGTTTATTGAAACGCAGCCATGCCCATTGTGCACTTATTGTTTGTGTCTGCCTTTGCACTATGACAGCAGAGATGAATAGTTGTAACAGAGACTGTCTGGCCTGCAAAGCTTAAAATATTTATTATCTAGCCCTTAAATGAACCTTGCATGCAAGACAGTAACCAGATCACCTAAAAGGACAGTTTGCTGGGACTTCATTGAACTTTACGGAATGCACTGTTTGACCTGTTTCTGCCTGCTTGCTAATAAACATTTGCGTAATAAATGCTCATCTGTGTGGTAGAATTTGGCCTTAGACTTGCTTTTATTATAACCTAATAATGCAGTTGTGGGGGAATCATTAACCTTCACTCACCTCAAATTTCTTTGGTGGCTTCTAGTTTCTATGAGTAAGAACGTAAGGGTTGTGCACAAGTCATGATTAAATTGGCTCAGATGAGTTTCCAAACCTTCGCTGTGTCTTTCTGCCATGTACTACCCAGGAGCCCAGTACTCCTCCTGAGAAAGACTCATCAGGCTCACCATTCCATCCTTCACAGTTTTTGTGCCTGTATCCCCCTCTAGAGCGTAAGTCTCATGAAGGCAAGAAAGGGTTGTCTCATTCACCTGCGTCGTTAATGTGTGCTCCATCTTAGAGGTTCAAGACATGTTCATAGAAAGGAAGACATAGATACACCAATATCTGAACCTGTATTAATGGGAAGCTTGCTAACTGCAAACTATAGTTGGTTAAAAGAGTGAACCCAGCAGTCAGCTAGATTAAGAACCAGGCAAGGGGTCCACAGTAACCTACATGATTCCAATCTATCTCAATGTGTCCCCTGCCTCACCTCCCTTCTGTAGGTGGGAGCTGGGTGTGAGGGAACACAGCTGTGTCAATTACAGTCCAGGAGTTTGGTGGACACAGTTGCCTTAATTCACCTTGTAGCCCTAACAGGCAGGGAGTATTATCCACGTTTTACACATGAGAAAAATGAGGCATAGACACAGATGGAACAAGCAACTTGCTTTAGGTCCAGATGATAGGACAGCCCATGTTCTTTTCACCAGCTCATGATGCTTCCATGCTCAAGAGTCTTTTGAGTGAGCTAATGAACATGTGAATGAATTATCTCTTTTATAACATTGCTACAAGAGGTTAACAACCGAGTCACCTTCTCACAAGGTAACATGTTCCAACTTTGGATGATTTTAGTTGTCAGGACAGGTGAAACCCAGTGACCCTCGATTGGGAGGGCACCAGCATCCCCATATGAGGCCTGTGGATTCCTGTCCCTGCCTACCTTCATAAGATGCCCCTGGTAATATTCAACAAATTCCTGTCCAGCAAACACCTGCAATAAATTAGAGGAGGTGGTGAAAGTAAGCAAAAGAGTGGGTTTGGATGATGCTGGAAAGAAGATGGATTTTAGTTTTTTTCCTTTTACCTTGTTTCCCTTCGTGTATCATTTCCATGCAGAAATTGCAAATTAATGGTCACATCGAACTATCTGTCAACGTATTACTGCTCTTGCAGTATCAAATTATGTTGGCAATGTTTCCAGCTGCCTAGGACTCTATTGCAATTTAATTTGAAAGGAACTCAAATTGCATCTCCAAATGGATAAAAAATTAATTTTACATACAAGCTATGCACCTCCACATTTTCAGCCCCATGCCCCAAATTATCTCAATTTAGGTTCAACTTTGAACAGTACATATGTTACAACAAACTTCACATGCAAAGATGAATACATAGAAAATTCACGAATTGGAAATCTGCTTTGCTGCTCCTTTTTTTAATAAGATGTTCTGCTTTGATTAAGGTCATTACGAGATTCTACAGCTATTGGCTTTGACAGTGGGGATGGAGGCTGGGTCCGTACAGAACAAAACAGGCTTGAATTCTGACAACCACATGATTACCCTTAACAATTGGAGTGTAGAGAGAGCCCTGATCCACCCCTTTACTTACTACATTTCCCCTGCACTATATTAGGGTTTGGATTCTGGCTTGGTCTTCAGTCATCCCCCACTTTCTATATTTACTCAATCTTTCATTTATTTATTAAACAACTTTCCGGTTATAAAAATGAAGAGATCCAAGGACGCTCAAGTTAGCAGAGGACGTGAACATGAGCCAAAAATATAAACAATTAATCTGCAATTTGATAAAGGCTATGGAAGAAATGTGCTAATGCGTTCAAGAAAGCAGATAATGGAGGCATTCCTTCTGCTTGGGCAAGGAAGACTTTTGGAGGAAGTTACAAGGAAAGGGTGGCATTGGAGCTGGGTCTTGAATATATTGCATAGGGATTTGCCGGTAACATGCCAAGCAGGGAGAAGAATGGGCAAAAGCTTGGAGGTGTGAAAGGTTTCAGGATGCAAGACTTTGTTTTAGGAATGTAGGGTTAGAGGAGTGAGCATTGGAAAATGAGGGAGGGAATTTGGGGGTGGGAGGGTGCAAGTTGCAGGGTGGGCTCCGATATTAGGTTGAAAATAGTCCTTCAGGAGGAAATGGTACTTTTGTAAGATCTTATTTTGGAAGGGGAGAAGTGATCAGAGGTTAGGAGGACCAACCTGCATTCCAGAGGCAGCTACAGGAATGAAGAAGCTTCCGAAGACATGAGTCAGTCTCATACACACACACACACCCCTGTCCTTAAGATGTGTGAGGACACGGATGGGTCTGGGGCAAGAATCCAAACGGAGGCCTGTGGCCCTTTTCCTTCCCCTTTCACCCACCTGCATCCCTCTTCACAAAAGGCCTCTTGCACACGTATCTGGAGACCTTAATCCTCATGTCCAAGCTCTGTCCACTCCCCACAAACAACCATTCTTTGGTCGCCCCTTGGGCCTAAGGGTGCACACATGGAGTATGGTCTGATCTTGGAAGGGCAGACCAAGGAAAGAGGTTCCCACAAACCCTGGAAGTGAGTTTGGGCCACTGGGGCAGGGAATTCTGGGGTGTCAGGTGCCTGGAGCCTGGTTTGGGAGGGGGAGCACAGGGGCCCAGTAGACATGTTGGCTCACTGACTCCTGCTCCAGGAAGAGGGCACGCTCTGAAGAGAGCCAGAGTGTGCTCCTTAAGGTGCAGGGCTCAGGACAGGGTCCCTGTTGCCAAGTCTAAGGGCAGAAAGAAAGTACACCCAGAGGCCGAACCACTGTGACTTTCCATTACAGGAAGATTTTCCAGCTTCCCAGACAAGCCACGCTCGCTTCCTACTGTTTCTCATCTCATTGGCCTGCAGGCTGTTACTCAAGAAGGTCGTGTGGACTGCGCCTTATCTGGAGGCAGAAACCATAGGCCCTAGGCCTGGATATATTTACACGGGGGATGTAAATTCAACAAACCAATCTCCACTGCACACACAAGGCTTTCTCAGCAATTTCCAATGTGTTTGCACCACCCCGAATGTAAACCTGAGATTCTCGCTGCTGCAGCAATTACTGGAGCAGAAGCTGGGTTCAGCAGCTGAGGTTTCGGGGTGTGGGAGGGGGGTGTCAGATTGAAAGCATGAATGCTTCCATCACCATTTTGAAAACCAGTTTCTATTGTGTAGAATTTCAAGACATTCTCTTGCTTGAATCCAAAAATAGATATGTTCACCTTAAAGACTTGATGACGCGCTGGAGAGCTCAGAACAGGGACTGTGGAGTCAGGGGGTCTGAGCTCAGTTCCCAAGAACAGATCACCATCTGTTCATCTCAGCTTAACAAACAAGAACTGGCCCCTCGACAGGCCCTGCACCATGTGCTGGGCTTGCTGGACAAACAGAACATGGTCCCTTGCAGCCTGGGAGGAGTGATGGATAAATGACCAAGCAGTTCCTAGAAAGCGTGACAAATGCTGAGTGGGTGGGCAGCTGTGCAAAGTGCCAGGGGAGCCCAGAGCTGAGGACTTGTCTGTGTGGCCCTAAGTCAGTCATGTCCCTTTGTTGGCCTCAATTCTCTATGCCAGAGGGCTGCTTTCAGCGTGAAAGTTCTTCGTCCAGAGTTACAGCTTGGTAAATAGCCGCTGCCTTCCCCTTTCTTGAAGGGGAGTTCTTGAACTTACAAAACACTTTCACCTACACATATCCAACTCACAGGTCCACCAGAGGTCTTCTTTCCATTTGCACGTGAACTGAGATTTCTTAAACCTCTTAATTTCCATAGCCTTGGGAAATCCCAAAATCATCTGTTGGTAACACATATGGTTGTATTTTGAGTCCCCTTTGCGTCTGGTCCCTGTGTTCCCATGTGGCATCTTATTTGGCCCAAGTGAGGCATGCAGATCCCAACCCTTTCTAGAATCTGCAGGAAGTTCAGTCATGGCAAACCATTTTGTGGTATTTTGAGGACCTTACTGCAGATCGAGGCGTCACGTGAAGAACAGTCACACTGGGCTCCACCCAACATTCTGCCATCTTGTTCACGCCAGCCTCTCCTATTCAAACCCAGCATCCAGTGAATTCATTTTTCTCTTCCTCTGAAGGCTGAGCACAACTGATCCCAAGGCTCTGAGAATGCAGCTTCCACTCCAACAAGCTTCCCAAGACGTTTCTCCAGGAAAGGCCATTCTCTCCAAGAGGAATGCCCCCTATTAGGCAGAGGTAGTTTTCTCTGTCTCTTTATAGTTCATTTTATACTCATTAGCAGCCCTCGGAGATTACTGCAATAATTTCCACTTTGTAGATGAGGAAATAGAGGCTCAGAGATGAAGTGTCTTTGCTCAAGTTCACACAGCTAGTGAGCGTGAGAGTCTGGCTTCAAGCTGTTCTCTGCCCCGCTCCACTTTTCCTTGTGGCCTGTCTGATGACGATCAGTCACATGTGTTTCAGAGGGACCAAGTGACTTTTCCCATGTCTTGACCTTCCCTCTCTGGGAGAAAATCTCTTTGTTCTGTAGCAGGCTTGCAACATCCCTTGCCCTCTTTGAAAAGGCACCCCTGCCTGCCCCTTCCTTTAAGAGGAGCAGAAAGTGTTTCTGTGCACTCCTCCACGGGTGAGCTGTGGAGAGAACACTGTAGTAGCTGGAGACGAGGGGTGGGAGGACAGGCCAGTGGCCAGCTTAGCACTAAATGATTAAGTCTCCAAATCACCGTCTCCTCAGGAGGCCCTCAGGCTCCTGAGGACCAAGCCATTTCTGCCTCACAGTTCTAGGCTTTCTTACATTCTCCCCAGGTTCCCCCAGATTCCTGATGACTGTGGCATGCCTCATGTTTATGTCCTTTCCCTTGTCTCAGTCCCTCATGGTGTCACAGTGCAGAGAAAACAGAGCTGCTGGCCCCTCAAGGACTTCAGATCTCCGCTGTGCCACTCACTATGTGGCTTTGGTCCAATCCTTTCACCTCACTCTGGTTTCCTCCAGGATGAGGCTAGTGATGCTTTCCTCACAGGTTTGGGTGAGATTTACAAAACAGAGCATCCTTTCAGCTGATGCTTACCGAGACCCTCCTCTGCAGGTCCCTGCAGTGGACGTGGGCTGGAGTGATGAGCAGAGAGCACCCCTGCTCTCAAGGAGCTCACATCCTAGTGAGCAGGGACAATTTTAAAAAGCTGTCACAGCGGAAAATGATTAATATATAAGGAAACAGTTAATAAAAGGAGAAAGAAATAGCCATAACCTTTGCCCAGGGCCTCAGCAAGGAAGTCTTCACAGAAGAGGCAAAGTGAATGAGGACTGCAGTGGGGAGAGGGGATTGCTGAACACCAGCAGGAGGGGAAAGGCAGAGCAAAGGAGAGCAGTGGGAGAGGCTGTGTCCTCTTTCCTCAGGGTGCATACACAGCATACACAGGCTCTCTTTCCAGGCCCCTGTGGCCAGGCTCATCTTCTGACTTCACATACTAGGCGTGGAGTCAGACAGACACAAGTTCAAAACCACACTTGCGGACCTTGCTACTCTATACAAGTTCCTGGGCCTCTCTGGGCCTCAGTTTATTCTTCTGTAAAGTGGGTTGACACGCCCTCCCTTACACGGTTGCACGGTGATGCAGGTGGTAGAACCCAGTGCTGTGGCTGCTGGCCATCAATGGTGTTCTGTTATTATTGTTTTGTTTTGTTATTATTGTTTCTGTTATTATTGTTTTGTTTGTGCTTTAAGGGCATATTGGAGATCCCAAAATTTTATTTAACTTGGGCTGTGGCACATCTTAAGATGTTTGACAAAATGAGGTTTTAGCTGTGGACCTAAAAGGGTCATAAATGTTCCTGTTCTTAGTCTCTAATGAGTGCGGGTGATTATCTTATTGGGATTTGGCATCAGTTTTGAAGGCACACCCAGAGGAAGAATGTAGAATGTAGAATGTAGGAAGAATCCTGAGCAGGGTGGGCAGCCTCCCAGCTAGGGAAGTTCTAGCATCTGGACTTGCAGAAAGGCTCCAGCTGGGTAAGGCTCGTGGGAATGCTTGGACTTCTCAAGCAAGCAGCTTCTCACTATCCCTGTGCTTGTGCATTTGTTCTCATGGCGTCCTGAGTTGTTAAACCAAGCAGCCATGGCAGCCCCACCAGATCATAACCCCGAACTATAGGGACCATACTTTTCACCTCCTACTCCACGTGGGCTCAGCGCGATGCATCCTCAGCCACAGCTTGTTCAATGTCACATTTTCAAAGTCACCCATTTGCTTTTGGGATGCTGGCTTTCCTTTACACAAAGGACCTGTGAGCATGAATAATGGGGCTATAAAAGTGACTGTGAACTTCTCAGCTGGGCTGTGGCCATGCTGTCCACTCTCCCCAGCAGCACATGAGCAGATCTGGGCAGGTTTGCCAGGCTCCCTGACATTTCTGGGCATCCTTCTCAAAAGAGGACCACTTTGAAGTATGTTCCTTGGTAAGGCTCTGACACAAGTCCAGGACATTTTCCCCACAGGGACCAATCAAGGAATTCAGCTGGCATCAAGTCCTCCGTCCCTTTCTTATTGCTACATTGGCAGAAGCAGCCTTATCCCTAAATGCTTTGAAGGGACCGGAGAGATGATAGAATCCATTATTTTGCGTAAGGATGCTACCCAGCACTGCCACTTATAATATGTTCAGTGTAGATAAAGCATATGAAACCTTATTATATTCCTATTATTGCAAAAGAAAAACTACCATATATCAAATACTTAAGTTTCATGTGCAGTTCTAACTGCTTTCAAACCACATCTCATTTAACTCCTGCTCCCCTCCCAATGAAGTTAGCTACTATTATCATCACCATTTTACGAATAAAATAAAAAATGGACCCAAAGAGATTGTATAACTTGGTAGGTCCTATAGGTGGTATGGGGGAAAATATACTGATTTGATCTCTAGCCTGTGCTTAGCTGCTCCTGGCTAAGAGAATGTGACACAAGAACTTATGAGGATGCTGATCACAAAAGAAGTTATGCTTCTATCATAATACATGCCTAAACCTTACAGAATGAGCTTTATACGTGGGGATTTAAAAAAATTATTTTGATTGTTATACTCTGTTTTGTACAAAAACGCATATTTAATTTGGGTAAAGTATAAACAGAATATTCATAATAAACTAAGATATAGCCCGTGCTATATATGGGGCATCTGGGGCCAAGATCAGTAGGGAGGGATGGAGTGGGAGACAGCATTAGGGTGAGAAGGTCTGATCAGATCTGCTTTTAGAATGATGTCCCTGGAGGGGCCTCTTTGGAAAAAAGTGGCGAGGAGAGGAAGAGAGGTTGAGGGCTGTCATAGGGGGCTGAGAAATGATGAGTGTGTTGTCATTGAAAGGAAGGAAAATTCCAAGGCATAGTCAACAGGTCACAGTGACCATGTGGATAGACTGGGTGCTGTGTGTTGAGGATGCGGCTCAATTTCCAGCCTGGGCACCTTGGTGCAGTTAACTGAAGAGAGGGAGCTGGTTTCCCAAGGGGAAAGGATGTGCCCGGATTAAATGTAAGGAGGCAGGTCAGAACCCCAGCAACCTTCTAAACTAGTATATCCCCAAAGTATTGTGTCTGCTGTTGGTGGTCCCCAAGATGATTTTTAGTGGAACCCTGATGAACCTTTAAAAATTTAGCAATTTGCATTTATTTTTATGGTTTATTTATTGGTTTATTTATATGGTTAACATTTATTCAGGGCAAGTGATTCAGGTTTTCCCTTTATATAGTTATGTTTTCATTCAGATGCATGTATTTAAGTAAGAAAAAGGAGTTTGATTTACAGAAAAATGTTAATTCAGTTACATTCTATGTGGCAAAAATCATGAAGGCAGTGGCTGAGTGGTTGAGATAAGTTTGAAGTGCTGGTCTCCTCTGTTTTAGTGAAACACCCAACCCCGCCTTCCTGACCGTCTCCTGAGAGCCTTTGTGTCTTGCATGTGTGTCTTGCAGATCCAGTGCACGGTCCGCAGAATGTGGAGATTGTGGACATCCGAGCCCGGCAGCTGACCCTGCAGTGGGAGCCCTTTGGCTATGCGGTGACCCGCTGCCACAGCTACAACCTCACGGTGCAGTACCAGTACGTGTTCAACCAGCAGCAGTATGAGGCTGAGGAGGTCATCCAGACATCTTCCCACTATACCCTGCGTGGCCTGCGCCCATTCATGACCATCCGGCTGAGGCTGCTGCTGTCCAACCCGGAGGGCCGGATGGAGAGTGAGGAGCTGGTGGTGCAGACGGAGGAGGACGGTGAGTGAGGGAGGCGCGCTTATTTTGGAATGGAGAATGTTGGACATGCTCACGGGGCCATACCTGTCAGTTATGAGGTTTTAATTTTTCCTGAATCTTTAATCTCCCCGTCTGTATCTGCCTCTTTTCCAAGGTCTTCAATAAAGGACCATGCAGGCTGTGTATTACACAACTCCAGGGGGCGCTGTTCCCATGGATAATGGTAGCTCTGCCACAGACACACACTCAAGTTTGACGTTTCTACATCCCCATCCCTCTTCTCACTTTATACCACCTTCTATGCCCAACGTTTAACCACGTTGATGCATCCTGAAAGAGACAGTGTATATGGATCGCACAGTTTAAACATGTTGAGTTTGGGAGTCAGACAACTCTGGACTCTAAGAATTAAAATCAAAAAGTACATATAAAGAGCTTAGCGCATACGTTGAATGTACCCAGAACTGAATTCCCACCTGGATGTCCTCCAGGCATCTCAACCCAAAGTATCCAAAAATAAACTAAGCTCTTCTAGGCTGACTTCTCTCCCGGTGTTCCTCATCTCAATGACCTTCATCTAGTCACTCAAGATAAAGTCAGCCTGGGGGCCTCCATTCCTCCCACTCCACCACTCCCCCGTCCACCCCTACAAGATTCTGATGTCTGCTTCCTGCAGTTTATCTTCCAACCTGGTTCTTAACTTGAGACTCCAGGAACATAGAGCCATGTGTACCTGCTGGAACACATCACCTTTCCCGCCCCTCCCTCCCTGCTCATGCCGTTTCTCCTGCTTGGAATGGCCTTTCCCTCCATGTTTGTGCGACAAGCTCTATTAATCTTTCAAGTCTTCGCTTACATGCTACTTCCTCCAGGAAACTTTCTCTGACTGCCCCAAGCCAACGTGGGTGTTCCAACTCAGGCTCCCATTGCATGTACCATGTAACTCCACCACAGCAGGTATCTTATTTATGGGAGAACAGAACAACTTGCCAGCTCTCGGACTTCATTAGGAAACACTTCTCCATGGCCCTATTTCAGCTTTCCCTCTAGCCAGGCTGCCTCTGGCCCCGTGGGGTGACTTTAGTGAGTTCCCTGGAATCAGACTCTCAGGTGAAGATTTGTGTGCAAGTGATTGATTAAGGAAGTGTTCTCAGGGGAGACTAGGAAGGGAGTGAGGGAAGCAGGACAAGGAAGGAGAAAAAGCCAAGATACAACTTCAGGCCAAGTCCAGCAAAGGGGGTCTGCGACCTGAGCCTACAGAACTCCACAGGGCAGGTATGCATCACTCTTGTTTCAAATCAGAGAAGGGAACTGCCGGCCAATGTTTAGGGCTAGGATGGGGAAGGAGGATTGGAAAGTAAATTGTCAGGAACTTTTGGCTCTTTGCACGTGCAGGCAAAAGATCAAGGGGCACAAAAGTGGTACAAAGAGATCAGAAGGGATCTGGGCAGAGCACTGTCATTGTCAGCTACATGAAGAAAATACCCCAACTTGACACAGATTAGCCTTAGAACCTCAAAGCAGAACCTCTACCGTGGCAATCCTCTCTATACTCTTGTTTCATAAAAGTCAGTCCAAAGACCCCTGAGTGATGGCCCTTGGTGGGATCCAGATCCATATCTTCAGCTGCAAGTTCCCATAAGGAGACAGAGGAAAGAGCGCCAGCCTCTTTTCCCCTGGACCCCCGATTCTCATTCCCCTCTAAGTCCTATGCTAGAACTGCAAGTTTTACACAAAGAAAATACCTTCACAGGAAGGGTTTGCCCTTCCTGACCCCCTTTAAAGTCACCCCTGCAGCCACTTTCTTTTCAGCCCCTGCAGACCATGCTTCTAGGTAGCAAAAGCAGTGGGGACTTAGCCTCTGTCACCTTGGCCCCCCACCTTCCTGCCTTTCAATGAACCTTAGTCTTCTGTGGGTACAGCTCCCCCTGGATGAACTTCTCCAGGTGATCTGAGCACTCTACTTCCTGTGAACCCACTCCCATCCAGCCTCCAGCAGAATGAGTTGGGCATTCCTTCTTGCCCTTATTCTGCAGCCCAGGGGCTGTGGCCCTGGATTTGGCTTCTGATAAAGCTGCCAGACCTTTCCCTAGGTCTGGCTCCGTTGTTTCAAACACATACAGCCCCTTCTTCCAGCAGGTAGAAGAGTGCGCTATTTGAGAAGGCGGACTCTGGAGCCAAATGCACCTGGGACAAGTCACTTAACCTCTCAGTGCCTTGGTTTCTGCATCTCTAAAATGGGGATGATAATAGTACTTACCTTATAGGTTGTTGTGCTCACTAAAAGGGATGGTATACAAAGACAGTAGAAAAATGCCCAGCAGATTGTAAGTTTTCAATAAATGTGCTACTATATTTGCACTAAATCCAGAAAAAAAATTTCTCGACAAAGGCTCCTCTAGCACAAGAAACTCGGAAATCACCCACATGTCCTAGGAAATCCCCCGAGAGCTCTAGACATCCACTCCACAAGGTTGTAGAAAATATGACATAGACTCTCGAGGAGTGGCAATGTGATTGGTACCTGATCTGAGAAGCAGAATCAGGGCGAGAAGGGTGGTTTAGTGACAAGCGTTCCTGGGGTCCCCCTGGTTGTTAGACAGAGAGGAGCCCCTGTTGAAAAGCAGCGTAAAAATTCAGGACTCAGAGATGAATGATAGGGTTTGGCCCAGGAGCAACTCAAGGTGTTTCTTGGAGGATGCTGGGCCCACCTTGGGCTGCTTTTTGAATATCACCTATGTGTGCGACAGCACATCCCAAGTCTTATCTTTAAGGCATGTCTTAACCTCTCCCTTTATCCTCCTTGTCACCAGGAAAAAATCACAAAACCTCTATCAAAACAACGTGAGAGCAGCAATGCGTTGACATTAAATTTTAATTAAAAACCATTAATAAAACATCAATTCCTACTCTACCGAGATCTGTGGACTTTATCATATTAAAAACACCAACATACAGGACACCAGTCCTCAATCTTGTAGCCATCTTGAGGCCCTGTCTCAGGAACCACTAAGCTGAAGGATGGTCTCAAACAGCACAGGCCTCCTCTGTATGCCAGAATTAGGTTCCTTCTAAAGAGGGGAGAAACACCATTTCTGTTTGCTGGGATCTCATTTACCTCAAGGACAAGCTGAGGATGGTGCCTGGCTCTAGTCGATTAACTGAAACCCCCCTCTGGGAGCCAAAGAACAACCTCTCAGATGGAGCTGACTGGACTCATGCTGCTTTCATCCATGCAACAAAATTGTCTTCTGGGGAATTTGTAGAATTTGTAATTTCAGCACCCCAGTGCCTCTGAGGGCCTGCAAAGTAATCCACAGCTGGTGAGAGAGGCTCGTGGCCACTGAGCCCTGTTGCTTCAGCTGGGAAGCAGCTGTTGATAGGAGACTAAATGGGTTCTTTATTTCTCTCTTCTTCACAAATGTCTCAGACAAAACCACGGCTCACTTATTTAGTGGTTATTTCTCCACCTTTATCCAGACCGCAGCCAAGACTATGAAATGGCATAGAGGAGGCCTTGAAAGATAAAAATGGTATTGATGATGGTCTCATTTTGGCTACCATTTATTGAGTGCCTACTCTGTGCTAGGAACACATAGGCGTGTTCCATTCATTGACTCATACCCAAGATTTTACTTTGAAATGTTTCAAATCTATAGAAAAATTGAAAGAATAGTACAAAGTAGATCTGTAAACCCTTCACCTAGATTCAACATTTGTTAACACTTTGCTGCATTTTCTTTTTATATATATATATATATATACGATACATATGTGTAATTTATATGATATGGAAATATTATATTTTAAAAACATCATATTTTAAACTATTTGAAAGAAAATTGCAGAAGCCATGACACCTGACCTCTAATCTCTTTAGTGTACATGACCTCAGTATAAGGACGTTCTCTTACATATCCACAATACCATAGGACATCTAAGAAATTTAGTATTCACTTAAAAATAATCAAACAGAAAATCCACATTTACATCTCCAGTAACATTAAGCCTGATTTTATGTGACAAAACCAGAATATGAGACATTTTCGGCAAAAATGCTACATGGATTGGTGATGTATATTTCTCACTGTACCATGTCAAGCGGTACATAATGTCAGGGAGCCTCTACCGGTGATGCTCCATTTGGTCACTTAGATAAGATGGAGACCACCGAATCTCTGCACTGTAAAAGGGACCTTTTCCCTTTGGAAATCAGCTAATCTATGCATCGATACTTTCAGGTCCTGTGAGCGTCCTAGACCCCAGGAACTTTTCACACAGTGGTTTTAGCACTCCTTGATAACCTTCACCTGAATCAATTATTACATTAGTATTTACAAAAGGGTGATTTTTAAACCTGACATTCCCTCTAAATGTATTAATGAGCATTCTTACTTATAGAAGGGCTTTTCTCTCCTCATCCCTCTCCCCATTTTTAGTACCCCTATATTCACTCATAGATTTTTTTTTACTTGATGTATTAAAATTCATTACTATTATTGTTCTTTTTGATGCTCGAATTGTCTCAAATATGGCTAGTGGGAGTCCCTTCAAGTTGGCTCCTAGGTCCTTTTGACATGTTCTCATCAGTCTTCCTTGCTTCTGGCACAGTGAAATATTCTAGACTACCTTGATACTAGACCTTCAGGTCTGGGGCAGACCTGAAGTCAACCACTCATCTAAGGATTTCTGGTTGCTTTCAGTGGGTTGTGGTATTTTGGCGCTAAGATACATATCTTAGGTGTTCTTAGTGGGGTGTTATGGCCTTTAGGCTCTTCAAGGGGGTAGAGCTAAAGAATATGAATTATCTGTTTTAAATCATGAGCTCATACTCATTCAAATCCAGCATCTCAGGATTCTTCTGTGCTTGCTTCATTCCATACATATACCTCCCTTCTCCCACAGTGAGAACCCTGGTTCCCAGCATCCGCATATTTTCTCATTTGCTGCATCCTGCAATACGTATAAAATAGTTTCAGAATTACAATGCCAATCACTCTAACAAACACGAAAGCTATGAGGTTAGGTTAAAGGTTTTCTATGCAGTTTTTCTCTCCTTAGGAATCCAAAATCCTGGCTGTTCGAAGGTTCATTGTTTTCTCTGAATGGTTATATTATCAATCTGATACCCAATTAGGTTCATTTGTTTCCATTTTAAGGTTTGCCCTCCCCCCCGTCCTTTTTATTTAATTTCATTGTTTTTTAACATCAAAACAGTTGCATGGTTCAAAAGTAAATACAATATAAAAAAGTACACTCAGAGAAGTAGTGTCACCACCTCTATCTCTTTCACACTGTTTCTATCCACACCTGAAAGGTAACCGTTTTTGTTCATTTCAGATTTATCTTTCCTATAGTTCATTTTGCAAAAAAGGAAAAATGTCTCTTTCTCTTATTTTTTATATAAAAGATAGCATAATAGATATACTCTGCATCTCATGTTTTTGTTCGCTTAATATATACTAGAAATCCCTCCATATGGGGTTGTACAGATTTGCGTCTTTCTTTTTGATAGCTGGATGGGACTTCATTATGCGGCTATACCATGGTTTAGTCAAGCAGGGTCCTGTGCATCCTCGGGTCGTTCTCATGGTCTCCTGTGGCAAATAGTACTGTAGCAAACAGCCCTGTGCAGAAGTTCTTTGGTATTTGTGGAGACGTATTTTCAGGGTAAATTCCTAATAGTGGGATTGCTGGGGTCAAAGGTAAATGCATATGCAGTTTCGTTAGATGTTGACAGATCCTCTTCCACAGAAGATGTATCATTTTACATTTTCACCAGCAATGTAGATTCATTTAACCTTAACACCAAATGTGAAAAAGCAAACAGTGTTATTTTTATTTTTCTTATTTTACAATAGGGACATTTAGGCTCCCATATAATTTATAATAATTATATAAAATATGATTATAATTAATATAGGATATACTATATTAATATAATTGATATGTAACATGATTAATCACATATAAGACATATTGTTTCCTCTAATATAGTAAATGTACTTGAATTGTAAGGAGGACCGATATAGCTGAGGAATGAGCACCTGTATGTTCGATGCATTTCTAACAGACAAATCATCTGGGTTCTCAGGTCACAGGAAGCTAGCAGGAGGATGCATATTGCTAGGGATAGGTACGCGTATAGTGACAAGATGTCACACATAAAATCCGGACAAGAGGAAAGTGAGAGGAAAGGTATAAAAGGCAGTAACAACAAGGCAGTAAGTAACGCACTGCACGGTCATTTAGTGGAAGGGTGAGAAGCTGTGCACACCTTAGCGAGTCCTGAAGGTATCACTTAATTGGAGCTTGGTACGTTTTTGACATTTACAAAGATGACCTTGAGATATCATGAAGGGTAAGGAGAAATGCAATTATGGTTTCCAAAGGCCCACTGTGAGCTAGGCGTTGTGCTGGGTGTCTTCATTCACACAGTTAATCTCCAGATACCGTGGGGTAGGTGCTATTGATACAGTTGTGTGAAAGAGAAATCTGAGGTTCTGAGAGTTTAAGGAACCTGTCCAAGGCTACCGAGTGACAAATGGCAGAGCCAATAAATAAATCCCAAAATCTTATCTGTGATTTTTTTCCCCTAACCCTATCTAATATACAGTTCTATACCTGGCCAAAATCTCCCTAACACTCTCTCCACTTTACTTCTTTTCTATAGCACTTAGCATTATCTGAAACACATGCACATATAAATATATATGCGCATATATATAGACACACACACACACCTATGTATATGTATTTATTGTCTGCCTGGCACTTGGCAGGTGCTCATCAGGTATTTGTTGAATGAGTGAATATCTGACATCAAAGTTCATGTATCTTTCAAGATATCACAGGGCCCTGTTCATACACACTGTTTAAGAAAGTGAGGATATGTGTAATATAATTTAGCGATCTTCAAAACCAAGTCATACTGGCTTGCTAGAGCTAATCATTAGTCTCTCTTCCCACCTCTGAGTTCGGTGACATCACATTCATTTCTTGAAACTGACCATCATGGGGATATTTACACCATGGAAATTGGCAAACACATAGTGTTTTATGTTTTCTGGAAAGCTGGTTGTGAAACGCCTTTTAACACACCACTGTATGGTTCCATTAAAAAGGTATTTGGTGTCTGAAGATGTAAAAATTTATCCAGAAAAAGATTACCTTTTCTCCATCAAGACTGGAAAACACAAGTGGATTGAAATTGTCTAAATCTGTCTTCTCTCCATAAGACTCACTTACAGGTTCTGGTGGCCTCTGAACAATTTTCAAATTATTTTGATTTTTTTTAAGTTAGTTCTGAGCTTCTTTATATGAACGACAACCAACTAATCAATAAATATGGCACCTGGATTGAAGAGGCAAAAGAAAACAAATGAATAGACTGGATAAGTAGGAAGGGAAACTTCTGTTGACTGTGCAGGGCTCTGTGCTTTTACATAAGCTGACTTGTTACTTCTCACAACTACCCTTCAAGTTCACCATGTTAGCGCCACTTTTCAGATATGACAATGAATTGGAAGAAAGGAGAAGAGAAAACTTCCCTGGATCACCTTCTGTCCTCCTTTATGTTGAAATGAAAATTTCCCTTAAATTACCACCTGGCTTTTAGGCACAAGAAAACATCTGGTTTAATTACAGTGAATTTACCTGAACTTACTGACAAGAAGCACAGTTAAAATTAGCAATTTTAGTGTGCTTTTTTTTAAGAGAATGAAATTATAAAGTAATTAACCTTTGTTGTAGAACTCTGTCAAAAGGATGGAAAGTTCCGTGCTGTTAGATAGAAGAAGAAATGAAATTGTGGAACGGGAATATGTGGATTCATTAAAGAATTATAAAGAAAAATGAAGGGTAAAGTGACACAGAATTAGAAGATAAGGCAAAAAAGGAATCTTTCCCCCAGAAGTCTTTTCACAATGAAAGAGTGGAAAAAAAAACAAAACAAAACCCGGTTGAATCAAAAGAAAATTAGCTTGCTTCATTGAAAAGGACTTCTTGACCTGTGAAGTGGTTATGTGGTATGGTAAAAAGAACATTGACCCGGGGCTGAGACATGCTGGCTTTGCCACTAACAGGTGGCGTGACTGCCCTTCAGCCTTTCTGAACCCACATGTCCACCAGGTGATAGAAGAAGGAGGTGATTCAGAAAATACTTTGGAGACAGAAGGATCTGAGCTCTGTCCAGGCTCCATTCACTACTTTGTTATGCAACCTTGGTTAAATTACTTGCATTCTGTACACTTGGGTGCCCCCATCTGTAAAATGGGGATGACAATCCCACTGGCCTCTTGAAAGTGTACACATGAAAGTCTACTATATGTAAAGCACTTAACTTTCTTTCTGTCAAGATCAATACTAAGTGATGTGTGGCCAATATCAGACACGGCAGACAGATTTTTAATCAAGGGTGTATAACTAGGAAAAACCAAATCAGGAATCTGTGCAAAATTTCTGTTAGTCTTGGGCAAGGGACTATATTAAAATAACCTATAGTACGTCTATAATCTCGATTTCAAACCTCTCACTCTGATCCTATAAGTGAATGAGAGCAGTAGTGTTCCAGTAAAATTTTATTTACAAAACAAGCAGCTGGTTGGATTTGGCTGAAGCCATAGTTTGCTGACCCTTGATCCACACTCATTCCCCTAATTATTTCCTCCAGTCTCTTGGCTTTAGAATCCATCCATATGCTAAAGATTTCCCCAATTGATATTTCCAGGCAAGACTCTCTGTTGCCCTCCAGAGTCACACTGCCCATTCAACCTCTCCACCTGGATGGCTAATGGCCTCTGGAATTAAACAGATCCGGAGCTGACCTCCTCATCATCCCTCAAGCACCGCCAATCTCATTCTTCTCCATCTCTGTTAATGGCGACTCCAGTTTACTAGTGGCTTGAGTCAAACACCGTGATTCCTCACTTTTATCACTCCCAAGTTCCTGCATTGTACAACTCCAGGGAACACCCTTCACCCTGTATTCTCTATGATTGGTGCCCCCTTGCTTTGTGCGAAGCAGCAGCCCTGCTCTCTCCAAAGATCCCATCTATCGACACATTCTCTTTGCTCATCCTTCAATATGTATATGACTGACGAGGGCTGAAGGCAAGGGTGGGCCATGGAGCTGGTGGATGGGAGTGGAGGATGGGGAGATCTCAATGTTGTGGGCTTCTTTATATGCCAGTCCTCAGAGCAGAAGAGAGCTCTCACTCCAAGCCTACATGTGAATAAATAAGGATATAAATAAGGAAAGGAGAGGGAGTTAATGAAAGATTCTCCTTAGGAAGAGACAATCCAGTTAAAGAAAGGGACATTGTTGGGACTACATCAAACTAAAAAGCTTTTGCACAGCAAAGGAAACCATCAACAAAACAAAAAGACAACCTAACAATTGGGAGAAGATTTTTGCAAACCGTATATCAGATAAGGGGTTAATATCCAAAATATACAAAGAACTCGTACATCTCAACAACAAAAATACCAACAACCCAATTAAAAAATGGGCAAAAGATCTGAACAGAGATGTCTCCAAAGAAGATATACGACCACCAACAGGCCCATGAAAAGATGTTCAACATCATTAGCTATCAGGGAAATGCAAGTCAAAACTACAATGAGGTATCACCTCACTCTGGGCAGAATGGCTATAATTAACAAGACAGGAAACAACAAGTGTTGGAGAGGATGTGGAGAGAAGGGAACCCTCATACACTGCTGGTGGGAGTGCAAACTGGTACAGCCTCTATGGAAAGCAGTATGGAGTATCCCCAGAAAATTAAGAATAGATCTACCATATGATCCAGCTATTCCACTGCTAAGTATTTATCCAAAGAACTTGAAAACACAAATGCATAAAGATACATGCACCCCTATGTTCATTGCAGCATTATTCACAATAGCCAAGACTTGGAAGCAACGTAGGTGCCCATCAAGGGACGAATGGATAAAGAAGATGTATATATACATAATGGAATGCTACTCAGCCATAAGAAATGATGAAATCCAGCCATTTGTGACAACTTGGATGGAACTTGAGGGTATCATGCTAAGTGAAATAAGTCAGAGGGAGAAAGTCAAATACCATATGATCTCACTAATAAGTAGAAGATAAAAACAACGACAAACAAACATATAGCAACAGAAATTGGATTGGTGGTTCCCATAGGGGAGGCGGGGTTGAGGGAGGGCAAAAGGGGTGATTAGGCTCACATGTGAGGGGATGGACTATAATTGGTTTTTGGGTGGTGAACATGATGTAATCTACACAGAATTTGAAATATATTATGATGTACATCTGAAAGCTATATAATGTTATAATCCAATGTTACTGCAATAAAAAATAAATAAATAATAATAAAAAAAAGAAAGGGACATTGTTCCAGGTAACTTCAGGCTGCCCCCCAAAACAGCAAAAAAGTCCGCTCACCAAAAAGAAGCTTTCTGCTGCCTAGTTATTTCCTTTCCCTAACCTTCCTCTTCGCCAACCCCCACTCCCAGCCAAGCAGACTCCTCATCTGGCCAAGTAATGGATGAGTATATTTAATCATTTCCTTTCCCTCTGGGTTAGAAATGTTTAAAACAGGGACTCATGTAATCATTAACAGAACACATTTTGACCCACCAAATTAGACCACCCCGTACCACCTCTTGTAAAGTTGCATAAAGAAAGTTTACCAGATGAAACCAGGTTTCCATTCTTATTGAAGGGGAGTAATCTGATAGTGCAAAGCAAATGTCCTCTAAGCATCACGGCAAGAAACAAGATTTAAAAACAGAACCAGACGCTAATCTGCATTCTCAACAGGACAGATAAATAAACCCTGCGATGGAACATATTCATGGAATGGAAGTTAATAACGTGAAGACATTAGTTCTCCCAGGTAGATATTTGTAAAAGTGTTTAGCACTGTTTATTATATTTATTATTTTTATTTAATAATAAACCCTATAGTATTTATAGTATTTAAGGAGTAAAAACTATAATGAAGAACAAGGTCATGATTATTATGAAGTTAAGAAAGTGGTTACCTTTGGAGGGTATGAGGTTGACTATTAATAAATTAATGAGATGTCTGTTTTATACACTTGTATGGTGGTTATTTCACAATAGAAAGGAAAATATGAGGATACTAAATGTCCTTTTATACCAATAAATTTGACATTTAGGGGATACAGAAAAATTCCTAGTGAAATATAAATTTAAAAGCATGACTCAAAGAAGAAAACCATATGATTCTACAACAATTAGAGAAATAGAATCAGTAATTTAAACTTTTCCGACAAAGAAAACACCAGTCCCAGATGGTCTTACAAATGCAGTCAGACAAACACTCAAGGCACTGGTAACCCCAGTCTTACATCTGCACTTTCAGAGAGCAGAAACAGAAGGAACACGCCTCTTCTCATTTTGTGCCTCCAGTGTAACCTTGATATCAAAACCAGAAAGGCTTACTATGAGGAAAAGGATAATTAGATACAAATATCCCAAACAAAATATTAGCAAACAGTCCGGCACTGTATATAGTTATGAAAAAAAATAGTTTATTTCAGGAAATCAATACTAGTCCAACAGTAGCAAATCCATTAATGTAATTCACTACATTAACAAACTAAGAGAGGGACAAAAACATATCGTGACTACAATAGATACAGAAAAAGCATTGCTTAAAGCTCATCATGATTTAAAAAGAAATTGTCCTTGTATACCAGGAATGAAAAAGATCTTCTTATCCTGATAAAGAGTAACTATAAGAAACCTGAAAACACCATTCTCAAGGATGAAATAATAAAATCATTTTCTTTAAAATTGGAAAAAACACAGATGCTTATCATTCTCTCTACCAAATATTGTACTGGTGGCTCTGGTTGAAGACAAGAAAATTAAATAAAGAGTTATATAGATTAGAAAAGATCAAAACTGCTATTCACTGCACATGCTATGGTTATTTTCTTAGATAATCCAAAGAAATTTGGACACAAATTATTAGAATTAATAAGAGAATATAGCGTGTTTGCCAAAGAAGTCAACATTAAAAAGTCAATTTCATTTCCAGTCACCTAGCAAGAATGTGGTAGTTTTTAAAAATATACTATTTACAATAGCAACAAAAATATATAGTATTTAGGACTAAATGTAACAAAAGTTTTCAAGATGTACAGTATTTATAAATGTATGAGGCACTGAAAAACATTAAAGATCTAAATAAGAGATATGCCATGTTTATGAATTGGAAAACTCAATATTATAAAGACATAATATATAAAGACATAAATTATCTCCCAATTGATCTATAATTCATGCAGTTTTGATATAAAAATCAGACATTTTGTGAAAATTTACAAGCTAGTCGTAAAGTGTACATGCAAGGAAAAAAGGCAAGAATAGCTAAGATAGTGGTATTGTGGTATTGACACAGGGATAGTCTAATAGAACTATTGAACAAAATAGAGACAACGTAGAAATAGACCTGTACATCTGTGGAAATGTGACGGAAGGCAAAGGCAGCATGGCAGATCACTTGAGTCAATAAAATTTTCTTTCATTAAGTGGTACTGGGATGGGGAGGAAGAATTGAAACTGGATCCCTACCTCACACTATACATGAAAGCACAATTGCAGATGAGTTGAAGACATTTTATAAAAGGCATAACTTTAAAACCGTTTGAAGAAAATCTAAGAGAATATTCTTATGACCTCAGGGTAGAGAAAGGATTTCTTAAAGAAGAATAAGAGGCATCTAAATACTAAATTTGCTAATATTTTGTTTGCATTTATTATTTTTGTTTGAGTTTATCTGGCCCTGAGATAAGCATTCACATGCAAGTAGTTTGTTTAGGAGATGGTCCAGGCCACACTGATAAGGAAGTGAGGAAGAGAGTCAGGGAAGGGGAAGATGCCAATACAAGGTGTGTTATCAAGAAAATTACCATGTGAATAACTGGGTTTTAGAACAGTGCCACTCCGAATGTGATCCAGGGACCAGCATAGACTCAGGAAGTCTTTCTGGTCCATGACAAGATAATTACAGAAACAGAGAATAAGTCTTTAAAAGAGAGGAGCTTGCATTTTCTGTTTTTTTATTTCACTTTTACTTTTTGAGTTTACTTTCCTATTACTCATTTTTTTTGTACTTTATGATAATATTGATCCACAGTGGGTTGGAAATAACTAAGATTTCAGTATTTGAGCTAGTTTGAGAAGTATTAATAGAAAATGTCTCAGAGTGAATGCAACCGAGTGATAAGGACTAGGATATTCATCCATCACCTTTCTTTTCATTGTCTTTCATTACTTGAAGGAGTTTTGGGGCATTAACTCTGGCACTTCTTGCTTGCTCTGTGTGGAGACCAGGTTTGCTTTCACAGCCTTCAGTAGAGCAGCAAGTGTTTTACTGAAGGGTTAGTATATGGGTGGGGCACCAACAGGATCCGCCACTAAGTCTTTTTTTCCCCCCAGCTTTATTGATAAATAAAACTGTATATTTAAGATGTACAACATGATGATTTGATATACATATACATTGTGAAATGATTACCACAATTAAGTTATTAAGTCTTTCTTTCTCCCATGCAAAAAAAGAAAAACTCTGATAGATTTGACTACAAGTTTAAGAACTGTGTATTTATCCAAAGGTGATATAAAAAGAAAAGGAAGACACAAACTGAGAGATTTTTATAACACATATAGCCAATGAAAGGATCAATAACAAAGATATGCAAAGAACTTCTACAAATCAATAAGAAAAGGACAATAATGCCCAAGAAACAGTAGAAGATGCTCAGCCTCTTTAGCAAATAGGTAACAGCAAATTAAACCTCAATGAAGGATCATTGCACACTTACTGGATCATCTGGAATTTACAAACCTGACAATACCACGTGTTTGTAAGGATGTAGAGATGTGGGAACCTTTAGAACGTTGCTGAAGGGAGTATAAATTGCTATCACCACTTTTGAAATTAATTTGGCATTGCTCATAGAACTGAAGATATATATGCCCTTAGTCTACCAATCCCATTCCTACGTGTACCTTAATGAAATCTTGTATATGTTCAAGTGAATGTACAAAAATATTCATAGGAGCAGTGCTCTAAGATAGCCCCACTGGGAAACAGCTTTAATGTATATCTATAGTAGATGGTAAAATAAATAAGACTATATTCATAAAATGGAGATGAATGAAATACAACTACATGTGTCAACATGGATGAATCTCAAAACAATGTTGAGTGACACATGCAAATTGCACAATACAAACACACAATTCCATGTATATGTAAAGAAAACCAGGAAAAACTAAATGGTATTTTGTCTTGGGATAAATGTATATATTTATAACTCCAAATAAATATAAAGAGAATATATATAAATATAAATATAAAATTCGGGATAGTATACGATTTTTTTTTTTTTGGTGAGGGAAGAGAGAAGAAGTCAACAGTGTGGGCACACAGGATGCTTCAATGATACAGTGATGTTTTATCTCTGAGAGTGGATAGCGGGTATATGTGTGTTCATTTCATAATTATTCTTTAAGCTGTGCATTTATTACATATACTTTTATCTTATATGTTTTATAAGAGAAACTTTTTAATATAATGCAAAAATAATATGAGCAAAAGTAAGGAAGTCCTAGGAATACAATTTGTAAGAAATTTTAAAAAAATATCTTTTTCAACTGAGGGAGCTAAAAAGAAACATTAATAAATAAAGATTATACAGTATTACTGGTAGGAGTACGCATTATAAAAAGGTGTCATTTGCCCCCCAAAGAAGTGAAGAATGCAACTGAAATAAAAATTTTGGTGGCACATTTTTGAAGTTTCATAAAATTATTCCAAATTTCTTCTGTAAGAATAAAAGAATAGTGGTAGCCCAGAAAACTTTGCAAATGAAGAACAATAAAAGAAAAAGACTTGTTCTATTGACTATCAGAGCATGTTATATCAACACAACAGAGAGATACTGTCAGAGTAGAAGTTATGACTCAATGAAATAGAACAGAAAGCCACACAACATATGCCAGGATGTATAATAATTTAACATGGTAATAAAATGGCATTTTAAATCACTGGAGGAAGTTCTGACTTAGTCAATTGATTGTCTTAAGAAAACTCTAAAGAACTATAGTTAGATTTCTACTTTGTACAATATGTAAGATAGATTCCAGATGGATTAAAGTGTCAGCATCTCTGTATTCAGCTTGCGTTCCACTTCTCAGTGAATAAACCTTCTCTACTCTTCCCAAATTCCCGAGGAAACTCCTCCTCCACTGCACTTTTGGTAGATGGTTTTACCCTCTCTTCTCAAGAAAATGGAGGCATTAGGACAGCTCAACTCCCCCTCCAGATCATCTGCACGTTTCTTTCCTCTCCTATCTTACAGAGGGGAAAGTATTTTCTTTCCACCTGCCCTGCTCCTGCCTTTTAAGGACCCTGCCAATGTCAGTTATTCTCTCTCTCTTTCCCACCTTTCTACCTCTTACTTCAGTTTTAGATTTTTCCCGTCTTGGGAGAGGGCACTACTTAGGTTCCATGTGTCATCCCTGCTTCTTCTTGCATTCCCCTCCCTTTCACAGCCAAAATAGTTTACTTGTCTCAGCACAATCGCTCCCCTTCCACTCTCATCCCCACCCACTGCAGGATGACTTGTGACACCAACGTTCTCCCTAAATTACTCTTGCTCGGGTCACAAGTGACCTTGAAGACGCTAAATTCAATGGGGAGACATAAGGTTGCATATTACTTGACTACTCAGCCACATCTGTTGCTGTTAAGCAGTCCCTTCTTGATCCTCCCTTGTCTGCTTCAATCACAGCTCACTTTTTTGGTTTTCTGGTTGTTTCTCTGAACATGGCCTCCCAGTTTCTCCATTTCCTTGTTTTATCCTAATTGTTAAGATTGGAGTTCCTCTTGTTTTCGTCCTAGACCTGCTTTTTTTTCTGTGTTTTCTCCCCAAATCCCTCCAGTTGTGGGTCCTTCTAGTTGTGGCACGTGGGATACTGCCCCAGTGTGGCCCAATGAGTGGTGCCATGTCTACACTCAGGATCCAAACCAGCGAAACCCCGGGCCGCCAAAGTGGAGCCAACCACTCGGCCGGGGGGACGGCCCCTAGACCTGCTTTTTTTGTTCCCCTCTACACTCTTGCTACAAGATCTATTCCCTGCCCATGGTTTCAATTTCTAAACATTGATCCCAGTCTCATATATCCAGTTACTACTCAACATCGCCACTTGGGTGTCTGACACACACTTCAAATGAAATATGGCAAAAACTGAGCTCACCAGCTTCCTTTCCAAAACTAGTCCTCTTCTAGGCTCCCTCTCTGTGAACAACTCTCTGATCCACCCCAGTTGTATAAAACAGAAGATCTGGGAGCTTCCCTGACACATCTCTTCCCCCCTTCACCCTTATCCATCACCACCAAATCATGTTAGTTTGGCACCCTCAAATCTCCTACACAGCCTGCTCTCTTCTCTACTACCATTGCCCTAGTCCAAGCTACCATCTTTTCTCCCCAGGGTGGCATTTCTGCTTCCCCTCTGGCCCTCACAATGGTGTTCATCACACTTCAACATCCATTCTCCACCCTTTTGCCCTAGGAACTTCTATTTATCCATCAACTCTCACTTATTTTCCACGTATTATCCTGACTTGCCAGACTAGATTTTTTCTACTTGTTATAATTCTCCCAACACCTTGTACCTTTACCTCAAAGTCCTGATAACAACTTAAGAAAATTAATTAGGAGTGTAATTATTTATTTAATGTCTGTCTCCCTTTCCAGAATACAAGCTTTATCAAGAATTTGACTATATCTTTCTCTGTCACTAGTGTACCCCTCGTGTCCACCACAGTCCCTTGGTCATATTAAATATTCAACAAATATTTGTGGAAACAATTAGTGGATAAGGAGAAGCAATAAGAGATCTGACTACTTAGAAGCTCCTACACACCTAAAAGATTTAAAAAGCAAATGAAAAAACTGGCAAAAATTTTTGTAACCTATGCAAAAAAGCTATGTCCTTAAAAACAGATTATAATTACAAACCCGTAAGACAACGATGAGCAAAAATGAAGAGCCATACAGGAAAATGAGCACAGGGTATAGAGAGCATGTTCATAAAAGAATCGATGCAAATGGCCAATTAAACAGAGAAACAAATCTGCACTCTCCAGCATTTTAAAAAAGATACACACACGTACACTTAATTTTTTAAATAGTCAGTGTTGGCAAGGATTAGAAATAGGCATATTCTTCTGTTGGGGAGCCAAGAATGGTAGAAACTTTCTGGAAGACAATCTAGTAATATGTGTCAAAAGCATTAAAAGTAAAGTAGTTCATCTACTTTGGCCCAATAAATTAATTTCCAAGAATTTATCTTAGGGACATCAGCAGAGTTGCATGCAAATACTTATTTATAAGAATGCTCATTGCAGTGTTACTTATAATCGTAAAGAATTCAAGCCAACTTTAATGCCCAATAATAAAGGATTGGTGACTGTAATGGGTCGTATCCTTCTCTGAGCAGCCATTAAAATGCATGGCCCCAAAGAGCACTTAAGGATTTTTTTTTTAATCTGTGATTTATTTAGCAATAAAAGAAGGTCACAACACAACATACACAGTAGGAGTTTACTTTTTAAAATTAAAATATACATATGCATAGGCATAAAAATACGGGAAAAATATCTGCAGTTATGGGGATTATGAATGATTTTGTTTTCTTTTTTTAACCTTTTTGTATAGTCTTAATATTCAACAGATTCTGTGTATCATGTCCATAATGACAAAAACTAAATATGTTTTAATTTAACAATAGGGAACTGATTCCAACATATGGTCACGGCTAAATCTAGAGAGGCATAGTGTGATGATTAAGAGTATATGCTTTGAAGCTCACAGACAGGTGTTCAGCTCCCTCTTTACAACTTAAGAGCCATATGACCTTGAGCAAGTTATTTAATTCTCTTAGCCTCGGTTCTCTATCAGCTCAATGGAGAAAATACATACTGGGCAGAGCTGTTCTGTCACTTAGATGAGGTAATGTATGTAAAATTCTGGTCAAAGAGTAAGCGCTTAGTAAAAATACCTGCTTTTCTAATGCCAAAATATAAATAGATCAGGTAACGATTTACATGAATTCATGATTTTTTAGAAGGTTATAACTGGAAGTCTGGGGAATCATTCATTGTATGGTTCAGCATCCTCCAGACTGTCATAATGATGGTGGAATCCAGCAGGAGGATGCTGGCAGGAAGACTGACCTGGGTATAGAAGCAGTCCAGGAAGGGTTTTGCTCATTAGGGCAAAATGCTGGCGTAGGTCATTTATTCACCTATTTGCCCAAACAGCAAATGGTTATTAAAGGTCTACCATGTGCCAGGCATTGGCAACTCAGCAGTGAGATGAACTAGCTGCTTTCTTGGAGTGAGGCAAGCTGCTTCTAATTGGATTGAGGTTTCAAGGCATATTGTACCTGCTGTATTCAGGAATTAGGAAACTGAGGGAGCACTTCCTGTAGCTGGAAAAATGTTGGAAGGGTTAGGAAAACGATAGCGAAACTCACTTTTCTTTCCTCAAATAGCGATCCCAAGGAAAGAAGCTACTTCCAAAATCCCACCTGCTGGCAGGTCTGGGGCCTACTGATGCCCTCCCTACCTTGGTCAGGTTTAGTTCAAGAACAAACTTGCTCAGCCTGCAAATGAAAAGCCATTGGCCTTCCAGGAGAGGGGTTAGCAAACTACGGCCCATGGGTCAACTCCAGCCTATTGCCTGTTTTTAGAAATTAAGTTTTATCAGAATGCGGCCTCACCCATTCATTTACTGATTGTCTACGACTGTTTTGTGCTACAAGCACAAAGTTGAGTAACTGCTACAGGGACTGTATGGCCCATAGAGCCTAAAATGTTTATTATTTGATCCTTTATAGGAAGACTTCTCCGGCTCCTATTCTAGGTCAATGGAGCTGGAGAAATGAGATAGAAGGTACCATTAAGTTCCTAACTTTTCCCTTCTGTAGTTCCAGGAGCTGTTCCTCTAGAATCCATCCAAGGGGGGCCCTTTGAGGAGAAGATCTACATCCAGTGGAAACCTCCCAATGAGACCAATGGGGTCATCACACTCTATGAGGTAAGGTGGTCCCTTTTGCTGTATCAGCTGCCTTGGCTTTTTCAATTGACTTCAGCTGGAAGTTGGTGAATACCTACTGTGTGCAAAGCTCTATTGAGGACATGGAGGTGAGTGAGACTCAACTTACCAAAAGGTTTCTGACAATACAGTGAGAGGAAAACATAAGCATGTACTGTTGAGGTGTCTTCATGGCCCCAGTGACAAAGACAATTGGACATGCCATGCACTGAGGTGACTTTTGATCTCTTCAGCAAAGGGGTCAGGACTCAGGGAGTCAGATTACCCCAGTTTGCCTGCGAAGACCCAGGCCTGGCAAACAGTAGTTACAGTTCATCTGGAAAACTGCAATTCTCACATGATGCTCATCCTACCCATATCAGTCCCTGGGCTTCCAAAAGAATCCCAGTGTCATTCTCTACTCTGGGGGTACATGATCCTTGAGCTCTCACGTTGCAGCACGAGAGGTACTCTCGCAGTATAAGAGGTGCTCATACTGTGGCCAAGGCATCTGTTTTTGTCACCTAGGTGATGGAATCAAAAGCTCCCCTCCCAGGATTAGCAGAGCCTTATCATATCCTCAGGCGGGAATACACCCATCAAGCCAACACAACGTGGCTTCCTGAAAACTTGCAAAATTAGAACAAATTGCTCTAATTCATTGCAAAACAAAACCAAACAAACAGAAGAACAATAAGGCTGACATCACTAAATTCTAGCATTGGGATGTGAACAAGATTTACTCTCCTTTCACCCCTTATAACCTGAGACACCAGGAGATTGAGATATAGGCTACAATATAAAAACACAGCAATGCATGGGAAGGGCATGGAAGCCAAAGCTGGACAAATGGAATCTAGTATCTTAGTAGTTCTACCATAGTCTCAAATGACTTTTGGCAAGTTCTTCCTCTCTCCAAGCCTCAGTTTCCTCATCTGTAAAATGGGGGTGGTAATCACCGCTTCAGGGTTCCTCTAGGGAGTCTGAGGGGGAGAGGATACAAACATTTCCAGGCTGAAATGCACGACAACCCCATGGAGGAACTTAAGACACAGAGCGCTCATGGAGACACGTACACCTATTGAGGGTAGGCTTGGGGAAGAACATCTCTGCCATAAGGGAGGATGAGCTCTGGGAAGAAAGTCAAGGAGTACTTGAGGAGAGAACAACATTCATGGTTAATCTGATGGACACAGAAGCTCTATAGAGAGACCTGGATGGACCTCAGAGCTCTCTGAGGAAGGAGAAAACTATGCATCATGTACAAAGTCTTTGAGAAAATACCTTCAGAAAACGCCTTGTCACTAGATCCAGCCTTCCTCAGAAGAGCTAGCATCTCCATTTTAGAAATTGTAGGGAGCTTGGTGAAGCTCTTAGGGTCAGCACATGGAAGGAGGGAGCAGACATCCAACCCCACCATTTATGAGCCATCTTGGCCCACAGGGTTGGGAGAAGCTTCTTTCTCGAGGATGCTGCTAGAGGAAGGATGGTACTCATACTGATAGACCTTGTCTAGGATGTTTTCAAAACCTTTTCAGGGAAGTGAGGGGCTGGAAACTCAACTGAAACAATCATTTCAAAGCTACATGCTGTTCTTTGTAAAGCAGAGGCCACAATTATACACACACAAATGAAATCAAGATCTATTGTGTGCGGCAACCTGTTCTTTGTAAAGCAGAGGGAAAGGACTCAGAATTTAGAGAGTTTGGTTGTTTGGTACTGTTATATAAATGGCTCTCTATGTCAGATATTCAAGAACTTTGGAATTCACAGGCCAGTAATACTGCAAAAGGTTTGAGGGAACCAACATGGAATACTTCACTATCTTTTATTAGCATCATTTCATAAAAGACATAATTTCAAAAATGTAGCTAGGACAAAATTTCAGAATAAAAGGCATTCCTTCAAATTGAAATGTAGACTTATGAATAACTCATGACACCCTCCTTATGTTTATTCATTTTGCCTTGAGTTGATGACAACTTGTCTTGAAAAGACCCTGGTCCTTGTACCTACCTGCTCTTGGAAACCACTAATCTAGGCCATTTTGCAGGCAGAGTCATATGTGGGCACAGACGTCTTCCTGGGGATCAATATACCTCTTCCTCTAACAGGATTATGCAGTGGACTGGGAGAGGAAACTCTTGACTGCTATTCCAGGATAAGCAAAAAGAAATATAGAGAGAACAAGGATGCAAACGCAAGTGTGAGTTAGACACCCTGTTTGAGCAATAGCTTCCTGAAGTTGAGGCATTGTTATATGATACATACTCTGGAGCTCTGGGTGCAAAGGTGGGCACAGATTGGGACAATGCACCTTTCTTCTCACTTTTATGTGAACTCAGTGCCTTGTGGATTTTCGAAGACCAGATGCCAGGGATGTTGGCATTCCCAGGATGGATTCTACTGGAAACAGCTATGGTGAGACATCTTCAAGTAGCTTCTTGGCTGCTACTTGGGTTCTGATGACAGAGACCCAGAGCTAGAAAGCTGAAATTGACTGATTTACTTGTGGGCATTTGAGGCTGCCTTCTGGGAACATGTCAAAATCCTTGGATGAAGCTGTGAAGGGAGCTAAGGTTGTGGACTTAGGCCATAAACATGGCTGTGACACCATGTGTATCACATGCTGGCAAGGCCTCAGAAGTTAAGAATGTTGACTTTTGAGATCAGACAGCTTAGTTCTGAATCCCAGCTCTGCCACTTTCTTGCTGTGTAACCTTGGGTATATTATGTAACCTCTCATTTAAATTTATTTATAAACATAAATATATGTTTAGTACTGTATTTGGCATTTAGAAATAGCATTAATAAATGTTAGCTCTTATCATTACATAAAAATGAGGAAATTAAGACTCAGAGTGATGAAGTGAAAAGACGAAGGTGATCCAGCCAATATGGCCAATTCATGAGTCCTGAATATAAGTGTGGATGTCTTGCCCCTTACGCAGTGTGGTCCGTGGACCAGCAGCATCAACATTACCTGGGATCTGAATAGAAATACAGCATCTCAAGACCCGCCAGACCGCCTGAATCAGAGTCCCCATTTTAACAAGATCCCTGGGTGATTCATATGGGCATTAATGTTTGAGGAGCACCGCTCTAGACCACATTACCCTTTAGAAAGTTTGAGCACTTGACAAGAGAGTGTGTCCTCCTGAGCAGAGACAGGACGTCCCCTCCACGCTGCTCTCAACCCAATTCTGCCCCAGACAGTAAGCAGGAGACTTTGCTTTTAAAGACATTTATAACAGAATATGTGTTTATGAGGCAATTTCCAAATTTAATTAGATGAAACCAATTGGATTTTTTAAATTAGGTTCTGGTTGTAATTCCTAGAGAGAAATCCATAAATTACAAATCACCCTCTTCTGGTCTCAAAAAGTGTATTTTGTGACCAAGAAAAATAAGGTAACACAAATGGAAGAGAAATCCAGGATTGTCTGTAGCTTCCTATGTACAACCTTGGACTCAGCAAAGACAAAATCCAAAAAAAAAGAGGGAGGAGCATTATGACAAAATATTGTAAATATTGTTAAATGCAGCAGGTCCAAGTAGTATGTAGAATGTTAAGATTAAATTTCCTTCCCCATGAGTCCAAGTTACAACCCCTGGGTCTGTCCTTGACAATTCTGCCCCCCAAAATCTGAGCGGCTTGAAGTCTCATTCTGTCTCTGGCTTCAGTCCCCTCTTTGTAACATGAAGGTGTCAGACTGTCCCATGCTTCAACTAGGTAAGAATCAAGAGAAAAACAAATCCATGTCAAACCCACAAAATCAGAGGGTTTGGAGTTGCTTTGCTGTGAAAACCTTTCCTGTGACCAGAGGCTTCGAAGGTAAAGCAGTGATGACACCTGAAGAAAAACAGCTAGTGCAAAGCCCCTGGGATGGGAATGACTTTGACACGTTTGACAAATAGCAAGGAGGCCAGAGTGATGAAGCTTTGTGAGCCTGGAGGACAGTGGGGAGACCATGGGGGAAGTGGGTGGGCAGGTCAGGTTAGGCAGGACTCCTAGAGTTTGTGTTCTATCCTAGGAAGAATGGAAAGCCCTTGGAGCACTTTAAGCAGAGGAATGAAGGAATTAGATTTATGTTATTAAAAGATCACCTGGCTGTTGTGTGGCTAATGGGCTGTGGGTATACAAACATCTTGGGGACATCTGGGAAATGTAACAAAGACAAGGACACTTCTATCATCTATGATATTGCAACGAGTGCTCAGCTATTTATTGGAAAATCTTGTACCCGGGTAGAAGATATGAAAACTTTGTCACATCTGCCTCTTTCCTGCTGCTAACTCTGACTTTGACACCTTCCTTTCAGTCAGGAGTTCTTATCTTGATGGGCCCCCTGGCACTAGGGACTGTTAGATCCTGGGCCTCCCTTCCCTAAGGGATGGGAGTCTAGCCTTGACCACGATGCCACCCCAAGGCTGTGAAATGGCTTAATTCTCCAGCAGCCATGACCTCTCTCCCTGCCCACTGCAGTGGGAGCTCAGAATGCTCATGAGAGCCCACTGAGGCCAGCTCACCTCCACTGCGACAGGAAGTATTAGGATGAATTAGACCAGGGCCTCAGATCTTCAGGGATTTGCACTTTAGAGGGAATGCAGAATGTGCTTTGTGACACTTCCTAACAGAGTGACAGATAGTGTGTAGAGAGAGGTAGCGTCAGAGGCTTCATGCCCACCAGCCCACGGATCAACATCACCTGGGAGCATGTCAGACATGCAGAATTGCAGGCCCCAGACCAGACCCACTGAATCAGAGTCTGTGTTCTATCCAGATCTCCAGATGATTCACGTGCTCATTAAACTGTGAGAACCACTGGTCTAAGAGACATTCTAGAATTTCCTAATCTGGATCTGGAAAGCTCTGCTTGATGCAAACACTGCAGTCCTTGGATGAATAACATGGCCAGTGAATGAAAGGAGGATTGTCTCTGCTCACATGGGGTCCAACCAGCTGAGCCTTTTCACAGGGATGTGGAAATCATGCCGTTCCTGTAGACTTTTCCAGAGCCCTGCTTGGCTTTGAAGGAGATATCAGGGCTCCCCAGTCAGGGCCTGTATGTGAAGAAGGTTGGTGTGGACTCTCCTGTTCTGATTCAGATCTTGTGAACAACACAGCTCACCAACAAACAGACCATCCCAACTGCAGACTGGCACTTACAGCCCGAATATGAGGTCACAGGGGAGACAATCCAGCCAAAGAGTTGTCTAAAAACTCCTCGATAAAATCATTCATAGACAAGCTGTTCCGAGTCCATGAAAAACAGTAATCAATATGTGGTTCAATTCAATTAATTGTTCTCATCTCTGTCCAAAAATAAAAATCGCACAGTGTGAAGGAATTGAGCCAGAGGATGTTACACCAGCAACTGGGTTAACGAAGTGTGAAAATATTTAAAATTCAGACATAGGAAGCTTCCCAGTAAGCCTTTCTGTTTAGCAGTCAAAATCACCAAGTTTCTAATTACAGTGTATAAATCTGAGAAGCTTAAAGGGAATGAGAGGACCCTAATGAGGCAAGAATGGGTGTCTTGATTATGCTAGAGTTGATTGACATTTATCTTGCAAGTTATTCTAGGCGCCTGGCGTCCAGAGTTAAATAAAACACAGACTTTGCTTCAATAAAACCAGGCGCTCGTTCGTGTGTGGGAGTGCCTTTAATAGGTGCGATGGGTCAGAGGGTTGTCAATATTGTTCCAGCATACAGATGGTTGGATTTAATCTGAATCAGAAGCACAGGACCCAGGAATCAACATTCCATCAGAGTGCACTGCAAGAAGGCTGGGCACATCTTTTGAGACACACAGGAGTTCTGCACAGGACTGGTGCAGATACCCACTGGTGGGGCGGGGGGAGGGGGGACAGCTGCCTGGATGAGCTCATGAGCAAGCTCTCAAAGAGAGACACTCAGGAGGTGCCTGGCTAAGTTTGGATGTTGGGACACCCCTTCGTCTTGTCCTTAGAGTTGAATATAATGGCCACTCAGGGCTCACTCATCCCAGGCACACTCATGGCTCTAGTCCACAGAGGAGCAGTGGGGAGGATGGGATGTGGTCTCCATGGGTAGCAGGGAGTGACTAATACAGCCCGAAGCAAGAATTTGCATAATTCAAACTGTATCTATGTTAATTAGTATACACAATTTGCATAACACAAGTGGCTATTGGGTATAACTTGAGCCAGGCTGTTAACTAGGAAAAAGTTCTTGTTTCTTTTGAATTGTTTAAACCGGAAATGTGAGAATCATCCATTCTGCCCCACCTACTACACATCTAATGCTCTAGAAAATTCAATTGTTTCTCCTGCTGAAATAGACACAGGTTAGGTCACAGGTTAGGTTAGATGGCCCCATCTTCACCACCATCCTGTTCTGAGCGTACATCTGATGTCTGGACCCATTTCAGGACCTTTCCTGCCCATCCCCCATCCAGACTTCCTCTATTGTGCCTCTCCATGCTGCAGCCAGACAGAGCATCTTAAAAGGTACATCCAGGGGCGGCCTGGCGGCGCAGCAGTTAAGCGCGCACGTTCCACTTCTCGGCATCCCGTGGTTTGCCGGTTTGGATCCTGGGTGTGGACATGGCACCGCTTGGCACACCATGCTGTGGTAAGTGTCCCACATATACAGCAGAGAAAGATAGGCACAGATGTTAGCTCAGAGGCAATTTTCCTCAGCAAAAGGAGGAGGATTGGCAGCAGTTAGCTCAGGGCTAATCTTCCTAAAAAAAAAAAAAAGTACATCCAATGGTGTTGCTTCCCGACTTGGGCTTTATCTAAACTTTAGGGCTCTGAATGACCTGGCCCCTGCCTGTCTTTCTAACTTCATCTCCTGTCCTTCTCATTGCTTCCTGTGTACCAACCCCTCTAGCCTTCTAGCGTTTTCTCAAGCTCACCCAGTTCTTTGCAGCTCCTGTGGCTTTGTGAACATAATTCTTTCTGCCTATAACAGTTTTCCCTTAATACTTCTCATTGCTTGCTCCTTCCTATTCTTCACCTCCACGAGGTTTTTTCCTGTGGCTGTCGGCTTTATCTAGCACTTTCATACCATTTTCGCAACATGCGCTTATTTTGTTGGTGGGCTTTAGTATCATCCAGTGCCCTATTGGATCCTTAGTCCCATAATGCTATGGGATATAGGATCATTATTTTATGTCTCTACTTGGCTGGGCCGTGGTGCCCAGATATGAGGTCAGACATTATTCTGGATGTTTCTGTGATGGCGTTTTTGGATGAGATTAACGTTTAAATGGATTTGGAGGAAAGCAGATTGCCCTCCATATGTGGAGGGGCCTCATCCAATCAGTTGATGGTCTGAATGGAACAAAAGACTGAGCTCCCTTGAGCAAGAGGGAATTCTACCTGCAGACGACCTTCAGACTTGAACTGTGACATTGGCTTTTCCCTACTTCTCTGGTCTGACAAACTTGGCTCTTGGACCTAATACAGGCCATATTTGTTTTTCTTTTCAGTGTGTCCTAAAGGTGAAAAATAGTAGCTTGCACATAGTATATGCTCAATAAATATTCCTTGAGTGACTGTGTGGATTCATGCTTTACTTTACCAAGGAGTAACGGCAGAAGTTTTGTTTAAGTAATTTAGCATTTGCAAACCTGGTTGAACATTGGAATATACCTTGAGAGCCCCCAAAATGTAGACAAATACATAGGTAGGTAGATACATAAATGGATGGATGGATGGATGCCTGGGCCTCACTGCAGTCCAAATAAATCAGAGTCTCTGGGGGAGAGGTTCTATCAATGTGGGTTTTTTTCTAAGTCCCTTGCAAGATTCTCATGTACATCCAGGTTTGGGAGGAAGCGCTGCGTAAAATGAATCTGATCAGTCTACTCTGATGGGTTATCCTAGCCAAATAGCTGCTAAGTAAACACACTCTTGACCCCGGCTTCATTCCCACTCTGCCAGAATCCAACTCTATCTGATGTTACACTACAGCCAACTCCCTCATGCACAGGCAGGTGCTAGGTACTAATTTTTTGAGGCTCATATTCAAGAAGCATTGGCCTTTTCTCCTTAAGGTTGCTAACCAAACAGTTTGTAGAGTAATTGAATGCACACAGGGCCTTGTCATTCTGTCAATATCCCTTTGCATTTTACTACTGGCATCTTGCAACTCTGATGTCTGAGCCTACCATAGACCCTAGCTTATAAATCTTTTTCTCTCTCCTGTATAGTAGAAGTTAGTTCTGTTGTTTATCTGTGAGATTAAAAAAGACATACACATACACAAAACTTAATAGATTTGCCCAGAGGCCTTCCCTAAATCTTAAAAGTCAGGGCCCTGGGATGTCTAGGAGCCATTTTTTCTAACCCTTAGCCCATCACTCAACCTCCATAGGATGTTTCTCTTCCAGAGAATTGAAAAATTCAAGCATCCCTGGGTAGATGCCATACACAGTTCTGCTGGGCTGACAGGCAGGTTGACAGGTGTTTCAGTAGAAACAGCTTCAGGTTAAAAAGAATGCTTTCTGGCACCGAATCTGGAAGGAAAGGAAGTTGTGTTCTGAAGTGAGTAAGTTGCATTTATGTAAGTGGGACCATTAGAGCTGCCTGTCATCCACTTGTGGAATATCAAGAATGCCTATATATTTGCCTCAGGGTGTTTCTTTTTTGTTGTTACAACAGAGATATCTGTGATGGAGCCAGGTAACGTGAGAGTAGGAATCAACAGATGCATAGCATTTGTTACCTAAAGAACGGCAAATCATGTTCTCCTGGCAATAAGAAGGTTTTCACAATAAACATTAATCATTCAGTTCAGCTGTAGGAAAACAGTAGCGCTTGTTGCATAGAAAATATTCCTGCGGTGTGCGCATGTGGTTAATTATGTTTTTTCTTGGTGTGTGTGTATGCATAAGCATGTATGTTTGTGAGTTTATGTAGTTGTACACTGGCACGTGTATGCACATATGGATTTATGTATTTGTCAGCATGTGTGTGAAGCCTTCCCCCTTGGATTATACCCATATTCTCAGCTGTATCCTCAGAAGTGCTCTATTTTTTTGGAGAGTTAACTATAGGAGATATTGGAAACACAGGGCTATGTCTATTTTCTCCTGGACTGGAGGAACCAGGTCACCTCAAATCCATGCCATGGGAATGTCATGGGAGAAAATTCCTGTTATTTCAATAGGCTCCCACCTGTTTTATATGAACTTCCACCATAATTCTTCTCTAGAGCTTTTGCTAAAGGAAAATTTTGAATTAAAAAAAGTCTCCAGGTTAAATTTAATCCTGCGCATTTACAGTTGTCCTAGGAGAGAGGAGGGAAGCAAATGAAGTTAGTTCTGCATTTGGCACAGCATGGGCTCTCCTTCGTCTTCCTTTCAAGGGAGGGAAACTGCGTTTTGATGTTCTGTGCACCCAGAGGCCTTTGTAAAGGAACCACCTGTATGCACAGCCACATGGCTAGAGATGGAACCCTCTCTCTGGCTTCACGGTCCTTTCAATAAGCTGTGCCCAGAGGCGGTGTTTAAGCTGCTGAATGTCTCTTTAAACATCACAAGTTGTTCTCTTTTCATCTCAGATGTTGTACCTTGTTACTGCTGTTGGAATTCCACCTGGACTGGGCACGCGGCGTGGACTTGCTGCTTTTAACTGGCTGGCTCTTCATTCCTGTTTTGGTCAGAACAGCTCTGTATTTGGGACCCAAATAAAGGGTAGTTGTGAGTTTTTTGTTGATCATCAGGACATTTGGGGTCTTCATTCTGAAGTCTCTGGTGGCCGAAATTCAGATTTGTGATTCAGAGATTATCCTTTCATTGGCCTTAGGAGATGGCAGGTGGCTTTCCTCTCCTCACTCTGAGCCAATGGCCACTTTTCTTTAACTTCTTCTTCACTCTTTACCAGGAGAAAAGTTGCTCCTTAAAATTTACTCCCAACTACAGGGCCTGGGCATACATCATTATGGACTCAATACGTACATGCATGCACACACACATACATACATATGTACTTACATACACACCAGATCTTCTTCAGAGCCCTTCAAAACATTTCTCATAAAAATGGCTGTCGCTTTCTTGAGTTCTCTTTTATTTTATTTATGTTTTTAGCATACGTGTATCATTGCAAGTCAAATAGTCCATTGCAAGTCAAATAATCAATTACGCAATTAGGAAAAGTAAGATTGACATTTAGTGTTCATTGCCAAGTAATGTGCTTGAGTGAGTCCCTTTCCCTACCTGGGCCTTGGTTTCTACATCTATGACCTGAAAGGATTGGACCAGATAGTTTCAAAGGGCACTTCCTGCTCTCACCTACCACTCAGGTACCCCACATTGAATTAATCTTACTCCTAGTTTCATGAAACACTTTCCTCATTGGTCTGTGCATGACCCTCTTTTGTATTAATTCATTGTTTCATTTTTGCAATAACACACCAGCTATCAGGACAACCAAAACTTTGACAATATTTTGTGTCTACTTATGAGCTTCTCCCATCCCAACCTACTGACTCGTCCTGCTATCCTGAATCTTGTATATGATTCCTTGTTATGAAGTTTTACTACCTGTATGCATTCCTTCAAGACATATTATTTTACTTTTATTCTAAATTTAATGAAGGATTTTAAGTTGTATATAATCTTTTGGAACATTTTTATTCCATATTACATTGCTAACAGTTATCTCTCATCTGTAGTATGTGCATCTTGACTGCTGCATAATATTCCATTGCATGAAGATATTACAATGCATTTATCCTTTATCCATTTATCCAGTGCATTAGCCTTTGATAGATGTT
This sequence comes from Equus caballus, assembly GCF_041296265.1. Taxonomy (NCBI): domain Eukaryota; kingdom Metazoa; phylum Chordata; class Mammalia; order Perissodactyla; family Equidae; genus Equus; species Equus caballus. The sequence goes on along the minus strand of NC_091705.1, from coordinate 33,098,709 downwards.
GGGGGTTGCTTGCAGGATGTTGCCTTTATCAACAGTGATGATATGAGCATCCTTGTACATATCTCCTATGGCATATGTGCAAGATTTTTTCTTGAGGTTATATCCAGAAACTAGGTCATTTGGTAAATGAATGTTCGACTTTACAAAAATAAATACCAAACTATTTACCAAACTAATGTCACTGATTTACACTCATGCCACCAAAGTATTAGTGCCTATGATTCCAAATTTTCTCCAATATTTGGTATTGTGGGGATACTTAATTTTGGCCCGTTAAATAGGTATAAAATGGCATCTCCTTGTTGTCTTGCTTTGTATTCCCTCAATTGTTAATAAGGTTGACTGTCTTTTCATATATTTGTTACTCATTTGTATTTCTTTTTTTGCAGGGCCTATTCATATGTTTTACTCATTTTTCTACTGGAAAAGTATCTATCTATCCTTTTCTTATTGCTATTAGTAGTTCTCTATATATTTTTCATAGTATCTTGTCACTTATATGTGTAACTTGCCATTTTTATTTGCTGTATGGTATCTTTTGATAACAAAATCCCTTAATTATAATATAGCCAATTTCATCAGTCTTTGCTTATGTAGTTAGCACATTCTGTGTCATTAAGAAACTCTTCTCTAAACAAAAGTGAGAAAGATGATTCCCAAAAGTGGTATATTTTTGTTCACTACATTTAAGTCCTTGGTTATTTTTTGTCTATGTGTGAGATGAGGTGTGAAAGTTTTTTTCCCTGTATGGATAAACACTTTTCGGAGGTCCTTTTAATAATAGTTCTTCTTTTTCTTGATCTACCAGGCCATATCTGACATATGCCAAAATTCCTTATATGCATTCATTTGTTTCTGAGCTCTCTGTTCCTCTGGCCACCATGCATCACCACCACACACAGTCACAATTATTATAGCTTCATAGATAATCCAAATCTATAACACAGCAGATCCCTCCTCTTCATCCTTCTTCAGAAATATCTTAGTTATTCTTGCCCTTGGCTCTTTCATTTTACAATCCATTTATCAAATTTAATGAAAACCTCTGTTGTAGTTTTGATTAGAATTGCACTGAATGTACAGAACAACATGGGGGGTAATTGACATCTTTATGATATTAAATCTCTCTATATTTAGGTTTTCCTTAATGTCTCCCAAAGTTTTATCACATTTGCTGTAGTGATTTTGTCTTTCACATTAAATCCAAGCTTAACTTAGGTCTCGAAGACTTTGTACCTTGCATTCTCTTTCTCTCTCAAGTCTCACTGGCCTTCTTTGATGTCCTCCAACATGTCAAGTTCCTTCCTGCCTCAGGCTCAGTGCACATGGAGTTCTTGGTTACCAGAGAGCTCTTCCACCTGCTCTTTCATGACCAGCTCATTCTCATACTACAGGTATCAACATGCATGCCACCTCCTCAGAAAGGCCCTCCCCAACAGTCTTAAAGTAAGAATCCACCCACTCACCATTATTCTCTATCACTGCTTCCATTTCCTGATTAACGTGTATCACAATTCATGAGTATTACATATTTATTTGTAAATGAGTCTCCCTATATAGTAAGTGTCATGAAGGTGTGACCCATACATATATATTACTCACCACTGGAAAACCCAGTGCCTTATGCCATGCCTGGAAAACAATAGGTGAAAACAATTCGTTTCAATGAATGAAGGTTGGAGAGGTTCCCTTTGATGGCTGAGGTACAATGATAGTCAGGAGTAACTCTTAGCATCAGTTAGCCCACAGATATGACCTGATATGACCATATAAAATCATAAGATTATGTTCTAAGTCCTATAATAATCAATAATAGACTACGTGAGTTTTCAGTGACCGATGAGTTTGCATTTAACTCATAGAACTCACCTGCTAAAAAGTAAACTTGTCAAGGTTAGGGATCTTCTTTACAGCTACATCTGAAGTACCTAAAACAGTACCTGGCATAAAGCAGGCACTCAATAAATATTAGTTTAATGAATAAAACCATATGCTAAACATGAATCAAGGTTAAGGCAACAGCTGTAATAGATATTTAAATATTTACTTCTTTATGATTGCTTGATTTTTCAGAAGAGTTTATTATTTGTTAATGTTAGTGACATTATAACAACCTTACATGGTGTTAGAAAGATGAGGAGTGGAACGTAATCCCTATTCTCACTCCCTCACACATCAACCATTTTCATATGGGTTTATTTTTTTCTAGTCCTTGTGCATTTCCATCTTTTGTGTGATTATGACCACATTGCAAAATTTGGGTTTTCACTATGTCAAACATTTTCCTGTTTCAATGTAATCTACTTAACTATCCCATTTAATGGCTCCCTGATCCCCTGAGCACATAGGCCATGTTTTACTTTCTAATCATTCTATTTTGGGATGTGTTGATTGATCATCCTAGAATGTAAGACAGAATTTGTAGGGTATTTTAAGAGTGACCCGGGTCTCTGTAAACAGCTGGTTAGCAAAGTTTGAACTTCTGCTTTCCTCTTCCCTCTCAATAGATTTGTCAGTAGCTAGCAGAGGCATTCTTACGCCTTCCACTAAATGGAGAACTGTGCTCAAAATAATAGCTCTCTCTGTTCAATAGGAATAGATCTAAGGGAGGGGAGAGTAGAATAATACGTACAAATTTGCTTGGAAATCTATAAACTCAAAGTTAGAAATGGTGGTCATGTTTTCCTCCTTGTTTTAAAATTTAAGGCTCAGTTTGCTCATTTCCTAACAAATGGAGGTGAATATGGGGCATGTGTGTGCCCCTACTCCTCCCTGATCCATTCCCATGATAGGCATCAATAATCAATCAGAGCACATTCTTCCATTGAACTCTGACATGGCCTCAGAATCCCTGTCATCATAGCACTCTAGGTGGTCATGATGTCATCTGTGATGCCTAACTGCCCTCTTTGTCCTTTCCCATCTTCTGTCTAAATGTGCTATCTGCAATTTTGGAAGGCAGTTCTTTTTATGACTGTGTTACAACTTGGCAGAAGGGGCCAGTGCTATGGAGGCCTTCCCAAGGAAGATGCCAGAGATGAGAAAGTCCTCACTAGAACAACTCATCCAGAGAGTTTTCATGACTGTGACTAATATGCAGAGCCAAAGGAAGACAGGAGCACAGGCTTCAGATGCAGAGCCACAGGAGCACAGGAGCGTGTGTAGAGGTTTCACGACTGTATTGGAACTTCTGTAAGGCTCTTATATATATAACTGGCTCTGTGCGCTCCCCACCAACACATGCGTTCTGTAATCTTAGCCTTCCTCAGCCACTTTTTCTAGGAATATTGCAGAAAGTTTGGATATCAGAGAAAAAATCACCTGTAATCTCTTCCCCTAGCACAACGATTATTTTTCCTGTATTTTATCTTTGTTAATACGCATTCATCTTTTACCTAACTATAATTACATAAAATTTTCTATGGTAGTTTTCATTAAGCATTTTATCACAATCATGATGCTTTTATAGCATCATGCAAACAGCTTATCTTTTTTAATGACTGCATGATCATCCATTGGGTGTATATACCCTAATTTACTTATCCATTCCTCTGTTGTTTTTCTGTATTTCTGATAACACTGTAATGAACCTCATGCATATGGTAGCATTGTGTCGTGGTAGAAAGAATGTGGCCTTCAGATCAGAGTGACCTGGATTCAAATCCTGGTTCTAGCATTGCCTGGATGGAAGGCATTTAGGCAAATTAACCTCCCTGAAATTGAGTTCTCTTATTTGCTTAAATTTTTTAAAAATGCATGTAGGGGAAGCAATATTCAAGCCTACAATTCAGCAATATTGTAAGAATTAGAGCTCTATTGCAGTCATAGCTATCCAGTAGTCATTCAATGTCATGGTTGGTTTTATTTCTCCTCTATTTGGTGTATTTCTATTTTAGACATTCCCCCACATGAAATTACAGGGTTGAATAGAATGAACACTTTTGTAACTCTTGATACATATTGCCAAATTGCTCTCCAAATGGATTGCACCAGTGTGAGTATGTGTTTTGAGTTTTGTGTTGAGTTTCTATGCCAATCACTGTTTCTGGGAAGCAGGCCCTTGGCAGCCCACCAGAGACTTATGTCAGCTTTTATGATACCCTCAGAGCAGGCTGATGTGTGAAGAGCTCATCACACATGTTGGCAGATCTATTTGCATTCTCCAAGGATGGGCTGGAAACACTCTTGCCTCATCAACTCATTGTTCACTCCCTCTCCTCTCTGCCCTTCGGTAGCAAGGAGAGTGCCTGGCCCCTGACAATCTCCCAGAAGGTCCTGCGGACCCCATGAGTACTCTGAACTGAAGGACTCAAAGCTAGGTTCTCATAGGCTCTGCCATTAACTTATTCTGATACACCACCAGTTATGCCCTCTCAAGACCTCAATTAGCTCATCTGTAAAAGAGAAAGTTGAAGCAGTTGGCCTCTAAGGCCTAACCACTCAAAGCGTATTCTTCTGTCATCAGCATCATCTGGGAGCTCTTTAGAAATGTGACATCTCAGGCTGTATCCCATGCTGAATCAGGATTTGCATCGTTACAGGATTCCCAGGTGATCCCTATGTATATGAAAGTTCGGCAAGTACAGCACTAACTTCTCTTCTGGCCAAGGCTTTCCGCCATGCTAGGAACATTTGCTAGGAGCCTCAGTTTTAGAACCGTGCTCACCCTGCACCCTGCCTGCACCACCTCAGGATTTCCCTACCATGCAATGAGATTCCTTCCCTGCCCAGTTACACCTGTGGACTGAGATGCCACTTCTTATGAGTCAGGGTCATAACCACCAATACCTTCTTCCCTGAGGCGACCAAAGCCATTCTGTTGACACAGATCTTACCAGTCACTCTACTGTTTAAAATCCAGCTGTAGATCCCAATGGCTCTCAAGATAGAATCTGAATTCCTCTTTAACTTGGCCAACAGGTCCCTCCATGAATGACCCAGCCCATCTGGTCTCCCTGACATCTTCTCTTGTTTTTATACCCCTCCTCCCAAATCCATAGGCTTTACATGACAGCCTCACCACACTCCTCTTGTTCTTGTCTTCTCTCCATCTAGGATGCTTTTTACCAATGCCTCCTTTCTTCATTTAAAGTCTACGTATAATTCAGTACTCCAAAGGACTCAAGGGTCCTTTCAGGGACACTTTGTCCCTCTGAACCACCTGGTTTAGACATTCCTACTTTTATGTTGTAACAGCGCTTATTGTCCTACACTGTGATAATTTATTTCTACATTTGTCTACAGCTAAGCTCAGAATTCTTAGACTTCTAAGAACACATATGTTCCTTGTTGTGTTTCCAGAATCTGGCATATGGTAGGTCTTCATGAATGATAGTGGTGCAAGTACCTTCCCTTCCTTTCTCCAGGTTTCTCCATCCTTCTCTACCTGCTCTCTAGCCCAGGAGATTGAATGCCAGACATCACTGAGCCACCTTGCCTTCTCACCTTTTGTTTATTCAAAAGAGTGCCCTGCAGCAGATAGAAGGTGGGGAGGAGAGGGAGGGAGAGGTCTTTCCTGCTCCACCTCCCTCGGCAAAAGGTTACAGTCCTCTCAAGGTGACCTTCTAGGTTCTGGAACCTGCTCCCTCTTCCACCCCCTCTCCCTTACTAAATGCCCCCTCCATTGCACTGTGCATTGTTTCCCTCACCCCACCCACAGCATTGTAAATAGTGCCTTTATTAAACGCTCCTTGAATTATCCACCTGTTTCCTGCTAAGAGTCCATTGAGACTCCTGTAATCATTACCATGTACCACGAAGAGTGCTTATCATCAAGTGTTTTATCTCAAGCCTTACAACCCTTCTAGGTGAGGATCCTTATCCCCGGTTAACACTGAGGCTTAGAGAAGAGAAGTAACTTGCCTAAGATCACAGGACTAGTAAGTGAAACTGGAATTCCTACCAGGTTTGATTACAAGCCTATCCACTTAACTAGTTAGCCACAGTGCTTTCTCTAAAGGCACTCAATGAGTGATCACGGAAGTGATCTGAATTTCCCAGTCATGATCAATCCGCCTGACTGGGGTGGACATGAGCTTACAGATCGGGTTAAATAGGCAGCCTCGGGACAAAGAGGGAGACTGAGGTCAGGGACCAACCTTGGCCTGGAAACCCTCTTCCGGTCCGTGTTGTGTTTTCCCAATTAGAACTGTCAAACCCTTGAGGAGTGGTATTCGGTCCGCACAAGGACTGGTGCAGGGAGATGGGTGGGAGAAAATATGTAGGGCCAGATGGGAGGAGGTTGCTTTATAGTACTCAGCAGAGGTGGCTTCATCATCATGACTCTATTTGCAAATCCCATTCAACCTGAACGTCTCTGCAGCTGAACAGAGGAATTCAAAGCTCCATCCTCCATTATGCAGCTAAATGGTGTACACCGCCCGATGGATTTGGGAGGGTTCTGACATGAATTTCTGACACAAATAGGCACTGTCTAGTATGTCAGTATCAAAGGAAAATTGCAGAAGGCAAACGGGGATGATATTTCTCAATACTGGAAAAAAGTTTCTCATTCCAAATCAGTTTTGAAAAAAAAAACACAACCCTTTTCAAACATCTGCGTAGCAACATCAAAATAGGCAGGGCTTCCTATAAAACAACCATGGCAATTTATGAAGTTACATTTTCAAATTAATTATTATCTTTAAATAAGAAAGGAAACCTATCACAGACCACAGGATGATGCCTTCTGTAATCAAGATGCTGAAAGGAGAGCTCAGTGACCATGCCCCATTTGTGGTTTCAAATTGCCTAAATCCATGCTCTCTCATGCACGTATCACAGACATGCATCTCTCTTTCACTTAGGATTCTTACTAGAACCATCTCCCTGTGTAATATCTTGATGCCGTCCTAGATTCCCTCCTGCATTCTTGTCTTGGGAAGAAAGATGTTGCTAAGGACTGTTTTATATTATGTCCTCACCTGAAAAAAAATATGCCCCCAGCTGCAAGCGCATTTGGCCATGCCCAGGAGCACTGCAATTTGCTGCAATTGCACTGCACTTGGTGTGGTCTGATGGTGGCCCCATCATCGCCGTAGACACTGGATCCAGTGACACCAGCTAATCATGCCAGAACTTCAGTTGCACGTGTAAGTGATAAAATCATCCCCAAATTAGGCCCTGAGCAGCTCATCTTGCTTGCTGTTGAGGCTTTGGAGACACAGAATTCTCCCTCTATCACTCTATCACCCTGCAAATTCTACTGGACTAGTATCCCTCCGGTGAGGAGTGAGAGGGAGATGTGAGCCGTCAATTACAAACCCTGATGTTTTCTGCCAGGGGCTCAGGAATTCATTGGTGGGAAACATATATCCTGACCTATAGGAGTCCTAGGGCAGCAACACCCTTGTTATAACCTTGAAAGCTGCAACCCTGGCTTTGTTAAGTTTCTATCAGTAAATTGAGGGTATTGTTTGCCCAGAGAAAGTACACCTGGGACACTGGAATCCAGCTGAGGAAAGCAAAGTTTTCTTTGTTGAGGTTTCAAAAAGCCTGAGTGTCCAAAGTCACTGATTTGGCAACAACAATGTTTTCTGGGGCAAAAAAACACTTTGAGATTGGTCTCTTCCATATCTCAATAGCATTCGGCTAGTTTAGCAGAAGCCAAATGAGTAGAGATCCATAGGGAGCTGTTAGGTTGGAGTTTAGCACAGACTTTAAATTTGTTATAAAAAGTTGTTTTTATTTGTAAAATGTAATACTAGTAACAGGAAAAGAAAATAATTTTGATTACTCAGAATCTCACACTTTTCCTTTTCCATGTTTCTTTCTAGTCCCTGTCTACATGCATATGAAATTTTTGTGTAGTTGTAATTATTACATCTCTATGATTTTAAATGATTTTTCCTCACTTAAAAGTATATCATAGTTACAACATTATTAGCATTTTAATAGCTGCATAATGTCCCATCAAGTGGCACTACCACGATTTATTTAACCACCCCATATGACAGTCACACACACTCCAATATTTCTCCATTATAAATGAGCCTTCAATGAACATCTTCATGCATTTGCTTTTTCCTACCTTTAGATTATTTTCTTTAGATAAATTTCCAGAATTATGATTACGATGGCAAAGAAATAGCCACTTGGCGTTTTTCTGGGTTTTTACTGCCTCCATTGGTGGTGCATCACATGAACCTAATATCTGGTAAAAAGGGCTGTAAGCAGAGGCCTTAGCTGGATGGAGGCTGAGGCCAGCAAGATGCCCGGCATAGGGTGAACTACAAAGGTTGGGACAGACTGAGGATGTATAGAAGGGACGGTGGACTACAAAGCACGTAAGAAAAGAGATATCCAGTCTGACTTTGCCACCAGCCCCTGGGTGATGTTGTGTAAGTCATTCTTTGGGGCCCAGTACCTTGCCTGTAAGCAGGGAGAATAATGATGGCTCTGGCCAGTTGATAACAAAGTCATTGCCTGTGTTGGGGAGAAGAACCTGACGTAAAAGTACCTGGCATGAAATGGGCTCATCCTTCATTCCTGTTTCACTCTCTGCTCCTCTCCCCAAAACATAAAAGTGCTACCTCCAGCATGTCCCTGAAGTCTGCCTGCTTCTCTGCCTTCACTCTTATCCTGAGTTGCGACCACCGGCATCTCTTGCCCCAACTACAATAATGTCCTAGCTGTTCTCTTTGCTTCCATGGTTGACCCACACCCACCGTAGTCCATTCTCCATGGAGTAGCCTCAGTGGTGTCTTTAAAATGCCAGCTAGTTCATGTCACTCTCCTGCCTGAAACCCATGAAAGGAAATGACGGAGGCATCAACAAGCCCGTACATGCCCAAGCCCTCCAACACCTCCCCCCCAACACAACACATGATTTACTTGTAGCCATATGGAAAACACACTGTCAACAACTTGACCAAACCCAGGTGAAGCTGGACAGCACCCAGGAGCTTCTTCCCTTCTGTGTGAACACTCTAGGGTAGAGCCGTGGTGTTCCACACAGTTGAATCAAGTTCTTGCTCACAGGGCACCTTCTGGACATTAAATGTGGATTATCCTTCGGTTCTGAAGGGTAAAGGAACTGGAAAACTGGCCCAATGATGTCTATTAGTCTCCTCGGGTTGCCATAACAAATTGCCACAAACTGGGTGGCTTATAACTATAGAAATTTATTCTCTCCCAGTTCTGGAGACCAGAAGCCCCAAATCCAAGTGACGGCAGGCTTAGTTCCTTCTGGAGGCTCCGAGGGAAATCCGTTCCATGCCTCTCTCCTAGCTGCTGGTGGTTGCCAGTAATCGACAATCCTTGGCATTCATTTTCTTGGGGCTGCATAACTACAATCTCTGCCTCAGTCTCCGCATGGCCTTCTTCTCTCTGTGTCGCTGTGTATCGATTCTCCCTCTGCTTTCCTCTAATAAATACACCTGCCACTGGACTTAGGGCTCACTCCAATCCAGATTGATCTCATCTCGAGATCCTTGTCTTAATTACGTCTGCAAAGACCCTTTTCCAAGAAGGTCACATTCACAGGTTTCAGGTGGACATACCCTTTGGGGGCCTACTATTCAACCCACCACAGATGGCAACTCCTTTGAGAAAGTGTAGTGTCGGGGAAGCTTTCTGGCAACACTCCACGTAGATGGCTCTAGAAGAGAAGGGCAGACTGGAGCTCATTGTCGAGGAAAGTGGGATGTAGTCAGACCTTTCACTTTTTGAGGTTTCACACAGGGGTCTACCTGACTCTAAAGAGAATCAGAAGATAAAGGCCACTTCTCGGTCCTCCAGGAGCTGGCACCGGGGCTAATTCTGCCCCAGCTCTGGGTAAGCTGGTATGGCCTGGGGCAGGATTAGATGGCTCAAGGTCACCTTAAGGCAATAGTGAAATCCTCCCTGAAGGAAGAATCTCACTCTATTCAAGGTCCAAGAGCTGCCCTCGGGGTCCTTCAGCCTTTGCCCAGGGCCTCCTCCACAGTGGCTCTGCTCCACTTTGACTCAGCAGCCCCCAATCCCCACTCCAGACAGCTTCTCCAAAATGCCCCCAAATGTTATAAAGCCTAGGAGGTCCCAAACACATGGCAGGTAGAAGCTGGTTCAGAATCAAACTGGTGTCAGTTATTTGGGGCACTTCATGCTCTGAGGACAGACCAGAGCCCCTCTCAAAAGGTAGGGGCTTGGAGACATACCTCAGTGCCTTGGGCGTCAGTAACCAAGCCCATTGACTCAGGTTCATGAGCAACCAGTGGACTGTGAGGCTAGTTGAAGCCCTTTGTGAGCTTAGCCCAACGGAGAAAGAGGAAGAGACCAGAACAAGATGTCAACAGTGAAGAGCCAGGGAGAAGGAGAATGGGGGCCCATTATCTTTCCTTTATGCCTTGTTTGTGCTCTCTCTTTCTCTCTGTCTGCTGTTTCTAACAAGCATGCATTTTGTTTGTAATCAGAACAAAAGAGCATTTGCATGGAGTGGCGGGAGTGTGAACATGCCAGAATAAAGCCCAAGAGCTCAGACATTCATCTAAGCGGAAACAAACTCAGTTTTCCATGGTCATGATGGCTACAAACTCTGGAGATGATACGAGCTGGACAGTCAAATTCAGGCCCTCAGATAAATGTATTCACATAATGGCTCACTTTTGTTCATCAAAATTATGCCTGTTGGTAACCAAGTCAGCTGTAATAGCTGAAGACACACACACACACATTCACACACACACACAGCAGCACTGTAATAATTTCCTGGGGCTGTCATAACAAAGTAGCACAAACTAGGTGGCTTTAAATAATTGAAACTTATATCTCTAGAGGCCAGAATTCCAAAATCAAGGTGTTGGCAGGGCCACACTCCATCTGAAGGCTCTGGGGGAGCATCTGTTCCATGCCTTTTTCTTAACTTCTAGTGTTGCCAGCTATCCTTGGCATTCGTTGGCTTGCACCTGTATCTCCCCAGTCTCTGCTTTTCTTCACATGGTCTCCTCCCTGTGTGTCTGTGTCCCTTCTCCTCTTTTTATAAGAACACTAGTCATATGTCGTTATGGATTAGGGCTCACCTTAATGATCTCAACTCAATTACATCTGCCAAGATCTATGGATAGAGGAGGTTAGGACTTCAACATATCTCATATAGGTGGGCACAATTCAACCCACAACAAACCACTGATCCAATCATGTCTTCCAGGCTCACTCTGAGTCCTGCCCCACCAGACAGCATATACAATTACTGGGGACGACTGCCTTTCCGGAACTTAGACCTCCCTTCCTCCCATACACACCTTGCAAACAGCACACCTATAGTTGCAGCTTTCCCATGAGTGACACACAGACTGAGGCAAGCCCCACCCATCAGGTACAGGGTCATGATTACATTTTACACAGCCTCACTCAGTTTTGCATGGCCAATTACCCTTTAAAACCACGCGTACTCCCTGTGTGTATGCAGCAGGGGAGCAGCCAGCATCTACTTCCATCTCGAGCAAAGCAGCCCCTTTCCCTTTAGGAGGGCAGAGAGAAGGATAGTTCTTTGCCAACATGCCCACCTGCCCCATCTTAGATCCCAGCCTGCCATTCACCTGCTCTGCTCTGTTGGTCCTCAGCTGACCCTCTACTGTCAGAAGAGGAGCCAGAACGGGAGGTGGCCGGATCTGGGGGTGGGAGGGATCTGGAGGGATGGAAGATGGAGGAGAGGGGCTAGGAGAGAGAGTGGAGCCTCTGGTTCCAGGGTCTACAGCATTAACATCCACATGCCAGGGACTGAGAAGGGGAGAAGGGGTGTCTTGGGGTAAGACCAAGTTCTGTGAGGTTGAGAGTGTCTAAAGCAAAGAGATGCTAAAATAGGAGAAGCCATGTTTTTTCCCTCAAAACTCTGGCCCTATCCTGCTATCCTGCTATCCCTATACTTGTAGGCACCTGGGAGCTCCTTCTTCCTCCATGCATTGCTTAGTTTCTCTTGTGCTCAGGCAAATTATGTGTGTGTGCAGCTGGGCTTGCTCTTGATTCCAGCCCTGGCGAGCCAGGCTCAGCCTCTGGCTTTATCACACATTGGAGAGGATGGTCCTGCACATGGAGTTGTAATGCTGAAACATAGGAAGGTATGGGACTCACACACGATAGATGCACACACAAAGTCACACACATGCATGGTCACAGCAACAACCAGCCTCATTATAGCATCCAAGTCTCTCCTTACAGACAGCGCCCCGTGGGAAGTCAAATTCATTCGTTCATTTACTTGCACATTTGTTCAGTATTTATTGAGCACTAACTATGTGCTGGGAACCGTTCTGGATAGTTGGGATGCATCAGGGAACCAAACAGACACAGGTCTCTCTCCTCCTGGAGCTGATGTTCTAGTTACAATGGGAGGCAGCCCTTATGAAGGCTTAGTGAGCCTTTGTCTAGGGCGAGAGGAGGCAGATTAGGGTTTTTAATGGCCTCCGCATCCACATACAGTAGGACCACATGGAGGTGTTTTCCAGCAGGACAGCCTCTCCACCGGACAGGTCTGACCTGTGTGCTATGGCAGGGACTTCCATGACTCAACCTTACCCAGGCACTCCTGGCTGGCAGACCCCTCCCCCTATCTGAGCAGTAGGTTCTTCCTTTCCACATGGAACACTCCTGATTGTCAGGGATGCCCACTTACCCATCCATAATTTGCATCTCTCTGTTCTGATCTGATTTGGACATTGATTGTGAGACCCAGCTGCTGGCCACATCTTTTATTTATCAGCTACAAACCCACATTAATGTTTGTTGGCTAGGTCAGTTTCCTCCCCATGTGTTTGTTAACGATTTGCACATTGTTTCTGAAACACTATTTTCTTTTTTTTTTCTTTTTTTTTTTTTTTATTAATGTTATGATAGATTACAAGCTTGTGAGATTTCAGTTGTACGTTTTTGTTAGTCATGTTGTGGGTACACCACTTCCCCCTTCGTACCCTCCCCCCAACCCCCCTTTTCCCTGGTAACCACCGATCAGATCTCCTTCTCAATATACTAATTTCCACCTATGAGTGGAGTCATATAGAGATCGTCTTTCTCTGACTGACTTATTTCGCTTAACATAATGCCCTCGAGGTCCATCCACGTTGTTGTGAATGGGCCAATTTCGTCTTTTTTTATGGCTGAGTAGTATTCCATTGTGTATATATACCACATCTTCTTTATCCAATCATCAGTTTCTGGGCATGTAGGCTGGTTCCACGTCTTGGCTATTGTAAATAATGCTGCGATGAACATAGGGGTGCAACGGACTCTTGAGATATCTGATATCAGGTTCTTAGGATAGATACCCAGTAATGGGATGGCTGGGTCATAGGGTATTTCTATTTTTAACTTTTTGAGAAATCTCCATACTGTTTTCCATAGTGGCTGTACCAGTTTGCATTCCCACCAACAGTGTATGAGGGTTCCTCTTTCTCCACAACCTCTCCAACATTTGTCGTTCTTGGTTTTGGATGTTTTTGCCAATCTAACGGGGGTAAGGTGATATCTTAGTGTAGTTTTGATTTGCATTTCCCTGATGATTAGCGATGATGAACATCTTTTCATGTGTCTATTGGCCATATTCATATCTTCTTTTGAGAAATGTCTGTTCATGTCCTCTGCCCATTTTTTGATCGGGTTGTTTGTTTTTTTGTTGTTAAGCAGTGTGAGTTCTTTGTATATTATGGAGATTAACCCTTTGTCGGATAAGTGGCTCGTAAATATTTTTTCCCAATTAGTGAGCTGTTTTTTTGTTTCAATTCTGTTTTCCCTTGCCTTGAAGAAGCTCTTTAGTCTGATGAAGTCCCATTTGTTTATTCTTTCTATTGTTTCCCTCAACTGAGGAGTTACAGTGTCCGAAAAGATTCTTTTGAAACTGATGTCAAAGAGTGTACTGCCTATATTCTCTTCCAAAAGACTTATTGTCTCAGGCCTAATCTTTAGGTCTTTGATGCATTTTGAGTTTATTTTGGTGTGTGGTGAAAAAGAATGGTCAATTTTCAATCTTTTGCATGTGGCTGTCCAGTTTTCCCAGCACCATTTGTTGAAGAGACTTTCTTTTCTCCATTGTAGGCCCTCTGCTCCTTTGTCGAAGATTAGCTGTCCATAGATGTGTGGTTTTATCTCTGGGCTTTCAGTTCTGTTCCATTGATCTGTGGACCTGTTTTTGTACCAGTACCATGCTGTTATGATCACTGTAGCTTTGTAGTATGTTTTGAAATCGGGGATTGTGATTCCGCCGGCTTTGTTTTTCTTGCTCAGGATTGCTTTAGCAATTCGCGGTCTTTTGTTCCCCCATATGAATTTTAGGATTGTTTGTTCAATTTCTGTGAAGAATGTTCTTGGGATTCTGATTGGGATAGCATTGAATCTGTATATTGCTTTAGGTAGTATGGACATTTTAACTATGTTTATTCTTCCAATCCATGTACAAGGAATGTTTTTCCATCTCTTTATGTCATCGCCTATTTCTTTCAAGAAAGTCTTGTAGTTTTCATTGTATAGATCCTTCACTTCCTTGGTTAAGTTTATCCCAAGGTATTTTATTCTTTTCGTTGCGATTGTGAATGGGATAGAGTTCTTGAGTTCTTTTTCTGTTAGTTTATTTTTAGTGTATAGAAATGCTACTGATTTATGCATGTTAATTTTATACCCTGCTACTTTGCTGTAGTTGTTGATTATTTCTAATAGTTTTTCTGTGGATTCTTTGGGGTTTTCTATGTATAAGATCATGTCGTCTGCAAACAACGAGAGTTTTACTTCTTCGTTACCTATTTGGATTCCTTTTATTTCTTTTTCCTGCCGAATTGCTCTGGCCAGCACCTCCAGTACTATGTTGAATAGGAGTGGTGAAAGTGGGCACCCTTGTCTTGTTCCTGTCCTCAGAGGGATGGCTTTCAGCTTTTGTCCATTGAGTATGATGTTGGCTGTGGGTCTATCATATATGGCCTTTATTATGTTGAGGTACTTTCCTTCTATACCCATTTTACTGAGGGTTTTTATCATAAATGGGTGTTGGATCTTGTCGAATGCTTTCTCTGCATCTATTGAGATGATCATGTGGTTTTTGTTTTTCATTTTGTTGATGTAGTGTATCACATTGATTGACTTGCAGATGTTGAACCATCCCTGTGTCCCTGGTATAAATCCCACTTGATCATGGTGTATAATCTTTTTGATGTATTGCTGTAATCGGTTTGCCAAAATTTTGTTGAGGATTTTTGCATCTATGTTCATCAGTGATATCGGCCTGTAGTTCTCCTTCTTTGTGTTGTCCTTGTCAGGTTTGGGGATCAGAGTGATGTTGGCTTCATAGAATGTGTTAGGGAGTTCTCCATCTTTCTCAATTTTCTGGAACAGTTTGAGGAGAATAGGTATTAAGTCTTCTTTGAATGTTTGGTAGAATTCTCCAGAGAAGCCGTCTGGTCCTGGACTCTTGTTTTTGGGGAGGTTTTTGATTACCGTTTCTATTTCCTTACTTGTGATTGGTCTATTCAGATTCTCCATTTCTTCCTGATTCAGTTTGGGGAGATTGTAGGAGTCTAGGAATCTGTCCATTTCTTCCAGGTTGTTCAATTTGTTGGCATATAGTTTTTCATAGTATTCTCTTATGATCTCTTGTATTTCATTGGTATCTGTTGTGATTTCTCCTCTGTCATTCCTGATTTTATTAATTTGCGATTTCTCTCTTCTTTTCTTGGTGAGTCTGGCTAGGGGTTTGTCAATTTTGTTAATTCTTTCGAAGAACCAACTCTTTGTTTCATTGATCCTTTCTATTGTCTTTTTTGTTTCAATATCGTTTATTTCTGCTCTTATTTTTATTATTTCCCTCCTTCTACTGACTCTGGGCTTTGTTTGTTCTTCTTTTTCTAGTTCTGTTAGGTGTCGTTTGAGGTTGCTTACATGAGCTTTTTCTTGTTTAGTGAGGTGAGCCTGTATTGCGATGAATTTCCCTCTTAGGACTGCTGAAACACTATTTTCTAACTCGTGGTCTTTACTCTGGTGGTCGACAACTAAGGAGAAGCACATGGTAGGTTTTGGGGTCCTAAACCAGATTCTGGTACTTCTCAGTTCCGTCACCTTACAACACCACCTTCCAGTAGAAAAACAATGTGAGCTGTGGGTATAATGTAAAATTGTCTAGTAGCTTCATTAAAAAAACTAAAAAGAAAGAGGAAAAACATTTTAATTTTAATACTTATATTTACTTAACCCAATATACCCAAAATAGTATCCTTTTAGCATGTAATTAATATAAAAATATTGAGATGTTTTACACTTTTTTCGTCTTCAGACTTTGAAATACAGTGTATATTTTCCACTTACAGCACATTTCAGTCCATACTAACTACATTTCACGTGCTCAGGAGCCAAACTTTGGTTCCCTCGTTTGTACAATGGGAATATAGATATCGTTCTACAGCTCTGTGAGGTCAACATGAGCTTATGTGTGGGAACTCCTGGAACATCATAGGGGATTAGTGAATGTCGCAAGTTTTCTCACCTTCACATTATTCATCCATTTTGAGTGTGTAGCAGGAGTTAATGTTTGTCTCAAAATATAAATAAGCTTTTAAAACATAATAAATATTGGGGGCCAGCCCCATGGTGTAGTGATTAAGTTCAGTGCACTCCACTTCAGTAGCCTGGATTAGTGGGTTTGGATCCTGGGTGCAGACCTACACCATTCATCAGCCATGCTGTGGCGGCAACCCACATATAAAATAGAGGGAGATTGGCATGGATGTTAGCTCAGGGCTAATCTTCCTCAAGCAAAAAGAGGGAGATTGACAATGGATGTTAGCTCAGGGCTAATCTTCCTCAACAACAACAACCACAGCAACAAACAATAATAACAGATATTACTTTGTCCATTATTTTGTGCTATTTTGTTAATTTTTTCTAGCTTATATTTTCTTTTTATTTTATTCCTAAAATGTTCAGGAAGATTACTCTCTGTGGTGGATTGAATTGTGTCCCCCTCAAAAACGGTATGTTAAAGTCCTAACCTTTATTACCTATCAAGGTGACTGTATTTGGAATTAGGGCCTTTGAAGGTGTAATTGAGTTAAGATGAGGTCATATTGGATTAGGTGGGCCTAACCCCATGACTGTTATCCTTATAAGAGGAAGGAAATTTGGAGACACACACAGGGAGAAGACCATGTGACAATGGAAGCAGAGATTGGAGTGATGTGTCCGCAAGTCAAGGAATGCCAAGGGTTGTTGGCAACCACCAGAAGGATCTTTCCGTACAGCCTTCAGAGAGAGCATGGCCCTGCCCACATCTTGACTTCAGAGTTCTAGTGTCCAAAACTGTCAGAAAATACCTGTTGTGGAAGCCACCCAGTTTATGGTAATTTGTTACAACAGCCCAAGGAAACTGACACACACTCAATTAACTGCTTCCACTCCTCTCCTTCCCATTCATTCCTAAACCCACTGCATTTGGACTTTTGCCTCCATCACTCATTAATACTGCCCTGCTGGAGTTCACCCTGACCTTTACATTCCCAGATACAATAGCCTGAAAGCCTGGCTGCCTTGAGGAGCTCTGCCCTTCACCTAGATATTGGAGATGCAGGCTGAGGGAAGCTGGTCAGTCTCCAAGATTCTGAGCTCCATGTGGCCTCCTGGGACAAGGTGCATCTCTAGAACTCAGTGTCCTCATCTGCACAAGCCAAAGCCTTCTTCTGGAAGTACACCAGAGGAATTGACCTGACCAGGGAAATCCCCAAGGACTTAAGTGATGAGTTTGTCCTCACGATGAGCCTTAAAGAATGGCCAGGTGGTGTGTTTGTTCAAAAACAGGATAACGGATAAAGACACAGCTGTCTTTTGTGTTTGCAGGGAAGAAAAAACACAGGGAATGTCCAGGAAATAAGGAGGAATCTTCATGAGGAGGAGCCCAAGTGTTTGGGGGGATTATATCCAAGAAGACCAGACCCTGGAAGCCCTGGGACATGGCGTTACCTGTGGGTTGTGTCATACACAGTAATTGGTATGATTTACTAGGAATTTGCCATTAGGAACTTGAGCTTCATCCAAAAGTACAAGACTCCATACTATGATAGGAGATGCCCAATTCTCCTTCAGGAGAACATTTGGTAGAGCTTCTAGACAGGGTCCTTCGCTTGGTGATATCTTGCCACCCTGTCTCCTTCCACAGCTTCTGTGGCACTCTTGGGTAAACTGTAGACTTTGGGGACCTTTTTCTTTTCTGTTTTACTATAGCACAAACACCATTACATTCCTAAGACTCTAAATGAAAGAAAGAAGAAACACACCCACAATCCCATAGCCCAAAAACAAACTAAGTTCTTGTCCACATCTAGGGAGAACTTTTTCCATGGTTATTATTATATTGTAGATGTGATCTGATAACATACTTTCTTCCACTTAGCGTTATGTCAAAAACCTTTTTTTCCCCACATTGCTGGTCTTTATCGTTATCTTATTCAGTGTCTATGTAATATTTCATCAAGTTGATGGGCCCTAATTTACTTACCCATTCCGCTATTACTGGACACTGTTACTCTGATACAGATAACACTATTATCTCTATAACCAGTGGATCAAAAGCTGACACAGCAGATACAGTCAGAGCCAGCCATGAATTATACATAGGGTCAGGTTGCAAGCAATTTCTTCTTTTTAACATAGGGGTAGCAAATAGAAGACCAGTGGGTCCTGGGGAATGGGGAGGAGCTGAAGGACATGGTGAATGCCAGGGGCTTTTAAAAGATAAATACTGAGATTTGACCATGTTGGGAAGTGTATTAGTTTCCTGTGGCTTCTGTAACAAAGCACCACAAATTTGGTGGTTTAAGATAACAGAAATTTATTGTCTCCCAGTTCTGGAGCCCTAAGGCCAAAATCAAGGTATTAACCAGGTTAGTTCCTTCTGGAGGCTGTAAGGAAGAATCTGCTCCATGCCTCTCTCCCAGCTTCTGGTGGCCGCCTAGGATCCCTGGCGTTCCCTGGCCTGTAGTCGCATCACTCCAGTCTACCTCCATCCTCACATGGACTTCTCCGTGTGTCTTCTACCCCTCTCTTCTGTTATAAGGGACTCTTGTCATTGGACTTAGGGCGTACTCTAATCCAGGTGGATCTCATTTTGAAATCCTTAATTTAATAACATCTGCAAAGACCCAGTTTCCAAATAAAGGTCAGAGTTCCAGCTTCTCAGGTGAAATATATTTTACGGGTCACCTTTCAATGCGGTACAGGAGGAGAAAGCATTTAAATTCATGGGCACAATTATACATTGTAGGGTCGTGTTATATATGTGTCTCCCTATAAGCTGCTTGTCTTTACTCAACCACGTATTAGGAATATCTTCCCATACCCATGTGTAGAGATCCCCTGTGTGCATTTTTGTTGGCTGCCAAGTACGGCATAGGATACAGTTCACTATATATGTACTTATCACATTTTTCTGAATCACATGAATTAATAATGTTCCATCATTATAAATTATGGTGGAAATGAACATCCTCGTGCATCACTACCACTTGTGCCGTTTGTCCAACTGCACAATACCTGACTAGTTGTCTTTAACACCGTGAATCAAGTAACTTTTCTCTACAAACTTAAAATAATTACATATGTAAATATATAATGTATGTGTGTGTGTATACTAACATTCATTGGACATTTACTAAATGTCAGATCCTATGGTAGCATTTTTATACATTATTCCATTTAATTATATCAAAAACATCTGAAGTTGTTTGTTATTCTAGTTTTCATCTACTATACAAGAGAAGAATGCTTTCCAGAAAGGTTAGGCAGCTTGCTCATGGTCCCGTAGCCAGAAGAGATGGGATTTGAACCTAGTGCCCAACCAGTTAACCACCAACTTCTACTGTTGCCCTTTACGCTGCATATATATTCTGTTCTATTTCTGGACTCTATTCTGTTGGTCTGTTCTGCACTATTATTGTCATATGGCTTTAACTTTGTAATTTTATAACACATTATTAGTAACTAAGAGCCCTATCCCCCTTCTCTTTTTTAAAAACTTCCTTGATATTCTCACCTATTCCTTTTTCCAGATAAGTAGTAGAAAATTTTGTTAAGTTTCATTATAAACTCTACTGGATTTCTATGGTACCTGCATTGAATTTATATATTAATTCAGGAAGAATTGATACCTTTACACTTTTGAATTTCTTATCCAATAGCTAGTTATGACTCCATAAAATCTTTTATGTTTCTGAGTAGAATTTCATAGCTTTATTCACATCAGTACTTCACATTTCTTGTTAAGCTTGTTCCTAGATTTTTTTTCTGATGACTTTTATGTATAGAATTTTTCTTGCATTACATGTTCAAGCTAATCATTACTTCTATTACATTTCCTGTTTGTTGTACATTGCGAAACTATTGGCTTTTTTGTATTAATTTTGTAATCAGCCACCTTAGTACGTTTTTCTGTTTTTTTTCTGATATGTTTTTCAGCTGATTTGCCAAGGCTGACTTACAAATAATAATCATTTTTACCTCTATTTTAACAACAGGCATACCTTTTATTTCAATCTCTTGTTTAGTTGCTTTGGCAGCTATGTCTGGAATAGAAGACATCCTTGTCTTGTTCTGAATCTAATGGAAAAGCTTGGATTATTTGAACGTCAAACATGAAGCAAGATTTGGATTTGAGATACCTCTCTCTTTTATCATGTTAAAAAGCAGCCGTTTATTTCCATTTTGCCAAGGCTGTTATCACGAATGGATGTTGAATGACTTTAAAAGCCTATACATAGCTGTTGACTTTCATGCAACAAGTATTGATCGAGCAGTGCCAGCTACTACTAAAGCAGTAGACAGTCTCTACTCTCCTGGAGAATGATGATGCTGGGCTGGAGGGGAGGTGGAATTTCAAAGAATATAATCCAAGAAGGCTACTCTGAGGAGGTGCCATTTAAGCAGAGACCTGAATTCAGTGTGGGGTGGGCTGTGTGAGATCTGGGGAAAGATCCCAAATTGTGGAATCCGAAATGATCAGGTGATCTTCTCTTTGACCTCTTAATGTTATAATGAATGAAGGCAATTTCCTAATATTGAATCATCTGGTACAGCCAAAATAAATCTCATTTCATCACACGGTAGAGTTATTTTAATGGACTGCTAGGCTGGCAATATTTAACTTAGAATTTTTGCATCCATATTTGTAAGCCTTGGGGGTTTTAAGTGTATCTTTGTAAAGTTTTGCTTTGTATGGTAGACTGGCTTAAAAACAGGAATTCTTAAGTTATCTTTCATTTTCCTATGGCCTGGTGTCATTTCATTGATGTAGGAATTATCTGTTCCTAAAAGGACTGAAAATATTCTCTCATGAAACAAGATGTCCCAGTGCTTTGGGGATGGAATGAGAGGGGAATACAAGTTATTTGGACATTGTTTTGTGGTTTATTTTATTTTATGGTTATTGATTGATTTAGGGCTTCCTTTTTTTTTTCAGTCAAATTTGTTAGTTTCTTATTACTTGGAAATTCATCCAAGTTTTTGAATAGCATAGTGGTAGGGTTTGGAAAAATATTGTGCCATATCATTTTAATTTCATCTTTGTCCATGCCTTTTCTCATAAGTTATTTTGTGTATTAATTTAATTAAGGTTTTAAAAAGTATTATTTACATATAGTAAAAGACACCCTTTCAGCAGGACAATTTAATGAATTTTGGCAAATGTGTACAGTTGTATAATCACTACCACTATCAAAATATAGAATATTTTCATGATACCAAAAAGTTTCCCTATGCCCCTTAGTAATCAATTCCTCCCTCCCCCCAGGCCCTGGAAATGGCAGATCTGATTTTTGTCCCTATAGTTTTGCTATTTCCAGAATGTCATATAAATAGAATCCCATAGAATGTAGCTTTTGAGTCTGATTTCTTTCATAAAGCATAATATTTTCGGAGTTTGTTCATGTTACTGCATTATCAGTAATTTGTTTCTTTTTTCTTTCCAGTTTTCTTGAGATATAATTGACATATAACATTGTCTTAGTTTAATACATATGACATATGTACAATATAATGTACATGTGTTGGTATACAACATAATGTGTACATAACATGTACAATATAATGATATCTGTATATGTTGCAAAATGATCACCACAATAGGTTTAGTTAACATCAATCATGTTTGTTTCTTATTTGCTGAATAGTATCCCATTATATGAGTGTACCACTGTTTATCTGTTCATGGATGACAATTTTGGTTGCTTCCAGTGTTGTCTACCATGAATAAAATGGCTGTTAATATTTGTGTACAAGTCTTTAAAGAGACATGTACTTTTGTCTCTTGAGTAAATATCCAGGATTGGGTTTTCTGGGTCATATACAAAGTATATGTTTAACTTTATAAGAAACCACCCTTATGTTTTCCAAAGTGGCTGTACCATTTTGCATTCCAAGCAGCAGCATATAGGAGTCCGAGTCATTTTGTATCCTTGTTAGGACTTCACATTATCCTTTTCTCCCACCTGGCCCTAGTAATACTTGAGTGGGTAAGGGGTAAGATCTCAGTGTGGTTTTAGTTTGGGTATCCCTAACTATTGGTGTTGAGCATTTTTCATGTGTTATTGCTTTCTACACATCTTCTTTGGTGAAGTGTTTGTTCAAATCACCTGTCCATTTAAAAAGTTATATTATCATCATATTATTGAATTGCAAGAGCTCTTTACATATTCTAGATACAAGTCCTTTGAGAGATATGTGTTTTGCACCTATTTTGTCCCTGTCCATGACATCTCTTTTTATTTCCTTGACAGTGTCCTTTAAAGAGCAGAAATTTTTAATTTTGATGAACTCCAACTAATGAATATTTGGTTTTGTTTTGTGCTTTTTATGTCATATCTAAAAAAAATGTCGGCCTAACTCAAGGTCACAAAGTGTCTCTCCTGTGTTTTGTTTTGAGTTAGTAATTGTATATGGTGTGAGGTATGGGTCAAGGATCATTTTTTACATGTGGATATCTATTCCAGCACCACTTATTAAAAATGCTATCCTTTCTCTTGTATTATTTTTTTCTTTAAATGTTTGGTAGGATTCCCAGTGAAGCAATTTGGGTCTGGACTTTTCTTGGTGAACGTGTCTTTAAATTGCAAATTCAATTTATTTAATACGTATGGGGCTAATTGAGTTATCTAATTCTTCTTGAGTGAGATTCTATAGTTTGTGACACTCAAACAATTTGTTTATTTAATCTAAGCCATCAAACTTATTGGCATAAAATTGTTCATAATATTCTGTTTTTCCTTTTAATGTCTCAAAGATTTGTCATGATGTCTCCTCTCTCATTCTTGATGTTAATGGTTCAAATCGTCTCTCTTTTCTTTTGTTATCAGTATGACTAGAGGTTTGTTAATTTTATTGATCTTTTCAAAGAAGGAGCTTTTGATTTCATCATTTTTCTCCATTGGTTTTCTGTTTTCAATTTCACTGATTTCTGCTCTTTATTATTTCTTTTCTTCTACTTCCTTTATATTTAATCTGCCTTTCTTTTTCTAGTTTCTTAATGTGCTGCTTAAATTATTGATATGAGAACTTTCTTATTGTCTATTACAGACATTTTAATGCTATAAATTTCCATTTAAGTACTACTTTACCTGTCTCCCACTATTCCAAATTAGTTTAACATGCTATGTTTTCATTTTCAATCAATTCAATGTACTTTAGTTTTCCTAGTGATTTATTCTGTGATCCATGAATTATTTAGAAGTATTTCGTGTACTTTACAAATATTGGGGCACTTTCTGGATAACTTTCTTTTATTGATTTTTAATTTAAATCCACTGTGATCCGAAAATGCATTTTCTATGATTGCAGTTTTTTTTTCTAGTTTGCAGATATTTGTTTTATAGCCCAGTATATGGTCTATTGTGGTGAAATGTGCCAGGTGCACATGAAAAGAATATGTACAGTTATGCGCCACATAATGACATTTCGGTCAACAATGGACCGCATATACGACAGTGGTCCCATAAAATTAGTACCATATATCCTAGGTGTGTAGTGGGCTAACCGTCTAGGTTTGTGTAAGTACACTCTATGATGTTCGCGCCACAGCAAAATTGTCTAACAACACATTTCTCAGAAGTATGCATGACTATTTTGCTATTGTTATATGTAGTGTGCCATAAATGCTAATTAGGTCAAGTTGGTTTATAGGTTTTCTCAGATCTTCTCTAGTGTTAATGATTTTCTATCTACTGTTGTACAATTACTGGGCAAGGAATATTGAAGTTACAAACTGTAATTATGGATTTGTGTATTTCTCTTTTCAGTTCTATCAGCTTTTGTTTTATGTATTTCTATTGTTGGGTACATTTTTGTTTCATTTTATGTAGCTTTGTTGTTAGGTACATTTTTATGTATTATCTGTTTGCTTTCCAAAAAATCCCACCTTAAAAATATCTTTCTTTTTTTTAGGGATTATCATTTTTTTTTTAATTGAGTCCCTAGTAGTTTACATGATTGTGAAATTTCAGTTGTACACTTCTTGTCTGTCACCATATAAGTGCTCCCCTTCACCCCTTATGCCCAACCCCCATCCCCCTTCCTCTGATAACCACTGATCTGTTTTCTTTGTCCATGTGTTTGTTTATATTCCACGTATGAGTGAAATCATCTGATGTTTGTCTTTCTCAGTCTGGCTTATTTCGCTTAGCATAATACTTTCCAGGTCCTTCCATGTTGTTGCAATTGGGATGATTTTGTCTTTTTTTATGGCTAGGTAGTATTCCATTGTATATACGTGCCACATCTTCTTTATCCCGTCATCAGTCGATGGGCACTTGGGTTGCTTCCATGTTTTGGCTATTGTGAATAGTGCTGCAATGAACATAGGGGTGCACAGGTCACTTTGGATTGTTGATTTCAAGTTGTTTGGATATATACCCAGTAGTGGGATAGCTGGGTCATATGATGTTTCTATTTTTAGTTTTTTGAGGAAACTACATACCGTTTTCCATAGTGGTGGAACTAGTTTACATTACCATAATTTGCATTCCATAGTTTACATTACCACCAGTGATGTTAAATGTATCTTTTTAATATGCTTTGTTTGTTACATTTTATTTTAGTAATTCCTCTTCTTACCTCAGATATTCATGTTGTGTCCTTTTCTTTTTTAATTAAGTGCTTTCAGTAATTTATTTTCACTCTTTCTGTATGTAATGAAACTGTGAAATATGCACTTTTGGCAGCATTCTCTAAGTTTTTGTATGAAGCATAATCATTATTGCTCTTTTCTAAAATTTCTGGAACAAACTGTGGTTTTTATTTTTTCTTTGAATTAAATTTTTATTAGATTTTTTTAAATTTCCAAATGGTTTGGGCTTTTGTTTGTTTGTTTCTACTTTTGTAATTTTTTTCTAACTTTATTGAATTGTCAGAGACTGTAGTCTGCTTTGTTTTCAGAAGTTGTTCTTTTAACCTAAGTAGGTGATGTGGAAGCTGTCACAGACACTAGGTAAGAAATAAGTGTGGCCACATTCCAATAACACTTTACTTACCAAAACAGAGGGAAATCTGGCTTTTGCCCATGGGCTGTCCCAAATCCTGTCCAGAAGGAACCAATAAAACACTAACTTGCGTTATCTTAGTTTTCTTATACTTTCTTTAACATTTCTTTCTGAAACTAAATCCGAAAACAAAACAAAATACAATCACAAATTATTTAAGGCTGCTTCACCTTTCAAATATTTTGTCTTCCAACTACCTAATGGTTCTTTTATAACACAAGAAATTGTTAATTCACCAATTTGTACAAATACTGCGTTCAATTTGGCATTATTCTTGATTTTTTTCCAACTTTTTTATCGCTATAGTATGACTCCATCTTAGGATAACAGCAACTTAGATTTAATGTATCTATCAGTTACCATCTTTATTCCTATAATCTCATTATTGTATTGCAAGATAAATTGGTCTGCTATCAGATTTAACTCTCTGGTCACTCACGTATTGGCAGCATGTAATTTTGTCTTAACAGGAAAGGAATTCAGACTGGGTTTAAAAGAGAGTATAGTTTCCTGTTAGGGGAGAGGTAAGTTGTTTTGGAGAAATCGTTCTTTTCTTTCTTTTTTTTTTTTTTAATACTGGCACCTGAGCTAATATCTGTTGCCAATCTTCTTTTTTGTTCCTTCGTCTTCTTCTCCCCAAAGCCCCCCCCCACCCCCCCGCCCCAGGACATAGTTGTATATTCTAGTTACAGGTCCTTCTGGCTCTGCCATGTGGGACACCGCCTCAGCATGGCTTGATGAGCAGTGCTAGGTCCGTGGCCAGGATCCAAACCCGCGAAACCCTGAGCTGCCAAAGCAGAGCGCGCAAACTTAACCACTCGGCCACAGGGCCCACCTCTGGAGAGATCATTTTTGATATGGCTTGCAGATTCTCTAAATGTATTTCCTTATTTTGTTTCCAGTAGAATAGTTAGTTTTTCCTTAAGTTTATCAAGAAAACTTCATCTTACATGATAATCAAACTTCTTCAAATATAGTACGTTTATATGTTTCACTGAATTAAAATTCAACCTTTGTCACTTATTATGTATTCATATAAAATTGGGTCCACTCTGGAAATCCTATTCTGTTCCACTGAATTATTATATGTTTCTGTGCCAATAATATACTATTTTATTTACAGTGACTTTATGGTAAGCTTAAAGGGAAATTGTTTCACCTTTCTTTTTATAGTTGCGTTTTTTGTAGATTCCACACATAAATGATACCATGCACTATTTGTCTTTCTCTGTCTGGCTTATTTCACTTAGTATAATGCCCTCCAGGTTCATCCATGTTATCACAAATGGCAGGACTTCTTTCTTTTTTAAAGCTAAATAATAGTCCATTGTATATAATATATATCACATTTTCTTTATTCATTTATCTGTTGATGGAAACTTAGGTTGTTCGCGTACCTTGGCTATTGTGAATAATGCTGCAATGAACTTGAGAATACAGATGTTTCTTCAAGATAATGATTTCATTTCCTTTGCATATATACCCGAAAGTGAGATTGCTGGATCATATGGTATTTCTATTTTTAATTTCTTGAGGAATGACCACACTGTTTTCCACAGTGGCTGTACCAGATTATAGTCCCATCAACAGTGTACAAAGGTTCCCTTTTCTCTGTATCTTCACCAGTATTTGTTTCTTCTTGACAATAAACATACTATAAGTGTGAGGCGATATCTCATTGTGATTTTGATTTGCATTTCCCTGATGATTAGTGATGTTGAGCACCTTTTCATGTACCTATTGGTAATTTGTGTGTCTTCTTTGGAAAAAAACACCTCTTTGGGTTCTTTGCCCTTTTTTTATTTTGGTGAGGAAGATTAGCCCTGAGCTAACATCTGTTGCCAATTTTCCTCTTCTTGCTTGAGGAAGACTGTCCCTGAGCTAACATCTGTGCCAATCTTCCTCTGTTTTGTATGTGGGATGCTGCCACAGCATGGCTTGATGAGTCGTCTGTAAGTCCACATCTGGGATCTGAACCCGCGAACCCCAGGCTGCCACAGCAGAGCGCACAAAGTTAACCACTACACCACTGGGCCAGCCCCCTCTTTGCCTATTTTTTAATTGAATTGTTTGGTTTTCTGCTATTGAGTTGTATGAAAATATCCCTGTATATTTTGGATCTTAACTCCTTATCAGATATGTGGTTTGCAAATATTTTCTCCCATTCCATAGATTGCCTTTTCATTTTGTCGATAGTTTCCTTTACTGTACAGAAGCTTTTTAGTTTGATGTTGTCCCCCTTATTTATTTTTGCTTTTGTTGCCTTTGCTTTTGGTGTCAAATCCAAAAAGTCATTGCCAGGATCAATGTCAAGGAGCTTACCTCCCATGTTTTCTTCCAGGAATTTTACAGCATCAGGTCATAAATTCAAGTCTTTAATTCATTTTGAGTTGATTTTTGTGTATGATGTAAAATAATGGTCTAGTTCATTCTTTTGCATGTGGATATCCAGTTTTTCCAACACCGTTCATTGAAGAAACTATCCTTTCACCATTGTATACTCTTGACACATCTAAAATTAATTGACCACATATGCATGGGTTTACTTCTGTGCTTTCTATCATTTTTCATTGACCTATGTGTCTGTTTTTATGCCAGTGTCATACTGCTTTGATTACTATAGCTTTGTAATATAGTTTGAAATCAGGAAATGTGATACATTCTGTTTTGTTCTTCTTTCTCTAGATTGCTTTGGCTATTCAGGGTCTTTTGTGGTTCCACATGCATTTTAGGATTGTTTTTTCTATTTCTGTGAAAAATGCCATTGAGGTTTTGACAGGGAGTACATTGAATCTATAATAGCCTTGGGTAGTATGGAAATTTTAGGAATATTAATTCTTCCCATTCATGAACACTTTCCATTTATCTTTGCCTTGTTCAATTTCTTTCATCAATGTTTTATAGTTTTCAGTGTATAGATCTTTCACCCTTTGGTTAGATTTATTCCAAAGTATTTTGTTCCTTTTGATGCTGTTGTAAATTATTGTTTTCTTAATTTCTCTTTCCAATAGTTTGTTGTTAGTTATAGAAGTATAGAAATATATTTCATAAATAATGATATAGAATAACGATATAGAAATCAACATAGAAATAATGATTTTTGTATATTTATTTTGTATTCCACATCTTTCCTGAAGTTTTAATTTATCAATTCTAACAGTTTTTTGGTGGAGTGTTTAGGGTTTTCTATACATAAGATCATATCGTTTGCCGACAGAGACAATTTTACTTCTTTCTTTCTGATTTGTAAGCACTTTATTTATTTTTCTTGCCAAATTATTCTGGCTAAAACTTCTATTACTATGGTGAATAAAAATGGTGATGGTGAGCAGGCCTGTCTTTTTCCTGGGGAGGCTTGTCATGTATGGCCTTTATTATGGTGAGATACATTCCTTCTATACTTAATTTGTTGAGAGTTTTTATCATAAGAGGATGTTGAGTTTTGTCTATTGGTTTTTCTGCTTCTATTGAGAAGATCATATGATTTTTATCCTTTATCTTATTAATGTGGTGTATCATGCTTATTGATTTGTGTATGTTGAACCATCCTTGCATCCAAGGAATAAATCCTACTTGATCGTGGTGTAATGATCCTTTTAATGTACTGTTGAATTTCATTTGCTAATACTTCCTTGAGGATTTTTTCATCTTTTCATCAGGTATACTGGTTTGTAATTATCTTTTCTTGTAATGTCCTTGTCTGCCTTTGATACAAGGGTAATGCTGGTCTAGTAAAATGAAATTGGAAGTGTTCCCTCCTCTTCAATTTTTTGGAAAAGGTTGAATTATGTTTCTGTTCTTCTTTATGTGTTTGGTAGAATTCACCAGTGAAACCTTCTGGTCCTGAACTTCTTTTTGTTGGGAGGTTTTTGATTACTGATTCAATCTCCTTACCAGTAATTAGTCCATTCAGATTCTCTATTTCTTCCTGAGTCAGTCTTGGTAGATTGTATGTTTCTAGGAATTTTTCTATTTCTTCTAGGTTATCTAATTCATTGGCATAAATTGTTCATAGTAGATTCTTATAATCCTCAGCATTTCTGTGTTATCAGTTTTAATGTCTCCTCTTCCATTTCTTTTTTATTTTATTTGAGTATTCTCTCTTTTTTTGTTTGTTCTTAGTTTGTCTAGCCAAAATGTTGTCAATTTTGTTTATTTTTACAAAAAACCCGTTTATAGTTTCATTGATTTTTTTTCTCTTGTCTTTCTAGTCTCTATTTCTTGGTTTCTTAGACCTATAGTCTTCCATATAAACTTTAAAATAATTTGTAGTTGATTTTAGGAATTAAAGTCATAAAAATTCTGAATGAAATTATGTTCCATTAATATATTGGTCTTGGAAGGACTGACATATTTACTGTATTAAGTTTTTTCATTCATACATATGGAATTTCTTTCTACTTGTTCAGGATATGTTTTTATGTCTTGAATAAAGTGTATTGTTTATTTGCATTTTTAAAATGTAAGTCCAGAACCATTCCTATTAAATATGTCTTTGTTTGTTTCATAATCTTTTAGTCTTTATTATTAATGAGATTTTTTCTGATTATAGCTACTGATTTTTATGTATTTAGATCAGTCCTAGCCAAATTAGCAACTCCTGCATACATTCTGATAGTTTTTGAGATAGTCTCTCAAGATTTCTAAGTTTACTGTCACATCATTTACAGACAGATTTAATTTTGTACCTTTCCAATATTTTTCCTGAGTATTTCATTTCTTGACTAAGTGCATTGGCTTAAACCACCAAATAATATTAAACAGAAATGAAGATGGTGAGCATGCCTGTCTTGTTTTTGATTTTAAAGGAAATGGCTTCAGTATTTTACCCTTTAATATGAGCTTTACTGAGGTTTTGAAAGAGCCTTTATTATACTTAAGTAGTGCACATCAATTCCTATTTTAGTTAAAGTTTTCATTAGGCTGTCTAGTGGATTTCATCAAATGTATCTTGGCATATATATCAATGAAGACTCCCTCTGTGACAAGTGCCAGGAAATCTTAACTCAAATTTGCTTAAGCAAAAAGTGAATGCCTTGCCTTTTATAACTGAAAATGCTCAGGATAAAGCTGACTTGAAACCAGCTTGATGTAAGGGCTCAAACTATGTCATCAGGACCTGGTATCTCTTACAGATTTTTCCCCTGTGGCCACTTGATAGGCTATAGCAACTGTAAAACTCATGGATTTAGCTTGAAATCCAGTGATGGGGGAAGTGATCAGTATTCCTAGGATTCCGGAAAATATCTTATTTGATCTCACTAGCTTTGGAAGGGCCATAGGCTTGCCCCTGAATCAGAGAATCATTATAACCAGAGTAACATAATATGCTGATTGGCTCAGATGTAGAGCACAAGCTGCACCCTTGAACTGGGTAAAATCTCATCCAATACTCATCCACTGAGAGAAGAGGAGCAGGTGCATCTCCAGAGGAAAGCTTTGGTCTCAGTTCCCAGAATGAGAGAAAACAAATACTGGGCAGCCCAATAACAGATGTCACTTCAGCATCTATTGATTCAACCATATGGCTTTTCCCATTAATTTCTAGTTGTGATACATTGTCTGGATATATTTCCTGAAGATGAACCATCCTTGGGATAATCCTTCTGTAGTCATGGTTTATCCTTCTTATGCGCTGATTGATTCCATTTGTTTAAAATTGTCCATCTGTATGCTTAAGTACAATTGATTGCTTATTTTATTTTTTGCATTATTTGTACCATGTTTTGGCATTAAGATTATGTTTGATACAAAATTTGAATAGGAAAGTTTCCTTTATTTTTATATGCACTTAAGTAATTTAAATATCATTAGAATTATTGTTTCTTAAGCCTAGTTTTAAAAAAATCAGCTGGAAAAATGATCTTGACATGATATGGCTTTTATAACAGATGTTTAAGTAACTTTCTCAACCTCTTCCAAGGTTTTCTATTCTTTGGTTGAAATTAGTTGTTTTTTCCTAGAAATATCATCACTGTTTCTAGCAACTATTTGTTGCTAGAAAGTTATACACAATAATCTCTTTAAAATTATAAATGCATTTAATCTCTTTCCTGTTTATGGTTACATCTCCTTTCTCTTTTCTAGTATTTTACATTATATATTTTCTTTATTTGCTTCACTAAATGTGCATACATTTTTCAAAGGGCCACCTTTGGGTTTTACTTATATACACATTGTTTTTCCTTTATTATGTGATTATTTTCAGCCCTCATTTTCTCCTACTTTGATTTAGTTTATTTCATTACTTTTTTTCTAGTTCATAAAGTTGAAATTCCTGGATCATTTTACTCTGGGTATAGCTTTAGCTCCTGTCAGATGTTTTGGCGTGAAATAGCCTCTTTTTTTTTTATTCATTATTTTTTATTTTTTTGAGGAAGATTAGCCCTGAGCTAACATCTGCTGCCAATCCTCCTCTTTTTGCTGAGGAAGACTGGCCCTGAGCTAATATCTGTGCCCATCTTCCTCTACTTTATATGTGGGACTCCTGCCACAGCTTGGCTTGATAAGTGGTGTGTAGGTCCGTACCCAGGATTCAAACTGATGAACCCCGGGCTGCTGAAGTGGAGCATGTGAACTTAATCGCTGCATCACTGGGCTGACCCTATTTATTACTTTTTAAATGGTTTATAATTTCCATTTGGATCTCCTATTTGATATAAGGTCTAGGTATTTAAGTTGAAGTTTCCTAACTTCTAAGAAATTAAGGTTTTCATTTTAATTGGGTTAGATAATGATTAGAAATGTTACCTGTAAAACATTGCTCCTGGAATAGAATTTGTTATGATTTTCTCTTTAGCCAAGTAATTTTATATATATATATATATCCATATATATACACATATATATGGATATATATATCTCTCAAGGACATAAAGAAAGCATGTGCATTTATAGGACTTCAAATTTTTTAAGTGCATGTGTGCCCATGATACATTATACATTTGCATTTGTATGTTTATATATGATTTTATTAATTAATCCTGTATGTACATGCATATTTTTATATTTTACTTGTCAAATTCTGAGAAAATATATTAAAATCTCATACTTCAGTTTTGTTTATTACATTCTCTTTAAGTTTTCCAGAATTTTCTATTTGGCTTCTGTATTGTTTATGATTATTATACCTTATATTTTTCAAGGTGTCACATTCTACTGTTTTTTTCAATTCCTTACATTTGAAGTTTTTGTGACACTTGTAATTTTTCAAACGAATGAAATATTAGGACTAGGAAAATTCTTATGTGTGATATAGAATAGCCTCCCGGTTTTACTAATGGGGAAACTGGGGCCAAGAAAGGAGAGGGCCCTTGTTCAAAGTCATAAAGTGAATTTGGTGAATCTGGGCTCTCTCTACCAGACCATATCCTCCACGTGCTTGAAACTACAAGAATAGATGATCTGATATAGGTGAAAAGTGAAAATAATGACAATATATATATATAGTTCTTGGTCTAAAAAAGATGAGTGAATGAGGGTTAGAGAGTATGTGGGCGTGAGATCTTCTCTACTCAGTAGTTCAGGGGCCCAGGTTCTTCCTATTTGGTGTCTGCATCCTTCCAACTAGGGCATTTGAGTCATCTGCAGGACCTGGCTGGCAGACAAGGGAAGAGAGAGGGATGGATTCCACATGGAGTTTTATCAGCCAGGCCTAGAAGTGGCAATACATCACTTCCACTCACTTTTCTTTGCTAGAACTCAGGCATATGCCACAGCTAATTGCATAGCCTTGTCTAGTTGTGTGGCCAGGAGAAGAATGGAGTTTGGTGAACATCTAGCCAGCCTCTACCCCATCTTGTCCTCAGCTGGAGAAGAGCACTGAATTTGGAAGTGAGGAAAGAAGTTCAGCCAAGCCCAGGGCTCCCGTTGATCTGGGGATCAGGATGAGGTCCCAAACTGAGATTGGAGAATTGAGTTTTTGTTGGAAACTGGGCCAAAAGCCCAGAGGACCTAGAAGGGTGAAAAGGTGGACTTCCATACAATGGAGACAAAAAAAAAAAGCACAGTATTTCCTTAGGTACAAAAACATCATGATAACTCCCTACACCATCAGTTGTGAGGTCACCTGTCCCAACCAGGCTGGTTTGGATGTGGCCCATCAAGGGAGTTAAAATCATCAGGACTGTGAGCAAATGAGGTGGGGGTGGGGGCGAGGACGGGAGTGGTAGTGGGAGGGCCGAGATACATAGGTTCCTAGTTCCAGACCCTTTTCTGCAGGATTTTGTTTATGGACCTAGTCACTGAATAAGGAAATCTTGTCCCAAGGTATCGCCTAAATTGTTTGCATATTAAAGGAAGCAATTGAAGACTGAAGTCCTCAGGGCAGAAAGGAATTAATCTCTGTAAGATTAAAATTTCACCCTGAGGTCAAAATTTTTTTAATCCTATACATCCTAAAAAGGTCATCATCTGCAAACCACGTCACTTATCACTCACATGTTGCTAATGAAAGTGACCATCTGTGACACACTTGAGAAAGGTCATTATTGGTGATATACTCGCAAAAACAAGTCCGGCATAAGCTTAAAAACACATTTGTGCTAACAAAGCTAATCATTGTGGTATCATTTATAATTGTGAAGAAATGAAACTATTGAAATATCAAGCAATAGAGAATTTTTTAGGTAACTGATGGTACTGGCCAT
The DNA here is from genome assembly GCF_041296265.1 of Equus caballus. Taxonomy (NCBI): domain Eukaryota; kingdom Metazoa; phylum Chordata; class Mammalia; order Perissodactyla; family Equidae; genus Equus; species Equus caballus. Next base: position 33,064,598 of record NC_091705.1, on the reverse strand, counting down.
GATGGAATATTAGAGAGTCATTAAAAATGTTTATTAGGAAGTTCGAGAATTGAGGATGCAGGTTTATATAATAAAATAAGTCACAAAAGCAGAATGCAAAATTCTATATCCAGAATGACTGAATCTATGTGAAAAAAATGTATAGGAAGAAGGAAAAAAGTGGGGGAAGATGCATGAAAATATTTAGAATGACTATCTTAGATAATAGCATCAAGGCTTTTTTTTTCTCCTTTGATATACAGTCATTTTGGTCAATGACTGACTACATATACAACAGGTCCCATAAGATTAGTACCATATGGCCTAGATGTCTAGTAGGCTATACCATCTAGGTTTGTGTGGTAGGCTATACCATGATGTTCATACAATCAAGAAATCGCCTAACGATGCGTTTCTCAGAATCTATTCCCATCATTAAGCAACACATGACTGTATTTTCCAAATATTGTAAGTATTGCATTTAGAATAATGAAACAAACATCTTTTTAAAATTGTGTCATTGTTGGAGGTGTCTGTTTTAGTTATTCATGGAGTCAAATGTTATTGCCTTCCTTGCAATACCCACATATTCATGCATGAATACATATAAGCATGTGTGCACACATGGCCACACACACACACAAAACAGTCCTCCTGAGAGAGCCAAGACCCAAGGCAGCATGAGTAGCAGCAGATGTTCTTGCAATCCCTGCAAATTCCTCAAGATTAAATTCCTTATAATGCGTACTGGGCGTTATTATCTCCTGCTTTGTTGGAAACCAGATTGCTGAGTCCCCTTCTCTCTTGTGCACGCTCTCTCTCTCTCCCTCTTTCTCTCATAAAGGCTGCATGTTATTGGATATCGGTCATTGGGTCAGACTCAGTCTCATTCAGAACTGGCTCGATACTGTTGCTGATTTTTCCCTTTTTTGCTGCTGTATCCTCCATGAGCAAATAGGGTATCTTTCTGAGATTGAGCATGTAAATTTCTTTGCATTTTTCACAAATATGTTGGTTGTGTGCTTGCCTCCAGCCTCTTGGGCCCAATTATCTGAAAATAGACCCTCATCTGTTTTAGCCTAGGCTTGGTTGGTTGCAAATAATAGAAACCTACTCCACCTGACTTAATCGACAGAGGAAGTTTGGCTGGAAAGGTAGAAGGATAACGCCCAAATCTCAAGTCAGTGAAGCTTTGGGGAACTAAAACCTTCAACAGAAACTGAGGTAGCAACTGGCTTTGTCTCTCTCCATCTTTCTCTCCTCTTCACAACCGCCTCCTTTCTCTGCAAACTTGCTTCATTCTCTGCACTGATCACCTTTCTGTTCTCCCCGTACTTCCTCACGTGGCAGAATGTGCCATTCCAGCCCCTTAGAACAGTTCTTAGCTTGATTAGAATCAGAGGGACCCAATTCAAATTTCTGATTGATCAGCCAGGTATCCACCAACTGTGTCCAGTGGGTGGCTGGGAGGCTCCGAAGAGCAAAGACATCCCCACTGCCCAGCCAGTCAAGAGCAGCAGTTATGAAATATTTTAAGTATGATTTTGAAAAGTAGCACTGAGACAGTGCGTTCCAGTGGCTTTGGGCTTGTTCCAGTGATCTGCCTGCGCTGTCTGGTGATCAGGCTGATAGTGACAGCGAGGATGCCTAGGATTTGACCATTCTTTAGTTAAACAAGTGCTGGACGCATCCATTATAGCATGTGATCCTCACAACAACACTGCTAACCCCATTTTACAGGGCTAGGCTTGAAGCTTGGAGAGAGCCATGGCATGTCCAAGGTCACATGTGAGCATCGCCTGCAGAGGTGATGTTTGAATGCGGCTCTGACTCAGTCCAGTCTTCTTCCAGCACTCCATGGCTGCCTTTGTGTTATTTCACGTGTTTGTGTGTGTGTACTTGTGTGTTTCCTCATCTGTAAAATAGTGGTTAAAAAAATCATACTCGTATTTTCCTTACAGGCTTGTTATTACGGTGAGATGGATTGAGTAGAAACATTTTGAAAACTACAGAATATGCTATAAATATTATTATCACTTTTTCTACTTACCTAGCTCCTGCCTGCTAAGGTTTACATGAAGCAATGGCTTGATTTGGCAGAACTGCCCTTGCATGTTGTTTTTCAGGGAATATTCAGAAAGGATGGTGGGCAGAGTAGGGGAAAAGGGGCCAAATCAATAAGCTTCTGAGATAGGAAGCCTGCAATGCACTAAGATGTCAACTCTGATAGAGTTTTTTAAATAAAGATTGCAGGATTTTTTTTTAACTTTCTTGACATTATTAGTTATTCCAAATTGAAACCTGAATTATCAAAACTGCTTCTGCTCTTGTATTTCTGTCCTGGTAAAAAGTAGACCCACCACCCACCAGTCTGAAACCTGGGGGCATCTTGGACTCCACCCTTTTCCTCAAACCCCACATCCAACTGGCCACCAGATATCTATTCTGTCAGTATAGCTTCATCAATGAAAAACACAGTCATCCCTCGTCTTAACTACAGAATAACCCCACACTGTTTTGATGTCTTCCCTTAACTCATCCTCAGAGTTACTACCAACTTTCTATGATGTGCATTTGATCACGTTGTTCCACGTGCTCAGACTCCCTCACTGGTTACCGTTCTCTAAAGCCCAAACACTAAGTATGACTTACAGGGGCCTTCCTTTCTCTTCTCTTGCCTCTGAACACATCAGAGTGCTTAGCATGCTCTGAATGCAGCGTGAGCTTCCAGCTGTGGCCTCTACAGAGAGAATTCCTTCTGCAAGGATGCTCCTTCATCCTGTCTCTGCGCTGTGCAGTCTTCCTTATCCTGAAGTTGTGGCTCCTTGAGGGTGTCTTTCCTGACCCACTCAGAGCATCCCATCCTCGTCTGGGCTCACCTAGTTTTGCAAATATCTTTGTGTTATCCCTTCTCACTACACACAGCAGTGGTTTAAATATCATCTCTCTAGACTTAAACTCTTTGAGGGTAGAAATTATAATCGCCCTACTTGTATCCCAAAGACCTAGCACAAGACCTGGCAAAAGATGAGTTATCAATAAAAAGTATTTGAATAAATGAGTGATTCAATCAAATGTGCTCCTTTAGAGTCATGCTTCAGTAGAGGAAAAGAAGCCATGTTGAAGCCCCCGACAATTCTGACAAGGATGGCCCTGAATCAGACACTAGGAGATTTTTGCCTTCAAAATCAGTGATCAATCTTACTCCACATTATCGTCTCTTTAATAAAGAGAAGAACATAATCCAGCCTTGAGAATGTGCGTCGCTCTGACTTGGGTTAAAGACAACATGAGATATCTTAGGACTATGTCAAATGTTGATGTGGACGGTACTGATGAGTGCATGCCAAAATGAAGCAAGGCTATTTCTTATCTTCCTGGAATGACCATCTGGATTCAAATGTTAATGTTCAATCCAATTTGTTGCTAAGGCAACCAAGTTACAGGCCATTTTCAATTTACAAAAGATGATATTGCCAAAGTGATTTTATAAGTCAGATATTTGAAAAACACACTACATTTTTTGGAGTGAAAAGTGATGTAAATTGTGGCTAGAACCTGCAGAATTGTATTTAACCCATTTTGTTGCAGTTCTTGTGCAAGATGAGTCAGTAAATATATCCCGTGTCTCCCAGATCACAGCAACAGTCTCAAAGCAATTGGCTGCACACCGAAGAGCTAGGGGAAAAGCAGCCTCTCTCCAATATTCCCCAAAACTAGTCTGAGCCCTCAGGATATTCTGTGTTTAGTTCAGAGATTCCAAAACCTGGTTAAGCATCTGGATTACCTGGAAAAGATTTATTAAAAGATTCATTGGTTCAACTTCAGACCCATCCTATTAAAATCAGAATCCTTCATGGGCTCCAGGATTATATGCGTATTTTTTAAGCCCCCAGGTGATCCTGGTGCAATTTGTGAACTGCTATCCAGACTTCTTGAATAGTGCTGCCATTTTCTTCCTCTGCATTGGCACTGGGGGTGGCTTCTCATTATCACTGTCCAAGGTCAAGCTGTACTTATGTGGGTGATGACCTCTGAGGGTATCTTAGTTCCTACTGCCCAAGGATGGTCTTGGATGTCCTTGAAAGGACTGACATTAAATGCATCACGATGTCTTGACAAGCACTGCTGATGCTCACAGGGGCAGGCTCTTCCATCCTTGCTAAAGTAGGATGACTGCTAGACTGAACACTGAGACTGATGATGCTACAAGTATGAGCAACATTATCAGTATTGTGGGAATCCATTTAAAAATAACTAAAATAACTCTTTTTATCCCCTATCTTTCATATCCTAGGACTCAGGCATGAGTCTCTGGGAGCGATCTGAATGTATCATACTCAGGATAACTCCTTCTCAGACACTAATCCATGATCATAGGATATTACATCATTGCTGTGACTATCTTTGCTCTTATAATGAGCTACAATGATGAGTCCACTGTGCCTTTGTGCATAACAAGACCCTGGTGAACCCACCTCACCACTCCCCAGAAAATCCAATACAACTAAATCCAAAGATAAAGCTAATATGGGTTTAAGAGAGAATTCTGAAAGAAAGAGTTTGGGGAAAATTGAATAATTTGTTATAGTTCTTCTGTTAGATTTCTTAGAGTGTTATCATAATGGTTCCCAATAGGCACACTGCCCTGTGCCTACGCCCCTTTGTAATGTGGCACTGCCACTATTCCAAGCAAGAGGTGGGATCTAGTTTCTCCACCCTCTTAATGCTGTGCTGACTTTGTGAACTGCTTTGACCAATAGAATGTGGCAGAAGTGATGAGGTGCAAGGCTGGAAGCCAGGTCTTCAAAGGCCTTGACTTGAAATGTCTGTTCTTGCCCTCTTGGCCCCTGAGGGCACCATCTGTGAAGAAGCCCAGTCTGGTCTTCTGGAAAATGATAAATCAAATGATAAACAAAGTGTTCTAACCAATAGTCAGCACTAACTGCCAGATATGTGAGTGAGGCCATCTTGGAACCTCCAACCCCAGCTGAGCCTTCAGATGCTGCCACGTGAGTGATCCCAAGCAAGTCCAGCAGAAGAATAGTTCAGATTGCTAACTCACAGGATCATGACAAATAATAAATCATTGCTGCTTTAAACCACTAAACGTTGGGGTACCAATAGATATGTGATTTGGCATTATGTTTTTATATAAGAAATTCATAAATGTAAAATTGAAAATTATCAAATACAATCTTTCCATGCAAAGGTAATTATTATTAAAATTTCCATCCTTACGGAATTTTAATACACAATGTGTTTTTGTTTTTGTTGGTGCACAGTTGGAATTCCACTGTACGTGCTATTTTGTAACCTGCATTTTTCAAGTAATAATACACTCATCATTTTCATATCTCATAAATAATCTTTTACGTCATTTTAATGACTCTGTAATACTCCATCGTTAAGATATGCATAATTTATTTAACCAGCTCTCGTTACTGGATATTTTTTCACTGTTATAATTATTCTCCAATGAAAATCTTTGCTCATAAATCTTTGCACACATAAATGATCATTTTGTTAGCACATTACACGTATTATTGTTTAATTCTTCTTGCCAATATAATAAAAAAGGAAGACTATCTCACTATTTTAATTTTCTTCCATTTTACTAGCCAGGAGGTTAATCAGATTTATGTATGTCTGTTGACTGTTTCTATTTATCTATTGTTTTATTAAGGAATGGCTCTTTAATGTGTGCAAACACATTTTCTTTTTATAATTTGTTGTGGGACACACAACCCCCACACACACCTAGAGGCAATGTACCACAGAGCAAGGGCCTTCACAGTAGATAAAACTGGATCCTGCTACTTTGTTACTTTCTAGTTATTTAACACAGAGTAAGTTAACTACATTTTCCAAACCTCAGTTTTTTCCTGTATAAGATGTAGATACTAGTGATTTTGATGAGGTGTGAAAGTACTCAATAAAATGTCTGGTACAAAGTGTTCAATCAATATTGGCTTTCATATATATTTGTTTTACAAAACCAGGACCATATATATGTAATTTTTTACAATCAGTTTTGTGTTTGAATTAACAATATATTTTCATTCATTCAACAAATATTTACTTACACTCTGTGGGTCCAGTATTGTCCTAGGCACTAAAATAGCAGTGGAAAAACAAAATTCCTGCTGTTGTGGAGCTTACACTCTAGTGGAGAAAGACACATAATCAACAAGCAATTAAATGCATAATATGCTAAATGATGATAAAGTTATAGAAAAAAAGTAAAGCAGGTGAAGAGGATAGGGTGTACCAGGAGTTTGTGTGGGAGGAACTTGTTGTTTTAAATGTGGCGGTGAAGGAAGGTCTGGCTTCAAAGTTGGCATCAGAGCAGAGACCTGATGGAAGGAAAATGTCTGTCTGGAGGATAGACTGTTCCAGGCAGAGTAACAGCAAGTGCAAAGAATCTTATGCGGAGCATGGCTGGTATGTTCCAAGAATAGTAAGACCAGTATGGTTGAAACAAGTGAGTTAAGGAAAGAGTGGAAGGAAAGATCTGACTTTTGTCAAAAAGACTGCTTTGTGTACTTTGCTGACAACTGACTGAAGGATAACAAGAGTAGAGGTAAGAACACTGATTAGGAGGCAATGCAATAATACAAGTGGAAGATGATGGCATCTTAGACCAAGGTAGGACGAAGGGGTGAGAAGTGGTAGGTCTATTTTGAAGGTAAAGCCAGTAGAATTTGATAACAAATTAGATTTGAGATGTGAGAGAAAGAAAGGAATCGAAAATGACTCCAGGTATTTTGGGCTGAGTAAGTAGAAGGATGGAAGTGCTATTAACTGAGATGGAAAGACAGTAGAAGGAGCAGGTTTCAGGGAGAAGATTAGGTTTAGAATTAGGATATGTTAAGTTTCACATGCATGTTAGATATTTTGGGTAAAATGTCAAGTAGACAGTTGGATATGCCAGTCTGAAGTTCAGGGAAGAAGTCCAGGATGGAAATGTGAGTTGGGGAGTCAGCCTATAGATGGAATTCACAGCTGTGAAACTAGAGGAGATTGTAGGGTATTCGTGTAGATATGATAGAGAGATATTAGGACTGAGCTTCAGGACAATTGGATTTGGGAGGTGGGGAATTTGAGGCAGAATAATCAAATGAATTGAGAAGGACTGGCCAGTGAAGTAAGAGATCCAAGAGACATCAGGGTCCAGGAAGTTGAGTGACAAAAGTATTTCAAGGAGAGAGTGACAAAATGTATGAAATGTTGTTGATAGCTCTGTAAAATAAGGACTGAGAATTGACCGTTAGATTCAGCGACGTGGAGGTCATTGGTGACTTAATATGAGAGCAGTTTTTACAGAATGGTGGGTACTGAAACCTGATTACAGGGGGACCCCAGGAGAATAGGAATGAGTTAGAATGAGTACAGAGCGGGACAGAGACATGAGAATGTAGCTGAAGGTGCTCTCTGGTCAAAAGGGGAGAGTTCTATATATTTTAAGAAATGGGAGAAATATTAGAGCTAATAGGCATGATCCATTGGAAAGGGAAAAATTAATCCTGAAGAGGTGGACACTGCTTTTGGAATGTCTTTTGGCAAGTGAGATGGTGTGGGATTTCACACACATGTGGAGTTGGCCTTAGAGGCGGCATAGACTGTTCCTCCAATTAGAAGGGGAGGCAGAGTGTGTGGAGATGAGGCAGTTAAGTTGACATATGCCATGGTTAGAGCTATGGAGTTTCCTAAGTGAAATAGGAAGCAGGGTTAATAGCTAAGAGTGAGGAATGAGTGGAGATGTTGGAGGTTTGAAGAGAATCTATAAAGTAGAAAGTGGTTTGGGAATCTAAGAAAGTGACTAGAATAGGGAAATGTCAGAGGATCGCCAGGAAGTACTAAGGGGTCACTTAACATGAGTGGACAGGAGTTATAATGAGACCAATGAGCATGGTTCAGGGTTTTTCTCACAGTTCTTCAGCAGACTCAGAGTAGGTGGGAAATTGGACTTTATTAGGGTTAACGTTTCGACAGCGACTTTAATGAAGGAAGAGGGGACAAGACCATTGTGAGCATTTTCCACTATCAATACATTTATATCATAATTCGAATGATTTCAGATGATTCTATAAAACAGGGTTAACCTATTTAGCCAATCTCCCAATTTTGGACATATGGTTTTTCTAGTTGCTCATGAACACAAATAATGGTTCAATGAATTCCACTTCAAATCAACCTTTGCTCTTATTTTCAATTCTCTGTTTTGAAAATAGTATTGCTAAACAAACAGGAGAATAATCAGGATAATTTCAGCTACAAGTAACAGAAAAGTCAACTCAAAATGGCTTAAAAATATGGGAAAGGTATTATATTATATAAAGACAATCTTTGATATACTAAGCCTTGGAATTGCTTAATTGATCATTTTAAAGACATCATCACATCCTAGTAAAAATGGTGGCAGAGTTTTACACATGGTAAACAGTTATGAAGTACACAAATACTACCATATATGTGGTACTTTTACCTTGAAAAAGACTTGAAGTTTGCATGTGGAAGAGGGTGTCAGGTTGACGCCTGTAAGTTACTATGAAGTGGTGGAGAGAAGGTTGCCTAAAATGAGAGGCAAGGTTGGAACACCGGGTGTGGCTGATAACATGCAGTGGACTGAGGGAGCAGGAAGATGTTTGAGGCACGTGTTATTTTGGGGTGTTCCTACATGATTCGGTTCACGCGGGCGCAGTTTTCTGCATCACCTAGTGTTTCTCTTGTACAAAAGTACACATAATCAAACGCTTGTGTTATGTTCAAATTATTCCCAAATATACAAGTCTGCATTTTCAAAACAAGTGTTAGAACTGACTGTGCTGTTTGCCCTCCATGTTCCTTTCAACCTATTCCATCTGCATCCTGCCTCATGAAAGTTCTTCAAAGTTCTTGCAAATTGATGCTACCCCTCCAAGGCTTTTTCCTAGTATTATACTGTGAAGCCCTGAGCCTCTGGGGATATTATGCTGCAATCTTTTCTAGAAACCAAACCCAGTTCTGTCTGACTCTGTAGCCCCTTGCTTTTTCCTATGCCAAGCCAAGTGAACTGTGGGTCGCCAGAAAATGGCAGTCCTTTTTTGCTAAAGGTAAATATGTGGGTTAAGGTAAAAATAAAATGGTGTGGATTTTTTTTGAAAAAGCATCAGAAGAAAGATTAGTAAGGTAAACACCTTCCACCAGAAGAAAATGTCAACCTCTATTTTCTTATCGAATTTTTTTTTCCTTTTTCTTGATATATTCTAACAGCCCTCTTACTTCTCACATCTTTAGTTGGCTCACAGTTAGAACATTTCATGCAAGGTCTGAGAAAAGGGAGGGGAAGGAATGTTTGTCTGTGTTAGAACTGAATGAGTTTAAGTAAGATTGTCTCCATTGGGATTGGCTGAAATGTGAAGCAAGACATAAGGGAACATGTAAAGCCTGTTGGGAACAAATTAACTATGAGAGTGGAGAAGCGGCTAAGAGTGGGATAGAACCACTTGAGAGCTACTGGGAAGCTAGGGAGGGCATGGGGCAGGTGGGCAGAGAAGGACATGGTGTGGTGGTGAGGGCAGTGGGCCCCACTATGGCCACCTCCCATCATGGCAAGAAGAGAAATAACCCAGTGGAGCCCTTGGCAATCTGTTGTTGACACATGCAGAATATCAGACAATTAGAAGCTCTTCTTTTGGGGAGAGTGTATACTGCATCATCAGCGATTAACTTGCCTATGCTCAGCATCTTAGAGAAAAAGAAATCCAGTGACATGTAATTGTGTGGCAGGGCATTTATCTGTTTTCAACATGTATGACTTGCTCAGTGAAATCCAGGGGCAAGATGTATCAGGTTTCGTCTTCACCATTACTGAATCAAAGGAAACACCTCAACTTCTACCAGTGTGGCTGGCAGCTCATCCAAGTCCATTCATCATTGCGTTCCCCCCGCCCATCCTTTAGGATCTTAAAAGAACCACAGGCTGACCTGCTTACTCCAGGAAGATCCAATAAGAGCATCTGGTCTTTGGTCCCTCTGGACTGCCTCTCATATCTGGCTTTTCCAGGTCCAAGGTGCCCTGGGGCTTTTGCTGATGGTGCCCACTCCCACCTCACCAAGCTCAGCGATTGGGATATTGACCAGCGCTCTAATTCCTGAGGCTGCTGAGCTTGGTGCTCAAAATGTCTCCATCCTAACATTTGGGGATCATATCTGTGTCTTTGCAACTCAAATAATCCTGCTGCAGTCTTTTAGGCTTCTACAATTGTGTTTAGGGTCAAGCCACACCCTCTCCTCTTCCTGCTGCAGTAGAAAAATCTCCTCCCTCTCTGTGAGGTGTAGTTAGGGGCTATTAAATAGAAACTTCATTCCTCCTTAGGTTGAGGGAGCTCAGAACTCACACTTTAAAAGGACAATTGCTTTTAATTCTTATTTTAAAGAGTTCATAGTAACCCCTTTCTATTTTCCCTCAAAAAAAGCCAAATACCTCTTAATTTACTCATAAGACACCCCATTACATATTAGTCAATTTATTTCTAATTGTAACCCTTAAAAGTGGGTATTATTCTTACTTTAAAAGCAATGGAAAGTGCTAACTAATTTGCTGAGGGCCAATTATAATTCAGGAGTAAATCTGAATAAGTTTTCAAACTTAGGCCTGACTCCCTAACACAGTTTCTTACTCCTACATGGCAACCTCTTGGTCAGTACTTGAGACAGACCCTATTCTTTGGTTAAATTTTTTTCCCCATGTGAAACAGCAAGATCTGTTATCTTACAGAGCTTACGAGGTTCAGAAATCTGAGAGCCACTGATCTGAGTGGTTCTGGCTCAAGGTCTCATGAGGTTGCAGTCCAGACGTGAGCTGGAGTTGCATTATCTGAAGGCTTGACTGGGGCTGGAAGATCTGTTTCCAAGGTAATGCACTCACACAGCTGTTAGCAGGAGGCCTCAGTTTCTCATAACATGGGCCTTTTTGCACAACATGGCAGGTGGGTTCCACCCAAGTGAGTGAAGCAAGAAAGTGAGGGCGAAATCACAACGTATTTTGTGACCTAGCCTCGAGGTGACAGGGGACTACACAACAGTGTGACTAGCAGGGGCTAGGGATCACTGGGGGCCAACTTGGAAGCTGGCTACCGCAGGGCATTTACTTTAATTAATTTTGGTACCATTTGTATCTGCAGCACCAGGGTGAAAAATGCTTCCTGGTTTATACTTTTAATTAAGTAATCATTTAATCAATCCATTTATATTTTTCATTAATTTTTCCAATGGAAGTAGTGGAGATGTGGATAATCTCAGAGGCACAACCCAGCAATTAATTACATTCCATCTTTCATTATGCTTTGGTTCATTCATCAACTCTATTGATCACCTACCATGTGCGAGGCACTGTAGCCACCGCCTGGATACAATGAGGAGAAAAACAAATGCTGTCCCCACCCTCCTAGAGTTGTCAGTTGAGTAGGGGAGAAAGTTATTAGACGAATAATTACACAAATTGATATATCACTGCAAAATGTGATGAGCAGTATGAAATAGGAATGTAAGATGCTATGAAAACATATATCACGGGATCTAATTTAATTTGAAAATCAGGGAAGGCCCTATAGCAGGGTTTCTCAACCTTGGAAATATTGACATTTTGGACTGGATAATTCTTTGTTGTGAGGGTTGTCCTGTGCATCGTAGGATGTTAGCAGCATCCCTGGCTTCTATTTACTAGATGTCGTCCACTCCTGCCTAAGCCATGACAACCAGAAATATCTCCATGTATTTCTGAATGTTGTCAGTTAAAAACCACTGCCCTAGAGGAAGCTTTCAAATGGAAGGTATTGGGGGAAGGGGCATTTCAGGAGGAGGAAAGAGTATGTTAGTGAGATTTTTTTGTGGACAGTTATTTCCAAATAATAAAATAAAACCAAACCAAACCAAAATACCCTGGTTACCTAATTCTAATTCTCAAATTTAAATTCAGATCAGATTCTGTCCTGTATAACTTGTTGATGTCCCTTTAAACAGAAATCCACACTCTGTAGCCAGTCTGCTTGTGCTGAATAAGGTGTCTCCGTATAATTGCCAAGGAAAAAACAGGTCTGGCCTGAAGCTCTCTTCCAAAACATATTTTAACTTATTGAATCTCTGGGCTGACTAAAGTTGTTTGGCCTTCAGTCTGCTGGTTTATATCACTGCCCGAAGCAGGGTATTATCACTCAGAAATACATGGCCTCAGTTTTATTGGAAAGATATTTATAGGTACTGCTTATACTCTATATGAATATGTTTAATGTGGAAAGAGTATATAACCAGGCTAGGTGTAAAGTCAGATTATTTCCACCAAGACTTGTCTTCTTTCAATTTTGAACAGACAAGAATTAGCTTATGTGCTTTGAATCCTGAAATCTCGAGTGAAAAAGGAACTTAGAGGATCTTATTGGAAACGCATGGCTTTTGGAAGGCAGATACTTCTGGGTCAAATTTGGCTTCAGTTCTCTGATCTTGGGCATGTAAGATAGTTTCAATTTCCTCATATGTAATGAAGATAATAATTTTTACCTCGCAGAGTTGTTATGAAGAAATGTCTAGCATTCAATATATGTCCAATAAATGAAATGTCCCTCTTTCCTTTAGATTATCCAGTTCAACTCCTCTCCCCAAGAGACAGTTCCCTAGAAATCTGGGAGCTACCCTATCCTTGGCTCTTCCCTCACCCTCTCCATTCAGAGGATCATCTAGTTCCTCGTTTTTTCCTCCATGTTTTAGTTGGGCCACCATAATTTCTCTTTCTGGACTCTTGCAGTGGTTTTCCAATTATGTTACCCACTAATTATTAACTTGTATTAGGCCCACAAGCTCCAAAATGGGATTCGTTCAGGATCCAAAATGGGATTCTAGCTCACCTCTCCATCTCTCTTAGGCCCTGCCTCTTATCCTGTGCTCTAGCAATGCCAGACTTCTGACAGAGTCCTACATGCTGTTTCATAGCCTTGTGCTATTTTAGATGTTGTTTTCTTGGATGGAGATTCATCTCTCCCCAACCCTTGTCTACCCATCAGAGTCCTACTGATTCATCCTCAAGGATTAACTCCCCCACCAGAGAATCTTATGACTTCCCACGTGCCTCGTCCCCACTCCATCACCTCTTTGTTTTGACACAACCTTGTGCACATTTCTACTCTGATGGGTGTCATACCTCATTGACTTAAGTATTTGTTTATGGGTCTGTCTTCTCCACTGGACAGTGAATTACTAGAAGGCAAGAACCACATCTTATTAATCTTTGTGTTCTCAGCTATTATCACTGACCCTGTACTGGTCCATGTTCCATAAACATTTGATGAATGAATCCACGTTTATCCTGAATCCCCACAGTGATAGGAACTCACAACATTGCAAGGCAGAGACTGATTCTGACCATGTGCCCCATGTCAAACTCAGCATAAATCTTCCATCTTTATTGTCATATCTACCTCTCTACCCCTCCACCCACTGATCCTACTTAGAAAGAATATGTATAATCCCTCAACATGGCTGCCATGTGATTACTAGAATGCAACCAACGTCATGAAGCAACAAAATATTCTCTTCTTGGAAAATTCTTCTCATTAGTCCTAGTGTGACATGATATCCAGGTCCTTCACCACCTCATCTTCGTGATCAGGATCTGTCATGGGTCACCAGCACCATGTCTAGAACTAAATCCAAGATGCTTGATGGAATCTGACAGCATGGAGGACAAACCTAAACATGATATTGTAGTAAAAAGAGGATAAAATAAAATGTGCTTGCATTTATTCCTATATTTTTCTATGATAGAAATAATAGTAGCTAACATTATTGAGTTCTTACCACACACCAAAGACTGCGGGAGCAAAGGCCTGAGACTAATTACTGTGTCTATAGTTCCTGAACTCAACTGTTTAACCATCCCCTTGTCCTCCCAGATACGTCAGAAGCTCCCTAGCAAGGCATTGCTTCAAGGTTATCAGCCAGGACAATCCAAATAAAAGGGTTGGTTTTTATCCATCTCTGCTTAGGCGCATCCTTCTGCCCACCTGGCAAAAAGAAAACTGCATTGACCCATGGTGCTCACACTCACCCAAGTCACAGATTATATTGACGAGACAAGGCACCAAGGAAGCCAGATGTCCAACCTCTAAAGTCACCATTGAATGCATCATTCAAGGGTCATTCAGATTGGAGACCCCATATTCCATTTCTCCATTGGGCTCCTTGGTTTTCAGAATGGCTCCAGTTTCAGATGTCCTGTGCTCTGTCCAAATTGCTAGTATTTTAAACCACCCAAATTTATTTAATTATACTTACAATCACTCACATGTATGGAGCACATTTTAAATACCAGGAATTGCATTTAACTCTTCACCTTGCCTATGCCTTCCAGCTACCCTGCAAGCACATACATTTTTCAGTTGAGGAAACTGAGGTTCAGAGAGCTTAGCTGACTTGGCCCAAAATACAGGGCTGCTATTTAGCAGGAGAGTTGGGATTTGAACCCAGACATGACTCCAGTGCTCAGACTCCTAAACTTCACACCATTCCGCCACCGGAATCAGTTTGTTCTCGTACTAAAGGGAGAGGTGGGGATCCCATGAGCAATATGCAGCTGGAAACCTGGACCAAGGAAAACCTACAGGAACATCTGTGGGTGAGACCGTTTGTGCACAGCATGCATGAATGGGGACAAGACAACTGGAGTAACAGTTATTCTCCTTTAGGATTTCATCTGGGTGCCATGCCAGCACCCTCGGCTCCTCTTATACCCATCATCATACCCCAATTGTCCCTTTACCCTACCTGCTCTTTTTCTGTATAATTGATTCTATTATGTGTAGGCATTCTTTTGTTCTGCCTTAGCCCTCATTTGCAACCTCTTTCTAAGCTCTAGAAGCATCAGTTTATCCAAGCATTTTGTCCTCTCTCCTTTGCCCTAACATATTCAAATCCTGCCTCTCTTCTTTTCCAGGACATACCTGGCACCGCCCTCCATGACATGCTCCACCTGGCCCAGGCAATCTGTCCTTCTGAAATCTGTTTCTTATATCCCAGTTCCAAGATTACTCCATCATGTCCACGAAGACCCATGAGAGATATTGCCAAATGTACAAGGATCCAGAAGTAGTCTGCTAGTGGTGTACCCAGGCAGGAGGCAGTGTGGATTTCTGGAGTCAGAAACATATAGATGCTTTAGAACAAGCTCTAGTCCAAGGAAACAGAGGAGGCATTTCTCCTAGTCAGAAAATCTCCCTGAACCCCAGCCCCCCAGCAAAGGCCAGCTCAGGCCCAGAGTCCATGAAAATTTCAATTGTATCAAAGTCTCCTCTATATGCCATTTTATGTGCTATTAAACAGAACAATGCAGCTCGCCACTAAAATCATCTGCAATAGCAGCCCATTAACAGCTTTCCTTAATATGGAACTTTCTAATTAATGTAAATGGGGTGCAGAGCTTGGAAAGCCAAGTTGATTCTAATGTTCAGAAAGTAGGTAAAATAGGAAAAGGTCTTATTTTTCATTAGCAATCTATTAGGAAGTCTAATGAAATCTTTATGTCTTGGATATAGTACCAAAAAAGTTACAATTGCTTTGTTTCCTGCCTCATTTCTCTGCCACCTTTCTCTATAAATATTGCTATGCTACACATTAGATTTAAGAAAATAGAATTTTGCATGGATTTTGTGTCTGAGTACTCTCAGGTTCTCAGAGTGTTGGAGATGGGAGAGAGCACAGTAGATTAACCTTAGTTTCCAGCTATCTAAGTTGGAAACTGAGCCCCAAAGAGAGTTGAAGACTAATGTGGTCAGTTACTTCCTTCTCCCTCCCTCCCTTTTTGCTTCTTCCTTCCTTCCTCCTTCCCTCCCTCCTTCTTTTCCTCCACCCCCTCCCTTCTTCTCACTCTCCTGAAATATTTATTGAGCACTCTATCGGTTAGGTTAGGCTAGGTTACACTGCAATAACAAACAAACCCCACATCTCAAAAGTTTAAACATCAAGCATCCAAAGTTTCTTTCATCCATACTATAGGTTAGAACACCAAAAGTTATCTCCCACCTGCACTGCATGTCCACTGTGAGTCAACAGGGAAGCAGAATCACTCAGGGACCCAGGCTGATGGAGCAGTCGCCATGCTGAACACTGCCAGTCATCATGCCAGAAGGAAAAGAGAAAATGGCGAATTGGGCTCTGGCTCTTAAAGCATCTGCCTGGAGATAACAGGTCACTCTTGCTTACATTTTATTGCCCAAAGTAAGTCATTTGGCCATGCCTAACTTCAAAGGGATTGTGGATGTGTTATCCTACAATGAATCCCAAAGGCCCCTCCCATGAGCCAACCAATGTGATAATCCAAATATCAAAATGAGTGAGAGACAGATACTGCTTTCACGGAGCTCAGAGTCCAGGGAGAACCAGAAAACAAACTCAAGACTGAGCGTGGTGAGTGGGAGTGAGGCTATACCAAGGGCTCTAGGGCCAAGTGGGCTCATTCTCTCCCCACTTTGCCAACCTTCTCCTGGGGCATTGCTGCAGCTTGTGGTGTACAACCTTCCTCTTTCCTATTTGGGTCCAGTGCCCAGGAGGGAAACTCATGATCTGATTCAGTTCCCAGGTATCTGTTTTCAGTTTCACAGACCCTCAGTCCAGGGGCTTATGAGAAGAGGAACTGTCTGAGAACAACCAGCCCAGATAGATCTGAGGCTCAGGAAAGTGAGGAGTCCGAGGAGGGATGGCCCAGGTTCCAAGGCAGCATGGTGGGTGTGGGTTAAACCTGATCTCTTCGTAGCCTAGTGGTCAGTGCCTGTTGCATCTTGCGCCAGGAAGTCAGTCATTTCAGAGGACAGGACTCTATCACCTGGAGGAGGTGGCAGAGTGATTTAGAGTGGGGATCCAGATGGCACAGGGAGCTGGAGAGTGGGATGGAGAAACTGAGGTGGGAGGCCAACAGAAGGCAACACTGAATTCTAAGATTTTCCTTAATCAGTCTCAGTAGCAGTTCAGCCCAAAACCTGTCTGCCTAAGTGGAACCACCATGGACCTCGACCCTGCAGGCCTTGGGCAGGACTGGCTCTGGAGCTCAGGGGAGCAAGGGATTAAATCCTAGGATGTAAAGGGAATCATTGGCTTTGGTGGGCGTGCTGTGGATAGCCAAACATTGTACACTTATGTCCCTCTCCAAAAGGCCTTTTTAAAGCCCAGACAGAATGCTCTGGCTGGCTTTGTAATCATGTTCCAATCAGCTTTACAGAATTGCAAAATTGATTATCCTGCTGGTCTCACACAGGCTTTGGAGCAAGGCAAAGGGGTGCCTTAATTCTTTGTTGAGTTCCACACACTGATTCGAGGAGACTTTAACTTTTCCATCCATCCCCAAGAGGAAGGGAGTTCAAATTACCTTGAAATTACAATTTAGGGCCATCAAGCCTTGGCCAGTCTGTTTCATTTTCCCAATCACACAGCCAGGGCCAAGGCCGAGAAAGGAGGTACCTGGCATATTAACTCCTCTTTAGGAACACAAAGAAGAGGTGGAGTGAGATAGCAAGCGCCAGGTGCCCCACGCAGGCTCAGGCGGCTCAAGGAATGGCAGAACGAGAGGATCTGGGAAGCATGTCCGTGGGCGCGCCAAATTTGTGTTCGCTAGTTCTAGGGCTCCCCACAAGATGGTGTGATTGGGGTGTCATTGTCTGTTGAGTTATACCAAAGCACTCCCACGAGTTTTTGGTTGTTTTCATTTTCTATCTTGATGAAATATACGGGGTTTTTACATTGCTGCAGGGAAATGAAAAGAACTCTGTCATGTGTTTCACCAGCCTGTAATAAAGGCCTGATCTGGGTCTTGAACAATGACCAGGTATGAATCAATTGGAGAAAAGTGAGAATCCATCACAGAAAGAGGGGACACTATATGCCAAGGCCCAGAGGCACTTTACTAGAATAAGAAGAGTGAGGGAGCATGGTAGACATGAGACCGGGGGTTCTGATACACTAAAGAGATTAGCGTCTAGAGGCAGAGGCAAAGGGAGGCATGTTAAAAATGAAATACGAGATTCCAAGTGAAAAAACGGAGGTGTAGATGGCACAGCAGAAGCACAAAGAGTGGAATGGTCACCTTGGAGTCTTGCTAGAGCAAGTGGACTTAATGTTGCATCTGTCAACTCATGTCTGGAACTGACAAGGAATTTCTTTTTCCTCTAAATTACCTACATAATTATTAAGTGATGACAGTCCTACTAAAATGACTGGTGAGGAGTGAGTGCTTATTACATATTAGGACTATTCTAAGAGTTTTGCATGAGTTATCTTATTTAATCTTTCCACAATCCTATGAGGTGAATACCATTAGTATCCTCATTATACAAATGAGGAAACTGAGCCTCAAGGAGTTAAGCAATTTGCAGAAGGTCGCAGAGCCAGAAAGTGATGGGATTGAGATTCAAATGTAGGCAGTCTGAATCCAGAGCCCGTATCTTAATCACTGTACTGTGATGCCTCCTGTGATCTTAAGAAACAGAGCTCATCCGTTCCTTCCTTCACTCAACAGATACTCGCTGAGTATAGATACATGACAGACTTTGTGCTAAGTGACGGAAAGACACAGTTGAACAAGATGGCAAGTTGCATCCTCGCATGTAGCATACCGGCTAGTGGGGAGACAGAAAATCAGTGAACAATTCATGAAAAAGAGAATATCAGGTTGCAAAGAAAAAGTAAAATAGAACTTCAGGAGAGAAAATGCCAGAGCTTGAAAGGATCTTCAATGCCAGATGAAGGAACTGAAGCCAAGAAAAGGCGAGTCATCTGCTCAGAGTCATACAGTAAATTGGCATCAGGACTGAGAAAAGAATCCAAGACTCCTAATATATTCAGTAGCTCTTTATCTGGTGCCTACTCTGTGCCTCCCTCTGTTCTAGGCACCAGAACAGCCACAGTCCCTCCCCTCATGGATCTTACATTCTTTCCCTGATGCTCTGCTGCCTAGGTACCTGAAGCTTTGCAATACACACTTTATTTCATCAGTTGTCAGTTCTACTAAAAAATGTCCTCCACCTTTGTTTCTCCTGTGCTCAACTCTTTACAGAAAAATGTAAACAAGAGTATTTCCTTCTTTGCATAAGCAGATTTCCCTGCCATGAGCAGAATATTGGGGGAAATAAAGATACAGGGCTTATGCCTTCCGCCAACTTCCCAAACAGGGAAAATCTTAACAATTGTATAAAATAAGGTGATTTCTACCCTGCCACACCATTCCCTTGAAACAATCAACAAGTACAGAGTTGATTACCTTTTTTTGCATGGGAGAACAGAAAAAGGGGAAACCCCAGAAGAATAAAAGGACGTTGGCTAATACTTAAAGATTTCTCCTCATGTGCATAATGACTTTTCTTCGCTTCTCTTCTGTTCAGCCAAGGCAAGGGGCAGTGGGCTAACTGGCTAAGCCTGCAGCTTCTCAGATATCCTGCTGAGATCCCACTGCGCTGAGTCTCCATGGGGCAGGCTGCCAAGGCAGGAGAAAGGAATTCCTCTAGATGTAATTCCTGCTCTCATGGAGCAGCAGGGCACTGCAGACCTAGTGAAGGAGAGTCTATTTCAGCAGCCTTCTTTGGCTGTAGAATAATTCAGAGCCTGTCTCTAAGAGCCTGGCCCCTTCCCCTACACTCTAACCTGTCCTTTGTATATACTAACTCATTTAATCTTCACAACCACCTACAAGATGGGTGTCATTATACAAACAAAGAAACTGAGGCACAAAAAAATCAAACAACTTTCCCAAGTGGAAGGCTTGCTGTTGAGTTCAGGCAGTTTGGCTCCGGAGTCAGGATCCTTAAGCAGTGAGATATTCTACATCTGCCACTCCTTCTAGTCTGCCCCCACCTCTTCTGCTCACAGTATCAGCAGGACCCCTCGTACTACTTCTGCCCTATCAGCTATAATGATATTATTTTTACTGCTGCTACTCAACAGATGCTGCTGCAGGATTTGTAACAGCATCACCGCTGGTTCTGCCTGTGTTGTTCTTACTGCAAATAATAGCACTGCCGCTACCACTTCTTACTGGCTTCCTCTTTCTCCTCCTGCACGTCTTCCTCTCGCTCCTCCAAAGCTCCCAATATTTATTGCTCTAGGCCTAAATCTTCTGCCATGCCCTCTGCAGGCATTATTTACAGATGGGGAATTGAGGCTCAGAGCTAGGAAATATCTCATGTATAATCACGAGGCTGACAAGTGGTCTGGGTCATTTATTTCAAGTCCAGTGTTACTTTCGAATTCATACAGAGAACTGGCAGCTGGGAGCCTATTAGTGTTTAGAATGTCTCTATGCCAAGGGTGGTCCCTGGATCACCTGGAAATGTGTTAGAAATGTGGAATCTCAGGCGCCACCTCAGATCTTCTGAATCAGCGTTTGGTTTGGCTGCGTGTTCAAGCTTGCAAAGCACTGAAAACACCCACGAATCCATTGTGACGTTTAATCCTTATAACCCCTTGAGAAATAGAGCAGATGACTCTGTTCCAGCTTGGGTCAGGCAAGGAGTTCAGAAGCAGGAGCGTGAGCTCACAACGATGAGTGTGAACAACAAGCTAGTACGGCAATGCCCTTTCTGTGGGGGTCAAGATAAAGATGTTGTGAGAGGTGGGGTTCTGAAGGGGGCCATGTGGAGCCAGCCAGACAGGTGACAGAGGTGAATCTGGATGTAGGGCCTTTGTACATGAACTTACGGAAGAAGATTTGTTAACATTGTAAATAACTTGGTGGGCTGTGTGTTGGAGAGTACAATGAGGGACAATAGACCAGCAGCTGCCCATAGAGACTACAGCTTGGGCATCTCTTCCCCTAGGAATAAACCTTTTGAAGGAATACTAAACTTGAATTGATGGTGGGCACCCTGCCTGAGGATTTCTGGCCTTAGCACACACCCTGAGCCCAGGTGTGCCAGGAGCCCACCTGGGCTCACAGACAGATTCCCTTGGCTTCTTACTCCTTGGCATGCAACTCCACACCGTGCCTGACTGTTGTTGCCTGTGAGTGTTTCTGGTGAAGTCTGTTCAAGCACAGGTGAGGACTGTTTACCATGAGTGCCCTTGGAAGCTCTCCCTTCATGGCCTCGTGCACAATGAAATTCAGGGTTTCTCTGAGAAGGAAACACTGTGGTAAAAATAGCATTCCTCCAGGTTATCAAAGGAAGGAGGTAATTGCAAGATGAACTCAAGACAAGCAGCTGACAGCCTTGCTCCCTCTCCTGCTGTGTATCTTCTCTTTACACAGATTCAACCCATCACCACTGTCTTCTTTCCTTAAAACAGAAAATACGATAACGTCACTCTCTGGTTTAATTCCTGAGATGGCTTCCCACTGCTTCTCTCATAAAGCCTGAACCCCCTTATCATGGCTTTCAAGGCCCTTCACTATCTGACCCCAACTCACCACTCAGGCTGTTCCTTCTGTCTGGAATTCTTTGGCCCAATCTGCTCAGAAGCTTCTTACTCCCATTTCATGTCATAAGCAATGCCAATGTCTGCCCAACACCAAAGTCTGGGCTCCTAACCATCATACCTCCTAAAACCTCCCCTTCAGAAGGGGCTAGTGGTAGGGTGAGGGTTCTCAGGGGTGAATGTTAGGGTTAGGTTTGAACTTCTCCCAGAGAGACCACCATGTTGGTGGCCAGGAGCACCCTGGTGTGTCTATTCCAGACAGGCAGCTGGACTGTCTGATGGACAAAATGGAGCAAAAACAAATCTACACAATGGAGCCATTGATCACTGTCACAATGTGCAACCAGCTGTGGCCTGGAGAGCATACATTTTTCAGAGAGGTTCCCCTGGGGAAAGAGAATTCCTTGATCTGAGGCTCTTAAGAGCGTGCTGAGGGTTAGGCAGTGTGAGGGTGGTTCTTTCCTGATGACATTTCGGAGACAGTTTTGCACTGCATCAACTTAAAAATGTCTCTCCTTCTGCTCTTGGAATTAGGATTGCTATTTCTCCCCTGCAGGGTGGCAACGTTTCCATCTTCCACCCGGCAATCTAATATCTTTTCTGCCCTGTTCATCGCAGTTTTCTAGTGTAATTGGGATGCAGTTTTCCCCATCCATTGTGATAGTTTGCTGATGGCAAAATCCAGTCTTTGGGTTCTGGAACTATTTTAATTTGTACAGTTTTCACACTTTTTCTCTAAAGAGTTTTTGCAATCTTTACACCCTGGCATGCTGCTTTATTTGTTGCTGCTTTTGTTTGTTTGTTTATTTAATTCCAAGTGCTTGCGTTTTGATGGCATTGTTGAATAGTGGCCTGAGCAGGCACCTCTTTCTTTGTGTCTGACTTTGATAAGTCTGTCCTGTCTCTTTCACCACTAAATATGAAGTTGACTGTTAGTCACTCTCTGAGCCCTCATCCTGAGTTTCTCTATAGCACCGATCACTCCTTTTTTTGTTGTTTATCTGTTTATTTCGTTACCACTTGTCTCCACCCATTGAATGTAACCTCCATGTGGGCAAGGACTTTGTCTCGCTCCCGTTGTGTACCCAGGCATATGGCAGGTACTCATAAATGATTGTGGATATAATACATGATTTTTCTCTCTCATTAAGAAAGGCTTCTTTTTTTTCTGGATTACAAAAACATTGTTTTTCTTCATAAATTGATGTTGAATTTTGGCAAATACATTTGGAAATCTTTTGGGATGAACTTTGACTGATGGATAAGATTAATTACATTAGAAGAATCTTAACTGTAATCATCTTTGAATTTCTGGAATAGATTCTTCTTAGTAGTAGTATATAATTCTTTAGAAATTGACATGCTGATCTGCAGTTTTGGTTTTGATTTTGTTTTGTTACAGTTCTGCTTTCTGCATCAGGCTCTGATGTTATTAACTTCTTGTAAACTTCCAGCCGTGAGATCAGCCCCCAAACCAGCAATGCATGAAGCTGCCCATTTACTCTCAACGCTAGCAAAGCTCTGTATTATCATTTTAAATTCTCTTTACTACTTAGAATAGCAAACCTAGATGCTAATTTAAATTTGCATGTGCTTGATTTCTAATGAGGTTGACTCTCTTCTCTCCCCAGTGATGATATGTATCTCTGTGAATTTCCTATTCATGTCATTTGTCATTTTTTCCTATTTGCATGTTTATCCTTTTTGTTGATTTGTAAGAACTTTTTCTATATTAAAGACATTAACTTTCTCTGCCATATATATTTCTCATTTTATTGTTTCCCTTTTAATAACATTGATGGTAGATTTTAACATTTTTAAAACCTGATTTTTAAACTCTATCAGTCTGTTTTGTAAGGTACACTTCCTTCATTTATTTGCATGTTTAAAAAGTCCAGACCAGAGATCAAACAAGCCAGCTTTATTTGCTTCTAATTACTTTATGATTTTATTTATTTTTCATTTGACTACTTAAACGGATGAGGTTTCTCCCTATCCACAGTCCACACACAGACTTCTCCTTAAACCTCAGAGTGCACAGACCCCACCTCTGTAAGGTGTATGAGGGAAAATACACTGGTACTGAGAGTGAGATGGATGGCACAGGGCCAGTACAGGGAGGCTGTACGGAGGGAAGCTGCAGGATTTCCCTGGGGCTGGACAGAAGCTGAGTCCTCCCTGGAGTCACCATGTTCTTATTCAGATGTGAGGGACCAGGTGAGGCAATTCAGATTCCCAGGACACAGAACTTAAAGAAGTGCTGGCTCTTGGGTGCAGACTTACAAGAACCTTCAATTTTGCTCCCTGGACTGTTGCCCTCCTCCACCCCATGCCCTGGGGGAGAGCATCTCCCCAAACAGGGTCATTGGCTCCTTCCCATGAGCCCTAAGTTACCCCACCGGCCTCAGCTCAGAATTCTCCCGGGTCCTGCATGACTCATGCTGCATGTGGCCTCCTCGCTGTCATCCTTGGCCTGCAGTTCCTTCCATCATGGGTTTCATGAAAGGTAGGGCAGTGCAGTGTGGTGAGCACTAGACCTAGAATCAAACAGTGTACACATGAGATCTGATCTCTCACTTCCTGGTTGTGACATGTCCGTGGCTTTCTTCTCCTCCCCACACTCTGTAATATGGAGTCACACCTGTTCTGCCCACCACCTCCGTTGTGGTCTGGGTCAAGTCAGGTCTATACTTTGCAAATGGCAAAGCTCTATAAATATGTCCATAATTTCTATTATTGCAACTAAAAATTAATATTGACATCAACGGGTTCATTTAATGTTGGAGGCTGCTGCCGCCGGCCAGTATTAACATCAAGGCTGTTAGAAGCATCCACACAGCAGGAAGGACATTTGGGGACGTGACAACCAAAAAGGAATGAATTCTGTTTCCTCTGAGAGTTCCTGTCAATGGCAGGATCCTGTCAGTTTATAGATGAAAATCTAAATATTTAGAAACTCTAAGCCCCTGCCTGAAAATAAGGATTAAAAATGAATATTTATGACCTGATAGTTCTGTAATTCTGTCCTCAAATGCTTCCCTCAGTGACATGTACAAGCCTGTTGTCACCTGCTTTTTGAGGAGCCAGAGCCCAGTCAGGCAGTGTGCCACCAGCTCTGCGACCTAGAAAAAGTCACTCACCATCTCTGAGCCTGTCTCGTCAGCAGTAAATTGAAAGAGTAATACTTATCTCAAAGTGTTCCTCTGCAAATTAAATCATACAGTGGATACTGGGGAGCCTAGCATAGCACCAGGCACACAGTAGGTGCTCAAAAACGTGAGTGACCTCCGTATCTATATGTCCTGCTTTGGGTGCGATCTGTGTCTTTATTTATTTATTTTTTTTAACCAGAATGTGGCTGAAGTCTCAATGTTTTGTTTTTAAAATTTTTTTTTTTATTTTGGTAAAATGCACATAACATAAAATTTACCATCCTAACCGTTTTTAAATGTACAATTCAGTGGTTAAATGCATTCATAATTCTGTGCAACTGTCACTGCCATCCATCTCCAGAACTCTTTTCATCTGATAAAACTGAAATTCTATACCCATACCCATTAAATAATAGCTCCCATTTCTGTCTCTATGAATTTGACTACTCTAAGTACCTCATTTAAGTGGAATCATATAGTATTTGTCTTCCTGTGATGGCTTATTTCACTGGGCATAAGGTCCTCAAGGTTCATTCATGCCTTAGCAGGTGTCGGAACTCCCTTCCTTTTAAAGACTGAATACTGTTCCATTGTATGTATGTACCACATTTTCTTTATCCATTCACCCATCAATGGATACTTGAGCTGCTTCCACATAAGTCTCAGTGTTTTTTTATACTCTATTTAAATGTCCTGTAAATTGAATTAAGAGCCTTTTATCAAAATTGAGCAGAACCTGTCTTCTTTTTACCAAAATTCCAGAATTGCCATTTCCTGCCCAACTCTCTTGCTGGTCTGTCTTTAATTGTCCTTCTTCATTTGGGAGCACAGCCGAGGTTCTGAAGGGTCTTCTCCTCCTTGAAGTTTGGACCCTCCGTTCCTTTATTACAATTTGGGTTCTTAGAGAAGCAAGGGACCTTTGGAGCCTCCTGGTGCAGGGTCTCTCAACTATCCTCCCTTCTCCCATCAGCCTGAAGACCAACTGCGTCAAAATCCCAGAGGGAGGAGAGGATAGCTAACAATGCTAATGCCCTGGCCACATTCTAGACCAACTTACTTGGAGCCCCAGCCTCAGACCGCCTCCCATCTGATCCTTCTAAGGTGATGCCAGTCTTGTCCCTGGTTCACATGGGCAGGGGTAAGAAGGGTCAAACCCAGCAGCTCACCTGGGCACAACTGTCAATGCTCCTTTGATGAAAGGACTGATTCTGGAACTTACTAGTCAGTGTGATTTAGGCTCCTAACTCTCCTTCCCTTGAACAAGGGACTGGGCTGGAATTTCAGGCACTGGTCTTGGCAATTCGGGGCTGGAGGACTGCCCTGGGCACTGAAACTTAGGTTTATTCATTCATTCAACAAATATTTATTGAAGGACTATTCTGTGCCCTAAAGACTAGGAATACTCCAGTGAACATAGCAGATATGATCCCTGCTTGCCTGTTGCTTAGAGTCTGATTGGAGTGGCAAGTATTAATCAGAGAGACAAACAAATGAATGTGAAATTGCACATGTAAGATGGG
The DNA here is from genome assembly GCF_041296265.1 of Equus caballus. NCBI lineage: Eukaryota > Metazoa > Chordata > Mammalia > Perissodactyla > Equidae > Equus > Equus caballus. The sequence continues at coordinate 33,038,521 of NC_091705.1, read as the reverse complement.
CTGTGAAGCTTTGCGTCAAAGGTTGCTTTAGGGGAGGATATGAGGTAGCATGTGAATTGCTTTTTCTTAGTGTTCTTTCTGTAAGTGGTACCTTGGCTGTAGCTGTTAAGACTATAGTGGAAGAGTAGAAGAAGCCATGTGACATAAGACTGAGGCATCAGGGCTTAGACCCTGAGTCACAAAGAAAATGTTAGCGAATGGTGGTGTCTTTTTAATGTTCTTATTCCTTCGCTGTCAGATGGTGCAGATCCCGCACCCCACCCCCATCAGCCCATCCCGACTGAGGCCCAACGCCCTGCCCCGCAAGGCTGCTACTTCGTACAATTCTACGGGCGCTATCCACATGGATATAATGTGAATGATGCTCCCTAGAGTTGTGCTAAATGATAGTTCTGGTTCTTTCAGAGCCAATCGTGGCACATTTAACTTAGGCAGGGAAGTCTCTCCTGAGGAAGTAACAATAGAGTCAGGAACTGAAGGAAGAAGAGACATTAAGCAAACAAAGGAAGGATGGAAGAGTGTGCTGTGCAGAACATGGCCACAAGCCCTGTGGTGGGAGACGCAGGGTTAGTACCAGGTGTAGGGAGAAAGCTGGTGTGGTCTGAGGGCAAGATCAAGGGGACATGTGGTCACTGGCATGGCATGGGAACGACAGCAGAGACCAGACCCTCCAGGATCTGTGGGCCACAGTGTATGTAGTTGTTTTATCCTAAGTGCAAACCATTGAAAGACTGTAACATTTTCACGGTAATAGTGGTACATGCATTTATTGAGTGTTACTATGTCCAAGGCACTGTTTCAAGGGCTTTATAAGTATTATCTCAATCATTTCCTCATTTAGACTTATGAGATAGGGACTTCATTGTCTCCATTTAACAGGTGAGAAAATCAAGATGCCAAGAAGCTAAGGAACTTGTCTGAATTCTCACAGCTAGTAAATGGCAGAGCTGCCCATCTTAACCACTGCAGGAAACTGTCTCCTAGTTTTGAGAAGGGGTGAGTAGGGGCTAGTATTGTTTTGGGGTACAGCAGGAAAAACTCAGCCTGTCTACTGAGGGAGTGCCCACCCCTCTGCCATGGACACAGCCAGACAGGGCAGTGTGGTGTGCCTGTATGTACATGTGGCTCAAGGGGAAGACTTGACACCTGGCACAGACGCTGGCCTCTGTCACCGGCCCTTATCTGGAGCTGGTGCCTGAGGACTGTGACAAGGGAGAGAAGGCTTTATCAGCCCACACAGCTGCTTCCTGGGCTGGTTCCCCAGGCGGAGTTACATGGCAGTGAAATGAAGGAATCAGCATTCAATTCTGCTTCCTGGACAAGCTGTCCTGCCTTGGGGAGCACCAGGTGCCCACTTGAATTAATGTGGTTTGGAGTCCGCACTTTGGGTGAATCCATTGTTCATAGCGGGCAGGGTGCAGGACTCGGGATGGAGAAGAATGGATCATGGACACAGAGAGAGGAGGGGACACACAGGCAGCTACTGAGTTGGGGGTGCCAGTATCTTTTGGCTGTTTGCTGAGGAAAGAGCAAGGAATGGATTGAAGATGCAAATGAAATGATTATGTAGGTGAGATCAGGGAAATATACCTTTTAAGAAACCAAAGTCCCTCAAAATAGCTCAGGTGGTTTTTACAGACAATCCTAGGTAGTGGATGAAAAACGATTTTGGGGGTCCGGCTCCATGGCCGAGTGGTTAAGTTTGCGCGCTTCGCTGCGGCGGCCCAGGATTAGGATCCTGGGCGCAGACATGGCACCGCTCGTCAGGCCACGTTGAGGCAGCGTCCCACATCCCACAACTAGAAGAACCTGCAACTAAGATATACAACTATGTACAGGAGGGGTTTGGGGAGGTAAAGCAGAAAAAAAAAAAAAAAAAAAGATTGGCAACAGTTGTTAGCCCAGGTGCCAATCTTAAAAAAAAAAAAGAAAAGAAAAGCGATTTGGTGTCATGGGCGTGTAGTCAGAAAGTCAAATATCCAGATTTCTGTCTTTCTTTCTCTTCTCCATTGTCTTTGCTTCCTGCCTCCTTTAGTCTGTCTTCCCCATCCTCTTTTCTGCACACTGACTTTATTCTTGGCGTGGGTGTTGATTTCCCTGCCACCTGCTTCAAAGAATGTATGTCTTCAGCCTTCAATGGGACTAACTCTGGCCCCCACCACCTCTGGGCCTTTGACTCCAACCCACCCTTTTGACTTAGCCCAGTCTCTGTCCTCTGAGCAACTGAAGGCAAGTTGGCAGATGTGTCCATGCCACCATGGACTCATTGACTCAGAAATGGCAACTGTGGTTCAGGGAATGGGCAAGGAAGCTTTCGACACAGAGATTCAGGATGGAGAGGGCATGGGCCACCATTAAAACTCTCCAGGAGCACCCAGGTTTGGAGACAGGTAGTGCACCCCTCCTCTGTGGGCTCTATTTGTTTTCGAACCACTCTCACAGTTCTTGAATTCTGTCTTTGGAGGCAAAATCTGGGCCCCTGGATTGTTTGTCATTGAAAGAAAGAGCCAGGCTCAGAGAGCCAGTAACTGATGGAGAACTCTCCCCACACAGGTTAGGCAGCCCAAGGCAGTGTGACTGAGCCACTCCATCACCCCAACCGAGGCTAACAATGAGCCCAGTAATAGAGCGATAAGACGAGAAGCCAGTCCAAACAGGTCTCCCTGGGAGTGTTTCTATATTTACATTCAGAGCGCTTCAAAGAGTATTTCGATTGCTTTTACTTTAGCAAACATCTTTCATGCAAATTTTGATATTTTTCAATGAAGAAGCCTTCATCCGAATCAATGGAATGATTCTTTCCACCTCCCACGTGAAACACCCAGTGCCTTTTAGATGCATACCTTATACATGCTAAAGAGAGAGTCTCTGAGTTGCCTATTTCACATTTGAAGGATTTGTGAGTTCTGCCTCTTGATGGGAGGCTGGAATTCCAGGAGAGAACCTCATCAAGAGTTTGTGTTACTTTAAATATTAGACCAGCAGTATGCCTTGTGTCTGAAGCTCTGCTGGGCCCCCAGCTCTAATCCCTCTACTTGAAGAGCAATGGATTTCAAGATCTCAGGCTTCATGGGAGGCTAACACTAAAGGCTGCACCTGCCAAAGCTCTGGGGTCACCTCCTTCAGAGATCACTGCTTATAATAGCTTTTGATGTCTTCAAATCAGCCCCACACCCCTGAGGTCCAGGTTGGGGGCAGCCTTGCTGGGTGGGCAGTGGTCACCTTCCTAGACAGTGCCTCAACATCCTAGATTTGTGTTCATTTTTCCTGCCCACTGCCTGGTCCATGTCCCTTGTTTGCCCCTGACTTGTCCAGCAGGAGCCCTCAAACAAAGCCTGATAGGGGGGTTGTTAAGCTGGACAACTGACAAGGAGGTTGAGTCCAAAGGCTGGGGTCTGCAGCACCCTGTGGACTCAGAGGGCATGGAGGTGGACCCCAGGTGCCAACCTGTCCTCCCAGGTGCCAACCTGTCCTCCCAGGTGCCCAGAGCCCAGAGCCTTGGCATAATAGTCCCAGGAGGTCATGGGCCCCTGCATCTCTGGCCTGAGTTGCAGTAGTCATTGATCACCTTTAAGGACAAAGGGTTCAGCCCTTCCTTCCAGCCAGTCCTCACCATCTGGTCTGTCTCAGGGATTCTCAGTCTGATGCTGCTCATGACTTGCAGTGGCCCACATTCCACCCAGACCAGAAACTTAAGTCTTACAAGGACTCACAGGGGTCTACATGACCCCGTTCAACCCTCTCACCCCATCTCCCACTCTTCCCCCCTTTGCTCACTGGCCTCCAGCCATGCTGGCCTCCTTGCTGTTCCTCAGTTCATCCAGGCCTGATCCCAATAAGGGTCCTGTTCTCTCTGCTTGGGAAGCTCTTCTCCTAGTTACCCACTTAGCTAACTCTGTCACCCCCATAAATTCCTTGCTCAAGTCTCACTTTCTCAATGAGGCCTGCCCAACCCGGTCAATACTACAGCACTCTTGTGCCCCTTACTCTGTTGTTTTCTTCTTCTTTCTTTTCTATGGTTTGTGTTCATTGCTAACATACTAAATAACTGACATATTATGTTTTTTATAATTTTCTCCCCTCCTTTCACAGGCTTGGAAACTAGAAGGTAAACTCCAGGAAGGCAGAGATTTTTATTGGTTTGCTCACTGACATATCTCAAGTGCCAAAAAAAATGGGTAATTTGTATTACTACTCAATAAATAATTGTTGACTCAAGTTGAATGAGTCTATGGTTTACCCAAAATACTGTCAAAGACCTTCTCTAGTGTTGTAAGTTTAGGCCTGCCTGACCTACTTGATATCCTACGGAGGTCTGGGCATTTCCAAGGGTTCTTATACACATGGACACATTTCAACTTGACAACAAGCCTTTTCTGTTGATGATGAAACTGAGTCTTGTCGAAAGTCACTCAGCTGCTAAGCGTCATGGCCGAAAACCAGCCCCGGGCACCCAAGATCATGTCCACATTGTTACATGTTTCAGAATTCAAAGTTCATCCTTTTGTTCCCTTCAAGTCTTTACTGCTAGGATTCAAAACAATTTCTTTCTAGTCTGAAGCCCCTTCCATGTGAAAGAGAGAGGAGGGGTTATGTCTATTAAAAAAACATAAGAATCCAAGAAGTATGTTTTCCTATGAGGCAAAAAAAAAAAAAGAAAGAAAGAAAAGTCCCAAAGCCAATTTCCTTTCCAGTTTGCAGCTTGGCTTCTCCCTACGGTCAGAGTCTAATGAGGTATGGCCCTGGAAGATCAGGCGATCAGACTGTTCACTGCATGGGTGTCACTCTGCCATCCCCAGCTTAGGACACCAAGTCATTGCCTTTGCAATCAGCCCTGCTCACATGTGCCATGTTGAGTCAATGGAATTGCAGGAAGAGCTGAGAGTGGAAGCCAGCCTTGTCTGACTCCTCTACCCATGTCTGGCAGCAGTACCCACAGGCAGAATCACAGAGTGAATAAGAGGGACTGAGGTTCCTCTCTCCAGAGGTGTTCTGGATGATTCCCTGATGACCCGTGGCATTGCCTCTAGGGGCATGTCTCACTCAGATGGGACAGAAGGAAGCATTGTATAGAAGATGGCAGAGTTGGTGATGACAAGTTAGAGTTCCTTGGGAGATGAATCCTATTGGCCACTGTGAAGGATTGGGATAGGAAGGGAAGAAGGTGCCAGAATCTCTGAGGAGCTGGAGCATCAAATCTGTATCTTCATCCACAGAGGACGTGGGCTTTCACAAAGGGGAGAAAGCACTTAGACCCCAGTTAGCAACCTGTCAATTCTGGGGTAGACTGCGAGGGTGAGGGTGAGGGATTGGAACATATGGCATGTGTCTCTGTAGAGATAATAAGCCTGGGCACTACCCTTCTGTCAGTGAGCACCCAGGGGAGGAAAGAGAAGCCTCGTCGGGGTGTCAGGAGACCTGGGCTGCCCCTCAAGGGTGTCCCTTTAACCCTTTAGCATCAATTTAGTGTCCTGTAGGGGAGGGAAGGCATTGAAGCTGTGGTCCACAAGGTCCTGCTGCCCTCGGCTGAGCTGTGGCCAGGCTGAAGGACAGCAGCTCTGGTCTCTCTCTCTGACAGCTTGGTGAAGTCCCCTGAGGCAAGAGAGAGGACGTGGACAAATAGCACATACGCCTGCCTGCAGGCTGAGAGGAAACCCTAACTCCGGGGCACTGCCAGAAATGTGGGAGGGAAGCACCAGTTCAATTCAGTTACTGACATCAGTGCCACCCTTGTCACTACTAGATGCTTTGTCACAAGAACTGTTCTGTCCACTCACAGCTCCTTGTTTTACAGATGAGAACCGAAAGCTCAGGGCTGTCACTGCTTGTTCTAGGCCATACATTCTCAATACAGATGCTATCGCCCACAAGAGGTGACATTTGTTCTTAGGGAGGATGAAAACATCCTCCTCTTCTTATGTAAATGCATCATATGCACAAAGTACATGAACAGCTATGTGTAGAGTCCGTATACAGCTATACAACATACCCATAGAATTAAAATTTCATGGAAATTAAGAAAAAAAAGTCTAAATAGGTTTCTTAGGAGGTGATAATGAAAAAAAAAAGGTTGAGAAAGCTTGGTCTAGACCAGCACTCTCTAGCCACTAGTTACACGTGACTATTGAGCACTTGAAATGTGGCTAGTTTGAATCAAGATGTGTAGGAAGTAAAATTCACACCGGATGTCAAACACTTGGTAGGAGATACAGAATGTAAAATGTCTCATTAATAATTTTGTGTTGACTGTGTGTTAAAATAATAACGTTGCGGATATCTTGGGTTAAATAAAATATATTATTAAAATTAATTTCACCTGTTTCTTTTAAATTCTTTTAGTCTAGCTCCTAGCAAGTATAAAATTACAAATGTGGCTCCCATTCTGTTTCTAGTGGACAGTGCTGCGCCAGACTACTACCACCTATTAAGAGGAGGCATCAGGATTTGTACGCGAGTTTTCTGACTCCCTCCCAGGTTGTTTTGTTATCTCACAGCTATCTTCTTGGAGAATATCTGCTTACTGTGAGACCCTAGGCATGCCTCTTGACCTCTCTGAGCCTCGGTTTCTCCTGAGTGCTCTTGTAATGAGTATAAATGTAGAAGCTCCCTTCAGCTGTGAGGTTCCATTCTGGTCCCAGCCGAGGGCCTGGGTCACTGCGGATAGGAGGATGTCAGTTCCCTGATGGCCTGTTTCACCAGAAATGACAGTTCCCCAAATAGCAATGTCACCTGCTGTGTGTTTGCTTTGGGGGAAATACCACATGGGCAAGATTAGAAAAAGGGAGAGCTTCTAACCTGAGACCAGCAGAAGAGAGTGTTAGAATAAATGACCGTTTTAACCAAGAAGAGAAAAAAACAAAAGCTTTCATCTCTTGTAGGAAGGAGGAGATATAACCAAAAAATAGACTTTCACAAAACCTTCCCATAATAATAGAGGCTAATACAACATCATACAAATGTGTTCTGCTGGATTGAATTGATGCTCAGATCTCCAATATGCCCATCTTTTTATTCCTTTCCTGGTGCCTAATTTGGGAGGGGAGAAAATCAATTCTATTTTAATTTCATGAGAAAAAATGCTGAATGAAAGAAAAACGCAATAAAGTGAAACTTCAGCCTTCAGCCCCCTGCTGACCCAGAATGTGTGATGGGAAGTCCAGTCTAGGGCAGGGCCCTTAGTCTCCCTCCGCTTTCCGAATGTACTTCCACCTCAATTCTCCTTAACTTTGGCTTCCATATCCCCAAGTCTCTAACCAGGAGCTCTATCCATCCCTCCAAACTCTAGGCGGCTCCTCTCACTCCAGCTAGTCCTTCAAAAGACACCTTCCCACAGCAGTGTCTGGTCTCCCAGGCCCTGGAAACAAGACTGGCCATTCTTCTTGATGACAGCAGGGCACTGAGAAAAGCAGGTGGATTCTAGATTCCTTTGGCTGGGTTCCAAGCCTGGCTCTGTATCTTACTATCTGTGAGAACCCTGGAAAGTTACTTCTCCCTAAGCCTCAGTTTCCTTATCTGTAAAGTGGGTATAATGACGGTTCTAGCCTCATAAACTTGTGATGATTGAGTGATGCATGGAGAGGGCTTGGCACGGCTCCCAGCAAACACTGAGTGGTAAATATTAACCCATATTTTTATTATTGTAATGAATTCCTACAAAGAGATGGGGAGCGGAGGGTTGAGCCTTTGGCTTCTGACCTGTGGTTCCCTGATTCCAGACTGGCCAATCAATGTGACTTAGTACACATTTTTTTGTTTGTTTCCTGTTAAAAAATATTTAATATAAAAATAATTTTCAACTTACAGAAAGATTGCAAAATTAGCACAGAGAGTTCCCATATACCTGTCACCCAGCCTCCCCTAATGTTAGCATCATACCTGACCATAGGAAAATGATGGAGACCAGGAAATTAACTGTGATGAATGTTATAAACTACCATGTGATGAATAGTATAACCTATAGACCTTATTTGAATTTTACTTGTTTTCCCAATAATGTACTTTTCTCAATTCCCAATTCAGTTCAGGATCCCACATTGCACTTGGTTGTTATTACTTCTTTGTGTCCCCTAACCTGCAATAGCTCCTCAGTCTTTCCTTGTCTTTTATGATCTTAGCAATGTTGAAGAGTATTGGTCTATTCTGGTCTATTTTATAGACTGTCCTTTAATTTAGGTTATGCATTTTTGGCAAAAATACCACACGAGTGATATGCCCTTCTCAGAACGTCTTATCGGGAGGCACCTCCTGTCCATATTTCTCATTACTGGAGTTGTTGACTTTGATCACTTGGTTAAGAAGGTAGCATGCATTTACTGAACATCTGCTCTGCTTCCTTTTTTGGGATGCAAGGGTGAATAAAATGTTACCCATGATCTCAAGAAACTCTCCAGTCTAATGGGCAAATGGAGTTCTACTTACTATTGCTATGTAACAAACCACCCCAAAAGTTAGCAGTACAAAGCAACAATTTGATTTTGCTCGCAGATTCTGTCCATCAGGAATTTGAAAGGGCTTGGCAGGGATGGCTTGCTTCAGCCCCATGATGTCTAGGGACTTAGCTAAGAAGACTCAAATGGCCAAGAGTGACAAGACAGCTGAGGACTGGAATCATCTGAAGGCTTTCTCACTTACTGATCTGGTGCCCAGACAGGTAAGACTCAAAGACTGGACGCAGCTAGGGCTGTCAACAAGAGTGTCTACACATGGCCTCTTCATGCGCCCAGTGCTTCCTCACAGCATGGCGGTTCCAGGGGGGCCTGACTTCCTACCCAGAAGCTTAGATGTTGTAGACACGAGTAAGCTACATTGCCTTTTATGACCCAGTCTCAGAAGTCACACAGCGTCATTTCCTCCACATTCTATTGGTTGAAGCAGTCACAATCCTCCTAGACTCAAGAGGGGGGACATGAGCTCCTTCTTGGTGGGAGGAGTATCAAAGGATTAGTGGCCATTTTTAAAAACCACCAAAAATGGAAAAGCACTGAAGGATCTTTCTACTGATACAGGTTTGGAAACAGCCCCAAGGGGACAAGAACTTCCCCAACTTGGGCCTCATTCATTATTAAATACATTATTTAATTGAGCACCAACTATGTATCAGACAGGCATGGACTCAGCTGCCAAGGATGCTTGCCAAGTCCTTCCTAGGGGTAGCAGGCCCAGGCACACCCACTACAGAGCCTGGTGGTGTGACATTTGCAGGCATCCACCACCAGTCCTCCCCCTGGCAACTGGTTACATGTGGCCATGCACAGAAGGCCAAGGGCAAGGTGGCAGGGCAGAGTGGAAAATGCTGGACTTTGCCATCAGAATGACTTCATTTCAAACCCAGCTGTACCGCATTCTGAGTTTGTTACATTTCCATTCTTAATCCTCATTTATTCAGTAAACCTCATTGACTCCTACTCTGTGCCAAGCTGGGTGCTGGCAGTTATAGCAGTGAATAAATAGCATCCAGGCCGTGCCCTCATTGAAGGATTTCCCAGGCTGTCTCTGCCAGAAAGGCCATTGCTGGGGCTGCAAGGTTCCGGGGAGCAGGGTCCAGGGATTACTCAACTTCTCTCTCGTCTCTCCATGCCCAAAGCCAACAGGAGAGGAATTGGTCACACAACTCAGCAAGTTAACCAGGTTACACTCAGCAGAACAGAAACCAGCTGAGTGTGAAGTTGGACGGCAAGCCGCTTACATTCAGAAACCCGAGAAATATTGCAATGCAGACTAAAAGCAATTGGGAATATCACCAGACAGACTCATAAAGCAAGAAGGTTTCTGTGAAAATAACAAACTCATAGCACCCAGGACACCCTAGCATGAGATTAAAAGCTGAAAGGAGGTTTAAGCTTCGTACTACTAAGCTGCATTATGACAGTTTAGGAAGAAGGAGCTTAGAGCCGGCAGAGTTGATGATGACCCCATTGTGGGAGTAAGACTGCGTCTTTGGAATTCAGAGCAGTTGGAAAGTGTGACACTGTCAGAATATCCCTCCCACGTGGGAGAGGAGAGGAGGAGACTGCGAAGCAGCCCAGTGGTAAGGACTGGAGGGGCTGAGGGGCTGGCAGGCAGAGCATGTATTGACAGGAACACACTCGCTTGAAGTCTGTCTGGGAACCGAGGGCGGGATGGTGAGGTAGGGAAGAGAGTGGGGCATGCGTGCTGGACACTCGATAAATGTTCATTCTTGTTATTATCACCTACTGGCCAACCTTGCAGTTTTGGTTGCTGCATGGTGAATCCTAATGACCCTGTACCAGCTGGATTCTGAGCTTGCTTCTTCCTACTGTTTGATCCCAGAGCCACCAGAAAACCAGCTCAAGTTAGAGAACAGGGTATTGATTGGAATCAGTAAAAGCTGTGTTGGGCCAACAAGCCGACCTCCCTTCCGCAATGCCTCTTTGATCCGTGACTTGGGAGTCCACACAAGACTAGAACAAGCTGCCTGTAGGGCGGCACTGGGACTGTCATGTCTGGCAACTATGGGCATCGTTCCCTGTGCTGGCAGCGTGGGGGAAAGAGGCAGTGGAGGCAGGCCCTGGCCCAGCAAACCAAACCCACAGTTTGGGCCCCTGACCCCAGAGTTCGGCTTTGGGAACCAGAGAAGCCTGGAGAGTCCTGCCTAGGATCTTGCTGCTCCATCCGGTTGTTAGTAGAGCTTTGACTGGTGAGGTTACAAAATAGATCCTCGTCACTCAGCTCGTGTTAGTGGTGGATCTGAGTTTTGACACAGGTTCTGCAAGGCTAAAATCTTGGTCTTCCCTCCTGACTCTTCTTATTCCTGAATGCCAGCAGCATCTGAAGGAGCAGGCTGGTGGACATTCACAAATCTTCCTCAGTAGTTTCCAGCCTGTAAAGACTCATCCCCCTTCAGGCCTGGTGCCATGTGTAGGCTCTGTCTTATTCCTACATTTCTGGGGGCCTCATCCTTCACCAGCCAGGACTCAACAGATCTCAAATTCACTCCTTTCTCTTCATTCCCTTAGCTTCCCATGTAGACCAGGCCTTCTTTGTCACCTGTCATCTGGATGAGAGCCAGACCCTCCCAAGGGGCCCTGTTCCTCCAGTCAGTTCAATCCTCTAGCCCCTTGCCAGGAAATGTGCTTCTCCAGCTTTAGCATGCATGAGAATCACCTAGAGAACTTGTTAAAACACAAATTCCTGGACCCTAACCCCAGACACTTTGATCAGTAGGTCTAGGATGGGCCCAGGAATCTACATCTCTAACACACCCCTAGGTGGTCCTGATGCTGTCTTGTCTATGGATTACAATTTTGGTAGCACTGCTCTTAAATACAGGTATGACTCTGATCTCTCTCAATAGCCTGTCCTCCCCCTTAATGCCTCTATATGACCCTGCAGATAAAATCTAACCACTCTAGTATTCCCCTAAAGGCTTCCATGACCTGAACTCAAAGCAGGGCTGTCATGGATGGCTGCATAGTTTGTGCACTGCTCAAGGCACGCCACCAAGGGGCTGAAATCCACTAAGCACTCTGCTGTATCTGTCCAGAGGAATATGACTAGGCATTAAGAAAGACATCGTTTTCTTCTCACAAAGGCACCCTCAGCTCACTGAGGTACAGGGGCCTAGGACTGAGGGGGGACGGCATCTGCCTAGAGAGATGCCTTTTTTGAATTCGCACAAAAATACTACATAGGCCAGTAGTTGTGCTGCCCAAGAGCATCTCTCCGGTCTCCACTTCCTTCACTCTCCTCTGTCTCCTAGCTATCCCTCCCACCTCCTGCACTGGGTTAACACCTCACACTCGATAGGGAAGATTGCCTGGGCCCAGAAGCCTTCTTTGTCACATGCTCCCAAGATCCACTTTCCCTTCCTTCAGAGCAGTAATCTTAATGTGTGTTTACCACCCGTTCCTGTGGTCGCACCTGTTTCCCTGACTGGACCATAAGTTTCTGAAGTCTCCTCAGTGCTTAGCACACGGCCAAGTCAAGAACTCAACGCATATTTGTTGTGGATTCTATTCTGCAGCCATAGACCTCACAGGTGCCAGAACCCAGCATGCCCTTTTTGTTGTTGTTGCTTTAACATTTTAGTTTGAAATAATTCTAAATTGACAGAAAAGTTGCAAAAATAGTACAGAGAGTTCTATACCCTTCACACAACTTCCCCAAATGTTAACATCTTACATGGCCGTGACATATTTATGAAAACTGAAGATTCACATCTGTGCTTTACTGTTGACTGAACTCCAGACTTTTTTTTCAGATTTTCTAAGTTTTTCTGCAGGTGGCCGTTTCTCTCTCTAGGTTCCCCTGTAGCAGTTGGGTGTCATGTCTCCTTATTCTCATCCTAAAAGACTGTTACAGCATCTCAGTCTTTTCTTCTCTTTCTGAACTTGATATGTTTTAAGAGTGCTGCCCAGTACTCAGTCTGGGTTTGTTTTCTCATTAATGTTTTCTCATTAATGTTTTCTCATTAATGGACTGAGATTCTGGGGGAAAAGGTATGTACCCTTCTCATTACATCATACCAGGGGGCTCTTGATCTCAACTTGACTCATCATTGGCACTGTTGACCTTGATCACACCAGGTCTCTTCACTTTAAAGCTGTCTTTTCCCCTTTCCATACTGGGTTCATTTAAAGTGAGTCACTCGGTCCAGCCCACACTCAAGGAGGGAAGAAGTAGGCTCTACCTCCTGGGGAGGAGAAGTGTCACAGAATTTGTGGTCTTAAGGTGAAACCACAATAGCTAGGAAACTTTGGAGGAGAAAAAGCTATGCAAATATGCTATTTCTCCTTGGTTTCACCGACCAACTTTAGCATTCATCAATAAATCTTGCCTACAGCCATTATCATTGTGGTGTTCCAATGGTAAGTTTCTGGTTCTTTCTAGCACACCATTTTAGGACACCTTTCCTTGGCATGTGATTTCACAGTTCTTCTGCTTAATTATACTCTTCACCCTTTAGGGCCCAGCTCCAGCATCTCAGCCCTGGCTGCCCAATCGAATCTTCTGGGGAACTTTAAAAATGTACCGACACCCAGGCCTTTGCATCCAGAGCATTTGATTCAATTAGTCTGGGGTGGGGTAAGGGCAATGGTACTTTTTAAAAGGTCCGCAGGGTGTTCTATGCTCTGGAGCCTGGCCTGAGGACCATCGGTCCAGCCCAACACCCTGGAAGCTTCTCAAGGAGGCTTTCCTCACTCTGGGAGAACCATTACTCCCCAAACTGTGTTCTTGAAGGACTTGGTTCCCTGCAGTGTCCGTCAGTGCCTCTGTTGGTCCCCAAAGTCAGGAACTGGGTCTTCTTCACTGAGGTTTCTCCAGAGCCCAGAACAGAGTCCAGCATGAGTGGGTTCTTAGTGAGCATTTGTTGATTGAGAGCATCATTTCATCTCAATAGAAGCAAAAGCCATAGCTGTCTGTGCACAAAAGCGGCAAGTCCTTGCACTCTCGCTGGCTCAACAGTGTTAGAAACACCAGGAGTAGCAGTGTGTGTGTTGATCATAATCATTTTTCTGCTGTTACCATAGTCCTCGGCTCTCTAGGGAAAACAAGGGCCCCATGGCCAAAAAGTCACTGGCATGTGCATTGCAGCCATCTGTGCATTCCCATTTTATTTTTAAATTGTCAGGAAACCAAAGAGTCAACAGTACACTTCTACCAAGAAGAGATTACCTGAAACTGGTCTCTTTTTGTACGTTTGCCTCAGAGGTCACCATGATGGCAAAGATCATGCCTGGAAACTCTTCTACAGTGGGTAAAAAATAAAGGAGGAAATATTTTAACCAGTTGTTTTAAGTTAAATGAAAACAAATGAATTTAACCCTGTATTCATTGAATTGACCGTGTCGGTCTATTTTACCTAGAGACTTGTTAAGACTCTACTACGATGAGACCCCCAGAGTATGGGCTGGAAACCATGTGGAGAGAGTCAGGAGGAGATGGGATGTGTCACTCAGAGTGCTGGCTCCCCCTTGCAAAGGATTTAGAATGAAGACACCATGGGTATAGTAGCTGCTAAGCTATAGAAGATGCAGATGCTTCTGGAGCATCAAGCTGTGGGTGGGCAGATCTTGACCCAGTTTATATTATCATGACTGACAGCTGATGCTGTTATGTGTTTCCTCAATTTGGGGTCATCTGTCTGGGAGCGAGCTCTTTGAACAGCCCCCTGGTCCTTCCAGGGCATCTCTGTGTATTCAAATAGACTTATCTAAGTTCTTGCCACATCATGGTGCCCACACCCATGCACCAGCCAAGAGATGAGACTCTGGTGATGTTGAGGCAGCAGAGGACACTTCAGGAGCTGTGGGTCCCATCTGTCCTTCCAGCACTCTGCCGGATTGCACGTATAGCTGCCCTCACCTGGTCTTTGACTTGTGTGACTTCTCTCGGCCTTAGTTTCCTCAGCTGAGAAATGGGAATAACCATAAAGAACCCATACCATTTTTTGAGGATTAAATGAGATGATTTTTATCTGAGGTCCCCCTCACAGTGCCTGGCACATAGTGAGTGCTCCAGAATGGTTTTTTTTGTTGTGAAGGCATCTCTGACCACCTGGTTGTGAGTCAAGCTATGTCCCTCATCCCTACTTGATCTCATGCATCATCTACTTGACTCCCATGCCTCATCTCATCTTCGGGACCAGAACCTTGTCAGCTGCTCTATCTGAACAAGGAACCTCTGGGTCTTACCTTATACCTGGCCCAGTGCCTGGAGCACAGCATGGCTCAATCTAAGCATGTTCAAGAAACAAACAAGTCCCTCCTGATGGGGCTCTTTAAGGGAAGTTATTGTCCGCTACTCTTCAGCCCAGGGTGGAAGGACTGCCTGTTCTTCCCAAGGTGTCCCTTGGTCCGTTGTAGCTGGAGCCTTGATGCAAAGCCTAAAGTCACCCATGGACTCCCTGGAGCCTTACTCCTGAGCAAAGGGGCTACCTTCCAGAAGTAAAGGAGCTGGGGATCACTCTGCAACATAAATCAAAACAGAAACTAACATTAAAATTATTATTTAGCCCTTGAAGAACCCAACGTTCAGAGAGGTTAAGCAAATTGCTCAAGCCACACAGCTAGTTTGATCATTCATTTATACATGCAAGGGGAAGAAATGTTGAACAAAAACCAGATGAGATTCTTGCCCTTCTAGAGCTTAAAATCTAGTGCAAGGATCAGCAAACTTTTTCTATAAAGGGCCAGAGAGTAAACATTTTAAGCTGCGTGAGCCATAGGGTGTCTGTCGCAACTACTTAATTCTGCCATTGTGGTATGTCAGCAGCCACAGACAATATATAAATGAATGGTGTGGCTGTGTTCCAATAAAGTGTGATTTACAAAAACAGGTGATGGGCCAAATTTGGCTTTGAGGCTTTACCTTTTTGATCCCTGGGATTGTAGAAAAGGGACTCATTAGTGAAATAGTTGCATGGTTAAATGTCAAATTGGTGGTTCAAAGGAGATAGATGTGATTCTGGGAACATAAAATAGGAGGACATGGGAGTTAGAGAAGGTGCTCGTGGAAAGTGTCATTTTAAATGAGATTCAAGGATGAGGAGGTGAAGGGAAGGCATGGGAAAGAAAGAAAAGTTCTGAGCTGACAATAGCTGGTGCAAAGGCCCTGTGGCAAAAGGGAGCACGGCTCTTTTTAGACACTGAAATAATGCCTAGAAAGCAAGAGGGAGGGCAGGAGAGGTCAGCTCATGCAGTGAGCTGTGAGCTGATGAAGACCACAGGATACGAATGTGTCTTAATCCCAAGAGCTATGGGAAGCCATTGCCCTTTTGATTCTAAGGGGTGGCATGATTCAATTCTCACTATAAAGTGCTCACTCTGGCTTTTGGCTGGGGGTCCCATTGACAGCCACCAGAAGAGACCACGGTGGCCCCAAGCTCTTTAATGCAGCCAGAAGCCAGTCCTTGGAGCCTGGAGCTGATGCCTGGCTCCACACCCCTTCCCCCGCTAACTCTTCATGTTACGTTTGCTATCCTAACACATCTTCCTCTTTCTCCACCTCTAAACCAAGATCACATTGCATTATGCATTTTACAGCCACAGCTCCATCCCATTCCATTTTTCTCACCTTCCTTCTTTCCCTCCCCAGCCCGATCCCCCACTAACTTCGTAAAACTTGCAAGTTAAATTTTTCAAAGACTGTTTCTGACAAAGCAGTGGGAATTAGATTTGGTGAAGCTCTTCATAAAAAATTGAAGACATGCTGTATTAACATACATTGATTTATTCATAGTGTTTCATTACAAGTAAGTGAGGATCCTGTAATACCGGGAAAGGTGAGGCGAGCAGGCAGCGCGGTATTTTATATTGACAGCTCGGTGGAAATTGAGTGGCTTTTGGGTTGAATTTGGAGTGCAGAAAAGGAATTGGCTAGTAAATAAGGCATGAGTTTTACCTCCCAGTGTCTGTATATCAGTGTGGTTGCCACCAGCCCAGGCAGGGGGACTGGGGCGGAATTTCAAAAGGATGCATGAGCACATCTTCGCTCGTGGACTGGGGTTGGCTGCCACAGGGAAACATCTCTGACCACCTCCCTCCTTCTGCACTGGGGAAAACTTGAATCCAGCTGAGCCCTGAAAGCTCAGCTGCCCCTCACCACTGCCCAGCCACACTGGACTCTCCTCAGTTCTCCCAGCCTTTGTGCAGGCGGTTGCCTCTACCTGGAACCTAGAATGCTCTATTCCTCTGTTCCAACTGTGTATCATCTTCAGGTATCAGTTCAGTTCTCCCCTGAGATACCTTCCTGAGCTCATTGTCTAGTTCAACGTTTCTCAGAAGCACATCCTGAGACAGGAATGCGAATTCCAGCAGATTCTTAAGAAGTTTAGGAAACACTAGGGAGTGGGGAGGAGAAAGGAAGGCAGCTGGTGATGGGTGTGTTTTCCAGGCGGCTACCTTTGGAGGCAAGTGGAGCGGAATCCCTCAGGGAAATCCCCAGGATGCTGCAGGGGTATCATGTGAAAGGAGCCTGGGAATGTCTGCATCAGCTCCCACGAGTCCAGTTGCTGGGGGTGTCAATTCCCCAGCACTTCCTGTGAGCACCCACGGGAAAAAGCCCTCCAGCACAGAAAGGCATGTGGATGTTTGAAGGCTTGCCTCTGAGAAGGCTGGAGTGGGCGGGGGTGACCAGAGGGAATGGCGTGGCCAGGCCCACCAGGGACCTGCGGGATGGGTACCCCTGCCCAGGCTCTGCTTGCAAAATACCCCAATCCTTCAGCTCCATGAGTTTCTCCTCCTGGGCTCACTCTGCTCCAGACGAAGTCTGTCCTCGACCTGTGGTGTCAACAGCTGCACTGCTTAATGCGGGAGAGAGAAGTTACCTCTTCCCCAAAACGTTTGGTGCCCTTGCCAGAAACAGCAAAGTGCTTATTTTTGAAGCAAATTTGGTATGTTCCCTGTTCTACCTGGGTTTTCCTTCCTGTCAAGCATGAGACATTCTTGACAGAAGACAAAGTGCTATAAGGTGCCTGTGTGGTTGACTTACCTCATTCTATATATATATATTTTTTTGCTTGAGGAAGATTGGCCCTGTGCTAACATCTGTGCCAATCTTCCTCTATTTTGTATGTGGGACACCACCACAGCATGGCTTGATGAGCAGTATATAGGTCCATGCCTGGGATCTGAACCCATGAACCCCTGGCCACAAAAGCGGAGCACACAAGCTTAACCACTACACCACTGGGCTGGCCCCTGCTTACCTCATTCTAGAAGAGAAGACACTTGAGGACAGGGCCTAGCTTGTATTTGTTTGGGGGTCCCCAGCAGCACACAGTGCAGGTCCTAGAATCCAGGAGTATGCGGGAAACATTTGTGGAGGAAAAAATAAGTGAATGAATGAATCTCTTCTTCAATTAATGAAATGTGTCTCCAGGCTGGGCCGTGTGGTATAGAAAAAAAAGCACGGGTTTGAGAGTCCAACAGACCAGAATTCAGTCCTGTCTCAGGGATAGAATCCTGAATAACCCTGAAAATGCATGATCTATAGCTACAGTGACAGCCCGCATGAATCTCACAAACATAAGGTTGAGGGAAAGAAGCCAGATGCTAAAGAGTTGACCCCATACCATTCCATTTATATAAAGTTCAAAACCAGGAGAAACTCACTGATGCTGTTAGAAGTCAGGATAGAGGGTATCCTTGCTGGGGGAGAGGAGTAAGGCGTGGAAGGGTTCATGATGGGAAACTCTTAGGTCTGGTAACGTTCTGTCTCTTGATGGGGTGCTGGTTATGTGGCTGTGTCCAGCTGGTAAAAATTCATTGAGCTGTCTAGCTTTCTATATGTATATTATACTCTTACAAAATATTTTTAATAGAACAAACTAGATAGGGCAAATTAACAAAAAAGCCTGTGTGTGCCACTTTACCAACTGAGTAATTTAGAAATGTGGTACCCAAAGTATGAGCCATGGAGGCCAGTGTTGGGACGTCAACTATTTAGCTACTCTCACAGGAGGATAAGTGCAGAAATTGAGAATGAGCACTTAGAAATTCTCAGAGTGCCTTGACATGGCTGTGACAGCCAAGTGGGTGATGTGGATGCCTCTCCTTGTACAGGGTATACACCAGTGTGGTTATTGCCAAACTCACATGATGAGTCACATGTGATGTGGTCTTTGGATTATTATGGGCCTGCAGTGAATTGGAAAACACAAACCTGAGCCTTCACCACAGAGAGTTTGGAAAGTGCTGATTCAATGCAAGCTGCTTCTGGTTGAGCCTTGGTTTCTCCATCATTAAAGTGAGAATAACTATGCTGATGCCCCCAAGGTTTTGGGAGGAAGACAAACAAGATAATGCATGATAAAACACCAGACAGCAAATGCTGTCCATGTGGAATCGGGGACTGTGACATTTTTTAACAAGCTTCCAAATGACTTTTATCGGGATGCTACACTTAGAGACTGCTCTATAGCTGCACTGTCCAACATGGTGGCCGCTAGCCACACGAGGCTACTGCACTTTCGAAATGTGGCTTGTCTGAATTGAGATGTGCTGTAACGTCAAAATACTTACTAGATTTCTAAGATTTACTGTGAATAATGGGATAGAAAGTATCTCACTTTTTTATGTTGCTTCCACATTGAAATGGTAGTATTTTGCATGCATTGGGTTCAACAAGATATAGTAATAAAATTAATTTTTTCTCTTTTTACATTTTTTCCTTTTAGTATGACCGCTAGAAAATTAAAAAGCATGTATGTGGCACGCATTCTATTCCTAGTGGACAGCAATGCTCCAGAGCATCAGCAGTGGAGTGTTCGGAGGCTGGCATAGTCTGTAAGGTGGACAGTAAGAGCAGAACTTGCTGATCAAGCTCTCAGGCCTTCCGCTCTTCTCCCCTGCTGTTCCTCCAGGTGAGCTCCGTCCAGCTTCCCGAGTGAGGAATTTATTTGTCTGTTTGCTGGCTTGTTGTGCAGATCAACTACAAGGCTGTTGGCTCCCTGGACCCGAGTGCCGACCTCTCCAGCCAGAGGGGGAAGGTGTTCAAACTCCGGAATGAAACACACCACCTCTTTGTGGGTCTGTACCCAGGGACCACCTACTCCTTCACCATCAAGGCCAGCACAGCAAAGGGCTTTGGGCCCCCCGTCACCACTAGGATCGCCACCAAAATCTCAGGTATCTCTCTTAGAAAAGGAAAAGGGAGACAGGAGTTGTTTTGTTTTCCCATTCCTAATTTTCCTGGGACTGAAAAAGGGCAGAGCCAGCTGTCACCGTGTGGTTTTGGAGCAATTAGGATGATGCAATCCCTCATGTGTCACTGCTGTGGTCTCATGAAGAAAACCTAACCCACGAACTTCCTAAAGTGTCAAAAATACATTAATCAAGTTAGACCTGAGGGAACACTGAGTGATTCACCAATGACTTACCACATAGTTACATTAAATAGTACAATTTTTTTTCATACCAATTGGCTTATAAAAATGTGATTTATTTTCAGAAACATTCCTTTTGGCAGTGCAGGACACAGCTTAGGTTCTCATAAAATGTCTGATGACTGAATGAATGACTATCACAGAGTCATGGAGGTCCGAGATTTCACCTGGCATCACCAGTAGGACTCCCTCCACCATTAGACAGCATCAAAGAAGAATTCTCTCAGAACTTTTTTTACAATTTACGCTTTTTCAGAATACCTATGCGATTCTGGGCTGCATGCAGACACATTTTGCACAGATACAGACCCAGGGTGGTTTTGTGGCTTAACGTTTTCACTTATCCTTATGCCATAGAATTTTCCATGTCGCTGCATTGCTTTCGTTATAATGTTCTGTCAAGTGGATGGACATAATTTAATTAAGCGTTCCCCTGTGGTTGGATATATTTGGTGCTCCCATGGTTTTATAAAATAACGCTTCAATAAGCATGTTCGAGAATAAAGTTTCATTTGTTGATTTGTATTATAACTTTAGGGTTAAATTCCAGAAATTGAAATACTGAATTAAAAGGGACGTGGGTTTTAATAGCTCTTAATACGAATGTCTAAATTACCTTCCCAAGGGATTAAATTTAGTCACCCTCCTATCGTTGGGGATGAGTGAGGGAGGGTCTCATGAAAAAACAGAAAAAGATAAGAGGAACTAGTTCATCACTGCTGTAATTTGCATTTTAAATGTGTTTAATAAGGTTGAGTCTTTGGTAAGTACTTATATTTCCGGCGTTTATCTGTTTGTTCGCTGTGGACCTTTTTGATTCATGAGGGTTACTGGCTGCATCATTGCCAACATGCCCCGGCCTCTTCTGGACCTTGAAGGAAACTACAGGCTGGTTGGAAGTCAGGGCCTCCTTTACTGGAAGCTAGGATGCTCTGTGGCTCTCATCTAACCCTTTCCTAAACGTCCTCCTTCGGGTCATCCTGAGTGTCTTTAGCGATTGCATCAAGGGGAGGTGGTGAGCTGGGTTTGGGACCTATGCTGAGCTTCCTCCTCTCTCTGTTCTCTGCCCAGCTCCGTCGATGCCTGAATATGACACAGACACCCCACTGAATGAAACGGACACGACCATCACGGTGATGCTGAAGCCGGCTCAGTCACGGGGAGCCCCTGTCAGGTGAGGAGGGTTCTGAACCTGGAGTTTGTGGTTTTCCTTCTCTGCACCATGCACACCTCCAGTTGAATCATCTCACTAGCGATGCCCA
This sequence comes from Equus caballus, assembly GCF_041296265.1. Classification (NCBI taxonomy): domain Eukaryota; kingdom Metazoa; phylum Chordata; class Mammalia; order Perissodactyla; family Equidae; genus Equus; species Equus caballus. Next base: position 33,017,413 of record NC_091705.1, on the reverse strand, counting down.
AAGGCAAGACTGGCCAGGAGCAGGGCTTCCTGGAAGAAGAGGGTCAGCAGCCCCAAGGCCAGTTCAGAGGGGGCCACTGACCCAGGAGCCTTTCTCCCCACAATGGGGTATTAGGACTAGTTCAGAGGGAACATGCTGATGGGGACCTGAGGAGGGCTGTGAGAGAACTTTCTAGAACACACCTATGATAAACGTATTTAGTAGAATTGGAGGCCTGGAAACTCAGTCACCCTTCCATGTCTGACTGCCATTAACAGCCAGATGGACAGACTTGCTGAATTCTAAAAACAACCTGCTCAGAAATTAGGAATGGGACAGGACCTCTGGGCTGGTCCAGTTTAGGGCCTTGGAGTGCTAGAGTCCCACAGGGGTACTTGCAGTCAAAGTCACACTGCTGATTTTCACAAGAGACTACTGGAGTTCAGGAGCATCCTTAAGGCCGAAGCAGTGAAATCGTCTCAGTAGCTAAGCTGACCCAGTGCAGTCCATGGGCTCATGGCGATCAGGAAGGTGGGCGTCTCTTTTTAACAAGCTGTGCCTTGCACAAGGACAGCAGCTCATATGTTGACTGCTGGCTTTGCCCAGAGCTTGAGGGACTAAAGTTCCTTGAAACCAAGCAGAGAGTTGAGTGGAACAGCTTTCAAATGGGCTCAGTTCAGTTCAACAAGCGTACATTGAGTATCTTATGTCAGGAATGGAGTGGGGCACAGGAAGTAAAAATGATTCATCTATTCATTCATTCAACAAACATTTTTTAAGCACTCACACTGTGCCAGGCAATGTTTAACTGCTTGGAATACAGTAGTCAACTAGCTGTGAATAAGTCATGTTCTAAAGAAACTCCAACTCTGGCTGGGGAGACAGAAACACAAAAGCATAGTTACAATACAGTGCACGCCTATGGAGAAATGCATAGGTCATTATGAGAGCTCAGAGGAGAGAGAATTCCCAGAGGAGGTGACACTGAGCTGTATCTTAAATGTCGCACACAATTTTGCCAAAGTGGTAAGAGGGTCCAGCCTGAGCAAAGGCGTGGAGGAGAGAAGCAGCCTGCTGTCATGGGGAGCAACCAGGAGTGGTTAAGTCTGCTTTGGCATGAAGGTCAAGGCAGGAGTGGTGGGGCGAGAAGCTCAGGCTTGTTTGGGGGGCCATGGGGAGCCACTAGATAGCCACATGCAGTGCGACTTTTATGATCCTGGGAGCCCAGACAGGAAGGAGGCTATTGAGATGGTCTAGTTATCTGTCTTCCAACCTGGCTCCAGCTCCACCCAGAAATTATAGGCAGTGAAGCAGATAGAATCAACTGCCAACAATTTGGAAGTTCCCATCTGTTGGTTAGACTTTGATCAACGTTCTGTCCTCAGTCAGGCGAGTCTTCAGGCCTTGCAACAGGTGTGTGTAGTGTTTGTGGGGCACCTGAACTAAGAATGTTTCCTTATATTCTACACATAGGTTGTTCCAGGACGTTCCTACCTGGGATGAGCCAAAGCAGATAGTGGCCTTTACCTCAAATAGTTATTGAGTTATTGCTTTTCTTTCTGTAATTCTCATGCAATGTTGTCATTTAATTCTGTCTATACCCTGAGATGTTATTATCTTCGTTTTCAGATGAGGAAACTGAGGCTCAGCGATGCCCAGGGGTACACAGACAGTAAGAAGGAAAGCTGAGTTTGAATGCAGGTCCTCCAGGTGCCAGATCACATGTTCCATTTTGGCCACCCATGCCTTACTCCCCTCTACAGCTCTCACCTCTTTCCTATGGCAGCATTGGTCATGTTTCAAAATCTTAGCTTCCCAGATGTCAAAAGTATGGCCCAGAAAAGAGAAGCAGCATGCCCAACATTGCGCTAGTTAGCAGCTAACCCAGGAGCCTAGGCCAGAGCTGACCCAAAGCCCATGACCTTTATATAGTTGATCCAGGCATCTCCTTTCATTGCTGCGAGCCTACAAAGCTATCAGCAGGGGGACCTGATCAGCTGGCACCCACTGTGTGGCTTCCTGGTGGGTGTGGATTCAGTCCAGCTCCCCACAGTCTTCTGGATGCTGTGCAGGGCAATGGAAAGGATCTGAGTTTGATGCCAGCGAACCTGGATTCAAATCCTGCTCCAACACAGCTGTGTGACCTTGGATAAGATACTTAATCTCTCTGAACCTCAGTTTTCCTTATCTGGAAAGTGTAGATGATAGCTATTTCACAGAGGCTGGATAAAATCTAGAGGTGCCCAAAGCAAGGCAGGCTGTCAGAGAGCTAGTTCCTTCTTTAGTTTTGCTTCTTTTCTGTGGGACTTAGGAAGTTCTGTTCAAAGTCTACCCCTGCTATAGAGTGACAATGTTGCCTGATTGCTTCCTATTCACATTTCCAAAGCTGTTTGAGACCCTCCCTCCATGGGGAAGTGCTGTGTTTTTTTCTTTAGGAGCCCCTAACTTCTTCTCAGCACAAAGATTCAGAATTTTTTTAGTTGTACTGAGAGATAAGCAATTTGGGTCCTTCCCAGTGTCAGGATAAAGTTAATTTTTGTACAGAAGATCAGGGACACATCCTCAAGATGAATCAGACTATATGTCTGAACCTCTGAAAAGTCATTGAAGTCAGCTGGACACAGATGGGAGTTATTATCACCATATTTTATTGGACAACTGCTATGTTCCAAGAATTTAACCTTGACTCACCTATGAGTAGTATTATTATCTTCCCGATAGAAATGAGGAAACTCAAATTCGATCGCGGAGCCTGTAAATGATAAGCCAGGACTTGTACCCAGGGCTTCCTGACTCCAGAGACCAGCCAATGGGGCCTCTGAGCAGCCCATACCCATGTTCTTAGAGAAGCTTTTCCAGTTCCCAAAGAAACCCCTTACACTTTCCCTCGGAGCCCATGTACTCCTAGTTTGCACATCCATTTAATAAGCTTGCGCATCCTAAGACTGCAGTAAATTAGGAGGTGGGACTGGAAATGCCCCTGGAGCAGTGAGAAATGACAGCTGGCAGGAAGCAAAAAATAGAACAACTCTGCAAAACCGACACAGGGACTCAAGAAGCAAAGACGTCTATATGCTGCAGCCCCCGCAGCCCCTCACAGCCATGGCTGTTCATTAGCTGCTCATAGTTCACCCAAAAAATGCAGCCTTAGATTCCATGTCTTCAAGTTAAAAGAGGCTGCTGGCTTCCATTTAATGAGCAGCATGTGCCTTACTTGCTTGTGCCCATCACTGTACACAAGCCTCTGTGTACCCTCACAGCATTTCAATAATAGTCTGCCCATTTTACAGATGTGAAAACTGAGATAAACAGAAGCTAAGTAAGTTGACCCAGGCCATGAAACCAGCAAGTCGTGCAGGCAGAATTTAAACCCTCTTTAGCTGACCCTAAGCCAACACTCATTTCACTATATCACACCACCTCCCTAGGAGAAAATTGTGCGTGATATATTTTGGTGACATTTCCATAGAAAAAAATTAAAATAAATGTCACTGCTCAAAGGGGCAATGCTTGGTGTCTGGAAATGTTTGGCTGCTTTTCTTCCCAAGCTTCTGGATCACGGAGGGTGGATATACACTCAGTTTCTGGAATTATTTTCAGACTGTTGCTTGGGCATTTGCCAAGAAGGGGAAGAGAATAACCAATGCTAGCCAGTAAGACTTTCAGGACAACTGCGATGACAGCAGTGACAATATCAGAATAGATTTCAGTTGCCTTAACCCTTTCTCACCTTGAGCTCTGGGCACTAGGGTGCCCATATGGGAAGCAGTTGACCATTAGGTCATTCAACAAATATTTATTGAGTACTTGCTATGTCCTAGGAATTGAACTAAGCAGTGAGGATATAGCAGAAAATAAGGTAGACACACACCTGTCCTCTTGAGGTTTCTCATCCAGTATGTGTGCATGTGAATGGGGAGGGAGGTGGTACATTAAGCAAGTAAGCAGACAAAATAATGCAACCAGTAAACCAAGATCATACGAAACCAGTAGAGACAGTGTATTGGTTGCGAGAAGGAGTAGACTGGCTGGAGAGATGAGCGTAACCCAGGCAACTGGACCAGTCTTACAGGTTGGGGAAGCAGGAGCACTGAGAAAACAATGAAGGTGCTCTTCGACCACAGGACACAAAGAGCCCACTAGATACATTGGGTCAAGGATGCCTGGAATTGTATTTCATAGTTGATAGTTGATGTAATTCCATTGTCTCATCTGGTCATCCCTTACTCGATGAGGAAGCTGAGTGGGAAATGCCATCTCCATCTCAGAGGAGGAAGCTGAAGTCTAGAATGTTAAATGATTGGCCCAAGGTCACAGGCTCATTACACCTAGAGCCAGTACATGAACTGAACCTCCTGTCTCTGGGTTCATTGCTCTCCCATGCCTGGGATGTCAAGTGGTGACTGGGTGACCTTTGAATGAGGATTCTGTGGAATGAACCTCCATCAACTAGGGAATGAGAGGTAGGCAGGATGGCTTCTCAGGGGACCTCCAACTCTGGGTTGTGGTGGCCCACCCTGTAACTTATGAAGCTCAGCATATCTCTCTCTGAGTGAGCTGCCGATTCTCAAACAGACTCATATCTGAGCCTCGGCTGCAGGCCCCGGCCAGGCAAGCTGTTCCTCCTCCTTCTGCCAGCAGCACTCTGGCCCTCACTGAACCAAACTCCAGCCCCTGTTCTGCCACTTGCTGCCCCTTTGAAGCCCCAAGGGTCTGACTCTGTCTGATAGAACCGAGCACGCAGGGAGGTGAAGAGGCGAGGAAGGGAGGATTGTCATGTGGGTCTCCTACACGCTCATCCCTCCAGCCAAACCACCGCGGCAGCTTGGCCTATTTTTCTAATGCTCCACAATGGAGATTTATTGCTTTTGCATTGCTATCCTCAGGCCTTCAAAGATTTATTGGGTTTTAAGTGACAGAATCCCAGAATTGCTTAAAAGATCAATCAAATAGTGACTGGAATCTAATATTCGGCTCTGACTCGAACACGCCGAACCTCCTTCCCCCACACCCCACCTGTCACGCTGATGTATCTGTGGTAACCTTCATCAGAATGTAACTTGGCGGTGAATTAATCTCCCATAATGCAGTCCCTGCAGTGAGGCTGGGGGCAGAGCCCCCGATTCTGTGGCAGACCCTCCTCCAGCTCCCAGCTGGCTTCCTTGGAGATGTCCTTCCTTCCCCTGCTCTCCCCTTCCCACCCAGGCAGTCACTGGGACGTGTCCACTCAACTCCAGAATCAGCTTTGGGATTAGCTCTTTCTCCTCCCCTTCTGGACTCTTCATTCCCACTCTCTCCACCTGCCGGGGTGGCCTTGCTGGTTTGTCTGTCGTAAGTTTCTCTTCCTTCAGTCCACCCCCGACTGAGCTGCTGGAGTGGTCCTTCAGAAGCACAAATTGGATCAAGTTAGCTTTCCTGCTTAAAATTCTCAAATGGGTCACTGGCTTTCTCCTGCATTAAGTTCAATCTTCTCAGCATGGAATTCAAGGCCCATGGGAATCTGGGCCTTAACCTCTGTTTCCGGTTTCATTTCCTTTCCCTCTGCCGCCTTACCAGGTTTTACTCAACAGTGCCCAGGGTGTTTCCTTCATCAGTCTTTCCTGAGCTTTTAATTGTGTCTTGCATTTGTTGGTATGTTTTCTTTGATTTTGTTTCTTGTGTCCCCCTCACTAGACTCTGAGCTCCAGGAAATCTGGAGGCTAGACACTAATGGATCTCCCTTCCCTGAGACAGTGTCTGGCATTTAATAGGTACTCAAGAAAACCATAAATAAGTAAGTAAGTAAGTAGCAAGCCTGTTTTTCACACCCGGTAGACGCCGGGTACTGGGTCTGTACAGATGCTCTTCACAGCCCTGCCTTCAGCTGCCTCCTAGTTTATGAGAGCACTGTTCAGTAGAACTTCCTGTGCTGATGGGAATGTCCTGTACCTGTGCTGTCCTGTACAGTCATCACTAACCACCTGTGGCTATTGAACACTTGAAATACTACCAGGGCTACTGAGAAAATGAATTTTTTATTTAATTTTTAAAAATTAATTTGAATTTAAAGAGTCACGTATGGCTAGTGGCTACCACTTTGGATGATGCAGGCCTATAGGAAGACGATCAGCAAAAGGAAAAATGTCAATGAGCCTGTGTACTCGGTCGGAAGTTTCCATGAGAGTGCAGAGGCATCCATCATCAGCCTGATGGGCTCAGGTGTCGGGAGGGCTTCCCGGAGGCAGTGTTGCCTGATCTGAGACTGATCAGATGAGGGGGAGTTTGTTTAGTGAAGAAGGGAAGAGTGTGGCCCACGAGGAAGCAGCATCTGCAGCAGCCTAGGCAGAGAACATACACAGTGTGTGTTCGGGGAAGCACTGCGTGCTGGGGCAGAGAGACAAGGAGAGAGGCAAAGAAGCAGGCAGGGGCCAAGCAAAGAAGGTCTTCACTCTGGGTTTGGACTTCGTCCTCAAGGGTGTGGGGAACATTTGGCAGGCAGATACCCAACTTTTTGTTCTCTAAGCAGTCGAGCCCCTGCCTATGGCATTCTCCCTGCCAAGCATGGCATTCTCCACCTCTCCAACATCCAGTTCAAATCTTCCCCATCCAGGACCACTTCCCATCCTGCAGCAGAATGCATCAGCTCCTCCTTGGGTTCCCACACTGCCTTGGGCACTCCTCTGTCAGGGACTTACATTTTCAATCTCTACCAGCCTCTGAGCTCCTTGGGGGCAGAGACGGTGTCCCAGAGGCAGCTCCTGACTCAGAAATGAGGTCTCTTATGTTCTTACTCCACAGCTGACTTCCCAGTTGGATACATTGGAACAGCATAGGCTCCTAGAGTCAGATCCAACCTTATTCAGTTGGCTCACTGGGTGGCCTTGTGCCAGTTATTTAATTTCTCTGATATTCAAGTTGCTTGTTGGTAAAATGGGAATACCCATGTCATAGATTTTTTTGAAGGTCAAATAAGCTAAAGTGGAATTGGTAGTTGTTCAGCTTGCTCCTTGGGTTGGCCAAGCTGTTGAGATGAAGAGTGGCTCCCTGCCCTAGTAGCCATGGAATGGATTATTCTCCAAGCCCTGCTGTAAGCTGATGCCTGTTTGCTGGATCTCCTTTAACACCATGGAAGATCTATTGCATACAAGGTTCTGGCAAGCATGTGATATGTCAGAGAACGTGTAGTTATCTCCAAGGATGTCAGAAAATCCTCAAAACAATATTACCTTAAAAGTGGATCTTCATATTTGAGCACATTTCAGAAACACCAAATCAAAACAGACAGAGCTAGGGTGTCTCAACTGCTGAAGGGCCAGCAAACCAAGGGCTAAAAAGCAGTGCCCTCAAGTTGGAAGAGATGCCACTTTATGTTGTGAAATCAAAGCAAAGCAGATCCACAGCACCCTTAGGGAGGGGCGTGAGGACCCACGTGAGCTTCCTTACCTGAGACCTTATAAATACTGGGGACCAGAGTGAGTACATGGAGTCAAAACCAAGCAAGAGAGTTGAGACCAGATCCTAGGAAATGAGTCAGATTTATCTGTCACTCATCCATTTGTTTGTCAATTCGTTAACTAGTTAATTCTGTAAATATCTAATTTGAATTTGAGCCAACAACCATGTGCCAGACCCTGCGCTGAGTTCTGGGGATGCAGAAATGAGCAAAACAGGCCCACATGCAGCTGACATCCTAATGGCAGAGTTAGCTCTGTACAAACAGTGCTACAGACACTAATGACAGACTGTTATCATTTGTAGCAGTTTCTTATTGGGTCCATGTCACCTCACCATTCCATCTCTGACTTCAGCTGTGGCTGGGCTGGACAGTTCCATGTGCTGTTATAGCATCCCACCTCCAGTATCAGCACCCATCCTTTTTTTTCCGCTTTTTCACCTTAATACCTTCTCCAAAGCTTCATGGATCTTGTTTAGTCTGAGTAGGAAGATACAGCTGAGAAACACAAAGGATTTAATGCTGCAGGGACAACCCTTAGCCAACAGGGGATGGGAGTCCAGGCATCCATGCCCCGCCTCCTGTTTTTTGGATGGACCATTTTGAGGCACAAGCTACACGGTTCCTCATACATCTCCATTGGATTGAGTCCTGGTTGCACACAAAGGCAGCTAGCTCAATAATACACACTTTATTGGTTTTTCTTCCTTCTATGTCTCACTCTTTCCTATAAGAGGGGGATCAAACAACAAAAAAACAAACAAGCTGATTAAAAAATGGGCAGAGGATCTAAGTAGACATTTTTCCAAAAAAGACATAGAGATGGCCAACAGGCACATGAAAAGATGTTCATCATCACTAGTTATTAGGGAAATGCCAATCAAAACCACGAGGAGATCTCATCTCACACTTGTTAGAATGGCTATTATCAAAAAGACAAGAAACAACAAGTGTTGGAGAGGATGTGGAGAAAAAGGAACCCTCATACACTGCTAGTGGGAATGTAAACTGGTGCAGCCACTATGGAAAAGAGTATGAAGGTTCCTCAAAAAATTAAGAATGGAATTACCATATTATTCAGCTATCCCACTCCTGAGTGTTGATCCAAAGACAAAAGCACTAATTCAGAAAGATATATGCACCCCTATGTTCATTACATCATTATTTACAATACCCAAGACTTGGAAACAAGCTAAGTGCCCACTGAGGGATGAATGGATAAAGAAGATATGATATGTATATATACACACAATGGAATACTACCCAGTCATAAAAAAAACATGAAATCTTGCCATTCGCACAACACAGATGGCCCTTAAGGGTATTATGCTAGGTGAAATAAGTCAGAAAAAGACAAATACCGTATGATTTCACTCAGAGGTGGAATATAAAAAACAAGCTCATAGAAGCAGACAACAAATTGGCAGTTATCAGAGAGGAAGGGGGGTAGAGGGAGGGCAAAATGGGTAAAGGGGGTCAATTAAATGGTGGTAAATGGAACTACACTTTTGTGGTGAGCACACTGTAGCATATACAGATGTCAAATTATAATGTACACAGGAAATCTAGATAATGTTATAAACCAATGTTGTCTCAATAAAAAAAGAAATAGAGTAAATATCAAAAAAGGGGGGGATCAGACCTAGACTGGGGAATCAGGAGATAGTGTCAGAGAAACAAAAGGAGGCCAGTAGGACAGCAGTGGGGAGATAATTCAAGCGAGAGTGGCATATGATGAGATTGGGCGTGAAAGGGCCGGATAATGCGGGCTTTGTTAGCACCACAGTAAGGAACTTTATAGTAAGCAGTGAAGAGTCAACAAGAAAAGAGGTTTAAGCACATGAACGATATGTTCCATCTTACTTTTTAGAAAAGGCCCTTCTGGCGTCAGTGTGGAGAACAGAACAGAGAGGATAAGAATGATTCAGAGAGTCCAGTCGGGAGACAGTTGTAGTTTCCCAGATGAGACGTTAAGGTGACCCAAGTTAGAATCGTTGTGGTAATGGAGATAAAACTTTAAGGAAGTAAAATGGACAGACTTTGGTGGTGACTTCTCTAGGGTGAGGTGGTGCGTGTCAAGGAAAAGACATTGTCCAGGGTGACTAGCAGGTTTCTGGCTTGGTTAGTGGGAGGAACAGTGGTGCCATGCTCTGAGCCAAAGAACATTGAGGGAGGGAAGAGTCCATGAGGACTCATTACCCATGAGAGGCCAGAGGTGATGAACGTGGCCTGGGAACCAACTGCACAAGGATAGGGTGGGACCTGATATGTGGTCCAGGCACGTGCTGGGGACCTCTGAGGGACCTCCTCCAGGGTTAGTTAGGTTGTGGGCTGCTTTCATAGGATGCTTAGGGCATAGTGCACAGCAGGTCCAGCTCTGGCTTGGAGGGCCAGGAGTTTGACAGACAGCATACTGGTAGACAGTGTCACATGGAGAATGGCTTCTAAGATCATTGCAAGTTCTCTTCATTCCCAGATGAGAATCCCTGATCCCTTTGCATTTGACAGGTGCAGCTAGTTAAGTCTATAGATTCTGAAAAACACAGTGATTAGCTACAGTACAAATTGGAGATCCAGTCCACTTTCTAAAAAGAAGAAACTTTACTGGGAAAAAAAGGAAACAATTGCCAAATTTCCTCCAGGATTCCTTTAATAATCGTCAATCCCAGAGTGGGAGCACATGAAATAATCACAGAAGGGTTTTGCTGGTCTGTGGGACTGCAGTGAGCAAAACTGGCATCGTTACCATCAGATTCTCAGATATCAGCATATGATGATGTCTAATTAGGAAGAGGAAATTAAAATTTAGAGGATTTATTAACATGGGGCAGCCTGAGGGGTTCCTGAGTCCCTGTCCACATTGAGAGAGATGAGAAGCCGCATTGACATTTGGATGCTCTTTCTCTAAACATCATTTGTTTTGCACAGTCCCTCAGCTCTCCGGGCTACCTTTGCTGGGGCCTCAAGATGAGAAGTGCTATGTGTCTCACTTCATTGTGGGGAGATGGGTAAGAGGCACTCCCATGTAAACTGTGAGATTTCCTTCTGCAAATAATACCACTTGTTGCCAAGTCTAACAGCATGCTGGGATTTCATCACACCAGATTGGGAGAGAGGAGGACCCAGATATGAGAAGAAGCCACCAGAAATAAGTAATAATGGGATAAATGCCACTGCACAGCATTCACTTCAGCTCATCCTAACTGCATCGCAGGTCTTTTATTAGCCCCCTTGAACAACACAGCTTACCAAGAATTGGCTCTGGTGTTGAAGAATTCTGAATTATATTCCTTAGGCTCAAACCAAAGAGGAAAAACAGGTGTTTCAGGAAGAATATTTTAAATGGAGCAGGAGCAGTTGCCGGAAGGAACATGAAGAACGAAAGAGTGTTCTATTTTGGACTGTCTGCCATCTGGAGAGATGGAGACAGAGACTGTTACTGGAGGAAAGGAGAATGTGGTTGTCATGTTCACCTCCCACCATAGCGACTATTTAAATTCCAGAAGACTGGAGTGCTGCAGAGGCATCAGAGCAGGGGTTTCGGATTTGGGGATCATTAACATCCAGGTGGTATTTAAAGCATGGGAGGAGTGGATGACCTGATCCAGGGAGAGTGCATACGAGAAGAGATAGCAAGACAGAGCTCTAGGAAACTCTCTCAAGGAACCATAGATGGAGAAGGACTGGACAAAGAGGTAGAAAAAAAACCAGGGCAGAGCTAAAACATGAAAGCCAAAGGAAGAGTGGTTTTGAAAGAAAGGCGATGTTGACGTTTTGTGATTTAATTTTCTCTAAGAGCTCTAAGCAGCTCTTATAGCAGGAAAGAAGAAAGATACATAACTTGATCCAGGATCATGAGAAAAGGAAGATGATATCAACAAAAGTGCTTGAAAATGGACCATACGATCCAGGCTTGATAAAAACAAAACAAAACAAAACAAAACAAGACAAAACAAAAAACCTTGATGGCAGATGTTGAGGGCCAGGCTACCTCAATGCTGTTGAAGAATCTGTGCAGAGGATGCAAACTGGGAGAGGCTGAAAAGACAGGAAATGATAATTAGAGAGTAAGAGGATCTAAGGTAAGGTTTCGGTTATGGAACCCTACTGTGGGATTCAGGAACACTACTATATGGCTCCAGGTGAGAGAAGGTTGGCAGTGATGGTGGATGGATGGTAATGGATACAAGGTGAAGGTCATTTAAGCCAAGTATTTCAAGGAACAGAGTCCAGGCTATGGATGCAAGAGCTAAATAGATGTAGTTCTTATAATGCTAATCCTCCCACCCTGGGGAACTGATGACACTCTTTGCAAGAACGACGGTGATTCTGCAAGATGCCTTCTCCTGGGTCTCACTTTTTCCCCAACTTTTTTTCTGCTGACTTCTACTTCTCACACTGTTCTGGGCCCCATGACCATTTGTATCCCTGCTTTGTCCCAGATCTTGCACAGCTGATAACTGACGGCTCTCAGTCTTTCTGTCTGCAACCACCCAAAGGTCGGACTTCAAGCTGGCCTCCATCAAGTGCATTTCTGTAGCTTGATCTATTGATGTCCTTCTGAGCTAGTGCATGGATTTGCATCATGTTAGAATCCAAGGAGGTTTGCTTTCATCCAAAAAGTATTCTTCACAATGCTTGCTCCAGCTGCCTGCAGCTGCTCAGAGAGTTGCCTCCTCTCTACAGCAGTGAGAGAGGTGATTCTGAAAGCCCTGGCTTTTTGTTAGGGAAAGAACAACTTAAAGGTTAGAGTCTCCACCACTAGGCAGGAGAAATGTGTGCTAACCTTCTTTCACAATGCAACCCATCCTTTTCTCACCTGGCTACAGCTGCTTGGGGTTTACTGTTTATGTAGTGCATTTCCACTTGGGTGTAGGTTCAGTAAGCAATTTTTAAAGATTATCAACATATAAAGAAAGTACTCATGGCCAGGGCAGGGGGTAACAGCCCCAATGACACAAGAAGGATTCAAGGGCAAGACTTTAGACCTACACTGTCCAGTACTGTAGCCATAGCTACATGAGGCTATTTGAATTTAAATTAATTAGAATTAAATTAAATTAAAACTTCAGTTCATTAGTTGCACTATCTATATTTCAAGTACTCAGTAGCCACATGTGGCTTGCGGCTACCATATTGAATAGCTTTTCCATCAGCACAGAAAATTCTATTTTACAGCATTGCTGTAGACCCTAGGAGGGCTAGTAAAAAGGAGTCAAGGCCATGTATGATTTCAAAGAGGCTATTAATGTAAGCATTTGAAGCCATAGGTAAAGGCCAGGAATTCTGTTATGAGAATGAAAAATACAATGGGGGCTTAGACACAGGCATAAAATGTAAGTCTCAAAAGCCGCCGTGGGTCCTATGACTGAGCTGACTTGTTGCTGACACCCTGACCTACTGAGCTGGACTTCCCAAATTCCACTGCATCATCCTCCCTGGGGATGAAGTCTGGGAAATGGCTTAAACGTAGGTCTCAAACTTTGCTGAATATCAGAATCACCTGGAGAGCTAGTAAACGTGTAGATCCTTGGCCATCTCCAGAGATTATGGGATGGGGCCTGGGAAAATGCATTTTGAACAAGCTCCCATTGGTGATGATCCTGCTGGTCTTGAACCACAACATGAGTAGACTGGTTTAGCTTAAAGGTGGCCTCAGATATGGAGACAGGAGCCTGTACAGGGAATCAAGCATTTTCTTCTATGATATTTATTCGTTCTCATGATATGGGGAAGCAATTGTTTGCCTTTTACTGTGGAGTTACCCCTGTTGGTTTCACAGCTTTTGGAACTCTTGCATCTCTTTCGGCATGTGTTCCCACATAATGATAATCAGTTTTAGCTCTTAAGAATTGAACTAGGATCTCTGCCAGTTTATTTCTCTATCCCTGTCCACAATGGGGGCTAAAAACACACCCTATTTTCTTATGATGATGACAATGACTGGTGTCTCAAATAATTCATGCTATGATCTGCATATATCACTTCTATGCAGATCGTGGTACTTAGATGGAAGATGGATGTTTGGTGAGACTGAGCATCAGGATCTGAACAAATCTGTATTCTTTTGTGGAAGGCTGGAGCAGCCTGGGAGAAGCAAATCCATTTCCAACTTTCGCTCTATAAAAAGTTCCATATTTTCTTAGATCAGACAAAATATATTGAGTGCCAAAATGCTGCGGCAATATGGGCACGTCACTCAGCTGGGTTGGAATCTGTATGCAGTGTCCCCCTGGGCCAGTTTTGATTATGTTCTTTTTCCTTTTATTGCAGTCAGCAAATCTGAATTTGCTATTGTGGGGACAGCAGGAAGAAGAGGAAAGAAATGAAGGTTTTTAACCTTCAGAAAGTTCAGAGGTTCAGTCTGAATAAGCACAAAAACTTTCAGTGCACCACTGAATTCCTTGAATTTGCAGAACTGCTCTGAATCCCAGGAGAGCTACCTTGCACATAGGATTCAGGCCCTGCTTTGTAGCTAAAAGGCAGAGCTGAAATTATGAGAGAGGAGCAGAATTGGAGAAAGTGGGAAAAAGAATCAATGTAAAAAATGGAGTTTGGTCTCAATCCAGGCTAAGTTTCAGTGTATTGTTCAATTTCTTCAATTCAAAGCCATCTGCTTCCCACGGCTCTCTGATAACGTCTCCCCTGCCAGGACACCCCGTTCTGGCTTAATTGAAATTAGTTTCCAAGAATAGTTGTCCAAAGCAGTTTCCAATGGTGAAATGTTTGGAAAGTCACAATAGGAGTTGAAGCTTTGGGATGCAGATGTCTACACATGAGCCAGATGTTCAAAGGATCACATGGTCTACAACAGCCTTCACATTTCCAAAGCCAGGAGTTCTCTCATTGGCCTCTGCAACTCACAAACGGCGCCTTTGAAACTGGCACCATCTCTCCATCAGGGACCTGTAATACTGCAAGTGTGAAGGGAAACAATCACTTCCATTCAGGTTTAGAGTAATGTGTTTCCCAGGCTTAATTATACCACAGGTATATAAATTACAGAAACATGTTAATGCTCCCATGATTAAAATTATAGAGTGCCTAATTGAAAAAGCATAAACTGAATTGAAGAATTCCTAATTATAGTTTGCTTTGAGGTGTTAATTTCCTCCATAATGAATGCATAATTTCTTGGAACCTAAAAAGGTGGCCTCTTGCATGAGCACGTAGACTGCAGGCAGATGAGGTATGGTGTCATCTTTCAGTTCAGGAAGTTGACTTGGTTCAGTGGGAAAACCTTGGGAGGGAACTTGGGAAGGAGGTGGAACTGGTAAAAGACGCCAATCTGAAGTTCCAGCTAGTGGGCATCAGGACCAAGGACAGATGGGGAACGCTTAGAAAATTTTTTCCACTTGCCTTTCTCTTCCCTCTTCAAAGTCTCAACCTTTATCCCAGTTGTATTTTGGTAGTTTTTGTACCTGTAATACAGTGGTTCTCAAAGGTTGGTCCAAGACCAACAGTATTATCTGGGAATTTGTTAGAAATGCAAATTCTCAGGGCCTGCCCCCCAACCTACGGAATTAGGAACTCTGGAGCTGGAGCCAGCAGTCTGTGTTTTAACATGGTCTCCAGGAGATTCTGATGCATGCTAGAGTTTGAGAAGCCCTGTTCTAGGGAGTGGGTCACAGACAGCCAAAGTCCATCCAGTTAACCTTTCCTGAGTTCCTACTCTGGATCAGAATCTGTGATTAGTGACTTCTCAACCGACATTTCATTTTATACTCACAACATCACACTGATAGAAAAAAAATGACCCCCATTTCTCAGGTGAGAAAACTGAGATCCAGAAAAGCTGGCTTGCCCAGCTCATATTATCCACGAGAGCTGTAGGCCTTGTCTGTAGGTTCTGATGGAGACTCAGATGCATGATGTTGTCATTTTTTTTCATTATTGTCACATAGTTTTCATCAATATTTTTGCTGATAAATGGGTTTCCTAAGCATTGTAGGGCCGGAGGCTGAGTCACTGCTAGGAATGACTTCCAGGCGAGTCATGACTTTGCTAATGCTCAGTCTGACTGTAAAACAAGAGAGGGGGGTTCCTAAGTATCTGTAATAATTGCTATTAACAGCATAGATTGTTAATAGGCATTCTTCCTGAATAGTGATGTGAACTCCTAGTATAAAAAGCCATAACTCAAAAAGAATCTCCTCAGTTTTTGGAAGAAACTCCTCTCTCATAGTGACCCAAACAGCTGTGAACCCTCGATTAGGGACTCTGAGGGCCAGAGGAAGATGTCCTAAGACACTATATCTCCATCTGCTCCATCCAGATGTCTTGGTTTTCTCAGGGACTTGTGTATGTGTGTGTGTGTCTTTGTGTATGGTAGGTTTTAGCCAATCCATAGCCAAATGAAACAATAAACTTATGGACTTGGTTTATAGCATTCCATCAAGGTTTTGCCTAATTCTTAACCATTCTCCTATGGTTGGCAATTTGGGTCATTTTCAGTTATTTGTTGTTATAAATAACCCAGCAATAAACGTATTTATTCATGTTTTTCTTTTGGCATTGTATCTTTAAATAGGAAAAAAATCCCCAGGAGTGGAATTACTGAAATGAATAGCATGAAACTAAAATGTGTTGAGTGTCTACTCTTATAAGCCAGGCACTGACAGCCAATTCATATATATTAACCTTTTTCAGTCTTTAATTAAAAAATCTCAAAATAACAAGTGCACATAGTTGGAAAATCAAATAGTCAAATCCTTCGCTGCCCTCCCTTTTTCAACCCCCTAGTCCTGTGCCCTAGAGGCAACTGCCTTTTAATTTTTTGCCATTTCTTCTGGGAATTGGCAGTCACTACATAATGTGCTATTTTAAAATTATTGATTACAGACATTATATATTTACTTCCTGCTATTATAGATGAGAATTTGGCTGTCTTAAATCATCCAATACCTCCTTTCCAGCTTCCTAATGTATTTATACCAACATTTTTAGTATTTATTTATACACAATGGCTAATTTTATAATTCTATAAAAGCAGGTCACTTCAGTGCCAAGTGGTATACTATTTTTATTGTAGTATTGTATAATTAACTTAACGTTTACTATGTACTAGATACTATTTTAAGTTCTTTACATGTATTAATTCAGTTAATTCTCATCAAAACCCTATAAGGAAAGAACAAGTATTATCCATATTTTGGAATGAGGAAACTGAAAAACTGAAAGCTTAATTAACTTGCCCATGTTCATGCAGCTAGTAAGGTGCTGATCTGGGCTTTGAACATAACAATCTGACTCCACGGTCTGAACTTAACCACTATGCTACACTACCTCTGATTACTCTCCTATTCTCTACAGCTGTTATTTTTTTTAACTCATCATAAAATATACAATTATTCTATTTTATTCAGGTAATATCTTTATTATAATATTCGTATATTTTTCTTCCCACAGAGCTCTATCATTTCAGGTTTACTATTAAATACTCTCTTTTTCTTTCATTTTCTTTCTCTCCCTTTTTTTTTTTTGGTCTTTTTCTTCCGTTTTCTAGAACAATACCAACCTTTATATCATTTGTTTAAAATTTCGGCAATCAAAATTTTTCCTCTTAAGAGCTATTTACTGTTCTATGATTTTTTTTTCACAGCATCCACTTCTTGTTTAGAAAAGCAATCATTTCTCCAACTTTGCTGAGGATGCTGTTGTGATCTGGAGGGGAGAGAGAGGCTTTGCTGACTCCTGTGTTATCTCTATGTCCTCTGGAGTCATTTTTTCTCATTAATATTGACTACTCTCATGTTGGACCGTTTCTCACCTAACCACTGAGCATCCATAGTAAATGTTTTAAAGTAAGGTATGAAAGTTGACCAGAAGTGCTGTGTTTTGCAGGGTAAAGGTGTGCAAACTCTCCAAGAATGAAACCTCCTATCTCCTGCCTGGGAAGTCGAGGATAGATGCAGAGGCCCATATTCAAGAGTTTGATGGTTTCACACACAGACTTTTGATTTATCATCCCTGTTTTCAGCCCCACATTTCACTTCCACACTCTCCATACTTTATTGATCCAAGGTCAGAGTCTTGCTTGAGATCCCTTGGGCAAATCAACTCTGTTCTTATTCGCATCTCTTTATAATTTGTGTTTCTTTATCCTGCCATGCCAGATGCTTCTCCTCTGACCATTTATAGTCTTCCAGAATTTTGTTGAAACCTCTCATCCACTAATGGCCCATTCTGTTCTCTTTTTCCTTGCAGATTTGTATGCTTTTTCATCTTTTACTGT
Source organism: Equus caballus (assembly GCF_041296265.1). Lineage (NCBI taxonomy): Eukaryota > Metazoa > Chordata > Mammalia > Perissodactyla > Equidae > Equus > Equus caballus. The sequence continues at coordinate 32,999,768 of NC_091705.1, read as the reverse complement.
CATTTTAGTGGGATCTCAGGAGAGAGAGGAGATAAGTGGATGCATTAAATCTTCCACTTTTAACTAGAAGTTCACTTATGTTATTATCTAATACAGTTCTCACAATAATCGTTGATGGAGACATTATTATTGTCTTCAGATTTTCAAATACCATTTAAATATTTTTAAGGAAGGTCACACAGCTGGTAAAGTTCAGAGCCCAAATTCAAATTTAATGCAGATTCTAGAATCTATGCTCTTTCTACTCTTAGGTCGTAAAAGTGTTTATGAGTTTCGAAAGCCATTGCCAAATTATTTTCCCCAACTTGAAGAATCAACTTACAGTGCTGCTGGAATTACATAATCCTACCAGTTCCACCACAACTTCACTGAAATGGTATATTATAATTTACATTTACTTTGCTAATTTAATGGATTTTAAAAGGGAGCATATTATCACTTTGATTTGCATTTCTTGTCTTCCTGGCAAGGCAGAGTATTTTCCCATGTATTTTTATACTATTGACATTTCTTTTTTTGTGAGTTGTCTTTTTAACATCCTGTTCCTATTTACCTATGGCAGCGGTTCTCAACCAGGGTTAGTTTACCCCCTAGAGACAATACCTAGAGATATTTTTGGCTGTTAAATCTTGGGGGTGGAGGCTACCATTGGCATCTAGTTAGTGAGTAGAGGCCAGGGTTCCTGCTAAGCATCCTACAGTGTACAGGACAGACCCCCACAACAGAGATTACCCAGCCAAAATACCAATAGTGCCAAGACTGAGAAACTCTGGCTATGGGTATCTTGATAGGTTTTTTTTTTTTAATGTATGATTAGATCAGAGGTTCTCAATCTTTGTGGTTTCAAGACCCTTTACATTGTTAAAAAGTAATGAAGGTCCCAAAGATCTTTTTTTCATGTGGGTTTTATGATCAACATTTACTGTATTAGGAATTAAAGCTACATTTAAAAAATATTATAATTTGTTTAAAAATAACAAGAAACCCATTACATATTAATATAAATAACATATTTATATTTTCCCAAACAATAAAATTAAGGAGAAGAGGTGCATTGTTTCACATTTTTGCAAATATTTTTAACGTCTGGCTTAATAGAAGTTAAGTGGATTCTCAGATCTGTTTCTGCATTTAATCTGTTGTCACAAATTGGTTTGGTTGAAATAAATAAAGGAAATCTAGCCTCACACAGGTATGTATTTGGCAAAAGGAGGAGTATTTTAATAGCCTTTTAAGGTAATAGTGAACATTCTTCTTTGATAGTATGCCAAAACTCAGCAAGTGGTAGTTCCCTAAAGTTTAGTTGCAATAAAACCGTATCAGTGAGCTTTTTATACTCTGTTACAATAAAATATATCACTTTATGTTGCAATTTGAATGGGTATGTTATCCTTTCATGATTTTGTAATGTCATGCATTGGTCATTTGAAAAAATTCACTGAATTATAAAAATCTTTGAAATGTTGACACATTTCATTATACAATATCAAAATATCACATTTGCTAATACCATCACTAATCTCATCAGTAAAGTTTTTAAGTATTGGGAAACTATCAAGTTCACAATAACAAATAAAAAGACTTCCAAATTCTAGTTTCACTTGAAAGCTCAATTATGAGCAAATACTGTCAGTTTTCCTTAAATGACAGATAAATTTCATGGATTTTGAGACAATATTTACCAAATATCCAAATGTGAATAACCACCATTTGTCAGTCAGTCTTTCAAGAAAAAACAAATGGCACTTCCTTAAAAACGTGGCTAGTTTAACATGCAACTTAAACAATCACAGAAATGGTGGAGACATGATTTATTCATGCTTCTCATTGCATCACATGAATATTAAAAAGACGTACTCAAAAATTGAAATTTAATACAATTAACACTGTTTACTGCTTCATCAAGGACATTCTTAAGTAAAACTGGCATTTTTGTTTTTTATAGTGAGTGTGGTGATGAAGAATACAATGACAATCTAGCTGGGTACCACTGCTTTGATTCGTGCTAAGGCATCATCAGTTTTGCCCATTTGCGCTCAGTGCAAGTATCAACACAGTGGAAAAAGGCAAATAAAGTCTTAGGATACTTTTAAGATCATTTTGATGTTCCAGAATCATGAAAAAGAGTCTTGGGGGCCCACAGAGGTTCATAAACCACCCTTTGAGAACTGCTAGATTAGATGATTATACTTTATCCAAGGGTCTCTTTGGCTCACATGACAAACTCAGGGCAAGTCTTTCTGCGTGATGATCTCTGAAATTTGACGTTTATAAGAATATCTTGGTGAGCTTGTTCAAAGTTCATATTTCTAAGCACGTATTCATAGATTCATCGTGGGGGCCTAGAGTTCACAGGTGATTCTGTTATCGGATGGGGACATGACACCTACAGTTCCCTACACATGGGTGATTTTCAGCCCACTGCATTCCTGCAAATAACCCCATTGGTGGGTTCCATTTTCCCACAGGAAAAATGTTTTAATTGGTATTATAATTCTTCTATAGCATTTATTTGCCATTTCTGGCACTAAAATGCCAGCTATTATGATTAATTTAATGGTTAATTAATAATCATTCTACTTACCTTTTTAGAGCTTAGAAGGGCTTTTTGAGGATAATTGATTTCAGATGGTCTTCTAGAAAAGCGTTCAGAAGATTTTCACCTGACACTTTCCTTAAGCAAACGTATTTGTTGCAAGTTGATTCATCCAAGGCACCCTATTGATAACTCTTAAAAGTAGCCACTGTAGCATCTTCCTCTGTAAAAGCATCACTGTGGGTTTTAATCATGAAGTTTGGAGCCTGAACCCCTATCGAAGCCAGCCATGTTCAGCTTCATTTTTGGTCTTTGCGCTTCTCACAACATAAAGTGATTTTAGAAAACAAAAATGGCATTTCAACTGAGAACTTGGCAGGAGGGTAAAGGGGTTGCTTCCCAGGATATCTGAGGAAGAAGGCAGTATTGGGAGGCCTGGGGTGAGGGAAACAGCCTGTCTCTCCACTAGGGGACATAAAATACTTCAGCATGTTTATTTAAAAACAAAACAAAAAAAAACCCAGGAAGATTTTCAGTTCCCTAAGGTGTTCTATTTCACTTTATTGCTTTGCAAACTTTAATGTGTTAGTGAATTAACCTGAGATCTTTTAAAATACTGATTCTGATTCCGTAGATCTGGGGTGGGGCCTGAGAGCCTGCATTTCCAACTCATTCCTAGGTGATGAGAATGCTGCTGGGTCGTGGACCACTGAGCAGCAAGGCTCTGAGCATCCTTCTTCTCCTATCTGTTGCTGACTGGCACTGTTTGCTGTAAATATTCTTATTACTTAAGTCTCATAAACTGTTTTAAAGTCACTGTTTAAATGAGCTGTTCACATTAGCTAATAGAGCTGTTGGTCAGTGGTCATTGCAAACTGAGCAATCTCTCCTTCATTCATTCCTGGATTCTTCATCGACTGAAATACTTTTCAACATGAACTTGGAAAATAACACTTCTGGAGTTAGATAGGAGTGGGGTATATTTAGTAAATATTCAGTCAACATTATGCAGCAATCCATTAGGCATGGATTACACCATGTGCAGAACTCCATCCATCAAGTAAATATATGATACTACAGCTGGTTGTAACATATTACATTAAACAATCATTTTCAAAGTATTTTCATGTTCTTAATTATCTTTGATCCTCACTAAAAAACTAAAATAGTTAATATAACTTTATTTTATCATTTTAAGTGAAGTTTAATTTAGATTCATCACAAAAATTATATATGCTTATATAGAAAATATAGAAAAATTAAAAAGAAGTCATCTATTATCAATCATAAAATATTAACATTGGGGTGATTTGTTTCCCATTTTTCTTTGCCATATTAAAAAGTTAGGGAACTGACCTGGTGGTACAGTGGTTAAGTCTGCACACTCCACTTCGGAGGCCCGGAGTTCACTGGTTCTGATCCCGGGCGTGGACCTACACACCACTTACCAAGCCACGCTGTGGTAGGTGTCCCACATTTAAAGGAGAGGAAGATGGGCACAGATGTTAGCTCAGGGCCAATCTTCCTCAAAAAAGAAAAACAACAGGTTGTACATGACTTTGATCCTCTTTTACAATGTTCATCCTACTTTTCCCACATATCATAACAGTGATTACCATTTTAATGATGCTTATTGGATACTTATTCTTTTATTTCTGCAAATAATTAGCAAGTTTTCTCCACACCGGTTATTGAATACTCCTTGCAGTACTGCTGACTTATGATGCTGCCTGTGTGTGTGTTTGTGTGTGTCCCACTATACTCTTGGTTTGTCTGTACTGTTCCATTAGATCTGCCTGTCTATTGATCACCGTGTCTGCGCCACCCATTTTAATTATAGCTGTGCAAAACATTTTAATATCTAGTCCTCCTAATGATTCTTGTTGTTACAACTGTTCTTAGCTATTTTCACCCACTTATGTTCTCCTATGAATTTTAAAATCACTTTATCATGTTTCCTAAATAATCCCCTATGGAATAGTTTAAATTGTATTAAAACTCTTACTGAATCTGAAATGGTTACGTTAACATGAGCTTTCCACGTAGAAAGAGAGTAAGCCTATCCATTCGTTGAGCCTTTACTGTTTCTCAGGAAAACTACATAGGTTCCTTTATATTGATAACATCCATAGCTACCTTGTGCAAATTGTTTCTTGCTAATATTATCCTTATGGTATTTTCTGCTGTTTTTCCTCCATTTTGTTTGTTAACTGGATTTTGCTGGTATTTAGGGAAACTGTGTATGTCTGTGTATTTCACCCATCCCATTTGCTGAAACCTCTTGTGAGTTTCTTTAATTAAATTTTATTATCTTGGTTTACCAGTGTAATAATCACATCATCTGTGAATAATGATAATTCTACGTCCTCCTTTCCAATTATGGTAGCTCTTATTTTGGTTTCATGCTTTGTTGCATTGGGTAGAGCTTTGTGGGCAATGTTGCCAAATAACGTTGATAGTTAACCTCGTTGTGTTACTCTCAAACTCAGAGAATAGCCCTTCAGTACATTTCTCATATGTGTGATGTTAGTTGTAGGTTTGAAAGAGATATTTTTAAAATATGATAGAGAAAAATCTCTCTATTCTACCATTTATCTTTGTGTATCTTTTAAAATCTGAAATGGATGTTAAATTTTATCAAATGCCATTTGGCATCTATTCATATGACCATATTGGTTTTCTACTTGGTCTTATTTATGTTATTTTTCTAGATTTTCTGTTACTAAATCTATCATGTGCGCCTGAGGTAAATGACCTGTTTATGGGAACCAATTTAATAGTATATTAGAGGAATAATTTGCAACAGTTTCAAATGCTTTCCCTCTTTTTCTGTCTTATGTAATTGTTTATATATCATGAGAATTATCAGTTGTTAAAAGATTGAAAGAACTCATTGGAAAAGCCATCTGGCTTCAGTGTTGTTTATTCTAATTTTCTTTTTATGGAATGCTTAATTAATTTATTGTCATTCTTTTGTGTTTAATAATAAAGGCTTTTCAAATTCCAAAAATAGGTTTGGTCCTATCCCATTAGCATTAAACATCATTGTTCTTATCATAATAGTTTCTGAAGAGTATGAAATTGTGATTTTGATTTATTATTTGATGTCAGAGTTACTTAGGAAAGTTCTTATTTTCCCCAGTTGGAAGATTTTATTTGTTTAGAATTTTGGTTTAGTAATTTCTAGTTCTATCTCATTATACAGAGAGACTATAGTGTATACCTTTACTTGTACAAAGGCATTATTGATTTTTGTGTATGCGTCTTGTTATTTTTATCCTCACTACCAAATATGATCTCTTAAATATCAAAATACTGTTTCCTTCTCTGGCATATTTTCTGGAAGTAGCTTTTCTAATTTGTTGTTTTATTTTTTATTCTTGTATTTAGACATTTCAAACTTACACAAAGACACATCTATCTTTTTTTTCTATCTTTTGTGAGTTGTTCTATTGTCAAAGCTTAAAAAGATTGTTTTCCACTCAAGATTATTATTATTTTTTAATTTTAAACCTACAAGATGTTCCAAGAATAGTACAATAAACATCCATATATCCTTCCCCCCAGATTCACGAGTTGTGAACATTTTGCCATATTTACTTTATCCCTCTTTTTCTTCTCTCCCAAATGGTTACTAGGTTAGTTACAGTAATCATGACACTTCAAAACCCCCAGTTTGTATTTCCTAAGAAAAAAGGCCATTTTCCTACATAGCTGTTATACAATCTTCACACTCAGGAAGATTGAAATTGATATAATCCCAGTATCTAATATATAGTTCATATTCAAGTTTCCCCAATTGTCCCAATTAATTGTCCTTTAAGGCTTCTTGTAATCCAATCTAGGATCCAATCAAGGATCAGACATTGCATTTGAGTGCTATCAGCATCCTGAAAATTTTCAATAAATAAATTAAATTTTGAACCATTGGAATGTAATGTGGTTTATCATATGTGGTGAGGTCTTAAATTTGATGCTTTTTTGTCACAATTATGGAATTTTATCAATGCTATTTATTGATAAAATTTTCTACTTTCCATTGATTTTTGTTGCTTCTATTTCTATATGTAAAATTCACATCCATACACATACACATCTGTCTCATTTTCCTTTGTTAAAAAAAAAAGTTCTTAAGTGTATTTCCTATTTTAAACAAACCAACCAAAATAATCCCATTGAAATTAGTGGAATTTCCAAGTAAAGTTCATCTACATCTTTAGGGCTCCCAAATGTCACCTAGCTGGCCTCATATTTTATATAATTTGCTTTTTCCCAAAGAAAAGATATCAATTTGGCAAGAATTGACATCTTTACAATATGTGATGCTTTCATCCATGACTTCAGAATTTCTATTTATTCATCTTCAGTTCAGCACAATTATTAAACACCCACTCTGCCAAGCCTTGTGCTAGAGACTGGAGATATTATTTTATATCATTCAATATAGATTTGGGTTTTTTTCTTCCCATGTCAGTCCTGTACATTTCTTGTGTACATTTCTTTGTGTTATCCATAACTATTTTTCAAGGACTTTATTCTAAAAGGATTTTTCCATTACATCTTCTAGCTTTTTTTTCCCCATGGTGTACAGTTTATTTATCTCTATCTTCTATCAAACCACTTTACTGAATTCTTTTATTAATTTTAAAAGTCTTTCAGTTGATTCTCTTCAATATATTAGGTCACAGTCATATTATCTACAAATGATGATAAATTGCTTTCCTTTCTAAAATGGGTATCTCTTCTGTTTTGTGCCTTATTGCATTGGCCAGAATTATCCCATTTTAGATGCAAGTCCTGGAGGTAAAGTGACTTGCTCAGCATGTCAGACAGAGCTAGCAAGAGGTAAAGCCAGGACTAAAACCTCAACCTTGCTTTTTTAGTTCAGCACTGCCTTAGGAAAAGTCAGCAAATCAAGGTCATCTATCCAAATATCGCCTAACTGGCCCCATATATATCCAGTTGCTTTTTCCCAAAGGAAAGTTGACAGTTGCAATGCTTACAGTGCTCTCTTAAAATGACTTGACCTCTTAGGTGCATGCTTCTGCACACGCACATGCACACACACACACACACACACACACACACACACAGAGTGTGCTTTATGATGATAAATGATAGGGAGAAAAGTTACACAGGGAAGTGTAGTAGGGTATGTTGGGGTTAGGGTTGCTATTTTAAATACAGCTGTTAGGTAAGACTTCACTGGCAGAGGTGAAGAAGCAAGCCTTCCAAGGGTTGTGTATATCTGAGAGAAGAGCCTTCCAAGCATAGAAGATAGCAAACACGAAAGCCTTGAGATGGGAGGACGCCAAGGATGTTAAGGAACAGCAAAGAGGCCAGTGTAACTGGAGAAGAATTGGAAGAGATGAGGACAGAGAACTCACAAGAGAGGACCTTGTAGACACTGTAAAGAGGCTGCCTTTTACTCTAGGTAAGGTGGGAGCCATAGGAGGGTTTTGAGCACAGGAGTGCCATGACCTGAGTCATGTTTTTAAAGGGTCACTCTAGCCACTGTTTTAAGAATAGACTCTTGGGGGCAAGAGCAGAAACAGGGAGACCAGTTGGGAAGATATTGCAGTAATCCAATCAAGAGCTGATGGGGGCTTAGCCAGGGTAGTAGCTGTGGAGGTGAGGGAAGCAGTCAGATTCCGGGTATATGTTGAAATTAGAACCATGGGAGTTGCTTATGGATGTTGTTATGAACAGGAGAGGACCCAAGATTGAGGGAAAATATGCAAGGGTAATAGCTAGGTCTTCTGCATTTTAATTTAAAATATATCTCAACCCAAGTACATGCTCAATTAAAAAATTTATACTTCTTTTAAATATTGAAGAAAAGGATATTATCATCAGATGGTTGTCTGGTTTCTTCTTATAAGATTTCCTTTGCTTTCATCTGATAATAAATAAAACTTAATTTGAACTCCTCGGTTGAATTGTTATGGTCTCTTTACACAACAGGTATTTCTTCCTTTCAACTTCTGTTCCAAATCCACTTTTAAATTTATCAAGTGCGATTCAATCATAGGAGAAAGATCTAAATGGCAAACAAGGCAAATCTTTGTTGTCTGGTTTGATAACACTATAATAATAATACTTGTGCATGTAGCAATTGTGATGGCTCCAGGCAACTTTTATAGAGCCGTTTACTCTACAGAAAGCACTTTCTATCCTGTAAGTGCCCCCTTCTCTGAATCATCCCTATTAATATCTGTCTCCCTCATCTTGGTTCTGAGCTCCTGGTACCCAGGGGCCATGTTACATTCAAGTTTGCACCTGCTACACTGTAGTTAATAAAGAAATAAATGAATAAGTACATGAAAAACAGGCGAAGGGGCACTAGGTCACACAGCTAGTCAGAGGCCAAGCAAAGATGCACATGCTTGTGCTCTGATGCTAAACTGAAAATGTATTCCTCTCCCCATTTCCTTGCCTCCTCTAAGGGCTATTGTGACTACGCAAATAGTGAATAAAAACAGGATTTCCCGTAGCCTTGGAATAAAGATTGGCTAACTAAGACATATCATTGTAAATTTCAGCTCCATAATTCCAAATGACCTTTAATATGGGTAATGTAATTGAAAAGCTAGATCCTGTTGGGGATTGTAAAGCTCACACTTGTTTCTTAGCCTGTCTTGTATAGTAACACTGAAGGTTTATCATAGCATTTTGGTATTAAAATGTGTGCATAGTTGAATGCTAAAGCAGAGACTTTTGAAGGGAGAAAGAAATCCAAGATTATTCAGTCTGTTTCTCTCATTTCTTTAACAGCTTTATTGAGGTGAAATTTACATACCATAAAATTCACCCATTTTAGTGTACAATTCAATGGTTTTCAGTAAATTTATAGGGTTGTGCAACCATCACTACAATCTCATTTTAGAACATTTCCATCACACCATAAAATACACTATGCCCAAGTGCAGTTGATTCCTGTTCCCACCCCGATTCCCAGGCAATCACTAATCTGATTTCTTTCTCCATAAATTTGCATTTTCTTGACATTTCATATGAATGGAGTCATACAATATATAGTCTTTTGCATCTAACTTCTCTCATTTAGCATAATGATTTTGAGGTTCATCCGTGTTGTAGAATATATCAGTAGTTTATTTTATTGCTGAATACTCTTTCATTATGTGGATATACCACATATTGTTTATTTGCTCACCAGTGGATGAACATTTAGATTGTTTTAATATTTTGGCTATTGTGAATAATGCTGCTATTAGCATTTGTATACAAGTCTGTATAGACATACTTGGGTAGACACCTAGGACTGGAATGGCTCAATGAATGGTAGTTTTATGTTTACCATTTTAAGGAACTTCTAGATTATTTTCCAAAGTGACTGCACCATTTTAGCTTCTCACAGCAATGTATGATGGTTCCAGTTTTTCCATACCCTTGCCAACACTTGCTATAGTCTGTCTTTTTAGTGCTAGCCATTCTAGTGGGGGGTGTGCTGGTTTCTCATTGTGGTTTTAATTTACATCTTCCTAAGAACTAATGATGTTGACCATCTTTTAATGAGCTTATTAGTCACTTGTATTTCACCTTTAGTGAAATGTCTAAACAAACCTTTTGCCAATTTCTTAATTGGGTTGTTTGTCTTCTTATTATTGAATGGCAATGAATCATTAAGAATCTTAGATATGTCTTATTGTACATATAATTTGCCAGTATTTTCTCTCAATGTGTAGCTTGTCTTTTCATTTGCTAAATGGTGTCTTTTGAAGCCCAATTTTTAAAAAATTCTAACGACACCCACTTTATCTTTTCCCCCCATTAATAGATCATGCTTTTAGTGTTGTATCTACACACCCTTTTCCTAATCCAAGATAATGAAAAGTTTCTCCTATGTTTTCTCCTAGAAGTTTTATAGTTTTGTCTCTTGCATTTAAAACTATGATCCGTTTTCTGTTAGTTCTTGTGTATAGTGTGAATTCAAATTTAGATTTTTGTGTGAATCTAGATTATAGTGTGAATAGGCAATTGACCCATCTTCATTTCCTGAAAATATTACTCTTTTACCATGGAATTGTCTTGGCATCTTTGTCAAGAGTTAATTGACCGTAAATGTAGTGGTTTCTTTCTGGAATCTCAGTTATCTCTCATTGTTTTATAAGTCTATCCTATGCCAGTGCCACACTGTGTTGATTTTCATGAGTTATGAAATCAGGGACTGTAAGTCCTCTTTGTTCTTATTTAAAAAAATTTTTTTCTATTATGGATCATTGCATTTCTGTATTCATTTTAGCATCAGCTTGTTAGTTTTTGCAAAGTCTCCTGGGATTCTAATAAAGATGGCATTAAATTTATAGATAAATTTGGTGAGAATTGCCATCTTAACAATATTGACTATTCCGGTCCATGAACATGGAATGTCTCTCCATTTATTTAAATTTTCTTCAATTTTGGGGGGCTATGTTTTGTACGTCTCAATGTACAAGTATTTCACTTCTTTAAATTTTTTTCTAAGTGTTCTTTTGATGATACTGTGAATGGAATTGTTTACTTAATTTCATTTTCAGACTGGTCTTTGCTAATAATAAAAAAAACAATTGAGGGGCTGGCCCCATGGTGTAGTGGTTAAGTTTGGCATGGTCTGCTTTGGCAGCCCAGGTTCGCAGGTTCAGATCCCGGGCATGGACCAACACCACTCGTCAGCCATGTTGTGACAATGACCCACATACAAAGTAGAAGAAGACTGACATAGATATTATCTCAAGGCTAATCTTCCTCACCAAAGAAAATGCAATTGATTTTTGTATATTGGTCTTGCATCCTTGTTGAAATTTGTGATTAGTTCTACTTAGGGGGTGTGTGTGTGTCTATTTATATGTGTGTATGTACTCCTTAGAATTTTCTACATACAGCATCATGTTATCTGCAAATGAAAACTTTTACTTCTTCCTCTCCGATCTGGGTGCTGTTAATTAATTAATTAACTAGTTTCCCTGGCTAGAATCTCTAGTACAGCATTGCACAGACATCCTTGCCTTGTTCCTGATTTTAGAGGGAAAGCATTCACTCTTTTACCCTTGAGTATGATGTTACCTTTATATGTTTCGTAGATGGGCTTTATCAAGTTTAGATAGTTCTTTCTGTTCATAGTTTATTAGTCCTTTTTAGCATAAATGTGCATTGGATTTTGTCAAATGTTTTTTCTGAATCTGTTGAAATTATCATTTAGTTTCTTCCCTGTATTCTAAATCTACACTGTATTGCATTAACTGATTTTTAAATATTAATTCAGCTTTGCATTCCTGAGATAAATCTCAATTAGTTATGGTGTATAATCTTTTTTATATGTTGCTAGATTTAGTTTGCTAATACTTGGTTAAATATTTTTGGGTCTATATTTATGAAGGATAATGCTGTAGTTTTCTTTTATTGTAATGCATTTCTCTGGTTTTAATATCAGGGCCTCAAAACGAGTCAGGATGCGTTCCCTCCTCTGCTATATTCTGCATAAGTCTGTGAAAAATCAGAACCTTTTATTCTTTAAATGTTGGATAGACTTCAGTGAATGGTCTGGGATTTTTTGAAGGAAGAATTTTAATTAATAATTTGGTTATTTTACTTGCTATAAACATATTGAAATTTTCTATTTTTTCATGAGTCAGTTTTGATAAGTTGCATCTTTCTAGGAATTTTTTCATTTCGTCTAAGTTGTCTAAGTTTTTTGGCATAGAGTTTTTCATGGGATTTCCTTATAAATTTTTAAATTTCTGTGGGGTCAGTGGTGATGTCTCCTCTTTCTTCCTTGATTTTGGTAATTTGTATCATCTCCCTTTTTCTGTTGGTCAGTGTAGGTAAAGTGTTGCCAATTATGTTGATCTTTTCAAAAAAGCCAGCTTTTGTTTCGTTGATTTTTCACTTTTGTTTTGATGTCTTCTCTTGCGCTGATTTATATGCTAATCTGTATTCTTTTCTTCCTTCTGATTCTTTGGAGTTTAGTTTGCTCTTATTTTTCTTCTGTCTTAAGGTAAAAACTTAGATTATTGATTTGAGGTCTTTCTTCTTTTCTAAATAGATGTTCAAAGCTGTAAAACTTTTTCTAATCACTCCTGAAATTATTGTTGACAATATTTTCCAGTTTAATCGTTGCTTTTCAGAGAGAGAAAATGCTGAGCTCCTCACTTCACTGTTCAAGAAAGCCTACATCATAATTTTTAAATATGAGAAGTTGAGGCCCATAGAGGTTATTTTATATTGGATTCTTCCAGAAGCTGACTCAAGGGTCGAGGATTTGAATGCAAGTGGTTTATTAAGGGGATGGTCCCTCTAAAAAGCAGTAAGGGGCAGAGGGAAGCAGGAAGGAGAAGATTAAGAAGCCAAACAAGTGTGTGATCCTGTGGGGAGACCTGAAGAGTGAATTACACCTTGACTAAGGTCCCCCGTGGGGCGAAAGAGCGGGACTTTTTCACTTCTGCCCACGGCAATCACTGGCAACCTCCAGCCTAACATTGAGTATGAGTGTAAACTGGAGAAGAGCAGGACTTAAATTCTCAGTCCCTCTTTACCAGCAAAGGAGGCTTCAGTACTTTCAGAATTCCACAGTGCCCTCATTAACAGCAAAGCACACAGAAGCTGGGTGATGCACACATAGAACCGGAAAGAGAGATTAAGAAAGACAGTAACTGTATCCTCTTGTGAGACTAACTGAGTTGCCCAAGGTCACACAGCTAAGTATTAGCAGATCTTGTACTAGAAGCCAGGCTTATAAATGCTAATACTGTGTTTTAATCAACTTTGTTAGAAATCCACTAAAGATGTGTTGCCTGAGTCCTTGTCTTATTAAACAGATTTTGTGTACTGTGGATTAACCTTTTTTGATTGCTAAAGGCATTGCTATCTTTATAGGAATCAACTCTAACGCCAGTTGTTACTGTCTGGGATCTTTCTCCATAGTTGTTTTGGTCATCAGCAGACCATGGGGTAATCTAGGAAAATATAGAGATAAAGCAGCTTCCTGCTATTTCAGGAAGTTATATTAACCTAATGAAGTACAGAGATTGCGTAAGAGAGAACAAAGTTAAACAAACCTCAATAGTGAGTGCATTTACACATGTTCCCGTAGATCACTGTCAGGACTAGGAACAGCCAAGATCTGTATGTTCCTTTAGATCACGCAGTCAAGTAACATTTGGAAGAAAAAGTATTAGCAGACCATGCAATAATTAGTCAGTGTGTTTGAGTTAAGACGTTACATCTTTGACTATTTTCAGCAGTACCAATATTAAGCCTTCTTGGTTTGTTTTTTTTTGAAGAAGAAGATTAGCCCTGAGCTAACTACTGCTAATCCTCCTCTTTTTGCTGAGGAAGACTGGCCCTGAGCTAACATCCATGCGCATCTTCCTCCACCTTATATGTGAGACGCCTACCACAGCATGGTGTGCTAAGCGGTGCCATGTCCACACCCATGATCCGAACCAGCAAATCCCAGGCCGCTGAGAAGCAGAACGTGTGAACTTAACCACTGCGTCACTGGGCCGGCCCCCCAATATTAAGGCTCCTTAATATTGATTGACAAAGAGTTGACAAATTTGCTAAGTCATTAGACCTCCTAGAATAAAGATACATGCTATTGAGAGACTTTTGCGTATAATATTAAAATTTTATTTACAAACCAATCAAGTTGGCTGTAAGATAAATATCTACAAATGAAAGGCTTCCCCTCATTGATTTCCAGTATTAAATCAGAGATTGTTCCTGAAGAAGAAAAGAATGATAAAAGATTTACCAACGTTTAGTTTATGATTGCATTAGAGTGATTGGCTAATGAGAACACTTTTTTCTCTTTTCTCTACTTTTCAGGTTTTATAAAATGTTATTTTATTTTCCTTGACATAAAAAGAATTTTTTTTAAAAAAAAAAGTTGATTATTTGGTGGGGTGGGATAAAGATGATGGCTCAACTTTTGGTGTGCTGAAAAGCAGTATAGCCTTTTGGTTAAGACTGAGGGCTCAGGAATCAGACCACCTATGTTCAAATCCTATCTCTACCACTCAAATAGCAATGTGACTCTGAGTAAGTTTCTGAACCTCTCTGTACTTCATTTCTCTTATTCTGTCTGAATAAGATAAGAATATCTGCCTCATAGAGTTATTGTAGAGGTTAAGTGAAAGAATAATGTGTGAGATGAGCTTAACCTAGAGCTTAGTAGATAATAATTGCTCATTAAACATTTTCTGGTGGATGAAGTAATCATTGCAATACACAGCAGTGGGAGATATGACAAAAGTATGGATAGAGAGCTATGGGAACAGAGGAAGGAGAAACTAGCTCTGATTTGCAAGGCAAGAGAGGCTCCTCAGAAAGAGCCGTATTTGAGTCATGGTTGGACGAGGAGTTCTCAAGATGGAGAAAAAGGGAAAAGGTGTCGTAGGAAGATAGAACAGCATATAGAATGACACTGAAGCATGTGTGAGAATTGATGTAAATGTACACTTAAAATTCATTTTGTAAATGCACTTGTTTAATAAGTACTTAGTGAACAACTGTTACATGTTCAGCAGGATGTTGGAAGCTGGGGATGCAACAATGAACTAAACAGCAAGATCTCAGGCCTCATAAAGTTCACTGACTATTAGCGTGCAGGCAGTAAGTCAGTAAATAAATAATCAGACATATTTCAATTGTGATGAAAGCTATAAAAGAAATAAATCAACGGATGTGATAGACAATGACTCAAGAACACTGGTAATTATGAATAAATGCTTTGTGGATTGGAGTGACTCAAATAAATGATTTTCAACAGCATAAGAATGTTGGAGGGGGTGCAACAAAGGTATAAATATCAGATTCACCTTGTGATTTCATAGTTTCACATTAGGACCATCTGGAGAGCTTTTTTAAAAAAGTACTGATGCTGAGGTCTCACCCCTAAAGATTCTGATTCAGTTGGTCTGGGTTGGAGCCAAGGAAGAGCATTTTTTAAAAGCCTGCAGGGCAATTAGAATGTGCAGCTAGAGTTGGGAACCACTGATCTTGAGCAACACCCTTATGATTCCCTGCCCTCACTTGATAAATCAGTGATGGTCTCAACAAAATACTGGGGAACAGAATTCATTAAAAGATTCATGGTTGATCAAATGGGATTCATCCCTTGCATGCAAGGGTGGTTCAACATACACAAATCAATGAATGTGATACATCACATTAATAGAATAAAAGATAAAAATCGTATGATCATCTCAATAGATGCAGAAAAAGCATTTGACAAAATTCAATATTCATTCATGATAAAAAAAAAAAATTCAACAAATTGGGTATAGCAAGAACATACCTCGACATAATATGTCAAGTCCATAGCTGACATCGTGCTCAGTGGTGGAAGGTTGAAAGTTTTTCTCTAAGACCAGGAACAAGACAAGAGTGCCCACTCTAACCACTCCTATTCAACATAGTACTTGAAGTCCTAGGCGAGTAATCAGGCAAGAAAAAGAAATACAAGGCATACAAATTGGAAAGAAAGAAGTAAAATTGTCTCTCTTTGCAGATGACATGATCTAATATATAAAATTCCTAAAGACTCCACCAAAAAACTAGATAGAACTAATAAAATAATTCAGTAAAGTTACAAGATACAAAATCAACATACAAAAATCAGTTGCATTTCTATATGCAAACAATTAATTATCTGAAAAATAAAGAAAACAATCCCATTTATAATAGCAACAAAAAGAATTAAATACTGAGGAATAAATGTAATTAAGGAGATGGAAGATCAGTACAATGAAAAGTATAAAACACTGACGAAAGAAATTGAAGAAGACCCAAATAAATGGAAAGATATCCTGTATTCATGGATCGGAAGAATTAACATTGTTAAAATGTCCATACTGCCCGAAGCCATCTATAGTTGTAATGCAATCCCTATGAAGATTCCAATGGCGTTTTTCACAGAAATAGGAAAACAATCTCACAATTTGTATGGAACCACAAAAGACCCTGAGTAGGCAAAGCAATCCTGAGAAATAAGAACAAAGCTGGAAGCATCACACTTCCTGATTTCAAACTATATACAAAGCTATAGTAATCAAAACAATATAATAGTGGCATAAGAACCTACACATTTAGACCAATGGAACAGAATTAAGAGCTCAGAAATAAATCCATGAATATATGGTCAACTAATATTCAACAGAGGAGCCAAAAATCCTCAATGGGGAAAAGATAATCTCTTCAATAGTGTTGGGAAAACTGGATAGTCACGTGGAAAAGAATGAAACTGGACCCCTATCTTATACCATTCACAAGAGTTAGCTTGAGATGGATTAAAGATTTAATGTAAGATCTGAAACATAAATCTTTTAGAAGAAAACGTAGGGCAAAACTTTCTTGACTTTGGTCTTGGCTTTGACTTAATGGATATGGCACCAAAAGCACAGCAACAAAAGCAAAAATAAAAGAGTAAGACTACCTCAGACTAAAAGTCTCTGCGCAGCAAAAGGAACAGTAAACCAATTGAAAAAGCAAACTACAGAACAGGAGAAAATATTTGCAGACTACATATCTGATAAGGGGTTAATATCCAAAAAATATAGAAACTCCTACAACTCAATAGCAAAAATCCAAATAATCTAATTTAAAAATAGACAAAGGACCTGAATAGACTTTTTTCCAAAGAAGATATTCAGTTGGCCAACAGGTGCGTGAAAAGGTGCTTAACGTCACTAATCATCAGGGAAATGCAAGTCAAACCACAATGAGATGTCACCTCCCACCTGTTAAAATGGCTGTTATCAAAAAGACAAAAGATAACAAGCGTTGGCAAAGATGTGGAGAAAAGAGAACCCTTGTACACTGTTTGTGGAAATGTACACTGGTACAGCCATTATGGAAAGCAGTATGGAGCTTCCTCAAAAAATTAAAAATAGAACTACCCTGTGATCCGGCAATCTCACTTCTGGGTATATATCCAAAGGAAATGAAATCAGTATCTCAAAGAGATATCTTTACTCCCATGTTCATTGCAACATTATTCACAATAGCCAAGATATGGAAACAACCTAAGTGTCCATCGATGGATAAATAGATAAAGAAGGTGTGATATGTTATAGACAATGGACTATTATTCAGGCTTAAAAAAAAGGAAATCCTGCCATTTGCAACTACATAGATGAAGCTGAAGAAGATTATGCTAAGTGAAGTAAGCTAGACACAGAAAGACAAATACTGCATGATCTCACTTATATGCGGAATCTGAAAAAGCCAAACTCATGAAAGTGGAAAATAGAATGGTGGTCATCTGGGGCTGAAAGGTAAAGGAAATGGGGAGATGTTGGTAGAAGAGTTATGCGGGATGAATAAGTTCCGGAGATCTGTATGATACTGTATTTTACACCTGAAATTTGCTAAGAGAGTAGATCTTAAGTGTTCTTTCTCACGCAGTGGTAACTATATGAGGTGGTACATATGTTAATTAGCTCAATGGTGGTAATTATTTCACAGTGTATACATATATCAAAACATCACATTGTACACCTTAAATATATACAATTTTTATTTGTTAATTATACCTCAATAATGCTGGAAAACCCACTCACTGAAAATGAACTCATAGAAACAGAAAGCAGATTGGTGGTTGCTAGGGCTGGTTGGTGGTCAAAGCTACGAACAAAATTTTTAAAACCTTGAGTTAAATTTATGTGAGTTAAATTTAGTGTGGTGTATCAATTTACCACATTAGAAAATAAAACTGAGAAATTTTTAAAATATTTATTAATTTAAAAAATATAAATAAAAATAATTTTATTTAAACTAATAGTAGTAAATTCCATTACATGTTAACATAAACGAAAAATTTTTGTGAAAAACAATTATTTTCCAAAACAAAAATGATTGAGTGAGAAGTATAGTACTGTTTTACATTTTTGCTAATCTCTAGTGTGTGGTCTACTACAATGCTGCTAGATTCCCTATCTGCTTCCTAATTCAAGATTGAATTTTGCTTGGTTGAAGTATATGAAGAAAATCCAGCCTCATACAGTTACAAAATCTTGTAGCTTTTTAAGAACTTCACAGTGCGCTTCTGAAACACTGAAGTTGCTAAAGGTAAATAACATCTTAGTGCTTTTCTGAAAAGAGTTTTGACCTTGCAGATCACCTGAACGGGTCTCAGGAGGCTGGGTGGGCTTCCGCTCCCTACACTGGGCCCCCATGGCTACTCGATCACATTCAGATGCCTGCGTTGCTCTGCCCTATCTCAGGCTTTAGGACTGAATTGTTTGGGAAGGAGCTGGAGCAGGGCAGTACAGAAATCTTAAACTTTACTTGTAAGTATTGAGGTCGGTTGTGGTATTGATTAGTTAATTCTGGAACAATTTTATGTGTATTATGTGAGTCTGTGAGTAAAAATTTTGATGTTGGAAACAAAGATTCTTACTGTAGGAAAAAGGAAAAACAAATAAGGAATGGGGAAGGTGAGGAAGAATCTTCTGTTAATGGATTTGAATTGGCAATATCAGTATGAACTAATCAGTATGAACTCATGATGTTTAAAAAATATTTTTCGTACTTTTATCCGATAGAAGGATATAGAAGCAATGGTGCCACAGTAGCAATGAGCTCACTGGTTGCCCATATCTTGCCTTCTGAACTCCTCCTTTGGAAAAATGCCTGAGTACAGTCCTGGGAAAGGGGGGCATAGGTGAGCCTTGAACACCTCATGGTGCCAGCAGGCAAAGGTGTGCGCAGTGACCAGTGGGACCACCAAAGGATGTGGGAGCTGCCTGGAGGGGCTCCTACTGAATTTAACCATTTTTATTTTACTATTACTTCAATATTTTATATTTATTAACTCCTTGTACAAGTGTTTCTTATTCAACTATAAAAGTAAAACAGATTTCCAAATAAATATTATAAAAGAAAGCAAATAAAAATCAGTGATGGAGAAGTCACTGTGACTGATGGGATGTCACCATATGCCTCAGCTGAATGAGGCTGGAAACAAAGGTTGGAAAATATCTTGCCCAACTGGATCTCTGCTCTTATGCAAGTCCCATGTGGTCATTGGTCGCAAGTGTCCTCTAGGGAGACTGCTGGTGCCTACTCACAGCCCCTCATCTCCCCTTTCCTGCAATGTACCCATCCCCCAGCTTCTGTGTGCTTTGATACAAATGGCTTTCAGCTGTGACCTTCTACAAAGGGTTGCCACTAGGCTACCAGAGCCACCTTGTCTGTCCCACACACAGAATTAGGAGTGCCTGGGATCTTATGTCTCTGCAGGGGAGTGTATAACCAATAACTGATTGGTATTGGAGGCCCAAAAGCCCTTGGCTTGAGATGAGACAAACTCTGGGACACAGCTTATGCTCCAGACCTCGATAGGGGATCAGGCTGAGGCTGGCACTTTGCCTGAAATCACATTCATGCTTGGCTTCCTCCCCTTCTCTCAGCTTCCCCCACTCCCTTACTGGTTTCTCCTGGATCCACTTCCTTAACACATAATTTGCATTGAAACTTTGGTTCAAGATCTGTTTCTGGAAGAACTTGATCTAAGACAAGCCTATTTCTGGGAGAACATGTGCCCAAATGTGCCCCTTTCTGAAGTCAGGCAATCTTCACCTGTGAACTACAGGTGTGAACTACACCTGTGAACTTCACCTGTGAACTACACCTGTGAACTACCTCTGTCATCTGAGATCAACATTCTGAATGGATATAGCCCCTGGCTGGAGGCATCTGCTCTAGATATAAAAAGGAGGTCACAGGATGTGTTAATGATGGATGGATGGCTCTGATAGGTCCCTGGTCCCTCTCAGAGAAGCAAGAGTCATCATCCAAACCATTAGTTCAGGAATCAGAAGGAGCATGATGGTCCAGTGTCAGGGTTCTCTAAAGCCTGCAGAGGAATTCCTGCAAGTTTTGCTCTTAAAGGAGTCTGAGGCAACTGTCCTCTATAGGCTTGGGGGTCTTGGGACGTGGGACCAGACTAGAATGTTCTAGTCTAATGAGACATTGAAACTAAAGGATGGAAGTTGCCACAAGCCTGGGTCTGAAAAATTGGGGAGAACAGGATGGGAGTAAGTCACTGTAGCAAAGAGGATGAACAATGGATATGGAAGTATTGAAGCGAGGAAACCAAAATCAGGGAGGTGACAGAAAGTAGAAAGTCTCCTTGACCTGATGAGTTGAGGTGGGGCTGCAGCATATCTTGCAGGGCCCTCCAAACAGAGACCCTCAGGATAAGTTACACAGAAAATATGGTTATAAATGTCCATCTTCTCATTGAGAATGATAAAGTGGGTGTCATAGGAGGGGAAAATGGGTGAGTAAATGCTATATGTTGTGAGGTGAGCATTTTAAGTTATTCTTCTCTCATACTATCAGGACTTTTATACTAAAAGAAAATCCTTTCTCTTTACAAATTATCCTAAATAATTTATTGCAACCACTTCTTTTGCCCTGGAGATATGATTTGGGGAGGTTATTTTCATTTAGGTATGATTTTATCATTACCAGCAAACTGAAAAGAGGTTAGGTAAATGTATTTTCAAGACAGTGATGATAAGAATGAATTTACCATGAGAAACAAAAATAATACCCACTTTTTTGTTTCTTGCTCCCACCCCTTCCTAAAGTGTGTGTGTCAGGGAAGGAAAGTTGCATAGCTTGCACGTGCCGTTTCTTCTCTCCTCCTCAATCAGAGTTCCCTGATCTTTCAGAGATGCTGGATCCACTGGCAAAACAATTTATATGACAAAATGGTTCATGGCTTTCTGGTTGCAATTGCTGATTTGCCTCTGAATGGACAAGCTGCAGATGCAGTGGGCCTGGGGGAGTTTCTGGGTGTACTTTGGCACATTAATCCCAATTGTATGTGAATCATGTGTTGACAACACAGTTTAACCCAAAATATATCCTTTGCTAGTCTTTGTGATTTCAGATGAGGCTGGGTGGAATAGAGCTAAGCAGTTTAGGCCACCAAGTAAAAAATGTTCTTAAGGCTCTTTGTACATTTTGTTGATTTATGGAAAAAAAAGTAGGAAAGTAAAGAAAAAGAAAGGATGCTGAACTATGAATGAAAAGTCTGAGTTTATACTTTGGCTGCAGTTTAACACTCATGAGGTACTCAACCTCTCAGCCTCAGCATCCTCATCTGTAATCTGGCTGTTGAGTGTGGTTGGATTGACAAGTGAGTCCTCAATAATCAGATTGGTGGGGAGGAGAGAATGGGGGGGATACAAGCCAACCCCTGGAGAGATGTTGTGCCTCCCTCTGTAGCCCTTGGCAGCATTCACACCTGTCAGAGCCCAACGAAGACCCACTGCCTGGCTGTCCATGACTACAGAATTTCATGCCAGTCATGGGCAGTACTCTGGCCAGCCTTGTCACTCTTCTTGATCCATCCCATTGTAGGAAGAGAAGGGACAACAGAAAGTGATTCTAGGAGTGGGACCCAGCCCCAGAGAAACTCCAAAGGCTTTGGGTTCTCATTTTAGAAGGTAAAGACGACAGAAGGATTCAAGGGTGGCATGAGAATTCTGGACTGAGAAATGAAGACAGAAGTCTTCTGAAGTGGACAGGATTAGCCAAAGTGGTGGTTAGGGATAGAATGGGCCTCAGGGGAAAGCAGGGGCCCACAGCTTTTTTCAACCCCTGCTCCTAGGGATGAGACTGTTGGTCCCTCCCAACCAGGCCAGGAAGGCATGAGGACTGGACAGGTCGAGTGCCCCTCAAACTCAATGCAGAGTATTTTAGGTGCTATGCTAGCCTCAACAGTTGAACTCAAGAGTCATTGCTTCTCCCCTCTTTACTGCCTTTTGCCCTTTCTTTCATAGATTAGAGTCCCAGGAGTAATGGGCCCTCAACAAGTAGAGCTACAGGTCCTTAGCACTCTAGCTGCATTCAAAGCTTTCCTTGAGATTGTTGTTATATGTAAAGCAATGCAGGTCCTGAAAACCCTGTTGTAGGTACTCCTCCACTTCCACCTGGTGTCCTCTAGGTTTGGATCCTCTGTGCTGCTTTTCAGACTGTTTTGTACTTAGCTTTCATGACAAACATAAGTGATTGTACTGTTGAGAAAGACCCCAGAGTTGAAAGGAAGTGAATGTTGAAGCCATAATTTAATTTAAGCCATTATTGACTTCAGCTTTATGAACATATGTAGATGTCATACACACATGCACATACACACACTTTTGAATGTTAGACACATGCTCCCAGATGTCATACACACTTATTTAGGTGTCCAGACACTCAGGTAAGTCACATTAATCTGGATGTTACACCCACTCATTCAGAGAGTACATATGTTTGCTCAGTTTTCAGACACCCAGGTCCTACAGATGCTCATTTGGATGTTGTGCACACTCAGATGTAGTACACACTCCCAGAGAGATTGGCCACATTCACCCCTGTGTCACTTACATGCACTCTGGACTCTCAGCTTCTCATTTTGATGTGCACGTTGGACAGCAGGCATGCCCATTGAGCTGTCTGCTCACCCCCACTCAGATATCATACTCCTCTAAGTGTGGCATACACTCACATGCCCATCTGTCTCCCATCTGTGTTGCTGACCATCCCCATGATCAAAAGGATTCAGAAGAAGACTTACCATGTTCAGTGTGTGATGTTTCCTTGGGAAAGTCCCTCTGTAGCCTTTTATCCCTAATGAAATAATTCTGTGCCTCTTTCTTCACCCAAGTTGTGCTTCTTAACCAAGTGTCTTTAGATAGTCTGATTGAAAGATGATATCCCACACCATGTTCCATTTTCATAAATCATGTATTAGCTCACTACGCCATCTTTAAATGATTGGTTTAGGGCCATCTCATTAATTCACAGAAGTCTTCTGTAGGCATTCTCTGGGCAATTGATCTTTTATCTTAGATCGTGAGTCCCAGAGATCTTTGCAATAAAGTTCTGCTAAAAGAGGAGCATTTATTCAAGAGAAGTACAAACTGTGGGAATTCAAAAAGATGGTAAAATGTTATCCAAATTTACACACTTTAGGATAACTTTTATAAAATGAGCCTACGCATTTGGCATACAGTTGTTGTTCAATCAAGGTGTGGTCATCTCTATTCACACACTGGCACATACCTTCTTAGATTCTTCTAAATTGAAGGGAATGATATGAGATCACAAGACAGGAGCTCAGGGGAATCACTGTTTATATTGACTAGGGCTTCTGCATCCAGTCAGATTTGGTTTCATGCTTACTTTCTATTTTAATTCAATTCAGTTAGATTCATTTGAAAAAAGTATTCATTGATCACTTGCTGTATATCAGGCATCCTGCTGGGCAGTGTGTGTGGGGAGAATGATGCAGAGATAACTAAGCCACAACTCCCACGTCCAAATGTGACAGTCTAGCTAGGGAAACAGTAGTCCCATGCTCATGGTATTGCATTCCCAAGCAGATAGCCATTAGTTAGCTGCAGGGAAATTAAGGAGGGAAAAAACTCATCCAAATGGGAGAGTCTAGACAGGCTTCATAGAAGAGAAGAAAGATAGGCTCAGCCTTTAGGGAAAAGCTTCCACAGGCAGAGGTGGGCAGGATGAGAGGGCATTGCAGGTAGAGGAAGCATGACCTGGTGATGGCATGGGTAGGATCCAAAGGATGTTTGTACAATAGCATGGAGTCTGGAGCAGCTAGAATGAGGGTACATCATAAGACTTTCTGAAAGGTAGACTAGAAGTCAGGCACAGAGTGCCCCACATGCCAGCATGAGGAGTTTATATTGCATCGTTCAAATAAGGGAGAGCCTATGAAAGCATTTGAAGAGGGAGAGTACTATATGATTGGGAAGATCAATGGGTCAACTGGTTAACTGATGAAATAATTAGAGGCAAAAAGACCAGTCGAGTCTGGGTAAGAGGTGGGGAAGTGCCCAACCTCAACATGATGGGAGGAGAAAACGGGAAGGGGCAGAAAAAGGTCAAGTCAACAGGGTCTGTTGATTAGAGGTGCAGAGTGAGAACTAAGGAGGTAGGAATTGAGAATGAGCCCAAGATTCAAGGCCTGACCACTTGACAGGCAATGCTACCCTTCACTAAGGAAAGAGCCATAGAAGGAGGAGCAGGCGGGTTTGTAGGGTTTGGGATTGAAATGCATTTTGGACATACCCAGAGTGAGCTGGTTTTGGGGCATCTAAATGGAGAGAGATTTCCATATAGCAGTAGGTTTACAAGTCTGAAGCTCAGGAGGAAAAATTAGTTGTAGACGGAAGTCATGATGATAACTAACAAGTTCGTCCTTCCAGATAGTTGTTCATCTATCTCTCTTCTTTCCTGTCCAGTGTTTATCAGCTGGTTGTCAAGGAGGAGAGACTTCAGAAGTCACGGAGGGCAGCTGACATCATTGAGTGCTTTTCAGTGCCTGTAAGCTATAGGAACGCCTCCAGCCTCGATTCTTTACACTACTTTGCTGCTGAACTGAAGCCCGCCAACCTGCCTGTCACCCAGCCATTTACAGTGGGTGACAACAAGACATACAATGGCTACTGGAACCCTCCTCTTTCCCCTCTGAAAAGCTACAGCATCTACTTCCAGGCACTCAGCAAAGCAAATGGAGTAAGTATGGCCACATGGAGGCCATTTCTTGCCTTGTTTGTATTTTTCCCATTCTCATATGAAAAGACAGCATGGCTTTAGAGCAGAGGTTGACAGACTAAGACCAGTGGGCCAAATCCAGCCCTATGCCTTTTTTTAAAAAATAAGAATTTTTTTTTTTTTAATATTGCAATGCCTATTCAATTACATGGTCTCTGGCTGCTTTGATACTACAATAGTATGGTTGAGTAGTTGAGACAGTGACTCAGTGCCTCGTAAAGCCTAAAATATTTACTCTATGGCCCTTTACAGAAAAAGTTTGCAGATCCCTGTATTAGAGGGTAGAAGGTGTCTCACTTTTAAGGTCTTAATTTCCTCATCTATAAAATGATACCTGTCAATTGGATATCTGTGAATACACTAAGCAGGTTGTATTTAATCAGTGAATACTAGCTCCTCTATCATTATCATTAGTCACACTGGAAAGTATTCTTTTCTCCCAAAGACAAGGTAAACTTTTTTTGTGTCAAATATTTCTTTGATCTGGGAGGGGAGCCAGTTATAACATCACAAAATCACAGGGCTGGAAAGGACCTGAAAGGTCAGCCAATACCTCCTGCCCTTCCCCTACAAACAAAACAGTGTTTCAATCAACATTACCATATCACAGTTAACCAGTGTTAGTGCTTATTGTTGAATACCTCCAATAACAGAGAACTTACTTCTTTATGTGGTATCTTTGATGGTCTTTGGGGAGTGGGGCTGTGGCTCTAAGAAAGCTTTTTATTATACTGACTTAAATATATCTTTTATTGTAGCTTCTACCCATTGCTCTTGGTTCTTTCTCTTAGGGCCCAATGGAACCAAAGCAATCACCTTCACAGGTGGTATTCTTTCAGTTACATAAGATCTAGTCTATCATCCACTTCCCCTTTATACAAACACCTTCATCTGGTCTTATTTCTTACAAGCTAACTATCTTTATTTTCTCTTATGACACAAGTTTGTATTTTCCATCAATGATGCTTTTGTGGACATACTCCAGGTTACTATATTTCATTCAACAAATATATAATGAGCACTGACATATGCGAGGCCCTATGTTTCCATGTTAAGGTTATGTAGTATGTGCCCTCCAAGAGCTTATACATTTGTAAGGGAGTCTGGTATGTGCCATGTTCCACAGTATATCTGGAATGAGAAGCCCCAGTGAAGTGAGAAGCTCACTGGAGAAGAGAAAGCTGAGACAAAAGCAAGCCTTGGTGAAGTGTGTGGAGATCAGCCTGTGTAGGCTCTGGATGGCCAAGATAGAGAGTTTGGTTTAGACTGTCAGTGGCAGCCATTACCTTGAGAAACCTGGATTGAGGAACTAATTAACATTTAAAATATCCACATAGCCATTTAAATTCCACATTGGTATTTCAGCTCTGCATTTATTACTGATTCAAGCAATACTCCTCACAGAGAGTACAAAACTATAAAGAGAAGCTACCAGACTGCCTTCCACCTGTCCATCTGGTCTTCCCTCTGCATGAAACACTCTAAAGTATCGAGAAAGAAGACATAAAGATGGGCAGAAGCTTCAAGGGCCCCATCTTGTTCTTGTTCTCTGCTTTCCATACTGGCCAGTTTATTTGTTCAGCACAACTCTGAGGATGTGTGGCTCCCTTGCTCTTGGCAACATATGACAAGGTGCTGTTGGGTTTCCATGCTGTGAAATGGAGTAGTAGCTGCATCAGTCCACCCTTTATCAGATTCCTACCAAGATTCTCATAAAAACCCAGCAAGAAACCAAGTCTATAGAACCCCAGAAACTGGCAAATGGACCCCAGGAGGAATTTCCCCAAACTAAGTATGACTGGCCCCACGCAGAACAGCAAGTGAAGCAGAAGGATTCTTGAAGGTTTTGCTCCCCGAACATCACACAATTGACCCCATCCTCAAGACAAAAGGTTTGTCCATTGAGAAAAAAGTCACCCTACCCTGAAGCTGCCTCATCTAGGAAGCTGTTTCTACCATGGATTCCAAGACGAATAAAGCCATTTAATTACTTATGCCCTCGATTCTACACCATGTGTACTCCCATTTTGGAACTAAGATTTGCAGTAATGAAATACAAGCAAGAATGGAATTGGATGAGTGTTTATGCCAGGTGTCTTGAGGGTGTAGTCAGCCTCACAGGAACAGAAAGGAAAAGCTGTGGGAACTGGACGCTCAGAATGTTGTATTTTTCTGGCAAGAGAAAAACTATGCACTACTTCAAATTGCTGCATTTAGTATTAAGTTTTACTGAAAGGAGTTGGTTGAAAGGGTCATGGGAGCAGAAGAGCCATTCTCAGGCTGACAAATCTCTGCCTAGCCCCTCTCAGATTTCTCCATATGATAAAGGGCAGCAGACAATGCAGTTAAGCCTGGAGTATTTTTGAGGAGAAAATGTTATAACCCACAAATTCCTTATCAGCCAAGTTGTTCTTCTTGTGCAAATACATCAGAAAGACATTCTCAGCATCCAGGGGCTCCCAGATGCCCTGCCTCTAATAAATCATTCAAAGAGCAATTGACTGAACAATGAATCAAAATAAAGAAATGAAGAGAAGAGAAATATGGAATAAAAAGATGTGCAGTGACCATGGAAACTAATTAAACATAAATTAATGCTGAATAATTGCTCTAAATATGTTATAAAAAAGAAAGTTAGTATAAAAACAATACTTAAAGAGAAGATATGTAATGTCAAAGATTAACAATTGTGATCTGGATCTACAATTCACCATTATGTCAACAAAAACTGAAAAAGAGAGGACTGATGAGTGTAAATTAAAATCTGCTAATTTTCTCACTTTGGACAGGATGGAATACATAACTACTATTTTATTTTTGATACTGAGAATTTTTTTTTAAATGTAGTTTTTTGAACCTAAAGGCAGCCTTGCAGTCTATCATTTAAAAGCCAGAAAAGGGCCAGCCCTGTGGCCAGGTGGTTGGGTTCACATGCTCTGCTTCAGGGGCCCAGGATTTCACCAGTTCGGATCCTGGGTGTAGACCTAGCACCACTCATCAAGCCATGTTGAGGCGGTGTCCTACATAACACAACCAGAAGGAACTAGAAGTAGGATATACAACTATGTACTGGGGGGCTTTGGGGAGAAGAAGGAGGGGGTAAAAAAGAAGATTGGCAGCAGATGTTAGCTCAGGTGCCAGTCTTTAAGATAGAAAATCCAGGAAACAACAATCTACAAGAAAATAGGGAGAAACAAAGGAAACTATAAGTAAACATGAAAATCTGCAACTATAAAGCAAGCCAGAAGACAAAAGCACTAGATTTGATTTTTTTTTAAGTAGTGCTTTTTCTCCCCTTGTAAAAGGAAGGGAAAATATCTTGGGTCAAGTAAAAACCAGAATTCAGCAAATCTATGTCACTAGAAGATTAAAAACAAAAGATGGGGCAAAGTTATATTAACCTAAAATAAAGGAAAGCAAAGATGGCCATTTGTTGCAGGATGGTTGTGGGCCAGGTTGAATAATTTACTATCAATCAATTTCATTGCTCCCTACCTGCAAGTTTCAGTTAGGACAGGGTAAGAGAATTTTAGGGTCCAGAAACCTTTGTTCTATGGATATTAAGGATGATTTTTCAGCTTAGCAGAGTAGCTAAATATTCAGCCTTTACTAGCTACACAAAAAACCCTGGTAATTCTGTGACTTTAAGTAAGCTATTAAAAGAGTTAGATATGATTGATTGATTGATTTATTAAGTGAACATCTAGGAAGCACAAACTATATGTCAAAAAAAGGCACTTCTTCTAAGTGTTTGGAATAAAGCAGTAAGCCAAACAGACAAAAAAATCCCTGCTCTCATGGTGTTTACATTCTAGTAGGGGAGAAACCAAAAGTAAACAAATAAACAAATGAAATAATATGTCAAATAATTAATCATTAGACTTAGGAATGTGGAGGTCACTCATTAAATGTTGACTCTCATTAGGAGGAGGATAAAGACATTTTGTAAACTCAACAGTGATTTGTATAAATGTGAAGTATTTTAATCCAGCTCTATAAACGCTATGGAGAGTCCAAGTATGATGCGCATTATGAGGCATGGTCTTTCGAGTCCTTACAGGCATATTCATGAAGTGCAAGTTGTTCTCAGGCACTTGTATTGGGAATTTGATCAGATTAGTAGTATTACATTTGCCCATTGATGCTTTCTGAGAGACAACGACGGGCAGTCCCAGCTGTCAGAGCACTGTCCTTGGTTCTGAATTCTCAGGCCCGTCTTTCTTGTGGATCAGGGCATATTGTAACCATTTGTTTTGGATATAGCTATGTTATAGATCTATAATATTTTAGAATCGGGTGATTTTAACGTAGACCAGAAGCCAACAAAGCAATCTCTGATAAAGCGTTCTTGACAGAGCATTCTATAGCCTCAGCTTGACCACTGCAATTCTCTGGAGGAAAGAGTTGATTCCTTTGTACAATAGGTAAAATTATTAGAACTTTCTTCCTTCTATAAAGCCAAATTCTGTCTCCTTAACTCTCTGTTCTCTGGCATTTGTACTGACTTGAACAAATCAAGTCTTTCTTTCTCAAGTCAACCTTTCGGAGAAAATATTGCAGTACCAACTACCATCCCTAGCCATGCCAGCCATTTCTCATTGATATTTAACATGCAGTTACTTCTGTTTCTCATATGACATGATTTCTGTATCTCTTTCATCCTTCTTATTCTGTTCTTTCATAGATAGATTCCTTTTTCAAATGCCCTCCTTACAAAAAAAGGGGTGCCCAGAGGTTAGCATTGTGCTTCAGATATAGCTAAGCCATGCCTGCTACATTTTAACTATTCCTCCTCTCTTGACCATATTCTAAGACATTGTGTCTCAAACATTCCAAGATATTTTTCTCACTTCGGGGCCCTCATGCAAGCTGTTGTTTCACCCGAGTCTCTCTCTTCTTTGTTCTTTGCAGAACTAGTACCTTCTGATTTTTCAGGCCTCACCTTCATGTCACATCCTCTGGGAACTTCCCAACTATATTATCTAAGAGCCATCCACACCAGTATTCACTTACATGCTAACCTGTTCTTTTTCTTTATAACACTGGATTTATTTTTAATTGCACTTGTTTTTGTGTAGTGCATGCCTCTCTTGTTAGACTGAGAGCCACAGGAGGTGGGGACTCTGTTTTGTTTGCTGCTGTATCCTCCACACTGAGTACAATATTTAACACATGGTAGATACTCAATGATCATTTGATGAATGAATGAGGGCTGAACTGTTTCTTGTTATCTGTGAGTCTCAGTTTCCTCACTTATAAAATTGAAATAGTAATGCATGCTTTACACAATCATTTGGAGGATTAAATGAGAAAAGATCTTGAATACTGAAAGACATCAAATAAGTACAGTCTGAATTTCCACTCAGTGTAGCATGAGAGATGTGGTTCTGAGCTATTTTCACCATAGACAGATGAGCCCTAAAGGACCTTCCTTCCATCACAGCAGACTCTTCCCCAGCTGTCTCATTTCCCAAGCTCCAGGCTCCTGGGCAGCCTTGATTTCCTCCAAATCCTCCAAATGATACCCAGAGTAGCTGTCTCAGTTGTAAACAGTGGGCGGGTGGAGTTTTGCATTGTGTCTTTCCCACTCTTCCCAGAATGAGGTCTGCTGAATCTACTGTTCTCTGCATCCCCACCACCATTAGCCATGATTGTGAAGTTGAAAGGACCATAATTAACGGTTGGATGCAAAACAAGTGTGGCGAATTCATGCAAATATCCATCAGAAGCCACCTTTTGTTGGTAATGCTGTTGTGCATGTTCTATTTATGCCCAGAGAAAACTCTTTCCTTGCCATATCCTTTTTCATCATGTAGGGGCACATTTAACCTGGAAGTAGCCTCTGCCAAATGATGAGCTAAATAAAAGAAGTGGGAAGTAGAAGGGTGATTGTTCTCTTTCTCTCACTTCCTCTTCCAGCTCCTGAACTCAATTGCCTCTTGAGAGCAGTTCGAAGCCAGATGCTATTTCGAATAGGTCCTCATGTTTGCAGTGTAATCATACTATAATAGTTGGGATGATCTAGGTAGAGCTGGGTTAGGAAAAATTCTTTATATATAAACGAATTGGATGAAACTAAGCTTAGTTGTGTCCAAGCACTGTTAAAAGAACGTTTGCACATGAATGTGTTTTCTGTGGCATGGTGGGATGGAAAGAACTGAGAGTTGCACGTCAAGACAGACTTGGCTTGAATTTGGCTGTTCTCAGCTATGTGAACTTGAGCGAGTTACTTAACATCTCAAGATGTAAAATGTGATTAATGATTTACCTCCCCAAAATTCGGGGAGAGTAAATGAGACAATGTATATAAGGCATCTGTCACAGTTGTTGTAAAATTTGTTCTTTTCCCTTTTGCTATTTTCCTGGAACCCTTCTCGTGAGGGAGGGGAGGATTGGTGCATCCTTACCTGGTGTATCCCACTTTGTCCAGTAGACTCCACATGGAAGCACATAACTTCCCAACTCTGAAGGACCTTAGGAACCATGTCTATGTGGCAGCTGTTGATTGCCTTGGCTCACCCATGATTCAATTGCTTTATAATCCCACCCCAACCTGTATTTTTCTAAATTTAATTTTTCGTATATTGTTCCAAGCCCGACATCTGTTCCTGTTAAATCTTTTGACATAATTGACTTTATCTTTTGGGAATGATCTTGCCCCTCTCATTCCCTAATTCTCTTTTTACTTTAGTGACTATTCACATGTCACATGAGAAAAGCTCAAGTGACCCATAGAATGAGAAGATGTGGGAGACTCGAGCTGAAATGGTTTAGAGTTAAGACTCCATAGGAGATCTCATGGCTTTGGTCTTAGATATTCCATCAGGGAGTTTATAAGAAAACTCCTATGTTGGTTAGGATGAACTAATTTATGCTGTGGTAACAACCAACCAGGAAATTTTAGTGTATTTCCAGAAAAAAAGATATTATTTTTCACTCCTTCTACATATCCAAAATGGGTCCGCAGAAGGGCTCTGCTTGTCATAGTCATTCAGGCTGATGAAAAGTCCATCTTGACACATGCTTCCGTAATCACCAAGGCAGAGAAACAGAAATGTGGCAAATAGGGCACTGGTTCTAAAAAGTTTTCACACAAAATGATACACAACACTTTCACATTCCGTTGGCTTAGACTAGTCATGTGGCCATGCTTAAATTAAAAAAGAATTAGGCAGTGCATTTCTATAGCCAAGAAGTGGAAGCAAACCAAGTGCCCATCAACTGATGATCAGATGAAGAAGCTGTGGCATATATACACAATGAAGTACTACTCACCCGTAAAAGAGACAAAATTGTCCCATTCACAACAACATGGATGGACCTGGAGAGTATTATGTCAAGTGAAATAAGCCCGACTGAGAAAGAGAAACACTATATTATTTCACTCATATGTCGACGATAAACTAACACATGAACAAAGAGAAGAATTTAGTGGTTACCAGAGGGGAAGGGGATTGGGGTCAGAACAAGGGGTGAAGAGGCACATTTATATGGTGACTGACAAAGAATAATGTGCAACTGAAATATCACAATGTTATAAACTATTATGACCTCAATAAAAAATAAATAAATAGGGACCGGCCTGGTGGCACAGTGGTTAAGTTTGCACGTTACGCTTTGTTGGCCCAGGGTTCACCGGTTCAGATCCCGGGCGGGACATGGCACCACTTGGCACGCCATGCTGTGGTAGGTGTCCCACATAAAAAGTAGAGGAAGATGGGCATGGACGTTAGCTCAGGGCCAGTCTTCCTCAGCAAAAAGAGGAAGATTGGCAGTAGTTAGCTCAGGGCTAATCTTCCTCAACAAATAAATAAATAAACAAATAAAATAAGTAAGTAAATAAATAAATGTCTTACAATTAGGCTAAATTAAAAAAAGAAAAGAATTAGGCAGTGCATTCCAACTACATTTCTAGAAGCAGAACTGGGATATTTGAGAACATCCGTAATGACCAACCCACTTCTCCATTATGCCTTAATCTTTTCCTTCAAATTCTCATAATACCCAGACTCACTCTTGAAGCATCTATGCAGTTCTTATTACAGATCCTGAGAACTTTATATTATTGAGCACCTGCTGCATCTCAGACACGAAGCGAGGTGTTTTCACCCATACTACTTCCTGATTGGCCTCCCAGACAAAATGGCACCATTTAAATCAGTGGATCGATGGACTGCCAGAAGCACCCTGGAATCTCATAGCATCTCAGTTACTTCATACTGAAAGAGGGATTTTAGCAGCAGACTTTTATCTTTACTCTGTGGAGATACGGTAAAGAAATGTCTAATACTCCCTGTGACACTGTTCCTCCTTGAAAGGCAGTGGTTCTTCCAAGTCTACCATGAAGTTTGGTTGAGAGATCTCGGAAAACCTTTGATCTCTCCCACTCATCCATGGCTGAGCCAAGGTAACAGAAAACTGTGAAGCGAAGCCCTCCGCATGTCCTTTTTCTGATTTGTTGCCATGGTCCTATGTTAGGAACATATTTCTGGCTTTTATTCACTCTGTAGCAGCCTTGTAGAAGCGGAGAGGGAGACTGAGAAATAGACATTTGGATCCAGGGCTATCATCACAAACTTTCTGTAACCACTTTGGAGACCCTTGGCCTGGTAAATGCCCCCACCCTGTTCTCATCTGTCACCAGAGCCTAGATTCCATGCCCTGTCTACCTGCTTTAGCCTCCTTCCCAGTCCTCAGTGGATTCTGTCTCCTGGGATCACCCAGCCCCTTGAGCATCTCTATCTCCAGGCCTCCATTCCACCATTTGAGACTTATCACCTGCTCTTGAAAGCTCTGAACTTCTGTTGAAGCCCTGATGGGTCTCAAACTTCTCTTCCCAGGTGAGAGAAATTCCCCAAGTGTCACCTTGTACAAATATCAAGATGAGTTCTCCCAGGTTGCTAATTTATTTTTTCACTCACTTACAGTTTCTACAGACTTTATTATCATGGTATGAGACCTAAGGGACCACGAACATTTTCCTTCCAATGCAAATATACTTTAAACTCATTTGGAGAAGGAAATGAAGGTTACCCAAATGTTGACAGCTGATAATCTTCTCAGCCTGGGCCTTGAGGCATCAATGCTCCAGACCCAAGTCCCAAAGAAGCTCATGGAAATAGAGCCTAAGTTTCCATATAGCAGGGTTTCTGCCTCCATCAAGCCCCCTCCAAACTGAGGGCCTCCATGAAGTTCTGCCCAATTGGCCCCCAAATGGTGAAAAAGTGGGGAAACTTCTGAATTTGGAAATTGGATCCATGGGTTTAAAAACTGGCTCTGCTGTTTTTCAACTACGTGAACTGAATGTTGGCCTTTTATGCTTCAGCTTTCCCATGTGTCGAATGGGGATGAGATGTGCCTTCCCAAGCTCACTGAGTTCTTTGTGAGGAGTA
Source organism: Equus caballus (assembly GCF_041296265.1). Taxonomy (NCBI): domain Eukaryota; kingdom Metazoa; phylum Chordata; class Mammalia; order Perissodactyla; family Equidae; genus Equus; species Equus caballus. Next base: position 32,965,265 of record NC_091705.1, on the reverse strand, counting down.
AACAATAGCTGTGATAACTCTTTGCACATTCCTAAGCATCTTTCAAATGAAGATGTTGCTAACACAAACATTTGTGTGTGGCAAATACAGCATGTTTGTTTATACATACATACACATAAATGTTTTAGCATATGTATATATGTACATTTATGTACACATATATATGAATACATATTAATACATATTACACCTTCAGTTAAAATAAAATTTTTAGTTAGCTCAAGAATCTTTGTGGAAGAAAGATTGTTATTGCTCCAGCGACCTAGTATAGATGATTAATGAACTAGAACCTTACGTATACTTGTTGAGCTTCCTAAAAGCCATGGCAAAAATAGACATATGGCAGGTTTGCTTATCTTCTTTTACTGGATAGAAGGAAGCATACATACATATTTTTTATGAGAGATACTAGAAGGGGAGTTTATCATATATATCCTTACATAAGGGATCCTGAGGAGACACCAGTCAATATCATAATATCATTTTTGCTCAAACCCTCCATTAGTCCCTTTTCCATCAATGTTGTGATACAATATTAACCTGGGATTTAATGAAGCCATTTACATTCAAGGATTCTGTCTGTTTATTGTGCTTTATAATGGCGTTAATGCTATTAATTAACGCCACTAAATAAGATTAATGGGTCTCAAAGTTTCTTTCCCCTCAGCATTTTTTATGAATATGCCTAGTATGATGTCTTTCCTGTTGCATACATTGGCACTGACCATCTATTTGATGTTGGGCAAGTGATTTAAACTCTCTGAGTCTCATCATTTGGAAAATTTTGATACCCATAGTATCAAATTTATAAAAATGTTTGTAAATACAAAATGAGAAGATGTATGAAAAAATGCTTATCATGGTGCTTGATGGGCAATAAACACTCAATTAATATTGGCTATCATTCTTAGAATATCACAATTGGTATATATGAGGCAGAATGTGGAGGTACTCTAAAGAAAGAACAAGCAAAATCTGTGGGTGCACAGACATTTTTAACCCATCAATCAAATTTGAATAGACTGTGAACAGGGTGTGGGAGGAGGGGATTCAAGAAGGAGAAACAAAATTAGCCAAGTCCAGGGTATGCAGAGACCAGGCGACATACTGGATTCATCGAGGAAAGAGAGTGAGATTTCAAAGGAAGATTGGGAATGTTGTACTTATAGAGAGACAAGTGGAGAAGTGAGACTGTTCTTCTGCAGACTCTTCCTGGAGGCTGAAATTTGGTCAAGTTCCATCTTTTACATCATGGCCCCCAACTTTGCATACTCATAAACTCAGTTTATCTGGATACAGAGTTGAGAGGAGATTCAAATAAATCAGACCTACAAGAGACTGATGGAAATAATAGGCAATGATTATTTTAAATCATTCCTTCACTGCAAAAACATCCCTAAGACTTTCCTATCTCAGAAGTCTGGATTGTCCAAGACCCTCACCTTCTACATCCAATTGTCACCAAGTCCTACTGGTCACACACTCTAAAATTCTCTCCAATCCATGTGCTTTTCCCATCTCCAGAGCCATCATACTAACCTGGAATACCATCATCTCTTGCCTGGGAAACTTTAGCAGCTTCCTAATTGGTCTTACCAAATCCACTCTTACTTGCCTCAAACTCATTCTCCAACCACAGCAAATGCAAATCAATACTATATGTATCTTCATTTAACAGTCGAACAAGCCAAGACTCAGAGAGACCATGATGCTGAAGAGACTGAGCTGGGTTTGAACCTGTGCACATAAAAATTCCATTGTGCAATCCTGTGCATTTAGTGCCATGCTTCATGCTGAGTCATAACCCCACAAAGTGGAATCTGGCTAGACTGAAACCAACAGGAGTACCTCAAAAGCCCCAAATCCCCCCCCCCCCCCAACATCCATGTTTTTCTCTTTCTCCCACCAGACATGGCCAGCCTCAATCCCTCGCTCAATCTTGAAACACCTGCTGGCCCTGCCGTTAACATTAACAAATAATGAGGAGCTGTACTAATAACAATTATCATAAATTGGCCTTTGATTACATCTGTCACCTGAGACTTTCAAAGACTTTACAAACATCAATTAGTAATTGCAGCTCAAAGGATCGCTCACAGAGAGAGGGATCATTAAGGTCAGCTAAGAGCTGTGCAGGGAGGCATGAAGGACAGCACTGGCTTAAGCTGGTTTAGAACTGAGAGGCACCAGTCCCTAGTGGAAGGTCGAAGCCTCTCTCCATGAGGCTCAAAGGAACCACACTTCTGACATCCCAATTAGGGGATAATTTGTACAGCTGTTCCATCGCCTCAAAGTCCTGCTACTGAGGAATGGGAAGCATGAAATGTAGTTTTGGAAAGGAGCTTACAGATTATGCAGTTCCATTCTTTTGGCAGAAAAAGAAACTGAAGTCCAGAGTGGGGAAGTGATTTGCCCAAGGTCAGAGCCACAGCTTGAACCTAGTCTCTCACACCCTATCTGCATTTGTTTACTCTGCAAAATTGTGCCATCATGGGCCATGATCTCCTCTATAAGAGCTATTGATGATGATGATGTTGATGATGATGATAAAAATCCAACAGTCACTACTAAGGGCTTGCTCTGAGTCAGTGGGGATGATACACAGATAAATAAGATACAGTTCCTGCCCTGAGGGAATGCACAAATCCAGCGGGATAGACAATTATGAAAACAAATTTGTACAATAAACTATATCAGGAATCACATTGGCAGAATACCCTGGGTACAATTGGAAGCCTGGAAGTGGAGGGGATGAGGAGGTGCTTAGGAAAAGTCTCATAGAAAAACTAATATTTGAGCTGAATATTGAAAGATAAGTGGGCTTTTTCCACGCAGACAATAAGGTGGAGGACAGGGCGCATCCTGCAAAGGGAGCACCTGGGAAGAGGCCCAAAGATTGGGAATTCCATGATACATTGGGGGAGATTTGGTGGGGTTGGTTCCAGGGTGTAGAGAGAAGACCAGAGACAGAGAGAGAGCAGTTAATGGGGGGCATTGCATGCCATGAAAAAAGCTTGGAATTTATTCTGTTGAACACAGGGAAAATGATCTTGTCAATAATCCCAATATCAATTTATTATAATTATAAAGACATGCATGTATACTTCTTTGTATCTTCCAGGCACTTGTACACTCAAAATTTTGTTCAACCCAGTGAGATGTGTACAGGGTATTGATACCTCATCTGTAGATGAGGACACTATGACTCAGAAACATTAAAGAATTTACCCAAGGTTACTGAACCAATGAGAAATGAAACTAGAATTCGAATGTCTAACTTCATTCATTTTTTATGGCACATATAATATGTGCCAGGCACTATGCTGTCAATGAAAAGGATAGGCAAGTCTCTTCCTTTCATGATCTTTCCATCTGATGGGGAGCATGGAAAGTGACAATTAGTAAATATACAAAGAAATAATTTCATATGGTGAGGGATGAGAACAGAAAAGAGTGATATGATAGAGGGTGACTGGAGAGTGTGGCAATTGAGTGGAACCATCAGGGGAGGCATTTTTGAGGAGGTGACAGATAACAGAACTCAAATGATGAGGTGGTCAAGATCTCAAGGCATTCCAGGCAGATGGAACAGCAATGCAAATGCCTTGGAGATGAAATAAATTCAGCACATTCAGGGATTATATCCAAGATCAAGATGGCTTGAGGGAGAAAGTGGTAAGAAGCTTCTCAGAAGAGATAACAGTGTTGGCTTATGCAGGGCAACTAGAGTCAAAGGGAGAGGTTGGGATTTTATCCTTAGTCCACTGGAAATTCATTGGAGAGTTTTAAATGGAAAGTAGTGGGATCTGACTCAGACAATTAAAAGATTATCTGGCTAACGGTGGGGGCAAGGGGGACGGACATTGATTATCAGGATCAAGAAAGGCTGTAGACAAAGTGGACAAGAAGCTGCAGGCTAGAGATGGGGACAGTTTACACCAAGGTGGTGACTGCTGAGGCCAAGAGAACATGATGTGTTCAGTATATGGAAAAATATTTATTGTTCTCTCCTTCTAAAAAATGTGTTAATATGGAAATGTTCAAACATGTACAAAAATAAAGAGGGTAATAGATTGATTTCTGTATCCCCATCACTCAGCTTGGCCAACAGTGATTAATCCACGGCCAATCTTTTTTCCTCTCTACCCCAAATCACTCCCTCTGCTTCGCCAAATATTTTTAACTCCTTATTTCAGGTTAATTTCAATATAACAGAAAAGCGTGAAGAATAGTATAAGGAGCTTTCATAAACTGTCCACCCCAATTCCTTAATTGCTCACAGATTACCATGGTTGCTTTATCATTCCATTCTCTCTCTCTGTCTCTCTGTTTCTATCTCCCCTTCCCCTTACCCCCTCTATCTGTCTATTTGTCTCTCGATCTACTATCAATTGATCAATCACCTCTTTACACTTAAACGTTCGAGGCGCATTTCCAATACAATGCAATTACAGGAAATTAATGTTGATGTAGTACTGTTAGCCCCAACTTTCCCAGTTGTCTCAGTTATGTCCTTTACATTAAATTTGTTAAAAATCTGATCCAGGGTCACATGTTACATTTAGTTCTCATGCCTCTTTAGATTCCTTGCATCTCAATCTTTCCTTGGCTTTCATGACCTTAATTCTTGAAAGTGACAGGCTGGTTATTTTGTAGAATGTCCCTCATGTTGGGTTTGTCTAAGGTTTGCTCACCATTAGATTCTGGTTATGCCTTTTTGGCAGGAATACTGCAAAAGCAATGTTGAGTTCTTAGTGCATCATATCAGGAGGCATATGATATCCACGTGTCTCATTACTGTGATGTCACTTAGATCACTTAGAGTGTTGTCCACCAAGGTTTTCTCCACCATAAAGTTACTATTTCTTTTTAATGTGTATGCGTTTTGTAAGGATATACTTCTAGACTATATAAACATCTTGTTCTTCATCAAACTTCATTTCTCAGTTTTAGCATTTGTTGACAATTCTTGTCTAAATCAATTAGTAAGGTATTTGCCAAATGATGATCTTCTAATCCACCATTCCTTCTGCAAGTGTTTGTGAGGATGAGCTCTCCTTTGTCCCCTGTTTTTAATGTATTCATTTATTTCTGTTAGTCATAACTTATAGACTCTTATTTTATTCAATAGGTAACAACCCATTGCCATCATTTATTTTTACACTCAAATGATCCCAGTCTTAGCTGGTAAGAGCCCCATCAAGTTGGTTCCAATGTCCTTTTTTCTTTTAATATTTTGCCAACCTTTAGTCATGTAAAAGCCATACACCTATCTTTTCATTTATATATGTATATACACACACACATTTTTCAAAGTAGCAGGATGGAGTTACCTGGCAGGGGAGACACCAGGATCACGAAGGTGTTTTTCCCAGGGCCAGGCTCATCCATTGCACTCCCATGTGCTGACCCCTGTGATTTCCCCAAATATGGGAAACTCAACTGCGTAATTCATGGGAGCGGGGGACTGAATTTGTGCTTTGCCCTGAAAGAAAAGGTGGATGGAATATATTTTATTTAACAGCTTGTTAGCTTGACCCATCAATTTGAACATTTAAATAAACAGTATGTGGCTTCCTTTTGTCCCTCTGCCCAGGCCCTGAAACTATAAGGAGGGAGCCTTCAGGGAAGTACCTAGGTCCTTCTGACAGGTCCCTATCAGTCCTTGAAAACTTTCTTTCTGGCACAACATTTTGTGCTTCCTCTACCCCAACCCCATAGTGAGAAATTATCATTGCTACTAGGCTCTCTCGCTGAACATCAACCCAAGCTGTGCAAATATCTATATAATTTCCTCTCTCTCTGTCTCTCTCTCTCTGCCCCCTTCCACCCCACCTCCATCCCTCCCGTTCTCTTTAAAACCACAAGTTTATAATGATACCCCTAATTCCAATCCAACGTCACAGGATTCATTCCAATCTTCACCCCCGTACTCATATTTTAACTTACTTCTCTTGATAGTGAGAAACTTGACTTTCATTATTCTCAATACGTTTACTTATTTGTTCAACCCTAGAATACCCAGAAGATATTTTCAGAATTACTAGCCTATATCACTTTGTAAAACAAACTTATTAATTAGGATTCAATACATACTTATAGTTCTTGCTATATTAAGTGTGAGGCTGTATAAAATATCGTGTTCAAAAGTTACTTGGTTTAGTTCTTTTCCTGTCCCTAGGGTATGGTTATATATTTATTGAAAATACAATTAGATTCATTTGTTTCTCTGGGTTTTGTTTCTAATTTTAGATTCACTTTCCCCATCCTTATTGGGTTTTTTGGGAGGGGATATGTAAAATATTATAGCATGGTTCCAAAAGTCTAAGCTGTACAAAAGAAGTGCATGGAGAAAAAGTACACATCATTTCTTTCACCCCATTCCCACCATCTCCTGAGGGAAACAAATGTTGTTAGTTTCCTGTAAATTTTGGGGGGAAAAATAAGAAATTCATGTATATTTTATTTCCCCTCCTTCTTATAGAAAAGGTAACATAATATGGATGCCTGGAAACCACTTTGTATTACTTCATGGAGGATTTCCACATTCTTTTTTACAGCTGCATGGTATTTTGTTATATAGCTATATCTTAGTTTATTCAATTACTCTCATACTCTCGTGTATGGACATATATGTTGTTTCCAATATTTTTCAATTGCAAATATTGCTGCAACAAAGGAGTGTGTGTGTGTTTGTGTGTATACACACACATATATATATTACTGTTGGAGGTATGTCTTCAGGGCACATTCCTAGAAGAGGAATTGTTGGATCAAAAAGGGGGCAAATGTGTAGTTTTGCTAGATATTTCTAAATTTCCTTCCTTAAGGGTTCAGTCAATTTGCATTTCCCCCAGAAGTGTATCAGACTGTTTCTCCATATCGTCGCCAACAGTTTGTGTGGTTTAACTTTAATGTTTGTCAAAGTTATACGTAAAAAATTTTATCTCAATATAGTTTTACTTTTCTTGTTATAAGTGAAGTTGACATCTTTTCATATATTTAGAAGACAATTTTACGTAATTTTTGAATTACCTTTTTATGTCTTTGCCCAATTTTCTATCAGATTTTTTTATCTTCTTTCTCCTCAATTTTTAAGAACTATTTATATATCAGGGATGTTAAGTCTTTACCTGTGCTATATGTTGCAATTTTCCCAGTTGGTTATTTATCTTTTTTTGGTGGGGGAGGCAGTGAGGAAGATTGGCCCTGAGCTAACATCCGTGTCAATCTTCCTGCATTTTGTATGTGGAATGCCACCACAGCATGGATTGATGAGCAGTGTATGGGTCCATGCCTGGGATCCAAATCCCTGAACCCTGGGCCACAGAAGCGGAGCACGTGAACACAACCACTACACCATGGGGCCGACCCCTGTTATTTATCTTTTGACTTTGCTTATGGTGTTTTTGCCACACCAAAAAAAATAAGAAATTCATATATATTTGTCAAACGCGTCAATTATTTTCTTTTTTATTGCATCCAGAGTTTGAGTCATAGTGAAAAAGCTTTTTCTTACACCAAGGTTATAAAGGAATTCACCCATGTTTGCTTCTCGTACTTGTATAGTTTCGTTGTTTTTTTACATTACAATTTCTGATGTTTGGTGTTTAATTTCGTACATAGTGTAAAGTATGGATCTAGTTTTATCTTTTCTTCCCAAATGCTGTTACTTATCCTAGCAACATTTATTAAGAAGTCCATCTTTGCCCCCATAATTTGACATGCCACTTTTCTCATATTTTAAAATTTCGTATGCTCCTGGGTCTTTCTCTGGATTTTGCATTCTCTTTCACTAGCCTGTTTACGCACTAGTACCACACTGTCAGAATTGCAGAGGCTTCATGCTTTAACACCTGGTAGGGCAAGTCCCCCCACCTGGGTTTTCTCTTTCAGTGATTTCCTGGTTCTTCTTCTGTGTTCCTTTTTTCATATGAGCTTCGTGTCAACTTGTCCAACTCAGTAAAAAGCCTATTGGTAATTTTACTTGGATTGCATTAAATTTATGTATTAATTAGGGTGAAGTGACATCTTTAAGATGTTGAATTATCCTAGCTGAGAACAGAGGATATCTTTCTATTTGTTCAAGTCCACTTTTCTGCCTTTTAGGGGTGTTGTAAAGTTTTCTTCACATAGGTTTTAATCTTCTTGCTAAATTTATTACCAAAGATTTCATCTTTGTTGCCATTGTTAATGAGATTTGCTGTCATGATGTCCTCTGACTATTGGTTGCACGTTAATTTTATATGCTTTCAGCTTTTGTCATTGATTCTCTAAGGACTTTCAGATATACTGTTACATCATCTGCAAACAGAGATATTTTAAAGTCATTTTCAAATTTGCATGCTTCTAATTGATTTCTTTTATCCAATTTCACTGGCTAGTACTTCCAGTACAGTGTAAAGGAGATAGAAGACATCCCACTCTTGTTCTTGATCCTAGTGGGAATGCCTTTACTAGATCCCCATTAAGTAAGATGCTGGTTTTAGGACTAAGATATATAATTTTATCATATTATGAAAATATTCCTCAATACCTATTTTCTTGAGTATGTTCTCTTTTTAATCAGGAATTGGGTGTTGAATTGTGTCAAATTCTTTTTCTGCATTAATAGAGATAATAATATGATTTTCTCCTTTGATCTATTAATATGGTATCTTGTTTGAATGGATTTCTTACCATCAAACCAACCTTCCATTTCTAGGTCACATTCCACTTGATCATGACATTTTATTTTTCTCAATGCAGTGTTGGATTCTGCTTGCTAACGTGTCATTTAATAGTTTTACACAAATTTGTAAAATTGGTCTATAATTTTCTCTTTTTTTCTTTTTTGTATTGTCTTTACCAAGTTTAGGTGTCAATGTCATGCTGGCTTCATAAAAAGAATAAGAAAGTTTTCCTTCATTTGCCATGCTTTAGAACAACTTATGTTAGGACTATTTTTGTCTTTAATGGCCTGGTAGAAATTCCCTGGGAAAATATCTGGACACGGTGGGTTTTTTATGGGGTATTTCCTTGTTATTTTCCTCTATTTCTTCTATGGGACTCAGTCTAGGTTTTTGTTTCTAATAGAGTCCATTTTTATAAGCTGTATTTTCCCAGGAAATTATCAGTTCCATTTAGCTTTTCAAACTATTTCCAGAGATCTGAAAAGTAGTCTCGTTTTTTTAAGTTTTTTTTTCAATGGTTATTTTCCCCTTGTCATTTCTTATTTTGTAGTTGGTGCTCCTTCTCTTTTTCTCTTTTTTCTACCATTTTTCTCTTCTCTACTTCAATAATTTCTACTTTTGCCTTTATTATTCCCTTCTATGTACTTCTTGGCTCATTTTTTTTTGCTCCTCTTCTAGATTTTTGTGCTGGAAATATAGTTAATTTTTTTATGCCTTCATTTTACTGATATACTGTCATCTGCTCACTGCTTTAAACGTTTTCCATAGACTCTGATATGTACAGTTTTCGTTATATTATGTTTAAAACTATTTACATTTTTGTTTACAGCTTCCCCTTTCACCCAGGAGTTGGTCAAAAGAAATTATTTTGTAAATTTCCAGGTGGCGGGACCTGTTCAGTTTTTTAATATTGTTAATGATTTCTCATTTTATTACATTGTAACCATAGAAAATTCTTATATTTCTACTTTATGGAATATAGTGATGCTTTCTTAATTAGCTAACATGTGGTCAATTTTTGTGAATGTTTCCTAACCTCATAGAAGGTTTTTCTCTATTATCAGGCTGTAGGGTTTGATCCAATCCACAAGGTCTTTTATTTTATTTTATGTTAGCTCTTATATACCCTTGTCTATTTTTTTGCCACTTGATCTATTTTAAACTGACAGTAGTCTTCTATTATTCTTGCAACTCCTGTCGTTTCTACTTTATAAAGGTAATTATTGTGAGTTTTGGTTCATAGATATTCATACCCGTTATATTTCTTGGTAATTGTGGGTTTAAGCATTAAAACGTGTCCTTTGTTATGTTTCATGCTTTTCAAATTGCTTTCTACTCTGTCTGATATCAAGATCACTATTACTGCTTGCTTGCTTTCTTTTTTTCATTTGCCATTTATCGTTTCTCCCTTTCCTTTATTGTTGCCTTGTGAATTCCTTTGTTTTAGGTGTGACCTTTGTATACAGCAGGTAGCTGGGTCTTACTTTAGCAGACAATTTGAAATCTTTTTCATTTAATTAGGTGAGTTAAATCCATTCACATTTGTTGATATGCCTGATGTGTTTGGTCTCAACTTGATCATATATTCTTTAGGTCATAATTTGTTAATTTTGTAATACTTGCTGATGTGTTTTTCTTACTCTTTTATTTTAAAATTTCTTTTGATATTTAGAACGGTTTGTATTTTTGTTCTTGTAGTTACCTTTGTCCTTAGAATTTTCAACACCTTTAATCCTCTCTTTTCTTATTTAACCCTTTCCTATCTGGTTTGTCAGCAATTTTTTCCAGCATTATTGAGGTATAATTAACAAATAAAATTATATGCATTTAAGGTGTATAATGTGATGTTTTGATATACATATACATTGTGAAATGATTACCATAATTGAGCTAGTTAACATATCCACCACCTCACATAGTTACCACCGCGTGTGGTAAGATCACTTAAGATCTACTTTCTTAGCAAATTTCAAGCATAGGACACAGTATTACACAGATCTCATTCATCCTGCATAGCTCTTAGACCAACATCTCCCCGTGTACCCCACCCTCTGGCCCCTGACAACCACCATTCTACTCTCTACTTTCATGAGTTCAACTTTTTTAGATTCCACGTGTAAGTGAGATCACGTAGTGTTTGTCTCTCTGTGTCTGATTTATTTCACTTAGCATAATGTCCTCCAGGTTCATCCACGTTGTTGCAAATGGCAGGCTCTCCTTCTTTTTTAAGACTCAGTAGTAGTCCATTGTCTGTATATCCCACATTTTCTTTTCCCTGCTCCTAGCGGCCCCAGACTATTCAGCAGGGCTAATCCACTCAGTGTTCTGGTTGGCATGAGAAAGAAATGGGCCTCTTGGGCAGCATCTTGCATAGCTGGGGAAGCCGGGCACTCACTATGCTCTCATTTTCCCCTGTGGGAGAAATCATGGGCTGAAAGGAACTCTCTTGGCACGGAGCTATGCCACCTTGGGTGACAGGTGACATGAGTAAAGTGAAATTGCTCCACTCACCCTCTTCAACACGTCTATTCTCAGACTTCCTGCTCCAATGGGGTGCTGGGACCTCTGCTGGACTTCTGAGCTCCCACAAAGGTACTATCATCCATGGGTAGTTGTCAAAATTATGTTTCATGGGAAGATGAGTGCTGAAAACTCTTATTCCACCATCTTTCAGACATCACTGGTTTGTCAGTTTTTGATGGTATCTGTTGACTTTTATCTATTGCCTGTACAATAATCCATGAAGTTATTCTACCCTCCCCTTTCCCTATTTCTTCTCTTTCTCATTTTGCTTCCATTATTTCTACATTATCAAAAAATATAACAATTAAATATTCTGCTTCCAACAATGTCTCTACCTTGTTTTAGTCTTAGATTTACAATTAAATATCTTAAATGCTTACCGTCAGTCCTTTTGCTGAAATTTCCTCATCTCTTTGTTGGATGAAGTTTACCCTCTGGTATATTCCTCAAGAAAGACTCATGAGTAAAGCATTCTCTGAGTTATTGAATATTGAAAGTTATTTTCTTCTAGCTTTGATATTTGAAAGACACTTGGATAGCTATAAAATCCTTGGTTTGTACTTTCTTTCTTTGGGTTTCTTGAAAATGCTACTCCATATTTCTTGACCTTATGTCTTGATTTGGAGACATCTCCTGACAGCCCAATTCTCTTGCCCTTGTGAACTATTGATATTTTTTCCTGGAGTCCTTGAGAATTTTTTTTTAATTAAATAGCTTTACTAGGATCTTGGAATTCATCTTTCCAGTCTTTGGGTCCTTTCAATATGTTGGCTCAGGCTTTTAATTCCAGAAATTTTCCTTGGATTATTGTTATAAATCCTAGCCTATCCAATTGTTTATTCTCTCTTCTCAGGGATTTTGAGTCTTTGTCTTCCCTTTAAGTCACTCTTTCACTGACCCTTGTTACCTTTTTCTTTATGTCATTTTCATTTTCTTGGTTGTTTTGCTCTTTCTTCAATGCCCCGTATTAAAATTTTCCTTTGGACAGCTTGTAATTTAATCTTCATTTCTGAAGTGCTTTTGTCTTTTTTTCTTTCTCACTTTCCTGAGTTCAATCAACTCTCTCTCCTCTTTTTTTTTGGGGGGGGGGGTGATTTTTAAATACATTTCAGTTTTTAATCTTTTCATTTCCAATTCAAAGTTGTTTGAGGAAATTTAATTCAGTTTGGAATGTTGTGTTACAAGTTTCTTCTGGTTTGTAATTGACTTTTGAGGGGATGGATTTTTATCACTTGGAAATTTTATTTTCTGTTTTCTTCATGTAGTAGCTTTATTTGGCTCCTTCCATTTATTCATTTTGTAGATTTAAGGGGGTTTACAAGATTCCTAGTTCAAAAGCACACTGTTCTGATAGGGCAGTGAAGTACGTTTTTTTAATGGATGGCTGATTTTTTATATCATAGGGGACGGTGGTTGTATGTTCTCTGACTTGTTGCTGCTGTTGTTCATTTTTTATTTATAGGCTCTTAAAATTCCCCCTTTTGTCTCTTTTGCCTTTCATCATCCAATCTCCCAACAGCACTTCTCCCTTTTTTTTCACCTTATTTTCCCTCATAGGTGATACCTATTGAAGATTATCACCTTGAATTATGTATGCTTCCAAGTCCTTTCCACATACTCATTGCCTTAATCTACCAGTATTCTTTTTCAGATTTCTCACACACATAAACTTGGTCTTTATGGATATCATTTTAGATTAATCTTACACCCTCTGTTAGCTTACCTCTTTTCTCTTTCCTGTTGGTTTTCCATATGGCCCTGTCCACAAAGTCTTGTGTTGAGAGCCTTAGAAATATTTCATTCATCTATGGTGCTTGTTTTTCTACTAACAGGGACTGTGAAGTCTTAAGGGTTCTCTGTATTTCAATTATGCTGAGGTTGTGGATTTTGTATAGCTTTATTTTTTTCTTCTTGTTTTCCTCTGTTGTTTTTGAAGCCTATGTGGGGAGATTTGGTGTTAGATGGTTACCATTTCTTCAACTGCCGAGAGCCAGCAGGAATTGATTGGTTGAGGGAGATGATGGAACTAGAAGAATAAAGGATAAATCCTAGGAGTTTTTTTTAATTAATTAATTTCTTTATTTATTTTCGGATGTACATCATAATATATTTCAGATTCTGTGTAGATTACATCGTGTTCACCATCTGAAAACTAAATATAGTCCATCCCTTCACATGTGAGCCTAATCACCCCTTTTGCCCTCCCCCCTCACCTCTTCCCCTATGGTAACCACCAATCCAATCTTCTGGGTTTTTGACTTAATCAATTGAGTAGATAATGGTGACACTTACTGAAATGGGGAAAACTGGTAGTGTATAGGGCCTGGAGTGGAAATGAAGGGAATAATAGAATTCTCTTTTGGAGGTTTGTAAATTTATTGTGAATATTTCAAGTAGATGGATGGATATATGAACCTGAATCTCAGGAATACCAGTGCTAAAAGTAGAAATTTGGGAGTCATAAGGACTCAATATTTAAGGCCTTGTGACTGAATGCAGTCTCTTAGTGAGAGAATTCGCATATAGATGAAAGAGGATATAAAACTAGGCCACTCCAATGTTTGGAGGTCAAGCAGATGATAAATGCCTAGCAAAAATTTAAAAATGGATAAGGAACAGATAGTTAGGTAAGAGAAAAACCTAGAGAGCAGAGTGACCCAAAAGGGAAGAGGAGAAAAAGAGTCAAGGAGGGAGTGATAGTTGCAAGTGATGTTGATGAGAGATTAAGGAAGACGGGGTTGGAGCAGTGACCACATGAAAGTTTTTGTTGACCTTGATGAGAGCAATCTGATTGAGGTGAGTTCCAGAGAGTCATGGAGGTGAGGAAATAGAGTCTGCATCTAGAGAGAGAAGACAAAAGATCTTCAGAGCTTGAGTCTAATTGTGAGTTTTCTGAATGGGCTTCCATATTTCTTGGGAGCGTCCTCCCTTAGAGTCTGGCTCAGGGCACTGGCTATTGCCTGACGCAGAGCCTAGTGCCTTCCAGGAAGATCTCATAAGGTTGGTGGTGGATACCTATCCAGTTGGAAGAGTATGCCACCAATAGCCAACTGTCCCACAGCCTGCGGCTCTGCTTTGCCTCTTCCTTTTGGTGACTGAGGGTCTGCAGATTGCGCATACATGCTTATTAGGGAGCTATAGCTCAAATGCTACTCTGGCCCTCTCCTGCCTTAAAAAGCATTCCTCACTCATTTTTTTCCAGAAGATTAGCCTGCCAGGTTACCTAGTTCTAATGGTTCTGGGCTGCTCAAAGTTTCCAGAGTCTGTCTGCCTCTGTTTTCCATCATTGGCCTTCTGATTGCTCAGGGTCCTGTTTCACATCAATTTCACATCAAATGTAGAATTTCTCTACATAAACTGCTTAGCCAGTTTTCCAAAATATAGCTGTGCTCCAATGTCATTGTGTGCCTGTGGACAAACCAAGAAAGCAGGGCATCTGACCTCAGTGGCAAAGACCTATTTGCCTATAGAAACCTCAGAAAAGAAGACCATTTGCTTAAAGGTCACTTTATGTTTTAGCCTGGCTTACTATTGTGTAACCATGCAAATTTTATTTAATTTTGTTTCATGAGGAAAAAAAATGAGCATTCTGGTATTCATCTCATAGCCTTGCTATAAGAATAAAAAAATATATTCAAAGTAGGTACCTTAAGATAATAGAACTTTTCTCTCTTTTTTTTTTTTTAATTTTGGTGGTGATTCTTTCCGGAACTGACACATGCTAAGTGGATGAGCCACACTGAGGCCAAACAACAGCTTAGGGATCAGTGCAATGGAAGAAAATCAAGGGAAGATAGGATGCAGGAAGACCAGACTGAGGACCCAGGAGTTATCAGCACCAGAAGCCCAGACTGACCCCGAAACGTGGGGTGGGGTGGGGTGGGGTGGTGGGAGCTCTCTGGGCTCAGGCAGAGCCGAAATATGCTTTCCAAAGGTGAGGGAGATTGGGACACGATCTGTGCAGCCACTCTCCTGGTTCAAGCCACTACCATCTCTTGGCTAGACTATATCACCACACTCTTCCCGCCAACTAATTTCTCTTGCACCATAAGTTTATTCTCTATACAGCAGCCTCTACATTTTAAAAAATGTTAAGTCTGAAATTTTTATTCTTCCTGCTCATAGCTCTTCGTTGGCTTCCTATTGTTCTTAAAATATAGACCAAAACTCTACAGTCTAAAAGGTTCAACCAGACATATGTCTCTAGCTTCACCTCATATCATTCTCCGTGTACTTCATTATGTTGTAACCATACCAGACTTCTCTATGTCTTCGACTGCACCATACATTTTCCTACTTTCAGACCTTTGCGCATCTGTTCCTGAGTCTGAGACACCCTTCCTTGATACTTCATATATCTAACTCCTATTTATCTTCCAGGTCTCAGGTTAAATGGTCCTTGCTCAAGGCAGTAAAGCACCCTCCTTCCCACCCACATCCCGTGTCCTCTTCCTTACATGTATGTAGCGCCTAGCTCTTCTTCCTCATAGTGTTTACTCCAACTTGTAATCATACATTTACTTGTGAGAATAGTTATATAATATTTGTCACAAATATTAGAAAAATAATGTTTGCATGCTCCTTGAGGACAGGGACCACGTCTATTTTTCTCATTCTTGTAACACCAGTATCCAGCACAATGCCTGGCCCACGGTGATCGTTCAATAATGATCAATAATCAGTAATGATCATATCAATAAATATTTGTTGATTGGCTGACCAAATTAATAAAGAGATAAATGGAGGTCCCAGCCCAGTCTTAGAGGAAAATTAAGACACAAGTCAAAGCAACTGGGAAAACTATGGAAAGACTGGAGTCAGGGCTAAATCACATCATATTAAGTGGGGCAGCTCAGTCTTAGAGAAGACAAAGGCATGAGTTAGGGTAACTGGGAAAACTATTTGAAAACTGTGAGGTCAGGGCTAAATCCCCATCCTACTGAATAAGGGAGTCTAATGGGGCAGCAGAGTAAGAATTGTATGTGTTATCCAGGTACCTAGGGCTTTTTGATCAGGTTGGCAGTACAATTTAACCTAAGTCCTTATGGATAATAAACAGAAGCTACGGAAATACTTGATGCCTTGGACACCACACTGTAAGCCCTTCAATTAGAGAGATAGCCTATAATTTCAGTAAATAGTTGAAGGATGGATGGATGGTGGATGGATGGATGGATAAATGGATAGATGGCTGAATGAGTCAGACTTGGCCTAGTCTCAAATGGAGGTTATAAGAAGATAACGAAGTAGGCGTGAGGCATTCTGGGAAATAAAGTAGGTGATAGCTTACTGAAAAAAAGCTATTTGTTGTTGGGCTGAGGTGATGGGGAATGCTGTTAAGAAGACAGTGTACTGAGAAAGCAGGAGTACTGCCAGTAGCTGAAACCAGACTCAGCATTTGAGAACTTGAAGCAACCTTAGAATCTCCTGCCTACCCTACCAAAGTAGCCTTCTCCACCCCTTTCTCTGTCATTTGAGTCATGGGGAAATTGAACCACAGAGAGGTTCAGTGACTTGTTAATATTGCACAGCCAGTTAATATTACACAGCACTGGCAGAGCCTTGAGTAGAAGCATGTCTCAACAGAAGCACAACAGGACAGTATATTTGACCCAAGATGATGTATATCTGTGTGCAGATTTGCAAGTCTGGAGTGGCAAGTGGGATGTGAGTGAGGTTAAAATGATGGAGAAGTGACATTGTATTGTACTGTGGAGATAGAACAGAAAATGCAATAAATGTTTTTCCTTTTTCCAAAGCCGTATACAATCTTGGCACAAAGAAAGTATCCGTTTCCTGTTTACTGGACTGATTGGGGGACTTTGGGTATATGTGTACTGGCCAGACTTCCCATATGATAGGATGCAGAATTTCTATCATGTTCCTGACTTTCTTGCCAGCAGTTCAACCACCCAGAAGGTCAAGAAAGTGACTCAGGACTTTGTTATTCTGTACCTAATTCAAACCAACAAAGACAAATTGGTTATGGAATTAAAGGCATCAGGAACTTGGGCAAAAGTGGATATGTCAGTGTCATGTTTGTGAGGGTCAGGGAGAGTTAAGCATAGTCGGACATGCACTCTGGATTATAGAAAACAGATTTTAAGAGATGCGAGGTGGAGGAGGTGAGGTTAGGAAATGGCTCACAGTCATGCATGCAACTGTGGAAGGGAAGATGATTCTGAGGAGAATTAGAAAATTCTCACAAATGACCCAATGAGAAAGACAAGGCAATAAAATAAACATGTGGCTACCTGGGATTCCCTTTAATGGGACACATTTTAAAGAGAACGTTCCTGCAAAACGCAGGTTGGCATTCACCTTTATGGGGAGGAAGTGACAGAGAGGGAGCATGAAGGAAACTTCTGAGGTGCTGGTAATGTTGGTTGTTTTGATCTGAGTGCTGGTCATAGATGTGTGTTTACTTTGCGAAAAACTCAGCAAGCAGTATTTAAGATTAGTATACTTGTCTGCAGGTATGTTATACTTCAAATTAACTGTGTAATAATTTTTAAGGTTCCGTATATTTCCTTCAAGATTTATTTTTAAATGCTTAGTAACATGCAAATCTTTCTTGAAATATAGCACACTTCAAATTTCATATGATTACCTCAAATGAATACTTCATATATTTGAACCATGATGTGTTGTATTCTTTTAACATTCCTGCATTTTCCATTTTATAAAATAAAACAATTATTTATTCTAAAAAAACTTTCAGCATTAAAAAAAATAGTAAAGAATAAGAGACACTTGTTCCAAAGAAAAGTCATGTCAACCCAACCTTCTCTCTTCAAGAGAGTTCTTGGGCTGATAGGTTGGGAAAATGCAGTAGAAAGAGTATCAGTATCTGAAGTGAATTTGACCCTATTCTTAAGCTATTTTGGTGGAAAAATACAGCAGTAGGATCTGAGTGCATAAGCAATTGACGAGATGAGTGACTAGTTAGATAACCAACCAAAGATTCTAATGAACAGATGAATGCCAGTCTGGAAGACAGATTCTAGTAGGTGCCACAGAGCTCTACTATTGGCATTTTCCAGGTCATTACTTATATTAATGATCTGGATGAAGTTAGAGAAAAATTATGTCCAAAAGCTTGCAGATGGTGGAGAATATGATGATAGGCTGTAGTAATTGAATCCGTCAAAGAAGATGGAACTCAAAAGTGGTAAATGTGACTCTGTACATGCATTCCAGAAATGCAGTCACATTTATGTATGTAGAATCAAGCTTATGGCAGGTATTTTTTTGGTGGAGAAAGTTGATGGCACATCTGTTGTGATTAATGAAAAACTGTATGTTGGTTCTGTTAATAGAAGCCCAGTGTAAGTCAGGCAAATAGAAAATAGTGATAATCTAGGTAATCATATACTGACAGACAACATGTAGACTGTTGCTTCCTGTTCTAGTCCCTTCTCATTAAGAGGGACAAACTGGAGGATGTCCCAGGATGAATAGGATGGTTCAAAGGGCTTGGACTCTTGAGGAGCTGAAGAAGAAGAATGTTAATGAACCTGAAAACCATCTTTCAATATCCAGACATCTTTCCTATACAAACAGCGACAGACTGTCTGTAGTCTGAGGAATAGAATCAAGACCACTGGGGTTAATTACAGGGAGTCTTACTTGGTTTAATAGAAGTGACAATTTCCAGCTTTCAGAGATGTACATAGATGAAATAGACTCTGCTGTGGACATTACCATTTCTTCTCCACTTCTAGGTGCAGAGAGGCCTTCATTTCCTCACATCACTAAAGTTAGGCGAGGCCTATGACGGGCTCTAGCCAATGAAACCTGAGTAGAAGTGAAGTGTCACTTCTGATTCAAATCATTTAGTTACGAATGTTGGACTCTTCAAATGAACACTGAAGCCTTGTGTTAAAGTGGAGGTTCCAGCCTTGTGTCTCTGAGTGACTACAATGAGTAGAGAATCTCCGAAACCACCACACAACCCCCTCAGACCCAGCCACACACCTACATTAGATATGTGGCTGAGTGGAAAGTAAGCCTTTGCTGTTTTTAGTCACTGAAGTTCATGGGTTTTATTACTCCTGCATAACCTTTTCTGTCCTGACTAACACAAGTGCCTTCAAGATGCGGTGGTTCCTTATGAGTGAGCATTAGCGAGACAAACATCAGATTCTTGGGACTCACACACTTGCATTCTTTGCCTTTTATTGTCATTCCGACACTACATTCAGACGTTGCTGAGGGTATAACTTAGTCAACTGGAATTTTCAACCGGTTCCAGGAATCTCCGGGGAGACAATCCCGATGAAATAGGCTGATTCTCTTCCTAAGCTCACTCTTCTGTAACTCTATTGCATGCCCAGCAACATCACAAATTCATGGATTCTGTCCGCTTGAGGAACAGCGAACAATAACTGGATAGTTCACCCAGCAAAGATTCTATTGCCACACAAACACACACACAATGTTATCCATGAAAACCATGAGGACCACCAGAGATCTCAGGACCAAAGTGACTTTTTGAACATGAACATTGCAGTTTGATTCTTAGACATTCGTATTGACTGGGCTATTGCCAAGCATCTGTTTCAGTCTGTGCATATAGAGGCTTTATTTGTTTATAACAAAGTTTCCCAAGGATGCCTATGGTACCATCTACATCTACTAACCTATGCAACTGAAGGAAGCACACTGCATGCCACAGAGTACCCACTTAGTGTTAGTCTTAAAGTTGTTCTGTGCTGGGCAGTATCTGATATGTTCAGGAAATGGTTCCATCTGAGGAAGAAGCTTATGAGGTGATGGGAGCCAGGAAGTGAAAGGAAAAAATTATCCATCTAACCTGAAGAGAAATGAAGAAATAGAATTAGAAGGTGATTCCACTGAGGGGAAAAATGGAAAGGACAAATTTAAAATTATAATTAAAAATATATATGCATGGATATATATACAAATATATGTGTATAATTTTTATGTATATAACAAACCAAACCCACAGCTAATTAACTGGAGCATCACTTTTTTGTTCACAGGAGACCAAAATCAACTGTGTTCGTCTGGCTACGAAAGGTATGTTGGCATGTCCTTGTCTGTCTTCAGCCATTCTTCAACTATTTAAGTATTTCTCCCTCTAGTTGCAAAGGGAAAATTTAGGCAGTGATGACTAAAGACAATAAGAAAAAATTGTAATTTATATTACAGTCATTTGCATCTAGGGATTAATATATACCTAGGGTATACATTAATAACTAACACTATGAAAGCTTAGTAAGATTCAAAACGTTTTTGTTCAATCAATAGATGGATGGATGGATGGATTGATAGACACATGAACTGGTGCATTAATAGATGGAGTGGTGAATATGAATGTACTCGAATATTCTTCTACTATATATTTTCATTGCATTTAGGTCTGTGTTTATGTGGGTATTTTTTAAAGCCTGTCTATCAGATCTGTCTTCTGGGTTTTGTGCTTTATTCAATTGATGCATAGCTTTCAAAAATGAGGTGATTAGTTTTGGTGTCTTCAATAATGAGAAAACAAACACTGCATTGTTTTGTAGTTGGCATTTTCAACACTTATCCCAAAAACTAAGGCAGCATTGTTCAGGCTCATCACTTTTTGTTTTCCTAATTATAATTGAATTTCCTGGCTCTTTCAATTGGTACATGTTTCTGTTTATTACTCTTTAAAAAAAAATCAATGAATGGTTTGTTATCATTTACCCTATTACAAGGTTGAATAGTTAGAAATCAGGTTTATCTTTTTGTTATAGAATTGATATTTTTAACAACTATCCTCATCATATAAACATACCAAAATCGGGCAATTCTAGTCTGTTCCCTGAATTTACTGATAGCATATATAGTTTCATAGGTTGCTTCCATGGAGATCACAATTGTAAATATAAGTAGGCATATAATCAGATGTATAAACTATAAACAAACGCGATGACCCAAGTATGTATATACATATGTGAATATATACACACATGCACACAAATACAGAGGAAAACACACAGGTGGGAGGAGGAGAAAACACGTAGAGAGAGAGATCTAAAGCTATTTGACAAAACATGCACCAAGACCTGTCACGCATGGCTCTTATAACTTTGAAGAAAATCAGATCCATATGCAGGCAGAATAGGGAAGATGCAGGAGGAAGGAGAAGACAGAAGCACTAAGGGCTAACTGTGATAAGAACTCACCCTGATTTCACATAAGTCATGAGAGGCTGGCACGTCCCTAACTTGCCCCCTCTCAGAAACTCAAGCTGCTGGACAGAAAGAGATAAAATACTCTTTGTGAGACAAGGAGAATTAATGGCCCGCAAACAAAAGTGATACAAATCACAGGCCTTGGCAGACATTGCCACTGAAGAAAACAGATAATCTAGAAGGAAGAACATCATCAATTGGATAGTGCTCTGGACTGCGAGCGGGACAGCTGGGTGTCTGCAGCATCCTGCTTAAACAGGCAGCCAGAGGGGAAGGGAACTTACGGAGAAAGCTTCTCCATGATGGGGCTGCTTGGCTCCCCTATAGCTCCTGACCTCTAGACCAGGGAAGGGTTGACGTGATATCTCTGCCCTCCTTGAGGTATGTGGGAGGCTAAGGACACCCTCTAGGACATAAAGCCCCCTAAAGAGTAGTTTGTGAACTAAGGGTTGGGAACATGTGACTAGACAGGCAATAGGTACATGTGGGGACTTCAAGAGAGAATATTTAAAACCGTACTTTCCTGGTGATTTCAAGACACGCTGTCCTTGTAGACATAGAAGCCCACCATGTCGCGCTTCTCCAGAGTTGCTGATCTGCAGGAGAATTGCAGTGGTCTTTAAAGAACTAGAGCAGAAGAGCTCTCTCCCTCTCCTTAGCATAAGGATTTCTCCTCTTTTGACCATTAGGTTACAGTCTTCCTTTAGCGGAGTGTGTGCACATGCAGGGTGTATGAAAGGACAGGAACTCATGGATGAAGATGAATGCTCAGCTAGCCAAACCCAGGCAGGGCTCGGAGGAGTCAGAGGCAGACGTGGATTCCAAGCATCCACACCCTTGTTTTTCCGCTCAGTGAGGGCTGTCCCAGAGAATCAGGGCTCTGGTAGCACTTGGGAATGGGTCAGAGAGCTGGATAATGCAGAATTCCAGTCTGCCACAGTCAGGGAGTTATCCTCTCTCGGTACTACATCAGGCAAGAAGGATGCTTGGTAACTGAAGAGAAAAGGGAAAGAGAAGGAAACCTGTCTTCGGTTAGTGTCTACTCTGTGCCTGGCATTACCCTTGGAGCATCCAGGGTTGATTAAAGGCAAGCTCTATCTAAATCTGTGCAGTGCCCATGAGGACTTTGGATCAAGGATCTAAGGCCAGGCATCAGTATTTGACCCATCCCTTTCCCAACTACATGTATCAAATTTCCCTCTTCGTGGGTTTGCTTAAAACACTATTCCTTTTAATAGAGGAAAATACTGTTCTGGGAATCCCACCACCATCGGGGTGGCATAAAGTCCCAGTGGCAGATTCCAGGGGCCATCTGTCTCCCTCCAAGCTCCTCCACCACTCTCTCATGGTGGCACCTTCCTCATGGGTCTTCCAGCTCCTGGAGTGTGATCATATGTGCAGGCTTGAGGCTAGTGATCTGGTGATGAAGCAATTTGCTGATGTCCTGTCCCTGAGCCTCATGATTCCAAGCAGTGTCTGTGGTCACCTGAGTGGGTCCCACAGAACTGGAGGGTGCCGCTCAGAATGGAACAGCCCTGAGCACTCATTCAGGGTCCTTTTGACCTGACATGAAGCCCAGTGCATTTTCTATTAGATACTACACCTGGCTCCAGCATGTGCCTCTAACCTTGTTTGCCTGTAATGTCACTGTTAGTCACCCAAGCTCTAATGTAGTGCTGCCCAGTTTGAATATTTGCAAAGTAAGGGACCTGTTTTAATTCGCTATGGCTGGTATACCAAAGTGCCACAAACTGAGTGGCTTAAACAACAAAATTCATGATCTCATAGTTGTGGAGGCTAGAAGTCCAAGGTCAAGGTGTCAGCAGGGCTGGTTCCTTCAAGGGCTGTGAGGGAGGGATCTGTCCCATGACTTTCCTCTAGCTTTTGGTGGTTTCTGGCCATCTTTGGCGTTCCTTGGCTTGTAGAAGTATCATCTTGATCTCTGCCTTCAACTTCACATGGCGTTCTTCCTGTGTGTGTGTTTGTATCCAAATTTTCCCTTTTTATAAGGACACTGGTCATGTCAGATTAGATGCCATTGTACTCCAGTATGACTCCATCCTAACTTAACTAATTACATCTGCAAGGACCCTATTACCCAATAAGGTCACATTCTGAGGTGCTGGGGGTTAGGACTTCAACATATGAACTTAGGGGGACACAGTTTAACCCATAGCTGGACCCAGGCAGTTGGGGCAGTGTCCCTGTGGTTCCCATTGAGGCCTCTGCTCCTTCACCATTCAGTGTGACCCAATAGCTTTGTAAGAGTGTGCAAGGAGCATGAACCAGCCCTGCCAGAGGGGGCCTTGGCAGTGAGCTGAGGACCAGATTTGGCTCCTGTTCTTTCCACAAACTGAGTGAGGCTGCCTCAGGCAGAGGAGCTGCATGTTGTGTGGAAGGAGCGCTGGGCAAGGGGTAAACACAGAGGACCATCCCCACACACCAGATGCTGGGTCTGTTGCAGCAGGACAGTTCTGGACCCTACATCATGGTGGAGCATCAGCTGCTGATCCAGTCATGGTTCTGGGGCCTGAGCATGGCTGGGCCTCCTGGGGCAAGCCCCAGCACTGCTGTTTGAGAGGAGCTGCTTGGTCTTAATGAACCACTAATTTGCCAGTCACATTTTGCCATGGCCGGTGGCTCCTGGCATATAGTTGGCAGTCAAAAATACCTGCTGAAATGAGTAAATGCATTTGGCGTCAGCATCTCACTCCAGCAAGGCTCAGAGATTTTGAGGGTCTCACTCAATCTTCCTCAAACTCAACGGCACCATATTTAAAGTGATCCTTATGTACCTATTCATGGAATATTTTTTTTTATTATCCAAGTTTCTGTGTTGTATTTCTTTTATTTATTTATTTTTTCGGGTTTTTTTATTGAGGTCACAATAGTTTATAACATTGTGAAATTTCAGTTGTACTTTATTATTTGTCAGTCACTTTATAAATGTTCCCCTTTACCTCTGTGCTCAGTCTCAACCCCTTTCCCCTCTGGTAACCACTAATCTGTTCTCTTCGTCCATGTTTTTGTTTATCTTTCACATATGAGTGAAATCATATGGTGTTTGTCTTTCTCTGTCTGACTTATTTCGCTTAACATAATACCCTCAAGGTCCATCCATGTTGTTGTGAATGGGACAATTTTGTCTTTTTTATGGCTGAGTAGTATTCCATTGTATATATATATATATATATATATATATACACACACACCATATCTTCTTTATCTATTCACAGAGTATTTTTTAATATACCCACTGCCAGTGACTTTCTGACAAACGTGCTCTTTGTAAAAGAAGAGCTCTTATTTGTAGTCTTTGTCAATCTCCAGGGTGTAAATATCCCCACTATGTCCAATTTCAAATAACCAATGGTTTAACAACTGCCTTGCAAAAAATTCCCGAATGTTTTACAACTGACTCAGTAAGCCGATGCAAGCCCTCTCCAGCACATAAGACCTTTACCACCCAGTTTGTTATGGGGATCAAATGATACAATATACTTAAAGGTGTTTTATTTACTGCAAAGTGTTTTGGAAAAAAAATTTTGTTGTTATTGATTACTATTATTTCCTCCGCTTAGTCAGCTCACTCATTGAGCGTCTATGAGCCAGGCACCTTGGAAGGAACTGGGGTGTTCATGGTGAACCAGAAGTCGTGCTTCCTGTCCTCAAGGAGTCTAGTGTGGAAACAGACATTAAGTGAATGATTGTTACAGATAATGGTGGAGTTATGATTGTGATCAGTGCTTCCAAAGAGAAATGAAATATACTGAATGGGGACTGACAGTAACAGTGCCAAAGCCCCAGACAGTAATGGCATGTGTGTTCCTGGCCATTGTCTGGAGCTCTGCTCCTCTGGGACTGGTGCAGTGTAGGAGACTTTGTGGCTCCCCATCCCTTCACAGCTAACACTGGGAATCACATAGTGCCTAGAGCAGGGGTGAGATTTGGGAGGCCAGCTGACTCAGGACCTCAAGCTCTGAGAAGAGTCAGCTCCCTAGCCCCCAGCCCAAGCCCCAGAGGAGGAGCCAAGTACCTTGAGTTTGGAGAGGATCTAGTGGGTGGGCTCACATACCACCAGGGGGCAGTATTTACTTACAGAGCCTGGGCAGGACCTCAGATTGAAGGCATGGCTAAGAGACTAC
Organism: Equus caballus; assembly: GCF_041296265.1. Taxonomy (NCBI): domain Eukaryota; kingdom Metazoa; phylum Chordata; class Mammalia; order Perissodactyla; family Equidae; genus Equus; species Equus caballus. The sequence goes on along the minus strand of NC_091705.1, from coordinate 32,939,735 downwards.
GGAGTGGGAGTTTGGTATTTGCTAGTACAGGGGTTAATTCTAGGATCAGGACAGGCTTATCTGAAAAGCTCTGAAGGCATTCCTTTTCATCGATGATCACTTGGGGTCACTGCCCCAGATTCGCATTTTTTTTTACGTTATTCCTCAGTCAGGGGTTGGCTATTATTAACTTTGACTGGAGATTTAGAGGAGTCAGAACATGAGTTCAACCATAATGGGGACGTAGAGTTTATCAAGGAGCAGGTAAAAACTAATGGGAGCTCCTCTTAAGACAGGTTCTCTAGATGCAGATCCTGAGGCAAGGATTTGGGTGCATGTGATGTACTGAGGGAGGGTTCTCAGAAGAAATCTGTGAGAGAGGAAAGTGGGATGGGGAATGAGAAAAGGCTGAGCAAGAAACTTTCCTCAGATAAAGTCAAGCCTAGGCTAAACCCAGGGTGGAGTGTAAATTTCTCCAAAGTCATACTGCCCGAGGCAAGAAGACCAGGGTTTCTACCTCCTCCCCCATAACAAGCAGTCTTTGCACTTCCCCCTTCCCTCACCCTCACCTCTCCCCTCCATCTCTTGGGTGGCTCCAGAGGAAATGGTACCCCTGAGCTTTGCACAAGTCTCTGGAGAAGTCACAGGTGTAAACCCTTAGCTTCAACACTCACAGTAGCTGTTGGGTGGCACACCAACCTGAAAAGGGGATTTGCAAGTAGCACCAACAGCATCTATACAGAGCTCCTATTATATAGGGGATGTATTTCATCACTGGGTTGTGGGAAAGCAAAAAGGTAATTGAATTGCTCAAATAAAAGAGCTGAAAGAAAATTGTAAAAGCCCTTTGCTTGGCACAACTCTGGCTCTGGGAATCTTCTCAGAGCTGTAGAGAGAAAGCTGCAGCCAGTTGGTCAACAAACATTAAGTTTTGGGTTAGAAACAGGAAACCATTATTCGGACTTTGAAGGGAAGGCAGTAGAAATTCAGCGAGCAAAAAAGATCAACTTAGAAATTAGGTTTAGTCTTATAGTTAAAACAGGAACAGTGAGAAAGGGCATTAAGAGGGAGGTGCACTTAGACCCATTAAATAATGTTTATCCTACATTCGGTAGATGGGGGATGGACTCCATTTAGGCACCAGGTTGAAGATGTAAGCTGAACATGCTCAAAAGTGACCCTTGGGAAACTGGATCGTGTGAAAACTTGGGGTGGGATAGTTAGACTTCCAAAGTGCTGTGGGAGAGAAGACAACCCTTTCCTTGGGAGATGATCATTCCATCTGGTGGAAGATGCCCTGGGCTGCAGCTGCTCAAGGATGTACCGAGTCTCTCAATTCATGCCCTTCTGATTGGGACAGGGCAGGCCAAGGGAAAATGGTTTCTGACCTAGAGGTTCAGTTCTAGAACCATACTGGTCAGTTTCTCTTCCAGAAACTAATTCCAGTTCCATCTAAGCCCCCTTGCCCACTGATTATCCTGTCTGCCTTCCCCTGACTCCCTTCATGTACTCATTTACTTTGCTGCCTGCTCTTACCCACAGGCCCTGCCTCCACTAGGCTTGCCTGCATGATCTGGCCCCTTCCTACCCTCCAGTCTCATCCAGGCTTCTATCCTCTTATTCACTACACTCCAACACGCTGGTCTTTCAATTCTTCAAACACATCAAGCTCCTTCCTACCTCAGTGCCTTTGCTCATCTGCCCCCTCTGCCTGAAATCATCTGGCTACCATATGTGTCTACTTAACAGATATACATCTTTCAGACTGCAGCTTAAATCCCACTTCCTCAGAAGGACCATTCTGACCTCCAATCTAATGTATCTTCCCAATATTTTCCACTCTCATAATACTTGCACTTTTTTTCATATCATTCATCATGATTTGCAAATATAGATATATTTTTGTTCCTTACATGTTTAATATCTATCTCCCAGCTAGATTCTAAGTGAAGTAAGTGAAAGGAATGCGCCTATTTTGAGCACTTTTGTGTCCCCAGATCCTAGCATACATTGGTGCTCAATAAAATATACTGAATGAACAAGTGAACAAATAAATGAATAGATAGATCGATCAATCAATCAATCAATCAATCAACGGATGACTCAGTGGATAGATAGAGGGATGGGTAGATGGATGGATGACTGGCTGGCTAACAAGTCATTCTTCCATGGCACCATCGTTTCAAATACAAGCTACTTGTCAGAACTGTTCTCTTGGAAGGTAGGAGTAAAAGTGATAGAGGTAGGGATCAATTATGTGAACTACAACCCCCACTAATGAAAAGGCCAACTAGGCTCTGCTTGGGTAATTGCTGTGACAGGGACCTCACAACTCCCAGGGAGTTCCTTCTACCATTGGACACTTCAGTTGGAGGCAGCTCAATATCATGAGTACAAATTGGCTCCCTGTGATTCCTGCCATTCAGTCTTTGAGACCACATAGATCCCGTCTGCTTTTCTCCTTCCAGAAAATAAAATTTGCTTCCTCTGACTTGCTCCTCCACCCAGATTAGAGTCAGGCAGGTACTTGCTTGTCTGCCTTCTCCCCCTTGGAACTTCTCTGCCCACCAGCAGGCAGTAGCACTCCCATCTCCAGCATCAGCCATCAAGGGAACACAGCTGGCTCTGCAGACTCCGGCTGGGTGTGCCCAAGTGGCAGTTAGAAAAATCAGCTTTGATTTGATTTGCAAACTGAGCCGAGTCACTGAGACAAAATAAATCCAGAAACCCATAAAGCCATTTGCAGAGTTGCTTTGCAGAAGACAGCCACAGTTTTAATCTAGTAAACACTCTCTAACGATCCCAGTAAAACAACCCCTTCAGAGAAGGTGCTGAAAGCTGAACTCCAGAGCCATGAAGCATGAGATGAGGGTCCAGTGTCACCAGTAGTTCCATGCCGCCTGGTGGCAGTGATGGACTAAAACCACTGTCCCGCTGGCAACAGGCAAGAGGTATGGGTGATGATCTTTTGTAAATGTCGCTTCTTTTTATAATGACTGAGCCTGAGGTAGAGCATTTCATCCAACATTTTCTTTCCTCTCTTCATAATGGATTCTCACCCCTGCAGAGACTGGCAGGAACAATAAATAGCCATTCTCCAGTGAGATGCCCTCATTTTACACATGCTAAGACTGGGGCTGAGAAGGAGAGTGATGTGTCCACAGCTCCCTTATCCATAAGAATAACATGCTACAGGTGGTGTGAGAAGCCAAGCGAGATATAGGAATTGTCTGCTATCAGATAGGAAATGCCCACTGCCTGCCTTCTCTTCCTCCATTGATGGAATTCTATATGGAAGGTTCTGTCTTATATAAAGCTGCCTTGAGGGGTTGCATGGAATAATGGGGAATAAGACTCACCTGGATTCAAATCCCGTGCCCAAAACTTAACCATTTGACCTCACACAAGTCACAACCTCTATGAGTCTATCACTTCACTTTTAGGCTTAAGATCATTAGTTCTTTCTCCTGATTATTTGATATTGCATGTAAAAAGTCAAGAAGTAACAGATGATAAACACCTTGAGCTTCCTTCCTTCCTTCTTCTAGACTTTCTTTGATATGAGACCTGGAGACCCAGGCCTACTAAGTACATATCCTCTCTCTGCTCTTCTCTAAGGAAGAAAGCCAAAGCCTGGACTCTAGTCACTTCTCATACAATTCTACAAATCAGGCATTTATCAAATGGACTCAGGCTAGATTCAAAGTGCGGAAACTGAGAGGGGACAGGAACGATGCTGGCCTCAGCTTTCAGCATTTAACCTCTTCTCCTATAGGTTGTTGTGCTTAGATGAGACCCTAAATAGCAATAATATATTTTTATTGACTGAGTATAGAATTTTGCTCATGTACTTGCTAGCTTTTGACTATGGCACTTTTCCTTTCTCATCATCTGCCCAGCAATTTCAGGAGAGACCCAGAACCCCAGGATGCCCAAATCCAGCTATGCAGCTGGAGTAGGGGCTGTAATGAAGGATCACTTGTGAGAGGCAAGACTATAGCAAGCCAGTCTATCAAAAACTCTTGGTTATTGTTCCATCCTTAGAAATCCTGCCAGACTTTCAGAGGGGAAAGCCCAGGGTGTGTGTTTGGGGGTTGAGGTTGGGTAGTGCTGTTCTTCCCTAGCCAAGCCCAATGAGATAAATTGTCCCTGCTGGGGGTTCTCAGAATTACTTAAGTGTAACAAGGTCTCCTGGACCCTTGGCCCCTTTGCTCTGGTCCAGAGTCTTCTAGGCCCTAAAATGCCAGTGGAATAATGTGGATTTTCCTGAAGGTTTTGTGACAAGATGGAGGAAGAGGATTGTGTCATAAGTACCCCGTGAAATAATGATAGTAAAGATGACCTTCAAATATCTCAACCATTTCTTCAATATTTTTCTTGCTACAACGGCTGGTCCATCTCTCTAGTCTTCTTCTGTCCTTTGCCTACCCTCTACTCTCTACATTTGCTCAAACTTCCCCCCACCGCCCACACAAATACTCTCCACACTCCACTCAGGAAGACAAAGCTGATGCAATAGAGTCCAGGAAAACAAAAGCCAAGACCAACTCTTGTCCTTCAAACGTGTCCTTGGGGAGTCCCAGTTCATCCCTCTAAACTAGAAATGAGAATTATCTACTGACCTGAGACACCTGATTGACTTTAGCTCAAATCTGTTGTTCCAAAGCAGTTGCATCTTACAAAAGGAATAGGAAGCCTTTTAAAATTGGGGATCAGGGAAGGGGGAAAATTGGGGTAGACTGAAGATAAGAGTTAGAAATAAAAAGAGTAAAGCTTCATTAGAGCCTTCTCTGATGGGGTTTTCGGGTTTCAATGTAGTGTCAAAGTTGGAGAGGATTAGCAAAAATTAACCACTTATTGTGTGCCAGTCACAGGGCTATGTATGTGAAATGAGTTTACAGTGCAATGACAGAAGTAAAACATGGCATGTATTATGCACTAAATGAATAGTGGTCATCATTATTAGCCTTACTCAAGAAAGGAAACAGTGTAGGCTCAGAAGGGTTAAACAAAGAGCTCAAGGTCCCTCAGAATTGTAGCTCAAATCTAACTCCAGCACTCCTGGCATTTCCATGGCACCATTTTGAATCTTGTCACAACCATAGATTGAGTGGGATTCTCTAGGCCACTGTTAGGGTGCCCTGTCTCTTATTTGTTAACTCCTTCCCATGCCTCTTTTCCAGTAATAGTTGATTGTGGAATCTGTCGGGTGTGATGGGTCCTTGTCCTATCCTCGGCGGTGTCCCAGCTAAGTCCTGGGATCTGGGGCAGAATGTGAGGTGCCTCAACAAGCCCTTGGCTTTCTACACTTCCACAACATGCTGAAGTTAATAAGCCAAGAAATTAGTTTTTCTTCAACCTTATCTGCTCCAATGCCATCTTTAGCCAATCAGTATCTCTATATACTCATCTTTCCTTGCTTTAGAAGGGAATAAAAGTCAGAAAAGAAGTCTGAGGCATCTAGTACGCTGACCTCCTTCTTCTTTGCATGGTCTCAGTGTTTTCTTTATGGGGTGGTATATATATGTATGGACAGGTCCTAGAAACTGTGAAGAGAACAGGGTCATGAATCCTCCATTAAAAAAGCCATGTGATGGGGGACCAGGTGATAGAGGGGAGAGCAAGGGACTACCACCTTTTCTTCTGCTGGATTAGTCAGGATAGGCTAGCTTTTGCTGCAAAAAAATTAATATCCAAATCTCAGTAGTTTAATACCACAAAGGTTTCTTTGTTGTATGCCATCCAGAATGTATGTGGCTTCAAAGTACTCCATAGCAGGGGAAGAGAAAGTATGAACATAGTAATCTGGATCTTAAATATCTCACTTGGAAATGACGCATGTCGCTTCCACTTACATGGCCTTGATGAGACTCGAATTCTTCCGTGTGTCTAAGAAGGAGAGATGAGCGAGGCATTGGTAAACACTAGTCATCTCTAGCATGAGACATTTGAGTCCTTTTTGGATTTCTACCTCCCTTTGAGTCCTGGTGAGACCCATGATCGATCACTTATCTTCTGCTGCCCCACCCACTAGAAAAACCTCTCCCCATCCCTGCCCCTGTCCAGCTGTACCACTGTTCCTACCCCTCATCACTGAGCATTCCTGCTAAGCAGAGTTGTAATGTAGGTGGTAGGGTGGGGAGGCACCTCCTCTGGACCTGCCGGCTGAACTGAGGCTTTAACTGTTTTCCATTTGATCCTTAAAAGAACATCATGAAATGCTTATTATTATCCTCATTTTATAGATAGAGAAATTGAAACTTAGAAATGTATGTAACTTTCCAAGTGACACAGCCAGTAAGTAAAAAATGCCAAACCAGAATTTCATGTATTCACTTACTTTTCAATAAACATTTATTGAGTGCAACTTAGTATTGATATATGGTCCCTCAGTCCCTAGAGGTTAAGAACATCATCTTTGGATTTGCACAGTCTTTGGTTCTAGGCTGGAAAAGGTAGTTAACTGCTCTGTGTCTCAGTTTCCCCATCTATGAATCAATGACAATAACCACTTACTTCATGGGGCCAATGTAAGAATTTCATGAGTTATTACATATAAAGTGCTTAGTGGAATGCCTGGCTTATAATAAGCACTCAACAGGTTCTGGCTAGCGGGGGAGCCAACAAATAGATAAATTGTATCAATACAGTATGATAAGGCCTATGATGAGGGTAAATTCAGGATGCTGTGGGAGCACAGAGAAGGGAAACAAATCAATTTAGGGTACGCATTCTCAGATATGTTTTGAAAGAACTGAGACAAGTTTTGAAAGAAGAGTGACAATAATCATATTGAACCAGGTTGGAGAGTAAGACAGAGAGGTTTTCTGAGCTGAGAAAGCAGCATGTGCAAATCACTGGGGGCAAGAGAGCTTGCCACTGAACTTGAATGGGACAAGGAAAGGAACAATGGCTAGAATGCAGATGCGACCGGAGGAAGCTAGGAGTGATCAGAAGTGAGGCTGAAGCGGTAAGCAAGAGCAGAACACTAGGGACTCTGTGTGGCCCCATAGTGTGTACATGAACCTTGTCCTGAGACGGTGGGAGCCCTTGGAGGAGCTTAAACAGACTGCCTTTGTCACTAAGGCCACCCTAATTACAGCTTAGAAAAGGGGGACTGAGGCAAGAACAGGGGTGGAACACAGGAGCATGGAACAGGTGGAGGCTGCCAAAAGAGGCCAGGTAAGAACACAGGAGCCATCTCTTCTCTCAAGCCTTCTATTTCTTTTCCTGATGTGTGAGGCCAACAGTCCTCATCTTGCCTACCTCAAAAGGGTGGGAAAAAAATTAGTAAAAATAGCCACTCAGAACAGGGGTTGGCAAACTTTTCTGTAAAGGGCCAGATAGTAAATGTTTTCAGCTTTGCCAGCCATATGGTCTGTGTCACAATTACTCAACTTTGTCGTTGCAGCGCAAAAGCAGCCGTAGATAATCCCTATAAAATGAACATGGCTGTGTTCCAATAAAACTTTATTTATAGACACTGACTTTGGAATTTTATATAATTTTCATGTGTCACAAGATATTACTCTTCTTTTTATTTTTTCCCAGCTATTTAAAAACGTAAAAACCATTCTTAGCTTGTGGATACACAGAAAAGTCGGTGGGAGGCTAGGCTTGGCCCGCCAGCCATAGTTTGCTGACCTCTGACTGAGAATGTGCTTCAAAAATGGCAAAGTTCCCCATACCTTTAAGGGAGGTGAATTATGATTAGTGTTGACTGATGGTTTAGTTTATAGCGTTTCGTGACTGTTGATCAACCTTGGTATTTGTGTAAATTTTTGAAGTTTTGTGTTTCCTGTTTATCAGTTGGTCTGGAATGCCCTACTTTTCTCTGCATTTTGCATCAGGATTTGAGGCAGTTTCATTGATGAATCGCTGGAGAGACAGTGCAGCCTTTGACCAAGCATAGGGCACCTTCCTGCCTTTTGTTCATTTTCTTTAGAGAGACAAGTGGTGGGTTTGAAAGGGAAGGAGCATTAAAGTCATGCAAAACAGGGTTTGATGACTGTCTCTGTCAGTTACTGGTTCTGTGACCTTGAGCAAGTTATATCAATTTTCTGGTTCATCATTCCTTCACTCATTCATTCATTTATTCAACAAATATTTGAGGCAAGGCCACAGCAGTGCACTAGTAAATGAGACACAGTGACTGCCTTAAGGAGGTTCAGAATTGAGGGAAGGCAGCTCAGGTGAGGTTATTGCTACGAGAAGAGAACACTAGGGTGTCATGGGAAGACATAGGAGGGGCATCTGTCCCATACATAGTGAGATACGAAAGACTTCCCAGAGAGAAGGAGTTCTCAGCTGACACCTGCAGGATGAGAGGGTGTCATCAGGTGAAGAGGCAGGAAGGTGTATGCCCACACAATGTGACAAGCCTAAGTAAGGCCTACAGCCAAGAAGGTGGGGGACTGTTGATGCTGGAAATGAGTTTATTGTGCTTGGGGCAGAGGGTAGAGTGTGGTGGTGGTTGTGGAGAGAGGCTGGAGAGGCAGGCAAGGGACTCTTCAGTGAGGGCCTGTGAGCTGGGCGAGGGGGTTTGAAGTTTACCTTAGAACAATGGGGCCACTGACGCATTTCAACCGACGGGTGGAGAATGGATTGAAAGGGGGCAAGAGTGGAGGCTGCTTACATAACCCAAGTGAAACGTGAGGGTGGCTTGAACCAAGTGGAAATGAAGTCGGAGAGAAGGGGGAAGCTTCAAGAACTTTTCTGGAATAGAATTAACAAGGCGTGCTGAGTGATTGGAAGTGGGAGTAAAAAAGAGGGGTAAAGGATGATGCCTAGGTTTCCAGACTCCGTGGCTACATGGGTGGCAGCATCATTTACTAAGAAAGGGACAACTAGGGGAGAAGACGTCTGGGTAGAAGGATGATGGGTCATTTATAATAATACTGACCTTTCTGGGTTGTTCTAAGTCTTGGAAATATTGTATGCGAAGTGCCTGGCAGAGTACCTGGCATGTCGTGGGTGCTTGATAAATGGTGACTCTTGTTCTTGTTTCATTTTTGAAAATCTATTTCGGGCTCTGTTTTGTTAGATCATGATGTTCTTTTGTTCTAGCGTGAGCTCTTCAGAGCCACAAAAATTGCAGTTTTGTTCACCGTACTGCACGTTTTCATGTGTGTTTCTTCTCTCCTTCTCTTCTGCATGCTGCCTGGGGACTGGCTTCCTTGTGGTCAGCACCAATGGGCAGCGCCCAGGTGACCCCGGGGACTCCACTCTGCCTCCTCACCACAGGTGATCACTAGAGCCCTGGGTGGGTGGGAGGGGAGCGAGAGCGGCCTACACTCAGTGGGTCCTCTAGGCCAGGTGCACCAGAGAGGAACTGGCAGTCCCTCCACCCCACCCACCCATCTATCCACCCACTCATCTCTCCCTCCCTCCATCTATCCACTCATCCATTCATCCATTCTAATAATGCTTACAAAGTACCTACTATGTGCCAGGCACTGTTCTGGGCACCAAAGGATATAATAATGAACTAAAGAAGATATATTCCTATGCCTTTCTGGGAGGAGACAGAGCTCTTAGTCAAAAAACTACCAAAATAAATGTACACCTGCAACTGTGAGTGGCGGTCACAAAGGAGAAGTATATGGTGTTCAAAATAAACAAACACACCTGGATCTAAGGGAGTGCTTGCCAGGGGAAGTGATAACTGAACTGTCGTCTGAGGTTGGGGAAGAAGTTGACCTAGCATGTCTGTGCTTAGGAAATGAGTAGATCTGGCTATGATCCCAGGTCTGCCGTTTGTCCTGGACAACTCCCTTAAACGCAATGATCTGTTAAGGATATAGATCTCCTTCTCTTATCTGTTAAGTGGGAATAATAATGCTTACCCCCTAGGGTGCACCATGTGCCATAAGGAGTTGCAGAGGGATGCATGGTGACAGTGAGAGGAAAGTGACTCTCGCCACTGTGCCCACGCCCAGTTTATTGAGAAACGATGCTCTTCTCGAGTATGTATGAGCAGCTCCATTTCTGCTGGGCCATTGTACCCTGGCTCAATTCAAGTCGAGCTGTCTGATAATGTTTTCTTTAAACAGAGCCAATCCCATATCAGGCACATTTGTTCTTACCTCTTGCCTTCTGAGGCATCTGAATGTTCCTCCTCTGACAGGTTTATTTCATTGTGTTGCATTTATTTCCTCAGCCTCGTTTGATGGGTGAGGTGCCCACAAGTGTTTCTCTTTGAGCAGGCTGTCCCTTTCAAAGGGTTTTTGTTAATGCTCAACCCCCAGGAGCAATAATGGCTGATGTAAATAGTAACTGCCCGGATCTGAGTGATGGGGCTATTAGATGGGGAGCACAGGCAGCCTCTTTTCGTATCAGCACCAACTTGGAGGAGGGCAGAACCGCACCCTGTAGCTGGGGCAGGCTGGCACTCAGAGTTGAGTCTGAGTTCAGCTCTCAGCTCTGCCACTTTCTGGCTTGGGGATCCTGGGCAAGTTGTTTCTCTTCTCCGGGCTTCATTTTCTTCCTCTGGGGACAGCTGATGACACCCAAGGCCATGGTTAATCAGGAGAACCAAATGTAATAACAGCTGTAATTTTTTCTCTCAGCTACTGCCAACTGGCTCTTCAGCTCTCTCTGACTTACTGGCCTTTCCTTCAAGGAATTCATACTTCAGGGTGGGGTTTCTCAACTTGGCACTAGTGACATTTGGGGACAGGTAATTGTTTGTTGTGAGGGGCTGTGCTGTGCATTGTAGGATGTTTAGCAGCATCTCTGATCTCTACCCATTAGATGTTAGTAGCACTTTATTCCCCAGTTGTGATAACCAAATGTATTTCCAGATGTGGCCAAATGTCCCCTGAGGGGCAACAGCACCCCTTGTGGAAAACCTCCAGAGTTGCACTGATCAATAGATAGAATTTGAGCCATGTATGCGATTTTAAGTTTTTTTAGAGTCATATTTAAACAGTAAAAAACAGCAGGTGAAATTAATTTGATTTGTTTTACTTAACCCAATGTATACGAAATATTATCACTTTAACATGTAATCAATATTTAAAAATTACTAATGAAAGAAATTTTACATTCTTTTTTGCACTAAGTCTTTGAAATCTGGTGTGAATTTTACACTTACAGCACTTCTCAGTTCATATGCTAAATTTTAAACAGTTAAAATGAAATGTAATTCTAAAAAAATAAACGTTGTGTTTAACAAGTAAACATACTTTACACTGCTTCAGTTTTAAAATTTAAATTAGTTGAGGAGGCTGGCCCCATGGCCAAGTGGTTAAATTTCCGTGTGCTCCACTTCGGCAGCCCAGGTTTGCAGGTTCGGATCCTGGGCACAGACCTACTCCACTCATCAGCCATGCTGTGGTGCCAACCCACATACAAAACAGAGGAAGATTGCCACCAATGCTAGCTCAGGGCTAATCTCCCTCAAGCAAAAAAAAAAAGAGAGAAAGAGAGAGGAGGATTAGCAGCAAATGTTGGCTCAGGGTGAATCTTCCTCACCAAAAAAAAACAGAAAAAAAATTAAATTAGTCAAAATGAAATAAATTTTAAAATTTGGTTCTTCAGTCACACAGACACATTTCAAGTGCTCAGTAACCAAGTGTGGCTTAGTGGCTGTTATTGTGGACAGTGCACATCTAGAGGTAAAAATCCTCTGGACTATCTTTGTGCCTCATTGGTGGACAGAAGTGTATATGCACCGAGTACAGGCTCAGAAAATGTTCAGTTCTCTTTATTCCATTTTGCCCCCGCCAGGGGACATTTGACAGTATCTGAAAGTATATTTGGTTGTTATATCTGAGTGTGAGAGGTTATTGGCATCTAATAGGTAGAGTCCAGGGATTCTTCCATTGAAAAAAATAAGATAAAACCTCTTATGGCCAAGGTTGGGTGTTTTTCTGTAGTGGGATGACTTGAGGCTGTAGTGGAAAAATGTCTAGTTATTTGACATTTCATCCGAAGGACCTGGTCCACCCCAGACCCACCACTATGGAAAGAGTGCTTCTCTGGCCCCTGCAGGAGCTCAGCCAGGCCTCCAGGGGGCGATCTGGGATGCTGGGCCCAATAGGAGGCTGGCAGCATCCAGTCTGGAGGCTAGAATGGATGCACTGAAGGCCAGCCAGGCCGCCCTGCTCTGACCTGGACCCTTGGGGAGACCCAGATGCACTGCCTTGGCCATGCCCAGTGCCCGTTGTCAATTCTCGGCAAGAAGGGCTTTGGGACAAGTCCTCATGTGGAGCCCAAACTCTATTCCTTAAAATTGGGGAACTTGGGCCCATCACTCAGCTTTTGAGCCTCAGTTTCCTCATTTATGAAATAAGGATGAGTCCCTGAGCTGCTGGGCTTAATCGTGGCGAGAGTCATCAGAGAAAATGGACGCATATCTAGCACAGCTCGTGGCTTGAGAGGGTGTCAGATACCACTCCTCTCTAGTGTTCCTTTCTTTCCCGAGCACTTCATGCTAAAACTTTCTATCGTTATTTTTCTGGCAAGTCTTTAAATCAAGGCCTTTCCACAGCAACAGAATTCAAGCCGTAATACTCTCTCTGAGACTGCTTTCCAACTAACTGCCTCTAAAGCAACTTTCCCAGAGATGTCGTGTAAATCTTGGATCCAGGTAGTCAGAGGTTGAGCCTTTGGGACAATGTTGTGTGGCCGAGAGCAGATGAGGAAGCTGCATGGCAGCCTCGTGAGGGCCCAGCGGGTACATGGTGACCCTGGCAAGCTTGGACACCCTGGGGCATTAGTGACCCTCCCCTGGAGGTTATGCTCTCTGGCAAGGGTTGATGGATGGTGTGAGAACAGGAGCTAGAGGCAGAAGGACCAGATGAAGCTTTCTGGAAAAGGCTTAAACCTGAATATCCACCACAATGGGACAGTGCTTGATGGAGAGATGGTGGGAGCCCAGCCTGCCAGGCTCGCTGGAGAGAAGTGGCAGCTCTAGGGGGCAGTGGCATCAGGGATGTCCAATGAGATGATGAAAAGAACAATGAAACAGCAAATATGTGTTTCATACTTCCTACAGCTCATTGAATGTGCTGAGGGTTTCACATTCTTTTTTTTTTTTTTTTTTTAAGATTTTATTATTTCCTTTTTCTCCCCAAAGTCCCCCGGTACATAGTTGTATATTCTTCGTTGTGGGTTCTTCTAGTTGTGGCATGTGGGATGCTGCCTCAGCGTGGTCTGATGAGCAGTGCCATGTCCGCGCCCAGGATTCGAACCAACGAAACACTGGGCCGCCTGCAGCGGAGCGCGCAAACTTAACCACTCGGCCACGGGGCCAGGACATGTTGTCCTTCCAGAAGCCTGTTCTGCTCAGTCTGTGACCAAGCCGGAATCTCCCATCCCTCCTCCCATGTGCTCTCCAACTGGCCCGGACTCCAATTAGTGCTTGCATTTTGCTTAGTAAAATGATAAGACTTCCCTCCCATTTGTGGCCCATTTCTAGGCTATATGGATCATGATTCAGCTTAACCAGTTCTTATGGACTGAATTGTGTCCCCACAAAAGATATGTTAAAGTCCTAACACCCAGTGCCTATGAATATGATCTTATTTGGAAAGAGGGTCTTTGCAGATGTAATTAGTTAAGGTGAAGTCCTGAGAGTGGGCCCTAATCCAATATGACCAGTGTCCTGACAAGAGGAGGAAAACACCACATGAAGACAGGGACACATAAGACTGCTATGTGACGCCAGAGGCAGAGATTGGAATGATGCATCTATAGGCCAAGGAATGCCAAGGATTGCCAGCGAACACCAGTAGATAGGAAGAGACAGGGAATGATTCCACCTAGTCTCAGAGGGAACACGGCCCTGCTGACACCTCGATTTCTAACCTCTGGAACTGTGAGAGAGTAAATTTCTGTTGTCTTAAGCCAGCCAGGTTGTGGTAGGTTGTTACAACAACTCTAGGAAACTAATCCGCTTGGAAACGCAGCGATCCTGAGCCCTGGGCAGTGGGCAAGGCTGTACCCTTACAGTGGACTGACCTCAAGGCGACTGAGGCTTGGTGACCTCAAGTTGCCATCCCAGAGAATCTCTTTGGCCCACCCTGTCTCCTTGTTGGCTGCATCCTACATTGGCTCAGAACTGGTCTCCACTCTGTGGCTCTGTCCCTCCCCTTTTTGGTTCTGCCTGTTTTGTTGAATAGTTTTAGTATCTGCTGCTGGTCACGCCCTGGCCTTGGCCTCTGCCCCATCAACCAGGTTGTGGTGACCTGCTCTCGGCGTCCCAGCATTATTTGATCTGTAGGCCATCCCTGGTTGGCTTTTATGCTCGTCTCTATGCTGACTGCTACTGGGAAGTCTTCCCTCGTTCCCCAGCTGCCCCAGGACTGCTCTGAACTCCACAGGAAGAATGACAATCTGTTCAGTGTGACCACATGCTCTCTCAAACTGGCTGCCTGAGAAGGTCTAAAGGGACTATTTGCCACAGGGCATCTGAGAGAGTGTGTGTTGTCTTCTCTTACATCTGCTCTTCAGACTAAATCTTTGATCCCAACACAGGCTGTGGGTGCTCCTGTGCCCTGTAGCTAAGCAGCTTTGAGCCCCCTGGGCTCCAGGCTCAATGCACAATTTCTGAAAGCAGGGAGCCGGTAGTGCTGGCACTGAGCTGACGCAGCCTGTTCTTCCTCATCAGTGGGGCAGGCCTGTCTGGACCACAGGGAGCCAGGATGGGAGAGAAGGGAGGAGGCCACTGGGTGATCCCAGGGATGAGCAGAGTCATACATGCGCCTCTCTGTACACACCTCTATGTTAGCACCCATTATTCTGGGCTTTGATTCTCAGTTTGCGCACTTCTCTCGCCCACTAACTAGTAAGTTCCCAGACAGCAGGGCTGTCTCTTAATTACCTCACATACCCAGCACATTGCTGTACCAACTATCATCATTATAATCCTAGCACCACTTTTATCAGGCAAGGTCCAGGACTCTTCCTCTGTGGCCAAGTGTTGAGTTGGTGCTGATGAGGCCAAGGTAATGGGTCTAGTCCATTTGGAAGTCACATAGCTTTGTCCAGTTCCATGGCTATGGACTAAATTTTATTTCTGGCCAAAGACTAAGCACAACTCTAGACATAGATTGACCCCTCACCATGGGTGCAGACTGACCAGCAGAACATTCCTAAACCCCAGCCACAGGCTGGCTCCTCATCCGTCTTTTAGATTTGACCCCTACCTTAGCCACATCCTTATCTTTACCCTTAACTGTAGTCTGACACATAAACCAGTTTACAAAGTGCACCCATTTCTGGTTTCTTAGACAGTATTGCACCCCACTCTAGCCATAGCTTATAGTCCTAGTCTGGTCACAGGCTAGGGTCCTGGCACTCATGCTATGGGTTTCCCATGGGCATGAGATGGAGCAGTTGAGGCTATGGGGAGGTATAAAGGGATTCTTAGCCCACCAATGTTGACGCCCTTGAAACAGCATGCCTTACAAGTGATGTGGCAATAATGACAATGCCTGGCATCAATCGGGCATGACTGCTTTTAAATAAGTCTATTATTTGGAGCTGGCCCAGTGGCACAGCGGTTATGTTCTCAACATTCCACTTCGGTGGCCCGGGGTTCACTGGTTCAGATCCCAGGTGTGGACATGGCACCACTTGGCAAGCCATGCTGTGGTAGGTGTCCCACATATAAAGTAGAGGAAGACGGGCACGGATGTTAGCTCAGGGCCAGTCTTCCTCAGCAAAAAAAAGAGGAGGATGGGCAGCGGATGTTAGCTCAGGGCTAATCTTCCTCAAAAAAAGTAAATAAAAAAATAAATGTCGGGGCTGGCCCCGTGGCCGAGTGGTTAAGTTCGCGCGCTCCGCTGCAGGCGGCCCAGTGTTTTGTTGGTTCGAATCCTGGGTGCGGACATGACACTGCTCCTCAAACCACACTGAGGCAGCATCCCACATACCACAACTAGAAGGACCCACAACGAAGAATATACAACTATGTACCGGGGGGCTTTGGGGAGAAAAAGGAAAAAATAAAATCTTTAAAAAAAAAAATAAATAAATAAATAAATGTCTATTATGCTAAATTCTGAATGCATAAAAAAAACTTTAATATGAAGGAGTTTTCTTGCACCCAGAAGAGATTCACCATAAGGGTCTTACATAGCCACCTTTCCTACTGTGAGTAACATAACTGAATTAGAATTTGACTACACAGAGCGTTTGCTGTGTAAAACAAAGTTTGCCTGGAAACACAGATTCCAGAGATGCGTGGGACCAAGCAGAATCAGCATTTGAGGAGCAATTTATTGGAGTGGCCAATGTGCTTTCAAACAATCAATTAAAGCTATTCCCATCTCACGGGGGTGCTAACCTCCATTTAAGGCTGAAAAAGAGGGCAACCTCTGTCGGCAATATTTAGCAGTTTTCCTCTTATAGGCTGTGATGAAGTCAATTCCAACCTCTTAGGACTGGCTGGGTAATATTGAGGAAGTCTGGGATATTAGAAATCTGTATCTTCTTTACACTTAACGCAGTGCTTATTAAATGGTTTTCCCCAGCAAGGGTAGAGTTATCTTTGAAAAACCTGTGTCCCTGTAGTGTTTTCCAGCTACTTGACATTGACTCTGAGTTAAATCTTGGCTAAAAGCAATTACTGTCATATGATGAATTGAGGCAATTTATTTATTACTTGAGAAACATCCTAGGTGATGTCACTTAGAAGAATGATGGAATAATCCTTCTCAAGTACTCCATTATCAACCAGATCTAGCGAGGGAGGCACTGTTCTGAGGTGCGGGGGGGTCGTCAGTGATTTAAAAAATTAGTCATTGTGAGATCAAAGAAAGCATATTGGAAATAAAGCAGAAAAGAGTCACTCAAGCTTGAGCAAGACTTGTCTCCCTATGGAATTATAAGGGATACTTTGGTTGCTAAATATGAGGAAAGGTATTATACAGAAAGCCCAGAGATTAATAATAAAACTAAACTCAATGTATTAAGGGCTTGGAGATGGTGGCTGATATACAAGGAAAGTGAAAAGGATGAGGGGACTCAAGTTAAAAAGGTCAAGTTTAAATATCATTTGAGCAAAGTCTGTATAATTTGGCCCATATAACAAGATTCACATGACATGTTCATCAATCCCTTAGGTAGTAGAATATGATATGTCGGTGAGAGGGCAAGAGGGGAGATAATCTTCAAGACAAGCAGGTATAAAGTGGAATTGCATGGTACAGCAGGTGGCAGGCTCAGCAGGGACAGGCACAAATACAAAGGCATTGTAATCTGGCTGGTCAAGATAAGATTCTAGATCCCCTAACTGCCAGTCTGCTTCTTTCTTCAAGATATTTGAAAAAAACAACCATTTCTCCCTGCTTAGCAACGTCTCCCCCTATTTACTAGAGAAGTGGCAGAATATTATAGTGGTTTAAAAAGAATAAACTCTGTACCAGGGTTCAAATCCCATCTCTACCACTTGCTACTGTTCCTTAGTCTCTCTGAGCCTCAGTTTTCCCCATCTATGAAATGGGTCTAATGATAGAAGCTGCTTCATAGGGTTGTAGAGAGGATTAAAAGAGACAACATATGTGAAAGGCTAAATACGGCAGCCGGGCTTGTAGTAAAAGTTCTAAATATGCGTTACCTCTTTATTGTTAATACCATTACTGTTTCACATGCAGTCAGGTATCCTGACTCTTCTGTTGCCATCTTCTGTATACAACCCAGTTTAGCAGCTGGCAGTTCTGGAAGCCAGCCACAATTTCTCCATCTTGGCCTTGACGTTGCTGAAGTTAAGACATGGTACTGGACATTCCTCCTGGTTTACAAGTCCAGACAGCTCTCAAAAGTGGCAACGAGGTGAACCTAGCATCACTTGTTTATAGGAAGCTCATGTTGGCCCTTGGCCTGTTTGGCCTCACATCCATCCTTCACTCTTCCCCTGCTGTGCTGGGACGTGCAGGTGACCCCTACAGGCTGTGTTTCCTGAAGCTCATGTCAACTGGCGTCTGGGATTGGCCAATAGGAGGCATGAATTGGAGAGCCAGAGGGAGGAGAAACCTTCCCCATCTTGTCCTCAGGCCCCTTCTTTGGCAGTGACTGTGTCTGCTCCATGGCTCCAAGTATCCGTGAGGTCTACCAGAATTCCAGATTCTGTTGGGTGACTTTGACCTCTGGGCTCCGATGACCCCATTACCGCCCCTTTGTCTCTCCAGTCTGGACTGGGTAATGGCTCCTGATGTTGCTACTCTCTGGATTGCCTCACCGTGCTCTCCTGATCCCTGTGTACCAATACTCTGATGAATTTGCTCCATTTTAAATGTTTGGAGCAGTTTTCCTTTTCCTGGTTGGATGCTGACTGATGTGGAGCCTGTGCTGGTTTCTAGTGATTATTCCCTCCTTTAGTAAGTGGTAAGGGGAAAAAATCTGATTTAATCATCCCCTCTCTATATTTTTTCCTTTATCAACATCACACTTACTTGTGTGAAATATCTGGAATCCACAATTTTCCATTAAAAAAAAAGTCAGCAACAGCATTTGTTTCTCCCCAGGCTTCTCGCACCCCTCCTGTTCACTACAATTTCATTCCTCAAAGACTGCCAAAGTAGTTCATGATCACAATTACAAAAGCTCTCAATGCCTTGGGATGCAATTTGTAAAGTCTAGAGGCTTGAATCTAATGAAGTATCCAGATGCTCTCCTACCAACTTCTTTCCTATCTTGGACTTCAATTCTATCTTAAAAATAGCCTACCATTCTGAGAATTCGCTTCCAGCAAAATCAAGGAGGGATATGGTGCATACCTGACTTTAGAAGAGCCAGAAAGTTGCCCAGCTTCCTCATCTTTTCCTTTTTGCCTCCTCTTGGCAACACCCACCATAATCAGAGATGCCTGCAATGCTTAAAACCTTCTCTGGCATAGAGGTAGTGGCTCAGAGTCAGGATTTCAAAGGTTTTCCCTATTGGGCGCCAGATGCACACGAAGCCAAAGTAAAGACAACGAAACTCTTCAACAAAAGAAGTCATTAAGTAGATGGGGGTGAACTGCCAGCACAGTAAGATTTGAGGATAATATGCCCTTGGGTAGCTAAGAGGCAACCATGTGTTTTAAAGAGTGTAGCTTTTAGAAATTGTGTCCCTGAGAGCCAGCTTCCTTTCTTTACCATCAGCAATGATCACCAGCAAGGGTTATATGCATCTACTGGGATTTATTTGGTTTTATCAACTGCAATTAGTTGTTCTTTATCTGCGACTTCTATTTTTGCTCCATATCTTTACAGGGGAATTTCTCTGAACTAAAGCTATAGAAGTGGGCCTGTAGCCAGTGGGAGCACTTTGAGAATGAATCATTAGTCCCTTGTTGCCAAATTATGTTATTGCTGGCCATTGAGTCATCCAGATGGAAGCCTGATACAGGCCTTGCCTAGAGGAGGAAAGTTAAGAGAATCACTCGGGGGGCTCTGCCTGCCTTCATCCTAAGGATTGGATGAACTCAGGCAGTAGGTTGCAAGGAGGCCTCACCCCAGCACCCATGGTGTACTCAGACTTTATAGACACTAAAGACCCTGCTGCCACCCTGGAACCAGTTCCAAGGTCATGCCATCATTATGCCACATGTGTGAGCAGTTCCTCAGAGTTTATGACACATTTTCACCCCCATTATTACACTTGATCCTTAGAAAATCCCTGTGAACTTGGCACTTACTCCCTATTTTACAAATGAGAAAATCAAATCATGTTGGGCTTGACACCTTTGTGTAACTGGTCAAGGTCACATGACCAGTTAGTGATGGAGTCTGGATGCAAGCTCATACGCTTCTGATTCGAAACCCATTGCTTTTGATGGATATCATAAAACCAAAGCACCTCAACATCAGAAGGGGTGTAAGCAGTCACGTAGTCGCTTCTGCTTGATGACGACCACAGTAAGTTCCCAGATAGCACCTTTCATTGTTGGTAGCACATTCTCCTGCCTTTGTGGGTTACTTAGGGGTTGGGAGATAGGCCCCATGGGAGTCTATGGCTCTAAGGATGACAGGGAGGATTTCTCTCATGCAGAGCATGACTATCACTGGAATCAAGGGATGCTGAGTTGATGTAGGAGGCAGGGTCAATAGCAGAGAAGAAAGGTCGCATCCCATGAAAGTGAGAGATTGAGGACTTGGTTAAGCATCCAGGAAGCCCAGGAGGTGAGAAAAGGTGGAGACAGTGGTCAGATAAAAGGGAGGGTAACTCTGAAACGGGACTTGTGAATCGTGACTGCTTTCGTGTTCCTCTCTAGATCATAATGCTGCATCGAAAAGGGCCAACATTGTGCTTCTACCCACATTAAAACCTTTTCTTGTGTTGGTCCCTAATCTATCCTGTTACTTCTACTCACTGATATTACCTCTAATCTTTAAAATTAAAGGGACCAAATCTATTCCATCTTCCACAATGGCCTTTCA
This sequence comes from Equus caballus, assembly GCF_041296265.1. Classification (NCBI taxonomy): domain Eukaryota; kingdom Metazoa; phylum Chordata; class Mammalia; order Perissodactyla; family Equidae; genus Equus; species Equus caballus. The sequence goes on along the minus strand of NC_091705.1, from coordinate 32,919,387 downwards.
ACTTTTTGAAGGCAAGATTTAACTTTCATCTGAATCTTCCCCTCTCAAGGTTGAAAAACCCTCATTCTGACTGCCACTCCTCCAAAGTCAATGACCATGGGTTTTAATGTGCACCTGAATCACCTAGAGACCTTGTTAAAATGCAGGTGCTGACTCAGCAGATCTGGATTGGGGCCAAAGATTCTGCATTTATAATGAGCTTACAGGTGATGCTGATGCTTCTGGTCATTGGACCACACTTTGACTGATAAGGTTCTTGGCCTGTCTTCACCCTGGAGGTCCCTCCAGAAGGTAGGATACACAACTGGACAAGCCTCGCCAGAGTGATCTGACTAGTGTAGAGTTGAGCAGAGCAGCATTGCCCGTGTTGGGTGTCAGGAGTCCCTGGGGAATATAAACTGGGATGGTCGTTTGGTAGCATGGGAGGAGATGGTAGGGGGATAGAACGTGGTGACTGGGCCTATGTATGGAGCAAATATTGAGGGAGGGGAGAAGACTTCAGGAGACCAAGAGCCATGCCTTGGGCACCAGTTTTCCATATGCAAGTGTGAGTAGGTAGTACATTGAACACCAGATGCGGACTCTGAGCTGGAGCTAGGGGGGGACATAGCTTTCCTGGAACGAGTAGAGGGCAGGGAGGCAGAAACAGCTGCTTTGAGAGGACTGGCTCAGCCTTTGGGAGGGCTCAGAGCTTGCTTGGAGGGCACAGCTGGCTGAAGCATAAGGTCAGGCATGCAGCCTCATGCTGGAGACAGTAGTCTCCTGTCAGTGCAGGCTGAGTTCACAAGATTGTTTTTGATGACTACATCACACAGGGGACTCAAGTAGAGCCTTGAAGCTACTCCAGTTGGATAAATTTGCCACCTGGTGCCTAGCTGCCAATTCAGATTTACGTGGACAATTCTCAGTTTGGTTTCCAGTGGAGGGCAGAGATGAAGAGAATGCTTCTGAATCCCTCCCGCTTCTCTCAGTTCTCAGACTCCCAATCCCTGCTTAGTAGACAGAAGTCACCCAGGGCCAGAAACAGAGCTTTTTAGGGACTGATACAAAGTTTACTCTCATGGAAAATGTGGGCGTAGGGCCAAAGTAATGTGGCTACCATATTCTGAAGGACTGCCAGTCTCCCTTTCTGAAGAGTTCCCTTGGATTTCCAGCCAGTGAGTCAGATGGCCAGCCCTCTATGTGACCCAGTGCTGGCATTTCCTTAACTACTGCTCCATCAAGGACAGCTCATTGTAGTGATACGGAGATGAGCCCTGCACACAGAATCCCAGCTCTGAAACTCACATGGCCTTGGACAAGTCACTTCACCCTTTTGTGAAGTTTTCTAATCTATATAAAAGGGAAAATAAAACTAGCACCTTCTATGTCAAGTTTTGTGAAGATTAAATGACTTCATATATGAAAAGTGCTTAGCATATTGCTTGGCACTCAGTAATGGATCAGTACATTTAAGCTACATTTTTAAAAAGTACTAGTAATTGACCTTCTGTTTGATGAGGAGCTCAGTGCCTGCCTGAGACAGCCGACCACATTGCTAGGAGACCCCATCATTAGCCAACCCCTCTGTGCTTTCCTGTAAGTCCTATCGCATGTTCTCATCTGTTCCATTGAGCACTTACAATCTGAGCCTCATGGATGCACTCCTGACTCTGCAACAGGAGCAAGACTAGCTCATCCTCTGTCTTTGTCCCTCTCATCTTCCTCTCAGATATAGGAGCCACATGTGAATGCTGTCTGGCCTTTGGTCCCAGAGCCATTTCCTTTCTACCAATGTCAGCTTTGAACACTGTCAGCACACTTCCTTTATGAACAGCAGCACAAATCCCCAGCAGCCAGAGCAAATGCCCTTAAAGAGTGCTTAAGTGGAATGTGGATGTGCCACAGCCCAGGGCATGTGCACTTTCTTGTATCTGGAGTCTGGGTAGACCAGCCAAGCATGTCTCCTCCTAACAACCTTAGTGTATAGAGTTTGTGATTTCAGCTCTGATGCCTCTTGGCTGAACTCATTGAATTTGTCTAAAGTGCTGTGCTCTGGCCTTTCAGATGGCCCAATGAATCAAGTATGTTTCATTGTTGGCTCATGGCCAGAACTGAATATGTTTCTGCTTAGAAACATCTTGAAATTTATTTGGGAAAGGTTTTCTAACATTCATCCAAGATCTTCACTTTCCTTTGGGTAGGCAGCTGGATTCTATCCCAGGAGCAGCATTGATTATCCCTTCTTTCTCTTAACACTCTCTCCTCTTAGCTCTAGGATACTATGCTCTCCAGGTTTTTTTTTCCTTACTTGTCTGGCCACTCCTTCTCAGTCTCCTATGCAGCTGTATCTTCCTCTACCCACTAAGTAAATACTGCAGGCTCTCAAGTCTCTGTCTAAGCCCACTTCTTCTTCCCTCTTTATTCTCTCCCTGGATGACTTCATCAACCCCCATCCATCAGATACCATCTGTGTGCACATGACTCACACATTTTTACCTCCAGTTCAGACCTCTTTTCAGAGCTCCACACCTGCATTTTATTTATTTTTGTGTGTGTGTGAGGAAGATTGGCCTTGAGCTAACATCTGTTGCCAATCTTCCTCTTTTGGCTTGAGGAAGATTGTCACTGAGCTAACATGTATGCCAATCTTCTTCTATTTTGTGTGGGATGCCACCACAGCATGGCTTGATAAGTGGTGCTAGGTCCACGCCCAGGATCCTAACCTGCGAACCCTGGGCCGCTGAAGTGGAGCACGTGAACTTAACCACTACACCACTAGGCCAGCCCCAGACCTGCATTTTTAACTGCCTACTTCTCTAGAGTATCTCTCAAGCTCAAATTGCCCCAAACACACATATCTTTCCTCTAAAGCTGTTCTTTTTCAATTGTTTCTTGAACCTCTAAACAGCACCATCATCCACCTTGTTATGAAAACCGAAGACTTGTAGTCACAAGTTATTCCTTGTATTCAATCCATCAATAGGTTTTATTTATATTTATTTCAAGTAGTTATCTCTTTTATTGCATCTTTCTGTCTCTATTGCCATCACCTAAGTCCAAGCAACTATCATCTCCCACCTGGGTGCCTGCAATGGTTTCAAAATTCATCTCTCCAATCCACTTTGGCTCCATATTGAAGCTGGAATGATCTGTTGGAAATGCAAATCTGACCATATCATTGCTCTATGAGCAACACTTAGATGACTCCCTATGTTTCTTGGGGTAAAGAACAAAAACTCTCATATCTTGGCCTATAATGTCCTGCATGGAATGGCCCCTGCTGCCCTCTCCAGCTTCTCTCACCGTGCTCTCCCTGCTTTCTCACTCTCCTTACTCCACGTTTCTTTCATTTCTTGAATGCACCAGGCCCCTTGCCCCCAGCAGATAGCCTTAGCCAGTGCTCTTTCCTCTGCTGCTTCCATATAGCCCTCTCATGCTCTCTTTGCCTAGTTATACCCTGTCCTCCCTTGAAACTCACTCTACTAGCTGCTTCCTCCTGGAAGTGATTCACTTCCCTATTATGCACTTTCCAAGTGGCATACACCTCTCTGTTCTCATCCTTAACAGAGTTGAAAGCTTACTATTACTGATTGTTGGTTCATTAATCCTGTCCCCTGAGCACCACCCCCACTAATTGTAGGCTCTTTGAGGGCAGGAACTGTGCCTGTTTGCTCACCACTGTATCACCAAGTGCCTGGCATCTCGTGGGTGCTTGTGACTATTTATTGAAGGAATGAAGTGTGAATCTCATTAGATCAAGCTAATAACAGTGTTCCTACGGTAATAAGATCCTCTTCAGAGCTCCTTTGCTTTTGTACCCCAGTCTCTAGAATGAGATCTCATAGCAGGCGTTAAGTAAATTCAGCTATACCAATGAGTGAATGCTCCCGAGCCAACACTTCCTCCAAATCTGAGTAAAAAGCCTCTGGCACTATTGAGGAAATTATGGTCTCAGGTGTTCAGCTTACTTTATGCTTGGTGTGCAGTGGACTCACCATATCTCAGAAATCATGTCTCCAGACTGGGAAATGGGGGCCATGTGGGCCACTACTGGAAACCAGCTTCTTCTCTGGAATGTGAGATCAGCTCTGCTGAAGAGGTGGTTGGCTCACTCCTCCAGGACCTCTCTGGGCTGTAGATAAGCAGAGCTTGCTCGGACAGCTCTGAGATTGGATGAGCTGGTCTTTCTTTTAGCTGGCGAGGGGAACTGAATAAAATCCCTCGTCCGTAAGTCCTTCCAGGAGAAGGAGCTCTGATCCCCTAGACAGCATAGTTGGCACACAGCACATGGATGCTCGGTAACAAATGAATTAATGAATAAACGAAGCAAAATCTGTGGTTTGCTCACCTTTATATAACTTAATAATCATCTGTTAACCAACAATCACAAGGAGGGAGGCCTATGCTAATAATTGGCATTAGAGAAATGCGTAGGATACACTTCTTGTTCTTGAAGACTTGCCTTCTCACTCAGGAGACTTGGCTAAGTGAACCCAGCTTGTCTAAGTTACAAGAGAGTTTCAGGAAAGTGCTCTGATAGAGGAGGCACTTGACACTCTTAAACAAGAAGAGGGGATGCATCATTGTGCTGGAGGGCTGTTCTTAAACATCAGTGAGTTTGGGAAATGAGAATCATGGCTTATGGTTTTAGCATCCCTTCAAATAAGCTGAGTTCTGTGAACACATGGCTGAAAAAAGAGAAACTCAGTTTGGTTCTATGAGAACAAATGTGTGTGGGCAGAGATGTCATCCCTTCAGCTAAACATTGAACAACCACAAGCATTAAAGGAACACGTATTAAGAGCCAGGCTCTGTGCTAACATGCTGAAACAAAGAGAAAGGAAGCATAATCTCACCCCTAAGGAACCTGCAGACCACTGAAGGAGACAAATGGGGAAACAAATAACTAATAATATCAGTACATCGAGGTATGTACCAAGTGTTACAGAGTCTTATCGGAATTTAGAGAAGAGAGAGCAGCTCTCCCGGAGGCACAGGCAACCAGAGAAGATGTGATCTCTGATGAAGTATGAGCTGGTGCTGATGTGGTAGAAAAGTAAGGATGAGTTAGGAAAAGGTTCTTTGGATTTAAGCTGTCTCACATAAACATGGCACTACTGGGAATATGAAGAGCAGCAGGAAGAAATTCACTTAGGGTGCTAGTGACCCCTGGACCATTCTCCAGAAGTGTTCACATAGGTGTCTGGAGTGAGAAGTCCCCTTTGATCCCTGGTACCTTGCATGAAGAGGTAGAGCATAGGCATTCTTGGGCTGCTTACTTTTGCTGTGGCGTTAGCGAGCTCCTTGTTTGGGGGGAGGAGGATTGAGGGACTAGAGGGCTCGAAAGTTGAATCTGTGGTTTCTGATTACGGAGGCCTAGACTTAGAAAACCTGTGGAATCCAGACCTTGACCTTTGTCAGCCACGTGACTGTTAGCAACTTCCCTTGGCTTTCTCATCTATCAAATGGGAGAATCAGTATCTACTTTTTGGAATGTTTGTGAGGACTGACCAAGCTGGATCCATGAAGTGGCCCAGCACGGGGCTGAGGGTGTCCTAAGTGCCCAGTTCCCTGCCTTCCTCTACCTGGAACTGAGTCAGTGAGTTAGTTCCCAGCAGAGCACGCAGCATCAGCATTAAATTCTAAAAATGGAGTTAGTCATATATAAGTGTCTTCTGAACCCAAGGCAATTCCTTTAATACAGTAAATTTCTACCCCATTATATGTTTCATATAAGGCATGAAACAAAAACTTTTTGTTTTTATCTTTTAAAATCCAGTGATTTTAATTGTGTTAACATAAACATGTTGTTTTCACTATTTACCTGAAAGAATAAAGCAGGGTTTGGAATAATTCCATGAACCCAAGAATCAAGCTGTAGTTCCATGGTTTGATCCTAGAGACAAAGCAATGTGAGGGATAAAGCCTTCCAGTTCATCTCACTGCAGGATAAGGATGCCCCAACACAGCAGTTGTGTAATCTTGGGTACCTCACTTTCTCTGCACCTCAATTTCTTCATCTGCCACAGCCCCACAAGGGATTAATTCTCAAAAGGATTAACTGGGACAATGTGTATAATGCCCTTAGCACAGTGCCTGGCACATAGTTAGCACTCAATAAATAGAAACCGTTGCCATTACGATTATTGTCTCACACCGTGTGAGCCTTTTCAACATCTTTCTCCTTCTCCTTTCCCCTCCAAGGTGCCTCCACCCAGAATTCTAACACCGTGGAGCCAGAGAAGCAGGTAGACAACACTGTGAAGATGGCCGGCGTGATCGCTGGTCTCCTCATGTTCATCATCATTCTCCTGGGCGTGATGCTCACCATCAAAAGGAGGTGAGTCTCTGTTGCCGCCCTGCAGACTCCGCCAACCCCAGTTGGGCCCAACGCTGGTGTGTGGCCAAGTCCTTGCTCTGTTGATCACTTCCAAGCAGAGACCTCCGGATGTGATTGTGGAGGTCCTGAAATACAAGGGTCAATTGTGGCTCATTGTGTTGATGTCTGAAGGCTGTGTACTGCCTGCGTGGTGAGTGGCCCTGAGATGGCGAGGTTCTTATGGGGCCAGTGATCCGTATGGTTGGGTCACCTTGATGTTCCATAGGATCCCATGTATCATGAGTCTTCTCAGAGTTAGCTGCTCTGTTGTGATTGGTCATGTCATCAAGATTACTGGGGAGCCCCAAGAACACAGATGAGCCCAGAAATATAGATGCAGCAAAGTAATGCTTCACCCTTCTCACCTCCATTTATCCTTGATTTCCCTTTGGTCAAGCAGCAGCATCCCAGGCTGCCCCCTGCATGACAGGGATAAAGCCTCCAATGCTGTGATAGTCCCTAGGGAAGGCTCCTTCCTACTCCACATCCCACAAAACCTTCCCAGCTGGATTATTGCTGCTTGTTACCTCTCCACAGGATGTCTCCCTGGGCACCTCTGGTCAACTAACACAGTTTCCTCATATTGCATGTGTTTCCTCTAGACTGCATTGCTCTTGAAAGCCAGGGTGCAGATTCCTTCCTTATCCCCAAGATTCCCTACACTGCCATCTTCTGTTTATCAGGCATTCACGAGGCTTAAGGATAACACAAGGGAATTGCAGAGAGGGAAAGGAAATATTCATCTAGGAAAGCTGATGAATATCGGCTATCGCTGACCCTAGGTTATTCCTCTAAACGGAAAGTCCTACTGCCTACCTCTCCTTAGCTCCTGGGCTGCCACCATGTTTCCATGCCTGCTGCCCACCTCCATGTCTTCTCAATTTCAATGCCAGGGCCCCAGTCTTGGTCTCCACCTTCCCACTCCTCAGTCTGCCAGTGCAAACAAAACATCTATCCACATTACATTAATATGTGCTGCAACATGCCCTGCCCTCAAGGAAAAGAGCCTAGTGCATTATTAGACCAACTACTCAAGACCTCAGCCTGAAGCTCTGGGTTTAGTTACTCACAGAGTTCAGGACCAGCCCAATAACAAGGACCAGGGACTTGCCTCCAACTGTAGGATGAAAAGTACTCGTGAAATTTGTTCCCTACTAGAACAAAGGGACAGAATGCCTCAAAGACAAATTTCAGCTTCTACCTAGGGAGACACATGAATATAAATGCAGAAAGTTAAAAAAAAAACAAAAAAACACCAAGAAACAATGTCCTCATTTCCAGACATCAGTGAGTCAGAAATACTGAGGTTCCCACTACACAAGCAGTCAGCCTTCTCTTAGCCATTTGGGCACCAGAATGTCTCTGTGTCTCTCATCTCTCTCTTCTGAATCAACCAGTCCTCTCTCTGGCCAGACCTTGTCCTTTCTTGACATCTCTGGTCTAACAGGATCACTCCTTTCCTCAGGCTCTCAGCAGAAAGACTAAAGAGTTAAACTTCTCATCTAGCTACTGATTTTCTGTTTGAAGTGTCTAGGAGGAAAGGAAGGTACTATGTTAACACTGGGAATCAAGAGCCCCCAAGGGGTTAAGGACAGCATTGCGTTGTCATATCATCATTTTCATCCATAAAACAAGACCAAAGTTTATGTCTCAGTGACAACTCAGCTGCTGTTAGATGAAGTGGAACATAAGATTTGATTTCTCTGGGTGCAGTAAGCACATTGCCCATCTAAGATCAAGTTTCTTAGAGTCACAGATAGATCGGAGGCATAGGTGAGTTTGAGACTGCCTACCTGGAAAAAGTAACCAATTTAATAGAATTGCATTCCTCTTTGATAGGCCTGAAATGTTCTCATTCTTTGCCACTGATTTGTAAGTCAGATATGCTCTTCCAATTTTCCTCTTTCTAAAGCCTGGCTTAAGCCACAGCACTATTGTCTGTGAGCTTGCAAAGAAATTTCGCTTCCTTCCCAACAGCTATTTCTAAAATGTGTGACTTTTCAAGAGGGAGGAAAGGGCTTTTTTTTTTCTATTTCCAAGGTGGGAGCAAGTGTAAAGTGAGTCCTTGGTGTGGTTTTAGCCTCTTACGTGTATTTTCATCATCTTTCAACTCTATCAAAATCATCCATCAGACCCAACCAATAGTCATCACATGACCACCATTTCTCCTCAAGAGGCAAAACTCAGTGTTGGGGTGGTGGGGGCGGATTGGGGGGGGGGGTGCTGATCAGTGTTTGCATATACAGTATCTTTTGGAGGAAGTAAGACATTTTGCTGACCTAGTTGATAATGATAATTGAGAGTAATAATTTACAGTTGGGTATAGAGGAAGGAAAGGAGAGAAGAGGAGGGGAGAGGACAAGTGAGGAGAGAAGAGGAGAAAGGGGGAGAAAGAGAGAAATTAAACATAAGCCTGCACTCTTTCCACTAACCTACAATGTCTTCTGATGTCTAGAGATGCCCCCAAAGGGCGGTGAAGGGCTTGGTGAAGTCCTTTACTTCTTCTCACCCCAATCGCATAGATAAATGTGGGGAAAACTTCATTGGTCAGTTGATTCTTTTGCTAACTTACTGCCACAATGTTGTCCACAGCTACCTAAAATGAAGAAGTATTAAAGGAAAAGAAACCCCCAAATAATAGGCAAATCATCACAACTCACGATCCTAGTGTCAGCATCTCTTCAGTGTCCCAGTCAGGACTTAGAGTTAGTTCCTGGATCCAGGAGCTTTCAGAAGTAAAACGCCAGCCACATGCCCCCCAACCCGGGCTTGAGCTGGTTTTTCCCCTAACCTCCATGAGCATGGGTATGGTGGCTCTCTGTCCTCTCTGTTCCTGATGGATTCAACCGGCTCAAAGTCTTCCCCAAAGCTGCGGCCAAATGTTTCTAATACACGTAAGATGTCCCTAGCTTCTCCCCTTGAAGTGTTCTCATCATTAGCCTTAGGGCTTCCTTGTCACTCTCCAAAGACAGTCTTTCTCTTGCTGTTAGGTGTTTTGTTTTGTAATACTGAACTATAAAGCAGGCAGAGAATGGGCTAGAGGTACGGAAGACCAAGGGAAGGGCTTAATGAAAGAAGCTAAATCAGTTTACAGTCAGAAGACTGGGAAGGAAAAGAGAGAGAAGAGACAGAAAAAAATCAACAAAGCCTGAGGGATGTTCTGTTGTTGCTGCTAGGATGTTTTGTAATAGGTGGAGGGGAGCTTGAGAAATGAAAGATTACAGAAAGGGGTATGATATGTTGGTGGGCAATTCAAACAAGATTCCTTTACAGTTCGTAAAAGATGTAAGGTTAGAATTCTTTTTGAAGTACCCTTGGCTGTTTGGACTGGGCTTCTTTGAATGCAGGACCATACAGAATCAGGGCTACATGGAGATACAGAGGATTACATGAGCATTATAAGAAGGGAACCTAGTGCCCCTCCCTGACAGAGTAAAATCAGTGTGGTTTTAGCCAAACTCACTGCAAAATATTCATCCTTATGCTGTCACTAAATAATGGCCCCATCTTTTTCTCCTGGCTCTATTGATCACATCTAGACCTCGGAATGTTCTAGAATGGGTTCCTGCATTCCATTATGTAATAGAACATACTTCCTTTTCATGAGCACCCTGTCAGTCTTGAAATAGAGAGATACTTGCATCACCAACTCTGCATTGCAGTCCTGGTCATCGTCTCTGGTCTCCTCCCTTTAGAATTGCTGGACATCCTCTCCCAAAGGAATGGGCAGTCAAGGGATTGCTAAGCCACCCCTGTGTCCCTTGGCTTAATACTCTTGGGCACTTGGTGCCTGCAGTGCAAACTAAGGTGGGGAGCTCATGCCTTAGTGCCTTAACCAGTGTATCCTGATGTTTGACAGTGTTTATTGACCACTCACATGTGAGAAGTTCTGCAGTTTCATGTTTTTTTGTGGGATGTGGACATATGTGCATATGCCCACAAGCTTCATATAGTCCAATTTATCCCATAGGACACACTTCTGGGAGTCTGAGCATGGTCTTTCAAGGCTTAAGGCGTAGCCGTGCACTTGTGCATGGGGAAACACTGGAGCCAGGTTAAGCAGGATCCTTTGGTAGATCTGCAGCCCAAGAGTTGTCTGGATCTTAGATTAATCTCTTCTTCCTTCTTACTTTTCAAGTGAGAACTTGGCAACTTTTAGGGAGATATTTTCAAAGTTAGTTACTATGCATGGTTCCAGCCACCCCCATCTCCTCTCCTCCTCCCTCTCTGCCCAGGTCTTCCTGGTCCAGCTTGAACTTTCTGCCAACCAGGCCTTGTCTGTCCAAATAGTAACTTTTCCAAGAATGTATTTGGAGTGTCTTGAGTTAGAGATATGAGAATCTACTTTAAGATTACTCTGCATCTCTGGCTATACTTTGATTCTCTGTGATTTGTGCCTGCCCTCTGGTAGCTCCCAGTCTAATGGGTACAGATGTCTTGTAGCTATGGACTGGGAAGCAGAAACCTCAATCCAAATCTCTATAGCCCCATTTATTTACTGTTAACCTTGAAGAAGCACCTTAACAAAGCTCCGCCTTTGCTTTCTCAACTGTGAGATACAGCCAATCTCCTGGGGCTATTCTGAAGGTCAAATGAGCTAATGGTTGGGACAGGCTTTATTTCCTGTACCTGCCTAAAGGCTTATAATGCACAATGTCTACAGGGACATTCATCTCACATATGACTATCAACTGTACCAAGCTGGCTCCAAACCCATCACTAATATGCTAAAGGCAGTGCTGCAATCAATACGCACACTCTGACCTAACAAATTTGTCCATTTTCTGTTTAAATTGCTGCTGTATTCTTATTTTAATCCTATGAATAATCATAGTAGGGTAGGACTCTTGATGCTACTGTTTTTTTGAGAGAACTCAGGTTCAAAAAGGTTATCTGAGTTGGCTATGGTCTTGGGCAGAGTTGAAATGCAAACCCAGGCTCTGTGACTCCAAACCTTATGCTGTTAACATCTATTCTATCAGTCCATGGAGACTGGTAGAAAATAAGTGAATCCTGGAACAGGAAACAGGTGACCCAGGATCAGATATCATTTTCTACTATTCTCTGCCTTTGTGTATACTGTTTCCCTGAATCAAATGTCCAGACATTTCTCTTCACCTACAAGGCTCCTATTACTCTCTAACCCTCAGCCCAAGTTCTTCCAAGTGGGACTCCCGAGCATTGCCTCCTCCATAAAGTCTTCCCACAAGCCCCCCACCCCAGGAAGATCCGACGACACTTCCCTGCGTGCAGCCACTGCTCCATATGCACAGGTCTACATGGTGGTTGTAGTTTTGCTGGCCTGGAGATGGAAAGGGGTTGGGAGGGCAGGGTCTTCTGCTTTAGCCCTCTTTCGCCAGAGCTCCAGTACCCTGTATCATCTGCCCCTGGACGTCTACCTTGAAAATCCCTCAAGGTTTTTATGGTCAAACCAAAATCATCACCTACCCACCAACATAATCCTGTGTCCTAATCCTGTGTCCCCATCTTAGTGACAGGCATTACCTCACATTCCATCAGCCAAACCCATGGAATTCCATCACCAAATACTTCTGAATCTGCATCTTTACGTTCTCCTGGTCACATTCTCTCTTCTCTCTCTCCACTGCCTCTTCCCTGGTGCAGGCCTCTATAGCTCTATTTTATGAGTCTCCTCCTCAGCCTCCCTGCCTCTGGCCCCACCACTCCAACCCATCCTCCACACTGTAGCCAAAGTGATGTTTCAAAAATGAAACTTGTACTCCCAAACTTGCTGTCCAAAATGTTTCAGTGGCCTCTGTTCCCCTATAACAGCCATTCATGGGGTGGAAATGAAGGGAGAAGCGTGTTTAAGTCATCTGAACTGCTTTGTCAAGTTATGCTGTCCCCCTGCTCACAGGGATTCTGGCAGATTTCCGAAGATCTTACCCCACTCTTATACCTTTCCTTGTGAAGTTTCCTCCTCACTCAATACCTGTGTTCCTCGGTTCCATGTGACCAGATATTTCTCATGTTTAATGTCGAATTCAAAAGCCACTTTCTCCAATAAACCTTTCCTGACCTCCAATCTAGATGCAGTCTCTTCACCCTCTTGATCCATTCCATGAAGATCCATGTTATGTTCTGTCTTATACTTGTCATTTATAGTCACATCTTATCTTCTCCACTGGACCATCAGCTGCCTTTTCTGATTCATCCTTATCATAAATGTGCCTTGCAGATACTGGGGATTCCCTAAAAAATGTGTTGAATGGAGGAGCCCAGTGAAATTAGAACAGGTGGGACATAGAATTGACATTCTATCTCTTGGGCAAGAAAGCTTCACTCAGAACACAGACCCAAATGTCAACATTGAGCATCAAGGGTAAACCCAGTCTTGTGGTGGGGTGTGGTAAGGTTGGAAAGACAGTATGTGAAAGATGTATCATGGTCTGAGCCTTGAGGGCACACATCAGGAAAAATCGTAGTGAGACAATAGGGAAAACTAATTACTGGGTGAGCCAAAAGAGGCATCACCACTATTAGACTAGATTAGAGTATGCTACAAATCACAAAACTCCTGAAACATGTACAATTTAAGGAAATTGCCTCGAATCACATAACTAATAAGTGGCAGAGCAGGGTCTCAGACTTGGCCAATCTAATAATGGAGTCCACACTCTTAAACACCACCTAACCTGCACGAAATATAAAAAAGGACTTGCTGAGGTGCCAAATCATGTGACATAATTCTGAGTGGTTCATTGAGGTGGGAAAGGAACTCAAGTGAAATGTGTCATCTTGTTTTGTTCACCCCGTTCTAAACTGCTCCTTACTCCACACCCTGAGAAGTGAATCCTTCTTCTGTTTGCGCTCACTTGGGTAGCCACTCATGCTAGAACCTTGGAAGTTCTCTTCAGTGTGCTCGCATTTAATCACCTATCGATTTCGTGTCTTAACTACCTTTCATATTCACCTCTGATCCTTCCCCATGGCCATTGCAAGATAGGTCCCCAACATCTCTTGCTTTGATCCTTGCAGTAGCTTTCTTTCATGACCCCAATCCCTCTTCCCTCCAATTTTCTTCTTATACTCTTGACGGAATCATCCATCGAGAAAAATATTTGGCCACTTGGCCCTCTGTGTTCTCCCTGTGACCTATGGTATTGAGACTAAGCTCCTTAAGCACTTTAGCAACTAGGCCCTGTCAACATCTTGATATTCCCACCTTCCCAACCCATGCACCCATTCCATAAACACAGTTCCATCTGACTGGAAATGCCCTTCCTCCTACTTTATGTGGATACTCCTTGACTTGATGACTCAGGTCTCATAGTCCCTAGACCACCTTACCTGTTTCCCCTCCCCACCTTTACTCCCGGATATAGTCCCACAGCTCCATGTGTTGCTGCATCATACCATTTATCACTCCAGAAGACAATATAATATAGTGGTTGTTAATGCAGGCTCTTAAAGTTAGACTATTTGGATTCTAATCCCTGCCATGCTACTTACCAACTATATAAACTTGGACATGTTAGTTAACCTCTCTGAGCTTCACTGTCCTCATCTGTAAAACAGGGATAATAATGCCTTATAGTGAGGATTAAATAAAATAGTCCATATAATGCACTGAAAAGAGTACTTGGCACATAAGTGACCTCCTACTATTTAAGTGGTAGCTATTGTTATCATCTGTTTTATGTTTCTTGTCTGGCTTTCCCATCAGACATATGGACTGAATCAAGATCTCATTTGTCTTTCTATCTCTGAGCATAGACAGGCATATAGTAGGCCTTTGAGAATTTTTGCTGAATTAATGATGCAAAGATGGATGAGTAGATGATGGATAGATTGTTGGATGAATAGGTAGATGAGTGGATGGATGAATAGATGAATGTGTGGGTTTATGGGCTAGATGGATAGGTGGATAGATAGACTGTTAAGTGAGTGCATGGATGGATGATTGGAGGGAGTGATGTGTGGATGGATGGGTGGATAGATGGATGGATGGATGGATGGATGGATGGATGGGTGGCTGGATGGATGGGTGGTTGGATGGATGCATAGATCCATGGATGGATAGACGGGTGGATGGTTGGGTTTATGAGCTAGATGGATGGGTAGACGGTCAAATGGATGGTTAGGTAGACAACTTAGTCCTGTTGAAATAGTATGGAACAAAAGGAAGCTGTGCCTCAAGTTAATCTTGTTAGCCAGCCAAGAAGATTCGCAGTATGCGATTTATTAAGTTTGGGGTTGTTTTTTCCTAAGCACAGCTGTCTTCCTGCTCAAGATTTTTGGTCTCAGGCAATCTGTTACTTGCAATATCACTGTATCCTTGTAAATTTAGACCTTCAGTAAATCTTCAAGCCTTAGAGAAAACACAATATATACTGTGTTTTGGTCACAGGATAAAGAACTGTAATCCTTGCCCTGGAACACTTTGCAATTTAATTGGGAAAAGATACTCAATTAACAGAAGCATCTCAGTTGCCGTCATTCTGGAGTTGCCATGAAGCTGGGTCAGGGAGAGCACTGGCTCTGGTGACGTCCAGGATAACTCAGAAAAGCTATTTGGAAGAGGTGGTTTGAAGGTTAAGGAAGCATTTGTCATGAGGAGGTGGCCCAGGCAGAGGTGGATCCTGAAGGTTGAGAGCAGAAAATCCAGAGGGTACAGAATGTTGAGTGCAACCTGAAGCCCAAGAGTGCAGCCTTGGGCTGCTGACAGTGAGGAAATCCTGGCTCAGGATAGAGACCTTGCAGTTGGCCCAAAAATACACAAAACATTAGACTTCGTTAGGAGTGACCTCTTAGATGCTCAGATTCCTCAACAAACATGAGAAGAATACTGCCTGCTCCATGGGATTGTGGGGAGGATTAAAAAAGATAAGGCCTGTGGCGTCTCAGTGCCTGACCCAGTGTATTGCTGAGCATACATCTGTTTTCTTCCTTCCTCGAAGGCAAGACAGGCTGGTGGTCAAGAAAATGAGCTTTACTGCCATGTTGCTATCAAATCCGGTTATTAGCTTTGTGGTCTTAGGCAAGTTACTTAAGCTTTTGTTGCCTCTGTTTCCTCATCTGTAAAGTGGGGATGATAATAATACCTATCTGTCAGGGTGGTTGTGAGGAACACATGAGTTAATGTATGATGAGAGCCTAGAACAATGCCTGGCACATAGTAAGTGCTACATAAGTATTTATTCTTGTTTTATAACTATTTTTAATATTCCTAAAGAGGTGAACACTTTGTTCCTGGTCACCAGAGTGAGAAGCGGCAAACATTGTATCTGAGAATGAGTTGGGGACATAAACTCCCCTTTACTGAGCCTGACTGTATTTCAGGTGTTTAGATTAATATAATCTAATATTAATTTAGATTAATATAATTTACTTAAAATACTTTATATATTAAATGTCATATATAATTTGAATATAACTAGGTTGATATAATCTAATGTTAATGCCCACAATGACTCTTGGGAATAGGTAATTATTGCCCTCTACCTTGAGACGGAGAAACTGAGACTCAGAGACCGTTAGTGATTTGCTCAGGGCCATGCAGTTAGTAAGTGCTGGAGCTGGGAGGCTAAGAGTTATCATTTTCCCACTCCTCACAGCTGTTTAAGCTGGTGGTTGTCTATGCCATTCGCGTTGGTACATGGGTCAGGAAACAGAGGTCCAGGGTAAGGAGTTAACTTGCGCAAGATGTTATAATGAACAGGTAAAGAGCTAGGATCAGAGCTGTGGCCTCTCAATTCTCAGCCTGGTGTTCTTGAGAATATGGAGAACATAGGTGCATCTGTAAGTCTTCATCAAATGGACCTTCTTCTTTCTGCCCCTGAGAAATCACATTTTCAGGCATTGGACCACAGAGCCAGCAATGAAGAAGAAGAATGTTCTCCTCACAGCACCAACTTGTATGGTTGGTGAAAGGGATTTGATGACTTGCCTGAGCTCTTCCAATTCCCACCCATCAAGCTGGGAGTTCTTCACCCTTTTCATCATCTAGGGTTACTGTTCATTTGGCCCAAGATATTGAACAGTTTTGTGAGTGAGCAGATCTTGCTGCACTTGCTTATTTTCCTCAACCCAGCCTCCCAAGGAGGCACGGGACTTCCCTTCTGCTGTGGTTTCTTAGCTCTCAGGGCCACTTTCCTTCTGTTGGACTCTCCTGATAAATGAGAGAAAGCTTAGAGATGGCCTTGCCTTGGGGGGTTTGGCCAGTTCCTACTGAAGTAGGGGAAATTTGGGGCTCTGAGGACATGTTCCCACTCTGAAGATATAAAGACAGCATCTTCCTGTGCCAAGCAAAGTGGATAATGGCTGCAATTAACCAAATAACTCAAGAGAGAAGGAAATTATTCTTGCCTACTCAAGTGGATATTTGGGGACCTGAATTATTAAGAAATTTTTCTCATTCCACAAATGTATCAGTTATTGTCAGTGTAGCTAAGTCTGTAAAATAAAAGCATTTCTATTTATTTTCCTACAAAATACAAAAAAATATAACCAAGGGAATATCATGAACTTATTTGAGTTTTTTATTGTTTAAAAGCCAAGAGCTGGAAGGGACATTGGAAAGAGATGGTAGGCAGTGATTTTTCAAACTTTCTTTTGGAGACTGGAATTCTTAGTCATTTAAAATCTTAAATGAAACTTCAATTTATAAAATAAATAGAAGCTCTGGCTTTGGTGGTAGCGGGGGGAGGG
Source organism: Equus caballus (assembly GCF_041296265.1). Lineage (NCBI taxonomy): Eukaryota > Metazoa > Chordata > Mammalia > Perissodactyla > Equidae > Equus > Equus caballus. The sequence goes on along the minus strand of NC_091705.1, from coordinate 32,902,355 downwards.
ACCAGTAGCGCTATCTGCTTGGTATCCCCCCCTCCTCATTACAATGAGGCTGCTCCACAGAACCTCCGGGATCTTGAAAACTACTGATCTAGGTCAACTCATCTAAGGATCAGATAAGGAAACAATGACACAGAGAGTTTATGCAAGTTGTACTCTGTTCAAATTGAAGATTGGAATTCCTCTGTCTTAGTGCAAAGCTCTTTCATGATGAAATTTGAATTTTGTTCTGGTTTTCTATTGATATGTAATCTACTCCCTGAAATTTAGTGGCTTAAAAATAAGATTTAAAATTTAGTGAGTTATTTTTCTCATGAATCTGACCTTTGGTTAGGGCTTGAAGGGAATGAATTGTTTCTTTTCCATGATATCAAGAGTCTCAGTTGGTATAATCTAACTTGCTAGGACTGGAACAGCTGGGTGCTGACTGAATGTCTTTTTCTCCTCATGCAGTCTTAGGGCCTCTCTATGTGGCCTCTGCACATAGTCTCTCCAGCATGGCAACCTCAGGATACTTAGACTTCTTACATGGAGACTCAAGGTTCCAAGTGAGAGTTCCAAAGACCCAGACAGAGCTGCAAGGCTTCTTTTTGACCTAGAAAGTCCCAGAATGTAACTCCTACCACATTCTCTTGGTCACATAGGGCCAATCCTGATTCAGTGTAGGAGACCGCTACACATGGGCATAAATACTGGGAAGTGTGGATCATTGGGAAGCCATCTTGGATGCCGGATACATGATTTCCTTGCTTTTGGCATGAACTTGCTAAATAGATTATGATGTGATTTGACCTGAAACAGAGAAGATAGGAGTCATTATGGTTTTCCTTAGATCACGGAAACATTGTCATGTGGAAGAGTGGTAGACGAGCTCTAGAAGGCCACAGAAATCTAACCCACAACCGAAAAGTCATAATTACAAGGAAGCTAGTTCTAGTTGACCAAAAAAAAGAACTTTCAGACAACTAAAACAGCCAACATGAGACGTGGCTTACTCTGTATGAGTAGTGAGTTTCTCCATCGTAGGAGTGGTCTCTCCCATTTCTTTTACCACTGAAAGTATCTGATTCTCAGCAAAGATGATTAGTAGAGAAACTTGCATCTCCTTGAGCTTAGGGATGCTGAAATACTGTGTGCATTTCTAAGAATCAAGATTTCATATAAATCTAATTCTTGTTTGTTTGTCTTTTCTTTTTCCCCCTTTTTGGACATTTCCTTCATCTGACTGCCCATCAATATATAGAAGAAATGCTTATTCCTACTCCTATTACTTGTAAGTATCGACCCGGGGTAACTTTCCTTCGTGCCCTGTAAGGGAACCTGTAGCATGCATTTCCTGCACCAACCAAGTGTCTGTTGGTTTCTCATACTCACTTCTGTCTAAGTCATCTGTAGCCCCAAAGTTTTTATTTTGCATAGATGTTTTTCACTTGAAAATGCCCTGTCATTGTTCGTGTCTGTTATGTTTCTGCCATCTTGGATTTTCCCCCTATTTTTGGAGATGTGAAGGGCTGTTTCTCCTTTGTCAGTGTAAATTTCTAGTTAGAAATCCCTGCATTCCAGCAAGAGGTCCACCTAATCCTCCTGCAGGACTTGCACACATAGAATAGAATCACCGATCTCAGCAACTTCAAGTCCATTTGTGTCTACCTGGGGAACGTGTAGCCCTAGAGGCCCAAAGGTTAGAAAGAAATTCATTGGCCATTTCCATGATTTCAGAAAGTCTACAGGGAATCATGACTTTATCTAGAGCCAGCTTCACAGGAGACAGAAACTTCCAAGGTCTTTGCTTTGGGCTAGAATTATCTCAGTCTGGCATTTCGCATTAGTTACCTCATGCTATCAGTGCATTTTCTTGGTAGTTATAGATGGCTGATTGCCTGTCAATTTTTTTTTGCACTTTCTAAATAAAGATGGTGCTTTTTCTCCTTATTAAACTAGACATTCTCGAAATATGAGGATAAAGGAGGAAAACTCCATAAATAGATCCTTGGTAATGAAAAGTTAGAAAACCACTGAATTAGTCCCATATTCCTAGTACGCATTTTCCATATTTGAAAACTGAGGTCCATAGAAGTGCAAGAAATCAGTTAGCTAAAGAGTAGTATTAAAACTCAGAACACCCGGCTCCTGGTAAAATGAATTTTCCATCATTCCATGTCTTCCTCCACCCCTGGCAAACACAGCCTTGTGAGAAAAGCTGTGTCTGTTAGTAACCATCTGCTGAAGACTTCACAGATGAAGATGGAGTCAGCAAAAGGTTCTCTCATCCCCTCTGCTCATTGTTTGGGTCCCAGGTCAATAGGCCCAGACAATGAGCAGAAAAGACCCTGGTACCGCCACCCTCATGTTAATATAGGAACTGATGGACCCCTCCACCAATGCTGAAAGTACCAGAGAACTTGCTTCATTTGTTCATTCATTCATTTGACAAACATATGTTGAACATGCGCATTATGTTCCAGACACTGTGGATGGAGAGATGACCAGGACTGTAAGCCCCACCCTCATAGTGCTCAAGCCCATCTGACAGACTAGCATAAAATCAAATACTTAAAAGGTCAGCTGAGAGGTACTGTGGTGTAGGAGCACTTAGTTGGTGACTAATTTTTTAATGTGCCAGGGGATAATTATCAGTATTTTTCAGGATAGATTTACCCAATACTGAAGAAATAAGAATTCAGAGCAGAAGGAACAGCATCTGCAAAGGCTTAGAGGAATAAAACCATATGGGATATTATTGCTCTGGTGGAAAAAGAATGAGCTTTAGGAGTCATGCAGCCCTGGGTTCAAGTCATATCTTCATTTCTCTTAACTCTAAAATAGGGGTAATAGTGCCTAACTGATTGGGAATGAGGGATTTTATAAAATGCCTGGCACAAAGTTGGCACTCATGAAATGTTAGTTTTCTTTCTTTCCCCTTTCAGAAACCATAAGGAGTCAGAGCAGTAGTGGTGGCCCCTGGGAGCAGTTCTGTTCTTCCAGAGGTTCTCATGGCATCAATGTTTCATAGTAGGTGTGGGATTGAAGTGACCCATAACAACACCTGGTCTGTTAGCCAGTGTACAGAGCACTGTCTTTGGACACCCACTTTATACCAAGCCTTGTACTGGGTACTGTGGTAAAACCAAAGATGAACAATGTGAGAGTGTAGGAGAAAGATACGCAAGTACTCGTAGTTCAAGGTGCAATGATAAACAAGGGTCTTTCAACCAGTGCAAACTTGGAGTTCTAAGTGACAGATCCTATAGTGTGAAACTCATGCGAGCTCAGGAAGTGACCATGGTTAAAGATTCAGAGGAGGAAAACTGGCAAAGCAGACAGAGAAGTAGGAAGAGAACCATAAGAACTAAGAGAAGTCAATTACAGAAGGAGGATTTGACAATAGCAGATGCTGCAGAGAGATGGAAGTGGAGGGCATGGGCTCAGCCCTGACATGTGACCATCAGAAGGTCATGGGGTAGTGTTGAGGGAGGAAGCGAGCCTACATGTGGCCCACGAGGAGGATACCTCTTTTTAACCTTTGGGCCCTAAAACAGAAGAGAAACATGAGACTGGCCACTTGAAAGGTCAGGAAGTCCTGAACACATGTGTGATAAAGTAGAGGAGCCTGTGCAGAAGGAAAAGCCTGAAGATGCTGGAGGGGGAGTTGCCATGGAAGGGAGGGTCTGGAGGTAAAGTGTTTGGGGACAGGGAGCAGCCTAGGGGGGAAGCTGTGACAGGTCTTGTGGGACCATAGGATTGAGAGATGCATGTAGACGGAGAAGAGGGAACAAAAAGAAACTATGACCTCCATGATCTCTGGATTCAAAACTCCACTCTGCCAAGTCTTAGGTATAGACCCCGATTGGGTACTTTAAACCCTTTCTACTCAAAGTGTGGTCCATAGACCAGCAGCAGTGACATCACCCAGGAGCTTATTATAACTGCAGTCCCTAGGGTCCCAGCCTGGACCTTTTGAATCAGAATCTGCATTGTAACAAGATCCCCGGGTGACTTGTGTGCACGTTAAAGTTTGAGAAGCGCTGACTTACCAAGGTCTCAGTTGTCTCATCTATGAAATAGGAAAAATAATACCCTCCTCACTGGGGTTGGGGAGCCACCTGATCCCGCTAAAAGCCCCCAAATCTTCCATGAAAGAGAAAGCTTCCAACACACTTCGGCTGAACCATCTTTTCAATGAAATCCATGTTTATTCATTTAACAAGTATTTGTGAGGTTCTTGCTTATGTGCCAGGCACTGGTCAAGGTTCTGGGATATAAGAATTATCACAAAAAACAAAAATCCCTGCCCACGTGAGGCTATTTAGTGAGGGAGATAGAAAATAAGCAACATACATAAGAAAAGTAGTGTAGATGTTATGTAATGGCCAAGAGAGCTAAGGAGAAAAACTAGATAAACCAGGGAAAGAGGACATAAAGTGTGGGTTGAGGAGACCCTCAAGAGCTCTCCCCTATTGAAAGGTCCAATACACAAGACTAGGGAGCACAGACTTCTTCTGTAAGGCGCCAGTAGTAAATAGTTTTGGCTTTGTAGGCTCATATGGTCTCTGTTGCATCTGCTCAACTCTGATGTAACATGAAAACAACCAAAGACAATAGGTAAATGAATGAGCATGGATATATTCTAATAAAAATTTATTTTAAAATATTAGACAGTGGGCCAGATTCGTCCTGAGGGCCATACTTTGCCAATTCCTGCCCTAGGCTTTTGAGGTAGGGAGAGGATGGGGTTCAAGTTTCCTCCTATTTTATTGAACTCCTGCTAGGAACTGCACCTTGCATTTGCTGTTTGCAGACGCAAAGGTGAATGAAGCGCGCCCAAACCAGCCTAGACGAGGGAGGAAACTGAAAAGAATTACCAGATGGTAGCTACCATGTGTCAGGCTCATCCAATGCTTACAACAAGCCCTGTGAGATACATGCTGTTGTGTTGAGTTTATTTAGACCTGAAGACTGAGGTTTGAGTACTTCTCTACACCCCACAGCCAGGATGTGGCAGAGTTAGGCTTTGAACCCAGGACCACATACCCCCAAATCCCGCCCATCCTTCTCACTAAAGCCTGTTGTTCACGGGATGGACAGGCTGCTGCCTAGACCATGTGCTTGGAGAGCCCTTGGCCAGGCTATGAGAGAGCCAGGATTCAATTGCAAGTCTGTCTGCCTGTAGAGCCTTGGTTCTGTGCAGGGACATCAGCACCCTGCTGGGAACAAGAAGTGGTAGCTAAGCCTGCCTGGCAAGAAGGCCTTTGTGGCAATCCTGTCTTTGCTGTCCCTAGGATTTGCCACGTGGTCAGAGCTGAGAGCACTGGGCTGCAGGATCAGAGGCAGCCACAGGGTTAGAGTGAGGGGTGACCAAAAGACCACTAATGACTAGGATAAATAGAGCTATAGATAGAAGGATCAGGGGACCCAGGGACAGAGGTGAGTCTAGAATGGGGTCCTTCATTATCTAGTACTCATGAAAAAGTGAGAATACTGTGGGTTTTGCTGCCAGACGTAGATAACAATACTAGGTCTTCCTCTACTATCAGATTGTTCAGACGTTGGACAATCATGGGACCACTCTGAGCCTCAGTTTCTTCACCTGCAAAGTGGTGATAACAACAGTGACTCCCCAGCATATTCCGGAGGGGTAATGACAGAATGTATATAAAGAGTGGCCGACACAAAGTAGGTATTTTATAAATAGCAGCTATGATTCCTCACATTCTGAGCTGACAGAAACGCTTCTCTAGAATTCCTTTTTGCCTTTCTACAGTAAAACAGCACCCAACAACTTCGGTGTCTGCTTTTTAAAAGGATATTAAGAGTTGGCGTGTATTCACAGGTTAATTTACCGTAAGGTGTGACGGGCACAGTCATTGTTTCAAACAGAGACATTTTAGTGTAGTAGTTCTTGAAAAAGCACAAAGATGTTTGCCGACCAATCTGATGGTGAGAGGGTACTTGCCTGTTTCTCCTGGCCCTGGATGAATGCCTTGTGCTTGTATGGCAGAGGCAGAAAATGGTGACCTGGGCCGGTCCCCATCTGTGGAAATTCTGGAATTCTTGGGCTTTTCCCATATCCTTCCTATCTTTCCTCATTCCAGCACGTTCAAATCCTAAATCTGTTCCTCAAGGTCCAGAACAAACACTGGCTCCTACAAGAAGTCTTCCCTGATTGTCTCCACCTGTGGGAACGGCCCTTTTCTCTGAACTCTCGCTACAGTCACTTTGTCATCATGGGCAGGAGCAGATGTCTCTTAAGGATGTTTCTTGTTCATTAATGTGTTCCCTATAGTGCCCCTAACATGCTCAGTGAACCCCCAGTAAATGTATGTGGAATGAATGAAAGACAAGATGAAATTAAAAGATGTAACATCTAAAGTTGACAGGGAGATGATCAGCTCTTAAAAAGGAAAAAAATGGCAACAATTTTTAGATAACCCCAGACCCCGTACCATCGTTGCTTCCATGGCTTTAAGGCAACCTTTGCTCCTGTTCAGCATCTGTGACCTAAACAAGCCACTTAAGTTTTTCCAAGTCTCAGTTTCCTAATATGTAAAGTGGAGATGAAAACTGCATACCTCACAGAGATCTTGCAAGGATTCGATGAGATAATGTTTGGAAAATGCCTAGCACATGGTAAGTCCTCAACCAAAGTAAGAAACTGCCTCCTTTTCTCGAATGCATAAACGTTTTCACATCATAGGCTGTTGCAAATCAAGTATCATTGCCTCAATACATTTAAAGAGGAATTTAAAATGATTGTATCAAGAGATACTCAAAAAGCGTTTTATGTAATTCATCAGTCACTTCAAATAAAAATGAAGAAAAAATTGGAAGAGAAGGAAACCGTTTAAAGATGATAAGTATCAATTACCAAAAGCTGACAGCAAACATGTTGACAGCTAAAAACCTAAGGCAACACCGTGAAGGCAAGACAAAGAGGGCTGTGGTACTGCTGTATTTCAGGCAAGGGGAAGACCGTGGTGAGAATCCTGATTTCTGGGCCCCACCCCAGATCTGCTCAGTTCCTTTGAAAGTGTGGCCTGGGAAGCTGCATTTTAACACACATCTCAGATTATTATTTTGCGTGCTGACTTTGAGAACAACTTCTCTCCTGACAGCACCCTGATATCAGTGTCCCTTTCTCAATGTTATACCTTCCCACCTACAGTGTCCTCTTCCTGGCGTGCCTGTCCACCTTCATTCAATGCCTTTAAAAATGGAAAATTGTTATTCTCTTGTTTAAATGGCCGTCCCCAATTCCCACAGACCATATCTGTAGTGCTGGGCTCATAGTTTTGTTGTTGCTTTTACCATTCATTCATTCACCCATTGACTCCCTCATTCAGGAACCATTCTCAGGTTATGCTGCCCTTGGTATATTTGCAGGTTTATCTCCTTGTCGACAAGAACCATGTATTACTCATCTTTCATTTCCCAGTGACTGTCTCGGAGCCCAGAACAAATTAGGCATCATAAGATTGTGTGGATGACATGAATAAATACAGACAAGTGGGTGTCTGTGTGAGGCTGATGCTCCCCCATTTTGTTTTCTCTCACATTGACTTTATTATTCCATTCTCTAGAAGTTAGTTTCATCCGTTTTCAATTATTTTGGCATATGGTGATAGTGGGGCTTTCTGATCACCTGTTTTGTAGTTTTATATTGGTTTTAGGTGTAGAAATGTTGTACTTGCACGTCACAATTATAAATGCATAAAATTAACAAATGCTGTTGCAACAAGATAAATACAAATGCACTGGGCTAAATCTTGTGTACGGCTAGAGCTGGATAGGAATTGCGACTGAATGGATGCTTTATTGTTTACTCTATTGAATTAGAGTCTAAACATATCGGTCATGAATACCAAACAGAGCAAATCTATAAGTCAGAGGCTCTGTCACCTTAATCAGGGAAAATACAGATGAGCATTTCCCCTCCAAAGGTGGGGAAAGATGTTTATATTTCGTTTTAAGTTTATCCTTTAAGTTTTAATGCCAACCATATTAGGATGGCTTGAGGCTTAGAAAGGTCTGTCTGTGATTCTAAATGCTTCTCTTCTGTAAATGCATCTGCATTTTGTAAAGAAGGTAGAAAAGAGTGCGGGGATTCTCTGCTGACAGAGAGAGAGGACCCACTGAAATGGGGTTGCAGGGAGAAGTTCCTATGGAGAAAGTTGTGATGCGCTACTCAGATCCCCCTTCAAGAATGAAGGACTTACTCCCGCAATTCCTGGAATTGCTGCCGGCAGACACTCTTGGCGAACAGCCCCCTTTGGGGCCACTTGCCCTTCAGAGCTGCCTCACCCAAGGTCATCCAAATAGCTGGTCAACACAAGGGTGTGAAAGTCACCTCAGCTTCAGAGCTTTCCATGAGTTTGGCTTAAGCCATCACTGTGACTGCGTCACCATTCAACTTCCCCTTCTGCCCACTCTTTCTCCTTTTCTTTCCTTCCATTTCCTTCCATAGATGTTGACTCCAGAAACTCCTCTTCATCCACCTCTTGCTTGTCAATCTCTGTCTCAGAGTCTAATTTTTAAGAAACACATTCTGTGACACTCCCATAGGCTTTTCTTCAATCTGGCCACTGGAGTCTGGTGGATTTGAGTATGTGGTATGCCCCTCCCCTGAACATGCACACTTTGTTGCCTGTGGACACTTTGTATACCAACTAATTGGGGTCATCACTTTGTTGCCCACTGACGATAAGTAAACTTTTTAAAGTCCTTCCGTGGGTAATCATTCATTCATAGGCATTTGTTTCTCACTTGTGTCTGTGCTGGGCACAAGGGCTGCCGGCATCTTCATACATACCCCTTGCCTGGGGGAGCTCACGGTGTATCACAGAAGATACCGCAGTGAGGGGCTATTGCTGAGCCAGCCTGAGCAGAGAACGAGGGTCAGAAGTGCCTGGCCGTAGCATCCCTTCGCAATGTGTCTCCAGGGCAGGAATGGGTTTAATTCTGAAAGCACTTGACTTCAGCGAGCATCTCCTAGGTGGAAACAACTTTTGCAGCTAGGGCTGTAGCAAAGACAGGATCCTGAGATGCACAAACTGGAAAATGCCTTTCTAAGAGTTTCAGCATAGTGCTTTTAATGGAAGGAAGTGCTTTAGTTAAGCTCTGCAATGTTGATGATGATGATAATGTTTACATCTTGTTTGTATATACAGCTTTATCTCCTCCAAAGTGCTTTCCCACCTATTGCCTAGTTGTCTGGTTGGGCTTGGAGGTACTTAGCAAAGTGTAGTTGGATAGATGAGTGTGCCATACAGGAAAGAGCCCTGGGCATTCTGGCTCCACAGTTTTAGTTAAGTCACTTAACTCCATCTCAACTTCAGTTTCTCATCTTTAAAATGGAGGTAATAACACCCACCTCTTAGAAGAACTGTGATGTTTAAATGACATATTCTCTCATTCATAAGCGTTTACTGACCTATTCCTTTGTTCTAATCACTGAGCTAGGTGTTAAGTATTTAGAAAGAAATATTCTTCTCTAAAGAAGGTTAAAAGGAAACTTGGACTTGTTAATAGTTATAAATAATGTTATCAATATATGAAAGAGGAGAAGTGAAGACATGACAAAGGGAGGAAGTCACTGAAGCTGCTGTGAGGAAAGGTGCCATGAGCTACAGACGCTAATCTGGTGCCTGGCACAGAGCACATGCAAGATGTTTCACCGAACAAATAACACTCGCCCTCTTTTCTCCTTGGCCTCACTGTCTTGAAATACACACATGCGCGCACACACACACAAACACACATTTTATAACTAGGTATGTGATATGCTAGGAAAAAACTTGAAAAGAAAAAAAGAGGGAGAAAGGAATGGAGTTTAGAAGGAAAGAGAAGAGGAAGGAGAAAGTTTGAATTCCAGTTTCACTACTTAGCAGTGATGAATTCTAAACACTCTAGAGTGTCAGTTTCCCATCTGTAAAATGGGAATGATAGTGCTCAATTCATGGGATTATCTTAAGAAATTAAATGATATAATGCATATGCCAGGGGAATTGTTTCATTTATGAAATGGTAGAGGGGAATTGGAACATGGCGGTGGTTAAGCACATCAGGCGATCGGGTAACATAGAGGTTGTAAGTTCCAAACATAAGCTGAATGGAAGAACTATTTGTCAAATAGAATGAAATAAGGCAATTGTAGATAGTGGTTCTTAAACTTTTAAAATTTCTCCTCTGAGCCATCAGATAGGACACCCCTCCTCCTGGCACCCATCCCTGCTGATATCAATCAGGGAGATCAGAATCAATTAGTGATTCTGGCCAGAACCACAAGGATAGACAATGTCATTTTCACACAAGAAGGCTCTGTAGACTAGTGAGCAGAAAAAAGGCTGGGGTTGAAAATAAAATGGCTACTATAGTTATTTATGAATTTAGGGGCTGGGGGACAGGCTTGTCCTTTTTGATAGGGATGTCAAAACCTGCTTTAAAAGAGGCATGGTTCTCAGAATGCGGAAGGGGCCACTCCATTCTGGACCGTTCCTTTAGGAATGTTGCCTCCTCCCTGGGAACAGAACTCAGAGGAGTTGTTGTATGTTTGGGGAGGGCAGCCATGTAGGAAGGGTACCACAAGTCCAACTTGTAAAGAAAGTCTGGAGAACTTATTGCATTGATCTCAAGTAGTGCGTAGACATTTGAAAGTTCCCCAGGTTATTCAATCTGAAACCATGGTTGAGAACCACCCATCGGGGAGAGCTTGAGAATCAACAGTCATGGAATATTAGACATTTGGAAGATTAGCGTGAGAGCTTGGTCTGGCCACTTAATCCAGAACCTCAGCTGAGAATTTGGTCCCATGGGATCATCACATAGACACGGCTTTGGTTATAATGATGGAACCTGAGTTTGGAGGGCAGAGACCACAGAAAATAGCATGCTATTTGCCAGCCCTGTTTCCTTCTTTTAGATATTGAGACACTCCTTATACTGTTCATTAATGTGTAGAGGCCATTTAATGAATGGCAAAAACGCCCCCAGCACGTTTTTAAATAGTCTTTAATTTCTCATAGCAATCACTCCTCACAGTGGTGCTGGTACCACTATGAGGAGTAAAGACCCCTCAGCCATGATCAGTCTCTGGAGAAATACTTGTTCATAAGCATTCTCTTCATCAGTGAAACCCAAGGCGCCCAGTACTTCTCCTCATGCAATCTTGTTTTTATCAGAATAAGGGAACATCAGCTGAGCTTCTTTCTGGAGCAATTTTTCCTTCCAATGGCTTTGAGCCACTGTGTAGAACATTCTAAGAGGGTGGGAATTGTTGAGTATATTATAACCACCCACGATTTTTAAGTGGAAGAATTGAAAGATTAGTATGGTCAATACCCTGTTTGTACCGGGAGACTTGATTTTTGTAGAGAGTGAAAATATGGTTTTATTAAGGTTATAAACCAAATGGAGCCTCAAGATTAAAGAAGGCTCGTTTGTTTTGGACAACAGCTTAGAGACAATGCACTTCTTTAGAAATGGAGAAAAGCTAAAATAGTCTATATTTTACTCTATTCTTCCTTCTCCATGTCATTGACGATGTGGACATCTACTGATGAGGAAAAAACTTCTAGTGAAAAAAATCTAAGCTCAGATTTGGTTGATAAGGGATTTCATACTATTCTTTTGTCTTATCTTTGCTTTATATAGTGAAAGTAAAAGAAAATGCAGGATCTGAGGTTTTTCCAGGAGATCCATGGCTGATTCCAAGTGTACGCGTCCACTATATTACCATGCAGATGTTTTCTAGCCATCTGGGCTGGGGCAATTTGCTCAACAAATTATATTTCTGTAACCTCATCTCCCACTCCTTAAGAGTATTAAACAATACTTTTACCTCAGTTCTGATGGTCCAGGAAAGCAATACTCAATACCTAGAGGCAGGATTGTAGTAAAAAGAGCATGGACTGCATTTGAGTTTGAATCCTGGACTCTGCCACTTTCTCACCCTAACTTCTCTGAGCCTCTGTTTCCTCATCTGCATAAAGGAGACCATACTACCAAGTTGCTGTGGAGCTCTACCAGGATTACATAAGATAATGTACTGGATGTACATCATCTGGTTCTACGTCTGGTGCATAGCAGGTGCTCAGTACATTGTAGTTATTATTATTATTACTGCATTTTATTTTTTATATTATTATGTCTACTTGTGTTTTGCAGTTTATAAAGTACTTTCGTATAGATATCTCATGAAATCTTTGAGTCACTCCAATGAGGAAGTGTCATTTTAAATGTAAAGAAAGGAAGCCTCACCTAATGGACCAGGGGCACAGGCTGCATGAAGAAAGAAATCCATGGAACAGAGACTTGCCAATTACTGGTGCTGTGGTCTTATCATGGATTGAGTGGTGGGTGTGACAAGAATTCTGAAGGAAGCTACTTTACACGACGTCAGAACTGATAAGAATTACACTGTCTGAGACGAAGTGGAATAAGTCATGAATAAGGTCCAAATTTGGTCCCTCCCTGAAAGTTTATAACTATTGTTTCAAACTATAATGGGGTGTGGGGGGGCGCCTGTACATCCACTTCATTCCTTTAAATACACTCACTGTATAAATGGGACAAGAATAAAACAGGAACAAGATCATCCATCTTTTTACGATTGCATGAAATTTTATAATCTGCATTAGAGAAATAAGAACAAAGACTAAAGGAAGGCTAGGTGGGCGTTGTTTTTGTTATTCTCTTTAAAAAGGCCTCTTGGGGGGCTGGCCCCGTGGCCGAGTGGTTAAGTTCTCGCACTCCGCTGCAGGCGGCCCAGTGTTTCATTGGTTCGAATCCTGGGCGTGGACATGGCACTGCTCATCAAACCATGCTGAGGCAACGTCCCACATGCCACAACTAGAAGGACCCACAACAAAGAATATACAACTATGTACTGGGGGGCTTTGGGGAGAAAAAGGAAAAAAATAAAATCTTTAAAAAAAAAAAAAGGCCTCTTGGGCTTCATTTTTAATTTTCTAAAGTAAACTTTTGTCTCTTAATATGTTTTCGTTTATGTTTTATAAATACAGTTGTGCCATGGAGAGGATTTTATTCAAATTCAGCTATGCCAGACATAGAGAAATAACTTTCTTTAAATATGTACCCAGATGATTATGATATCTAACATGACAACAGGTGTCAGGTTTCATTTTCTGGTCTCAACTGTCCAGAGGTTTGAAGGCTTTTTTTCCCTCTTTCTTTCTTTAAAAGTAAATATAGAGTGGCATTTTAGAGTCAGCTTGTTGATATCTGCAAGAAATCATACTGGGTTTTCATTGGGCTTGTGTTGAATCTGTGGATCAACTTGGAGAGAATTGACATCTTGACAATATTGAGTCTTCTGGCCTAGGGACATGGTATGTCTGTTTATTCGTATGGGTCTACTTTGATTTCTTTCCTCTCCCTCTTGTAGTTTTCAGCATGCAGGTTTTGATGGATTTATATCCAAATGTTTCATGTTTTTGTGCTGTTGTAAATAGTACTTTTTTTAAGAAAAATTCATATTCTAATTGTTCATTGTTAATATATAGAAATGAAACTGGTTTTGGTATATTACAAAAAGTAAATGTACATGGAAACAAAGACAAGAAAAGAGACATTTCAGGTGGAGAAATAGTAACTTCACACAAAAACAGCTATAGCACGAAAGACGCATTAAGTTAACTAATCAGGCCAGGTGCTTAGTGAAGTGTCCAATGCATGCTCACAGTGCTAATTCTCATCTGTTTTTCCATCTCATGTTCTGTGTTGCTCTAAAAGCCAGGTTCTGTTTCATGTGTGGAGGTTATGGAACTAAGAGTTGTGTGATCATTAAGATGTTAAGACTTAGTTGTAGGCTGACCTAGGTTTGGATCTTGCCTCTGCCATGTACTAGCTGTGTGGTCTTGAGCATGTCTCTCACCCTGTCTGGTCTTCAGTTTCCTACACTGTAAAGTGGGGATGATACAAGATAAGTTGGTAATTGACCAGAGCGCAGTGCCTGGCACCTAGCAAATGCCAAATGAGCGTTAGCTATTCTCATTGTTGCTTTTGCTGTTGTTGTTAAGTTACAAGGAGGAAGATGCTAGAGAAAGCTAAAAAAGGGTTTTCTAACAATGCTTGTCCAATAGTAGAACTGGTTGAATGTGAGGTAATGAGCCTCCCGCCACGGGAGAATGGACTACCTCCTATCTAGGATGCCACTGGGGAGTCAGGCTTTCCCAAGAGTTTCCCCTTGTGTTGAGGTACTATAATTCCCCACCATGGCATTAAAAGCAAGCGGCAGTGGTTCCAGGGCTCCCCAGTCACCTAAGACACTTGACCCACAGACACAAAGAGCTTGAAGCAGTAGACAGAAATGGTATCCATGAAAAAACAAGTGCAGACCAGACTTATCTTTCCATCGGCTGCAGTTTATGATTGCACATTAAATTCAATTGCTTTCTTTAGGAGGCTAGTGTTGAGATCCGTCATCTCCAGCCCAGTGCCATCCATTCTGGCTTTCCCCAGGAGTGCAGACAGACCAGCCGCCTTCCTAGTGTACACTAATTAATTTATCTCATGCTTGTGATTTTATGGCGCTTAAGTGCTGGAGCATTTCTGTTTATTCTTCTCCCTGCAAAGCATCTCGCGTTGCATAAAGACCATGAATCTCCATTGCAAACACTGTCTGTCTTGGGCTAAGGAACAGCCCGCTGGCTGCCTGTTGTCTTGCTGGCACTGCCTCTTACAGCCAAAGTAACACATCCATTAATTTATCCTTAATGACATTTTGACATTCCAATCAGTTCATCAGATGTTCCTTATGCAAGACTTCTCTCGCACGGCCGGGCCAGGGTGCCAGGCCACTCCTGATGCATAATGCATGAGACCAGTGCGCTGCTCAGTACCCTCTGACAGACACATCTGCTATTTGCAGACCGCGTGTTCCTAACAGCCTTGGCACCCGGAGAGATACACATGGATACCTTCAGAGCCTTTTTCTTCTGTGCCTCCAGCTTGCCATGCTTGGCAGAAACTGGTCAGTTCAAGGAGAGATGTCCTGGTTCAGAAACACACACACAACAGTGCTATTTGGGGGAACGTAGGAGTATATCAAACCCTTGCCATGTTCAAAGGATTTAGAGAAGCCTTGATTCTACTAGTTCAAGTGGAAGAAGGACCTATGACAAATATAGCATCTTGAATTTCGTAACTTGCTACCACTTAAAAGTAATGATCCCAAAGACATTCTGATAACAATAATGGATATCAAAGAAGAAAGGAAAATTATCCTTAATACCTTCAATCTAACACATCAGCAAAGATACACTTTCTCATAATGGTATTCACAATGTAGACACAGTTTTATTTTCTAGTTTATTTTTTTAACTTAATGTAACCCAGTTAGCATTTTTCCATGTTGTTACATAGTTTTCATTTTTAATGGCACTCCATCATTTTAATAGCTATGTAATATTCCATCCAGAGGATGCACCATAATTTACTGAACTGGTCCCCTGTTGTTAGACATTTATGAGGCCGTAACGGATGTTTGCCATTCAAGAAAAGCAGCAGAGCGGACTGAGGGAGGGAGCAGGGTTCTGCAGGCTGGAGAACCAGGGCTCAAATCGCACCTGGTCCCTTTACCTGTTTTATGAATTTAGGATTAGCCCTTCTGGGCCTCAGATCCCTCATCTATAAAACAAAAGAAATTGTCACCAACTTGTAGTGTTGCTATGAGGATTACAGATGTTTTCTGGGTACCAAGCACATGGTGGTACCTACTAAGTGTTAAACTATTACATTCATGTATATATATACCAGTGGTTCTCAACCAGGGCCAGTTCTGCCCCCTGCTCCTACCCAGGGACACCGGGCAATGTCTAGAGACGTTTTTGATTGTCACATTTGGGAGTGGGGGGAGCTACTGGCATCTGGAGGTAGAGGCCAAGGATGCTGCTAAATATCCCACAAAACACAAGACAGCCCCACTCGATGAAGAATTATCCCACCCAAAATGTCAATAGTGCCAAGGTTGAGAACCTCTGGTGTATACGAAGCTGCGTTTTCCAGTGTTATCTACATAATATATGCATGTTTCCTTTTTTATTATTTCATTAGGATAATGTACCAGGAATATGGGAATTTTAGATTAAAGGGTATATGTTATTCCCATTGGAAGTTTTAGGAGTGGGGTTGGGTCAGCGGTGGGAATAAGGTTGGAAGTGGTTGGTGGAGAAAAGAGAGCAGAATAGTGGTATGTGTTTCCCAATGGGATGGGAGATGACATTCCATACACTAGTAGTTCTCAAGGTATAGTCCTAGAATCGCCTGGAAACTTGGAAATAGACATTTCCAGGCCCTAGCTTAGACTCACCAAATCAGAAACTCTGAGGGTGGAGCCCCACAATCCCTGTTTTAATATGTTCTCTGGGTGCACCCTCCAGTCTGAGCATCACTGCAGAATAGCAAGTAGGACCTGCTCATGCACAGACACTTTGTGCAGAAGTAGATGGAAGGAGTCAAGTCTAAGTAATAGGGATGGTTAAATGTGGGCCAGAGCAACAAAAAAGGAATTGAAAGTTTCATTCATTCATTCATTTAGTCAGTAAATAGTTTTAAAGCTTTAACAACATTGTAGCAAGTGCTGAATAAGTTCTGGAGGAAATACGAATGTGAACTAGTGTATATTATGTAAGTTGTTATAATGAAGAGTGATGAGAGCAGGCAGACAGAGGACTAGGATACAAAACAGAAGTAAGCAATGTCCTGTAAGGGGGCATGAGAAAAGTCCGAGGGGCAAAGGTTGCAGGAGGCAGAGCTCAGCTCAGCCTCAGCTCAGAAGAGGACATCTCATAGAGGAAGCCACACCCCTGGAACAGGCCACCTGGTAGGGACCTCTCCGCACACCCGGAGAGGTGATGAGTCCCTGTCGCTGGAGTTGGGCAGTCAGGGGCTGGATATCTACTTGCTGGGGGTGTTGCAAGGGGTCTCCCAGCTAGGGTGGGAAAATGAGTTGGAGGACCCCAGTGGCCTTTCCAGCCCAGAGAATCCAAGATTCTATAATCTGTAATGACCTTGAAACTGGGGGTCAAAGCGCGACTAGAGAAGAGTATCTGCCCAAGTTTCTGGCTTGGTTTGTGACCACATTAGCAAAGTATAGATAAAGAAGGGGGGTGCGAGGAGAAAAAGAAGCTACCTCGGTTCCCTGGAGTGCTCATCTCAGGGAGCAGATCAAACACAAAATTCAAATTAAAGAAAAGAACTAGCATTTGCTGAGTGTCTATTATATGCCAAAACCCATGCTAGGGAATTAACATTTATTATTTCTAATCATCACGGTAACTGTGAACTGGAGCTTAGCAAATACCATTCTACAGATGAGGAGCTGAGTTTCATAGACTCTAGAGATGGATACTAGGTATTGATGACACAACCGGTTAGAACCAGGAGACTCTGGGGCCAAAGTCCATGGTGTTCCACAGCACCAAGAACAGACGGCTGTTCGCCTAGTCCAGGGTTCAGGGGTCAGTGGCCTGAGAGCATTCAGGACAGTTCCCACTGTCTGAACCACAGATTCTGTCCTTACTTTCCTCTGAGGCATTTGTTCCCTTCTCATTGCCTATTATTTAACAAACACTAATATAGAACTTATTTGGTAAGTGATAGATCCTGTTGTAAGTACTTTACCATTTACAAGTCAATAGCTACTGCAAATGGTTGTTGTGAGAATTCACTCTACAGCCATGTACCACATTATTTCAGTCAATGATGGGCAGCATATATGATGGTTGTCCCAAAAGATTAGTACCGTATAGGCTAGGTGTGTGTTACGCTATACCACCTAGGTTTGTATAAATACACTCTATGATGTTCACGCAATGACGAAATCACCTAACGATGCCTTTCGCAGAAAGTATTCCTGTCATTAAATGATATGTGACTGCAATATCCCTATTTGGCAGGTGAGGAAACTGAGTTATAAAGAGACTAAGTAATTGTCTAAGGCCACACAGCTAGTAAATGATGGAGCGGGATTTGAGCCAGGCAGTCTGGCTCCAGAGCCCATGCTGTTCCCAGTAGGCTCTGCTTCAGGGTCCAGGGCGTGATGTGACCATGTGCCCAGTGGGAGGAGGGCCTTGCATCTGTCTTAGGTCTTCTGCTGCACTATTTCCCCCGCCAGCTCCAGAGAACCATCAGACTGGGTTGGACTCTGTCCTTAGTGGAAGAGTGTGGTATGTAGGAGAGCCCATCCAGGCAGGGAGGAAAGAGAGGCAGCCACAGGCAGAAGATAGAAGCAGAGGCAAAACAGTGGAGGCACACACATGGAGAGCAAGACAGCAGAGAGAGGGAGGTGAGAGAGGTGATGGCCGAGGTCCCTTGGCCTTTCAAATTATGAGGAGATCTGCTGCTTGCTTCTATAACTTTGCCATTCTGGTGGAAGCACCGAGAAGCCACAAGCTAGAGTGATGGGAGTAGGAGAGGAAGGACCCACCAGCTATGTTCCACAATTGGTACCCAACAGAGGTAATGAGCAGACAGGATGTGCATTGCTTGAAGGATGTGAATGGGTATGAATGTGAGCATTCTGGCTTCATGTGTCTATGCGTGAGTGCGTTTGCCTGGAGAGGAAGGGAGCCAGCTGAGAAAGCTTTGGGACAAAGGTAGATGTGTGTGGGTCCTTGGCTGAGCATGACATAACAAGGAATCTTAGAAAATATTCAGAAGTCTGACTGCCTGAGTTTGAATGCCATCCCCATCGCTTAAAGCCTGGGTGTCTTTTGGTGAATTACGTCAACTCTCTCTGCCTCACTCTATCTGTAAAACCGTGATAGTAATACCACCAACCTCACGGAGTTATTACAAGAACTAAAGAAGTTAATAAACTGTGTTTGTAAAAGCTTGAATGGTGCCTGGCATGGAATAAGTGCTACATAAATGTTTATTAAATAGATGAAGTAAATTTAGGATTTGTGGTTTCATGGTCATTGTAGTCACTTCCTAGGGCTGCCATAATAAAGTACCACAAACTGGAAGCCAAATTTGTTCTCTCACAGTTCTGGAAAGTAGAAGTCTAAAATCAAGGTGTCAGCGGGGTCCTGCTCCCTCCGTGACTGGGTAGAATCCTTCCCTGCCTCTTCCTAGCTTCTGCTGGTGGCTGTCAATCCTTGGTGTTCCTTAGCTTCCAGCAGCTTCACTCCAGTCTCTGCCTCTGTCATCACATGGCGTTCTCCTTGTGTGTCTCTATCCAAATTTCCCTCCTCTTATAAGGACACCGGTCATATTGGATTAGGACTCACCCTAATGACCTCATCTTAACTTGGTTACATCTGTGAAGATCCTATTTCCAAATAGGGTTCCCTTCCCAGGTGCCAGAAGTTAGGACTTCAATGTGTCTTTTAGCGGGGGGCATCATTCAATCAACAGCAGTCATTTAAGAGGTATCAGTTCTTGCCGTGGTTCTTAGATGCCAATTCCTCCCTGTAGTGAAATCAATACCCAGAGAGGGGAAAGGGCACGGCCCTGGTACCTTAGTGAGATGCTTAGAGACCTGGGGCAGGCACTCAGGTCTTCTATTGCCTGGCCCTCCATTCACTGACAAAACATGATAGGGACGCTTCACTAATTCAGACCAGCTAGAGAGTGGATTCACAGCATCAGGGCTCTCAGACTATAGCATGCCTTAGAACTGCCTGGAAGGCTTATTAATCACCCGGAGTTTCTGATTCACTAGGTCAGGGGTGCGGCCAGAGAAATTGCATTCTAATACATTCCCAAGGGAAGCCGATGCTGCTGGTCCGGACACTACACGTGGAGAACCACTGTTCTACGTCAGTGGTGCTCAAGCTTGGTGGCACTTTATAATCACCTGGAGAGCTTCTGAAAACCCAGATGCCCAGGCTGCACCCCAGACCAATTAAATTAGAATCTCATCAGTAATTTTTAAAGCTCCCCAAGTGATTTTTGCAGCCAAGGTTGAGAAGCATGGCTCTAGAATACATCAAAGAATGTTTTTAGAGAAAAGTCATTCTTCAGGGCATCTGCTATAGAGAATTCATGTTTAATAAGTAACGAGACCATTTAAATTAATGTGCCTGTTTCCTGTATTTAAAAAATTACTAAAGAGCTTTTATTGAGTGCTTTCTGTGTACCTCGCACTGGGAAAAATCCTTTGCTAGACACACCATTTAATCTTCACAACCACCTTCCAAGGGAGTACTAATGTTACCTGTGTTCTACAGACAGGAGGAAACTGACAGGCAGAGGGATGAGTAACTTGCAAGAGCTCACATAGCTAGTCTGCGATGGAGCCAGGTTTTGATGCCAGGCTGTCTGGCACCAAAGTCAGTGTGTTAACTGTTCTGCCTTCCTTCCTCCTGACATAAGAGAAAGCGCCGTGTTCTCCTTTAAATCCTGCACATATATCTATATCCTCATTTACGCTCTCAACTCTGATGTGGGGTAGCCCAGCCTCTGCCTCAATTACAGTAATTCTGAGTTAGTGGGGTTTGGATTAACGAAATTCTGCAGCGTTCATAAGGGACTAGAATCATATATACCATGGACTGAATTTGCACTTCTAAGTTCATCCTGAAGTGACGTAAAGGACTGTCTTGTGCTGGGTTCAGGTCCTGTGGCTTCCACCAATGTGCTGTGTGCCTCGCTACGCCCCTTCTCTGTCCAGGCCTCAGTGTCTTCCATAAATGGCACAGTTCCATTACAGTCTGATGACTGACTTTAATTAGAGATCCCACCATGTCAGCACAGGAGCATCCTGGCTTCAAAGAATACAATGCCAGTTTTTAATAGGAGCAGAGTCTCAGCTGTGTGTTTTCTTTGTCCACCTCCTGTAAGCTGAGCTATCTCTCTAGATCCAGGGTTGCAACCTTTGTGGTTTCCCAGGAAAGTGTGTCCAGAGATGTCAGTGGAGGTTGGGCCAGGGGAAGAGCCATGTGGAGAAAGGGAAGAGTGCCTGATCAGTGTCTCCCCAGGAGACACGGCCTTCGTGTCCAGGGAAAATCCTAGATGGAACCCTCAAGATGCTCCCCAAGTTGGCTGGGGCCTCCTGTTTCTAGTGCAGAACAGAATCAAGGGTTTTGCAGAATGCAGATGCTGGAATTTCCTACCAGCTCTTTTCCAGGTTGGTTCTCAGTCTCTATTTGAACTCCTCCAGTGATAGGGAGCTCATTACCTACAAAAGGCTAAACAGGGAAGGGGTTATATCTGACTTTTTACATCATGATCTGTTTCTAACAGCCACTCATTCAAAGTAGGTGCTCATTATGTATTTTTCCAACAAATTAGTGAGCAAAGAGGAAGAAACTACTAACTCTGGGGAGGAGATGAAGACTTCTAAGAGTAGAGGACATTTGAATTGGGCCTTAAAAGGTAAAAAGAAGGCTGCCAAAGAAGAAAAAATGGGAAGGGCCATTCAAGCCATAGGCACTTCTAAAAGAGACCCAAGGGTTCTACTTAGCTGGAAATTTCTTCTTTGTGTCCAGCCAACCTGGTTCTAATTTTGCCCGCTGAGGCCACACAGAGCTAGACATCAGATAGTGTGAAGAGACTATTCCTGAGTATTCCCTCTCCGTGAGAAATATCCCTGGTTGTTTCAGACACTCTGCCTCTCATAGCATGATTTCAGAACCCTTCACAGCCCCGCATTCCTCTCCCCTGAGCCATTCCACCTGCCACTATCCCTTATAAAGAGTGGTACTCAGAATAAGTCATAGGACTCACAGTCCATCATGGCCACATCCCCTGCCACCTTCTCTCGCTCAGCTAACAAGCAAAGGTCAGCGAGACCTCAGAGTGATCTGTTAGAAGAAAGAATGCCAAGAGCCGCAGCCACACCACATCAGCCCCACCTGTCAGAAGCAGTAAACTTCGGATTGCTCTGTCTTATAACATTCTTCAGCTCTATAAAGGTCCCTGCAGAAGAACAGACAGGCTCTCTTTTTACCAGCTTTTGGTACCCCCTGCTGGCGAAATTGTGTGACCCAATTGACAAGAATCTCAGAACAACTAGAGAAAAAACTCCAGGTTTGGGAAGTCACAAGTATTTGAGTCTTGAAGGATCTAAGGATTCCAGGAGTTATGCACCCTTCCGTGTATCTTGTGACTATTTTATGAGTTTTTTTAAACATTCTATAGCTAGGCTATTCTGTAGGCTCTGAGAGAAAAAAAAATCTCTGACTTCTGTGAACATTCCATTAATTCTGCAAACGTCCCAAGAGTTCTGTGACAACCACAGGAAGGAAACGCTAAGTTCTTCGCCAAAAATATTCATAAGTAGAAATATTCCAGATCACAAGCTAATTTCATGCAGGTTTTTCTTCCTCTTTCCTTGCGTGTATCTTTTTTTAAAGTGGTTATAATTTGCAGTCAGGGTAGGATAACAATCTTTTCTACGCTTCAAATTGGAGACTTTTAAGTATGAAATTATACAACGAATTTATTGAACACCAGCTATGTGCCAGACACTCAACAAGAAATTGGAGTAGGTGCAAGAAGTCAAAAGCCCTTCACGCAAGAGGTTCTTGCCTTAGTGGGAAGGAGAGTTGAAATGCTGCCATTGGACTAGTCAAGTGCTTAGCTCACAAGGCAATGAGGCCTTCCTTGATCTCCTGACAGGGTTCAAACCAGCTATTTACTTGCTCATAGCTCCACGTATTTCCCCTTCTTGGCTTCCATCACCTCTGTGATTTTATATTTGTTTCTGTATTTATCTGTTTAGTGCCTGTCTTTGCCATCAGTCTCTGTGTTCCATGAAGATCAAGGTCATGTCTGGCTTTTGACACTATGACCTTCTTACATCTATCAAAGACTGGTACATGTAGGTGCTCAATAAATATTTGTTCAATGGACGAATCAACCAAGAAGAGAAAACCACAAATCTGTTTAGAGGAGCAAGAGGAAACCTCAAAGGAGATGTGACATTTGAATGCCTCTGAGCCATGAAGGATGAAGAGGAGGTGGCCAGTGGAGGAGAATGGGGACACATTAAGGGATGTAGAGTATTGAGGAATGATCAGGGAGGGAGAAGAGGTAGTTGTTATTTCCTAAAAGGAAATGTGTGTGGAAGATAAGGCTGAGTTGAAGCCTGGAGCTGTAGTCTAAGGGTCTTATATGCCCTACTCACAAGTTTGAGTTTTTCCTTCTCTTAAGGAAAAGGGTGGGATATCAATTAAACTCTATGGCTATCAGAATGAATATGATTTTGTCTGTATTACTGAGAAGGTTTTTTAATACTTAAATTTTAAATTCTGATAGAATAAAGATAGATCCCAGAACTGTGATTTTGTGTTTTATTTCCTTCCACATCTTCTCCATTTCCACTTTGTAACTGCGTTTACCTGTTCCTGAAACACCTGTCTATTCACTTTGAAATTATTATACAGCATCATCATCACCATGAATACATAGTGTCAACTGAGGGCTCAATACTGTAGATTTCATACACCTGCGTTTTTACAACTCAATTAGTTGTCCGATTTTTAAATATCTCTACGTTTTGGAGAGGCTCAGTTTTTCATTGTTTTTTCATCTGGGTGTTCAGAGCTACCTAGACATTTCTGTAAAATGCCAATTTTCGTGGATGCAGCGAGGCCTTATTTTTATTATATTCCTTTGGAAACCAATGATTTGTGCCTAAGACAACTCTCTCCATATTATTTCACCCTAAATGGAATGAGATTGGTTGGGAGTTCTGCCTCCAAGGAACTATCAAAGCCTCCAATACATACTCATTTATAGTTTTAAAGTTAACTCTCTTATCGGATTTCCTTTTTATTTCCTGCTGGGGCAATGTGAGCCAAGCTCTGATGGAGGCAAAGGATCTGCTATATATCTTTTCCAATTTATGATTAAGAAGGTCACATATACATTTTTAAACACGCTCCTTTTTGATAATAAATGAAGAATAAAACTTCAAAATGTCATCAGTCGCAGAATTACTCATTTTTCTTCCGTTAGTGTCCCCCTACCCTCTGTCTGATTGTCTGCCAATGGTGAGAAAAGACACAAGTGATCTCATGCTTTATTTCTTGTTTTTCTCTCTGCCTGGAATAGTTTCACTAGTGGAACAGAATGCCTGTGGCCAAAGCATTCTAACGAAAGATGCATTCCTAGTACTGAGTGCCCTTCTTTCCACAGGCCAATGAACATTTTTAAAAAGAAGAAAAACTCTGTTTTAGGCTGCATTTATCTTCAAATTGTGGCCAAAATGAGGGAGGTAAAAGCTCTTCTCCTCTTGGTGGAGATTTCCTGGATCTAGATTCACTCCCCATGCTCCCGCGCTCTGCTCTCTGCTTGCAGAGCTAGATCTGTCTGGACTCCACGCCTCTGGCTTCCAGTTGGGTTCAGCTAATGAGAGCCACTATAGGAGGTCAGAGGGAGGGGGGAGAATGTAGTCAGAGCTTTATGCCTCTGGTTCCCTCCCTGTGAGGTCATCCAGGACTGGCTGAGTCTCTCAAGGGAAAGACACTGCTTCTGTGCAAGTGACCTCCTCTTCATGACTCTCTCCTTTTAGGTTCTGCTGACTGCTTCCTCTACTTGTCCCTCTGGACACAAGGCTGGTAAACAGTCCTCCTGTCACTATAGTATACCTTGGATTCGCTACACCCTTCTCACCTTTGTCAACAGTCCTTTTACACATAAACACAAATGATCCTCATGTACATGTGCCATCTGTCATTATTCTGTGCAGTCCACACCTGCATCAAGGGACTCCTGTGAAGGAAGATACTCTCATACTATCAAACTAGAATTGATCCTAGATGAACTCCTCTAAAATACTTCTAAGTCTAGGTTTATCCTTTCATTTAATACCGACCGAGAGCTCATTACCTCTTGAAACCGCCTATTTCATGATCAAGTGGAATCACGGATGGCACTGAATTTTACCTCTCTGAGACATCTGTTCTTTCCGTATTGATATAGGAGTGACCAAGATTGAATTTGTTGCCACAGCCTGTGAAAAATGGAGCAAGAGACCTGGAAGAATTTACCCTCAAGATATTTAATGTGCAACCAATAGCCTTTCCTATCATAACATAATATAATATAGGAACATAGTAACTATACTTAGATGCATAAATATTGGGCAAACTCAGTGGGACCATGTTGGTTTTTTAGAAATATTTGAAGAACTGTCATATGCAAGAGGAGTGAGTCATATTTTTATATCTCTGATAATAGATCTAAGACCAATTAGTTAAAATTTAAGGGAGGTAGATTTCAAATCCATATGAAGATCTGTTTAACCCTTCAGCTCCCTGGTGAAGTGTCAAAGTCTCGATCACTTGTTATAATCCAGGGATTTCACAGTGGGGCTGTTGGAGGGGGATTCAGACCTCAGAATGTCGTGGGACCAGTGGTGATTATGTAAAAACAAGAATAGCAGCCACCATGTGTTGGATGTTCACTATGTGCCAGGCACTGTGCTCTGAGTGTTTCACACATTACCTCATTTAATCCTCACAACCCTATGAGGTTAAGCCTACTGTTTGCCACAGTATACAGAGGAAGAGTTCAGAACTTAAAGGCGTTGAGAAACTTGCCCTGGGTCATGCAGCCTGCAGGTTGTGGAGGGTAGGATATGAACCCAGGTCTGCCTGACATCACAACTGACAGTTGTAACCTCCAATGGACAGTGTCAAAACGACCTGGGGAACTTCGTGCTTATACAAAGGTCCAGGCCCTGTCTTACCTCCATGAGCTTAGGCATCTGTGTGTTTTCCTCAGCTCTTCAAATGATTCTAATTTACGCCAGAATTTGAGAACCCCTGCTCTAAACTAGTATTATGGTAAATGCCCTTCTGGTTTTGAGGGTCTGTTATTCCTATAGGAATAACTATGCGTCAAGTTCAGCTTTAACTTTTCTCATTTTGAGCTACAAGAATAACTAACTTCCACCCTCACCCACCGCCAACCATCAGGCCCTACTTCAATCTACCATTGTTTGGTGCGTTATTTCATGAGCTCAGTCCCTGAGAGAGGCTTGGCTCCATTTTGAATTTCACTTAGAGCCATGGGAATAGAAAGATCAATCTGGCTTCTCCCTCCCTTTGAAAGGAGAGTACGGGAAGCGTCATGCCAGTCTCATTGATTTCCCAGGTTAAGCTCGAGTAAAGAACATACCCATTGTTGGGAATGAGGCAGGATGAGCCTCATGTTTCTGAGTAAATGGAAGCCACTGGAGGTTTCGGGAGGATTTAGGTTTATTCCACCTTGATATTGGAGGAAGCATCTTGACTTTATTCCTGGAGGATGAACCAAGTTTGAGGGTTGAAGATGATGGGTGGGGAAGGAGAGCAATCTGATCTTCCCAATGCTTTAATGCAACTGGCACCATCTGACTGTGATTTTTCCCCTTGCACATGTCCCAAAGGAAGCTGGCCAAGAAGCAGAAGGAGACACAGAGTGGAGCCCAGAGGGAGATGGGGCCTGTGGCCTCTGCCGACAAACCTACCACCAAGCTCAATGCCAGCCGCAACGATGAAGGCTTCTCTAGCTCTCAGGACGTTAACGGATTCAGTAAGTTGAGCCAACTAAGGGGAAGGGGACATCCGTGGTCCAGCTTGACCCTGGTACCTCTGTTGTGGACCCCTCGTGGTGGTCAGGTGCTGTAGGGCGTGGAGTCTAGATGCTTCCCTGGGGTGCTCCAGGGATCAAGGTTCTCCCTGGAAAATTTAACAATTTGGAGTAGAATTTAAGAATCTACCCCAAAGTAGATAGAAATGGAGGCAAGCCATTTTAAATGCAATAGACAGAAATAAAGATAGGTCAAAACTACTAATAGTCAAAAAGGAGGAGGACACAGTTATGCCCTTAAGGAGAAAAACATGCCATATTGAATGTCTTACAGTTTTCAAAACAGTGTTTCACAGAAACCATGTAAGGTGGGTGAGTCATGGATTATTACTGTCTCCGTTTTGAGTACTTAGGAAACTGAGTATCTGAGAGGTGACTTCTCCAGAGAACCATGGCTGATGAGTAACATTTCCAGACCTACAGGCTGTGCCTCCCAAGCCTTGGCCAGTTCCAAGCTAGTGTTTAGTCAAGAGCGCCTGTGTCCTTATGCAGAGTTAATACAGGATGCCAAGCCTATAGAAGTGGCTAAGATTTCGGGGTTAACCCTTGTCCAAAGGAGAACCTCAAGATGGGTAATCTAAAGCTAGCTTTGTGATCAGACTCAAGAGAGCTGACTTTTGTTCTTATCTTTCTGTTAGTCAGTTCTTTCCTGGATTTAATAGAAATGCTAGATTCCCCAGCCTCTGCTCCAAATTGGGGAGTGCAGGAAATCTAAAGTAATATGAGCATCAACGAATGTCCTCCCCACACTGTATCAATGGCAAATGAAAGAAATCATATTTTGTGAAAATCACTTAGATGTGATTGATCAATTTGGGATGATGAGAATCTATGAGAGAATGAAGAAAGGAAGCAAACAAATATTTATTGACCTCCTTCATCCTTACTTCCTGTGACTGTTCCCAATTTATAGGTAAGGTATCCAAGGATCAATGTATTGGGCCGACCTTCCCAGAGAGACATAGCCAGCTCCTGCTGGATCCGGGATCTGAGGATAACTCAGACCCGTGATTCCTAACCTGAAATGCAGCACAGAACCCATCTAAGGAAGTTTTCAAAATACATATATCTGGGGCTGGCACTTTACTCACTCAATCAAAATCTCCTGGAGGATGAAGGGTAGGATGGGGACTCAGGGAGGTGGCTTTTGCAAAAGCCATTCAGGAGGTTCTTATAGGCACCCTGGTTAAGAACGCTGGACTTTGAGGGAGGCAGTAGCTGTTTTCAAATATTGGCGTGCTGTCTTGGGAAAGAGAGATTAGTTTTAAATCTATAAAAAGATTGAAAAAAATAGCAAAATGAAAATTCATATACCCTTTACCTACATTTGCCAATTGTTCACATTTTGCAACATTTGCACTTTGTCTCTCTCTCTCTTTCTCTCTTTCTCTATATATAATTTCTGAACCACTTAGAAGTAAGTTGCAGACATCATGACATTCCACCTCCAGAGAATTCAGCATGTGTTTCCTAAGAAGTAGGACAGCTGTTCAACATAACCACAATAAAATTATCTTACCCAAGAAATGTAACCTTGTTTAAATGATAACTAATACACCAGTGCGTATTTGGATTTCCTCAATGGCCCTATTATTTTTTTAATCCAGGATCCAATCAAGGTACTCACGTTGTATTTGGTCATCATATCTCTTCACCACCTTTCATCTAGAACAGCCCGCCTACCTTTATTTTTTCTTTCAGGATGCTGACATCTTTTAAAAGCCTAAGCCGGTTGTCCCTTAGATTGTTCCACGATCCAGATCCATCTGATTTTTTTCCATCATGATAACATTCAGGTTAAACATTTTGGCAAAAATACCACATAGGTCATATTGTGTACTTCCCTTTGCATCGTATCCATAGGCACACATTATCACTTTGCCCATTATTGACGTTGCTAAGTTTGAAGACTTCTTAAGGTTGAGTAATAGCTTTTACAGACAAAGTCTAATGGCACATACTGATTAGTTCATGAGCAGATATTTAACTTCTATTTGTCTCAAACAGCAGAGCAAGTTTGCAGTCTACCTAACCATAAACCAGTCCTTCTTCCATTCTTAACCCAGACACATTTCTCGGATTTATACATTCCCTAGGGACCGGGAAAAGGGGATATCGACATAGGCCAGGAGAAGCAGAAAGGCGTTGGCAAGGAAATGGACTTGGCTTGTCCTTAAAGAAAGGCTCATCTTGAGCTGCCTAAGCCTCTGGCTGTATTAACGTGTCACTGACTCTCCTGCTTTTAGCCCAGGGGAAAGGATGTTCATTAGCAAGTCTAGCTGATGGAACATACTGGCCAAGTGGTACCCATTCACCCAAAACCTTTGCTGTAAGGCCAGCCTTGTGCACACACTTTTTTCCATTTATCAAAATGTCCTGGGAGGACTCTGAATGCCAAAAAAATTAGGGTCAAAGATGCATGATAATCATCTGAAATTGTAAATATTTGATCTTAAGCTTTCTGATCTCAAGTGAAAACCTGGGTAACACTGATTTTTTGGATTTCAGGGGGAACCATCACCACTGTTTTCCCCATGGGCTGAAACTTAGATTCTTAAGAGGAACGTATTCAAGACTGAGGTAGATTAGCCAGCCAGAAAGGAAGAAGAAGCATATCCAATAGAATCTAATTAGATGTTTTAAAGTCCAGAGACAGTCTTTCCAAATAATTAATGTATTTTATATATATATATATATATACACACACAAGACATATACACACTTATATATACATATTATATATATATATACACTCACATTTTAATGATGTTGCTTTTAAAGAGACAGAAAAATTCTATTGACATTATACATACTTATTAAGAAATTTTGCATTTGTTTCAATCAATGAGTGCTTTAGGACTCAATACATCTGATGTCCTCAGGCTACAGCCACAAACATGCTCTCGGGATTCTTTTGAATGCCCTGGAATGCATCAGGTACATTTTAAAATGCCCTGTGGAACCACTGGGATGAGATTCGAAGGGAGAAAAATGTAAGTAATGCTTACACTGGAGATGTAGAAATTGCTTCTGAAATCGCCCTGATGTATGTAAAATTGAATCTATTTTCGTGGCATTAGGAAAGTGACTGTCTGGCTTCTGCATCGGTGTCTTTAGGAGACCCTGAGGTTATTTGCAAATGTTGAGGAAGTATTGAGAGAGGCAGGGCACGAGAATGGTTGTCACATAGGGAAAGATTACAGAAGAACGTGCCCTGAGCAATTATTTCATTATTGAACAAGTGGGCTCTTGCCTGATTCACACTCTACGCATCCCTGTGTAGGTTTGTTTTCTGGGGTTTTCATTCCAGGTGACTGCTAAATTTGCAGCATCCATTCAATCAAGGCTCCCAAATTTGTGTAGGAACAATGGCCTCGGGCCGCAGGGTTGTTGGGGCTCTGTCAGGTATGGGCTGTTGCTTTGGAGTGCTGAGGTATTCTTGAAAAAGGAGAGCATGTCACATTTCAGGGACAAACAATGTACATTGTTTTCAGTTTAAAGAAACTCTTGCTTTTATTAAGTAATCTGATTTTGATCTTATCGCTCTGTGTACCTGATTGTTATATTTTTCTGAGATCTTTCATTCACTGGGATCATTTTGGGGGTCTTTCTTCTGACACGTTTTTTATATCCATGCTTAAACCTTCTTCTTTATATCTTTTATTCATAGTGTCCTCTTCTCTTTGTTCATTTTCAGTCCAAATCAAAATGCTTCAAAGCAAATCCATGTTGAATTCCTATGATATGGGGCTGGGTTGTCTGCCCTTCGCATAATGGTGTTTGACAGACTCACTGGCCCACTGGGCACCATTAGTTAACTCTGTCTTTGCCGTTATGCTTCTGTTCTGTTGAATGATTCCATGTTGGTGGGTGAAGGCAATCCATCTCTAAGGATCGTCAGACACTGGGCCTTCAAGCTCTTTGCTAAGTAAGGAAGCAGGCATGATTGAGGCCTTGGAGGTGAGATTCAATGGCCATTTTCTCAATACTTAGTACACGCCTGTCCCTGTGCTATGAGTCCTGGGTGCAGATTGGGAAGGGGAGTAATTACAACATGAATATAATGGGGCAGTGTCTCACAAATAATGAATGTTTCTACTTGTATGTTTTTCATAGTTTACGAAAGCTTTTTGCAAAACACTAGAGCCACAGAGCCTTGTTCCCGCACCATAAGCAGGTCTATTATTACTCCCATTCTACAGATGAGGAAACTGAGGTTCAGAGAGACTCCATACCTCAAATCGCACAGTCATTGCCAAGTCATAATAAGGATCCATTTCTCCTGACATCAGTTACGTTCTGTCCACCTAGTTATGCAAAGAATTTGGGAATGTATCCAATAAAAGTACCTACAATAAGACAACTGTAAGAGAAGTGAATAATCAGGATCAGGAAAACAGAAATGGAGACAAGAAGGCCAACACTAGGTTATATTAAAATGTAATTATATTATATTAAAATGTAATATAACTTGCAGGCTAGTAACTTTCATATTCCAATTTGGCTCTGAGCTGTCTCGTAGCAAAAGCCCAAACAAGAAGATAACTTTTCTTGGCGCCCACTCTGTGCTAGATATTATGCTTCCCATTTTGTAAATGAGGAAACTTCATTTCAGAGAACTGAAGTAATTAAGCCCACAGTCTCACACACAGATAGTAGAGATGCGATTGGAAACCAAAGAGCGTTCTCTGACTCCAGAACCCACGTTCCTACTCCTGTACCTTGAATGGTAGCCCACCACACACCGGTATTCCTGAGTGAGGCCACTGATGGCTGGGAGAGAGGGAGAGCTCCACTCCTCTCCCAATGGCCAGCCAGCTTTTCTACCATGTGGGCAGAAGCTGCTTCCAGAGCTGTGTCCTGCATAGAGGTCTGGGGCTGGGCACTGGCATGGAGTCAACCAGATTCCCATGAGGTGCCAGGTTTGTGATAAGCATGTCCAAATATGGCATCTTAGTCCATCTTCACAGTAACCCTATACAGTCAGTGTGTTTATTTTCAAATCCATTTTACAGTTGAGGAAACTGGTGCTCTGAGATGTTAAAAGATCTTCTTCAAGTCATATGATGAATAGATAGTGAGATCTGGACCCCAAACAAGATGTTCTACTTTTAAAACCAAGCATCGTTGTCTTTCCTCTAACCTTTAGCTCTCTGTTCACCAGAAAGCTAGGTGAAGGAGAGAAAGGAGATCAAGGCATATAGCCTCTCTGGCTGGGGAGAGAGTGCCTTCTCTTGGTTTCTCTTTCCACTTCAGAGCCTGATGCTCCTGCTGCAGGAAGGCACCTGCTCAGTGGATGCTCTCACAGGCAGGATCTGTGGGAATCGTCCCACAAGGAATCTCCTAGGAAGTGGAACTGTAGACCAGATGGTCCCATCCTCAGGCATTCTGAGCTGCACCAAGCCCTGGATAGATAGAGAGAGAGAGAGAGGAGCAAGGAGTGGCCCCTGTCTGCAGAAATCTTGCAGCCTGCAGCCTGCAGCCTGGCAGGGCAAACAGACGGTCCAATAACAAGTATCTTTGCAGAACCCAACCAGGGCTGCAGTGGCACCCTGCAAAAAGAGTCACAGGATCCTTTTCTTCCCTTTGTACCTCCAATGTGACCAAAAATATACCTGCTAGGCAGCATACAGCAGCCTCAGGAAATATTTGCTGCTGATGAAGGGGATGGGTCCTGAGACTTGATGCCCTCCCTGTCCTTCAGCCCACAGACCTCATAAAAGGGTTTCCTTGCTGGCAGCTTCAGGGAATATTCAAGCTTAATAGCCCATGGGATAGTTGAGCAGAGATGGAGTAGGCAGAGGGAAGCACAAGGCAAAATTTTAGCCTGATTATTTTAGGAACATGTTATGTAACTAAAGCAATTCAAATGGGGAATACAGATCATGACTTTAAAGATGTAAGCGGGTTGGCTGGAGTTGCAGGAAACTCCTCAGGAAGATGCCTTAACTCTTTCAGGAGGATGTTGAGCCAGCTGGAGAAATGGGTCTCTGGGAAAATTGCTCTCACTGTGGCCTTCCCTGGGGAAACTATTGAAGATGTGTGATGTTAAGGATTGCTAATGATACCTTTGTTCAGAATCTGCTGGAGCATTCATTTTGCTAGATGCTGTTCACGTGTTATCTCCAGTCCTCAAAACACTGCAACCAGGTAGGAGTTACTATTCTGATGTCATAAATGAGGAAACCCAAGCTCAACGAAGTTAAATACATTTCTGCTGTCCCATCTTTGCAATATCCCAACTTGACCTTCCCTTCTTTTGCTTTAAAACTTTCAGTGGCTCTTTGTTGGCCCTGAGGTAAAGGCTAAAATCGTAAGCATGGATTCCTGGGCCCCCCATGGTTGCTGACCAAGATGTACTCTGACCATTGCCCAACTCTCTGGCCCATATGATACTCACTGAGTGTTTGAATGTATGAATGAATAAATGATGGAGCTGGAATCCAAACTAAGACCTTCGAGCTCCAAGCTCATATCTAATTCAACTCTTCTGGTAGTGAATTCTATCTTCTTTTAAGCTGAAATCTGCTCTCTGTAACTTCCATCCATTCATTCCTGTTTTTGCACACAAGTTTGTATGGGTCAGCAATCATATGCTGGCCCTTGTCTGCCCTCTGGTGTCACATAGGGTAATGAAATCAGTCTTTCTCTTTCTTCAGCACCCGCCCCCTCCCCCAGCTGTTGGACTGCAGCCACCTATGCGCCCTGCACATCCTTCCCTCAAGCTAAGCAGCCCCCACATCAGCCATCAGCCTTCTTCGGGATACATT
Source organism: Equus caballus (assembly GCF_041296265.1). Classification (NCBI taxonomy): domain Eukaryota; kingdom Metazoa; phylum Chordata; class Mammalia; order Perissodactyla; family Equidae; genus Equus; species Equus caballus. The sequence goes on along the minus strand of NC_091705.1, from coordinate 32,869,047 downwards.
TCTGTTTTCCAACCTGCTCAAAATCTTGACTGGCACTTCTGTCTGCATTTGGTCCGTGTCCGTGCAGTGTGTGGTTTTCAAGAAGAATGTGACCCGCTACACTGGGCTGAATTCCTGGATGTTCAGAGAGCCACCCGCACCCTCACTCTGGTTTCCAAAACTGGGTTCAGAATACACTGCTTATGTTTGGATTAACCTCCAAGGCCCATCATACATCTGCCTGATGCTGAGCTCATGGCTTCCAGCTAGGGCTGCCTCATTCAACTTAGGTGAAAATGATTTTTTTGAGCCCAAGTAAAGGACTTTATATTTCATCTGTGCTGTGTCTTCTTCTTAGATTTGACCCTGTAATCCCAGCCTCCTGAGATATGTTTGATTTCTGGTTGTGTCAGCCAATGAGTTCACGTAATCCTCCCAGTTTGGGTTCTCAAAATATAATAATTATTAGATTACTAATATTCATAATACCGTTTGTCATCTATTGAACATTAATTATGTGCCCATTTCCAGCTGAGTGTTTTATAATACAATATGCATTGTATTATATCGTTTGTATGTCGGGAGAATTAGATGTGTTATGATTATCTCTGATGATTTACAGGTGAGGAAACTGAGGTTTAAATAGTAAGGGACTTGCCTAAGGCTTCATAGCTTTAAATAGCAGAGCTGGAACTTATACCCAGGTCTATCTGACACACCTAAGCCCACAGCCAAAACCACTCCACTATACTGTAGATGTTATTATCCCCATTTTATAAAGCAGGAAACTGAAGTCCACAGATACTGAGTCATGTGCTCAAAGCAGTTGTTCTGCAAGTGTGGTCCCCAGATGAGAAGCATCAGCATGATCTGGGAACGTTTTGGAGGTAAATAATCGGGCACCACTCCGGGTGCCAGGGGTGAGCCCCAGCAATCACTGTTTTTAATAGGTTCTCCAGGTGATGCTTCTTCACACTCAAGTTTGAGAATCACTGGCTCAAGGTAAAGCCCAGAACTATTAGACTCCCAGCTCTTGTTCTTCCTGTGCCAAGTTGTCTCTGATAATAGGAGAGTTACAGGCACACTGGGAGAGAAAGGCCAACTCCCCCTTTCTCGGGGTGGATGTACCAAGAAGACATTGCCATTTGGAAGTGCTGGACCTTAAGGCTGCTGAAACCCATTTATAGTTGTGAGAGTCGCCAAATCCAAGGGTCTCTTCTCAACCATCTCTGGACCTTTCTCTCCTTTTGTCTAAACAGCGAACAACCTAAGAGTCAGAATGGAAGGAGTGGAAATTTACAAGGAAAGCAATCATGAGTCACACAGTGAAACCAAGAGCTCAACAGAACATTCTGAAGAGGAATTTAAAAAAATGCATGAAACTCTGTTTGCAGGGACCATTATATTTTCTAGTTGCTCCAGGATTAAATTGAATCTAGGAGAAGAATTGAATGTTACAAGCTTGCCACCTCCAGTTTTATTGAATGTTTTACAGGGATTATTGAATATTTTGCAATCATCCACTTGGCTGACAGATTAAAGAACACTATTAAGTTCCTGCCAACCCAAAGTTGTTTATTCCTTAGAAGTGCAACATGGAAATTTAAGTGGCCTTGAGAAAGCAGACAAATTGTCCATCACAAACACTACGGAGTTAAATTAAGACAAGTTTCGCAGAAAGATCTTAGACTCAAAAAGTGACATAATAGACCATCAAACCCAAAAATTACCTTAGACCCCATCTGATCCAACCTCCTCAACTTCAAGGTGAAGAATTGAATCCCAGAAAATTTTCTCAAGGCCATTCATTGAGTCACTAGCAGAACCTGAACTAGAATTGGGGACTGTGACCACTCTAGTCCTTGTCCTATGACCTCCTTCAGAGGAATAAAGGATGGTCAATAATGATTTTTCTTCTAATATTTTCCGTAGACCCCCCAATCTGATTTCTGCACAAATAGAGCCTTCTCAAATTGAATTATACTTTTCATCTCCTGGTTATGGGAGTCGCTGAGGTGTTCCTTTAAATATTCATTGAATGCCGACTATGTGCCTAGCGGTGCAGGGATTGTAAAGATAAATAAGACATGGTCTCTGCCTTCAAGGATATTTCTGTCCTCCAAGAGGAGACTTGTAAGTGGCTTAGTTTCAATAAATGTGATAAGTGATAGAGAAAAGGCGTGTATAGTGCCCCAGGAACACTGATCAGAAGCTCAGCAAGTGATTAACTCTGACAAAGTGAGTTAGATAATACCACGTAAGGAGGTGGATTTTGATTTGAAGATGGTGCAAGAGGAAGATTGTCCCAGGTGGAAGGGACAAAGACTTGGAGGTGGAAGGGGCATGGAGGACTTGGAGAAGGGGGCTTAGAGTACAAGCTGCTCTGTTTTGAGAGCACATGGCCAGAGAAGTTGCTGGAACAGAGGCTGGAACCTGCCTGAGAAGGGTCTTGCATTTGTAGCCTACTTAACTTCACTTTCCAGGAAGGGCAACCTATTTGGAAATTCGAGTGATTTCATTGTTAGATGTCCTTGTATGTTGTGGGAACCTGGCCTCGTATTCTCTTCGATTTGTATACGTTCAGTTTTCCATTGTAGATAAGTAGGAATAGAATTTTATCAGCTACAGACCTTTACTCTTATTGTGAACTGGCTGAGCCATTCCTTCTCAATACCCTTTCAAAGAGACCTCAGTAAAGCTACAGAGCTGAAGTTGCTTTTGACAATTTATGCTAGGCCACTACATCTTGAGAAGAAAATAGAATTGTCCTCTATACCTCACAGGTGGTCCTGAATTACAACAGGGCACTTAGAAAGTGCTTGTTAAAGTAATCAAGGATAAAGAAGTGATGTTGAAAATGTAAATATATAGTTGCTAGGTAGCAGAATAAACTGAGCTTAGAGACAAATTTTTTTTTCCCTCGGCTCGAAGCCACAGCCTTGATAAGTTGAAAATATAGACAATAATTTTACCAGCTAACATTTTGCAAGTAATTACAGGACAAAGCACTTTACATGCATCATCTCATTTCATATTCCTATCAACTCTATGAGGTTGGTTAGGGAAACTGAGGCTCAGAGAATTTAAGCAACTTGCTCAAGGGCGTACAGCTACCAAGAAAGCAAACCCAGGTTTGAACCCGCGTTTATACGGTTGACCTGTCAGCAGCCCATCCTTCTTGAAATACTTTCTCTGCCTGACTTCTGCCGTCCTGGGTTTTATTCTTCCTCCCCAGCTATTTCTTCTCAGCTTCTTTATTGATTCCTCCCCTTGTTCCCAAACTCTAACGATTAAAGCATCCCAAGGCTTCGTCCAGAACCTCCTTCCTGCTTATACTTGGTCTAAGTGGGTGGTGGTGACATTAAATGAGATAATGAGCAAAGGAAGAGGCCAGAATTGGAGGAGAATGGGGGAGTTTAGATCTAGACAGATTAGGTTTAGGGTGCTGTTGAGTCATTGAAGAGTTGTCAAGTAGGCAGTTGGATCTGTGGGCCTGGAGCTCAGCAGAGGAGTAAGTCCTGGAGATATAAACGTTTGCTACACTGTGTATGCAAGGTGACTGAAGACTTTGCCACGAGTAAGGAAACTGAGGCACTTTGAGATGAAAGACATTGTCTAGGGTCACTCAGCAAGTTAAGGGAACAGCCAGAATGCTGAACCAGGACTTACATATTAGAAGTGCCTGTAGAAAAGCAGTTGATTAAAGCTGAGGGGAAAACGGGACTATAAAAGGGGCTGTGTGAATATGGTCCAAATACGGAAACTTCTGGTCATCCACCTGGACCCTGAGATGGAACTCAGGGTGTGTGAAGGAGTTAATGGATTAGGTGCCCTTGTGATAGTCTACTCAGCCTGGATTATGATAGGATCTCCATGTCCAAAGCAGAATTTTGTGATTCACAGTAGAAATTTCAAAGAACCTGAAGTCTTATTTATATGTTAGTGGTTGAGAGCAGATCTATATAACTTGGAAAGCTGGTGAAGGAGTTATAGGGTTGACTCCATCACAAAGGTTGAGGAGCCCAGCCTAAAGTTCTTGCCCAGGTGTAAGATTGTCCTGCTACCCACAGAGGTGGGCAGGAGGTATAAGACAAGAAGTAGAAATTTAGAAAGGAACATCTTTACAAAGTAGCATTTGAGAAAGTGGTAGAAAATATCACAGGGCAAAGGACAGGGAAAATCCCTCTGTCCCCTGCATTACCATCACCATCATTCTCTGGGTGTTCTCCTCATATTTCTGAAGGAGGGTGTCATGATGTTTAGTTACTCAGGCTGATTTTTGGTGGGATGCTGTTGACTGTATTGAGAGAACTACCCACCCCACATCTAACACGTCCCAAGCCCATACCTACCGCTAGAGTATACAGATGTCAAGGGAGGAGATCCTCCAAACAGCTACTAAGTGTTGGTGACACAAACAAGAAAAAGGCAATTCTACCCATGATGTGATAGGGAACACAGACAACAGTGATATGACTTGATATAGTAGAGATATGTATAGAAGCTGCTAGGGGAGTGGGGTCTGGTGAAGGGAGGCTGTCCTGGTCCACTAACCATGTGATTCATCTCTCTTCAGGTGATTTACTTTTCACCTTGCCAACTATGTGAGTTGACTTCCTATTTATATGGATGCTGGAAATGAAAATAAAATTTCAATTTCTTGGCACTAAAAAAGAAGAGATGTGTTAGATGTAATAGTAAAGATACATTCATCAGAGGTACAATATAGAATAATCTCGACATGTTCCTTTCCCTTACCTTCTACATCCAATTCAACACCAAGTTTTGGTTATTCTACATCTTCAACGTATCTAGAACACATCCACACCCACTACCTCCATCGTTGTCCAAGTTTCCACCATCTCTTACCTTGATAAGATCAGTAGCCCTTAAATAATCCTGATATCCATCCTTATTATTCTCTAGTCCATGTTCTTCTTAACAGCTAGAAAGGTCTATTCAAGGCAAATCTGAATATTTTGCATCCCTCCCTGGCTTAAAACAATTCTATGGCTTTTGATTGTTCTTAAGCTGCAAACCAAGTCCTCATCCTGACCCTACATATGGGTGTTGTCCTGCCTATCTCTCCCATGCTCTCATGTCTCACTGCCCCCTTCTCTGTGAGCTCCAGTCACACTACCTTCTTCACTCAGTACATTAACTTTTCGCACTCTTTTTACCACAGGGCCTTTGTCTATGCTATTGCTCTATCTCAAGCAGCGTAGGTAAACTACAACCCATACACTGAATATAGCACACTGTCTGTTTTTGTAAATAAAGCTTTATTGGAACACAGCCATGCTTTTACAAATTGTTTATAAATTGTATATATATAGCTGCTTTTGTGATATATCAGTAGAATTGAATAATTGCTACAGAGATCATCTAGCCCAGAAAGCCTAAAATATTTGCTCTCTAGCCCTTGGCAGAAATGTTTTCCAGCTCCTCATCTATAGCACTGGCTATACCCACACTCTTTTCCTGATTGACTCCTTTAGATCTCAATTCATGGATTTCTTCCATTCCTGACCCCTTTCTCCCCAAACCAGAATGGATTCCTTTGTTAGGTGCTATCACAGAATTTTGTTGCTTTTTCCTCAGCACTGACCTCATCTTCCAAATATGTTTGTTTAAGGTCCGACCCCTCTGACAGATGACAAACTTCAAGAGGGGGGGCTATTTATATTTTGCTTACTACTGTATCCCCAGCATGTAGCATGGTGTGTGGCACAGAAAAGATACCCAAAATTCTTATTTAGTTGAGTGGATAGATGAATGGATGGATATATAGAGAGCTGGGACTCAGGCATAGCAATCCTATATACTAAGTCGAATGAAAAGGAATATTTGGAAAGCTCCTACAGCTGACACTACACTGTTGTCCTGTTTTCTGCATCCAGAGTTGAGTGCAGGCAGAGAAAGGAAACAAAGAATGTTTCTTTGCCAGTCAGTGGATATTCAGATCTTAGCATGTCTCCCACCCCTTCCACCAACTCCTAGTCTGCCAACACTGAAGGGAATTTTACAAGTTCCTTTTTGTGGTTCCTGCAAAACTGGGAGCTGCTACTCAGAATATCCTCAAGTAGCGAACCATTGGCTGGTCTGGGAATGTGATACAATCATTCCTCCAATCATAGGAAAAGGAAAGGATAACAGCTGGTGGTCTTCAAACTGCACACAAATATAGGCAAAGACTCAGATGGGCTGCTATCTGGCTCTGCCAGTGGAAGAAGCAAGAAAATTAGCAAACACAGGAAGCAGATATAACAACAAGCTGTGGTTCTCCATTGCTGGATGACCTCACAAATAACCTTGGGGACATCAGTTATCTTAGAAAGTTCTAGGAGATAGTAGACACCTGTAACATTGATCCAATCGGTATGGTCATAGAGGGCTGGCTTCTCCACACCACTTGTCTTGGGAGCTGAGATTTGTTTTAGTTAATTGAAACTCACTTACTAGGTAAAAAGGTCCTTCTGGCTTATTAGGTAAAAAGGAAAGGATTTGGACCATAATGGTTTGCTAGGTGACACAAAACTAAGATAAGTTGACAGGATATCAGCAGGAAATGGAATTAGGCTTCTCAGGCTCCTTGAAGATAATCAAGGAAAACATCATGGAGGGGTTGAATTTTAAAGGATGGTGGTCAGAGTTTTTCAAGGCTGAAAAGGAGGAACATGTTGTTGTTCTCTGTTTTGTTATAACATGGCATGTCAACATTTAATGTCGTAAAACAGCAACCATTGTATTTTACTCAAAATACAATGGGCCAGGAGTTTGGGCTGGGCACAGCATGGATGGCTTGTGTCTGCTTGAAAATGAAACAACTCAGCTGGAATGACTTGAATGGCTGGAAATGACTGGGACAGCTCTCCAAGTGCCATATGTCTGGGGCCTCAGTTCTTCCTCAAGTAGCGTCTGCTAGGGATGAAATGCCCAAATGGCTCCTTTATCTGCATGTCCGACCCCTTGGTTGAAGTAACTAGAACATCTGGTACTAGCTGGCATTGCTCTCTTCCTATGCATCTAACTTAGGCTTCCTTGAAGCCTCATGGTAGACTCATGGTAATCAGACTTCTTGCATGATGGCTAGCTTCCCCCAGCGCAAGTGTTCCAGGAAAGCCGGGATGAATGCCAGTCTTCTTAAAAACCAGGTCCAGAACTGTCCAGCATCACTTCTGCTGCACATTATTGTTAAAAGTAGTCACAGGCCAGCCAAAGAGAGTGGATAAGCAGGCTCCACCTCTCAGTGCGGGAAATGGCATATGCCTACAGGAAGACAAGGAATTGGCAGTGGTCATCTTAGAGATAAACTACCATACTGTTCCAAAAGAATGGAATACATGTACAAGGGAACAGAGGTGTGAGAAAGTCTACTTGGCTAAGACAATCAAGAATAAATAAGACTATTTCCCAAATCTCCAGTTCCTACTTTGGTTAGAGTGATAACTCTTCCATTACTGGCATATGCTTTGGCAGAGTCTCTGAAGATTTTCAGAATCTAGAAAGAACTTTTTGCTCTCTTGCACAGTTCCTTGTTAGTGTAAATATATTTCCTGGAATACAGAGTCCAAAAGACATCAATAATGTTAACTTCTCCCCAGGGCTTGAGAGAAATCTGAAGGGCAGAGACAGATGTTACAGTCTCTGTCCAAGGTGCTTGGACAGAGTTCAAGGCCCCTTGAGTTCAGGGTGACCCTGACCCTTTTCACAGGAAGTCCTTTCCCTTGGACTTAGAATTGTGGATATTTTGACCTCCCTGGAGTATTGGGAGTATTATCTCCATGGGGTTAAGTGGTGAGAGATGAACCTGGAAACGTAATCAAGGACTGTGTCTTAAAGGGTCTCAAAAACTAGAGAGTTGGAAATATGTTTTCTGCAGGGAGCTAACACAGATTTTAAGTGGAGGAGCAGGGTTGAGCCTAATTTTAGAAAGATCATCCTAGTGACAGTGAGGGGAATGTATTAGTGTGGGAGTTAATGAGGTTAATAAAAAGTAAGTATTGATTCTTCATATATCAGATTCAAGGAATGTGACAGCACAAAATACTGGTGCACATGGAAATTTTATTTTACACATACATCCACACCCACACCCTCGCATACACACATACCTGATTCCAGAAGTAACAGTCACTACCACCCACTTGGTGTGACCAACTCTTTGTAATGAAGCAGGTGGTAGAGAGAGGATACTCTATGGCATACCATTCTTGGGGCTGTTGTTAAGTCAAGAAGTATTGATTAGATCTCCCTGCTTGCTCCCTATTTTCTTGATCAGTCAATATTTTGATGGTTTGATGGCTGGAAATATTTGGACATGTTTTATTTTTTAAATGAGTGGGCTTATTCAATTAATGTCTCATTGGGCCAGTTCAGTTTTTCCCAGGTGAAAACCCCTTTCATATTCAGGGTCTTTGATCTAGGTTAGATGAAATTCCCTCTGATCTACAGATGTGACAGAGGCTCAGAAAGTAAGAGAGTCGTTCCAAACTGGCAGAGTCACTTCTGCTTCTTCTGCAGTGAAGACCCATGTGGTCCTCCACTGAGTCTTCAGCCACTTGTGCTCTAGCTAATACATGCACTTGTGAATCTGGTCCCTGGGCACTGTCTTATTAATAACTTTTGTTATTCTGTCCCATCACTCCTTTCAAATTGGTCCATCAGCAAAAGTTTACCTAATAATTCAATGTCATTATTATGCTTTACTTATAAAATAGCTACTTGCCTATCCTGTTCTGCAATTTACAAATGCAAATCTCACCATGCCACTGCCCAACTAAAACCCTGTCACTGGCTCCCCATTGCCCTCTGGATGAAGTTAAAAGTCATCTTCTGGCCCACAAGCCTCAGAATGATCTAATTCCTGTCTACATCTTTGGTCTTATCTCTGGCCACTCTCTGGATTGCTCAATATAGTCCAGTCATATTGACTTTCTTTCTATTCTTTGAAAACACTAAGTATTTTCTGACATCATGGCTTCCACAATTCTGTTCTCTTTTCCTAGAACATTTGTCCTTTCTATCATTCATTATTTAGTCCCCATTTATCCTTCAGATCTATGATGAATTGTCACCTTTTGAGGGCTTTCCAATTGCCAGTCTAAAGAGTGGCCATTTTTTCTCGAACAGCACTAGGTTCTAGTCCCTTTCAGCATGCAACACAAGTATAATACGTGCAAATATTTATTCACTTAAGAGTTTTTTGGTAATGTCTGCCTTCTTCACTAGACTGCAAGCTCCAAAGTGCAGAGACCACTTCTATTTTGGCTACCACTGTATTCCTAGAGACGAGTATGGTGCTTGGAATATGATAAATGCTGGACCAGTATTCACTGAATGAATCATTAGCTAACTTTGTGGTCACGATGGATCATAGTGATTCATTTTTGACTATTCCATATTCAACCGACTGTTCTTGTGCATTGCTGGAAAAGTAAGTACCTGCAGGCACAGAGATGACTAAGGTTACGCCAAGGTTTTAATCCCATGGTGGAGGCAAGGGGACCAGGGAGAAGACCATTGCACTAGTCTGAGAGAGATATATAGGGTTCACTTTGCAACTCCATTTCTTAAGAAGCTCTAATCTTGGTATCTTTGTTCTAATCATTAATTATAAAGGCCTCATCACCTAATACTGGTTCCCTTGGGCTCCATCATTCTGTGCAGGCCTGGAAAACAGAAAGAACACTCTTCAGAATGACTTCGTGGCCCCTGCTGCCCCTACCTGCTTGACATCCCCCTCTCTCCTCCAGGCGGCTCTATGCTTCTAATTTCTTTTTCTTCCCCACCCCTCATCCCAGTCACTGCTTACCCATCTCCAACTTTATTCCCTTGTGGATCTTCCCAATGTCTGGAAAACCTGAAAAGTCAATTTACCTTTATGTATTAAGGGATATGCCTCACTGTCTTTAAAAGGAAAAGTAAAATAAACTAACATTTATTGAGCCCTAACTATGTGTCAGGAACTATGCAGAATGTTTTACATATGTAATACCCTTTAATCCTCACAGCCTATGAAGTGAGGGGCTAGATTTCTTTCACAGGTATAAAGATTGAGGTTCAGAGAGATTAAGTAACTTGCCTAAGGTCACATAGCTATTAAGTGGTAGGACTGGGATTCAAGCCTAATCTTCCTCTTGCATATGATCCTACTACTATAATGGACTGTCTCCCAGATAACATGCGACATGCAGACACTTCTGAGGCCACCAGGGGGATGGCATACTTTGATAGCGATGTCTTCAAACCCCAGGATATAGGCTATTCCTTATTCCACATATTTCTAAGGTTGCACTCCTCTCTTCAGTGGTTAGAGCATAGCAAGCTTCATAACCCTGCTGCCATTCATTCAATAATGTTTGTTGAGCACCTACCATGTGCTAGACATATTATAGGCTCTCATGCTACATCAGTGAATAACATAGGAAATCTTTCCTGTCTTCACAGAGCTTACATGGTAGTGGTGGTAGGGAGGGAAAAGAGAGAGACAGTAAATAAACAATGGACAGTACAAGATAAGAAAATTATATGGTATTATAGAAAGTGATAAGTGCTACAAAAATGTGGAACAGGATAAGAGGGACTGAGAGTGATAAGTAAAGGAGGATTACATTGTTACAGAAGTGAAATTTGCCCAAAGACTTGAAAAAGATGAGATTTGTGAGCCATATTGGAAAAGAGTGTTCCTGCCAGAGGATCTCAAGGCAAGAATATGCCTGATATGTTCAAGGAAAATCAAGGAAGCCCAGAGCCTGTGCCAGCTACAACAGTCCAGAAAACAAGGCTTTAATGATGAAAAGTCTGCACCATTCTTTGTTGGACAGGACTTGGAAGTCCAAACCAGTGGAGCCCATGAGAAGCATGTATTTCTCTGAATTTAGATCCTTCCAGAAGGCACTATTGTAAATGGGTTGATCCAAGATGCTTCCAAAGGACAACAAAGACCCTTACACCTATGAGGGCTGAGTCTACTGCCATCCTACCCTTCTGAAACAGAGAGCAAACCCTATAACCTTCAAGCTCTTTGCCCGTGATAAAGCATGTGTCCAACTGTAGGAATCTCTCCTGAAGCCACTGCTTTCAGGATCTCTCCTTGGTGCTGATTCTGACATTCCTTAACCCAGTAAAGTCTGGCATTGAGTCCTGCCTCCACTTGCCCATTTCTGGATTCTACTATGACTCCTATCTGGCTATCCTGGACTATTCCAAGTCCTCAATTAGGCTTGTCACCAGTGCTATGACCATGGTGATTTCCCTGCCCCTCCCAGAATCTAGTACATTTATCCCATTCAGACTTATTCACTTGGTCCCTGCTTGGCAAGGAGCCCAGTGTAATGTTGTTAAGGATGTTAGCTGGCACAGTCACTTCTTTTACTGTTTTCTAAAAGCAGTATTGCTTTTTCAACTGACCCTAGACATGGTGAGTGTTTAGTCACCATTCTAAGTCATTTATTTAGCATGAAAATTTATTAGTTAGGCCTTTGTTTAGCAAATTCATCACATTGCACTTTTTACTTAGCAGACTCACTCAATTAGTGTTTTATTACTGGAATCGACTGTCAGTTACGTGGCTAATTCATTTACTTAGGGAATGAATTTTTTATCTGGATAAAGCAATTCAAAGTGCATTGTTAACTCTTTAATGATTAAAGATTGTTGTCAGTGGCAATTCATGTTGTAAGGAAAATTAAACCATTTATTTCCCTTGAAGTATCAGATGTTGGAAAAATCCTTGGAAAAGTGTAGAAAGAATAGTTTAGAAACTTTCGTGAATTAAAGAACTTTCATTAACTGGATGGCTCAGAACATTTGGCAAAGCTAAGTAAAATTAGCTGGAGGGTTTTGAATGAACCCCTTGGAATAAATTAGTATAACATATTCTTATGTGTGTATATTGCTGTAATTATAAATGCTCTTTCATTGACATTATTTCCTGAGTTCTCACAAAGACATTGTGAAGTGACATTGGAGTATGTGGTTGACAGTCTCTAAAATGGCCCCAAAGATCCTTGATCCCTATTACACATTCTTGTATAATCCTTTTCTTTGGAGGCAGGCTGGATCTAGCAACTGGCTTCTAATGAATAGAATGTGACAACGTATTGGGATGTAACTTTCAATATTAGGTTATGAAAATACTGTGGCCTCCATGTTGGGTACTTTCTCTCACTCTCTCATTTACTTTCTCTATGGGAAGCCAGCTGCCATGTTAGAGGGTTGCCTTATGGAGTGGCTCACTGAGCGAGGAACTGAGGGCAGTCTCCAGCCAACAGCCAGTAAGGAACGGAGGCCCTTACTCCAGTTACTCATGAGAAAATTAATCTGCTAACAATCATGTGAATGGACTTGGAATTGGATTGTCCCCCTTCTTCAGACACAACCATACTCACAGCTGACAGCTTGAGTGACACCTCGTGAAAGACCTTGAGCCAGAGGTACCCATTAAAGCCACACTCAGATTTCTGACCTACAGAAGCTGTGAGATAGTAGACGTTTATTATTTTAAGTTGCTAAGTTTTGGGGTAGTTTGCTATGTAGCAGTAGATAACCAATATATGGCTTAACATGTGAGATGTTATAATAATTCACCAAAAACCTCTGGTTAATAAGTAGTAGAGCCAAGATTTAACTCTGGTTCTTCTGATGAATTTCTGTGGACAAAAAGAATATGAATACAGTTAAGACCTCTCATTGCAACTTTCAGGGGTCCTTAAAATTGTTGACATCCCACAAATGCAACTATTCAGAGGCTGTTTTTCTATAACAGTGATTCCTTTGTGACCTTCCCACCTTCATTATCATGAAAAGAAGCCACTGGGATTCTGGAAAAACTTGTAGGACTGATTTTCTTTACCATGTTTCAATCAGGAGTTGAGTCAAAATTCCCCCTTCTGGCCCCCAGTCACTGCCCCAGCCTCCATTAAATGGTTATAACAGTAATTCCCAAACATGACTGGCCCCACCCTAAAGCTACTGAATTCTTAGGTCCATTGGTGGAGCCAATGAATCTATGTTTAACATTCTTCCAGAGTGTCTCTTGTCTAGCACCAATATTTGGGACCCACTATACAAAACAAAGTAGGTCACCATTTCCGTGGTCAACTTCTGTAATTCAGCAGCTGAGGGTCTCCCAGGCTAGCGGTTGATGCACACACTGCTTTATTAGTTCTTAGGAGAGTGTTAGCTGTCTGTTCTTCCCAGAGAAAAAGCCATCAGCTTAGGTTCCTAGAAATTTTTGTTTGATTGATTTTGAACAATACTAATCTGCGCTACCTCATTCATTCACTAAGAGCAGAAAGGACAGTGTCTGCTTTCTTTTGAGCAATTCTAGGGCCATTAATGAACAAATTATATTTAACTGGAAGTTCCCTTTGAGACCATCTAACCCTTGCTACTCAAAGTGCAGGTCCATGGACCAGCAGCATCAGCATTACCTGGGAGCTTGTTACAAATGCAGACTCTCAGACCACATTCTAGACTCACTGAATTAGAATCTGCATTTTAAACGATCTCCAGACAATGTACATTAACGTTTGAGAAGCATTAGTCTAACCCAACTCCCTAATTTTAAAATTAAGATCCAGGAAAGTCAAAGCAATTGTGCAAAATAGTTTCGTGGCAAAACCAGGATAAAAGTCAGGTCTTGTAAGTCCAAAACTGCATTATTTCCACTCTATTAGTGTTCTGTTGTGTTTGTGGTTTCTTGTATCCACAAACTCTGCTTATGTATCCAGGGCATCGTCTGAAATGGAGAAAGCAGGCTTCCATCTACACAGTACAACGGCAAACTCATTTCAAACAGCTGTTACACGTTTAAATTTCCTCTCCCAGACAAGTTTAGTCATTACATTTTCTCTTTCTTGCACATCAACGAAAGACAAAGTTACCTGTCAGGCTGAAGATTGTAAAACGTGTCAAAATTGAGTTTTTCTAGTTTAGCTAAGTATTACTCTGCAACTATTTTGCATACCTTTGTCTTATTATGATTTTGATGAATGAGAAAGAGAAAATAAGGCAAACCCGTGTTTTCAGTGTGAGGCATTATTTAAGGTGTTTTTTCTTTCTATCACACATTTTCCTATGAGGACGTGGGTCTTGGAATGTACTGATATATACACAACACAAAATGCTGGGCTCGTTGTTTTTATGTGAACACCACCCTGGAGCCAATGAGAAACTCCAAATGCCCCATCCAAGCTGGAGTCATGGTGAAGCTGACAACCTTCAGTCTGATAGAAGCGTGCCCTTCCTCACGCAATCTCAGCCTTCCTCTCTGCTCAGACTCCTCTCAAAAGCCAGCACAGGGGCCAGCCGGTGGCGCAGCGATGAAGTGTGCACGTTCCACTTCGGCGGCCCAGGTTTTGCTGGTTCGGATCCTGGGTGCGGGCATGGCACAGCTTGGCAAGCCATGCTGTGGTAGGCGTCCCACATATAAAATAGAGGACGATGTGCACAGATGTTAGCTCAGGGCCAGTCTTCCTCAGCAAAAAGAGGAGGATTGGCAGCAGATGTTAGCTCAGGGCTAATCTTCCTCAGAAAAAAAGAAAAGAAAAATTTTTAAAAAGCCAGCCCAGTATCGCTCTCTTTTCTGCTTGCAAGAACATCTAAACTATACAATTTACTTTTCTTTATGACATGTTCTTCTCAGTTCATTTGAATATTCTATTTACATTAACATGTGCAGCCATATACAGAATTTTTTCCTAATAATATTAAATAACTTCTCAATAATATTAATCTTCCCAACATTGAGTGACTTCACGGTTTCTTCTTACTTTATTATGTACTTCATCCTTGTCTGATAAATAGTACACTTCCCAGGAATCCACTACTTGCCAGTCAACATTTGGACCACACTTTATCATCAGTTTATGAAATTCTTTAGCTACATATATCCTTGTCTATTTATGGGATATTTTTCCACTCATCAAAGTTCAGATAGTCCATTGCTTTCAAACATAAGTGCCTCTGGAAGTACAAATGAATGATGAGTACGCAATAATTAAACATTAGATTTAGATGTTACAAGAAAGGGCTTGTGTTTTCAGTGAGTTCATTTTAAAGGTCCAGAATTATGTCCATTCTCCTTTGTGGTTCAGCAGTATATTTCCAGGATCCCATACATTCCCACTGGTTTTATTGTCTCACTTCCTTGTTTGATCACTAAATGTGTAAGACCAAAAAGCATCCTGTTATTGCTACATGTCTGCTACTTCTGGCTCACCCAGGGATCTTTATTTTATTTCAACTGAATTCAGTTTAGAAAACCTATGCTGGAGAACACTGGGATCAGCACTTTGGCTGTCTTGTTTTCCCACTGATTTTCATGAAATTGTGACAAAATGAAAAAATATATACCAGTGGTTTTTTCAGAGTTTTTTTAATAGTGAAATCCTTTCTTCAAACACAATCATACCTAGAAGTCTATTTTATACAACAGAGTTTGAAAAACATTTGGCTCGAGTTGGAACAGAAGTGAGAGAATACCCGTGTGCTTGCCAGACCGTGTACCCACCCGTGTATGCATATACATACACCCACTGCATGCACAAAACCCCACAGGAGGTCCAATTCTCTGGCCCACAGGAGAGACTCTGAACAAAGAGTTCCCTTCAGACTTTGGCTCAGCTCTTAGGACGCTAAGTCCACAGACGAGTAATTCACTTATTCTTTCTCCTCTAGACCACATAGGTGAAGCTTTCCACTTTAATGATTTACAGAAAATGAAAACAACGACCCAACCACTAGTCGCTTAAACAAGTAAAGACAGATGGCTTTTAACTCACGAAGCATGGGTCTATCACAGGAATAGCACCGTCTAACATTGAGTGGCACGTGGCACGTACAGCCACATGTGGTGGCCCTGTGGACCCTGGATTATATACAGCAGCATCAAGGAAAGACGGCCCCAGTTTGTGAGCCTCTGGCAGACTTTAGGGTTTTCCTGAAAGACATTTCCTTCCATCATCGCTACAGTCACTGAGGGTGCAGTAACTAGCCCTCTGCTTAGAGACAAGAGAGAAAGTCAAAACTAGTATTCTGTTGGGTGAAGGATCCCTGTACTGGAACTGCTTCTGCATTTTGGTTGTGGTGGTGGTCACAGAAATCTACATATGTGATTAAATTGTGTAAAACTAAAGACGCACATGAACACACATGAACAAACCCACACACAAGTGCATGTAAATGTCTAATCTGAATAAGAGCGGTGGAATGTATCAATGTCAATTTCCTGCTTGTGCTGCCGTGCTACAGTTATGCAGGATGTTAACGCTGGGGAAACTGAGTGAAGGGTATACGGGACTCCTGTGTTATTTCTTATGACTCATGTGAATCTACAATTATCCCAAAATAAAACTTCTTTCTTAAAGAAAGCTCATGCTTTGGTGATGAGCTGATATGTAACTTCTGACTCTGGCCACGTCCTTCAGAGTCTTCTGATGTGTTTCGTGGTTTTCTGGTCATTTACTCACTGTTCAATCCAAACATGTGATAAAAGTGTTCTATTAGTTTCTAGCAATTGTGAAATTGTTTATTTGTGTCTTTTTTTCTTTATCACTTTTGGCAGAGCTTTGTCTAATTTATTGGTGTTTTCAAACAAAAGAGCCAGCTTTTGCTTTTCTTCAGCTTCTCTGTTGTATCTTTAACTTCTATTGTGTTCCATTAACATCTGTTCATATATTTATTTACTCTTCCTACTTTTAGTGACTATATTTTTTATCTCTGGAAGTTAAATTTGTATTTTTCAAATCTACCCATCCTTTTTCCATGATGTGTGGCATTATTACTGTGGTTCATAGTCTTTCCATTTTCTCTTTAATCAATCTAAATGTATTTATTTTATAGTCTCTTTGATTGTTCTGTTATTTTCAATTCTTGGGAGGCATATTTCTCTGTGTGTATCGTGTCTGCCGACTCTCCTTTGTGAGAATAAGCTTCCTCACATGGCTTGTCGTCCTTTATACTTTATTTTTCCCTATGAGTTCATCTTTAGTAGAGGCAGTTTTGTTCTGTGGGAATCAATGTGTCTTGGATTATGAAAATACCTCTATAGAGTGGTTTCTCATTTGCTTGTCAGAACAGGAGGATTTCCAGTGGTATTACGCGGGTTTGTATGTTGATTTCTAGGTTTGCAATTCCTCTATCACACGCATAGCACGAATATGGATTCCAGATCCACATGTGGTAGAGGCCTAGGCTTTCTTTTGCTTCACTTTTGACTCTATTTGAAAGCTATATACCCTTCTTTTTATTCTACTAATTGATACCTTAAAAATACACACACACACACATACACACACACTCGCACAGATATGTACATACACCCTTGAAATTAGATCCTTTACTCAAGAACAAGATTAAAATAATATATATTGATTGTCCATTATGGAAGGTGACGGAGTTGATAGATTTATTTTTAGTGATGTATCAGTCACCCGCTTCCTGGTTTTTGTTAGTAAAATTTCAGATTTTAGCCAAGAATTCTTATATTCGATTTTTTTACAGTTTCTCTTTAAGAATTCTTTTTTATAGTTCATTCTGTTTTGAGTCGTATTTATTTTGATATTTATACTCATATCTACATTTAACTTATTTTGGTATTTAACAAATAAGTTCTTTTATAATATGATTTCCTCCAATCTTATGGTATTTTTGTTTTTTCCCTTATTTTCCAACCTCCCTAAGCCTCTGGAAAAGAATCAGAGCCAATGTAATTTCTGAATCTTTGTGTATCAGGGCATGTCTTTCTGTAGGCTCACAAATGAAAAAACAACTTATATCAGTGTATATATACTGGGGGTTATAGCATTTTACCCTCAAAAATTTTGTTCCATTGGTTTCTGGCATTAAAATTTGAGTAGTAGAACATATGATTAGCATTGTTTCTTTTCCTTTACAGATAGCCATTTTTTCCAGCCTAGATGTTTATCTGAGCATTTCTACATCAATAATGTTTAAACAATTGTATCAAGAACTCTGTTCTATTTTAAGTTTCATGTAGAGAACTCTTTACATTTGAAGATTGAGGTTTTTATTCTGCCAAAGAGCTGTTTTCACATTGTATCCTTTATTATCGCTTCTGTTTCACTTATTCTGTTCTCTTCTTTAGTAACACCAATTATCTGTCTCTTATATGTCTGTTTTCTTTTCTCGGAAAATGTCTTCTTGGTGCCTTCACACATGAACACACATGAGCAGATAATAGATACAGAGGAAACAGAAGTCTCAATCCCTTGAATTTTCATTGCAAGGTTCTCAAATTAATTCTCCACAAGCTTTTGCCTGTTGCATATTCTCATTACAGATTCCAATGTCCGTTTTAATTCTGCTATTGCATTTTAGTTTCCTTACCATCTTGCCTTGCCTCACCCAGTGAATTTTTTTCCAGTTGCTTCTTAACTTGATCCATATTTTGAAAAATCTGTTGTCTTATTATTTAACCTTTCACTTCCTTTATTTTTCCATGTTTTCTTGAATTTTGTTTTTGACAAAATTCATGCAATCTAAAATGCATTTCTGTTTCTGTTGTGTAGGTTAAGATACCTGTAACAGAAAAAATATCGAATTAACTTAAATAATAAGTTAATGTATTATCTCACAGAACAGAAAGTCAAGAGCTAAGCAAGGTCCAGGGTTGGTTGAATGAGATGCCCAAGAATGTCATTAAAGGACCCCAGTTCTTTCAAGCTCTCCACTTTGCCATCTCTTGTTGGCATTGCCCACAGCCTGGATCCCCTTGTGGATGCAAGATTGCTTTAGCAGTCCCAAGCATCAAACCCACACATGGTAATGTCTAGTGGGAGAGAAGGACCACTGGAATATCCTTCCTGGAAGTAAGGAAGCCTTTCCTAGAAGTCCCCTAATAGAACTCCCCTCCTATCTCATTGAAAATTTTGGAAAAATTGGCAAAAGGGATAGGAACACCTGACTGGCTTAAGGAAATCAGGATTTACCCCTAGATCTAGGAATAGGATTATCCTCCCCCAAGTCACATGGGGAATGTGTGGGCACCCAAACTAATTTGGGGGCTCTGCCAGAAAGGAAGAAGGTAGGGGATGGCTGTTGGGTAAACGGTCAACACTGACTGCTTTTTTGTTTTGAAAATTGTATTTTTCTCAGCATCCAGAGTGTCGTTATCCTTATTTTTAACATAGCGGATTTTTCTCAGACTGCATGTTGTTTTCTGTTTTCTTGACTTCAAAGGAGGAGAGATCTCTCCAGGACTGCTGTTTGCCAATAAACAGAGAAGGCAGATTCTCATTGTTGCCCTCATTGTCCAATGTTGGAACCTTGTGGCTTCAGCAGAGGTAGTAATAGGTGTTCATAGCCACTATTCCTATGTAAAGTGTCTGACGTCATCCTTCTATCTGACTGTCCATCACAATTTTCTCCTGGTACTGAATCTGCATTCTGGGATGCAAAGGTCTTTATCCACTTACTTGTGTCTTTGCCATGTCAGAGACCCCAGTGAAAGAGATTTAGGAGGTGAAAGGGCATGGAGATGCCTGACCCCCATGTTTGGTTGCTAGAGTCTTTGATCCTCTGAGCCCGGGAAAGAAAGTGGGAAAAAATGAAGAATTTCTTTTTTATCCTTCAAGCCAATGTTACTTCAGGTAGCAAAGTATATCAGTGTTGATCACCAGTTGTATAAACTGAAATTGTCCATAGCTTTAGAATGCGGCACAGTAGGGTGGCATTCTACTTATTACTAGTTTTTCAAGTTCAACCCTATGCATTTGGTCAGACTTAAGAAAGAGACAGAAGGTAATTCCATCTATCATCACACTGTGATGTGATGACACATCCCTAAGTGGATATGAGATGGAAGATGAGAATCTACCATTATTCAAGGGTCACAAATCTATGCACCTATCCTAATTTATGTCTAGAACTTGGAAATACAGAGGAAATTTTTCTTACAACATGGCTCCTAAACACAAGCCAACTACTTCATCTGATGCTTCACCAAAGAAATTGCAGTCTCTCCCAACTCCAGAGGGAAAATTGCTGTGTTAAATCAGGTGAAAGATGATTCTGTACAACTTCAGAGAGTAATTTTGACAAAATGAAGCCTTTATTTTCATGCACATGTAAATGTGAATCTGATATAATGAATGGATATTCCTCCCAAATTCTGACACTAGGTTAGTTGACAGACGTAGATTTCAGTGCTATTACAAGTTTATTTTCTTGAGGCTTGTTATTTGTTGGGGGAAGAGGGATGAGGCATTGCTTGCTGGCTAGGTGCCATCTTGAAGCTTCTTCCAATGGAATCCCACTTAACCCTGCAACAACCTTCTTATATGAGGATGATTATTATCATCATCACCATTTATATTGCCAACTACAAATAAAGAGCTTAGGCTCAAAGTAACTTGTCTGAAGTCCTATACTAGAAAGTTGTGAAGTTCATATTTGAATCCAACTTTTGTCTTCAGATTCTGTGCTTTGACCCCGATGCCTGCTGTTGCCACAGCCCCCACTTCATTTGTTCTGACCACATCTCTACTCTGAGGAGGTGACCCAACCTCCTGCCCACCTCACACCTTCTCTCATCTCTCAGACTCTCCCTGCTCAGTAAACAGTCTCTATATATTTACCCATCCACTCTTCGTGTTCTCCTGCCCTAAAGGGCACATGGATTAGAGAGGAGTTGTGATAGATGAAATAAGAAATAGATGCTGGTACCAGAAACTATAGAAATTTGATTGGCTAGTTACTAAATTTTGTCTTAACTCTATGAAGGCTTTTGCTGAGAAGAGTGACTTGATCAAAGCTGTATAAAAAGAACTGTAAAAGCAAAAAGAGCCATTAGGAACCTGATGGAATGGTCATGGGGATCTGAACTAGGGGAAAGCAGCAGGAATGGAGTAAAATAGATGGCTCTGGAGTGCGTCATGAAGGGAAAAAGAGAGAAGCCCTAAACGACTCCCCAGGTGCCCTCACCAGTCTGTGGATTTTCATGTGCCCAGCAGGACATCTTGTACAACATCAGAACAATTATTGTTTTTTTCACTGCTTACCAGATACCAGGCATTGTACGAGGACTTACCATTTATCTCTTTGAATCTTTATAGTACTTATTTTCCCTGTATTATAGATGAAGAAACTGAGACTCAGAAATATCAGTCACTTGGCTGAGATCTCACAGCCCGTAACCAGTTAATTAAAGATACAAACCCCATTCTGATTGATTCTGGAACCCAGACCCACAGCATTTCCCAGGGTGTGGATTGTGCTCCTCTCATGGGACATGGCAGGCCATTTCTTAAATAGTTATGTAAACATCTTCATGAACATGAAAACAAAACGAGCATATCACATCCATGACTTTATGTCTCACTATCATTCATAATGAGATAAAGTTAAAAAAATAGTTGAAAGCTGATTTAAAGAAAAAATTTGAAGACATAATTGTATAGATCTGCACTATTCAATATGGTAGCCACTAGCCACGTGAAACTATTTACATTTAAATTAATTTGAAATTAAGTTGTAAAAGTTCAGGTCCTCAGTCACACTAGCCACATTTCAAGTGCTCAATAGCCACAGGTGGCTAGTGGCTACCATATTGATTGTGCAAATATGAACACTTCCATCATCGTGTAAAGTTCCATTGGACAGTGCTGCGCTGGGACTGTCTTACACTAGATCAGCGTCTTTTTAGAGTTCGCTCCAGCTCTAAGTTAGTTCTCTTTAGAACTTGATCTGGCTTGGGATAAGCCTGTGTATACCCGTGCTGTCCGATACAGTAGCCACTAATCACATGTGGTCTTGAGCACTGGAAATACGGCTAGTCTGAACTGAAATGCTCTGTAAGTAAAATACACATTGAATTTCAAAGCCTTAGTATGAATGAAGAGTGTAAAATATATCATTAATAATTTTATACTGACTATGTGTTGAAATATTATTTTGATATATTGGATGAAATAAAATGGCTTATTGAAATTAATTTCACTTACCTTATTTAATGTTGCTACAAGAAAATTTTAAATTACATATATGGCTCATGTTATATTTCCACTAGATGTCATTGCCCTGTGACTTGACTCCAGAGTGCTTGCCTTTTCCCTGTCTCTAGATCTGAGCTGCCCAATACAGTAGCCACAAGTCACATGTGGATATTTAAATTTCAATTAATTAAAATTAACCAAAATTTAAAATTCATTTCCTCAGTCACATTAGCCATGTTTCACATGCTCAGTAGCCATGCATGGTTAGTGGCTACCATATTGCACAGCATTGATATAGACTATTTCCATCATCACCGAAAGTTCTATTGGGTAGAGCGATATAGGTTGTACATAGTCATGCCAAAAGCAACAGAGATGGGGCGTGAATGTCCAGAGCTTGTTTCCATGGTGCCTAACTCTGCAGCACATCATCTTCCCATCTCCTAGGTGCCTATCCCTTCCCAGCTTTGCTAGACTTGTTTATGCACACCTTATCTCTTCTTCTTTCCTGCTAGGCCTGTGGAGTGCTTATCTCCCTCTGAACACACTTTCCTCCACACTCCTACACAGTATCTAATAGAATGCTTCGTACAATATAGGTACTCAGTAAATATTTGTTAACTAGTTGGAGTGGCAGTTTCTAGCAAGTGATTGAAAATATATGGCTCAGGCTAGAGAGAGATCTATAATGGCTGGTAGCAAGGGGATAAAAAAGAGAAGGTCAAAGCCTGGTTCCCAAGGAAGAAGGAAGAGGAACTAGGAGAGAGACAGAAAAGAGAGAATCAGAGGGACAGTGGTGAGCTGTGATCTCATACATGTCACCAAAATCCCTCTGCCTGCCCCACATGCCCCTCACAGGCAGCGACAAGAGTTATTGCAGGGGAATTTACAGGGTTAGACAACAGCTTTAGAAAAAGTGCAAAAGAAATCCAAAATATGATTATGTGGTAAATAAACAGGCAAGACCCATCAATGAGAAGGTGAAATGGCGTGAAAATTGAGGGTCTAGTGAGGAGAAAAATGAAAAATGTTCTCTCCCTTGGCCAGCTGGTTTGAGTTACATTTTATGAGCAGCATGTGAATTCCAGCGCCCTTGTTGAATTAGCAGCAGAATCGCACATTAGTTTTAAGGCTCCCTCTCGAATAGAAACATCATAATGCTTTTTAATTGGGGCTGATAAAAACGTAGCATTACTTGTAGGTTCCTGAGAGAAGTGAGTTGTGAAATTGGGTTTTCATTAAATCTAATGATGGAAAATTAAGTATAGTGCGTCTGGTGAAATGGGGTGTGATAAAGGCATCACTTCTGCATTATCGGAGGTTAATAAGGGAATAGGTGAGGTAAGATACATTGCAAAAGGGAGTCCAACTAGTTGATTTAATAAGCCTTGAAAATCCCTTGGTTCCGAGTCTTCATAGCATCATTAGCACCGGCATTGACATTATTACAAATGTTACAGCAATACAAGTTGTTAAATTTCAAATGCAGTTATTTTCCATTCCAGTGTTGGTTTTGCTGACACCAAGTTTACAGTCTGTGTAGCAATGTGTTTAGGGAAAATATCCATTTGGTAGCTTATTTGGTTTTGGAAACATTTGGCATCTCACAAAAATTGCCAGGTTCCCATTCCTAAGAAGCCTGTCTCTGCCAGGCAGCAAGTCTCCCACGTAGCTCATGCCCCAGGACCTGTAGGAGACCATGGGTCTCTGAAGACGTCTGCCCCCTTATGTGATGGTGGCTTAGGTGAGAGACACCCACAGGGCTCTGGGCACTGACTCTGGCTCATCCTCTCCTAAGGATCATGAAGTGCAGCATCTAGAGAAGCAAACTCAAGTGCTTCTTTCTTCTCCATCCCCAACCCCACCACACCGTCACAGGAGTGATATTCGCTGGAAGGGTGCCTCAGATCCATGGCAGCTGGGACACCTACAAGAAATAGTGTGAATCTTTAAAAAGAGAGATTCTTTTCAAAATCCTTCAACGGCTTCCCACTGGCTTGAAGATTCTTATGAATTCACAGCCTTTCTAGACCGACCTCACACTGTCTCTTATAGCTTTATCCTCATCACATTTCCACTCACCACCTTCACTCCACCCCCACCTCCTTGCTCCTACCTAAATGTACTTGGCTTCTCCAGCGTCTGTTGTGCTTCAGCTGGTTCTTCTTGTCTGTCTTCCCTACTAGACCATCAAGCCTTGAGGGTGAAATCTGTAATCTGTGCATTGCCAGTGCCTACCGGAGCCCCTGGCACAGAGTGGGTTCTCAATAAATTTTAACTCCTGATCACAAGGGTGTGATGGAGAAGGGAAGCGGCCCCCACATTTGCCAAGCTCTATATTTAAGCAATGCCATCGAAGAGGTGTTACCTGTTACCTGAAAGCCCAGGAGAAAAAGTAAGCACTATTTTTCTTATGCACAGTCAGGAAATTTTGCATAGGCCTTTCTTCCTTATGCATAAACCTCTATATTCTAGATCTTTCCCTACTAGGAACAGTTTTGCTCATGCTGTCACATGGTAGGAAACTTCCCTTTCACCTACAGAATCAAATGTCTGATGGATTATTGTGACATGAGAGACAAACAAGCTGAAGGAAACATGGATTTTGCAAAGACAAGTTGCAGACAATCAAGAATGTATGCTACAGACCCCCAGGGAGTGAGTACGGCATAGGCCTAGCGGGGTCTGCATTGGTGCCATGCAATGCCTGGAAACATCCAGGGGAGATGCAGTTATCATCTCATGCATGCCACAAATGGGAGGGTCTAAGGCATAGACTGTCCATGTCTTTGAGAGGAGGTTGGGGAGACCAAGCCTAGATAGTTCTGGATAGGATGAAGGACCTGGAAGACCAACAATGTATGCCTGACAGAGAGTTGATAAGGCAAGAACGTAGTTTTACTTGTCCAAGGGGCACAGAGGAATTCAAATCCAACCTCAGCAGAAATCAGTTTCCAGGGTGGCCAAACTAATACACGGCAGTTAAAGCAACTCAGTGGGTATAAAGATTCTTATCAGGGGGAAGTACAGAGCTATGTCAAAGAGAGATTTTATGAAGGAGACGAGGCATAGGACCCAGGCCTGGGAGAAGTAGTTGGCAGGACTGAAGGAAGAGGTTTGGGCTTCCCTATCTGCAAGGTGGGCTCAGCAACACTCCTGGCTCAAGAGTGTTAAGTGGTGAGGAAACTGGACAGTGGGCAGAAGGTGGTCACTGTTGCAGAGCCCATAGCTGGAGAGAGCAGCTAAGAGGGTCAGAGTCCCTGCTGTCTGCTGGGGGTCCAAGACTGGCTCCAATTCCTTCCAGCGTACAACCCAAAGGAAACAAACTAGTAGGGAACCGGGTCACAGGGATGTGGGCAAATGGGCCAGAAGCAGACACGTGGCTCTGATCTCCAGGGACCTGTGGCTCTCTTCACCTGCAGGCGGGCACCAGACACGATTTCCAGGAACCCTACTTCCTAAACAGGAGAGTACTCCCAGTATCCAGCCTTTCTGGCTTCTCACTGGTTCTGGGATTGGCCAAGATTGGCCAAGACAACCCTGACAAGACTGGAGGAAGGACTGAGACAGGCAGGGGATGACAGCCAACCTAGAACTTTGTCTTTCCTCCATCAATATGCACCCTTGAAATAGAAACAAATCAAGGGTTATTGTGTTCATTGGTTTGTTTGCTGTCTTAATTTTTAAATTACCACCACAGCCGTGCCAGGGAAGCAGTGTGTCTCTATTCTTTCTGTGGTTTCCTGATCGATTGAGTCCTGAGTTAGTTCCCTCTGCCCTCCTCAGGTCAAGCTGAGGGAGGCATGGAGGACAGAGGACAAAACTCCCATAGGTGATGGTCTGTTCTGCCTCCTTCTCTCTGAAGCAGATGGCAGCCGCGGGGAGCTGTCCCAGCCCACCCTCACAATCCAGACTCACCCCTACCGGGCCTGCGACCCTGTGGAGATGAGCTATCCTCGGGACCAGTTCCAGCCCGCCATCCGGGTGGCTGATCTGCTGCAGCACATTACCCAGATGAAGAGAGGCCAGGGCTACGGGTTCAAGGAGGAATATGAGGTAAGAAACCAGCCTGTGGGGAAACTTCCTGATGGGTGCAGAGGCTTCATGGGTGCTAAAGCCTTGCTACTCGAAGTATGGTCCTTGGACCAGCAGCATAACCATCACCTGGGAACATGTTGGAAATGCACCATCTCAGTCACCACTCAGACCTACTTAATCAGTTTGGATTCACACCTCCCTTCAATAGGAAGATAGACCAGCTCAAGCCCCCATCCTACATGTTGTAGAAAAGCCAGCAAATCTGCCCCTCCAGTGATTTCTGGGAGGCCTGCTTGCTCCTAGTCACCTCGTGCCTCATTATCATGCTTCTGTTGTGTTCTCAACAGCCCCCAAGTCAATATCTCATCTGGTGACTGTCGTCCCCTCTCTCTGTGTACCTTCTCCTCACCCCTGCATTGGACATCCCTTTCCTTCCTCCCCAAAGCGTCTCTAACGCAAAGGATTTGTGAGTAGCAGTTGTTACTGAGGTTTGGGGAATAACAGGAGGGCAGCAAAATCCAGGAAGCTCCTGGATACGGTTCCTCCTAAGGTTCCGGTCTCCTGTCAGCTCTCTATCCACTCCTCTCCTGAAAGTTCTTTGCAGTATCCTCAGAAGTCCCCCCCTTTTTTTTCCTTTTTCCCAGCAGTCAGGAAAAGAACTCCTACTCTCCCCTACTTTATTATGCAGAACAATTTAGCTCGCTTTGTCTCACTCCTTTTGTTTCAGACCTCGCGCATTAGGCCTCACCTTTTACGAAGAAAAAGTAAAATAAAATAGAACAAAAAACTCATTAAGATGTTTGCGCTGCACTAAAGAGCACCTCACTCTCCAAGAGGAATTTTTCCACCCTCCTCATGCAGATGGAATCCAGCTGCAGCCAACTTTGAAAACAAGCATTTCTTTCTTCACTTTTCCTCTCTCTCTCTCTCTCCTCCTCCCTTCCCAAAATATCTTTCAAATATCTACTGTGTGCCAGGCTCTGAGTTATATGCGCTAGTTTTTTGTGGAGTTTTTTTCACATGCAGCATGTGCCCCAAATATGCTAGGTTCGGTTTCACTGTGCAGTGAAAACGCATTGACTCAGACTCTACACATTTGGAATTCTTGATAATGCAGCCTAAGTTTATCTCTCAGACTGTATTCTGAGACAGAGCTTACAAAGCAGTATTTCAGAAGCTGTGTGAGGTCATGAAATTGTGCTAAACTGGGGGTCCAGACAGCCAGATTCTAACACAACAAACTGTGTGATCTTAGCGTATCATTCTGCTACCTGAGTTTTAAAATTCTTTATTCGTTATGAAGAGTTTAGATAAGGTGATTTCTAAGGGCTTGTCTGGTCCTAAAACTTTACGAGAGTGTAAAACATTAGTGGCAAGGGGTGTGTTTGACACATTTACGAGAACAAAAACATTGATGTCAATGGATGTGAGTGATTACCAGCTCAGGAGAACTAGCAGTTAGTTTCAAATATGGTCCAGGTAAAACAGCATTTTTCATATGCTCTATCTACAAATTTTGGAAGGATATTGGGACAAGAGTTGAAGGAGATGGTCTCCCTTCCTTGGGCCTTATTTCCTAGAGGGTTGGTTGAATAGTCCCAACCCCTTAAATTTGCGGGGAGCTACATGTGTGTGTGCTTATATACACCCATGTAGATCTGTTTGGTGAGTGTCAGGAGAAGGTGTGTTGTTTGTACAGGCATCCTCAGTATCATGATGGCTTAATAAGTCATTACTCATAATATTTAATTTGCTGTAAAGTTTCAAATAGCATTAAGGGAGACATGTGACTTATCAGAAAGGGGCCAAGTAGTCAAAGCCTGAGAAACACTGTTCTAAGAATTTGCAATCTAAAATCTGAAGACAAAAATACAAATACATTTGACTGCTTTGGCACATTTCCTTCCAGAAAGGTATCTCTTTCAAAAGCATCCACATGTGTGTGGTGGGATTAGGTTTATTTTGAGCCTGGAAATGAACTGCTTTTATAGTGAGAGAAAAACGATACATGTTGTTCCATCATTTGGACCTCAACCAGAAATACTGCTAACTAGACTAGCCTTGCCCTTAATTAGTTCAAATTATTTTAATCAGTTAACTGGAATGCTTAGCTTCTAGTTAACAGCATTCTCTGATTAACAGGAGGTTAATTGGAAAGCATTTCTTAATGGGAGTCTTTCCACAATGTGCTAGTCCATGTTCCTAGACTACAGGTGGATATGGGTTTGATCATCAAGGATCCTGTGACGTCTGGAATCTACATAGGGAGCATAAGAGTCACAAATCTGCTTGAAGACTGTGTCCTCTTGTAGACGTGAAACTCCTGGATCTCCAGTCCCTCTCTCAAACCAACATGCTCTGTGCTATTTGTTGCTTGTTACTCTCCTACCCTGCTCAGCTTTTTCATACAACTGAGTGAGTTTGATGTGTCAACGTATAAGGGACCTCTCAGTTACAGCAACCTGTGTCTTCTAAAATTCAGTTCAGTTGTATAATCACTTACAAATTTGTTCATTAAATATTTACTGAGTATCTACTATTCCCAAGGACTGTTCTAGATATTTGGGATACAACAGTGTACAAAATAGACAAAGATCCATGCCCTCAAGATGCTTGTGTTCTAGCAGAGGAAACAGGAACTAAACAAAAGGCTTCCAACTAAGTAAGTTGTTTTACAATAACTTACCTAATGTAATATATTCATAAATAATGTAGTATGTTAGACAGTGAAAAATACTGTCTAACAGTATTACAAACTACCCAAATCTTAGCAACATAAAACAACCAATTTATTGTGCTCACTATTCTGTGGATCAGGAATTTGGACAGGGCAAAGCAGCAGTGGTCTGTCTCTGCTCCACGCTGTCTGAAGCCTTAAAGGCTCTAAAGCTAGGGACTGAAGTCATCTCAAAGCATCTTTACTCACGTGTCTAGGGATTGATGCAGGCTATCATCTGGGATCTCAGCTGGGATTCTCATCTGGAACACCTACAGGTGGCCTCTTCAGATGACCTAGGCTTCCTCACAGCATGGTAGCCTCGGTATAGCTAGACCTCTTACCTGGTGGCTCAGAACTCCACAGGTGAGCTCCCTAGCTAACAAAGTGGAAAGTGTATCACCTTTGTGACCTACACTTGGACATCACACAGCATCAGTCTTACCATATTCTATTGGTTGTAAGTAAATAATAACTGCATACATTTAAGGGAGGGGAGTTAGACTCCATCTCTTGATGGAGGGAGGGGCAGTTGCAAGATTCTAAAAAAGAATATGGAACAGGAGATATTGGAAAATATAATCTTTGGATAATACAATCTTCTACAAGTACCATTGTAAAAGAAAGAGTAGAGCAAGGAAGGGAGATAGATAGTGTATTCCATGGACATAAGGTGAAGGAGGTTTCAATGTTAAGTAGAGTAGAAAGGTTGTCCTTAATTAGAAGATAAGATTTGAGCAGAGACATGGTGGAAAATATCTAGAGGAAGAGAGTTCCTGATCAAAGGAGTAATACATCTGCCGTGTACAAAGAGGAACAAGGAGGCCCAGGGTGGCATGAGTAGAGTGAACAAGAAGTAAAAGTAATAGATGATGATATTGGAGAGATAAAGGGGGCCTGACCGTATACTGCCTTACAAGCCATTATAAGACTTTGGCTTTTACTCTGAATGAAACGGAAAGCCACTGCAGAGTTTTGAGAAGATAAGTGATAGTTACCTGACATTATTTTGAAACACTCATTCTAGCTACTGTGTTAAGCATAGACACAGGAAGGCAAGAATAAAAGCAGGGAGACCAGTGAAGAGGCCACTGCAGTAACCCAGGTGAGAGACGATGGTGACTCAAGCCAGGGTGTGGCAGTGGAGGTGCTGAGAAGTGGCTGGATTCTGAATATATTTTAAAGATAGAGCCAACAGGATTTCCTAACACATTAGACATGGCATGTGAGAGAAAGAGAGGAATCAGGGGTGACTCCAAGGCTATTACTTGAGCCACTGGAAGGATGGAGTTGCCACCAACAGCGATGGGGAAGCTGCAGGTAGAGCAGACTTGGGATCAGTGGAGCATTGGGAGTTTTACTTTGAACAATTACACATCTATTAGACATCTTAGTGGAGATGGAATGTAGCTAGTTGGATATATGAGCCTGGAATTTGGGAAAGAAGCCTGGGCTGGGGAGAAAACTTTGCGAGTCATTGACATATAGATGATATTAAAGCCACAAGACTTTTCCAAGTCACCAAGCAAGTGAGCATAGACAGAGACAAGGACCAAGGACTGAGTCTTATAGAATTTCAACTGGAAGATGTCTGAGCACTTTCCAGAGACCAGGCATGGTACTAGGCTCTAGGAACTGAGGAGATGAGGTGAGATAGAGCCCTTGCCTTCTGGGGACTGAGAGCCTATTCTTAGAAACAGGTATATAAACTGATCATTTCAGTTCAATATCTTGGCAAAATGTCACAGTAGAGGTAGACCCAGAGTGCTCTGGGAACCCTTCAGGTGGCATGCATGAAGCCTAGCCTGAGGATGGATGGCCAGTGCCTTTCTGAAAGACATAAAACCTAAACCAAAGCTTGAGAAATAGGAATAACCAAATGAAAGCAGGAAGGGTGTTTTAAGCAGAGGGACTAGAATAAGCTATGGCATGAGGGTGTTTACAATAGACTGAGTTAGGAGAACCAGAAGCAGTTTGGTACATAAACGATGGAAGGGAGCTTGGAGGGAGATGGGCTGAAATTGTTAGTAGGGGAGGGCATGGGGTGAGGGCAAGGGGACATTTGTCAGGCTAAGGTGTTTGGATTTTATTCCAGGGGCCATGGGGAGCCATTGAAGGGGGCAGGATTTTTTAAGCTGGATTTGCATTTTAGATGTAACTATCTGGCATAGACAGGTTTTAGCAGAGCTTCCAGTGTAAGACAGACTAGGAAGAAGGAACCTGCCACCCACCTGCAAAAAAATTGGCCATGAAAACCCTAAGAACAGCAGCAGAGCATTGTCCGATATAACACTGGAAGGTGAGAGGATGGCACAAAAAGACCAGGCAGGGTTCCGCTCTGCTCTACACGGGGTCAGTGGGAGTCAGAATCAACTCAACGGCACTAACAACAAACAACAAATCTGACACAGATGAGAGCAGGGAGACCAGAGGCGTGTAGGCGGCTGGGACAGTAATTCAAGGTAAAGATGGAATTGCCTGAACCAGGAGACTGGGCCCAGAGCCCAGATATGCCCACACACCTTCTTTCATATAGAGCCATAAAATCAGCTTGTTCTCCTTAGCATGTAAACTTGAGTCTCTCAATACATATTTTAGGTTCAGTAAATTGAAGTAATACGTGAACTGCCCTGAATTGAGAGTCAAGATACCTACATTCCAGTCCTATCTCTTTCATTAGGTGTCTGGGTGAACTTGGCAGGTTACTCTCCCTCTCTGGGCCTCCACGTCCATATATATGCAATGAGGGCGAGGGGGTTGGTCAAAGTGATCCAAAGAGCGCTTCTGTCTGTGATATTTTGGGAGTTGCGGTAGAAACAAATTGTCCAGGCCAGCTGGATCTCCCGCCTACTGATAGTCCCACTGGACCCCACTCTCGGAAACTACCACCCCCGTAGTTATGTCTCAAGTCCAAGCAACCATGATTGACCAGGGGCCTTGGGTTCCTAAGAACTCAAGGAGGCCTAAGGCAAATTAAGTGCACCTGCCGTATATTTCTGAGTCTTAAAGGTTTTCATTCTTGCCTACACTTGAGAATTACCTAGGGAAGTTTTAAAAACACCAGTGCCCAGGCCATCCTTCAGACCAATTAAGTCAGAATCCCCGGGAGTGGGATCCAGGGGTCAGTACTGTCTAAGGTCTCCAGGTGACTATAATTTACTTTCAAGGTTGTGAGATGCTGTGTAAGGAGGCCCATGAGTCCCCAGTGTATGCCCTGCTTGTGCCCACAGACCCATCACCTCACCTGCTGTGCTTGCTGCTGGTCACATCTGATGCCCATGGACGCATGTGATGAGCCCTCAAATCTACCCTGCTGATGAAACACAGCCACACTAAAGTCAAAGGACTTCTGCATGTGACCTTGGACCATAGCATCTTCCCTCCTCCCAATCCGCAGCCCAAATTTTCCCACCTTTCCCAGTTACAAACCAAAAACCCTAAGCATGCCAGTAAATGCTAACAGATGTTGGCTTGAGAGCAGGGTTGTCTGTGAGCTCTGTAACCCTGGCCATCATCATGGTCAGAAAAGTAACAGGATTGGGGAAGATGAGGGACAACAGAAAGAGGTGACTTTGTGATGGAAAGAAGGAAAGGAAACATGATAATTCCAATCCAATCCAGGCAGTCTGTTGTCATAATGAGTAGAATGAGCCCAGTAGGGCAACCAGAAGGTATCTGGTTATTACAGCTCCATTAAGACTATTTAAGGCAACAAGGAGCAGCTGTGAGGAATATGATGCAGCCTAATGAAGAGCAAACATTTGTTCATTTTCCAGTTCTATCTGGGCGGACATGCCACGTGCGTGGCTTTTATGCGGTGAGGCTTTTATGGGGTGAGGCTGGTGTTGCCATCTTTCTCTTAATCACCTGTGGGTGATGGTGGACGGGCAGCCTCCTGATGGGGTGTAACCATGGAGATGAATGCTTCAGGTCACCCAATGTGCCTCCTTCTCTGCTCAGAGCCACCAGAGCAGGGGCAGAGTAGACCTTCTGCTTTTCCCATAACTTTTTCTATCCTCAATTGGTAGCAAAGTCACAGAACATCCCACTGCAGGTGACCCCTGAGAGATCCTGATCCAGCTCCTCAATTTGCAAATGAGAAGTGATTCTGGGTAGGGGCATGGGAATTAGTGGCGGATGCCCAAACATGAAAGGGGCAACCATGGTTGTTCTCCAATTCTGGGAATTCACAATGACCAAAATAGAAAGATTGGGACTCCACTTGCTCATTTCACCCCAGCCGCCATGGATTAAAATAAGGAGAAAATGGGCCATTTCCAGGAGATGGCCAAAAGACATCAGTAACCCATGGGGTTTCAGACTTGGAAGTCTTTCTAGCAGGAAAGAGCTCATGTAGGGGAGTATTAACTCAGTCTTTTTCTTTGGGTTTATTTTTATTTTTCCACTTACAATTCTGTTTATAACCTAGCAAACAATATTTTCTGAATTTAATATGGGAACCATCCCCAACCAATTGAGCAAGTCTCAGGTGGTACCACAGAAAAATCCCTTGACCCAGAGTCAAGACCCAGTTCTCAGTCTGTTGCTGACATACTGGGTGGTTTTGGACAAGGCTCTTCCATCTCTGGGTCCCTAATTCATCTTTTGTGAAATGTTTGACTTCATAGCGTGGACTTCTGAAGCCTGATAATATATGCTTCTACATCATTTGGCCAGAAACACTTATTGAGTACCTACTGTGTACCTTACACTGTTTTGGGCACTGAGTTAGAAAGCTAAATAAAGTGAAAACACTACTTTAAAGGAATCTCGTGATCTTACCACACCATGTAACTACATAACAGAACTCTAGTTAAAATGCTTTGCAGACACCTAAGTAAGGGTGGTCCAGGGTGAATGCAGGTTTTCTTGTTGTTGTTGTTTATTTTTGCTTTTTGTCAGTTATTGCTGCCAAGATGAATCAGAAGCTTCACAAAACGTGAGGCACTAAGTTTAAGAAAAGTAGAAGAAAGTCAGGTAGAGGAAAAGTATGTGTGACAGAGGGAACCATATGTTCAGGGTCTTGGACACATAAAAGAATTGAAATGTTGCAATCCAGCTCTTCAGGGACATAGAGATGCCTCTAGGAAAAGAGAAATGAAAATGAAACTAGTTGTGAGATAAATGAGAATTTTATGCCACTTGTACAGTTTCCCTGAGCAGAATTAACAAGGTAATAGTCACAGCCTTTGACAGTCTGCCCCTTAACTCTAGCCAACTTCAAATTCAGAGGAGAGCTGTTGACCCAGAGACAGCCACCCAGAAACTCATGAGCGAAGATGGAGACAATGTGTGGAGGGGACCAGAGTCTGCAGCCTGAAATGGGATACAGGGCTGCTCCAAATCATAGGCTCAGAGCTGAGAGGAATAGAGGTACCCTAGCATGAGTTTCTCCATTAAACTCTAGGCTTCTTGAAAGTAGTGATGGGGTCTTACTCATCTCTCTTCTCTGAAGCATCTGGAGAATAGTGTATAAATACTAAATATTAATTGAAATGCAAAGTCCTGGTGAAAAACTTTGTGATTAAGAATGGTTCCATTTGAGGAAAAAAAAGGCAGTATTTCTTAAAGAAAGACCCCAACACAGGAAGACCCTCACACCCGTGGGCAGTCTCTACAGGTGCACTGAGTATCTCTCTACATTTCAGGTTGAGTCTCCCCTAGGAATTTGCTGTTTCCATCTACCTTACTGCCTAAAACAGTGGTTGGCAAAGAGTGATGTGTGTCAGAATGACCTGGAGAATTAGTAAAGAACACTGAGACACAGGCTCATGGATGCAGGAGAGGATCCAGGCCTCTGCATTTTACCAAATTCCCCAGGAAATTTGGATGCCTACCAAAGTTTGAGAACTGCTGGCCTAAAATTTGTCATTTAAAAAAGACTTTGTAGCTTTTAAGGGGCTCTTTTAAAGGGTGCTTTGTGACTCTACACACACTCAACTATCCTGCCTTGATCAAAGCTCCTGTCACAGACAAATACCCACATCTTGCTGCGATCTGATTTTCTACTTAGCTTCCCAGCAGAATTCATACATTACCGTCTATTTAGTGACATGGTGCACAATAATATTTGCTCTCCTGATGCCACTCTGAGTAGATGTCATTAGTCATCCTCTCCTGCCTTCTTTGTCCACATTTATAATCCCTAAGATGTTTGCTTTTCAGCACAGAAGGAGGCATTTGTTGAAAGCTTGGCCTCTGCCAGAGCCACCCCAAGAATTCATTTTGCGGGGTGTGTACAATTCTATGAATTTTAACAAATGCATAGAGTCATGTAAACACCAGCATGATTGGAATACATAAGAGTTCCTTAGCGAAAAACTTCCCCCATGCCCTCTCTGCGTAGTCAGATGCTTCCCCAGCCCTAACCTGAAAGGCGCGGTATTGACTCAGTGTTCAGGAAAGTTAACTGAGACTAGGAGTGGTGAAATGACTTGCAGAAAAAACATCCAAACGCTCTAGACTGTCTGCCTTTGGCAAAGCCCTCCCTTTTCCCTGACTCACACACAAGGTTAGTGGATGAGAGGGATTTCTTGACAATATAAATGAACGGAAGACCCAGGTAAAATGGTGCCTCCTTGGTGAAAACTCTCTGGCATCTTCCCTCCACCAGAAGAGCATGGTGGTGGGCAGAGGTGTGGGGAAATCCTGGCAGTCTGGACTGATCATGGAGGAAGCAGGCCCTCAGCTGTGCCCTGAAGCCTCAGCTAGGAACTGCTTAATCAGCATTCCCTGGGCCTGGTTTTGCTGCACCCCAGGGCATATCACATCCAATTATCTCCAGGGATATAGTCAATTGAATAGGAGTGAGATAGGCATCATAGCTGACAGAATCTGCTGAGGATAATTGGTGAGCAAGCAAACAAAACTGACCAGGATGCCCTCAGCCTTGGATTAGAGGCCAGCTGCTCCTGGAAGCTCTGTGTTCTGACATCTCATTATTTGAGGAATAACTCAAAAAGGCTTAGGTGCAAAGAAGAGTGTCCAAAGAAGGATGGCAAGCTTCGGGAAGGACCCTTTATCTCAGTAGGCCCAAAACAACAGGTAGAAGAAGGAATCGGCCAAGCAAGCATCAGGGACAATTCTCAGTTCTAGCAGGGAATTAAAGTATGAAGTGGGGAAACTGAGGTAGGTTGCACAGTCCTTTGGACTAACTCAGCACAGCAAGGCATAAGAAGCCTGTGACTTGCACTCCCGTGGTCTGAGCCCCCACCGGCTCCAGGAGGCCTCAGCTCTGTGGCTGGGAGGGAGAGTGGTAGGTGAGTGAGTGGGTTGCAACCACAGGGAGAGTTAGTCTGGGGCAGGCACCGGATGATAATTTTCTCCTAAAGTCTGTGAAGCCTGTCTACAAGAGACAAGTGCTCTTAGCCGCTTGTCATGATGCTGGTAGTGGCTCAGCCTCACATTTTAAAAAACGTCCAACGCATTCCCATTGACTTAGACTAAAATGGCCATTCTTGGCCATGGCCCACAAGGGTTTGATTGAACACCACACCCTCCCCATCCACATCATGTGTCACTCCCTCACTCTTATTCTCTTGGCTCTGGAGAGCCTTCCATCAAGTTCTAGAAGACATCATGCTCATTCCATCTCAGAGCTTCTGCACTCGCTCTTCACTCAGCCTGGAACATTCTCCCCCGAGCTCTTGCCATGGCTGGCTTCTGCTCCTCACTTAGTTTTCAGCGCAAATGTGTCAATGAAAGACCCATAAGAACACACCTGCAGTAGAACAAGCTGGGTTTAGGAACTGTGGGACATCTCAGGAAGACGATGCTAGAAAGGACTCATAGGATGCAGGCTGTGTGAGGTGATGTGGGAGAGGGTTTAAGGAAGTGGGGCTTTATTCTGGATTGGACACTATTAGTAAGTGGTGAGATCTGGTACCTTAATAGATCTTAACTATAAGAAGGGAACATGAGATAGAGGTTAAAGCTGTAATTGTCTAAGAAGCAGTGGTCTCTTGTTAGCCAGGATATGGGGATCTTTGGTCGTTTTTTTGGATTGAACAGTGTCGATATTTTTATTTGTGTTTAGATAGGACTAAAGAGTGGTCATGTGTTTATCTTGCCCCATCCTGGGCTCTGATGTTGGCCTTCTGTGAAATTGTATATGTTCAAGGGAAGAACACCGAGGTCCAGCTGTGAGTGCCAGGCCAGCTCCTAGAAGTCAGAGGCTGCTTTTTCCTTCTCAAATGTCACCTTTGCAGAGTCCTGCCCAGTCTACTCTCTCTAAATTAGTCCTTTGTCCTGAGTCACTGTCTGTCCCAGCACCGTGTTTATTACCTCTATAGCACTGGTTATAACAGTAATTATCTCATTTGTTTGTTTATTGTCTGCACTTTCCCACAACCAAAACTTAAAGTTCATAAGAACTTCTCTGCCGTGTCTGTTGCTTTTATTTCTAGGACCTAGCACGGTGCCCAGCTCTCAGATGGTCGCTATGGAAGGAAGCGGGGGAGGGGAGATGGACACACTCAGTATATCTTCTTGGGCAAGTCGCTTCCTGTTTCTGGACCTCACTTTGCTGATCTGTAAAGTGAGGCAATAATTTTCTCCAAAGATCCTTCCAGATCTGACGTTTGAGAATTCTGCCTCACCTCAGCCCTGCAGGAATGTGGACATCCCCAAAAGCATCTTTTAGGACTAAAGAAAAATGACTGCCTTAGAAAAGCAACATTTTTGAAGAGTAGGGAATGTGTCCACACTCAGAGAAAAAGAGTGAAAATAGGGCTGAACACCCTAAGGAGGAGAGAATGAGAAAAGGAAAGCGGAGATCGATAATGGATGAATATAATGAGGTGGCAATTTTTGGTTTCAAAAGAATGTGATTAGCTCCTAATGACTGCCACCATTCCTTGGTCAATCTACTGTAACTAGCCACTAATGTAAAAATAATGCCCCTCGGCTGGCTCACTTTGAAGATGGAGATGAGTCTTCCTTTCATACTTTTACCCCCCCTAATTTTTTCCTTCAAGAGATTATCCCCTATTAGATTCCTGCTCCCTAAAAGGGAGATGGATGTGTGATCAAAGCCTGCCAGTTAGGGGATCATTACTGCTCCCTCCCGCGTGGCTCTATGAGGCCTTGCCTCCTCTGCCTTTGTCAACATCATCTCAGCCCCCAGGCCCACACGTTCCCCTTCAGCGCCCACCAGGGGGAGACAGAGGCTCCCGGGGCTGTGGCAGGGGCCTGCGTGGTTTCCCAGAGAAGTGCCACTCATCACAACTGTGTTGTTTAGTTTGGGATTTTAAAGGATATCTACATGCAGGGTGTGTCCTGAAGAGCATGGCCCGTGCCATGCTGTGCCATTGAAGGACTCTGAGGGTGCACAGGGGCCTTCATCAAATCTCTGCAGTGTCGCAGTTCAGAGGGTGCATGCTTATTCTGTGGGGCCCCAGGGAGCAGGGCAAAAGCAAAGCACGTGGAAGCAGAGGCAAGAAAAAACTGTCTAACAAATCGTCCAAAAGTGAGGCAGGAAGCTTCGTGGGGTGGTGGGCTCTTCGTCCTTGAGGGTGTCCAAGTAACAGATGCCATGGATCAGCTTACCAGCTGCCTAGAAGACCATAGTGGAAGGGAATACAATTAGATGACCTTCAATGTCACGGACACCTTGAGATGCTAGGATCTTTGCCCTCTGAATGCTCAGGAGCCACCTCACTCATTTGTTCATCTGTCCATCCATTCATTCATTCAAAAGGGGTAATTCAAGCACATATGAAGTACAAAGCAAGTATTGGGTTCTGAAGATACAGACATGAATAAGATGATACGCTTTCCCTGGATCAACCCATCACCAAGTTGGAAGACAAGACATTCAAGTCATCAGATGTGAAGGAGTCCATCTAATAATAGAAGAAGTGACTGACTAGCTGGGGGTGCTGTGGGGTGGTGGGAGGATAAGCAGGGAAGGGTTCACAAAAGAGAAGATGCTTCAACTGGGTTTTGAAGAATATATGGGAGCTTACCAGGTAGACTTGGGTGGAAGAGAATTTCAGGCAGAGGGAACAGCATGTGTAAAGCCTCAGAAGTTTCAAATACCTAAAACTGAGGCATTGCATGTAGTTCCTTATCATTGGAATATTGATAGAAGAGCAAGAAATGAGGCTCGAGGGGAATGTGGGGTGAAGTCATTAAGGACCTTATGTTAAAAAGCTTGGAATTTATCCTGAAGGTAATGGCAAGGGGAGTAACTGGGTCCTATTCACATTTTGTAAAGAGCTCTCTGATTACAGAGGAGAATGGATTGCAGGGAACAAAAACAAAGCCAGAGAAACCAGTGAGGAGGCTCATGGGAAAGTATTGCTCCAGGTAAATTCACTGTGTGAAAGAATCATGGCTGCACATTAGAATCACCCAGGGAGCTTTAAATAGTGCTGATGCCTGTGTCCCATCCCAGAGAGTCTGATTTAATTGGTCTGGGGTAGAGTCATGACTTTGGGAGCTTTTAAGCTTCCCCAGATGATTCTAATGTGCAACCATAACAAAACCTTAAGCTCACTGTAACCTGAACCTTGGCACATAGTAGGGTGTCAACAGATTTTTTTTCCCCAAAAACAATTAGTATGAAAACATTTGGAGCATCCTATTCTCTGCTTCACACCACTTTCAGGGGGATATGTTTGGATGCACAGATGACCTTTGTCACCAAGGGTTTCAGGGAGAAAATCCACCCTCAGAATATCAGCTTGAACACGGAGAAATCCAGCGCTACCACTGAGACAAACACACCCCACCCCTGCAGAGAACCAGGAATATTATAGACCTGGCAAGTTGCCTGAAGGAGCTGGAGCTACCTGGCTGAGGTGAGAGGATGAGGCCAGAGGCTGGGGTCTCAGTTCTAAGAGTTACATGCAAAAGCAAGAACCAATTGCAGTCTAACGATGGCTTATGCTGGTGGCAACAGGGATGCAAGGAGATGGTCAATTATAACAAGGAGGAAGAAAAGGAGGAAGAGAAAAAGGAGAGACAAGGCTTCCCTTTATAAAATGAATACGTTCCTAACTCCACAGCACTTTTTCTACCCTCAGATTTAGGACAGAGATTGGTGCCTAGAACCTAGCACCTATTCTGCTTCTCCTACAAGATGCCAGTCTAAGGATTTCTGACACACAAAGAACAAGATTCTGATCAATTAATAGCTGAGAAGGCACTCTATTACCCCAACCTCAGACCCTGGGCAAAACTAAGTTGGAGAACATGGCTTAGCCCAGACAAGGGCTTCCCACCCCATTTCCATTCAATCTGGAGCGGCTAGGTAGCACAATGGGCACCAAACCTACCTACTCAACACTGATAGATAAGGATCGTGGTCATGCTTCTAGAATAAAAGTTGGCAAACTACAGCCACAGACTAAATCCAGCCCAATGCCTGTTTTTGTAAATAAAGTTTTATTGGAACACAGCCGTGCCCATTTGTTTGCGTTTTGTCTGGGACTGCTGCCACTCTGCAACTGTAGAGTTGAGGATGAGTAGCTACGACAGAAACTATGTGGCTTACAAAGCCCAAACTACCTACTATCTGGCCCATTACAGAAAAAGTTTGCCAACCCCTGCCCTAGAAGAAGACCCACCCAGGCTGGCTTAACACTTGGAAGACTGGAAACAAGGAAGGGGGCGTCATGCATGGGCTCAGCTTTAATAGACAGTAGTCCTGCCTGCTTGTAAAACATAGACCGCTGAATGGCTGAATTTCTGACCAGCCAGGTTAGACTCCTCCTTGCTTAGGATGGACCCGGTAAGAAACAGGTGGGCAAAGGCAAGGCTGGTGTATTAAGATGAGTGGAAGCTCGTCTCCCCTGCACTGCTGACAGGGAGCTGAGTAGACTGAAGATGTTGCAAATTCAGTCCCAGGAGCAATGCAGGGGCATGAATGGGGCATTCAGCCTGTTCTACCGAGGCGGGGTGGGGAT
Source organism: Equus caballus (assembly GCF_041296265.1). Classification (NCBI taxonomy): domain Eukaryota; kingdom Metazoa; phylum Chordata; class Mammalia; order Perissodactyla; family Equidae; genus Equus; species Equus caballus. The sequence goes on along the minus strand of NC_091705.1, from coordinate 32,828,446 downwards.
GGTAATCAAAGCGCGGCCCGACCTTGATGCTTCTGTGGCTTTTCTAGTTATTCCTGCTCCCTTCAATGCCCATCTTCCTTCTCTATGAGATAATGGACTCCACCCTCCACTGTGTTTCCATAACACTTGGCTCGTAACTCTGCTAAATCACTCCACATGCTTGTTTACTTGCCTGTCTCCTCTTAAACTGATGACTTCCATCTCTTCTCTCCCCAAACTCTGACTTAGAACCTGCATGTCCAGCTTCCTACTCAGCATCTCAGTTTGGATGTCAAGTGGTCATCTCAAATGTGGCCGCCGCCGCTGCTGCTGTTCTTATTGTTTTGAACATGTTAAGAAGCACACAGTCCTCAGCAAGTGCGAGGCACTGTTCTAAGCACTTCATGTACCCAAAACACAACACTTAATTCCTGCCTCCCCAATCCTATTTCTCCCCCATCCATTTCTTCTCCATCTCAGTAAACGACCCGACTCTCCATTCAGCACTTCAAGCCAACAGTCTGGGCATCAGCTTTCACCCCTCTCTTTCCTTCATAGTCCACATCTGCAGTAGCCATGTTGGTACCCTGCCCATGTCCCCTCTACACTCACTGTTCCCTTGCATGCCCAACCAATGCCTGCCTCCTGGAGGCACCTATGACTTTTTGCCTGGAGGACTTCCTCCAAAAAGAATGTGACACATTGCCTACAGAGCATGGCAGAAGTGCCGAAGGAGTTCCTAAGAGTCGTCTTCAACCACCGATAGATGGGAATTGCTGGGTAAATACCCCAACCCCCTTCTCCCTCTGGTGAGACAACTCTGAGGCAGGAGTTGGGCCCGTGGGATTAAGCCCCAGGTGCACACAGTGGTAACTTGCCCCTTGATGTACCCTATACTGACTTCCTTCCCTGAATTGTCTCACTTCCCCACTCTCCCACCCATGCTCCTTAGGACTGCTTTCCAAATAAAATCTTATTCTGGAACCCTTGTTTCTGAACCTCTTTCTCGGGGAAACCAAAATCTGCAATATTCAACTGAAAATGATCACTTCTCACTACATCCACTGGCACCATCCTGGTACAGGGGTCCAAGGTACCATCATCTCTTGCCTGGACTATTGGAACAACTGCCTAACTGATCTCCTCGCTTCCTTCCTGGGGTTCCTAGAGCCTGTGTTCTACACATGAGCCAGAATACTTTGTAAAACATAAATCAGATCAACTAACTGCTCTGCTCAAAACCCTCCAATGGTTTCCTATCACACTTAGAACAATATCCAACTCGTTACCCATGACCACAATGCCTTATATAACGTGAACTCTCCCAGCATCTCCAGATGCTCCCAACACTGCTCTCCCCTGTCTCATCCGTGAATATGGCCATTGGGTTACCATCTTTGCACCTGCTATTCCCTCTGCCTGGAAAGCTCTTCCTACTTTTCTTGGCATGACTGGTTTTTCACATCATTAAGGAATTAGCTTAAATGTTAGCTTCTTGGAGAAGCTCTCCCAGACTGTGTAATCTGTAATAATTTTCATCCCTCCTTACTATTCCTTTACACCACTTTCTTTTCTTCATGGCATTTTCCACTATCTAAAATTATGTGTGTTTGCTTGTTCATTTGCTGCATCTCCCAGTTGACTGGAAGCTCAAGGGGGACTTTGTCTTTTTCAGTGTATCCCGAGTACGTATAACAGTGACAAAAACTTATTAGAGACTCAATAAAGTGAGTGAATGGGTACATGAATGGACAAATGACTCCCCTACTGGACCAGATTTGGGCTCGTGACACAGAGAAGACATCAATAGCATTTGATTCAATGAACAAGTGAATAAGTCCATGGAGGGACTGAGTCCACGTTCTCTCCAGGTCCCACCCAAGAACGGACGGCCCTTTATACTAAGTGACTCGTCACAGTGGGTCTCCCTTTCCCCGTTGGCTCATCTACACCTGGATAAAACTCCTATTTCAGACCATTCTAACCATTCCGTCCTTTTTTTTTTAGGCCTTACCGGAGGGGCAGACAGCTTCGTGGGACACAGCCAAAGAGGATGAAAACCGCAATAAGAATCGATACGGGAACATAATATCCTGTAGGTGCCCTGCTGGGAGGGCCCCAGGCTTTGGGGACATAGAGTAAAAGAAGCTATTACTGTTATTTATCTGGAATTTGTTATCGAATAATCCTTGATGTTTCCAGCTTTAGGTCCACATGCCAAGCTGGGAGCTCTCTTTCAGCCTCCCTGTCCTACCTGGCCTAGATGAGAGAGCCTGGCTCATCTCAACCAGAGGGGGCAGGAGGGGAGCTGGGTCCAGGCAGAGTAGATCCAGGGAGCTCTGAAGGCTGGGTCTTGCCTGGCATTGCCCAGTCAAGAATTCCTCAGGTTGGGGAGGAAGCTCAGCCAAAATGATTCTCCTGTGTTCCCAGCAGTTCCTGTAATTCAGAGTACCACCCTGGCAGCAATTTGGGATGAGGAGCAAGATCCAGCCCATGAGGAAGGAGCTGAGAACATCTAGCAAGAAAACAGTGCTACTCTAAGAATGTAGAGTCCCAAGCAAGAATTGATGCTCAGAAGGAGCCAGAAACTCTCACTTATGCCTGAGGGTTTGGGGAGCAGCCAGCTCAGGGCTCAAAAGAACCCAAGACTACTCTGGTCACACAAGAGACAGGGTTTAGGGCATTATGACTTCTGTCAGACCCCACTGCTAATGGGACAGGGGCTCTAAGGTGAGTGTGTGCCACTCCAGGCCTGCATTGGCACAGGCATTTGGTGGCACTGAGCCTGCAGGCAGAAAGCATGTTCTGTGCGGAGCTAGGGGAGGCATGAAAGGACACTGACTTTTGCTCAACAATGAGTTTTAGCATTCCTATAGGCTACCCTTGTGTGTGATTTGATAAAGGCAGTGGTGCAGAGTAGTTAGAACCCTCTGGAATCAAACTGCCTCGGCTTTTATCCCAGCCGTGGGGCACTGAGCAGGTACCTGACCTCGCTAAGCTTCAGTTCCCTCACCTTTAAAATGATGAAAATAATAGAGAATCGCTGGGAAAACGTACATAAAGCCCTTGGCACAGTGCCTGGCACCATTACTCTTAGCCATAGAGTCACTTCCTTAGAGTCACTGATGAGCAGTGTGGATATATCTTTCCACCTTATTTTAACCAGGATTCACTGAATCCCCATGTGGGCACATGGAATAAGCCAGGTTGGGGAGGGGTAGGGCGTGATCAGATGTCTGTTTTGGAAGGATCACTAGGATAGCTGATTGGGAGGGTGGGTTAGATTGGGAGAGGCTGGAGGCAGAAGGACCAGTTAGAAGGCTACTGCAGATATCCCAGCAAGGGATGATGAGGCCTAAACAAAGGCAGTAACAATAGTTGTGTGTGACTCGAACATAGTGTTGATTTCTCAGAGGAGACTGCCATAGAACTGAAGACCATGCACAGGTTACACACAAGTGTTGTCACTGCCAAATATTGGTATGTACAGCCTTCGAAGCAACATAACAGAGAGGGCAGAGTTACCCCATACAAAATGCTAAGCATATATTCTGATTAGCACAGGAGTCTACAACAGCCTTTGTCTGCCACAGTGTAGCCAGCCTGGACCTTTTCACATCTCACCAGTTGGGTGCATAGCATTCCTTGGTCTCAGCTCTCAGGGTACCCCAGTTCAGTGAGAAAAAAAAAAATCCTGAATAACAAATTATTTCTAGCACAGTTCCGTGTTTTGTTTTGTTTTGTTTAACTGTCTAGACATTGCCTAAGAAAAAGCTTGGAGGAAGAAAGCGTAAGCTACAGGCAGCTTGTAAAGGAAGAAAGAGGCAGAAGTTTTAGCTTAGCTGTTTCCTGTGCTGATTTAGGAATGGGCTGTGAATGGTAGAACTAATTAGAAAACATTTGTAATTTGTGTCTTGGAAGATAGTAATGCAGACAGCAGGATTTCTTGTAAGGGAAGTGTTGGAAAGAGATGTTCAATCCATCAGGAAGTGTGTAGTAAGACTTACGATGTGTGTGCCTCCTCTGAGCCAGGCCCTGAGCTGGGCACTGGGACCCTCAGTCTGTGCTCCCAGGGAGCTCCCATTCTAGGCACAGGTGGCTGCTCGCTCTGACCATCCTCTGCTCGAGCACTGTGCATACTGTGCCCTAGAATATCTGCTTTCTTGTCTGTTCCCCCCATCAGACTGTGAGTTCAGGTAGGGTCCACTAAATTATAAGCCACGACATCTTGGGGATCATGCTAAACCTTAGTCTTCTCTCTGTCAAATGAGCATAAATTTGACACTCGCTCTCTATAAGGAGGCATTAGCTCTCAGGGTCTTCCTCCTGGGGTGTTGGGCAGGTAAGAAAAACGAAATGACTAGAGCCCAGTGAAGAGACCCTGCCTCCCTGAGAGATGGGGCTATCCAGGCTGGTACCCAGGCTGGTATCTGGGCCAAAGTCTGCGGGGTCCGATGGTGAGAAGCAAAGCTGTGCATGTATCTGGACCTCCCACCGCTCACCCTCTGCACTCAGCACCCTTGCCTGAGCCAGCATCAGCTCTCACCGGTCCAGCCTCCTTCCTGGTTGCTCCACATCTGATTTTGCTCCCAACTTTCTATCTGTCTGATCTCTGACAGAAGCCAGAGGGACCTCCTCAAAACATGAATTGGACCATGTCATTTTCCTGCTGAAAACCCTCAGACGGCTTCCCTTCACTCAAGCACTCCTTATCCACAGCCCTCAGCTGCCTCTCCAGTCCCGCTTCACATTGTGTCCTCTCCATCACGGTCTCCTCTGTGAAGCCACACTGGCCTTCATTCAGTCCATTGAGTTTTCCATGCTCATCCATGCCACAAGGACTTTGCACATTCTGTTCTATCAAAGTGCCCTTCCCTCCTCTCTTTGCCCTACTAAGTTCTACTTATTCTTCAGATCTTAGTTCAGTCATTACTTCCTCAGAGAATCCTTCTGACTCTTCGAATTTCATCAAAACTCCATTATTCACTGCTAGAGCATGATACATTTCTCATCCTTAGCCCTCGTCATCATTGTGATTGAGAGGCATTTGGACCACTCTCTGTTGACTGCCTGACTCCCTCACTGGACTAGATGCTCTGTGACAGCAGGACCATGACTATCTTGCACTCATGTTTCCCCAAACCTGGCATATGGTTGGTGCTCAGTAAATAAGAACTAAATCTTGGAAAGCACAGACTCAGCAAGAGCCTGAAGAGCTTGAGCAGTGGGTCTTTCCATTCTGGCTTCCCAAATAAAATAGAGAACACCCATAAGGGCTAGATGGAGGAGGCTGGACCAGGACGACACCTGGAACAATGATATTCCAGTAGGGAAAGATGCTGAGCCTGATGAAGAGAGTGTAGAGACGGGACGCAGAGGGAAAGGAAGAAAACAATTCCATCCCTCTGAGAGCTGCATCTGAAAAGGCAGGATGCCAGGCAGCAAGAAAAAACAATAAGGGGGATTAGAACTCCATCATTGGGGGTACAGAAGATGCTGTCAGTGTCCCACCCACACCCACGGCCTCACCACCTTGCTGTGCAGTAACACCATCTGGTAATACCCATATCCAGGGCCAGGACGAGGGGGAGGTGGGCAAGGCACCCAGCATGCAACATTCAAGGATGCCCCAGTCGCAGCTGTTGACCCTGCATTTGCACGACCCTGAGGACGAGTGCCTCGTTAAAGTGTGTGTCCTAGGTGCTCACTTGTTCCGCCTTAGTCCTGCCCTGTCTGCATCTCTTTACCCAGGACTTTCTCCAAAGCTGGCAAGGATGCTCTGTCCTTGCACAAGGCAGTCTCTCCCTGGACCATGAAATAGCCCAGCTCCTTACCCTCCCACTGCGGGGCAGGTGGGGGGGCGGGCAGGTGTTCTAAACCTTTTTCCAGAGTCTCTCTGGGGAGGAGGCTGCAGTTGCCCACAGTCTTACTGCGCTTGAAAACTCACCCCTTCCAGTCTACCTTCTCTTGGCTGTCTTACTCCTCCTGTTTCCTACTGGTATCCCCTTCTCCTCCATATAAACTACTTGCGCTGGAATCCTCCTCTTACATCTAGTTCTGGGGAAACCCAAATGGAGGTCGAGGGAATTCAAACACCTAGTGATATCATCTTGAGGGGCCTCAATAAACCTGAATCTCCTTTCTAATTTAAGGGTTAATAATTCTGCAACAGATCAGGGCTGGAGCAGGTCTGTACTCAGTACTGAAAGGAGACGGTGCTGAGCTAACCAGTGGATTCAAAAGCAGCAGAAGACATAAAGGGGAACCAAGGGAAAAAAAAAAAGTCTTGGAATGGAAATGAGAAAGGTAAAAGAGAAACAGCCCCGAGGAATGAACAGTGTTCCTGCCCTTGTGTGTGTCCCTCCCAAAGGCAAAGTGTGCCGTGCCTCGATAAATAGAAATATTCTTGGCACAAGAAGAACACTGGGTGTGATTAGCATCTTAAGGAACCCAGAGCACTGAGAGGCTGGAGTGGTGGACAAAGGCCCAGGCCAGGAAGAACAGAAAAGATGGAAGGGACGAGAAGGAGGGAGGGCACCGCCTGCAAGAGGAAGAATGAGAGCAAAACCTTGGCTAAATAAGCCCTTTCTTCCAAATGCTTCTGTTTAGAAGTTAGTAATAGGGACTGTGGGGTTTCCAGGGAGTGTACATAGAAAGAAAGGGAAAGGGAAGGAAATCAATGAGGGAAATGTGCAAAGAGTGCTTTGCTTTCAAGTAGCTTTGGGGCAGAAATTGCAGACACAGGAAATTTCAAGAATACCAAAGCGCTCCCCACGTGGAAGTTCTAGAGGGTGCTTCCTGAATTGGCAGGAAGGAAAGGACACTGAGGAGGGGAAGTGATCTCAGGAGTTGCAAGTTTTATAAAATGAGGCTTGCCTTCTGGAATCTGTCAGGGTCCCAGCAGGACACAGATGGGACCCTCAAATAGGGTGATTTGAGGAGAATTTATTCAAGAGATTGCTTATAAAGGTGGGAACTAGGTGTAGAGAGACTACAAGGGATAGTGCAGAACCCTGGGGCTAACTAGCATCCCCACCCACAGAGGATGCAGTGGGAGAGGTTACCAGGATGCGGAGAAAGAGAGAAGACCTGACCAGAGGTGCGACCTTCAGTGGCGCTGTCGCCCGCCCATCATGACCTCAACAAAGGGAACTGAAGCAAGGAGTGCCCCCTCCGTCCAGTCTCCTGCCTGTGCTCTCCATGGGCTAAACCCGGCCAGATGCCAGAGGACGAGTGAGCCTAGTTCAGTGGTTCTCGAAGTGTGGTCCCTGCAGCAGCAGCACCTGGGAACTTATTAGAAATCTTTCTTGGGCTGCGCCCCAGACCTACCAAACCAGGAATTCTGAGGGTGGGGTCCAGCAATCTGTGTTTTGAAAAGCCTCCAGGTAAGCCTGATGCACGTTCAAGGTTGAGAACCTCCAGTCTTGTCCACAGACATCAGCCGCCTGGATAGGGGGCCAGGTGCAGAAGGCTGGAGAGAGGGTCTGAAGGGCAAACAAGATACCTGGGACGTTTTCTGAGACTTCTTTCCCCTTAGTCTAAGACAACAGATGTATAGGTTTATTGGACATGGAGTCAGGCAGACCTGAGTGCTAGTCTCAGTTCTGCCCTTCACCTGGTGCATGACCTTGACTGAGGTCACTTCATCTCTCTGACCCTCAGTTTCTCATCTCCCATTGCAAAAATGGCAAATTAAGGTGAATAGATAGTGAATCTGAATCTGGTGCGTAGACTTTTAAACCTAGATGAAACTTAGTCTAGCCTCGTTGAGTTCACAGGCAAGGAGCAATGGCCCAGAGATGTAGAACCCCTACCCAAGGTCACACAGCAAGTCTCTAGGGCAGAACTGGGCTCGTGCCTGCCAGGGTGCCACGTGCTCCCTACCTAGGAGTCTCTCTGCATCAAGACGCATCCATGATTTTGGGAGAGAATGTGCTGAGGCCTCTGACCTCAGAACAGATGGCAGACTGGGACAAGCTCTTTGGAGAGGCCATTCTCACTTCCAGGGAGGAATTCTGGTTCAAAACAAACCCAGAGGAGTTTTTTCACGGCGGTTTCTCTGCTGATTCCTGGAAAGACAGAGCTAGGATGACAAAATGGGTGCCTCGTTCAGCGTTCCCAGCTCTCGGGCCTCCATTCTCCTTTGCTAACTCTGAGGATGGCTCTTGCCTGGGCCCTACAGACCGATCCTGGTACAAAAGTCACCTGCCATATCCCCCAACATCCACCACTTCCATACATGCTGACCCTAGTTCCTACTTCCACTGCCTATGTCTCTTTTTCTGAGGACTTGTTCTGGTCACTAGAGCCCTCTCTTCCTGCTTACAGGGCAGGCTGAAAGTGCCAGGAAAGTAAATCCCCAGGAGCAGCCCCCATCTGATGACTGACAGGGGTGGATGTACAAATTCCCCAGCTCCCGCTCCCTTGGAGAGGAATAAACTTGGAAGCGTGTGTTCCCGCTATCTCCTGGAGCTCCCTAACAGGATTAAGCCCCAGTTGTCTACATTCATAGCTTACTTGATGACACACGCCTTATTGGATTCCTTCCTTTCTCTATCTCACTTCCCATTCTCTTTCTGATGTTTCCTGGGATCACCTCTCAGATCAAGTGCTTGCACTCAAATCTTGGTCTCAGATTCTGCTTCCAAAGGAATCCAAATAAGGAACATTCTCCCCTTTCTTCAGAAAGTTCCCTTAGTAGGGTATGGGTTGGACAGCCTGCTTAGGATGAATCAATGAACTCATCAGCTGGGTCACCGTCCCTCTAATTTCTCTCAATTCTCTGCCCCTCTGTGCTTAAGCCTCCTCTACTCCCCCAAAGGCTTCATCTGTTCGAGCAGCTCCTCGCAGGGCCCTGCAGAGGGGAGCGCCCAACCTCAGCCAGCATGGAATTGGCAGAATGAAGAGGTGCACAGAGTGTCAGGCTGTTTCCCTCTCACACCCAAGCCACCCTCTCTCTTGATAATGGTAATTCAATCAAGATTGAATGTGCAGACCTTTAGCTTCAATGAGGTACCAGGCAGTCTCGGTGGAATTACCTGCCTCCTCCCCATCCACTCGTGCAAGATGATGGCATTAACATTTCCAATACTTCTAGGAAATGATTTTTCAGCTCCACAATTCATTGTAATGAGTCAAATCTCTTTTCTCTGAAAAATTGCACCTTTTCTTTACCCTCCTTAAGTGCCCAGAAGACAGGAAGAAAGAACATCATGTATCAAATGATAGTCTCTCCCCAAACCCACCCCTCTGGAGTGATTCTCTCTTTAAGGGGATGTGACTTGAGAAGACCAGTTTATTGGGTTGCCTTTGATGATGGAGGAAGGGAGGAGGAGCTGTGGTTTGTTTTGAGAGTTAGAACTGTGCAAAGGAAGAAAATGAGTCCTCTCTTCTGGGGTGGGCGTGGGAACACAATAGGATGGGACAGTGTTAGAGTCAGAACTGGCATGGAAGGGGCATGGAGGCAATGAGTCTCAGGGTTCCAGGAGAGGTAGGGACCCCACCACTCAACAAGGAAGCTCTCAAACTTACACCACCTCCTGAGTTGTTAAACTTCTTGGAGCCTTGAGTTTCTCATTCCCAAAATGGGATGATGCTATGTATACCTCACAGGATTACAATGAGAACCAAATGGCATAGCATCCTTAAGGCTTCTAGACTAGTGCCTGGAACATCTTATGCACTCCACACAGGTAAATTACTCTATCTCACCCCTAACTCAAGATAGGTCTCTAGTCTCATGGCCCAGTACAATAAGATCTTTTGGTCTTTCCCAAGACAAATAGAAGTGAATAGCCAGGGCACCTCTCTGGTAAATATTCAAGCCTGGGTGTGCATCAGAATCTCCTGAAGGGCCTGTTAAAATACATGTTACTGGGCCCCACCTCGGAGTTTCTAATTCAGCTGGTCTGGGCTGGGACTCAAGAATTTGCATTTCTGACAAGTTCTAACAAGTTCTAACAGCATCTTGCTGATGCTGTTGGTCAAGGGACTACATTTTGAGAACCACTGGTCTAGAATAATAATAAAACAATTTTCATATTTGTGTTGATTTTTTACAACGCACCAGGTGCTTTCATATCTTACCCCTTATAATCCTTGCAACAGGTCTGCAAAGGTAGCTATGATTTTGATGTTATTGTTGGGTAAACTGAGGCCCAGGGGAGGTAAGTAGCTTGCCCCAGGTGATACGGTTAGTGAGTGACAGAACTCAGGTTTGCCTCCGGAGCCCACTTAATACCTCACATCCATCCCGCTGAAGGCCTGAACTGGCTGCTAATCTTGGGGCAGAATAGACTGGATCGGAAGGTGGGGTGAGGGGTCAGCCATGGGAGGAGGAAGAATTTGAACACAGGATCCAGGCATACTCTGCCAGCCTTGTGTAGAGGGAAGAGCCTTGGGTCCCAGGCCAGGTTACCTAAAATCAACTGTATGGTTATAAGCAAGGAGCACTGCCCCTTCTGCTCTCAGCCTTTCAGACACAAAGATGAACGCATTTTTTGAACGGATCATTGTTGAGCACCTGCTGTGTGTCACACGCTGTAGAGGAGTTCAGTGAATAGGGTGCCTTCCTTAAATAGGGTGTGAAGGGGAGCCATGGGTCAATCAGAAAGTCACAGAAATACAACTGCTCTAAGAGTTCTGAAGAAAAATACAGGGAGCTATCAGAGTCTGGGGTGCAGAGATCATAGGAGCCTTCCTGAGGAAAGAGCATTGAGCTGACAGCTGAAGAATGAGGTGTTGTCAGCCTTACAGGGTTTGGAGTATTCATTTGTATGTGCAAAGGCCCTGTGCAATGTCAGAACGGACATTGTGTATTTGAGCAACTGAAAGAAAGGCACAGTTATCAGAGTAGTGTGTGAGGAGGGGAGGCATGAGTCTGGATGGGGAAGTAGATCGCAAACCATCAGATCAGGCAAAGCATGTGGGATGTGGTAAGGCTTTTTTCTGTGTCCAGTGACAGATGGTGTCCTGGCACTCCACGCCAGCTTGTAAGAGCAGATGGCTAAATTTTCAGGAATTTTGTGAGCTAGAGGATGCCATGTTGGTGGCTTGAAATCCATCATGGTGGGAGTATTTATACCACAGAAATCAGAAGACACCACAGATCAGAGCCTTCTTTTCCTCCGGAGAGCTATTTGTAAAACATTTACCAGCAATCTACTGGTCTTTGTCCTAAAACTACGAGGAACAGACTGATTCCAGAGGGACGACGTTTCTGTTCCCCTAGAGCTATGTTCAGGGAAGCTCTTTGGATCTACAGGTCTTTGCAGCTGTGTCTCCCATCTGCCGCCCGTCAGCCATTCTCTCCTCCCCACAAGCTAGTTCTTGCCACCTCCCACCCCAGCTGAGAGCTGGGTGGAGCCAGGTTCCTGCACCTTCCTCTCTCGCCACCCTTGAGGGGTTTGCTTCTCCCCTACATGACTCTTCTCAACTCCTCTCCTTGTCTTGAATATCAAACGAGGAGTACCAAATTAGCTGTTTTTCAAGCTTGCAAAATGTAGATAGGGCATGATGAACGTTCTAGGCTGCTCGTAAATTACCTTGGATAAACTCCTTCACATTGCCTGCTGCCCCATCTTTCTCCGTGTGTGTGGATAAACACAATTTTTTATCCTTCTAATTATATAAAGTTAGAAGAAGAAGAGGACACAAAATAATATTAGCATCTCCCAGAAGGAATAAATAAACCATGAGGACACTGCTATTTCTTGCAATGCCTTTCTGGTGGACCTGTGGCTGCATTCTGCCCTTTAGTGAATACAGGCAATAGCTCTTGCCTCTGCAGAAAGATGGATTCACATTTGGTACGAAGGGCAAATGGGAAGCACTGTTTCTAATCATCTCTGCCATCATCTCACTGCCTGCCTCACATCTAGCCCACAACCACAATTTATTAAGCACCTGCTGTGTACCCAGCACTTTTTTTAGGGGAGTTTTAGATTTACAGAAAAATTGAGCAGAATGTACAGAGAATTCCCATATATTCTGTCCCCCCACCCACATTTGATTTCCCCCATTGTTAACATCTTGAATCATTGTAACAACAGTTGTTACGATTGATAGACCAATATTGATCCATTAGTATTGGTTAAAGTCCATAGTTTACACTAGGGTTCATTCTTTGTGTTGTACAGGTCTATGGTATTTACAGATTTATAATGACATGTATCCACCATTAGAGTATAATACAGAATAATTTCACAGCCCTAAAAATCCTCTGTGTTCCACATATGCATCCCTCCCTCCAAGTGCCTGGCAACCACTGATCTTTTCACTGTCTCTATAGTTTTGCCTTTTCCAGAGTGTAGTAGACTTAGAAACACTCTTGCTCTTTCCCTCTGATAGGAAGACTTCCTCCTTGTCCACCGGTCAGGCCTTCCTCACTTTTAATTCCTCATTCCCATTTCGCTTCACAGAGCCTTCAATTCCCCCACTTTCTAGACCTTGAAGTCCAGAAATGTAAAGCCTTTTCAGACTGCCTTTTTCAACTTAGCAGTATGCATTTAAGTTTCCTCCGTGTCTTCATGACTTGATGACCCATTTCCTTATATCACTGGATCCTATTCCATTGTATAGATATACCAGTTTACCCACTCACATATTTAAGGATGTCTTGGCCTTTTCTAAGTTTTGGCAATTGTGAGTAAAGCTGCTATAAACATTTGTGTGCAGGTTTTTGTGTGAACATAAGTTTTCAACTCATTTGGGTAAACACCAGGGAAAGCAATTGCTGGGTCATAGGATAAGAGTATATTTAGTTTTGGAAGAAATTGCCAAACTGTTGTCCAAAGTGGCTGTACCATTTTGCTTTCCCACCAGCAATGAATGAGAGTTCCTGTTGCTCCACATCCTCATCAGCATTTGGTGTTGTCTGTGTTCTGAATTTTGGCCATTCTAATAAGTGTGCAGAGGTATCTCGTTGTTTTAATCTGCAGTTCCCTAGTGACATACATGTTGTTGAACATCTTTTCATATGCTTATTTGCCATCTGTATATCTTCTTTGGTCGGGTGTCTATTCAGGTCTTTTACCCATTTTTTAATTGGATTATTTGTTTTCTTATTGTTGAGTTTTAAGAGTTCTTTGTATATTTTAGATACAAGTCCTTTATCAGATATGTCTTTGCAAATATTTTTCTCCCAGTCTGTGGCTTGTCTTTTCATTATCTTAATGTCCTATCACTTTTCATGCCCACATTTCCTCATTTAATCCTCCCAACAGTCTGTGAACTATATAGTATTGGCTCCGTTTTACTAAGAAAACCAAGGCTAAAAGATATCGTTGACTTGCTAAGTGATGGAGCTAAGATCTGAACACAGATCTGACCCACAGCTCCATACATCACATCACATATTAAAAATTTATCCTACTTACCCCAGGTTAGCCCATGTGGAAATGAATCTTGGTCATTTCATACTAAAATAGCCTTTCACAGTCTCAGAAAATAGAGTCTGTATTTCGATGCCCTGCAGAGCGCAGTGTGGTTCCTTGCATCTAAGTGCCCTAAAGTGGCCTGGAGAGCCCTTTATAGTCTAACCCCCGCCCACCTCCTCTGTCTCTCCTCCTATTGCTAATCCCCTCGCACTTTGTGCTCACAAGACACGAAACTGTTTGAAGCTTCCCCAAGGTGCTTGCTTTTCCAGGATCTCTGCCTTCACTCTTGCTGTTCCCTCTGGTGGAAAGACCCTTCCTCCTTGTCCACTGGCCAAGCCTTATTCACTTTTAATTCCTCATTCACATATCACTTCACAAAGCCCTCTGTTCCCCACTTTCTAGATCTTGAATTTCCACTTCTGGTATAGTCTGTCTCCCCTACTGCACTATCAAATCCACTAAGCGTGAGTATCATTTTGATAATACTTTTTAGCCCCTTCAACAAGCCTGCACGTAGTGGGTGCTCAGTGAATGTCTGCTTAATGAATGAACGAAGAGGAGAGATTGGTCAACACCATCTTCTGTTGGTTGGAAGCACCTTTCATCTTCAAGAATATTTAACCGGAAGAAATAAGTTTGTTTCTTTTTGTTTTGTTTTTAATCATTTTTGCTTTCAGATTTTAAATTTCATTTTATATTTTAAAAAATTCCCTTTCCTTTAAACCAGAATCTCTGCTTCCAGTGCTATAGCCCCCCTAGGGGCAGGCATAATTCAATAAATAAAGGAGATTTTTGAATCAATAAGTCATTAGTGAGACCACTGAGTGAAAACACAATATGCATTTTCACTTTTTTAAGGCTTACAGTTTTTGGAACCACTGGTAACAAGGTTAACAGCCTGAGCTCAGAGTCAGGTGCTGGGCCTCATCTGAATCCCTGCTGGGCGGGATGTCCCCCAGGAACTCCCACTCTCTGGGGCTAGAATACTGCTGGAGCTGGGGAGCAAACATTGGCACAGACTTCAGGAGTAGAACTGCAAGATGCTGGAGGTCCAGGGGCAGCCCACTGTGTGAACAGAGTAAGGGTTCAGGGTCAGACCTGAGATGGAATCCCAGCTCTGCCACTTACAGACTGTGTAACACGGGAGACTTGCTTAACCTCTCTGAGCCCCAGTTTCTTCATCTGTAAAATGGAAAGAATAATACTACATCATGACGGTGTTATTATAATGACCTATAGAGCTATTTTGAGGAATAAACGATTGAGTGAGATTATGTATGTAAAGTGTCTGATAGCTCCCACGAACTCCATAAAGGCTAGCTTCAAACCCCTCCCCAACTTCACACCCCACTCTCCCACCCACCCAAAGGGGTGACTTAGACCTCCCACCTACCCCCTCTAGTTGCTTCCACTTAAACTCTTCCCTATGATGAATAAAAGTGGCATCCAGTGTATCTCACTGCCTAGCATACTGCCTGACACACAGGAGATACTCAATGAATAATTTTTGAATTAATTGATTAGTTAATTAAATAATGGATATGGATGGTATCCTGGCCAGCCCTGGGCCTGTTTGTCCATCCTCCAATCCATTCCTTACCTTCTCTTGCTCAACTTTCTGTCACGGGGAACGGACCCCTGCAGGTTACATGTCTCAGTCTCTCTTATCAGCTGGCTTCTGGCTGCATTTGGCCAATGACATGAACTAGTGGGAGGTTGGAAGGCAGGAGAAAAGAAGAAGCCAGGGTATTTCTCCCCCTCTGTCCCACTCACAGGCGCCTTCTTTAGAAGCCAAGGAAGATCCTCCTTTCCTCCAGCTCCCCCCAGAGAAGCCCACTGTGGCCCCAGTTTCCACAGGGGGCCCCAGCCCTGAGTTCTGGCAACTCTACCTCTTTCCTCCGTCCCTCCAGCCTCTGAGTTCTGGCAGCCCTGCCTCTTCCCTCTGTCCCTCCAGCCCTGGGGAGATAGTGTCTCCTTCTTGGTGCTTATATCTGAGTTGCTTCACCCTCCTCTGTTTTGCTTCTCAACTCTTCCATCTCCTGGGTAGCCACTTCTCTGTCATTGATTCCCTCTGCTGTGTACACTTGAAGAAGTTTCTAATATCCTGCTTAGACCTTTGGAAGCAGGAGTATCTGACCTCAGAGTTAAGAGAACCCCACTCTTCCAAGCTCCACCATCCACTGGCCATGTGACCAGTGAGTCCTTGTAAGCCTCAGTTTCCTCATTTGTAACAAGGGCTAAGAGCACCCATCCTCCTTCTCTCCCAGGATCATTGTGAGAGTCCAATGAGCTGAGCCATTCATACATTTACAGAGTACTTGTTGAGGACCTGCCCCACGTGGAGGTACAGAGGACGGGTCAGGAAACACAACAAATAACGTCCTTGTTCTCAGGGGCTTCCAGTCAGGAGTACTAGCTGAGCTTATAAACTGCAAAGTGCTGTATAAGGCTAACAGGATAAGCTGACCTGACCTCCTTGACCCCTGGGGACGCTTGGGGATACCCAGAGTTCTCCAGCCCGCTTGCTGAGAACCCCACTCATGCCCTAGAGTAAGGTGGGCTGGCCAGTGGTTGCAGCGACATCGGTGCTGTGTGCCCAGTGACCTAGCCGGCAAGTTGAGCCTCTCCTGCCAACCAGACCCAGCCGGGTGTTGCATTTGTGTGTGTCTATTAGCATGTCGGAGCATGCTTTAATTAATTGTAAAGGATTAGCCTGATTCTTCCGCTGTACTAGGTTTTTTTTAATGGTTTTTATTTGGCATTATTTGAAGTAAGTGTACGATCGACTAAATCCTGCAAATCTTGTTTATGTCTAGATTGTGTTTGAAGTGGTATTCTCTGTCACACGATCTTTAGTTATTGATGACCTCTTTTATAATGATTTAGTCAGCTTCACTTGAATGGTAGTATTGATAACCATATGTGGCCAACAATCTGTTTACAACAAGACTCCAAGAAGCAAAAGAAAAGCAATTTGTGCCCATGTGGAAAATAAGTAGATTTGCCTTTTTTAAGCAAGCTTGGAAATGGAGCACATTAATTCCAATTCAACACTCCTTGCAGCCCGAGTGTTTTCATATGGTGTCTCTTGCATTGTGCTGTGGAGAAAGTATTTCCAGCCCCATTTTAATGACAAAGTTACCAGGACTTAAACAAGCAGATTGAGTACCTACCTACTTGCCTAGATGGGTAATGACAAAACCAGAATCAGAAGGGCAGGTTAGAGAATAAGCACATACAGGTCCTTTCAGGGCACAGTAATCTCCCTGAGCCTCAACTTTCTCATCTGTAAATGGGCATAAGAACTGAGGGCGGTGCTGGGGGTTAAACGAGAGAATTTGTGCAGAAGTAGCACGATGCCTGATTTGCAGTGGTTAATAAATGGTGGCTCTAAAGGAAGGCAGTGCTCGCCCCTCATCAAAAGCTTCTTCTCACCTGTCTCCTTGTTTTCTGCTCTCTCTGTAGATGACCATTCCCGAGTGAGGTTGCTGGTGTTGGATGGAGACCCACACTCTGACTACATCAACGCCAACTACATTGATGTGAGGGTCTTCAAGGGCTGGGCAGCTGGGGTCCGGGGTTGACAACAGCAGGCTCACCTTCTGTGGCTGACCCCAGTGTCTCCCCCACAAGGTGGACCTCCCAGAACATGTCCAGGGTGGTCTGGCTCCTCTTTGATTGTGTAACTAGTGTAACTCAAGTTGGTTATCCATCTAAAGCTACAGCCTCTTTCAGCCTGGCCGGAGAAGCCTGCTCTGCAGGGCCCCAGGACAACTGCCAGGCTTGTTCATTCAACCGTTAAGTCATTTGTATGTATGTCTATTTGTCCATTCGTTCATTCATTTGAAGATATAGCCATTTATGCAACAAAAATTTAAAAGTGCCTTCTGTATGCTGGATGCTATGGGAACGTAAAGCTAAAAATGCCACGATGTCTATGCTCTAAAACCTTAGCAGGAAGCTAAGCTGTGCACATCAATAATTCCAGGGCAAACTAGAAAGTGGTAAGTGTCATAAGTTCAGATAAAATGCTGCAGGGATTCAGAGGTGGGGGAAGAAATCACTTCTTCCATCAGGAATGCACAATGTGATGTGAACCAAAGCTTCAGGCACAGGTAGAATTTAAAATCAAAGAGGGGGAAGATGGGCTCTCTCTCTTCGAGAGAACAGCACGAGCCGAGATGTAGCAGCTGGAAGCAGAGGATATGTAGCAGCTCAGTGTGAGGGGAGCAGAGACCATTAATGGGAATAGTGGAAAATGAGGTTGGGGCCACATCTTTGATGGTTTATGATCAAACCTAGGAAGTTGGACTTTATCCTGTAGGCAAAAGAAAGCTGTTGAAAGTTTTTGATCAAGGAGGTTACCGGTTCAGGGCTGAGCTTCCAGATGACTTATCTGTCACCAAGGGGAAGAGAGATCAGAGGGAGGAGAGTCTGGAATTAAGAAACCCAATTAGGGAAGGGGCTGCTTCAGGATTTCCGAGCCTATTGAGCAAGGGCCTAAATACAACAGGAGCCGAGCTGAGTGCCCATGGACATGAGAGAGTTTGCAAAGGAGGAGCATTGCCACTGGGGCCGGATGGACATCCCAGCCTGACTGATTCAAGCCAGGCTTCTCAGATCCTCAGCTAGGAGCCCAAAGACCTTGATGAAGTGGCTCAGAGATCCACTTTGGTCCCTCTGACTCCAAAGGGTGTTTATAGACAAGCTATAAACTGCAGGGGCATGCGTTTGAATTCCCCATAATCTAGGCTGAGCCAGATGATTCACTAATTCAGCAAATATTTATTGAACCTTGTGTTGGTCATTTGCCTGTGTGCCCTCAGATCTATTCCTTGTCCTTCCCCACTCTGCTTTACAGGTGTGTGTGTGTGTGTGTGTGTGTGTGTGTGTGTGTGTGTGGTGCAGGGAGGAGAGTGAGCTGACTCTTTCAAAGGAAGCACTGATAGGAGATTGCAAGGTAAGAAGAAGGAAGAAGCCAGTATATTTCTCCTCCTCTCTCACTTCTTTGCATGGCAGCTCCTGCAGTAGCTACATCCCATCTCTGCCTCCGCTTCCATCAAGCAGGCCCATGAGAGTTCTAGGTTGGCCAAGTGGTCGCAGCTCCTGGGCTCTGGCAGCTTCTTTGTCTCCCATTATCCCACTAGTTCTAAGGATGGTCACAGCCTGCTGCTGCTGCTGCTGATCTCTGGGTCATCCCACTGTCCCCTGTTTAGCATTTTTGTTCCCCCATCAGCTATATAACCAACTCCCTATACCGAATTCCCTCTGTGTGAAACACCTAGGGTGGTTTCTAGTTCCCTGTCTGGACCCTGGCTAATGAAGGGCCTACATGTGGTCAGGAACTGGGGCTGGAGCTTCAGCGGAGGTCATGGTCTCTGTCACTATGGCCCTTCTGAGAAAGTTCACAAGGACATGGCTGGTTCAGAATAGCCTATCTCCGACCTGACGCGAAACAGTTGAGCATTCACTCATCATGCCTTCAGCTTTTCTTTCATGCATCTAGTATTCATTTCACAAACACTGAACAGATCCTCCACAGCGTGCTGGAAATACAGACCTTAAAGGGGACTCGAGTCTGCTCAGAGAGTCAGATAAGAAAAGAGACCCTCTGAGAGCAGGGGCTACAGGAACACATAGAAGAATCAAGGCCTCGAGGTGGGGGCGAGTGGTCCGTGAAGTTTTCCTGGAGGAGGTGACACCATGCTGCCTTAGCCAACAAGTAAGAATCAGCCAGACGAGAAGGATGGATAGTAAATGAAGAATTAGTGATCATTTGTCATTTGCAAACATTACCTTAACTAGTACCACAACCTCACAAAGTAAGCGTCATTACTACCCATTTCCAGATGAGTAAGCTGAGGCTCTCAAGGACAAGTAACTTATCCAGGCTCACACTGCTAAGAGGTGAGGGAAGAGGGAGCAGGAGTCTGAATCAGGGATGCCTCCCCCACCATGCCCTGCTGGTTTTAATAATAATAGTAAAGCAATGAGGACAGCCAGTGGCTCTAAATGAGTCACTCTTGGACACTATGGTGGGTGGTTTTCAATGAGTCAGTTTATCAAGACCTGTCAATGGCCCTCCAAGGTAAGATAATCACCCCCATTTTCCAGATAGCGAAGCTGAGGTTTAAAGAGATTGCAAAGCTTGCCTAAAGCCGTGCAGCTGATCAGCAGCAGAATCAGGCGAGGAACCAGACCTGAATGACTCCCAGCCCAGGGCTCTTCCTCCAACCCTCCCCACCTTCTCCCAGACACACCTTGCTCCCAGCACTCAGTGGGGACTCGATCAGCACATGCTAAACCAGATTGAGTTGGTTCCTTCCATTTCTCCTTGACCTTGTCTACAGCTGAATGGATGTGGCAGCCCTGAGGGCGATGGTCCATGCAGGGTCTGTGGCCTGAGTTGCCATACCTGGCATTTGTTGTCTGAGTAGTAACCTCCAGTAAAAGTCACTTTCCAGGACAGACGCTCAATCCAAAGTTGAGTAAGCATCTGAATGCAGTCGGAGCCGAGACGCACTTTAGTGTTTTATAAGCAACAAATGAAATTGCCTGAAATGCAAGTGAATCTCTGCAACATCAGTGCTAATAACGCCTCCCATTTCTATCAGGTTCTATCATTACAATGTATTCTGCAAGTCTTTAAGGATAAGAAACCAGCGGTCAATGTTAAGAGCCTTGCCCAAGGTCACACAGCTAGAATCCACTTCTCTGCCCAGCTAGGACACACCACAGCCTTCTCCCTCTCTCTTTAAGTAGATTGCGTGGACAAGCAAACAGCCTCTGCTAGATGCTATCTTAATATCTGCCACTGAACTCTGTGCTGGATCTCAATGGTTAGAGTCAAGGGCTCATGAGACCAAAGTCATGAATTCAGTCCTTGTAGAGCCTGTTGAATCCAGGCCTTTCTGCTTACTGGCTTTATGATTTTAGATAAATTAGTTGCACGTTCTGATATCTGTAAAATGGGATAATAACACTACCCCACAAGAATGTGATAACTGATGTAAAGTATCTATCTCTCAGGGTGCCACTTGGAAACAGAGGCTCACTCAAAGGGAGGAACAGAGGAAAGTTTAATAAGGGTGGGAAGAGGATTAAGGGAATCTGACAGGGTGGGGTGCGGTATCCCCAGGCCAGCAACTTCAGGGAGCTCCAGAGTTAGAGAGGGAGAGAGTAACTGTAAGGAGAGGGCTGCCTGATAGGAGCTGTAGCCTTTGATAGAGAGTCAAGGCTGACCCATGGTGACCTGACGGGGGAGATCTCAAAGAACACACACCCCAACCTCCCCATGGCATGTGAGCTCCTGCTTCTGCTCCCCACTGACCCAGCCAACTAGAAGCCAGAGGGCATGGAAGCCCGTGGTGTAGTCCATACAGGCCAGCCTCCCATGGCACAAAGCAAAGCATGGAAGGGAAGAGAGGGCCAACAGAGGGACAGAGAAGACACCAAGGACAAGCACCTCCTAGCACAGTATTACCAATATGGGATGGAGGGCAGGGGATTCACACTAGTTGTGAACCTATCATCTGCTCCAGCAAAGTTAAAATTCCTGGGGTCGCTATGGGGATTCCCTGCAAGACACACCCAACAGAGCTCTCTAGGTCCTCACCCTTTTGCCCTGGTCTCCACCCCAGCTGAAATCCTCCTGAGTCCCCATAGAGCTAACTGCCCACACTAGAATCATTTATCCACAACTGGATCTGGACGATCCATTAAAACGACCCCATTTGGATAATGAGCTGGATGGGGCCAGCCCTGTCTGTGCCTCCAGAGGCCATGGTTCTGCTACTGTCTGAACCATCCCACTGGCGGCTTTGTTTGCACACCCGAGAATGTATTGGCCACTTGAATCTGTTATAAATTACCAGTCTGGAAATAAATATCGCATCTGGGTCCCCAGTAAGTAACAGATGCATGAGTGCAGAGTGAGATAAATGCGTTTTGGATGCAAACCTCTTTCCATTGCTCACAGACAGATGGAGGCAGGCCCAGTGCTGGTTTGCAGTCGAGCTGCGTGCTGTGTAGGTGGGACTTAAATGAACTCAAAGTTCTTTTAAGGTTAGGAAGTTTCCTGTACCAGCTCTTGGCAAATCCCCAGAGGAGCCCCAATTGAGCAATACGTTTCCTTTTATCTCCAGTGCTGAGGAGTTGCGTGGTTAGAATGTTTTCTCTTTGGGGACTGCATGGGTTCTTGGAGGCCAGAGGGGGTCTCTTTGCTTAGATGCAGTGTGCTGTGTGCACAGGCACACAGTATGCATACATTCATTCATTTGATATGCATTTATCAAGCCTGATGGCCTGGGCTGACTTCTCTGTGCTGGGGACACAGATGAACAAGCCAGAGACAGTCCTGCTCTGTTGGAGGTCTCATTCAACTGGAGAAACAGACAATAAGCATGTAAATATACAAAGAACATTATGCCATTTGGTGATAAGTATGCTAAAGAAAAAGAAACCAGAGAAAGTGGAAATAGGTTGACAGGGTGGTGAGGGAAGGGCTCCCTGCGGAGGGGACTGACAACCAAGCAGAAGGCTGGATGGAGGGAAAGAGCAAGCCTGGGTGATCTGGGGACAGAGTAGGCACAGGGAATGGCCAGTGCTGAGACTCTAGATGGAAACACGGCTATTCTTTCTGAAGAGGAGCAAGACAGCCAGTGAGCCATGGGAGAGGGGTGAGAAATTGAGGCTATTCTGAAGGGATGAAATGGGAATAACAGGGATGTCAAGATGCCCACCCTAGGCTTAGGAGGCCAATGCAACCACCACCTCAGAGAACACTTCTCTGGCCTCCTTGACTGAGTCAGCTCCCCGTGGGAGCTCCAAAGAGCCGCACATCTTCCCCTGGGGAGCCCTTATCCCAGTGAGTTGATGTCTGTAAGCTGCTCAAAAGCAGAGCCCACATCCATCTGGTCGACTTTTGTATTTCCAAGTGCCTTGTACACGGTACTACATGCTCAATTAATACCTGTAGATTGAATATTGAATGACTGAGCGAACAATTAAATGAAAATAGTGAACCCAAGTCATCTCATCCCACAACTGGAATGGGAATTTCTTGCTCAGAATTTCATCTCGTTGACTTTCAAGCACATTAGAATCTTCCAAATCAGTTTCCTCCAGAGAGTCTTTTGTCTTCCAGCCTGTGCGTTGAGGGAGTGTCCCAACCTCACCTCAGAGACATATTCATGCATGTATGCCACCAACCAGCCTCTCCTGAAAACTGCACCCACTCTGGGTGGCAGGTCCCGTGGCCCAGGAGGAGAAAAGTACAAAAACTTCTTGCAGCAGCTGCTGTAAGTGCATTAATCGGGCACATGCAAAGCCCTGCAGGCCCGCTCGGGAGGAAGGAGGTATCAGTTGAAGTGCAGTGTGGGGAAGCTGGGACACGGGGCGCGTGGGAGGGGATGGAGAGGGACGACTGGAAATAAGGAAATGAGGCTGGAGACAGACGATTATTCCCCAGCTAAGGCATTTCGATGTTATCCTGCAGGCAATGGGGAGCCATTGCAGGCTTTTAAGTGGGGAAATACCATAATCAGATGTGCATTGGGAAATTCGCTCTGGCAGAAAACAGGTGGGCTGTGGGACCAGACTGGAGGCAGGGAGGTCAGCAAGAGGCTGGTTCCGTGGCCCTGGTCAGGGAGGTTGAGGGCTGTGAGGGGTGATGATGAGGACAGCAGAAGAGGGTGGACTTGAGAAAGCGCACCTTTCCAGGCTCTAGGAGACTCCTTTCTATTCCCAAACCTACTCAAGAAAACGTCCAGAGTCCAATTCTTCCTGTGAGCTTGGGAAGCCTTGTCCATCTTGACTTGGAGGAACAGATCACTCTTCCTACCTCTCGTCTGCTTCCTACCTCTGTCACAGAGGAGGGCTCTTACCACATTCGTGTGCAGAGGGGAGAGCGTGGCTTACCATTTCAGGGTCCCCCTAGTGGCCGGCATAGACTTTTAGTTGTGGTAGGCGCTCAATAAATCTTTGCCAAATAGACAATAAAATAATAACAATAGCAAAGATATATACGTTAAATCTTAGAATAGTGCCTGGCACCTAGTAACTTGTATTAACTTATTTAATCCCAACAGATATGCTATGATATAAATGCTGATATCTCCATTTAATAGCAAAAAATCAATTGAGGGACAGCAAGGTTAAGTAACTTGCCCCAGACCACACAGCCTTTGAGGGCAGAGCCAGGATTTAAACCCAGGCAGTTAGGTCCAGAGTCTATGCACATAGCCACCCTGCATTGCTGCCTTTCTAGTTGGTTTGTGAGCCGCTGGTTTATTGGGCATTTGCTCTGAGTCTCACACTGTGTGAGGCTCCATGGGAACTTTTTCTTAAACTTAGGGGTAGTGTTTGTCTTCAAGGAGCTGACAACTTCACTAGAAAAGATAGGACCACTCAAACAAAGAGTTTAGATGGGGTTCTTGATTCATATGTGGTTAATCCAACAGTTCTGGCCTTGGGCTCATACAATCAACCCAGGCCTGACTAGAGTATGTTTAGGAATTAGGAGGTACCTACTAAATATTTATGGAGAAAGTGGAATGAGGGAGAGAAATGTACAGGGTACTCCAAAACTAGTCTTTGAATCAGAAAATGGATCCAGAACTTCACAGATGCCATGTCTGTTTCACCGTAAACCACACAGATGGTCATTCTGGCTTATTTCCTGAAGAAGGGGGCTTTGAGTCAGCTCATCCATCTCGACAGGACAGAAAGACTGATCACCAATGTTAAAGACAAAAATAAATATTCATCCAACTTTAGGACTTATTTTCTCCTAAGATGGTTAAACATAAAGGAAAGTAGATTTCAGGGTTGTCAACCACCTCTCCTCCAATAATACTCTATAGTTATCATCTGTCTTTTTAAAAATTTATCCATTCATTTATTCATTCACTCATTTATTCATTAAATAAATATTAATTACATTCAATGTTACATACTGAATGCAGATCTGTCTCCAAAACTTGAACTTCTATCCAATAGGATATACTTCTCTGTAACAAGAAAGGGGATCCTCCATGTATGCAATGCCTGGGCCAAAGAGAAGGTCACCTTCAACCTCTTCCCCAGTGATTAGGATTATGGAGCATTAGAGATACCCCACCCCAGAGCACAGCAGGCCTGTTGGAACACTCTGAAATGTACAGGGAAATCAGAAACTGGTCTCTGAATTAGAGAGTGGCTTTATCAGTCTCTAGGTCACACCTACACAGGGTCCTTCCCGATGAACAGGACTAATTCCAAGCCCATCTATGTTGCACAGAGAGGCAGTGTGGTTTCACTCCCAATTTTCTTTTTCTAACTGTTGGTAATGCAAAGAGCCAACAATGCAATGGTTTTCTTCTTTCAGGTGCCCTACAGGGCTTCATGCAGTGTTCTGCATATAGTCATGGCTCAGGAAAGACTTTTTGGGGGGTGATGTCCCACCAAAACCTGAAAAGTCTTTCTCCACTTCTTTCTGGGTGCAGGGGCATGAGTGATGCCCATGCAGTCTTTGCTCCCAGTCCACTAGCTCCAAGGCAAGCTGGCATGGGCACCTCACAAGTAACTATAATAATAATCATTTAGTGATTTACTCAGTGCTTGATGTGTATTATCTTATTTAATCTTTGTCACTTCTCTGGGAAATGTCTAACGCTATTCTCACTTTGCCTGTGAGAAAAACATGTCTTGGAAAGGATAAGCTATTAATATTATGCTGTTTGAAACCTTTGACTGGAGGCTTTTCACTGTGCTTTTCTCTTGTTATCCAGGGGTACCATAGACCTCGGCACTACATTGCAACTCAAGGTAAGCACTCTCCTTTTCCTCTAAAGGGCCCTTGCCCTTCATTGGAGGAGAGGAATGAGCTACGGGCAAAGAAGTCACATAAGAGTAGGGCTGGAGAGTTTCCAGAGGTCCTTGAGATTGTTCATTTGTTTCTTTGGGAAGGAAGGAGGTGACAGGTTCACCTATAGTGGGGAGGGACATGAGTAAGAGAGGAAGGAGGTGTCATTAGAAAATAATCAGGCAGGATGGACCAAGAGCATCAGCCTCAGGCATGGGCCATCAATATCTACCATCCAGAACTGGAGCGGTCGGTGCCTTATCTCCTCAATGGGTGTGTGCCCAGAAGAGAGAAGCAGCCAACTGTCCTAGAAAGCATCTCGCCAGTATGTTTTCAGAAGGCTTAGTATTGATCATACCTCTCAAACCCTTCTGGGAGGAAATCCTGTGGATAATTATATATGTGGACAGTGACTTATGTGTAAGGATTCTCTTCACCGTGTCATCTATAACAGGAAAAAAGTGGGAAATCTTAAATGCCCGACAACTGGTAGATTGATTAAATAAAGTGTGATACTTCCATATTACAGAAAATTATGCAGCTATGAAAAATGTCATGCTTGGTAAGAATTGTTAAGGGCATGGGAAAATGCATGTAATATATATGATGCTTATTACAGTAAATGCCTACATATACATATATTCACAGAAAAACGGCATTGAAAATTTTATATCAAATGCAGGTATGACTCTTGTAATTTTAAAAATGATGACTGCCCAAGACATTGAAAGAGGAATTTCCCGGAAAATTACTTTGGACTCTGAGATCCTATCTCCAATTTCTTATCTACTTTTTTTCCTCCTTTCTGTTTTTGCTCTCAGCGTCTGGCTCCTGGCAGTTCTCTGTCCTCCTACCTTCCACACCCCAATTTCCTTCCTGTCTCTCACTGAGATTCTGCAGCCCAATTTTTGAAAATTCCCTTAAGCTATATTATTAACCTGTAATATAGTCCAGATAAGGTGAAGGGTCAGCAGAAAAGTGGGGCTAGTGAAAAGGGTCTGAGCAGAAGGACAAGAGAAGGAAGCTGTCGGCATTTCCCATGGATGCTGCAGACTTTGCAAGTTTGGAATGTGGCTTTTGTTATCCATACTCCAACTTCACATGCCTCAGGCCCCAGTGTCAGTTACTCGAGTGTCCCAGTGAGGATCACCTGGCCTCACTCTTGCTCACCTGGGTGGAGCCTTGACTGACCAACCAGCCAGGACAGCCTCTTGGCTGCTTCCTGAACTCACAGTCTTTGATCCTGTCACCTTCTCTGTTGGCAGGTCCAATGCAGGAGACTGTAAAGGACTTTTGGAGAATGATCTGGCAGGAGAACTCGGCCAGCATCGTCATGGTCACAAACCTCGTGGAAGTGGGCAGGGTAAGCCCCTCTTGCAGTTACCTGGATAGAGGATGCTGGCATTGCAATCCTGAGCATCTCTCTGTTCTGTGCATCGTGCCAAGTGCCTCCTATTCAATATTTCACCCTCACAGCAACCTACAAGAAAGAAATCCCCCTCCTATTTCATATTCTAGGAATTTTCTTTCCCTTCAAATCCCCTCATCCCTTTCTTCACCCTCACTCTCCGTTGATAACGTCATCTCGTACAGTTTGAGGAAATTAAAGCCATCAGATGTGAACTCTCTCATCTTCACCCCTACTTGTATCTACAGCCATCTTCTCATTCTTCCTCTCTATTATCAGGTTGAACCGTAAAAAGTGGCTGTTTTTGTTGACCCCAAATGATAGAATATTGGCCATTTCTTATGGCTCAGCCTCATATGATGAATGAAATGACTTTTCCCCTTTCAAATGTAAGCCTGGTGCCTTACAAAACAGATTCTGCTCGAGAGTTTTCTCATCTTCCCCCCTCACTTGAAAAATAAATCTATTTCTCATTGCTAGATTATTCCCCTCAGCATACAAACATGCTGAGTACCTTGCCTCTTAAAAAGATAGAACAAGCAAACAAAGCTGATTCTCTTGTCCCCACTTTTCTGCCAAATTCTAAAGACACACACAGGCTCTGTTTCTTCAACCCAACATAGTGAGATCATCACCCACTCCATTCCACCCATAGTGATACCGTCAATATTACCAGCATCCTTCATGTTGACAAGTCCAACAGCCACTTCTCTCTTCTCATTGTACTCAACCTTCAGCAGCATTTGACCATGTGCTACCTGCTCTTCTTCCCCTGACCCCTAAACCTTCATATTCTTCAGGGTTCAGGCCTTGGTCTCCCCCTCTGCTCTATCTCGACTCTCTCCTCCGTGGTCCTTAGCTACTCCTAGGGCTTAGAAATGGGACTGCAATTCTCAGCTTGCTTCTGCCTACTTGGTAAACTGTGGCATGTGGGTGGGTGGGCTGCTGGGTTTAGAGGCAGGTGCACGAACAGCAGACTTAAGAGGGCCTCTCTCCTTATCACGTGAGCTAACTAAAGAGTGGGCAGGTAAGTTTTTGTCTTAGCAAGAGTCAGCTAATCCATGAAAATAGAGTCCTGGCCTCCAGGATCATGGGAAACAGAGAATCTGGGCCGTCAGTCGTAATCCAGGAAAAAGGGATGGAGACCTCATGACCTCATAGGAATTCAGGGCCAGGAGAGACTTTATCCATGAGCCCACTCTTTTCTAGTCCTTTCCCCAGTTTTACAGATGAGGAAACAGACCCAAGGGAGTGGAGTAACCACCCTGAAGTCACCCAGCCAGAACCTGGCCGTGATCTCTCACTCTTGACTCTCATTTTAGTGCCCATGGTGCCTCCACTCAGGACTGCTCCCCAGGGACAGAGGCCCAGGGTGCGGCTACTTTGGACAAAAAGGCCAGCCTAGGATATAAGAATTCAGAGGCAAATGCTGTAACATATCCTACATTGGAGACAGATTCCCCTGATGGATGGATCCTGAATCTAATTTGGATTTGGGGAGGAGACAGGAGAGCAATCTCTTAATGGAACTCCTGCTAGGAGCCAAGCACTGTGCCAGAGGCTTATTGTGCATCACTCCATTTTCTCTCCCAACAATTGTATGAGGCAACGTTGCTGGTAATTATTCAGACGGCCTGCCTCTGCATCCTGGCTCCATCCCTCAGTAACAGTTGACCTTGAGCAATTTTCTTGGCTTCCCTGTGCTTCTAATTCCTCATCTGTAAAATGGGGATGATGATAGTATCTATATCTACTTCATAAGATTGTGGTGATAGTAATTAAACTAATACATGTAACGTGTTCGTAGAAGACATAGTAAGCAGTGTTAGACATGGTAAGCAGTCAATAGTGTTAGCTATCATTATTAATAGGAAGCTGAGGCTCAGAGAGGTTTTAGCACTTTCTGGAAGCTACACAGCAACTGAGTGTTAGATCCAAGTGATGCATCCGTTTGCCTCCAAAGCCTGTTGTGCTATGCCAGCATTTCCCTAAGTGGGTTCCATGGGATGCTAGTCTGCAGGTTGCTTAGTGAGCAGAGGGTTCCATGGTTAAATACGTTTGGGAAATGCTGCGTACTCTTTGCCCCTTTTGGAGAGTCATAAAACACATTAGCCTGAGCACATGAACTGAGCTGAGTGGTCCTGTAGCAAAGCGGCCTGTTTAACTTTGTTTAATCCAGCATTTCCCAAACTCATTTGACCACAAAACCTTTTTTTGTTTGTTTTTTTGTTTCTTGTTTTTTTATCTAACACCTATTAGCACCCAGCGGAACACACTGTGGGAAATGCCACTCTGGGCCGCGCGGCGTCCCCCGGAATGGTAATGCTTTTGTTCTTTTAAGGGGAAAACAATGATGATCTCTTCTTCCTCCTGTGGACTGTGGCTTAGAGTCAAACGTGGGATTAGCTTGTTCGTAGCGTCTGCACCCACCGCCCGTGCAGAGAGTGGTTGCACAGACTTCCCTTTGAGGCCAGCACTTGCTGTCCTTTCCCCAGCTAAGAGCCTTCGCCTTCCAGCCCCCGAATACCACTTGTTAATAATGTCCCCTCCCAACCACTTCTGCTTCCACCTCCTCACTATATCCCAGCTTTTATTCTCATCTCTGCTCAGCTAACGTGACTCAGCTGTCCCAGCCCTGATAGAACAGAACAAGGACCCAGCCAAAAGTGGAAACTGGCCACTGACCTTGGACAAATCGCCAAACCTCCAGACTTGAGTATTATTTTCATCTATACAATGGGGCCAACACTACTTGCCTGTCTCACCTAGATCTATTTGATCACTTAGTGTGATAATCGGTTTGAAAATTGTATGGAGCTCTGCAAAAGAAGGTACTACCATTATTCTTGATGGCTCCAGTTCCTCTGGGACTGAGCTTGGCCCTGTGCACTTTGCTGATCCCTGGCCAGATGAGAACCCCTTGGACTGAAATTCCACCGAAGTAGCCCTTGGGTTTATTTGAACGGGAAGACCAGATGAAGCTGCTGTTCACCCTCAGCCACCTGCTCATACGTCCTCATCTCTGTCCTTTCTCACAGGTGAAGTGTGTGCGCTACTGGCCAGATGACACAGAGGTCTACGGAGACATTAAAGTCACCCTGATCGAAACAGATCCCCTGGCAGAATATGTCATACGTACCTTCACAGTCCAGAAGGTAAATTTCCCTGTGGCTGTTGGCAGCCTGTCCACTAGGCAAGCCGGCTTGTTTGTTCATTCAGGATGCACGGTGAGCAAGGGTCTGCTCTGTGCTCATTCTGTGCTTGGCATCAGGGAGAGGTCAGCAATCAAGTTAGATGTGGATCCTGCTCCAAAGGATCTCACCTTTAGCAGAGGGACAAACAGAATTCAACAGACAAATAAATGGCATAATGACGCATGGTGGTAAAAGCCACAAAGAAACATGCCACCAGTGGAGACAGGAAGATGAGGGGGTCAGAGAGAGCCTCCTGGAGGAGGAGGCATTTAGGCAGACAAAGAAGGATGAGAAGCAGCCAGCCAAGGGAAGAGCGGCAGGGATATCCTCCCAGGCAGAGGGAAAGAAACGTACAGCATCGAGAGGAAAGAAGATTCTTGATGTGTTCTAGGCCTGTGGTTCTCAACTGGGGGTGGCTTTATCCCACAAGGGACATTTAGCAATGCCTGGAGACAATTTTAGCTGTCCAAACTGAGGAAGGAGGGATGCTACTGGCATCTAGTGGGTAGAGGCCAGTGATGCTGATAAACATCTTACAATGCACAAGATGGCCCAGCCCCCAGCAACAAAGAAAGATCATGTCCAAAATGTCAACAGTGTTGGGGTTGAGAAAGTCTGGTCTAGGTGTGGAAAGGAGGTCAGGGTGGCAGGAGTTGGATGAGCAAGAATGAGATAGCAAATTATTATTATCATTTATAATTTAGTTATTATTGAATCATTACTGTTATAATGATAATTAACATTTATTGAGCACTGACTAAACCGGGTGCTTTTCTAAGTGCTTTGCGTAACTTAACTCGTTTAATCCTCCCAACAGCCCCTTGAGGTAGGCACTATTATTATTCCCATTTTACAGATGAAAAGAGTTAGGCACAGAGTGTTTAAGTCCCTTGTCCGAAGTTGCCCAGGTGCAAGGTGGCTGGACCAGGAGTCCCACCTCAGCCACTGACCTGAAGCTCATTGTCACTCCCACCACACCATAGCTGCCATTTTCTACAACAGTGGCATTAATGGACCAAGCGGCCACAGGCCTGAGGATGCAGAAGGCCTGGGGCCTCACTGCCTTGAGAGCTGTGCCCTTGAGTTTGATGGGTCCTCATGAAGGTCAGAGCAGGCACGTGCACAGGGCCGTTCCTGCGAGCATGGTTGAGTGCAGGACACACTGCTCCCAGCAGCTCGCCCTTCAACCCCCATGCTCCTGAAGGCCTGCGTCCTGAAGACCCAGGAGGGAAGAGCAACCCTCCACTCTGAGGAGGAAAACAACAAGTACATCCATGTGATCTTAGATTGGGTTCCTTAGAAGGAGAGGCTGAGACAAGGATTCAGGTGCACATGGAGTATCAAGGGAGCACTCTCAGGAGAAGCTTGTAAGAGATAGGAAGAAGCAGGAGAAGAAGGGGGAAGGGGCCAGGCAAGGACAGAGTCTCCAGAGAACTCTAGCCTAGGCCTGATCCACGGGGGCCTCCGGAGCATAAGCCACAACACAGATTGGCTCCCTTGAGGCAACAGGGCCAGACTTTTGCACCATCATGTCAATCAGCCCAGTGACTGTGGACCAGCCAGTGAAGGGCAACCTCTAGGGTTAGCTGGCTCCTGTCAGCTGAGGGTGCTTCTCCAGAAAAGGGGGCATGTATGAGTCACTAGCCATCAACACTCCTACAGCTAAGGTCTGGGACTCAGCGCAGCAAAGAGGATCTGAACAGGACACTGATCTTGTCTACTGCACACACAGTTAGTACAGGAATGAGAGGAATGACTGGGGACGTGGTGGCCCTTCTTGGGCCTCGGACCCTGAGCAGGGAGGCCTTGCAGAATTGCAGCCAGCCCAGCGTATTGAGGAGTCTGTAGTTCTTTCTCCGAGTGTCATCTTGTTTTTCTTCCAAACCATCACAAGGGAAGCTATTACTCATGAGAAGACACCCTTAGAAGACCCCACGGGTCTCGGAGGATTAGTTCAACGTGGCCAGCCTCTCCACAGCACACGGGCGGGCGCTCAGCAAACAAGGCCCAGGTTATTAGCTCCAGATCGGTTCCCAAGATAGAGACCCAGAAATAATAAACAGGAAGTGTTGTCTGCCCTTGAAGAGAGCGCAGTCCCATTGGGTAGAGAGGGCTCTTGATAAACAGTCACAGCGCAGGTGGTGAGGGCTCAAACAACAACTCCCAAGGCTGAGCTGATGTGGAGGATGGAGTGAAAAGCTCCAAGTATTCTCGAAGCTGTTTTCTCTTCTCCTGCTTCAGTGTCTTAATCTAGGCCTTTGTTCACTCCCACCTGGACTTCGGCAGCAGCACCTCCTAACAGGACTCTCTGCCTCTGGTGTTGCCCCCTGTCTTCCTTTGGATTTCTGAGAAGCAGAGCCTGAGGCAAGGATTTGGGTGCCCTTGATGGTGTGTTGAGGGAGAGCTCTGAAGAGTAGGGGAGTGAGTCTGGCAGGACAGGGCAGGGGAAGGAGCCAGCATGGGTGCCTCAGCCTGATGCCACAGGGAGCTCTGGGGCACAGAGCTGATCCCATCTTGAGGCAAGGGGGTCTTTTGAACCCCCATTAGGGTAACCCACCATCCTGGTTTGCCCAGGACAATCCTGGCTGTAGCATTGAAAGTCCCACGTCCTAGGAAACCCCTCAGTCCTGGTCTCTCTAACTCTCTCTCCATCACTGAATGCCAGCTGCCCACCCCCACCCCCACCCCCACGGGAGGTGGCTCCTGTTCAGCTGAGAGCAGTTTTCTGAAGAAGGGGGCAACAGAGAGCTGCCTGCAGCCGAGACTCAGTAGCGGGGGTGGGGGGGGCGGTGCACTGACTCAGAAGCAGGGATTTGGCTGGGCGCCAACCATGTCCTCTACACGGCTGCCCAACACACCCACCCAAATCCATCCTCCGCAGAGCAGCCGCATGGTCCTCCTGAAATGTAAGTCTGACGATGCACTGCCCCGTCTGTGCAGCCATCTGTGCAGCCTCCTCAGAGCTGCCCAGTGCCTCTGGGACAAAGTCCAAGGGCCTTAAAGTGGGATTGAAGGCCTTCCAGGAGCCAGCACCCACTCGGCCTCCCGCTCCCAGTCCCGCTGTCCCTCTGCACCCGTCTTCTACCGTCCTCTGAATAGTCCTGGGCTGCTTGTGAGTCTGTGCACGCGTCTTGCAAAGTCCCATCCCCATGCCTTTGCCCGTGCTGTCCCTCTGCCTGAGAATCGCTCCATCTCTTCAACTGGGTAGTACTCAGGCATCCATGTATCATAATGGTTAGGAGTGCAGACCATGGAGCCTGACAGCCGGGGTTCAGACTGTAACTTTACATCTTACTAATTGTGTGACCTTGGGCATGTTACTTAACCTTGTTTAGCCTCAATTTGCTCATCCATAAACTGGAGATAACAATATGAGGATTAAATGAGTTAGTACATTGAAGTATTCAGAAGAGCGACTGGCACAGTCGATGCGTAATAAATTTTAACTATTATTTTCACTATTAATATGTTTCAAGACTCAGGTCAGGCATCACCTCCTCCAGGAAGCCTTCTCTGATTTCTCCTTTCCCCAGATGGGATTAGCTGACACTCCTTTATGCACTTTAACAGAATTATCCACTTAAGAGCCTGCCTCCCTCACTAGACCATGAGCTGTTGCAGGAACAGTGACTGTGGCTTTTCTTTCCTCCTTCCTAGTGCCTAACACAAGGCTGGGCACAGATAACCCTCAGTGACTATTCTTTAACTGAAAGAATGAACCATCAGACAGTCTTCCTATTCAGGGCTCTCTCAATATCCACAGGGGATTTGTAAGTAGAAAAAGTGGGTGAGGGACCTGCATAAGCAAAGGCTCAGAGGTGTGACCTGACCATGGGATAGTCAGAGAATGGCCCCGTGGCCTGGCGGGTGTCTATGTGAGGGGCGCTGAGAGGGGACAGGGGCACCGCAGAGCCCTAGGCCCCACTGCCCCCATCGGTCAGAGAAGCTTTGCTTTTATTTGTTTCCTATCTTATAATTCTAAGTAAGAATCTAATTAATAAAGAAGTCTGCTCTTTTGTTTTAATTTGAAAGCCATGCAGACTGTACGTACAGCACTGGGAAACTGGAGGACCCCAGGTCTCAGCCACTGACGGCCTCTGTTCCACTGGAAGCAGTTTGAACTTGGTGTTTAAGGCCAACACGTCTCTGAATCTGTTCTGCTGAATATAAGTCCCATAAACCCTATCAAAAGAGGGTCCTCTAGGGGCCAGCCCCTTGGCCTAGTGGTTAAAGTTCCATGCTCTCGGCTTCAGTGGCCCAGGTTCGTGGGCTCGGATCCTGGGTATGGACCTACTCCACTCATCAGCCATGCTGTGGAGGCATCCCACATAAAAAGTAGCAGAAGATTGGCACAGATGTTAGCTCAGGGCGAATCTTCCTAACAAAAAACAAAAATGGAAAAAAAAGCTCCTCTGGGCAATCACTGTGGGTGTTATATGCCACCTTGGGAATTCAGAATGTATATTAGCACACTAAAGGCTCTGAGAAGTCCTGCAATAAAGCAATCACTTCCACCTTATTGACTTCCAAAGTCCCCAGACGTAACAAATCACAGAACCACTCTATGCGGTAGCCCCTATTCACCCTTTGGGGAGGCTGGCTCCTCAGTGCAGCAGCTGCCGCTCCCCATGGATGCTGGGCAGGCTAAGTGGGGGCAGCAGCTGGAGGAACAGAGGCCCTTCTCTCCTCAGAAAGGCTACCACGAGATCCGGGAGCTCCGTCTCTTCCACTTCACCAGCTGGCCTGACCACGGCGTCCCCTGCTATGCCACCGGCCTCCTGGGCTTCGTCCGCCAGGTCAAGTTCCTCAACCCCCCCGAAGCTGGGCCCATAGTGGTCCACTGCAGGTAAGTGACAGGCCCCCCCCTCTAAACAAGGGGGTTCCTGCAGCTCTGCTCTCTCGAGGAGGGAGATACTGTTTTGCCTGTGACATTTCTTCTTCACCTTAAAGACTCCCCTGCCTGTGTCCCTTATGCTCAGCCCTTTCTGATGAGCCCCAGGTCCCAAGGTCTAACTGCAACAGTAATAGTAGCAGTAGCAGTCATTGTTATTATTGTTAGCCCTGAAATAGGAAAGCCCCCTGGGGAAGTGGGCTTGGCACTGACAGCATCTGCTACAGGTGCACTTGATTCATATCACTTCATTTACTTCTCACCCAACCTTGAGAGGTGGGCGTTATTGTCATTCCCATTCTACAGATGAGAAAAGCGAGGTGCTGAGAAGGTAGACACTGTGCTGGGGCCACACAGGTGTGAAATGGCGGAGCCTGGATCTTTAACCTGCTTTTCTCTGGATGCTTGCCCTCATCTCCTTGACATGGCAGTGGAGTGCCTCGGTGGAAGTGTGCTTCTCCTCATTTCTATTATTTTAAAAATGAATTGCTGGCCTGCAGGGTCCTTAATAGAGAGTAAAAGGACAGCGTCAGCTTCACCTTCTTATGAAGAAGAGACATTTTCAGCTGTGACCTAGAAAGTCACATTGGGAATGAGTGGCATGTCTTTGAATCTTCCTAAGTGGAGATGAACTGTCATGACAAGGGCGTTAAGAATTGGAGGAGGGTGGACATCTGGACCTGAAGGCCAGCTAGCCTGTGTGCCCTTTCCTTCCCAATGCCTCTCATTTCCAATGCGACCTTGGGTCCGGCCTACATGCTGTCACCGGCATGCCGGGCATCTCATCCCCGCCCTGGCGGTGTCCACATCCACCAGGGTCTTGAGTCTGGTCAAGGAGAGGCTCCATAGACTGTAGATGTCTCAGAGCCAGCCCCCTTCTCACACAGCATCCATTCACCCTCCTGCAAGAGCGAGGTGTGAATTAGAAAGCCCAGTTCACAGATGACGCAATTGAGGATTAGGAGGTAATCCTCATCGTACCCCATGGGCTCTTTAAGCATTTTACATGTATTCACTGCTTTATAACACATGACAATCCAAAGACAATAGACCGTTTGCCCCCAAGTCCCACGTCCCAAAGAGCAGCCAGAGCAGGGGTCAGAGAGAAAGGGCCACAATGGCAAACATTCGTCAGCCCCTCCTTGCCTGATGGCTCTGTGTCTCTATCTCCTTTGCAAGTCCCCTGAATGCACCTGAGCAGAATGGTACACCCTCCTGAGGCTCTTCTGAAGATTAGATGGGTTGGCTGGCATACACTAGGTGCCTAAGAGAATTCCAGACATATCATAAGCACTTAAAAATATGACTATTCTCTGCCTCTTAATGTTGTCACCCTCTCCCCAACTATTAATCCTTCAGGACAGGAACCATGTCTTACTCATCTTCATATCCCTTCCCCCAGTCCCAGCATCTAGTGCATAATAGGTGCTCAATAAACATTTATTGAATATAAGTAGCAACCATTCATTGAGAAATTGCTATGTAGCCAGGCACAGGGCTAGGCAATTTATGTGCATTTTGCTTTTTAAACATAATTTCATGCAATTTACATGTATTGTGCTATTAATGCTCCATGGTGGGTCTATTTATTATTATCAGCCTCGTTTTATGGAGGAGGGTATTAAAACCCAAAGAGGTTGAGTTATTTGCCCCAAGTCACACAGCTGATAAGTAGTTGAACCAGGATTTGATTCCAGGGGTCAGATCCCAAATGTGCTTAATTGTTAAATTAATTGATTAAGTGATTAATTGCTACGTGACACTGAAATAAACACAGCTCAATGCTCTTGAGAACCATTCAGGGAGCCGTGTTATACGTGTAAGAAAACAGGCTCACAGGCACCAGGCAGCTTATTCACTGACGGTAGATCCAAGATTCAAAACCGAGGTGGACTGGTTCTTGCCCCTAAAACAGGTCAAGGATGAGACTTCAGAGAAGACATGGATGTGGCTCTTCGTGCTCCTTCCTAGACCCCAAGGCCTGCCTGCTGAGTCCCTTCTGGGAGTCTGGATTGGGGGCAGGGTATACTCTGGGCAAAATAGAAGTCAGACTTAACTCAGTTCAAACCTTGAATGAATCCTCTGCTTCCCATGGGTTTACTTTCCAGATTATCGAGGATGGATTTCTAGGGGTTTGCTTTCCAGATCTCTGTGGGTGATGGTCCCCACTGGCCTATCCTCCTTGGATTTATGGTCAGCCAACATTGCTTTTCCTTCCTATTCCATCACTCTTCCTCTTTGCATTTCCTTTCATTTCCACATTGTGAGACAAAGACACTTGTTTCTATGAAGGAAACAAGATGTGAAAATGCAGCCACAGTGGGCCTCCCTGGTAGTCTGGCCTTCACTTCCAAAACCATGAGCATTTAAGGCAAAGGTTCTTCTATTTGTCTCTGTCCAGCGCCATGATTCTGAAACCCAACATTGATCTTGGAAGGGCTGGCTGGGGTCCATGTGGTCCCATTGAGTTCTTCTGCTGTTTTGTACTTGGTCTGAGATGCTCCTAAAGGAAGCCAGAGGTGATCAGAATCGAGTATGTGTCAGACTTGATACCGGAACAGGGTCTCAGGACCGTCAGCTGCTCCAGTTTACTGAGGCTCCTGCCTTGTGATCCTGGGAAATGGGATCAAGTGGAGCCAAACCCAGGGCTTGGGACATGTGCCTCTAGAGTCACTCTCTGCCTTTGGGACAGTTCAGAGGATCTGGTTTCTGCCCTCTCACTAACTCCTCTCTGTTGTCTCTCATTTCTCCTTCCTTGCTTCCATCCATCAACCCATTTGCTGAAGAAGACAAAAGAAAGAGAGAGATGAAGGAAAGTGGGGGTGGAAGGGGAAAGGAAGGAAAGAGATGCTTATCAGGCATCTCCAGTGTGCCAGGAACCATGCTAGATACCCTAGAGATGGATTAGCTTCAGCCATAAGGTGAGAGACTGCACGCATGCGTGTTGTGTACACTGCGTTATGTGCTATAACGATTATTAAGAGAAGAAGTGCAAGAGCAAAGACTCTGGAGCCAGACTGCCTGGGTCAAAGTCCCAGCTCCACCACTTGCCAGCTGGGTGACCTCGGGCAAGGTAAGCGCTCTGTGCCTCAGTTTTGTCACCTATGAAATGGAGTAAGAAACTTCCCAAAAACCTTATGAAAGAATGAATAGGTCACATTGGTGAAGCACTTAGAACAATGTCTGGCACTGTATAAGGGCTAAATGAGCGTTTGCTACATGAGTACAACAAAAATAAGCCAGTCCTGTTTAAAAAAAAAGCCCCCAAAGGCAAGCATCACTCTCCCATTTTACAAAAAGAGAACTGAGGCTCTGAATTTAGTCACTTGCTCAGGATCTCCTGGTAGCATTGGCATTCAGATTGTTCTGTCTGACGTCTACAGTAGACTGCCTCTCTGCAGGGTCCTCGGGGACAGGGCTGAATGGGAGGGGCCTCCCCAGGGCTGGTTTCACCCCAAGGTCCCTAACACAGACCCCTGTCCTCTCTTCCAGTGCTGGAGCTGGGAGGACTGGTTGCTTCATTGCCATTGACACCATGCTTGACATGGCCGAGAATGAAGGGGTGGTGGACATCTTCAACTGTGTGCGTGAGCTCCGGGCCCAGAGAGTCAACCTGGTGCAGACGGAGGTGAGTCCTGAGGGACTGAGCCGCCGGCCACCTGCAGCCCCGGCCAAGGAGAAGCATGGTAGAGCAGAGAGACCCATGCTCTGGTGGAGGCATCCTTAGAAAGGGTCCTGGGTGTGGGAGAAATGAGAGGGAGTGAATCGTGGATTGCTGTGATGAGACCACCATAGAAACTAGGACGTCCCTGCCGACACTAAGGGTTCGCAGTGCAGGGACTTCCACCAATGAGGAGTGGTGGTGAGTACCCCGTCTCTGACAGGAGGCAAGCAGGGACTGAATGACAACTTTTAGGAGTTCTTTGAATAGTATTCATACCTGGAGTGAAGGAGAAGAGAGATAGGGAAGGATTGGCATTCACTGAATGTCACTGCAGAAATGGCTGAATCAACAGTTAATGAGTACTTGCCCGGGATTCTGGAGATTTCAAAAGAGATAACACACAGCCCCTGCCCTTGAGGGAGAGGCAGACCTTCGGCCATCCCTCTGGTCCAGTGAGAGAGCCCAAGACCGAGAGAAATGGGAGAGGTTCATCTTTATTGCTGAGCACCCTACTATGTGCCAGGCACCATGCTAGGTCCTTTGTACTCAGGGTATTGCTTCCACTCCTCACAACAAGCCTATGGGGTAGGTTCTACTGGTACCCCCCTTTACAGATGAAGAAACTGAGAAACTGGGTCCCCGAGGCTCACGCAGGCAGATGGTGGTTGAACTTGGGTCCGTGTGACCCCAAGGCCCATGCTCTTTCTCCTGAACCGTGCTCTCTCGCTGGGCAGCCTTTTCTGCCTGAGCTCCTCCTCAAAGCCGTGGTCTGTTATTCCTTTAATGAGCACATGTTCTGGTTCTAGTGAAGGCTGTGGGTGCCCAGGTAGTCAGAGCTGGAGCCAACAAGGAGCCGCATCCATCATCTTCCCTGCAAAGGGAAATTACCCCGGCTTTGGGCATCACCAGTCACTGCTGGCTCTGCGGGAATCCTCTCACTTGGAGGCTCATCCACATAAGACCTTGCTGTGGGCCCTAAGCCGGCTCCAACAGACCAGTCTTCTGGCTTCTTGGTGAGGCTCCTAAAGCCAAGAAGCGGCTTTGTCTGTTCCCAGGTACATGCACACAGAAGGCAGTCTCGTTGGCTGGTGTTAAACATGTGGACCTTGCTGTCTGGTCTGGGGGAGACAGACATTCAAATAGTTTATCATGGTGCATCTGGATAAGCATTAGGTATAAAGAGATGGGCCAAGTTCTGCAGGAGAACGGTCACTCAACAAACATTTGTTAAGGGCCTAGAAGTAACAGCATTAACTCCTACTTGGTGGGTTTAGAGAAGACTTTCCAGAGGGAATGAGGCATTGACGGCATAGAAAAGGAGGAGTGATGTTCTGGGGGGAGAGAACAACAGGTGCAAAGAACTGAGATGGCAGAGGGGACGGCGCATGTTTCAGGAGCAGATCCTGAGATAAGGATTTGAGCACAAGTGATTTATTTAAGAGGTGACCCCAAGACACCCTGGTTGGTGAGTGGGGAAATGTGATAGAGAAGGGAAGGCAGTCAAGCTTTTTGACACTATTAGAATGTTTTACAAGCTGTTTAACACTATGGGCACTGAAGCCCCATTCTGCTGGGAGCTCTGGGAGATGGCGTGGAACATGCACTTCCGGGTTTCTCACCGAAGGGAGAGGGAACTTGGGTGTTTATCCCCCAGCTCTCCATCTGACATGGCTTGGGGGCTCCTTCCCAGGGCATTACCTCTTCGGCCCTACTGGATCATTCTGCACACAGCCCAAGTGTGCTTCTGGGACTGGAAAAAAAGCCCTCAGCATGAATCCCAGGTGTTTGCAGTAAGCAGCCTTCAGCAGGTAAAGGTGAAAGCCAAGGGGACATGGGCAGGACACCAAGAGCACCTGCATGTCCAGAGGTTTCTAGTTTTTATCAATGACTGTGCTGTTCAATCTTACGTAAGGGCCAAAACTCACCATAGCTCGGCAATCACTAAGAAACATGGACATGTGGCCCTTTAGGTGATAGGATAGAAAGCAGGGATTCTGCAGTATAAATCATGCCCATCCTTTACAGCCACAGGAGTAAATGTGGACAGCGAGCTCCCAGGCCACTGCTCTTACCCGGGACCCTACCCCCTCTCCCCTTGGCTTTGCAGGAACAATACGTGTTTGTGCATGACGCCATCCTGGAAGCGTGCCTCTGTGGCAACACCGCCATCCCGGTGTGCGAGTTCCGCTCTCTCTACTACAATATCAGCAGGCTGGACCCCCAGACCAACTCCAGCCAAATCAAAGACGAATTTCAGGTATGAACAAACCCCAGGCCCAGTGACCCAGCCCACTTCAGCAGCACTGAGCACACTCATGGGGTTTTCTTTGTCAGAACTGATATGTGTGTGTGCTTCTTGTGTCTGCAGCTCTAGACAGCTGCAGAATGCATTCCAGAACATAAAATGCAGAGCCACGAGCTACTATGAACCAATCACTCAGTGATGGCTGATACTTGTTTTTTACTATGATTGTGTTTTTGAACTGAGGTCTTAATTAGTTCTAGTCCAGGTTGTGGGTGGAGACAAGTTTATAC
Source organism: Equus caballus (assembly GCF_041296265.1). Lineage (NCBI taxonomy): Eukaryota > Metazoa > Chordata > Mammalia > Perissodactyla > Equidae > Equus > Equus caballus. Next base: position 32,787,557 of record NC_091705.1, on the reverse strand, counting down.
ACACAGGTGTGAATTTCATGCTCCTCTGTTCCTGGAGAGACTCAGGTTTTCTCAGTCTTTGTACAATTAGAGTGTGTCCTAAATTCTCACTACTCAAAGTGGGGTCTGGAGACGGGCAGCACCGGCTTCACCTGAGAGTTTAGTGGAAATGCAGAATCTTGGGTCTCACCTACTCCTCCTGAACAAGAACTTGCTATTTAACAAGACCTCTGTAATTTGCCTGCACGTTAAACTTTGAGAAGCACCATCCTAGAGCTCAGCTGGGGCATAGCAGATCTGCGCCTTGGAGCCCATATGGTGAGAATGGTGGCAGCTTTGGTCTGGAGGCCTGGATGGGAATCAACGAGTAACGCAAAGCCAGAGTCTAGTCCGTTGTCCCAAGGTCAGTGCCAGGGTCATACTTGGGCAACAGGAGCTGAGAACCAGGCAGGAGGAAGCAAGGAAGCTCCAGGACTTGAGGGAAAACTTCTGGGCCCATGGTTCCACGGGCTGATACCCCAGCCAGGCCACTACCTAAGTACTCCTTCAAACAAGTAGACTTTATTGATTGGGAGTAAGACCCAGTGTTGAATGAGGGAAAGATGGAGGACATGGAGACCTGCTGGTTGCTCAGAGCATCTAATCTATTGACTGGGCAGTTCAGCTCTGGCTCCATACTTGCAAGACTCTGCAGAACATAGCCCTGAAATTTTCCAGACTTACTAGAGCTTGCCCCTTGGGGGTCTCTCACCCATCCTGAGCAGCTCCTCCAACCATCCTTCTATTCTCAAAAAGCTTTCTCTCTGAGACGAGTGCTGGTAAGATCTTTTCCCTCATTCCATGACATGCCAAGGGGTCTTTAACACCCATTAGGGACTCCCTACCCCTATTCCCTACTTTATGACTTCCTGGCTGGCCCACCCTTGAATGCAGCACTGGCTGAAATGAACAACTTAGCTCAAATGGTTGGCAGGTATTGACAGCCTATGCCTGCACTGTGTGTGGGCGTGTTGCCCCTGCAGTCTTCACATCGTGGCGGTGTCACACAGCCCCCGGCAGAGGCTCTCAGTTCCCAGGGCCTGGAGCAGCCAACAGGAGATGATAGAACATCACTGTGGAAGAGAAACAAGTCCTGGGAAAGGGATTGGAGAGCTAAGCTTGGAGGATGGAGATGGGGGGTAGGCTGGGTTTGAATATTGCTATTTCCTCTGTTTGGGGCAACCATCTGAGTAGTGCCTACCTATCCACCTTTGCACCCTAAAGACCCTCAACATCGTGACTCCCCGCGTCCGGCCTGAGGACTGCAGCATTGGGCTCCTGCCCCGGAACCATGATAAGAATCGGAGCATGGATGTCCTGCCTCTGGACCGCTGCCTGCCCTTCCTCATCTCGGTGGATGGAGAATCCAGCAACTACATCAATGCAGCACTGATGGATGTAAGCTGAGCCCTGCTGGGGAAAGCTCCTGGCTGCCATTCCAGGGAAAAGATTTTTCCAAGTTGGAGGTGGCTGGACCCCAGGGCACAGGCACACACCCCGCCCCCCACAGCCAGCTTCTCCCTCCTTCTGGTCTTCCTTGTCCCAGTGACATTTGCACCCCTGAAGGCACTAGTCCAAACCTATATGCAAGCATTGTTCTTGGCTCTTTTACTCCCACAAAAAGCCTAGAAAGAATAGACCAAAAGCTTAAGAGGGGTCCCCTGACACCACAGCGAGGATACAGGACCACCCAGTCCCCCCTCCTGCTGCCTACAGAACTGACCCTCAGCCTTAAGTTGAGGTCAGGAAACATTCTCGATGCCAGGCCTTGGTCTGGGCCCTGGGAACATAAGATGGTACAGACATAGGTTCTGCCCTCCAGGAGCTCCTGGGCAGGTTCCCAGGTAACTCCTGTGCAGGGGCAAGAATGAGGATGGCACATAGTAGGTGCTCGGTAAATGGCCATTGGACAAGTGATGGGATGCAAAAAGGGAGCATGGAGGGGAAACAGGCCACATTCTTGACTGTTCTCTTGGGGACATTGTCTCCTACTTTCTCAGCATCAAGTCCAAGAAGGGCACTCCTGCCTTGGGCTGATTTGGGATTAGGAAGTCATGTCCCTGCCCCTGTGAGTCCACACTCCAGATTCACATGCTTCCCCTTGGGTCCTCCAGCTACTTCCAGTTACCTTCCCTCCGCCTCCGGGATGTAGAGATGTTTGCAGCAGGATATATCATCTAGTCTCGTCCTTGCACTTTTCAGCAAAGGAAACTGAGGCCAGAGAGGGAAAGAGACTTGCTTGAGGTCACCCGGAAAGCTAGTGGCAAAGCCAGAACCCAAGAGTTCTGGCTCATGCTCTAGAATTCATTGTTTTAGCCACCCGACGGGTTGCACAATCCTGGAAGATGCAAACATCTTGCCTCCCAAGGCTCAAGACCAAGAACATCATGGCCTGATTGGGGATGAGCCCTTCCAGGTCCCCTCTCAACTCTTGTCTGAGGTCACGTCCACCTAGACCTCCCATCTCACCCAGAACAGGCAGGAATGTGGGGTGCTCTCTCCTGGGTCAAGACCAACTATGTCTGTGACCTCTGATCCTCCTGAAACTTTCTCCCCTATGGCCCTCAGTGTTGGAGGCAGGGAGGTGATGGGAGGTCAACACCTATCTCAGCTCTGTAGGGGCCTGCCCTGGCCTCTGCCCGCAGGGCACACAAGTCCTCCGTGGAAACCCTGGCTATGGATCCAGAAGCAGAGAGTCTTGTCCTGGTCAGATCAAATAGCTGGATGTGGAAGGAAGACTGCTAGCTTTAGCTTAGAGCCTTCCAAGGTCAATGTGTGCATGCATGTGTGTGTGTGTATGCATGCCTGTGTGTGTGTGCTTTTGGGTGGTAAGAGATGGGGTCTGGGGGTGCACCCACACTTCCAGGTTCCTCCTAGCTTTGTCTCCCACTTGTCCCAACTCCCTCTCCCTGCCGTCCTCATCCAAGCAAGGATCAAACATGCTCCTGGCCTCCACTTAGTAGGTTAGATGCTGCCTGGAGTCAAATGCCTTCTGCCAAGCTCTGATGCTGATTCTATTCTCTTTGTCCATGGGGCATTTCTCCTGTGAGCCATCACTGGGGCCTTTGCCTTTCTTACAAAAAAAAAGTCCTTATCTGTATTCCAGCTCAGTCTGTGCATTATCTGGTAACCATAGCAGCTTTGCTTCTAGCAGAAAAATATGAAGTCCTCTGGGTTAATTTTTAATGTTTCCCCTGGTAAAGGATGATGTTATCCATGAAATGGATTGCTGGCTGATCCCTGAAACCCGGCAGGAGCACAGATCAGGAGCATATTTTCAGATAAGGCTTTGTCAGGCGTGCTGGCCTAATAGAGCATTTATCACAGAGACAGGGAAAAAGGAAAGAAAACTAACATTCACTGAGTGTTGGGCACCATGTCGGCCCCAGACTTATACTGTCTCGTTCTGCATTTGGGTATTATTATCCCATTGTCTGCACGAGATACTGAAAGCCAGAGTATTTCCATGACTGTCTCCAGGCCAGCTAGCTCAGAAAGAGTGGAAACAAGGGTCTGAACCCCAAGTCTTTTGACTCTTAAAGCCTAGATTCTTTCCCATGTCTGGAAATGGCTCAAAGACTTGCTATCTGCAGTTAGAATTTGGCTTTTGGGGAAACTAAACAGTCTGCCCTCCCAGACCCCTCTTCTGACCATTCCTCCAGCCAAGAGAAGACAGGACCCCCTAGTACATATGTGGCGTCCGCAGTTGCAAGGCTTCTCTTTTTTTGCCACCAGGACACGGAGAGATAACAGAACAGGCAGGCGCTTTATGTCATCTGTTTGGCAGGGTCTCTTGCCAGGGTCTTTCCCATCTTCCTGCTGACTCGTGATTCCACTGAAAACAGCTGTGACTCCCACAGGAATCATCTCTCTAGAAAACATGTTGACAGCATGGGCTATTTCTCAGGTTTCACAAACCACTAATGAAGTGGAGAAGCTCCCCAATATTTCCAAACACCTTCTCACAGGGTAATAAATAGGGCCCAGCTGAAGCTTCAGATGTAGTCCATAGCCACACAGCCCATTTTCTCTGGGCTTCAGTTTCCCATTTGTAACATGGGACCGAATGTATTCACTTGTTTGGTAGACCTGTACTGAGTGCCTAGTGTGCCAGCCACGTTGCTAGTGCCAAGGAGGGGGAACCAAGTCAGGGATGTTTCTGCCCTGCCAGTGGGCTCACAGTCCAGTTCCTGCTTGCTGGTCTTTTCCCATGCAAATCTCATTCAATCTATATGAGAGCCATCCCTTTGGAGTGATGATTCCCATTTTCCAGATGAAGAACCTGAGCCTTGGAGATATCCAGTAACTCGCCAGTGCTTAGCCCTGGAAAAGAAAAAAAAAGCACCCTACAAATGATGCTTGAATGAATAGATGGATGGATGAATGGATAGATGAATGGATGGGTGACTTATAACCTTCAAGTGGCAAAGCTGAGTTTGAACCCCAGGTCTGCCTGACTCTAAAACCTGGGCACCTTCCACTGTCCCATTGGCTCCCAGGACACAGTGTCCATCTTCTGCCAGGCCAGCTCGGCCCTCCTTCCAATCCTGAGGCAGGAATGAGCCTCCTGCAATATAAGCCCCTTCAGAGACTCTCAGCCTTGCTGAGCCGGTCCCTCCTCCAGCATCGTGGGCAGAGGGACACAGATATCCCTTACATCCCAGGAGGTACCTTAGCCAGCAGAGCAGGAAATCTGCATCAAGAATCTTTCATTTCATATTGTAATAATGATTATTTGCTGAGCTCCAAGACATAAATAATTTATTTGGATAATCCCCATCCGAGTGACACTTTCCTAATGAAATGTCTTAGTTTGGAGCAGAATGAGTTCATTATGAGAAGGTCCCCTTGGCTGCCAGGGCATCCAGAGATAACAGAACAGGCAGGTGCTGTGTGTAATCTATTTGACAGGCTCGGGGACATCTGGCAGCCACCCGGACATCATCATCATTAGGACATCGCTGATGGATGTGTATTTTACAAAGCCTGTGTTGTTCCTTTGTCAGAGCCACAAGCAGCCCGCCGCCTTCGTGGTCACCCAACACCCTCTACCCAACACCGTGGCAGACTTCTGGAGGCTGGTGTTCGATTATAACTGCTCCTCCGTGGTGATGCTGAATGAGATGGACACTGCCCAGGTAGGAGGAGGCCCAGCCACTGCCCTGGTTGCTCAGGTGCTTTAGGGCAACCGTGCCCTAGAGTTGGAGAGAGAGCCCTGAGCAGCAGCACAGTGCTGCCTCTGTCCGACTGCCCTCTGATGGGCACCATCTGGCTGTGAGCACCAAGCAAGCCCATTCAGCTTCTGGCAGAGGCCAGGGGTCCCTTAGCGCTCCCGGGTCCTCTCACTTCCAGCAATGACGCCTCCTGATTATGGGCTTTATCCTGTACCCTCATCCCCAAGGCTAGATTCTGTTGCCCCATTCCCCAGGCACTGGTTCAGGTCTTGCTCCAAATCACGCAGAGCTCAAAATGCCAGGAGGCTACGTCCCCCAGCTCTGAGTGTCTCCAGCCCTGCAGAATATCCTGATGTCTGGCCACAACCACCCGCCCTGCGCCCTCCATGATGCAGGCTGCACTGACAGAGCCTAGGACTTGAACCTTAGACCCTTTGCCCACCGACCACCCCACCAAGCTTGGCTTTGTTACAGGGGACCTTTGTGCCCCAGCAGGCTTCATGCCTTAGCCCCTTGGGGTCCAAAAGCTCCAAGCATCATGTGCTGACAGCACATCCCAGTACTTAGGACACAGGACACATATCGCGGGACAGCTTCTGGCCCTGCCTCCCATGGCAGGGCAGCCATTCTTGGGTGGTGAGAGTGACCTTTCAGGTTTTTTGAAAAGCAATCCTTTCACGATCTTGAAGGAAACTGAAAGTAACTCAACTCCTTCTGTGTGAGCACTGGCCTTATGCAGGCCTTGTGTGAGAATAAAAAAAAATGGATCTGAGCTGCAGTCTGAGCCCTCCAGGAGCTCACAGTCTCGCTACAGAGACAGATGAGCAAATTGTCCCAACCTCTTGTGGCAGCGCTATAATAGAGGTCAGCAGCGAAGTGCTGTGCTGGCCAGGAACAGGGAGCGATTAATTCTGCCCAGAGGGTGAGGGAAGACTTCAAAAATAAGGTGACTTTGGCCTTGAAGAAGACAGCAGAGATTTGGGCGTGTGGGGGATGAAATAGTTGGGAAAAGGCCTTTCAAGCAGAGGAACAGCAGGGGCCAAGGCAAGGTGGGGTGAATGTGCGTGGGTTGTTTGCAGAACAGATTCTATTGTGGTGTGGCTGGGGCTTGAGGCATGCTGGGAGGACAAGAGAGTGGTGACGCTGGAAAATGCAGCAGGGCCCTGCTTGCAGAGGGCTGCCCATGGTGGGCTAAGGAGCTTGGGTGTTGGTGTGCAACATGGTAAGTGTCAGAATTTTACTTTGTAAGCAACAGAATCCTTTCTTCGAATAAAAGCTTTGATGCAAACCCAGTATATGAAACAGGTATCATCAAGAGCTGCTCATGTTGAAGCAGAGGGGTGGGGTCTAGAGTTCTACCCACACTAGTCTTCTGGCTTCCCCTGATGTCCCTCAAAGTCAGCCACTCTGAGGACCTTTGTGGAACCCCTGGGGTTCCTAGGAGCACAGTTAGAAAATACTTGCCTTACAGAGAGGAGAGATACTGAAGAGTTTAAGCAGTGGTGTGGCAGAGGCAGAGTCCTTGTTAGAAAGGTAAGTCTGGGGACCGGTGAGGAGGAAAAGCTGGAGGAACAACCTGGAAACTAGGAGAGTGGGGAGGAGAATGTTGCAAGTGTGCAGAAAATAAAAGTTGTGATCTGAACTGAGGAGTGGCCAGGAGGCAGGGGAATTGCGACTGGAGGTGAAAACATTTCCAGAGTTGAAGTCCACAGGTTAGGGAGCAGTTGGATGTGGGAAGTGAATGAGAAGTTGTGGCTGATGGTGGGGTTTCGAGGGTAGGCAGTCCGACATCTGGGATGAGATTGGCCACGGTGGGGAAGCCAGGAGCAGGAGTGGGAGAGGAAGCAGGAAGGTTGGGGAGGCCAGGAGAGGAACAGATTATTAGGGAAGAAAGTGAGTATAACTCAGGATGTGCATGTGGGAGACATTCATGAGGGACTCCATCCACTCATTCTACCGATTTGAGGAGCATCTGCTATTTGCCAGAGCTATTCTAGGTGCATGGAACGCATCAGGGAACAAGGGAGAGAAAGCAAAATAAAATCTCTCCTCCAACTTCTAAAGCAGGGGAGACAATAAACAACAAACACTCTATAATGTACTTAATTATATGTTAGAACGTGGCAAGTGTATGGAAAAAAAATAAGAGGACAGGGTATAAAGATCAGTAGCCTGATTCAGGGCACAGGATACAATTGTCAGAGTGACAAGGTAGGCCCCATCCAAGTGAGTGGAGAAGGTCATATTTGAGTGCAGGCTTGACGGAGGTGAGAGAATGAGCATGTGACCATCGCAAGGAAGACATCCCAGGCAGAGCAGGCAATCCGCACCAAGGTCCTATGGGCACGCACCTGGCACGTTTGAGGAACAGCACAGAGGCCACTGTGACTGGAGCAGAGTGACTGTGGGGACAGCAACAGAAGGTGACACAGAGACACAGATCCTCGGGGGTCATAGGAAGAGCATGGGGTTTTATCCTGAGAGAAATAGGGAGCCATTGACAGGTTTTGAGCAGAGGAGTGACTTGAACAGTAATTTGACTTTTTAAATAAAGCATCCCTCTGGCTATGTGTTGAGAATAGACTGTTGGTGCAGAAAGTTGCGGTAGGGGGGGTGGGGGGGGGCGGTTTCTAAGAATGGAAGCAGAGAACAGAGAAGAGGCTCCTGCCGTACTCCAGGTGACAGGTGCAGGTGGCTTGAACCAAAGTGATAGCAATGGAGTAGATTCTGGATATATCCTGAAGGTAGACCCAACAAACTATCCTGACAGATTGAATATGGAATCTGAGAGGAAAAGAGGAATCAAGGATGACTCCGTGAGTGAAGTAGAGCCTATGAGAGCCTGTTTGCTGTTCTCTTTTTTCGCACATCCCTTTTTGCAAAACCAGAGCTCAGGCACCAAGGAAGAGTTTCAAAGAACTTCACCTTGTGACATAGAGAGAATCGAGTCAAAGTCATTGACTACAGCGCCCCTTTCCAGGGTGGGTCCTGGATAAATGAAGATCCTTCAGCCCCAGATGTTGGTACAGCCTTTGAGAAATGATTCTCTAAGAGCAAAAACATCAGGCTCAGAAGTGCCCTGGGGTTGGCTGCCATATGCAGCTGGCAAGCATCCCCTGAAATCAGCAGATGAATAGAGCACTTATTGATATAAATATCATCACTGCAACAGCTGGGCGCCTTGCGAAAATAAACAATGACACAGCGTGAGCATCAGAAAAGCCGCCTTCAGCACCTGGAGGGGCGGTTCTTTGAAGTGGCATCAGCATTTGTCTGCCAGTGTGCTCAAGCCAAGGCAGCCACAGCTTTGGCCAGCCCAGCAATACGGACAGATCTGCTCCCAAGAGCACCAATGCCACATCCTGTGGTTAGACTGGGGACCGTAAGGGCTCCTGTTGGGGATTGTGGCAGGGCTACCTGTAAGCTGCAGCACAATAAGGTTGAGGAGACGATGAGAGATCCCAGAGTGCCTTATTTTCTTGCACTGCTCGCCAAATCTGTCAGCCTCTGCTCAGAATCCTGTTCTACTTCATCCAATCAGCCATCCCCAGCCACAGATGTTCTTCCATTCTCGTTGGTGGCTGCTGTTCAAAGATATTAAGAGCAGTGAGGGTTCACGATAAAGACTCTCAAAGCAACCACATTCAACCTTAGAGATTTTTCTAGCTCTTTGGGACTCCAAAGACCTCTGGTCATATTAGTGGAGCAAAATCCTAGAACCAGAACATCTGGCAAATGACGCTATGGGTTTCCGATGGGTACATCAGAACCTTTTCAATCACACCCACTAACGCTGGCAAGACCTCTTCCATCTTTGTGGGCTCTGTGGTTAGACCAGAGTCCATGGGGAGCAGACACCAGAAAGAAGCCCTCTTCATGATCAGGCCACACCCACCATATTATTTAGAAAGCTCAGGAGATCCTCTATGCCAGCCATGTGGTGGGGCTGTGTGGTAGGTGGAATCATGGCCCCCAAGGATGTCCACATCCAAATCCCCAAACCTATGAATGCGTTATTTCACATGGTAAGAGACTTTGCAGATGCGATGTAGTTAAGGATCTTGAGATGTGTAGAATGTCCTGGGTTATCCAGGTGGGCCCAACATTAGGGTCCTTCTAGGAGGGAGGCAGGAGGGTGAGAGTCAGTGGAAGGCCATGTGACAACAGAAGCAGAAATTGGAGTGGTATGGCCACAAGTCAAGGACTGCTGGCAGCCTCTAAAACTGGAAAAGGTCAGGAATGAATTCCCCCCTAGAGATTCCAGAAAGGACACAGACAGCTCTGCTGACATGTTGAGTTTCACCCCTTAAGACTCATCTCAGATTCGTGCCTGGCAGATAATAAATTTGTGTTGTTTTAAGTCACTAAGTTTGTGGTTATTTGTTACAGCAGCAATAGAAAACTAATACAGGCAGTAAAACTGAAACCAGAAATTCAGACTTGGAAGTGGACCCAGTATTTTGAAAGTTTTTATTTCCCAGACTGTACTTATTGCTTTTCTTATATTTTTTCCATAAACGTAACTGCCCCAGTGAACTTCTGATCCACAGGCTACATATAGAGCTAGCACGAGATGCTCTTACTCTAGCCCAAAGCCAGAGACTTAGAGACCTCCACCCCAGGACAATAGCATCCCCCTGACTTTGGAGATAGTGCATTACTTCTCCTGCCAACTTTATGGACCCTGCTTTGGAAACCACTGATGTGACCCAGGTCCACTTCCCCTCATTTTGCAGGTCAGGAAGCTGAGGCCCAGGAAAGGGGAAGGATCTGTCCAAAGTCCCATAGCCCATCAGTGACTCAGGCCCTCAGCTTACCGCTAGGGTTTCTGAAGATTTTTGCCACCATTTAAACAACAGGATTTCCAGGGCCCCAGTGCCTGATCATCACTGACTTGCTGGTACCTGGGAATATGGAGCAGGACAGAATATTCCTTAGTTTAAAACAAACAAGAGCCCTCTAGGTTGTTTAAAAGTTGAGTCACCCAGTTCTAAGTATCCCACTGCGGAAAGGCTAAAGTTTCAGATGATGCAAAGCCAGGTGGAAAGGCGAGGGAGGGTGGGACCAAGAACGATGCCTTCCCATGGCGCTTCTGGAAGAGAGAGAGGCAAGCTCATCCTCCTGCCAGGAGAAAAGCGGGAGTGATATTTCAGAGATGTCTTTTCCTGTCATTGTACCTGTGGGGCAAATAGCAAGCACTGATATCCCCATTTTTATCTCAGCTTGTGAAAACACAGTCTAACATGCTAGCAAAATGCACAGAACAGCCAAGTCTACGTGCCCGCAAGCCTCAGGTCTGATTTTGCAAGAGGATGTGTTTCTGTCTTACCCAACAGTGGGTAAACCCATAGACTAGTGGAAGTAAAAATGGAACAAGAAGTGTGGGCTCAGGAGACCTCAGTTCAAGCTGTAGCCTTGCCACCTACTTGTTGTGTTGCCTTAAGCCAGTTTCTTAACCTGGCCAATCTCAATGTTATCATCTATTAAATTTGCGTAACCCAGATTTCAGCCAAGATCACTCTATCTTTGAAGATTTAAATAAAATGGGCCCTGTTTCCTATTCCCCATGCTGTGGGAAAGTCCATTGTCCACTGGCAAGATTTCTGGGAGTTCCACAGGAGTCCTGTTTTCATGTTCGCTTCTGAGTTCAGGCTTTCCTGAGGCCAGAATGGGGTTCACATCCCAGCAACCCCCATAACGGAAGGTTGAACATCACGCATCCTCCTTCTTAACCCCCATCTCGCCTCCCCACCCCTGGCGGGCCGCAGCACATCTTCCTATGACCATGCTGCTCAAACCACTTTCTTCGTCTCTCTACCTTTTCTCCCACTCCTTCCTGCTCAGCTCTTCCACCCGCTCCCCAAAAGTTGTTCCTTTCCGCAGCTGCATAATTCAGCAGTCTTTCTAATACCTCCTTCTATAACCTGCCTCCCACCCACTCTACCTTCCTCTGTAGACATTCTCCTCAACTCCCACCCTTTCTTCCCCAAAACAAACTTGGATGCAACTGTCATAAGTAAGTTTCCACCCACTACCTGGGGACTGCATTAGTCACCTCGTGCGGCTATTGATTACGGTCCATGTGCCTTTCTCTCTCTGCCCCTGCTCCGCCCCTGCTGCTTCATCCACAGTCTGTCTTCCTTAACTGGCCACAGTGTTAAAGCCAGTTATACGTTTTTGGCTGTTTACAGAATCTACTTAAAGGAATTTTATAATCACTGATCTGAATTTTAAAGCCAATTCAATCCAGGTGACTCTTTTATATTTTTCTATTAAAAATGCTAATTCAGCGTCACCTTTAAGTGGCCCTGGCTTGTTTCCCTGCCATGGATCACAGGGACCTTCATAAGTAGAGTCCTTAATTTCTGAAGCTATGGTATTACTTGGCCTTTCCGTTTTATCAAAGTATGTTTTAATTACCAAAAGGCGTGACTAAGGTGGACTGAAAGATAGTTTAAAATTGTTTATGCCCAAAATAGGCCGTATGCTAGTTTTCATTCAACTCATCAGAGCATGTTTATTCCAGCGACTAACAAGCTTTCTGATTCCATCAGCAAGAAAATGATGTTTAACAGGGAGGCTGCCTCCCCGTTTGTTATGTTTCGCGTATGAACTCGCACCCCCGAAGGACAGCTTTTCATGGCCCAAACAGCTATAGAGATCACTAGGTGGAATAATGTATGGCAGCTGTTCCAGGGCTGTCCACACTGGCTTCACGACTTTCGCTTGGTTTAACTTGTTCTGACAATAAATAGCAAAAGCCCCTCTGCTTTTCTGGAAGGAGTGTAGCCATTTCTAAATCAGCAGCAGCAACTGGACCAGCTTCCCCTCCCGGGTCGGGTCCTCAGCACGGCCTGTGTGTGTCCGCAGGGGTGAAGCCTCCACTGGGACAGCAACACCACCCCTTCCCAGACTAACGGGAGAAAAAGGAGAGGAGGGGAGTAGTAGGATATGAAATGGGAAAGGCCGTTAGTTAGGGCTCTAGGCTAAAGGGTTAGACTCCATTCTTGGAGACAGCCACTTGAAAAGTTTTCCAACTAAGGAAGAAAATGCCAACATTGGATTGAGTGTACGTGTGGCCGCAGGTTAGCTGGGTCCTTGTGGTTTTAGGGAACCAAGTGGGCTTCCTAGAACCGCCTATTTCCAGGACGTTAAGAAACCGTAAGCCTTCCTCCCCAAGATTTCTGTAAACTTCTGATGTTTATGTGCTCATGGTCTGGCCCTTAGTTCATATATGTGGTCTTTGCTCCATTCCTATGTCACCCAAAGAACAAAGCTCAATTCCTCTCTGATTTCCATAAGAAATCCATGTGCGTTGAGCATTGTACACATTATTATAAATTTACTGAATATTTAGGAGGTTAGGAGTGGGTCACATGAACATTGATTCACCTTTGACCCTTCCACTGCTTCCTCTATGCTCCCAACCTCCCTCTTCCGTCTCCTGGGTCCCTCTCAAGAACAACCCACAGGTCTTTCTCCTTTGATGTGCAGAACAGTGTCCCCCATCCCCACTGCTTCCCCAGACCAGCTGATCAAGAATTTTCACAGCAAGGGCAGTCCTTTGAGTATTATCCTAAAAAGACATTTTCATAAGGGCTGCCAAGTGGAGGAAAAAAAACCTTCGCTTATCCGTCTTGTTTTGAGTGACTCTCCCCCACACTGCCTGCTAAATAAAGCTCATATTTATTGAGGACTCACTGGTTACAGATCCCTGTGCTAAGAAGACACATCAAGATTCACAGCCACTCGTAACGACCCAGAGATGCTAAAAGATTTGACTATGACTCGGCTAGAAAGTGACAGCACTGGGATTTGAACCCGGGACCCTGCAAGTGGGAGCCCCATTACATTTTGCTGCACTGCATATACAGGCCAAAATGAGGCACCCACTGGACACCAGGACAGTCTTGAGCTCAACCGTAGAGGACATTTCTTGTGGATGAGAATCATTTCTCAGTCCCAAAGTGTCACTGGGAACAGAATACTTGGCTTCCCCCATCTTTCTCCCATTTCCCATGGCTAGATTATGTGTGACGTCCTGGGTTGGGGGGGACCCTGATGATCCTTGGCAGCTCAAACACTGCATCTGCCCACACATCAGCCAGCTGAATGTCACCCGCACAGTTGCTGATGTGGTCTCCCGAATTAGGGAACTCAAGTGAAAGGATTTAGGATTAGAAGAAGCCTGCAACCTTCCCCAGCCCTCTGGGCACTAGGGGAGAGTGACCTGGAAAACCAAATGCAGCGAAGTGTTCCAAAATATAGGAGTCTGGTTTGAGGCATAGTAGAACCTATTAGCGTGAGAAATTGGTCTGGAAATCTCATTAAAAGAGACAAATCATTCAACATTCTCTCCAGATTGGAAATATTGGGGGTATTGGACTTTCCCCGGTGCTTCGGACCCATGTACCTCATGTGAGGATCACGGCCAACCTCTGGCAAGGCTAAATTCAATGCAGGTGATAAAAGGCAATTATTTTCTTTAAATGGGCAGTGCTGATTAGTTCTGATTTCTCTGGCCAGCCGCACACTTATCTATACCAGTCCCTCATTACTGTGAAGGGTGCTAGGCAGAAGAGCCAATGGCAAAGAGAAATGAAGTTCAAACCGTGGATTTGTCACTACTGCACAGCTCAGTAGATGATTGTCCAGCCACGGAGGCCCCTGTGACCAGCCCTACCCCTTGCCCTACAAACACACACACACACACACACACACATCTCCTTTCTCAGTATGCCCAGTTGACCCCCAATAGAGACGCCCGGAAAGCGAGGCACCATTGCGTTATGAAACTTAACCTCCTTGTCTTTGCTATTTAAGAGAGGTGATAAGAAGAACAATCCTTCACATTTATTTGTTAGCTATTAACATTATTGTTGTTATTCTTGTTGAGCACTGATAGGTTCAACAATAATATGAAGCGCTGGTATTTATTGAGTGCTTATTCCATGCCTGGCGCTATGCTAAGGGCTTTCTTCACAAGCATTATCTCCTTTATCCTCAGAGCACCCTGCAGGACAGGGCTTGGCAGACTTTCTCTGTAAAGGATCAGATAGAAAATATTTTGGGTTTTGCAGGCTCTATGGGCTCTATCTCAACTACTCAAATCTGCGCTGGAGCTTGAAAGCAACCATAGGCGATACGTAAAAGAATGAGCATAGCTGTATTTCAATAAAGCTATTTTTACAAATAAAAAGCTTTATTTACAAAAATAAAGCTTTATTTACAAAATCAGGCTGCTGTCCTATGGGCCATAGTGTGAACAGTGTTATCTCTCAGCTAGAACTTGAGTTCCACAGCTAGGAAGGCGGGAGACACGTGCTTTTCTCTCTCCTACACGCTCCCTCCTCCCTGCTCTTCCATTCTGGTTCTATTTCTGGATAAAAGATGTTTTTGCATGTGACTGCCCGGGGTGAATTGACTGTTCTCTCAACAAAACGGAGAGTGATCATTTTCATGAAAATCCTGCATCCGCGGTGGCTATGCAGAGGCCCCTGGATTTCTGTGGATTACCTCTGTCAGTCTAGCTCCTTGTCTGCAAGCTTGGTGTAGGCTGTGGCAGACCCCACTGCTGAGACTCCATCCCAAGCTGCTCTCAGGAGCCTTGGTGGGTCTTTGTGAGTCTCAGCCACGTCTTCTGGGCAACCCTTACATGGAGGGTCTTTCTAACACATGGCATTTTTGTCCATGCTGAAGTGCCCCCCAGCACCCTAGTGTGAGCTTTCCTCTGTGCCCCAACTCTGTGGCCCGCCGACCTGGACAGGGTCCATCTCCATGCCCCTTAGGAACCAGGAATTTGAGGGAGCATGCTTTGCCCTTCTCTGAGTCACAATCCCTGCCACCTACCTCAGTATTCTTTCCCCAGCTACAGTCATCTAGGGGCTCAACAGATACAGGGGAATAAAGTATCTGTCTCTCCTTCTTAGTGACACCATAAACTTAAGGAACGATTTATGATCTTGGACCAGGGTTTCTCAGTTCCTGCACTATTGATATTTTGGGCCAGATTCTGTAACCGAAAGTTCAGTCTCTGAACTCGATGCTAATCCAAATAACGAGAACAGAGTCTTGAGTGGAAGAGGAAAGGTTTTTACTATGCCAGGCACAGGGAGCAAAGCAAGGGCCCATGCCTCAAAAGTTGCTAGCTGCCCGATGAGGAATGGGTAGGGATTTTTATTTGGGGTTTTGGGTAGGGGAGGGGGGAACATGTAGCTTGTGCAGCTCGGTGCTTTCCCACCAGCCTGCGTTTGGCCTTGAAAGGCTGCTTGCAGCAAGGCGGGGGGAGGGTGAGATAGGAGGATGGCAGGCGGGCATCCTTCGCCGTTGTCTCCTCTTCTTGTTTGAGGCAGGTTCGAGCACCGGGAGTCGAGGAGTTGAGATCTGGGAAGCCTCCGCTCCTTGATACTCTTGAGACAGCGGCTTTCCTGGCAAACTCAGGGACACATGATTAGCTAAACTTTAGTGTGCCTCCAACTCCAGGCCACCTGGGCTTTTAACAGTTTGTCACTCCCATTTAGTTGTAAAGCTCAAGGAGTCCAAGTTTAAAGAAACAGGTATTTGCATGTGAGTGGAGCTAGAGAAGCAGGAAAGGGGGTGGTGGGTTTTAGTTTTAACCCCATATATGGTGGGTTCAATGTGGGGGAACTGATATCAGGGCTGATGTTAAGAGCCTGTAACAGTTCCTCCTGGGGGAGCTACTATGTGCACTGTAGGACGTTTAGCAGCATCCTGGCCTCTACCCACTAGATGCCCATTGCAATCCACAGGTGTCACAATCAAAACTGTCTCCAGGCATTGCCAAATGTCCCCTGGGTGACAAAACACCCTCTGACTGAGAACCATTGTCTTAGGTTGAGGGACAACCATTGCCATTTGCTCTCTCAGCTGTGGGTTCTAATTCCTAATTCTAGAAAAATGGGGAAGATCACAGACAAGATCTCTCCATACCATGTTATGTTATCTTTTGGTACAAGGTCAGCATCATTACCCCCTTTTACATATGAGAAAACTGAGCTGGGTCAGAAAGCTAAGAAGCAGCAGAGCCTGGATTAGGACCCAAGCCTATCTGATGCCAAAGCCTATGTATGTTTTAAAACTACTGGCGATCTGATGATGAAATGAACACTGTGAAGGTTTTCCGAGAATGGGGAAAAGTTTGCCATGATTCCCATTGAACTAAAGTTATACCTGCCCTTCCCTCAGCGTTCTATCCAATCCTGACAGCAGTGCCTCAAGGTAGGTGTTATTCTCTCCATTTTACGGATGAGGAAGCCTAACAGATGGTTTGAAATCAGCATAGCAAAGATTTTTAATCCCAGTGTTTCTGTGTTCAGGGTTTTGACATTTCAACAACCAAAAAAAGGGATGGCTGCTCCCAACACGGAAGCTGAGTCTAATTTTCTGGATAGTACCCTAAATTTCTAGCCAATGTTTCCTACAGGCCTTAAGAAAGGCTCAGGGATAAATGAGACCAAATCCCCCCACCCCTGGCCTTGACGTCTTTCTGTGACGTCTTTCCTTTCCCCAGCTCTGTATGCAGTACTGGCCTGAGAAGACCTCCGGATGCTACGGGCCCATCCAGGTGGAGTTCGTCTCCGCAGACATCGACGAGGACATCATCCACAGAATATTCCGCATCTGTAACATGGCTCGGGTAAGCGTACGGCCGCCGTTGCTTTCTGTGTCTTTCCTCCCCCAAACAGACGGAGGCTGCTGGGAGAAGATCCCACACGCCAGCCAAGAGTCTGTGCTGTGCTCTCCTGATAATCTCCTCCTTGAGGAAGTGATGCTTCTGTCGATTCCGGCTCTAGACGTGGCAATGGCTCCAACACTCCGAGACGCACAGGGCGACATCCAACCTGCCATCTGCCTGTTTCCTGACACGCTTGCTGCTGTGTAGACAAAACTTCTCAGAGATTAGCGCTTCCCCACTGTGTCACACTGTTTTGGCATGAATTGATGCAGCCTTTGAATGGATCCAGTAAGCTTTGACTAGACCCTGGGAACACGAACATGAAAAATAATCAGTTGCTTCCGTGGGGAAATTCACTGGCTGGGTGGAAGAGTACTGGGTGGGAGAACGGAGAATATTAGTAATTTATGAAATGGGGGCTAACTAAAATGGCCTTGGTCTTTACTCAGTCCCAGCCCTCAGAGTTCACTATCTGATGGGAAGGTGAGATATACTCTGGCACATGAACCTCAGGGAGAGAGATGAATTCTGCCTGGAAGAGTCACAGAAGGCTTTTCCTGGAGAAAGGGACATTTGAATAAGGTTTTGAAGACTGAGTAGGAGTTTTACAGGTAGAGAAGGGGTGCAGGGCAGTCATGACAGGAGAATCACTGTGCACAAAGATGTAGAGATGAGTATGGGTATAGTCTGTGACTCTCCCCACAGGATGTGGCAAGGACCCCATTTGGTCCATCTCCCACTATAATGCTGCAGCGCCCAGGGTATCTGGAGGGCTTGAGTCCCCAAGCATCCCCAGCAGAACAGCCCTAACAGCCTCTCTGTTCTCAGCCACAGGATGGGTATCGTATAGTCCAGCACCTCCAGTACATTGGCTGGCCCGCCTACCGGGACACACCCCCCTCCAAGCGCTCTCTGCTCAAAGTGGTCCGACGGTTGGAGAAGTGGCAGGAGCAGTATGACGGGAGGGAGGGACGCACTGTGGTCCACTGCCTGTGAGTACCATGGAGGGGTCTCCAGGGCAACAGGGTGGTGGGTAATAGGACGAGCACGAGGATGCTGCTGCCACAAACACCAGTCCTAGGCATGCCTGGCTATACCACATCTCAACACCCCTTAAAGGCCAATAGGAGTGTGTTCAAGGAATTTCGATCCTTTAATGGACTGGGGTTGCCAATTTTTTGCCTTGAACTAATGTTACATAACATATTATTGATGCAAAACTTGGTGGCCTTTCCACAAACATAGGGGGTGGACAGACTGCTCTCAGTGCTCCCAACAGGGAGATAAGCCCCGCTGTCCAACAGGAGGCATGATGTGTCCTGCTAGTCATAAAAAAGCTCAGGATGAAGTGGGTTCCACTGACCAGATCCTCTTCTGTTATTTCCTACAGAAGGAAAAGAGGAAAGGGGAAGGCATTGATTAAGTGAGCTTAATGCCAGACATTTTAAATGAATCACCTCATTCCATCTGTGAGGTAGATATTACCATGTTGTAGTGAGAAAACTCAGACACAGGCAGAGGAAGGGATCAAGCAATTATGAGAGGAGCTTTGGTTTGAACCACTGGGCTCCAAGCTACTGTGCTGTCCATTAACCCACGCTGCCTCTGAGTAAACCAAAGGACTCATCCACCACGTCTGCCTGCTGGGACATCTCTACTATGGGCACAGTGGGAACACCGGGACATGGAGAGCATGAGGGGGAGCACTGCCCTGAGGGGCTGACCAGTGAATGCAAAGGGCCTTGGGAGCACTGTCTCCATTACTGGGGTGAACTGGAACCTTTGCCTCCTGTCTTAGAATGGGCATGGTTGAGGCACAGAGTTTCCTGGTCAAATAGGCCCTGATGTCATAATGTGGGGTAGAGGTCAGGACCCCCAGAGGATTGTCATCTAGAAAAAAAAAGCTGTCATCAAGAAAATCACTTAACTTTGTGAGCCTCAGTTTCCTCCTCTGTCCAATGGGTATTTTGACTTAGATCAACTTAAGATCTTGTGGCGTTTAGGCATGAAATATTGAGAAAACAAAAACAATTTATCTACCAACATAGACATGCACAATGTCACGGTAGCAACTATGCAAATGGTTTAAATGTAACCACTTCAGAGAGCATGTGTCAAAGTCTACCATAGGAGGATAAAGCCACCTCAGAGAAAGATTCTACAAAGATCTCAGACCCAAAACCAATCTGTGGCCGTAAGAGCTATGTGTGGAACATTTGATTTGCACTCCTTCACTTTGCTTCTTAGAACGTAAAATGATTTGGGGGGAAGTGATTGAGAGGGCCTCACTCTTTAAAAATGTTATGCTAAAGGAAGATTGAAACAAAGTCTTCCCTTTTTCAAATAAATATTTCTGGAGCCGGTGGAGGCATTAATAACATCCTACTGAGCTCAGAATTGAGTTCACTCTTTTCAAAACCAGGCCATTGACTTTGGGCACGTCACTTCCTGTGTCTGAGCCCCAGGCTCTCCATTCACATAATGAAGGGCGACTTCTGAGAGTTCAATTAGCTTGATGTTTCCTTGGTTCTCTGAGCATTTTACAGTTACCTGTAGCACACTGACCCAAACCCACCATTATTGTTCCTTCTTTTTCAGATAGGTGGTGCATGCACATGTCAGGAAAATCAGAGAGCTTAAAGGGAGGTCACACACACACACACAGACACACAGTTTAAGGGCCACCACTGGTAGCAATCTCCCCTTCCCAAAGGATGCACATCACAGACTGGAGTCCAGGAAGATGCTGTGAGATGTTGCATGTCATGGTGGGTGACGCCAGCCAAGCTGAGCTGGCTCTGCCTACATCCCAGAAACTGGCAGCTTGTTCCCTGCCAACTAACCCCTGCTCCCTCTAGTTCTGTCCCGCAAACTCAGGGGGCCTCACCTTTAGCACAGAGCCATACCTGTTCAGTCTCACTCCACTGGGCCCTGAGCTGCCTGTGTCCACTCACCTCTTCCTCTTGGACTCTGCTTTTCTGGCTTCAGGAAATGCTGAACCCTCCTTCTGGGATTTCCTTTCCTCCTCTTTCCCATGGGATTGTTTTTTAGCCTGCTTTTTGCAGAAGTATCTTTTTATCCATGTTCCCCCTAGCTAAGGTGACCAGCAGTTTGAACCAAAGGAAAGCACGGGAGTGTCCTTCTATCAACAGGGACCTTGGCATCTTTGGGGGCCAGAGACACCAAAACAGACATTGAAATGTAAGCACTGGCCAGGCATTGGATGAAGGGCAACTGTCTGTACTTGAAACATCTGGTCTTTGGGTATCCTATAGATAAAACATCTGGGAGATTGACTGAGTGCCTTAGCTTCCGTCCAGATGTTCTTAAGACACAGACCATTGCATGAAAACATTAGTTGCTCTTGGCAACATGCCCAGGAGTTCCAAATCTGGCAGATTTCTAAAGGGACTTTCTGTAAATAGTTGAAGGGGTATTTCCATGAAGATGACTTATGGAGCATCAGAAAGAAGGAGTGACAGAAGGATGACCCTGCAAAGAGCCCTGTATCTCTATTCCTCAGATCAGGAGGGTCTTGATTAAACCAGCATGCACAAACAGAGACCTATCATTTTGGGACACGGCATCTCAGACCCACCCCATCCTCCTTCCAAAACTTAGACTGGCTGACCCTATGCTAGCAGAGATGTCTCTGGTATTGCTGTCCTTAGTGGATGCGAAGAACTATGAGGAAAATCACATGCCACCTTCCATTGTCTTCTTTGGATGTGTAAGTGGACCCAGAGCATCCTTTTAGACAAGGATGCAAGTGCCACATCTATGAAGACACACTATCTGTCTGCCCTGAGGATTCGGGTCAGTGTCCCACAGGTAACTGTAACATGCTCATAGAATCAAGCAAACATCAAGCTAATTGAATTCTCAAAAGTCATCTAGTCTAACCCCTTCATTATATAAATGGGGAGCCTGGGGCTCAGACACAGGAAGTGACATGCCCAAGATCAAAGCAGATTCATAACACAGATGAGACTCAAATCGTAACTCATGGCTCAGGTTCAGGCTTTCACCATTGCCTCATCATGCATTTGCCAAGGCAGCCACTCCCCACTATTGCTGATGTGGCTTCAGGGTCAGCAGGTGCCTGAGGGTACCCAGGAATCTGGCTCACCTCTGTGCTCTGTGTTTAGAAATGGGGGAGGCCGCAGTGGGACCTTCTGTGCCATCTGCAGCGTGTGCGAGATGATCCAGCAGCAGAACATCATTGACGTGTTCCACATCGTGAAAACATTGCGCAACAACAAGTCCAACATGGTGGAGACCCTGGTGAGTGTCCCAAGAACTGTTCTCCTGTAGCCAGGGCCTGACCGTGAAGAAAACAGCATCAATAGTAAAAATACTCAACAACTAGGTGCTTATTGAGTCCCTACAGCCTACAACCTTTGCATGCAGTTATCTGCTCTGCTTCCCTCCCTTCTGACGTCACCAACTTCTCTGTTCTATAGGACAGTCCAAATATTAATCCTTGTACACTCTTGTTTTACTCTTTCCATTCCTTAGGAGAGTGTCACTAGTTCAGGCTTAGAGGAAGGGATTCTGGATTAGTAGAGTGTGAATTATGTTTTCAGTTCAGTCCAATCCTATTCTAATTAATCTATGTTAATTTTTACAGTATAAAGCGTCAAGCGAGCACACTATGGAGAAAGGGATGGAAAGAGAGTGGGCAGGCAGAGTGATGGAGACAGACCATACACAAGGAACTTTAATATGTATCTTTAAACCTACTCTAAGTGTGGACTTTCTCAAAGTGAGGTCCTACTCAAAGTCTGGTCCATAGACCAGCAGCATCAGCATCACGTGGGAGCTTGGTAGAAATGCAGAATCTTGAGCCCCACTCTAGATTTACTGATTCAGAATCCATATGGATAATTTTGAGTTGACTGTTAGTACAGACGTCAAATTTTCTTTAAAATCTGTATCTCTGAACTAAATGCATTTTCTCTTTCCTTTTCATCTCTCTCCTGTCTCCTCGTCTCCCTCTCTGCCTTTCGTCCTCTCAGGAACAGTATAAATTTGTATACGAGGTGGCACTGGAATATTTAAGCTCCTTTTAGCCTGATGGGATGGGGAACCTGCCGGAGTCCAGAACCTGCTGCAGCCAAGCCCCCTTTTCTGTGAGCGGCAGTGACTGGGCCCAGGGACTGAGAGGCGACACCCTGCCCAACTCCAAGGAGAAGACTTGTGGTCCCGTGTTCTGTGGTGGGCTCTGCACCTTCTGGGGGAGGGTCTCCTGTAGCTGTGGGAGATGCTGTTCTGAAAGGCCAAGGTTTCGCTTCCACACCCAGCCAGCCACAGCCACGGTCCATGCAGAAGTGCACCCACAGCAAGGCCCCAGATTTTTCGGTTCCTAGACCTCTTGCTTTTGCTCTTTTCAAGTGTGTGAATTTCATGGCAGGCCGACTGCGTGGTGCTGGGGAGTGGCAGGCTCGGCAGCACCTCCCTGTCCTGCTTGTCCTTGAGAGTGGAGGGGATGTGGGTTCTCTCCCACGCTGCTATGGAAATGGTTGAGTTCTTGAGGTCCCTGCTCTGCTGCCCCCTGCAATCTCCTTCAGGGGCCTCTGGCACTGGACACCTGCCAGTCTGGATCAGTGTGACCTCAGGATGCTCCCAAGACCACAGCAGAGGTCCCCGTCCTCACACCTAACCTGCATGGGGCTTGGCCCACTACCATTCTCTACCCCTCCCCCAGCCTGGGTCTTGACCTGCTGTCATTCACTGGCCAGCCCGCTGTGTCCACAGCACCCTTCAATAAAGGTTTTCTTTGCTTTTCTGTGGTCAGTGGGAGGGGGTGGCACTGCAGGGAACTTTCCTGCTCCTCCTTGTCTTTGTGAAAAGGGACCACCTCCCTGGGGCAGGGCTCTGGCTGACCCTGTGTCTCTTCGGTGGTGGCTCCTTTTGGAGGGATGAACAACATAAGAGTTGATTATTTTCCAAAGTGTATGTGAGAAGAAACTTTCTTTGGGGGAGTGTAAAATCTTAGTCTCTTATGTAAAAAAACAAAAAAGGTGGGGAGAGAATTCAGATGTGTAGCTGTAAAACAAATCTCTTTCCTGACAATGTCCTTAAAAGGTCCCACCTTGGGAGAGCACAGCCATTGAGCAAGGGAGAGATGGCCTAGTCTGAAGATGGTCCCTTTGGTTTCTAGAGCAGATAGAGTACCAGCTTTGTGCATAATCTTGGATCCGCAAATTCCAATTCCTTCCTGGAGATCCCAGCTGCCATCTTGAAAAAGGTCATTGTGGACCCAGTTATGCTTTGGTTTAAAACAGGCCAAAGGGATCAGAAGATCTAGGGTCTTGCCCATAATGTAGGTGAGTAAATGAAAGGGAACCAACATTTGCTAAGCATCTACTGTATGCCAAGCTTGGCACATTCCATATGACATCTCATGCAACCTTAGAATCCCCATGAGCCAGCTATTAACCTGTTATCTCCACTTTACAAACTGAGGCATTCTCCTCAGTGATGAAATTCTGGGTTCCAAAAAGACAGATAATGATGTTGAGACTTATTTGTACTGTTTTCTTCATCCTTCCTCAGCCAAGCAATTATTTTATGGAGAGAAAATAAGGCCAGAAACTTCTGAGCAGAGAACTCCATAATGGAAATTTAATTCTTTGTTTCTGATGCCAGTTCTTCTGGGAAGCCCAGAATTTCAGATATGTTTTAGTAACTCATTCTCAGCTCCCCAGGAAAGCTAGTCTCATTTAATATCTGAGCCAGTGGAAACAATTCCCTGTTCCCTCAGGCTATGAGTTCTGCCAACCAGGGACACTCTCTCTACCTTGGTCTCTAGCTGGCTCTTAGGTACAATATCTGGCAGCCTGGGGTGGCCTGGGATGGAGCAATCTCCATCTTGGAGGCTCATCTAGCTCCAGACAGGTCATGGGGAGCACAGAATTTAATAAGGCACAATTTTTGCCCTCAAGAGCTCACTGTATACTGGGTAACTTGAACCACGGTGCAACGTGCAAGTGTTATAGAGTCGAGGAACATGACAGATTCTTGCCCAGGGCTTTCTAGAGAAGGTGACATCCATTCCAGCTGGGTCTCAACAGGTAGAAAAAGGAAGACAAGGAAATTCAGGCCAAGGAATCAGTATGTACAATGGCAAAAAGGTGTGAGAAATCACTGGATGGGTGGGTTATATGGTGGGAGGTCAGCTCAGGTGGAGCACAGCAGACAGGAGGCGTGGCAGGAGATGAGCAGGGTCAGGGAGATGAACGCTCCACTGAGAGTGCAGACTTTGCCCCTGTGGGCAACAAGGAGCCAGCAGAGCCTTTGAGTGATGGGCTCAGCCAAGTGTCAGAGAAGGCTCCCTCT
Source organism: Equus caballus (assembly GCF_041296265.1). Lineage (NCBI taxonomy): Eukaryota > Metazoa > Chordata > Mammalia > Perissodactyla > Equidae > Equus > Equus caballus. The sequence goes on along the minus strand of NC_091705.1, from coordinate 32,763,329 downwards.
GGGGGAGTGGGGCTGCCTCTTTTCCTTTCATCAGACACTGTGAAAACACATTCCCTTAAGTGTTTACTTTTTAATATCTCATCTATTTGTCTGTCTGCTCATTATTTTGTTGCTGGAACAAAATGCAGTGGATCATGAGATGCAGCTTCTATGAGGAACTTTGGGTCTCTGCTCTACCACAGAGCAGGGTGACCAACCCAGGCCTCCAGGCCCATGAGGACAGGACTTGAAAGGGACCCGCAGAAGCTGCTCCCATTGGCTCAGGCTCTGGAGCTATCTGGAAGTCTAGGGACACAGACTTGATCAAGGAAGGGCTGTCACTTTGGAGGTTCAAAAGGAGGCATCTCAAAGCGAAGGAAGGCAAAGGAGCCCCACGATGAACTTGATCTTCTCCTTTCATGGGCCCCTTCCCAGGTATGCTTGAGCAGGTCCCCAGGCCCCAGCCCCCAGTGGTCCTGCTGGCTTCTCCTGGCTCCAGCCCACTGTTCCAGCCAGCCTTCCCCCAGCCTTTAAGGAGCCTGTAGCAAAGCAAATCAGCCTGTTACATGCTCTTCCCTCAAATCTTGGCTCATCCTTACAGAATGGTAGTAGGGAGGCACTCTCTAACACAAATCCTGGGCTTTTTTCTGTTCAGGAAAGGGTGAAATAGCTGGCAGATAAAAATGACAGTGTCTTCTATCATTTCAAATGGTAAGAATTTAAAATGTGACTTCAGGGAGAAGGAACATTGTGAAAACTCAGGCCACGGTGGGGTAACCCAACAAGGGCCAGTGATGGTTCCCCCAGCTCATCCCCTCATTCCTCACAACCCAGCCACCCTCCAAAGAAGGTAGGGCAGTGAACGAGTCTTGGGCCAGTGTACACAGGAGGAAACTGAGGCTTGTGGATGGGGATGCCTTCCCCAGGATCCTGCATGGCAAGTGTGAGACAGAGCTTAGAGGAGATAGGGCACTGGTGCCCAGGAATTTGGACTTAATCTCTTCCCCAAAAAACCTTCTGAGCAAACACCACCTCCCCCAAGGTATCTTCCCACCCCTCCCCACTTATAGGGTGAGCTGACCTTTCACATGCAGAGGAAAATAGTATTAATGCTCTCTGAGTCTCCACAGCAAGGGCTAGCCTCTTGTCTCTTGGGTACCAAAGACGGTACCCTTACTTAGTACAGAACTTCGTGATTCTCACCTCTTAGGTGTGGACTCTGTTTGGAGAAAATGCAAGGAATTAATGAGAAGCCAGGAGCTGTCCCCACCTGCATGTGTTTATGGCCTAGATAGCTTCAGGATATATCTTCACTGTGTCCCAACATTGTGTCCTCTCACTCTTTCTGGTGTGAAGATCCTGGGTCAGCCAGGGGCCTCCGAGCCTCTAGATGGCCACAGTATACCTTTCTTTGTGGGAACAGAAGGGGCCAGGTTGCTTTTGGTGCTGGCCTTCTCTTTAGGTATGGCCTGAGCAATGGCCTGCCAGATGTCAGCCCTCACATGGAACCAGCAGACCCTGTGCTGGGGACTCCAAAGTCTGAGCTCACTGAATTCTTCCAAAATTCATCAAAAGTGTTTGTGATTGTTACCATTTTACAGATGAGAAAACTGAGGTTCAGAGGGAAGAATCATTTGCCCACAGTTCCACAGCTAGTGAGTGAGGGAGCCAGGATTTAAATGGGTCTTTTTTACTTCAAAGACAATATTTTTCTACCATTGTGTCTCAGATTTCCCCATGGGCTACCCATAATAGCAAAGACTAGAGTGAAACAGATAACCCAATGGGTCTTGTAAAGCCCAAAACAGACACTGGGAAGCTTACAATTCTTTCATGGTTCCATGTTTTACTTTAACAATTCATGTGATATTTGCATTCCACTCTAATTTTGCCTGATTTCTTTTAATATGACAGTATAAATATTTTTTAAACCACATGGGCCCTGTCCCTCATGGGATTTTGATCCCCTCAACTCACTACGATGGACCCTAGGGAACTGTATCCCAGTCTGAGAGGCACAGTGCCTGGCCATGCTGCTTCTTCCTGAGGCCAATTCAAGACTCAAGTTCAAGTCCAGCTCACCTTACCCTAGGCAGATCCTTTGGTGTGGGGGTCTATCCTGACCTCACTGTTCATGGGTTGATCTCAACTCAAGTCTTCAGGTGGATGCTGGAAGGAACCCATTGACATATACTAGAATGATGAGGATGTTCCCATCTGGCGTGGTGAAGGCTGAGCCCATAAAACCCTAAAGGTAAAGGAGAAGGCGGACACAGCCTTACTCAGTGGATTCCTGAATGCTGGGTCTTCTAGAAGGTGGTGCCCTTTGTCCAGGCAGAGTCATGTGGTTGCTAATATGGACAAATCTGAGGACACACTTTACAGGAGGGGCTGGGGTCTGGAAGGCTTCTCACTTTACTTCAACTACACATACTTACTGGTTTCTTACAACATGCAGGGCCCTTGAGGGGGTGCTACCAGGAAGCACAGGTTACTATGGCACAGTTCATCCCTTGGTGAGGCATGGGGTTGTTGTGGAAAGAGCTCAGTCTTCAGTTCTGATGCAAGCCCAGCCATTTCTTGGCTATAGAATGCTGGGCCAATCAATTAATGGAAAAAGATGTGAAGAGAGGAGGCTTGGCCAGGTAGGGGTAGATTTGGAGAGCTTTGGGCAGGAAAATAGGAAGGCAAACCAAGAAGTTGAGACCCAACTGGAATACTCAGAACCAATACTGCATATGGACTACTAGGCAAAGTGGTCACTTCTATGACATAACAGGACAGGGGATGAGGAAGGACTGGCCAGAACCACTTGTTGCTTTAATACAAGTCTCAGTGTCTTGGAGAAAAGATGATAATTTTCCCTCTGACCACTCGTGTTTATTCATCATCCATTCCCCATTGCTAAGCTAGCTCCTGCTGTGCATCATCACCAGGAACCACATTTCCTAAGCTGTGGTATGAATCTCTGTAGTGTGCACAGAGGTGTCAGTCTAGCAAGGCTGCTGCATACAGCAGAAGTGAGGCCCAGGGAGGAGCAGCCAGGTACTTATCATGTCATTTCTGCAGGAGTGACTGCCCAACCCAGATCCAGAGACACTGAAGGGAATTATAATTCTCCTGCATCTTACAGCCTTAGAACAGAGTGAAGAAAGCTATCCTCTCTTAACCTGGACAATGGCCACTCCTGGGCGGGACAGACAGGCCATTAGCACCAAGCTGAGTCAGGAGGAATGCCATGGAAAATATGGGTGAGCCCAAGGATAAGATGAGCAGGATGCTAATCCTAAATCATAAGGCCAATAGCCTGTGCTAGGCCAAGATCCCTGGGGATAAATGTTCAACCCAAGCTGAAGGGTGGGTCAAAAGATGAGTGACATGGATGGCCATTTCATCTGAAGGCCTGAGTTGCTTTCTCCATCATCAGACTAGTCTGAACTCCTTCTCAGCCAATGACGCCAGCTCCAAATCACAGCCAGGGAAATAGGTAAAGTGAATCCAACTAAAGGAGACCAGCTGAGATTCAGCCTTGTTCTTATATTCCCATGCAGGGGCTCCATGGCTCCATGTTGGAGGTTTTCCATGTATACATATCTAGAAATGATAAAATGTAGGCTTTGGCTTCACCTAGCAGGCATCTGCCTTTGAGGTCATGTACTATTTGAACAGCATGGAGAGAAGTCAGTGGCAGAGAGTAGAGGGGGCTGTTCTAGCTCCGGTTTCCTCTGACACATATTTCAGGGTCATAGATATGACCCTCAGAAGCAAAGCAGAGGTGTCTAAGCCATAGTTGTGCACATAGCAGACTCTCTTCCGGTTTACTGGTGACCAGAGATAGACTTTTGCATGGCACTAACTGACTGTACCACTGTCTTGTAGAGTCCAAGACCATCTCTTTCATCCCTCTCACCTACCTCCAGAAAAAGTGGGAAAAGGTCATCAAAGGGGCCACATTCACCCCCTGAAATTCACCCATGAATGTTAGGTTCACTAAGAGGAGGAGTCAGAACCCGCAATGGGAGACCCCAGGCCTGGCATCCTAGTTATCTAAGAGATTGGGAGTAGTCCACTGGGGCTGATACAAGGGATGTGGGAAGACTTAGGATGGAAGAGCGTTCAAAGGGAGGAGCTGTTGGGGCTGAATCACGATGGAGCTTCCTTCTGGATCTGAGAGCTGCCCTGGGTCATGGAATTTGGACCCTGATCCTTGGTTGGAATGTTCAAAGAATGAGAGTCCGGGGGCCTTAGAGTGTTGTACAAGAAAGTATTGGTATGAAAACCTGGAACTCAAGGTAATTAGTGTAACTCATGGTTCCTTGGTGGGTGGGACTTTTAGGTTTGGGGAAGGAAGGAGAATGTGAAGTAACTTACCAAAATTGAGTCCCTGTACATGTATTTCAGCGCCTTTGGGCTTGTGAATACATATCAGTGGGGCTCCTAGGTGATGGTCCAGCAAACTCTCAGTGCCCGCCATGCCCCTCTCTCTGCCATGGAAGATTAATGATGTAGGGCGTTCCTTGGGCCAAAGCCCCCAGGGCAATCTGGAGGCTCAGAGGGCAAAGTGGTATCATCAGACTTCCAAAGGGTCAGGCAGAATACTAGTGCCTATGTCCTCCATAGGTCTGCAGAATGTTAGACAAATTCAAGCACAGTTTCCTAGTCCCAGGTCACTCCCATGAGTGGAACTAGGTCCAAGAGGTGAAACGTACTAGATGTAAGGAAGAACTTGCTATCTGCCAGAGAGGATGAGCTGCCCATCTCAGCAGTGGTCCAGCAGAAGCCAGACATCTCTTTAAGGGAAAAAGAAGCATTGCTGAGGTGGCTTTTAAGTTGCTTCCACCCTAGATGGCTGAGATCTTATGGAGCTAGGACCGTGTTTGAACTCCTTCATTCCCTCAGAGCACAAAGCCAAACAGGTTGTACTTGGTTTGTGGAGGTTGAAGCCCCCTGCTCTCCTACCCAAGTCTTCCCACCACACAGGCCAATATGCTGTTCTGGCCGCACATCTAAGGCTCATCCAGGCCAGTTATCATCAAAGAGCCTGGAGAGAACAGTTGCTTAGCCATAGAGCCAATGCCCACCAACATCTCTGATGAGACCAGGCATAATTCAGACCCACTGGCCAACAGGGCCATCAGTGACAGCCAGAACCAGTAGAGGTCCAAGCAGGACCCAAAGCAGGGCTTTGCTTACTATACACATTATCTCCAGAGGTTAATTCTACCCCTACTCCCTACTTGAGGCCTGTTGGACCAGATTGCAAGAGGGAAAGCACAGTGACACAGTTGACACATGATTATAATCATCCCCAGTGCATCCATTTCCTTGCCAGGTGGATCCTGAGCTAGCCCAGGTCACTCCAGGCTAATCTTATTGGCAGTTAAACTCAAAAGCACTTTTCTACCTTCTCTTTTCACCCTATATCCTACTAGCCAATGAAAGACAAAGAGGCGAGGCTTCTACCATTGCCTTGGGTACTGGACACCATCAGAGCCCTCAAAGGGCCATCATGGGGTTCCCGCTCAACTCCAGGGAGACTGACATTTTCACATCTGCTGGACATATGATATTGCATGAGACCAAAGTCTCCACACTGTTTGCAGCCTCTTCCATGAATCCCAATGGCCTGCACCTGTACAGTTTGGGTGTTTGATAGATAAAGCACGTATGAGAAGAGAAAACAAGATAAATTAACTTTTAAAAGAAGCCAGCACTGTGCTGTCAATATTCTTTTTTTTCTTTTCATTTCCAATTCTAGCTTAAAAAAGCAGAAAGTAAATAATGTCAGGTCAATGAATATCAATATATTTTTTGACTGTACATTACAGTGATGTGTAATCTTTTTACACCTGCAAGTTCATCTTATTTATTCTTGTAAATGTTCCCTGACAATGTTTGTAATATGGCTGTGTTGAAAATCTATACAATAAAGCTGTGACCCTGAGATTCATGTTTTCCTAAGATATTCGCACTCGTGTCTTCCTGAGGTTGGGTGGGGGTGATGTGGAGACAGGTTGAAAAAGAAGGGGGAGACAAATGTGTTGGGTGTTTTGTTTTGTTTTGTTTTTTGGTGATGAAGATTCTAAGCTAACATTCCTGCCAATCTTCCTCTATTTTGTGTGTGGGTTGCCTCCACACCATGGCTGACAAGTGGTGTAGGTCCATGCCAGGGATCCGAACCCACGAACCCGGGCCACCAAAGCAGAGCACACCAGACTCAACCACCACGCCATGGGGCCAGCCCGAGATAAACCTATTATTGACTAGATTTCTCTATATTTATGTTCATTTAATCCTCACATCTACAATGCAGGAAATATGTATTATCTTTTCTTCACAGATGGGAAGGTTGAGATTCATAAATATTAAGGGATTTTCCACAATTACACATTACACTAGTAAAAGAGTTGGATAAAACACTTTTTGTCAAGTGGGGTCCATAGAGCGCTGCCATCAGAATCACTTGGGAAGTTTGTAAACAGACAGATTTTTTAAGAATCACAATTTACAGAATCACAACTTCAGGATCTGCATATTAACAAGCTGCCTAGATGTATCGATAGCTGTTGCTGCATCATATACCACCCCAGAACCCAGTGACTTCAACCAGCAGTCCTTTATGGTGGTCAGCTGGGGCTTGCTTGATCTACGCTGAGCTCAGCTAATCTCAGCTGGCCTGCTCATGTGTCACTAAGGGCTCTACTGGAGGCCAGGCTTGCCAGGCCGCCTTGACTGGTGCAGCTCTGCTCCACGTGTCTCTTATCCTCCCCCTCGGGCCAGTGAGATAGCCTACGCATATGCTTCTCATGGTGATAGCAAGAGCCTGAGAGAGAAAGTCCAATTACATAGTTGTTTCTAGTCATATCTGCAACATCCCATTAGACAAACCTGGTTGCATGACATACTCATAATCAAGGGACAAGGAAATATACTCCACCTCCTGACATAAACCCTGCCTCTCAATAAACTTTCCAATAAGTGCTCAGATTGGGTACCAAATCAATGGGGCCAGGTGCAGCCTTTAACGCTCTCATCTCAGAGTGTGGTCTGCAGGGCCCCTACATCACTTCACCTGAGAAACTTCTAAACATGCAGAGTCTGGTTCAGTAGGTCCAGGATAGGTCCAAGGAATCTGTATGCTTAACAAGTGCCCCAGGGGATTGTAATACATGCTGAAGATAGGCAAGCGCTGTTCTAAATGCTATTGCTGTTAGAAAGGGCCCTATAGGGCCCAAGGGGACAAGGAGACAAACCAGTTCCCAAACCAGAGATTGAGGCTGCCCATCCTGAGTTGGATGCACATGCTCTCTACTTCCCAGGTGAGCAGAAGAAATAGTTGGAATCAGCTCCTTGGAGCTTACTGGTTCCCAAGTTCTTTGTATGTATCCAGATATAAATATGAGCTGGAAGCATGAGCCATAGGGCCGGAGCCCAGGGTTCACTTCATTCTCATTCAGCCTTAGGAACCCTGGCAGGTTCTTCAGCCTAAGGGACCTCTATGTAGTACCCAACAGACCCCCCACAAGCCACACAGCCCAGAGAACATGTTCTTCCCAGCTGGAGTCCTGAGTTGGGAACCTGGTGGGCAGCCAGATAGTAATCCTTGTCCCTTTGTCCTTGTTAATCTCACTTACTCTGCCTGCTATGTTTATTCTTTTGCCACAAATGTAATAGTTGACATTTGGAAAATAAAATTAGAAAGAAGGAAAAATCTCACATATCTCCTAATAACAAAAACTCTTTGGGGCATATCATTTTCTCCCAAAATGGAAAGGCCTTTCAAAGAGTTATTTAAAAAAGTAGCATGTACTCACTTGGAAGAACTCAATACAGAACTTTTTGAGGCATAAAGTAAAAGTTGTTGCTTCTCAAAGGTACTTGTTCATATTTTCATGACTTTTCAAACCTTTCTATGCATATATAAACATATGTACATTTTTTACATAAATGACATCAACCTACATATATATTCTGAAACAGGTTTCTTTCCACTTAACATCAAGCATATTTCCATGGAAATATTCTTAAATATCCCTTTTCTTTCTTGATACCTTCCTAGTACTCCTGAGCCTAAGCCTAACCTGGTTTGGATACATTAAGACTCAGGCGCTCTCACAGTGATGCCTTTGGACCATTGTTAACAGTGAGGGACAACCACCCCTATGTGCTCCAATGCTGGAGACCAGAATAGCACAATTCTCTTCGCATGTCCATTGATTGCCCAAGCGGGTCCTGGCCTAGCCCTCCTGTCTGGCTGGACCTGGAGTGTGGAGCCACATTAAACCTCAGAGCACCTTGGATGGACTCTGATGGAGAGCTCTGGTTTAGCTTAAGATCTTCCTCTAATTCCAGGGTTCAAGCTTTCCATCAGAACTCCAGGGGACCTAGAAGCCTTCAGATCCTTGAGAATGTGGCACAAGGTCACCGACATGCCACACAGGAGGCAAGAAGTGGGATTTGACTTCCTCTGGCAGGGTTTGGGGAGGTAAAGAGAAGGGAACCAGGAGAAGTGCAGAAGAAGCCAGCAAGATGGAGAAAGGAAAACATTCTTGGTTAATTTTAGAAAAGTTTTCACCACTTAATATTTAGGGAGCACAAGTAGACCCCACAAGGGTTTGGCCTGAGTAGATTTCTCTTGAAATCTAGCAAAGGGACTGAACCTGAAATTTCCACTGACTTGCCGTAGAGATATGGCACCCACAGGCAGACGACATCCACAGACTGAAAAACTAGATGCAGAGAGGACCGTTTCCATACAACCCACGGAAATTAGCAGAAACGAGGAGAGTTTCAATTTTCACAAATCATGGATCAGCACTAGAACAAAACTGAACTACTTATTTAAGGACATCTGGAGTGCAGCGATGGATAGATAGAGAAACATACAGAGAAATATAGATAGAGAAATTAAATTGAATATATAAATGAAGGAAAGATTGTATCACTATATTAGCAGTGATTATCTCTTATCGTAGGGAACATGCATAATTTTTGTTCTTTGTAATTTTCTATATTTTCTAAAGTTTGTATTACTTTCCTACCTAGAAACACTAATTATATAAAAAGGGTGGGCAGAGCAGGACATAGGGAAAAAAAAAAAAAAAGCAGGATAGACAAGGCGATGACAGGAATAGAATCACACCCAAAAGCCTTCTGCACACCTGGATCAAGAGGTTCAAGAACTTGGCACTGACCATCTGCCCAAGAAGGAGAACACAGTCAATTAGTCAACTCAATGTCAAAAATTGGAAGGAAAAAAACAGCTGCTTAGCATAAATAAAAGTGTTTCTGCTACAGAGGATAGAAGTAATTTTTTCCAGGTCCCCCTAATAAAGAAAAGCTTCAACAGCATCCTTAGGGAATACAACATTTCCCTCTTGAAGGCTGATGGCCTCATGCCATAGAACAACTCAGTGAAAGCTCTTTACTGGAGGATCAAAATGAAGGGGCCCAGCTACACGGTTCTCTGCGAAGTGAAGGTTTGCAGAATCTTGGGTATCATACAGCCTGAGCATCACACTGCTTTCCTCTCTGAGTGGCCACGAGCTGGGGGCTTTTATCTCAGACCATTACCAGCAAAGCAGCTGTTCTAAGTTGTTGGTTGAATTTGAAGCCTGGCTTTAAGAGCCAGCTGAGGCAGGAAGAAGATTAACATGTCCTTTTGAGAGTTGAGGACACTAACAGCTATATGTGCCTAGAAATAAGCTGAACTCATCCCTTTGTGGGGTGGGGCAGGGCGGGGCCAAGAAGCCATCCTCATTCCAGGTTATGATCATGGCTCATAGCTAGTTTCCTACGTTCTTCTAAAATACCTACAAATACATAGTAAAAGCTGGAAACTTGGCCACAAGTCATTGAGTGAATCTGGGAGGAGTTGCCTCTGATTACAGCACACGAGGAGCTGAAATGAGAATCATAATCAGTGGTTGATGCTGAATCGTGTTTTGCTACCTAGATGATATAAAGAAGCCTCAAAGAAGATGAAGTGTTCCAACCCTCCAGATGGTCTGTTCTCACTCAGAAAATTGATCAATCGTCCATTTCTATCTCCTGGAAGATGAAATAACATTAAGAAAAACCTGTATGGGAGGGACAATGGCAGGGAGAAACTTGTAGAAATGCATGCTGATGATTTTAGTTTTCATGCCCCCGCATCTGTTCGGAGAACCGCAGAGAGACGCAGGGAGAGGAGAGAGCACATTGACAGTTAACTATGTACAAGACCAGGTAAAGCCGATGCCTACCGCGTCACTTCGAATATTCTCAACCTCACCTCTCAGCTCCTCCATGGCTGTGGTGACCGTTTCCAAGCAGCCTTCTGCAGGTTTCAAGCAGGGGTGGCCCACGGTGCCTCCCCTCAGGCAGGCTCTGCGTCTCTTTCTTCCTGCCCCACAGCTTCTAATGCTATGCTCTGAGATGCCCACAGGAACCCACTTAGCTCTCATATGTGTGCCACCCAAAAATGCAGGGAGGTTAACACCCCATGGGACAGCCTTTGGCCAACAGGTGCTGGAGCCTGTAGACAAATGCTTCCTTCTTTCTTTCCTCTGAAGGCAGTTCTGAGCGATATTTCATGTAACTTTTCAAAGGGCCCCAGAACCAGCAAACAGACCCTTGTAGAAGTAGCTAGCTCCGTAACACAACCTCGTATTGCCCCGCCTTCCCTCCTTCTCTGATTTACACCCCACACAGACACTGTGCCCTGGACTCTTATTTCCAAATAAAACATTATCTCAGGCTTGGCGTTTAGGGGCACAGTAGCTGGGAAACTGGGCTTAAGCTATGCATGATAACCCATCCTCCAGCTGTTAAACTGAGATGGGACCCCGCCAACACGCATAGAGGGCTGCCAGAGGTCCAGTCAAGTTTTTGATTCAGGGACAAAAATGGACTTGGTATAAAGTGATTCATATGAGAGGGGCTATCCTCATGTCCTAGGCTCATCCTATGTGTCACGACGTTAATTTTGCTTCTCAGATTTGGGAACAGGAGTCCTGCCACCCCATATGTTGCTGAAAATAGTAAGCCCGCCCAATAGACTGTAAGAAGGAGCGTGAGTGGCCCCGTAGGAGCCCTGTGATGAGCGCCAGCACACTGGGGTGGTTGGCCGGTGGAGCGGGGAGTATCTGATGTGGGATCCACGCCCACAGAGCCAGGAGCCTACAGCAATACCTACTCCCAGGCTGCCCTTCGCAGGACATGGGTCCTGACAAGCCATGTAGGCAGCTAGCGGGAGAAAGAGCACCAGGAAAACATGGAGGGAGGGGTATTCCTGCCAACAGTAAATGCGGGCGCAAACCTCTTCAGGGCTGAGGAAGCTGCCTGCACTGAGTGCCCCGGCTCTGCCCAAGCCGCCTGCCCTCACAGGCTGTCGGGATTCCCAAGTGGCAAAGGAAACATAACGGCAAATCTCAACTTCCTTTTCCTTTCCTCGTGTTCCCTCCACCGTGCTCTCTGGATTCCCAAGTGGCAGAGGAAACATAACGGCAAATCTCAGCTTCCTTTTCCTTTCCTCGTGTTCCCTCCACCGTGCTCTCTGGCAGCTCCTGACTCTGAGCAAGCTCAGGACTCCTGTTGTAAGGAGGAACAAGCAGAAAACATCACCAGACACATGAGAAGATGCAGGAGTTCAAAGCCGAGGTTCACTCTGAGGAACCAGAGACAGCGCCTGCCCATGAAATCAAGTCCCTGCCAGGAAAAGGCAGACATCTTACAACAAATCCAAATGCAGAAAAACGTCAGATTTGAGAACTGAATCCAAGAACTTTTCCTTTTGTTGTATCCAACAAAAAAAAACTGCTGACAACTCCAACAAAAATAAAACACAAATACTCAAAATTAGGAAATAGGAAACGGATATAATAGTGAAAGAGGAAATTATATAGCATTATAAAAGGACATTATGAACAACTCTGGCAAGTAAATTTTAAAATATTGATCAAGCAGATTATTTTGGAAATGTATGAATATAATCAAAATTGGCTCAAGAAATAGAAAACTTGAGACCAATTATCAGAGAAAAAAAATTTAAGTAGTTAATCTTCCCTAAAAGACACAAGAACAGATAGTTTTATGAGTGAACTTGATCAAACTTTCAAACAAAAAAAAATAATTCTTATGCTATATCTACTATTCCAGAACAAAGCAAATAAAGGAAAGCTTCCAATTCATATTATGAATATTATGAAGCTAAAATAGCACAGATACCAAATCTGAAAGAGTATACACACACACACACACACACACACACACACCCCCCTAAAGCTTGTAGACTAGTCACATTTATAAATACAAAGAGTTTTAATAAATATTAATTATTACACTTAGCTGCTTTTTAAAAATAATATGCCAGGTCCAAGTAGCCTGTACACCAGGAATTCAAGAATAATTCAGTATTAGGAAGTCCACAGGTAAAAGGAGAAAGATGTACATAATCATCTTAATAAATACTGAAAAAGCATGTGACAAAATGTAATATCAATTTCTGATTAAATACAATAGTCTCAGTAAGCTAGTAATTGTAGGATACTTTGTTAGTATCAAAAATTAAAATAAGGAGTTGTAGGCATTATCAGAATTCATCCATCTCTACTTCTCCATTTCATCTAGGTATAAAGAAAAATTACACCTTTCCATCTCCTTGAAATTGTTGGGGTTGTGTGACAAGTCTTGGCCAATACGCTCGAGCAGAAATGCTGTACATCAATTCTCTGCCAAAGTATTTAACTGCTGGGGGAGACTCTACAGCGTTTTCTTTCCCGTCCTCATCAATCAAGATGCTCCTGTGTTCCAGATGGTGCGGTCACAGGATGGGGGGGGTCCCCATCAGCCTGGATCATTGAATCATCACGTGGAGGACAGTTGCTCCTGGGCATTACCTGGACCTACAGAACTTTATGGTACTTAGCCACTGAGCATTTGGAGTTCTATATTACTACAGACTGCCCAATATAAATACCCAAGGTATTAAATAATAGAGAAAAATTGTTTATTCCTATTAAAGTCATGAATGCTTACATCATTGCCATTATTTAATATTTTTGGCTTCGGGACCAGCCCAGTGGCGCAGCGGTTAAGTTTGCACTTTCCACTTCGGCGGCCCGGGGTTCACCGGATCAGATCCTGGGTGCGGACATGGCACCACTTGGCAAGCCATGCTGTGGCAGGTGTCCCACACATAAAGTAGAGGAAGATGGGCATGGATGTTAGCTCAGGGCCAGTCTTCCTCAGCAAAAAGAGAAGGATTGTCAGCAGATGTTAGCTCAGGGTTAATCTTCGTCAAAAAATATATTTATATATATTTTTGGCTAATGCCAATGCAGCTAACGTAATTAGGAAAGAAAAAAGAGAGGGGCCAGCCTGGTCGCACAGCAGTTAACTTTGCATGCTCTGCTTCAGCAGCCTGGGGTTCACCGGTTCAGATCCTAGATGCAGACCTGTGCATTGCTAACAAAGCTGTGCTGTGGCTGGTGTCCCACATATAATGTAGAGGAAGATGGGCATGGATGTCAGCTCAGCACCAATCTTCCTCAGCAAAAAAAGAGGAGGATTGGGAGTGGATGTTAGCTCAGAGCTAATCTTCCTCAAAAAAAAAAAAAAAGGAGGTTACTATTCTGGTTACCATCACTGTGTAAGAAATTAGCCTAAAACAACCATTTTTATTTTGTTAGTGATTTTGTGGGTCAGGAATTCAGGGAGGGGTCATCTGGCCAGTTCTTGTTGAGGGTCTCTCCTGTGGTTACAGTCAGATGTCAGCTAGGGCTGCAGTTATCTGTAAGACTTGCCTAGGCTGGATGTCCTGGATGGCTCATGCACATGGCTGCTGTTGGCTGGGAGGTCAGTAGGGCTATCAACTAAGGTGCCTACATGTGACCTCTCCAGCATGGTGGCCTCAGGGTAGTCACACTCATGACCTGGCCCCTGCCTTCACCCAGAGTGTCCCATGAGACTCTGGCAGTAACTGAGTGGCATTTTCTGACCTGGCCTTCTAAGTTACAAAGCACAATTTCTGTTGGATTCTATTGGTTGTAAGGGATTCTCTGAGGTCAGCCCTGATTACAGGGGAGAAGATACAGACTCATCCTCTATAAAAGGAGTGTCAAAGAATTTGTATACAGGTTTTTAAATTGCCACAATTACTTTGTAAATGAAGATTCAAAATTATCACAATCAATGAGATATGCCTAGTAATCCCAAACTTATTAAGAGTAACAAGGAGTCAGTAAAGGAACAGGTTATAAGTATGCAAAATAAATGGTTTCCTTTTAAAATTTGCAGAATGAACTAGTGAATTAATTCATTCATTAATATAGCATCAATAATATGTTAGAAAACATAATGAAAAAGAAAGATTATAGGAGGCCGGCCCAGTGGTGTAGTGGTTAAGTTCGTGTGCTCCGCTTCGGCAGCCCAGGGTTCGCAGGTTCAGATCCTGGGCATGGACTTACAACATCGTTTATCCAACCATGCTGTGGCTATATCCACACACAAAATAGAGGAAGATTGGCACAGATGTTAGCTCAGGGCCAATCTTCCTCACAACAAAAAAAGAAAGAACAAAAGATTGTATTGATAATAGCAGCACAAAATATTAAAAACCTAGGAATAAATTTAAGAAATGTGCAGGACTCACATAGAGAAAACCACAGAACTCTATCTCAGGACCTAAAAGAAGATGAGAATAAATGAAGAAATGCAGGAATTGGGAAGAATAACTATAGTTAAAATGCCAATTCTGGCAAAATTTAAAGAAGAAACTAATTCAGCTTCAGTCAAAATCCCTGTGAGTCTCTTAGTAGGTAACTTGGAAAAAATCATATTAAAGTTTATCTGAAAAACAATTAACACCCAAGAATAGCCAAACAATTTTCAGATAAACTACAACAGTTACAACTATGTAGTATCAAGACAGGAATACAATCTGATCTATTCCTTGGGATTTCTTGTCACACTAGATATTAGAAAGACAAATCTCACATCTGGCAAGGTACAATTTGAATAAATTTGGTTTGATATTATCAAGTATCTGTTGACCAAAGGCATGAAAAAAATGAGAGGGAAAACTTTTCTCTTATAAGTCACCAAAGTTTTTATTGTCTTTTGGGTTTAGTTCAGTTCGATGCATTTTACTGTATCCAGTACATCCATTTATGTTAGTGTCTAAGACGTAGAGTGTTCACCTTATTTCTTTGCTTAATTTTTAATTACATTAATAACACACAAATACATTCTCCTGGTTAAATAATCAGAACTTTGTTGATAAAGTTAGGCCCTCTTTGGCCACCATCCCCAATTCCTAGCCTCTTCCCCAACAGAAATTGAAAAGTCTTTGGTCCATCTTACTCCTCTGGGTCCTCTCACTTCTCCAGGCAACTGTGAGGGCAGATAGCGCCAGGGCACTACTCCAAGGATGATAATCAAGGAAGAGGAATGGCTTTCCCTGGTTGAGACTATCCCACTTGAAGATGGAAGCAAACAAAGAAGGACCAACTTGAATATATTGAGCCCTGGACTGGAAAGATGGGCACAGCTTCCCCAGGGTTTATGCTGTATTCCACCTCTCAGCTCCAGCAGGTTCTGTGAAAAAATAAGAAGAAGGGTGAGGAATTTCCCTCAAAAGTGCGTATATCTGTATCTTTAAGAGTGGCTTTGAAGAGCAATCAGCTATCACTAATGGCTCCAAGTAGGACCCCAAGGGACACCCAGACAGCTCTGGCATCCATTCCCCAGAGATAACCAATTCTGCCCTGGGGTTGTGGATTAAGTGCAAGATAAAAGATCCTTAGAGAGGTATCATATGTCCAAACAGACGGGGTGGGGGGTGCCTTTGGAGGGGAAATGTGCTAAGGCAACTCATGTCCTGCTTGTCAGAACCAGAAAGACAAAATGTCCTGGTCATAAGAGCCAAAGAGAGACATGTGGTATATACAGAAAGAAAAATTTGGGCCAACTTTTCTTTACCTATGCCACTGGAGAAATAAGAGATCCAAAACCATGAATATGACGAGATAAATATGCTAAATTCCAGGTCTCTTGAAAAAAACTAATATTAAAATCTACGTTTTAAGCCAATGTATTAGGATTCATGCCTTTATAATCCCAACCAGATAAATCAAGAAGAAATGCCTTGTCTCTGAGGAGCGTACTCCAGATGGCTGGCTGGATCTGAAGAAGCAGCCTTGTTCCCTACACAAGCCGTAATTCCCCAAGAAGCCGTTCACGTTGATGCTCACAAGCCCAGCTCAACCGGTCCAAAGCCGAGCATTGCTTAGCAGTTCCTGAAGCAGGTTAAGGAGACTGTGGGATTTTCACACTGGCATGAGGATTATTGGAGAATTAGTCAAGCGGAGAACGTTCCCAGAAACAGTGGTGTACGCCGCAAGCGAGAGGAGGGCAAAGAGTCCAGGCACGCCTTCAAGAAAAGACAGAGGGCGAGGCCTCTATGTGGGGCTGGGCCAGAGATCAGTTCCATTGTAGGATGAGAGGCTGAGACATTTATGTACAAGAAATACCATCCCTAGAGTTCATGGGGCGAGGAGAGGATTAGATATATGCATGATATAGGGCATCCTGTCATCATAGTCTCAGCTCTGCAAGCTGATAACATCCCTCCGCAGAGACCACCACCCCCGCCCCCGCCCGCTGCCAGGCTTCCCAGGAAGGCATCCATCGACCTTTAGAGAGATGGATGTAGAGCAGAGAATCCCAGTGCTCATCTTTCCCGATACCCCAAGAGCTTTCCCAGGAGAACTCCAGGCCCCTACTCTGCAGGGGGATAAACTTCCCTTCTTTTCAGATTTTAGAATTCTCACCAGCGCACACTGCTTTATATGTTCCTGACAGACGCAGTTGATCTCCCAGCTGACCGCATTCAAAAAATCAGAGCATGTCCCTTTCTGCGATGCTTCTGCTTAACACTTCTCTTAAAGGGAAGGGGGTTACAGGGCCTCCCTAGCAAGAGCTGTCTTAAGGCCTGCCAAGGTGGAAGTGGATAACTCAAGAGGAAAAGTCGTGGGGGCTGGGAGGTGCCACCCACCTGTGGGTCCCTGTAGGAAAGGTCAGCACCCCTGGCTCTTCACCAACACCGGGCTGGAGTACCTCCCTGAATAAGACCTCTGTTAGCCATCCCCCCGGGTTGTTGCTTGCTATTGGTGTGGCTTGTTTGTCTTCAAAAGGCAAAGTTCCATGTGTCAGAGACTGTGGATTTAAAAACATATGGTGTCTTGCATTAGGCCTAGAGGAAATGTCAGTGGCAACATCTTTCCAACAACTCAGGCATGTGACAACAGGAAGACAATCAAAGCCCTGGGGAAGCTGAACCGTGGATCCCATAAGCATCCCAGGGTGAGATTTTGAAAGAACTGGAAGATCATCCAAGGGAACCAAGGAGGTGGCTACCGAAGTAGCTGGGGTGGGGAGAAAAGTGACCTCCAGCTTTCCCAGATATTGATAGGGTTTATCACTCCTGCTGTCCCTGCTAAACGGCTTCTTGTTGGCTGTTAGAAAGACAAAGGAAAATTAATGGAAAACATAAAAGAATAAGAAGCGATAAAAATTTTAAATTGAGAGTAAAATAAGAAATAATAAACAGGAGTAAAATATGACATGCCAGTAAGAAAATTAAATTATCAACACATAAAAATGAGGCTTCTTTAAAAATAACTTTTTTTTATATTTAACAAAACTTACATACCCTGGAAGACAGTGGGGTTCACCAAATAGTTCCTGTGTCTCCCAGACTCCTCTGTAATTATATTGGGCCCATGTGACTAATTCTGGCCAATTGGCTGAGGGAGGATAATGACGTCACTTTCACTATGAGCTATTTGAGAGACTCTGGGAGTCACATGTTGAGATGCTTCACAAGATGAAGGGAATCTGGATCACTGAGTCCCACATGGAGGGCTCTGGAGAGTTACCCCAACCCCATCAAGATTCTGCTTGAGTGAAAAATAAACCTTGGTTGGGTTAAGCCACTGAGATTTGGGGGGTTTTTTGTTATTAAAGCATATGTCTTGACTAATACAAGCTCTTATAATTAATTCATTTAATCCTTCTTATAATCTTATTATATGGGCACCACGATTATCCCCATTAAAGGGAGAGAGGCAGAGAAAAGTGTAGTAACTCTTTTCAGGTCTCATATTTGGTAAGCAGCAGACCCAGGATTCAAATCCAGGCAGTCTGTGCCCCACCACTGTGCCAGGCTGGATCTCACCCACAGAGGCATCTTAGAGTAAAATGCAAGGAACCTCGTGGCCACGCCCTTCTTCTACAGAAGATTTGGAGATGTTGAAGCAGGGCAGAGTAGGGAAGAAAGGAGGCAGGGCAGTCCTAGAAAGGAAAGCTAAGTGTTAATTCTTTTTTCCCATCCCCATGGGATAAACCCACCAATCCCCACGGGACAGAATAAAAGGAGGTCCAAACCAGACAGGTCAGTTCTCAACGCCAGCCTTTCAAATTGGGTCTTCTCTTTTTTAATTTCCAACCCAGTCTAGTAGAAAGACCGTCACACTCAGGAGTCAGGAAACCCAAATTCTAGTTCCGAGCCTACCGGTAAAACATTGTCTGGAGCCAGCCGTGATGGCCTAGTGGTTAAAGTTTGGTGCTCACCGCTTTGGCTGCCTGGGTTCGCTTCCCGGTCGCGGAACCACACCACCCACCTGTCAGGTGCCATGCGGTGGCAGCAGCTCACACAGAAGAACCAGAGCGACTTACAACTAGAATATACAAACATGTACTGGGCTTTGGGGAGGAAAAAAGAAAAAGAGGAAGATTAGTGACAGATGTTAGCTCACAGCAAATCTTTTCCTGGAAAAAACAAAAAATTCCAAAAACATTGTATGACTTGAGCAATTGCCTAAGGTCTCTTTGGGCCTCAGTTGCTACGTCTGAAATTTGGGGGTAATGATTTCCATCTCATCAGATTGTGGAAAGATTAAACCAAACAAGAAATGTAATGATGCTTTGGGAATCTATAACATGCTTTGCAAATGTGAATTATTACTTTTATTAGACTATCAGAATTAAGGAGACAGGAAGGACCTTCCAAGGTCACATCCCCCATTTTATTTATGAGGAAACTGAGCCTCAGTGAATTGCCCAAGAATAGAAAGGATTACTGGCGTTACGGACATTACCTGATACAATGAACAGTGATAATAACGAAGTGTAGGTGAAAGAACCAGGGATGAGGACCCCAGGCCTTTAGCTCCCCAGGCATCACTTTCTGATGTGAAAGTTTCCAGCTCCTTTATGTGTGTGTCCCAGACTGCAGCTCTGGGGCCAAGGCAACAGAGAGAAGAGGGGATACAGCGTAGTGGCTGAGAAACGTTGAGCTGGACACACCCAGGTTCAGTCCTGAGCCCGTGGCAGTCACGGGGTCTCCTTTTTCTCATCTCCTCCTTTGTGCTGCTGGGACTATTATGTCCAATCACATAAAATTGCCCTTTCTTCAGGTCAAAATGGCCAGATACCACAGTTTCATAGGATTCAACCTAATAAAACACGGTGCTGTGTGTCAGGTGCTTCCGATGTTTCTCCCCATCCTTGGACCTGATGTTTGGACCCTGTCCCGGACCACAGTCACACATCTCATGCACCTTTTCCCTTAGGGTGAAGACTTCCCATGAGGCTCCTCAGCGAAGAGACTCCTGCTGCAATTCTCCAAACCTGCTTAGCCACACCAACCCAGTCAGACCACAGGCCCTCAGGCTGAGCAGCTTTCTATCTTCCCTTCCTCTTACTTCATTGGCACACGGCCCTATGAGGAAGGCAGAGCAGGGGCCCGCCCTATGGAGTAGAAAGGGTCAGCAAGCCAGGAAACCAGAGCTCCGCCATTGCCTTGCTGTGTGGCCTGGCGCAGCTTCATCTCTTTCTCTGGCCCTCAAAGTCCTCATCCAGAAATGAGGCTATTGGATGAGGTCAGCAGCCCTCACTCCTCACTGTGCAGCAGAATCACCTGGAAAGCTTTTACAAAATGCAGATGCCCAGGCCCCCTCCAGTGACTGGTTTTTAATAGACCTGGGAGGACCCCGGGCATCAGTATCTTTTAAACCCTCACCAGGTGATCATAGTGTGTAGCCGGGTTGAAAACCACTTGAGTGGATGATCCAAAGGCCCCTTGAGTCAAACATTGACTAAATCTCTGAAGATATCTGTGAATCCAGGGCCAAGGAAGACAAGGGACAGGAGCTCCTAGAAATGGGTCCAAGGGCTCATTAGACTTTGGGAGCCGATCTGCCGAGCCCCAGTTTCCCACCGCCTGCCTTTGGAAGATGGCTGGGCTCTATCCGGCCCAGCTGGAAGGCCATTTCGTTTGGAGAAAGATTTCCTCTAGGTGCCTCTTAGAGGCCTCCTTCACTGATCCAGGGAACTGAAGCTTTTCATTTTAATTAGCAAATTCTTGTCGCTGCCGCTGGAAATGAGCCTCTGCTCTCATTTCCCTTACAGACTCTGTCAGCCGAGATGGTGAGGGGAGGGGGTGGGAAGAGAACTTGGGAGCTGTTATCTGATGCAATTTCTGGGCTGGTGGGGGGCTCGGAAGATGTGAAAGCAGTCAAAATTGCAAGAAACCAAATAATACATTTAAGGAAATGGCTTCATGTCATTGGGACACAGTGACACAAGTTGCACCTCTTTGCAGAATTACCCACATTTGTGCTGTGGGGAAAGGTGGTATAAGGCCAGGCTCCAGGGGCCCAGTGGATGGAAATGTCACATCTTAAACCAAGAGAACTTTATTAGGATAAAAAAAAAAAGCACACTTTTAACAAAATAGCTGTAGATGGAGAGAAATGGAAGATGGCATTTGTCCAATGCATATTTTATAAGCCCGTGAACTCTCAGAACTAGAAGGAGCATTCATTGGTCATCTACTTAGCACCTGCTGCATTGGAGAGAGGTGGCCTTCCTGAGGCCCATAGTTCACAGAAAGCCCATCCTGGGTGTTCAGCAGGAGGGAGAAGCTGTCCATGTGACTTATTTCCAAAGGCCTATCTTGTTTTGACATCTAATGTAAGCAGCACATTTTCTAGAACCAGCCCTAGCATCTCTCTTATGAGTTTCCCTAGTTGTTCAACTTTTCCAAAACTGAGGGAAATCTTGCTCCAGATGAGGACTATAAAAAGAGAGAGGTAATTAGGACAAATGTCCTTAAACCATTAGCCAGATCAGTGAAAGGACAAAACAGGAAGGATTACATGTAGATGTCTTAGAGTTCATTTAATCAAATCCCACGCAGGGAAAAGAAGGTGAGGCAGCTACAGAGCAGAGTCCACAATGTGGCTTACAAACCCATTAGGATGTGGCCTCCCCTCTCCACAGTCCCTCCCCCACAGTACCCCTTAAACCCTGTGATTCAGCCCCATTGAGTTATTTGTACCTCCCACATGCACCATCCTGGCACCAGACCTCACACCCACCAGGCTCTCTGCCAGAATGCTCTCTGGTTCCAGTTCCCTCCCACTCCTCTTCTTTCTTCAGGTGCCTGGTCAGCTAGTTAAGTAAGACAGTATTTCAAAGCTCAGCCCATCCATTCTTCCAGTATTTATTGAATACCCATATATGGTAAGCAAAACCATCATGGGTGGTCCCGTCTTCATGGTGTGAGGGAGGCAGATATACAATCTCAGGATAAGTACATAAGAGACATCTACATACGGGGCTATGAAAGTGTATGAGGAAGATTTGATCTGGTGGAGACAGGTCTAGGAAGACTTCCCAGAGGAAGGGATGATGGAGCTGGGACCTCAGTAACTGGAGGGAGATGAGAATGGATGGGGAGAGGACACTTGGAAGGTTCAAAGGGACCTTCTCCAGGAAGTCATCTGTTCTTCCCTGTGCCAGGCATTATGTAAGGTGATCATATGTCCTGATTTGTCTAGGACAGTCAAGTTTATGGCTGTTGTCCAGGGTTTAGCATTTGTCCCAGTGGTGTCACAAATTGGATGATAAATTGTATAGTCACCCTGAGCTGATGCTCTTATCACACTTTGTCACTGACTCCATGTCGTTGTCTGGCCACCATACAAAGTCACACGAACACATACACACATGTCATGTACACTCATATCACACAGGTTGTGCATCATTCTTGTGGCACAGAATTCATTTCTTATTCATCCTTTGATGGCCCGCACATAGCACAGCACTGGTATACCCATACAATAGGTGTTTGGCAGATATTTTTTTCTAGTAAGTGAATAAATGATGCAAGGATAAAGCTGCTAAAGATTCTCAGACCTCTCATGCCCTCCATCTCACCTCAGTTGTCTACTTTTCATGCCTCTGCGATGCTCCAAAGCATATTTGGTGAACATTTTGAGTTTGTCCAAGGACCAAGGGATTTGAAATATGTTTTTTCCACAGCCTGATTTGGCCCCAGAAGTTAACAAAAGCGTCGTCTCATTAGAGGCTATTTGAATAGAAATTATAGGCTTGTTCTCTGAGTGTGGACTTGAGAGCACTTCATAAGACAATTACTGCTAAATATCTAAAAAGAAACACCCTCATTGGCTTCTAAAAGCCCATCTCAGGTCAAACCAACCTAAATTCCTCTCAATACAATTAGAATCTCAATAAAAATGAGAGGAACAACAAGCTTCCAAGAACACCAGGACCTCAAAGGGACAATAAACAGCACTGTCGGAGGATGAGAGGTGTCAGAGGAGGGTGGAATATTCTGGAAGGCAACATAAAGCATGTGGAACACAAAACCTACGTGTGCTTTGATCCAGAATGATCAGCTAGCTTCCCACACAGGAGAGTAAACATGGGTAAATATAGATGACCGGCCACCTCAAGATTGAGTCGCTCACTATTCTGCCCTTTCTCGCTCTACAGAGGACCAAGAACCGGCATGTGCTCTGGTCCAGTTTGAGCTTCCAGGCCTTCACAAATGCAATTCTTCCTGCTCTGAATGCTCTTTTCTTCTTTCTGTACCTCTTTCTCTCCTGTCCCTCTATGATGCCTTCCCATTTCCCCCAGCCTGCAATGGTCCTCTGTTTCTCCAGGTCCTGGTACCATCTCCAAGAATCATGCAAGTAACACAATGTGTGACATGGCCAGGGTAAGATCGGAGCGAGCCATAGTGCGGGTCAGGTTAGGCTGCACGGCCTGCCTCCAGGGGGCGCCATGCACATCATGGCTTGTGTGAATGGTGTCCCTAGGGTTCGGGTATTCAAATCCTCTTGTTTGCTCTTCCAAAAACAAATACTCATGTTACCTCAATAGAAATAAATAAAATTTAAAAATAATAATTATACTCTGTTGGCCTGTCTCCCTCAGCCCTCACAGCTCTGCCCCCTCTCTTGCCTCCTCCCTAGACTCTGAGAATCTTGAAAACAAGACGGGAATCCAGTATCCCTAATGGCCGTGCTCCCAGCCCGCGGCACAGTGAGCAAACGATTAAACCATAAAAAAAATGCACACATGTGAAACAAGAATAGGAAGAGGAGATAAACAAAGGTCTGAAGGAGGAGATAGCACAAAAATTGGGAGAAAACTTTCTGAAGATTTGAGTGCCATTTAGAAATGCTTTTGTTTGTTTCATAGAAAAATAAAAGGTGACCAGAGGAGGTGATGCTGGAGTCTCAGCTGTTCATGCACCTTAAACACCCCTTCTCACTGAAATACTCACAAAAAGCAGTGTTAACTCATGTGGAGAGAAACTTCTTTAGAACAATCCCTTTTCCACAGTGTAGGTCCCTTGGAAAATGGAGAGACAGAACTTATCACTTCTCCAGGTGCCAGGTCTCTGCCAGTCGCTGCCCCTCCCTTGCTGCCCAGGTGTCCACAAGAAGGATGCCATGGCCCCTGCCTCGGAGGGCAGCTATTCTGCATATCCTCTTCTCCACCTCTCCTCAGGCGAACACACCTAGACACTGGTGAAGGGTCGAGGAGGTCTTCTTTGAATGGCAGGGATGCTTTATTCAAAAGGAGAGCAAGAATGTGAGTGGAAGTGGGGGCCTGGGGTGGAAGGTGGGGGAGGGGAGATGGGATAGTACCCTCTTCTTCCAACTACCCTGCTGTCTCAGACCATGCAAGAGATACCTCACATCCCGACCACTGCCTCTCCACAGGCACCACCAGAGAAATGGCAGATTCCAGAGCACACTTTAAAGACAACTAGCCAGAACAATCCTTGGGGTTGCCTCCAGCTCTGACATTCTGGGAGTTTAACATGGAAAAATATTCAGCTAAAATCACTGGCATGGTTAGGTGGTGGCTTAGCAACTCCTTTTTATAAAATTACTTTCTCTTTAAAGTGCAAAATATCTTTCTGCTTTAGAACTCTAATTCATCCTTAAGATGGGCTGATCTTTAAATCTTACAATGGCTCTCACCCAAAACCAGTTCTACAAAAATAGGTCTTTCTGACCAGACTACTTCCACTCCCTGCCCCGCCCCGCCCCGCTGCCACCCCAGTGAGCAGAGAATACTGTAATAAGAAGCTAAGAAGATACTCTGGACTCCTTCTAAGCCCCTTCCCCACCTCATTCAAGGTCATAGGGCGCTGTTGCCTGGTAATGGATCTATCATGATTGAGATTAATGTTGCAAGTCATGAGAAAGACCACCCAGAATGTCCACTCATTTTTAAGCCCTCTCTGTGCCAATGAAGCTTAAGGAAATGGATCTGTGTGATCTAGCGACCTTCACTGTGTTTCTTGATCGGAGACTGACCCCTGACCTTGAGACCCAGACTGGCTCCTGATGCAGCCCAGATTCCTCCCCAAACCGATCCCTGATTCTGATAAAAGGCTGACCTCTCTTCCTCCCAGGCACTCATAAATGTGCCCTTGGCCACGTGAATCACACACGGGGAAGTGAAGACAGAGGTAACATCTGACGCAGCTATATTTCCTGGATGCCAGAACAGGAGCTGGCTAATTGCATACATAAAGGAAAAATTAAATGAATGAATGAGTGAGTAAATGGGTTCAAGTTGAAAATGGCTCAGTCTAGTCTTCTACTAGTAGGTTGATTTTTCAAAGGCACAGGACCAAGGAGATGGGTCTGTTTTCAAGGTATCCACCTCTCACGTCCACTCTAGGAAGCTCCAAGCTCTCCTTCATGTGACATTAATATTGCTGTCACTGGGCTTAACTCTGCAGTGGGCAGTTCCTCCTGAGCTAAATGGCAGGCAATTGAAAACTAATGAGGTGAGAAATGCTCCCATTGTCTGAGCCCATTGATGCCCACAGCTGAGCTCATCATACCTCACCTGGGAGGGTCCCCAGATGAACAAATGGAAACAGAAGGGATCCTGGTCTGCAAGGAAGACCAGAGATCTCCTCCCAGCTTTGCCATTGATGCAACTGTGTTGCTGTCATTGTCCCAACAGTAAAAGGAGATGACCTGTACTGCACTTCTAGTTACACTTCGTAATTACGCATGAAATTTTCAAAAATACAGATTCATGGGTGCCACCCCAGAGCCACTGAGGCAGAACCTCTAGATACGGGCCCTAGAATCAGGACTTTTAGTATGCACTCAATAAACCAACATAATTATTCTCAGGGCCCAAGCTCTAATTCAGGGCCAAACAAACTATGGTCGGCAAGCCAAATCCAGCCCACTGCGTATTTCATAAATAATGTTTTGCTGGAACACAGCCATGCCCAGTCATTTACATATTATCTACGCTGTTTTTGTATTACATGGCAGAACGGAGCCGTTGCAACGGAGATTACATGATCCGCAAAGCCTAAAATATTTACTATCTGGCCCCTTATAGAAAAAGTTCACTAACTCCTGCTGTAGTTTAGAGGTGCTTCCAGCAAGAAATCAGAAGGAAGTACTTGATACTAACCTAAGTTTTTCGTTAGAGCAGCACGTTTTTCCTGACCACTGTACAAGAAGAAAGCAGGAGAGCTCCAGGCTGCAGGAGCCCCGAGGTTGACTTGTGTGGGAAGTGCCCTGGTAATTTAGGATGACACTGCCAGGTGGGAGGGGGAGGGCTCCTCCAAGATGAAGACCTGAGGGTAAGGTGAGTTTGAGGCCCATCTGAGAACGGAGCTCCAGGTCTCATCAACCCACGCCCTGGTGAGACGGGTTCAGAGGGGGTACACAGCAATGAGTTTAGCTCTTTGGTTTTAAATTTCTGCACCAATGTCCTCTGTTAAAGGCTCACCTGATGGTCTAATGAAGGTATGGGAGGCTTATAGGTGGAAGATAAACAAACAAACACATAAATACGGAGAACAGATTAGTGGTTACCAGAGGGGATGGGGTGGGGGATAGGGGTGAAGGGACACCATGTATGCTGAGGGATGGAAACTAGACTTTTGGTGGTGAACACAATGCAGTCTACACAGAAGCCAAAATTTAGTGACATACCGCTGAAATTTATACAACGTTATAAATGAATGTGACCTCAATAAAATAATAAAAAGTAAAAAAAAAAAAAAAAAGTGTGGGGAGAGAGAGGAAAAAGGGAAGAAGTCTGGGGCAGCCCTTCAAAGCTCTAAATTCTCCAAAACACAAAATAAGCAGGTAGAGCAACTGAACGTGGGACATCTCTAGGACCAGAAGGACCACAGGACCCACAGGGAAAAAAGACCACTCAGACCAGCGGTGGCCCCAGCCATCTGCCTTGTCAGTCACTCCCTGGAGCCTGGGAAAGCAGGTCTAAGCTAAGTCTGCCATCTGCCCTGTGTTCAAAAGCAGACAGGGTCCGGCAGAACCTACTCAGAGCACAAGGGTCCCCAGGCCTGGAGGGTTCCAGAGTGCCTGGCTGGGCACGTGTGAGCCCAGTGCTGTTCCAGTTGTCAGGTCTCGCTGATGAAACTGTCCATGCCAGATCTGGCTTCTGCGTGTCCTTCCATGCCCACCGGGCAGGCCACACCAGATGTCAAGAAGCAAACTGCAGTCAGCGCCAGGAGTTTAGGCAGATTTGTTACTTGAAAATGACTTGAAACACACACACATCAATCAATGTAATCTGTTCAGCTTGGCAAATGGAACGAGGCCTCAGGGAAATTCCAGATCAAACAGATCCACCATGAGCTAAACAATCAGGGAACTGTGTCTGGAAATAGCTGCTTGTGCCAGAAAGTTTGGGAAATCTGGTCTCCCACAAATGGACCATGCCAGGTCACTTAGAAGGGAGAATGACTCTCTGCAATTTTGCACGAGTCCCAGGGAAAACTGTGACTTAATGTCGATGCGGTGTCAAGACATATTTTATTTGTACATATGCACCAATGACAGGCCCACATGGAAATCCAGAATGGGATGTCAACATTTAGCGCAACTTCATCCCCTGCTTTCTTCTCCCTTGGTCCCCAAAATCAGAAGTAGGTTTACCAGTCCCTGTGAAGATCTGACCTCTGGTCAGAGTGCCCCTCTGTCACCCTCACTGGGGGACCTGCCTGGGTTTTGCAAGCATCTCTTGTCACAATAATCTCCTGAAAATCCATTGAAGAAGGTTCAGGCAATGGTAGCTGAAGGCTAGACCCCTCAAAGCAAGACAGGAGCTAATTGTCATAATTCTTTTCCTTCCCTGTGTCCCTTCCTGGGATCACCACCCAAAGAGACTGCTGCACGCATTCCTTGTCTGAGAGCCTGCTCCTGCAGAAACCCAGCTAAGACAATGGGACTGCATCCTCCTCCCACGCCAGTCCCCAGCACAGACACCAAAATGAGTCAGCTGACGCCATCTGCTGTGTTTAGGGCTTAGGGAAGAATCCAGGCATGTGCATTTCTGGTACTCTGGGCAGAGAGAGTGACAAGCAGGGACTCAGAGAGGGGCCCGAGCCTGTCCACTGTTCTCCTTGGTGGTGCTGAGATAGAATCGATGCCACTCTCAGCACAGGGTGGATAATCTCTGAGCCTCCCCTGCGTAACGCATTTACAGCAGCTACTGAGCTATCTTTCTCTCATTTCGTTCTCAGCAGGTGGCGTTGATGACAGCTTTTCTCTTCCTGGTTGAGCCAGTGTTTCTCAACAGGGAGTGCTATTTTCATAAATTTGTGGTTTTGGATCACACACAGTTCCCGGCCCTGCTTTTGACACGTGAGTAATAGCCAATGGGTCCCTCTCAGGGACACGGTGACTCAACCATGGGCACATCAGCCCCTGCGGCTCCTCGTCTAGACGGTGGAGTGAGCAGGAAACTTCTCCAGGCCTCACTCTCCTCCGGGACTCAGGACCCGAGCGAGGCCTCCTGCTCCCGTCGGTGCTCCTGTGGCTGCACCTAAAAGCTTCCTTGTGGAATTAAAGCTTTGCCGTGACTCACACCTTGAGACTCGCATATTCTCTCCCAGGAAATGTTTTCTGGGCTCCTGTGAGTCAGGCACTGCGTTAAGTGTTGGGGATACAGGAAAGAGGTTGACGAGGCAAATGTCCCTGGGATCACGTGGTCCAATGGGGGAGGCAGCACACACACAATGTGCAGGGCTCAGCAATCAGATGGAGAGTAGACTCAGAGTCAGACTTCCTGAGTTCAAAGCCAGGCTCTGCTCCTTACAAGCTTTGTGACCCTGGGCAAGATACTTAGCCTTTCCGAGCCACAGCCCTTGAATCCAAAAATGGGGGTAGTCATGTAAAGTGCTTAAAACAATCCTTGGCCAATAGTAAGCATTTATAAATGTACACATCTTTTGGAGGAGGTCAAGTCCCCAAGACAGGCAGAATGATCTCAGGCAGCGGCTCTGTTTATATACAAGAAACCGCATCCTCAAGAGATCAAGGAAGGGGAGATTCCCTCAGGCTCAGAGGGAGGTCCCCAATTTCCAGCAACTACAAAGGGACATCACTGAGACCCACAAAGTGGTAGTAAGAAGAGGATATTCAGGCTATGTGTGCAAAAGCACCCCCAGAGTTCTCAGAAATATTTTGGGAAAGGCCCTGGGAAAATCTAGAATGCCTGCTGGATGCGCAGGTGGGAGCTGAGAGCTGTTCCATGTGGGTGGAACCCTGATGAGGCTGCCTGTGTGCAGGCTGGTGGAGGGACACTGAAGTATCTGAGTTATGACGAGGAACTAGAGGGAGCACCGTGCAGGGAGCATTGGCCAGACCTCTGCTATTGCTCCCCCATCAGCTCACGGAGGGGCAAGGGTCTCATCCCATCTCAGAGCCAACCTCCCCTTTCCTCTCTGTATCCCAAAGAGTCCCTTGAGCTCTGAAACCTAGAGTGAAGAGTCTCAAAATTCAGTATGATGGGATGTACATATCTCTTTGAGACCCTGCCTGCTTTTAATTCTTTTGGATATACACCCAGGAGTAGGATTACTGGATCATAGGGGAGTTCTATTCTTAGCTTTTTGAGGAACCTGCACACTGTTTCTCATACCAGCTACACTATTTTACATTCCCACCAATAGTGTATAACTTGTCATCTTTGTTTTTTTGATGATAGCCATCCTAACAAGTGCGAGATGGTATCTGATTGCGGTTTTGATTTGCATTTCCCTGATGATTAGGGATGTTGAGCATCTTTTCATGTACCTGTTGGCCATCCCTATGTCTTCTTTAGCGAACTGTCTACTCAAGTCCTTTGCCCATTTTCCAGTCAGGTTACATGTTCTTTTGCTATTGTTACAGGAGTTCCTTATATATTTTGGATATTAACCTCTTTATCAGATATATGGTTTGTAAACATTTTCTCTCATTTCTCAGGCTGTCTTTTCACTCTGTTGATGGTTTCCTTTGCTGTGCAGCTCTTTGCTTTTATGTAATCACACTTCTCTATTTCTGCTTTTATTGCCTATACTTTTGGTGTCATATCCAAGAAATCATTGCCGAGACCAATGTCGTGAAGCTTTTCCCCTATGTTTTCTTCTAGGAGTTTCCTGGTTTCAGGTCTTCATTTAAGTCTTTAATCCATTTTGAGTTGATTTTTGTGTGTGGTATAAGATAAGGGTCCAATTTCATTCTTTGGCATCTGGATAGCCAGTATTCCCTACATCATTTGTTGAAAAGACCATCCTTTCCCCATTGTGCATTCTTGGCACTCTTCTCAAAGATCAGTTGACCATATATGCATAAGTTTATTTCTGGGATCTCTATTCTCTCCCATTGCTCTATATGTCTGTCTTGATGCCACTACCATATTGTTTTAGTTACTGTAGTTTTACAGTACATTTTGAAATCAGGAAGTGTGACGCCTCTGGCTTTGTTATTTTTTTCTCAAGATTGTTTTGGCTGTTCACAGTCCTTTGTGGTTTCATATGAATTTTAGGATTTTTTTTCTATTTCTCTAAAAACTTCCAGTGGGATTTTGATAGGGATTGCATTGAATCTATAGGTTGCTTTGAATAGCATGGACATTTTAGCAATATTAATTCTTTTGATCCATGAACTTGGGATGTCATTCCATTTATTTGTGTCTTCTTTATTTACACTCCTATGTTCACTGCAGCATTATTTACAATAGCCAAGATGTGGAAACAACCTAAA
This sequence comes from Equus caballus, assembly GCF_041296265.1. NCBI lineage: Eukaryota > Metazoa > Chordata > Mammalia > Perissodactyla > Equidae > Equus > Equus caballus. The sequence continues at coordinate 32,732,949 of NC_091705.1, read as the reverse complement.
TGTCCACTGACAGATGAATGGATAAAGAAAATGTGGTATATACATATAATGGAATGCTATTCAGCCTTTAGGAAAAAAGGAAGGAAATCCTGCCATACGCAGTAACATGGATGAACATGGAAGACATTGCACTGTTGAAATAATCCAGTCACAGAGAACGAAGACTACAAGATTCCTCTTCTATGAAGTATCTAAAATAGACAAACTGATAGAAGCAGAGAGTAGAATGGTGGTTGCCAGGGGCTGCGGGGAGGGGGAAATGGGGAGTTGCTGTTCACTGGGTATAAAGTTTCAGTTATGCAAGATGAATGAGTTCTACAGATCTGCGGTACAACAATGTGCATAGAGTTGGCAACACTGTATTGTACATTTAAAATCTTGTTAAGAGGGTAGATCTCATGTTAAGTCTTCTTATCTCAACTAAAAAAAGGGGAAATTATCTAAATAGATATTTCTCCCCAAAAGATAGGAAAATGGCCAATAAGCATAGGAAAAGATGCTCAACATCATTAGCCATCAGGGAAATACAAATCAAAATCACAATGAGATACTACTTCACACTCACTAGGATGCTTTAATCAAAAAGACAGATAATAACAAGTATTGGCAAAGATTTAGAGAAATTAGAACCCTCATACATTGTTGAGATAAATGTAAAATGGTGCAGCCATTTTGTAAAACAGTCTGGCAGTTATTTAAAGGATTGAACATAGAGTAACAATATGTCTTAGCAATTCCAGTCATAGAAATACATATGCAAAAGAAATCAAAACATATTTCCACATAGAAATTTGTACATGAATGTTCATAGCAACATTATTTACAATAGCCAAAAAGTGGAGATCATCCAAATGTCCGTCAACTGATGAAGGAATAAATAAAATGTGGTATATTCATTAAACAGAATATTATACAGCAATAAAAAGGAATGAAGTATTGATAAGGATATGACATGGATGAACCTCGAAAACATTATGCTAAGTGAAAGAAGCCATTCAAAGACCATCTATTATATGATTTCACTTATATGAAATGTCCAGAATAGGTAAATCTATAGAGAAAGAAAGTAGATTAGTGGTTGCCTAGGGCCAGGGGATTAGTGGGAATGAAGGCGGTACCTGCTAAAGTGTATGGGGTTTGTATTCGGAGTGATGAAAATGTTCTAAAATTCATTTCAGTGATGGTTGCACAACTCTATGGATATACTAAAATCATTGAGCTGTGTATTGTAAATGGATAAGATGTATGATATATGAATTATATCTCAAAAAAAGGCATTATTTAAAAAATTCAACGGAATGGGGGTGCTTGTTAAAAATTTGGATTTCTGGCCCAAAGAAAAATGTTTAATCCACGTTGGGGTCCAGATATCTGCATTTTCAGCAAGCTGCCCACGAGATTCCAACATGCCCCAGGAACTGAGAGGAAGTTGAGCGTGCTGCCCTAGGAATGGGGAAGCTTTGTTATTTTTGTTTTGTGGCTGCAGTTATGCCCTCATGACTGGTTTTTTCTAAGTTCTACTTTACAGAAGTAGCTTCAGATTCCCTTTAAGAAGTCTGTTTATGAAGCTTGCCTTCAGCCTGGCAAAAATTATTACAGTGCTAACCAAGGGGTTTTATGATTTTAATTAGAAATAGGCAGTGGAGCCCATGTAAAACTTTCCTTTTGACTTGGTGAGAAAGGCCCATATTCCCCAAAGGGGAGGCTAAGAGACCTGGGAAGGGCCTTCTAGAAAGGTCAGGAACCATGATTTGCTGAGCACCTAATGCATGCCAGCAGCTTCAATAAACATTGTCATGTTTGTCCCATGTAAGGTGGATATCATTATCCTGTGTTTGGTTCAAACAAGTTAAGGGTCTAATTCCACGCCACAGAACTGAAGACCATTCCAGTTATATTTTGCTACAAAAAAATCTACCGTAAAATGTAGTTGCATAAAACAACAACTTTATTATGCTCATGTACTCTGTGGGTCAGGAATTAAGACAGAGCAGAGACATGGCAGCTTGTCTGTGCCCCTCAATGTCTGGAGCTTCAGCCGGATAGGCTCCAAGGCTGGGGGTGACTCAATGGCTGGTGGCCGATATCATCTGGGGGCGTCTTACTCACACTTCTGGTGGTTGACACTGACTGTCAGCAGGGATCTCAGCTGGGACAGGCAGCCAGAACATCTGCATATGGCCTCTCCATGTGTCTTGAGCTTCCTTACAACATGGCGGCTTCAGTATTCTTAATGTGACAGCTCAGAGCACAAAACGTGAGTGTTCCAAGAGAACCAGGAGGAAGCTGTATCATCTTTTATGACCTACCTTTGGAAGCCACATAGCATCACTTCTGTCCTACTCTATTGGTCATCCAGTCACCAAGATGAACCCAGACTGAAGAAGAGGGAACATAGACCCCACCTCTCAATGGGAGGACCATCAGGGAATTTGCAGGCAGATTCTGAGCCTATATTAGTTCTCCTCCTCAGCTTCAGGAAGAATTGACTTTTCCAGAAGAAAAATATCATTTCTGAGTTTTATTATGAAGTGTACTAGTCGGGGGTTCATGCTGGGCCTTTTCTCTCCTCCCTCAGAGCCTGGAATAAAGGTCCTTCTGGCCCTGCCCAGCTTCTGAGCTGCTCCTTAGAGAGAGGAGCTAGGAATCAGTCAGAACTCTGAGCCTCAACCGATGAAAACCAGTGAGCAGACCAGAGAGCCTGACTCCCGCTGTTTCCCTCTCTTACGTCAAGCCAGGAGAGCCCTGAAGCCCTCACCCCTCTCTGTCTCCACCTCATCTTCTCCAGGGCAGAGCCTCGGCTACTGAATGTCTGCACCGGGAGACCAAGACTAGGAAGGTGATAGTTGGTATCAGGGACAGTACTGGACACAGAGTCGGCAGACAAGATATCAAGTCCTGCCTCCCTCAATATTCATGGGTTTTGGGATTGGCCACAAGGACCCAAGGTTACCCAAAAAAGGCGACTGACAAATTCCCCAGGTGAATTCATCAAGTATAGCTGTTTTGTTGTAGCCCCAAATTTTAGGATCTTGTTCTTGTCCAGAACTAAAGGATGTGGCCGTCCCTTCATGCTAGACTCAAATTCACCAAGCTTACAAGAAGCGGATGCATACACCCGAATGTCAACATTTAAATTCGCCATGAGAAGTGCAATGGTTAATCGGCCATCATCTATCCACAGAGAATCTGCACGGGATACCAATTCATCACCAGAGAGTTGTCATGTGACTGTGGGCTCAATGCAAGTGGTGCTGGTTATGTGATCAGGGTGTGTAACAAGCCGAATGGAGAGTGTCAGATGGTCTGGTCTCCAAAGCAGACACTTGTCTCAGGAGCAGACCAGCTCTGTGACAGCCCAGGGAGCAATATCCCAGAGGGGCACACACCCTCAGCCAACTTAGCCTCCAGGGTTCCCTGTTTGCCAGGACTAGGGCTGACCCTAGCCTCCCTCCCCCATCCAGTTAATGACAGTTTTCTTTAGCCATGGCGGTGTCACCCACTGGGCTGTACCAAAAATGTTTTCCCACTTCTGTTCTAAATGACGTTACTTTTGAGGCAACCTTACAAACATCTGTGGGGCTCTCTTGACCCTGGCAAGTTACTTTTTCACACTAAGCCTCCATTTTTCCATTGGAGAAACTTGGCATAACTGATACAAGAATTATCTCCTGTGGCACAGCACAGTGCCTGGCTCATGGGAAGCTACTCACCATCAAAAGCAGCTGGCACATGAGTGACACTATCAGATAGCTCATCTTGGGGAAGGCTGGGCCCTAGCTGCCATGGTGGCCCCATGGGAAAGGAATCCATCAGGCATGTTTCTGTGACTGCAGGCAGAGCCAGGAATCCCAGGGCACCATCCCCACCTCCCACCGCCCCCAACACACCCACACACTTTCATGTGACAACCTTTTCAATGTGTACACATAACCAGCAGTGTTCTTCCTCAGCCTAACAAAACAAATTGATCAAGAGTCAATACAGGTCCTAATTACAGGCTCTGTGCTGGAAGATTGATGGTGGGAGATGAAGAGGGAAGAACAGGCCCTTGATGGGCGCTTGTAATGAGGTGTCACTGGTCCCCACTGTAAGTCGTTTAGAAACATGGTCTCACATCTGCGGCTGTCAAGATCCCGCCAGAGCTTAATGAGCTGCTCCTTCCTGCCCCGGGGTTAATGTCAGAAGCTGATCATGTTTTCTGCTGCAAGAGGCACTGCCTGATGGTTGGTGAGTTTCGTCTACAAATGTCCCTGTTCACTCAGGAAATGCATTTTCCCGAAACTCCCGACAAGGTTTTTGTGTTGATTTTCCTACCTGAGTCTCTCAGCCTCCAGGAAGTGCCATCGCTGAATTCCCTACTTGCAGCCTCTTCTTGCACCTAAGATGGATACAGGAGAAGAGTGCCAGCCAGGAAGCCAGCATCCAACTGCTGAGGTTTGAATCTTCAAGCTTTGTGACCTCTCTAAGTCTCAGTTTCCTCATCTGGAAATTGGGAGCAATAATAGATAAAAGAAGGCCTTTCCACTTGGAACAGCCCTGAGTACTGTGTTCACCACACTGGCTGTAAGCAGCTGATGGTGATAATTATCTGTGAACCTGGCGTGACCCAGGACAGGAGACCTCCACAGAACTAACTGAAGACTCTTTCTTGACCAATATAAACTGAGACTTATTTTAACGGACCACCTACAAGCCAATGACTCATTCTATCCAATCCAAGGTGCAAACAGCAACTCAATTAGCATAATCACAACCTAGCACAGAAAATGCCCTGACATTTTCCCTTCAGGGAGTCACTTGGTGAATTTCCTCCCCAGCATGTCTTCCCTTGGCTGGTAAATAAGGAAACTTGGTGCTCAGTCTTCCAAACACCTTGATGGTCGTGGTCTTTCCTTTAACAGCACCTCCTTCATTAACAGCACTCTCTCTGGTAGGCAGAATAGTGCCTCCCATAAAGATGTCCATGTCCTAATCCTGGGATCTCTGAATATGTCAGGTTACCTGGCAAAGGAGAATTAAGGTTGAGGACGGAATTGAGGGTTAATCAGCTGACCATAATAGAAACAGATGATCCTGGATAATCCAGGTGGACCCAATGTAATCATAAGCATCTTTAAAACGGGAAGAAGGAGGTGGGAGAGAACCAGAGAGATGACAGCAGAAGGACTCAGCTGACATTGCTGGCTTTCAAGATGGAAGAGGAAATGAGCCAAGAAATGCAGGAGACCTCTTGAAGCTGGAAAAGGCAAGGACATGGATTCTGCCCAGAGCTTCCAGAAAAGAAGACAGCCCTGCCAACACCTTGATTTTGGCCCAGTGAGACCCATGTCAGACCTCTGACTTCCAGAATTGTAGGGTAATAAATTTGTGCTGTCGTAAGCCAGCATGTTGGTGGTGATTTATCACAGCAGCCACAGGAGATGAATACAGATACCTCTGTCATTGGGTTTTTGGTGAGTTCTTACAAATAAAGTGCTTAGACTCATGCCTGGCAAATCATGAGTATTCAATTAATATTATTATGCTTATTATAATGTCATCAATTTCTTCATTATAGAGCTTCTTGCCTCCTCCCTCCCTTTGACCATTCCCACACTCAACTCTGGCAAAACAAAGTTAGAGGAAAGATGAACTGACCTTTCTGGGCCCTTCCTATAACCAGGCCTTATGCTGGGCACTGTGTCCAGCACTTGGCATGTGTCCTCTCAACGGGTGAGTGTCTGGAACCTCCTTCTCTGCAATACCAGACCAAGTATGCACCCAAATGATAGTAAGATCCCAGTTACCAGTCATCGGCCATTTGGGGCATCTGAACAAGTGTCATCAGCTACCGTTACCCAACCATTCTCCAAACACAAGCATGAGGCACTCTTCTGTTTGGCATTTTCACATCATCATCTGCCAGGGGAGCTGAGCTGCCCAGAGAGCCCAAGCCTCTGCCTTGTATGAGCTAATGAGCTCTTGGTTCATCCCTCATCTCGGAACCAACTACCTTGTATTGTCCTTATTCGTCAGCTTCCTCATTTGACTTGCTCCCCTTGAGGACCATGACAGTGCCTAGTTCAGGCATGTGGGTCTCAGCAAGTCTTCACTGAATGAAGGGGGGGTGAGATTACAAATTGTTTTTATTTGTTCTTTTAAAAAGCAGAAGCTCTCCACGGCAAAGCTTAGATTAACAGGATGGGGCTTTTCCATTGCTGGGGCCAGGACCAGGGTGAGGCAAGATAAGCACTTAGGGTGCAAAATTTAAGGAGGCACTCACTCTTTGGGGCTGATTCTGTACACGCACAAACCCGAGAGTGAGAACCTCCTTAAATTTTATAGTGTAGCTGCCCCGCTTGTCGCACCCTTGTCCCAGCCCTGTCCACTGCAGTCAGATGTTGTTTCACCAGCAACTGTTACTGGAGCTTAAAGGAAATCTCATTAAATTTCCTAATGGCAAATAAATCAATTGCCCAACATTCACTGAAAGATGATGAATTTAGCTTGTGTGCTGGTAAGGATAATGCTGGGTTATACTGTGATAACTAATCCTGAAATCTCAGTGGCTTAACATAGCAAGTGTCTATTTCTCACTCACATTCTGTGTCCACAGCAGCTCAGTGAGGGGGCTCTGCCCCACACAGCCACTCAGGGAGCCAGGATGACGGAGGCTGCACCATCCTGTAGCTGCTCCATCTGGAACATGTGACCTCTGTGGTCACCACAGAAAGGGAGGAGAAGAACATGGAGAATTCACCCCATCCTTCTCTACTTTGGCCTAGAAGTAACAGTTTATTTCCACTTATAGCCCATCAGCTACACATGACTACATGTCTCACCCAATTGCAAGGGAATTAGGAGATGGACTCTTCCTATGTGTCCAGCAGGAGGAAGAGGGGAACCAAAGTTGTCTATTTGAGGAATATAATTAAGGTTCCTGCCTGAATGGAGCTTAAAGTCTAGAGCAGTGATTCTCAAACTTTAGGATGAAAAAGCATTAATAGGGCCTTGTTAAAAATTCAGAGTCTTCATCCCTACCTCCCAAGGCTCTGATTCAGTAAGTCTTGGGAAAGCCCAGCCATTTATATTTTTTGAATATTCCCAAAGTAATTCAGATGCAGGTGGTCTGCGGAGCACAGTCTGAGAAACAATGTCTAGTGACTGGATCCAGCCAGATAAGCCATTTCCATCTAACAGCTGGGACACCTAACAGACTGTGCCACACATGGTCTGACCCTTGAGTACTCTCTGAGGTCACATATCTTCATAAGGATCTCCAGAAGGCTGTGAGTTTGGGTAACCTTCCTGAAGGCACAGAGTTGGATGGGCTGGTTTTTAGTGGGAAGAGCATGCCATCACTAGGTATTCTCAATGGGTGAGTATAGCCTAAGGCATAGGACATCTGTTATAGAGACAGCTGCAGCCATGTGGGGCCACCCATCCCCAGGGAGTTGCCTGATACCAAACCATGGACATTTCTGGAAGTCAGGAAGTCTGTGGCAATGGACAGAGCAAAATCTGCAGCACAGCTCACGTGAGTTGGAAAAGAAACCAGAACTGAGTAGAGCTGAAAACACTGCATGACTCTAGAACTGGTCAGTGAGGGAGGCAATGACCCCGAGGAGTGCTAACCCTATTTGTGCAACATATAGACAATCTTCTCATATTTAACTTCTCAGCAGCTGGGATGAGAACTCATTCATAACGAGGGGTCTTCTGTGCTGAAAAGCAGCTCTGATGAGCACCTTGGGAACCGAAGGAAGCAAGATACCAGGGATATGGCAAAAGATAGAAATTATTCTGAATAATAAAAAAAAAAGGAAGAGCCCAGGCTGAGGGATGACTGAGGGAAGGGTGATTGGGAAGAGAATCCTATAAGCTGGTGAAGTATTTATTAGATGGTTTGCTGCGTGGTGTGCAATGCAACCATATCCTTGGCCCAATCTCCAGTGAAATCTCCGTTGCTCACTAACGGAGAGCTTGGCAAGGTGGTTTTTCTTTGTGGGAGGGGAGGTGGAATATGCAGGAGGGCAGAGTCCTGTGGCAAGAGTGCAGATCAAGGAGCAGCGAGCCATTCTCCCTGCTTCCCTCTGGGTCACCCCCCAGCGTAGTGGCCCTGGGCCCTCCAAATGGTCTTTGAAGAACTAGCACCTTCAAGAGCAGAGGAAGAGACAACAATACCTGGAGAAGCCACGAAGCAGCACCAGTGCCCGGCAGGACTGAGATCGGCAGTGAGGACCAGCAGGAGACTGTGACTGTGAAGACAGCATGCTACTGAGGAGGTGGGCTCGATGCTAAACTCAAGTGAGACAGCACCGGGGAGCTCTCCAAGTGCTTGGAACAGGGTGACTTTACTGGGCTTGGAGCTAGTGCATATGCAGGAAGGTGCTGGGAGCCAGCGTAACTCAGATTATGCCACCATCTTAAACAGTTGGCCATGCAAGTAAATGTAATAATAATAATAAATATTAGCAGCTAACATTTATGTAGACCTACTATGTGCAAGTCTTGTTTATTAATTTATCTATTCCCACAACAATAATTTAGGTATTTTATGGCCCCTATTGTGTAAGAAATCTAAGTCTAGAAAGAGTAGGTTGCTCAAGGTCACAGAGCCTGCAATGGCAGAGCCATGAATTGATTTTAGGCAATGTGCCTTCAAAGTCTGTGTTCTAAACCACTACTCTCTAATATATGTAAATGTGCTCTATTAAATAAATTGTAAAGTGTGAACAGTGCAATGTATCATTAGGCTCCTGAATGTCTAGACAAAACATATTCAAACAGAAGAAAGCAAAAACCAGCCCAGGAACTAAGGGCTTTCTGGGAGGGAGAGAAAATTGTGACTTTAAGATACTCCCACCTAACCTGTGACCTCCTCGAGGTGGGCAGATGTGTTCTCCACGCACAACATCTCGGCCCTGTTTCATGATAACAACTGCCATTCTGGGCACTTCTCTCTGGCAGGTTAAAAGAAATCAATCAACGCTTGGGGACTTCTACAAACCAGCTGAAGCATCATTCATACCCAGAAAGTCACAGAGCTGGGCAGAGAAGACAAAAACAGGAGCAGAAAGAGTCAGTACTGGGTTAGGCTTTTCAGCACGAGGAATCAGTGAACAGCAGATGGTCTTGGTTAGAGGGGGAAAGTTAGCACAGACCGATAGAGAGGTCACCAGAAGGTGCCAAAAGGACCAAAGATTGAGGATGAGAAGCTTAGGCCCTATGTGAGTGCAGCCAGGAACAGAAGAACCAGCCCCAGGTGGTCCGATAAATTCCCAGAGCCCCATCCACTGGAAACCCCTTAGTCCCAGGTGCAAAGGCTTTGCCCAGTATCTAGAGCATGGCCCTGAAAATGCCTCCTCCGGGTGACTCCAGACCCAAAGATCAGCGCAGTCTAGGCTTTTCCTCTGCCATAGCCAAGAGAAGGCCCCCTGAGGCACACGATGTGTTCCTACAGCTCTGCCAGGTGAAGGAGTCTGCACAGGGACAGGCCCTATGGCGTGTGAGGAAGGCTTTCCCAGTGTCCATGTCTGCATTTCATCTTTGTTGATGTATTTATGTGAGATCTTGATCATCACCCTTTCCTACAATTTAGGCTGTTTTTCTTCCAAACACACTAAATAGATGTTATTGCTAAGAAACTGAGTTCTCAATTTACACTGTTTTGCACTCATTTTTTAAAATATCTTGGTGATGTCTCAATGTGAACCACAAAGCCAACTCTGATGGTGTTCTTATCTGGACTGTGAGGGAAACAAGCAGAGCACCTTTAGAGATGCTCAGATACCCACAGTCATCTCACAGATAGGAATCTTTCCTTCACGGTCAGTAAATGGTAGAAACCACAGAGAAAGCCAAGAGGGGTCTTTGTTCAACTTTAGACAAGTCCAGATGAGTAGTCAGCCCACCCCAACTGGAAAAGATCCCAGCAGGCTACTCCCCGCATCCTCCATGTGTGAGACCCAGGACAAAGATGCCCTGTGGGACCTCCCAAGGCTGCCGGATGGAGGCAGAACCTGCTCACACAGGCTGTCCCTCCTGTGGTGTCTCCCCTTTAAGAATGAAGCACTTTGAACTTGTCTGGAGCAGTGGGGAATCTCCCTGAGACTGTGCTCTGAGAAGCAAAGGAAACCACTAGGCAGATTGGTCCCAGGCAGGTCAAGTCTCTGTAGTTAGACAAGCCCCCAGTTGTCCTCCCGCGCCTCCAAACATGGCCTGACTTGATATCTGGGGGAGGGACGGAGGGGAGTGAGAATCAGGGAGGAATTTGCTCTGGAAGAGCTTTCACACACTCAGGAGCCAGGGAAGCACCTTCCTAATGCCCGCTGTGGCTCCCTCGTTCCTCCATCCAAGCCCTCCACCACTCCCCGCTGCCGAAGTACCAGGTCCAGGCTCCTCCCCTGGACCCAAGGCTCTCCACCTTTGCCTTAGCTTACTCAGTCCGGCTCGCGCTTGTCCAGCTCGCCTGCCTCGTGAATCTGCCTTCATGCAGTTGCTCTCCCACTGTACCCATGCTTCCAGGCCCTGCTCAAGCTCCCTCTTCACCACAGTTCCTTACCGCCTCCCCCAGGCTGGACTCTCACATTTCTACACCACATCTGGTACTCCTGTTGAGATTCTTAACAATCTGGCGTAAAACTTGGGCTGCCTTCCTTCTCATATGCTTTTAAGAGCAACCTGTATTCCAATCCAGGTTCAACCTCTATTCCAATCCACACATGAGCTGTGTGACCTGGGGCAAGCCACTTTACCTCTCTAAGCCTGTCTCCCTATTTATAAAATGAAGACTATAATATCCACCTTTCAAATTGCGGGGGAGATGAAAGTAAATCACATTTATAATTTACCAAGCACAGTGCCTGGCATACAAAAGTCGCTCAATGAATGTCAGTTAAGAGGGGGGGTCTGGAGTTAGACTATCTGGACTCACTCCCTCGTTCTATAACTTTCTAGGCGTGTGCCCTCAGACAAGCTACTCATCCTTTCTGGGCCTGAGTTTCCTGCTCTTAAAATGAGAGGAAGAATAGAATCTACCTTGTAAGGGGTGGCAGGGATAGTTAACGCACGTAGAGCGCTTAGAATGGTCCCTGGCACAAAGCTGTGCTGGTAAACCTTAGCTCTTGTTGCTGGTAGCCCCACTCCCTTCCTGGAAGGCAAGGCCACACCTCCCACACCTTAGCAATCCACACCTCACTTAGCAAGCATCAGGCCTGGTACACAACAGACGAACTGAGTCAAACCACAAATGCCCAATCCCAAGCCTTCCCGCCGGGAGGGAAGATTTTGCTGAATGCAGTCAGATAACGGCCATGTCTTCACGTCCTTCCATCGTCTATCTTCCTGTCACAAGATTGCAAAGTCAGAACAACTAGCCGTCTCATTCAGCTGAGCAATTCACAGATGGGGACGGAGGAACACAGAGGCCAAGGAATGCCCCTGGTGTCACACAGTGACTGCATTTCCCCTCAGCCTGACTTTCCTGGCAGGAATGGCCACATCTTCTCAGTTTCTCCCCTCCTGCTCCTGTCCCAGTCTCTGGGGTGCTGTTGGGTGTTGCTCATAAACCAGGGGTGATGTTTCATGCCCAGTTTGAGGTGCTAGCAGGCCATGATCAGCACACAGGGGAGCAGGGGTCTTATATGAGAGGTCCCTCCTTTTGGTGGAGGTGCAGGTGGTACAGAGTCCGCATGCCCCTCCCCACATTGTCAGCTCTGGCTCTGAGCCAAGCAGCCCCTGCAGATTGGGCTGGGCAGGGGATAAGTGCACCACCATGTCAACACTGCACCAACAACAGGATGGGCGGGGAGCAGCAGGTTCACATCTGTAACCTCCTTTAACCCTCCCCACCACACAGCTGGGCAGCACCTTGGTCCTCTCTACAGATGAAGATAACAAGGCTCGAGGACAGGGGTGGAATTGACTGGCCCCAGTTTGCACAGTTCACTCGGAGTTTCCACGGGTCCAATTATAAGTAGAAACAACTGTCCATGAGGGAGAACCAGGATGCCCACCCAGTTCTGCTAGGTGGTTATAGGGGAGTGATTCCTCCAGCCCCTCTCAGTTTCTCCACCTGAACAATGAAAACTTGGTTAAATAATCTCCAAAGGAGGGTCTTTTCTGCTCTGGTATGCTGTCACAAAAGGGTGATCCCATGTGTTTAGCAACCCATAGCCACCCGCAAATGAGTTGTTCTAGCTGGAGATCTTGGGGTCCCACTGATTCTTTATTGCCTCTTACATCAGATACATTTTTTAAAAACCTCTTTCTGAACTCAAGAACACAATCCCGTTCACAATCGCAACAAAAAGAATAAAATATCTTGGAATAAATTTAACCAAGGAAGTGAAAGACCTATACAATGAAAATTACAAGACTTTACTGAAAAAAATTGATGATGACATAAAGAAATGGAAAGACATTCCATGCACATGGATTGGAAGAAGAAACATAGTTAACACGTCCATACTACCTAAAGCAATCTACAGATTCAATGCAATCTGAATCAGAATCCCAATGACATTCTTCATGGAAATAGAACAAAGAATCCTAAAATTCATATGGGGAAACAAAAGACTTGGAATAGCTAAAGCAATCCTGAGAAAAAAGAACAAAGCTGGAGGCATCACAATCTCTGACTTCAAACTGTACTACAAAGCTACAGTAAGCAAAACAGCACAGTACTGGTACAAAAACAGGCACACAGGTCAATGGAACAGAACTGAAAGCCCAGAAATAAAACCACACGTCTATGGACAGCTAATCTTTGACAAAGGGGCTAAGAACATACAATGGAGAAAAGAAAGTCTCTTCAACAAATGATGTTGGGAAAACTGGACAGCCACATGCAAAAGAATGAAAGAATGGCATTCTCTTATGCCATTCACAAAAGTAAACTCAAAATCGGTCAAAGACTTGAAGGTAAGACCTGAAACCATAAAACTTCTAAAAGAAAATACAGGCAGTACACTCTTTGACATTGGTCTCAAAAGGATCTTTTCGAACACCATGTCTTCTAGGACAAGGGAAACAAAAGAAAAAATAAACAAGTGGGACTTCATCAGACTAAAGAGCTCCTACAAGGCAAAAGAAACCAGGATCAAAACAAAAAGACAACCCACCAACTGGGAAAAAATATTCACAAATCATATATCCGACAAGGGGTCAATCTCCATAACATATAAAGAACTCACACACTCAACAACAAAGAATCAAACAACCTGATCGAAAACTGGGCAGGGGATACGAACAGACATTTCTCCAAAGAAGATATATGGATGGCCAATAGGCACATGAAAAGATGCTCATTATCACTGATCATCAGGGAAATGCAAATCGAAACTACACTAAGATTTCACCTTCCACCCGTTAGAATGCCTAAAATAACCAAGACAAAAAATAGCAAATGTTGGAGAGGTTGTGGAGAAAAAGGATCCCTCATACACTGCTGGTGGGAATGCAAACTTGTACAGCCACTATGGAAAGCAGCATAGAGATTTCTCAAAAAATTAAAAATAGAAATACTATCTGACCCAGCCATCCCACTACTGGGTATCTATCCAAAGAACTTGAAATCAGCAATTCAAAGAGACTCCTGCACCACTATGTTCATTGCAGCATTCCTCACAATAGCCAAGATGTGGAAGCAACCTAAGTGCCCATCAGTTGGTGGTTGGATATGATCAAATGATGATTGGATAAAGAAGATATGGTATATATACACAATGGAATACTACTCAGCCATAAAAAAGGATAAAATCATCCCATTCACAACAACATGGATGCACCTTGAGGGTATTATGTTAAGCAAAATAAGCCAGACAGAGAAAGACAAACTCAAATGTGGAAGATAAACAAACACATGGACAAAGAGAACAGAGTAGCGGTTACCGGGGGAAAGGAGGGTTGGGGGTGGGCACAAAGGGTGAAGTGGTGCACGTATAATGCAACTGACAAACAATAATGTACAACTGAAATTTCACAAGGTTGTAAACTATCATAACCCCAATAAAATAAATTAATTAATTAAATTAAAATTAAAATAGAAATACCATATGACCCAGTTATCCCACTGCTGGGTATCTATCCAAAGAAATTGAAATCAACAATTGAAAGAGACTTATGCACCCTTATGTTCATTGCAGCATTATTCACAATAGCCAAGGCGTGGAAGCAACTCAAATGCCCATCAACTGATGATTGGATAAAGATATGGTATATATATATATATATATATATATATATATATATATATGCAATGGAATACTACTCAGCCATGAAAAATGACAAAAATCGTCCCATTCACAACAACATGCATGGGCCTTGAAGGTATTATGTTAAAAGAAATAAGCCAGACAGAGAAAGACAAACACTGTATGATTTCACTCATATATAGAAGATAAACAAACACATGGACAAAGAGAATTATTTAGTGGTTACCGGGGGAAGGGGGGTGGGAGGTGGGCACAAAGGGTGAAGGGGAGCACCTATATGGCGACTGATAAATAATAATGCACAACTGAAATTTCACAACGTTGTAAACTGTCATAACCTCAATAAAAATAAAAAATAACCCTCTTTCTCTTGCTTTGCAAGGTGCTTCTGGGTGTATCCAGAGGTGTAGTTTGTTCTTTGTCCTCCCTGCCGCACACCATGGACTCCTCGTGTCTCCTGACCTGCAGCGTCTTCTGTCTGGCTCTAGCTGCAGCCCCTTTGCCTGGACCTGCCTCCTGGAGTTTCTACTCTCCCACTTCCAAGCCTTTTCATTCTCACTTGACGCTATCCCTGGCCTAGACCTCCTAATGCTGCACTTTCAGGTGGTTCCCAGAATTCCTGCTGTTATTGACTTTTAGACCCCATCATCATCTTATTGGTCAAGCACTGTTGGAGGTGCAGTGGAGTGGAATGAGCACCAACTGGGAATCAGACACACCCAGGAAGGACACCAGGTCCTGAAACTCACCAGCCTGGACAAGTTAGGTAGCTTCTCCGAGCCTCAGTTGCCCCCATCCATAAAATGGGGCTGATGATGGTAATTCCATAGTTATGAAAACTGCATAAGATCATACACATGCCTGGCACATAGCACGCTCTCAATAAACCTCAGCTCTGAGTTTTATTAAAGAGCTTGCTGCCCAAACGGGGGGATGAGCATGTGCTCTGGATACCTGCTCACGAATTCCCTTGTCCTACTCCAGAGGTCATCCACAGAAGTTTCTGTGTGCACTGACAGCTGCAGGACAGTGCTGGGGAGTTACACGCCAGGGACAAGCCTCAATCACTGAGGGATGGGAGCTGGTGCATGAATTTCCGAGCTCCTTGCCCCAGGGGGACTAGCCGAGTTATACTCCACACCACTTCTCAGAAAGCTCCAGTGGGCTTGAGCCCATTTACTCACAGCTGCTCCTCCCTAACTCCCCCCACCCCAGTCACAGTTTCCTGTTATCCCCTCCCACATCAACTACTTGCACCCAAACTCTTGTCTTAAGCTCTACTTTGGCAGAAACACAAACTAAGGCAGGAGACAAAAGAGTGAACATTCCACTGCGATCCTGTGTGGCCAGTGCTATGATGGAGCGAGCGTGCAACTAAGAGTGTCGTTCCAGTTTATGGGCTGCATAAAAACAACCAGTTCTGGGTGCTCCAACGGGGAAATAGCTACAGTCATACCCCAAGCACCATCAACTTTTACTGAGTGCCTATTTTGTACCAGGCCCTCTGCCAGGTGCTAGCGGTAATACCCACCTCCTATCGTCAAGAACTCATTGACCTGGGAAAGTGGTGAACGCTTACAACTCAATGCACTCAGCGCTGCAGTAGGAACCTGCTTGGGGACCGTGGCATGGGGGCTGTGGCAGAGATGGGACTGCCAAACTGAAGCCTGGGGGATGGATAAACACAGGCTGGACTGTGGGAGGGGGCTAGGGTGAGGATCTCTGTGCTCTCATCTATTAGAGCCATTGCCAGGATGATAGACATGATTCTACTTCTCCATGGTTAAGACTGCTCAGAAGTTCTCGCTCTTGGGAGCTCAGATTGAGCTATATGTTGGAAACAGCCTAGAATTTGGAGTGTCATGGGCCTGAATTCCAGCCCTGGCAGAGCCTCTTGCTATCTAAGTCACTTCATCTCTCTGGACCTCAATTCCTTCATGCTTTATAACTTGAGTCAACAAGGTATACCTCTCCTGGCTGTTGTGTAGAATAGATGAAATAAATTCTGTTTATTGGGTGGTTATTTGGAGGACGTACCTGAGAAAGTAGGGGGCACTAGGGAAAATGCTGCATGAAAATTTGAAGATGGACTTAGCTAACCTCTCATGTCCCAGAAAAAACATGGGCTTCTTGAGAGACACATTTGGGACGGATGCTTGATGTGGCATCTGGGTGATGGAGACGCCAGTTGCCCTCTAAGCTACGTTGTAGAATCCAAAGTTACTCCCCCTTGGTGAACCTCTACCCCTGAGCCAGCTCCAGAGAAACCCCCACCAGAGTCCTAAAGCTCTGACTGGAATTCAGGAGCCAGTGATGGGCTAAGTGGGCATGTGACCATAGATTCTCAGTGGAAAGAATGGTCAAAGCTCCAGAAGCATTCTAAGATCTACACTGAACCTCATTACATTCACTCCACTGGTTTTGATATTGGTGGAAACCAACTAGAAGTAGCCTTATCAAATAATTTAAAGTTGTCATAGAATTTTTCAGCATAACAAAAGATCATTCAGCACAAAACAATCTAATCTATCTAAAGTAATTCTTCCTATCAATACACACTCCACCCACATAATTGGGCAGGGGTGGGAAGAGGGTGGGTGTTAGGGTAGAGGCCATGGTGTTCAACCCCTAGGTAAGTGCTGAGATAGTCTCCTTCCCTGGCGGTTCTGTAAGCCTTCACTCTGGAGAGGACCCTACATGAGGATCCTTGTCACAATGAGGTCCAGAGCCTCTAACCAGAGACCCAATCTTCAAGTATCAGGAGAGCAAGAGATGGCATGGACTCCTGCCATGGGGGCAAGTGTCATTGAGCTGTGAGCTTTTATCCTCAGTAAATCCTAATGTGTTGCTAATAGTGTATATGCCAACTGTACTCCTACCCATCTGGCTGTAGCTTTTATGTATGTGCAAATTAGACACTCCCAGGATGGGAGGCAGCTTCTGACACAACCTCCAGTGATTTCTGGTATTCGTTCTCTGGTATTTACATCCTTGTGTAATCCCCTCTCCTTGAGTGTGGGCTGGATCTAGTAACTTGCTTTTAGTGAATAGAACCTGACAAAAGTGGTGAGATGTCACTTTTGAGATTAGGTTACAAGAGACCATAACTCTCTGTCTCTGGCTAGCACTCTCATCTGGCTCTTGTGTGCTTGCTCTGATGCAGCCTGGAGATGTCCATATGTCAAGGAAACTTGGGGTGGCCTCCAGTCAACAGCCAGCAAGGAATTAAGGCCATCAGTTAAACAGCCTTCAAAGGAATAAATCCTACCAATAATCGTGTGAGCTGGGAAGTAAGTCCTTCCCCCAATCAATCCTTCAGAGGAGACTGCAGCCTCGGCCAACACCTCGACTGCAGCCTGTGAAAGACCCTAAAGCAAAGGACCCAGTCGGGTTGTGCCCAACCCATAGAAATTGCAAGATAATAAGTGTGTGTTGTTTGAAGCCACTAAGTTTTGGGGTAAATTATTATGCAGCAATATATAACTAGAACGCCTAGTATAGAGCTTCTGATAATACGTAGGCGTATATAGCTCTTATGGATGCTACTGATAATGTTCTAGGACCATAATTAGGACTTAGAGTCATGAATCACACAGACAACCATTCTACAGTCAGCAACAAGGAAAAGGCAAGACAAATAAAATGCATTTGCGTGGGAAACATCCTCCTGAGGCATTGTAAATAACAGTAACCAATACTCCTGGCAAGTACATCCTGTGCATGCATTCCCACCATGCAGGTCAGCTTATTTAATCTACACCACAAACTGTGATGTTGGCACTGCTCCAATTCCTGCTTTGTAGATGAATAAATGAGATTCAGAGAAGTTTCAGTGCTCACAGGGAGCACCAAAAACCAAGATTTTAAGTCAGGCCTCTCTAACTTCAGACCCTTCCCTCTTAAGCACTGCATTATAACCCTTACAATGCTGAAAATGGAGTAGGAGCCTTTTACAGGCTATGAGAATGAGGACAAGGGTCCACCCCAGCCTCCATTTTCCACATCATGATGTGAAGTGCGGCCGTTCCACAGGGACCCCTCAACATCTACTTCTGAGACTGTGGGTGGAGCACAGTGTCAGGAAGTCTTCAGTGAGCCCCATAATCATGCAATAAGCTACATGCATTGCATTTTATTGTAACATTAATGACAATAAAGAATGATTAGAAGAAGTATAAAATAAAAAACCCTGAGGCAGAAAGAACTGTAGCCTTGAAATCAATTGCAGTGAAGGCTGCTGAATTTATAGGCTTAAAGGATCTAATAGCCCAAGGATTTTTCAGATTCTTGACCTTCCTACACTTCCTCATTCAGACAACCCTCCAAAATCTCTGGACAGTGATTCTGTAGGGGGAAACCAATTTTACAATTCCAGCTCCTTAGCCCATCATACATACTTATTCATTCCTCTGACCTCATCTCCCACTTCCACCCTAACCACACCTATGCACTCACTCTATGTTCTAGCCAGGTCAAGCTTCAACTGTTCCCTCTGGCCTCTATGACTGTTCCACTGTTTAGAATACCTTTCCCCATTTGGCAAACATCTGTTCTTTCAAATCTCAACTTGATTATAACTTCCTCTATAAAGCTATTCTGGGAAAGCTTTTGTGCTGTCATGTATTAGTTATCTACTGCTGTGTAACAAATTACCCCAAATGTAGCAGCTTAAAATAATAAGTGTTTATTATCTCACAGTTTCTGGGAGCAGCTTAGCTGGGTGCTTCTGCCTAAGGGTCTTTCTTGAGGTTGCATTCAAAGTGTGAGCAGGGTCTGCTGTCATCTCAAGACTCAATTGGGGCTGAAGGATCCACTTCTGAGCTCACTCATGTGGTTGGTTGCTGACAGGTTTCATTTCCTCATGGGCTGTTCTATGGAAGGGCACAGTTCCTCCCCACTCCTTGGGGCGTGGGACTGCTCACAATGTGGCAGCTTGCTTCCTGCAATGCAAGTGATGAAGGAGAGAGAGGTGTCACGTGTCACAGTCTTTTTACAACCCAATCTCAAATGTGAAATCCTATCACTACTGCTATATGCTATTCATTAAAAATGAGTCTGCAAATCCAACCCACGTTCAAAAAGAAGGGATCACACATGGATGTGAATACCAAGAGGCAGGGAATCACTGGACGCAATCTCAGAGCTTACCTGGTACCTAATCACCTCTCAGGATTAAGACATTTTACTTTTCTATTCATCAGTCTTCCTCCCCTACCAGCCTGTAAGTACCTTAAGGGCAGAACTATGTCTTTTTATATAGTTTCCCAAATCTGACACACACTTGGTGCTCAGACAATAAGGAATGAGTGCCCTGTCCCTTTCCTGCACATTGATCTGCTCCCTTGGAACCTGGACCAGCATGATCTATGGCCTATAAACCACCATGGACAATAATGGTCTCTCTGATGATAGCTGTCTCTCGCCTGGAATAAGTTTGTTTGTCCAAAATCTCCCTCTCCTTCAGGGTCACTGAATGGAGAAACAGTCTTCTTGAAGGAAGCTCCCTGCCCAGGTGCATTTTAGGGTGACTGTTACTTTTCTGGCCAGATTCCTCTCCCCGACCTCATAGCCCCTCCTACAAAGATCCTGTCCTTCCTCATGCCTTTCTCTTTTCTCTTGAGTCTGTGTCTCTTTCCTTCACTTTTTCCTTCCTCTGTCTTTTTTCCTAGGCCTATTTCACTGAGTCAAATTCCAGTTTAAAGGAAAGCCAGAAGATTCTGTCCCTCAGTGTAGTGGTTATATACCGGGTCTATGGAACCAGATTGTTTGGGTTAGAATCTCAGGTCTGCTGTTTACTGGATGCGTGACCTTAGGCACACGGTTATTTAATTTATTTAATTTCTCTGTTCTTCACTTTCTACATCTGTAAAATTGTGATAATACTGGTATACATACCTCACAGTGTTGTCTGGAAGGTTTACGAAATACTTAGAACAGTACCTGACACATAGTGTTATAAAGATGCTTGCATGGATGAACGATCCTGCCAAAAGATGTGCCACAATAAAATTAACAATTATTATCTCTTATCCTTATATAGTGTTAAATTATTTACAAAATGCTTTCACAATAGAGACTCGCCCTTATTCATAACAACATTTCAATTAGGTAGTATTTATTATTAATCCGATTTTGCAGCTAATTGAAGTCTAAAGAGGTTAGATGTGCTGTCCAAGGTCACATGGAGAGCTAGTGACAGAGCTGGGAGAAGACCCAGGTCTCTAGATCCCAATTGCTCCGCACCGTGCAAGAAAGCTGATACTCTTCCAAGCTAATGCCTGGCATCATTCTCGAGTCACTGCATTTTTCATTCTCTCCTAAGGGTAAATCAACAATTAGACGAGCAGCATGAGGACCCTGTTGATGGAGTCAGCTCACAGTAACATCTTTTTCGGTGTGTTGATTAGTCACAGAAATCTTAAGCTGCCTGTGAGGGCTGTGTATCCAGGTGATTCTATGCCATCCTGAATTTGCTCAGACATGGGGCCCAGAACGTGCTATAAAGATTCAGATTGGATCCACACCTGCCCATCTTGAAGAAATTCTTTGCTGTCATTATATATTAACTTCCTCTATGTTCCTTTTCATGATGGCTCTGCTGAGAAATGTTGCCAAATTGGTTTGTCATCTGTAAAATGAGGAGCTGGAACTTGCTCCCCACTTGAGAGAAAGGATTATTTCTTATCTCATCCTGAATTCCTGGTACCTGACTAGTGCCTGGTGAGTATGTGCTCTGAAGATCTCCTGATGAATGATCTTTGAAGTCTCTCCCAGCTCCAGCACTGAAAAACACTGACAGCAAAGACAGAGACAGAAAAACAAAACTACTAAAAAACAACACAACAACTCAGTGAGTACAGCTATCTGGGGCTACTCACACACAGGTAAACAGGCTTAACCAACTCAATAGATTCTGAGGGTATCAGCGGGTTCACTATCCGGTCAACAAATGTCCAAGATGATGATCCTGAGTCACCCAGGATAGTTCAGGCTAGTTTAAGGAGGCATTGCTGGTGTTGTATGATTAACCATGTTAACTACAGAGCCCCCATACTGAAGAGATGATCTGTTGAAGCCCTTATCAGGTGACCAATAAAACCACAATCAATTCAACTCAACTGACATTTTTTGGTATCTTCTATGCATCAGATATGTGTGAGTTTGGGTTCTCTGAGAAGCAGACACCAAGATGGGATTAAATGTGCAGGACATTATTGGGATAAATGAAGGGAGCAAGAGTAGGTGAGGCGAGCCCTCAGACAGAATGCAAGAGTGACACCTGTGGGAGAGAGAAGGCAGGATCAAGAAGGAAGAGCTCAGATCACACACGATCTGAGATAGTGTCGGCCAGGCCAATGGAGAGAACCCAGGCAAAGTTGCCCCTTGGAGGAGCTCCATTTTGGGCAAGAATGGTGTGGCTCTAGACGCCTGCAGCATTTAGTCTTGGGCTAGAAGCAGTCCAGGGGAAGTGTAGCCTTAGCCTGAGTTCAGGGAAAATCCAAAGGCACAGCAAGGATGCTGCCAGTCACCCTGCAACAGGTTCCCTTGAAGGGAGATGCGCATGCACTTGGAGGCCACAGGCACGATTCGAAGTTCCAGAGGTGCAGCCCTCCACAAGATCCAATACTGTCCTTTCAAGAACCTTCTTTCTTTTATAGGAAGAAGAGCATGAACAATGAAAAAAATACGAGAGAGAAGAATGAGTCATTAACTCACCTGGGCAAACAACGGAAGCTCAGAGAAGTCCTCAGAGAGGACATGTCCACTGAAAGTGTTGAGATATCATAGCTGGAATGGGGTGGCAGAAAGTGGAAGACTAGATGGACTGTCCTATGGGAAAGAATAGATTTTAGGAATCAAACCAGCTCTGCAAAGAGGTAGCCTGAAAAGGGCATGAATTCATAAAGGGAGAACAGAAGGTGGAAATGAATTTGCTCATCAAATCACCAACCAAGGAATGAAGAGCATTTTTTTGTTTTTTTTTAAATAGCTGTGCTTTTTTTTTTAAGATTTTATTTTTCCTTTTTCTCCCCAAAGACCCCCTGTATATAGTTGTATATTTTTAGTTGTGGGTCCCTCTAGTTGTGGCATGTGGGATGCCGCCTCAGCATGGCTTGATGAGTGGTGCCATGTCCAGGCCCAGGATCCGAACTGGCGAAACCCGGGGCCGCCAAAGCGGAGCACATGAACTGAATCACTCAGCCACGGGGTCGGCCCCTGAAGAGTGTTTAACAGCAGATGAAAAAAAGGCCTTCTTTACACTGAGGGTTGTCACCTTTTGCAGCTAACCAGAAGGAAGTGAAGATGCTACAGCGGTGCCCCAGTCATCTGATCCTGCCAGGAGAGGAATTTTTCCATGCATATAAAATTTCTATATGACAGGGTGTACTTCTTATAAGAATAACTGAAAAAAATAAAGAGTGTTGGAGATAAATCTTTCTAAAATGAATTGGCCAATGCCCTGCCTTCTTAAGCACCATTTAAATTCTTCCAGGTGACTCGAATGAGCTTGCTATGAGCATGAATGACTGTGCTCAGATGCAGTGATACCCTCAATTCCAAGAGAACGTAGAGAACTATTTGCTCCTGCACCAAATGGCTCCAAATATTCCACTTCTGAAATTGCCTTGTCACCTTCTCCCTCCACTATCAAGCAATCAGTGGTTCTTTCTTCCTGCTTTCAAAGAATTTGCTAATGGGAAATTTAGACCCGCTATCCCTTCTAACAAATTGCTTCTAATCTCCTCTGGGGTGGAAAACCTGATAACTGCTCCCATGAAAATTATATTTAATATGAGATTAAGTATGCTCTGAATAAAGAACTGAGATTCTCTTCTGTGAGTAAATTGATTGATCCATTAGAAGTCCATGAATTTGATGACATCTATTTTTGCCACAAACATGAGTTTGTATACATGTCTTGGTGGTGGAGGGAGGGCTATTGTTTGTTTCTTCCTTGGTTCTGATATGTATTCTAGATAACTGAGGTTGCCAAGCAAGTGACTTCTGGATAAATGAGATCCTGGATGGTCTCATTGTGATGGACAGTTAAGGGAAACTGGGACATTTAGAACTCTACTGTCCCACAAATATTCTTGGGCTCCCAGCCTGCAACAGAATAATGGGCACACATATGTGAGATCAACTTTTCCAATGTCTATCTTCATGAGATTTGTCCTCAGGTGAAAGTGTACATACATAACTGGTATTATTTCTTGTGCCACTTATAACCATGCTCAAAGCTTGAAAGGTAAAACCTGACTTTGTGTCTACCCATAGTTTATGCCCCTTGCAGAAAAGAGTTCAGTAGAATATGAACAGCCATGGCCTGGACCAGCACTCCTAATGTGTGGTTTATTATGAAGACAATGGAAACACTGCCCTCTTACCCTACTCCCCACCAAGTGCATCACTGTCTGGGAATGGATGAAAGAGCAAAGACTGCTAGAGTTCCAACTGTGGGTCAGGCACTGGGCTAGATATTTTAACATCCCTTACTTCATTTTAAAGATGATGAAATGGAAGCTCAGAGAAATTAGTGAAATTGCCCAAGGTCATGCAGCTGGTAATGGACAGAGCTGAAGCTAGAATCTACATATCTTATTTCAAGCCTGATGCCCTTTCCTTTACGTGCAATATCTAAGGAGCCTGGAAACCCCTTCTCCCACCATCTCCCACGTGGAAGAAGATTGGATGGAAGGAGAGTATAAGCAGTTCCACTGTCACTTTCTTCCAGACCACGCATTTGACCTCATCCCTTGGTGTATCCCCAATAGTCAGCTCTGAGCCCTGCTCCCCGTCAGCCTCCCTGGCTCCAACTCTCCACACTTATTCTGCTTGGAAAAGCATTACATGCCCCTACTATGATTTAGCAACTCAAAATCAGACCCCTGTCTGCCTGGGCTTCCTTATTTTCCCCCATCATTTCCAGCTCACTCTTTCTGACCCAACCAGGAAAACCTCCTCACAGCCCTTCAGATGGCTCCTGCTTCTTTCCACACCTTCCCTTTGGGTATGCACCTGCCTCAGTGAGAACACATATCTGCCTCTTCTGTGTTGATCTGGGATCCTCCCTTCCTTCAAATCCCTCTTCAAACTCATCTTCTCTGGGAATAACTGGTTAAACGCAGCTAACTCTCTAGTTCCTTAGCATTTGGAAAAAACATAGACACTGAAGTCAAGAAGAACTGGGTTCTAGTCCTAACAAGACCAGCAGTCAGCTGTCTGATAGGCTAGTCACTTTTTCTTCAACCTGTTTCTTTAGCTGCAAAACAGAGATTTAAACACCTACGCCTTGCCCAACCTCAGCAGAGGCGATGCCATATGGTCTGGTTGAGCGCTTGACCTCGGGAGTCAAACTGCAAGAGCTGAATCCTGGCGATATCTCCTTGACCAAATATTGAGTTTCTCTAAGCCTCGGTTTGCTCATCTGCAAGGTAGGCTGATAGTCATACTGACAAGAGTTGTGAGGACTGCAAAATGAGACGATATATGTAAAACACCTAGTGGAATATCTGCATGTCGTAATTGCTCAACAAATGTTAGCTATTATTATTATTTACTGCCTACCTCACCAGGTAAATTTGCAAACAATTAAAATAAAAGACCTTGAGCCAGCAGTGTGCTGAAGCTGGCTTGTATTGACTTGAGAGCCTCCGTGATTTAATGTTAGAAGCTTTGTGAACAGATTGATGGCAAGTGAGTAGCCTGAAATCAGCCACGATATGAATATTTCACTACAGAAATCAGCAATGATACAAATCAGGGGAGGTTTTCTTTTTTACAGAGAAAAATATTTACCAGCACACCACACATTGCCTTGAACTGTGCCTGGAAGACATTAGATATTGCATGTTTGCGCACGCCCACGTGTGCTTTCTGTCATTTGAATTATACTAGGACTCTTCTCTAGTCCCACCCTCTTATGGTCATTTCTGCCATAATCCATTCCTTTAGGTCCCCACCCACGGTAAAGCAAGCCAGCCTCCATTTCACCTCACTAATGGAGGCGCGCCATCTAGCGACGGAAATAGTAATACAGTCTCTGCAATGTCTTCACTACAATAGGGATCAATACAAACTACTGCCTAAGGGCCATATCTGGCCCTCTGTCTGATTTTGTCGATAAAGTTTTATTGGAACACAGCCATGCCCTTTCATTTACAAATTGTTTTCGACTGTTTTTTCACTACAATGGCAGAGTAGTTGTGACACAGACAGCATAGCCTGCAAAGTCTAAAATATTTACCATCTGGCCCTTTACAGAAAAACTCCTGACCCAGACCTACCATACAATTGTGTAAGCTGCTTTCTTTACATTTGCCCACCTGTGTTCATAGACCTCAATCCTTGGATTTACTGGCTCCGTGGTATTTGATGCCGTGTTGTTGTGCACACAGTCATTTCCAACATCCTTGCTATAAACAGTACTGTGAGGAATCAGTTGTCACATCTTTGTGAAAATGTTGAGGTGTCCCTCTGTCACCAGAAGAAAAGCCCTCACAGGGCGTCTCTGCTGTTCCCTCCCTGTGGGATTTGCGGCAAAGCACGTAACGCTCCCTGCACCTCAGCTCCTTCATCTGATGAGTGGGACTAACAGTATTATTTGCCTCCCTGGGTTGTTGTGGGGAGAAAATGAGCTCATTTATTAGCTAGCCCTTCACAAGCTACAAAAACAAATTCAGTAATGTTGGGTTTTATTACCTATATAGCCAAAGGAAGAGTGCACGATTTTCCTCATTAATCGCCTAGGATCCTAGAGAACACAAAATAAGAACCCAAGCTTTGATTTTGAATGTGCTTCTGAAGGCACCGCCAACATCCCCAGTCTGGTCCCCAAATCCCACCTATTCCTTTAGAATGTGAGCTCTTCCCAGGCTTGGGTTGTGGCTAAGAGGCAACGCGTATGCCTGGGGGCAGGGAGGGGAGGTGGAAGATGAAGGTGCAAGAGCCAAATGTGGGACACCTCTGGAATAGGATGTCTGGCCCCACAGTGTATTAGGGACTGAGCCAGAGAAGAGAGGCCTCACTGCTAAAAGGAAGCAGAGCTGGGGGCTTTCTCCTCAGCCTCACAGAGAGGCCTCTGGGGAATGCCCCCAGGAGGAGATCTGAGAAGAAAAACCCATAACCATGAAGGCAGAAATGTGACCCTCGGGGAGATGGCCTGCTCTTCAGCCTCCAGCAAGCCCCTGGGCCGGCTGCTCCTCAGCACCAGCTCCTGGGAAGGCGTCCCCCAAAGGGTGAGGTTTTCATTTTCCTTCCTGCCAATATCTTTAGCATCTCTTTTTTCATTTGTCCTGGCTCCCCTCGTCCTAAGGGACAGAAACATGGCTTAGAGAAGGGATATCAGATGCCACTGTGGCAGACACCGTCGGTGCCACACCAACAATCCCTTGACACTGCCCATTCCCATGCACACAAAGCTGAAGACTTCCAATGAAAGCCCCGGGCCCTCTGGGCAGGCCGGAAGGGAGAGTTCACGCCTCCCACCCCCAGGAGCAGCCTTCAGCCAGCGACTGATGGCAGTCAGTGGATAAACAGCCCAGCTCATTTTTCCCCTAGTTAGAATAACTGAGGAATGTTGGACACTCTCTCCTAGAGGTTTCTGGAAGGATTGAGCCTAGTTGCCCACAGCAGTAATCTGCTCCATGTCTTACCTTTATTGGCTTGTTT
Organism: Equus caballus; assembly: GCF_041296265.1. Lineage (NCBI taxonomy): Eukaryota > Metazoa > Chordata > Mammalia > Perissodactyla > Equidae > Equus > Equus caballus. The sequence continues at coordinate 32,706,079 of NC_091705.1, read as the reverse complement.
CTTCCCCTGTCATTTCTCTCCCGTCATATACTGGTGCTTCCTGGGATCACCGTCCCAATAAACTACTAGCGCTCACTTTCTTGTCTCAGGGTCTGCTTCTAGGACATCCAGTTACGATCACATACTTTGTGCTAGACTCTCTGCCAAGCAACTAATGATAAAAAGAAGGAAGACAAACCCCTTATAATGGGCCTATAAGACCCAACATGGTCTGGCTCCTACCTATCTTTATGATCTCACCTCCAATCACTCCTCGACTCACTCACTTTTCTTCAGCCACATGAGCATCTCTACAGTTCCTCCAACATGCCAAGCTCCTTTGGCCACAGGCCCTTTGAACATGCTATTTTCTCTACTTGGAACACCCTTAACCCACCCTTTTGCCCAGCTGCCTTCAGGTCTTAGCTTAAATGTCATATATTCAGAGAAATCTTTTCTAGTCACTGTCATACGACCCTCCCTTCACCCCTATTGTTCCACCTCAATATTTTATCCATTTCTGATTTAACGTGTTCATCAAAAATTGTAATTATGAGCTTCAGCGCTTGTTTACTTCTTTAGTAACTATCTTCCTTTCTAGACTGGGCAGGGATGATGTCCTCTTTTTCACTCTTACATCACTAGTGTCAGTCAGAGTACCTAGCATATAGTAGACACTTGACGTGTATTTGTTGGATTAATGAATGGGCGAAGCTTGGAGTGGATACTTTTTGTCTTCTATTATTCTACTTGCCTACTCCTTTACATGCATACTCCTCCCCAAACACTCACATGCGCGATTGCAATCTTCCAAGACGTGTTACTATATTTTTTCCTCTTTGAGCCCCAAGAGAGCTTGAAATCAATTAATCAAAATCTATTTGTTGATAGGATAAATGGAAGGAGAATGATGAATAATTCAGAAGTCCCTAGCCCTGTGTCTTCCTTTAGTGCCATTCTATGACCATGGGATAAGAAATGTCTTTTGAGTCTCAGTTTTATCATCTGTACAATGAGCGCAATGATCCTGCCTCAATTCCACAGAGCAGATGGCTTGTGTGAAAAGGGCTTACAAACTGCAAAGCACCACACAAAAACCTTACTAAATTCCCTTGTGAGGTTTTGTGAATTGCCACACCAATCCCTTGCTTTCACACAGTAAATAACAAAATCCTTAAACCCTGAGAGCTTGCTTACGGTTACTAACAGTTCTCCGTGAATTTCATGTTCCCAAGCACACTTGAGGCAAAAAGCCAGAACAGAAGCTTCCTGCACCAAAGGAGGCTTATCAAGCACGAGTCTTTCATTGCCTGCAGCTGGATTCGCTAAGCCAGACTCACGCTGGGTTGTTTCAGGACACTGGACAGCTCCAGGACCAACAGCACAGCCTAGAAGGGGTCCCAGGGAAGCATCACCGTCCAGTATAAGATGTGATGCAGGGGGAGCCTTACCTGATCTGTCAGTGGAAGGTCAGTTGAGTGAGGGAAGGGGCAGCAGAGATGACAGTTAACCTTGGATTTGCATGTAATGAATCCAGGAAAGGGCCAAGGTTTGAGTGAAGTGGAAAGGGTGGGAGATCTAAATAGTCACATAAATCTTAAATTTGGTCAACTTCTCACTCATTTGAGAGATGAATTCTAGGACACAGGAGCACATGGATTGATTTAAGGGAGGATTTCAATGGCCTCCTGAAATTAGGATTCCTAGTGTTCTCTTTAAGAATCAAAATCAGGAGGGGAAGCATGGCCTTGGGTGCCCAATAATCCTGGATTTGAATCTCACTTCCTCATCTTACTAGCTGTTTGATTGGGGCAATTAGTTCAACCTCTCTGAACTTGGAGTCCTCATCTACATAGTGAAGGTAATGATACTTGTATTATTGAATCACTGTCCTCATTTCAGCATCCTTTCCTGCAACCATATACTGGCCATGGCCTCATCATAAGTAGAATATACTCCCTGCCCTTGATTTTATATTGGCCATGTGACTTTTTTGGCCAATGATATATGAATGAAACTGCCATCCGCATGGGATGAAGATATCCTGGCTAGCTGACTAATAACAGGAGGAGGATAGAGATATGTCGATCAGAACCACACCAGCCAACTCACAGACTTGCAATGAGAAACAAAGCTATCCCAACCAAGTTCAACTTGAACAAGTCAAGCACCAGCCAATCCACAGATTTGTAAGTGATAATAAGCTGTTGTTTTAAGACACTGAGTTGTGGTGTTGTTTGTTACACAGCAATAGTTAATGGATACAACAATCAGTAATACCTACCTCTCAAGTTGGTCACACAGGTTACATTAGACAATATGTGATTCGCTTCCAGTACAGTGTCTGACACATATGAGAAGCCCAGTAAATGGGGGCCCTTTCTTCCCCTGCCTTAAATGTGAAGTTTGTCTGGAGGCTGCTGCTGGCGGCTGCTGCTGGCTTCTACATTATCCTGACATTTCCAGCTTCTGCTTCTGAGACACCCTCAATGACTTTAAGGAGAAGAATGTTTTCCTTCCCTGTTTCATTTGCCTGGTGCCAATTAAATCAAATTTATAGAATTTGCTCTGGTTGGTAATTATCCCAGGAAATTTATTTGGGTCTGATTAAGAAGCCATTTTTACCCTCCTTCTCCCCCTCCCCGAATTTGCTGGCCGTGGGGCAGAATTACGACTGCAAAGTCTCGATTACGAGGGAAAGAAGCTTTTGCATTACTTATTTCTTTGTATTTGTATTTATCAAAACAGGTAAATGATTTCAGGCTACTCAGATCTCTTGTTAAAGAAGAGAGAAGTGTCAAGGATTTGGTCTCTCAGGCTCCTATAACTTCACTATAACCAAGTTCAAACTGAAGTTAATTATATTGCTAAGCCCTGAGTGGTCCCTTCAAGGCCACATGACTCATTAGTTTATTCCTTTGTTTATTCATTCTTTCCTTTTCTCTGCTGTATGAGATAGTGGTAACACGCATGAGCTCAGAGGTAGATTTCCTGGGTTCAAAAACTGTCTCTGCCAATTACCAGATATGTGATCTTGAGTAAGTTACTTAATCCCTATGAGACTCAGTTTTCCTTGTCTGTAAAATGAGAATAATAACAGTGGTCATCTCATAGAGTTATGAAGTCAAAATGAGATAAGTCATGCAAAGATAAAGTGTTCAACACAGCACCAGGCTTAGTAAAGGCTTACTCCATGCTTCCTGTGGGCTTCCAGTGGGCTCTGCTCTGCCCTGGGAATACAAGAATGAATAAGACATCATCCATGCCTCGGGGAAGGCGCAGTCCTGTGACAGGCACAGAAAAGTGAGTCACAATAAGGATAGCGTGCCGTCGGGGCAAAGAGAGCCCACTCAAACCAGTTTGGGAAGTGAGAAGTCAAGGAAGACTTCCTGAAAAGAGGTGACACTTAAACTGAGTTTTGCAGGATCATCTGGGTTTTAGTCTCTTTTGTTTGTCCTGACCCCTATCCAGGGGATGATCCCACACCTCCCCAGAGCCCTGTGTAGTTCCATACGTCCCAGATTGAATGAGAGATGCACAGAAGGCTCTAGAAAGAAAGATAATTATTTCATATTTATTAAGCCCCTAGAGTGAGTCACACATTTGTATGACTTTTTTAATTTGATCCTCACAAGCCTGCAAAGTAGCTTTATTGATTTCATTCTACATGTGAAGAAATTGAGCCTCAGAGAGATTGACTTGCCCAGAGTCACACGATTAATAAACAGCTGATCAAGGGTTCAAGCCCAGATTTCTCAACTCTAGGCCCAGTTCTGTCTCTGTTATGCCCCCTAGAACATTCTGAAAGGAAAAGAGGACCCGTTATTGGTTTACTAAAGAAGGAAAGGCCAGATCTGCCAAAGCATTTCCTCCTACTTATATTTCTACAATGCAGTTAATATATAATCATTAAATTAATCAAAACCTAAAATCAGACTCAGAATTAAAACTGTAGCATTCCCAGAGGTTATAGGAGCTCCCTTTATCAAGGGTCCTGATTCCCTTACTCCTCAAAAAAAATCACCAAGAACCCCACACAGACAGTTTAGAACTGTTTATCACTGGGTTGTAATTTTCTTTGTAACTCTGAGAGGATGAAATATAACCTCTCCATTTCCTCTGACTTTCGATTCAGAACAGAAAACACAACATACCAAAAAGACAGCAAGGATGTAAGTGTGTCTAATTTTTAAATGATCACAAATGAAGGTAGAGGTAAGCGTGAAATAGGAAGGAAATTATGCAGAGCAAAAAAAGGAAGAGGCTGAGAGAAAAGAGAGAAGAAACAAGCAGACAGGCTGGGCCCAGTTGAAAAAGCAGAGCCCCAGAGAGAAGGAGAGAGACAAATGCGAGAGAGAAAAGTGAGTGAGTTACAGAAGAGAGGAAAAGTGGTAAAAACGAAAAAAAAAAGGCAGGAGAGAGACAGGAAACTCTAGGCTCAGAGAAAGAGGCTCAGCAAGGTATGAAATGAGTTGGAGCAGGAAGTTATTCTTGGCCATGGCTTTCCAAATGCTTCCACCCATCTCCTTCCTTAACTGAGTGATGGCCAGGTAGCCATTATTCTCAGTCCTTCTACACCCCTCTGTTCTTCAAAGGACATTTACACAGCAGCACATCCTACAAGGAAGAGGATTATTCTTGGGACAGATGTAAATACCCTCTGAGAACTGGATGAAATAAAATATAGAACCAGAGTTTCCTGTTTATTAATTTGGAGTGTTGTTAGGAAGTCATTTCATCACATATTCAAGATACTTTCTAAAAGACCAAGTCAATGGCCCATTTACCTGGAGGCTCTTTTAAGCTCTATGACATTGAAAACAACTTCAACAAAATCAGTTCTTAGGTCAAAAAGAGACTGAGGTGAAACAGAGCAGAAATCAATTGATTTTTCTGAAATCCAGCAGGCTTTCCTGGGGAACTGAGACAACAGCCAGTACCGGCTGACAGAGCTATGCTCTACTCTGAATTTCTCTTCAGGCCCTGTTTTTCTCTGGAGCTCGGGCTCCTGCAGCCCTCTGTGAAATGTAAGGAGAAGGAACTGCTGGAGACCAGGGAAGACAAATAAAGCTGGTCTGACACCTCAGATGGTGGTCTGGGGGCACTAGGGCTCAACTGGCCAGAACCAGTTCTGGATCCGCCAGACTTAAAGGGCCAGGATGTGAAGTCCCTTGTCCTTTCAAGTCCCTCTGACTCCTTCCCCAAGCCCTGAGGTAGTCAGTCCAGGCCAGCCTGTGTCCTTGAGAAGAGAGGGTCAGGGGTGGCAAAGGCCTGGAATCTTCCTTACTGTCCCGAGACTCTGCCTGGCCTGAATGAGGAAGACCTCAGGTGTGTGTGTACTCAGGACCATCTCCATCTAGGGTGTGGTCAAAGCCGAGAGCACCTTAGGTCATGCCCTTTCATCTTGTCACCCAAAAAAACTTGAACAAGTAGTATGTTAATGTGGTATCATAAGAATTAAAGCTATGCAAAAATAGATAAAATAAAAAGCAAAAGTGCCCCCACTATTTACCACTCTCATCCTTTTCCCAGAAGTAATATTAATGGGAGTCTGGTTATCTAGCCTTCTAGGTAATTTCTTATGTATTTGCCTATATGCCTATACAGAGTTTAGCGATAGCTTTATTTAGGCCAATAGGATTATGCTATATATATAGTTCTGTCATTTGCTCTTGGTATTCAACAATGTATCTTTCCATGTTTTCTCATATTTCCATTTCAGTATATAGAGTTCCCCTTCTTTATCTTTATTTTTGACAGCAGTTTGATAGATAATTAGATCGTTTCCAATTTTTCACTATTACAAGCAGTGTTGCAATAAACACTCCTAGTAGATATCTCGCTGCACAGCACTTCAGTATTTCTGCAGGATAAACAGATATCATGAAGGGAAATTGCTGAGGCAATTTTCCATGTAGGGAAACTGAGGCCCAGAGAGGGGAAGAGTTTCTCGAATGTATATAAAATGCTAGGAGCAGAACTGGTACGAGATGTTAAGGGCCCCGGGTGCCAGGCCAGGCTCCTCCATGATACAATCCTCACTGGGACTGTGAACTTGGACATGCCCAGTCCACTCCCAAAGGCTACAGGATTTCAGACCCTGCTCTGAGTAAACAGGAACAAAAGTTCAGAGGCGAAACAGAGTGTAGCAACTCTAGCAACAGGAGGAAAAGTGTAGGGTGGCCCGAAGGTACCCGGCAGAGGACAGTGGAAAGAGCAGTGAGCTTAGAATTTAAATCCTTCCACTCCCATCCTGGCTCCCCAACCCTCCACCTGGGTCATTTCACGTGACTGAGCCTCTGTTTCCTCCACCGTAAAACGCATTTAATTTCCACCCTCCAGGTTTATTGTGAGGGCTGAGCAACGCGATCCACCAACAACATGATAATAGTGTACGTTGCTTGAGCTCTCAGCATGTACCTGCGACTCTGCTAGGTACTTTCCCAGAATCACACTATTTGACCCTCACAACAGCTCTGCGAGGTCGGTCCCATTTTGGTCCCCATTTGACAGATGAGGAAACAGAAGCACAGAGAGAAACTTCTTGCCTAGGGTCACCCAGCTAGTAAGTGACAGGCCCAGGAGCTAAAGCCAGGCAGCCTGCCTCCAGAGTTCAAACTCCTGGTCATAAGAAAGGCACTTGGAGTTTGTGGGTACTCCAACATGGGCATGAAGTCCCCAGGACAGGGTAGGGCATGCCTCTGGAGGTGCAAGGCCCCAGAGTGGGGACCAGGCCAAACGAGCCCCAGCTGGAACGTGCTGGACCTGGGCCACTGTCGAGTCCTGATGCTCAGCCTCTGAGGTTCTGCTGCCCAGCCCCGCCACCATAGGCCTCTCACCATTGCTGTTCCATGCCATAATTAACCAGCCCTGGAGAGGGCTGCCAGTACCCGGGGCTGGCAGGGCCCTAATGGAAGTGCGCTGACCATAATTGCCTCCATCCATCACCCTGGCCCACAGAGGGGACAGAGTCTGCCTGGAGATTTAAACAAGCTTGTTTCTCTGCAGAAACGAGAGCCAACGACACAGCCTGCCTTGCCAGGAGTTTGAACAACCAATGCAGACCAAAGGACGATGCAGGCTTTCCTGTCCCAGAAGAAGGGGAGAGAGTGGAAGGGATGGAGGAGAGAGAGAAGCAGCAGAAAGAGAGAGAGACAAAGATGAGGAAAAACAGAAATACAGAAGATGGTGAGCCAGGTAGAAGAAAGAGGAAGACAGTGTGCCAGAAAAGTGTTTCTCAAAGTGAACTCTCCAAACACCTTTAAGGATAGAGAGATGGGGGGTGGAGATATGTATGCGTGTGGATATATTTTATGTATGTTTGTATACGTAAACATATACATATATACATATATTTATGTTTTCATTTTGAGGATACCTTAAAAAATAAATATGATCCTATTCAGGATTATTCAGCCTATTACTCTTGGGCAGAGTACTGCCATCCAATTTAATTGCCAACCACATCCACCAGCAGCCTATGAAATACGGGGAGCAAGACTTCCTTTTCTAGGTTAGTGTGAAAACTAAGTAAGATGATGTTTATAAAATGCAGAGTCCACGCTCATCAAACAGTAGTCATTATTGCTACTTCTGTTCACAAGATACTCACCCAGAGCTTGGGAAAGTGTATTTAGAAGAAGTGACATGTGAGCTAGGTTTTGAAGGATAAAAAGTCCAGCAGGTCAACAAAGAAGGGAGCAGGCTTTCCAAGTGAAAGAGAGGAGGTCCTTGGAACAGGAGCAGCCAGCCATGCAGAGGAACGGCTGGAGTATCGGGAGTGAGAGGCGGTTGGTGGGAGATGCGGTCGAGGAAACAGAACCAGGAGCTCTGACTTTGTGTCCTTGGCTGTGGGAGCCAGAGGTCCTCCCTGGCCCCACGTTCCCAGGCTTGGAAAGTTTTCCAAGCTCACCACATTAGCAAGCAGGGGGATTTCCACGGCAGACCAAAAGAAAGGCATTAAGTGATGATAGCATTTCTTTTTGAAGTTTCTGTCACCATAGACAGGAGCTAAGTTGTACAATTTTTATTTCACCCAAAATACATGAGGGCATCCTCCTCCCCACCCCAATGAAACAAACCTCTGCCCCACACATGTGCACACCCAAGGAAGTCTGACGAAATAGTCACTGACGCTGTGTTTACTGTGTTTAGAGACAAAGGGATTTGGGCGGAGTATCATGTAAAAGCAAGATGAGGAAGACACTGCTGTATTTCACTAAGGTCCCTTTTTCTCTTCTTCCTGAGGATACAACTAGATCGCATTTCCCAGCTTCCCTACAATTAAATGTAGCCACGCAGTATAGACACTAGCCACACTTGCCCAATCCCCCTGGATTTCTGCATGTGCATCCTTCTATTTTGGGTGCTCTGATTCCAAGAGTTTGCCCCTACAACTTTTTTCGAGGCTTGTCTTTGGCTAATGGAGCCCTGTACTGGCAGAGAGGCAGAAATGGCTGGGAGTCCACATGCCCCTGGGGAGCCCCTAGCTAGTGTAGGAAAGCTTGGACCCCTTCGTTGAGGTGAGACTACCCTAACGTATAAATTACCCTCCCAAGCTCCCCCACGATCACGCCAACTTTTAGGACTTTGTCTGAAATTATACCCACGCCCGCCCTCTTCCCCCTCCCGGTCCTGCCTGCTTCTTTACTGGATTCTCCTGTGAGTACCTCCTAAATAAGTCACCTGCACATTAATCCTCACTCAGGGTCTGCTTCTGGGGGACCCAGCCTAAGACACCACGTGACTGAGTTCCAGCCAACAGAATGTGAGCAGAAGCGCCACCTCCTGGCCTTGCGTAAAAGCCCACCTGTGCTTCTCCATGCTCTTTTCCCTTCAGGCTGACAGGAATACAAATGACCCAGGGGGTCACCTTGGAAGACACTTACTGATGATGGCAGAACCTCCAACAGCCTAGAACCTTGAATTACCACATATGTGCTGACCAGGAACACTGCATTGGACTGTGAGGTGAGACAGAAACTTTTCCTGTGCTAAGCCACTGAAATATTTATATTTATTTGTGATGGCAGCTAGTGTCACTCACGCTAAAATAGAAAGTGACTTTATTCTAGCCCTCAGTGACATCTAGACTGGATGAGAGGCAAGAGTTGAGGAAACCCTCTATACCTCCAGGTTGGCCCCTAGGGAGCCGGAGCAAGCTGGGCCTGTGAGCTGGGGACACCTGTTGCAAAAGGACAGGATTTAAGGCCTCTTCCTAAAGGACCAGAATTCCCAGAAGACAGCTCTGCATTAGCTCCCAAGTACCTGGGGTTCTGGTGAAAGATGACCTTTCACAAAGTAATTCATACAGTGCCCATAGAATAGGGACAAAAGTTATTATCAGTAAATAACTATTTACAAGTGTCCATTTTCCCTCTGGATTCTAAGGAAAAATATTCTTGCTTTATGAGAAGATCCCTAAGATCACCTTTGTCGAAGAGAATCTGGATAATAGGCCAGCAACAGAAAATATTAATAGAAGTACAAGAGGATAAAATAATATACGTTAAAAAAAGAACCAAAACAACGTGGCTGGAAGGTCAGGAAGAGAAACATAAAAGTCATGGGAGCTGGGTCTTAGGGAGAGTTTAAGAGTTAGGAGTTGAACGTAAGAATAAGAGAGAAGGGTTAGCAGGAGCAGCTGCCATGCGCGCAGAGGGTGGTCATAAAGGCAGCGATCCGGAAAGAGGAAGTTTTGTGATGTTTTCTCTGCACTAAGGATGTCCTCCATCTTTGGCATTTCCTTAAGAGACTAATTACAGTCTTGAAATACTCACAATTAATTCTTGGTTCCTGGGAATGTGACACCATGCGAGACTGGTCCATTTGGAACCGTGGGATATATCAGGATTATACCTCTAACTGCTTTCAGGGAACTCTGGGATTCTGTGGCAGAGTCCAGAACACTTTTCATCTCTCCATTCCCATGATTTAAGGTGCATTTAAAATATCCTAGGCCCAACTAATTTCTTGAATCTGAACTACGAAAATTAACCACCATCTTTCACCATTCTATTCCGTGCTCCCTTAACTATTTGCCTGTGCCTCTGCTCTTCGTTTTATTGCCTACTAGTCAAGTTAACTGATAACATGTTTGATTTTTCAACTTGATTGTAAAATCTTTGAGAATAGGTGTTGTCTTTTTATCCTCAAAGCATCTGACTTGCACTCAATAAATGTAGATATCTGTCTTGTTCATCACTCTCTCTCCAGCACCTTCAAGATTATCTGATTGATGGTAGAAGACTGTTAAATGTTTGTTAAATGAATAAATGAAATAATCAATCAATCACAACCATCAAATTTGAGTTGATAAAAATCACAGCCTCCAGGTAAAGCAGGTCATAACAGTGCCTCATTGCTGCTCAAGTCTTCCCACTAACATTCACCTTTGCAATCAAATTTGTCCTGTGCTTACAGGTGGGACCTATCTCAGGCCCAGCCAACCTTAGCTGAGAAAGACGAAGACTGAGAAACGAAGCCAGAGCTGAAACACACCTCATCTATTTCCCGGATTGTTAGAAAAACCCCAGTTACAAATATCAAAAAAGGGTACAAATGCCCTTTTTGCCAAATGAAAATCTAGCACCTGGATTTATTTTATTTTATTTTTGCTGAAGAAGATTGGCCCTGAGCTAACATCTGTGCCAATATTCCTCTATTTTGTGTGTGGGATGGCTTCCACAGCATGGCTGACAAGTGGTGTAGGTCCACACTCAGGATCCGAACTCGAAAACCCGGGCCACCAAAGTGGAGAGCGCTGAACTCAACCACTACAGCACAGGGCCAGTCCCCAGTATCTGCATTTTTGGCTCACAAATTATACTCCCCTTGCTTCATGTAAAGGACAAAACACAGGCCCTAGAATCATGCATTTGCAGTCCTCTGGCTACAAGACAGGTGGCTTTGGTCAAGTTGTGTAATGTCTTTAAACCTCAGTTCTCTTATCAGTAAAATGGGCATGACAGCACCTACTTTACGGAAAGATTGTCAAGATTAGTAGAGAAGATCTGCGTAAACTCCCGACCCAACGCAGGGAAGTGGCACACAGCAATAGCTCCAAGAATGCTCGTCTCCTTTCTGGCTGGCGGCACACGCACAACTAGAGATAGAAAAAAAGAAAACTCTTTCTGATAGTTTCTGGATAATACAAAGAGGAAAGGGCTATAGGTCTTTTGTGTCCTTTAAGTTCATCTAAAGAAAAACAGGGCCATGCACAAACTCACTGTCCAAAATCATGTCCCGTCAGTAGCTCACTCCTTTAACAGTCAGTGTCCAGACACAGCATTGACAAGGAGAAAGGGTTGGAAATTGATTCCTTTATGCTGTAAACCGGATTATCTCTTCAGACAAGGATGAAATGGTAGTTTTGTCCATTTATCTTAATTGGGCCATTTACAATGGTGACAATTTGTAACAGAACAGAAACACACTGTTTATTTCTGTTACTTTTATCTTTTTAAGGAACAAGTGGAAGAAATTTACATAGCTAACAAAGGCTAAAGGTGAAATCTCTTTTACGAGAACAGACAAAGGACCAGAGTTCATTTTTGGAAATTTCCTTCCAATTGAGGTGTTGCTGATAATGCTGGATAACTTCCGGTTTTGGAATGACTACCTCCCTGGGTGTTCACCATTCACGCAGTCCAAACCCTACAGCTACGATCTCCTGGGGAATCTCCACACACTCTCAGCTGATCTCATGCCTGAGTGAAGAATATAATTGTTACTCTAAGAAATATTTGGTGCCTTAAAATTACGCGATGTGTCAAAATACAGCATTCTGTCAATGATATTTAAATTTTCATGGGTTTTTTACTCTCTTTCATAATATTTAAATGGTTTGACTATAAGACTAAACTGTTTTAAAAGCAACTTTACTCTCAGCACTTACAGCCTTTCATATAGACCCACATTCAAAGGTCTGAATTCTCTTTTAGAAAATCCTCGTTTACATTTGAAAAGAGGAGAGGACTTGCATCAATAATATAGATAATTTTAATTCAAAATTGCTCGTGAATTAAATTATTTGTATATTTCTGAAGGAAAATAATCCAGGGACCAAAATAACCTGGATGATTACCTTTATTTATTAACTCATTCTCCTAACTCTGGCCGAAACAACTGGCCTTAGAGAGCTTTTGAAGGTGGCATTTCAGAAAAATCAAAACACTCAGAATGTCTAACAATATTTTTTCCACTGGATTCACAGACCCGTGTGCTGGGAAATGTCAATGACTTATTTAGACAACCAAAAGAATCTTAGAACGAGAAGAGACCTCATGCTCCACATTTCTATAGAATCTTACAACTTAGAAAAAAAATACTTGCAAGAACGTTTTATCTTTTGATCCTAACAATCACCATGTGAAACACAGACCATAATCTCCACATTTACAGATGAGAAAACAGAGATTCAGAGAGGCAAATGTTTTGTTCAAGGTCACAGAGCAAGTAAGTGACAGACTGGGGCGGGACCCAGGTCTTCTAATTCCACGTCCAGAGCTCTTCTCACGACACCATAGCTAAATCTAGAGTCCCTCAGGATTGGGTTGGAACCAGTTGTCCCAAGGAGATGGCCTCAGATGGTGGCTCAGCATGCTATCCTTGGTCTTGTCCTGTCTCAACATGGGCTAAACATTAGAATCAATTCATGCCGATACCTGGGCCTCAATCCAGACAAATTAAATCAGAATTTCTAAGGATCGGGTCTAAAAATAGGTGTTTGAGAAGTTTTCCGAGTGTTTTCATGTTCAGCCAGAGTTGAGCATCATTGTCCTAGATTGGCTTTTGGACAAATAGATGCTGGGTCTGTTTTTAAGTCAAAGCAATCACAGGCGGTTTAGTTAGACATGCCTGGTTTCAAAATTATATCTTTTCCAGGCCTATTACCTTGCAATCAAGTCCAAAGTCTAAAGATGGAAGATTTAGCTTAAGACTGGAATCCAGAAAGATGGAAAGCAAATAGGTGACTTGGAGTCTTGGAAAATGGTGGATTAAGGTAATCTGACAAATTTCAAGCTAACAACTATTAGGGGTTCTGGATAATAAAATACTCTTAATTGAATTTTTATGGCAAGCTGTATATTTTGTTTTGGTTAAACGAACAAACATACTACCTGTATTTGTGAAGATATGTTTGTATATGTTTTCTCATAAGAAGGACCGTGAAAAGGGATATTTGCCAGGCTGGCATCAGTGGTTATCTTGGCAGAGGGAGAGGCATGGAGAATGGCAGAGCTATAATTAGTCTTTCCTTTACATAGCCAGCATGTGTTCTGTAATTTAAAAAACATAAAATGAAGAAAATTAAATTGATATATGAATCTACAAGCAATCAAAAATAACAATTAAAAACAACAATTTATAGTTTACATTTATGGTGACAAATATTGGGAGGCAGTCACTGATATGTTCTATATACATGAGAAGGAGTTATCATTCTATACACGTTTGTATTTCCTGTTTCTTCTGATATAGACTCTAAAGTCACATTGATGTCCCTAGAGACGTCCTGTTGAGTCCATTTAACACCCTTCACCCCACATACCCAAAAAAAGAGGTAAGATATAACTATTTTCAATACACAGCAGAGCTTAAAGGGAAGAAAAGAAACTCTTCAGATGTCAGAACTGAAGAGGGAACTACATGTTGGGTGGTAAGTAAGAGAGATGGCACTGAGCTGCCCAGAAAGGGGCAGGACGGGGAGGGGCTACTGCTCAGGTCCTAGCACTGGAGGCTCAACTCTAATGCCCATGAGTGGGATGGTCCACTGAAGGACCTAGTGGAAAGTGCAGCAATTGGGAAAAAAGAAATTATAACAAAAATTGAAAAGGGAAAGGCAAAAAGCAAGAGTGAGAAAAGAAATTGGTAAACACAAGGGTAAAGCTAAACAATGAATGCATTAAATAATCACAGTAATGATGATGAGGAGTAGGAGGAATTTGAAGGTATTAAAAGGTGGAACTAATATTTTAGACAATAATTACTTGTGAGATGGGAGGGATGATCGAGTAAAAGCATTTCTGATGCTTCGGAGCATACGGGCAGAAAGGAAAACTTCGATTACCTTTAGTCTGAATGTCAAATCAAGAATAAATATTAAAAGTTTAAGGGTAACCACTAAAAGGAGAAAAATTAAGGATAACTACAAAAAGGGAAAAGAGTAATAAATACAATTGTGTTCTAGCAGACCAAAGAAAAGGAAGAAATAAGAAAACAAGCAGCACGGTCAACTGAAGACACAAAAAGATACAAATAAATGCAAATATATTAAGAAGAACAGTAAGTGTTCATAGACAAAACAAGATGGTTCAAATTCAGAGACTCTCAAACTGGATTTTAAAACTAACCCATTTATAAGATATTCATAAACGATATGCCTAAAACACAAGGACACAGCAAGGTTGAAAGTAAAGGGATAGAAAAAGATACTCCCAGCAATCGTGAAGGAAAAGAAAGCTAGTGTGGCTGTGTGAATATCTGATGAATTTTTTTTTAAGATTTTGTTTTTTTCCTTTTTCTCCCCAAAGCCCCCCAGTACATAGTTGTATATTCTTCGTTGTGGGTCCTTCTAGTTGTGGCATGTGGGACACCGCCTCAGCGTGGTTTGATGAGCAGTGCCACGTCCGCACCCAGGATTCGACCCAACGAAACACTGGGCCGCCTGCAGCGGAGCGCGTGAACTTAACCACTCGGCCATGGGGCCAGCCCCATGATGAATTGTTTTTAAGGTAAAAATCACTAAGAATAAAAAGAGTCATTACAAAAATGGTAAAAAGAAAAATTCTACAAAAAAATAACAATTCTAAAATAAGATGCAAAAGGACACCATAAACAAAGTTAAAAACCTGGGTGAATATATTTGCAACACATATAACTGATGACTAGAATTCAGAATCAATAAGAAAAAGGCAAGCGCATAACATAGCCAGACAAAGAATATGAATAATCAAGTCACAGAAGCAGAAACCCAAACCATCAATAAATATTTTAAAAAGTTAACCTTGCTAATAAACAGAGACATGCAAATTTGAAAAGGAAAATGGAATAATTTGATACGCATTAGATTTGTAAATTTTGAAAGTTTGACAATGTCAGTAATTGTCACACAATAGAGTAATTCCTTTCTATTCTAGGTGTCTAGCCTGGAACTACGCTCACAGCTGTGCCCAAGGAGACACATTCAGTGTTTATTGCTGCAATTTATGTAACAGAGAAAAGTGGAAACAACCTAAATATTTCTCAGTAGAAGAATAGATAAACTGTGGTTTATTCACGCAACATTTAAAGTAAAAGAGCTGGCTTATATGAATCAAAATGGATATGAAGAACATAATGTTGAGGGGGAAAAAGCAAGTTGCAATTGACATATACAGTAGGATACCAAATATGTAAATTTTGGAAACACAAATAACAGTAGTTTATATTGTTAAAGGATTCACACATATGAATAGAATTACAAACACAGAGGAGGAAATGATACAGAGTAACTTCAGAGTTCTGGTTACCTCTGGGAAGGGAGGGCTGGGGAAGGGATGAGGAAGGTAGCTATTTCAACAATGTTCTGTTTCTCTTTAAAAAATTCTGAAGCAGATATGGCAAAATATATAAGACTCTTATACTCGAAAGTATGTTATGTATTGTTTTCATTTGTGTGTGTGTGTGTTTGAAATATTTCTTAAAAGTTAAAACGATTCATTTGAACCTCAGAGAGGCTTCAGGAAAGGAGGGAGACGGAAGGTGAAGAAATTGACAAGTCCTTAAGGATGGTCAGGAAGGGGCTCTCTGCAGCCAGACTCTAATACAGAGGTCACAGGGCAAGCAAGGGGAGGGGTTAAGCAGATAGTGCAAACTACGGTTTCTATTAACGGAGAACTGGCAGATGTGAAAGGAGGGGAGAGTCTTAAGCAGCTTCAGAAGAAAAACCGAAGCTAGGCAGCCTGATTATCTGTACGCCACTTAGGTTGCTATGATTTGGGCTGAACTCCATAGTTTTTATAGAGGTCTTTATTCCCATCGAAAATGCTGGCCAGCGTCTGAAAGCAGTCAAGTTCAGCACTTTGGAATCATCAAGCTGCAGAGCGTGTCACTTCCTGGAACATTATTACTCCTTGCAGTAGAATAATAGCAGTAGTGTAACAGCAGGCTCAGAGGTTAAGTGACTTGCTGGAGGTCACACAGGAGGGACTCCCCCCATGCTGGCTCTGATTCCAAAGCCTTCCTTTCCTCTACACTACAGGCTTCTTCTCAGGGTTCAAATAAGCCTCTTGCAAGTTTCCTACTTCCTTGCAACAGACCCAAGTAGTTTGAAAATGGCTATGGATATCTTTTTGTTTTTTCTTTTTCTCCCTGTGGCCGGAGTATATTAACACCCAAGGTACTGAGTCACCAAGCTCAAGTCTGGGCGTGCTTAGCAGACCCCATAGGGAAGTCCACTAATGGAGGAAGATAATGGAGGCTTCAAGGCTTGGCAGTAATGGGTTTCAGCTGACCTCAGGGAGTGACATACTCTGGCAGGGACAGATGTCCTCTTGGTCCCCAGGTGAGGACATCTTGCTTCCCAACTGGCAAGAAGAAGTCCCAAGCACTGAACCCTCTCCAGGGAAAGAGCGCTTTTAGGAGCTGATGCCAGGTGTTACGGGCCTGGAGAGCAGCTCTCCGTGTGGTGAGGAAGGCAAGTTGGAGGCCCTGCCACCTGCTCAGGACACCAGCGCTGGTTTGGTTCAGAGGTAGAAGTTGTTCTGCTTGGACAATTAGAGTTACAGGTCAGCCAGCCTCTCCTTGGTTATTGGTCTTGCCTGATGAGATGGGTTCCAGTTCCCACTTGAGCTTCAGCGAATCTAATTGCACCATTAGGAAGAAAATTGAGGCTTAAATTAGAAAACTAAAGGTAAAAAAACCAACCATTCAATAGCAGCAACAAAAAAATTCTCCTGCATCTTTTATCTTGTCAACCAGCTCTAGAACTCAACTGAGACATAAATAATCCTCCTATTGGTGTGGTTTTTTTCATTTTGTCTTGGTATTTCCTGTCCAGGCATTGCAAAGAGTGAAAAGCATTGGCTAGAAATAAAGAGCTTGGCGTTTAGTGGTGTCTCTGAGCTGGGCAAGGAGCTGCGTGAGCCTGGACCTCAGTTCCCCCAATTTCAGACTTGGTGATTTCTTTCTTTCATTCTTTCTCTCTTTCTTTAACTTGATGATTTCCAAGGTCCCTTTAAAGTTCCAACTTTTACAATTTGATCACCTACTGTGTGTTGTAGGTGTTGCAGGGGAACACAGAGATGCTTGTGATATGACCTAACAGCCTGTGACACATAATGAAGCAGGAGCTAAATTGAGTGGTGGAAAGCATAAAAGTGGAAAAGAAAGGCAGATCTCTAAGGGCTGGAGGAGAAGGTCGGGCAGGATTTAGTGAGTAATGGGTGTTCCAGGTAAGGGAAATGGCATTAGCAATTATCTTAGCAACAGACCCTGCTTGGGCTCTCTCAATTACAAGTCCCAGATACTCAACTCAAACCAGCTCAAGGGAAAAAAGGGAGGGAGGGCTTTGCTAGAGGGATAGCTGCAGAGACACAAACTTGAAGCCGCAGGACAGAGGAGGAAATTGGGGATTGGCCACCAGGACTTCTGTCTCTGCTTTCTTTGTTGTGCTCCATTCAGAAAGCTTTTCTCCTTGTAACAGAAAAGACTGCTGGAAGGTCCTGTATCACAGGGTTAAAACCTGTGATCCAAGGAAAACAGAACAATCTGCTCTCCAACTTGGAAAAATCTGGAGAGAAACTCTGATGGTGGGACTATCTTGAGTCTGGGCTACACATCCACCGCTGTGGGCATGGGGTTGTGGGGGTCACTGTGATTCCCATCAGAACCATATGGACTAAGACAGAAGAGATGCCAGCCCTGATATCAGTTCCCCTACATTAAACCCAGCATATGTGGGGTCAAAACCAAAGCACTCCTTCCCTGCTTACTCCCTGGCTCCCTGGCTCTAGAATCCACTATCTGCCATGGACACAAACAGCCAAGTTCACCCACCTGGATTCCTTATCATCTCCTCCTCCTCCCTGATAACAGCCTCCCAAGGCCAAATGCAGGCTGGTGGGAAAGCTCTGACCAGCAAGGCCACTGACTCCCCCTGCCATCTACAAGCAGCCACATTCCACATAAACCTTTAAAACCCCTCGCCTCCCCTCTTTCAAGCAGATGAGATGAAATGAGACAAATTTGAGGGCTCACTCTCGTCTCCTGGCTGATATCAACCGAAATGAAAACACTTTCCTTGCCGTAAGCCTGGTGTTCCAGTTTTTATTTGGCCCCTCTTGTGTGGTGGGAAAAGAACCTATGTTTGTAGGCAGTAACAACCTGGCGAGCCTGGTGACTAGGATTTCCTGGAAAGCAGTCCAGCAGCTGCCTAGGTGATTTGCCTAAGGACTATCCCCAGTACTTTCTGTCTGGCTCGGCACCGCTGACCCTAGGCACATTTTCTTATGGCAAAGAAACAGTTTCTAGGTTTGTTTGTTTGTTTGTTTGTTTGTTTGTTCTTCACTCTGGGGAGTCACCAGACTCTGAAATAGGGTAAGTCACCTCAGGGACACCCATGAACTTCCTTCCTCTCCTCTGGAGTCCCTTCCATTCATGAAGGGGCCATCTGGGGTCATTTCCATTCACAGAGGGGCCATCTGGGCACACATTCAGAGTGGGAACAGTTGTAGGACCTTTTACCCTCAGTCTGGGAACCAGTTCACTGGTGTCTGGTTTTTCTGTGTCTGGATCTGTGTGTCTGTCTGTCTCTATGTATGAGAATGGGAAATATCCTGTCTGTCCCCAAGTAGAGCCCATTGGGGTTAATTCTGAGTAAATGGTCTAATTATAGCTATAAGCCAATGTCTAAAAGGGATGATTTTCTTTTGCAACACTACATGGCTACAATATTCTTTAAACTCCAGGGAAAAAATGGCCAAACAATGAATCCTTAGGTTGAAAAATTTTTAGAGAGCTCTTGTGATAAACAGCTGTTTTATTGGTACCTACGAAAAGACCAAATTAAAAGGATAATACAATGACTAGTCTTAAAAACTTAAACTTGGGGTCTCAGCTTCTTCTCGTGGTCTTACAGATGCTAATGAAAACATTAAGTTAACAAAGAAAAATCAAAAAGGGAAGAGTCACAGGACTCATCACAACAGGATGAAAATCTTTAACTAGTTATTAAAAAGGAAAATGAGATGAATAAAACAAACAAAAAAAATTTAAAAACAAAGGTTTTAATAAAACGCTGCCTAAGGTTAGATGGGCTAAAGGGACCCCCTTACTGGCCCCCGGACATTAAAGGACACCAGACAAACCTGTTCTATTCACCCCAGTTTTAAAAACTTTTAAAAGGTCAGGAGGCAAAAATCACAGTGAGAAACCTGACCAAGAGTTGTTTGGGGCAAAAGTTAGGCTGCTTATGTTGATAAGACTATAAAGACTAAAGTGTTTAAGCTAATATTATATGAAGAGGTTATGTCAACTTTGCCTGAATGTTTTTTTGAGAAGAGATGTTATGTCTACCTGGGAATGCTTCCCCTACACAATATTGTAATACTGAAACTTCTTAACAGAATTCTAATGTTAGTTATAATTAAAAGTATTAAGAGTTGAGATGTTTTGTAAAATTGGTATATTTAAATGGGGCAATTTCAGTTTACTCAAACTGATGTATGCAATTGGAAAAAGCCAACTACAACTATGGGAAGCCTGTTTTAATCTTTTGAGGCTTCTAAATAAAATCAGAAATATTTTACTGCCTCTTTAAGAAAAAAAATTAAATATGCCAGTGGCCAAAGCCAAGTCTGCTGTTTCTTTCTCTTCTCTCACTGAGATTCACCACTTCAACTCCCCCAAAATTCCTGATCTAAAATTAAACAAATCAAAATAAGTACATCTTTGAGACAATTTGGAATTGTAATGGCCATTCTGGGGAACCTCTGTTTCAGATGAGTCCACCTTGGGGGTCACTCTTAAAAGGGAGAATTCAAAGTCTCTCATAAAGGAATATGGTCTTTGATTAATATACAGAACCTTCTAAAAGGCAAAGTTATTTAACATGATATAAAATTATCTTTGGTAAATAAAAGCTTGTTTAAGTTTACTGGTTTGATTTAAAATGGACATGTCCTCAGAGTTATCAGTATTGGATATGATAGAAACATACAGCCTGGGTTTACTGGTCAAATGAGCTCAAATTATCTCTGTTACAAAATTTGTCAATAAAAGTAATAACTTAGAATAATAGCTGATTTTGTTTAATGTCTCATGAGGTTTTTGTAGATGATCTAAATATAATAGTTGAGAATGCGTAAACTAAATAAATGTAAAAGGATAAAGGTTTTCGGAGAAACTTTTTAACAGTAATTATGTGTTATGATGTGTGCACTTAAAGCAACTTAAGGTGATGGCTAACTGCTTTAATGTCACAGGAAATTTTTAACACTAATCCGAACATAATTGGTAAACTGGGTAAGACTTTTTAAGTACAGTAATTATGTTTTAGGGTCTGTGTCCTTAAAAAAACAGCTCCCAAAATATTTTTGGTAACTTAAAATTTTAGAGTTTTTACTAAGTTAAATGACAAAACTTGTTGAATATCTGGATCATTTTTGGATAGGATGGAACACTGAAACATTCTTGCTGACCATGTCTAAGTTTACCTACTTTTGGCTTCTTATTACAGGGAAACTAAAGTGTTTGGGTCTATTAATAATCACACCTGTGTTTTATTACTATAAAGTAATATGGTTCTAAAAATTATAAAAAGTATTTGTAAGTTTGTCAAGCCACAGAATGCTAATGTAAAGCAAAGTTTATAATTGACTACTTGGTTTTTACTTAGAAATTAAGGTTTCTAAGGGTTGCAGATTCTAATATATGTAACTAAAGCTACTAAAAATTAATAAGGAAAAAATCTTTGTATACAAGGAAAATAAAACATGTTTTCAGTAAGAAGGTATAAAAAATAAAAGTATTTTTACTTGTGGGGTTAAAGAAAAATAAATTTTTCCTAAAGTACTAGAAGAGAAAAAAGAAAACCTGGGACAAATTCTAAATGTAAAAGTAGATGACAAAGGTTTATAAAGGTAAAACTCTGAAGAGTTTTATATATGGTCAAGTTGGCTGAGATTTTTAAAAAATTTATTAAGTAAATAAGTTTGTTTTTGTTTTTTAAAGATTGGCACTTGAGCTAACAACTGTTACCAATCTTCTTTTTTTTTCTGCTTTTTCTCCCCAAATCCCCCCAGTACATACTTGTATATTTTAGTTGTGGGTCCTTCTAGCTGTGGCATGTGGGACACTGCCTCAGCGTGGGCCAACGAGAGGTGCCATGTCCTCACCCAGGATCTGAACCAGAGAAACCCCGGGTTGCTGAAGCAGAGCACATGAACTTAACCACTTGGCCATGGGGCTGGTCCCAAGTAAATAAGTTTTAATGTCAAAGGTAAACTGGTATAAAATTAAAATTTGGTCTCCTCTTTCTTCAAAAGATAATTCTCCTAAACTTTTTATCTGCTCTTGATATAAAGATTATAAAAAGGTTTTTTTGACTATTTTAACTGTTTCCCCCTGACTGTTTCTGTTGTCACTTTGAATAGATACCTGAACATGGTTTCACAGTGAGCATTGTTTCCTATCTGAACACGTTTTAAAGCTTTTAATATTTTTGACAAGCTCCTCCCTCACAAAAATATTCAAGTCCTGAATAAAAGCTTTCTTTTGACCTGGAAGAGGAAGAGAGGTTTCTCTGGGGGTTTTCAGAGGGCCCCTGAGACTTCTCAGAGAAATTTTCTCTCTTCCTCTAAGAAAAAATACTAAACTAATTAGGCTTATTTTGTATGTTAAATTACATGGGAAGCATTGTCAGGTAAGTAATGATAAACTTTCTTAGATGGTATTATGTGGATAAATGTTATTGATATAATTGTTTTAAAAATTATGTAACTTTGCTAAAATTCTGATCTGTTCTGATTGTCAGCCACAATTCTGGTTGTTGTCTCAGAATATTATGTGTCAGAAAAATAGCCAAGTTTCTTTGTCAATTGCCATTTTTAAATATTTTATTATTTACAGGCAGCAGTTGTTTTACTCTGATATTTTTACAAGTATGTTTTATCTTCAAAAGAATTCATGAAAAGGACTCTGGCACTTACTCTAGAATACAGGTTTCTGATAAACTTTCAGATCATAAAACTAAACTTGGAGGCTAGCCCGGTGGCACAGCAGTTAAGTGCACACATTCTGCTTCGGTGGCCCAGGGTTTGCCGGTTCAGATCCCGGGTGTGGACATGGCACTTCTTGGCAAGCCATGCTGTGGTAGGCGTCCCACGTATAAAGTAGAGGAAGGTGGGCATGGATGTTAGCTCAGGGCCAGTCTTCCTCAGCAAAAAGAGGATGATCAGTAGCAGATGTTAGCTCAGGGCTAATCTTCCTCAAAAAAAAAAAAAACTAAACTTGGTAAGAAATTGCAGAACTCTAACAGAGAAACCTATGACTTCAAGAAACTGTTAACAAGATTAAGGTGAAGAATCTATTACATAGGACTAAATAAATGGATAAGGATGATTACAATTTTTATGCTTTTTTATTTAAAATATCATTGATCTTTTTAATATTTTGTGTTTTGTTTTCTCAGATTTAAGGAAATCTTTTCCTCTTTTTGCTTATGCTAATTATGACATAGCAATTTGATAAAATTATACATTTTTAAACAAAATTAAAACATTTATCTTTTTACATTTATCTTTTTCTCTCTATCTGATCCCTCCGGAATTTAAAAACTCCTGATAAGTATGTATTCTTATTTCCATGGCTTTGTAATTATTTGCATAAGTTCAATTAGAATCTGTTCTTATAACAGGACACAATTGGAAACACTGGTTATAATACCAAGGCTTTGACTGCTATGTCATATTTGAAAAAAACATGCAGACTCAGATATGACCCGACAACTTTTGAGGAACTAAGGTTGACTTTCTGGAATAAAGACACTCAGAAATATTGCCCTGGTACCTTGCTTATGGGTTCCCAAAAATCTGGTAAGGTTGAGTAAAGAATGTTACTCCCTCTGGCAGGTGCAAGGAACCCCAGGATATGTTGGTAAACCCCTCGAAGAGAGGAAGTCACCTAAATCTGTAGGTATTACAGGAAAAATCTGGTGACAAGTTCTTTGTCTGGCTTTCTTGGCCTCGAGAGGCCTTTAAAGTTCAATCTGAGATTCCTTGCAAAAAGGTCCAGCAAAGCAGATTTAAAAGAACCTATATGATCAATTGTGATTCTTACTGCACTTATGTAAATAATTAGGCCAAATGTATTAAAACTAAACTTATTTTACAACCACTTAGTCTTAATTTGGCCCTGTTTGGTAAAATTAAGGGTGATTTTAGAGAGAAAAAATGTGTTTCAATAGAGACTATAATACACATTCACGGATATTAGATTAGATTCTGGTTCCATTGATTATCTTTGAGGGTTTTTTTTAATATCTCTAAGCTGGACTGGATCCTGAATTCTTCTAGGCTCCTGAAATATCTGAAATATCAAATCTCCAAACTAACATTTCCCATTTTTTCCATCATTTTCATTTGGAATGATTGAAAACTGAACCTGCCATTTTTCCTAAAACCTAAAGCTGGAGGACTTGATGTAAACTTGAGAGATTCATGCCTGCTGCCACGTAAGCCACTCAGAAAGCCACCTGAGTACCTGGTGACACCATCAGAGACATTCAAACTGCAAAAGATCTTTAACCCTGACTTCTAGGAATCTTAATTGACTGCCCCCTGGGCTCAGGAACTAATTGATAATTTGCTCCAACCATTACCCTTGTTTTTTTCTTTTTGTTTGTCTAGAAACACTTCTTAAAAATGCCTGGTTACTTACTTACATGATACAGACCTAACTTTGGGAGCCCACCAGCATCACTGCCTTATTAAAAGACTGGTTCAACAAGATGGAACAACCTATGCCCCAATTCAGCAGGAAGTAGCTAGATTGCTTGTCGCCCCAAATCCCTCAAGGTTGAGAAATCAATGTAAAATAAGGGGGAATTGATGCTGGCCCTGATATCAGTTCCCCTACATTAACCCCAGCATATGTAGGGTTAAAGCCAAAGCATACCTTCCCCGCTTACTCCCTAGCTCCCTGGCTCCAGAATCCACTTAATGCTATGGACACAAACAGCCAAGGTCACCCACCTGGATTCCTTATCATCTCCTCCTCCTCCCTGCAAACAGTGTCCCAAGGCTGAATGCAGGCTGGTAGGAAAGCTCCAACCAGCAAGGCCACTGACTCCCCCCACCATCCACAAGCAGCCACATTCCTCACAAAGCTTTAAAACACCTCGCTTCCCCTCTTTTGGGGAGGCGAGATGAAACTAGACAAATTTGAGGGCTCACTCTCATCTCCCGGCTGATGTCATCTAAAATAAAGACCCTTTCCTTGCCATAAGTCTGGCATTCCAGTCTTTATTTGGCCCCTCTTGTGTGGCAGGTAAAGAGCCTATGTTTGTAGGCACTAACAGAAGCAGAAGATGCCACATCAGGAAAAGAGAGGAACAGATTCTGGGCAAGAACAGTATCTAAAGTAGTGCTTCATATCTGTGAACCCATTTTACTGATGAGAAAGCAGAGGCTAAGGCTAAGTAACCGGCCCAAGGTTACATGGTTTTTGGCAAAACCCAACCCTAACCCTGATCCACCTGATCAAATCTACTGTCCAGAGCTGTTGTTATTTTCTTTTCTGATTTAAAAAGTAATGCATGCACATATTTTTAGAATGTGGATAGCATTTTAAAGAATAAAAATGAAATAAAATTCACCATTGCTAAGAAATGATCACTGTCGAAATTTTGGTATGTTTTGTTCTAGGTTCTTTTTCTATGCAACTATGGCAGAGATTTGACATGTGCCATTTTATCATTTATGATTTTGACCAGTCCATAAAGTACCCCCAAGGACCATGGAAGATCTACCCAGATCCTCTTTACAGACCAGACCACCCAATCCCCCAGCAGCTGTGTGTGTTGGCTGCTAAGGGCTCACAGCTGCCCCCACCTGAGATGCTTGGAGGTTTTGCCCACTTCGGAGCCCCAACAGCCAAAGATTGACTACAGTTGAGTTATAAAAGCTCAGCTCCCCTCCCTTGCAGCAGAAAACTCTAGGGTCCTGTTTATGCTTGATCTTCCTGTAGAATCAGGTGGAAGGTGGCCTTCAGTTAAAAGGGCATCTTTGGCTTCTTTCTCTCCCCTGGCCTGCTTTTATCACCTCCTTAGAAGTGCCCTTCAACTTATCACTTGCACAAGAATTCTCTTTTCAGGCTCTGCCTATAAGGAACCCAAGTTTTAATTGGGCTAAGGCATGGATTCTCTTCACCTGCTCTTGAAGGTGGAGTGGACCATTAAACCACCAGCCAAGTCCAGCCAACCACCAGCATTCACATCTCAACATGGTTTTGTTATTTTCTCTTCCTTTTACCCTTGCAGTAACTTATGAAGTGCTAAAAGCTGTGTTTCCTGGTTTAAAAAGCCAGTTACATTATACATTTCTATAGTCTTGTATTTATAGAATCATTAAGGCTCTGAAGAAAAACATGCATTATTCAGTTAAATTTTACTGCATTTTATGGGAGGAAAGTATATGCTGTAATAGAAGTCTTAATTTAAGGATTCATGAAGATTTTGAACTTACTGATTATCATATTCCCTCCATTCTAAGATCTACAATTTAATGTTTTTGAAAGTCTTAGAATCAATGAATACATTTAGTGGATGTTTTTCCTCCCATCCCACTCCCCTGAAATCCTGTTAAATATTTTCTTTATATTCATCCACATGAATTCTAGAATCATCTCATTGGGTTCCAAGACATTGCCCTCCCCATGAATAAAATTAACTCAAACCTATAAATTAATTTGGGGAAAAAAATGACATCTTTATAATATTGAGTGTTCTCAACCAGTAATATGGTATGCCTCCTCATTTATTTGTCTTCACTTATTTCTCCCAATTGATCACTATCATTTTCTCCATGTGTATCCTGTACAATTTTTATTAAAGTTAGTGTTTTGTATTTGCATTGCTAATTAGAATCTGAGTTGTTTTCCATTACATTTTCTAACTGGTAATGTTCGTACATATAAAAGCTATTTTTAATGTTTCTTAAACATTTGATTACCTTATAGTTCTATCTTATTAGTACTATCAGCATTTCAATTGATCATTTGGGGTAAGCTGCACGGATAATTGTTATCATTTGCAAGTAAAGAGAATGTCTCTTTTTTTCTATTGTTGTACATTTTATTTCTGATCCATGTCTTATCACAGTGACTAGAATGTCTACAAAATTTTTAAATAGAGATAAAAGAAATCATTGGAAATGACTCTGGTATTTCACCACTAAGCATGAAATTGAGTGCTTAATATAGATATTTTTCAACAGGTTATATAAAATGTGTCTCCTCTAAATGAAGAATTTCCATCAATAATTTAGGCATTTATCAGACTCAGGATGACGTGCGGCAAATACTTTTACGCTTTGGTGTAAGTTGGACTTGGAGTTGAATGTCAGCCCTAGTGCTTACCTTGGTCTTGACCAATTTATCTAACCTCTCCCTGCTTCAGTTTCTTTAGCTATGATGATAATAATAACTCATAAGGTTTTGTGATCACTAATTAATCTAGTTCCTATGAAGTGTCCAGCACACTGATGATCCCATGATGGATAAGCAATTACCCAGCATTTCCAAAGTAAATCCTACCTGGTCGTGGCAGATCATTCATTTAACACACCAATAGATTTAATTTGCCATCATTTTATTTAGATTTGTTGCATCCATCTTTGTCACTGTGTGCCAAATGGAAAGATTATAATATTTTCTCTGTGTTTGTATCACTTGGAGGATAACTATGCTTTAAAAGTGGGAGCAGATACATTTTATTTTTATTGCCCCAACATCTGGAGGATACACTATCCGCCCATCAACAGTGACTCTGGATCATGTAGAAATGGGATTACTCACAACTCTGAATATCAGGGTTGTGTGTATGTAAGTTTTAAAAAGACTTCCCAGAGACTCTGATAGAATCTTTTGGATGTTTTAAACCATTCTTATTGAGAATCACTGAGACAATTATAAATTAGTGTCATAGCATTCTTATGAATTTTACCTTTTATCCATATAAAGTGACTCCCTGCAACTTAATAATTGCATTTACCTTGCATTATATATTTTTTCCTGATGTTAATATTGTCACTCCTATTCTCAGTTTTATTTTTAACATTTTTTTCTCTCGCTTTCAGGTGAAGCTTTGACAAATAGCTGCAATTGGCTTCTGGTGTGCTTTGAACCAAATCTGAGACGAATTGTCTTTTAATAGGGGAATTGAATCTAGTTCCATTCGTTGTCCTCACTGATGTTTGGCCCTCATACATCTAACTGATGTATTTGACTTATATCAGTCAAATTAGCCTTTGACGTAACTGGCTTTGTGTTGCAAAATGCTTCCTCTAAGTTTTATGCGCCTGTCCTGCACCTCTTTACCTTCATGTCTACCCGTCACCCTTCCTCTCCTTTGCTTTGTATCATGGAGGGGCTGACCCCTACAGACTACAGGTCCCAGGTCCCCTCATCAGCTGGCTTCAGGCTCACTTTGGCCAGTGCAACACATTGGCAGAAGCAGCAGGAAGAAATCAGGGTATTTCTCCCCCCATTCTCTGCGTTGGCTGCATCGCTTCTATAGATAGCTTCAATTTCTGCTGGGCAGGACCCCTATGGTTCCAGTTTCCACTCAGTGACCTCTACCCCTGGGTTAGCTACACCACTGCCCTCCTTTGTCCCTACAGCCCAAGAGCTCCATTCTCTGTCTTCCATATCCTCTCCCTTTTTATAATTGTCCTCTTTCTCTGGGCTTTTCCTCTGCATCCAGAGAAAGAGACTTAATTTTGTCCTCCTTAATGCCAATTCCATTTTCTGCAGTGTTATTTCTTTTCTTTCTTGCTTCTAATGCAAATGCAAGTTTTATCATGCGATTGCGTTTTCTATTTCTTTACAATCTTTATTTCAGATGATCTCTGTTGCATCTCAGCAACCCTTTTAATCTTACCATTTCATCTGCTGTGTCTTCTATCTCAGAGCTCAAATTTACTGAGCACAAAGAAGACTCGTCCTAGTAAATGTTATTTCCTTTTCCATATTATTTTAAAGGTTTGCTTTTCCTTTGAATCTAGTATTGCCCCTTTGTATGTCCTGGAAAACCTTCAAAGGTCTCTTGTTTTGGTTTTCTTATCATTTGTGCTTGATGAAGAAGAGATCTGTTCAGGTGTGTTGCCAATAAATAATCTGGATGGATCTTCTTTGCTCATTATTATGAATTATATCATGACTGTTAGAATCCACATCCAGACCTTAAACTGAGGGCTGATTAATATGCACTCTAAATTCCTAGTGGTCTCGTGTCTGTGCTGGACTAGAACAGATTCCCTGACTTCACTGCCCAGCTTTCTGAACACCTGGAAGGGAACTTATTCTGGGATAATTTTATGGAGCCTTCTCCTCTTGGGAAAAGCAATGCGTGGACATCTACACCACCCAGCGTACAAGCATCTCACAAGTCTCTCTCTAGTCCTTCATCCTCTTGACTTCACAGTATGGTACAGAGATTCACACCTGTTCTCTTCTGCCATGGTCCATTCCTTCTTTTTAATTTCTGGGAAACTGCCGTCCCACAATGGGTAAATACACAGAAGTGATAATAAGGAGGGGTGGAGGTTAAATGGCCTCAGAATCAACTTTTGTGTAATAACTGAGGGTTTCCCTCCTTTTGTTCAGAGAAGACCCTGTGTCTCTAAGGTGGGAAACAGAAATAGTGATTGAAAATCCCTTGTCGTTTGCCTCCTGCTCTTTTACTCAAGACTGTCATCTTTACTTTACTAAGCAAAAATCCCTCCCAAAGCCTAGAATCCATGTTATTGAAAAGTAGCAGTGTTTTCTGTGTTTTCTTGAGTATTTTCACAGGAAGGTGTGGAGGGATGAGGCAAATCAAGTGCCATGGTTATGTACCATCTTAATCTGGAAGTCCCATCCATGTTCGTGGGTTTTCCTGGTTCTCTCCAGGTTTTCCTGCTTGATCCGTGGTGCCCTGTCCAAAGGGGATGTCAAGACATTATCCCATCTATACTCCTGCATCCTAAGAGGTCTGTATTGAACTATCCCAAGTTTGGAGGCCTCATGCCATCCTGTCCCCACTCTCCAACCTACCAGCCTAGCCCTTTATTCACTGAAGAGTATGGGGGCTGCCCAAATCAACTCCCCATATCGCTATCCTGCTGTTGCTACATCATCATTTATATTCAAGAAGATTATTGTGGAGGTGCCAGTCCAGTGGTGCAGCAGTTGGGTTCACACGTTCCGCTTTGGTGGCCCGGGGTTCACTGGTTCAGATCCCGGGTGCTGACCTACACATCGCTTGGCAAGCCATGCTGTGGCAGGCATCCCACATATAAAGTAGTGGAAGATGGGCACGGATGCTAGCTCAGGGCCAGTCTTCCTCAGCAAAAAGAGGAAGACTGATGGCAGATGCTAGCTCAGGGCTAATCTTCCTCAAAAAGAAAAAAAAAGGAAGGTCACTGTGGAGTAGCCTGCCAATTCAGCATGCTATGATGTTGACCCAGATTTGGATCAACAACAAACAAAAATATTAAAATAATGTTCCCATTTCAACTAATTGATTTTTCAGGAACTAAGAGTTCACACACTAATAGGAATAACAGAACTAGAAGTGAGCAGAAATTTTGCAATTTATCATGACCTAAGGAGCAGAGGATTATTTTTTACTCACTCACACCAGAGCCTCCTAAAATTGCGGTATGTACTTTAGCACTTATTTAATAACGACTCATTTTTTTTAGTCACTTGGGTGTGTATTCATCTCCCAGTTAGGTCCGTGTTCAGGCAGGACAAGAATGATGTCTTTCTCATCTCTACACCCACAGTATCATGTGTTCAATTCTCCCCCGAAGGAGAAGCTAGGAGCTAAATTGATTAGATGGGCTCCATAGAGCCAAGACTAGCAGATGGGTCTGTAACCTGAGATGCAGGCCTCCCTAAATAGTACAGGGATGCAAAATAAGAATTGGGTGAGGAAGGACAAGGGTAATCTGAGAAAAGGGCCTAAAAATTGTAGTTTCCAAAGCAAGAATGAGGATTTTAGGGCAGATATTACAGACTATAATACAAACCAGGATGTCTAAGAACTAAGAAGAAAAAGGAGCAGAAACCAGAGGACAGGACTGTTGCGGATGTGAAGGAGACCCTTGGTGAACTTACGCAACCAAAATAAATTATGGAAAGTACTATAACTTTCAGTTTTCTCATCCTTCTGCCAGAAATCCTCCCCCTCCCAAAAAAGTTATATGAGAGTTGTCCGATACCTAATAACTGAAAAAAAATATGGTGCGTAGGATTTGAAATTGCACAGATATGTCACTTCAAGACCCACCCCTGTGGCCGGCCTGTGGCCGAGTGGTTAAGTTCATGGGCTCCGCTGTGGCTGCCCAGGGTTCCGCCAGTTTGGATCCTGGGCGCGGACATGGCACCGCTCACCAGGCCATGCTGAGACGGCATCCCACATAGCACAACTAGAAGGACCCACAACTAAAAATATACAACTATGTACCGGGGGGCTTTGGGAGAAAAAGGAAAAATAAAATTAAATAAAATAAAAAAAGACCCACCCCTCACTTGTCTGTGATCTTGGGCCACTCCCCTTTCTGGGCTGTTTCCTCAGCTGTGACATGAGAATAATAATACCTATGTCACAGGGCTTTGTAGAGGATTGAGTCACACAGAAAGGATCTAGCACACCAGAATCCATCAATAAATGTTCGTTTTCATCCTCCTTCGTCTGGAGTTCTCGTGAGCCTAATGAGGGTAAAGAAGAGATGCTTACTTAACAATTTGGAGGAGAGCAGCTCTGGTGAGCTGATGCGCATTCTTGATTTCATTATGCGCCGGAAGATGAACGTGAGCAGTCCTGCAGATCGCGCCCCAGCCCTCGCTGCTGCCTCTGTGTTGAGGGATTTACGTTCTGCGTGATTAGGCCTGAAATGGACAGGAAGCTTTATTGTGCTAGGCTGGCAGGGCGTGGAGGAGCAAATTGATAAAGACGCCTGGGTCAGCAGCAAGCTGGGGGTTCCTAATTTATAGAAACACATCGAGTTCCATCATTCAGCCCCTTCCTTCCTGCTCCCATCTCCCTACCCCTCCCACTAGACCCTTCTCTGCCCTCCCTTGACAAATGGTGACTTATTTATGGGAGGGAAGAGGATTTACTGATGAAGATGAGGCATGAGCCAAACCCACAGGAAGTAAATTCCCAGAGAAACAACATCTGGTAATTTGACTTAATACCACAAACATTTGCTGAACTCTCTCTGCCAGGTGCTAGGGTGCCAGCGATGTGGGGACGCAGGTTAGACCTAGTCTCAGTTCCTTGGGCATTTAACCTCTCTGAGCCTCAGCTACCTCCTCAGAAAAGAATGGGGATGATGCTAGTTCCTGTCTCACAGAGAGTAAACACTCAAGGAAAACTGGCGCTTATTATTATTATCGTCCACCCAGGTTCCCAGACTCCAATCTTTGGCATCATCTTCCTTAAGAAACCCTTCCCCACTGACCACACTAAGTTTCCAGATGCCAGATTTGCAGAAAATATCCCACCTCTCTCAGGACAATTGTTCTAGTTCATCTCTTCTCTGGACTTTTGCTTTAGGGAATGAGGAAGATACGGGAAGAGCAGGCCCAAACATCACTGAGAAATTCCTTCGGGTCAGGCCAGATGGTAGTCATTTTAGACTGTTCTAGTAACAACCTCCCAGTGGAGTCCTCTGTCTTTAATCCCACTCTTTCCTTTAATCCTTCACATCAGCCAGGATATATTTCTCAAACACAATTCCAATCTTATTGGGGCCTGATTAAAGTCTTCAAGAGCTTCCTATGGGCTGCCACCACCAACTTCTTATGGGGTTGCTCACCACCGACTCCATGCTTACATTCCAAGCAATCAACTTTCACATCCTCCATGCTTTTGTTCACGCAGATTTTTGTTGATATGGCACTGAGTGAACATGCTAATTTGGGAAGGACTGACATCTTAAGGGTATTGATTGACTCTTTCATCCAGGACCACAAGGTGTCTCTGCATTGATTCTGGCCATTCTTCATGGCCTTCAGTAACTGTTTGCATATAAATTTAGCATGTTTCCAGTTAATCCCAAAGAGTTTTATCTTTTTTGTCATTGTTGCTGTTATGAAGGGGATACTTTTACATATTACATTTTCTAATTACATATTTCTGATCAAAGGAATACAATTTTTTCTTCATGTTCATCCCATATCCAGCCACTTTATTGAACTCTCTTATTAGCATCAATTGCTTTTAGTTGAAACTCTTGAATTTTCTTAAAAAAAGCAGCTATGTAATCTATAAGTCATGTCCTTTTTGTTTAAATGAGTATGACAAATTTATCATAAGGATATTGAGGCACCTCAGAAAACCCAGAGGCTCAGGAAGAAGTAGAAGCAGAGTCTCAGATGCCATGAGAAATCTCTCTCTCCATCTGTCCCTAGGAACCCAAATTCAGCACTTTTATGTTACGTATTTTTGTATGGAGTAAAGTGTATGTACAATCCTTTCCTTGTTTGTTTACTTCAATTCGTTTATACATTAATTCAAAAGATCTTCATGTTATAAAAACACATATATACACATACTTAGCTAAAGATTACTTTTTAAAGACATTTCAAAATAGTCTGAAAATTCAAACAATATAAAACAAATTCGTTTTTTCACTCAACACTATGAGATGGATAGATGTTGATACATATAGCTGTAGTCTATTTTTTCTTTTATTTTTAAAAATAACATACAGGAAAATTGGATCTTTTTTGGTATATAGCTCTATGAATTTCAACACATATATAAAATTGCATAACCACCACCGCAATCAGGATATAGAAGAATTCCAAACATATCTTTTGTGCTGCCCCTTTTTGGTCAATGCTTCTTCCCATCCCCAACCCGTGGCCACCTCTGATCTGTTCTCCATCACTTTAAATTTGACTTTTCCAAAACGTCATATAAATTGATTCATGTAAGTCATGTCATTTTTGGATCTTTCTTTCTAATATTTGTATCTCTCTTTTTCTTGTCTAACTGCTTTGGCTAGGACACCATTGGATACTGTTGGTTTATTTGCACCTCCCCACCTAGACTTTGAAATTCTAAAGAGTGGGGATGATATTGCCTTCAACACCTAGCCCAATTCTTAGCTAATGTAGGTGTTCACTACGTGTTTGTGGAATCCATAAAGGCATTATTGTCAATGGATGGGCTTCCTGTGGGGCCACCATGCAAGCTCCCACAATACCAAAATCCTTTTCCAGGAAAGGGGTACCTTCTGGTACCTAGCTGGCTGTTAGTTCTGGAAAGAAGTCCCCAGGCCCATTTTCATTAAATTAACTTAAGACACAAAGGGAAAATCCCATGTATTACATGCTCACTGTGCCACGTGGAACTGTCAGCCTCTAATTAGAATTAATTAGTTAATGTGGGTTTCAAATTTGGAAGACAAGAAGCTCTGCCTGTGTGCTCATTTGGTGTTAATTATCATGGAAACCTGTTTCAACCCAGGGACTGGCTCAAAGCACTGAGGCCCTCCTTCCCACACGGGCTCCAGGAGGTAACCAGTATGATGCTGGCTGACAATCAACAGGGCTCTCTTATTGTGTCAAGATCTTGGGGAGAAGAGAACTCACGGCTCTGCAGGGAGTTTAATTAATGCTTCTCCCTCAAGAGAACTTCTGTGGAGAATTCAGGATATTCCGGCAATCCTGGAACAAGATCTCCAAGTTCAGCAGGCAAATGGAAATAAATTTAGGAGGGTCTGGGTCTGGAACCAGATGCCCCTATTAAGTGGGGCAGCAGGAAGGACACTCCAAATCACTGTCCATTTGGAGGGGTCTCTAGCCAAAAGACATATCCCCCTCCTAGAGTGTGTGGGATGATTGCTTCTTATACTTGCTAAAAAAATGCATGTAACAACCTTCTTGTCTTGAAAGAGAGAGATTTATTATATTTCACACAGAAGGATACTCTGTGAGAGCATATGTATTGGGGCTTTCTCTCCTAATACATACGCTCATCTCGTACTGGCCTCCCATAATGTGTGGGTTTCTTCCCCTTCTTTCATTGCCATTGATGGATTTGGATCCACCCATCCATCAAGGCCATGGCCAGAGCAGGGATCAGAATTCACACTGGTGCTGGCTGGGCAGCGTGCAGATCTAATTTCTACAACTGTAACAAGTCCTGCTTTATCATTTCTGATGAAATGCCCCTCCCTCTTGGCTCATTGGTTACTCAGGGCCAGTAACATAGCTGATCCCTCAACAAATGTGATGAGGATAGGTCAATGTTTACTGATGGCAACAATTTCAGAATCAAGAATTTACTTCTGCCCTATCTTCAGCACCACAGAAAAATAATAAGACATTAAAAAGATAACTAAATTTTTAAAAATAATTTTTAAGAATCAAATCCTCTATTGACCAGACTTTGATGAAAGTGAGCTGGGTAATAAAGAAAGGGGAAGGGGGTGCTCACTTCGGCAGCACATATACTAAAATTGGAACGATACAGAGAAGATTAGCATGGCCTCTGCGCAAGGATGACACGCAAATTCGTGAAGCAATCCATATTTTTCTGATCGGTGGTTACCAGGGAAAAGGGGGGGTGGGGGGAGGGCACAAAGAGCGAAGTGGTGTACCCACAACATGACTAACAAAAATGTACAACTGAAATCTCACAAGGTTGTAAACTATCATAACATTAATAAAAAAAAGAAAAAAAGAAAGAAAGGGGAAGGGGAACAGGCCCCATGGCCAAGTGGTTAAGTTTGCATTCTCCAGCTTCAGCAGCCCAAGGTTTCACTGGTTCGGATCCTGGGCACGGACCTAGCACCACTCCTCAGGCCATGCTGAGGTGCTGTCCCATATAGCACGAGAAGGACCTACAACTAGCATATACAGCTATGTGCAGGGGGGCTTTGGGGAGAAGAAAAAAAAAGAGATTGGCAACAGATGTTAGCTCAGATGCCAATCTTAAAAATAAAGATGGGAGGAACGGATATCTCATTTTTTCTTCTGTGTCCCAACAAATCTATTTCTTTCCCTTGGGCTGGGTCCTGCCTAATCTGAATTGGGTCAAATTGGAGCTAAATCTGTAGATAGGGGCCCCAAGGGAAGATTAAAGCATACAGATTAATATGCATTGAAATCATCTGGATATGGTATTAAAATGCAGATCCTGATTTGGTATGTCTGGGGTGGGGTCTGGGGTTCTTTGTTTCTAAAGAGCTCCCAGGTGAAGGTGATGCCGTAGACCACACTTTGAGCGTCAATGTCTATTAGTTTCCTATTGTTTCTGTAACAAATTACCACAAACCTAATGGCTTAAAACAAAACAAATTTATTTGGCTACAGTTGTGGAGGTCAGCAGTCTGAAAATGGGTCTTACGGGGCTAAAATCAAGGTGTCAGCCAGGTCCTGTTCCTTCTGGAGGTTCCAGGAGAGAATTCCTGCCTTGTCTTTTCCAGCTTCTAGAAGCAGCCCACGTTCCTTGGCTCATGGCCCCCTTCCAGCAATGGCAGCGCTCCACTTTCTGCTTCCATCATCACACCACCTCTGAATTTGATCCTCTTGCCTCCCTCTTAGAAAGACCCTTGGGATTATATCAGCCCCACGTGGATAATCCAGGATAATTTTCCCATCTCAAGATCCTTAATTTAATCACATCTGCAAAGTCCCTTTTGCCGTGTCAGGTAACATATTCACAGATTCTGGGGCTTGGGTCGTGGACATCTTTGCGGTCAGGGGCAGGGGGGTGTCATTATTCTGTCTACTACACAAGGGGTTAACGAACCTGAAGAAAATGCTAAAAGGTGTAGGTGGTGATCCAGGTAGATAGATATCCAGATAGATAGTATTTGGTGTTTGGTTGGAGTCACACAGTAACTAGGGGCTACAAAGAGTCAATATTTGGAGTTCCCATCCTTTGGGCATATGCATGGGCAGGCCATGATCGCTGTCGGGGGGTCTGAGAGCAGGTACTGGGGTTCTGGGCTGAAATTAAGACAGGACTTCAGGGACTGCAAAAAGCTCAGGCTGGTGTGGACTGACTCTAGAAGGAATGGGAGGCTTAACTTGTCTGCTCTAAGTCTCATTTGACTAAGGAAAGAGAATCTAAAAACTTCTTCGCTTCTCTCCCTCACCACCTTACTCCCAACAGGAACTGCTCCTCTGGCCCTAATTTTAACCAGCAAAGAGGAACTGGTTGGCAAAGTGTAAGTGACAGGAGCCTTGAGGGAAAGTGACCACATCAATTCACAGTTTCTAATGGCTGAGAAAAGGTTGGACATACACCCTGAAACTTAAAGAACCTTTCAGAATCTTCAGATAAAGATTGGCATGGTCTGTGACAGAGAAGATGAGCAGCTCTCAAAGCCCCAATTCTGATTGTTTGTGGCCCCAGGATGAGTGGTGGAGTACATGCATAGGGATCCCCAGGGGGCTTGAGTTTTTAAAGGTCAGGCAAAGACGGACACTTGGCATATCACCAAAGTGTGCTTGGTGTAAGGGTGACATTGACTGGTAAAAATGAAAGGAGAATTTAAAGCCCCAAAGAGCTGGGGCTGCAAAAGTTTTTCAAAACAAGATAGGCTTTCATGGTTGGGTTTAGAAGAGCAAGAAGATTAAGACGGGAGGAGATCTGAGCCTGGGTCCTGTGCTGGATATTCTTCATTTACCCACCCTGCCCCACAACTCTCTGCCCCTCTCTACTCTTCCATGAATCCCAGAGAACAAACTCTATGGGCTCTATCACCAACCTCCCTTGCTCTCTGGTTTTTGGCTGGCCTTGACCAAGGGGAGACACAGGCAGGAGGTAGAAGGGTGGAAGTAGAGAAAAATCCAGTTCTTTATTTTCCACCTCCCTCCCTGTGTTACCGAACCAAAATGGATCCACTACTTGGTGAGTGAAATCAAAGCCTTCACCAGAAGTAGTTGTCTCACAGAGTAAGATTTATTTGCAGCAAATAAGGAGCCCATGGGGAATTATTTCCGAAGCCATGGCTTTCTGAGCAAGAGAAAGCAGTGGCCTTGTATTTCAGATGAGAAATTGATGCAGGGTCGGTGAGCCAAGGAGTCGAAAGAAAGATTTCTTGGACTCTCAAGATCTGGCAGTAGTGCTCTTTTATTTAGAGAATAGTGTGGAATAGCATGGGGACAGGACCCATGGGCAGTCAGAGCTGCTGCATGGGGACAGGACCCATGGGCAGTCAGAGCTCCTGCTGCTGCCCAGAGTTGAGGGTTAGGGCTAAATTTATAAGGCATGGGTATGTGACTTATTTTTACTGGAAAAAGAAAAGATGATGTAAAAAGTCTTTAAGTGGTTTCAGTGCAGATGGGGTCTGGTTATTGTGCGGTCATATAACTTTAGACATGAATCTGGCCATATAGCTTGGCATGTAGGTGAGGATGCCCTGGGCTTCTCTCCCTGGGGCAGCCCTAATTCATACCATAAAAATCCACCGGGTCATATAGTTCGGCATGTAGGCCAGGTCACCTTGGGCTTCTCTACCTGGGGCAGCCTTAATCCACATCAGAATGAATATTCAAAAGGGAGATGATGGTATTCGCTTACACACGTGCAGTTTGAAAACATGCTTCTGCATACATGACATGTTATGGTAATAAGGCCTAAGCTCCTCCTGGGATGGAGATCTTAGTATTAAAATAAAGTAATTTCTTGGGCACTTCTCAGCCTGTCTGTGCAGGCGTGTCTCTTGCGTGGAGTTTAGACCAATTCACAGCAGTTGGTGATTGCATCTCTTAATATAACTAAAAAAACAATTTGGAGAAACAATTAAGTGCTTCTGAAACCTCCTTTGAGTTACTCAAGGCAGTTAGTCGGTGACACCTACTGGACCAGAGTGGGCCAAGCTGCATTCTCCTCCCCAAGGCCACAGCTCCTGTAAGAAAGCCCTCTCCTAGAGTTACAGCCCTGTAGAGTACTGGTAACTACTCCCACTCCCTGCTCTTCAGATCTGAGAAAGAAAACAGCTTCTGGTTGTTGCTAAAGACCCTCAGTGTTTCTTTCACCCTCTCATTTTAGTTAGTTCCTCTAACTTGGCCTGTCCCTTCATTAGACTTTCTTCAATTACCCATCCAAGGGTCCCCCTCCCTCTGCACCCCAGCACAGCACTTCTAACCTGCCTTGTTCCCTATCCATTAGTGCTGGCCTCTCCTCACCTTATTACCACTTCCCCTTCTCCTCCTCCAAGGCGCTCATGCTCTCTGCTTGATGGCCCCCTCCCTCCACCATTTGTGAAGTTACTTCTCCAGGTGCCTATCTTCATGCACTAGTATGTCCACAAACTGGGACTCATTAAAAAGGGAACAAGTGTACTCAAAGCTGGCAAAATTCCCCCGTTGGAGGAATTACAAAGTCTAACTTGTTTCTGGAAAACTGCTTGGCCTGAAGCAGAGTCTGTCCTTATCATCTTGGGTGGGGTGGGAAGAAGCCCAGGTATAGGCATGGTGGGGCACTCAAATACCAGTCCTACTTCCTTGATGAAGTTTCTATGTGGCTTCCCCAAGTTGCTTCCCCTCTCTGAGCCTCAGTTTCTTTAACTATAGAATGAAGGGGTTAGATTAAAAGATCACTCAAATTTCTTCCAATTTTACAATTCCAATTTGCTTTGTCGTGTTCTGTTTGGATCTCCAGGGCACAACTAACTCCAATTAATCTACAAGGGGATTTAGCCTAAAATAGTCCTGGAACCCAATAGTCATGACAACCACTGGAATGAAGGCTCTGGCTCCATATATATAACTCCATTTTCCCCAAAAAACAGCTCTTCCTCTTGTATACATTTTGATTGGCTCATCTACCCAGTAACCTAAACCAGAAACCTGGGGATCACCTAGACTCAGAGTCCTCACTCTCCCTCAATGCTCATAGCTGATGGATCACCAAGTCCTGTCCAGTCTAACTCTATGAAATCTCTTGTGTGTCTCAGCATTCTTCTCCAGCCCATTGCCCCGGTCCCCTTCAGGCCCCTCTTAGATTATTGGAACTGCCTCCTACCTGATGTCCTAACTCTAGTTTTATACACACCCCCTCTCATACCAGCTGCCACAGTTAAAATCCCCAAAACACAAAACTTATGCTCAACACCCTCTCCAAACTCAAGAGCTTTCAGTGGCTCCCTGCTGTCTAGGAAAAAAGACCCAAACTTGGAACATGGCCTTCGAGGGTCTTAGCAATCTGAAGCCCTGTTTATGTATCTGTCAGATGCTCAAAGTTATAACGATGGTAATACTACATCTAACTGCTGGCTTTTGTGCTGTGCTCTGTGCAAGAACCTTGCACGGACCATCTCAAGTCTCAGTTCAGTGAAGTCATCCCGACTGTAGATGTCTCCAACCA
This sequence comes from Equus caballus, assembly GCF_041296265.1. Taxonomy (NCBI): domain Eukaryota; kingdom Metazoa; phylum Chordata; class Mammalia; order Perissodactyla; family Equidae; genus Equus; species Equus caballus. The sequence continues at coordinate 32,666,520 of NC_091705.1, read as the reverse complement.
CTCATTGGCTTCCAGAAACTTTCAGTGTTTTGAATTCTGCTTCTCAATTCCAGCATCCATGCATCTCAAAGCTCAAATGAGAAATGTTACCTAATTGACAGAGAAAATCCAGGTCCCTTTCAAGAGGACGATGAAAATGCAGAATAACGTGGGGGCAGGTATCCTAAAGCAATTAGCTAGAACAAAGGCAAACCGTTATGTAAATGTACAACCATTTAGCTTAATGCAGATTGCGGTCAAGATACTGAGAACTAGGGGAGGGAATTGAATCCAAATTCTTTTTCTGCCTCTTCTCCTAGTTCATTCTAACTCCCTTTGAAAATTAGGCTTCCATATGGTTAATAGTAGGTCTCTGTAGCATTAGGAATCTGCAGCCTTACCTCGTTAATACTCATTAACAAGAAAGGCTCATAAGAATACCCTTTGCATCTATGCAGCTCTTTATGGTTTTAAAGCGATGCCATATGCATTATCTCATTTAATCGCCTTTAAGCCGTGGGATGCAGAGTCCAGTGAGAGGAGCTCATTGATTGAGGAGAGGGAGACTCCCACTCAGGGACCACAGGGAAAGACGAGAAGACCAAGGGGTGCCTGAGATGTAATGAAGAGATGAGGGGGGTAAATTGGTTAAGTGTAAGACTCTAAATTACAGAATATATTTTAAAAAGAAAATGCTTCCAACGCTACTTGGAGTGGGAATGGATTTAATGGAGTGCTGCCTAGAACAGGTCTGGCTTTTGTGAAAGATGACGTGAGTGGAGCCAGAGCAGCCATTTCGGAGGAATTGCTTTACACCTCTTGTTTTCTTTATCTTCCCAACTGCACCAACCCACCAACATTCTAAAAAGTCAGTAAGGACAAGAATAAGTCCTGTTTGTAAGGACTGACGAAATTGGCCTTCGCTGATGACCAAATCTCAAGGCAATCTATGAAGCACAAACCTAGCCTTAGCTCATCTAGCACCCAATGAACACTGCTTTAATACAACTCACCTCATCTTCCTCCCTTTTTCCCATAAAAACTCTGGGCGGCTCTCCTGTAATTGGGACAATATTTAGGTTTCTACCGGAATCTGTGCTCCCCACACTGCAATTCTCTGATCCCAGATAAACACTTGGCCTCTTAAACTGGTTTCTGTTTTTGTAGGTTGACACTTTAATGAGCAGATAAGAGTTAACACATAATTAGCACATCAGAGTGTAGCCCATCAAAGCTGGACTTGGCTTCTTTTGCAGCGAGGTGCTTGAAAAACTACACATTTTCTGGCTGGATAAGTATGATTCTTGCCCTTGGCCTTTATTTTCTCCATAAGCCAAGAGTGATGTTCCCGCTCATGCAGCGGGGAGGATATCGACTCTGATATCAGTTTCCCCACATTAAACCCAGCATATATGGGGTTAAAACCAAAACACTCATTCCCTGCTTACTGTCTGGCTTCCTGGCTCCAGAATCCACTTCCTCCATGGAGACAGACACTGTCAAGGACAAGCACCTGGACTATCTCCTCCCGCAAAGACATGCGGGCTGGTGGGAAAGCTGCTGACCAGCAAGGTCATGAGCTCCCTCCTCTCTGCAAGTGTCTCAAGGCAAAAGACAGGCTGGTGGGAAAGCTCCGACCAGCAAGGCCATATGCTCCCCCTCTCCTACCTAAAACCCCAAACAAAAACCCTTCCTTTTAGCTTTTCGGGGAGTTTGGGATTTGAGCATTAGCTGCCCTCTCTCCTTGCTCAGCACTGTGCAAAAATAAAATTCCTACGTTCTTCCACCACACCTGGTGTCAGAGATTGGCTTGCTGCGCGACGGGTGAGCTAACTCACTTCAGGTTCAGTAACAGGGACACCCACACTCACACACATGTGGTGTGATGTAACGAGGAGGTTTGAAGAACTAGCTCTGGGGTCACAAGGACTTGTGCTCTGCTCCTTCGAAAACCCTTCTATTTGCAAGTCACACCAGCTCTCTAAGCCTTAGTCTCTTCATCTGTAAAAAATGATAAAACTACTCCTTACTTCATAATGTGGCTGTGAAAAATCAAATAATCCAAATGATGATCTGACAAGTAGCAAATCCTTACCTAAATTGTTTTATTATTGTTATTATTATTTAAATACACAGAGATTTCTGCATGCTTGCTTGTCTACCCCACTAGACTTTGAGCCCCTTGAAGAGCAGGGAATAGAGCTATCTCTGTATTCATCTGGGAGTCCAGCATAGGACAACCCCCATAGCACTGCTGCCAGGGTTAGATGGGTCCAACCAAGTCAAATGATTGAACAATGCTCCGCCTGTAGTAAGTAGATGATCACTGTTGGCTCTTATTGCTATGGTCTGTTAAGTTAATATTTGTAGCCTGGAAAAATTTCTAAACTCATGAGAAATGCTCGTGCATGGGTATTTGGGGAGCCCAAGGTCCCGGCAGGTACACAGCAGCTCATGTAGTAAACAATGACTGATCCTTAAGTTAAGAGAGAAGGTTCTGCAGGTGGCTCCACCTCCACTTTGCTGTGTAACTCTAACCAGCTCACGTTTGCTCTCCAGCCCTCTGTTTCCCTATCCGGTAACCGAGAGTAGAATGAGAGGCTCCTCCATGACTTCCCAACTTGAGACAGTACACTCCAGGGTTGAAGTGCCACTTGGACTTGAACGGGCCTGTCTTCTAATTCTGGAGGTTTCACCTAGAAAATACACTGAATCTTGCATCTCGTGCAAAAGAGAAGTGATATTGTCCACATTGAAATGTCCTGAGGATTAAACGAAGCAAGATGTGAGGGCCAATGACAAGTAATAAACAATAAATGTTTATTTCTTTTCTTCCCCTTTCCTAACATGCTATGGTTCTAGAATCTATGGTCATAAGACAGGATTGGGTGAATCATTAACATGGTGAAACATTACAAAGAAGTTCCAATACGTTTCCATATTGGGGTGGTTTTAACAACTTCTTTACTGAAATCGCCTTCCTTTGTGTGCCTTCTATAGCAAGTGGCCACACAAGAGGAGATGACCCTCCTTTCTGGGAAATTTGGCATGCAGAGACCTTGGGCCACCTGGGGAATTGCTGAGCCAATAGCTAAGGTCTTTGCAAGAAGTTCCGCCCACCTCTGGGCCTTGAATTCCCAGACTTGATGCTCTTGGTTCTGGGTTGAGGGCTTGTTTCTGTGTGATGGTTAATTTTATGTGACAACTTGACTGGGCCATGGGGTGCCCAGATATTTGGTGAAACATTATTCTGAGTGTGTCTGTGAGGATGCTTCGGGATGAGATCAACATTTGAATCAGTAGACTGAGTAAAGCAGATTGTGCTCCCTAATGTGGGGGCCTCATCCAATTAGCTAAAAGCTTGAACAGAACAAAAAGACTGATCCTCCCCCGGGTAAGAGGGAATGCCTCCTGCCTGATTGCCTTCAGCTGGGGCATTGGTCATCTCCTGCCTTCAGATTCAAATGGAAACGTTGGCTCTTCTTGGGTCTTGAGCCTGCCAGCCTCCCGACTGGAATGACACCATTGGCTCTCGTAGGTCTCCAGCTTGCCAACTGCAGATCTTGGGACTTCTCAGCCTGCATAACCAGGTGAGCCATCTCCTTATAATAAATCTATGCATCTTATTGGTTTTGTTTCTCTGGAGAACTCTAATACAGAATCATCACCTTGAGCTACAAGTAGTGTGGAATAATCATCCCATTAATGGTGCTTATCTTGATTATTGACTGCAGGTATCATTATTAATCAATGTCTCCTGAGAGGCAGCCTGCTGTCCCAGCCCCAGGCCTTGGATCCTCTATAAGGGAGGTCTTGGATGAGTTCATGGAGCAGGAAGGGAAGTTCTCTAGACCGGTAGTTCTCAAAGTGTGTCCTCCAGACCCGCAGTGTCAGCATCACCTAGGAACTTGTTAGAAATGCAGATACTCAAGCTCCTCCTGAGTCCCCTAATTCAGAAACCCTGGAGGTAGAGACCAGCAATCTGTGGTATAACTGGCCCTCCAGGTAATTCTCATGCACACTCAAGTTTGAGAACCACAGCTCTATAAAGCTTGATGCTGGGGAGAGAAGCCATATCTGTCGAACTGAGGCAGCTGGAGCAATGGAGTTCAGAAGTTTGGGTTCAGGTCCTGACCCTACTGCTCACTATCCATGGGACCTTGAGCAAATGATTTAACCTCTATAAGCTTCAGTTTCCTCATCTTCAAAGGGACACAATACTGAATGTCTTTCCAGGTATTCTTATTTCCTCAGGGATTACAATACCTCCTAGTGTGTGAGGAGTTAACACGCACAAAGTCATAACCTGGACGTTGCACAGAGTTCCAGCTCCCAAAGTTTTACTTTTCCTTCACCTCTGGCCAAATTCTCTTCATATTTTCCTTAAAATGCCCAATTCTTTCTCATTTTTGCAGTTTTCTCACACTGTTTATTCACTTTAATGTTGGTGCTTCTCAAATTTTAGTATGGCGTATGAATTACTTGGATGTCATATTAAAATGCCTATTCTGCTTCCTTAGGTCTGAGATGGGACCTGAGGGTCTGCATTTCTAACAAGCTCTCAAGTGTTACCGATGCTTCTGGTCCGTGGATCATACTTTGAGTAGGAAGGGTCTAGCCAACATGTCCAGCTTCCAATTTCCACCTGATAAAGTTCTGTTCACCTTTCACTGCCCAGTTCTACTGCTAAAACTTCCCCCAAGACACTGAAAATAAAGTATGGGTTGGAGAACAGAAAGGTTGGGAGCAGAAAGAGCCCTTCAGGAGAGAATATGTCAATATCTTGGCATGAGGGGGTCAGTGCTCCAACTAAGGAAGATGGCAAGAGGAAGCAGTGGGAGAGGCCATAACTGAGAAATTAGAGCAAAGGTCTTGAGTTTATTGACCAAAGAGTTATGGAGAGTTCTTGTAGAGAACCAGCTTGAGCAGATGACATCCACTGAGTCGGAGAATAATGGAGGAGGAACAGGAGAGTAGGGAAGGAAATATGTTACAACTTGGGTGTGGACACTGGGTTTGGGATGCCGACAGATCATCCAACTGCAGGTGTCCAGCAGGCATTTGGATATTTGGGTCTGGAGCTCAGCAGAGAGGTCTGTGCTAAATGCTGAAATTTAGAGGCGACTTACAGGCTGAAGTAGTCATAAATGTGGCTGAGATTGTCCAGAGGAGGATGGAGAAGGCACTAGAGCTATGTGGGCAGTAGGGTGCGTGCCTGCAGTCATCCATGCCTGTCTTATCTCAACTCCCTGTAATAGTCTGTTCTTTCCGCTCATCTCTCCCCAACCTGGGGGCTTTGAGGGTTAGGAGATCTGGAGAGGGGCTTAACATCCCCTTAGTGGAAAAACCATGTGAAGATTTTGGAAGCAGTTAAATCTGGGTTTGAACCTCAGCTCTGCTACCTACTAGCTGTGTGACTTCAAGCACGTTGACTCAGCTCTCAAAGTCTCCATTTTGTTATCTGAAAACCAGAGCAATAATATCTCACCAGCTGGATAGCTGGGGACTCAATATGATACGTGTATGTTTACGATGTGCTTCCTGGCACCCAGAAAATGTTCAGGAAGTGAGCTCCCTTCTCCCTTCCATCCCCACTGCTGCTCCAATATCAAGAATTAAATGGTTCTTGTTGGTGACTCTCTTGGGTAGTGGCTGTTTTCAAATCTGCCTCTTCCACCCTATAATCCATGGGGCCCAGGATGCTTGACCTACCTGAAGCAGAGATTTCTTTCATCATCTTTCTGTGTCTCACCAAGGGGCAGAGTCCCATGCATGTCTCTTTTGCCTCAACCCCATCTCCATGCCTGACCCTTAAAACTACAGCTGCCCATATCCCCAAATGCTATATCCTATCTTAAATATTTGTTGAATGAAAACATTTACGTATGAGAGATCCTAGGCTCAGAGATATCAAGAAACTTGCCCAAGATCACACAGTTGCCTTATATCAAACGTCACACAATTGAGTATAAAATCCATGCAGTTTTCAGTTTTCAATGACAGCTGAATTTGTTTTCACTTGAGTAAGACTTCTAATTTAGTTTTATTTTTAACTCTACTCCTCTCAAGCCAAAATTTAAGGTCTGCAAATGGAGCCAAATGGCTTCTGCATTTGCCAAGGTCATTCCCTACCTCTTCTAGAGGGGAGCTCCTCCCAGGAGTCATTGTATGTAGATGCTGCCTCCACTGATGTTGCTGTGGGGAAGTTTCCTGTGGGGCATAATAGACCTCAGGGGTCAATGCTGTTGTCCCTGGCTTTGCACAGCCTCTTGTTAATATGCTAACTGCCTCCCAAGGAGAAAGCTCTAGTCAAAGTGGTTGATATTGCATTATGCTCTTGGAACTACAAAGCAATTCACAGTGACAAGAAAAAACAAAAAGATGAGTTAGGAAACAAGTGGGCAGTTCCATCCCTCATGTTTTCAATTGGGTTTCCTGGGAGAAGGTAAAAGGCATGGCATGGTCCTTCTCTTTTCCTCACCTGCCTGGTTGTCCCCACCCACTTTGGAGCTCAGCTGGGTCTACACCTGCCCATGAGACACCACAGCACCATTATCACCAGCTGGCATCCTCCTAAGATCTGTCGGGCTCTCTTGATTTCAGAAGTAATTGCATGCCCCTGGTAACATGGCTCTATTTCCTAAAACCTTTCATTAAACAAGAAGACAAATCATCCCGTTTAGGGCTCATGGTTCAGGTTTAACAGCATTCAGCCCAAGCTGCAGTTCACAACTGGGAAACAGGGACCACGTGTTTGGGTATTAATAATGCATCAGCTGTAATTACCAGGCCGCCCCAAGATGATCACACTCACCTGGCTCCTTTGCTCTCTACCACACACAGCTTTTTACCCTGAAGCTATGTGGAAGAATTTGTAAAGGCTTAGGCAGTCTTCCCAAAATGTTAAGAAGCAAGCAGTCTACAGATTCACACACCAACTTACTGTAAAGTTTGTAATTACATATGTGTGTGGTTATTAGATTAAAGCCCTTCTTCCCCACTAGGCTGTGAACTCCATGAGGACAGAGCTGGTGCCCATTTTGTTTGCATTTGTTTCAAAAGAGGCACTTGCTATTTATATTTATGAGTAAATGAATGAAAGATATACATGGAAAGGGTAGATCTTCTTTCTAACCTGTCTCTTTATTCTGCCACTTAGCCACAAGGCATGCTAGGAGCCAGTGGGGAGGAAGCCAGAAGATTGAGTTTTGGGGAGTTCAACCAGCTGTAAAGATCTGGCCCCATGAGCATCAGCAGCCAGAATCATGGTCTGAGGGGGTTGTGAACCATCTCTCCTTGAGGGTCCAAGCTGATGGTCCCAGAGGAGGTAGATTTGTTTCATGATGACAATGGCTGGGATCGAGTGGTTCCATGGTCAGAGAGGGAGGCAGTGTGGACACTGAATGCACATTCACACTGTATTGTGTTATCAATGTCCATCACCACACATACAACCTGCATTTGCCCAAATGAGTGAACCCCATCCATTTCCTGGGACCAGCAACTAGGGTTACACCCATGTCAACAGTCCTCTAGCCCAACCAAAATTTCATATGATCCTGAGGTGGAGCCAATCAATGCATGGCTTCCCACACCTTTCTGTACCAGGGACTTCCATTCCCAGAGAGCAGCCTGTGTGACCATGAAGAGGAATCAAAATCAGAGCAGAAGAGGAGGTTGGGAGTTCCAAGCAGAAGGAAGCTTGAGCTCACCTTGCTGGGCGCCCTCCTCATGGCTCTGAACCCTAAATCACATCAGTGCTGGTCTTCCAACCACCGGCACCTGCAGTTCCTTGCCTGGGGGCTTTCTCTTCCTACCAAAACTCACTTTTGCCCACCTAAGTGACAGGCCAGGAGGTGCTAGGAAATTAACACCTCCCTACCCTTCTCCACACTCTACCACCTGAACTAGCCCTCCACCAACAATTGATGGGGGGTGATGTGTAAATACCGCAGTTCTCTCCCCCTCCAGGTGGGATAACTCTGAGGTGTGTTTACACTGACTCCCAGAAACCCTCCAGTGGCTTAAAATCTGGTCACCCCAGGTTTGATAAGGTACCTTCTAATGGCTGTCTTCCCTCTCTAGTCTTACTTTCCTCCTTCTCCAGTGCTTCATCGGATCAACTTTCAAACTACTTGCCCTTGAATCTTTTCCTCAGGTTCTCCTTCTGGGGGCACCTAAACTAATACAGGACTGTATATAGAAAGGCCGGGAAAAGTAGAACAGATAGTGAGTTTGGGGAATGTCAAATGGTATTTGGTGGAGGTGGAACAAAATACAGAGGAGAACTGAGGCAGGAGAGGTTGGCTGGGGGCCATCCCGAGGGACCTCCTGTACCAGACTGAGGAGTATGGTTTCATCTGAAGAGCCATCACCACCTGTTAGCTGGGGAACAGTGCTGCAGACAGCCACATGACAATGGCTCTTGAGGCCAGAAAGGAACCAACATTGTCTAATCCTGCCCCCATCCAATATTTGAATCCTTCCCTACAGCATCCCCATGTCTACTCAAACGCTTCCAGTAGATTAAGTGTTCACTGTCTTGCCAGGCTGCTCATATCAGCCAGGTCCGACTACTATTAACTAACTTCTAGAAAATTCTAGAAATATCCCCCTTGTTTGTTAGAAAGACATAACTGTTCTCCCATATGAAAGCCCTTTAATATATAAACTATGTCTCCAACCTGACCTGTCTATTCTCCAGGCTCAATCCAGTTCCTTTCACCATTTTCCACGCAACAAGTTCGTTTGTCCTTGCTTCATCCCAGGCCCTGTCCTCTTCACGTACTCTAGACTCCCAACTTTGAGATTGATATTTCAGGTGTGATCCAACCAGCCCAAAGAAAAGGAAGCTTCTAGTATTTGCTTCTTCCCTGACCCATAGGGAACTGTTGACTAAAACCAGTTTTAGTCCTTCATTCATTCAATTCATTCAATATATATTTATTGAATACTCTCCATGTGCTAGACTCTGTCCTAGATGCTGGGTATAGATCCAGAGATTGAAAAAATTTTTAAAAACCCAAGCCAACCCTGATGGCCTAGTGGTTCAATTTCAGCGCTCTTACTGCTTTGGAGGCCCAGGTTTGTTTCCTGGTCACAGAACAACACCACTGGTGTGCCAGTTGCCATGCTGTGGCAGCAGCTCACACAGAAGAACTAGAAGGACTTACAACTGGGACATACCAATATGCACTGGGGCTTTGAGGAGGGGAAAAAAAAGAAGAAGATTGGTAACAGATGTTAGCTCTGGACAAATCTTTCCCTGGAAAAGAACCAAGAAACAAAAACGCCCCCCTGCTATTACGGAGTTTATATGCTAGAGCAGGAGTCAGCAAGCTACTCCAAATTTGTCCCTCTGCCTGTTCTTGTAAATAAAGTTCTATTGGAACAGAGACGTGCCCATCAATACTGCATGGCCCACAAAGCTGGAAATGTTTGCTATCTATCCCTTTACAGAAAAAGTGTCCTGATCCCCATTCTAGAATGCCTACCAGAATGCTAGATACCAAAGGTATAGCAATGAAGGGACAAAATCTCTGCTCTCAGAGCTTGTGTTCTAGAAGCCCAACTATGTACCGGGCAATGTTTGGGACACTGGGGATTCTGCAGTGAGCAGTCAAAGAATCTTCCCTCATGGAATATTCTAGAGGGCCTATTGTGTGCCAAGCTCTGTGCGTGGTGCTGGTACAGAAGTGAACCAGACTGAAAAAGTCCTTACCCCTGTGGACTTCCCAGTCCAGTTGGGGACACGGCAATAAACACACAAACAAAAACACAGCTTCTGATGATAATGAAGGCTATGGGAAAAGTAAGCAGGAGTTGAGATGTTCTGACATGAGCTGCCATCATGTGTTTCCCACTCTTCTCTTCGTATAGCGGTTTTGGTACAAATGGAGGCCCTGATATGGATGTAATCCTGTTAAATTCCATCTAGTTGGGCTGGGCCTTTTGTCCGAGCCTGCTGAGATGTGAAAGGGGTTACAGCCAATGCTGTCAGTCTCATTGGTCACTCAGGCGTGGCCCCCAAGGGATCAGCCTGCCCTAAGCCCCAGGGAGGCAGTGCCCAAAGATGCACAACACACTGTGTGTATCTTCTCATCTACTCCATTCAAAAGGAGGATGGCTGGACGGGTGTGTGTGTCTAACACCTTGAAGCAATCTTCACTGCTTCGTTTAACTAAAGCATTTTTCCACACAAGTTCCTCTGCTCAAGTGTTTCTTCTAATTACCATTTTCCTTTTACAGTGTGTTGTGTAGAGCTCACAGGAGTAAGTTCGTGGTGAGCAAGAGCCCCTGGGGTGGCAGGGAAAATAAGGCCTGGTTATTAGGGGGCTCAGTGAAGCGGCAGCTTCTCCATCTTCCCAGCACGGGGGGAAAATGGCCCAGAAACTGCACCACACCAGGCCAGACACAGCACAGTAGGACTTGGCTCTGAGATGGCTTTGTAAGGTTAGGAAATATCATTGACTTTCAGGGGGATGCAGAAGCTCTATCCAGAAGCCTGGAAGGTACCGGGAAGTTTCTGTTACTCTGTGGATGGAGGCACAGCAGCTGCTCCACCAGGACCTGATTTCCTTGTGCATGCTTTGCATTCCTTCAACAAATATGCAGTGAATGCCTGTTATGGGGATTGGAGGAGTTCGTATACGGTAAGCAGTAAGAACGGTGCCTGAAACATAGCGTGTACTGAATCAGGGCTTGATTGTTTTTATTGCTATGATACGCAGGCATCAGCCTTCATTTATTCCTTCTTTCACCCACTCAGTCTTCCCGCAAACATTGGCCATGTGTCAATGATGTCCAAGACCGCTGGAGATACAGGAAGGAACGAGGGGAGGACAGATGAGACTTATCAAGGAAGAAGACGCAGGGCAAGGGAGCGGGAGGATGCCGGGTTGCTGGCTTGCATTCCTAGAAGGATGGTGTTGCTGTTCGCTGAGACAGGAAACTAGGAAAGGTCTGTACTGGGAGGGGGTGGTCATGAGTTGGAGCGGGAGGATGATGAGCACAGTTACCTGTGGATATCCCAGTGGAGACGTTCATTGGGTAGTTGGGATATGAGCCTGGGCTCAGAGACAAACCTGGGGAGTGGGGTCAGTCCCAGGCTGTGGCATGGGGTTGCCTGAGGGTTTCCTCCCACAGATCTGGCCTGATGCTCAGAGGAGACCAGGGGAGGGTGTTGGGGTCCTCGAGGTGTTAGCACAGGCTAGACTTCAAAGTATCTTATTTAGTTGAAAACCAAGGGCAGTGATTAGCCTTGGGCCTTAGCCCAATAAGCAGGTGAGACCCCTCTGATAGGCCACATTTTATTTATATTTACAAACGAACGCATTATACATACATATACAATGTCTCAGCAGTCTGGGACATCGACCCTCACCTCGGTTTGCTGGAAGACTGAATGGATAAATTCATCAATAAATGAAGGCCGGTGCCTGCGTATCGTAATAATAATAACCAAGCATTGACTCAGAACATACTATGTTCCAGGCATCTTCTAACTGCTTGACATATATTAACACTAACGACCAAGCTACGTTCTGAGAAATGCATCATTAGGCTATTTCGTCACTCTGCAAACTTCGTAGAGTGTAGTTACACAAACCTAGATGGTACAGCCTGCTACACATCTAGGCTACATGGCACTGATCTTATGGAACCACTGTCATATATGTGGTCCGTCTTTGACTGAAACGTCGTTATATAATGCATGACTCTGTGTGTGTGCATATATATATATATATATATGTATACATATAATCTCAAACGTAGTATGTAAAGAGGCTCTGTTCCAACAGCTTTGCAAATATTAACTCATATCCTCACTGCAACCCTATGATTAGCTAATATTATTCAATTTTGCAGATAAGGAAAATGAGATACAGAGAGGTTACTTAACTTGCTTCTGACCTCACAGCTATTAAGTGACAGAGCCAGAATCCAAACCCAGGCAGTCTGGCTCCAGGTCCCTGCTCTTAACCATTGCACTTTTGCTGCTTTCCAGCACCAGTGCAGCTCCTGGAAAAATGCCCCAACACCCCCACACACACCCACGCACACACTCGGTGCCTAGAGCCGGCTGAGCTCACAGGAGGCGCGCAGTCCTGCACTGCCCGGGCTACAGTCAGCCCCTTCCCCGGGACCTCTGCCCATGTGCCCCTCTGCTCAGACAGAAAGCCGCTCACTGCTTGCTCACTTGTTGGGGCCACGGATATTCCCGGGGCCCGGGCTCCACGCCGGAGAACGCAGTCTCAGCGGCAGGATGCTGGCTCAGAGCATCTCTGTGTGGGCCGCCTCCTCCAGCTTTATTAGTCGTCTTTTAAAATAGACTTTTCTGTTTCAGACACCTCCAGTTGCCACTTGCTGCTCATCTTTCAGCACATCCACCGTGTTTCTCTGTCACCGTAATATGCTGCTTAGAATACCACAGACATGCTGACTTTTTGTGAAATAGCAGCCTCTCCGGAGAGTTTTCTTTCCCTCTTTTAATTATGCCATTTTCCAGCTGGCCTTTTCCTTTTTGAAAGGTGAGCCTCAGATTACTGATTGTTCGACCACTAATTTCACGTTTTGATCACACTGATCTGATGGAGGCAGGAAGAGTCATTAGATGATGGTGCAGCTCTACCCTCTTTCTTTGCAAAGGGAACAGCTGTGTCTCAGAGAGGTAGCTTGGCCCATCTGAGATCATACAGCCAGTTAGTGGCCAAGCTGGGGCTGAAACTTGAACCAGTTAACGCTACAGTGGGGAGATTTAATAATAGGAGAAATAACAATTCATATTTATCACGTCGTTAAAGTTTACAAAGCATAAACTTTAGTTCTCAAGTCTCTGGACCTTCTGTCCTCTACTGGCTCGTGTGCTTGGTCATTTTATCTAAGGAGAGAGGATCCTCTTCTCTCAAAGGCAGGCATCCACTCCATCCACATCTGGAATTCCAAGTGCTCTCATCCCGTAAGAATCAAGTGCCGACAATGACATTTGAGGCTCATCGAAGGGCAATGAGCACTTATTTGAGAGCCTCATGTCAATGCCAGAGTCGCCCCAGGGCTAACTCTGCAGCCCAGACTCCTCCATATCCCCAGACACCACCTCTCCCTCCTCCTTCTAGTGACTGTGTTTCCCCTTGGGCGTGCTGGAGGGAACAGGGCTTCCCCCACCACACAGTGAAGTGTCTTCCCCGTAGAGACTCAGCAATGATAAACATCAGCACTGGAAGGCCCATGGAAAATATTTCATCTGACTCTGCTACTTGATAAATTGGGAAGGTAAGGCCCAGAGAAGGAAAGTGACTTGCCCAAGATCACACTGCTTTGCGACAAGAAATAGGTACCTGGACCAGTTGTCTCTTGTCTCCTATACTCTAGATACCCAAGAGCAACTTCTGACTAACTGCTGCCTTGAGTGTGGCTTGTTTTACTGTCTTGTTAAGTAAAAATTATTCCATGGAGAATAGTAATAAAATTATAGGACAGTAGCGACTCACCCACCTCATGTCTCCATTGTCCAACTCCACGGTCTCCCATCTCGGCTGCACAACAGAACCCTGTGGCACTTGACAACTATTCAGATTCCCAGGCCCCACCACAGATGAATGGAACAAAGTCCTAGGGAGTGGGGCGCCAGCATCTGTGCTTTCAAAGCTGCACAGGTGAGTCTAACAGGCAGCCGGGGATGGACCAAGCTAGTCCACCTGATGTCCAAGAATCACATCACCAGGTTTGAATCATTGTGATTGAAATGGAACATAGCTAATTATATTTTTGAGCTTTAAAAGCTTAATTTGAGTACAATTAAAACATGAAGTTGACAGAAGATGAAAGATTGCTGACTGGAGGAGCTCTCTCTGAGTCACACCCAATACGGGAGGGCAAGCTTGAAACTTCACTCGCCTCTGCTTATAAAAAAGAACACATCAGCCCACACACCCACGAAGTAATAATGTGGCTTGCTAGTGAAAACTGTGAATGTTCAGGTGCATAAAGGACCATTTTCTTTTCAAGTTGCAAATTAAGGAAAATACGTGATAAGTAATAAAAGTTAGAGATAAAAATTAATCTTAGCCCTCCCACGTGGCGCTTCCTTTCATTATCTCCAGTTCTCTCTCCTAAAATCCAAGCTGTCCTCAGATCAAGTATGTGGTCTAAGTCCCAAATTCAAAGCTTTTTTGAAGGACAAGGCTCATTCAGAAGGTAGAAGGGCACAAGGGAATGCACAAAATAAAACAGGGGACTTTATGACACTCAGAACAACCATCCTTCTGAACCTCGTCCCCCTCACCCAGACATTCACCCTCAGTCCGTGGCTGAGTGGAGACAAGCCTGCAAGGAGCCAGAGAGCATCCTTGAAAGTGACAATTCAATAGAAAATGCACCACCTAACAAGAGGGGAGGCATTTCATCCTAAAGCTGAAGAAGGATAATAAAAATCAAGGGGTTTTTCATGTGTTTTAAGTAATACAAGAAAATCTTCAGGTTTCCCCTGAAATGAAAAGGGCACCTGTCTACTACAGTGAGAGGCAAAGAAAGGAGAAAATAAGCATAGGTTGAGTGCTGAATGCTTTTCTGGCCTGAATTATACTCTTGTCTTTCATGTTCATCACCTGCTCCTGATTCAACCATCAGCCCAACCATGTTGATGAGTAGTTATAATTATCCCTATTTTGAGAATGAAGGAAATGATGCTTGGAGTGCTCAAGGCCCTCCCCAAATCCCACAAGCTAGGGGTCAAAGCAGCTGTAGGGGAGGAAAAAATATTCCTCTACCTTTCTAAGTCCTTTGGGCTGGTCTAAGAATTAAACTGACATGAGACAGAATAACAGGAGAAAATTAGATCAATTTAATACCATGTGTATAGATGAGAGAAACCCAGGAAAACTGAGTAACTCGCCCAAATGGCCAACGCCATTACCTTAAATACCATCTTCAGCTAAAGACAGAAGAGGATGTTGGGGGTAGTGGTTTGGGACTTTAAAGGGAAGGAAGGCAATTCACATGGAAATGCGAAAGTAAATGTTTGGTAAACAACCATTTGCCATGCCTTGCAGAGACAATGGAACATGGAGAGGATTTTGATCAAACGGGCCTTGCTAGGTTCCTCCCTGTCCACCACGCCTGGTTCATATTATACTATAGTTATCTACCGTGATAGCTCCCTCCTAGAACAGACCTTCTATCTTAAATTCTTTTAGGCAGTGAGCAGAAAGTTCAAAGTTTCTTCCTGAGTCTTTCATTCTTAAAAATAATCAAGCCAAAGAGACATATTTTGGGGTGGCAAATTCTGATCCCCTACACGGCCAAATTTCAATCCAGGCCCTTCTAACTCCAAATGAGGAGAGATGTCTTTCCACTGTGGAGACAGAGCTTTGCTAGGATGCAATGAAAAGCTAGGAGGGAGATAAGGGGGAGCTTCCTTTATCCATTTTAGTGGGAACCACCAACATGTGGGTCAGGATATTACACTGGAATTTTCTTTAGCTGAGAATATCAGAAACATTGGCTCTTACCACTTCTGGCTGATAAAATGGAGCTATAAATGAAGACCAGCATTGACTCACTCTCCCCTCACTTCTTTGCTGCAATGAATGACCCTTCTCCATGTGTCAGTGTTTCAGACCCTCAAATTGTCTTTTTTGCCCTCCTCTGAGCTCCTCTCCACTCCTCCTTCCACAGGGAGTCAGGAGTCCCTCCTTCCTCTCTGTAGTTCTACCTGCCATGTCTCGGGGCAGGACCAAAGCCAGCTGTCCAACCGAAGGACAAGAGGCTGAACCCAACATAACGGATGGGTGGTTCAGAGAGTTAGAGCTGAAGAGAGACAGGACAAAACCAAGGAAACTGATGTTTATGGGCCAGGCACAGGGCTAACGGCTTTATGTGCACTGTGCCATTTAATTTTCTTGATAAACCTATGAAGTAATGTCATCCCGATTTCACAGATGAGAAAGCTGAGGCCTGGGTAAGTTAAGTAACTTACCTGAAGTCGTACAGCGAGTGTCAGAACCAGGCTTTGAACCCCACGCTGACCTGAGAGCCAGTGTTATTTCCACAGTACACTGCATCTCCAAAACTAGGAAGGGGCTCCAACGTGGAATGGTTGGGGTGGCGGAAAGTCAGGGTTTGGGTAATGGCTGGTTATCTGAGGTTAGAAATGGCTCAAAAGTCCAGGGATGTCAGTAAGAGTCCTGATAGGAATGAGATGGAATGCTCCAACTGGGTAATTTAAGGAACTTCTGTAGACATACATTTACAAAAGTGTGGGCAGGAAGTAGGAAAACCACAAAGAAGAGTGCAGAATCTTGGGGATAGTAACAAGGGGGCTGCTCTTACCCATTCCAGCCTGGCATGAGTGAGGGGAAGGAATAGATCCCAGAACCTGGAGAGAGAGCACTATGTGGGGAGGGCTGCTGACAGGAGCTAAGACCCGGTCGAAACACAGGGAGCGGGTGGGGAGGTAAAGATCCCTACTCTCCTCCTTCCATTGGGTTTCTTGCTGGTGCCAGCAGGCTGAACCATCTGGAAGTCCAACGATGCGGTCCATACAGGTCAGCCTCCCAGGCACAGAGCTGGCAGGGGAAGGGTGGAGAGTGCTTCCAGAGGAGCAAATGGAAGAAACGCACCCTCCCAGTTTCATGGAGAGGCAAAAACTGTAGAGAGATCCAGAGTCAGGCTGATGGAGCAGGTAAGGGATCTGGGCTTCGGAACCCAGCCAGTTGTAGAGAGCTCCTGAGATGAGATCTGCCTGCCAAGATGCCCCTTTCAAGGGCTCAGGGCTCCCTCTGTGGTCATGGCTTCAACTGTCTTAGCGATTCAGTTCCCTGACTGGCGCCTGATACCTGCTCCTCTTGCCTTCAGAAAATACAGGAGTTGCAAGCAGAGGTTTTGACCTAGATTCAAATCCTGGCTCCACCTCTCACGAGTCATGTGATCCAGAACAAGTCCCTCAAAGGCTCCCTGCCTCAGTTTCCTCATTGGTAAAATGGGTACAAGAATAGTGCCTCCCTTAATAGTGCGCTATGAAAAATGTATGTTAAATGTTAACACAGTACCTGGCACATAACAAGAGCTCAAAAATTATTAGTCATTATCATTACTATTATTCTCCCTTGCAAATGTTATTGAGCTTCGGGCCATGAGCTGGAAGGAGAATTGTCTGTAACGCTCACGAGTTTCTGCTAAATGCCCCTGTAGGGATGTACCAGTGACTCTGGCCAGATGTAAGGAGATGTGATAATGAGAAGGATAAGGTGCCTCTGAAGAGGGACCCTAAGGCTCCAGGCATAAATCAAAAGAAAACCAGAGGCTGAGAATAGTAAGTTAAAGGCAGCAGTTACAAAGTGTAACTCAAATGTACGTGAACTTGGAGGAGTCAAATAGCAAAGAATGGATCCCCAGCCACCTCAGCAGCTGCGAGTGAGGAAGGTTGATTGAACTCATGCAGCAGCCATGGAGTTCAGCCAACACTCCACCTGGAAATTTTTCGGTTTCATTTTACACCCTGGAGCCAAGCCGTCCTTCCCAGAGCAGTGAGAGCAGCCTTCCTGGGCATTTCACAAAGGCATCCTTGCAAAGGATATTAGCAAAGTCCCTTGGCATAGAAGTTGCTACATGCATTTGCATGAATCACTGAATGAGCAAATGGGAACAGAATGAGCTAAAACAATAAAGATAAGTCGGCAAAGACTTTTAAGAGGCTAAACTGTAAGAACTATTATCACACAGGCTGACATATCTCCACAGTTGGTCTATCCATGGTCTTGCTAGAAGGAGCTGATTGTCAATATCCCCACCAGACAAGCAAGGTGGGTGGGGGACATTTCTCTGCCTGGAGGGCTATGTGCTGAAGCCTGGCTGGGAACAGAGGTGCTGTGTTCTCGGTAAGCTCTCTAGATAGCCAAACCAAAAGTAGAATAGGGCCAGAAGGGAGATGGGTCCTAATCAAATCACCAGTACAAAGTGGTCCAAGTGTGAAACTAAACAAGATAGAGCCCAGAGGTACAGATGGAAAGCGGGTTCCAGACCCCAGGGTGTCTAAGACCAGAGAAATTTCTGAATCAAAGAATGGGCCTCTTGGCTAAGGTCTTCTAGTTCCTGCAACTTGGGCAAAGATATGGTAGGAGAAGGAAAAGGGGCAACGAGCAAACAGTAACCAGGCTCACCTGATACAGCATGGGCCATTGCATGAATTCATTCATTCACTCATTCATTTATTCATTCATTCAGCAAACATTTATTGATCACCCACCCTGTGCCAGCTACTATTTCAGGCAAAGGATATACAGCCATGAAAAAACAAATCCGGTTACTGCCCTGATGGAGCTCGCATTCTAATGCTGGGAGACAGATACAAGTAAATAAAGTGATCGATAGAGAATTTCAAGAAGAGACAAGTACCATGTAAAATCCATAAATAAATAAAGAGGGGTATGGGGAAAGAGTGATGAGGACGGGGCATAAATATACAAAAGCCCCAGCCTGCCCCTTCTCCTCTCTGACGCCACCTCACCTGTAGGGAAGGGATTCTCGCAATGTATGGGCTGACTCGAGGCGCTGGCTGGGCCTCACCTTCTGGTAGGGGTGTCACCTCACTTTAGGGTTGGTGTTGTTTTTTCACTCCTTTCCCTCTTCTACCCAAGCAGCAGAAGTAGCTAACCAACTCAGAGCCCAATCTCTTGGGAAAGACCTGGCTGGCTGCCTCTCCTCTCTTTCATTCACGTGTCTGGAGCAGCAAGGTGCTCTGCCAGACAGGCCTTGCTCCATCAGTCCGTGTTTCTCCATCTCCCGGTCTCTTCTGTCTCTTTCCTACATGCAACCCTGGTGCCGAGTGACCTAAGGCTCAGATTTGTACATGCAACAGGGTGGGGATTGAGGAGCAACTGGCAGCAAGGACGTTCATGACAGTCCACTTCAATCTGACTCAACTAATTTAGGGCAAATGGTACTCCACATGGTCCAGCTCAGCTTACCAGCCATTCCCTGCTTTGGGTTTGGGAGCCCAGGCCTGGTCAACAATAATAGGGCAGTTCCCCCACTCACTAGGTGTATCAGTCAGCTATTGTCACCTAACAAGCAAGCACAAATCTCCGTAGCACACAACAAGAAGCACTTATTTCGCTCATGCGTCTGTGGGGTGGCTGGGGTTCTGCTGACCTTGGCCCGGCTTGGCTGGGCTACGACAGGCATAGGTGCACAGCTCCAGGCTGAACATCAGGTACAGGTCTGCTCCACGCTGTCTCCAGTGTCTCTCATCTTCCTCAGACCAGCTGGCTAGCCAGGGCATGTTGTTTTCATGATGGTGGCAGAGGCACAAGAAGGTAAGGCATCTTACAACCTGGGCATGGAACTGACAAAATATAGAGCGGTCCACTTCTGCCCATACTCCCCTGGGGGCCAAAAGAAGTCATTGGCTGAACCCCAGCTCAAAGGGCAGGGACCCTCCCTCATCTGCCGTCAGTGGAGCAACTGCAAAGTTGCCTGGCAAAGGGTGAGGTTACAGAAAGGAGAAAAGAATTAGGGCCAAAGATTCCTCATGGACAAACCTCTCTTGGGAACATCCTAAGGAGAGGGGCAGGGTCCAGGGAGAAAAGGACTTACCTGGGGCACCCACCTCAAAGTTGAGGTCACCTTTGACTAGAGTTTGCCAATAAGGAAGCAGTTCACTCCTTATTAATGATAAAAAAAAAAAACAATATTCACTGGGCACTTACTCTCTGCTAGGTATCATTCTAGGCGCTTTACGTGAATGAATCCATTTTAATCCTCATAAAAATCCTTTGATGTAGGTTCAATGATCATCTTCATTTTGCAGATGGATAAGCAAAGGCACAAGGAGGGGAAGTAACTTGTTCAAGGTCACGGGGCTAGTAAGCACCAGAGCCGGGACAGGGACCCAGGCAGCCAGGCTCCAGCACCCACCCTCCCAAGTGCCTTCACCATAGAGAGCACGGCCCGAGCACACATGTCCCTGGTCTGTCCTGTGCCCTTCCGCAATCTCAGTGGATGTTCATGAACGGAAGAGGCTTTAGATGTGGGGAGGGGAAAAGGGAGGCCGAGGGGAGACCCAGCTTGACCTAGAGAAGCTGCTTGTTGTCAGGGGCAGGAGCTCAGACCAGGGCAGCCGAGCTTGGACCAAGGCAGCAAGGAGAAGGAGAAAAGGAATTCAGGCTTCCAAGGGACCCAGCGAGGGGATGATGTGGGCAAGAGGAAGACTGGGTGTGCTTTAGCGCCTAGAAAGAGGCCCTCGGGACTGAAGGGAGACTTAACTTCGAGAGTTTACACAGCTGATGTCAGCATCCCTTGTTTCCCTGAATTGGTGGGACCTGGGGCTCCTCTTCAAAGCCGTACTGAGAGTGAGGGGAGGGGCAGGACAGGAGCTGGAGGAGAGTGGGCGCCCTGGAGAGTGATCGTATCTCAGGCAACCCAAGGCCTTGAGTGGCGAATAAGAGACAGGGAGACAAGGATTCCTCCGAGGCACACTGCTGGTTTCTATTCAACTTGTCACTCACTTCACTCGCTCTCCTTATTTTCTGTTATGATAAACAACGATAACAGCTTACTCAGAGAGCATTTTATAAGAGACAAGTCATTTTCAGACACAGGGATTGCATTTGACATTCACAACAATCCCACACGGGAAGAAGCACATTTTAAAAATATTGATACCAGGGCTCAGAGAGGGTAAGTGGCTTGTTCAAGATCACACAGCTAATTAGAGGAATTGGAATGAGCACCTTCACCCTCTTAGCCCTGCACCATCCTTGCATCTTTCCCTGTAAGGAGGGCAAGCAGAATAAGTCAGGCTTTGATCTTGTAAGAGAAGGTGGTACTTTGTCCGTATCAATCATTTACACTTTAGTATGATGTATTTCCAGTCTAGTCCTGAGAGTAAAAGAACAGGACACACTCACTAGAAAGTTGTGACAAGGGCTCCACCAAGGGGTGGAAGGGAAGCAGAGCAGGAAACATTGAAAAACAATGTCACCCAATCTCAATTTCTCCCTCCTGTGGGACTCAGTTGTGAACCAAGCTTACAAAGGTTCAGAATAAGGCGCAAGATGTCTGATGAAGACATTCAACTAATAATAATAATTGTTGAGACCTTCGGGGTGCAGGTTGCTGTGCAGAGCACTTGGGAGACTGTGGTAAAGAAGACAGGGATGCTTACATTCCAGGATGGGGAGAGGCAATGAATAAGCACACAAATAAGAATGCGAAGTAGGATGGGTGCTATAGAGACAATGACGTGTCATAACAGGATAGTTTTGAGAGTGGTCAAGTGCAGTTACTACTCTGGATTTGGGAGTCAGGGAAGGGCTCTCTGAGAACGTGACATTAGGATGAGACTTGAATAAAGAGAAGGTACCAGGCTTGCCAAGATCTGGTCAAAATTGAAAGAACAGCATCAGGACCCAGCGGAAAAAAATTAAAATGACAACAGCAATAATCACTGTGGAATGGCAGCAATAGTTGCTAACGCTTACTGTGTGATAGGCCCTGCTCTAAGTAATTTACATGGTTATATCATTCCATACTCACCACAATCCTGTGAGGTGGGTATTATCATGATCCCCATTGGACAGATGAGGAAAAAGAGGCACAGAGAGGTTAAGTGACTTATCCAAGAAGGAAAGAAAGTTGCTAGGTGGTCAGGGGTCAGGTCCCCAGGGTCCCAGCACTGAGTCCCAAGAGGCAATATAGTCAAAGAGCCCATGGCTGGAACTGGGGGTACCTGGTGGCATTTCCCAGACTACGCGCAGGACCCCTACTTTCATCGCCAAGCTCAATAAGGAGAGTCCAAGTGCACAGCAGCCCCAGGGTGCTTATATCATTGGATGAGTGGGTTTAGCACCACCGCCTGTGGATTCCCCCACTCAGGAAGCCTTTGCAGCAGGAGGCCAGCCACACAACGCCCACTGCTTGTCTCATTCTGGCTATAGATAACATAGTTAAGAAAAAGAAACCCACATGCAGCGGTGCTTATGTCGTTAAACCCACTTTCTGGTCTGCTCGCTCCATAACTCTGATGTGATGATCTGAATCCAAACTCAGACAGGAGGAACTGCAGTGTGTCAGGAAATCAAATGGCCCATGTCAAGGGATGCAGGCAGAAGGTCTCCCCTCATCATGAGCAGGAAGGGGTGTTTGCTGTCTTAAGGACTCCACACTCCTCTTTCTGCAGGCCCTGATCTCAGCCAAAGATGTGATCTGCCAAGCCAGAGCCCACCTCCCCTGTTCCCCCATCCCGTCTTTGTTTTATTATTATGGTTCTGGTAGTTAATAGGACACGTGTCACATTATAGCATTACAAGGGTTGGATGGATATTGGGGGAGGAAAAGGAAGGAAGGGGAGGGGAGGGGAGGGGAGGTCCAGGCTGACAAAGCCTGCTCCCAACGAGCTCACAGCCAATGGGGCAGATGAGCACATAAACATGTGATGCCAGTTCAGCGCACAATTTAGAAAAGATCTAACCAAAATGGGTGGCAGCCCAGAGCCAGCAACAACGTCTGCAGAAAAGACTATTGATCTGAGTCTTGAAAGGTGAATATGAGTTTTCCAGGTGGAGAAGACAGAAAAGGGCATTGCAGGCAGAGGACAGAGTGATGCAAAAGCAAGACACATAACAGAGCCCATCGTACGCAGGGAGATCAGCCCGGGATGCCCATCGAGGCAGTAGATGTCACCATGAATTATTCTTCCTCCAAAGTTGAAACCTTAGAGCAACTGATGATGCCCCACACCCATCTGCTCCCCTCAGCCAGACACCAGGCCCAGTCATTTCTGCCTTATATCATTTTTTAGTTTTGTGGCTGACTCTGGTCCCCACTGCCACCACTGCCATTGAGCGTCATCCATCCACGGCCTCTCTGCCAAGCCTTTCTTATTACAACAGCCTGGTCTCCATCTCTCCTGATTTTCCTCACCCCAACCTGTCCAATCTCAAAGACGCCCTGATTCTGAGCCAGTGTTGGAGAGTCTACCTAGATAATGGTGAGCCAAGGAGGATAACACTTGCTTCAACTAGAACCCAGAGAGCCCACAAAATATAAGTTAGAAAGAAGGTTGACCTGAAAAGACTGGAGAACCGAGGAGCAGGCCATATCTAGGCTAATGATAGAGGCAGGGTTCATTCATTCAACAATACTGTGGACCACTGACTCTGAGCCAGCCTCCACTCTGGGCGCAGGGCATAAGATGGCGTACAAAAAAGACCAGTGCCTGCCATCCCTTACGGAGCTTGGAAGAGACAGCTATTAATCAAATCACTTCACAAATAAATGTGAAATTACTAATCATGAAAAGCACTATGAAGAAAACTTAAAAAGAGCTCTGTGTGCTCACAGCGGTGGTAAAGTCAGTCAAGGAAGACTTCCAAGGTCGGAACCTTTAAGCTGAGATATGAAGGGTGGGTTAACTAGGTAAGGAATGGGGAGAAGGAGCAATTCCATTTATCAGCTAAGAAAGTTAGCCTAGAAGTGATATTACCTGGATTTGAATCACGTGCCTACCAATGGTTAATTTGGGGCAAATTATTTCACTCTTGCATGTCTTGGCTGCCTTGTCTGTAAAATGAAGCTAATAATTGTAGTGACATTAGAGATTTGTTATAAAGATTTAATAAGACAAAGCATTTAACAGCAGCTAGTATAGTACAGAGTAAGGGCTCCATAAATGGTGGGAGTGTTGGTAATAGTTCCTGTGGTGGAGATGATGACAATTACAATAATGCTGCTGAGGAGCTGATAATGGTAGTGGTGGTGGTGATGATGGTGATGATTATGATATTGATGACGGTCATTATGAGAATGATGACGGTGATGATGATGGTAATGACACTGATGATGATTGTGTTGACGATGATGATGATGACTTCTGCACTCACAGCAATAGGAGCAGCGTATGCAAATGCCCTCAGGTTGAAGGAAGCATGGCAGCAACGTAGGATGGGAGGTACTCAGGAGAAGAGTCAGTTATGTCTCTTAAGGCAGATAGAATCAGGCTCTGAAAATGTCAATTTATAGACTGTGGACCCCAAGTTTCCTCAAAACATAATCAAAGAGCTCCAAAAAAGATCTAAGAGTGTGCTATTACAGTGATGACTCAGATTCAGTTAAAATTTATTGAGTTCCCTGCCTTAAAAGGTCCTGCCTTTATGCCAACAGTACCACTAGGGGAGCCAGTGTTAACTGAGTGCCTCCTATGAGCTGGACAATTATGCACGTGTTACTCTGTTCAATCCTCATGACACTCACTAGGTGGCAGGCACCATGCTGAATGCTGATAACATGTTGGTAAGCAGGATACACATATTATGCCCATTTTACAGAAAGGAAAATAAACAAGGCATAGAAAGGTTAAGTAATCACCCAGGTCAAAGCTAACAAATAATAAAGACAGGGTTTCAACCAGACCCAAATGTCTCCTGGTTTAAGCCCCTTTCTCTAGGAACGCCTTTTGGTGCTTAGTTAGAGGACTGTATACGTACAGATGTGGAGATGCAGGACTCCGGTCCCATTCGACAGGGGCTCCCGCCTCCATCATCCCTGGAGCACAGGCAGCTCCCCAGATGCCAGCAGGATTCATGGGAAGTCCTCAAGTTGGGCAATCTGTAATTTGTAGTCACTGTTTATAAAAGATGACGAGGGAGAAAAGGATGCAAATGTTCACTGAGCCCCAACAAGATGGTAGGTGCCTTATATACATTGCTTCAGGGAGGCCAACCCCGTTCCTTATTCAAGTATTGCTGCCTCCTATTTATAAGATGAACGAACTAAGACTCAGAGTGGTTGCAAAACTTGTCCAAGGTCACACAATGGGAGGTCATATTTAAATCAAAGACTGTCTGACTCCAAAGCCCAGCCTCTTTAGCCACATTATCCCCCAAATATGTTCTTTTGTGGTGCAACACTCACACATATGCACACACACAGCCAGACACAGCTATAGACACTTGAATAGATTTTACGCGGACTCTGAATGCATAAAAATGTGTACCGATTCAGAATGCTTTTAACGACGCTCCACCTCTGAGACCAGAGGAGGAAGAATGAAGTGGAGTGCTACCTGCTTTCCTTATGTATTTAGGCTTCAGCATAGCTTTTTTAGCTTTTATATATTTCCACGCACCTGGCCGCCTCTTCTGTGCTCTGGGAAGAATAATAGATGATCCAGCTGCGGTTTCAAGGTTGAGGCTTTAGGCACTGGGAAACAGGCTCTCATTGGCTATTTATCTCATATACAGTGTCCTCAGCTCCTCCAGGAATTGAAGTTGCTATAGATGTCCAGGCCAGGGGCTGAGCAGGCATGCTGGAAACACATTTGGGCCCATGAGCAAACTATTAATGCATATGCCTTTCCGGAGACAATGGTTAAATGAGTTCCAAAGTTGACTCTCTAGCTATGACGTGAGCAATTCATTTAACCTTTCTGCTTCAGTCTTACCATCTGGGAAACAGGAATAATAGCATTACCCACCTATCCCATCTTAGTCAGCTATTGCTGTGATGTGATGATACAGAGTAACAGACAACCCCAAAATCTCAGTGGTTTATCACAAGAAGCATTTATTTCTCACTGCCAGGCCTGTAGGTCAGCTGGGGCAGCTCTGCTTCAGGCTGTAGGTAGAATTCAGGTCTTTTTCATTTTAGGATGAAAGGAAACAAGTATCTGGAGCACAATCTTCCCATGGCCTGTTACAGAATGTGAGAGAGCTGGCCAAATCACCTGGACACGTTTAAAGCTTTTGGTTGGACATGGGGTGCATCGCATCCACTCACATCCCAACAGCCAAAATCATTCACACGGCCAGGTCTAAAGTCTGTCTGGAGAAATAGGTTCCACCCACAGGATGGCAAGAGTGGGGAGATGTCCCAGTTACCACTGGTGTAGAAAAATTTACTCCAAAACTTAGCAGCCCAAACCAGCCACTTTATTTCACTCGTCACTTTATGGGTCAGGAATCCGGGGAGGGTTCAGCTGGGCTGGACATCGAGGATGGCTCTGTCACATGGCTGGCACTTAATGCTGGTCACCAGCTGGGCTGTGAACCAAAGTGTCCACATGTGGTCTCCCCAGCATGGCTGTCTCAGAGTAGTCGGGACTCCTTCTGTGGTGCCTGGCTTCCTCCAGGGTGCATGTCCCAAGACACCAGGCAGTGGCTTCATGACCTTTTCTGAACTAACCTCCAAAATTATACAGCTTCAATTCCACTGCATTCCACTGGTTACAAGTAAGTCACTCAGAACAGCCCAGATTCAAAGGCAGGGGACATAGACCTCACCTCTTAACAGGAAAAGTGTTAAAGAATTTGCAAGAATGGTTTAAAACCATCACAAGAGGCACACGAGGAAGAAAAATAATATTATCTACCTACCCCCTCCATAAAAGTTGTAGGGATAACATGTGTAAAAAGTTCAGCACTGTGTGTGGGACAGAGCAAGCACATAATAAATGGTAGCCATATAAATCACAGAGTCACCGGGTGGGGATTCCAGGTGCTCCTCCTGTCTTGCTTATTAACTCAGTCGAGTTAGCTAGACTACTTTGATGAGGCCAGAAGACCAAAAGACAGCCACGGGGCTGCTGTTGACTGCTCGCCTGCAAAGTGCCGAGTGCTGTGCTAGGAAGTTTCCATCCAGGATCTCATTCAGTCTCCACAATAAGCTTGTGAGGGAGTGCTGTTGCTGTTATCCACATAGTACGAAAACTCTCACATCCAACCATCACCTTTAAAAATGTGGTAACTATGCCGCTGCGGCTGCACTTGGGAGAGCAGCCAGGCATCCGTCTCTCTACCCCTCACTTCCCCTGTTTAATGGTCTGTTCAACCAGAAAGCCCATGCAATTTGTTTATCCCTCTATCATAGCACTAATCTTACTGTATGTCACTCTGGCCCCACTCTCGTGTCACTGAAAGCTCCCTGAAGACAGGGACTGTGTCTGATCTGGTTCTGGATCCTGCGCCCAGGGCAGGTCCCGGCCCAGAGGAACAAGAACATCTTCCATTCGTTCTTCTAGGTCTACTCTCCACGCTTCTCTAGCCATACGGGCATCATCAACAGGCTCCGTTGACCCTTGCTTCTGGTTGGGCTTGACCACTGGGGAGTCCTGGCAGGGGATCAGAGGAAGGGAGGAAGGTGCAGTCAGGGTATTTATTCTTCCAGCTCCCTCTCTGCAAGGTTGCCTGGGTCTGGCTGTGTCTGTCAGCTGAGGGACACAGCTCCTGTCCCCCAGCTTTCTCTCCATGACTCCCTCCGTCCGGGCTCCAATATCTGGTACTTCCTCCAACTTCCTCCCTTTGGACCTAGAAAGAAGAGCACTCTTACCGGCCCCAAGTATGGCGCTAGCACTTATGATTTCCCTACACCTTGCCCACACCTTTGTAAATAGCCCTTTTATTAATTCCTCCTTGAATTAACCTAATTGGAGTGTTCTCTCTGCTTCCTGCTGACTCTGCCTGATACAGAGGTGCTTGGAGGAGAATTACCAGACACTTGTGTTCCTGGCTGTAAGGCCTATGACCACAGACTCTCCTGGATGCAAAGGACCAGCCAGAAGACCCAGGATGCCATGGAGGGTGTGGCCAGATCTGTCCCTGAGTGATGAAACTGCAGGAATGCCTCCCACCTGGAGCTGTCAAGCTTCCACCCAGAGCTTCATTTAGAGACAGAGCCATGTCTCACCTGACGTCTCAGTGACAGAGAGAATTTCAATTAGAGCCATGAGGGCCCTCGAGTGCCTGACACATGTCAGGAATGATGGTGAAGTAAGTGGGTCCCGCAGTGCCCCGAGGCTCACCAGCCTGCCTCCTACCCTCTCCTCCTCCCACGAGGCTGGACAATCACAGCGAGCCCTCTCCAGACTCACAGCCAGCTGAATGCTTCTGGTTTCCCACTTGAGGAAAACTCCCAAAGCATCCCCTAGCAGAGGGTGTGACCAGCATTGGATCTATTTACCCACCAAACTCTTCATGCCCCTGCTCAAATTCCCACAATGGCTCTCAATCGCCCTGAGGCCCAAATGCTACCTGAGGCCTACCTGAGCTCCCCACCCCCAGACCAAGTCAGGGTCTCCTGTTTTACTTTCCCAAAGCACCCTGGACCCGCCTTCCTAGCTCTTATCACACTTGTAATTAATCAGTCACTTGCATAACCATCTACATTCAATTCTCCATCACAGCTGTCCTGTTAAAACCTAAGTAAGATCGTGAAGTCAAATCAAGCCACTCTTCAGCTCAAACTCTTAGCTGGCTTCCCTTTTCACTAAGGAAACGCTCATCTTCACAGTAGTCCCTGAGGTCCTACTCGATCAGGCCACCGTGACCTCCTGCTCCCTCCCTCTCTTTCACTCTGCTCCAGCCACCTGGTCTCCCTTCAGAACACACCAGATATGTTCCTGCCTAAGGAACATATGCTCATTCCTTAGCCTAGAATACTGCAGCCCAGATAACCTCGGGTTCCCCCTTCCTCCTTTATGTCACTTTTAAAAGATTCTCCATGCCCAGGGCATAGGCAAAGACACAGGATACATAAGCATTCTTTTTTTTTTTTTTTCAAAAGCAAATGTATGGTAACTTTACAGCAGAAAACAGTAGGCTAAAGTCACGGCTATTGTGGGACCTGGGTTTCCTGGTTCTTTCTTGGGTCACATGACTACTGTTCTGGAAGTGAGGAGCTCAAGGTTAGAATCAGCTCCAGTCTATGAGGTTCCCTTTTATGCCTGGTCACAAATCACACACTGCATTTTTCTGCTTGCTTGGTTTTTAAATAATTTATTGAGGTAAAATTCATATCACATAAAACTAACCATTTTAAAGTGAATAATTCAGTGGCATTTAGAACATTCATAGTGTTGTGCAACTGTCACTTCTATCCAGTTCCAAAACATTTCCATCACTCCAAAGTAAAACTCTTACTTGTTAAACACTTTCTCCCCCATCCTCCCCGCTCCCCAGCCCCTGGCTACCACCAGTCTGTGTTCTGTCTCTACAGATTTATCTGTTCTGGGTGTTTCATGTAAATGGAATCATATAACATGTGACCTTTGTGTCTGGCTTCTTTCACTTAGCATAATGTTTTGGAGGCTCGTCCACGTTGTAGCATGGATCACTACTTCACTCCTTTTTATGGCTGCATAGTATTCCATTGTACATATATACCACGATTTGTTTATCCATTCACTCGTTCACAGACATTTAGGCTGTTTCCACCTTTTAGCTATTATACATAGTGCTGCTATGAACATACACGTACAGGTTTTTGTTTGAACATCTGTTTTCACTTCTTTTGGGTATGTCCTGAGACTGGAATTGCAGGGTCACACAGTAATTCTATGTCTAACTTTTTGAGGAACTGCCAAACTGTCTTCCACAGCAGCCACACCATTATATATGCCCACCAGCAATGCACGAAGGTCCCAATTTGACCACATCCTCACCAACACTTGCTATTTTCTGCTTTTCCTTTTTTTTAATCTATAGCCTGCCTAGTGGGTGTGAAGTGGCATCTCCTTGTAGCTTTGACTTGCATTTCCACAGTGCCTAAAGATGCTGAATATCTTTTCATGTGCTTATTGGCCATTCGTACATCTTTGTTGAAGAAATATCTGTTTAAGTGCTTTGCCCGTTTTTTAATTGGGTTGTTTGATTATTTGTTGTTGAGTTTTAGGGCTTCTTTATATATTCCGGATACCAGACTCTTATCAGATATATGACTTGCAAATATTTTCTGCCATTCTATAGATTATCTTTTCACTTGCTTGATAAAATTCTTTGATGCACAAAACTTTTAATTTTGATGAAGTCTAACATTGATTTTTTTCTTTTGTTGCTTGTGTTTTTGGTGTCATAGTAAAGAATCCAGTCTCAAATCCAAGGTTGTGAAGATTTACCTCTATTTTTTTTCTAAGAGTTGTATGATTTTAATTCTTACATTTAGGTCATTGACCCATTTTGAGTTAATTTTTTTCCATGGTGTGAGTTTGTGGTCCAACTTCATTCTTTCACATGTGCATATCAGTCACTCCTGAACTATTTGTCAAAGAGGAAGATTTCCTTCCCATTGAATGGACTTGGCACCCTTGTCAAAATCAACTGGCCATAGATATATGGGATTATTTCTGAACTCTTGATTCTATTCCTTTGATCTATATGTCTATCTTTATGCCAGTGCCACACTGTTTTAATTACTTTATCTTTGTAGTAAGTTGAAGTGAGAAAGTCTGAGTCCTACAACTTTGTTCTTTTTCAAAATTCTATTGGTTTGTTGGGGCCCCTTGCAATTTCCTATGAATATGAGGATCAGCTTTTCCATTCCTGACAAGAAAGCCACTGGAATTTGGGTAGGGTTTGCATTGAGTGTGTAGATCATGTTAAGTCTTCCAATCCATGAACATAGAATGTCTTTCCGTTTATTTAGGTCTCCTTTTATTTCTTTCAACAATATTTTGTATTTTTCAGTGTACGAGTATTTGACCTCCTCAGTTAAATTTATTGCTAGGTATTTTATTCTTTTGGCTGCTATTATAAATGGAAATGTTTTTCTAATTTCTTTTTTGGATTTACATGAGCATTCTCAAATGCTGCGGGTGGAAGACAATTATATACAAGCTTTCTGAAGCCTAGTTTGGTAATATAACTAAAAATGTATGTACCTTATGACCCAAACTTTCCAAATTTAGGAATTTATTCTAAAAAGATAACAAGACATGAATATATTTATACAAAAATGTTCATTCTTCATTGTTTTGATTTTTAAAATTTGGAAACAACCTGAATGTCTATCAACAGGAACTAGTTAAATAATGATACATCCACCCAATGGAAGACTGTTATGGCCGTTTATAAAATGATGATGTAGAATTGTTTTATTAAAATGCAAAGATGTTCACAATATGTTATTGAGTTATTTTTAGTTAATGAAACAGCACGCACATCTCATTGAGGTAAAATTATCTATTTATAAACATACATACGCCTCCAAAGATCTAGTAAGATATTTGGCCAAATGTTAATAGTGTTTATCTTTGGGTGGTCATATTTGAAAGGGTTTTTTTAAGAGACATTTTTAAAACTTGAGATTTTGAAAACTGCTGTGATTTTGAGGGAGAGGACTCAATATGACAAAGATTGATTTCTTCTCAAATCTATAAATTTCATGCACTCCAATTCAAAATAACTGCGGGTTTTTTTTAAGTTCCTTGAAAAAAACAACTCTGTTTATCTAGAATAATCAGTGTACAATAGTAACAACAAAGACGTTTTAAAGGAAAAAAAGCGAGAGGAGGTTTTCCCTACCATATTCTAAATGTATTCTTGAGCTACAATGTGATATTGACCTTAGAACATGTTCATTTTGCTATAACATAGAGTTGGCTCTCAATAAGTGCCTATAGAATGAAAAAAGTGAATGAATAAATATCCCTAGTTATCAGAGACAGGCAACTTTGAACTATGACTATCAGTGACAAAAGAATTTAATAATAATATTCAGCATTGAGGCAGAAATGTAAAAAAGACACCAAGCAATGCTGATGGAGTATAAATTGGTACAACTTTTTTGGTCAGGCAAATTAGGTACATGTTTGCACAGAAATGTCAATTACAACACTTTATAACACATTTGGAAGCATCATTTTGTCCAGCTATAGAAAATCAACTAAATCAGTTATGGTACATCCATACAATGGAACACTATAATCCCATTAAAAATGATAATGTAGATATTTATTTCTTGATATGGCAAGATACTCATAATATACTATTAAGCGAATTTTTTTAAAAAACCATAAAATTGCAATCTTCTACTTAAGTACTTCTAAAGGGCCCTCTGATGGCCTGACACCGATGGGAGTTGGAGATGCAGGCTAGTCAGGGAGCCTATCCTCATGAGGCTTGCTGTCTAGCACTGAGGAAAGATGCCTGAATATTCTGGCAGGCAAATGCAGGCTACCGAGGAATGCCTGACAGGGGACCTAATTTCACGTGAAGGTTTGCTGAGGAAGGATGAGGAAGAGGTGTCCAGGCACAGTCAGAGCAGGGGCTCGGGGGAGGATGAAGATGACTGAAGTTGTTCTCAGAGGAGGTGGGAGAAGTAAGTCTAGGCAGGTCAGAAAGGCAGACCTTGGCAGAAGGGATTAAAAATTTTGATTTTATCCAAATACAATGGGGGAAGGCGATGAAGAAATTCAGGCAGAGGAGGAACGTGATCAGTCTGGTGTTTTCAAAAGAACGCTCTGGTTGTATTGTAGAGAAGAGAGTGAATGCTCAGAAACCAATATGTTTCCATTTTAAAAAGTATGTTATGTATATTATATATATCTATGCATGTAATAAATATATCTGTGTATTATATAGAGATATACACCAATGTATATTATACAAACATTTGTGTGTATTATATGTATTTATATTTAGATGTATATACATACACCTATGTATGTAATTTGTATGTGTGTATTATATACACCTATATGTTTTACACAAATATATCTATGTATTTAGATTTATATATCTATCTATATTTTATATACCTATGCATATAAATATATATCCATGTATATTATATACATACCTAAGTAATTTGTCAATATAGATATATCTACTTAATATATATTATACTTATATACTCAGGAGTATTATATATACCTATATATTATAGATACTATATATCTAAGTGTATATTTACACACTTACACATATTATACATATAGACCTATATAAATTATATTATTTAAAACTATGTGTATTACATGCCTGTGCATATTACATATAGACTATTTATATTATGCATATACCAATGTTATTATTTATAATCTATGTGTTTTTATTATACACTCATGCACCACATAACAGTGTTTCAGTCAATGATGAACCACATATATAACGGTGGCCCCATTAGATTAGTACCATATAGCCTAGGTGTGTAGGAGGCTATACCATCTAGGTGTGTGTAAGTACACTCTTTCATGTTCGTACAATGTCGAAATCACCTAAGGATGCATTTCTCAGAATATATCCCCAGCATTAAGAAACACATGACTGTATATATACACCAGTGCTATGTATATTATATTTGTATATCTGTGTAATACGTACACATATTACACATATACCAATATATAGTATACATATATACCTATGTATATCATGCATATATACCTATGGGTGTATGTACACACGTATACTATATGTAATATATATGTGTTTGCATATATGTATGTATACATGCATGGATACCTACATCAAAACATCAACAGTGGTTAAATTTTGGGTTGTGAAATTTATAGAAAATTACTTTTCCCACTTTTTGATTCTCTAAATTTTCTACTTTCTCCCACCCCCACCAGTGAACAGACATTGTACATTTATTAAAAAGAAGAAAGGAGAAGTTAAAGACTGTTGGTTGGAGGTGGACTCTGTACAGTTCAGGCTCCCCTTGGCCAGAACGCACCCTCAGCCCTACAACAGGATCCATCTCCTAGAGAGATCCCTCCCTGGGTGGGATCTCCCTTGCAGGGCTGCTGAGAGGGACCCCCAAGTTCCTGGAGGGAAGGTACTCTACCGGCAGCCTGGGTCCCCGGGAGGCAAGGCAGCCCCCAGAGTCACCGGAGTTAACGAAGTCACCCCAGGAGCCCCAGCATGCAGGCACAGCTGCAACTGGGAGCCAGGGGAATGGCTTGCCATGGAGACTGAACCCACGTCCTGAAATGCAGATGGGGAGCTCCTGAACCTCAAGTCCAGAGGAGAGAACAGCACTTCCAACCCCTGCTCTCTCCAGAGAACCAAGTTCTAGCTCTTGGGCTTACATATGGAGACAGAAGGGTCCTGGACAGGTCCAGAGCAAGAATGCAGCCCAGGGACAGCCCTGCCCCTGTGGGCACCTGGCAACTAGAAGCCCTAGAAAAGGAAGAGATTCTGTCCAGGTCTGAGAAAAGCAGAATTCTGTGTGCATATTTATTGCCCTCCTGGCAATTTCCAAATGCACTGTCAGTAGGAAACTGTTTCCCAACACTAAGACTAATCAAAAGCCTGTTCAAAAATGCATTATGCAGGTACCTAACATAACCCGATACATTAGTTTCTTATGGTTTTATATTCAATTCAACAAAAATTTGTCAAGCACCGGCTCCGCACGAGACACCATGCCAGGTGCAGCGGGAGCACAGGGCAGGTAGTACACAATCCCCGCTTGTTCCCAGCCCTCAGCTGCTCACATTCTGGGTGGGGCGGGGAGCTACTAACACAGACTGCATGACTCTAATAGAAGGACCACTGTGCTGAGGGCTCTTGAGGTACAGACAGCAAGACAGAAACACGGGAGGGAGTGATTACTTGGCTGGGGGATCAAGGATGGTTTAGAGTAGATCTAATTTTTCCAAGCACCACCTCTACTATCTTATTTCATCCTCATAGCAACCACGTGGGTTAAATATTATTAATGCCCCCATTTTACAGAGGAGAAATCTGAGGCTCAAAGAAGCTAAGTAGACTGTCCAATGGCACACTATCACTTGGGCTCTATGGATGATACCAGTGGTCTTTCCCCAGGCGTGTGTATATCATCAGAAGGAAGGAGCTTTCTCAAAATATGCATGCCCGTACCCCACAGCAGACCACTGAATGAGAGTCTCTAGCGGTGGGTCCTAGACGTGTGTTTTGAAAAAGCTCTCCGGGTGAATCTGATGTGCATCTTGATTTATACCACACTGTGAGAACTGGGGCAAAATTTCAGCACACGGGGGTGGGTAGGAAAAAAGCATTCCTGGTGAATGGAACTGAGCAAGCAAAAGTGCAGGGCTGTGAAAATGTGGGGCTTCTTCAAGAAATAGTAACTGACCCCAAGCAGAGGATCAAAGGAAAAGGGAGGCAGGGTCTGCCAATGCTCTTGGGGGCCTACCATACCACCAGTGCCCTCCCCGACTGCTCAAAACCCCCGCTCAGGCTCAGCCACGGCCTCAGGGAGGAGGCATGAGGTCTGTTTGCCCCATAACTGAAAGAAACCAGCTCTGTTCAGAGGAAGAGGAAGGCCTGCCGATGTTATTGAATACCTACTAATTGCCAAGCCTTGCACTGAGCCCTTTGTATACATTATCTCATTGATTCCTCCTGACAACTCTGGAAGTTATATATCGTCATTTGCATTGTTTAAAAGATTAATAAGGTTCGGACAGTAATTTGCCCAAGGTAACATGGTCAGTCAGTGACCTCAGCAGGATTCAACCTCATGTCTGTCTGACTTCAATGCTTGTGCTCTTACCACCTCTGGGACTGAGTGCTTCTGGAAGGTTGCCGAAAGGGGCTCAGAGAAGAGGAAGGTGAGGCTATGTGAGGAACAAGGGATCAATGGAGACTGTTCTTGAGGAAAGATTGAAGGCTGGGTTCCCTTAAAAGCAGAGCCTGAGGCAAGGATTTAGATGCAAGTAGTTTATTTGGGAGGCGATCACAGGAAGCACCAGGAGGGAGTAGGGAAGTGAGACAGGGAAGAGAAGGAAGCCAATAAAGGGTGCAGGTCACCTCTGTGTGCTCAGTTAGCAGAGCTCAGTCCCACAGGGGACCCTCTGGGCAACTCTGTGCAGCAGATATCAGAGCTGTCCCACTGAGGAGCAAGGAAGCTGGCATCTTTATGCTCTCATTGTTGAGGGCTGTTCCTGGAGCACTAACTTCTGCACTGCCATCCTACCCTTTTGAGGGCCAAACATATCCCATTGGCCAGAGAGCATCTTCAGGCAGAGAAACTACTGGAAGCATTTGGTACTGTCTGCAGGTGACCTCCAGGGCTGGCTGATGGGAAGTGTGTGGGACATCAATGGCATCTCCTGCAACGACTGTGTTTGATACTTAGGGACTGGAACAAAGCATCCTTTGAGAATTTAGAAAATAGGAAAATAAGATCTCTTTGAGTGAATCAAATTTAGAAAATTAACAGGAACTGCATCAAAAGAAGTGAGCAAGCAGATGGCCCCCAGACCTGAGGGTCGGGTCTATAATCTGATCAGATGTTACGGTCTCTAAGGAAGCGGCTATGGAGTGGAAGGGAGGCTGTCAACTGCAGGAGCACAGACCAAGTTGTCCCAGAAGCAGGGGTGACAGGGCCCACCCTATCCAGGGAATGGAACCCGTGGTCAGTGGATTGCAAGGACTTCCAGTCCTACTGGCCAGACCAGCCCTGTGAAAAGATGGACATATCTCAACCTGGTGTCCTTGAGTATCAAAGACTGTCTTCCCTGGTCTGAGAGCAGCCTCTCCCAGTACATTCCCATGTGAGTCTGGCCCCAGAGAGAAAACTCTCCTAATGGTGGTTTTTGACACCGGGGTCATAGCTCAGTATCCTGACCTTGGTTAATGTCAGTCTGTCCAACGGATGGCCCTGCTCCTCACACTGAAGTAAACAGGTGTCAACTCTGCATGGTCCAAGTCCAGACCCCAAGCTAACACTCGTTCTGAGTGGCCTCACAGGACACTGTCCTCCAGCCTTCTCCAGGCAACACCCCAGATTCAAACTATCCTAGCAATGTCTTTTGTTTTCTACTTTAGTTTCTGCAGTAAGCAATGTGAGGAGGCTTCAAGGAAAAGGTGTCTAGGAATCCAAGCTTTTGATCTTTGACAATCTTATGATGTCTCAGTCACTCACTCTTTGCTGAACATTCTCTCTGATTTGTGTGTATTTGTGTCTGTGTTTATCTGAACATTTCCACATGTGCATATCTGTATGCATTTGTATTTATGTAAAAGGATGTTTGTGTAAATATGTGCACGAGCAAACATGAGCTCTGTGGTCACTTACCAGGCACTGTCACTTACTAGTTCTGTGGTCTTGGGTGAGTCCTTAATAACCCCTTCCGAGCCTCAGTTTCCTCATTTGTAAAACGGGTATAATGTAGTGCCGACCTCACAGAATGGTTTGGGGGACAAAATGAGGTCATACTTGGAAAGCAGTTTGGTGTAAGCCTGAGGGAGTATTCAGTCAATGCTAGCACTTGACATTTCGGGTTATCACTTAAGGTGATTCTGTGCGTATATGTGTACACTGTGGCCCCTTAGGATTCCACTGATATTGATATTGATCTGTTTGTGACTTTTGCTCTATGAGTCCCATGTCATGTTGTGGTCACTAATGGAGTCAGTCACAAGGTCAAGGAAAGTCTAGTGAATGACCACAAAACCAGAATGATGTAATCTGAGGGACTGTTTGCCAGACACCAGGAGAAGGACAATCCAAGAGCCGGGATGGTGGACAGGGGGATGACCAAGTTGGGGAGAAGGGGGTCCCTGGATTCAATGCATAGGACAACATGAATCGGAATGTGATGCCAAATCCTCTTTCACAGAATGTTGCCAGGTAGACCAGAAGCCTCAGGCCAGCAGCATTTATGGGCACAAAACCTCAGCCTGTGTCCTGGGCAAACACAGATCGATGCTTTTCCCATTGGATTGCAGTTAGAAGGGAACAAAGCCCCACCCACCCCTGTCCAAACATGTGTAAGAGAAGAGATTTCAGAAAGACATCTCTCCTTTCTACCACACAGTGGGTCTCTGGATTTGACTGTTTATCTCCAGTCTCAGGGCCTAAGAAGATTATTCTGATAAAGTGGAATGAATCTTGCAGCAGAAGGGGAGCTAGCAATAGCCCTGCTGATTTATCACCCTTTTCAACCCAGTTGGGTTCCAAGAGAATAAATCTTGCTTGCCTCTGGCTAGGTACCCGCAATCATGCCACGGACCGTGACTTTCATATCCCATTAACTCTGAATTACTCAGTCTGGGGCTGAGCTGAGAGGTAATTTAAAATGGCAAAAGGGGAAAAATGTTCTGATTTAGATCCGATAGAGACTGGATTAAGTCCTCCCATTTTTCGGGGCTTAAATGTGAGCTTTATGGAGGGGAGCACCTGCGGGTTGGATTGGATTCCCGTGAAGGACCTGAGCCAGCCACAGATTAAATGAAAGGACCTGGGCCAAACACATGTTCCAAAGGTCTGGAAGCTCCACCCTGTTCTCAACCACAAGGCAAGAGCTGAGTTTCTCAGGGGATTCAGTCCATTAAAAATCACCATTCTCTAGAGCATAAATTATGACAAACTTTTAGGGCAGCAATTGGGCAGTACTCATCAAAACGAAAAAAGCTCATACCCTCTGACCAGACATTTCACTACAGAAACACTTGGCCTTGTTCAAGGGGATGTTCATTGCAGCCTTATTTGTAATGCTGAAAAATCAGAGACAAACAAAATGGTCCATCAACAGGGCAATGCCTTAAGAAAGGATGGTGCACCCTTTCTATAAGAAAATAAGCACCCAGATAAAAGCACAATTTAAAAGTGTCATGTATAATATGACAGCACTGTATCTTTTATGTTTGAAGCATGCTTTAACTAATGCAAATGTTTTAGGACATATTTCTCACTTGGGCTACATTTAGGGGTAATCCTAAGAGTTAGCATAGAGATTATAAATGTAATTGACTTTATAGGGTCTATTTCTTGTTTATTTTTGTTACAAATTCTTGACAAATTAATGTGTAATGCAGGATGAATGAATGATTAAAAGAACTTTTATTATTAGAAAAAAAAAAAGAAAAGCAGCACCCATTAAAGAGAATGATGTAGAAGGATGTCCATGATATTATAGAGTAAAAATAAATAAATTAATAAGCAAAGTACAGAATAGTTTCATGTAAAATGTGCTCCTGTTTAAAAAGAAAAAAAAACACTATTTGGACATTAAATTGAAACCACTGGGGTTTTTTTCCTCCATCCTCACTGTCTTAATATGAAAAGTCTGCTTCTTTATCAGAAATCATGCAGGTTCTGCAGTTTGAGCCACTTTCAACATCCCGAAATAAATTCACACCTGACTCGACCTGATATTTCAGTCTCTCTGTTCAGGCCTTATTGCCAGGACCACTTCTGGTGCCCCGCTAACATGCTCGGACT
This sequence comes from Equus caballus, assembly GCF_041296265.1. Classification (NCBI taxonomy): domain Eukaryota; kingdom Metazoa; phylum Chordata; class Mammalia; order Perissodactyla; family Equidae; genus Equus; species Equus caballus. Next base: position 32,627,616 of record NC_091705.1, on the reverse strand, counting down.
GCCACACAGACCACTGGGCCGGAGGAAAGAAGAGAAGGCTTTTCTCAGAAGGAATCTGCCTGGTTCTCATCTTTTGAGCGGACACAGAGAGCCGTGCTCTCTTGGCATTGAATCACCTGCCACAGTTGCAGAGGTAAGCTCTCAGGCTTCCCCACACCCATGGGCCTATGCTAGATGAGCGTGTGGCAGGCCTGCTGAGAGTGTGGGAGGGAACAGGCATGGCATTTGTTGCTTTTTAAGAGTAAAAAGCCCTTAGCCTAACATTCAAGGCCGCTGGCAGTCTGGTCCTGCATTAGTCAGGACAAAATAAGATATGCTATAGTAACATATAACCCAAAAATCTCAGTGGCTTAATCTGACAAAGATCATTTTGCTCATAAAAAGTCTAGTGCTGGTTAGGTGGCCCTCTTCCATGCAGTGACTCAGAGATCCAGGCTGTTACATTCTGTCTCTGCTATCTTGACACGTGGCCTCCAGTGTCACTGCAACAGGAAAAGCAAGAAGTGGGGGAGGCATATGTGTTCTTAACTGCCTCAGCCCAGAAGTCACTCCCACTAGTCCATTGGTCAGAATTGTCACATGGCTCCAAGAGCCTGGAAAATAGAGACTTCTTATGTCCCAGGAAAAAGAAAGTGTGTACTCATCACCTTGTCTCCACTCCAGTCCTCACATACCTTTCCAACTTTATCTCACACACACATCCTCGCTCATCTATGATGCTCAGCCTCCTCCACTCTGATATCCCCTCCAAGGAAGGAAGACCAGATTCCAGCCTCCAGACAGATGGGATGCTACACATGCCTAGTTTCCTGCCTCTATGCTTTTGCTAGTGCTATTCATTCACTCATCCATTCATTGAGCAAACATTTATTGGGCATCCAAGCACTGGGCTAAGTCTTGAGGAAAGAGTACTGAGCAAGACAAATACAGTCTCTATCCTCACGAGGCTTACAGTCCAAGACCCATTTCTACCATGTCCGCCACCTAAACTCTACTGGGCTCTGCTCAGCTACTGTCCCTCCTCTCCTCACCTCTAAGACGTTCGGAGGATTCGCTGAGCTAATGCATGGAAAGGTCATAACCCAGTGCCTGGCACAAGGCAAATACTCAACAAACATGAGTTGCTAGTAACAGCAGGCACCTCATTTCAATTGGAACCCCGAGACATTGCTCTGTACATTCCCGCGTCTATTCTTACCATTCCACCACACCCAACCCCTCTTCCTCACTTTCTCACAGAAGAGGACGCTGTCTGTAAATGAAGCATAAGGCAACCAACAGATTGAACAGGGGCTGAAGCTGCTCACGCCATTCTTGCAAGTTTTTCCTTTGGGCGTTGAGAGAAAACTGGTCTCTATTAGTATGGGGAGATCTGAGGCTCCTTGAGGATTTCGGGGACCCTATGCCAAACGCATGGACACAACTAGTCAAGAATGAAGAATGAGAAGTACCGTTAGCCCTTATGGACTCACTTCCTGCAGATCTCTGCTCAGATGTCACCCCCCAGAGAGGCCTTCCCAGACCACCGCGTATAAAAACAGCATCTCCATCATTCTCTATTCCTGTGCCCCGCTTCCTTTTCCCTCAAGCCATTTATCACAACAATAAACAATAGGTCTGTTCAAGATTTCAGAGCCCCTCAGCCTGGCGAGTGTGCCGTTGCCGTATCACCAAGGGCACGGAGTCTGAATCTGTGTCTGGGGTTCCTGGAGGACAGAGAATGGGTGGGGTTATCCTTTGCACCCTGCCTGGTACCTAGCTCAGAGTCTGGAAACATTCATGCTTCCTAAATATGCTTCTTGATGGAATGAATTTTACCAAACAGGATGGCAGGGAGATCATTAAGAAGTATGTTTCTGCACCTTAAGTTTTTTAATCATGTTAAACTTCAGGATTTCTCTAGGGGCTTGTTTATAAACAAAATTAGAGTCACCCAAGATTGAGCTATTCTTCATGGTCGGTTGGTTATTACTGGGAATTTAAAAACACTTATTTGGATTATTTGGATAATATCCAGGTCATTTGGAGTCGGCATCTTCTAAAAGTTGGACCCATTACAGATTTAACACCCACGCTGGGCTCCAGGCACAAAAGTCGCAATACGGTTCATTTCCTAGAACATCCGATGAAAGGACAATTCCTTCCCCATCCCCTAAATATAGCCTTTCTCTAAACAAAATATTCAATACATAGCATGAGATTGTATTTGTGTCCCAACATGGGTTTCTGTTCACACACCTCATGCTGCTTTTTAAAAATCAGATAGATTGGTTAAATCCTTTTAAGAAAATTAGACAAGCAAAGATGGCATTAGTTCTGGAAACCCGTCACATACATAATAGAAGCATAGTAATTATTTTTAAACCCATTCTTTTTTATAATGCTTGTCAGTTCTGGGTGTTAGCTCAAACAGCCAGAACTACGAACTTCTTTAGGAGATGCCCTTAGTCTCAAAGATAATATAACTCATCACAAAATTTGCTGGTGGTTTTTCATCTTCCATTCAATTCACTTGTCAGTTATATATAGGATGCCCATATAATTTACTGCCTAAAGAAGACTCTTAGGAGAATGAAAAGGGCTCTATTAATATGAATAATGATGCAGCACAACAAACTGGACACACAGTCACCCTAGCTTTATATTTGATGAGCTCCTTTTATGAGTAAGGTACTGAGCCAGACTCGGTAGGGTAAGTGTGCTCAAGTCTTGGGAGTTAAGCATGGAATGAAAAGTTGGAGTTAGATCAGGGATCAGTAAACTATTTCTTAAAGGGCTCCAGATAGTAAGTATTTAAGCTTTGCAGACCAAGAGGCCAAACTGAGGATATTATATAGGCACTATTTGACCATTTAAAAATGCAAAAACTATTCTTAGCAGTTGACTGGATTTGGCCCGTGGACTGAAGTTTCCCGACCTCTGAGCTGGGGCATTATGGATATTGAATACTGAGCTAAGAAGTTTGGACATAATTTTGTGGCCAGTAGTTTCCAGGAGTATTTTCATTTTAGGAGTAGAAATATGTCCTCAAATGAAAGCATATATGGAAGCCCAATATGCAGGCAAAACAGATAAAAATGGGTCTGCTCTGTTTGAAATGAGAATGAGATGCAGCGAGCACAGCCTCCCTCACCCCCAGTGGTACACCCAGAGCCCCCGAGGGGTCCTGCTGATCACAATTTAGAAACCACAGGGGCCAGCCCTGAGGCGTAGTGGTTAAGGTCGCGTGCTCTGCTTCAGCAGCCGGAGGCTCGCTGGTTCAGATCCCAGGTGCAGACCTACACACAGCTTGTCAGGCCATGCTGTGGCAGGCATCCCACATAAAATAGAAGAAGATGGGCATGGATACTAGCTCCAGGGCCAATCTTCTTCAGCAAAAAGAGGAGGATGTGAGCTCAGGGCTAATCTTCCTCGGGAAAAAAAAAAAAAAAACAGCCACAGTCAGTGGGTTGCTCTGAAAGACTTCTGAGGAGAGGGGAGAAGTGGTCTCCACTGTGTTTTGCAGCAGTTATTCTGGGCACAGAATGCTTGGAAGGCATAGGGCAGAGGAGGGTCTGGCCTGGGAAAGCACGGATTAAGTGATGTTTCTGAAGCAGACATCAGGGACACAGATGTGAGTCTTGAGGGGGACTCAAGATGTGGGTCTTGAGAGATCCAGGCAGGTCCAGGCACAGAGCATGGGTGACCTGTGCAGCCTGATAGGGCCCTGTGCACAGAAGCTCCCACACTCGGTTTAATGGTCTGCTGCCACCATCTTGAAATTCTTAATAATTTTTTAACCAAGACCCTACATTTTCGTTTGCACTGGGCCCCACAAATTATGCAGCAGGTCCTGCCTCCGGGGATGACTCGTAAGAACCCGAGCACGTGTGTCTGCACCTTCTGCCCACTGTCCTGGCCAGGGACACTCTACATAATCCTTGCTGGCAAACACTCTTTATAAAAAGCCTAGCATTTCACAGCTCTTTCTCCAAGTCTCAGATCATCCCTCCCACAGGATGCTTCGGCCCCCTCGCAAGCCCTCAGGAATGCCCGCCGATCCTCCCTCTGGCTTCTGCATCCTGGAAACGCCTGGCATAGCTGATCAGCCCCAATTCCAAATCACTGCGGTACCGACTCAAGTCAAATCCTTACTTGCCACCTGGTGCCTGGGGGGAATGTCACTGACCAGCAGCTGCCTCCTGCTGACCTGCAGTCCACAGACGTGAAGTCCTAGGGGTCACCTTGCGTTGGCTCCACCAGAAGCAGACACTGAGATAAGGGTTAAGGTACAATCAGTGTATTTGTGATATGATGGCAGGACACCTCAGGAGGAAGTGAGGAAATGAGACAGGGATGAGGAGACAGCCTATAGGGTGTGGGTTACCATGGTGGCCAAATGGAGGACTCTCTAGAGACTACGATTATGCCTGAGGATTTTCCCCTGATGGGCCAGCAGCCAGGATATTTATCTCCAACTACCACGTCTCATTGGTTTAGTTGGGGTCCCCAGAAATTCCAGCTGCACCACAGGCAGGCCAAATATCCTCTGTGAGCAGAGATTGCCCTCAGGCAGAGAGAGACATGAAGCTGCCACCATCTACCATCGTCATGCTCAGAAAAAGAAGCCAAACGCATATTGTACGATTCCATTTATGTGAAATTCCAGAGCAGGCAAATCTGCAGAGTCAGAAATAGATTAACAGTTGCCTTGGGCAGGGGAAGCAGAAGGGGGAAAATGAGGAGGAATTAATAAAGGATATAGGATTTCTTTTTGGGGTGGTGAAAACATTCTAAAATTGATTGTGGTGATGGTTACACAACTTGAAAAATATACCTAAAACATAGAATTGTGCACTTTAAATAGGTGAATTTTGTGGTATGCGGTTTATTTCTCAATGAGGTGATTATTAATAAAACATAACATGGGGGGCCGGCCCCATGGCATAGTGGTTAAGTTCAGTGCACTCCACTTCAGCGGCCCGGGTTCATGGATTTGGATCCCAGGCATGGACCTACAGGACTCATCAGCCATGCTGCGGCAGTGACCCACATCCAAACTAGAGGACGATTGGCACAGATGTTAGCTCAGGGCCAATCTTCCTTAGGAAAACAACAACAGCAACAAAAACCCACCCCATAACATGAAATTCTAATATCAATAAACAAATTGACAAAATCACTGTCCTCTTGGAGCTTCCATTCTGGTGAGGAGGACAATGAATAGTAAATGTGATAAATAAATTATACCGTACGCTGTTGTGGAAAGTGATCAGTGCTGTGGGAAAAAATAAACAGAGTAAAGACATAAGGAAACTGGGGTGGCTTGGAAAGCCATAGTTTTAAATACTGGGGTGACATTTGGGCAAAGGCTGGAAGGAGCTGGCCAAATAGATGTCCGATGAAAGAACATTCCAGGGAGAGGGCACAGCTGGTGCAAAGGCCCGGAGGCAGGCATACGCTGGCACGTGGGAGGAATTGCTCCAGACAAGCTGGAACTGGAACAGCATGAGAGAGAAGGGAATGAGGTCAGAGGGAGGGTGATGAGGTCAGAGAGGAAATGGGGGTCCTTGTAGGGCCCTATAAAGCCAAGTGAGTGCAGAGCCTCGTGACTGCTCAGGTCGGATGTGCAGCTTCAAAGGGCAGCCTGGTAACCTGATGGGATAAATAAGAGCTTGTCGCTCCCCTCTCAGTGGCTCACCCAGCTGGAGCCCAGGGCTCTTGCTACCTTGCCCTGAGCAGAGGAACCAGGTGGCCCAAGTCCATGCAGGCAAAGGAGTGGGGCGTATCGTGGGGATTTGCCGAGCTTCAGCCCCGAAAAGCAAAAATGAGCGGTTGGGAAGCAGCAGGCTGACGGGAAACTGCAATTTCACCGTCTAATAACACAGCATGTTTGCGATTTTCAGGTTCCAATTTTTGTATCGTCATGGTCAATTACAGGTCACAAATGACTTCCAAAGTGGGCTGCCCAGGGAGGCAGTTGTGCAAATCCATTTTCCGTAGCCTTCCCACTCTGGAGCTGCTCAGAGTATACGGAGCCAGAGTGAGGGGGAGGGAACCCCTGCGTGGGGGGAATGAAATGAAACCACCTGGGGCCCCAGCTGGTGTTTCCACCCCTGCTTTGCCATGTACCTGCTGTGTGACCTTGGCCCAGTCACCTCACCTCTCTGAGCCTTTTCCTCACAGAAATGACTAGACCTGACTTACTTCACAGGGATGCTGTGGGACATCCCATCGAGGGGCACAGTGGGAAACACCAAACACCAGACCCAACCACGTGCCAGTCCTGCGTGAGCTCCTTCATTCCTTTTAACAGCTTTATTGAGATATAATTTATATACCATAAAATGCACTCATTCTAAGTGTTCAATTTAATAATTTCTAGTGAATTTATAGAGTTGTGCAACCATCACCACCATCCGATTTTAGAATATTTCCATCACCCCAAAAAGATATCTCCAGAGCAATCCTTTGACGTTAGAGTTCCATACATAACCTCAATGCTATATAAAAACAAAAGAGGAAAATAGCGATTTATGAGGTCGAATCACATGAAATCACCATTTTTATAGGTTAAAAAGCCCAAATATAGGCAATTTCACATAGTTTAACTTTTGTAAAAAAAAAAAAAAGAACATCTACAAACATAGTACTATGAAATTACATACTAACTCATATACTTTATGTGATTGCCTATGAATTGTCTATGTCATGAATTATGCTATGTTATTATACAGAAAACTATGTAGGTTGGACTTTGTGGGTGATTTAAGGGATCTGGGATTTTTCAAGGGAGAAATTTTGACTATACTCAAGTTTTCACCTTAGGCGCTGTCTTTAGAAATGAAACTTCACAGGGATTGCCCACTTCTGAGCCAGCTCAAGCTAGGATCTGCAATTTGCAGTTGAGAAAAATGAAGCTTAGAAAGCTTGAGTGACCTATTCATGCACTGCCAACTACATCATACTGTCTCAAGAAATGTGAATAAAACCTCGTATCTATAGCATAAAAGGATGACGGTTTGTACCTTCTTTTTTATTATTTTGTATGCTTACTTTTTCAGGAGGGAAGGTCTCTATTCCCCACTAGAGTCTGAGATCCGTGAAGAGAGATGCCAGGTCTTCTTCTCACCTCTATCTCCCAGCACTTAGCTGTACAGCTCTTGGTATATAGTACATGCTCAATAAATACTAAATAAATGAAATAAATTTGATGGGGAGGAAAGACTCTGATTTATATACGTAAACACCACATACACACACACAAACACAGCCTGGCATCATTGTAGACACCAGGCCGTCTGCATCTCCTGCATGGCCAAGCCTTTTTCTGCTTGAGGAGAACACAGGACAGTCTGCCTTCCAGCACCAAAGTCAGAGTTTCCAATCCCAGACCTATGGAGGAAAATGAAGGCGGAGAGAAGAGGCAGGACAAAGAGCACCACTCCTCACCAGATGCCTGCCATCTTTAAATGGTGGGAGGCCAGAGCCCAGGCCCGGGAAGGGTCCAGAGGGAAGCTGCCCAGAGAAGCAGGCAGACGAGATGCTGGAGCTCTTACAAATGCCCTGGGTTGGGCTTTGCAGGGCTTGCAGGCAAGAGAGAGCTATGTGGATATGGGGTGGGGGGGGGGGGGGCTCGGGGTACAAGAGGGGGTGGGCAGTGCTGTTGCTCAAGGCTCAGGCTGGTTTATACAATCTGACAGGGAAAGGATGCTACAGTCCCCCTGCCAGCTTCTTCTCTAGCTCCCCCAAAGGGAAGCAGTGTCACCAGTCTAACTGATCAAAACCTAAGACATTGATTGAACAGGGGTTCTAATGGGTAAAACGTGTGGGGTGTGCGATTGTTTCCTTCCTGTTTCCAAGTGGGAGGCAGGCCCAGCTTCAGCTAGACTTCTGCACTGGTAGGTATTAGTCAGCATCTCCTGCCTCATAAAGCAGTTCCGCATCCCCCATCGGGTGTCTGCTGCTAGCACGTAACTCCCCCAGGAAGCCCATCGGACAGAGAGAGGTGACGGGCTTCTCTAGGTTCACCAAACTATTGAAAATCCTGGCGAATCTCCAGCCTGTCTACGATACCCAACTATCGGTTCTCAGGAAGATGAGCACAGAGACTCAGGAATCCCTCCTGAGCCTAGAGAAAGGTCTGAAATGATACACACCCGCAGGGGAGGCACAGTCATCTCCGGAGGGTGGGACGCATGAGAGGAAGGTGAAGGGGCTTCCAGTTTTTATATATACTTTCCTCTCGGTTCCATTTTTTACAATAAGCATGTGACGCTTTCTAATTAAAAACAATAATAATCAGAGGGGTTAGGAAGTGGCATTGAATGACATAAATCCAAGTTTAAAAGTCAGCGACATGACACCTAGAGTGAACCTAATGTAAACTATGCACTTTGGGTGATGGTGACGCATCAGCGGAGGATCATCGGTTGTAACGAATGTACCACTCTGGTGGGGGATGCTGACGATGGGGGAAGCCAAGCGTGTGGGGGCTGGGGGCTTACGGGAAATCTCTGTACCTTCTTCTCAAATAAAACTGTTCCTAAAAAAATAAGCTTTAAAAAAATGTAACCATTTAAAAAATTTACAACATTATGTCCCAAATAACTGTATAATAATTATGAAGATCATATGCATCTACCTGTTTGAGAAAACAGGAAGAGTCTTTTTTTTATTTCTTTTTTTAAAGAAATTTGATTGAGATCATAATGGTTTGTAACATTGTGTAATTTCAGGTGTACGTTACTATTTATCAATTTCTGAATACACTTCATCGTGCTTACCCCCAGTAGTCTAATTTTTATCCATCACCATATGTACGTGCCCCTTTACCCCTTTTGCCCACTCCCCAACTCCCTTCCCCTCTGGTAACCACTAATCTGTTCTCTTTATCCATGTATTTGTTTTCTTCCACATATGAGTGAATTCATGCATTATTTGTCTTTCTCTGTCTAGTTTATTTCGCTTAACATCATACCCTCAAGGTCCATCATGTTTTTGCAAATGGGACGATTTTGTCTTTTTTTATGGCAATTAGTATTCCACTGTATATTTATACCACATCTTCTCTTTATCCAATCATCAGTTGATGGGCACTTAGGTTGCTTCCAAGTCTTGGCTATTGTGAATAATGCTGCAATGAACATAGGGATGCATGAGTCCCTTTGTTTTGTTGATTTCAAGTTCTCTGGATAAATACCCAGTAGTGGGATAGCTGGATCATGTGGTATTTCTATTTTCAATTTTTTGAGAAATCTCCAGACTATTTTCCATAGTGGCTGCACCAACAGAAAGATTCTTAACTTCCTATACACCGCTGATAATTCAGATTCATTGACAATTAACCTCTCAAGGCCTCAATTTTCTCATCCATAAAATGGACATATAATAATGCCTGTCTCACAGATTTGTGAGCCTTCCTGTGACAATGCATAGGAAAGTGTTCCTAAGATGCAAAGTAATATAACGCATGTCTTCATGGAGAGCATTTCTGGCATCGTCTAGGAAACTGGCCGATTTTAATCAGTTGGCCTGTTTTTAAAAACAATATGACTGTTAGCAAGACTTATTTATTGGACAAATGAAGCACTTCCAGAGGTTCCTACAACGACAGTTGAGGATACCCTATGTCATTTTATGCTCAGTGTCTGGTACACAGCACAGTTCTGCACAGAGAAAGCACTCAGTAGTATACATTTGTTGACTAAGCACTTATTATGTAAGTACTAGAGAGAATTCATCATTTTCGCAGATGGAGAAACTGATGCTTAAAGAGAAAATGGAAGAGCAGCTTTACTGATGTCAAAGCCATTTTCAACCAAACTCTGCCCTGTTTCTATGGATTAAAGGAGAGAAGAGAAGGAGGGAGTACAGGAGAAAGACTTGTAGGGAGGAGAGAGGATAAAGGGAAAAAAGAAGGAAGAAGCTACCAGAATCCGGGTGATTAGTTCCTGTTTGAATGAAGTTGCAGAAAAAAATGTTATTTCAGTGGATCAATGTGTGTGCTGCCTACTGTCAGGATATGAGCATTCCGTACTTTTCTGTTTCTCCATCTGCCATGGCAACCAGAAAACTTAGAATCAGATTCATTGCTTGAGTGACAATGAGCTCCAGAGTTGGAAACACCTCCTCCTGCTTCCCTCCCAGAGAAGCTGTTTTCTGATTTATGTTTCTCTCTGGCCCGTGGAACACCCAATCCCCGCCCTAAACCTGAAGCCGCCTGGAGGAATTTTCATGTATTGTATTAATTGGCCTGTTCTTCGATTCCTTATCTCTAGCCCTACACTGATCTTGGGAGTAATATCAACTGTAATTAGGCTTCATAAGGATAATGGTTTCATTAAAGCTTCTTGAATGGGTTCGGACGTGTACAAGGAAAGGTGTTATACAGCTCAGTCAAACACTTCATCACCTTGTGATAATTGGAGTTCCTGAATTACAGTAGCAGAGCAACCAGAGGTCATTTCCTGTTTGGCCAAAGCCATCTGGCCTCCCCCAGGCCTCCAATTATCATATTTCTTCTTGGAATCACGTCTCCCTTCCACTCCGAAGCTGCTACAAACTAAGCTGTTACAGTGGACTGCACTTGCACAGGAGCCGTGAAGTTCTAATTTTCTCATTACACAATCTCATCCGTCAGCTATTTACTGGCAAGCAGGCCCTGGTCTTTCGTGCAGGTGATAAATAGGCATGAACAACCTAGTGAGCAGAGAGGCAAATAAACACTTAAAAATGATCAGGTCCCAAGAATCTTCTATCAGATATTGTTATGGGTCAGAGAAAACCAGAGCAAACCACAAAAGGAAACATGGAGGAGAGGCTAAACCAAAACTCACTCTCTTTTGCTCAAAATCACGATGACAGCAATAAGCAATTTCTTCTGCTACACGGAGAGTCCCAGACGGTTCTTTCAACAGTGCTGTCAAACGCAGCAAAATAAGTTGATACCTTAACAAGAGCTACCATTTATTGAGCACTTAGTAGGTGTGCTACAGTGTGGGAAGGCTTTAAAATACATTGACCCCATCCAAAATCAGGAGAACTATTTCTACTATGCACACTCACTCATTCACTCATTCTGATTTAATGAGATTACAACATACCTGGCATAATTATTACGTAAGTATTAGCTACCAGCTTCTATTCATTCATATGAATGACTCAATGCCGACTCTGAGCCAGGCGCCATGACACACATCAAAGGTGCAATTGTGAATGAGAGAGACACAAGTGGCTTCCAGTTAGGGACTGAATGTTTGCATCCCCCCAAAATTCACATGTGGAAGCCCATCCCCAACATGAAGATATTTGAGGTGAGGGTCTCCGGGAGGCGATTAGGTCATGAGGGTGGAGCCCTCACGAACGGGATTAGTGACATTATAAAAGAGACCCCAGAGAGTTCCCTCACCCCCTCAGCAATGTGAGGACACAGCAAGAGAACAGCCATCTCTGAACCAGGAAGTGGGCTCTCACCAGACGCCAAATTTGCCAGTGCCTTGATCTTGGACTTTCCAGCCTCCAGAACTGTGAGAGATAAATGTTTGTTGTTTAAGTCACCCAGTCTGTGGTATTGTTGTTATAGCAGCCCAAAGGGACTAGGAATCTTACAGTCTAGTAGGATCTAGATACTGTATAAATCACCCTACAAATATTGGCAGTATCGCCATTGCAACGAATGTAATGAAGAGTCGGTACAGGTGCCACAAGAAGGTAGAACTGGGGACCTGACCCAGTCTGGTGTGAGAGGAGGGGTCAGTGGAGGTCTCCCTGAGGAAGTGTTCTTGAGATTAAGACTCGGAAGTTAGCCGGGTGAAGAGGAAGAGGAAGACTATATCAGAAACAGGGAACAGCATGTATGGAGGCTCTTATGCAGGAAGGAGCTTGGTGTAACAGACAAGGAAAAGGACGCCGTGGCTAGAACTTAAGGAGCTCTGCTGGGGAGACGGGGGCTACACACGATCATATGGACATGTAGGGGATGGTAAGGGTGTGAATTTTATCCTCTGAGCAATGGGCAGCCATCGAAGGACTTAAACAGGGATTGGCTCTTCCTGACCTATTGTCATGATTTGTATGACTTCTGGATGGATTGACCAATAGCCAATGCATCCAGAAATGTTTATTTAGAACACAGTACAGTCGTCCCTCAGTATCCGCTGGTGCCATGTCACAGATTCAAGCAACCACAGATGGGGTACTATGTTTATGATACCGAGGGCAGGTAAGGGATTGAGCATCCCCAGATTTTGGTATCCACAGAGGGTCCTGGAACCAATCCCTGCAGATACCGAGGGACAAATGTATATGAAAACCATTTATGCTACGATAGGAAAAGCGTAAGAAATCTCACCATTTGCTGAATTATTTAAAAAGAAGAGTTTGGCCAGAGCATAAGGTTCAACAGAGAATTGGAGGAGGATAAAGTTGGAAGACTTGCAACTTAAAATGCTAAAACAGGGTCTGGCTCGCTGGCATAGTGGTTAAGTTTGTGTGCCCCACTTTGGTGGCCCGGGGTTTGCCAGTTGGGGTCCCAGGTGTGGACCTACACACCACTCATCAAGCTATGCTGTGGTGGCCTCCCACATGCAAAACAGAGGAAGATTGGCACAGATGTTAGCTCAGGGCCAATCTTCCTCACCAAAAAAAAAAAAGAAGAAAAAAAGCTAAAACAAGGGCCTTAGACTTTTTTCTTTGAGAGAGAGAAGAAAGGCGGGGCAGAGGGCAGGGAGAACCTAACCTTCATTGATTGTCTCTCATCTGCCGGGCACTGTGCTGGATATTTTATACATGGATTATCTCATTTGATAATTAAAACTCTCAGAAATTAATTTAATTTGTACTTCTCTGCTCAATCACCCTCACATCATCAAACTTTTCCGTTTTGAATTCTGAGGCCTAGAGACACTCAAGAAATTGTCCAGGGAACCCTCATCCATTGCTGGTGGGAATGAAAACTGGTACAGCCACTTTGGAAAACAGTATGGAGATTTCTCAAAAAACTTAACATAGAAATACCATACAATCCAGCTATCCCACTACTGGGTATCTATCCAAACAACTTGAAATCAACAAAAGAAAGAGACTTATGCATCCCTATGTTCATTGCAGCATTATTCACAATAGCCTAGATGTGGGAGCAACACAGGTGCCCAATGTCTGATGATTGGATAAAGAAGATATGGTGTATATATATATACACACACACAATGGTATACTACTCAGCCATAAAAAAGACATAATCATCCCATTCACAACCACATGGGCAGTCCTTGAGGGCATCAGGTTAATCGAAATAAGCCAGACAGAGAAAGACAAAGACTATATGATTTTACTCATATGTGGAATATAAACAAACTTGCAGATAAAGAGAACAAGTTAGTGGTTACCAGGGGCAGAGGGGTGTGAGGGTGGGCACAAGGGGTGCACATTTATATGATGTAAAGACCAAGTAAAAATTCAGTAACAAAATTTTTAACACATGGAGGAAAAGAGACAAAATTCCTACTGAAAAAAATATTCATTGATGCAGATTATAAATACTGGAACTTTACTCAAGACTTTGGAGAAAAGGACGACAAAAATTATAAGAAAGAAGATAATAGAAATAGAGGACAGAAAATGGCAATGCAACATATAAATAACATTTTTTTTCTAAGAGAGACCAGAACAGAAGCAATGATAAGGAAAAAAAAGCAGTATGCTTTCCCAAACTGGATATAGTCTTGTGCCACATAATATTTCAGTCAATGATCGACTGCATATATGATGGCGATCCCATAGGATCAGTACCATATAGCCTAGGTGTGTAGTAGGCTACGCCACCGAGGTTTGTGTAAGTACACGCTATGATGTTCACACAACAATGAAATCATCTAATGACACATTTCTCGGAACGTATCCTATCATTAAACGACACGTGACTGTGAATAACCTGTTAGAAGATTATAAGGATATCTACATTTCAGATATCTGATTTCAAAAATCAGGTGAAAAGAAAAGAATACCTACACACAGTTTGGGAGAGTTTGTGATCCAAGAATTTTAGACCCAGAAAAGTGATCTTTTTTTGTGTAGAGGCCGGAGGAAAACATTCTGAACGAAGGACTTATCAAATGTGCCACCATATATTCTTTGGGAATTAAAAAGCAACTTGAAGTGAACACCAACTAGTCAGGACATGATACAAAGCTAACAGCTCAAATTTGGGGAAATCAAAGCATAAAAGGGCCTGGTGAGTTTTACAACCAGTTAAAAAGAAGAAATGTCTAAATGATACTTGCAAATTTGTTTATAAAATAATGCAAACGTCAAAAATTATCCTTAAAAAAGAATAACGTGATGCAACACACCAGATCATGTTCCTAAAACCCAAGAAGTTGAGGATAAGAGAATAAAAACATGTTCACACTGTGCATTACGTAGACAACACTCGAAAATATAATTTCATGTTTGGTTATAAAAATTAGAAAACCATCAGTGAAAGAATGTTTTTGAAACTTAATAAAAACCACTACTCTAATTAAAATACATCTTCCCAAATAACATTTTAAAAGTGTAAACTCAATATAATTTCACAGTAAAACATAATACGCAGAAAAACAACAGGAAGCATAAAAATTAAAAGCATAAAACTAAACTAAGGAAGTACTATCAAATGGTTTAAACAGTAAATGCCAATGTGTTAAATTCCACTATTAACAGACAAAAATTCCCAAATTAAGTCAAAGTCAAAATCCAATTATAGAGTTTTCAAGAGACACAAAGAAGTGCCTTTTTACATTAAGCATAGAAAGGGTAAACGTGTATTAGGCGAATGCAAATTCTAAAAGCATAAGTATAACATTCACATCAGATAAAGTAAATTCAAGGCACAAAAACATATTAAACAGGACAGTAAAGATTGTCATATATTGATAAAGTCTAGGCTTCATAATGAAGATTCCACTGTCATGTCTTAGCCTGTGTTCTCCCAGAAGAACAGGAGGCAAAAGCTTAAGTGCAAGGACACATGGAACATTAATTACAAAATTTGACCATGTCCTGGACTAAAGCAAGAGTCAGCAAACTTCAAAGGATTTAAATCATCCAACTGACTACAGGGGCACTAAGCTTGGAATCAGGAACAAACAATGGCAAGAAAAGTCCTGTATGTTTGGAAATTAAAGTATAGAAATATGCTTCTAAACAACCCATGGGTCACAGAAGAAATCACTAAGGAAATGAGAAAATATTTTTATTTAAATCATAATGAAAATATATCGAAATTTGAGGGATATAACTGAAGTCATGCATATAGTAGGAAAAAAATATAGGCTGAAAATCAATGAGCAAGGAATTCAGTCTCAAAAATTTGGGGAAGGAATAGCAAATTAAACCTGAAAAAAAGTGCAAGGAAGAAAATTAAGCGCAAAACTGAGTGAAACTGAAAAGTAAAAAGCAATAGAGTGTTTTGAGGTTGAGAAAAGTTTCTTAAAGCATACATGGAAATTGTGAACCAAATAAGATAGAGTGGTAAATTGGACTACATTATAATTAAGAATTGTACTTATTCAGTGAAAACTATAAGACATGATTGAAAGAAATTGAAGAAGACATAAAGAAATGGAAAGATATTCCATGTTCATGGGTCAGAAGAATAAACATAGTTAAAATGTCCATACTACCTAAAGCAATCCACAGATGCAGTGCAATCCCAATCACAATCCCAACGACAGTCTTCACAAAAATAGAACAAAGAACCCAAAAATTTATATGGAACAACAGAAGACCCCGAATAGCCAAAGCAATCCTGAGAAAAAAGAACAAAGCTGTTGGCATCACAATCTCTGACTTCAAAACATACTACAAAACTATAATAATCAAAACAGCATGGCACTGGCACAAAAACAGACAAACAGATCAAAGGAACCGAATTGAAAGCCCATAAATAAAACCACACATCTATGGACAGTTAATCTTCAACAAAGGAGCCAAGAACATACAATAGAGAAAGGAAAGGCTCTTCAATAAATGGTGTTGGGAAAACTGGACAGCCACATGCAAAAGAATGAAAGTAGACCATTATCTTGCACCATACACAAAAATTAACTCAAAATGGATTAAAGATTTGAATGTAAGACCTGAAACCATAAAACTCCTAGAGGAAAATATAGGCAGTACACACTTTGACATTGGTCTTAGCAACATCTTTTTGAATACCATGTCTACTGGGGCAAGGGAAACAAAAGAAAAAGTTAACAAATAGGATTACATCAGACTAAGAAGCTTCTGCAAACAAAGTAAGCCTTGAACAAAATGAAAAGAAAACCCACCAACTGGGAAAAAATATTTGCAAATTATTTATCAGACAAGGGGTTGATCTTCAAAATATATAAAGAGCTCATACAACTCAACAATAACAACAAAAACAAACAACCTGATCAAAAAAATGGGCAGGAGATATGAACAGACATTTTTCCAAAGAAAATATACAGATGGCCAACAGACACATGAAATGATGTTCAACATCACTAATTATTAGGGAAATGCCAATCAAAACTACAAAGAGATAGCACCTTACACCAGTCAGAATGGGTATAATTTCCAAGACTAAAAGCAACAAATGTTGGAGAGGATGTGGAGAAAAGAAAATGCTCATGCACTGCTGGTAGGAATGCAAACTAGTGCAGCCACTATGGAAAATAGTATGGAGATTTCTCAAAAAATTAAAAATAGAAATACCACCATATCCAGCTATCACACTATGGGATATTTATCCAGAGAACTTGAAATCAATGACCCAAAGAGATTTATGCGCCCCTATGTTCATTGCAGCATTATTCACAATAGCCAAGATGTGGAAGCAACCCAAGTGCCCTTCTACAGATAAATGGATGAAGAAGATGTGGTATATATATACAATGGAATATGACTCAGTCATTAAAAAAAGACAACATCATGCCATTTGCAACAACATGGATGGATCTTGAGGGTATGATGTTAAGAGAAATAACCCAGCAGAGAAAGACAAATACTGCATGATTTCACTCATATGTGGAAGATAACAAACACATGGATAAAGAGAACAGGGTAGTGGTTACCAGAGGGGAAGGGAGTTGGGGGGTGGGCAAAAGTGGTAAAGGGGCACATACGTACGGTGATGGATCAAAATTAGACTAATAGGGGTGAGTACAATGAAGTGTACTCAGAAATTGACAAGTAATAATGTATACCTGAAATTACACAATGTTATAAACCATTATGCTCTCAATAAAATTACTTGGAAAAAAAAGAATTGTACTTATCAAAAAATACCATTAAGATCATCAAGAGAGAAGTCCAGAGAAGAAGTTACAGCAAAACATAAAATCAACAAGGAGCTCATACCCAGAATATTTAAAGAACTCCTACAAATCAATAAGAAAAAGACAGTCAACCCAATAGAAAAATCAGCAGGAGACTTGAATGGGTACTTTCCAAAAGAGAAAATCCAAACGGACCCCTCTAAAAAAGTAAAAAGATACTCACTCTTATTAATCATCAGAGAAATGCAAATTTAAATGACAAGATACCACAATAGACCCATTAGAATGACTAAAAATCAAGTTTGACTATGCCAAGGTGTCAGCAGGGATGGATGCAATGGAAACCCTCCTACACCATTGGTGAAAGTGCGTATGGCTACAGCCACTTTGAAAGAGTTTGGCATTAATATTAAAGACACATAAACCCTGTTACCCAGCAATTCACTTCTAGCAAGGCATGCTCACATGCCTCAAGAAATATGTATACAAATGTTTAAACAGCATTATTCATAAAAGGCAAAAACTAGAAACAAGCCATTTAAACCCCATTTCACCATTTATCCATTATCAACTCATTAGCCCCAAAGCTGGAGAGATCCATTAACAAAAATAACCCATTAGTAGTCAAATGAAGAAATAAATGGTGGAATAGTCATGTAACAGAATAAACAAAAAAATTGCAGTATATTCATCCAATGAAATAAACAGCAATTAAAATGAGTAAACTACAGCTACACGACATAAATGAATCTCACAAACATAATGTGACGCCAAATAAGCCACAGACAAGAACAAACTGCATTATTTCATTTATATAAAGTTCAAAAAACACGGAAAACTAAACTATAGTGTTTAGGCGGTAAAATTAAAAGGCAAAGCAAGGAAGTAATTAACATGATAGTGGTCACTTTTACAGGAGAAAAAGGAGTAGCAATCGGCTAGAGACACAAAGATAACTTCTGGAATGCTGGCAATGATCTATTTCTTGATCTGGGTAGTAGACATTAGGTGTTTCCGTTGAGATAAATCATCAAGCTGTAAAAGTAAAATCTCATATGGGATGTGGCCAAAGCTGTACTCAAGGGAAAATTCATATAATTCAGTGTTTTCCTATTAAACAATTAGGAATATAAAATACTCACCAAACCTAAAATTCAAACCTTAACTATAAAATAGAAATTCCAGAAAATCAGAGAAACCATGCAATAATACATTCAACATAAATCTCTTGAATGCCCACTATATGTTTGGCACATATAAACTAATAAAAATATAACCAAAAAGTAATGATTTAGAAAACTGAAAAGCAGAATTGATCAATAAACCAAAACTCTTATTTTTTGTGAAACAATAGAAAAAAAATTCTCATTAGTTTAGTCAAGGAATGAATACATCTATATAATCTCCTCTGGGGTGAGTTTTCCATGATAAACAGGATGTAACCAGTTGATTAACTGGGGATACAGTCTGCATTCTGAAGTACAGTAGCACAATTTGCATTATGCAGCAGATTATAAAAATGTGCAGAATTCTCTACCCCTCACTGCAGCCCTGCTCTTTGCAATGTGACTTTTTATCTCCTGTCATCAAGAGGTAGAGTCTACTTTGATGGATAGAATGTGACCTTGTGTAATTCCAAGCCTAGGCCTCCAGAAGCCTTACACACTCTCTCTCATTCTCTCCTGAAGCCCTGCCATCATCGTGTGATCAAGCCCAGCCCAGCCCAGCCCTCTAGAAAATGAGAGCACACAGGGAATAGACATAAGCCATCTGAGCTGAGGCCATCTCTTAATCAACCAGCCCCCAGCTGGCCTAGCAGCTGGCCGCTCAACCAAGACCAGAAGAACCTCCCAGCTGAACCCAGCCCAAATTGCCAAACCACAAAATCAGGTTGATTTTTAAGGTACTACATTTTGAAGCAGTTTGTTATGCAAGAAAAACTGACACACATTCTGAGGACCACTATCGGTTCAGAACCATCCAAGCTGTAGTCTGAAAATAGGAAAGCTCTCACTCTTATTTGAATGGTTCAATCTTAACAGTAGAATTTATATGTTTATTTATCCTCACGTCCTGTGGGTATGTTTTTACTGCTGACTCTTGTAAACTGTGCTGCAAGCAAAAATGTAAAGTCGACTTCAGGGTAACTCACAGAGAATGGGAGGCTCCTGCTTCTGTGAATGTAAGGGCAAATGAGGAGACATTTGGGTTTGTTTCTGTCAGTACTGATAAGTCAAGTTTTCATCCTTAGTTTGCAATAACAAAATACACCTGCTGGGGCCTGCCCCGTGGCTGAGTGGTTAAGTTCGTGGGCTCAGCTTTGGCAGCCCAGGGTTACACCGGTTTGGATCCTGGGCGTGGACATGGCACCACTCATTAGGCCATGCTGAGGCAGCATCCCACATGCCACAACTAGAAGGACGCACAACTAAAATACACAACTATGGACTGGGAGAATTGGGGGAGAAAAAACAGAAAAAAAAAAGAAGATTGGCAACAGTTGTCAGCTCAGGTGCCAATCTTTAAAAAAAAAAATACACCTGCAGAAATAAAAACTTTTATTATTGATGTTTCTGTAGCAAAAATTTCTTATTGTGCATCTGAAACTGTGTAACTCCTAACCCTGTTTCTTCACATTGAAACATTTTTTTTATAATATAATCTTTGAAATGCAGTGTTTCTAATAGTGTAATTGTTTTATTCCAGAAAGGACTGTAAAAAGAAATTGGAAAACATATATGAGATCTTTCACAATAATGGGTACATTGCTTTTTACTTATAAGAAAGCATTATGTATAATTCTATACTAATAAATTTGAAATCCTCAAAAAAGTAAATCTTGGTAATTTGTATTTTCCTAAAAGAGATTTGAGAAGTTGGAAAACTCTAGCAAACCATTAATCATGTGAGAAATATTTTTGAAAAAAAAGAGAGCCTATACTCTTATGATTAGAAGTATCAGAAATCCAATTCAAACTCACCTTGGCACAACAGAATTTACTGGGAGGAAAATGGGGCATCCCACATAAGTATAGGAATGAGAGACACTTCCTAGAGCTGGGTGTCAGGAGTAGCTGGGCCCAGGTACTCCTGTCACCAGTCCTCTCCTGATCGTTTTCATTGGTTTTCTCAGAGTATTCGATTCATTCTGTTTCATGGGGCAACGATCCAGTTCAGGTGTGATTCCTGATTCTTCATCCCAAGGCTCCCACAATCAAAAGGGGACTTCCTCTAGTCTCCTACTTTCAAATCAAAAATCCTTGGGGCCGGCCCGGGGTCACAGCCATTAAGTTCACACATTCTGCTTCTCGGAGGCCCGGGGTTCACTGGTTTGGATCCCGGGTGCGGACATGGCACTGCTTGGCACGCCATGCTGTGGTAGGCATCCCACATATAAAGTAGAGGAAGACAGGCATGGATGTTAGCTCAGGACCAGTCTTCCTCAGCACAAAGAGGAGGACTGGCAGTAGTTAGCTCAGGGCTAATCTTCCTAAAAAAAAGATCCTAAAAAAGACTCAATCAGCTATACCCAGGGGAGCAGACCCCCATAGAACGTCTATAGCCACCAGGAGCCCATCAGTGTATATTGGAGTCAATTCTGGAAAAGTGAAGCTATTTTACAGTTAGAATGAATTACATCCATGAAAGGAGCAAAACCCAAGTCATTTTACAGGTAGGTTCTTTTAAGTTTTCAAATAGCAGATAATTATCATAATATATAAACTCTTCCAGAGCACAGAAAAAGTAAAGTAAAAGACTACCTCTTCTATTTTTCCAAGTTAGCACAACTGAATACTAAAAGCAGATGAAAATCATGAAAACCATAGGTCAGTTTCACATATTAGTGTACTAGTTGCAAAATAACTAATGAAATATTATCAAATATATTTTAAATTAAAAATGTGAAACACGAGACACATTTCTATTCAAGAACACAGTAGGGATGCTCGTTATTATTTAACATTGTCCTAGAAGTGGGGGTAATTGAAGGAAAAAGAGAAAGAACAGGAGAGAGAGGGAGGGAGGGAGAGATAGAAGGAGAGAAGGGAGAGAGAGAGAGAGAGAAGAGGGGAAAAAAGGAGGAAAGAAAGAAGAATATTGAAAAATACACCAAATTGTAGTTATTTCAAATGATGCCAGTTTCTACTTTAAAAACCCAAGAGAATAAACTTTAAATTATTAGAACTAATAAAACAGTTCATTAATTTGGTAGTTACAAAATAAATATAAAAAACAAGTAGCTTCCCGTACATAAGCTGTAACCTGTAAGAAAATAGAGAGGAAGTAATTCTATTCATAATTGCAACAGAATGTGAAATACCTAAGAATAATTTTAATTAGCAACAAGTAAGACTTGTATGAAGAAAACATCAGAACTTTACTGAGGCTGTAGAATAAGACCCCCTCCCCCTACAGAAGAGAGAATGATAGAATGTTCAAGCAACTGATGCAATTAGAAATTAATACAATTCTAAGAACTATTCTAAAGTTTAACTGCTAGAATAAGCATCTGAAAGAAGCCAAAAAGAAAAGTTGGAAAAAGAGGAAACACTGTCTGGAAGAAAATGAGACAGCAGAAATGCCAAAAGGTAAAACATTATATAGAATTTCAATTATAAAGCCACTTGGGTGGAGTACAAGAGTAAACAGGTAGATCAACAAACACAATAAAAAGCCTTAGATATAAATATTTAGTATATGATAATGGCAGCATTTTAAATCAATAGGAAAAGTCTATATTTAATAAGCGTTTCTCAAATTATTTAACTATTTGAAAAGAAAAAAAAGAATACTACCTGTACCATCCATATACCAAAATAAATCCCAGATGTATTAAAGATTTTTAGATGTAGGAAATGAAACTACTTAAGTGTTAAATAATACACATGCAAAGATTTATATATATAAGCCTTGAGTTCTAAGCAAGCAACAAAAGAAAGGAAAACCATCAGTGAAAACTTGATTGATAATCAAGACTCGAACTATATAAAAATGTAATATTTCAATATGTCAAGAAACGCTATGAAGAAAATTGGAAGCCAAATGACAAATGAGAAAAATAATTGCAATGTGCATGCCAGCCAAAGGGTTAATATCCTTAATATTTAGAGACTTCTTACAAATTAGCAAGAAAAAGAAAAATGGGGCAGTAGAAAATTGAATGCAGTATGTGTCTAGAAAATTGAGGAAACAAGACAAATGACCACTAAATATATGAAAAAAAAAGTTTACTTTCCCTAGTAATCCAATCAATGAAAATTAAGCCAATAAGGTGACACCACTCCTCGTTCAGTGAATTGACAAAAAAAAATTTAAAGTCTAGTACTGTGCAGAATGTCAGGATATGGGTATTTCCAAATACTAATGATAGGCATGCAAATTGATACTTTCCAGAAGGCAGCTGAGTAATGCACATTAGAAGCTTTAAAATCTTCATACTCTATTTTCTCTACTTTTATAATATGTTTGAAATTTTTCATGAAAAATATTTTTTAAGTTCATACACTTTAACCTAGTCATTTTACCTCTAAAAAATTATCCAAAGAAAATAATAATGTGCATAAATATTTACGAAGGGATTATAGATGACGGTGATGATGATGACGGTGAAGATAGTAAGGATTGGAGATGAGATGCAACTTTTGTTTCAAACACAAGGAAATTCTTTGACTCCTAATAGCCACATAATCCGAGACCCTAATTAACCAGGTGGAAAATGAAAAATCCAGCCCAACTGACAGAGGCCCCCAAAGTTTCCAACACTAACACGATTCCACGTTCTATTTGCGTAATAAAATCAGTATTTCCCGTATTCATCCTCTTTTAACATCTTGGAAATCTCTCCTAAAATTTAGCATCACAGAGAAATGAGAATCTGAATCTGTTTCCTTGAGAAGATAGTAATGATCCAATGAAGCCCACCCCATCTCCATCCTTCTACCAAACCCTGTGTCTTGCCCTTTCAGAGCTCAGGTTAAAACCAAAACCAAAAACAAAGACCATCATTGGGATAGGACCTTCTCCCTTACTGGCAGGCGGGAGCCAAGTCCCACACTCTGTGGTTCTGGTTTGATATAAGCTGTTGAAGTGCACCTATTTACATTTAGCCAGTTTTCTTTTTTTCTCTTTTTTCTTTTTTTTTTAAAGATTTTATTTTTCCTTTTTCTTCCCAAAGCCCCCTGGTACATAGTTGCATATTTTCAGCTGTGGGTCCTTCTAGTTGTGGCATGTGGGACACCACCTCAGCATGGCTTGATGAGCAGTGCCATGTCCAGGCCCAGGATCTGAATTGGCGAAACCCTGGGCTGCTGAAGCAGAGCACAGGAATTTAACCCCTCGGCCACCGGGCCGGCCCCTACCCAGGTCTTATTGAGAAATTTACTCGAGATTAACCAACAGCCCTGAGTGCGTGGGCTGATACACAGCAAAGAAATGTTGCTTATTCAAAATGGCAAACAAGCCCTCTGAAACAGAATGCAAGCTCACCCACCGTAAAGTAAAACATGGTCAATTTAGCCAGACCAAGGCACCATTGGTCTTGGCCAAGTGGAAACTTAGAAGCCTTAAGTATCATGACAAGGGTTTGTTCTTGTAGGAAAAGGTAAGAATTAGCAGGAACTCCTTATCTTCTGAGAATCTTTTGTGGGGGAAAACCTGTCGTGAAAGCACCCTTTCTTTCTTCTTCTGGGCTCTCTCCACCTTGCTCACGTCCAGGAGCTTGGATACATGGTTCTGGGCAGCCTTTATGAAACCAAGTCCAGCCACTGTGTAGGGGTGCCCAGAAGACAAAGCCTCTGGGTGTTTATCAGAGTTTGCTCTGCAGCCACCCTGCACCTTTAAACCAGCTGACTTTCCTCCAAAATGAGCAATCAGAACTGTACAAGATTATTAAAATTAAATTCTCTCTGGCCTTCTACAAAGGCTCAGAAAAAAAATAGGTTTTAAGCAGCCGTTGGAGGGTTGCCACACTGGGATCATTTGGGGTATCTCCTAAGAATGCCTAGAGTGGAAATGGGAGTCTAACAGAAGGGATGGAGTACCAGATGGACAGCCAGAAGGAGGAAAGATTCAGTAAAAGAGGGCAAGATTCAGCTTTGAACACCCACAAAGTCTGCCCAACAGGCAAAGACCCCCCAATAGTAACCAAAGAGCAGTAACACCAGGTTACGATAGCACCAGCCACGTAAGACATTTCCTGAACCATACCTCTTCTCTCTCCCCAAATCCCAGCCCTGGAGAAGCCATAGGTGGCTACTGCTGAGGAGGGAGTGGGGAGAAAAAAGGGAAGAAGTCAACCATAGACCACCTCCTTGTCTGCTGCTGTTTCTAGCCTGAAACAGGAATAAGCTGGGAGAAGAGAGAAGCTTGAACTTCTCTTCCTCCTTCCTGCATGTAGGATGTTGTATGTGACCTAGTATCAACCAAGAAGATGCTCTCACCTGGGATTCTGAACCCTGAGAAAGTGATGCAAAGATGCAGATACAGTTGAGAACGCATTCACAGCAGCAGGGGTCTCATCAAGAGCCCACGACACCAGGAACCAGCAGTCATGTCCTAATCAGAATGTTTCCATGGTCCCTACTGCCAAGCTGTCAGCCTGGTTCTCAGCCTTCCAAATTCTTTCTATGAGCTACCCACGATGCCACAATAATTCCTTTTCTGCTTAAATTAGCATGATTGTTTTCTATTGCTTGCAAATGAAACCACCTCTCTCACATACCCAACTCTCTTACTGACTCCTACCTCCAAGGTACCACCATCTTCCCACGGAAGCAGAGCAACTTGAGACTGTAAGTCAGGCTCCCAGCATGAAGCAGAAGACACTCATACTGAGATGATTTGAGGAGGGTTTAATAAAGGGACCATTTACACAAGTGCGGGCAGGTTGGAGGGAAACTACAAAGGATAGTACAGTACCCTAGAATTAGTAACAGTGTGGTTATTACCCTTTCCAGGCTCAAAATGATGAGGGGAGAGAGCAGATGAGGGGAGAGACCAGAACTGGAAGGAGAGTCACATAAAGGGGGGCCACCTTGAGAGGAACACTGACCTTCAGTTGAGAGGCACAGCCAGCCTGCGGCAACTCCTCTGTGAGGAATAAATACCCTGACCGCACTCTCCTCTCCGCTCCCTCCAATCCCCTGCTGGGGGCTGCCATTGTTGGGACTCACCTGGCTGAAGCCAGAGGGCACAGGAACCTGCTGATGCAATCTTTAAGAGTCAGTCTCCTGGGAAAAAAGTAGGGTGGAGAAAGATGAAGAGGAGAACTGAAGGATGGGGAGGCGCTTGGAAGGCATTTGGCACAAATACCTACGATACGAAGAGCTGCAGGTGATCCCCACATGCCCACATATTCACCTAACCTGGGTTCTATCTTCCCAGTTCTCTCCCAGACAACTCCAGGTCAAAACTCCATCGAGACACAAGAACATCCTTCCATGGCTCTCAGGCGCTCTCCCTCAGCTTCCTCCATGTGTCCCAGGACTGCTTTGCAAGAGCACCTGCTTCTGCTTCGTCACCTCACTGCCTTCCTTCCGTCTTTCCCAACCATCACATTTCTGTTACTTCTACTACAGCACAAAGACTCCTGCACAGAGAGCTGAGACTTTTTCAGTTGAGGACAAAGCTAGAAGTTACTGTTTCTGCCCAAAAGCCGAGAGTTGTCAGGCCACAGTGGGACTCAGAGATGGCCGAGACACATACACCTCAGATCATGGGGCACTCAGATCCAAGAAACAAAATAGGGCAATAAACCATGTGAGCCATTTGCCATTTCCATGAGCAATTGTCTGTAGGCATTTTGCTAAGAATATTAGAGAAGCACAAGATCTCTTAAAATATAGTGCAGAAAAAGTCTGTACTTGAAAATATGAAGACCGTAAGCAAATTCAGATGGAAGGACTGAGAATTCTTTGAAATGACAGCAGGATGAAAGGCTTTGAGAGAGGGAAATAACCCTTATCACATAGGCCGTCATGAGATGCAGAAGCAGAGCAGCGAAGAACACTGACCCAAGATTTGTTTATCAACTTTCCACAAATATTTATCAAGCATTTGCTGTGTTCTAGGAATTGGGCTAGGATTATACAAGAAGGCCAAGAGAGCTAGAACAGAATGTTTGCCGCTAACTATATCTAATTAAGCCTTCCACCGTTTCCCTGGGGAAGAAGGATTGGAATAACAACCACCGCAATAGCTACCATTCACTGGCATTCACAAGTGCCAGGGGATACAAGAAGTTTTATGCTTTCAAGTATATGGGGAAGCAATTCTGGTTTGAACCTGATTTGGCCTGAATTCATTTGAACCAAGGAAGCCTGACTTACGGCTTGTCAAACATACATTGTGCATCTGCTTTAGTCGTTACCCTAAAGTAAAGAATGTACTCTTTGAAGATTAAATTCATGCCTCCCTTCCTTTGATGCCAGCACTCTTGAAAGATAAGACTGCTTGCCTCCTTTCCCATAGCACCAAGGCCATGTTGACTTGCTATGTAAGTGCTGATCTGTAACAAAATATCTCCTTGAACCCTTGAAAGAATGTACCCCTGTCAAGCTTGATGTATGTCTCTTTGTTTGGAATTTGCATATAACTGTGTGAAATCCACTCTCTTTGAAGCTCTTCCTTTCTTTGTGAAGGCTGCAGTCCCAGGCCATAGTCCTCAGTTTGGCTCAAATAAAACTCTCTGCTATAGAATGATTATTGATTATTTGTATTGACACAGCTATTATATTAAGCATTTTCTATTAACATCTCTCTACAGCCCTAATAGGTTGACAGATACTATACTTACCCCCATTTTACAGGTAGGACATACAAGCCCAGAAATTTGCAGCAAGTCACATAAAAAGAGATGAGGCAGAAAAATAATACCAGAACCAGGACCATAGGGTATGGTATTTCACTGGATGTGTGACACTTTACATAATAAGAGGTATGTATGGGGTGCTATGAGGACACAGCTGGGAGTGGTGGTGGGAGGGAATACATGCTACCCATGGACACTTTTTCAAGGGGTTCAACTAAAATTGAGGTCTAATTGATTCCCCCTTGTGGAGTTATTCTCTCCATTAACTGGTCCTCTGCCATGAGACAGTGCACTGGCAAAGTTTTGTCAGACAATATTGACTCCAGGACATTTAAGTCAATTAATGCATCCATTTCAATTGCCTCATCTGTCAGGAATACCAAGTTCTCTTGCCAAAGTTAAGTAAGAAGTGAGGAGAGCCCAGGAAGAAAATAAGAGTGTATTGGAAAAGTATTTATGATTATGTATAAAGGAGAAGTATTTATAATTTGTCAAATGAAAAAGACTGATTAAACTTTTTTACCTGAAAAAGACAATCAGGGGAGTAGTGTAGGGTCTCTGGATTCAGCCTGCCTGGGTCTGCATCACAGCATCACTTTGAGAAGAGTACTTAACCTTCTTCAACCTCACAGTGACAATAATAACATGGGGTTATGAGCTCAACTGTTTGCCATTAAACTGACATTTTCTGTTTTCTCTTTAAGACATGTTGACTGGGACCCCTGGCACTAGATTGTTCAGGGCTAGCACACTACTCTGTGACACACGTGTTCACTTCTGCTTCTAGTAGTTAGGCTATTTACTTTTCCCCTTGGTTCCCAGCTGACTTACACCTGTTATACTTGTTACTGTAATCATAGACTTTAAATTTTATATGTGAGTCACTGTGTCTCTGAAAACTGAGCTTGAAGACCTTGCACAAGGCAAATCACTTTTTAAAAAATTCTATAAAATTAAGAGTTTGAGAAAAATAAAATTCTAGGAGGATTCTGCCCTAAGATTTCTTCGCACCTTAAATTCTTGCCCACTCCAAAGAAAGTCAAACTAGGTATCATAAAAAATAGGGAAACTTAAAAGAGGAAAGAAGAAAGACAGACAGGTACTCAAGGAAAAGACATTGACTCCCACATCAACAGACTGCTGAATGTACATATATTTATAGGTTTAGGTTCAGATTAAATGTTTGAGGTGTGTATATTTTGTATGATTTCTTGCCTTAATTGACTTTTTCAATGATCTGGCCAGAGATTCACTATAAATAAGCGGATTTCTCCTGTATCTATCTCAAAGGGATATAGTAAAAAATAAGGAAAATCCAGAGGCCAATGCCAGGCCCATAGTAAACCCCCTTTAGAGCATATTAACAGTGAGAAAGGCAATAGCAGCTCCAAGAGCATGACCTCAATAAACACAAGATAAATGTTAGTTATTAAAATGAGTAGGAGTAGTAGCAGTCTGGCTGTGTCACTAATTAGGGACATACTCTAAGTCATTTTGCCTCTTGTCAACAGTAAATGGGGGGACATTTGAACTGGAATAAGTGATACTCAAACGTTAGCATGCATGCAAATCATCTGGGGATCTCGTTATAATGCTGAGTCTGACTGAGTAGGTCTGGGTGTGGCCTGAGATGTTGCCTTAGTAACAAGCTCCCAGATGCTGCTGATACTGCTGATCTGTGGTCCACACTTTGCGCATCAAGGGCCTAAAATGTAATTCGCAAACTTGAGCATGCATCACCTGGAGGACCTGTTCAAACACAGATTGCTGGGTGAAAACACGCAAACCCTGAAGGTTTCTGATTCAACAGGTCTGGAGGAGGGCCCAAGAATTTGCATTCTAACCAGTTCTCAGGTGACGCTGATACAGCTGGTCGAGAGACCACACTTTGAGAAGTAATGTCCTAGAGTATCTCGAACCACTCTTACAACTTGAAGCAGAGACTAGAAACAGTACTTGGCTATTTCAAGCCAAGCAAAGTGCTGCTGTTGTGTTATAAAAGAAGGAGACCACGCAGGCTCTCGACTTTCCTAATCACCAGAGGCCATGTCTAGAATCAGAAAGGTACGTTGACAAATCCTAGCTCTCACCGGCCCTATGCAACTTACTTGACCTCTGAGCTACAATTTCCCCATCACTCAGTGGGGTAACTTTTTCTGCTTCCTTTTTACTTTTTCCTCTTTCCCTCCCTTTTCATCCAGAAGGGCCCCCAGAAAATCTTCTGATGAGAGTGGGAACAGAACTTCAGCTTTAATCCTGGTGTCTTGACAAGCTCAAAGAGGCAAACATCACTTAACGTGACAAGCAAACCATAACTGCGGTGCGAAAACACTGTTAGTCAGGTAAGGAGATAATGTGCACAGAACACGCTGAGCAAATAACAGCCCTTTGTGAATCAGCATTAGCATAATTACTGAACATCAGTAATTGCTGAAATTATGTTCACTAGGATCGTTTATGCTTCTAAGTGAGAGGCTTCTTCCACGTATTCTCCCAGCAGGGAGGTGAAGGGGTCACACCACCTGACACTCAAAAAAGCACTAGCTGTCTCCCAAAGGGCATCCAGCGCGTGGACTTTGGATGGACTTTCCTCGTCAGGTGGGTCCCAAATTCTGCCTGAAACTTCCTGCCTCCGCATCTTTATTCCTGCTGTGCCTTTCCTCTAGCATTTCATCCCTTCTTAGTTCAGTGCATCCAACGTAGCTTGGTCAGCATGACACGGTTATATAGTCAAATGTAGACGGGAGTGTTTTGATTATGGCATGTGTAAAGTGCAGCAGGAGTTGGGTCCCTTGTCCAGGTGGGAACTTTTTAAGATCATATTCAACCAGGAAGCTGCCACGTGCACCTAAATGCAGGGAGGGACAGGAGGCCTCCCATGGCTGCAAAAGAGCAAGGAGGTCACTTGGTCGTGAACGGCACCTTGCAGGGTGTGACAACGAAGAGGGGATCTTCTTAAACCCTGGCACCACAAGGCTCTGTGTCATAGACAGAGCCATACAAGCTGAGTGGAAAGACTCTGATGTAAAGAGCAAACTTTGAGCACGTGAACAAAGACACCGAGGAGTCACTCCCAATGGGCCCACTTGTCCCTGGCACTAAGACAAAGATGGTGGAACACAGAATGCAAAAGACACCCAGAATAGGTTCCAGAGTGTCTCAAAGGAGAAGAGGAACTGGAGTAGTCAAGGCAGGCCCACTCCTCTTAACAACTGGTGACAATGGGCCTCCAAATCTCATCACGAAGCAAATAGCAGCACACCATCCCCTCAGAGAGGAACCTGGGCTTCACCCTCCTCACTCCGTCTCCTTCCCTGCAGCCCACCTCCCACCATGGCTTAAGCTACAGAAGCACATTTTTGCTTGTTTTGTGCACTGCTGTATCCCCAGAGCCTAGAACGGTTGAATTAATGAACTGAACGATTAAATCAGCAAGTTCTGGCAGCTCTGCCTCCAAGAGAGACCTCCAGTCTGTGCGCTTTTCTCCATTGCCACTGCTGACATCCCAGCCGAAGTCATCGCCGTGTATGGCCAACTGCATAAGCCCCTGCCTGTGTTCCTGCCCTGACTCTTGCCCTCTCTGAGCCACATTCCTTGCAGAAGCCAGGTAGTTACTGATCCCCAGATCAGGTGACACCCCTCACTGTAATAATCCAGATTCTTCTCAAAGTGTAAGAAAGCATCCAGAATTCCCCTTTATGATATCAAGGACCCACTAAGCTTCTACCTCTCTTTGCGGTAAGTTGGGCCCAGGATGTGCCAGGTTGTCTTCTTTAGACTTTCCCAAGCTTCCTCCCTCACAAAGCCCAGTTCAGTCCACCCTTTCTGGTAGGTGGATTGCAATCCCTGCCCAAAATGTCTCCC
Source organism: Equus caballus (assembly GCF_041296265.1). Lineage (NCBI taxonomy): Eukaryota > Metazoa > Chordata > Mammalia > Perissodactyla > Equidae > Equus > Equus caballus. Next base: position 32,596,680 of record NC_091705.1, on the reverse strand, counting down.
TTGACACCGAACCTTTCTCTGTCCCACACATTTGGTGTTGAGTACTTACGACTCAACGTCACGGAAATCCCTAACACACGCACTGTGCTTGTCAATCACTGTGATTTTATCCCCATTTTACAGGCAAAACCAAGTTCCAAGGATATTGATCAAAATCAAGGAGCTAATGAGTGGCAGAGCTGAAATTCAAATTCGGACTCCAGGCTCTGTCATCTTTCCACGTATCAGCTGCCCCATTTGTCTTGTGGGTTCCCTGCCTCCTCCAGCCAGCCTTTTTTGTGCCCTTCAATCCCTAGTAAAGTGGCATATGAATAATAAATAGTGGTTAATATTTATCGTGAGCTTACAATATTCTCCATATTTTATAAGTGGTCTACAGGGGTTATCATTTAATTCTCACCACCCTATGATGTAAATCCTATTATTTTTATCCTAAGGTGCAAGGTGAGACCTCTGAGGTTCAGAGACGTTAAATAACTTTACCAAGGTCACACAGCAATTAAATCATAGGGCCAGGATTTAAACCCAGGCAATCTGGCTCCTGAGCCTATGCATTTAGCCACTGTGCCATGCCACCCCCGCCCTTTGTAATCGGCCCTCAGAGAATCTTTGTGGATTGATTGGTGACACCACAGACTGTCAGAGCCAGGAGAAGGAATGAGATCAAACATTTACACCATCCATAAAATATCTGTCTTAGAGCCACAGTTGGCAGTTGATAAGGTTTGACATTTTCAAATCAATTTCTATCGATTTCTTTCTCCTGAAAAGAGGACACAAGTTTGACGGATAAAGCCGCCGCTCAGTGTGCTTGGAATGGTGTGGAAGTAGGCCACAAGTTAGCTGTGCAGAGGCTGGCAGGGCAGGCTGTAGCAGCTGCATGCTGTCTGCGAGAAAAACCCTTTCTTGGCAGAGTCCTGCTCTGGGGGTCCCAACACAGCGTCAGGTAAATAACACAGGCTCCATTTTTTTGTCACGTGACGTTTTCTGCTGGCAGAGTGGCAGGGACGGGGAAGCAATGGTATGCACTTGAGCATGGCCGTGAAGTTATGAATATTTATGTGATCAACACATAAAATCCCATTTTAACAAATACTATTTTGATGGATTTAACAAGTTAATCTAAGCCATTTCCACACACTGGTGGATGCCCGCAAGAGATGAACGGGAGGCGTTTCTATAAATTCTGTGGAACAAGGAAACCTCTGAAACAGGTTGGTGCATCAGCCCTCGTTCGTCTGGTAAACATGTTATTTTGTGTTTCAGTATTGTCGACATAAACTGAGCCCGCACTATGTGCCCGGCATTGTGCTTCTTCTTTCTCGTGCTAAATCCTCACAGCCACACTATGAGGTCTTATCCCCATTGGGTCATGTGGATTTGGGTGACAGCCAGGATCTGAGACAGGGGTGGGCACCTTGATGGGGTGGAGCTCATAAGTGTGTGTGGAGACGTGTAACATAGGGCTGAGCCCCGGCCTGGCTGGGGATGGAGAACTTGGCACCCCCAGGCAGACCAGCTGGAGTAGGATGGAGGCTCCCGAATTCTGCTGCCAGGTCCTCTCTCACCTTCTCCACCTTGCTGACCAATAGGGACAACTGTTCCCATTAGCTTCTTCCCCAACTTGGGCTCTTAACACGGGTCTCACATTTCAGCCAGCAAAGCATTTTAACCTGCTTGATCGCAAGTGATCCTCCCAATGAGTAACTGTATTTTTGTCTCCATTTTGTGGTTGAGGAAAATGAAGTTCAGAGAATTTGAAGGGTTTAGTTACAAACACATGGTTAAGAAGCTCCAGTCTGGTCAAGGATATGAATACAGATTTTTTTTTTTCTTTTGGTGAGGAAGATTGGCCCTGAGCTAACATCTATTGCCAATCTTCCTCTTTTTACCTGAGGAAGATTGTTGCTGAGCCAACATCTGTGCCAATCTTCCTCTATTTTTTGTGTGTGTGGGATGCTGCCTCAGTATGGCTTAATGAAGGGTATGTAGATCCACACCCAGGATCCAAACTGACAAACCCCAGGGCCACTGAAGCGGAGCACACAACTTGACCACTACACTGCCAGGCCAGCCCCGTGAATACAGACCTTTTCATTCCAAATCATGTACTATTGCTCCTCAATCTGCTTCTTAAGTCCTCTGCTCCGGGACCTACTCTGTGGAGTGTTTTATTCCCCAAAGCTTTTCCACTTGAGCCAGGTTGGATTGCTGGCTCCAATTCTTTACTCTCTCCCTGCGTTAGAATTGTACCTCCAAGCACTTTGCCATGTGACTTTGCAGTTCCTGCCACTGCAGGGGCCAAGCATATTTTCTCATGCCATTGATGTTGGGCTTGGCCTTGTGATTTGTGTGGGCCAATGGGGTTGTGGAGATGACACAGATGGAAGCTACAGATATACTTGCAGGGTTGGACTTGGCCTCTGGCACTCCTGGGATCCTCCATGAGAAGAGCATGCCCCGGGTCCAAGGAGAAGGAGACACAAGGCATAGACCTGAACCAAACTCTATTAGTTTCCTGTGGCTGCCATCAAAAATCACCATAAACGTGTTAGCTTAAAACAACAGAAATTTGTTCTCTCATGGTTCTAGAGATCCAGAATCAAGGTGTGGGCAGGACTATGCTCCTGCCAGAGGCTCTAGGGAAGAACGTTTCTTGCCTCTTCCAGCTTCTGGTGTCCTTTGGCTGGTAGATGCATCACTCCCACCTCTGCCTCCATCTTCACATGCTCTCCTCTATGTGTCTCTGTGGTTCTTTCTGTCTCTTATAAGGACTCTCTCATTGGATTTAGGGTCTACTCTAAACTATTATCATCTCTTCTTGATCCTTACCTTAGTTGCATCTGCAAAGACCCTATTTTCAAACAAGATTGCATTCTGAGGTTCTAGGTGGACAGGAATTTGGGGAGAAGTCTGTTCAGTCCCACTACAGTCTGCTCTCTGTCCCCCAAAATTCACATCCATCCCACACACAAAATACGTTCATCCCAACCCAACATCCCCAAGAGTCTTAACTCATTCCAGCATCAACTCGGAATCCAACGTCTCATCTAAATATCATCAACTCAAAAAGTTGAGACAAAGAGGCCAAATCTCATCATCTAACACAGGTATCAATGAGACTCTAGATAGGATCCAACTTGGGGCAAAATTCTTCTCCATCTGTGGGCCTGTACAACTAAAATCAAGTTATCTGCTTCTAAAATACAATGGTGGGACAGGCACAGGGGAAACATTCCCATAGGGAGAAAGCGGAAGGAGTAAAAGAGTCACTGGTAGTGGGTCCATGGCAATGGCCCTGCCCTCTAGAGTGTTCAATCCACTACACCCATCCTTCAGTCTGGAGCCAAGTTCATCTGACCTGCAGACCTACAAGCAATAGAATAAATATTTGTTTTTATGAGCCCCTGAGATTTTGAGGTTAGTTGTTACACAGAAAAACTAACACACCACAAAGCAGTGATGGAGAGGCCTTCAGATTATGTTCTCAAAAATCCTCCTCAGGGGGCCGGCCCCATGGCCAAGGGGTTAAGTTCGTGCACTCTGCTTCAGCGACCCAGGTTTTCACTGGTTCGGATCCTGGGCGCGGGCATAGTACCACTCATCAGGCCACATTGAGGTGGCATCCCACATGCCACAACTAGAGGGACCCACAACTAGAATACACAACTATGTACTGTGGGGCTTAGGAGAGAAGAAAAAAAGGAGAAAAAAAAAGACTGGCAACAGACATTAGCTCAAGCGCCAATCTTTAAAAAAATAAAAATAAAATCCTCTACAGAAGAGATCCTCATCTCTTCTCCATCAAGACAATAATTTTTTGCAAATATGCACTCTGCGCCAAACTGCTGTAACATTAATTCTGCCTTATCTGGCAGGATATTTTGCAATTACTTTAATTCAATAAATTTCAACTCATCACCATGATTGAACGTATGTTAAACATGAAACAGGACAGACCACCATGGAGACAGACGAAGAAATCTGAACTCTGTCCTCACAAGTCCAGAGTCTAATGGTGGAGACAGACATGAACTTGAGTAATAGTAGCACAGGTCTTGAGACATAAACACTGTAACAGGACAAAATAGCCTCTGGCAGTAGGCCTTACAAAGTCAGCATAGCAAAGATGACACTTGAGGTGGACCTTAAAGGTCAGATGGGACTTCCAAAAGCTGAGATGGAATAATAGGAGGAAAAGATAATCAGGGGAAAGAATAATTGATCAAAGGCCAGAAAGCCATATTTCGGAGTATCTTTTTGCACAATTGGCCCATGGCAAGTGTATCCAAAATGGAGTGGCAGGAGATGGAATGATGTCATGGAGAGTCCTGGATTCTAGACTGTGGGGTTTGCATAAGATTTGATGGGCAATGGGGAGCCATGGCAGATATGAGAGTGAGGGGGCATTACGGGGCAGGTGGGCTGTATCTTAGGAGATCATTATGCCTGAGTGCTGGATGGAAGGATTGAAGGGTTCTAGAGTGGAGCCAAGGACACCAGGTAAAAGTCCATTGCAATTGTCCAGCTTGGGAGGTCGAGTAACAGGGGCTGACTACCAGGCGCACTAGCAAGGACTTGGTTTCCAAGCACTGTGGGCAGAGCCGCAGCAGGAATGTCCAGCTCACTCTGATAGACACCTGTCCCCTTTCCCCTCTCAGTTCCTTCTCGTCCCTGAGCTATTCCTGTTCCTCTTTTTCTGGGGAGCCTGCAGGGTTATTCCTGCCACACGTGCTATCAATTCTAGCAAAGCATTAGCAAAAGCCATCCATCCATCTGCTGACTCCACAGAAACCGGTGAGTGCCAGATCCAGGGACAGAGGAGGAGGTAGGCGGGGGGGGGGGACACTCTCCTGATTACAATATATTATCCTCCAGCATTTGCCACCATCCGTCACATTTGCTAACATGGCAAAATTCAGGAACTGAATTGTGGGGAGAGGAGAGGAGGCCCCTGTCTCCCAAATGACCTAACGGAGCTTCCCCGGGGGGCTCCCCAGAAGCCTGGGATTAGGGGGTGGGCTGGATGTCAGGACGACAGGAGCTGGAGAGCCAGATTTAGGGTCCCGGGTCTCTGGGGTGCAGTGGGGAAGATGGGTGGGAAGGGGGTTGGGAAGCCAGCAGACCCGGGAAGGGGCCCCAGCTTCACCTTATTTTAATGATCACTCCAAGATACAATATACATTTTAAAGCAGGAGCGTTAGACCACGTCACTCACGGGCTGCAATTCCAGCGAACCCTCCTCTTCACCGAAGCACAGGGGCAGCCCCTGTCCTGTGTGCCCCACCCCAGTCCTAGGAGTCTCTCCCTCTCCCACCCTTCCCCTCCAACGTTCCCTTCCTCCCCTCCTTTACCCATCCCTCTTCCCCTACCCCCATGGCGCCCCTGGCATCTCAGTCCTCATATTTGTTTCCTCGAGCCAGGAACCACGTCTGATTTGTCTCAGTGTCTTCAGCACCTCACGCAGGGTCTGCCTCTGTGTAAATGCTGGTAAATGCTCGTCAGCGATGGCCAGCAGAGGCACGCGCCCCTGCATTTCCCTGCCAGAGTCTGCCCTGTAAGGCAGCTGACCCAGCCTGCACAGGGGTGAGAAGGGAGAGGCCAGCTAGCCCCCTTGCCCATGGCCTTGTTCTGGGCCGTGTCTCCACTGGCCTCCTGCCCTGCAGGTCATTGCCTCCTCCAGCAGCTCTGAGCAGCACCTGTCTCCACCCTCCCTGGACCTCAGGACGCCCCAACACACCGCACACATGTATACGCAATGTATACCCCACGCATGCACCCCACACAAGTGTATACACACCATGTGCACTTACACACCCCGTGTATGTGTACACACATAAACTACACATGCCACACACATATGCACACTATGCATACCATGTGCCCACACATATACCAATGTTTACACATCCCACACACCTAGACACACCACATTTACTCCACACATACACATCACACATGTGTATACACATACATATGCATACCACACACGCACATGTATATGCACCATGTATACCACTCCAGACATATATGTACACACCATGCACACATACCACATGGGTATACATACCATGTACACTCCACACATCCATACCATACATATGTATACACACCATATATACACCCACCTATGGGTTAACATGCCATGTACACTACACAGATGCACACTCACACACACACACACAGGATATATGTGACTGTAATTCCTCCAGAGGGGCCAGTTCTGATCCAGCCCAATCAGAGGGGATTGTTTCCTTGGAAAACCTCTAGAAACCTAATTTCTGTGGCTCTTTTTAAGATAAAACCCAAGCCTTTTTTTCTAGCTTGGTTAAGGTATAAACTGACAAATAAAATTGTAATATATTTAAGGTGTACAATGTGATGATTTGATATATGTATACATTGTGAAACGATACCCACCGTCAAGTTAATTAATACATCCATCACCTCACGTAGTTACTTTTTTTTTTGGTGAGATCTACTTAAGGTGAATTCTCTTAGCAAATTTCAGGTATACAATGCAGTGTTATCAACTATGGTCACCATGCTATACTCTATATCCTGAGAATTTCCTCAGCTTATAACTGAAAGTTTGTATCCTTTGACCAACGTCTCCCCATATCCCCTCCCCCCAGCCCCTGGCAACCGCCATTCTACTCTGTTTCTATGACTTTGACTTTTTTTTTAGATTCCACATATAAGTGATACCATGCAGTATTTGTCTTTCTCTGGCTTATTTCAGTTAGCATAATGCTCTCCAGGTTCATTCATGTTTTCGAAAATAGAAGGATTTCCTTCCTTTTTATGGCTGAATAATATTCCATTCAGAATGTTATTACATGGAGACCACATTTTCTTGATCCATTCATTCTTCAACAGATACTTAGGTTGTTTCCATAGCTGGGCTATTGTGAATGATGCTGCAGTGAACATGGGAGTGCAGGTATCTCTCCAAGATAGTGATTTCATTTCCTTTAAATATATACCCGGAAATGGGATTGCTGAATGATATGGCAGTCCTATTTTTAGTTTTTTGAGGAATTTTCATGCTGTTTTCCATAGTGGCTACACAAATTTCCATAAACAGTGCACAAAGTTCCCCTTCTCTTCACATGCTCACCAACACTTGTTATCTCTTGTCTTTTTGATGATAGTCCTCCTAACAAGTACGAAGTGATATCTCGCTGTGGTTTTGATTTGCATTTCCCTAATGATTGGTGACGTTGAAGATCTTTTCATATACCTGTTGTTCATTTGTATGTCTTCTTTGGAAAAATGTCTATTTAGGTCCTTTACCCATAAATGGGTTATCTGGCTTTTTGCTATTGAGTTGTAAGAGTTTCTTACATGTTTTGAATATTAACCCCTTATATGGTTTGCAAATATTTTCTCCCATTCCATAGGTTTCCTTTTCACTTTGTTGATTGCTTCCCATGCTATACAAAGCTTTTTAGTTTGATGTAGTCCACCTTTTTATTTTTGCTTTTGTTGCCTTTGCTTTTGGTGTCAGATCCAAAAGATCATTGCCAAGACCAATGTCAAGAAACTTTTCCTGTATGTTTTCTTCTAGGAGTTTTATAGGTTTAGGCCTTATATTTAAGTCTTTAACCTATTCTGAGTTGATTTTTGTGTATGGTGTAAGATAACAGTCCAATTTCATTCTTTTGCATGTGGATATCCAGTTTTCCCAGCACCATTTATTGAAAAGACTGTCCTTTCCCCATTGTATATTCTTGGTGCCTTTGTCAAAAATTAGTTGACGATATACATGGGTTTACTTCTTGGCTCTCCACTTTTTTCCATTGATCTATGTGTCTGTTTTTTATGCCACTATATTGTAAAAGCCAAGACTTTTGTATAAATGGGGAGCTTTTCAACTCTCAGATAACGAAGAGGCCATATTGGGCCCCAGGGAAGCAGCAGGTCTGCATCTGGCCCACTCTGACATCTTAAAGGTCAGAGTGGCAGGTGGCACTGGAGATGGAGGGTGCGCTAGGCAGAGGCACTGGGACCAGCCATTGCTAGAGGGTGTGGTCCTCCTCTCATCAGGGCTGGGGCTGAACCATCCAGGGGCCTACCAAGAAGCCAATAGAGACGGCAGTTTCCACAATGCTAACACCAGAATTGGATCCAAGATAATGGTGAGCACTGGGAGCCGAGGAGTAGACCAAGCCCATGGACACAGGCCAGCCAAGGTCTAGGTGCCAAGCAACACATACATAAAGCCCAGGATCTGGGGCCAGAGGTAGGATCCAGGTTCTCATCCCAGAGATGGACCAGAGCCTAAGCAGTCCTGGAGCAAACAAAGATAGGGAAGACGTGGTGGACAGAAACTGGGGCTCACTTTCTGGGACCGGTAAGGATATGGGATGGAGAATGGCAGACTGGCTTAAAGGTTTAAGATGGAATAGACCGACAGCGGCTGTGGAAAGCAGAAGCAGAAAGCAGTTTTTAGAGTGGTCATTCATTCATTCAACAAACATTTATTGAGTTGCTACTACAAACCAGGCACTAATGATACAATGGCAAAAGACAAGTTCTTGCTGTTATGGAATTTACCAATTTATTACACTTAAAAACTGAGAGAAGGGCTGTAAAAGAGTTAAATTCTGCCAAGTGGCCTCTCTGGTAAGAGTTAATTTCTGAACCTTAAGTCCTCGGACTTTAACTTTTAGTGGCACCACATACACACCCCCAAACTTCCCTCTCACACACACGCCATCTCAGATTTGCTCTTTTTCTTACCAGCATGCCAATCTTGTTCCTAATTTAGCCCTTAAAATAAGCCCGGTTGTCAGTTTGCTATTCCCTAATCCCTTCCCTCAGCAATTGAAACTGATGATGGCAATATTGCTGAGTTCCTTATTCCACAATTTTTGTGCTCAGTGTGGGTAATCACCGTCACAGATGGCTTCTAAGAACTCACAGAGCCAACACCAAGTAAACACCACCCCTGGCGCCCACTCTGTCTGGTCTGTTTCAACAGCACCTGTGGAATCCTTGTCATAGAAGGGTAGAACCAGCCCCTGCCCCTCCGTGACTCATAGTCCAATGGGAAAGGCAGACCGTGATAGGTTATTCAAACAGTACTGAAGGAAGCCGCCGAAAGTGAGTGGCCATGGGGGCAAGTCAGGGGCATCTTCCTGGAGGAGGGGATGCCTGAACTGAATCTTGAAGAAAGAGCAGGACAAAGTGAATGCGTGAAGATGGGGGAGGAGGAATCATGGAAGCAGGAGGACAGAGGGAGGCAGCAATGGCACAGTGAGCCAGGAGATTATCCACAGACCGGGACTGCCAGAGTCCAGGCCGAATGGGGCAGGAGATGAGGCTGTAAGGGATCCTGGGCACCTTGTCAGCTAGGCTAAAGGGCCTGAGTTGATCCAGGAGCTGAAGGAAAGTCACTGAGGAGTGTTTTGCAGGGAGGAAAGCCAGTTATGTGGCTGTGCAATAAGTCCAGGAGAACTGAGGGAAGGAATGATGTAACCAGGTTACCCAGATGCAATTGTTGGGCTCCTCCTAGGATGCACCAAATCAGGATGCCTGCCAGCATGCCCCACAAATGGACCTTTTTAATAAACTGCTCCTGCTCTTAAAGTTTAAGAGCCACTGAGCAAGATAAAACAAGTCCTATAAAGGGACCAGCCAGTGTACCACTTGGCTTATAACTCAGGACTTTAGCCATGCCTATATCCAACTTACATATATTCTTAAAACCCTTAAAAGAGAACCATCAAAGATCAAAATCTCACGCATCACAGCAAAGAACAGACCTTTATAGCAAAGCCTTCTGTTTCCTGTTAAACCCCATCGCATTGATTACTGCAGCTTTTTGGCATGCAGTCCACTCCTATGTACATGTTTTGTCAGCCCAACTAGAGTTTCAGCAGAAAGGGGTACAGGAAAGAACACGAGTAGCGGGATAACTCACCCACGCTCTGATCCAACCCTGCTCCTGACCAGCCATGGGGGTTTGGGAGAGTTGCTCAACCTTCCTGGATTCAATTTTGGGGTGACAGCTCACCTTGGTTTACCTAGAACTTTCCAGGGCTTAGCGCTGAAAGTCTTTTGCCACAGGAAATCCCTCGTCCTGTGTAAACCAGGGTGGTTGGTCATCCTACTTCAGTTTCCTAAGGTGTAAAATAAGGTGTTCATATCTGCCACAGGGATGCTGTGAGGATACGAGGAGGTTTTGTAGAGTCTCCTTCAGTACCAGAAACATGGTACTCGACAACAAACAAACACAGAGAAACAGACATTAGATTGGTGGCTACCAGAGAAGCAGGGAGGGGGGAGGACGAGACGAGTGAAAGGGCACATGTGTGTGGTGACAGATGGTAATTAGTCTTCGGGCGGTGAACATGATGTAGTCTACACAGAAATCGAAATATAACGATGTACACCTAAAGTTTATGTAATGTTACAAACCAACGTTACCTCAATTAAAAAAAAAAAGAAAGGAACATGGTAAGTGGTCAAAAAAATGCCAGTTCCCTGTTTGTTCTTCTGTCACTCAGGCTTCCGGCCCCAGGTTGCAAGCAAAAACATCACGTCCCATTTGGCTGGAGGAAGCAATTCGGCTTACCCAGCACTTCCACGCATGTGATTTCATTTGATTCTCACAACAACCCTGCGTGGGAAATAGGGCAGAAATTTTGTGCCCACTTGATAGATGGGGAAATGGGAAAGCAGACAAGTTAAACGGCTCAGTGGGAAACATCCTTTCCCACAACCCTTCAAGTTTCTGCCCAGGCCCTAATGAAGGAAATTGCTACCCACACTTTCAGCTCCCTGGGGAGGAGCAACGGGCTAATGGGATTGATCGGGGCATGACTTTTACTGGGCCTCGTCTCACTGACGGCTGAGGTACCATCTGCCCTCCCTCCTGCCAAGGTGTTTGTTCTCCCTGTAGAGTTATAGATTTGTTTGGTAAAAACAAGCTCAGATTTAAGCAAAAGTGACCAGGAAACGGGAAACCTACTTAAGCCTAGTGGCCAGAGCAAGCTTCTCTGACTCCACTTCTCCCAGAGGACTGTGAATTGGGATCCTGTGCACTTGCTCAATCATCTTGAAAGACGGGACTTTGTTTCTCCTCTACCGATTGATCCTTTGCCAGAGGACCGGGGGTGGGGAAAGAGAGATGAGCGTTCGCACACAGGCCTTAACCAGACCCCCAAGCCACTAACAAAAGACCTGATGACTCAGCCACCAAACAGGACTTGAACCCGTGGCAGCTGCTTTTCCCCACCCGGTGTAGCTGCTCTCCGGAAACCACGCCTTGTAGGAACTCAATCAATTCTTGTTAACGCTCTCGCCCCAGACAAGCAGCTTTGAAGAAAGCCGTTTTAGGCAACACCATCAGCCTTTTGCTGTCGTTCACTAAGGGTTTAGCAGCTCGGTATTGATTTCCTTGCGGCTGCCTCTGAACTTTAATTCCTGCTGCAGAAAAACAAGGCTTTCTCTGGGACATTTCCTGTCCAAGTGGCGGGTAACAACCATTCCTGGGATGCTGATTTCCCCAGCGATGCTGCGAACTGCAGGATGCCTGCAACACGGCCTTTGTCTGTTCCAAAGAGTGATTTCTGTAGCTGCAGGAGATCCCTTCAAATGTGAGCTGCAGCTCCACCTCCATCCTAAGTCAGCGGTACCTTCCAACCCCCACTTTTGGAAATCCAATGACCACCCCCTTTTCCTCACACTGATTTGCAGCCGCAAGCTTTAAGAAGGTGCTTAGTATTTAAATCATGTTTGTTGCATCCAGGTTTCTCTCCAATGTTAATTCCTAGCGATCGGAAAAGACCTTAATAATCTTCTCTTGCAAGTACCGCTCCGATAGTTTATCCCCTCTACAAGATCTCCACCAAGTGGCCATTCTGGCTTTGCTTGAACACCTCTGAGGACAGGAAACTCACCCCCTCCATAGGAAAGCTATTGCCTCTCAGGAAACCTCCGAGAGGTAGAAAATTTCACTGTGTGGCATCAAACTTCACCTTCCTAAAACATCAGTCTTTCAAGGAGACTGTCAGCATCCCCAGCACTGAGAAAGGACTGGAATCTCTGTGTTTGTCCACCACTAAAATCACCACATTATCTGGCACGTAGTAGGTACTTAATGTTTGTTAAGTTAATGAATGCATGAAGTCAACAGTTACTGAGTATCTAGGCAGGGCCACGCATCGTGCTTGCATAATGCACACCTTAGCTAGGAACAAGTCATGTTGATATGGAATCCGGCAAGACAACAGCTTACCTGGTTGTGCTCACTCTGAATCCCGGGCTCTTGACTATGTAACAAATGGCCCACTTTTCCAGGTAGCCCTGGTGAGGCTTTTTAACTCTGACTCTATAAAGATAACAGGAGGATTTGTTGAATATCTAACCCCACGATGGGATAAAAGCTGAACAGAGTTTATGTTGTTGAGAGGCAGTGTCGTATAATAGACAACATGGACTCTGGTGCCACTTAATAGCTGAGCGACTATGAGTAAGTTACTCAACCTCTCTGGGTTTCGGTTTCTTCATGCGTAAAGTGGGGTGAGAATAATAATTCCTACCTCCTAGCATTGTTGTGAGGATTGAGTCAATAATATAAGAAAGGTGCTTGGAATAAATACCAGCCATTATTATTCACACTGTGTACTGCTCCAAAGACACCTGTGAAGAATAGACAGTGGCCTTCCCTGCCAGACTCATGCTCCTCATCTCTGAAGACCTGGACCAGATCCACAACACCTATGTGGGTGAAGAAACCACCTCCATGGTGGGCCTCCCCAGAGTCCCCCACGTGTTTTCTATGCCTCTCATCCCAATTCGGCTTGAGTTCCTGCTATGGGACAGGCTGTGCTGTATGTATCTGTGAATATTTTCTCATATTCATCTCTTGAGGGAAGCCTTGCTATCCCCATTTTACAGACCAAGAAGTTAAGGCTCAGAGAGGTTCAGTAACTTCCCAAGGATACACAGCTAATCAGTGGCAGAGCTGGGATCCAGTCTTGGAGTTGCCTGCTCCAGAGCCTGCATTCTCTCCACTCTTCCGAGCTTTCTGAAAAATGGGGACGTCCTTTACACTGTGAAAGGATAGTCAAGTCTGGCAGGACATGTCCCACCAGAGAAGCAAATTTCTCCTAGCCACTAAGCAGGCCTCGGGGGAGCCCTGCTTCCGGTGCATACCTTCTGTCTCTGCAGTTAGTAAGCATGGAAGTGATGCTGCAGCCAACAGCTCATGAGGCTGGAGTGAGTCGAGTGGTCACTCAGTGGCCCCTGGCAGTCTGCCTGGAAGCAGGGTGACACCTGATGCCCAATCCTGGTTCCAGGGCACAGCCACACAAATGACATTCCAAGAATGGAGCTTGGGGTCCCACATTCACCAGCCTGAACCCCTCACCCACCACTAAGCAGCCACATTCAGAACCCTGCCTTCTGCTTTTGGCCTGTATTCCAAGCCCCTGTCCCAGGAACTGGGGTCCTTAGGCTCCTCATAAAAACTTGGACTCTCTCTCCTCCTTCCTGTCCTCCCCCTCATCACACCAGAACAAAGCTCTGGGGCTCATAATTTACCTGGACTGAAACCACTCCAAAAATTGGTCAGTGCCCCTCCTACCCTAATGGATGGGTCCAAAGCCAGCCTCACTGCTCACCACATACCACTGTCCATTCTTGCTTCAACCACAAAGCCAGAAATATGACGGTGGGAGAAGGAAGGCAAAAGGCAGGAAAACCAGATGGAAGACCTTTGCAACTGTCCAGGTGAAAGATGAAATGAGCTGGAAAAGGGGCAGTAGAGCTGGAGAGGAAGGAACAGCCCAGATATTACAGAGAATATCCTCATGTGAGAATGGAATGCAATGACCAACAGCATGTAGTTCACAGTAATTGTTGGGAGATTGTGACAGGAGGCTTCTAAGATGTCCCCAATCATCCCAGCTGCCTAGTGTTCACACATTTGGTATTCATGTAATCCGCCAACTTGAATGTGGTCTGGACCTTGTGACTCATTTCTAACAAATAAAATACAGCAAAAGTTACAGGATGTCACTTCCAAGATTAGGTTATAAAGAGTTTCTCTTGCATCTGCCTTGTCTTCTCTCACTCTTTCACTCTTTCTGATGGAAGGCAGACGCCATAATATTAGCTGCCGTAATGGAGAGGCCCACGTGGCAAGGAATTGAGAAGGCCTGCAGCCAACGCCCAGCAAGGAACTGAATCCTACCAGCAACATATGAGTGAAATTGGAAGTGGATTTTCCTTCAGTGAAGGATACGAGCTGATGCTTTGAAGTGTTGTGAGAGACTCTGAGCCCGAGGACCCAACTAAGCTGCCCCTGGATCCTTTTCCCACTGAAACCAAGCTAATAAATCTTCATTGTTTTAAGCTGCTAAGTTTGGGAGTGATTTGTTACCCACCATAGATAACTGATACAGACAGAGAAATGAACAAGGTATGGTTTTTCAACACCCAAGTAGTTTGGAGTAACCAATTAGATGTCCAGGGTGAAGGAAAGAGAGGAATCCATGATGGCATCCATGGTCTTATCATGAAAAATTACAAGGATGTTGATGCCATTTACTGAGTCTGTGAACCCAAATGGTGGAATGAGTTTGGGAGAAAATAAACCAAAATGAGCTTTGGCCATGTTAAGTTTGAAATGCCTATGAGACATGCAAATGGATGAACCCAGCAGGTAGTTCGATTTATGGCACTGGAGCTCAGAAGAGAAATTTTGGCAGGAGATGACGATTTGGGAGTCATCAAGCTCCTCTCCCAGGAGCCATTTGGAATAAGTTTCTTTCCTCACCCACATGACAGTCGTTGAAGTATTTTAAAGGAGTTCTCACGTTTCCCATGAGTCTGGCTTAGTCATGCCCACTTTGTTCTACTTTTTCTTGGATATGTTGGTTCTGAGTGCCCAACCTGCCTCTGAACGTCTCGAATATGAATTTTATTTACCTGCCCTACTTATAATTGAATGACTCTGGGAAAGTTACTTAATTTTTGATTTCATATACATTTTCTTTAATACAGGGTTGTTCTGAGATGTAAACAAATAATCTATGGAAAACATTCATCAATGTGCCTATCACATGATACGCACTCAATAAATAATTAGTTATCTTGCGTAATTACACCATCTAGAACAACACTGTTCATATTATGCAAGCAACATATGTCATTTTTAATTTTCTAGTAGCCACATTTTAAAAATTAAAAGAAACTGGAGAAATTGATTTTAATGATATTTTTTATTTAACCCAATATATCTAAAATATTATCATTTCAACATGTAATCAATACAAAAAAATGTTAATGAATACCTTTACATTCTTCTGCATTCTAAGTCTTTAAAATCCATTGTGCATTTTACATTTAGAATACGTCTCAATCCAGATACTAAATTTTCATCAGAAAGTCTTGATCTGTGTTTAGAGTTCATGAAATGGACAGTTGAAAGAGTAGATTCACATACTCGAATTATTCCAATCATAGTTAAAAGTTTTCCAATAACTGAATTGAGTATCCTTTTTAAAATTTAAATTAATTAGAATTTAAAATTCATTTCTGCATTTACACCAGCTGCATTTCAACAGCAACGTTTGTTTGTGGTCATCATATTGGACAGCATAGATCCAGAACTTACTTCACTTTAAGATTTTGTTGGTTTATTACTCCTGTTAGTTCAGGTGTTCAGGGAAGCAGATGCTGGAATGGTATTAAACTTGCAAGAGGTTTACTGGGGAAACATTTCTGAGGGAAACTGTGGGAGGAGCTGGAGGAGGCTGGGAGAGCAGGTCTGACGTCTGTGAAGGACAGAGGCAAGGAAATGGGGTTGGTAGGCAAAGCCTTAGACCAGAGCAGTTCTAAGAAAGTCTCACCAAAGCTGGTGGGAAATTGTGTTCATTTTCTGCTGTAAAATTGCCACAAACCTAACAACTTAAAACAACACAAATTTTTTTTTTTTGAGGAAGATTAGCCCTGAGCTAACATCAGCTGCCAATCCTCCTCTTTTTGCTGAGCAAGACTGGCCCTGAGCTCACATCTGTGCCCATCTTCCTCTACTTTATATGTGGGACGCCTGCCACAGCATGGCTTGCCCAGCAGTGCCATGTCCATACCCAGGATCCGAACCAGTGAACCCCCGGCCGCCGAAGTGAAACTTGTGCACTTAACCGCTGAGCCACCAGGCCGGCCCCCAACACAAATTTCTTATATTTTGTTAGGTCACAAGGTTGACACAGGTCTCACTGGGCTAAAATCAAGGTTGACTGTGCTGTGTGCCTTTCTGCAGGCCCTTTAGGAGACTCTTTCCTTTCCTTTTCCAAATACTAGAGGCCACCTGCATCCTTTGGCTCATGGTCCCTTCCTCCATCATCAAGGCCAGCAGAAGCAGCAGGTCAAGTCCTTTTCATGTCCCGTTTCTCTGACCCTTCTTCCATCTTTGCATCTCTCTGTTTGACCATAGCTGGGAAAGGCTCTCCGCTTTTAAGGAGTTGTGTGATTCGACTGAGCCCACCAGCATAATCCCCACTACTCTCTCCATTTCAAGGTCATCTGATTAGCAACCTTAATTCCATCTGCAACCTTAATTCCCTTTTGCCATGTAAGGTAACATATTCACAGGTTCCAGAGATGAGGACGTGGACATCTTTGGGAGGCCATTATTCTGCCTGCCATGGGAGTCCTTAAGCTAAAATTGTTCATGAAAGGAGTTCTATTTCTTGCAGGAATGGGCCTGCCTTAGACCCTGCTGTGCTCAGTCATTGGCTAAAAGCAGCCCATGGGGAGGACCGCCTTGACGCACACACAGTGATGGACACAGAATGGAGCAGCTGGCGCCTTTGGTCAGTTATACTCCCTGAAGCAGATCTGAAAGGTGTGTTCTCTTGGCCACTATACTCCTCTGCCTTTTTTTTAATTAGCAAAATAATAATAATAATAATAATAATAACCCCTTCCTTTTGTAGCTCCTTCAGAAAGCTACAGAAATTTAAGAGAAAATTCTTAGAAAACTGGTAGAAGAGAATAAGAAAATTCCGTCAAAACTGACAGGCAGAGAAGCCCTGACTGATTCTGAAATGACTAAGATGCCTCATTGAATCTGAGAAGCTGTGACAGACAACCTTTAACACAGGTAATCACAGGTAATCAAACTACCCCCCAAAAATACAGGAATTACGAGAGTTCAGAGATCCATAAAGCACACGTCAAAAGCTGGAATTGTTCTCCCAATCATACTTTCATATTGATGTTGGATATCTTGCTAGAGATGACTACAGCCATGAGCAAATTGGGGGCAGCCTGTTCTCCTCATTACATTTTCACTGACCAGGCAGAAAAGGGCTTTAATGGTTTCCAGTCAAGAGAGGACCAGCTTGGCAGTGGTTCCCTTAATGTCAGCTCTTAGTGCTACCAAGAGCTAAAATGGTAGTAAGAGAGACTGAGCATCTGCCAAGAAGGTCTCCTGGTGCAGAGAAAAGGACAGGATTCTGCAGTCATAGTCCTGAGTGTGAATCTCAACTCTGATTCTAACTCACCATGTTATCTTATTTTGGCAAATTCCTTTGTCTCAATGTGCTTCAGCTTTCCTCTCTGCAAGACGGAGTAACAACATTCACCTGGCATTGGTTTTCGTGAGAGTTAAACATATCTGAGAAAGCAACTAGCACAGCGCCTGACACATAGTGGGTACTTAACTGTCTGATCATGTCAGAAAGCAGTTACAAAGCAAAGCAGAATGTGACTAAGGAATAAAAGGCGAGAGAGACATAAAGATGATCCAACTATGATTCCCCAGTCTAGCCTTGTGGTAGCCAGCCTCCAAGATGCCCCTTTTTGATCCCCACCCTCCCACATTTACCAGGGTTGAGCTGTGTGACCAATAGAAACAGCAGGAATGATGGGAAGTCACTTCTGAGATTAGGTTATAAAAGTCTATGTCTTCTATCTCAGGCTCTCTCGCTCTCTCCCTGGGATCACTTTCTCTGGGGGAAGCCAGCTGTCATGTGTGAAGACACTCAGGCAGCCTATCGATGGGTCTGCAGGGTGAGGAACTGAAGCTACCTGCCAACAACCACATGAGTGAGTCTGGAAGATGATTCTCCAGCCCCAGTCCAGCTTCAAGACGATTGCAAACTCTTGAGAGACTCAGAGCAAGAACCACCCCCAGCTAAGCCACTCCCAGATTCCTGACCCACGGGAACTATGAATGGGGTAATTTGCTATGCAGCAGATGGCTTTGCGAATTGTCTAATGGCCCAAACAGGAGGAGAGGGGAACAGGAATGAGAGGTAGCAGAATATAGTACATTCTGAGCACCAACCTTGATTCTAACACTTCCTAGCCAAGCAACCTGAAGACTCAGAGTTACTTTCTGCAAAATGAAGATAAGAAATCATCTGGTGTATGTAACAAGAGCCATGAAAATATTTGTACATTTTTATTCAATATTACCAATTCTGGTATTCCAAGGTGAGGAAATAATTTGGAATGTGTGAAAACCATTCCTTTGTGTGATGCACAAAGATGTTCATCACAGCATTGCCTAATGGTTTAAAAATGATATAACCTGATTGTCCCACAGTAGAAAAATAGTTAATAGCATCTTGAGTTGCAGGCATGTTACACACTGTATCTTATCTGATTGCTATAATAGCTACGTTATCCCTATAGTAGAGATGAGGAATAAGACTAAGAGAAGTTAAGTCATTTGTCCTAGGTTGCATAACTCTTGACAATGAATCAAATAATAATAATTATTATTATTAGGCCTCACACTTCTATAGTATTTACTATGTGCTAGGTACTCTTCTAAGTGCTTTGCATATAAAAAGGGAGCTGAGAAGGAGTTACCAGGATTGTGGTATCCTAGGAGTTAAATGAAGAAAGCACTCTGAGAAGGAAAATGTGGTCAACTGTATCAAATCTTGCTGATAAGTCAAGTAAGAGAATGGCTGAGAACTGGCCACTGGACTTGGAAACATGGAAGTCATTGGTGACCTTGACAAGAGTTGTATTGGTGGGGTGCTGGGAATGAAAGCCTGAGAGGATCAGAGTTAAGAGAGAATAAAAGGAGAGGAAGTGAGGTGAGCATGGATATCGCTCAATCTCAGGTATCTGCTGTGGGCATGAATTGGTCCACGAATGTGACTCAGGTGGGGACAGAGGTCACCTTCCCCTTCACTGTGGTGGCAGAGCTCAGGACAGAGGGGTAGCTTCTCATCAGCAGACATAGAAAGGCTTTTCAGAGTCAGCAAGAATGCAAAGAAGAAAATGATGTGGGTACCAGGCACACCTCGAGGCCTAGAGTGGCAGAGAGGACAGTGGTGGAGACAGGGGACCCATGTAGCCATTCTTAGGAAGCGGCCCGGTAATTCATAAGGAACCAGGAGGCTGGGGTTTGGGCCAGGACTGAGCCAGAGACATGTCAACTCTTACTATGGGAACTACCCCCTCCCCATGATGTGACCCAAGAAATGGGTTTACACATGGAAAAATGTAAATAATTTAACTTAATGAGAAAAAATCAGTATCTTGATATAGGCAGCATGATTGCTATGTGGAAAAATAAAATAAAGTTTCAAGAATAAAGACAGTAATGAAACTTAGCAAATTATAAAACAATGTCAGTGTTAAAGCAGCTGAATCGTGGGTGAGTTCTTATTTTCTCTATTTTGTAACGTAGTAAAGTACTTAGCTAGCTTTTATAATACAAAAAAAATTTAAGGGGATAATAATCCAAGGCTTTCTCTCAGAGTTGTTAGGAAGATTATAACAATGACTAATATTTGAATAGCTCACAAAGCGCTTTTCACACGTAATCTCATTTAATCTTCACAACCAACATGCCTTCTCTTGGCATTTTGCAAAAGCATTTATTATTGCACTTAGCTAACTGTGTTGCAGTGATCTGTCTATATATCCTTTTCCTACCCTAGACTGAAGGACCCCAGAGATCTTAACTACATCTTTTCATCTTTCTCTTTGACAAGTAACACAAGCCATGGCACATGATAGAAGCTCAATAAATGTTTGGGGGTGTGTGGATAATGGATGAGTGTATGGATGGTTAGGTAATGGCTGGCTGGCTATACGGATGGAGCAATTGATCAATAGATCAATGGATGGATCAATGGACAAGGGATCAATAGATTACTACTTTAGACACGAACACCTAACTTTCCCAAGATCACATAGGTACCCTTAATACCTACAGACTGAGTGAACCACCACTCCTTTCCCCTAAATTAAATATTTTTAAAACCTATGGCTAGTTACCTCTCTCTATATCTCACCTTTCTGGTGATCTTGGTCAGTCTCTCCTCTCAGCTGTCTTCTCCCACACTTATATTCCCGGTTAGCTCTGTACTTCCTTTCCCCTGCCCTAAGCCCACATTGCTCTCATCTTACCCAAACCTTTCCACTCCATAAACCAGAGCCCTCTAAACCATGAAAAATGCTTCTACGTCCTCAAACTCTCCTTCACATTCTACACTAAAGTAAACCTAGCTCTCACCTGTGGCCTGGTTTCCTTTCTCTGGGGAGCTTCCCTTTTTCCCCATCTCTAGGGCATCTTCCTAGGACAGCTCTGGGTTAGGTATTCTTCTGTGTGCTATCATAATACCATTGATTGCATTTGCAGGTGTATTATCTCATGTTATACAGAAGCTGTATATACAAAGCCAGATCTGTGTAGATGCTTCAGTCTCATTCACATGTTTGAAAAGATTTTACAATTGGATGCTAGCAAGAAACATGACACACTCAGCATACGCATCAGGACAATTTCAATTGCAAGTGACAGAAAACCAACTCAAAGTGTCTTCAATTAGAATAAAGGCAACCTATTGGCTTGTGCAACTCAGAAAGCCCGACAGTTGTTCTGGCACCGAAACCTCAGGGCTTTGCCTTCTTTTCAGGCAGGTTATTTCCTCTCCATAAGAAAGATGACCACTAGCAACCTCAACCCTATGTATCTCTTTGGCCCAAAAGGAAGAGATCCTCTTTTCCCAGCATTCATTGATCAGTCACATAGAAGAGCTCTGATTGACCCTGGATTCTATCACATTTATGATGTCCAGAGGAATGTAGTATTATGATTGAGAGCCCCAAAAGGAGTGTATGAGGTTGGAATGGTGGCGGTAGGCACATGGCTCCCTCAGGATAAAACAATATGCACACTGCATTTCAGTCAGGTCAATATCATCTCAAAACAAGTCAACAGCGGACTGGTTACCCACACAACAAATAGTTGATCCTTTGACTTTTATACCTGCATCACTTTCCAATTTGCTAAGAATTAGCAGCATGTAAATGGAACATGATAAGGAAGGACGGGAAACTTGTCTTGACTGGAAATTTACACATAAAATTGTTAACCGTGGTTTCCTCCTGGGAGAAAAGTAGGAGTGGGAGGAGCGATGTTAGAAAGGAATTTTATTTTTTGCTGTGTATATTGTTATGTATTGCTTGGTGTTTTCACAAGGAGTATGAAGGAACTGAAAAGCTCCCCATAAAGGGAAGAGAATGAAGATGCAGGAGTTTGGTTCAAAGAGAGACTAGAGAAAGCAGGGAAAGAAATGAAGCTTCCTGGGAGACGTGCTCAGAGCTGCAAGGCCTCGCCTCGTATCCTCCTTCTTGGGAGAAATAACCCAGGCATGAGGCAGAGAACGGCGACATCTGTGGTCCCTTCACAAAGCTAAAGAGCTGGCATAGAGCTGAGGGAAAATTGTTGTTTTTATTAGTGCTGTATTTGCCTACTGTTTAAATCTGCACTCTAGTGTATTAGGAATTAATTTGATCTTGGAAATTACATTCATTTCCTTTGACCAGTATGCTGATAAATTGAAAGTTAAATTGGGTCTAAAATCTATTCTATCTTTTAAAAAAAGTCACAGACAAATTTCAAAAAGCTGGCCAGTATTAAAATAGGAAAAGACCAAGTAGGGAATTAATTTTTCCTCCAAATTTGATCATTATTGAATTATAAGTTCCAGTTGAATTATCAACCTTGTCTAGACAGAATGAGAATTATTTAAAAAATAGCCTATAATTCAAATTGGGTGAATGATGGTATACAATGTTGGTATATTTTGGAATGGGGGAAAAGTGAATGATATATTTGAGTGTCATTAAGGCTGTCGTGGATGAGAAATGAGGTCACTAAATCTGACAATGTGCTCATGATTTGGGAGCCAAATCTCCACAGAATGTAAAATTAAGAGAGAGGGACACGGCATACTTAATTCATGTGCAGGATCTGATAAGTTTCACCCAGAACACAATGACATTTGCTGAGAATTACTATGTTTAAAGATCATCAATATTGTATATTTTAGGATCGTGTTTAGTTTGAAAGAGTATGGATAAATTGAGAGAAGTTAGTTTTATTGAGACCACCTGACGTTAAAGAATTTTACACTAATCTGAGTGGATTTAATTTCCTAAAGCAGAGTATTTGTTCTTGTCTTGATTCCCCGTGGATGTGGGGAATAGAGAGACAGATAAACAAGTGTTTAACATTCCTGACTAGACCAAACCTTTGTGCATTATTCAGGACGCAGCTGCTTGGAGGGAAAATTACATACAACATCTTTCCACCCAAAGAGCAGGAGCACGTGATCTTCTAACAGATAAATTCAGAGACTCCTCCTTTTTTACACTTTGTTAACAATAAGCCTATCCAAAGAGATTTTGATACTGGATTTATCCAAGGATCCAAGGAGAACAGGAGGCATCTGAGCATTAAAGGCAGGGAATAGAGACATTAAATTGGCGGCTGCAAACCAGGTGTGTAAAACAAGGACTATTAGTGGGCAGGACGAGAGGGCCATTTTTCCCAGCCCCTCCATTTCCAAAAGACCCCAAACAGACTTTTGCATTATGTTCAGAGCAAATTGACAAATGTTCATCATACAGCTGTAATTTTTGTCTCATTACCAGGTCCCACCACCTGTAATGCACCATGAATTAATCCTGTAATTAGGTTGTGAAGAACATAATTGTATTTTATTCTTTGGGTGCTAAAGTGTTAATATAGAGAAAAGAAAAGAGAAAAAAATGGAGCGAGAGTTCTGTTCTCTTCATCTCTGAAAAGCCATGGTCACCAACTAAGATGACTATAAAGACGAATAACGTAATTAAAAGATGTGGGATGGATGAGAATAGGGAGTGGTAGGGACTGTAGCAGACTAAAAAGCTATGCCCAGATGCCCCATTGAGAAGGAACACTGGATGTTTAGCACCAGCTGATTGCTGCCATGTAGAAATTCAGGCCCAGGGTTACAAGATCTTCCAATATTTTCGAGAGAAGACATAAATCCAGATTTTCTTTTTCTTGTTCTTTTTTTCCAAGAAAGATTCACCGGAGCTAACATCTGTTGCCAATCTTCCTCTTTTTGCTTGAGGAAGATTCGCCCTGAGCTAACATCTGTGCCAATCTTCCTCTATTTTTTGAGTTGCCACCACAGCGTGTCCACTGACAAGTGGTGTAGGTCCACGCCCAGGAACTGAACCCAGGCCACTGAAGCAGAGCACACTGAACTTAACCACTAGGCCACAGGGCCAGCCCCCCAGATCTTCAATGAAATATCCCAATTTTTAAAGACTTGCGGAATTGTTTTATTGCACTATATACTGAAAAAACATATCTGCCATCCAGAGTTAGCCTGTTGCTCACAAATTTGAAGACCCATGGCAATGTGGTGGTCATGGCAATCAGGACGTGGTCCATGGGTCCTTGTGCAAACATGAGCCAAGGCCCAGACTTGATGAGAAAGTCCAAACCCCTTTCTTCAGTGCAGCTGGGTAACTGTCGTTACAGGGATGTGTGTGCTATATGTTAATTTGGGCTCAGGCTATGCTAAATGTGTGAATGTTCTGTTATAGACCCCTTGCATAAACCATAGGACATTGCCTTTTGGAAATCATAAACTTTTAATAATCTAATGTTACCAGAAGAAAAGAGGTAACAAGATGATTCTGAATTATTTAACTATAAAAATCGTTCTTTATAAATTGAGATAAGTGGAGATGTTGAATTCAGGAACCATAAAAACAGAGAACTTGGGCCTCAAAGAAATAATAGATGAAATCATAAGATTTCAAGGAGTTGGGTATATCTACTTATTTATTCAACAAAATTTTACTGGGCAACTAATATGTACACACACCATGCTAAGAGCTACACATGCATACATTATTTAATCTTTAGGACAACCTAATGTCTTAGTTTGGCAAAGAAGCAAAATCTGAGACAAAAATTTGAGTGCAAGTGCTTATTTGAAAGGTGATTGCAAGAAACACTGGTAGGGGAGTGGAGAAGTGAGACAGAGAAAGAAGGAAGCCAGAAAAGGGTGCGCTATCATAAGCAGTTACGATCGTGGGCAACTGGATCTCCATACCACCAGGGAGCTCTGGGATATGCACTTCAGTTATTCATTCAAGGAGCGAAGGAGCTGGGCTATTTATACAACAGCTCCCTTTAGTCACTGGCTGCAAGCTTCTCTCCTTGGCATTTCCAGCGCCCATGCTTGTGAGCAGAACAGTCTTTAGCAGCCTGAGAGAGCCCCCAGGAAAAGAAATGCAGGTGCTGGGATGAAGTTAGGCCAACATGCACAGAAATGGTAAGAGCCGAAGAGATATGGGTAGAGCGCAAAGAGTGTCTACCACGGCCCTTAAGGTAGATCCTACTACCACCCCCACTTTACAAATAAGGAGACATGTGGGGTTCACGCTTAGAGTAGAAAATGCCGCCTGGTATTCCCCCCCTTAGAAGCATGCCAGCCAGGAGCAAGCAGACAAGACTCTTGAGAGACAGGGACGTGGAAGGCACAGTTGTCAACTGTTTCGATAGCCATAGGAGATACTGGCAATCTATACATTGGTCCCCAGGTTTACTCATCAACAACGCATCGGCAGGCATCAGAATGCAGGGCTTCGATGCAGTGAAGTCTGTGCTCTTTGGGCATGATTAGAGATGGGACATGTCATAATGAACTGAGACAGGAAAGGAGGAAATTTACAAAAACCATATGATAACCAAAAGGGCCATGGTGAAGGACTAGGGAAGTGAGCTACCCCCGGGAGACTTTTGATACGATCTCATGAAAAAGTGAAGGTACATACATCTCCCTCGACTGTGACAGTTTAGAGTGACCCAATTTTTATCTGCAAGTGACAGAAATTAGACAGTGAAGGTGCACTGGACTTCCAGAAATACTTTCCCTTCCTCCATCGAAGGTTGTACCGATAATTTAAGATGACATAGATCAATTACCAAACTATTAAATGTCAGTTAACATCTTTGGAAACTGAATATAAAATGAGCCAGCTAACACTGCCTTGTTATAACCCCATTGTGTATAAAAATTAGGTTTAAATGCTTAATGAATGTATGAAAATATAATTACCAAGTTATCGCTCTTATAGAAGTGATTAATAATCATATCATTGACTTTTCCACTGTGCTCTTGAGTTATTGAACTGAAATACTTCTGATGGGTTCTCCTCTGTAGCCTCTTTCTGTTATTTATAGTATCTGTGAGTACTTCCAATCTACCTCCCTGTTATGGACTGAATGTTTGTCTTACCCCAACATTCATATATTGAAGCCATGATGCCCAGTGTGGTGGTATTTGGAGGTGGAGCCTTGGGGAGGTGGTTAGGTTAGATGAGGTCATGAGGGTGGTGCTTGCCTTCATGATGAGTTTAGTGCTTTTATAAGAAGAAGAGACACAATGTCTTTCTCTCTCTCTCTCATTCTCTCGTATGTGCACATACAAAGGAAAGGCCATGTGAGCACATAGCCACCTACAAGCCAGGAAGAGAGGCCCCAGGAGGAACTGAATCTGCCAGCACCTCAGTCTTAGACTTCCCAGCCTCTAGAACTTTGAGAAATAAATGCTGGTTGTTTAAGCCATTCAATCTATGATATTTTGTTATAGCAGTCTGAGCTAAGACACTCGCCTACTAGACTCTAAATTGAACACTGCCATTATTCACTCTTTTTTTCTAGTACCTAAAGAAGAGCCCAGCACATAGTAGGTGCTAGTGAATGAATGAAGGAACCTACCTTTGTGGTTGAATACAATTTCTGTCTTTATTTTGGGATACAGTATAGAACTGAAGGATCATACTCAGATAAGACAGATGAGTTCAAATCTTGGTCTACCACATAAGTGAGAAGCCAGAATAAAGTCCCTTGACTGCTCTGAATATCAATTTTCCTATTTTAAAACAATGGTTATCTTAGCTTGGGTTCCTCAAAGTGAACATTGAGATAAGGACTTGGATGCAAGTGATCCCCTATGGCAGATGAGGAAGTGGAGAATGGGAAACAGAGAAGGGAGAAGAGCCAATTAAGCATGTGTTAATGAGTAGGTTACTGCTGTGGGCCACTAGAGCTCAGTCCTACAGGGGGAGCTCTGAGCGATGGTATAAATCATGCCCCTAGAGTCTTCACACTGGTCAGAGAGGCTGGAGCAGATTATCAGCCTACTCCATTCTCTCACTGGTTGAAGGTTACCCCCGAGGTCTTTACTTCTACCTCCAGATTCTATCTATATGCAGTAGAGCAAGTTTCCATGGTGCCAGCTAAAGCTCTCAGGCACCTGAGGTAGAGAGCAGTTATACCTATAGGAGTCACAACTGCAGGGGAATTCAAGTGGGCCAACAGGCGATAGGGTGGGGCATCACCAGCACCTGCTACAAGAGCAACACCTATAGCACAGAAGCACCTCACAGAGAAATTGGGAGTATTAAGTGAGAAAATGGATGTAGAGCACCAACCACAGTGCCTGGTCCATGAAAAGTCGCCTATAAATTTTTGTGGTGGTGATTGCAGTGGTTGTTCCTGTTAAATGTGGTGGTGAAAAGCTGCAACTCACAAAGAGACTACTTGAATTTACAAGTCAATTTCACAATGCTGCTGCCTGTTCTGAAGCAACGTCTTTTACAGGTCCGTGAATTACAGCAGTGAAGAAAATATGATCACCATCCCACGGAGCTCACATTCTATGTGGGACAGCCAGACACCAAAGTAAATGTTGATTCCCTGCTCTGCCTCACTTCCCCTCTTTGGATGGGCTTGATCTTTCTTTATGGTATCAAGGGAAAAGGAAAACCATCAATGCACACACCTTTATTACAAACCAAACTAAATATAAACTACAGCATCACCTCTACAAAATATTGTACCATATACATGCCTTATAGGCCTTAGACCATAAAGATGTTTATTCTAATGTGACCCTTTTCCTCCTAACCACTATTACCCATCTATAGTGTCTTAGTTTCTATTTTCCCAGCAGTAGACAATGAGAGAATTCAAGGGCAAGGAGTTTATTTGGGAGGGGATCTCAGGAAACTCAAATAGAGAAGAGGGAAAGTGATATAGGGGAAAGAAGACAGCCAACGTGGGATGTATTATCAACCAGTTATCACTGTGAGCAACTGGATCTTAATCATACTGGGGACGTCTGAGTGAGTCAGTGTAGAGCACACACCTTAGAGTCATCCCACCTGAGGGATGAGATATCCTGAGTATTCAATATACCAACTGCCAGTAGGCACTTGGTGAAGGTTGCTTCCAGAGAGTGTTAGTTCTCTGGCTCTTCTGCCCTTCTGAGCCTTGCCAGCAGAGTGGGTTCAGACTGCCAGAGAATGCCTCAGGCAGTTGGAAGTGGGGACACAGAGGAGGCTCAACTGAGAGCTCTCGAGTAGTCACATGTCACACAAAGCCACAGAGAGGAAATTCACTCCACAACATAAGCTACATGAGGCCAGGGACTGTGTCTATCTTCTTCATTATATTTCCCCAGTTCCAAACACATTTGCTGGCACATAGTTAGAATTCAATGGATACTCTTGGATAGATAGGTGGATGGGTGGATGGATGGATGGATGGATGGATGG
This sequence comes from Equus caballus, assembly GCF_041296265.1. NCBI lineage: Eukaryota > Metazoa > Chordata > Mammalia > Perissodactyla > Equidae > Equus > Equus caballus. The sequence continues at coordinate 32,568,780 of NC_091705.1, read as the reverse complement.
ATAGATGGGTGCATGGCATTTGCACTGAGTCTTGAAGGATGAGTAGGAGTTCACTAGGCACTGCAGAATAAAGGAACAGCATACTCAAATGTACAGAATTATGCAAAAACATGCCTCTGTGTTGGGGAAGCTCTCAGGGCAACCCATTACTTTGTTTAAAATTATACCTCCTTAGAACATGCTTTATTCTATGGAGGAATTATCTGCCTTCCAGGAAATTCCACTCTCTCATCCTACTTTTGCCTTTTGAAGCAATGAAAATAACTCTATCTTCTCTTTCATAGCCCACTCCTTTGGATACTTGATGACATACCCCCTTTTCCTAAACTTATACATCTCTAGTTTGTTGTCAATGCCCCAGACTAAAGAGTTTCATCCAGGTATTTTTTTGACCATGTGATATCAGATTTTGTGTCCTCAGATGAAGGGTATAGGATACAGGGTTGTGTAGTAACTTTGGTGTCCTCCGGATCTGGGTTCAAATTTTGACACCACCAGTGGTGTGATCTGGAGTAAGTAACTTGTCTTCTCTGAACCACACTCTCATCATCTGCAGAATGAAAGTCACAATGCTTATCTCACTGGAAGATACAGTGGGCATGTAATAAAGTTTATTCTCTTCCATTGAACTTACTAACCTTTTCCTCATCATGTTGCTGCTAAGCCACATCTCTCTGCCCACCCTGGACTTACGTGCCTTCAATCTAGAACAAGGATGACAGACAAATACCTATGTCACCCAAACCATTGCACAGAGAATTTAATCCAACAGAGGCCACTCTGGGCCTCCCTCCCTCCCCTCCAACAGCTCAGAGTTAAGCAGCCATTCTTGCTCCTACAAGAGCACGAATAAGTACTGCTCTCTTGTTCACCTGCTGAGCAAAGGGACTGATTACCCAAGAAAGGGAAGTGTCGCTCACAGAAATCAATACAGATGAAGCTTTGAAAAGGTTGGCTGGCTGTGCAGGATGAGATATTGATCTTGCTTGTTTTCCAAGTTATTGCTCTGTTCACCACCTGTTGAGGCCACTTCTAATCTCCCCCTAATACCAAACAAGACAAGAGAGCTCAGCCCAGAGCAGACTCGGTGCATGACAATCATAGAACACGAAGGAATTCCCAGTACTTGTGTCCAGAAAACCATGAACACAGAAGTAAGAGATCCCCCTCAACACCGTATGACAACTCAGGATTGAGTAGAGGATTGAAACAGAACTGCACACACAGGCTGAACCTAATGTGAAGCCCAATCTTCATAGCTGCCCCTCAGAACTCTGAGATGTCCAGAAAAAATCAGGAGGAGGGAAGAAGGTATTTACATAAATATCTGCTAATCCTCTGGGAAGTCCTATGAATGGAAATTTAGGGCATAAAAATAGTAGCATGGATTAAACCTATATGAGTATAGTAAAGAAATAATAAGAGAACATTGTTTTGCCTAATAAACTGGAAAAGCCTTCTTTAATGATAATATTGAGTGATAGCAAGTGTTCAAGGAAATGGAAGGACTGAATAAATTTTCTGAAGGGCAATTTGACGACACATTTCAAAAGCTGTAAAATTCATCATATATTTTGAACCACTAATTCCACTTCTAGGAATTGATCTGAAAATTAATTAAGAATATATGCTTTGCAACAAGTTAAAAAGCACTTGCCCCTTCTTGGTACATAGATTGGGGCAGAAGGAAGGCTGGTTGTGAAGCCCAGGATGGGATGGGGCACCACAGTGAACAGTTCCAGGATGCTGTGTAGTGGAGGGTCCAGATCTGCCACAGATGAAACCATACCAAGTCCAAGAGATCCTTGGCTAATCAATAAACATGTGGCCATTACAGCATTAAGAATGTGAAGACCACATCCCTGCCCTAGAGATGATCACTTTATAAAAGGGGACACAGGCAATGAAATGGAAAAAGAGTATAATCTGTTACAGGAGCAATGGTGGAAAATCAAGATGGGTGGACACAAAGAACAAATGGATTAATTCTACATGGTGGATCAGTAAGTCTCTATCAGGGTCTGACTCACGAACTGAATCTTAAAAGTGAATAGGGTTTAGCAAAGGAGAAAAATAGGGGGGGAAACATTACAAGGCATAAGAAAACATTCCTGGAGGGGCATGTGTATAACGAAGAGATGAGAGGTATATTTGGAGAGCAGAAAAGGATAAGATCATGGAGTTTTTTAGGAGAGAGTATGAGGAGCCTGGGTCCCAATGACTCAAGATGGGATTTCAATGCAAGGAGACGAAAATGCCAAAACAGTGATTCATGCTTTCCTTTAAAAACAAAGTTAAGTGCCTTGAACTTTTGACCCAGGTCTTCTTCCTGCCTGTCTCCCCATGACATTACTTTACAAAATAAAATTCATTTAAAAGCTCAAACTCTGAAATATACTTTGGAATCTCTCTTGCTTCCAGGACCATTTGAGACTTCTCTGATTAGAAAACTCTTAACTCTTACCAATCCACTTTACTTTTTTATCATCCTTGAAGGTATGGGCCCCTTTCATCTTTATAGGCCAATATTCTATATGACATATAATCACTGAGCCCATTCATTCAACTATTGTTACACTCTTTTACATCTTGTACGGGAATCTGGTAATACAACATATGATTGTTTGCAGCTTTCACTGCCCTTTCTTCTGTAGATAGAAATTGGTCAAGAACTACATAAGGTCAGTGTTTTTCCCTGGTTATTTACGCTCATGTAGAATCAGCCTCTAGTACCGATAAGAGAGCCAGCGTCAATAGAAAGAGTCTTGACATGTAAGACTACAATTCTTAGTGAGGAACAAAACAGGACATGTTCTAACCATCTCCCTCCTTAACTTGTACTTCAGTAATTCAGATCTGCCTTTGGGTAAGATAGGCATGTATCTACCACCTACAGAGGGCAAAAAGATAAAACTTCTCTTATAAATTGATAACATGGTTTTGTTATCAAAACGAAACTTTTTTGACACCAAAAAGAGTCCCTATTATACACCCGTCCGTGCTATGAAATCACTCACAGAAGAAATAACTTAGGATAAACTATTCCAAACCAAAGCCATTCTTTTGGTAGCTGCTTCCCAATATTGTCTACTAATAGCCATAATCATGAAATAAAGTGACCACAATTATTTCCCTCCCTGTGTCTATGTTCTTTTTCAAGCTGACTTTGAAGCTCTACCATCAAGAGGTAGAGTCCATTCTTACACTCTTTGATGCTGGGTTTGCCTTGTTACTGACATTGATCAAAAGAATGTGGAAAAAGAACTCAGGTGTCAAGGAAGCGTAAGTTAGAACCCTAGATGTCTACCCCCACCTGCTATTAATAAGACAGCATCACCCTCCCCCTGATGGAGTGGTGTCAGAGACAGCCAGCTATAACAGAGAGTTGAATAAGATCTAGAGTCTCACAATACCCAGATTATCCTGGTTTCAACAGAAAATAACTCATCATACCAAAACCCAGGATACACTCAAACTGAATGAAAAAAAAAATAAATACATGCCAACAATGAAATTACAGAGGTATTAAAATTATCTGACAAGAATTTTAAAGCAACCATTATAAAAAATGTTTCAGTGAGCAATTACAAACGTACTTGAAACAAATTAAAAAATAGAAAGTCTCAACAAAAAATAAAAGATAGAAATAGGAACCAAATGGATATTTTAGAACTGAAAAACACAATCACTGAGATTTTAAAAAGTCGATAGATGGGCTCAACAGCAGAATAGAAGGGTTAAAAAAAAGAATTAGTGGATGGAAAAATACAAAAATAGAAAATACCCAATCTGGACAATAGAGAGATAAAGTAGAAAAAAAATAATACAGCCTCAGAGACTTTTGGGACTATAACAAAAGATCTAACATTGTGTTATTTGAGTCAAGGAAAGAGAGGAGAAAGAGCAGAGCTGGAAAAGTACTTGAAGAAATAATACCTGGGAGATGGTGTCAAGATGGCAGCATAGGTAGACTCTGAACTCACCTCCTCCCACAAACACAACAAAGTTACAACTACTCTTGGAATAATTATCCCTGAGAGAGAACGAACTTAAAACTAGATAAAAAGAACCCCTGCAACGAGGGAGTGCTGACTGAGGTGGAAGAGGCAGAAATTGCCTTCTGGAGAGAAAAAACACCACCTTCATGATTTGCAGAGCTTCATGGCCAGCAGGGAGCAACCTTCAGGTATGCAGCCTTCCCTGGAGGAGCCAGGGTTCTGAGAAGGGGAGCATTGCCTCTATAAGCAGTTTTTTGACTCAGCACAACCAAGACAAGGGTCATAATATCTGGCTTTGCTGGCTACTAACAACAATGGGGGATACCCTTAGAAAAGCTATCAGACATAAGGGGGAAAAAGCCAGCTCTTAAAGGGCCCATGCACAAATTCACCCATTTCAGAAAACAACCAAAAATCACCAGAAAGAAAGGTGCATAGTCCTGTGGTGAAAAGAGACTCACCTGATAGGCTCTGGATGCCTGTCAATGAGAGGTGAGACCTCTCCAGGGGCTGAGACATTGGTGGCAGCCATTATTGTGACCTAGTACAGGCATGCTGACAGACGCTGGCATATGCCATTGGAGTTCTTCCCCTGGCCTGTTAGCCCAGGGTCTGCTCCACCCACTAGAGCACTGATGTAATCCAGCTCAGCCAGGACAGGCAGCCTGCCCTAGGGACTGGCCCCACCCAACAGCAAGCCCTTGGGCAACTTGTGGGCCCACATAGGCAGAGTGCCTAGAACTTCTGCAGCCAGGCAAGTGGGTCCACTCTGTGGATCAGGGCACACACACAGGGCAGGTCTGTGTTGATGGTGTGTGTGGCACTGTGGGAAATGGGGCTTGTCACTTGCAGGAGACTTGTACTTACCAAACAACCACATAGAGGATTGGCCCCATCTTCCAAAGCTGGAAACAATTGGGTGCTCCCATGCCTGTGGCTGGCCCCACTCAGCTGCAATCCTGAAAGAGCTGACAAGAGCCTTTCAGGCTGGGGGTCTACAGCAATTATAAGCCCCTGACCCTGACAACCAGCCATGCTGGGGGCCTACTCACTTAACAGAAAAATTGCAACAGGTATGTGCTATTAGACCTTGCAGCCAACTGTGCTGGGGCTCCCCACACCTGATAAACTGACTGAAGGGTCCATAGCAGCCACACACAGCTGAACATTACAACCAGCCAGGCAGGGGGACAGCCTAGCCTCCCTGGGCACCTGCAGCAAGAACAACCCTGCCACAACAGAAGGACACACTTAGCCCAAACAGGGGTCACTCCTGGAATATTTGGAACTGGTGATGAGAGGGAAGCACGCTGCTGAGCCTTATGAGGCATCTCTTAGATAAGGCCATCTCTCCAAGATCAGGAGACATACCTGAGCTACCTAATACATAGATATAGGCACAGAGAAAGAGGCAAAATGAGGAGGCAAGGGAATATGTTCCAAGCAAGGGAACAGGATAAAACCCTGGGAAAAGAACTGAAAGAAAAAAAAAACAGAAATAAACAATCTACCTGACAAAGAATTCAAACAAAAATTCACAAAGATGCTCACTGATATTGGGAGAAGAACAGATGAACTCAGAACTACAAGAAAGAATTGGAAAATATAAAAAAGAACCAATCAGAAGTGAAGAATACAATACTGGAAATGGAAAATTCACTAGAGGGACTCAATAGCAGAGATGATAGAGAAGAAGGGATTAGTGAGCTGGATGAAAGACTAGAGGAAATCACCCAAGCTGAACAGATTTTTAAAAAGAGTTAAAAAGATTGAGAACAGTCTAAGGGACCTCTGAGACAACAGCAAATACACTAACATTTGTATTATAGGTGTCCCAGAAGGAGAGGAATGAGACAAAGAAGCAGAGAATCTTTTTGAAGAAATAATAACTGAAAACTCTCCTAACCTAAGGAAGGAAACAGACATCCAGGTACAGGAAACACAGAGAGCACCAAACAAGATACAGTCAAAGAGGACCACACCAAGACACATTATAATTAAAATGTCAAGAATTAAAGATAAAGAGAGAATCCTAAAAGCTGCAAGAGAAAGGCAAAAAGTTACATACAGAGGAAACCCCATAAGGCTACCAGCTGACTTCTCAGCAGAAACATTACAGGCTAGAAGGAGTGGCACAACATATTTAAAGTGCTAAAAGGAAAAAACCTACAGCCAGGAATACTCTACCAGGGAAAGTCAGAATTCAGAATGGAAGAAGAGATAAAGATTTTCCCAGACTAAAGGAGTTTATCACCAAGAAACCAGCAAGACAAGAAATGATATAGGGATTTCTTTAATTTGGAATGAGAAGACCACAAATAGGAATAAGAAAATTATCCCAAAAAAAAGCAATAAAATCACTGGTAAATGCAAATATACAGTTAAGGTAGCAGGTCAACCACCTATGAAGATAATATGAAGGTCAAAAGACAAAAGTACTAATATTATCTATTTCCATGATAAGAGGGTAACAGATACACACAAACAAAAAAAAGAGGTTAGATATGATATCAAAAACATAAAATGTGGGAGGAGGGGAGTAAAAGGAGTAGAGCTTTTAAGCAAGAGGTCAAGCTCAAGAGACCATCAGCTTAATATAGATTGCTATATCCATAGGTTGTTATATATGAACCTCATAGTTCATATATAAATGCACATAAATTAAGAGAATACACAATAAATACACGAAAAATTAAGAGAAAGGAACCCAAAAATAATACTAAAGAAAGCCATCAAACCACAAGGGAAGAGAAGAAGAAAGGAACAGAGAAGAACGACTAAAACACCCCAAACAAAAGTAACAAAGTGGCAATAAGCACATACTTATCAATAGCTACTTTAAAATCAGTGGACTAAACACTCCAAACAAAAGGCATAGGGTTGCTGATTGAATTTAAAAAAACACTCATGTATATGCTGCATATAAGAGACACACTTCAGCCCTACAGACATTCACAAACTGAAAGTGAAGGCATGGAAAAAGATACTTCTTGCAAATGCCAATGAAAACAAAGCTGAGATAGCAATACTTATATGAGACAAAATAGACTTTAAAACAAAAACTGTAACAAGAGACAAAGAAGGGCACTACGTAATGATACAGGGAACAATCCAAGAAGAGGATATAACACTTGTAAATATCTGTGCACTCAACACAGGAGCACTTAAATATATCAAGCAATTGTTAACAGACATAAAAGGAGAAATAGACAATAACACAATAATAGTAGGGGATTTTAACACTCCACTTAAACCAATGGATAGATCATCCAAACAGAAAATCAATATGGAAACATTGGCCTTAAATGACACATTAGACCAGAAGGATTTAGTAGATATCTACAGAACATTCCATCCAAAAACTGCAGAATACGCATTCTTTTCAAATACAGATGGAACATTCTCTAGGATAGATCACATATTACACAACAAAACAAGTCTCAATAAATTTAACACCATTGAAATAATACCAAGCATCTTTTCTGACCACAATGGTATGAAACTAGAAATCAACTACAGGAAGAAGATCAGAAAAGCCACAAATATGTGAAGATTAAACAAAACGCTACTGAACAACGACTGGGTCAATGAAGAAATTAAAGGAGAAATGAAAAAACAGTGGAGACAAATCAATATGAAAATATGACATGCCAAAATTTATGGGATACAGCAAAAGCTGTTCTAAGAGGGAAGTTTATAGCAATACAGACCTATCTCAACAAACAAGAAAAAAATCTCAAATAAACAATCTAACAGTACACCTAAAGGAATTGGAAAAAGAAGAATAAACAAAGCCCAAAATTAGCAGAAGGTAGGAAATAATAAAGATCAGAGCAAAATAAGTGAAATAGAGACTTTAAAAAAATAGATAAAAATCAATGAAACTAAGAGCTGGTTCTTTGAAAAGATAAACGAAATTGACAAACTTTTAGCTAGACTCACCAAGAAAAAAAGAGAGAAGATTCAAATAAATAAAACCAGAAAGTTTAGGAGAAATTACAATGGACACCTCGGAAATACAAAAGATTATAAGAGAATACTACAAAAAGCTATATGCCAACAAATTGGATAATCTGGAAGAAATGGATAAATTCTTAGAATCATACAACCTTCCAAAAATGAATCAAGAAGAAATAGAGAATTTAAATAGACCAATCACCAAAAAGGAGATCAAAACAGTAACTAAAAACCTCCCAAAAAATAAAAGTCCAGGACCAGATTACTCCCCTGGTGAATTCCACCAAACATTCAAAGAAGACTTAATACCTGTCCTTCTCACTCATCCAATAATTGAACAAGAGGGGAAGATTCCTAACTCATTCTATGAAGCCAATATTATCCTGATACCAACATCAGAAAAAGACAACATGAATAAAGAAAAATACAGGACAATATCACTGATGAACATCAATGCAAAAATCCTCAACAAAATACTAGCAAATCAATTACAACAATACATTAAAAGGATCATATGCCATGATAAAGTGGGATTTATTCCAGGAATGCAGGGATGGTTTGATATTCACAAATCAATCAATGTGATACATCACATTAATGAAATGAAGAATAAAAATCACATGATCATCTCAATAGATGCAGAGAATGCATTTGACAAGATACAGCATCCATTTATGATAAAAACTTTGAATAAAATGGGTGTAGAAGCAAAGTACCTCAACATAATAAAGGCCAAATATGACAAACCCACAGCTAATATCACTCTCAATAGAGAAAAACTGAAAGCTATCCCTCTAAGAACAGGAACCAGACAGGGATGGTTCCCTCACTCCAGACAGGTGAATGTCCCACATTCACCACTCTTATTTAACATAGTATTGGAAGTCCTAGCCAGAGCAATCAGGCAAGAAAAAGAAATAAAAAGGATCCAAATTGGAAAGGAAGGAGTGAAACTGTCACTATTGGCAGATGACATGATTTTATATACAGAAAACCCTAAAGAATCCACCAAAAAACTTCTGTAAATAATAAATGAATAAAGTAAAGTTGCAGGATACAAAAATCAGTTGCATTTCTATACACTAACAAAAAGTAGCAGAAAGAGAAATTAAGAATACAATCCCATTTAAAATTGCAACAAAAAGAATAAAATACCTAGGAATAAACTTAACCAAAGTGAAAGATCTGTGCCCTGAAAACTATAAAACATTGTTGAAAGAAATTGAAGACAACACAAAGAAATGGAAAGATATTCTGAGCACTTGGATTGAAAGACTTAACATAGTTAAAATGTCCATACTTCCTAAAGCAATCTACAGATTCAGTGCAATCCCTATCAAAGTTCCAATGACATTTTTCACAGAAATAGAACAAAGAATCCTAAAATTTATATAGAACAACAGAAGACCCTGAATAGCCAAAGGAATTCTGAGAGAAAAAAAGAACATAGCTGGAGGTATCACATTCCCTGATTTCAAAATATACTACAATAAGTTATAGTAAGCAAACCAGCATGGTAGTGGCACAAAAACAGACACACAGATCAATGGAACAGAATTGAGAGCCCAGGAATAAACCCACACATCGATGGATAGCTAATTTTTGACAAGGGAGCCAAGAACATACAATGGAGAAAGGAAAGTCCCTTCAATAAATGGTATTGGGAAAACTGGACAGCCACAAGCAAAAAAATGAAAGCAGATAATTATCTTACACTATACACAAAAATTAACTCAAAATGGATTAAAGACTTGAATGTAAGATGTGAAACCACGAAACCATAGGAGGAAACCGGGTAAAGGGTAGACAGGATCTCTCTGTATTATTTCTTGCAGCTGCACGTGAATCTACAATTATCTCAAAATAAACATTTTAGTTTAAAAAGTAAAATAAAAGAAGGTGGCAGAAGTGATGTTGCGCCAATTGCAAGCCATGGTAAGCCCTCACAGTTCCTTTCTTGGAACCCTACCCAGATACCATGTGAACAAGCCTAGGTTAGCCTGCAGGAGAATGAGAGGGAAGGCAAAACAAGACAAACCATCCCAACCGAAGCCATTCGAGACCAGCCAGCTCACAGCCAACCTGGCAATCAACTACAGACACATGACTGAGCCCAGCAGAGACCAGAAGAAATGCCCATCTGAGTGCCGCATACCTGGAAATTGTGAACTAAGTAAATAGTTGCTAATTTTAGACACTAAAGTATTTAGTTGACACCCTAACATGGTTTGTTTCATAGTAAAAGCTAACTGATACAACTCAACTCATTTACAGAGTTTGAAACCAACTTATCTTGGAAGATTCCCTTGAAAGCGATTTTGCTTAAAGTTAGATGTTTTGAAATCTTTTATGTTTGAACTGGACATTTAATAAGCCCCATTTTTAAATTATCTAGGATAATATTTTAAGAGGGGTGTAAGACCCTTGATTCTGCTCATAGTTGTACACTAGGCTTACCTCATTAGGGAGGTGGGGTGCTGGTCTTGTATTCAGGTATGGATCCTTGATAAGATCCTCAACATTCATTGGAGGTCATCAGTGCTGGCCCAGCCCAGTGGACAGTCAAAAGCACACAGCTCTGTCCTTAATGAGACTCAGAGAACAGCTGCTTCCTGGATAATTGATCTCCAATTCGCTGCCACTCAATCCTTTTCAAGAGCTCAATATTTGCGGAGGGATGTCTGAAGGCTACAGCTCCCATCGTTCCTCCAGGTATTCTAAGTGCTGTCCTGGATTTAGGCCACCCCATCAGAGAACGGAAGGACCACTTTGTTCTGGCCTTGATCAAACTGCTTTTATTGAATGCACTTTAGCATTCAGCCACTTCCCTATCCTGTGGGCCTTAAGAAAAAGGCTCATGAAACCCAATATTGTGTTTGCTCTGATGCTAGGCCTAAGAACCTTGTCCACAATGAAAGCCTATAGAACTCTCTCTGCGTTTTGATTATCAGGACAAGCAGCATAAGTCTCCTAAGCAGCTGGTTTGTGTTTCCTATATTGCCCCTGTGAATCACATCACTGACATGCCTTCCCACTTGTCTGGGCAGCTCAGAGCCAAACTGAGCAGTTGAAACTGTCGTAGAACCGTGTGTGACTCAGAGCTAGGCATCCAAGCTGGGCCCTTCTCACCTGTAGTTTCTCTCCCTGCCATTCACTCTAGAGCTGAGCTGATGGCCTGGACCGGTGGAACTTCTTGGTTGCCCTGGAGCCCAGCAGAGTTATGGAAGTCACGTGGGTCTAAGTTTATAAATTCGGCCTTGTTCACTTGATGAGTCAACCAGCAAGCAATCCAGCCATGGGCTTCTATGCATGGAGGAAGAGGTGGGGGGATAGGGAAATCTGGCATGGATTAAGCCCCTCAGTGTGTGAGGAATTATGTATACGCTATTCATCCTCAAAAATTTATCCTGTGAGAGATGGAAATTATTATCTGCATTATCCAGATTTGGAAAATGAGGATTAGAGAAACAGCGACTCACCTCGAAATCACACAACTGATCAGCAGCCAAGCTAGGATGCAAACTTGAGTTGAATTCTGAAGCCCATGTTCTTCCCTCTAGACAAGCGTTGGCAAATTATGACCCATGGGCCAAGCCAGCCTGCGACCTGATTTTGTAATAAGGTCTTGTCGGAGGCCAGCCACGCTCATTGTTTACACATTGTCTGTGGCTGCTCTCACGCTACAACAACAAAGTTGAGCAGTTGTGACAGAGACCACATGGCCCCCAAAACCTAAAATCTTTACTTTTGTTTCTTTACAGAGAACGTTTGCTGGCCTCTGCTCCAAATAAAGAGCTCTGGACAAATGACCTTAAAGAGAGGTCATCAGAATCACCTGCAGGGCAGGGAGAAGACTTCTCAGAAATGCAGATTTCCAGGCCACCCCCATGCATACCAAGTTAGACTCTCCCAAGTTGGAGAACTGAACCTGCATTTTTATTTTTTTTATTTTTTATTATTTTTTTTTTAAAGATTTTATTTTTTTTCCTTTTTCTCCCCAAAGCCCCCCGGTACATAGTTGTGTATTCTTCGTTGTGGGTTCCTCTAGTTGTGGCATGTGGGACGCTGCCTCAGCGTGGTCTGACGAGCAGTGCCATGTCCGCGCCCAGGATTCGAACCGACGAAACACTGGGCCGCCTGCAGCAGAGCGCGCGAACTTAACCACTCGGCCACGGGGCCAGCCCTGAACCTGCATTTTTAACACACACTTCCCACCAGCACCCAGTGCTTCCCACAGTCACTGACGTTCATAAACCACAGCCCAACCCAGCGACTTAATGTCCCCAACAGCCCTCAATCTGACCATTGGTTCACAAACTGGGGAACTTCCTGGGTGAAATCTGAAACTGGCCCCTGTAATGGAGGGCAGAGAGAGACCAAAGAAAGAGGTAGGCCACTCCAGATTGGTAGGTTGCAGGTTTAATAAGCAGGGAAACTTACGTACGAGGCTTGCCTTGGGTACCACAAGACGAGTACGTCAGGGCCGGCCCCAAGGCTGAGTGGTTAAGTTCGCGCGCTCCACTGCAACGGCCCAGGGTTTCACCAGTTCGAATCCTGGGCACGAACATGGCACCACCCATCAAGCCATGCTGAGGCGGCATCCCACATGCCACAACTAGAAGGACCCACAACTAAAAAAAAAAAAACATACAACTATGTACCAGGGGGCTTTGGGGAGAGAAAGGAAAATAAAATCTTAAAAAAAAAAAAAAGAAAGAAAGAAGATGTGTTTCTTTAATTATTAAAAAAAAAAAAAAAGACGAATAAGTCCCCACACCTGCCTGCTAGAATCTTCATAGTTTTTGTATAGGCCTTAACTGGGTTCAGTCATGGACACCGTCCAGATGGTCTCAACAACACATTGCTCCTCAAGGCTGCATCCTTGGAAACGGCTCCACTGTGGGAGCAGTGGGGAGAATGTACATTCCAAGGACAAGGGCATGGGTGAGGAGCCTCCCGTCGCCCAGGTCCAGCTCACAGGTTAACAGGTGGTCATGTCCTCTCAGTGATGGGTCTCAAGAGATATCTGCCCTCGCTCCCTTGCTCCTTGGGTGGGGTAACAATGAGGCGTGTTCTGCACTGGTCCCCAGAGATCCCCAGCAGGACTGAGCCCCAGTTGTCCACAGTGGTAACTTTCTTGACCATGCACCCTTCCCTGGCTTCCTTCCCCTCCCTGACTCACTTCCCCTTCCCCTACTGGTACTTCCTGGAATCACCTCCCAGATACACTACTTGCCCTTGAATCCTGCTCCTGGGAGGCCCTCTCAAAACCGATAAAAGCCAGAGACATTGAGATCATGATAAATATTGGTTTTAGAATTTAAAATGATACATACGTAAGGAATAATTATTGCATTCCTACCAGGGATCAAGTTCTGTGCTAGTCCCAGAAGGGGCACAGTAGGACAGAGTGTGGGGCTGGGGAGGAACCAAGCTGCAGACATGAGTGAGATGTGGTCCCCACCTTGGCCAGAGCTGACAACTTAGTTGGGGGCAGGGGAGCTGGCTGAGGATAACACAGGGAAATAGAGACAAGGAAAGAAGGAACAAAGGATGCATCAAGCCAGTCTTAGATCTCCAGATTATGCACCTGCATTTACAGTAGGGGCAGGGGCCACCATCAACCACTGTTCCTTGAAGTGGAGACTCACCAAGCTTCCCAGGTACGAAGGCAGCAAAGTTTATGAAGTATTTTCACAGCCCGTTATTATTTTTCACCTCCACAACAGCCTTATAGGTAAAGAGGAATAGTATTATCATCATTCGTACCATTTTTCATGTAAGGGGACTGAGGCACAGAGAGGCCCAAATTTGTACAAGTCAGAACAGAACTAGCTCACAGCCCACAGTGTCTGCTGCTCTGTGTTGCTGGGGACTTATTTCAGGGCTGAAGCCAACCAGGACCCCATTCTACCAGGAGCTTCCTTGGCTAAGCTAAACTGATAATTTCTGCTAAGGGAATACAAACACTACCCTGGTCCCAGCCAGCTCTGAAGCCCAGGGAGGGGAGCGTCTCCAGAAGGAAGGGTTCTAGGGGGCTCAGTTCTGGGCCCAGCTGAGAATGGAGACTCAGTCCCAACCTCAGGAAGTGGGATTTTCCCAGTCCATCTCATAACCTCACCTACCAAATCCTGCATTTTCCACCTCCCTACCCACCCCTCTGTCTGTCCTGGCCCCTGTACTCCCGGTGGACACTTCCTAACCTCAGAGAGCCAGAGGGATAGAAGAATTCTGGTTTCCATAGCAACACAGCCAGGTTCACAAGGCAACAAGGTCCCGCCTTTGCAGTCAGCTTAGTGTAACTGTCAGTGGCCCAGGCAATTTCAAGTCAGCCTATAAGGTTAATTTGTCTGCAGTTTTCTCTGCACAAAAGCCCCCGGCATGGAAGAAAGGTGAGTCATCAGCCCAACCACACCATCAAACCAGGACCAAATCCAGTGGTCCTGAGTTTCCCCACTCAAACCTGAGGAGGCCAGCCCAGTTAAATGGAACATCGTCTAATAATCAGCCCACGATCTCTGAATATCTCCTGGGCAGCATCCGAGGGTGCATGGAAACTTCCAGCATTAGCCAGCAAGTGTTAATGCACACTACAGCAATAGTGGTCTGCCCAATAGGAGGACTCTGCCCTGTTTGAAACCTCTCACACTTCCTTGAAGTTCTGCCTCATAAGGAGCCAGCACTGCGGATGTACAATGAGGGCCTCCCCATTGCCTGATTAGAAGACCCCTCCTCTCTGGTGCTGGCCTGTAGGGAGGTTCTGGAGACACTGGTTGCTCCACTGCTCTGCAGCCAAAGTCTGTGGTGCCTGCAGGTATGATGCTCAGAAAGGAGGGTGACCTGGTGCAGATCCCTGCCCATGCTCAGGAGAGTGCAGGGTCACAGGTGCCATGGGTGTGGACTGTCATTTACTGCCAGGCAGGGGTTAGGGTACGGCTTTCAGGATAATTTTTAATCTATTGAATTTGGACAACACGTTAAGATGCTTACTGTGGGGATGGCACATTCCACCATCCTTATTAGAAAAAGTGGACCAAAAAAGGAGTGAGAACAGCAACTACTACTATTTTTTTTTTCAATTATTTTATTGAGGTCGTAATGGTTTACAACATTGTGAAATTTCAGGTGTACATTATTATTTATCAGTTTCTGTATAGGCTGCATCGTGCTCACCACCAATAGTCTAATTTTTACCCATCGCCATACATATGCACTCCTTTACCCTTTTTGCCCACCACCCAACCCCCTTCCCCTCTAGTAACCACTAATCTGTTCTCTTCATCCACATGTTTGCTTATCTTCCACATATGAGTGAAATCACGCAGTGTTTGTCTTTCTCTGTCCGGCTTATTTCACTTAACATCATATCCTCAAAGTCCATCCATGTTGTTACAAATGGGACAATTTTGTCTTTTTTATGGCAATTAGTATTACATTATGTATATTTACCACATCTTCTTTATCCAGTCATCAATTGAAGGGCACTTGGGTTGCTTCCGCATCTTGTCTATTGTGAATAACACTGCAATAAACAGAGGGTTGCATAAATCTCTTTGAATTGTTGGTTTCACGTTCTTTGGATAAATACCCAGTAGTAGGATAGCTGGATCCTATAGTATTTCTATTTTTAATTTTTTGAGAAATCTCCATACTGTTTTCCGTAGTGGCTGTACCAGTTTGCATTCCACCAGCAGTGTATGAGGGTTCTCTTCACATCCTCTCCAACATTTGCTACTTTTTGTCTTGTTCATTATAGTCATTCTGACAGGTGTAAGGTGATATGTCATTGTAGTTTTGATTTGCATTTTCTAATAATTAGTGATGTTGAACATCTTTTCACGTGCCTCTTGACCATCTGTATACCACCTTTGGAAAAATGTCTGTTCATATCCTCTGCCCATTTTTTGATCGGGTTGTTTGTTTTTTTGTTTTTGAGTTGTATGAGTTCTTTATATATTTTGGAGATTAACCTCTTGTCAGATATATGATTTGCAAGTATTTTCTCCCAGTTGGTTGTCTTTTTGTTTTGTTCATGGTTTCCTTTGCCTTGCAGAAGCTTTTTGGTCTGATGTAGTCCCATTTGTTTATTTTTTCTTTTGTTTCCCTTGCCTGAGTAGACATGGTATTCAAAAAGATGCTGATAAGACTGATATCTAAGAGTGTATTGTCTATATTTTCTTCTAGGAGTTTTATAGTTTCAGGTCTTCCATTCAAGTCTTTGATCCGTTTTGAGTCAATTTTTGTGCATGGTGTAAGATAATGGTCTACTTTCATTCTTTTGCATGTGGCTGTCCAGTTTTCCCAACACCATTTATTGAAGGGACTTTCCTTTCTCCATTGTATATTCTTGGCTCCTTTGTAGAAGATTAACTGTCCATAGATGTGTGGTTTTATTTCTGGGCTTTCAATTCTGTTCCATTGGTCTGTGTGTCTCTTTTGTGCCAGTACCATGCTGTTTTGATCACCATAGCTTTGTAGTATATTTTGAAGTCAGAGATTGCGATGTCTCCAACTTTGTTCTTTTATCTCAGGATTGCTTTGGCTATTCAGGGTCTTTTGTTGTTCCATATAAATTTTAGGATTCTTTGCTCGATTTTCATAAAAAATGTCATTGGGACTCTGATTGGGATTGCACTGAATCTGTAGATTCAGTGGTAATAGGGACATTTTAGCTATGTTTATTCTTCCAATCCATGAGCATGGAATCTCTTGCCATTTCTGTATGTCTTCTTCAGTTTCCTTCAATAATGTCTTATGGTTTTCCATGGATAGGTCCTTCACCTCTTTGGTTAAATTTATTCCTAGATATTTTATTCTTTTTGTTGCAATTGTAAATGGAATTATATTCTTGACTTCTCTTTCTGCTAGTTCATTATTAGTGTATAGAAATGCAACTGATTTCTGTAAGATGATTTTGTACCCTGCAATTTTGCTATAGCTGTTGATTATTTCTAATAGTTTTCTGGTAGATTTTTTAGGGTTTTCTATATACAGAATTATGTCATCTCCATCAGCAAGAGTTTCACTTCTTCCTTTCCAATTTGGATAACTTTTATTTCTTTTGCTTGCCTAATTACTCTGGCCAAAATCTCCAGTACTCTGTTGAATAAGGGTGGCAAAAGTGGCCACCCTTGTCTTGCTCCTGTTCTCAGAGGGATGGCTTTCAGTTTTTCACCATTAAATACAGTGTTGGCTGTGGGTTTGTCACATATGGCCCTTATTATATTGAGGTACTTTCCTTCTATACCAATTTTATTGAGAGTTTTTATCATAAACGAATGTTAGACCTTGTCAAATGCTTTCTCTGTATCTATCGAGATGATCATGTAGTTTTTGTTTCTCATTTTGTTAACGTAGTATATCACACTGATTAATTTGTGGATGTTGAACCATCCCTGTGTCCCTGGTATAAATCCCACTTGATCGTGGTATATCATCCTTTAATGTATTGCTGTATTCAGCTTGCCAATATTTTGTTGAGGATTTTTGCATCCATGCTCATCAGCAATATTGGCCTGTAATTTTCCTTCTCTGTGTTGTCCTTGTCTGGTTTTGGTATCGGGGTGATGTTGGCCTCATAGATTGAGTTAGGAAGCGTTCCATCTTCTTCAATTTTTTGGAATAGTTGAGAAGGATAGGTATTAAATCTTTTTTGAATATTTGGTAGATTTCTCCAGAGAAGCCATCTGGTCCTGGACTTTCGTTTTCTGGGAGGTTTTTGATTGCTGTTTCAGTCTGTTTACTTGTGATTGGTCTAGTCAGATTCTCTATATCTTCTTGATTCAGTTTTAGGAGGTTGTATGAAGCAACTACAACCATTTAACTGAGTACTTAGTGTGTGCCAAGCACTGTGTTGAGCACCTTATACACATTATGTTACCTAATCCTCACCACAACCCTATGAAGTAGGACTACTTTTTATAGGTAAGGAAATAAGTTTCAGAAAAGTGAAGTAACACACCTAGGGTCACACAGCCAGTAGGCAGTGCTGCTGGAATTTGAAACCAGAACTCTGTGACTCCAAATCCCATATTGTTGATACTTCCATGCCTCCTAAACCTAGAAGAGAAACTAAAAAGGTAACTCCAAAGGTAACAGCCTCTGCACAACCACCCAACACAGGAGATTCATCCAATTAAAGAGTCTCTCCTCTTGAAGGAGACAGTGACAAGAAAAGGTTTCAAGTTTGCAGTGACAAGTGACAGGGAGCACCCTAAAACCTCAGTCTCACGAACGTGGAGTTTCTCTGATGAGAATAAGACTATAGACAGGAAAGTTCAGGATGGGGAGGGAGTGCAGTATACCGTAATTTTGCTTAAGCTATACGTGTGACTTCTGTTTGTTCACAACCTGGGGAGTTCCCCGGGTAAAATCTGAAACTGGTCCCCATACATGGAGGGCAAGGAGAGACTGAAGAAAGAGACCACTCCAGATTGGTAGGTGGCAGGTTTAATAAGGGAGGGAACTTACATATGAGGTTTGTCTTGGGCACCACAAGTTGAGCAGATCTGCACATCTGCCCGCCAGAATCTCAACACAGGCTTTAATGGGATTCAGTCACATATTCAGTCCAGATGGTTTCAACAGCACCTGACTCTCTCAAGGCTGTGTCCTTGAAACAGCTGCAGCTGTGGGAATGGTGGGCGGGTCATACATTCCAAGGACAGGGGAGGAGGTGAGGAGCCTCCCATTGCCCGGGTCCAGCTCACAGGTCAACCAGCGGTCACATCCTGTTGACGACCTCCTCCAGCACCATAGAACTCTTCATCTGCCCATGACTGTTATGTGAGTAAAAATAAACATCTAGTAATATTAGCAATGGAGCCTGGAGTCAGGGTGGGTGCTCACTTAACCTGCACGACCACAGAGAAGTTGGGGTCTGAGCCCATCAGGCCTGTGTGGCTGTGGGGACTAAGGGTGTCAGAGCTTGTCCAGCAAGGCCACAGCGAAATGGGGGAGGATGTAGCCCATGCAGGTGTCATGTGTGTGGGGATTGAGGCAAAGGAGCCAGCTGCGTAATCAGGAGATTGATTACTTACAGGGGAACTGAGAACAGAAGCAACTGAATTGAGCATGATGGAAGCCAGCTTTCTCTCTATGGGAGAAGAGAGAGAAAAATACAGAAAACAGGGAGTCTAGGAGTTAGATTGGAACTGGAGATAGTGTGAACTCACAGTTTTAATATACAAATGAATGTATAACCAGAATTTAATCATGAAGAAACATCGGACAAATGAGAAAATTTGCAAAACATTCCAGAAAGTATCCTCCTCAAAAATGTCAAAGTTAGGGGCCGGCCCCCTGACCAAGTGATTAATTTCACGCACTCTGCTTCAGCGGCCCAGGGTTTTGCCAGTTCGGATCCTGAGCACGGACGTGACACCGCTCATCAGGCCATGCCGAGGTGGCATCCCACATAGCACAACCAGAAGGACCTACAACTAGAATGTACAACTACTTACCAGGGCACTGTGGGGAGAAGAAGAAGAAGGGGAAAATAAAAAAAGATTGGCAATTTGTTAGCTCAGGTGCCAATATTTAAAAAAAAAAAATGTCAAAATCATGAAAGGATGGAAAAACTGAGGGTCTCTTCCAAATTGAAGAAGACTAAAGAGATATAGCAACTAAACACAATGCAGGATCCTGGATAATGCCAGACCAGAAAAACAAGAGTGCTTATAAAGGATGTCTATTGAGGTCCACGCCAAGATTTGAATAGATCTGTGGGTTGGATAGTATTACAGTATCAAGGTTAACGTCCTTAGTTTTATGGTTGTACTGGGGTTATGTAAAAGAGTCTTTGTTTTGGGAAAATACACACTGAAGTATTTAGATGTAATTAGCCATGATATCTGCAGCTTGCTCTCAAATTATTTGGAAAGAGTGTACAGAGAGATACATGGACATAAAGAGAGAGAAAGAATAATAAAACAAATTTGACAAAATGTCAACAGTTGGAGAATATGAGTTGAGTACATAGGAATCCTTTGTTCAATTCTTGTGACTTTTCTATAAATTTAAAATTATTTTAAAATTTTGAAAAGACATTTTATTGGGTTGAACCATTACATATTTGGTTATATTTATTACTGCAGCCTAGCCTACCCCAAGTGATACAGTATGTAACTTTTTTGCCAAGTAGGAGTTAGACTGTATCATTAACACAACAAATATTTCACGAGAGCCCTCTGTATGCCAGGCACTGTGCCAGGGATACAAGACAGGAGAAGACAGGTACGTCGCTGCTCTCATGGAGTTTCTAGTGGGATATGGTGGATAGTAAACAAATTACATAATTTTTTATCACAATTACGGTAAGTGCTACGGGGAAGGATGTATAACAGCGTGGTCTAATCTCATGTGGGGGTGTCAGGGAAGGTTTCTCCAAAGAAATGATCCTGCCTTCAGGCTTTGCCACTCTGCCCACCTATCTGGTGTCTCAAAGTCAACATCCCCCTGGAACAGTCCTTAACTAACAATTGATGGGTGTGGGGGTATAACTATCCGAGCTCCCTCATCCTTTTTATGGGAGAAATCTGAGCTGTGCATTTTTCAAGGTCTCTCAAATTATGGGATTAATCTCTAGTTGCCCACTGGTAGCTGAACCAATAGCTCATTCCTTATTTGCTGCCTTTCTTTCCTTAGATTACCTCCCTCCTTACCTACTCGTATTCCTTGCACCTCCCAACAAAATGCTAGTACTCAATTCCTTGGCTCAGACTCTGCTCTGGGGGAACCCCAGGACAGAAGGGTTGTGAGCAAAGCAATCCTTGGACAAGAACTATGCTCCAACAAGACACATCTTGCAACCCACCCAGGAGAACTGGAGGGACCCCCTCTACCCTCCTGCCTACATAATCCAGTGTTTTCCCCTTCCCACTCATCACAGCGTCTCAGCTCTGAGGATTCCAAAGCACCTCAAATGTGCAGCTTCACTATTTCACAGGACGCAGAATCCATTTTGTTTTATCTCTTTCCAGACAGTTGGTTTGTTTTAATGGACTGCTCTTCTGCCTGTGCATAATTCTTCTCTAAATTAAATTCTCTTCTCAGCCCCACATAATACACACTGGGATGTCAGCTCATTACTTTTACATCCTCCCATGTTCTGTTTATGCAAAGGTTTAATTAACTATGAATTGCTGTGTAGGCAACAGGAAAAGCCCGCCCCCCAGCTGGCTGTGTGGCTCAACTCTGCGAGGAAAGAGAAGCCATTGAGAGTGCTGTGGGAAAGGGCCAGAATGTAAGGTGAGAGCAAGGAGATTTTAATCCTCTCACTACCACTTTCAGTGATTTTTTTATTCACTAAATGTTTGTAAGTTGTTGCAGTGTGCTGAGCATCATTTGAGATGTGGGAGTGGTGAATCAGAGAGGCATGAGTCCTGTCCCCACAGAGTTTACAACCTACCAGGGGAAATAGACAAATAAGTGTCTTAGCTGTCTATTGCTGCATAACAAATTACCCAATACTTGCTTCAAACAACAACAACCATTTGTCATCTCTCATAGTCTCAATTCCAATATCTCAAACAGGATCACAAGTGGATCAGGAACTCAGGAGAGGCTTGGCTGGGCAGTTCTGGTTGAAGGTCTCTTGTGAGATTTCAGTTAGAGTCACCCAGGCTGCAGTCATCTGAAGGCTCACCTGGGCTGATGGATCCACTTCCAAGGTGGCTCATTCACGTGGCTGGCAAGTTGATGGTGCTTGTTAGTAGGAGGCCCCAGTCACTCTTTATGTGGGCTTCTCCTTGGGATGCTTGAGGGTCCCCATGGTAAAGCAGCTGGCTTCCCTAAGCAGGAAAGAGCTATGCCTTTATGACCTAGCCTTGAAAGTCAGATGGCATCATTTCTGCTATACTCTTAGTCACACAGACCAGCATGATTCAATGTGGGAGGAGACTGCACGATGGCATGAACGCTGGGAGGTGAGAATCATTGGGCGCCATCTTGGAGGCTGTCTACCACAATGAGTAAATAAATAAAGAAGGCGACGTTAAGAAAATAGAGTAATGTGATAGCGACTGGCAGGGGACCGCAGATTACACAGTGAAAGTAGGCAAGGAAGTCCTCTTTCTTGCTGAGTAAACTAACAAAATTCCCTACCCTTTTTAAACCCTCAGTGTACTCATCTATAAAAGAGAAAGAATAATCATTCTTAGCTCAAAGGGTGGTATGAGGCTCACATGGGGTCAGAGGTACAAAAGTCCAATTGTTATTTTGGTTTCTGCATTGAAGTGGCTACATCTCTTTGCTTCCAAAAGACCAGTGACCTTAACTGGGATAGGTGGGTGGCCCCAGTGCTGCCAGGTGCTGAAGGGAAGTCCTAAAAGCATTTGGGCAGAGACCAGAGCTACTGGGACCCAGCTGAGCTACACAGCCAGCAAAAGAGAACCTTGATTGTTTTGCAGCTAAGAAAACACATTTGACTGAAAAATATTTGTCAAACTCTGTGTCCTGGATGAGGCATAGATGTTGGCAGGTTTGATTCATCCCTCAGGAGAAAGACATCTCTTTCACAAAATTTCAGCCCAGTTGGTGCTGGACAGAATAAAAGAATTTTCGAATTCACAATTCTGGATGTGAATGAGAGGCACAGCTGGACTTTGTCATTTTTCCACCCCGTGTCCTGGGCAGGAAATGAGAGGCAGAAGCCACTCCTGGAGCTCCCTCTGCTTTATTTTGCCAACTGCTGTGCATCTCCAAGCTTCTCTCTCCTCATCAGCAAAAGAACGCAGCTTGAGCATCAACAAAGATAAAAATGTGATGATACACAATGCTTGAGAAGGTGCAAGAAATGGGCAATGTTCTACAGGACTAAAGGAAGTAAAAATTGGTTTGACACCTCTGGGGGGCAAACTGACAATCATAGCAATAATTTAAAAGAAGTCATTTGAAAAATCATATCCTTTGAAGGAGCAGTCTCACACATGGAATTTATTCTGATAAAATACTTAAGGATGTGTACCAAGTCATGTGTATTTGCATGGAAATATTTCCATAATATATCATAACATTTTTAAAAGAAATTCGCAAGATAATATATACAATATGATCCCACTTTTTGGGAAAAAATATAGATATAGACTTTTGATGGACATGGTGGTGAGAGTTCATACTTTAAACTTGCATCCAACAATAGAGACTATATTCATTTTTTAGCTCATATCGAAAATTTACAAAAAATGATCATGTTATAGGTCACAAAGATAGTCTTAAGAAATTTCAAAGAATTGACATTATATGTTCATATTATGTGATAACAATAGAATTAAATTGGAAATCAACAAAATGCCTACTAAAAAGGAAAACATCATTTGGTGAATTAAAAGACACTCTTCAGGGGCTGGCTCCATGGCCGAGTGGTTAAGTTCGTGCGTTCTGCTGCGGCAGCCCAGGGTTCAGATCCTGGGCGTGGACATGGCACCGCTCGTCAGGCCACATTGAGGCGGTGTCCCACATCCCACAACTGGAAGGACCTGCAACTAAGATATACAACTATGTACAGGGGGCGTTTGGGGAGATAAAGCAGAAAAAAAAAAAAAAAGATTGCAACAGTTGTTAGCCCAGGTGCCAATCTTTAAAAAAAAAAAAGACACTCTTCAGTGACCCATGGAATATAGAGGAAATCACAAGGAAAATTACAAAATATTTAGAACTGAGAAGCAATGAAAATACTGCATACAATCTTCTAGGATAGAGCTAAAGCAGGACATCAAAGAAAATGTATAGTCCCAATAAATTATCAAATAAAGAAATGTGGCTTAGACTAGTAACTACACCTCAATGTCTGTTCTCCCTCTTTCCTGTAATAATAAAACCTCTGGTTTCTAGCTAGGCACATAGCTGTTCAGAATTAAGACCACATTTTTGAGCCCCTCTTACAGTTAGAATGGTCAGTTTGAAGTTCTGGTCAATAGACTGTGAACACACATAATGTGTGCAGTTTTTTGATGATGTCTTCAAAGTGACTTTCTTGACACATTTCACCTTCCTGCTGACCAAAATATAGACATGGTGGCAGTAGGTTGGCTGTGGTATAATAAATAATTTGTCTGGTCTTTGTCCCACGTTCCTGGCACAGAGCTTCAAAATCCCTGGGGATTTCCTGAGTGATGGGAGCATCTTTATTATGCTGATGAAATGACTCTTGGTGGGACCCTAGATAGCTTCAGGATGGGAATTGGTCACCAGAAAGATTAGATTAAAGGGCTTGGACTTTCAACCACCCAATCCCTGGGGAGGGAAGGTGGGTTGGATATTGAGTTAAATCGCATGGCCAATGATTTAATCAATCACGCCTATGTAATGAAACCCTAATAAAAACTCTGGACACCCAAGCTCAGAGGAGCTCCCTGATTGGTGCACACATTGATGTGTTGGGAGAGCGATGCATCCTGACTCCATAGGCTCTGGGCAGGGAAGCTCTGTGTAAGAACCCTCTAGATCTCTCCCTGTGTGTATCCTTTATGATAAAACTGTAATCGTAACTACAGCTCTTTCAGTGAGATCTATGGACACTTCTGGTGAATTATCAAACCTGAGTGGGGTTGTGGGAACATCCTGGATTGGTAACCAATTGGTCAGAAGTTCAGGTAGCCAGGGAACCCCACTTGCAACTGGTGTCTGAAGTGGGGGTAGTCTTGTGAAGGAATGAGCCCTCAACCTGGTGGGATCTGACACTAACTCTGAGTGGTTAGCATCAGAACTGTATTGCAGTACAGAGTAGTTTGGCCAGTACTGAGGGGTTTCCCAGGACACGGGACTTTCAGTGCTAAAACCAGGAAAGTCCCAGGCAAACCAGGGCAAATCATCCCATGTTCTTGTGCGTCTAGAAGCATAAGGAGAAGAGCAACACCGTAAGGACTGGCAGAACAAAAAGACAGAAAGACGCTGAGTTCCTAAGGATTTCAGGGAGTAGGACATCCACCCCAGAGGCCTTGACTGCTTACCTCTAGTATTTTATATGAGAATAAATATTTACCTTATGAAAGCCCCTATTTCTGTTAAACACAGAAACATCTAATTTGGGTACCTTAAAGTGGAGTGCTGAGTTCTTGCTAATGGCATATGAGCAGAAGTGGTGCGTGTAACTTCTAGGTCATATCTTCAAGGGAGAGAATCCTTTCTTATTCCCTTTTTCCATCATGCTGGCCAAAACACAAGTACAGAGACGAATTGTCTTGCATCAGGTGGACAAGAACAGTGCCCTACAAACAACAAAATAGAAGGCTCCTGAGTCCCTAAGCCTTTCGCAAAGCACAGTTAGCATGCCAACCCTAGATTTCTCACCTTTTAAATTTTCACATATCTCTTATCTAAGCTACTGTTGTTTTGGGTCTCTGGCACATGCAGCCAACTCTATAATGCTAACTAATACAAGAAATGTTGAGAATAAATGAATTACATATTCACTTTTAAAGCTAGAAAGAAAACTCAAAAAAGTAGCAAGAAGGAAATAAAAATAAGAGCAGAAATTAATGAAACACGAAAAAGTAGAAGTTTTGACTAGAAGTTTTTGACAAAATTTGACAAAAGGTTTTGACAAAGAACAAGCTGGTTCTCTGAAAATATTAATTATGTAGACAAATTTATTACAAGATTGATCAAGAAAAAAGAGATAAGGTAAAACAATATTCTCATTGTTTCATAATTAAAATACAGAAAGTGTTTGTTTTTATAGTCATAAGAGATTATTACAACCAACTTTATGTTGACATAAAACATCGATAGGAGAATTTTTCTATAAAAATATAATACACCAAAATTGGCAGAAAGAAACAAATAGAAAACCTGAATATATCAATAACTTTTTTTTTAATTTTATTTTTCCTTTTGCTCCCCAAAGCCACCTGGTACATAGTTGTGTATTTTTAGTTGTGGGTCCTTCTAGTTGTGGCATGTGGGATGCTGCCTCAGCATGGCCTGATGAGTGGTGCCATGTCCATGCCCAGGATCTGAACCAGCGAAACCCTGGGCTGCCGAAGCAGAGTGTGCAAACTTAACCACTGGGCCATGGGGCCAGCCCCTAAATAACTATTTATTAAAATTGAATCTTTTGTCAAAATTCTTCTACACTCAAAAAAATATACCAAGCCCAGACAGTTTTATAATGAAATTTGACCAAACATTCAAGGAACAGAATATTTCTGCACTATGCAAATTCTTTCAGAGAAGAGGAAAGAAAGATACCAGCCCATTTTATGAGGCTAGATTAACCTTGATTCCCAAACCAGATATGGATAATTAATTAGTCAGCTTTACTGCAGTGACAACCCAAAAATCTCCAGGGATTACAAAAACAGAGATTTATTCCTCATTCATATTACATGTGGGTTCTGAGGCCGTGCCCCAGGCTGCAGGTCTGTTCCGTGTGTTTTGGATTCAGGGGCCCAGGCTAAAGGCAGTTCCCCTGTGTGGAACAGGCTCATTTTGGGGGCAGAAAAAAAAGGCGAGAGAGGTAGTAAATGACTGTAATGCCTCCTAAAAAAATCTCTCAGTTTAAGCTCGGGACTGACATAGATTCACTTCTACGCACATTGATCCCAGCCTGTCATATGATCAAACTCAACAAAGGGGCCTGGAAGTGTACTCCAGCTACAGCGATGCAATACGTGTCATATGGAAAATGTACAATCTTCTTACAGGGAAGGTAGAATTAGATACTTGTTAACAATAATACAATCCTCCACAGACAGTATCAGAAAAGAAAATTATAGGCCAAGTTCACTTATAAATATTAATATGAATATCCTAAATGGAACAGTCAATTGAATCCAATTCTTTTTAAGTTATAAAATATAGTCAAATAGAATTTATGTCAGGAATTTGTGAAAGGATGGTTAAAAGTCAGAAGATTTGACGATGTGATGTACCACATTGGCATATTAAAAGATAAAAACATATCATTATCTCAATAGTTACAGAAAAAGTAGTCAATAAAACTCAACAGCTGTTCCTACAATTTTAGCAAATGAGAAATAGGTTTTTTAACCTAGAAATGTATCTAAAATAGTAATAATAAAAGCTATAATAAACATAATGCTTCCTGGTTAGATTTCAAGAGAATTTCCATTAAAATTAGAAACAACATACAAATGCCTGTTATTTCCCCTTCTGTTCTTCTGAATCCTCGTCAATTCAAGAGGCAAAAAAAGAAGATATACAAGGATTAGTACAAGGTTTGGAAAAGTAAAAGGCAAAATTGTCATTATTTGCCTACAGTTTGATTTCTACCCTGAAAATCCCAGAGAATCTGAAAACTACAAGAACAAATAAGATATTTTAATTCAGCTACTTAACTTCAAATTTTTAAAAATCTCAAGTTATTTTTATATGCCAAATATGACCAGTTAGAAAATGTATGGAGAATTTTGAAAAAACCAGTATTCACATTAGTCAAAAATCATAAGGTAACTGGGAATAAATCTAACCAAAAAGAGTTGGAGCCCTGGGGCCAGCCCGATGGCATGGTGGTTAAGTTCGTGTGCTCCACTTCAGCGGCCTAGGGTTCACAGATTCAGATCCCAAGCACAGACCTACATGCCACTCATCAAGCCATGCTGTGGTGGTGTCCCACATACAAAGTAGAGGAAGATTTGCATGGATGTTAGCTCAGTGACAATCTTCCTCACCAAATAAAAAGAAAAAAAAGTGAAGAGAGTCAACATTTTTTTTAAAAAAGGTTTTATGAAAAAAGTTACAAAACACATTGAAACACTTTTTGAAGGCCCAAATAAATGGCAAGTTATATTATGACTAGGAAGAATGATGTATCATAAGGATGCCAATTCTCCACAAATTAACATGTAAATTCCATACAATTCTAATCAAAATCCAAATAGGGCTTTTCATGGAATTTGTGCTAATTCCAAAATTCACACATTAGAGCAAAAATCTAATAGGGCCGGCCTGGTGGCAGAGTAGTTAGGTTCACGCACTCTGCTTCGGCAGCCCAGGGTTTCACCGGTTCGCATCCTGGGCAGGAACATGGCACCAGTCCTCAGGCCATGTTGAGGCAGCGTCCCACATAGCACAACCAGAGGCACTCACAACTAGAATATACAACTATATACTGGGAGGCTTTGGGGAGAAGAAGGAAAAAAAGAAGAAGAAGATTGGCAACAGATGTTAGCTCAGGTGTCAATCTTTAAAAAAAAAAGATCTAAGAATAGCCAAGGAAATTCTGAAAAAGAAGAACAAGCGAGAGGAGTGGTTTACCTTACAAGATAGGAAAGATTTGATTAAGCTATAGTAACTGGGGAGTATGGTATTCGTGCAGGAATAAAACCATAGTCCCCATAACAGAACAGAGAGCATAAAAGCAGACCTACCTATGTAAATGAATGAGGTATATGAGAGCATTACATATCTATATCGCCATTCAACAGTTTGAGAACAATTTGACTTCTATATGAAAAAAACAAAATTATACCTTTGCTTTATGCCACATGTAATTTTAAAAATTTCAGATGGGTTAGAGAACTAAAGGTGAAAAATAATTTTTAGAAGAAAATGTACACGTTCTTTGTAAACTCATGGAAGGGAAGAATTTCTTAAACAAGGAATAAAAAGCACAAACAATAAAGGAAAGATTGGCAAATTAAAATTATGAAAAGAACAAAGTGAAAAGACCAGACAGAGTGAGAACAGCCATTTATAATGCATCTAGCCAACCAAGAATTAATTCCCAGAGTATGTAAAGAACATCTGCAAATCAATAAGAAAAGTCTTCAAATATCCCTAAATCAAAAGTTACAATAGCAGGTGCCCAAAATTGAAGGTTCTAATTTTTGGCCAAGCTATTTCTTACTCTGGCACCTTTATACTCCAGCACAATGAAGCTCAATTTGCTGGAAGCTGATAAATGCCTACATCAATCAGAAGTGGACAGAGGTTTGCGATAAGATTAGAAATGGAGTAATTTGGTGTTGCTGGAGGACAGGGTGAGATAGAACAACTAGATATGGGAAATGAGAAAGCAGGGAGGAAGCCATGGCTAAAATAAATAAACAAACAAGTAAACTCAGACTCCAGGGAAAGAGGACAGAGTGAGCTTATTGTCAGAGGCATACGAGGATCGATAAGTTCATCAGGGGCATCTCAGCCGAAACCCAGGATGGAAAAACTGGCTTAGCAGTAGTGCCTTAAGGAGAAATTCCAGAGTTGGAGTCAACTGTGAAGTCAACATGAACCAACAGTAGGATGTCAGTAGTAAACAGGCTAAAGCCACCTCGAGCCACATCATTAGGAATAGCATGCCATAGGAAAGGAGGTTAGAGCTATTATCTTCTCCTCATTAATCAGGCCACACTTGGAAACGGTGCTCCATTCCAAGCCTCCCACATTGGGGAGAACACCTAGGAAAAGTGACTTTCCCCATCAACAAAAGGTTAAAAGCCATTCCTATTGAGCGAATATGTATTGTAAACCTACTGCTTGTTCGTCAAAGTTCTAGGCACCAGATTTACAATGATGATCAAGACATGCATATTCTCCACCCTTACAGGTTGGGGTGTGGTAGAAGGGGGCAAGTGGGGAGAAAGTTAAACAACACTTCATTGGAACGTGTGCCATTTTGTGACAGAGGAATTTATAGAGTGCTATGGGAGCAAAAGGAGAGGCACTGTATCAGTCAACTTAGACTAAGTTTTGCTGTAGTAACAAACAATCCCTAGATACCAATTGCTTATAACCACAAATGTTTAGTTCTCACTCTTATTTTTTTTAGAACTTTTTCTTTTGAGGAAGATTAGCCCTGAGCTAACATCTGCTGCCCACCCTCCTCTTTTTGCTGAGGAAGATTGGCCTTGAGCTAACGTCTGTGCTCATCTTCCTTTACTTTATATATGGAATGCCTGCCACAGCACGGCTTGATAAGCAGTGCATAGGTCCACACCCAGGATCCGAACAGTGAACGCTGACTCTGCTCCACCTGCTCTTCCTTCTAGGACCCAGAACAGAGGACCAATCTCTATGCCAATCTCATATCAGAGAAAAAGCACAATGGCAGAACCAAGCAATGGTTCTCAAAGCTTCTGATCAGAAGTTTTGGTCAGAAATTCTATCATATCTCATTGAACAAAGTGGGTCACAAAGCCAGCCCTTGTGGCAATTGGGTGGAGAATAAAGTCCTCTCACAAGGATGGGCCCAAGGGGAGAAGCTCAGAAGGAAGAGGCAACAAATATTTTTAAAAAATAATAAAATCCATCAACACAAGAAAGAAAAATTCTTATATACAATATAATAAAAAATGAACGCAAATGTTCAGAAAAAGCACTAATGTTCATGGCAGCAATATTCATAATGGACAAAAACTGGAAAAACTGAAATGCCCATCAAGAGTAGAATGGATCAAAAAATTATGGAATATTCATACAATGGAATACGACGTAAGAAAGAAAAACGTGAGCTACTGCCACACACAACAACATAGATGAGTGCAAGGAGCTAAATACAAAAAGTGGATACAGCATGATTCCATTTATATGAAGTTTAAACGAAGGCAACACTCGTCTGTGGTCAGAGGTCAGAATAGCAGTTACTTTTGAGAAGTATCTACTAAAGGTAATGTGAGGGAGCCTTTAGGTAGCTGGAGACGTTTTATATCTTTATTTGAGTGGCTTTTACTTAAAAAGGGTCCACGTAAGTGTATGCTAATTATCTTAATTTTAAAAGAAGAAAAAAAAATCTACACCATAGACCCCTAACCTGGAGAAGTTGGTCCTCTCTGTGGAGGCTTGCTGGAGGAAGTTACTGATAAACTCAGACCTGCAAAATAAGCAGAAATTATCCAGGAGGATCAGAGGAACACACTGCAGGCAGAGGAGCAAAGCTACATGAATACTGGGAGACCAAGGAAGTCAGGGCACAAAAAGATGCTAAAATACTTTCTAAAAGGCTAGCAAGTCAGCCGCCAAGGGAAGTGGTTAGAGCCATGATTGGAAAGGGCCAAATACTGCGAACCTTGAGGGGCATGTTAAGGATTCTGGTCCTTTGTGTAAAGAATATGAGAAATCCACTGGATGGTTTTACACAGGGAAGTGGTGTAGTCGTGTTTCCATTCTGGAAGAATCGCTCTGCCTATAGTAAAAATGAAGTTGAAAGAACAAAATGGAAGCCGAGAGGCCAGCTAGAAGACTGCTGCATTGTCTGAGCCAGAAAAGAGGGAAGTCCAAAGTAGAGTAACTGATGGTAATGGCCACATGGCTTTTTGTCTTCTTTTCTATGCTAATTAATTATGGAGGTGAAGAGAAGAAATCAGATTCAAGATGTATTTAGGAGGAATTGATTGGACTGCAAGACGTCATTTGATGAACAGCTAAAGAAACCAGGGTGTGTTCATTCTGGAGGGGAAGGTGCAAAGTGTGAGCCCAAATATGAAGGGTTGCCGTGTGGAAGAAGCAGAAATGCTTGGGTAAAACCAGAGTCAACCAGCAAAGTCACAGGGGAGAGCTTTCTCCTGTCTGACTCTCCAGTCAGGGTACAGACCATCACCAGATGTAGCACGAGGAGGTGCCAAGCAGAGAGTGGATGATTACCTTGCAAGGATTCTGTGGAGAGAAGCCAAGTAAAGGTCGGACCAGCTGACATTCAAGGTCCAATGATGCTCAAAGTCCTGCGAAAACAGGCAGTTCATTCATCTCCTCTGAAGCTAAATCTTATAATACTTCAAGTCTGGTCTCTGATAATGTTTGCCACAACTTACATGCTGATCTGGGCTTTCAACCCAAAATATGTCCATCATCCCAATCTGCCTTAATTTCTATGTTCCACAAACCTGTCAGGGTATATTTTAATTGTAGTTTTCTGTGTTCATCAACCCCCATGAACTATGAACTATGAACTATGAACTACACCGTGTCAGGGACCATGGCTGACTTATTTTTATTTCCAAGAACCTATGACATGGCCAGGTGCTATCGAGTGGATGAGCAGATGTACCCGTTTTTTTAAAGTTGCATAGTATTCCATTGTATGGATGTACCAGCATGGAAATGTCTACCCCAGCAGCTCTGAAATTAGGCTGAGAGGACGCAGCATAGAAGATCACAAGAACTTGCTACATTGATCATTTCTATTTCTTTTTGGGGAGAGATGTCTATCAAAAAGGACCATCATTTACCTTTTGAATCACTCTTAGAACTCAATACACACTTAAGAACAGAAACGGAGAACTTTCTTCTTTAAAAAAATGTAAAGTAGCATTGAGCTTTTGGTAGGAAATACAGGTTTTTAATATTCAACACCAAAGTGGGGAATGCAGGCCTCAGTTCCTCTGACTGACAGCTCCTAATGACAGCAATAAACCAACGTGCCCCCACCAGCCAAACAGATGTTCTGAGTTGACAAAGGGGACCAACACTGCCCCAGTTGCTATTGCTTCTGTGTTTTCTAATTGCTGAGCTCTGTTTAAAGGCCTGAGCTATAATATGCGTGTGCTTTATCACCAAAGTAATGGATGTACAGAAACAGGAATGTGTAGTCTGATCAAATCAGAAAGAAGATATTATCAATGTGCAGATGAAGGTAGACAGGAGTTCTGACTGCTCCACTAAAATGCTTCAAAGAATGAACTGGAGTGGAGGGAGGTGGTGAGCAAAAAAAAGAGAGAGAGATAGTAATTAAAGTTAATTACTCTTGTTACTATGGTAGCAACCCAGAACAAGCAAAGTTAGACACACATTCAAGGTGAATCCCAAACAGGGCCATGTGTTTTCCTTCACCAAGAAGCTAGGAGCAGACAGTTATTTGACAGGATTAAATTCCATTGTTAACCCACTTTAGTCCAAAGACAATCTTCCTCTTTGATCAGTTCAGGGCTGTAACAGCACGAGTGTTTTCTGAATCCTGATATCTCTTATCCATAGTTACAATGGCCATTCTTTCAAGATGGCCAATTAGGTGGTATCTTGTTTGGGGTCCCCCAGAAGCTGACCCTGAGATAAGGATTCAAGTGCAAGTAGTTTACTTGGGGAAGGGGGAGGGAGTGACCCCAGGAAGTACCAGTAGGGGAGTGGAGAAGTAAAACAGGAGAGGGAGCTAATAAATAAATAGTGTGTCTTAGAGCAAGTTTCCAACCTGGGCAACTAGCACGTAGTCCCACTGGGGAGCCCTGGGAGCCATTTAAGAACATGTGCGTCAGAGTTATCCTGCCCTAGGTGTGAGGGAGCTGGGGTATTTATCTACTAACCATCAGTCATGGTTGAAGCCTGCTCCTGGGAGGTGTTAATTCCCTGGCACTTTCACACTTGCATCCTAGCCAATGAAATGGGAGCAGGAGTGATATGCATCACATCCAGACCCAGCAGAGGAAATCCTCTCCTGCCCTATTCTCCCTACACTTTTCCCTTTCTGGATGACTGGAGCAGAAGTAACTCTGGGTGACCACAGCAGCCATGAGTTGAAGAAGGAAGAACCCCAAGATGAAAGGAACCTGGGCCCCTGAATCATCACGTGGAGAACTCCCCACCAATTGGGAGTGCCCATTTTGGACCTTGTAAAAGAGACCTGAAACTAATTTCTGAGCCATTACAGATTTTTGGTGAGCTTGTTACAGCAGCTAGCATTACTTTAATTAACACATTATTCTTTTAATACTTTCCAATCTGATATGCAGACATCTCACTCATGCTTTAACTTGAATCTCATTGGTTTCTAGGGAGGTTATATAGCAGTTGATATATAACTCAAATATTCTCCAGTCGTCTCCATTTGGAGGGCATGAGGAGGTCACTGTATCAGCGCAATCAGAATTCCACTGCTCTCACCTGTATGAAATCAGGCCCTCGTCCCCACCACACACACACACACACACACTCACTCACTCACTCACTCACTCTCCTTGACATTCCTCCACCCTCTCTGAGATTCCCCAGTGAGTATCTCACAACAGTTCCCACATCATCCCAGATGCCCACCTGACCCTCCCTCCCAGGTGGTTCTAATCCAGGTGGCTGACCTGAACACCCCTGAGGTCACATCTGACCCACTGCTGACATTACTCTGGGCTTCTGTCCCTCCTTCTCCTGCCCGTAGGGAAGCCCCATCTCTGTCTTTATTCTCTTCTCTTGTGGGGGGGATCCCATAGGAGAGGTGCTTGGACTCCTAAAGGCTAGCATTCTTCTAGGTATTTCTTTATGCACATAGCCCTCTCCTCTTCCAGAAAACATAGATGCTCACAGAATGACTGGGTGAGGACAGGAGTCAAGTCATATTGTACCTGGGATCCCTAGTCTTTTGTCCTATGGCAGAGATTAACAAGTTACCTATGTGCTGAATTCTCTCCCAGGCATCCAGATGCTCCTGCCTA
Source organism: Equus caballus (assembly GCF_041296265.1). Lineage (NCBI taxonomy): Eukaryota > Metazoa > Chordata > Mammalia > Perissodactyla > Equidae > Equus > Equus caballus. The sequence goes on along the minus strand of NC_091705.1, from coordinate 32,534,516 downwards.
AAAGATTTAGCTTCTTTTGGGCCTGCCTCAGGATCATCAGATGTATGTGAACCCCAAATGTGAACCATGTTCAATTTCTTTTGCAGGAGCCTCTTGACATCTGTGAAATTAGTGGATGTGAATACAAAAGAAGAGGAGGAAGAATGGTCTCTCACCTATTTCTGCAAGCCAAGTATGTTTCAGCCTCAGCTCTGACCCAGCTGGGACCACAGTCGCCCAAAACGTATGGATCACACGAGGGGGTTTTTCTATGAATTGTTATCTGTCACACAAGAGCCCTTTTCTCCAGGCTAGAGTTCTTCTGACCAGTCAGAATCTCCTACCTCCAACCCTCCGCCCCAGATTCCTTTTGGTCTCTGACGAAATGAGGGTCTTTCCTCTCTGGTCAGATGGCCAGCTGCAGCATGGGCTTCTGGTCCCAGAACACAAGCTAATCCCCAGAGCAATGCCTATAGCTTACCCTGTGGAAGGGCTGGTCCGCGGCAAGCACAGGCCTCCAGCCTCCCCGGAGAACACCAGGCAGGAAGAGGAAATCCAGAGAACTCATCTCCGCGTCTAAGACTGAGGTTGTTGCGACTCCATTGCCTTGCTTGGGTTGTACCCAGAACAAACATGTAAGGAGCCACGTCAGTGGCCCCAGCGGGAGGAGTAGGGTGTATCAATCAGAGTCCCAACAGGAAACAAACTCACCCCAGATGGTTCAAACAAAGAGACCTTAATAAAGAGAGTCCTTCACATCAGTACTTCATTCGTTCTTATGGCTGAATAATATTCTACTGTGTGGGTATACCACAATCTCCATAATTCTTAGCTCCGTAAGCGAGTGATTCTCAAAATGCAGTCTCCAGACCAGCAGCAGCCGCAATCCCTGGGCACCTATCGGAAATGCAAATTCTTGGGCTCACTCACCCTATCAAGGAAGCCCAGCAATCTGGTTTTTAACAAGCCCTCCAGGTGATTCTGATGCATGCTCCATTATGAGGCACAGGTGAACCCTGAAAACATTATGCTAAGTGAAAGAACCAGATGCAAAAAGTCACATATCGTATGAGTCCTTTTATATGAAATATCCAGAATAGGAAAATCTGTAGAGACAGACAGCATGTTAGTGGTTACCAGGAGATGGGGAAAGATGGAAATGGGGGGTGGTTACTTAATGGGTACAGGGCATACTTTTGGGGCGATGAAAAAGTTTTGAAACTAGAAAGAGGTGGCATTTGCACAACATTGTGAATGCACTAAATGTCCCTGAATTTTACACTTTTTTTCAGTTAACATTCTTTTTCTAAAAAAATTATTTTATTGAGGTCATATTGGCTTATAACATTGTATAAATGTCAGGTGTACATTATTACATATCAGTTTCTGTATAGACTGCATCATGTTCACCACCAATAGTCTAGTTTAATCCTTCACCATACATATGTGCCCCTTTACCCCTTTACCCCTTTACCCCTCCCGCAACCCCATTCCCCTCTGGTAACCACTAATTTGTTCTCCTTATCCATGTGTTTATTTATCATCCACAATGAGTGAAATCAAACAGTGTTTGTCTTTCTCTGTCTGGCTTATTTTGCTTAGGGTAATACCCTCAAGTTTCACCCATGTTGTCGAAAATGGCATGATTTTGTTTTTTTATGGCTGAGTAGTATTCCATTGTATATATATACCACATCTTTATCCCTTTGTCTGTTGATGGTCACTTGTGTTACTTCCACATCTTCACTATTGTAAATAATGCTGTGATGAACATAGAGATGCATAAATCTCTTTGAATTGTTGAGTTCATCTTCTTTGGATAATTACCCAGTAGTGGGATAGCTGGATTATGTGGTATTTTTATTTTTAATTTTTTCAGAAATCTCAATACAGTTTTCCAGAGTGGCTGCATCAGTTTGCGTTCCCACCAGCAGTGTATGAGGGTTCCCTTTTCTCCACAACCTCTCCAACATTTGTTATTTCTTGTCTTGTTAATTATAGCCATTTGACAGGTGTAAGGTGATATCTCATGAATTTTACACTTTAAAACAGTCAATTGTATGTTATGTGGGTTTCACCTCAACATGAGAAAAAGAGTTAAGGAGGGGAAAAAAAGCTGGAAATACAGCCAGAAACTAGCAATAACAGGAAGTGGTGCTACCCTAGGCCTGAAGAAACAAGGGGAGGGTATCGGCATGGCAACAGTAAAGCCCAGTAAGAAACGGAACAATGGAGGAGGGATCTCCCAGTGAGCAGTAGCCAAGAAGGGGGCAGCAAATGTCAGAGACATTGCACCTATGCAGGGAGGGAGGGGATGGGGGATAAAGACCCAAATCTCTCCCTTCTCACTCTGTTATCTCCTCTCATTGGCCAAAGCCATACAGAAGCCTGAGGATAAGGGAGCCCAGGAAGGAGAATTCATAGACGGCAGCCTCACAAGGCACAGAGCAGGATGGAAACGTGTACAGAATGGATTGGAGGAGTGGATGAGCAAAACATGGAATAACCAGCACATCCAGGCTGGCTAGTAGGGCAAGGATAGTCTGACCACATTTTAGTCGATTTCCTTCACAAGCTGAATAAATCCCCCTTTCAAAGTTTATGATGGAAGAGGTACTCAGAAGGAAACATTTCTCAAACGTGGTCCAGACAGAGTCCTTTCTAAAAAGCCAGCAGACAGAATCCTCAGAAGCTGACCTCTTAGCCACTGCCAAGAAGCAGAGAGAGCTTTAATAAAAGGCAGTCCTTTGGTCTCCGGCTGCCTCCCTGAGTCACAGAAAGCTTTTCACCTATAGAGAAACAAAGCTCATATAGTGCTGCCAGGTACCTGGAGACCCCTGGTTACCTGCCCTCCTGTCCCTTTGTGGGGAGAAAAAGAAATATCCATGAGAATTCGAGGTTGCACACATCACCTTTAGAAATCCCCAGGTGCGCCGATCATTTTTCCACTTCCTTGACCTTCTGATTTCACCCAGGAGGCATCTTAAAAATAAGAGCCCTTCACACATGCTTGCAAAAGCAATGCCAGTTGGCCAGAGATGATCTGGGTCTGTTTCGTGCACAACCCTGACACCACACAGCCTCCCGTGTTGCAGGAAGGCGCAGGTGGAAGTGATATCAGGCTGCTGTGGCTGCTGCCATGGCTGCTGTTTAAAAGCAACCTCCCTGGGTGCCAGCCATAATTGGTTGTTCTGTTCCACTGAGGACCCCATCAAAAGGAACTGCAGGGGGTGGTTTCCCAGATCATTGTTCCTCATTGGTTCTGAGTTACCAAGAAAACACGGAAAATTACATTAATCAAGGAAAGGGAACTTTGGACTGAAATGTTGCAGGAGTCGCTGTAAAGCAGGCCCCAGGAAAAAGGCCTTCCCCCCAGCAAACAAACTGGAACTGTGTGCAACCCGAAGCCAGAATGCTGTCCCTTTCACTGGTTTTTCAATCCCAGGTTTAAGAGATTTGATTTATTAAAGTTTTTAAACTTGAACCTCATAGATAAATTTCTCAGCCAACATTGATGGATTTCTACCATCCATCATCATGCTTTACTGTGACGTGGCTCTTACAAAGTGCTTATGCCCCCAACTTTGTTCAAAAATAAGTAGAAAAGGATGAATGGAGAAATCCTCAGAATTTTGTTATCTCAGAGACTAGACATACCACACACACACAACTAATATCCTCTAAGGTCTAGCCTTCTGCTATGGCCGGTGGAGGGGAGGGGGACTATAACAAAATTATAAAAATAGCTTCTGTCTTTCCCTGCTTGTTTCCCTTTGGAAAACTCTTATTTATCCTTAAAAACCCAATTTATAAGCCACCTTTTCTTTATGTTCTTCCCTAACCATTCTGATCCTCTCTGAGTCTACTGTTGTTGTTTTCACACTATTGTAACTTTTATATATTCACATCTGTCTCTTCTTAGCTCTGCAGAATCTCTCATTTTGTCACCCTACACTCCCAGAACCTAGCATGGTCCCTAGCACATAGTAGGTGCTAAATAAATGCTTGTTGAACTCAGTTGAGTTGGAGGCTTGGGCTCTAGTTCCAGCTCTTTATCCTTAAATAGCTTCACCTGTGGACATCTCCATTTCCTTGGGTATAAAATGAGATCAACCGTTTCCTATCCTGCTGTCTTCGTCAGCTCGGCTGCTCTAACAAGACACCACAGAGTGCACAGTTTAAATAGACATGTATTTCTCACAGTTCTGGAGGCTGAGAAGTCCAACATCAAGGTGCCCACAGATTCAGTTCCTGGTGGGGCTCTCTTCCTGGCTTGTAGATGGCCGTCTTCTCATTTTGTGCTCACATGGCCTTTCGTCAGTGCATGCACATGGAGAAAGCCCGATCTGTCTTCCTCTTCTTATAAGGGCAACAATCCCATCATAAGGGCCCCACCCTGATGACCTCATCTAAACCTAATTACCTCCCAAAGGCCCCACTTCCAAACACCGCTACACTGGGGTGAAGGCTTCAGCATATGAATTTTGAGGGGACACACATTCAGCCCTTAATATCTGCCTACTTCCTAAGCCTGTTGTTAGGGTCAACGAAGAGGAGTTTGAGTAAACGTGACTGGGAACTTCGGATCTCTGTTCAGGTGTGAAGGATGATTTCAGGATAATTGCCGAGCCATGCCAAGACCCATGTATAGCTTGGTGTCTCACCACCTCGCCTCCCCCTTGACCTCCAAGGCTGGAAAACAGTAACATCAGTCAAGTCAGACTATGCCACTTCATCTGTCATAAAACGCTACTCACAAAGTCAAGTGACCTTCATTTGATTGATGAGGAGAAGGGAGCTTAGTTTTCTCCTAAAAAGTTTGCAGTGACTCATTCCCTAGAATTCCCTAGCTTGATGAACTGTTGCTCATGAAAATGTCGTTTTGCCACAGGACGTTCCATAGAACTTTTGTCCCCAAAAATACTAACGGTGGTCCACGAAAAAATAAGTAGACATAAGAGATGAATTTGTGGCCCAAAAAGGTTGGAAAACACTGAGTTAAACAAAGGTCAATGAGTTTCTTTCCTGCAGGACTTCTCAGAGCTTTTATTGTTCATATATGCACTGCCAATCTTCAAAACTGAGGCTAAAGTATGCTTTCTTAGGAAATCGGCCAAGAATGTGGGGCTTGGAATCTTGGTTATGTCCATTTCTATCAAGAAGAGAGAAGACTAAGTATGGAATTGGGAAATGAAATGAGGAAAGGATCTTGAAAAGTTAATTCTAACATAGGTACCCCTTACTGAGCCACTATGTACCATGTTAGACATTTCACATGCATCATCTCATTTAATCCTCCCAACAACCGTGTGGGTTAGGGAGCATTCGCTCTCACACCCACCCCACCCTTACCTCCTTTCTGCCATGCTGCATCAGTACGGTTTTTCCAATTATTTCTATAGTATGAGAGACAAGTTTTTTTCCTACCTGTGACTTTCAGAACCTTCCTTGAAGAGTTGCAGTGGTGGTATCAGAACACGCTGATTTAGTTATAAATTCAAAAGGACAGAAGAGCTTACACCGGGATCATTGAAGCATTTGCTTCCACCCATAACCAAAGAATCACACCGTTGAACTCTTCAGCCTCTGTGGGCCTTTTGAAGGTAGGATGAATGTATTGTATTTATTGCCATGTATCATCTCATTATAAAACCAAGATGAACATGGCTATTTTGATGGATTGTCTACTGATATAACTTCATACAATTATTTTTCTTATTCTTTGGTACAGACAAGTGAATTTTTCTTAATCTCATATGAACTGAGAATAAATGCACCTTTGGAAAACTTTGGTGTTTTTATTTGAGCTGTACGTACATATAAGGAAACTAAAAATGGAGAGTTTGCCATGCAAATAGAGCTGCCAGACAAGTCCATGAGCCCCGTTGCCCAATTCCCAAGCGATTTCATCCCTGAGCAAACTTTACAGATGAATTCTCAGCTATGGCCATCCTATTAGCCCCCCAAAACTGAGACTGTGCAGTTGAACGACTCACCCAGGGTCACACAGTCAACAAATGGCAGAGCCTGAGTTCTTTCCTTAAGTAGCTTCGCTTCTCAAGGACAAGACAGATGAGTCGTTCTCAGAGCTAGAACATCAGAGCAAGGCCAGGTTGGCCATGACAGGATTTGAAGCTGAGACCCTTAGAATGGGACTCAAGCTGCCCCTCTCCGTCTGGGTCCATCTCAGTGAGACCTTGTTGAAGGACTGTGCCAGGCTACGCCTGCAGCTGGAGTCAAGTGGACAGAAGCAGGTGCATGAAGTGCAAGAAACCAGAGCTGAACTGAAAGTTGACTGCTACCTTTACAATGTAGGGTACTGGCTCCGAACTGGCTTAAAAATGTGGCGATCCCTCCCCTGCAGCAATCTCCCCTTCCTCAAAATTCCAGTGTACATGGATGGACTACTTTATGCCTCTCCTGAATCTGTGAGAAGTTTGGATCAAGTTTATACGTGAATTGGTAGTTACTTTTGAGTCATGACTTAGATAGGGTGACTCAGGCAGTCCAAATCATAAAATCAGACAGGCATTAAGCATTGGGATGGAGGACCAGGCACTAAAAGGAAATGCTTCTGAATATGCTTATTATCTTCAACAGAGCAAAACGGATGTACATCTATTCTATTGAAACTATAGGGAAGGACGACACCAAAAATTTCCAAAGAGACATAGTAAGTGGAAAGTTAATGATACGCTACCTACTGTTGCTATTTTATTAATTCAAGATGAGAAAAATGTCATTGACATCATCTTCATCCAGAATGCTATTATTCCCTTGATTTTGTGAGGGTTAAATGTATTCAAAGGAGCTTTCATAACCTTGTAACTACCCTGGTCCCTGGATCCTATTTTTCCCTTAAATTTCTCAATTGTATGGTCTCCTACTATGAGGGTGTTTGGAACGGTTATTTTTGCAGCTGGACAGAAACTAGTTAAACCTTTCTTCGTGAATGGAGCCATCATCAACACAGTCATCTACACCCTAGACCTAGGGTCATCCTAGGAATTGTCCTGTAATTCTCTCTCCCTCCCTCACCCTAGGTTCAATCAGAACTGTAGTTTTACCTCTTTGACATCTATTGACTCTGTCCCCAAGCTGCCATTTGCACTGTTAAGGTATTAGTTCATCTCTTGCTTAGATCTTTTCTGCAGGTCTCAGCTGATCTCCTTGCTCCCAGAACAGATTTCTAAAAGGTAAAAGGCAAATCTGACTGTGTCACTTTCCTGCTTAAAACCCATCAGGGCTCCCCTTTGCCTAGAAAAGGCCATTTAGATGTCCTCCTTAACTGGTCCCTGCCTGCTCCTCTGCTGCATCTCCCATCACTCCCACACATGCCCTAAATTTCTGTCCTGTGGAAGTGCTTGTAGCTCTACTACCTTGCTGCCCCTGCACTGGATTCCTGCTATTCCTTCTTCCTGAACCCCACTGTCCCCATCTCCCAAGCATGATCTCCTTAAAGCTCTAATTTATTATTATCTAGGAGGTCCTTCTCGCCTCTCCTCCTGTCTCAGAGTTAGGAACTCCCTAATCTAGACTTGCCAATTTAGTAGAACCTCAGTCAGCTGTGTGGCTTTGGGAACGTCAACTTAACCTCTCTGAATCACCACTCTTCAGTGGTAAATGGATATAATACCTCTTCATGGGATTGTCGTGAGTAACTGAAGGCTCATTATGCACTCAACACAGAGTGGGCCATCAATACGTTTTTGTTGAGCCTGAGTTTCAGTAGGACCCTGAGACACTCAGGATTGGAGAAGGGAAAGAGCTAAATGGATCAGTTTCCTCATTAGATAATGGAGAGATGATACTAGATAACTCCAAGGAGAAAACTTGTTGTACCTTTATATTCTCCATGATCTCAAGCCTGTTAGCCTCCCTTTATCAGAAACTGTTACTTGTGCCCCAATACCCAATTTCTCCTTTTTCTATAGTAATAGAAACCCTGGACTCTTAATTGGGCATTTAGCCAACCAAAATAAGTATTATAATTCCTAGCCTCCCTTGTAGCTAGATATGGTCATACAGTTGAGATGGTTAAGTTCAGGCCAATAGGATACGAGCAGAAGTGATGTATGGAGCCTCCAGGTCCTGTCCTTAGATGGAAGAGGCAGGCCATGCCCTTTCCTTTCCCACAGCAGATGCGGTGGTGGTGGTGGGCCATGGCGGACCACATGGAGAGAGGCAATATCCTAGGAATGGAGGGACAAGTAGAGAAGCAGCCTGAGTTCCTGAGCACTAGCAAAGGACAGAGCACCCACACCATCCTGGACCTTTAGGTGAGAGAGAAATAAGCTTCTCATTATTAAGCTACTGTCATTTTGAGTTTCTCTTAGAGCAGCTGAAACTATCTCAAGTAATACCATTTCCTATACATTTCCATTTAGCTTTTGACTCCACAGCCCCATACAGGGAACAAAGAAGACCCTTCCTGCCCCATTCGCTTCTTCTAATCTACTGCAGGTGAGTACCTGGGTGAGGTAAGCTCTGGCTTTCAATCAGTAAAGCTAAAAATTATAAAAATGCCTGCAGAATTATATGCCAAAGACTTCTATTATTACCGTATCGCTATGTCAAAATTGAAAGGCATGTAAGATTTCTCCAGAGAGGCCATCCATAATGCATTGCAGAACTGTGTAGGTGTTTTATGAAATGTGTTTTATTCAAGCTAGAATATACAACACTAACATTATTGAAAGAAATTGAAGCTCTGGTCGTCTCCTTTTAATATGTTCATTATTCATGTTATAGTCCTTTAACAAAAAAGTAAAGTCGTATATACGTTCAATTTAATTTAAAATTTTATTTTACCTGCTATTCATCTTGGGTGTCCAACGAAGAAGAAATATTCTCTTATTATTCTTATATTAGTTTATGACAGTTCAATTTCTCTGACTGCTACTCCTCAGACAACCTCCACTGAAAAAGCACATAGGTAACTGCTTTGATCAAAATTTCATGCCAAATATTTTAGATTCCATGTAGATCACAGCCTCTGAACAGAGATGCATGGTACCAGAGCCCGTGGAGCCAAGTCTGAGAAAAGTTTCTCCATCCCAAACATGGCTGCACATCGGAAATCACCTGGGAGCATTAAAGGTAGGGATGCCCACTCCAGAGCTTCTCATGTAACTGGTCAGGGATTCTGGGCATCAGGATGTCAGTGCAGAGCCTGGGGCAGGGGCCACTGAGTCAACAGTTTGGTGGGGTGTGTAGAAGGCGTACAGGACCCAAACAGGGAATCCCTGGTTTGGACTGTTGACTCTGCCACATAGTTTTTTTGATTTTTGTTTTTTACAGTTTTGTTGAGATACTCGCTTCCCATTCAATTCTCATTTAAAGTGTACAACTTAATGGCTTTTGTCATACCAAAGAGTTGTGCAACCATCACCACAATCAACTTCAGAACATCTCGTTATCCAAAAAGAAAAAAACCTTATATCCCTTAGCTTTCACCTTCCCTCACTTTCCCCATCGCTTCTCAAGCCATAGGTATCCAATAATCCATTTTCTGTGTCTATAGATTCGTCTATTCTGGAAATTTCTTATAAATGGGATCATGCAATACGTGGCCCTTGGTGGCTGACTTCTTTCACTTCTTTCACATAATGTTTTCAAGCTTTATCTATGTTGTAGCATATATCAGTATTTTATTCCTTTTTCTGGCTGAATAATATTCCATTGCATGGATATACCACAGTTTGTTTAGCCATTTATCAGTTGATGGATACTAGGTTGTTTACGTTTTTTGGCTCTTATGAATAATCCTGCTGTTAGCATCCATGTACAAGTTTTTGTGTGGACATGTGTTTTCTTTTCCTTGAGTATATACCTAGGACTGGAATTGCTGGGTCACATGGGAAATCTACGTGTAACCATTTGAGGAACTGCCAGACTGTTTTCCAAAGTGGCTGCACCATTTCACACTCACACCAATAGAGAATGCACGTTCTAATTTCTCCGCATCCTCTCCAACCTTCTTGTTACTGTCTGCCATTTTTATTACAGCTGTCCTACTGGATATTGCCCACACGGTTTCTGTGAGATCTTCAATAACTTCTTTCACTTCTGACAGCTCTCAGTTTCCTTGTCTGTAAAATGGGTTAGTAAAAGCAATGTTACAGGCTTCCTGTGAAGATTAAATGAACTGAAACTTAGAAAGTACTTAGTCTAAACAAGCATTGTGGGCATGGACAAAGTCATTAGTGAGATCCCAGTAGTTGCCAATCAAATGAGAAGTTAAAAAGACCCAGACAAGAGGAAGAAAAAGCTCCTCCAGTAAGTTATTTTTATTCAGTGAGGGAAAATTTGTAGGGTCTACCACCAAGAACAATTGTTATCTTCTCACTTAAGTACCGTCTTTGGCAAGTTACTTATTTTCTGAGCCTCGCTTTTTTTCAAGCCTGTAAATAAGGTTTACCTTACACAGTGGGAGGCATGGCTTAAATGAGATCACATAAATAAAGCACCTGGTACTTGACACAAAGCAGGTAACCATCAAGGGTTTATTCTCATTCACTTTCTTTTCATAAGAGTTAGAAAAGGGAAAGCTAGAACAAGAGATGGCTTCATGGGGTTGGGAGAGCTTGATCAAGTCATGAGGGGACAGAGCAAGAGTGAGGACAATTTCTGCAGACTTTAAGGTCGCTATGAAGGAGAACTGTCACAGGCTATTGGGATTCCTGCCTTAATTACCCCTTTAGAGACAGAACCCTGGGCTTAGTGGAATATGGATCAGTCCCAAGGAGGGAATTCTTTATCTTTAGAATCCCTGGGCTCAGGGAAGGGAGAGAGGTCAGACAGAAGACAGAGGTAATCTAAGTCTACTGTCTATATGCCCCCTCTCACACCACTGGTCATAGCTCCTTGTGGCAAGGAAGTGTTCAGACGGTAGATGGACCTCTTTAGAGAGGCCCATGAGAAGGACATGTCTGGCTTAGAAGATTGTCCAGCAATCTTCACACCAGAATTTCTCAAACTTTAAAGTCACGTGAATCACTTGGGGAGCTTGTTAGAATGCAAATTCTGATTCGTAGGACTGGGGGGATCTCAGGATTCTGCTTTTGTAACAAGCTGCCTGCTGACGGCCATGCTGTTAATTCAAAACCCACATTTTTGAGGAGCAAGTTATGAGACCCTCCTTGTTTTGTTTTCATGCTACTCAAACAAGAAAAGACCCAGCTGTGGAAGTGCTAGGACAAGAAAAGGTGGGGACAGAAAAGAAGAAACAGGGATTGGCTGGGGTGCTGGTATCTGCTCTGGGTCCAATAACTGTTTCTTTAACGTTAATAGTGGAAGACGTACCCCTCCCCTTCATATCCAAAACCATGCCACAGAATCTTAAATATTTGGTCAAAAATTAAAAATGCACTAGGATGACATATCAATGCCAATATCTTTGTTATGATATCGTACTATAGTTTTGCAAGGTGTTACCTCTGTATTATTCTCACAGCTCTGTATCTCTCTGTATTATTGCTCACAACTGAATGTGAGTCTGTAATTATCTCAAAATAAAAAGTTTAATTTAAAAAATCCACAATGAAAAAAGTGAATGACTCGAATGAGATGGTATGCCATCTTTTGGTAAGTCACAGTTTCCAATTCCACACTTTCAACAAAATTGAAAAAGCACTTAATTGACTTGTTGATTAGCAGATCATTAAAAGTAACTTTTGATGATTAAAAAATAGCACTAGGAAGAAAAAGGGATTCTGAGTTGTGCTTAAGTAAAAATCAACTTTAGGTGTAATCATGGAAGGAAAGGAATGGTGTTTGTTTTTTAGATATTTGGATTTTAAAACACATCAATCTCATTTTACAATCAGAAGCACAAAAGTCTGGTATATAATCATACAAAATACATTTATTTCTAAATGTCATAGCATGGTCACTGAAAGAAAGAGCTGAGGAAAAGGGAAAACATCAGAAAGGATTGATGGAAGTAAGTGGGAAAGGAGATGCCATGAGAGAGACCCATAAAGACAGAACAGAAAACCAAGTGGGTGAGGCTTTGCAGTCGCTAAGGTGAGGTCTCACTGCCCTTTGAGACTCTGATTTATAGAACTGAAATAATAGTTTCAGAAGCTGTTAACACTGGAAGTCCTTTCAGACAGTGGTAAATGTTTAACAACATGCTAGGGGGGAGGTGGGTGGGAGGGCCCTGATTTGCAGCATTTGCCAATTTCTATGGTGTAAATACTGCCGCTGAGGCTAGTTTCAGACTACCAACATGATGTCACTGAACCCAGAGTTGAGAAAACACAGTCAGCTCTCATGAGTCAGCATGAATCAGCTCTAGGACGCTATTGCCCTCAGAGATCACTTTCTCCAACCTCATCATTTCACAGATGACACAACTAAAGCCAGAGAGGAAATGTGCCTTGTCTACATGTGCAGACCCTGCAAGTGGTAGAGCTGAAATTAAAACCCAGGAAATTAAAACTTAAAGTCTCCAGGCTAATGCTTTTCCAACACAATCTCCCCTTTCATCCTTATTAATAATCTTGATTTGAAGATACTCACATTTCACATTTCCAGACTCCCTTGCAGCTAGGGGGTGGCCATGTGGACCCCGTTTGAGACAACAAGATGGAAACAGATTATCATTTTTCTAATCAAAAGGCACTTGACGAGCTTGCACACAGCTTTATCTTTACCCCTTCTTCTTGACATCTTTCAACCCAGAGAATAAACGTTTCATAACAAAGATGGTGGACAAAGCAGTTAGATGGTGTTTGGATTCTTGGTAACTTCTTCAAGCAGCTGCACCAGCTCTGGACTTCTTAGTATGTGCAAGCAGTGAACTCCAGCTTGGTTAGACCACTGCAGTCAGGTTTCTGTTACGTGCAGCCAACTGCAGTCGCAGCTGCCATACAACCCCTCTGTGGTCAGATGGACAACAAATTAGAAACATCTTCTGAGTTTTAGGGCTAAAGTAAAGATTTGTTTCCCCATGGAGCTCTATAGTTTTGTATACGTGTAAGGAAGTGATTTACACTAGCAATTGACTTTGGAACTTTAGAAGCATCAGTTCCTTTGACAGTCAGCAGCTGTCTGATTGCCTTACATTCATTCTTTGAGAGATTGGACCAACTATATTTAGTTGGAATCAGTGTATTCCGTATCTTTTGCAAAAATAATAAAAAATCAGATTCCAGTTTGGAGGATCCACTTAACTACGCTGCATCTCAAGAATCCAAAAACTATCCAAGCTGATTCTACCACAAATACAACCAGAAATTAGTACCTGCTTCGGGTAAAATTAGCCAGATAGCTTGGTATGTTTTAGGCAAAGTGACTCTTCTAAGTTACCTCCTCAAAGCCCCCAAGAGCTGGGGCCTAAAGTTTGAAATACTTACCATATCATTATGAATTACATATGTAATTTAAGTGTCTGTTTCTGAAGCCCCCACAGGCTTTTTTTTTCCTTTAAAGAAATAAACTTTATTTATTTATTTTTATTAAAAGACAGCCTAAAATAACAAGGATATTGTATGACAATTAAAGTGAAAAAAACAAAGAAATATTTAAAGCAAGAATTTTAAGCTAGGCATTTGGTTCTGTTCCTGCTTTCTTGCAGTATAAAATAGTACGTTTAAAAGGAAACAATTTTTCTGAAATGCAATTTGGCAACAAATAAAAAAGTTTTGCCCACCCATCACCTTCAATGATTCTGTTTCTAGGAGTTTATTATGGATGAGTGCAAAAACCTAGCAGCACAGTTCACAAGAGGGAAAAATTAGAAAACGACCTAAATGCCCAACAATAGGGGGATTAATTAAATTAATTGTCTACCCATATAATGGGGACATTAAAGGTGATCTTGTTGAAGACTACCTCCACATGGGAAAACATTCGTAATAAGAGAAAAAGCAAAAATATATGAACCCATTGGATAAATGTGTCATGCAAGAACATGCACGAAAATGGCTTTTTTATACATAATTGTTATTTTCTTTGTGTTTGTATTTTAAATAAATAGATATGACTTTTAAAAAGAGTGATTTTTTTTTTTCAACTGCTCCTGCTGCTGCCACTGCCTCTTGCTACCGAGTAAATTATCCTTAATGGCTTTTCATATCTCATCAGAGAGACTGGCAGGAAGAAAGCTCATCAAATGTGCGGATGGCAAGTTGCTGAGAGGGATCGCAGACACATAGGATGGCAGAGAGTGATGGCCAGAAGAGACCAAATCAAATTTAATAGGTCTAAGGACAAAGTCCTGCCTGGGAGACCATGGAAGCCTGTCTGCACAGCTCCAGAATGGGCAGGCCCAGCCTCAGAGCTTCACGGATGAGAGATCATCCCCCTCAAAGCCAGGCTTCATTTAGGGAGATTACATTAACTGCATTCCAAGGAGGACATGAACAACTGGAATATGTCCCAAGAAAAAGGGTCGGACTCAGAGACAGCTGGAAGACGTGTAGTGGGAGAGACAACTCAAGGAATAGGGAGAGTTTGACACAGAGAGGAGATGACATGTGAGCGATGAAGAGGGGACGCGGGAGGTGCCCTCAAACATTTGATGAACTGTCATTCAGAAGGCACCTGATCTAGAGGGCAGAGCTACTTCTAACGGGTGGAAGTTTCAGGGAGACCAATTTTATTCAAAAATAAAGTGGAATTTTTTAAATAAAAACTACCCAACAACGAGATGGGCTGCCTTATAATGCAGTGAGTTCTCCGTCACTGAAGACATTCAAGCAAAGAATGGGTAACTATCTACTAAAGTATTCTGTAATGCAATTTCTGCATTCTATGGGAAATTAGACTAGAAAAACCTTCATTTTCCTTCCAGCTCAAAACTTATGATTCTAGATTAGGCAGCCCCATGGGGGATAGCAGCAAGATCCTACTCACCAATTCTTGCCAAAAATTCTCTAATTACAGATTAACTCCTTTGACTTCATCTTCTTTTGATATTAAAATACCATTTGAGAGAAAAACTACACTGTAAGCTGTTATAAGTTATGATCACCTGCATGTGAATGAGTCTATGTGGTCCTTTCCCATGAATAGGTTTCCACAGTGATTGACAAGAGGGATAACATGGTACTAAGCTATGAAAGCAGCCATATTTGGGAGCCACTGAGAGAGAGAGGAAAAGGGTGCTCCAAGGACCAAATTCACAATCTTGGATATCAACACACCAACTTGGGTGTTGAAACTCCATTTTAATTTCCACCCTATGGTCCGATGCATGCGCCAATTGCTCTCACTGTTTCTTTAATCCAAGGGTGGTTAATAAGCACAAGACCAGGCTCTCTCCAACTACATGTGAGAGTGCCCACTCCACAATTGCCAGCCAGCTGTGCCACTGAAATTAACTTGCTCAGCTGGCCCTCCAAATAAAGCCATTTAAAGAGTGCAATGTACCATAGAAAGCAATTTGTTTCCTTAAGATTTAGTACCCCACGTGAAGATTGATTTTGATTTGAAAGACAGAAGCTACTGCAAGGTGAATAATTTTAAGTTTAACATATTCCTCCTCTCAAGGAGCCAAATGCAGTAAAATTAGGTGCAAAGTGCTTCTAATTTGTCAATCACTCCTTGGATAATTCTGTTCCTGCATTACCAGGGAAATTGCCCAAGAGACCTGGCTTTTGGCTCCTTTCATCTCGCCTGTTCTTTTAACTCGATCACGGCTACAGTATGCAGATGTGGCTCTAGTGCTGGGGGCTGGGTGAGGGGGGATCCAGGACAAAGACAGCCCCAAAACTGCATTAAACTTGTCAGGAGGTCAGATGTGTGACAGGCTTCCTAAGCTCCGTCACACATCAGGTTGTAGGACACAGCACTCAATGAAACAGCTGACGTGGAAGGCGTTCCTCCTCCATCCCGGATCTTAGGAGTGCTTACTCGCTCCTTCTCTTCATTGGCAAGCACTAACTGAGGGCGTGCTCTGTGTCAGACTCTGTGCTTGGCCTCCAGGCACTCAGATGACCAAGAACGGACCCTGCCCTTGAAGGACTCAAACATCAGAGAGACAAGAAAACCACAACTGCCCCAGGGAGATACGTGTTCTGTTGGAGGTAAGCACAGGACACTCCGAGAGAGCGCCTCTCAGCCTGAGGAGGTCATGCAAGGTCTCTGGGGGGAAGGGATGATCTTGAAGAATGAGCAGTGAGCCAGACTGTCCGGGTGGTGTAGGACACTTCCAGACAAAGACCAGGTATAAAGAGCATGTAAAGTCACGCCTGGCATTTGTTGGGTACTTCTGGCATTCCACTCACTGTGCTAAGCACTTTACGGGTATTTTCTCATTCAGTCCTCACAATGACACCATGCAGAGGGCTCTACTACAAGGTAGGGAGTATCACTACTCCTATTATACAGATGAGGAAATTGAGGCATTGAAAGCTTAAATAATATGCCCAAGGTAACCCAGCTTCCAAGTGGAAGAGTCAGAATTCAAACCCAGTAAGTCCAATATAAAGTCTGCGTAAATGTATTGCTTGTGTTGCTTTCCAAAAGACATGGATTATTGGGGGAACTCATAGCTGAAGAAGTGGCTCCACGTGGTAGTCAAAGCACAGGCAGACCCATAGATGGGGTTGTTCTTGGAATCAGTGAGATAATGTATGAAAAGCTCCCAGCATAGGACCCAATGTGTATTAAGTGCTGAATAAATTTTAGTGACGAGGAGGAGGAGTGCCTGTGGGAAAGCGGAGGAAGATAAATCCAGACTTCAGTAACTCGCAGAGGGTCTCATGAGTCATGCAATGTCTGGACATTACCCTGAAGGCAGCAAGGATTCATTCTGGGTGAGGAAGTGACATGCTTAAGGTTTGGGCATAGAAAGGGGACCACATGGAAGGTAGATTCGCAAGAGAGAGAGCATAAGCAGAAGGATCTTAGAGGCTGTGGATGTGCCCCAGGGGAAAAACATGAGTACTGGCCAACACAGAACAGGAAGGCAAGGAGATGGTTTTCAAAGGATAGTTAGAGGGAAAACAAACTTAGCAAGAGATCACAAGTGGTAAGGAAGGGAAAGTTTCCTGCCTTGGGGAATTAGGTGAATGGTAGTGCCATTCCCAGGACAGAAAATGCAAGAAAGGGAATAGTGGATCCCATTGAGATGTAAGATTGAAGTGGCAATGGGATGTGCATCTGGGGACGTCCAACAGGTCTTTGGAAACCTACAGAATCAAACCCAACTGATTGGCATGGAATAAAATGATAGTGCCCATGCCTACATGGCTCCAATAACCATTCAGGCTGATCCAGACTCCTGCCCACGGAGGCTGAAAGGAGGCCTCCAACACAACCTTGTCCCCGTCACTGCCTTTGTCCTGGACTGCTTGCCCTGACCTGCTGTGCATGCCGCAGCTGAACCTGTTCTCAATTCTGCCAACTTCCAGTCACTTGATCTGCACCCCATCTCCCAGCCACAGGCTTTACTTCCTCTCTGTCTAACCTTCAGATTCTCTCTCTGGCATCCCTACCTAAGGACCCCTATGAAAAAGCCCCACAGCCTTCCAGTCCAGCACCAGCCCCCTATGGTCAGTGCCGCTGGGAGTCTTGACCTGGTACTTCAAGAGGAACTTGAACAGGGATGGAGTGAGAGAGAGTGAAGTAGGGCATGAGGTCATCAGAGTTTGATTTCTTACCTGGAGTAAAGAAGCCCCAACATGGCCCACCCACACCCATAGGATGGTGCAGTGCCACATCTTCCGTGAAGGCAATTTCTTCAATTGGCGGGAAGATGTGCACAGGGAGAAAGTGAACTGATCTTCGCCAATTGCTCCACCTGCTACCTTTGCTGGGAACAAGGTAAGCTGGAGCTACCAGGAGTGCGAGCCCTCCCTCTGCTCCATGCTGCTCCAATTTCATGCCCACCTCATGTTCTCAGGCTTCCTTCCACCTTCCATCCTGTCCATATCCCAGCATCTATGATAGCTCACATACGACCTGGCACATGGGACTAAGGCTACCATATTGACTGTGACCTATTGAGGGCCTACTATGCAAAACACTGTCCTAGGTACTCTACTTAGTACCACAGTGTCCAGACCAACCCAGAGCTGCCACTCGATTGCTTCTTCTGAGTGGGGCTTAGACAATATTTCTTCCTTTCCAAGACTCTACTTGTCCCAGTCTCTTGCATAGTGGCTTATTTTGACCAAAGGGAAGAGTTTTGTTTAGTTGGGGCAAAGGGAATTGATGGGCAAAGATGGGTGGGTGTGGGCCAGAGGCTCTGTAGAAAGAAGGATCGAGGCCAGAAGATATAAGAGATGCTCCCATGGGCCAGCCCTGTGGCCGAGTGGTTAAGTTCGTGCACTCTGCTTTGGCGGCCCAGGGTTTCATCGGTTCGGATCCTAGGCGCGGACATGGCACTGCTCATCAGGCCATGCTGAGGCAGTCTCCCGCATGCCACAGCTAGAAGGACCCACAACTAAAGATACACAACTATGTACCGGGGGGCTTTGGGGAGAAAAAGGAAAAATAAAAAATCTTTAAAAAAAAAAAGAGATGCTCCCATTGAAGACGTTGTGAGACTGGGCACAGGCAGTGCATCTCTGAGACACAGACAACAAAGTGCAGCACACTGATGAGAAGAGGGTCACTCTCCATTTCCTAAACACAACCCAGGCCTTCAAGGCAGTTTGGGGAGGGCAGGGTAGAGGTCCTGCTTCACTTGCTCCAACGCACAGAGACAACGTTCGAGATTGGCTGGCCCTGATAGCCACACTGACAAGGTCTAATCTGTGGACGTGTCACAACTCTAGGAGGATTCCACAAGGAATTGCCTTTCTGCAATGGACAAGGTGCAACGTTCATGTACCCATAGGTCGACAAACCTGGAAATGTGGTTACAAATACAGTCAACATCCAATGAATAAAGGAATGAATGAACTGCACCTTATGTTTGATATTCAGACTTCTTGGCTATTGAAGTAAGCTCCTCTCTAAAGGTAGTGAGTGCTCCAGTCTTGGAAACACCCAAGCAGAGATAGGATGGGCAAGCAAAGCTGATACAGGGGAGCGAGCCATAGATGAGCTGTTCCAACTCTGTGAATGTGACTTGTCCAAGGTTGTGAGGCTAGAAAATGACAGAGCTGGGACCGGAACCTAGGTCTCCTGCAGCCAGGCCCAGCACCCTAGTATCTTGGTGACAGGGAGCAGATTACTGTCAGGATACAGGCATTCATTGACACCCCACTCCCACCCCCACCCCCAAAGAAGAAACAGCTATACCCAGCGAGCACGTCTTACTTCTGACCCTGCATAACTGATAACCATTCTTTCTTGGACACTTGATTCACCAGTATTAACTCTGGAGGAGCCCTCTACTGCTTTTGTTCAAGAAATGCTGCCAATTATTGCAGGTTGGTGAAGGAATGGAAACTGGTCAAAATGAACTAGTTACTTACTCTCTTTCCATATGAAAAATAAGACAAAGCAATTAAGAACAAGGAAACTGGACCTACCAACCCAGAGATGCTGGGCTAGCCCACAAATGGACCCAGTTAGTGCTTTGTTAGAGACAACTAGCACACAGAGCCATTGCATCAGGAACAAAGCACCTGGCCTTGCCTGCCCACGACCAAGACTCCCATCCCACCCCACAGCCAAGCCGGGGAACACTTCGCGCCCACATGGAGCTCTTATCTCCGAACTGCTGAATCATTTTTGAATTTGTATAGTAATGGGCTGTCAGTGGGGTCATCTTCCCAGCTATCTGTTCCAGCAGTGGCTTTGCACGAAGAGATTTGATCATTGCTGGCAGCAAAGTCGGTGCTCCAAGCAAGGCGTGAAATGACAAACAGGCACATTTGCGGCAAAGACTCCCGGGTGGATTTGCTGGCAACGATGATGCTCAGGCACGTCTCTGGATAAAAATCTTGCCTTCCTTTAACCACCCAGGAAATAGCACCTTTAAAATCAGGGAGACTCGTTAGAGGGGACATGAGAGGGCTGTCTCAGCTCTCAGCTGTACTCAAGCTGACGCCTGTGACTGAGACAGCAGCTCTGCAAAGTGTCATAGAGAAGTGTTTATAATCATCTAGAGGAGGGGCATCCTGCAATGGTGTGTGCAAGAACTAGGCTGGGAGGGTCCAGAGGCAGAAAAGGCTGACAGCAGAGATAACAGAAATAGCAAGCTGGGTTGGGGGCCCTCAACAAAGAGGCCAAGAGCCCCAGGTGGTCTATGCAAGCTAGTGATTGCTAAGGAGTCCAATTCTGGGGACACAATTGGCAACAGACCTCTCAAAAAGAGACAATATTCATGGTCAAAAAGGAGCAAATAGGATGTCCATGAAGGGCTGACCAGGAATGGAGCCCAGCAAATGCCTGGAGGTACAAAGACCCTCCCCAGGAAGGGATGATGGAAGCGGCTGAGTATCGGAGCTGAGCCACATGGCTAAAGGTCAGAGAGACTTTCAGATCCAGCAGGAAATTAGAATGTAGACGGGAAATTGAGGCAGGTGCCCAGTGCAATGGGTGAGGGAAGACTGCAGCTTAGATGACAACAGTGTCATCTGTTGGTGTAAATTAAGAAATTAACAATGTTGTTCAAGTCAGAATCTGTCATGTGTCATTTTTTTTTACATTCTTATTAAGATATAGACATATAAAGGGCACAAACCTTCAGAATCAATGAATTTTTATGTATGTGTACACCCACATAACTACCACTCAGATCAAGATATAGTACATTTCTAGATATAGTACACTACCCCAAAAGGTTTCTCATGCCCATTCCTAATCACAAAGGAACCACTATACTGACTTCTACACCATAGATTAATTTTCCCTCGTTTTTGAACATCATATAAATGGCATCATACAGTAAGTACTCTTTGGTACTAGCTTTTTTCATTCAACATAACATCTGATATCCATCCATGTCACTGCATGTAATGGTAGTTCATTCTTTTTCATTGCTGTGTAGTATTCCAATGCATGGATGTTCTATAGTCTATTTATCCATTCTATGTTTACAGACTTTGGGGTTGTTTTCTAGTTTCTGGGTATCATGAATAATGCTTCTACGAACAGACTCATACTTGTCCCTGCCATTGGTGTAGGTAGACACATGCCCTCATTTCTCGCAGGTATGTACCCAGGACTGGAACTGTTGGCTCATGGGGCAGGTATATGTTTAGCCTTAGTAGACACAGTTTGGCTGTTGTGCTTTATATCTTTGTATCCATGTCTATACAACATGACTGTGCCTCTGCTATGTCTTCACAGTGGATCGACCCTTTCGTCATTCTATAATGTCTGTCTCTGTCTCTGTGATAGTTTTCTTTAATCTGACGTCTACTTTATCTGATCTTAATGAAGCATTTCTCAACATGGCAAAAAAAATCAAATTGTCATTGGTGACGATTATAGGAAAAAGCTTTCTCACACATTGTGGTGGAGATATGTGATAATAAAGCTTTTTAGATGACAATTTGGTAGTTATCTACTGAAAAATGTACATACATGCCCATTGACCCAGTGATTTTAATTACAGGAATCTATCCCTCAAAAATAAAAATAATTACACACGTGCAAAAAAAAGCTGAATGTACAAGGATGCTGATTGCAGCATTGTTCATAACAGGGAAAAATAGAAACAACCTAAATGGCCATCAATAGAGAAATGACTCAATAGAACACGTTGTGTTCACATGATGGAGAAGCTATGCAGTAAGTAAAAGGATGAGGCCAGTCTCTGTTCAAGATCGGGAATAGATGTCCAAGACCTTTTGAGAAGGAAAAGACAAAAGTTGAAGAATGATAAGCATGGTATGATGCTATTTATATTTTTAAACCACAAAGCAACATAATGCTTTCAGTCTTACCTACGTGTGTGTGTGTAGTGACTACATATGGAAAAGCCTTGAAGGATAAATACCAAACAGAGTGGGGCTGGAATTGGGGTCAGGGTCCTGAGATTAGGATGGAAGGTCAAAGAGAATTTTAACCTAATCTAGACTTTTATTTTTATAAGGAGGAGTTTTTTTATGCATTACTGGTGTAACTAAAAATTAATAAATAGTACTCATGTTGGTTTACCATGTCCAATAGTACCATGGACAAATGTACCATGGTAATGTAAGATATTAACATCGGGGGAAACTGGGTGACGAGTATACAGGAAGTCTCTGTATTACCTTTGCAACTTTGTTGTACAATCTAAAATTGTTCCAAAATAAAAATTTTACTTAAAAATACTGAAGACAGTTGATTGAAACACAAAAAAGAAAGCATAAATAAATTATAAGATATTTATATTATAGATTACTACATAGTCAGAAAACATAAATCAACAAAATAATATTCTGCTGTGGAATGATCCCTAAGACATACAATCAAGAGAAAAAAGTCAAGTGTCAGAAAAATGCGTATGGTACAATCTCAATCATGTGCAAAACTAAATAGAGTCTATGAACACGCCTGGTACATAAATGACCAGAGCAAGTCATGAGAGAACATATTCTAAACTAGGAGTCAGCCAACTTCTTCTGTAAGAGCTGATAGCAAATATTTTCAGCTTTGTGGGCCATCCAGTCTTTGTCACAACTATTCAATCTGCCACTGTAGTATGAAAGCTGCCATAGACAATGTGTAACTGAAAGGGCATGGCTGTGTTTCAATAAAACCTTATTCGCAAGAACAATCCACAAGACAGATTTGGCCTACGGGCTGTAGTTTGCCAACCCTTGTCCTAAACTGCTAGCCAAGTAAGGAGCGAATTATTTATTGTGAAAATAGTTTACAAAAAAAAATCTGTATTAACGTATTATTTGTATTAAAAATAATATTAATAAACAGAGTG
Organism: Equus caballus; assembly: GCF_041296265.1. Classification (NCBI taxonomy): domain Eukaryota; kingdom Metazoa; phylum Chordata; class Mammalia; order Perissodactyla; family Equidae; genus Equus; species Equus caballus. The sequence goes on along the minus strand of NC_091705.1, from coordinate 32,511,763 downwards.
TTCTAATCCAGCGTCCAGCATAAAGCTGTGTTCAATGAATTTTGCATCCTCTCCCCTCCCCTGGCCACCATCCTGCAGCTGAAATTCCAGAATGCCTTCACGGTTAACCTGCCAAGCTGTTACAATTACTTGATCCATGCAACCCAGGGTGCCATTCAGTTTTGAGATTATGAACCAGCTGCCTGTGGAGGGAACAAGAATACAGCAGGTGTCACAGCTCAGCACTGAAATGAGCTCTGACTCCCTTATCTGCTTCCCCTCCCACAGAGGCTTCACAGGAGGCCCAGCCAGATACAGGAATCTTCCAGAAATCTCCAGGCCCTCTCAAGGAGAATAGCTGAGGAGTGTGCTAATTGGCAACCAGACTGAGTGACAGTTATGTTCGGGAATGATTTGCAAATCGCATTCTCCTGGAGCTTATTAGGGGACTCATTAACAGTACAACAGTACATTACTTCCTGAAATTCTGATCTAAGCAGAAAATTAAAATTATTTGCTAAATGACCTAATAAAATTGAATAAAATGTGCTGAGAAAATGAAAACCGCAATAGATCATCCTGCAGAATTTGGCTAAAAATAATATCTACTTCCTGTCAGCAGTGTGCCCTTTGTGCAGCCCTGGAGGGACCCGGTGCGAGAGTCAGAGCCTCAGTGATCCCACCTGCAGAATGACTCACCGGGTAAGGACTGAACTCGATGCCCACAGGGGGCTGATGACACGGAGCCCGTATTCCAGGCAGAAGCCCAGCCCCACCTTCAGGCTCCCTCATGTCCGCCCCTTAAGCACACTTGTTCAGGCCTCACCCATCATCTGTTGCCTCAACTACTTCAGCCACCACCTAACTGATGTCCTTGTCCCCTGACGACCCATCCCACACAGTCTCCACCATCTCTGTCAGAAAGCTCAGTACAGGTCTGACTGTGTCACAGTCCCTAGAACATTTTCAGAAGCATCCCATTGCTCAAAGATCCAGACTCCATGACGGAGATTCTCCATGTGTGCCCCCTAGACCAGCAGCATCACTGAGGCACTTGTGAGAAACGTGTTTCCAAGCCCCACTCAGACCTACTGAATCAGAAACTCTGGAAGAGGGACGCAGCCGTCTGAGCTGTAACCTCTAGGTGCTTCTGAAGCATGCTCGAGTTTGAGAACCGCGGCTCTCTAGCACGGCACAAAAGGAAGTTTGCAGTCTGGGCTTGATCTTCCTGGTTTCCAACCCCGCCTTCCATCTGTACCCAACCACGGGTTTGCGTATGCTGCTCCCTCTGCTGGGAAGGGCTCCCCCTTTTGCTTGGTGAGTGCCACATCCTTCATAGATCTGGCATTAAAACATCAATTTATTTTCCCATTTGAAAGGCCGACCTCCTTCCCTGTTTGCATCATTCACCACGTTAGCTATTCAGCTGGTCTGGAGAGCAGCCTTTCCTGAGAGCCCTAGGGAGGTCATTTTCTTCCTCATCAGTCCCCACTTAGCCTTCCGTGTTTCCCTTAATGTCTGTCTAGAGACTGGCTGCCCTGGTCAACTGTGAGGAACTGGGGGAAGGGGGGCAAAACAGGATCTTCTCAGGACCTCAAAGAGAGCCCGGGAGGGAGTTAGTGCTTAGAAAACACTTGCATAAAAAATCTTCTTATCAGCTTGAACGTATGAGGAAAGCCTCTAAAAATCAGTCCAGCTCACAGACAAATTTGTTTTACATGCTCCCAAAGAGACAGAGATATTCAAAACAGCGAAACTCCCTCCCCCACCAATGGAAGGGGAGCAGTTTGGCTCCATGCACTGCATGCAAATAATCAAGCTCACACGTGCTTTTAGCATCAGCTAACAGTTCACTTAGCTGGAAAAGATGTGGGTAGAGAGGTGTTTCCAAGCAGTACAGACGGGGTTTGCAGCAGCTAACAGAGGCCCAAACGTTCAGCAGCGTCCTGTCCGGGTATGTGAGGCATAGATGATATACTTATCAACATAAGACACATCTGCTCTCATTCAGCCTAATGAGAACCAAAATAACTCTAATGGGAAACACCTAAACCCATTTAACTCATTAATCTCTTGAAAACTGACAGCTCTCCTGGAGAACATGCCTGGGCCATGAACCCAAAAATCTTTGAATCAGTACCAGACCCAAACTCTCAATTGTGGGGCCCCAAGAGATGACCTGGGAGAGACCGTGGGGACATAAAACCATAGGCTCAGAAGTGAAGAAGAGGCTTTCAAAGCCACCCACTCAAACTTCCCGTTGATGCCTGAAAGCTCCCAGCTACATCCTCACTGAGCTGTGGGCCAGCAGGAGGAGCCGCCTTCCCAAAAGGTCAGTCAAGGTTTGGCATTGTGTCCTTAATATCCTGGAAGGTCACATCTTTGAGTTATGAGGAGAAACCTTAAATATCCCCTAACTCAATGGCTAGGGACCCAGAGGTCCCTGACCTACAGTCCAAGAGCTACTGGCTTTGGTCAAAAACACCAAAGAAAATCAGACGTTTGCGAAAAATAAGATTAATTTAATTAAATTGCAGCCAGACTATTTGACTACACGTTACATTTCCGGGGGAAAATAATCTCTCAAAACATGGTGCCCACAAATAAGGAAAGTCGACTGAAGGAGGCCCATTGTGTTGAAAAGATGAACACCAACGATCTAGTTTGTCTCTTTTTAGGGCTGAGGAAAGTGAGGCCCAGAGAGAGTAGGTTACTTGCCCAAAAACTCACAGCTAGATAGCGTAGCAAGCAGCATAACTCAGGTCTCCTATCTCGTAGCCGGGTGCTTTTTCCGCAATACACCAGTTATCATTCGTGAAATTCGCGAATCCACAGGAGAGCGGTTCTCAAAGTGTGGTCCCTGGACCAGCAGCATCAGTGTCCTGTGGAAACTTGTTAGAAACTCAGATTTTGGGACCCATCCCAGACTTGCTGAATCAGAAACTCTGGAGATGTGACCCAACAGTTAGTGCTTTTGTAACAGCTAGATCTGAAGTTAACATGAGGGAAGCCATCTTAGGGAAAGGGAGCAATGTTGTAACTCTGATCCTCACTCGCTGGTCTCTGTGAATACATTCCAGCCTGCCTATAGCCTAGATGATTAAGCACCTCTCCATTTTACAAAATACATGATGTGCCAGTTCTATGACTCTTAGTTAGGTATATCTGCCAGCTGTGATAAGACAACTTTGTTCTCTGAGTTCCCCAGGAACATGACGACCTCCAGAAAGAAAAATTCTATGTAGGTACCCATCATGAATGCCAGAAGAAAGAGATAATGTGGGGCCCTGAAGTTCATCACACCAGATGGTCGACATCCCTAACCCCCTCCTTCTTGCCCATTTCTCCTATAGAACTGCCTCAAGAGTCTGTATGATTTTAAGGTGGTTCTTCAGGACACTAGTCCACTATCTTCTGAATATGCTAGTTCATCGTATAAATTTTCCTTTCTCGACCACCAGCTTGTTTGCAATTGATTGGCATCAGATGGTGACAAGCAGAACGGGCTCCTTTTCACTCGGCTGCATTTTCAGCAAGTCCTCCAGGTGACCCTGATGCATGGAAGAGTTTGAGAACCACTGTCACAGGGAAACAATGCCTTTACCACTTGATATGCTGCTCAATCCAGCTGGAAGGGAGTGCCTTGTCACAGCATCAGATAACAAATCATAGATCATCGTTTGCAAGCCAGAAGCCATCTTGGAAGCTCAGTCCAAACTGCTCTCCCGCACATAAGACCCCTCTATTGCAATCCTGATAGATGGCTATCCATCTCTGGCTGGATGACCCCAGGACTGGACACTCACCTCTTTCTAAGATGCTGTTGCCTTTTTTGTAAAGCTCTTAGGTTAGAAGTTTCTTCCTTACGGTCAACAAAGAATTGCTCCCCTAACCTCCACCCTCCACCTATCTCAGCCCTGCACCCTCTGGCTGGCCACACCAGCCCTGAAAACATCACCTTCATTGAGGCCTCCAAGATGATTGCTCCATGGCTGCCCCAGTCCCACGGAAGAGTAGTCACTGCTAAAAGTTGTTGAATCTGTGCCCAAATAGTCTCCCATTTGAGGGGGTTTCTTAAAAGGAAAGCAAGGTCAAGAGGAGGAAGGAGGGAGGGAGGAAAAGAGGAAGGAAGGAAGAAAGGAAAGAAGATGCTTTCCAAATACTCGCTTAGTATTTGGCATTTAATCCACAAAACAACACCGTGAGACAGACATCATTCTCCAGCACTTTAAAGATCAGGAAGCAAAGTTCCGTGAGGTAAAGCAAAGTGACAGCGGCCATCCTCAGGGTTTCCTCTCCTCTCAGGATGTCCTTTCTTCATCATGGCAAGACCACCAGCAGCCATTTCCCATTGGCAGCCTAGAGGTTTAACCACCCCAGCAGACGGAGAACCCACTTAATCAGACTGTTCACCGGGACCTAGGAATGGTTCTCAATGCTCTAGTTTAGGTCACGTGCTCATCCCTGAACCAATCACTATGGCCAGGTGAGTGTAATGCTTTGATTGGCTAGGCCAGGATCATGTGCCCTTGCCTCCTCCGGGGAGTGGGAACAGCCTCAGTGAAATGAGGGAGAGGGGTACTGTTAGCAGCGGAGGAGGGAAGGAGTGCTGGATAAAGAGCCAAAGTAAGCATTTCCACTACCTTTGGGTTGTGGAATAATGATGTGAACAGAAGGGATTCCCGTAAACGCAGTGAATGTCTCCTTCTGCCTGGTTGGGCTCATTCTGTTTAAAGTGTCATATATATAAACACTCTGCATTAAATTATTAAAGTATAATAATAATAAACAGTGAGCCAGAAATGGAATGTCTGGAACAGTGGGAAGTTCCAACCAGCACAAGTTTATTGTTAGCACCCACAAGCCTGATCTCAGGTGCCAGGATTCCTCCGTTCTCTTCCCATAGGTGAGTCAGGACACATCTCATATCCCAGGAAGAAGATCAGCCTTTGAGCCTCTTTCCTATTTATCCTTCCCATGTATAGAATCACTGTTTGAAACTCATTATTTTTAAATTTCTCAGATACTTCCAAGATGCTCCAATTGGGAAAAGCTCGTCAGTATCGCTTGTTCCCAGGATGCTCAACATTGGCTCAGCCATGGCCTCCAGCCCAGCTGATATTTTGCAAAAGGTACTGCACCTCTACAGTTCAAATGCACAGCCTAAAATATATTTTACAGAAATCGCCAATCCCACCCCCATACCAATTATTCATATCTAGTTACCATATATTTAAAAAGTATTTCAGGGGCCAGCCCAGTGGCACAGCAATTAAGTGCGCATGTTCCACTTCAGCAGCCTGGGGTTCGCAGGTTCGGATCCCGGGTGCAGACATGGTAGCGCTTGGCAAGCCTTGCTGCAGCAGGCGTCCCACATATAAAGTAGAGGAAGATGGGCACGGATGTGAGCTCAGGGCCAGTCTTCCTCAGCAAAAAGAGGAGGATTAGCAGCAGATGTTAGCTCAGGACTGATCTTCCTCAAAAAATAAAAAAATAAAGTAAAAAGTAATTCACAACTTAGAACATTTAAAACCACGCAATTCTTAGTATTATGAACACATTTTTACTAACTCTCAACTATGAACAATCATGCTTAATCTAATCTTAAAATGCCCTCTGGGCTTCAATAGAAAGCAACTTTATAATTCTGGATTGATTCTTAGGTTTTAAAAAACATTGGCATATTTGAGCTCTGGGTCTAGCATTTCAGAGCTTCAGAACAGACTGACAACTAAAATCCTCATAGGAAATTTCTATTTAATCTTTCCTTTCACTAAAATCAGAAGCTTTTTAAATGCCTACTTAAAATGTAGACAAGAGAAGGCTTTGAATATCTTCTGATTACTCCCTCTCAACTCCCTTGCCTCATATTTTCTTTGGACAAATTCAGAGAATAGGAAAAAAAGAGAATACGTCATATTGATTCATTCATTCATTCAACAGATATTTTTCTTTGAGTGGCCACTGTGTACCAGGCACTGTGCTGGGTGCTGAGTGTATGACCGTGAGCAAAACAGATTCCCTCTGCTTTCATGAGGTTTATAGTCTAGTAATGGGGTCAGCAAACAACAGCCTGTAGACCAAATCCAGTCCACCACCTGTTTCTGTACTGCCCACAAGCTAAGAATGGTTTTTACACTTTTAAATTGTTTTAAAAAATCAAAAGAATATTTTGTGGCACGTGAAAATTATATGAAGTTCAAATTTCAATGTCCATAAAATTTTATTGGAACATAGCCACACCCATTCATTTGCATATTACCATTGACTGCATTCACACAATGGCAGAGTTGAATAATAACAACAGAGACAATAAGGATAGTGAAGACTAAAATATTTTCTGCCTGGCCCTTTACAGAAAATGTTTGCCCACTCCTGGTCTAGTGGCAAATAGGAGAGGGGCTGAGAAGGGCGTGGCTACCTTCTCACTGTGGAATGGAATGTCTCCCAACAAGTGGATATGCCTTCCACTATGCTTATTTTTGCAGTAAGAGGTCCCATAACACTTTTCAGTCAAGGCTTTCACTGGCTGCTACTTCTTAGCTTTGATCTGATTCACCATTTGATCAGATTGTTTGTTTGTTTGCTATTGATTTGTGAGAGTTATTTATATATTTTGGATATTGACCCCTCATCAGATACATGATTTGCAAATATTTTCTCCCATTCCACAGGTTGCCTTTTTATTTTGTTGGTTGATTCTTTTGCTGTGCAGAAGTTTTTTAGTTTGATGTAGTCCCACTTATTAACTTTTGCTTTGGTTGCTTGTGCTTTTGATGTCATATCCAAAAAATCGTTGCCAAGACCAGTGTCAAGGAGCTTTTGCCCTGTGTTTTCTTCTAGGAGTTTTATGGTTTCAGGTCTTATGTTTAAGTCTTTAATCCACTTCAAGTTAATTTTTGTTTGATTTCACCATTTGAAAGCCACTCCCCTCTTGCCCATTTGTTAACCAACCACTGACCTCCTCCTCCACCCACACACACACATCCCCTTTGTCCTTCCAGACCTAGCTAAGGGCCACCTATTTCTAGAGGTGTTTGGTGAGGGGCAACCTGAGGCACTTGGAACAACTCCAGAGGATGCCATTCACCTAAAGTCCAGTACACACTGACTTCTTCCACCTCTGATGAAGCAAGAGTGATGTCTGCGATAAGGACTCATCCTAGAGATAGAAGACTTCAATCCACGCTCCAGTCTTGCTACCCAATAACTGTGTAACATTCTCTCAGCCTCTATTTCCATAGCTCCGAAATGGGGACCAGGGCTCCTACTTCACTGGTTTGTCTAAGGACTACTTAAGAGCAGTGGTTTTCAACCTGGAGGGCATGTCAAAACACATTGCCATGCCTCATGCCCAGAATTTCTGATTCAGTTGTTCAGGGGTAAGAGCTGAGAATCTGCATTTACTGATGCTGCTGGTCCAATGGCCTCACTTTAAAAACCACTGTTTAAGATAATGTAGAGGAGACATTCTGATTCGCTTGTAAAGAGATGATATCGATAATGATGATGATGATAATGGTGATGATGACGATAGTAATACAATTTTTCTAGAACTTAAATTTTACACCATATGCAAGTTTTCTATCAAAATAGTTTCAAATTCATTCGAACATTAGGAAGATGATATGCTTTCTGCATAACCACATGAAAAAAATTGATGTGCTTAATTCTGTCACACGAGTCAGGAACAATTTTACTAGCAGAAAATATGACTATATTATACGCATGCAGGTTTCTGCATCTCAAGAAATAACAAGACATAAAACGTTCCTTTAAAAAAATCACATTTTTAAATTTCTTATTAATATTTATTGCTTATTCATTTTGGGCTCAATTTAAGGAAAATTTATGAGAGAAAAACTTAAAATTGAGAAAATTCTATCCTGAGACCTTGATGTTATTGATGAGTTTGGAAAAGACCACTGTGATGTGATTATGATGTTGAATGAATTTGAACAGCTGAGGGAACTCAGGGTTCCCTGTGGGTATAGTTTGAGAACCGCCAGCAAGGTGTAGCTATGCCAGGCCAGTATTGCAGGTTGAGCTCTGTGGGACATAGCACCTTAGTGGATCCCTCCATGCAGAGAGCTGAAACTGACCATGTTGCTTGGGTGAAAGTCACATCCACTGTCAGGCAGCCCTGTCCCCACAGCTCTCTCTTCCTATAAGTTGTAGTAACTACGCCCTCCCTCCTTCCTCCTACCAATTCCCTCTGCCCTTCTCCCCATTACTAACCCAAGGATATTGCCTATTCCTTGTGTTTCTCTGCACCCTGCCCATGCCTTTGGAAAGAATTCTTTTCTTAAACTCTCTTCAAATTACCCAGCTTGAGCGTATCATTTGTTTCCCACTAGGACCTGCCTGCTACTTAACACAGAAGTTCCCAAACTTTCTGTCTACAGAATCAATAGTGTCTCCATAATTTTTTCATGGGAGCACCAGGCCAACAGAAATGCCTAACAATTCTGATTATTGAGTAGTCAGGTTCAAACAATTTAGTAAGTATTTATATCCTAACTTAGCTGATTTTTAAAAAGAATGCACATAAATTAAAAGAAAAAATAATATTTTTATTTTATTCTTAAATAACTATAATTACTTAGTAATGGGATGTGTGTCTACCTGTTGAGCACTGCTCAACTTCTCAACCTTGGAATCAGATTGGACACGCCACCTTTATTGCCTACTCCACACTGATTTACATACCATGCTTGATTTTTATCATAGCAACGACCGAAAATCTGCTTTGCAAAGATGTGACATCATCAAAAGGAATGTAGCACAATCTAATGTCGAAACTGTGAATTACCCTGAGCTAGTAGTTAGCACGAGGTCACGAGGATGTCAAGTTTCCTCAAACCAATTAAAATGACCCAAGGCACCCCTCTGAGTTTGCTGTGGTGCTCTGTGGCACCTTGGCACACAATTTGGGAACCATGGACATAGCGTCATTCTCACTCTCTTGGATTCTGGTGTGCTTTTTTGAGTAGGAAAGAAAGAGGCAGAGCTGCAACCAGCTTGACAGGAATCAAATCTGGGAATGTGTCTCAGCAGAGGCGGGGGAGGAAAAGGTTGCAAACAGCTGGATTAGAATCATTAGTATAAAGGAAGTACTCCATGGCTGACTTACGCCATCCATTGAATTCAGCTTCTCATAATCCTCTTGCATCTGACCTTGGCTCCAATGCTGGGAGTAACCCCTCCTTCACATTTGGGGCCGGTAAGTCTCTTCGATCCGCAGGGAAGCCTGAAACAGCTGCATCCATGCCCTTCCTCTATATGTCTTCCGTCTATGAGAAAAGCCAGGCAACAATTTGGCTCTTGTATTCACTGTTCTGAACTTTATTTTTCTCTTGGTCTCTTATCACCTCTGTTCAAAGCCGATGTCTATTACCACTTTGCAGCCAACATGGCCAGAGATGAAAGATTCTGTCGTTATTTTCTCTACATAACAAATCACAAAGCTGCTTTATCCCATTCCTTGATTGCCTCTGTTTCAAGACTCATTGTTTCTAACTATCAGAGGCACATACGAATTTCCTCTTTATGCCTTTTCTCTTCCATTCCCTGCAAACACTTAGCCATTTATTCATTTTTATCAACACAAACATCGGTAACACTTCGGAATAATCGGCTCAGCTATGATAGCTCATTTATTATTCATTGCAATAACCTTCAGCTCATTCCACATCAATAAAGCCGAGAGGGAACTGGCTCAGCCCTCTCTCGTGTGGGCTGGGGGTGCACTCTCAGGGCTGCTGTGGGAAGCCCTCCGCTCACAGCACAGACAGGATGCCTGGACCCTGCCTTGGATCCTGTACCTCCAGGCTCTTTTGGAAAGCAGCTGAAATCGATCAGGTGATCTGGGGCTCAGAGCAAACCTCCACATGGATTCCCTGCTGTTTCCACTAACATGAGGCTGAAAAGAGAGAGGGTGTTGTGTCAGCCAACCCTAAGTTTGAATCCCAGCTGTGCTGTTCACTAGCAGGTGACTGCATGCAAGTGACTTAACCTCTCTGAGTCTTGGTTTCCTCATCTGCAAAATGAGGCTATGACTACCTGCCTCTGAGCCTTGTCATAATGATTAAACAAACTATATGACCTGCAAGATGCTCGCACACAGTAGGCTCATTACTATCATTAGAGCCCATGAGTTGACCCACACACTGAATCCAGCTCACAGGCTTCATGATAACGAATAGATGCAGCAAAGTCGCACGCGTGGACTTTCAAGCCAGATGTTAGGTTTATTGGGACCTTTCCTCACTTTCCTGGGTCAGTGACTTTGTACAAGTTACTTAAACCTCTCTAAGCCTCTGTGAAAGGAGGCTGATAATAACCCGCCCATGCAGAGTTGCTATGAGGATTAAATGTCTTGGTGAATGGGAAATATTAACACGTTGCCTGGGGCACACTAATTACATACTGGATGCTCAAAGAGCTGTTTTTTACAAATATTATTAGTATTTGCCATAATTTTAGGCCATGCTGGTCTGGGAATAAAAATGGGCAATAATCTTACCACCTGGGGTATTTCTCTTGCTTTGACTGTATGCACAACTGAAGGGCATTTAGGCCCTCGAAGTCTCCCCATATTGGAGGTGTTGATGGGAATTACACCAGTCACCTCAGCTCTGTCTCCAGCTGCAGGATGGGTCAGCTGTAGAGACTTTCCAGGCTGGTAAAGCCACTGACAGTGACTTTTGCCCTTGGCTTAGAAGCCACATGTGTTAGAGCCATAGAGGATGGAAGGCGCTCCACAGGGCTAAAGCCCCCAGTTTAGCACTTTCCACACACAGGGCAGACTCCTGTACCCTGACCACCAGGCCACGTGCCCACACACAGGCCCCTGAGAGACCCGCCTCTTGCTCCCAGCATCTCCCAGAGTATAGGTGAAGCTCTCCCCTCGTGCAGCTTGCCCACACTCTGTTCACTCCTCCACCCCTGCCTCTGTTAGGTTCTGCTGACTCCCTGCAAGTGTGCTCCCCACCCCCCCAAAAAATGGGTATCCACGTGAGCAGCACACAGACAGCCAGGGTGAGGCATTGGAGAATGTGGAGGGGAAAGAAAACTTGAGACCAGGATGAGCATGGGTCACCAGAGAAGGACAAATGTTGACTCTCTTCCCAGGTGCGCCCGACCCCTAGTCTGGTCAGCCTTGGTGAGTTAGGCAGAAGATACCCTGAGAGCATCACAGGCAACTCCCATAAGGTTACTCAAACCTAGAAGATGTTTAGAGAAAAAGAAACTGCAGCTTCTTCCATCCTATTAGGAGATTTGAAGGAAGGGGTGTGTATTGATTATCTATTGCTGCATAACAAATTATGCTAACACTTAGTAGCTCAAAACTTATTATCTCACAGTTCATGTGGGTCAGGAATCCAGGCATGGCTTAGCTGGGTCCCCTTTTCAGATCCTTTCACAAGGCTGCAATCAAATTGTCGACCAGGTCTGTGGTCTCATCTGAAGGCTTGAGTGGAGGAGGAACCACTTCCAAGCTTACCCACCTCGTTGTTGGCAGGATTCAACAACCTGTTCTTTTTTTTTAACATGCATACTTTAGGTTTTTTCCTTTTATCCTTTGTACATGTAATAGGTGCTAATAATACCTACTCCACAGAGTTTTGTGTAAGAAATAGAAAAGGTAACTTAAGTGGAGAGCTTAGCATGTGGTAGGTGCTGAATAACGGTTAACTCAATTCCTTCTTGCCTAGACGCAAGAGGCCTAGCGAGGAAGTCCAACTCAAGGAAAAATAGCTGGATGCTGTCAACCCTCAGGACTTCTATTTCCCTATGGCACAGTCTTTTTATAACCTAATGTTGGGAGTGACATCCCATCACTTTTGCCATATTCTGTTTGATTGAAGCAAATCAGAAGTCAGTAGGTCTGGCCCACACTCAAGGGGAGGGAATCGCACAAGGGCATGAATACCAGGAGTCAGAGATCCTCAGGGGCGATCTACAAAGAGGACAGAAAATTAGAGACGATATGAGCCTTTCTCTGGATGGCCCCCATGAAAGAAGAGCAAAATCACACAGGCAGGACAACCGAAGGGAGTTTTCCGTGCAGAGCAGGAGTGACCTCTCAGACTTCTCAGAGTCCTGATGACATAATCCCTGATCAGCCAGGACTCTAGCCTCAGACAAAGCTGGGTTCAAATGCCATCCCTGCCACTCCCTGGCTCTGTGCTCTTGGGCATGTTACTTAACCTCGAAGTTCAATTTCCTCCTCCAAAAATGGGGCTCTAAGTAGAGCCTGCCCCATGGGACCACTGTTAAGATGAAATAGACAATGCTCATGAAGAGATGGACAAGTGTCCTGTACAGAGAAAATACCTAATGAATAATAATTACTAACTAGGTGTGCAAGCCAGAAATTGCTCATTTTGCCTCCCAGATACCCTTCACTGCTAGAGAGCATCTGGAATGAAGGGTCTGGGTATTCTGACCACTGGAAAAACCTCTCCTCAACCAAAACTTAATCCAGTGGCCCCTGGCTTCTAAGTGAGTATCTCGGGAGACTGACTCATGTGGGTCCCCCACCTGCCCACAGGCAAATAAACAAAAGATGGGAGGGTTAGCTTTCTAGGGCTGCCATAACAAAATGCCACAGACTGGGACAGAGATGTGTTTTCTCCCAGTTCTGGAGGCTAGAAGTCTGAGGTCAAGGTGTGGGAATGGTGGTTTCTTCTGGGGCCTCTTTCCTTGGCCTGCAGATGCCCATCTCCTCCCTGTGTCCTCACATGGTCTCTCTGTGCGTGTCTGTGTCCTGATCACCTCCTCTTATAAAGACATTGGAATAGGACCCACCCTCATGAACCCCATTTTAACTTAATCCCCTCTTTAAAAGGCTCTATCTCCAAATACAGTCACATTCTGAGTTACTGGGGGTCAGGACTTCAACACATGAATCTGGTGGGGACACAGTTCAGCCTGTAACCACGGGCAAAGTCCTTCAAGGTGTGGAGTCCCCAGAGATCACAGCACTCTCTGCAGAACCCTGTGAAATGTTGGTGTCACATGAACGCAGAGCATGTTCTCCTGTCACAGGGATCTCACCTCCACCTGCCACCCAGGGAGGCCCTCCCTGTCAATACCCCCATCCTGTCCTCTCACTTACGCAGTCAGCACTTGTGTCAGGAACAGCAGGAGAAACATCTGAAGAGCATCACAGAAGGATGAGAGAAAAATCGTCATCCGCTGCCCCGTTCCTAGATGCAGGCCCACCCAGGGCAGAGACTGCTCCAGGGAGCAGCGCGTTTGGGACAGAGGTGATTTGAAAGAACAAGGTGCCTCTGAGGGTGCAGGGCAAAGCCCCACGACTGTCACCATCCCAGTAGGGGGCGGCCACACTGTTCCAGAGTTGAAGAGTGGGACAGACAGGCCTCACAGAGCTAGGCTCTTAGGCTGGTGACAGTGCTCTCACACCCCTCGGTGGGGGGCTAGGAAGTTGGACATGATTGCAGCAGTGATTATAATTATGATGACCTTTGGACAGAAGGCTGAAAAAGGGTTTTATAATAAAGCGTTGATGAGGCTGAACAGAGTGAAGGGCTCAGAGAGAGCCTTGGAGAGGGTGGGCAGGAGCGTGAGTGTGTGTGTGAGTGTGTGAGAGAGAGAGAGAGACGCATGAGCAGACCTGCTTCTTGCCCAAGGACATTTCTCCTGCAGAGCCAGCCCTTCAAAGAACAGAGACAGGAGCTCACCTGAGACGTAGCCAGGAGCCGCACGGGGCTCCCCTGACAAGGAACAGGACACTCAGCCTGGTTAGATGTGCTAGGACTGTCGGCCTCACATCAGGGCCTCAGGCCAGCCGAACTGAAGGGGAAGAAGAAAAACCCTGATATATTTCCATGTAGCAGGTGCTACTGTACTTTAACACACTCCAGCTCAGCTTGATCCTGGTAACAATCTATGATGTCAGTATGTCCCACTTTACAGGCAGGAAACGGAAGCACAGAGAAGTTAAGTCACCTGCCCAAAGCTATATGGCTAGTAAAGGGCAGTGCTGGGATTTGAACCGAGGCAGCAGGGCTAGAATGTCCACAGTCCTAGCCTGTATTGCCTTCCCAGACTGAGAAACAAGAATGAGTTAGGAGTCACGGCATGTGGAGGTCAGGAAGCCAGGTATCGGATCCTGTGGTCGGTGAGAGGCATGCAAGGTGGGGCCTGGAGCAGGACTTCAAATCGCCAGAGGTGGCAGCTGCTGGGGAAGAGGGGGTGAGGAGACTTGGAGAGTGAGGAAGGCCCCTCCGTCCACAACCCCCTTTGGCCCATCCATAGCTGCTTCCCCCTTCAAATCACATCCCCCTCCTGGGCTCTGTCCTGGCCCTGGCTTAGCCAAACTTACTTCCTCTACTCCCAGGGCAGCACTGCTGTCTACAACCCCACTGCCCAGGCTCTATTCAACTCCAGGGGGCACCATTTCCATCACAGTTATATTATGCCAGCCAGTCCTGCTCAGAAAAAAGGAGAGTTCTTTATGATGCATGGGGTCGAGGGGACCCTGGGAGAGACCCATTAGCCTTTGCACCAGGGGTGTGTGGGAGAAAGAGCACCTCCACTCAAGCAGGCAGCGAGAGCCAGGGTCATGATGGGCAGGAGACAGGCAGAGCATCCTGCAAAGCAAAGAGGGTTTGCAGCAGACAGGGAGGAGGGAGAGCCGGTGTGCGTCATGATGCTTCTTCCCAGGAGGGTCAGAGAAACACAAACGCCCGTTATCCCCACATTCAACCAGATTCACAAGGTGCTGGCAGAAACGTAGGCACAGGCGACAAAAAGCAGAAGCGGCCTTAAAGCTTTCCTGGTCAACACTGCTCACTCTCTAGGCAGGGACTTGAGCTCACCTCTGCACACCAAGAGATGCTTATTGCAAACACGTAACTCTTTCCAAAGGCTTTTTTCTGACTGCAGAAAAGTCAATGCCCCCAGAAATAGCCCTCAACCAATGCTGGCCCAGGAATTGGGGAATAAATACCCCAGCTTCCTCACCCCTCAGGTGAGATAACTCTTGGGTGCACAACCCCCAAAGTTTCTGAGCAGGACGTGCCCCCGCTGCTCTGAGGGAAACCTGCTTGGCGGCGCGCACTTTATCGACTGCCTTCCTTGGCCTCTCTGACTTTCCCGTTCCGTACCAGGGCTTTGGGGGGGTCACCTCCCCAATAAACTACTTGCACTCAAATCTTTGTCTCTGGGTCTGCTTCTAGGGACATCTAACTAAGATGGGGACACTGGGGCCCAGAGAGGGGAAGAGATTTGCCCTTAGTCTCACAGCCTCTCAAGGCAGAGCCACACCCAAACTCAGGTCTCCCACTCCAGATCCATGAAGGCAGAGATTAAAAGCACAAGATAAATGATGCAAAGACCTGGGTCCAACCGCCTGTACAGATTATCCCATTCTCTGTTCTCTGCCTTCCCTGTAAGAGAATTCAATCTCTCTCCCCGTTGTCATTAATTGCGGCACCTCCCTTGGGAGGAGTAAACTTCCTTGCCCCGTTGACAGAAGGCTTGGCCATGTGACCTTCTTTGGCCAGTGAAATGTGAGACACGATATATGCCAATCCTGAGCAGAAGATGAAATAGCCACAGCCAGCTCCCCAAGTCTTCTCGCTTTTGTTTTCTTCTGCCATGATAATAGCATGTCCCAAAAAGGGGCTACTGTTTCAGCTTAGATTCTGGAATAAAGACAGACAGTGAGACTGCAGGCTCATTTGCTCCCACAACATAATGAAAGCTGACGAATACACTCACCGAGTAGTGGCTATATTACCTAAAGCATGTAACTAAGCCTCTATGAGCCTTAGTTTCCTCCTCTATAAAAATAAACTAATAATAATAACATCTACTTATTGGGGGTTTTTTGTGGGAATTACATGAGACAATGCATGAGAAGACTTAGTACAGGGTAAGTACCCAATAAATGCTAGCTCTTCTTATTACTATGTTGTTCTCTACCCCACAGAGAGAATTCCTCAGAAAGTGAGTTCTCCAGAGAAAATATATTGTTCCTTCAGGGCTCACCCTTGGCTTGTTTGTTAAAGGTACTTACTTTCCCCTCCTAATGGCCCTGCTCAGAAGTGTGTTGCCCCCACCACGATGCCAAGAGAAGTGCCAAGAAAGATGCCCACATCCCAGCAGGCTTGCATGCAGGAAACCCATAGCAGGTAATGAATCCCCAAGGAGAGGTCCAGATTAGCCTTGGTTTAATACCCCGAGATGTCAAGGAGTCATTTATCCATGAGCTATGGCCTCTCCCTGATGCCTGTGCATTACAAGTTATTTATGAGGCAATTTGCACGGTTTCACACTGGCTAGCCATTATGCAGCTGTTTGCTAACCACTAGGAGGGTTGCGGAATCCAGAGACAAAGTGGTCCTCCCCATGCCTCGGCTTTGCCAGCAACAATGAGCCAGTGGGTCTCCCCCAGTGCAGCACATTTGCTCTTTGGGGAAGAGAGCAGGTCCCAAGGCTGGGGGAAGAGAATTCCTCCTCTCTTTCCTGCCCAGCAACTCAGAATGCACCTAGGAGCTTGTGATGAAAGGCCAGACTCTAGAAAAAGGCTGCTTGGAAGGCCACTGGTTACAAAGAGAGGTTATTTGAAATTGCACCTTCGAAGGAGGGTTGGCAGGCTGACATGGCAGGGACACTCCAACTATTGTCATGGGAAAATGGCATAATCTTATGAAATGTTTTGCACATGGCTTGGCACACAGAAAACTCTAACTAAATGTTACCTGCTGTTCTTGTGGTCATGACCTGCATCCCAGCTGGTTCCCATCATCTTGGGCATCATGCTCTGGTACACTGGTCAGGTTGCCGCTGCTATAAGTTCGGCCCATGGGTACAGAAGCTTCTGATTCGAGCTACATGGGCATCATCAACTGTACGGAAGATCTCCTACAGACAAGCTAAGGTCTGAAAGACAGCTCAAGAGTCACATGTTCATACCGACCCAAAGCGACACGACGTGTGCAAAGCTGTCTACTGCTGACAAATTGTTATATTTGAAGTTCAACTACCTGTCTTTGAAGTTCTTAAGTAGAATGGCTTCTGTGTTCCAATCGCTACTGCAAATTCTGTCCGTAAATCTCACTGCAGCTCCAGACAACACAGGAGGTTCTGGAGGTGGTTCTGCAATGGGGCTCCACACTCCCCATCAGCAGAAGAGGGTTTCTAGATCTCCACACAGGAAAAAGAATATATGCAAGCTGAATGTGGCCTGACTGCAATGCCCTTTTTTCCATGGCTGCTTTCTGACTGCCATTCTCGAAACATCTCACTTGCTGCAAGGACGGCCCCCCCTAGGGCTTTATGTGTTAATTATTTCATTCTACATCATATAGCTCTTGGACACAATCTTGAGTCACTGTTTCTTATCCCTTTCCCGCCCATATCATCATCTATGTCTGAATGTTCCCCATTCAATTTCAGTAGAATAAATACACTAGTTATTAATAACACTGATGCCAGGTACCCTGAAATGTCTTGCATGCCTTCTCTCTTTTACCTGGTAAGTTTTGTCTTATCTTATTTCTTATCCAACAGGTCAGTAACTTGTAACTTGCCCAAGGTCACACAGCAAATAGGAAGGAGAATCTGAGGTCTGCATCCACGTAGTCTGATTTCAGAGCCAGAGCTTGTAGCAGATTCTATAGGTGCCCCACCCACGCGTCCTCAAGCCTCACCATTTCAGAGCACGCCAGCCAACTTCTATTTGTGTGATCTGTCAGCAAAGAAAGCTAAAAATGCCAGGGCTCAACTAGTGACTGCTGGGAGTTGGTATATAAATATATAAATAAAAATTTAAAACTTCAATCTGTGTCTCAGAATCTGCTTTCAGGGAAACCCACACTAAGGCAATGATCTTTTCCCAACCAACTCACTTCATTTCCCTTTTCCTAGAACCTGAATCTTTTCTCATTGAAGCTACAAAATTCCTGGGCAGTTTTCAGGAATTCTATTCGTTCTATCTATAATTGTCCACATGGTTAAGGGACAGCTGGTGGGAAAGGTGGCTTTTCCTGCTCCGTGCAGGCAGACTGACCATTCCACACCTTCTTGCATGACAAAAATAACCAGTGCCACAACTAGAAAAGTTTTCAAATGTACTCTCTGGCTCACATGTGGCTCAAATCCACTCAAATGGACCCAAACTACAAGGGATTCCCATAATAACAACTCTCAAGTGTTCACTTTTCTGAGGCAGCTAATCTCTGTTTTACTGATGCACATGAAGAAGATGACAGGTTTGCTGACAATCCCGGTTACTAGATAATGCAGGGGGAATTGAAGAGGGTATAACAGAATCGAATTGTGGAATTCCACTGAGGAAGAGAAGCTGAGAGGAGGGAATCGTCCCACCCTTCAGTGGAGACCAGCTCCAAAGACCACAGATCTTCCCAGCAGGAGGAAAACCCTACCCCCAGCGGGGGAACACTGCCCTTTACAACCCTTCTCCCTTCGTGCCTGTCCTGAACACAACAGCTTCTACTGTCATAGGTAGCCAAGCCCTGAGTAAGTTACTTCACTTCCCTGAGCCTCGGTTTCCTAGCCTAAGAAATGGGAACAACACTACCTAGCTCATTCATTCAACAGCTTCTTATTGAATGTCCACCACGTACCAGACACTTGTAAGGATTAAAGAGATAATATGTGTGCACACACACTTGGCCCATAGTAAGCCCTCGATAACTCAACTAAAAACATTAATTATCGTTGTTACTTTATTTGATCCTCAAAACAAAACTATACTGTGGCTGCTCTTATCTCCATTTTATAGGCGACTAAACCAAGGCTAAGAAAGGATCAATGACTTGACCAGGGTTGCACAGCCAGAATTTGTACCCAGATCTTCTGATTTTAAGACTGCGTATCTTTCCACCCCTCTGTCTCAGAGTCCCTGGTCTCTAAAAAGAGTACTCCCTAAGGGAGTAGAGTGTAGAGCAGGAGTCAGCAAACATTACAGGTCCAGATAGCAAATACATTAGGCTTTGTGAGCCACCTGGTCTCTGTTGCACCTACTCAGCTCTGCCGCTGTAGCACCCAGGTAGCCATAATGTAACATAAATGGATGAGCATGGCTGTGTGCCAATAAAACTTTATTTGCAAAAACGAGCAGAGGATAGGACTGCTGGTGTGGATGAAAAAGCCTGAGTTTTGGAGCCAGACAATTCAAAGTTCAAATCCCAACTCAGACAATGCTGCTTCCTCAGGCCATCTAAACTTCCTAAGCCTTAGTTCCCTCGTTAGTCAAACGGGAGCCATAATATTTACTGGTGGGGTTTGTCAGGGGTTCAGGGTGAGGCTTTGGTGCTTAAACCCTATCACTCATTTTTCTTATCCCTCAGGTTTTCTGCGGCGGAATCAGTCACTTGAGGCTCCACAGGTAAGAAGCAGAGTCTCGGATTTATTGATGGCCAAGCACATGTACAATGTCTGAATGCTAACATCTCTAGGAAAAAGGAGATTAGAGAGCACAGACAAATCCCCAGGTCTGAGTGAGGCCTTCTACCCGCTGACCCCAAATCTAATTCTTGGGATGGGCATGCTCACCTCTGGGAGGAAAGCTATGTGACTAGGTCTTTAGAACAGACCTGGAGTCCACAGACCCCACCAGTCATGTGGGCCAGGATGGCCAGCCCCTGCTTCCCAGTGGCGGGTAAAGCAGAGACCTGGCTCACTGACATGCAGTGACCTCACTCACTAGCAAGATGTGACCCAGTGATCATTAAGCTCTGGCCAGTTGGGTTGCCAACCATCAAGGGGGTTCAGAAGTGTCTGGAAGCCCCCTGTGTGGCCAGGGGAGCTTTGTGGGGCATTCTATCCTTGGGGTTTGGTCGTGAGGACCTACCATGGCATCTAGCACAGAGAAGGTGTCTTAGGATGAGTCCTCTAGAAGCAGAGCCTGAGACAGGGATTCAGATGCACATGACGCATGGAAGGAATGTGCTCAGGAGGAGCCTACAAGGGAGGAGGGGAAGAAGAAGAGGGAAGGAAAGGAGCCCAGGCAGGATAGAGTTTGAGGTAAAGTTTAGCCTTGGCCTGATCCACAGGGGGCTCTGGAGCACAAATTATACTGCAGAGTTGACCTGCCTTGGGGCAAGGGGCTGACACTCTGTATACCTGGGACCTTTTACAGACAGGAGTTCTTGCCAAATAGGAGCTCTCTTTTCCTCCCCACCTTTCTGCAACAGGTTCCCCAGGGAAAGACAATGGAATGACTTTTGTCATAAACAGAAGAGAAGATTTCTCAAATATGGTCTCATCTTCACCAAGGCATCACTGGTGGTCAGTCTGATGAGAGTTTGAAGACGGGTGGTCAAGGTGTAGGCCTTCACACATGGAAACTCATCTTACCCTAACCCTCACCTCCCCCTAAGAGAGATTCTAACGGACTGTTTTGTCAACCTGAGGAAGTGTTGTCAGGTTCACCAGAAGCTAGAGAGGATATGTTTTGCAACCAGGGGGGAAAAAAAGGAAAGAAACAAGAAAACAAAGATTCTGCCTTGTGTCTGAGAAATATGAGTATTTATGCACATACTAATTGAAATTGGCTCAGTCGCCATATGCACACAGTTAAAGGGGCTGGTGTTCTAGACACCGAGACTAAACAAAAGCCGCTTTCAAAACACAATGCGTTATGCAGGCTCCTGACAGAACCGAATAATCATTGCTGGTGGTTTTATATTCAGATCAACTCCACAAATATTTGGCGAGCACCCGCTGTGTGCCCAGCACTGTGCAATAGCCTAGAACAGAAACAAGGACAAATGAGTAAGAGGTCACAGGCTGCTGGGGAAATGGATGCATAGAAAAGCAAATGGAATACAACACAGCTGGCCGTTGTAGAGGAAAGCACACAGATGGAGGGAACTGTTGTTTCTGCCTACGGAGCTCTTCCCCTCGGCGGCTGCCCATGGGGAGTAGGGTTTACGCAGAGAAGCAGTGCACAGGAAGAGAGAGGTGCTCCAGCGGCATGGAGGCAGGAAAGTGCATGGTCTAGAAGGGCAAGTAATCTGACGTGGCTGAAGCATCACCAATGCGGGAAGAGGGGAAGATGATTAATATCACCAGCCAGGCCCCAGCTCGAATGTCACCTCCTCAAAGAGGCCTTTCCTGATGATCCTACCAAAATATCATCGTTTCCTATCCTCTCACTCTGTTTTGCTTTCTTCGCAGCACTTATTCTCTAAAGTTAACTATTGGTTTATTTGTTTGCATTCTCCCCCACTGGAACATAAATCCCTTGTCTAGCTTGCTCATCGTTGTCTGTCTTATTCATTATGGCATCTCCAGCTCTTTGAACAGGGCCACGTAGGTACGCAATAAATATTTGCTTCTAAAAATGAACCAATGAATAAATCAATGAATGGGGTTTTGCAACCTGGGTTTGTGAAGCATCTCAAAACAGCACATCCATTTTACCTTTGATGGCTTGATTACTTAGAATAACACTAGCTGCTATAACAAATAAATCCAACATTTTCAATATATTTACCCAATAGAAATTTATTTCTCACTCACTTAAAAGACGAACACAAGTGTTCCCGGTTGGCAGGTGGCTTTCCTCTACATGTTGACTAAGGGACCCAGGCACCTTCCACTTTGGAAGGACTCCCGGACCTCGGAGTCCTTTGTTTCCAGCCAGGGGAAGCAGAAAGAGCCTGGAGAAGCCCACCAGCTTCTTAAAAGCCTCCACTCGGAAGAGACACATGTCACTGCCACTCACATCCCTTTGGGGAGAAATAGTCATGTGGCCACATTTTGATGCAAGTTTAACTGGAGTTTCTGGCTAGACAGGAATAAGGAATTTCTGGCTAGACAGGCGGCTCTCAGTGACAACATCACACTGTGGGCAGGGGACAATGAGCTGGTGGTGGACAGATAGCTGTCTCAGCCACGACAGCCCTGGGCTCAGGAAGGTTAAGCTCTTTATCCAAGAACATGCCACTCACAAGTGGTACAACTGTCGCTTCAGTTTAGGAAATGGCCAAACCCCTCCCCTCTCCTGCTGTCACGGATGCCATTCACCAAAGTCAGAAGGTGACGTTTCCTGACCTTGTCCCAAGATACTGAAGAAATGTCCTCTCAGAATCCTGCAGCCCCTAGAAGCAGAGACTCATTTGTTCTGTTCCTGGTGGGAATGCAAGCCAAGTTTTGGAACTAAAGGGCCAAGACAGGAATATGCTATAATGTTGCCATGAATGGAGAGAAGGAGCCGAAGAGAAGAAGACAGGGTCCCAAAGGAGAAGAGGGAAGGGGACAGCCACACAGCCAGAGAGGTCCTAACTAGTTCGCTTCCAGCCACAGAAACTCTCCAATAATAATAACAGCAACAACAACAACTAACATTGACTCAGCTTTTACGGTAGGCCAGGCGCTGAGCCGAGTGCTTTATCTTCATCCTCTCATTTAATCTTCCGAAAACCTGAGACGATAGTTACGGTTAGCCCTATTTTTCTGGATAAAGCAACTGAGGTTCAGAGAGGCTAAGCAACTAGCCAAGGGTGACCCAGCCAGTCAATGGAAGAGGTGGGATTTGAGGAGTTTGGTACCAGAGCCTAAACTTTTCAGCATCACAGTCTCTGCAACTAGTGGGGCTGGCAGCCAAAGCCAGAAGGTAGATGAGGTAAGAGGAGCGGTCCAGCAAACATTGTTCTCTTCAGTGATGGTCTAGCATCTTGTCTCCAGAAGACCTGCACCTAGAGGAGGTGGAACTCTGTTGACTCTTAGTGGTTGGTGGGCATTCTTTGTTCTACCAAGAGAATGAGGTATCTTTAAGCCTCAGGGTGCCTTCTGGATTGCTGGCCCTAACATCCTTGCTTTGCCTCTGACACACGAACATCTTTTCTTTGCCCTTCTTGTAACAAACTGTGCTGTACTTCTAAGCTAAACAGTGTGACGTACATTCAAATTACAGTCCTCACTTGTGATTTTTTGGGGCCTATTAAGTAACCAATCATCATGACTTTGAATGAGTTTAATTATCAGGGTATTTCAGTGCATAAATAACCATGCACACCCTGTTAGCCAGGCTGACAGCTCTAATTGAATCCAGCAGTCTGGTCTCATCTGGTAGAAACCACTGGAATTTGGTCCTGACACTTTACACTGCATTGTCAGGATGATTGGAAGGGTCAGCCCAGCAGAGCTGCAAACCCCCAAGGCTGGATCCTGTCTGGAAAGACTCAAGTCTCTTTTCAAAGGGCAACTTGACGAAGAGCAAAAAGATGGTAATTTTTAAAAAACAAAACAAAACTTCTTCAAGGAGAGCATCCATTTTCAGAGTGCTTTCAGACACAGCATCTTGTTTAATCCACTTAATGACTATAGAGGTATCATCCTCCTACTCAGCGCTTGGAGCTTAATCAATATGAGTTGAATGAATGTCAATGCTTAGATAAGGAAATTGGGGGCCAGAAGTTCCACACCTGGTCTAAGCTGATGCAATCAGTCCAGGGCAACGCCTGGTGCTCTGTCTCAGATCTGCCAACTCAATCATCACATGCAGAATCTGGGACCAACGAGGCAGCCAGCATCCCTGCCCCAGCTCATCCTCCCAGCCCAGGTCTACCAGCCTTGAACACAGCTCCTGGGATCCAGGCCCTTCCAGCTCCATCTTCTGCCTTGGGGGCCAGGGCAAACCTGAGGACCACCCAGGAACAGACTGCAGTAGCAATGAGTGGTCAAAAGTCCAGACACTTGGGTCCTACCACCTCCCAGAGCATCCTCTCACTTTTCTTTTTGACGAAAACCCTTTCCCCTGGGCTCAGAGGGTGGAGTCTCTCCAGCCACCTGCTCCCTTCCATGCCATCTAACCCAGAGTTTCTTGACCTTTTCTGTCCAAGGACTACTTTGGCAACCCGTTGAAGACTTTGAATTGCTTCTCAGAATAATATTTTTAAATGCATAGAATAAAACACAATGAATTACAGAGGAAACCAAAGATGTTGAAATACAGTTATCAAAGTGTTTGTTAAATGTGATACAGAAATACATGTGCTTCTTATTAACGCGTTAAACAATGAGATCTATCAGAGGGTCTAGTAACTTGCATAATTTCAAAGTGGTGATGAGCGTGAATGATGTTCGAGACATCTGCAATAACTACAGTGTGAAGTAAAATTCAAATATCTGTGATTTTTATTGGCAACAAAGTCACAGGTCCTGCTAATGCTGCTACAGCTCGTTGTCTACATTCAATTATTGAAGAAAACAATAAATTTCAATTAGATGTTAGCAAAAATAAAAATATAAGATTTTCCCATCTAAGTTCACAGACTCCTAAAATTCTATCTAGGACCCTTCAGTGGATCCCAAATTTAGAACCCTTGCTCTGGTCCCAGATTGAAACAGTACCCATCCCCTCTGGTCTTACGAAGGAAGGAAAAGAGAGCTTTCTAAGTCAGCATCCTTGACCAGGGCTGCCCCTGTACCTATAGCCATGCAGGGCTCATCATTCCTGTACCTGCCCCATTTGTCCACCCTCAGCTATTTTCTAGAACCTTGGCTTCCTACTTGCCATTGGTTTTATTCTTTCTTTTATCATTTCCCTTTTGACTAACTTTTCTCTTTGTTTGTGCACAAACCACAACCCACATTTCTTTCCAGCCTCCAGCTCACACCACACCTCTTTGCAGCATCTTCACATGGGGACTCACAGTTCACCTTACATTTTACAATACACACTGGGAGAAGAATGCCAGCCCCCACCCATTTACAACAGGCACCTCCAGTCCCAGGCTGGAGCGGCCTCTACTGCGTGAAATTTAACTCTGCTCCACCCAGGAGCGAACCAGTTACTGCCTTGGAATTACCCTGTAACATACGACAAAGACCAGCCCCTTCTCCCTGAGCTGGTCCTGCACCAGGGTGAGAAGTGGACTCTGTCTTAACATCAACGTGATGTTAATAAAAGATAGTGACAGATGCAGTTCTGGGAGGTAGGAAAGAGGTGTTCATGCACCAACTTAAGGACACTTCAAAATGAAAGGAAGCCAATAGGAAGTGTGTTGGAGAATTGATTATTAAACAATCAATAGGCCAAGTGTGCAAAAAAGGAAACAAAGATGCCCCTAATCCCTGCAGACACACTTCGCCCTCCCCTCGCCTGCCCCTGTAGAAAGGTACTTGCTCTCCTGCCGAAACTCTGTCCTCTAGAATGTAGACTGAAAACAAACTGGAACTTATCTGAGGATGTGCTTGAAGGTTTTCCAACCCAGTTCCTTTTGCAGTTTGCATTTGGGATGGAGCAAGGAGTGGTGTTCATCGGATCTGTTCATGAGTTCTCTTGGCTTTTGCACGTCGCAGTCAAGGAAATTATAGATCCGCATCTCTCGCGCCCACTATTTTTAGATCAGCGTGTGAAATAGCCAGTGTCTACTGTTATTCTATTGTTATTATTGTTATTCGTTTTTAGGGCATTTGAAGTTGTACAAACAATTGTCAATTTTTAATTAAAGAATTCTTTGAACCATCAAAACTTCATAGCAATGGGCAAGAGGAAGACAAGATCTCACACTGCTGTGGGCCTTATATCCAGAACCACACAACAAAGATATCTAATCCTTACGTAGTGCACAGGCAATGTTCTCAGTGCCTTACACATAGTTTCTCCTATAATCGTCACAACAACACTGTGAGATAAATGCTATTTTATCCTCATTTTACAAATAAGGAAATGGGGCTCAGGGAAGGGAAGTAACTCACTTCAGTTCACACAGCTAATAAGTAACAGAGCTGGGGTATGAACTCAGACACTCTTGTTCTAGGATGTGTGCTCATAACCACATAGATGTATAAGATGCTAGAGGAAACTCCTGATTTAGGAGTTAAAGTGTCCAAGCTTTAGCCCTAGCTCTGCCAGGAGTTTAAGCATCTAATCTGTATCCCTGGCTCTGCCACACATTGGCTGTGTGACCATGTTTAAGTCACTTCCCCTCTCTGGGCATTACTCAGCCTCATTGTATTGAAGAGTATAGCACTCCTCCTCCTGTAGTCTGAGGCAGGGAGCAGGTGTTAGCAGGCAGGGAGAGCCTTGCTAGAGCTCAGGAAGGATGTGGGGGAAAGGAGGGGATGCTGAGATCCACAGCATTGTGGGAGGCAGAAAAAAATACTGATATAAAAAGAAATTAAAAAGCAGCATACCAACAAACCACTCTGAAACCTACCCAAGGAAATACAAGTGCCCCCTAGTCTTGCCTCACCTTGATGCAAGTGCAGAGGAAGCAGGATGCTGAGAGCTCCACTGCCACTTGCCCAATGAAACCCAAGTGGCCTACAGGGTTCACCAAACCTTGGTGCACCCTCCTTGAAAAATGATGCCGGTTGCCCAAGCAGAGAGCTGGGGGATGTGTGGACTCCTGGTGCACACCAATTTGCATCTGGGGCAGGTCCCCAGGTTCCAGGATGCAAGAAGAAATGCCCAGAAGTGAGCTGAAGCTGTTGCCATCCTAGGACCAAGATGCAGGAAGAGATGAAGGAAAACAGCCTTGCTGACTCTCTCCCAACTGACTAGTCCTTTGGGGAAAAAATTAAGCTGGATGCCTATCTCACTCGTCAGACCAAAATAGAATCCAGACAAATCAAAGTTGTAAACATAAAAAGGATATGCAGAAGAATACCATAAGGACATTTAGGTAAACAGTTTCATAATTCCAGGAGGGTGAGGGCATTTTTTTAAACATGAAGTCAAGAATAGAAAGCAAACGGGAAAGACTGACAGATTGTACTACATAAAAATGTAAACCTTCCATATGACCAATAAATAAACTTGCAAAAATATTTTCAACATATGTTACAGACAAAAGGTTACCATTACTCAGAAAGACAGAACACTCTTACCAAAAAAGAAGGGGAAAAATGAACAACATCAAAGGAAAAAGGAGTTATCATAAGATTTAGCAATTCCATTCCTACATATATATCCAAGAGAAATTACAACAGATGTCCATACAAAAACTTGTATATGAATGCTCACAGCAGGATTATTTACAATAGCCAAAAAGTAAAAACAACCCAAATGTCTATGCATAAAATGTATATGCATGCAACGGAATATTGTTCAGCAAGAAAATGGAATGAAATATTGTTACTTCGTGGATACAACATAGATGAACCTTGAAAACATCGTAAGTAAAAGAAACCAGTTACAAAAGACCACATCTTGTATCATTCCAGGTATATGAAATGTCCAGAATAGGAAAACCTATGGAGACAGAAAGTAGATTAGTGGTTGTGTAAGGCTCAGAGGATGGGGGGAAATGGAGAATGACCACTAACTAGGGTACAGGACTTCTTTTGGGATGGTGAAAATATTCAAAAGTTGGTTGTGGTGATGATTACATAACTCTCTGAATATACTAAAACCCATCAAATTGTAAGTTTTAAATGGGCGATTGTATGGTATGTGAATTATATCTCAATAAAGCTGTTATTAAAAAATCAGTGTTCTTGACAATAAGATCAAATTTTAATCTAAAGTGAAAAGATATTAAACAGAATAACGGGACCAATTACAATGAAAGTTTTATTCCACAATGAAAATGTAGTCACCTTGAACTTTTAAGCACTAAGTAGCATGTGTCATCAAAATATATAATACATAAGCTGTTGTAGATACAAAGAGAACTCAAAAAAAAAAAAAAGACAGTTCTTATCACATGACAGATCAAGAGGACTAAAAACAACCAAGATGAAACAGGACCTGACCATAAACTCAGTAAGATCGATCCAATATATAAGTTTCAAACTTTACACCCTCAAAAAAAAGAATATTCTCTTTAAGTACCTATGGAGCATTTACAGAAGTTAATAAAGAAAACCTTAGTAAATTCACAAAAGTAGAAATAGCACATAGCACATTTTTCAAACACAATACAATGAAACCTAATAATAAAAAACTAGCACAAAATTTAGCACAAACAAAAAAAGAAAGCCAAATCACTGAAAGATAAACTACCTCTTGAACAATGTTTATTTCAAACAGAAGTCAAAATTCAGATTGCACTAGACTATATGCACCACAAATTCTAAGACTTGGTTGCTTCTTTCAAGTGTTTTGCAAACCATACTTGCCCACAAAAGCATAACTAGATACATGCTAGATTTGCTTCCCCTTATATGTTGCTGGCTCCAGTTGATGTTAAAATTAGCCTATGTTTTTTTTACTTGCCCTTGTACATTTAATTTTGCCTTCTTATTACCTTTTACTTATGTCCATTTATTTCTAAACTACTGTGAAACCTACTTTATATTTTATTTATTTATCTAGAAGCTTATTTTCATTCTTTCTGTTTAGTGATTCTAGCAATAAAGGCAATGAATTTGCCACTGATAACAGCTTTGGTTGCATCCCAGAAGACAAACATTTAAAACTTTTTTCCTGATTATAATAGTAACATATTATTTTTGTACATAAAAAAGTAAACATTCAGTAATGTATGACTTGAATGAGAATGTCCTCTGTTTTCTCTAATTCCAAGCCCTTCTGCACCCCTACTCCCTTAATTAATGTTACAGTTTGCATATGCCTTCAAAATTTTTCTAGCCTATTAACAAGAGTATATATGCAAGTAATAATCTTTTTTAACTGAAATGAGATCATACTTTCATACTTTATATAAAATTAGTTCTTTTCACTTAATCATATAAATGACAACTTTCCATATTAGTACATATGGGCTTCTCTCAATGGTGACATAATGTTCAGCTGTATGGGTACAATTATATGTATTTAACAAGTCCACTATTGATTGATGTTTTCGTTGTTTCCAACTTTGGATATTACAAATATTGCTGCAATGAACATTCTCACTCACAAATCTTTGCATACTTGTACAAGTATTCCCACTGTAGGATTTTTATTATTCCACAGGTACAGAACAAGGTTGTCTAGGACCACAAACCCCATTTTAAAATAGCAAGATAAAAGAAACAAGAAGTGCCTGCCTAATATGGTTTCAGGATAGGTGGCAACAGAAGACCCCCAAGATAGATACAAATATGGACCTGAATGGAGAAAAAAAATAGGAGGGTTTTGAGTTTTATAAACATATGAAACAAAATTTGCAGTTTTCAAAACCTTGGGGGCACTACAGAGTGACATCTTCTCACTGACTATCAGCAGTCAATGCAGGTAAAAATTCACCTGCACACTGTTACACTGTTCTGACTGTTCTACCAGTCAATGTGGCTGCGTAGAAGCAACCATGCACTGGAGAGGCAAATTCCAAGATCAAAACAAGCAAGGAAGACCTCTGCTCAGATGCTCTTCCCACTCTGACTGTTGCCAAGGGAGACTGAGCTCACCCAGAGTGGGAAGCAGAACAGGGAGCCAACACAGCCAGGAAATCCTAACTAGAGGGAACGGGATGAATAACCAAAGATAACAGGAATTAATTCACTTGAAAACAGAAAAAGAGCTGAACCAGTGATTTTTCAAAGCTCCAAGAGCTCATATTTCAAAAAAGTATTAATAATAAAATAGATAAACCAGTATACTAGCAGGCTGAGCAGAATCTACCCTGGCATAGAAGAAGAAATGCTAGTGGAGAGCAAGGCAAGGTGTGATGAGAGAGAATGCTAGAAAGGTAGACAGGTGCCAGATCATGGAGAGTCTGTGCATCGCACTATAGCATGTGAGGGGGCATCCGGGACTGGTTTGTGTCTTTTTTAAACAAAGGATTGGCATGATTACTTTTTACTCTTAGACCAATTGCTGTGGGCAGTAGGATGAAAGGAGGGAAATCGGAGGCAGAGAGAACAGGGACTATAGTCATGCTCCAAAGGAGAGGCAAGGAGGACTGACCCAGACAGCAGCAATGGGAGTAGAGAATCTGGTTCTTAGTGAGAGAAATGAAGAGAGCTAGGAAGTATAAGACCATACGTACACTCTGTCTTACAGTTGGGTGAACGTTTTCTTATCTATGAAATGAGGATAATATCGACTCAGGCTATTGTGAAGATTATACAAATGAGATTGCTTTAAAGTTAACTTATACCCCATGTTTGTTCCCGAAAAGATTGAATGCCACTTAAATTAAGGTAACAGATGTGGAAACACTGTAAAAGGCCTTCGCCAATGTGAAATATTACCATTTATTCCTAACACTGACACCTTCGTGAACACCTGTGAATTTATAGACTGAGTTGGCGGTGCTGTGCAGGGCGGCAGAGGGTCAGCCGGGTTGACTCCGCCCGGCAGCTGATTCTAAGGGTGACCTTGGGGCCTGGGAGAAAGCCAACGTTTATGAAACAAGTCTGGGCATTGTGAGCTCCCAGGTCTGGAATTGGGACACTCACTGTGAGCCAGACACTGTGCCAGTCCTATTGCGCCTGTTTATCTCTTTAATCCGCACAGCAAACTTGCAAGGAAATTGTTATTTAAAAAAAAAAGAAAAGACTTTAAAGATGAGAAAATTTGAGGCTTTCAGGGGTTAATTAGCCTCCTCAGTGGGAATCCAAGGGACCCACGCTGACTTCTCTGTCTTTTCCTGATGATGCCTAACACTGTCTGGAAGGGCAGAGCTGTGGTTTGGTGGAAAGAGGACCACAGAAGCTCTGCCCGATCGACTGCAGCCCATGGAGGGTCAAAGGCTGCCTGATGGAGTTGGGGGGCCTGGCCAGCAGGTGATGCTTCTGGGGGAAGAGCAAGCCCCGTCTCCTCTCCCTGTGGTTATTCATTCTTTCCTTCAGCAATAAGCGACCCCTGTATTCTTCCCTTCCTCTGGCAGGACCCTGATGGCAGCTCTCATGCTCTCCTCGATGGTTACCTCGGTCTCATCTCAAAGTGATGCTCGCCCCACTGCCCCCTCCCAGGGGCCTCGCTCAGGTGCCTCGTCATAGCTCAGCCTCGTAGCTGCCTTGGGACCTCTCTCCAGTGAGGCCACAACTCTCTCATCAGGCTCACAAAACCAGGGTATAGAATTGTTCATTCCTTGCAGGTGGACCAGGCAGGACTTTGGGGTGAGCACTATCCATTTCCCTCCAGCACCATCTCCAATGGAAAAAGATGCTGTTGAGCCAATGAAACGTTTGACCAAACTCCCCAGTGTCACTTTTAACTAGTCACCTGTTCTCCCCTCGACAGCCAGCCACCTCTCTGGTTCCCAACTTGGCTAAATCCCAAACTTGGGGTTTCTGGCAGCCCCAGGAGATTATGCCTTTTCAGGTGAAAAACTTGGGTAAATCCTGCTGGGACCCCACGGCCCTCCCCAGGGACTCTCAGAGGTCGGGGACGGCTTGGCTCTATGCCAGGACCCCTCACATCAACCTGGCCCAGCCTTGATTCTGCTTCTACCGAGTCCTCTGGTGCCCACGCAAATCCCCCCATCCACACATACCTCACATGAGACTGGCTGTCCTGGGTGACCTCTAGCCACCAGGAATGGGGATCTTTAAGGACAGATCTCAGGCAGCAAGTTCTACCCAAGGCAGCAGGAGGAATAAAAGTAGTCAGAATCTGTGGGTTCAAATGCTGGGGGCACGGCGAGTACAAACCCCTGGTCTACACTGAAGTCAGGGTCGTGGAGATAAAGAGGAAGTGGAGGAGCAGAGCCAGGGCAGAGCAGGGAAGGAGGCAGGGGAGGCCGAGCACAGGCCGTGAATCTCAGCGATGCTCTGGGGCCAGCAGGTGCAGGAATGCACAGGAGAGCCCGGCCAAGGGCAGAGCTGAGTCTGGTGCCAACAGTCAGCGGCACCAGGGACAGACGACAAGCCCCTTGACTCTATCTGGAGTGGCATGGTGTCCGAGTGTACCCATGCCCCTCCCTAAGGCTGGGGCTGCCGCTCTTCCCACCTCAGTCCCAGGTCTGACTCCAGGAGCAACCCCCAGAGCAGGGCTTAGCATCAAGAACCCGGAAGAGCAGCACTCAGAAGCAAGGGGGGTTCTAGAGGCTCAGGAGCAATGCTCAACAAGGAACATGCTCAGAGCTCACCTGATGTAGAGAAACTGAGCTCAGGGAGGCAACAGGTCTGCCCATGGTCTGGGTCCCTCATTCAGCCTCCACTGGCCCTTTCACCGTGGTCTGATCTGCAGGCAGCCTCAGGGACCCCTGGGACCAGAGCTCAGGCAGGATCTTACAGGTCAGCCTTGGGGTGGCGCTATCAAAGGTAGGGGCCCTGGGCAACCTGGTCCCCCTGCCAGGGGTTTCAACCCCCTTGGACCTAAATGAGTATGTGCTCATAAATATTTGCTGAATAAATGAGGCGAAGGGACAGGAGAGACTCTAAGGGAAAAAAATGCAACTATCATAAGGAAAAGGGGAATATTTTTGAGTAGCTTCTGTGACCGGCATTACACCCACATAGCAGCCGAGGATGAGTGTGGGGTGGGGGTGAGGGGGGTGTTTCCAAAACCCAAACCTGGTCGGGTCATTCCCCTGCCTAAAATCCTTCACTGACTCCCTGTTGCAAGAAGAGTAAAATCTAAGCTTCTTAAGGAAGCTCACCGGGCTGCCTGCCTTTCCAGTCTCCCCGCTTGCCCGGCCCAGCCACTGCCCCCCAACCCGCCCTGCCTGCCCTGCCCTCTGCATCCAGTCCATTGGGCATTAGACTTGCTTTCACATACTGCTCTGCCATTTGCTTTTTTCACTTGATCCATCATGGACATCTTGCTGTGCTCACATGTTCAGGTTCACACCTGACACTTTACATGCATGATCTCACTTAATCCTCTCAACAAATCTGTGAGAAAGGGACAATCACACCCATTTTACAACCAAAGAAACTAAGGTGGAGAAGTTAAGTGACTTGTCCAAAGTGATCGCTCATGCTAAGCCATGGTCCCCGCAGCGAGCATCCGCCCATCAGCTCCAAAGTGACAGCCAGCACAGGACAGGCAGGGGCTACTACGGGCTTTTCACAGTCTAGCAGCTGGGACCTCAGAAACACAGGGTGGTGGGAGGAAGAGGAGGGCAGGCCTGTCAGGGATATGAATGGGGAAACTGACCCAGGGCAACCGGCTGGTCACGATTTGCCCGGGACTTCCCAGGTTTTAACACTGAAAGACCCACAGGCCAGGAAACCTGTCAGTCCTTATTTTAAAACTGAAAGTTCTGCCTCGTGGGACTACCTCCCCCATCAGTCGCAAGCAAGTGGGGTCACTTAGTCACCCTAACTCAGGCCAGCTTCCTTGTCCGTCAGATGAGGCGCCCAGGTATAGGCAGACTCCTGGGGAATGGCTCAGAGGCAGCATTAAAACTACAATTCAGAGAAACTATGCAAGACATCCATTCAGGCACAACACGACCCAGCAGGAAACTGGGGCAGTGGGAAAAGCAGCCCCCACTACAAGGACTGGCCAGAATCAGGCTGGATCAGGGCAGACAGGGCTCAAGGGAAACTCCAGCGCAAATCCCTGGCTGTCTTATTTGCAGTGGTAACCCCAGTACCTAGCACAGTACCTGGCCATAGCAAGAGCGTGATGCTTACTGAATGAACGGATGCATGCAGGCCTGTGTTTCACAACGGAACACCAGACTTCAAGCAGCTAGAACAGATCCTCATGTCACCAATGGGACCCAGCTCCGTGCAACTGCTGACCCGCACGCTGGATGGACAAACCCATCTGAGACAGGTTTGGCCTGTAGAGAACGACCAATAGGAGCCTTGATGCTGGAGGGCTCACGGCTGCTGACGGTTCTGGGGAAACAGGTTGCTGGTTCAGGATCCAGCCATTTCTCCTTCTCCCCTCAGGGGAGACCCAGGCAAACGTAGCCACGAAGACACGCCTTTCACTGAGGCCTTCTCCAAAAGCCTTCCTTGTGAGGAAGCCTCCATCATTCGCCAAAATCCAAGGTTTGGGTCAGGCAATCACTTCTAACCTGCACGGCGCTTTTTACAGCACTTATTCCAGCCGCTGCTGGCCCGGTCTCGGTGGACGGGCCTGGGAAGCAGCAGCAGCGCCATCTTGTGGCTCTTTTGAGAACATCTCGGGGCTTTTCGGCCACTTCACCTATCCGGTGGTGTACGGCCCACGGTTTCTGAGAATTCACAAATTTGGATATCTTATAAGGACATCTGCCCTACTATAAGAATCTGGCCCACTGCTCTCCCTTTATAACGATCAAAAAAACATAAAATCAATCCCCAGCTTCAGTGTGGATTCAATGACGTCTAACTTTCGTGTTTTCAGAAAACTCAGAGCTTCCCACAGTAAATCCTCATTTGCTGAGCTAACTGGTATGCAACACCCAGGTGCGAACGCAAAAAAAGACTACACTTCCTGATTTCTATTCTCTCCTTATGGATGCTCGCCTTCCTTGCTCATAAAAGGAAATATGGTAGTGGTCCACCATGGTGCTCAGAGTCTAGTGGGGATGTGATGCGTAAGTGAAATAGTTACTGAAATTAGCAGGGCCCTGGGGACAGTGCTACAAAGGAGGACACAGGTGCCGTGAGCCGGTGTGATGGCAGGGAGTGTGATGTCGTGCAGAGATCAAATACGGCTTCCTCTAGAATGTGTAAGCCGAGAACTGAAAGTCCCTTGTCTTCCAGGAAACCCAGAGAGGACATGAGCTTTCAGTGCATTATGTCGACAAGCCTGATGGGAGACGACTGCGGGGAACAATGGGATCTGAATTGACCCCAGTATTGGGGGTGTTTTATCTGGTTCTCTTTCACTCCCCCTACTGCCACACACACACACACGCACACACATGCATGTGCACACATTCGCATACATCACACACACACACACACAATTGATTTCTCTTCTCTTTGTGCCGAAGACGAATTAAATTATGTGCAGACGAGAACGGCAGGCGGATGGAGTCGTGTCAGGTGGGGAAGAGCTGAAAGGCTTTTTAAAAGAAAACCTTGTCTCTGAGGCTCAGACGGGGTGATTCTGCGGAACAGCAGCTGAGGCTGCCCCAGGGCAGGGAGTCTCCAGCCTGAGCTCGTGGAAGGGAAGCTGGGGTTACAGCTCCACGCAGTTGGAGACTCCATAGTGCAGAAACGCAGGGACCTTCAAGCTCACCTTCTTCTGATGTTGGAAGGAGGATAGTGGAATGCGTGTGAGTCTTGGAATAAGACAGATGGGGGTTCTAACCCCAGCTCCAGCACGATTTGCCAAATTAGTTTCTCTGAGCCATTTTATCATCTGTAAAATGGAATTAAGAATCTCTGTGCCGCCAAGAGTCTCAAGCTCTGTTCTGGCCCCAAACCTGCACCCCTATCCCCAAAAGCCTCTGCCCTCTCTTGCCCTACATGATAGGGGATTGCTTTGCCAAAACTTATTGGTTCTCTTTCTTGGGGGGGA
Organism: Equus caballus; assembly: GCF_041296265.1. Lineage (NCBI taxonomy): Eukaryota > Metazoa > Chordata > Mammalia > Perissodactyla > Equidae > Equus > Equus caballus. The sequence goes on along the minus strand of NC_091705.1, from coordinate 32,476,524 downwards.
AAAAAAAAACAGGGGCCGGCCCAGTGGCATAGTGGTTAAGTTCTCACGTTCCGCTTTGGCGGCCTGGGGTTCACGGGTTCAGATCCCAAGCGCGGACCTAGCACCGCTCATCGAGCCATACTGTGGTGGCATCCCACATAAAGTAGAGGAAGATTGGCACAGATGTGAGCTCAGCAGCAATCTTCCTCAAGCAAAAAGAGGAAGATTGGCAAGAGATGTTAGCTCAGGGCCAATCTTCCTCACAAAAAATAAAAATAAATTAAATAAATCCTAATGTTCGAATTTAAAAAGAAACTCAAAATTCAAGATTTTTCATTAGTATTAATGTTGTAAAGAATAGATTTTTAAAACATGTTTATTTTCCATTCTGATATAAATAAATCATTGAACAAATAAATTAGGGAGACAGCTCTTCCTTACAGAAGCATATCAGTTAATAAATGTAGCAGGAATGATGGAAACAGAAAATGAGCAGTAGGCAAACTTCCTGGTAATAATTGTCACAGGCAAGTACCATTGAAAGAAGAAAGAGACACGGGATAGCTCCATAACCTCAAAGTATCTCCCCTGTAAGACACTTGTTAAATACGACTAGGAAAACAGTAACATTACAGTGGAGACACTTGTTGGTATCACAAGTAATAAGATACATCAACATCGGTGATATGATGCCCTTAGAAGAGCAGCGCCTTCCTCCTGTTGTATTCTTGCCAAAAATGCATAACCTCAATCGAATTGTGGGAAAACACCAGACAAAGCCAAGTTGAGGGTCATTCTACAAAACAGTTGGCCAGTACTCTTCAAAAGTATCAAGATTATGAAAGACCAAAAACAAAACAAAACGAAACACTGAGAAACTCTCATAGATTAGAGAAGATTAAGAAAACACAACAACTAAATGCATATGGAGCCTATGGGATGCGATGGGATCCTGGACCAAAAAAGGGCATTAGTGGAAAACCTGGTGAAATTCAAATAAGGCCTATAGGGTAGTTAGTAATATCGTATCACTGTGAATTTTATTGAGTTATTTAGTTATGAAAGGAACTTGTGGAAACAATTTAAACAGTGTAAATAGAAGAGTGTAAGGTAGAAATGCCTCTCTCAAAGTCCTACCTCCCACAGGTAACCAGTGCTAAAGGTTTGGTGCTTTATGAATTTATATAGAACAACAGAAGCAAATACATATATTTACATGTTTTGTGCACACATACATAAATGGAATCCTAATATGTATATATATTGTCCTATGACATGTATCTTGGACTATATATCTGTCTTGTTATTTTTCATGGATATATAATATTCTGTTTATAATGATGAACTAGTATTTAACCAATCTCAGATTTGTCTCTAATTTTTCCCTACTATAAATGATATTGCTATAAAAGCTCATGTATGTGTTGTATGTCTTTGAATTGTGTTGTATTCCCACACACACACATATATATATTCACAGCCAGCCCTGATGGCCTGCGGGTTAAGATTCAGCATTCTCACCTCTGCAACCTGGGTTTGCTTCCCTGTCAGGGAACCACAGCACCCATCTGCCAGTTATCATACTGTGGCGGCTGCGTGATGCTGTGATGCTGAAAGCTATGCCACCAGTATTTCAAATATCAGCAGTGTCATCCATGGTGCACAGGTTTCAGAAGAGCTTCCAAACGAGACAGACTAGGAAGAATGACCTGGACACCCACTTCCCATAAAATTGGCCGTGAGAACTCTGTGAATAGCAGCAGAGTATTGTCTGATATAACCCCAGAAGACGTGAGGATGGCACACAAAAAAGACCAGGCAGGTCTCAGCTCTGCTGTACACAGCGTCACTAGGAGTTGGAATCGACTCAACAGCACTAACAGCAAATATATATTCACATACACTATATATATAATAGATAATATAATAGAGTCTTAAAAGGAGGGTGGTTGAGTTGAAGTGTAAAAGTTTACATTTTGATCACACTTCCACCAACAGCAAATGGAAGTGACTACTTCCCCATATCTCGACAAATAATAATTATCAGCAATTTTCCATTTTTTCAATAAAGAGGGCAAAACATGAATTATTGAATTTTTAGCCTAACTGAATGTCACTCCAAGGCCTCTGCCCATACTGCAAAGGACCCGTGGGTGCCTTGAGTGAAGTTCAGACTCTCCGCTTGATGGCCAAGCTACTTAAGCTCTCTGTGGTAGCTAGTCTCCAGGATGGCACCCAATGATCCCTGGCCACTGGTGTGCATGTCCTTGTAGAGTCCCCTCCCTCACTGGATCATGGTTGCGCTGTGTGATCAATAGAATTTGGCAGAAGTGATGGTATGTGGTTTCTGAGGCTAGTTCCTAAAAAGGCACATGTCTTCCCTTTGTTATCCATTGGATCATTAGCCTGGAGGAAGCCTACTGCTGTGTTAAACTGACACTCAGGCCCCCTCTGGAGGCCTCATGAGTAACTCATGAGGAGGAACTGAGGCCTCCTGCCAACAGCCATGTGAGTGAGCCATCTTGAAAGCAGAAAATCCAGTCCCAGTCAAGCCTGCAGATGACTGCAGCCCAAGCCAACATCTTAACTGCAACCTTGGAGACCCTGGATTAGAACTACCCAACTAAGCCAATCCCAGACTCCTGATGCTCAGAAACTGCATGCAATAATAAATGTTTGTTATTTCAGACCACTAAGTTCTAGGGCAATTTGTTATGCAGCAACAGATACTTAATACACTCTCTGGGCCTCACTTTCCTCATCTGTAAGATGGGAATGATCATAATTATAATGCTCACTTCACAGAGAGAAAGCAGATGGCCGCAGCTGCCACCTGCCTTGCCCATGAGCCTGGTGTCTGTGCCCTTTCTGCTGGAATGCCCTGGTGACAGGCTCTCAGGCTGACTAAACAGAGAGGAATGTTTTGAGTTGCAATGTCTTTGACCTTTTCATTTAAAATCCATGTCAAATCAGCTTCTAATTCATTTCCAGACAAATTATTCTGAGAATGAGGCAGGGGGAGAACTTTGTTGCAATGTATTCCCTGTCCTTTTATTTGATGAAATTGCAAAAGCAAACAGTTCAGTTGTTCTGGTCTTCGGAGAGCTGCCAAACCCTCTCTGAGTGATCAGGGAGTGGCTTCTTGGGCCCCCAGCCAGTAACGAGCTAGTGTGGAGGGCTGAGAAGGGAGAGCCTAGCCTCAGTGTAGATGCCAGCCCAGGAAGCCATGTGGACACACATATATAAAAGATAAAGCGCTCCTCCTTCCTCATCTGATGGGGGTCCCCTGTGGACGGACTGAGCCCAGTGATGGTGGGGGTGAGCAGAGGGGAGCCAGGAGCCATGAAATCCCCAGGAATGCCAGTGCCCCAGCATCCAGCCCAGTGAATTCTGAGGCCAGTCCCTGAGCCAGGGACATGGGAACAACTGACTGTTCCTCTCCCCTTGCGCAGCCCATGCTCTGCCAGCCCAGGCCAGCTTGGAGCCTCACTGGAGCATCCCTGGATCCCAAGCGCCTCCTGGTTCCCTCCTACAGGTCAAGTTCCACCCAGAGTGTAACTAGCGCTGCGCTCCACTCTCCCATCTGGTGGCCATTCTCAGCAATTGCAGCCTCTCCACAGGACAGCCATCTTCACGAGGAAAAGGATGTCTCCCACCATGGGTGTTAGCAACTATTTCTCCCCTCCCACAGGAGTGATCAGGCTCTTTCTGTCTAGTCCTCCATGCCAAAGAATTTGGGTAGATTTCCAGGGAAGGAGACAGAACATTTTAAATAGACATCATTCTGAATCTTTCTCAAAATTATTTCCCAGCCCAGCTGTCAGCCAGAGCCCTGGTTGGAGGCTTCATCCTCCCTCCGGCCAAGCTCCCTACTCGCCAGGACACTTCCCTGTCTTTGTTCCTTTGTTCCTTTGTTAACACCAGTGTCCAGAACCATTAATCCCAACATCCTCTCCATCCCCAGGAGGCTCCTGGCTAAAATTCTCCAGGTGGCAGGAAGACTCAGCTGACCACACACCTGACCAATCAGATGTCTTGTGGGCCAGGCAGGGCCTTGTGGTAGGACGAATCATGGTCCCCACAAAGAGGGCCACATTCTAATCCCCAGAACCTATAAATGTTACCTTACTTGGCATGCCGTGGGTCCCACTGTTTTCCTCACTTTATAGAAGATGAAACTGAAATACAAGAGTAAGTGAATTGCCCAAGGTCATATGACTAGAAACTTCATCATTTGCTGAGAGCCAGCCCTGGAAATGGCCCACCCTTATCTAAGGAAGGATGAAGAGGAGGCTGGTGAGGGGAGGACGGCGGGTAAGAGAAGAAAGACATTCCAATTTGAGATGGAAGAAACATTTTCATCAAGGGAACTGGTGCCTGTGTTGGCCTTAGGGTCTGGGACCTGGGATTCTGGCTGTCACTCAACAGTATCCGATGTGTGACCATGAGTGATGGTCCTCCCCTTCCGCGACTCACTTTCTTTCACTAAAGCTCAGAGAGACAAAGCAGCATGTCTAAGTGTGCGTAAACTAAGTGCTGGAATCAGGACCTAATTTCACATCAACCAGCTCCCCCAGCTGGAGAAGACCTGACCCTGAATCCTGTGGCCTGGGGAGGCAGGGGTTGGGGAGCCACTGGTAGAAGTGGTGTGTGTGGCCAGCACAGAGACTAGAAGTCACGTCTTGGAGAAAAGGTCACGTTTGGCAAGGTCAAGCCAAACATCTGGAAACCGGCTGAAGTTTTGGATGGGAACTGGGTGTGGAGCCAAAATGAGAATGTAGCGGCTGAGGACCAGAGGGTCAGGCAAATGACCAAGCCTGGAGGAATCTGGAGGCGGCGTGGATGGAGAGCAGCTGCTGCTCACAGGCCCCGGCTAAGAGGAGCCGCCCTTCCTACCCTACACGGAACGTGTCGGCAAACCCTGCCACTCCCTGCGCACAGGGAGAAGAGAACACTAGACACGCTGGAAAGTGAGGAAACGCCCCTTGGCTCCAAGACCTGGGAAGCACTCATTCTTTCCTTCATTCCTTCCTGACCCACTGCTTTTTAGGTCAGCCATGCAGAAGCCTTTTACTGGATACTGGGGCACAGGAATGGTCGCAGAGAGCTCAGATGCCATGCCCCAAGGGAGGCAAGCCGTGGGGCCCAGGGAGGGTGTGGCGATGCCCAGCCGGGGATTTCCAGCTCCTTGTTCTCTACTGTCCTGGGGACAAACCCGCAGACTCGGGTTTGCGATGTGGCACAGAACAGCAGGCGCTGCACGCACCCTGTCGGGGTTTTTGGAACCACACAATATGCTTGATTGAAAGCCTCTTTTAGAAGCTTAATTTTTTTAACATTAAAGAATTAAATCAATAATGTCCCTATTTCGGCTTCTCTGTGATTATGTCCTCTGTGTCCTGTTTGCTCTTTAGTAACAAGCTTTCTAAAAATTACAGTCCATGTCGTCTGTACCAAAGGAAATCAAGGGAAGGAGGAGAGGAAGAGACAGACATGAGCGTAAGGTGAACACCTACTACGCGCTGAGCACTGTTCTAGGGGCGTTGCAGCCATTATCTTAGGTCACCCTCACCACGACCCCAAAAGGAAGATGTGGCTAAAACCCTCATTTTATAAATTAGGAATCTGAAGCTCAGAGAGGTAAAGTGACTTCTCCAGGGTCACACAAAGGAGCAGAGCCTGGATTGGAACTCTCGGGGCTGTTGGATTCCAAACCCATCCTCCTCCATTGCTTTCTTTGTTAATTTCCTCCCCTCAGAGTGCCGACCAACAACAGGACCACGTGGTGCCGAGGTCCCTTCCTCTGGCAGACAGCTCCCCTGTTTTCAGGCATGATCCAAGAAGCCAATGGGAAGGCTCTTCTTGTCCACCTGGCTGGGCCCCTCAGGTGCTGCTGGGCCTCCTGAATGGCCCCCGGGGTGGGAGGGGGAGCCCCTATCTCCTGTCTACAGAGGGTCAGGGCTTTAGCCTGAGAAGCAGGATTTAATGTGGAGGGTGCCCAATCTGGGAGCAGGAGTAGGTGGCTGTGACATGGTCTAAATCCCAGAAAAGGGGCCGGCCCGGTGGCACAGTGGTTAAGTTTGCACATTCCGCTTCTCGGAGGCCTGGAGTTCGCGGGTTCGGATCCCAGGTGCGGACATGGCACTGCTTGGCAAGCCATGCTGTGGCAGGCGTCCCACATATAAAGTAGAGGAAGATGGGCACGGATGTTAGCTCAGGGCCAGTCTTCCCCAGCAAAAAGAGGAGGATTGGCAGCAGATGTTAGCTCAGGGCTAATCTTCCTCAAAAAAAAATCCTAGAAAAAATATATGGCATCCTAGGACTGACTGACCGGCTGTGCAATTGGAGGGAGGAATCCTGGCTTCCAGATGTATCTTTGCTACTCTCTAGCTGGGAGGCTTTGAGTAAGCCACTTTTCCTTTCTAAGCCAGAGTTTCCAAGTCAAGAAAATGAGACCAATGCTATCTTCCATGGGGGTTGGAGTGATTAAGCTATTGGTTGCACAGAAATGTTTGTGGAGTTTTCCTGCATGGCATCCACAGAAGGGGCCAACATTGTAATGCTCTACGCTGGGACCACTGGCAGGCACAGGGGGAGCAGAAGAGGACTCCATGGTCAGTGTCCTGGATAGGTTTTCCTGTGTCCTGTGTGAAGATGTGTCCTTGAATCACAGCTCAGTTGTGTGTCCCTAGATACCCAAACCTACAGTATAATAACTACTCCCCTGTCTGCTCAGCAGGTTATGGTTTGCAAAGCCACACACACACACACACATACCACAACCTGCATGCATCTCACAACTCTGAGAGGTACAAAAGGGCTTCAGTAGGCAAAGAAGGTAGGAAGAGAAAGGCCTGGGCTGAGAGTCAGGAGCTGGGGTTCCAGTACTGGCTGGACCACTGACCCCATTCCAGGGCTCAGCACCATAAAGCAGCCTCGCCATGTCCTGCCTACTCCATCCGGTCAGAGTCAGGCTTCTGTTCCAACATTTTCAGATGAACTATTCACCAAGTGTCAACCGGCGAGGTCCAGCCTCAGGCTGTCTTGAACAGTGGGTCCCACCCCACCTCTGATCACACTCAAGGCACCTGAGGCCTGTGGCTCCCATTCAGGCAGAAGTTGCAGAGACGTGCTGTTTTCTAAGAGCTAAATACAAGTTCCGTGCATGGAGAGAAGTGATCAGGCTTCCAGACCCCAGAGGGCAACCTCAGGCAAATCCTTCACCCATATGTTCAGTCATTCATCCAAGGGAGAAACATCTATTGAGACCACTGTGTCTGACTCCTGAAGACGTGTAATAAACAGGTGGACCCCGTGCCTTCCTATGTGGCGTGACAGCCTCATCTCACTTCAGTTCCCCCACCCATAATCTGGGAATTAGATTGCCTGCCTTTCAGCATTGTGGTGAGAATCAGGAGATAACGTGTGAATGTGCTTTATAAACTTAACATGTCCACAAACGTTTGTGTCAGGTTTATTCACAAAAGCTAAAAGCTGGAAACAACCCAAATGTCTATCAACAGCTGAATGGATAAACAAACTGTGGTACGTCCATACAATGGAATAGTACTCAGCAACAAAAACAAATGAATGATCAATACCCACAGCATGGATGAATCTCAAAGTAATTGTGCTCAGTGAAAAAAAGTCAGACAAAAAAAGAAACATGCCATGTGATTCCACTTACATAAAATTCTAGGGAAAAATGCAAACTCATCTAGTGTGCCAGAAAATAAATCAGGGGTTGCCTGGGGCTGGGGGTAGACGGGAGGGAAGGAGGGATTATAGAGTCAACAGGAAACTTTTGGAAGTGATAGACTCTTATGGGCTGAATTGCATCCCCCTTCAAAATTCATATGCTGAAGCCCTAACCCCCAGGACCTCAGCATGTGGCTGTGTTTGGAGACAGGGCCTTTCAAGGGGTGATTCAGGTAAAATGAGGTCATAAGGGTGGGCCCTAATCCAATATGGCTGATGTCCTTACACGAAGAGGAGATTAAGACTCAGACATGCGCAGAGAGAAGACACAGGAAGAAGGCAGCCATCTACAAGCCAAGGAGAGAGGCCTCAGAAGAAACCAACCCCGCCCACACCTTGACCTTGGACTTCTGGCCTCCAGAACTGTGAGAAAATAAGTCTCTGTCATTTAAGCCACCCCATGTGTGGCACTTTGTTATGGCAGCCCCAGGACACTAACACGGAGACATGCTCATTATCTGGATTGCAGTGATGGTTTCATGGGCGTATACATCTGTCAAAACTCATCAAATTGTAAATTTCAAATATATGCTGTTTACTGCATTATACCTCAATAAAGCTGTTTTTAAACCCCATTATTAAGATATTGTGTAGTTTAATTAAGCAGCTACCCAGGTTGCAGGCCAAGTGTTTTCTCCGGTTATACCCCAGCAGAGAGGGCTCAAGCCTGGACCACTCTACCGTGGAGGCCCAGAGAGGGGAAGGGACTTGCCCAGCACCAGGCAGAGGGCCATCAGCAGAGCCAGAGCCATACAGAGGCCTCGCGCCTCCAGCCCAGGCCTCTGCATCTCAATCTTGCCTGCACCTTTGAATCACCTGGGAAGCTTTTTAAACTCCCCACACGCCCACTAACCTTTAGATCAATTAAGTCAGAATACTTGAGGGTGGGACGCAGGCAGGAGTTTTTGTAAAGCTCCCCGGGTGATTGCAATGTGCATCCAAGGTTAAGCAGCCGCTTTTCCACAGCCTCCTCCAGGAGGCCTCCCTCCCTTAGAGAAGCAGGCTCCTTACAGCATCTAGCTGAGCCCAGCCAGGCACAACGATGTGCTCGCTGCACTGATTGGGAACCTAATTGCCTTGAAGTTCTGTGCAGAGCCAGCCGGGACTTAGTAATCCACTCACATCAAAATATTTACTCCAAATAATCATTACCACCTGGAAGGGGCTTGCAGGTAGCTAGGGAAGCGGGGGTGGGGGAGGCAGTGGAGTTCAGCGCACCCTGTAAGGGAAGAAGGCTGTTTGCAGAGGCTGCTGTCCCCGTCATCCAACGCTCAACTACCCCTCCCCACCCCGCTGAGAGGTTTCTTGAGTGAAATGTTTGCACTTTAATGCTCCAAGGCCTGAATCATCGGATTCTGCCTGGCGCAGGTGCTGGGGCTTGGGAACATACGGTAGATGATTTGCATAAAGTGAGTGATTTGCATGGAGTGGAAAATTTGCATGCAGTAAATAGCTAAGGGAAGGATAAAATTATGGCCCAGAAATGGCCTAAAATAATGTGTTAATCTGTAACCCCAGTGTAACCTAAATGCTTTTCTGAAAAGTGAGCATCTGCCTTCAAAGAGAGAGAGCTACCCAGCTCCTGGCTACCAGGGCTCACGTCCTGAGAGTCTGATGGGACTAAGAACAATGGGACAGGGGCCGGCCCCGTGGCATAGTGGTTAAGTTCAACACGCTCCACTTAGGCGGCCTGGGTTCACAGGTTTGGATCCCAAGTGTGGACCCACACCCCACTTGTCAGTATGCTGTGGCAGTGACCCACATAAGAAATAGAAGAAGATTGGCACAGATGTTAGCTCAGGGCTAATCCTACTCAAGCAAAAAAAGAGGAAGATTGTCAACAGATGTTAGTTCAGAGTGAATCTTACTCAGCAAAAAAAAAAAAAAGAAAAAGAAAAAGAAAGAAAGAAAGAAAAGAATGATGGTGTGGGGACCTGGAATTGGCCACCCCACGATATGTCTCTTTGGCATCAGGATTATTTGAGGCTGATTGCTTTTGATAAACTGGGACAGGGAAGGAGGAATGGAACTTGCCCTTTGTTAGGACACATTTACATTTGTAAGGTAAATCTCTATCTGTAAAAGGTGCCTCCCTCTCCGTACCAGGAAGAAGAAAGGAGATGACCTTCTCTCTAAAAACTCTTAATCAATACCAAAGGCAAGGACTTAAATGTGCATTTTATTGTGCTTCTCTGGTAACCTCCTGTAACTGACTTCCCTCCCCCTCCCAACTTTGGCATTTCTGTAAAGATTAAGCATCTTTCTTTGGGCTGGGAACCATTGCGGCGCTCATCTGTGACCCCCCAGCCCGAGGCAGCACACCTGCCACCCCTTGGTGCTCACTGAGGCAGCAGACCTATCTGCCTCCATCAAGTGCTGTGCTGACAGAGCAGTCTCATGACTGTTGTAAAAGGGACATTTCAATCACTTGTGAAACACCCCGTTTGGGGGTATATAACCACTATGTGCACCCCACTTCTTCGGTGCCCTTTCGGGAAGAAAGGTCCCGGGCCATGGTTCCTCATAAAGCTTTGTTTAATTTTCTCTTGCTATTCTGTCTCATGTGAATTTAATTCGTTCTCCGGCCAGACAAACCCACATTTGGGGAGAGGAAATGTCCTCCTCCCCTACAATGGGACACAAGGATGGGCAAGACCCTGGGTGTCCCACAGGACAGGCACCTGACCCTTTAGCACTACAACCCCCTCCCAGCTCAGTACTATCAATGCACTTCATTCATGCCCAGATGCAGCTCCCAAGAGATGCTTCTCCGCTGGACAGTGAGCTCCCTGAGGGCAGAAGATGTACCTATTCAGCTCCACACCCCAGCATCCAGCACAGAGTACAGCACTGTACCAGCCGGGAGTGTTTTCAGCTGCAGGTAACAGAAACCTCAACTAACAATGGCTTAAACCATAAGGACATTTATTGTTTACTTAACAAGAAACTCAACAACGCCATCAAGAACCTAAGCTCCTGAAATCCTTCCTCTCTGCCATCCTCTAATCTGCTCTCATGACAGTAAGATGGTTGCCTCAGCAACAAGCCATCCCATCCTCATTATCCTCTATGGGACTATGCACAAAGCAGGAGGCAAGAGGACTAAATGGCTGCGCTGTCTTATCAGAGAGGTGAAGTTTCCCAGAAGCCCCAGCAGATATCCCTCCTATCTCATTCACCAGAGCTGAGTCACATGTCCACTTCTAGACCAATCACTATCAGAAGGTGAGAGGGGTGCTGGCTGGTGGTGCAGTGGTTAAGTGCGCACGTTCCACTTCGGTGGCCAGGGGTTCACCTGTTCAGATCCTGGGTGCAGACTGGGTGACCACTTGGCAGGCCATGCTTTGGTAGGCGTCCCACATATAAAGTAGAGGAAGATGGGCACAGATGTTAGTTCAGGGCCAGTCTTCCTCAGCAAAAAGAGGAGGATTGGCAGCAGATGTTAGCTCAGGGCTAATCTTCCTGAAAAATAAATAAATAACTTTAAAAAAAAAAAAAAGGTGAGAGGACTGGAGCTGGGCACATTGCTGCCTGAACAGAATCAAGATTCTGTTAGAAGGGAAAAATCAGAGACGCTGCTGGGTAGAAAACCAGTGATATAGACCAGTGACAAAGATGTCTATTAATAAAGAGATGGAGCAGCTGCTTTATGGGACCTAAGTGGGGTCTTCTCTGTCCCCCTAAGCCTAAATCCAGATATGAGGATCTTATCACTACATGGTAAAGGAACATAAATCAGGGAGAAGCTTGAGGAAGCAAGCATGAGGAAGGAAAGCATGTAGGGCAGAGTTCTGTTGCTTATCCATCAGCAGCACGGGAGGCATGAAATGAAGGAGAAGCAGCTGCAGAAATTCAGTGAGGAGACAGTGAGAGTCTGTTCTAGCATGAAGAGTGTACCATTAACCAAGACAATAATGGCAATGTTGATAACTAACATTTATAGAGCACTTTCTACATGGCAAGCCCTTCTTCCAGATCTTCAACTTTCTTTTTTAATTTTTCTAATGGTCTTCAGGTTTTTTTTCTAGACTTTAGTAGATTTCCTTTCAGACTACAAAAGCAATTCTGGTCATTGTCACAAGCCAATTAATACAGAGGTGTATAAATACATAGCCAACAACATCCCTCTCGCCATCAAAATAACCAATGTGAACAGTGTAGCAGATCGCTATGCTTTCACACATGTGAAAACATCCTCTCTGCTTTGAGGCTCATGCCTCTACAGTTGGGTTATCTTTAGCCATCCTGACAGACCCTTGGGAGAATTTAACATCCTCATAGAAGACCCATTGAACCATCCAGGTTCTTCTTGATTTCAACCATATTTGCTCATGTTCCTCTTTCTCACGCTATTCCTTATTCCCATGATACCTCTTCTCTGACCTCATGGAGACTCTTGGCTACCTTTCTCCAAGTCCTTATTATCAAATTACCGCTTCACCTTCTTCCCTCTTCATCCTGGACCTCAGGGAGCATGCCTTCCTCCACTCCTGCCAGCGCTTCAACATCTACCCCTTTGTTCTTCCACCTGACATACCCCCACCTTTGATCAGTTCAGTTATCATCTTTCTCCACTCATCTACCCGGACAGCCAAGTACATCTGAAGGAAATTATACACTCCTCCGCCTGGTGCCCCCAAGAACCAGTTCCCAACGTCCTTGGGACCATTGGCATTGCCCTTGCTGCCATGACAGATAAGACTGAAGACACACACACATTCCCAAGATTGGGCCCTCACTTAGATAACAACAAATAATCTTTGGAGAACTAAAATAATTTATAATTTCCATAGCTATCAATTAAGAGCCTGTGAGTAACTCCTCATTTACCATGATTGCAGCAAAGATAAGACGGAAGTGAATTACGCACAGAGTAATCCAGAATTCTTGTAGTAACTCCACCTATTTTCTCTCCCTCTTATAAAAGCATAGTGGGATCAAGTGAGTGAAAGAGACATTATAGGAATAATCCTGAGTCTACTCTAATTTCATTTAAGTAAATCATTTAATACATTGATATTGTTAATGTTATTAATCAAACTCAAATGTTGCTGGGCCATTTTTCCAGTCTCAGGCTAGTGTCACATCAGAAAAAGTATGGTTCTGATTCCCCAGGCATTGAAAGACAAACGAATTTTTCCTGAAGTTTTCTTGGAGAAATGGAGGCAGGAGTTTTACCCACATTGCACAGAAAAGCTGCTTAAAATTCCCTATTTCCCTGTTCCAGGTGGATGGGATATTTGCATATATGACTGATTTATGCTCACCACACCATTTCCTCTTCCTGGACACAAAGCAAGACTGTTTCTCAGTCTCCCTCCCTTGCAGTTAGGTTAGGGCCATATAACTGGCTTTAGTCAAGGGAAGGTGGGCAAATGTGACCTAAGTCATTTCTAAGCCCATGTAAGTAAGAGCTCCTACACATCTCTTAGTTTCTTTCCCTGCTGCAGGGACCTTGAAAATCATGTGGTGAGATGGGAGTATCTCAGAGAGGCTGGATCCCTGAATCTCTGGATGGAGGAGAGCACCCACAGGTTCCGTCAGACTTTGTAAGAGTAAGAAACAAACTTTTGTCGTGTTAAAACACTCAGATTTATGTTCAACAGCACTCATCATCAGGAAAATGTAAATCAAAACTACACTAAGATACCACCTTACACCTGTTAAAATGGCTATAATCACTAAAAATAACAAATGTTGGAAGGGTGTGGAGAGAAGGGAACCCTCATACACTGCTGGTGGGAATGCAAACTGGTGCAGCCTCTATGGAAAATAGTATGGAGATTCCTCAAAACTCTAAAAATAGAACTACCATATGACCCAGCTATCCCACTACTGGGTATCTACCCAAACAATTTGAAATCAACAATCCAAAGTAACATATGCACCCCTATGTTCATTGTAGCACTATTCACAACAGCCAAGACATGGAAACAATCCAAGTGCCCATCAACTGATGATTGGATAAACAAGATGTGGTATATATACAAACAGTGGAATACTACTCAGTCAGAAAAAAAAGACAAATTCATCCCATTTGCAATAACATGGAAGGACCTAGAGGGAATTATGCTAAGTGAAATAAGCCAGTCTGAGAAAGACAAACACCAGAAGATTTCACTCTTATGTGGAATATAAACAAATACATGGACAAAGAAAACAGTCCAGTGGTTACCAGGGGGAGGGGAATGGAGGGTGGGCACGGGGGTGAAGGGGAGCACTTATGTGGTGACAGTCAAGAAATAATGTACAATTGAAATCTCACATCGATGTAAACTATTATGAACTCAATTAAAAAATAGTAAAAAAACCCACTCAGATTTGAGGATTGATTTGTTACAGCAGCATAACCTATCCTATCCTCATTAACACAGCTGTAGATGCAGAGTCTCATATGATCCTGAGCAAAGAAACCAGAACTCTTTCTAATTTCAAGAAGTCCAGAGGCCGGAGAAGACTCAGGTTCTCAATACCCTTTGCAGTCTCCCCAGTGCTCAGTAGAGCTCATTTTAATCCAATCTCCACCAGTAATTTCTCGGACCAATTACTGAGGCTCTCTGTATCTCTGTTTCCCTGCGCTATATATTAAAGGGAAATAACAATAGTGTCTGCTTCATAGATTGCTGTGGGGACTCAGGAGATAAGACTTAGCAATTTACTTTTAGGAACTTATTCTCCAGATAAACTCACACCTGTATGCAAAGAAATATGTAGAAGGATTTTCACTGCCTTATTTTCTGTCAGAGCCAAGGACTGGGGACGACCTAAATACTCCTCGAAAGGAAAGTGGTTTAATAAGTTGTAACACATCTATAAAATGGAATACCAGGCGGCTGTAAAAATAAATCAATAAAATAGATCTATTTAGGCTGAAATGGAAAAATTGCTAAGATATATCGTTAGACGTAAAAAGCGAGGAGCAGTGCAAAATGTATAAAATGCAAGCATTTGTTTAAAGGGTATGTATGCGTGGTGGTTCCTGGTTTTAAAAGATTTTCGAAGGATATGCAAGAACCAACATTTGCTTCTAAGGACGGAAACTGGGAGACAAGGGCGGGACGGGGACTTATATTTTACTCCACATCTTCTTGTACTATTTTAATTTTACATCTATTATGTTATAATAAAATAAGTGATAAAGTAAATAAAGTGCTTATCACTCAATGCCAACGAACGTTAAATATTGTTCTTGACGACTTTATTGTGATGGATTAATATTGATTTCTTTGGGCTAATACGACATTTCAGGCTCTCCTGAAACACCTGTCTCCTACCTCCTTGCCTTCTCCCTTTTTCTCTAAGGAGAATGAGAAACAAAAAACTGTGGAGACCAAATTCCTATTTTCGCTCCTCTCTGGAAGGAGCAATTCCACCTGGGCACACCTGCGCACCAACACAGCCCCGGCTGCCTCTCAGAAAAGGTGTGAGGTTCAGCTAGAGGCGCTGGAAGTGTGGCCAGATGACTCCAGGAGATGGAATCCTGCTGCCGCACACCCAGGAGATGGCTCTCGGAGAAAGGCTTGTCCTTGAACAGTAGCCCCAACTCTGGAGTTTGCGGTCCAAAGTGACTGCCGTTGCAGCTCCTGTATATTCTGCCGCCTGGGACTGACACAAGGAGGGGAGGCTGGGTAAGAACATTTCCTCCCCAAGTGGCCACCTAGCCAGCCTGGCAGGACCCAGCAGGGAGGCTGTCAGTGTGGCAGGCTGAAGAATGGCCCCCCAAATATGTACAGGTCCTAATCTCTGGAACCTATGAATGTTAACTTACAGGGCAGAGGGGACTTTTCAGAGGTGATTAAGTGAAGGCTATTGAGATGGGGAGAATATCCAGACTTTTCTGAGTGGACCCAATGTAATCACAACAGTCCTTATAAGACAGACATGGGAGGCTCTCAGTCAGAGGAGAAGGCCATGGGAGGATAGAAACAGAGAGACATTTGAAGACGTGACGCTGCTGGCTTTGAAGATGGAGAAAGAAACCATGAACCAAGGAATGGAACTCGAGAAGCTGGAAAAGGTGAGGAAATGCATTCTCCCCAAAGCCTCCTGAGGGAACACAATCCTGCCAACACCTTGGTTTCAGCCCAGTAAAATCCATTTCAGACTTCTGACCTCCACAACTGTAAGAATAAATTTGAGTAGATTAAAGCCACGAAGCTTATGGTAATGTTTTAACAGCAGCCCTAGAAAACTAATACAGTCAGAATCCACCCCTCACTGTCTCTCTGCTCGGCTCTATTTACCTTCCCCTTTCAGCTGCCTTCCCAGGCAAACTTGACTTTCATGGTTCCAAGACGGCTGCTGCAGCTCCAGACCTCACAACCTTTCAGCTTCAAGTCCCACGGAAGAGTCTTCTTGGCTAATTTATGCTGCCGTCCCACTCTCTGGTTCTATTGGGATGTGAGAGACAGGATTTGGCTGAAGTAATTGTAGGGACCGTTTGACTTTGTGGTGAGGAGAGCAATACAGGTGTGCATACCTTGGCAGTAAAGTAGTGGTAAGGAGCATGGATTCTGAAATCAGACTGCCTGTCATTACTGTGTGACCCTGGGCAAGTTACTTGATCCCCCTGTGCCTCTGTTGCTACACTTTAAAATAGGGATAATAATAGCACTCAGCTCTAGGCTTATTATGAGGATTAAATGAGTTAATAAGCATAAAGCACTTGAAATAGGGTCTAGGACATAGAAAATGCTCTAGAGAGAGTTTCTGATCCTCCCAGACGAAATCAGGTTTTCTGAAGACGAGGGACTAGATGCTGAGTGGCCAAAACCGGATCCACGATGGGGGCAGGAGATTCTGGGTGGCACAGTGTGGATTTGTCTATTTCTAAAGCTTGTGAACAGGCTTTGCTAGGCCCAAAGCTTGGTACTAGGGGTGCCATGAAGAGTTCGAGCTCCTGGTCCAGCACGGCTGCAAGCAACACAGGTGGAGGATGGAGGCAGGTGGAGGAGATGGGAAGGAAGACGGAGGCTGGAGGGGCAACCCTGAGGCTCTCCATCAGGACCCTCACTGCACATCAGAGAGCTGATATTGACTGGATGCTGGGGTGGAGAGAGGACGCACACACTGCTCCTGCCTCAAGCAGCAGAGGCGGATGAAAGACAGAGAGGCTCAGGAACGTAAAATGGTAAGGCAGCGATCACAGTGAGCAGAACTGTAGGAGGGGCTGGAGCCCCACCCAGGCAATCCCGGAAGGCTTTGGAGAGGAGGTGCTATGTGAGCTGCGTATTAAAGGATGTACGAGCGTCTCTGGATAGAGAAGGGGAGGAGGGCATCCCAGGGAGAGGGAACAGCCTGTGCCCAGGCATGGAGGGGGAGCCTCGTTACCACGAGGGAAGGGACGCTTTTAGATCCTCATCTTGTGGCGGGGTTGAGCTCTGAGCATCCTAGCCAAGGGCTGGGGTGAGTGAGCAGGCTGAACAAACAACAAACAGCTTCCTTGCCCCGCCCACAAGGTTCTGCAGGATCCGTCCTCTGCCTTCTCTGATCCCCCCCAGGGAACATTCTCCCTCCCTCTGGCCTTTCATTCCCTGCGTTCACCAAGCTCAGTCCTGCCCGGCAGCTACCTCTGCCTGGAACAGCACCCCCCACCCAGCATCTCGTGGCTGGCTCCTTCTTGTCATTTAGACATCATTCAGGTGTCACCTCCTCAGAAAAACCTTCCCTGAGGACCCAGTGAAACAGCCACGCTCTATCATAGTGCTCACCCCTGGCTAAAGCCTGGTTTATTTGTTGACACGACTCTTGGTCCATCCCTCCTTCTAGAACGTAAGCTCCATGAGAGCAGGGCTTTTGCATGTTTGCTCACCATAGTGTCCCCCATGCCTTGGAAGGTGCCTGGCACATGGTTGGTGCCTGTGAGGGACAAGTTTATCATTTTATCATGTCATCTTGATTGGGCCACTGGGTGTCCAGACATTTGGTCAAACATTATTCTGAGTGTGTCTGTAAGGGTGTTTCTGGATGAGATTAACATTTGACTCAGTAGACTGAGTAAGGCAGATTGCCCTCCCTAATGCAGGTGGGCCTCATCCAATCAGTTGAAGGCCTAGATAGAACAAAAAGGCTGACCCTCTCCTCAGGAAGAGAGAATTCTTGCTGCCTGACTGCCCTCAAACTGGGCCATTGGTTTTTTTCCTACCTTCAGACTCGAACTGGAACATCAGCTCTTCCTGGGTCTTAAGCCTTCCAGCCTTCGGACTGGAGCTACGCCATCAGCTCTCCTGGGTCTCCAGTTTACCCATTCACCCTGCAGGTCTTGGGACTTAGCCTCCATAATCATGTGAGCCAATTCCTTATAATAAACATCCTTATAAAAGGGGCTGGCCCGGGCACAGCGATTAAGCGTGCACATTCTGCTTCAGCGGCCTGGGGTTCGCCGGTTTGGATCCCAGCTGCAGACATTTGGCAAGCCATGCTGTGGTAGGCGTCCCACATATAGAGGAAGATGGGCATGGATGTGAGCTCAGGGCCAGTCTTCCTCAGCAAAAAGAGGAGGATAGGCAGCAGATGTTAGCTCAGGGCTGATCTTCCTCAAAAAAAAAATCCTTATAATAAATATGTTCTTTATAATAAATGTCTCCAATATATTCATATATAAAGACAATGTTCACTTGGCTACTCAGGATATATATATTTGTATGTTTATATATATATATCTCCTACTGGTTCTGTTTCTCTGGAGAACCCTGACTAATGCAGTGCTCAATAAATGTTTGTAGGGGCTGGCCCCGTGGCTGAGCAGTTAAGTTCGCGCGCTCCGCTGCAGGCAGCCCAGTGTTTCGTTGGTTCGAATCCTGGACGCAGACATGGCACTGCTCATCAAACCACGCTGAGGCAGTGTCCCACATGTCACAACTAGAAGGACCCACAATGAAGAATATACAACTATGTACCGGGGGGCTTTGGGGAGAAAAAGGAAAAAAATAAAATCTTTAAAAAAAATAAAATAAAATAAATGTTTGTAAAATGAATGAATGCATGAATAAACAAGCCACTCACAAACCCTCTTTCTGAGGCAAAGTCTTTGTCAGACAGCCAAGCTCCAAAACAGCAATGTAGACCCTAGGGGGTGACCTCAACGGTGTCCTCATCCAGCAACCCCATGCATGTTCCTCATGCATTGTCCCTACCCAGTGTCCCCCTCCAGTGTCCCACGCAGAATCCCCACACGTTGTCTCTATGCGGTGTCCCCCCTCAGTGTTCCCAGGGACAGTCTTTTTTCTAACTTACTTAAAAGTTAGAAATAACTACCTTTTCTTTTTATCACTACAGGCCAGTGACAAAGATTCTCTCTTTGACTAAACGCTAGCTGGGCTCTTCTGAGCCCTCTTCTCGATTAGGCCTTAACCTCAGCCTACAAAGACTAGAACAAACAATAACTTAGTTGCTAACAGTTCAAGGTCGCATCTCTAGGATGACCCCAGGCCCCTTAACATGCCGGCCTGAGAAAACTCAAGGCTGCACGATGAACTGACTGTTTCTTCCAGCCACAGCCTGAGGTCAGAGCCCCTGTCTCCCAGCCTCCATGGGAGCGTGGGAGCAAACCCAGATGCGATTCACACGGACCAGCCCCGCTTCCCACTTTTTGTAACTTTCACTTCCCTGACCCCCCTCCATAGCCCCTCATTCTCCCTTTAAAATGCTCAGGCATCTCTGTACAAGCTGAAGTTGAGTTCAGTTCCCTGTGGACTGTTTTCCCTGTTGCAATAATTATTACGGATTAAAATCTGTCCTGACCACTTAAACTAGTGTCCAGCTCTGTTTATCTTTGACACCAGGCACCAAGCTAAGCATTTCTCATTACAGCATGTCATTTGATCCTCATGGGAACCCTATGAGATTGGGTCTATTATTACAGATGGGGAAACTGAGGGTCAGAGAAGTCATTCTCTGAAGATTCCAGAGCTGGTGCCCAGCTTAGCCTGCAGTCCCACCTACTGCATACTTCCTACTGTGGCCCTGCTGCAGAGAAGTAAGGAATCATTGGAACAACATTCTTACCCCAAAGGCTACATGGCTGCAGGTTCATAGCAGAGGTTGGAGCTGTCCACAGGTGTGGAGGCGGCTGGCCCATCATCAATCAGTAGGAGGTGGCGTTGGCCACCAGTGCCGAGGTTTGCAGGCAGCCGGGCCCTGGGCTTCAGCAGCTGCATCCCATTTTCCTAAGATCATCACGGAAGCACTGTTCCTCTGCCTATCAAGTCATCAACTCTGACTCTGGTGTCCAGCCATCAAAGTGAGGTTGCGGCACCTTGGGGCTTTTGCGGGAAACCAGATTTAGGCAGCAGGACAGATGAGGGGCTCCCACCCTCTTGTTATTACTTGGAATGAATTTGCTTTGCCTTTTTTCCAAGAGATTAGAAATACATTCCAAAGCTCCTGTGAAATCGAGTGGGCAAAGGGTGGGCATGAGCAGCGTTGGTGGGTCTGGTCTCTGCTCTAAACAGAATCACGGCCCTTTGGAGGATCTGACCGTTTGAAAACAGTGTCGAGAGAGGAGCCTGGCACTTGGAATCTGAAGACTTGGGTTGGAGTCTTGAATGTATCCCATGATCCTTCTGGGCCTCAGTTTCCACAACTCGAAAATGTGACAGTATCTCCAGCAGCACCTACCTTCACTGCTTGGTGTGTCCGTGCTCCAAGAAAACTACCGACGTCAGTCCAAGGTCAAGAGCATCCATCCTGAAAACCCAGTCGCCCTTTCACAAGCCGAAAGGAACCTAATTGTAGGACAGCCTGCTCTCTCCCCCAAAAACAGCAATGCGTTATATCGAAAGCTCAATTTTTTAAATAGTTTAATTTCTATGCATTTTAGCTTTGGAGAATAATCTCAAGTTTGGGAGATTCATTTTTTTAATGCAAATTGGCTTTGACTTGGAAAGAACTGAGATGGAGTTCTGGGGTGGGGCCTTCAATCTTAATGACCATATTTGCATATCAATGGCCTCTCACTTCATTTGCTGCCAGGGCCACCCTCCGAGCTTAGATGACTCAAGACATAATGGAAAGATGGGAGAAATGCTGGTCGTTCTTCCTTTTCAAAAAGTTTAAATATAGGAACTGCTTTGAAATAAAAATTTCCCCATGGACTTTTGAAGTCAGACTGAGCAGATAAATAGATAATATTTTATCAAACTTACCAAGATCGTAAGAGAGTGTGGAATGAATTTTTACATTTACATGGGCTCACATGCCCTTCGGAATTCTCCTTAGGCCTTCTGGAGGCCAGTCATGCAGCCCAGATACTTACTGAGGGCTTCCTTAGTGCCAGGCACCGTGCTATGTGTTGGGGCTACCAAGGAGAAGACAGATGTGGTCATTGTCCTTGCAGCTTGGCGGTAGGAGAGACAGATCTTAAGGAAACATTGAACAACTGCAGAAATACAATCTGTAATAAGGGCTAAGAGGAAAAAAATAGAGTGCTCTGAGATTGTGTAACAGGGAGCCTTCCCTGAAGGGAGGAACTAATGAGCAAAGATGTGAAGGAAGAACACACATGAGGAGAACACACGTGCATATGTCTTGGGGAATGGAGAAGGAAGGAGTTGTTTGGGGTTTAAGAGACTGAATGGGGGACAATGTGGCTGTTGAGCAGAGAGCAAGGGGAAGAACGGTGCACAAGGAAGATGCAGAGAGAGATCAGGGGCCTCGGTAAAGAGTTTGGTCTTTTATGAAAGAGCAATGGGTATCCGTTGAAGGATTCTAAGGGGGATGGTGTGATCAGCTGCTCTGTGCAGAGCAGATTCTGCAGGGAGCCTGTGTGGAAGCCTGAAGACCAGGCAGGGGGCTGTAGTAGAATTTTGGCTTGGACTAAACTGGTGGCAGAGAAGATGGAGACAGTAAATGGTGGTCAAAACGGCAGGAGTTCGTGATGTAGGAGGAGGTTGTAGGAGGAGGGGAAAGAGAAGAAGCGTCAAGGATGATGCCCAAGTTTCTGGCTCATACAGCTGAATGTGGGGGAGAGGTGAGGGGCATTGGAGAAGATGGGGACACCAGAGGAGGACCACACCTGGGGAGAGGGCTGGTGTGGAGACTCAAGAGTTCAGTGTTGAAGATGTTGAGTGTGAGGGACCTTTGAAATACTTTTGAGATGAAAATAAGGACTGAATTTGGGGAAGCTGTCTGGGCTGGAGATGGACAGGTGAGGGCCCCCTAAGCCTTGGATTGGGCTTGGGTGAGAAGCCCGGAAGAGTGAGAAGACAAGAGGAGCTTCAGGCAAGTCCGACAATCCTGCTCTGTGAAATTGTCTCCACCACATACCTTGGCCCTTGTCCCAAACAGTTCTTCCACGTGCCATGTGGGGCATATTCGCACCCCATTGCTAGTGTGCTTTTCCCCTTTTCCAATCCAAACTTTTCATCAACACATCATCTACGCAGTTTGCACTCTTGCCAAGGATCCACAACCTGAATCTAATCATGAGGAAACCATCAGACAAATCCAGATCACGTGGCAATACACAAGACAAGAAACCTGGCCCCTTCAAAAGTGTCAATGTCATGAAAGACAAAAAAAATCAGACAAAATAAATCAAGGGGAGAGTTCTGGAATCTAAATTAAAGGAGATGAGGAAAACATGACAATCAAATGTAATGTGTGATCCTTGGTTATATGATAAGTTAAAAGGAATAAGATTATAAAGGATATTTTGGGGACAATAGGGAAAACTCAAATATGGTATATTAGGGAATATTTACTGCATCAATATTTCTTGTATCAATATCAAATATCAATATTTATTATGTCAATCTTGGGTGTGATAATGACATTGGGATTATGTGGGAGGACATCCTGTTCTTGGGAAGTATATGCTGAAATATTTAGGGATGCTATGTCTAGAACTTCCAACTGCTTAGGGGAAAAAATTTCTAATATACGTAGAAAGAGAGAAATAAAGCAAATATTGGAATATGTTAACAAACTGGAGACTCTAAATGAAGATTATATAAGTATTCATTGTACTACTCTTGTAAATTTTCTCTGTTTTAAATGTCTTAAAATAATTGGGGAAATTGTAATGACTTCCGAGACCAACTACCCAGAGTTGGGCCAAATCTCACAAGTTAAGGGTACAGCCCTCAACGAGACTACCTTCACTTGAGACACCAGCTTCAAGTTTGGGGGTCCTCAGGGCACCCTCATGTCTAACCAGTTGGCTACAAATTCAGGAGTTCCCACTACCCCCTCAGATTTGGGAATTCACTAGAACAACTCACAGAACGCAGGAAAGTGCTAGACTTACAATTAGAGTTTTTTGTGGCAAAAGGATAATCAGAACCAGCTAAAGGGAGAAACACACAGGGAGAAGTCTGGGTGGGTCCCAAATGCAACACTTCCCTTGTCCCCTCCCCTGGAGTTAGGACACGTTACCCTCTCAGCACTCTGATGTGGGACAATACGCAGAGTATTGCCAGCCAGAGGAGTTCACCCAAGCTTCGCTGTCCAGAGTTTTACTGGGGGTTCGTTACATAGCCATGGTTGGTTGAATCATTGGCCACACCCCTCATCTCCCTAGAGGTCGAGCTGATACCACATGGCTCAAAGCCCCAACCCTCTAATCACACCAGCGGTCTTTCTGACAGGGCCAGTCCCCAGTCTGAGCTC
The DNA here is from genome assembly GCF_041296265.1 of Equus caballus. Lineage (NCBI taxonomy): Eukaryota > Metazoa > Chordata > Mammalia > Perissodactyla > Equidae > Equus > Equus caballus. Next base: position 32,453,178 of record NC_091705.1, on the reverse strand, counting down.
TCCATGAATAACAAACACACTATCATTCAGGAAATTTCAAGGATTTAGAGGTTATCTCCCAGGAGCCAGGGACAAAGGCCAGCCAAATGCTTTATTACACAGAAATAAGACTAAATACATCTTTAAACAAAAATTTTTTAAAACTTTCATTAAGAGCCGTAGTAGGTAGGCCTAGAGCATTTGAATCAAAAATCATGAGACTCCATGGACATAGTCTCAGCTCCACGCAGCCTCCAACAGCACAGTGTGTTTGCATCTTGAGTTTGAAGAGGCCACTTAGATCTCGCAACAGTTCCCATTTCAAAGGCATTAGGCTAAGCGTTCCACTTTTCTGCAGAGGGTCAGCCGTAAACAGTAAATACGCAGTTGTGGAGGAGTAAAGAACAGAAGAAAATAATTTACATTTGTTGTCCAGTACTTCTCAATTCAATTCAATATGCCAATCCTTATGATAATCACAGCCTATACCACTTCAATCAAATCAGATCTTCTAACTCTCCAAGTCAAACAGGGAGGAAGTCAGGATTCCAGGAGCAGTGTGAAAACTGAATAATTGTCAACTAGAACCGTAATCAGCTCTCTGGCCCCTGGGCCTTCTTCAACACTAGGCTGTGAACCAAAATGACTTACTGGGAACGCATTTGCAGGAGATGAGCTCCAGGCACAGGACAGAGAGAACCGCCTTGTTCACAGACCTAGTTGAAAGAATAGAAGGAAGAGATGTTCATGAAAAATGAAAAGAGGAGGCTTGTTATACAGCAAATAGAGGCTCTAGAAGCATCAATATTCTCTCTGTAACTAGTTTGTTTTTAAATATGAAAGTGATACATGCCTGTTGTAAAAAAAAAAAAGTTCAATCAGTAAAAGTGTATACCAGGAGTGACATTCAAAATATTTAACTGTTGCAAGAAGGGCACAGACCAACAGAACCAGTTTCAAGGGGCCAGCCTGGTGGCGCAGTGGTTAAATTCACACGTTCCGCTTCGCTTTTTTTTTTCTTTTTTGAAGAAGATTAGCCCTGAGCTAACATCTGCTGCCAATCCTCCTCTTTTTGCTGAGGAAGATTGGCCCTGAACTAACATCCATACCTGTCTTCCTCCACTTTATATGTGAGACGCCTACCACAGCATGGCTTGCCAAGTGGTGCCATGTCCACACTCGGGATCTGAACCGGCAAACCCTGGGCTGCCAAAGCAGAATGTGCACACTTAACCACTGCGCCACCAGGCCTGCCCTGTGCTCAGGGCTTATCTTAATCTTCCTCAAAAAAAAGAACTAATTCCAGCCACTGTACAGGAGAGGACCCACTGAATAGCAGGCTGGATATGCAACAAAAAAGAGGTTTCTCACCCCAGATTCCCAGCTGTGCTCCCCAGCAGTAACCACCATTAACTACTTAGGACTTGTTCCAGAGATGTTTTAAGCATCTATCAGCATATCTTTGTGCTTATATATCTGTTTTTATACAGATCTCTGTTTTTGAAAACACCATACTGTTGCGTAGCATACTTTTTTCTTTTAACAATGTATCTCAGGCATCTTTCTACATCTCCACATGTAGAGTTACCTCATTTTTGTGAAGCTTTAGCCGTGCTACTCAAAGTGTCAGCTGTGTATCACTGCTAGTCCAGGAACTGTGTATTTGGGTCTGAGAAAAGATAAGGCAGACCTTGCACCAGAATGCAAATCAACTACGACTCTCCACACACTATTACTTCCACTGAAATAGACATTTTTTTTTCCAGTAAGACTTTCTTGATAAAGTCATTGATTTACATTCTGGCTCAAGCTCCTTATCTCCTAGCAGACCAGTAACAAACAGCAGACTGTCTACTTTGAGCAGCCATCATAGAGTATGTACACCACAAGTTATTTAACCAATCCCCTCTTGATGGGCACTTAGATTCCTACAAATGAGGATTCTTCTGTGCACATATCTTTATGCGCTTGGGAGAGTATTTCCACAGGAGAAATTCCCAGGAGCAGAATCAAGGGTTGTGCAATTGATGAAAAAGCTGATCATGCTGGTGCCAGTGGCTGGAAGTGACCTCAGAGAGAACTAGTCCAACTCTTGCATTTCATTGATAAGAAAACTGAAACAAGAAAGTTAAAAACAAGGTCCCAAGTCAGTGGCAGAAGTAGGAATGGCCCCAGCTCCTCTGAAAGGCACAGGTTGTCAGCGGAGCAACAACCTGAGACAAGGCTTTAGAGTCTGAGCTAAGGGGATGGATGGATACACTCACCCTGCAGAGACACTCTCTCTCCGATATCAATATAACTTGGAACAACGAAGGGCATCTCAGGGTCACCCTGGGGCCTGATCTGCAGGAAACCCAGCTCCTGTTTTCCTGGGTGTTGGTAGGCCTCCCGGGAAGATGTGTGAAGGAGATTTTGGAGCACACTGCTTGGGCCTTATTTAAGCCATGCCAAGGAGGAAGGAAGGAAAAGGTTGCATTAGACCAGGATATCCTAAGAAGGCAGAAGATTCACCTGGAAATTAGAAGAGTTAAATGATAGTGGCCTCTGATCAGAGAAAAGGAAGGGTGAAAAGGAATTAGAGGCCAATGAGGAATTAAAAGGGCAGAGAACAGAGCTGTGTAAGACAAGGACAGAGGGAGAGTTCAGCAGAGGCTAGAGGAAGTGGTCACAGAATTAGGAGAAACAGAGCAGTGGAGTCTCGAAGCCAAGAGAACAAAGTTCCAAGAAGGAATGAGTAGACTGCAGCGTGAAATGCTGCAGAGGGCTCAAATGAGACGAGGACTTTAAAACATCCATGCACGTGGCAACACGGAAGCCACGGTGACCTCGCTCAGAGTCTCTTCAGTAAAGCAGTAACAGCAGAATCCAGATTGCAATGTGTCGAGGAGGGAATGAGAAGGAAACAGAGTCACTGAGTGTAGATGATTCTTGGAAAGGAAGAGGGAGAGAGGGGAGGTGGCAGCTGGGGGAACTTAGGAGCATGTCCTGGAAGATCTTTACTCAACTTCTGCGTGCACAGGCAGGTCACTCACTCTCAAGGCCAGAAGTAGCTGGAGAGAGAAAGGGTAAGGCCCAGCTTCCCATACCAGCCTCCACTGAATCCTGGTTCCCTGGGGGTTTGTATAAATTATCCATCGTAATAGAAGTCCATGCCCATACTGTTTGCAAAATGTATGCATGGGGCATGATAATAACAGTAGCCACCATTTACTGAGAGCTTATTTATGCAAAGCTGAGAGCTTTACATAAATTATCTCATTTAATCCTCACAACAATTCTGTGAGGTAGGCCTTATTATTTTCTGCAACTTGAAAATGATGAAACTTGAGACACAGAGAGCTTAATTAGCTGCTACAGGTCGTCCCGCCAATAAATGGCAGTATCAGGATTCAAACCCAGGTTGCTCCTGCTCCAGCACTGGTGCTCCTAACCGTGAAGCCGGGGTCCCTCAAACTGGACTCTGAATCACAGGCTTCAGGACCACCTGGGGAGCATTGGAAAAACGCAGATCCCCAGGTCCCACAAAAGAGTTCTGACTCCAAATCTATGAAACTGGAGCCCGGAATCTGTACATCCATCAAGCTCCGCAAATGATCCCTCCACTCACAGAAGTCTTCTTAAGTGAAATATTTCTCTCCTGACCGTTTGAGCTGCCTGTGGTTGGTTTTCATCCACACTGGGATTCATACTCTTCACTGAGTCTGATAAAGTAGGCTGGACTGCTTGTTTGAGAGAAAGAAGCTCCTCGGCCTTAACCCAGACCTACTGAATGAGGATTTCCAGGGGAGAGACCTGGCGATCTGTGTATTTAGCAAGTTCTCCAGGCAATCCTTATCTTCAGAGAAGATTGAGAAACACTGTTCTGTGATTCACCGCTGGAAGTATCCTTAGCACTTCCCTGGGCTCTAATTTAGTTCTAACACTTAATCATTCTAAGCTCCATTTTCCTCATCTGTAAGATGGGTATAAATATGCCTGCCTGGGAGAGCCATTGTGAAGACTGGTAGTGTACCAATTAGGATTAGATTTACCTGCTTATAATAAAGACAAAGGAACAATGGCTTAAACAAAAGGGTTTATTTTTCTCTCAGGTTAAAGTATGGAGCCAGGCAATCCAGAGCTGGTATGAGGTCTCTTATCATTAGGGACAAAGACTTTTGATATCCTTCTACCCTTTCATTATTAACATATTGCCTCTTGGCATAAAATGGCTGCTGAGGCTGCAGCCATTTTGTCTATGGTCCTGGCAGAGGAAAGGGAAGAAGGGATTCACGTCCCAGCTCAGTCAAATCCCGTTAAGGACCATTTCCGGTAGGTCCTCGTAACACTTCTGATTATATCGCATGACCAGAACTTACTCATAGAGCCACACCTAGTCGCAGGAAAGGCTGGGAACTAAAATCTTTTAATTCAGCATCAGGTCTTTGCCACCCCAAATAAATCAGGTTCTGTTATTTAAAAAGAAAGGAGAATAAATATTGATGTGGCAGCACAAAAATGTGCTTCTGCAGACTTTCTACTGCAGGGAGCTGAGGCCCCCAGCTGCCGTGCTTTGAAATCCACTGGCCAAGCCTCCCATGGGCCCACCCACCAATGACTGAGTGTGCTGGGGTACAAAGTCAGTCCTGAGAGAGAAGGGACTCCTTTGTCGGCTGACTTTGGCTCAAGGACTCCCCGACGGCTTTGCCAAACCTTTCTGTGAGACTTCGTTAGACTGAATCTTCCTGAAAATGCAGGGCCATGGGGGACCCTTGCTCCCAAGCTTGTCTTCCTCTCTCCTTCACTTGGGGTCTGATGGCCCTCCTGGCCTCCTCTAGCTCCCTCCCTTCTCTAGCTCTCTCCCTATTTCCTGTCATAGGAGCATTTCCCCTAGTAAAATGCTTGCACACATCAATCCTATCTTTTTTTTTCCTTTTTCTCCCAAAGCCCCCCAGTACATAGTTGTATATTTTAGTTGTGGGTCCTTCTAGTTGTGTCATGTGGGACGCCACCTCAGCGTGGCCTGATGAGCCGTACCATGTCCACGCCCAGGATTCAAACTGGTGAAACCCTGGGCCGCCAAAGCAGAGTGCGCGGACTTAACCACTTGGCTATGGGGCCGACCCTTTAATCCCATCTTGGTGCCTGCATCTCGAAGGGCCTGCCTAACAAAATTGGCAAGGCAATTCAGTCTCTAGCACAGATTCAATGGCAGATATAACACCTACATAACTCAGGGATGGGCATGTAGTAAGCACTCAACAAATAGTAGCGGTGTGATGATAATGGAGGTGGAGGAGGAGGTAGTCCAGAGCCAGCCATGGAGGAAGGAGTGCTTACAGATCGGGCGGTGGGGTGAACACAGGGTCTGAGGCAAATCACTCTGTTTGATTTTCCTTTACCCCCAGAATATTTCCATTACAGTAAAATCTGGTTAAAATTGGCACCAAAATCAGTATGAAAAGGAGAAAATAGACTCTAAATAGTTGTCATCGCCAGGCAATTGAACTGTTGTTACTTAGCATCAGCCATTTCAAGTCATTTTTCAACAAAAAGAAAGAAAGAAAAAAAAGAAGCAGGGCAGGCCCTGAGAAAAAATTACACAAAATAAACCCAATGTCCTGAGCACCTCTGATCTTCATATTGGAAAAATGGTGACCAGAAATTACTTGTCATGATGACCTAAGAACACTACTCCCATGAGAACAGTTTTCCCTCTCTTCCAGAGGGAGAGAAGGCACAATGGGGGCAAAAGGTAGACATAACCTGTACATGACACAAAATTTCCACGGAACTTACCCAACATTATGTACTTGCACATGGCAGGAGTTTAATGAATGATGGCCACCCAGACAATTGAATGGCTCACTCAAGGTTATAGCTCACCATTCATTCATTCATTCATTCAAGAAAGATTTGTAGAAATCCTACTATGTGCCAGGCCCTGTACTAGGCACTGAGGGTGCTACAGTGAACAAGACAGTTGAGGTCCTTGCCTTCGTCCTTCTACAGAGAAATCTCATTTGCAGACATTTTATGAGAGCCCCTCTACCTCTGTCTTTCCAGGGACACAGCCTGAATCGGCAGCCACTTAAATCATCTATCAGATTGAAAACCCATACATTGCTTCTGAAATATGTTCTTGGTCTCTGAAACCAAGTTGACTAACCCATGTAAAATTATCCCTGACGTGACCTTGGGTTTCCATTGGCCTCTGTGTTAGTTATCTATTGCTGTTGTAACAAGTTACCTCCAAAACTTACAGCTTAAAATAAATTTATTTATTATCTCACCGAGGTAAGGACTGACTTTGCTGGATGGTCTGGCCCAGGGTCTCTCATAAAGTCTCAGTCAAGGTGTCAGTTGGGGCTGCAGTCATCTGAAGGCTTGACCGGGGCTGGAGCATCTCCTTCCAAAGTGGCTCACACACATGACTAGCCAGTTGATGCTGGCTGCTGCCAAGAGGCCTCAGCTCTTTGCTTCATGAGTCTCTCCATAGGACTCCTCATGACGTGGCAGCTGGCTTCGCCCAGAGCAAATGATTTGACAGAAAGAGAGAGACAAGACAGAGACAGAGGTACCAAGCGAGAAGCTATGATGGCTTTTATAATCTAATCTCAGAACTGACATGCCACCACTTCTCCTGTACTCTGCTGGTCACACAGACCAGCCCCTGGTACAGTGTGGGAGGGGACTCTACAAAGGTATGAAAACCAGGAGGTGGGGGTCATTGGGGGCCATCTAGGGGACTGGTTACCACAGGCTCCATGGAGAGCTCCCTCTCCCCAAACTCCACCCAAACCCAGGGGAAGAAAGGGTGTGTGCAGATTTCTCTGTTTGAAAATACAAGGCACACAGCAGTGAATTTACTATGTCCTGGAAACCCAGTGTTCGAGCCCCACAGAACTGCCTTTCCTCAACTGCACTTTAGCATCATGCCATAGGCCTGCATAGAAGGATATCATAGAAACAGCTCCAATGACCTTCCTGGTGTTTGTTTCACTCTTCCGTCAATGTCCTCTCTCCAAGGACCCACAGGAAAAAATCTCTCTCTGGTCTCAGGGTCAGGAGAAGTTGTGCTTCTGAATAACTAACTACTTTGTTTTTCTCATTTAAAAAACCTGGAATTTCGTTACCACTCACATTTCCGTCTTTACTTGGGCTGTTTGGAAGCTTGAAGCCAATCGTGTGAGCCTCTGCTGGCATCCATCTCCTTGGGCTGATGGCATCCTGGAATTCTTTCTTCCATTCGTCCTCTATTTTCTCCAATTCCCTCAGCTTTTCGCTTTACCTTTTTGTATATTTTGTACTTTTATAATTCCCTTCAAAGTTTTTGTGGATTGAAGGGGAGTATAAATACTTAATAAAATTAAAGTTTTTGTCTGCACTGATGACTTACATACAGTGCCATCTAGTGGTGAGAGTGATAATCTCCAGAAGAGAAACCTGCCTGATTTTTCAGACTTGTTTTCGCAGGGAAGTGAGGATTGTGGGGTTGGAAGAGACGGGAGACCAGGACCTCTCTCTATGCTTTGCCAGGGCATTGAGACTGCTGGGGAGTAAAGAGACTCCGGGCAGAGCAAAGGGGCAGGTGATTCAATGACTGGAATCCAACATAAATTACTGGAACCCGAAGAAGCAGTCAAAAAGAAGGGTGAAGACCTTGCAAATGTGGAAGGCACCGGCAGTGGAAGGGTTAAGTGAAAGGTGTTAGAAAAGCTAAACAATGAAAACAGACCATATTCAAGCAAATCATCACTTGAAAGGCACTTAAGGTGGGTTGACTTCAGATGCAACCAGCCATTTTTTAAGTATTTACATTAAGCATAGGAAGAAGCTTAGAGTCTAATGCTCTCATTTTACTCAAGAGAAAACTGGAGCCCAGAGGCACTGAGCACCTCGTCCAAGGTCACGGGTCCAGGGGGACTCCAAGACCAGCCCTCTTTCCCCAGAACTGCACTGCCTCTAATCACATGCAGCAGATGCTCATCTGGGCTTTCACTTTACACACTGGGTTGCAAAATAAAAATCAGATCGTCACATAAAATGCTGAATTCAGCATGTTTCCAAGTAATTATTACTCACTGGTTTGTAGCTGCCCCTTGGCACACCCCTCAAAATCAGGATGGAGGAATTGATTATGAAGCACTGGTTTCATTAACCTTCACTGGACTGCAAAAGCCATTAATCCACAATGATCGGGATGGATTCTGGAAGCCAACTGCAATAGCCAAAGGAGCCCAGCCTGGGGAAGAGAAGGTAGGTTCATTCAGCCACTGTGTTAACCTAGCACCTGCTCTGGGCCAGGCTCAGGGCACGACACTGGGGTGGCAAGATCAGCAATGTACTGGCCATACTCAAGAGCCATATACATTCTTTCTGTCTATACCCTGATGTGTGTTCTCGCACACAGCTCAAACTCTAGTAAGGAGGGCCTTTGAAGACCTGGCCCAGGGGTCTATAGTCTCAGGCTGAGCTGTCTTAGAAACAGCCTGGTGGAGCCAGCCTGGTGGCGCAGCGGTTAAGTTCAAACGTTCTGCTTCAGCAGCCCAGGGTTCACCGGTTCGGATCCCAGGTGCGGACATGGCACAGCTTGGCAAGCCATTCTGTGCTAGGCGTCCCACATATAAAAGTAGAGGAAGATGGGCACGAATGTTAGCTCAGGGCCAGTCTTCCTCAGCAAAAAGAGGGGGATCGGCAGCAGATGTTAGCTCAGGGCTAATCTTCCTCAAAAAAAAAAAAAAGAAAGAATCAGAAACAGCTTGGAGTCAGGGACCACTCCAGGGGCTGGAGCTACTGTCTAAGCAAGAATTCAAGACATTAGCACATTGGACGGTGCAGATATAGGACATTTTCATCATCGCAGAGAGTTCTATCAGACAGCACTGGCCAAGAGTGCCCTTTCCTGGATGTTCTGCTTCCTGAGTCTTACCAGTTCTTCCAGGCCCTTCAAAGACTGATATAAGCAGAGACTGATAGAAGTCACTGGTTTCTGGAAGGGGCAGAGCCCCAGTCCAATGGCTCTTCCAGATCTGAGATCCTCAGAAGTAAAGATGACCCACTTGAGAGAGAGAGGGCACTTGGGGATCAGTTCCTTAGACTTTTCAGGCCTCTGTGCTGGTAAAAGCTTCCAGAACAGGGGCCAGGAGAGCAGAGAGTATTAGGTGTCTCAACTTTTGAGGTCAGAAAGACCTAGGTTCCTATCCCAGGTTCCCCATTACTAGTTGGGTGATCTTCAGGCAAGCCTTTGGGCACCGACTTTCTTGCCAGCAAAAACAACTAAGACCTATGATTGTCAGAAGATTAAATGAGACAGTGCCTGGCTCATAGTAAGTGCAGATTTCTTACTCAGCTCTTCTTGCCATTTTGGATGCCAATCTCCACTCTGCCACGGATAGGAGCCAGGGGTCATCCTCTCATCAGGTACCAGACGGAGGCTAGTGATGGCGAGCTGTTCCACTCATTCTTCCAATGGATATTTAATGAGAAAACACCAACTGCCTGGCCTCATGTTCTGCATCATGCAGAGATAGAAAACAAGTGAGTGAGAGGAGGAGCTCACTGTCTTGTGGGAGAGATCAGCAGGCAAACTGAAAATTATATAGCCAGGGGACCAGACGTTAATTGAGAGTGCACAGAGGAAAGTGCACAGAGGAGGTGACATCGCGGCCAAGACAGGAAGGGTGAATAGAAGTTTGCCGGGCCGGCACGTGGCACAGCAGCTAAGTTCACACGTTTTGCTTCAGCAGCCCAGGGTTCACCAGCCTGGATCCTGAATGCAGACCTATGCACCGCTTGGCAAGCCATGCTGTGGCAGGCGTCCCACATATAAAGTAGCAGAAGATGGGCACAGATGTTAGCTCAGGGCCAGTCTTCCTCGGCAAAAAAAGGAGGAGGACTGGCAGCAGATGTTAGCTCAGGGTCAATCTTAAAAAAAAAAAAGCAAGCCCCTTCCTTGTCTTTTTGGATTTGCCTATGGTTCCACTATTGCATGCACATCCCCAAATTATAATTCTTTGCTCTTTCTGAATAAACCCATTTTTGCTACAGAAATAACCGGCTGTCTGTAAGTTTAAGGTCAATACCAGTGTGGGATGGCTTAGAAGAGACAAGACTGGAGAAAAGAGGGCCAGCTTCAATTTGCTCTGCTCTCTCCCTATCTCACTAGGCTCTGGTTACAAAGGACTTCTCAGTTCCTTGAATAACAAAATACTAAGTTCTTTTCCACCTGAGTGCCTTTGCACTTTCTGTTTTCTCTGTCTGGATCACTCTTTCTTGGCTGTTCCAGAGCTTCCTTTCTCTCAGCTTTCCCGTCTCAGATCAAGCATTTCTTCCTTTCGCTAATCTCCCCATCTAATGTATGGCTCCCTCCATTATTCTCTCTTGTAGCATCCTGTTTCTTTTTTCTATTTACCACAATTTGAAATTTTATTCTTATTTGTTTTATGCAGTCAATGTCTATCTTCCCCATTAGATTGTAAACTCCGTGAGGGTGGGTCACGTCTGCCCCATTCAACACAGTGTCCCCAGCACCCGGCACAATGCTGGGTACTTAGCACACTCTCAATAAATACTGGATGGATGGAACTGTTAGAATAACTGGGATGACCACAGCTTAGGTTAAGTAACACTAGCAGCAAAACTGAGATAAGGAGCCTACCGCCACACGAAGTGGACGGGCAGGTTTGAGACAAGAATCGGAGTCAGTTCTGATTGCACTGAGTTCTGACTACACTACTAGCTATACAGCCCGGGCAGGTCAACAACTCTTTATCCACCACCATCCAGGTAAAATGAGGACAACACCCCTGCAGCTGGGCAGGACGAATGCCCTCCAAAGCAGAAACGACAAGGCTAGGGCTGGGGCCGAGGGTCGTGGTGGCTCATCCCTTGAGAACACCGGCAAGAACAGCTGTCGCTCCCTGAGGGCGAAAGTTAGGGCCCCATGGCAGTCCTGACATAAAATGGATCCCCCATGTGGGCAGCGCCATGGTTCTTTGTACCCTCTTAAAATGTCCGATGAGCATGAGGACTGGAGAGATTATTTAGGGCCGTTGTCATTTGTTTCTTTTAAAATAGTTTCCCCATCAATCAGCAGCTCTCTCCAAAAATCAACTAATAGAAATCTAAACGGCGAATTCTCAGGACTACAGGGAAGAAGGCAAATTCCAGCATGGGATAACCGAAAGGTAGGTGAGTAGATCCCCCCAGAGTGCCACTCGGTGAGGGAGACGAGCCAGTGTGCAAGGCCCGCCCAGCCTCTCCTCTTCCCCACTGGGTCTCGCCTCACCCCCAGGGCCCCGGGGAGACGCGAGCGCCGGCAGGGCCAAGAGACCTCCATGTTACTACAGTTCCCAGAGGGCTCTGCGCGGGGGGGGGGGGGGGGGGGCGGGGGGCCAAGCCGCGGTTCGCTTCCCCCGCCTCCAGAGTGCGAGATGTTTTGATCCAGAAGGTTTCTCACTCCGAACGCCTTCTTCATCAGCCTTTCAAAGTCCCTACGGATGTTGAGCAAGTCTGGCACCGCCCCCATTCTAATCAGCCAGGGGGAACTGGGAGCCGCAAGGCAATCTGGGAAATGTAGTTTCCAGGAAGACTTCTGGGAAACAGAGTCTGGGGAGGCAGCGAGCTTTTGCAGCCAGTTAGAGCTGGGCTCGGGGCTTGCCACGTGACCTGCGCAGTCAGCTGTTCTGCTGCTTTTCCTTTGCCGGAGCTGCGGCGAGGAGGGGTTCTGAGGAGGGATGTTTAGTAACTCTTCCCTGTCCCTGCATGCTGCTTGTGCACTGGCCTCCTCAGTTCCTGAGTCGTCTCTGTTGCCCAAACAGTGCTGACTGCATATTTGCATATGTTTAAATTTGTTATGGCTCTCCATGACTTCGAGTTAACTTGCAAGCTATATAGGACGTCTTATACCTTGCTTTCTACAGCAGCCAAACTGAACCCGTCGAGTTGCTTTAAAGCTTTGCTGAATAAGCCATTAATCAATTACTGGGTCGCCTCATGTTTGGGACCTTTTCCACTACTTGTTCTCACTCCGCCGCCTCGTCTTCACCGATGACTGCATCGCCTCGGAAACTGAAATCCTCTCCTTTCTTGCTATCAACCCCCTCCTAGTTTCATTTCTTCCCCCACGCAGCCGAAATCCTAAGAATCCTGTCCTGCCTCATGTCCTGTGTAACAACCCCAAGCCATCGATTAATACAGTTGTCTGCTTTGGGTTTGCCAGGTGCTCCTGGAAGGGGAAAAATACATCACCCACCTTCACAGTTTGGAGCCTCTAGAATCAAAGTCTCAGACTTCCGGTAAGCCCTAAGCTCAGTGGATTGGGACAGCACTCAGGAGAAGGAGGCTGGGAAAAAAAAATAGAAGAACAAGACTGCAGAACACACTTCTAGAGGGCGTACAGGCTTTGAAAGGGCTTTGTTGCATTTCACCTCACCCTGCTATCTCAGGTTTGTCCTGTTAGAGCCTGAGAATGAAATGTAGAACAAAGCAAAATGTTAGGAGAATATTCTAGAATGGTACATTGGTAAGGTAGAAGGTACTGTAAAGACTCAAACAGAAATGTTAAGCAACATATAAAGAATGAAATGAAAATAGCAAGAAAACACAGCAAAGATGCTAAGTTGGTATAAGTTAAAAGTGTTAAATGAACCCAGAGAGTAAATGATAAAGTCCTTTAAAAAGCATTATAGTGGAAAGATTGGGTGTTTCTGATGGAAAGCCAGGCAGAGGCAATGTTTTGTTAGGCTTCCACAAAGATTAAAAGATTATACCCAAAAAATTCCCTTGAGAAGTGGCAGGTGTTAAGAGGACCCTGGAAATCAGTAACTAATCTGCCTTCAAAACAATAATTTTTAAAAAGTCTTTTCTTGCGGGAAAAAGGAGATCCAAAACAGGTATGTTTGGACATATCAGAGGCCCCTCCTGTGCCGCATCTTAGAGGCAGAATCCCAGGAACTGCGCTGCCAAGTACCGGAGGGGAGATTTGCTTTGGTTTTATTCTTTCAATGATAATGTTTTATTAATTTGTATCTTTCATTCCTCTATAGCATTAGGACCATTTGTCATGGAAAAAGGCTGTGAAATACCTTAAACCATATCTATAGTGTTTTCACATACCACGTGATATTTAATATAATTAAGGAAAGCAGCGAACTGGTGAGTTAATAGTTAACTGGGAACCGTATTGCTTTGAAAGCAATCTAATTTCTCACCCTTCTATGTATCAACCTGGCCACCTGATTCTAAATTTAAAGACTTGCTGTTTACCAACGGGAAGCTACAGCTACATTTACATGTGTCTCTGGGGAAAACGCGTGCAGAGAATAGCCACATCTTTATATGCAAGGCAAATACCTGGAACCAAACAAAACAATTCTGGAATCCCACCCTGGACATTAGTATTTTAGGAGTAGAGCACAAGATTTCCAATGATCAAGAAAACCTACGCATTATAGAAAAGAAAGGACCAATTTGTTTGTTTGTTTTCAATTCATTACCCACCAGTACTTTTGTAAAATAATGCATTTCCAGAAAAAATGAAATTATAATGAATTATAAAATATAAGCCCTATTTTGTATTAGATTCAACATACATAAAATCACTCTAAAATTGCCATGAAAGTCCCCAAACACTTAGGCTTAATTCTATATTTACTTCATAGCAGACCCAGTCACCAACTCACACCTGTCTAAGGACCATATTTTGAATAGCGCTGAGATACAGCATCTAAAAACAGATCTTCCAGGAGCATGTCACATCTTACTCCCTGGCTCAAACATTCATTATTTTTATAATACTGACTTTTATTCAAGTCTTAATTGTCTATAGTTTAAAGGGTCAACTAGGAGTCCAAGGTTTTAAAAAGCAAGAGTCCTGGGGCTGGCCCCATGGCCGAGTGGTTAAGTCCGCGCGCTCCGCTGCAGGCAGCCCAGTGTTTCGTTGGTTCGAATCCTGGGCGCGGACATGGCACTGCTCATCAAACCACGCTGAGGCAGCGTCCCACATGCCACAACTAGAAGGACACACAACGAAGAATATACAACTACGTACCGGGGGGCTTTGGGGAGAAAAAGGAAAAAATAAAATCTTTAAAAAGCAAGAGTCCTGTGCACCGTCCTTTACCCCCCACTCCCAATCCCTCTTTCCTTGCCTTCCGTGTCTCTGAATAATAAGCATACAAGGCTACTCAAGTGACATATTTCCTTCTAAGGCACAAATAATAATGAATATCCATCATCCACCTTAAGAAATAAAGCATTACATTTATACTTGAAGCCCTGTGTAACTCTCCCTGATTTCATTTCCCCTGCCAGAATGAAACCATGTTTGGTTTTTATTTGTGTTTATTATTCCCCTATACGTCTTTTTATACTTTTACTAGCTATGTCTATATTCCCAAATATATATTGTTTTTTCATGTTTGTAAGTTTTATAAAAATGGTACAATACTTTCTGAAACTTTTTTTTCCTTAAAAATAGGTTTTTGAAGGGCCGGCCCGGTGGCGCAGTGGTTAAGTTCACACATTCCTCTTCTGCAGCCTGGGGTTCGCGGGTTGGATTCTGGGTGCGGACATGGCACCGCTTGACAAGCCATGCTGTGGCAGACATCCCACATATAAAGTAGAGGAAGAAGGTCACGGATGTTAGCTCACGGCCAGTCTTCCTCAGCAAAAAGAGGAGGATAGGCAGCAGATGTTAGCTCAGGGCTAATGTTCCTCGAAAAAAAAATCTTTAATGAAAGATCATAAGACATGCTCTCATATTTTCTTCTAAAAGTTTTCTTACTAAGTTCTTGAATTCCACTTGGATTTTTGTATTTGGTCTGAGAAAGAGTTTCCATTTTATTTTACTTTTTCCAAATTAATAACCAATTACTCGTCACTATTTTTTGAAAAACCTGTCCTTTCTCCACTGACCTACAATGCCACTCTGTTATGTATATCAGATGTCCATCTATGGGTGCGTTCCTGGGAATGTGCACTCTGTTCGAGTGATGTGGTTATCTGTCCCTGTTCCAATGCCACGCTGTCTTAATTCCCATACTCTGTAATAAGTCTAGTCACGTGCTGGGGTGAGTCCGCCATCCTCTGTTTTTTCATGTATGTCTTAGCTGTTCTTGTACATTTACATTTTGGAATCAGCTTGTCAAGTTCCCAAAAAAACATGTCAGAATTCTGATTGGAATTGCAATAAAATCTATATATTCCTATGGAGAATCGACATCATTATGATATTAAGTTTTTCTGTCCATGTTCTTAATTTGTTTTTCTATTTATTTGTCATCTTTGATAAAGATGCGTCTCTTTTTCTTTTTTTTTTTTTTGTGGAAGATTAGCCCTGAGCTAACATCTGCTGCCAATCCTCCTCTTTTTGCTGAGGAAGACTGGCACTGAGCTAACATCCATGCCCATCTTCCTCTACTTTATATATGGGATGCCTACCACAGCATGGCTTGATGAGTGGTGCTAGGTCCACACCCAGGATCCAAACTGGTGAACCCCAGGCCGCCAAAATGGAATGTGTGAACTTAACCACTGCACCACCGGGCCAGCCCAGATTTGTCTCTTTTTTAAATAATTCTTCGTAAAGGTTTTAAACGTCTTTTGTTAGGTTTATTGAAAGGTACTTTATAATTTCTTTCTTAGTTGTAAATAACATCTTTTTTAAAATTGTATTTTCCAAATCTTCATATCTGAATTACATGAAAACAATTGACTCATCTTGCTAAACTCTCATATTATTTCACATAATCTGTTTGTAAATTATCTTGGCTTTTCTAACAGACAACCATATAGCCAGTGAATGATTGCACGGAATTGATATGCAGTGGACTGAATAATGCCCTTAGCCAAAGATGTCCACATCCCAATCTGCAAAACCTGTGAGTATGTTACTTTACGTGACAAAATGGACTTTGTAGGTGTGACTAAACCGAGGGTCTTGAGATGGGGAGAGTTTCCTGGATTATCCAGGTGACCCAACATAATCACAAGGGTCCTTTTAAGAGGCAGACAGAAGGGCCGGCCCACTGGTGTAGTGGTTAAGTTTGTGTGCTCCACTTCGGCGGCCCAGGGTTCACGGGCTGGGATCCTGGGTGTGGACCTACACACCGCTCATCAAGCCATGCTATGGCAGCGTCCGATATACAAAATAGAGGAAGACTGGCATGGATTGTCAGGGACAATCTTCCTCAAGTCAAAAAAAAAGAGGAAGGTTGGCAACAGATGTTAGCTTAAGGCCAATCTTCCTCACCAAAAGAAAAAAAGAAGAAGAAGAAGGAGACAGAAGTATCATAGACAATGAAGCCTATGTGATGACAGTAGCAGAGAAAGATGATGTGATGATGGAAACAAAGTTTGGAGTGATGTGCTTGATGATGGAAGAAGGAACCACAAACCAAAGGCAGGTGGCCTTTAGTAGCTGGAAAAGACTGGGCCAGCCCCAGTGGCCTAGTGGTTAAGTTCGGTGCACTCCACTTTGGCGGCCCAGGCCCAGTTCCCGGGCGTGAACCTACACCACTCATCTGTCAGTGGCCATGCTGTGGCAGTGGCTCACATACAAAAAGAGGAAGATTGGCAACAGATATTAGCTTAGGGTGAATCTTCCTCAGCAAAAAAAAAAAAAAAAAAAAAGGAGCTGAAAAAGATAAGAAAACAGACTCTTTCCTAGAGCCTCTAGAAGGAATACAGCCCCACCAACACCTTGATTTTAGCCCCATAAGACTAATTTTGGACCTCCAGAACTATACAGAATAAATTTGCATTGTTTTCAGCCACTAAGTTTGTGATAATTTGTTACAGCAGCAGTAGGAAACTAACGCAGAATGTGTGTAAGATAAATTTTTTGAGATCTGTCTTGTCTGAACTTATCTTAATTCAGCTCTCTCATTAGCAAGTTTGGTGGCTCTAAAATTCTAGGCTGGAGTCTTGTTTCCTTAGAACAAGATAGGGTTTTTTACTCCCTTTACAATCTTTATATCATTTATTTCTTTTTCTTGTCTTACTGCGTTGGCCAGACTCTCCAAATACAAGATGGAATAGAAAGGGTTAGAAACACCCTTCCTGATTTCAAAGAGAATGTTTCTAATACTTCACCACGTAAGTACTCTATTTGCTGTAAATTATTGGTAGATAGTTTTCATCAAGTTAAAGAAATTCCCTTCTTCTCCTAGTTGGCTAAGATTATTTTTAACAGAAATGAATGCTGAAATTTATCAAATGCTTTTTCTGTGCCTATCCAGATACTCATGTAGATTTTCCCTTTAATCTATGACTGTGATGATTTATATTAGTATTTTTTCTTAAGCTGGACCAACTCTGCTTTACTGAGATGAGACCATCTTGGCTCTGCTGCATTCAGCTTGCTAACATTTTAATTAAAACGTTCACATCGATGCATATGAGTGAAACTGGCTGTAAATTCCTATCTTCTGCTGTCCTTGTCTGGTTTGGGTTCAGGGTTAGATAGCCTCACAAATTGAGTTGAAGAGTGTTCCCTGTTCTGCTACTTTGTTTGGTTCTTTTCATTTTAGAAATTAAGCATTTACTTATAACTACAGAAAATACAGATTCAATTCTCTTAAATTCCACACATTCTTACCCACACACTTCCACTGCCTTCATTATCCTTATATGGTTATATCATCATTTTGGGTTCAGTCAATATTCAGAATTATCAGAATTATGTAAACATTATATACTAATGAGCCACATAGTATATTTCAGTTACATATCCTTTCCTGTACAAACTTTTATTTTCCCTGGAGTAAATAAATGGACTCTTTCTGTTTGCTCATTTAGTTTAGTTTTCTATGTGCCAGTCAGTAATTCCTCCTGAAACTGTTGCACAGAACTGTAAATCTCCTCTCAGTTCTCTTAAATATTAGACAACTGATCAGATGCGTGTTTTTCATGGAGAAAACTCTCCTGGAGTTCTCTCGTTCTCTTGCTCCAGACTGGATTGTGCTCTATGCCTGCTCCCTGCTGTTTTGGGGGGATTTCTCTCAACTAACACCCGTCATATTCCTTTTGTCTCTCCTCTGTGTTGGAATCCCTGTGTCCTGGTTTCCATGGTTTCCTCTTTCTTGATTTACTGGCTCATTTTGATGGAGTACATTCTCTCATTTTGAGAAGGGATGCACAGAAGATGAAACTTTTGAGGCCCAACTTGTCTGAGTTTATCTTAATTTTGCTCTCTCATTTGCTACTTGGATGGGTCTAGGATTCTAGATAGGAATCTCATCCCTTCAGAATCTAGAAGGCGGGGCCGGCCGGGTGGCACGGTGGTTAAGTTTGCATGTTCTGCTTCTCGGCGGCCCGGGGTTCACCAGTTCGGATCCCAGGTGCGGACATGGCACCACTTGACATGCCATGCTGTGGTTGGCATCCCAGATATAAAGTAGAGGAAGATGGGCATGGATGTTAGCTCAGGGCCAGGCTTCCTCAGCAAAAAAGAGAGAACTGGCAGTAGTTAGCTCAGGACTAATCTTCCTCAAAAAAAAAAAAAAAGAATCTAAAAGGCATCTTGTCTTCTACTGGCAGTCTTGCCAATGGGAGGACCAACTGTTTTCTGATTCTCAGTGTTTTGTGTGTGAGCTATTTTTCCTCTCGTACTGCTTCTATGATATTCTTTTTGTCTCTGATGTTCTCAAATTTCATAAAGATGTGCTTTGCTGTAGTTTTTCCCCCTCACTGCATTGGATTTCTAGGCCCTACTGATCTGGAAACCACATCTCCAGTTCAGGAAAATTTTTTTATACTATTTCTGTATGTGTGTGTGTGCCTAAGAGAAAGAGAGGAACATTTGCCATATATAAAAGAATATGAGTTATAAGACATAGTAGTAAAACAAACACCTATGAACCCACCGCCCAACTTAGGAAACAGGTTCTTACCAATACCTTCACTTAGGTATATGCTTTTTTCTGATCCCATTCCCCGCCTTCCCATGCTGTCCCCGTGCCCTCACCCTCCACCACCTGCGCAACCACTCTCATGACTTTTTTTCTAATTCACTTGCTTTTCTGGTTTTACTACACGTGCATATGTTGCTAAACCATACCTTGTCTACTTCTGCTTGCTTCTAAACATCATAGAAATGGTGTCACACACAGAAATGGCATTCTTCTGTGGCTTGCATTTCATTCAACATTGTTCCTAACAGTCATGTATGCACATAGCTTAGTTCATTAACTTTTCATTGCAGCATACATACTGTTTTATTATGAAAGATACTATGATCTATTTATCTATTCCCTCAATGATGAACATTATTTCCTTTTTTTTCAATCATGTCTACTTGTGTGATCATTTCTTTCCTTCATCTTCTGTCTTCTCTCTGAAACATCGTAGTCAGTTGTTAGATCTTCTGGTCTGAGCCTTGAATTTTCTTACCTCTTCTCTCCTGTTTTCTGTTTCTTTGTATTTTTCTTTTGCTGTCTCAGAGAATTTCTCAAATTATACTCTAATTCATCTATTGAAATTTCTTGATTTCTGCTATTGTATTTTGAATTTTTAAAAGCTCTTATTCTCTAGATGTTCCTTTTTATAGCTTGCTGTTCTGTTTTTGTAGTTTTCATACATACAAAGTTTAGGATTTTCTTGCAATTTTCTTCTGCTTTCTGCATTCTCTGTTTCCTCCTAGGATGGCTGGTGGATTTTTGTGTTTGTCTTTCATGTTAGAAGCTCCCCTCTGATGTCAAGGGGTACTTAGCTCTCTGCTCTGACCTAAGAGTAAAGGCACAAAAATACTGATTAGAGTCCTGGGTGCATGGGTGGGGCTCATCCACAGGTGGGCTTCACAGTAGGGTCTTCAGGTGGGGACCCAGCTGTTTCATTGAGGAAACACCAAATGTTAGTAGGTCTTTTCTCTTGGCCTAGTCAGTTTCCCCAAATAGGAATCTTCCATTCTTCCTCCCAAAGGGTGTAAGCTTATCTACCATCATTCTGGCTACTGAGCAGGGAAAGTGAGTGGGACGTATACCAGTCACAGATTGACTTTCAATGAATGCCATTTGCAGTATAGTTCCCAATTCTCAACTGTGCCTGGTGTCTCCGAGTCCAGAGCCTCTTAGTTTGAACTTTCCGTCTTCTTCCACTGCGGGGGGAGGGTAGTCATCTGGTTGTGTGGGGTGGGAATGAAGATCTGCAAGTCTCATTGCTCCTCAAACAGCCAAGATGCACCTGCTATTTTCAGCCCCACCCCTCAACCCCATCTTCAGGGTGTTCCAATTGGAGTCCTGCAGCAAGGAAGTCACTTCCTGCTTCTTCTTGTGCACCACCTCCCTTTTAGGGTTAAATTTCAGCTTTCTCTGCTCTTCTAAATCAGTTACCACTGACTTTCCAGCTTCCAAAATTTTCTTGACATCTGTCATATGATCCTGTATTCTCTCCAATTTGCTTTGTCCTTGTGTGTACTTGCTTTTTGGGGTTGTAATTTCTCTACTATCATTTTGAGGCTTTGGGGAGGAGGTGGAAACAAATGCACGTGTTTTCAAAGTCATTACCCTACAACGGAGAGATGGTAGAATGTGGATGAGTACCTGAGGGAGGAGCATCAAAAACCGCAAAAAGTGTGCAGGGCCTCGTGAGAATGTCTGCAGCAGCCTTTAGTTTTCAGAGGCTCCGTAAGCTGGCCGGCTGCCTGGCACAGTGTTCAGATATGTGGCAAGTAGAGAGGAATTCTGTGTGCATGTGTTCAGACCACTGTACCCTTTTCCAATGAGGAGCAGAGGAAGGAACTGTTGAACTGGGGAAAGAGAATCCGGCTCAGCTGGAACAAGCTAAGTCTACTGGAAAAGCATTGATGGCCACGATCCAGGTGCATCTCACCCACCCCATTCTCCTATTAGGAGAGTTAATTCCGGGGGAGGCAACGTTGGGTGCTATCGAGGAACAGCCCAGGACAGCAGAGTTCAGTCCCTGCTCAGACTCCAGGAGTCGATGTATGTACGACTCCAATGCCTGAGGCTGAGTTCCTGGAGTGGGGAAAATAGCAGATTTTTCATCCCCAGTCAGAGGGCCCCCTAAAAGGCCAGGACTTGATTAACAACAACACCGGCTGCCTTGCTTCCAGTGTGAACCAGATAGGCACAAACAGGAGAGCTCTCCTGTGTCTGAAACAGGATGCTATCTTGCCTGTTGCATCCAGCGAACCAAAGTCGGATGGGGCAGGTTCTGAAGGAGGACAGTGCAGCTGCGACCTGTGCAGCCAGGGCTCGGTGACCTGGGGTAGGGGCATTGTCTCAGAGATAGCCCCAGCCGCCCCATCTAGAAGGGGAGCTGAGCAATCCCCCTGCAATTTCTGAGGGGCAGATCCCAGGACTTGGTGTGAGTGCTGACAAGAGATTTTCACATATTGAGGTATATGGGGTAACTATTCGGGTTCAAAACTGATTTGGCTTGAACCGAAAAGCCAGACTTATGGCCTATCACACTTACATTGTACATCTGCTTAACCATCAAAGTAAAGAATGCTCTTGTAGGGAGGAAGACTTTTCCTCTATCCAATGTGGGTTCGTCTGGCTGGAGAACGAATTAAATTCACATGAGACAGAATAGCAAGAGAAAATTAAACAAAGCTTTATGAGGAACCATGGCCCGGGGCCTTTCTTCCCGAAGGAAGAAAGGGCACCGAAGAAGTGGGGTGCACAGAGTGGTTATATACCCCCAAACAGGATATTTCACATATGATTGAAATGTCCCTCCCACAATAGTCACAAGATTGTCCTGTCAGCACAGCGCTTGATGGGCACAGCAGGTAGTGGTCTGCTGTCTCGGTGGGCGTAGCAGGAGGCAAGTCTATTGTCTGGAGCTGGGCGGTCACAGGTGAGCGCAGCAATCAGTTCCTAGCGGCCTAAGGAAAGATGCTTAATCCTTAAAGAAATGCCAACGTTGGGAAGGGGAGGGAAGTTAGTTGCAGGAGGTTACCAGACAAGCACAATAAAATGCAGATTTAAGTCCTTGCCTTTGGCATTGATTAAGAGTTTCTAGAGAGAAGGTCATCTCTCTTCTTCTTCCTGGTACAGAGAGGGAGGCACCTTTTATAGATAGAGATTTACCTTGCAAATGTAAATGTGTCCCAACAAAGGGCAAGTTCCATTCCTCAGAGCCTCCTTCCCTGTCCCAGTTTATCAAAAGCAATCAGCCTCAAACAATCCCGATGCCAAAGAGACATATCTTGGGGTGGCCTATTTCAGGTCCCCACACTCTCTTCTGGGGCCAGCCCTGAGGCCAAGTGGTTAAGTTCACCCATTCCACTGTGATGGCCCAGGGTTTCACCAGTTCGGATCCTGGGCACGGACATGGCACCACTCATCAGGCCATGCTGAGGCAGTATCCCACATGCCACAACTAGAAGGGCCCACACTAAAGTATACAACTGTGTACTGGGGGGATTTGGAGAGAAAAAGCAGGGGGGAAAAAAGAATGCTCTCTCTTAAGGTAAGAATGCATACTTCTTCTCCCAGCCCTGTTGGTAACGCCCAGATTAGTCCCCTCTCTCGACATCAGGGTCGTGTTGACCTGCTAATTTGCAACTGAATACCACTTTGAAACTTTGATGAAAATGTATCCTGGGTGTGTTTAATGTACGTTCTTTGTTCTAAAAAGACATAAGACTGTACTGAAAACCAAGCTTCTCTAGAACGCTTTCTAAAGCCTTCTTGGGTTATAATCCTCACTCTGGCTCAAGTAAAACTCACCCTATTTCTCTTATCTATAGAATGGTTATTGGTTATTTTGCGTGACAGAGCTCAACTTTTCTTCTGATTGTGGGCACCCTGCAGTCATCCTGAGAAGCCAAGATACCTGAGAAGGGTGGGAAAATGACAAAAGGGCCTGGAAGAATAGCTGCTGCCCTGATAAGTGTGCTCTGGAATGTTCTCCAACACCGCCAAGCAATTCTTCAGTTCTCAGTGGACGCTGACTGGGCGTCCTACAATTGAACTCAATTCTGAGACTATCGACCAAGACAGAGCATCAGATCCCACAGGTTCAGGGCTCAGTCCCACATGATTGCCCCTTCACACACCACTAGTTAAGTCCAGGTTGTCACCCGTGCTTTTGATTGGCTATAAATTGGATGTTCCTACGACCTTCTCCTTGGGTTCCGTTATTTGTTAGAACAGCTCACAAAGCTCAGGGAAACATTTACTTACATTTACCACTTTATTTTAAAGAATATTGCAAAGGAGACAGATGCACAGACAGATGAGGAGGTACATAGGGCAAAGTCCGGAAGGGTCCCGAACTCAGGAGCTTCTGTTCCCGTGGATCCAGGGTGCACCACCCTTCCGCCGTGTGGACGTGTTCACCAACCCAGAAGCTCATCAAATCTCCTTGTTCAAGAATTTTTTTTTTTTAAAGATTAGCACCAGAGCTAACAACTGTTGCCAATCTTCTTTTTTTTCTTTTCCTGCTTTTTTCTCCCCAAATCCCCCCAGTACATAGTTGTGTATTTTTAGTTGTAGGGCCTTCTAGTTGTGCCATGTGGGACGCTGCCTCAACATGTGGTGCCATGTCCGTGCCCAGGATCCAAACCAGCAGAAACCCTGGGCCGCGGGAAGCGCAGCGCGAGAACTTAACCACTCAGCCACAGGGCTGGGCCCCTTTTTTTTTTTGAGGAAGATTAGCCCTGAGCTAACATCTGCTGCCAATCTTCCTCTTTTTTCTGAGGAAGACTGGCCCTGAGCTAACATCCATGCTCATCTTCCTCTACTTTATACATGAGACGCCTGCCACAGCATGGCTTGCCAAACGGTGCCATGTCCGCTCCCGGGATCCAAACCAGTGAACCCCAGGCCACCAAAGAGGAACCTGCAAACTTAGCTGCTGTGCCACCAGGCCGGCCCAAGAATTTTTATAGAACTTAATCTGAGCTCCCAACTTTCCTTAGATGTGTGAGTGGGGCTCAAAATTCCAATCCTGTAATCACTTGGTCTTTCTCGTGACCTGCCCCGTCCTGAGGCTGTGTAGGGGTCCCACCCTAAGTCACCTTATTAGCCTAAACTCATGTGTGTTGGAAAGGGCTTGTTATGAATAACAAAAGATCCTCCTATTGATGAGGATTTTAGGCTGGTTACTTTTAAAACTACAGATGAGCAGCAGGCTCCGAGGACTGGAATTTTGCTTGCCCTTTTGAGAGACATTTGCATTTGTGAAGGAAGGGGGGGATGAGCTTGTAGGGACCTGAAATTGGCCACCCCAAGGTATGACTCTTTGGCATCGGGATTGTTTTGGGCTGATTGCTTTTGATAAACTGGGACAGGAAAGGAGGCTCTGGGGAATGGAACTTGCCCTTGTTGGGACACATTTACATTTGTAAGGTAAATCTCTATCTGTAAAAGGTGCCTCCCTCTCTGTACCAGGAAGAAGAAGAGAGATGACCTTATCCCTAGAAACTCTTAATGGGGAAGGCAAGAACTTAAGTTGGTTGCTGTCTGGCAATCTCATGTAACTGATTTAGGGTGGTGGCTTCTGACCTTTACTTAATCCGATTTGATTCTTGTCTAAAAGTCATGGGATCACCCAACGACCAGACCCCACCTGCACTGATACCATTTTAACTTTTTTTCATGTTCTTTCCTTTGTCTTCGTAAAGAGATGACTCACATACCTATGCCTTAAATTTAGCCCTAACCCTCAACTCGGGGCAGCAGCAGGAGCTCTGACTGCCCGTGGGTCCTGTCCCCACGCACCAGCTCTGCCTGCCCGTGGGTCCTGTCCCCATGCCAGCGGGGGCAGCAGCAGCGGCCCTGCCTGCCCATGGGCCCTGTCCCCATGCTATTCTATTCTCTAAATAAAAGAGCACTACTGCCAGATCTTGAGAGTCCAAGAAATCTTTCTTTCGACTCCTCGGCTCACGACCCCGCATCACTATCACTTAGGAAATGAGAAGGGTTTTAGGAGTTATGCGCCAGGAACCGGGGATGGAGACCAAATATATTTCTTGTAATACCAAACATGCTGACACCACATCCTCAGTGATAGCTGCTTCTGCTGTCTATGGGGTGGTGTTACTCACATTAGTGAGGAAATTATTCTCCACATGGCTCCTTTTCCCTCCGAGTTGAGTAAGGGAGGCGAGAAGGAAAGGCTCAGCAGCAGACAAAGTTGGTACTTTGCCCAAAGTCCCTAGGATCCCTGGCCTGGTTGTTATGCACGCTAGCTCTCCACGTAATTTCACTCCCAGCAGCCTGCACCTGCATCTCTTGGTGGAGAGCCTGGCAATTTATGTGCCCCTAGGGCCGGCCCTAAGCAAATGACTGACAAACTTGGGGATCTAGTCCTTTGTTCTCCCCTCCCTGATGGGGGCAATTTTAAGGTGCCTCCAGAGTTCCCATGAGGGACTGAACCAGAGCCAGCCTCCTTGGGATTGTGCTTGCTGTTCTGTCTTTGCTCAGCCTCCTTTCTTTCCAGGTCCCACTTCCCCACTCACCCCCCAACAGTTTTTTCTGGGAATACTTCTTAAAGGGAAGAGGTTCGAGGCTGCTTCTGGAAGCTCAACCCAAGCCTCATATTTCAGAGACCTTCCCAGATCTTTGCTACTAAAAATGGAAAGACTGGGCAGCCCTTTGTTTACAAAGCACAATAAGGATGCTGTAGGTGTGAAAACGTAGACCCTGAGATGAGGAAAGAGTGGAAACTTAAGTTGTTTTGTCAAATTAAAGGGAGAGAATTGGGGTTCTGAAGGGAACCTGATAAGAAGGGGAGGAAGGTGGGCATTTGAGGTGGAGAAGGGGCTGAGCAGCACAGCAGTATGAAACCTCTCTGTGCTCCAAGCCCTCGGTAAGGACTGCTGCGCACACATACACTGCACTGCGTGGGTGTGATGTTTGGGACAAGGGGAACCAAATGAAAAGGCTGCTTGGGACGCGATGCTGCAGTGCAGACCAGAAGAGCAGGATGACAAGGCCGGATGAGACTGAAACGGAGCTCATTCAGTGGAAGCAGTAACTCTGAGCCAGAGAAGGCTAAGGAAAACGTAATCCACCATGCATGCACCACTCACACACACACACACACACACGCACACACCCCAATCCACCAAGAGGTGGAAAGGGATAAAATACCTCCTCCTCTGAGATCTGAATTATGCATGAAATGACGAACTTGAAATAAGTGAAGGATAAATTCTAAAATCATCCCAAGAATATCCAAACGCATTTACAACATCGGAAGAGCATTTCTCAATTAAAATCCGTAAGTTGACTCCCACAGCAAACAGGAGTTCATGGAAGGTGGGGGATACAATTAGAAAGGACAAGCTAAGTCAATGTCATCCAAACCCACAACTGGGGTCTCAGAACATGGCATCACCTCCATTATGACCCGAGTGCTTTCCCTGCTTCCCCAAGCCCATGGCAGAGCCAGGGCTGCCCTGGGACTTCCTCCCTCTGCCCTGCTCACCCAGGGCCTCAGCAGTCTGTGCTGATGCCCTGCCCCTTCCCTGCCTCCCTCTCCTCCGCCCTGCTGCCAGCCTCCTCTCCCTGTGTGCCAGGGTCTTAGCAGTGGGTGCTCCAGGGTGAATGAGGTCTAATGTCATCAGGGAGTTGGGGACCTGCCTCTGAATTCACTCCCATCTTTGACTTTTTCTCCTTTCAATTCTTCATTCCACAAACATTTATTCACCACATGCTGCTCACCAGTAACTGACACCTTTGTTCTGTCTCCCTCCCTGCTCCTGTTTCTTTTTCTCCCTCTCCCTGACTCCATTCCTGCCTCTTTCCTCTTGACCCTTCTCCCTGTCCTTTTCTCTATCCCTTCTCCCAGTCCTGGTCTCTTTGAATTAAATTGGCCTAGGTCTTTGAAGACAGATGATGCAGCAAATTTGACGGTGCCCACAGTAACTGACGTGCGGCAAAGCAGTTAGCTAACAAGTCTATTTTTTTTCTATTAGGAATAACTGAGTAATGCACATCATTTTCAATCTTTATCTACATCTCTGATTGATTCCTTCACGAGAGCTCCCTATGTATAGTATTTTTAGGTTAAAGGGTACAGACATTTTTAAGGCTCTGATATATTTGGAAAATTGTTTTTTCAGCAATTTGGCACATGTAACTGGACTTACTTTAAGTTCATACCAACTCAGATTAAAGATGGGGTCACATGTTTTTCCAGGGTTCCTGAAGACATTCACATTCTGGAATGTCTCTGCAGATTGATTGGTTTGTAGAGGACAGCCTATTCCCCTTGCTGCACGCTTAGATATTCATTTGTCTGTTGATTTGTTCAACACACACCTATATCAAGCGTAATCCGAGTGCTAGTAATGACCTTGAACTAGACTCTGGTGATGTAGAGCCTTGCCGAAATCACAGGTGACTCCTTCCTTCAGACTGAGCTCAATTTTGGCATTTAGTATTTTAAAAATCAACAATAAGGTAAGAATTTTCTCACAAGACAGCATGTGATCAAAGATCATTTTATTCCCACCCATTTATTCCCAACCCAGACAAAGAAAACAACTTTCAGCTCTCACCCACACTGTCTTCAGTCTCTGCTGTCAAGACTTCTCCTTTTTAAACACATAGACAGCTTTGGATGTCCTACAATTTTTAATCACTGCTTGCTATAGACTGAATGTTTGTGCCCCTCCCCCTCCAAATTCACATGTTGAAACCTAATCCCCAGTGTGATGGCATTTGGAGATGGGGGTCTTTGCAAGGTGATTAGGTCAGAATGGTGGAGCCCTCATGAATGAGAATAGTGCCCTTATAAAAGAAACCCCAGGGGCCGGCCCAGTGGCACGGCAGTTAAGTGCACACATTCCGCTCCAGCGGCCCAGGGTTTGCCAGTTCAGATCCTGGGTGCGGACATGGCACCACTTGGCACACCATGCTGTGGTAGGCATCCCATATATAAAGTAGAGGAAGATGGGCATGGATGTTAGCTCAGGGCCTGTTAGGTCAGGGCCAGTCTTCCTCAACAAAAAGAGGAGGATTGGCAGCAGTTAGCTCAGGGCTGGTCTTCCTCAAAAAAATAAAAAGGAGACTCCCCCACATGTTCCCTCACCCCTTCCGCCATGCGAGGTCACATTGAAAAGAACGTCGTCTTCTATGAACCAAGAAGCTGGCTCTCATCAGAAACGAAATCGGCCAGTACCTTGACTTTGGACTTTTCAGCCCCCAGAACTGTGAGAAATAAATGTATGTTGTCTATATGCCACCTAGTCTATGGTAATTTGTTATGGCAGCCCAAACAGGCTAAGACACTGCTTCAAAAGAGGGAGGTGTTTCGACCCCTTTTATTGCCTTCTCTAGGACAGAATTCATGGGCCGTGGTGCCTGTCCATATTCTTTTCCCTCGTTTGAGATAGGTTCAATGGGCTAGTCTCTCTCTGTTATCCAACAGGTACGTGAAAATACCAAGCATTATATGTTCCACTTGTTGCAATATATGCTCATAGGTCTTGGTGTAACTTGCTTACTAATCACAATTTTTAGCTATTAGTAAGTGCCAAGGGGCTTTTTTAGGTCCCCAAAGAGGAATTTGACCATAGGTCTCCCAGAACATTTAGGTGCACTTAGAAACTCAGAATGCTTGTTAATCTGATAATCACAATACAGTATGATAAAGGCTTTTCTGAAGCTGTACTATAGGGGAGGTAGGATTTGAGGTGCAACCCAGAGGAGAAGTCCATAACACTACAAGCAAGGGCGAGAGACTTTATTAACTCTGTATTAGTCAGCTACTGCTGCATAACAAACACTGCAATAATATCAGTGTCAAACAACAATACATATTTGTAAATTTCTTACTCAGGTGACTGGAGGTTTGCTAGGCATTGGCCTTAACCTTACCTGGTCTTAGATGGGCTTGGCTCTAGGCCATGGATTTTGTTCAAGTCTGTTCCATGCATTATGGACCTCCTTGCCCTACTGGCTATCTGGTTATCATGGCCAAAGACAGGGATGCAAGAGACCAAGACCAACATGCAAGCACATTTTAAGCCTCTGTTCACATCACGTGTCCTAATATCCTCTTGGCCAAAGTAGGGCATGTGGCAAAGCCCAAAGTCAAGGTACAAGGAAGTACATTCCTCCCATGGAGGTGTAGTGAGAAGCAGTGAATATTTGTTGAAAACCCATCTAATCTACTGCAAGATGGATCGTGGAGAACGAAAGGATGTTGTTCTAGGGAGAAGTGGGAGGAATGAGTGTTCTATAGAGAAGCACCACATCAGGAGAGGCAGGGAGACGCAAGGACGTACAGCACATTTAGGGAATTCTCGGTGGTTTGAAGGACAAAAGCCCAGGACACTTGAGAGAGATGTTGAGTGTGTGTAGGAGCATGAGTCCAGAATATGTGAACAACTGGCAATTCCTTTTTCAAAACTATTTTCT
Source organism: Equus caballus (assembly GCF_041296265.1). Taxonomy (NCBI): domain Eukaryota; kingdom Metazoa; phylum Chordata; class Mammalia; order Perissodactyla; family Equidae; genus Equus; species Equus caballus. Next base: position 32,423,872 of record NC_091705.1, on the reverse strand, counting down.
TCTGATAATGCATATTATTGAAAGAATGGCACAAAATGGTAAATATGAAAGATGCACTGCCTGTCAGCAGAAATAACCACCCTTCACACTTTGATCAATAGCCCTCCAGATTATATACAATGTAACATAACTAGAATCATGTACTCTGTTATGTTTAACCAGCTTTTATACATCAGCTCAAAACATAAAGCCATCACATTCTTTTTAATGGCTACATTGTATTTTATTGTATGGCTGTGGCATTATTTATTCAATCTCTTAATTTTCACCACTAGAAATAATATTCTGAAGAATATCATTTCAAATATATATTAGCCTACTGGTCTAGTTTTTTGTCTAAGCATGAATTGCTAGAAGTACTACAGTTTGTTCAGATTCATACTCACTTAACTTTTCATACGTATTGTCAAATTGCCTGTCAGAATGGTCATATCAATAGGCATTCCTACCAGTGGTGTCTGAAAGGAGCTTTTCCTTACACACCTGACATCGCTGGGTATTTTACACATTGCTAATATTAACAATTTTATCTCATTGCTATTATAGTGGAGCAATGACTTTTTTATTTTTTTGTGAAAAAAAATTTTTGAACTAGAGTTCGTCCAGCAGAGCTGGGAAAGATAGAAGAGGAATTAATAAATTAGAAAGCAAAAAAATAAGTACACAATAAATAAAACTAAGAACTGGGTCTTTAAAAAAGAAGAGGGAAAAAAAGAAGAGAAAAAACTGCTATCACGCACGACCGAAAAAACAAGAGATAAAACACAAAAAAACACAATGCCAGGTATAAGGAACAAGGTCTTTACTTCCGTATATGAAGAACTTAAAATTTTTAGACAATTCTATATTAAAGTTTATGTTAATATATCTGAAAATTCACCTGAAATGAATGGTTTTCCTTGAAAATATAGGTTCCTAAAATTGATTCTAAAGAACCTGTATACCAGAATATACCAAAATCCACTGATAAAATGTAAAAGGTTGTAAATAATCTACACCCCCAAACAACAGCATCCCAGATGGTTTTTTTAATCAATTTATTTATTTACTTATTTACTATTATTATTTTTTTAAGATTTTGTTTTTCCTTTTTCTCCCCAAAGCCCCCTGGTACATAGTTGTATATTTTTAGTTGTGGGTCCTTCTGGTTGTGGCATGTGGGATGCCACCTCAGCAGGGCCTGATAAGCAGTGCCATGTCTGCGCCCAGGATTCAAACCGGCAAAACCCTGGGCTGCCGCTGCGGAGCACACGAATTTAACCACTTGGCCAGGGGGCCGCCACCCCAGATGGTTTTACAAATAAGTTTTAGAAAATCTTATTGTAAAAATACCATTTCTATGTTATTTAAAATAGATATTTAAACTAGCATAGGAAAATATGTAATTTATAATACAATGCATTTTATAATACAAAAGTCTAACTAGGCACTTAAAGATATGAAACTCTTAAATAAAATATTGAGTTATACCCAGCCATGTATTAAAAGAATTGTACCTCATGATCAAGTAGTGTTTATTCTAGGAAGAATGATTGGTTCAACATTAAGAAATCTGTGCTGAATCAAGCATTCTGTAATGCATCAGATGGTGAAAGGAAAAGAGCATATGGTCATCTCAATATACGCCAAAAATATATGCATTAAAGTATGACATCCATTTCAGATAGTGATGATAACACAACAATGACGATAAATACATTAATAAGCAAAGAACAGAGGGCCAAGGATACTTTTTTAAAATCAAAAGCCACAAGGAGCAAACTTAATGGTAAAACATTAAATATTGGAAGTGTTTCCATTAAAAGAGAAGCTCATTATTATTGCTGTTAATCAAAATGTTTCCAAAGTCTGAGAATAATGCCACCAGTTAAGAAAAAGAAATAAAAGGGATAGATATTAAAAGAAACAGCAAATTACTTTTATTTCAAGACTGTATTCTTTTCTTCCTAGAAAATCCATGAAAACCAACTGAAAAATATTGAAATTAATGAAATGTCAATAAAGTGGTTCAATATAAGAACTACATAGACAAATCTGTGACTTTCTTACTCACTAACAAAAACCAGCTAGTAAATATAATGAAAAAAGATTCATTCACAATTGAAACAATAACTGTGAAATACCTGTATATAACTATGACCAAAATTATATGACTTATAGGAAGGAAATGAGAAAACATTCCTAAAGAGAAAAAAAGAAAACTAAAAAAGTTGGAGAGACATACCGCATTTCAAGTATAAAGATGTCAGTTTTCCCTGAATTATTTTATGAGTTTAATACAGCTTGAGTGAAAATCCCTATGGGATTATTTTTGAAACTTGAAAGATTGATTCTAAAGTTGTCTGGAAGAATGCATGCATGGAAACAGCCAAGAAATTTTGGATGGACTCATAGCCACATAGAATAAAGACTACATTTCCCACCCTCCCTTGTAGCCAGGTATGTTCACGTGACTAAGTTTTGACCAGTGAAAGTGTTTTTTGCTGCATCCAGAAACCTTTAAGAGACAACTTACAGGCATCGTTTACAGTTCTCTAAGTCCTTTCTCTGTCCTGCTGCTTGGGACGTAAGGTCTGAGAATGAGGATGTATCGGCTGGACTGTGAGGATGAAGATCACATTCTAGTAGTGGCAGAGCAGAACGCTGGAAGGAGCCTGCGTTTCAAAGGTTTTCATGAAGAGAGAAATCACATCAGCTCCATATTGCCTACACCTGGACATGAACATGAGCAAGAAATGATCTATCTTATTTTAAGCCACTGTTATTTTGGGCTTTCTTCACTCACAGTGAATCTAATTCTATTAGAACAAACTTTCATATTTTCCCTATGCATATATAATTATATTCAGAGCTATATAAACACGTAGAAGTTTTATATAGGTTTTTGACATTGTTTAGAGGAAGAAAAAACTTTCTTCATCTGTTTTCCTCAGCCAATACAACCTTATGAAATTTTATCTATGTCAATCAGTATAGTTCTAATTCATATTCTTTGATGGCTTCAAAAAAAGTACCAAAATTTATTCCCCCATCCTCTTATTATTGGGCATTTGTCTTGTTTCCAGTTTTTCTCTCACTATTAACAATAAAGCAATAAACATAGGTTCTTGTATTCTGGTGCTGTTATTTCTAAGGCATAGAATCCTAGGAGTAAGCTAGCTAGATGAAAGATGTGTGTATTTTAAATTTTAATAGATGCTACTAGATTGCTTTCCAGATAGCCTGCAACACTTACATTTCCCTCAGCAATGTACCAGAGCACCATTTCTCCACATCCCCACTAGCAATAACTCCTTTTTATTTTTTAGTGGCCTAGTGGATGCAAAATGTTACCTCAATTGGCTTTTCCCAGACTCTTAATCAATATCTGGTAATATAAGACTCCTATCTCTTCTTTTCGTAGTTTTCAGGCATTTGTTCTTTCATACAGCAAGATCACTTTATCCAATTCAAACAAAACCCTATGGGATTCAAAATGGAATTACAATAAATTGATACATAAATTTTGAGAAAATTAAAATTTTTGTATTAAGCCTTGCCATCCAAGAACATGGCAAGCTCTTATTGGTTTAGTTCTTCTATTTCTTTCAATAAACTTTATAGTATAGTTTTTCATTTAGCTTTTCCTATGTCTTAGTCCTTAAATTTATTCTTAAATATTCTATAGTTTTTGGAGCTGTTGTAAATAGAACATTTTCCCATTTCCATTTCTAGATATTTATTGGTAAAATGGAGAAATGCTATGGATTTTTTTGTATATTTATCTTATAACAAGACACCTTAGCAAATTATCTTTTTCGTGTAATCTTTTCTTACTGAAACCTCTTGTATTTTCTTATTAAACAATAACGTCAGAAAAAAGAGATAGTTTTAGCCCTTTATTTCCAATGCTTATGTTAGTTATTTCATTTTCTTTTTTGGCATTTTCTGGAACCTCCAAGACCATGATAAATAATAACGGGCCAAGTTTCATGGTTTTTATATTCCTCTCCTTTAATTGCTACTGTTCCTCTTCTTCTACCCTTGGTTGGACCTCTTCATATCTTGCTTGAGGGCAAGAATAATGTCTGATTTTCCCAACTCTTTTCCCAGCACCTAGAACAGGGCTGAGCACATACTATTAAAATGAAATATATATATATATTTCAAAATGGAGGAGGTGGCCAAATGTTGAGTTCACTAAGGTCAAATAAGATAAGAATTCAAAATGCATCTTGGGTTTAACAGAAGGTCATTGATGAACTTAGTGATAGTATTTTAGTGGTGGGGGCAGAAGCCACAGGACAGAAATTTTGGGAATAAGGCACTCCAGTCCTGAGGGAAATTTTTGTGCAAACATTTGGGAGCCTGGGCTCCATTAGTGCTTATGGGACACTGAAAACATTTCAGGATGGTGGAGCTTGTGGTACATATGGAGAGCTGAGAGATGAGCAAGAGCCATGCTAACTAAAGTCTTTGCTTCAGCTTTGAGGCCATGGGTACGTAGGGAAGAACTTTAAAGAATCACACCCTTAGCATTGCTTTTCAGAAAGACCACTCTTTCTAAAGAAAACAGAGTACTACTTCCTGAATTCACCCATTTGTCTCCAATCTTGCTTGTATTGCCTTTCCTTGGATCACCCTGCCCACCCCTCCCCACATGTGGATTGCTGCAACAACTTTATAGTCTGTTTCCATCCATTCTTGTCTCTCTTCCAATCTGTTCTTCACACCAGTTTCCAAGGTAATCCCTTGGTTTTGTCTTTTGTTTTTCACAGTAATCTTTTCTAGATTACAAATCTAATCATGCCATTCTTCTACTTAAGATACATTATTGGGAGTCAATAAAGCACCACCCTGGAGCCTATGGAATCCAGCCTTCCCAGGTGAGATCCTGAGGGCATCAACAACCATCCTTTGGTTGGTAGAAACTTTATCTGGGGAATGACCTATTCTTGGGGCTCCTAGGGAGAAAGTCAGTTTCTGTTTTAGGGAAACAGAGCCTAATGAGGATTCAGTGACCATCTTTGAGGTTTTGGGGTGCAGATTTCCTTATAAGTGTTTATTCTCACACCCTGGAGCCAGTCCAAATGGTGCCAAAAGCTGGTGATGGGGCTTATTCCCCTCCTCTGCTGAATGTTCCCTACAGGAGGTCGTGATGCCCTTATGACCGCTGGGATTCAGAGGATACGTTCTCTGGAAGCAGTTTGGTCTATAGATCTGTGTCTGAAGAGAGAACCAGGAAGATTTGGATAGGGTTTGGGGAAGAGTTCTTCTTGGAAGACTTCACATTCAAACCACTTCAAGGCTGGATTCAGCAACAATAATGGTGACAATGACATGGCAGGATGATTTTCCTTCCATATCTTCCCCTCTTCTTCTCAAAGCCTGGCACCTCCTGAGACCAGGATAGTAGACGTCTTGAGACTTGCTCAGATTCTGAATATATTTTGAAGATAGTGATGATGAGATTTGCTGACAAATTGAGTGTAGGATGAGAGAAAAAGAGATGAATCAAGAATGACTCCAAGATTTTTAGCCTGAGCCACTGGAGGCTTGGAGTTGCTATTTACTGACATGGAAAAAGCTATAGGATGAGCGAATTTTGCAGAGGTCTAGAATTTAATGTTGGACATATTATATTTGAGATGCTATTAGATTTATAAAGGAAGATATCAAGCAGGTAGTGGGATATATAAGCCAAGAATCCTTGGGGAGAAGCCTGAGTTAGAGGTGTAAATTTGGGAGTGTTTGAGGTCACCAGGAAGTAAGTGGAGATAAAGAAGAGGATCAAGGACTGAGCCTGGAGAACTCTGACATTTAGATAGAGAGAGGAGGAAGAACCAACAGAGAAGACTAAGAAATAGCAGTCATTGAAAACTAGAAGAATGCAATGTTAACGGAAGCTAAGCACAGAAAGTGTTTCCAGGAGCAGAGAATCATCAACTATGGCAAATGCTGCATATAGATTGTATTAGTCCCATTAGAACTAGGTGTAATAGAGACATCCCCATATCTCAGTGGCATAGGCAATGTAAGTTTATTTCTCACTCATGTAAAGTATATTCAGCAGCAGAGGGGAAGGCTAAAAGGAAGGGAGAAGCTGTTCTCTGCTCTATGATGGTAATCAGGGTCCCATGTCAACACAGGCAGAGTCATCTTCAACTTTGTGGCTTCTAAGGTCACTTAGGGTGTCACTGTCCTCCCAGTAAATGGGAATGGGAAACGAAGATGATGCATGGGAAGTGTATTGGTAAGAGTCTGGCAAGTAGATGCTTGGGTAATTTGAGAAAGATTTAACAAAGAGACTATCTATAGGGATGTCAGCAGGGGAAGGAAAACCATCAAAGGATTGCCATAACCCTGAAATGGTTGGTAGCAGGAGCTGTTACCACCCCAGGTCTGAAGAGACAAGAGAAAGTAATGGTTAGTGGAATTGGGAGAGAGAAAGAACTATGTGGATAGAGATTCCAGACTGAGGCTTTGGTAAAGGAAAACAGATAACACAAAACAACCCCACAGGGAGGGAGCCAGGGGAACAAATACCCTGACCTCACTCTCCTTCCTCCCTCCTGCAGGTACCTCCCATTGACTCAACCCAACCGGAAACCGGAGGGCTCATTGATAAAGTCCCTAGTGGTTAGGCTTCCGAGACATAGAGCAGGGTAGAGAAAGATGAAGAGTGGACCTGGAGGAACATATATCCAGCATAGGACGTTTCTGTGAGTCAGGCTTGAAAGATACATACATCCCTTGCACCCACATTCCATTGGCCAGAACCCAGTCATATAGCCTCATCTAACTACAACTAAGTTTGGGAAATATGGTCCAGTTAGTATCCAGGAGGAAGAAGAGAGAGATTTGGTAAACAGCTAACCCTTCTCTACCTCATGGTCAAGAAAGATAGCTGAGAATTGACCGTTGGATTTAGCTATAAGGAGGCAATTGTTGATCATGATAATCCAGTTTTGGTAGAGTGGTGAGTGTGAAAGACTGATTGGAGTGGATTCAAGAGAAAATGGGAGGAGAAGAATTGGAGACAGCAATTGTTAACAATAACTTCTTTCAATAAGTTTTGCTGAAAAGGGAAGCAAAGCAATACGGAAGTAGCTGGAAGCGTTGTGAGATCAAGAAGGTTTGCTTTGTTTTTTACGATGAAGAAATAAAAGTATATTTTTTATGCTGATGGGAATATTCCAGTAGAGAGAAAAAACTGATGATACAGGAAAGAGAAGGAAAATTGCTGGAGCGATGTCCTTGAGTAAGCAGGGAAGGATGGCATCTAGTGATAAGCAAAAGGCTGGCCTTGGACAAGAACACAGGCGGTTCATCTACACTAACAGTGAAGAAAGCAGAATGTACGGACAGCGTCCTGGTAGGGAGTAAATGTGGCAGGGGAAGCTTGTTGAAGTTCTTTTCCAATCATTTGTATTTTCTCAGTAAAATAAGAAGATAAATTAGCCTCTGAGAGTGAGTCTGGAAGAGGAATTGTTGAGGGTTTGAGCAGAAATGAGACAGCACGACACAGTTACCTAAAAGAATGTGAGAATGATACCCAGAAGTTAATGTTCCCAGTGGAGATGGTCTGAGATATTCTACTCTGAGTCCACCTCCAGGCAAAAGCCTCTGGCCCTGCTTTGTAGATCTCTCCTTGCCCTAATCCATCAGAACTGGATAATAGTAATAGCACTTTTTGAGCACTTACAAGGTCCAAGTGCTGCTCCAGACAATTCATGTGTATTTAGTCAAAATAACTCTATGAAGTAGGTACTACTATTGTCAACCCCATTGTATAATGAGAAAACTGAGGCACAAGGTGAGTAATATAGTAGGTGCTCAATCTGAATTCATACTCAGGCAGTCCTGCTCCAGGATACATGCTCTTGACTTCTAAGTATATATACATATGTATACTTCTATACATACTAGAAGTGTCAGAGAGCGATAAACATGACAGGGGACTGGGCTTGGGAGGAGTAAATGAAACTTAAAAGGTCAAGGGGCTGTGGCCAGGTAGGTGGGGATAAGATGTTGTTCTTAGGAGAAGGTTGGTGGGGACTTGCTGCTGAGAGAGGGGTGGCCACGTGGTGACCCAGAAAGCCTGGGAACAAAAGGCAGAGCCAATATCAGGAGCACGGGGGCAAGTGAAATAGGCTGGCGGAGACCCCCATGTCTTCCCCATCCTGTGTAGGCTCTGCGTCAGTCAACATGAATGCTTGATTTAATCTTTTTAAAGATTTTATTTTTCCTTTTTCTCCCCAAAACCCCCCGGTACATAGTCATGTACTTTTAGTTGTGGGTCCTCCTAGTTGTGGCATGTGGGATGCCGCCTCAGCATGGCTTGATGAGTGGTGCCACGTCTGCGCCCAGGATCCGAACTGGCAAAACCCCGGGAGGCCAAAGCGGAGCACGGGAACTTAACCACTGGGCCACGGGGCCGGCCCCATGCTTGATTTAATCTTGATTTAACATTCCCTTGATTTCTGTGTGTGTTTCACTGGCTAAAAGAACCTGTTCTGTTTCCATGATGGGGGGCATGGTGCTGTGTTGGTAGCAATAATGATGATGATGATATGGTAAAACAGCTCCCAATCAATGAACACCTCATCAATGAACAATGAACTTCATGAAGAACTTTATCGATGAAAAAATTCTTCCATGAGTGAAGGACCAAGCATTTTACTTACATTATATCATTGAATACTTATAATACCCCTGTGAGGTACACACCATTATTCCCATTTTCAGATGAGGAAAGCGAGGCTCAGAGAGGTTGTATCACATGTCCAAGGTCACATAGGTAATAAGTGGTGGAGCCAAGGCTTGAGCCCTAGCTTGTTAGAGTTGGAAGCCTGAGCTGGCTACCCTCTTCCAGCTGCCTCCCTATTTTGGGATAAAGCACCCAGGGTTCTAAGGAACCCTAGAGGGCCCCAAGGGCCTCTGGGGCAGGGGCCCTGGGTGAGAGGGACTCCCTTTAATGAAGGCAATTGAGAAACAATCCTCCTCTTTATTTGCGTGTAACAGGGGCTCAGAAAAGCTAATTATCTTCCTGTGAACCAGTTAACTATTCAATTTTCTCCATTTGGGTAATTAATATCAGAGTCAAATGCAGGATCCAGCTAATTTTAGAAAGACGCAGCTGTAGGGTCATCTGGGGAACATGCTCAGCTGAGAAAGGAGGAAGCGTAGGCACCAGCCTCTCCCGTGGTTTGGAGGGAGAAGGGGAGAGTTGAGGGGCCTGGGGCTGGCTGGAGCAGAGGGTGGGGAGAAGTGTGCCTAAGGCGGGCCGACTGGGATTCCCTCAGCGCCAGAGAGCCACGGAGTCAGGGTCCTGGGCCCAGAAGGGCAAAGCCGCTATTGCATCTGTCAGGGTAGAGATGGGGACACTTCAACCACCAGCTGCTTTAACTGCCTCCTTTCTCCCTTTGAGGGGCCGGTGGGAACCTGTCAGCCCCTCAGTCCTCACATTATTGCTTGGAGCCAGCTCATAAAGGTGTTTAGCTAGAGAGAGAGAAATCTTAGGTCCGATCTCTGGCTATCAACACGTGTTAACATTGCTAACATTTATCAAGAACCAGGCATTTCTCCTCCAAGGAGGTTAGGTGCTATCACTTCCTGTACTACCCATGAGAAAACAGGCTCAAGAGGTAATGCAGCTTGCTCGAAATCTCGTGGTTAGGATATGGCAGAAGCTGGGATTTGAGGTCAACTCCCAAATCCATGCTTTCACTGCCTCTTGAAATGCCGTGCTACATGTGCAGTTTTCTGAGCAGCATCAGGGGAAGGCATTGGGATATTTGGTGCAGCAAGGTTGGAGGAACACATGGTTCACTAAACAAAGTCAACTGGTCAAGGATATTTAAACTCTCAGAAAGCTCCTTGGGGGAAGAAGGAATGCTCTTTCCGTCTACAAAATCAGAGGGTCTAGACTTCTTCTTGCTATCTATTCCCACGTGCTCCAGAGACATCAAAAGGGATTGGAGAAGACCTGGCTTGGAGACAAAAGGGATTGGAGAAGAGTCTGTCTCCTGGGCCAATTTCTGGGGTGGGGGTAAGGATGATGACAGTTTTACTGAGCACTTACTATATGCCAAGAAGTGTGACAATCATTTACATGGGTTAACTCATTTAATCCTTGCAATGATACATGAAGTGGTCATTCTTCATTCCTATTGCACAAAGAGAAACTGAAATACAAAGTTTGGTTCCTTGCCCTTGAGTGAGGAAGCTGAATTCAAATCTGAATACTTTGACTCCATAGCCTACCTCCCAGTCAACTGAGCCCTGGCAGAGGGTCAGAGAGAGCTGGTGGGGAGGCCACCCAAAACCATGGACAGCTCCCCATGGCCTTCTGATTGAATAGCCATGTTCCTGAGGCTGGTTCCTTGTACCTCCCTGACCACCATCCATGTCCAGCTGTTGTGAAGAGCTCTGCTTCTTGCAGACAGGAATTTTCCTTGTACTGACTCTTAGAGACCAGATGCTCTGGCTTGATACAAGCCCCTGAGAAGCCCTGTGGAGTTGGATCCTGAGCCAGGAACATCCTTCCTCAGGGTTCTGGAGACCCATCCTCTAAGATGTAGGAGTTTTCTCTAGGGTGAGTCAGGCAACATACATCAGCCCAACAGTCATTTCTCCTGTCCAACTCTGCTCTTCCCACATCTGCCATTACTTCCCACATCCCTTTACTATGGGAAAGCCAGTCCCCTCTGCCTCAGCTTCCCCATCTGTACCTCTCCTATCCCTGCAAAACAAGCCCAGGACCAAAACTGGACCTGGCCAAATTGGTCTTCCTCCTTTTGCCAGCCCTGATGGGAGTTTCCAAGTTCAAAGCAAGGCTCCCTGGCCCAAGCTGCCAGCCTAGAGCCCCAGCAGGTGCAACACAGTTGCTAAGCAACATCTTCGGATCTCTGTGTGTTCCTGTCACATGATTATGGTTGCTAAGGAAACAAGTCCTCTGGCATCCCAGGACGCAGCAGGGCCTAGGCAGCAGTGTGTTACCTGAGGCCTAACAAAAATCTTCCTGTCCCATGTTCCTGACGAGTTGTGAGTCCCTAACTACTATAGGGGACTATCAGGTTGATCCTTGCTTTTTACCCGGGCACCGGCTTTTTGAAGGAAGTGACTAACTGGAGTCTTGGTCACTCACTTGGCACTCTTGGAATCCAGTTCTTGGGTGTGGTCAGTAGCTGGAGTGGTTTAGAGGGATGTATTAATATGCTAGGGTTCAGAAGATAATCTTACATCCCCAATTCCCTCACTCTCTATCCATAGATTCTGCTGTAGAGGCAGAATGGAAAAGATTTGGATTGGAGGCTGGAAAGCTGAGGAGGGGCTATGGACAAAAGGGTAAAAGCAGGGTCCCTGTGCACAGCACCAAGAGAGCCAGACAGGAATTTGCCCCCAATCCCACCTCCCCACAACCACAGCTCAAACACTACAGGAGGATGGATGCCACAGCAGGGGATGTCACAATCTCCCTGGAGAGCTTGCCTCCCTGGATTCTCCATTCCAGACTTCCTCCGGTTCCCTACCCAGGACTGGCCCAAAAACGAGGTGGAAATGAGGAAATCTCTCTGAAGGACAAAACAATAAAGAGATGGGCAATAGGAGAGGAAATACAAGAGAATTTGAGCACCAGTGAGGAGTTACAACAATTGAATAACAGTAATTTCAAAAGTAAAGAACAGAGAGAACAGATGGAAGGAATTTATCAAAGAAATAATAGAAATGTATTGAAAATAATAGAAATATCCCAGAAAAGATAGGCATGAGTTTCCAGAGTCAAAGATTCCAAAGAGTGGTGAAAACAAACACTGAAAATGTTTCCACCTCAATCCCATCTTTGGGAAGTATCAGATTGCTGGTGACAAAGAGAAGATCCTAAAGGCTTCCAGAGAGTAAAAACAATTTTCATAGAAAACATCAAAAATCATGATGGCATCAGACTTCTCAAGTAGAAGACAGAAGACCATGCAGCTACATCCTCTAAATATCTAAGCAAAATGATTTCATTCTTTCTATTATAGCTGTTTTCATTTCCAATACCTCATTTTTTTTTTCGTGAGGAAGATTGACCCTGAGCTATCATCTGTTGACAATCTTCCTCTTTTTGCTTGAGGAAGATTGTTCCTAAGCTAACATCTGTGCCAGTTTTTCTTTACTTTATATGTGGAACACTGCCACATCGTGGCTTGATGAGTGTAGGTCTGCACCCGGGATCCAAACCTGCGAACCCTGGACCACTGAAGTGGAGCATGCAAACTTAACCACTAGGCCACTGGGCTGGGCCCCCAAAATCTCTTTTTTGATCGGATTGATCCCCTTTTATAACACCCCATCCTTTTTTCATGGGTGCAGTGTGAAATCTTATCCTATCTATATATCATCTCAAATTCCTCCAGATTGCACCTGTTTGGGTCTCCATCTTCCACATTGGAAGCTTTCCTCAAATGTTTGGGGATGTTTGGTAGTTGTTGGGATGATTAGGTTAGGTTTTGGTTTAGAAGTTTATGCTGCCTGATCATACTTAAGAGTAAAGCGCCACAAAACTAATCAGAAGCTCTTTGCACTTGGCTTGGGCGTGTGGTTTGTGAACGCCACTGTCTGTGAGGTGATCCCCCAGGATCCATTTGTCGGATCCTTCTTAAGCTGGTCAGAGTCTCTAGAGAAAAAGGTTGTCCACTCTCCTGCCTGGAGCATATGATGCTGGCTCCCAGCATTCTAGCAGCTGTGAGAGAAGAAAAGCATGAGAGTTTCAGCATTCAGCATGCAAACTTACACCTAATTCCCCTGTTTTCAGCAGGGAACAGCCCTGTCCTCAGTTGTACATGGTATCCCCAAATCCAGAAGCCTCTTTTACCTCCTCCAGAAAATAAACCTGCAATCTTCCGCTGGAGTTGTGGAGAAGTGAGGGTCTGTGTCTCAGACTTTAAACCAATCTTCCTGTTTTAGCCCCATCTGGTGATACTACCAATCTCTGAGCTTTGGGGGCTTTCTGCTGTGAAAACAGATTGCTGTTTCTTGGCTTTTCACAGTCAGTTTAAGATTCAGCATTCTGGGTTTCCTAAGTCAGCCACCATTCATTCATCTGCTTTCCAGGTTCTAAAATTTTATCGCTGCTTGCGAGATACTGTCTTCTCTCCCACTCTCTTTTTAGATTTAAACTGTTTTAAAATTCCTGCACCCTTATTTTGGTAGAGTTTGGGGAAAGGGTAGTAATCAGTTGCACTTGTTTAATCTTCCATTTTGAACCAGAAGTCTTCGTGTTGAATAACAACTGGACTAAATCACATGCATCCAGACTGCCTGGGTTCAAACGCTGGCTTGAGCCTCCTGGCTCTAGCATGTACTAGCTGCTTCGCTGTGGGTAAGTTATAGAAACTCTGTGTTTCCTCATCTGTAAAATGGGAATAGTAATGGTACATACTTCACTTGACTGCTGTGAGCTCTTAGAATAGTGCCTAGCACATAGTAAACCATTCTATCAGAGATGATGATGATCATCATCATGATACAGTGTCTACTAGCTGCCAGCACCTGTGGCAAGGGCAGTGGGTCTGGGGAAACCAAGAAGAACATTCCATGTAAGCTTCCGCTCTTTCCAGGCCCAAACTGGTATGACCAGTTCTCCCACTCTGGTCTATACCATGTAAATACAATATGTGTCCTAAGTAAATTACAAGCAGGTGGAAGTTCTAGTCGTGCAAATATAGCTGGTAACAATGTAAATAGAGAATTCAAATGAACTGGAGGCCAGCACCGCAGGGCAGTTGTTTTCAAATATGGTTGAATCTCTTCTGTTTAAGTATAACGGCTGCGGGCATCATTTCCCAAGTGCTTACTCACACATTTATTTCTGAGCATCCAAATTATGTTGCTGTTACTTGTTTTGCAGGGCAAATGACACCATCTGGACAACGGAAACAGCACATGCTTGGGGCACTGTCCACCTCCCACTACCCTGATCGCTTAAGCACAGTCTCCTCCCCCTTTTCCATGAGCTTCTTTGAGTTTCCCTTCTTCTGGTTGGCTTGGCTTTCATCTTCCTCCCTCTGCTTTCTTTGTCCTGCTGAGCAGGCAGCAAACCTGCAGGGTCTGTGATCCTGCCGCTCAGCTTTAAAACAAAAACAAAAAAACCTCTGTTGCAATTTGTGAACTTCCCCTCCTGGAAGGCATAAGCTATCAGCTTTTGTGAAAGTAGCTTGAAATTGAGGAGGAAAAGATTGAAGAGGGTAAGAAAGAGAGAGACAGAGGGAAGAAGAGAGGAATGGAGAGAGGGAGGGAAGGAGAGAGAAAGGGAGGGAAGGAGAGAGAGAAGGAGGGAGGGAGAGGAAGGGAGGGAGAGGAAGGGAGGGAGAGACTGAAGCGGGGAAGGCCAGCCAGCCCCTAGGCTGAACCGTATACTCAGCCTTCAAGAAACAGGGTTTCTTTAACATGAATGCATGTACCAGCCAAAGTATTCCCACCACAAATTCACTACCAAGCTGAAGATGACTAGACATGTTTAAAATGTCAGCAACTGGACCAGTCCCAGAAGATATGGTTGTTCATATTATTATTGTCTCCATACTCGACCACTCCCTCTGTTTGGAATGTTCTTCAACCAATAACCTGTAGTTTGATGGCTCTTGCTCCCAGCTTCAAACACAAAACTCCCACTTTAGAAAAGAATCTCAAAGCAGATCATTCAGGGGCCCAGGAGCGTCTCCCATGTGTTTACAAGCCGGGGAGGCGATCCTGAGACATCTGCAGGTATATTCTTCTTTGGCTTCGGCCACCCTCCAGGGGGTCCAGGTACATCGCTGGGCAATGCTCTCGTCCTCCAGACGTTGCCACTGATGCTGAGATGCACTGGTGTAGCAAGGTGTCACGCAGTGAGGACAGAAGACCCACAGCTGTACTGTGCTTGAGGACAGCGCTTTACAGTCTCTACTGTAGCGACTCTTCCAGTTTTCCCATTTACAGTGTGTTTTCACTTTCCAGTTTTCAGAGTTCAGTATTTCTCTCTCTTTCTCTCCCTACCCTGCCTCACCTTAAGATTCAGATATGTGCCCACTGGACACAAATCTAAGTGGAAACCTCCTCTCCGAGCTCAAAATTGCCCATGATGAGTGCCTTACTCACTAGGCCCTCTTGTTCTCTGGTTCCCTCTTGTTTAGGGTGAGTTTTCTCCCAGGAAGCCCCTCAAATCCTCGTGCCAATGGCAGTCTGGTTGGCAAGTCCAACAGTTCTATAGAGACATAACATAGCATTAAGCCAAGCCAAGCTGGCATCTCTGCTACCTTCTTGATCCCAGTAAATCTTGTTCAGTCCCTTTCATGAACCTCTGCCTTCGTCCATCAATTCCACCTTATAGAGTGAAGATATGATTCTTCTGTTAACCAGGGCCCTTGGGTGTTTCTTCAGGGCTTGGCTTCCAGGGACAATGATACCACATGCTAAATAACTCTGTGTCAATGCGCTCGAAGAACAAACAACAGCCGTTCTAACATACCCACGCGCAAAGTAAGTAGGCCCTATCCCTGTCCTATGCTTTGGCCTCCTGTCTAAAAATCTGCTCCTCCACCCCATCTCATCCACCACAACGATTGATTGGTCTGAGGATTCCCCTGTCAGGCCCCAAGTTACATGAAAGCAGGCTGCTCTCTTTGGCTCAAAGGGGAAAGCAAGACCATATGGATCATCTGGTCTCTGGCCAGTGTCTCCAGTTACAGCCACGTCATCCTCAGATCAGCTTCCATTTTGGTTCTCGGTCAGTTTCTTGGCTGGAGAGGGTGATTCTCCTGTTTCCTTTTGGGGCCATTTTTTCATGCCCTACCCTTATTTTTACTGTGGGCCCAGGATGCAAATAACACAGCTGTCCATCTGCTCTCCCCTTTGGGGGAAAACTTCTCTGCCTGCATTGCGTTTGGCCTTGGGGTCCTGCTCTCGAGAGGCAATGATGGGCACAGAACTCATGCTGAGTCAGCTGGACCCTTTCCCTCCCTCCCTGGATTTTGAATCTTGATCAGAACGATCCAAGGACACACACAGTTGCTATGTAGTAGAGCTACTCCAACCAAGCTTTCTAAAGAGATACAAATTCCTGCTCCCTAGATCCTGGAGCTGCCCTAGTTCCTGATCTTTCTAAAAGTGGACTATTCAGTTTATTCTTTACAATTCTGTGACTTTTCCTGTAGTCTTCCATTAAATCCCTTTTATATTTAAGTTAGCCCAAGTCTGTATCTTTTGCTTGCCACCAAAGGACCCTACCTGATTCGACAGGAATGGCCCTCTCTCCATCGCCCACTGTTGCCTCCAGGTCTTCCATGTCTTTCCCTGAACCCATTCATTTCAGGTCCAGGAAAGCTCAGGTTCATCCCCTCCTGCCACAACTCCAAGGCAAACTTCAACTTCTGATTCTTTGTTACCTTCTTTCAGAAAGTGGCCATCCTCAGTTTAAAAAACAAAAGTGTTCATACATGATCCCTCTTCATTAACATTACATAGATCAGGCAGGGCTCAACCAGGAGAACAGAACAACTCTAAGTATTTAAAGGAGAGGGAATTTGACGCAGAGAATTTGTTATACACGTGATGGAAGAACTGATAAGCCCAACAGAGGACAGTGAAGCAACTCAGAGCTTCACTCTGAGTTGGTGGTAGAAGCCACCACTGCCCCCAGGCTGGAGGGACAACAGAAGGAGGTGGTGATACTGGAGCTCACGGTTTAGAGTCACTGGAGGAAGCTGGGACCATAGCAGGCATGTCTGGCGAGAGCTGGAATCACAGAGAAGACGCAGCTACTGCTAAGATGCCGCCCTGGCAGAGAGGGAGAGAAACACCCTGTGTTCTCCTTTCCTCCTGCTCTCCAGTCTTCTGCCAGTGCCTCCCATGCACAACCCAGCTGTGCCCGGCTGACAGAGGAGGCTGAGAAAGGAGCCTGTGGGGTCAGCCCCCCGCGACACAGAGCAAAGCAGGAGAAGGACAAGGATTGCATCTGAGAGCAAACAGACCTTGGATAGCACAGGCTTCCTTATTTAAATTACATTTGCTAGAATCTTATTTAATTTTTAAGACTAAATGAATTTAGCATTAAAAAAGTACTTAATAAGTATATATTAAGGTTTAAAATGTATGCAGTATTTTAATTCCTTCATTGAGTACAGATATCATCACACAAAACAAAATGGGTGAGTCTAGAAAAAGCTCTGTATCTTGACCATGTTCTCAATATAATCAACAGACCTGTTCCTCTCTTTACTGTTCATGTGGACAACACTTTCTTTGACTCGTAAGTTTGTAAGGTGAAGTTTGTAGGGCGAAGGGAGGGATACCACCCCAACAGCAGTTTCACTGGCAGACACAGTGCCCCCGCGTCCCCCCACCTCCAGACCCTGGAGAAGCCAGAGAACAGGGCACCTACTATTTGGCCACTTAGTAACACAAATGCCTCCATTCCTCCCCACCCCCCTACCTTCTCTGGGCTCATTTCCCAGCTGGCTGCTGATGACAAGACAGTCTGGCCTCACATCAGAGCCTGGAGAAATGGGAGTGGCACAATGATGTGACAACAGCACAATGACAAAACAGGGTTCTCTTTCTTATAGAAGGAGTTATAATGTTTTAATTTAGTTTTGCAATTTTAACTGTAAAAGCAATACAAGTATGTGATTTGAGCAGTCAATTTGATCAGTCTGTGCTGTATTCAGTTGAGGCTCCAGCATTCTGTTCTAGCTTATATAATTCTGAGAAAGACGTTCTGGTGCAGGGTTTAGGCTCAGTCTCTCTAAAAGCAAAGCTGGCCATCCTCCCTGAAATTGTAATGAAAGGGTGAGCCTGGGAATGGGAGAGGAAAGGGGAAGACATCAGAACAGGGCACAGAGTAAGCCCTCCATGTTTATTACCTAAACGTTTAATGGCAGAGTCAAGGACAGAGTTTGGGCCATGGGACTTCCCCAAGCCTCCCGGGCTCAGGCGTCTCAGTTAGCACAGACTCTAGCTCTGCTCTCCAGAAGGATTGCTAAATCTCCCCACTATCCATCTGGGTGTAGGTGTGCTTCCCCAGGGACCTCTCTTGTAATGAATTTCCCTGCAGAAGTCCCCACCTGGATGTCCCACCTAAAACAACGTGTTGACGTAGGAATTTGTTAATCTCTACCCCAGACCTATTCCTCCGTCTTTCATGTCTCAAGTAATGGTACCCCCAGGCATTTATTTGTCTAAGTTAGAAACCAGAATCTCATCCTTGATATCTTGCTCTCCCTGCTTGCATCATTACACTCCTACCAGCATTTCAGCATTTAATTTATTCTCTCTCCCAAACATCCCTTGAATCTGGCCACTCCTCTCCATGCCTGTTACTGAAACGGAAGTGCGTTCCCTCCTGGCAAGTTAAATCAGATTCTCCATCAGAAGTAGTTGTCTCACAAAGTATATTTGCGGCAAATAGGAGACCATGAGGAATCATTTCCAAAGTCATGGCGTCCCCAAACAAAGGGAAGCAGGGACGTTTATTTCAGATGGGGAGTGAATATTCAAAAAGGAGAGATGGATATTCTCTTGCGCAGGCTCAGTAAGAAAACATGCTTCCACAATCAGTGCAGGTTATGGTAATAAGGCCTAAGCTCCTGGAGAGATCTTAGCATTGAAAATAAGGCAAAGGACACAGGCATTGCTCTGGTGGTGAGGCTTGGTCTAGTTCAAGGTGGTTGGTGACTGCATCTCCTTAACATAACAAAAGGGAAAAGCAATTTGGAAAAACAGTTAAAATATCCAAACCCACCCTTGAGTTCCTTGGGATAACTAGTGGGTGACAATCCCTACAGCCTTCACTACAGTTCAGGCTACCTGTTATTTAATATTTGGACTACATAGTCACCTGCTAACCGAAGATTCTGGCTACATTGCCCAGAGAACAGTCATTCATTCATTCATTTCACAATTGTTTACCAAGCACCTACTGTGTGTTAGGTGCTGGTGATACAGTGATAAGCAAAACTGAGTCCTCGTCCTCATGGAACTAACATTCTACAGAAGTCAATTGTCTTTCCTAAAGCACAAATATCGTCATGTCTGTCCCCACCTTAAAATATATCAGTGGCATCCCACTGTCCTCAGCATAAAATCCGAACTCTCTAATATGCCTTCCTGTCTAGCTCATCTCACCCTACTATCCCCTTTGCTTATCTTCCCAGCCATATGGAATCAATTCCAGTTACTTAAATACACCAAGTCTTTGCATATCCTGGAATGTCCCTCCTCCCATCTCTTTGCCTAGCTAACAGCTTCTCACCCTTCAGGTCTCAGCTTAGAGCTCTCTTGGCCAAGGTTGCCAACAGTGATCAGCTAAACTAGTTGTGTTGGTGATAGCGGAATTTGGAGGATGCTCAGGATTCCCCGAGATCTGAAACCCATCCCACTGCGACCACTTCTGCCTGTTCCTTCTCCTCAAGTCTTTGAAAATAGTATTTGCCCATAGAACAATATGTGCACCCTTTCTCTCTCCGAGCTTCTGGCCTCTTGTGCTGGACTGAACAATGTGGAGGATTTCTTTGAGGTGGGCTGGAGGGAGACCTAACTGACCTCAGAAGAGGATATTTACCATTTTTGGCTACTCAACGTCTGAGCATCCATTCCATTTGGAGAAAACCAGAGCTCAGCACATTGGATCTATTTGTCCTGTGGCAGCAGCAGTGGCAGAAATGACCTAACAGGGCTGTCCCTGTGGTAGAATCTTAGCTGGCTTTCCTGAGGCCAGTTTTCCAGCCTTCCCATCAGTTCTATGAGCTACTTGATATTCGTCTGAGAAACCCCTTTCTGTTTAGGATCGCTGGATATAGTCTCCATTGCTGGAAACTAGAAACCACAACATCATTTTTATCCTATTCCCACCAAGGGGCCCATCCTCACTCCCCACTCCCCTAGTGCAAAATGGCAAGCCCAAGGACGAATTACTGAGCAGGATAGAGATTCTAAGTTCCACAGCAGATCTTGACAATATCCACCCACCCCAGGCTTTCCTTGATGGTCTGGCAACATAGATCCAGAGTGGGAACAAACCCAGGCCATTTCCCTTCTCAGCCACACAGGAGAAAGAAAGGGAGAATTTCAAAACAGGGCTAATGGTAAAGGAGGGAGATTCACCCTTAGCCGTGTGGGCCAGTTAGTATGCTGGCCCTTGGCCCATCCATATTGGCATGTCTCCTGCTTGGAGGCAGAGCCGGGCAGAGAGGAGCTGCAGCTCTCCTGGAGCCCAGCAGCTGTGGATGAACAGGAAATGTCTGTTGTCTTTCCAGGCATCCCGTGGTTCCCTGAGAAATGGGCACCATTTCTTCCACCTTTGTCACTTCACCATTCTCATGATTTAATGCCTTTCTGTCTCCACTTCTATCTCATGGCGTCTCCGTCTGTGGAGTGTATTGATTTCTCTCACCAACCACCTGACCAATTACTGTCACTGGGCCGTAGTTTCTTGCCAGGCTCCTTCTGTCTACCCCATGCCTCTTCTGCCTGGTGACTTTGCTGCCTCATTGCTTCTGCTTGCTGCTTTTCTCTGTGTTTCTCTCAACTTGCAGGCCACTCTGCTGTTTGTCTCTTAGATCCAAACTGCCCCAAAGATGGTGTGATTAGATCTGTTGATGACTACTCATTCAGAGAGTCCTGCACAAGGCCTAGGGTCTAAGGCCACTTTGCTTAGAAAGGCTGAAGATGTGGCAAACACACAGAGCTAATGGATTCCACTCTAACCCAGCATTTCAGACTCAGCTTGTACAAACCTAAGTGTGTCATCTTCACTCCCAGGTCTGTTCCTTTTCCTGTGTTCCTGAACTCCGTGGATGTTCTGCTGTAGCAATCTGGTCTTTAAAACGAAGTCCTCTCTTATAGCCTACCTCTTCAGCTTTATCTCTCTTCACTCCCTCTGTTCCACAACCGACTGAATTTCTCAATACATAATTCTTAAAATGAAATCAGCTCTCTCAACCCTCTAGCCATTGCTCTCTCCTTTCAACCACCCTCCACACAAGGGGGCTTTGTTCAGACTTCTCTGTCTCTACTCGTATTTTCTTTTCTCTATAAGGTCCAATATGGAATGCTTTGACATTCTCCTCTGCTGGACCATGAACCCTCCAGGGCAGGAATGATGACTTAGTAATATTTGGGGCTGGCCCAAAGCGGGTGTCAGTGAGTATCTAAAGAGCAACTCAGCAATGACCCTCAAATATTTTTCCCCAAGAGCTCAGGACACATAGTCCCCCATCCCCTGCTCCACCAGCTCGTCTTGAGAAGGTGTGCAAAAATGAGGGTCCTGCAGGCAGTCTGGGGGGGTCCTATGGTCCTTCCCCTGTGTTGGAGACTGCTTGGGTGTGAATGAGTCTGCAGGCTCAGTCCTGAGAGTGCTTCTCTCCAAAGACTGGCAACAGCTGAGAGGACACAGTTGCGATCCAGGTGGTCCTTTGCCTGGCCTGCCTGGGGCTTTAGGCTGCCTGGCTGCTCTAAGTGCCTTTCTGTGGAATGAGCTAATTTCCTCTTGCTTTGGTGATTTCTCTCATGATGCCGCAGGACTCCTGGCCCAGGAGTGACTCAGCTGATTTGCTTTCTGACATGCTTGAAGTGCTCTAGGAGCGGGGCAGAATGGTAGGGGGTCAAGTTGGAACCAAACGTTGAGCCTTATGGTCATGAGGAGGCCTGGCTTCATGCCCAAATGACAGTGGAGAGGGCCAGAAGGGTTAGGACCTGGTCCTGAACTTACCCCAGGAGTGTGACTGGGGCTGGAGGAACGCTGCCAGCTCAGGAAGGATTTAAGAGGATGCAGGGTTCTCACTAAAGCCCAGGCTCTGAGACTCTCCCACCAAGCAGCCAGAATTAGTGGTGGGAGACCGGTTGGCCGGTGATACAAACCAAGAGATACATCAGGCCCTCAGAGCAAGATTGAGACAGGAACCAATCTTCATAGAAAGCTGGGGAAGAAAGCAAACTATGCAAAGAAAAAATCAGAGTGAGATCTAAAGGAGGAACCAACCCTGTGAGTCTGGGGCTGGGTGGGGAGGAGAGATGCCCGGTTCAGAAGCACCATCATCCATTCATCACTCTATGCTGGGCACTCACTGGAGATGCAGAGATGACTGAGCATGGTTCCTGCCCTGGAGGAAATCTCTGTGTGTTTGATGGGGAACATAGACACACAAACATACTACAGTAAAACTCAGTCAAGACTATAGCAGAGGTGCTGTGGAGCATAGAAAATGAGGACCTAACTCTGCCTTTTTGGAAAGAGGGTCTAGAGGTCCCTCATAATGAAGAGAGGATCTGGGGTCCCTTCATAGCAGAAAGGAAGGTCTGTGGGTCTTTCATGGTAGGGGTGAGTTGGTACTTAAAGGATGTAAAAAGCATTTACTAGGTGAAAAAGAGAAGCCTGTGTATTGGTGTGGGGATATGTTACTGCAAAGCCTGCTTGGGGCACTGCAGATAATTAGACGGGACCGATGCATTGGGTGCATATGAGAATGTGGCAGCAAATGATGCAGATGCTGATGGGAGGCAGAAGAAAGGGCTGTACTCCTGATTATGATTTTGGTGATCCTAACTACTAGTAAATATGGATTCTCACCCCACAGCCCTAGCATCTGACCCAATCAAATTACAACTCTTCCTCTTAAGGAGGGGAGATGGATGATAGCTTGCACCTGTTTAGTATGAGTTCCTTTCTTCTTTTAAGTGTAGGAGGCTGACTTGGCCTGGTCTCAGGAAGAGAGGGAAACTGAGGCAAGAAGGGAAGGGAAATTGCAGCTCGGTGGGCACTCAGGTGTCCAGAACTCAACCCCCAACACACAGGTGCTGGAACAAGGACAGTATGACTAATGTTATCCTACCCATTACGTCTGCCCAGTTATTGTTGGGCCCCAGGAATGAGCTGGGGCTAACCCTGCAGCTGGGTCCCCAGATGTTGGAGCAGGGTAGAGATTAGGTGTTGGTCAGAGAGCTGGGAACCTTCTGGGAAGTCACCTTCATAACTGAGAGGAAAGAGCCCAGCTTTAGGTTCAGAATTCAAATACTCCTTACTAGCTGTGTGTCCTTAAGCAATTTACCCAGTTTCTCTGAGCCCCTGGGTCCTCAGCTGTGAAATAGGAATTTCAGTACCTGTTTCCTAGGATTGTTGTGAGGGTAAATGAGATAATCTCTGTGAAAGAATCTAGCACACAGTGAATATTCAGTTAAGAGGATTCTCTTCTGCTTCTCCCCCATGACCTTGTCTCAAGAAGCCTAGGAAAGTGGGGGGAGACTTACTTCAATGTGTATAAAGAGTTACTACCTGATTATATAAAGAGCTCTTTTAAATCAATGAGAGAAAGTATACTCCAGCAGAAAAACAGGCAAAAGATAGAGGCAATTAATAAAATAATAAATTTTAATGGCTATTAATCATATACAAATATAATACCATATACACACAAATATACAGCCATATATATACACTTCATTAAAAAAGACATAATAAAATATCATTTCCACTTAGCAGTTTGACAACGTTTATAAAGCATTTACTCATAAGAGCAGTGTGCTACCTTTCACAAGTTATAAACCACTTGTATTTTTTCTATTAACTACCTATTCATACCTTTTGCCTATTTTTCTGATGAAGTGTTGCTCTTTTTCTTGTTGCTTCATAAGAACTCTTTATATATTAGATTTTAACCTTTGATATCCAAATGTGTTACAAATATTTTTCCAGTTTGTTGTTTGTCTTTTGACTTTGTTTATGGTATTTCGTTTATACAGAAGTTTAAAAATTTGTACGTAGTCAAAATTATCAGTGAGTGTTTTCCCTTTTGGCTTGGCAGAGAGGATAAAAGTTCCCCATATGCAGCATGGAAAAGGCCATCCCTAATATGAGAGTGCTGACATGGGTTAGCAAGGACTGAAACTACTTTACATTTAGATCTTCGAAGTCTCACTGCTCTGACTCTGTTTCTTATTATGTAGGTTTCCTATGAAGAGTTGGCTTCCCACACAGGTGAGCCCGGGGAGGAAATACACTGATCACACAGACCTGAGTATTCTAGTCCTCTCAAAAGCTATATTTCTTATTGAAAATTAACTGACTATGATATGGTTTATACATTGGTCTATGAGTTTGGTTAGTGTGAGTCTGCCCTAGAGAGATATCTGCTCTCAGTGCTGAAAAAATCAGATTCCTGAGCTATAAGTCTGAGAAGCGGACTCTGGGTTGTGTTAATTCATCTAGACCTTTTTGAGGAATGTTGGTCTTACCATTTTTTCTTGGAGATAATCCCCAACATTCCCATGGCTGTGCTAGTACCTTTCTCAATAATAAGTGGGGAAGGTGAATGTGCCAGAAACCTCATAACTAAAAGTAATTAATAATCACAATGACCCTCTAATTAAGCACTTTCTAGGTGCCCGGCACTGTTCTTGCCACATTTAACTGACTATTTAATAGCCATAACATTTCTGTGATGTAAATGATATTAGTTTCGAATTTACAGAAAAGGAAAAAGGGGCCCAGAGAGATTGAGTAACTTTGGTCAAGCTACTAAGGCAGGAAGCAGCCTGCCAGTATTTGAAATCTGGACCTTCTTCCCTCTGTGCTTGTGTTTGTGATAGTTGATTATGACCCTGTCTTGAAATCTCCCTTTAGCTTAGAGATCTTCACTGTTATTGAATTATTCTACTAACTATACCAAAAGTAAGTTGATAACCACTTTCCCACTAATTTCTTCATTCTTGTCTGAATGTTCAAATCTCCAGCGCTAAGTCATGCACATGAACAACCTGTGGGTACCACACAAGGACCTCCTGCCAAATTCCTCTTCCCAGAAAATGTGGGCCTCCATTCTGCTACTAGCTTCCCGGCTCCTGTGTCGAATTTAAAATATAAAGAGTTTCTTTTGCTTTGTCTTCTAGCCAGAAGAAGCAGCAATAGGCTGACACATTCCATATGAAGTCTCAGGCCTCGAGGGAAATGTCTTTCCCTTACCATTTTCCAAAGTATTGATTTAGTTCTTTATTTTCTGAATGTGAATATAGAACTTTATTTACCAGTTTCAGGGGGTTTAGTAATGCTGAAATAACTAACATTGACCAGTCTGTAATTGAATTGAGTTATTTGGAGGATATAAAAATACTGTGCAATGTTGTTTTATGTAGTCCTATTTTTATGAGCCCTAGAGGATGTTCTATAGACAGAAAAGTAGAAAATAGAAAGGGACACGCATTGTGCCGCAGGAAGACACAAGAGAGAGAGACCTGGGAAAAAAGAAGGGAAATTAATAATTGATCATTACCTGCTGTTGCCAGTCACCGTGCTAGACACTTCGAGTATATCATCTTGTTTAATCTCCACGACCACCCTGGGACATAGATTTATTGCATCCATTTCATGGATTGGGAAACAGGCTTAGCAAGGTTAAGTAATTTGCTCGAGGGCACGCAGCTAGTTCATGCAAAGCTGGGATGTGAGTGCAGTTGTCTTAGACCCTTAGTGCTTCAG
Organism: Equus caballus; assembly: GCF_041296265.1. Taxonomy (NCBI): domain Eukaryota; kingdom Metazoa; phylum Chordata; class Mammalia; order Perissodactyla; family Equidae; genus Equus; species Equus caballus. The sequence continues at coordinate 32,398,401 of NC_091705.1, read as the reverse complement.
GTACAGAAAGGAAGAATAGATCACAGAACTCAGTCTGAGGCCCAGCAAAGAACTGGAAGGATCAAAGTAAAACTAACCGGAGATGAGAGAAAAGAAGGATGATCAGAGTGACAGGAGAGGTTGTGCTAGCCGTTAGTGAGAGGTATGGTGTCTGAAGCTGTCAGCCTGGAGCAGGGCAGAGGCAGGTGGCTGGAGGCACCTGATAGAGGTCAGAGAGGGAGATGGCTAGAGGGCCTCATCAAGTCAGAGAGACTGCCGGTTCTAGGACAGTTGAGCAAGGAGGATCTGAATTAAGGCAAAGAGATGGTTGGCCTGGCCCAGAGACAAGGACTCTGGTCCTCTATAGGGCAGAGGGGACTCTGAACAGAGAGACATTTGGACTTAGTGGATGGCTCCTCCCTTTTGGAGGAGCACTCTCCATTTTTTTTTTTTTTTTCCTGAGGAAGATTAGCCCTGAGCTAACTGCTGCCAATCCTCCTCTCTTTTCTGAGGAAGCCTGGCCCTGAGCTAACATCCGTGACCTTCTTCCTCTACTTTATACGTGGGATGCCTACCACAGCATGGCTTGACAAGCGGTGCCATGTCCGTACCCAGGATCCAGGCCGGCGAACCCCAGGCCGCCAAAGCAGAATGTGCGCACTTAACCGCTGCACCACCAGGCCAGCCCCAAGGACACTCTCCTTGTCAAAGTCTTCCATCAGTAAAGCCAGACTTAGTTGCCATGGTACCAGTAATGCCCCAACAACCCATCAAGATCTTTCCTGATGATTTTTGTGGGAATGCCATAGCAAGGTTTCAATCCATTCAAAAAAAGTACTTATGAAAAAAGCACACTTTCTATGTGCCAGGCATGACTTAAGCAATGGGGATAAAATGGTATGCAAAAATACTTTGATCCCTGCCCTCATGGAGCTCACAGTCTAGTGGAGGAGACAGATACAAAACACGTGATCAAACTAATAAATGTGAAACTGAAATTGTAACAAGTGCTCCAATGGAAAGGTGCACAATGTTACAAGAGCATATTAAGCAAGCGTCCCTGAGAAAGCAAGGCTTGTGCTGTGATGCAGGGAATGAGTAGAAGTTAATTCTCTTTTTTTTTCTTTTGAGGAAGATTAGCCTTGAGCTAACATCTGCTGCCAATCCTCCTCTTTTTGCTGAGGAAGACTGGCCCTGAGCTAACATCCATGCCCATCTTCCTCTACTTTCTATGTGGGATGCCTACCACAGCATGGCTTGCCAAGTGGTGCCATGTCCGCACCCGGGATCCGAACCAGCGAACCTTGGGCCACCGAAGTGTAATGTGTGCACTTAACCTCTGCGCCACCAGGCTGGGCCCAGAAGTTAATTCTTGAAGGAAGAGTTCTACATTCCAGATAGAGAAACCATCAAGTGCAAAGGTCCCTTATTTTAAACAGTTCATCCCAGAGCATGGAGGCTTAGAGCAGGATCAAGACTTTGTACACATGTTGCAGTTAATCTGGATTTCTCCTTTCCTAACTGGAAACTTTCCTAAAGGCCAACAAGTCCACATTTGAGGTCAAAGATTGTGCTTCTGTCTTTAAGCATAAGACACTTATCGTTTATCCTTGCATACATACGTGCAAGTCTTCATCTATCCAATAAGATCTCCAACCAAGTATCGATTCATTCATTATCCATTTATATATCCATTTAGTCATCCGTCACACCGATCATCAATTCATGTGCCTCTTCACCCATCCACCAGACAACCTTCCATTTATCCAATCTACCCACATTCTATCTCTCCATGTGTTTATACATCCGTTTATCTGCCCACCTACTCACCTATTCATCCGTTCATTTACCCATGTGTCCATTTATCCCTCTGTGACATAATGAGAAATATATGTTTGGTCTCCACCTCCAGTTCCTTACAAAGAGTTCCTAAAACCCTTGTAATTTCCAGAGTGATGGAAGTGATAGGAGTGTCTTACATAGAGCTCCTAAATCCCTTGGAATTTCCTAGATGATAGGAATATCTTTGTTCTGGTGAGGTGACTCTTGGTGGGCTCCTGAATAGCTTCAGGATGGGGGCTGGTCACCAGAAAGACCAAGCCATGATTAGAAGCTTGGAACTTTCAGCTCTACCCCACCCCCATTTTGGGGGGAGGGAAGAAGGGCTGGAGTTTGAGTTAATACTTGATCATGCCTACGTGATGAAATCTCCATAAAAACCTTGAACCTACAAGATTTGGAGAGCTTCTGGGTGAGTGAATGCATCCGTGTACTGGGAGGGTGGTGCACCCCAAACTCCACCAGGACAGAAGCTCCTGTGCTTAGGACCCTTCCAGACCTCACCCTATGTACCCCTTCAACTGGCTATCCATTTGTGTCCCTTACCATATCCTTTATAATCAAGTGGTAAACATAAGTAAAGTGTTTCCCTGAGTTCTGTGAGCCGTTACAGCAAATTATCAAACCTGAGAAGGGGGTTTAGGAACCCCTGATTGGTCACCAATTTGGACAGACGAGTGGGTAACCTGGGAACCCACTACTTGTGACTGGAAGTAGAGGGGGTAGTCTTGTGGGAGATGAGCTGTTAATCTGTGGGGTCTACACTAACTCCAGGTAGTTAGTGTCAGAATTGTTGTGTTAAATGTGTTAACTCACCCATTTGGTGTCACAAATTTGGAGAAACAAGTTTTCCTTTATCCTCCTTCCAACCGATCAACCATTTATTCGTATATCCATTCACCTATCCTTCCATCCATCCATCCACCCACCCATCTATCCATGTATTAATCCACTTATCATCCACTCATTTAATCATCCAAGTATTGATTCATCTTCCATCCATTTATTTACTCATCATTTCTATTGCTGCTGTGACCAATTACCACAAACTTGGTGACTTCAAACAACACAGATTCATTATCTTATAGTTCTAGAGTTCAGAAGTCCAAAATGGGTTTTAAGGGGCTAAAATAAAAATGATGGTAGAGCTGCATCCTTTTGGAGGTCCTAAGGGGAGAATCTGTTTCCTGCCTTTTCTGGCTTCTTAGAGCTCAGCTATATTCCTGGTCTCATGCCTCCTTCCTCCAACTTTAAAGATTTTATTTTTTTTCCTTTTTCTCCCCAAAGCCCCCCGGTACATAGTTGTATATTCTTCGTTGTGTGTCCATCTAGTTGTGGCATGTGGGACGCTGCCTCAGCGTGGTCTGACGAGCAGTGCCATGTCCGCGCCCAGGATTCGAACCAACGAAACACTGGGCCGCCTGCAGCGGAGCGCGCGAACTCAACTGCTCGGCCACGGGGCCAGCCCCTCCTTCCTCCAACTTTAAAACCAGCAGCATAACATCTCTGACTCTGTCCCTTCTGCCTTCCTCTTATAAGGATACTTATGATTACATTGGACCCACTCAGATAATTCAGGATAATCTCCTCATTTCAAGATCAGTTGATTAGTAAGCTTAATTCCCCTTTGCCAAGTAATCTAACATCTTCAGAGGTTTCGGGGATTAAGACATGGACATCTTTGGAGGCCATTATTCTGTCTACCTACCATCCACCCATTTGTGCATTCATCCATCCATTCATTCATTAGTTCATCTTTGTGTTCATCCACTAATCCATCAATTTGGTCATCTATTCACTCATCTATCTATGTAGCTATGCATCCATGTATCTATCTATCTATCTATCTATCTATCCATCTATCCATCCATTGTCCTTTTATTTTTCCATTCCTCCAACTAATCATTCATCTGCCCACCACCCATTCATCTGTCATATCAGCCATCCATCCTAATTTCGTTATTTCCATTTATCCATTCAGCTATCCATTCATCCACCAATCATTCATGCATCAATTTATCCATCTATCCAATTGTGTGTCTAATCATTCATGAGCTACCCTTATCTACTTGGCCTCTAATTAACTATACAGTATCCTTTCAAGACCCAAACACACACACATACACATCACAATTTGGACCTACTTACCCAAACAGGTCATCCTACCTGGATCTTTGTCATTTGTTCTCAACCACCTCTTTTTCTGATCCCTACTCCAAATGACTTGGAGCTCCTGGCTCATAACTCTGACTCAGTTTTACTTGTGGTACTTTTTATTGGCTGTATGCCAATGGGTCTTCCTGGACTATTACTTAGTTTACAAAGCCCTTCCTGTATTGACTCTGATCTGCCCTTCTGGTTATGCCCAAAAGGAGTGAAGAGAATGCACCACCCTGAAATATGTGAGTGTGTATAGGGGAGGTACTAGGTTAGAGCTGGGTCTCAGTGTTTCAGCTGCTACACATCCCCTACCCGCAATGAGGAGGTTTGGATGACACCCATACTCCTCAAAATCTAGGTTATTTTTTCCCTGGGGAAGTAAAACAAATAATACTGAAAATATTTATGGAGTGATGGTCATAAAAGCATTTTGAAAATATGAATAAAAGCCATTTAAAAATCTCCACAAATACCATTATATAAGGAAAAACTAAATAAATATGGCTAACTTTATTTGTAACAACAAGTTTTGTTTTTCCCTTAGATTTTCCTCCCACGGATATTATTAATAAGGTAAGAAAGCATATACTACTGAAGCAAAGCTTTAATGGTGGCAGTAACTATACAATCGCCACTCACTCACAAACACCGCCATAATTTATAGCAGTCAGAACTGGTAATGGTCTCTCACCACAGGCTGAGACATAGATAAGGTAGACTGTGGGCTGTGTGACATTCCCAGAGCTCAGCTAAAATGCCACCCTCTGCTCTGTTGCTCAGGAGGGCATATCAGAATACAAATGAATAGGAGTGACATTATTATAAGAATATCTGCTCCCATTTAATTGTTTTTTAAAAGGTAAATCATTTAGACTGTGGTACTTTATATATGATCAGTGACACATTACTTGCCACATACCTCAGGATTGGCCATGTCAAGACATGACCGCAGAGAACCACGGCTAAATGATTGTTAGATTCTTGTGTAGTTTTAAGGTCAAGAATCTGTTATGGGCACAAGTTTAAACTGGAATGAAATTGTTTGAGCAAGTCTTTGTAGCCTAGCTCCTCTTCTGCAGATACCATGCATTTGTTGAGTGAGCAGAAGTGCTGGTATTTCTTCATGGGGCTCAAAACTGGCCCTTCGAGGGCATAGTCTACACTTTAAAACTGCTCAAGAAAGATTTAATGGAAAACATGCTGCTATCAGAGCATTGGCCAAAAGAATATTTCAGAAATAAATGAAAGGGGCAGCCCTCTGGCAATTCTCTATGACCAATCAGCAGTCGGATCTGGAAAATGTCACTCCTTAGCAGTTGGTAGATTCTAGGGCCCTGAGTCAAAAGATTTTGAAGGCACTGACATTCAACAATGTGAGGCCACTGGTTTATGAATATGAGCCATGGTCATCACTAGGACATGTGCAAATTAAACATAAAGGGTTTATACTTTGATGTCCCGTGTATAAAACGCTACCCTTGAAATCCGCAACAATAATTCTTAGGTTTATGCCAGAGCTCTTTCACATGCTACATCTCATTTGACCCTTACAACAACCCTGAGAAATTGCCTAGACAAAGGGATATTCCCATTTACAGATGAAATGACTACATCTAGAAAGCCAATGTCCAGAGATGGGAAATAAGTTTCACACTGCAAGCTGTTCCTAGTTGGCCCAATTCAATTAGGATGATATAAGAATTTGAATCCCAGCACGTGGAGATCATTGAGGGCCACCTTGGAGGATGGCAGCCATGCTTTACCTCAGCAAAAACATAGAAACTAATTGATTAATTTTAAAAACTTTAGTGCTTTATTCCTAGAGTGTAAAATAGCGTTGCTTCTTTGATTGTCAATTTGCACATGGCAGTCTCTCTAAATTGGTCAGTAATGCCGATGGAATTGCGTACATAAGGGAAAGGATTCCACAGCAACTCGAGGCTTGGTAAAAAGCCTCAGCTTAGGCAAGTTTTTCCTGCTAAAATTGTCTGTCCCTGCTGGAAAAGTCCACTGCTGAGTGAGAATGAAGGATTTATGGAGCTGTTTCAGAGTAGGGTGACCAGTGTTCTTAAAAAACTCTGCCCAAGAACATGTGAGGTGTGACTTTCCATAAATCATAGTTACTGAAAGTGAGCACAGTCATTTATATGTATAAACTCAGATTTCAAAAAATCAAAATAGTAATAGTGCTATACACGGGTGAGAGGTCTCTGCAGCACTTTAAGAGTTAAATCAGTCAGATTAATACATAAGGGACAGAGGCAATATATCAGCAGAAGACACTCTGAGAGACAGAAGGTCCCCCAGGCTAAAGGCAAGAAGAACAGAGATTAACTTCAGGCGAATCAATGGAATTAATATGTTTCAAAAAGAGCAGGTCAACAGAAGGGGGAAGGTCTGTGTAGAACATGGGAAAATGGGAGCCAGAGCAAAGGATGTAATAATAAGGTAGTAATTAACAATTTGTTGAGCAGTTACCATGTGCTAACTACTTTGTTTAATCCACACAACAACTCTATTATTGGAATCAAGAAATTCTAAAAGTTATATGACTTCCCTAAGTGGTAAAGCTATCTCTCAGGCTCCAAAGCCTGTGGGCTCAACTCTTCTTATTCAGTTTTGCCCTGGAAAAGGGTGCTTTTGGCAGAAGGACCCCTGTGTGGCAGATTCATCCATATAGTGGAGATATGGGCTTTGGTTTGCTGTAGCTCCACAATACTGGCCCTTACCAGCATCCTCTCAGTGCCCTTGAGGCCAGTTCCAGGTTCCAGAAGCCATTTTGCAATCATGATTCCTCTTCCCATAGAAAGAGAACAAAGCCAGCATCTGACAGCCTAGGCTGGGCTGCTCAGTAGGTACAATTCTTGTTTTAAAAATGTTTAGGGGCCAGCCCAGTGGTGCAGCGGTTAAGTGTGCATGTTCCCCTTTGGCGGCCCAGGGTTCACGGGTTCGGATCCCGGGGGTGGACATGGCACCGCTTGGCAAGCCATGCTGTGGCAGGCGTCCCACATATAAAGCAGAGGAAGATGGGCACAGATGTTAGCTCAGGGCCAGTCTTCCTCAACAAAAAGAGGAGGATTGGCAGCAGTTAGCTCAGGGCTAATCTTCCTCAAAAAAATACATAAATAAAATAAAAAATAAAAAAAAATAAAGATGCAGGTCAAGACTCTCACAACTAATCTCCTACCCTTCTCTTACCCTCCCCCACCATGAAACTGATGAATATTAACCTCCTGTATTTTCATGATAATTTAATAATGTGCCGTTCTTGCTTACATATCTTTTCACTGGGAGTTTGGTTAGAGACTTCTCACATTCAACAAGGTCAAGTTTTGGCATCTACCAATGGTCTGCTCCTGTGAAGTTCACCTGAGATGCCCAATAACTTCCCAAGGGTTTGGTGTTAGCATCATTTACTCAAGCCGGGGCACTGCCACTGGCTACACACATTCTTTTATTTCTTCTTTGGGAGTTACCTCCACACACCACAGGTCACTGTTTGGAATCTCCTCAGTGGCAAATCACAGACACTTGATTCTATAAGTTTATTTTTGCAAACTGCCATGAACCCCTCTCTGCCAGCTCTGGGGAATAAGGTTCATGATCTAGCAGGGGAATTTCACTTTTGGCAATAAGTGAGATGTGATCCTAAAGAGATGCATTGATTTTCTTTTTTTTTTTTTTAAAGATTTTATTTTTCCTTTTTCGCCCCAAAGCCCCCCAGTACATAGTTGTATATATTTTTTTCGGTTGTGGGTCCTTCTAGTTGTGGCATGTGGGATGCCGCCTCAGCACGGCTTGATGAACAGTGCCATGTCCACGCCCAGGATCTGAACTGGCGAAACCCTGGGCTGCCGAGCGGAGCACACGAACTTAACCACTTGGCCAAGGGGCCGGCCTCACATTGATTTTCTTATGCAACTTGCTATATCAGTTATGGCCTAATCATGAAAACAAAAATTCTGAGAGATTAAAACACAGGGACTTTATCTGAGGACAAAGAGGTCCAGGACCAGCATACTTATAAACTGGCTCAAAATTGTTTGCAAGGGCAGCACTGTTGAAAATAAGTGAACAGCTTCATGAAATATTACTTGAAGGACAAAACTCATTGGGGTGGTATGTTCTGTCTTGCTTCAGATTGCAGCTCACAGGCAGCTTTCCTGATCTCCTTGACCAAAGTAGATTCTTCCAGCATAGGCTCTCGGAGCACCATGCGCTGCTCCTTTACGGTACTTAACCACTGCTGTGATGTTACATTTGTTTGCAAAGGTATTTGACTAATGCATCTCTCCTTTATAGACTGCAAGTTCCACAAGGGCTGAATTTGTGCTGAATTTTATTTACCGTTGTATCCCCATCAACTAGTACACTGCTTGTCGGTTGTAGGCATTCAATAAACCTCCTTTCAACGAATGTGCTCAATTTTAAACATCAACCTCCTTATGTATCTACCCAAGAGACATGAAAACACATGTCCATATACAGACTTGTACGTGAATATTCATAGCAGTGTTACCCCTAATCACCCCAAAGTGGAAACAATCCAAATGTCTATCAATTGGTGAATGGGTAAACAAAAAGTGGCATATCCATACAATGGAATACCAGTCAGTAATAAAAAAAGAATGAACTAACAATACATTCTACAACATGAATGAGACACAAACATATCATGCTAAGTAAAATAAGCGAGACACAAAAGACTACATATTGTACTATTCTGTGTGTATGAAATTTCTAAGGCAAAACTATAGAGAAGAAAGCACGTCAGTGGTGGCCTGGGCCTGGGAGTGGGCATGGGTATTGACTGCAAATGGGAAGAAATAAACTTTCAGAGGTGATGGAAACATTCTAAAACTGAATTGTGGTGATGGTTGCACAACTGTATAAATTTACTAAAAATCATTAATCTGTATACTTGCAGCAGGCAAATTGTACGGCATGTGAATTATACCTCAATAAAGCTGTTAAAAATGTTCAAAAAAAATCAATCTCCTTACTTAGTCATTTTATCCCAACTTATGTTCTGTGGGACATTATTCCTGCGGGACATTGTGCCAGAGACTGCTAGTTGAGTCAATTCTTTAGTGACAGAGCCTCACTTTTCAACTCAGCACATAGCCAAACAAAATAAAATACCATATTCCCCAGCCTCCTTTGCAGCTTGGTGTGGCCAAGTGACAATGAGATGTAAGCAGAAGCGATGTGTAGTATTTCCAGGAAGGCTGTTTAAGGGACATGACTCAGCTCCACTTTTTCCATTTGCCTTTCCTTTTTCCCTTCCAAGGACATGTGCATTGGTGCTCCAGTAGCCATCTTGAACCATGAAGTGACCTTGAGAATGAAAACTAAAGATGGTGGAGCAAAAATACTGAAGCCTGGATTCCTGACGGTACCATAAAGCTGCCATGCCACTCTCGGACTGCCTGCTTCCCAGATTTCCTTTATGCAAAACAAAAATAACCTTTAATCTTCTTATGCCCTTGTTCTTTTTCTCTGTTATATGTATGCAAATCTATTCCTAATACTAGTTTCAATAGTATTAAATAAAAAGAGGGTTCTGTGGTCAAATAATTTTGAGAACTAGTACAATAAAGTTTAACAGATTTCATTAAAGCAAGCTCTCAGAGTTCTTAATATGCTAATGAGCAATGGAAACCTCCAAGAGGGGCTAGAGTATGCACAACTTCCCAAACCAGCTTGAGCCCCAAAACCTCTTTTTGGTGGGCCACCTTATGGAACAAGCGATTTGTGGGCAAAGGGAAACGTTGCTTTAAAAAAATCCATATTTTTGCCTCTTCCTTTCTAATTCATCCTTCTAGGCTGCTAGAGAGAGATTTCTTAAACGTAAACTTGATGATATCATGTCCTTGTGTAAAATCCTCAAACGAATCCTGTAGGATAAAGTCCCAACTTCTTTGTGTAATGAATACGACCTCTTGTGACCTGGCCCTTGTCTTCCCTCTAGCCTCACCTGAGCCATCTCCCTCTCGCATCGTGAACCATTTGCCCTGCTGAGAACTGTGCAAGTTCTCTCTGGTCTCTCTGCCTCTGCACACGCTATGCCCCCTGGGTGGAACACTTTCTACCTGTCACCTTGAATGGTATTCTACCTCTGATCCTTTAAGACCAGGCTCAATTATCAGCTCATTCACACCCATTCATGCTTTGAGCAATTCCTACTATGTATCAGGCATTGCAGTAATACTTGGGTTACAAAGCCAAATAAACGCCATCCCTGCCCTGGAGGGACATAGAGTCAAATGAAGTTGGACAAGTGCTGTATTAGTCAGAGTGTGCTAATGGCTGTAACAAACCACCTTCACATTTCGGTGACTTGACACTATCAGAGTTTCTCTCTCCCTCCTAGCATAGCCTAGTGCAGGTAAGCACAGGGGTTCTGCTCCGTGCAGTCAGCTGGGGACCCAGGCTCATTTCATTGCCATTTTCTGGGCCTCTAAGTCCCCTGCTGGATATTTTTGTATCTGGCCAGCAGATGAGTAATGGAGGAGAGTTTGGAGGATCACACGGGAGGTTTCAGGGGATATTTCTATCGCTTCTATCCAGATTCCATTATCCAGAGCTCAGTCACATGGGCCTACCTGATTACGGAGAAATGTAGTTTTGCTAGAAGCCTAGGAGGAAAATGAAATGGACTGGTGAAAATAGCCTTTTCTCTGCCACAGATATATAAACAAGAACAATAAAAAGCTCATGGTCTAACAGAGGAAGCAGACAAGTTAACAGAGGCAAGAAGGCAAGAGAGAACACGGTCAGGCAGGACGCAACTTGTGTTTATAGAGTTACTATCAGCAAGTTCTAGAACTACTGGAAGACCTTCTGTGGCTCCCCTTCAGAGCTCTTAAAGATTTCTCTTCTGGGGTGCTTTGTAAACATGGACACACTATATGGTACAGAAAGTCATGCATCACTGATGTCACCCCCATAGCAGAACTACGGGGCCTCTTAGCATCAACCATCTCTTGTTCCAGCAGCTGCTGTGGTGTCCAGCTCTGCGTGGGCTCCATCTGACTTCACGCAGCTGCACCCTGATAACGCTTTGTCTCCTGGTCCTGCTGCGTGCCTCTTGACACGGAGTTTTGAGACACCACAGAACCCCACTTGGCACCTATGCACGAACAACTGGAGTGAATCTTTATCCAAAGGGAGATGAGCTGGTGGATAAATTTCCTTCCCTTCCCCCTCCCACAGACTATACTGAGAATCTTTTTATGTAGCTTTTCAGAAGATGATCCCTTGGGCAGCAGCAATCAGCCACACTTAGTGGAGGCCAGATGAATAACCGTTCTGGTATTGGCTCTTCCCTCTTCCCTGCCTTCTCCTTTTGCCTCTCACTCTTACCGTATAGAATCAGTTTCTGCATTCCGGAGAACCCAGGCTAAGACATCCTTACGAATAGGTACAGCTAAAAGCCACTTAGCTGTCTCTGTTTCCCCTCCAGTGCCTACCCATAGGTCCCTGGATGCTACAGAAGTGTTTTAAGGGTCAGATTCCACTAACCCTGCTCAGTTCTGCAGACTTGACTCTTGGAGGATCAAGCCTGCTGCTTTCCCGGGGTGCGGCTTCCAGATCTTTCCTTTGCTTGTACCTGTACCATTCATTTATGAATCAATCACATATAGCAGCCCCCCCTTAGCTACAGTTTAGCTTTCTACTGTTTCAGTTACCCATGGTGAACCGCTGTCCAAAAATATGAAATGGAAAATTCCAGAAATGAGCAATTCATAAGTTTTAAATTGTGCACTGTTCTGAGTAGTATGATGAAATCTCATTCCCAGGACGCTATGTCACAATGCCTCCGTCATTCACCTCACTTCATCTCACCACATAGATATTGTATCATCTCACATCATCACAAGAAGGGTGAGTATAGTACAAGATATTTTCAGAGAGACAGAGACCACATTCAGATAACTTTATTATAGTATATTGTTATAATTGTTCTATTTTATTATTAGTTGTTGTTTTTAATCTCTTACTGTGCCTAATTTATAAATTAAACTTTATCATAGATATGTATGTACAGGAAAAAACATTCTATATATATATAGGGTTCAGTACTATCTGCAGGGTCCTGGAACATATCCCCCCATGAATAAAGGGGGCCTACTGTACTTCTATTGATTTTTTGTTTAGTGACATAACATTTGTATCCCTGTGTGTTTAATTTCTTACATGCTACTTTTCTCAAGTTTAAGAACAGGAATTATTGACAAGTCTACTTCTCCCCTCCCACCTGCTCCCACACCTCCCAATGCTGTCTCCTGCTTCTATGCCTTGGCATATACATGCTCCTCCTTCTGTCTGGAGACCCATTCCTCTCCCAGCCATTTATATTATTTCATCTTTTATGGGCAAGGGACTTGATTGTGCAAAGGGAGGGCCACTTGACTCCCATGTACATCCCAAGTCTATCTCTGATACAACTCTGCTCCCAGCCCCTCTCCAGAAAGTAAAGTGTACAGACCTGAGCCCCATGTGCTCAGGTTGAGTTTTAGACTCTTTAATCCTGGTGTTGGAGTGGAAAGGCTATGGCTACCAGCTGCGTGGTCCTGCCTCAGCCCCTGAGCTGCTGGCTCAGAAGGGCAAGTACACTGTCTCTATGAGGCAGCGGGGACAACCAGCTCTCCACATACTCACTCACCAGCAGCCCGGCAGGATTGGAAACCCTCAGGATTCATGTGTAAATCTCAACCTTGTTTTCAACCAGACTATAAGCTCCCTGAGGACAGGGATGTTGTCTGCCTTGTTTAAGGGTGTATCTTTTAAGTCTAGAACAATACCTGGAACATAGGTGGGGCTTAATATTTAAGGAAGGAAGAAAGAGGAGTAAGGACCGTGAGGCGTCTTGGCCAGCCTTGAGTGAAATAAGAGAAATATGCACAGGTGAGGTAGACAGGCGGCAAGGGGCTGCTATCTCTGTATTTTCAAAGTGGAGAAATCTCGGGTGTCGGCCAAAAAGTTAGGGCCACTGGCCGAAAACCATAGGAACACCGGGGTTTCAAAGACACTAAAAATATGCTCTCTCTCCGGGTGCAGTAAGGCTCTGCAAAATCATTACAGCCACCCCTGACAAAGTCACACCACGTTTATCTTAAATGTATCCAACAAACTGCTCTCGCAATCAAGACTCAGATCATTCCTACTTTAATTGAGGTAAAATGAGCCTCAGAATCCAACCATTCTTTTAGTGAGGGCTAAGCAAACACCCATGATGGGGGCAGGCAGGTGGTTAAGGGGGGCAGCTGACTACCACCACCTGGGGAGGGTGGCAGTAATGGGATTCCGTACGGAGTATTCAGCCAGGCAAGTAGGTAACTCCCCATCCCTTCTTGCCTCCATCTATTTTCTTTATAGCATTTATCACTACCTGCCCCTTCTATCTGTCTTTCTTTTCCCTTAGCACACCTATTCCACGACAGCAGGACCTTTGTCCTACTTCCAGCTGTATCCCCTGTCTTAGATCAATGCCTGGCATTTAGTGGGCAAAAATTAGCTGGTAATGAACGAATTAAAGAATATTAAACAATTAGTTGAATCTCTGCAATATGCTGGGCCCTGTCCTTGAGGATACCACAAGGATGGTAGGAGAGAGGCTTGAACATAAACAAATACACCACAGCTTGACACCTTTACAGAGATATCCAAGGCAGGATCTCCGTGGCTGAAATCTCCCGAGGTGTGTGGGGGCCTTGGAAAGAAGTCCGTTGTGTGCTACGACAGCCAGGGAGCCAGGCAGAGCGGCAGGGATGCGGCTGGAGACAGAGCACGGGGCTCCTTGGCTCTTCACTTGGCTTCTCGGCATCTTCTTTTCCTACCTGCAGGACCCTCGCCTCTCCTCGCTTCTGCCTAGAGAACCTCGGCCCTAGAGTAATCTCTCTTTCGCGGGACCCCAGCCACAGCCTCTCTCATACCGGGAGAAGCCAGCCCCGGGTCTTCCAGACTGCTAGCCCGCTACCTGCGCGACCTCCACCTAGGGCTGAACCCCCGCCCCGCCCGCGCGCTCCAGGTCCCCGCCCCCTGCCTGCGGTCTGCGGCGTGCGAGACCCCGCCCCGCCCCTCGGCCCGCAGGACCCCGGCCCCGCCCCGCCCCCGTGGCCCCGCCGCTCTGTCCCGGGGGGCGGGGCCGCGCGCAGCGGCGTCTCCAAGGCGGGGGGCGCGAGGCAGGGGGCGGTGCGGCCCCGGCGCCGACCAATCAGCGCCGCGATCACATCCATGCAAATACGAGCACAATGGAGCGAGCCCATTACTCGCCCCTGCAAGCAAGCTTGAAATGGGTTTCTGCCTGAGCGGCAGCCAGGCTGGCCAATGAGTCTGTGTTTGGGGCCGGCGAAGCCCAATGGCGTGGCAGGGGAGGCGGGCCCGAGCCGGGTTAGGGTGTCCTTGCAGGGTGTCTGAGCTAAACTTCACCAAATAATAGCTGTTTGTATTTTGGCTGCTGCAGGAGCCATTTTAGGTAAGTTCTTCTCTTAACTTTTTATTTTCCTCCCCGGCCTCGGCGGGCCGGCCTTGTCCGCGGGTCCCCGGCCCCGCCCCGCCGGCCGGGCTGGGGTGCCCCTATGAATGGAGCCGGGATGAGGGGCTGCGGCAGCGCCGAGGCCCGGCCGGGCCGGGGTCCGAGCGGGGCCGGCGGCGGGCGGCCTGGCGGAGGGCAGGCGGCGGCCTGAGGCCTGAGGAGAGGGGCCGGCCTCCGTCGCGCCCGGCTCGCGCTCAGGCCGCGCTCGGGCCGGGCGGCCGTCCTTGGGAGCGCGCCGCTGCGGGCCGCGCGGAGGGGCGGGGGTCCGGGCAGCCCCCGGCCCGGGGCCTGGCGGGCGGGGGCGGGGCGTGCGGAGGCCCCTCCGGGCCTGGCTGAGGAGGGACCCCTGGTCGGGCCGCGCTGTGCTGTGGGGGGGCGGGGGTGACCGCTATTCCCGCCGCCGCCCCCGCGGAGAAGTTGCTCTATTGGCGTCCTGCGTCTGTTTGCAGGGGTGGAGGAGGGTGGGCTGGTGCCAGGCGGCTGCTCCGGGAGGGGGCGGGGGCCCCGGCGCGTCCTCGGAGCGCGCATCCCCTCCGCCCCCTTCTTACGCACTAGCGCGCACTCGCCCCGAAAATTGGAACCCTAGAGGTGTGCAGCAACCCCGCAGCCAAGTTTTGTGCGTTATTAGATTGCCTGTTTGAGCTTCAAAAAAAAAAAGAAATCTGTTCCCTTCAGGGTATTTATTTCCTTCGCTGTTGAAAAGTAACGGAGTCTCTTGTTCCCAGATTTCCAGGGACATGCCTGTCAGATGTGTGCAGAGGGTTGGCAGTTACTTGGTTTTTAAAAAGACGCTATTAGGAAATCCCCTCAGTAGTGCGGTAATTGAAATTGGAGTTTGTTTGCAGCTTCAGTTTTATTTGATCCAATTAAAAATACATAAGCAGGCACTTATATTTGTGTATATAAAGTATTTCTAGTTCTAGTTATGACTGATGTGGCTGTGGTTTCCGTAGTGTGGGATTTAATAAGGCGGTATAATTCAATTTTGAACTTGTAGGCCCCTGTTCTCCAAATTAGGGTTTATGGACTATTAGTAATCTGACGAAGGTTTCTAGTGAATCTTTGTCATCTCCAGGCATCTTTGGGGTTGTGTGTATGCCTTATTTCCCACCTTCTCAAAACTGCTCATTTCTGGTGTAACAGACCTGTGAACAGAGAAAGTACAGATTTTAAAATTTTTACAATTTGTAGTGTCTGCAGTGTTGCCTGAGATTGGATTATTGTTTTTCAAATGGCGTATAGGCATACCATCCCAATAGGCCCCAAATTTCAACATAATTTATGGGGATATGCTGTGGACCTTAGAAAAGTCAGGACAAGGGACCGCTCTGCTGTACTCCCAAGGCTAATTGTGAGCTTTCTTACTGGAGATCTGTACCCGTTGACTGTGTATGGCACAGTAGGGTTTGCTGGTAAGCCAAATTGGAAGATCATGTTGGCAACCTCAGGGAGAGTTTTTGTGAACATTGTGGCTCTCTGGCAATAGAAAGACTTGAGATCCATGTATGGTAAAATGATTAGGCATGAATTGTCAAGTAACATGGTTTATGCCAACCGGAACAGGTGGTTTCATGTAAGCAATGCATGACTGTAACCGAAGGCCTGGGAAAATAGGGAGTGGTAAAACTATTAATTTTGGACTTCTTTCTGTCCCAGGGCAGATTTCCTAGATGAATTATGATGAATTACTTAAACTTTTTTCTTGATTAATGGATTATTAAAAGCTAACCTTTACGATTTTTCTTTTTCCTTTTTGCAAACTTTGGAATTTCTCTTAAAGTAACCAGACTGTGTTACTGTTCTTGCTCTAGTCTGGCCATGGGCAAAGTAAATCAAGATCTGTTGTGAAATTTGTTGTGTCTTATCGTGGTATCTCACCCTGCCTGGGGTTGGATTTTTTATACTGAAATTATTTCTTTGCTTTTTGCATTTAGCTCTTCTGTTGTTATAGCACTGCAAACTCTTTCAGTAGGATCACTTTTACCACAACTTTTTAATATTCTATATCTTTATAGTTATTTTTGTAATTTATTAGTATAGTTGGAAGTTCTCTAAACCCATCAGTATATTACTTCATGCAAACCACGCAAGAAGTTGAAAGACCAGGTGGAAGTGAAATGGGAGAGCCACAACTAACACTGCTGCATTTCTGGAAATCTTTTGGCAGTTAGTTTTTTGTATTTATTGATTAACTTTTTTTATAACTATTTCAAATACCAAAGAAAATCTAAAGCAGAATTGTATCTCTTTAGAAACCAGATCACATTTGGGATTTTTGCCATTATATTACAGAAAACCTATCAGAAACAGCAGGCCGTTGGGCTGTGTCTTGGAGATCTCTTCGATTTGTAGAAGTTTCAATGAAGTTTTTCAGTTTTCTTGGAAGTATGCCTTTGCCCCAAGCAGAGTTTGTGGTTATGTCTTCCTGTGTTAAGCCATGAAGGAAAAGGATTCCACAACCTCGGGCTTGATTCTCACTGTAGGTGCCTATGTTTTTCAACTTTCATGGAAAGACTTTGTATTCGTAATGACCAAATGGAGTCACACATGGACCACACACGTTCTGAACTGTTTCGAACAGGTATTAGGATTCAAGGATTCTACCTGCAAAAATAACTTTGGTATATGACAATGACTTTATCTAGGACAGTGACAGTATCTAAATCAATTGAGGAGACTATGTTTTCGTCACCCCAGTATGGCAAGGTTTGAAATAATTTTATTTTATTTTATTTTTTTATTTTTTAAGATTTTATTTTTTTCCTTTTTCTCCCCAAAGCCCCCCGGTACGTAGTTGTATATTCTTCATTGTGGGTCCTTCTAGTTGTGGCATGTGGGATGCTGCCTCAGCGTGGTTTGATGAGCAGTGCCATGTCTGCGCCCAGGATTCGAACCAACGAAACACTGGGCTGCCTGCAGCCAAGCACGCGAACTTAACCACTCGGCCAGCCCCCTGAAATAATTTTATTTTTAATAAATAATTTGTGGTCCTCTTTATACTTCCATCCGTCATTCAAAGCTTTTGTTTAATTCAGGTGAAGAGCTGCAGTGAATTCCGTGGGACTGCGTGCATTCTCCTGTACCAGGTTGTTATATTGAAAACTCTTTGAAAGACATAAAGTAATAGCTAGAGCTTAGATATCTGTTCCCTAGAGAACATTTTTATTTGCAGTAGAATGTGACATACTTGTGAGGGAAGCAAAGAACCAGCATTGAATGAGTACCCGGTGTGTGTCCAGCATGCAGCCAGGTACTAGGTCTACAGAGATGAGAAAATATCTCTGTTTTCATAGCTCCTTCGTGAGGCTGGACTGCAGCTCAGAGAAATGGAGTAACTTATTCAAGGCCATAAATCTAGTAAATGTTAGAGCCAGCATTTGAACCCAGGTCATCTGGATTCAAAGCATATATTCTTTTCATCAACAGTCTTCTCTGAAGATTTCTTCAAATGCTGGAGCATGCTCTCCTGTTTTCGTGGTATGGTGCTAGGTTAACTAATACACTTTGCCTAAGTTCTTCCACATATGCGTCCATTTTTACTTCTCTATTTCAAGAATTTGTCACTGAGGAGGCAAATTGGAATACAGTGCGGGCACCCTTTTCCCTGTCTCCATAGCATAGGAGTGGTCTTCCTGGGGCACTTGGAGTTCGGGGTAGCCTGGTACAGTAATAGCTGTGAAGTGCAGAGGGAGAGTGCAGTCACTTTTTCCTTGCCAAAATGTTCATTTTGTGGGAGCATTGTTACCCTCATGAGAAATTCTGTTACTTCCATAAAAGTCCTGAAGGTAGTGAAATGGAGTTATTTTAAAATATCCATCTCTGTTCCCATTTCTGAACTAAATTATTTGCATAAAATCCAGAGAAAAATGTTTGTTTTTGCTTGTAGTACTTACATTAGTTGGTTTTTATAGTTGGTAATAGTGATTGTTTACATCCTTCTACATTTATTCTTTATGTCATTTGCCATCATTGAGACCTTTAGAATCTTTGGTAATGTTTATGTCATAAATAGCTCCTATTTTGAGGAATGTTTTCTTTTTTTAATTGATGAACATTTTTTCTTTATAGTCATAATGAAAGACTTAAAATTTTTAGCAAGGAAAAAATTGATTTTTCCATTTTTTGAATAGACTTCCATGGTGCTTTTGTCCGCTTTTTCAGAAGAACTTAACATACTAAGACAATATGTGAAAATTTCAGGAATACTGGGAAGTAGAATTTTAAGGTAACTTCAAGACACGAATCTGAACATAAATACGAAGTGATGAATACATATTTAAATTTTCTAAACAAGCAGAGGGAGATTTCTGTTTTTCTACTTTTTAAAAGATTCTTGTAGGGATGGTTCATTGACCTAATTTTATGGATCAAATCATTTTTTTTTTTGAGGAAGATTAGTCCTGAGCTAACTATTGCGAGTCCTCCTCTTTTTTGCTGAGGAAGCCTGGCCCTGAGCTAACATCCATGCCCATCTTCCTCTACTTTCTGTGTGGGACGCCTGGCACAGCATGGCTTGCCAAGTGGTGCCATGTCCGCACCTGGGATCCCAACCGGCGAACCCCGGGCCGCCAAGAAGCGGAACATGCGAACTTAACTGCTGTGCCACCAGGCCGGCCCCTGGATCAAATATTTTATCAGTAAATTTTTAATATATTTTGGATTTTCTTGTACAGTATGTGACCAAAGTATTTTATTTTTGGAATTTCTATATCTTTTAGTTCTAAGATTGTCTTTACGTAAAAGTTCAGGCTTCAGGTTAAAAGAAGGTCTGAGTCTTGTAACATTGACCTTCAGTTTCTACCTATTTAGGTTGATGCTTTTTATCCTGGGATTCATGCATTCCTAGGGACTCTTTGGCTGGTCTATGAACTCCTCAAAATAGTATGCAAAACACTGTTTGTGTGTGCATTTTTATGGGAAGTGAATTGGTTGCTTTTTATGATTCTCAAAGGTATCTGTGACTCCCACCCTCCTTTTCCCCTCCTCCCTGTCTCTTCCTACCCGCATGCAAAAACAATATTAAGGATCATTGATTTAGGTCATTCCAAAGCAATTGTTTTGTATGAGCAAAATATTTTGCCTGGAGGCTGACTTCTTTTGACCTTTTTTGCCCTTTAGAAGATCCTGCAGTCTCAATCCGGATCAGTTGGCCTGGGCGTGGGGAAGTAGTTCTTCTCCCTCTGGGCAGATCCAGGCAAGGGTCATCCCCAGAATTCTTCCCTGCCTTATTATTATACTTGGAAAGCTGTTCCCTGCCCTCCCCAGGCAGCCTGGTAAGAGTAAAAGTTGGAGTGGGAGGCATGAGGACACTTGCAAGACAGTCTTAGAGAGTCCCGGTCTCTTGGTCTCAGCCATCTGCCTCTGCAGATGGGACTGGAGGGGTGGCCATGGCAAAAGCTCCTGACATTTTCTTTCTTTGAGTACTACTACTTATTCATTCCATTATTGCTTCATTCAATATGTTAGGAGAAAAAGAGTTTTCTTTCTTATATTGTAAGAGGAACAATGAAAAAGAATCCTTCCGTTTTTCTATTCCTTAGACTGTGTCTGAGATACCTTGCAACTTTTCTGTTAATGTTAAGTTTTTTTTTTGAGGAAGATTAGCCCTGAGCTAACATCTGCTGCCAGTCCTCCTCTTGTTTGTTTTGCTGAGGAAGACTGGCCCTTAGCTAACATCCATGCTGATCTTCCTCTACTTTATATGTGGGACGCCTGCCACAGCATGGCTTGACAAGCAGTGCATAGCTCCACACCTGAGGTCCAAACCAGTGAACCCCGGGCCGCTGAAGTGGAACATGCGAACTCAACAGCTGTTCCACTGGGCCAGCCCCGTAATGTTGTTAATTTAAGTGGACTTTTTCTTAAAATAATAATGTCTAGTTGAGCATGTAAGCTTATTTTTACAGAGAATGTGCATGTATCTCAAGTTCTGTTAAACTGGCTGTTGCTATAGGAAAAGGGATCCCGTGTTAAAGTTCTCAGAGCCTTATTTTATAATTTACTTAAGTGAAAGTCAAGTAAATTTTTAAAGCAAAATTCTAGAGTGACAAGAAAATTCTAAGAGTAGTCTCTAGGGAGTGGCCGAGCTTGAAGTTATCCTGGAGATTTTCTCATAGAAGTCCATTTGTGGGGCCAGACCAGAAGTTGAATAAAAGAAAAATCTGTTTGGTTTGATGTGTAGATTGGGGAAAACACCTAAGCTTTAGGCGGTTTGGTGAAGGGCATTGGCCCTTATGGGGGGTGGTCTTTGATCTGTTCCTTCCCTAAGAGTACATGAGTAAAGACGTTTACCTGGACTGTTTACTTTGGGTTCAAGGAAACCATCAGTATTCTAAGAAATCTTTGGAAGGATTATATCTGGTAAGCAAGGTCCAGATCATAGATTTTTTTTTACTGAAAGACATTTTTTATGATGTAACACAGAAGACTTTATTAATGTTCATTGTGGATTCTGGCTTAAGTCTTGCAGTGTTAGCAGTCTTAATTCAACCATGGGTTAGCATGAAAAAGTCAAGCCATCATCCTTGTTGACCATATGACAGAATTGGATCACATTATAAATGATGACACTATCAGATTGCTTCTTTTGCTTTTTTATTGTGGTAACATTGATTTATAACATTAAATGAATTTCAGCTGTACATTATTATATTTCCATTTCTGTAGGTTGCATCGTGTTCACCACCCAAAGACTAATTACAATCCATCACCATACACATGTGCCTAATCACCCCTTTCACCCGCCTCCCTTCCCCCTTCTGGTAACCACCAATCCAATCTCTATCTCTGTGTTTGTTTGTTGTTGTTTTTATCTTCTATTTATGAGTGAGGTATGGTGTTTGACTTTCTCCCTCTAACTTATTTCGCTTAGCATAATACCCTAAAGGTCCATCTATATTGTCAAAAATGGCCAGATTTTACCTTTTTATGGCTGAATAGTATTCCATTGTGTACATATACCACATCTTCTTTGTCCATTCGTCCTTTGATGGGAACCTAGGTTGCTTCCTAGTCTTGGCTATTGTGAATAATGCTGCAATGAACATAGGGGTGCATATATTTTTACACATTCGAGTTTTCATGTTCTTTGGATAAAAACCCAGCAGTGGAAGTGCTGGATTGTATGGTAGTTCTATTCCTAATTTTTTGAGGAACTTCCATACTATTTTCCATAGAGGCTGCACCAGTTTGCACTCCCCCCCAGCAGTGGATGAGAGTTCCCTTTTCTCCACAACTTCTCTAACACTTATTTCCTGTTTTGTTAATTATAGCCATTCTGCCGGGTGTTAGGTGGTATCTGTTCATCGTAGTGTTTATTTGCGCTTCCCTGATAATTAGTGCTGTTGAAGATCTTTTCATGTGCCTGTTGGCCAACGGTATATCTTCTTTGGAGAAATGTCTGTTCAGATCTTTTGCCCATGTTTTACTTGGGTTGTTTTTTTGTTTTTGAGATGTATGAGTTCTTTATATATTTTGGATTTTAATCCTCATCAGGTATATGGTTTGCAAATATCTTCGCCCATTTGTTAGGTTGTCTTTTTGTTTTGTTGATGGTTTCCTTTGCTGTCAGATTGCTTCTTTAAGCAAACCCTATATAGTATCGTTTTAAGGGACTTAGGGGTATTCTGCTTAATGGAATTAACAGTTTTGCCTTGAGTTGTAAAAATACAGTGAGGAAATGATACAGGATATGAAAGAGATCATTAATGACTAGCTCCAAAAAGGTAGTGGTAAAAATCTAAAATAAACTCTTAGATCAGGGCTACTCAAAGTTAGTCTGTGGATCTGTGTAGGTCTGTAGACTGTTTGTTACCTGTCTGCGATGATCTAAGTACAGAACTTGAAGCATTTAGATGCTTTTTCAGCATTTTTTAGAAAATTTGTCTGTTGCTGAATCTAATAATAAAAAATGTAAGTTTGTGGTATAGTCTTTGTGTTTTTAAAAATTTTTTCCTGGGGCTGGCCCCGTGGCCGAGTGGTTAAGTTCGCGCGCTCCGCTGCAGGTGGCCCAATGTTTCGTTGGTTCGAATCCTGGGCGTGGACATGGCACTGCTCGTCAGACCACGCTGAGGCAGCGTCCCACATGCCACAACTAGAAGGACCCGCAATGAAGAATATACAACTATGTACCGGGGGGCTTTGGGGAGAAAAAGGGAAAAAATAAAATCTTAAAAAAAAAAAAAAATTTTTTTCCTGGTAATTCACTTTTTTAGTATTTTATAAAAGTATTAGTCCACAATGGATTGGGAAAAAACAAAAACTAGTCCTTTACCATAGAGAGCACTACTCAAGATAATAGGCAACATTATCTTGGAGCTTGTTAGAAATGCAAATTCTTGGGCCCCATTCCAGGCCAACTGAAATAAATTACCTGGCGTGGGGACCCAGTGATCTGTGTTATAACAAGCTATGTTGATGATTTTTGTGCACATTTATTTATTTATTTTTTTAAAGATTGGCACCTGAGCTAGCAACTGTTACCAATCTTCTTCTTCTTTTTTTTTTCTTTTTCTCCCCCCAAAACCCCAGTATATAGTTGTATATTTTAGTTGTGGGTCCTTCTAGTTGTGGCACGTGGGACGCCACCTCAGCATGGCCTGATGAGTGGTGCCATGTCCACGCCCTGGATCCGAACTGGTGAAACCCTGGGCCGCTAAAGCGGAGCGCGCAAACTTAACCATTCGGCCACGGGGCAGCCCCTGTGCACATTTAAATTTGAGAAACATTGTTCTAGATCAGAACTGTCCAGTAGACCTTTGTGTTCTGATGGAAAATGTCCTATATCTGTGCGAGACCTATGAGTTATATGTGGCTTTTGAGCCCTGAAAAGGTGGCTAGTATGACTAGGGAACAGGATTTAAAATTTTATTTAATATTGGGTAATTTAAATTTAAATAACCACATATGGCTAGTGGCACTGGCATTTGACAGCACAGCTCTAGACCCTTTAGCTCTCCCTCTTTCTTTTTTTGAGGAAGATCAGCCCTGAGCTAACATCTGCTGCCAATCCTCCTCTTTTTGCTGAGGAAGACTGGCCCTGAGCTAACATCCGTGCCTGTCTTCCTCTACTTTATATGTGGGATGCCTGCCACAGCATGGCTTGTGAAGCGGTGCATAGGTCCATACCCAGGATCCGAACCAGTTAACCCTGGGCCCTTGAAGCGGAATGTGCGAACTTAACTGCTGAGCCACGGGGCTGGCCCCTCTCCCCCTTTTTAAGGGAGGCAAAAGTGGATCTTTTCCCCTTCATTTAGAAAGGGAAATACAATATGGCACAAAGACTATCCTTTAGCCTTAAATGAGACTAAACGAATTATATAATAAAATTTGGCACTATCTGCCCATTTATATTTACCTGTTTATTTTTATCTAAAAGTTAGTTTGATGTTAAGAAAATAGTAGGATCAGAAAGTAAATTTAGATCTGTGTCTTTTAAGGTTTTGCAAACAGCAAGATAGCTGTTCCAGCCAAGCCTTGTGACCCTTCGTGACTGTGACTAACATGCATGATGTCTTTCAACATGACTTCTGAAGCCTTTTTCTTTCATGTAAAGATTTAAGACGGGAGCTTTTAAGTGCAATACTGCAGTTTTCCAGTTCTTAATATAAAACCCTGGTTATTGAGGGTTCTCATTACCTTAGACTAGTTAATGGAGATTTTCCCTATGTAAAGTATTTCTGGCTTATGAGCTTACTTAGAGGATGGTTTTTCAGTTCATAAAGGTAACCTTTGTTTTTAATAGTATTCACCAAGGCTGCCTTGAAAGGTTGAGCCTTATCCTCTGTCCTTCCAGTATATTTAAAAATTGATTTGTTAGAAGAAAGGATTTTTCTTACTCATTCAGGGTTGTATATGCTTCCCTGCTTCCAGCCCATCCACGTGTACTTCAAATGCTAAACTTGTAAAAATCAAGGATAGCATTGATTCTGATGTATTGATCCGTATCCATTGTAGAATTGGAAATTATTTTGTGAAGGCCAAGTGGAAGGAAGCATGGTCATAGAAGTAAATGAAGATCCGCATATAGAGTCACGGCTTTTTAAAATGCTATCCAGACATCATAAAATGATTCTTTCTAGTCATACCGTAATTTTAATAGATATATTTGCTAGTTTTAGGTTTTTAAGTAGGAGACTGTCAGTCATTTAGGCAGTGACTCTTGAAGCTTGAGAGACAGTAAAGGGTGTCCCATGTGCTTTATACACTCACAAATATTGGAATCGGAAGCTTCTTAAAGAATGGATAGGGCTGCAGAAATAGTAAAATTATTAATGTAGCAGTGTCTGTTGCTTTGTTTATGGCATGAATTAATGCTATATTGTCTTCCATTGGTGTTCATTAAAAAGCAGCACTGTTGTCCCTTTAATTCTGTTGTAGGGGACAGTCCTATACTGTCAGAGTGAGTGAAGATGTCATGGAAGGTTGTCTGGGCAGAGCCTTCTGTTTAGCTGAAAACACAAATATCGCTGATTGGCGAGGCTTAACATTTTGTAATGTGCTGCTTTGGGCTCTTCTGTTTGACTTTCTTCAAAGGGTTTCAAGTTCTTGATCTCTAGGCAGATATTTGGATTACTGCTTTGGGGTCTTAAGGTTTGAAAACCCAGTCTCTCGGAATTGACATCTGATAGTTGACAGATCCCAAGCTTAGGAGGTTTGGAGGTTCCTGGCTTCAAGTTTGTTCCCATCGCTGTCACTGGTTCCCAGTGCTGCAACTGGAATGTTGTTTGAGATGTTACTAAAGATTGGTTTCCTAAGCTGGGCCCAAATACCAGTCTCCTTATTTACACATAGTCATACTCTGTCCACTCTTCTCTGCTCGGTCTGCAGCATTTCCTGCTAACAGGGCTCTCCCTGGTACTCCTCACTTTCTTCGTGTTCGCCCTTGAACTAGGCTTGTAGCTGCCGTTGTGGTATGGCAGTTATTTCTAGTTGAAGATTTAAGCGATATCAGGTCTTACACAATTCAGCATCTTAACTAGATTCTTCTAAACCAAAGCCTCTTTCTGGCTTCTCAGGATTGCAGAAGAGTAGAGTTGAAAGGGACTTCAGAGGCTAACTAGTTCAATTTCGTCATCTTATGGATGATGGAATGGAGTCTTGGTCCCGTAAATGTTTTGTGAGGCCATAGAGCTGGTTTATAGCCAAGTTAGGATTAGAATTCAATTCTCATTTTACTAAACAGGACTCTTTCCTATTTCTGATAGTTAGGGTCCTGAAAACCCACGTAGGAGAATTTCGCTTAAGAACTTATTGGGTAAATATGGGGAAGGAGTGCTCTGAGATTTGAAGTTAATTTGTGAAAGACTGCATAATTTTTTTATGTTCTCTAAAATAAAATAAGGATATAATCAATGAGATTTTACATGTCTTAAATGAGAGGTACTATTTTGGTAACTTCTGTTTACTATGTCTTGTTTACTAGAAACATTTTGGCATGTTCTTCTCTTATATCATGGTAAAAGGCTTGTGGTACTATTTTGGTAACTCTTGTTTACTATTTTTTGCTTACTAGAAACTTTTTGGCATGTCTTTCTGTTATAGCTTGAACTGCTTGTAAATTCACCTTTGCTTTATTGCAAATAATGTGTTTGATAGTTTGTTTCACATCCGTGTATTCATTCAGCTTTATGACTTAGGGTTATTGGAATAGGTTTTTCCCAGACCCCTCAATAATCATGATATAATAATAGCAGCTGCCAGTCATTGAATGCTTACTAGGTGCCAGGTATGGTGCAAGGCTCCTTCATGGTGTGGTGGTCGTTAGGACTGTGCACCAGTATTCTGCTTCTGGGTACATGGTAGGATTGCACTTCTCCCTCACCTTGAAGTTGAGCGTGGCTGTGTGACTTGCTTTGGATATTGAAATTTGAGTGGAAGTCATGTGAGACACTTCTAGGCAGATAACCTTTTCTTTTTCTTGAAAGAAATCTGCAGTGGTTACATACTGTAAGCAAGTAAGCCTATGCTTTAAACTGCTTGAGTTTTTTAAATGGGGTTTTAACTGCAGCATAACCAAGTCCATCCTGATGAATATATATGGATTATTATCATTGATCCTCATGGCGAAGTGCTGATATTAAGCCCATTTGACAGTTGAGGAAATGGAGACAAAGGAGTTATACTTGTCTGTAAGTATAGAACTAGTGGCCTGGCAGTTTGAGCCCTACATTCTTTTTTTTTTTTTTAAAGATTGGCACCTGAGCTAACAACTGTTGCCAATCTTCTTCTTTTTTTTCCCCCTGCTGCTTCTTCCCCAAATCTCCCCAGTACATAGTTGTATATTTTAGTTGTGGGTCCCTCTAGCTGTGTCATGTGGGACGCTGCCCCAGCATGGCCTGACGAGTGGTGCCATGTCCGCACCCATGTTCCGAACCAGCGAAACGCTGGGCCGCCGAAGTGGAGCACACGAACTTAACCACTCCACCATGGGGCCAGCCCCAAAAGCCCTATGTTCCTTTTTTTTTTTTTTAAGATTTTATTTTTCCTTTTTCTCCCCAAAGGCCCTGGTACATAGTTGTTTATTTTTAGTTGTGGGTCCCTCCAGTTGTGGCATGTGGGATACCGCCTCAGCATGGCTTGATGAGTGGTGCCATGTGGGCACCTAGAATCCGAATTGGCAAAACCCTGGGCTGCCGAAGCAGAGTGCATGAACTTAACCACTCAGCCATGAGGCCAGCCCCAAGCCCTACATTCTTAAGCACTACAGTCTGCTGCCATTCTCTATGCGGAACTATCTCAATACCACTCTTTTTTTTTAAAGGATTAAAAAAAAATTTTTTTTGGTGAGGAAGATTGGCCCTGAGCTAATCTTGCCAATCTTCCTCTTTTTTTTTTCTCCCCAGAGCCCCAGTACATAATTGTATATCCTAATTGTAGGTCATTCTACTTCTTCTATGTGGGATTCCACCACAGCATGGCTTGATGAGTGGCATGTAGGTCCATGCCCAGGATCTGAACTGGTGAACCCTGGCCCGCTGCAGTGGAATGCTTGAATTTAACCAGTCAGCCATGGGTCAGCCCTGTCCGTACCACTCTATTATATATAGAATATGGGATCTGCCCAAGATAACTTCATGCCAAAGTTTAGGTTTACCTCTCTGTTCCATCCCTTCTTAGAGCTGCTCCTGAAGTCTTAGGTCCAAGGGTGACTGCCTCTTACTAGCATTGTACTGAAAAAAGCTCCATTCCTTTTCTCTGATCTGTTACCTACTTTTACTGCCTTCTGGAATTCCATCTTTGATGTGACAGGGTAGTTCCTTGCCTTAAAAATCCTCACATCTCTAATGTTTTCCAAGTGAGTTTCTCCGAAGGCCACATTAAGCTTTATGAATAGGACGCTGCTTAGCATTCATAAAGGCATTACAACATTAAGTACATGATTCTGCAGCCAGACCACCTGACTTTGAATCCCAGCTCCACCACTTACTGGCTGTGTGAACCCCTCAATGCTTCAGTTTCTTCATCTGTAAAATGGAGATAATAATACCTGGCTCCAAATGAGTTAATTTGTGGAAAGCCTTGGAAAAATGCCTGACATGTTATAAGCATGATGTAAGTGTTGGATATTATAATTTTAAAGAATAAAGTATCACAGGGCCAAGATGAATGCAGATAAGTCATTGCTGATCTTAACCTTTCTGGTGTTAATACTGAGATATTAAATGTTTACTTCCACTTTTAATTTTTCCTTTTATTCAACAGGGATTACTGAGCAACTCTACAAGGCACTACGCTCTGGGGAGGGGTGGGAAGGGAAATGACCTAGAGCTTGCCCTCAAAGAATTTACAATATAAAGGGGAGATAAGATATGTATAAATACCTGTATGGAGATAATTCTGCTATTACAAGGTAGCCCATACAAATGAAAGATAAAGGACTTCGGGAGTTCAGAAAAGGGAGAGGTACGAGTCAGAGAAGGCCTTGAGTCAGACAGGGCACTTACCAAGGTTGGAAGGATAGGCAGGATTTGGCTGCTAGGAGACTGGGTGAGGTAGGAGGAAATCTCTAGGTGAAAGGAAGCATTAGAGCAGAAGCTTATAATTATATGTTCATTTGTCCATTCAGCAAGTGTATACTAAACATTTACCATGTGCTGGGCACTGATACAAGTCCTGGGGCTGCAGCTGTAAACAACACGAAGTTCCTGCGCTCATGAAACTTACATTCTAAGGAGTATTTGAATATGCAGAACCATAGTATATCGAGTGGTGATAAGGGCTAAGAAGAAAAATAAAGCAGGATAATGAGACAGAGAATAGGTTTATGTAACTAAGAAAAGCATGATTAATTTCTAAAGTTTTTTTTTAGGGTATCTTTTGAGGAAACCCAAGGCAGAGCTAAATGGCTTTGTCCTATGTTCCATGCTCATAGTTCTCTGCCCCTCACTCTTGGCTGATCTAGATATTTTCCTCCCTTGACTTGAGAGCAAGTCCCAATGTCTTCATGGGGCCTCCCCGCCCCTCACGTCTGCCAGAAACACTTTCTTTCTCTTCTGCGCTTCTGGAGTCACATTTTGCCTCTGTAACTAATTTGGCGTTTCATATTGGGCTGCCTTTGTCTTTTCTCATATTGTTCTTTGTTTATTCCACAAGTATGTGATGCCCATTTATTTAGTAAACAATTATTGAATTTCCGTTTTGTTTCATCCATTGCTGGGAACCAGGAACTTGAAGATAAATGCACTTGATTTCTGTCCTTGAGAAGTGCACAGTCTATTAGAAGAGACAGAAATGTAAACTGCAGCTGCAAACATCATGCTGAATGTCAAGTTAGAGCTATGGACAGAGTTTTGTTAGAATGCAAGAAGAGGGAGCAACCATCTACCCAAGGAAGTTGGTTAAGACTTTTGAAAGGAAGAAACTTGTAAATTCTTGGAAGTTGATTTGGAGTTTAATAATCTGAGATGGGATTGGTATCTGTGAGTCTGGAGAGCCTTTTATGCATTGGAAGTATCCTGTGAGGGGATGTTGGCAAATGTAAGTTCCGTGTGGCTGGAGTGTAGTGGAGAGCTGTGGAGTTGTGGTGGGCGATGGGGCTAGAGGAGTAGGTTGGAGACTGAAAGGCTTTGAAGATCCTGGTAAGGGGTTTAGATTTGTGTTGGCAGTGAGAGGTCAGAGGTTTTAGTGCAGAAGAGTAGTTTGTATTCTTCACTTGGGCAGCAGAGTTTGGTTTAGAACAGTGGTGCTCAAACTTTGCTGCATATTCAGAATCACCTGGAGAGCTTTAAAAAACACCAGTGCCCAGGCTGCATGCAGTGAAATCTGATTCTGTGGAGGGGG
Organism: Equus caballus; assembly: GCF_041296265.1. Classification (NCBI taxonomy): domain Eukaryota; kingdom Metazoa; phylum Chordata; class Mammalia; order Perissodactyla; family Equidae; genus Equus; species Equus caballus. The sequence continues at coordinate 32,368,604 of NC_091705.1, read as the reverse complement.
GGACCCAGGTATTGGGGTTTTGATAACTTCCTCGGTGATTCCACTATGCACCCATTTTTGAGAACCAGTGGTTTAGAAAGACCTGACGACAGGTTAATGAGTTAGGAGGCTCTTGCAGTAGGCTAGGAGATAAGACTTTGAATTGAGGCTTTGGTAGCTGGAACAAGGGAAGACAGAGGCAACCATTATTGTTTTTCTTTAATTTTCTGTATGTTTTTCTTCTCCAACAAAATTGTGGCCCCCTGGGTGCAAAGTCTAGTCTTTGTACTTTGAGTTCTTTGTAGAGATTTGTACATAGTAGGTTCTCAATACGTATTTGCTTTGACTAAAATCAGTTTTCTTTTATTCAAGTACTCCTAGTTGAATACTTAGGGCATTTTTATTTCATGTGCTTCTTTTTGTTATTAAATAGAAATTCCTTTAGGGACAAGAGTGGATGGAGATGAAACTTTTTGCTCAGTTTTACTTCCTCATAATTCTGATTAAAGATTTAGGAAGTTAAAATTCAATAATGAAAACAAGTCTGCATATGAACTTGGTTTATCCATACTGTCTCTCCTCATTAGCACAAACACGTAAGTTTGCCTTTAACTTTTGGCATTTGCGTAAAACCTGTTAGTGCTAATACACCCTTTAAAATAAAGAATCCAGATAAAGTATCTAGATTCTTAAAGTAGTTCCACAACATGTGGAAGGTAAACCTTAACAATAACACCTGGATTCTGTTAATCTGTTTAGTAACTCAGAAATTTATCAATGTGGTATAGAGACTGACTTGGTTTGTGCATTTGAAATAATATCTCTTTGCCAAATAAATTTTATTTATTTGTGAATGGGGATAGTATTTAAAAATGCTGTGAAGCTTTTTTCTGTCAACTCTTCATTCTCTATTCTAATGGAGGGGAATTGGAACATACAGAAATTAATAACTTCTTTTATAATTGAAGGCTTTTATACCTCTACCCCTGCTATTTTGTATCTTGAAAAACATCATACCTACAGAAAGTTATGAGACTAGTACCATCAACACCCATCTCCCCTTTACCTAGGTTTGCCAGTTATTAACATTTTGCCAAATTTGTTTTCTCTCTCTATATATACTTTTTTTTTAAGCCATAGCCTTTGAGAGTTACTTGCAGACATTGTGACACTTCTCCCCTAATTAGTTTTGCATTTCTATGCTGAGAGAAAAGATACATAACTATAATATAGTTATGCCAGTGAGGAAACTTGACTTAAAACCAGTGTGTCCATATGTAAATCTTCCCATTCACATGTTCTCTAGCTTTTTTATTTTTCTGCATCTAGAATCCAGTCAAGGATCATGCATTGTATTAAGTTGTCATGTGTCTTTACCGTTCAAAATTGATTAATGTGATCTGGTAGTCACAGGATTTGGGGAATGGAAATGAAAATCCCTGTAAAGGACGGTGTGGCCCAGTTTCCCAGCCTTTTTCCCTGCCTGCCTTCTTCCGTGCCCCCCACCACTGGCTGGGAATTGGCCTGCTTATACTAATGACAAAGTTCTAAAGCGGAACCCAGCACCCATTGCAGACCTGCTTGTGCACATCTTCTTGAGGCTAGGAAAGGCTTTGTTTTCAGAGTTATTTTCCATTTTAGGATTAAAGCCATTCAGGGCACTCAGGTGTTTAATTAAGAAAATGTGATAGTGTTAATGAGACTTTCAGAAAAGATTTTCGTAGTTGACTCTAAATCTTGTGAAACATGAGAGTCCTCTTTTGCTATTTCTTGAGGACCACTGATTATCAAGACCTTGTCTTTATACAGTTCATGAGGTTTTATTTATTTATTTGAACTATTAAGGACCCCCCTACTCCTGCCCTCCTTTAAATATTCCAGTCGTGTCCTTTTGGTCTTTTGCCATTCTTCCTTTACACTCTTTCCTTGGCAGTCTTCTTTCCTGTCATTTTAACTCTTGATGACTCTCAAGTCTCTATTTCTGTCTCCACCCTCTTCTCTGCTCCAGCCATCCACTCAGCAGCTTCACCTGCATGTCCCACATGCAAAACAGCTCAATATCTTCTCGTGTAAACCTGCACACTGGTTTGAATATTGGGTGGGGGGTGAGAATGAGATGGTATTTGACCAGGGGAGTAGGAACATTAGGCTCCTGTCCCTTACCAGCCCCTGCCATCCTTAACCCCCTCTCCCCGCCCACACACATAACTTCAAGGGCAGTAGGTGAATCAAAGGCAAGGCCTGGCTAACAATACCATTTGCAGCTGAGTGTGGAGCTTGGAAGTGAAGCTTCATGAAATGAATTCTTTTAACCCAGTGTTTCTCAACTTTTTTTCATTATCACTACTAAGGAATCTTTTTAGACAATTTTTTTTTTAGCATTATTGTGCTCCTAACCCCGAAATTTAAATACCACAAATATGTAGTATATCTGTTTATCTACTCTGTATGTCTGTTTAATACATAAACAAAAAAGATATTTTAACCCCCAAGAACCAATTTTTGACCTTTTAGGATGGTATTACCCATCGAAAGTACATGTTTTAACCTAAACTGGAGGCAGTCTAATGCCTAGAAACAAAGCAGGCCAGAGTCTGCTTGCTGTGTGTCTTGCCTACAAAGAATTTATCTTAGGTTCGCATCTGACCGCTGAAACTGAAGTTTTGTAATCTTGTTGTGACCATAACTCACAATAGTAGCAGTATATTGTGCCCCATATATAACATGTGCAATTCACAGGTTTAAATCTCACTGTTTATTCTTACTCCTTATGATGCATTCTATTTTTATTTTGTTGTCTTTTAAAAATAGTTGGGTTTTTTGTTTTGTTTTGTTTTTGAGGAAGATTAGCCCTGAGCTAACTACTGAAAATCCTCCTCTTTTTGCTGAGGAAGACTGGCCCTGAGCTAACATCCATGCCCATCTTCCTCTACTTTATATGTGGGATGCCTGCCATAGCATGGCTTTTGCCAAGCAGTGCCATATCCGCACCCAGGATCTGAACTGGCGAACCCAGGGCTGCTGAGAAGCGGAACATGTGAACTTAACCGCTGTGCCACCAGGCCAGACCCTAAACATAGTTTTATTGAGATAATTTACATACCATAAAATTCCCCTGCTTTTATTCTATATATTTTTTAATTTAAAAAGAAATGCTGGTCATGACCCACTGATTTGCAAAAGCATGACAGCCAGCAAAATGCGCTCCCTAGGCATAGCTGGTCAAGAGACCATCCACCAACCACCAAGGAGATGAGGACAAAGAGGTGGCAAAGTCCTAACCTTGAACCATCATGCTCTCTGCAGTCGTTGGACTTCATTTCAGTAAATGCCCTTGAACTTGAGCGAACTGGAAGGTTTCCTCCTTGGTATGAAATGAAGGCTGGGGAGCTCCTGGCAGGGGAGGGCTGCAGTGAGCTTTTTAAGCCCACAGGTAAAACTGCTCTGCTGGCAACTGAAGGGCCTGCCTCACGGGAAGGTGAAATATGGGCATCTTTATTCTGTGATTTGTGGTGCTAGCACCCCTTTTGCTGCTTTGAAAGAAAGATCGAGGGAGGGAATAGACGGAGGGAAGATTGATCTAACATTGAATAGTAGAGCCTGAAATTCTTGAAATCCTCATTATATAACTAGGTTTATCCATAAGAATATTTGAGAGCGTGACTGTAGGGATCTGTGTATTTGATTAATTTGCTGTCATTAATCTGTTAGAGCATTAGAGAAATGAAATAGGAAACTACTAAGTTTTCATTAGGAGAACGGAAGCGGAGAGGGTCAAAGGAATGAGGTTTAGCTTCCCTTTGTCGGGGTGTATTCATGGTCAGAGGGAGCCCTGCTGTATAGCTAAGAGGAATCAGCTGTACAAACATGGAAGTGAGTGGCGGAAAGACCCAGAGAGTAGGTTTTGCCCCCACTTAGTTTTAGCCCCAGTGCCAGGCAGGGCACGAATATAGGACCAAATAAAACTGAGGCATCCCATCCCAGAGCAGAATAATTAGAGCAAACATTTATTGAGTGCTTACTATATGCTAGGTCTTAAGCATTTTATATTTATTCTCTCATTTAACCCTTTAAAACGGTGTGAGATTGTAGGTTCTGTTGTTGGCCCCCCTCGCCCCCCCTTTTTACTGATAAGGAAACTGAGGCACACTGAGGTAAAGAAACTTGTTCAGGGTCATGCAGTTGCCCTTCCATGTAATATAAATGCAGGGCATTAGAGACTCTGCTTTGAAGTGAGTGAACCCACTGCTTCTGGGACCATATCTGCTGCATCATACCTTTCTTCAGGAGCATAGCCTACCTGGCAGATCCCATGATCATCATTTAAGTCATTTAGTCTCCAGGTTGCCACCCTAAAGTTCACTCTCAGAGGCTGGTGACCATGATACTAAAAATAACATTGTCCAAGAGAATATTTATAGTTTTTCACTCTGTCTTCTTGAGTACAGACTGTGCCTTATCTGGGAAATACTACTTATTTTAGGACTCCAGAGTTGGACATTTAAATAGTAGGGCTTGTCCAGTGGTAGTCATATTTCAAGTCAGTTCAACAGATATTTGCATGCTTCCGAAGTGCCCATATACATGCTGGGATGACAAATGTGATCACAATCTAATAGGAAAAATAGATATGACCAATATTTAAATTGTAGTAAAACAAAGTAAGTGGAACAGTAAAAGGAACATAGAGGAGGATGGGAAGGTTAGGAAGAACTTCCTAGAAGGGTTAACATCTGAGTTGGGTTTCAAAGGATGAATAGGAGTTTGCCAGATGTAGACAGTTGCAGAATAATTAAGTGAAGTTTGCTAGAGAGATCAACAGAGGTTTCCTTCTGATATTATTGCCAACTTGTCTAGATTTTGCATGTCATAGAAAGAGCTTCCGGCTGTAAAATTTGCTTTTTTCCCCTAGTGTCCTAAATGCCATTGGGATCCTATGCCTCAACAGTAGTGCTGGACAGCTAGGGATTATGCTTTGGGCCAGCTGTAGGAGGGAAAATTGCTATCCATGTAGCCCTTGCAGGTACACTGAAACTCTGGGCAGAAGTGAGTTTTCTGCTTATGTGAGGGGATCATGGTGTTCCTTGTACCTTAGCTCCAACTCAAGACTTTGATTACTGTTGCTTGGTGAGATCTTTCTTCTCTTACCTGAAAATGGTTGGTTGGTTGTTGTTCAGAGGTATTTAGGGTTTCAGCCATAAACATTTATTGAGCACTGACTTTTTTCAATGGAGGGTAGGTGAGGACCATACATAGAAATTAGTTTTTTGAAGTATAATATGCATTCATTAACGTGTACAGATCTCAGGTATACTGTTTGATGGATTTCTACATGTGTCTGTACCTTTGTAACCACTACCTTCAGATCAAGATAGAGAACACTTTTAGCACCCCAGAAGGTTCTCTAATGTCCCTTCTCTGATAATGCCCCCACTCCCTCCTGTCCCCCCATTACCACTATTCTGACTTCTGTCACCAAAGATTAGTTTTGTTTGTTCTTTTTTTTTTTCCTGCTTTTTCTCCCTAAATCCCCCCAGTACATAGTTGTATATTTTAGTTGTGGGTCCTTCTAGTTGTGGCATGTGGGACGCCGCCTCAGGGTGGCCTGACGAGTGGTGCCGTGTCTGTGCCCAGGATCCGAACCAGCGAAACCCTGGGCCGCGGAAGTGGAGTGTGCAAACTTAACCACTTGGCCATGGGCCGGCCCCCAAGTTTTGTTTGTTCTTGAACTTTATTTAAATGGAATCATACAGAATGTACTATTTTGTATCTGGCCTCTTTTAGTCAACTTTATGATTGCGAGATTCATCCAAGTTGTTGGGGAGCACGATTACCGATCACACTCTTAGGAAGAGACACAGGATAATCACATGATTTATGCCGTTGAGAGTTGGTATGAATTTATTGGTGGCATTCATTTATTCAGTACATATTTACAAGTACTTGCTTTGCAAGGGCCTGGGGATCAAAGATGAGTAAGTTTCTGCCATCAGGGAGCTTTCAGTCTAATGAAGGAAACAGACACTTACACATATAATTTATGGCAGTGAGGAGTTGGTCAACTTTTAGGGTGAAAATGGTTTTTGAAAGACTTTATAGAGAAGGTGAAATTTCTTCTGATTTTCAGAGGATTATTCGAAGTTTTCCAGATGCTCAGAAGGTCTTGTTCACAGGTGTGGAGGTATGAAGCAGCGTGGTGTCTTCAGAGACCTGCACTAGTGATACTTTGGTTTTAGATTGGTTAAGAAGTGTAGGAATGCCAAAAATATAACTTTGGGAAGAAATTTTGAGGAAAACATTGGTGCATAAGTTTGACTTTCATCTTTGGCTGGAGCCGTGGGAGATGGCCGCTCTAGGGAGTGCTTGTACATGCATCGTTGTGGAGAAGGCACGAATGGAAGTGAAGTTTGGTGACTGCTGTAGCTGGGGAAAAAGCCTCCAGCAGTGCTCTGCTGTTGGTGTAGTGGGAATCTTTCATGAGGTTAGATAAAACTGTAGAGATGCTTATTATGAAGGTGATGTTTTTTCAATAATTGAGATGACTTGAGATGTCCCATTAAGCCATCAAAAATTCTGAGTGGATTTAGATGCAGCGTCTCTCCTCAGTCATGGAATTTTTGCTGGGGCGACCATAACGAAGTAACAAAATACCAGACTGGGTGGCTTACACTGAAATTTATTTTCTAATAACTCTGGAGGCTAGAAGTCCAAGATCAAGGTGGCAGGTTTGGTTTCTTCTGAAGCCTCTCTCCTTGGCTTCCTGCCCTCCTCCTCACTGTGTCCTCACATGGTCTTTTCTCTGTGTTGTCTGTGTCCTGATCTCTTCTTAAAAGGACACCAGCCATATTGGATTAGGGCCCACCCCAATGACCCCATTTTAACTTAATCACCTCTTTAAAGGCCCTGTCTCCAAATGCGGTCACATTCTGAGGTACTGGGGGTTAGGGCTTCTGCATATGAATTGCGGGGAGGGACACAATTCAGTTCAGTTCATGTTTCAGAACCTGCCGTAATATTGTTGAGCTGTGTGAGGATTGTCACCTGAGAAAAATGGGGCCAGAACCACTGCAAGACAAGCAGGTAGCTGTGTTGTAAACCAAAGTCTGGTGTGACCCCTGTGGGGGCTGGGCTGGCTCTTAAAGCACCATGTCTGAGTTCATAGTGGCTTGTCTGCGCACACACAAACCCGTGAGCCTTAGGTATGTGTCTCACACCATTAAGACAGTGGTATTTCATTAATTAATAAAGATTGAAAATAGAGACTAAGAAGAAAAGAACCTAAACTGTAAAGGCCAGGTGGACATCACAAAGAAGATAATTTCATAACTCTTAATAATCTGTTCCAGTGCTGAACAAACCATGTTGCTCTCTTTTGCTGTTTAATCCTTTGCTTTGAATGGGCAGGAGTTAAAACTTTGGCGTTCTCCTTACCAAACATTTGAGTACCAAAGAGGTATTTCTAAATCAGATCACCTTAACCTTCCTCCTGAGTAGCAGGGAATTGTTTTCTCTAGAAGGACTTTAGTTTGAATTTTCCATTCTGATGGCTGCAGAGAGGGTGGAGGATGGAGATGTTTCTTTTAAGGAAGTGCTTTTAAATAGTCATGTCTTAAACTTGTTTCATTGGAGACAGAGAGAAATTTTGTTAGTGTGCATTTTGGAGGAACTGCTTTTGTTTTAATCTGTACTGGAATTCTTTGGTAGCAGATGAGGCTTTTTATAGGTACCTGGGAACTGGAAATCTTTGGTTTTCAGTCTAACGGTGTTTATTGTAATGGTGTGTGTCCTAGAATCACTGTTACAAGACCCTTTTCCAGAATTAGAGCTTTAAGGCTTCTAGGCTATTAAGAGAACTCATGCAGAATTGAATGAAATGTGTTAGCTCACGGACATTCATATTAGACCCAGCCTAATGTGAAGCAGGGGCTCTTGGGAAGTCATGGCATGCCCAGGTGTTTTCATGTTGCATCCTTGTTAATATCAGTACGGTTTCATTGCCTTTTTCTTCCTTCCCTTAGTTGTGGGCTGGTTGACCATGACATTAGATTTTACTGGATGGTCTGGGTCAGGAGTAATATTTTAAAATCTTTGAACAACAGTCAAAGGTGGTGTGCATTGTGGCTCTAATTTCTGATTATGTTAATATAATACTCCTGTTGTCTCTGACTTGCTTGGCTGTTTACTGAGCCGAGAGCTTCTTTTAACAGGTATTATTGAGTCATTATTAGTTTTTTTAACAAGGAGTGAATGCATTGTTTGAAATGGGTCTTAGTTCAAAAGTATACCCCAGAATTTTACTTACTTTTTGAAGAAACAAAACTCTTTTTCAAAATTTTCTCTGTTTAGGACAGTAAATGGTATTTCTTGTCGTCCTCTCCCCTGCCCCGCCTCACCCCCCCCCCCCCCCCCCCCCCCCCCCCGCCGGCCCCCGGCAAATTAAATGTTTTAACTTTCCAAATTTTTCTATTTTGTTTTCATCCATTTTCTTTTCCTCTACTCTTAGATTTGACTCTGTCCACTTTTTTGAGGGTAGTGCTGGTGGTTCATGACTTTTTTCTTTTTTACAAACTAGGTAGATAATTCTATTCTAGAAAAGTGTTTTTTAACCGTAAAGATGCTGACAGTGCTCAAAAGCCTTGGATATAGGGAACCTGTGACCTGTGACTCACAGCATACTCCGCTGAAATTTTATGTACCTTGGTAGAGTGAGCTGCATGTTTTATTGGCACCTTCCATCTGTGGACATCCTTCAGCAGTTGCTGCCATATTTTCTATTTTCTACCTATCTCCTGACTTTCTTGAGTTTTTCCTCCCCTTTTTAATTAGAAATAGTTCAAAAAATAATTCAGACGGGTATGCTCCATCTTAAGGGGAGGAGGAAGAGATAGGATCTATAGGTAATATTGCACTGAGGAGTGAGAGCTCCCAGTGTGGCAGTCTTTGCTCCTAGAGAAGTTTCTTAAATCCTTCTGTTTTAGTTAGATTCTTTTACTTGCAAAGAACAGAGATTTAAGCCAAGTTAGTTTAGAAAAGAGGTATGGAGTGGTGCAGTAGATTGAATCACGGCCCCAATTTTTTACTCTCCTATAGTAGTATTTTACATTAATACCTTTGCCATAACCTCATGGTAGGTGGAAATATGTCCCTACCCCTTGATTTTGGGCTTGACCATGTAACTTATTTTTGCCCAATGAGATGTTAGTGGACATGATGAAAGCAGAGGTTTGCAGTGTGCTTGTGCTGATGGGCTTGTCCTCTTGTGCCTTTGCCATCACCATGAGAAGAACCCTGAGTTCTTAAGCTTGGGCCTCAGAGTGAAACCACAGAGCAGAGCCACTGCAGCAGACCTCAAAGCAGAGCCAACCCAACTCAGATGTCTGAGGGAAATTAAATGCTTATTGTTGTATGCCACTGAGATTTTGTGGTCTGTTTTTGTGCAGCATTATTGTGGCAATAGATGACAGTCATTCTGCTGGATCCAGGACAGCTCCAGGGCCTTTAGTAGCAGGCTTTCTTGAATGGTCTCTCCTAGTATTTTGCCGTTTACGTGACTTTCAGTGGGTCTGCCCCATCCTTCTCTTCTTGCCTACTAACTTCCTCATCCTACCTTACTGTTTTCCTCCTCTTTATAGCTTCTGCTTACTCATTTATAATGTTCTCTCTTAACTTTTCCATGTCTGAGGCCCCTCATGACTCCTCCAGCCTTATGACTTCTCAGCTTCTCTACCTTTTGCTTAATGCCTTATTCTTTCAGTACATTCCATTTCAGATTTCTAAGAGAAAATAGGTTTTCCCAGCAGTTTTCCCCCACCTCTACCGCCCACCCCAGAAATGTCATGTCTTCAGTTGTTGGCCTGTTTAGGCATTCGCTGCCCTTGGGTTAGGGGCCCACCTCTGGTCCAGTTAGATGTGTCTAGGGGTGTGTTGGGAGGAGGGATACGTCTTGAAATATATAGATGCCTACTATTGCCCTTTTAATAGAGGCTGTGAATGTGTGGAAGGCTTAGTGATAAGACTAGTCAGTGTTCTATGTCATCTGGGGATTTTAGTCAGTAGTCTTAAAGCTTGTCAGTTTCTGGGCTCATCAGTGCACCAGAGGGGAAGCTTTTAACTTGGCTTTTGCAAGCTTTTAATTTTCTGGGGCTGCATTCCATTCTTCTGTTTCCTAGTTCAAGATACCAACCTTCCAGCATGAATTCTCAGGATGAACCTCTTTCCAGGGAAAATGTGAGAGAAGAGACTATCTACTGGAAGGAATGCTGACTCACACAAAACCTTCCAAAGAGTTGAGAAGAAAATGTCAGTTTATTCTGAAGTTTTAGGCTACCTCGGCTTCCCCATAGCTTTTCTGTATAGGAGAAGAGACTGGTCAAGTTAAAGCTGGTTTATAACAATTATAAGGGTGTGCTTAATTTAGATTTATCTCTAAATATTTCATGTTTTGGGGTACTATTGTAAATGGTACTTTTAAAAAATGTAATTTATAATTGTTCCTTGCTAGTATATAAAAATATAATTGCCGTCTGTGTATCAGTCTTGTATCCTATGAGTTTATTAAACTAATTTACTGGTTCTAGAAGCTTTTTTGTAGATTCTTTGGGATTTTCTACATTGATAGTTATGTCAAGTGCAAATAAGGACAGTTTTATTTCTTCCTGTTTAATCTGTATGCCTTCTCTTCCTTTTTCTTGTCTTATTGCACTGGCTAGGACCCCAGTATGATGTTGAATAGATGTGATGAGATTAGACATCTTTGCCTTGTTCCTGAATTTAAGGGAAAATAATACAGTCCCATTAACTGTAGGTTTTTTGTTTTTTTTGTTTAAATTTTTTTTTTTTTTTTAGATTGGCACCTGGGTTAACAACTGTTGCCACTCTTTTTTTTTTTTTTTCCTGCTTTATCTCCCCAAACCCCCCCTGTACACAGCTGTGTATCTTAATTGCAGGTCCTTCTAGTTGTGTGATGTGGGACGCCGCCTCAACGTGGCCTGACAAGCAGTGCCCTGTCCGCGCCCAGGATCCGAACCCTGGGCCGCCGCAGCAGAGCATGCAAACTTAACCACTCGGCCATGGAGCCGACCCCTAACTGTAGGTTTTTCGTCAATGCCTTTGATCAGGTTGAGGAAGTTCTCTGTAATCCTAGTTTGCTGAGAGCTTTTGTCATAAATGGACTTTAGATTTTTGTCAGATACTTTTTGGGTATCTGTTGAGATGATCATATGGGTTTTTTCTTTAGTCTGTTGATACAGTGAGTTACATTAATTGACTTTTGAATGTTGAATCTCTCTTGCATATCCAGGATAAACCCCACTTGGTCTTGATGTATTATCCTTTTTATATATTGTTGGATTCAGTTTGCTAGTATTTTGTTAAGGATTTTAGTGTCTTTTCTTTTCATCTTTGTCTTTGACCTGTGGTTTCTTGCACTGCTGTTGCCAAATTTGGTGCCAGGGTAATGCTGGCCTCATAAAATGAGATGGGAAGTGTTCCTTCCTCTTCTGTTTTCTGGAAGAGTTTATGTAAAATTGGTATAATTTTTTCTTAAATATTTGGTAAAAATTTGCTGTTGAAGCTGTCTGGGACTGAAGTTTTCTTTCTTGGAAGGTTTTTAACTATGAATTCATCGACTTTAATAGATGAAGGGCTGTTCAGGTTCTCTATTTGTTTTTAAGTGAGCTTTGCTAGTTTGTGTCTTTTGAGAAACTTACCTAATTCATGTAAGTTGTCCAAATTTACAGGCATAAAATTATTATTGTTCTTTTAATGTGTGTAGGATGCTTAGCGATGTCTCCTTTTTGAGTCCTGATGTTGGTAATTTGTGTCTTTCTCTTTTTTTCTTGATCATTCTGGCCAGAGGTTTATCAATTTTATTGATCTTTTCAAAGAATGGGATTTGATTTCATTATTTTTCTCTTATTTTTTTTCTGTTCTCTATTTCATTGATTTTTGTTATTTACAATTTCTTTCCTTCTACTTGCTTTGGGTTTAATTTGGTCTTCCTTTTTAATATCTTGAGGTGGAAGCTTAATTCATTTCAGGTCTTTTTCTTCTTTTCTAATAATAAGCTTTTAATGCTATAAACTTTCCTCTAAGCACTGCTTAAGCTGCATTCCATAAATTTTCATATGTTGTGTTTTGATGTTCATTCGATTCAAAATATTTTCTAATTTCCCTTGTTATGTCTTTTTTGACCCAGGATTGTTTCGAAGTGTATTTTATTTCCAAATATTTGTGGATTTTTTTTTTTAAATGCTTTAGTATTTGGTTTATTAAATCAACATAAGGTACACAGTGACAACCAAAAGAAAGATTTGGGAGAAGATAGCGAATTTAGGATATAGTACAAACAGGATGGGAGACACACACTCTCTGAATCTTGGGTTACATAATGGTCACATCTCCTCTTTCTCTTATCTACCTCATTAAAATACAACAATCTTGGAGTTACCCTTCATTTATCTCTCTATTTCACAACCCATATCCAAGACTTGCAGTGTCTACATACAAAACAAATTCTAACTATAAACATTTCCTCATCATCTCTACCTCTACTGCTCCAGTGAACGCCACAATCAGCTTTCTCTTTCAAGGCCAGCACACAATCAGCCCAATATTTGTGGATTTTTAATGTATCTTTTTGTTAGTGATTTCAAATTGAATTACTTTATGGTCAGAGAATATACTTTGGTGTAAGTTTAGTTCTTTTAAGTTTGTTGGGATTTGTTTTATGGCCAAGAATATAAACTATATTGGTGAATGTCCCATGTGCGCTTGAAAAGAATGTATATTCTGCACTCGTAAGGTGGAGTGTTCTGTAAATGTTAGTTAGGTCGTTAGCTGATAGTGTTATTCATATCTTCTATATCCTTACAGGTTTTTGTTTTATGGATTACTGAAAGAGGAATGTCTTTCATTGAAACAGGAAAGAGCCTCCAACTATAATATGTATAATTGTATATTAAATATTAATTGCATAATATATAATGTACATGTATAGATGCTTCTCCTTTGAGTTATGTCAGTTTTTGCTTCATGTGCTTTGAAGCTCTGTTGTTAGGTGCATATATATTAAGGATTGTTATATCTTCGTGATGAATTAACTCCTTTAACATTGTGAATGGTTCTCCCTCTTTTAATATTCCCTCTACTGAAGTCTATTTTGTGTGATATTAATGTAGTCTCTCTGGCTTTCTCTTGATTAATATTTTCATAGTATATTTTTTTCTGTCATTTTACTTTTAGCCTATCTATGTCTTTCAAGTGGATTTCTTATAGAAAACATAACTAGATCTTGTGATAATCTCTGCCTTTTTTTTTTTAGATTAATACCTGAGCTAACATCTGTTGCCAATCTTCTTTTTTTTTTTTCTTCTTTCCCCAAAAGTCCCCCAGTACATAGTTGTATATTCTAGTTGTGAGTGCCTCTGGTTGTGCTATGTGGGACGCTGCCTTGGCATGGCCTAGGTGAGCAGTGCCATGTCCGCACCCAGGATCCGAACTGGCGAAACCCCAGGCTGCCGAAGCAGAGTGTGCAAACCTAACCACCTGGCTATGGGGCCAGCCCAATCTCTGCCTTTTAATTGGGATGTTCAGACCATTTAAATTTATTGTAATTGTTGATATAGTTGAGTTTAAAGCTATCATCTTGCTAGCTGATTTCTATTTGTCCCATCTGATATGTTCTCCCTTTCCTCTTTTTATTCTTCCTTACAGATTGAGGGTTTTTAAAATTCCATTTTATCTCCACTGTTGCTGTTTTAGTTATGCCTCTTTAAAGATTTTATTTTTCCTTTTTCTCCCCAAATCCCCCCAGTACATAGTTGCTTTTTTTTGGGGGGGGGGGGGGAAGATTAGCCCTGAGCTAACTGCTGCCAATCCTCCTCTTTTTGCTGAGGAAGACTGGCCCTGAGCTAACATCCTTGCCCATCTTCCTCTACTTTATATGTGGGATGCCTACCACACATTGTGTGCCAAGCGGTGCCATGTCTGCACCTGGGATCCGAACCACTGAACCCCAGGCCGCCAAAGGAGAACATGTGCACTTAACCATTGTGCCATCAGGCCAGCTCCAAGTTGCACATTTTTAGTTGTGGGTCCTTCTAGTTGTGGCGTGTGGGATGCTGCCTCAGCATGACTTGGTGAGTGGTGCTGTGTCTGTGCCCAGGAACCGATCGGGTGAAACCTGGGGCCCCTAAGCAGAGTGCGTGAACTTAACCACTTGGTCATGGGGCTGGCTCCAGTTATGCGTCTTTCAAAAAATCTAGTTGTAGTCCTCGGGTTTACAGTATACATCACAGTCTACCTTCATATGATGTTATACTACCTCACATTTCGCATACAGTATAACACCCTAACACCACAGTATACTTCTAGTTTTTCCCTTCCATTCTGTGATATTGTTGTCATACATTTTACTTTTATATATTTTATAAATTCCACAATATTGTGACTATTTTTGCTTTAGACCTATGTATCTTTTATAATGATTAAAAATATGGGAAAAAGGTATTTTATCTTCCGTTTTTATCATTTCTAGAGCTATTAACTTTTTTGTGTAGATCGTCATTTTTGTGTGGTATCATATGCCTTCTACTTGAAGAACTTCCATTACCATTTCTTGTAGGGCAAGTGTGCTGACATTGAATTGTTTGTTTGTCTGAAAGCCATTATTTTGCCTTCGTTTTTGAAAGATACTTTTGCTGACTGTAGAATTCTGGGTCATGAAGTTGTTTTATCTCTCCTTTCAATACTTAAAAGATGTCACTTCTCTATTTTCTGGATTGCATAAATTCTGATGAGTAGTCTGCTGAAATTTTTTTTTCCCCCTGAGAAGGTACTGTCTTTTTCCTCTGACTATATTTAAAATTTTATCTTTGATTTTTAGCAGTTTAACTATGACGTATCCTGGTGTGTATTCTTTATTGTATTTATTTGTTTACTTGTTTATATTTATTCTGTAGGGGTCTCTGAGCGTCTGGAATCTGTGATTTGTTGACTTTATTTTTGGAAAGTTCTCAGCCATTATTTCTTCAAACATTGTTTCTGCTTTGTTGCCCTTCTCCCCTTCTGGGGCTCCAGTTACATGTATATGATATTATTTGATCATATCCCACAGCTCTTTTCAATGTTCTTTCTGTGTCCCCCCCCCCACACACACACACATTTTTCTTTCTTTGTGTTTTAGTTTGGGTGATTTCTAGTGTGATAAGTTCATTGATTCCTTCCTTGATTATGTTGTGTGTTCTGGTAAGTCCATGAAAAGAATTTTTTTTTTCATCTCTGGTACCTTAAAAAAAGATAGCATTTGTCTGACTCTTTCTTACGTATTTTATCTTTCCCTTGAAATTTACCATCTGTTCATGCATATTGTCTGCTAAATTCTTTAACATGTTAATCATGTTATTTTTAATTCACTATTTGATAAACATCTGGGTCATCTCTCAGTCTAATTCTCTTGATTGCTTTGTCTTCCCTTCACCCCGCTCCTTTACTTCTTTGTATATCTTGTAATTTTTGATCTGTTACCAGACATTATTGCAGAATAGTAGAGACTGAGGTGGACATTAAATATTGATATTGAGACTACTCTTGCATTAGGGGTAGGTTTTTGGGGGAGGGAAGTCATCACATTTGTGTATGTAGACTATTCGGGACCTATTCTAGGACTAAGAGCATAATCTTACTATTCTTATTTATTATAAAATTTCACATTTCTCTATCTTACTTTTCCTTTCCTTTTTTTTTTTTTTTTTGGTGAGGAAGATTGGCCCTGAGCTAACATCTGTTGCCAATCTTCCTCTTTTTTTTTTCTCCCCAAAGCCCCAGTACATAGTTGTATATCCTAGTTGTAGGTCATTCTAGTTCTTCTATGTGGGATGCTGCCACAGCATGGCTTGATTAGCGGTGGCATAGGTCCACACCCAGGGTCTGAACCAATGAACCCCAGGCCACCGAAGCAGAGCACAAAAACTTAACCACTCAGCCATGGGGCCAGCCCCTACTTTTCTTTTTGTAGCATCCCTAGGAATCACCTTATCAAGACTTCCCCTTGTAGTTGCTTCTTCCTTTATTTCTGCTCCCACTGTATCTGAAACTCTTCCTTAGTTCTCTTGTCTTCTACACCAAATGACGTTTGTTAGCAGGTTTGTCTTTTCTCACTAGGCTGTGGTTCCCTAAAAGTAGATAGAATGTCTTACTCATGTTAGGATCTCTGTGGTCTTTTACCTACATTTTAGGCATAAGTCTTTGGTTAGAATTAAATTGAGATTATTGAATGATTTTTATTCCTTAGCCAGAAGTCCACGCTGCCGTGCCCCCCCCCCCCCCCCACCATAGGTGGGAAGATGTTTCTCTTTTTCCACAGTCAACTATAATGTATCTAAAAAATGCACTAGGATGAGAAGTGAAGGCTGGCCACAGATGAATTTATGAGGAGGTAGCTCTTACATGGGGAAGACACACATTTTTCTCTACTTCTTTTATATGTAGATTTTGTCTCCCTACCTTGACAGTGAGATTTTGAGAGGGAATAGCTGCCTTCTGCTTCTCTTCTTATGTCCTTTAGTAAGTAGCTAGCACAATGTTGTGCTCGCAGTAGATGCTCAGCAAATATTTCTTCACAAGATTTAAAGATGCTAATAGATTTTGGAATAAGTTACTAATTAATAGCTTTGCTTTTTCTGTTTATCCCTAAAACACTTTTGAGTAGTGATGATGATGATATTATTCCATCATCAATAATATTTCTTTGACAAGTTACTTAGTATCCCTGTGCTTTGGTTTCTTCATCTGTACAATGGGAATAATAATAGTCCATATCTCATGAGATTATTATGATGATAAGGAAAAATAATGCAATAACTGTTAGTTGCTGCATTCCAGTTTCTGAATTATTTTTTCTTCGTCTCTCCAAAGCCCCCCAGTACATAACTGTATATTCTAGTTGTAGGTCCCTCTAGTTGTGGCATGTGGGACGCCATCTCAGCATGGCCTGACGAGCAGCGCTAGGCCTACGCCTAGGATCTGAACTGGCAAAACCCTGGGCCACCGAAGCAGAGTGTGAGAACGTAACCACTTGACCACAGGGCTGGCCCCCCTTAATTATAATTAACAATACATGTTAGGCAAATCCAGTTTTAAGTTTTTAAAAGCTAAATTCTTTCAGTAGGAGGACTTTTAATATTCAAAAACCATTTATCTCACTGTGGATAAATATTAACTACTTCTTTATTAATTAAGGAAGTACCCTTTACTCGGAATATTAACAACAGAAAGGGAGCAGAGCCAATTAATTTCTATCTTGCTAGCAACAGTGGAATGTGTAGTTCTCTCTTACCCTAGATCAGTGTATCCTATTCCGAGGGGAAGAAGATCAATACAGAAATAGGTTTCCCAGATTAGCTTTCCCTAGGACCAAAGCTACTTCATCTTACAGCTCATTTTCAATTATTTGTTAAAACTATATCCATCCTTACCTTTAGGCATCATTTATTATTGTTCGTTTTTAGTGTCTCTTCCATTTTACCATCATTATTGAGCAAATCGTGTTCAATAAATATATACAGCCCAGAGGGAATCATAGAAAGTTGACGATAACCTGGTGAGAGTTATTCAAAATATTTGGCAGACAGCTCTAGGGAAAATATTAAGGCTGGTAAGGTGCAGTATTCTGCATTCACTGTTTTCCTTACCTAACAATAAAGAGTACAAAACACAGTTACACATCAAAGAGAATTATTCTTTCCATAGCCCTGGTGTCTGTGTTACTGAACCCCTTTATTAGATTAGTGGTTATGACATTTTAGCAGGACCCTCTTCTGTAAATGCAGTATGCTACTGTTATATGTGGGGCTAAGATAATTATTCATATGTTTTTTAAGTTTTGGAAGGAAATGGGCGGTGATATATTTTACCTGTAAATCTGTGGTATAATCAGTCAACGTTTTAACTACTCTGATACCAAGTATGAGGTGATGATAGCACAGCATGAACTATGTTAGGAACAGTGGAGACAGAGAAGGGATTGGAAGAAGGGAAGTTTATTTAAACTTTTTTTTAACAACAATGATTTTTTTTATTGTACTAAAGATTATTTCTTGAACTTGTACAAAAATATTTATTTAGAGGGCCAGCCTGGTGGGCATAGTGGTTAAGTTCGCACATTCTGCTTTGGAGGCCTGGAGTTCGTGGGTTTGGATTCCTGGCGCAGACCTAGCACTGCTCGTCAGACCATGCTGTGGCAGCATCCCACATAAAGTAGAGGAAGATTGGCACAGATGTTAGTTCAGGGTCAATCTTCCTCAAGCAGAAAGAGGAAGATTGGCAAGAGACGTTAGCTCAGGGCCAATCTTCCTCGCACACATATACACACACAAATATATATAAATATTTATATAAATGTTGGAAAAACTGAAAAGTAGAAAGAGACAAACTGCTAAAGACTTGGAAGTGTATACATCTTCTTAAAAAATATACTTTTTGGGTGTCAGTTTCCTTGAATAGCTTTTCTCATGGTAAAGAGGCTGGAAGAGTTCAGTCTGGTATCAAGACAGCTGGTTTACACCTTGGTAGTAGAACATTGTCTAATGGAAAGCACACCTCCGTATGAATGTTGTAGAGAGAATTTCTGCTGACAGAAGAAATCTGCCCAACGTATCTCACACACAGTCTTCAGAGGCCACTACTCTGAGCTTCTTTTGAGTTTATTTTACATCCAGGCTTTCTGTAGTTTTCCATGCCTTGTGGATGGTGGCCAAACTTAGATTTGGTTATGAATTCCTGTCTCTTCTTTCCTTTAACCTTTAAAAAAATTTTTATTATGGAAAAATCTCAAACACTCATAAAAGTAGAGAGAACAATATGAGTCTTCATGCCATTCTTGTCTTATATGTCCCGTCTCAGTTCCTTTTTGACCTAAAATATTTTAAAGAAAATCCCAGACAACCTATCATTTCATCTATAAATATTTCAGCATGCATATCTATCATATAAACTTTATAAAAAAGCACATTATCATACCCAACAAATTCCTTATAACCTAATTCCTTAATATTACCTAATACAGAATCTCTTCCCTTGATTTTCTCAAAAATGACTTTTTTACAGTTAACTCTTTGAATCAATCCAGATAAAGCCCACCTAATGCATTTGATTGGTATGTCTCTTTAATGTCTTTTAATCTATAATAGTTCACCTTCTTTCTCTCTCTTCTGTTTTTTTTTTTGGTTATGCCATTTATTTGTTGAAGAAACTGGGTCATTCCCCTTCCCCACATTATGGATTTTGCTGATTGTATTCTTGTGTCATATAACATGTTACTCTTTTCCTTATTACCTGTAAACAGGTGGTTAGATTTGGAGGCTTAACTATTTTTATAATTGTTACTATTTTTTATTATTCATAGGTCATATATTGTACTTCCAGTTCACAATAGAAGACCATAATATTTGGTTGTCCTACTTTGTATACTAAGATTGTTTGGTGAGTTCATGTTTGTATAGCTCTTTGTTGTCAAGTTGTGTTTTTCCCATTGACCAACAAAATCCATGGGGTGACATTCTGACAACCTCTGGGTTTCCAGGTCTGTCTACCTTCATCTAATGGTCTTAGTTTAACATTCGCTAATGATTGTTGCCTGAATCATTTGTTTCATTGTTAAATTTTAGGACTGTGAAACTTGTAAAAAATAAAATGAAAATTTTTGATTAAGAAATTAAAAAAAACTGTGAGTAAACTCTTGAGGTATCTGGAAAATTCATTTATGCAATGTATTTTTTTCTCTGATTATGTCTAGTAAAAGAAGTGTCATGTAGGAAATAATATTTAAAAATTGTGTGTTTATCTAAATTAAATGCCCCTCTGTTGGTTTGTTTTTGAATGAGTTGTCTTTAAAAGGTTTTATGGGAACAGATTTTGAGCTAGACTCCTGCTTTTAGATTATCATGCATGTCTGAAATATTTTTATCTACATTGGGGCTTGCTCCAAGCATAGTGAAGTTCTAAGGTTCCTTTGGTTGGGGACTGGATCATGAATCCATATAGATCGTTTATTCTCACTGCTATGGTCACATATTTTTCCTGTAATTCTACTTAGATGGTTGTTGTATAAATATGAGCGGTAATATTTGACCTTATATAGTATATCCTATGTGCCAGACACTGTACTTTGTAATTTGCTTGTGCTAATTTATTTAATCCTCACGTGATTATCGTCCCTGTTTTACATATGATGAAACCAAGGCAGAGAGGTTAAGTGATTTGCTCTGATCACACAGCTTAATGGCAAGGGCTAGGGTTTGAACCCAGACAGTTTGATTGCAGAATTTTTGCTCTTAGCAGAAGGGCAGAGTGGGTTATATCATGTCTCTATTACTAGAAAAATATCTCAAGTGTACTGTCCTACTAGCCCTGGAGGATACTATATTTATATTCATATATAAATAATGTACATATATATGTATTTTGTTTGCTTGTGTGTAAATAGAGATACATACACACATAACATGTCTACGTGGAGGAGCAAATGTGTAGGGTTTTCCCTTTAGGAAGGTCCTTCTTACTCTAAAACCTTTTTTGAATCCTTTAACTTGACTTTAAATGGAGGCAGAAACAGCCCCCAGATTTCTGAGGTATTATCGTCTGAGATAGAGGGATTTATGAGGTCAGAATAGATGGAAGAGTCACAAGGGAAACCTAACAGACAGCTTGAGGTTGCAGTCAGATTCACACAGGATACTGCTCTGGCCTTTGGACCCTCTTTGCCTTGGAGTTCAAGCTGCTTGCTCTCTAAATAGCCACCTAGATTTTAGCCACGCAGTTTCAGGTTATCTTCGGAGCAGAAAACCATATAGCTAGTGTCTAATACCATAATAACAATTTTTCAGATTCTCCAAATCATGATAAATAGCAACGATAGGGCTTGATTATAAAACTAAGACAGGAGGCACTATAGATTGCCTTGTCCCAAGTTTCTCTCTCTCTCTTTGCCAGGTGATATTTTTAATTGAAGGGAGGTGTCTCATATTTTAACAAACTGTTAAATCACTCTTCCCCTCTTTTGCCATCCCTCCTTCTGTTTTTACTTTAGCAGGTGAATTTATTATTTCCACCAATGGCAGTTCAAATGGGAACAATGAATAAATAATTTGAGCGGTCATGCTTTTTCACAAAAAAATCTACTTTTCTCTATGTTTTTATATTTGAATTGTTTGTTTTGTATTAATCTGATAAAAGGTTAATCTGCGTGGATAAGAAAATGGTTAGATCTTCAAGAATCTGAACATTGTTCTAACAATCTGATTTTTTGAACAGTTGGATATCATTGACAGGGATAAGAGTTATACAAAACTAACGAAGTTTCCTCAGGTCAGGAGCTGAAGAAGATGGATTTATCTAGTTTTTTAGTCTATGTTTGAAGCTTTAAGCAGTTGTGTGCCAGTGGTAAAATTTAACAAGAAAGGCCTCAAGGGATTGATTCTCTAGGTATAGACTGAGGATGAGTTTAAAGACATGTTTCTTAATTTTATTTATTCTATTTACAGAATCAAATATTGACACTATACAATTTTGGTAATCATTGTTGCATGGTTAATTTTTCCCAAATTTAGAGAATTTCTTAAAGTACTTAACACATTTTAGTAAAGATGTTCATGCCTTCTAACAGAAACAGATTTCCTGAATCATCTTCCTGACTTCTGTGCAGTCTTTCCTTTTCAATAAGTTTTTCTTGAATAAAAAATGAATTTATTACTGTTCTGTATTTTTAAAAAAACCCCACCTTTCTTATTCACCTAGATAATGGAGAACTCAGTAAAATAGGGAATTTATTAATGTTTTTTCAGGATTCATTTCCCATAGTTATTTTCTCTTGGTATTTATTTATTATATATGCTAGAGATGTAGAATTAGAAGAAGATTGGCACAAATGTTAATCAGAGACAGTCATCCTCACCGAAAAAAAAAGAAAGAAGAAGGAGGTCAGGCTAGTGGTTACCCTTGGCGGAAAGGAGCAGGGATGGGGCTTTCCTAGGGCCAATGATATTCTGTTTCTGGATGTGGATACTGGTTACATGGGTGTACCAGTTTGTGAAGAGCTATGCTTTTTTTAAATGCATCTTATACTTCAATAAAAGTTAAAGTGTCATACTGTTTGATTCCAAAAGTAAAAACTTAAAAAACAGATCCAGTTTAGAATAGGGGAAATAGAAAAAAATCCAGGGTTTTATTTTTTAATACATGTTTGACGGTTGTCCAACTTCATGTCAAAAAATAGGTATCTAATTCAGTCAGCAAAAATATTAATTGCCAAACTGCCTTCTTTTCGTTTGGGATCAAATTGTTAATACTGAGGCTTTCTCTAGAGCAACTTACACTTCATTTTGCTGCCGTTCTTCTTACCAAGTATTGAATGCCAGCTTTTAAGATTTTTTATGGCCTTTCAGATATGTCTTTGTACTTGGTGTAAATAAAATGTCACTGCTCTCCTCTGTAAGCATTATCTTTGCTTTTATCTCTGTGATGATATACCCTTTTTCTTGTGGCAGCTGACAAATCACCAGATCCCTTTTTTGCTGGCTAAGAGATTTGGACATCCAAAGTGGTAACTCTCCTGTAAGGGTTAATGATAATGGGAGCCATCGATGTTTGGGTCAGGAATTAGTGATGATAGGAGAGATTCACTGTGTGGCTTTTAAAAGCTGCAAGCAGAAGCAGGTCAGCCCTGTGGTTTGTTACCAGAGGTAGGTAACTCTGGGTGCAGAATCCGAGGAATCCACCAAGTTGGGAGTTGAACCTGGATCCAGGAGATGCGTGTGAAATCTAGATGGGAGTCACATTCCTAGAAAGCAAAGGTTGCTAAGAAACTCTGGCGTTACACTGTGTGTAGAATTTAGGGTGAATTTTAAAGTGAAATTAGCTTTAAAGCCCAATTGTTGTGAAGTCAAATTAAAGTGAATACCAGTAATAGACTTGGAATTACCAACTTTTGTGTACAGAGCTTGATACCTCCACATAAGTAGGATATGAGATTGTTTCTGCACTTTCAGCGGCCCCTGGTACTCTTGTGTCTAGAGAGGCTTTGGCCAGGGCAAGACTTACACAAACATGTAACAGAAAGCTGAGAACTTAGAGTGATTCCCTTGCAAAAATTGTCTCCTTATGTTTTTTGACCCTTAAGTCATTTGAGGGAAGTGGGAAGAAAATATTGTGAGTGGTAAAACTAGCCAGTGGGCCCTTTCAGTTATAAATTCAGTCCATGTGCTCACCCACCAATGTATGGCTATTTATTATATATGTATACCCAAAGGTGAATCTGATGTGGTCCCTTGGCCCTCTGGACGGTTATTATTTTGTATTCTTCTGATTGAGGGCTGCCTTTATTATACTTGTCTGTGTAACGTGCAGCTTTGTCACCAACTCCTTTAGGATTCTCTTGAGCCTTTAAGAATTGATACTCTCACATCCAGGCTAATGAGAGAGTTTCCTGAGTTTTGTTGACTTCATTTTATTACTAGCCTGGGCTTATACTATGCCACCAATAAAGGGATTCTTTTGCAGTTTTAGCATCTTAAAAAAAGGGTATTTGTGATTGAAGGTGTGAATCTCATTCTGCACATATACTCCAGAGTGGCAGTTTGGAAATTTGCTGTCCTCCAAACTGGTCATCTGTATCTAGAACAATCTTTTTTTAAATTTTTTTTTATTTTTTCATGTTTTGAGGAAGATTAGCCCTGAGCTAACATCTTCCGCCGATCCTCCTCTTTTCAGCTGAGGAAGACTGGCCCTGACCTAACATCCGTGCCCATCTTCCTCTACTTTTATGTGGGATGCCTGCCAAAGCATGGCTTGACAAGCCGTGCATAGGTCTCACCTGGGATCCGAACTGGCAAACCCCGGGCCACTGAAGCAGAACGTGCAAACTTAACCGCTGTGCCACCAGGCCAGCCCCTCAAGAACAGTCTTACATCACTACAGCTGGTTCTTAGTGCTTGTGCTGATGATGGAAACAAGCACTGGAATAAGTAGTGTAAATATAATGTAATATAAGTGGGAGATGATGGGTATTAAGTTTATATTTCAAAATAATTGTCGTTTGATCTGAGACTTGATACTGTTTACCTAGTATACTAACAGACTCTTTTCTGTGCTTCTCTTACTCATTCTGGGCATGAATTTTGTCATCTCTTAGATGAGTCCTCCTAAAATAGTGCCACATGCCAATCTGAAAACTTGCGGAGTTTCTAGTTAAGTAATTATTTAGGTGTTAAAAGTCAGTAATTTTAACAATATGTTGTTTGCTGATAATGTAAAATAGGTGACAACAATCTGTACCAATTTGTAGGCAGATCAGGTGGACCACAAATAATGTAGATGGTGTTAACAGATTTTAGTCAATTGGCTTAAATTTCCCTAAGCTGGCCTCTTGAGTATTCTCCTTATTTCCTGCAGTTTTTGCTCTTAGTGTAGTAAACCAGATTTGGAGAACCATGGCATTTTATTGGCAAGAGATTCCTGTTGCCAGCCACCCACCTCACTGTTCACCCAGTGCTCCGTGCTTGCTTTTGCAGGAGAACTTTTTTTTTTTTTGCTGAGGGAGACTCGCCCTGAGCTGACATCTGTGCTAATCTTCTTCTAGTTTGTATGTGGGTTGCCCCCACACCATGGCCACCAACGAGTGATGTAGGTCCATGCCTGGGAACTGAACCCTGGGCCACCGAAGCAGAACGCGCTGATCTTAACCACTAGGCCATGGGTCCGGCCCCTACAGGAGAACTTTCTACATACGTCTCAGTCACGTCATGCAGCATCTTGGTTTATGTATTCCTCCACAGACTGGTTCTGCATTTATCTTAGTACTCTATTCCTTTTAGATTTGGGGGAAGAGGAAATTGAGGGTGGGAAAGCATTATTAAGAAACTGTTTCATCTTTTAAAAATCCAAAGCTTAAAAAAATCCTTCTCAGTTTCTATTAAGCAAAAATTCTTAGACTCTCAGCAAAGTGTGGGAGTTGAACAGCTTTTAGGAGACTGAAATGACGGTGGAATCCATCAGGGTGCAGCATCCTCTTGGGTTTGCAGCAGGCGATTTAATGTAAGATGTGGAAGTTAGGTTTCAGGATTTCACCTTAAAACTTTAATGGGAGAAAATTTGTGTCAGGTTCAAAATCTGTTATTTGTCTTTTCTTTAAACAGTAGAGACAAAACACTGTGGAAGAATCCTGGGTTTTTATTTTACTTTAATACAGCAGAGTTGTAGAAGTAGAGGAAAAGCCTTTTTTTTTTTTAAGATTTTATTTTTCCTTTTTCTCCCCAAAGACCCCCAGTACATAGTTGTATATATTTTAGTTGTGGGTCCTTTTAGTTGTGGTACGCGGAACGCCACCTCATGTGGCGCCCAGGACTCAAACCGGCGAAACCCTGGGCCGCTGAAGCAGAGCGCGTGAACTTAACCACTTGGCCAAGGGGCCAGCCCCAGCCCATCTTTTAGTGCTAGGAATTCCACACATTAGTTGATGTTTTCAGATTGTGGATTGGTGTGCACTTGGGTTGGCTCTTTGTTTCCTGTAGAATAAAGAATTCTGAGCCTGAATGACTGTAAATATGTGATTTTTCTTTTACTGTTTGTCCCAAAGTAAAAACTCTGCTGAGTATTGTCTGTATTATGATTCTGTTAATGTGTTTACTTTGTTTCCTGCTGTCTTGGATAGTTATCAGATAGACTTTGTTCCTTACTGTAAATTACCTCCAAACAATTTCATTTAACAATTCAGAAGTCAGATGGGAGGCATTATGAAAGTAGGTAAAGAATTTAAACAATTACTTGCGGTTATATCTATAAAGATTTTATCTATATTTATCATATGAATTATTTGTATGAAATATTTTGCTCCTATATACATAATATTATCTGAAGGGTCCATCCATCTTGTCTAAAATGTGCTTAAAAGGTGCTCTTGAATGATAGTTTTATCAGGCTGTTTTAGTTGCTTCCTGTTTATCTTATGATCAAAACCATCCTCTGCTACATCCTGTGTTTTTTTGCCACATCGGCTTTCTTTTTTTCTTTTTCTAGACTGTTGTAATTTTACTATAGAATATCTTTGTAACCTCTGCCCGTTCTCTGAGTGCCCAAAATAGAACATCTCGAAATCCTGACCTCTCACTCAGGCTATTTTCATTTGCCTGTAAGGCAACTTGATGTAATGCTAAGAGGGCTGAATTGGAACCCAGGAAATCTAAATCTTGTATTTCTGAATAATTATGAGCCTTTGGGCAATCAGATATCTCTGACCCTTAGTTGCATTATCTTAAGATAAAAAGATTGCATTGCCAGAGCTCTAAGTTCCCTCCATTCACCATGCTTCAGTCTTGACTGTTCCTTCAAACTTAGCCTGTCCAAAATAGAACTCACCCATTCTCTCTCCCAAGAGGTGGTTTTTGTGCCTCTTCTACAAATGAAGAAACTAAGACCCCAGAGAGACTGCATAAATGGTATAAATGGTACTACCGCCCTGTTCAGAACCTAGATCCCTAGACATCTTCACTTCCGAGTCTGCAGGTATTACTATGCCTCCACAAAAGGCATTAAAATGTCACAAGTCAAAAGGTCTGCATTACTGTGAGGCCTTTTTTTTTAAAATTTATTAAATTTTTTTAATTGAGTTCATAATAGTTTACATCAATGTGAGATTTCAGTTGTACATTTTTTCTTGACTCTCACAACGTAAGTGCTTCTCTTCACCCTTTGTGCCTACTCCCCACTCCTTTTCCCCTGGTAACCACTGAACTGTTTTCTTTGTCCATGTGTTTGTTCATATTCCACGTATGAGTGAAATCATCTGGTGTTTGTCTTCCTCAGTCTGGCTTATTTTGCTTAGCATAATTCCCTCCTGGTCCTTCCATGTTATTGCAAAAGGGATGATTTTGTCGTTTTTTATGGCTGAGTAGTATTCCATTGTATATATATACCACATCTTTTTTATCCAATCATCAGTCACTGGGCACTTGGATTGTTTCCATGTCTTGGCTGTTGTGAACAGTGCTGCAGCGAACACAGGGGTGCATATGTTACTTTGGATTGTTGATTTCAAGTTGTTTTGGTAGACACCCAGTAGTGGGCTAGCTGGGTCATATGGTATTTCTATTTTTAGTTTTTTGAGGAATCTCTATGCTTTTTTCCATGGTGGCTGCACCAGTTAGCATTCCCACTAGCAGTGTATGCGGGTTCCTTTTTCTCCACACCCTCTCCAACATTTGTTATTTTTAGTCTTAGTGATTATAGCCATTTTAACAGGCGTAAGGTGGTACCTTAGTGTAGTTGTGATTCGCATTTCCCTCATGCTTAGTGATGTTGAACATCTTTTCATGCATTTATTGGCCATCTGTGTATCTTCTTTGGAAAAATGTCTGTTCACATCCTCTGCCCATTTTTTGGTTGGGCTGTTTGTCTTTTTTATTCTTCAGTTGTGTGAGCTCCTTATATATGGTGGAGATTAACCCCTTGTTATATGTATGATTTGCGCATATTTTCTCCCAATTGGTGTGTTGTCTCTTTCTTTTGATTCTAGTTTCTTTTGCCTT
This sequence comes from Equus caballus, assembly GCF_041296265.1. Lineage (NCBI taxonomy): Eukaryota > Metazoa > Chordata > Mammalia > Perissodactyla > Equidae > Equus > Equus caballus. The sequence goes on along the minus strand of NC_091705.1, from coordinate 32,341,050 downwards.
GCAGGAGCTCTTTAGTCTGATGAACTCCCACTTGTTTATTTTTCTTTTGTTTCCCTTGTCTGAGAAGACATGGTATTCAAAAAGATCCTTTTTAGTTTGATATCAAGAGGTGTACTACCTATATTATCTTCCAGGAGTTTTATGGTTTCAGGACTTAGCTTCAAGTCTTTGATCCATTTTGAGTTTATTTTTGTGTATGGCATGAGATAATGGTCTACCTTCATTCTTTTGCATGTGGCTGTCTAGTTTTCCCAACACCATTTATTGAAGAGACCATCTTTTCTCCATTGTGTGTTCTTGGCACGTTTGTTGAAGATTAGCTGTCCGTAGGTGTGCCGTTTTATTTCTGGGCTTTCAGTTCTGTTCCATTGATCTCTGTGCCTGTTTTTGTACTAGGTACCATGCCGTTTTGATCGCTATGGCTTTGTAGTACATTTTGAAGTCAGGGATTGTGATACCTCCAGCTTTGTTCTTTTTTTCTCAGGATTACCTTAGCAATTCGGGGGTTTTGGTTGCCCCATATGAATTTTAGGATTCTTTGTTCTGTTTCCATGAAGAATGTCATTGGGATTCTGATTGGGATTGCATTGAATCTGTAGATTGCTTTGGGTAGTATGGATATTTTAACTATGTTTATTCTTCCAATCCATGTGCGTGGAATCTCTTTCCATCTCTTTGTGTCCTTATCAGTTTCTTTCAGTACTGTCTTATAGTTTTCATTGTATAAGTCCTTCCCCTCCTTGGTTAAATTTATTCCTAGGTACGTTATTCTTTTAGTTGCGATTGTAAATGGAATTGTATTCTTGAGTTCTCTTTCTGTAAGTTTGTTATTAAAGTATAGAAAAGCAACTGATTTTTGTAAGTTGATTTTATACCCTGCAACTTTACTGTAGTTGTTAATTATTTCTATGGTTTTCCGATGGATTCTTTAGGGTTATCTGTATATAAGATCATGTTGCGGCCGGCCCCATGGCCAAGTCGTTAAGTTTGCACACTCTGCTTTGGTGGCCCAGGGTTTCGCCGGTTCGAATCCTGGGCACAGACATGGCACTGCTTGTCAAGCCATGCTGAGGCGGCATCCCACATGCCACAACTAGAAAGACCCACAACTAGAAATACACAACTAGGGGCTGGCCCGGTGGCGCAGTGGTTAAGTTTGCACATTCCGCTTTGGGGACCTGGGGTTCGCCGGTTTGGATCCCAGGTACCGACATGGCACCGCTTGGCAAGCCATTCTGTGGTAAGCGTCCCACATATAAGGTAGAGGAAATGGGCATGGATGTTAGCTCAGGGCCAGTCTTCCTCAGCAAAAAGAGGAGGATTGGTATCAGATGTTAGCTCAGGGCTAATCTTCCTCAAAACAAACAAAAAAACACAACTATGTACCTGGGGGCTTTGGGAGAAAAAGGAAAAATAAAATCTTTAAAAAAACAAAAACGATCATGTCATCTGCAAACAGTGAGAGTTTCACTTCTTCACTCCCTATTTGGATTCCTTTTATTCCTTTCTCTTGCCTAATTGCTGTGGCCAAAACCTCCAGTACTGTGTTGAATAAGAGTGGTTGTAGTGGGCATCCTTGTCTTGTTCCTGTTCTCAGGGGGATGGCGTTCAGTTTTTCCCATTGAGTGTGATGTTGGCTGTGGATTTGTCATTTTGGCCTTTATTATATTGAGGTAATTTCCTTCTATCCCCATTTTGTTAAGAGTTTTTATCATAAATGGCTGTTGGATTTTGTCAAATGCTTTCTCTGCATCTATTGAGATGATCATGTGGTTTTTATTCCTCAATTCGTTGATGTGGTATATCACATTGATTGATTTGCAGATGTTGAACCATCCCTGTGTCCCCGTTATAAATCCCACTTGATCATGATGTATGATCCTTTTAATGTATTGCTGAATTTGGGTTGCCAAAATTTTGTTGAGGATTTTTGCATCTATGTTCATCAGTGATATTGGGCTGCAGTTTTCCTTTTTTGTGTTGTCCTTGTCAGGCTTTGGTATCAGAGTGATGTTGCCCTCATGGAATGTGTAGAAAGTGTTCCGTCTTCCCTAAATTTTTGGAATTGGTCCTCTCTAAAAGTTTGGTAGAATTCCCCAGGGAAGCCGTCTGATCCTGTGGTTTATTCTTTGGGATGCTTTTGATTACTGTTTCAATCTCTTTCCTTGTGATTGGTCTATTCAGATTATCTGTTTCTTCTTGATTCAGCTTTGGGAGGTTGTAAGAGTCTCAGAATTTATCCATTTCCTATAGATTATCCATTTTGTTGGCATATAGTTTTTCGTAGTATTCTCTTATAATCCAGTGTATTTCTGTGGTGCCCGTTATTTCTCCTCTTTCATTTCTAATTTTGTTTATCTGAGCTTTCTCTTTTTTTCTTTGTCAGTCTGGCTAGGGGTTTGTGAATTTTATTTATCTTCTCAAAGAACCAGCTCTTTGTTTCCTTGATCCTTTCTACTGCTTTTTTTATTTCAATAGTGTTTATTTCTGCTATGATTTTTATTATTTCTCTCCTTCTGCTGACTTTAGGCATTGTTCTTGTTTTTCTAATTCAGTTAGGTGTAATTTCAGATTGCTTATTTGGGATTTTTCTTGTTTGTTAAGATGTGCCTGTATTGTGATGAATTTTCCTCTTACTGCAGCTTTGCTGTATCCCATATGAGTTGCTGTGGTATGTTATCATTTTCATTTGTCTCCAGATAGTTTTTGTTTCTCCTTTAATTTCTTCAATGATCCGTTGTTTGTTCAATAGCTTGTTGTTTAGTCTCCACATATTTGTCCCCTTCTCAACTTTTGTAATTAATTTCTAGCTTTATAGCATTGTGATCAGAAAAGATGCTTATTATTATTTCAATTTTCTTAAATTTATTGAGGCTTGCCTTATTTCCCAACATATGGTTTATCCTTAAGAATGTTCTGTGCACACTTGAGAAGAACATGTATTTTGCTGTTTTTTGGATGGAGTGTTCTGTATATGTGTATTAAGTCCAACTGGTTTAGCTTTTCATTTAATTCCGTTGTTTCCTTGTTGATTTTCTGTCTGGATGATCTATCCATTGATGTGAGTGGAGTGTTGTGGTCCCCTACTTTTAGTGTGTTATTATTATCTTCTTTTAGGTTTGTTAATAGTTGCTTTATGAACTTTGGTGCTCCAATGTTGGGTGCATAGATATTTATGTCTTATTTCTTCTTAATGGACTGTCCCTTTGATCATTATATGCTGCCCCTCCTTGTCTCTCTTTACCTGTCTTATCTTGAAGTCTTCTTTGTCTGATATAAGTATTGTGACACCTGCTTTCTTTTGTTTGCCATTAACTTGGAGTATCGTCTTCCTCCTCTTCACTCTGAGCCTGTATTTGTCATTGGAGCTGACTTGTGTTTCCTGGAGTCAGCATATTGTTGGGTCTTGCTTTTTTTTTTCCATCTCGCCATTCTGTGTCTTTTTGTTGGAGAATTCAATCCATTTACGTTTAGGGTAATTCTTGGTGTATGAGGGCTTAATTCTGTCATTTTATTACTTGTTTTCCAGTTTTCCTGCATTTCCTTTGTTTCTTGTCCTGTGTGTTTTGGTCTACCCATTGAATTATGTAGTTTTTTATAATGTGTTTCTTTGTTTTCTCCTTATTTATTATTTGTGTCTCTTTTCTGCTTATTTGTTTAGTGGTTACCCTGAGGTTTGTATTCAGAATCTCATGTATAAGATGGTCAATTTTCTAATGGCCTCTTATTTCCTTAGTCTAAACCGATTCAGTCCCTTTCCTCGTCACCTCCTAAGTTGTTTTTCTGACATCTTATTCCATCTTGTGTTGTGAGTTTGTGGTTAAAATGACAGGATTATCTTTGTTTTTGGTGTTTTCCTTCCCGTTAGCTTAATGCTATACTTGAGTATTTGCTTCCTATTCTGATTCTGTCTACCTGTTTACCTCCTTACTCTGTGTTTTGTAATCCCTTTCTCCTCCCCCCCCCCTTTTTTTTTCAGATATGAGGGCCTTCTTGAGGATTTCTTGTTGGTGGGGGGGTGTGTCTCGTGGCTGTGAACTCCCTTAGCTTTTGTTTGTCTGGGAAAGTTTTATTTCTCCCTCATATCTGAAGGATATTTTTGCTGGATAGAGTATTCTTGGCTGAACGTTTTTGTTTTTTAAAGATTTGAATATGTCATTCCATTCTCTCCTAGCTTGTAAGGTTTCTGCATTAAATCTGCTGAAAGTCTGATAGGAGTTCCTTTGTAGGTTATTTTCTTCTGCCTTGCTGCCCTGAGTATTCTTTCTTTGTCATTTCCTTTTTGCCAGTTTTAGTACCATATGCCTTGCAGTGGGTCTTTCTACGTTGAATATCTAGGAGATCTGGAAGGCTCTTCCACACAGATTTCCCCTCTCTTTCCCTAGGGTTGGGAAGTTCTCTGCTATTATTTCTTTGAACATGGTTTCTGCTCCATTTGCCTTCTCTTCTTCCTTCTTAAATACCATAGGTATTATGGGAATTATAATTCTTATGTTGCATTTCCTAATTGCGTCAGATATTTCTTGGAGTCTTTCTTCATTTCTTTTTAGTCTTAGCACTCTCTCCTCCTCTGTCTGGAGCATTTTGACATTTCTGTCTTCGATTATGCTTATATGCTCCTCTATGGTATCAACTTGAGCATTCAAGGAATCCGTATTTTGTTTTGTCTATTCCATTTTGTTTTTCATCTCTAATATTTCTGATTGATTCTTCTTTATAGTTTCACTGTCTTTTGTGAAGTAGCTCCTGAACTCGCTGAATTGTTTCTCTACATTCTCTTTTACCTCGTTGAGTTTTTTGATGATAGCTGTTTTGAATTCATTGTCATTTAGATTACATATCTCTGTGTCCTCAGGAGTGAATTCTGGGTACTTGTCGTTTTCTCTCTGGTCTGGAGATTTGATATAGTGTTTGATATTGCTAGAGGAAGTGGGTCGGATCTTATGCATCCTGATATTATTTGGTTGCAGTTACCACCTGTCGCCACTGGGTGTGGGTCAAGAGCTGCATATTCTGAACCCTCTGCTTTCAGCCAATATCCCAGGCAGTGGAGCAGCGTGGGGTGAGTTGGAGGAGGGGTGCTTTATCCTGCATGCTCTCCAGGCTTTCTTGCTCTGCTCTCACTCTCTGGTTTCCTGGGGTGTTGGCTTGATGAGGTCACCCCCCCACACCAAAAGCTCTTGCACTGGTAGAGGTCTAGCTTCTAAGCTGCATGGGCCCTCTGGGGTCCTTGATGTTCTCATGAACAAACTTCTCTTCCTCCCTTCCTTCCCTCACAAAGCCTCCTCATGGTCACAGATTGCAGTCTTTAGGGGAGGGAGCGAAGTTCTGTCTTACCCTTTTCCAGCCCCTCTGAGGGGGGCTGCAGCCTCTCCGCCTTCCATCGTATGGCTGTGTGTCACCCCGACGTTTTTGTGCTGTGTTAGGATGTCCTCTGTTGGAGTATGGATGTCCCTTTTTGTTGTATGTTGAAGGGAAGAAAGTCCCAGGCAAGTTCACTCCACCATGAAGCTGACGTCACTCCCTGGATCTTGGTGAGGCCTCTTGAGACAGTATACGGAGTGTCATTTATAAAACCCTTTGTCTTCCCATGTAAGGTTATAGCTTGCATTTTCAGGACTCTGGACCTTGACTGGGCTCGGCTGTCAGGAGATTGGTTTCTTCAGTCCTGGGTTCACAGATGTGACCCTTCCTGATCTGGGTCAGTTGACATGGCGTAGGGTCTGATGAAAAAAAAGTGCAGTCAGGTTTTAGTTTACAGTGTGATATTTGATAGCTCTGGTAGTGCCTGGCTGCTTGCTTCTACTACTACCCTTAGTAATGATTCTTATCAAGCAAGTTGATTTTTATCACCAAATTAGGAGTTGAAAGATTTTTCTGAAGAGATGAACTGGGATTTGGAGTTGATATTTCTTTTCCTATGTTATGCAGATCTGTCTCATTCATCATCAGAATCGAAGTGTTTGGCCATGTGGTCTCAGATGTCCCATTCAGTTCTGATTCTGTGAATGCAGCATTGTTGAAATATTTCTAGTCCATGAAGAGAGCTTTCTTAGTTTGTGCCTTTACACCATCTCAGGTACAACAGATTTTAGTGAGGAATTTTAGCAACACAAGACAGTGGTTAAGTCAATGTTAATTAGTTTAAATAGCCTGAGGAGTTAGTAAAAGATAGGAAACCTCTCAAAATGGACTTTTCTAAAACTCTTGATCTAGTAACAAGAGTTTACTAGAAGGTTATCATTACTCTTAATGCTGATTATGTCTTCTCACAGACAAGGATTAAAATCATTACTCCTGATTTGCCTTATGGCTTGCATTACCCACGTACAGGGTAACAAAGCCTTTGCTATAATACATTGACTGTTTAAAACACTTTGAGGAGCAGAGCATCTTAAATTAATGTTAGTGGCAGTAATGTACTTTCCAGCCAGTGAAACAAAGAGCTGCCTCAGTGTGGAAGTTGTGATGGTACCTTCCCACTAGTAATGTTTGGCAGATATTTCAAGTTAGGCATCTACATTTTTGGAGAGAAGGGTTAATAGTCCTCTCTTTTGAGCCACCATTGATAAATACATGTGTAATATTGATATATTTAGTTTATTCATTCACGAAATACTGTGCTAGGAATTAGATATATAATAGTAGTTAAAGTAGCTATGGTCCCTGTTCATGGTCCCCTTCTGGTCTTACAGATGTGAATGCTTTTGACCTGTACTCACGAGATTAAGATGCCTGTAGCACAGAGCATCAAAGATCAACCTCTGCAAATGTGCTCTAGCCTAAAGTGTACACAAAAGGTAACTTTTCACAGAAGCCAATCTAATTTACAAATTCTCTATGTTCCAAAGAAAACTCAGGCATCAGAAAGAATTCATATATATATATTTGCTACCCACCAAACCATCAAGGTAGAAGATAGATATAGATAGATAGATAGATAAATGTCTCTTCTCAATGTATTTTGCTGTGACAGCTTTAATGGAAAATAAAACTTCTCATCCAGAGCCTTGAAAATATAGGAAATCTTTAAAATTGTTACAGAAGCATTTCTCAAACCAGTTTGAATATTCTAGTTGTGCAGAAATGTTTCCACTAGATCACAGGGTCTTCTTTGAAAGGAAAGAGTGACCATTTGTCATTTGAATGCCCTTCCATTGTTGGTTTGTTGGCATGAGTGTAGGAGACTATAAAAACAAAACAGTACAAAACAAGAATTATTGAATGTTAAAAGTGTTAGCCATAAAAAAAAATAAGGGTTGGAAACTAAAGTTGAGGAGGCCTTCCAGGAAGTAGAACATGAAGAGAGAAAAAAATATTTTTTTAATGAGAGAAAATTAGAGGTACAACCCAGAAGATCCATCATTTAAATACAGTAAAAGGAGTTCTGTTAAAAGAAAGCAATAAGGAGGGAATTATGAAGAAATAACACAAGAGGACTTCTCAGAATGAGAGAAGAATTTTCGGATTGTCAAAGAATCCACCAGGTGCCCAACCTCCTGGATGAAAATAGCCCCAAGGCACATCATTGTGAAAAGATGATCCTAAAAGCTTTCTGAGAAGAAGGGAGGTTGTATACAAATGATTTTAGGGATCAGAATGGTTCAGCTTCCTTCACAGAGGTGATACAAGGAACAGGACAATGGAGCAGTGCTTCTCAAAGTTTTGAGGAGAAATTGATCTTCCAACCTGTGGTTTGCTACCCACCAAACCATCAAGGTAGAAGAGAAACATATTCAGACATGAAAGTCTCAAAAATTTACCTCTCATTCATGTATTTCCTAGAGAGTTCATGAACATTGTGATTCACCAAAATGAGAGTGTAAACCTAGAGAGAAGAAACATAGGAGTCCACTCTTGAGAGGGACAAAGGGAATGAATCCCCAGAAGGATGGTGATGACAAGTCCCATCCTGCTTTGAAGCAGGTTGGAGGGAATAGACTCCAGATACAATGACTCACGGAAAAAATTCAACGTAGATTGAGAGGAGTTTTAAGCTTTTTTGAGAGCATTTTGGGATAAGTTAGTGATTCTTAGAAAACAAAGCAAATTTTGAAATGAGGTACTTAGTATCTTTAGGGAAAATTACACACACAAAATTTTTTAGCACAGTATAGTTCATGGCTTGGCTGTGAATAGAATATTGATTCAATGAATAGTGGTGATAATAACTGTATTGGGAGGATAACACTTCATTTTGCATAGCAGGGGGCTGTTTTTCTAAATAAAGTTTTGTTTGAACACAGGCAGACCCATCGTTTGCATATTGTCTATGACGTTTTTTGTGCTACAATGGCAGAATTGAATAGCTGTAGTAGAGACCCATGTGGCCCACAAAGCCTAGAATATTTGTCATCTGGCCTTTTATAAAAATATTCACTAACTCCTGTTTCATAGGAAGAAGCCAATAGAATAATGTTTAAAATTGGGGAAAAATCTAATAGTATTATTAGCATATTTTTTAGAAATATGATGGAAAGTAGCAGAAGGAACAGCTAAAGGTCAAATGATTACCTCTGGGAAGAGAGAATCAGTAATGGGGAAGAGTTGAGTCAGGGGAATATTATTTTTTGCTTTAAGCTTTTCAATTCTTAAGCTAAGTACATGTATTACTTTGGAAAAGTATGAATGAAGAATGCTGAGAAATTTGATTGGACTAGAAGAACAGAATAAACAGGAAAGGAAAAAAAGATAGAGGCCACCAGTTATGATGAAGAAAGCAGGAGCTCAAAGCCTTTTCTGTAAACATAGCTTTCCCATTTATTCAGTCACTCATTCCACGGATAATAATTTGAGAGTCCGGATGTCAGGCACTGAGCTCCATACTGCAGAAGAGTTCCTTCCCGGAGGGTGCTTAGGCACTTAGAGCTGATGGCACGCACAGACAGGGAAAAGATGATATCTTGGTGATACAGCTACTGTAGTTTAGTGTTTTTCATGAGATGCCTTCAGGGTTTAGGGGAAGTCGGATAAGACATCCCAGAGGACATGATACCACAGCTGAGTTTTGAAGATTAAGAGGTTGGAGAGGAAGATTGGTAGAATGATTTTCCAAATGGAGGCATAGCCTGAACAAAGACATGAGTTAACGGGCTGGTTTTGGAACCTGCAAGTGTTACATATAGTTGGATGAATGGTGGAAGGCAATGTCAAAACAGTAGACAAGGACCGGGACCAGAGAGGTTCTGTATGGCTCGGGGCTATGAGGAATTAGTAATTTTTTTCTGTAGACACTATAGCGATACTATCTGATTTTGTTTATACTTTAGGAAAACATACTGTTGATGCAATGAGGGTAATGGGATGAGAGTAGGAGGCATGAAGGAGGCTATTTCAGGTAAAAAAACAAACAAAAAAAAATGTGGGAATAAACTAAACAAGTGGACGAGGGAGGAACCAAGGGATTCAGGAGTTATAAAGGTCGTGAGACGTTAGCCTCCAGTGGGAGACATAGGAGCAGATGTGTGTGTGCGTAAAGGTAATACTGAGTGATTTTGGAAGAGTTGTGGGTTTCTGTGGAATCTGTGGAATACTTAGTTGGAACTGGCCAGGATGTGGTTGGATATGCCCACTTGGAGGTCAGGAGGAAGGCTTAGATTTGGAAATGTGTGGTAGTCATGGTGTAGAGAGATGAAGATGGAGAATTCTTGAGTTCTTGAGTAGAGAACTCAAGAAGCCCTTCTGGCATTAAGAGTATTAAACCCTGGGGACACTGACATTTAAGGGTTAGGCCTTATAGTAGGAGGAGCCTAGGGAGGAAGCTGAGCTTCGGAAGCCTGCTTCAAAGGGAGCAAAATGGGGAGAGAATGGCCTCCAAGAAACCAGTGAGATGAGAATTTTAAGAGGAGAAAATAGCCCAGAGTTTAAGATGCTGCAAGAAAGTAGAATAAAGCCTGAAAATGCCCTTTGGATTTGGCAAGTAGGGAGTCATTGCTAAGAGCATCTTTAGGGAAGTAATATGGGAGGAAGTGAAAATTTAGGTGTATGGAGGATTTGATAGCTTAGTTACTATCTTAAGATAGAGTTGAACCTATTTCTTTTTGGAGGAGAGAAGAACTATAGAGAGAGGTTTCGTCATAACTTAAGGAGAGGAAATGATTCTTCCATGTAACAAAGGTTTATTGAGCACCTGTTAGGAGCCCAGTGCTGTTCCAGACTCAGGGGTTACAGCATGAATAAAGCAAAGCTTAGATTCCTGTGTGTGCACAGGAAATTTATAAATAAATTTATAATGAACTAGACATAATGTCAGATAGTAACTAGTGCCAGGAGGAAAACTAAATTAGGGTAAGAGGACAGAGGGTGAGGTTGGAGGAGAAGGTGTGCTTCATATAGAGCAGTTAGGGAATACATCACTGAGAAGCTGACATTTGAGGACAGACCTGAATGAAATCAGGAAAGACAGAGTGCAAAGTAATCCAGAGTCTGAGGTGTCTGAGACGTGGGAAACAAGTACTGATGGAAGGGTTGGTTTGTCCTCAGGAGAGAGGGTGAAGTCCATTAGGACAGGCAATGCTAATGACTGCCATACAGCTTGTATTGACCATGTGACAGACACTATAGATTCTCATCCCTTTTAATTTTCCTAAAACTGTATGAGGTTATGTTGTCAGGTGAGGAAACAGTCTGAGAGAGGTTTCACCTGGCTGATCATTATCAGAGCCTGGATTCGCACTCTGCTTTTTGGCACTTCAAATTCTTGCTGTTAACCTCCTGTAGATTGCTTCCAGCCTAGCAAAGATGTAGATAAATTTGTCCAGTTTGTGGAGGATGGTAAGGTGAGGAAGGGAGAAGTTAAGGGATCTCTCACCCATTGGACCCTCTCTGTGGTCAAGAATGTCAAGAGTCTTGATAAGAGGTGGTTTAAGGAAGGTGACATTCCCCAAGACCTTGCTGCCTTTTTGATTAACTCTTCCCAAGTGAGTTATTCCCTATGTCCTATTCTTATTCCCTTCTAAAATCCCCACCCTGGAACAGTGTGGCATTCCCTTATTGTGCCAGCTGTTGTTAGAGTGGTTGTTAGGAACCAACCTTGAGGTTCAGGGTGAGCATAAAATTGATTATAAAAATACATGTTCACTGTGGAAAATTTGAGGTGTAAGTGATTTTTAAAGTTGCTTACCGTGTATTCTTTTCCCCAAAGTTCCTGATAGTGTGTAAGGATGGGGGCCTGTTAACAGCAAAAGTCCCTGTCCTTCCTGCCATCAGTTGTGTCTTCTGCTGTCTCTGTGAATGTAAAGAATGGTGGTAGTGGTCTGCTATGTGTGCACTTGTCTGTGTTTGCATAAACACACCCTCTTGTAATGAAATAGACCCCTTGGACTGAGTGGGGATTGTTGGGATGGCAGAATTCTCAAGATATAGTAAGTTTAAATAATTTCTGTGAATGAATGGTGGAGTAGTGTGCACACAATGTTTTATTATTTTCAGGTGTCCCGTAACACAGCACTGAGGAACATGGAAATGGGACAGTTCTTGTTGCAGAATGTTTGAACTGGAGAGAGAGACAGTAATAAAGAAAATAATAACTTTCAAAATGTTCTTTTTGAAACCTGGCACCCATTTTTCTTAATGGAAGCATCGTTAGTGGGTGAGTGTTAGAAGGAATGGGAATTTTTATATTTGCTTTTTACATTGCTAGCAGCTTATCTTCTTGTGAAGGTAATTAAATGCTGCATTCCTACATAAACACTGAAAGGCAGTGAAGAGAGCCGGAGTCCTACCAGTTTTCATATAGTTCAGAAATTATACACATTATTTTTTCTCCTGTTGACAAATTTCCTGAATGCCCACATAGTTAGGAGTTTCATAATATGTCTGTATTATATTTCTAATTAAGTTGTGGCACCCTGAAATTACTGTTTAATTTGTTCTTTATTGAGCCAAAAGGATCTAATCACAGCTTTTTGAGTGATGGCAACGCAACAACAGAGGCTATAAAACCATTTCCGGTATTACACAGAAGTACATGCTTAGGGTGTATCTGTTCATCCATTGTGCTACATAGAATTTAGCCTTACAGGAAGATTACATAGTTTTGTATTTTTTAAACGTGTGCCATAAAGGAGGTGAAAATATAGAGGTAACCTAAGAGAGAGTGCTTTGTATATTATTAGGTACTATTTGGAGGAATAAAAGTCAAAAAATGACTTATTGAAAACCTATTGATGTTGATGACATCTGTTATCTTGTGGGGTGGTGGCATGCTGGTGTGTGACAATCCATTAGGATGCTATAAATGATTTCACAATAATAACATGAAGGTTGCCAAAGATTCCTTTCACTGACCTAGAGCAATTATTCTTATAGTGACATCACTCCCACTCACTTGGATTTCACACATACATTCTTTCTCTCAGAGAATGAGGTGGGGTTATCTATGCAGCATGAATGTTGCTGAAGATGCCAGGGGCAATATCTTGCATTTGAGCAAATTCGGGGGCGGGGTGGGGAAGATTTGGTTTAGAATCTGTCACCTACCTCTTTTCCTGCAAGCCTTCTCTCTTTGCTGAGTAATCAAATTCAAGCCATACTCGGGTCAGCCTCACCTCCTCCCTAGTCTTTGCAGCTTTTGCTCATCTGCCTTCTATGATCTTCTCAGGCCCTATGATAACACAGGCCCAGGGAGTGGGGGGCCAGCGTGATCTCCACAGCTCTCTCCAGTGCCCAAGCTCTGCTGTGATAGGCATTGTCACGTTTCACCCCACCTCGTTCCTGAGCTTCCTCTAAGGCTCAGGTTTATTTCCTACTGGCTTATCCTTGGGATGTATTCCTTAAAATGGAATTGGCAGATAAAAGGACTGCCACAGTTTATACATCTAGTGGCACTTTGCCTGAGCATTCTTCAGAAAGCTTGAAACAATTAGAAGTGCCATTAGCAATGATAAGTTGGACCTGTTTCCCCCACATTCCTGGCATTGTTGTGATCCTGCTTATTTGCATGCCGGTTTTTGGTACTTAATAGGAAATTGTGATTTTGATGTCTGTACTGCATTATACTTGTTCCTTATATAGTGAGAAGTAATTTTTATTGACATTGGTGGAATTTTTCTGTGTTTTTTAAATGATTGATTTCATTTTGGGCAGAATTTTGAGAACATATGTCTGGTTATTGATAATACCCTGTTTTATTAGCTAGAATTTATTTTCATACTTCTTTATTCATGTCAGAATTTGTAGCAGTTTGTGACGGTTGAGAATGTTGGTTTTCTGGAGTCTGATAATTTGAAGTTGAGTGATAAAGGAGATAAACTTGTACTAACATAAGTTACCTAGAACTGACTCCACTTTAGTGAAGATTGGGGGTAAAATTCTTCTAACTGCTCTGATTCAGAGTACTTAACAATTTCACTGGAATCTATGCTTTCCTTGAGGCGAATAATTGTTCTATCACAATCCACACTGATTCATAGAAGCATCGTTTACTGCCTTGACTGTCACTGTTCCTGATATGGCCAGTTCCTTCCCTGCCCTCCTCCCGCTTCCTCTAGGAAGAGGTCTGGGCCCTGACTGTACACGCTTTGCAGCTTGTTACCTCCGTGACTGCTGTGCTCTTTGCAAGCAGCAGTATCCTGGTAGCATTTTATGGTCCTTTTTATAGAAAATGCCTACCTCTTGGAGGAAAAAACCCTAAATTGATAGACATTAAACTGATAAAGTGTTACTTGTGGCTTCAAGGATAATTAGAATACAACTCCTTCATTTTTCTCAGTTTGTGTCAAACACACCATGAGCTCAGAAATTTTAATCTCACTTTAATCTTAAAGTTCTACACATCACCTTCATTTGGATATGAGAAATAATTATGAACATAAGGATAATTCTGTGCCTCTGGGATGATTTCCTGAGGGTGTGGTGCTCTGTAGCTCTGTGGGATGTCCAGGAAATCAAAGTAAACAATAAATTTGAGGCAGTATCTACATCCAGGCGCAAACAAGAAGCTCAGATTCTATGATCCCTCCGTTGTTTTTATATGTGGAAGATGGGAGCTTCAAACCCAAGGCAGTACTGCTAGTTAGTGCTTCAGGCAGCGCCGCATTCTGGGTTTCCTAGACTAGGGTTCTTTCTGTTCCTCATGATGCCCCAATGCGCTTTTAGACCCGTAAAGCCAATTGTTGGGCTCTTATTGCTTGGTGCTCAAAAGTCATTTATGAGAAAAAGTTGAGTGTCCTCATGGGCGCTGTGGTTGGAGTGAAGAGGGAGGCCGAAGTCCTGGGTGCAATCATATCAGTCATTTAAAAAATCATATGAAATATTGGGGTGGAATTTATTTTGTCAAGTAATATATGTATATGAGTTAAAACATCAGATAATATAGGAGAGTATCTGATGAAAGGCAAGGGTGACCTGTCCTGTCTCACACCAACGCCTCTTAGTCCTGCAAGAGAACTACTTTCATCACATTTAGCTCTTTTTTTTTATTGTGTGTATTTCTGTTTCTTGATTTATCAATTGTATATATTATTTCTTGATTTTCTTCCAAAAGAATGAGGGCTTAGCTTATTTCTGCTCCCTCTCCTCCAGTCCTCTCATTGTAGTCGTGTCATTATTTTTGGTTCCTTTTTCAGTTTCCTTTGCAATTTAATATGCCAGCATCTTTTATAACTTATTTTATCTACAAAGACAGTATCTTTCTGTCTCCACCCCATCTGGAACAATAAATTAAGTTTGGGGATTGAGTTAGGTAAGGTTAGGGCTATCCTTAGGGCTCTGGGGGTAGTGGAGCTGGAAGACCAGTGATTATACATCTTCTGTAGAAGTAGTCCTCTGTACTGTGTTTTCCTCCTCTGTCACAGTTGATTGTGAGATAATCTAAAATGTTTTATTTTGGATTTTACCATAATCTTTGCCTTTTTTTATGTTTTACAGAAATAAATATCTTTCTTCAATAAGTGATAATGAAAATACAGAAGAAAGAGAAGCAGGTAAATATCACATATCTTTTAAGTGAATGCGTCCAGCATATACTGCTGCTTTTTTAACAAGAGAAGGTTCTGGTAGTTTTGGCACATCTCTCAGCCTCTGGTAGTTACCTGCTGCCTCTGTTTCCCATTCTCCACGTGGTAGCTGAGAGCTCTGTTCTGAATGACTTCATATATGGATTTTCACTTACGCTCGGGTCAGCTCCATATAGGAATAAATGTAATGAAAGCTGTAAATCAAAATATTATTCAAAATTAGCTGTGTGGAAGAGAAATTTTTCCACCCTGGAACAGCTTTCCAAGTTTTTATAAAGAGAGATTTGATCAATTTTTTATAGTTTATATATTTATCATTTTGGATCTTTGATTAAACTAAACACATTCTCATTTATAAAATTCTTATTGTTAATGATCTATGGAAGTTTCCCCCTAGAGAAAATAGTGAACTCATGTGATAAATAATAATAAATAATAGTGAACTGAGCCAACCACTGTGGCTCAAGGAGGTGAAATGAGAGGACCGATCTCTGTCTCTTAGAAACGGGTATCTCTGATGGGCTGGTTTTCCTTTTACAGAATTGAATGACAACCTGGTAACTGGGGAGATCTGAATCTTTGCCTTTCACTGAGACCCTGTGCAAAGAGGTTGGGTGGACCAGCCACTTTCCTCTCTGCTTCCAGGGAGCATTGACTGGTCAGATACAGGGTGACCTAGAGATGTGGTTACAAGGACTACCCTCTCTCTGGTCTGTGCCCACTGGATAGGTCCTTGTGAAACCAAATCATAACAACCTATTTTGGGAAATAATTGACTCATCTGCTGCCAATTCTTAACAGGAAGAGCAGTGACTAAACACTGTCAGCACACTGATTTCTTCCTGTCCTGGCTCTATAAAGTTGTCAGCTGATAGATAAATACTATAGAGAATGCACTTCCATCTGCCAGGAATTTGTCCTGTGGATATACTCTGACAGGTGTGCAAAACTAGGTGTACAAGGGCTTTTGTTGCTACTTTGTTTATAATAGCGAAAATGCAAAAGAACCTATATTTCCATCGAAAAGGGGACTATTTAAATCATCACACATCCACCTAGTGAAATATTATGCTGCTGTTAAAAAGCACACGTTACTGAAGAGAACCCCAAATCCTCAAAACTATTGTCATTTATGATACATGGGCAGGTTTATATTTCTTAAAATAATCTGCATATTTAATTTTTTAAACATTCTTTAAGGTAAGCTTTTATTTCAGTAAAAACGTTCTTTACCAAAATTACCCCAACCTTGTTTCTTTTGACATTTTACTGGTTCATATTAAGATCTTTGATATGTTACCCAGCTATTACGTAGCCTCAGTTAGTTGGGTTTTCGTTTTAGACTTCAGAGTAATGTTGATGAACAGGGTGAGATTTTTATTTAAAAGTTAATATTAGATATGGTAGAGGAGCAAGTTAATTAAGTGGAGCCACTTTCAGACAGTTGATTCTGCTTCTCTTATAGGTACTGGTAATAGGCCATACTGATGACTGAACTGCAAGAAGTTGCAGAGCATGAAAATAGACAATGACGTTCATGCTTAAGCAATCCACAAGGCTCCAGGGTTGAGTGTGTGTGGAGAGAGCTAATTGCCTAACAGAGGAGGCCCGTATTCTGGAATGAACTTGGGTTTTGCTTTCAGTAGAACAGGATTAAAACTCTAACTCTGCCACTTATCTGTGTAACTTTGGACAACTTCAACTCGTTTTTCTGTCACTTAAATGGAGCAATCATACATGATTAAATGATTATCACCAGGTACTTGGCATTCAGAATGTCACTGGCAAGGAAATCTTTGACTGTAACAATAAAATTAACCATCAAACTCTGTCTTTTCTCTTACCATGATTCTAAGGTGTTAGGAGTAGCAGCAAATAAAATGTCTACTCTTTAAAAACTTTCATTCCCTTTAATTCGTTTTTCCTCTTCTCTGGAGAAAAATGACATGTAAATACTTTCTGATCTTGAAAATTCCTCGTTTCTTTGTCCAAAATCTTTTCAAGGTAAATTCAACTGAGGTGATAGATTTTACAGGTTAGTCAAAACTCAGTAATAAATGGTGATGCTTCTTATTAACCAGAAAGGGCATGACAGGAGTAGTATGCCAAGAATAAAGGGTTTAGAGATTGACTTTGTGTTACCCAAAGAAGTGTTACAAGAAAAACAGACTTTAATAAAACATTTGAAAGTGAATCACTCAGGGGCTGTAGTCTTCTATCAATATTAAAAAATAAACTTCTTCTAATAAATATATTTTAAACTCCTAAGACGACTAAACAGTATTAGGCAGAAAAAATTAGCTAGAGAAATAAAATGTGAACTCTAATCATTGAAAACCCTTGTAGCACTATTGATGTATATAGTACAGCTGAAAATATTTCTTTGTAGGGGAACACATCCTAATGTTAGTGATGACAAACCTAGATAAAGAAATGCTGATTTTTATTCATCCCAGCTACTTGCTTCGTACTGAGAAAAGTACAAAATATAAATATTATGTGATATATGATATGGTCTGCAGACACTTGTAATTTTAAGGAGTAAGAGGGGTTTTGGTGCATGTCTCCATTGTAGAGGAACATTAATAAGCAATGAATGCAATAGAAATGTAGAATTAAAACTTGGAGCTATGACCAGGAGGTTAACCCAGACTTGCAGTAATTAGGAGAGAACTTTCTCTCCTCACCCCATGACTGAGAGTCAGGTCATAGAGCCCCTCATTCTAAGTCCTCTACAAAATGAAAAAGTGAGGTGGGAAGAGTTTTCTTCAGCTGTGCTGTGGGAATCTCAAAAATCTTCAGATTGTTAGGCCCCATTTCCTTCCGTAGAGTGAATGTGGATATAATTTATTCACTAAACAAATATTTGTTGAGTTTTTCAGCATTTATTCATTAAGAAATATTTGAATGTTTACTTGGGGCCAGCTACAACAGAGACTGAAAGTTAATTCTTTTTCTTAAGAAACTTACAGTCTGCACGGGGGCTGGCCCCGTGGCTGAGTGGTTGAATTTGTGCGCTCTGCTTCGGTAGCCCAGGGTTTCACCTGCTCATATGCTGGGTGGGAACCTAGCACCACTCGTCAGGCCATGCTGGGTGGCGTCCCACTTGCCACAACTAGAAGACCCACAACTAAAAATATACAACTCTGTGCTGGGGGACTTTGGGGAGAAGAAGGAAAAATAAAATCTTTAAAAAAAAAAAAAAAAAAAAAGAGGGGCAGGCCTGGTGGCGCAGCGGTTAAGTGCACACATTCCGCTTTAGCGGCCCAGAGTTTGCCGGTTTGGATCCTGGGTGCAGACATTGCACCGCTTGGCAAGCCATGCTGTGGTAGGCGTCCCACATATAAAGTGGAGGAAGATGGGCACTGATGTTAGCTCAGGGCCAGTCTTCCTCGGCAAAAAGAGGAGGATTGGTGGCAAATGTTAGCTCAGGGCTAATCTTCCTTAAGAAAAAAAAAAAGAAAGAAACACAGTCTGGTTACAAACAGTTATAGTATGGGATGGCATATGCCTCATAGGAGCCAGGGTTTTACACTGTGGATGAGGGAGTGATACTCTGGAATTGGAGAGTGTGGGAGTGTGGAGAATGTTAGCCCCACCAAAGAATTTGAGAGTGTTTTAAAAGAGGTGGTGTCTTCTGGGGGAGAGCCAGGGTTCAGTCACGTTGCTTCTGAGGAACCAGGAGGAAAGCTTGGGAGGAAGAGAGTAGTATATGGGTGGTTTGGGAAGATGAAGCATGTGGTAGTAAGGGAGAGTGGAAAGACCTGTAGATAGTGTGCTAAACTTTTTGTGGTGACCAAAGATATACGAAGATAAAGAAGTGTAGTGGATTTAGCTGGCCGTCAAATTCCTGAACGAATTGGCCCCAGATGAGCTCTGCTGAGGGTAAGATGGGAACTCAGATTTCTAGGAAGATGTTTACCACCAACATAGGTCTCCAGATAATGATCCACAATCCAGAATAGTGAAAGAAGAAGAATGCCAAAGTCGATCATATGGATGAGTAACTATTTCTTTTTTTTAGACTTTTCAGCCTCACCCTACATAGGGTCCCAAGTTGAGGGCTAATATTAGTCAGACCTTTTTTTTTTTTTAAAGATTGGCACCTGAGCTAACAACTGTTGCCAATCTTTTTTCCTGCTTTTTCTCCCCAAGTCCCCCCAGTACATAGTTGTATATTTTAGTTGTGGGTCCTTCTAGTTGTGGCATATGGGACGCCCCCTCAACATGGCCTGACAAGCAGTGCCATGTCCATGCCCAGGATCCAAACCGGCGAAACCCTAGGCCGCCGAAACAGAGTGCGAGAACTTAACCACTCAGCTATGGTGCTGGCCCCATAGTCAGACCTTCTATTTGGTAGTCATTTTGGAAGGCCTCTTTCAACATGCATTAGGAGGGGTAGATAGTAAATTGCCCAGTAGAACCAAGATTCTAAACAGCCTCACCCTGGAATCGTGTTTTAAAATGACTTAAAATGGACCATATCCATCTCCTCCCTCCTCCAAAACCAGAAAAGAAATCTGAGCATTAAATGCTTTTCCCTGTCTTTTGACATATCTTAGCAGATTTTGTTGTTGCTGTCGTCTTAATTCATTTTGTGTTCTGAATCATATACTTGGGAGGCCAGAGCAAAGTGACCAGGATGGTAAAAGAATTGACGCATTTCATATGAGGTGTGATAGATGAAACTAGAATTATGTAGCCTGAAGAAGGGAAGAATTAAAAGCATCTTGTGTAAAAGAATGAACATATCTGTTGCTGGACTTGTGGATGAGAATGGATGCATGGGAAGAGTTTGACGAGGACAGGCTCCATCTAAAGAAGGCCGTCCTCGGAAGTTGAGCAGCTGTGGTATATGCCTTGTGAGCAGAAAGCTTTCTGTCCCTAGGAGAGAGCCTGAGATGGGAGTTTGGGTTAGATGACCTCAGAGGTCCATCTTGATTAGAATCCTAGGGTTTACCAGGGCATGCATTTATAGTATTTATAAGTAGAAACCAAAATAAATAGTAACTAAGAAGATATAATTTTTAACTAAAATATTACTTAGTAATTATGTATTATAGTAATTATATATTACATAGTGGTTCTTTCAGCTCACGTTACTGATGATTTCCAATATATTGCTAGCTGAGATGGACACAGAACAATATTTTTTCAATGGAAATAAGCTAAATTTTATTTATTTATTTATGGGTTTTCTTTTTTATTGAGGTAACATTATTTTATAACATTATTTAAATTTCAAGTGTAATGTACATCATTGTATTTCAACTTCTGTATAGACTACCTGTGTTCACCACCAAAAGTCTAGTTGCTCTCTGTTACCATACACATGTGCCCCTTTCCCCCTTTCCCCCTCCCCCAATCCCCTTCCCCTCTGGTAACCATCAGTCTATTCTCTATATCTTAACTTTTTAAGATTTTATTTTTTTTTTTTCCTTTTTCTCCCCAAAGCCCCCCAGTACATAGTTCTGTATTCTTCATTGTGGGTCCTTCTAGTTCTGGCATATGGGACGCTGCCTCAGCATGGTTTGATGAGCAGTGCCATGTCCGCGCCCAGGATTCAAACCAACGAAACACTGGGCCGCCTGCAGCGGAGCGCGCGAACTTAACCACTCAGCCACGGGGCCAGCCCCTCTATATCTTAACTTTTAAAGCCTATGAATAAAGAGGCTTCGAGTCTGTTTACATCTAGAAAACGTTGGAATAAGGAAGACTACTTAAAATCGCTGAATGGAATTGCCTCATTTCCTTTCCTGACCAGAGGAGTCTGGGAAGCTCTGGTGATGAGGCCTTTGGACTCCCTCAAGTGGCAATGAAAAATCTAGGACCTGTGACATTTTTAGCTCACATACAAGTGTTGATGTGACTGTGGAGAATTGTCTTCCTCTACCTAACTTTGGTTTACCCCTGGGAAAACTAGCCCAAAGCTAGTATTCTGAGTATTATGAAAAATGCAGAAATACAACAGGGAACTTCTTTCCACTTTTGATATGGTTTGTAGGTTTTTCATTAACTCACTGTCTGGTCCCTCTGCTAGCCCATCCCTTTACTGGTAGTATGGTTTTGGATAAATTTTGCAAGTTTTTGGAAAGTAGGTAATACTTAGTGACCAAAGATCAAAAGTTCTCATATTGTGGGGTTAAAGGAAATACAGTGCTGCTTGTTAACAAAATGTGTTCTTAGGATGGTGATTGTAGGTCTTCTGGTAGCTATCAAGTCCAAATTTGATGTTCATTAACCCTCATCTTGGGATCCTTCTGGGTAAAGTTGAAAAGTCTTAGAAAACACTTAATATTTTGTGTTCTACTAGATTGTTTATTCTTCATGTATTCTCTTACTCTGATCTGGGGTACAAGTGGATTTATGAAGAAATGGATAGAAGAGGAAAAGTTATTGAGTTGAAAGTTGGGGAAAGGTTAAGAAGATACAGTCGTGTTGGAGAATGGATGATGGAAATAAAGTAGAGGTGGTTAGAGATTCCTGCTGATTCTTATTGTGAAGTTTGATGTGTCCAGGATGTGAGGCAGTATCTTGAAATGGTCAAGAGCCGTGGCTCTTGAAAGCAGGAGTCAAACCTGGGTTCAAATCTTAGCTCTATTGCTTACTAGCTGTGTAACTTTGGGTGAGTTATTTAACCTCTCTGAACTTCTACTCTATAAAACGGAGTTATAATTGGAACCATAGTATACTTCCTCTTAGAGTTGTTTTGATGACATAATCTATTTAAGAAACTTAGTACACTGCCTAATAGTCAGTTCTTAATAAAATCAGCTATTACCATCATTGCTGACATCTATTTTATCTTTAAAATATCGAAACAATTCTGATTACTCAGAGTGACTAAAAGGTTGGGATATATAAAAAGAACCAATCCCTAGCCGTGTATACAGTATTTCTAATTCCAGGCCAGGGTCTTGCTGGGCCTTTGTATGTGGTAGTGATATGGGCCAGGGTTGACCTAAGTTCTGGGCTCTGAGGCTCTGGTGGCTCAAGACTAGAGATAAAATTACGGGTGGGCCAGGAAGGAAGAGTAGGAAAATAGTCTTATTCATTGTGCAGGTATCTGTTGACCCTCTTCTTGGCCTAGAAGATATCACAAAAACATTCTAGAAGAGGTCTCCCCTGGCCTTGGCTGGTGGAACAAATATGATTCCACTTTGGCAGATTAGGAAATTGAATCACTTTGAGGTTTTGGTTTGCTCAAAGCCATAGTTGTTTGAAAGTAAAACTCTTAGTATCTAAAAACAACAAAGGCACTTACTCAGTATTATTTTCCCTCTCTCCTCCTAACTCTTCCCTGTCAGCATCTTAAGTTTAACAATCTACCTGCTCTCAGTTTTTGTTACTGCCTAGAATTAACAAGGTTTAGGTTGACTTTGCCTGCAGATTTGGAGAAGTCAAATTTCTAAGACTCATGAAACATCATTAAGAGAAAAATCCACCACCACCCACCCCACTCCCTGTTTTAAGTGCAAAAATAAAAAAATAGAGGTGGGGACTAGGAATGCCAGATCCAAGGACTTTAGGGTGGAGAGGTTTTGCACAAATTACATTGCCAAATCTATTGGCCATGTTCAGTCCTTGTCAGCAACATTTGACACCTGTGATCATTCTGTCTTGTAATGCTCTCATCTTCAGGCTCCTGTGTTACCATACTTTCTTCCTTTTTTCCGACTTGTATCACTTACCTGACTGCTCCTTCTCACCTGTCTGTAGGTATACTTCCCCTGAGGACCCTTAAATATTAGTATTCCTCAGGTTTTGGTCCTGTTTCCTCTTCTCCCTTTGTTCATTCTTCCTGGGCAGTGTAATTCACTCATGTAAAAATTTCTCTTGGAATGTATATCCAAGAGCCTCCTGGACACCTCTACCTGAGTCATCCTTAGATACCTGAAACTGAACTCACCTCCCCCTGGTGCTAACCAGCTGTGACTGTGTGAGGAGTCACATCAGGATCAACATACCTGCTTTGTTGCCTAAAGCCTAGGACTCTGGGGTAAGGATGCATCGAATACACTAAACGCAGGGGGAAAAAATCCCAGAGGAGACACAGAGTGCACGCAAACGCACGCACGCACGCACGCGCACACACACACACACACGGACATTGTGTTGCCCCTCCTCAGATAGGTCTTGCTCAGTCAGCACAAATCTGTTTGTCACATGAATGAGTTTCAGTACAATGGCAGTTTGATAAAGGCAAGGATATGTGGGATTTTCTGCCTTTAGTATATTCCACAGTTGAGTAACTATAAGAAATATTCTTTCAGAAGAAAGCGAAGGTGAAAAAAATAAAACAATCCTAATTTTAATTGAAAAATAACTTTAGCTACCTGAAATGTCCACAAACTGATGCATTAATAGTAGCAATTACTTCTTATTTTGTATTTTCATTTTTATTTGGACTTTTAGAAAAGACAGAAGGTCTCAAATTTAGATAAGCTTTTCCACTCATTTATGTTTAGCTAATTTCTTGGTATTAAGCCTAAACATAGAGCACTTTGATCTCCCTGCTGGAGAAGATGGAAGACTAAAGCAGACCAGTGGCAGGAGCTGCCTGGGCCTTGCTCATCACTGGGTTGACGTTGCGAGGAAGCACTTCTGGGTGAGGAATGTGCGGGGGCCCTTCCAGCTGCCCTGCACTGGGTCACATGTAGTCACAGAGCCAGCCCCTCTCATATTCTACTTTTGGCTCCTGAATCCTCATGATCTGGAGGAGCATGAATTGTCTGGCAAAATAATTTTTCTGGTTTATTATTAAAGTCTTTAAAACTTTTCTATTACATATATGTGAAAAATTTTCTTTACAGCTATCATGAAACTAATATTCTCATTATTGAAAATTTAGATGTCTATTTAAAAAAATCAAACAACCAAATTTGCACAGACTCAAATGATTACTATTAACATTTTGTTCATTCTCTTTCTTCTATATACAGGTATTTGTCATTTTCGTTTACATGTACAATTTTGTAGACTTTTTTTTCTCTTTTTCAAATTGAGAATACTCATTTCATCCAATAACCATGTGATTGAGTTTTCCTGAAGGCCACAAAGATAATAGAGAATACCACAAAGTCACTGCCTCCTGAAGCTTATATTAGTCATAGGATGCAGGTAAAAACAAATAATAACTTTCAGAAAGTTACAAAAGAAGAAGTGAGAGTTGCCCACAGTCTTATCACCCAGGCTCAATGATGGTTAATATCTGTTGTGTATCCTAAATTTATTTTTAAAAGCTAGTGTTGATAGAGCATTTTTAAAAACAAAAATGGGATTACATCATAGGTTTTCTTTTTTTGCTTTCCAACATGTTGTGGACTTTTTTTTTTTATGTTAACTAAAACTTTGTATAATAACGGCTGCATAGTATTATTCCATACGCTAGATGTGCTGTTAGTTTAAGCATTTGCCTAAAGATTCTGTATCGGATATTCTTATACATAAACCTTTAGAGTACCTAAATGTTTCCTTAACTTATGTTCTGAAAGAGAAATTTCTCAGTTTAAAAGCAATTAAAATTTTAGTATTAGTGCTACACTCTCCTGCAAAAAGGCTTTTAATAGCTGACACTCCTGCCAGCAACATATGAGAGGACCATTTTCTGGATATCCTTATATTGGATTTTTAAAAATTGAGACATAATTCACATACCATAAAATCCACACTTTCGAGTATGCAATTCAGTGGTTTTTGTATATTCACAAGATTATGTAAAGATCACTGCTAACTCCTTTCGAAATATTTTCATCACCCCCAAAAGAAACCTCATGCCCGTTAGCAGACGCTCGCCATTTCCTCTTCCTCCAGCCCCTGGCAACCACTAATCTACTTTTTGTCTCTATGGATTTGCCGATTTGGGGCATTTCATATAAATGGAATAATACAGTATGTGGTTTTTTGTGCCTGTCTTCTTTCACTTGGCATAATGTTTTCAAGGTCTATCCATGTTGTAGCATGGATGACTTTCTTAATTAGAGTCTATTTTGACTTTCAGGTACTTAAATGATTCTTAGGGGGATAACCCAGGTTTGTCCTTGTACTTTTGTTTGGGAACCATTGCCCTGGTCCATTATATTTCATTAGTTCTTAAATCCTTTACAACTGACCTGAATCCAGTTTATCTAGATTCAAATCTTTAAGTATCTTTTCCAGAAATACTGTAGATTGATAATTTTGAGTCAAACAAATGGGTTTTATTACTAACAATGTGGTCTATGAGCTAGTAATCTTGCGTGTTTTATCACTCGGCCTCTCTCCCATTTCATCCTTGTGTTCCTAAATGCTTGCCTCTATTTACATTGTCAGTATAATGTAAAATATTGTTGGTATTGTGGTCCACATCTCGTCTTTTCCTTTTAGGGCCATTTTCAAAGTGGTGACCTAATGTCCCTCTTGGTAGAAGCTGGAACAAAATATGTTTACATGTACAATTTTGTAGACTTTTTTCTTTCTCTTTTTCAAATTGAGAATACTCATTTCATCCAATAACCATGTGATTGAGTTTTCCTGTAGGCCACAAAGATAATAGGGAATACCACAAAGTCACTGTCTCCTGAAGTTTATATAAATCATGGGATGCAGATAAAAACAAATAATAACTTTCAGAAAGTTACAAAAAAAGAAGTGAGAGTTGCCCACTTTTTTTTAGTATGCTCTTTGCTATTTAGGCTCTTTGCCTTTTTCCCCACTGACCTTGAGACACATGGAAGAAATATTTTTTGTCATATTTTTTTGATCCTCAGCAGTTATCTTTTCCAAGCTCCCAATAGGTGCCTTAAAAATAAAAACATTTCTGGTGGATTATTGACTTTCAAGATTATAATTTTACATTTTTTATTACTAGTATCTGCCTTTTGGGATACTTCCCCTTTTTCAGCATTGACAAGTTGTGCTGCATATCTTGGGTTTCCCTTCTCCCTCTAGGGTGTCCCAGCTCTGCCACTCCCTAGGAATATAACCATGACAGGTTGCTTCATCTCTCTGAACTGATTATCTTATCTGTAAAATGAGGGGGTAGACTTGATGACTGTCTGTGATTCCTGGGAGTGGAATTGCTGGGACATCAGTTAGGTGTATGTTTAGCTTTATGAAGACATACCTGAACTTTTCCTAAAGTGGTTCTATACATCATTACAGTTAACATTTTAACCAAGTCTAATCATGCTTTTAATCAAGTCTAATCATCGTTATGGTGCCCTGGGACTTCATAAAACGGTCAGTGAAATGAGTGTTAGCTTTTGGCCAAGGGTTCAGATCCAAGCTTCTCTGCTCACTAGCTCTATGGCCTTGGGCACATCACTTAACATCAGTAATCTTCCATTTGCCTATATACAAAATAGGTGTCTTTACACTAACCTTGTAGGATTGTTGTAAACATTAGAGATACCATCAAACAGGCCTTGCATAATTCTGAGTGCATCCATATGATATGTGTCCAATAAATGTTAGCTGCTGCTATTGTTATTGCCTAATGATTGTCCAGTTACCACATCTACCTCCACCTGCCTTAGCTTCTCTGGAGAGCCCTATCTTTCAGAAGAGAGCCCGTGACGTGAGGTATGCGTTGAAGAGACGTACAGAGAGCTGACTTGGTGGAATTAGGTGTCTAATGAGTTGTCTTTGAAAACTTCTTGAGTAAACCTGTATCTCTTGCTTTATAAGTGTGTCCACCCTTGCATGGTAAGCAAAAACTTGTTCCCTGAGGGTCACGTGTCACTGGCACAGAATTCAGTAATATCCCAGGGATGGCTATGCAGTCACAGGATCTGATCCTTAACTGGGTACCTGTTACCGCACTGTTGGGTTTCTTTTTGCCTTGTGTTTTCCTTTTTTTCTTACTATTGTAAAAATCACAAAACATAAAATTTACTGTTTTCTTCCATTTGATTTTAAATTCCTTTTAAGTTTACTTACCTCCTCCTTTTCCTAAGCCATCTTAAGTACTGAATCAGCAATGAGATAGTCAAACTGATGAGTTTTCCTTGTTTTTTCTAAGTAGTGAGCCCTGCCAGAATGACCCATTCCCTCTGGATTTAGATTTGTTTATGAGGCTGGATTTTATTTATGATAAAGATCCAAAAAATCCTTCTTTTCTTTCATCTTTTTCTCGTGGGATTCTCAATGTTATGTTTGGGAGTATCAGACTAGGAAGGGGAACTGGGAAAAACAGAAGGGGAAATATGCAGCTGAATTTTGCACTCTCCATCACTCCCAGGGTGGGCCAGGAAGTCTGAGCACAGATTGGGTAACCAGAAGACTGGAGGGAAACCACACCACCTGGGCAAGTGTCTGTGCTCTTTAGCACACACCAGGCCTCTTGTTAGGAGAGCAGGCTACTCACAAATGGTGCTGTTCCTAAGCCATCATCCAAAGATGGTTGTAACTTTCTTCCTGGAAAGCCAGCTTGTCCCTCTGAGGCTCTCCTTAAGTTATTTATTTCTTGTCCTGATCCAGGAGAGTGTGATGTTGCCTGAAACCAGCACCCATGTTATTCTTGGATTATCACCAACCTTAGCTTGGTTACGAAATAACAAATGTACTTTGCGATACCAGACCTGAAAGTAGAACTTCTGCGTCCAAAAGATGTTTTCTTAAAAGTGGTCACGTTGGGAGGCTGCACCTTTATTTTATGGTGCTCAAAAACAGCTTTGAAACTTCCTTTTTAGGGTTGCCTTCAGCACCTGTGACACATTTCTTTCTAATGGCATCTGTCACTGTGCAGCTTCCTCCTATACTCATGCTTGGTTTTTGCAAGTGGCCAAAGGTTGGTGCTGAGTCTGATGGCTAAATTAAAGAAGTTCCTCATACAGAAGAACACCATTTTTAGTTAGAAATAAAAGGTGTAGTTTTGTTGAAAGTCAAACCAGTTGAATGTTGATGCTGCCTGGTGATACATGAGAGCTAAGATTTGGGTAAATAAAGCAACACACTGAGTTTGACCCTGCGTCTTTATCACCCCAGTGTTAGCACCTTTATTTGTGAATACATTTGAACAAAACTTCTGTGTATTAGCATGATAAATGCCATCCTGAGGCAGAACATTGTGCCTAGGATTTGTGTCTGCTAGTGGCATCTAAAGGTATTTTGTGGGAGACTGTTCTTGCCTGTTCTAGGCGTGGACTTAAAAGGTGTTTCAGATTTCTGTAAGTAACGTGGAAATCCTTCGGGTTTTTGCATACTAATTTCTTATATGCTAGTTACGTACATCTCTAATATGCTAACAACAGCTTGGTACAGCTCCACAAGGACAAAGGCAAACACAACGTGTGTCCTGTTTGCACTGTATCCCCAATGCCTAGCACAGAAGGAACTAACAAATCCATGCATTCAAACTTAGCATTCTTTGTATGAAGCATGCAGTGGAAGAGTAATATACGTGTCTCTCTCTCTTTTGCAGTTGTCAAATTTAAAAGTTCTGAATCACTCCCCAATGTCAGATGCCTCTGTCAATTTTGACTACAAATCCCCTTCCCCGTTTGACCACAGCACTGATCAGGAAGAGAAAATTGAAGATGTTGCCAGTCATTGTCTGCCCCAGAAGGACCTGTATGCTGCTGAAGAGGAAGCTGAGACCCTTTTTCCTAGGAAAATGACATCCCACAATGGAATGGAGGACAGTGGAGGAGGAGGCACTGGAGTGAAGAAGAAACGGAAGAAAAAGGATCCAGGAGAGCAAGAGGGGGCAGCAAAGGGAAGCAAGGACAGGGAGCCCAAGCCAAAGAGGAAGCGAGAACCTAGAGAGCCAAAGGAACCCAGGAAGGCCAAGGAGCCCAAGAGGCCCAAGGAGCCCAAGGAACCCAAGCAGAAGGACGGAGCAAAGAAAGCGCGGAAGCCCCGGGAGGCCTCGGGCACCAAGGAGGCCAAAGAGAAGAGGAGCGGCACTGACTCTGCAGCCAGGACGAAGTCCAGGAAGTCCAGGTGCGCCCCTTTCTCCCTGCTCGGGGCACTTGGCTCTGCCTCCACAGAGGGGTTTGCCTTTGGCCTTACTCCAGCCCCTGGACATAACTTTACTACTTTTAGCCAAAATGAACCACTTTTCTCACCTCCTAATGAGAGAAGGATAACTTTAATTAATACTGGCCCTGCAATTTCTTGCCATTCCTTTTGGATTAAGAAGGATTAAAATAATGTTAGTGTGCACAGGGTGTAAAGGAAGGGACATCACAGGTATGATGGAGGGAGGGCAGTGACTTTTGGAACAGTAGCAGTGTCGTGTGGCAGAGGAACAGCTGTCTGGAGGGTGCACACGCCT
This sequence comes from Equus caballus, assembly GCF_041296265.1. Taxonomy (NCBI): domain Eukaryota; kingdom Metazoa; phylum Chordata; class Mammalia; order Perissodactyla; family Equidae; genus Equus; species Equus caballus. The sequence goes on along the minus strand of NC_091705.1, from coordinate 32,311,836 downwards.
GGGGATCAGTAGTGCGGGCGGTCTGGGAGAGCCATGGGTGCGCAGAGTTCCAGACAGAAAAGGACTGCCTGGCTTCCCTAGGCTCTGCTCTCTCTAGTGCAGGACCGTTTCTGGTCTGTTTCTCTTGTTCAGTATCTAACACAGTGCCTGACTCAGCAGTAGCTGCTCAGGAAAGATTGAGTCAGTGAGACCAGAGGAGACTGTAGTGACTCGTAGAGAGGTTAGAGGGCATGACTGCAGATTCACTGCCAGGTGGGTGATATGGAGGACCCTGGCTATAGATCCTATCAGGACCCAAATGCCCTCGTAGGGAATTCAGTGTTTGTCATCTGTATACAAATGTAATGGTTTTCGTTTTGTCTCTTTCTAAGTTCTTCAAGCAGAACATTGTCTATAAACTTTTGAGGACATACAAAACAGAAAATATATAACTTCTGTCGTATGGAATTTGTTTCTAAAATCTAAGGGCAGAGGCAGAACGTAGACCAAGGAACCTAGAAAAAGGCAGGTTGCTATGAATGCTAACAGAATGTAAAGTAATGAGGCCATCAGACCTGTGTGGGGTCAGGCTTGGAAGAAGTAAGTTTTAAAAGAGAGAAAGCGTTTTAGGTGGTGTTTGCTGCAACTTGGAATGTACTATATGGTTCAGTTCATTTTCAGGTGGACAGTTTGTTGGGACCAGATGGATAACTTCGTGATCCAAGTTAGAACTGCCTTATGATACTCACTCCCTTCTGGCTTCCAGGAGATCTCATCTTTTGTCTATCATAGAAGCTTAGATGGGATCCTAGGAATGTAGTTGACAAGAATGGACCTAAAATACCTTCCAGAAAGTCAAGCAGGCTAGGTAAAATCAAGATCTGACTAATGAGAAACGTACAGGCTTCATTTCTCAGTGAACCTGGTGTGCATCCTCTGATCTCGGATATGTGTATGGAGTGGCAGAGTGAATTTCTGTCTTCTGCCAATAGCTTTCATCTCCAAATTACTTTGGAGAAGCTGAAGTGGTTCTTCAGGGAAATAACATGTGAAGGAGAATCTGACGTGAGCTAGTGAAGTGACTTATTTTGGTTATTACAGAAAACAAAGAGGAATATGGATAGTGTTTTAGAATTAGGGTAATTAGACGAGAGTTTTCACAGCCCCAGTAAGGAGTCTGGTTTGAGTGTACAAGGCAGTAGAAAGCCATAGGTATCTGAGCTCACTTTATTTATTTATTTTTTTAAAGATTGGCACCTGGGCTAACACCTGTTGCCAATCTTTTTTTTTTCTCCTGCTTTATCTCCCCAACCCCCCCCCCCCCCCCCCCCGTACATAGTTGTATATCTTAGTTGCAGGTCCTTCTAGTTGTGGGATGTGGGATGCTGCCTCAACGTGGCCTGATGAGTGGTGCCACGTCCGCACCCAGGATCTGAACCCTGGGCCACCGCAGCGGAGCACGCAAACTTAACCACTCGGCCACGGAGCCGGCCCTCACTTTAGCCAGTGGTCTCTGGTACTTACAATTTTTTTTTTTAAAGATTTTATTTTTCTCCTTTTTGTCCCCAAAGCCCCCCGGTGCATAGTTGTATATTCTTCGTTGTGGGTCCTTCTAGTTGTGGCATGTGGGACGCCGCCTCAGCATGGCTTGATGAGCACTGCCATGTCCGCGCCCAGGATTCGAACCGACGAAACAGTGGGCCGCCTGCAGCGGAGCACGCGAACTTAACCACTCAGCCACGGGGCCAGCCCCTGGTACTTAAAATTTTATCAACTCCCCTCCTTTAAGGAATTCACATTTACTTTGTATGGGATCTGAAACAGGGTAATGAGTATGTAGGCATTGCTGCAAATTCCACTTCGGGACAGTGTGGCATTTCACAAAAGAAGGTTGGGTGTTAAATGTATATGTAGTAATGTTAAGGGAACCTGATTTTTATCTAATTAGTTTGTATAAAATACAAGTTAGTTGGAGAAGTGCTTGGTAGTGTTTCAAGGGTACTATCTTAGAAGGCAACAGAACCTTTTGAGGTTTAGAAATCCGGGAGACAACCTATGAGAGGATGCTGACAGGTGGAGCTAGTTATCTCTCTAGAAATGTGGGCAGGTTACCTGAGGCTTTCTCTCTCTTCATTTTTGGGCCATGTAAGATTGACTTGTAATATAATAGAATTTTTCTATGTAGCCCAGATAGGGTTCTGGACTGGTGAACCTTTCCTTTCTTCTCCTTTATATATTTATAAAATGCTTTGGGCCTTTAATTAATGATTCCACTGGTCAGCAGAAGCAGTTTTGGTGCCACAACTAGAAGCACCCACAACTAGAATATACAATTAAGTACTGGGGGGATTTGGGGAGAAAAAGCAGAAAGAAAAGAAAAAAAAAAAAAAGATTGGCTCAGGTGCCAATCTGTAAAAAAAAAAGCAAAAAACCAGTTTTAGTTATGAAAGGACATTAATCGGTAAAAAAATATATGTTTGTAATTGAGTCTCAGTTTTTTGTGCTCTTTGATTTACTCTTTTGTAGATTGGCTAAAGTACATGTTTTGATTTGAGCAGGTATTGATTAGACTCTGGATAATACTTGATGGTTACGAATGATTCACTTAATGCTTAGATTATTATAGGAGCTGCACAACTGATTTATGGGTTTCCAGTCTTTTCCTCCTTCAGTCCATCTTGCCAGCTGCCACCTGGCTAATCTTTCTGAAGCATTGCTGTTATTTCTGTTTGGTGGTGGTGGTGGTAGAAAAATCAAACCCCTTCTTTCCCCCTCTCCATTCCACATCAGTTGGGAAATAGTCAGCAGGAGCAGAGGTACAATTATCAGCTTTATTATTGATAAACTAGATTAAAGAACTTCCACCGGCTTGGGGCCAGCATTGGACTTGTTGTTACTCTCTCAGTTTTTGAGCTTATTGACCAGAACTGCAGGCTCGTTTCTGAAGCAAAGTGAGGATGCTGGGCCCGTGTATGCGCCATTCCTTTTCCCAGTCTCACCAGTCTGGTAGCTCCCCAATTAGAGAAGTGAGAGGATTTTGAAGAAGGGCTGAGAATGTTTTCAGTATTGTTACGTCCCTGAGAGTAAACATGATTTTCCTCATGAAAACGGACAGGGAAATGGGATTCCCTTTAACAATTTATACCTGCTTAGAAACTTCTGATTGTTCCTATTGCCTCCAGGACAAAACCCAGACTCCTTTCTCTGTTATGGAAACCCTTTGGGGTCTGACCTCTCCTTGCCTTCCTGGCCCTGATGACAGACTTTGCCAGCTAGATTGATCTCATTAGCTCTAAAAGGTCTTGTTTCTCCTTTGATTGCTCTTGCTGTTTCTCTGAACCATCATGCCCTTTGTCCTTCTCTCAGTATCCCAAGTCCTTTCCATTCTTCAGTCTGAGTGTAAGACCCAGTTCCTCCACAGAACTTCCCCAAACCGGTGTGCTAACATGTCCTCTCTAGTACCTGGAGCCTCATTTTGTATTATAAATCAGAGACTTTAAGATGTGAGAAGAAATAAAAGATGTAGTCTAACCCTGTGGTCTGCAGCCGGGGAAATGGAGACCCACAGAGAAGTGACTTGTTTATAAGGGTATGTCATAAACTCAGACCTCCTGATTCCCAGTCTTGTACATTAACCTCTGTAATAGGCTACCTTTCAATCATAAACAGTTATTTACATGTAGAGTCAGCCCTCCATATCCGTGGGTTTTGCATCCATAGATTCAACCAACTAAGGATCATAGTTCAATTGACTGTATTCATTGTACTTCGCCGTTTTATATAAGGGACTTAAGTGTCTGCAGATTTTGGTGTCCACAGGGGTTCCTGGAACCAATCCCCCATGGATACCAAGGGATGGCTATATGTATGACTTGTCTCCTCAATAATAGTTAAGTGCCTGAGATCAGTGTCTTTTGTGTCCCTGGGGGTGGGTCACCAGAGAGGTTTGTCAGGTTGTTGGACACACAGAACACATAAATATGTATTATAATATAATTTGTCTATTATAAAAATGTATATTTTATATATGTACTTTAATTGTTTTGCTAGAAAAAATGGATGGAGCTGTTCTTCTTGAAAATAAGACCTATAAAAGATATCATATAGTAACTCCCATCATTAAATAACAGTAGGTGTCTCCATTTTATAATTAAAGAAATGAAAATTTTAAAAGTGACTTGTCTAAGGCACAAAGCTAATGAACAGCACCATCAGGATTTGCCTCTAGGCTCACCTGACTGTAAAACCCACTTTTGTCTCCCACAGCTTTGCATGTCTTTATGCCTTGCCAGGGAAGGTCAGGAATGGAAAATGGTGAGGAGATTCCAGTGTCAGAGAAATTGGTTTTTTATTTGTAGGAAATGGCCCCTCTTCTATAGAATTTCAGTTTGCACATTCCACAATATCCTCTCAAGGACTAAGATGGCTCTAACTTAACTTTTTCGTCTGCTGTTTCTCTTTGTATTTGAGGCAGCAAATAGATCATTGAACATGTCTTCTCTCCTCAAGAGGTGATACATAGAGTCTAACAGATTTTCCTTTTCAGGAATGATAATAGTGATGAATATTCATTTACTGCTTAGAGGGATAAAAGTCCAAAATGCCCAAGTAGGAGAACCCTCTACCCCCTTTTTGTTAAACTGCTCTTTCTTCATTTCCCTCTGAATTATCTTGGAATGTGAGCTTAGTTCACTCCTTCGTTGTGTAAAATTTAAGCAAGAAAGCTCCTCCAGGAATCCAAGTTAGGCTCTTTGTCATTTCCCTGACTCTGAAATTTAAATTTCACTTAGTATAGCTTACTTTGTACTGTTTTTTTAATTATAGTATCTTTTCCCAAAGAGGATGGGGCCACTGGCATAAGAAGACATACACAGATGTACATGTTTGTGTACATACAAACACACACAGACCTATACATATGTAGACACGCATGGCCTGTGTAGCTACAGCAAGGGAATTGGAAAGGTAAGCAGGTGTCAGATTGTGTGGGGTCATATAATCTTTATAAGGGCTTTGGGAAAATGCTTTGGTATTAGAAAAGCATCGTGCCAGTTCCTCAGAGAAGCAAAATTTTTACCAGTTGAGAAAGAAATTTCTCACTGGGGAGCAGTATGTAACGTAATGGATACTGTCTTCAGCAACAGTTTTTGCATCAAGTGCTTCTGTGTGCCTGTGAATTTCATATTTCTCTTCGTGGAAGTAGCCTTTAGTAAAGTTAGCTCATGGCATTGAAGCACACCTTGGTGAGGAGGAAAGATGACCCATTCAGTGTGTATGCGGCCGTCTGTGCCCTTACTCGGTATCTAGGGAGTACCTGAGGAGTAGGTTGATTGTCAGCACTTTCGGTTGCACTCTTTTAAGTCAGGAGCCAAGTGTTTTGACTGAGCTGGAGGTTGTTTTGCAAGCCAGGGTCTCGAGTGTTGGTGTTCATGTTCTTGGTTGAATTTCCACACATGTCAGAATGGTTTATATTCTCTCTTGAAAGTCAAGAAATTAGTCAGTGTGCTGGCCCAAGTGGAGGACTGTCTGCCTGGATCTCTGGTTCTCAGACTTTGCTGTGCCTAAGGAGTCACCTGGATAGCTTGTTATAAAAGTGATTCCCTGTCCACATCCCCAGAAAGCATGATTGATTTATTAGCTCTGGGGTGGAACCCGGGAATCTGCAGTTCAAAAGTCTCCCGGATAATTAGAATGTAGCTGGTTCTAGACCATCCTTTGAGAAACAGATGACAGATCACTGGGAAAATGGAGCATACTTATGTTTTTATATTTAACATCGACTCAGAATAAAAAACCAAAAAGAGGAAGGGAAATGAATGGTGTGATTAGCCCAATTTCTGTGCCTCAGCTTTTTACCCTCATTTGTTTTGGCTTGTGAACCCAGGGGAGAGTTTTCCCCCGCATCCAATAAGTTTAGTAACATGCTGGAAGAAAGGTTTTACCTTTTCTGATTTTCTTCTTTGATGGTTGCTTCTGGACATTAACCCTCAGACATTCTGATTATGTACCTGGTAGAGCTGTGCGTCAGCTGATAAGTGTGATGCAGGAGGGGAAGTAAAGTTCAGGCAGTTCAGCTTGCCTTCTGTGTGAAGGTCAGTCACCTGTCTTTGTTTAGAGTACAGATCTTTGTTGAGGCTGTGCTTAGGCTCAAGAGTATCCCTTGACAGGACTCTGTCTGTTAGGAGGCTCATTTTTACATTCTGATCATTTATTAGAAGAAAGAAGGCAAAATTCTGAGTTCTGAGTAGGGACCCTGTGCTTAGAACCCCCTGGGCTTTGTGTTAAGTAGGGAAGAACTCTAAATGATAATGTCAGAGACCCACCTCTGAATTTTTGGACTAAATCTCCATTCCTGTTTTCGTAAGAGCACCTTAGTGCTTACTCTGTACGCCCCACGGCTTTCTAAGTTAGAGTCTGGTGCATAGTGGACCTTTACCTAATCTGTGAGGGAACAGTTACCAAATAATGCAAATAATAATTGCATACCTGCTCATTTATTTATCCAGGTTATTTTCAGTGCCTCCTGTGTACCTTGCTTGTTTATGAGCACTTGTGTTGGGAATGCAGTTGTGGAGGAGGATGTCACAGAAGTATCATCTATGAGCCCCGTTATTAGGGAGCTTTCATGAGTTAGAGAAACAGCACTGCAAGTGTTCAAAAAACAGGCAAAAATACAAAACAAAGGAACCTAGTATAACTGTATGCAGAATAACTGAAAGGATTTAGAGGATTAAGAGTGTTTCAGTTCTGGTCTAGGGAGTCCCTTGGAAGAGTTGAGTACTGAGCCAGATATTAAAGGAATTAATCGATGTGAAAAGACTTAAAAGCAAAAAGACCAATAGACATTTGAATAAATGTTCTTTGAGGGGCTTCCAGTTTTAAGATGGGAGATAGAGCATACTTTCATTTTCCCTCTTCACCAATTAATGAAATGCCAAGAAGAACAGAGGGAAATAAATTCTTCAAAGATGGGAGATGTTAGGAATTTCTGGACAAGGAAGGCCAGTGGTACCCTACTGATGGATAAATGCTGTGGAGGGAGTCCTGCTCAGACCACATGCAGGAGGTATGTTTATAACAAAGGTAGAAGTACTTCATCCTCATAGTGGACCTGGCAGCCCTGGAGGAGGGATGAGAGGCAGGCCGGAAATGGAAGTGGCTGATTAAGGGACTGTCTGCAGAGTGGTGGCTGCATGGTTTGTCAGCTCCAGGCTGAGGTCAGGCAATTACTGTAAAGATATTGAGCAGTTTGCTCTAGGGGAGGGTCTAGGGCTCCAGGTGGAGACTGACATCCACAGAAGGAGGCATAGGAGCACTAGCTTCTCTGCCTTTCCCTGCCCATACCTTAAAAGGGGGAGAGAGGGCAGCCACTCAGGTATGCAGAGTCCTAGACCAGGCCTCCCATTCAGGGATGAGGCTTGTTGGAGAAAGCGACTTAGCAGCAGAGAGCCTCACCAGCCACCTGTGTTATCAACCTTGTTCATTTTAAATAGGAACAATCCACCAAAGATTACGAACCATAAAGGAAAGAAATAGGAAAAAGAGGAATGAATGGACAACTGTCCTCAGAAGAAACAATTCAAGGAAAAGAACTTGTAAAGATTTTAAGTTAGCATCCTCAGATTCAAGATGATATTTTGTCTGCAAAACAAGAATGGGTTATCATGAAAAAGGAGCAGTCAGAAAACAAGAAAGATTTAATGAAAATTTAAAACATCATTGCCTAAACTAAAAGAATTCAACAACAAAAATATTGAGTAGAGGAAGGAATAAGGGAGATATATAGGATCTAAATTCATCAATTTTCATATCAGGATGTCAGTTGCTATTGCTTAATGTTGATAAATAAAGACCTAGAGGCTTGAACATATTTGGAATGAAGGAGGTTATCAGTCAGAAATGATTCTGACTGGAAAATGCGATTTGGTGCAAATAGGGACGGCGTGTACATTTCATTTGAAGCCATCCTACATTTTTTTAAAAAGATTTTTTTTTTTTCCTGAGGAAGATTGCCCAGAACTAACATCTATTACCAATCTTCCTCTGTTTTTTTTCATGTGAGCTGCCACCACAGTATGGCCACTGACAGACGAGTCCTCTGATGCTGTGCCCGGAACCAAACTTGGGCCACCAAAGCAGAGTGCACAGAACTTTAACAACTAGGCCATCAGAGCTGGCCCTTGAATTTTTATTTTCATTTGCTTTTATCACTTTTATTTGTTAAAACTCTGGGTTTTCATCTTGTAAGTATGTAATCATTTTGTTGCATTTTTCCTAGGATAATATCACAAACTTGTATAATCTTTGTTTTGATGGTACTAATGATACAGTTAAAGAGACTGAGGACAGGGTAGATTGGTTCATATTTAGTCTACAGTTAACTACATCTGCACCAAAACAATTAGTTTTTTGTGTGGTTTTTTAACTCGTATCTTTAAAAATCTATGCCCAACTCAGTTCTATGTATATAGAACTGAACTAATGTGGACATTAAGTAAAAGTTGAATTAAGTGTGCAAATGAGCTCCTTGGGGTGTTGTCTGTGTTTTCCATGTTGTACTTCTGGGAAGGAGATCAGAGCCTGTGGCGAGGCCTGGACTGGAAGATTCTGTGAAGAGTTGTTCTTACGGTGGAACAGTGGTTCTGGGACTAGACTGTCCAGTTGCGTGCAAGTCTGTGAAGGCAGTAATTATCATCATGGGCTGTTTTCAGTCATTCTGAATTTGGGGATCATGGCACCTCACTGTGGCAGTAACTGATTTTCTTGCTAAGACTTTGATGGACATTTTATAAGGTTTAATTTTAAAATAGGAAGGTAAGTCATTTTGAAATAATGCAGTTTGTTTGTTAGATAAAAATTTTCAATACCTAGAATCCATGGGGGCAGAGTAACAAAAGACTCGTAGTAGCATAGTGTTGTGACACATACTCAGATCTTTCTCCTCATACTCAGGTCCAGCACTGAGTTTCTAACTCTCAGTTCTAGTGAAGAAACCTGGGGGTTGAGAACTGAAGAGAAAGTCTGTGTATCGAGTGCTTTAATACTATAATGTAATTTCCTATTTGGAAGGCGAAAAAATTACTTTCCTAATACAAACTGCAGAAAGCAAAGATAGATAAAATCTTCTTGGCTGATGAAGCTGTGTAAATACAGGAAGAGGGAACTTTGGGGATGAGGCCTACTAATAAACTATTGTTGGTTATAACTGATAGTTGTCCTGCGTGGATGGTATAGTTTATAGATTGGAAGTTTCTTGCATGTCATAAATACATGGTAGGTGCTTTCTTTAAAGTGGTTATATGTTTTATTGTAAAATCAAGTTAGACTTTGGATTATAAAAATAAGAGTGCTTTGATCCAGCGTCAAGTGCCATTACATGGTGAGAGTATTGGGCAATTGTATTATTCAGAACTCTCTTGTTTACAAGTGACATAAACCCAACTTAAGTTAAAAAAGATAACAAGGAGGTTCATTGGCTTTTAAGGAATCAGAACCAGGAGGTATAGTTGAGGATTCCACCAGATCTTTGTCTCCAACCCTTCCCTGCACCTGTCTGGGTGTCAGCTCCCTCCTTTGCAACTGCTTTTCTTCATGAGGTTGAATTGTGGCTGTGTGCAGCTCACAGTTTAACAGCCTTATGACCTAGGAGGAAAGAGATTCGTTTTCCTACTCACTACTGCCAAAAATTAATTTTTCTTTTTAAGGAAGGGACTCCCAAATGGGCCTGGCTGGGTCATGTGTCCATCCCTGGACCAATCACTGTGGTGAAAGGAAACCATAGCCTGGCCTGACCTCCTAGCCACTCTTGTAGTCTAGGGGATCGATCTTGTTTATCAGCAAAAAGAGGAACACACATAGTATCCACTCCAGCCATGGAATAGGTATATATCAAAATAACTTCTATTTATATATATTTATATGTTTTTTCCTGAACGATCTGAGAGTAAGTTGCGTATATCATGGCTTTTTATCCCTAAATACTCCAGTGTGTCTTTCCTAAGATTAAGGCCGTTTTCTTATATAATAACCATTGTCTAGTTACTGCTTTTGTTCACTTGCAACTAATAAACAATCTGTGGGGAGATGTTTTAAGATCATGCAAATATCCTGCTTCTTTTCAAGTTCTTCTCCCTAGAATTTAGCCTTCCTTGATGATTCTGGACTGTACTCATCTTTTATGCAGTGGTTACAGAATGATTTTCCAACTCTACCACATCTACCATTTGGATTGTAAAGTAAGCAAGAGCCTTCCCTTCTCCATTATTTATTCATATTTTATCTATTTATCTCATCGGTATAGATTCCTATTGTTTTCAACAACTTATGATTCATTACTGTCCTCAGTTACTTTGGTGCTCAGATCGTCTCAGTTTTGACCAGCGAGAGCTCTTTAAGCTGACTTCTATATCTTTTCAACATGCTGCCTTTTGTTTTTTTGCCAAGTCCCTTACTTTCTGACTTAGCAGGATGTTTTTCAGTCTCATCTTGTATCTCCCGTACCTTAGTCTTGTAATCAGCCATTTCTATGAGGAACCTGGTATTAGAAACCAAGATCTGGGGGCTAGGTGTGCGCATTGCTAACGGGGCATCTTTGCTTTTTGGCTCTTTCAGTTGTCAAAGCTGGGGGAAAATACACACAAGTGCACATATACATATATGTACATGCACATATCTGCACATACACAATATATTCATAATATATATGCACATTTGCATGCCTGTTCATACATATGCTTAAAAATAAAACATGAGTTCACACTGATGCCGCCAATTTAGATTCATACCACATCTTCTTCACTTTACAGCATGTCCTATTTACATCTTCCCTCTTCCTCAGTGAGAACCCCAGCTACTAACATCAACACATTTACTCATTTGCTTAATCCTGTACCACATCTAATACGGTTTCAGAATTGCTTCACCTATATACCTACCAAAAGAGTTCAGGATTTATTCTCCCCACTTCTCCTAAAAGCTGAGAGTATACAGTCTATTACTGTGTTCATAAACTGAGATTTTTTCCTCTGTTCAATGTGATTGTTATTTGTTTGAAACACACTTTGATTCATTTGTGTCAGCTTGTTTTCATCTTTAGTTTTTAAATTTTTTATTATGTAGAATTTTAACATGCTTCCAAAAGTTAAATTTATGTAGAAAGCTGTATTCAGAGATGTGTCACTCCCCTCTTGTATGTATCCCTTCCACCTGGTTCTCTCCACCTATCCCTTGTGGATAATCATTGTTTTTTGATTTATCCTTCCTTTGTTTCTTTTTGTAATATAAATATATATGTGCATATTTTCTTATTTTCCATTTATTCTTTCACAAAAAGTGGCGTATGATACTCTTTTGCGCTTTGCTTTTTTCACTTAACTATGTATTTTAGAAGTCTTTTCATATCAGTTCATGGAATTCTTTCTTAATTGTTGTTAAAGCTGCATAGTACTCCATTGTATGTATCCTAATTTATTCAGTCACTTATGTTTGACGTTTAGGTAGCTTTCATTATTTTGCAATTACCGAATAATGCTGCAGTGAATAATCTCATACTTATGTATTTTCATATTGTTGGAAATGTGTCTTTTTTTTTTTTTAAGATTTTATTTTTCTCCTTTTTCTCCCCAAAGCCCCCTGCTACATGGTTCTATATTCTTGGTTGTGGGTCCTTCTAGTTGTGGCATGTGGGACGCTGCCTCAGCATGGTTTGATGAGCGGTGCCATGTCCGCGCCCAGGATTCGAACCAACGAAACACTGGGCCTCCTGCAGCGGAGCGCGTGAACTTAACCACTCGGCCATGGGGCCAGCCCCTGGAAGTGTATCTTTAGAGTATACTCCTATAATGGAATTGCTGGATCAAAGAGTGTATTCATACATAGTTTTGTTGCATATTATTTGACCACTATTTCTGAAGAACCTGGAACTTCAAGGAGCAAACAAGCATTCGTGGACCAAATCTATCTATAGATAGAGTAATTTGGAGATTAAAATGTCTTGATTTGATAAAACACTCAAGCATAACATTTTCAAAACTTATTCCAAAGTGGGGGAAAGCACATTTCAACTAGTCTTCCAGGAGGATGAATTCAGGTCATATTTTCTTGATGTCCCATTTATAAACTTACAAGGAATCTTTTCTTCCTGTTATTTGTCTTTATCAGAAGAGCTCCAGGAAGAATTTTTGGAACTCAGAATTGATTCTTTTGCCAAAGGTAACCTCCAGAAAATAACTTTGAAGACTTTGCAGATAGAATATCTTCTTATTTACTCCCAAATAAGGAAGCAGGCTTCACCAGTCATTTTCCTATTTTACTGACATATATTTGAGAAGGTGTTCCCTCCACTCTACCCTCCCCTCAGCTTCTAGATAGGAAAATCTAGCAGTGCCCTAGGTTTGACTTTGGTAGTGCCTCACTAGGGCTGCTCCTTACTTTCATTATATGGTGTGTTTCTGAAAACATGGAATGCAAGTATATACAAGTCTTATAGAAACTTTCATATTTTGAGGTTCTGTTCCTTAATTGTGGCTTGAGTTTGGTTTGGTTTTGAGTATGATATTTCACAATGAAGCACGTATTTCTATCATGTATATATTTCAATGAAGAGTAAATATATATTAAATATTAAATATATATTATCATATATTTAAATGAGGGTTAAACATATATAAAATTTTCTAATACAGTGAACTTATATTTAGTAGATAGATGAAATTGATTTCAGATGTTGGGAGGAAGGATTTAAAATTTTATAAAATTAAATGGGGCTCCGAGCATGTGATTATTATGGTGACTTTTGGTATGTTAATCAGCTGTTTTTAAATTTGTGTCCAAAAAATTAAACACAAACCTTCTTTTGTTAAGAGATCCATAAAAAAAAAAACCATCAACAACCATTGATTTGTGAATTTATTCCTATATTTGGGTCTTTGCAATGTTTTGTTACTCATTCTTTTGTCATTATTTTGAGATTCAAATAACATTAAGGGAGATTTGAAGTTTTTACATTTATCAAAAGGGAGACAGGTTTAAAAAACAAAAAGAGGAAACATGATATGGTGTAAAAAGCAACAGGCTGTAAGTCAGATGAGCCGAGTGTGGGCTTCTGCTCTGCTGCTGACTTTGGGGCCTTTGCTGCTTTTAAACCTGTTTCTTCATCTGGAGTATGAGGCTTTATCTGCCTTGGCTCCTTCATGGGACTAGGGTTGGAACAATTAAATGAGACATGGAACACATAAGTGCTTTGTACAATATAAATTGCTGTACACTTTTCTTAGTGATAAGCCACATAACATGAGATAAATATTCCTATGAAATTTTACCATCTTTGAGAACTGTTTCCCCTGAGTCTCTTGTCCTGAACTGATTAGAAGTAGAAGAAATTTTGCCTTTTTCCCCTGCTTGAGAATTCAAGTCTCTTGTTAAAATGTATAATCCTCTAAAATGGCAGGACCCCTTGAGTTTCATTTCTTTGGGTTGAACCAAAATAATTTTCAGGGAGAACTTTTCTGATGTCTTCCCATGTAAACTTGATAGGTAGGCAAGCCAGTCTTCAGCCTGAGGAATCGAGGGTAGGTTAAGTTTGTGCTGACTTGCTTGGGGATGTGGGAGGGGTGAAGGATTTTCCAGAGAGGCAGGCTGATTCAACAGTCAACACTGGTTGGTATTCCTGCCACAGCTTCATCATGCTAAATCTCCCTTCTCTAAACAAGGCCATTGGTTTCCCTCTCTTGCCCCACGCTTTCCAAAAACTTACCTGATGGAAAATACCAATAATTTTGACTCTTTCCTCATCCTCCACATTCTGTCACTTGCCAAGACTTAGTGGTTCCACTTGTTCTAGATCTTTGAAATGATTTTCACCTTTGAGTTTTCACTGGCTATATCTACCCTGTCTTCATTCCCTCTTTCCTAGGCTTGCTGTTATGGCCCTTTTCACACAGAATGAACTCTAAACTCTCTCTCTAGCCTGGTGTACCCCTGGTTTCTTTCCAGTTTCATCATGTAGTGCTTCTCTTCACTTATCGTGTCATATTAACCACACACACTATCTTATTAAATGTGTCCTTAACACGCTTCCATTCCCCAAGAATACCATGGTGGTTAAGAGCATGCCTGGGTTGAAATCTTTTCTCCACCATTGACTAGCTGTGTTAACGCTGGAAATATGGCTGAACCTCACTGTGCTTCTTGATAAAATGGCAATACTGTCTGCCTTATAAGATTATTCTGAAGAGCAGGACTTAGAGAACTGTGCTTGCATATAGTAAGTGTTATATAAGAACTGTTGTTATTATTGTTATTCCTATCTTCTGTCTGTCAAAATCCTATGTATATATCTACTCAAATGCGTTTTCCCAAATCTCCCCAACGACAGTAATCTTACCCATCTGTTGATGCATCCATCTACCTATTCAATAAATATTTATTGAATACTTACTATATATGGCATAAAAGTACTCAGTATGAGGAATACAAAACTGAATCAAGTAATACTGTCCTCTAGGAACTTAGAGTTTGGTAAGAGAGATCACAGAAGTATAAAATATTCATCCATTTGGCAAATGTTTATGGAGAAACTACAGAGAATCCAGGCACTGTGTGTCATAGTTAATGACTAATTTTGGTGAAAGATCAGATTTGAGTACGTTAAGCAAAGCACAGTTAAGGAGCTTTGGGAGTGTGGAAAAAAGAGACTTTATCAGTTAGGAGGGTCAGGAAAGGCTTTTTAGAGGAAAGCTTGCCATCTTAGCAGAGCCCTGCAGGATGGATGGACTTTGCCCAGCTCCACCTTTCTCAGGAAGCATTCATCTACCACCTTGGACTGTGGCTGTAGGTGGTCTGTAGGATTTTCATAATTGTAACCTCCTCAAGGGTAGGGACAGTGTTGTCTTCATTTTTGAGTTGTAGTACTTGCTCTGAGTCTTATACGTAGAGTATTCTCAAGAGAGGATTATGACAGATTAGGGAGATGTGTCTTCCCATGTAACTTAAAGACAGATTGAAATTTGATGATTCTCAATATCTGCAAAGCAATTAAACTTCCAAGAGAAGACATTTATATAAACTGAAAGGTTTTGGGAGATGTTCATATTATTTTATCACATTAATCATAGCCATAGTAGTCATGAGAGGGGTGTAAAAAAAGTGGGTTCTACATCCATGTAGATACTTCTTCCCATATCTCTGTATATTTCTGGGAAGAAACTCTTGTAGATTCTCCATTAAAGCCTACCCTTGTCCAGGAATTCCAGAATGTGATATAACTTTGATCACATGAGAAATCTTAGTTTTAAAAGCTGCCCAACAGTTTTAATTCTGAATTTCTCCTTGTAGCAAGGAGCAAGGACCAACCCCAGTGGAGAAAAAGAAGAAAGGAAAAAGGAAAAGTGAAACCACAGTGGAGAGTTTAGAGCTGGATCAGGGCCTGCCGAACCCATCCCTGCGGAGTCCTGAGGAGTCCACTGAGTCTGCAGACAGCCAGGTACAGCTGTGACTGGGAGCCCTGGTGAAGGTTACAGCTGCGGGACGGGATCTTGCTGACACTGATCCTGTTGCTCCTCTCTCCCTACCTCTAGTCTACATCCCTTGTGCACAGATCTGGGATGGGCTTTCACTGTTTTGGTGGGTGAGCACCAAAAGGCCACAGGCTTTTCCCCTAGCAATCCTGATCCTTATAGTAGTAATCTCCCAGGTGTTAGTGATGTTTCCTTCCTTCTTGGAAAGTAGCATGATATTAGGCTGTAGAGAGAGTGAATGTGGAAAATGGATTTGTGAGACAAGCTAGGTAAGGCTTAGGGGCCCGTTTTGCCATGTATGTAATGCATTTAGGGCTCCCAGTGCTGGGCCAGTCTGCACAAGGTCATTTTCATAATCTCAGATACTATAAAAGTCAGGGATGTATTTATTTTGCCAAAATAGTAAGGAAAATTTGACCAAACATGGAAACAAGGAGTTGCCCACCCAAATGAGATTTCTTGAAATGTGCCGACCTGTGCCCGTGACATTGGTAGGAATTTTCTCCCTGAGTTGAGGCAACCTCTCTTGGACATGATTTCTAATATTTGAAAGTGCTGTTTCCTCTGATATCCACAGCAGTTTAATTGGGCTGTGCTCCTGCAAGGGTACCATTTAGAATAAGATCAACTTATTGCACCTTCAAATTTCATCTGGACCCTCAGATTTCTAGGTGATCTTCATTGTAGGAAGGTGTCGGCTCCTAATGTCAAGTGGTAATAAACAGTGGTGTCTGGGGAGTCAGAGCAGAGACCCCCTCACTGCCTACAAACTCAGGCTAGTGGCTACTGGGCAGAGGAGCAAGCACATTGGGTTGATGGGAGTTGGCAGGGGGTTGTGTTGCTAGGATGGTGATCTGTATATGGGATTGGGGGAGAGGCTTTTATGTGGAATCCTTTGTATAAAATTAAACATCATAGGGGTGACATAGTAAAAATGAAGGGAATGCTTAAGTGAGATGGGGTTTGGCTTTTTATTTTTTTAAGGTTTAAGTATTTGAGAGTGAGCTAGCTGGTAAATGGTTCTGAGGAGATTTTTTACTGCTTGGGTATCAAATGTAAGTAAAGATGAACCATGTGTTTTTCTGTTTGAGGAAAGCCATTGGGCTGCTTTGTTGTAGAATGTCGTCTCTCTAAAAGGTCACAAGCTATTTAATTATAGATGAGTCCTTAGATGATGACTCACGAGTCTTGTTTTGTCACACTTTAAGTTGTCTCCTTGCATTTCAAGGGTTGTTACGATATTCTCAAAGTAAGTCTTAATAAAATTGATATTATTTAGTTTTTAAGGAGTACATGGTAAGTATTGTGAATGTGGCAAAAAAAACCAACCAACTATCATGTTATTGTCCTAAAATCAGAGCTTCCAGCTGTCTTGGAAGGGACTTCAAAGACCATAGAGTTTACCTCCCATCCCCGTTTTACTGGAATAGAAACCAGTTCCAGAAAGGAGGAGAAAAGTCACTGCCAGTGATGAATAAAACACATCTCACTGGGGGCCGGCCCCGTGGTCAAGTGGCTGAGTTCATGCCCTCCACTTCGGCGGCCCAGGGTTACGGCGATTTGGATCCTGGGCATGCACGTGGCACCACTTATCAGTTCATGCTGAGGTGGCATCCCACATAGCACAACCAGAGGCAATTACAACTAGAATATACAGCTATGTACTAGGAGGCTTTGGGAGGAAAATAAATAAATAAGAAGATTAGCACCTGAGCTAACAACTGTTGCCAATCTTTAAAAAAAATAAAACACACATCTCACTGGATTCTGAGACTGTAATTTCTTTTTAGTGGATCCTGGCACTTTGGGTCACCTCCCTTAGCTAGATCCCATTTTGAGTGAATTGAGTTCTTAAAAGAGTTGTGTTAAAGGAAGATTCCTTTTGTAAAGGAATAAAGATCTCCTTTGCATGTTAATGAGCGTAGGAGAGAGTATTCCTGTACAAGCTTTCACCTTTGATTCACAGGGCAGCTCTCTGACTGGTGTGTTTGCCCTGCAGAAACGTCGCTCAGGACGGCAAGTGAAGCGCAGAAAATACAACGAGGACCTGGACTTCAAGGTAGTGGATGATGATGGGGAAACAATTGCCGTTCTTGGAGCCGGCCGGACCTCCGCCCTCTCTGCTTCTACACTGGCTTGGCAAGCGGAGGTACAGCCTTTGGATTGGGCTGCTGGCTTTGGCTAGGCAGTCATTTTGGCCTACTTGACAGAGTTGTTCTGTGACTCTTTGCTAAAGCATAAGTTAGATCATTTTAACTGCTGCTTAGAACCTTCAAATGCTTCCTAAGGTCAAACCCCTTACTGTGCCCAGCAGGACCCTCTGTCGTCACACTCTCTCCCTATTTCACCCAATCCATTTTTCACGTAAATGACTTTTCCCTGCCTCTGTTACTCTCCAGCCAAGACTTGCTGTCTTCTAATGCCTTATATTAGCAGTTTTCTCCCAACTTCTGGCCTTTGCCTGTATTGTCCCTTTTACCTGGAATGCTGTTCACCACATGCTTTGTATGACTGGTTCACTGTCTTTTAAGTTTCACCTAAAATGGTATCTCCTCAGAGAGGTCTTTCCTGATTCTTTCATTTAAAGTAGATCCCTGCCCCTCATCCTGATGATTCGCTGCTTTACTTCTTGTTTGTTTCTTTCATAGCACTTACCACAACTTGTAACAGTGTCCTGATTTCTGATTTCATTTTATTTCTTTGTCTCTCCCATTGGAATGTAAAAGTCTGATACGTAGTAAATAGATGTTCAGTGAAAGAAATCACATGAACTAGTAATTACAGTCGGAACTTGGATTCAACAAATATATATCGCGAGTCCACTGCAATGCCAGGTCCTAGGATACAAGGACAGTATGAAGGCATGGTCCCTGCCTCAAAGTAGTTTAATCTAGGGGAAGGGTCCTATGACTATACTAATATTGTGGTAAGTGCAGCCTTAGAACTATGTGCTAGATACAGCGGCTACACAGAAGGAGTGGACAGGACAGGAGGGAGGTCAGAGTTTTTGGAGCAGTGTTTCCAACATGAACTAAAGCCCCACAGCCTAAATGCTACCACAGGTTGTGGTATGACAAATAGACGAGCTTGGCTGGATGTTGAGGTCTGATTTGAGGAGTAGTGGGAGATGTGCCCTGAGTGGTAGGAAGAGTCACATTATATGGGGCTTCTGTTATTAGCTAAGGTATGTGGCCCTTATACTGTAGATGGAACAAAGGTTAGGGGGTGTTGATGGATTAAAGCAGAGAAGCAGGATGGCCGTGCTCGCATTTTAGAAATTTCCATTGGCAGCAATATCAGGGAGAAAGAGGATAGCATTAGGACCTGGTACTCAGATGTTAGAAAGGAAGAGTGGTAAATGTTAAAAAGGAGGAGGTCTGTGCCAAGGAGCTTACAGAGAAGAAATTAGAAGCAAAAGAAGAAGCAGGCTGTGCATGTAGGAGGGGCATCATTGCCAGCAGCACCTTCTGGGACACAGGCTGTCTGTTGTTATGGAGTCACCGTTGCTGACTTGGTAGAATTCATGCTCTGCATGTGCAGTAGCAGCACAAATACCTGCCTTTGCTCCTGGACACTAATGTGGCTTATTGAAGCTGATAATACTTTATCTGGTTAAACCACCTTGCCTCCAACTTAAAGCATTTTCACATAATGTCACATAATCTTTTTGCTTTGTGTTTGCATGGAGAGTAGCTGGGAGCAGGAGGCATTGTCCCTATTTGAACAATCAAGAAACAGGCACAGAATGATCCAGGTCATAGCAGCAGTTGATCGGTGACTAGCATGTCAGAGTTGATTTCATGTCTCTCTGCCAAAGGTTATCCAGCTAATGAATATAACACTTAATAGGAATAATAATATGATGTGTTGTCATTGCAGTACTTTTCAAGCAAATAGTTAAGAACAGCCCTTGCAAGACTACTATGAGGTTGATAGGATTATATTGCTTTATAATGGGTTTTCCTTCCTTGGAGATTTTATGGTTGGTTTGGTAGTTAAAACACTATAAAGGATTGTATTTTCTCCTAGTAGCCATTGAGCCTAAGTCGTTAACCATATTTCAGTTGTTGTTATGACTTCTCCTATGGTGGCTGAAGGGTAGCATTAGCTGATCTGACAGAAAAAATTCAGGAAATTTTATGTATCTTAACAAGGCTCTTATCCTTTTAAGGGTCAGCAAAGAGAGTTTATATATGATAAAACATAAGATAGAATCTGAATTTGCATTACTTATTCCTCAAAAATTGTTGCTAAATTTAAGCCAGAAAAAGGACCTGATGTGTGGTTTTGGCCTTGATGTTCACAAAGGCAACCGTGTGGATCTGACCTCTGTGCCACAGGCCTGGCCCAGCATGCAGGGCAGACTAGACAGCCTGTGAGGGGATTTGAGCAGGTTTCAAAATCAGTGCTCCATAGAGCCCCAGCTGCTGTAGAACTAAAACAGCTCTGGTTGCATCTGTTTTCCATATTGGGCTTCCTGGGGAGGTTTGAACAAAGATTTCCCGGGCTAATGCAAAGCTTGAAAGCCATGGATCTTGTTTAGGATTCCAGTCAGTCTTCAAAGTGCCCAGTGGCACAGAAAATCAGTTGAACGTTATGAGGTTTTTGCTTATGTCCCTCTCCTGAGGCCCTTTGGATGGGTGGGTGTCTGCCTGCTTACTAGCTTTAGCTTGGGGCAGAGAAGTTGTGGAGTTGGCACCAAAAAGTCCTGTCTGCATTTCTCTGCAGTATCTTAGCAGCATGCTCAGCCCAGTTATGTGGCTGCTGGCCCCTGGGTCCCAGCCCCAGAGTGCAGGCTCAACGTTGGTTACCTACTGGTTAGTTGCTAAAAACATCTTTACACATGATTCATTCTAGCTCAAGACTGGCATATTAACACAGCCCTGCTTTGGAGTGTAGAGGACAGTCCCCTGACTGGGCTATGGGATGCAGGTGCTGGAAATAAGTTTCCATCCTGACTGATTTTTTGCTTTCTTATTCTTTGTCAAACTGATGTTGGTGCCTGGACAGACTTTCACAGTTGTGTACATTTACAATGTATGGATTTTTACAAGGCGCTCTCAATTTTTGCTTCTTACAATTTGTGTGGTTTGTATGATTTTGCCTTTTAGAACAGAAGGATTTTAATTTGTATGAGGCTTCAACTCATCGTGCTCTCCCATGCCTCACTCTGTGTGTTTGCAGACAGCACTTTGCTTTGTCTGGCCTTTTCCTCTGCCTGGCAGGCTGAGCTCAGTTGTTACCTCCCCTAGGAAGCTCCCTACTCCCCCCGAGCTGGGGATGAGTGCCCCTCCTCTGTGCTCCCCAGCACTCTCATATGTTTAACTCTTGTCATTGTCCTTTAAACACCTGCCAGTTTTTTGTTTCCTTCTCCTAAACTATGAGCTACTTTAGGGTAGGGCTTGTATCTTTTTTTTTTTTTTTTCTATGTATCAGTCATGAAAGAGTTTCAATAAAGTAAAATTTACATTAACTCCCAGGAACTATTCAGATGAAAACTTACAGCACTTTCCAGCCTCTGTTTTGTGGTGTTATGACTGTTGTATTTTTATTCCCAAAGTCAAGAGTCAGCTGGAACCCTTGCACTACTTGTTCGTAGCCCGTGACTATTCTGATTTGTCAATGCCTCTACTATACTGTTCTGAATATCACTCTCGATTGTTCCCTTAATCAGATTGTAAGCCTTTTGCAAAACAAGTGTTACTTTTTGTCATAATTATTTTCACCTAATGTAGGTAGCATTTTATGTTAGGTAGTAGCTCACTCACTTGAACCTATCATATATTTCTTTAATTATGAATAATGAATAAATATTCCTAAAACTCATTATATAAACAGGTATGATTTTTAACCCCTGGATTAGAAAAACAAGAATGAGATATTTTTCCTTTTTCTCAGGCTCTTGTTTTCTCCATTTCTTTATGTTAGTATATTTTTCCCACTGTCATCCGTCTCCCTCTCATGTCAAGTAGGCACTTACACCGGTCTGCAGACAGACCCCTTGGCAAAGGTCACTTGCTGCTGTTTGGTGTTGCTCTAGCTTTGTACCAGCTGTGTGGTTCAGTGCTTAGGCTCCTATCCACTGTGCCTGGGTGGATGGTTTTGATTTTTCTTATTTCTTCATTGGCTATAACCATCATTTCCCAGCCCGTGTCTTTCTTCAGATTGTCTTCTGTATTTGTTTTCTCTTGGTTTCTGTTGCCACCCATTGTGCTGAGGCCAATGTTCAACTTACTGCAGTATGCACTTTTGTAATTCCCTGCTATAAGTCTGTGTGCTTCCTAATCCATTACCAGATTAATGTTCCCATAATGCTAGGGACATTTCTCAGTGTTCTGCTCAAGAATCTAAGGGAGTTATTACTTCTTAACTCCTATATTAGAGCAAAGCTCCTGCCTGATATTTAAAAAAATGTGGCCACACACAACCTGTTCACCCTCATTTATTTCTGCTCCTCATTCCGTATAATGCTTTTGCTCTACTGAGCCTGGTTCCTTAGTATTCCAAATATGCAGCCTGTTTCCATAGACTTGTTCTTTCATCCTTGGGGTTCATTTTGGCCTTCCTTCCTGTTTGCTCCCTTCTTATGAGCTGCCATTCTTTAGGGCCCAACTAAAACCTCACCTATTCTGTGACATCCAAGCTGTTCTTGCTTTCTGTATTCTTGTTGAATTTATGGTCACTGTCACACCAATTAGAATTTACCTTGGGACATTTCCAAGAAAAATATGTTTCTTTTTGCTTTCCCTGAGTTGAGTGTAAGCCCCTGAGACTGGGCATCTTGTTTGCTGCTACTTGTGTGCCCTCCATGGTGCTCAGTAAATACTTGGTGACTTGAAGAGTGATTTGCTTCTTAACTGGAGCCTCTCCTTATGGCTAGCTAAATACAAGCAAATCAGGTGGTTTGTTGAGATTAGGTGTGACTTGGGTTGAAAATTTTTGAAATTTTCTCTAAGAAAAAAAAATTTTATATGAGTCTTTGACATGAAAGTGAATGAATTAAAATGGTCGTCTTTGAAGGATAATTTGAGAAAATTCCAAGCAATTGAGAACAGATGGTTGTTATGGAAGTGTATTTGGCAAGCAGATTTAGTTTATATCTGTGTGTATGTGTATACACTGAGTGTTTATACACACATGATCACGCTTATGCACAATCTCTGTTTAGAAAAAGAAATCCTGGTTTTCCAGTTTCCTTCCACTTTGATGTGTCTTTTGGAAATGCTACTCCCTTTTCCTTTTATTAGGATAGAGTAAAAACCTGTTGTCAGTATTTTGATGATAACCATTAGTGTTTTTTTTTCACACTAGTGTTCACCCCCCATTCTTTAACCAGTGCCAAGAAATAGATTGAAATTTTATTTTAAGTTCCTTTGTTTTTACTTGAAAATAGTCTATAATGAAGAAGGGTTTAAGCCCTTCTTCCTGTCGATAGTCAGAGTAAAGTCCTGTGCTTTCTTCATCCATGTGTTAATGTTTCCTTCGATTTGGTCCTAGTTGAGAACTGGCAATCAAAATCCTACCTTCAGAAACCATCTTTTTTTATTCTTCATGGTAGGTAAGAATAAGAGAATATTTGAAGCAACGTGGTAGTGAGGAAGAGACCATTGTTCCTTTCAGCATATGTATACATGTATGAATGCTTGCTTGCTAGTCTCAGCTTTACAGGCTTGGGAGTCAGTAGGAAAGGTGATTAGCAATTATGAAAGTTTAATGCTGGCTAACAAAGATCTAACTCACATATCACTTCGTTTCCAAAGCCTCTCCTAATTTTCCCAAGTGCTTTGGGTTCTGTGTTCCCGTAGCACTTGCTTTATATTGCTATTGCCATGTAGTATTGCAAAATCTCTTAACATTATTTATTCAGAAATATTTGTTGAACACCTACTACATGCCAAGAACTGTTTAGAGTGCTGAAGAAAACATCAAGGAATAAAAGATACAAAGATCCCTGCCCTCGGGGAGGTAGCCTACAACAAGTGGAAAGGAGGTCTGCAAAAAACACACAAGTGATCTCTTCCTCCAGACAGTTGCCAGATTTTGAACCTATGTGGGATGGGAGGCCAAGGGGCTAAAGCTCAAAACTTCCAAGGTAGAAATAACTAGGGAGAGACTAGCAATAAACCTAAAAATAAGAAAGTTGTGTAGTGTCAATGGTGGTAAGTGCTATGGAAAGAAAAAAAATCGGAATAAGAGCAATATGAAATTCAGGAATGGAAATTGCAGTTTTAAATAGGGTGGTCAGTGCTGGCCTTACAAAGGCCTCTAACATTTGAGCCAAGAAAGGAACAAAGTAAAAAGACAAGGGAGTCATGTAGGGGAGAAGAGCATATCAGGCAGAGGGAATAGCCTATGCCAGGTCCCCAAGGTAGAAACATGCCTGCTCTGTATGAGGAACAGACAGGGGGACCTGAAACGTAACAGAGGAAGTGGGAGGCTGGGTACAGATCCTGTAGGATTTTGTAGGCCTTTGGAAGAACTTTGGTTTTTCACTCTTAGTTAAAAGAGAACTCTTTTAAGCAGTTTAAGCAAAAGAGTGACATAATAAAAAGGGGCATTCTGAATGTTGTATTGAGAATAGGCTTGTGGGCAGGAGTGGAAGCAGGGAGACTAGTTAGGAGGCATTTGGGAATATGGGTGAGAAATGAAGGTGGTTCAGACCAGGGTAGAAGCAGTGGAGGTGGTAAGAAATGGCTGGTTTCTGGACATATTTTGAAAGTAGAGCCAACAGGATTTCTTGGCTAATCAGATATGGTGTATGGAAAGAAAAGAGAGGAGGCGAAGATTACACCAAGATATTTGGTTTGAACACCTAGAAGGGTAGAGTTTTCTTTAACTCAGATGGGAGAAAACTGTAGGTAGAAGGGCTGGGGTGGAGGTTGGCTAGGTGAGCAGGAGTTTCATTTGTGGACATTTTAAGTGTGAAATATCTCTGAGACATTCAAGTGGAGAGGCAAATAACAATTATGTATATGAGTCTGTATCAGGGAGAGGTTCCGAGTTGGGTATATAAATTTGGCAGGCATCACAGTGTAGCCAGTATTTAAAACCATGAGACTGGATGATATCCCCTGGAGAATGAGTATAGATAGAAAAAAGAAGGAACTCCAAAAACTAGGCCTTAGGGAACTCCAGAAATAAGAGTTGATGTCAGAGGATTTCTACTTCCAGGTAAGATATAGTAGGTCATAGCAGGCCAACACCTACTGCAAGGAAAAAAAAGGATAAATTTACAAAGAATATTTTTTGTTTTTTGAGGAAGATTAGCCCTGAGCTAACTGCTGCCAATCCTCCTCTTTTTGCTGAGGAAAACTGGCCCTGAGCTAACATCCGTCCCCATCCTCCTCTACTGTATATGTGGGATGCCTGCCAAGCGGTGCCGTGTCTGCATCTGGGATCTGAACCAGCGAACCCCGGGCTGCCAAAGCAGAACGTGCACACTTAACTGCTGTGCCACCGGCCCGGCCCCTATGATTAACATATTAAAGAAAATAGAGGAAGAGATGGGCAAAATCAGTGTTAAAGCATAGAATGCCAGTAGAGAGTTGAATCTGCAAAGAGAATCAAATCAACAGTCTAGAAGTGGGAATTTCAGTTTGTTCCGAATTCAGAACACTGGATGAATTTAAAAGCAGATTAGATAGAGCAGAGGATAAGCTCAGTGACTTTGAAGACAGATCAATAGAAAATTTCTAAACCGCAGCACAGAGAGAAAAACAAATGGAAAGAACAGAGCAAAGCATAAAAGGGAAGCAGTGAAAAGTTGTGATGTATATCTGATTAGAGTCCTGTACATGGAGGAGAAATTGGAGCAGAGATGTGTTTGAAGATAAAATTAATGGCCAAGAATTCCCATTAAAACTGATGGAAAATACCAGCCAGTAGATTGGATGTCAGGTAACCCCCAAGCAAAAAAGAAAACCATACCTAGGCATATCTTAAACGGTAGAAAACCAAAAGACTGAAAGAAGGTCTTAAAAGCCACTAGATAAAAACTAACAGCTAATGTTATATTAAATGATACAATATTGAATGCTTTCTCCCTGAATTTGAGAGTAAGAAAAAGATTCCATTATTATCATTTATATTCGGAAATACACTTGAGGTCCTGGCTACTGCAGTAAGGAAAAAGAAGAAATAAAAAGTTTAAAGATTGAAAAGGAACAAGTAAAACTGTCGTTATTTGCAGATGACGTGACTGTGTGTGTAGAAAATTCAATGGAATTGACAGACAAACCATCAGAATTGATAAAGTGGATTTAGCTAAATTGTTGGATACAAAGACAATATTAAAAAAATCTATTTTATTTTATAAACTAGCAACATGGAATCAGGAAAAGAAAATTGTAAAATGCCATTTATAATAGAATCGAAGTATTAGATACCCTGGAATAACTCTCAAAAGATGTACAAGCCCTCTATGTGAAAAACATTTCTAAAAGAAATTAAAGAAAACCTAAATAGATGGAGCAATATATGACATACATGTATTCAATATTGTTAAGATGTCTGTAATTCAGTCCCAGTCAAAATCTAAGTAGGGTGTTTTTTGGTGAAAGTTGATGGTGGAAATGCAGAAGAGCTAGGAGAGCCAAGGCAATCTGGGAAAAGAACAACTAAGTTGGAAGACTTGCTGTAATCCAGACTTTGTGATCAAGCTGTAATTATGAAGACAAGGTAGTGTGCCATAAGGACAAATAGGCCAATGGCCCAAAATAGAGCTACTTTGCCCAGTATGGCTCCCAGTACCCATATGTAGCTATTAAGCCACTAGAGATATGGCTAGTCCGAATTGAGATGTTCTGTAAGTGTAAAGCACACACTGAATTTTTTTAAAGACTTAATATGAAAAAAAGAGTATAAAATATTTCATTAGTAATTTTATATTTATTGCATATTGAAATGATAATTTGAACATACTGGTTTAAATAAAATATATTATTAAAATCAGTTTCATCTGTTTATTTTTACTTTTTCACTGTGGTTACAAGAAAATTTAAAGTTACATATGTGGCTTAATGAATGACGTCAATGGCAGCAAAGATTCCTTAAACAGGACACAAAAATACAGAAGAGAAAAGATTGGTAAGGTGGATTATTAGAACTTCTGTTCATCAAAAGACACATTTACAGATTGAAAAGGCAAACCATACATTGCTAGAAAATGTTCGTAATCTCTGTATCTGACAGAGGACTCTTATTCAGAAATATATAAAGAACTCTTAAAATCAAAAAGACTATTTTTAAAATAGGTAAATGACTTGAATAGAAGCTTCACAGAGAGGATACCTACATGGCCAAGAAGCGTATAAAAAGGTGCTCAGCATCCTCAATTGTAAGGAAAATGTGAATTAAAGAGATAATACTGCACATCCACTAGAATGGCTCAAATTTTAATGACTAATAATATCAAGTCAACTGAAACTCCTGTACATTGATGATGGGTGTAAAAATTGTTACAATCACTTTGGAAAAAATTTTGACAATATCCATTAAAACTGGGCATATCACTTACCTCATAACTCCACTCCTACATATACATAAGTTAAATGAGTGCATTTGTCCACCAAAAGACATAAAATTTATATGAACATTGGAAGCAACCCAAATATTCCTCAACAATAGAGTGGATAAATAAATGGTAGTGTATTTATATAGCAAAATACTACACAGTAATACAGAAGAATGAACCACAACTATATGATTCCATTTACGTGAAGTTTAATAATAGGCAAAACTAATCAATGGTGATAGAAGTCTGAGTAGTAGTTACTTCCGATGGGGGCACGAGGGTCTTCCAGAATGTTGGAAATGTTATATAACTTTATCTGGGTGGTACTTAACAAATGTGTGTATGTGTATACAAAAATTCATCAGTTGTACACTTGAGATCTCTGCATATTGTATGTATGCCATACCTGAATAACTTTTAAAGCATTATGTTAGCATGTCTGGTAGTTCCTTGATGTTGAAGACCATAACTCATGTATTTCTGTAAGACCAGTGCATAAACATAAAAGACACCCAATAAATAATGTAGAAGAAGGAAATGAAATAGGAAGTTAGAAAGGAATTTGGTTCTTTAATCTACTTTCTCTAAACCCAGCACCTGTTCCTTTGCTCACTGCCCCCTTGGCATAGTCAGAGCTCTGTTTGTTGGCTACAGAGTCAGGGTAGTAATCTTTGCTGCTCAAGAAAGTATACCTAGCTTTGGTCCTTTGCTCTTAGCCATCCTGAGAGTATATGATAGGTCCAAATGTATGGAGAAAGGGGACTTTTTAATTAAGTGATGTAGATGAAGAATAGTAACTGTGTCCAGTCTGCAGCTCTGACGAGTTTGATGCTTTATTTCCTCAGGTTTTTCCTTCTCTCTTTTCCTCTTCCTTGTTATTTGCCATTCAACAAATATTTATTGATCATCCACTACTGCTTGACCTTTTCGAGACATCTAGCTACATCAGTGAATAAAACAAATAAGGATCCTTGCCTTCCAAAGGTTTGCACTGTAATGGGAGGAGATAGGCAATCAACAATACACTGCCTCCTTCTCTGTCCTTCTTAGGAATCAAGCAGAACAAATACTTACACAGAAAATCAAAAGCCTAGTCTGTATTCCCATCCCTTCCTTCTATTGTATGGTAGGTACAGTTCACTTGCCTTCTTGAGCAGTGGGAAAAGAGTCTTGTTGTTTTGGATTAACTTCGGCATGGCAGCTAGCGCAATGCCATGTGTCTAGAGGAATGTAATGAATATTTGTTACCTTTGGGAGCATCTGTCACTGCCTGCTGATTTCCATACTTCTTTTCTACCATCTATGTTCCAGTTTTTTTTGTTTTTTTTTTTTAACTGTCGCTTTTCTGGGAAAAACTTGATTGAAGATCTTAGAAAATATATTTTCTTTAATGTTACGGCTTTGGGACAGTTGAACTCTAGAATGGATAGACTGGTGACAGTGATACACAGCATCTTTCATCCTTTTGGGAAGTTCTGATCAGGAATCCAAATAGTTATTTTGAGAGTTACGGTGTTGTGATGAGTGTTCTTTTCATGTACTGTTCTAAGTCTCATATTGTGATAAATACTAGATCTGGAGAGGTCATATAGTGTGGATGAAACCCCTGAAATAAACCTGCTCAGATAAAACCCTAGAAAGAACGCTAAGCACAAGAGTGTTCTGACTCAGTGCATCTTTTTTAAAGTTGTTCATTTTTAATGCAGTTTTTATTTTTTATCTAATAGTCTGTAGAAAAAGATTTCATGGAGATTGGGAGCCTAGAAATATTGATGTGTATCTAGAGTATGAAAGAAGGAATTAATTTTTTTTCAGTTGGGATTTGTATTCAAAGGATGATCAGTGAAACAAAAGCCATTTCCAGGTACAGAGGGGAAAGATGGTACAATTTAGTAGAGAGTAATTATACGTTGCATTTGCATAGTGCTTACTGTCCCAAAAGTGTTTTCATATACCATTTTATCCTCCTAGTAACCTAGTGAGATATGTATTTTTAACTCATATTTTAATAGATTTGGAAACTAAGAGGTGTTAATTGACTTGCCCAAAGTCAATAGCGGTAGGTTTTAGAATTGGGACCTCCTGATTCTAAGGCCCCCGGACTCTTTTATATAATGCCCTTCTGAAAATTTTATGCAGCAACATATAGGCAGTCTTTGCAGAGAAAGGAAGTTCAGGGACCAGTTTTAGTGATGGTAAAGGCAAATCTGAAATCAAGAATCTAAAAAGCAAATAACTTGTCTGCTCGTGTGGGAGGGAAAAGTGATAGAGTTGTGCCCAGAGGTTAGAATGTTTGTGATCTTTTGATCGCTCTGTGGGCTGATAGGAGGGAGGCCTCGGTACTCAAAGTGAACTTTCAGATGAAGTAATATCTGTTGTAGTATTTCTTATAGAATTATTTCATGGATTCTGTGGTGCCAGTAATTTTCTTTCTTTTTAACCCTGGTCTCCAGGAGCCTCCAGAAGATGACGCAAACATCATTGAGAAGATCCTGGCATCTAAGACTGTCCAGGAGGTCGGTGGCTGATGTTTCTGGCTTTTTTATCACTAGCACAGATTATACCGTCTGTGAAGAGATGGTTGGCTAAAGAACCTGAAATGGTCATTCTTGGCTGGAGTGAGAGCTAGGCAAGAACATTGTCTGACTAGTCAACACTTATTTTTATCCTCATGGAAAATTTTAAGACATAAAATCCTTAAGTATTTCAGTATAGCCCAAACTGATTTTTTTCTCCGTTGTGATCCTAGCAAAGGTATTTATCCCCTCATTGCTGTAGCGCATTGAAAGTCATCAGAGGGCCAAGAAGAAGAGATGGAAAGAGTTCTAATGAAAACACTGTGGGGTTTTTTTTCCTTTAGATATCTCAGGGCCATCCCAGAGATCCTGTAGAGAAAGTTCCTGGAGTGAAAGAGTATGTTGGTGCCAATGAGAGCATAGTTCCATCTTTAAGTATTTAGGAAAGTAAACTTCCTTACTTTGAGAGTAAACACCTGTTGTTTTGAGGCGACAGTTGGGGGATGCCAGGGATACATGTTTTCACTGCTGCACCAGGCTCTGGTCCTGACGGCTCTCGAACCTTGGGCCAGTTTGGGTTTATCAGCTGAATGCTGTCCCAGATTGGACCTTGGAAGTACACCAAGAAGATCATTTTTTAGCCTATAGCTAGCTGTGTATTCAGCCTTTGGAAAACCTGCTCCACAACTGTCAGAAAAAGACCTGGGGAAGTGAAAATATCCTCCAGAAATCTGTACTAAAACCAGGCAGAGTTTTCTTTTGGCATGTGAAGGGTGATCTACGGGGATCTGGGCTGGTAACTGCTTGCTGTTGGTTACAGGTTCACCCGGGAGAACCCCCATTCGACCTGGAGCTATTCTACGTTAAGTATAGAAATTTGTACGTCTGTTTAATGTATTTGGATTTTATGTGAATAAAACTTCTTTTCCCTTATCGCACCACTATCTTCCATATTTTCCAAGAATGGCCCCTAAGGCATGACCTACAGCTCTTGATTGACTGAAGCTCACCTGAGGCAGTAGTGCTCAGCTTTGGCTGCGCGTAGAGTCACCTGGAGAGTTTTTTAAAACAACTGAAGCCCTTGCTTCACTCAGACCAGTTGACTCAGACTGTAAGAGTAGGTCTCAAGGACTGATGTTTTTTAAAAATTCCCTGTGCGATTCTCATTTGCACCAGGGTGTAGCACCACTGCTCTATAGCCTATACCTTTTCTCCCTCTTGCATTTTTCTTTCTTTGTCCGCTACCTGTTCACTTTCAGTAACATGTATTAATGATAGCCTGCATATGCCTGCCCTCCCTGTGCTCTGAGCCAGTTTCTATAGAAGCTGCAGAGTGATCAGTTGCTTGGAATTGCTATATTGTTTTGTCTTCTGTTTTTGCCCTTAAGGACAAAGCTCTTCTAAGCCCGCTTGCCAACCACTCCACTGCTTCTGAGTTAAATGGTCACCTTGTTTACTGAAAAATTTTAAAGCTTGATGATTTGCTAGTTATGTGCTTATCTCATAATTTGTGTCTTTGGATAGTTCCTACTTACATTGTAAATGGGCCACAATGGAAGAGCTTGAAAAGGATCCTCGAATCGCACAGAAGATCAAGCGATTTAGAAATAAACAAGCCCAGATGAAGCACATTTTTACTGAGGTGAAGCAATATTTACTGACTAACTTGATCACTGCTTTCCTTGCAGTATTAAATACGGGGTTTAAGTTTCTTAAAATTGAAGTCCCATGCGGATTTATTTCTCAAGTCAAATTGCTAGGTGTGTGCACTGATGTGCAGCAAAGCTAGTCCAAATTTAAGCCAAAAAACACAGATTACCCACCAATGTATGAGGATCAAACCTTGGAAACTGACAACTCAGAAGAATGTGCATCTTGGTCAGAATACCTGTAAGTAACTAGGGCAAGAGCAATTCTTTCATTTCTTCCCCCTCCTCAACTAAGGGCTATTCCAAAAAGACTTAAAGTTTGAATGTAAAAAACAAAAACAAAGCAAAAATCTTAGAAAATAAATAAATTTATATAAACTTTCTAAGAATGGTACCTACAGCAAAAGGAAGGATTGATAGATTTGGATAGTAAACAAATCTGTATGGGGCTGGCCCCGTGGCCGAGTGGTTAAGTTCGCACACTCCGCTTCAGTGGCCCAGGGTTTCGCCAGTTTGAATCCTGGGCGCGGACGTGGCACCGCTCATCAGGCCACACTGAAGCGGCATCCCACATGCCACAACTAGAAGGACTCACAACTAAAAATATGCAACTATGTACTGGGGGGCTTTGGGGAGAAAAGGAAAAATAAAATCTTTAAAAAAAAAAAACAACTGTAGTGTCTATACATTAGAAAACACCATGAATCTTAAATAATTAGGAAATATGTATATACATTATGTACATATACATATATATGTACATATCCTAATTATATACATGCACCCGTATGTACATGTCATACATATTTCTTATCCAGTATGGGAACTTTCCTATTGGTATTTACACACACACATATACATAGGACAAATAGCTTTACTGATAAGAAATGCTCTTATAACTCAATAAGACAAACACAAAAACCCCAAATAGAAATTAACAGGGAATTCAGAAAATAAGGGAAAGTTGTTCATTAACTATACAAAAATGTAGTCAAGTTCAGTAGTAGTCAAAGAAATGCATATTAAAATGGGAATCTTCTAGTTTTACTCATCAGACATTTGAATGTTTTAAAAATATGTATCATCCGTTGCTGATGAGGGCATAGGGAAGAGACACCCTTGTACATCACTGGGTGGGAGCGTAACTTAGTATGACGTGTCAGAAGAGCAGTATGGCTGTAGACATTAAAAGTCTCAATATGTGCCTATCCTTTGTCCCAGCAATTCTGATTCTGTCATTTAAGGAGACCATCAAGTCTTTGTGCAAAGACTTAGCTAGGATAAATAGTCGTTTATATTGGTGAAAAGTTGAAAACAAAATACTAGATAATAGACATTTGTTAAATTGTGATACATCACATAGAATGGAATTCTGTGCAGCTAGTAAAAATGATATTGGACCTCTCACGCCTGTGCTCTTAAGATGACCAAGAAAAGCAGGAACAGTGGTCATGCCAAAAAGAGCTGTGGCCACATGCAGTCTGTTCACTGCACCAGCTGTGCCCAATGTATGCCCAAGGACAAGGCCATTAAGAAGTTCATTATTCAAAACATAGTAGAGGCTGCAGTCATCAGGGACATTTCCAAAGCGAGTGTCTTCAATGTCTATGTGCTTCCCAAGCTCTGTGTGAAACTCCGTTACTGAGTGAGTTGTGCCATTCACAGCAGGGTAGGCAGGAATCGTTCTTGAGAAGCCCGGAAGGACCGAACACTCCCTCCCCGATTTAGACCTGCAGGTGCTGCCCCACAACCTCTGCCAAAGTCTGCGTAATGAGCTAAGACCTTAAGGACTGAAGAAAAGCTGTCCTCTGGGAAAAAATGAAACGGAAATTATAGTTAAAAAAATGATATTGGAGAAAAATTATTAATGACATAGAGTCTTAGTGTTATAAACTGCTGTTAGTTGAAAATGTCAGGCTCTTACAGTGCATGGGATAGTTCAGTTTTGGGGGATGCAGGAGAAAAGAAGCACCATAATACTGTAGAGAAAATGTCTTGAATGTACATGAAAATGCTGACATACTTTTCTCCAGTTGATGAGACCAGGGTAGTTTTTATTTTCTTAATTTTTAAACATGTAATCTTTCCATTTCATCCAGACAACTTTTGAAGAAAAGAGTCAATAAAAATTGTTCTTAAAATGTAGTCACAAATACTAGATCTTAAGAGTGTACACTGATGCCATCAAATTATGGTATATCAATTCATTATTCATGTTATACTCCTTTTCCTCAAGTGACAAAAAAATCCTTTTAGGATAATATCAATAAGCATTCTTGTGCCAATATGGGATCCTTCCTCTTTAGTCTTAACCTTTGACCCCAGCCCTCTCCATGATTGTTTTAAAGCCCATGAGAACTGTTTTTCATGGCCTTCCTCTAAGTGAATTAGAGAAAGACGGGGATGACTAGAATTGGAAAAACCATGTTGAAGCCCTATTGCATACTCTCCCTCTGTTCTTGGAACGTTTTATTCACACCTCTATTTTAGCAAGTATTTGCAATGTAGTAGTTGTTTACATGTCTGTATCTTCCATTTTAAGCCCATGTCTTCCTCATATTTCCATCCCTGACGCTAGGCACAGGATCAGTGCTCAGTAATTATTTGACTGCCCAGGTGGAGGGGGAGAGTTTGCCTTAGGCAAGGGTTTGCCTCCTCCAGACCCTTTAGTGCTACCCATTTCCTTGAAATAAAGTCCAGACTCCTTAATAGAGCCTGCGAAGCTCTGTGTGTTTAGTTTCTGATTTATTCCCAAGGAAGTGATTTTTCCTTGGTTGGGAATAGAGAGAGGATGTATTAGGATGTTAGGGTGTATAGAATAATGTAACAGGAGTTCATACTCTTGTGGGAAGGAAAGGCTTTTGAGAAGATTGGAGGACATCATGAAATTAAGGAGGGGTAATAGTGGGAAGTAGTTCCTATAACGCTGTCTTCGATCTTGAGCTATTTAACATTTTAATTAATAACTTAGATAAATAATATTCTTATGAGATAAATAATTTTGAATAGAGCTACTTCATATCTATTATTTCCAACTGCTTTATGAGGTAGCCAGGGCACATGTGAATGAGACTGAGACTCAAAAGAGGCTGTGAGTTCCCACACATCACACAGTGGGGGGAAGGCCTTCTGACTTTAAGTCCTTACTCCTTCTGAAAACCAGACCCATGCTGGGAGAATAAATGACAAAGTTCATGTTTACCTGGACAAGCTAGGATGAATGGAATATAATGTTAATTAATAAATGTAATGTCTTACATTTGTGTTTTTTAAATCTTTACAATTTAGGAGTGGAGAAAATGATGGATAGCAGTTCTAGGGAGAAAAGATATTGCCAGTTTAATCGCAAGTTTACTGTGAGCGAAGAGTAGGGTCTGGCTGCTTAAAAAGTAGCACTAATCCTAGACTGCACCAGTAGAACAGGCCTGCTCTGCTCTGCTCCTTCATTCCTAAGTGTTGTGTTCACTCCGGTACCAGCATTCAGTGAGGGACTTTGCAAAACCTGAGGGCAGCTGCAGGAGGACTAGCATAGCTGAGCAATTGAGACAAAGATGGAAAGCGAACAGCACAGTGCTAGGAGCCTGGAGCCAAACTACCCCTCTACTCCCACCCCCCACCCCCACAGCTGGGTGGCCTTGGGCCAATTGCATAAGCTCCTTCAGATTCAGTATCTTCCTCAATGTAAAGCAGAACTCATCATAGTATCAACCTCACAGAAGACCTAGGAGGACTAAATGACTCACTGTTTATAGAAGTGCTTAGCATGGTACCTGGCCCGTAGTCACTATTCCGTAAATATTGGCTCTCTGTGTCATTAAGGGATCAGGAAACATGGCATCCAAGGAAGAGTTGAACCCCTGGGGTTAACACAGATAGGGAGGGGGTTATTGAAGAGCCGACACAGAGGAGAGAATCAATGTGGTACTGCTGCTATAGAGGGAGCAGTTCATATCAATGAGTCACAGTTACAGGAAGGCAATTAGGCTGTAATTCGATAGAAATAATGATAAAGATCGTGATGCTGCTACTGTGCAGGCAGAGGTAAAGCTGTCTTGGCAGTGGGTCAGGTCTTAGCAGTAAATTCCTGAATGTGGGAATAAGGGAATCTGAGTGTGGGTTTGCCAGAGATGCTATAAAAAGTATTCCTGTGTTGATTAGAAGATAAAATACCTAAAGTACCTTCCAGCCTAAAGGACAATAAGAACATTTCAGTGGTTCAGAAGGAGAGCTTCTGGGTAAGAAAGACCTGGGTAAATGTTCCAGTTCACACAGGTCTGTGACCTTGGTCACATTACTTGTTTAATCTCTCTGAATCATTTTCTCATCTGTAAAGTAATTATAGCACCTACTCCATAAAGTAGTTTTAAGATGTAAATGAAAGCACTTAGCATAACTCTGGATATACACTAATATCACTAAATGTTGCCTATTATTGTTTTGTTAGTACACTTTTTTTGAAGCATAATGTACATAAAGGTAAACATATCCTAAAGGTACAGCTCAATGAATTTTTACAAAAGAAACACAACTGTGTAACCACCACCTCGATCAGGAAATAGAACATTATCAGTACCCCTGGAAGCTCCCCCTCATAGCTGCTTCCAATGTTAGCTATTGTTGGTATTACAAAGAAAAAGAAACTGAGTTTCCAAGGGTGATGTTTGGAACAAGGAGCAGTAAGAAAAAGGGAGTCTCTCTGGTGCTCATTTTTGTGCAGTACTGTGATGACCAACAGGAAAGTCTTACGCGGCCGTGGTACAGCCTGTCAGATGTAGTTGATTCCTTTAAGTTTAGTCATGGAGAGCAGGATTTGGGGACAGTGAAGAAATGTCTGTGAGGTGATTTTATTTTCAAGCAAAGCCTTTCATTATGTGTTTCCTGCTAGGAGCCAGAGTAGGGGGCACTTAAAGATAAAACACTGGATGTTGGGTTTCAGGGAACAGGGACCCTTCTTCACTCTCCTCCTCTGTTTGCATTAGCCTGATGAAGACTTGTTCAACCCAGACTATGTAGAAGTTGATCGCATCTTGGAGGTGGCCCACACCAAGGATGCAGAAACAGGAGAGGTGGGTGTTCTGCTGTTTTGACTCTCCTGAAGTGTCTTCCCCTCTTAGCACATATTTTCTTGTTTGTTAACATGTGGTCTTTGTTCTCACGGCATTCATGTGTTGTATTGTAGGGTGGTTTTTCAGAGGTCAGCCACACTGTGATGGACTCCTTTAATCTAGTAGAAAGAACCTAAGTTTCTCTCCTGTTTCCACCAGGAGGTGACGCATTACCTGGTAAAGTGGTGCTCACTACCTTACGAAGAAAGCACATGGGAGCTAGAGGAAGACGTGGATCCTGCAAAAGTTAAAGAATTCGAATCTCTTCAAGTTCTTCCTGAAATTAAGCACGTGGTAATGTATCCATATCTCTGTTTGGCACCTCTTGTTACACGTAACTTTACGAGCTTGGCAACCCTGGATGTGCTCCTATGTGATTTCTTTGATATCCTACTGTTGGTCACCCCCCATTGAACCTGCATTTGAGGGTTTTTTCTCCCTGAATTAAGGTTTGTTAGCACTCACATCATCTTTAGGTCTGGGCTCTATTTTGATGTATGTGACATTTAAGAAGCTTGGATATGAGCTTAGATATCTTGGTGTCAGAAGGTAGAAGGTATAAGAAATGCCTGGCATGGAAAGAAGCTCAGTAAGTTGTCAGTATCTTTCCTGTTTCCTATATCTTATCACTTGCTCTATTAGTGATCTCTTTTCTTTGTCTTTATCCTTTGGCTTTAGTCAACTGGAATATTCTTTTGGGGAGGGGGGTGGTGAGGAGTATTCACTTTGAGCTAACATCTGTTGCCAATCTTCCTCTTTTTTTGCTTGAGGAAGATTAGCCCTGAGCTAACATCTGTACCAGTCTTCCTCTATTTTGTATGTGAGTTGCTGCCACAGCATGGCTTGACAAGTGGTGTAGGTCCATGCCTGGGTCCAAACCTGCAAACTCAGCCCGCCAAAGCAGAATGTGCTAGACTTAACCACTATGCCACAGGCCAGCCCCTAGAATATTCTTAAGGAGAAGAGCTGTTTAGCTATAGATCCCTGGGACTTTGCAGAGAAAACATAGATTTTCAATATGTGTTTGTTGAATTGGTGTGTTTTTCTGACTCTGGATTATTACTACCAAAGTGCAGAAATGTCCCAGGGTACCTGACAAGTAGTTGTACATAGCATATCACCAATTAAAAGGAGGTAGAATTTGGATAGAGCCTGGTTAAGATGTAGCTCACTTGGGAAGAGGATCAGAGTTGTTAAAGAATATGGCTGTAGGCTAGAATGTTTCTATTAAAAAAAAGAAAATCACCATTTTTATAAGAAAAACTCTTATCCAGTTCCTTGTTAGTATTCTTTGTTGTTTTTACATCACTGGAAAATTAGGACTCAGAAGACAAGGCCTTGACATTTGAGTCCAATCAAAAGCCACATTTGTGGCTTTTTTTTTTTCCTGGCATATGAAGTGTATAGAGGTATCTTGAGATGCAGAGCTGTGATTAGAAACCTACACAGTTTATAGTGTCTCGTCTACATGATTGATTAATAAATTTCTCTTTGCTACCTCCTCCTATATCCACTTCTTAACTGTTGTCTGTTTTGTTTTTTTGAGGAAGATTAGCCCTTAGCTAACATGCATTACCAATCCTCCTCTTTTTTGCTGAGGAAGAGTGGCCCTGAACTAACATCTGTGCCCATCTTCCTCTACTTTATATGTGGGACACCTGCCACAGCGTGGCTTGATAAGTGGTACATAGGTCTGCGCCCTGGATCCGAACCGGTGAATCCCGGGCCCCCAAAGTGGAGTGTACAAACTTAACTGCTGTTCCACCAGGCCAGCCCCAACTGTTGTCTATTTTTAATTCAATTTGTCAGTCATTTATTAAGCATCTGCTGTAGGTTGATTCCTGTGTGAGATGCTATGAGAACGAAGGTACAGGCCCTGCCCTAGGAGCTCACAATCGAATGCAACGAAGATGTATGCGTGTGGACCGATAGAGCAGCAGGCCAACTGGAGTGTGTGGCACAATGCAGAGACAAACCAGGATGGGAACAGAGAGTAGAGAGAGTGTCATTCTGAAGCTGATTCTAAGTTATCAACTAGCAGTAATCAGGATTCTCACTCTCTCAGCCTAAATCCCACTTACTTCCTCAGACTGACTGCATGAATTTGGCAAGAATATGAATTCTGATATGGCCTAGTGTTTTCAGGCCATTTCACTTTTCCATTGCTTCTGTGCTGTTGTGCTGCTGCCGTCCTCATCTCTCAATGAACCATGGTATCATTTCACACGTGTCTCTTTTTATTTCTAATTTATTTGTTCTCTCATTTAAATACACATTTTGAAATTTTGTCTCAAAAATTCTCAATTGGAATGTTAGCTAAAAATATAGTTAAAGCCATCTTTTTATATGTTAAAAAAAGGGCTGACTCCAAATGGTACTTTCCTGAATAATTTTTTTTTTTTACAGGATTTTATTCTGGGCTTTGAAGTTTAGAGATGACTCTACCAGTCTTGATGAATAGGACATTCTCTATCTAAAAGCTTTTTGGTAAAAGTTGGTTACTTATAGGTAAAATACAGAATTTTGAGAAAGCAAGAAATAAAGAGTGTCGCTAATGATTGTGCAAATAGAGAAGCAGTCTTCTAATAGGCAAGACCCACCCTGGGGACTCCAAGAATCAATTCTCCCCTTTTAAATTTGACTAAGTAGCCATTGATATTTGTGGAGCCCTGGGGTAGGTGGTTTCCTGTAGTCTATACCACTAAGGAGCCAGTCAGACTAGGCATCAGAAACTTAAGCTGATTTCAGGTCTTATGCTTAGGTGGCTGAAACATTTGGTTAACCTAAAAGGTGTAGTGCTGGGGAAGGAGGGGAAACCCGGAGGAATGACCAGCGTAGAGAACAATGCCTCTCCGTCTAGAGTGCTGCAAAGACAGCAAATTACAAGTCTGTAGTGAGGTTCCATCCTACAATATCTACAGTGCTAAAAGTGAGCGCTTAAGTTGCTAGAGATGAGGAACATTCCGGAAAGTCTCCCCATGATATCTAGTAGAATAGGGAAGAATGCCCACTAAATGAGTTCCATGGACTTCAGGCTGACTGATTCCTGTAGATTAAGAAGAATGTAATTTCTTTAAGGAAACAGAGCAGGAAAGTTTATATGGGAATATCTTTGCTTAAAAGCTTAATCTTTAAAATTAATTTTTTTGACATAAATTATTTTCTTCTTTATTTCTAAAAACACCTGTACCTATGTGCTGATAATAATATTTAACAGAGTCCTATTTCAAAGGGCTTAGACTAACTACAACTGTAGTAATTTTGTAGGTAAACTGTGATACGTGTTCTGAAAGACCATGGGCAGATTGCACTTATCTCCAAGCATCGGTGATTATATTTGGGAATATTTGATTAAATTGCACATGGAGATGGCTTAGTTTTAGGTAATAACATGTTTCAAGTGTACACTTTGTTGTAGTACCGAAGAGTATAAAATTGCTGTTTAAAAAAAGCTACAATCTCAAAATCCTTATTTATAATTACAGGCATAGCTAAGAATTTTTTATTTTTAAGACCCTGGGGTTCAATTTAGGGGCTCACTTTGTCTATAAGGAAAATAACCAAATCTGTGTTCAAATAATATGAAACCTAAACAAACAAAATTTTTGGATGGAAAGGCCCAATACCTAAAGATTTAAATTTTCCCCAGATTAATTGAAATTATAGTGGCATTTTAAGAGAACTTGACAAATTGATTCTAAAGTTATACAGAATAGTAAAGAGGATAGGATAGCCAAAACATTTTTAAAAAATAATTCCCCATCACATATAAAGCTATAGTAATTAGAAAGTATGGTTTTATTGCAGTAGTAGATAGTCCAGTGGAACAGAATGAGGAATCTAGATATAGCTGTGTGGATATATTGGAGCTGAGTATATGATAAACATGGCATTTCATATCAGTAGAGAAAAGATCGATTATGCTTAAAAGTTGGTGTTTCATATGGAAAAATAAAGCAATAAGACTGCTATTATGTTTATGGCAAATTTAAGGAATTTGCAATTTTGATTATCCAGGCTTTTGATAATACTGACTCTAGAAGCTAGTCAACAAAGTATTTGACTCACTGTACTCTCCTGAGCTGATACCACAGGCAAAGAAATATCAAAAAGAAAATCTGTCTATAGAAACCAAAAAACCTGACTAATACTGGCTTGTAAGGAAATTAAAATATAAATGGGAGTGACATCTAAGAGACTAGTGAAACAGTGTAACACTTAAGATTTTAGGTGGGTCTGTTTCTCTTCATTAATTACTTGCAAATTTATAGAGGTGTTCTTAGTTTCATCTGCTGAAATCTAGAAAATATGAGGCCTACGCATTAGTCAGAAGAGAGTAACTGCAGCCTGAAGCCAGCTTTAGGACCATGTTTGAGATTTACCACCTTTCCCATTATCCTGTGTCCTTCTCCATGTTATGCTCCAGAAACGTCATTCTCTATGTGTTGTGCTCTCTACTTTCCTCCACTAGGAGCGGCCTGCTTCTGACTCCTGGCAGAAACTCGAGAAGTCTCGCGAGTATAAGAACAGTAACCAGCTTCGGGAGTACCAGCTGGAGGGGATGAACTGGCTTCTTTTTAACTGGTATAATAGGTGAGAAACCAGAGCTAGTCCTGTCTCCATGGATCACTTTTTACCAAATGCTTGTACCTGGAGGTAGATCGTTGCCGTAGCCTGGAGAGCTTGGAGTAGCAGTAGCAGATATGAGAGTGCAGCACAGCCATCGATTTAGGGTGGTAATCTTTGCACATTAGTCATACCAGGACTTTATTTTTATGTCAGATGTTTCTCCAACGAAAAGGAATGATCTTTAGACATCACTGACTTTATGCTTTTTTTTTTCTTTGCTAGTCCAGCCTAGGCTCAACCTGGGTTAAATAAAACTCAAAAGATCCTTTAAAACTATTTTCTATCTCTAAGGTTTTAGCAAGAAGATGGCTCTAAAAGGGGAATGGATCTGTATTCCAGCCCCCAACTCTGCTGCTGATTTGTAAGCCATGGGTGTTCTGAACTTGCACTGTAACACTCAGTTTTGCACTCTTTGCGCTGTAGTTTCTGTCAGAATCTAGATGAAACAGATAATATTTGAGAAAGATGGGTTGAGATTTTCTTAACGTTCTAGAATGTGCCCTAGACTAGTATTGATTTTAAAGACACCATGTTATAGTGGAAAACACGCTGAGGAGGGATTCTGGAAACCTGTGTTCCAGCATAGTCTCTGCAACTTTTTCATTATGTGACTCAGAGCACAGCTCACTCAACCTTTCCAGGTCTTAGGTTGCCCATCTGCACAGTGAGAAGTGAGAGCGGTGGGGGCCACACCCCTTCGAGTGTTCCAGTTCTGTGCAATCTGTGATTCTGGATCACCAGAAGAGACCAGTGTCTTTACTCTGATGAGGCATTTATTATGTGGGTTAAAAGTTTATTCTTTGGTAACACAAATGATAGATAATGAGAACCATGTAACTTACTATCTTTTTATTTTTGCCTTGGCTTCCATGAAGTTTGTCAGGTACAGAAACTGGCTTAGCTTTGAGGCATTTTTTTTTCCTCCTTGTCTCATTGTTATTTTAATTTTTAGTATTTTAAGTTTATATTTAAAGGGCCCTATTTCATATATTTTCTTGTAACTTGCCATGCTTCCTTTTTGGAAGTAGGCAGGGTATGGATGATAATAATAATAATAATAATAAAAACTCAGTTTCATCTCTGGGAAGTGCTGATAAGGCCTTCACTGATGACTTTACA
Source organism: Equus caballus (assembly GCF_041296265.1). Classification (NCBI taxonomy): domain Eukaryota; kingdom Metazoa; phylum Chordata; class Mammalia; order Perissodactyla; family Equidae; genus Equus; species Equus caballus. The sequence goes on along the minus strand of NC_091705.1, from coordinate 32,269,812 downwards.
GTCAAGCTGTGCTTCTGAAGTATCTCTTTAGTTATAACCAAGCTCTTCCTCTTTCCTATAGTGATGATGAATTATCTGTATTTCTTACTCTCTGCAGAAAAAACTGTATTTTGGCTGATGAGATGGGCCTAGGGAAAACCATCCAGTCCATCACATTCCTTTCAGAAATATTCCTCAGGGGAATCCATGGCCCTTTCCTCATCATTGCCCCTCTCTCCACCATCACTAACTGGGAGCGGGAGTTCCGCACATGGACAGAGATGAACGCAATTGTGTACCACGGCAGCCAGATCAGCAGGCAGATGATCCAGCAGTATGAAATGGTGTACAGAGATGCACAGGTGAGCCTTCCACGAATCTCAAAGACCCAGTGACAGCTGATGTCATGGTTCAGAGGAGCCTTTCTGTCACTTGTCTTCAGGAGTTTTAATGTCCTGCACCTTGGGTTACTGTTGACTGACTTTGTAGAGTCTTATGTTTATAGAGGCAGACTTCTTGCTCCTCCCTGGTAGTTTAATTTATGATAAAACACAAAATAGTAAGGCATGCTTCCACTATCTGAGATATACCAAAGGCTGTTTTTAGGATACTGAAAGCTTGGCTTCTTGGTTGGCTTAGAAGTTGCTGTTACATGCAGAAGATTTTATATGAATTGTAATGTGCTCAGTGAAGAAAGTGAGCAGAATTAGTGTGCAGAGGATGGGTTTCCAGCCAAGGAGTTTGGAGAGGAAGTTAACAGATTGGACAGGGTTAGATAAGAAAAAACAAGATTCAAATTGTTAAAAGTTCAACAGAATCTTTTTTTTAAGTTTTTGTTAAGTGTAATCACTTTGCTGAGTATGCTTGTATGCTTGTCCTGGGCACTGGTTTTTGTAATTAAGCAAGATGGAAATTAAATGAATCCAGTCAGAGGAAAGCCACTGCTCTCTCCAGGGGTTTCATAGACAGCAGAAGGAGACACTTGGAAGAAATTCAAGATGTTCTCTAACGTGATGCAGCTCTGCTCTTTAATTGTGGTGGCAACACTACGACAGGCTAAAGACAAAGCTATGTCCTGCCTGGTAGCACTTGTCCCAGGTGAATCAGGATCATTACTTTGAATCTGTGCTGGAAACCAAGTTACTAACATGAAATTAATTATATCTGAAAAATAACAAGGAAGGTGTCCTTGAGCATTCAAGCTGTGCGTGGTTTAGACTGATTCCTGGCTGGGAATGTGTGAATCAACACCCATCTGCTTTCCTTATCATAGCAATTAATAAGTAAAAAGCTTCCTTGCTGTGCCTTCCGTGCTGCTTATCTGTCTCACCTTTGTGAGGGCACGTGCTCTCTTGCTTCTGTTTCACTGATGTAATGAGGTCTCTTCTCTTATCTAAATAGCTGGTTCGTTCTTATGTTCTCTCTTTTCTCAAATGAGGACGAGCAGTGCTTATTGGCTTCTCACGTAGGTCCTAGCATTTGTATTGCTACCTCCTCTAATCCAGCTGGTAACCCATTAGCAGAATTCTGTAGCCGTGGTGTAAAGCTTTGCCTTTGGTTGTGTCATCCTCAGGGAAATCCCCTTTCAGGAGTCTTCAAGTTCCATGTTGTCATCACAACATTTGAGATGATCCTGGCAGACTGCCCAGAGCTGAAAAAGATTCACTGGAGCTGTGTGATAATTGATGAAGCCCACAGATTGAAGAATAGGAACTGCAAACTTCTGGAGGGTTTAAAGCTCATGGCCCTGGTGAGAGTTAGCAAGCTCTTTACATAAACACAGGGTCCTTCTATTCACTATGGAGGAAGCATTCTTTAGCCATTTTGCATGTAGCTTACTTGTGCATAGCTGTTTACTCTAGATTTTCTTTTTGCCCTGTATAGCTGTGGTAGTGTAGGAATCAAATGTTTTTTGTTATGAACTAGGTCAACAATTTGACCTTTACCACAGACTGATTCCCAAAGGGACCCAGGGGAATCTTAAGTTCCATGAAATTTGTGACCTGGAAGTGTAAGTTTTGGCTTGATTCCAGGTTCCTGAATGATCTGGAACAAAGATGATGGCCTTTTAACATGCTCCCTTGGCACAGTGCCTGGTATGTGGTGGGTAGACACTGAGTAATATCGAATGAGTGAATGAATGGTTGCTTTAACTAATATGAAATTGCTGCTGGAATCAGTGATGTGAAAGGAAAGTTGATCTGTTTATTGACTGTACCCCCATGAAATGTGGGCATCCTGTCTTTTCATAAAAGCAAAACAGAATTGCCGCAAATTGAGCACAGCATGCCCTGGCTTCATTTTCCCACCAAAACGTAGTGTTTTGGTATCTGAAACGCTATTCATCATGTACTGTTAATTTGTGCAGGAACACAAAGTGCTGCTCACTGGGACGCCCTTGCAGAACTCTGTGGAGGAGCTCTTCAGTTTGCTCAATTTTCTGGAGCCATCACAATTTCCTTCAGAGACTGCTTTCTTGGAGGAGTTTGGAGATCTGAAAACAGAGGAACAGGTAAGTAGGGGCCTGAAGGATTGAGGAGATAATCTAGACAGTGTGATGGTTACCTTCACCATCAAGGAAAGAGCAAGTCACTGTGGGGACAGGAGTTAGCAAGTTCTCACATCACTGGTAAAATGAGCATTACCTCCTTTATTTGTTTTTTGTTTATGTTGAGGAGGGTAAGCTGATAATTAGCAGTTCTTATTACTCCAAAGGATAAATGAATCACCATCCAAAATATCTTAGGTTAACATAACAGGCCTCTTGCCTTCACTCATCTCACATGTAAGTTCACTGAGTTTGCTTGTAGCTCTGGCCTCAGGAGCCAGGGTGCTTTCTTCTGTTTCCGTCATCCTTCCTCCTACATAATCTGCAACATGTTCCCAAGCTTATCTTCTTGAGTACAATAAAATACACAGATAGTGAGGAAAAGAAGGCAGTCATTTACTTAGAGTAGTCGGTAAGTCCAGTTTTGTGCAAATCCCCTAAATTTCCGTAGTTTTCAAAGATCTAGTCCTGAGTCTAGCTTATTGGACTCAAAGGTGATTCAAAACAACCAGTATTAATGAATATCTATCTGCTATGAGTAGAAATCTCTACTAGGGATTACTGAAATAAGCCAGACAAGTTTAAATGCCATATGAGGAACAAGTAATAGAACTGGGGACTTTAAAGGAGAGAACAGTCACATCTGTTCTGGAATCAGGAAGGACTTCATGGAGATTACAGTTTAAAGAGTGTACCTACACAAACCTGGGTAGTATGGCCTACTACACATCTAGGCTATATGGTACTAATCTTATGGGACTGCTGTCATAGATGTGGTCCATCGTTGACCAAAACGTCATTATGCAGTGCATGACTGTGTTTTGCGTAGGAAATAAACTCAGCATAATCAGCAGTGGGGAATCATCTGGTAGAGCTGGAAGCAGGGTGGATGAATTATGGAGTATGAGTCCAGAGGGATTTAGGATTATATTGTGGGAAGATCTTGAAAGACATGTTGAAGAATTGGGTATGTATTAGAGAAGCAGTGCAAGGCGTTGATTGCAGGAATGACAAAATTAGTTCTGTTAAATTTGTCTAGCAGTAGCGTGAGGGTGGGTTGGGGCAGAAAATCTGGGGATTGAGAAGGTTTGGGAAGTTTGCTAACAGATGTCAAGAGTACACTGTTCCAATCTGTTTGTTTCTACTTCTGTGGTAGGTCAGGCTTTGAGAGCAGTGAGTAATCAAATTTAATTCCACTTCTCTACAATTGCAGTATCTATTGTTCCTTCAACAGCCAGCTCCAACCCTCTCTCCATTTTTGGACCATTAGAAATGCATCCTCTTCTCCCATTGCACTTATTTTGTGGTATGCATTTTTTCTTCTTCCTAGACAATGACCTCCTTGAGGACAAGGCCCACATCTTCTCCAAAGTTGTGTTTGTTCTATTGACCAGCACAGTGTCTGGCATATAATATTCTCTAAATGATTCAAGGTATGAACCAAGTGAAAGGCAAAAGCTGAACCCAGCATGTGGCAGATTGGCATTTGTCCCTGTCTTTAACAACTAGCTGTATCTTTTCTCTTTGGGTTCTTATTTGGTAATTCCTATTCATTTGGGGGATTAGATTCCTTAAAATCAAGAGCTCATAAATGGGTTAGATTTAAGATTGAGGTTAGTTAGGAGAAAACTACAAAAATGGCATCAAATGTCAATATTTTAAATCACAGTAAATGAAAAAGTTCTAGAAAGGATCTGTTTCCAAAGTAAAAAATATTCATCATCGTTTAAAACCTGCTCCAGTAAGTGACTCTTCTAAGTCACTCTCTGTAATCATTTCGTATTTCTTCCTGAAGCAGTAGCATAGCACACAGCTTATTTCTGCAGACTGTACTCGTTTTAAGATTTTTCAACAGCCCTTTATGACTTGAAACCTGATCTTTTGCATTTGCTTTCTCCCTTAGTTTATTTTCCCACCAGGATTAATCTTATTGGTATCTTGTTGTAGCTCAGGGTTAACTCAGGTGCCTTGACTTTGAAGCCCTTCTCTGTCATTGTCTTCTTGGGAAAAGGAGCAAGTCACCTTGTCAGTGCAGTCAAGTGAGTAGAGATCTGCTGTCAGGACCTGGCTGTTAGAAGAAGAGAGAAATCATAGCAAAGAATATTATCAGGCTCAAAGTGCCCCTGATGTGACAGCTTGCATGATGGAATGAGAGATGTCACCTTACAACATTAACTCTCTACATACTGCTACCCTGAAACGTGTTTGCTGCTGCTATTATTTGAAGGTGAAGGAGGAACCTGTTTCCAGATTTCCTCTACTTCTTTTTGTTTATTGAGATGTAATTGACATGTAACGTTATGTTAGTTTCAGATGGACAAGATAACGATTCGATGTATGTATGTTATGATGTGATCACTACAGGAAGTCTGGTTGACCTCCATCACTGTGCATAATTAGAAATTGTTTTCCTAGTGATGAGAACTTTTAAGATCTACTCTCTTAGCAGCTTTCAAATATACAGTACCGTATTATTAACTATAGTTACCATGCTGTACATTACATTCTCAGGACTTATTTATTTTATAACTGGAAGTGTGTACCTTTTGACCACCTCCTTCCATTTCGCCCACTCCCAGATTGCCTCTACTTCTTACTTTGTTCTCTCATCATCTAAGTCTTCCCTTTGTAATATGTCACTTGTACCTCCTAATGTGGCTTAAAATAGTCTGGTAATTACTGCACATGTGTACATGTTAGAGAGTGAGGTTTGTTTTCTCCATCCTAGAGAATAGGTACTGTCTTTTGTATCTTTCTCCCTTTATATCTTGTAAGCTGGCCACGTAGGCTCTCAGTAATTACTTATGAATTAAAACCAGATCCTTTTTTCTCTTTCAGTCCTGTTATAAACTCCCCATGTTCAGGGATCAGTCACAATCTTTCATTTAGTCTGCTGCCACAGTGCCATGATTAGATGCTGAAGAGATAGTAGTGAAGGTTGGAATACCCCAGTAATCATTAAATCAGGACTGAGGCAGGTGAACAGGTCTCATTTTCCTGAACAGGTGAAGAAATTGCAATCTATCCTAAAACCAATGATGCTTCGGCGGCTGAAAGATGATGTGGAAAAGAACCTTGCTCCCAAACAAGAGACGATTATTGAAGTAGAGCTGACCAATATCCAGAAAAAATACTACCGGGCCATCCTGGAGAAGAACTTTTCCTTCCTGTCCAAGGGGGCAAATCAGCACAACATGCCCAACCTCATCAATACCATGATGGAGCTGAGAAAGTGCTGTAACCATCCCTACCTGATCAACGGTGAGTGCAAGAGGCAGGGGCAAGTCAGGGCTGGCATCTGCCCCTGCCAAAAGCTAATGGTAATCAGTGATCTTACATGTTGAGTTCCCATTAAATGCTAGGATGTACGTATTCTCACTTTTCACAGAGTATTAAAGTGAGGTTCTAAGAGGTTGATGGATCTGCCTAAGCAGTCTAGCTAGCGAGTACAAAGAGCCAAGTTTTGAACCTCCCGGTACCGATGCTGCCTGTCAGAGGATGGCTATCACCCATCAGTCTGCTGTCCTTTATGTCTTGGCAATCTAGTCCATACTTTTCACTTGGGGAGAGGGAACTATGTTACTTAGTTGAATAAATGATCATGTCGCAATGAGATTAAAACTCCAGATAAATTTACAGTTAACTGTACTAATTAGAGAAGCTATCAGGAGCTTTCTTTTTTTTTTTTAAAAAGATTGGCACGTGAGCTAACAACTGTTGCCAATCTTCTTTTTTTTTTCTTTCCTGCTTTTTTCTCCCTAAATCCCCGCAGTACGTAGTTGTATATTCTAGTTGTGGGTCCCTCTAGTTGTGGCATGTGGGACGCCGCCTCAACAATGGCCTAATGAGTGGTGCCATGTCTGCACCCAGGATCCGAACCCTGGGCTGCCGAAGCGGAACGTGCGAACTTAACCACTCGGTCACGGGGCTGGCCTCTAAGGAGCTTTCTTTACACTAAAACTTTTTGATAAATTTTTAAATCAAAATGTGGCTTGGATTTACTTACAGCTTATCTTTGTGGCATCAAGAGGTGTGTCTTCCTGTCAACTTTCTGTGCAGGTTTCTTTCCTTGCACAAGTCAGCCTAGGACTTGACATCTCAAATCCTTTCTCTACGTAGTGAGACTTCCCAGGAAAGCAAACACCTGGGTTCTCTGCATGATGGCCCTGCTACTTGCAGAGCCCTCTGCTGAGGGCACAGACCAGCAGTGCACACACAGCATTGCCTCATTGGACTGTTGGTCCAGGACCTAAGAATTCACTTCATTTTTCCTAGGATCTGTAAAGCAGAGAGCAGCTTTTACCTTATAGTTTGTTCAAGGAATAGTTTTGTTCCATTCCTTTTTAGGGGCAGAGGAGAAAATTCTAGAAGATTTCCGAAAAACCCACAGCCCTGATGCCCCGGACTTTCAGCTGCAGGCCATGATTCAGGCAGCAGGGAAGCTGGTACTGATTGATAAACTGCTCCCTAAGCTGATTGCAGGTGGCCACAAAGTACTCATCTTCTCCCAGATGGTGCGCTGTCTCGATATCCTGGAAGATTATCTCATCCAGAGAAGGTGAGACTTATTCAAAGCTGTACCTCAGATGCTAAGGGCAGTTCCCTTTCTTTGATACCTTTTTGATTTACTGAAAAATTATGCTTTAACAACAACAAAGCATTCCAAAATGGAGGAAAGGAATCTCCTCTTAAAGAATGGCTAACATTCAGAGTTAAATCTTATGGCCAGATATACCCAAGTTTAATTATCTGGAGTGAATTTCATTGCTTAAAAAAAAATTCTGTGTGTTTATTTATATTCGCTTTAGTTGGAAAAAACAATTCAAATAGCATTAAAGAAGGATAAGAAAATAATGTATTTACTTTTTTCTTTTGCATAATAATTATGAGAGAAATACATCCTGGAAAGCATCACTATATTAAATGTCGAAAAGAGCATAATCTGACAACTTGCAGAAAAAGAATTTGGGGATATTTTATGTCCTTTCTCAGCAAACCTTCTAAGGTTTTATGATACACTGGCCATGGCATCCCAGTTTATTTTCTTGTTCATACTCCTCTAATTCCTTGAACCTAAATTCCATTGCTCATGCAGGTAAAAAGCCTGTGGTGTTATGTGGGTTATTTGGATTCTGTGTGGGTACTACATTTGTTAAATAGTACACTGTACCTTACATGTGCAGTCATTGGGATACATTAATGATCTGAAGATAATAAATGAGTTTTTAAAAAATCACTCAGTGATAAAGACTTTTCAAGATCATAGAAACCATTAGCCTTAGGCATTGCTAATTTTAAAGGAAATCTTTGTTTTCATATAGTAAAATCATAGCAAATCTCTGTTTTAACTATTCTTATCCTTGAAGATTCTGTTTGCCAATATAACATGTAATTTCTAAAAAGAGTATTAAAGGAAATGACAGATTTAACTATGGGATATGCTGACATTTAATGTTACATAAATGATTCTCCAAAATTGGTTTAGACAGTAGAAGAATTTCTCAGAGCCCTATAGTGGAGATTTTTATGTGAAGAATTCCTGAGACTTGTATTATTTTTCTATTTGAGAAAGCTATAATGAATAATCAAAACTAGTAAAGCAGCTTGATATTTTATGAATTCACTAGATTAGGAACCCATTGTTAGAAGACTTGCTTCTTATAAATATGTTATCGTCCTCTTCAAAATATATACAACTTCGAGTTTGCAGGTTTTTTTAAAGAACCCACCACAATAAGTAACAGTGAAATAACAGAGTTTTGCTACAGACAAATGTCTTTGTTTAGCTTCTTTTAATGCTGTTTTTCCTTATTTATTCCACATTTTGTTTCCAAATTGCTTAAATATTATAGTTTCTCTTGAATATGGACACACCTGCCCAAAGCCTGCATTCATAGTTGAGTGTTTATCTTTTTAGGCTTTTATCCTTTGTGCATAGATGTATTTAATTTTTTTGTTTATTTGTTTGAATTGGACCATATTCTACATTCTATTTTGTAACTCACATTTTTATTTAATGTTACGAATTTTTTTCTTTACTTCTCTACAACATAATTTTGATGATCTGCATGACAGTCTGTCCTAAAGTTTGTTTCCAGTTTTGCAGCATTATAAGGTCCTCTGAATATCCTTTTATATTCATTCATTGTGAATGTTTCCACTTACTTCCTTAGGATAGATTTTGACACAAATTTTTTTTTTTAAGATTGTCCCTGAGCTAACATCTGTGCCAGTCTTCCTCTATTTTGTGTGTGGGATGCTGCCACAGCCTGGCTTGATGAGCAGTGTGTAGGTCCACACCCCAGATCCAAACCCACAAACCCTGGGCCGCTGAAGCAGAGCACGGGAACATAACCACTACATCACTGGGCTGGCCCCCTTGATACATGTTTTTTGAAATATTTGACACATGTTTCCAAAACACCTTCTAGAAAGATATTTTTACTTATATGCCCTTCAACAGTACATGAGAATGCTTTTTTCCCCATACTCTGAACAATACTATTTTTGCCTCTTAATATTTCCTAATTCAATAAGTCAAAATTATGGTCTGTTGTTTTAATTTGCATTTCTGATTATTAATGACCATGAGTATTTTTTCATATATTAGCTGTATATAGTTCCTTTTTTGTGAATTGCTTATTCGTGTTCTTTCTCCATTTTCTGTTGCTCTTTGCCTTTTGGTTTGTTAATTGATAAGAATTGTTTTGAATATGGTGAAGTATTTGAATACAGTGCAAATACTTCCCCAGTGTTTTTGACTTTTCGTTTATAGGTATGGGTTTTTGTTTATTTTGGGGAGTTTTAAGTTTTTTAATAGTCAAATACATGAGTCTTAAAACAGTTTTAAGTAAACTTAAATGCTTATTATGCTTAAATTTAAGCTTAAATTAGTGTGCTTAAAAAGTCTTCCCCACCCCCCAACCATGCAATCATATAAATATTCTGAAGTATTTTCATTCTTTTATGGTTTCTTCACCCCAACTGCATCCAGCAGGGCTCTTCTGGCTATAATATCATCATTATTTTCTGTTTTTAATTTAGTTTTTATTTTCATCAGAGTTATACATGCACATAATTAAAGAGCCAAATTATTCTGTTATACTTATGAAAAATTGCATTTCCTAATTCACCCCCCACGCATATTTCCCACCCCCCAAAAAAATTACTTTAAACTCCTTATGCTATTTCTTTTGACATTTATAGCTATGTCTAAATAATGTTAGTAGTTGTAATTTCTTGATTTTTTTCCAGTTCTAGTTATTATTTGTCCTCACTATGGAAGATGAGCATTTATCTTCTTTCACTTGCCCTCGTAGTCACCACATATGCAACTTGCTGTCCTCTCATTTTCCCAACATGCCGTGTAATCCTTAGGCTAAATTAGCAGTCAGTGTTTCTTATGATTTCTGTAAATGCTAAGTTACAGTGCAGCCGTGTAGTGTGCTGTTTAGTATTTCGTACTTGCACAATTTTTTTCCCTGAAGCTAAAAATTATCTATTTATTTGATTCTTATTTTTCTATGTACATATTACAATTCAGCTCCAAAATTTGCCCTGGTTGTTTAAATCTCCTCTTGTTGTGTTCAAGCGCATCAGTTTCATCTTCTCAGAGCCAGCTCTTCTGGGGTCTTCTGTCCTGCTCCTCTCTGGCCATTTGTTCTTCCTGCCTAGTACACAGTTGTCGTCTGTGATCTCTCTTCCTTCATCACGCTGACAAGTTTCTTTCCTTCCCTCTTGAATCAAATCTCCTTGTTGGTGGATCCCATGTACTTCTGGGAGCTTCTGACAAAGGGTGAATGATAACGTGAATTGTGAGACTTTGTTTGAAATATTTTTAGTCTCCTCTCATTCTTGAGTAATAGTTTGGCTGGGTTTGAGATTCTAGGTTAGAAATTACTTTCCCACAGAATTTTGAAGGTGTTAGTCCATTGTCTTCTAGCTTCCAGGATAACTGTTGAGAAATTCAAAGCCCTTCTGATTCCTGGTCTGTATTTGTGACCTGTTTTTTCTGTTTAGAAGCTTTGATAGATCCTCTTTGTCCCAGGGCTGTGAAATTTTATAGTGAAGTGTTTTCTTTGTGGGATCCATTGAACTGGATACTAAGTAGGTCGTTCCCATCTGAAATCTAATCTCCTTCAGTTCTAGGTAGTTTTTTGTATTTGTCTTTCGTTATTTATTTTTGTTTTGTTTTCTCTTTGTAGAAATGTTATTTGTGTGTCACACCTTCGGAACTGATCGCCTAATTTTCTCTTTTCTCTACTTTCCGTCTGTTTCTATTTTGCTCTACCTTCTGGTAGAAATCCTGTATCTTCCAGCTTTAACCCCAAGTTTTCATTGTATGCTTATATGTTTAATTTTATAGAACATTTTTATCTCTAAACGTTCAATTTTTATAGAATTCACCCAGTTATTTCACAGGTGCAGTGTCTTGTCTTTCTGAGATTAATCATTGTAGACTTTTACAAATCTTCTCACAGTGTCTGTTTTCTCCAAGTCAGATTTTTTTCTTTTTGTTTGTATATATCTCTATCTTTCATATTAGGATTCTGGGTAGGTTTTTTTTTTCTTTCAGCACTTTAAAGTGTTACTGCACTGTGTTCTGGCCCCATGGTTTCTAATGAGAAGTCTGCAGTCATTTAAGTCGCTGTTCCCCTGTATGTAATGTGTTGTTTACTCTGTCTGCTAAGATTTTCTTTTAATTTTTGATTTTCAGCTGTTTTACTGTGACATGTGGAATTCATCCTGTGAAGAGTTGACTGAGCTTCTTAAATTTGTTAAGTGTATATCTTTCATCAGCTTTTGGTCAATATTTCTTTGATTTCTTTTTTTCTTTTGCCCCATTCTCGTGTTTCCTTGTGAGAGTCCAATTACCTAGACGTTTGATCTTTTGTTATTGCCTCACAAGTCCATAGCCTCTGCCCTTTACTGTTTCTCTCTCTTCTTTTGTTTTGATTTTTCTGTCTTCAGGTTCTCTGACTCTTTTCTCTGTCATTTCTGTCATGCTTATTATGCTCATCCAATGCTTACTTTATTTTAGAGATTGTATTTTAGTCTTAAGATTTCCATTTGATTGTTAGTTTCATGTTTCTGTGCTGTGATCCGATCTTTTCGTTCATTATGTACATTCCTTCACTTGCATAATTCTAATAGCTGTTTTAAAGTTCTTGTCTGATAATTATAACATTTTAGATTTGACATCAGTTGATTGTCTTTTCTCTTGAAAATGGGTCACGTTTTCCCTGTCTCTTCATAGCTTACATAATATTGATTTTCCCCTAGATATGGTGAATGTTTTGTTGTGGAGATTCAAGATTCTGTTATATTGCTGTGAAGATGTTAATGGTTTTTATTTGGAGGCAGTTAACTAGGTGAGACTCAAACTGCAAATTCTGTCCATGTCTCTGGTAGGCAGCAGCCCAGGCTGCTTGTAGTCTGCCCCAAGCACATGTGAGTCAGAGGTCAGCCAGGGACTTAGGGGAAGTTCATGCCCAGAGTTTGGATATCTCTGTCTCTCTACTTTCTAGAGATCCCTTCTTACCTGCTGGCACTCCTGCCAGAGGTTGCCCCAGACTCCTTCCCCTCGGGCCTCTGGTCAGAAAGACAGTCCCTTTTTATCAGATTCCTAGCTGCCCTGCATGTCTGCTGCCATAACTGTAGCTTTCCTTCTGGCCAAAACCACAAGTTTCTATTCCTCTCCAAAATATACCTGTTTTCCTTAACTCTCCAGTGCCCTCAGATAGGTTTTTTTGTTCATTTTGTTTTGGTTGTGTGTTGTGGTGGTTTTGTTCGAGGGTTGATGTGTTATGACCTTGCCCCTCCATACCAGAAGCAGAGCTTCTCTGTTTCAGATCACAGACTTTCCTCAGATGTCTGGTCTCAGGCTGTCAGATGGTGGGCACTGTTGAGCCTATTAGAAGCTCTGGGTATGTGGGCTAGGCTTGTTGACTCTGGACTTTACTCTCCATATATGAACACTATCCTTCTAGCTTGACCATTTTCATTGGGGAGCCTCCAATGTTAGTGATATTGGGTGTTTCTCTTCTTCTCTCCTGTCTAGAGGATGGGAATTTGATCGTACTGGGAGCTGATTGTAGGAAAGGGGTGGAAAGAAGTAGGGAGGTCTCAATATCTCTGTCTCTCTTCCCTTTTTTCAGTATAGTGCCTCTATCTTTAACTGTGATTGGTATCTCCTAGGGCAAAGACGGGTACAGATCATCTTTTTTACTCTCTCAAGGCTGGGGTGGGTAATCTGTAGGCTACCTAATACTTCAACAAATATTCAACCAATTTCCAGTTTTTAGACTCTGCATCCCTACTTTCAGGGGTACTAGGTGGCACCAGTGCCCGATTCCTTTGGATATTCTGCAGTATTGAATTAGGTTGTTTTTCACCTGTGATTCTGCCAATCAGATCCTACTTGGCCTACTTTCCAGCTTCCAGAATTTTGTTATGACTTCTCCTGTTCTGTTGGTGGGCTTATTTGGAGAAGGGTGTTATTATGCATTTATAAGAAATCCTTTTACTATTGTTTTACTGGAGGTTGGGGAGATAAAAGAATTAAATGTATGTAATAATTCATAATCTTTAACTGGATTTCTTTGATTTTTACATTTCAGTCTTCAATCCTTCTGTAATTTTGGTAAATGGCATACAATGGGGGTCTAATTTAATTTATTTCCATGTATGTCTGATTTTCTAGTTTATTAAATAATCCATCTTTTCCCCCATTCATATAAAACACTTTCCATAAAATATACTGAGGTATATATGCTGGGTGTGTGTCTAACCTTTCTATTCTTTTGGTCAATATTTCTATTCCTTTGCTCATATATTATTGTAGATGAACTTCAGAATTCTTCAGAATTATTCTTTTTTAATCTATCCTTACTACTCTAGTCCCTCACTACCAAAAAAATTATATGTACATATATATGTACATTTACGTATGTATATTTCTGTATATATACATATATCCATTTGTTGGGATTTTAATTGGTTTTTACACATTTAGTAGGGTCTGATTGAGATCTTTGCAAAATTGAAAAACATGATATTCTCTGTGCTTATTCAGGTCTTTTATGTACACTCTTGATTCGATAAATATGTACGAAGTGTGTGCTTTGTGCTAGAATCTCTGTAGGTGTTGGGGACATAGTGAACAAACCAACCTGGCCCCTAGTGTCATGTTGCCAAGTCCTGCGTATTTCTTATTGAGTTTAATCCTAAGTATTTTATATGTTTATGGCTATTATGAATGGGAGATTTTTCGCTCTTTATGTTTTCTAGCTGATTATTCCTGGGAGACAAAAAAAGTTGTTCATTTGCCTTCAGGCCTTCTGAGGTCAACATTTTCTGTTGAGCCAAAAACGAGTAACTCCACCACTCCCTCCCTAAACAGAGCACACAGAGGTTTTCCAGAGTGCCTCCTGCTTCTCATTGATGTTTGACAGTACTCAGAATTACAGTTTGATGAGCCACGTCAACTCTAGGGATTTTGTTCAAAATATAGTTGATGCAGAGGGTTAATTGCTACACTGATGTTTGGTGCGGAAAATTTTATGATGTCTGATTTCTTCATTCAGACTTGCTAGCTCTCACGATCTTCTTTTTTCTTGAGCCCCATTGCCACTACAGCTGTGAGTTTGTTTTTGTTCCTGTTTAATTTCATGCCATACTCTCATACAGGGGCGAGGCCTAGCCAGAGGATCTGGCTCAGAAGTGAGGGGGGTGAGGAACAATTTAAAAGTACTAAATAATTGGATGGATTTTTATTGTAGTTTTGTGTTCTTCAAGAGCACCCCCTCAGAACAAGTGATAGAAATGAGAAGTAATGTTTCAATCATCCTGCACAATTTCTAAAATTGTTATATCTGGAAAAACACTATCTCATTTTATGGGAATTTTTTCCCTAGGTGATGGCCGAGTTGTATCATCACTATTTACTGATTTCTCCTCCTCCTCAAGGCTGTGCTCATTCCCTGCCTCGCTCAGATCCATAGGCATCTAGCTCCTCTCTGATAGCGAGGGTGTCTTGTCAAAGAAGCTTGAGTCCTCCATGCCTGCAGCGTTAGTCGTTCACATGTGATGGTGGAGGTGGTGGCAGCTATTGTTTAATTGAATCTCAACCCTGTCTTCTGACGCCAAATCCTGTGCTTTTTTCCATTGCATCACATAGTTGGCCAAACTTCTGTGAGTAACCCAGTACAGATTCTTGGTGCATTGAGTTATCAAAATCATTTTGATACCTATAGTTTCTTCTTTCACTTTCTACTAGAGTTACAAATTTCCTAAATTTACCAGTGTCTCTTATTTATCTTTAATTTTCTCTTTTAAGTTTTTAGGGAAATCTTTTTATCCTACTGCATTGAAATGTTGGGTACAATATGAAGGCCATACAACAAACTGGTTAAGAATATGGACTTAGAGTCAAATGGATCTTAGTGCGATTCACCTGCTAGGTGATTGAGCAGGTTATTTTGCTTGTGTGGTGTTGTTTTTGTTTTTCTTTTTGAAGTTTCCTTAAGTGTAAAATGGGGATGATAATAATAAAACAACCTCATAGGATTATTGTGGGAAGTAAATGTGATGATGCATATATAGCATGTATCACAGTACCTGGCACGGAGCTTGACACTTAAGAGCTTGCTGCTAATATTACTGATGTGGCTGTTAGTGATAATAATGATAATGACATCTAATTGCTTCATGGTTTTATAGAATTATAACCCTTAGCTTTTATCTTTTTAAAGATTTTATTTTTTTCCTTTTTCTCCCCAAAGCCCCCCAGTACACAGTTGTATATTCTTCGTTGTGGGTCCTTCTAGTTGTGGCATGTGGGACGCTGCCTCAGCCTGGTTTGATGAGCTGTGCCATGTCCGCGCCCAGGATTCGAACCAACGAAACATTGGGCCACCTGCAGCGGAGCGCGCGAACTTAACCACTCGGCCACGGGGCCAGCCCCAGCTTTTATCTTATGATACAAGATTTTCTTAGTCTCCCTTCATGACAATCCTGTCACCACCACCCATTTATTTGCTATTCTAGTCCCATATATTATTCTTAAGTTTATTACATTTAAAAAGAAGAGGAAAGGAGAAATACACACCTGTAATTCTGGGTACGGATGCATTGTAGCTTTGTAAAAGGAAGATAGTATTTTCGGAATTGGTTCTTTGCTTTGTATGTGTCCCTTATGAGTCTGAGTTGGTCTGGTTCCTCTACATGCATTTCCTTGGATGGTTTCTTTATATGGCTATTCATTTTCCTCAAGAAAGTCAGGATTATGTGGCCAAACTTAGTTTTCTAGAGCCATCCACACACACAGTCATCTAACCCAAGTGTCTATCCTTATTCTCTTGCCAGTTATTTATCTGAATTTTTAGAGATGATTTCCCAAATTATGGGCTCTACTGATGAGCTTTTTGTCAAGATTTATGTTCTTGGCTGTTGTTAGTTCTAGAATGACTTGGTCCTTTTCTCACAAGGTTCCTATTATTACTTCTGCTTTACCAATGAGTTCTTGTTTGTTGGTCAAAATTGGGCCCAGGGTAACATGTGTTTGTTAATTCATTCATTGTGAGAGGGTAAATACGAGAAGAATAAGACTCTCAGCAGCTGTCCAGATTGCTACTCTATTTTACTTCTGTGTTAATTCCATGATTTCCATCATAAAGGTGCCCTCTTGTTTTCTACTGGATGGACAGATAGTAACATGCTCCCATTGCAGTCTCATTTCTTATTCTCTTTCCTTTTACCCTCTCCTCCACCATGCTTTCTACCTTTATTTCTTAAATTTCCACACAGGTCTATGCCTTCTTAATGATATTCAGTTTTACTTCCTCACTTTATTTTCCTTTAAAAATTCTTCAGTTTTTTTTCTCACTCCCCCATCCCCCTGACACAGCTCACAAAGGTTTCCTGTGATTTATCCTCCTTGCTGGGCAATGTACTGCCTAGAAGACCTTGGTTTCAGCTGTGAACTTGAAGTTTTTGCTGTGCCCTTTAAAGCTTTGGGGAACTGTCAGGCTAGACGTGACCGACCCAGACACAAAAGGACTGCCTGTCAGTGTAGTCTTCTTCCCATTTGCCGTTTACCCAAAGGCAGCTCGAGACTGATCGAATTCTGATTCCTTGCTATGAACACCACTGAAAGTAGATGGTTGAGGCTTTTATTTGCTTTGCCTGGTCTTATGATTAGATTCAGTGCAAATAAAACCTGGGAACTACTTGAGCATGAGTCGCTTGGGCAGTGGGGACTGATATTTTATGTTTACAGTTCTTCTAGTCCTCCTTAGTTTGTGGCTGGTTTTTTGTTTTGGTGTGGTTTCTGTTTTGAGAGGGGGGACATTGTGCAATGCAGTTTTAGGTGTCTGCCCTGCTGTATGTGTAGAGGGTGAGATTCCTTCTAGACTACTGACATTTGGTCCAAATTTAGAAGTGAGGGACTTAAGGCCATCGGTCAGCAGCTTCCTGCATTGTTTGCTGTTCTCCATTGAAGTCATGATTAACGCCTGGGCTTTCGTTCGTTTGGGTCCCCTCAGATACACCTATGAGCGAATTGATGGGCGAGTACGGGGAAACCTGCGCCAGGCAGCCATCGACCGGTTCTGTAAGCCAGACTCAGACCGCTTTGTCTTTCTTCTGTGCACCAGAGCGGGAGGCCTGGGGATCAATCTCACAGCTGCTGATACCTGCATCATATTTGATTCAGACTGGAACCCACAAAATGACTTGCAGGTAACCATTAGGATGATTGCTGTTTGCCTTAGCTGCCCCTGAACCCAAGAACATCATGACAGGGCCTGGCTTGGCTATAGAGTGTCTGCCATGCTCCATGCTGTGGTGTCAGCCAGATGGCAGGCTTAGGGCCTCAGGCAGGGGGTGCAACTGAATGAAAAGTAAATGTCGACCTTTTCCACTAATCAGAAAGTAATTCTTTCCTTTTGCTTTAAATCAAATAGTATTTCACAGTAGGATAGAACTACTATTTATTATTATTGTTATCAGACATAAAGATATTAAGCTTGACTAGTTCTCTAATTTTTGATGTATAGGTTAATTCTGGCATTTTCGCTGGTTTGTTTGTTAGATGATCATATGTCATATACAGTAAATGAGACAGAGTGTGGGAAAGTTCCATGGCGTAGCAGGGTGACTGGTTCATTTGCTCTGCACTTAACGCAGCATATTAGAGTTCGTATGTGCCCAGTTAAGTGCATTTGCAGACTACATTTTCTGGTTTTAACCAAACTCAATAATGGTGATTTTAAAGGATTATTGCAAAGATTGGAGTTAATACATTTGAAAAAGCAAGCATAAACAAAGAAGACAATGGCACAGCTAACACTTCTGGTTCAGAGCGCTTCATCAACTCTGTTTGAAAGTAAAAACAGTGACATTCTGACCAGATTGGACAATAAGTCAGCCAGAAAGATTCTGACTTATGAGAAGACTAGAATACAGATTTACATCTTATCATTAACAATGAACTTTAACCTAAGTATATTTTGTATCTTGGGACATTTACTAATACTCAGAATGTGAATGTGTGGTGAGGAGGGTAGTGGGTGCCCCAAAACCTTTTTCATGATACAGGTGATTGATAAAGAAGTTTGGAGGCTGCTGTTTCACAAAACTGAAGAGCCGCCCGAGGGAATACCGCAAGGGAAAGGAGCTAAGCTGATGGGTCTCTGGGCTTCCTCTCTACCCACCACTTCACACAGTCATTCTGCTTTGGTTTTTTCATTAATGAGTTTCCAAATAACATTTTATTTGACGAAAGCAGTCTACTAGTTGAAAAACCAATTCATTACATGATTAAATTGGTGATAGTTGGCTAAAACTCAGGAAAAAAAATCATTGTAAAACGAATTGTGTGGTACTAGGTTCAAATCCCACTTGAAAGAAAATCAGTACATGTGACCAACTCACCATCAGGCCTTTCTACTGGTGATGGGATATTTGGGTCAAAGATGAGTTGCTAGATATAATGAATAACCAGTTTTTAAATGAGTTAACATATTCAACACCAAAATAATAATAATAAGCAAAAACTAATGTTTGATCAGGTCACTAGTAAGAACCTAATTAGGATAGTGATACAGATCAAGGAGTGGGAAACTATTGCCTGTGGCCTATCTGCCTGTTTCTTAAATAGTTTTGTTGGAATACAGCCACAGCCATTCGTATACGTATTATTTGTGTTTGCTTTCATGTTACGATGGCAGAGTATTGCAACAGAAACCTCATAGCCCATAACATCTAAATATTTACTATTATAGAAGAAGCTTGCCGAACCTGATACAGATGATTTCTTAAGTCCTCGACAGCTGTAAAGTTCTCTGCTCCTTTGCACTACCCACCTGACTGTGAGGCTTGGTACCTGGGGGAATGATGGTACAAGAAACCAAAATTGAGTGACCGTTTTGAGGCCATGTTAGCTGGGCCTGCCTGAAGGAATTACCAGGAGGAAAATTGAAAGCATAGGGCTAGCATGGACAGAGGCAAGGATTTTAGAATCACGGTGCTTCACCTAGTGAAATCTAGACATTGAATAGGTACAACGCGAAGAAAAGGAAAGAGCAAGAATGAGAAGGCTCAAGCTTGATGGAGAAGGTGAAGTCATCTGAGGTGATCAATTCGTCTGTGTAGCAGCCAGAGGGGGTGGGTGGGGCTGTCCTGAATTAGGGTCAGAGGAGAAGGCAGAAGCTTTGGAAAAGCTGAGTTTTTTCATTTGTTTGTTTCCTTTTTTGCCGGGAAAGATTCACCCTGGGCTAACATCTGTTGCCAATCCTCCTTTTTTTTCTCCCCAAAGCTCCAGTACATAGTTGTAAGTCCTTCTAGTTCCTCTACGTGAGCTGCCGCCACCGCATGGTGACTGACAGACGAGTGGTGTGGTTTCGAGCCCAGCCACCAAAGCAGAGCATGCCGAATTTTAACCCCTAGGCCATTGGGGCTGGCTCAAGGAAAAGCTGTTTTTAATGTCCGCTGCTGGGGAACTGGCAAGAGATGAATAACGGAACATCAGTGGAGTGCAGACTAAAACTGGATAGTGTAAGGTCTTTCAGTAGGAACTTTCGCTAATGCTGAACCTGAATGAAGAGACAAAGACCACCAGTACTATGGGCAATCCAGGGTGAGAACTTGTACTGAGAATGTAGCAAATGATAAATGGGTGGGGCTTCAGTGATAATGGCAGCCCCAGGTCCAAGTTAGAATTCCTCAACTCATGGTCTTCCAGACTGGCTACTGCTGCTCTTTCTAGATCTACCAGTTTCTGCTTTTTTGGTTATTTTTATTTAAAGTTTTGTAACTTAGGAGGAACTGTCCTTTATTTTTGAGGTATCTGACCAGAATGGGTAGAAATGAAAGGATTGAGTAGAGTAATTTTAGGGCAGGGAATCAGATCAGTGGTTATTGGGGAGTGGGATTGGTGGGCTGTAGGGAAGATATGGTAGAAAAAGGAACGTCTGAGTTCTGAATTGTCCACAGAGATGGAGCAAGGTTCTGTGCTTACTTGGCCTAGGGAGGCAGGCCCAAGAGCTGGAGACTACCCACAGAACAATGCACACTCAACACACACCCTCTCCCTGTCGTTTGCCTTTGTGTCCACGTTCTATAAATATGATGTAGAGGAGAGAGTCTGGAGACTGGGACTCTGAGATCATCATTTTGGTCACAGGACTGCAGCTAAATCAGCTGTGAAAATCAGTGAAATGTGTTCCTAACTCTACAGAGTAGAAAATGTAACCAGATTGTTCCCCAGTACGGTCCTTGCTAGTTAGGTCATGTTAACTTACACATAGTCATTCACATACATATACATACCCACATATTTTTTGTAAATGAGTGAAAGCTTTCCTTTAGCTGTAGTTATTTAACGTTATTGAAGAGCCACAATTCCTTTTATGATAGAAGATGGTCGTATCTCCTTTGGAAGATGGGCTTGGCATAGAACATTTGTCTGTGAGTGGATTGAGGCGCATACTGCCTGATGTAAATGTCAGGGCAATGGAAAAGAAAGTCCCATTATGAACAGGTTCTTAACCCCATACCCTAGTGGAATTTTACCATTGCTCCAGAGGTCAGAGTTCACTTGATAGAAAATGTGAGTGTTCACTCTGGTCTCAAACAGCCTGGAAAGCTCTGGGGCAGTCCATGGCTATCCCCAGCCAGGACAGCAGTGACAGTGCCAGGACACTGTTTCTTGACTGATTCTAGGCAGACCCCCTCAGAGCCTTGAAGGTGAAGCCAACGTGATTGGTGGATGCTGGGCACAGCTAAAGTAGGTCTGAGTCCCTGAGGCAGGCCTACAGACAAACCAGCTTCCACAGCTGAAGGATGGAGCTCCATTCTCTGAAAAGTCAGCTGAAAATCAGAGAGTGGTATTACCTTTTCTGGTGCATTTTTGTTATTATTATTAAAAGTTCATTCATTCAGCCCTCTCTTTTGATCATTTTACTAGGGTTTTCTGTGCTTTGGGGATAGAATTAGAGGCTCGGGACTTGCTAGAGAGATATATGTATTTAAATCTAGGTCTTCGTAACATGGCATTGAATGTCATATGCTGTTTCCTTTGGTCTTGTTAGAGTCTGAGTAGTTCAGTAAATTATATCCTTCTCCCATACCTAGATCTGAACCAATTAAGAAGTAGACACAGGAGTGCAATGGAGGATCAAAACATCAGCTTTAATCAGTTGTGAAGGTGGGTCAGATGATACAGCTTGACCTGTGGCCAGAATTAGGATTCCTAAAACTCCTGCACATGGGCACACCCTCATCCCAAGATTAACCTTACCCATCCAGAGCGGCTGGCAGTCGTCCTCAGAGCAGAGGCTGCCCTGTTATGTCTGCCAGTGACAGAGAAGGCTCTCTGCTCATCCTCAGCTCAGATGAGGGGGTGGGGTGAGTCTGCAGGAGCTTAGACCATGTCTCGTATTTCACCGATCAGGTCAGTCTCTCCTTTGGAATAAAGAGAGGAAGGAGGATGGAGAGAGACAGAGAGACAGACTCTCTTGTGTTACTTCCTTGGAGTAGATATTTCCTTCTAGAAATATGTGGATAGGGAACTAGGACTCCTGCTGTAGTGTCTGTTCTGTCAGCCTAGCAGTACTTTCTCCTTCCCAAATCCTCCTCCTCCCCCTTTCCAGAAAAGTAAAGGCACAAGTTCGTTAAGATCCAGGATAGGAAATGAGCACTACATAGGGATAACAAGAGACTGGAGTTAGTACTGAAGGACCTCCATAATATTTTCATTTTATTTGGTCTGTCAGAGGTAAACCAGTTTTAAGTTCCTTTAACAGTGAGGTCTAACACAAAGACGTCAGGTAAATGCCACATACTTCATCAAACCTCGAATATGTCTGTGTTAGCATCAATGCATGTGAAAAAATCAAGAGTGTAAATTCACCTTTTCTCACCTTCATTCAGGAGGCTCACCTGTGATTCAGTCCTGGTTCGTCACCTGCAGCGGGTTTTGTCTAGGTTTTCTGTAATACCTGTAACACCTGAGGTTAAAAAATGGCAAAGGGTGGTGACAGTAGCCTGAGAAGGAAAAAAAGCAGTGAGAAATTTGTTTCTTTTCTTCTCATTTGGAGGAAGCTGGCTCTGCTGGTTCTGAGGGCAGAGACGGGCCTGTTGGGAACAGCAAGCAGGGTACCATGCCTCCCCTCACAGAGGCCACAGGCACCTTGCTCTTTTTTTTTTTTTTTTTTAAGATTTTTTTTTATTTTTTCCCTTTTTCTCCCCAAAGCCCCCCGGTACATAGTTGTGTATTCTTCGTTGTGGGTTCCTCTAGTTGTGGCATGTGGGACGCTGCCTCAGCGTGGTCTGACGAGCAGTGCCATGTCCGCGCCCAGGATTCGAACCGACGAAACACTGGGCCACCTGCAGCGGAGCGCGCGAACTTAACCACTCAGCCACGGGGCCAGCCCCGGCACCTTGCTCTTTTGTTGCTCCATGACATCTCTCATTCTTCTCTGGGAGCTTTTTGCTTTTTGAGGCGAGAGTTCCTTAGGGTTGAACAGGGTTCAGAGTAACAGTGGTGGGACTGCACAGTTCTCTCTTCCTGTTGATGAGGTCCCTGAAGGGAGATTCGGAAAGCCTGCGAACAGGTGTACTGGCAGAGAGCACAGCCATAGGGTAATGCAGCTGCTGCATGCCCACGGGATTTTGGAAGGGAGGAGGGAATCCAGCCTGAGGAGCCAGAGCCCCTTCCATGATCACTGGGAAACAGGACTCCAAGGGCCTGACACACTGCTCCAAGAAAGGAGAGGTGCTGGTCCTCTTTGCCACTTCCTCTGCTGCCACCGTATTACTGGCTCCACCTTTTTGTTGACAGTAGGTATGCCTGGAGCTTGAAGGACTAGACTCTATTAAATTTACTTTTCTTTGCTAGAAGAAAATAAGAATTTGTGAATGCTCTGTTACATAATCCAGTCATGCAGTATGTATTTGTTGAACAAATACAGGGTGTGCTGGGCACTATTTAAAGTGTTAGAAACACAGCAGTGAACAAGACCAATAGTTTGTGCACTCATGGATCTTTCATTTTAGTGGTATAGGGAGACAATAAACAAGGAAAAATAAATGAAATAGTTATAGATAGTAGGACTTATTGCAAAGAAATAAAATAGAATATGAATGATGGGGATTGGGTGCCATGATTGAGAGAATGGTCTAGGAAGGCTTCTTTAAGAAGTTGACCTCCGAGCAGAGACTTAAAGGAGGGGAAGGATCTTAAATTAATGAGATCAGAAAGAAGAATGTTCCAGACAGAGGAAACAAAAAGTGTGAGCACGCAGATTGGGAATGAGCAGAGGTGGCACGCCTGAAGAGGTGGGACGGGCACTTACTGTACAGCACAGCCCAAGTAAAGTGAGCCCAGGTTCTTCTGAGTGCTTTCGCACCTCTCTTTTCAATGTCCTCTCTTTTTTCACTCCCTGCTCATTTTTTTATGCTGCCCAAAAATGCCTTTTTCCCTGCTGTCAACTCCTCTCCTTCCTGTTCTCAGCCAGCTCTTGACTGACTTTGGAAATATTTATTGAGCCCTAGGCTCTGGAGAAACAAAAGTACCCCAAGACTGGTTTGGGTGATAAACTGAATCACACAGTAGAAGTAGAGTGTAGTGGGCAGATATTTGTGCACTTTCCCAAAGGCATTTACATTTTGAGAGGGGATGATACCTTAACCCCAAGGAATAGATCTGGAACTGGAAATTTCAGATGCTAGACGTAGGCCTGCAGAGGAGATGGTTGAGGGAGGGAAGATTCCCGTTGCTCCCTGGTTCATACTGCATAGATAGCCCCTGATTCCTCTTCTGCATGAGTAGGCGGCCTGCAGATGCAGATTTTTAGAGTGCCAGGAGAAATGTAAAGATGCTGAGCTTGAAATAAAACTTGTGCATAGAAAATGGGCTGGGAGACTATACCAGCATGCTAAAAGTTGTTGGGTTCAGATGAGACTAGATAATTTTTTTAACCTCTCTGATTATGTAGATTTTCATTTGAGGAACAAATAGTATTTCAAAGTATTAAAATATGCTTTTTAAATGTAATAGAGCTAATGATTTGGAAAACTAGTATAAGAGTCAAGAGAGGAATCAACATTATGCTTGGATTCTTTGTACCAACTGTTTAATTTTCACATGATTGTAAAGATGTGATAAAAAGTTTTGCCAAGTTCTGGACTTGAAAGTGACAATAGTAAATTCAGCACTGGAATCAATTTGAAATCTGTCACTGTTTGGACAACTGAGCCACTGCCCCTTTCTTCCCATTGTAGTAGTCACTGGGATCTGTACCTGTTGTGTTTTGTTTTGTTCTTTTCCTGAATGTCGCTACTTGTTTCCCTTAGGCCTTTGTTCACCTCAAATGTATTAAAAAGTGATAAACAACTATAAGCCTGCATATCCAACAGGAGAGCATTAGAGCTCTATAATTTTCCCTTGGTGGGGGCGTCACCATGCCCCCTACTTGTAGCCTACCCCAAAGGTTCTGTATTTATCCCTTTGCTGATGTATCTTTTTTGAGCTTCATCTCAGTTGCTGCCCTAGTTCTGAACGTTTCTTACCCTACCATGTTTTTGTATGTGTGAGTTCTGATTAGGAAAATAAGGAATGTATAATTAACTATTCGAGATTTGACTGTAAAATGACAAGTCTCTTAAATGTGGCAGAACTCATCCTGTTATCTTTCAGGTAAGTCATCTTGGGAGAGCATATGTTTATCTCCTGGTAACATTTAGCTGCTTGTGACAGTGGCGCCCCTCCAAACAGAGGTTTGTTTTTCTCAATTAACAGAAGTCCAGTGATGGGTAGTCCAGGACCAGTGAGGTGGCTTCACAATTTTGTCAGAGTCCCAGGTTCCTCTCTTTCTGCTCCACCATCCTCCTCTGTGAGTGTGGTGTACATCCCCTTGGTTCTAAGATGGATGCTTCAGACCCCAGGCGGGAAAAATAAGGAAGGAAGGCATGATGCTTTTTTCAGGAAAGCAGAACTTTCCTAGCTATCCCTAATAGACTTCTGCTTCAGCTCATTATCCAGAGCTGCATTACCTCGCCAACCCTGGGAGGCTGAAAATGGTTTCAGTAGAACACGTTGCTTCCATATACAAGAATCAGGGTTCTGATAGTGAGGAAGAAAGGAAAAGTGGACAATAAGGTGATTGGAAGGGTCTGCAGCATTCCTCTCTTAGGCCTTTGCTCAGAACATTTCTTACACTCCCTCTTGTAATTTACATTCAACACCAGATGAGCCAGAAAAAGAAAATCATTGTCAGTACTTACGGCCGTATATTATTACTGCTTTATAGGTTTCATAAACCATACTGCTTACCTTGAGCACTTCCTTTATTTACCAGAGTTACCCATCAAATCTTCTCCTAATAATGAAGATTTACTACCACTAAAGATACAAAAAGAAGGTATGGCAACTAATTCTAATAGCCAAAGACTGAATACCTTAGGTGTCCAGGAATAGAAGACTGATTGACTAAGCCGTTGTATATTTAGCTTTGGTAAAAGAATGAGGAATATCTCTACATACTGCTATGGAGTCATCTCTTGTATATATTATTGGCTGAAAAAAAATAAGGCGGAAAAAGAATGTACAGTCATGCATCGCATACAACAGAGAAATGCGTTGTTAGGAGATTTCATTATTGTGTGAACATCGTACAGTGTACTTACACAAACCTAGATGGTGTAGCCTGCTGCACACCTAGGCTGTATGGTACTAATCTTACGGGACCACCATCATGTATGCAGTCCATCATTGATTGAAATGTCATTGTGCAGCATATGACTGTGTACTATGCTAACATTTATCTAAAAAGGCTGTGTGTCTATCTGTCTGTCCCCTTCCCCCAGGAAGGATAAAACAAACAGATAACTTTATTTTTAAATGGTTACCTATAGAGAGAGAGAGGGAACAGGATGGATGTGACAGGGATAGAAGCTAGTTTTTCTGAATATGCCTTTGGAACCATCCTAAGTATTTTACAACATTATAAAACAAAATTAATTTTTAAAAACTTCTTATGCTGAAATCATTTTAAACTTAAAAACAGTTGCAAAAAGGTGCAGAGTTCTAGGACCCAGCTTCTCTTAATGTTAATATTTTATGTAATCATAGTATAATTATTGAAAGAATTATTAATTCTGTTTATTACAGAAAATTAACATTGATGCAATACTCTTATTTAATCTACAGACCTTATTCATATTCTTTCAGTTTCCTGTAAATGTCATTTTGCTAGTCCAGGATCCAATCCAGGATCCCACGTTAGAAGTCATACCTCCTTAGCCTCGTCAATCTGTGATGGCTCCTGTCTTTCCTTATGTTTCATGACCTTGGCACTTTGGAAGAGTACTAACCAGCTGTTTCGTAGAATGTCCCTTAATTTGTGTTTGCCTGATAGGTGTTTGCATTTTTGGCAAGAATATCATAGAAGTGATGTTATATCCTTCTCAGTGAATCATGTCAGGGGATGCATGACATCAATATATCTTATTACTTGTGATATTATCCTTGATTACTTGGTTGAGGTGGTGTCTGCCAGATTTCTCCACTGTAAAATAACTATGTTTACATTTAAAATTAATCAGTGTCTTGAGAGGAGATATTTTGAGACTTATCCTGTTTCTCATCGTACTTTGCCTATTAATTTTAACATCCGTCAATGGCTAATGCCTTCAATAGTTATTACCATGGTGTTTGGCTAATGGTAATTTTCTATTTGAGTCATTCGTTCTACATTTATTAACTGGAATTCTACTGTAAAGGACAGCTGTCCTTTGTCCCCCATTTATTTATTTATGTCAGTATGGACTCATTTTATTTTATTTTGTGGGTTGTATTTCATTACTCTCATTATTTATTTTGTTCAGATTTGGTCATTGGGAGGTCCTTAAAGTTGGCTTCTGTGTCCTTTTGACATACTTCCTTCAGCTTTTGAGCACTTCCTTACTTTCTGGCACCACAAGATGCTCAGGTTCATGTTGCTTTTTTCCTGCCACAGCCATGGAATTGACGGTTTCTCCAAAGATCCTTGGTTCCTTTTATTTGAGAATGGCATTTAGAAACCAAGATCTGGCTACTAAATATCTGGCTCATTGCTACTGGAGTGCTGTTACTTCTACACTCTCTGAGTGGACAAAGCTAGGAAATAGTGTACGTGTACTAACACAAGCACTCATAGGACACATCTGTATTCATTCCATCTATCCGTAGTGAGATTTCTGAGTCCATTGCTACACCACGGAATTCATTCTAGTCTCCCCTTCTTCCATATTTGTGACTCCTTTCTCTGGCAGAGAGAGCCTGAATCTCATTATCATCCACATGATACACACATCCAAATATATACACAATATATTTACTTATTTATTCAATCCCAGTCTACACATAAAGTAGTTCCAGAATTGCTAACCCATTTTCTGTGAAGAATAAATTTACCAGCATATAATATTTGTCTATAGTGTTTTTTGGTCACTAGTCTTACAATATATGATCAAAATACCATTTTGCAAAGTTACTTGGTTTAGGTTTTTTTCCTCCACCCTCTTTATTGTGGTTAAATTAATGAGGGGAAGATCAGTCCCTGAAATTCAAAGCAAAATGAAACAGTTTAATATAGCTATATATCAGGTGGACAGCATAACTCCAAGAGAGAAATTATTTCAAATATCTATATGTAGTATTTTTTACATTTTCATTTTGATATAATTTCAGTTTGCAACCCTGGTATACCCTTTATCCAGATTCACCAGTTGTTTACATTTTGCCCCGTTTACGTTATCGTTTTTGCCCTCTCTAACTCTCTGCCTCTGGGTACATACATAGACACGCACATGTGCATGCACATACACACACCATTTTTTGTGTGAACCATTGAGAGTAATTTGCCCTCTCAGTGCTTTAGTGTGTATCTCCTAAGTGCAAGGATGTTCTCTTGTATAACTGCAGTTCAGTTTTCAGAATCAGGAAATAAGAAAGAATACTGTCTCCAATCCACAGTTCATATTCAAGTTTTATCATTTCTTTCAACGTCCTTTATAGCTGTTATTCCCCCAGTCTAAGATCCAATCCAGGGGCACCTGTTACGTTGAGTTCTCATATCTCTTTAGTCTCCTGTAAATCTGGAAGAGTTCCTCGATCTTTCTTTTTCTTTGATGACCTTGATGTTTTTAAAGAGTACAGGCTAATTGTTTATAAATTGTCCCTCAATTTGTGTTTGTCTGTATTTCCTCAGTATTGGATTCAGATTTAGTAATACCACTGAAGTGATATGTCCTTCTTCACATAGCACATCAGGAGGAACACGATGTCTGTTTGTCTGATAATATTGACTTTGATACCTTAGTTAAGTGATATCTGCCAGATTTCTCCATTATAAAGTAGCTATTTTTCCCTTTGAAATTAATAAGTAATTTTGGAGAGAGACTTTGAGACTGTGAAAATACTTGTTCCTTATCAAAGTTTTCACCCACTGGTTTTAGTTTCCATTGATTATTTTTGTCTGAATCAGTTATCACTATGATGGTTGCAAAGTGATGAGTTTCTAACTCTGTCACTCCATATTTGTTAGTTATATTCTACTATAAGGAAGAGTTTTTCCTTTTCTCTCATTGATTTATGTATGTCAGTATGAACTCATGGGTTGTTTTTTTTTCCTTGAGTTATAATCCATTGCTATATTTATTTTGATGTTCAAATAGTCCTAGACTTAGCCAGCAGAAGCCTCTTCAAGTTTCAAGTGTTGTTTTGATATGTCTCTATCATTCTTTGAGTGCTTCCTTATATCTGGCACAGTAATATATTTCAGGCTCATCCTATACTTTGTCTACCCCAGCCCTGGAATTAACCATTTTTCTAACATCCCTTGTGTTCTGTCTTATGATGAATGGTATTTAGAAACCAAGATCTGACAGTTTCTTTGCTACTGGGATGCCACTGCTTCCAAGCCCTCTCAGTGGATATGATATAGCTGGAATACACACACATGCACACACAAAATAGAAGCGTACACATATACATAAAGTGCATTCATGTGTAAGTGTGTATTCACACATGTATACAAAAACATACACATATCCGTATCTGTTTCTCTATCTGTATATACGTATGTTTGTATGCACATGCACACACCTAACCATGTGTTAATAGTGATACCTCCAAATCCATTCTGACACCACATAGCTATTCTAGTTTTCCTTCTTTCCATATTTGTAATGTCGTCTTCAAAAGTGAAAATCCTGACTTCTATCACCCCCAGTATATTTACTCACTTGCTCAATCCTAGACGACACAGAAAGTAAGTTTCAGAATTGCTAACCCTGCTACTACACAAAAGAGGCGTACTTCCAAGTGTGTATTTAAAATGCTATAATTTGACTGTACATACTTAGTGGGCTATAACCCTGAGACGGGGTAAACAAAAATCTTACATTGTTTTCAGTAATTAGGCTTTTGGGAGATTGTAATGTTACTGTTTTTCTGAGACTGTTATATTTATTGTGGGATAAATCAAATGAGTAATGATAGTGGTGTGGTTGAGAACTGAGCTTTTCAACACGGTTAAAAAGAGATACAGATGTGTGGTTGATGAAGTTAAAATCCAGTAATCCTAAATTTGAATTAAAAATATCAGTATGATCTCATGATACATTTTGTCTTATATGTGCTATACACGAGGTTGTATATACTGTACACACACCAACACTTACTATTTTTGTCTACTGAATAGACTTAGAAACAGTGACCAACCTAGTAGCAGTGAGCACCCCGAGAGCATCCAGACTGTTGTCTCTTAACTACCATTTCCCACTAAAAGAAACTAGGACCCTTGAGAAAAGAGGCTGCATCCAGGTCTGGGTAGGAAATATATATTAGGAGTGTGGAACATGTCGTACCAGAAAGCAAGGGAGCTATCAAAGGCTACTGATCTTTGATATAACACACAGACATGTCTATATCTGTATGTATATGTATATTTGCATGCATGGGTGCACACACACACACATACACACACCCCCAACCGTAAGTTCACAGTGGTACCTCCAAATCCACTGTAACGTCAGAGTTTATTTTAGTCTCCCTCTTTTCTATTTTTGACTGGATTATGTCAAAAAAAACTTAAGAGCTGACTTGACGAGGCTCCCCCAGGCTATATTTGAACAGCAATAAGAATAACAACTGCAGGGCAATAAAACAGCACATATATTTAAATGCATAACTTCATTGTGTTCCTTCCAAAACCAATAAAAATCTTCATTGGTCACTTTTGTAGGGTGTTATTTTGGAAACTAATAAAGGAATTAAACATTTAGCTTGTCTCTCCTGTGTGAACTGTACATCAGGGTAACCAAAAAAATGATGAAGGGAGATGTAGTCCCTAATGAAATAGTGCATCTAGACAAT
Source organism: Equus caballus (assembly GCF_041296265.1). Classification (NCBI taxonomy): domain Eukaryota; kingdom Metazoa; phylum Chordata; class Mammalia; order Perissodactyla; family Equidae; genus Equus; species Equus caballus. Next base: position 32,239,366 of record NC_091705.1, on the reverse strand, counting down.
GATCGTCAATTCAGAAGAAAGACAACCATATATCATGTGCCTCTTGATGGAAATTCAGATACCACCTATGAAATATACTTGCTAAAAATCAAATCTTGACCTGATCAAGTCTCAAGATATAACTTCCAGTTTAGAGGAAATACAGGGAATAGAGGAACCTATTCAGTGACACACCCAGGATGCAGGAGGCAAAATGTATACTGTAAGAAGCTATAGGACAGATACTTGGTCTCTTCAACAAATAAGTTACATTTGAAAAAAAGGTAGTTCAAAAGTGGGGAGTATCTATAGATTAAGAGAGACTTGAGACATATCAGCCAATTACAGTGTATGGTCTTTATTTGAATCTTGATCTAAGCAAGCAAACTGAAAAAAAAGTATATGAGATAAGCAAGTAAATTAGAACACTAGCTAGATAGTTGGTACTAAGAATTAATTTTTTTAAGTGTGGCATTGGTAATATGTTTTACAAGAGTCATATTCAGAAATACATACTGAAATATGTAATGGTGAAACAATATGTTGCCTAGGATTTACTTCATTAAAAATCTTGGAGGGTAGGGGCGTAATGGAGTTGAAACAGCATTGTCCATAAGCGGTCATTATACATTTTTTCAACTTTTGTCTGTGTTTGAAAATTTCTGTAGTGAAATGAAAAAACTAAAAAGTGATGCTGCCAGCTCTGAGGCATTTCCCAAGAGAGCAGGACAGTGTTCTGGGAATGAGTAGCTGCCCTCAGACCACAAGTTGGGAGGGTATAAAGCCTTGTCCTTCTCATCACTTTATCCCAGCACATAGTAGTCACGCAGTAAATAATGGGTGAAGAAATGAGTGACCTTGAAGGGGCAGCTGACAGTTGGGTGAATTACGTTTCGAAATCAGTCCTGTGACTCATAACTAGGAGAGCCACGTGATATTTAAACATTTTCATGTTCTTTGGGCTGCTGCCATTATATCAGGCTACATGATGCATATGATCCTCCTTCTTTCCCAGGCTCAGGCCCGATGTCACCGGATAGGCCAGAGCAAAGCCGTGAAGGTGTATCGCCTCATTACTCGGAATTCCTACGAGCGGGAAATGTTTGACAAGGCCAGCCTAAAGCTGGGTCTGGACAAGGCTGTTCTTCAGGACATCAACCGAAAGGGCAGCACCAATGGCGTGAGTATGACAGAACATGCTCTGGAGCCTCCAGCGTTCGTCACGCAGCCCGCACCTCTCTGGATTCTTCTTCCTATGCTTGTTTTAAGATTCACTTTTACTAATTGCAGGTGGATAAAAGAAATTTGTAGGAGCAGTTATGTGGCAGGATTGCCTAACATTTAGTAACACTTCAGTAAACAGTTTTTAACAGTGCCCATTAGATGTCAGTAGATCTTAACACTCTTAACTCTAAATATGGATTGTCACCATGCTTTATCTCACACTCTGGACTTTGAGCTCCCTGAGAGTATAATGGAACCTATTTTATCTGTAGTCTCCATGGCCCCTAACAGTACTTGGCATATTAAAGATGTTCAATACATGGTGGTCAGTGAATAAATGAATGAATAAATTAGCAGCTTGAAGTATGGCAGTAAATAAAATCTTTTTTTTTCTCTCTAGGGGGGATAAAAATTGCAGCTAAGATTCTTAAATTGTACTAAAGTATAGGCAAGCAAAGCAGAATATCTCCTTAATCTCTAGGCTCAGCATCAGAGCTTGGGAATTAAAACCTTCTAAATGAGTTGTCTTTAGTCCAGATATTCTGTATCCTCATAGCTATGCATATGTTTCTAAGTATAATACTTCAAGTGACCCATGCTGGGAGTCATGGAATTCCCTCTTGTGATTGATATAAAGAGAACCAGATTCTTAATTAGAACCAGGAAAGGGTGTTTTGAACTCTCATTTCCTATTTTCAACAGGCAGTTGAGAAAATCACACTTGGCACGGGATCCTTTCTTTAGTTAAGAAATGACATCATTTCCAATACTAATGTATTTATTTAATAACACATAAATCATTATTCTTTCGTTTGGTACATCTGGAGGTTTTTAAAGATACAGACTCAAACTAAAATATAAAATAAACATTAACAGTATCCTCTTCGGTGGTGCATAATTCAATGGCTTGTGACATTTGATAATAACCAATGTCCTGAAGAATGTTAGGGCCATTGGGTCATGTGGGTCTTATCCCAGAGCTCCCTATAGAGGATTGTCTGCCTGTTCTCCCCATAGTTCTCTTGTCTTTATCTGAGTTTTCATTTTCTAAAGCTTCTTGTGCATGTCTTTATTCTTCTGACATGTGCAATTAGTGGAAGAACTGTGTACAGAATCATGAAGGCCAGATTTGAGGCTGTTTTTCTCCTGTGCATTTTACACTTTGTGAGTAGCCTTTGGTGACCTGTCCAGGTGCAGCAGCTTTCAAAAATGGAGGTAGAAGACTTGCTTCGGAAAGGTGCTTATGGAGCCTTAATGGATGAGGAAGACGAAGGCTCCAAATTCTGTGAAGAAGACATAGACCAGATTCTGCAGAGGAGAACCCATACCATCACCATCCAGTCTGAAGGGAAAGGATCCACGTTCGCCAAGGTATAAGTCCTTCTCAGAGTCTGTTGGGGTGGGAGCGAAAGAAAATTGTTTATTCTTTGAGTCTCAACGCCAGGCTTCTGTTTCTCTAAATGTAAACTGTTGAGATTATCTGGCTACACATCTATTCTGTGTGACACTCTGAAGATGCAGATTCTTAGAGGGAGTCTGAATAATGAGTCAGAAGCTATAGAAAGAAAAGATCACTCATAGCCTTTGGGAGCTGATCTTCCTCGGGCAGGATGACACTTCAGTTTGCACTATTCACTGTTCGCAAAGACTGTTCTGAAACCCTTGAATGGTCGTCTTGGTTCCCTTGTGGAGCCATCCTTGATCAGAGTCAGAAAGTTGAAATTCCGTTGAACTCTCCATTCCTTAAACTCAAGCAAGTACTTTGTTCATTTTATGAGAAAAGGGATTTTATTCATTTAGTCTAGGTGCCTCTTTCCTCTGCCCTTCAGGTCACTAATCGTTTAGAATTCATCTAATCAGACCACTTATCAGATCACTCTCAGGTTTCCCTGGCCACAGGCTCTGTGAGCTTTGTGACCTGTTTGATCAAATCTCCAGTTTGGTGACTTAGGTAAGACTTTTCAGTAGGACATTTTGTGCTGTGAGTCATCTCTCATCTCTGTATGCCTCATACTGCCCAACCCAGTGCCTTTCCTATGGCAGACATTTGGTAACTGGTGAACTTCAAGGAAAATTACATCTATAGAAGTTTTAAGAATTAACCCTTTCACAGAGAACTAGACATCAATTAGCACATTGTCATTACCTTCCAGGGGTTGTCTTCTGGCTTCCAAGTTTTAAGTTTCAAAAAATGATCCTGTAGGTTGAAATTGTAATTTCGTCACCCAGTCTTTAAAATAAAATTTAAAAAAGAATAGCTTGGAGATTTTTACATTAATTTTGGAGGCTCTGTTAGATGTTTTGCTTTTGAACCCAGGTGGATAATATACTTGAGTTTCTGGTGCAGTTGAAATAACATAGGTGTTCTATAGTTTGTATTGTGTTCAGGTGCAGTTTATTGACTTGTTTTCTTCACAGGCTAGCTTTGTGGCTTCAGGAAACAGAACAGATATCTCCTTAGATGACCCAAACTTCTGGCAGAAATGGGCTAAAATAGCTGAACTGGACACTGAAGCAAAGAATGAAAAGGTACAGCATTAAGAATATTTTATTCCATTGAACATTTCAGGGATATCTTATAGCACCATAAATTCCCACACAGCTCAAGTAATTATTTACTTCTTAGCCTTAGTTCTTAAATGAGATGCTATGTGTAATGCACTTAAAACATGCCTGGCACATAGGCAGAGCTTGATAAATGTTAACTTATAATTTAAAAATGACTTCATGAGACATACAGTCTACTGGGCACCTGAGAAATTAGACAAAAACAGACCTGGAACTGGCCCAAAAGGTCAAGTTCAGCCCTCTGACCGAAGCCAGCATCCCATCCTTGGCCTGTGACTATTTTACCTCCATTTCAACACTTCCTGTGAACATAGGGAACTTCACCTCCGATGAATACTAGGAAAAGGAAAGTAGCATGATGAAGAAAAGTTTGTTGGCTTCACCTCCATTCTTTCAGTATCTTGAATTTTCCTATTTCTGAACATGAGAAAGAGAATGGCCTTGAAATGAAACCAGCTCTGCCACTGACCAGCTGTATGCCTTAGGGCAAGGTACTTGATCTCACTGAGACATGTGAAAAAAGGAGATGAAGATACCCACTTTGCCAAGTTGGAGATAACAGTTGTGACTGTAACTGCCAGCCCATTGTGTGAGGCACTCCTTAAATGTTAGTTTCCCTTCCCTGCGTCTCTGACCTTATCACCTCACTTCGTGATGAGCACACATCACTTTCTACCTGTCTTCTTGGGTGAGTGTTGAACTCTTGTGGGCCCATAAACCCAGGAGACAACCTCTGCTTATGTCTAGCTATATCTGGCTGATTCAGTAACCAGCACCCAGCCTTAAGCATTCTTCTGTAGGATCGCCAGAGGTCGTTTAATCCATCCTCTTTTCTCCTAATAGGAAGATTCTGCAGTCTCTTTTGTAAAACCTGTTGTAAGTGTTTTACAAGATTATAATCAGGAAGTTACTCTTTGTGTAGGACAATGGGTGAGAGGGAGAAGGAAAAGCCCTTGCTCTATAGACAGTAAGGAGCCAGTTGGAGCGTTCTAAGGTGGGAAGCGAGGTGATTGAAGCAGGGATGACTCTAGAGATTTATCTGGCCTGTGTAGAGGAGTATTCAGGAGCTTAGGCTAGCTTTTGGAAGGGGTACAGGGAGAAGGGGTGAGAAGCATGAAAGGGTAGAGACTAGAAAAGAGGCGATGGTTATGGCCAGGGGAGCCACCAAGAGTGAATGAGGTACCTGAGTGAGGGATTACGTGTTCAGTGAAAGACAAAAGGTTAGTAGTTAGTGCCAGTGGAAGGGAGAAAATGAAGCAGCAGGAATCTGTGTTTGTCTTCAGAAAGTTGCTGAGCAGATGGAATTCTCCGACTCGACCTGTCTCCAGAGCACAGATTGCCTCTGCATGCTGGGCATAACAGCTGGGGTGCACCACTCCAGTCTTTCTTGGCAAGAGCAGACTGCCACTCTGGGCACTGGGGGGCGTTGCCTGCCCATACCCCTGTTAGAATGACTGCAGAAATAGCAGATGGTAGTGGATAGCACTGGGGGCTGGGGAACATGCCAACTTCAGCAAGTCCCAGAGAATCCTCTCTGCTTGTCAATAGACACAGCAGGTGTGCTGGGAAGAGCCTGTCCTGCTAGAGGATCAGACCAGAGTGTGATTCTTTCCCAAATGTGTCCTGAGGAACGGCAACAGGATATGCTGGTGCATTGTGATTGGGGGAGAGAGAAAAGGGGCTTTCTCTCCAGCAGTCCTCTCTGTTTCTAGGAAAGCTTAGTGATTGACCGGCCTCGCGTGAGAAAGCAGACCAAACACTACAACTCTTTTGAGGAGGATGAGCTCATGGAGTTTTCAGAGTTAGACAGTGACTCTGATGAAAGGCCCACGAGGTCCAGGCGCCTCAATGACAAAACCAGACGCTACCTCCGAGCCGAATGCTTCCGAGTAGAGAAGAACCTGCTCATCTTTGGGTGGGTGTTGGCTTTGCCTGTTTGTTGTTGTTGTTGTTTTTCCCTCTGTTTTTCAGTCCCTGAGATTTGTCCAGTGTGTCACTCCAGTCACCTCGGAGTTATGGACTGATGGAGGATCTGTTAGAGCGAGAGAGAACTTTCTGCCCGTGTTCCCCTCGGTCATTGTATGCTCTGCTGCCATATTGTAGACGTCATGATTTTCTCATGTGCTTGTCACAGCAAATCTCTGTTACTCATTTGCTGCCTGGTACTTATTTCGTGCCTTTTTCCCGCAAGGATATATAAGGAGTCAGAGTACCAGATGATACAGTTAAGGGCTCCGGCTCTAGTAGAAATAGAAGGGTTAGCTTCTGGGAACTCGCCATTGCTTTTGAATATTGTAGCTGGACTCTGTTTTAATTCCAAATTTATTCCCTGCTCCAAATACTTTGATCCCTCTTCTTAACATTCTAGTGGTCATATGACGATCTCAGTGTCCCATGTCCAGGTCACCTTAGTCACATTTGGTGTACGATAGCATGGGGTCCTCGAAGGCCTTTCAGGACAAAGCCCTCTGGGCGATTAAAAGACCCAACAGAGGACAAGAAACACTCTTGGCTCCTGTTTGTCCTGCGGTGTTGAGGGCATGCATGGCCCTTCCTCCCCCCAATACCCTTCTATATTTCTGCTCTCAGCTGGGGCCGGTGGAAGGACATCCTGACTCATGGGCGATTCAAGTGGCATCTGAATGAAAAGGACATGGAGATGATTTGCCGTGCCCTTCTGGTATACTGTGTCAAGCATTACAAGGGGGACGAGAAGATCAAGAGTTTCATTTGGGAATTGATCACACCTACCAAAGATGGGCAGGCCCAGACCCTCCAGAACCACTCAGGTGAGAGGTGGCAGGGCCATACCTGAGAAGTGCAAACTTGGTGCACTTCCATCGCTCTTCCTGTGTTGGTCCATGTTGCTGTGGCTTTGGGGGACTTCTCTTTCTGAGATATATTTAAGAACGTTGCCTGTGGGAAAGCGTGATGATTCTTCCTCAGAATCATCCATGTTACTTGTGATATTTTAAGTACCGTTGGGCCCTTTTGAAATTTGCTACAGACCAGTCCTGCCCACTAACCTGAGCGTCACAGGGGTTTCTCCCCTGAATTGGGAATTCACACTGCATGCTCTGTGGTTCGTCTTTTGCATTTCACTGTTCCGTCCCATTCCCACCTCTGTCTCTGCCTTTTCTTGTGCTGTGCTTCTCCTTCCCTGTGCTTGGCCATAGCTCACCTTCAGGTTTCCAATTGAGTATTTGTTTTTCCCTGGCTAGGTTGTAAGTTCCCAAAGGGCACAGGTTATGGTATGCCTTTCTTGATTTTCACAGGGTACCTGGTAAATTCTTACTGCCTCACTGAACAGTGCTGGGGTTCACTAAGTGGGGGACCAGGTGCATCTCCTCACCACCATCACTACTTGGTGGACTGAGGAGTGGGGTCTGTCATCCAGGGCCACTGAGTACAGCCTGGCTCCCTCTTTGCAACCCTAGCCCAGCTCTGTTCTAACACCCATGTTTAAGCTGCCTTGGCTGATCAACCTGCCTTTCTGTTTCAGGGTTGTCTGCTCCAGTTCCCAGAGGAAGGAAGGGGAAGAAAACAAAGAACCAGCTGCTGCTCCCAGAGTTAAAGAATGCAGACTGGCTGGCCACCTGCAACCCTGAGGTGGTCTTGCATGATGATGGCTACAAGAAACACCTGAAACAGCACTGCAACAAGTGAGTACACCCCTTCCCCACCGCCTGGCGTTAGCTCCACTCAGACTTTCCAGACTCCTGGGACCCCCACAGGGTCGTAGGAGACCACTGGATGTTCCTCTATCACCATGCAAGGTCTGGAAAGGCACGATACGTGGTCTGAGCCAGGTCAGGATTCATTCGTGTTAAAGCTTCTCTAACTCCTTTAATATTGTCTCTTCTCCCCTAGAACCTGACCTCTCTACCAATGCGGTGTGTACCCCCAAGGGTTTTTCTCACCTGACCCTCAAAATCCATTTAGGACACTGGTGTATTTCACTATTCTCTCTCCTTTTCCTTTTCCCTTCTCTGCCCCTGAGGTCACATTAGCAAGAGCAGAAGACTAGCCTTAGTGGCCACTACTCCAAGCTCCCATGCAAAATTGCCTCCTCTTATAGTTTGCCATTGCAATTCATGGCCTCCAGGTATTTGACAGACATGCATTTGAGATAGTATTCTTTATATCCCTAGGCTAACAGTGGAGCGGGGAGAGACCAAGGAAAAAGTGATAGAAAATGAAACTCTGTTCTTGTAAAGTTTAGTTTGGGGAAGTCAGAGCACTCAGCCACAAGACAATGACAGGTTTGCACATGGATATTTACATCACTATACAGTATATCTATTAAAATTAAAAGGACCCTTGGAGAGCATCTAATCTAGCTTCCTAGGCCATGTTAGACTCATCTGCCCAGCATTCCAGATAGGCAGTGAGAACATCTCTGCTTGCACATGTCTGGTTATAAAGAGTTTATTATCTTATAAATTAGGGCTGTTTTGCTGGGGTTTTCCTTCCTTCCTGTAGCATCCACCTAATGGTCCTGTAGTTGTTGTTGGGTTGTGTCTTTTTTTTCTTTTATGGATGAAGTCAAATCCTTTCCTTTTGTCTCTCCAAATATTTGAAGCTAAGTCTCATGCCCAATACCATAATAAAAACCACTGTACACAAAAGCACAAGCTCTTTGGGGACAATAGATCTCAAGCTGAGTCTTAAGGTACACACGGTTGGTAGTAGAGCCTGACTGGGGCAGGACTTGATGGCATGTTCCTTGTGACTGAATCAGAGTCACCATGTGGGAGACAGACAGAGGAGGCTCTTGGCTAGCTAAGAGGACTCACTGATGAGCCATCTTGTATGGCAGGCTAACCAAGGATTCTATTGTAAATATTAAGCAACTATATTGCTTGAACAGGTGAGACATGATAAAAAATGGTATTTGGGGAGAAAAATTATACTGGCAACAGTTAGCAAGATGGAGTAGGTAGACCTAGAGCTGAATGGCCAACTAGGAGAGTTCTGTCGTAATTTAAATATTGATCACGAGGACTTAGATTAGGGTGCTGACTGTAGAATTGGAGAGAAAGGGTCAAATATGAGAGACTGACTAAGGAAGAATCTGTAATGTGTGATGAACATGGAAGCAGCTAACTCCATGATTGTAAGCCTCATAGGCTCGGAGAATGGCAATACTTGTAGTCATGACAGGGTCAGAATTGTTATATTCACTAAAGATGAAGAGCAGAACGAAGGACTCAGGTTTTGCCTTATTAAGTTACAGCAACAGCATTTGGCTCTCCATCCACAGCTGCAGATGTGGATCTGTAGCACTTAGAGTACGCTGAACTGGAGAGGCTGACATAGAACTTTCCTTGACACCTGCAGAGATGATCACAGATGATGGCCAGAACCAATTCTGACGTTTGAGAAATTCCTTAACATTCTAACCACCACCCACAAGACCTTTCCTGAGTGCGTGCCTGACCCTGGGAATCAAAGAATAATGCAGTAAAGCACTTCTCCAAGTTTGGAGATGGTGACTGTCATTTATATTCTGAATCTAATGGAGACCACTGTCCTCTTTAGTTCTGGCTCAGCAAGAGCCAGGCTCAGAGCCGGCAGGGACCTTGTAGCTCTTCCCACTCAGTGTGGGAGTTCCGTGGGCAGTATCCTGATAAGGAGTCTTCCAGCCTCTGCTTGAGCCTTCCTAGTGACAGGAGTTTACCATTTCTCAGTGAGGCTTATTTAATCACCAGATGATTCTAATTAACTGTCCTTCTGTACACTGAATTTAAAATCTGCTTCCTTGAAACTTCTACCCTTTGATCTTTGGTCCTGGTTCTGTCCTGAAGTACAACGAACAGGCAGTATTTCTTCAGCATAACTGGACTGTGAGCTTCTAGAGTTCTGGGTTCTGTTAATTAGCAAATTTACTGCCACCCGAATATCAGATAAGGGTTAAGACAGGCTCTGGGATCAGGACTGCCTGGATTTAAGTCCTGGCTCCATTACTTACCAGCAGGTGAATTACTTAACCTCTGTGTGCCTTCTTTCCTTCATCTAGAAAATGAGGATAATAATATTTCCTACCTCTTAGCATTGTTATGAGGAGTCAGTAAGCCAATACCGGCTGGCACATAGTAAGTACTCAAAGCCTTGTTTGTTTTTATTATAGTATAGTATTTAGGGACGTGAAATTGTCATCAAATGCACTTTAAAAAGTTAAAAAGCAACTGCTTCAAATCTAAGCTGTAAGAGGTGAGGATGATGATTGTCCATTTGTGGGTGGGGAGAGTGACTGGAAGGGGATACCAGATTTCAAAAAAAAATCTCCAAATTATTTGAATTGATTGACAGCTGAGGTGAGGAATGGTATACCAGAAAAGTAAGGGTTCCAATCTAAAAGTTCTAACTTGGTGTGTTGCCATCTACAACTCAAGCCCAGAAAGTGGCATTTCTACCTAGATCTAAGAAATTATGCTTTTTTAGACGCCTCAGCCCTTCATTATTAACATCTTTTAAATAGATAAGACATGTATGTGTTTAAAAGATTTTTATCAAAAGTCAATTTTGCTCCCACCTCCACTTCCCTTGTTTCCATCTCCAGAGGCAACCACCCATACTGGTTTTTCCAGAGAGACCCTGGACATGGACCAGCGTAGGTGAATGTATAGCCTCCTTTACCATCCCCCTAAAATAATACATACTTTACATACTATTTGTGCTCTTTTTTAAACAACTTGTGTGGAGATCAGTTCCTATATAAGTATATGTAAATTGGCTTTGTTTTTAATAGTTAGCCTTTACTCTTGACTGCTGTTGAGCAAGTTATAAGTACTCCTTCTAAACCTTTTTGCAGCTTAGCCGAGAGTATGGAGCATCTCCTGGAACATGATCAGCTTCTCTGTGCCTGCCCTTACTTTCACCCTGGTTTTGCATACATTAAGCCTTCCCCTCCCTTGACCCCCACTGTCATCTTCTGTGCTCTTATTCTTTCTTGGTAGGTTTTATTTCACAATTCAACTGCTGTGGGCTCCTCAAGAATGGAGTTAAATTGTTTACTTTTGTTATGTACCTCATAGTACCCAGCTTGTGCAGGGCACACAGTAGTTGCCCAGCAAAAGCTTACTTAATTGCCTTGTCTCAAACACGTTCAGTGCATTCCCATGAGCCTGAGTGTGGTCCATGCAGAATCACAGTGAATTGAGCACCTCAGGAGAGAAGACATGATCACTTTCTGGCAGTATTGTTATGAAAAAGACTTCAAATGTTCATGTAACTCTGTGTAAGTGAAAGTGTTTGAAAGCAGCACCATTCAACATTACTCATTCTTCAGGAAACTAGTAAACTGGTAACCAGCCTCTTGGAAGGCAGCTCTGCCTAAGAGGTCATTGTGGCCATATGGAGGGGGATGAGTACTCTTTTTAAGGACCAGGAGGAATGCTGTTTCTGCCGCACCCCATGGTTCTCAGGGTGACCTAACAGATGACTGATGAGATATCTTTTTCTTGTGTAAAATGGGGATAATCATAGTAACGGCTGCCTTCATTACCTAGTGTTTTGTCTTTCTAGTGCTCTCTCACATACAGCTTCCTATCACTAACGACATGGGAATGCCCAGAATTTCCCTATGTCAACTGGGGTGTGGCAGTTCACAGGCACTCCTGGGTTCTAATGTGCTTGCATTAATGTGTTCACCTTTCATAGGGTACTTTTGCGAGTCCGGATGCTATACTACCTAAAAGCTGAAATACTGGGAGAAGCAGCTGATAAAGCATTTGAAGGCACTCCCGCCAGGTAAAACAAGTCCGCCTTAGCTCTCAATGTTAAAGAATTGCCAAAAGTGCCTGTTTGTGCAAGTGGAGAAACCTGCCTGGGCTTCAGGAGGCCCATATTCCCACCTGCCCAGGATCAGCCCCTTGGATGGAAGTGCAAGCAGGTCACCTACAAGTCACATAAAGGAGAAAACTTTCTTAGAAACACAACTTTTGGTGAGGTTTTTTTAGTAGTTTTTTCCCCCAGTGGTGTTGTAAACTTTCCTTTAAAACAGTCATTTCTCTACCTTAACTAATCATTGTAGAATGAGTATTAATTACTTGATACACTTGATCTGACAGGTATACTCTGGAGTGTTACTCAGAATCCCATTCTTGGCCTTAGTACTGTTCTGCATTTGAGTGGTTCTCCTCTATTTGCTAATCATGTTTATAATACCTTGTGACCTGTTTGATTTGTTGCACTTTAGTTTTGTAAGTTAGTATTTCCAAAGCTGTAGAATCCTGTGGGAATCCCCCCGAATTTCAGGGAATGAGACGTGAAGTTCCTAGCTACCACTTGATCGAGCTGTCAGAGAGTCACACTTTCTAGGTGGGATCACCACACAGCCTCCTTCGCCTTTGCCATATCTGCAGTATGCAGCCCTGTACAATGCCTGTTGCTCCCCAGGAAACCAGAAGTGTTGGTATTTCAACTTTGCTTTGAGATGACCTAGGGCCATGGTTTCTTCTTTCTCTTTCTTTCCATTAGGCAATGCTAATGGCTCTAGTGGTCATAGGAGCACTAAAGAAGGTGCTCCTATGAGAGGTGAAGGACATTAACAGCCCTACTCATGGGGTAATTTGTAATCAAGAGCAAGCATCACAATGACTGTTACTACTTGATGTGCTTTCTGTAGTTAATTGTAGTTATTTCTAGTAGGGATAGAGAAGTTGAGTGTTTTGGTGAAAAGATTCAATTTTTTTTTTTGAGGAAGATTAGCCCTGAGCTAACTACTTCCAGTCCTCCTCTTTTTTGCTGAGGAAGCCTGGCCCTGAGCTAACATCTGTGCCCATCTTCCTCTACTTTATATGTGGGACGCCTGCCACAGCGTGGCGTGCCAAGTGGTGCCATGTCCTCACCCGGGATCCGAACCGGCAAACCCCAGGCTGCCAAGAAGCAGAACATGCGAACTTAACCGCTACACCACCAGGCCGGCCCCAAGATTCAATTTTTGAGTTGCATAAATGTAGCAGAATTTAACCTGACCACTTATATCAGGTGTTACCTGGCAGAAGTAATCTACATGAACTTATTCATCCCTCTGTCATGTGCTTTCTTAGACATGTAGATGGATGGAAGCCAGGTAGAGCATAGAGAGGGTGAGTCTATGGCCCACCCTCTTCCCACCTTTCCTCTGCTTTCCTCCATCTTGGTTCTCACCTGTGCTGTTCAGGCTTAGTGCCTTATTGTGGAGAAGTTGCCATGAAGAAGGAATAACAGTTCATCCCAGAAAAGTCGTTCATCCCATGGCACCATGCAGGCAGAGCAGTGGGCCCTGTAGTGGAGGCAGATAGGGAGCACTGCCTGGAAAGGTGGGGGCCAGGGAACACCACCATCCCCACAGAGGGAGCTGGACCTAGCAAGGGGCAGTCAGCCTGTGTCACAATAAGAGCCTGATGGAAGAAGTTCCTCAAATGCTACAGAGGAACCGTCTCAGAGAGCTGGGAGTTGGGAGGGAGGAGCCATCCAGGTAGATGTTCTCCCCCGAGACCCCAAACGCTTCAAATTGTAAGGTCTGTTCTCAGACAAATAAAGACAGTGAGCTAAAGGTCAATGTGAGCTTTCAGAACATGGACAGAAACAGAGAGAGGGGCTGATGGTACAGGCTTGCTAATCCCTGCATGTCTGCTCCCTAGGGCGAGTTATGTTCATCCCTTTGTCCAGGGGAAGTGCAATTTTTGATCAGTTTTGACCCAACAGACACCGCTGCTAGGAGGTGCCACCTATCCTCTGAAAGGCTCTTTTCATATCCCTGCATGTACCAATGCAGACTCTCTTGTTCTCAGATAGTGCTTGAGATCTCTGCATGTTGAATCAAGATGATTTGAGCACTTTTCAGCATTTGATCATGTACGAATTTAACCACTTGGGGGGTGTTCTATGTTCAAATGACCAATATATTGATGGTTTTTGCTGTAGTTCTCAACTGAAGATGCACATCAGAACTACCTTATACATGTAGATCCCAAGGCCCCACCCCAGGTCGACTGGTGATGAGTTCTTCAAGAGGTGCTTTAGGATTCTGTGTCAGTCAGCCTGAGGTGGAGCCTGGAAATCAAGAACATATGTAGAAATGGCTCACTGGATGAGCCTGATGGAAAGCCCTGGTTAGGAAACCTTGGCCCACAACTTTCTGAATCCTTGTTACGTCAGTGTCTAAGCATGCAAGTAGGGATGTGACTATTAAGGGTTTGGCCGGTAGCTCTTGTGTTTTCTGCCTGTGTTGAAGGAACCCTCAGTCCGTGCTCTTCCTTCCACAGAGAGCTAGAAGTGCCTCTGCCCGACATTGACTACATGGAGATCCCAGTGGATTGGTGGGATGCTGAGGCCGATAAGTCCCTTCTGATTGGCGTGTTCAAACATGGTGTGTATTTCAGTGAATGTTTTCCCCTTCCTGAAAAACTCCATAGTCCTCTTGTATGTCTTTCTTAGAATGTGGAGCCTCACCTCTGTCCTCTCAGAATTTCAACCAGATGAATGTGAGTCATGAAAATAACAGTAAATGTTAATATCAGAGAGGAACTTCAAGAGGGTGATTGTGTCCACAAAGAGCTTGTTCAGTCTGTATCTTCCTCACAGTAGCCTTTCCACATTGTCAGGCCTGGGACTATTCACTCTCAATCACTCATACAGTCCCAGCACCTAGCCTAGTGCCTGGCACATAGTAGGTACCCAGTATTTCTTGGATGAAGGAATAAATAAGTTGGGAAAATGTCAGGTTTCAACATTTCATATGTATGCAGAATTCTAAGGTTAATCTACGTAATCCACATATTCCTAGTGTATCTTTTGCTCTCTTGGTATAAAAATTTATGGATAAAGGATGGCACGGACATCCCTTTTTTTAAAATGTGGTAACCAAGAATAAAGGATCCAGAAGTTTTTTGAGCAGTTTGGAAAAACTGAAATAAGTGCCCCTTTCTTCATTTCTGGCACTGTTCTGGCACTTCTGGCACTAAGTTCTTCTGTCTAAAAACTGAAATAAGTGCTCCCTTTCTTTACTTCTTGCACTGTGTCCTGCCCTTGCTTTCAGACAGTAGTTAAAACGACTAATGAAAGTGCCAGAAGATAGTCACTGTAATGTGCCTGGTACACATCTTCCCTCCCAGTTGAATTAACTGAAATTTTAAACTGGAGACTAGGGTTTAAAGTGGGAAGAGTTAGATACACCTGGGTTTTTCCGTCAACTATGCCACTTACTAAATGCATGACTTTGAGCGAGTCATAAACTTCTCTGACCTATTTCCTCACCTGTACAATGACGATACTATCAAAACAACCTCCCTGGAGGGTTGTTCGACGATTAAATGCAGCAATATACTGCCTAGAACAGCGCGTGGTACTTAATAGATACTCGGTGCTGCTCTGCTGTTGCTTATTGCTCTTCCTTTGCAAGGTTAACCTTCTAACACATGCCTTATGAGGAGAATTCTTCAACATTTGCAGGCCAACCAGTTATATTTACTTAACAACCATGCCTATACATATTTTAATGAAGAGTCCTCTCAAAACTTGGATTCTGGTGTTGCAAATGCAGGCTTTGGGAGGTCCAGTGCTGCTGAGAGCTCCTCATCAAACCACTGGGGTTAGGTTAGAGGAGTGTTGTCCAATAGATTTGATGGTGGAAATGTCCTGTCTCTCACTACCCACTATGGAAGCCAATAGCCGCATGTGACTATTGCACACCTGAAATACAACTTAGTACAACTGAGCAACTTTATTTTTAACTTTGTGTAATTTTATTTAATTCAAATTTAAATATCCACATGTGGCTCCTCTGGACAGTGCAGGGCTAGAACTCAGCTCTGAAGTGGGAAGAAGCAGCATGTTATCCCCTTGTTAAGTACAAGGAACCACCGTGCAACTGAAACTTGGTTTAATCTAATTTTGGAAAGAACCCAGAAGAAGACAAGCTGCTATGCTGAAGGCGTCCAAATTCCAGAGCATCTGAACTTGGTCTATGGAAAGTCTGTTCACCCTGTGCCTCGTTTCAGTGGTGGTTTTAGGGCACATTGCCGAATCCCTGATGGAGACAATGTCTTGTGAACAGAGGACACAATCTGAAGTCCCAGCAGTATGGCAGACAGAACTTACATGCTTCCTCTCCCTCCCCAAGCCCAACACTCACACCACAGACAACAGAAAGCCTAGGTGAATTATGACAAGTGTTAAACTACCTAGCTGAACTGGGAAGAAATAAAGCAAAATTACCAAGTAAGAGATCAGTTAAAGCCAGAGCTGAAAACTCAGGAACTGATATGACAGCAGACCAGAGAGACTGGGTTTTTAATACCTACACAGAAATGGAGGAAAGGAGGCCAAGTAAGGGCTCTCTGGTCCAGAGAAGCAAAGCTGGAAGAACATACTCCTGAGAGATGAAGAAATGGAGACAAGAAAGAGAAGATGAGATAGAATCAGGTTGACATCTAAGGGATAAAACAAGATATGCCAGACAAATACTAACCACCACCGCCAGAAAGGCAAAAAAAAAAAAACCTGGTATGGCAAAATCAATATCATAGAAAAAATCTTTAAGGAAAAAAGCATAATTTGAGGTAAAGACAGTCATTACACAATGATGATAGGTATAATTCACCAAAAGATATGGCTAACAGTGTAGCCCCAGAATATGTAAAAGAGGACGAGACTCTAAGGAGGCCCCAGACCCTTTCTCTCCAAGGAAAGGCAAGTTAATATTGGCACAATACCTTCTAGTTTCATAATCTTTGATCAAGGTTTAGGGCAGTGAGATTAATCAATTGATCTCTCCTAGTCTCATATCAGAAACAGTGGAAGATCAACCACATGATGTCTAAGGTCATTTCTACATCTAAAACTTTATTCTCTATGAAGTAGCTTTGAGGCGTATAAATTAATTATTCCTAAGTGTTTCCTGAACACACTTGTAAGAATTTAAGATGATGCATCACCCATTCCATTTAAATTTTCCCAGATTGTGCCAATTGAGGTGAACTCGGTATTCAAGTCAGGGCTGAGGGGCAGGTGCTAGAAAGGTGATGTGTGCAATGCCTGAAGCGCCTCATTTTGGTATATGATGAGTTTAGCAGACACCCTATAAACACAGGGGAAACCCTGCCTCTGTACCCAGAGCTAGGGGACTGGTCTTAAGCCACGCATGCAGACTGACTCACTCTTGGATAGGACCAGACCTGTTTAGTTGGATGGTGACATTTAATCAACCTAGACTACGTCGGACAGATGCATATGGTTGGCCTCGTGGGCCCATCCTCCTTGGAGTCTTCCAGAGTTCACATCAGATCCTGCTCCTGGCTGGGTGCTGCCCCTGGGACTTTCCATGAGCATAGGCTTAGACCTGTCCTCATCTCGGTAACACACCTGACCTCGCTTGTATAACTCAGCCCTCGCCTCAGTATTACCAAGCCCACACAACATGTCTTCCCAGGTGACAAACTCCCAGATACCCACCAGCTGGGGAGATATGACATTTCCAGAAAAACAAGCTGTCAGGTGTTCACTTTTCAGAAATCTCTATCAGGAAGCCCTCTCTGCCTTGCCTCCATGCCTTGGAGGCATAAGTATGAGCTTATGAGTCCTGCAACCATTTTCTTTGTTAAGAAACACACAGCTGTTCATTGTCTGAGGTTTTGTGGATCTTTAAGTCCACACTAGACATAGCCCACTACAGCCCTACTTGCATCAGAAGAACATAGCCATGGTTCCATCTCCAAGCTGACTCCCGTGGAGGAATTGGTTGAAATCTTTGGAAGGACCCAGTAGCAAACATATTCTGAATGATTCTCTTGACAGCTCTCATGTGCATTAAGTGATTGCCACCCCTCTAGGGCAGCCTGGATTTTTGAAATTTTCATTAAGATACGGAGTTTAGTATTTCTGTTCGTATTCTTAGAGAGGTGCTTTTAGACTAAGTGAAGAGGCGAGCAGCCTACACTCCCTCAAAGGCCTGTCATTTTACTATTTATTTCTTTGTTTTGCTGTTACAGCCCCTACTTCTCTCTTTTCAGGACAGTTGTTAGGGTTTTCTAGGGAACCAAATCAGTCACTCTTCCTCGCCTCCAGCTTCATAGCTGATTGAGATATAAAAATGCAGAATCTGTCTAGACTTCAGACCCACACATGACAAGACAAAGTCTGCAGAGTTGAAGCTTGCCCACTTAGTAGGCACCTGGAGGAACCTAGCCTGGTTCATGCCCTGTGAAAGCACAGATTGCATGAAGACAGGGCAATAATGGACAGGTAACCTCCCTGATAGTAAAGGGTCAGTGGAAGAAGCTTTCACCATCTCATCTGTCAGATAAAACACCCCTCTTTTCATGGGAAGGCGCAGGTAGAGACAGTGGCAGGAATTTCATCAACACAGGAGCATCAAGGACATTTCTGTTCAGACGTGAGCTGAAGTAGAACGTGGGGAGAGGGTGAGAATGGTTCTTCTTGCAGTGATTATTGGAAGAGAATCGGCAAAACTGACTCATCCAGTCAATTGTTTGTCAAATATGTATGGTGTCAGGCCCTGTGCTAGGTACTAAATATATAACATTGAGTAAAATCAGTCACAGATTCTGTTCCTAAGGAGCCCGTAGTCTCATGAGAGAGACAGTAATCAAATAATCACCCTAAGGAATAAGTGAATAAAGAAGAACATAAGGCACCACAGTTTCTCCTGCTATATGCCTCTCGTGGGCAGGACTGGCATGGAGATGGCAGGAGAGTCACTTTGGATTAAAAGATAAAGTACCTGCAGCTCCTCAGAGAACAAGTACCAGGTGCTGCCTACAGGGCAAAGGATAGAACTCATCAACACTGATATTAGAACAAAAGCCAAAATGTAAGTGGAATATCCAACAAAGTAAAATCAAGTTTATTAGCAGCCAAGCTGGTTCTCATTTTAGGTACACCGTCTTCCATCACCTGTGATGGGGTCTCTCTGTACATACTACAGAGCTAGAAATTGACTTTGTTTCCTGGGAGCAATGTGGAAAGGGGTTCCCCCCAAGATAATTTGATGCAACAGTAGGTTTGGATCTTTTACATAACGAAATCCTATATCTTTAAAAGATTACATTGATTCAATAAAATAATGACAGATTCTCATGTGTGGACTTTATCAAATTAAGTGATTTTTTTTTTCATTATTTTGCCTCCCTTTTGAGGTCTCTCTTCTGGGTCAAAAATGCTCTATCCATTTTGACTTTGGAGATGTGGTGAGGGGCAATTCCAAAGGCTTGGCCAGTGGATTAGGGTTTTATACCAAATTGTGAATACAGGGGCAATAGATATGTTTTAATCCGAATAACAATCAGTAATCCTCTCTATATTTCATGCCTTGCATCCATCACTTTGCACAGCTTCCCTTCCTAACACATGAGATAAAATTGGACTATAAGCAAACAAGGCCCATTTAGGAGATAACAGGGTTGTTCAGAGTTGGGGGGCGAGGGGACGAAGTTGCAAAACCAACTTGCCTGATTCCCTTTGCTGTCCAAAAGAAGGAAACAAGTGAGAATTGTATTTGTATCTTGTGTCTCTTCACAGACAGAATATTTACATTTACAATATTTACACCTTTCATTTTTGGTTAAGCATACTCAGATGTGTCCAGTTTAGCTCAAGGATATTCCCTTGGTAGGAAATCTTATAGGATCCAATTAATCTTAAAAAAGTATTTTTTGTTTGTTTCTTTTGTTATGCTTTTACTTAATAAGGAAAATAAAATGGCCATGTAGGGCCCAGGGCAGATTTTGTTCTAACATAACTTCATATGTTCCTCATTACTCCTGATCAGGGTATGAGAGGTACAACGCCATGCGAGCAGACCCAGCACTGTGCTTCCTGGAGAAAGTTGGGATGCCAGATGAGAAATCCCTTTCTGCAGAACAAGGTGTTACGGATGGGACCTCAGACATTCCTGAAAGGTGAGAAGCTGCATAGGCCAACTGTGATGTGACATGTCATGCTACAAATCTCTGACCCCTTCCACATATATATATAGTGCTCTCATAGTCTCTTCCTCACAGTTTGGCATCTCCCTTAAACTTTGCAGTGCTGGAACTGCCTTCCAAAATTGCTGCTTTAGTTTTATCTTGCTATGCCTCAGGCCTTTTCTTTGACTTCTAAGCACTTGGAACCAAATATTCGTTCCTGTCCTTCATGAGTTCCCCAAGCTGCCCACCATCCTGCTCTACTCCATAGCCAGACTCATCTCCTGTCTGGTCAGAGGATTCTCGAGGAAGACTTCAGACCTCTCATACCTAGCAGAAAGTTAAGAAGAGGCACAGCAAGTGCAGGCTTCTTGACCCTGAAATTCCAGCATCATTTAAGGATTGCATGGTCCATGAGTAAGGTGGATAGATTTAGGAGCCACTGTTTGATGGCCATGGTACTTAGATCTTGTCCGTAGGTTGTATGCAAAAAGTAAGGAAGCATCCCCTTTGGCTGAGTTTTATTTACTGTTGGCATAACCCCCAAATATCTAAAGTCATAGGGAAGCTAAATAAACAGTCCAAAACTGTGGTTCTCCAAAATTTATACGTATTTGGAAATCATAGTATGTATCTCTTAGCTGTATTTAGTAAGCTTTTGACATGGTCTTCTCCCCTAAAAGTAGCAGATTCTGCTTTGCATTGCCTAGGGCTGTGGCTAGATCTGGACATGAGGGCATGGCACTGCAAGGAGCCCCTAACCATTTGCTAAAGCCAAGAAAAGGATGAAATGCATTTTCCGTCTATCCTTAACCCCGAAGAACACTTTAGCTACCATAACATTCTCTGCCCCAAAGGTGTTTCCTACGGGCAGGTGAGGAAGATCCATTCAGAGAGCTGTTAACAAATGCCCAAGTGACTCTTGATGCTAATGTTAGATTCACTGGGTCAAGACAAACATGGGCTGGGTGAGGTACCTGAATGTGGCATAAAGCTTATATTTTGTGGAGTGGCTACTCTTTCTGTGATTAAGCAGTGAAGATAGGAGGTTCTCCTGCCTCCAGGACCTGAGCAGCAAAGACAAGAATATTTGAGACAGGAATACTTCAAAATCAATTTTAAAAGGAATCATGAAAAACAGATAGGCATCAGCAATAGTTAAGCTCGTAAGAGAGAAGATGTTAGGCAGCTAACCTGGAGGCAGGTGTCTGATGGTAGATGGCAAAATGTCCTTCCTTCTTAGCAGTCGCAGCAGAGCTCCCTTTCAGGAAGTGACTGCTGCCAAATGTAAGTGATTCTGTCTGCAGATTCATCCTGCTGTCATCTGGGGGTTGGCACATCAGCACTTGCTTGGTTTGCATAGCCTTCAGTCTCTAAAGTCTGTTCTTTTATCAAAGCCACATATTCAGATAACTCCTGATAAGCAGTAATTAACTTTTTAGTGATAGTATCATTGTTGAATAGCCAGCCTCTGAACTTGCCTGAGTAGATCATGAGTCTCATACTGATGTCTCAGTTGAGTAGGTGTCCTTGCCCGTAGAAGCTGGACACTGGAGAAAGCAAGATTTTGAGGCTTGTAGGGAAAGGGATCTGCTCATGTTCCTTTTGGTCGGTGATTTAGGCAGTTTTCTGGTAATCATCCTGGTTGCAAAATAGCTCCTAGGTGGTATGTGATGCTTTTTTTTTTTTTACTTTTATTTAGAGGCAACATGGATAAAGAAGACAGTACTGAAGACAAATTAGATGGCCTCCAGAAACAAATGGTGAGTCAAATGTGCTATATTGGTAATCCACATGATCTTTCTTTTTTTTTTTTTAAAGATTGGCACCTGAGCTAACATCTGTTGCCAATCTTTTTTTTCTTCCTTCTTCTCCCCAAAGCCCCCCAGTACTTAGTTGTATATTGTAGTTGTAGGTCCTTCTGCTTATGCTATGTAGGATGCCACCTCAGCATGGCCTGATGAGCGGTGCCATGTCCACGCCCAGGATCTGAACCAGCGAAACCCTTGGCCACCCAAGCAGAGCACACAAACTTAACCACTTGGCCACAGGGCCAGCCCCACACACAGTCTTTAATAGCAAAGAGAAATCCTCATCTTGTTAGTGGACTTGGGGAACTTGATTGTATTGCTGCAGTTCATTGCATTTTCCCTAACATTTTATTATAAAAATTGTCAACATACAGACTACGTTGAACTTTTATTCTAATGAAACTTTCGAATTTGAGGTAACCATAGATTTTAGATGCAATTCTAAGATACAATACAGAGTGATCCCATGCATGCTTTATCCAGTTTCCCACCATGGGAACATCTTGCAAAACTGTGGTACAATGTCACAACCAGGATACTAACATTGATAGAGTCAAGATGCAGGACATTTCCATGACCTGCATTCCACAAAGATCCATCGTGTTGCCCTTTTATAGCCACATCCACTTTCCTCCTGCCTTGAACTCATTTTTAATTCCTGGCAACCACTACCCTGTTTTCTATTTCTAAATTTTGTCATTTTAAGGATATTATTTTAATGGAATCATACCATATGTAACCTTTGGGGATTGACTGTTGTTACCCTGCATGATTCCCTGTGGACTGATGCAGGTTGTTGTCTCTAACAATAATTCATTCCTTTTTATTGCTACGTAGCAGTCCATGGTGTGGATGTACCACAGCTTGCTTTACCATTCATCTGCTGAAGGACATCTGGGTTGTTTCCAGTTTATGACTATTATGAATACCTCTGTAAATATTTGCATACAGATTTTGTGTGAACATACATTTCCATTTCTCTGGGATAAATGTCCAGGAATATAATTGCTGGGCTATATGGTAGTTATGTGTTTAGCTTTTTTAGGAAACTGCCAAGCTGTTTTCCAGAATGGCTGTACCATTTTACATTCCCACCAGCAATGAGTGATCCACTTTCTCCTCATCCTCACTAGCTTTTGGTGTTGTCACTGTTTTTTAATTGAGCCATTTTGATATCTTGTCGTGGTGTTAATTAGCATTTCCCTAATGGCTAATGATGTTTAATTACTATGTGTATACCTCTTCAGCGAAATGTTTCTTCATGTCCTTTGCCCATTTTCTAATTGTGTTGTTTGTTTCTTTGTTTTACTGTTGATATTTGAGAGTTCTTTATATATTCCAGATACTAGTCTTTTGTCAGATATGTGGTTTGCAAATAATTTTCTCCCACCCTGTAGTTTGTCTTTTTATCCTATTCACATTGCCTTTCTCGGAACATAAGTTTTAATTCTGATGAAGTCCAACTTATCAGTTTTTCCTTTTTATGAATCATGCTTTGATGTTGTCTAAGAACTCTCCCTACCTGTAGATCCAAAGATTTTCTTCTATGTTTTTCCTAAAAGTTTTAGAGTTTTACATTTAAGTCTATAATCCATTTTAAGTTAATTATCATGTAAATGGAGAGAATTCATTTTTTTACCTGTTAATATCCAATTGCTCCAGAACAATTTGTTTTAAAAAGCTGTCTTTCCTCCATTGAATTGCTGTTGCACCTTTGTCAAAAAGTCAGTTGAGCATATTTGTGTGGATCTGTTTCCAGTAGCATAGAGTATTGATTACTGTAGCTATATCATAAGTCTTAAAATTGGTTAAACTGATTCCTCTCTCTTCTTTTTGAGGGTTTTTAAAATTGTTTTAGCTTTTCTTGTTTCATTGCCTTTCTATATAAATTTTAAAATAATCTTATTTATATCTACACAAATTCTTGCTGGGATTTTAATTGGAATTGCATTAAACCCATGTATCACTTTGGGGAGAATTGACATTTTTACTATATTGATTTTTTACTCTGTTAAAGCTTACCATATGTTTCTCCATTTATTTCAGTCTTTGACTTCTTTCATGTTTTGTAGTGTTCAGCAAACAAGTCCTGTTTGCTGAATGTTTGTAGATTTACATCTGAGTATTTCATTTTCTTTGGAGTGATTGTAAATGGTATTATGTTTATCTTGTCTCCTGCCACCTTGCTAAACTCAATTATTAGCTCTAAGAGGGTTATTTAGGTCTTTTGAGATTTTTCTACATCCACAATCAGGTTGTCTGCAAATAAGGGATAGTTTTATTTCTTCCTTTCTGATCTATATGCCTTGTGTTTCCTTTTTTTGCCTTATTACGCTCCTCAAAATCCAGCACTGTGTTGAATACGTGGTGAGAGCAGTCATCCTTGCCTTATTCCTGATATTGGAAGGAAGACATTGTCTTTTATCGTTATGTATAGTTAGCTCTAGGTTCTTTGTAGATGTTCCTTATCAAAGATGAGGACCTTCCCCTATGTTCCTAGTTTTCCGAGAGCTTTTATCATGAATGGATGTTGAATTTCGTCAAATGCGTTTTTGCCCCAATTAATATCATGTAATTCTTCTTAGATGCTTATTAAATATGGTAGGTTACATTTATTTTCAAATATCGAACCAGCCTTGCATGCCTAAATAAACTGGAATAAACTCCACTTGGTCATGGTTTATAATTTTTATTATTGAATTCTATTTGCTCATATTTTGTTAAGGATTTTTTTATCTATGTTCATGAGGGGTATTGGTCTCTGGTTGTCTTTCAGAAATACTGTCTTTGCTTCTGATATCAGGGTAATGTTAGCTTCGTAAAATGCATTGGATGTGTCCTCCTTTCTTGTTTTCTGATAGAAGTTGTCTAGAATTGGTATTCTTTAAATGTTTAGTAGAATTCTCCAATGAAACCATCTGGGCCTGGAGATTCCTTTTTTGCAAGTTTTTAAATTATGAATCCAAATTATCTATTATATATTGGGTAAGTTGTGGTAGTTTGTGTTTTTCAAGGAATTGTTCTGTTTTATCTAAGTTCTCAAATTTATGTGTGTTGTTGTTGATAGCATTCTTTTATTATCCTTTTGATGTCTGCAGAACTTGTAGTGCTGTTCCTGTTTCATTCCTGTTACAGATTACCAATAACAGGAATTAATTTGCCTCTTCTCTCTTTTGCTTTATTCAAAGTCTTGCTAAAGATGTTTGCTTTTATCTTTTTCAAGAATCTGCTCTTTGTTTCATTGATTTTCTGTTATTTTTCTGTTTTAAATTTCATTATTTTTTGCTCTTTATTATTCCCTTCTTTCTGCTAGTTTTGGTTTTATTTTTTATTTATTTATTTTTTTGTGTGAGGAAGATTGGCCCAGTTGCTAATCTTCCTCTTTTTGCCTGAGGAAGATTAGCCCTGAGCTGATATCTGTGCCAGTCTTCCTCTATTTTATGTGGGATGCCACCACAGTGTGGCTTGATGAGCGGTGTGTAGGTCCATGCCCAGGATCCAGACCTGCAAACCCTGGGCTGCTGAAGTAGAGCGTATGAACTTAACTGCTATGCCACTGGGCTGGCCCCTGTTTTGGTTTTATTTTCCTCTTCTTTTTCTAGGTTTTTGGGGAGGGAGCTTATATTACTGATTTGAGACTTTCTCACTTGTTTAATGTATACATGCAGTGCTATAAATTTCCCTTGCAGCATTGCTTTAGCTATGCCCCACAAATTTTGCTATGTTGTATTTTCATTTTTATTCAGTTTAATGTATTTTTTAAAAATTTTCCTCTTTGACCCATGGATTATTAGACATGTATTATTTAGTTTCCAAGCGTTTGGAGATTTTCCCGTTATTTTTCTGTTTTTGATTTCTGGTTTGATTCTGTTGTGTTCAGAGAAGACACTCTATTATTTCAGTTGTTTTAAATTTGTTAAGGTTTATTTTATGGCCTAGGATATGATTTATCTTGGTATATGTTCCATGAGTGCTTGAGAAAATGCGTACTGTGTTGTTCTTGGGTGGAGTGTTGCATAAATGTCAACTCGATCCTGTTGGTCGATACTGTCGAGTTCTTCTGTATCCTTGCTAATTTTCTATCTAGTTGTTTCATCATTTGTTGAGAGAGGGGTATTGAAGTCTCCAAATATGATTATGAATTTCTCTATTTCTTTCAGTTCTGTCAGTTTTTGCTTCACATATTTTGCAGCTCTGCTAGTTTTCTTTGCTTTGAAGTGTACTTCATCTGATATTAATATTGCTACTCCTGGTTTTCTTTGATTAATGTTTGCATGATATGACTTTTTCTATCCTTTTACTTTCAGTCTGCCTTTATCGCTATCTGAAGTGAGTTTTCTATAGACAGCATATAGTTGGGCCATAGTTTTTCATGCACTCTGCCATCCTCTGTCTTCTAGTTGGTGTGTTGAACCATTTACATTTAATGTAATTATTCATACATGAATGGCTTAAGTCTGACATTTTGTTGTTTTCTCTTGTTTAATTCTCTGTTTTCTTTTTCCTGCCTTCCTTTGGGTTACTTGAACATTTTTTATGATTCCTTTTTGATTTATCTGTGTTGGGCTTTTTTTTTAATAGCTTTTTGGTGGTTATTCTAGACATTTCATTATGTATACATAATGTATCACAGTCCACTGGTATCATCATTTTACCAGTCCAAGTAAAGTACAGGAACCTTAATTCGTTTCATCCCTTTACCCTCCCCCATTTATAATATAATTGGCTTAAATATTTCTTCTACATACGTGTAAATCATATCAGACAATGTTAATTTTTGCCGCAACCATCAAATATAATTTAGAAAATTCAGGAGGAGGAGGAAACTCTACTGTGTTTACCCATATTTTTGTTTAGTGTGTTCTTTCTTCTTCCTGTTGTTCCAAGGTTTCTTCTTTCTGATTAGAGAAATTTCTTAGCCATTCTTTTAGGGTAGGTCTGCTGGTGACAGTTCTCTTAGTTTTTCTTCATCTGAGAAAGTCTTAATATCCCTTTCTTTCCTGAAGGATATTTCACTGGATGTAGGATTCTGGGTTGACGGTTCTTTTCTTCCAGCCCTTGAAAAGTGTTGTGCCACTTCTTTCTGGCCCCATGGTTTCTGATGAGAAATCTGCCGTCATTCTAGTTGTTTTTCTCCTTTAGGTAAGGTGTCTTTTCTCTCTTGCTACTTTCAAGCTTTCTTTCCTTGTCTTTAGTTTTTAGAAGTTTAATTATGATGCTTTTTTGTGTGGATTTCTTTGAGTTCATCCTGTTCGGGATTTGCTCAGCTTCTTGAATCTGAACATCATGTCTTTTCCCAAATTTGGGAAAGTTTTCAGCCATTATTTCTTCAAGCCTTTTCTCCACCCCTTCTGAGACTCTGATAATATTGATGTTCAATCTTTTGTTAGAGTCCCACAGGTCCCTGAGGCTTTGTTAATTCTTTTTTAATCCAATTCTCTGTTGTTCACATCAGGCACTTTCTCTTTTTCTGTCTTTGACTTCACTGATTCTTTTCTCTTTCTCCTCCATTGTTCTGTTGAGCCTGTCCGTTGAGGGGTTTTTTTGGTTATTGTATTTTTCAAATCTGAAGTTTCCCTTTGGTTCTTTGGATATTTATTTCTTTGCTGAGACTTTGTTTTTTCGTTTGTGGTGAGCATGTTTAGAATTGCTTGTTGATGACTGTTTTAAATTCTTATGTCAGATAATTCTAAGATCTCTGTCTTTTCAGTATTAGCATCTATTGAATGTCTTTTTTCATTCAAGTTTGAGATCGTCCTGATTCTTGGTATGATAAGTGATTTCTGTTGAAACCTGGACATTTTGGGTATTATAATGTGAGACTGAGGATCTTATTTAAAACGTCTGTTTTAGCTGACTACCTCTGACACCTCTCTTGCAGGGGAACGAGGGGCATGACGTATGCCACCTGGTTACGACCAGCTCTGATTCCTATAATAGTATCATTGAAAAGTAACATCACTTTCCCAAACTAGGAAATAATTGTTTTTTTCAAAATATGTTTCCGTATCTCCCCAAGGTTTGGCAACCAGTAGATTGAAGCAAATCAGCCTGAAGCTTACCTGAAGGAAGCTGGATTCTGGTCTTGACAGTGAGAATCTAAGTTCTGTCATTCCAGTCCCTGAGTTGTACTGTTACTTCTTTTTTCTAGAATTTGTGGTGTGTTTTCCCATAGAAACAAGTCAAGTACTAAAGACCTGAAAGTAGTACCTTATACCTTTATGGAACTTTACTGTTTCCAAAGCACTTTTTCCGTTTGTTTCAGTTGATCCTCACCTCAGCCAAGTGAAGTAAGCACTTTGGATGTTACAGCTCTCATTTGAGAGCTGAGGAAATTTAGGCTTAGGAAGTCAAAGGACTTTGCCAAATTCTCACAACTACTAGATAATGGAGTTCAGACTAGATATTCTTTATTATTCTGGTATTCTTTTTTCTAATGAAGTATTATTTTCATAGTCAAAAAAGTAGAAAGTATTTCAGCTGTACATATATGCCCCTTCCTTCCAGCAGCAGCTTCTGTGAAAAGGCAGCCACCAGACCAACTTCAGGCCAGGCCCAGCTCTGAAAGCTGTTCACAGTAAAGTTCTCATGCTTAACTGATCAATCTTCAATCTTGGCGCAATCTGGGCACTGAAGGGGTTGTGGCAGAATTGGTAAAATACCTTAAGTTTCCTTATAGTACGGTTAAACTCCTCAGCAACTACTTTTTTATTTGTTTACAAAATTTAACACCTATATTATTTATTTTGCTTTTCAAATCCCTAAAACCTGGGCTATAGAATATAATGAAAAGCAGATGGATTGGAAGAGTGGCTTCTCCCACATTTTGAGGTGGACAAATTATAAACAGATTAAGCTTGACTTCTAGTCTACCTGCTAAAATAACAAATGTAGAGGAACAGCCACCATCTGCACCAAGCCTACTGCCCGCCCCTCCCTCCCTCTCATCCTTTACCTCCTGTGCATCTTTAGATGCAGCTGGTTGGCTGTTTCCTTCGCCCGGTTCTGGTCTCAGATGGATCAGCCAGCAAGCAGGGTTAAAGAAGCCCAAAGAGCCTATCGTCTGTAACCAGGGTAATTCCTCTGAATTAAACACACCTGGGCATAGAAAGGCCCACCCCCCCCACCCCCCGCCCCCACCCGTTAATAGATGGGCAGAATGTTAGCATTGCAAAGAGCTCTGACACATGTGAGGGGTCTCTGAGTGTTCCATCTCTCTACAACATCACTGTCGGGTCATTCCAGCTAAGTGTAGGTATTTCTAGGATTTCATAGGAAAGAGAGGAGGAATGTGCTGCCGTCCAAGGAAGCCATTTCGTTGTTGGGTAATACTTCCTTATACTGATCCAGACATCTGGCTCCCCACTAGTGCTATGGATGCTATCTAGTTTTCTTCTGGTTCTGCAGAGAACAAAACTGTTCTTTCTTTCCTCTCTCATGTTAAGTTCTTGAGGCTAGCTAGCTACCTCAATCTTTTAAAATCTCTTTCCTAGTGAAATATCCCTAGTTCCCCTGCATTTCTTCATATCATATCATCTCCAGACTCCTTACTATTCTAGTGCCTTCCAGAGCCCACTGTAGCTGTTGTCCTCTTGAAATGTGGTGGTCAGAGAATCACAGGATGTTAAACTTAGGAGGCACATTTGAGATGATCTAGTCTACTGCCTTCTCCCATGCTCTCTCTGTTTTAATACCAGTAGAACTTGTGATTGATAAATAGTTACAGATTTCAGATGCAGCTAGAGTCAGTGAACCTACAGAGACCTTCTAAAGCAGTCTAAAAGTTTACTTCTGTTTAGAATGGTCTGGAGCTTAGAATTATAAACCAAATCTTTCTCTGTCAAACCCAGTGTATAGGGAGATTAACATCTCTTTTAACAGGATTGGTGATAAGTGGTAGCACAACTTTCACTAACGTAGTCATGTAATCAGCATGTCTTGTCCTTGCTCTGCAGCACACCGTACTACAGGTGCTCTCTGAAACAGAAAGTCTGTAAATGGAGTAGCTCAGAAAAACTCTGACAGGGAAATTTAATCGCTAAAACAGTCTACTCTCATTGTAAGAAAAATTCAGTTAGAAACTGAAACAGTACCCTTTTCTAAAATGAGTTAAGAGTTTGGGGGTTCTCTGAACTCAAATCATAGTATTTGAAAGTAGAGTATTTCCAAGCTGACAGAGCACATTTCCCCTTCAGTTAGGCATTATTCTTATCCCGCTCTAGAGAGGAGGAAGCTCAAGTAGTTTTAATCAGCTGCAAAAAAAGTCATACTAGCTAGAGGACACAAGAGCAGTGTCTCCTCTGCTCACATCTTTTT
Organism: Equus caballus; assembly: GCF_041296265.1. Classification (NCBI taxonomy): domain Eukaryota; kingdom Metazoa; phylum Chordata; class Mammalia; order Perissodactyla; family Equidae; genus Equus; species Equus caballus. The sequence goes on along the minus strand of NC_091705.1, from coordinate 32,209,557 downwards.
CTAAATCCCACGATCTTTTCATAATAAAATCCTTGAATTTTATGTTAATGACATTTGATGTGTATCTACTTTTTACATGATGTTTATGCAAGAGTAGTAGGATACTTGATTTTTCTGCAAAATGAAAACCACTGTGGGATCTTTTTAAATCTGCCTTTGTATATCCTGTTACCTCTGCACAGAGAGCTCTTGTGTTCTCCTGGTGAACTCTTATTTGTTGTTCAATATGATGCTCAAAAGTCTCTTAGAGGTCTCTCCCCCTACCTGAATTGGGTCTGGGAAAGTTGGTTTCTTGTTTTCCCCCTGTGTTAAGGAGCACTTAGCCAGTGTGCTCATAAGTGGCCAGTATTTATTTATGTGTCTCATAATCACCAGACTGTGAGCTCTGGAAGGATAAGGATTCCATCCTTTTCACTGTTCTAGCCCCTCTACCGAGCACAATTTGTATCACTCAAGAGACACTCATTGTTTGTTAAATGTAAGAAGACAGCTCATTGCCTGTTGCATTGACCTTAGGGTTTTGTAAGAGCAGAGAGGAAATTCCCTGGGTCTACAGGTCCCACCAGGTCTCTGCTGCTGCTGCCACCACCTCCACCGACCAAGACCAAATAGGGACAGCAGCCAGGCCCAGAGGGGCATGCACAAGCAAGGGAGGCTGGACCTTCTGTCTTCAGATAAGGAAACAGAGCCTCTCACCTCTCCCAGTGGAGAAGTGACATGCGTGGACTCTTACTTACTGGCAGTGCTTTTGCTTCAGCCTAGTGTCTCTTCCACCCACAGAGGCAATACAACACAGTGGTTAGAGCTCATCCTCTGGAGTCAGAACTCCTGGGTTTGAATTCCATCTTCACCACTTAATAACTATGTATAATCTTAGATGAGATTATGAATCTCCTCATTCTGCAATTTTCTCCTGTCTAAAAGGGGTCATTTATTCATTTACTGATTTATAATGAATAAATGAAAAAAAAGCATATAAAGTATTCAGTACGGTATCAGCAGCTTACTTACCTGAGTCTCAATAGACCTTTGTCGTCGATATTGCTGCTCTTTTACTGTTATGAAGCCTTCCTTAGAGCACACATCTTAGTTGAAAGATGGAAATAAATGATTGATTATCTAGTAGTTGGACTATTTATTTGTATTTCCTAAGTCTCAGCAGCTGTTTGTTGCGCATTTGCTTGTGCCAGCATTTGTTAAACACTTTATATAATCCACTCAATTGTGTCCCATGATCACCCTATAAAATATTATCTGCATTTGGTAAATGAAGAAATGAGCTTGAGAGAGACTGAAGCAATTTGTCCAAGGCTTGGAGAGTAGAGGACTGTCAGCCTCCCAACCACATGCGTGTTCAAGATGGAGAAATTGCAAACTGTAACCCATCAGTTGCCTTTGTTTTGACATGCTTGTTGTCAGAACTCTCTGGGACCCTTCACTCTGAAATAATTGATTCATACCTCTTCTAAGATGAGCATTTCCTTCAGATTGATTCACGTAGCCAGAAGTCGAGATACTATGTGTTCAACTGCATACTTCTGATGCAGGGCTTCCTGATGCAGATCCCAGTCTGTCCCTACTACAGCACATCACACCCTCACATTAAACTGGTTATTAACTAAGATTATGGCATCTTTTTCACTTGGGCTACTGATGAGCCAGGTCTTCTCCGTCCTGCCGTTTCTACAGAGACAAAGTGCCTCCAAGAGAGGGCAGGGTACAGAAAAGGCACTTGCTAATCATGCAGTCTTTCCTTACTGGAGAGTTTGCCTAAGGTTGTTCGTGTTTACTAACTGCACAGCGGAAACTGTTCGATGGACTGGAAGGGAAACCTCCGTATTGTGTGTGTCTACCTCGCACCAAGCTGGGAGCTATCCCTATGGATTTGGGTTATGATGAGTCCCCATCAGCCACCCATACTTCATAGTAAAGGGCATGGTAGCTCTGGGGCCTGAATCCTGCGTTTTATAGGCTGTAGAACAATAGTCTGGAAGTGTCTGTAATTATAAATTTCAGCATTCAAAGGATCTTCGTGGATTCTGTGGGGGTACTCAAAAATGTTCTCTATGGCAGGAAAGGATATAATGTATGGTTGGTTAGGGTTTTTTAACTAAGTAGTGGGAGAGGATGAGATGGTCTGTTTAAGTGCCACTTCAGAGTGGTCCAGTAGATCAGCCTGAGGTTTCTGTTCTTCACTGACATTAGAGGGCAGGAAACGGTTTTGGCCAAGGAAGGGATATTAAGCTAACGTTCTCCGATTCTGAGTATGCTTCACTCTCCGAAACAAATTTTCAATCGGGCTCCTTTTTTGCTCCTTTTTGGATAGCTTAGTTGAAATTACAGGCTCTCATCAGACTACTGTGTTTGAAACCCAGCTCTGCCACTTGCTAGCCATATGACCTTAGGCATGTGACAGAACCTTTCTAAGGCATGTTTTCTGCATCTGTAAAAGGAAGATAGTAGTAGTTTCTACCTGGTGAGGCAGTTCTGATAACTGAATGAGATAAGCCATGTAGAGGGTTTTGTACAGTGCTTAAGTAACACATAGTTCTGAGTAATGTTAGCTATTATCATTATTCTAGTAAGAAAGAACTACATTCAGAAAATGTGCCCCTGCTCCTCTTTACCTTTTCAGAGTTTTCTCTTTCAGGTCCTTCCATGGTATTAGGGGCTCAAGAAAGTGTTTTGAATTTTAACTATTGCTAGTCATAGGTGTCTATCCATCCCTACTGTACCTAGGTTGCTGATCTCCTGTGCTGTGTGTCCTAGTCCAGGAGGCAGCAAATGTTTTCTGTAAAGGACCAGAAACTAAATATCTTAGGTCTCTTGGCCACATAGAGTCACTGTCGCATATTCTTCTTCTTTTATTTAACCCTCTAAAAATGTAAAAACCATCCTTAGCTTGAGGGCCACACATAAACAATCTACAGTCCGCAGTTTGCTGATCCATATTCTCGTCTGACCCTGTGCTCTAACATGACCAAACTCTTGGAGCCTGGGGTTATTCTCTCCCATCATTCAGTTCAAATGACGCTAGTCAAAAGAACGGTAAGTTTTCATGTTAAAAATGGAATCCAGTTGGAAAATAGCACTATCTCTTCTCCCACTGCCAAGCTGCCACATGCCTTATATATAAGGAGCTTTTAAAGTTCCATTCCTGAGACCAAGAAAGGGTTCCTAAAGGAGTCCATTAGAGCCAACTTGACAAATACTCCAACTTGGATAAGCTCTGTGCCTGTGATATCACTCCAGATTCTGGAGACTCAGATTGTGATTTTAATTTTAAATTCTTGGGGTTTTGCGCCATCAGGTTTCATGTCTGGAGCAGTCATGTTTTAGGAAAATAGCGTCTGTTGCTGTGAAATAAACTAACCATAATGAACATAAGCGTGTTATTTTTTCACAGCAAAAAAAACCCACAAAAATGCAGGCAAAACCTTTATGAAATGATAGTATTAAATTGCAAGTGACGATGGTAAAGCAAATATTTAAATTCACAGCTAAAATAGTGCGTGTCAAGTGTAATTGCCAGGGAAACCATGCCAGTTCATCATTCTGTAAGCTAATTCTCTACAGGCAGAATCATTCCACACAGTTCCAGGAAAAAATACTTCTTTTACATAAACTGCTTTCTGGCTCTTTTAAGACTGTGCAAAAGTAAGTTTTATTTATCAGGGACCGTCTTGGTCTTTGAGATCTTCATGGGCCCGAGATGTCTCTTGTGTGTGTGTACTCCTGTAGAGGGGCTATCTGAGTGGGTTTCTTCTGAACTACAGTTTTGCTGATGGGATGGCTTCATTTATCCCTAGGAGAGTTCCAGTGATGGAGGTGATGGCACTTTTGGTGAAAAGAAGGATGACAGCCGGGCAGGTGAGACTGTGTCCTTCTGAAGGCAAAGAAAAGTAAGGTCCCAGTTTGTAGTTACCCTGGAGTTCATATGTAATAAAAAATGCTGTTTTTTAAGGAGGCTCTTTTAAAAAGCCAAGTAAGTTGACCTTCATCAAACTCTCCTGCAGTCACACATGAGGCTTTAACGTGGCTCTGGCAGGCTTCCCCCACCTGGCACTGAAATTCAAACATGAAATGAATGATAATATCTGAAGTCAGGATGGAGTCTGAGAGATAAAAAGGAATCATGGTTTCATTGATTTTTCTCTTTTTTTGGAGCAAAGTTAGGGGTGTTTGGTTTGGTTTGGTTTGGTTAGTGTGTGTTTGTTTTTCTGATTCCAACTTAATGGAGGATTTGGCATTTGGAAGGCCCAGCTACACAAAAGCCCATAGTTTTACATGGAGAAGGCTACAGAGGGTCTACTTGTTCTGATGCCTTAGAGTAAGGTCCTCAAGTCATTTCTGCCCCCAGAGACAGGTAGAGTTGTATTTGAGAGATAACAGAGCCAACGACAACCTAAAGCTGTTTCTAAAGCACAGTTGCAGCCCCTCCAGCTGTGCGTAGCTCCTGAGCTGATTGTTAAGTAGGAGCTACTTTGGTTAAGTTATTGAGTCAGATTTGTTTTTATTTAGACAAAACAACAACAACCAGAAAAACCAGTCACCTTTATTTTAGTTCTATTTGTAAATACTAATATCCTCACTGATGTTTGAAGCCCAGGATGGCTCCGACCCAGACAAATCGCCCTGGCCAGTTTCATCTGCTCTCACAGCTCGTCTCAGACGTCTGGTCACTGTTTACCAGCGCTGCAACCGCAAGGAGCTCTGCCGACCTGAAATTCTGGGGCCAGGTAACCAAGGATACTGGGTCCAGGAAGAGATGTTCAGGAGAACCTCAGAAATGGATCTCATCAACAAAGAAGCCCAAAAGAGGTAAAGCCAATGGCCACAAAGGCATGCTGAGCTGCCCAGTGGGTAAAGATGACAAGAGGGGAAGCAGATAGCTGGAGGACAAGTATGTTTGATGTTCTCATGTGAAGTTAGGTTGTCTCCAGAATTAATTAAATCCAACCTCCAGCTGTGACAGTGTCGTCGTGCTGCCTGGGGAGTCTGATGAAATCTAGGGTACCTTCTGTTCACAGTTCCCAGACATTTATGACTTTCTAATTTGACCCTCTTCTGTAAGTTAGACCCCAGTCTCTGGGGATATAGTTTAAAAACACCACACTGGCATATATCAGACCGTGTTGCTTTAGCAGCAAAGTGAATAGTATGCATTTAAAGCTGCCTTATTATACCTACCAGTCCTTATCAAGCCTTTGAGAGCAATAAGTACCATAAAATGCCAACCCAGAAGGAAAATTAGCAGAAGGAAAAATAAATATAACCAGGAGTTACTTGTCCATGTGAGAGTTAGCTAAAAATGGCTACAGAAGGACAGCACAGGCTAGGAATGATGCCACCAGAAAATATCAACAAAGTCCCAGTTGTTAGGTCTTTATAGCTCTCTATCCTTGCTGTAACATCTAGTGAATTAAAAGAACGCCACATAAGTGAAGTCAGTTACTTCTATGTACTCCTTCTGGCTTTATGGAATTTGGTAATTCAGGGAAGATATTTCTCCCAGGTTTCACAGCTCCAAAGAGAAGAGCCAGGGCAGGGCCCCTTTTTCCCTGTTTCTTACTCTTCCTCTGACCTCCCCACCCTACTCCTAGCCTGACTCCCTCTGGAGGTGGAGAATACCGTGCCCAAGAGGCCTTCGTAAAGACTGTGGTGGTGTATAATAGTTCAGCTCCCTTAAGTCATTATCTTAATCCTGCAGGATATTAAGACCAGAGAAACTTTGTATCCTAGAGAAGATAATTGATATGGGCACCCTGTCTACATAAAACCAGAAAGCAAGCCAGTGTGAGATAGGGAATCAGGGGAGGTGTATGACTGAGGGAGTTGTTTCCCTTCTCTGGACCAGGTTCCTCATGTGTAAAGTAAAGGAGGTTAATTTAATGGTCTGGAAGGTCCCTCCAGGATTCTATGATTCTGTGTTGTCATATGGGGGCCGGGGGGGGGGCGGGTATAAAGCAAAATAGTTAAGCATACATAGTATTTTGAAACTCTTTATCTCCCACAAGAGGAAATTAACTAGGTAATCTCTAAAATTGATGAATCAAGAGATAGCAAGTATGTACACATGATTTAGAAATAAAGAGGTAAATAGCAGAAGAAAAAGTTGAAAGAGGTGGTAGGATGATAGGCTGTTTTTATTGTAAGCCTCTCAGCCCAATTTCACTTAAACAAAAATAAACAGAACAGACAGACCAGCTCTAGCTACTTTCCTAATGTCATGGGCTCTCCTAGTAGATGCTCAATAAATAGTTGTTGGCTTTTTTGTTAGAAAGAAGGAAAAACAGCTCTCTCTCCCTTTCTGATTTTATCTCAAGGTGGACTAGGAGAGAGCAAGCAGACTTCTACAGAACAGTGTCTTCTTTTGGTGTTGTTTATGATCAAGAAAAGAAAACTTTTGACTGGACACAGTTCCGCATCATTTCCCGTTTGGACAAGAAGTCAGATGAGAGCCTGGAACACTATTTTTATAGCTTTGTGGCCATGTGCCGGAACGTCTGTCATCTGCCTGCATGGAAAGATAGTGGTAAGAAAGCTCTGTGAGTCTATCCCAGATGAGACAAGGAAACAACAGGCTTATTTTTGAGGTACAGAGTTACTTGAGGTGTAGTTATGAAAGTGAAGTCTACCTGAAGAATTCAAGTAAAGACAAGTGGGTTTTCACAAATTCATGTACTTCTAATTGGGTCCACCCTCATAAGATAAAATATCTCTCCCAAAATTATGTAACTCCAACAAAAATTAAAATTGAGATTAAAACCTCACAGAAATATTGAGGGACTACTATTAATTACCTTCTCCAAAATATAGTTTTATTTTTTTTTAATCTCAGAGAGATTTCTCCTATTATGAACTTTGCACCTTCCTTAGATTAAATCTTAATAACTTTAACTTTCTCGTATATTGACTCGTAGCTATAGAAAGTAAGTGGCTGTCATTTAAACAGCCCCTGATCTGACAGGCACCCCTTCTGAGACATTTCTTCCTGATTGGAATTTGCAGCAGCTTCCTCCTAGTCCCTCTTCAGCCTCACTTTGTAGATAATGTTGCTTTGGAGTGGATGATTATGTTTTAGGAAAGCTAAAACAAACGTTGAGCCTGTCCAGGTTGGGTTCTGAGCCGATGACAGCATGCACCGATGTCCCAACTTTTGCCCCCCTGTGGCATGGTTACTACATTTTCATTAAAGCCACGGGCTGGATAGATTGGAAAGATCTAGACCTCGGAGTCACACTGACGAGACCTGGACTCAAATCCTGGTTCTGCTACCTTGAGCAAGTTAGCTTATCTGAGCCTCCTTCCTCATCCTTAAAACAGGGATGATGATGGGGTATCATAGAACTTTTGTGAGAAGTAAGTAGCATGTACCGGGCTCATCGTACATGCTTATTGAATGGGAACTAGTATTATTTCCAGAACTGAAGTTTTCATGCTCTTCTTTCACCCGCACTGGGTCTGTCCTTGTTTCATAAAAACCTTCCCTTCTCTTTTAGCTTTTCTTTTGAGCAGGGGCACACACACCTAAGACTGCCATGCTGAGGAGCCAGGGAGTTAAACTGTAAGACCAAAAATGCAGGGGCTCAGGTGGGCAGTGAGTGTCCGAGGGCTGCCTTAAGTGATAGGCTCTGCATTTACCTTTCTAGGTGCCCCAGATCCCACCATCTACGTTGAACCCATCACCGAGGAACGGGCCGCAAGAACTCTGTACCGCATTGAACTGTTACGGAAGGTCCGAGAGCAAGTGCTGAAGTGTCCCCAGCTGCACGAACGCCTCCAGCTCTGCAGGCCCAGCCTCTACCTCCCAGTCTGGTGGGAGTGTGGGAAGCATGATCGAGACCTGCTCATTGGTACCGCCAAACATGGGCTGAACCGCACTGACTATTACATCATGACTGACCCTCAGCTCTCCTTCCTAGACGCCTACAGAAACTATGCCCAGCATAAAAGAACTGACACCCAGGCACCAGAAAGTCTCTGTTGCCTTTACCAGACCAACTCCAAACTATATGAATCCCTTACATATACTCAAATGAACAGGACTTCAGAGTCCCTTGAAAGTGAACCTGAGAATCTAGTGAAAATAGAAGGTAGAGGTGATCATCTCAATCCACCTGGGGGCAGTCTATCTGACATGACTTGTGAAAACTTTATTTCTAAAGTTCAGGATGTCATTTCCATCACCCATGATGACAGTCTACTCCCTGAGTCCTTAGAGAGCGTGATGTATGGTAAGAAGGCTCTCAGCCGAGAGCTAGGCTCTTTTCAGGAGAGCCCAAGCACCAATACAGAATCCAGAAGAGATGCTGATGCCATCTCAGCAAGCAAAGATGGGAACCTCCAGCTTGGCAGCCATGAGGCAGAACTAGCTTCAGGTCCCTCTTTGATGGATAGTTTAGAAGCAGGAGTAGCTCACATGAACATTAAAAATGAGAAACATCTGTTGATGTCTCTTTCAAAGGAAGGGGAACTTTGCTGTAGTGAGGCAGGGCAGAGACCTGAAAGCAGCGGGCAGCTAGAAGCCCACTGCTTAGCTTCCCGTTCCTTGGATCAAGGAAATGAAAGCGGGTTTGTAGATATGTGCAATCTTAGTGTCTGTGACTCCAAAATAAACCTGTCATCGGATCAGCAATTAATTGATTTATTAGAAAACAAAAGTTTAGAAAATAAATTGATTTTGAGTCAGAACCACAGTGATGAGGAGGAGGAAGAGGAGGAAAATGAGGAGGAAAACTTAGACATGGCGTCAGGCATGAGGGAAAGGCCAGAGGTTTTGCATCTAGCCGAACCCACTGCTGATATCCCAAGGGAAAAGAGCCTAGGCTTCCATGTAGATGAAGCCAAGAAAGTAAGCATGGAAGCCGTAAGCCAGAATCCTGGACCGCCAGGGGCTTTTCCTCAAGCAGCCTGTCAGTGTCACTGCAAACACATGGAGAGGTGGACACGTGGCCTCGAGTATGATGAGTTTGAAGTGGAGAAACCCAAGGGTTATAACCCAGACCTGTACAAAAGCAAAACTAATAACATCACAATGGAAGGTGAGCCGACTGCTATTCCATCAGAGCCATTTCAAATGAAGCATGAACTTTTAAAAGAACCTTGGAAAGAAAATGCAGAAGGGAAAAAAGATTTCCTTACATATACTCTTGAAGGAAGTGAACTCAAGTCAGAAGACATGGATTTTGAGAGTAAAGATGATTATGACAGAGATGGAAATTGCCATAATCAAGGTACAGTATGTGGGATCTTGTATTTTGGATAAGCCAATGCTCACATGACAGGGAAGGAGAGCAAGTGGGGAGTGTTAGGAGTTTTACAGCTTCTGAAACAACCTACCTACACTCATGATGTGCTTAAAACCAAAGGTCACAGGCATTGGTCTGAAACTGAGACAGAGTAGCTTAACTGTGGTCATTCCAGACAATTGAAGATGATTGTAGACAATCAGAGCCCTTTTGCTGCTGAACACAGCCGTGGGACTGTGGGCTTTTGTACAATAGATGCTAGATAGCAGTGTCAAGGGGAAGCAATTTGTTCTTGCGCTAGATAGGGTGCTTCACAGTGGTTAAAGTAGAACAGCCTGGGAATGTCAGGAACCTTCAATTTAATATAGGTATAGTTAATTTTTCAGGAATTCCACAAAACTACAAATAAATGTGATCTTTATTAAGGTGAGCAAAGATAGCACCATTTATTCATGTCATTGTCAAAACCCTGTGATTTAATGGTGGTGCATTTGGTTTAGATTCCTTTCAGTAACTCAACAGAAATAAAAGTAACAAAATTACAAGTAACATGACAAAAATATGAATAGATTTGATCTTTTAAATGAGGAAATCTTAGGCAAGGATTCAGGTCAGAAGGAATTTTAAAATGTTAAGAATCTAGATGGCCCTGAGATTTTTATATGCTTTGCAGTGATATAAATACGATGATTAGAGATCCTGAGCAACAACAAATGGGTTTTAACTTCATTACTGTTGTTGTAATTTCTTCAGACCCACGAGGGCATATTAGGGTGAACAAGAAATGGTTCTAGGGGCCGGCCCCGTGGCCGAGTGGTTAAATTCACACGCTCCGCTGCAGCAGCCCAGGGTTTCGCTGGTTCGGATCCTGAGTGCGGACATGGCACTGCTCGTCAGGCCACATTGAGGAGGCGTCCCACATGCCACAAAGAAGGACCCACAACTAAGATATACAACTATGTGCCGGGGGGATTTGGGGAGATAAAGCAGGAAGAAAAAAAAAAAAAGAAAAATGGTTCTGTTTATTCTCATTGTTACCAAAAAAAAAAAATTCCCGTTCATGCCTGGCCCGATGCCGAGTGCGATGCTCAGGGATTTAGACACAGCCTCTCCCTTCTGGAGCACTGACTTTATATTAAAGAGGAAGAGAGATGAGCTAAGCTAAACTCCCTTGGGTTAACTAGCTTCCTTTTATTTTTAAAGTACCCCACCTTTGGTTTTAGTCATCGTGATTTGTGACTGTCATAGGAAGAGTTCTGAACTCAAATTAAAATTTGCACACTAGCTGGGATAGGGACAGAGAAGCTGAATTGAAAGCAGCTTAATCGACTTGTAGCCCCAACTGACCCAGGAGGAACCAGTCTACGACTGTGCCCATCCTTCTCATGGAGGCCACAAAGGATCACTATCATGTGTTGAATTAATAAAACCCACATTGCTTTTTGTACCATTGTAGGGAATATCACCAAATAATCAGTCCTTGGAAATCCAGATAGTCAATGAATACAGGGTAAAGAAGAGTATGGTTTAGAGAAGGACTGGTCCTGCACTGATGTCCTTTGGGGGCAGTGCTGAGTTGGGGTGGAAGGCAGCAGTAAAGTTGATAAGCTTTGATGAGCATCGCGCACACCTGTGGGTGGGGATCCCTTGCACCACTGCTTTTAAAAGTGCTTTTGCAGACATCACAAGGGATCCTCCACACAGATGAGAGGTGGAGTAGGTGGGGCAGGGAGGGTTAGCCCTGTTTCTGAGGCTGGAAATCTACAGCTGAAGGAGCAGGAATTAGTACAGCTGTCAGGGCCAGCCCCGAGGTCTCCTGGCTCCTTTTCCAGGGTTTTCTCTCACACACCATTTGGTTTTCCTTAAAACTTAAATCCAACTCCTCTGCTTAAAACCTTTTAGTTGTGCTCCCCATTGGATCTAGAATAAAGCTTGAATTGTCCATCATGGCCTAAAGGACTTAGCATAGTCTAGATGATTCTACCCCTCCCACCTCATCTTTGTACTTTTCCCCTGGGTGGCTCTTAGTTCCGCAGCATCTCCAGAATACCCTTCCCCATTGCCCCCTTGTCTTCTTGAGTGTTCTCTCCTTCGAGAGGCTCTCTCTACAGCCTTTCCTTCTACCAGTAACTTCTCCCCTCTTATTCCCTGTCTCAGCACCTTGTTTCTTTCCCTTTATAGCACTTACCACAGTTTATCATTGTAGTTAGTCATTTATCACCATTTTCCTGTCTTTCCCTCATGAAACTGTAAGAGCCTTGAGGGCTAGGGCCTCATCTATCTTGTTTATCCTTGAATCCTCTGGCCTGGTAAGGCCCTCTTCATGGTCAGGTGTCCCTGCAGCTCCCTAGGAGACTTGTTGCATGGTCAAAAGTGACATCTTCACATTTCAGAGGTTGGACATTCCTTGTCATTCCACCAAGAAAGGAGATTCACAAATTTTCCTGCCCTGGATAGTTTGCTACCCTCTCTTAGTTCCCTGTCATTACTGGTAAGTGAATCTTTGAAGATCCACTTCACATTGATAATAAGCTTTCACCACTGAAGCTTGAAAGAATGAATTGCATTTTCATTTCTTTCCGTTAGTGAAGTAATTTAAGTGTTCTAGGTTTCTTTGCATCATTTTTTATATGAATCAGGTCTATTTTACCTTTGTTGTAAGTTTAATGACTTTTCATCCTTCATCATTAGTATCAGTCTCTAGCTGTGTTACATTTCATAGACTGTCCCTTCAAATGTATCAAAGTATGACAGTGTTTAGTTTCCTCTTACCCACTATACCAGTGTAGAAGTCACTTTGTGACTTTGTGGTCATTCATCTCCTCTCACTCTTGGATACAGAGAAAAATATCCTTTCTGTTTTCTTTTGTTGTTGTTATCTTGGGGTGTAGATGCAAACTCTTATCAGATGATTTGCATAGGTAGCCCTAGAGCAGGATCTGCTTTTATGGCTTAACTGGTAAGGTTCTTCTAGAAATAGAAGGCATGGTAATTAATATTCACTTTAAAATAAATTAGCACAGAATGGACTAATCATAATAATAGAGATCAAGGGGCTGGCCCAGTGGCATAGTGGTTAAGTTCACACACTCTGCTTCAGTGGCCCCGGGTTCGCCAGTTCAGATCCCAGGCATGGACCTAGCACCACTTGTCAAGCCAGGCTGTGGTGGCATCCCACATAAAATAGAGGAAGATTGGCAACAGATGTTAGCTCAGGGCCAGTCTTCCTCAGACACACGCACGCGCACGCACACACACGATCAGATGCCCTGATCTTTCAGATCACTACTATCTCCCAAGTACCCAATGAGTGTTTTTAACCTTTCTTCCCAGATTATCCAGGGAAATACTCAGAAGAAGAGAGCAAGAGCTCGACATCGGGCATCACAGGAGACCTGGTGGAGGACTTGCAGGAGGCTCGGGCTCCCACCATCGCTCAGCTGCTCCAGGAGAAAACCCTCTATTCCTTCTCCGAGTGGCCAAAGGTACCTCCTGCAGCTTGCATTCCCCACTCAAAGCATTCTCAGCTTTGAATCCTTTATCTTTACATTTCAGAGTATTTCTGAATAACAGACTGAGAGAGATGTTTAATATCTTTAAAAGGTATTAGTTATGTAACATTTGAACATTAAGGATATATGCACTTGACTAATTAGACCGTAAGACGAAAGTGTCAGTTGTCTTCATATTTACAGCACTGTAACTTTAATTTTCATCCTGCAGGCTATGAAATTATTTTAAGGCTTGTAAAGTGGGTACATCTGAGTGTGCTCTTTTCTAATCAGCTCCTTCTGGTTAGAAAACTTAACGCTTGATCTCAAGGGACTAAGTGAATTTGGGTAACTTGGTACTTATCCCTCATAGGTTGTGTTCTTTTTTATAGGATCGCGTGATAATCAACCGCCTAGATAATATCTGCCATGTGGTGTTAAAGGGGAAGTGGCCCTCCAGCCAGCAGTATGAGCCCTCAGGCACAGTGCCTGCCCCTGTGTTAACCAGCAGTGCTGGCTCTCGAAGCAGCCTCTCGGAGCCAGAGGCATCAGAACACAGCTTCAGCAGTGGTGCAGCATTGGTGGCCCAGATCCAGAAGGTGCGGCCGTGAGAATGGTGTTGACCATGAAACAAAGAATAGGAGACACTTTGCGCTTCTCAACTGAGTCATTCATTCAACAAATATTTACTGAATGAATAGGATTGATTTATTTATTTGTTTGTTTTTGTAAAGCCATTAGTGTTAATTGAGGAATTTGGATTTTATCCTGTAGGCAGCAGAGAGCTATTAAAAGTTTTGGAGCAGGGAAATGGATGATGAGAGCAGCGTTTTGCAGCTCAACTGGAGTGGTATGCAGATTTATGGGAGATGAGGATCAGGAAAGGGAAGTGCCTCAGAGGTTGGGAGGCCAAGTGCAGCCTGATGAAGAGAAAGGTTCTAGACTAGATTAGTGGCAGGGTGGATACAAATAAAGGGGAGAGAAGTGGCAGGCATGATGCAATAACTAATAGCTATATAAGGAAAGGGAGGCAGGAATGGATCCATGTGTTCAACACTTGGAGGATCAAGAGAAGGATGGCAGCTGATAGAAAGAGGGGAAATCAAAGCAGGAATGAGTTTTGTAAACTCAAAACTCAAGATTCATTGGCGATATGTTGTCAGCACACTGGGCGCTCACTCTCAGCTACACATTGGAATCCACCAGGGCCTTGAAGAGCTGCTGATTCTGATTTAATTGGTCTAGGGTGTGGACTGAGCTTTGGAATTTTTGTTTAACTTTCCAGTTGATTCTGATGTACAGCTGAGGTTGAGCTTCCCCAAATTATAACTTTGCAACTCCAAGAGTTCATGAACTAGCAGGTTTAGCAACATCTGGAAACCTGTTATAACTGCAGATTCTCAGGCCCACTGAAGTACAGTGTGCATTTTAACAAGCTAGCCAGGTGATTTGGTACTAAAGTTTGAGAAGGCTTGAGTTAGAAGAACCTCACAGAAGAGGACTACAAATCCTACCAGGCCCAAGGCAGTCAGGCCTGGGGAAGCACTGGCATTCAGCCACAGAATGGTGTTCACACCCCTCTTGCCACTTGTGTGTGTTCACAGGAGAGCTTCTTGGCTCCAGTATTCATAAAGGATGAACAAAAGCACAGACGTCATTACGAGTTTGAGGTGGAGAGGGATGCAAAGGCTCGGAGCCTGGAACAGTTCTCTGCCACCCATGGGCACCGTCCCATCGTCCTCAACGGCTGGCATGGGGAGTCAGCAATGGACCTCTCCTGCACATCAGAGGGGTCCCCAGGAGCCACATCACCTTTCCCAGTGAACACCAGCACCCCTAAGATTGGGGCTATCAGTTCCCTTCAAGGAGCCCTTGGCATGGACTTATCTGGGATTCTACAAGCTGGCCTTATTCACCCAGTGACCGGACAGATCATCAATGGAAGCCTCAGAAGAGATGACGCTGCCTCAAGGAGGCGGAGAGGGAGACGGAAACATGTTGAAGGAGGGATGGACCTCATCTTTTTGAAGGAGCAAACACTTCAGGCAGGAATCTTGGTGGGTATATGAAGCCATTAAGTAAAAACATCGACCTTTCTACACTGAGCAACAAACCCTTCTTCCTCAGACACAAAAGTTTTTGGTCTATAGATCTTTTATGCCTGTATCAGTTGTCCTACTTATTTTCATTATGTCCTCATTATAAGCTGCTCTTAGTCTTTTCTAGAAATAGGTATTGATCCATTAAGGGCCCTTAGTCTGCATGCAACCTGGAGAAATGAGCCAGGAGGTCTTATCATTTCAAATAGAAACAATCCAAATCCTCCAGTGTTTCGGAAGAGCCACTGGTGATTGAATGAGAAGAGCAAGACAGCAGGGTTGAGTTTGCAGCAGCGTTGCTCCAGGTTAGTGGGCTTTCCAGGAGCTGGGGAGAAGGAACAGGAGTCAGGACTTCCTGAATGTTGATTCTGGCTCTACTACTTGATTTCCTAGGCAACACTGAACACACCACCAAGCCTCACCTTGTTTCTCTGTTTAGTGGGGCAGCAGCGTCTACCACAGAGAGTTGCTGTGAGGATCCACTGAGATCACACTAAGACATTCTAAACTCAAGGGAGATCATTGTAAAGAGCAGAAAAGGTTGGAAACTGTACACCTGATCAAGAAAGATCCCCTTAGACTGCTTAATGCATTGACTTCTCCTTGTATTTTGGTTTTTCCTATTTATTGAATTTTGAGCTCCAAAACAGGAACCACATTTCATGTTTTCTTATTTTTAAAGGAATAATAATTACCAGTATTTGTCAAGTGCTTACTATGTGCCAGGGACTGTGTTCAGGGTTTTACCTGCTTGTCCTATGTGATCCTCACAACAAAGCGATGCAGGTGCCGTTATTATTCCCATTTTATGGAGGAGGAAACTTGAGGCTTATGAGCATTAAATAATTTGCCCAAGATTATCCAGCTAGTAAGTAGCAGGTCAGAGAACCATGGACTTTGTTGTCTAGAGCTTTATTACTAAGGCATATTGTTTGGAATATGTCTTCCTCTTAGACTTTCTATATAATTTGGGAAACTGAAGTGGCAGGGCTTTTTTTCCCTGTCCAGTACTGCAAGATTTAAAGAAGCTTGTCTCATTTTGTAGGGGCACAAAGCCATAGTTTCTCTGTAATGATCGTAGAAATCCAATGGGATGACTGATAAATTTTTTCCCTTGGCCACAGAGTATTTTTTAAATTTATTATGCAAGCATTTATTTAGCACTGACCTTGTAGACCCAGTTATAGGCAGTGGGAATACAGACATGTGTAAGATAGGCATTTGAACTATAGAGAGAGAAATGGGTAAGTAAATTGCAATGTGGCATTTTCTGTTGGGTGCAGACCTGAGAGTGCTGTAGGGGGACAGGAAGTGGAGCAGCCAGTATCGCCTGGGTTTGTCAGTGATGGTGACAAAGGAGGTAACACTGAACCTGAGTAGGTAGAGGGTAATTAAAGTTTACCAGGTAGACAAGAATAGGAGAGGAACATTCAGGTGGAGGGAACAGCCAACATGTGCAAGAGTTTATGTGTGGGTCATAATTCTTTCAAAAACCCAGCAGAGTACAGTCATGTGTCACTTAAGGATGGGGACACGTTCTGAGAATTGCATTGTTGTGCGAACATCATAGAGTGTATTTACACAGACCTAGATAGTATAGCACACTGCACACACCTAGGCTCTGTGGTACTGATCTTAGGGGACCACCGTCATATATGCGGTCCGTTGTTGACTGAAATGTCATCGTGCAGTGCTTGACTATAATATTAGGGTGGAAATAGATAGAAAGAGTCAAAGAACACCTTATGTGTTTTTCCTTTAGAAACTAGTTTTCATTCTGTCGTGATTAACTGCACATAATTGTTTTTCCTTTTTCCAGGAAGTCCATGAAGACCCAGGACCGGCCCCCCTAAGCACCTCACACCCAGAAGGGCCAGTCCCTGCCACCTCGGCCCCTGAGCCAGCCCCAGCAGCCAGCAGCCAGGCTGAGAAAGCCATTCCCAGCAAGAGTCTGCTTGACTGGCTGAGACAACAGGCTGACTACTCCTTAGAAGTTCCTGGCTTTGGAGCAGTAAGTGTTGGTGCTGCCTGAGACTGCGGCTTACTTCCTGCTAACTCGATGCCCTTTTTGATAAGGAGCATGCAGAGGGAGGCCAGGAAGTTTGGGAGAAATCTGTGTCAACTAAGAACATCATTTTAAAGTTTGGGGTTTTTTTTTTACGTTTAGATTTCAATTAAGTTTTCCAATAATAGAAATTACAGTGCATGTCAGAATGCTGTGCCAAGCGGTAGACATGCAGAATCTTATGAGGACAGAACTGGCCTAGGCTCAGCCCCCTTCTCTCTCCAGAATTGCCACACAGTGTCATAAGCTCACAGAGAGATCTTTAGGTTGCATAAATGCTGCCAATTCATGAAAACGTTCTTGTGTATTCTCTTCAAGTTAATATGTCACTACTTTGCAGGGATGTTTTACACTTACTGCTTTGGGACTTTTCCTCAAGTCCTCTCAGTGCCTTTGCCATAGATCCTCCAGGTTAGGAGTCTGTAGGAGAGGGCTCCTGAGCACTGATGTCTTCTCTGGGTTTTTCTTTCTTCATTTGCTCATTTACCCCACCACTGTCTTTGTCCTGGGGAATGTCTGATTAATAAGATAGAGAGGTGGAGAGCTCACAAGAAAAAAAGGAGAATGGATTCACGGATGCACACCCTACATAGATAGACAAAGCCCACCAGGTAGGTGGCAGTGGAGAGAGAATTGGGAAAATGATTAGGAGGAAAAGGCTAGAAATTAAGCAGTGCCCTGGGAGACGGTGGGTCTGCTGGGGTATTCTAGTCCGGAGGGCCAGGAGGCCCACACAGCCTGTTTTTGCAGCTTACTGCAGGAATGCTTGCTTCAAGGAGAGAGCCTAGCTGAGGGCCAAGTGGCTGTTTCCTTCAGCCTAACTTGATTGAGTCCTGTGCAGAGGGTCATTAATGAGAAAATAGCAAACCCAGATGAAAAGCACCAACCTCCTCAGAAGAATCTGTGACAGAATGTAATGTTGATTTCCATTTGCCTCCTAGAATTTTTCAGACAAACCAAAGCAGAGGAGGCCACGCTGTAAGGAACCTGGAAAATTAGATGTCAACTCCCTGAGCGGAGAAGAGAGGGTTCCTGCTGTCTCCAAGGAGCCAGGACTGAGGGTAAGGAAGATGGTCATGTCATGGTAGAGCCAAGCCTTCATAGAAACAAATCACCAGCTGGGAGCGGGTAGCTGGGTGACATTTTCTGAGAGGACAAGAGGCCAGTATGGAAAGTTGATAAGTAGTGATAAGTGGGGCTGGGGCATCTTGGGCAGTGGTATGACTTCCCGGAGTCATTTGTTTTCAGCCTTTATCTTTTCATTTAAGTTTGTGCTTAAACCATTCCCGAAAGTTCGTATTTTTTACTCCATATTTGTGGAGAGTTACAGGGAAAAGATACATTAACTCTTGTCAGGAGTCTGTTTCAAGTGTTCAACAAACTTCTATTATTGGAAATTTTCATTTTCTAATCTCAGTTTTCCTGGCTACCATTTAAGACGTTTCCTTCTGGTGTCCTCACTGGCAATGAAAAACAGCTGACTCCGAGCACTGCCCTTTTCCTATTATAGAATCATAAGCCTGGAAGAGACTTCAAAGGCATCTGCAAAATACTTCTTGTATAACGAATCTGAGTTAATTATAGTTTGCAGATGAGTACAAATTTGAAATAGAAAATTCATAACCTCTAGGGGGCACTAATAACGTTTCAACCTGAAAATCTGTTGAGCTTGGGCAAATTATACATAAATGTGCATAAAAGGTGCTTTCTGCCCAAACAGGGAGCCTCTGAAGGTCCTCACGGGGACCTGCTCTTCCTGGGTTATTCCCCAAACCCGCATGCTTCCTGGATGCCTGTCTTCAGTGCTCTGCCAACGATGGCTTTGCTTGAGTATTAATTCCCTTCTTAGTGAGATTGCCTGGATATGATTTCTTTTTTTAGCTCTCAAAGACCACCCACCCTTGTCATTTCCTCCTCCTCGTGCACAAAGAAGTTGTTACTTAATGTTCTCAAGGAACGTTACTGATTTTGTCACCTGGATGATTACTCTTTGGGCAGCTCTGATAGCTGCTCTCGCTCGTCTCCGTGTGCCACTGTGGCTCCACAGCAGCCACTGTGGGAGGGAAGCCTAGGCCAGTCCCCGGGGGGCTGCTTGTTAGAAAATTGGTCACATTGGAAAAGTTGCCCTCTTTTCCCCTCTCTTGTTTTATTCTCGAAAACTGTCCCTACAACCCCTTTTCTTAGAGCTGCTTGTGCTGCACCAGCTGATTCAGCTTCAGTTCTTCTCCTGCCTGTCTCACCCTGTCACGCTGCCTCCCCACGTTCTCTCTGTCTTAGCACACAGTGTCTCCATAAGTCGTCCAGTAGAGACCCCCAGTTCTTGCTTTGTTGTAGTCTGAGCTCTTGGTTTAGAGACTTGTCAAAAAAAAACATGTGGTTTCCCCTTTGGCTTTCTCATTTGTTTCTGCACGTCTAACAATTTCCCTCATGTTCTCTGGAAATTAATGTTCATCACACCCCTGCAGATTCTGACCCCTTGCCAGAAAACCCATTTCTAAGCTGTTCTTGCAAGCCAGCCTCTTACCAGAGATGCACTTTCCCGCCTTTGTTAAATAAACACAATCCCTGCCTCAGAGGCCCTTTCCTGCAGTTAAGGCAAGAACAGGAAGCACTTGTCCACCTGGTCTTCAGGGCTGCTCCGCCTTCCCAATGGGGAAGAGCTGGTACAATGCTCTGCTTGGCTCCAGGAGGGTTCGTCTCCCCTCACCCATGTCTCACACGGCTCCTCCTGGGACAGGAGCCCTCTAGGGTCTGCCTACCCCTTCTTCTAGCAACAGATTCAAATGCCACAAAGAACGTCTTCCTTCAGCTCCTTCTGCTGTGTGCTGTGGTTCAGCTGGGCAAGCTACACAGACCTAGCAATCCACAGGCTGCGGCAAGGCCACGCAATTCAGCTTTCAGGACGCCTGGTTCATAGTGGTCGCTCATCAAATGTGTGTGTGCACGTGCACATACCTCATATATTTTATCTCTGTAAGTTATATTTGTTTTACGTGTCTGTGTAGTTTTTTTGTTTGATTCTTGCTGGGCCATTTGACACTAAATTGCAGAGATAACACGTCACCTCTAAATACTTCAGCATGCTTTCCTAAGAATGTTTTCCTGTATAACTGTTACCATTATCACACATGTGAATTTAATAATATCTAACATCTAGTCCTTATTCAGACTTCCTATTGTCCCAAAAATGTCGATGAGAGCTAGTTCCTGTCTTATTTTACTTTTTTTGTTTTTAAGATTTTTAAATTAGGATTCACACACTGCATTTGGTTGTTAGGTCTGTTTTCATTCAGTGAATGTTTGTTGACTGAACCTGCCAACCTTCCTGGGAGGAGTAAGGAAGTTTTGGTCACCACCTGCTTCTCCATCTCTACCCAGGAGTTAAGTTTTAGAGTTGAATATGCGGGCCTTGGAATAAATGCTACCATGTATTGGTAAAGCAAGATACTCTTCTGGGGTTGGGATGCCCATGTCATCAGCTAGGAAAGCAGATTTGCCTCCCATGTCACTTAACTTCTGACTTTCCTTTTCCCTGCTCTCCTTGCCTGCTCCCCAGGCTCCCCTGGAAGAGGAAGCAGGTTTGTTCCCAGCCTATATAATTACCAGGCGGGAGAGCTGCCAAAGCCCGACGTGGCCACTGTGTGTGGTCGCTGAGCTGCTGGGAGGGGCACCTGACTAGGGTGGGCAGCAGCTGGGGGGCTGGAGTGACTCTCCCTCCCACAGGAAGTGGTGAGAGCCGACTTCCTCCGCCAGCATGCCTCTTGCTTTGCTGTAGATGAAGAACTGTTCTCTTCACCGTGGGGCCTTTCTGCTGCTGCTCTCCCAATCTGAAGGGGAGAAGGTGGCCAGCTTGTGCTTTCTTGGCAGGTTCCAAGGTCTGAAAGGTCCCAGCATTCTCTCTACGTCAGTGGTTCTCAACAAGGGCAGGGAAGGGACATTTTTGGATATCCTGATGCCTGAGGAGTGTGACTTCAACTTAGTGGGCAGGACCAGGGAGACCAAAGGTCTGTCTGCAGGTCGCAGGCTGTCTTAAGTGAGCTGTCCAGTCCTAAATGCCTTGATGAGCTCAAAATAAAGTATGTTAAAGCACGTCTGATTTATAGCGTATTGTTTGAAAATAAGATAGAGGCGTTATTCATCAAGCTCTGGAGTTGTTTTCTTCCCAACAGAAAGACTTCTAAGATCGAACATGCCCTCCCACTGGAGAGTTATGAGGGAACATTTGTGGGTATAAAGGAAAAAGACACACCCCGACAGCTTTTCCTGGCTCTTGGCTGTGGGTAGGCTGCAGGGAAGAGGGCCTGGAAAAGCCTTGTGGTCAAGTTGTGGTTACCCTGCGCTGAGGTGGTGTGCCCAGCAGGCCTGAGACTATGTGGTGTAGTCCAGAATCAGGCGATTTGCATTAATGGACTCAACATAGACTGGTAGGAAATTAGGCTTTTAGCTTGGCCCCAATCCATCAAGTCCTCTTGTCTCTCTAGAAACAGGAACCGGGCAGGAATTGCTCCCCAAGTGATCCTCCCCTGAACCAAAGCAAGTAGTCACCCAGCACACTCCAGAACAAACCAGCCTCACAGACTGTAGGTGGCTGGTCACGTGGGAATGAGATGAGTGTGGTGTGGTGCATGCAAAGAGTCCTGGGCTGGGGGCTGCAGGGCCTGGGTTCTAGCCTCCTCTGTCCCTGACAAGCTGTGCCCCCAGGCACAAATCCCTGCCCCCGCCCCCCTTGATTTGTAAGAAAGAAGGGGCACCAAACCTGACAGTATGAGAGGTTTCTCCCTCTTCTGCTAAACCAAGGCTTTTTGAGAAGAGTTTCTCCTCAGTCAAACAAAAGTGACCATCATAAAGCTTTTTGCCCATGAAGCCCTGGTTTTTCTTTAGTATTCTTTGGGAAATTGAAGGACAGATGTCAGACTTCAAAAAAAAAAATTATTTCTGGAGATTTGGGAACATTCAAGTGCACATATTTCATGTGTCTGTGAATCTGTAAACTCACTGTAAAATGGTTGTGGTGACAGTACTGACTCCACAGGGTCGGGGTGATGGTTAACTGAGATCATGCAGATGGAGCCCTTAGCACAGCGCCTGAGGCAGGGTAACCGCTCCTTGAATAGGCTGTCCTTAGTCTGCTGCTCCTCCTGTTAGCACTGCCCCCTCCTTAGCACCACTGAGAACCACTTGCCCTCGCTGCTGTGGGAATCAGTGCATCCCAGCTGCTTCTCATTTTGGAGTCCACCACACACGTGCACTCAGCGCACTGAAAACCTGAACGGGTGTCACCAGCTAACCCTGGCTCTACGACTCCCCTTAAGCAAAGATCTGTTGGATTTTCTAAGGATTTGACTTCTTTAACAGGGGAAAGGAGAGGTAGTGAACCAAATGGAAGCACCAGAGCTACTGGATTAGAGTTCAAAGTAGATGTCTTTGGGAGGGTTGTAAAGAGATTTCTTAACTGCTCTCAGGCCTGTTCACCAGTCTCAGCCCTTGGATACCCTTAGCCTCCCTTCCTTCTTTCTCTACATTCTCTAAGACTCCCGACCTAATAAAAGGGTTTTTCTGGCCCTTCAGGTGTCTCTTAGTGAGACTTAGACCTCCTTTCTCGTTCAGTATGCGCTACTGAGGAGTGCAGCTGGGTCCCTGCCTCTGAGCCTCAAAGACAAGGAAGCTGTGGGCTGGTGAGGTCTCAGCTACTTCTCACCTTACTCCAGACTCTCAGGAAGGGAAGGTGTCTACACAAACGCCCTAGAATCCTGAAAGGCAGCGCAGGCAGCCGTGGAGAAGCATGGGCTCTTCCAGCATCATGCCCGGGAGCCTCACTGTTGAGCCCTCCCACCTCCTGCCCTGTGCAGGGGCCTTTTGGGGCTGACCCCACCCCCATCTCCACATCCCAGCCCTGATAGTGACCTGCATCTTTCCAGGGCGAATCTGGTCACAGATCCCTCCAGGCCACCCTGGACATCTTTAGCCTCACCATTTCTGCGATCAAAGAGAAGGTGATAAGGGCCAGCCCAGTGGCACAGCAGTTAAGTTCGCATGTTCCACTTCGGCTGCCTGGGGTTCACCAGTTCGGATCCCAGGTGTGGACATGGCACCGCTTGGCAAGCCATACTGTGGTAGGCGTCCCACATATAAAGTAGAGGAAGATGGGCACAGATGTTAGCTCAGGACCAGACTTCCTCAGCAAAAAGAGGAGGATTGGCACCAGTTAGCTCAGGGCTAATCTTCCTCAAAAAAAAAAAAAGAGAGAAGGTGATAGAACAGCAACTTGTGACAAGAATAGGAGGAGGAGAATCCTGGATACTTAGGGCTGCTTCCCTTTAGTGTGGCTCAGAAAGCAGAGATGACTCCCAGGGGCCCACAAGAAAGGGCTTTGTCTTTATGCTCCTCTGTGTAAAAAAGACAGACTGTTCAGCAACAGAAATGTAATTTGCCTTTAACACTGTGGACATGTATCCTTGATAAACTGAATGATGTTGGTGAGAAGTGGAGGGTAATGGAAAGAAGGAAAGGAGCACAGTTACCCAGAGGGGTTTAGGCATTACAGATGCTGAGTCCTAAAAGAAATGCCTCCCTTTCCATGGGGAAAACATTTCTCTCTTCATCTGAGGGTTATTCACGCCGTTTTTGAAATGCATTCAGTTAGATACCTTTTAATTGCAGTGATTTAATTCTCCCTCTGCAACCGGACCATGAGCTTTAGGAGAGCAAGTTCTTGAGCAGGGGGCTGGCCAGGTCCTCTCTGCTCCACAAGTTCCTGAGCCCGTCACAGAGGAGGGGCATATGCAGCTGCAGCAGGCCCACTCCCTGCTGGCACTCTCTCCACTGTGCTGCCTGCCACTCACGGATGCTGTTAAAGCAGTAGGTTCTCCTCTGGTTCTGTGTAGCGAAATCATCCAGATGTGTGATGGTAAAGTATTCAAAGGTGTTGTGCCAGGGGACCTGTGGGCAAGCAGAGCGGTAAGTCCCAGGCACAGTCACAGTTCAGTTCCACGTGGAGCAGAAGGGCTTAATTCTGGAGTAAGAAAACTGGAGAGCAAACCTCTGAGCAGAGGAGAAATAGATTGTCTCCCTTAAGGGAAATCAGAACATCACTTATTTTGATGTATTTCCCTAGCTTTATTCAAGAGTGCCTTCATTTCTTCAAACACATAGGCAGCGTGTTTTGTGTCAGAGTCATTGCCCTCCAGAGGGAAGTGGGGCACACACACAACTCACAGTGTCCCTTAGTGAGCACTTCTTCCTGTGGTCAGGTCATGTATTCAACACCCCACTTTCAGTAACTCTACAAGATGATATTATTGTCCTTTGTCACCACAACTCTGAGAGGTTAACTGACTTGGCCTGAGTCCCACAGCTAGGGGGTTACAGAGTCAGGATCGAAGTTCAGGTCTGTCTGCTCCAGAACCCTGTCTCACCTACTCTGCTTTGTGGCTTCAATTAAAAACCTTCCAGTGTCATGAGGAAGACAAATGTTGGGATCTGGTCAAGAGGTCGCAGCCACAAGAGTCTCAACTGTGCTCACTCTGGCAGCAGATATACTAAAATTGGAACATTACAGAAGAAATTAGCATAGTCCCTGCACAAGGATGACACACAAATTCATGAAGCGTTCCATGTTTTTTTTACATTGTACAACCTGAAACTAATACAATGTTGTGTCAGTTATATCTGAATCAAAAAAAAAAAGTCTTAGGGGCCGGCCCCGCGGCCGAGTGGTTAAGTTCGCGCACTCCATTTCGGCATCCCAGGGTTTCGCCAGTTCAGATCCTGGGCACAGACCAAGCACCACTCCTTCAGGCCATGCTGAGGCGGTGTCCCACATATCACAACCAGAGGCACTTGCAACTAGAATGTACAACTACGTACTGGGGGACTTTGGGGAGAAGAAGAAAAGAAGAAAAAAAAGAAGCTTGGCAACAGATGTTAGCTCAGGTGGCAATCTTTAAGAAAAAAGTAAATAAAAAATTTTTTAAAGTCTTGACTAAGACCTGAGCATCTCTCATACTGGTCTCTACCTGCCAGCACTGTCACAGCTTTACACGGTGGACGCCACTTTTGCGTGGTGAGCATGTTGGAAGCGCTGTGTGGTGGTGACAGGCTCTCGGCCTCTGAGGGAGAAGCCCATCAGGTGCAGTTAGGAAAGAGAGCCATTGGACTCTGGGTGGGTAGGCAGGAGGTGCTCCCACTCTAGGATCCTTCGTGGAGCTGGGACAAGATAGGTCAGTGCAGAACCCCTGCTGATTGCACGCCATCCAGTAACCTTCAGCATCTCGTGTTTCTTTGTCCTTTTTCAGGGGTTTCTCCCAGAAAACAAGTTCAATCATACCCTGCCTGAGCCTGTTCTTCGAGATGCAGGTCCTCGCAGGAGAGGGAGGCGGCCTCGGAGTGAGCTCCTGAAAGCTCCTGCCATCGTGGCAGACTCTCCCTCTGGAATGGGGCCACTGTTCATGAATGGACTGATTGCTGGGATGGACCTGGTAGGACTTCAGAACATGAGAAATATGCCGGGCATACCCCTCACAGGGCTGGTGGGGTTCCCAGCCAGCTTTGCCACAATGCCCACAGGGGAAGAGGTCAAAAGCACCTTGAGCATGCTGCCCATGATGCTGCCAGGAATGGCCGCAGTGCCCCAGATGTTTGGTGTTGGGGGACTCCTCAATGCACCCATGGCGACTACCTGCACTTCCACTGCTCCAGCGCCTCTGTCAAGCACAACGAAAAGTGGTACGTCTACGACCGAAAAGACTGCAGAAGACAAGCCAAGTAGCCATGATGTAAAAACAGACGCTTTAGCTGAAGACAAGCCTGGTCCTAGTCCATTTTCTGATCAATCTGGACCTGCAATAACCACGAGTAGTCCTGTGGCTTTTAACCCGTTTCTCATCCCTGGAGTGTCTCCTGGACTCATTTACCCATCTATGTTTCTCTCCCCTGGCATGGGCATGGCTCTGCCAGCCATGCAGCAGGCCAGACACTCTGAAATAGTTGGTCTGGAGAGCCAGAAGAGGAAGAAGAAGAAAACAAAAGGAGACAACCCAAACCCCAACCCAGAGCCTGCTCCTGGGTCAGAAAGGGAGCCAGGCAGTGATCTGAACTGCCCCGAATCCAGGGCCCGTGTGCCCCCAGATAGAGACCATGTGGCACAGCCCAGGGAAGGGGGCCTCAAAGACTCCAACAGTGACAGCAATTAGAACTTTTTCATTTAAGAAATTATTGTGACTTGTAAGTTTCTTATCCCATAAAGGTTTGTTACTTCCCTCACTTCACCTTCATAAGAACCTGTGTTTCCATAAGTAATATTACCTACCTAATTTCCTGTCTGAGAACTATGGTAACAGATGTTAATAGTTGCAGGGTCTTGCCACTTCATTAGATTAAGTGTCGTCGACCTAGTCTAGGAGGCACAGAATTCTCATTCTGTTATCCAGTTGTTCATTCCAGCAATCGTAGTTAATACAGTACTTGGTGACACGCCCTACCCCCTTCTCTTCCAAGTTTCCCACTTATTTGAAGAGGAAAAATGGCAAAAGAAAGCTGTCTAGGGATTTACTATTGAAGGGCTGAAGAAGAGACAGAGAGTAGCTCTTTTTTCCCTGAGCTGTGTTGACTGGGAAGAATGTAATGGGGGAACTGAAAAGCACAGAGAAAGGAAGTGCTGGTGCATATTTTTTAGTTAAAGTATTTCCCTATTTTATCATGATTACTAAATGAGTAGTATAGACAGAAGTATATAACTAATGGTTGAAAATGCATATATTCATTTCTTTATAAAACAAAACCTTGCTGGTAGTAACCTAACCTCCCCCTTCATGGTTTTTCAGACACCTGCAGCAAGAAGTACTGACTAGGCGTTATTTTATCCATATATATTCTCCCTCCCCCAGGTTAAAAGGTTCTTCTCAGTATGAGGAAGCTTCACACACCTTGAGTTACTGCCAGCGATGGGGGTGAGCTAGGGGCTCACCCTCCTGGAGCCGCAGGCTGCTCACAAGCACACGACCAGCACTTTGCCCTCACCTCATTCTCTCAAGAATTGCTCTCACCACTACCAGGGCCGAATGGGTTTTTAGTTTGTGCTTTCCTTCACCAAGAATAAGGCTCTTTCTGGAGCCTCTGAGAAAATAGTCACTCAACACTTTTACACTCACTAGGGCCTTTTGTCAACGTTATTTGAGGTTGTCGAAACGTGTGTACCACCTTTTATAATACGACTGTGAAAAGTTTTTTTCTTCTTTCCATTTTTTCTCTGTTCTGTTTATATTTTACAGTTGGACTCAAATTCCAAATCAAATTAGTGGAGACTGTGTTGCAAATTAACACTACTTTCATTCTTCCTCAGCTCCCGAGCTGGGATGCATCTGCCTGAGCAGCACTTACCCCGTTTCTTTCCCTTCCCACTCGTGTCCCATCCCTTCTGATGGTCTTATTCTTTATTGACAGTTCACACTCTGAGACTTGAAATAAGCTCATGGTTCAGGACTCTAGGGGCACAGGGCTGTGCAGGACCGTTGGAAATGTTGGAAGTGTTACTAGTACCAGTTTCACTTTTTGTTGTCACAATTTACTGTATTTTTTACTTTTTCTGTTACAGTTTTGCTTATTTATCAGAAGGTCCAAAAGTTTGACATAACTATTTCAGTTTGCATTATTTATTTATGATGCTTTTGTCATTGTCTTTTATACATTTGGGATTATAAATTATGTAAATGTTAAAATGAGCATCTCAAAGAAGTCTGTTAAATCGTGACTGAAAATATCAATCAGATGTATTTACAAAAAGT
Source organism: Equus caballus (assembly GCF_041296265.1). Lineage (NCBI taxonomy): Eukaryota > Metazoa > Chordata > Mammalia > Perissodactyla > Equidae > Equus > Equus caballus. The sequence goes on along the minus strand of NC_091705.1, from coordinate 32,181,870 downwards.
GGAGTCCCGGTTTTATGAATCAGAGATATAAATCAGAAATTCTGTAACTGATCTTATAAGAAGAAAGAATCCAGTAATTGAGTAAATCCTATTTAATAACATCTTTGTAGCATAGATGGTCTATAATGCTGACAACAGATTTCTTAGAAATGCTGCTCTCTCTATTTAACTAACATTTTGTTCAGTTTTGCCTCCAGTGGAAGCAGAAAGGGTTTTTTCAGCTGTTAAATCCTAAAAATCAATATAATTTATTTATGTAAAAAAAAATCACTCAATCAATATATTTTTGAACCTTTTAAGTACTAATTTTCTTTTTATCAAGTAGAAAAAAATGTATTTGCCCTAAATCCTTAAAATACAAATGCTATAAAAGTTCATGTATCTTGAAAGCCTTACTGCAAATGAGTATTATAGACGTCCAGCAGAGCCTGGGTTTCCTTTGTTGTCGTTGTTGTTTTATATGGAAAAGCTGCTTTCCCCAGGTTCCACTTAGAACCTCCAGTAGGTCACAGGGTTCAATATGGATTTGATTTAAAAACCCACCAGCATGCTCAATCCCTTGTTATATCTTCTCAAACCTGTATGTTAACTCTTGGGGTGTTTAGGCTTATATTTGACTGCTGTTGTGTCCCTGTTTGCAAAATGAAAATGACACTCTGTGGATTATTTGCTCTGTAAGGCATAAGTGCTTCTTATAATTATTTTTCGTTTCCAAGAGCAAAAGCCAAATTTAAACTCTCTCTAGCAAACTTGAGCCTTTTCATCTAATTCCATGTCACTCTCAGCCGTAACTTTCCTTGATCATTCTTCACCCCATGTCTTACATAATAAATTGTCTGTGGTCTTGATCCTGAATTTAAAAAAAAGTTTAGAAGTCACATTTGTATTTGAGGAATCCAGTGGCACTTGGATGTCTCCTGCTGCCTGGGCATTTTGTGAACGTGTCATATGCACACAGGAATCTGCTCTCTTTGCTCAGTGCCCCATTTGTGCTGGCTGCCGTGTTGCGGGCTGTTACGTATTCATTCATGAGGGTTGACGTACCTGTCTCTAGACCTGCCGGAACACCTGGTTAAAACAGGTGCCATCTAGAAGGGGGTGCTACACAGCACAGCTTCCCGGACTCGGCGCCTGAACACACAGAGCTGATGCCTCGACAAGGCCACTTCCTTAAGCCCCATTCCAGAAGTCCCAAATCACACACCTGGGACTTCAGAGGGTGGGATCTCTGTGGGTTGGAGCAGACCTGAAAACTGAAGAATGCCTCAATAGCTAAAGGTCTTAAGTCTTGTTAAGAACTTTTTGGTCCTTAGCTTCAGGAAGCATCACATAGGAAGCCCCAGAAGGGCTGCGTCAGAAGTTATCAAGGAGGCTGGCAGGAAAGTGCTGAAGCCCTGGTGAGACTGAGAGCAGGAGACCAACTAGCCTCACCCTTGCTGGGTCCCTCCCAGGGACCAATAGCTGGGTAGACGAATAACCTGGAAGATGGGTGGGGCCTTGTTCTGTAAGGCCTTAGAGTCCTCTGCTACAGTTTTTCAAGTAACGATGCACTGCAGGCTTCTTAGATCTCTAGTGGAGACATGGGGGGCCCTCCTGGGTAGAGGAGTAATTTATGCAGAATAAGTAGGAAAGAGTCACTCTTGACCTCAGAGCCTGTCCCAGCAGATTCTACCTCCTCATCCAAGGACAGAGTACAGTTAGTCCAGTGCATTGTACTAGGGTTTTAATGGTTGGTTTGTGTTTGCCATAAGTGACCTCATTTGTCCTCGGAGCATCTTGGTTGCCGGGTAGAGGGATGCTGGCATACAGTCTGCCCAATGAAAGTCGATGGGCTGCAGAGCCATCTCATTGGTCAGTCAACACTCCTGCTCCCATGCCCTGAGGTTGGAACACTCCAGCCTTTAGGACACGAGTCCTGGACCCCTCAACCTCAGAGACCAGATCTGACTGAATTACACTCAGGAACATTGGCACTGGGAACAACGGAACAGTCGTGTCATATCCTCTGGAAAACTTTATGCTTGATTCATTTATACTGAATTCCTTAAAATGGTTTCTTGAAAGAATTACTGTTCATTTGCCTGGTCTGGAAACCACAGGAGGATTTATTTCTTAGGGCAGCAGTGGGATTCATGCAGTGACTGGCACCTTGGTTCTAGACTGTGGCTTCTCAAAACCCAGTCTCAGGTACAGGAGCATGAGTGCAGGTCCTCAGGGCTTGTGGCTTGTGTTGCCTAGGGGCCGGCATTGTGACCACTCTCATAAACAAACTCAGTGGGCTATGTGGGATAAGATAGGAAATAAGGGAGAGGGGTGAATTAAGTGCTGGCCCCTATGAGGAAGGTGTTCCATGAGATCAGCCTGGAAATGAGCACCTGAGGATGGCTGTGATGCGTGGATGCTGCCAGGGCCAGTCCTGTTGGAGCCCAGCTCAGCTGGCCCACAGCCCCCAGGACAAAGGGAGGAACCTGAATGGGGAGGAGAGGGGCCAAGGGCATAGAGTTCCTGAAAGAGAGAGGGCTTCCTTGGGGGAGGGAGAGCAACAGCCCTGCCTTCTCCAAGCCTCAGTTGCCTGTTCTGTAGAAGGGGCGTGATCCTAACCTGTATCTACAGGCTTATTGGTTGAAATGATCAGCGTTAAGTGCTTAAAACTGTGCTTGTTATTTTCAAGTCCGTTGTCTACTCCTTCTGAGGAGTCTGTGAGGTGAAGCTTGCCAGTCCGCCTGGAAAAAGAAGGTAATCAAATTGAGGATAAGGGAGATCTTGCTCCAAGCCCCAAGGCAAGGACAGAGTGGATCTGGGATTGGACTCCACCACTACAGGACAGGGTTTCCGGCCTGACTGTCCCCTGACAGCCTGCACACGGGAAACAAGGGGCCTTTCCACATAAGCCCATTGGTCTGGATGAACTAAAGGGATGAGGAGGCTCTTGTGGGGCTGGAAACAGAGGGGCTCCTGGATCTTTGAAGCTTCCCTCAGTGTAGGGTTGCCAAATTTAGGGGGGAAAATGACACCCCAGTTAAATTTGAATTTCAGATAAACTAATTTTTTTGATGTAAGTATATCCATGCAATCTTTGGTACATAATTATACTAAAAAAATTTTTTGTTTATCTGAAATTCAAATTGAACTAGGCATCCTGTATTTTCTCTGGTAACCTTACTCAGTGTCGTAATACAGAGTTACTAAGCACGTCCTTCAGTGGGGCCTGTTCTAAGTGCTTTATGGCCTTATTTTCAATCCCCACAGTAACTCTGAGTTTATCCCCATTTCACAGATGAAAGAACTGAGGCCCAGAGAGCCTAAGTAACTTACCCAATAACCCAGCTGGTAAATGGCAGAGCTGGGATTTGAGGACCCAGAACGACTGATGCCAGAGCCATAAGCTGACCAGTAGGGAGGTCAGGCTGGGCGTCTACTCTGAGGCCTAGAGCAGGCTGCCCCTCGAAGGTGCAGCTTTGTACAACAGCATTAAAGGAATGATCAGCAAGGAGGGCGCTGTTCTGTGCCATGCTGCCCCTGGGCTGCAGCTCCCAGCCCCAAGACCGGAGGAGCCAGGGAAGCAGGAACAGGTGTCTCCTTCCCATCCTGCTATGCCGGCCTAGGGGCGTTCCTGATGTCTAGGTGCTCAGACTCCAACTTGTGTCTCAGGGGCCATGTGAGGAGCAGAGTCCAGTCTTAGAAAGTGAAAGAGACAATGTCAGGGGCTTGTGTAACTGCTCAGCTAGTAGGGCCTTCGGGAAGGGGCAGGGGCAGGGAAGAAGTCCTCTGAGACTGAGGAGAGAGGCAACTTGTGGATGATGTGAAATGAGCTTCCCTGACCACAGACCTTCTCTAAAGGCCAGAGCCTACTTTCCACCAGAAGGTCTGAGTGATGACCTAGCAGCAGGACCAGAATTCCCACTGGGAAAGCTTCCATCCAGCTTTTTGGTGTGAAAACTGCTCACCTCTCGCCCTAAGGTGTTCATGGATTGCCCACCACTGCTGCACTGTGTGCTCCAGGAGCTGCCAGGAAGGGGGAGGTGGCATCTCCTCACCCACCAGGCCCTGGCCATGACCTGCCTCCACCCAGGGCTGCCCAGCCACAAGCGCCTCTCCACAAGTGGCCCCAGCACTGCCTCCTGGGTGCCCACTCTGCAGCTCACTGTGCGGAGCCTTCATTGGGACAAGGCCCAGGTAGGTTGTCATCTGCCTTCAGGGGCACAGCTAGTGACTGGAAGAACAAGAATTTAGAGGTAGGTCTGATTCCAACACACTATCTTCCTGGGGTGGTATCGGCAAAGTACAGCCCATCGCCTGTTTTGGTACAGCCCACAGCTAAGAATGGACTTTACATTGTTAAATAATGGAAAAATCAAAAAAAGGATAATACTTCCTGACACATGAAAATCATACCAAATTCAAATTTCAGAGACCATGAATAAGTTTTATTGAAAGGCAGCCACACATTCCTTTATGTGTCATCTGGCTGCTTTCACCCCACAACAGTGGAGTTGCATAGTCGTCACAGAACCACATGGCCTGCAAAACGGAAAATATTTACTATCTGGCCCTTTACAGAAAAAGTTTGCTGACCCGTGTCCTAGAGCATCAATTTTATTCATAGATTCAGTGCAAAAACTGAGTCATTTAAAATATCTTTATATTGATTCAAACGTGGTGTGGTGTAAATGTGAATCATACACTGGAATATAAGAGTGACATCACTTTTGAGATAAAACAGACTTCAGAGAAGCCCTGGACTTTGGGCATGCCTCTTGAGGGTCCGCCTCCACATCCCCAGGCAGACTTACACTCTGGAGGGAAAGTTGGAGGTGCCCCGCCTTGCCCTGCCCTGCCCTCTCCTCTTCACCCCGTGTCCTTTTTGGGTCAGAGGACAGATTTGAAGATGCTGGCAAGAGAGAAGAGGCAGTTTTTAGAGTGAAAACCCAAAAAGGGCAGGAAGAGAAGAGTTCGGAGGATACAGGCAGAGGGAGACACACAAAGCAAGTTTAACGACCAGGAGGCAAAACTGCCCACGACTTGGAAGGGGCCGGCAAGACAGTCCTTGGTCAGTGGCTGTAGGCTGGCTACTTGCAGAGTGGGCCAAAGGGAAGTCTCCCAGGAAGACAGGCCTGGAGGATGAGCTGGCAGTGGTCATACTCCCACCTGGAGCTCAGGCAATGGGAAGGCCAGATGTGGGGGACTGAGTGCAAGGAAGCAGAGGTTGGGAGCCCTCAGCTGGTGCTCTGGCCCAGACTGACTGGCAGCCACATCCTGGAAGCGGAGTTCAGAGGAAGACAGGAAAGAGCAGCTGGGACCAAGTCTATGCAGGGAGAAGTGAGTCCCCATGTCATGTGCTCCCACACCTGTGGCTAAGGGCAGCAGGCACACCTTAGCAGGCCCCACCGGGCCAACTCAACCCTCATTTGACAGAGAGCTGGTAGGCTGGCTCCCCAAAGGCACTGGGCCCCTGGACACTTCCTGGGGACTTCCATTCTCTCCTTCTTAGCTCCTGCCAAGCTATGCTGTGCTCCGGGAGACAGATAGACACCACCCTGCTTTTGAGAACCTCAGAGTCTGGTTGGGGGACAGGACTGACCCAAGGAACTGGTAAATCTGCTAGACGTTGCCCTCGCCCGACTCAGCCCCAGGCAGAGGGATTTGAGATGCTGAAGGGATTACTGCTGTGCAGTCAGGTCAAGTCTCCTGCCAGCCAGTGTAGGTTACACCCAGGGGCCAAGAGCAGCTGTGATGGAGCTGCTCCCGGTCTCTGATCAGTCGTGGGTGACAGCAAAGGTGTGGGAGACAAGAGGGAGGAAATGCTGCAGTTTTCAGGAAGGAAGATGGGCGACTCAGCTAAATGCAGCCTAGTAAATTTGACATCAACCCTAAAGATGCGCCAAGGATTCACTAAGAACAAGGCAAGCCACACTCACTTCCATCCCCTTTGGGGATGGCTGCTGGTTGAAGAGAGCCAGCTCCAGGTGTTTTTCGTAGGGATGGGCAAAATGGAGAGCTGTGAGCATCTGTCCCTGCCCAAATGGCTGTACCCAAGCTAAGAAACAGATCTGTGTCCATCTGGGGAGACCTCAGTGCCTCATGGGCCGTTTTATCAATATATAGCAGTGTTTGTAAATTCACACGCCTGCTGGGTGAGGCAGGTGACATACTGAGTGTCATGGGCCGGCTTTAAGGCAATAAGAAGTGATGGGGACTGTGGACACTAGAAACCTCTTATCCTGAGTAGAAGGGACAGCTGCTACCAGCCACAGCCAAGTGGTGCCAGGCAGGAATGTGGACTCTGTGTTGCCGGATACCCTGATTCATTTTTCAATAGAGGATGGAAATTCAGATATTTATGTAAAAATCTGATTTTTAGTATGCAGTAAGTTCAAATTTTTAAAAAATCCACTAGGCAGGGCCGGCCCAGTGGCGCAGCGGTTAAGTTCGCATGTTCCGCTGCTCGGCAGCCCGGGGTTCGCATCCCAGGTGCGGACAGGGCACCGCTTGGCAAAAGCCATTTTGCAGTAGGCATCCCACGTATAAAGTAGAGGAAGATGGGCACGGATGTTAGCTCAGGGCCAGTCGTCCTCAGCGAAAAAAGAGGAAGATAGGCAGTAGTTAGCTCAGGGCTAATCTTCCTCAAAAAAAAAGAAATCCTCTAGGCAGACAAACATCATTTGCAGAGCACAAGTTTGCTACTTAGGTAGGTAGAGCCATGGGCGTTTGCAGGCTCCTGATACAACCAGCTGGTGACGTGAGAATACAGAATCAGGATGCGTTTTAAGGGAGGTGACTGTCCTGTCCCCTACTTGGATCTTCAGCTGGCTCTCAGAAGCAGGACACTAGGAAAGGCTCAGGAGTTCAGGTCAGTGCAGTGCAGGGAGCAAGCAGCCCCCAGAGGGGTGAGCTCTCTCTCCGGGGGCCGTCCAGGAAGGCGCTGCAGTCACATGTCGGGTAGATGCCCAGCACATGCCAGCATCAGATGGGAGGCGGGACTGCAGCAGCTTTGCAGAATCTCCTTGGTCTAATCATCAGATCTCTTGACTCTGTGGCCCTTGCTGTTTGTGCCTGCTGTACCACTCTCTCAGGACGACATTTGGGCCTCACCCTTCTCTGTCCCCAACACATTTGGGTTCCCTGCGAATCCTCAGGGACTTCAAAAGAGTGAGTGATCGCACTTACAGCCACCTGCAGGTGTGAGTGGTCGGAAGACAGCAGGATCGGGGGAGGGGTCCAGGCTGAGCTGGGCAGGCAGTGACTCAAGACTGCTGAGGTGTTACGCCTCTTTCCTGGCTCTGACCAAGAGGAAGCTAGACCAGGAAAACTCTAGACACTGCTCCCACCGACCCCCCTTAGCCCCTTCCCCACTCCAGCTCTGATCCAGGCTTTTCCATTCACAGATCCCAAACTTTCCAGGCCAGCAAAGAGTCTAGAGCTGCTGCCAAGGCCCAAGTGAGTGCCTTCGGTGGGGGTTAGGTAGACGTGCAGGCCTGTCAGGTGGATTACAGGGGCCTGAGGAAAGCCCCCACCCCTGCCCCTGGGGCCCACGGGTTGGAAGACCCTCCTACTCTCTCCCGAGTCCCTTGTCAAATTTCCCCATCAGGAAGCAGGAAATACGTATATAAGGAAGAGGGCCCTTGACTCGGGTACTCCTAGTGTGGATGTGCATCTGAGAGAGACAGAGAGTCAGAGGACTGTGGGCTGGGAAAGCCAGTGCTCTTGCTGGCTAAGCCCCTGCAGCCACTTCCTTCCTTTTCCCAGAGTTGGAGATAATTAGCATCCTATTTGGGGAGGGGATGGAGAGGCAGCCCCCTCCCCTGGCGTGGGGGTGCAGGAGGATTTGGAGCCCCCTCCAGGAGCACTCTCAGTGCACAACCCAGCACCCAAAACAGGCCCAAGGAGCTGGGCCGCATCCCACTGCCGCCCCCACCGGCCAGCCCCTCAGCCTCTGTAAGGAGCAGGAGTGAAAGAGGTGAACCATCCATCCAGAGTGGTCCTTTCTCTGCAGAGTCAGCTTGTGGCACAATATTCTTGAGGTCCAACCTTGCGTTTTTGTTTTCGGTTATTCCTGTACACTTTGGTTCCACTCTCCCTTTCACACAAGGCCAGTCAGCCAGTCTGTGCTCATTTCTCAGGAACGAGATAGGACAACAAGCAGCAAAAACAAAGATTCTCTGGGTGGCTTTTGAGTTTCAGAATCAGTTCCCAGCCTGGACACAATGTAACAATTAAGAAAGAGCCAGGCTTCCCTGTACCATGCCTCCCTCGTCTGGAAAAAGATTCCTGAAGGGAAGAGGGGAGGGGGCGGGTAGTGGGGACCCGTGGGGATTGGACCCAAGGAACCAGCCTTCTCAAGGGCATCCTTCCAATTCCAGCACCCAGGAGCATCCTGGAGCCGAGTCCAGGCCACAGACTTCTGGACTCCTCTTCACGGGGTGCCCATGGGTCTGCCCTTCCCATGTGGCTGTGGCACCTCTGTCAGCACCAGCTCACATGTCCCCATGGACAGACAGGGAGACAGGCTGCCACCTGTGCCCTGCACTTCACTCAGGATCAGATCTTACTTCGTTGGACGGCCCTCCTTCCAACACCCTAGCTCATCGGCCAGACCCCTGTGCCGTTAGAGGTGGAGACCCGGATATCAGTCAGGGGAGACCGTGCAGAAGGCCCCACCCCTGTGCTCAGTGGGGTTCAGTTGCCTGATCCCTGGGGTTCCTCCCAGCTCTGCCACCCTGGACATGAGACCCTGAGATGCTGTGTCCCCCCCCACCCATTGTGGGTGGAGGGTCCTCAGACTAAGCTCAGCCTCAGGACACAGGGCTCCCTCTCTGGCTGAAGCTCAGCTGACTGGTGCTCCCATTTCATCTTGGGGCTTAGAGCGGGGGTCCTGAGCCCCCTAGGGAGGGTCCCCACCTTCCTATTAGGCTATTCCCCTATAAAGAGTTCGGCTGGGAGCCAGGGAACTTTTGGAAAGTGTGTGGGCCAAGCCAAGCTGTACAAACCTGTCTTCCTCCCAGAGCTGAAAGGGGCCAGGTTGTTCCCAGACAAGTGCAGAGGCAGAAGTGGGTGGGGGTGTTGGAAACAGCAAGGGGGCTACTTGAGGAGGCCTTGCACACTGCAGAGCAGCAGCCAGGGGTGGGTACAATGGGGAGGCATGCACAGTGGCAGCAGAGGCGGGGGCCTGGGGCCAGGTGTCTCATGTAGACACACACATGAAACATATGCACACGCCCAAGAGCACTTGGGTACAGACGGATACAGAGGCATGCAAACATATACAGACAGATGCTGGTGTATACAGAAATATACACAGTATATATACCGAGGCAGTTACACATCTGGCTGCAGAGACTTGCTCACACGTGCTCACACATACAGACCCACGCAAACACGTATGCACGTGCATACTCCCCTAAAGGTGTCCACAAAGGATGCAGATGGAGAACGCAGGGAGGCAGCTTGACTACCCTGATGACCCAGCTCCTTGGGACCCAGCACCCACGTACAGACACACACAGACACACACACACACACACACACACACACACGGGAGGCAACCACTTCCTTCATAGGAGCTTTTGGATCTAGAGCAACACGCAGGGGAGACTTTGTGTTGGGAAAGAAAGCGCCTTTGTCTGCTGGGACCCCGGCTGCAGGAGCAGCTGCAGCCTCCTCCAGGAAAAGGGCCAGGCCAGTTCCTCGCCCTGGGGAGGAAGGTCAGGCGGGCAGAGGATGGATCGGGTGAGGGAGTGGGGGGCTCCAGCAGGCCCTACCACCAACCCTGGGACACTGTCTCTGGCTGGCTGCACAGAGCCCAGAAAGCCAGTTGTTCCAGCCTGGGCCCCTCTGACCCCTGGCCCTGGTCTTGTCTTGTCCCCAGAATGACCATGGTTCTGACCTCCGGCCCTGGTTCTGCACTGACCCAGACGGAGGCCCAGCTGTGGCCCCAGGCTCCACGCCTGCTGTGTGCCAGTGGCCCTGCTTTTTTGGCAGAGTGAAGAAAGATCAGGCTGTGGAATTAGAAAGGTCTGGGTCCTGGCTCTGTCCCTCGCTAGCTGGGTGACTTTGAGAACGGACCTAACTTTTTTGAGGCCTAAATTCAAGCCCCTGTTACAAAGCTCAAGGCCCAGAGGCAGATCCTCTGTCTGAAGCCACAGTGCACAGCGGCCTTCTCTCAGTGTGCACGTGGTCTCCGGGCCTGGCCGAGCTGGCCAAGCACCTGCTTCTGCTGCGCTGGCCCTAGGGAGTAAGGCAGAATCCAGGTGAGAACCCCAGGGCTGCCATCTCTGGAGCCCCCCTCCTCCCTTTTGCCCTCCCTGCCTTGCGGTCCTCGCCTCGGCCCACCCACAGGTGCCCGGTGCCCTCTGAGCCTCCTCCTCACATTCTGGAGGTGCCTCTCCCTGCTCCCCACACCCCTGCCCCAGGCCCAGCCTGACCTCTGCTCCTTCAGAGCTGCGTCCTCTGCAGGCCAAGCCTCCGGTGAGAACAGCCCTGTTTTCTAACTCAAGAGGATTTAGCCTAGGGACACCCTCCAGAGATGACTTAAGCACCTTCCCCAGACACCATTCCAGGCCAGTCATTCAGTCAACACATGTTTACTAAAGGCCTACTATGCACCAGATGCTGTTCCAGTTGCTGGACATCCCACAGTGAACAAAAAGACAAAACCCTCTGCCCTTGTGGGTTTGGATCCCAGTGGCCACACCAAATGCTTTGTGGGGGCCTTTAGCATCACACGTTCCCCCTCCTCTGCCTCAGAACTGTAATCATCTTGTAAGCACAGACATCACTTCCTTCTTGTGTCACCATAAAACTCGGGAATGTCGCTATCATAGCTCTTTCTCCCCCTGTATACCGTGAGTATCTCAAGGGCAGGGACACGCTGGCAGAGTCTGGTATGAGGCCATGATGTCAGACTCAGCAATGGCTTTCAAGCACAGTTAGCTACCACTGCCCCTGGGTGTTTCTTTCTTTTGCTCTTACTGTAATTTGGCACCTCTGTTTTAATGTATGTCTCATAATCACATGGTAGTTAAATAACTTGTGTCCTTATTGTAAATAAAATTGTACTGTTTTAGGAAATAACATGATTGACCTTGAAGTTCCACTAGCCAAGTGTGGGGAGTGTCAGTTCAAGAGCTCTGCTCTGTCACCCGTGGTACGATTCATTTGTCCATGAAATAGTGGTTGAACACCTGCCCCATGCCAGACCTGGTGATGGGGAGGGAGAGCCCACGGAGACCCCTGTCTCGAGAGGCCCCTAATCTAGCAGGGGGACCAGGACAGGTGAGCAGAAAGGTGCAATTGGGTGGAGAGTATGATGGGCAGGCAGGCGCTGTGGGAGCCCAAGGGCAGCTCCTTGAGGGGCTGGGCGGATCAAAGATGGTTTTGCAGAACAGGGGACATTTGAGCAGAGCCTGGAAGGAGCGGTTGGATTCTTTTCTGGTAGAGATGAGAAAGAGTGAGCCAGGCAGAGGAACCAGCATTTGCAAAAAGTCATGGAAACGGGAAGTGCCTGATGTGTGTGAAGGAATGGTGAAATGTTAGATGTACTGGGGCGGGGCGTGTGTCAGCCTGGGCTGGAGAAGAAACTGGCAGCAGAGAGAACTGTAGATGCCAGGGAGACCGGGGAACCCCTGCCACATGGAGGGCACCCAGCCTTGGCCCTAGAACTGCCCCACTGAGCTATCCACTCCCGTTCTGAACCCTCTGGCTCAGCCACACCCTCCCACCCTCAGCCTGCTCTAGGAAACTCGGGTGTCACTGTGGTCAAATTCCCTCTATTCTTGGCTTAGAAAAAAAATCGTGGGCGGAAATTTTTGTAAGAGTTCTTTATATATTAAAATTCTTGATTCTTTGTTACATATCCATTTTTTCTTTTTTTCTTTTTTCTTTCTTTTTTTTTTTTTGGCAGTTTGACCTTTATTTTGTTTTGATGGAAAGAAGCTTTATGTATTTTTGTTGTTAAACCCATCAATCTGTTCATTTGACGTCTTCTTGGAAAATTGTTGCCTATCCTAAAATTGTGTACGTATTAGGATTCTTTTACAGTTTAACTTCTAACATTTAAATCTTTAAGCCATCTGAGGTTTATTTTGGTGGAAGGTAGGAATCTAACTCTACTTTTTTTCCAAATTGTTAGCCAGTTGTCCAGTCCCGTTTAGTGAGTAATCCATCATTTCTGCACTGGTTTGTTTATTTTGTTCAAAATTCATTCCTCCTCTTCTCAATTTTTAAAGTCATACTTGCACTCTTAAGAAAAGAAGAAGGAGGAGGAGGAGGAGGAGAAGTCCAAATATCGTGGGAATATATGCTTAGAAGATGCACGCCCTCCCCTGGGCTCGCCTCCCCAGGATGACAGCCGTCAGCAGCTTGTTGTATATCCTTTTCTTATTAGTGTTCTAACACTTGGTAGCTTTCTCTTAAATACAGAGATGTACAAAGGAGAAAACCCAAAAGTAATCAAAATCTCTAGATAATGTATATTGCCATAAAAATATGTTGACATTAAAAAAATAATAATACAAAGTTGGAAAAGTCAAACAATCCTGAAAGATATAAAATAAAAAGTAAACACTCCCTCTCCGCCCTCCCACAGCAAGTCCCTGTCCCCAAAGGTGACCGGCTAACATTGCTGTTTGCTTTACTTTGAAATGCTTTTCTTTCCTACATTTCCCATTCTCATCTGTAGATGGGTCTGTTTCTGGACTTGCCATTTTCTGTGCCATTTCCCTCTCTGCTGTTTTGGGGGTACCATTAGCACTGATGCTAGTACTGTTTAAAGTGTTAGAGTTTTTCCGTGTATGGTAACAGCTGGGAGGCAAGTCCTGCCTTCCCTTACTGTTCTTCAGATGCAGAGAGATCAGACCGTCTGAGTCCCTTCCGGCTGCTATAACACAGTACCATGGCTGGCTCACACAACAGAAATTTACTTCTCATAGTTCTGGAGGTGGGAGGTCTGAGATCAGAGCGGCAGCCTTGTCGGGTTCTGGTGAGACCTTCTTCTAAATGCAGACTGCCAACAGCTGTGTCCCCGTGTGGCAGAAAAGGGGCAAAGGGGCTGGCTGGGGTCTCTTCCGTGAAGGCATTAATCCCATTCATGAGGGTTGTGACCTCTGTTCTCATTACCTCCCAAAGGCCCCACATTAGGGGTTAGGATTTCAACATATGAACTAGCAGGGAGCACCTTCGGTCTGTAACAATGACTCTTCTACACTTATTTGCCCTGTCACCTTTATATTGCACACCTCTCAATTTGATTAGAATTTTGTTGGAATAGCATTATTTTTGTGGATTAATTTGGGATGATTATCTTCTTTACGGTCTTGAGTTTTGCTGTTGTGAATAAGGCTGTGTCTCTCTTTTGTGAATGCATTTAGGTTCCGTGACGTTTCTTGTTTGGGATCTTGGACATCCCTCCTCAGGGCAGCACCTTAACCTTAATCCAGCGTGGCCACCTGAGAGGAAAAGGGTTGGAAGACTTGTTTGCTGTCTTCCCAAACCTGAGGGCCACCAGGTAGAAGACGGAGGGGTCATGCTCAGCAAGGCTTCAGAGAGGGGCACTCAGACCAGCTGGGGTCACCTGGAGGCCGCCTTTGGCTCAGCAAACGGAAGAATGTTCTATCTGTTGGAGCTGCGGGGCCGTGGAACAAGCCGCTGGGGGAGGCGGGGAGTGCTCCGTCATGGGCGTGTTTCCAGTGTTCCGGGGGAAAATGTTGCCTGTGCTGCCCAGGGCCTTCCCAGCCTGGTGGGGAGAGTGAGGGAGTGCTGGGTTCCAAAGGCCAGTCCTTCCACCCTGAGCAAGGGGAAAGGCCCGAGGCCTCCCAGGGCCTCCTCTGTGCCCCTCACCTGGCTTCACTCTTCACAGTAACCCTGTGGTAGGGTGTTAATCCACTATGCATCCAAGGACAGTGAGGCTCAGCAAGGCCAAGAGCCCTAACCAAAGTCACCCAGTGCCACCGGTACAACTCAGATTCCCAAGCATACACCCCTCAGGCTCCCTTTCTGTGACTGTCCCCTGGGAGCCACTGCTCAAAGTCAGGGCTGATCAACAGGAGGCCGGAACCCTCCCCACCCTCCAGTCTGGGGACAGCGCCTGGTCAGGTGAGTGGCCCAGTGGGCAACGGGAAGGCACCGCCAGCCCCTCTCCCATGCCTGGTTCTGCACGTACGTCTGCCTCTCTCCCCCGGGCAGCTCTCAGCTTGGCTCACGGTGTCCTCAGGGGGCCAATGGGCTTCTTGATTCCAGGCTGCACATCTGGAAGTTGACGCTATTAAAACAAACCCCATTATATAACAAACGGCCATCTGGAACCCGTTAGCATTGAGTTTTTAGAAAAAGAAATTGTTTTGGATGTGCTCTCTCCTAAGAATGTGGCAAGGCGCCCTCACCCTGGCTGTCCAGGAACCCAGAGGCCAGGCAGCCTCTCCTGGGCCCATTTCTCAAGGTGTCTCAAGCCAGGCCATAGGTGGACCAGGGCAGAGGCAGGAACAGACACCCCCCCACCAGACAGGCAACTTCACTGTCTCCTGGGGGCTACGTCCTTGGAAGACCCCTTTCCAATTTCATTCAGATATGTATTCAGCAAACTCTTGTGTGCCTACTGTGTGCTGCCAACTGCATATCATTCACATGCTGGCGCCCATCACCCCCACTGAGCCTGATTACTCCACTATGGCTTATGAAAACAGATCATAGACTGCCCTGGATTCTAGACAGCAATGCTTCAGGAACTCCATGCCTCAGTTTCCTCCACCCAGCCTGAACACCTTAACTGGTCCCTGAAACTCCCTAGCATCCTCAGATTTCTCCTTGAATTGTTTTCCTCCCCTTCCTCCCTGGACACAGGCATACCGGGGCTTAAACACTGGGGTGGGACACTGCCTCACCAATGCCTTGGCCTGGGGTCGTGGTGGTTCTCTCTCTGAGTGGCCCTTGATCTAGCAATGAAGAGGCTTTATGAGAAATGTCCAGCTAACATTTTCAAATGGAAATTTTATTTTTTTTTATTTATTTATTTTTTTCCTTTTGAGGGAGATTAGCCCTGAGCTAACAACCGCTGCCAATCCTCCTCCTTTTGCTGAGGAAGTTTGGCCCTGAGCTGACATCTGTGCCCATCTTCCTCTACTTTATATGTGGGACACCTGCCACAGTATGGCTTGATAAGCGGTGTGTAGGTCCACACCCGGGATCCAAACCAGTGAACCCCAGGCCGCCAAAAGGGAACGTGCAAACTTAACTGCTGCACCACTGGACTGGCCCTGGAAATTTTATTTTTAAATGTTTCCCACCCCAACGTTTTATGATGAAAGATTTCAAGCATAGAGAAAAGTTGAAAGAATTTTACAATGAACACCGCATATACCCACCACCTAGATTCTGCGGTTGTTAACATGCTGCTCTGTCTATCCATATTCACCCATTGATCAATTCAAAAGCAATTTGCAGACATCACTACACTTCACCCCTAAACACTGTGTTTGCATATCATTAACTAGAGTTCAATATTTGTTTCTGGTTTTCTTTGAGGTGAAACTGACATACAATGAAATGCTCAAGTCTTAAGTGTCCTATTCCAGTGTTTGACAAATGCAGATACCTGTGTAACCCAACCCTCTATTACTGTATACAATTTACCATCAATCCCAGAATGTTCGACATGGCCCTTCCCAGTCAATCTCCACCCCCTACTCCTACCATAGTCAACGACTGTTCTGATTATTTTCACCATAGATTAGGTGTTAGGGGCTGAATTGTGTTCTCCCAAAATTCGTGTATTGAAGTCCTCACCCCAGGACCTCAGAATGTGACTGTATTTGGAGACAGGGTCTTTAAAGAGATGATTGAGGTAAAATGAGGTCATATGGGTGGGCCCTAATCCGGTAAAACTGGTCTCCTTATAAGAAGCAATGAGGAGACAGACATGCACACGTGGAGGAAAGACCATGTGAGGACGTAGGGAGAAGACAGCCATCTGCAAGCCAAGGAGAGAGGCCTCAGAAGAAACCAACCCTGCCCACACCTTGACCTTGAACTTCTAGCCTCCAGAACTGTGAGAAAAGAAACTTCTGTTGTTGAAACCAGCCAGTCTGTGGCAGCCCTAGCGAACTAATACACTAGGTTTGCCTTTTCTAGAATTTCATATAGGTAAAACCATACACCATGTATTCTTTTGTGTCAGGCTTATTTTGCCCAGCATAAGGCTTTTGGGCTTCACTTATGTTGCTGCATGAATCAGTACTGTGTTCCTTTTCATTGCTGAGTAGTATTCCGTTATATAAATATTCCACAGTTTCTTTAGCCGAGGCAATTTACTTTTAATGACAAAGGAATCGTTTCACGACATTTGACCCTAATGTATGTCCATTATGTCATTCCAGCAACAGAGAAGACGTTCCACAGCCAGCCCTCCTCAGCAGGGACCTTCAGAACTAGAATGTCTGATCATCCTGAAATGTTTATAAAACACATTATACCTCCTGAAATGAAAAGTTCTTAGAGATGAGATTAAAGTAGTACAAACCGAATAGTAGTACAAAGCAAATGCAGATGAATCTGTGATGTTATGGGGGACTCAGCTCTTCCTCTGTTTGGTTACAAATAACATAGTGATTACACTGGCTTTGGCGTCAGGGGCTCTGGGTTTGTCTTACTCACTGAGTGACTTGGGCAAGTCACTTAACCTCTCTGAGCCTCATTTTACTCACCCGGGAAATGAGGCTAATAATCCCTTCCCTAAGGGTTGCTTGAAGACTGAATGAACTAATGAGTTCAGCATGTTCCCAGTGGCCAGAAAGAGTACGGAGTCAGGAAGTGTTCACTACTGGGATTTGTCCCACTCTGCGGCCATCAGAGCCAGCACCTCTCCCATGATAGGGCAGCAGAAGTGGATTGCTAGGCCATAAAGAGTAGGAAATGAGCTTTCGGCACTGCCGTATATAACAGCTGAGACCAAGGAGCAGGGTGGTGAAGACCATGTCAAGTCAACAAGCCGACAGGATCAATTAAGCTGAGGCAATCACAGCAGAAGTGGTGCTTTCAGAGTTTCATAAAACACGCTCTGAATTGTGGGATCAGAAGTGCTTCCAGTCTGCACAAGTCTTGCACATGTTCAACCATTTCTGTTTATTATTCTGTTCCATCTGAATGGGGCAGTTCAGAAATTTGTTTCGCTTTCTCACAATCATTTCTAGGAAAGGAACAAATTTAAATCTGATCATCTAGGAAGCCACCCTTGATAGTAGGTATTAATTTAATACTTTTCTCCTGATAGGCAGAGAAATATATAATCCAAATTACGGATTTTATTTTATTTCAGAAGTTCTTTTCTTCTGAAAGAAATATTTTTCAACTTTGAAGTCCTTAGGAATTATTTTTTGGCATAATTTATCCACTCTGTCCCAAGTGGCTTTGAAATGTTCCTAATTTCTCTCAGATGATGATCTTTTTTGGCTTTTAAAGACAAAGAAAACGTCTATAGTTTCACTTTGAAGCTCCTTAGAAAAAATTCCTGTGACACTTACCATGTGGTAAAGAAATTTAAAACAAAAGATAAAATCAGATTTGGAGACAGGGCTATCACCTGGACCCACTGATGGCCCACAGGATGAGAAGAGTCACTTCCTGTGACTTCCCGTGGTCTGAACATTGGTCATCACAGCTGCATCACAGTTTAAAGAAACTGCCTTGCCTCCTGCACACTTCATCTGCACCCCACTTCCAAAGGTTTGGAAAACTCTTAGTGGAACATCCTCTTGTGCCAAGAACAGAACTGAGAGCATTTGAGGTCCTTTCCTTTCCTCACAAGACTTCATTATTACCAGAACCGAAAGATGTGCAGAACACAGACTTCCTTCAATACGGCTCAGTGTTCTCTGCATTCTAGATGCATTGTCATAGACCTACTAGTGCATTTTATTTGTAGATTCCACTTTGCTGCTATTTTTTTTTTTTTTTTGCTGATATATTTTTTTAACCCTGTGTGAGGTGATTGATCCCCATCATTTCTTCAACATCCATGAAACCCAAGAACCCCTCTTTAATTAAACCTCCTGCATGAGGGCTGCCCTGCTTCCCAACTCCAAACATGCTACTGCAGCAGAGCTCCAGGATCAGCCAGCAGCCAGGACTGGCCAGTTGGGCAGGGCCTCTGGACTGAGAGTGCTGGCTCCCTCCAGGCCAGACAGCAGGGACCAGCTGCCGAGAGATCCTTGGGTGGCAATCAGATCTGCTAGGTTCCAGGAGAGAGCTTGGTGCAGGGATCCACCGGAGAGCAGACACCAGCAGCATCGGGTGGTCTTGGGCGGACCTGCAGAATCCCTCCCTGTCCCTGGGAGATGGGGACACAGAGCATGCCCTTCTGTGAGCTAGATCTGAGCCATGGGGGTGATTAGAGCTGCAAGGAAAAGGGATAAACGTCCTATAAGTTTTGGTATGTTGTGTTTTCATTTTTGGTTGTCTCAATATTTTTTTAAATTTCCTTTTGATTTCTCATTTGACCCAATGGTGGTTCAAGAGTTTGCTTAGTTTCCACGTATTTGAGAATTTTCCTATTTTCTTACTGTTGTTGATGTCTAGTTTCATTCCACTGTGGTCTGAAAAAGATACTTGGAATGATTTCAGATGAATGCATAAAGAAAATGTGGTCTATACATACAATGGAATATTATTCAGCCTTAAAAAGAAGGATGTCCTGACATTTGTAACAACACGGCTTGAACCTGAAGGACATTATTCTAAGTGAAATACACCAGACACAGAAACGTAAATACTGCATGAATTCACTTATATGTGGAATCTAAAATAGTCGAACTCATAAAAGCAGAGAGGGAATGGTGGTTGCCAGTGGCATGGGGAGGGGGCAGGAGGGGTGGGGACATGTTGGCCAAAGGGTACAAAATTTCAGCCATGCAAAATAAGTAAACTCTGGAGACTTAATGTGCAACAATATGACTGTAGTTAATAATATTGTATTATATACTTGAAATTTGCTAAGAGAATGGATCTTAAGTATTCTTACCAAAAAAAACCCAGAAGTAACTATATGAGCTGATGGATGTATTAATTAATTTGATTGTGTGCTCATTTCACAATGTATACATATATCAAAACATCATGTTGTACATCTTAAATATATACAATTTTTATCTGTCAATTGTGTCTCAGTAAAGCTGGAAAAATTTGGAACTTAATAAAATTTATATTGAGGGGCCGGCCCTGTGGCCGAGTGGTTAAGTTCGCGTGCTCTGCTTCGGCAGCCCAGGGTTTCGCAGGTTCGGATCCTGGGTGTGGACATGGCACCACTCATCAGGCGATGCCAGGGCAGTGTCCCACATGCCACAACTAGGAGGACCCACAACTAAAAATATATATATACAACTATGTACCAGGGGGCTTTGGAGTGAAGAAGGAAAAATAAAATCTTTAAAAAAAATTTATATTGAAATTCTGAAAGAAAAAAAAAGACAAAGAGAAGACAATAGATACCTGAGAACCCAGCAACCAGGAGAGAGAGCCTGCAGGTCCCTCAGAACCGCAGGAGAGGAGACGAACGACAGCCTGCACAACAACAGGAAAAAGAGAACAGCACCATCAGCACTGTAAAAAATCAGATGCAAAGGAAAATACTTTCCTGAACTAGGAAACATAATTTTAAATTTAAAATGAATTGGAGAAGAGGTTGGAGAATTGGGAAACAAAGTGGAAGAGAGAATTCACAGCCCAAAGCAAAAATAGAAGACAGAAATCATACAGAGGAAGCAAGAGCCTCAGAGGGGAGAGACCCAGGAGACGTAATATGTGAATAATAAAAGCCTAGAAGGAAAAAAACAACAAATGGAAGAGAAGAAATAATTTTAAAACGAGAAAGAAAATTTTCCATGGTTTGAGAAAGACTTGAGTTTGAAAGGGCTCATCGAGTTCCAGGCAGGAGTGATGGAAAAAAACAGACATCTAGGCATAGCCTGGGAAGATTCCTGAATTCTATGATTAAAGGGAAAACTCTTACAAGTTTCCCGAATGAGAGAACAAGTTACGTAGAAAGCAAAGAGAATCAGCCTGAAACCACACATCTCATTTGCAAAGCTAGAAAAGAGAAAGCATCCTATGCCAGCCATGGCGCCATTCACCTACCCCAGACACGGAAAATGCAAGGGCCCAGAGAATTTCTCTGTATGGGGAAAACACCCAAGAAAGGAACCTAATCAGGTGACAGATGAATCCGATTGGAGACAAGGGCGATGAAGAAAAGAGGAAGCCGTGGTGAGCCCCGAATCTACCAATTCATGTGTAGGTAGCTCCAAATGGATAATGCTAGATGAGATGGAATTGGTAATATACGCACTAAATAAGTTAAAAAAAAAAAAAAAAAAAAAAACAGAAGGGAAGGCTTTCAAAAAAAGAAGAAGAAGGACCTACAACTAGAGTGCTCAACTATGTACTGGGGGCTTTGGGGAGAAGAAGGAAAAAAAAAAGAGAAGATTGGCAACAGCTGTTAGCTCAGGTGCCAATCTTTAAAACAAACAAAAAAAATAACAGAAGGGAGATGCAATAAGACCTATTGCTTGCCTACAACTAAAAGTCCTAAATGATCTTGGCAAATGGTAGGAGTTCAGGAGGAAAAAGGGAGCCAGCAAAAAGCATTTTAAATATCTCTCTTGGGTCTGGGAGAAGGAAGAAGAAAGAGAGCCCCTCCGTAGCAGGAACAGCTGGGTACCTTGTGGACATGTAATTGACCTTCCCAGAAAGGGGAAGTGAGTACCATGAAAGATAACAGATAGAAAAGCTTCCAAAATGAGAAGGAAAAGAGAAATGACCAGGATGTGTTGTCAGTTGTTCCATCCTTTTCTTTTTTTCTTAATTTAAAAAAATCTTTCATTATGCAAACTTCTAAACACACTACAAGGTAGAGAATACACAAGAAATCTCCGTTAACCCAACGCTAGGTTTCATGACTCATTTTTTTTTTTAAGTTGGGAGAAACATTTATTGTCACTAAACCCTGCAACATTTCAGTTTTTATTCTTCCCAGAAATTTATTTAGAACTTACACTCTTTTGTAGAAATCAGCACTCTTCATTGATCAAAAGATTTCTCCTCCTCAGTCCTTTTTTGGATCTCCAACAGCTCCAAAAATATGCCTTCATAAAAAGACTTACAGCCATACTCTTTTTCCTGGTAAACATTTCAGCTTCTCCACAGTTGACTTTTTTATGGCAGACAACTGGCAAAGTCGCAAAATGCTAAATCTTTCTGCTTACCAAGACTCTTAAAAATCCCATAGTTTGCACAGGACTTTTTGTGGGGTTTGATGGGCTGTATCAACCAGCATTTGTCTTAACTCAGTGACACCTGGCTGGGAGTGGTATCATTTGCCCTATTTTGGAGCCAGATGTTAATGATTCTGGAAAACTCTGTACCACCACTTAACTCCCTCGGAAGCCTCTAGATTCTTGGTGGAAAATGGCAACAGACAGTACTTAAATAATCACAATTACTAAGAAAGAAACCACGTCTAACCTTGGTCACGACATCAAAAACTGAAGAGCAGGAACTGTCTGCAAGCACAGCGGTAAACAAGCCAGGCAAGTGGGCAAGCTGGTGACACCAGCCAGAGACGGGCACACGGAAATGCCAGCATCAGTTGAGTTGTTCCCAAACGTTCATATTTTCCTTCGTTGTTGCTTTTCTTTCTCATTTAAAATGTGCGATTCTTTTTTTTACATTGCCACAAAACAAACAAATTCTAATTTACATACCTGGGTGCAGGTAATTTTTGAAGACACTGTCGTGTTTCTGCCGATTCACCGATTCAAAATTTGTTTCCTCCGGGCATCTGGGTTTGGAAAGACCCAATCCTTACACCTCCAGGTCCTCCCCTCCCTCCCCAGATTCGCACTGACAATCCTAGCTAAGCCCTGCAAGCCATATTTTTGCACACCCCCTGCCCCCTGCCTCAAGCTGCCGAGGGCTGTTGTCCGGGGGGAAGTCACTGGGGCCTTGCAGCCACCGCACACCCTGTGATCTAGTCTCTCCAGGGCCCTTTCCCTGTAGTCTTTCCTCAGACCTTCACTTCTCCTTGACCCCATCTAAACATCCCTCCATCCCCACCCCAAATCTCAGCCTCACTTGCCATCTAGCACAGGAAGCCCAGGTCACCAGAGGGAAGTCGTTTCTACTTCCTGCCACCCTCTCTGCCCCCCATGACACCTGCTTCTCAGGCCTTCCTGGCCCTCCCTCTCCTCCCACCCCTTCTCCCTTAGACCTGGGTCCATCTCTTTGGGGGCATTGCTTCCCTCTCGCTGGGTCTCCAATCTCTCCTTCTCCCTGGCTCCTTCCCCTCTGCCTGGGAACGCTCAGCTCTTCCCTCTCAGAACCCCAGCCTTCTCTGGACCTCGGTCATTCCTCTGCCTTGTCTTCTCCTCCCCTCCTCCCACCACAGTCACTGGCTCCACTCCTCGCCCCTTCACCACCCTTCATCTGTTTCAGCCCAACTTGGTGCAGGCAAAGGGACCTCTGCCTTCTCTCTCGGTCGGGAAACCAAAGTCCTCACCTATGGCTTCTGTGAGTCTCCTCCTGGAAACATCTCCCTTGTCTTGGCTGGCACCTCTCTCTCTCTCTGCCCACCCCATTCCCCCCAGTCTCCTCTGCTCCTCGGACCACATCTTTCTGATCTCCTCGACTGACTCTTCTTCCTTGGTTTTCAGCTTAAACATCCCCAGCTTTCTTTTTACACCACACAAACTCCTTGGGAGATCTCTTCATTCCCATGGTCTCAACTTTTGCCAATGAGTTAACTTCTTTCCAATTTCAGACAAACCAGACGAAGCAGATTTTGAACCTTCAACTTGTTTTTGTTATTAAAACTTTTTTTTTTTTTGGTCTTTAGTTCCCCCTGCATTAGGAGTCATCAGCCCATTCTGGGGAGGTTGACTACCCCCCACCCAGCGTTCAATGTAGACATCTCCCTCCTTCTCCTGGGAATGCCACCTGCCTGGCCCTTGGATGTCTCAAGTTAGAGCTCTCAAGGTGGGGGAAACCACTTTTTCTGTTGCTGACAATTTGGGCTCCGGATATAATGGGTAATCAGGGCTCGTCCTGATTATGGGAAAAGGAGAAGAATGAGGTTTGAGGAGGACAGGAGGAGGGTGCCTGGGCAGGAAGCCTGGAGAGGCCGGGGAGAGAGGCAAAAGGATGGGCCATACCAAGGACCCAAAGTTGAACAGGTGGTCAGTGGTGGAGCAGTTTCCTGGGAGGTGCAGGGCCAGTGGAACGAGGGAAGGATGGCCTCAAGGGTAGCAGGGGGCTCAGGGCCTCAGCCAGCTGCCCAGACAGAACCTGGCCCTCTGACCAGATGCTTCTGCCCGCTATCTGAAAGGAGTGAGGCCACCAGTACCATTAGTTGGCCACTTCTCTGTGGTTGTGACAGGAACCCTAGACACCAGTGGGATGGTGTGTGCGGGATGGGCCTCCTCACCTTGCACTTGAGGGCCATGCCGAGCACACCCCAGCCCCTCAAGCTGGGAAGGGACAGTGACAAGTTGGACACCTCAACTACATGCACGTCGTGGCCATCTGTCTCCTCCAGGGCATCTGCAGGCACCTCCAGTTCAACTGGGCTTCCCTCCACTCTTGTGCCTTCCCATCTTTCCTTGTCACAGCAAAAAGGACCCCTAAGTTGGAAACCTGGAGTCATCCTGGAGCCCCTCAAAAGTCACCAAGCCTTTCCAGTTCTCCTCCTAACTTTCCAGACACTCTGCATTCCCTTCCATCCTCACGTACGTGGCAGCAGTTCTAGGCCTATAGCCTTGGGCACCAGCACAGCTTCCTAAGCAGCCCTGCTGCCTCGTTCCCTGTCTCCCTCCCACCACCCACCCAAAGATGCCACGGGTGGCTGAGGGGACGATGGGGTCCTTCACCAGACATGGGAGACACGAGAGGAGAAAGTGTGCAAGAAGGAGGCGCTGCGATTGCAGATGCAGTCAGTGGGCATTGGACAGTATGGTCAGGATGAGACAGCAGGGGAGGAGGGTACCCTAATCCCAGCACAGCCCCCGGGCAGGGGAGGGAAGGGAGGGATAAAGTCCTACCGTGGGAGCCTCCTGCCTGCCCTTTCCCAAAGGGGCTGGGGCTGCCAGCCAAGGCCAGTGTAGCCAGGAACGTGGGAGACCCTGGCTGCAGAGGCTCAACCTGGGAAAGGCCCCACTGGTCACATGGTAGGTGGCAAGAGCAGGTGGGTGGGATCCCAGCAAAAAGAGCCAGCTGGGCTTCTCTGGGGGTCACAGTGGTCAGGCCCTGGCGGGGAGCCCTTTGAATAGATGCCAAATATATCATCTAGCACTAAGTGCGAGACAGGCGGGAGACAGAGGCCTGGGACCCTGCCAGGGTGCCGGCCCGTGTCTCTGACCCTGGCCCTGACCTGTCTCTCTGGCCAGTTCACAGAAGCCTGGCAGCCTTCCCTCTCTCATCCTGCCTGCCCTCTCTCATCTCCAGCATCTCTTTCCTGCATCCCCACACCAGCCTCCCCAGTGCACCCTCCTCATGGCTACAGAGTGACCCATCTAAAACACACAATTCATCCATTCAGCAAACTCGGGCAGGCGGTGGCCCCTGCATCGAAGACTGTCAGGAGAGGAGCTTGATGCAGAAAGACAATGACACTGGCGTGTAGGAAGTGGCTAGTGAGCAGATTCATGGGGGCTGAAGACCAAGCATCCTGGTGCACTGCCTCCCGCATCCGCCTGTACGTGGCCCTCCCCCTCCCGCTGCAGCAACACCCCCTCCTGAGCCTCTTCACTCTCACTGGAACGCCCTCCCCCCCCCCCCCCCGCCCCTACAGGGAGTCTCTTGCCTCTCTCCCCTCCCCAGGCCCCTTTCCTGACCCCTCCTGGGACATCTCCTAACTCTCAGCCCTCTCTGAGCCATCTCAAGTGCCTTGAGCACAGAGCCTGGGGCCCACCTGCCTGTGCTTCCAGGACCAAGCGGGTGCCCAGCAAATGTCCCGGAGAATTAAGGAATTAAGGCAGATCAGGTCAGAGATAAGGGCAGTGTTTGGGTGGAGGTCAGGTTCTGCCTATCCAAGCATGAGTTTTCCATGGCAACGACCTCCCCCCAGCCTGCCGCACCCCAGTGGAGGGTAGCCCCCTCCCCGGCCTGGCTTGGCCTCTCTGTGTCCGCCCATCGCATGCCTGCCTTGTCTGTCACCAGCGATAATCCTGTGTGGTTTTTACTCTGGTGCCCATGAATAGAAGAGTTAGAGGAGGGCAGGCGTGAGCCTTTCCCAGGGCCCTGCACCCCGCCCTCCTGAAGGGAGCGGCTCCCAGCCACCGGAATCCGGCCAGCTGTGCCACCCACTCTTGTCAGTGCCCACCTTCATGGAGGTCTCCTTCTCAAGGCTCAGCCTGGCTGTGGCTGTCCTGTGGCTGGCACAGGGAATGCAAACTCCTGCCCTGTGCAGCTCATTAAACCCTCTCCTCTCTCCCCTCACTTGACCACACATCGTTACCCCTGCTCCAGTCCTGATGTTATGTCTCGTCTCTGCCTGGCACTTTCCAGAATCCTTCTCACACCCATAGGCCCCAAGTCAGCCACCAAGGCCTGTCAGTTCTCTGTCCTGAAAGCCACTGGGATCCAGCCCGTGTTCCCCTCCCCACCCCACTTCCCGATCCCTGTCAATCTGGTGGGTGACCGTGGCAGTGGCTGCCTCCCTGGCACCCCGCCTCCTGTGCGTGCTCCACGCGGTGGCAGCCAGGGGACATTTTTCAAGGCAGCTCTGTATGCATCATTCCTCTGCTATAAAGTCCAGACTTCACTAGAGTATTCAAGGCCCCTCTTGTCTGGCCTCTGCCAAGCTCTCTTGGGGCCTGCTCCCCTCCCCGACTGCCCCCAGCTCTGCAGGGTTCCCCAAACACACTGGGCTGTCGCCTGCCTCCATGCCTTGCACGTGCTGCGCCCACCGCCTGGGATGTTTCCTCCCCAAGGGTGAACTCCAGCGCAGCCTGTTTGGGGAGACATCTCTGACCCTTTCTCCCACCCCAGGTACTTCTTCCTCTGTGACCCCATGGCTCCCTATGGTCCTTGACCGTAATGAGTATCATATGCATTGTCCCTCTCTGCTTGGAGGTCTGTCTCCCTGTCTTGAGCCAAAGACAGGGATTCAGGAACATGTGATTTATTAAGGGAGGACTCTCAGGAGAAACACAATAGTGAGGGAGAGAGGGAAGCAGGCGAAGGAAGAGGCAGAGCAAGAGTGGGGTCTCAGATACAGTCGAGATGTGGCCTGACCCAGGGAGGCCTGGAACATAAACCGTACTGCTGAGCTGTCCCCTTGAGGCGAGGGGGCCAGCCTTTCATATCCCTGTATCATCCAGTCAGTGGCTGTAGGGTAGGAGGGTTGTAACTTCCCAGGGGAGGTGGCTCTCATCAGCTGAGGGCAATTCGCAGAAGGGGCACCTGTGGGCATTAGCAGTCATTGCTCCTGCAATGGAGGAATGATGAGTGCGCTGGCCTGGCAAGGGGGTCTGGTGGGGTACCAGAGGGGGACCTCTACAGTGTTCTGAACGAGTGAGGAGTATGTGGGTTCTTGGTCCATCCCACACTGACCTTCCCCAAGCCCACAGCTGGGCTGCTGCCCTTGGAGAAAGTCCTGCCCATGGCCTGAGGGTTAAGTCGCCACTTCAGTGAGCAGAAAGAAGCCCAGACATCCATCCCCTGGGGAAGGACTCTTGAGTCCTACCCTCTTCACCAAGCATCTCTTATGTGCCCAACTGAGTGGATGGGAGCTTTAGCCAATGTTCTCATTTAGTCCTCATAGTAACCATTTTACAGAGTGGAAGACAGAGGCTCAGAGGGGTGAAGTGTCTCCATGAAGATCATGCAGCTTGTGAGTAGAAGAGCTGGGATTCAAACCCAGGTCTGAGTGACTCCCCATCTGGTTCCGTTCCCCAACCTGTGAATGGCCTCAGAGGCAGGTCCTTCCTGCCCACTATAAGAGACTGGCAAGTCCAGGGTCATCTCTCTGCCCCACAACAAGGCTCAGCTAAACTCAGGGTCCCCAAGGGCCTCATCTGGTATTTGCAATAGTTGGGAGGCCTGCGCATGTATTTTGCATGTGATTTGCATAATGATTGCATCTGGTTTGCATATGTCCATGTTGAGAGCCCATCAGCGCTGCACAATTTTTAAGTTGCTTCTAAGCAACTCTCACTCAATGGAAGTCCATCTGGGCTTCACAGAGTCCAGTTTCCATGATTTCTGGACTCCTTTGAGGCCCTCACCTTGGGGTTGCACATCTGCCCCTCCCAGAGTCCTGGAGACGCCCGTGCTTCTGCCAAGTTGGAAGGGGTTGCTCCAAACCCCTGCCGCAGAAATGTGTGTGGATTTGACAGTAACCCTTTACGATGGTGTGGATATAATCAAAATGTCAACTGGGCTTTGAGCACGCTGATGTTTATGTTGAGGAGAGAGGGAGCCAGGGCACAGAGCCTTGCTATACAGAACTTCCTGAGGTGGCGCCATGTGTAGGGAGGCTGATCTGTGCATGCTCAGAAGAAAGGAGATATGGTGGGGGTGGTGGGCAGAGACAGCGGGCTGGTGGAGTCAGGAGCCTACATCCTAGGGCCGGTCCCTCTACCACTTGGCTCTAGGGGTGTGCTTCTCCGAGTGGCAGGGGCCTCCTCTGCAGGGGAAGGGCTTGTGTCAGAAAGCTGGCAGTTTCAGTGCTTTCTGTTTCTGTCTCTTTTAAGGGAACTACATTCCACAAAACTTTGTGAGGCGCTCAATGATCTTATGTGGTGGGTCTTGATGAAAAAGGAGAGAACATCCTGGGTGAGGCTGGAGAGGGGAGAGGAGCTTCCTTGGATTCTGAGAAGTGCACAGAGGCAGGGCAGTGATATCCCAGGCGAGTGGGCTGCCAAGCACCAGAGCCACGTGGTAACTCACGACCACCAAGCCCGCCTCTCTGCAGCTTCCTGGGATCTATTCTCTCATCTTCTCTGCCCCCAAGAGCCAGTTCTTTCCTTCTGTTTCAGGAAGCCCCTGGAAGGAGGGAAACTCCAGTGTCTGGCAGAGGTTCCCACTTAAGTGCCATCACTGTGTGTGGAAGTGGTATGGGAGGTAGACTGAGTGTGTCCAGATATGGCCAGGCATGTCCCTGTGAACAGAAAGCGTGATCCTGTGAGTGACCCCCCTCAGCCCGCCTCCATCCAGGTGTGGAAACTTCAGTCTCAGTGGGGGGAGGACATGACTGCCTCCCTCCCCTGCCTCTGGCCTCCCTAGGTTTCCTGTCTGGCAGATGCAAAGTGGCCTCACCACCTATGGAGGAGACCCCAGCATCTGGCAGGATCCAGCCAAGACCTTGAGCATCTCCCCCACGGACGTCCTCTATCCCTACTAGGTTGGGGCCCAGTGCTGGCTCCCCAAACTGTTCCAATTAAAGAGGAAGCGTAGTGTTTGATGTCAGACACCTGGGAAAGGGGGAAGCAGGGTCCCACTGTCCTTTCAGCTCTCTGTTATGTGAATTTCTCCAAGTTCGGACAGGGTCCAGCCTCCTCCCTGGGAGTCATGGGCCCCACATCTGGGCTGGGGAAGGGAGTGAGGAAGGGGTGGGACCCCTTGGAAAAGGATCACAGCTTCTGGGGAGGGGAGGGGGTCTCCTCCCAGAGCTGGCTGGGCAGAGCTGCGGGGCAGTCAGAACCCAGCAGAGGGTGAGGAGGGGCCTCTCCTCGTCTCCCCCTCAGACGTCTCTCGCTTCCCGAGAAGCGGAAATTCAGTGGTTACAAGATCAAGAGCATGTTATGGATACTGTGTATCTTGCCCCAAGCAAAATGGCTCATGACATCTCCGTTAAAGGCTGGAGATTATAATAGCACATTTGGTGGGTTTATGGCAAAGGATGAAAGGCTGTCTTAGATGGGCATCTTTTGCTTGCTGGGATCAGAAACCTGGTCGAGCTAGCTTAAGTGAAGTGGGTTATTGGAAGCAGACAGGGGAAGTCAGTTACCAAATGACTCAGCACACTTCCCCCTGAGTACCACGGCCCCTCAACTCCACCTCACTCTTCTCTGGCGAATTCTCTTCCTCAGTTTCCCTTTAACTCCTGTAGAGCTATGGCTACAGCATGCCATAGTCTGTCCTCTCACCACCCCTCAGAGACCCTGTAGTGGGTTGAATAGCATCCCCCTAAAATTCCTGTCCACCTAGAACCTTAGACTGTGGCCTCATTTGGAAATAGGGTCTTGGCAGATAAAATTACTTCAGATGAAGTCAAACTGAATTAGAATTACAACAGTGCCATCGAGTTGGTTCCAACTCCTAGTGACCCTGTGTCCAGCAGAGTGGAACACTTCCCGGTCTTTTTGCTCCATCCTCTCACCTTCTTGCGCTGTATCAGACAATGCTCTGCTGCTATTCATAGGGTTTTCGTGGCCAATTTTTTCATAATTGGGTGGTCAGTTCTTTCTTCCTAGTCTGTCTTACTCTAGAACCCCTGCTGAAGCCTGTCCACCATGGGTGACCTTGCTAGTATTTGAAATAGTGGTGGCATAGCTTTCAGCATCACAGCAACACGCAGCCACCACAGTATTATAGCCAATAGATGGGTAGTGTGGTTCCCTGACTGGAAACGAACCCAGGCCATGGTAGTGGGAGTGCCGAATCTTAACAACTAGACCCCCAGTGGTGGCTTAGACTGGGCCCTAAATTCATTGACTGGTGTCCTTATAAGAAGAGGAAAGGACACGGAGACACACACAGAGAGAAAGGCCATGTGAAAAAGGCTATGTAGACACAAGAGAGAAGGCCACATCAAGACAGAATCAGACATTGGAACGATGCAGCTACAAGTCACAGAGGGCCAAGGATTGCCAAGAGCCCCCCAGAAGCTAGAAGAGGCAAGGAAGGATTCTTTCCTACAGTCTCTGGAAGGAGTATGGCCCTGCTGCCACCCTGACTTCAGATTTCTAGTTTCCGGGATTGTGGGAGAAGAGATTTGTGTTATTTTAAGCCACCACGTTTGTGGTACAATTTGTTACAGCAGCCTTAGGAAACAAACACAGCCCCCACTTGGAAGCCGGATCCCCTCAGCCTCCATATGAATTCCAAAGCCCCCAAGAAAGAAGAGTTGGCTTGCTGAGGTCACGCATCTGCCTCATGGGACCCACAAGCACCTGTGGCTGGGAGAGGGCAGGGGTACAGACGTAGGTTTCAGAGCCACCTCATTCCAGCACTCTTGGTGTCATCACTTTACCCAAAGGGTGTGGATTCACACCTCAAAGTCAGCGTGGAGGGAGGTCCCTCCAGGTGTGCCTCAGTGTGCCGTGCCTTCCACACACCTATATCTACTTGGGTAAAGACACAGAAGACTCTGGTTACCTGTGTGGATGAGAGGAAGCCAGGAAGAAGTGCCACTCTGTTGGATGACAGAATCAGGATTCAAAAGGCTCTTTGCAGGTTAGCAAGTCCACAAGGTGTTAATTGAAGATGACTGTACAGGCCAGCTCTTGCGTTCCAGGAGTCAGCTTCATGAGGGAAATGTGGAGGAAGCCTGACTTAACAGCAGCTCCTTGGGAGAAAGACCTAAAGGTTTTCTTTGACCAGACGCTAACAATGAGCCAGTAGTGCGGTCTAACTGGCTGAGAGTTGCACAAAGAGAAGCAGAGCGTCCTTGGTTGGGCTGGAGAGGTGATGCGTGTTTGGGGCTCGATGCACCCAATACCTAAGAGAGACAGAGATAACATTGACCCTAACGGGGAACCAGAGGGATGGCCCGGCCACTGCGTTGCGGAGGGTTAGAGATCGGGGAGGGGTTCAGATGCCCGGGGAGGGATCAGCAGAGTCAGCTGTGGCGGGCACCTCCAGACAATGACGGTGAAAAGGAGGCAGAGCTAGCCAACAGGGGACGGTCTGGGGCCTATTCCAAGGAGGTGGCTGGGGAGGTGTTGCAGGCGCGCCCCAAAACACGGTCATCTCAGCTCCAGAGCCCTGGACCGCGGTCCCCGGGCGCACACCGGCTTTTAAGACCACTGTGTGTCCTGCGGTGGGCAGCTCTTGGAGAGCCCCGCGCCCCGGCCTGCTCCAGCGGTCTGTCTCTGCCTTTCGCCCGGTGCATGCGGGTGACGGCGGTGGGTGGGTGTGTTTTGGGGCCTCCCACAGCGCGACGGCCTGCGCCCCTGCCACTTCGGGGCTGCTCCCTTCTTAACCTCTTGCTTGCAGGCGGCCCCTCGGGCGTCAGCTCAGAGCTGGGGCGGGGGGCTGGCGGCGGAGAGGGGGCTGGCGGAGGAGAGCGACGCGGCCCCAAGTTTATGCTAATCCGCGCAGAGCCCGCCTCCCGCCTCCCCTCCGCGGCCCCAGCCGCGAGCAGCGCCGGCCACTCCGCGGGACGCAGCCGCTGCGAAGCGCCAGGCGGCCGGGCCAGCGAGCTCCGGGGGCCGCAACTGGCGGCGGGACCCGGGCGGGCGAGCGGCGGGCGGACACCCGGCGGGGGTTCCCGCGCGGGGCCAGGTGGAGACCCGGGGCCGCGATGGGCCGCCGCCGCCTGCCGGTCTGGCTGTGCGCCGTCGCGGCGCTGCTCTCGGGGGCGCAGGCCAAGGGCACTCCGCTTCTCGCGCGGCCCGCGCCGCCCGGTGCCTCCCGCTACAGCCTCTACACGACGGGATGGCGCCCGCGGCTGCGCCCAGGGCCGCACAAGTAAGCGCGGGCCGCGCCGCGGGCGGGAAGCGGGAGGGATGGGGCGCGGGCGGCGCGGCTCCCACCTGCCTGGCCCGCGCGCGGGGGCGGCGAGGCGCCGGGCACCCAAGGCCGCGGCGCAGAGGGGGCGGTGCCCGGGCCGAGCCCCCGGCCAGGCGGGCGCCCCACGCTCCGGGAGGCTGCGGGACTGGCGAAGAAAATAAGCCGAGGGGGCCTGGCGCGGCGGCTGGGATCCTGGCAGTGCCCGCGGAAACCTTTCCAGCGAAGTAACATTTTCCAGCTGCGCTGTGTGCAAACTCCGGGCGCAGCGGACCAGGTGGAGGGAGAGGAGGGAAGGCGGTCCGCGCACGGAGCACGCGGGCCCACATCCCTCTCCCGCGCCGGGGCCTCCCATCCCTCCCCTGCCCCGCCAGGTAGGCGATGGAGCCATGCGCCCGAAGCCCGCCCACTCCCTCAGTCAGCCCGGCCCCAGGAACCCTTTGAGAGCCCCAGTGTGGCTGGGCCCGCAGAGCTGGTGTGGGCCCCTGGGTCTGGGGTCCGTCTTGTGGCTCCAGGGCCCAACAGCAGTCCAGAGGTGGTCAGCTTATGCCAGGCAGCCGCCTTCCCGGCCCCTGTGGCCTGTGAGGGGGGCTGCTGGCCCTCCCCTGCCTCAGCTTCTGGTGTTTAGCAGGCAGGGGCTTGTGAACTGGTCTGTCAGGTGAGTTAGGGGCTCTGCCTGGGGTGCTGCCAAATTTGTACTGTAACTGAATTTGAGAAATACTGTAGGAAGAGAGTGTCCAGCCCATAGCTGACACTCAGTGGGCCTGGGCACATCAGAGCAGGCTTCCTGGAGGAGGCAGTACAAGAAGCAATCTGAGAATAAGCAACCAGAAGCAGAGGCAGGGGCCAGAAAACTACAGGGTGGATGCATTTCCCCAGGAGTCAGTCAAGGGAAGAAGGAGAAGTGTGGTCGCAAAGACTAACCTGGGATCTCAGAAGCCTCAATACCAAGATAAGGAGTTGAGAGGCAGTGAAGGAGTTGGAGGAGGTTGGGGAATGTGGCAGGTGCTTGAGGGGCAGCCCAGGGTGGGCCTCTTCTCCAGGCAGGGAGAGCAGAGATCAGACGATGGGAAGGGCAGCCACTCCAGGCTCCTGGTTCAGTATAATCGTAGCCCAGTGACCAACCCACTATGGAAGCTGGGATTGGAGAGAGTAGCAGTGGGGTTGGAGCCCAGGCCAGGGGTCCTCGTTCCCAGGAACAAGGAGAAGGGGCAGAAGAGAGATGGGGGTCTGGTCTGCTGAGGCCCACAGATGGGGGAGGGGGAGCAAGAGCCTCAGTTGGCTTGGCCCTGGCCATGTGGTTCAAGGATGCCATTCTCCCCTGCAGGGCCCTCTGTGCCTACGTGGTGCACAGGAATGTGACCTGTGTCCTACAGGAGGGAGCAGAGAGCTACATAAAGGCTGAGTACCGGCAGTGTGGATGGGGGCCCAAGTGCCCCGGGACAGTCACGTGAGTGCACCCCTATCTCGCCCACTCGGAATCCCTGGGCACAAGCCCCAGGCCTGCCTTCAGCTGGGAGCAGCCAACTCCATCCACAAGGGCTGGAACTCCTTGGACTCCAAAGAGCTACTCTAGCCCCCACACAGGCTAGATGGAGGGGGCCAGGGAAGAGTCAAGGGCAGCTCAGGTTGGAGCCCACAGCGGGGACCAGGGGAGGTTCCCAGGGAGAGGCAGCACAGGCAAGGAAGAAGCAGCAAAGGCAAAAGGGGGTAGGGGAGGAGGGGAGATGGGGAGAGCAGAGGGCCGCACTGGCAATGGTTGATGCCAAAGGGTGCAGGCCCAGGGAGGGCTGTGGTGACCATGGAGAAGGCAGGCCAGGGGTGAGGGAATGGAAGCCAGATTGTCGGGGTTTGGCCAGACAGGTGGGGCTTTGTGAGGACTTGTAGTATTGCACACATGTGTGATGCACAGGTCTGTACTTGGAGAGGTTCAAGCGCATGTCTGAAAACAAACCTGTTTGCTCCAGTGTGTTGTTGGGTGAACAGGTACATGGCTGAACAGGTGAGGGAGTGGCCCATGGTGAGCACTGCCCTGCCCCCCTGGGTTTTCCCCTCTATGCTCAAAATCAGAGGTGCCCTACAGCCAGCCTCCGTGAGCAGAGCCGGGTTCCCAGAGTAGACTAAGGAGGAGCGGGGAGAACTAAGGGGAGCTGCTGGGAGCCAAGAGTGGCCCCCAGGCAGTGAGAAGGGCTGCCTGCCTCAGCTCTGGTGCAGTACCCCTCACCCACCCATAGGAGAGGGGCTGGGGTTTTGTCAGAATTCTTCAAGGTCCCACCAAAGCCAGAGTGGAATTTCTGATGGTAGTATGAGCCAGAAGGGGTCCAGGGGTCTTGGGAGTGTTGGGGCTAAATCCCTGCTAGCCTTCTCCCCAAGCAAACAGGAGGGGCTGGGGCCTCTACCTGCGCCCTCCCCTGACCCATCTCTGAGCCTCTGCAAGGCCTACTTCCACCCCACCACCCCATCACCTTAAGCACAGAAAAAGGAAAAATGCTGGCGGTGTTATGGAGGCGACGAGACATTTAGACCTTATGCAAGTGTCTGAGAGTGGCCTTGAATACCAGCCAGGGGGCAAGGGCACCTGCCAGGAGGCAAGAGGCTCAGCCCACAGGTACAGGGCTCTGCCTTCTCCCCATCCCCGGTCCAGGTACCGTGCAGTACTCAGACCCAAATACAAGGTTGGCTACAAGACAGTGACGGACCTCGCCTGGCGTTGCTGCCCCGGCCTCGCTGGAGAAGGCTGCCCCGAGCACCTCACGGACCACGAGACCACCCCACCCCAGCCAGAGCCTGAGCCCCAGATTCCCTCTGGGCATCTGGGCCCAGGTCCCAGGCCCCCTCCTTCTAGCAGAGCAGCCCCCAGCCCCCACGGTGAGTCTGCCTGTAGGGACCCTTCCAAGCTGATGGGGTTTCTTGGGGGAGGTGGGGAGGGGACTGACCCAGGATGGCTGAGCTCTGGCAGGGCTGGAGAAGATGCAGCTCATGCTGGGCATGAGGCTGGGCCCCCAGGGCCCCCTCCCAAAGCTGAGGAAGCTGTGCCCTGCCAGAAGGTCAGCTTAGAAAAAATTCTCTTGGGTGGCCTGGCAACAGGACAAGCTGAGAGCCAGGCCAGTGATGACCCCGGGCTTCTTGCCTCCTCATTCCCAGGAAGGAAAGGCCCCGGGCTGTTTGGGGAGCGGCTGGAACGCCTGGAGGGTGATGTCCAGCGCCTGGCACAAGCGTATGGTACCCTCAGCGGCCTGGTGGCCAGCCATGAAGACCGCAACAGGATGACTGGTAACCCCAGGGCTCCTGCTGTCCCTGTGGGCTTTGGGGTCATCCCCGAGGGGTTTGTGAACCCTAGAGACAGAGCTGGACGGCCACTCACACCTCCCCTGGACGAGATCTTGAGCAAGGTGACGGAGGTGAGCAACACGCTCCGGACCAAGGTGCAGCTGCTGGACGAGGTGCACGGGCTGGCCCTTGGCCACGAGGCTCACCTGCAGCGGCTGCGGGAGGCCCCCCCATCTCCACTCACCTCCCTGGCACTGCTGGACGAATACGTGGACCGACGGCTGCACCGACTCTGGGGGAGCCTGCTGGACGGCTTCGAGCAGAAGCTACAAGGTGTTCAGAGTGCGTGCGACCTGCGGGTACAGGAGGTCCGGCAGCAGTGCGAGGAGGGCCAGGCGGCCAGCCGGAGGCTGCACCAGAGCCTGGATGGCAGGGAGCTGGCTCTGCGCCAGGAACTCTCCCAGCTGGGTACCCGGCTCCAGGGTCTGAGTGTGGCTGGCGGGGGCAGCTGCTGCAGCCAGCTGGCCTTGATCAGTGCCCGTGTGGACAACCTTGAGAGGAACCTGCAGGCAATCACAGAGACCCAAAGGGGCCATGGCCCCCCCACCAGGGATGAGCTCACGCGGCTCTCTGCTGCCATGCTCGAGGGGGGTGTGGGTGGGCTGCTTGAGGGCCTGGAGACCCTCAATGGGTCGGAGAGTGGAGTGAGGGGCTGCTGTCTTGGAATGGAGGAGCGGGGATGGGGTGTGCGTGGCTTCAGGACCATGCTGGAAGAGCGTGTGCAGAGCCTGGAGGAGCGCCTGATGACACTGGCTGGGGAGCTAAGCCATGACAGCACCCCACCAGGCAGGTCGGCACGACCCCTGGTGCAGACAGAGCTGGCCGTACTGGAACAACGGCTGGTTTCCCTGGAGACCTCGTGCACCCCCAGCACCACCTCAGCCATCCTGGACAACCTCGTGGCAGAGGTGAAGGCCTGGCAGAGCCGGAGCGAGGCCCTCCTACGCCAGGTAGCCAGCCACACAGCCCTGCTCCAGCAGCTCAATGGCACTGTGGCCGAGGTCCAGGGGCAGCTGGCAGAAGCAACAGGCAGCTCACTCCAAGGTGAGATCACCCTGCTTAAGGTCAATCTGAATTCTGTGAGCAAGTCACTCACAGGCCTCAGTGACTCTGTCAGTCAGTACTCTGATGCTTTCATGGCTGCCAACACATCTCTGGACGAGCGGGAACGCAAGGTGGAGGCCGAGGTCCACGCCATCCAGGAGCAGGTCAGCAGCCAAGGCTCACGGCTTCGGGCTGGCCACAGGCAGGTCCTGAGCCTGAGGGGGGAGCTGGAACAACTCAAGGCCGGTGTGGCCCATGTGGCCGGTGGGCTAAGCCGCTGCCAGGACACAGCCCAGGAACTCCAGCATGCAGTGGGCCACTTCAACCAGAGGGTGGCCCAAGTGGAGAGTGTGTGTGGGAAGCTGAGCCTGCTGGTTGTAGGCTTGGACAGCTTGCCCACTGAGTCACTTAGGCCCAAGGAGGGCCTGTGGGGCCATGTGGACCAGCTGAATCGTACGCTGGCCCAGCACGCACAGGACATCGCCCGCCTCCGAGATGACCTACTGGACTGCCAGGCCCAGCTAGCTGAGCAGGCACGGCCAGGGCAGGCTGACTAGGCTGGCTGGACAGGACCCAACCCCCAGATCCCACCAACCCTGGGGACATCACCCCAGAGCCCAGATGATGCCTCCAAGCCTCCCCTGGCCAGCATGGATGCCACTTCAGAGGCCCTTGAAGGAATAGTCTTGGTTCAGCTCCATGTGACTGTCCCAGGCACCAATATCCATGCTCAGTGCTGCACCAACTGGACAATTCAGGAAAGCACTCAGGGCAAGTACATCATGTCTGAGGGCCAGGGTGGACCTAAGAAACCTCAATCCAGTCTGCAAATTGCTCTTCTGCAGATACACCAGAGTTGGCACCTGTGCAAAGACCTACAGGTCCATTCTTAGCCCGTGGTCTGCCCGCAGCTCCCTTCGCCTGCAGGCAATAGCCTCTGGCCTGGGGAGGCTTTTGGTCCCGTTGTCCCCGACTTCTCTCCCCAGCCATCTGGGCTCAGTCTCTGCAGGAAGGTGCTGCCCTCTGGCACTGTCCTCACACCTGGCAGCTTCATGGATACTGTTTCTGAACCAAGGACCAGAGGTGTCCATTGCCCCACAGGTCCTTCAGGACAGACAGAAACACAAGGTCTCAGCTCAGAGTGCTCTTTATTCCTTTTGATCCTCCCCTTGGGTGAGGGCTTAGGCAGCTTTAGAACCCAGAAGAAAGGATGGGGTCCAGGCCATCTGTTTGGAGACCCTGCCCCAGTTTATGCTTTTCCTTCCCTCCCCAAAGATGTTGTCAGGGCACTGTACTCCCCACACAGTCCTCTTCTTTCCATTTGGGGGTAACTCCACCCCCACAGGTTAGGGCCTCTCTCCAGAGAGCAGTCATCGTGTATGTCATGGCCTGAATGAGGCCAGACCCTGGGCAGGAGGCCACAGCTGGAGAGAAAGGGCTCCAGGCTGAGTTTCCAACATCCTTGTAAAACCCCAGTCCCGCCTGGATGTTCATGAAGTGGTGAGAAATTCAGGTATGACGCCACCAAGGGGCAACCTGAAAGGACAAGTGTTCATCCAGCCCATGCAGTTCCCAGAAACCCTGATGTCATCTCTGCTGAGGCTCTTGGCCTCAGTTTCCCCACAGCAGCACAGGCCCTCCTGTGCTCTTTGCAGGTCCCTGTAACCCTGCCTTCTGGTTTCTCGACGTGTAGTGTTCTGCCCTCCACCGTTGTGCTGTTGGGGGAGGGCAGGCCTGGATTAAAGCTTTTAGCCGGTCTAAAGGTACTTTCTTCCCCAAAGACAGTGGGAGGGAGGGCTGCGTGGGGTGTCAGCCCTGCTTTCCACAGCTCCTTGGGCAGGAGGCCCCTCAGCAGCTGTGTGGGCATTGAATTGACTGGCAAAGGCTAGGGAAAGGCAGGGGTGTCAACCCCCCCCTACCCTGGCAGGGTTGGTGATGAGGGGAACAGGGCCAGCAGCTGGGCACAGGCTAGGCCAAGTGGGAGCCACTCCCTCTGCCCTCGAGCTGCCCCAGAATCCCCCTCCCCAGATGTCGGAGGAGCACTGCATATGTGGGGTTGGGATGTGCTGAGGTACCAGCGACGGAGAGCAGTGATGGCTAGCTCAAGAGCTATGGGGAGGGGCCAGAGCTAGGGAAGGGTCTGGCTTCAGAGGGCACAGTCTAGACTCCCCAAAGGGAGTGGGGAGCATTATCTTGTTCCCAGATGCTACCAAACCCCTCCCCACTGCTGCCGCCCTGTGCACACAGGCCTCAGGCCTCAGTGGGGCCTCCCTCTTCTGTCTGTCCTATCAGGAGTTGAGGCAAGGTGACAGGGACAGAGACATCAAGGGCATGGGGAACCCTGCAAGGGCCCAGGTGACAATCATTTAACTGCTACAGGCCAGGGCCATGCTGAGGCCTGGAGCAGCTGTCAGAGGCAGGAGATAGGACGGTGCAGGGTTGGGGGGGTGGTCTCGGTGGCTGCCAACCAGCCTGCAGCCCCCTCTTCCCCTTCGGTGAGTTGGCCCTGTGGCACCCAGCTTCCAACCCCCTATGCCCTGGGACACCCAGTCAGTTCTGGG
The DNA here is from genome assembly GCF_041296265.1 of Equus caballus. Classification (NCBI taxonomy): domain Eukaryota; kingdom Metazoa; phylum Chordata; class Mammalia; order Perissodactyla; family Equidae; genus Equus; species Equus caballus. The sequence continues at coordinate 32,143,231 of NC_091705.1, read as the reverse complement.
CCAGGCCAGGGAGAGGGGGCAGCCAGGGCAGGTTCAGGCCAGGGCATCGAGGTCCACCGTGGTCAGTGGCTCCCGCCAGTAGCAGAAGTTGCTGTATTCAGGGTTGGCCAGGTCTGCGCTGGGGCCCCGGGACACAGGCGGGAAGAGGAGCTCCACCACCTCCCCAAGCCGCTCGTACCTACAGGCAGAACCAGGCCGGCACTGAGAGCCCGAGCTGTCAGCAGGCGGAGACTCCCCATCCTGCTGGGAAGCCTGGAGCAAGGGACGGAGTCCCCACTGGGGAGGTAATTGGGGCCCAGGGAGAGGCTGGGGTCTGGGAACTTGGCAGGGCGTGGGGGACACATGGCAGGGTTGGGCCTCACGTGGACTTGTGGTTCTTTATGAGCTCCTGGATGAGCTCTCCCCGGGGGTTGACTGTGAAGATGCGAGATTCAGGTAGACCCACCTGCCGGTAGGCAGTGACATCCTGTGGGGGACAAGGAGAGGCCAGTGGGCTAGGAGGTGGGGAGGAGGTGGCTCAGCCCATAGGGAGGGGACACACTCACGTTAGGCCTGTTCCCAAAGGCGGCATAGAAGGGCTGTCCGTGGGGCAGAAAGAGCTGCCGAATGTCACTCAGGCAGGCGATCTTGAACACCTCTGGCTTCTTCTCAATCACCTCCCTGGGGCAGCCAGGGCCTCGGCAGGGAAGGGAGCCGAGGAGGGTTAGCAATCAGAGGACAGCAGGGTCGGGTGACATGGAGTGTGACCCAGCTGACACCAGAGTGAGGCCTGATGCTGGCCCAGTTTGGGCTGCCAGTGGGCCTGTTGCTCCCCCCAAGGGGCCATGGACTTATGCTATGTATGGGGTGGTTACCTGTGGAGGGCGGAGAAGAGGCTGCTGGGAGACAGCAGGATGGGGCCCTTGGGGAGGCCGCAGCCCCGCTCGCTCACCCACCGCAGGTACCCCTTGGTGAGGTCAGCCATGCCAATGGCCCTCGCTGAGCAGTACAGGAACTTGTACCCATTTCTGGGGGTGGTGGACAGGGAAGGTACAGAGCCATCAGAGTTCAGCCAGCCCCCCCCCGTGCCCTTTTGGCTTCAGCCAGCTCAGCCCAACACTGGGGCTCTGGCCTTCAGACCCAGAGGCCTTTGCGGGGAGGAGACTTAGGGAGAACAGCTGGGCCAGGCCTGAGAGAGGTGGCCTCAGCAGCTGTTCCAGATAGAAGGAACAGGGACAGTGTCCTGAGGCCCAGATGGACCAGGGTGGACGAGGATTTGAAGTCTCTAGGCTTCCTCTACAGCATGACAGCCAGCAGTTAGACTCAGGTCCCAGACCACAGGAGATAGGTCTTTCACGGGAGAACTGAGGACCAGTAGGTGGGTCTCAGCACTCAAGGGACATGCCCTGGGCTTCTTCCTGTGAGCCTTGCTGGTTCCCAAGCCTGGCTTCCCAGGGCAGAGGCCAGGGTGGCCTGAGATGTCCTGTCACTCCCTCCCTGGACCCCAGCCCCAGCCTCAGCCCAGGCACTCACAGGTGGATTTTGTGGTAGAGACTGGTGATGCCCTGGTGCGTCCAGTCTTTCCCCAGCTGGGGCAGAATGTGGCCCAGAGCGTCTGACCTAGAGCCACAGAGGAAGGGGTCATTCCGAGGCAGCACCACATGGCCCTCATGCTCCATGCATGGGGCCTGATGAGGCCCAGCCCGCAGCCCCAGTATGGCCCACCGGGAGAGGAGGGCCTCTCTCCGTGTCCCCTGACCCAGCACAGAGGGAGGTAGGGCCCCAGGCCCTTCCTCTCTCCCCTGGCCAACCGGGCCTCACTTGGTAATGGTGCCATCAATGTCCGAGATGACCACCTTGTCGTCCCATCTCCACAGGTAGATGGTGGCCTTGCAGCGGCAGGTGCCCTGGTACTGGGTGGTCACGCTGAAGACCACATCGTTGGCTCCTTCTTGCAGGTTCAGGCAACGCTGGGACCAAGCAAAGTGGGGGAGTTGCGGTCTACCACAGCCAAGTGCCATCCACAGCCCCCCCTCACGTGTGGCCTTTGATCCCCACGAGCCTCTCATTCTCCTCTTCCTCCTAACCCAGAGAACCTGCCTGAATTCAGAGACAGCCATGCGTAGACACATCCACGTGGGCAGAGGGCACCCTCGAGGAGGAAGTGAGGGGGTGCTGGGGTAGCCTGCACAGGAGCCCTGACCTCCCTTCGTGCCCCTTCGGGATGAAGCTGACAGACAAAGCCTGGCCCCTGCCCTCGCCCAGATTTCTCAGGTCAGCCCCAAGGCTGGCACTGCTCTTGGCAGGGAGACAGCCCACTCCATAGAAGGGGCCCTGTGGGGATCTTCACTGCCTGGGGCTAGGGTACCTGTGACATCCCCTCAAAGAGAGAACTAGTCCTGTCCTTGGTCCATAGAGAAGGACCAGGGCAGCTCTCAGCCACAGCCAGTGGCCAAGGCTATCAGGCCCTGGCTGACCCCACGTTGAGTGTGAGCCCCTGGGTACCACACAGATGGCAGCTGCTCTGTACCAGGCCAGCCAGACTCTCCTGGACACCTCCCTGACCACTGAGCCACACTCAGGAAGGAAACATTCTTATTACAGGAGCCACTGGTTACTAGCTCAAAGATCTGACTCAGGGGGCCTGGGGTCTGTCATCAGCATTTGAGTCCTTTAGTGTAGCTTCCAGAGGCAGACTCGGAGCCAGCGGACCGACTACAGGCAGATATTTTAGGACTACATAAGAGAGGGCTTTTCCAGTGAGCATCCGACAGAAAAATGAGCTGGCATGTAAAGAAGTGAGCCCCCGGGGCTGGCCCTGTGGCCGAGTGGTTAAGTTCGTGCGCTCCGCTGCAGGCGGCCCAGTGTTTCGTTGGTTCGAATCCTGGGTCGGACATGGCACTGCTCATCAGACCACGCTGAGGTAGCGTCCCACATGCCACAACTAGAAAGACCCACAACGAAGAATATACAACTGTGTACTGGGGGGCTTTGGGGAGAAAAAGGAAAAAAAAAAAATCTTTAAAAAAAAAAAAAGAAGTGAGCCCCCTGCCCCCAGAGGTATTCATGCAGAAGTCATCACAGGGACTGCCAAGGGGATGGATTCTGGGCTTTGGTGAATGCATGGCTCTATAAAGCCAGGCCCCGAGGGCCTCTGCGACAGAATTCTCTGAGCTCCTGCACACACTTACGATCTGATGAGAGGAAAGGCGGAGAGACTTCTTGTAGGTAGGAGTGTAGGCTGGAGGCAAGGGTGGCGGGGAGGGGGCCTCTAAGATCACAGGGCTGTCTCGGGCGTCATCCTCGCTGCTCAGGACATCAGTCTTCTCCCTGCGGGCAGCGCAGCTCTCAGGCCACCTTCCCCAGCTGAAAGCCCTGCGCTCCCAGTAGATGCTCACCCCTCGGCCCAGGCCACAAGGAGCCTGGGGCTTGTCCCTACCCCTCCAGAGACCACCCAGGGGATCAGAAACCCCTCCCTCTAGGTGCCACCTATTTTGGGGGTAGTAGCTGACATAAGGATGCAGCCTGGCAGTCTGCAACCAGAAAGATGCCAGCAGAGCCGGAGCCAGGACCCAGGACCCAGGGCTCCCAGGCCTCAGTGCGCTCTCCAGAGCCAGGATGCCAGTGCCTGCTTTGGAGAAATTTACCTGAAAAATCTAGAAGTGAGTCTTAGGGATTATTCCCACTCCCACTTGCTTTGGCTTCAGTCAGCCTGTCGTTGATCACCCCCCACCCAACCTTCATTCTGGGTCACTTAAGATGTGAAAAAAGGAAGAAAGGCCACTAATCCCCTGCTGGAGAGGGGTACCCCCCCAACTTAATACAGTAGCCCTTTGTCTGGGTCTGGCGTCAGGGCACCCCTTCCAGCTCTGCCATTTCTTGGCTGTGGGACCTTCTCTAGGTCTCAGTTTTCCCATCTGTGAAATGGGGACAGTTCTCAGGAAAAAGAAGGGGTGCAGAAGTGATTGAGGAATGACAAAGAACCATGGCTGGAGAAGGGGTGTTGGCTCCACACCTGCCCCTGCCCCCATGGCCATGTTCCCCAGACTCTGGCTCCAGCTGCAGAACCCCAGCCAGGAGATCCGACTCACCCTGGCCGCTCCCTGGCTGTGGGTTCCTCCCTCTGGGCACTGCGCTGTGGGAAGAACATCCATATAGTGAACCCCACCTCCTGCCTGTGCTGGCCCCGCCCTGTGACCATGACCACTTACCTCCTCAGCTGGGAAGTCCCTGCGTCGCCAGGAAAACCACCACCGCCCTCCCTTCCGGGGCATCTTCTCCTTCTCCAGCTTGTCCATGGTGCTCTGTGGGCAGATGAAGGCCATGGCATTTTTTCATGACCGCAAACCCACCTTACATTGCCCTTGGGGTCCCCATGAGCCTGAGTCTGGGGCTGACCTTAGAGCAAAGTGCTATCAACATCTGGAGGCTGAGGAAGCATACTCACCTTCATCCTGGGATTCTGAACAATGACTTGTGGAGCCAAGCATGGGGCACCAAGAACCATTCCTGCCCACCCCTATTCCACCCCAGCTCTGACCCCCTAGCTCTAGCCCAGCCTTGGCCTGGCCTCCCAATCTTGTGGATCAGTCACCCTACTAGAGTAGCTGAAGGCAGTGCTTTGAGAGTTCCTCAAGATCTGGTACTCCCTGCATGATGCCACCAAGTGGCAGCAGGAAGGACAATCTGTAGCCAGTATTCCCCTCAACCTCCAAGACCAACATAGGCAACTCTTAAGGTTAGTGATCCTATCTCATGAACAATCTCCCTCTCTGCATGTTACCATCAGTTCTGGTGGGGGCAACACAACCTTGTGAAAAATGCTGATCGGATTTGTGCTAGATGACCCCAGGGAGAGCCCAGGCCCAGGCCTACCTGGGAGACACATTAGCTTGCAAGAAACACAGAATGGAGAACCCAAATCAGGAGGACATGGGCTCAAGGTGGGTCAGCCAGGGTGCTCACTTGGGCTGGGAACAGGTTGGGGGAGTCTCCCAGGGGCCTCAAGTGGTGGGTATGTCCAGGCAACATGAGAAAAGCCAAGCAGGGGAGCGTCCCTCTTCCTTCCCATAGGCTCTGGGTCCTAGACCCAGAGCCAGCCAGAGGATAGAGCTGAGCATCACTAAAGGGAGGCATCAGCTGTCAGCATCTGGTTAGTGATGCTCTTCGGGCAAGTCTAACCAAGCTGAGAACAATGAGCCAGGCCAGGGTGGGGCCCTGGACCACACCCAGAGGGGCAGAGAGGTGGGTCCACACAGTGGGGAGGTTCTGGGAGGAACTAAAGAGGCTGGGTTCCTTCCCACCTCCGAGCATCTGCACATGCTGTTCCCCACCCCTTGCCTGCTTAGGGCTTACTCATCCTTCAGATCTCTGCCTAGTGGACACTTACTCAGCCAACCCCCCTATTGTTGGCTCTCAAAGCACCCCGGACCTCTCCTTCCCAGGACATACTCACAGTTGCATTTTAAATTCACCTGTCTTCCTATGAGGGCAGGACTGTCCCCGCCTGTGCCTGGCACACAGTAGGTACTCAACCCACGTGTGCTGACAAAGCAAGCAAGCACCGCAGCCCAGCCTGGAGAGGTTCTGGGGTAAGGTGAGGGATGGGCCCTCTGTCTCCCACGCCCCCTCTCTCAGATCCAAAAACCCCATTGAAGGTGTGTCCCTGTCGAATGTGTATCCCTCTCTGCTTTGCCCTGAGCTTTGAAGTTCAAATCCAATAGGATTCAGCCATGTCAGGAAACCAAGGAAGGGTGGGGCTCTGTCCACATAGCATGGGGCATGGCTTCAGGGGCCCTGTGGCTCCTCTCCCAGAGAGGGTCTTGCAGCCAGTCAGCCCCAAACCCATCTCTCCCCACTCTATACTTCCTGTCCCAGGACCCCTCCCTGAAGGCTCTGGCCCCTTTTGGAGGCCCATTGGTGCTCCAACCATTACCTTGGGCAAGTTCTTCTGGAAGGCTTGCAGGGAGAGTATCATGGGGGCAGCTACAGCCCAGTTATAATGCCTGGAGAGACAGAATGGGGTGTCAGGGCTGTAGCAACCACAGGCTGTGGAAGGTGGGTGACTCTCTGGGCTGCCAGCCGCACAGCCCGGCACTCACTTCTCATTGATTTTCACCACCAGGTTCGGGTCGTCCAGGAGCCCAGGGTTTTGGGTGAGGTCCTGGTAGGAGACGATGTGCTGGTTGAACTTCTCTGGGCACAAGGGCAGAGAGTGAGGAGTGAGGCTGACACATCCCACATGACCTGCTACCCCAGCCTCTCCAGCTCGCAGTGCTCTACCACCCAGGCCGCGTGCAGGTTGGGTCTTTGACCTAGTAGGGTGCCTCCCGGCGTGTGGTTTTTGCACCTGCCATTCCCAACCCAGGCACTTGCCATCCTGGATTCACAGGATAAGTCATAGCTCAGCGTGAAGCATTTGCTTCACAGGGTCTGGGGAATGCCCCGCCCTTGCTGGCTGAGTGTGGGCTCCACAGGGCAGAGAAGGGCAGGGGCACCCAGCCCAGCCTCACACCTCTGCTGCCTTACCCTCTGGGGGCCTGCCTGCCCTCCCCAGTGCCCTGGGCTCTGTACCAACCCTCAGAAGGGCCCGGACCACAGTTGAACATACCCAGGGAGATGTCCCGGCTGTCAGCCAGTCCACCACAGAGGGACAGCACTATCGTGTCCACTGTGTCTGGAGTGGGTTCTGGCTCCTGCTCAGGGTTGAGGTCCCTCAGGGGCTTCTGGCTGCTTGGTTCACTCCACGTCCTGGTCCCAAGCCCACAGTCACTGGGAGTAAAGGGGCCAACAGTGACATGAATACAAGGAGGTATTCCCCTCCCCTCCCAGGCCCTTGATAGTCGATCCCTGGCCCCACAGGCCCCAATCCCAAGACACCCAGGCACCCAGAACCCAGGCACCTGTGGGGGAAATAAAGGGCTGCATTCTCAGAATCCAGGGAGGGCAAGTCATCCAGGTAGATGTCACTGGGACCCAGGTGCTGGCTTCTCTTCAGGGAGCCTGAGGGCAGAGGAGGGGACATCTGTAGACTGAACATGTGCTCAGTAGTGTGAGCAGTATGTGTTCTTTCCTTTGAATGCACTAAAACAGCGCGGTTCAGTAGAACCTTCTGCAGTGACAGAAATGCCCTAGGTCTGCACTGTCCAGTATGGGAGCTGCCAGCCACATGTGGCTACTGGGCACACTTAAAATGTGATGTGACAGAGAAATGGAATTTTAAGTGTTATTTCATTTTAATTAATTTAATTTTAATTTTAAATAGCCACAGATAGCCAGTGACTATCGATTGGGACAGTTCAGGCCTACTGCCTTCCCGCGCTTGTAGGATAAACCCCAGCACATGAGCTAAGAGTGATCCAGCCTCTGCTCATCTTTCTGGCTTCCTCTCCGGAGCCTCTTCCCTCCCTCACTCAAGACACACCAGCTGCCTCGGTTCCTAGACATGAAACCTCTCTCCCTCCTCATGGCCTTAACACATGCTGTTCCCTCTGCCTAGAATTCTCTTGCCCTGATCCTCACTTGGCTGGATCTTTATCATCCACATCTCAGCTCAGACATCACCCACTCAAAGAGGCCTTCCCAGGCCACATGGTTTAAATAGCCCTCCGTCCCAGCCAATGATCCTGTGCTGCTTCACCTACGTCATGCTCTTCCTGGTGTATGCATGCGTCATCTGTCTGCCCCACTTGACTGTGAGCCTCACGAGGGATGGTGCCAAGCACAGTGCCTGGCACACAGTAGGTGCTCAAAATGTGCTTGAAGTCCCAGAGTCCACCCAGAGGATAACATGAGACCAGGGAAGCAGTGGGAGGAGTTTAGCCATCACTCACCTTTCCTCTTGGAGACTCCCTGTGGCTGCCCGGTGGGAACTGGGCCCTCCAGAGCAGCCCAGCTCTGTGATTTAGAGGTAGAAAGGAGGCTGGCATCCCCGGACCTCTGAGTCTTGGTTTCCTCTCTCTCGGCAGGGAGAGAGGGACCCACCAGAGCGGGTGCCTCTGTGTCCAGTTGAAGAAGGTCAGTGCCAGCCCCTGTTTGCAGAACTGGGGATCCCAAAGGGTCGACGCCAGCCACAGAGATGGAGGGGGTGCTGGGCTCTCCCTGAGGAGGAGAGGCTGCCCAGGTGCTGCCATCAGGGACCTTGGGCCACTCAGCTTTGGTTACCTTCAAACAAGTGGGGGAAGATGTGGGCCAGTGCAAGGCCTGCCTCCCACACTCCATGAAGCCTTAAGGAGGTGGCCCAAGTCTCAGTCACTCCACTCCTGACCTGCAGGGGCCACGGAGCCCCTGAAAGGCAGGGATGAGGGGTGACAAGGAGGAACTCACCTTAGGCAGCCTCCCCCAGGCCCACTGCATATGGGATTCAGCTCTCAGGGGGCTGGGCTCAGGGGTCCGCAGCTCCAGCTCCGAGTCACTCTTAGGGGATGTTAGTCCACCCAATGAGAAGCTGCAGGAAACAAGAACTCAGAGGCCCCCAAGCCAGCCTGCTGCCCCCCGCCCCCCAGCATGGGAACAAAATATTTGCAACACATATTTATGCCTGTGTTGGATCCAGAATATATAAAGAATATATAAATATATAAAGAACTCCTACAAATCAATAATAGGAAGGCAATCCAGTTTAAAAAAAAAGGGCACGGCCGTGACTTCTTAATGGGTATAGGGTTTCCATTTAGGGGGATGAAAAGTTCTGGAACTAGATAGGGGTGATGGTTGCACAACATCATGAAAATACTAAATGCCACTGAATCGTGTACCTTAAAATGATAAATTTTGTGTCATGTGTATTTTACCATGATTAAAAAAATGGGCAAAAGACTTTAATAAACACTTTACAAAGGAAATATACAAATGGCCAGTAAACACATTAGATGTGTTCTATGTCATTATTCATCAGAAAAATGTAAACAGACAGCAGTCTGAGACCTTGGCCTTGAGTCCCTGCCTTCAGCCCACCTGGCCTCTCACCTGGCCTGGGGCGGCCACTCGCTATCGGAGAAGGCGTAGATGTCTTTGGGCTGCGGCAAGGACTCCCCTTCCGACTGGACGCTGCTGAGGGGCCACAGGGAAAGAAATAGTCACTGACGGTTCAGGGCACCCTGGGCGGGACATGGGAGCCTGGGTGTCAGGGGCTTGGGGAAGTAAAGCAACTAAAGCCCAGAGAGGTCAAGGCCCTTGCCCAGGGTCACACAGGATCAGCAGAGGAAACAGCACTTGAACCCCAGTTGGCTTCCCTACACCCTCGGCCCCCACTCATCCCCACATACCCTGGGGTCTCCAGCCTTGGCTTTTCCAGCAGGGACAGCTCACTCTCGTCACCTGCCTCCCGCTCCTCAGAACTAGAACCGACTGCCACCACGTCCTCCTTCCGCCTGGATTTCCTCCTGCGACGCCTCTTCTTTCTCCCCGTGGAGGCCATGCCCATCATGACGGGCTCAGGCTCGCTGGCTGTGCCCAGCTGCGAGTCCAAGGGGAACCCGGACAGGCCCCCCCAAGGGAGGGGTGATGTGCACAGGGGGGGAGGCACGTGTTCCTATGGAGCAGACCAGGGGCAGGGCTGAGGGGGCTATAGTTTGGGGAGGCCACCCATGCCCCCTAGTCATTCTGAACCCTGCCTGAGCCCTAGGCCGTGGAGTGAGCTCATTTGGAGTCAGGAAACAGGACTGCAGGCTGGACAGAGGCAGTAGCAGCATGGCCTTGCAACTGCTGCTGGCCTCAAAGCCCCCTAACAGAAAGCGGCCCAGTCCCAGGGTGCATGCAGGTCAGGGTGCGGCATGAACCACACTGTCCAGGCGGGAACCTGGGCATCAGCCTCTCATCCCCTTCTCCACCCACACCTACTTCACCTTTAAGACTCAGCCAGGCGTCACCTCCTCCAGGAAGCTTGCCCTGACTATCCTCAGCCTCAGTTCCAACCCCCTTCACAGCAATGACCAAATAGTCTTATCATCCGTTGTTTACATGTCCATTCCCAAGGCTAGACTGGGACCCTTCTTTAAGGCAGGGTCACCCATTTTCCGAGTCCACTACACAGTGTTTGGCATACAGTAGGGGTACAATCAAAAGGCCTCCTCTTCACCCTTCAGGGGCCCAGCTCAAGTGTCCTTTCTGAGAAAACTTTCCTGGGAAGTACAGTCAGCCCTCCCTACCACCTACCCTCTGCCCAGGCTCTGCCGGCACATCACAAGGGCCTGAGGCCAGCCCCAACTGATGCCCCTGTATCAGACTCTTGAGGATGGGGTACTCCTGGGGGCGGTGGGGAGAGTGACAAATCCAAGGCCCATCCAGAGGGGATACCAGTGTAGGAGCCAGCGCACTGACCTCATCGCTCTGCAGCTCCTGGATGAAGAAGGCCTCCCCGTTGTCCCCCAGCTTCATGTGCAAGTCCACCGGCTCGCCGTTGACCTCGATGTCTACCTGGAACGGGACGTGGTGGGGCAGAGACACTCCCAGGCTCCCTCCACTGGCCTCCCAGCCGGTCCTGGAGACGCCTGCTCCCTGCTGCCCCCTGCTGCACTTGCTGGAACTCTCCCGCAACCTTTGCCTGGCTGCACCCCGCTGAGGGTCTCAGCTTGCCCTCTGCCTTGCATCCCCTCTCCCTCCCATATTTCCCCATTCTCCAGGCTTTGTTGACGGTATCACTGTCTCAGAATTCTTGTTTACGCCTTTGTTTCTGTGCTCCTCTCTCCCACACCCCATAAGAACAAGGATGTGATCCATCTTGTCACTGCTGTGTCCCCAAGCCCCAGGATAGTACCCGAACCTTTGCTGACTACGTGAACAATGGTAAGAATGACCATTTCCTAGGTACTTAGTGTCGTGTTTCATCTAGACTATGTGGTTTAATCTTCACACAACCCCTTGCAGTAGCTCCTATTATTATCCCCACTTTATAGACAAGGAAACAGGCTTGGAGGGGTTAAGTAATTCGCTGGCAAGTGGCCAAGTGAGGCTATAAACCCAGAAGGTCTGAGTCCACAACCCAGCTCTTAACCATTTGGCTATACTGTCTCCAAAAGGTCACACTTTCCTATTAGGATCCTGGAAAGTTCACAGTCACCCCAATATAAAGGGGATTTGGGCCCACCAAACCCCTTTCCACACACCAGACCTCGGTGCTAACAAAAATCTCAGTCATGTTCGCCTGAGCCCAGTGAAGACACGCAGGTTTCCCAAAGGAGAGGAACTAACCTTTGAGTGTCACCCACATACCTGGCCCTGGGAGAATGTTATCGGTTCCTATTTAATTCCCCCAAATCATCCGGCCATCACCAGGCAGATGAGAACGTAGCCATCTGCACAGGTGAAGCGACTTAGCAGGAACACACAGGTAAGATCTTAGGAAGCTAGAGCCAGGTGTGACGGCCCCAGTACCGGGGACGGCCCCACTATGCTGCTTCCAGGGGAAATGGGGAGCCTCTTGGACCAAAACCCCAAACCAACCCAAACCTTTCAAAGAAAATACAAAAGAAAGGAAGCCTGTCCAGAGGACAGATCTCCAACTGAGAGAGGCCTGGGTCTTCTCCTGGGACTGCAGTGGCTGCCATGGCTTCAAGAGCCCGCCCTGCAGTGTCCCCTCGGCTGGCCAGCACTCACCACCTTCTCCCGTGACCGCAGGACGCCCAGCTTGCCAAAGCGCACGTGGAAGGGCGAGCACCGGAAGGAGCCGTCTGCCTGCTTCACCACCAGCACGTCAATGCCACCACTCAGCGTGGCCGGGTTCAGGCCCCGGTAGAGCTCCTTCACCGTCCCAAACACCGTCTCCGCCAGCTGCCCCATGTAGTTCATGGCTGGTGCTGGCAAAGGGAGGCGGTGTTGGGACCACGGCCCAGCCCACCTCCCTCTGGGGGGAGGCTCTGCAGCCTGATCCCCGGGGCCCCAGGCTTACGGGGAGTCGCCCTCGGAGCGCCTTCACAGATGCCTAGCAGTTGCCGGAGGGGAGGTGCACCTGGAGACGTGGGTTCTAGACCCGGCTCGCCCACGGACTGGCCACAGGACTCTTGGACAGCAACCTCCCTTCTTCAAGTGCCAATCTCCACATCTGTCAAATGAGGGCCCAGGTAAGGCAAGCTGGGGTGCCCTGTGCCTCTAAATGCCATGAGTAATGATAATGACCACGGTGCTCACTGGCAGGGCTCATTTCATCTTCAAAACAACCTGCGAGGCTGGCTGAGGAGGTGTCATTATTCTTGTTTATGGACAAGCCAACTGAGGCTCAGAGAGGTGGAGTGACTTGCCCAGGATCTCACAACTAGTGAGGAGAGGAGTCAGGATTCGAACCCAGGCCTGTGTGGCTGCAGAACCCCTGGTGAGAACCATTGGGATGGCCCAACTGTGGGAACAGGAAGGGGTCAGCACATCTCCCTAGGGTGCAATGGTATATCAGGCCCAGGGCCCTGCTGGGTAATGGGCGACAGCCCTAAAGACTAATCTCTTCCCAGGAAGTGGGGAGAAGGGAGTCTCAGTTTTCCCATCTGAGAAATGGGTTCAGCTGTCTTGCTGCCTCCTGGTCCTAGGAGTTAGGAGGAACGTTTCTGGGCCATCATGGCTGATTTGTGGGGAACCAAGGGTGGGGGTACCCCAGATACCTAAAGTTTTGCCCAGTTCTATTCCTGGGGTCAGATGCTCAAGGCAGGGCATCCTCTATAGCTGGGAGTGAAAGGATTTTAGGCCCCAAACTCTGAACTCCTTCCCAGTTTCCCTGGGATGTGTGGGAAGTCCATCCATGGCCCACAGCCTGATACCAGTGTCACCAGGCCATAGTTCTCAGCCCCAACCCCCACTCCACAGCCCCAAGCCCAGCAGGCCAGGCCCTAAGACCCACATTCAGGCCTTGGACTGGCCCCTAGCCCATCAAAGCTGTTCCTCCTCCCCCAGCCAGACCAGTTTCTCCAGCTCTCCCACACCAGGCAAAGCTGGGGGAGCCAGAAGCAGGAGGCTGTGGCAACCTCGAAGAAAAGCCAGGGCCCTAATGAGAGCTGCCTCCACGCTGGCTCGGTGCCTGCCTGCCAGCTTCAGCTCATCTCCCCTTCTCTGCTGGCCAGGCCAGTGGCCTATGGCCCCTCTGGCTGCCAGGACCCAGGCCATCCCACCTCCACAGATACGTCCTTCTCCCAGACCCTACCTCAAAACCCCTAGAGGACCACCTGCCAGGCAAGACCACCCTCAAAGAAGTTAAGTGACTTACACAAACTCTTTTAAGCTAATAGGCCACAGATGGGGGAGGGAGTGATGACTCATATCCTGATTTCCTGACTCCATACCCTGGTTCCTTCCACTCCACGGTCCCCAAACCACACCACAGTTGTCTGCAGAGAGGGCAGCCTGGCCTGCAGCCCACCTCTGCACCGGCCTGTAATGCCTTGCCGCTCAAAATGTGGTCCATGGCCCAGCTGCGTCAGCATCACCCAGGAGCTTGTGAGAAACACAGCTTCCCAAACATAAAGTACAACTGGAATTGCTAAAGTGAAAACTTGGGGTAAAATGAAGCTCTTTGGACTCTGAAAATGTCACTCAAATTTAATAAATACTTTATCTGCTAGGCACCTACTAAATGCTAGGTGAAAATTTTCACTTTGGTTTCTCCCTACCCAACACCAAACTCTGTGAATAGGTCTGAGACAGTCAGACTGACAAAAACAGATACGTGGTAGGCAGGACTCTAGACCACTGTGCCCAGGAAAAGTGGAGAGGACTCCAGAAGTTTCCAGGAATGAAGGCGCAAGCATGGGAGGGGAGATGGGGATGGGGGCAAAGGTCTGCCCTGCTGGAGGCCCAGGCCAGAGCTGTCTGCCCTGCTGAGGGCAAAAGAGCTGGGGCGGGGCAGGCTCAGCTCAGCCTCGTACAGAGTTTCTCAACTTCACACCATTGCTATTTGGGGCTGGATAATTCCTTGTTGGGGGTGGAGGGATTGTAGGATGTTTAGCAGCATCCCTGGTCTCTACCCACCAGATGCCAGTAGCAACCTCCCTCCAGCTGTGACAACCAAATCGTCTCCAAACATTGTTATATATCTCCTGGGGGACAAAATTACCCCCATTTGAGATCCACTGAGGTAGTGGAAGAAGCTGAATGCAGAGATGGCCCCCAGGGGGCACTGGGTCCTACCTCTGATCCACCCACGGAGTGTCCTCAGGCAAGCAACTTGCTGGCCTCAGTTTCCCCTTCTGTGAAACAAGGCTTTGATTTTTCAGACCCTTCTCAGCCCTAATGTCACAAGGAGGCTCAAATTCATTCCTCTCCCTGTCCCCCCTACCCCACAAGTGGATCCCCCCCTCATCTGCCTGCTCAGCATCTGGGGGACTCCTGTGAGCCAAGCCCTGGGCTCCCCTCCCCTCCTCTCCCCAGGACGCAGTCTCCCTTCTTCGTCTTCTCCAGATGAAAGAGACTTCTACTTGGCTCCCCTATACCACCCTTCACCCCAAATTAACGTGTCTAAAATCAAACACTTCATCTTCTCCCCAGGGACCTCAGTCAGCTGAATTACTCAGGACTCAAGGATACCCCTCCATCCGGAGCCCTCTGAATCCTATCCCCCAATTTCCTGCACATCCAGCCCCTCCTTTCTCCTCCTGCTGTCCTAGGCCAAGGCTTTATTACAAGATGCCTAGATCCTGGGTGGCAATCGGACGCTGTGGGTGAGGCACCAGACTGTCTGGGTTCTAATCCCCTCCCTGACACTTACCAGCTGTGACCTTGGGCAAGTCACTTCACCTCTCTGAGCCTCAGTTGCAACATAAGAGATACGTGAGTAATTAATGACATAATTCAGGGAAAGCACTAACATGCAGTCAATGCCCATACGCATCACCTATGAGCAGCAGCATCGTTTTTTGGCATCCTGACAGCCCCTCTCACCCAGGCTGATCCTGAGGGCACTACAGGTCAGGCTCCAACACACTGCCCCTGCCCTGAGTTGAGAGTTTAGACTTAATGTGGCATTCAAGGCCCTGCACGATGGTGGCCCCCACTGTTTGCAAAGTGGATAGGTGGGCTCCAGGCAGGCCTCACAGGGTACCCAAGCCTCAGAGCCCACTCTGGGAATACCCACAGTTCTCCTGGGTCAGTGTACAACCCCACCACCGGGAAGCCAGAGCAACGTCTGAGCTCTCAGCCTTTCTGGGCTCCCAGATTTAGGGAGGCGTAGAGGTGTGGCTCTCCACCCTAAGCCCGGAAGGAGCAGGAGGATAAGCATTCCTATTGCCTTGGAAAGGAGAAAGCGCCACCCCTAGCTCCTCACCGGCCTTCACGGCCACACTGCAGCTGACCCGCCCAGGCTCACGGCAGGCCCAGCAAGAGTCAGACCCTGTTTTGCAACTGAAGACACTCAGACCAGAGAGGGTGGGTGTCCTCCCCTAGGTCACACAGTCAGCCTGGGGTGAAGCTGGGCCAGCATCCCGAGTGGCTGTTGCAGCTCATTCTCTCCTGATCCAACATTCTGGATGTCCGGGGAGTCCGCAGCCGCTGGGCCGCGGAGAGAGACGAAATGTGGCCGGCCCCTCCACCCCTGAGCTCCCTTCTGATGGCTAGAGACGGACTCAGGCCCGCGGACAGAAAGGAACGAGGGTCGGATGGCAGGACAGATGGGCGGGGCGGGGGGAGGGGTACCTCTTCCCTGGCCCGGATTGGGCCCTACCTGGGGAGCTGCCCACTGGACCTTCGGGACCCGGAGCCACCGCCTCCACCTGAGTGCACAGGGTCAGCAAGCATGTGTCCTCCGCCCCGCACTCACTTGGCGCTTCCGGCTCCGCTAGGACAGGGTGAGGTCCTGGCTCCGCCCCTTCCAAGAGCCAAGGGCGGCTTCTCCAGGCCCCAATCCGCCCAGGCTCCACCCCCCCGAAAAGACCCCGCCCCCGCCCGGTCCCCATGCCCACGATAGGCGGGGAGGAGGGGGGTGGGGAGGGGGGTGGGGGGGGTGGGGGCAGGCTTCAGGCTCCGCCCACTCGTGCTCCGCCCCGCCCCCGCCCCCGCCCCGAGCTCTGGCGCGGCTTGGTGGAATGTCCGAGCGGCCCGTCACCAGCCCCACCTGCAGGAGCAGCGGTAATGCGAGGACTTTCGAATCGGGCCGACCTAGGCCCACCTGGCTTTGCTTCCCGCTCGCTGCGTGACCTTGGGTAAGTTCTTTCCACAATCTGAGCCCGTTTTCTGCTTTGTCAAAGGGGATAGCCACCTTGCAGTATTTTCAAGATAACATGAAATGACTTTGTGAGGCACCTGGCGCTCAAGCATCCCCTCCTCGGAGGCGGCTTTCCTTGACCCTCCACCCTCGCCCACCCCCGAGACTGGACGGGACCCTCGTATCATACACTCACATAACCCACAGCTGTAATTTCATATTTGCTTGGATGATTATTTGGTTATTGTCTGCCTCTTCATTTGAATTTGAACTTCGTAAGAGCAGGTCGCCCTTGAACCCCAGTGCCCAGTTCAGTGCCTGATGTACAGCAGGAGCTCAATAAATGCCCGCTCTCCTTCATTCTATCCATCCAACGCACTGGCGGAGCGGCAGCGAGCTCAATACCGCTACTGGCCAGCAGAGGGCAGGCGGTGACCAACCTTCTCGTCCAGCTGAGCGTCCTCTCCTCCCTCAGGCGCCGCGGAAGGAGCGGACGAGTCAGTCCAGGTGCGCGCACGTCTGAAGGATAGGTCAGCCCGTGAGCCGCGGGCAAGGTTCTGACCAGGGAACGGTTTTTTCCTTTGGATCTGTGGTTCGCGGCCTGTCTTGTATCAGACCTCTCTGACAACGTGTGAGGTTGCAGGGCTCCTGCAAAGAAGATCCGCTGAGAAGGATCAGAAGGTGAGGGAGTTTGCTGTGAAGAGAGAGGGCAGGGAGGAAGGCTCGGAGAGGTGGGGCGCAATGGCAGAGAGCCAGACTCAGAAAGTACTGGGCACGGGGGAGTAAGAGGTGGCTGCCATTGTTCTGTGACCCAAGATGACGGGGCCTGGTTGGATCCTTGGTTATCCTTGCTTTAGCAAAAGTCACGAACCCAGGCAATGTCTCCCTCGGTACCTCAGAAAAGCCCTGTTGGGAACAGAGCTATCTCAAGGTGGCCAGAGGGCAGTGTCATGCCACCAACATGTCTGTGGAAGCACTATATATAACAGTGAAACACTGGAAACATTGGGAATTCTTCCTGGGAGCCTGAGAAGAGAGGAGGGAAGGAGAGATCCGAGGCTGCAGCTGCAGATGCCACAGTCACTCTACCCTTTGAGCCTCAATTTCCTCATCTGCAAAATGGAGATGAAAACTACCTTGCAGGATTGTATTGGGAGGATTAGACCGGGTAAACTAAATCACTGGTTCTCAAACTTGGCTGCACGTTGGAATCACCATGCTCTGGGCAAACACGGATGCCTGGGGTACTGGGATTTTTAAAAACTCTCCAGGCGACTGTAATGTACAGCCAAGACTGAGAACTACTGAGCTAAATAAAATGCTGAACACAGGCAAGACACACACTAGGCATTCAATAATGTTTATCACGTATTTTTTTAAGATGGAGCATTGTTGCACCATCTTAAGATGGAAATTGTTTTGATTGTTCCTTGTTAGAGAAAAAAAAGTTGATATAAAGATTGTTGCAGAAATTGGATTTCTGACAGGCTTGTTTCCAGAACTATGAATGATCTGGGATTTGGTGATCATGGGTGTTGGGGAGTAGAGGCAGCCTCTGGTAGTATGACTTGTCCTAACACCCAACTGGGCTGAACGAGTCAGGGACCACCCTTGATCTAGCTTGCGGTCTGCATCTCCATCTCTGAGGTGTCCTCTGAGTGCGCAAACACCAGGGGTGCTTTTGTTTGCCCATTGCTGGGGTTACAGATAGAGGCTGTTTTCTCCTCTCCCTGGGTACACTCACCAGATGGGTACCTCCACCAGGTGGGCCTATACCACGGTGGGCAACTGTTTGTTCCTTGAGCAACCCACGAGTGCAGGTGACCCTTCCTTCTTTATGGAACTTGGTAGTTTTCTGTGCTTGGTTAAGTCACAGACCCAGGGATTATTTACTGTGCCTGCTGCTCCTTGCTGAGCGAACCTGGCATGAGGCGGGAGGACTCGCTCACCCTGGCCTGCAGCTGTGACCACTTGTCACGGTAGCAAGACTGACTACCAGAGCAGCTCCTCAGCCATCCTGGTGCCTCATTGAAGGTGGGAAGGGAGGCAGAGTAGCCTGTGGCTGGCTCCCTCCAGTGTGTAGCCTGGGGGGTTTGGGGGCAGGCAGTTGATGTCTGTCTAGGATTGTCAGATTTAGCAAATGAAAATAAAAGACACCCAGTTAAATTTGAACTTCAGATAAATGACAAATGGGGTTTTTTTTGGTATAAGTATATCCCATGCAGTATTTGGAATATACTTATACTAAAAAGTTAGTCACTGTTTATCTGAAATTGAAATTTAACTTCATACCCTTTATTTTTATAAATCTGGCAACCCTATGCCTGGCCAAATAGCCAAGGAGAACCCAGCACATGGGATCTGCTGCCTCCAATAGCCTCCTGCACAGTGTTGCCACATTCAGCTTCCACCTGTCACTGCCCTGCTCCAGAACTGTGTGTGGCTCCCAGCTGCTTCCACAGTGCAACTTGGACTCCCTGGCTGTTGTGCTGGGCCTTGCTCTTCTGCCAGCCCAGCTGTTCTGCTTGGGCTCTTTCCTACCTCTGCTCCTGCTGTCCCTGCTTGACACGTCTCCTACCCACTCCCAGTAACAATTGCAAACACTTATTGAGCACCTACTGGGTGCAGGTACCATGCTGAGTTCTTCATTTGCATTGTCTCATTGGTTTCTCATAAAACCTAGTATGGTAGGGACAGTAGTTACCCTGTTTTATTGATGAAGAAATGCTCTGATGCTCTAAGACAGTGATTGGTTTTGGGGTTTTTTTGTTTGTTTTTTTTTGCTGAGGAAGAGTCACCCTAAGTTAACATCCACTGCCAGTCTTCCTCTTTTTGTATGTGAGCTGCCACCACAGCTTGGCCACTGACAGATGAGTGGTGTAGGTCCATACTTGGGAACAAGACCCTGGCTGTGGAAGTGGAGCACACCAAACTTAACCACTATCAGCTGGCCCAGTAGTGATTCTTTTTTTTTTCCTGAGGAAGATTAGCTCTGAGCTAACATCCATGCCAGTCTTCCTCCACTCTACACGGGGGTCACAGCCACAGCATGGCTGACAAGTGGTGTGAGTCTCCGCTTGGGCTCCAAACCCACAAACTGGGGCCACTGAAGCAGAGAGCGCTGAACTCAACTCAACCAGTAAGCCCTGCCCTGCCCCCCCCACCCTGGCCCCTGCCCCCCCCCCCAGTGATTCTTAAAGTGGGGTCCCTGGACCAGGAGCAGCAGCAGCACCTGGGAACTTGTTAGAAATGCAAACTCTCAGGTCCTGCCCTACCTCAGACCTCCTGAATCAGAAACTCTGGGGGTGGGGCCTGGCCATCTGTATTGTAATACGCCCCCTCCAACCAGGGGCTTTTGATGCATGCTGCCTAAGAGATGAAGTGATGGCAGGAGTCTCCTATCTAGGCAGAGGTATGGTGGACCTCCAGGCAGCATGTTCATGATCTGACTGAGCACCATTCCTGGGCCAGGCACTGGAGATGCTGCAGCGACCCCACAGTCTTGGGGGTGGGGCAGGCCGTGATGAAGGGGAGAAAGAAGGGAAAGAAGGAGAAGAACGGAGGAGCAGGCAGGCAATTGGTAAGTAAGACAAGGAGGGCTGAAGTGGGCCAAGCCCAGGAGCCCAAAGCAGGATGGGAGGGATCAAGGAAAGCTTCCCTGAGTAGATATCTAGGCCTGGAAAATAAGTTGTAGTTTGTTAGATGAAGAATGGTGGGAACAGTGTTCCAGGTGTGGGGAACTAGTTTGCGCAAAGGCCCTGCAGAGCTGGGGGTAGTTCAGTCTTAAAGATGGAAGGTGAGGCGAGGGCAGTGGGGCGGGGGAGGAATCAGATCGTGCGAGGTGATCCTCTGCCCTCAGAGCAAAGGAAGGAACTTTAATGGGTATTGAGAAAAAGCTCTCTGGCTCCAGGTGGAGCGGACACCAGGGAAGGTAGTGGGGGGGGGGGGGCGGGCCCGAGGAGAACCCCAGGGTGTGCCTGCCCCTCGACCCAGGCTGCTTCTGCCCTCTAAGGCATCTGCAGACAAACACCCGCAATTGCAGCAGTGGGTAGGTATGTGGTTCCAAGGCCCGCTCTTTCCGGGGCTAAGAGGCGGGGCTGGGGAAGCAGCCTCCACCCCACCCTGCCCTGGCTCCGCCCATCCATCCCGCCCCTAATGGCCCCGCCTTCTGCCCCCCCCCCCCCCCCCCCCCCCCAACACACACACCGGCTGCCTGCTGGAGGAAGTCAGGCTCTAGGCTGCTGGCCTGGGTTGCTTTTCCTTTCCATCCATGTTCCCTTTCCGTGCTGATGTGGCTAAGGCTGCGCAGCTACTGGGACCTCTGCTCCTAATCTTTCGGGACAGGCCCTGGATGTGGTCAGGGATCCCTAGGCTGCAGGGCAGGAGACTTCTGTTGCTATCCCCTACTCCTGCCAACGACGCCTTTGGTGCCAGCCAAGGACTGACTGGGCCTGGCCAGGTTGCTTGGCAGTGTGGGCTGTGGCTGGGCAGTTCCCGGCTCCAACTGTCCTTCCCGGAAAAACGTCATTTTGGCTGAACCTTGGGAACCCGTTTGTGATTTCTAGCCTAGGGGAGAACACTGAAAGATCATTCACCACTGTATGAAATGGAGCTTCCTGTGTATCCTAAAATCTCTGCAGGACTTACCAACTTCCCCGTGGGCTGGACCTTCAGCAAGGGGACCTCCTATTCTTCCTCTTTTTGTTTGGGTATATCTCCTGCCCCCCACCCTCCATCTGGCATCCAGGACCATGGCTCATTATGCTTTGCACTTCAAGGAGGGTTTAGTGTGGTGCCTTCCACTTGAATAGATGTTCAAAAATATTGTTTAGGGAAGATCAATTTATACTGGGCCTGAATTATGTGTAGATGGAGTATATATAGAAGGGGCAGTGGCAGTCTAAGTGGGTGCAGGTGGTGAGTGACGGCAAGGATGCTGGAGAAAGTGAGTGCAAAGAGATAGCCTATCTGGCCTTGAATATGGAGCAAAACCATGGGCATTGAGGAACCATCGCTGCTTGTTAAGCAGAAGAGTGACACAATGTTGCTAGCCACTGTTTTTCCTTTCCTCTGTCGATACAGTTAATGCCAATTCACTATTTTGATCTCAGCTCTCCTGTTACTTCCTCAGGGAAGCCTTCAGTGGCAGGCAGACTCTAAGGTGACTCCCTGTATCCCTGCCTCCTGGTGTTCTTGACTTTGTGTAATCCCTTCTGCTTGAGTATGAGTGAGACCTGTAACTTGCTTTAAACCAATAGACTATGGCAAAGGTGTGGGATGTCACTCCCATGATTACGTTACATCATAGAAGAGGTGCCATCAGACTAGCTCTGGAGACTCTCCTTGCTGACTTGATGAAGTAAACAGCCAAGTTGAGGAAGCCCACACGGCAAGGAGGTATGGGTGGGCTCTAGAAGCTGTGGCAGGTCTCCAGCAAGAAGCCAGAGTCCTCAGTCCTGCAGTCACAAGGAAGTGAATCCAGCCAATGACCTGAGTGAGCTTGGAAGTGCTTCTTCCCCACCTGAGCCTCCAAATGAGGATGCTGCCTGGCTGTCAGCTTGATTGTGGCTTTGTGAGTCCTGAAGCAGAAGACCCCATTAGCTGTGCCCAGACTCCTCACTCACAGAAACTGTGAGATAATAAGTATATGTTGTTCAAAGCTTCTAAGTTTGTAGTGATTTATTATACATCAATAGCTATCTAATACATTTTCCAGCTCGGTTAAATCTGCCTTACATAATCTTTCATAGCAACATATGTCTTTTCATCTTAGTGTTTTATGTGACACATTATTTACATATACCAGTTGAGGGATGCTGTCTTCATGAGGGCACTATTT
Organism: Equus caballus; assembly: GCF_041296265.1. Taxonomy (NCBI): domain Eukaryota; kingdom Metazoa; phylum Chordata; class Mammalia; order Perissodactyla; family Equidae; genus Equus; species Equus caballus. The sequence continues at coordinate 32,121,299 of NC_091705.1, read as the reverse complement.
ACTCATCACTGTATCCCCAGAGCCTCACTTGGTGCTTGGTACACAGAAGAAGACCCACAATAAGTATGAGTTGCATGTGTTAGTGAGTGAATGCTCTTATTTAATCTTTATAACAACCTGGAGTAGTAGGAACCATTGTTACAAATGTCAAAAAGGAAACCAATCATTAATTTATACCCAAAAGTATACTGAACAAAATCTTACACTTAATACAGTTTTGGTCATGCATGCCACTCTGTCCTAATTTTTAGTGTGACCCAAGAATAATTTAAATGATTTGGGAGCAGTGTATAGATTGCACGATTGCGTGGTGTGACATCCTGCATGTAGCATTGCATTTTGCAAAAAGCACAACTATCCAAAGATAATTCCAGGCTCCTTGGTTTTCCCAAAGGCTTCTTTTAGCCCTTACTTAAACCATTCTTCTGAAATGTCTACCCTGTCACTGTCCTTTTAAACACTGCCAGACCTGTATCTGCCAATGCTTTGTATGATTCCAGCTGTTCTCCAACATCACTCTCATTGACTTCATAAAATTCTACGTCTTTGGCAAGACCTGCAGTTTCATTTTGGGCTCCACTTGGATTGCACTCTCAGAGGTCAAAGCCATCTGACAGCAAGATGCTGTTAAAACCAAAGTCAGTTCTGGTTAGATGTCTGCTCAGAATCCTCCAATGGCTCCCAGCCTCACACTTCCCATCTCTCCACCCTCCTCTCCCACTCCTCTCCCCCTCACTCACTCTGCAGCCACCACATTCACCTCCTTGCGACTCCTCAAACATGCCACTCACACTCCCCGCTTTGCCCTGGTGGTTTCCGCTGCCCAGAATGCTCTTTCTCCAGGCACCCAAATGACTCACTCCCTCACCCACCTCAAGACTGCTCAGATGTCACCTTTCTACCCTCACCCATCTGCCTTTCCCTGTTCTAATCTTTTCCAGTAGCACTAATCACCTTCTCACATGCTAATATAAATTACTGATTTGGCGTTTGTCTGTCTCCCCCCATGAGACTGTAGGCCCCATGAGGACAAGATGTTTGATCTATCTTATGATATATCCCAAGACCTTTCTGGCACATAGTAGGTCTCCAATGAAGATTAGTGAGTGAATGACCTCATCTGATGGTCTTGCTCCTGGCCCATTTTCCCCTGGCCTCTCTCTCCACCCTGCCCAGGTGATATGCCTTGCTGGTTTCTGCCTGACTCAGTAGGGCCTTCCCAGGACGCCAGTGTTTGGACCTGACTGCATCCCTGACAAGTCTCCAGCTGGTGTGAAATACTAAATTCCAGCTTTTTAGATTTTTTAAGGGTTAAAGAGGAAGGAGTAAGGAAAAAGAAGGGAGATGACGAGGGAAGCAATGGGCAGAGTGGACAGGGTGGAGGGAGAAGATAGTCACAGATTTTCCTGGGGACCCCACCCAGTCAGCTTTCCAGGCAGCTCAGAGGAGCAGCCAGCGGTATGTGACAGCTGTGTGCCACGTGGCAGAAGCGGTCCTGTTGAGTCGTGGGACGCACAGCCACACTGCTTTACAGAGTGTGGTGTGTGGAGTATTTTTGTTTTTTACAGCCCATCTGTTTGTGTAATGACTTCCTCCCTTAGCCTTGTTCACCGAGGTGTCCCTGAGCGACCAGCTGAGTCACCGCATTCCTTGCAGCTTAAAACACTGGCCCAAGCACCGAGGTTCAGTTCCTTCATGTAGGTGGGACCTCAGAAGGCTGCCGGGGAGTGCCCCAGAAAGACAGGCTCAAGAGCTCCCATCTCTAACCTGCACCCTTCCCCAAAAACATGATTAAAAAAACAAGTAAAACTAGAGAAGAAATTCCATCTGCTAAGCACTGGGGAATGGCCGCAGCCATGTGCCACAGCCTGAAGAATTATTTGTCAGCAACCGTGAAGTGAATACCAAATTGAAGGGGGGCACCGGGAACCCATGTCCAGGCCGTCTGTCCTGTTGCAGTGTGAAGGGTCAGAAACCCAAGGGAAGAAACTGGGAATGCTCATGCTCAGCTGGCAGGAGTGGAAACTTGCTCAGACCTTCTGTAAATAAGCAAGTAGTTCTCGGTAAAATAATGTATGCGTAGGGCATGTAGTTCAGCAATCTTTCTCCTTGAAATATATTTTGAAGAACCTTTGCTCAGGTACGTAAGAAGACAAGGAGGAGGTTATTTATGATAGCGTTGTTCATGGCTTAGGTGAACAGGAGGCAAGGGAGGTACTGGGAAATGAGTTAATAAACCGTGGTGGATGTGTACCTTTTGTACCTGCGCAAACTCTCTTCAAAATGTATTTTGAGAAATGAGATTGTTGAACTACATGCCCTATGCTGTCTTAATTTTATGGAGAGCTACCTGCTTATTTTACAGCTTATTTCTACACAGCAGTAAGAAGCTACAGATTAGACACACACATAACAGCGTGGATGGAACTTACAGTGTTCAGAGGAGGAAACAGTAGAAGAGATTTAAAGCACAACATTCTTCCGATTTTATTGAAGTATGACTGATGTACAATAAACCACACATTTAAAGTATACATTTGAGTTTTGACATGTGTAGATACCTGTGAAACCATCACCACAATCAAGATAATTCATATATCCATCATGCCCCAAAGTATGAAGTAGTTCTGTCTATATTAAAATGGACAGATGTTTAGCACCTATTATTGTTTTAAAAAAAAGTTCAACAGTGTATATAATATAATCCCGTAGTTATAATAACAAAAAATGTTTAGGGGCAGGCCCGGTGGCACAGCGGTTAAGTTTGAATGTTCCACTTCGGCAGACCAGGGTTGGCCGGTTCGGATCCTGGGTGCGGACATGGCACTGCTTGGCAAGCCATGCTGTGGTAGGCGTCCCACACATAAAGTAGAGGCAGATGGGCACGGATGTTAGCTCAGGACCAGGCTACCTTAGCAAAAAGAGGAGGATTGGCAGCAGATGTTAGCTCAGGGCCAATCTTCCTCAAAAAAAAAAAAAGTTTAGATACCCTGAAAAAAAGAGAACATATACCAAATTTAATTATGTTTGTTGTTGGGAATCTTGTGAAAACTGTGTGACCCCATTTTGCTAATGTGTCTTGGACCTCAGATATTGCCCATGTCTGTTGTCCCATATTATGGTCTCCATGATGAAGGTTTAGCACACTAGACATTTGTCATTATGGCCCCCTAACTTTGGGTGACTTTATTAAAATGTCACTCAGGTCATCACAATGGACTCTGACAGAAGGGGTAGCTGCCTCTTGTCCTCCACCCTCACGTCAGAGAACTGTGTCAATAACTTCCCTCAACTCACCTCCAGGACTGTTTTCTCTCATCATCCCTTCAAACAGGAGATATTCCAGCAGTGGCTGGGGACAAAAGAGTGATTCCCCAACTTGTTTTCAAATCCATCTTTTGTTACCACTCTGTGTATCTCATGAGTACAGGAGTGGCGGAAGATTGTAGGGGCCAGGGCATGTTTCGTTTTGTCTGGTTATGAGTTTTAGGTAAAGGCAGTCATTAAGTGTGTATTCTCTTGTGTCTGGCTTCTTTAACTCCACATCATTTATAAGCGTTTTCCATGTTGTTGCGTGCAGCTGTGGATCATTCACAATTAGTGCGATATATAGCATTCTATTGAGTGAATATACCATAATTTATCTTTTCTACTACTGATTGACATTTGGATTGTTTCCAACTTGGGGCTACTGTAAATAATGCTGCTGTGAACATTCTTGTACGTGTCTACTGCTCTACCTGGGCGTGTCTTTCTCTTAGGTATATACTTGGAACAGAATTGCTGGGTTATAGGTATGCCTATGCTTAACTTAAAGAAGTAATGCCAACTGTTTCCAAAATGGTTATACAAGTAGGCTCCCCCCAGCAACATATAAGAGCTAACAGTTCTACTAGCAGTTGATGCTGTCAGACTTTGTGCTTTCAGCCATCTGGTGGGTCTGTATTAGTTGTTCACTGTGGTTCATTTCTTTGAATACTAATGAGGCTAAACACCTTTCCTATGTTTACTGGCCATTTGGATTTTCTTTGTGTGGAGAGCTTGTTCTTGCCTACTTTTCTATTTGGTCTGTCTTCATTATTTATTTATAGTAGGTATTTTTTGTATATTCTGAATATAAACCATTTGTCAGTTATGTGCATTGCAAATCTTTCTCCTCTCCGGTTTGCCTTTCATTCTATTGATGATGTTTCTTGATGACCAGAAGTTCTTAACTATAAAGAAGTCCATTTTATCAATCTTTCCTTTGTGGTTGGTGAATTTTCTGTCTTGTTTAAGAAAGCTTTTTCTACTTTTAGGTCATGAAGATGTTATTGTATGTTATCTTCTAAAGATTTATTGTTTTGCCTTTCGTACTGAAGTCCATAATCCCACAGAAATTGGTTTTGTTGTTTGTTGAATAAATGAAGCTAAATTGGAATAACACATCCCATATATACACTCATTCATTTAAGAAAGCTTTATTGAGTATCTTTTGTGTGTCAGGCCAGGTTTATTGTTTTAATTTTCATATTTAGGTCCATAATCCATCAGAAATTGGCTTTTTTGTGTGTGAGGAAGATTGTCCCTGACCTAACATCTGTGCCAATCTTCCTCTGTTTTGTTTGTGGGACACTGCCACAGCATGGCTTAATAAGCATTATGTAGGTCCACACCCGGGATCTGGGCCGTGAACCCTGGGCCACCAAAGCGAAGTGCATGAACTTAACCGCTACGCCACCAGGCCAGCCTAAGAAATTGACTTGTGAGATAGGGTTCCAGTGACATTTTTCCCATATGGATATTCAATTGACTCAACACTATTTATTCAAAAGATCATTTCCCCACACTGTTGTGTAATGCTATCTTTATCGTTGATCTGTTTTGGGGGTCTCTCTAGTTTTTGTCTACTCTTGTGCAAATACCATACTGTCTTAATTATTAGAGCTTTATTCTAAGTCTTATTAGCTGATAGAGTAAATCCTTCCACCTTGTGCTTCTTCAAGAGTACCTTAGCTGTTGTTGGCCTTCTGTAGTTCCATATAAATTTTATATTAGAATCATCCCGGGGCCGGCCCCATGGCTGAGTGGTTAAGTTGGCGTGCTCTGCTTCAGTGGCCCAGGGTTTTGCCAGTTTGGATGCTGGGTGTGGACATGGCATCACTCATCAGGCCATGCTGAGGCGGCATTCCACATACCAGAGCCAGAAGGACCTACAGCTAGAATATACAACTATGTACTGGGGGACTTTGGGGAGAAGAAGAAGGAAAAAAAATAGAAGATTGGCGACAGATGTTAGCTCAGATACCAATCTAAAAAAAAATAAAAAAGAATCATCCTGTCAAGTTCCATATGAAAATCAGCTGGGACTGCTTTGAAACTATAGACCGATTAGAAAGATAGCTTTATAATATTCAGTGTTCCAACCTGTTAACATGGAATCTCTCTCCATTATTCATTTATTCTTTAATATCTATTAAGATGTTCTTGGTTTCCTCCATTGAGGTCTTGCATGTCTTTTGTTAGGCCCATTTATAGGTACTTGGTATTTTTTGCTATTTCAAAATTATTTTGACTGTTCTTTTTAAAAACTATTTTCTGACATTTGCCGGAATATAGAAGTAAGGTTGATTTTGGTATATTGATTTGGCAGCCGCGAAGAGGGCCTTCATCAGAACCTGACCATGGTGGCTCCCTGATCTCAGACTTCCAGCCTCCAGAATTGTGAGAAATAAACTTAGATAGTTTGTAAGCTTCCCAGTCTTTGGTATTTTACTATAGCAGCCAGACTAAGACGGTCATTTATTAGTTCTAAAAGTTTGCTTGCGATTCCTTAGGATTTTCTCTCTACACAATCATGTCATCTTTGAATAAAGACAATTTTACTTTTTTCTTTCCTATTTTCATGACCTCTTTTTCTTTTTCTTTCTGGGTAGGCCATCTGGTAAAATGTTGATTAGAGGTGCTGATAGGTGATATCCTTGCTTTGTTCCTGACCTTAGGGAGGAGAAAGTTCAATATTTTACCATTAAGGATGATGTTAGTTCTAATTTTTTTCCTGTATACCCTATATTCGATTGAGGAAGTTCTTTTCTTTTTTTGGTGAGGAATATTAGCCCTGAGCTAACATCTGTTGCCAATCTTCCTCTTTTTGCTGAGGAAAATTGGCCCTGAGCTAATATCTGTGCCCATTTTCCTCTATTTTGTATGTGGCATGCTGTCACAGCATGGCTTGATGAGCAGGTGTATAGGTCCATGCCTGGGATCTGAACCTGTGAACCCCGGGTCGCCAAAGTGGAATGTGTGAACTTAATCACTGCGCCACCAGGCTGGCCCAGGAAGTTCTATTCCTATGCTGCTAAGAGTTTTATTGTGACTAGGTATTGAATTTTATCAAATGCTTTTTCAACATCTATTTATATAATCAAATTATTTTTCTCTTTTATTCTGTTAATGTGGTTGGTTGACTTTTAAATGTTAAACCAATTTGCATTTCTGGGATAAACTCCATTTGGCCATGATTTATTATCCTTTTTATTTATTGCTTGATTTGATTTGCTAACATTTTGTTTAGGGCTGTTGCATTTATGGTCTTGAGAGATATTGGTCTGTGATGTTTTCTCTTGTCATCTTGACAGGTTTTGGTAGTAGGATTTTGCTGACCTTACAAAATAAGTTGGGAAGTGTTCTCTGTATTTTCTGAAAGAATTTGTATAAGGTAGGTATTATTTCTTACTTAAATAATAGCTGGAATATTTCCATTCTTTTATCTTTTTAACTTATATGTCTTTATATTAAAGTGAGTCTCTTATAAACATCACATAGTTGAATCTTGTTTTTTGTTTGTTTAAATTCAGCCTGTCAATCTTTTTCTTTTTATTAGAATATTTAGTCCACTTAGATTTAACATAATTACAGATATGGTTCCAAACCATTTATGTCTATAATCTTATTTGTCTTCTATTTGTCCTACCTGATTTCTGTTCCTATTTTCTTCTTTTTCTTCCTTATTTTGGATCAGCCAAGTATTTTATTATTCCATTTTATCTTCTCTATTAGATTTTTTAAAAATTGTGATAAAATACATACAACATAAAATTTACTATTGTAACCATTTTTTAAGTATGCAGTTCGCTAGTTTTAAGTACATTCACATTTTTGTGCAACCATCTCTTTTTTTGTTTGTTTTTGAGGAAGATTGCCCCTGAGCTAACATCTGCTGCCAATCCTCCTCTTTTTGCTGAGGAAGACTGGCCCTGAGCTAACACCGTGCCCATCTTCCTCTACTTCATACGTGGGACCCCTACCACAGCATGGCTTGAGTGGTGCCATGTCTGCACCTGGGATCCAAACCAGCGAACCCCGGGCCACCAAATCGGAACATGCGCACTTAACTGCTGTGCCACTGGGCCTGCCCTGTGTGCAACCAATCTCCAGAACTCTTCATCTTGCGAAACTGAAATTCTATATCCATTAAACAGTAACTTCCCATTCCTCCCTCCCCGCAGCCCCTAGCAACCACCATCTTACTTTCTGTCTCTATGAATTAGACTATTCTAGATACTTCTTATAAACGGAATCATACAGTATTTATCTTTTTGTGATTGGCTTATTTCACTTAGTATTATGTCCTCAAGGTTCATCTATGTTGTAGCATGGGTCATAATTTTCTTCCTTTTTAAGGCTGAATCATATTCCTCTGTATATATATACCGTGTTTTGTTTTGCCATTCATCTGTCAATGGACATTAGAGTTGCTTCCATCTTTTGCCTATTGTGAATAATGCTGCTATGAACATGATTGTACAAATATCCCTTTGGGACCCTGCTTTCAGTTCCTTTTCCACTGGATTTTTAGGTAAACCATTTTTTATATATTTTTAGTGCTTGCTTTAGAGATTATGTATGTATCCTTAACTTATTACAGTATAATTTTAATTAGTACTTTATAATTTTCCAAACAATCTGAGAACCAGTGTAATACCCTCTCCTGCTCCTACCCTCTCTGCTATTTTTGTCACATATTTTACTTCCACATGTTACAAATCTCATAATACATTGTTGTTGTTTTAAATGGTCTTTAAATAGTAATTTAAATTTAAAGTCGTTTTTATATTTATCCACATATATACCGTCTCCCATCATCTTCATTTTTTCCTGTAGATCTGTGCTTCCATCTAGAATTGTTTTTCTTCAATTTGAAAAACTTCTAGTATTTCTTGTAATGCAGACTTGCTGGCATTGAATTCTCTGAGGTTTTGTTTTTTGGTTTTTTTCTGGCCTGAAAATATGTATCTTTATTTCTCCTTAATTTTTGAAGGCTATTTTCACTGAGTATAGAATTTCTCGGTTGGCAGTTTTCTTCCCCCTGTAAAGATACCATTTTAGTCTTCTATCTTCTCTTGATGAGAAGCAGGCTGTTGTTCTAATTGTTGTTTCTCTGAAATATGTCTTATTTTTTATTCTGCCTGCTTTTAAGGTTTTATTTTTGGTTTTTAGTAGTTTGACTATCTTGTATCTAAGGTGTGGTTTTCTTTATATTTATTCAATGTATTATTTATTTGTGGAGTCTCTTGAATCTGTGAATATCTTGCATTAATTCTGAAAAATGCTTAACTATTATCTCTTCAAATATCTTTTTTTCCCCACTCTCTTCTCTTTTTGAACTCAAATTACCTTTACATTAGACCAGTTTTATATTTCTTTGGTTTTCTATGGCTTTGCTGTGATTTGTCTAGGTGTGGATTTATTTTTACTTATCCTGATTTGAATTTATGTGGCTTCTTCAACCTATGACTTGATGTCTTTCATGAGTTCTAGAAAATTCTCAGACATTATCTTTTCAAATATTGCTTCTGTCTCATTCTCTCTCTTTTCTCCTTCTGGGACTCCAATTAAAACATATGTTAATCCTCACTGTATCCTCTATGTCTCCCACCTTCTCCTATATTTTCCATTTCATTGTCTCTCCACACTTTATTCTGGGTGTTTTCTTCTTCTTCTTCTTTTTTTTGTTTGAGGAAGATTAGCCCTGAGCTAACATCCGTGCCCATCTTCCTCTATTTTATATGTGGGACGCCACCACAGCATGGCTTGATAAGCATTGCATAGATCCGTGCCCGGGATCTGAACTGGAGAACCCAAGGCCACTGAAGGGGAGCGTGCAAACTTAACCGTTATACTACTGGGCCTGCCCCTGGGTGTTTTCTTCTTACCTATAATGTCAGTGGATATTCACATTGCTTCCACCTTTCAGCTATTGTGAATAATGCTGCTATGAACATGGGTGTATAAATGTCTGTTTGAGTTCCTGTTTTCAATTCTTCTGGTGTATACCTAGAAGTAGAACTGTTGGATCATATGGTAATTCTGTGTTTAACTTTTTGAGGAACCATCATACTGTTTTCCATAGCAGGTGCACTATTTCATATTCCCACCAATAGTGCACAAAGGTTTCAATTTCTCTACATCTACTCCAACACTTATCTTCTTTTTCTTCTCTTCTTTTCATAATAAGCATTCTAATGTTGTGAAATCATATCTCATGATTTTGATTTGTCTAAGCTTGGCTTTTATTTCCTTGAATGTAGTAAGCTAGTTATCTTTGGTCTGAGCCTGATAATGTCCTATATTTTGGGTCCCCACGAATCTGTGTCTTCATTTTTTTATTCATTTTCTCTTATGACGTCTTATCTCCTATGTGTCTGGTTATATTTGATTATGCATTAGGCATTGTAGCACATTTGAAAAAATTGTTTGTAGAAACAATTTTAAGGTTAGAACAATGTAAACTTCTTCCAAAGAGATTAAAAAAAATTTTTTTTTGGCTAGCCCCTTGGGAGTGCTAACAGCTAACAGGATCCCTTTAATCTGTATTCAGAGCTTGACATTTTCTAGACCACTCAGATGACTTGAAACCAGCCTGCATCTTTGAAAGGAATGGATCGCTTACAGGTCACGTCCTCACTTGAATGAAAGCTCCTCAGGACCCTAGATTAAAGTAAAGAGTATTGTTGGCTGAGGATATAAATGTCACATTGAGGAGCTTGGAGAAGGGATGGGTAGTTCTTGGATTGGTATTGGGTCAGAGGGCAGCTTACTGAACCTTAGTGCTAGGGTCCAAGGTGGGAAAAGGAGAAAGGCAGGCTGGGCCAGACTAGGGCTAGGGAAACTGAACCAACCTCAGAGATGGGCTGTCTGGGTAAGGCAGTACAGGCAATCCCTGACTTTGGATGGTTCCACTTAGGATTTTTCAACTTTATAATGGTGTTAAAGCAATACGCATTCAGTAGAAACTGTGCTTTTAATTTTGAATTTGATCTTTTCTCAGACTAGAAATATGCGGTACTATACTCTCGTGATGCTGGGCAGCAGCTGCAGCTCCCATCAGCCATGCGATCATGAGGGAAACAACCGATGCACTTACAACCAACCCTTCTGTACCCAGATGGTCATTCTATTTTTCACTTTCAGTACTATTCAATAAATTACATGAGATATTCAACACTTTATTATAAAATAGGCTTTGTATTAGATGATTTTGCCCAACTGTAGGCTAATGTAAGTGTTCTGAGCATGTTTAAAGTAGGCCAGGCTAAGATGATGTTCAGCAGGTTAGGTGTACTAAATGCATTTTCAACTTATGATGTATACCACTTACAATGGGTTTATTGGAACAAAACCCCATTGTAAGTTAAGGAAGATCTGTATATGGCACAGTGTCTACCAGGTGGAGTACAACAGGGGAGAAGCCAGGACTGCAGAGAAGCTGAGAATGTGCCTGGGAGTAAACCTGCAGTCCAAGGCCTCTGTTCACCCAGGCCAGAAGCAGATTCTCTTCCCTGGGCCTGGGCAGCCTGGCTGGCCAGTGTCTCCTTCAGGCCAACCAATGCCCACTTGTGTAGCCTGGGCTGAGCCTGGACACTCTGAATGTCTTCATTATTGTTCTCCCTGTATCCATTCTGAGCCTTCCACTTTGGTCTCCACCCAATGTCCCTACTCAGATCACTTCAATAAAGTCCCATTGCTCTTAGGTTATGACTCAAATTATTACCAGGACCTTCAAAGCCACGCCTGATTGGGCCAGTGACCACCTCTCTAGATTTATCTCCCATTATCTGCCTTGTTGTTAGTGTTCCTTCTTCCTCTTTGTTTAAACCATCATGTACACTTAACTGCCACAGATCCTGTGCATATGCTGTTCCCTCTACAGGGAGCATTCTTTTTCCCCCTATTTGCTTAGTGTTATGGACTAAATATATGTGTCCCCCCAAAATTCATGTGTTGAAGCCCTAACCTGCAGTGTGGTTGTATTTGGAGTAAGAAAGTAATTAAGGTTAAATGAGGTCTTAAGAGTGGGGCCCTGATCCAGTAGGATTAGTGTCTTCTAAGAAGAGATACCAGAGAGCTCACTCTCCTTCTCTCCCCATGCACTCAAACCAAGGAAAGGCCATATGAGGACATAGCAAGAAAGCAGCCATCTGCAGGCCAGGAAGAGTCCTCACCAGAAACCAGACTGGTTGGAACCTTGATCTTGGACTTTGAGAACTGTGAGAAAGTTAATTTCTGTTGTTTAAGCCACCTGGCCTATAGTATTTTGTTATGGAAGCCTGAGCAGATAATACATCTAATTTAACTCCTATTTTTCCTCCTTAGATCTCACACCAGTGATTTCTCTAAACATCTTTGAGCCAAAGGCTTCTATTTCTGGATCTCATGGTACCAGGCACCATGAAAGATTTATGTTTTTGATTATGTAAGCAATGTCTACTTTACTTACTAGACTGTAAGCTCCATGGAGGTCTCTGGTTTTATTTCATGCTGCATACCCAGACCCTAACACAAGGCCAGATACACAGTACGTGCACAATACACATTTGTTGGGAAAGAGAGTGGTGGGTGGGGACATTTAATGGCTTGAACTAGGAGGGTTCATGGACACTCAAGTTCATCTCTGGCCCAGACGAAACTGCATACTTAGAAGCAAGATGTAACTCTAGGCCCCACCCTGTGATAGGACTGAGCCTCCTGCCTGTCATGCCTGGCGCAGGTCCTGGGCTGGGCTGGCCTAGTCCTGTCCAGGGAGGCAGCAGAACCCTAGCTGCGAGGGCTGGCAGAAGACCAGCTCTGACATCAGGCCTCACCACTGTATTTTTCTTCTTATAGTGTTCTCTTGAGGATGAAGTCATGACTTTATAAATTACTGGTATAGACACAGTTGGACTCTACCTTCCCACCCCCACCCCAGCGTATGCCAGTTCTTCTTTAATTCCAGAAACTTGTCCAGTTGGCAGTTGAGGCCACTGGTGTATCAGACATGGTCCACTCAGGAGGCAGAAACCACATCAGTAGTTTGAATAAGGAAAATTTAATATCAAGAATTATTAACTAGTGAAGGGTGGTTAGTGACCAGAAGGGCCAAAAGAGAACTTCCAAGAATACATGTAGGAAGAACAAATGTAGGGAGCAGCTACCATCTCTAGGGCTGAGTCAGCCAAGGAGAGAGCAAACTTGCAAGAGCCTCTCCTCCAACCCAAAAATGAAATTTAGACCTTGCTGGAGAGAGCAGGAAGTCAGCCCACTGCATGGCGGAGAAGTTTGCTGGGCTGCCACAGACCACAGGTCAGAAACTAGCCATCTGGGTGGCAGAAAAACTCACTAGAGGGTGAGCACCACTGGGTCTTCCATAGACCACTGGCAACTATGTGCTGTAGGAGCAAGAAGAGCATACTGGAGTCAGGAATATTCTGAATCAGGAAGCCTCTTATGCTCCTATACCTTGCAGGATCCCTCCAGCACTCTCTACTGACAATGTTTTGTGCCACTGGCAAAAGAAAAATGTTTACAGAATTCAGCTCCAGTATCACAAAGCAAGGCAAAGGAGGGTGGATTTAGAGCAGAGAGGCAATAAGTTGGCACAACTGGATTCAGAACTTTTCTTTAAAAGACTGATGGGACTTCCTTTTTTACCTTTGAGTCCTTATAATGCATCAGACACCATGTTAAATTAATAGCAACACATGGATTATCTCATTTAATTCTCATAACAACGTTAGGGGGTTAAGTTATTCAAGCTCACACAATGAGTAAGTTGGGGAGACAGGATTCAAACCCAGAAGTTTTTAATTTAAATCCTACTTCCTTACTCCACTAAACTACTTCCTAGATTCTTTCTCTCCAGACTTCATAAAGGCAACATAAGGATTAATGGAAAGTGATGGAACCTTCTCTATGAAATGAACTATGTACTGTTGATTAAGCTAAGGGGTCTGTCATTATACTAGTCCTCTAGGATTCTTCTGATCCTTGGTTCTCAGCCAGTTACTATTCCTTTTCTGTGCTCTGCCTGCATTGTGATACCTCAATCTTGAAAAGGAGCTGGTATACAAATTATGTCGAATTTTCAGCTTCTCTTCCTGCAATTGTTCAAAGCTCAGACTCTTTCCCACCTGTGATTCTCTCATGGTGGTGACTGCTCAGAGCTGTGCAGAATAGCCATAATTGGAATGCTGGTGGTTTCAAGTAATAGAAAATCCAACTTAAATTAGAATCAACAACAAAGGGAATTTACTGGTTTACATAACTTTACTTGGTAGAGTGGGATTCAAGTAAGCCTTGATCAGTACTCCAACTCTGTTTCTCTTAAGTTCTTTCTGCTTTTCCCTATTTCATCTGTTGGCTTCATCTTTAGGCTGGCTCTCCTCATGGTCGCAAAATAGCTGCCAGCAGCAAATGGTTCCTCACTGACATCCAGGTAGGCAGTGAGGGTTTTATCTAATTATTGTGGTGAGGTGACTATTGGGTACTGATAGATGTAGGCCTGGGTAATAGGTCTAATCCTGAAGCAGTCAATACAAGGTGGATGAGATTACTTCAATTGGCTTAGAACAATCAGAGTCCACACCCACATGTGAGAGATGGGGTCCATCCCACCCAAATTGCCTCAATGCTGTACAGTGGGGAGTGGGATAGACTGGACGTTAGGAACATACATCTGTCAAGATAGGCTATTTTTTGTTATGGCAACAAACAAGCCCCAGTCTTGTTTTTATAACAGCAAAAGTTTATTTCTTGCTCATACTGCCTGTCCACTGTGGCCTCTCAGGGTCACTATTTTATGTTTACTCACTCCAGAATCCAGACTGATGGAGCTATCAGCAGCTCAAGCATTGTCTATTGATGCTGCTAAGGGAAAGAGAATATAGAAAATTGCCTCCTAGCTCTTAAAGTTTGGAGGTGGGAGTGACATACTTCTACTCACACTTTATTGACCAAAGGAAGTCATATGGCCACCCCCAACTCCAAGCTGTCAGGAAGGATGATCTTATCATGTGCCTGGGAAGCGAACCAGAAATATTTGGTGGCTGGTACTATTGTCAACTTCCACAGAAGACCATCAGAATACCCACTACAGAGGGCTTATGGAGACCACCTCAGTTTTTTTCCGGAAAAAGAGCAACTTCCTGTTTTGATTGTTACCTAAAAAGAGGCCTCTCTACTGTGCAGAAATCAGGAACTCAATAGTCATTTCCCGTGTCACTATCAAATGTCTCCCGGGGTTTTGCCATTAAGTGGAATCAATGGTTCTGTGAGGGACTTCTATTAAGATATCTCCTCAACTCAAAACAATTAGTTTTTGTGGTCTTGATCCACAGAGGTAGGTTCCTGGTGAACTACATAATGACTTGTAAGCTGGCCGTGATTGTTTGGGGGGTGGGGAAGGACAGTTGACTGGTTGACAGAAGTTGGGACATTTAGACCCTCTTCTTTGGAGTTTTGGAATTGGAATTATCAGGGATTTTTAGTCTCTCTATGGTTAGTTGGAATTGTATCATGTACTCGGGAGTGGTTGGTAGACATATTTCCCACTGGAAGCAGAGAAAACAAGTTTGCAGGAAGTGTCCTACTGGCAACACTTGCTCTGCTTCCAATCCATCCAGAAGCACAACTGAGTTCTTGCCATTGGTCTGAGAGACCCTTCCCCTCTCCTGGCAAAAAGGCTTAAGATGATTTCCCTTTTATTTTTTTTAACTGGCCAGATGGGTTACTGGTACTTGCAGCCAGCAATCTGCTAACTGATACATGTTCTTTGCCTCTGGACCCTGAGACAAAAAAGTCACAGGTGTAGCCCATTCCAATAAAATAGAGGTCAGGTTGTAATTCTATTGCGTCAACTACACTTCTGGAAGTTTCTTTTCTGCTTGAGAAAGCTTGTCAGAATGTGAATGAGTGCAGGTGACATTATTATAGGGATCACCTGCAATCTGTTTAAATTATTTCTTTAAAGGAAAATAATATGCCTCCTTAGATAAACATTATTTGTGACACACTTCCCAACACTGGTATTGTGTGCATGCTGTTTCCTCTTCCTGGAGTCCTCTCCTCATCAGTTCTTTAGACCCAGTTCCAATGTCACCTCTTCTGGGAAGTCTTTTCACACTTTCCTATATAGTATTAATTATGTCCTTCTCTGCTTCCCAAAGCTTGGCACATCCATCTAGTGTTGTATATTTTCTTCCAGAAATACTTCTTTACATGTCTATCTCCTCTGAAATACTGAGTTCCTCAGTGGTTGGGAGAGTGCCTTCTTTGACTCTTCAATTCCACAGGACTGGAATAGATGTTTAGCAAAGTTTGTTTAGTAAATGAAGTTCAATTGGAGCAACATATCCCATATATACTCTTATTCATTCAAGAATCATTTATTGAGTACCTGACCATGTCAGGCCATGTTCCAGATGCTGCAGATGAGCAACAGTAAGTCCTTGCCCTCGGGACATTATAGAGGATATTCTGGTCATAAGGACTATGAGGAAAAGTAAAGCAGGATGAGGGGAGAGAGTGTGATGGAGGTTGGGACTGGATATTTTAGTAGAATGGTCTTGGAAGGTCTTTCTGGGGAGGTGACTTCTGAGTAGAAATTTGGAGTAAGGGCACACGCCTTATATCTTGGGGGAAGAAACATCAAGTGCAAAGATCCGGAGATTAGGAGTGAGCCTGCATGTTCCAGGAGCAGAAGGGAGGCTAGTGTGGCAGGGATGGAGTAAGTGGGTAGAATAGAAGGAGATGAAGAGAGGTGGGGGAGGGTAAGGGAGCAGATCACATAGGATCTTGGAGGCCCTTGAAAAAAAAGATTTTCATTTTTGCTCTGAGTGAGGTGGGAAGCCATTGGAGGCTTCAGAGAAGAGGAGAAATATGTTGTGACTTGGGTTTTAACAGAATCCCTCTGGCTGCTTGAGAACAAGCTCTCTGAGAGCAGAATTGATTCAGGGAGAGCAGGTAGGAAGTTATTGCAAAATGCCAGGAGAGAGAAGATGAGGGCTCAAATAAGGATATTTTAAAGGTAGAGCTGACAGACTTTGCTACTAGGTTACATGTGGGATATGATAGGAAGAGAGGATTCAAGGATGACTCCAAGGTTTGGCCCAAGCCACCTGGGGCATGGAATTGACATTAACTGAGGTGGGGAAGACTGTGAAAGGAGCAACCTGAGGGCCAAGTTCCAGAGTTTGGCTTTGGACATGTCATGTCTGACACATTACTCAATACTTATATTTATATATTTCCCCTACCACTACCACCACTCGTTTTCAGGATCTGAAGGTTGTAATGCAACCTGAAGTTAAAGTCAGCCTTATTTATTGAACACCAGGCACTGTGAGGGAAGCTTTGTGGGTGCTGTCATTTTATCCTTGCAATCATTCCCTTTGGCTTAGTTACTAATATTTCCATTGCCTTTTGATGGATGAAAGATTGAATAGCATGTCCAAAGTCACTCTGGGATTCCAACCCAGGTGTCAGACTGCAAAGGTCTTGCTGTTTATTAATCACCAGACTCTAAACGTGGGGACCACTTTCTGAGCAAATAGCTACAGACTTGGGCTCCATAACAAAATAACGTGCCTGGAACGTGTGACAAAAACTCAGAAAGGGTCCATGGGCATCCCAGGCGTTACAGGTTTTACACAATAGAAGCTGCGAAGAAAGGATAGCATTGTTGTGCCTGAGGGGGCTAACTGATGCTTGAAAGCCCTCGAGTACCTGAAGATTTAATGTTAAGAAATCAGTCATCAGAAGTTGTTGTTAAGAAACAGAAGAGATTAAAAATTTCAGTGAAGCGTTGGTGGGATAAAACAAAAACCAACTCGCAGGCGATGCTTGTTGGGAAACAGTCGACTATGGAGAGAAGGGCCAGGCGTCCCTGCCCTGCCTATATCCTTTTGAAAGTGTAGCCTGGTGTGGCCTTCCTTAAGTAGTCCTCTAGAAAGACCAGGATATGGAGTACAAAAGCCGGGAACCTCTGGGGGCACAGCATCCGCCCCCTGTCCCCTCCTTCCCCGCCCTTTCAAGCTCCACGCGGGGAAAAGCGGGCCCAGAGCCCGCGCATGCGCCCGGGGCAAGGTCCGCACCCCGCTACGTCAGGGGGCTTGCGCCCGCACGAAAGCCCCGCCCCCCGGGCGCCAGAGGCGACCTGGGCGGGGGGCCTCGGGCCACGCCCCCAGCCTAGCCGAGCGGGGCCGAGCGGAGCCGAGCGCCGCCGAGCGCGGCCGAGCGGAGCCGAGCGTCCCGGAGTCGGTTGGTGCAGCTGCGTCCCCGCCGCTCAGCAGTCCGCGGCTCCGGCGTCGCTCCCGCCGCCGCCTCCGCGGGTCCTTCGCCGGCCGGTCGGCCGGCCGCCCGCTGGGAGGGAGGCCTGGAGCGCGGGGAGAGCGGTTCGGCCGCGGGCGCCGCCGCCGCCGCCGCCGCTTCCAGGTGAGCGCCCGCCGCGGCCCGCCGGCCCCGTGTGGCCCCGCGACTGTCAGTCCCCGTGTCTGTGTATCTCTCTGCCTGTCAGCCCCCTGTGTCTGCGCGAGCTCCTTCCCGCCACGCCTGACCCCCGGCTTTGCCCGCAGTGTCAGCCAACCCCTCCCGCCCTCTGCCCCCGGTCTTTCTGTCAGCCGCCAGCACCCCCATGCTGGGAGGCTCCGCCCCTTCCCCCCGGAGCCCCGCCCTCGCCCCATCTGTCATCACCCCCCCTCCAGCTCCCCGCAGGCGTCCTGGGGGCGTGTGGGTGCTGCTGCCCCTGGGGGTCGGTGTCGCCCCGCGGACTACACAGCTGCGAAAGGACGACAAGGGGATTGTGAAGGGGAAGTGGGGTGTCCTCAGATGCCCGCCTGACCGTGCGAGGGTGCGTGTCGGAGTGTGCCTGCGCCGCGAGTGCGCCCGAGGGCCGGGAGGGGAGCTCGGGGGGCGGCCTGAGCGCCGGGGTCGGCGAGGCTGGGGCCGGGAGCCGCGTCCTACGGGCCGGGGCCGCCCATGCCTCTGGTGTAAAGAGCGGACGCCTGGCCGGCGAGGCAGCTGACGGGACTCGAACCGCGCGGGGTACCGTAGATTCCCGAATCCCGGGACCCTTGTTTGTCCACAGGAAAACAGGGAACCTGGGCTCCGGGTTCCCGGGTGGCGTGTGAGCGGAGTTGGGGGCTTGTTCAGCCTTCCCGGTTTGGGATTTTCCTTCAGGGAAGCCTGTCGGAAGTGATTGAGGAGTGGGTGCGTGTGGAGTTTAGGTGGAAAGTGTTTGAGAGCTTGAGTCATTTTGAGTTGCGTGGTTTGCATTTCTGAGCAGTGATTGCCCTGGGCTGGTGCCCTGTGAGAAGCTGTTATGTGATGGGGGTTAGGTAGAGGAGGAGGAAGGGCACACTCCTTTCTGTTTTTATCTGTGTCATGTGAACACACAGTATATTTATTCATGAGACCTCCACACATCTTCAATTTAAAAAAGGATTACAGTGCTTTCCATTTATACGTGTTCTTGTACGTTATCTTGATGTTCTTTATTTGCCGTAACTTCGTATTGCAATATTTCGAAACTGAGAGAAAATGCGTCCTGAAAACAATTGGTATTTTGCCGGATAATTCTCAACCATGGGGAAAGAGCCAAAAGCGCACTTCATTAGCTGGAACAATTTATTCGGGCTTAATTTGTTTCTAAGAGACATACAGTGGAAAAATCCAGAAGCGGCAAAGTAGTATCAAAGAGTCTTAGGAAATTAATGAAAAGGGCCCTTCTATTGCTGCCTTGGAAAGATGGTATCAAGTTGCTGTAGAGGACAGAGCTACTATGTAATGATAAACATATTAACCAAGTTGGTTTTGTGACCTGGATACATTGAGCGTGCCTGATTTGCTCAACGCTTCATAAGAGGCAAACATTGCGTGCGAAGCAGGGTAATTTTTGGAGAAAATGTTCTTCGTATTTTATTTTTTTCATATTTAAGTAAGATTTCAGACTATATTCAGAGATTCAGGTAATCTCACGGTGGCAGTGGGGTTTTTTTTCCTTTTTTAAGATAACATTAAAATTTACAAAAGTAATTCATGTTTAAGGCAGAAAACTAGAAAAACAAAAGCGTAGGAAGAAACCCCACAATCCCACAAACCATAATAAACCACAGTTTGTTATTTATCTTTTTAATCTTTTGTTCCCATGTATAAGTATTTTTTCTTACAAAAATGCTACCATACTAGAAGATTGTTTTATTGTATTTTTTTTTCACTTGTAAATAGATTATGAGAGCTATGTCTTGGTTTTATGAGTAAGAACTTGTGTTCCCTTTGTGAACCTTTAAAAAAGTAAGTTGGATCCTCTGCTTAGAGCACTCCAGTAGCTTCTCAACTTAAAGTAAAATCTGAAGTCTTTGCTGTGGCCTACTACCTACCTCCCTGTCTTAGTTCCAGCCTTGCCAGATGGATCTCTTTGCTATTCCTTAAAAACTTCAAGCATGCACCAATCTCAGAGCCTTTGCATTCGCTGTTCCCTCTGCCCATAACTCTATTCCTTGGATATCGTAGTTCTTGCCTCATGTCTCTGCTCAGATATAACATTATCATGCTCTCCCTGATCACTCTGTGTAAAATACACCTGATTCCCCTGTTCTCCTTAACCCCCACTTTTCTTTTCTTCATAGCACTTACCACTACTTGGTAAATACGTATATTATTGGTTGGTTTATTGCCTCTTTCCCCCTCATTAACCTGGAAGTGTGAGACTTTTTCCCCAGGTGTATCCTCAGAACAGCACCTGACACATTTATAAGTCCTTAATATTCGTTGAGTGAACGAATGAATGAATGCTCATTCTCCATCCATTCCTGTGACTTTCATGGTAGTCTCCTAGGCTTTAGGTAGCTATATCATGAAGTGGGGTAACAATCCCTTAAAAGTCAGGATAGTCCTCTCCTTTATATACCCAAGAAGAAGAATTTTACAAGTGAGGCTTATGATCTCAAAGAGAATTACGGTCTTGATTTAACTTGAACTATTGAGGGAAGGAATGTTTTTGGCAAATGTTACTGACTTTATTTCTTATGTGTTGTCATTATGTCACACTGAAAATCTTTGAAAAGTGTCAGGTATCCCAGTTATGTTTACAGCTGTGATTTCCATTTGGTAGTTCTTACTGATAGTATAAGCCTTGAGAACGTAGTGATTTTTTTGTGTGTGTCAACAGATACCCAGAGATATAATTACAGCTTTAATGTGTTTTCATTTGAGGAGTAGCTGTTATATTTACTTATTTTCCTGGCAATTCTATCCTTTTCGACTCCCTGCTTATCAGTTTTTGGATGGCCCTGCAGGTATACTTAAGTTTTTTTTTTGTTAAACATATTAAAATAAATCCTTGATCTCTTGAGCATTTTACATCTCTCATGTGACTCTTGAACTATTTCAAAGTACCAGTTTCATCTTTCAGGATGAAATGACATCTGTAGTAAAACGTGATTGCATTTTCATTAAAAGGATCAGAAAAATTGTATCTTGGGGTAAGATTTTTTACAGAGAGTATATAGTGTGAGTGTAAGCTTTTTAAAGGCTTGAATTTCAAGTAGGCTACTTTTAATTTTAGTGAGTTTTTGAAAAAAATCCTTGCTTTTTGCTCTTAAGGAAAAGGATCCCTTTGAACACACTCCAAACAGAGACCTTCAAAAATGTTTTGCTTATGCCGCAAATGTACAAGAAGTTGAGGGAAAAATCCTAAATGAAAATTTTATTCTTTTAAAGGCCCAAAGGGAATGTGTTAAGAATTTATTTTTATTTGTTCCACAGGCATTTATTGAGCATATAGTTGGGGCAGTTCTGTGTTTTTGTATGGGCTGCATTACTATATTTAGTTTTAGATTGCCAACCTGATTTCTTCTTATTTCTTCTCTTTTCTCACTTGGCTACCTCCCTTCTTTCATCATTTTTTCTCTTCCTACATGACCATGTCCATTCCCAGGACTTTCATGCCCTCTGGATGCGGATGACTCCCTCCGTTACACCTCCCACCTGGGTGTTCCTCTGGCTCCAGACTTGCATTTTAGCCACCCTCTTCCTGCTATCTATATTTGCTGCCTCACAGTGATCTCAAACTTCACATGTCCAAAATTGATCTCTCAATCTCCCTCTCAATCTTCCAAATTTGTATTCCTCATTCCTGACCCCTTCCTTGCCTCTCTCCCAGCCTTCCCCTACCCTCTGCCTTCCCTGTCTCAGTGTCATTACTGTTCACCCATTGTTCAGGCCAGACACCTGAAAATGTCCTTGCTTCTTCCTGATTCCTCACCCCATTCCCAATCCATCAGCGTGGCCTGTTGGCCCTGCCTCCAGGATATGTCAAATCCTCCCTTCCCTCTATCCTCCTAATCCAGCCACCATCCTCTCTCAGCTGAATGACTTCTGCCTGTTACCTGGTCTCCTAGCTTCCACTCTTGCCTTCTTCTAACTCATTCTCCCTGTGGCAGCCAGAGTCCTCCTACTGAAAAGTAAATCAGATCGTTTCGCCCTCCTTACTCCCTGCTTAGTGGATTCCGACTGCACTTAGACCCACATCCACACTTCTTCCTCTGAGGTGCCCAGCCCCTGCCTCCTTCTCCAACCTCTGCTCCTTGCTCACCATGCTTCTGTCAGGTTGGAGTACCGTCAGTTCCTCAAACATGCCAAGTTCTCCTCCTCTTCTGTACAGGCCCTTCCCTCTGTCTGGCACTTTTCCCTCCCACTCTTCTCATAAAAAGAGCCTTCTCAAACATCCAGTCTTAGCTAAAACGTCCCTCCTCAGAGGGACCTTTCCCGATCACCCCTTCTGCTGTAGCTTTCTCCCCATTGGCCCCTCTCTCAGTACCTGTGCATTTCTTGCCTAGCGCTTCACCAGAATTCCAAGTATTTCATTTATATGTTTGTTTCCTTCTTTATTGTCTTCTCCCGCAATAGACTGCAAGATCTATGAGGCCAAGGACAGCCTTGTCCTGTTTATGGTACAGTCCTGATACCCAGTGCTCTGCCTAAAATCCAGTGGGTGAAGGTCCTCAATACATTTTGGATAATAATTATTATTATAACAGCTAACTTTTTTTGACACTTACTATGTGCCAGGTCCATTGCCATGTGCGTTCACACATTATCTTTAAATCTCTGGGAGAACTCACTAAGGTGGTGATGGTTATTATCATTTCTGTTTTCAGTTGAGTAAACCGTGCTCAGAGAAGTTAAGTAATTTTTAAAGTTACTCAGCTAAGAAAGTGGTGGAGCTAGGATTCGAATCTACGTGATCTGACTGTAGAGACTTCCTTCTTATTCATTACTGCCTTCTGATATGAATGTGAAATATGCTATAATATTAATATTTGCTGGTTCCTTGTATTTGTGTTTCTAAGCATATATTGGAGTTTAAGAAATAAGAATGCTTGGGTGAGGGTGTTGCATTTCCTGGGAAGTTTCTGTTAATAAGCACTATGCCAAAGCACATAAATTAGTCTGTGTTCAGGCTCTGTGTTTTAATTTTACCATTGCCACTTTGTAGCTGTCAGCCCTTGGGCAAATTACTTAGCATATCTAAGTCTGTTTTTTCAATTGTAAATGGAGAAAAATAATAGTTCTTATCTTACAGAATCATTGTGAGTAGCTTACATGAAAAGCAATCAATGTTAGCTATTAATATTATAAAGAGGAAAAAAACCATCAGGAAAAGGCTTGTAGCCCTGACTTGTAGACCTGTAGTCAACCAATTAGAATTTGCATAAGAGTGAAAGACAGACCATAACTAACAGTATTGTTTCACTGACTCTAGTTTTTTTTTCTTTTTTCTTTTTTAGATTGGCACCTGAGCTAACATCTGTTGCCAATCCTTTTTTTTCCTTTTCTTCCTCTTCTTCTCCTTCTCTCCAAAGTGCCCCAGGACATAGTTGTATATTCTAGTTGTGAATGTCTCTGGTTGTGCTCTGTGGGATGACACCTCAGCATGGCTTGACGAGCAGTACCGTGTCCATGCTTGGGATCTGAACTGGCAAAACCCCAGGCTGCTGAAGCAGAGCGTGCAAACAACCACTTGGCCACGGCGGTGGCCCCTCACTGACTCTAGTTTTGAACTTATAAAAATTATCAGGGAATTAACTATTTGACTTGGGATTTATAATCATTCTATTGATGTATGGCACCTTTATGTTTGGATTTAAACTTGTTAAATTCTTGCAGGTAAGACAGCTTTCTTCTTCTTTTTAAACTCCTTCTCATGTTAGGAAAGAATCTCAGGGTAGAGAGATCTTTTGAGAGCCTGGCTATTTTTTTTTTCTTTCACCAGGAGGGTACTCACCACCTACTGCTTACTGCAGTAATGATCATCACCAGGGAGCTTACTTCAAATAAACAAGCAAACAGTAGGCCCAGTATAGGCACCATGGGCTTGGCATCTCTTATGATGGTCCCTCTGGGCATAGTTGCATTTTCTGGTGGCTTTAGGAGCAAGTGCTAGTCTGGTGGCTTCCATCATCTCTGTGAAATAGAGGGTGAGGTTATCTGCTAAGAGTAAATGGGAAGAGGTCAAAGGAAAAACAAGGAGATTTGACATACAATTGAGGTCAGGAAGAGGAAGAGAGGCCTTGGGACAATGTCTGTGATCTCTATGCAGGACTCTGTTGAGGTGGGAGACCATGCATTGATTGGGTTACCACTAGCATTCTGCTGCCTGGTTTTAGGAGCAAATAAGGCATATAGTTGGATTGAGCCAGGGTGGGGGTTTGCTTAGGGTGAGCAGCAGAGGGACTGTGGAGCAGAAGAACGGAGGGTATTGGCCAGGGATTGATTAACATGTTAGGTAAGGGTGTCTAGACTGAAGAGGGAGGAGAAAAGGGCCAGAAGAGTTGATGAAGTCAAGGAATGGATGTATTGGAATGATGGAGTAATAGGAGGATGTGGTTAGAGAGGGACATGTGAGTGGAAGATTTCAGAGTTGGAGCAATTAATTACTGGACATGACAGGCTCCTAGGTTTTGCCACAGACACAAATGGCTGAAGTAAAGTGAACTCAGTGGAGATGAGCAAAGTCAAGGAGGTCCAGTAACTGAGAGGCTGAAAAGTTGTTTGGGTCGTTGTGTGGTGAAAGAAGGATAGCAGGACATTGGGGCTGAGAGAAGGAAGGTGTGCTAAGTCTTCAGTGAATGAAGTACCAGCAAAGAGAAGAGGTGTTATGGACAGCCTGCAGGAGCCTCAGAGATCAGGGGATTTTCCCTGAGGGCAGTGGAAGAGCAGTGACCTCAAAGCTTTATTGGTTGCAAGGTTTCTGGAAAGAGTTGGCCTTGTCCCAGGTTCATTATGCTTCTGAAGGAATCCCAATTCCAAGTGGGCAGCACCCATGGCACGTAATATTGTATTTCTAAATTTGGTCAGGAAAATCATCTGAGGGTGTGTGTTAAAAATACAGATTTCAGAGCTCCATCCCAGGCCCACTGAATTAGAATTTCTAGGAGGGGGACTAAGAATGTGTATTTTAACACCCCCCCCGCCCCCCGCCCCAGTTAATTCTTTATACTCAGGCAAGTTTGGGAAATCCACTTGTAGTGGTTGAGAACATAGGGTCTGGAAATGGACTGCCTGGGTCTGAAGGAGGTGAGACTGGTGGGAGTGAGCTTTAGCTCGTGACTCTTAAGACCTTCCTTTCCAGCTGTATGTGATATCAGAAGCTGTGAGTTAAGAGACCCTCCATTACAGGCAAACATTGATAGAAGCAAGAAGATTCAGCTGGTGGTGACAGAAACGCTATACAAAATAATTCAAAGTATGGCAGTTTGGGGACATTCATTGTAGAGAGAACAGTCTTGTTTACCTCAGTGTTCTCTGAATACATTAATCATAATTGTTATCCTGTTCAACAGGAATAGATCAAATTATGGTTTGATTAGTTGAGAAAGGCTAAGAAGTAAGTAAGGCAATGTGGAAAGCTTTCCATCATAAGCTTGCGTGTTTTAGTGCATCAGTTATTTGTAAAATTAACTTATGTGACAAACTTATGTAACTTCTGTCTCTGAAGATGCTGGATTAAAAACCATCAAAGACAAGAGCTGTTATTATCCCCAAGGGGCTACATATATGATTAGTTACTTAATATCCTGATACTGTCAGTCCTAGCACCTTATTCTCCCTATTTTCATCAAGAAAATTCTCTTGCTTTACATGATAAGAAAGAGGTATCCTGCAAAAGAATAGCTGCTGGGGAGAGAACTTGGAGTCAGCTATTCTTGGCTGACCACTTAAAATCCTCTATTGCTAGTAAGGAGCTTTTGAGTTTGAGTTGCAGTGTTTAGAATACTTAAACTATACTTACCACCTGGTTTGTCTAAACATTAAAGCTTTGGGAAAAGAATGTTGTCAGCCCTGCTAGAAGTGGTTGCTGTGGACTGTGAGCCTAAAATTTGATTTGCTCTATCATGTATTCCATTTCTTACTTCCTCTGAGCACTGCGGGTACTGAGGAGCCTGGCTTTCAGACTGGTGAACTGGGTGCCAAACGTGGCCTAGTATCTTGGTGATATTCCTGTCACTTACTACATCCTTCTACTTGCTGTCTCATCTCCCTGGTGAACTGCAGGGAGCCACTAGGTCTTGAGACCTAGAAAATGTGGCAGTGGAGGTTTAGCAATGCCAAACTCAACCAGAACTTTCAGTATGCAAGTTGAAATTTTTAAAAAGTAATTCCATTTTAGAAAAAATTAGGGATTCAGAATGTTTCCCTTTTAGAAAAACGTTTTCTCCTAAAGCCGAGAAATACTGAACAGAAGCCAATGAGCGTTTTAATGATAGTAACATGTTCTCTAATATCACCCTTTCCTGCCCTACAGAGCTCAGGAGCCCTTGAAGCCTCTGCTCTATTATGATGCTCTTTATAATGTTTGAATCACTAAGGGTATTCACTTTGTGAAGTGTTGGTATGCCTGCTAACTAGGTACCTTGCGGTTAAAGAAGAAGGTCCCTGGTCTCAAGGAACTTAGTTTTTAAAAGTTAGACAAGGTGCATTTCAATCGCTAACCTCAAGCAGACCATGCTGTGTGCTGTGAAGGAGGTGTAATAAAAATGTAGGCTCATAGATGAAAGAGGGGTTATTTCTGGTGGTGGGTGGAAGTGGCAAGGGGAAATTGGAGGATGCTTGTAGGGAGTGTTTGTATTTAGACTGGATCTTGAAGGTTGGGTAGAATTTTGAACTATTATATTTGATATTCTCTGTTTACTAAGGCATCATTTATTTTAGCAAGACTACAGAAATATTTTGGTGCTGAATGAATTAGCTTTCAGTTATCTAAATGACTCACTCATCCAGAACGCCTCGTTACTTTTTATTTTAGATAACTTGTCTCTGTAATTAACATATGAAGTATTAAGAAATGTATAGTGGAGATGGGCTTTTATGGAAGCCCTTAAAAAATGATCTTGGGGGGCTGGCCCCGTGGCCGAGTGGTTAAGTTTGCCTGCTCCGCTGCAGGCGACCCAGTGTTTCGTTGGTTTGAATCCTGGGCGCGGACATGGCACTGCTCATCAAGCCACGCTGAGGCAGCGTCCCACATGCCACAACTAGAAGGACCCACAATGAAGAATATACAACTATGTACCAGGGGGCTTTGGGGCGAAAAAGGAATAAATAAATATATTAAAAAAAAAAAAAAAAGATCTTGGGATCATAGTGGATATCTCAAATCCCAAAAGAATTGGGAATATGGTGCTGTGGTGATGAATAGAAAATCAGAATGATAATGGAATGTCTGTGTTTGGGTATATGGTTTAGGAAGATGGAGCTCTAAGTGATCTTGGTGAGGCCTTCATGGAAAAGGAATAGTCTGCCAGGTTGGGAGGGCTCTTGAACACTCACTGTCTCATTTCTGAGTCTCTTTCTCAGGGATGGTTGGCAATGAGGGCAGGAGAGCCCTATGGGCTGGGACCATAATAAACTGAAGGAGGCCAGCTCCTCCTTGTTCTCCCTTGCTCTAGCATGGCTAAGCACAGAGAGTTTTACAGAAAGTCTGTGCACTGTGCCCAGAATGGCTCTTCTACTTCAGGCCTCTATGTCCCTTGTTTCTGGGCTTGGCCTGCCTTAAGGCTGTATCTTTCTGCCACAGAGTGGATTCCTTCTGGCTGATGTGTGTGCTGGGTGAATCCTCACTTCTTTAGCAAGCCCATTTCTTGCCATGGTAGGTTAGCTACAGCTGGACCATTGTGCTACCCTTGCAAATGGTCATTATTTTGCCTGAGACCTTGCAGTCAGTTTTTCCTTTTCCCATGTTAAGACTCTGTTTTCACTCCTCCACTTCCCCCATCAATTCAACACTTAATTTTCCAGGAAGCTGAAAAACATACCACTTGCTACTTTTTGTGCTGAAATGGGTTCCTGGCTCAGAATTCTCATCTCCTTGGGTATCAACATAAATGGTTTTGAAAAGACAGTATTTTCCTTTTTTGTTTATTCCTGATAATGCCAATAGCATTTTAAAAGCCAAGGTATTTGCATTGCTGTATGTCCCACTTTACCAGGCAGGTGACTAAAGCAACTCTAAGAAAATGAAATCAGTCACTCACTAATAATGTACTTCTTGGGTGTCAGGTACTGTACTAGACCCAGTGGGGAGCAAGTCAGGCATGGTCTCTTTCTGGTTTCATGCCACTTATAGTCTGGTGGATCCATGGCCGAGAAGCCGTGATAGATTTATAGAATAACTGTAGGAGGGAGCAGACAGAAAGGCCTGGTGTCTGGTCCTGCTTTTGCCTTTTATGAATTATATGACCTTAGGTGTTTGCCTCTATTTTCTGTCAACTCGAATGAAAAAAACCCTTTAAAAAGGTTTATAAGAGTCTTATAATATTTAAATGACACTACATAGAAAAGAGCTTTGAAAAGGTCAAGTTACAATATATGCAAATATGGGGGGTGGTAATCAGCCCCTGCTTTGTTTAATAGGAATGACTAATGGAGGGTTTCTACTACTCTGTGGCTTCAGAGTATGCCATGTAACTTCAAAGAATTCCTAAAAATCATACGTGGACTATTATTAATAGTTCACTAATTCTAATGTTTATTAATAATAAATAAGAAAATCAACTAATTTTTGGTGCCTGGGGTTAATATAGTCTACTTAGTCAACCCTAAAGAACCATAGATTTAATACATACTGGCAATATTTCAGGAAACAGTGCTTCTAGATTTTACTATATAACCGGAAACTTATTACTACAACAATAGATATATGACAATGTTAATAATCTAATACAATACCATGGTAATTATAACACAGTAAGAAAAAATTTATCAGAATAAAAGTTATAATAAAAACTATTGTTTGTAAATAGTAGAAGATATCTTTACTTTTTGCAGATTTAGGAAGATAGGTATTTTTGAAATGCATGGTTCCTTTTTGGTTCTGACCTTTTGTTGTTTTCATGGTCCTTCTTACTTACATATTACTGAAGAACTAAGACCTTTCGTTGTAGGTGTTTTCTGTAGCAACCTAGACAAGACCTTTAGTCTTTCTGAACGTCAATTTACTCATAAAATTTGGCCTTTTCTTTGCCATGCTAACTTCGCAGGATTTTGAGACATTCAAATAAAGTATTGGAACGGATGTGCTTCTATCTGTGTGATGGTTCTCATTCAGTCATAGGTGTAGTGGTCAGGTAATTCTGGCAAATGAATGCCCCAGAAGGGCTGTGTCTTGATTTATAGCACAGCCTTTGTTCAAGGTTCCTGATTCTTCCTCACCACGATTCAGTGCCTTCCACACATCCTGTTGTCCCATTCTCATTTATTAGCATTTTACTTTATACCTGGTTGGTCGTTAGCCAGCGTTTATTGAGGTTCTGCTGTGTGTTAGGCACTGTGCAGGGTGCTGGGGATATAGAGGTGAGAGGGCCAAACCTTGACTCCAGAGTGCCTATTTGAGGGGCGATAAACCCAAGACTGCAACATCAGTTCTTTCCTGAATTTCCAGCCTGCTTGCCTTCCCTATAGATTTCAGACTTGCCAGCCCCTACAATCATGGGAGCCAATTCTTTAAAACAAATCTCTTAGTGTGTGTGTGTGTACATACATACATACGCACATGTATCCTGTTGGTTCTGTTTCTCTGGAGAACTCTGACTGATATAGTTCTTAACAAATGCTCTCATCATTGGTGCAGAAAGAGGAGGAACAAGTGTGGTAAGCAAGGTGCTTAGTGTGGTTTTAGCCATGTTGAGTTTGTGGTGTCCGTGGACTCTACCTGGAGTACTGGCAGGCAATTGTAGCCAGGGTGTGGAGAGCTCACATCAATGGTCTGGACTGCAGCTATATAAGTTTGGAAGTTACCAGTGTGTAACTGTCCGTTGAAGCTGTGTTTGTGGGTGATTTCAAACAGAGAGAGTAGAGTATGTAAGGTAAGAGGAGGTATCAAGATGGAACCCCAGGAAACACCAACGTTTGGGCGGGAGGTGGAGGAAGAGGAGCCTATAAAGGATACAAGGAAGGAGTAGTCAGAGAAGAGGAAGATTAGGAGAGAGTGGGGTCATGGAAATCAAGGCAAGGGAGAATTTCAAGGACTGAGTCAGCATTGTCAAGTTCCGTGAAAAGGTCAAGAGAAATGTTGGACTATGTCCATTGAATTTAGCTCCTAGGAGGTATTGTTGGAAGTGACCGTGTCAATGTCATAAGACATTACAGTGGGTGGAATAGAGAATCCGTGGTGATAAAGTGGAGATGTGTGTTTGCTGCTGCTGCTTCTTAAGAAAACTCAGTTATGAAGTATGAGGATAAGAAGGGGCTGTGGGCTTCCTGAGGAAGAGACAATTTTAGGATGAGAGAGGCTCAAGCATGTTCAGAGGCTGAAGGGACAAAGCTAGAAGAAAGGAAGAAGGTAGAGATTCAAGAGGAGAAAGGACAAATGATTGATCAAGGTCTCCTCCATGGATGGAGGGACATGCACAGGGGATAGTCAGAAGTATTGCCAGGGAAGGGATGCCTCTTTCTCTTGGTATGGAAAGAGGGAAGGCTATTTGGGGTTACAGATAAGTCTATGGAAGGAAGGAGGCTGGAAGTTTTGCCCTCATAAAAGCTTCTATTTTCTTTGTGAAGTGGACCTTTGATGCCAACTGATAGCCAAGGGGAGACGGTGCAGTAAGGTCTTTGAAGACAGAGGTGAAAGTATAAAATTACTGTTGTGGGACTTGAAAGTGGAGGCTGATTATTGTTCCCCACTGTCTATTGGATGAAAGTTATACTCTACAGTCTGAGGTTTATAAAGTCCTTCACAGTCTGCCTTTAACCAGTTCTGCGAGACTGCCTTTCTTTTTTTGTTTCATTCCAGCACCCTTGTACTTCAGCCAAGAGTATCTCAGCTGTAGCACTAGAGTGTGGCTTTGAGAGGCTGGATGCTGTAATGAAAATGCCATTGGACTATGAGTCAGGAGTCCTGTGGTCCAGTCTTGGGTCCACCATTTACTACTAATGGGACGTTGGACATAACTTTAACTTCTCTAAGTCTGTTTCTTCATTTGTAAACTGTTAATTATAACAAACAATAATAAGCAATGATGATGATTGTGTCAAATGAGAAGATATATTTTAAAGTACTTTTGAAGAGAATAAATAGTATATAAATGGAGGTGGTGTCATCAGGCTGTGAGTAATCCTAGCTCAAGGCTTTTGTATAAGCTTTCTTCTTTATCACTAGAGTCGTCCTCCTTCTCTCTGACTATCTAAATTCAGCCTGTCTTATGTAGAGAAATGCTAGCTCCTGTAACAGATAAACCCTGCTTAAATCTCAGTGGCTTAAAACAGTAGATATTTTCATGCTCACTCCCAATTCAATCAGCCATGGGGGTTGAGGGGACCCAGGCTGATGGATGCTCTGCCATCTTCAAACCGTGGTTTCCAAGGTTGCTCTGGGTGTTGATGTCCAGCGAGCTGCAGCGGGGAAGAGAAAGAGAGTGTATGATTGTCTATGAGGCTTTTATGCACCGGGCCAAAGGAGAGTTGGTTGAAAGGAGGCATTTACTGGATGGGAGATGAATTTTGGGTGTGTAGGTTTTTGTGCACAGAGTGGTAGAGAGGGCTCTGAGGAGAGAGAGGCAGGACCTGTGCAGTCTTAGGACAGAACAGAGGGGCCACTCCTCCTGCATTGATGAACAGAGCTTTGGAAGGGCTGAGGGACCTAGGACTAATTCCTGGTGAAGGCAAGCACTGCAAAAGTGGGAGAGAGGCCTCTGGGTCTGGGGAGATAGGTAGGTGAGAACCAGGGTGTTTACACACCTTCTGAGACGAACTTCCTAACAGCTGGGGAGACAGACGTTTCATCTTTTGCAAGATGAGAAAACTGATGAGGTGGTGCCTTGACAAAAGTCACACAACTAACGGAGCAGGGAAATGAGCTAGGACTTTTGCCGTCAAAGCCCCTGGTGGTGAGAGCCAGGAAATATCACACTTGGAGGATTGGAAAACCTGGGCACTGGAGTTGGTTTGAGGTGAACCCCTGGGCACAGGGTGGAGGAGGACTTTTGTGGTGGCTATTCCTTTATAGGTGGCTTGCTCTTTGGCTGCTTTGGTTGGAGGATGGTGGGCAAGAGAGGAGCATTCCAGGCAGAGGGAGCAGCCTGAGGAAAGATCCTAAGGCAGAAACGTGCTTAGAGCATTCAGGGATTGAAAGGCAGTCAGGTTGGTTCATGACAAGCAGGAGGGAGAGGTGCATGAGAAGATGCTGGAGAGGGAAGCAGGGCCCAGATCACACAAGAACGTATAGGCCATGACAAGGAGTTAAGTATTCTAAGGGCAGTGGGAAACCTTTGTACATTTTAAGTGGCGGGTAAGATAGTCTGTTTTATAGTTTAAAAAGACCACTCTGGCTGTTGTATGGAGAATGGGTGGAGGGGAGGCCAGAGTGTATATTGAATGTAGTGGGTGAAGGAAGAGGAGGAATTCGAGAGGAGGTATGAGTCTGGAGCTCAGACCAGCAGTTCAGGCTGGAAAAGAAAATTTGATCCTGTATTTCCTGTTAGCTCACTCCCTGTTCTTAACCAAGCTTCCTGAGAGTAGCCTTATCCATGGTCTCTACTTAGTCACCTCCTGCAACTCAACCCTCTGTGCTCTGGCCTCTGTCATTGCCACTTCCCTGAAATGTCTCGGGCAAAGGGCACCCAAGGCCCTTTGTGGTTAGCCACGTCCACGCCTTTAGTCCTCGCCTGGCTTGACTTGCATCCAGTCACATTGTGATCCATTCCTGCTGTGAAATGACCTCCTCTTTAGTCCTCTGTCTCTCTGGTCCTTCATCCTGTGGTCTCTTTGTGGTCCCCACATCCTCAAACCAGCCCTAAAATGATAGCATTCCCCAGGCTTCTGACCTTGGTCCTCTTGGGTTTCCTCTGTGCTTCTTTGAATAGAAAGAGCCCTCCCCCACTTCATCAGGACAACACCTACTTGCCTTTCCAGCTTCATCTCAGGTGTCCCCTCCTCCAGGAAGCCTTCTCCTCCTTTTGTATTTCTCCTGGAGCATAAAGTGGATGTGATAGCACTTAGTACCCTATTTACTTATTTGTCTCCTCAGTCTAATAGTGCTTGAAGGATAGGATTACAACAAAATACCCTGTGATCTAGGACAGAGATTGCTTTCTCCAGTTCAGATGAAAGCCACACTTTATAATGAAGGTATCTACCCCTGATTTTATGTCCTTTAATGGAGCGTTCATTTCTCGCTGGGTCTGAAGGCTGTGAATTCTGGTATAATATCTTCTGTGAATGGAAGGAATTAATTTAACTCAAAAGAATCAGTAATTGTCTTCATCTTCTGAAAGAAAAAGAATCTGAGAATTTAAGAATATGAATTGCTTCAGAAGAGTTTCACAAAACCTGCATTGCCTGTAATTTGATTCTTCACCGCCTTGTTCCTACGCCAAAACCTGTTACATGTGCCCTGTATTTTGTGATTCCATAGTTCTGGGTTTGACATTACAGTTGCCTCCACAGTGATGAACACTAGCGTTCTCCTGGGCTAAATTGTGATAGCCTTTGAAGGCAGCAAACAGGCTGAATGAAAAATAAGCTTCTGCCTTTGTATCCTTCCCTCCTGCTAACCAGCTCAATGTGTAAGCGAATAAGAAAAGATGAGTAGAGACAGTATAGTATATACTTAGGTATACAAGTCACACATCTGGAATTTCAGTAAGATTCTGAGTGGTTAATGTCACTAAACTCGCATGCTTCTCTTTCAAATGTCTTTTTTTACCCTTTTGAATTCTTTCTTTTTGTCTTTCGGTTCCAGACCCACTTTATCTTTTTTGGCAGGTGGAACAAAGAAAATAAAATGTTGAATCACTTTCTTCCCAGTGGCTGCGATTTTTAGAATCTTTCTTGATTTTTTCCAGTGTTTAGTTTGCTAAGCCTAAAAGCAAAAAGCAGTACTGCCTTTGGCTAAACTAAATTCTTAGCTTCATTACTCAAAATAGTGCTACAAGTTTTACTTGTGCCTTTATGATGTAGCATTGGGCTGATTATTTTTTAAGAAAAAACACTATGGGGTTGTTATTTATTTTGAACTATAATCTTCTCTCAGATGAAATAAGACTGCGTAAGTATGTGTAATAGTGGAATAAATTTGAGCCCCCATATTACTCTCTCAAGGGTTTATTGTTATCAGGATGAGAAATGCTTGCACACATGAGCCACACTCTATTGATTCCACTTATGTTTATTTCTGGTGTCTAAATATGACATTAAGATTGCAGACTGTCAGACAGGAAGTGACCATATGGTTTTCTGGTATGCCCACTGGTGAGATGCCAGCTCCTCCTCTTATGTAGTGGAACTCTGTGTTAGCCTGAGAACATTGTTCTTCACAGAAAGCTACAATCTGTGTCTTGTGACTTTGACCCATTGGATTTATTTAGTCTTTCCCACTATATACAACATATACAACCCTTCAAGTACTTGAAGATAGCTAGAATCTTCTCTTTTATAACCCCCATGCCCTTCTTTCCAGACACTGGATCCCTGGTTTCTTCAGATGTAACCTGCTTTCTTATTCTACGTATTGTGATCCTAATAGATCATCCCAAGGTTTCGTTAGCTTTTCTGGTGACTCAATCTCTTGTTGAACTGTCTCTCAGCTGAAACTTATCCTCATGGAACCCACCTCTGAGTGGTGTTATAGTGTACTTCCCCCTAAAAGAAAACAAAGACTTTTAAGTCCTGGGGTGCAGGTAAAATGCCAGTAAGGCCGGAGAATTTGATTTCCAACCAGAGGAGACTTAAGCAACTTCAGTTGGGTCTGGTAATAAGAGCTAGCATTGATTGAGCCCTCACAGCATGCCAGCCACTGTGCCAAGGACCATTACACATATCATTTAGTTTAATAGTCACAACAACCCTGGTTAATAATAATATCATTAATAGTAGATACTCTTATTGACCTTATTTAATGACGAAGAAACTGAGGCTTAGAAAGGTCAAGACTTGTTCCCATGCTGCAGTGTGACCCAGACCTTGAGCTCTTAATACACTGCTATACTCCTTCTCTAACACTTTCCTGCTGGGTAGAGCTCTGTGTACAACTCCCTTCTCTTGTGTCTTATATTTAGCTCTCTGTTCTTCTTAGTTAAAGTGTAAATTTAATGTAAATTTTAAAAAGAAAGAGTTGGATTGTTGTTTGCAACTCACCGGGGCACCTAGAAGAGCACTTTGCACATGATGGGTGCTGATGGTAGAGCTGAAGTCCTTAGTTCTAGTCTCCAGAACCTCTGTGAGTTCTTCAGTCTTGGGATGCTTAGGCCAGTCCAGACCTCATAAGTTCGTCTTAAACCAGTGAAAGTCTAATGTTGTCATAATGGACTAGTACTAAACTGGGGGGAGTGTTCCTTCTGATTTGCCTTTGGGAGACTGGGTAGCATGGACCAAATGGGAGAGAGAGTGGCTCTTTTAGTTAAAGTTGGACTCGCAGCCAGATACTTGTATGTATTTAGTTCGGGCTCTGCCTTACACACTTACCCTCTGTGAGCCTCAGTTTCCACATTTCCTGGGAGTTGTGAGGGATAGAAAAGTATGAGGGTGGTGGTGGTGGGGTTATTCCGTGCTCTTTGGCCGTTCTTTCAGAGGTTAAAATAGCCCTTTTGGTGTTGGAGAGTCAGTTCTTGTGCCCAGTTTCCCAACTCCGTACTTGAAACAGTGGCACAGTTGGAAGGGTGGGACTTTTGGGAGGCTGCTGTTTCCCCTTCCCCTAGTTCCTAAGAGATTGGTGAGTTGGACGCAATTATTAACTTGGGATAAAACTGGGACTCGTTGACTGAGCCTGGACTGAAGCGTTAAAATATGTGGATGCCTAGAACTTCTCCCTCATTTTGCAGGGCCCTGAGGATTTAGGAGCTGATGTTAATTCCCTTGTGGTCTGAGGAGAGTGGCTCAGTTGTGGGACTACTTCAGGCCTATTGGGAGAACACTGGCTAGCCTTGCAGGCCTGGTATTTTAGAATTTTCAGGTCTTGCCTGCATGTGCAACTCAGGCTGAGGTGAACTCTAGAACTGCTCATTCTTCCCTGTGATTTGAGGTATAAATGATTCTGGAATGCTATAAATAGGACTTTATTAGTCAGAGTCCCAACAGGAAAAGTTGGTATTCTCAATTTAGGATAATCCCGGAGAGTTTACTTGAAGAGGTGTGGGTAGGATATAGAGGAAATCACAAGGGACAGAACAGGTACCCAGAGTTACAGTGATGGTGGAGCTATTACCACTTCTAGCTCCAGTAGGACAAGGGGATGAAGTGGTTATCAGAAGCCAGAAGAAATTGTCATTTAGAAGAGCCACCTTGAGAAGAGCAATGACTTTTGGTTGAGGCATACACCCAGCCCAAGTGGAATGAATTCCCTTTCCTCGCCCAGCCCCACTTCATGTTTCCTCCCCCGATCTCTTTCCAGGACTTAGCATTGGACAAACCCAATCAGAAGTCAAAGGGCACAGGGGCCTGTTGATGTGATCATAAAGATCAGCCTGGGGACAGAGAGCAAGGTAGAGAAGGGTGGAGAGTGTGTCTGGAGGAGCAGTAGGAAGATATTAGATATAAGGACCATGCAATTTCATAACGAGTAGAACTCACACGCGCGAACCCGTGCATGCGTGTGTGTATGTATGTAGTGGAAGATGGGAAAAAAGAATGAGATACGCATTTCTTGAGCATCACCATGTGCTAGGGACTTTCTCATGACACAATCACCTTTTGAGGTAAATAGTAATAT
This sequence comes from Equus caballus, assembly GCF_041296265.1. NCBI lineage: Eukaryota > Metazoa > Chordata > Mammalia > Perissodactyla > Equidae > Equus > Equus caballus. Next base: position 32,084,809 of record NC_091705.1, on the reverse strand, counting down.
TTCCATGGTATAGATGTGGAAAACTTGAATCCAAATATCTTGGCCCTAAGTCACCTGAGTTCTGGTGATGCCTGTGTGGCAGATGGTAGCCAGATAGCCTTCACATCTGACTCTCTCTTCAGCCCATTCCAGAAAGCCACAGTTCATGGCATTGCTGGAGGAACAGGGGAGGACTGTAAAAGAGCTGCTGTGTATTTTTTTTCTTCACATCTATGAACTTGAAGAGAAGGGAGAAGAGGAGGAAAAAACTCAACTTGGCATGAGTGATGTTAAGTGAGATCAAATAAGGTGAAAAGCAAAATAGCGTCCAGAAATTTAGTTTTGCTTTTACCCAGAGTTCACAGGCGGCTGCTGTACAAAGTCCTTTTTACTTTCCACAAATGTTAAGCACTTTTCATAACATGAATCTCATTATCTTTTACTTTTGGTTGTTTGTGAACTTAAATAGCTTTATAAAAGACAAAGAACCAATTGAACATTAAGATCAAACTATGTGTCAGCTTTGTTATTTCATTTCTTGCTAATGTACAAATTATTACACTTATGAGTTAAAATTATTTTGGTTCCTGCTACAGTCATTGTAAAAGTATTTATTGAACAGTCAAAAGTGAAGTGGAAAAAAAAAGTGAAATAGAAATTTTACGTTAAAAAAAAGAGGAATCCTAACACCCTAGAAAACAAACTTTAAAATTTTCTAGTTTTTGTTGCATACATGCATACATTTTACATGGCTAAAATTGTGTGATTTTATATTATTGTGATTATGAGTATTTTTAATGTTGCTATATGACCTTCATAATTATTTATAATAGTTTATCAATTTACCTTAAACATTCTCCTCCTTGCTGGATATTATTATTTATTTACCCTGCATCATACCATGAAAAAGATTGGTGGTTTTATTGAACTTTAAGTGGTTTATTTATTCTTTTTCTTTATAAACATTTTTCATTTGTATCTTCATGCAGCTAGTTTTTTACCCCTTCCCTCTTTGGTTCTTTCTGGCAGAGGGAAAGGAATTGTTATTTTTTGGGATAATTTCTCAGAAGTAGGATAAGCAACTCTGAAGGTATATCAAGGAACATTAAAGGTGGTAGTTTTGCTGAGAGAAGCAAGATTACGATTAAAATGAGCCATTAAGCAGAGGTGTTGCTTAAAATGTTAATGTGGATTTTTATTAAATCCTAGGTTTTAAAAATTATTGCTAAGAGAAATTAGACATCATTTACATTTAAATACAAAGTTTAGCTGAAACCCTAAGTCATGATTTTTAAAAAATTTATTCTTGGCTAAATTGAATGTAGTGTAATTCTAAACAAATCTTGTATTTGATTAATGATATTGGCCCCAGTTATCCTGCAACCCTAGAATGTTAGCACTGGCCTGTTAGTCCCTGGGGCTACTCCCTAGGAGGTACTCATCTCCTCCCTAACCTATTCTGCTCAGTCCTGGGGAACCTGGCCACTTCTGTCTATTTACTCCTTGACAAAGGTGGAGTCCTCTGGCCAGAGGGCTTCCTAGTATGATACCCCTGCCCTTCCCTTTGGCTTCCAGCGGCCATAATTCTGCTTTCTGGAATAACAAATAAGTTTCTTCCACTAGTCAGGAAACTTCAGAAAATCAGAGATCAGTTCTGGTTTTTGCTCTCTGTGTCCTTAGCTCCTGGCATAGTGCCTGGCACAGAGCAGATGCTCAAAAACACATTTGTAGAATGAAATGTCTTGAGACAGCCCTTCAAATGTGTGAATACAACCATGATGTTCCCACTTAGTTGCCTCTTGGTTTAATATCCTCAGTTCAGCCATTCTCCGTGATAGAATCTCCAGATCCCTTCCCCCCAGTCAGTTTCTCACCATTGTCTATGGCCAGTTTGCTGTCAGTATTTTTTTTTTCTTTAGCGACTCTCTGGTTGCTTAGATCGTTTCACGTATCTGCTGTCAAGCCTAGTCTCTTCCAAGAGGTGCTTGTGCAATTGAGTGCTTCCTTCTAGATTAGTGTCACTTGGGATTTGGTGAGGGCTCTTCAGTATCCTCATGTGAGTCATCAGTAAAAGTGAGGAACAGGTGAGGCCCAGGGAAGAGCTCTGTGAAAACCTCCCTCCAAATTGATAGTAATCCTCTAATCCCATGCTTTTCAAACTGTGATGTGCATACACATTACCTGGGAATTTGGTTAAAATGCAGATTCTGTTTCAGTAGTTCTGGGTGCAGCCTGAGATTCTGTCTGTCTTTCTAACACGTTCCCAGGCGATACCGATGCTGCAGATCTATCAGGTCATTCTTTGAGTAGAAAGGCACAGCTTTTGGGTAGAGTTGTTCATGAGAGCAAATCCTTCAGCATTTGGATGGCTGTGCCGTACCCATCAGAGCCCCAAAAAGATACTATCTGATGCAGGTACTTGACCCCATACTCAGAGGTTCATCTCCTACCTCACTAGGTAAATGAAAAAAACAAGAGTGGTGCTGTTTCACTAGCTTTCAGGTGGTTGTGTACCTCTCTGTGCATGTTTGATTGGATCCTTTATTCCATCCCAAGAAGCTGTTATCCTCCATATCTGGTATCTTTTCAAGTTTCTTGTCATCTAGACATTTGATGAAGTGCTCATGTATACCGAGCACTTTATTATTTTTAATTACTAATCTGGTATACTTTCATATACCAAAAAGTTACACAAAGAGAAACTAAACAGATACCTAGATTTTTAAACATTGGTTATAAAGAATGATAAAATTCTTGTATAAGAAATGTTATGGAGTGTCCAAATTTTTTTACCCTATTGAAATTTGGAGAAAATGGATGCATTGTTGAAATTACATTCCTAAGCTGAAAGATACTCACGCAGCTGGCAGCCTTTCAGTAATATATTGGCAAGTGAGTTCTGTAGAACACAGGTTGGGGAGGTCATGAGCACCTGATCCCCCTTTACTACAAACTTTTAATCTTTTAGTTTAGGGGACAGGTGCTTTTCTTTTGCTTCTTGTACAAGGCAGGTAACACTGTGACCAAGACTTTTTTTGTCATTTAAAGGGATGATGATTATGTCAAAATTTAGACAACAAATTATTTACACTTGCTTATTTTGTAGAGCTCATTGTGACCTGGTCAATAGGGTGTGTTTCTGCATTAGAGATTCCCTCCCTCTTTGTGAGAGGAGCTCTTTCTTATTTCCTCAAAGCCATAGGATGACTAGGAAGAAGCATTTGGCTAAAGTTCTTGGAAGAGAAGTTTTACTTTGAATCATTCTGAGCTGAAAGTTTGTGTTTAGAAACTGACTAGCATTCTCCTTCCCTGAGCAGGCCTCTGGGATGCAGTGTTCTTGAGGGGAGAGGGTATCAGAGTTGCTTTCAGAGTGCACTCTACCCAGTTCCCTAGTCATGGCAGTTTATAGCTTGGTTGTTGGAATTATTGCAACACACACACAGTCATACAATCCCTTAAATTTTACCTGTGTTGGCCACTTTTTCTTTTTGTTTTGATTATGATAGATGTGGCTACCACCCTGGAAGGTATGCTCCTCACTGAATATCAAAAAAATCTTTCTCCCTGTTCTCTTAAAGCCCTTAAGCCCCAAGTTCACTTGAGCACATGGGGGACAGGTTAAGGAGTGACATGTTGCTGCTGTAGTTGACCCGTAGATTTCCTCTCTATCCGTGATGATTGCTCTCCATGGTCAAGCAGATGTCTCTCTGTTCTTTCACCTGCTCACATGTAAGCATAGTTGGCAGCAGCAAGCATGCCTTCCCTTTAACAATTTTTTTCATATAGTAGTTGTCAAATATGTATTTTGAACCTCCATGAACCCATCACATAATCTCAACAATATTGATGTCTTTCTAAGCTTGTTTCATTTATTTCCCACTCCTCTTCATCCTTTTCCCTACCCACTGCCATATACGGTCTTCTTCTTGACCCCCTCATCTTCTGGTCTTTGAAAGCAAATTTCAGATGTCCTATCATTTCATCTGTAATATTTCAGTATGTAACTAAACAGAAAAAATATTTTTTATAAACTTTTTTATTGAGGTATAATACTGTAAATAAAGAAAAAGTAAACGTAAGTGTAGAGGCCGGTGAATTTTCACAAACCAGGTCAACCTGTGTAACCGGCACCCAGATCAAGAAACAGAACATTACCAGCACTAACAGTATCAGCAGTGGACTTTTCTGGACCAATTCAATGTTAATCTCAAGCTTGTCCTTTACTAAATATTCTGAACCTATTCTAGTACATAATTGAAGATTTTTATGATATGTCTACAATTTAATTAAGCAGATATAAGTAAGTTTGCATTCCAAATATATAAAACACAATTTGACTAACTCTGTTAAAAAAAGAAACAAAAAATCCCCCAAGTATTATTAGTCTCAATGAGTTACTTCACCACTGTTGATTAATGTGTTTAGATAATTCTGACTCCTAAATACTAAAGACAGTATCTTCCAAGTATGTCATAAAAGTTGAATCCTGTAACTAGACATTAAATTAGAAAATTCCAATCAGAGGAGAAAGATAATAACAACAAAAATTAAGCTGTCGCATTGATAGTAATTAGTCTGCTTTATTTTCAGTGAAAAATAAGCAGTCATGCCCTGGATATTCAATCCAGGTTGAAAAGTAATGACTTGAATGTATTAGTAATGATTGAATAATAGAACTTAAAAAAAACAATAACTATAATGCCATTAACATACCTAAAAATAGCAATAAGTTCTTTCATATCACCTAATATTCAGTATATTAAAATGTTCCTGGTTGCTCAAAAATGTGTTTTTTTTTAGATTCATGCTTTACTTTTAATTGATTACCCATATAAAAATTGTCATAGGTTGTGAAGATATATTTTTTAATCTATCTTTTGTTTTTACGTAATCACAGCTTTCATATAGGACTTACACTCTATGTTTGCTAAGTTATTAACAAAGAAAAATGTAGTCCTTTCTATCATAATTACTGCATCTTTGGTTAGAAGAGAAGATATTTTAAAAATTGATCTAGCTAGGGGCTGGCTCCGTGGCCGAGTGGTTGAGTTTGTGCGCTCCGCTGCAGGCGGCCCAGTGTTTTGTTGGTTCGAATCCTGGGTGCGGACATGGCACTGCTCATCAAACCACGCTGAGGCAGCGTCCCACATGCCACAACTAAAAGGACCCACAGCAAAGAATATACAACTATGTACCAGGGGGCTTTGGGGAGAAAAAGGAAAAAAATAAAATCTTAAAAAAAAAAAATTGATCCAGCTAACCTTTCCAAACCTGTACCAACTTGGTTTAGTACAATACGTACTTAAGACACCTTCTTCTGCAAAGTCATATATATTATTCTGGATTTGTTTTTCTCTGGCAACATTTCTCATCTATTTCCACATATTCCTAAAGTTTTATGTGAATTCTTTTCTCTGATCTTCCTTTTTTCATGTGGGTAACCCACCGTGAGGTTATGTGACTCCCCTTTCAGTAGTGGAAGGAGCACTACGTGGGAGGGTGGAGGAAAGCCTAGGTTTGAATCTCAGCTTCACCACTTACTAGCTCTATGACCTGAGCCAGTGTGTTTAATTTCCCCAATTATGAGTAATATATTTATTTCCTTTTCAGTGGCCTGCATCAAACAATACCACAAATTGTTTAAAATATCCTAAATCTCCCCAAACTTGTAGGCAAGGAGGAAGCAAATTATTGGGTCACTGCTTATCTTCCCAAATTACAACTTAGGGAACATTGCCTCAGGAGCTGAGATGGGTGGCCCCTAGATGAAGAAAGTAGGAGAGGAGACGCAGGAAGGGAAATAGTAACTGTTATTTACTGAGTGCCAGTAACCACTTTTCCATGCGCTTGTTTGGACCTCACAGCGGCCCTGGTGATTTTATGATCAGAGAAACTTTGGTTCTGTCAGCGTAGCCAAGTGGTTAAGAGCAATAGTCGGGGTTGAAATCTGTGCCCTGCCTTGGCTCATCAGTAACATGGAGATAATGAATATCTACTTCATAGAGTGTTTGTGAGGATTAGATGAAATAAGTGTCTAAGGTGCCAAGCACAGTATCTGGTATGTAATCAGCATTCAATAAAGCAAACTGTTGTTTATCCTTTACTTCTTTTCAAAAAAAGATTTAGTCTTTTTTTTTTTAAACTTTTTATCAGGATTACGATAGTTTACAACCTTGTGAAATTTCAGTTGTACATTATTGTTTGTCAGTCATGTTGTAGTAAGTTCACCCTTTATGCCCACCCCCAACCCCTCCTTTCCCCTGGTAACCACTAATCTGTTCTCTTTGTCTACATGTTTAACTTCCACCTATGAGTGGAGTCATACAGAGATTGTCTTTCTCTATCTGGCTTATTTCACTTAACATAATACCCTCAGGGTCCATCCATGTTGTTGCGAATGGGACGATTTTATCCTTTTTTATGGCTGAGTAGTATTCCATTGTATATATATACCATATCTTCTTTATCCAATCGTCAGTTGATGGCCACTTAGGTTGCTTCCACATCTTGGCTATTGTAAATAATGCTGCAATGAACACAGGGGTGCATGGGACTTTTGGAATTGCTGATTTCAAGTTCTTTGGATAGAAACCTGGTAGTGGAATGGCTGGGTCATACAGTATTTGTATTTTTAATTTTTTTTGAGAAATCTCCATACTGTTTTCCATAGCAGCTGCACCAGTTTGCATTCTCACCAGCAGTGTATGAGGGTTCCTTTTTCTCCAAAACCTCTCCAACATTTGTCACTCTTTGTTTTGGTTATTTTTGCCATTCTAATGGGTGTAAGGTGATATCTTACTGTAGTTTTGATTTCCATTTCCCTGATGATTAGTGATGATGAGCATCTTTTCATGTGTCTGTTGGCCATCTGTATATCTTCTTTGGAGAATTGTCTGTTCATGTCCCCTGCCCATTTTTTGATCAGGTTGTTTGATTTTTTTGTTGTTGAGATGTGTGAGTTCTTTATATAGTATAGAGATTACCCATTTGTCTGATATATGACTTGCAAATATTTTTTCCCAGTTGGTGAGTTGTTTTTTGTTTCAATCCTGTTTTCCATTGCCTTGAAGAAGCTCTTTAGTCTGATGAAGTCCCATTTGTTTATTCTTTCTGTTGTTTCCCTTGTCTGAGAAGACATGGTGTCTGAAAAGATCCTTTTGATACTGATGTCAAAAAGTGTACTGCCTATATTTTCTTCTAGAAGCCTTATGGTTTCAGGTCTTATCTTTAGGTCTTTGATCCATTTTGAGTTTATTTTTGTGAATGGTGAAAAAGAATGGTCAATTTTCATTCTTTTACATGTGGCTGTTCAGTTTTCCCAGCACCGTTTGTTGAAGAGACTTTATTTTCTCCATTGTATGCTCTCAGCTCCTTTGTCGAAGATTAGCTGTCCATAGATGTGTGGTTTTATTTCTGGGCTTTCAATTCTGTTCCATTGATCTGTGCACCTGTTTTTGTACCAGTGCCGTGCTGTTTTGATTACTGTAGCTTTGTAGTATGCTTTGAAGGCAGGGATTGTGATGCCTCCGGCTTTGTTCTTTTTTCTCAGGATTGCTTTAGCGATTTGGGGTCTTTTGTTGCCCCATATGAATTTTAGGATTCTATGTTCAATTTCTGTAAAGAATGTCATTGGGATTCTGATTGGGATAGCGTTGAATCTGTAGATTGCTTTAGATAGTATGGACTTTTTAACTATGTTTAGTCTTCTAATCCACGTGCATGGAATGTCTTTCCATCTCTTTATGTTGTCATTAATTTCTTTCAGGAAAGTCTTGTAGTTTTCATTGTATAAGTCTTTCACTTCCTTGGTTAAATTTACCCCAGGGTATTTTATTCTTTTTGTTGTGATTGTGAATGGGATTGTGTGAGTTCTTTTTCTGTTAGTCCGTTGTTAGAGTATAGAAATGCTACTGATTTATGTATGTTGATTTTATACCCCGCAACTTTGCTGTAGCTGTTGATTATTTCTAATAGTTTTCCAGTGGATTCTTTGGGGTTTTCTATATATAAGATCATGTAATCTGCAAACAGCAGGAGTTTCACTTCTTCATTGCCTATTTGGATTCCTTTTCTTTCTTTTTCCTGCCTAATTACTCTGGCCAAAACCTCCAGTACTATGTTGAATAAGAGTGGTGAGAGTGGGCACCCTTGTCTTGTTCCTGTTCTCAGAGGGATGGCTTTCGGTTTTTGCCCATTGAGTATGATGTTGGCTGTGGGTTTGTCATATATGGCCTTTATTATGTTGAGGTACTTTCCTTCTATACCCATTTTATTGAGAGTTTTTATCTTAAATGGATGTTGGGTCTTGTTGAAAGCTTTCTCTGCATCTATTGAGATGATCATGTGGTTTTTGTTTCTCATTTTGTTAATGTAGTGTATCACGTTGATTGTCTTGTGGATGTTGAGCCATCCCTGTGTCCCTGGTATAAATCCCACTTGACCATGGTGTATGATATTTTTAATGTATTGCTGTATTTGGTTTGCCAGAATTTTGTTGAAGATTTTTGCATCTATGTTCATCAGTGATATTGGCCTGTAGTTTTCCTTGTTTGTGTTGTCCTTGTCTTGTTTTGGGATCAGAGTGATGTTGGCTTCATAGAATGTGTTAGGAAGTGCTCCATCTTCCTCAATTTTCTGGAATAGTTTGAGAAGGATGGGTATTAAATCTTCTTTGAATGTTTGGTAGAATTCTCCAGAGAAGCCATCTGGTCCTGGACTTCTTTTTTGGTGACGTTTTTGATTACTGTTTCGATTTCTTTACTTGTGATTGGTCTATTTACATTCTCTATTTCTTCCTCCTTCAGTTTTGGGAGGTTGTAAGAGTCTAAGAATTTATCCATTTCTTCTAGGTTGTCCAATTTGTTGGCATATAGTTTTTCATAGTATTCTCTTATAATCTTTTGTATTTCTGTTGTATCTGTTGTGATTTCTCCTCTTTCATTTCTAATTTTATTTATTTGAGTCTTCTCTCTTGTTTTCTTAGTGAGCCTGGCTAAGGGTTTGTCACCTTTGTTTATTTTCTCAGAGAACCAGCTCTTTGTTTCACTGATCCTTTCTACTGTCTTTTTTGTTTCCATTTCATTTATTTCTGCTCTAATTTGTGTTATTTCCCTCCTGACTTTGGGCTTTGTTTGTTCTTCTTTTTCTAATTCTGGTAGGTGTCGTTTGAGATTGCAATGAATTTCCCTCTTAGGACTGCTTTTGCTGCATCCCAAATGAGTTGGTATGGCATGTTTTCATTTTCATTTGTCTCCAGGTAATATTTGATTTCTTCTTTAATTTCTTCAGTGATCCATTGGTTGTTCAGTAGCATGTTGTTTAATCTCCACATTTTTGCCCCTTTCCCAGCTTTATTCTTGTATCAAACTTACAGTCTTTTTAAAGGAAACTTAATAACATTCAAAGTTGTGACTACAGATTTAGCAGATTTTCCAGCAACTGTTAACAGAACTTTGTCAAACCTATGAGTGCTTTCCTTTCAAACTGGTCATCTTGAAACCCTCTTACTTATACCAATGTTGCCTTCATTGAAAAAATGTGTTTGGACTTCTTATTACTAGTTTTTAGTTTTTTGCTAAAATTACAACTAGGATAGAGGTGAATACTTACATAATTAAATTTAGTTATTTACCTGTTTATTCAAACTTTTATTGACCACCTATTAATTGTCAGACATACTGCTAGGCACTAGGACTACAGCAGTGAACAAGTTAGACAGGATCATTTCCCTGCAGCATTTGTAATCTAGGGGGAAGAAAGCTTTCACCAGCACCTTGGATTGTGTGAAAAATGGGGCAGTACTAAATAACATTGTTAAAACTGCTGTAAGGAAAAATCCAAATTTTGGAATGTTTTGCATATATATTCAATGCTTTTATTTGCACAAGATCATATCCTTGCTATGTTACACAAAGGAAGACAGATGTCTCCTTTATGAATAAAATGAGATGTACCAAGGGAGACACTAATATGTATCCAGTTCAGTGATGTAACCAGCCCTTTAAATTCAACTTTGGAATAAAACAAGGAGCTCCTTTATTTCCTTTTTTGTGACTTTGGAGTCATTCATTCATGAACTTGAAATTGGAAGCACAGTTACATTAAAAAAAAAGTTGAAACTAAGTCATCTTTCACCAGCAGCCTGGTGATGATCGAAAGTGGTTGTACATTCAAGACTCTTTGTTAGGTTCTATTAGTTATCATGTCTAAAATGCGTGTTGATTTCTTCTTAAAACTTTCCAAAAATTTGTGTGTATTCAGTTTAACACCTTAATGTTAAATAATTGCAAAATACATACAGTTAAATAAAGAAAATTATAGAGTCCCAAAACTCAAAGGGGCTTTAAAGATAGTTTAGGATAGCCACCCTTGCAGTGCAAAAATGACCTCAGCCTGTGCCCAACACCTCTGGTGATAGAGAATATTTAACTATAGACCAGGGGTTATGGGCATACATATAGAAGTGGGAATTTGTCTGTTATAAGACAGGAATGGTAGTTACCTATGGGAAACTTTTGAACCCTATCTGTAAGTACAATTCCCCCCCCCCCCCCCCCCCAAATATCATTCTGGCCAGCTAAGACTTGTCTTCTGCAGTCCAGTTTCTGCCTATGGACCTCCAGTTTGCTGCCCTTCCAGTAAACTTTGGCATTGGCTAGGGAAACATCCCAAGATATTTTTAGTTTCTACATTTTTAATTAACTTTATAGCATACAATTTTAGCCATGTGTTCATTTAGCAAATATTTATTAAGTGTCTTTTGTGTGCCAGTCATTGTTCTAGGCAAAAGGGATGATAGCACTGAGCAAAAAGTCACTACCATCATAAAGATTTCAAGTTCAAGAATGAATGGCTCTAAAGTTGCAGTCAAACATGAAATAAAGGAAATGGATCACCTCTGAGGGAGATGATGACTCTGATTTGGGACATCTTGAACTTGGGAGGCAGTGGGCCATCCAAGAGCAGATATCCAGTAGGCAGCTGTCTCTGGGGTCGAGAGGAAGCCAGTTTTGGAGATTGTTGGTGTGTAAGGTGGGACTTGAAGCAATTGGAGCAGAGGAGATCAGCAAGGGAAACTGAGTGGTCTGAGAGCAAGAGAGAGTCTAGGATGGCATGAGCCTGCCTCCTTGTAAGTTCCAAATAAATATTTATGAATCCATTTATTTGATCAAGAGCTGTATTCCTTTTTAAGTAACTATGTAATAAGCGTTCCTTATTTGGTAATTGTAACATTATGAAGCATGTACAATTTTCTTGTCACTTTGGGGAAACTCTTTTCTATTACAAAGGTTTGAAAATTGGAGGATTTTGTGTAATAACTTTTCCCTTTTTTTTCTTTTTTAGAATTATGTAAGTAATGCACAGACGTATATGTACTTTTAACAGCCAAAAATTATGCAGATAAAGAGAGTAAAGTTTGTCTCTTTTACCTCTCTCCTCATCCTTTTCCCACCTAAGACTTTTTTCTATGACTTTCCATGCACTGTTTCTAAAAGAAGCTGTGTCCTGAAGAGAATCTAGGTTGGAGATTGGAGAATGTGATTCCTCATGTTTGTCTTTGACTTGCAGTGATTGTAGATAAGTTATATTAATGCTCAGTGGCTGCCTCCCCAGGAAATGTACTTGCCTTTGCCATTAGTGGTGGGTGACCTTGCTTTTATGGGAAGTCATTCAACTGCATAGTCAGAGAATGGCAGAAGCTCCATATTACGGACTTTGGGAAGCTCTGCTACAGTTGACAGATGCAGGTAGGGAGGAGATTTCATTTCCTGGGTATAGAATATCATTGGCTTGTGAATGCATGCATGTGTGTGCACACGTGTGCACACACACACAGATGGGACATCTAAAGAGTTGTGAAGTATCTTTGGTGATGCACTAAATTTTGAGTGTTATCACCTTAACCAGTCTCTAGCTGATCAAAATAATTATCTTTAAGGAATGTTAGTGAGAAATAGTCATAAGACACTGTACATTTTATTAGGTTCCTTATTTGCCCAGTTTTACTGCATGTAATAGACCTAGGATTCTAGAGTTGGTATTTGACCATCATTTAGAGGTAGACCTCATTAGAGGCATTGAGAACCTATTTATGTCTAATGGATCTCTGAGGCATTGCTTCCACAGTGTTAAATAGTCGTAAAAATATGTGCTTGAGGAAGATTGTTAGTTGGTAGGGAAGATGAGAAGAGAAATTATGTGATTGTCCTTCGTGTTTGCAGCATATCACAAGATCTAGAATTTAAATGAAAAATTAGTCCAGAGAAAAAGTACTGAAAGAGTATTTAGTATTTCTTGGACAACTTGCTGATCTCTGGTCTTCCCTGTCTTGGTAAAATGGTACCTTCATGGACTTGGTTGGTAAAGTCAGAAACCTGGGAGTCATCCTAAACAACTCTGTCCTTCATACCCATTCCACCAGAAGGCCTGCTGATCCTACCTCCAACACACAGAAAACCCATCTCCACTGCCAGCAGCTCAATGCAGGTCACTGTCATCACTGCCCAGGACTTCTGCAATAGCCATCTACCTTCTCTTTCGGCTTCTATTCTGGCCTCTCTCCCGTGCAGTCTACACTTTAGCCAGAGTGATCTTTTTGGAAATATAAATCAAACATGGATTTACTTCCTTCCTTAAAACTCTTAAATGGCTTCCCATTGCAGTTAGGATAGAATTTTAAAATCCCCGCTTTGGCCTATAAGACTGTGTGTGACATGGCCTTGGACTAAATAACATCATATTGAGCCCTCTCACCTCCATTCAGCACCATCAATCCAGTTCCTGGAGCAGGACATCTTTTTATTTGAACCTAGCTTTTCTCAGTAGGCATCAAAATTTAAATAGCATCTGTTTCCTCCACAAATAAGAAAAGACTTTAAATCTATGTCTGCTTCTCTTTTCCTACTCTTTTGGTTGCCAGATTTTTCTTTCAAAGTTTCTGATTAATTTTCTACATTATGCTTGTTTTCTTTGAAGAATTCTTATTAGCAGTTGCATTGCACTTCACATTCTATTTGATCAATAATTGTTGACATTTAACTATAGATTTTACTTATTTTTTGATCAACACTTCTTCTTTTATCCCAAATTGACATTGATTTCTTTTTTTTGGTGGGGGGCGAGTGAGGAAGATTGGCCTTAAGCCAACATCCATTGCCAGTCTTCTTGTTTTTGCTTGAGGAAGATTGTCCCTGAGCTAACATCTGTGCCAGTCTTCCTCTATTTTGATGTGGGACGCTGCCACAGCATGTCTTGATGAGCATCTGCAGGTCTGTGCCTGGGATCCAAACCTGCAACCTCAGGCCACTTAAGCAGGGCACATGAACCTAATCACTATGCCACCAGGCTGGCCCTGACTTTAATTTCTCAAATTCAGATTAAACTTTACTACAGTACAACTTTGAGTCTCTTCCCCTCTCTAAAATGCATGGGTGGTGAACTTCATGGAGCTCTTGCATACCCCAAAATATCTTCATTTTGCTTTCATACTTAAATGATAGTTTTAGGGGATATGGGATTTTAAGTTTAAAATTATTTTCCCTTCAAAACTTTGTAGAAATTGCTTCATTTGTTTTAGCATCTGGTGGTATAGATGAGAAGTCTGATGCAATCTAATTTTCCTTTTGTTATGGTTAGCATTCCCGCCATCCTCTCCCACCTTAGATTGCATGAGTCTCTTTATTTTTGCAATTTAAATATTTCACAAGTTGTATTTGGGTGTTTATCTTTTCAATATTGTTATATAAACCATTGGCAGACCCTTTCAACCTGTATTCAGGTCCTTCTTCAACTCAGAGAAATTTTATCCTGTTATTTTTTTTGTAATTTCTTTCCCTTCATCCTCTCCCTTTTTAAAAAATTACACATCTGTTGGATCATCTAGATTTATCTTCCTTTTCTTGCTCATGTTTCCTGTCTCTTGGTTTAGGAAAATTTATCAGTTCTATCTTCCAATCTTTCAGATCACTATTTGTATCTTTGGTCTTGCACCTTTTGCTGTTCAGACCTCTGTTGAGGGATTTAAAAACTAATTTTAGGGGCTGGCCTGGTGACGCAGTGGTTAAGTTCGCACTTTCTGCTTCGGTGGCCCGGGGTTTGCCAGTTCGGATCCTGGGTGCACACATGGCACTGCTTGGCAGGCCATGCTGTGGTAGGTGTCCCACATATAAAGTAGAGGTGGATGGGCACGGATGTTAGCTCAGGGCCAGTCTTCCTCAGCAAAAAGAGGAGGATTGGCAGCAGTTAGCTCAGGGCTAATCTTCTTCTTCAAAAAAAAAACAAAGAACAAAAAACCCCAACTAATTTTGTTTGTAGTTTTTTTTTTTCCTTTTAAAAATTGGCACCTGAGCTAGCATCCACTGCCAATCTTTTCTTCTTCCTCTCCCTTCCCCTCCCCCTCCTCCTCCTCTTCCTCCTCCTCCCCCCGCTCCTCTCCCCCCCAAAGCCCCCTGGTACATAGTTGTATATTCTACTTGTAGGTCCTTCTAGTTGTGCTATGTGAGATGCCACCTCAGCATGGCTTGATGAGTGGTGCCATGTCCATGCCCAGGATCCAAACCGGCAAAACCCTGGGCTGCCAAAGCGGAGTGCACGAACTTAACCATTCGACCACAGGGCCAGCCCCTTGTTTGCAGTTTTGTTTCTTTATTCCCCACTAGTAACTTTTAGTATTGCTTTCTCCCTCAACCCCCTTAGTATCTTCATAGATCTTTGAAATGGTATCTTCATAGATCTTTCAGAGAATACTAAAATTATTGTCTTTTTCCGTTGTTAACCCTTTTTCCTCTGGGCTTGGTTCCTGTGTTTAATTTGGTGTCACTTTTCAATCTATTGTTTTTCTTAGTGTGTTATTCTTAGTTGTTTTTCTGCCCATATTTATAAATGAGGATCCAGACCAGTGTTTTTCAATTGTAAGGGTGCATTAAATTATCTAGATACTATTTAAATACAAATACCTAATTCTCCATTCCCTCTATAAATGCTGATTCAGTTGGATTGCAGTAGGCCCCTAGCAGGCGGTTTTTTACAATTTATTTATTTATTTTTACTACAATCCAGTTTTATTTTTATTTATTTTTTATTGAAGTATAATTGACATGTAACATTAGGTTAGTTTCAGGTGTACAGCATAATTATTAGATATTTGTATATCTTGTGAAATGATCACCACAATAAGTCTAGTTAACATCCATCACTATACATAATTACAAAAGTTTTTTTCTTATGATGAGGACTTTTAAAATCTGTTCTCTTAGCAACTTTCAAATATGCAATACAGATGTGTTAACTATAGTCACCAAGCTGTATTACATCCCGTGACTTATTTATAACTGCAAGTTTGTACCTTTTGACCCCCTTCACCCATTTTACCTACCCCCCCATTCTCCCACCAACCACCAGTCTGTTCTCTGTTACCTATGAGCTTGTTTTTCGTTTTTTTGGTTTTTGTTGTTGTTTTTAATCCACATATAAGTGAGATCATACTGTATTTGTCTTTCTCTGTCTGACTTGTTTCACTTAGCATGCCTTCAAGATCCATCCATGTTGTTGCAAATGGCAAGATTTCATTCTTTTTTTTTATAGCTGAATAATATTCCATTGTATGTATGGACCACATTTTCTTTATCCATTCATCCATCAATGGACACTTAGGTTGTTTTCATATCTTGGCTGTTGTAAATAATGCTGCAGTGAACATAGGGGTGCATATATCTTTTCAAGTTAGCGTTTTGGTTTTCTTCAGGTAAATACCCAGAAGTGGAATTGCGGGATCATATGGTAGTTCTATTTTTAGTTTTTTTGAGGAACATCCATACTGTTTTCCATAGTGGCTATACCAATTTACATTCCCACCAATAGTGCCCAAGGGTTCCCTTTTTTCCACATCCTTGCCAACACTTGTTATTTCTTGTCTTTTTGATAATAGCCCTTCTAACAGGTGTGAGGTGATAGCTCACTGTGGTTTTGATTTGCATTTCCCTGATGACTAGTGATGTTGAGGGTCTTTTCATGTACCTGTTGGCCACCTGTATGTCACTTTGTAATTTTGAAAGCTCCTCAGATAATTCTGATGTACAGCCTGGGTTGAGAACCCTGGTTGTGTGATCACAGTGGTAACTGTAGTGGGTTCCCTCAGCACAAATGGACTCAGCACAGATTTACTCTTCTAGGAGTAATTGAGAGTACAGAAGCTCTGGTCCTCTTAAGTAGCCAGGATAGCCTGCCAGGGTTCTGGGTGGGTGTGTGCCTTGTCATTTGTGGTGCTGTTTCTTCATTCTCTAGTCCTAGCACTTAGGTGGGTGGTCCCCTACTGCTGATCCCCCACTTTATTATAGAGAGCTCTTCTCACAGCTTAGCCTTTCAGAGAACATTGGAGGATGCTGCTGTTCCACAGACCTTTAATTATTCTCCTGATGATCCCTGGCCCACTTCTACTTCCACATCCAGCTTCCACTGCCTCTGAATTTGGGTTTGTTTTCCCCCAGAGTTCTCTTGGGCATGCTCACATTTTTAGAAGTCTCTTCTTTTGCTTGGTTCAAGTTGAAGGTTCCTCTACGTGGTTAGCACTGCCATCATTCAGTTCTGATGGCTTTTTTGTTTGGCCAAGAATTCCTCACTGTTCTCCCGATGGCATCTTTCCTGGTTATCCTAAGCTGCTGTGGACTTAGTCTTACTTTTATGTTTTTATAATATATGTTCTCACTGTTATAATAAATAATTAATTAGTCTTTTATATTTGTCATTTTAAAGGAGGAGAGAAGTACATTCTAATGCTCTGTTATTTGTCATGAACCAGAAGTCTCCAAATACTCTTTGGTTACCTCTGAAAAGTGTCAGATATCCAAATAAATTCCTTGGATAGAAGAAGAATTATAGATGGTTTAATCAAATGAAAAACTACTTCATTAGTAAAGAATGCATTTAAAGTTGTAAGATACCATTTTGATATATTAAGTTAGCAACGTGTGTTGGGGGGCTGTTATGGTGAGAGGTGTCGGGGCAAGTTATGAGGGTTGGGGAGCATGTGCTTGTGAGAGACAGAGAAAGAGAATTTAGTGCTGGCAAAGGTGTAGAAGTACAGACATTCTTATATACTGCTTGTGGAATGCAAATTGATATAACTCTCAATGCAGTTTGGTAACATGGGCCTTAAAAATGTTCATACTCTTTGACCCAGGCATTCAAATCCTGGCATTCTATCCCAAGGAAATAATCACAGGTTAAGACAATAATTTATATACAGAGATGTTTATCTCTACATTTTAAAGTAAATAAAAACAAAAATGAAATGAGCATCTTCAAGTGTCTGACACTGAGCGATTTTTAGATTATGGTATATCTGTGTAGCTAAAATTCTACAAACAAAATGAAGCTAACAAAAATAAATGTTTAGAAAGACTTTACTAACATAGGAAAAATGCTTGTGTAGTTTTTAATATTGCTAAGTGAAAAAAAGATATACTCTAAAACATTTATCTGAAAGATCAATTTTATAAGAAAAATGTATGTGCAAAGAGAAGTAAAAATTAACAGTAGTAATTGCTTTAATGATTTGGATTATGTGAGTTTTCCCCCCATAATCTAAATACTCTTTTGTATTTTCTGCAGTAAGTATATTATAATAAGGAAAAAATCAACATTTTTTAAATTGCCAAGCTGTCTTGCAGAGCAATAAGAATGGCCAACAATCGTATGAAAATATTTAACCTCAGTAGTAATAAAAAATGCAAAGAATGCTCAATGACATGGAAAATGTTTGTTACATATATTTAAGTGAAACAAAAGTAACATTATGTACACTGTGATCCCAATTTGGTTAAAATCTTGTGTGTGTTTGTATTAAAATGTTGACAATGCTTATCTCTGGGTAGTGGCTATTTTTCAGATGACTTTTAAGTTTTTTCTTTATGCTTATGGTTTGGATTATGTGAGTTTTCTCCCAGTATAGACTTACCTACTCTTCTGTATTTTCCAGTTTTCCTGTGTTGTATGTGTATTGCTCTTATAATCAGGGGAAATTTTTTTCACACATTAAAAATATCAAGTTAGTCTTTCCGTCTTCTACACTATACTTTCTGCTCTGAAAATATGCTTAAAATATTTAACTTGGATGTTAGAGTAAGAGAAATTTGAGGGAATTCTTTACGTAATTCAGTCTTAAGAATTAAATGAATACATTGATGTAAATGTCTCTACGATAAAGAGATTTATCTTTGTTTTGTCTAAAGAAGTATATTTGAGTACTTCAGATATCTTGCCTCTTTCTCAAAATGTTAGCCACATAGGTGCAACATGATAGAAAACTATCTTTTTTGCCATTTTTAAAATAAAGACTTTTGAACTTTTTTATTTCTAAAAATTAAGATGTAATTTACATACAGCAAAATGTACAAATTTTAAATGTACAGTTCAATAAGTTTTGACAAATGTTTATACCCATGTAAATACCACCCTAATCAGTACTATTTAGAACATTTTTGTCACTCCAGAGTTCTTTCATTCTCCCTTCTTGTCAGTCTTCATCATCCAGTTATTCTTTATTCTGATTTTTACCACCATAGATTAATTTTGTTTTTTCTAGAACTCCATATAAACAGAATCATATAATATATTCTATGTCTAGCTTCTTTTGCTCAACGTGATTTTGATTCATCCGTGTTGTGTATATCAGAAACTTCTTTTTTTTAATTTGCTGAGTAGTATTCCATTGTATGCATACCACAATTTGTTTATCCATTCTCATGTTGACAGACATGTAGGATGTGTCCAGGTTTGGGCTATTTTAAAATCAGGGATGGTTAGTTTGTAGCTGTGTCATAAACTCCGACATGCCACCCTCCTCTTTTCCTGCCTCGCAGTGCTTGCAAATCAGGCATTTGCCCTGCAATTAAGGGCTTGTTTCCAGGAGCTTGTAACTAAGACCACCACAAAGAGAGCAGAGAGCAAAACTAAAGCAGGCTGGCCAAGAGCAGGGCTGACGCCTCGGGAGTTCAGCTCCTGGGCACGGAATGGCAGGCCTGCAAATTACTCAGAGCTCCTTTTACAGAAAGGAAAAAAAAGAAAAAGCTAAGTAGTGAGAGAACTCAGGGCACCCAGTTGGGAACCAAGAGAGCTACTAAACACTGGGACCAAATCACAGCAATTGTTTGAGGTTACTCAGGATGCTGAGTCTTGACTACACCAAGAGCAAGGCCGGGGTGCTTTCCCACACTACTGGCCCTGCAGCAAATCTGGGCTCCCTTCTGCTGGGGCTTCTGGGGAAAGGAGCACCAGGATGACTTGAAGCACTTGCTATGTGCTGCTCTTCCAATACAAGCTATGTGAAAAACCCATGGCCTCTTTGGGCGTATAATTTGATAACTAGGAAAAAACTCCCCCCAAACTCAAGTGGCGATCATACATTCAGGTATTCAGCATATTACCTAAGAACGGGAATTGTGAGTTCTGGGTTTGAGAGGCCCAGGGTGTCTCTCTTGGTGACAGAAAAGGGCACAGCACCCCCTTCCCCCATCTTGTTCCTTGTAGAGTTTATTTCCCTCTGTGTCACCACCAACCAGGGAGAATATGACCTTTATCCCATTTCCTTGGACCCTGCCCCTTTATCCCACCTCTCCTCTGAATCTTGACACAGAGTTCAGGTTAACAGAGTGCAAAAAGAGCTGAGGCAGTGTGGAGAGAGTACAGTTATTCAGTTAGCTTGTTGAAAACAGTCTTAGAGGACAGGAAATTATATGGGCTCTGAAGACAAGGCCCTCATCAGGCAGTGGCAGGACCAAAGGAGAAGGTGCCCTCTCCACCTGCCATGTTATAAGGGCTTTCCAGTTCTAGAAGAATTTATGGCAAAACTCATGCCATAAAAGTAAATCTGCTATGTATGGTATACTAACCAGCTTTGCCGATAACTGTGCTGAAAGAGTCCACTGACGCTTGGCAGTAGACTCAGTCAGCAAGTGGTCCACTCCATATACAGGCTAGGCCAACTTGTCCCCTCCCTGGACTCTTGTTTGTCTGCAACCTCCTTGTGTCAGGTTCTTACCTGCTTATCTTCTGGCCCCCATTTCTTGCCCAGGTCTATTTTTTTTCCTTGGCTCCTTTTTCCATTTCCCTTTTCAACTTAAACTTTCTGGTTAAAAAACCAAAACAAAACAAATAAACATCAGACCTTCTAACTTTGCGTTAGCTAACATTCCTTGCCAAGGCACTGACTCTGAGTACCTGCCAGAAGATATTTTTATTGCCTTTGGTTTCATTATAGATGACAAAATATGTGGAATTGGATTTCTTTTTCCCAGGATTTGGTTCCTACTTGTTTATTTCAACAACAGATGGTATTTTGTGATTGAAGTTATGTATAAGCAGTTTTATTCTTAAAAGTCTTTTTGATATTACTGGATCACCTGGACCATGAGTCCCACGTGACCCATGTGTTCAGAGGAGGTACAAACTGAAGCTTTGAAAAGTTGACACCAAACATGGGAACCGAAGCAATCACTGTCCCTGAGACTAATAATCTAAGATGACTTTACTTTTGGGGAATATACAATTTCCCTGAAATTACTAGTCTTAGAATAAGCCACAGTTATTTTTCCTGGGTTACTATGTTGTCTTCAGTTCTAACTTTGATGTGAGAGCAACGAACAGATTCTGTCCAGCCCAAGTTACATTTATAACTTCAAACAATTGTTCTCTTATAGACTTGAGCGAAAGTTTTTAGAGAAAAGAATTTTAAAGTCTTCTTCTCCCCCTCCCAATTAGAGTTGACATTTTAAGCTCTAACTGATCAAGCCTGGTGTGTTTGAGCACAATCTTTGGCAGAGTAGTTAATGTTTCATAATCGTTTTTTTTGGATGTGAACTATATGAAAGAGAGTTCACAATACCATTCTGTGGAGTCCATGAAACAGCTTACTCTTATCAGTGAACATATAAGGTTGATGTGTATCAATTCCTCTACTAGGAACTGAAGATGATGAAAATTAACTATAAATCAGGGAAATGCAAATCCTTGAGTTCTTGTCTTTTCTATAGACAAAAGCAAACAGTAAGATCCTGCATAATTGACACTTCTTCTCTGGGATATGAATCTTGGACTAGGCATGACAAGTGTAAACTGCGTATTTGTGGATTATTCCAGGGTGTTAGTAGATTACCAGAGAGATACAGAAAACTAAAGAAAGTCATTGCATTACCTTATCAAGGACATTTTAAGGTGACTTAAAATTACATCATAGAATGGAAAGCTATCCCATGTTCATGAATTGAAAGACTTGATATTATAAATATGGCAACACTACTCAAAGCAACCTACAGATTCAGTGCAATCTCTACCAAAATCCTGGCAGCCTTTTTTGCAGAAGTGGAAAAGTTGATCCTAAAACTCATATGGAATTGCAAGGGGCTCTGAATACTAAAAACAATCTTGAAAAAGAAAGATAAAGTTGGAGAACTCATGCTTCCCAATTTTAAAAAAAGCTACAATAATAAAACAGTTAGGTGCTGGCATAAGGATAGACATGCAGATAAATGGAATGGAATCGAGAGTCTAGAAGTAAACCCATACGTCTATAGTCAATTGATTTTTGACAAGGGTGCCAAGACCATTCAGTGGGGGAAAGGACAATCTCTTCAACAAATAATATCCACCTGCAAAAGAATGAAACTGAATCTCAACCTCAAACTGTCTACTAAAATTAACTCAAGATGGATCAAAGACCTAATTGTAAGAGTCAAAACTCTTAAAAGAAAACAGAAGGGTAAATTTTCATAACCTTGGATTTGGTAATAGATTCTTAGAAACAATACCAAAAGCACAAGCAACAAAAGAAAAAAACAGACACATGGGACTTCATCAAAATTTAAAACTTGTGCATCAAAGGATACTATTAAGAAAGTAGAAAGACAATCTACAGAATGGGAGAAAATCTTTGCAAATTTAAGAAGGGCCTAGTATCCTTAATATATTAAAAAACTCATAACTCAACAACAAAAAGACAAACAACCCAATTCAAATATGGGCAAAGACTTGACTGGACATTTCTCCAAAGAAGATATACTAATGGCCAACATAAAAATGAAAAGATGTTCCACATCATTAGTCATTAAGGAAATGCAAATCAAAACCACAATGAGATATCACTTCACAGCCACAAGGATGGTATATTTAAACACACACACACAAACAGGAAATAAGTGTTGATGAGGATGTGGAAAAATTGAAACCCTCGTGCTTTTCTGGTGAGAATGTAAAATGGTAACCACTGTGGAAAACAGCTTGGTGATTCCTTAAACAGTTAAATGTAGAATTACCGTATGACTCAGCAGTTCTACTTCTAGATATATACACAGAATAATTGAAGACAGAAGTGTTCAAACAAATACTTGTACACAAATGTTCATAGCAGCACTATAAACAGTAGCCAGATGGTGAAAACAATCCAAATGTCCATCAGTGGGTGAATTAATGAACAAAATGTGGTATATTCATACAATGGAATATTTTTCAGCCATAAAGAGGAATGAAGTACTGATACATGCTGCAATGTAGAAGAACCTCAAGATATCATGCAGACACAAAAGGTCACATATTGTGATTGCATTCATATGAAATATCCAGAATAGGTAAATCTATAGAGACATAAAGCATATTAGTGGTTGCCAGGGGCTGGTGCAGGGGGAATTATAGTGACTGCTTAATAAATACAAGGTTTCATTTTGGGGTGACTAAAATGTTTTGGAACTAGGTAGAGATGATGGTTGCACAACTTTGTGAATATACTAAATGCCACTGAATTGTACACTTTAAAATGGTTGATTTTATGTGAGTTTTACGTCAATTTAAAAAATTACATCATAGTTTTTGTGATCTCATAAATAACTGTGGCTTTGCTGTCATAGTTACCTTGTGACTGGTGGAACCCATGTGCTTTGTAGCATTAGTACATTGGGAAAGTTCTTTCCACTTGTAGGCAGGAAAACTCAAAGACGGATGATCCCAAGTACGTTTCTTCCTAAAATAACTATTAAGGAATATAGTTTTGCTTTTTCACTTTTATTTGTAGAAGCTGGTAAAACTTCTACCTTGAATGGGCCCTGTGTTGTTTGAGAATGTGATCTGGACAGATATTGGTTGATTTCTTCATTTAATCTGAAAAAGCATATTTAAAATAACTTCATATTATTTGGAGATGGAACAGCTTTTGGTTTTATGAAAATTAAGTGTAATTTTTAAAGAATCTAAGATATACTAATGGAATTGCAGTAAGATTTTTCTGATGGTTTGCTATGCTGCACTTTCAGAGATTTTTGTGATACTTTCTAAAACCATACAAGTGCTTTTTATTGTCGGTGGAATTGGTGTCAGGAATAAGAAAATTCTGTTTTCAGATCAATCAATCAGAGCTTGTACAAAAACTAAATTCCTTAGTTTCTTGTTTTTATCTTATACCTGTTTTGTTTTTGGAAGGAGGGACTTCAGGTTAGATTCTGTCAAAAGATCTGAGATTGAGAAGACTTTACTCAGAAAGGTAAAACTGCTTTGCCAATGATCATAAAGCTTTTCTTTATGAATAAAGTTGATGCTTCTGCCCCATAGTCCTGCTTCTGCCCGTGTGTTATATGTGGACTTGTTTCTCCAGCCGATGTATTTATGCTAGTTGTCTTGTACACTCCTACCTGGTTCCTCTTATGACCCAAAATATGCCATCCAGGCTGAGAGTTTGTAGACATGAAGCTAAGAGTTTGTGGTGGATTGAATGCACAGCTTTTGGCCTCTTTCACATCACGTCCCAATCGACTAGACTAGAGAGTACAAGAATAAATGCCTTGCTTGAGTAAGGGCTTTGTGACTTTCAAGTTAGAAGGGATCTGGTAAACAGAGAAAAATATCTGGAGTAAATGTAATAAACTGATGTAGTGCGTGAATGTGAGTATTTAGCTTAAAATAATTATTTCTTCTGACTCCATAAAATTAGGAAGATTTATATTTTTTGATGTTCACTGGATAATTTTTTTTTTAAGTAAGAAAAGGTCAGTTTTTAAGTTGTGGAGAATTAAAAGTTAAGTTTTTCAATAAATTATTAATTAGGAAAATTTTCCAACAAGAGCTAATTAAACTAGACATTAAGCTACTATACCATGACTGCAGTAAAAGAAAGTGAAATAGGTGGATGAGACTGCAGCTTACTGCAAGATTGTATTTGCCCAGGAAGCCATGCCTATAAACAACAGAATAGTGCATTTCCTTACATAATTTACTTAACCCTGTCTGTGCCTTAGTTTCCTCATCTGGGCAATTAGAATAGTAGAATCTACCTTAAGGGGTTGTTATAAAGATTGAATTAGTTAATGTAGTTAAAGCTCTTAGAACAGTGCTTGACACAGACTAAAAGCTTGATATGTGTACATTAAAGACATAAGAATGATGGTGAACGATAACTAGGAACTGCTTTGGTGATGGGTGCTTTATTGAGGGGCAAACTTGTTTACATTCGCAGATACTCATAGTCCTGACTCTCTCTAGTGTTTGTTGGAAACATAGTTACTGTCTCATTCATTCGCCCAGTGTTACTGTATGCCCATCATTGGCACTGGGTAGATTGGTATGACATAGGGATGAGGGTCAGAAACAAATGTGAAGAGAGCATAGTTCCTTGGCCTGGAACACACACTCTAGACCA
Source organism: Equus caballus (assembly GCF_041296265.1). NCBI lineage: Eukaryota > Metazoa > Chordata > Mammalia > Perissodactyla > Equidae > Equus > Equus caballus. The sequence goes on along the minus strand of NC_091705.1, from coordinate 32,060,157 downwards.
TGTTTTGTACCTCCAGAATCCATGCCAGGAAAACCCCAGGGCTTTGAATGGAAGAGCATGAGAAAACAGCACGTCCTTAATGGTGTGCATTCTTGAAGTTGTAAGGCTACACATCAGTTAATTTTATCATTTCTGCTCAACCATCTCAAACTTAGCTAGGAGAGAGAGATGGCGACTCATTGGTGGAAAGAGTGTTAAAATTACAGATTTTAGTGAATGATCTTATTCTGATATGCTATCAGAGACAATTGAGTTTGCCTTATTTCCATTTATATTTTTCAGTTTCCACTGGCATTTTTAATAATTTTAAATTGCTAGTTTGTATTTTAATGACCTCTTTTTACTCTCCTCACCCCTTAGGTTTTTTTGTTTGTATACAGTTCTGGTGAAAATGAATTAGGAAAGAAGATTGATGAGACTGGATAACTCAGCTTTCTAGAATATACTTTTTTTCTCATGAAGTGATGATATGCTGTTTCTTTTATAGGACTGAATTGCAACTGCAGAAGCAACAACAAGAGAACCTTTAAAGATGCGTAGGGGCTGCATAAAGTGAAGAGAGAAACCAATAAAGTAACAAAGAAGTATGTTTCCCAGGTAAATAGTATGCTTCTGGATTTTAACAAGTTTCTTGCCATGTCAATTACCGTAACTTAGTACTGCCTAAGTCTTTATAGCCATATGTAGTCTATATTGCTATTAAACGTTATTTTTTCCTCTCTCGGTTTTTATTGCTGAGCTCTTTGATCAAATGATTTTTTTGGATTAATCTAAAAATTTGTATTGTATTCTGTATTGTATTTAGGTGATTTCTTAAATCACTTGAGAGGAAGCTGTTATATCTTAGGTTGACTGTTGGGTTTATAAAAGAAGAGCTGTCTATTGTGTCTCTGTGATGTGCAGGTTTGGTTCAAGGTCAATTTTTAGTCTGAGTGCAAGCCATATTCTCAGGCTGCAAGATGTGTGGCACTGCCCTCTGAAATAGGAAAAATTTTTCAATGCTAAATTTAATACTAAAGACAAAGCAGACTGGAAATAATCAATGTAAATAGATGTAGCCTTCACTTGGGGAAATAGGTGTGCTCTAGTAAAATTTTTTTATTTTTTATTTATTTATTTTTTGAGTTGAGAACCCTACGTATTGTTATTCAGCTACTCATAAGCTTAGACTTTGTGGGTTTTTTGTTATTGTTTTAAAGTTTTTTAAATAAAGGAAATGTATCAATTGTCTTTCATTATAAAGTTAAGAATGTTTCTCCAGTGTGCTGAGTAGAAATTTTTGGAAAGAAAGTGGAGGAAGTGGAGATATAGTCATCGATGGTGTATAACACTGGAAGTTCTTTGCATAGCGTCCTGACTTGCACAACTTCGTGGCAGCATCACTCTTTCTCCACGAACCTGGGGCCACCCAGCCCGTGGGAATTTTTTCACAATTGTAGCTTCTGGAACTTCTGCCTTCTTGTGGATTGCAGCAAGACTACTGTTGGATATATGATATATTCCAGCCACTCGTTCTTTAACTTTGAGTAGTAAGGTTGAGTAAAAATTATGTAGTGGCTTTGTATATCAATCTTCTAAACTAAAAATGGCATAATGCAAGTTTACTTATGAGTAAACTTGTACGCATGTTTTCTAGTGCTCACCTTTGCACCGACTGCTTCAGTCACACTGATCTCCTTGCTGTTCTTCAGTCAATCCAGAAATGCTCCTGCCTCAAATCTTCTCCTCCCAGATAGCCACATGGCTCCTGCCCTCCTTCTCCTTCTTCAGATTTCTCCTGTGGGGGCAAAGTTAATGAAGGGCAAAGCTAAATTGGAATCACCAGGAATTTTCTGTTATGTTGGTCTCTGTACCTACTACCTGGTAATACTGAGCCATCTTGCCTATTCCAGCTTACCTCATTTCTCCCACTCCACTTCTCACCTATCAAGTATGATATTTTGTTTATTCTACACATCTTGATTTTTCTATTTGACCTTTAATATCTTTTAAAATTAATCTTTCACTTTTAAAGGCACATACCATTTGACTCAGCAATTGCATTTCTAGGAGTTTATCTCACATATAACCTCATAACGGTATGCAGGTAACCCTGTACCAACTCAGTCCCTATTAAATCCTCATGCTTGCTTCCTGTCGCAATAACACTTCGACAGGCACTACTTCTTGCTGCCATCATTCCTTTGTAGCCATGGGTCATGTCCCCCTCCAGTAACTTGGGTAGCTGCCTGCCTCTTTGCCTAAACTGCAATGGACTGGAGACATTTGCACAGTAGCTAACTGTGTCTGCTTCCATGTTTCTTCTTTTGAAATCCTGTTTGCTCACAGCAATCTCTCTTCCCATTTGCAAATATCATGAATGGTAATTTTTTTTTGCATTGCAGTTTTTAGATATTTAGATAACGAAACATGTAGTAGTGGTATCTTTACTTGGCTGCACATTAGAATCACCCCAGAAGCTTTATAAAATACTAATGCTTGGTCGCATCCCCAGAGATTTCTGAGGTAATTTGTCTGAGTTGAAGCATAGGCATCAGGATTTTAAAAAGCTGCCTAGGTGATTTTCATGTGAGGTCAAGTTTGAAGACGGGAAATACTTTTGATTTTTCTATAATGGTGATGACTCTGGTCACTTTAAACTCATCATAACCATTTAAATGATTCCTTTGGGTTTATAAGTATACAGTGGTGTTATATATGTAAACATTTTGCCTCTGCCTTTACTGTATTTGTATTCTGTTTGTTTTCATGTTACTTTATATTGGAAGGAAATTCTGATACTGTATTAACAGTGATGATAAAATGCTTCTTCATATTCTGCCTGCTTTTAATGACTGCATGGCTTATTTTTTCCTTGAGTTATAATATTGGCATTTGGTTTTAAATAGATACTCTAATAAGGGTGAGAAAATATACCTTTATTATGAGTGTTAGAATTTTTAAATTAAGAATAGGTGTTGGATTTTAACAAATGAATTTTTGGTATCTGTCGATATGACATATTAAAAATTTAATCTATTCCTAGATTCTATTTACTATCATTTTCTTTTAAATTTTTGAGCATGAATTCTAAGTAAGCTTTGTATAGTTTCCTCTCTCTTAATTTTCTTTAGCCAGTTTTAGGACCAGGTTAATAGAATAACCTAGATAACCTATATCTTGATCTGTTTTAGGCATGGTTTCTATAATGTGAATTGTTTGTTTCTGGAGAGTTTGAAAGGATTTACTATAAACCGTCAGAGACTAGTTGCTTTGTAGGGTTATAGTTATTTGATTTTTTTTTTTAAGATGTTGGTCTAGTTAGGTATTTTATTTTTGCCAGTGTTAGAATTTTACATTTTTAATAGAAATCCATCTATTTAGTTTTATCCAAATTTATTAACATAAATATAGTGTTTCCCTATAATTTTATTGCCTCTTTTTATGTGCTATTTTTCCAATTTCATACATTTCCCTTTTTTCCTTTGCACTAAATTTACTAGTAGTATCACTTTTAGTCTTTTCAAAGAAACTTTTAGTTGAAATATAAAACTTTAAAAATACATAAGGAGGTAGTGAAAAGTCATTTTCCTCCTCACTCCTGTTCCCCAGGCAATTAGTTCCCCTCTCATAGGCAGCACTTCCTGCCATTTTCTAATGGATCCTTCCAAAGTATTTTGGTTTTTGCTTTCAAAATATCTAATTCCTTTCTTTTTAAATCTAGGTGTTTTTGGTTGTTTATTGCATGTTTAGTTTTTTGGCAATACTTAAAGCCATGCTTCTCCTCTATTCTTTTTGTCATAGCTTGTACATTTCTGGTGTAGTGATTTTGTTACATGTTCTAACTTCATTATTGCTATTTCAGAGCTTGTCTCTTGCATGCAGAATATTGTTGGATTTTGTCTTCTGTTCAACCAATCTTGAAGATTCTATAACTGATGTGTGAATTTATCCCCTTTAATTTATGGTTACTATTGCATTTGTTATGTTTTCTATATGTAATTTGTCTCTTAATTTTTATATTTCTTAGTTGTCTTTCTTCTGTTTTACCTTCTGTCTTATGGAATGTTCTTTCCCTTCCTTGATCTTGTAAACACATTTTAAAGGTGAACAATCTTTTGAATTCTCTTAGTGCTAAAAATAACATTTGTTTCTGTATTTATTTACTATCATCAAAACAAAAGCAAGAACTTTCCTTTCCTTCCATATAAGGAAACTCAGTTTCTCCCAGTTTTGGCATCCCCTCTTCCTATTCTTTATCTACACCCTTTATTTTTTCTTTTCAGATTTTGCATTTTTCTTTGAGGTGTACTAATTCTTCTGGGCTTCAGCCTAGTACTCATAAGGATTTTATTATTCTTGATTCAGTTAGTTAACCACCAAGGCCTCACTCTGAGTTGGATGGATGCTGAGCTAGGTGCAGGAGATACAAAGATGAGGCAGATGTCCAGCAGGTTAAGAAGCATCTAAGCCCTGGTTTTCTCAATAAGAAAACTGATAGTGATCCCAGTATGCTCAGTTCCCAAAGAGTACCTAAGGAAGCTCGCACTGGAGTCAGGAGGAGCTGAGGAAATGCAGACAGCAGCCGTTGACCTCAGCTCTTGGAGACAACTTGTTGGTAGAGGAGTGAAGAGGACACTTGGTCTGGGGGTGGCATCATTTTGTTTGTTTACAGATGACAGCTTAAAATAGTATGATTTGTTCCTCTCTCTCTCTCTCTCTTTTTTTTTTTTGTGTGGTCTAATATCTTAGATTGTCTTGTTTCTGGGCTTCTGTTACTAAAAAAAATCAAAAGTAACTCTTTTGGATTCCCTTTCACATAATCTGCTTGTTTAAGTTGTTTACTTGGAGTTCTTTTTTTCTCTTTACCTTCTACATGTTGTTTTGAGATGTTTCCAGCCTTTGTCTTAGTGACCCTCTTTGATTGCTAGTTATGTGAGAGACCCTGTGAGCTCCTTCTTGTTTCTTTTCTCAGGTCTTTCCATTCTGGAAGTGGTTTCCTTCTGTCATTTTGAATCTTTTGTTCAATTCAGCTTCCTCCAGAACTCTGATTCATAGACCCTCTCTCTCTTCCAGATGATAATTTGTTCTTGCATTCTTTGAGAACAGGAGAGTGTAGTGCTAAGCATGTGTGCTCTGGAACTAAGCTGCCTGGGTTCAAATCCTGGCTCCACCAGCTACTAGCTGAGTGACCTTGGACAAGTTACTTAGCTGCTTTGCGCCTCAGTTTCCTCATCTGTAAACTGGAGGCAGTAATAATATCTACTACCAAGGGTTGTAGAAGGTTAAATGAACTACTGCATGTGAAATGCTTAGAACGAACAGGGTCCAGTGTGTGTTGTGTGCTCCATTGTTGTTAGCTGCTCTTGTTGTTGTTGTTGTTATTGTTCTGGGGGAAAACAGTAGGGGAGAGAACCTTTTCCTGATTGTCATTTGGACTACACAAATAAGTGATAAATTTACAGACTGTTGAAACTTTACTTGATAAACTAGAAATAGGCAAATCCTGGGAACCAGGTAGCATTCCCTCAAGTTTTTAAGGAGTTCAGCAACGAACAATTTTTCTTCCCCCGAGGAAGATTCACCCTAAGCTAACATTTGTTGCCAGTCTTCATCTTGTTTTGCTTGAGGAAGATTAGCCCTGAGCTAACACCTGTGCTGATCTTCCTCTACTTTGTATGTGGGTTGCTGCCACAGCATGGCTGATGAGTGGTGTAGGTCCGCGCCTGGGATCTGAACCTATGAACTAGGGCTGCTGAAGCAGAGTGCACCGAACTTAACCACTAGGCCACAGGGCTGGCCCCAGTAGCGAACCATTTTAACCTTGGTCCAGATGTGGCATCTGGAGTTGTAAATGTCCACTGTGTGACCTCATCCTCCCCATGGCAGTGTTCAACTGATTTCCCTTAAACTATTTGGGTAGACTATTTCCTGCGTATAAACTGGCTTAAGAATAGGAAGGAAAGCTTTAGGGTTAAGTCCTCTTTTCTGAGTGGGTAAATGATATTGATGACCTTCCACAACGTTGCCTCTAGGCTCATTTCCTGAAATAATGAATTTTCTAGACCATTCTCAAAATTACAGTAGTGAGAAGCTATGCTGATGAGAGATTTTTCTGAAAATTTTATGAGGCCAAGTGGGCAGAAAATTAGTCAATGCAAGATACTAAAGGAAAAAAAATTCCAAACCAGACTTATGCAGAGTCATGGGTCCAAAGATATCGTTTAGTACCCTGGAGTTCTCTGAAGATATTGCTGCAGTGTTTGCTGCTGAGGCCAAAATGGCCTGAAAATTGGTGGACATCCATGTGGAGATGACTAGACCCAAGCAGTCTTCTGGAGGCATATGTCGATGAAAATCCGTCCTTGGTCATTAGGAAGCAGCCAAGTTAAAGCCCTAGGAACAGAAAAATCATAAAAGCTAGAGGTTTATGTCATGTTCAAATGAAGAATGTTGCAAAGGGGCAGCAGATTGGGAGCCTTTGTGGAGTCTAGGAGGATTTGGAAGGTAGGACTCTCTGAGTACATCTCGCTCTGTCCACAGGAGGGGAGATGCCACACTGCCCTGGGACAGACATTCTGGTTGCTGCAAAGCTGGCCTTGCTACATATGCAGGTTGAAAACCTTCTTAGAAGCTCTAATTTGTTCCTCAGGAAGCAACCTGATGAGGGATTCTTCTTCCCAGATGCTCTGATATTAGGAGAGGACAGCTCTGGATAAATTACAGGGAAAGTGAGGCTCCTAGAAAGCTATACCCCCTCTAATATAGGAGTGGGGTGGGTGGAGGGGGAATCCAGTGTGTCTCCATTGAGTTTGGTTGGTATTAAACCATTTCTATCCCATTCAGTTAAGAATTTAATAATCTCAGTGAACTGAAAAAGCACCATATTTCTGAACTTAGAAAGCTGGGGACTAGGTTATTTATTCAGTCAGCAGATATTTTGTGAGCATGCTTTACGTGCCAGGCACTGTATTAGGCTCTGAGAACACAACAGTGAGCAAGATGCTCATGGTCCCTGCCCTCACGGAGCTCACAGACCAGGAGATTGTTCCTCTGAGCCTGAACCAGTCAGCCCACCTGCCTCACTTAAAGGTGCCTCTGCTAAAAAGATTTGGTTTACGTCAACATAAGCAACAGTGCTGAAAAGAAAAGGTGTTTTCATGTGTACTTCATATGTTTTGATTTACATAATTTTGAAGCAGTGTTTGGTGCCCTTAATCATAAAACTTGCCCCTCCCATGGCCACTCCCCTCAGGCTCTGATGTTGAAGACAGTTTGGTAAGGCTTAGTGGTTTTGTTCAGTGCCTGTGGCAATCAGAAATGTGTGTACCAAGGCAGAGCAAGCTCTGAGAGGCACAGCTTGGCCAGCTGGCAGCATCCAGAGGGAACCAACTCTTCTCTGCTGCTGTGTGGGCATTTCTCCCTGAATTTAATCTCCTGGGTCAGATTCCAAGTTGACCCTCAAAGCAATGAGCCAGCTAGAGTGGTGCTAACCAACTCGATTCCACAACACTGTTAATAAGCTCTTCCCTGGCCCTCCCTTCAGAGACTCTGGGCCTTCTTACTGAGTAAAAATATGTCCTCATGCCTCGAGTTGGTAAAATGTTTATGGTTTTATGAATTTTTGGTTATTCAATATAAAGAGTACAGTGGATAAATGATGAGCAGTGTTTGTCATTTATCAGATCAAAAAATCAAGAAAACATTATTGGTTGACAATTAATTTGGAAGACTCACCTCTGCTAACCTAGTTGATTATATGAATGGATGACCATTTTTTCAAAGTACTTTTGCAAAACTAAGTCTACATTCATCAGCAGAACTGTCCACCATCTGATCCTGATTCTTTTCCAGTCATGCATCTTCCAACCTGCCCTTTCCTCCCTTTTATTAAGCCCTAGTAGGCTGTCTGTACCATGTACTTTCACATTATGGAGCTTTTTCTTCCCCCTCTCTGCCTTCAAGTCCCAGATCATCAAATGCTACCCCCTTGAAGCCTTCTTTGGTCTTCTTCAGTCATTATTCAGTCTGTTTTTCCAGCATCTCAAGTCCATTGTAGCGCATCTCCTGTGGCACACATCACACACCACTTTGTGATGCTTCTGTTGACATTGCTTTCCCTTCCCCTGGATTATCAACTCCTTGAGGTGTCAGGGTCTTACACATTCATCTTCATGCCCTCTGAGTGTCCAGCGCAGTGAATTTTACTAACATTGATTGAATGCTTACACTGTTTCAGCGCTGCAAAGTGGTGGGGTTGGGATTTGAACCCAAGCCATCAGTGAGGACTCAGGCCTTCTAACCACTACTTGATACTGGAATAATACGTTATAATGCCCACGTTCTTTACTGTGTGTTATACTGGCATAATGGCAGCTAGCATTTACTGAATACCAGCTATGGGTCAGGAACTGAGCTGAGTGTTATAAGTTTATTCTTAATTCTCTTATCTTAATTCTCTCATCTTATTCTCTTATTCTCTCATCTTAATTCTCACAAAAATCCCATGAGGCACACGGAGTTGTTATTCCATAGTTGGGAAACTGAGTTTCAGAGGGCTTCAGGTTAAGCAACTTGTACTAGGCAGTCCTACAGTGTATGCCTAATAAGCGTTTATAGGTAAATGAACAAATGGATGAATAATGATGAGGAGAGAGTTCAGGAAGCGAACTAACATGTGTTGAGTGCCTTCCATTTTTGTCCATAGGAAATTTTTTCCCAATATTTTATTATGAAAAATTTCAAACATACTGCCAAGTTGAAAGAATTTTACAGTGAGCAGCCATACACCCACCACCAGGTTTTGACTATTAACGTTTTACTCTCTGTGCTTCCTATCCCTCTATCCAGCCATCTGTCCATTGTAATTTCTTCTTTTTTTTGTTGCTGAGGAATATTCACCCTGAGCTAACATCTGTGCCAGTCTTCCTCTATTTTGTATGTGGGTCACGGCTACAGCATTGCTGCCGATGAGTGGTGTAGGTCCATGCCCAGGATCCGAACCTGTGAACCTGGGCTGCTGAAGTGGAGTGCAGCGATTAACCACTAGGCCATGGTGCTGGCCTCTTGCCCGTTGTATTTTTTGTTTTTAAAGATTTAATTTTTAAATTTTTTTTAGTTTTCCTTCTTTTCCCCAAAATCCCCCAGTACGTAGTTCTGTATTTTAGTTGTGAGTCATAGTTGTAACATGTGGGATGATGCCTCAGAATGGCCTGATGAGCTGTGCCAGGTCCGTGCCCAGCATCTGAATTGGCAAAACCCTGGGCGGAGCATGGGAACTCAACCACTTGGCCACGGGGCTGGCCCCTGTCCGTTGTATTTTTTATGCATTCTCCCTCAGTGCGTCAGCATGCATATCACTAAGGAGAGGTCATTTTTTGTTTGCAGATTTTTTTTCTTTTGAGGTAAGATTTGTACATTTCATTGTGGTTAAATTTTAACTGTACATTTGCTGAGTTTTGAAAAATGCATACACCTGTGTAACCCAAACTCCTACCAAGATATCATTACCCAGAAAGTTGCTTCATGTCCCTTCCCAGTCAGTGCCCACTCTTACTTCTCAGAAGAATGTCTGCTGTTTTCATGTTGTATATTTATACAGTTATGCACTGCATAATGATGTTGTGGTCAATGATGGACCGCATATATGACAGTGGTCCCATAAGATTAGTACCACATAGCCTAGGTGTTTCACATCTAGGTTTGTGTAAATACACTCTATAATGTTCGCACAACGATGAAGTCACGTAATGACACATTTCTCAGAACATGCCCCTGTGTTAAGCGATGCATAACTGTAAGCTCTTTTTGTTCCAAAAGAATATAAGATGACTCATTCAGGTTCATAAAATACAGCAAGGAAACATAAATGAGAAGTAGGTGGAAAAAAGAAACTAAGATAGGAGTATTAAATGGAGCCAGGAGAGCAACTATGATATGACAAGCACTTTTATAAGTGATATATTACTTAATCCTTATAAGAGTTATGCATAATTATTTCCATTTTATAGGTGGAGAGGCTACAAAGTTGTGCAGCTAATGAGTAATAGGGACACTCTTTGACTCTAAAGTTCATGCTGTTTTCACTCTAGCCCAAAAAAGCAAGACAACAGGCAAAGTAAAAGCTTATTTTAAAAGTTAATATAGTCTCAAATAATCTGTGCTCAGATATTTGTAAGATTGTGTTACCTCGTCATGTGTTGGCAGTTTAACTATGGGAGATGGCAAAAGTGGGAGCACTAAAATAGTTCTACAGTGTTTGCAAAGCGCCTTAAATTCAAGGTTGGCTTTGACTTATCGCATATGGCCCTAGAGGTGGGATTCCGTGTCGTCAGTAAGAGAAAAAGGCAACTTTTCCAGAATTGGTGATATAAGTGGGAAGTCTTGAAATGATCCCAAAGACTGTTAAATAGGGCCATAGCAACATCAACAATGAAGTATCTTATACATGAAAGAATCTTGGTCAGAGCTTTCAACTATGATTTTAATAGGGTTCATTTGTTAGTTGCGTTAAGAATGAGTAAAGATATCATTTGGTAAAAGAATTATAAATCTCTAATAGGGGACCTTAGAAATCATTATATGTGCTACCTTCTACATTCTATGCTGAATCTCCCTATAATAATAGATCGGATATACAAACAAAGGGTAAGGATGGATTGAAGATTATTTTGAGGTTTACTACTTGAAATGCCATAGAAAGGATTGGGCCTGTTATAGTAGGAAAGTTGTCACAGGGCTCCTGGATAAAGTTAGGGAGAGACTTTGAAAAAAGAAAGGAAGATGGGAGTGTTAAATTGATACTGACTTGGCAGTATAAAACAGAAGAATTCCTTCTTCTGTACTATGGCCCCCCAGCATGCTGAGGTGATACTTGTGTTAGGTTCTGTTGGGCTGTGAGAACTGAGACATACTCATGTGGCCTTGGGTGATAGAGTGAGGAAACATGGTGACCAGCTCAGTGGTCAGACCTGTGGAGACAGAGCAGTGACTCTGAAGACTACTGGAAGCGAGGCGGATGTGCAACAGTCCTGCTCTGCTGGCCACACTATCTCCCACCCCCACCTGTCTGCTCTCTCCCCACTCCCTGCCTCCCAGCTCTTGGATCCCATGCCCAAAGCTTGCAAAGAGAACATTTTCTGGGTCTTCTAGGCCTTCTGCCCTGTGTCTCTGTCTTCTGGGGAGCAGGGAAGGGGTGGGCAGCCAACTCACCAGTAAAAAGGTCCACGTTAATGGTAGTTACCAATGATAAATATTAGTTTCTCCTCCCCAAGCAGCAACACAGTTATCTTTAATAGACTGCTTTAATTGAAGAGAATTTTTTAAAAATAACCTTGTTTTCTGATTATAAAAGCCATTCATTCTTATGGTAGATAATCTGAAAAATACAGGAAAGCATAATGAAGATAATAGAGATTCCTGTTAGAGATATCTTGGTAACTTTCTTTTTAGGCATTTATTTAGAAGTTGTTTACATATAGTGTGAAGCCATGCTATATATACATTTTGTATCTTGCTTTGAAAATATTTAATATTTACCTGCTTATGTCTTATAAAATGTAATGTTCTAAACATTTTTCTGTATCATTAAAAACTGCTCAGAAGCATAATTTTAAGTAGCTATTGACAGTCTATCTATCTTACGGACAGTGCTCTATTTTCAGCCTACCTATTTCATTGAATTTGAAGAGAGTTTCTCGTGCACAGCATATAGTTTGGTTGTATTTTTAGCCACTCTACCAATCTCTACTTATTAATTGGTATATTTACCAATATAAATGTAAATGGGAGACTATTTACATTTAAAGCAGTTATTGATGTGTTAGGGTTTTAATCTGCCATTTTGTTGTTTGTTTTGTTTCCTGTTTCTCATTCATCTGTTTCTCTTTTCTTGCTTTCCTTTGGGTTACTTGAACATTTTTTAGGATATTATCTTGACTTATTTGTAGTGTTTTTGAGTGTATCTCTTTGTATCATTTTCTTAGTGATTGCTCTGGGTATTACAATGTACATATTTGACTTATAACAGTCTACTGGTATCAACATTTTACCACTTTGAGTGAAATGTGGAAACCTTACTTCCATCTAGATCCCTTTACCTCCCCTCCCTTGTTTTAAATATAATCACCTTGAGTATCAGCTGGTGCTATAATTTTTGTTTGTCATTAAATATACAATTATATTTTATATATTAAGTATAATATATAATGTAAATATAGTATATAAAATATATTTAATATATAAAATATAATTATACATATTTAACATATAAATATATAAAATATAAATAACTTGTATATTTTATAACATTTTACATAAAATTTTTATATTTTGTAATATACAAAATATATAAAACTTATGAGGAGAAGGATAGTCTGTTGCGTGTACTCATATTCTTTTTCTGTTGTTCTTTATTTCTTCCTGATGCTCCAAAATTTATTCTTTTATCATTTCCTTTCTATTTGAAGAATCTTCCTTTAGCCATTCTTTAAGGGTAGGTCTTCTAGCAACACATTCTTTTAGTTTTCCTTAGTCTGAGAATGTCTTTTTCCCTTCAGTCTTGAAGAATAGCTTCTCCAGCTATCGAATTCATGCTTGACAGTTCTTTTCTTTCAGCATTGAAAATGTTGTGATACTTCCTTCTGGCCTCCATGGTTTCAAATGAGAAATCTGTTGTCATTTGAGTTGGTGTTCCATTATAGGCACTGTGTTGGTTTTCTCTGCTTTCAAGACTTTTTCTTTATCTTTAATTATCATGTGTCTTGGCATGGATTTCTTTGGGTTTATCCTATTTAAAATTTGCCCAGCTTCTTGAATCTATAGGTTTATGTCTTACACCAAATTTGGGAAATTTTCAGTCATTATCTTTTTGAATAGTCTTTCAGCTCTCTTTCTGCTCTCCTTTTGGGACTCTGATGATATGAACTTTGGATCTTTTGTTATTGTCTCACAAGTGCCTGAGGCTCTGTTCATTTGTGTTCAGCCCATCTTCTCTCTTTTGTTCATATTGGCTGAGTTCTATCACTCTATCCTTAAGTTCGTTGATTCTGTCCTCTGTCATCTTCACTCTATTATTAAGCCCATCTAGCAAGTTTTTATTTCTGTTATTGAATTTTTCAGTTCTATAATTTTCATTTGGTTCTTTTTTATAATTTCTGTTTCTTTGTTGATATTTTCTATTTTTCATCTGTTTCAAGAGAATTTATAAATGCTTGTGGAAGCACATTTATGATGTCTATTTTAAAGTCTTTTGTAAGCTAATTTCAGCATCAGATAATCTTGCTGTTGGTATCAGTTGATTAGCTTTTCTCATTCAAGTTGTGATTTTCCTGATTCTTGGTCTGATGGATGATTTTCAATTCTATTCTGGACATTTTGTTTATTATGTTAGGAGATCCTGGGTCCTACTTAAATCTTTTATTTTATCAGGCAGTCGCCCTATTTAGGTTTAGCACACAGGTTGGGATCTACTTGTGTGGGCTGTGGTTCCGATGACAATTTACTTTTCAGAGCCTTTGCTGTTATTATTTTGGTTTGGTGATTATCTGGTGCAGCTAAGCTTCCTACTGGTCCCTGATGTTGCTGTCTGATGCGGGGAAGGAGTTTCCCCAGGCTATGCTGCCTGGTGCCTCTAGGTGAGAAAAGGGAGTCTCCATCCTGTTGGGATGAAGTGTACTTTCTGAGGACCCTGCAGAGGGGGAGTGCTTCCCCAAACTGTTTTATTGTCAGTGGGCCCCTGAACTATCCTCCTTGTTGGTGCTGCTCACTGGCCTGGTATTGCCAGTGCAACTCTCATTCTATCATGGGGAAGGATGAGCCTATGTGGGCTGCCTTTTGTTACTAGGCTGGGGCTTGGGAAACATTGGGCCTGGGCCACCTTCTTTTGTTAGACTGGTGGGGGTGGGTGATCATAAGATACCCTGCATCTATGTCATTCCTCCAGTTCTGGAGTCCCTAACCGGTTCGCTTTCCTTTTTCCACCTTTCAGACTTTTCCTTTGGTTGCCTCATGTATTATTTCCAGGGTTTATAGTTGTACTTAGCAAGGAGGTTGCGGGAGAAATGGTTTATGCCATCTTGTCTGGAACATGACAGAGTTGTATTTAACTATTCATCTTTTGGATGATTAGGCTCTTTTAAATGGTCAGTACTGTAGACATCATGACAGGGGGCCTTCCAACAGCCTTGAAATCTGAAAGCCTTCCTTATTCCACAGACCCATGGGCCTGGGCCTGGTTGCCTGCCCAGTATAGGATGTTACTCATCTGTCTTCCACTTGCTTGGCTGGTGATGTCAGTTCTTTGTGTCTGCTTTAAAGGCAGGCATTTGTTGTTGTTCTTATGCTTTTTGAATAGTGTAGTAGTTTGTAACACTTCTAGCATGAGCAAATCAGATAAACTATCACCTTTGTAGAGCCCTTTCTTATCCTTTCTTTTTGGTCAATTTTGTCTCTCTTTTGGCAAGAATTTTATATTGAATTCAGCCATGCAAATTATATTTAATTGTGATTTCACTATGAGATATTTAATTTTTCATGTGAACATTTCTATTTCAGGGTTGCAAAACAATGACCGTGTTTTTTCATACATTAGTGTGAAAAAGATTTTGACATTTTCCACTTGCGAATGAGGAATTTGAGGTCATCTCAGTTCTTCCACTGTAAATGTGCCTTTAAAAAATATCAGAGTGGGAAATCCTTGATATTGGAAGCCATGGGTCTCTTTGTATAGTTTACAATAATAGTTTTGCACAAATAATTTCAGGTTAAAATTGCATACTATTTATTCCCACCCATTTCCTTTATTGGCTGTGACACACAGGAATTACGCCCATTGCTTGCCTGACCTTTCTGACCTTTTGTTACTTGGCTATAAATTGACTTGGGTCTTTTGCAAAAACACTGTCAGGGGGGAAAAATCTTTTTGTTAGAACCCAGCCAATTCCTGCTTCACTGCAGAACAGTTTGTTCTCCTGAAGAAATGAGCCAGTTCAGTGAACAGAAAAACATAGCTATAAACTGGCATCGCCAAAAACTGCAAAAGCGATTGCCCACAATCATTCCACGGAGCAGGGAACTTTGTAAAAGAATGAGACTTTGGGGAGAAAAATACAGTTTTGAGTTCTACGGGCTTTAGGTAAATATAATTGACTCATTAGAGTTGCAACCACATAAAAAGGGTTTCTTTTCCTGAGCTCTAGCAGTCACCAACATTTTAACGTCTTAAATGGGAATGTTGTAGAATTTTCCCTCTGCCTACTCTCACAGTTGCAGACTGCTATGGTGGCATGTATTTCCTGCATTTCAGTTGATCTTCCCACTAGGTTAGAAGCTTCTCCTATTCAACAGTACAAACATTTCTTGAGTTACTGCTCTGTGCAAGATTGAGTCCTGGGTCCTTCCCCCAAAGAAGACATATATAGTGCTCTAGTGAATTACAAGAAAACATGAAAAATAATTACACCATGGCAGGTGCAGTAATAGAAAACTGTAGAAAATAGAGAGTCAGTACTTGACAGATCGTCACAGAAGTCAGGGGATTTGAGTGAAGTTTGAAGACTGTCTAGGAGTTTGTCAAATAGATGAGAGGATAAGGGTATTTTGGGCAAAGAGGAGTGTATTTAAGGTTGAAGAGTGATGAGACAGCATGGAGGTTCCAGGTACTATAAGTAGAATTGCTTGAGTATAAAGTAGGAGGAGGGAAAGGAGTGGTGGACAGTGAAACTACAGAGGCACAGGGACCAGATAACATGTGTCTCAAATGCCACCTGAAGCAGTTTGGAATTTATACTGTAGGCCATGGGGGTTGTGTAAGGGCTGAAAGCAGGGGGATGGCCTGGGAAGAGTTGGAGTGGGAAGACAGGTTTGCAAGGAACCGTGAACTCAGAAAAAGCAGGTTGGACCAGACTAAGAAAGGACCACGACACCAGGATAGAGTGAGTGGACTTTATCCTGTAGAGAATCACTGAAGACACAATCTATGTGTTTTGGAAAGTCAAATATGGTTGTGATGCAGAGGGCCGTAGAGGGTGGGGGGGGAGTGTGTGTGTGTATGTAGGCAGTGTAGGTCGCTGAAGTCCCTGCAGCAGTCAGCATGTGAGAGGAGAGGGACAGTGCTCAGAAACCTTGCACAGGGGCCACCTTGGTGACTGGAGAGTGCAGGGAGTGAGGAAAGAGGCAGGAAGCCTGAGACTTCTTAACTCTCAACGTGCACATTAAGGAGGCTCTCACATATACTATCTCATTTAATTTTCCTAGTGAACCTTACATTGTAGGCACTGATACCATTCTCATTTCATAAAAGAGAAAACTGAGGTTTGGGAAGTTAAATAGTTCACCCAAGACCCAAGTGACCTGCACTAGGAAGTTGCCAAGTCAGAGCTGAAACTCAGGTTTATCTGACTCCATCCACAGTGACATGCCACCCTTAAATAGTACTTGCTATAGTTGAGCCCCCTAGTGTTAGCAAGTCTCAAAATGTACACGTACTCTCTCTGAGAGCTATGCCTATAAATAATAGCTCTACTAAACTTAGATGTTAGTATTACTGTTAGTATAATTCAGATTTTGAAAGCCTATTTTTCTTTTTCTTCTTAACCTGTCATCCCATGAGAACTTCAGATACATGATTTTATTTCTTAAAAAATCTCACTATTTTGGAAGAACTGATGTGGGGGAAGGCCCAACCAAATTGGCAAAAAGTATAAATGACTGAATATATTTAAAGAAATGTAATTTTTGATGTTCAAGTGTGTATGTATATATAAAAATTATGTTAGAATAACAGTCTGTGGCTTTCAGAAATTAGAGAAACTTTTAGGACTAACATGAAGTTAATATGGTTATTTTTAGTAAATGTATGCTTTTAAAGATCTCAGAAAACATTTTTCAGGTAACTGTCCTAATAGTTGAAGAGAAGGTTTACTAAGCAAAACCCATCTTCAATCAAGTCTCAAGACAAATGAATGATTCTTTCTGTGAAGTGTTCATTCTGTGGTCATGAGGTCATGGATTCCAGGGTTAGGGCCCAGGAGGCAGATGGGAAAGAATGAAAAACAAACCTGGCCTACTCCGTATCAAAAGTATTTTCTTGAAAAAATATATCTATATTTTTGGTTAATGGATCAACCCCTATTTAATTACCAAAGGGAAATACTGTCCCATTTGGGATTGGAGCCTTGAGGTTCCATCATCAAAGGCTATAATTACAGAATGTTGCAAGCTGTCTCTTCAGCATCCATTTTCTTTGCTTCTCAAAGTGGAACCAGAAATAATGAATGTTTTTGAGATAGAAAAATGCTGGAAATGTGGGAAAATTATCTAAATCTTAAGCTAAGTCTGTATTAATGTGACATCACTAGTAAAAGGAAATTTGCTGGATTTTTAAGAAAAAATTAATATGTAATGTGACTGAGCTGTGGAACTGTAGCATGCTCTCCTGCCAAAACAGAGATTATATATAGCACAGTAAAAGAAAGACAGCCCTGCTTTCCTCAAGTGGCTGCCGAGCATAGCGGGAGAAGCACTTATGTAACTGGGTGTGCTCATTAGTTCTGCTGTAAATTCACACAGCTGGGCCTTGGCGGGTCCTTTGTTCGCCTCAGCGTTAACTCTTGCTTGCTTCCTCCATTGCTTTGGGGCCTGTGCTTGGCACACAGGGAAATGCTGGAGACACAGAAACTAAAACACAATCTCTGACGGTCTAGTTTAGTGGAGCAGACAGACAAGCAAGCAGCTGCGGCTCACATGGAGCAAGAGGCTGTGGACTTTGGAGCCGAGAGGAGGCACAAAAACCATGCCTGGGGCCTCTGGTCATACTGGAGGCCCCTTAGTCTGTCAACAAAGAGAAATTACTTCTCTCCCTGTGCCTCACTTTCCTCCACTATAAAAAGGTTATAATACTCACACCATAGGTTTTATATGACGCTGTGAATATCGAATGTGGTAACTCATGCAATGTGCTTTACTCAGAGTTGACACTCAGTGGGCATTTTGTAAGTATTCATTTCTCTGCCTCTTTGCTTTCCTCAAGCCCCAGACCCAGTTCTACTTTGTTTTCTCTTTACTGAGAAACATGGTCCCATTTGTGAACTCTGTCAGTATATCTCTCTTGAACCTCAAAATTGTCTCATCTTCACCCGCCTTCTCCTTTTGCCTTCCTGCCTCTCAGGAATAAGATCCCAATTCCTTTCTGCTTTTCCTGGGCAATAGCAGTCCGAGACTGAGAGGTGCAGGAGTGGGAGATGACCTGTGAAGGAAGGATGACATTGCAGTCACAGACACATCACGGATCAATTTCTCGTAATTCAGGTCCCCTCAAATCCTCCCAAATATGTTTGGGAATTCCAGGCTCCTGTGGCATTCCCTGTGTCTTCCTCTCTTGCTTCAGAGTAAGGGTTTGCCCTTTCCAGGTTGCCTAGGTCTAGAATCCTTTCTCTCCCCGCTTCTGTAGATGTTCTACCCCTAGCCAGGGTCCTGCTGTGCATTCTTTAAAGAGACCCCATTGTGGGATCACATTTGGCTCCATTTGTCCTAATGTCATCAGAGTCCATACCTGAAGGAGTTGATGAGAGGACACTTGGAGTACACATCTGTTCCCTTTCCTTATTTGTGGCCTTCCCCTTTCACTCTGTTCCTCCCACATCCAGCCAGGTCCCAGTTGCTGGCACATCTTCATCTAAGGCAGTAATTCTCAACAGAGGACATTTGGCAATGTCTGGAGACTTTTTTTTGTCACAACAAGGGCACTGGGTGGGAGGTGTTACTAGTACCTTGTGGGAAAAGTCAGGGATGTTGCTAAATATCCTACAAGGCAAAGAAAGGCCCCCACAACAAAGAATTATCTGGTCTAAAATGTCAATACTAGGGTTGAGAAACCCTGATCTAAGGGGTTTCCTACACAGGTCCCTTTCTTTGTGCTTGTTTGCCTTCATGTCTGTGTTGGGGGCTTTTGTTAACCTCAAAAGCTCCTCCTTCCCAGTGGATGGCCTCACTTTTCTGAAGTTTTCTCTATCCCTACTTCGGTCCAAGATGATCCTTGCCCTAGGATTTTCAAACTGTTTGTGTTCATTCACTGCAACATTTACTACCCTTTACCTTCTGATACCTCCCTTCAACATGATTTATTCTTTCTCTTTTGAGAGCAAAGTAAGAGCTTGGCTATAACAAGGATGAACATCCAAATCCCAGTTTATATAATAATAATAATCCAAGACCCAAAACCTTACACTGGGAGAGTCAGTAGCACAATGTGGAATGAACATCGGACTTGGCATCAGGAGATTTGGTCTGATACCCAACACTAACATTCCAACTCTGTGACAATAGGCATAACTTCCCTTAGCTTTAGCTTCCACACAGGTAAGGTAGAGATAATATCCATTTCCTAGGATTGTTTAAGACTATGAGGAGATGTTAGCACAGAACATGGTACACAGTGGTCAGTCAAATGTGGGTTGGAACTGAAAAATGAATCCAAGTTCTCAGATGTGACCTTGAAAACAGCATTGTTTCTCATTGCCTTGATAGAAACAGTCTTAATTCCAGATAGCACCTCACCATGACACCTTATGAAAATGAGTGGAAGCCTTACCTGTACTGGGCTGGTAGCACATACTCTTTACTGTAGAAGTACTAGGGTGTTGACACTTTACCCTAATCTCATGGAAGCAGAGGAAGTCCCATACACTTCTGACTTGCTACTGTTGGTAAGGAGATGTTTCTCCCTTTGTTGGAACACTGGGGCCCTAGAAGCATACTCTGAAGATAGGGAGGTCCACCCTGACTAAGGTAACCAGCTTCTTTCTAGGGGAGTACTGAGGCATGAAAGGGACACTGCATCTGTTCACTCCCATGACTTTCTGGTACATGGAGACCAGCACAGAGGAAGTAGTATTACATTTTGTTCAGACATTATATTACATGTATGTTTTTCCACAGTGTTAGATTGGTAACAATTGATCCCATGGACAAAGGCAATTATCATATACTCTTAGGGCTGGGGTTATAAAAATCGTATAAACATTCAACAGTGGAAATACCATCTAGTATTTGCTCAGAGAATTTCAAAGCTACTTTCTCTATTATATGGCCTCATCTCTAGTATGGAGAGAAGCCTGTGCACATCAAAGAAAGAACTGATTTCATCTTGGAGATAACTATGAAATGTCCTAAGGCCTGCAGAAATGTCTTTGGCCCTCCATTTTTATCATTGGCTAAAGAATGAAGAAATATTACATAAGTAGGTCATGGGTCAGAGGCCAAGGGACAGATGATGTATGATCAGTTGGACTTGAGCATCAACAGGGCTCACACAACTAACAGCAACATATGTCTTATGCTCACAGGATGTGTCTTCTTTGGTTTCCTCAGAATCCTAAGCACTTAATTCTATGTCCTGGGACTTAGTTCTTCATTCTGATATACTCTCTTGTACTGTTCACTCTTACGAGACGTTTATGTCTGTTTTCTTGCCGTCCAGATGTGCTGTGGGTTAAGAACATAGTTTTGGAATCAGAAGGACTTGAATTTGGATCCCAGCTGTTACCTGTTTGTGTAACCTGAGTCTAGTTATTTAGCTGTTTGTCTTTGGTTTCCCAATTCAGATGATACTTAGCTCAGAATCTGATTATTGTGAGGATTAAATTAAATGAGGAAATAAATGTAAAGCAGTTGGCACAATGCCTGACATATACTAATTTTATTCAGTTAGTGGTGATGGTGGTGGTTATACTCCTTGAGGGCAGAGACATTGTGACTTTGAATTCTCCTATTTCCACCAATTTCTTAGCATAGAACTGAACATATAGTAGCACTCAACTATTTTTTATTTGAAATAAGTAACAGGTACACACATAAACATACAAACACACACTCGGAGGATAATCTGATCATGACAATAACTTGAAAAACTCTAGAGGTCATGTTTTTAAAATATTTTAGCTCATTTTTAGAAATTTGATACCTAAGAAGGAGTCTAAGATAAGTCAATCCCTACTCTTTGCAGTAAGTTAGATCATTTGAAGGGAAAGCATCTGGACCATTTTATCAGCCCTCTACTGAAATAACTTCACTTGGTTATGATTTACTGTTATATCCTCTGCCTTCTGGAGGATCCATGTAAGAATGATCTGTTTGAATGTGTTTCACTGTATCTTTCCCAATTTAGCCTGCTGTCCTCAACTTTACTCATTTTCCCTTACATAGAGTTCCAAGACGTGTTTCTCCTTGAGTTTACCTCCAAGAGAATTTGTCTCTGTTTAAGAATAAATGTTCGTCTTTGTTAAATGATCAAGTGTCACTGAAAATGCATTTCCATGTTTGCTCTTGATACTGGGGATCTGAGAGTCAAATTCAGTACTAGCTAAGGTGTGGAGGACATTATAATTGTCCCCATTCCCCCAACATCTCTACTTCCCCACTCCCTTCTGTAGCAAACAGACAGTGTTTATTTTTGCCTTCTGGTAGAGAGGGATTGATCCCACCTTCAGCTCCAGGGAAGGGTCTTGTTGTTTAAACCCAGTCATGTAACCCCTTGCATGTTAGCCACAGTGATTAACCCAGTGGCAGTCACTGCCGAGAGGGTTGGTTCAGTGTTGGGCATGTGACCCAGTTCAGGCCATCAGGATGTTTGCAGAGGACTTTGGAAAGAAGGCTCCTCAGTGTTTTGCGAGGCCTCCCCAAAGCCAGCCCTCTCTCTGTCTTTCTGGATAATGTGGGGACAGGAAGCCTGGGATGGCTATAGCCATCTTGCAGTGATTAGGGAAGCTACCCCCAGGATGTGGATAATAAAGTAGGGAAAAAGAAAACAGGCCCCTGCTTTCATCATAGAGCAGCTGCATCAAACCCAGCGTCTGAACTTTCTGCTTACAGGTGCCAATAAACCTCCTTTATTAGGTAAGCCATTTGAACTGGATTTCATTATTGTTCCCAGTAGTACTTGGTAGATAAATTTCCTTCTATTTTGTCTGTAGTAGTGGTTCTAATCTGTAGGCCAAGACTCTCCGTTGGGGGAGGAGAAATGGGTTGGAGGACTCCATTTTGGCAAAGCATGAATTGCTTACATATTTCTGCAAATTAAAGAAGCTTCGTGTGTGTATATTAATATTTTTCAAATTTATCTGAAGGTTTTAATTAATGAAATACAAATTTAGGTAAAATACTGAATTTACAGGTTTTTTTCATGTGTTTTTACAATGAATAGATGTTAAAAGCATCATGTAAATTTCTGCCAAAATGGTTTTTGGCAGAGAAGCCATTGCTTAGATAAGTGTTTCCTCCTCCCCTTCTTCCCTCCCTTTCCTCTCTTCTTCTCCTCCTCTTCCTTTCTTGCTATTTCACTCCCTCCCTCCTTTTCTCTAGTTCTTTCTCTAAATCCTTTATCACCCAGTTTTCCTTCTATTTAGTCTAATTACTTATCTCAAATCTCTGTTAGAAATAGTTGAGATGTAAATTCCAATTAATTTTATTTAGATGGCTACATTAAGGTTCAGCTTAACTTTTCAGTTAAGTTCTGTGAGTTCTACACACATGCAAACAAATCATGGATATTGAGTGCTTTAGTATCAAGGAACCCACACTAAAGTTCAATCCCATGCAACAAATTGCATATTGGACAGGAATGCTTGTAATTATAGCCCCCTTTTTGCTAGTAAAGCAGGACACCACAGGTGGACTTCTGTAATTGGTATATTTAATACATGCCCACTGTGTGCATATCGCCATTGCTGAAGCTGAGTGGTCTAGGGCTGAATACTTACCTCAGAGATCTTGCAGGTTTTTTTGAGAGAAAAGACACGTACACTACATACTAAATGAACCAGGGCTGTTTTTATAGAGGAATACATCAGTAGACCATTCTGGAACTTCTTTCTTAGAATTACTCTACCAGAAGAACATTCTGGAACTTTGTGTTTAATAAATATCAGTCACTCCTATTATGAAATATGCTATTTGCTAATAAAACATACTGCTCAAATGCCCTTTTCTTTGCCTTCTCTATACTACTACTGATTCTTGATCAGTAATTCTCACCCTTTTTTTTTGAGCAATACACAGTCTTTTGCCATAGAACCAAAATTTTGACACTTTTCCCAGCCACGCACACACATACACACACACAGAATTTGCTGCAAGTAAAGCATTATAATAATTCCTAATTATAACTCTCTCATGGAAGAGAGGCTGCTGTTGGCCCTGTATAGGTATAAGTGAGCTAGCTGAACTCTATTCATTTCTTTCCTATTAAAGTATAGCTGAATGCAAGCAAGAGAGACTTATTATAAAGACAACCTTGAGTTGTCTTCTAATTTGTTCAAAACAAAACAAAACTTACCAGCTCTGGTATTTCGTGTCAATAGTGACAAAGGCTTGGGCCAGCCCTGGTGGCCTAGTGGTTAAGTTTGGCACACACTGCCTTAGCAGCCCTGGTTTGGTTCCTGGGCGCAGACCTACACTGCTCTGTTAGTGGCCATGGTGTGCTGGTGGCCCACATACTAAAAAATAGAGGAAGATTGGCACTGATGTTAACTCAGGGTGAAGCTTCTTCAGCAAGAAAAAAAACGCATATGTATAGTGACAAAGTCTTGATCTCCCCAGTAGTTGCCTGGCCATGTGTGCTGGTTCTAGAATACCAGTGGGAAGGCTAGGCTGAGGTGGCCAGCTGGCTGTGGAGGCTTTATTCTAAGACTGTGCTGCCACTTTCTTTTGACATTAGAGTCAGAAGCAAAAGGAGCTTGTTGCCAGTAACCCAAAGGGCTGTATTCAAGCAGTGACCTATTTTCAAACTGTAATCGGGTTGGGTTTCTCTTTTTCCTTTGCGAGGCAGTAATCTCACATTCTTCTGAGTGTATGAAAAGCCAATTCCCTGTTACCTCTTTGGCGTGGTGGTTTTTCAGTTTGACATAGGTCACTCTTAACTTGGGACAAGACTATCTACCCCTTTTCCACAAACAGAGGGTAGGCGTTGACTTATGAGGATAAAATGAAAGGCTAGGAAAACATGAACTAGGTGAGGATGGATAGTGTATGAGGAAGAACAAAACAAGGTGAACTAGGAGAGGAAAGTGTTTGGCATTATAGGTCCAGGACTCTGCTCTTTTAAATCTTAATCATGCACATGAATGAATTATTTAGCTTATTCATCAAGTTCTGTTTGAGCTCTTTATGTGCTGAGTGATAGAGACATAGTGATAAAAAGATCCAGCTCTTGACTCAGCCCACAGTCTTGTGGGGGAAGAAGCTTGTACCCACAGTTAGAATGCATTGTTGCCAGTGCCACATAGGAGGTAGGTGCTGAGCAAGGCTGCTGACTTGCTCGAAGGAAGGGAGCTGAGAATGGTGTCAGAGGAATTCCTGGTTGAGCATGCCAGCCAGACTGCTAGCCTCTCAGGGCTCTCCACGCCAGCCCATTCATACCTCCATCAGACCAGTACCTGGTCTGTGTCATTTCTGTTTGTTTTGTTGCCCCTTAGGTGTGTGCTTTGTATAATGTGTAGCAGTCAGGTTGTTCAGATGCATTTCGTATGTCTCCTCAAGGAGATCTTTGGGACAGGAGGAAAAGTGTGTCACATGGCTCCATTCTTCCAATGGCGACATGCCGGGGAACCGTGTTTTTTTTAGGCCTTGAGGTCTTTACACCTAGAATGATATATGCTCTGTCTTCTCTGTCTGGACAATGCCTTCTAACTCTGTAAGATCTGCTCCCACAGGATGTAAGGTCTGCTCTGATGTCCCGAGGAACACCCAGACAGTTCTTTGTTCTTTCCATTGCCTTTTTCCTTTCCTCTGTTAGCACTGAACAGCTTTCAGCTTCAACTTATCTATTGACACCTGTATCTACGGACTGTAAATCTTGGACACAGGATCTGTGTTTTATTCATCTAGGACACACCAGCTACATAGCGGTAGTGAGTCACATGAATGAAGTATGTGTGCCACATAGATGAAGTTGCCACCCTGCACCAAGATAATTAAAGATATGGAGAGGACCTCAAAACATTCTTGATTGAGTCTGACTTTTTGAACTGATGGAATATCTTTTGTGTTTAAAAATAAAAGGAAGGGATCTAGAGAATTTTTGGAGCATATAGGCTAGGAGGATGTAAAAAGTGGCCTGTTGGCATTCAGGGGACAAAGAGGGATTGGTAAGGAAGGGCTGTCTACACTATGACAGAGAAAGGGGATATGTCAGAAGAACACCCTATTCAGGTGTTTCCAAACTTTTGTCCATCATGCACTCCTGAATGCAGGGAAAAATTCAAAGGATCTGGTAGACAGCATTGTCATGCCTCAGCATGAAATGTTTATGTGCCAGCTGATGTATCACAGCCTGAATTCAGCATTCAGAAGGTGATTGGGAGGTAGCCATCCTTAATATTTACAGAAGTTGAGGTTGCCTGTGTAAGAGCCTTCCTGGTACCACAAGGGGACGTGCACAGTAGGTGCTTGATAAAGATGGATGTAGTGATTAAATGAACATAAGGGCCATCCTGGTATAAGTTTCTCTCAACTCTCTCGTGGTTTGGACCTTATATTTTGAGAAGTACTGATATATGTCAAGAATCTTCTTTGATTGAAAGACAGTTTTGTACACCAGAGGGTGCTGTGTTTCAATTTTCATATCTTTCCTTTCCTTTCCTATAGTTGTATGTTATGACTCATTTGAAGATGGCCCAGTTGAGGATTTGTCCTCAACAAAGGAATTTGAAGGCCTGAACATACCCTATCGATTTGGTGCTTTCTTAGCATAATAAAGGCATTTGGAAATGGCTACAGCACACATTCCCTGGATCTGCTTGGCTGCATACTAGTTCCTAGCCATTAAGTTCTTTCTTTAAAACTAGACAACTTTTCTTATGCTGCAGCCTAAGTCCATTTTCAGTATTCTTTCTTTGGTGGAAATGGAGACCATCTGGTCACCATCATTTGTGTAATAACAATGATTGAAGATGGTTATTAAGTCACCCTTCGGCCTTTTCTCTTGTCTAGGCAAAATTGTCTCTGTTCCTGTGACCGCTCCCCATAAATCTCATTTTCCAACCCTTTAATCATCTTGGTGGCTTTCTTTGGAAACTACATCAAAGGCTCAGTTTTAGTGCCTCTATGCTGATGGGGTCTGGGCTGTCAGCTAATGGATACAGAATGTGGTTGTTTTAACCATCCAGTTTCCATAGCCACTCTCCACATTTCCAAGCCAGTCATAATCCACTAACCATTAGAGGCTGGTTTACCATCTATTAATTGTGACATATTTTATAAATATTGTTAAGGTGTTGATTTGATCTGAAACACAAATTTTAGCTTGGGAATAATTCTAGCTATTGATTGATATACTTTTACAGCTTGGTTTTTTGCATTTAAAATACTTTTCTGAACTTTCTGATTGTTAAGTCAATATGTTATCTCTTATTAGAGTATAATCTGAATTTTGTTGTGTTTCCTTCATTCATTTATTTACTTAACATCTGTGAGTACCTATGAGTGTCATGCTCTGTGTTAGGGATTGAGGACCCAAAGAGCAACAAAACATGGTCCTCAACTTCATGGAGCTCACAATCTAGAGGGAAAGTCAGATACATACTAAAAAAAAAAAAAAAAAAAATTACGATATAAAGTGCAAAGTGCTGTAAAAGGTGACTTAAGTGTAGTGGAAGTTTAGAAAAGCTTCATTGAAGATATCATATTTGAACTGGATCTGAACATGAATTAGTGTTCAGGGATAAGGGAGTGAAGGAAGGCTCTAGTGAGAGAACTCTAGTACACTTGAAGGCAAGGAGGCTGGCATGTCAGGGTGCAGTGAACTAGGTGTGGCCAGGCTGGCATGTCAGGTACAGTGAACTGTGTGTGAACTTGAGTGGCTAGAGAGGCAGGCAGATGCCAGCCTGTGAAAAACTGCCCATGCCAAGCCAACAAGTATCCAACAGAAATGTAATATGAGCTGCATATGTCTTTAAAATTCTAGGAAGAAGATTTTAGAAAATAAACAAGAAATAAGCTATCACGCCTTGAGAAGACATGAAGAACATTCAATGCATATTACTAAGTGAAAGAAGTCAATCCAAAAGGGTACATACTATATGACATTCTGGAAAAGGCAAAACTATGGAGACAGTAAAAAGATCAGTGGTTGCCAGGGGTTGGGGGTAGGGAGGGATGCATAGGTGGAGCACAGAGGATTTTTAGGGCAGTAAACCTATTCTATATGATCCTGTAATGGTGAATACATGTTATTATAAATTTGTCCAAACCCATAGAATATATAAAATCAAGAGTGAATTGTAGTGCAAACTGTGGGCTTTGGGTGATAATGATGTATCCATGTAGGTTCATCAATTTTAACAAATGTACCATTCTGGAGGATGTTGATAATGGGGGAAACTATGCGTATGTGGGAGCAGGAGTGATATGGGAAATCTCTATAACTTCTGCTCAATTTTAGTGTGAAAGTAAAACTCAGAAAAAAAATCTATTAAAAATAAATAAGTTGAATTAATTTTAGTAATATAGTTTATTTAACCCAATCTACCAAAAATGTTAATATTTCAACATGTAATCAATATAAAGATTATTGATGAGATATTTTATATCAATTTCTTTTGTACTAAATCTTTCAAGTCTAGTCTGAATTTTACACTGACAGCACATCTCAATTTTCACTAGCCAGATTTCAAGTACTCAATAGGAATATGTGGCTAGTGGCTGCTGAATTGGACAGAGCAGATCTTGAAGACTGAACATGAGTTTGTCTGATTCAAAAACCTCAGTTCTCAACCACACTGCTCTCCTGCTCCCTAAGTACTGTAATGATAAACACAAAAGGAAGGGAGTTTGCAGACTATCATTTAGTCCCATAGTGTCAACTGTTGCCCTTCAAACTGTCTTGGTGGCCCAAGTTCAGAGCATCTAGAACAGCACTGTTCAATGGAAGGATAATGTGAGCCACATGTGTGATTTGAGTTGAGATGTTTTAGGAACTACATTGAAAAAGTAAAAAGGAACAGATGAAATTAATTTTAAGAATGTATTTAACCCAATATATCCAAAATATTGTTTCAACATGTATTTAATATTAAAAGTCATTAATAAAGACATATAGACCAATGGAATAGAATAGAAAGCCCAGAAGTAAACCCTTGCACATGCAAATGATTTTTGAAAAGAGTGTCAAGACCGTTCTATGGGAAAAGGAGAATCTTTTCAACAAATGGTGCTGGGAAAACTGGATAGCCACATGTAAAAGAATGATGTTGGACCATTATCTTACACCATTTACAGAAATTAATTTAAAATTGATCAAAGACCTAGATGTAAGAGCTAAAACTATAAAACTCTTAGAAGAAAACATAGAGGGAAAGCTTCATGACAGTGGATTTGGCAGTGAATTCTTGGTTATAATACCCAAATCACAACAAAATAAAAAACATATAAATTGTACTACATCACAGTAAAAAACTTCTGTGCCTCAAAAGACACATTCAACAGAGTGGAAAACCAACCCATGGAATAGAAGAAAGTATTTTTAAATCATATATCTGCTAAGGGGTTAATATCTAGAATATATAAAGAACTCCTACAACTCAACAAAAACCACCTGATTTTAAAATGGGCAAAGGACCTGAATAAACATTTCGCCAAAGAAGTTATGCAAATAAGCACATGAAAAGATGCTCAATATCACTAATCATTAGGGAAATACAAATCAAAACCACAACAAGATACTACCTCACACCCATTAGGATATGAAAATAACAAATGTTGACTTGGCATGAATGTGGAGAAACTTTAACCCTTGTCACTGTTGGTAAGAATGTAAAATGGTGCAGCTGCTATAGAAAACAGTACGATGTTCACTCAAAAAGTTGAGCGTAGAATTACCATATGATCCAGCAATTTCACCTCTGGGTATATGCCCAAAAGAATTGAAAGCAAGGACTTGAAGTAATATTTGTATACCCATGTTCATAGCAGCATTATTCACAATAGCCAAAATATGGAAGTAACTCAAGTGTCATTGATGGATGAATGGACAAATAAAATGTGGTATATATATATACAAGGGAATATTATTCAGCCCTACAAAGGAAGGAAATTCTGACACATACTACAAGGTGAATGAACCTTGAAGATATTATGCTAAGTAAAATAAGCCAGTCACAAAAGGACAAATACTGTGTGATTCCACTTATATTTAGTGGTACCTAGAGAAGTCACATTCATAGAGACAGAAAACAGAATGGTGGTCTCTACGGGCTGAGGAGAGAGGGAATGAGGAGTTATTGTTTAATGAGTACAGAATTTCTGTTTTTCCAGATGAAAAGAACTCTGGAGATGGATGGTGGCGATGATTATACACAATGTGAATGAACTTAATGCCATTGAACTATACACTTAAAAATGGTTAAGATAGTAAATTTTACATTATATGTATTTTTCCATAATATATTTTTAAAATCCCCCTCTTTCCAAAAAAAATGTAATTACTTCTGAGACCATAAACATTTCAGAAGGGAAAAGAAAAAAAAAAAAGGAGGCATGAGTAAAGGGACTAAGAAAAATAAGCAACTACCAAAAAATATAAGCATGTTGATTCAAAGAGTTAATTTAAAGGCGATTTAAAAGACACTAGATCAGCATTTGTTCTGTCTCTGCTTTAAGTAAAGAACTCTGTTCTATTAAAGGAATTATTAGTGAAATGTTTTACACTCCTTTTCATACTGTCTTCAAGTCCGTTGTGAATTTTACCATTATAATACATCTCAGTTTGGACAAGCCACAACTGAAGTGCTGAATATCCACATGTGGCTAGTGGCAACGATATCAAACAGCATATGTGTAGAATCTTCTAATTGGAAGGAAGAAGCCAGCAGAAATTCTTTAAACCGAGGAGTGGGATGAACAGATTTGTTTTTTTAGGATGTTGACTCCAGTGGCAACATTAGAGGTGGACTGAAGGGGAGAAAGAACTAAGGGCTGGGAGCTTGAAGGTTGTTATAGGACTCCAAGCCAGAACAGACAAGGGACTGAATTACGGTAAAAGACCCAAGGATGATGCTAATAGCCATTGTTTATGGTGCACTTGCTGCGTGTCAGGCATAGTGTTGCACCCCTTATACCCATATCTTAATTCTTCCAACAACTCTGAAAGATTGAGGCTATTATCTCCACTTACAGAGTAGGAAATGGTGACGTAGAAGGCACAAGCACCTTGCCCAGGGTACCAAAGCTCGTAGATAGTAGAATCAGGACGTAAACCAGGGCTGTGTGGCTCCAGAGCTTAAGCACTTAACTGTTGGACTATGTCTGGCACGGATGGAGACTAGAGGTCAGTTTTGAAACATTCTTAGATTTATAGGATTTGATGGCAGGCAGATAAGGGGAAAATGGGAGAGGGCTGCATAAAGGATGTAAGAGTGATTTGGAGATCAGATCTCTTGCTTGGAAATCTGGATGCATGGTGAGAAGTGAGATGAAGATCTAGTCAGTAGAACAAAGTGGCTGAGTTTTTTGTTTGCTTATTTTGTTTTGTTTTTTTCTGAGGGGTGAATGCCAAGGTAAGGCAGGGCAGAAACTGTGTGTGTAGTTTTTAAAAACCAACAAGGACCAATGGCAGTTGGAAGTGATAGATTTGGAGCTTGGCAGGTAGTTCAGGCTGGGAAGGACAATTCAGAAGTCACTTGAGTGCAGGAGATTGCGAAGTCCTAGGCAGGAGTGAGTTTGCTCCCTTGTGGAGAACTTGTAAAGGCATGGGTCTTAACATCCTTTGGGTGCTGAAGGACTTTGAAACTCACTGAGGAGTCAGAAATAGCCACTTGACTGGCGACCTTCGTGCAAGTAGTTTGGGCAGAATGGGAGGAAGGAATGGAGCCTGCAGTGTGCCAGAGACTGACTGAGAAAGGAAGTTGAATAAGCGGGACGGTGGGAGCTGGCTCTGTCGGGGAGGGAGGACGATGGGAGAGGACCAATTAAGGGGATGATTTCTATTCTTATGAGAGTTAAGTGTTGTTTTAAGTAAAGTCAGATGAAATTTTATTGTCCAAGATTATCATAGAAACACCACCACCACCACCAAACCAACACGTAATATTAAAGTAGCCCTTTTGTTTAAAAACAGCTGAACAAATATAACTTTTACCAAATTTCTAATGGCAGGCACATGACGTAGTTTTCATATGCCATCAAGAGAAGTTCTTAAAAACTTTTGATTTAGGCTCCTGATGTCATGGAAAGACTATAAATATGCTTACTAGTTTGCAACAGAATTTACATCTCCCCAAACACTCTCCTGAGTGGTGAGTGCGTGTGCACACGTGCGTGCCTGTATGTGAGCACTCATGTATCATAGAATACGGAGATATGTGTACTTTATTCCTGGTTTGATGATGGTTGTGAATAAACAGTTGTTGCAACTTTATATTTTGCACAATTACAACCATTCTTTGGTGATTTGTGGTCGCCTTTACTGCTTTACAGACTAGAGAAAGCTCAGGTGCTGAAGCCTATTGCTCCTCCTTACCCCTGAGTGACCTTGGCAACCTGAGGCTCCTTAAGACAGAGCCAAGCATCCCTAGAAGGCCCCCAATGTGTCTTCCATCTGGCTGTCAACACCTCTGTTCTGCTACCCCTCTAGACAATAATGTGAAACTGACCGTGATCCCGAAGAGTTCTGGGGAAATGTGGAACTTTGTTGATCAAATCCAGTTGGTCCCTTTGGTTGGACATAATAAGATTGGAAGTGGATTTGCATAGAAATATCCTGGCTGTAAGTCATAAGGCTGATAAACCCAGTGAATGTTATTTAATCTTACCTGTCAAGGGAAACTAATAACTTCCTGATGAAATACTAACAGCATTCAAAACGTTACTCATAAAGTGAACATTATTAAAACTGTCCTGGGCCAACTGAGGTGGCACCATAGCCTGGCACTGTTCCAGGGGGCTGGGCCCTGGGCTCTTACACCTCTGTTCTGCTCAGGCCTGGGGCAGTGCCCTACTCTGGATGAGGGACCTGAAGATTTTCCAAAAGAGAGAGAGAGAAGGAAGGGTTTAATAGCTTCCTTCCCTTTTTGACAAGGAAATAAATTCAAAATTTGACCTGTTGAATTCACTTAAAAATAGAGGAACCTGGAGAACATCAGAAAGGCCTAGAGGAGTGAACTTGAGAGGGAAATAATTTGGTGACAAGAGCAAAAAGGTGAAGGCAAATATGACCGCTGTGACTGGTGCTGATCTGCTGGTGTCATAGGATTGTGGAGACCTTAAGAGAAAAATCAGTATATAACCAAAAGAAGTGAAAGCAGGGTCTTGAAGAGATATTTGTCCACCCATGTTCATAGTAGCATTATTCACAATAGCCAAAAGGTGAAAGCAACCTAAATGTCCATCAGCGGGTGAATGGATAAAGAAAATGTGGTCTATACGTACAGTGGAATATTATTCACCCTTACAAAGGAAGGAAATCCTGTTACATGGTACAACATGGATGAACCTTGAGGACATTACTATAAGTGAAATATGCCAATCACAGAAACACAAATACTGCGTGGTTCCACTTAGATGAGGTACCTAAAGTGGTCAGACTCTTAGAAACAGAAACTAGAATGGTGGTTGCTCGGGGCTGGGAGGAGGGAGAAAGGGAGTTGTTCAGTGGATATAGAGTTTCAATTTTGCAAGATGAAAACATTTTAGAGATCTGTTGCACAACAATGTGCATATAGTTAACACTACTGTGCACTTAAAAATGGTCCAGATGGTAAATTTTATGTTATGTGTTTTTTACCACAATTTAAAAAAGTGGGCAGGATAAAACAGTTGGTGTACTTTTTACTATCACAGTTAATTGTCACCTTCCAGTGGCCAGCCTCTGAGTGGGTGGGGGTAGAATTGGAGCAGCAGCAATCACTGCAGTAACTATGATTTACTGAGTATTTACTGTGTACCAGGTGGTGTGCTAAATCCTTTTGTACACTCCTTATCAGTTCACTGAATATCATGTCAGCTCTGTGAGCTAGGCATTGTTGTCTTCATTTTACCAATGAGGAATCAGATCGGGAGGAATTAAGTCGTTTGCCCAGAAATATACAGTTCATAATGGGGGCCTCTGGGACACAAACCTAGCTCTGTCTGATATTATAGGTCTTAACCCCATTCTCAGCTCCCATTTGTTCATCTATTCATTCACTGAAAATCATTATGTGCCAGGTACTGTGCTGGATACTGAGGATACTGTGTATATACATCCTGACTTTACAGAGCTTAGAGCCTATCTGGGGTGAGAGACAGTAAGTGAGAAAAGAAGCAAATAGGGGCCGGCCCGTGGCCGAGTGGTTAAGTTCGCACACTCCGCTTCTGCGGCCCAGAGTTTTGCCGGTTTGGATCCTGGGTGCGGACATGCCACCATTCATCAAGCCATGCTGAGGTGGTATCCCACATGCCACAAGAAGCACCCACAACTAAAAATATACAACTATGTACCTGGGGGACTTTGGAGAGAAAAAGGAAAAATACATTCTTTTTTAAAAAAAAGCAAATAAAGATCCAGTGACAAATTTTGATAATATTATGAAAGAAACAGTTAGGTGCTCTGATATAGGACTGTTCAGTGTGGAGATTGGGAACCAACATAGACATTTACAAAGGGAGTTCAGAGATGATCTCATAAGGGCTGTGATACTTAGGGAAAGCGGTTTTACAGGCATGGAGGGGTCCCAGATGCTATCACCACCGAGGCCCCCTGGAATCTGCAAGAGCCTTGTTGGCCACAGAATTGTGGTCCCACGTGACACTGCTATAATAAAGGACAAGAGACAGAAACATTCCCTCCTTAAGACGAAAAAGTAGAATTGAAAGGTAAGAAAGCCCAGAACGCCTTTGTCAGAATTGTAAATGAGTGTCTGAAAATGTGTACCCAAGTGTCCTTGTGATGAAAAAATCGTAGTCCTGCCAAATTCCAACAGTGTTCCCTTGTCCCACTGGGTCACTTTGCCTCTCTAGTCCTCAGTTTCCTCATCTGTGTGGGGAGAAAAAGACAACAGAACTCTACCTAGATAGATTTCTGGTAGTGGTAGTAGAATGATTGAAACACTGCTTCCGTTTAATTCACTGCTCATTGAGCTACGTCTTGAATGCTTGTTCAGTTCTAATTGCCATATTTTGAGAGAAACATGGACAAATTAGAATGTATTCAAAGAGCAGGTCACTAGAGAGTTTGTGGAATGAGTTCAGAATGCTTACACTGCAGAGGTGAATAGTAAAGAATGAAATGACTATCTTCAACTGTGTCAAAGGCTTGATATATGGAAAGCAAGTTGACTGATCACATAGTGAAGAGTGTTGACTTGTCCTGTGTCTGTTCAAACTAAACAGATCTAAAACCTGGGAATCAGGTCCAACTAAGAAACGAACTTTGTAATAAGTTGGCATAAGTGATGAGATAATCCCAGACCATGGAGATACTCAAGCAGAGACTGGATAACAGATTGCTGTAGAATTTTTCACTTGGGAAATAGGTTGCTTGTCATGTATTTTCCCATTCCTCCATCTTCGATGTTGCTAAGTTATTTTAGAACGATGGCCTTAAGCTGGAGGCAGATGGAATATATTTAGTTGTAAGTGTTATATTTAGTTGTAGATGAAGTGCCCATGTGTACCACTACAGAAGTTAAACCAAAAGCCTATCTGTATTTATTAGAAGTTTGAATGTAAAGGAGGTCTACATGGTATTTGACCCCAGTCACATATTCTTTAAGGACCTCTGCCCCAACCCCATTGGCCACTCACTTTTTCACTTCTTGTTATTTGTAACCCACACACTTTGGGAAATGCGCTAACATTTTTTCTACTTACATATTTTTCAAATTTTATTTTTCTGTTTTTAATACATAGCACGTTCACACTGTTTAGAATTTAAAAGGGTTCACAGGGAGAAGCTTCCCTGTCTCCCTGTTCTCCTTTCCAGAGGCAACCACTATTACTAGTTTCTCATGTATTTTCTATTTCTCACTATTACTAGTTTCTCATGTCTAGAGATATTTTAAGTGTATATATACATAAGCACATGTATGTTTTTTCTTCTGCACTTTGCTTTTGTAAAAGACAGCATATATCAAGGTATGCTGAAGATTAATCCATAGCAGTGTAAAAAGTGCTCTGTCATTCTTACAGGTGCGTATTATTCTATCCCCCTATTATGGACAATTAGGTTATTTCCAATCCTTTGCTATTACAATGTTGACAGTGAATTACCTTATACATTACTACACACATGTACAAGTATATCGTAGGCTATGTTCCTACAGGTAGACTTGCTGAACCAAAGGGAATGAGCATTTATGATTTTGTTATTATTGTTAAATAGTTCTCAACAGAGGTTTTACTGATTTTCACTCCTGCAAGCAGTGTGTGAGAGTGCCTTATTTTCTCAAACCCTTGCCAACTCAGTATATTGTCAAACGTTTTGAGCTTTTCCAAAGTAAGTGAAAGAAAGAGACTCAGAGTGATTTTAATTAGTATTTCTCTTATTGTGAGTGAAATCAAGCATCCTTTCTTGTAGGTAAGATCTTGCTGGGCTTTGTAGTGAGGCCACTGAAGAAAGTCATCAATGCAGACTGAGCCTGGAAGGAGGGGCAGGAGCATCATATCCACAGGGGAGACCAGAGAGTTCCTTTTTAAATGAATGTCCTTGTGAGGTTCAAGCAGGCCCGCTAGCTGCAAGCTATTTAGCCTGTAAACTCTCTGGCCCACACTGGAAAAATTCAATTAGAACCAAATAAATGTAATTCAGAGGTAAAACCATATCCAGAACAAACCATTTATATTGCTTTTTAAAATTTTGTTTTAAATTTAATAAAGTAATTTACTTTTGTACTTGGAACAAAATTTAGGATGCAAGTACATTTTAATGTAATGTGTTTAACTTTGGAAGGAGCTGCCCCACACCTCCTAGAGTGCAGGTTCTGACTAGTTGGCTCTCAAGGTCTCTGGGTTTGCTCCCAGCTTCCCCCTGGCCTCAGCCCTTCATCTCCCCCACATCCATCCCCTGCTTTCTGTAGTTTCTCTGTGGATTTGAGCAGGTTTTGGCAAAGACCAGAGTCTTTTCACTGGGAACATTGGCATTGCACAGCCTCCCTGCTCATTAGCAGCCTGACCCATTAGTTCTCTGAAATGCTTAGACCAAACCAGCTCAATCCAGTTTTTCACCTAGAAAGGGACTTTCCAATCTTAGCAGCACAGATTTACTTTTTCTTTTTGCAGTAAGCTGCTCAGGTTCAAGCCTATCTTGGTTGATGGCAATACCATCCTTCTAGTGGCTTAGATAAAAAATCTCGGAGTCATCCTTCATTCCTGTGGATACAGTGTTCACACACTCCATCCAGTCCCTTAGGAAACTTTGTTGGCTTTACTTTCAAAATGTTTCCAGAATCCAGCCACTTCTCTTTACCTCCATCTCTACCATCCAGGTCCAAACTGCTGTCATCTCCTGCCTGGATTGCTGCCATACCTCCTGACAGATTTCCTGCTTCTCTCCTTGTTTTTCCTGCAGTCTGTTCTCAACACAGCCAGCAGAGGCGTCTTGTAGCACAAGTCCAGTCACATGAGCACAGTGCTTCAAGTCCTCCCGTGGTGCTGCCCATCTCAGAGAAACCCAAGTCATCACAGTGGCTCTGCACAATCTGCCTGCTCGCCTCTTTGACCTTGTCTTCTCCTGCTCTCTTGACTACTCTCACTCAGCTGTCCTGGCCTCCTTGTTGTTCTTTGAACAAACCAGACACGTTTCTACCTCAAGGTCCTTGCACCAGCTTGTGCCTGTGCCTGGTACGCTCTTCCCATACATCTAGATGGCTCACTTCCTCATCTGAGTCTCTGCTCCAATGCCCTATTCTCAGCGAGGCCATTCCAACCACCATATTTAAAATTGCAACCTCATCCCCTCCCTACCCACCACACTCCTTGTCGCCATCCATGCTTTATTTCCCCATTGCACTTACTACTCTTCACACAATTTCATTTACTTATTTATTTGCTTTATTGCCTCTCCCCTAAACTAGAATGTAACCTGCAGGAAGGCAGAGAGTTTTATATCTTTTTTATCTTTCCCATATTCTAGCATTTAGAACAGTCCTTGGCACAGGGTAGGTGCTTAGTAAATATTTGTTAAATGAATTAGTTGTCTTTCTACCAAACTTGTTCCTCAAAGTGTGCCAAACCTAAATGAAAACAAACAAGTCTTCTCTTTTGGTACTGGTACTGGTGATGTGTATTAAATTCAAGAGCACTGGTCCATGTTTTTCTGGGGAATCTCATAGTATAAATCATCTGGCATCATTTGGGTAACAACTTTTATGGAAGGATTAAGTATGACACAAGAAATTCCAGGGGCTGGCCCTGTGGCCGAGTGGTTAAGTTTGCGCGCTCCGCTGCAGGCGGCCCAGTGTTTTGTTGGTTCCAATCCTGGGCACGGACATGGCACTGCTCATCAAACCACGCTGAGGCAGCGTCCCACATGCCACAACTAGAAGGACCCACAACGAAGAGTATACACCTATGTACCGGGGGGCTTTGGGGAGAAAAAGGAAAAAAATAAAATCCTTTAAAAAAAAAAAAAGAAAGAAAGAAATTCCACTAAGGAAAGTGATAAATACATTCAGATTACATCTGGAGTATTAGATTTAGATTCAGGTGCCACTCTTTAAGAGAGCTATGGACAAATTAGAGCACATTCAGAGAATAGCAATGGAGATGGTGCAAACATTCCAACCCATGACGTGAAGTGCAGGAATGAGGATGATTGGCTTGGGAGAAAAGAAGACTCTTAGGGAACATGATTCTTTTTTTCAAATGTTGATTAGCAGGTCTACTGATCTTCTTTAACATATCCCTATTCCCTTCCAACCCATCAAAAGCAGATCCAGCTTTTGTGGAACCTGAACATTAGGAGGAAGGCCCTCGTAAGAAAAAAAATAAGTTTAAAGAATATAAGTATAAATTTATAAAAATATAGATACAGGTCTTGGAAGGTGCCCGTGCAAGTGAAAGTCCCAGAAGCTTCAGCTTCTTTAGCTTCACCGTAAATCCACCGCATTCAGACTTCATATGCCAGCAAAACTGGACTACTTGTAGCTCTTCAAACATACCATGTTTTCTCTTCCCTCTGTGGCTTTGCATAAAGTGTTCCCTCTGTCTAGAGCACTTTTTCTCAACATGTCTACTTGGTAGTGGTTACTCATCCTTCAGTCTCTAATTCAAAGGCTGCCCCCTCTGTGAGGCCTTACCCAAGTTCTCCAGAAAACTTCAGTGGGTGCTAAGTCTTTTCCTACACCCTCACTGAGTCTTGTGCATGCCTCTACTACAACACTCAGCTTATTGTTTAATTTGGGTTGATTTGTTTGTCTGGCTTCCCTTATACTGTGTATCAGTCAGGATGGGTTGGATTATGCTAGAGTAACAAGCAACTCCAAAAACCTCAGTGGCTTAAAACAACAAAGGTTATTTCTTTCTCACACTACGTGCACATCGTGGGTCAGCTTTCTTCTTCCTTTGGGACCTAGGCGAATAGAGGAGCTACAGTCTGGAACATTGCCAGTTGCCAGGCCAGAGAGTAAATAGTGAGGCAAAGCATGTACTTTCTCCTAAATCTTACCCCTAGAGATGCCACATTTGCCTACATTTCATTGATTACACCTAACTTCAGGTGGGCAGGGAAATCCAGTGTGTCAAGAAGGAGAGCAAACCCAAGAATAATGGTGAATAGCCTATTAACCACGACAGACTATTAGCTTCTTGAGTATAGGGATGGGATCTTTTCAAAAATCTGTGTATACCCAAGCCTAACATGTAGTACTTAGCACATAATAAGTCCTCAACTATTTTTGAGTAAAAAATTAAATTTAGTGACTAAAACCTACAGGAAGTAATTTTTTTTTTTTTTTTTTGGTGCTTACTACAAGAAACCATTTCCAACGTCTTTTCAATCTCAATAAGTGCTGACCTCCCTGTCTCTGGAGATATTCAAGCATAGGCTATCCTAACCACCTAGTGATACTGGGTGGTTAGCCATCTAACCACAGTTGTGATACTTTCAAGATGACTCGTGCAAAGATGAGTGATTGAAATATGTGGTCTCTAAAGTCTCTTTAATTCTAAAGCCTCTGTTATTTATATCATAATCACCTTTTTTGAGCTTGAGAAAGAATAAATTACTGTTCACTATAGAGGTGATAACATCTGACTGGAGCAGGCTGTTTTTGTTGGTGACTTGACAGAAACAGGAATTGTTTGACGGGGAAAAACAAGTAGAGAGCTCTGGCTCTGAGCCCTCCGCTAAATGCTGATTACTAAATGCAGAAAGTATTGTGACCCTTCGGTATCCAGAGAGGAGAATGAGGCCCGCTCTGGGCTTGATACTGCTTTGACACTTGAGGATTCGGGCTTTGAAACAGACTTGAATTCTTTGTAACTCCTTTCTTTGTTTCAGCAGAAATCTGATGATTCTAGCCAACAGATCTGCTGGACTGCCAAGGTCCTGCCCACACACATTCCTGAGGATGGACGGTTTCCCTTGTG
This sequence comes from Equus caballus, assembly GCF_041296265.1. Lineage (NCBI taxonomy): Eukaryota > Metazoa > Chordata > Mammalia > Perissodactyla > Equidae > Equus > Equus caballus. The sequence goes on along the minus strand of NC_091705.1, from coordinate 32,020,626 downwards.
TCCTTATTGTTATAGATTCCTGCTGACTAACCTTGGTCTAATTACTTAGCCCCACTGTAATAGAGTCCTCTAGTCATACATAAGAAGTAATACGTCCCCTTTTCTGATAGTGTAAAAATGTTATAAATATTAAGGATCATGATAGCCTTCTCAAGTCATTTTAATTAAAAAAAATAACAACGCTGGAGTAATTCAGCTTGTAAAATCTTTGAGCCTTCTCTAAGAAGGCTCAAAATAATTAATTGATAATGTAAAAATAACTAAAGGAAGTGGGTTTATTATTCAGTTGGTATCTAGAGTGAATGTGGCCTAAAAAAGAACATAGGATTTAGAATCAGAGTATCAGGCTCACACGCAAATCTGGTTTGTGACTTTGGTCATATGGCCTCCCCTCTCTTGCTCAAAAGCTCCTCAATGGATGGGGCACGGGGCAAAAATAACCAACTTAGGAGGCTGTGAGGATGGCTCAAAAGAGACGAAAGCACTTTGTAGGCTGAAGCACTTTGAGTGATGGAATTGAAGTAAATCCAGTTTGCTGCTTGGTCATGGAAATTTCTTTCTAGCGTAGCAGTGGCGCCATCAGTGCAAATTGATCCACTTGTGTGTGGTGTCTCTTGAGATGGAACCCATAGATTAATTTGAAGTTTATGGCAGTGATTCACAATACCAGCCACTGCCACTATCAGGATCACTTGACTCATGCCAAACAGCAACTCGAAAAGGTGTTCATATATTCTATCACTTACATCCTGGACAGAATTCATGCGAGAACCTGCTGGGTTTTTTGTTTTGTTTTGTTTGCACATCTGGCCTAAGTTCAATTTTTTTGACACTTCCAGTGCATGGGCATTCACTAATTTTTTCAGCTATTTGTGTGCAACTTCACACAAATATGCAGTTTTTAGGATGTTTGTTACTAGGGCTATTTTCAAGTGTCAAAACTGCATTTCTGAGGATTCTTCCTCAATCAAATTGTGCCCTTATGGATTTCAGGGTGTCAAGGGTCCAATGAAGTGGTCAAATCCATTGATGGTTTGAAATTGATATTTGAAAACAGTGAGTGGTTAGATTCCCTCCACCTCCCTGGTATAGGTAAATCCATGGCAATTATCATTTATTGTTCCAATTGAATGACTTCAACAGGCAAAGTTACTAAGTAAATGGTAAGACAGTGATACAAACTAGGGGCTCTGTTTCGTCTAAGCCTTGGCATCTGTTGGGGTATCAGAAGCCCTCCTCCACCTTATCCCTCCACACGCAAGGTGGCTCATGTCACACTGAAACCTCCCAACTCTAAATGAGCAACTCACAGCCACTCCATATGCTGGCCCCCAATTTGCAGGGTATACTGCTCACTGGCACTGTTAATTTTATTTATTTTAATCCTTACTGTTATTTTTAAATTAAAAGCAACACAATTGTAACAAATTCAAACAATGTAGGAGGCATAAAGTTAAAAAAAAGTAAATGTTCCTCTCCTTCCTAATGAAGTCACTTACTGTTTAATAGATCACTCTTTATCCTTTGTTCTTTTAAATTCCATTCATATTCAAATACGAGTCTACATAGATTATTCTTTATACAATGAAATCATATATTATATTATGCAGTGTATTACATGTTTTATTTAAATATGTCTGGAAATGTACACATATCAGTATACAGAGGTCTTAATCCTTTTAAGTGGCTGCATTTCATTTCCTAGTATGTGTTCTATGTTTTTGTTTTCTCACTGTCTTACTGTTGGACATTGTTTGTGCTAAGAAACAATACAATGAACTACTTTATTGATATCTTTGTGATCATGTGAGTTTATTTTTGTACTTCATCAGACTATGTGGGTTCTTAGAAATGAAATGACTTGATAAAAGGATATGCCTTTTTAAATTTTGATAGCTATTGCTAAATTGACCTTCATAAAAATTTTACCAATTTATATGCTCATCAATGGTGCATGAATACTACATGGTCTGACTTTCTGATTTTTGCTAATCTGTGAGGAAGGGGAAAAAAAATCTCATTTTTGATTTAATATTAATTTCCCTAATTTAGTAATTTAATGAGGTTGAGCATCTTTTCTAGTTTATAGCTTGTGTATTTTGCTTGCTCATTTTTTGCTCCTTTCTGTAATATTTTTGTCTTATATACATTGCAAATGTTAATTATTTATAATATGTTTTATAAATTTACTCCCAGTGTGTCACTTATGTTTAAACCTTGTTAATGATTTCTTTTAGTATTCAAAAGTTTGCTGGGGCCAGCCTGGTGGCATAGTGGTTAAGTTCGTGCTCTGCTTTGGCAGCCTGGGGATCCTGGGCACGGACCTACACACCACTCATCAAGCCAGGCTGTGGTGGCATCCCACATACAAAATAGAGGAAGATTAGTACAGATGTTAGCTCAGGGACAATTTTCTTCAAGCAAAAGGAGGAAGATTGGCAACGGATGTTAGCTCAGGGCCGATCTTCCTCACACACACACAAAAGAGTCTGTAATATTTATGTAGTCAAATCAATCAACGTTTTCTTTTGCAGTTTCTAGGTTTTGAGTCTTGCATAGGAAGAACTTTCTCAGTACAACTTAAAAAAAATTCTCCTATATTTTTTCTAACATGTTTGTAATTTTTCTGGTTATATTTCTCTATTAAATTTGCTTGGAAATTATTGTCCTTTTTAATGTGAGTTAGGGATTGACCTCAATTTTCCTGAGTCTTATTCATTTTTCTCTCTTTCCTAACTGATTTAAAAATAGCACTGCTTTCATAGTCTGAAAATCCTATATTCTCAAAGTGTACCTAGATGATCCATTCATCTATATCAATTCTTATACTGATAATACATTGTTTTAATTATTCAAGCTTTAAAATATATTTTTTTATGTCTGGTAAAACAAGTTCCTCTAAATAATTCTGTTTTAAAATTTTTAAAGCTATTTTGTACTTTTTCCCTTCCAGAGGAATTTCAGATTCAGTTTGTCAAACTCACTCAAAAAACCTGGTGGCATTTCCCTCAGTATTTTTTTTTTATAAAAAGTTTCAAACATAAAGAAAAATTGAAAGAATTTTATGGTGAACATCCATATACTCACCACCTAGATTTTACCATTAACATTTTACAATACTTGCTTTACCTGATGGCATTTTGATTGTGATTATAATTGTACTGAATTTAGAGATTAATTTAGAGAGAGCTAACATCTATATAATTCTGAATCTTTACCTCCAGGAATATGCTATGACTCTCCATTTATTTAGATCTTCCTTTTTGTTCTTATTAAAGTTTTGTACTTACTGTCATATAGATTTTGCACATCGTATAAGATGTATTCTGAGATCTTTTCTAGATTTTGTTGTTAATGTGAATGAGCTCTTTCCCTGCCCCCCATTTTCTTCTCTAATTGATTGGCTTTGGCATATGGGAAAGTTAATGATTTGCCTGTGTTGCAAATGTATCTCATCATCTTATTCAGTTCTCTTTTATTTATAATAATTTTTCAGGGGATTTTTCTCACTACACAGTTTCTCCATATATATGTAAATAAAACATTGATTTGACTATTCCTCATGTTTCTCTGTCTTATCATATTTTACTGTCTGGATCCCATTACAGTGTTAAATAATGATAGTGGGAATCCTTGTCTTGTTCCTGACTTGAATGTTTCACTATTAGGTATAATGTTTGCTGTAGTTTCTGGTAGGAATTAAGGACATTTCCTTCTTTTTCCTTCATTTCCTTCATTTGCTACATCCTTTCAAGAATAAGAGTTTATACTTGAACAACACTGTAGACCAATTGTACCTAATGGATATATACATGACATTCCACCCAACAATAGCAGAATATATACCTTCTTCTCAAGTGTACTGGGATAGATCACATGTTAGGATACAAAAGAAGTCTTAACATATTTAAGAAGATTGAAATCATACCAAGTAGCTCTTCCAGCCACAATTAAATGAAACTAGAAATCAATAGCAAAAGGAAAACTGGAAAATTCACAAATATATGGAAATTAAACAACACACTCTTGAACAACCATTGGGTCAAAGAAGAAATCACAAGGAAAATTAGGAAATACCTTGAAACAAATGAAAACAAAAACACAACATACCAAAACTTATGAATGCAGCAAAAGCAGTAATAAGGATGTTTATAGCAATAAATGCCTACATTAAAAAAAGAAGAAAGATCTCAAATCAACAACCTAACTTTAAGAAAGTAGAAAAATACAAACTAAACCCACTGTTAATAGAAGAAAGGAAATAATAAAGATTAGAGCAAAAATAAACAAAATAGATCAGAGAAAAACAGTAGAAAAAATTCAATGAAACAGAGTTGAAAAGATCAATGAATTTGACAAATAAAGATAAAATAAAATAAAGATCAATAAAGTTGACAAACTTTTAGCCAGACAAATAAAAAATAAAGAATATCCAATAATAAAAACAATCAGAAACAAAAGAGGAGACAGTACAACTGATGCCACAAAAATAAAAAGGATCACAAGAGACTATTGTGAACAATTATATGCCAACAAATTGGATAACCTAGAAGAAATGGATAAATTCCTGGAAACATACAACCTACCAGGACTGAATCATGAAGGAATAAAAAATCTGGCCAGACTTATAAGTAGTAAGGAGATTGAATCAGTAATCAAAAACCTCCCAACAAAGAAAAGCCCCGGATCAGATGACTTCATTGGAGATTTATAGCAGACATTTAAAGAATTATTAACACCACACCTTCTCAAACTCTTCCAAAAATTGAAAAGAAAGGAACACTTCAAAACTCATTTTATGAGGTCAGCATTACCCTAATACCAAAACTAGACAAAGATATTACAAGAAAACTACAGACCAATATCCCTGATGAATATTGATACAAAAATGCTCAACAAAATATTACAACTTTCAATAGCACATTAAAAAGATTATACAGGGCCTGGCTTGTTGGCACAGTGGTTAAGTTCGCACATTCTGCTTCAGTGGCCCAGGGTTTGCTGGTTCAGATCCCGGGTGTGGACATGGCACCACTCAGCAAGCTATGCTGTGGCAGGCGTCCCACATATAACGTAGAGGAAGATGGGCACAGATGTTAGCTCAGGGCCAGGCTCCCTCAGCAAAAAAAGGAGGATTGGCGGCAGATGTTAGCTCAGGGCTTATCTTCCTCAAAAAAAAAAAAATTATACACCATGACCAGGTGAGATTATTCCTGGAATGCAAGGATGCTTCAACATAAGAAAATCAGTCAATATAATACACCACATTGACAGAATGAAAGATGAAAACCATGTGATCATCTCACGTAATGCACAAAAAGCACTTGATAAAATTAAACATCCCTTCATGATAAAAACACTCAACAAACTAGGAATGGAAGGTAATTACCTCAATGTAATAAAGACCATAGACGAAAAGCCCAAAGCTAACATTATGCATAATGGTGAAAAACTGAAAAGTTTTCCTGTAGTATCAGGAAGAAGGCAAGAATGCCCACTCTTACCACTTCTATTCAACATACTACTGGAAGTCTTTGCAGAGTAATTAGTCAAGAAAAAGAAATAAAAGGCATCCAACTTGCAAAGGAAGAAGTAATATTATCTCTGTTGACAGAGGACATGATCATGTATGTGGAAAACCCTAAAGATTCCACAAAAATAACTGTTAGAGCAAAAGAATTCAGCAAAGCTACAGGACATAAAATCAACACACAAAAAGCAGTTGTGTTTCTATATACTAATGTGAAAAATCCAAAAGGGAAATTAGGAAAACACTCTCATTTACAATAACATCAAAAAGAATAAAATACTTAAGAATGAACTTAACTGAAGAGTCAAAAGACTTGTACACTAAAAACTACAAAACAATGCCGAAAGACATTAAAGAAGACACAAATAATAGACATCTCATGCTCATGGACTGGAAGACGTAATGTTAAAATGTCCGTACTAACAAAGTAACCTGCAGATTCAGTGCAATTCTTGTCAAAATTCCAATGGCATTGTTTTGCAGAAATAGAAAAAACCATCCTAAAATTTGTGTGGAGTCTCAAAGGACCCTGAATAGCCAAAACAACCTTGAAAAAGAAAAATAAAACTGGAGGCCTCACACATCCAGATTTCAAAATACATTACAAAGCTACAGTGATCAAAAGAGTATGGTACTGGCATGAATACAGACATAGACCAATGGAACAGAATAGAGAGCCCAGAAGTAAACTCTCCCATATGTGGTCAAATGATGTTCAACAAGGGTGTCAAGGCTCCACGATGGAGAAAGGATAGTCTTTTCAACAAAGGGTCCTGGAAAAACTAGATATCCACATGCAAAAGAATGAAGTTGGACCATAACCTTACACCATACACAAAAATTAACTCAAAATACGTTAAAGACCTAAACATAAGACCTGAAACTATAAAACTACTAGAAGAGAACATAGGGAAAAAGCTTCATGATGTTGGTTTGGCAATGATTTCTTGGATACGATATGAAAAGCACAGACAACAAAATCCAAAATTGACAAATGGGGGACCAGCCCCGTGACAGAGTGATTAAGTTCTCCCGCTCCGCTTTGGTGGGCCAGGGTGTCGCAGGTTCAGATCCTGGGCGCAGACATGGCACCGCTCATCAGGCCATGCTGAGGCAGCGTCCCACGTGCCACAACTGGAAGGACCCACAACTAAAATATACAACTATATACTGGGAGGATTTGGGGACAAAAAGCAAGGGGAAAAAAAAAGATTGGCAACAGTTGTTAGCTCAGGTACCAATCTTTAAAAAAAAAAAATTGACAAATGGGATTATATCAAACTTAAAAACTTTTGTGCATCGAAAGAAACAGCAGAATAAAAAGGTGACCTATGGAATGGGAGAAAATATTTGCAAACCATATATCTGATAAGGAATTAATATCTGGAACATATAAAAGAATTCCTACAACCTAACAAAAAGCGACCTGGTTAAAAAATGGGCAAAGGACTTGAATAGACATTTCTCCAAAGAAGCTATACAAATGGCAAACAAGGACATGAAAAGATGCTCAACATCACTAATCCTTAGGGAAATGCAAATCAAACCAAATGACATATCACCTCATACCCGTTAGGATGGCCATTATAAAAAAAAAAAGTATTGGTGAGGGTGTGGGGAAATTGGAACCCTTATCACCGTTGGTGGGAATGTAAAATAGTGTAGCTGCTGTGGAAAACATTACGGATGTTTGTCAGAAAATCAAAAATAGAATTACCATATGTCCAGCAAACCTACTTCAGGGTGTATATCCAAAAGAATTGAAAGTGGGGACTCAGAGATATTTGTACACCCACGTTCATAGCAGCATTATTTACAATAGCCAAAAGGTGGAAGCAACCTAAATGTCCATCAGCAGGTGAATGGATAAAGAAAATACATACAATGGGATATTATTTAGCTTTAAAAAAGAGGGAAATCCTGTTACATGGTACAACATGGATGAACCTTGGACATTATGCTAAGTAAAATAAGCCAGTCACAAAAAGACAAATACTGCGTGATTTCATTTTGATGAGGTATCCAAAGTTGTCAGACTCATAGAAGCAGAAAGTGGAATTGTAGTTGCCAGGGGTTAGGGGAGGGGCAAAGCAGACCCGTTGTTATTCAACGGGTATAGACTTTTAGTTTTACAAGATGGAAAGAACTCTGCAGATCTGTTGCACAACAATATGCATACAATTAACACTATTGTACTGTACACTTAAAAGTATAAAGATAGTAAATTTTGTGTTACATGTTTTTTACCACAATAAAAAATGAGAGGGTAATCTTATTAAATGCTATTTTGGTGGTTCTCCTTTAATTTATTAATGAGATTAATGTTTTTAGAGATTTCCTAATATTAAGACATTCTTGCAAACTTGGTGTAAATCACCCCGCCATCTATGACAGATGATGAAAAGCTGATTTCCTTAATATATAGAGAACTCTTAAAATACCATAAAAAATGGACAAAAAATAACTTATTACAAAATGTCAATGACATGTGAAAAGATTCTCAGACGTGTCTATAAAGAAATGTAAGCTAAAACAATAGTGACCAGTTTTTTATGTATCAAATTAGCAAAGACTAAAAATGGTAATAATATGCACTGATAGTGAAGCCACTCATTTTCTGGTGGTAAAGATCAGTACTGTCTATTCGGAGAGCAATTTTGTATTTTACTAACAATGTTTTAAATGCCACAGCAATTCTACTTGTAAGAAATGCAGAATTTCAGAAAGTCTCAAATGCACAAAAATATATGCAGGGACAGTCATTGAGCCATTGTTTATAATAGTTAAAGAACTGGAGAAATGGAAATATCTATTAACAGATTTGTTAAATAAATTATGATGCGTCCCTAAATTAGAATACTGTTTAAAAGAGTGAGATAAGCTGTGGATTCTGACAAGGAAAGATAGTGAACTACATTGTTGTGGGAAGAAAAGCAAGGAGCAGAACAGAATGTAAAAATACAACTCCATTTTTGGTTTTTAAAAAAAGTAGTTTTAGTAATCTATGCCTAGAAAACATATCTGAAATAATGGACACTAGATTGTTAACAGTGACTATCTCTGGGGTGAACAGGAAGGATTTTCACTTTTCTTCATTTTTTCTGAGAGAGAAATTTCTACATAGAGCATAACTTGAAATAGTAAAAGGAATAAATTTCATTGTAAATCCATATTGCTAACAAAAAAAAGGGAATGCTACTTGCAAATTTTGTTTTGGAATGAGTTGAGGTTTACCTATGATCTGTAATACCACATGACCAGCTTTTAAATGTGTTTCATGAATGTTTTTGAAAGACTATAAAGTTGATTACTGTAGAATATTCAATACTCCTATACCTATATCTGTCAAATCAACCTCATTATAGTAGTCACAGTCTTTATATCCTTTTTTGTTGTCTACTTGATATTTCAAAACCATATTAGCTTCTCCCATTATTCCTGTTTTTATCAATAAATTGTGGGTTGTATGTCCAGGAAGGCTGCAGCCAGACTACCATAACACTCGGAAAGAGTCTGCTGAGTGTCGCCTTTCTAAACATTTGAATTCTTCTGTTGAACTCTTATTGTCCTTCCAGTTCATTCCTCAGAATTAAAAAAACAAAGCGTTCATAACTCAGCTATAATTCAAAGCTAAACACTTTAAGAATCTGATCTACAGACTGATATATTTTTCAAACCCCACATGTATGGTATTTGCAGTGTTGAACTATAGTGTCTGTTAGCTGCAGCTTTGCTAATTTAGCGAACTGAGCAATTCCAACTCCCAAAGACAGATTTTTTTGAAGTTGTATACTTTCATTCTTATTTTCTCATTAGGAAAAAATCCATTTACAAGATAGAAGTTTTCGTGACAGGGTATAGAAAGGATTATGCAAAGAGTGATGAACATGAAATTGTCATCTGGCCCTTCTCCACGAATCTCTTTGGCAGCGTAAGACCTTACATTTATATCAGCTTTCCTCACTCAGGGCTTGACTTAGGAAATGATATGTTTCCACATGGTAATTAATGCCTCATTTGTCAGACATGGTCCGTGAATGTCTTTGGGTGAATGGTTTTCTAGATAACTGGAGCTTTACCCTTTAAGCACCACTTTTATTGGATACTCTTTTTAAAATGGATGACAAATAAACCCAAACTTACCTAAATGGGTAATATTGTTAAAAAGTAATGGTAAGCAGCCAGTTGGTGAGTATATGGGTGTTCACTGTAAAATTCTTTCAACTTTGTTGTGTTTTAAAATTTTCCTAATAAACGTTGGGGGAAGAAATATCACTTTGGAAAGTCATGTAATCCTTATTCCAACAACGTTGTGGTTACTCAGAGCTCAGTGTGTGGAATGGTTAAGGTTGCAGCCTCTGGAGCCAGACTGCCTGAGTTCACATCCTGCCTCTGCTGCCTCCTAGCTGTGTGCCCTTCAGGTTACTGCACTTCTCTGTCTTGTCTTTCTTGTCTGTAACATGGGAAAGAAATGTAAAATGTCTGAGAAATGATAATAGTTTCTCCTCTTGGCTTTGTTCTGAGAGTGAAATGAGAGGATGTATACTAAAGCACTTCCTACAGCATTAAACACTCAGTAAACTACCCTTACTACTGCTATTTTGTGATTGCCTTCAGTGTTGACAACTGACCCACTCAGAGAACGGTTAGCAGTGTTACTCTCCTTGATCATTTATTTGAAAGACAATTTGGGGCTACTTTGAGACTTAGTTTTGAATGAATTGGGGCTATTCCCGAAAATCAAATCCATCTTCTCTTAGCAAATAAAATATCAGGAACATAATTTAACTTCCTCAGCGAAGCCCAGTCCCCATCACAAATATCAGTTACGGGCCCTGTGTCCAGGCATCTGTGCCATGTAGATAGGGCCCGACGCTTTCCTGTTCCTGAATTCTGCTGGCTACTTGGCCTTCAGGTGGGCACGTGGTCTCTTCATTTGTGTTGGTGCTGCTTTTAGCTAACAGGTCTTTGTTTCTCTTCCCTCTGTCTTCTTGAACCTTATGTTCACAGCCACTGCCGTTCACCTTTACCCAGGGCAGAAGTAAATAGTACCAAAATAAGTCAGGAAGTAACACAAAGAAGTGACGTACCTATATTTGAACCTTAGATGTGAGAATGATGACCTTCTTCTACAGAACGGAGTACTAGAACTATCTGTCCTCTATCTTTCTGGATTTGATGTCTTTTCAGTGGTTTTTAGTATAGTCATAGTTTTGTACAACCATCACCACTCTCTAATTTTAGAACATTTTCGTCACCCCCAAAAGAAACCTTGTACCCATTAGCAGTCACTCCCCATTCTCCCCTTCCCTCGGCAACCACTAATCTATTTTCTGTTGTTATGGATTTGCCTGTTCTGAGCATTTCTACAAATGCAGTCATTTAACATGTGGCATTTTGTTTCTGTCTTCTTTCAGTTAGCATGTTTCCATCCATGTCGTGGCATATATCGCTACCTCATTCCTTTTCATGGATGAATAATAATCCATCATATGGGCATACCAGATTTTGTTTATTATTCATCCGTTGATGGACATTGAGGTTGTTTCTACTTTTTGGCTATTATTATGATGATGATGTGAATATTTGTGTACAAGTTTTTGTGTGGACATATTTTCACTTCTTTTGTGTGTATGCCAAGGAGTAGAATTACTGGGTCTTATTGTAACTCTATATTTAACTTTTTGAGGAACTGCCAAACTGTTTTCTAAAGTGACTGCACCATTTTGTATTCCCACCAGCAATGTATGAGGGCTCTTAATTTCTCCACATCTTTTCCTATATGTGTTACTATGTGTCGTTGTGATTATAGCCATACTGCTAGGTGTAAAGCAGTATCTCATTGTGGTTTTGATTTGCATTTCCCTAATGACTAATGGTGTTGAGCACTTTTTTAATATGCTTATTAGCCATTTGTATAGCTTCTTTGGAGAAATGTCTATTCAAATCCTTTACCTATGTTTTAATTGGATTTTGTCTTTTTATTGTTAAGTTGTAAGAGTTCTTTATATATTCTAGATACAAGCTCCTTATCAGATGTATGATTTGCAAATATTTTCTTGTTTTCTGTGGGTTGTCTTTTTCACTTTCTTGATGGTGACCTTTGAAGCACCAATGTTTTTAATTTTGATGAAGTCTAATTTATCTTTTTCTTATGTGATTTCTACTTTCCGATATTTTATTTGATGTCTTCAATGACTTATCTGAAAATCTGATTGGCTCACTGGATTCATAACTGTATTTTTCTAGTTTTCCTGACTTAGAATTGTAAAGCACTTGATTTAAAATGTTTGCCAACGATGTATAGAGGAGCTTAAAAATGTTGATACTTGTTGAGCTGGTAAACCCATTTCTGTGCACTTAGCCTCAGAAAATCATTTGAAAGAAGAAATATATCCTATATGCCCAGAGGTCATTTCACTGTCACCTGTGGCAGTAGGACACTAGAAGACGCTTGGTAGCAGAGGAGGATGAGTTAAGTACATAGTGGTACATGATTAGGTAGCTATCGAATATTATGATTATGAAGCTTACTTAATGAAAATGTTTATGATGTAATGTTCAGTGAAAAACCAAAACAAAAATGTGTGCCCATTATCATTAAAAATATGTATAGGGGGCCGGCCCCGTGGTGCAGTGGTTAAGTTTGCATGTTCCGCTTTGGCGGCCCGGGGTTTGCTGCTTCGGATCCCAGGTGTGGACATGGCACTGCTTGGCAAAAGCCATGCTGTGGTAGGCGTCCCACATATAAAGTAGAGGAAGATGGGCATGGATGTTAGCTCAGGGCCAGTCTTCCTCAGCAAAAAGAGGAGGATTGGCAGCAGTTAGCTCAGGGCTAATCTTCCTAAAAAAAAAAAAAAAGTATAAAATATTTGGATTAGATGGAAGAGTATAAAAATTATAGGTGGTTTTATTTTCTTAAATTTTGCTTAATATTTATATTTTATCTCTACAGTTAAAAATTAAGTAAAAAAATAGGTGCATGACATTTCAAACCAGTGGTGGAAATGGTGCCAAGTGGTTAGATCTGGGTGTATGTTTATCCTTATCTCACCCCAGGTATTTCTTGAACAGTAATTATTTTTTATCATTATGATCGTCAGAGTTATCTTGACAAACAGATAGTTTGCTGTGTTTATTTACTAAGAATTTGACTAGAGATATTTTAATTTTCTTTGCATTTTTATATCAAATCCAAATACTGATGATAATGTGACATGATTTTGATATTAGAATTACTAATATTTTAGTTGTTATCAGCATTACAATTTGCTAAAAGAAAGGTAATGGTTATGGTGATATTATCTTAATAGTAGAGATTATAGAAATACTTTTCTCATGGCGTCTCTTGAAAGAATTATTATAATTATTTTACATGTAAAAAATCAGTCACCTTAGGTTTTGAAATAAATTTCAAATGGATCAAAGATTTAAGAGTTGGGGTTTTTTTATGGAGGAGTAAAGGCACTGAAAGAAATAAAAAAACAATACAAGGTCACGTGTAGTATGCACACTCAAGGTGAAGGCCACACTTTGAGTTGCTGCACCCAGAGAGAGAATGTACAGCTTGCAGGGCCACAAACTGGGTCTGTGGATCCCCTGACCCTCCGACATTTGGCTTCAGCTGAGTGACAGTCGTCCAGAGTACAGGCAGTAACTGTGAGGTGATCCCTCTTCCGTGGCCTGGAATGGATGTGATAGGGCAGCAGGCAGGGAAAGGCCACAGGGAGAGGCCCAGCTCCGATAGCAGCCAGCTCCCCCCACCCCCCCGCCAGTTCACACACTGCAGCTCACTTGGCCTCTTGGCCTGGCTTGGGAGAGGCAGAGGCGTCATCTTGTTCTCATATGTGGGAAGACTGTGAAAAGAAACACCCTCGTTGGCCCAAACATTTAAACAAGAATTACACTAAGATCTTTTGTTCTCACTCTGACATGGTCAGAATTAATTTGGAGGTCCGAAAGAGGATTATTTTGTTGTTGTTGTTGAATCTGAGTTACTTAATGCAAGGATAAAGAGGAAGATATAAAACAAAAACACATGTCTCAAGTCTATCAAATGGTATTAGAACACCCCCAGGTCATTCTTAGGGAACTTTTCTGTTAGTGTTTGGGGGGCTCCTGACTCAAACTTCACATCCAAGCTACTGCTAAACTTCTTATGAAAAGGCCCCAATGATAGAAGGCAAGCAGTGGAGTGTGTCTAGGTATCTGAGAAATACACAGACAGAGCTTAAGAGATTGTAATCATTTTTTTCTTCCTCCCCAGGTTTAATAGGGAAAACTTGCTTTCTGCAAACAACTGAAAAAGCTACCCTTGGAAACTGTTTCTTTGGCCCTCTTGGAACAGCTGAAATTTGTACTGTGAGGCCCTTGAACAGGACAAGCTCTCACCCACTGATCACCCAGAGTGATTATCACCATGGCCAGCAAGAGGAAATCCACCACCCCATGCATGATCCCCGTGAAGACTGTGGTGCTGCAGGATGCCAGTGCAGAGGCCCAGCCCTCTGAGGCTTTGCACGAAGGACCCCAGCAGGATCTGCCCTCAGAAGCACCTGCCACCAGCAGCGAGGCAGCCCAGAACTCCAGCAGTACTGACGGCACTGCACTGGCCAATGGGCATCGGAGCACTTTGGATGGTTATTCATATTCCTGTAAATACTGTGATTTCAGATCCCAGGACATAACCCAATTTATGGGACACATGAACTCAGAGCACACAGACTTTAATAAAGACCCAACCTTTATATGCACTGAGTGCAGTTTTCTGGCAAAAACTCCTGAGGGGCTTTCTCTGCACAATGCCAAGTGTCACTCAGGGGAAGCCAGCTTTGGGTGGAATGTGGCCAAGCTAGACAATCATGTAGTTGTAGAGCAGAGTGTCCCTGAGAGCACCAGCACTCCTGACCTATTGGCTGAGCCCAATGCAGAAGGGACTGATGGACAGGCTGAAATCATCATTACCAAAACTCCAATCATGAAGATAATGAAAGGTAAACCTGAAGCCAAAAAAATCCATACTCTCAAGGAGAATGTCCCCAGCCAGCCAGTTGGTGAGGCCTTACCGAACCCGTTGGCTGGGGAAACGGAGGTGAAAGAGGGAGACCACTCCTTTGTCAATGGGGCGGTCCCAGTCAGCCAGGCATCTACCAACTCTGCAAAAACCCCCCATGTGGCCAATGGGCCCCTGATAGGAACAGTGCCAGTTTTGCCAGCTGGTATAGCACAGTTCCTCTCCCTCCAGCAGCAGCCCCCGGTGCATGCCCAGCACCATGCCCACCAGCCACTGCCCACATCCAAGTCCCTTCCCAAAGTGATGATCCCCCTGAGCAGCATTCCAACGTACAATGCAGCCATGGACTCCAACAGCTTTCTGAAGAACTCTTTCCACAAGTTCCCCTACCCAACCAAAGCTGAGCTCTGCTATTTGACCGTAGTCACCAAGTATCCAGAAGAACAGCTCAAGATCTGGTTCACAGCCCAAAGGCTGAAACAAGGTATCAGCTGGTCCCCTGAGGAGATCGAGGACGCCAGGAAAAAGATGTTCAATACAGTCATTCAGTCCGTACCTCAGCCCACAATCACCGTTCTGAATACTCCCCTGGTTGCCAATGCTGGCAATGTCCAACATCTCATCCAGGCTGCTCTACCAGGCCATGTTGTGGGACAGCCAGAGGGCACAGCAGGGGGTCTTCTGGTCACTCAGCCACTGATGGCCAATGGGTTGCAGGCACCAAGCTCGTCTCTCCCAGTAGCAGTTACGTCCATCCCCAAGCAGCCAACTGTTGCGCCCATTAACACTGTGTGTTCAAATACAACGTCTGCTGTGAAGGTGGTCAATGCAGCCCAATCACTCCTCACAGCATGCCCCAGCATAACTTCCCAAGCCTTCCTTGATGCTAGCATTTACAAAAATAAGAAATCTCATGAACAGCTGTCAGCTCTGAAAGGTAGCTTCTGCCGGAACCAGTTCCCAGGACAGAGTGAAGTTGAACATCTGACCAAAGTGACTGGCCTCAGTACCAGAGAGGTGCGGAAATGGTTCAGTGATCGGAGATACCACTGCCGGAACCTGAAGGGCTCCAGAGCCATGATGGCTGGAGATCATGGCTCCATCCTCATCGACTCTGTGCCAGAGGTGCCCTTCTCCCCATCGTCCAAGGCCCCTGAGGTGACTTGCATCCCAACAGCGGCCACCCTGGCCACCTACCCTTCTGCCAAACGACAGTCCTGGCACCAGACCCCTGACTTCACACCAACCAAATACAAGGAGCGAGCCCCTGAGCAGCTCAGAGCCCTGGAGAGCAGTTTTGCACAAAACCCACTTCCTCTTGATGAGGAGCTGGACCGCCTGAGGACTGAAACCAAAATGACTCGAAGAGAGATTGATAGCTGGTTTTCAGAGAGACGGAAAAAAGCGAATGCTGAGGAGACCAAGAAGACCGATGAGAGTGCCTCTCAGGGAGAGGAGGAGGCTGCTGAGGGGGAGGGTGGAGAAGAGGACCTGGCCAGTGACCTGAGGGTCCTTGGTGAAAATGGCTCCCCAGAAACACCCGGCAACCACACCTTGGCAGAACGTAAAGTCAGCCCCATCAAAATCAACCTCAAGAACCTGCGGGTCACTGAAGCCAATGGCAAAAGCGAGCTTCCAGGGCTGGGCACCTGTGAGCCTGAAGATGACGGGTTGAGCAAGCTGGCAGAGCAGCCCCCAGGCAGAGTGAGCTACAAAAAGACAGCCCAGCAGCGGCATTTGCTGCGGCAACTCTTTGTGCAGACACAGTGGCCAAGCAACCAGGACTATGACTCCATCATGGCCCAGACAGGTCTGCCGCGGCCAGAGGTGGTGCGCTGGTTTGGGGACAGCAGGTATGCCCTGAAGAATGGCCAGCTCAAGTGGTACGAAGACTACAAGCGAGGCAATTTCCCACCAGGGCTGCTGGTCATCGCCCCTGGCAACCGGGAGCTGCTGCAAGACTATTACATGACCCACAAGATGCTATACGAGGAGGACCTGCAGAGCCTCTGCGACAAGACCCAGATGAGCTCACAGCAGGTTAAGCAGTGGTTTGCTGAGAAAATGGGTGAAGAGACCCGGGCCGTGGCTGACACAGGCAGTGAGGACCAGGGACCTGGCGACCCTGCAGCAGTTCACAAAGGGATGGGTGAAACCTATTCAGAGGTGTCCGAGAACAGTGAGTCATGGGAACCCAGTGCCCCTGAGGCCAGCTCAGAGCCCTTTGACACACCAAGTCCCCAGGCTGGACTTCAGCTGGGTAAGGAGTCCATGGGCGCCATGGCTATGCTCTGTTGGTATGGGGTGGGGGGCACTCATGGATGGGCGCTGAATTTATTGCATGGGGGCATCTGCTGTTTCTAAGGCTGCCTGGCAGCAGGACTAAATTGCCTGGCTGCTTCAAAGGCAACTGGGGGCAGAAACCATTGGAGCATAATGTGATAAAAGGTTGAGAGTTGTTTTTTCGCATCATTTCATGTTTTTTTAAAACCTGTGCAGGGGAAGGAACATAGTGAACCTACAAGGGTCCAAGCTTTTCAAGCCATTTCTTAGCAGTAAGAGAAGAGGCCAAAACATCATCTGGGTCAGGCAGAACTACAACCACTGGGCAGGAGAGAGCAATAGGACTTTTGAGGAAATTCAACTCAAATTGGTAAACCAAAGGAAAGAAAGCCTTTAATTGTTCTTAGATACATGGAGTGCTTTTTTTTTCTTTAATGATGAAAATCCTATAATTTGCATTTCTATTGCATTTCTTCCTGATGTGGAAGTAACGGAAAATCATCTTCCCTCTTAGATGTATATTGGAATCCAAAGCTTGAATTTTGTTCCTCAGTTTTTCTAGATCATCGATCACTTGAAAGAAAACTTTAGAAGATTATTTCATTGAAGACAGTTTTTAAGCCAGAGATAAGTCAAGTTACTGGGTGTTGATTTTCAAGGGTCTTGATCCCTGAGTTTCCAGCCTCTCCCTTCCTTCCCCACCCTCAGGTATTTGTCTCCTCATTATAGGCCTCATCACAGGATGGCCCAGGAGCGTTGTAACTCAGCTCTTCACAAGAGGCTGTGGAAACTGAGGAAGTATCTGGATTCTCAGATTCTCTGATTTGTGGACCTTTAGAAGTTGGTTCTGGGGCCTGGTATTTCTGGACATGACCTTGTTTTCCTCCAGGCCCCCATGAGTCAGCAAGGTCGTCACAGGGAGTGTCATGGGCACCAGGAGGCAGGTTTGGCCTCACAGGGCTGGTTGCCTTCAGCATCTTCTCCAGCACTGGACCTGGCTCCTGGGGAATGCCCACCCCGGGTTTTGGCTATGCCAGCAAAGGAGCATTGACTGCTGGGAACTGGAACAAACTAATTTCTTTTATTTTTTTAATTAAAATTTTACTAAATTATATTCTTCAGTAGCTGGAAACAGGGTGATAGTTACACAACATTGTGAGTGTACTTAATGCCACTTAATGTTACACTTAAAAATGGTTAAAATGGGAGGAGTTATGTTATGTATATTTTACCACAATTATTTTAAAAAAGCTAACCTGGAGTTGGGATGAATGGGTTTGAATCATGAGCATTGGCTCCCCTCAACTACTAAATCTAACACAAAGTAAAATGTTGGTGTCCTCGGTGGGACAGAGTAGGAGTGGCAGCAGGTGGACATGCTATTGTGGCATTGTCCTCTTCTTTCCAAGGCAGATAACCGTGGGTACAGAAAGGGCTTATCTGTTTATCTGTAGTTGGTTTCTCCCAGCTTTCTCAGCCAGCCTCAATGCAAGGACCATGTCTGAAAGTGTCACAGATGATGCACCTCTCTGAGCAGCCCCCCTGACTTTCACTTTAGGGTTGAAAGTTATAAATGAAGTGAAGACATCAGTAGAATACATTTCAGAAACTAGACCCAGCTGCCATTATGTTAGAAGAGTGTGTTCTGGAGAGCCAGGAGGGAGACGGCAAGATGAGGCAGATCAGGACAGGACTCTAGAGGCGGCAGCGGCGGCATGGGGAGCTGAGCCGAAGTGATCAAGGGTTAGTAAGCCTAGAGAAGACAAGTTCCTGCTCCAGCTGCTAGGCCTGGGGTTTGGCAGTGGTCCCTTGAAGAGTTTGAGGTCTTGCCGGATTTAGCCAGCATCACATCCTTAACCCATATGCCCTTCTTCACGTTCCCTCAGGCTGGAGAGTAGGGGAGTGGCTGGCAGGAAGGCACTGCTCATGGAATTAAGAGGTCCCCAAAGCCAGCGATGCCTCTTTGGCATGGCAAGGACTAGGCTGTCCTGGGGACTATGTAACTGGCTGCTGACGTGGAGGTGACAGGCATGTGTTTTCTCCTCAGAAACAGACTGAATTTGAACCGATTACTGTGAAGGACTGGCCAGTCTGGGATGCTGCCTGCCACGTGGAAGGGCCCAACATGCCGCTCCCATGCCTGGCCGCTGGGCACGCACGAGAGCTTCCACAGGCCTTGCAGACAGCCCAGAGCCCGCCACCAACTTCGGCCTGCCACCACCGAGCAAGCAGGGAGAGTAGAGTTCTCGTCAGTTCTTCCTCCCACAATGTAGGACCTTTCCTTTGCCTTCCAGTGGATAAAATAGTTCAGATTTCGTATTCATAGACACAGAATCAAGTTTTTAACATATAAATCCACCTATACACATTTAATAAAACATCAGATTATAAACAGTTTCATTGCATAGAAACTTTGGTTAGCAAAGTAGTACATTGTCCTTTACATCATCTCTGAAAATGCCCTGTGTCTGTTCTCTGGAGATCGCTGGGGCCATGTGTTCCCTCACCTTCCACAGTTGGGCAGCACACTCAAAACTACATCTGGAACCCTCATGTGCCCCCTTTGCGTTCCTTGAGGAGAGCAGTACCTTCAAAGAGATCTCTGCTACGTTAAGTGGTGACCAGCAAAATGTCATGCCAGGCTTGCCTTTCCTTGTGGGATAGTCATGCAGAAGCTGCTGTCCCCTGCAGTTTAAAAACTGGACTGGTTATGTGATTAGTGTATGATGCTTACCTTTCTATTAAGTTGTTACAGTAATTCTGCTTTTTCATAGGAGTTTGGATCATGGACCATAACTTTTCAGTTATCAGATCAACTAAAGAAACACTTGTTGTTAAGCCTAATATACTGACCGATGTGCCCGCATTTTTTTTTTTAAATCTAGGCATGTTTAGAGTAAGAGGAAAATTGAAAAAAGAAATAAGGGTGAGGGATGAAAGTAAAAGTGGGTAACCACAGCCTGTAGCTTTGGCCACCATGGTTTATGGAACCCTTTATCCACACTCACTTTAAAGCTGCATGTGGTTTGGGAAGGAAGCCCACACTTGCCCAGTAGTAAAAGTGAGAGCTGAGGGGATTCGGGGACTTTTTGGAACTGTCGGAGTCCGGGTGGTCTCCGGCACAAAGACCTGCATGTGGAGGTTCCTGGCCCCCATGCCAAGGGCCTGGCTGGCGTGCTGGACATCACCGGACAGGTCCTCGAGAGGATGTTTTTAAGGTTCTACATTTATATCCCCAAACCTGGAGTCAAGATTTCTATCTACTTTAGCTTAACCCTCATATCCGTTTTTTTAATTGAGAAAATCCGAGGAAAAGGTGCCTTTGAAACATTGGGGAAACTTGCTTATAAAGCGGTACTAAATGGTAAATCCCTATTTCCCCAAGACTGGCTGCTCTGAGAGCAGTGGGTAAAGAGTGGGGCAGCCAAAGATGTGGCACCTCCTGTCAAGCACCTGCTTCCCAAAGCACCAAGGCCTTGTGGGCACACTCCTCCTGGGCCCAGACTGGGTTGGCAGCACTAGGAGACCCCAGAGAGATGGCAGGGGCTTTGGGGAAGAAACACTGGTGGTGGGTTAGGTACAGTCCTCTCCGACCCCTCCCAGGGAACTGGACCAGCAGGGCGCCTCGCTGGCTTGGCTCTGAGGACGAAGATGGTGGTAGCACCTCCTTCCTTCCAGGAGAGGGCTTTCTTTGGAAACCAAAAGCCCTTGAACCATTGTTCTTCTCGAGTGTCTTCTCCTGCTTTCCCTGTCCCAGTAGGGACCACCTCTTATTTGTTTCAAACAGGTGACTTGTGAGGACTTGGCAAATTTTACAGCCTGTTTTTGTATCCTTTCCATTTTGGGTGTGAAGCTATTTAGTCCCAAAGGCCTCTTTGCAGAATTGCCAAGAACGGCGAGTGATTGCCTTCCTTCAAAGAACAGACACCTGGAATTTTTCCTTTAGTGTTATGTATGTGCGGATTAATTTATATAGATGCATATACAGTGCAGATACTCATTTGATACTTTACTCATGAAATGTACATCTGACGTGTACACTTGAGGAACTTAGTGGCACATGGGTGTTGGGGAAAGTAGCCTGTGTTGGAGGAAGTGCTAGGACACTGGGCACAGCTGGGCGGCCAGCACGAAGCCATCTCCAAGTGTCTGAGATGCCACCCTGCCAGCATCACTCCCAGAGCTCCGCATGCACTGGCCAAAGGGTTATGTGTTTAAAGAGGATTTTCTTGGTTATTTTATTTGTATTCACATTTCATTTACAACCCAAACAGCAAAACAGAAAAAGTAAATTACATGGTGGACAAGTTAATGCAGGACACAGAGTGACCCACCTTGCCACCTTAAAGCTCGTCTTTAAAATGTAGAGCAGTTAGAGTGCTGCAGGCATGTTTCCTCACAGATGTTGGCCCTGCCCAACAACCAGGGCCACACCACTAGTGGCAGGACTGCCCAGGTAAGGAGCCCAGCAGACTGGACAGACCCTCCTCCTTCCTGTGCTGTTGGACTGGGATTTGGGCCTCATACTTGAAAGAATAAGATGATCAGAGGTGGTGATGAGAGAGACAGGAGCCTAAAGGGATGTTGCAGCAGGTACCCAGGGCTTTAGGTGCAAAACTGTGAACACAGCCAACTGGACACAGAGAAACACCCACACTAGCCTGGAAATTGGGACTGCACCAACAGTCCAGTGGAGATGGGGGACAGCGGCAGCCAGCCCTGTGGTCCTGTTGCAAGACAGATCACTGCGGTTTTGCACACCACCGAAGGGTTAGATTCTGTGATGTAGCCTTCGGTAGAAGGCAGTCCGTGGGCTGCAGGGTTGAGAGGCAAGGTGGGGTCAGTCTCTCCTGAGGAAAAAGCCTATTTTATGAGGTGACTAACCTTTCCTCTCTTCTCTGTATGCACTTGGACTTGTCAGAGATAGTAAAATATTTCAGTGTTTCTTGTTGCCTATGTCTTGTACATGTTTGGTTCATTATATTTTTTACATGGGGTTGTAGATCCAGTTTTAATGGGTAAAACTAGATCATCATTCTGATAAAGGAAATCTGGATTTATGATACATATACTTTGCATATTTTGATTTCTTATTTTAATTCTTGACTATTAAGGAGCTTTTTGATTTGTGAGGATGGTTCTGATTTTCAGGAATCTCGGGTTCTTGAAATAGAAAGCACTACTTGGACGACTTGCCAGCACTTTGGGGTTTGGTAGCACTGTATGGCTTGACTTGGAGCTCCTTTCTTGGGGAAGAGACTGGCAGCTGTTCAGGTGGACCAAAGCGCCTTGACCCGAGGCCCCCGCACCCTGCTCTCTGGAAGCAAAAGGTGGGAGCTGGGCACAGTGTTGGGTGGTACCTTGTAGGCTCCCACATGTACTAATGGTCTTGTCCCAGCTGTCTATGGGAGGCTGGTGGGCCAGAAAGTTTCTGTGTTCTCAAGGCTGAGATGTGGCTCTTGTGGGTTTTATCCTGCTCAGTCAGTGGTCCAGTGACAGGTCCTGTGTCACCTCCCTCTCCTCTCTGGCTCTGCGACATCTATGCCGGGCTGCCTTCTGTGGAGGGTAGGCGTTGGTCTTTCTGGTTGGGAGCTCAAGTTTCTATGCACTTCTCCTCCCACAGCTCCCCGCTTGTGCTGCCCTGTCTTGAGCCCTGTTGCCTCTTTGTCTTCCTGTTCTCTTCTTGGACCAAAATCCTTGGATGGGAGCAGCTTTGTCAGTCAGATGTCTCAGCCCAAGTAGATAAAGGCACTTTGCAGGAGAGGAGGAGCAGCCAAAAAGAAAATCTGAAACAAAATCAAACCTGGAGTTTGGGCTTTTCCTAAAGGTTTTTCCCCCTTTTTCCTTGCTCAGAGTTTACCAGGGGCAGATTATTGGTTTGATTTGCATTTTGTATACAAAGTTTAAATTTTCATGTATTGCATTGATTTGCAAGTTGTATGCTGGAGAAGAAAAGTCCTCTACACATGTTAAGGTCTGCACAGCCAACTCTTCCCGGCCAAAGCCAGCAGCTGGCCTGAGTCAGGAGGATAACAAGGCTCGGTTCTCCTCACTCCACACTGGAGTCCCCTCTTCAGAGTCTCCTGAGTCAGCTTTCTTTGGTCCCTTTCCCTAGGAGCCGCAGCCCTCCCAGCCTTCCTGCCCAGACCTTGGGGAGCCATCTCCTGTGGCTTAGGGAGCACCTGCCCTCAGAAAAACTCCAACACCTGAGAAGGCAGGGAGTGTGGAGCCCAAGCCTTCTCCTGAAGTCCCCTCCCCGAGCAAGGTTTCAGTCTGAGGTACTCACCATGCTGTTTTCTCTGGCCCGTTTAGAATAGCCAAGCCGTGCGACACCAGGGCTGAGGAGTCTGTGAGCAACTTCTCAACAAAGTGGTGGATTTTGATTTTGGCCCGGTGGAAGTGGTGATCATGAGTGCTGCTTGGCTTGCTACCCAGCCCAGCAGTAAGTCCAGATGGAACTGACAGGCTGTGGTTCGAATTCGTTTCTGCTGAAATCTCTATGTGTTCCCAGTGCCAGGTCACTCTGGGAAGGGGTTCTCTAAGCCCAGTTCTCTCTGTGTTGACCCAGCATCTGCACATCACTGTGAGGTGAAAGGAGCAGAGACAGAGCACTTGGCCCTAAAGAGGATGGAGAGCCTGCCTTTTGGTTCTTCAGTTCTGAGCTCACTTGTCAAGACTGGCTGTTCTGTGACCTGCCTACAAATCTAGCCTCTCCTTTGAATGGGGCCCCAGTCCTTCACCAGACTGGAGACATGACAGCCTGGATCCAGCAGGAGCCAACCATTCTACCTGCCCAAAGTCCAGAGCATCCAAAGTCTGGAATGGACTAGGCAGGCCCTGGTTACCATACAGACAAGGACAGGGCCAGAACCTGCTTCTTTGATTTTTGAAAGGCAGGACTGCAAGGATCCACAAAGAATGTAGAGTTACTGCTTTGTTGTTGCCAGCCCAAGGCTTCTGCAGCCCTCAGAACCTGGCCCCTGCTGCTGCTCGGGCCAGAGCTGACTGAGCGGAGGGAGGGGTGAGCACAGCCAGCAGGCCCATTCTTGGGGGTGGTGGTGGGGGGCACTGTGGTCATCTTCTCTTCTGGCTTCTTATTGTCCTTCCTGCTGTCCACTCAGGGCGGGTGGCAAGCCAGGGTACCCGAGAGGAGTCCAAGTTTACCTGCCGTTAGTGCCTCTTTCAGGAGACTGGCTCTGCTGTGTACGTGCGCACTCATGAGCACTGGAGTGTGTTAATGAATAGCTTTTCTTGGCTGATGCTTTATAGTTTGTGTTCCTTTCCATGATAAATGGGTAATGTGGAAGTGCTCAATGTGACTGGAGTTGAAGGGGAAATGAGAAGGATTAGGGCTGTTCAGAGTCACTGAATACAAGAAGCTGCAAGTGCTTGGTCTTTCCCCAGAGTGCACTGTTAGAGGGTAAGAATCCACCCACGCAGTACCTGGTAATCCTTTCCTTTGTATTTAAAGAGAGACACTGTCACTCATCCCTATTTCCTGCCCATACAGCTCATTCTTGCAGTTTGCTTGAAAGACAGCAGAGCCCTGGCTCGACTGGAGCTGACTGAGCAGGAGAGGCCCGCTCGCCCCTCCGCAGGGACCTGGCACGGTAATCAGGCTGCCCAGTGAGGCTGGGCGAGGGCCGGGGAGAGGTGGTCAGCCCTGGGCAGTGCAGTTCCCGCGGGCTTCTGAGCAGCTGCTTTGTTCAATGCCGTGTCAGACGGGCCAGACTGTGCCATAATTGTTATTAAAAAGAAAACATGCCAACCTTCCCCTCTCCCCGGCCGGCCATTGTTCATTGAAAGTTTCCCAAGCACAGTCTTTGTGGAAGTGGGGAGGTTGCCAAAGGCCTCCAGGGTCCTTCGTGACGGTCCTGATTCCTCGTCTTCTACTACCCATTTATATTCTGGTCTTGAGCAAAACCCTGTGTTCCCTGAGGGCCAGACTGCTGAGAAGCCAGACTGGGGAATGACTGCTGAGGAGTGTGCTGTTGGTGTGCTTCCTGTCTCCCAGAGACAGCTGAAGAGGCGATCATCTTGGTGCTAAGTCAGAGACAACTGCCCTGTTTCCGTTTGTCCAGAGGCAAATTGAAACTTTACCAAACTGTGTGAAGGGGTCCCACCTCCTGCAGTGGCCAAGTGTGAGAGACCAAATTGAGAGAGAGACATACTTTGACTCTCATTTAGGCCTGGGTGGAACAGGAATTCTGTATCCTGGGTAAATGTTTTTAATAGAAAGATGGAACTTGCCTTTGGACCCTGGCTGTGCTGAGGTGGGAGGAGTGGGTTGCCCTCTTTTGGGCTGTCTCTCCAGGCCTCACGAGGTCCCCTGTGGGGATGCTGCTATTTCTAAGATGCAAATTGCACATTTCCTAAATTTTGTATCTGTGGATTTGGATAAGGGAGGGGAACAGGGACAAACTGCTTGTACAATTTGAAATGGGCCGAAATGGTACTTCATATCTTTTGATTGTTCCTAAATAAAAACGTAAATACATTTCACATCTGCTGACTTTATTTTGTGGGGGAGCCAGAAAAAAAGCTAAAATCACTTCACTTATGATTTATTCTGTAGGCAAGACTGACCTTAAACTTGGTTGGATGAGTGGGTAGTTTCCCTCGGCCCACTTCAGGAAAATTCCAACTCGCCTGTCTCCTACACTGCTGGGTCCACTGTAATGGCTTTGACGAGAAAGAATTGAGATGTTTCAGAAATTATGCTAAATAGACAAGGGCAAACTGAGTCAAACCTGGAGTCATGAGGTATGTGGTGAGAGGATACTGGCAAGTCTTTTTCTTTTCCTGTGAGAAAAGTACTGAGAAGCAGAGCTTGTCATTTGCTAAGCAGGGGTTGGCGAATATGCATAAGGACCCAAGGATTAAAAGCCCAACGTCTAAGAGTCAAAGCAATTGAATCTTGTTGGGATGACTGTAAGGACCTGTGACAGAAGGAAAAAGGGACCTCTGAAATAAAATCACCTGGGGCAGAGACATACCAAGGCAGGCCAGTGATTCTGATCCCAGGTGGACACCAGGGTCTGTTCCTGACTTGGCCCTTCTGGAGGCCAACTTAAGTCTTGAGGAAGCAGCTTTGTGTTGAATCTAAAATGCAAGTCCTTGGGAGCTAGACCGGCCTGGTGTGGAACCCTGAAGCCAATCTTCTGACCCCCATCGTGAGTGCAGACTCAGCTAGTGGCTCGCTTGGGGCACAACTGTGGATGGAGTTGCAGTAGAGGCCAGCAGGGGTTTGCTGTGGGCTTCCTTGGGACAGCTGCAGTGGCCTCTAGGCAGGGAACAGAACTCGACTGACCCCTGGGCATGAGTCCCCTGGGGACTATTAGAGGATGACCCAGTGAAGAGGACTTACAGGCTGACATAGGGCTTGATCTGTTTAATGGGAATGTGAAGGAGGCGTGCCCTTGTTTTGTTCCTTGAGCTAGTTTGGTGGGATAACCTGATACTAGTTACAGTATTCTTCCTCAGCAGAACTGAAATGGTGAGAGATGATGGGCTCAAGTTGAAAGACAAGTGAGTTTCTAGCCCCAGGCTCAGCCTTCAGGCAATGTTCAAGATGTGCCCTCTCTGCTCACGGCCACAGTTCTTTGTTAATGGCAATACCCTCAACTGAGATCGGAAATTGCTCTTGCCTTCTCCCCGCAGGGCAGCCTTTAGAGTGAGTTCTTGACCCGAGTCCTATGATCAGGCTGCAGAAAGCCCCTGACATTGTAAGCAGTGCTGTGTGTATGCGGGTGTCCCCTGGGTGAAAATTAAGGCCTGCCTCTTTGAACCCAGTTTACTTGTCCCTGATCTGTTGGCCAGCCAGACTCAGTTCCTGTTGATGATGACAGGAGAGAGGACCCTGCAAAGGAGCCAGTCCACTTCTTGCCTTTGCCCCTGGTACCACTGACTTCCTCTCCCCGACTCTGCTCTTTTGGTTTCCTCTGCTAAAATTGGAGGTTCTCAACCCTGATCACCTGAGGTTTTGAAAAAACCTGTGCTAGGACCCCAGGCACCAGTAATTTTTAGAAGCTTTTCAGGTGATGCATAACCCAGGGGGTGGAAGGCGGTGCCAGCCAAAGCTGTCACACTGAGGGACGTGGCCTGTTTGCATGGTTTGAGGCAAGCAACTCCCTGCCTCTGGCCGACATTCAGTCCCAAGTGAGGGGCTCTCCCCAGCTCCATACACTTGCTGGGCCTCCTGGGCCAAAAATCGTCAGGTGTGTCTCGAGGAATTTGAGGTGAAAACTGATCTGTGAATCTCTTTGACTGAGAGTCGTGTTTTCTACTAGGAAGAATGATCTAGACATTGGCAAGGAAAGGCAACGGCAGTGTTGTAGGAGAGCCTAGAGAAAGGTGGGCCACCGTGTGAAGCTGCCTTAGGGATGGCAGAGCTGTTCCCAGCTCACGCTCCAGAAAGACACTTGTTCAGTATATGGAGGTGTGTTCTGATTAAAATTAAAGTGGTCAACACCAGCAAGCCAGGGATGTTTTATGACGACATAGATGGGCCTCTAACCGAACAGCCAGCACAGAACTACTTCTTTTGCTGATGAGAAAGCCTCTCTCCTGACCATAAGAATCTGGAGCAGGAAAACATGAATCAGGGAAGCCCAGGTTAATTTCTACCCACCACCTTCTTGTCCCAAGGAACAGACTACCCTCCTGTCTCTCAGTAGGACCATGAAGCTGTAGGAAGAAAGCCAAGGGGCCAGCAGGAACCTGAGCAACGGCACTGTCTGATACTGGCTATTGTATCTAGTTCAGTGGATGACAGGAAATTCTTTAAGCTGATCCCAGTTCTCCAAGTTGGTGATGCTCAGAGAGGCCTACAAAGGACCAGGACTGGCCCCAGATCTGTGAACTGGGAAATATGTATACCTTTGGTCTGACTCGTCGTATAGGAAAGGGATGCTCTGAACTTACAACTCTAAATCCACCTTGGGCTTGTCTTAAAAAAAAAAAAAAATCCTGGTCTCTCCAAAGCCACCAACCATGCTTTGGTATGTGTATTATCACACCAGGGGTATACTAATTACCATTTTAAGTACCAACTGATTACATTCACCTGCATCTCTTCAATGACAGATCTCAGGCTCCCTGGGCTGGCTTTTTATGCCTATCCCCACCCACCCATCTGTCCATCAGGCAGGCACTCTTTATCTGTGTGCCATCATTTTTGATCCATACCAACGCAGACCACTATGAAAACAGAGCCACAGGAAGGGAAGAACAAGGCCTTTTTAACCATGTTCTGGGTACAGAGATTTTGGTTACAAGGTATAGAGGCCACCAGAGTGGCACCCAGCAACCAACATTTGAGTGCTCCATTTTTTTTTGGAACAGAGAGTTCTCTGTGGAACTGGGAAAGGACTCTGGTTGCTTCCTGCTCACTGCCAAAGCTGGCTGGCCCTGGAAACCTGGGCTTGCTCCCAGGCAGGCTGCACTCTGCCCAGTCACGCCCTCGGTGGACAAGCTGGAGGGGAGGGTGGCCTCAAACCTTTTTGTAGCCCAGAGGAGGAAAGAAAGATCTGCTTGACCTGGGAAGTTACCCAAAACTTCCTACCTGCTTCTATTGCAGAATAACTACCAGGCGTTGGCCCTAGTTAAGTCTCCAGACAATAGGCTTTCTTGAGTCCCCCAAAGAGCACACAAGTTAAAGAAAAAAGGGCATAAAGATGATTTATTTAGCAGTCAGCCCTTAAGAGGGGAGCAGAACTAGCAAATGGCCGACCCTGACCCCAAACGTGGGCAGTGGATTTGTGTGCGCTGAATGCTGGCCATCCATGAGGCACCTTTGTGCCCAGAGGCCTGGACCCCAGCCTCTGTCCTTACGAGTGGGACTGCCTTCCCAGCCTTTCCAGCTCCTTCTTTGGATCTTTTTACCTGCTAGACAGAAATTGCCATAAGTGAAGCAGCTTCACTCAGCACCTGCCTGCCTGTCCCCTCACCTGCCCACAAGGCAGGCAACTCCTCAATCCCGCTTTCCTTCCTAAGGGATAAAATACTGAGTGAGTCTTCTTTGCCTCAAAAAACCCCAAACAGAAAAAACCACCTCACCAGAATAGGCTTTGCTGTTTCTTCTCTTCCTGCCCCACTACCCCATCCCTGACAGTGCCTTAACATCCCAAATTGAACCCCTTCCAACACGGGCAGCCCACCTGCCACTCTCTCAAAGGCTCTGCTCCAAGGTTTCCCTCCAAGGGTAAGGAGCAGCCGTAAATAACTCAGTTACAATACCACTGAGAAGAAAAATAATACTGCCGTTTTTTTTTTTTAAGTCCTTTTCAGAAGAAAAGCTTTTCCAACAAAATTTAAAACCTTTATTAATATTTAAATTATAAACCAAATGTTGCAACCATATATAGACATGTTTGCTATGGACAAATTAAGATTGTGAGGTCATATTTTCAAATACAACTTCAGAATTAGTTTAAATAAATCAATACATTTTCTCAGAAATTGTATAATTTCCTTCGGTTTACTATCCATGATATGGAAAGTTTAATATAATGTTAAATAATTTACCATCTACCCTAAAAGTAAGCTATAGAAAACTGAATCACTATTAGGATCAAATAATAACAAGGCTTTAGGAGTATATATAAATTTTGAAAAGGTAACACTGTTAGTTGAGCTGTAAAATCCATAAAAATAACAGTTCTGCCACAGCGCACAGATCCATTTTGCTTCTCCAGTCCCCCCACCAAGCAGCTTTCAGGTTAGAAGTGGAAGACATAGAAAATCATACATCCTACGTGAAATAATGAAGACAGTGAGAAATAGGGTGTGCAAAAAATAAACTGTAAAATTCCATACTCTCCAACATCATGGATGTCTATTAGTAGGATTTTCAATGGATTTAATACTCGAGATAATCTCAGCGTCCTCTTGCAGTGTTGGCTAGCAGACTCACACCCAAGGTCTTTCACTGCAACAAGGGAAAGTGGTCTTTGGTCCGGAACAAGACGGGGGTTCGTAGCTGGTCTGCTGGGGCCTGCTGGAGGGCGCCTTGCTGAAGGAGGGTACGTTGACTGTGTGCAGGAGTTTCCTGAATGTACTGGGGAACATCCCCAGCTCAGCCTCTGCCTTGGTGACTTGCTTCTCCACTCTGGCCACGCTGACGCCAATCATTCTGACAAAGGCTGTCCATCTTGCTGTAGACCTGCCGCATCTCATCCAGGTGGCCTTCATGTAAACTCGAGGCACACCCCTGATGACGACGTGGGAGAAGTCGCCATGTAGCACGCCCACAAACTTGTCCACCCTGGTGAGCAGGTCCTCCAGGCTCACGTCCAGGGTCTTGGCATCAGATCGCACCCTGGCTCTGGGCAACAGTGCAGCCTGGAGCAGTACACCCAGCTCTGGCCCTCATCCTCCCATGGCTCCGAGTTGCTGCTGTCCTTGCTCCAGGTGGCACCCTAAGGCTCAGCCACCTCCTCCTCTGGCCCCTTGTGCAGCGGCTGGGCTGCCCAATACTGCTATTTTTAACATGATCCCCTGTATCTTTCAGGCTGGGTAGTGTTCCCAGCCGTGGGCAATGTGCCCTTGTGCTGTGCTGTCCTCTGGGCAGGCAGAGCCCCTCTCCAGGCAGGCCCTGTGCTCTTCCACCCTGGCTCCAAGGCCAGACTGTGGGGGCATCTGCCCTCCCACCCTGCCTGGCTGTGGTTTTAAAGCTACAGGACAATGTAAACTTTGTTTCCCTGGTCCAGCAAGGCTGCTGCTCCTCTTCCTCTCTCAGGAACGTCAACGGCTCCTCTCAGCCTCCTGCGCCACTGGCTGCAGCAGCCTCCCTCTCCAAGGGGCTGCAGCCGTGGTCCTGGCCCCACAAGATGGAAGGATCCATCTCCAGAAGTCAGGGCCAGATGTGTGCTTAATGCGAGACACAGGACAGTTTTTGCCTTCACCCAGAGCTGGGGTGTGGAGGCCCAAAACAGTAATACATCTCATTAATGGCTTGGTTTTTGTCTAGCATTCACTGCTGGAATCCAGGCGCCAGGCTGCAAGACCAGGAAGGGTGCCACGGCAGCCCACTTCCAAAGAACCCAGTTCACGGCGTTCTGTGAGGCGCACAGCACCCGCTGCTCTCAACGAGGCTGGGACACAACTAGAGGCGATTGTCTCCGTTGACCCGAGTCCTTCGTGGGGCCCTGGACAGAAGGGAAGAGTGTCCTTATTGGCAGCAGGGCCTTATAGCCCCACGGGACAGCTCCAAACCAGATAATTATAACTCTTCTACCAAGGAGAGGTACCAAAGAAGGACTGAGCCACTCCTTCCTGTCTCTCCAGCACCCTTTCCTTCACGTGCACACTGGCTACCTACCCTCCATCCCCCTCACCTTCGTTCCCGACTGTCAAAATGGTCTGCAAGGTGCTCCTGGGAGATGCGAAAGTCCTCAAATGGCTGCTGGTAGCGGGCTTCAAAGGAGCCTTCCCGGGCCCGGCCATGAAACAGCTGGCCCGAGGCATCAGAGCCCCGTTCCCGCAGGGACGTACCACTGAAGGGACTGAGGTCGCCGTTCTCCTGCTTCAACAAGGGCCAAGTGCACCAGAGGTCAGTGACTCCCCTGCATGTCACGGGGCTGCCGCCCGGCTCTCACCCCACCCTGCTGCAGTTACCTTGGCAGGGAAAACGTCGATCTTGACGAGCAGGGAGGCCAGCTCCAGGTCCTCACTGTAGTTGTTTTTCAAAGGCACCGCTCTATATCCTAGGAGGAGGAAGGCCTGTCCCTCAGCCCAGGAGGGAGCCAAGCAAGGCCCCCCTCACCAGCCAGATCACGGGGACATTGTCTCTAGGAAGGGTCCTCACCTGTCTTCAGGCCTTTCACCGGGAAAGTAGCCTGGGCCAGGAAGTTCTGGTCACTAAACATGTCTTCCTCATACACTACAAAGCGCAGGAAGGCGAATTCGGGGTTACTGATCTGGAAGTGGAAGGGCTTGGCTGGCCACACGGGGTTCAGTCCATTGTCCACTGCGAAAGCAAGGGCAACAGGCATCAGGGCACCACCGAGAGAGGACAGGGTCACTGGTGCGGAGGCACTTTCATGTCTCTGGGAGGATGAGGACAGTGAGTGGGGAAGCCTGACTCACCCACAAACTCTGTCTTCTGCTTGGTGCTGTCATACTCAGCTCCAGCCACCTCAATCTCCACAAAAGGACACACAATGCCTCGGCCATTCTTTGGCAGATGCCGGGCCCCCAGCACCTGTAAGGCAGGCAAAGATGAGCCTGGGATTGTCCTTTCTGCTCCTTTCAAGTCTCCACTATGCAGTGGAGGCAGTGCGCCCTCTGCTGGGCCCCAAGGACACTGCCCATTAAATCCCTCATGGCCCTAAAAAAAGCGTTGCCAACAAAAATTCATTTGAAGAAGCCTCAGCTTTGGCCACAATTTTCATGTGAGTCTTTATACTCTACTTCATGTTAAATCCATGCGTGTTTTAACATGGAATATTTAAATTACCTCCCCCCCAGGAAAAAAACAGAAATCTCTTTTCCAGGAAGAAGCACATGCTCACCCCATGCTGTCCTCAGTCCTCCTTCCAGACTCTGCTCAGACCCCACCCACCCTGAACCCAAGAGCAGTGGGCTGCCTATGTCACAGCTTCTCACTAGGGGCATCAAGGGTACTTAAGGACTGCTACAAAGGAGTGAGAGCTCTGAGGCCTCAAGGGGGTGGGGAAGGGGGCTCACTCTAGTTCAAGCCTTGTTCTCTTCTATTAAGTGCCATCTACCTTGTTCCTGCCCATAGGCCCCTGACTCACCAATGGCACTAGCGTCCTGCCCATCTTCTGCCTACTCCTGTCAGTGGCTACCCATGACTTGGCCGCACTGGACAGCCTGACTTCTTAGTGTCAAGAACAGGCTGTGTTTAGCCCAGCTGCCTCTGGTCCAGGCCACTCAGAACCCAGCACCACAGCAGAGACTCGTAGCTGCCTTTCCACCTCAGAGGACGGTTGTCTTCCTCAAGCTCAAGAACAGTCCACTGGCCGCCCCCCCCCCCCCCCCGCCCCGTCATATTAATCAGCACCTCAGTCCTGACTCCTGAAATGAGCCCCAGTGGAGCAGCTGCCTTCCCACCCTGAAGCCCACAGATGAGCACCACCCACCTCGATGCAGATGGCGCATGGCTCTAGCCCACGGAGGCTGCTCTTGTCAAAGGGGTCGAAGGCCTCGTCCCGCATGGTGCTTGGCTGCAGCACGTAGCCACAGTGCCCGCCGGCCATGAAGAGGGCCTGGTTCATCTGCATAGGCTTGTCTGGAAGAGCCAGATTATAGCAGCCTCCAGCTCAACCACCAGCAATGCCCCACCCCATCCCACAGGGCACCTCCTCACCTGGGGTCTGGAAGTTGAGGGCCACCAGCTGACTGCCACAGATCCACATGGGCAAGGGATCGTAATTGGAGGAGTCCAGCCGCTGGCCCTTGGGGTAGATGCGGGAGAGCTGGAGCCGGTTGTACTGGAGGAACTTCTTGCCTTTGGCCTTGTTCACATATTTCTCAGCCTTGGTTTCCGGAAAGGATGACATGTCCCGGTAGCAGGCACGTTCTGTGCCAATCTCTGGGCCAAACAGGGAGAACACTTACAGAGAGCCTACCCACCCAGGGAGTTACTGGAGGGTCAGCTCCCCCAACTCCCGTATAGAGGGACTAAACACTCTTCTTGTGTCTACCATGGAGGGCACCCAAATACACGCACACCCTGCCTGACCCTTGGCACTTACTCTCTTCATCAAAAGGAACAGGTCGGCAGTAGACAACAAGCTCGGAGAGCTCCAGGGCAATCTTCTTCCTCCGTTCCATCATCTTCCCCTCAGTGAGCTGGTGACACACAGAAGGCCCTGCAGCCCAGGCTAGAGCCCCGTCCAGAAGAAGGAAGCCCCTGCCAGCCTTGGGCATGCCCACACTGCGGGTGCTCTGGGCCCTTCCTCCTCCCCTTCCAGACTCCACTGGACAGTAAACAAGGGCCCTCTGGCCTCAGTCTGACACTGGAATTGTCCTTCCTCTTCTTTACTCCTGAGGATACACCTGCTCTCCAAGATTCTTAGGGGACAGGATCCTCATCACCATCATGCCCCAGTGACACCTCAGAGTCCTAGGGTTGGCTGCACTCCCCAGTGAGGCTTTGTGACCATTCAGTACCCAGCCTCCCTTAGGCAGTTTACACCACCTCATCCCTCCTAAGCCTCTGGGCACCCACTTCTGCCTCCAGCCCAGGACTTCTCCTCTTACCTCTGCCCTTATGTATCCAGTTGCCCACTAAGCAGACCCACTTCGATGTCCCACAAATATCTCAAACTCAACACATCCTAATGCCACAACGCTGTCTACATGTCTGTTTCTTCTGGATCCCTGCCTAGAGGTGGGGGCTGTGGCTGCACACCTGCGGCTGCTCCATTACTGTGGGGTCCTACAGGCCTCAGCCACCCAACAGGCTCACATGCTGCCCACCCAGCAGCCCCACGAGCACCCCCACGGGCTCCAGAAGGTTCTCACCCTGGCATCTGCGGTCTGGGCCACTTCTCGGATCTTTTTCACCCAGTCCTGCAGCTCCT
Source organism: Equus caballus (assembly GCF_041296265.1). Taxonomy (NCBI): domain Eukaryota; kingdom Metazoa; phylum Chordata; class Mammalia; order Perissodactyla; family Equidae; genus Equus; species Equus caballus. The sequence goes on along the minus strand of NC_091705.1, from coordinate 31,986,251 downwards.
CCTGAGAGTCAGCAGCAACATCCAGGGACCAGTGTGCCATGGACGCCATGCTGATGGAGAAGACGAAGAGCCGGTTGTTCTTGCCCTCAGGACGGATGGCTGGGAGAGCGAGAGAAGACGAGAGCTGGCAACAAGCATTTCTATGTCCCCCACTCCACACCCCAGGCAGCGGCTCAAATGAGTTCTCTCATTACCTATCCTCCTTCCCACACCCAGTGAGGGGGGTGGTCATGCTCTGCCAAGCCCATTTTACACCTGAGGACGCTGTAGCTCAGAGACAAGTCACTGCTGGGAGTGGTGGGCCAGGGCTCAAACCCAGGATTGTCTGACTCAGGCCTCTAACCTGGGCCATGGGCCCTTGCCCACCCCGTCTCCAAGCCTCTGTCGCACCCCGTGACCCAACCCATTAGTGCCTGGCACAGGGTGAGCATGCAGGGGTCAAAGCTGAGGGTGAAGAAGGGAGCCAGAGGTGTCCAAGTATGGGGAGAGTCAGAGTGAGGGCAGCCTTTGGGGGTCCAGCCAATGGCTTCTTCCCTCAAGGGACAATGGACAAGAGAAGGGATGGGTGCTCACCAATCTGACAAGCTGGCACATCCAAGACCCCCCGCAGCAAGTCCCCCAGAGGGCTGTTCTCGTCCAAGTGCTGTGGGAATCAAAGCCCACAAGAGCGTCAGCATGTCTGCTGTATACATGTGTGACGGGATGTCTATGTGTGTGCGACAAATACATCTTACCAGTGTACACATGACTACATAAACACAGCACGTGTATGTCAGAGATCATGGACAGCACGGGGGTATGCCTGGACCGCATGTGATGGGAGGCTGTGCATGCACAGGCACGCCTGACACTGTGTGTGATGCGTGTGTGCATGAGAAGAGACTCTGAGGATGGGAATCCTGTCCCACCAATGTAGCTTTGGTCTCACCTCCCTTTCAGGCTCCAGGGCCGCTGGACTGACCATTTCTTCCACGTAGTTGGATGGGAACCACAGCTGCTTCTTCCCACCATAGTCCCCTCGCCACCTGTGGAAGGCACAGGGTGCTGACCCCCAGCAACCACCCCAAACTCCCACGAGAAGGGTATCCCTTGTTGGGGGCCCCCACACCTAAGCCAGGCCAAGGGAGGCACTACTGGTACACGTGTGGGACGGACAACCAGCAAACATACGTCACTGGGGGCACATGCAGGGCCCTGTGCCTCCCGGCCCACCACACCCCAGGATCTCCAGGCCCAGGACCCAGGGCTCACCAGCCTCCCTCTTGCTTCTCCACATTCTGGATGATGGCGCTCTTGGTGAAAGTCAGCTCATCCTCTCTCTGGGCCTTGTAGTCAAAGAGGGCTTTAACTGCACACTGCAGAGGTGAGAAGTACCGGTTAAAGCAGACAGTCCCTCCTCGCCACTCTCCTAGCCTCAGGGCCCACGTGTGCACACGTGTGGTTGGACTTCCCAGCCAGGGCCCAGGTGGCAGGAGGTGGCACTGCCGGCAACGCGCCCTACTTACAGCCCTCACTACTGGCCCAGCAGGAGGCTCCAGGACAGATGTGACCAGGGACAGAGCCAGGGCCTCTGACACGGAAGCTCCTCAGGATCAAGGTGGAATCTTGCAAGCCCTGCCTGGCCACAGGGGGAACCTTGGATCTGCCCCTCGAAGTCAGGGCTGGTAGGCCAGGAAGGGAGTGTCCGCAGGTGCCCTGAGTGCCTCCCCTGGGACCTGGAAGCCTATGGGCATGGCTGGGATCCCATCATTTCTCCTCTAGAAAGTAGAAGGAGGAAGCTTCTCCCAGGTTCCCTGGCTGCTGAGGGAAGGGGGTGAGGAATAGGGCCCAGCTCCGTACTCCTTAGAGAACAAGGCAAAAAGAGGAAGATCCCGTCTGACAGATCTCCATGAGGTGAGGGACTGAGTGACAAAGAACTAAGTTTTCTGGCCGGTGTGCCCCACCCCTAGCCTGCTGCTGCCCAGGGAGGAAATGGGGGATACCCAGGAAATAGTCTGGAAGGGTCAGTGCTGACCCCCAGGGACAGCGTTGGGGAGGGGTCGGCCCCGGGAAAGCTGCGGTCGTACACCAACCACACATCTCTCACAACCTCTTGGGCCTCGGAAAACCACAAACACCACTTCTCCACAAAGACCACAGATGGGCCCTGAGCAGAGAGATGCAAGCCCCAAGCAGCAGGGGACCCTCCTCAGCTTCCTGTGCCCAGAGGCCCGAGGCTGTACCTTGAAAGTCGGCATAGGGTTTGCTTCCACATAGAAGCCAGGGTTGCGTCCCTCATACAGGGCCCCGTAGTCAGGCTCCTGGAAACAGGACAGAATGGGATATGTTAATTGCCAGAGATGCTGGATTCCATGTGCCCTCCTCCCCTACCAGTGCGGCTGGCCCCTACCTGGTTTTCCTCACCAGGTGGCAAAGTCTCCCCCTTCACTGGCACCTGGTCCACCAGGGTCCCCCAACCTCAGTGGGGATGGCCTCAGGGACCTGGCCTCATGCCCTCCTCTCTCCACGTTCTTACCCTTGAGGTCCACCCCACGATTCTAAAATCGCTGTTTCTGGAGGCCCAAACTGTTTCTGAGATATCTGCAGCGAGCCTCCCAGACACCACACATTCAGTGTTCTTGTTCAGTGGCTCACTCGTTCACTGCTGAGCCCCCTCCAACTCTGAGCCCCCAGTGGATGGCCATCCTCTCCCTGGCCACCTGTGTCCATTGAGAAGAAGAGTCTCAAGTGGACCTTGCATCCTGGACTCTTTCCTTCCGTCCAAGCCCACGACCCTAGTCCAGAGCCCTCATCGCCCCCTGCACCATCAGTCCTGCCTTCTTTCCTCACTGGTCTCACCCTTGTAGCTCTGCCCTCCACAACTACACTTCCGGAGCCTACTGTCCCCTGCCCTGGGGACAAGCCTCCAGCCTCGGACCTACCCTTTCCCCGTGTGAGCTCCAGGACCTCCTCACTTCACACCTTGACTCACGGGGATCTCTCTGCTTAAATGCTCATCTGATACCTCTTCACCTGCCTAACTCGTGTCCATCTTTGTAGACACAACTCAGACGTCACTCCCTCTAGGACACCTTCCTGGCGCCCAGTGGGCCTAAATGGCCCTCATAAGAGCTCCTATAATACCCCAGGCCTCTCTGTCCCGTACATCCAGATTACCCTGTAACTGTTAGACTCCGGGCCTGCCCAGCAGCTAGCCTGGGAGTTTCTGGAGGGCCACGCTGGTCTCTCCCCTGCCTATGCCATGCCCCCTTAACCACCAGGCCCTCACAGCTGTGCCAATCTTCTCCAGCGCCTCCTCGTTGATGGGATAGCGCAGTTTCATCTTGCGGTACAGCGGATGCTTCTCATAGTAGCTGATGAGGTCAACGAGGCTGTCAAACTCCGAGTTGCCCAGCATCACAGTCTGGCCCTCCTGCTGGACACGGCAATGCTTAATCTTGCCCTCGGCCCTTGACAAAGACAGAACAATCATACAGGGTCAGGGCAGCCCAGACCCAGGCATAGCCCTGTACCACATGCAGCACCCCAGGGCCACAGCCCTCACCGGAAGGATATGGCGTAAGAGTTGGGCTCATTCCGTTTCCGCACCAGGAATGCACCATCACGGGGGACACGCATCAGCATGTGCTCAGCCTGTGCTCTGGTCAGGCTTGCGTGGTACCACCTGAAGACAGGCCGGAACAAGTCAGGCTGTGGCCATCACCAGCCAGGTCCCCACCCTACCCCCTGTCCCCTCCCTCACTCTTTGCTCTCGTGGGCATTGGTCTGTGGGACAGGCTCTGAGAGGCGCATCTCAAATTCGTTGCAGCGCAGGGGCACCTGCTGGTAGTGTGTGATGAGGTCATAGAGGGAGTCAAAGACGAGGTTGTCTGTTAAGAAGAACTTGGGGGTCCCAGCATCCTGCCGAGAGTGGATCCTGCAGTGCTGGACTTTCCCGTTCCGCCTGAGGGAAGATAGGGAGGCAGTGAGAAGCAGGCCCAAGCCCTGAACACCATGCTCCACCCCAAGCGAAGCACCAAGTCTCAAAGTGGGAGGCAAACCTCCTAAGGAGCTCAAGTACCCCTATAGGAGGGGTGCCTCACACTAACCAAAAAATTAGGTATGTGCACACGTGCACAGGTGTGTGTGTGTATGACGCATATGCACATGATGAAATGATGTTTCACATGAAAGCCTGGAACAAAAACAAACTGGACCACAGCTATCTCTGGTGGTGCCATATCCACAAGCACACGCACTGGGAGTGGGTTACCAGAAAGAGAGGGTGTAGTCGCCCACAAAGGTCTCGCTCTCGCGCACTAGGAAGGAGCCATCGGGGGCCCCGGTCTCAATGCAGTACTCGGTGAGCAGGCGCTCGGCGATGTGCCGCCCGTCCCGTCCTGCCCCGAGCTTCCCATGGAACCACTTCTCGTTGGAGTGCAGCTCTGTGCTGCCGCTGGTCTGGGAAAAGGAGGGTGACAGCAAAGACATTCAGTGACTCTGACCCTGGCCTGGCCCCCAGCCCTGGGCTGGCCCCTCACCTCCTTGGGCTCCTCCTCATCCTCATTGCCCTGGTCACTGTTGGTCTCCTCAGAGTAGTAGATCTTGCTGCTGGTCAGAACAAAGTAGTGGGGATACCACTCCTGGGAGAGACCAAAGCGGGGCCGGTGAACAGAGCCCTCTCACCACCTTGCCTGCCACCACCCAGCCTGGCCTGGCCCTCACATGGTTCACAGGGTCCTCCAGGTAGAGGATGCCATTCTTGATGGAGTTGCTGATGTCGTTCTCTGAGTACATCACAGATGTAGGCACCTCCTCATAGGCACTACCCTCAGCCAGCTTCTTGTGCTGTGGGGGGCAAGCAAGGACATGGCAATGCTGGCCCCAGTCTCACAGCTCCAGCTCCTCACCCAGGCCTAGATCAACAGCTGGATCGACGGCCTGGGGGATGCACTGAAAAAGTGTGGGTGCCCCCCATCAGCCCACCACCCCCACCTTGATAAGGATCTTCCTCTTGAGCTGATTGGGTGAAGGCAGCCCATCTGCGGCGATGTCCACAGGCTTGGTGAGGAGTGTGTCCCCGAGCACCTTCTTGAAGTACTGGGCCATGTTCCTTTGCTGGGCAATACTGCAGTGGTCCTCGATGGACAGGATGACCGGGTACCTGCAGGGTAGAGGACCAGTGCAGTGACACACACCCTGCGATTCCGCAGAATCAAGGCTCAGTCCAAACAGCCCCTCTCAGAGTGAGGTGTTAGGATCTAAGGGCCTGGGGGCCCTGCCTATAGGGGAGCTATCCCAGAGAAGAAGCAGGCCCCGGCCAGTGGAAGGGTGGCAGGGGTCCTACAGGGGCAGCTATGGTGCAGCAGAAAGAAAGGGGTGGGACTGCTACAGATAGGTGTCCCCAGAGCTGGGCCAGCATGGAGGCTGCCCCAGTAGTGCAGAGAGACATCCCGCACCAATGAGCTCAGGAGAGATGAGAAGGAGCCTCCAAATTCAGCTACTGGGCGACCTCTGGTGATCCCTTCAGTGAGGCATGAGAGACTAGCGACCACGGCTTAGGGGGGAATGGGACTGCAGAATGGGACACAGGGAACACACAATTTTCTGGGCTGTGAAGGGAAAGGAGTTGGTAGGACAATGGGCGAAAGAGGGCAGAGTTAAGGAGGTAATTTCTGAGGACAGGAAGAGCTTGACTATGTTCCCCAGCTAAAGAGAAGGACCTATGAAGAGAGCGGGCCAAGGATGCAGGCAACAGGGAGGAACTTGGGAAGCAATGCTCAAGCAAGCAGCAGGAGAAGAGGAGAAGCCAAGAGGTAGGACGAAGATGAAACGCAGGAGGAGTGGGGACAGAACATTGAGGGGTCCCTCTGACCTGTCATAGGAGAGAGCTAGATTCCAAACTGATGCCTGGGTCTCCCACCCCGACTCACTCTGAGGCCACAAAGGCATGCTCCTTGATGGTGTGCAGGACATCTGAGAACTTGATCTTGGTGGTAAGGGTGTGTCCGTGGTAAATGACAGGCATCCCGTCTGGGCCGTCCCAACAGTCCACTGGGGAGCAACATGACCACAGTCAAGTGGGCAGGCCTCCCATCTTCCTCCCCCAGCCCCGGCCCCCACGCACACTCAATGCAGCGACAGCCCATCCGCAGGCAGCGAGCATAGGCTTCCAGGGAGGACTCGCTGGAGAACTGGTCCCCGGTCAGATACCTGGACAGGGAAAGAGAGGCAAGGGTGCTCAGGTGAGCCCTGTCCCGCCCAAGGTCGGACTACTGGGCGAGGCTGACAGAGCCACTCACGTATTGTGCGAGGAGGAGATCCAGTAGTGAGAGAGAGGGTTGTTCATGGTGTCTGGGCACACTGCATCCAGCTGTGAGTTCCACACACTGTTCTCTTTGGAGAATAGGAAGGTGACGAACTGTCCAGGAACAAATGTGGAAGGAAAGAGAAACTGAGCCCCTGCCCTAGCCCACTGGCATGGGGGTGGTGGGAAGGAGACAGGGTGCTTGGTCTCAACTGGGGTGGGCAAGTGCGCAGTGGGGAGGAACAAGGTGGCATCATCCCTAAGGAGAATCTGGCTCCTGGGAACCAGGTGGAATTCTGGTCAGCTCTGCCCATTCTCTCTGACAGAAGGGGTGAAAGGGAGGCCTCACCTCGTCCAGGAAGAAGTATGGCTCCTCAATCTCTCGCAAGGGGTCTCTGAGGAAGCTGAGCATAAACTCCTGCACCTGGAGCCGGTCAACAGCCCACAGCTCCTGTCGGGGTGGGGAGGGTGGGGACATGTGAGAGGCTTCCAGTCAGTGATGAGTCTGGCCCCTCTTAGGAACCCTGGTCCAGCCCCAGTCCAGCCATACCCCCTGGTACTCGAGGAGAAACTGCTGGAACTCAGGAAGTGACACTCGGCAGAGCTCTGGCCGCTCCCCAGCCCTGCAGGGGAGAAGGGAGGTGCCTGGTGGCCAGGTGGCTAACATGGTCCACAGACGAGGGGCCCCCTTGGAAGGAAGAGCCCACCTCCCAGCCAGCACAGCTGCCTAGAATGGTCCCGCATGGCTCACCCCTCCCACTGCCTCCCACTTGCATCATGAATCACCCAGAGGAGAGCTGAAGGGGGCCCAGGGGAGAACCCCACTTCCCCACTTCAAACCAAACCTCAGGGCACTGGCTTCCAAGAAAGGGAGGTCCATCTGCAGGAGACAGAAGCTGGTCAGAGCGAGAGCCCCTGGAGGCCACGTGGGAAAGGGGCTCTCAGGAAGAAAGGCTGGGGCAGCAGATGGGGGCAGGCCTCAAGAGGAGAAAAGCTGGAGAAATGACACCCCAAAAACCCCCAAGCAGAGCAGCAGTGCTGAGGCAGGCAGGACTGGGGCTAGGGTCGGGGAGCGGGGCAAGGGCCATGGGGGGCAGGTGGCTCATGCACCGTCTTCTGGGCGCTGTACATGAGGCTGCGGTACAGCTGAGCAAACTGCCCATAGGTGATGTCGCTGCTGCGCTGCTCCAGGTCCTGCACGGGACAGAGCAGGACTGCCAGTCAGGCCCATTGGCCAGGGGCTCCCAGCTCCCCTGCCCGACCTGCAGATGGCCCAGCAGGCCCTTACCGTTAGCCGCTCTCGAAGGAAGCGCATGTTGGGGACCCGGTAGTTGACCTGGGACAGCATGTTCTTCAGGTCCTTGGCTGATATACTGAGGAAACAGGGACATCCTCAGTGGCCTTACCCAACCTCTCATGACCTCTGACCTGTGGCCTGAGTCCACCTGGGGTTGGACAGGTAAACAACACTACTCTGAAGTCCTGAGGGTAAAGCTGGATCAAAACTCTTGGGGTGACCAAAGGAAGTCCGTTCCTTTCTCTGGGCCTCAGTTTCCCTATCTGAGCAAAGCCAAGCCCACGATTCTGGCCAGGAGTGACCAGGCTCAGTCCAGTGGCTCAGGCATGGGGGGAAGGGAGCCAATCTTCAGCTTCCCCCCCGCCCCTGCTCAAGCTGCACCTCTGGCCCCTCAGTTCTCCGAGGCAGCAGGAGGGCCATCCAGGACAGAGGGAGGCAGGCTCCAGCAGGGCTCCCTCCCGAACTCCCTGTGAGGAGCAGCTAGCGCGATTCCCCTGGGATGCTGGGAGTTCGGGCCTCAGCACCCAGGCAGCACAGGAGAGGGGAGGTCGTCCTCAGCCAAATACCACTGCTGGCGACTGGGCACTCTCCTGGGGTCTGACAGGGAAGCAACCCTGTCCTTCAGGGGGGCCCTGCCCAAGATGTGGGGCTAGGGGACACTGCTGGGCCTGGGCACAGGATGAAAAGATGAGTGGAAAGAGAGGCTTTCTGTCCTGGAAGGTGATGTCAGGGAGGGGAGGGCAGGCACCCCTCCTCCTGTCCAAGAGCCTGGCAGGTAGCATAGAGCTCTCTGAGGGGATTCAGCTCTGTACTGAGTGGTCCTGGCCACCATCCACAAGTGCTGTTCAGCAAGCACTTGCTCTGTGCAGGCGCCAGCTCATCTGACCCTCAGCCACCCAGGAGGCAAACTCTGTCAAGGTCCTCACTTGGCAGGCTAGGAAACTGCTGCATCACCAAGCTCACCCTCTCTGAACGCTTTCCCATCAGCATCACCAGCAGCCTGTTATCTCTGCCACTAAAACCATCTGTCTTGCTCCTGCTTACCTCTCCAGCTACTGCCCCCTTCTCTGCTCCCCTTCACGGCAACGCCCTGAAGGGGCCATCCATGTTCCCTTTCATTCCCTGAACCCCCTCCCCACTCCTACACTGCCTGTCTCTAGGCCACCCACTACTTCTGTGCTGTCAAGTACAAGGGGCACCTCTCAGTCTTCTCCGCACTTGACAAGTCCTGGCACAGCGGACCACTCTCTTCTCCCTGGGCTTCCAGGACTCTGCACCCTCCAGGTTTCCCTCTTACCTCACGAGCTGCTACTTCCCTTGGCCAGCTCCTCCTCACCTACCCCATCCCCAGTATCCACTGGAGCAGCCTGGGACCAGCCACTGGCCCTCTTCCCTTTTCTTGCTGCGCTCACCCCCAGATGTTACCCCCAGATGATCTCCAGCCTCAAGGCCTTCTGTGTCATCTAGAGGCTCCCCAGGTAACATCTCCAGCCCCAACTTCTCCCCTGAACTCATTCTATCCCCTGAACTCATTCTACCCACCTGCCTACTCAACATCTCTACCTGGACATCTAAGGGCATCACAGATCTTAACACGCCCCAAATGAACTCCTAAGCTGCCCCCAATGTGCTCCTCCCACAGCCTTCACCATCTCAGTCAATGGCAACTCCACCTTTCCAGATGCTCAAGACAAAAGCTTACTGTCATCCTCGACTCCTCTCTTCCTCTTGCACCCCAAAATCAATCTGTTAGGAAATTCCATTGGGATTTACCTTCGAAATATGGTATAGCCAAAATGCGACCGCCTCCTACCACCTTGACCCTGACCTGGCCCTGTTCTCTTTCACGTGCACTGTTGAAACTGCTTCCTAACCGAGCTCTCTGGCTCTGCCCTGCCCTGGACTCTCCATCAGCAGCCAACAAACCTGTGTGACTGAGGTCAGGTCACGTCAGGCCTCTTTTCAAAACCCTCCGTTGTTGTTCATCTCTTTCACAGCAACAGTCAAAGGTCCTTACCATGACCTGGTCTTTATCCCCCGCATTGCTCCTTAGCCCCTCTGGCTGTCACACCAAGGCCTCAAAGCCATGAGCTTCAAGGCACCTCCTCACACACTACAGGCCACCCTGACCCTCTTTCTAGGACATGCAGAGGCAGTTCTGCACTTCCTGTCTCTGCTCACAGTGGCAGGACACACAGCTTACTGTCCTTGTCCTCTCTCGCCAGCTTGCACCAAGGCCATCAGAGGGCTTTCTGCAGGAAGGTGCTTGTGCCGGCACCACTGCCCGCCCCTCAGCCCTGCTTGAGGCAGGTCCTCTGGTCCTCTGGTTCTCCAGGCAGCTGCTAAGAGGTGTGACTACTGTTCTGGCTGCCCCAACCCACCCTGCTGGGCTAGAGTCACAGCTCAGTACCTACCGGTCCTCACGGTTTCGATCCACTGAGTAGAACTGCTTCCGCAGCCACCTGGAGGGAGAGAAGCCTGAGGTGAGGGCCACTTCTCTGACCAGGGCCAGGCTAGGGGAGGACATCAGCAGGCAGTGCTGGGCACAGGGAGGCCTGCGTCCCTGCCCCTGCTCCCTAGAACCTAATGCTCCTGCCCCTAATCCCAACCATATCAGAGGTGGTTCTTACCTCTCAATCTGCAGGGGTGTGGCCGCCTGCAAAGTATCCTCCATCAACCAAGTTAAGCCCTTGATCCACATGTTCACTTCCTCCTCGGATGTAGCTGTAAGCAAGGGGTGAACAGTGAGCTGAGGAGAGGGCTGGGAGCCAGCGGACACTCCCCTTCTCCCCTGACCGCCTCCTCCAGCCCCGTGACTCCTACCTTGCAGGCTCAGGGTCTTCAGGCGGAATTCCATCCCATACAGGATGACAAAGCAGTGCGACTGATCTGGTCGGAAAGCAGGGTCCTCTTGGTAGCGATCAAAGTCCCGAGAGGTCTTCCCTGGGCGTATCTCCTTGATTTCACGAATGTCAACTAGGAAGGCAGAGAAGAGGCCAAGCTTAGGCTGGGGTCTCAGAGAGTCAGCACCGAAACAAGGGCAGCCTGGTATCTTCACTCATTCCCACACTCTCCCTCAGGGAGAGACCACAAAGAGAGACACCTCCTTGAGCGGCAGAGTCAAGACCACTCACAGTCCCACTGGGTGATAAAAGAGACCTGGGCTAAGTCTACGGACAGACTTCTGCTAAAAACTGAGAGGTCTCAGCGAGCTGTCTGGAGAAGCAGGGAGCTGCATCCTGCGTACCTGCCCTTGCTGAGAACACAGGCGAGTCACTCTGACCTGGAAAAAAGCTGGACTCTAGAAAGAGAAATGGGGACCCAAGGCAGTTCTGTGAGAACCATTTCCTGACACAAAGTACACAAACCAAATCGTAAAGTCCCAAGGGTAGGGCGGGGGCTGGGCAGGCCCGAATGGGTCTCAGGATCCATGAGAGCAAACAGGGATCAGGCCCAGAGAACCAGTGCACACTGAAATGGCCTGCCTCCTGAAGACACCTCCAAGCAAGTGTCAGGAAAAGGTCTAGTCCCCCGAGGCAGCAGCTGTCCAAGGGGACATTTCCCCCATCCTGGCTATCAAAGGGCCTGCGCACACTCCTCCGCCCTCACACAGCACACGCCTGAAGGGCAGACGCCGCCGAGTGACTCATTTAACTTGTCATAGTCTCAGTTTTACCATCTACAAAGCAAAGAGCTTGAGTGAATTTCTCTAGAGGGCAGGGTGGCAGAAAAACATGCACAGGCTCTGGAGTGAGACTGCCTGGGCTAGAATCCCAGCTCCACCTCATGTTAGCCGTGGACCTCAGCAGAGTGACACCCACTCTGATCCCACTGCTTCATCTGTGAACACACGTAACAAACCACAGTATTGTGAGGATGTTCATAAGATCAGTAGTTATGATAGCCCAAAGCGCCCAGCCCTATAGGTGGCACATGGTGGGAGCTCATTCAATGCCAGCCAGCTCCCTCCCCTGAGTCCGCTCAGACCACAGCTGCTGGTCCCAGGCCTGGAGAGGGCCCTGGCACTCTGCAGCATAGGGAAGGGTTGCCCCCAGGCACACACCCACACTATCCCCTGGTGCTGGCAGGGACCCTGGACAGAGAGCAGACTTTCCAGGCCAGGCAAAGAGACAGATTCAGGAGGATCAGGTCAAACAGAAGTCTGCCTTAGCACCAGACACAACTCTCCCTTAGCTCTAGAGCCTCTTCACATGCTCTCAACCCAGACTGGCCTAGACAATTTGGAGCCAGTAGCGGGGACAGCACGCTGCCTGGCCAGCATCTACCCCAGGAGCCCTCTCAGCCCAAAGTGTACACCACCTGGCTGGAATGTGGCCACCAGGCTCTCTTCCTGTCTCTCTAGCCACAGCTATGCCCCATCTATCCCACCTCGAATATGGCATTGCTTCTGGTCCCAACCTGACCTCCCCTGCCACGACACTACTCATTCTGTCTGGGCCCTGCTCCCATGCCCTTGGCAAATCCCTTGGGCCTGGTCTTCCAGCTGAAAGCTCCAACCTTCCTGCCAGTTGACACTGCCTCCACCCCACCTTCAATGGGCCATCTTTCCTGAGTCTTCTGAATCTTCATTAAAATGTGTTCTGATCCCTTCCAAGGCCGCTCACTAAGGGAGAACATGCTCCTCCTCCGGCCTCCAAAATCCTTCATGATGGAGCTCAGTGATTTACCTCCCCAGCTTCTGCCCTCCATCTTCTCTGGGACTAAGCTGGACCAAGGGCAAGAACAGCCAGTGCTTCCTGTCCCCCATTTCATCCTGATCCCCAGCTGGGGACTGTCTACCTCCCAGGCTCTATTCTCACCCACCAAAGACCCAACTTGGAAGAATCCTTCTGCAGAAATCATACCCTTCACACCTGTTGGCACTACATGTGTGTGCGCTCCTCATCTCCCCCTAGGCTAGGCAGGGCCCATCCAGTGCTTGCTGAATGAATGAACAAATGAAAAAAGCAGGTGGGGGCAGAGGCAACAAAATGAGAGTGGAATTTTAAAAATGAGCAGTTATATTTAGGTAGTAAACAGGGAGGGGGGAAATTGAGTCACAAAGACCCAGCCTGAAAAGACAGAGTTTCCAAGGATGGAAGGAGGAGCTGAAGAGGGGAAATGCCCAGATCAGAAACTGCAGAATAACCACAAACTCTGCCCTTTGAAACAGAAACCAGCATGCTTTTCCGGTGCAGAGCTGCTGTTATCTTCCTCCCACACCTCTCACACCGGCACACAACCTCACACGCACAAATACATGCAACAGGCCAGGGCCTGCGTGGTCCACAGCCTAGGCCCTTCCTCTTAGCTGCCCACCAGTCATTGAGGTAGTCCAAGATGTGGCTACCACCTGGCAAACAGATGGTCGGTCCGAAGTCTGCAGTCAGGCCACATGCAGCCAGAGACAGACAGACACACACACACACACACACATACACACAACACACTCAGGCCACATGCAGCCAGAGACAGACACACACAGACACACACACAGACACACACACAGACACACACACTCTCTGCCTCTAAGCCCTATGTGAACTTCTTGGGCTGCCCTGTGCTCCTGGGCCGGCACATTTCCACTGAGACCAGGTAGAGGCAGAACAGGCTCCTGCCCAAGAAAGGAACCAGGTCAACAGAGAGCAGCTCCAGGCCAGGCGTCCAAGTCGCCCAAGCTCTGCTGGCCACACTTGGCCCCTTGTACGTCCCCCATAAGGAGGAGCCAGGCTGGCCCTGGTGCCCTCCAAGTCCATCAAGCCAAGAGCAGGCTGAAAGGATGTGACACCAGAGTGCGACACTCTAGTAGGTTCTTAACAGCTATATCCTGTGTGACCTCCCAACCTACCCCCCATCCTCCTGCCTCCCAGAACAAATACAGCAGTGTCCCCTTTCCTGAGAGAGCCAGGGCTGGTCCCCCAGGACTGCCAGCATGGGGAGAAGACTCCCTGGGACAGGCATGGCTTCTGCCCTAGTTGGGGGGAGGGGGCAGGCAGAGCCACCCAGCATGGTCTGACTCAGACCTGCAGTGGAACAGGAAGGGCAGGAAGAGAGATCCTCCCAGGACCTGGGAGCCTGGGGAGAGAAGCAGAACTGCTCAGAAGAGAGGAGAGTAGCATCCTATTCCCAGAGACCCATGGCCCAGTGCTCCTCCCCACTCAGAACCATGGGAGAACAACATTCAGGGGAACAGCAGAGAAAAGAAAAGCCAGAGGTACTGAAAGGTCCTTGCTAGGCTGGAGACAAGAAAGTGAGATGGGGAACCTTCTGAGTACAAGGGCAGGAGCCTACAACCAGTGGGCCAGGCCAGTCTGATGTGTAGCATAAGGGAATGTAGAGCTTTTGCTGATGACAAAGGCTCATCCCCAAGTTCACCCCAACCTGAGGGCCTGGGATTCCCTCGGTGCAACCCAACCAGCTTAGCCCATCAGGAACTCCAGTGTCCAAGGACCAGATCTCTGAGGCCCATGCCAAAGCTGCCCAGGCTTCAGGATTGGTGTGGGCGTCACCATTCCAAGCACGGCCCTTGCGGGCAGTAACAGGATAAGCTGCCTGGGTGGTGAAGGGGATTCAGTCCCTGGCATTTAATCACCCATAAACTTTCATGAAGAAATAGAGACTAGCCCTGTTCGAGAGACTTTGGGGTAAAGAGCGACTGCCCACAGGAGAGCTGAGGACCGTCTCACAGGCCAGGCTGTCTAGTGCTCTGGGCAGAAGTCTGGGGGCCCTGGTGGTGATGTGCCTCCTCCCACCCCTTCAGGAAGCTTGCCCTGACCACTCCCCTCCTGAAGGCCGCCCAGGCCTAGCAGAGGAGGACCACATAGGTCTTCAATTCTAGCTGTGCAGCCCTGGGCAGTCCCTCACTCCTCTGGCCTCAGACTATCCATCAGTAAACTGGGAATTCCCCCTACATCACAGAGTTGCAGTAAGGGCCCTGCCAGGAACCATTAGTCCTAGTCGAGTCTGAAGGAGCCTGCCCCCTGCCTGTGTGCCTAGTGCCATCGACGGAGGGTCTATGTAAGCTGGCAGCAGGGAAGACAACTGTGCCATCTGCCAGGCTTTGCTGGGGGCATACTCAAACCTAAAGCTGGGAAATAGCTGCCTTGGCCCATGGAAAAGAAATCCAAGTAGCCATTTTCCAAGCTCAAAAAGGGGTCTGGCAGGCATGGGGCACCATGGAGGAGGGGTGAGACTCCAGGGCCTGAGTTCAGACCAGCAATGCAGACGTGCTCTAAGCCAGAGGCCGCTTCCTGAGCCTGCAGCACCCAGCCTGTTGCAGCCACAACACCCCACCTACACACACACCAACAGCTGAGGCATGTGCACCCCACCACCTCACATATGGTGGGGTACTAGAATGAGAGACTAACAGATCCGAAATCACAAAGACCAAGTTTTGGATCCTGTTTCCAAGTGTACAGCTTGGGCCTTGGGCAAGTCTGCTCTCTTCTCTGGTAGGTCACAGATAAAGCCAAGGCTTTAGTGAGGGTGAGCCAGCCATAAACCCTTCATATGCAGACAGACTACTACACAAAGATACCCACAAGGGAGAGTCAGCCTAGGACTGCTCTGACCACCGCCCCCAACCTCAGATTGGTTTTTATGCAGAACGAAACATGCTCGCTGCCTGGAGGCAGGGGCGAGCACTAAGCATTGAGGCAGAATACCACGAGACTGAATTTGCAAAACCCAAAGTTGGCAAGACCAGAGGGGAGACCCTCTCTTCCCTCCTCTCTTGGCCCAGGGGGAGACTACTTGCCTGAGACCATAGAAACTAGAGACCAGCAGTTACTCAAAGCAGAGGTCTGGGTCAAGCACGCCTGGAGAGTAACTGCCTTCTGGACATCCCAGTAATGGCAGTCACTCTCCCTTTAAGAGACTCAGTTTCCTCGTCTGAGTCATAGAACTGATCTCAAGCACTCTGGGAGCTGTGCAGCTAGACAGCAACAAAGGATATTACTGCTGCTGCTCTCAGGGTCAGCTGAGAACTTGCTTCTGCAGGAGAGAAGGGCCATGGAATAGCACCCACTCCGCTGGGTGGGGAGAGGAGAGAGTGCCATGACAGGGACAAGCTAAATGGCAGAAAGTCATTCTGGAGCCTGGGAAGGGGTAGAGGAAAATGACCACAGTGAACCTGTCTGTGCTCGGCTCCTCTAAAGACAGGGCTGCTTCGTGTCTCAGAATCCTGCTCCTGACCCATCCCCCACAAACATCAGGCCAAGCCACAAGTTCCCCACCAGTGCATAAAGTTCCAGTGCATCAGGATGACCACTGTAGGGATGTGCAGAGGGGCAGCACTCCTGTTGACCAGGCAGAGTCCCAGGATAACAGGAACCCCAGGGAAGAGAAAGGGGGTGACAAGCCTTTTTCAGGGTTCCTTAAGGAGCATGGTCCATGAGAATCAGCCAGTCCTGCTCTGGGGGATTAAAACATGGCTTCACCTTGACTACAGCAGACCCTGGAAGGGGACAGGGAGCCCAAGCATCAAATCCAAGACTCTAAATTAGACCCAAGTTTCTTGGTCAGGAACTCGTGTCCTAGTGTCCCCTGCCCTCAACAAAGCCACTTTCCAAACATCCCTACACAGACAGAGGTCCCCCAAACCTACTGGCTCATTAACTACCCATCAGGCAAAGAGATGTACAGAGAAGAATCATGACCAAAACATGAGCAAGGTGGGCTGGAGGCAGAGCCCACTTCTGAGCCTCATTTTCCTCATTTGCAAACTGGGGTCACCTCTGCTGCCTGGCACCTCCTTCACAGGCTACTGTGAGATGTCAATGAGACAGGAGACACGAGAGTGATCTTACCAGAAAGAGACAGGAGGATACACGAAAAATTAAACTTCCAAAATGATGAAGACATGGCCAAGAAAACCACCACTACCACCACCACCACAACAAAAACAGAAGGAAATGGCACATATCACAAATTTCTGGACATGAAACATGCTTTCACTGAAATATTTCTCTTAGAGAGTTTTCACTTTATAAGATATCTCAGTTAATTGATGTCAACTGCAATAGAAACTACCCACATAAAAATGCATGTAAATATACTGTGCAAATTAAAAAAAACTGCAACTCATGATAAATATGAAAAGTCTTCTTAAAGTCTAAAGAACCTGAAAGAGGTAAGTGAATATTACCTGGACAGGTCCGTTCCCCTCTGGGGATTTTCACTCCCTGCACCAGTGGGGCTGTGGAGCTCTTGCTTCCCTCCAGGCCTGTGTGCCCAGCCCTGCAGAGGGCCCTGGAGGAAGTAGGGGGAAAGCCCAGCCCCTTCAAAAGAGTCCAAGTTCAATCAAGGCAACGAGATCCACAGACCCCAGCCCCACATCGGCTCCCAGCACTCCCTCTTACCTCTGAGCCTTTGCACATGCCAGGCCTACCTTCCTACGTAAGTCTCCGTCAGGCCCAGCCCAGTGGCATATTCAGTGCTCCACCACTCTCGTCACCGTCTAGTGCTTTCTGGTGT
Source organism: Equus caballus (assembly GCF_041296265.1). NCBI lineage: Eukaryota > Metazoa > Chordata > Mammalia > Perissodactyla > Equidae > Equus > Equus caballus. The sequence goes on along the minus strand of NC_091705.1, from coordinate 31,969,191 downwards.
CTAGGCCACTGGCGTGTGATCTCCCCAAGGAAGAAATCACATCTGACTCTTCTCTCCATTCCCCAAACCAAGGTCCTGGGGAGGCCTCAGAACGTTTACAGAGTGCTTAGGAGAAGGAATGAACACGTGAGAGTTAGACTCCAGAACTAATTATCTAAAAGAGGCAGCAAAGGCCACAGATGCTCAAAGATGGTATCAGGGATGGCTCCCTGGAGGAGGTGGTGCAGTGGAACAACAAAGGCTGAGGAACTACAACAAATATGCAAATGTTTCGGTCAGTGAGGTGACTATGGGGACAGAAAAAAGAAGAACCAGGCAGTTTTGGGGGACATGGCTCTTGGGGGCCAGCACAATCTGGAAACACTGGGAAGTCCCTGCACAAAGGTTCCTGCAGCCAGTGGGAAACACGGGAAGCTAATGAAGCTCCGGAGAAAACAGAACAGAAGAAGCAGGGCTCCCTGAGCACCATGCCCTGCTTGGCTCTAAGCCAAAGACACCAGAGTGGGTCCCAGGGGTCAGGAGAGGTGTGCAGATCTTCCCAGAAATGAGCTCTCATCAATCACCCTCTCCACGCACAGCCTGGGCAAACAGACGAGCCATTCCCAGTCCTCCTATCCCTCAAGTGAGCCATCTCCTTCATCACCCTCCAAAGAAACTACACACCCAGGGCCTTAAGGAGCACAAATGGAGCTGAGTCTTCTCCTCCAGAGGATGCTGAGATGGAGAACGGAAGCCTCAAGGGGAAGCGACTGCCATCCAGCCAATTCCTGGCCCCATACTTTTGCCACCCTACACACAGAGGTTCCTGCACAGCTCCCCAAAAGTAGGGCACTGCACCCCAGAGCTCCCTTCACAGGGAGCCAGAGGTAAAGGGACTCTACACCCCAGGGTACCTGTCCCAGGATGGGACATGCAGCTTTGACAGAGTCTTCACAGCTCTGAAGGAAAAGGATGGAGGTGGCTGAAGAAGAGACAAGGAACCTGGACACGGAGGGAAAGGAGCCTGATCCAGCAGGAGCCAGGGGCATGCATGGCCAGCAGCTCCTAAGCTGGCCACCTACTGCCCAAGGCCTCTGGAAGGAGTGTGAGATGCCCTCCCCCCGATTCCCCTCTCTTTTCTGACGCTAACCTTCCTCCTCCCCTTCCAACATAAACAGGAGCAGCTCCCAGCTCCCACCTAGAGGAAGGCAAAAGCTGAGCAGTGGGTAGCTCTCTACCTCCATTTTACAGATGAGGATCCAGGCTTGGAGACACAGGGCCACGGGATCACAGAGCAAAGGGAAGGTGAGGCCAGGACTTATCTCCCTCCCATTCCTGTGCAGCAGATAACTTCAAACCAGACCAGCAGGGGACAGAAGACCAGAGCTCCCTCCCAGGACACAAACAGGGAAACCCTAGCCGAAACCTGGAGTCCAGGGCACACCAAGGGCAGAGCTCAGCATCTGCTCTCAGCTGGGGTTTTTCATCAGTCACTGTTCCCCCAACACCTGACCGAGAAGAGCAGCCAGGCCTGACTCGGCATCCGGCCCCTCTCCCACCTTGATAAACAGGAAAAGGCCATTCAGACAGCTGGATGGAGGTCTGTGGGATCCTTCTACATGGGACCCTGCACCCTTATGTACTAACTGCTTCAGGTCACAGATGTAAAGGATCCTTGTCAGTACATGAATCATCTAGACGAATCTCCTCTTGCGAACAATGAGGAAAGGGAGGCCCCAAAGGGTCTTGTCATGGTCACATAGTGGTTCATGGCAGAACAGAGACCCTCTGCAGTGGCCCCACAGCAGTCACCATCCCTGATATGGGGTATGCAGAGAAAAAGCAGGGCAGCCAGAGAGAGCCTTCACACCAACCAGGCAGGCAGCCCTCTTCCCTAGGATGCTAGCTAATCCTACCCATTTCAGAGGTGGGAACAGCATGCCTAGGTCCCAGAGGAAGGAAGGGAAAGGAGGCCCCACCCAGAGAACTCAAAGCTGGGAGAGAGCTGAGCAGTTGTCTATTAGGCTTATCCCTTCATTCTATCATCCGATTAAACATGTATTAGGCATCTATCTACTCCATGTCAGGCCTTGGGTCAGGTCCTGGATAAACAGAGATCAATAAGGCATTTGAGTTCCTGCCCTTGAGAAAGCCCCTGCCTGGTGGAGGAAACAGATGGGGAAGCAGATAACCATGAGGTCGTGCAAAGAGTGGAACAACAGGGAGATGTCTGTGGTGCTGAGAACACAGAGAAAGTGAGTTCTCCTTGGGAAGTCTCCCACTGCTCCACAGAAAGCAGGTCGGGAAGGCTGTGCTGCCCGTGTCGGGCAGAGGGGATCACAGAAGCCAAGGCACCAATCGATGCAGCAGCTTGGTTGTTCAGGGAACAGGGCGTTCAGGGTTTCCTGGACGAGAGGGGAGGGAAAGTGGGCCTCACTGGCCTTCCTTGCTAGGGGGTTGGAGCCATGCTCAGCAATGAACGGAAGCTGAAGGCCTGCTCGCTCAGCCACCCTCTTCTGCACGCCCCACTAGGCTCTCCCATCTTAGAGCTACTTGGCCCAGCCCCTCCTCAGCATCTGGCCACACTCCTTTGGGTGATGCCAGCCCAAGCCAAGCCACTCTCCTTGTCCTTCTTGTGCTTCCTGGGGAGGCAAGGTCCCAGTGCATGATCAAGTCTCTGACCTCACTCTGAGGTAGGAGAGAACTCATCCGCTCGCTGCCTCTCTAGGAAGCCCAGCTCAACTCTTCAAAATCACTTCCCCCATTGAGAGGGATGGCTACCTTGAGACTTCCCCTTCCTGATTTTAATTCCCTAGTTTTACCCTCTTAAGATGGCTTCTGGCCTCACCTCCCCTAGCACACGTCCTAAGAGAGCTGCCTCCCGACCTCCCATCCCAGCCTGCAGAGCCTCACCCTTCCAGCGTGGGCCGGTTCTCAGGCCAGGGACGAAGATATCCGCGCAGGAACAGTCCGGGCACTAGGCAATCTGTTCTGCCTGGAGGGCTGCTCTCTATTTCACTGCTGGCCTCATGAGGCCCTGAATACAATCCCTGACAAAGTGACAAACGCTACCTTTTCTAACTTCGTTGGCGGACATGCTAAGAGGTCCCAAGAAAGGCCACAGTCCCAGTTAGGAACTGACAAGTGAACACAGGCACACTATACTCCATTACTGCTGTGGGCGGAGGAAGGGACTAGGGTAGGAAGAGGAGGGCTGCCTCCAAACAGCTGGAGGACCACAAGGAGAACAGGCGCAAGTGGTCTGCAGAGCCTCAGAGAAGAACCCGTCACCCCCTACCCCTGTTGCTGCCCAACATCCCAGCTGACCTTCTGTCCCCAAGTCGGCTGAGAAGCCTTTGGGAACTGTGGCCAACTCCTCCCCTCCTTCCTAGGTTAGTCACTCCATGAACTCGGGCCCACATTCTCTGGGCCTGAGGCTGAACTCACTCAATCCCATGGGGTTAGAATTCCCCCACCACACACCCACAGCTACACAGCCAGAGTCCCATTGTGGTCAATGCCCTACTCCCCCCCACAGGCAGGGCCAAGCCCAGGACACTGTGACCTGGGGGCATCCCTTAAACAACCACTGCCCTCAGAAGATTTTAGCTCAGCCATATCCCCAGGTGTCCAAGAAAACAGGAAGCTAACCCCAAAGTGAACGGCCCACCCCTAGTTAGAATTAGATCTCACGCAAACAAGTGGTCGAATTCGCTGTGGCCCAACTCCTCACCAGTCTGGTCAGTGGTTTGCTGCCAGGGCCTGGAGCTCAGACTGCCCACTCGTCACTGTGCCCATGCCCTGCTTCCAGGCACCTCACAGCCTTTGTACAGATCCTCTAATCAAGGCTGGCAGGCCAGCCAGCAGGGGGAGGGACCCCACAGGCTGCTACAGAGAGGAAGCTGATTCTGTCCAGACCCTCAGGTTCAGCCTACAGCATTTTAGGCACAACTGTCTTCTGCTGGGCTTTCACGGTTTTCCGCATATTCCAGATTGCAAGCTTCCCAGGATCAAGGACCAGGTCACCTCTTTTTCTTGTTTCCTAACCCCAGTCTCCTCTGTGCCAGGGCTGGGCTCAGCAGAGGAGATGCCAGTCTCTGCAGGAGAAAGCCCCGCCCCATTTATTCTGCATCCTGAGTCTTGCTGAAGCCAGGGCCACCCGCCAACACCGGGAAGGGCCCGGAAGGAAGCAGCAGAGCCTATACACAAAGCCTACATGTGGGCTATAAAAAGGAGGCCTCTCTGCTTCCCCCAGGATGGGCCTGGTTCCTAGGAGGTGACGAGTGGGGGAGAGAGCTAGTACTTGTGCCTGGGCACACAGCCACTGCAGCCTCTCAAAGGCCAGCCAAGCACCACCTCAAAAGGAACGAGTCTGACAAGGAAGCAAGAGAGAACATTAAGAGCTGAGCCAGGGATGCAAGTGGAGATTCTCTGAGCCCCATCTCCTGGGACCACAGCCTCCCCCAAAAGCAACGGACTCCACCGTCCCCACTGCCTCTTCCCCTAACTCCAGAGTATTCAGGGACCACGCCCTTCTCACACTTCTTTCTCTATCCTCTGGGGGCCAAGGGCACTTCCTAGAGGCCTTCCAGGCATCCATATTCCCCACTCCCTCTCGAGGCCCAGCATACCCAGCAAAGGAGCTCTGGGGAGGAGCTGTGATGAGAAGCATGAGTAGCTCTAACTCTGAGGTAACAGCAGGAAGCTGTGGCCACAACAGACTAGGCTCAGGGGAAGCTTAAGTAGGGGCACGCATGTTGGGAAAAGGTAGGGAGATGATTAGGCAAGGGCACAGTGATACTACCTCAAAGTCTGAATACGAGGATACCTATCTCAAAGACTGCAACTGAGGCAGCCTCCTGACCCACACGGGCAGCAGTCCACTCTGCCACAGCAGCAGAGCCACCCTCACTGCACCCCATGCCCAAGTCACAGGATTTAATTCCTCACTAGCCTCCATTCTCCGAATCCCTCTCCAGTCTAGTTTGCCCAGAGTGTTCAGGCTCTACAGCAGCAGGCTGACCCAGAGCCACCGAGGCCACTCTCTGGGAACAGTGGAGTGGCTTGTCACAGATAGACACATGTAGCGTAAGCGAGAAATGAGCCTGGGTTGCTGTCAGCCACTGAGACAGGGGTCGTGCATATCAGAGACAACCATCCTCTCTCCCGACTGCCAGCAGCCTCTGGCTTGTTTCCTTCACAGCTGTGCCCAGGTCCCGGAATTATGTTTCTGTCTGGCTGTATCTACGTTAACCTTGATGTTCACTCCGGGACCCCACGGTACTTGGCACATCAGCAGATGCCAGAGTCCAAAGCCAGGGAAGCACAAGTTGTGTCTCACTTGTTAGTGTGCCACAGAGACCCAAGAAAGCTGGGTTTTTGGGGGTCTGTTTTTTAAGGAAAAAGTAGCTATGGTGATAGGGAAAGCACACGAGGCTAGAGACCTACTGCCTCCGTGAGCAAGTCAGACGTTGGTGTAATCACGTCCAGCTCAGCATGCCTAACACAGTGGCTGGGCCCACAATAAATTGGGACAAACAAGGAACAGACGGACAAATGCATGCGCTAGAGCTACTACCAGGTCTGGAAAGGCCCTTCTCAGAGCACCTAGAGCGCGGAGCCCAGGTTCCCATTTCCCTGGCAGAGGCTCAGGTGCAGTTGTCATCATGAGCCAGGAGTGCAAGTCAGGGCAAGGCTCTTCTGTCCTCTCACCTCAAATCAGCTGCTGCCTTCACCCCCTGCAGGAGTGAGGGAAAGCATCTCGAGGGGGTGCCATGGCAAGATGAGGGCAGCAGAGGATCTAGATGGAGGCCTCAAATCCAGTTTGTCCACAGACAGAAGTGTGGGCTGGTCAAACAACACATCTGACCAGAGGGCAGAGTAGAGATCAGATAGCTCTATCCACATAAAAAAACACCTCTGGTCCTCGGGAAGTCCATCTTATTGTCATTTTCTCCAGAGTGGAGGAATAAACTGAGTACTGCCATGGGCATCAGCAATCCTAGGCTCTGGTCCCAGCACTGCCATGAACCTGCTGTGTGACCTTACCCTTGGGGCCTGGGCTTGCTCATCTGTAAGAGAGGTTTAATCATTCCTGTCCTCCCTCAATTCGTGCAGCTGTGGTGGAGCTCAAACAACACAAGAGATGAGAAAATGCTCCGTGAACTCTAATGCACTATTCAAATACCCGATTTTTCCCATGCCCCTGGTCCTCTGTGTACAGACTCAGGGAGTGAACAAAGAAAATGAGTAGGAAACAAACTTCTAGCAGGTTGTCAGAACAGCCACTGGTGGCCAAGCCTGGTGGCAGACAGAAGTGGAGTTCTATAGTTAGTTAAGGGGAAGCACAGGAAACAAATACTTATTAAGAGCCCAAATGCTGTGCTGGGCACTTTCACAGAAAATCTCTTACTCTTTTATATGACCTCATTTGACTACCGTTAATATACAGCTCTGTGAGGAAAAAAATATTTTTACAGCTGAAGATCAGTTTCAGATAGGTTAAAGTAAGCCCAAGGTCACAGAAGAGCTGAAGCTTGAACCCAAATCTGAATGATTTTAGCCACATATCTCTGGTCACTGCAGCCCAATTACTAACGGCTGCTGGCGGCCACTCCTCACCCTTGGCTCTGCCTACAGTCTTGTCACCTGTTACCATGCTGCTCTCAAAGATTTCCCCCAGGGAAGCACGGGCACCATGCTTCTCTGAACAAAGGGCTCCACGAGGAGCACCAGAACATTCCCCTCCTCCTATCCCATGTCCATTTCTCCTAGGAGTCTCCTCAAAGTCCCCACTGACTTCTCCAATTCTAAGAGAGGGAGTGGAGAGGGGGAGAAAGTCTCCTATCCTCTAATATCAGGCCTTTGAGACATTAGGCCTCACTTCCTCCAACTTATCCATCTCTAGCCTTCTTGAAAGCACAGAGGAAAGGGCACGGAGTGGGAAGAGATGCCATGAGTTAATGGAGACTGACACGGGTGGTGACAGGAGAGACAGAGGCAGGCCCCACCAATGTGCTCAGATAGCATTTCTCCGGGCTAGACACTCAGAAATAGGCCAACTGACACCTTCATATGATACCAAAGCAGCTGCTTCCAGCCAACTGCCCTGTCACCTCGCAAATGTCAGCAGTGGGAAACAGCCATGACAAGAGAAGGGCTACTGAGAGCTTTGAGAGAGAGGATAGGTGGGCCTCCTTGTCTCTGAATTACATGGCTTGGTGGCCAGGCACCAGCCCCATCAATACAACAGATGTGTTTGCTCTGTTCCGCTATCAGGTCTTCCTGGGGAACTTAATCCTCATCTTCCTACTTGTCAGAGCTCCCAAATGTTAAGCACTTACACACTGCCCACTCGATGCTAAGCATTTTATGCAAATTCTCATCAAAACCCTTATGAGACGAATGCAGTTTGCTACTAACCCCCTTTCACAGATGAGGAGACCAGAAAGATAAAGTCACACACTCAGGGTCACAGAGCAAGTAAGCTGCACAACAGGATTTTAACCTAGGCAGTCTCAGAGCCCAGATGCTAACCTCCCATGCTCCGCTGTCTCATCCCTCCAGACCCAGCCCCTCTCCTCCACTACCTCTGCATCCCTGCCCTGCCTCAACAAGGTCTTGCCCGTGCTCATCAGCTCTCCTGCAAACTGCAGTAGCTCACTGCCTCCCTCCTCAACAAACATGCAAGACAGCCCCACTTCAGCCTCTGCTCACAGCCGTTGCCTACAGGACAGAGTGTAACCCATAAACACAGCACACCATGCCCTCCCCAAGCTGCCCCCAACCAGTCCCAGCCTCATCTCTACCACACCGACTGCACTCTCAACCCCCGCACAGTCATCCCAGTGCCTCAGCCTGGGCACAGGCAAGTTCCTCAATAGGTGCAGCTCATAGGTCACCTCCCCTGTGAAGCTGTCCCTGGCTCTCTCCTCTCAACCCCCAGCTTGCTAAGCAGAGCTTGGTACTCTGCCCTCACAGAGCTCTTTGTGCACACCTTTATTATGGCACGTAACACATGGGGTTATAATTACATGTTCCCAAATCTGTCTCTTCCAAGAGTCTGGGAGTTCCTCAATGGCACAGACCACGTCTTATTCATCTTTTGAACCCTCAGTGCCCAGTACTGGGTAAACAGGAGGTGTTCAAACAATATTAATTGAACAAATAAACGTCCCTCATTTCAAGGGGTTACCCAAAACAAGGTTAGTGGCGAAGATTTCTAACCAGTGACTCAAGACTGTGCATCTATGTACGTGTATTGTACGTGTATGTGTACGTGTACACACACAGACACACACACACGGAGAAGCTAGAGGTGGTTGGGGGCCCCTATGCTGGGAATGCTCAGCTTTTCCAGTCATCTCTGAAGCAGGCCCCTTTCCTAGGTTCACAGGAAAGAGAGCCCCAGCTGGACAGGGCGCCTGGCATGGCTGGTCTGGAAACCCACACACACATCAGGGCAAGCTTGGGGTACTGAGGAAACACTAAGAGGTCTGACTTCCCCTGGAAAAACTGCGGTCAGACAGGAAACACACAGGCGGGGATGGCTAGCTCTGGAGATCCGGACAAGTGCTCTTGCCCCTCTCCCACTGGGAGCAACCAGCCAGCAGAAAGAAAACCCCTGATGACACCGTGCCTCCTGCGTCAGGTACCTTGGGCCTAGCCCTCAGAGTAGGCCTCGTGGTCTGTCTCCTCACTATTCTGACAGCCACGGGGGTCAAGCCTCAGATAGCAGGTCCCACTATCACTTCTTCTCTGAGCCTACCTGCCTTGTCCAAGCGACTTTGCTTTCTTCTGCCACCCCAACCCCACTGTGTACAACTTGGAATTGTCACTGTCTGTTTCAGTTTGGAATTGTCACTGTCTGTTTTAGTTTCCCTGAGGGCAAGGACCTGTTTTCATTTACTGCCTAAGGGGGCCTAACATCTAGAAGAGTATCTACAGAAGGATCAAAGATGAAAGCCTGTGGCTCCAAAAGTCCTCACAGACGTGCTTGGCTTGCGTTCAGAGCCCTCCAGAGTCTCCACCCAGGCCACTGTGCCCACAATGGCCCTTGAGTGGAACCATCACTCTAGAAGGCACCAGAAAGAAAAGAACCTAGAGGGGCCGTGGCTGTCTGTAATGTACGGTCTGAGCATGAAGGTTTCTCCTCACAGAGGAGCAACACAGACCAGAAGGACAAGGGGCCTGAGAGTAGAGTCCTCTTGGGACTGGTCAGCCAGCCACTGGCTGGGTCCAGCTGAGACTGCCACATACCAGCACTATCACCTGTGGCATAATTCACTTCCTGCATTTCCATTTCCTCGCCTGTAAAATGTGATGGTACTCGAGACCACCCCTCAGGGACCCTGTGACGATTAGCCAAGCAAACACAATGAAAAGTCTCCGAAGCACACAGCAGGAAGGTTTGTATTCACTTATGTCAGTATCTGCAACATAAAAAAACAAACATCGACCTGGTTCCTGTCATACCACCATGGCAACAGGCACCAAAGCACTTCCCCACCCCTCTTTTGAGCCAAACTACCTCCCAAGAAATCAGCAGGTGCCAGTCCCATTTCACAAGTGGTAAAGTGAGAGGGCTCAGAGTCAGGCCAGAACCAGGTCTATACACAAGTGCTATGCACGTTCATTGAACCACACCGGCTCTCCTTCAGGGCCACGGACACCCTGAGGATAGCAAAAGTGTCTCTCTCTTTGCTTGGGCTAAAGGCACCGCATGGTACCCGGCAAGGTCAGCAGGAAAAGGTCAGGCACCTGGGCGCAGGACACAGATGGCAACCCAACCTTCCTCAGGGCCTACAGAGGGGGGCTGCGAGGCTCACAACCACTACCAAGGTGTGCCCAGGAAGGGGCAGAAGTGGGGCAGCTTCACTGGGAGGCTCCATCTGCAAGGTCTGAACTCCACGCAAGCATCTACTAGCCTTTTTACCAGACTCCTTCAATCCAAGCCTCCAAAACCAAAGGGCCAGGGTGACTTCTATGCCCTTTGCTATGCTCCAGGCCTCTCAAATCCCAGCTAACTGATGAGATCAACGAATTCGTACCCCTCTGGCTGACCCACCTTGGGGGCTCGGTCATCAGGTCCTCTGCATTCCTGTCTCCATCCCCCAAAAACCTGAGACACAGTAGACTAAACTCTTCCCTCTCCAGACCCCATCCTTCTATTCAGGCCCCAACATACAAATAAGAAAGTCATAGCTAGAAGTCAGATGTGCACATATCCGTACACTCACTCTATACACTGTTCTACGTGGTAGGTGGGTGGGTAAGTAGATGGGTTGGGGCAAAACAAAACCATTTCCTCCCCTTTTCTGGGTAGCGATCTAAGCAAAATGTGAACTTGGTCCCCATCCTCCTTCCTTCCTGCACCCTCACCCTCTCGGACAGCCACACTCGTCGTCCCTCAACATTCCCAGTCCAGGGTCTAGGAGGGCAGTCACAGTCTATTATTGTTATTGTCATTATTGATAACAGTTCACATTTATTCAACATTTACAACACCAGGCACTATGCTATGTGTGTTACATCAACTCTCATTTAATCCCCAGAGCAACCATATATACTTCCATTTTACAGATGAGGAAACTAAGGCTCAGAGAAGGTAAGGAACCAGCCAGGGGACACCCAACTAATATATGGGCTTCAAATCCCACCTTGGCTTCAACCACCGTGCTGCACCTATTGGCTGCTGGTCTGAAACGCAGCCTGTTATCCAGGAGATTTCTATCTGGGAACCTCCAGCCAGTGCTGCCAATTCAGCAGAGCACAGGGAGCACCACAGAAGCAAGGGGCCATGCCTGGAGTCGATGCCTGGGTGAAGTTCCCAGAACTATCTCAGCTCTCTGCAGTGTCTGTCCTTCCTCCACTTTGGAATCCAGTTTCTCAAATCACTAAAATTTTCTCCCAATGGCTGACAGGGCCCATGCGGGCATGGGGAAGGCAGCTGCCATTTCTAAGTTCAGCAACTGTGTCAGATCTGGAGTGTGCAGTTGAGGATGGCTGCCTCACCACAAGACCTTCCTTCCTCCCAATCTCCTCACCCATCTATATGCATGCACACCATACCCAAGGAGGTCTGTAGGACCTTCCCTTGGGGGTCTCACTTCCTGACCCTCCTTCCTCCACATAGACCTAGTTCTGAGCCTGGTTTTCTCTAACACCAGTCTCTGGGGGTCCCTGCAGGAAGCAACCCACAGCCTGGCGTTGCAGACACATCATCTCTCACCCTTGGAGGCGGGGGAATGGAGGGCAAAGCTGGGTGCCCATCCGGTCACAGCACAGGCACGTGCTAAGTGGAATAACACTCTGAAAGATCTGGGGCTTTTCAAACTCTCTCTTCCCAACTGAGACCTGCACAAAGGCAGCCAAGCTCAGGCCTGGGAAGGCAAAGAGGCAGGAAACCAAGAGTAGCCGCTCCCTGCAGGCATGGGACACAGGACGCAGGACACAAAGGGCTAGACCTCAAACTGGCTGCCAGCTCTTGAAAAGAGTACCTGACTCCAAGGCACTGAGGCTGGCCTTTCTGGAACCAGCCTCCAAGGGCAAGGGGAGCCTGGCCCCTTAACCAAGGGTCCCTGCCCTGGCTTTGGATGTCTCTGCCCACTCACAGAGAGCAATTTCAAGACAAAAGCGGCAGCGGGAAAGGCCGCCTCTGCCTTCTCTCAGGCTTCTCCAAACCAAACTGGACGACTTTCCTCTTTCTCCCCTGGAGGGAATCGAGTAGGCCCAGCTCCAAAACCAGCCCTACCTCGACATCTGCCTAAGTCCTACTTCGGGAACCCAAAGCTTCCTTTGCAAAGAAGAGCTCAGCCTGGGGGTCCGGCGGCTTTCACCAAGAATGCACTTTTTGGAGAAAGGGTGGTGAGAGGTGACCGTCCGGTCTGGCCCAGGTCCTAGGGAGAGTGGGGGACACTGCCATGGCTCCCCTCGCCTCGGCAGACACCACTCCTGGGGTGTGGGGGACTTGATGCCTGCCCTGCTGGTCTCCAATCCGCTAGGATCTTCAGGCCTCCGCGCAAAGCGCCTGGAACACTCCCCCCTAGCTGGGGGAGGGGGTGTTGTCAGGTGATCAGAGACCCGGATGCCCCCCGCCCCCGGTGACCACCCGGCACGGGGCGGGGGCGGGGGCGGGGCGGGCCCGAAAGTTGGGCCAAGTTACTCGGGCGGCGGGCCGGGGCGCGCGGGAGCCGAGCGCGGACCCCCGCCGCCCCCGCGCGCGCCGAGGGCCCGGGGCGGGGGCGCACTTACTGGCCCCCTCGATCTTATCCGCGCCGCGGCTCCACGTGATCTGCCGCGTCTCCAGCTTGACCTGGAAGGTCTTCCGCTCGGGCCGCTGCGACTTCTTGGAGTAGAACAAAGTCATGACGGTGCCCACCTCGAGGCTGCGGCAGAGGTGCAGCACCTCGGCGTCCGAGGGCGCGCCGGGCCCGCAGCCGTTAGCGCAGGGGGACGCGGCGCCGGCCATGGCTCCGGCACGGGGGGCGGCAGGGGCGGCGGAGGCCCGGCCGGGGAAGCAGGCGGCGGCGACGGCTGCGGCGGCCGGCGAGCGGGCCCCGGCGGCGGCTCCTGCGGGCGGAGACGGGGCGGGGCCTGAGCGGGGGGCGGGGTGCCTGCAGGCCCCGCCCCAGCCCGCGCGCTGGGAACAAAGGCGCCCGCGCGCCGTGGGGAGGACCCCCACCCGCCGCGCCTGCGCCCCGCGACCCCCGGACAGGCCCGGGGCGCAATGGCGGCGGGCGCGCGCGCAGGCGCGCGCGAAGCTGGCGGCTGACCAGCGTGTCCTCCGTCCTGCGGAGCTTCCTCGAGCGGCTCCGGACACAGCCCGGCAGCCTCGGCCGGCCCGTCACGCGCGGCAGCCCCGCGCCGGCCCGCCAGTCAGTCGCACACGCACAGGCGGCCGCCCAGCCCGCCGTCCCGCACAGGCCCAGCCGCAGCCGTTTCCTCAACCCCGCTCGCCCGAGCGCCGCCCGCGCCGCGACGGGGAGGAGAGGTGAGGATGCGGAGCGTCGCCCCCGGGCCCGCCGGCCAAACCCAGTTACCTGGGCGCGCTGCCCGGCGGAGGGAGCCAGGCCAGGCCGGGCCGCCTCACACCCGCGGCGGCGGCGGCGGCGGCGGCGGCGGCGGCGGCGGCGGCGGCGGCGGGTCCTCCGCGCGCCCTCTTCGGGGAGGGGCGGGGGCGGGGCAGCCTGCGGATTGGCCGGCGGGCTCTGATGGACAGCAGGTCTGTCCCGCCCCTCTCCTCTAGTCGTGCGGGGCTGGCCCGCAGGCCGCTCCTGGGACGGCCGGACCCACGGCTGTCCAGGGCTTGGCGCCTGTGTGGCCTTCGAGGTTCCCGTCATTCGGAGAAGCCCCCCAGGCCTGAGGTCCCCGGCAGGGCCTTTAGACCTGCGGCCCTCGGTGGCCTTCGTCTCTGCCCCTCGCAGGGGCCACTGCCCGCCCACCTCCCGCTCTGTCTCCACGCGGCAGGCTGTGGGCTCAGGCCCTGCCTCACCGCTCTCCTCTTGCAAATGCTCTCCCGAGCTTTGGTTTTCCTGGCCTGACTCCCCTCGTTTTCCTCCTCTCTCTCTGGCGGCTGCCTTTCGGCCTCAGAAGCCTCTCTTCCTCTGGGCTGGGTCCTGCGCCGGTTCCCAGGGCGACCTGACCTTTCCCATGGCTTCGCCCCCCACCGAGACGCCCTCAGCGCCAGATTTGTATCTCCTTTGCATCCCACTGCCTGCTCCACGTCCCTGCTTGACACGCGCGCCTCGCCGCCCTCCTCCAACTGCTCCTCCCACAGCCTTCGCTTTCTCACAACAAGGCGTAAACTCCTCTGAGGTGCTTAGGCTGAAACCCTTCGGAGATATGCTTGATTCCTGTCTCTGCCTCAACCCCACGGCAATCCATTAAGGCTGGTTCACGCTACCTTCAGATATCTCCACTCCGCCCACAAGCCCAAGGCCCATCTTCTCACCCAGTCTATTTACCCTTCTTGGTCTTGCCTGCATCTGTTCTCCATGCTTTAATCTTAAAAGTGAAATTAAATCACGATCCCCTACCGCTGTCCTCAAACCTTCCATGACTGCCCATTGCACATAAAATCCACTCTCCCTACCTGGCCCAGCTGGTCCTGTATGGTCTGGCCCCTTTCTCTCTCTCCCGCTTCATCTCTCACCGCCTCCCCTTCACTCTCCACTCTCTAGCTACAAGGGCTTTTTATGGTTATTTGAACGATTCACGCTCTTTGTCTTCCTGAAGCCATTCTCTAGACTCACTCCTGCAAGCTGGCTGCCCCTGTCACATTGCTTCCCTTATCACAGAGCACCGCCCAAACTGAAAACACCTGTGGTCACGGTGGAGCCAGGCTGACAGATGTTGAGCCAGACAGAGCAGAACAACTTACTGCATTTCAGAGCTGAGAGGCCCAGCAGAGCGCCCAGCTGATGCCAGAGAAAGATCCAGGTTTCCTGGAGTCTGTGAGTATAGGAGTGTGTGGTCAGGCAGCCTACCCAGCTGAGTGGTGAGTAGTGTCTGGGGCTGCCTCTGACTTTGTCTTGATGTGGGGGGGGGGGGGGGGGGTGTGTTGATTCCCTCAGGTGCGGCCCGGCCCGTAAAGGCTGAGAACCTCAAGTTGAGACGCTTGTGCTAATAGGCTTCGGCCACCTAAGGGAAGGTGGACTGGCTGAGGCGGACTGCCACCTAGTGACAGGCCTTTAAAATGGGAGGTAGGGAACTAAAGTTGACCTAATGCACCCCCAGCGCTATAAGGCGTACACATGTGGTCACACCTGATCCTCATAATTACTCTTTAATCAGGGATTATTGTCCCCAATTTACTGATGAGGAAACTGAGATTCAGAGAAGTTCTACAACTTGCCCCAAGACTGCGTAACTAATAAATGGGGATTTGAACCCAAGTCTGTGTAACTCCATGCATTTTCTGCCTCACAAGAGAGCCACTGGCTTAAATAGGTCCTTGTGTTCTGTACCCAGTGGGCACAGAGGCTAGCTGGCTAATCAGGATGGGTCGGGGAGGCCCTAGGCATGGCTGGCCCTAGGCACAGGGAACTTGGCAGAACGTGAGTGCTCATAGAGTGTGGCTTGGGCAGGCTTGGGCTTAAAGTGATGCTGCCCCTGTATGTGGCCCCTGAGCATCCCTGTGCTACGTATTGGCGCTATGAGTTGGGAGAACAAGAGAAACCCAGCACCAGCCCTCCAGGAATTCACAGACATTAAACAGATAAACACTCTGTTATGTAGGGACAATTGTGATGGGGGCTAGAAGCAAAAGAACAGAGAGCTATTAGATAAAACTTTAGGGAGACCTACTTCAGATCTAGTAGACTAGGAAGACTTCTCCAGAACTCAGCAGAGGCCTAAAGGATGTGAGTAAGTGGCTAGGTGAATTATCAGAGGTGGGTTGGAGGAAAGTACTTTACAGACATAGGTAACAGCATTTACAAAGACCCTGAAGCCAGCAAGAGCTTAGTGAGTTGAGGAATAGAAAGGAGGCTGGTTTGCTAAGCAAGGGGGAGCATGGGAGGTGATGAGGCCAGGAAGACGGGTAGGGGCCCCTCTCTGCTTATCTGGCTTTGTCCATCTTTCCAGGAGGCCCCCTCCTAAGTGTTACAACCCTCGTTTAACTTCTGCTGCCTACTTGGGCAGCCTGTGGACCGTGATGCACTTTTAAAATCTATTTCTCCATTTTCTGGTAGCTTCCCGACATGCAGCCCATGCTTCCTTGCTTTTGCTTTTGCCTCCGGAGCCAGGCCCCCAGGGGCTCCAGAAATTCCTGCCAACAGGAGCTCATGTTTTCAGTCTTCTGCCAGGCCCTTAATCAGGAAACAGGGCCCCATTTCCTCCTGGGACTTCTGAGCCAGCATCCCAGGCCTCAGGTGCCTCCCTCCAGCAAAGGAGGTTCAGGAAAAGCAGGTCGCACAGAGGGTGTGGCTAGTATGGGCTTCCCCCAGCTCAGCATGTATATATGGATACGTGGGTGTAACTGGCAGTGCGTGCAGCTGCGCTGGCTGGGAGGGAGCAGCCCAGCACCCTCACAAGGCACACGCCCTGACGTTACCCAGGCTAGCCCTCTTGGGCCTATTTCTGTCAACACTCATGCTTCAACATGCTCTGGCCTACACCACACCTGTCCTGGAGTCTGGGGAGGAGTCCCAGCCCAAAGCCCCTCTGGGCCTGACCTCACAGGTGTTTTTTTAATTTTATTTACTGAACACTTAGAATAGCGCTTGGCATGTTGTACGCCGTATGTAACTGCTTTACCCATGTTAGCTCACTTACTTCTCATTACAGCACAATGAGATACGTACTCTTATTATCCCCATTTTACAGATGAGGAAACTGAGACATGGAGAGATTAAGAGATATGCTCATGGACACACTAAGAGGTGGCAGAGATGGGATTCAAACCCAGGCAACCCGGCTGCAGAGTCAATGCTGTGTTCCCTCCCACATAGATGTGAACATTTTATTATGTATCCTCACCTTTCCCCTAATACCCCTTCCTGATGTGTTTTCTACTTTTATTTATTTGGTTAAATGTTGTCACAAGTTGGGTTCTTTGGGAGGCAGACTCTGTGACAGAGGTTGGTGTGAAGAACGTTTATTAAGGAGTGCCCTTGGGATCGACACTGGAAGAGAGAGGAAGGAGGCAGGAGGGGGCACAGGGAGAAGTTAAGCTGTGATACAGCCCTGATGACAGCCTCAGCCAGCCCCTAGGGAGCTCTGTGATCCCATGCTGGCTTGAAATGGCTGGGCCTTCACAGCCCCAGGTCAGTCAGCCATTGGATGTGGGCTGCCCTGGGAAGAGCACAGCCTCTGCTGCACGGCTCTCTGCAACTGAGGTGATCTTAGCGGGGTGACAGGTCTCCCAGTAGTTGGAGCAACAAGTGCTTCCCTGAAGGGGAATCTGAGTGGCACATCACTGTGCCCGCCACAAATGTATTCTTTTCCAGTCCTTTAAAAAAAGTTTAGAGGGAGGCCAGCCCAGTGGTGCAGCAGTTAAGTTCGTACCTTCCACTTTGACAGCCCGGGTTCACTAGTTCAGATCCTGGGTGCAGACCTACACATCACTTGTCAAACCATGCTGTGACAGGCGTCCCACATATAAAGTAGAGGAAGATGGGCACGGATGTTAGCTCAGGGCTAATCTTCCTCAGCAAAAAAAAGGAGGATTGGCAGCAGATGTTAGCTCAGGGCTAATGTTCCTCAAAAATAAATAAATAAAAATAAAAAAAAGTGTAGAGCACTTACAGGACAAAAATAGTGTATTTTAGAAATGGGATATACTTTTATAAGAAGGAGGAATATAATATGGTTAGTATGGATTGCCATGGCTGCTGTTAATGAGAATCAAATGTGGCTGAGCTTCCTGGTAGCTAAAGCAAAAACTCTATTCTGGTAACTGACTCCTTGGGAGAGAAAATTTTCCTGAGGTTAAATTATGAAAGAAGTTTCTCATATGGACACTTACTTGATTGAAATAGTGGAGAATGTTCTCAATAGATTAACAGCAAATGCTAATGAAGTTTTCATTTGTTCCTTATAATAACCATATGTGAATACAGAAGGTATAATATAAAAGTATAGCTCAGTGAAGCCCCTTCTACAATTGAAGGTGGGCAGATTTATAGACTTGCAGTGTCCAATTTGATCCACACATCAAACTTGATCCCTTTTCTTTAAACTGTTCTTTAATTTCTACTCAGTAGTTTCTTACATGAGATGTCTGACCCGCCCTTCTCTGGGTCTGTGAGCCAGCCTGTACCTCAGCATACAGCCAGTCCTCAATAAGGACTCAGCTCAGTGCAGCTTGAACTCCACCCCACAACCTGTGGTCGAGGCTCCTGACCTCTGGCCCAATATCTGTCTATGGTTCCAATTTAGTTGTTGGGCCTCACACTTCTTAGGTCATGTCCTCTAGCTCTCCTCCTCACCGGGGATGTACTCTCAGCCCCTTGAGAGCCTCATGTTTCCTATCAAGGCAAAACCAGGCCTCACCCAGCCGCTCCCAGAAACTGTGCTCTCTCTGCAGACCCTGCTTCCCCTTTGCTGATGGACCCCTATAGTGGGACACGGATGTTGAGACAAGAGAGCTGGGCTCCAGACATACCTTCTTCAGGGAGGTGGCAAGGACGCTGTAACTGCTTCACTGAAGGAAGGGAAGGGGAGAACCCTTACTAGCCGCTGGCCAGGACAGGGCAGCCTGCTATTCTCTTCTCTCTCTCCCTTTCTTCCAACAAACACTCTTGATGCCTCCTCTATAGCAGTTAGAGAGCAGAGATGAATCAGACCAAGTTCCCACTCCAGCAGTGGATAAAGAGATACCAACAGAAATTTGTCAACAGATGATAATTCAGTGTGATAAGGGCCCCTCGAGTACTTAGAAGGGTCACCTGCCTTAATCTAGACCTGTTGGTGGCTGTGGGATAGACAGAGCAAAGTGAGAGAGAGTGTATATGCCTGAAGATACGGAGGTTCCAGATATAAGGTGATCACTCATTTTTGCAGTAAAGTCACTCTAGGTGTTCTATGGCTTTTTTTGCAACTAAAATACAAACGTTTTTAGAGATGCATGAATCAAATGTCCACATATAACAGTTTATTTAGTTGCACATACATATTTTAAGTCACATATTATTTAAAACAATATATTAATTTATGAATATTGCTTTTCCCACTCTTACCTTTCTTATAAAAAATTACGTTCAGACTTTTTACATGAATATTTGACTTCTATGTAGTTGTCACCATAGAGCCACTTTTTGGGTTATCTAATAATTTCTGAAAACATCACCTTCACTGCCTTCCAACTTGTTTGAGAGAGAGCACTTTTGAAAAATCAGCTTTGAGGAATAATTTACATATAATCAAATGCACCCATTTTAAGTATAAAGTTTGGTGAGCTTTGACAAATGTATACCCTTATATGATCTCCACCCAATCAAAAAATATAGAACATTTCCATCACCCCAAAAAGTTTCTTGGTGCCCCTTTACAGTCACTCTCCCCTGCCCCCATCCAACAGACACTAATCTACTTTCCGTCACTACAGGTTAGTTTTGCCTGTTTTAGAATTTCATGTAAATAGAATTATAGGGTATAGACCCTGGTGACCACGTTCAACGTAAAAACTCTTTTGAGATTCATCCATGTTGTTGCAGAGACAATACTTTTTGAGTCAGTATGTGATGCTATCACTGGAAATTTTAACCTGAGCATAATTACCTTTTTGTATAACATTAAAACGGGTTTTTTTTTCATTTCTCCCATAGATATATATTGACGTGCATAATAACCACTTACTGTATTGCTTAAAAAATTTTATGGAAAATTTCAAATGTACATAAGTATAGACAGGATAGTATAGTGAACTTCCATGTACCCATCAGCCAGCTTCAATTATGAACTGGCGGCCACTCATTTCATGTCAGACTCTACCCACTAACCCTTTCCATGTTGTTTTGATGCAAAGCTTAACTCTAATACATCATCCATAAATATTTCAGCGTTTTTCTAAAAGATCCTTTTAAAAAATGTCTTCATAACTACACTACCATTATCAAACCTAAAAAAAACCCAACACTGTATTACTATTTAAAGGGATCTTTAAGAGGTTTGTTTACATGTAATACTTGGGATTGTGAGAAATAATTACTAGGTCTGTGGTAAAGTTCTTTGCCTCTGTGTTTACTGATTTTGTCAGGGGACTACTTATAATCATCCAAAACTAGCTCGACTGAGGTCATTTCAGGGTAATGTGTTTTCTCCAAAAAGTGCTTTTTGGTTCAAAACAAGTTGAGAGCTCATCCCATTATATGAGGGATTTTGTAAGAACTGAAATACAAGTAAACTCTTCCTCTTCTCAGAAGAAAAAAAAGTTTTTAAAGTTTTCTGTGGGGTAAATACCTATATTCAGTGTATTTGGTATTCAGGAGGTGATTTCGGAGTCTGTAATTTACTGGATGTGGAAGTGAGAGAAGGAAAGCAGTGATGGCTACCCTAGGTTCCAGTCGAGGAACAGAGTGGATAGTGGTACCTTTCCCTGAGATGTGAAACCCAGCCTAGTGGGCTAGAAGTAGTAGTTACTGAGTTCCAGAGATTTAAGATTGAGTAGCCTGTGGGCATCCCCCACAGAGATGTAGTTGGCAGTGTGTGTCTGGAGCTCAAGGAAGGGGTTTAGGCTGGAGATAAGAGATTTGGGAGTTGTCTCCTTCAGGTGCAAATGAAATCACCTGGGTCCAGTGAGAAGCGAACCCTGGCAGGTAAGGACCCGATAAAAGAGGTAACTGAGAAGCAAGAGCCTGATAGAGATAGGAGTAAAACCAGGAGAGGGTGGCATTGTAGAAGCCAGAGAAAAGTGCTTTAAGAAGGGAGTGGTCACATATTGTATGATTCCGTTTATGTGAGATGTACAGAAAAGACAACTTTATAGAGAAAGTAGGTTAATGGAGGTTGGAGGTAGGAATAGGAATTAGCTATAAGTGGGCATGAGGGATCTTACTGGGGAGATGACATTCTGAAACTAATTTATAGTGGTAGCTGCACCATTCAGTGATGTTACTAAAAATCATTGTACACTTGAAATGGGTGGATTTTGTATGTAAAATACACTTCAGTAGAGCTGTTAAAAAAAAAAAAAGTGGTCGGGGCCAGCCCCGTGGCCAAGTGGTTAAGTTCGTGTGCTCCGCTGCAGGCGGCCCAGGGCTTCGCTGGTTCGGATCCTGGGCACAGACATGGCACCGTTCATCAGGCCATGTTGAGGCAGCGTCCCACATGCCACAACTAGAAGGACCTGCAACTAAGATAGACAACTATGTGCCGGGGGGATTTGGGGAGATAAAGCAGAAAAAAAAAAAAAGATTGGCCACAGCTGTTACCTCAGGTGACAATCTTAAAAAAAAAAAAAAAGGTGGTCAAGTGTCCAGCACCACAAAGAATTTAAGTAAGACGCAGAATGCAGAGCCCATTTATTGGCTTGGTCATTCATTCATTGGTGACTGGCGTCAGAATGGAGAAGGGGAATTGGGGGCAAGATGGGACAGAAGCTAGTTGCAGTGAGTGGGGGAATGACTGGGTGGTGTAGATGACTCATTCCAGGTGCTTGTTTATGAAATGGAGAGGAAGGGGGTGGTGGCTGGAAAGGGCTGGGAGTTGTGAGGTTTCTTTTTTCATTTTTAAAATGTGTCAGAGGTCTGAGGTAGATCTGACAGAACAGACAGGACCTGCTGACCAGATGTGGGGAGAGAGGGAGAGAGGAGCCAAGTGAGCACACAGCTGTCTGGCTTGGGTAGCATGTGTAAGTCATCTCCTTTTGCCCACAGCTGGACTCAAGCATCACAGAAGGGCCTGACAGGAGGGAGTTTTTCAGACTGTACATCTGGCCTCTGTTCCCAGACATGGCTGGAAATGGGAGAAACAAACAGACTTACTGGATAAATAGGCAAGGGGGTGGGTCTCCTCCTGACTCTTTGCTCAAGCATCTTTCAGGGCCCTTCACATCTGGCCCTCACCTACCTGTCCAGCCTCTTCCCTCATTCTCAGTGGCCAGGTCAGCTTCCCATTCCCTGGCTGCTCTCCCAGGCCTTGCTGCCACCACTCAGGATGCTCTTCACAGTCATCCTTGACCAGCATGTAGTTGCCCTGCACTTGTCCTCAGAGGACTTGCAGGAAGGTCCTTGCTGGGAAAGGTAGGCACAGGTTGCTGCTCATCAGTAAAATCTTCTGCCTGCAAGGCCTATTCCTGACTTCTAGTTGTGGACCAAGGTTTGTCCCCTAGTTGTGGCAGGTCCTGCTCAAGTCCCAAATTTGAGGTCCACTTTCTCATTACCTACCTATCAGCTATAAAGTCTTATTGATTGGGCACTGGAAGAGCTTCTTGGTTGCTACTCTCTTTTTTGCTGAGGAAGATTCACCCTGAGCTAACATCTGTGCCAGTCTTCCTCTATGTTGTATGTGGGTCATTGCCACACAGCACGGCTGCCGACAAGTGGTGTAGGTCCATGCCTGGGAACCAAACCCAGGCTGCTGAAGCAGAGCACACCAGAGTTAACCACTGGGCCACAGGGCTGGCCCCTCTGTTGCTCCTTTACATTGAATGGTCTAGCTACCTCAACACCACAGAATTCAGAAAGACCTAGGTGCAGTCTGTTGCCCCAAAGTCATGATGGCTACATAAATTCCTTTATTCCCTGGGGTGAATGCTACCTCCCTCACTAGGCAATGAAATGCAGGCTGCCAAGAAGGACCCTCCAGGATTCTCTGCAGTGGGCCCAGTGCCAGCCCAGCCCCCAGCCCCAGGGAGTCCAGAGACCATCAAGGAGATGGCTCTTCCCCCAGAATATACCTGTGCTTGCTAGCAAGCTGGAGGGCCAAGGGCTAAGTGACCAATTCTGACCACTCTGGCCTTCCTGCTCCCTGCTCCATTTGACCAGGAGACCTCACCCTTCATCCTGAATTCCAGACTTAGCTATATCTAGGATGAGGGGAGGAACAATTTTTGTAGGGACCCTGGCCAGCTCGGGTACTAGAGCACTGGGAAGTAGTCATAGACCACTCTCTTTTTCAACCAACCAATCAATACAAGGAGAAGTCTGCATTCCACCAGAGGAGGGCTTCTGGGATCCAGTGTTCTAATTGGCTTAGTACCCTTACTTTGCCATCCTGACTATAGCTTAGCCACATAAACAAACCCAAAGAAGCTCCCTACTGTTTCTGGCCAGCACACATGGAAAGCACTCTCAAAGATCTGCCTCCCAAATTCACTTGCCCCATAGACATGACTCGCATGGGGCTTCTAATACATTTCCTGTGCCCCACCTGTTCTTGTAGGTTTTCTGCACCCTCCTTCACTTCCTGGGCCTGCCTTTATCTAAGGATGGGGACTTCGGCTCCTCTTTGACCCACACCCACAGCAGGAGGACAGATGCAACCCCTTCCAGGCCTGGCCCAGCCCCAGCTCCTGGGAAGGGAGCCGCTCTTGCTAATATGAGCAGCCAGACCACATCCCACACCAAGTCCTAGCCCCGCAGCCCCACTCTGGCGTGGGGCCCTGAGTAACAAAGAGGCAGACACTAAGTTTCCGTTAAGTTGTAGGAATTTATTTTAAATAACCTACAGTTGATTAAAAGGGAATTCATGATAAAAATAGAAGATACTTGAGGAAAGATGTGGGAAATGGACTCTGCACACACACTAAACTAACAATGCCTCTAAAACTAATGATTATAGCAAAAAATGTCTTCACATTAAAATTCTGCTTTTTATGTTTTTTTTCCATTTTTTACACAATTACAAAAGAAAAAATAAAAGCCCTAAAATCTTGATTATTTTTCCTTTTTTGGACCAAATACTCATTTTCCTCTAAATTTATTGACCTGTGGAACTTTTTATACAGTAAAATCTTTCAAGTGAAAGACTGGGGTTTAAAATGAAAAAGATGAATATCTGAAAGGGTACAGAGAATGCTCAGAACAAAGGATGATGGGAAAATGGTTTCAGTCACTGATTATTTCATTATCCTTAGACTCACTCACCCCTCATCCCTCCCCAACCCCAATCTACACGATCTTTAAGATCAAGAAAAAGGTTTAAATATTTTAAAATAATTAAAAAGAAATAAAAATTCACATTTAAAAAGGAACACTCAAGTCAGGAAATATTTTCCCATCATGCTTTTCTGTGAACAGGTGTCTGAACCAAAACACTGCTGATGTCACAACTGCTTCAAGTTTAATGAAAATTGATTCCCATGACAATAGATAGTGACAACTCTAACAGGTGCGCTGGGTTTTTGTTCTACTTAATTTTAAATTCCTGAAATGGGGGAGAGGGGAGGGAGTTTAGGAATTCATTTCTATTAAAATATAGAAGTTATTGCAAAACCCTAACTGTAAAAACGCACCAATATAATCAGACTTCGTATACAGTAGCTAAGAGAATCCAAATGCTTCAGTGAAACGATGAATTTGCCTGGCAGAACTCTGACAAATTCCCATCCACTTGCCCTCTTGAAAATAAAAACAAAATTCAAAACAAATCATACAGCTAGAATTTTGATATCTGAAATATTTTTAAATAAGTTGTCCATAGGACAACTGGCTCAGCTCTCCCTTATAATATCTCCAGGTTTATCTTTTCGCAAAGATGTTGGTTTGTTAAGACTTGCCGCCTCTCTCCCTCAGGTGCGAGGGCAAGTGAGGCTCACAGTTTATCCATCTTCCCCAAACCACATTGTTCCTTTTCACAGAACCCTGCCCCTCAAGACTGGCTAGAACTCGTAGTCCTCGTCAGCCATGTCGATGGCCCAGGCAAACTTCTCCCGCTGGGTTTTGTTGTAAATTTTCTCAATTGGGACCCCCCACTTCTTGCACCTGCAAATAAGGGAGAAAAAGTGGGGATCAGTGTGTCTTGGAGCAATTAACAGCCCAGACCTGAGGCCAGGGCTTGGACATGCCACCTTCTCCTTTACATCCACCTGCTGAGGATGAGAATTAATAATGCACCAGACATATTCTAAGAGCTTCATGTGCTCAACTCATTTAATCTTGACAATGACCTCTGAAGTAGGTGCTACTACAAGAGACAAATGAAAAACTAAGGTAAAGAGTTTAAGTAATTTGATTATGCTCTCATGCAGCTGGTGAGCATGGAACTGAAAACTGAACCCAAGCAGTCTGGCTCCAGAGTCCATGCACTTAACCACTGCACTATACTGCCTCTCAAGCTAACCAAACCTCTAGCACCAAACAGGGAGAAAGACTAGAATGGGTACAAGAGCTAGGTGGGACCCTGGCCCAAAGGAGTAGGTGCCATAGGTGATGATTCCTTCACTTAGGCCCAGAACTTAACAACTCAACTAAACTAATAAGCATCTTCAAATAAAAGCCACTGATTTGGGATGTTATTTTATGACGGGGAGGGGGGAGGGTGGCAGGCAGGGGGCAAATAAAGATAGAATTTATCTGCCTTTGTTAAAAGGTCCCTTTAACTCTTGGTGTAGGTTGCTCAGATCTGTATTCTCATTTTTGTTTTTTCTCTTTGTTCCAACCTTTCTTCCTCCACTTGTAAAAATTTTATTGAAAAGTTTTGTTAAGTGTAGATAGATGGGCTCTTGTATGTCTCCTTCAATAAGGGCTTAGAGTTTCCATTCTTGTCCTCAAGTTCCATAAGGAATGGGGACTACACCTGCCTTTTTAAAACAGATAAAAACACTCAAAGGCAGTGTAACAGTATTGACCATTTAGGACCATCCACGATGTTCCAATACATTTGTAGTGTGCATGGCAGAAGGCAGAGGTTTCCCAGAGGACTAAAGTGTGCAGCATAGGAATGGCACATGAAGGCCAACAATGCTCTTGGGACCCACACCACCCTTCTCAAGCCAGCAGCAGGAGCTCAAGAAGGTCTCAAGGCTTACCAAGCCACTGTGATCCTCGGATCCAGATAATTGAGTTTGGATGTTCCCAGAGCAATTTGTTTATTTTCTTCTCGGTCTGTGGCCTGAACTTCGAGCTTCATCAACTGCTCCTCTAGTCTCTGCACAGCCTTCTTCTTTGACTCCACCACCCTGGAAGAATGGAAGTCATCAAGAGTCAGGCCTTGCTTCTGGAAAGAACACTGCAACCCCACCCTGCCACTTCGGAGCAATAAAAGCAGGAAAGGCCTAAGTACAGAGATTTCTAAAAGACATCACTCAGAAACCCTAGAAAAGCTAGAGCCCCAGGACCTCTGGCTGGTACTGCACCCGCTTTTCTCTCTCAACCAAACCCCAGCTTTACACAACACCAGGCACATACTTCTTGGTTTTTGCATCCTTCAGGACCTTGGCATCAGCCTTAGCACTTTTCAGGTCTCTCCGGGCATCTGCTAGCTGTTCCTTCTTGGCATCGATCTGCGTGGGGAAGAATAGCAGTAAGATTTAGGAATAAAATAAGCCCAGAGAGAAAAAAGAAGAGCTCCATCAGAGAAGATGAAACCTAGAAGTTGTCTCCACCAGACAGGCTCGCTCTCTCTCTCTCAGTGGTTTGCCAGGTAAAAACACCCAGGGGCGGCTTCATGAAAAGCAGATAGATGCACAGTGACTGCAGAATTCACTAATGGTTATTTGGCCATTTATGTTCTTCAGTGAGCCCTCAAGAAATGAGAATGCTATAGGCAATGATCCAGGGCCCCATTCCAGAAGCTCAGAGAAAAGAACCCACTGGGACTGGGAATGTGGGTGCTAATCTTCCAATCAGAGAACACTGGCGTTAGACCCAGGAGGAGGGCTATAGATGAGAGTTATTTATCAAATGGATTCTGTGCCAGGCTGTAGCGTTCATTCCAAGAATACTGCAGGAGATACTCTTTATGAAGCAGAGACAGGATCCTTGTATCTTCTGAGCCCAGCTCATTCCTGAGTTTGCCAGCACTCTGGGAAGGAGCTGCCAGCTTCTCAAGAAAAAAAGATGCACTGAAGAGAATACCCAAGGGACTAAAAAATGGCAATTAAAAGGTACCTAGGAGGCCAAACAGCTCAACTAGTCTGATCCAAGCCAATAGAAGGCATGGCCTGGCTTTGGCATTTTGTTTTTAAAAGGGGAGAGCTGAGATGAGAAGGAAATTATCACTCAAAAACAAAGATTTGAAAACATTTTTAGCTGTGGAACTCTTTTTCCAAATGAAATCTCATGGAGTCCCAGTCTATAAAGGAAGAGACAAGGGCAGTGTCAGCCTTTCTTGCTTGATCCCTCAAAGCACCCTGTGGAACCTAAGTTGTTCTTAGTTTCTGCTTAAGGATAGCAGCAGGCAACGCCATGGAGCTAGAGCCCAAACCAGTGAGCTCATGCTGCTGAGGGCAGGAGAACCCCAGACCTGCTATCACCTTCTAACCTGTGAGGTGGTCAAGGGAACCTTGCTGAATAAATACATGCATGATTC
The DNA here is from genome assembly GCF_041296265.1 of Equus caballus. Classification (NCBI taxonomy): domain Eukaryota; kingdom Metazoa; phylum Chordata; class Mammalia; order Perissodactyla; family Equidae; genus Equus; species Equus caballus. The sequence goes on along the minus strand of NC_091705.1, from coordinate 31,942,299 downwards.
ACACACATAGGGCTGTTGCTCTCAGCCTAGAACTGTCTGTTAGAATATACAGACACACAGCCTACAACTGGAAACAGAGGCCACCATTGTGAGAGAATTATTAAATACATTTTACTATGAATGGCTTACTTCCAACATCTATGTTGTCCAAAGTCAAGCTGAAGGAACTGATTCTATACACAAAAGCATCACAGACACCACTAGCCAGATTCTTCTTAGGCTAGAAAAGCAACAAACCACAATCTTTTAACCATTTCTGTGAATGGTAAATTGGCAGGCTATGTCAAATTCTCTCAAAGCATCAAAGACTCCATTGATTCACTTGGAAAACAGGGGCGTGTGTTTGCTTTGTGGGCACACAGGAGAGGGTTCCTGGGCTTGGAGGGCTCGTCTGGCAGGCAGCCTGGGCTTGCCCGAACAGTGGTTCCAGAGTGAGATCAAAAGACGACCTCATGCTCCAAGGAGGGGTCTCCTGAATTAGGTAAACAACACCTGAATATTCATGCTTTTATTTCTGTCTTGGAACGATATCATGAGAGTAAACGATACCAGATGTCCATCATTTAACAGAGCGGCAGCAAATGGGAGCTGCTAGGATGGGCAATCTATAGGGTTCTTTGCCTGCCAACCATATGGTCCAAGGATTTGAAAGGTCTATGGACATACATTCATTTACTGTGGACATGTACGTCCCTTCAGGAAAGCGAGATGGCATCTGCAGCATGAACTGCTGATTATGTGTGTCTTTTGACCCAAATGTACTACTCCTGGATATTTATCTTGAAGAAATTTCAACAGAAAGAAAACGTTCTAGGCCTGAAAATGTGTAGGTAATGTCACTCTGCAGCCATAGTTTTTTAAACTGGTTGTCCAAGTATAGATTTTTGTGAATGTGGATGGAAAATACAGATATTTTCATAAGATTTTACAATTGTAGAAATCTTGAAGTATCATTTATATTCATTACTACCTTAAAATTTACAGCAGTTATTAGACCCACCTTAAGATCTTAGTAAGTTAAGGAAGCACATCTATTACCATATCAAAATTCAAAATATATTTGGTAAGTATATCTCAAGATAATTGGTTTCCTTTGTAACCTGATGTGTCCCTATGTGTCTGCTCTGTAGTGAAATATCTGCAAGTTCTCATGTGGATTACTACATTAGAATGGGTTAGTTATGTAGCCATTGCTAACAGAAATGCTCATCATCAAATGTTAAGTGCCTTGTGGCTTAAAAGCTCAGTACCAGGCAGAGTTGCAAGGAGGAGAGAGGCACATGGAAGAGGAACAGCATGCACTTGTTTGCACGTTCAGTCTCTCCCTCTAGGGCAGCAACTCGGGCACAGAGCCAGTATTCAACAGATGTCTGATGATGAGCTATATAAAAATATGATTCATGTGGAATATGTAAAAATAAAAATAGTTGTGCTAGGATTAGGAGAAAATTAAATATCATTGTTTCATCATCTTTTCAATTTGAAACAATCTAATTTGGAAATGGTTGTATTTCTGGGCTGCGGCAAGGAATTGTGAAGACTTTATATCCATTATCCTCATGTATAATAAGGACAATAATTAGCAATATTTCAAAGAGGGTACATCAAATTTCACTTTTCAAAATAGAAAGTGGCCAATGTAGAACTTATGTCCACAGAATAAAGACTTCCTCAAGAGTGGGTACTTGACGTTCAGTATCTTGATCGGGGATAACTACTATCATATGTCCATTTGTTTATCTTTAGCATGGAACTTTCTTCCGTAACAGACCCAGAACTGACTTTCTGATATCCAAGCCCAAAAAGATGGATTATAAATGCCTCGTGTTTTCAGATTACTGCCCACAGCAGACATGGTCCTCTTCATTTTGCTACCCCACCATCCAGGTCCAAGATACCTTAGATTGCAAATTCATCATGGACTTCTCAAAAGTTTTTGGTGGTGCTCTCTGATGGTTACAAAGAATTGCAACAGCTCGGTTGGCACGGTTATAAGATAGGATCTTTGCTGGAATATTCTCATCCGCTGTAAACAAAGAAACACGATAATAAGAGAGTCAGTTTGTATACCAAGAGAAGTTTACAGTGTGCCTTCTGCAGTGCTTCATCATGATTTCACTGGCCTCATCTCAGATGATCAATTCAAGTTCCTCCAAGGCACAGGGCAAAATCTCAGAGTCATCTGCTTGCCTCAGTGCCCACCTCCTCCACCTACCTACCCAGTGTAGCCTGAAGAAAATATGGAATTGGGACAAAAAGAATGTGTAGAAGAGGGTAAGACAAACGGATGACCACAAGTTTTACATTTTAAAACCACAAGGCGTATAATTTTTAAAAAGAAAAAAAATGTCATCCAAGGAATTTTTTTTACTTGTGTCTCATCGCATTCTTTACCCCAACCTAAAATACTGACCCTCAACATACCCATCTGTGGCTTTTGTGCCTCATATTCTAAAGCCATTTGCTATTTATAAAGGACAGCAGAGATTTAGCAGTGACTGGGCTCCAGGAAAAAAGCTGGTAGGTCTTGATAATACCTTTGGTAGCTGGTTTTTAGGAAGAATACTACCTACTCTTAAAGGGAAAAAAAATGACAAATCTCAGGGAAAGGACTTGCTCCTGTATCTTTTTAGTAACCATGACAACCTTAATGCTCTCCAATTTAACAGAACATCACAGCACTGTCTTCACTCTCTGAGCTTTTAAATAACATAAAACACAAAATGCAGGCATTTTCAGAGCAGAGAGAAAGCCCCTGTCAGCATTCCATAAAACCAATCCAGAAGGTGGGGTAGGAATGGGGAAAGCAGCACTGATCTTATGTTTATACAACTAAGCCTCAGCTCTCTATTAGAAGTATGGAGGGAAAAGTTTCTAGTCACAATGTTAAGGAGAAGAGGTGGAAGAGATCTAAGACTTAGCTGAGCCAAGTACACTGAACACCATCAGTAAGCGTGTGGGCCATGTCTGGCCAAGTAATACTTACGGGCTGTGAGTTCTTTTAGCTGCTGCTGTAGCGTGATGGAGGCATTGTATGTACGGAACACCTTGGCTGTCAAGCCTTCCATGAGATCCTGAAGATGCTTATTTAGAATACCAGTCTGGAGGAGACAAAGCAACAAAGAGGATGTTGGGATTTAGATAAAAGCCATAGCCCCCTGCCCCTTCTGGCAAGCTGTAGGACATTTATGCCAGTGCGATCACAACCTTGCCAAGTTTACTGCTCTGCTAGCAAGAGATTAGGAAAAGAGGGAAAAGATTTCCAGAATAAAGGCTTGCATGATACCTCCCTAAGAAGTACTTCCATCTTAAGTAGGCCAATAAAGCAAATTTGTCCTTCCCTATTAAGATCTTCCCTGATATTGGGGACAGGTCTTGGATCTCCAGCAGAGGTGGTTGGGCATCCAGCCAAGAAAAGGCTCTGCAGAGGAGGAAAAAAGGCAGACTTTGTCTACCTAGTCTCAGGGCTTTGCCCAAAGATTCACTGTGCCCCAAGGGGAGAAGAGTGAATGGGATACACAGAAAAGGTTGAAGGAAGAGACCAAGTCACCCCCAGGTAAGCCTCTCCTTTAGGAGCTTGTGAGACACCCTAGTTGGGCCCCTCTTCAAACCAGACCACTTTGTCCACTCACATTGAGTCTATCAAAAAGATCATCTTCCGGCTGTTTGTTCTCCATAAATAGTTGTAAGTTCTTAAAAACCTAAAAGAAAGAAGCAGAGTCTAATTATTATTTTTAAAACCTTTATTTTGGAAATAATGGCAATTTTTAAAAACTTACCAAAAAAAAAAAAAACCCCACAAAGCACAAGGAACACCCATATCCTTTACCCAGATTCACCAACCATTAACATTTTACCTCATTTACCATCTGTGCAGTGCACATGTCCACTCATTCATTCTTTCTACATATAGTATGTATATACATAATTATTTGTTCTGAACCATGTACTCACATACATTATAGCCCTTCACCCTTAAATATTCCAGTGTGTTTTCTAAGAATTTCCTAAGGATAGAGATATTTCCTTACATACATACTTAGCTTCATAAATTTACATTGATACATACTTTACTGTCCATATTCCAATTTTGTCCATTGACCTAATGATGTCCTTTACCTCCACAGTATGGAATCCAATCTAAACTCAGGTATTCCATTTACCTGTCAGGTCTCTTTATTTAATCTGGAACATTTCTACAGACAGCAAAGACTAATCACTGATTAAATATCAGACTGCTGAAGGGCTGGATTTCTGGGGTCCTGCACTCTGTAGGTCTCTGGTTTAAGCCCAATACTTTTGGGGTACCATGGAGCTGCAGCACCCTCTTCAGCTATGGGGCTCAGAGACCTGGGAATTAAAGGGCTACCTTTTTGCTCAATCAGGAGATGGGGAGAGGTTGAGCAAAGCTTATCCTGAAATGTGGTTAAATCATTAAAACAACGCGGCGGGGTTATCTTACATTGAATTTGTTGTGAGGGCCAACTCTCCAATGCATGTTCTATTGAATATTGCTACAGGGATGGCCCCTCATTCCCAGGAAGGTAGCATGGGGTATGGGGTGAGGGGTAGGGGCTTTTAAAAGGAGATACACAGGACACCAAATACCTCTCCCTTCTCTTTCAAGTCATTTTTTTCCAGTGCTCAGCAAAGTGCAGAGCACACGAAAAGCACACAACAAATGTTTGTTGAATGAATGAAAAACAGGCCAGTGAACATGGGCCACATTAACTTACTCGTTTCTCAACAGGGACTTTGTTATAGTATCTGATCGAGTCCTTCCCAAGGAAGTCAAACTCTACCACATATTCCTGACCATCCAGCTCTGGATGCAAGTTGATGTGCTCCACACGAAGTGAGCAGCAACCCACAGTGTCTGCTGTTTCTCCTTCCTCCTTCTCATTGCCTGCTCTCAGAGCAAGCTGTCCAGGGAAAAGAGGAAAAAAAGATGAGCATGAATGAAGAAACTTGAATCTCACAGGGTCTCTAGAAAACCAAAATCAGAAGCCTCCCACTTCTCTCTAGGGACAGAAGATCAGTCTGCAAGGCCTGGGAATTCTGGATTCTGTACTGCTGCTGCTTCCTCTATAAAATGAAGTATGGAGAGTCACGGGGATATTAAACTTTCCCAGAAATCCAAGCTTCTCTTTACTTTACTGTCCTCTCAAATGAGGATGGAGGGAAGGAAGAACATTTTTTTAAAACAAAGCAACAGGGGCCGGCCCCTTGGCCGAGTGGTTAAGTTCACGCGCTCCACTTCGGTGGCCCAGGGTTTTACTGCTTTGGATCCTGGGCGCGGACATGGCACTGCTCATCAGGCCATGCTGAGGCAGTGTCCCACATGCCACAACTAGAAGGACCCAAAACTAAAATACACAACTATGTACCGGGGGGCTTTGGGAAGAAAAAGGGGAAAAAAAAAAAAACTTAAATATATATATATATATTAAAAAAAGAAAAAACAAAGCAACAAATGAGGGAGTGTTTCTATTCTAGGCAATCAGACTCAAAAGGTCTTAATTTTGCTTAACTTTTGAGACAATTCAGAATTTGTGCTAAAATATAAACAGTGCAAAGTTGGGGGGACAAACATGAAGTCTTTTTCTTCTAAAGAGTAGAGAGAAACTGATTTCCAGGGCACTGTCTTTCAAACTGTGGTGGTGATACATTAGCAGATTGTTTAACCAATTTTAAAGGTTATGACCATCCTCTTTTAAAACAAGAAACGATAAAAAAAAAAAATCAGAATTCACTGTTCATAGAAAGGCAAGGCATTCTTTTGTGCGACTTTTGCTTCAGTACACACAAACACAAATATATTTATGTGTGTTGAGTTGTGATGTAAAATAAAATTTTTTGGTGGCTCATAGTCATTGAAAGTGTCAGGACTAGGCCAGCCCAATGGCACAGCGGTTAAGTTCACAAGTTCCACTTCTCGGCAGCCCAGGGTTCGCCAGTCCAGATCCCAGGTGTGGACATGGCACTGCTTGGCAAAAGCCATGCTGTGGTAGGTGTCCCACATATAAAGCAGAGGAAGATGGGCATGGATGTTAGCTTAGGGCCAGTCTTCCTCAGCAAAAAGAGGAGGATTGGCAGTAGTTAGCTCAGGGCTAATCTTCCTCAAAGAAAAAAAAAAGAGTCAGTATTTCTGGCATATTCAGATTCATGCAAATCCTCCCATCAGGCAGACTGTATTCAGACAGCAGCAGACACTGAACGCCTTTCTCCCCACTTCTACCCTCCTTACTGGACCAGAGATTAAGTGAGCAGGACCATGAGTGTCCAGGCTGTCACTGCCTGTCTAGTACTTAGCCAGGGCCTGGAGAAGTAAAGGCTCTCTACATCTTTGTTCAGCGGAACACATTAGGCGATACGACAGGAAGATTTTCTCACCTTGTCGATGAAGTACAGGGCTACAGCTCTCTGCCGGACTTTCATCTCTTTGGACTTCCAGTCTTCTCGATACTGGTTCCGGATCTTGTCCACACACTTCTTCAGCCGCCGAGCAGTCTCATATTTCTGCCAGTCTTTCTCACCCTGCAAGACCCAACCCCAAAGGTAGACTGCTTAAGGATGGTGGAGTATAGACAGACTGAATATCCAAGTTCAGAGCTCTGAACCAAAGAGGAGGAACTTGAGCTTAAGCAAGGCAGAAAAAGAGTAATGAAGAGAAATTTCAGGGCATTTAACCTGATGAGAACTCATGCTGTCCCATTTCACTATCAAACACAACTGCTTCCTATCTAATTGCTAAGAAAGCCTCTGGCTTTCATTCTGTAAAATGTTTATGTTCTTGGGAAAAGTCCACATGGCATGTCCCCAAAATTGACTTCTGTCAACACAAAGGGTATAAACACCCCCATTCCCACATCAGCCTCACAGCTTTGCTGCTGAATCTGCGACCCAAGAGCAGTTTTCTGCTATGACTGAATTTCATTAAATTCAAGACAACCATTCAGTTTGATGGAACTGTCAAGGAAGCAGAACCAAAAATTACAACATGTCATTACTAAGGAACACAATGACTTCCAGGAACAGCTGTAATTATTCACCATTTTCCAACTTCTGCATTTAAAAGTATTCTCAATTAGACTGAGGGAAACAATGTTACCGGGAAGACTTTTTTTTTTTAACATTAGAACTTTTGGTAGAAGGTTTAAAAATTTATTCTAAAGCCAATAAAGGTTTTTTAAAGAGTATGAAAAGACTGAATCTAATCAACGGTGACAGGAGATTTCTGCTACCATGTGGAACAGAAATAGATTCACAAGCAAGGACCGATAATAACATCAGCTGAGAAAGGGTAAGGAAGAAAAAAAAATCCAAGAAATCGAAGAGGGCGAGGGAGTATTACAAGGCCTAAAACAGACTATATGACATGAACACAGGGATGGAATTTAAGAACCCAACAATCTCTGATGTGTCTTTTGTGTGTGTGTGTGTGTGTGTGTGTGTGTGTGTGTGTGCGCGCGCGTGCGCGCTTGAGGAAGACTGTCGCTGAGCTAACATCTGTGCCAATTTTCGTCTATTTTACGTGGGATGCTGTCATAGTGTGGCTTGACCAGTGGTGCTACATCCACGCCAGGGATCCAAACCTGTGAACCCTGGGCCACTACAGCAGAGCATGCGAATTTAACCGCTACACCACCGGGCCGGCCTCAAGAATCTCTGCTCTTAATTTCCACACCCCGCAACAAAGGAAAGGCGTAGTGATTTCTACCCATACATGCCTGGTTCCCACCAATGATATGGACACGTGGTCCTTGAGGCATAAGAACTGTGGTCAAGGTAACTGGCTTTCTATGCACACAGGAGTATGGGGTACATGGAGCAGGAAATGTCTTCTACTTCTAGCTCTAACAAACGCTCAGAAATGAGAGCTTGCTCAGGTATGCTAAGGAGTCATCAGCACTCTGTCAAACTGTGTGCGGACTAGTTGTATCTACAAGTTTGGCTACAAAACGAGAGGTTCAGTAACTACTTCTTGTTGTGGGTGCATGATTTAGTACTTGGTGATACAGAAGAAATATCTAAGTTCTATTTCCTGACATTGGGAAGCTGAAAATTTCTCACTGATTTTTCTAAGTACATTTTGACATTTTAAGAGGTGAATAAGAAAAGGTGCGATACAAACTGTCCTCATGTATAAGTCAGTAATAAATCTCCATGACAACTGTTCTTACACACACACACACATACACACAGAGAAAAGTTAGAACATGAAAGGTGCATCTTCAACAGTACAGTCTCCAGCTCAGGAATGGACAATCTCCCATCACTCTAATGTGCATAGGCCCCCCAAAACCTGACTCTGAGTCTTCAAAGTCCCGTAAGGTTACATTTGCTCAGTTCCTTAGTCATGCCACTGAAACAAGGTTTAGAAAAACCTAACAAATAAGTCATTCACAGAAGATACCACAAAACGAACTCTTCTTCACAGGTTGGCTGGGCCCTGGCACAAGGATCCAGGATTCTCTGAACTAAGAACACAGAGATGGGGATGGGCGCAGAAGCCACCCTGTTTAGGTCTAGCACGGGAGGGCTGGCCTCCAGGAAGTATGCTAATCCCTGCTGCCTTCAGTTTCCCTAAACAGAATCCAGAGAGTAAAAGGCATTTTTGAACAAGCTTTCTCAGACTACCTGTGGAAAATAAAATATCTATTTAGGTATTCCAGGCAAAGTCCTCATGAAAACCGTCTCAGTAAACCAAGGTATCCACTATACAGGGGCTGCCTTTAACACTTTCTCCTCTTCCCCTACCTCAGTCAACCTTCTGTAGTGGATAAGAATCTAACTTGATTAATTATACAAGACATTCTTTGGGTTACTTGTTTTTAAACTAGTGGGCCCACTGTATTCTCTCTCTCTTTCTAATATAAGTGCTTACTCGTTAAAGTACAGTAGGGTAAGTAGAGTGAGGTTTGGATTCAGGATAGCAAAGTGGGAGGTGAGCCAACCCTGTTCTCCAATCCTTTCTCAGAAATTTGTATTGGAAAACATTTGCCAGTATTCTTAAGGGGCTCTTTACTTCTCACTTAGCTGGTGATCCCTATGTGAGTTTGCCATTTTATAGAGCACCAAAGAGAGTGAATGGCATTCTGAATTCAAACGTACCTCATTTAAATAAAAGACACAATAAACTGGCCCTATATAATTATACCATGTTTAAAGATAAAATCCAACCAGCTTTCAATACATACCCATTTTTAATTATATTTGTCTTTCTTAATAGAGTCCTTTATCTATTTAAATCCTTTTTCAGACATTAGTGTATTTTCTTCCAATACTAATACCTTTCATTCTGAACAAATCTTTTTTTTAAAAGACTTTGTGTTATACGGATTTAAGCATACAGCTTGACCAGTTTTGACAGTTCATGACTCATGTAACCTACACCCCATCAAGATAGAGAATAGTTCTATCATTCCAGAAAGTTCCCTCATGCCCCTCTCAGTTAATCACCAAACAAGAGACTACTGATCCTTTACTCTTATTTCTATCATCATAGATTAGTTTTGCCTAATCTAGAATATTATATAAATGGAATGACAGAGACTCTTGTGTCTGGCTTCTCATTGTGTTTTTAAGATTCATCCATGTTGCTGCATTTATCAGTAGTTCACTCCTTTTAATTGCTGGTATATATGGTATTTCTATAACTATCACTACTGTGTTTGACTATAACATTATGTGTTTATTCTGTCGATGGACCACTGGGATATTTCCAGCTTTGGACTCGCATGAAAATAGCACTACTGTGAACATTCTTGTACAAGTCTTTTTGTGGACATATGTTTTCATTTCATTTGGGGCAAAAATACTTAGAAATGGAATTAGTATCTCACTGTGGTTTAAGTCTGCATTCCACTCATAATTAGTAATGTTGAGTATTCTTTCACATGGTTATTTATTGACAATTCCTCTATCTTGTAAAGCTTTGGGTCAAGTCTTTTGCTCTTTTTTATGGAGATGTTTGTCTTTTTATTGTTGTGTATATTCTAGATACAAGTCTTTTGTCAGATATGCATGTTGCACATATTTTCTCCCAGTCTTAACTTGTATATTTATTTTCTTAATAGTGTCCTTTGTTGAACATAAGTTTTTAATTTTAATGAAGTTTACTTTATCGATTGTTTCTTTTACTTTTAGTGTTTGTGTCCTAAGAAATCTACTCCAAGGTCATGAAGATGTTCTACCATGACATATCACCTAGAAACATGAAAGGTTTTAGCTCTTACACTTTAAAATTTAGAATTTTATACCAAGAAGTCAGGTTCAGAATATAATTTAAAAAAATAAGCAAATGTCTTATTTTATCTAATAAAACTCACCAAACGCAGAGCTTCCCAAGAGCATAAAGCTCTATAAAGATATTTTCCTTCAATCTAGCCCTTTAATTCCAGGATGGTTACATTTAAAGGGTTGTCATCAAATATACCTTTGAAACCCCACAGAATTATACGTTCTAAAAAGAGAAAAGGCAGAATTGTGTATCTGGCACTGAGAATATTTTAATAGAATTGAATGCAGTATGATGTCAACATTAAATGAGTCCTGAAGTTTGCTGTACTTCATTTATAAGAAAACTCACCATGATAAATTTTGTTTGTAAAGTTAAAACTGGTGTTTGAAGAACCTTACTTTTACTAAGGGCTACTTTTCCAGGTTATGAGACTAGATAATGCTTCCAAACTTGGCAGTGGATTAGATTTAGCAGTGAGTACCTATAACATGCGGGAAGTGAATGAGTAAAATACAAGTACAAGAGCAAGCAAAGAATCTTAGAATAGGAGAAATCTCTGGAGGCTAAGCAGAAAAGTGTAAAACAAAGCCCCATGATGGTAGCCTCCCATAAATTGGACCTAAAGACCTCCATAAAGTAAAACCACCAACTACCACCCTTCACATTCTACTACAAAAAAGCTTCTTCTTTATAGACTTTTGGATCAGACCAGGTCAGTGAAATCATGCTTTAATTATTGCTTTGCTCCAAACATATAGTGATAAAAGTGCTCCATACAAGAAGTGGGGACCTGAAGCCAAGGGCTGTGTTAGATTGGGCTGAGCTGGGCTGGAAGACTCCGTCTAAGACGGGAAGAATGAGCAGAGAAGTGGAGAGCAAAGAGGAGGAAAAGAAATGATACAGAGACCAAAGCCACTTCCCAGTCAAAAGCATTTACAAACAGAAATTCCAAAAGACAAGGAAAATGCCTTAGAAAAACTGTCGACAAAACAATACTTAGTACATGAATTCACTTTAGGTAACATTTTAAAGAGCAATCTGACAAAGGTTTTCAAATAAATATGTTTAGTATGACTAAAGAGAAGAAATTATGAAACAGAAATGAAATAAAATCAGGTAGATACAAAATAAAATTAGAAATTCTGAAAACAAAAAATAATTGAAATAAATTATAGAAGGGATAAACTTTAGGTTGGATATAATAAAAAAGAGAATTAGTGAATTGGGAGTCCTAGACAACTTCCCCAAAATGAAGACCATTTAGGTCTAAAGAGATAAAGACTATGAAAATATAGTTTAAAAAAAAAAATGTGTAGATTGAGAAGCTCCAACATTCATCTAATAGGACTCTAAAAGAAGCAAATGGAAGGAATGGCCTAGAAGCTGTGGAAGAAATAATGGTTCAGAGTTTTCTAAAATAAAAATACATTAGCCCTCAGATTGAAAGTCTAGTTTGAGTATCTATAAAAATACATCTATACTTAGACACAGGATAGTGAAACCACAGATCACCAATGATAGAGATATATATTATTTATTGAAGAAAAGATAGATTATGAGGATGGAAATAAAGAAATTTTCAGGTAAACAAAAGGAGAATTTGCCACCTATGGATCCTCACTAAAGAAACAGTAAAGGGTGTATTTCAACAAGAGAAGTAAACCCAGAGGGAAGGTACTGAGTACAGAAATTAATCAAATATTTGACTGTGACAACTGTTGACTGGCGAGAGGGTTAGAGTTTTATGGATGATTGTGTTTTTGTGGAGTTTTTTTAACAAAAAGAAAGATGAGGTATAAGACCTGGAAATAAAGAGTTAAAACTGTCTTCCTTTATAGATAATTTAATTGTCTATCTAGAAACTCCAAAAGACACAGACACTTTTAGAATAAGAATTTAGCAATGTTTTGTCAGATACAAGATCAATATTCAAAATCAACAGCATTACCACTCTATAGTAATAAGAAACAGAAATGTAATAGAAAAAATCTGATTCAATAGCACTACCAACTGTGAGATCTCTAAGAAAAAAAGTTTTTAAAATGTGTGAGGGGCCGGCCTGGTCGCGCAGTGGTTAAGTGCCACGTTCCACTTTGGTGGCCCAGGTTTCACCGGTTTGGATCCCAGGTGCAGACATGGCACCACTTGGCAAGCCATGCCATGGTAGGAATCCCACATATAAAGTAGAGGAAGACGGGTATGGATGTTAGCTCAGGGCCAGTCTTCCTCAGCCAAAAGAGAAGGATTGGCAGCAGATGTTAGCTCAGGGCTAATCTTCCTCAAAAAAAAAAAGTGTGAAACCTTTGTGGAGAAAATCACAAAAAAATATTGGAGGATATATTCAAAGACATGAATTAATGGAGAGGTATTAACACATTCATGGATTGGAAGACAGTAAAATAATGTCAATATTGTCCCCCATTAATCTATAAATTCACTGCAGTTCTAATAAAAAGCTCCGAAGTGTTTTATCTTAAAATTAATGTACAACAGCAGAGAGCCAAGAATAGCCAAGACAATTTTGAAGAATGAGAAGGAAACCTGTCCTACTCAAAAGTAAAACCTTTTTTTTTTTCTTTTTTTTGAGGAAGATTAGCCCTGAGCTAACATATGCTGCCAGTCCTCCTCTTTTTGCTGAGGAAGACTGGCCCTGAGCTAACATCCTTGCCCGTCTTCCTCTACTTTATATGCGGGACGCCAACCACAGCATGGCTTGCCAAGTGGTGCCATGTCTGCACCCGGGATGCGAACCAGCGTACCCAGGGCTGCTGAAGCAGAATGTGCACACTTAACTGCTGCGCCACTGGGCCAGCCCCCAAAAATAAAACCTTATAAAGCTACAGTGGTTAAGACAGTATGCTACTGATGAGGAAACAAACTAATTAAACAGGACAGAGAGCCCAGAAACTGTCTGACACATATGTAAAATCTGATATATGACACAGGGGGTAATACAACTAAATAGTTCTGGGACAATCGGTTATTCATTTTGAAAAAAATATGTTAGATCTCAATCTCATACTGTACACAAAAATACATTCTAGTGGAGCGAAACTTTAGAAATGTTAGCAAGGATATGGAGAAAAGAAGAACTTATATGCACCGTTGAGGGGATGGTGGTGACACAAACTGGTTCAAGTACTTAGAGAACAATTTGGAAATATCTAATAAAGAAACTTTAAGGGAAATTTTCATTCATACACACAAAGAAAATGTGTTTATTCCAGCACTGTTTATTATAGCAAAAGACTAAACAACCCTAAATGTCTCAAAAAGAGAACAGATTTTTTATATAATAAGAATGCTACGTAGCAAATAAAATGGATAAATTTGATGTCAAGATAACAACGTCTCAAAACCAAAGCTGAGTGAAATAAGTTGCACAGCGATCTCAATAACATACCTAATTTAAAATTAAACCTTGTGAAAACAGTACTACCTATTGTTTACGCACACATAAATATACTGTAAAAACACAAAAATATACACAAGAATGAAAACATTAAGTTCATTATGGTAATCTCCAGGGAAGGAGATGAACGGTATGCAGGGGGCTTCAGCTGTGTTTATCAGAATACGTTTTATGAACTGAAGTTAACTAAACAAACAGACATGATCCTGAGGTTTGACACAGCCAGATGGTGGGCATATGAGTGTTCACTATATTATCTATTCTTGTATATTTGAAATATTTCATTAAAAATAAAACTCCTAATGCTTATATCTTTCTATTTTTATCTAAAAAGAGAATGCTTTCCCTGCTGTCAGTGCAATTAAAAACTATTCAAAGCACTGTCAAACTCCAATCTCTGAAGTTCTCACTGTTCTGCTTAGTGGGAAATAACCAATGAGGACTGGCAGAAAGCTGAAGAAATCACATTTCTTTTTCCCTCAAGAGTACCACTTGCCAAGCCTTTAACCATCTTCATGACTTTTAGGATCCCAACTCAGTTGACTAGAATCAGCCACTCTGTCCTGGGTGTAAAGTTTCTGGGCAGGGCCTACATCATTCTACGTTCACCACCGTAACCATCCTCCAGAAACCTGCACAAATCTCTACAGTGATAGGAGTTATCTGGATATTGTCTGGAATAAATTGGCTGGCTCTCTCCCCTTGAGGTACTCCACCTAGCCTATCTAACAAGGATGGCAACCCTCAGAGACTCTCCTACAATCACCTCTAATCGTGCCTGTGAGAGTACACAGTGTGTATCTGTTTGGAATCTCTTCCCCTCTCTCCATCCTCTCTACCATCAGCTTGTCTAGGTCACCTCCACTTCTTGCCTAGAGTACTATGACAGCCTCCTGCTGGTCTCCCTACTTCTTGTTTGTGTCCAATCGAGTCTCCACAGAACCGCAGTCAGAACGATCAATTAGATCACAGGTTGCTAAAATACAAATCCCCTATCCTTTCCGTGGATAAATCCTATTCATCCTGTAAGTCTTGTCATAAATGTTACTTCCTCAGAAAGGCCTTCCTGAGTCCCAGAGACCAGATCAGGTGCCCTGGTAGACTCTCAAATGGTACCCTATACTTTTCCTTTGCAGCATTCACAATAGTTTGTATTTATTGGTGTATTATGTGTAACGCCTGTGAATCTTGCTGAAGTGAGATTATGTTCAAGACACTCCTCTGTTCAAAGTACTTCAATGGCTCTCCATCAGATGCAGAACATGGTCCAATCCTTTAGCATGACATTTAAGGCTGGCCACAATTTGGTGGCAGGATGTCAGAGGAAGGCATCAGGAGGCTGATGATCTAAGTCAGAGTTACTAACTACTGAATCTTGGGAAACTTTTTTTGGCCTCCTAGAGACTAAATTTACTTATCTATAAAATTATGGCATTAGTATATGTCTGGTATGGTTGTTAAGACAATCAAATGTCAACATATGTGAAAATACTTTTTTAACAGTAACCCAATATCCATTATTTTGATAAAATTTTTTATTGTGGTAAAATACACATACCATAAAATTTACCATTAGTGACATTTAGCACATTCACAATGTTGTGCAAATATCACCACTTGATAATTCTTTTTGCTACTCCTTTTCACACCCCTCCCCTCTGTCCATAACAACACAATTCTCTCTGTTTGGAATACCTGTCTTTTAAGATATAATTGTAACCTGATTTCCTTCATAAAGTTGTTCCTGATCTCTAACTGCTGGAAATAACTGCTCTATTTATCTAAAGCATTTAACATTTGCCTTTCTTCTAATTTAACTGAATTCTTACCCAATTTGCCCACCAGCCTACAAGTTTTTTGAGGGCTCAAATCATTGTTTATCCGCCTTTATAGCCCTCCAGCTTTGTCTGTTTCAGAAGAAGAATACAAAGTTTCCTTATATGACTTGACTTTTGCTCAGCATGAGAGTTCTCCTTCTGATTTTATATTTACTCTAAACTAGGAAAAGAGAAATTTTGCAGTTGAATTGAAGAAAACATATAGATGGGTATTTTTCATTAGAACACAGCACTATAAACTAGAGAATGTGTAGTTTAGTCTCAACAAGACACTTAGCCTTTTGAGCTGTGGCTTTCATATCTTAACAGATGTTTAATAATTTACAAGCCAAGATTAAGAAGGTCTTTAGTCCCAGTCCCCTGCATGTAAACAGTCACAGTGTATAGAGAACTAATTCCTTGACAGTTTTTTTGTGAAGCCCATCTCTCTTTCAGGTTGCTGTTCACATTTCCATGGTACATCTGAGGGTGGAAGTTCGTGGGATTCTCCCAAGCAGAGTGCCTAGCAGGCTAACAAGAGCTGACTGCCCTTCCAAGACAGTTTTCCTCTTTAAATAGCAGTATCAATAAATAACAACGCATGGGTATACAACAGTTTATGATGTGCTTTCACATATATTATCCCATTTGGTCCTCAGGGAAACTACCCAGATGAAACCTTAGGAAGCCAGAAGAATTAAGACTAGATTTCACAACTTCTTTCTGGATTCAGAGCAATTACATTCCTTTCCTCAGAGCCAAGAAAGGTGAGGAACAGGAAGAGAGCTGTTGAAGCCAATATAAATTTAGCACATTATTCACCACAATCTGACCACTGAACAGTAAGCAATGTGAAGGCAGGGACTGCATCTGTTTACCAACACACTTCCTAGCACCATGCATACACTGTGCCAAGCATGTACTGGGATTTTAGTAAACGTTTGTGAATTAATAAATGAGTAAGATTACAATGTGATGCAGACAACGCATACATCTTAGGGAAGTCACTAGATAATGATAACCACGAAAGTACTTGTCTTATTTTGTGGCAAGGGTTTTCAGTTTGTCAGAGTGATTCCAGAGGCTGAGAACATCACATTTCAACAAAAAGACAGAGATTATTAGCCCCACTCATTGCTGCAGCTCTTCACTACCCCTTACCTTGATTCGTGAACTGGGGTTCAACATGATGTATTTAATGGAGCCTTGGATGTTCTCTGTCCAAGAGACCAGCCAAGTAACCTTGTTATCATGTCGGACCTCTTTCCATTTATGTCCTGGAGGAGGAGAAGGAACCTTGGCATCTCTGCAGAAATAACAAAGCAGGAGGGCAGTGAAAATGAGGAGAAGTGAGGAACAATTTCACCTTTCATGACCTGAAGGATATGATGAATCTGCTGAGCATATATTTCCAAGTTTCCTCCTCACCAGTCAATAACTGAAAAACATTTGGAGATCTATACATGGAAATACTGTGTCATTCTCAAACAGTCCTCTGTAACATGGGAAATATTGCCAACTACCAAGAACAAAGGAAGCCCCCCACTTCATTTCTGGCCCAAAGGATGAACTCTGCTCACTTGCTACAGTTGATGATTATATCCTCAGGCATGATCCGTCTTTTCAGCATGCCCATCTTGGGGTGGTTGCCACGGCCACGGAAGAGCCCAGGAGGTTCTATCTTGAAGTTGGCAATCCTCTCTCTGTGGTTATCCATAACACAGAAGCCATATTCTTTCAGTAATTTTTCATTCTCCTCTTTGATTTTCTGGAAGACGGGAAGGAAGTACTTAAAATGGGTTCAAATGCTATTCTCTACTCAAACATTCTTAGCTTTTCTGTGAGAACAGGTCAAGGTAGAGAAAAGTCTAAAAATCACTGAGAAATGAATTCAAAGAAGGGAAAACCTCTAAAAGATTTTTCAAAGTTAAATATAAAAAAGTTCCCTGAGATATCTACCTATAAGGATTGACTTCAACTATTCAAATTCAAACTAATCCGATTCTAAACTGATTCTCTTAAAGGATTTATGTGCATAACTATGTTACTTAGGTATTTTTAAATATAACTTTAAAAATTAACACCATTTTGTTGAGTACTGTCAAAATGTGGGACAGAGAGTCTCTGACAAGTCCTCATAAAGAACATCTCCATGTTTTCTAACAGATTCCAGAGACACTTAGTTGAATAGCATTTCATGTGAGTTTTCAAGCTGAAACAAACCTGTCATGGTTTCTTTCCTAGATATATGGGTACATAGATTCTACACTTTCTGATCCTTGCTACAAAGGGTGGGGGGCGCGGTGCAGGGAACTGGAGCCTCCTTACCCTCTGCTAATTCTTCGTTCATATTATACTTAGCAATTCAATTTAACCAAGTCCTGCTCCCTTGTTGATGAAAACAGATTCAGAACTTGCTGGCAGCAGTTGTCCTCGACAGGGGCTCTGACAAGGTGATACTTCTGAATCTCCCTATCTTTGGATCACTATTCCAAGAACAAAGCTCCAAAGTAGTTTTTAAGTTTAAAAACACAGCTAAAGTGAGTAATAAACCAAATGCCACTAATTTTGAATATTGGGGAAAAGACTGAGACTGAAGTGTGATGCAATTATCATTCTTATAGAAACAAGAATTTTTAAACTAAAGGTCAAATAGGTATCATTAAACAATGAGCTATATAAATACAGTGGCCTAAATTATATAAACATGCAAGTCCATTAAAATACTGAAACTATGGGGCTTTGAAGTGCAAAGAATCCCTAAAATCCTTAACTTCTGGACCTCCAATTTGAAAATACAAAACCCTAGCCTGGATTCGAAAATACAAAACCCTAGCCTGGATTCCTCTACATTGAGGCTTAACAAACTTTTTCTAAATAGAAAATATTTTAGGGTTAAAGTCATATGGTCTCTGTCGCAACTATTCAGCTCTGTCACTGTTGCATAGAAACAGTCATAGATGATATATGAACAAGCAGACGTGGCTTGTAATAAAACTTTCTTACAAAAAGAGCCTATAGTTTGCCTCCAGGACTCTAGAAGAAACTGACATCCCAGCTGGACAGTAGAAAGATCTTTCAGGAATGAGGTTGGCCAAGGCTGGAAGATGGAGATGGATGAGCGTGGCTAGATTTCAGGGTAAAATAGATCAAAGAATAGGGAGATACACGGCCAATATTATTTTATCTGTCCTAAATCGCTAATATCCAGGAGCCACTGTGGGGCAGGTCTTTCCATCCTTTAATATTATATTATTGAAGTTACTGACTGGTTTTTAGGTCAAAAAAGCACCAGGGTTTTTATATTGAGCCATTAAACAAAGTGATTATTCACAATTTTCAGTCTACGTAAAACCCATATGAAAATTTAGACTTTGCTGGGCCAAGAATCCTAAATCTTTAGTAGAGAGCCATGTGAAATTACTAAAGCTGTGTCCTAAGAACTAAGGAGAAAATTAGATGAACTAATCACTACTTCAAAATTCTCTAGAGGTTTAAGAAATTCTGTAGTACCAGTTTCTCTTCCTTGCTCATCTGTTTCCGAGCTTCCGTCTGGGCTTTGAAATACTGGCTCATCTGGGTAAAATCACATTTGCTTAGGCTGGTGATAATATTCTTCTCTTCGTTAGTCATTTCCTAGTCAAAAGAGAAGGGGGAGTTAAAGGAGAAGATAAAGGTAAATACACTAATAAGCACTCAGGTTTCTTTGTGATTACAGCAAAACACCATTTTTTCAGTCAAAGATGTCCAGAGAGATAATCAATCTAAATTAGTGAGTTCTGAAAAAGGAAATACAATTTATTAATTTGTTCTATAATAAAAATTTTAATATAAAAATACTTTAAATGACTTATCATTGACAAAAGGTAACTCCTGGGTAGTTTCTTGGGCTCCTTGGCACATTGCCACAATCTCTTACGCATATACCACAGATAGAGAAACATGAATATTGTTAATAAGAGAAATATTCCCACTCATTCTCTTTCAGAAACATTATCCCTGCTCTATTCACTTATTAAATTTTATTTCCAGAGCTATTCAGAAGGTAAACTTCAGCTCAGCCTCTGTCCACATTATTCGAATTGAGAATAATGAGATTGTTTAAAATCACCTAGGCAGATACAGGATATGCAGTTTCAAGAACAGAAAGTACCTAAAGCAAATAAGCAAGAATCAAGAGGGAATGGGACATCACATTAACATCTCTCTTTGCAACAGCAGACAGAGGGCAGTCCTACAGAGACAAATTTTCCTTTGCTCAACTGGAGCTGAAGTTTTCTGTTTGATCTAATCTGATAAACTCCCTCCTGCAGCCAAATGAGAGCTGAGAGAAAAGAAATATTAAGTATTTTTGTTAGAAACTTTATATAATAAAGCAAATGAACAGGAAAAAAAAACCTTTACTATAATAAAACTCAACAAATTTTACATCAGCGAATTTTTTGTAAAAGTATGCTTTATTACTTAGTAGTTGATTAATATTTCTGAAGAGTGCTAGGATATTAATACATGGGCTACAATACCTTTCTCCAGTCTTTAAAGAAGTTTTTCCTAAATATTTCCTTAGTAGTATATTCATGGTCGAGCATTTTTGCAAAGAACGTAGCTACTTCTTCTGCTTTGGGGCTCAGCTTCATGACTTTACCTAGAGGAAAAAGTGGTTCCAAAAGTTGAGGTATATAATTCATGTTCTGAGCATAAATATTGAGCTCTGGAGACATCTTACTAATGGTTTACCTTCCCGAGGTCTATAAAGGTCTAGTAACACATGGTAACAACAACAAAGACAACATACTGATTTATATCTACTTGTATAAATTCTCCTTCTCTTTAGCAGATATTTACCTGGGTCATTCTCTGGAGACTATGCCAGTAAACTGTTCCCAGGTGCCTGCTCAGGACAGGGATGACCTGGGGCAGGCCCAGTCACTCTTCCTTTTCCTTTCAGCAAGCAGGGTCCTTTACACCTCTTCAATGGTTTTTAAAAATCAAATCCTCAGAGGGACTCCTGCCACTGCTAAGCTAAGCAGCCTCTGTTCAAGAAGGGGAGGAAGGGATAGGGCAGGGAGTGGAAGAAAGGAATTGTGGGGAAAAGAAATAGGCATCTTTCTTCTTTAAAGTTAGGTGGGTGGAATATGAATAAAAATATATATATATCTATAGCAGGCAAGCCCAGATATCCCACATGAGAAGTCTAAATAAGACCCTCCTCTGGAACCTTGCTACTCAAAGTGTGGTTCACAGACCAACAGTATCGGCATCACGTGGGAGTCTGTTAGAAATGCAGAATCTCAGGCCCCCATCCCAGACCTACTGAACTAGAAAGCGCATTTTAACAAGACCCTCAGGTGGCTGTGTGCGTACTAGGCTTTGAGATATACTGCTCTGGAACACAGGCACTATGAGGTTGCCTCTTCCAGGGAAACAGGACTCATCCAGAGCACAAGGGATGACTGGGGTTCTTGGCACTGTATAACATGTTTAGCAAAAGCTGTTCTAAAGGAGTTCTGATGTTACACAATGAAAACTGCTAACTGGTAAAGAAAATCTAAACAGGGCCTGGGGGTTTTGTCTATCTTAATTAGTCAATAAAGCAATAAAGGAAAAGTACTTGGGAGTTTAATCTACTTTGCAAACGGATTACTTTTAACAGTACTCTTACGGCCAATTTCCATTTTTGTCTTGAAAACCCAACTTTATAACACCATCTGGAACTAATCCATGACATAATAATCTGGCTATACTTAAATGAGGTTAAATACTATTCTACTGCCTTGCTATTACATAGGTACTAATAATTCACCATGGATTTTCACATTCATTATAGAAAACTAAAACTTAACCAGAAATCCATTCACTTCAAAACTCACAAGACACCTCATCTCATGATGGTTGGGAAGTTATCCTATCTGACTGTAGGGATGTAGGAAATTGTAGCACAATATTGAAATTGTCGGGGTAGACAAAAGAACCTGCTTTGAAACCATAAATTAAAAGGCCAACAGGTGGCGCCACTTTCCCCACTCAAACCCCCAAGCTCCTGCCTTTGAAAGAAGACACTCTGGGCCTCTAAGATAGGCTGGCTTTCAAGGGTTTCCTGCACTTCTTCACAAGTCCCCCATTCAAGTCTGAATCAGAGACGTCAAGTAAAGTTGTGACATATTTCCAATAAAAGGAAAACATTAAGTCACCAACAATAAAAGAAATGAAATAAAATAAATGGCAAGAAGAATGTGAACTGTTCTTGGGTCTGTTTGGTATAGACTAAATACCAACAGCATCTGAAAAAAAAAAATGGAGGCTCTTGGGCAATTTTATTTAATTCTGTCCCAAAAGAGAAAGCAATTTTGACACCCTCTGTGTTAGATGAGCTGTCAAAAGATGAAATGATGGCTCCCAGCAGCAGAGTGGTGGGAGGATGACTTGAAGGTTCCTGGCAATGGTAGCACTTTGTGGAAAAGGCTGAGCTCCAGGAAGAAGAAACTGCTGAGTCAGAGCTGAAAACTGAAGGTTCTTAGCAGAGGCAATTCACTGCTTCAGCCAGCCTGTGCCCCACCTCCCTGGCAGGTTCTAAAGGAGTCTGAGAATTCTCTTCCCTAGAGGGTAGGCAGGACTTACAGTATCAAATTTGACTAATAAGTCAAATACAACTTCTTGATTTGCTGCAGAGCAAGAGTTTACACAATCAAGGGGAAGAAATCCCAGAGAGAAACCCAACTGAGAAAATGCTAGAGCGCTGGAGCCGGAGCTCCTATGATGGACTGGACAAGAACTGGGGAAGGGACCTGGCAACCAGTGATGATGACTGGTTCAGGGCTCAGCTTACCATCTTGAAAAGTAAGAGAAACTCAAAGACTAAGGAATCTAGCTTTTCCTCAAATTACTTTGAATCTCAAAGTGAAGTTTTACAAGCTGAGCTTTCTGAAGCTTCTGAAGTAAGCCCAGAGGAGGGCTACAGAATATCTGCACTTTTGTGATTGTCTTCTTTAAGGTTCTAGGCTCTTTCTCTTCATTAGAGTTTTGGCTTTGAGTCATATTTAAGAGTCTCCAAGGAATGACCAACTGTGAGGGATGACAGTAGAACTCTGTCCTGTGCTCTCTGGTCAACACAGGTCAGAAAGCTTATCTGATGAAAGCATTGGTCACTGAGGGTATGGGATCCTGCTAGATTGCAAACTCCATGAGATCAGGGATTAGTCAATACTGCCCACTGCTGAGTCTTGGCATCTGAACATAGGCACATTGAATAAACATAGTTTTAAACAATGAATTCCAACTTGCCAAGTTTGACATGTCTCTCACTTGCAAGACCTCTAGCCTTTCAGTATAAACTACTACCTTGACCTACAAGCATCTGTAGCCCTGAGGTCAGTGCTGGTGGACGGAGAGATGCACCAGAACTCTCTGAGTCTTCACCACTGATACTTTTCAGCAGTTCTCCTGCCCAGTGCTTCTCAAAGTTTGGTCAGCAGAAGCACCCAATACTGCTCCACACCTATTTAATGGGCCCAGATTCAGCTGGTGAATCTTAAGCATATACAGGTTTGAGAAAAAATGCTCTATCCATTTCTGGATAGAACTCTTGGAATGCAGGAAATCAGTTGAGCATTACCATCTGCATACTGCTATACTGCCAACACTGCCAATAGGAGTGTCAAAGACTACTCTCAAATTTGTCAACCCAAAGACAGAAATAGTGATAGGTAAGGGACAATTCTGAGTGTTCTAAGAGAACCAGGCAGGGCATTTCCTCAAAGCAGCTCATCACACTTAACTGGACATATAGCAAAGGCACAGTGTCGTGCTATGTAAAGTGAGTGATAGACACCTACCAGCCCTATCTAGAGACTGATGGCAGACAAATTAATCCTCAGCCAAATACTAGTGCTATTTCTAGTGATAAGCAGTTTGTCAGCTTGGATTATATCACTAAAATAAATTACAAGTATGGCTATTTCAATAAATCTTGGAAAGAGTAGCTGCTTAGAAATGAAGTTCAGATAAAAATATTTAGCTGGTGGAAGAGGTTCTGTGAGCTATGTAGATAGACCTTTTTGGGACCATGTAGTTAAGACATTAACAGCCCCTTTCTCAGGGTACTTCGTCAGCACAAAATGGGCCTTTAAGAATTAAGTGAACACCCGAAGACCCTTCCCCCAAACCCTACAATGACAATAAAACGAACTGAAATAAACAAAAAAGGATTATATAGCACAAGATCCTTCCTTATTTTCTATTCCTAAATAGAAGCAGACTCTTCTTGGCCAAGAATTGGGCGACCTTGGAATAACTCACCATCATAGTAAAACTTGACACTCTCTGGAAGAGGCTCATACGGTGGAGCAAATACAGGACCTTTATGTTCTAGGAACTTCCACTTGATGCCTTCAGGATAGCGCTCTTCTTCCCACCTTACAAAGACAAAATATATCCCTATTTAGTGATTGCTTCACCTAATAAAGAGATTATTATCTATTAAATGCCTACATAATTATCTGCTCAACTGACTGATGCTCTGGAGTGACTCTGGGCCCCACATTCAAGGCCTGGATCAAAATAACCAGTGTCTTTCACTTTGAAAAAGCCAACATTCACAACAACTAAGATAGAATACTCAGGTGAATGGAGGAAAATACATTCCAACAATTTGGTTCAAAGATATTGGATACAAGAGATCATCACTCAAGGATCTCAACAACTGGGGGTGTGGAAATGGAAACAGTTGTCTTACAATACTGGTATAACAGTAAACCAATGGTAATACATGACAGAAGTATTATTTATGCTGTTAATACATATAGGAAAAGCCCTCCTGGAAATGGAAATGCCAGGGGAAGGTACAGGAGAAAACAATCCTATGAGAAAGTGCATAATGGAACAGAAGAGCGGGAAATAATAGTTCAGCTAGGGTAAACTGAGTTAAAGGTACTTATGCATTATCGAGAGCTATTTAGCAGACACTGAAAAGTGACTGTAAAGGTCAGTGGAAATAACTTTTTTTAACCTTATTTTAAAAATGGCCAAACATACAGAAAAATAATTAATACAATGAACACCATATAGCCATCACCTACATACAACAATCATTATTATGCTGAATTTCCTATTGCTGAACCATTTCAAAACAAATTGGAAATGTGATACCTTACCTCTAAAATTTCAGCAAACATCTCTATAAAAATAAGGATATTCTCACATAACTACAATACTACTATCAAATCTAATGAAATTAATTCTCCAATATCATTCTAATACTCAGACCATACTAAAAACTTCCCAATTATATCCAAAATGTATTTTATACACCAGGATCCAATTAAGGATGATGCACTGCAATTGGTTGATATGAGTGAGTCTTTCTTTCTCTGGAATTAAACAAACTGTCTTACTACCATCACTGTTTTGTTTTTTTAAGAGTCAGTCAGTTGTCTTACAGTTAGAATATTTTAATAATTAGAAAATTCTAATAATCTATTTAAAGATTTTAATCTTCACTATTTCTATCTTAAAATGAAAAGCCCTATAGTTCCACAGAATCCTTCTGAAAGCCAATTATTCATATTCTATTACTTCCTATCATCTCCCAAGTCCAATATTTTAAATAAAGTTCAAAAACACCAAATAAAAATTACATATATTGAACTGTGCTGTAACAATAGCACTACTATAAAACCAAAGTCAACATATATGGTCAAATGATTTTTGACAAGAGTACCATGACCATTCAATAGAGAAAGGACAGTCTTTTCAACAAATGGTGCTGGGAAAACTGGATATTCACATGCAAAACAATGAAGTTGGGCCCTTACCTTACTCTATATACAAAAATAAACTCAAAATGGACCAAAGACCCAAACATAAGAGCTAAAACTCTTAGAAGAAAACATAGGGGAAAAGCTTTACCACACTTAGATATGATACCAAAAGCACATGTAACAAAAGAAAAATTAGATAAACTGGGCTACTAAACTAAAAACTGTGCATCAAAGAACACAATTAACAGAGTGAAAAGCCAACCCACAGAATGAGAGAAAATATTTGCAAAGCATATAACTGATAAGGGGTTAATATCCAGAATATATAAAGGACTACAACTCAACAACCAAACAACCCAATTGAAAAATAGGCACAGGACTTGAATAGACATTTCTCCAAAGGTATACAAATAGCCAATAAGCATCTGAAAAAATACTCAACATCACCAATCATTAGGAAAATATAAATCAAAACTATGAGATACCACTCACATCCATTAGGATGACTATTATAAAAACAAAGACAAACCAGAAAATAACAAATGTTGATGGGGATATGGAGAAACTGGAACTCTTGTGCACTGCTGGTGGCAACGTACACTGGCGCAGCCACAGTGGAAAAGATATGGCAGTTCCTCAAAAATTAAACATAGAATTACCTTATGATCCAGCAATTGCACTCCTAGGAATATACCCACAAGAACTGAAAGCAGGTATTCAAACAAATACTTGTACATCAATGTTCAGGGCAGCCCTATTCACAACTGTCAAAATGTGGAAACAATCTAAGCATCTATCAACAGATGAATGGATAAATAAAATGTAGCTTATACATACAATGGAATATTATTCAGCCTTAAAAAAAAAAGGCAATTCTGACACATGCTACATGGATGAACCTTGAGGAACTTTCTTAAGAGAAATAAGCCAGTCACAAAAGAACAGATATTGTATGTTTCCACTTATATGAGGTACCTAGAGCAATCAAATTCAGAGGCAGAAAGTCGGATGGTTACCGGGGGCTAAGGGAAAAGAGGGATGAGGAAGAGTTATTGTTTAACCGAGTTTCAGTTTTGTAAGATGAAGAGAGTTCTGGTGATGGGTGGTGGAGATAATGGTAGCACAACAATGTGCACGTACTTAATACCACTTAATTGCACACTTAAAAATGACTGAGATGGTAAATTTTATGTTTTCGTATTTTGCCACATATTAAGAATAGTTTAAAAAAAAACCTCAAAGTCAAGATTTAACAAAATTTTAGACCCAGAAGAAACACTAAAGATCTTCTATAACCAACCTACTACTTTACAAATATGAAAGTGGCAGGATCTCCCAAGTAGATGTTGGCATAGAAAAGCCTGGATGCAGCAACCCAAACCCCAGAGTCTATTACTCTCCAAATCAGAGAAAATACATATGTAGGTATTATGTATGTAGGCGTGTATGTGAGGACTGCTACAAGAAGCCCCTCTGTAGCAGTCACACAGTAACTGTGAGGAGATTCAGAACGCCATATTTTCCCTCATCCTGGGACTTGGTTCCATTCTTCTCATCAGCCCCAATGTTTTTTAATTAAGACTACAAACTATTTTTATAATTCCTCCTATTCCATTATGTTCACCCTGAGGACGCACAGTAACTTCTTTACCATTTAAGCTAAGTTAGAGATTCAGTGAATCACTCAACACCAAACCTCAGTCTAAACAGAAAGACAGAACGTACCCTCCAACAGGCTGCTGTCATTGGAGCAACAGCTATTACTGTACAAACAGAAACAGTAGTGTTGGCCTTTTAGGCCCCCCCTCTACGGTTCACCAACAAAATTAAGAAAAACATGTACTCAGACATCAAAATGATTTTTCTATAGCAGGCTTGACTTATGAATTGAAGGTAGGTATCAATTTGATAACAAAATGTGCTTGAAAGGGGGAAGGTGGAAAAGTGCTAGAAATGTGTGTAAGACAGGGAAGTAAACATTCATATGCCGCTTGAAATCAAGTTCCCTTGCAGTTAATAAGCACCTCACAGTACATTGTAAAATGCATATTTAATGCTGAAAGTTTCAGAAATAAAGATCATATACTACAGCTTTCTAGAAGCTAATTTCTGGAATCAAGGACAGTTTCTCTGATTTGAGGAGAATGTCCATCCATACTCCATAAATTTCTTATCACTATTACTGATTGTATAGGTAAGTCCTGGTCTTTCAACACTAATTCCTTACTTTATATCCTAACTCCTTACAGCATTTTATCTTTGCTAAAAGAAACTTAAAACTCTATATAAAGTCACACCTAACACCAGCAACAAATTACCCAGTTTCTAGGTCTTTTGGTGAAGAATCTGTTTAGAATAAACATGGGACTTACATTCCAACAGGTCAGCTCTGACACAAAAGTGTTCTTAAGGCAGAGCTGAAACCCTATACAGCTATAATCAGGAAAAGTTAAAAACCAGGGTATCTGTGTTAAACAGGTTTTCATGGGTGAGCCTGAGCATACTGCCATCACTTATTAACATTATTTCTATGGGGAAAATGTGATACAGTAAAGAAACCCAGAGGAACCTGGACCATTTTCCCATTCCCACAATTACTGAAGAGAGGGAGCTGAGGATCAAAATTTGCTTGCTTGTTCGTTTGTTTTTGGCAGGATGAACATACCTGCAGACTCAAGGGGGAAGCAAAAGATCTGCACATTTGCCAAGCTAGTAAAGTGTGTAATTCTCTTAGTGGGATACCCAGAGGAATATTTGTAAAAGTGAGAGTATCTGTCATTTAAGTTCCCTGCCATTTAAGTTCCCTCAGTAGGCCATGAGTGGCAGTCACTGAGGACTGGACCACTGACTTCAGAGTATAATAGGCAGCCTATAGTGACAGAAGAAAAGGGCAAGACATCAGTTAAGAGGCTAATCATTCTTGTTCTCTACTTCTGAAAACTTAGTGTACCATCAACCATTGTGTTTAAGAATGCAAAACACTGAATAGTCAGACTTGAGAAAAGCATGCATTGGAGGCTGTAGCAAAGACTGCTTACCCCCAAGCCAACCATCTTGGACTAAATACTAACCAGGCCCTCCTAAACCAAAACAAGAATAAAAACCAAAGGTCACAGCCTCTCAGAATTAACGTGCGGCAATAGTGACAAGGATTTCAACCACAGAAGCAAAATTAGGCTATTAGACCCTTCAAGGGTACCTAACTCCACACACAAGGCTAGACCAGGACAAGAGTACCTCTGCTTCAAAGCCCAGCAAGAGCCAAGGCTCCAAAGGAAGGGGGAAGATAGCAGAGAGCTACTGATGACAAGGAAATGAACTTGTTCATTCAACCGAACACTTAAAGAGCACCCACCACAGAACCCTGAGAAACACAACAGACTGATGAATTACCAACTCATCATTCTCTTGACTCTCAATAATAACCCCTGACCTATACAATCACTTCATTTTATCTTAAAAAATCACTTTACTAAAGGTCATAAAAAACTTTTCAATAGTCTGTCACTGAAAACCTTTGATTAGCTTCAAAGAAAAAATGAAATAAAAATGAGAAAAATAAAAACACATATTCTTTTGTTTTCTGACTCTGACCTCTGGAAAGGCCCAGGATTCCTCTGCTCTATGGTTTTCCTTTTAACCCCACATATGTTCACACCAACAACGCTGATCACACAGCTTCGCTGAGCATTTCTGCCACTGCAGCTCTGCTCCTCCCAGCCACCTCCCTGGTCACTGATCTTTCCCCTTTCCTCAGAGGTGTTGGGGACATTACCGTTCTCAATTATAAAAGCCATAGAGTAGATACATACAAATTGGTCTGGAAGTCTACACACCAAACCATGAATAGTGGCTACCTCAAAGCTGGAAAGAAAAATGGGAATGAGAGAAAGAGGTAAAGCGGACTGTCATTTTTTCCTAACTTGTATACCTCTGGATCATTTGAATTTTTTAAACATAAATACAAATCATGTATTACTGGTGTAATAAATAACACGTTTATTTCCAAATTCTAAACACCAAAAACTTATTAAATAGAAAAAATAAAAATTTCCCACCGAAACACTTCTCAAAGTTAACTATTGCTAAACTGTCCTTCATAAAGACTGTCTCAATCTTTCCTCCCATAGTGAGGGTGAATGCCTGTTTTCTCATATTCACAACCCTATATATTTTGATACTTATTAGTCTTTCCCAACCTGAGAGACATTAAACAAAAAGACATAACAGTTAAAAATAAAAAGATCTGGGGGCCCGCCCCATGGCCCAGTGGTTAAGTTCACACGCTCTGCTTCAGCAGCCCAGGGTTTCACCGGTTCGAATCCTGGGTGGGGACATGGCACAGCTCATTAAGCCATGCTGAGGCGGCATCCTACATACCACAACTAGAAGGACCCACAACTGAAAATACACAACTACGTATCGGGGGCTTTGGGAGAAAAAGGAAAGAAAAAAAAAATCTTTAAAAAAAAATAGGAAGATCTGGGTAATTAGGTGTTCATTTATTATTTTTCTTTGCATCTTTGATTACTTGTGAAGTTGACCATATTTCAAGATGTTTACTAATCATTTATTTTTTTCTAATGAATTGCCTGTTCCTCACTTTCTATCAGACTGTTCCTTTAATTTTTTTTTTTTTTTAAAGATTGGCACCTGAGCTAACAACTGTTGCCAATCTTTTTTTTTTTCTTTTTTCTCCCCAAATCCCCCCAGTACATAGTTGTATATTTTAGTTGTGGGTCCTTCTAGTTGTGGCATGTGGGACACCACCTCAACATGGCCTAATGAGCAGCGCCATGTCCGTGCCCAGGATCTGAACCCTGGGCTGCTGAAGCCGAACACGTGAACTTAACCACTCAGCCATAGGGCTGGCCCCCCTATTTTTTTAAAAGACCTTTTTTAATATTAGGAAGCTTAGCCCTTTATATTGCAAATATTTTCCCTTAAGAATTCTTTTAAATGGCATGAGTTTGTTTGCCATATAGAGCATTTTAATTTTGATGTATCAAATTTATAAATCTTTTCCTTATGGCTCTGGTTGTAAGTCTTGCTTCAAAGGGTCTTCAGTATTCTACAATTATAAAAATACTCGCTCAGGTTTTCCTGTGGAGGTTGTTTTTTAAAATAAATAGGCAGTTTTCCCAACATGACTTATTAATCCATCTTTTCCCTAACGTTTTAAATGCAATTTTCTTTATATGCCTAACTCCCACATATACACAGGTCTACTTCTATAGTTCATTCTGATCAATAGGGTGGGACCTAGTTTTGAGACCTATAGGCTGAGAGTTAGTTAATGCTTTTCACTAGGACCCACAAAACTTATTTCAGAATGTTATTTTAGAGAGATTCTTATAAGTACTTCCTTCCTTCCCCAAATATCAGGCTATTAATTTTAATAACTCAATAGTCTTGCTTAATTAGGTTGTGAAATAAGAGTTGACATTTTAACTTTTAACCCAGTGCTGAGATGTTACCATTTCCACTTCTGCTCCTCTTCTTTCTTCGGCTTCTTTTTCTTGCTATCTGGCTCAGGAACTTTTTTATCTTTATCTTTATTCTTGGGTTTTTTCAATTTACCATCCTACAAAGAAACATGATGAGAAAGGACTTAAATAAGGACCAACCACATTTCTAGAAGTAGTTTTGGGGGGGCATTAGGAAGAAAAACTGGAATCACGGAATGTTAGAACTGGGGAGGTTCTCAGGTCCAATCCTCTCAATTTAACAGATGAATAAAAATTTACTGGTTCTCTTCTCTACAGCAGTATTTCCCAAAACTCCCTGACAAATGACATTATCTGAGAATGTAGTTAAAAACACTCATTCTTCAGGGGAAGAGGTTGGGAAACTGTATTTTTTTTAGCCTAAAGGGAGTTTGGGAAAGCACTATTATAGAGACTAATCCCAGTGTATTATCCTCACTTACTTTTAAATCTACTCATCTTTAAATCTCTTTTAACACCATCAAATAATGCATATAGGGGGCTTTGTATTAGATATTTAATACACAATTTGAAAGGAAATTTCTGATTGAGTCTAACGGTATACCTTCTATCACTGATGTTTGCAAAGTCACAAAGCAGTAAGCAAGTATTTGGGAGGGCCTAAAATGACTACCGATTCCTAAGGTGGTATTTCTTTATGGCTCTTCTTTGAACTGTGACCCTAGACTAGCTGTCACAGTGGCACAGAAAAAGAACATCAAACATAAACAAGTGCAATTCACCAAAATAGGAGATAAACCTCAAAACACACAGACAGACAAAAATGTACTATTCAACAGATGGGGGTCCCACTCAATAGAAGCCAACCTCTTTTGAAGAGTATTTTCCTTTGTCCTAACTATTCAAGAAGATTTAAGTCTTTATTCAGTAAGCTTTATATAGCTATGAAACGTGGTTTTGAGTCATCTTAATCAATTACAAAATAGAAGAATTTGAAAAAACTTCATAGTTTGGTTTGACCTCTTCCAGTTACAACCAAGGAAACTCTGAAACAGAGGTTTTGTCACTTGCTCAAGGTCATACAGCTACTATTGACCATGACGTGAGCCCACGTTTACCAGAAAAATAACAGAATGTGACTCATGGGAATGACTGGACTAAATAAACATTCCAGGACTACATGATAGAATGGCAATCAAGATAAACTCAGGGTCTTTAAGTAAATGACCTTTGGGGTAGAAGGAAGGGGAAAGACTACAACACCACATGTATTTTAAAATAGGAATGGAGAATATAAACGTGTAAGTATGTTTGGGAGGAGAAAGTACTAGAGGATCATATTAACTCAGACAGTGTTTACTCTTTAGGCTGAAACTCACCACAGGAAAGGGAAATGTTTTTCAGTTAAGACATTCTCTGAACAGCTTCTGAACAGGCATGCAGATGGTCCTATCAGGAAACTACTGGCTACACTGTATGTTTTCAAGCCTCAAAATGGGATAAGCAGTCACTGAGAGACTCCAGAACAATTCCCAGAAATTAAAAAAACCACAACCAGCAAGTAAGGTTTAATGACCAATCCTGCCATCTGGGGTCCTTGCCATAATAAGACCGTATTAATTCAGTCTTTCAGCTTGCATTTTTTTTCACCCCTGGGAGGGAGAGGGTTGCTAAAGAGAAAAATAAAAAAGTGAAATCAATTGTTCTTTCTTCCCAATGGTTTAAGTTATTATTATTACTAACCTCTTCCAAACTCAGAGTTTTTACAAAAATGCAGCCTAAGCATAAAAGTGATACAGAAAGCATGAAGAGCAGAAATCTTACATTTCTGACCAGTCTATAAATAATCTACATGAAAGTGGAGTGACTATCATAATCATTACTCAACATTTCACTCTCAAATCCTTGAATGAGCTCTCATAAACTTGAACTTCTGCCAAGAACAGACTAGTTGTCAGAAAACCTACAGTTCTCTAAATCCAGGACCTGAACATTTCTCTCTGACTCACCTACTCATTAATATTCTTAGTATGAATTCATTAAAGACCCCTCTTGTGCAGTTAAGGATAAGCAAAGTCCTACAGGAGGCAGGATAACATGATAGCCAGTGTGCTGTTCTGGAATCAGACTGCATGGAATCAAATCCCAGCTTTACTACTTAGTAGCTGTGTGACCTAAGGCAAATCATTCAATCTCTCTATACCTAAGTTTCTCTATCTATAAAATGGGATAATAGTAGCAATATTTATCTATAAGGGTTGTTGTAAGGATTAAATAAAACATTGTAAGGATTAAATAAAATGATATAAAAGCATGAAGAATAGTGCCTGGCATACAGTAAGCACCTATTACATTTAATTTTCTAAATTTATTAAATTTAATTTTAATTACTAGTATTATTCTTACTACTGCTATGACAGATTATGCTTTTTTTTTGAAGATTGGCCCTGGGCTAACATCTATTGCCAATCTTCCTCTTTTTTTTTTTTTGCTTCCCCTCTCCCCCAAAGCCCCAGCACATAGTTGTATATCCTAATTGAAAGTCATTCTAGCTCTTCTCTATGGGATGCTGTCAAAGCATGGCTTAACGAGCAGTACGCAGGTCCACACCCAGGATCCAAACCAGGGAACCCTGGGCCACCAAAGCGGAGCACGCAAACTTTAACCACTCGGCCACGGGGCTGGCCCCAATTACTCTCCTAAGATTCACTGCCCCTTACTATCACTATCTTTACTGCTCATACTTCAAGTTATCAACTTTATACTTGTGAATCCATTTTGCTCAAAACAGTGGCTAACTTCAAACATAGCCTAAGAGCTAAGAACTCACTCAACCCCTTCTCCTCTTCAGAGAGTACAAGATTAAGATCTCTGAGAATTTCTGACATCATCTTGAATTATTTCCTAACAATTCTTTAGTATAAGAAATAAAAAGTATCCAAAGAAGGAACCATATTATTGTATTTTAAAATCTACCACAAGCATCAAATAGAACCCTTAGAAAAGCACTTAAATTGAACTGAGATTTTTAAAAAGGTTATAAGTCAGGAGAAAAAAGGGAGGAAGAACATGTGTGTTCCAGACAGAGGGAACAGCATGTACTACATAAAGCTCTGAAGCACAAAAGAATCTGGTGTGGAAAAGAAGCAAAGAAGGTCAGTTTGGCTGGACAAGGTAAATCAGAGAAGAGGAACAAAATACAGGGGCCAGATTGGGTGGAGTTGTGGTAAAGAGCTTGCATTTCATCCCATGTCCGAGGGGTACCCATTAAAGGACTTTAAATAGGGATAGTTACCCAAAGTGAGTGACAAGCAAGCTTTGTTAGGTATGAGAGCACTAAAAAACATTCTTAGAGAAAACTCTTCTGAGTTGTAAGCCAAAATATGATTTCTTGTTAACACTTCCTCTGTATCTATGAAGACAGCATAGTTTCTCCAAGAACGTCAGTTGGCAGCATAGTTATGGATAGACACCCAGGAAGGCTAAGAGAGATCTTAAAACCAATGGTGCCATAGCCACTGTTACACATGTAAGAGTTCTTCTCAGTGTTTCCTCTACAATGGACCAATAAATTCCTAAAACCCAACTGCCTTCATAAGTTGTTTTATGGAAAACTCTCTATTTCAAACTCAAGCCCCAGAGGGCCTAAATCTCTTTACTAACCTCTTCTTCTTCTAGTTTTCGTTTCTTCTCTTTCTTGATATCTTCTGTTTTAATTTTCTTAGGTTTATAATCAGCACTAGAAAGGGGAACATAAATATGCAGTTAACACAACTGTGACTCAGTAGTTCTCACCAATAGGACTAGGACCTCCAAACTCCTCTTGGAAGTCTCCACAGCAGGCATGGCTGCTATTATTCTTGGCTGGGCATTCTACAGTCAAGAATAGGAATGGAGAAAGTAAAGAAGGCCAGACCAAAGACCAATAGTTATAGCCCTATCTAGGACAAAACAAACAACTTTATACTACACACAGGCCTGGAAGGGAAGTGGAGTAGAGAGATACATACAGAAATAGACACCACTAGAAGACAGAAATCTGGGAACCAAATGTACAGTGCAACAATGGCTACCACAAAGTAATAAACGGCTGGAAAGAGGAGGAAAGAAGTTCTGCATGAATACAAATGAGTTCACTAAGTATTTCCCTGCTCCCTTTCTACCCACTTTCTACCATAAAATAAACCGTTTGTAGATTCCTGGAGCATAATAAGCTATACAAGACTGAAATTAATGAACAGAATTTAACCTCACTGATTGAATCTGAGAAAGAGGTACATATAAGCCCCAAAAAACTGTCCTAAGTATGAGGAATTTTATTACTTCTATACACTGAAACTTCACTTAGAATGTATTGACAGGCACAGATCCTAGGAGAAATTGCTTTAACAGTGAAAACTTATCTGTGGTAGGTGATAATAAACTTAAAGTAACTTAAATAACTTAAATATTCTTCACGAATTCTGTATTACTTGAAATTTCTACAATAAATATGCATTACCTTTCTAATAAGAAAAATGTAAATATATATTTTCCATTTAACCCTGAGGTATACTACTTACTTGCTTAGCAAACCCTGCTTTTCATAATTTAAAGAGAAATCAGCTGCCCAGTCCATTAATCCCAAATCCCAAATGGGTAAAAGTCAATTAATGCAGTTTTCTATGTATTGTAGAGATATACATCACATTGACTCCTTAAAAAACTCCTTTTTGTTTTCAGAAATCAAAGTAATAAGAAATACTCACTCGTCTTCATCTCGAGGTCTCTTTAATGCTTTTATTTCCTCTTTAGGAGGGGCAAAATAGCCATCATCTTCAGGTTCATCTTTAATTCGTGGTGGACTAAAGAGAAAAAATTGCTAGTTAATGAGCGTTGGAACATCTACATTATACTAGGCAATCCAAAGTAGGGATAAATGATCTCACTGAGAAGCAGCTAATAAAAAAGTAACAACATACATTTGTACCTGTTATAAAGGTTTCCCATGAGCACTTTTTCTTACTTAATTCTCACTACAATCCTGTGAAGTAGACAGTATTGTTCTCATTTTACAGATGAACAGGCAACATCAAGGCTCGGGATCAGGACTCCTTACTCTCAGTCAGTATTCTTTCCCACTCTATCTTAGCTGCCTTTGCCAGCATGACCCAAACCACAACAGAAACAAACCTAAACTGTTTCCTCACCTTATACAGGGGATCTATTATGTATCTGACCCCACGAATGATCTGAACTGATTATTCTAGTGCTCCAAAAGCTAAAATATAGCTTTTACAAGGAAGAGAATAAAAATTTATTCCCCAAACTTGGTACCTTAAAGTTCTAAGGGAAAATAACATTAGTTACATGGGAAAATAACCAAGCTAACATTAAAACAAAAGAAGTGTACTTGCTAAATGAGAGGCCTAGAACAAAATAAAGTCATTTTAAGCCAAATGTATTCATTGTTCAATTTCCTCCTTTGGTTTACACAGAAGAGTGCTTTGCCCTAGTTTTTGTTAAGATTTTGCATGAATATAAAAAGATGATTCTGGGGGCCAGCCCCATGGCCAAGTGGTTAAATTTGCACACTCCGCTTTGGCGGCCCAGGGTTTCGCAGGTTCGGATCCTGGGCACGGACATGGCACCGCTCATTAGGCCATGCTGAGGCAGCGTCCCATGTGCCACAACTAGAAGGACCCACAAGTAAAATATACAACTATGTACTGGGGGGATTTGGGGAGAAAAAGCAAGGAAAAAAAAGATTGGCAACAGTTGTTAGCTCAGGTGCCAATCTTTAAAAACATGATTCTGTTAGACAACTATCTTGAATAAAAAAGAGGAACAAACAAGTTAAAAAACGTAAGACCAGCAATCACCATAGCCTTGAGATGTTCCCTGGCCTGGCATGTCTTGTCAGAACCTCATTACTCAGAGTCAGAAGCACCTACAGAGTTAACTAACTCAGCAGAGGGAATGGCCTCCTGACACAAAGCCACCCATCTCTAAGGGGTTGAAGGGATAAGCATCCAGATTCGGTTGCCAAAGAAAGCCAGGATATTCATGGGGTTTCAATGCCACCACCCTCTACCCTCCAAGCATACTGGATTCCCTTGCTTGCAACAGAATTGGAATGTTTAAAGAGATCAGCTTTCGTTCCTTATTTTTGCACACTGCCCAAATGCCAACCTCTATACCTGTAGTTGGTTCCCCCCTACCATGGAAATCACTGACATAGCCCCAACGGTCCAAAATTTCCAAAAGCTTTGCACCAGAAGGAAAGAAACACTGTCATCTACCCAACTAGTTAAGTAAACACTAGATCCTGGTATTGTCGTGGGTGAAGTTAAAAAAACATGGGAAGGGTTATTAGGCCTGGAGGAAGAATTTCTAAAACAATTTACCAGAAAACTGTGTTTCATCCAGTAAAGCATCTCGATTCTCTACAAAGACACACATGCAAACTAGCAAGCAGACCAGCAAAGTGCATACAGAGACCACTGCCTCAAAGGGTCTGCTCCTCATCTTCTAACCCAGAAAGTCTGAAACTGAATCCAGAACTACACACCAAGTCCAGCCAGTCTATTCAAATCTTATTAGTTTAATAAAAGTCCCAGGTGGTCTCTTGACAGAAAGTCACTCTGTGCTCAGTCACTTTATCTAAGAAATCAGAATGCCTAGGGCAGCCTACAGCTCTAATGCTTCTCGAATTGTATTATTCTGCATTCCTAGAATAGTTACAAAACACGCCTGAAGAGGGCATCTGCTTCTCTGGTTTACAAGACCCAGAGTACACGGAACAATTTTCAAAAATGTTCTCAAACAAAACTGAAAGTTCAAAGTGTCAAGGAAGCAAAATTCTCAAAACACTTTGTCCTAGTCAATAATGCAAACACTTCCAACAACTTCTAGTAAATCCAGTCTGTCATTCAGTGGAGTGAGTGAGAAAATATGATCATAAACTTCTAGTTTTTTTAAACTACAGGGAACCTTCAGGCTTACTTTAGGGAGTTGAGGCTGATGAGGAAAACAATCAAAATGGCAAAAATAGTAAAAGAAAAGTGACCTCTAGATGGTGTGCATTTTCCTCTCCTATTAGAAAAGAGATCATGTATTTCCACTCAAATCTAGATCTATTCCTAAAACGTAGATCAAGTAAGCTTCTATATATGAGCCTCTGAATATTACTGAGGAAGAATTCAAAGTAGGGGTTTTTCAGGAACCTTCATAATTACCACTAACTGAGTATGGAGTTTCTTTTTGAGGTGATGAAAATATTCTGAAATTAGATAGTGGGTAGTGGAGAGGTTGTATAATCTTGTGAATATACTAAAGCCCAATAAACTGTATACTTTAAAAGGGTGAATTTTATGGTATGTAAATTATATCTCAAATTTAAAAAATCTCTTCCTGTCAACCATCTCCACTCAAAGCAGCCTTCTAGAAAATGTGCTTGTCGGTCTCACTAAACGGCTTATTTTAGGGAGTCTAGAAACACTCAAGTCGGCTTAGCCCAAGTTGTCTCACTGCCGACTTCCCTGGAAACCTGCAGGTGGCCAGGTCAGTGTGTTTTAGGTATGTGCAAACAACACTAGAACACAGGCAGCTGGACTGATGGGCACCCACAGAGAAAGAGAAGCCAAGGAAGCAGAGGAGTCTTACCTAGAGAAGCCATTTTCCTTTTCTTTCTTTATTTTGGCATCCCCAGAGGCTCTAACCTGAAAGGTAAAATAACAGGAACTGATTAGTACCTTGAAAGGACTAAATTTAAAGAAGCCTCTCTCTTATTTGAAAATATTTGGCCTCAACTCTTGGGGCATCTTGATCCCAGAGTGACTCTTCTATTAGCAAAACTGAACAGGTAAACTAAAGGTCTTGACATCTTTCTAACACTCCTTTTTCACAATTCTTCAGAGTGAACTGCCCAATTTACTGAGAAATGTTTCCCTTCAAAATGGTGGCTTTTTACCTTCAAATAATGGCAGGTCCCCCTCCCTCAATAAATATACTCTACTTCTCAAGGATTTGCCCTTGGCAGTGCAGAGAGACAATAAAAAGCAAAACAAAAAAGCATAGTCTATTTCCTGCCTTCTCTGATTTAGCCAAAGTATATTCAACATTCCCCCTCCTTCAAATTCCCAGACACTCTAGGTCTTTCAAAAGTCTTCACACATACACACACACAAATATACAGAGAGTATCTCTGGAAGAATAAAAAAATAGTCAGTATATGGGGCCAGCTCAGTGACGTAGTGGTTAAGTTTGCATGCTCCACTTCAGCAGCCCAGGGCTCATGGGTTTGGATCCTGGGCACAGATCTACACACTGCTCATTAAGGCATGCTGTGGCGGCATCATGCATGCAAAAAATAGAGAAAGACTAGCACAGATGTTAGCTAAGGGATAATCTTCCTCAAGCAAAAAAAAAAAAAGAAAGAATAGTGGCTGCTTCCAGAAGGGAAAGATGGAGGACAAGGAGTCAGGGTG
Organism: Equus caballus; assembly: GCF_041296265.1. Lineage (NCBI taxonomy): Eukaryota > Metazoa > Chordata > Mammalia > Perissodactyla > Equidae > Equus > Equus caballus. Next base: position 31,903,157 of record NC_091705.1, on the reverse strand, counting down.
AAAGGAAGATGTATTTTTCACTGTATTTCCCTATTTCATATTGTCTCAATTAACCAGGTACCAATATTACTTTTTCAGAAAGTAAAATAAAAACAATTTTGTTAAAGTCTATGCACAGTACTACTCATTTGCAGCCAGATAAGCCTAGCCACTTTTAGAATACTTGTACTGGTTATGCTAGAACCAAAAGACAAAGGGCACCAGCATCACTAAATTTTCACTCAGGACGCAGCTTTATTCAACAGAGGACCAGTGTGTCCTTAGGTCATCTCCTAAAAAGAGAATTAATTTCCCCCATGAAAGACAAGTGACATTTCCAGAAACCCTACAATCTCAATTTATGCATTTGCCAAATAAAGTAAGATAATGACATGGACAGATTTGGTACTGTGAAATACAGTGGCAAAGGGCTTTGGTTTTCATAGTTTAAGACTAAAGGTGGTGGCTCCAAAGTCTCCTAACAGAGACTTTTTCACTCAAAGACCAAGGGATCTTACTATGCAATGAAGGTACTTTCATTACCTGCTTTTAAAGGTAAACAAATGAAAAGTATACCCCACAACTTTTCCTTCCCCACTGGAAAATTCGGTACCTTTTCTTCCTTTCGTTTTTCCTTGTCTCTGTCTTTGTGTTTATCTTTATGCTTTTCTGAACTTCCATCTTTGTGTTTGGTTTTCTCCTTCTCTTTGTGTTTTTTTTCAGAATCTTTATGTTCACTGTGAAAAATAAGACACACAAAGAGTTAGCCCAGAGTAGGGACCACAAAGGTTTACTTGACAAGAGCAACTCACAAGATACCCTAAGATAACACCAACCATGGAAACTTAGAATGCTCTAAATAAACAGTCCTGACAAAAGGTTCAAGTAGAGGCTCTAGGCTACATCAGACTTTATCTTGTTTGACGTTTTTATTTTTTCGAAGGAGCAAAGGAACCAAATACAGAAACAACAGTCATTCTAAACATACCAGGACATTTTTTTCAAGTGACTAAGAATATATAGCAAGCTCACAACATTCTACCAGCAAAAACTACAATGAAAGCTCCAACTTGAGCATTCACATGTGATGTGAGGGAGTAAATCAAACAATTCACCAAAAATGCATTTGGTAGCTCTGTGCCAGACTGGAGACATATCGCACATGTAGCCAAGCCAGGGCTTTGTGCAGTGAACAACCCAACACAATGGACGTTTCCTGCTCGCTTTAACTAGGAGAAGCTAGTCACTTCTAGAGGGAGCTTCTAAGTCTTGCTTGGTCCTTTCTCACAATAAGAAAAGATCCATCAAAAAAGAAAGGGCATGTCCTGTGCTAAACGTTTAAAAGCCATGGCTTTAAAGTGGTTTGTGGACATACTGGTAGCACTGTAAAAAGGCACTGTTCCTCTGGAAAACAAAATATGACAATACAAAGCAAGAGCCATTAAAATGTTCATACCCTGGAAATTTCTCTTTGGGAAATAACATTACATAAAGATATTCATTTTGATGCTTCCCATAACAAAAAGCAAATAAGAACAAACAAAAAGCCATCAAGAAAGTAGATACCTTAATGAGTAACAAAAAGAGGAAACTGTAATATATCAAATTACGTAGCTTTTATGCTATAATTTATGAGTCCTACAAACATACATGGAAAATGTTTATAACATAAATGGAAAAAAGGACTACAGAAAATGAGTGCAACTATATAAAAATATGCATGTGGACAAAGATTAAAGAAGCAATAAGCAAAAATTACAAGCTGGAGTTTAAGGTGGCAGGACACCGGATGACTGTTTTCTTGAACACACTGGGGAGGCTGTTCAGGAACCTCGCTCACTGCACCAACCAATATATTCCACAAGTTAACAAAAGGCAGTTTGAATTCAAGTGCTTTGAACTGAGGGTCAACGCCAGACACAGAACAGCTGACACGGACAGTCAGACCTACAGGCAGCATCAGCTCTTGCCTTTCCCACCATAGACTGTATTTCCCGTTTGTCACATTTAGCACCTTCAGCCCAGAAAAAATAGCCTAAAGAGCTCATTGCTGGTAAAAATCTACATCCATCCCATGAAGTTTGTTCTAAACAGTTTTAGCCAGCATACTTGGCTACATCAAAGCCCAAAAAGGGAGAAACAAGTCATGGCAACCAGTTAGGACAGAGCCACAGAACTTTGATCAGGAGAGATGTCACACACATCTCTGTGCACAAAAAGAACCCCAACTTGAGATAAGAGTTTGGGTAATAAATAAGTAGAAACGCTATGAAATCTAGCCAGGAGGGCGGGGCGACTAGTAGAAACAAGACTACAGGTTTAGGGAAGATCCAGGAACTATCACAGATGGGAAAAAAACAATGCCCACTTTTCCTTGTTTACACTCTCTTCCATGTTGCTCTCATTAGGTTGTTATTTAGACGTGCCACACATTGAAGTAACAAGTTTCTACATGAGCAAACTTTTCTTTTCTTTTCTTCTGAATACAGATGTTCACAGCAACTTTATTGATGACAGCCAAAAACAAACCAGATGTCTTTCCATAGGCCAACGGCTAAACAAACTATCGTACTTCCATACCATGGAATACTATTATACTATTCAGCAATAAAAAGGAACAAACTATTAAAATAGGCAATGACTTGGATGAATCTCCAGGGAATTATGCCATGTGAAAAAAGTCAATCCCCACAAAATTATATATTGTATGATTCCATTATATTACATTTTGTTTTTACTTTTTACAACTTTTTAAAAATTTTATTTTATTGAGGTCATAAGAGTTTATAACATTGTGAAATTTCAGTTGTACATTCTTCTTTGTGAGTCACCATGTGAATGTGCCCCTTTACCCCTTATACCCAGCCCCTGACCCCTTTCTCCTCTGGTAACCACTAATCTGTTCTCTTTTTCAGTGTCACAAACTTCTTTTTAACTCATGAGGGCTGAGCCTAGTTTCAGTGTGCTTAGAGGCACATGGGGACCAAGTTTTCCCACCATGCTTTTTACTCTCAGCATCATTATCATGTCACTCTCTACTCAATGTGTTCTCATAATCTGTTTTTATTTACGAGAATGAAATTATGAAATGCAATGTTTTATCAGAAAATTTATCCTTTACTATGTACAGAAATGGCTCCCAACTGCATTAACACTCTTACTTCCAGTTCTCAGTAATTTCTCCAGCTTTAGAATGACTGGGAAAATATCAAAGTTGCCAAGATTGCAACTGATTCCTCAGGAATTTACACATATGAAATCATAGGCACATGATTTTGATATTATCAGCAAAATGTTTGCGCTTACTATTCCATTATACAAGCACTGCAGTTTTTGGTTTTGTTTTGATGTGTTTTAACATTAACTTAAGAGGAATTAATGGTCATCTACACAAGTTTTTGCCTAAAAGCAAAAAGTCTGGATCAATTACAACCATAATATTGATGGATGAACATACTTTTCCCTCCCAAAGTAAGGGAAAAAAAGCTACTTGCTAAGCAAGCATTGTACTTGCTGTTTCCACATACATTATTTCACTCAGACCTCACCACACTCCTGTGAGGTAGGTTTTATTATCCCCTTAAACTGATTTAGAAACAGAGGAGCTAGTGGTTCAAGGTCTTATTCAAAGTTACTGTGTGAGACGTGAAGCTGGGATTTAAACTCAGTATTTCCATTGCCAAGTTCAGAGCACCTACCACTAAATCAGTATCATTATATTTCCATGAAATTGATACCTAACACTTAAGGTAAACTGGTGTTAGAGACAAACGCATGGCCAGTCTGAGATTTGATACATAAGCTCAAAACTTTATTTTACCATCAAAGTAGATACTTTCTAGAATAGAGATCTTGGATATTTGAAATGATCAAACCTTTAGGATAGCTGCTTCTCATTGTGTCTTGCCATGAAACTATGGCTGATTCAGGAATCTAATTAGGAACACGTTATCTTCCTTTATGTTCTACCTTCCCCTCTTGTTCTCTTTTTCAATAAAAGCAATTCTTAGAATATTAGACTGTTTCACTAGAAAACTGGCTTTCTGGCCTTTTGGCAATCACAGCATGGGCACATAGCCCTCCAGTTTTCAGCTTTGCTGTTCATTATCACACACACCAAACAGAGACCAGGCCAAAAAAAAAAAAAAATCAACAAATGACAAGGCAATGCGACAGTACCCAGGCTACCCCAGGAAAGTGAAAAAAGTCAATGATACTTCCTGTGCCTGCTAATCAGAGAAAAATCTGTTCAGGAAACTCAAAGTTCCTTCTAGAGTAGTAACTCCTTTGTAGGTCATAATCACAAAGACCAGAATGACATGAAACTATCAACTTGACTTTCCAAAAGAAACTCACCCTCCTCTATTCCCAACAGTTCAGATGTAAGAGAGCAGGTTTGGATTTTTATACTAAGTGAGCTCAGATGATTCGGGGTTAAGGACATCTTATGGTACAAGGCAGTCCATTGGGGACTGTTAGAAATCAGGGTTTGTGGAGCCCTTTTAGGCCTCTGAACATAATGCTAATATCTTATCCTTGTCAGGTGCTGTTCCTGTCCCTACCGCCAGAAATAGAGAGCAGAGTACCAAGAGTCTTACCCCATCATCCATAACCCTCACACAGGGCAGGAGTACTGACAGAGAGCAAGGCCCAGTGTCAGTCTTTCCTAGGAATCTACCTGAAATAAGCAGCAAATGCACTTGGGGGACAAAGTCCTATGATAAAGAAGCATGTCTAAGGCTGTGCCATGGAAGTTAGAAGCAGGATTTGGCCAGTAGTAGAAAACAGAGCCAATCTGGGATCAGTTAGGCTGACTCATCGTCATTCAAGATTTCCTAACATGTACCTCTTTTTCCAAAAGGCTTAGAACTAGTTTGACCTTCATGGTGGCTTAAATAGTAGCACCTTTTCCACTGATCATGAGATGATGGAAATTCTGACCAGTGCATAAGAGGAGTTCATATGTTGACTGTCATTTTTCAGAGACGTTACCCTTGTCTTTATATTGATCCTGCTATTTTCACATACACAATAGATATAATATGTCAAATTTACAAAATAGGCTTTAAATACAACTGAAGGCTACAATACTGGCCAGTTCAGAGGCTGGAGAACACATCATTGAGATACTGAAGAAATTTCAGTGGGGCTAAATAAGAAAAATAAACTGGAAGAAAGGCTTAATACTGACCACTATAGTAAGGAACCCAAAGATCTGAAGAACAAATATATTTTAAGAATCAGTTTAGTCTGGGATACACTGAAGGCCAAAATACAGACAGCAGCTAGCATTCCTAGAATCTCTGTAATGGTCACACTTTTGGATGAAATATGAATTTCATCATCAGGAACACTGAGAGAGAAAACACCAATTATTGGCTATGCACAGAAGCTGACTTCTTGGCTCAGGGCTCATGTTTGTCTGAGGATAAGATCCACCACAACAGCAGAGCTTGGACAAGCAAAATTCAGTGCCAAAGAGAACAAATGGAAAGATTCAAAGCCACTACTCCAGAGTGTTCATGCCTGTCTTATGCTTCAATTAGCTAAATTTCACTAAGGAAAAAAGCAATCTACACTATTTTTAAAGTGATGATGGTGAAACCGTTAGTCTGTGACTCTTGCTAGAGCCAAGCAGACAGCAGAGAAGGTTGACGAGGGTTCCTCCAAGGCACTTAGAAAATGGGTAGGAGAAAGGGTGGAAGTAGGCGGATGGCAGTTGGAAGCTAGGAGAGAAAAGTATTTTCCTTCTGCCTCAAGAAGGCATTTGCTGCCTCTGTAGAAAAAAAAAAAATCTGTGTCTGACATTCTGGGAAGCTAGGATGTTGGGCAAAGGAAACAATTTAAATCTGTTAAAGAAAACAAAAACAACGGTCTGTCTTCTATCACCAATAAAAACATTTAACAGATACTTGAACAGCACTAAGTGCCAGACACTCTTCTAAGCAATTTAGCCCCCATTACAAAACTCTGAGATGAATACTAACATCTCCATTGTACAGATGTGGAAATGGAGACACAGAAAGGTTAAGTAACTCACCCACAAAAACACATCTAATGAGAAATAACTAGGATTTAAACTCAAGTGGTCTGGCTCTGGATTCGCGTACTTGACCACTCTTGTTACATTACTTCCAAAGAAAGCAAAAAGGAAACACTGGTAGGGGTAAAAAGGAGGCTCTTTATCTTCTGACAATAGGACTTAGATACTAACGGCTAAGGGAACAAACTCATCCCAGCTACTTGCCCACTCCTTAAGGCAGCAGACCTCTGCAGGGTGCACCCAATTGAATCATAGCAGATTCCTATGGGAGACCCTAGAGAGGTTCAAAGCTGTGTGGAAGGAGGAAATCCATGGCCCCTTCAAGGAAAGCAGACAATTAAAGTTTAAAATATATTTGTTAAATAAAAAATTCTAGGTAAACTCAAAAGTTGCCTCTGGGAGGACTGGCCCAGTGGCACAGTGCTTAAGTTCACTGGCTCCACTTCAGTGGTCAGGGGTTTGCAGGTTCGGATCCTGGGCGCAGACCTAGCACCGTTCACCAAGCCAAGTTGTGGCAGCATCCCACAAAAAATGGAGGAAGACTGGAAAGACTGGCACAGGTGTTAGTGCAGTGACAATCTTCCTCAAGCAAAAAGAGGAGCATTGGCAGCAGATGTTAGCTCAGGGCCAATCTTCCTCACAAAAAAAAAGTTGTCTCTGGGAAAAGAACGCAGCAGCCAGTTTCTAAAAGGCTCTAAGAAATGAACATTTCTTAACGCTCACCACCATTAAGGGTTACTAAACAAAATCACAAGAATTATCAAACTCTGAGTTGAATGGAATCTTAGAAATTATTTAATCCTTTGTTTGCAGGCCAGAGAGGATAAAGGGATGCACCCAAAGATACCAAAGCCAATACATATTCTGAACTCCCATTTCTCTCCTAAGTTCCTTATCTCTATTAATAAGGTAAACATCCACCCAGTTATCCAAGCTAGGAAACTTTTTTCTTAGACTCCTCCTGCCATTTATGGCTAAGTCCTATATCTCACTTTCTCAACTATTTTCAATGGCTTCTTGCTCCCTTTAGAACCAAGACCCAACTTCTTGAAATTGCATTTAACAGTTATTCCTCGAGCCACTTTTTTTTGGCCTCATTTTCTATCCCATCCTCTATTAACCCAGGCATTTACCTAACTGGATTCTTCCCAGAGCAAAGTACATTACAATGCTTCCATGTTTTGGTTATGCTTTTCTCCTTGTCTGGAATGCCCCTCTTCCTAGCCATCACCTCCCTTGTCAAGATCTTACCATCTTTCAATGGCTAGCTCAAACGCCCTTTCCACCATGAAATCTTTAAAAAAATGATTATAGTTCATTATAATAGAGCTGGATATAATTGAAAACTAGGGCTCCAAATCAGATGCTATCAACAAGTAACTACTAAATTAGATTCAACTACCAAAACACACAGCTCTAATTTATCTGAATAATATCCCACCAGGCTTTATAGTAATCATCACCATTATCATCATACTACCATCATCATGACCTCAATTATTTAGTATGTTAGAGTTTCCAAAGAGCTTTAATCTTCATAATTGCACTGAATTCCCCCCAATAAACTTGAAAGCTTGACCAGGACAGTATTGCTATCGACACTTGACCAAAATGGAAAATGAGACCCAGAAGTTAAACAAGCTTGGATTAGGGCACACAGCTAGTAATATAGGACACACGGCTAGTAAGATAGAACCTGGCCTCTCGACATCTATTTTAGTCATCACACTGATTCCCACATGAATGGTGGTGGTACTCAGGTTCCTCATTTCTTAACTACCCAACCTTCTCTACCTACCTACATTAACTGTCCATTTCCCCTAGACAGGTTGATAGAGGGATATGTAGATAAACGAAGGGCTTCAGTAAACAGTTCACAGAAAAAGGAGTAAACACATCATTTAAATTTAATTACTTTCAGAAAAATTTCCCCTGAGAACCAGTTGTTTAATTCTAGTGCATTTTCCTAAAATCCCACATTCTATCAATTCTAATTCAGGTAGGATTTGGAACTGAAGGGAAACCAGAAATCAAAAGCATCCTTATTCTCCAATGTTCCTCACAGTGACTATATAGATTAGCACTGCCAACACGGCTGGAAAAGCACTTCCCTCACTATTTCACAGCAGTGCTTTTCTGTCTTCTCTGGCTTTCCACAAATTTGTCACTCCAGCTTGAGTGCCAGGTTTAAAATTGGCAAGAATACACAGTCAAAAACTAGCAGGAGGAATCTTGTTTTTCACATGTGATAGTCCCTTATTTTCTAAAATCAGGCCCCCCCCCCCCCACAATTGCTTTTAATAACGTTGTTTACATAAGAGGTCTAGCACTAAAGATAATACAGAAGTATCCGGTGAGATCCTACAAGCTCAATGATTCCTTAGCAGCACTAGTAAGAATATTCCCTTTGTTTCTTTTGAGAGGATTTACATATTTTTTAAAAGGACCTGAAGTTTTAAATATTAATGCTAATGGAAAGAAGCAGTATCAGAGATAAATAACAGAATTATTTTTAATTTGACTTCAGTATAAACTCTTGCTGTGATGTTACAGACAAAAGAGACGGGGTTTTCATAGGGTCAGAATTTAACGAGACTAATACTTCTCCCTGCAAAAACTTCAGGGATTTGGGGCTCAAAGAAAGAGACAATGCCTGAAATGATCTGGTATTTTAAAACCTGAGCTACCACAGGCATATGAGAAAAGAGGTGCTTGTACTTAAACACAGTTTAGCTACACAACTAACCTCCCTTAGGGAGGGAGTTTTTTGTTTGTTTTCTACTGGAAAGAATAATGTAATGAAAGGAAAACATAGTAGGACTCGGAAGCCCCAGTCTCTCCTCCTTGCTCTGTTACCACATTGCCATGTGACTTTGGGCACAGCACCTCAGACCTCTGTCCACACGAAGATGTAAGATGGAATGATCTTTAATACTCTCTCCCTTATTTTGCGCCTTGAGTGAGAACAATAAAGAAAACATTATGAATAAGATAGGATCCCCTGAGGGGTGGGTCTACATTCCATTCTGTCTCAGCAGAAAGAGTAGTTTCCCATTCTCTGACACTCCAAGTATGCATACATTTTACCATGCAAGAGAAAGGTGCCTCCTGGATTTGGGTCCTAAGTGTAGCCTAATGAGAAATGACTGATGTTAATATCTAGCAGAGAAGAAGGAACATAGAAATACGTTAGTGTAAAACTTCTTTCCTTATAATAGATAGCCACGAAATTAGGCAGGATTGAGTAGCAAAGTGTTGGAGTAAAGTGAAGCATTTTGGAACAGAACATGCTAAATCTTAACTATTCTGGGCTTCAGAAGAGATTAAACAATCCTCAAGGTTTCCTTAATCTACTACAGAAGAAAAATGAAAAAGCCCAAAATTACTAGAAATATCAGAAGTCACTTAAAAAGGAACACGGCATATAGGATTTTACTGGAATATAACCAATGCACTTGCTTTGCTGCAAAAAGGTACTACTGTGTCAAGAGAGGTCAAAACAGGAAATATATAAATAAAGTCTGCTTACTACACATCATCTGGTTAAACTGTCTTAAACTTACTCACATGTGAATTAGAGCTCCAGGGCTAGATTTAGTCATGGTAAACAGAAACTCAAGCCAGGTTTTTCCAATGCCTCTTGGTAACTAGGCTATTATTTTCTTAAGTATTTTGATTAGAAATGAAGAAAATATTAAAAGGCACAAAACTACATAGAACAAATTCCTGAATTTACCTATTCTAGAATCTTGGAAATGTATGCTTTTGATAGATGTACAAAATATCATGTCCTTACAGTTGTAGAGCAGTCCACAAAGAGCTTTTAAACTCCCATGGGCCCCTTCTGTGTTAATGAGGAAACTGAGGAAGGTTAGGTACCTAGTCAGGATCACATGAGACTTAAGTAGATGGACCAGGACAAGGCCTTCTCCTAGACTGATTAAGCTATTTGGACTTTTCAAGAAAAATGATACCAAAAGCATATCTTTTATTTTTAAAAAGGAGATTTTGGTAAAACAGGGCAGGGCCAAAGTTATGTTCCAAAGCCTTTTATGCCACTTCTACCTAATCTTTTTTCCCTACCACATTTGCAAATTATGGTTGGTGTAGTAAGACATGCCAAAGAAGAGATCAATTTTTAAAAGCTTATGTTTTAAATATTCTGTCTTTTTAAAGTTTTTTGGACAGATTTCTGGTAACAAAAATTTTCATTTCTTTTTCTTTCTTCAAATGATTAAGTTCTTCATGGTCAAAGATTATTGCATATTTTTTTGGCACTTCACATCAACTAGCACATCACAAACTTGGCAAGGAGGATAAAAATACTTGTTTGAAGGGCCGGCCCTGTGGCTGAGTGGTTAAGTTTGCACACTCCGCTTCAGCAGCCCAGGGTTTTACCACTTTGAATCCTGGGCGCAGACGTGGCACCACTCATCAGGCCTTGCTGAGATGGTACCCCACACAGCACAACCAGAGGCACTCACAACTAGAATATACACCTAGGTACTGGGGGACTTTGGGGAGAAGAAGAAGAAAAAGAAAAAAGATTGGCAACAGATGTTAGCCTAGGTGCCAATCTTAAAAAACAAAAACAAAACAAAAACTTGTTTTGTTCATGGCAGCATTATTCACAACAGCCAAAAGGTGCAAACAACCCAAGCATCTATGAACAGATGAATGGATTTTTTAAAAGGTGATGTAGACATACAATGGAATATTATTCAGCCATCAAAAGGAATGGAATTCTGATAGGCACACCATGAATGAACCTTGAAAACATTATGCTAAGGGAAATTAAGCCATACACAAAAAGGAGAAATATTTCATGATTCCACTTACATGTCTGACCAAGCAAATTCAGAGATAGAAAGTAGAAAAGAAGTTGCCAGGGGATGCGGCGAAGGGAGGGAAGGAAAAGTGGGTTTTAAGAAGGAGGGCTAGGCCAAGAACATGGCGTATCATGGCAAATGTTCCATGTGTAGTCTGCTGTGTGTAAAATTCTATAAAGCAAGTTGGTCGATGACGTTTAAGTCTTCTACATCCTTAATGATTTTCTGTTTATACTATCAGTTGAAAAAAAGATAGTAAAATCTGACTATAATTATGAATTGTCTGTTTCTCTTTGCAGTTCTATCAGTTTTTACTTAATATATTTTGAGGTTCTGATATTAGTATAGAAACATTTATAATGGTTATGTCCTCCTGATTAACTGGTCTCTTTTTAGCATTATGAAATGAACTTCTTTATCCCCGGCAATATTCTTTGCTCTAAAATCAACTCTGGTAGATATTAGTATGAGCTGGACAACTATAAATTGGAGAGGACGCATGTGAACTGAGACTGGATTCAACCACTGAGATTAAATTCACTAGAGTAATGACAAGGGAAACGAGATGATCAAGTGTTAAGAAATGAGTGAGTGGTGGGGAGAAAAGACCACAGAAGTGGTAGATGATTTGTGAAGAAACATCCTCATTAGAGAAAAACTCATCTGGTTATTTTAATAATTCATAAAGACCTATTCACAAAAAGAATTCATTAGGGGCCGGCCCCGTGGCTGAGTGGTTAGGTTCACGCGCTCCGCTTTGGCAGCCCAGGGTTTTGCAGGTTTGGATCCTGGGCATCACTCATCAGGTCATGTTGAGGCAGCATCCCACATGCTAGAACTAGAAGGACCCTCAACTAAAAAAATATACAACTATGTACTGGGGGGATTTGGGGAGAAAAAAATTCATTCGAAATTTTTTTTAATTTTAATGATTCATAAAAAGAACAAAGTTACAAAGCAATTCTCACTTTAACTTGTCTACAGACAATAAGCTAAGCTAATAAAGTAGTTCAAAGAGACTCTAGGCTGGAGGCACTTGTTCCAATAAACGATTGATCTTTACATTCCCTTCTAACAAAACCTGGGCCACTATGGGAATACCATATGGCTTTCTCACCAACCAACTGCCTTTATTCAGAATGGAAGCATAAGTCCTCATTTTCAATAAGTGGTCCTGTATCCAAAGATACTCTAAGTCTTTGGGCTTAACTACTTGCCTCCAACATCAAAAAATGGGGGCAAAACGGACAAGAAAACATTTTTCTGAGGCTTGGATCCCAGAGGGCAGCACTACTGAGTTTCATTTATATGGGTAGTCATTGGCTTTTGCAAGAGCTGAACCCCCCTGATAACCTGATGAAAGCTAGGAAGACTCTCTCCAGGAAAATTTCATATACCCAATCTTTTGCATACTATTTCACGGGCTCACAGATCATGGAAGCCCAAGTTAAGAATTTTTAACTTATACCTTTTAAAGTACAGAAAGAAGAAAAAAATACATCAAGTCTCCAATCCAGTCACCTTTTATCTAGGCAAGCAAAGTCTGGACACCTGATTAAATACTATCATGTATTATAATGAAGCCATTGCTAACTTAACTAAAAATAATATTTTTAGGGGCTGGCCTTGTGGCATAGTAGTTGAGTTCAGTGCACTGTGCTTCAGCAGCCCAGGTTTACAGGTTTGGATCCCAGCCACAGACCTACATGACTCATCAGCCATGCTGTGGGGGCAACGCACATACAGAATGGAGGAGGACTGGCACAGATGTTAGCTCAGGACTAATCTTCCTCAAGCAAAAAAGAGAAAGATTGGCAACAGACGTTAGCTCAAGGTGAAACTTTCTCAGCAAAAAAAAAACATAACAGTATTTTTAATGAGGTTTATATTCAAAGAAAATTCACCATACTTGCTTTCTACATCCTGATCTGAACAATGGCATTCCCAGTAAGGCCTGAATTATCAAGGCCATCCTCTTAGCAACTCTGGAGTCAAATACAGTCTCTGCTTACTTCACTATCCATGCTATTTACCTCTGGCTCAAGTTAAGGCCTATTCCAGGTGAGCCAAGCCACATCCAACCCACTGCTGAATGATGAGAGACTTGCTGGTTCAACCCTTACCTGTTGCTATGCTTGGACTTTTCTCGGTCCTTCTCCTTGTCCTTCTTGTGCTCTTTGTGCCGGTGTTCTCGATCTTTGTGTTTATCTTTGTGTTTATGAGAATCTGCAACCATAAGAGATGAGTCAGTTAAGAGAAGCCATGGGGCCAGCCCCGTGGCCGAGTAGTTAAGTTCGTGTAGTCCACTTTGGCGGCCCAGGGTTTCGCCAGTTTGGATCCTGGGAGTGGACCTAGCATCACTCATCAAGCCATGTTGAGGCAGCAGCATCCCAAATAGCAGAACCAAAGGGACCTACAACTAGGATATACAACTATGTGCTGGGGTGCTTTGGGGAGAAGAAGAAGGAAAAAAGGAGGAGTCATGAGCTATCTCCTGCCCATCTACCTTGACAAGCTGGTCAAGAAGCACAATGAGAGGATTCAAATGGCATGGTGGTCATAATAGCACATTCCACGGGAAGGAATGATTTCACAAAAGTAGCCCAGAAAAGGCATCCCATTACCCTGCCTCTAAAATAAGATGTGTGTTACAAACATGCAGGAGGAGGGCAGCCAATTCTACTGTAAACGGAAGGGAGAGTTTGGCATTGTTTTCCCTAGATCTGGTAATATTAAGACTAAGCCACAAAAGACACCAAGGGATAAATCTTGAACACTGACTCTCAAAATCAGAGGATTATCTATGTAACTTCTGGGAAATCTCAAGAGATATCTGTTTTTAAATCAACTTTAATGAAGTATAATTTCTATACAGTAAAACAGACACATTTTGAAGACACAGGATGATAAGTCTAAACAAACATACGCATAAGTGTAATCTCCACCACAATCAAAATTTAGAACAAATCCATCACCCAAGAAAGTTTCCCTTGTGCTCATTCCCACTCCCCATCTTCTGCCTTTAGCTCGAAGCAATCACTGATCTGCCAGCACTATGGATTAGATTTGTCTCGATTTCTACAGTTTCATATAAATGTGATCATATAGGATTTACTCTTTTGTGCCTGACTTGTTTCACTCAGCATAATATTTCTGACATTCGTCCATGTTGCTGGTGTATCAGAAGTTGGTTAGATTTTATTGCTGAATGATATTTCGATCTATGGATATACTGCAGTTTATTTATCCATTCACTTATTGAGGGACATGTGAGTTGTTTCCAGGCAGTAGTTATTATGAATGAATCTGCTATGAACATTCACATACAAGTCTTTGTATAGACATGTTTTCATTTCTCCTGGGTACACAATTAGTAGTAAAATTACTGGGTCATATGGTAAGTATATGTTCAATTATATAGGAAACTGCCAAACTATATTCCAGAGTGGCTGCACCATTATACATTCCCACTGACAATGCATTAGAGTTCCAAACGCCACAAATTTTCACCAACACCTAGTTATTATCAGTCTTTAATTTTAGCCATTCTAGCAAGTGTATAGTAGTAATTACACTGTGGTTTTAAGCCAGTTTCCTGATTAAATGAGGAGCGTCTTTTCATGTGCTTACTGGCCATTCATATATATCTTCTTTGGTTAAGTATCTCTCCAAATCGTTCCTATTTTAAAAATATTTGTCTGTCTTCTTCTTGAGTTAAAAGCTCTTAATGCATTCTGGATTACAATTTTTTGTTAGATCTATATATATATTACAAATTTTTGTTTCTAGGAGTTTTACAGAGGTAAGAGACAGGATACATTTTTAAATCTATAAAGATGCCCAGTTTTTTCTAGCATCATTTTTTTTAAAAGACGGCCCTTTCCCCACTGAATTGTCTTGGCCTCTTCACTGAAAATGAAGTGACCATATAATTGTAGGTCTATTTCTGGACTCGACTCTAACCTTACACGAACACACACTATCTTGACTACTACAGCTTCACAGTAAGTTCTTTTTTCACAGTAAATTTTGAAATCAGGTAATAAAAGTACTTTAGATTTATTCTTTTCCAAAATGATTTTGGCTATTCAATGTCTTCTGCATTTCCATATAAGTTTTAGATTCGGTTTGTCAATTTCTTAAAAAAAAAAAAAAAGCCAGCTAGGAGTTCGTGTTCACAGGACAATTTGGAGACAAGTGACATCAAAATATTACTGTATCTTTTGACCCATGAACATGGTACCTCTCTACACTTATTTAGGTTAGTGACTCTCAAATTTTAGTGTGCATCAGAATTAACCCAAGAGCCTATTAAATATTCAGTGCTCTGGGGTCAGGTCACCCCAATGTTGAATACGAATCAACTGTAAGTCTACGTATCCAATACACATGTTGTGGCATTAAAATACGTACAACAGATTCTTTGATACTTCTCCTTTCAAGAGGTGTGGCCTAATTTCCTTTACCTTGAATACTGGCTGAACTCAGTGACTCACTCCTAAAAGATGGGATACAATAGAAATGTCAGTATACAACTTCTAATACCAGGCCATAAAAGCACTGGATCTTTCTCCTTGCTCTAGGGGAAGCCAGCTGCCATATTGTTAGGATACTCAGGCAGGCCCATGTGGTGAGGAACTGAAACTTCCTGACAACAGCCAGGTGAGTGAACCATCCTGGAAGTAGGTCCTCCAGTCTCAGTTAAGCCTTGTAATGACTGCACTCTCATGACAGACCCTGAGCCAAAACCACCCAGCTATGCTGCTCCTGGATTCTTGGTTCACAGAAACTATGTGAGAAAACAAACGTTTGTTGTTTTAGGCAGATAAATTTTGAGATTACATGTTTTGCAGCAATAGATAACTAATAATAATGTACAGGCAGTGTGTGTGTTCATCAATTCCTAGCTAACAGCAAAAGAAGCCACATTTGGCATAATTCATTAAACAACTATTTTGTGCCAGGCCCAAGGGAAACAGAAATTTGCGTGACCATACCCCTAGTTATAAGAAATTCTCACCCTACAGAGATGGGAAGAATAAAATCATACAGTAACAGAAGCAGGACTTGAACCCAATCTTCCATGCAGCATACAGAACCCTACAACTTCTAAAATTCTCAAGTCTAAATTTTTAAATGCTGAGTCAATCAGATACACAAAGTTGGTGGCCTCTGTTTACCTGACAGTAACAAACACTCCCATTACTTCTGCCCCAAACTAAGCACTTATTGGTTAAAACCATAATAATGACAAAACATTACACCAGCACTATAACCTGGAATGAAGTCTGTGTTGTTTGATTTTGTCTATAGGTCAGATTTAACAAACAAGAAACAAAACAATGGGATCTGCTATTATGGCTCAGAGATATGGCAGGGACATAATATTTTTTTTTAATTACTTTGTATAATTCAACACACAAACACATAAACAAACATATACAAAAAAGACTAGAAAGACAGATACCAAAATGTCGAAAAGCAGTTATCTTTGGGTGGTAAATTTATGAGCAACTTGAGTTTTTGTGTGTATATTTCACCGTGTTTTCCAACTTTCTCCCATGATGAATCACTTTCATAATAAAAAATAAAAGTTATTTTTAGGGGGAGGCCCAGTGGCGCAGCGGTTAAGTTCGCACCTTCCACTTCTCAGCGGCCCGGGGTTTGCCGGTTTGGATCCCAGGTGCAGACATGGCACTGCATGGCACACCATGCTGTGGTAGGCATCCAACCTATAGAGTAGAGGAAGATGGGCACGGATCTTGGCTCAGGGCCAGCCTTCCTCAGAAGAAAGAGAAGGATTGGCAGTAGTTAGCTCAGGGCTAACCTTCCTCAAAACAAAAACTATTAAAAAAAATAAAAGTTATTTTTAAAAATTATCAAGCTTTTGGGGCCAGCCCCGTGGCTGAGTGGTTAAGTTTGTGCACTCTGCTGCGGCAGCCCAGGGTTTCACTGGTTCGAATCCTGGGTGCAGACATGGCACCGCTCATCAGGCCATGCTGAGGCAGCATCCCACATGCCACAACTAGGAGGACCCACAACTAAGAATATACAACTATGTACCAGGGGGCTTTGGGGGAAAAAATAAAATCTTTAAAAAAAAAAAATTACCAAGCTTTAAAAATGTATTTTGACAAGTACTGGTGTACACTAGGAAAAAGAAGTTTAATTCACTAAAAAGCACTAAAATTTAAAGAAAAAGGAAAGTAAGTAAAAGATAAATTGAAAGTAATTCCAGGTAGCTTTCAGATAATTAGTCTACCAATAACGTTATCTTCTTAAATGCACAGAACTTCAAAATTTATTTTAAAGCCAGGTCCCCAAGTCTTCTAAAGTGATTGCTAATCTAAGAACACAAAACTAAAATGTCTGGTAAGAAACTTTAAGGCTGTAGCTGAATAATTCCACTGATACAAATATGACCTCGGTCAAATATCTGAACTGTAAGTGTCCCTAATTTAAAAAGAAGTTACTACATATCTGTTAAATGCTCCAACCGTGCTATGTGTGCTGTGACAGGAACCCAAAGGTAAAATAAATGACCACTTCTTCAAATATCTGAAGGGCTATAATACAGCTCCACACGGCAGACTGGGACTTCTGCGGAGAAACAACAGGGAGGCAAAATAGAATGAGATGCTTCCTAAACACCAAAAATGTGTACGCAAACTAAATTACAAACGGACAAGGAAACTGTAGAGATAACTGCACTAGGTAAACTGATAGATGAACAACCTCTAAAAATGCATATGTAAATACTTCCAGGTGAATGATGTCTGGAATTTGCTTTAAAATAGCCTCAGGCAAGAAGAACTGGGGGATTTGGGAATAGATAACACAAGACTGGCAAGAGGTTGTCATTACTGCTACTGCTGTATATGCTTGACATTTTTCATAATAAAAAGTTAAACACTATCGTTAAATACTATCTTTAAGCTTCTTCTCTTCCAACCCCTTATTTTTCTTATTATATAAGGGTACAGCGAGGAGAAGACGAGCCTAGTCCAAGAGAGGATTTGTGTTAAGGAGCAGTAAGTAAAAAGTTTGATAGATAAAACTAACCCAAGAGTCAGGGTGTCCTACTCTAAGGATGACAAGGAGCCACTTCAAGCAGAAAAAGGAACAAAATAGAAGCCATACTTAAGGAAGATTAATTGAAGGGCAGTGTGGGTAGAAAGGTAAAAGCAAAACAACCAGCTAGTGGTTTCTGAAGCAGTCGAGGAAAAAAGCGATAGCAAAGAGGCTGAGAAGGAAGGAAAAAATCTATAAGCATGTTGAGAAAAATGCAAGTAGAACCCAGTTCCAGGAACTCATTCACTATGTGTGATAAATAAACGCAGAGGAAGAGTCAAAGACTCAAAGACTTTGGGTCCAGCTGAGTAGGAGAACAAGGTGCCTTCAAAGACACAGGAAAGCTGTGCAGAACAAAGATGGGGAGAAGGAAAAAGACTGGTGAAATGCTGCAAGTAACTGAAGTCACATCATAGGTATGGTAATATATTAAGGTAACAGTGGGACATCTGACTGAAGATGTTGGTCAGAAGAGAAGACAATAAGTAAAAAACCGAAGCCAATAAGGGCATACTGATGTATATCCCTCACAGTGAAAATATTTGTAGACAGTATACTAATGGCTTTGAAGATCACTTTTAGTACATTCCCTTTTCCCCTTAACTGGACTTAATCTAAGAATAGATATTATTAAAATTGTCTTGGAGAAAAGATCTTGCCACTTGAAGCATCTGTTAAATGCAAAAAGAACTGTATTGAACTTGACAGATTAGAAATGAAAGATGCAAACCACTGTATATTAAATCATCAGAAAACCTCATTCACTGTGAATTCAGGTCACCGAATAACCTCCTGATAACAACTGTTTCAAATCCTAGCATTCAAAATTTCAAGATGAAGACATAGGAGGAAGATCCCTGAACTAAGGCAGCCTTGACAAGACAGAAGACAAGCAACAGTTAATTCCTTTCGCTCTAACTTAACTGGAGTTACTGATAAGCATAGATAAGTAAATGAATAGATAAAGAGAACAGGAATCAACAACTTTTGTTATTGTCATCTAAGGTGTTCCCTGAGGTTAACAAAGATTTTAAGTAAAGAGACTTCTAAATGACAAGAGGAAAAGTATCTGTGTCTTCTCCCGATTGCAGGCATAGTTGCTGGCTAGCATTACACAAGGACTTGATGGTTAATGTACAAAACAAAAGGAAACCTTTTACTACTGGATTCAGAATTATATTCTGAGGGCTACTTCAGTTTATAACCATTTTAAATATATTCTTAAATCCAAAGTACCCTGCTAAAGACTCATCAGATATGGACTCTGCCCTCAAGGAGTTGACAATCCAAGTAAGGTAATTAAGATATGAATGCAAACAGCCATGGCCTAAGGCGTGCAAAAGAAAAAGGGCACTAATATAGGTGCCAGAACCATGGTAGAGTACTTACAAACATTGTCTCATTCCATTTTCTTACCATTCTTATAAAGAAACATTATCCCCATTTCACAAAAGGTAATAGTAATAGCGACCCCTTACTAAGTATATACTCTACACAAGGTAGTATACTTTACCTATCACCTCTAGTTTTCACAGCTCTGGGTGGTACTGATTTCATCAAATCTAAGACACATTTTTGCCTCTTAACATCTCTGAAAAGGTGCAAGTAGTTCCTATAATCCCCAAGACCGGGGAATTTGGCAATATCCAACGAAACTAACTTACACACTCTCGTTTGACCCAGCAATCTATATCTAGGAGTTTAGCCTCAAGATACAGTTCCAAGGCAGAAAATGTATGCTGCTCTATGTATACACAAAGGCAGATGAAATTAAGTCAGCAGAGAAGAAAATCTCTAAATTTTAGACTTGCTGAAATGAATTAAAATTCCTTTCCTAGCCTCAAAATCTCAAACATCAAATAATTAACACTAAAGTAACAGTGTTTTAGTTGCATCATGATGCTCCTATATTTAAAAACAATGCAAATCATTTTTTTTCTTTTTTCTTTTTTGAGGAAGATTTGCCCTGAGCTAACTGCTGCTGCTAATCCTCCTCTTTTTGCTGAGGAAGACTGGCCCTGAGCTAACATCCATGCCCATCTTCCTCTACTTTATACACAGGACGCCTACCACAGCATGGCTAGCCAAGCAGTGCCATGTCCGCACCTGGGATCCAAACCGGCAAAGCCTGGGCCACTGAAGCAGAATGTGTAAACTTAACCGCTGCGCCACTGGGCCGGCCCCAACAACGCAAACTTTTTATAAAGCTAATAGACATTTTCCCAAATGTCTACACATGAAACACGTGGGTGTCATTACCTCCATCTCTTACACGATGGCAGAATTTTCTACTTTTCTGCTTTGCTGCTATTTCTCAGTAAGGCAGGAGGATTACTTAATTTATGAGCATTTGGAAAAAAGTCTTATGAGTAAAGATACTGAATCTGGGTTAACTGCCTCCTTTGTTTCCAAATAAAAGTAATATAATGAGGGAAAACAGCCTGATTCCACCAGGGAACAAGAAGAGATAGAGTCTGGATCCACGAGGGCAATGAGGAGTCAACAAAGGCTTACTGGAGGAGGCAGTGTTTGAGCTAGTAAGTCTTACTAAAGGCTAAGAGGGAGTAAGCAAAGTAGGAGGAGGAGAAAGGGCATTCTTAGCAGATGAGCCACGAAAGTCAAAATATCTGTTATCATTATTATTGCTGAAAAACTCATCTTCATGATTGAGCAAAATTAAGTGAGATATACTTCTTCCAGGTTGGAAATGGTAGATTTGATTCTTGTCAGGAGCATATTAAAAATAAAATTCCCGAGTTATACTTAATTTGCCTTTCTAAAGCCGTGTCCCAAAAGCAGTTTCTTTAAAAAACGATATGAATACACTCCTTGTAGCTTTAGAGTCCTAATCCTCTGCTTAAATAAAAGAGAAACAAAACACCTAGGAATGAGAAACTTCAGTATCAAATATGTCCTGCAAAACTTGACCCAACTGTTATAAAGTTCCTGAAAGCTGGCCTGATCCCAGGATGACAACGAAGCTGCAGGTGTGGAAACTAGGGAACTAGGTACACAGTCAGCCCCAAGCAGCCAAATCAGTGCCAAACCAAGGCATAAGATGAAGAGTTCACTCCCCTAGGGAAACCAGACACATACACAAATTATATGAAAAAGGAAATCAAGCCTATAAAGTACTTCGTTAACTATGTTCAAGAATGATCTGGTTAGCACAAAAGATCATAGCTAAACCTTAATGCCAAAGAGAGACATCACAGAGTAGCACAGAAGGCTGGAAGAGACGTCTGAAGGAAGCTAGAGGAAGTAGACTCGTTCAACAGAGTGAAAAAGATCCGATTCAAATCCTTGTTCTAGCACTTACTCTATGACCGACCTTGGGTAAAAGTCACTTAACTACTGGGTCTATATGAAGGCAGCAGAGGTCAGTGATTAAGAGCTTCAGATCTCTGTACATCACTGACTTGCTATCTGTGAGCTTGGTAAACTCACCTCTCCTACAGAGAAAGAAACTGGGGCTCAGAAAATTTAAGAGAGCTTAAAGAATTTTATTTCAAAAGTCAATCAATTGTTTGTATATGGTTGTAAGAGAATTCCTGGCTAACCTCCACAAAATTATAAACATGTTGACAACTGTTAATAAGGTACAATTATTACTGAACCCTTTTCATGATTAATTTACATAGAACTGCATTCAGCCTACACAATGATTCCAAATAACTTGGGGTTCAGGTTCCATACAGGCATTTAAGGAAAAACCACGCCCAGTCACCTTGCCCAAGCAGCCAACGATGGATAAAAGGCTGTCTGATTTTCTCTCCTGTACATAGATCCAGGAAAGAAAAGCACTTATGAAGAAAGAAGTAAACAGTTGGCCTGCTCTAACAATCCTATACTCAAAAGCCTAAAAAACCTACCGATTTTAAGCAACGCACTGTTAATACCAGTTAACATCCCCCAAGTAGAAACACATTTCCATTAGTTTAGCTGCAATCAGTAGGTGGCTAACAGTGCTGCCAAGCTTATTCCACCCAGGGTCTCTAACGCAATCACAATGCAACCCAAGCATAACCATTTACACTTTCTTAAGAGAGAAAGAAAAGGCTGAAGAATCAGCAGATTACTGATCATTTTATCAACTATTCCATGATCTTAAAAGCATTTTGCCACTCTACCATTCTTCCAAACTATTAGGGTAATCACAACGGGGAGGAGAGGCGAGTCCTTTGCTCTCTTATAAACAAAGGCAGAGACTTCTCTGGTATAAAGAAGGGCTCTTTGCCATGTTTTGAGCCAGACATCTTTACACTGACTTTTGACAAGTTTTGAGACTTAAAGCAGCTATACAGTATGATGGGCTCCTCCTTCAAATACATCATCAAGTCAAGTGTGTGGAGAAAGGGGGTGGGAAATAGTTATTCAACAAAAGCTGTCTTCCCCAAAGAGGAACCCACAATACAACTTTGTCAAAGATAATCTCTGCTCATCTCCCACACACAAATATACAACCAGTGCATTAGGAAAGTGGGCATTAAAAACATTTGGGTGAAAACACTGGCTGATGAAATTAATTTTCTAAGGAAGATATTTATTACCTGCTCATTTGTTAAATCACTTCTACTGGGATAAATCCTCGCATCTTCTCCTTCCTCCCTACCCTTCAAACCCATGGATACCACCACATCCCCAGAAGCTAGAGTTTAAACAAAATCAACATTTCTACTTAATACTCTACACCCAGTAAGTTCTAACACTTTAAAAGAAGACTGGTTTTGTCTAGGACAGATAACAAGCTGGTTTCAGTGATAAAGACTGGCATCCAGGATGTGGTCCATATCAGGGGTGTGTGAATCTCCCTGGGAACTTAATGCCAAACTTAAAGCAGTCAGGAAGCCTGAAAGGCCATGACTGGAAGGGGGATGGGTTGAGGTGTGAAGGAACTCTACCCACGCCTCTCCCCCAACACAGCTGTCTCAATTC
This sequence comes from Equus caballus, assembly GCF_041296265.1. Taxonomy (NCBI): domain Eukaryota; kingdom Metazoa; phylum Chordata; class Mammalia; order Perissodactyla; family Equidae; genus Equus; species Equus caballus. Next base: position 31,880,300 of record NC_091705.1, on the reverse strand, counting down.
AGGCTTCACCAATGTCAGTCCAGTTTCAATCCAAGAAACCCTGTCAGTGATCCATCTTAACGTAGCTGATTTTAATTTGTAGCCCATAGAAGAGTCCTTATCACTATTTTACAGCGATTCTCAATGGGAACATTTCCAAAATTCCAGAGCACAGTTAAAAAGCAAGCAGGACAGAGGGTGTTCTGGCTAAAAGCTCAAAGAGCTCCAGAATTTAAAAGGAAAATGTTGGGAGGATTCAGCTCTAAAGAAAATCCTTAAAAACTCAAGAATGAGAGAAGCAACTAGTGACATTACCAATTTTTAAAGTCCAAATTATCATTTGTTCTCCTCAGATGCGTACTATATATAAACAAGACCTTTTGTCATGGACAGACTTGTTCATTATTGAAACTAATGGGGTTCCCCCCTTGGGGGCCTAATACTCTCAGGCTAATAAAACAAAAAACAACTCCAGCTGAGAAGGCAGATGAAAGTATAAATATTTCTTCATCTCTCCTTACGGAAGATTGGGTTCACAATATTTATTTATTCAAATATTTTCCGAGTGCCAACTCTATGTCAGGCATTGTTCTAGGTGTAGGAATACAGCAGGAAACATTACCAAGTCTCTGTCCTCCTTAAATTCCACAATAAGCATACTACCTGCCCCAGGTCTTCCCAACAGCAAGTAACTCTGAAAAGGGAGGGGGAACAAAAGGGTCTCCATAAGTGCCCAAGTTTCCCTGGACTTGGTCCCATGAAGTTCCAGAATCAGACTAATGCTGCAGCTAGAAAAGCCCTTCCTAAGAAGTTAGGTCAAAAAAGGGGTCAAATTTAATCAAATAAAAGTTGCCAATTATTTTGCAAAGTGCTTAAGTCTTTCTCCTCAATATTCAATACTTGGTAAAATTTCATCATCAGAAACTTAGAAGTACAATGCATTAAAAGACAGAGTTGCTCAAAGATAGAAGCCTAGCATTTTCAATTATGTTTTTATCAGCTCTGCAACACAACTTCAAATTTCTAAAACCTGCCACATTTTCCAAAGTGTCTACATGTTCAGAAGAAATGCCTTAAAATTAACTTAAAAACATCTAAGAGAACTTTCCTTAGTTCTTAAACATCAACAACTCTGAGATTAGCAGCCAGATATCCTGGAAAAGACACAACATGAAGTAGCCAATTCGTTTGCTTTAGGCTTCAATCCCACACAAAAAAGGGTTAAATGGTCAGAGGATGTTTTCTCTTCCAGTCCACTTCCGCATTTAAATTTCCTTGACTACTTTTATTTTTTTACAACACTACAATTACCTTAATCTGTCTTTTCAGCCCCTTCCTGCCTATGCACCCTATTTTAACTTATTTTACAACCTTCTCTCCCATCCTACTCCTTCCTTTATGCTCCTTAAATTCAAGTTCATCATTCCCAGGGACCAATTAATTATATTAAAAAATAAAAAACAAAAAAAGAATTCAGATTTAAGGGATGGGACCACAAAACTGTCTTCAAAAAAGTATACGTTATCTAGTTAACTATAAGAAGGTCTTCTGAGGGGCCAACCCAGTGGCACAGCAGTTAAGTGTACACATTCCACTTCGGCAGCCTGGGGTTGGCCGGTTCAAATCCTGGGTGCGGACATGGCACCACTTGGCACACCATGCTTGGTAGGCGTCCCACATATAAAGTAGAGGAAGATGGGCACGGATGTTAGCTCAAGGCCAGTCTTCCTCAGCAAAAAGAGGAGGATTGGCAGCAGTTAGCTCAGGGCTAATCTTCCTCAAAAAAAATAAAATAAAATAAAATAAAAAAGAACGTCTTCTGAGCTGGCATTTCTAGAAACAACTAGTAGCCAGAACAGGCTGCTCACTGTTACATTATTATGGCGGGAACTAAATAACATTTTAAAAGTCAATTCCACGTTCTAAAAGTCAATTCCACGTTCTAACGGTAAGACAACCTCAGAGCAACTCCAAGTCTTTTATGCCACATCCTGATGGGGTCCTAGGTAATTTACTTCTCTGCTCTGTTCTCAGTTTTCTAATCTGTAAAGTAACCTCTACTGACCCCTTACACTTCCAGTCACAAGAATTTTATAACCTTTAAAAACTTTTTTAGTTCAAATGGATTAAGGTAAAAAGAAAAATTTTAAATGCGGGAGTGCAGTGGTTCTCAAACTTTACTGTATATGAGACCTGGGACTTAGATCATCCCCAGATACGTGTATTGTAACACAAACTCTCCAGGTGACTATAATCTATGTTGTCCAGAATCATATCTTGAAATTACTCACCTTGTTGTTTCTTGGCCCTTTGAACAATAATTAATACCAAATACCAGCCACCTGCAATAATGGACATGCTACTGATTTTATTTTCAGTTTCTATTTCAACTGGGTCTCTCTGTTCCTTTAAAAGGCAGGCACAAGGTGCTGAGTCAGCCCCTGGGGATTTTTTTTTTTTTTTTTTTAATTTACAGCTGAGAATATTGAGTCTCTACAATTGAGGAGGAAAGAGGCTGTTTTCACTTGCTACTCCCCCAGCTCCTATGTGAAAGGAAGAAGGAAAAGCTACATAAGGAGTGACACAGTTACCCAACTTATAAAGAGTAGCGTAGTCAGGCTCTTTAGAATAGAAATTTTCTTTGCTGTTTGGACATCAGCTGGCACAGCCATGCTTAGAGAGAAACAGGCAACTTGAGTCCTGCCAGTGGGACTCAGTCGGGAAAATGAATGACTAGAAAAGAGATGATTAGATTTAATAAAGCTGCAAGCTCACACAGTACACTTTTGACAGTGGGCTTATACAGATTCCTTTGGGGTCTAGACGCTACCAAGTAACATGAAAAGAGTTTCTGTGATACACACAAGCGCCACTCAGTCAGGTAAGCAACTGGCACTCCTCACCAATCCAGGGGTCAGAGAAATTTCTCTGTGAAGGAACAGGTAGTAAATAGTTTAGGCTTTGTGGCCCATTCAATCTGTGTTACAGGTACTCAACTCTGCCAGTGTAGCATAAAAGCAGCCATAAATTATACATAAATGAATGAGCATGGCTGCATTCCAATGAAATTTTATTTACGGACACTGGAATTTTAATTTCATATAATTTTCCTGTGTCATGAAATGACACTCTCTTGTTTAAAATTGAGGCATAATTGACATATAACATTATATTAGTTTCAGGTGTATTTAATAATATTCTCTTTTTGATTTTTTCCCCAACCAGTAAAAAACATAAAAACCATTCTTAGTTCATGGGCCATACAAAAGAAGGCATAGTTTGCAGAACCCTGCACTAATTAATAGCGACCAGAAACTACCCCAATGCCCCCTGCAGAGAGAGATGCCCTTCTTAAACTCAGCGTGTAAGTGAAGAACACCCTTCCTGCTGTACCTATGATTCCCTTCCTCTCTAACTCCTCAGCTTTCTCCTAAACGACACCCATGCTAAGCCTGGCTCTCACCTCTCTCCTTCCTTCAAACAGCCCATGAATAGCATTAAGCAACTTGATTTAAAAATGGTTAAAATTCACTCCGGCTCTGCAAAACTAGACAAAGTCAGTCACATGAATGAGAACTGTGAAGGGGAGGCCAATGCTGAGCCCACTGCTAATTCTGCTTCTTAAGCAGCAAGCTGGTTAAATTTGTTATTTATCCCCCTTGAAGTAGGAACAACATCGTACTTGTTCACATAGTGCTAACCACCTTCAATGAAATTCCTCAATAAATAAGCAGACTTCAGAGATCCTTTTAAAACAAGGGTGGGGCCGGCGGGGGGGGGGGGGGGGGTGGTTCCAGTTAATCCCTGGTTAACAAAAAGATCTTTTTTCTTGAGTACTCAGATAAACACAAGTTTTACTGATTTCTGGAATAACTGGCTCCAAGCACAAGCTGAACTGCTAAGAAATAAATTATCCAGGCATCTTTGCTGCACAGGCAGGCAAGCTTTCCTTAACAGCAAAAGGATTACACATTAGTGTGAAGTGCAACAGAGCCTATTAGTCAATGATATTAGTCTGGTAAAGATCCACTGTAAATGAGAAATCAGAGTCCTTAGTCTGATACTACATGAGTAGCTCTAGTAGCTCGAGGCAATCGAGTCATCAAGGCTCCCCTTTACCTTATTTTACATTTAAGAACTTTACCTTGTCACATTTAAGAATCAGGCTGTGGAATCAGATAGGCCTGGATTAGCCTCCCAGCTCTGTGGCTTACTCACAAACTGCAAGCCTTGAGCCTCAGTTTCTTCAAAAGTGGAGATAGTAAATATTCAAATATAAGTTATTTACTTCATCCCTATTCCATTTCCTCTTCCCAATGCAAAAATAACATCATAATTTGAGGCTAAAGCTGGAGGACACTGGACCTGATCTGTCCCTGGTCTTGAAGCAATTTACTCAAGTTGTTCCCTGAGACCTCACTCTAGGTCAGTGTTCCTCATAGTGGCCAAGGCTACAAAATCCCATTTTGTTCCATCAGACTAACACTGTCTAGTTAACTGTGGGCTAGATTACTCATAAGTAAGATGCAGTCTACATTCACTATGAGCATGCAAATGAGTGGAAGACCCTAGATGGGGTGTAGAAGCTGGCTTAGTTAAGCTCTTGGGCACTGTTTGCTTGCCTACAATCTCAGATTCTCTACCACTTATAGTCACACATTCACTTATTACTGACTATAATTTAACAAATATAAATTAACTTGCTATTAGCAACATGCTAAAAACTTGCAATTTCAAATGAAGTTGTAGGCTGATACCAACCATTTTTTAAAGGATGATGTTCAATAAAGGTGTAAATAAAGATAAGTTAACCTGCTTTGTAGATTACAAAATAGACATGACCTACCCTCATAGGGTTGCTGAGAGAAAATGAAAATTTATTCAAAGGACCTTAAATGTTCATCTTTGTGTGGCACTGAAGGGGTCAAGCAAAATGGAGACCTGTCCGAACTTCCAACAGCGTTGGTAAATACAACTTTACCTACCAGTCATAAGATTTCTTAGCAGGTCACTCAGAATAAGGCAATGTAGACATACAGAAGGAAGACTGTTATTCAAACTCATAACACACCAAATTCAAACCTGTTTTGGATTTTTAAGTTCCAAGAGCTCCAACCACCCATAATCCAAGCAAAATCTAAACCTGAATCTCTTTACTCTTATCTAAATTTTATCCAGAGCTGTGCTGTCCAATATAGCAGCCACTAAGTACATGGTAGCTATTTTAAATTCAAGTAAAATAGGGGCCAGCCCAGTGGCACAGTGGTTAAGTTCACACGTTCTGCTTCAGCAGCCCAGGGTTCACCAGTCCGGATCCCGAAGTATGGAAAACAAATCCATTTTACTAACTCATCTTTGTTCTCTAAATACAAGGCAAAGTTGGAACATTTTACTCCTGCCTTTGAAAGTAATTAACCAGTACAAGACCCTTAAGGTGGGTATTTGCATTTCATATACTCCTCTGCAGTGAGTCACATTTTCACAAGGACATTCCTGCACTGAAAATGCTTCTCCTTTCCCGGGAGGCAGAACTTAAAAGAGAAAAAAGGACTTGTCTAACCTGAAAATGTACCTTCTCAGGCCAGCTCAATTAGGACAGGCCCATTCCTGCAGGCTTGTCCTCTTTTGCTACTATTAAGTGAGCCCTTAATGTCTGAGAAGTAGTGAAAGTGACTACAAACCTCCTGCCTGTGCTACTCAGGAATCCACAGCTCTGTCTAAGCTGCCTTTGTTTCCACTGGGCATGGGACTCAAAATGCCCTCAAGTCCACACCTCATGTGGCGATAAAGGTGTCGTCAAGTTGCTAATGCGTTGCTTCATGCATCCTATTACTAACTCAACCAAGGAGCCCTCTTTATCTAGAGTATCACTATTGACTGTCCTTGAAATGCACGGGCTCACTCTCTAGGCGACTAGCTATGGAATGAGTAAGCCTGAACACATTTATGTTCTTTAGAAACCTTTCTGTAATCATGTAACTGGCTCCTTTTTATGTTCCAGAGGACCTTCCTCCCATTATGAATTACTCCAATTTCCTAACTATAAGGAAGTACAAGTATCAAGGCCCAGCCATGGGACTTGTAAAAAACAAGGAACACTGCTTAAGAGGCTGAATTACTACAATACTAGTTCTAGACTTCATATGAATGTCAGGATTAAAGAATTTGACCAGAAGCTTATTTTGATCAGTCAACTTATCTTATTCTTGTCAATTATTTGACTTTAGGAATATAGTAGTACCAGGTATTATTAGGTGCTCTTTTGACTCTGAGGTAGCTATTATCTCTATTTTTACAGATGAGAAAACTAGGATCAGAGTCGTGATTTGCTTTTAAGGCCACTCTGTTAACAAGAGTTGAACTCAAGTTTAACTCCAAAGCCTGCACTTCACTAGAGAGCATGTGGACTTTGTTAACTGTTTTTCATTCCTCCTAAAAACGTGAGGCTCAAACCAAGATGTGAACTTCAAATCTTACTCTATTCCACTGGTTCTGAAACTTTAGTGCACATTAGATCACCTGGTTGACTCCTTAAAATCTAGATGGCTGAGCCCTCACTTCCAGAGTTTCAGCCAGTAAGTAGGTCTGGATGAGGCCCAAGAATTTGCATTTCCAACAGGTTCTGACAATGCTGATGCTGCTCATCAGGAAACCACACTTTAAGAACCACTGCTCTATTCAAATCCTTCCATGTCAATCAAGGCCATCAGAAGCTAAAGACCCCTAATTTAATCTAAAGGTAGTGACCTCCATAGATTAGATTCTCAGCATTCCACTAAACTACGCTGATACCTCTACTTACCTTCTAAAGCCCTGCCTGAACTATGCTAGGAATAACAGTATGAAAACAACCTACTGCTCTTTGTGCCCTGCTCAGTCATACATCCTAAAAGATGACTTCAGGATCAAATAATGGCTTGTTAGACATGGAAGTAGGAGAAAGGATTAGGATTCTGATGAGACACATAATAAAACAGCTGCAAAGGCAGTTAACTATCTCTGTTATTTAGGTAAATGCTCATTGAAACGTAGACGATATTTATTTAAATTAAATAGTGGCATAAGCATCAAGCTTTATAAACATACATTGGAAAACACTGTTCTGGTCCTTTTTAAAAAATCCTGTAGGCTAAACCAATGCAGTACCTCAATCAAATGAACTAAAACACACACCTTAACCAAATAAGATAGTAAACTCCAGATAGATCAGTTTCTCCAAAGGTGATTTATGGGTCACCTGTATTAATTAGAATCATTTGGGATTGTTAAAAATATATTAAAAATGCAGATTTCTCAGTACGTTCCACTACAGAATCAACTTTGAGGCACAGGACTTGGAATATATATTTTTACCAAGCACTCCCAGGTGAGTCTTATGCATATTAGCTTGAGAACAATGAAAACTTAGCGTAAAGCTCTCAATGTCTCTCACTTGATCTTCAACCAGCTGGTAAGTAGGAGAGAGAGGGGTTCCCATTTCACAACTTAAACTTTTGTTGAAAGCATCTGTATTGACCAAAGAGGATGAGACAGCGCTCTTGCCCACTTCCTAATAAGTAAGCAAAACATGTAAAATTCTCCAGACTAGAATGACAAACTGGAAGAGGACAAGAAAGGCTCAGTGAAAGCCAGAGAAAAGTAGTTACTTCTGGCTTGGAGTTAAGTGGTGATTGCAGACAGACTTCCCAGGAAACAATCTTTGACTATGCCTTCAATATTGAAACAGGCTCTGAGATGTTTCTAATCTTCAAGTTTACAATACCTAGTGTCTTCCTAAAAATAAGTAGTAAAAATAATAAGTAAAATAAGTAGTAAAAATAAGTAGTAAAAAATAAGTACTAGGTATACTTACCTTAATTGTACCAAATTCTAAAGACTAAAGAGGCATTCCAGGGTAAAAAGGAATACTTGAACAGAACAAAACACGATTGTAGAGTGGTGGCAGAAGCATGCACACTGAACTTTATTACTGGGAAATAGGGTTTCTGCAGAAGGCCTTTTAAAAAAAATCAAGTTTTCAATAAAGGTACTTAGCAAAATTATCTTTAATTTTGTACAACAGCACCTACTGGCATACATACTTACATATGTGCCATCAGTTTGGATTCTGCTTGATGTTCTGCTAGTCTTACTTATGCAAACACTTTTACTATGTTTTCAGTCACTTATGGACACATTTCATCATACTGTACTATAATTTTAAACTATTCCCCTAAAAATTTGAGCTCAACACAAACACTATCTGACATCTAAATTCTAGAGGTTAGCTCCAGTCCTAAAGAAGTTCTATAGTATTTTCAGGATAATAAGGAGGAAAAATTTTAGCTTCTTGTTTGCCCAACTAGAATCCACTTCCCCACAGAAAACAAGGATACTTCTATTAATAGACATTCTGAGTGTAGGGTGGTGCTAACACCTACAAAGGACTATTAAGTTCTGCTGGTACCCATTTTTATATCACTGCATTCAAGGGAAGAAGAAGGTGATCTGATTTTTAAGGGGGAAAACGTAATAATTATGGTCAAACCATCACCAGCTGGACCTTCACTGAGCCCACCCTATCTGCCCTGGACTTTTGTACTGCTAAGGGAGCTAACTGGGGGTCTTCTCAGAGTTGCAGTGCCTGGCCTCGGAGAGCTTTCAGTTTGCAAGTCAAGTCTAAGAAGCCAGCAGTTACAGACTACCCAATTTGTGTTCCATTTCTCCCTTTTTGTTTTCTTCCTGGCAAAATGAAACCATGAAAAATTAAAAAACAGATCCTGAGGTATGATCAATTCCTTGAGAGATTCTTGATGCATTTCTGATGTTAAACAGCAAGAACTACTGACAGTGCATCCATTCCTGTGAAAACGTAGTGAGTGTAAGAATAAGGGACAGGTAAGCCCAACATTTAGTCTTGATCACTTTTCTAGTACTATTCAAATCACTGTGAGTAATATCACTATGTACTCTGAACCTTCCTCTGAGGAGTTTAACAGCTTTTGTGTATTACCCATATCAAGACACTTCATAGATTAGGAAGGAGTAACTAACTGTAATATATTTAAACTCTTTCATAAAATTAGGTTTCCAGGACTTTAAGTACTGAGTCTAATCTCTAAGATTTTAGTTCTTCAAATTTATGAAGATGGTGATTTCACACTTTACTTCAGGCAATTCAGTTCAAGGATTTAAACTATTTCAAGCAAATAGCTGAATTAGCTATTGTCACATGGATCTCACACAGAATGTGAACATTTCTAGTCACTCTGACAAATCTACCTGGTTCAGGGAAACCTGAAAACTACTTTTCTAAAATTCGTGCAATACAAGTGTCTAATAAAAAGATAATGGGAAATAAATACGCAGTACTCAAACTAAACTCTTCTTCTATTCCAGGTAAAGGTTTAATAAGCTTATAGATACTGCCCCCCAAATTTTTTCTAGAACAGTTACGAGTTTGGTTATCTTTGGAAATGGAGGGGCCTAGGTTTCCAATTTCTTTAAGAAAAAAAAACCTCCTAGGATTGCGAATAAATGGAGACATCACTCTCTTTCATGGATAGTGAAGGGTTAACTGCCAGAAAGTACCTTCCATCCCTATTCACCCTGGTATGACAGAAGCCTTTGTACTGAGGCCCAAGGAAAATTTGGAATCTCTAGAGGAAGCAAGTATACAGACCTATGTCATACTAACTACAAAGTGTTCGTTCTGAGAACCATATGGCTTTGTCTTGTTCATGTGTGTCTAGTCGTTACTGGTATTTACTTTCTGAATGTTTGAATGAATGAATATGGCAACTTAAATTTTACATTTGCAATTAAACATGAAATTTTTAGCTTCCTAAGTAGATCTCTAAATATTACACCATCCCAAGTGCAAAGGCGTAAAAGCTATTCCCTGCCAAAGATTCTTAAACTGTAACTTAACTTACAAGAAACAAAGTGGTTTATACACAGCCAAAGTCAAGACGAGTCAGTAGTACCCTCCTGAGCCAGCCTGTCTCAGATGCACAGCAACAGCATTGTACTCAAGCCTCCCCAGTGACCCTCCCTCTGGGGTAAAATCTCACAATACCCAAATTCAAAGAAATTAAAGATGCTCTCTTCGTACAAAAGACTAATGAAGCAATCTCTGAAAAAGGTATTCAGGCTTTGTTTGGTTGGTTCTTTTAAATTGTAAGGAACTAAAAATTTTGCTCTAAGCTTTACCTTTCCTAAAGTGATCTTCAAATACTCTTTAATCTTCAATCCTGGGAGGTAAGTATTAGAGCTAGTTTACAGGTGAATAACGAAGGCTGGGAGATTAACTTGTTCAAAGACCTTGCTATTGAGCAGAAGCTCAAGAACTCAAATTCAAATCCCTTTGACTCATGGAGATTCTGTCCTTTCCACTATATCATGGTTGCCTGGTGTGGGGAGAGGGGAAAGGACAATCCCCCACCCTCACCTCGCCCCAAGACTACTCACATTCTGGGTCAGAGAAACATGACATAAGAGAGAGAGACCCAAGTTTTGAAGACTTTTATTCAATCCTACTTTGGACACTCTCACATACTGAGGGCAATATAGCCAGGCAGTATTTAATAAATATTCACGTTCCCACAGGTTTTTTCCATATACTTTAAGAACTATATGTTCCTGATTTATTTATCCTTTTAAAGACTCTTTAAAATTGCACCCTATTCTGTAATTTCTATCCTACCAAATTATATTCTCTGGCCTACTTTTAACTGAGTATTAGTTTTGAAGCCTGCTCCTATTGTGAAACTTCCTTGATCATCTTTCTGATCAAAAGGTATAAGAGCTCTAAGTCTATTTGACTCAATCAAATGGACATTAGTGAACACATCCCTAGATGACTTTGGTTTATTTTCAAGGAGCACTTCCAAAATAACAAATTGAAGGTAATTCAATAATCAGCATTACCTAGACTTACGAGCCATTACTGAAATTTCTGCTGATTAGATAAGTCTTTTCATAGAATCTCTCAAATGCCTATACTCACACACAACTGTTAACATGGAGTTAGCTACTTAGATTCCCATGCCTAAGCTTTATTATTTAAGGCATTCTTGTTCCCAAGAATTACTATTTCACAAGAAGTCGAGTTGGTCACTTTAAGGAACCATTTGAATAAATGAAAAATTAAGGTAACTTTCAAGTGCTTTGAGTCTTCTCAGTTTAAAAATGTTTTGAGGGAGAAGTAAAATAGTCACCTTTGAAAAAACATGATAACACAAGACACACTGAGTTCTGAGGTTTAAAAAAAAAAATCATAAATAATGAACTTGGCATTTCATTTATTAAATGCATATAAAAGGTAAAGCTCTAGGTATCGTTTTCTTTTTTAAACTGAGCTATAAGTGAAATATAAGCCCTGGGTATCTTTAATAGAAAATCCATAGTTATATCAAAGTCCTGAGAAATTAGCCACATCCCTACACTTCCTTCATTTCTAAGCCCATCTTCTCTACTGCTGGAAGACATTCTTTCAACAATGACCATCTTGCCTTAGACTTATTCTTAGAAAAGGAGGAACCAGACAGACACCTGGCTTTTACTTAGCTGAAACCTAGATATAGATACACCACCTTTTATTTTACAGTGATTGCTTAACAGTCAAAGGAGATCAGCAAGCCATGCAGTTTAGTTAGGTAAAGACTCAACCAACTCCAGTTATATGCTACTTTTCACTGTGTAAATGTCATGAAGATTTAAAATGTTAACAGGGAATACCAGTGAAGGAAGCAAAGAGTCACTAACATCACTACTTGAAACCTAACATTCAAAATAAAGATCCTTTTCAGAATAGCAGCTGTCTGACCAAAGTTTAAATTTTAAAATGTGGGCAGAGAGGTACCTTCACATACTCATTTAATTCTCAATAGCTTGTGAAGCACAGAAATATCCTTGTTATGGACGAGAAAACAAGGTATAGTGGCCAGGGCAAGTTTCACAACTAAGAACAGGGACTTACCCAGATTTTTCTTATTTCTCTTCCTAATCTCTCTTTCGCCACAGCTGCTCAAGAGCATAATCTCTCTCCATAGCCTCCCTCTTCATCACTTATAACTTTCAATATCAATCTGGTTCCAGCCTTGACACCAAAGCATCTCCTGAAGACCTAACATTCCAGGTGGAAGGGGTCTAAGCTATGTCTATCAGCAGATAATTAAGGGCAGGCTGTGACACCTGTACTAGATAGAAGCCTTCCAATTACAGCCTGAGTGAGGTTTCTGGAATCTGGACCAAGGCAGTATTCTACCAAAGAAGGGAGGTGAGAACGTGTAAAAAGAAAAATTTTCCTTTCTTGGTCTCGGGTTCTCCCACAAACCTATGCAATCTGTACTATTCCCATTAAATTCAGATCGACAAAAATACGGTGTCTACTAAGTTCTCAAAATTAGTTCCCTTACTCCCACTTACCCTTCTGCTGCTGAGCAAGAGCTCAGACAGCTGACTACAAAGAAATAAAGCGGCTACCTTATAGGAGTTTGGTAGAGTTAAGGGGTCTCTTAGCAAATGAGATCCCCTAATTCACTGATCCTGAAACCTGCTAGGTAAGTCTTCTGCCCAACCAGTATTTTGCCTATCAATCTTTATAAATCTGGGCATTCATATATGGTAGCAAGATTAAAATTCGGACTAAGTGGCAAAAGGGTGCATTTCTAGTGTATTCAAGTGTAGGACTAGCCTTCCACTTAAAACTTTTTTTTTTTTTTTTTAATTCCAAACAGCTTCTCCTGCAAGAAAGGTCCCAGGCAAGCTATCTTTGCTAGGTTACACTAAGAAAACTACAAAAAAATATTGGGACTAAGGTTTGGCTGATTCATTTTTGTTCTAAAAATATAGGAAGATATCAGAATACCCAGGGATCTATTAAACTTGCCCTCAACAACAACAACAAAGACAAGAGAATTAAAGTCCCCAATAATGCTGATTGCTTTTAACACTTTTTGGAGCTGATCGAGGTGTATCTGAGGAATGCTAATGAACTGAGTTCTTGGGTTCCTTAAATCCACAGAAGCAAAGTTAACTTCAAAGGCTCAGAGAAGAATTGACAACCCGGGAGAGATGCACCTCTACCCTAAATCTACAGGGGAGGGCAGAAGGGAGATGCAAATAAAAATATTTACATACATTTCAGGAAAATTCTCAATAACAGTTCATAAAGGTAAAGATAGCAGGGAGATAATTGAGTGGATCTAAAAGCTTAAGACAGGATATTAAAAATGAATACCTACTAAAAACTTAAGTTGCCTATCTCCCTTGGAGTTTCTTTCTTTACTAAATTTAGAGACATAAATGAGAGATAAAGATACTTAATACAAACTTTGATAATGGGTGGTCTAGCTTGATAATACTATAATCTATATACTCTAGAGATAATCAACAAAGATACTTCTCTCCCAGTATGAAAAATATTTGACTCTTTATTGAACATACAGAATAAAAATCATGTTAAACAATATCTACTTGGTGTTAAATCATTTCAGCAAACTGTTATTTCCTATAACACTACAAAAATACTATGAATAGCCAACAAATATTCCATGATACGCTTTTTCCCACCTAACAACACTAAGGCTACTGTGCCCCCCTCCCTCCATCTTTATTCCCCTCCACGGTACCCAAGCCCTGGGCTATCAACACAGAGCACACTGAGCACACCTAGATAGGCAGGTTGTGGGGGAAGAGCGGGGGTTGGCAAAATGCTAATTATTCCATGCCGATGGCCTCTATTTTAGATTTCCTACTTCAGCTACTGGCCTGGAGCCATGTGGATGGAAAGTTGCTTCTGAAACTTCAGATTTTCAAGGCATGGAAATAGAAGGAGACTTCTTCCAACTATTACTACTCAAAATTTAAACACAATCTGAAAGCTTCCTTTAAACACAATACCTTATTCACTTCTTATGGGCCAGTTAGGAACCTCCCTCATCCCAAACCTTTTACCTTAAGAAGCCAAATTCTCAATTGTTTGCCCAAATGCCCTTATTATGCAAAGTTTCATTTGCAAAGTTTCAAAATAATTAAGGGGCAGTCAGATAATCTAAACCACAGGACACAGAAAAGTCACTCAACTGACTCTCTTCCACTTCCTAATACAACAAATTGACTATATTTTACTGTTCTTTCAAGTTTTTTTTAACCTCAGGGTGCTACATCATATACTCATTTCAAGCACTTCTAAAGCCTCACTCAAAAGTAAATAATTATATTTGAATCCATTTTTCCAAGGGAATCTAGAACTTTACTGGAGTTCAACATACTTTCATGAGAAGGAAGCATTCCCTCACAAAACACACTTCCGGGGAAACAACTTTGTGTTTGAAGAAAATCATTTTAACTTTGCACTGGAAGTATGGCAAAAGTTGTTAAAGATCTGTAATGTACATATGCATTCACACCCAACTAACACGAAATACACACAACTTCAGTATAATCTGAAGGCTCATAAAATGAAATACCTACAAAAAGTACAACAGAATCATTTCCTATACCATTAGCAGCAGAGGATAACTGTTACTATAACACACAACACAAAGTTTTCTCTAACACATTTACAGACTCAAAGGCAGACACTTTTTGCACACACACACCCCCTCCCCCATGCCAAAAACAAACCAAAAAAAACCCTAACAGCCTTACTTTGGAATATAAGCTTTAAGACATGTTAAGAATCCCTGGTACTTGTATAATGTATAAATGGATACTAATTCACTAAGACCCAGAACAAATTAAGGAATCGCTCTTTCAAATTCTCACCATTCCCCATTTTTGCGCTGATGTTAAAGAAGTCGTCAGACTCAATTCTTTTTTTGCTACTACTGGTTAAAAGGAGATTTGGGGACTGACCTTGGGTTCCTATTTTCCATTTTACTTTATCCACTTACCAAAGAAAAGTATGAATTAGCGACAGTTAGCAATATTATCTAGTTTTCACCTTTCACACCATGAGGTATTTCTGATTCCTTTAATAACTCTTGAATTTTCTTGTTTTACGAGGAACATCAGAATCTAAAATTTGTGAGTTCTGATATGCTGGTAATTGAAAAAGCACATGTTGATAAGCAACTCTGCTTAATGTCTAAGTGTGGTATAAAGATTCTACAGCAGCTCACTAATTCTGAAAAGGTGCCCCAAGGAGTCTAGCTGCAGTGGAAGGAAAGACAACACTGGAGTTCAATGCTTAAGTGTTTCTGGATTGAGTAGGACGATGTGCCAAATTTTATTTGAAGGTGCCATCAGTTTGCAGTTAAAAAATGTGATGGAATTTTCAGATAGCCACATTTTCAGCCTTCCCACCCACCCCCAACCTGTGCCCAACAGCATAGAAGTACAACTATCTGTTAGCATCAGAAACAATTTCTACTTAATTCCCCCATCCAATTTGAATCCATTAACCTAACCAGAATCATCACAAGATGATGTCAAACCATGATCCCAAATGTTATCATTTCTTAGAATAATCACTAATGGAATTAAGCATTATACTTTGCTCATGCCAGGGAGGAAAGAACCCCACAACTCCAAAGTAGACAGGCAAAAACTTCAAGTTCTTGAAACAGCAAAAGGATCACTAACCCCCAACCTGATGTTACCATTATCCACTCTCCAGACAGTTCAGCAGTCTGCATAGTACTGTAATAACATCTCAGCCCCATTACAGTTAGTGGTACCAACACTGAGAAAAGAAGTCTTTTCACTTAGGTAAAAGAGATTATGAATTATGCTCCTGAAACTTGCAGCTCACTGTCAATATTTTAATATAAATACATTTCACAAATAACAGATTTTCCCAGCAATTGAGTGTGACCAGAAAGTTCTAAATTCCATATGAATAGCAACAGTTTTAACTACTGTAAAGAATGAGCTCCAAAGGGAAAAAAATCTTTTAGATCTTAGGGGATGAGGGCAGGCAACATGAGGGATGTATGTTTTAATATATGAAACTGCACATTTAACCTGTAAGATGGGTTAGGTCCACTTAAAATCATGCTTAAGCAAACTCTTCTTAATACAAAGATCAATAACAACATACTTGAACATAATTAAACATTGATTTTTAGTTATTAAAAACTGTCTCTCATAGTTCCATAAGTCAATCTCTAGTTACCAGTGTATTACTTAATGGAGCAAGCACACAGTCACTAACACTACATCTTTCTTCTAAACAATATTTACAAAGATAATTACTCCAGTGTCAGACCCTTAGGGTGGTGGGGAGGCAACGTGCTTTTTCTCTTGAAGGGGTAGATTTAGAAAAAAAGCAAGTAAGTGACAAACTACCAAGTCCTTCCCTCCCGCCTTTCAGCTCTGTAAGAAAGTAGAGAAGTGCAGCTTTTAATTTCTTCATATGAGAGTCATATATATAGCATAGTGGCTAAGCTTGTAAGCTTTGGAGTGCCCAATTCACTACCCTTGGGCAAGCTAGTAAATATACCTAAGACTCAGTTTCTTCATCTATCAAAAGGAGATGACAGAACCTAACTCATGAGGGTCTTTCCAAGGATTAAATTAGATGATCCACAGAAACAGGTGAGATTTGCTTCCGGCAGACAGTAAGCATTGAATAAATATTAGCAATTACTGCTATTACAAGCAAACAAACACATCCTGAAAGTCCATATAGCCAGTTTACTTAGTCTCTATAAAAATGGCAGTAAAGATCAATAACCCACCCAGCCCACAATCATTCAAGTATTTAATAGTTCCTTTGTATAATTTAGGTGAGACCCATGGGAGTCAACTTTCCAAGAGAGAAGACTAAACTCTGTTTCAATACTGAATACATTACCTACTCAGGCCAGTCTGAAAGTCAAAATAACACTTTTTCTGTATTAAGATCTTACGTTCCTCCAAGAGAGGTCAAAAGGATTTCTTGCCTCCTCATCTGCCACATCCTTTCTTTGCTCCCACATCCCAAAGAAACATATCTATACTCTTTGCAGCTTTCTGAACTGTAGGGCCTCATCTCCCACCTCTTTTAAAATCCTGATAGGTTGGCTAAACATAGTTAACAAATACTCCAACTCCTGACACTCAGCACCTGGTCTTGCACAACACCTAGCTCAGAAGTCACCTTCTGAGAAATTTCCCCACCCCCAGACAAAATTAAGTCCCCTAGTTTCCCAAAGCATTCTGGGTATACATATGCCCCAGCACCTACCTTATAATTAACTAATTATGTCTCCCCCAATAGACTAGATTGAGGATAGGAGCACTGTTCTGGCCAAAGGTTCAGCTCTAGCGCTAAGCACAGTGCTTATAACATATCAGGCGCTCAAGACGTGCTACACTTTAATTTAACCAGATTCTCTCCTCACAGAGTACCATCTCCTGCTGGATGCCCCACTTCAAAAGCTGAACATAAGGCTGCTCTCAGTAGAGCAGGCTAACACGATGGACTGCTGATTACAACATCAGAAAACCTACTCATCAGCTTCTCCCATTGGAGAGTTTCCCGGAACCCAAACTCAATTGAGCAGGATTATGTACCGTCAGACTCAGTGGGAATTCCCAGCACACTACAGAGGGTAGCTTCTCCATCAACGGGATAGTTGAAAAGCCCACAGGGTGAGCTTTTTATTTGGGGGAATCTTCACTGGGTAACTGAAGTGGAAACACTCAAAAGAATAAACGCCTTGATTTGGCTGAAAAGGGTTCAAAGACATAAAGATCCAGGAAAAGCAAGCTAGCTCTCGATTCCTGAAAAACAGCAGCTTCTGAAAAAGAAGGAACAGGAAGCAGGGGTGGGGGCTGGCCACTCTCTGTTTCATTAAATAAAATCTTTTTTCCTTCCCCACAGCCCCAAAGAAAAGGCCAACACACCAGGTCCAGATGAGATGCTCAACAATCCTTCCTCCTGACAAGTACACTAAACTGCGTCTCTAAAAAACACTGCCTTAGGAACCTCAGCCACACGAAAAGTTCTAGTCAGTAATACTTTAATTTTTTTTAAAAACTCAGTATGCCGGAGTCCAACATTTACATTGGATGACCCATACAGAACTTGCAAACTTTCTGAAGGGAGGTACAACTACCCTCGCAAAGAACACAACTTGGGCAAAACAACCTCAAAATACGAACTCCACAAAGGGTGGCTTTCGTTTTAGAGCCCTAATTCCTATCATACACATCTTACCCGGAAAAAAAAAGAGAGAAAGAAAGAAAAAGGAAAAAATCAACAGTTGCCGAAGGGTATCTTTCATTCTGAAAACAGAAAAGGAAACAAACAAGAAGCAGAAAGGGAATAACCCCCCAAAATAAAGTTCTCTTTGGGAAAAACAGTAACAACTGAGCCTCCCACCCTTCCCTCCCGGGTGAGGTCTGTGATTTACACGGTTCTGCTCCGCAGAAAGCTCCTTCTGGGCAGCCCGAGGAAGGAGCCGAGGGAGGGAGAGAAAGAGACACAGCCACAGAAAGGAGAGGAGAGAGAAAAAGAAAATGGCGCAGAGACTAAGTCCCGACTGTCGACAAGGCGACTTTCCCGGGAGGAATCCGGGCCCGGAAAGGCCGCCCGAGGCCCGGCGGCGGGCGACGCGGGGTCTCCGTTGCCCCCTCTTGGGAGGGCCGCGATCTGGGGGAGCTGGGGTCCCCGGAAAGGGGGTCCAGAGGCGGCCCGATGGGAACAATGGGGCCGGTGAGCGAGGAGCTGGGACTTAGTCTCTGGGACGCCATGTCTGTCCTCTGCCCGGCTCGGGCCGGGCGCGGGGTGGGCGGCCGGCGGCTGGGGGGCCCGGGGTCGGGGCGGGGGGCACACTCACCATTCAATCGGAAATCCCCTTCGATCTGGAGAGAGAAAAGGAGGGAATGTGAAACAACAGGCACAGGAGCCCCGCCGGCGGCGAGCGCGCGCGGCCGGGGGCCTAGCCCACCCTGCGCCCCCAGAGATGAGGTGGCCCCGGGGGCGGCCGGAGGGAGCAGTCAGCCCCCCAGAGTGTAACTTGGCGGCTCTCGCCTGGGGCCCAGGGAGCGGATCTGCTCCGGCCGGCCGCCTGTGGCCGGGGGCTCCGGCCTGTCAAAGCGGCCGGGCCGGGGCCTGCGCCGGGGGTCGGGAGGACTGGGGCGGGGCCGGGGTCGGGAGGGCCGGGCCGTACCTGGGAATCGTTGTGGAGATGGTCTCCGCTCATGTCTGCCGGAGCGGCGAGCGCGGCGGGCGGCGAGGGGTGCCGAGGAGATGCGGACGGTCGGCACCGGCCTGTGCAGGCGGATGAGGGCTCCCGGAGGCTCCCGGAGGCGCGCGTAGGCGGCAACGGCGGCGAGGCCGAGACTCCCGGAACGGCTGAGGAGGCGACGGCGGCAGCGACGCGGACTGACTGCCGGGCAGGCGGCGAGAGCAGACCCCAGCAGTTGTGTAACAGCCTAAGTTCGCATTTCGGCTCACTGCGCCTGCGCGGCCGCTTTTAAATGGGACGTCGGCGACGTCAGAGACTCGCGGAAAGAGGCCGAGGGTTGCGAAGCCCGCCCCCTCGCGCTTCCAAAGGCGTTCCCGGCTTTGCATCGGAAGCCCCGCCCCTAGCCCTCGCTCGCCTCTGTGATTTGCATAAGGAGCGGACTCCTCCCACGGCCGCCCACCCGGAGCAAGCTTCCCTTCCTCTCCCGGAGTATTTTCTCGGAACTCCGGGCGCCCTCTGATAGGCAGTGCGCAGGCGCAGCCGAGACTCCGCCTCCGGGCGGGGGCCGGCAGCGCGGCCACGTGGTGGGCCTTTAAAGGCCGCGGCGGGACCGCTCCGGGCCCGGGCCGAGCTGAGCTGGTAGCCCGCTTGTTAGATCCTCGGAGCTGCAAATAACTTGGCGGCCGCCGCCCCAGAGCTTTCATCAGCTCGCCTTCTCTCGCTAACCGGACCCCGAGGCCGCTTTGCAAGAGGAGCCCCAGGCTTTGTCCAGGCTTTCCAACTTCTGGATTATTTCACAACCACTTCCTAAAATTTATTTTAGTTTTTCAACCATCCAAAGGTCAGGTTTAGCTCCAGTTTCAGCTGAGTACATGTAGCCCTGTATCACAAGAGGCCTAATTTCATTCGTCCATTCTCCATACATTTATTAAGCCTTGACTGTGAGCCAGGAATTGTGCTGAGAAACGGGCTGGTGCAAGGGGCCAAAGGGAACCAGACCTGGGGGTAAAGACTACCTGACTCTGTCCACCGCTGTATCCCTAGCATGCTATGGGGCAGAGGGGAGATGAATTGGAGAAAGAACTGCCGTTCCCTACGGTACTCCGCTCTGAATACATACAATAGCTCTGTGAAGTCGCCTACTTTACTAAAGTTAAACTGTGTCACAGATAAGTAACCTACAGCCTCCTACCTGACATCTACACTTGGATATCTCACAAGCTTCTCCAGGGCTGAACTCATCATCTTCCTCCTCCACCCAGCTAGAAAAACTCCACCCTGGACATCTTCCTCTCCCTCATTTCTCATTAGTCCAGCTGATTGCATTATCTCTTGCTTGGATTACTACAATACACTCCTAACAGAGGTCCCTGTTTCCATTCTGGAAACTGCACACCAACAGAAGCCAAAGTGATCTTTTCGGCATGCAGATCTAACCATTATCCCCTTCCCATCATACTTTCCATCACTCTTAGTATAAAGTTCAAAATTCTTAGTGTAGCTGCCAAAGGCCTGCATAACCTTCTTAATTCAAGATTGACTTTTGTAAATTTTGCCATATCTATGATCACTTCCACTGTTAATATTAATATTTTTATTGATCCTTTTACCTTCATCCTAAGTAATAATATCTATGAATAATAATGTCTATGAAATCATTTACAAATAAATAGTAAAAGTGTTCATCTATGGGCAATTGAAATCATCTCTATCACATCTCGTGGTAAACACTTTGGGGTTAATTCTTGTGAATTCTTCAAAGCTCAACCTAAATATCACTTTCTCAAAGTGACGCCTCTCCAGTACTCTCTGACTCCCCCTTCCAACCCAGATCAACTGCTCCTCATCAAGTTTCTTTTTCCTTTGTAATGCCTATCACAATTGTTATTAAGTTACTAATGGGGATAATCAGTGATTTTATGTCTCTCTCACTTACTGAATGTAAAGTCTGTGAGGATGGGAACCTTGTCTATCTTGTTTAGCACTTGATCCCCAGCACACAGCAACAGATCCTACAGAAGAGGTGTGCAATCAACGCGTGCCTGAAAGCAGGGTCGTACAGTGGTTAGGAGCAAACATAGAAATCAAACCAATCTAGGTTTGAATTCTGCTCTGCTATATATTAGTTGTGTGACCTCAGGCAGGTTGCTTAACTTCTGTAGTCCCAGTTTCCTCATCTGAACAACTGTGATAATAATGGAATTTTAAAAGACTATCAAAAGAAGATAGTTGCTTGAGAACACAGCTAGTAAGTGCTGAGTTTCGGATTTAAATTCAGGTCTGCTTGACTTCAAAGCTATGCTCTTTCTCTCAAGCAAGCTACCAGATTCAGTTTTGCCTTGCTCTTGGTGTCTTTCCTCATAGTCTTCCCATCTCAGAATCAATCCCAGGCCAGCAAGTGAGGCATGTGGCTCCAACGTGCTTACTGCAGTTAGGCCAAGATAATTTGAGGACTGCCTTAAGGTATAACAGTGCCTCCTACCACTACTCCACCACCACCCCCTAAAGCCCAGGGAGCATCTGTATTTGCTTTCCAGCTCCCTCCAAGGAAGATGTGGGTAGGCATGAAAACAGAGCACAGACGTCAAAATGGCGTACCACGCATGGTCCTCATGCACAAACATGCAGGTCTCCAGGCGTCTTGTCACAGGCTGAACTTCTCTGCCAGCATGTATGGCAGGCAGTGCTCAGAGGTTGGCTGGTTACCTAAGTCCACATGGCCACTCTCTGACTCCTGACACTTCAAACCAGTGTCCCCATAATATGGGCCATCTACCACTAGTGCTTGAGAAGATTGTAGGTAATGCGTAGACAAACTTTTATTTTAATCGTTATGTATACATTTCCATGTGTATGAGAAAAAACATTTTAACCACCACATCACATCCATGACTTTAAGGATATAACTGTTTAGGATGAGGCTGAAAAAAAGTTGGCTGGCTGATTTAAATAAAAATATCAAGAAATAGCACAGAGGGAACATAAAAGACAAACTCCGGGAAGGTCGTAGGCAAATAAATGAGGCTTGGGAAGCATCGCTTTAAATCAAGACTGCTCACTCCTGGGCCATCTCATCCCCCATAAAAATACTAGCAGATGACAGCTGATGTTGTAGGCCTGTTTCCAAAGTATACTCTGGGAAAGGTGGATGATTTATAGATATTCCACTAACAGAAGGGCTCCATGCACAAATGCATACATTGTTGTGATTTAAAGTTAAACAGGTCTTTTCCCACAGGACTCCTCACAGTCATCAATATGCTAATACCTATGTGAATCTTAAAAAGAGGGACAGAGCACGGAGTGTCTCCAAAATCTATGTAGGCCCAGAAACCCTTTTTTCCATACTCCCTTTTGCGACTGAGCACTTTGGAATGTCTGCACCTCAGGCCACCTGATCTCGGTGGTTGCCCAATATGCAGCCCACTCGTTTGCTTCTGACTCTCCTGAAATTGTTCTTGTCACCTTGGCCCAACTGTTGGCTCCCAGAGCTGAACACCTATGGGATTGTCTGAACAACTTCTGCTTTTCAGGGACCTGTCCTTCTGCACAATGTACACAAATGTACAAATATACTGCCATCCCTCAGCTAC
This sequence comes from Equus caballus, assembly GCF_041296265.1. Taxonomy (NCBI): domain Eukaryota; kingdom Metazoa; phylum Chordata; class Mammalia; order Perissodactyla; family Equidae; genus Equus; species Equus caballus. Next base: position 31,857,625 of record NC_091705.1, on the reverse strand, counting down.
AGTCATTTGACCTAAGCTGACCCAAGCTGAGCCACTCAGACTGACTTCCTTGAGACTTTGGAATTGAGAAGGAGAGAGTGGTTTGGTCTCTCTTCTTGCAGTTAGATCTATAACATGTAAATTAGGGAGCTGCCCTAGTGGTATTTTCTGCCAAGAGGGCCAGAGAAAGCTGAAGGGAAGGTAGACAGAAGGAAGAGTAGAGAAGAAAACAAGAGAAGAGGAAGAGAAGGCTTGATGGAGTTCAAGGCCCTGGTTCCTACTATCTGCTGAGGCCTTATTTCACTCCTTTCCTATACCTTTAAATAAATTCCCCCTTTTGATTTTGCTCTGATGGGTCACTTAAGACGGAGAGCTCTGATAATACTCAGTCCTAATCTACACTTGATTCCTGGGTATTCTCAAGGCCTCTGTTATCCCTTTGGCCCCAGCTCTGGTCCCCTCACGTTATGGCACCTGGACACCCCTCCTGGCATTTTGACCTTGGGTGCTAGCACAGTCTCAACTTTGCCAGTTCTTGGACAGTAATGTCTTCTGGCAGTTCTCCCTGCCTGAGGACCCACTGCCCTTTCGAGATTTGGATGCCCTCAGAAAGGAACCTGCTTGACATCCTAGAAAGAAGACTCGGGCTGGCAATCCCAGCAACAACCAGAAATACCCTTTGCCTGCTAGTAATGAAACAGCTCAACAAAGGTTGAAATTTGTCAAATAAAAAGAACAGAAAGCTGTCAACCCTTGAGTCACGGAATGAGAGGACAGACGACAAGGATATAGGAGCCTGGCTGTGTGGCTCGGGCAAGGAGGAGAGTCCACTTTCACGTAACTCCTTTGTCTTCCTGCCAGAAGACCTCCTTTCTGTGATAAGGACATTTATTCATTCAACCAATATTCCCCGAGGAATAACAGAATGGGGATTATGAGGTAGGTAGATACTATGCTAAGCTCTGAGGATATAGATATTAATAAGACTTAATCCTCATTTTGGAGGAGTTCCTAGTTTGGTAACAAGACATAAATATTCCCCAACTGTTACCATAAGGCACAAGGAATATCACAGAAGAGGTGGCCAGCCACCAGTTGCTATGGGAATGCTGGGGTGGGGGAGAAACATCCAACTGACCAGTGGTGGTGGTGGGCAATATTATCCAACTGGAAAGGCTTCCAGTTGGATGCCATCCTTGAAAGATGAGGAGGAGCTAGCCTGTGGTAGATAAGGGACTTTATTGCAGGAAGAAGAGCAGACTATGCAAAGGCAGAGACTCATGGTGTGAATAGCTTTGGTCAAGATGGAGCACAGGGTAAATGTGAAGATACAGAGAATGAGGCTGGAAATGTGGAGAGGCCTCCCGCAGGGACAGTGGAGCTACTGCAGGGTGAGCTATAACAGGGTTTTGAGCAGGCGTTGGAATAACCATGGGTACCAGAGTGGGGACAGTTCAACAGAGCTGACACTGGAGACAGACAGATTAGTCAGGAGACCGAAGAAGACCATTACAAGTGTTTCAGATGCATCGTTAACCAAAGCGGGTCATGTGGAATGACTGTAAAGATGCAGACTGTGAAGGGAACAGCAGGATATTGGCCTGTGTCCAGGGTACAGCCCAAGGAGAAGTTGTGACAGCAGCTCTCTCTGAACCTCCCTCTCACAGGGTGTGCTGCCGGGATGTCCTGCTGCTGCTCATGTCCAGCTGCCTCCAACTCAAGAACCAGCGGACAGGGGGAGGCAAAGAGGCAGAAACCAGGGCTCCAGGAAATACTGGAAAATTCTGGGAGAAAAACCCCAAGCTGATTCAGGATGACTTTCCAAGAAAATGGAACAAAAATGGCAGCCTCACTAATAAGCAGCAGGTGACAGCTTAGCCAAGATCGGATTTTGAAAAGATCTTCCTCCCCATGCTTTCAACCAGCCCTCCGAGTCCTCAGTCCCATCCTCTCTGCCACCCCAGAGTCTGACACAATCCAGCATCTTCTCTCCCTCCTGCATGGCAACTTCTTCACTTGCTCCCTTCTCCAATTTCCCCCCTTGACTTTGTTAAAAATAACATCTCACATTAATTGATTACTTACCGTGTACTCTGGCTTGTGCTAAATGCTTCACCTACGCTATCTCATTTAATCCTCACCATAACCACATGAAACAGGTTACTGCTAGTTCCACCATTTTACAGACCAGGAAACTGAGGCTTAGGAAGATTGGGTAAATTAGCTTGCCCAAAGTCACACAGCTATTGAGTGGTGGGGCTAGGATTCCAACCCAAGCAGTCTAGCCATGGAGCCCAGTCTCTGAATCCCTGTGCTGCCTCGCAAGTTGTCCTTGGGTCACTGTTCCTCTCACCTTGTTTGAAATATTTGGAAAGGCTGGTCCACACCTGCTGCCTTTTTTGCTTTATTTCCTGTTCCCTTGAACTCTCCTCCACCTTCCTGCAGCACTCAGCGATGTGGAGGGGCACATTCTTTGGGCCCTGTCAGTTTGGCTCCGATGGCTGTGAATTCTCCCACCTCTACAAATGCCATTTTTCTGCCTCCTCTTCTCCCTGTACAATGTAAGCATTCCCAAATTTTCTGCCATCAACCTTCTCTTCTCTCTATACACCCTACTCTTGGAAGTTTTATGGATTCTATGTTGACTTCTGTAGATAGCCTCTCAAATGGATATCTCTAGCCTTGACGTCTTTTGGGAGCTAGAGAAATGTTTACCCCTCTACCTAGTATATGTGTCCACCACAGTTCTCTGCTTCTGAGTTCAACTTTTTCCCTGAACCTACCTCTTCCTTCTATGGTCCCTGCTTAGTGGATAGCTCCAGCCACTCCCAATCAGGCAGTCTCAAAGCCTTGGAGCCTCTTGAATTGATCCTGCCCTCCACATTAGTGACTACTACCTCTGAGAGTCTGCCAAGACCTACTTCTGTAATTGTCCCTTCCTCCTTCCCCGGAGTTCCCATTGCACACACACCCCAACTATGAGCGAGGTACCATGCCTGGTGCTAGGGATTCAGCCATAAGGCAGACAGACAAGGTCCCCTCAAGGAGCTCACACCTGGTAGTGGGACAGACAAGAGAACAAGTAATTGTCACTTCCTGTGATAAGTGCTCTGGGGATAAAGTACAGTATGTTTGCTATAGGAACCCTTTAGAGTGGCTGTCATGCCAGAATCGAGGAGTAAGGCAAGGCTTCCCAGTAGGAATGACATTTAAACAGAGTCCTGAATGTGGGAAGATAAATTAGCCAGGGGAAGGTTAGGGAGGATAAAGAAGCAAGTGAGGGACATGAGCACTAGAGGTTGAGGGAACAGATGGGCAAAGTCTTGGAAATCGGGTAGACTATGGTTCATTGGGAAACTACTGGTAATTCAGTGTGGCTGAGGGGTAAAATGTGAGGAGGGGTGGTGAGAGATGAGGTTGGAGGGGTAAGCAAGGCCCAACTCATGCAGGGTCTTTTGAGTTGGTTAAGGAGTTTAGAATTTATCCTGAGAGCAATGGGGAGCCATTGATGAGTTTTAAGCAATGGAGGAATGTAATCAATATACATTTTAATAAACATTACTTACCTAGAAAATGCATTTGAAGTAGCCAAGATGGGAGGCTTGTTAGAGCACAGTTAAGAAGGCTGATATTGGGCTGGCCTGGTGGCATAGTGGTTAAATTTACACTCTCTGCTTCAGCGGCCTGGGGTTTGCTGGCTCAAATCCCAGGTGTGGACCTACACACTGCTCATCAAGCCACACTGTGGTGGCATCCCATACACAAAGTAGAGGAAGATTAGCACAGATGTTAGCTCAGGGCCAGTCTTCCTCAAGCAGGGGCTGGCCCCATGGCTAAGTGATTAAGTTCCTGTGCTCCGCTTTGGTGGCCCAGGGTTTCACCAATTTGGATCCTGGGCACAGACCTAGCACTGCTCATCAAGCCATGCTGAGGTGGCATCTCACATAGCACAACTAGAAGGACCTACAGCAGAATCTACAACTGTGTACTGGGGGGCTTTGGGGAGAAGAAGAAGAAAAAATAAATAAAAAAAAAGAAGATTGGTAACAGATTTTAGCTCAGGTGCTGATCTTTACAAAAAAAACTCTCAAAAAAACAATTCTTCCTCAAGCAGAAAGAGGAAGATTAGTAACAGATGTTGGCTCAGGGCCAATCCTCCTCACCAAAGAAAAAAAAAGAAGACGGCCTATATCATCTAGGCAAAAATGATGGTGATGATAGCCCTGATCACAAAAAATCTGTGAGGATAGAGAGAAGTGTATGCATTTGAGGAATATTCATGACAGAAGGCTGATGTATCAGTGATTTATTACATGTGTCAGTGAAAGGGAGAGGGGAAGAACCAAGGATATGGACAGAGGCGCCATCACAAAGTCAGGGAACACTTGGGATGACCTGGTTTGGGGGTAAGATGATGACTTCAGCTTGTACATTTGAATTTCAAGTTGTCTGTGGGTTAGCCACGTCAAGATGTTAGTAGGCAGTTGGATACATGGGTTTGGATCCCTGGAGAGGGACAGGAAGTTGTCAGCATCAAGGTGGTATCTGAAGTAATTAGACTAGATGAGGTCATTTGGGAGGGCCTAGAAGGAAAGCTTTATTTTAGGGATGGGCCGGAGTTAGGAAGTGAATAGAAGGTGAGGAAGTGGAGGATAGCAAGTTTAGACAAGTTGTTCAAGAGGTTTAGCTATAAACAGGAGGAGGAACATAATACACTAACTGGAAAAACCAGGGATTAAGAGAGGTGTTTTGTTTGTTTGTTTGTTTGTTTTATGATGGACAAGGGCACATGCATATCTAATAAGAGGGTCTGCTGATTTCTAATTCAGAGCCCTATGGATCATTCCAACCCCTTTGACAAAGTGCTAGCACAACTGAGCTGATATGGCAGGAATTCTGGATTAGATAAGGATGAAGCTCTCTTCAGAGGAGACACCTTTCTTTGCTTCTAAGAGGCCACAGGCTGCTTCAAGCCTCACCCCCCCGGGTTCTGGAGCCTTTCCCACCGGAAGTTGCTTGAGGATTGACTCAGAGAACTCGTTTTTCAGGATGGCTTATGCAGGCCCCTGGGCATAGTCTCCTCGCAAAGGGCAGAGTCCAGCCCTGCAGGATTTGTCTCTGTCTTTCCAGGACTCAGCTGCAGGTGCCAGGGAATGGGTTCAGCAGAACAGACACCGGCTCTGGTGGTGGAGCTGGAGAAAGACACCCAGAGCCCGAGGGATGGGTGTTCCTCCTCAGATTCTGCAATGTGGTTAAGTTCCATGAACATTTCCTGATGCCTGTTTGCTGCCATGCCCTGGTGGCAGTACTGTGATGAATTAGAGAGGGGCTTCACCTGGAGGAACCAACAGTCCAGAGGAGGAGATAGACAAGTAAACCATCAATTATAAGAGCATTCTGAGAGCCTTATGAGAGAGCCCTCAGGGCAGACTCTTCTGTGGGAGCCCAGCCTCAAGGGTTTGAGGGCAGAAAGCTGAAGACTCCAAATCCTCCTACAGACCCAGAGCATGGCTCTTCTGTTATTTTTGGGAAAGTGGCAACACAATCTATTTTATTTATTTATTTATTTATTTTTAAAGATTTTATTTTTTCCTTTTTCTCCCCAAAGCCCCCCAGTACATAGTTGTATATTCTTCGTTGTGGGTCGTTCTAGTTGTGGCATGTGGGACGCTGCCTCAGCGTAGTTTGATGAGCAGTGCCATGTCCGCGCCCAGGATTCGAACCAACGAAACACTGGACCGCCTGCAGCGGAGCCCGCGAACTTAACCACTCGGCCACAGTGCCAGCCCCAACACAATCTATTTTAAATTGACTTTTTTTTCCCCTCTGCGGACTTTTCCCTTCCCTGGTGAGCATGTGGATTGAGAACTGGGAGACAGAACACTGGTGAAATATTTGCACAAAACCTTACCGAATGTCCAAGTCAAGTCTTGGAAGCCCCAAGTTAAAAGCAGATGAGTCTCACCATTGCTGGATGTTGCAGAGCCTCTGTGCTCAATGATCAGACTTCGTCATTCACTATCTCATCTGCTCCTGTGGCTTTAAATACCAATTACATACTGAGAAGTCCTAGGATCATATCTGTAATCAGGACTGTGCCCCAATGTCTCAGACTTGTATATCCAGCTGCCTCCCCAACATCACTATTTGGATTTCCAATGGGGGGGTCCTAAACATAACACCTTAAACCAAACTTCTATCTTTCCTTTCAACTCTGCCCCTCTCTTGGTCTTCCCCTTCACAGTTAATGGCTCAGGCCAAGCCTCAGAGTCATCCTTGACTCTTTCTCTCACCTGCCTGCCCCCCATATCCAATCTGTTATCAAATCCTGTGGACACAATCTTCAATATCCAAAAGCTAACATTTCTCTTCATTCCTTAAGCTTCCACTTTAGCCCCAGCCTCCATCACCTGCGCCAGGTTTAATGTAGGAGCCTCCTAACTGGCATCCCCTGCTCCCCTGCTCATCTTCCCATGGAACATTCTCAGAACAAATAATCCTTTAAAACAGTGATCCTTTTCAAAGATTTTATTTTTGTTTCCTTTTTCTCCCCAACACCCCCCAGTACATAGTTGTGTATTTTTAGTTGTGGGTCCTTCTGGTTGTGGCATGTGGGATGCCACCTCGGCATGGCTTGATGAGCGGTGCCATGTCCGTGCCCAGGATCCGAACCGGCGAAGGCGAAGCCCTGGGCCACTGAAGCAGAGCACGCGAACTTAACCACTTGGCCACGGGGCCGGCCCCTGACAGTGATCCTTTTAAAATGTAAGATCCTGTCACTCCGCTGCTCAGATCTCTCCAGCAGCTCCCATCTCACTCAGAATCAAAGTCAAAGTCCTTACAATGGCCCCCAAGGTCTTACCCTGCCTGCCCCCCTCCCTGGCCTCCTGATCTCATCTGCTAGTTCCCTCCACCTGGATCACCCCTCTCCAGCCACAGTGGCCTCCAAACGATGCCTACGACACACCACTCACCCTCCGGCCTCAGCACCTTAGCATGCATGGATATTTCGGTCTGCTACATCCTTCCCCCAGATATCTCCAACACCTACTTTCTCGCCTCTTTCGGTTTCTTACTAAAATATCTCCTTTTCAGGAAGACTTTTTCTGACTACTCTATTTAAAATCACAACCCCCTCCCCTCATCTCTTCCCTACCTTTCAGCCCTGCTTTATTTGTCTCCAAGGCATTTGTCACTATTTAACCTACTAAATATTTTACTTATTTTCCTCCTGCTCAAATATAAGCTTGATGAAGGCAGGAATTTTTATCTGTTTAGTTTAATGCTGAATTTCTACCATCTACAGCAGTGCCTGGCACACCTAGGGTGCTCAATTAATATTTGTTGAATATGTTAATTAATCATGGGCTGCAAGGAGCTCCTAACATGTGTGAAGCAGAGGCCTGGAATGTGCCAGGAAACTCCTTGTAGAGAGTGACACGCTACCCATTTTGCAGATAAGGAGACTGAAACTTGGAGAATTACGAGCGCCCTTCCTCTCTGTCCCCACAGCAACCTGTGCATGTCCTTCGCAGCTATCATTTTCCACGGTCATATTCCATGTCCCCAACTAGATGTAAGACTTTTGAGCTCAAAGACCATCTCTTACTCGTCGTTGCGTCTCCAGCAACTAACTAGTAGGAAGCTGGGCACATCGTAGGTGCTTAAGAAATATTTGTTGCATGTATGCATGAATGAATGAAATGGCTAGATCAGGATACAGATTCACAACTCTCATATAGCAAAGTCTCTGCTCACTGCACTCTGCCCTGGGGTGTCCCTAACACAGCCACTAAACAACATTTAAGAGTCCCTCCTCCTAGCAGAGTGCCCTTCTTGCACATCCTCACCCACAGAGCCAGAAGTATTTCAGATGGGGACCACTGTACACTGGCTGAGAGTTTTTTCCCCATCACACCAGGCAAACAGAAGGAATTTCTCCACTCAATCCATTCACAGTTCCCCAGACACAAAGTCTCTTTTATCCCCACCCCCTTCCTGATTCACAGTCTGCCCCAGTATATCCCCAATCTTCAGCAGCTGGGTTGGGCTGCCTGCCCATCCATCCACTCAGCCTTCAGCCAACAGCGTCTGTGAGCCTTTTCCAGACCACAGTGATAACAGAGCTAACCCCAAACCCCACCCTCACCCCATCTCCACTGTGAGTTGGCTTGGTTCTCTGAGTCTTCATTCCAGCAAACTCTCTCTCCTTTGCCTCTTCTTTCAAGACTCTCCTCCATTCTGCAAACCTTGTCTTAGGTTTATGGAGATGGCTCACTCCATCCGTGGATGATTGTGGATCTCTTGTCTCGTCTGCTTCCCTCTCTTGTGCCTTCATTTCTCTAGATCTGTAATTCTTAACAACTTGGAGAGAAGGGGTCATAGACCCTTTGAGAAATTGATGTGGGCTATGGGCCCTCTCCCTCCAAAAAACGCAAATACTCTTAAATACATCATTTTGCAGTGAAGTTCAAGTGCATCCCAATTAAGAACTCCTCTTCTAGATGGTCTTTTTTCTCTTTCTCTCCTTCCCCCTAGATTTCTGGTTGTTTTTGGGCTTCCAAATCAGCCCACCTTGTTTCCTTTCAGAAGCAGAATCTTCTCCCTATCATATTATTACCAATACCGTTATTGTTATTAACGGCAGCTACAAGATTTGTACGACATTTTTCACGCATCAGCTGATTTCATTCTCTCAACAACCACAAGAGGAAGGAACTATAGTTGTCCCATTCTTACAGATGAGAGAACTGCATGGTTAGATGTTTTTCCAACACCGTATAGCTCTAAGTCCAGGGTTTCTTTCTTCTGCATCATGGTGTGTTGCCTATTATAAACTGCTGTTTCCTTTGACCTTCTCCTTCTCCACCACTTGAAACCTACCTCTGCCCCACCATCCCATGGCTGTTATTCTTAACTGCTGGGTTTTTTTAAACCTCCACCCACCTCTATCACCTGAAATGCATCTTCTTCATCACCTCCCCCACTTCTCTGAAGCTCCCTCCTTCTCCCCCATCCACACCTTCAACTGACCACAGGTGGCTTCTTTGCAGTTGCTTGAGCACATGTGAGCCATGCAACAGTTTCATTTCCCCTTCCATTTTGAGCCCAGCTGTGTCAGCCTTTGTGATCCCTGCCGGCCCTAACTGGGGGCACTCCAGCCTCTTCTGACAGCAGGCCTTGGCATTTCTGGGACTGCCATACCTGAAATCCAGGTAAGAGGAAGGGAGAGGAACCTATTTGAGCACCTTCTTAGTGCCAGGCCCTATGCATGGCCTGGGGACATGGAACCCAACCTTTAAAGGCTCCAGCTTCCAGGTATCCTACTGATGGGCACCTGGAGGCTCTAAGATGGATCGTCTGAATCCATCAGCTGCCTGATTGTGAATTGTTAGGGGCCTCTCTGCAGCATGGCTAACCTTTAATTGCCCCCTGAGCCAGCAAAACTGCTTCTCAGACCCTACACGAGAAACACCTGGCTGTTGGTTAACCTCTTCCTCCTCAGCTCAAATCTCAGACCAGCCTGATAATTTTAGTTAGGTCAATCATAATCACACTTTTTTTCTCGGTGTGATAAAGTTGTATATTATCACAAAAGCAATTTCTAAAACTGTTCATCAAAGTGTAATATACATACAGAAAAGTGTGCATATCCAAAAGAATGCAGCTTGATGAATTTTCACCAATTGAATACATCTGTGTAACCTGCACCTAATCAAGAAACAGAATTTGCCAGCACCCCAGACCCCTCCCCTTGTGCTTCCTTCCTGTCATTACCCCCGAGGTAACCAGTATCCTGATGACTTGTAACAGCACAGATTGGTCTTGCCTGGTTTTGTCCAACAAAAGCAATTTGAAAAGAAACAGACCATCCTCTTGACAACCCCAGACACGCATTTTGATTGATTGATGATTGACTAATTCAGTTAGTCATTGGCCAGATGTTGACTGTGTGTAAAGTGGATCAAGAATCTTCTGAATTGAATGAAAATGCTATAGACTCAAAGGGGCTTTGGCTGGAAACTGACCCTCCACTGGGCCTCCAGAATCTCAAAGTGTGTTCTTAATAAAGGGTCCAGAGTATGTCTGCATGCACATCTTGATCACTTCCTCTAAAGTAAAGGGTCTCATGCCCACTGCTGCTTTTTTTTCTTTTCTTTTTAGTTCTGAAAGAGGGAAATTAGAGACTCTGGGGAGTATCCTGGCCCCCAGAACTCCAGCCTTGATCACTCCTAGTGGTAGAGAAATCATGATCTCATAAGGCTACCTATTGCATTTTCCAGACAGATTTGACAAGTTAGCTTTAAACTGTTAAAAAGCACACGTGCACATACATACAAAACCCCAAAAAAACTTTCTTGTTTGAGCTCAAATATGCTGCAATTTTTGCTCACTGATTCTAGTCCTTTCCTCTGCAGCCTCCCAGAATTAATTTGTCAATTCAATATTCAGATTTGGGGTGCTTCCTCTGTGCCAGTCTCAGAGGCACTTGAGGTGGGTTCCCTGAGCCCCAAGTTCTTCCTGTGGGGATCCTGGGATTGACTGAGTCAGGGATGTGATTAAATGAGTATTTACCAAAGACCCTTGCAGTGGACGCCAGTCCCCAGAAATGCGTTACAAAAATAGACCTCTGAGCTCAGATGAGTTGGGCAAAGGCTGCATGTTCTGTGGTCTGTTCCTAGTATCACATCTTACATCAGCACAGATAAGGCTCTGGGAGGTCCGGAAGCACAAAGACCCTGTTTTACTTTGTCAGGACACACGTCAGTTATCTTTAAGCATCCTCCAAAAGGGCACTGTCCTGTCTGGTAGCCACTAGCACACGGTGATATGAGCACTTGAAATGTGGCTAGTCCAAATTGAGATGTGCTGTGCGTGTAAAATACACACTGGATTTCAAAGTCTTAGTACAAGAAGAAAATAGAAAATGTATAATTTTTATATTGATAGAATATTTTTGAAATATTGCATTAAAATGTATTATTAAAATTAATTTCATCTACTTCTTTTTATTTTTTAAAATGTGACCACCAGAAAATTTATAGTAATACAAGAGTCATGCATTATATTCCCATTGGAGAGTGCTGCTCCAACGTTCCGTGACAGTTGTGAAGCCTTTGTTGGCCTGTGCAGGGGCATGTGACAGGGAGGGGGCGGGTAGCCCAGCGGAGGAAGTACAGGGGAACTGTGGGAATTCATTGAAGGGGCAGCTCATGAAACTTAAGATAGGGTAGTCAGGAAGTGGTGACTAAGCTGAGACCTGAAAGATGAGAAGGAGTTAGCCAGGGGAAGGCAGAGAAAACAGCATGTGCCAAAGCCTTGACATGAAAGGGGAACTGTGAGTATTCCAGGATGTCTGAGGCTCGGGGGGCAGAGGGTAGGTAGTGACCCAACATGAGACCAGAGAGGGCAGCAAGGGCCAAGATTTTGGAGGCTGGTAAGCCCTGGTAAGGGATTTCTCTTGAGGGCTTTGAGAAACTACTGAAGGTTTTCAGTTAGATGAGACTAGGCAGATTTGCATTTTTAAAAAAGTAGCTTGACATTTGGGTGGGGTATAGTTGGGGGTAGGGAAAAACTGGAGGCAGGATGCTATTAGAAGCTTTGGAGTCACTTAGGAGTGAGAAGATAAACTTCTGGACTATGCTACAAGCCCTGGATTAAAGAAATCCAGTGTGTGGGAAAGAGTCAGAGATGTGACCACTGGTCCAGGCTACTGCTTGGAGGTGTGACCAGGAAGAGGGTGGAGTCAAGGTTGATATCCTAGTTTCTGACTAAGGATGTGATGGGAAAACAGAAGTCTGTGTGAGGGGAAGATGATGAGTTTAGGATGGTTCAAGTTCAGTTTGAGAAGCATAGGGGGTATAGAAATGGAGATGCCCAAGATGAAGTAGATAGCCAGATCTGGAGCTCAGAGAAGAGTTATGAGGTGGAGGTAGAGTTGGCACGAAACATCTTCCCTATGAGACTCAGCTTCCTCATTTGCAAAATGGGAGCAGGATCTATTTCCCAGAGTTAGTGTGAGGATTAGATGATGTAGCCTGTTGACTGTGCCTGGCACTGCACAGGCACACGGTGGGTGCTCAGAGAGGAGTGATTCTTTGTCTCAGAGGGTCTCTCATCTCAATTTCCTACATGGTCAAGCCCACCAAGATCTTTGCAGCTACCGCTTCCTCTTCCAGGGCCCGTGGGACCCACATCTGTGTTTTCAAAGTTTCCAGTGCAGTGATGGAGTGACGTTGCTGGAAAAAGTTGTGGGAAAGGCAGCTCCCCCTGCCTGGGTGGCCCTCTAGTAGGAAGGGAGTGAATAGTTGGGGTACTGTGCAGCAGAGAAGACTCAGGATTGCGAGGCAGGAGGATAGGCTACTTGCCCCGACCCACCAGCAAATCAATAAACCTTGTCCTGCTCTAAGCCTCAGTTTCTCCACTGGCTCAAGGAGGGGCCTGCCAGCTGGGCCCTCCCCTGGTTCTATTTCTGCCTTCTTCTCGCTCCCAGAAAGCCTCTTCCCTTCTCCTGGCCCACAGAAGACATCACTTCCTTGAAGACTTGGCTGACTGTGGGCCTCCTGGCAGCTCCTTCCTGGGGCCGAGGGCCAAAATCCTGACAAGATTAAGAAGAGGCTTTGGGACTGGGCCATGCCGGGAAAACAGGAAAGATGACGAATCAAACTCCCCTCTTTCTGGGGGATGTTTATTCCAGTGTTCCCTCAGCTGAGTTTTCTGGATACACAGTAACCCTTGACTTTTCATCCTGTGCCCAGCCTCTGGCCCCACGGCAACTAGGACACCCCTTAATCCTAGAGCTCTCAGGACGGGCTTGCTCCCATGTCTGCTTGGCTAACTGCACCGAACTCCTGGAAAGCAGGAAGAGCACAGATATATCTTAACTGAGTGTGTACCTCGTTCCATGGGAGAAACCGTCCTCTCATACAAGCCTCTCCAGCTCCCCAGGGTAAGCAACGTTCTTCCCATTTTCAGCCATGGAAACTGAGGCTCAGGCAGGCTCCCCAAGGTCCCCAGCGTGTTGGTGTTGGATCTAGAAATGGGGAGAGGTAGAAGGGAGAAGGACGTCCTACCAGTTAAGAGGATAGTCTTCGGAGGCTGACAAACCTTGCTGGGTTTGAATCCTGACTCTGCCACTTCTAGCCTGTGGAATCTGGGCAGGTTCCTACTGTCTGGGGTAGCGGTTGAGAGCACAGGCTTTGAAATCAAATGTCAGTGCCACCATCTGCTAGTTATGTGACCTTGGGTGAGTTCCTCCGCCTCTCTGCACTCCAGTTTCCACAGCTGTAAAACAGGATAATAATAGCTCGTACCGCATTGACTTGTTGTGCGGATTAAACGTGATAATCCAGGTGGAACACTTAGCACAGTGTCTGGCCCACGGATCAGCTCCATCCATGTCAGCTATGGTATGAATGCGGATCTTGCTGACTCCAGCTACCACCTGTTCCCCAGCCTGTCACCCTGGTGGCTCATTCAGCCCTTGGCGTGTGGTAGGTGCTCACTGGCTTGCTGACTGAAGGAGTGGTTGGGAATTGACTCAGTGTTTCTGCCAACAGGCTTCTGACAACATGTGGGAGTAGGATTTTAAAGGAAGACAATTTTCAGGAGTTTCCCGACCAACGAGCAAGCGATTGCTTTTTGCAAGCTAGTATGAACTTTAAATTATTTCCAGACTGCATTTTCCTCTCTGATTGCAGAAGCAACTTGTGCTCATTGTGAACTGTTCAAATGTTACATAAAGACAGAAAGTGGAGAGTTAAGGTCCTAACTAATCCTGCTTTGAAAGAGGTGCCCACTGTTTATCTGAGGCATGTCCTTCCAGACTTTTCCTGTGCCTATACTTAATTCTTGAGCTCTGCTGTGGGCCCTTCTCTATGTTAGACACTGCAGGGGTGGGACACAGAATTTCACGGAACACTTAATCAGCAGTTAAAGCCACCATTGTACTGATGACTCATTCGCTCAGCATGCACTTAACATTCAGGTCTCTGGGACCCAGAAATGATGAATCAAGGTCCTGTGTGGCTTTTGAGGGAGACCCGAGATTGAATCAGCGAGGAGACCCTCTGGTGTACTTGCCGCCTGATTACGTGCATGTCAGCCAAGCCTCAGTGAGAGGGCAGAATGGTGATGTGGCCCCCTGCCCAGGGAATAGGTTTTTCCAACTTCATTCACTGTGTGTAGGGAACTGAGTAGAAGGTGCTAGAAAGACTGGGCTTGCCACAGGTGGTTTCTGTGCTATAGGGCTCGTTGCTTCCCTTCCCTGAGCCTCAGGTTCCTCATTTGAAGAGTGAAGAGAATCTTCTTGCCTTGAAAGGCACATTCTCCCATTCATTAATTCCTTAATTCACTCACTTATAAAGGACGGTATTTCCTAAGACTGTGGAGAGTTTACTCTTTAAACATGGCCATCTAGGAACGGAAGAGTTGAGTCCTGTGGTAGATTATATTATTTTTCAGTAAATATTTAGTTGCCCCAGCCCTCCTCACCATGGCAGGAATATACTTCCTCATTCTGTTGATACTAGACTTAGCCACGTGACTTGCTTTGGCCAAAAGAATATGTGTGGAAGTGACAGAGGCCAGCTCCAAGACACTGAGTGTTTCCATTCACTCTTCTTGAACAACTGTCCTTGGCCATGAAAACCATAGTCCCAGATAGTGGGGGCTTCTTCAGCCTGGACTCAGAATGAGAAGACACATGAGGCTGCCTTGTACTCAACCTGCAGCCTGCAGCTCAGCTCAGCCTACACCAGGAGAGCCCTGATGAACCCCAGTCAACCCACAGCTCCCTAGGTGAGAAATGAACATCTACTGTTGCAAGCACTGAGTTTCTGGAAATTGTTTTCCATGTAGCATTGCTGCAGCAAACTCTGACCAGTGTGGATCCCTAGCGAACTCCTATGCTGACTTTAGCTTGGGTCTGCGGAAGGATTCTCTGAGTAGGCGATATTTGTCCTGAGATCTGAATGTTAAGAAGGATTTGGTTATGTGGCCATCTTGAGGGAAGAGTTCTGGGCAAAGGCAACAGCAATGCCGTGGTCCTGAGGCTGGAGGAAACCTGGCCTGTTCAGGAATAGAAATAAAGCCAGTGGGTGGGCTGGTCTACCTGGTAAGGGAGGGGACAGAGGTCTGAGCTCCAAACCCCTAAGTTCAATGGGGTGCTTCACATTTCCACTTGGACATTCCCCAGACACTTTAGACTCAAAACATCAGATCCAAAGCTGAACTTGTGGTCTTCTCCCAAACCTGCCTTCCTTTTTCATTTCCCCATCTCAGTCGATGACAGCACCACCTACTTACTCTGTCACCCATGCCACAAGGCTCCTCCTTAACTCCTCCCTCTCCCTCAACCCCCACATTCAATCTATCTTCAAGTCCTGCCAGTTCCACTCCACTCATTCTCTCATATTTGTCCACTTCTCTCCACTTCCACTGAGACCACCTGGGTTGAAGGCACTATCATCTCTTGCTTGGACGACAGCATTAGCTAGCCCCCCAGCTTCCCTGCCAGCATTCTTAGCCCCTCTCCAATCAGTCCTCCGCATGGCAGCCAGTGGTCTTGTTTAAAAACAAATCATCTCCCAATAAGTGAATAGATAAACAAACTGTAGTACCTCCACACAATGCAATATTATTCGGCAGTAAAAAGAAATGAGCTAAGTTCTGGAGATGGATGGTGGTGATTGTTGCACAATAATGCAAATACGCTTAGTTTCAGTGAACTGTACACTTAGAGATGGTTAAAATGGTAAATCTTATTTTGTGTATTTTAACACACACACACAAACACATATACAAAGGAATGAGCTCTCAAGCCACGGAAGAACTTGATATGCATATCGCTAAGTGGAAGAAATCAGTCTGAAGAGGCTATGTACTACATGATTCCAACTTCATGACATTCTGGAAAAGGCAAAACCATAGGAGGCGGTGAAAAGACAGTGGGTGCCAGCAGTGAAGGGGTGCAGGAGACGGATGAATAGATGAAGCACAGGGTGTTTTTAGGGCAGTGAAACTAGTCTGTATGACACTGTAATGGTGAACTCATGTTGTTACACACTTGTCAAAACCCAGCGGACTGTACAACACACAGAGTGAACCCTAATGTAAACTGTGGACTTTAGTCAATAAAAATCCCCTACAAAAACAACAACAAAAACCCAAATCTAGTTTCATGACTCCTCTGTTTAGACCTTTCAATGCCAGGCCCCCTAACCTGGGCAGGAGGGTTTGTCCTTCCTTCTTCTCCTGACTTAGCCCTAGTCATTCTTTAAGGGCTCAGCTGAAATGCCACCTTTTCGGAGAAAACTTCCCTCATTCCCCAAACTCGATCAGGCCCACCTGCTTTTATTTTCCCCTTAGAGTCTGTTCTTCAACTCTGCAGCTTTTGTGCATTTGTAATTAGATACTTAATTGTTTGTATTTATTTGCATAATAGCTGTCTTTAAGGCAAATGTTTATTTGGATAATGGCTGTCTATTGGACTTAGCCACACCCACCCCATCTCTCTAGCCACTTTCCCTGAAACTGATCACTTCTTTCCTGAAGCGCTTTCCGAATTTGAGCAATGCCAGAGCTCTAACCATTTATTTTGCTAAGATTTTTTTTTAGTGAAAAATTGCAAATAGCCTATAATGTCCAAAATAAGCCCCACAAAGGCAGAATCATGTCTGTCTTCTTCACCATCTTGTCTCTAGCACTTAGCTAGTGCCTGGTACCTAACAGAGCTCACTAAATGTGTGGTTGGACAGAGTTTGAAATAAAAGGTCACATTTTGTAAGATTCCATTTATATGAAATATCCAAAATAGGTAAATCTATAGAGACAGAAAGCAGATAGGTGGTTATCAGGGGCTGGGAGAGGACAGAATGAGGAGCAACTGCTTAATGAGTATGGGGTTTCCTTTTGGGGGTTGAAAATGTTTTGGAACTTGACAAAAGTGGGGGTTGTACAACGTTGTGAATGTACTAATTGCCACTGAACTGCATATTTCTAAATGGTTCATTTTATCTTATGTGAACTTCACCTCAATTTTAAAAAATTGCTTGAAATATTAACCAATGTATTGCTTTTTCTGAACAAAGTCTTTTCATCACCTTTGTTAGGTTCAGACTAGTACCTTTGGCCTCAGAGGTGGTTTTTATAGCAGAAATGCAGGAAGAATAATAAGTTAATGTTAGCTTTTTTCCTTAAAACTTTTTATGCTAGAAAATTTTGAGTATATAAAAAGTAGAGAAAATAATATAATGAACCTCCACATACTCATCACCCAGCTTCAACAGTTGTCAACTCATGGATAAATTTATTATATGCCCATCTACCTCTCTCCTCTATTGAATTATTTTGATGCAAATATCAGACATCATATGATTTCATGCATAAACATTTCCTTATGTCTCTCTAAAAAATAAGAACTTTAAACACGTAACCACAATACCATTATCACGCCTAAAAATCAACAACAAATTCTTAAGATTATCAAACGTCCAGTGTTCAAATATACCCAATTGTTGCATAATTTTAAAACATGTGATGTGTTTGTTTGAATCAAGATCCAAACAAGGTCCACATAGTCCATCGACTGATATGTCTCAAGCTTTTTTAAATCTGTAGGTTTTCCCTCTCTCTCTTTTTGAAAGTGCCGAAGTGGAATAGACAGGACTCCCTTCCTCTGTCTTCAATTTATTTATTGAAGAAATGAGGTATTTGTTTTGTAGAGTTTCCTGCATTCTGGATTTTGCTGATTGCATCCCTGTGGTGTCATTTAACATGTTCCCTTGACCCCTTTATTTCACGTGATTAATATCTTGATAACGTCAGGTTAGATGTTTTTTGGCAAGAATACTTCACAGGTGATGTTGCGTACCTCTACCAGGAGGCACATCATGCATATTTCTCTCTCTTTCTGTGAAATTCCTAGTTATTGATGATCATGACTTAAATCCATTGTTGTGTTGAAGGTTGCGAAATACAAAATGCAAAATTCTAATTCTTAAAAATTTTTTTCCTTTATTACCAGAAACACTTCTATTTTTTTTTTTTTTTTTTTTTTGAGGAAGATTAGCCCTGAGCTAGCATCCGCTGCCAATCCTCTTCTTCTTTTTTTTTTGCTGGGAAAGATTGGCTCTGAGCTAACATCTGTTCCCACATTCCTCTACTTTGTATGTGGGATGCCTGCTACAGGATGGCTTGATAAGCAGCACATAGGTCTGTGCCCAGGATCTGAATCAGCAAACCCCGGGCTGCTAAAGCGGAGCAAGCCAACTTAACCACTGAGCCACTGGCCAGCCCCAGAAGCACTGCTATTAAGAGAAACTTCCTCTAACCAACTATTTGGTTACAATGAAATTCAGTTCATATAGGAAAAGTAGGAACAATGCTTGGTTCTTTCCCTTTGTTTACCAATTTTCAAAATGATTAGTTACTTCCCTAACGTGCTCAGGGAAAATCCAATGAGGTTTTCTTTTTTACTCTTTTTTTTGAGTATCATTATGAACTAATGAATTTTAAACCTGTTTGATTGGAAATCTTATTGATGCTCAAATTTTCTCATCTTTGGCCAACTAAAGCCTCTTCAAATTGGCCTCTTTTGACACGATCCTGTAGTTTCCTTGCTTTCTAGAATGACAAGATGTTCCAGGTTCATCTTGAATGTTTTTGCCCCAGACCTTCAATCAGCTATTTTTCCAAGGATCCCTGGTTCTTTTATGGGAAATGATATTTAGATCTTTAGTGATCTTTTCTCCAGGAGTGTTCATAGCTACTGCATTGGTAATAGTTTCTAGGCCTTTTCAGTGGATAGAGATAAAAATTTTTGAGATGTTTTGAGTTCACACTGATATTTTCAACTTCAATTTATATTACAGAATTTTTACTTAACCTCTTTGATTTTATATTTGTATTTCTTTTCTCTTAGGCTAAGTCTTGGTTTCTAATGGCAATAGCATTAGATTTATTTGTTTTATCTCATAATGAATAAAGTAACAATTTTTACTAATAATATGATTACCAAAAACATTTCAAGATTAGAAACTTTTTGGGGGGGCCGGCCTGGTGGCACAGTGGTTAAATTCGCACATTCCACTTCAATGGCCCGGTGTTCACTGGTTTGGATCCTGGGTGTGGACCTATGCACCGCTTACCAAGCCATGCTGTGGTAGGCATCCCATATATAAAAAATGGAAGAAGATAGGTATGGATGTTAGCTCAGGGCCAGTCTTCCTCAGCAAAAAAAAAAGAGGAGGATTGGTGGCAGCTGTTAGCTTAGGGCTAATCTTCCTCAAAAAAAATAATAAATTAAAAAAAAACCACACTTTTTTTGGCAGTGCTTCTTGTCCTTTGAGTACATCCGATTGGGAACATACAATCAAATGACTGTGCCTATAGTCGTTTAAAATAATTCTTCTCAGACTGGTTATGCTGTCAATTTAACTCATAGTTTGACACCTCTGTTTCATTTTGCTTTCAAGTTTTAGGGGTTACTTTATTTAAAATTCAATTTTGTCTTAGTAATTATATAGAACGTTTATACCATTCCATAGCCAAATCTTCAAAATAAAGTATATTTGGATGAATCTGGAAATACCTGTTCCCTCCACTCTGGTCTCTCCCTCTCCCATAGGTAATTTTTTTTTTTAAGTTTTTTTGTTTTGTTTCTTTAATTTAAAAAGTATGATCATATATATATATTTATTTATATTTGCTCCTTCTTACATAAATGGTAGCATACCACATACACTTCTTTCAGTAAATATATTCTTGAGTTCATTCTATTACAGTGTATAGAGATAGCTCTTCTTCCTTTTTACAGCTGCATAGTACTCCATTGTGTAAACGTACGATGATTTATTCACTTAATTCCTGGTTGATGTGTGTTTGGTAGTTTCTAGCCATTTGCTATTAAAAAGAGTGCTGTAACAAATGGTCTTGTGCATCATTACTCTCAGGCTTTAGCCAGCATATTTTTGGGATTGATTCCTAGAAGTAGGATTGCTGAGGAATGCATACGTAATGTTGGTTTTCAAAGTCCTAGCCCAAGAATACTTTCTGTGTGAGCCTTTCCGCATTACCTCTCTGTGCCTCAGTTTCTCACATGCAACCTCAGAGGGTTGCTGGAACTAAACGGGCTAATGGTTTAAAAGTGCTTCAAGAGTATGCCTGGTACAGAGGAGGCGTTCAGTAAATGTTAAGTAGGAGGTAGGGAGCATGCGGCGTGGGCAGGTGGGAACAGCAGAGTTAGACGCTGGGATGAGTCTTTGAGAAGGGACTCTGTACCTGCCCCTCCTGCCCCTCCTGCCCCTCCAGGAGTGAAAGGAATAGTAGAACCGAGAGAGAAAGTTTGGAGTTTAAAGAAGAGATTGAATGAATAGGACATGGACTAATAGCTGGGTGCCGCCATGGACAGTGGTCCCCCTCAGGCCCCCAATGTCTCCCCTCCCAAAGCTTGGGTGCCACCTCCATGCTCTGACCCGCCCTGAGACTTAGATGTACTCTGAGAGAAAAGAAGGAGGAAACTCTCACTTGACTGCACTTAACCTGAATTTATTTAGAGTAAATGTCTGTCACTAGGCAGGATGAGCACTTGAGTAGACATTAAATTCAATGGTAGAAAAATAAGGTATTTTATATATTTGTTTTACGTGAGTTTGTGGCCTGTGAAATTCGAACCCATTACAACATAGTTATTGACTGATAGCTTGAGGCGTAGGAAGAAGAGTAGGATGCCAGAGAATGGAAGGAGAGGGAGAGAAAAAGAAATATGGGGAGGCAGCTTTGCTCGCCTTACGCATGAGTCTAGAGCTGTGCTGTCCAATATGGTAGCTATTAGTCCATGCGGCTGATAGCTATTATACTGGAAAACCTGACTGTGGAACATCTCCTTCATTGCAGAAAGCTCTGTGGACAGTGGGGGTCCACTCTAGACCCCAAAGGAACAGCATACATGGAAATGTTGATCGGATGTGCATGGGGCAGTAGAATGAAGACCTGGTGCCAGAAGCCCCATCCTAGTATCCCCATTTCTGGTGACCAAGGAAATGGGTCAGAACTGGTTCTCTGAAGGTCCGGGGTAGCTGCCTGCAACCATGAGGTTGCCCAAGTCTGTGTCTTGGTCTCTCTCTCCTCCAGGGAGCATCTTCCTCCAGCTCCAGCTCTTCACTCTCTTCCGACGAGATGTTTCCCCCAAAGTCATGCCCTGCCTCATTCCCTAGGTCTCCCTCCCGGGATTGTAGCAGGCCCCCATCCAGCTGGTCTATTTGTCCCTTATCATCTGGCAAAGCTGGATTGAGGTGGCTGGTAGGCTGCCTAGAGGTGGAGGCAAGCAAGGCACCCCCTGCTGGTCCTGCTTAAGCTCTGCTGTCTCTTATTTCCTGTTTCTGTAGCCAGTTCCCTGGGCCTGTCAAAGGGTAGCGCGGAAGCCTGCCCCTTCCTTCCCCCACCGTGTTTACTTTTGAAAAGGGGGAAGTGGTACTGCCCCAAGGTCCATGAGCTGGGCTGACAGCATCATTCTCCTGCAGCCCTCCCAGCTCTGAAACCTCCAGCTCTCAGTTCTATTGAGGTACCCACACCCACCCCACAAACAGCCCTTCCTTCAGAATTGCAAAGTCTGGGGAGCCTGGTGCCCCAGACCCAGAGGTAGCCCCCCTGCTCTGTTCTGCTTGGTTCTATGGGGATAGAGTGACCGTCTCATTGCTATCCCACTTTCATTCAACAAATGTTTATGGGTCATCTACTCTGGGCCAGACCCTGAGAACACGACAGTCTACAAGACAGACGGGGCCCCTGCGACAGTCTACAAGACAGACAGGGCCCCTGCCCTTTGGACATCCATCTGAGTGGGAAAGACAGACAACAAACAGGAAAAAGGGGGTCCTGGCTGAGGAGCTGGTTGGGAGGAGCATTCTAATATGGGAGGGTCTTCTGGGCTTGCAGAGTGCTGTGGAAGTGAGCAGGGAGATGGGCTCAGAGAGGCCAGCAAATGCGAAAGGAGGTGTGAGCATCGTGGAGCTCCATGAAGACAGGGACCATGGCCCATTTGCCCTCCTGGAATCCTCAGTGCCTGGTCCAGAGCAAGAGCTCATTAAACATTGAAGGAACGAATGAATGAATAAGTGAAATAATGCTGACTGAGATATGGGACAGAGCTGGGGGCTTCAGAGCTGGCCTTGCCTCTGTGGTGCCCCCTGCCATCCACTGTTCCACGGGAGATGGACGTCAGCCCCACACTGGCTAGCTCTGTTCCACTCACATTCATTCTCTGGTGTTTCCCAGTCCTCCCCCAGAGCCACCGCCTCCAGCCTCCCCTGGCTCAGGGCCAGGCAGCTCTATCCTCCTGCCGGCTCCTCACTTGGCAGTTTGTCGAGTGGAGACATCAAGTGGTCAGACCTTGGAATGGCAGCGGTCAAGCTGAAGATGGGGAGTGACTGAGCCCTCATTCAGGAGGACTGATCCAGCCACAGATGGGTCTTGACCCTGTGTCCACACTGAACCTTATCTTGGCTGAGCCCAGACTCCAGCCCGAGAACAAACTCTAACCCTGGTCACAGACTGAGGCCCTGTGCCCCCAAATACCCCTAATTTAAAATTTGTGCTGTAATGACCTGACACCACTTAAAAAACCTTTTTATTGAAATGTAACATAACATTGCGAAAAGTGCCCACGTCACAAGAATTTTCAGGAACTAAACACATCCATGTAATCGATGCTCACTGCCAGCATCCCAGTAGCCTTCTCGCATACCCTTCCAGTCACAACCTCCCAAGGCAAACACTCTCCTGCCTTCTAGCAGCATATCTTAAGTTTTGTCTGTTTTCATGCTTCTATATGTTTGAAATCATACACTATATCCCTTCTGACATCTGATTTCTTTTGCTCACCATTGTGTTGGTAAAATTAATCCATATTTCTCTGTGTAGTGGTTGATAGTTCATACACACTGGTGCCCACTGTTTTACCAACCCACTGAGAATCTAGCCAAAGGGGTTGAACCCACATCCGATCAAGCCTCTGGATCCAGCTGCCAACTTGCAGGAAGCACAGAGGCAAAAATTTATACATCTCCCAAACCCATAAACTCATAAAGGACCACTTCCATCACTTAACTGCTTGTTCTTAGTAACCCTTATCTGAATAGGTATTTTGTAGCACTTAACTTTGGAGAATTCACCAGAAAATAACTGTTTTTACTAAACTGGGCTTCAGCATTATACTGTGGGCCTTCATCAAGAAGAATTATGAGAAACAGCCCTAGGAAACCGGTTGCTGGATTTACCATCAGGATCTTGCTGAGGACAGTGTTCATTCATTTTGTTCACAGTAGCCTCTCCATGAGAACTCCAGAATAAATTTCTTCCGCATCCTAATAATATGAATAGATATTTCCCCACAGAGGAAATGGTTTTACTTTCAGCTAACAGGGCTTTTGAATCATGTGATGGATCTTGTTTCCCTTTTCACAATGGTTGCTAGGAAGCTCAGAGTCAGATTTGTGACCCATGCCTAGGACTGGGTGAGCTGTGTTGTCTGCACTAAACTCACCCCTGGTTGTTCTTAACTTTCCTTCTCCCATTTCCTTTTTGTCCCTATTTCTTCACCTTCCTATTTTTTGCCTTTTTACTCTTGAATTGTTAGTTTTTGGGGGATGCAGTGAGGTGGCCACCTCAGGAACATAGAAATGAGAGTAACAAGGGTGTCTATGAGAGTTAAATGCAAGGATCAGCCCAGTCTGTTTGGAGCAGAGAAGTGCAAAGTCTCCAGATGGAGACAGGACAGCTTCCTGGCACAACACTTGATTGTAACCTGGGTTTGTGTGGTCCCCAGCAGTGTCCTCGTTCCCCAGCACGGCCTTCTCTCCACACTCCTACCCCACAATTAACAGACTAAGTTCTGATCTTGATATTTGACCGACTTCCCCCTTCAGACTGTGAGGGTTGCCCACTTCCTATGTGTGTGTGTGTCCTGCAATCAAGTGCAACAATCAACCTGCTACTTAAACAAGAGGAGATTTAGGACTTTCAGCTAAAAGAACCATTTTTACAAGAGGGACACTTGATTGGTTCCTAGCTGTGGTAGCTTACAAGGACTGGGGGCTGGAGGGTCTCCTGAGCATCTCTGCCTTGTCTTCCTGCACTGTCTCTGTGGCTGGGAGTCCGGACCCAGAGCCAGCAAGTCAGATAAAGCAGGAGAGGGCGACATGATCTGGGCCCCTGGGCACGCCAGTGTTTTCTTTGTTTGCGTCTCTTTTATACTTTCTGCAGAGCTGGAAGGCAGCTTTTCAAAATGGCCATTGCTTCTTTGGGCCATCTCAGTAGGTAAAGAAACGGTCTTTCTAATCGCAAGTGAGCAAGGAGGTGTCACAAAGTCTTCCACATTTCCCCCAGCAGGCAAAGCTCAGTGCTGGCTGCTGTCCTTAACCCTTGCCCCTTGGCTGGTGTCACAGGTGAACATTAGGACCACAGAGAGTGAGCATAATGTCTTGTCTAAACTTTGTAAGGATCCAAAGGGATGATTCACTTTATCTTCTGATAGGACATTTTGTCAAAATTTCTTTGGACTGGGAAGCAGGGCTGTTTTCCTGGTCATAAGGGCCCCCCTTGGTAGAGCAGACAGCAGGGGACTCAGCATCCTAGGAGTTTCTAACGATGGCCTCCGTGCTAGGCAGAATAATGGTCTCCCCAGATAGCTGCATCTTAACCCTAGGAATTTGTGACTGTGTTGCCTCACGTGGCAGAAGGCACTCTGCAGACGTGATTAGGTTAAGGATCCTGAGATGGGAACTTTAGCCTGGATTATCCAGGTGGGCCCAATGGAATCACAAAGTCCTGGTAAGAGGCAGGCAGGGTCAAAGTCAGAGAAGGAGAAATAAGGACAGGAAGCAGAGTCCTGTGATGCAACTGCTGGCTTAAAGAGGCATGAGGGCCATGAGCCATGGAATGTGGGCAGCTACTAGAAGCTGGAAAGGCCAGGATCAGATTCTACTCGGAGCCTCCAGAAGGAAGACGGCTCTGCTGGCCCCTTGATTTCAGGTCAGTTCTGCCTTGTAGAACTACAAGATGCTACCTATTGTTTAAGTGGTTAAATTGTTGCAGTAGCGACAGGAAAGGAATACAAACCCAAGTACACACAGGCTCAGCGTTGGAAATATGCCTTGCGGACTTTTCCCCATCTGGCCAAATATATTCCGCAACATAAAGGAGAGAGGTGTCCTGGGGGCTGGGGTTTGGTCCGGCAGAGCCCACCCAGGCACATTCTGAGGAGAGCGGCTCAGAGCCAATGGGCACCCTGGAGCTGCTGGTCAGGGCAGCCCTGATGGAATGGATTTGCTCCCCCCAACCTGGTGTCGTTGAATATCCACTTCCCTTGACTCGGACTCAGGGTGGAGGGCTGCTCGTGGGGAGAGGATGTGCGGTCTGGCCAGTGAGGAAATGCCGGTCCCCACTGCTAGCTGCACATTCCAAACAGGCCCTCAGGGTCCACCTCAGCTCTGTGTGCTGAAGCTAATAGCAAACATTTATTGAGAATTCACCATGCGCCTGCCCTCTGCACGGCTTAACTCACGGAATTCTCACCAGAACTCTGGGAGGCTGGCTCTGCTTGACCCGGCGCTCTCAGTGTGGACTTCAGAGTTGTCACTGAATGGTGGCTCTGTGCTGAGAGTGCCGCAGGTGCCAGCATGAATGCGCCAGGCCAGGATCACATCCACTTCCATCTCTTTCCTGATTTCTGCAGTCGGCGTTTTTAAAAGCTGCCTTGAGTCATCCTGGAACAATGTGGGAATTAAATAAATAAATGGTTAATTAAACAAATCTGACTGCTGACTGGTCACAAACTGGTCCTCTTATCTTAACCTCATACTAACCTGGCTCTCCCCATCCCCTGACCTCTGACCCTCGCCCCATACTGACCCCTAATCCCGCACTGACTGGGTCCTAACCCTGGACAAACTTCTCTTAGTTTACAGGAATAACATTGAGGGCTCAATATGTGCCAGACACTCGTCTAAGGGTTTATCTTCATTAACTGATTCGATCTTCCCAATGACCCTAGGGGTAAGCTTTAGTATAGCTCCCATTTTAGAGGGAAAGATGATACATTTTAAAAGTATGGATTGAGGGTCGGACTCTGTATGAAATAGATCAAAAGAGATGTACAAATTCAGTCACTCATTCAATTGACAAACATGTATTGTGCGTCTGCTTTTCTCTGACACCCACTGCTGGGGATACCAGAAACCAAGGCTGACAAGGGAGGGGCTCCAGCCTGCAGAGCTGATGGCACAGCTTCATCTTCCCCGCATTTGCTCCAACTCATTGGCACTCCCCCCGCAGCCTGGACAAGGTAGCAAGCGGGGGTCAAGCTGACCTCTTAGTTTCAGGCCAGGACTCTTTTCCACACCCTCTCTCCTCTCCAGGGGATGGAACAAGCTGGGAGGTGTCAAGAAACAGAAGTGAAACTTCATCAAATGAGTTTCCGTGTCCAGAGTCTGGGGTGGGAATGCGTGGGCGCAGCTTCTGAGAGCCCCGCATGGGCCCTGCACAAGGGAGGGGCCCTGGGGCATGCTGTGGCTTTACCCAGCTGGGCAAGTGTCCCTTACCCCTACCCCACCCCCATACCCCCACCCCCACCCCCACCCCCTCCCGGGGCAGGTGGATCTGAAGTCAGGCTCTTTCAACTCAGCTGTTTGCCCAGCAATCAACTCAGCAGGTGTCAGCAACTGTTTGTGGAAGGAACAGGTGAAACTCCCTCGGGTTTCGAGCTCAGCGGGGCAGCTTAGCAGCTGTGTGGTATTGGGCAAACTGCTTTCCTCTCTGAGTTTTCCCTTTGTCATCCATCAAAAGAACAGTGAGACCACTAGGGTTCATTTCAGTCATTTCGGTCTTTTCTTAAAAAAGTTTTATTGTAAAGTAAACATAGACACAGAAAACCACACAAAACAAATGTATGGTTTAATGAATTATCTTACAGCAAACATCTTCATAACTGCTACCAAGTTAATACAGCTTCGTAAGCACCCCCTTCGCCAGCTCCCTTCAAGTGCCCCTTTCCAGTTGGAGCCCTCTCATGGCCCCTGAAATTAACTACTAGCCTGACATTTTCTTGCAAAACTTTGTTTCATCACCTCAGTGTGTAACCTTAGATACTATTGTTTAGAATTTCCCATTAAAAAAAAGACACATCTTTGAAGTCTCTTTTAATCTATAGGCCTCGCTCCGCCCTTTCTTTTCCTCACAAACCATTTGTAGAAGGACCGTGTTTGGCCTGTAGAGTTTCTCACAGGCTGGATTTTGCTGGCTTCGTCCTCACCGTGCAGTTCCACGTGTTCCACGTGTTCCTCTGTCCTCTGTGCTTCCTGCAAGTTGGCAGCTGGATCCACAGGCTTGATCAGACTTGGGTTCAGTCCCTTTGGCTAGATCCTCAGTGGGCTGTGTTCCTTCGTCTGGAGGCACGCAATGCCGGGTAGTCCCTCTTTCTGTCTTAGCAGCTGCTGATGCTCATTATGAATCAGTCTATTAATTCACCAAGGGCTGCCAGTGGCAACATCCCAATCTTGCCCCCCAATCCTTTTTTCACTTATCAGTTGGAAAGAAACTTTTAGAAAGAGATACTTCCTCTCATTTACTCTCTGTTACTCAGTGGTACAGTTCATTTCAGAAAGGTAGGCTACTTGCTTGATTCTTTCCCTTTATTTGCCAATTTTCAAGAGAGTGAATTGGTTCTTTATCATCCTCCAAAGGAGACCAATTAATTTCTTTTCAACATCATTATGAATTCTAGGATTTAAATGTATTTGATGGGTTACAATCAATTACAAGTATTATTCTTTTTGAAGCTCAAATTGGCCCATTCCATTGTCCCATGCCAATAAGAGCCTCTTCAAGTTGGCCCTTGAGTCCTGTCACAAGAACCCTCGTGGTCTCTGAGAGCTGCATTTCTTTCTGTATGACAAGATGTGCCAGATTCATCTTGGACATCTTCTGTTCCAGACCTGGATCTAGGCTTTTCTCCAAGAAGGCCTTTTATTTTTCTAAAATAATGGAAAACAGTATTTTGTGATCACTATCTGGGTGCTAGGAATGCATATTGCTGCTGGTTTTTGGTATTCTGTTCTCTTGGTTTGGTTTTCTTTTCAGAGACTCATTATTGGTATGCTGGAACTTCTTTGCCTAATTTCAATATTTGTCACTTTCTCTAGAATATTAAAAAAATCCTCTTTCTTCATTTCTTGTTGATTTAAGTATTTCTCCCTTTTCACCTGTGTCTCACTCTCTCTCTTTTTTATTTTTTTTGAGGAAGATTAGCCCTGAGCTAACGTCCACCAGCAATCTCCCTCTTTTTGCTGAGGAAGATTGGCCCTGAGCTAACATGCATGCCCATCTTCCTCTACTTGATATGTGGGATGCCTGCCAAAGCATAGGTCTGTGCCTGGGATTGGAACCAGTGAACCTCAGGCCACCAAAGCAGAAGCAGAGCATGAGAACTTAACTGCTAAGCCACTGGGCTGGCCCCTCACCTTTGTCTCTTAAGGCATTATTTTAAGGTGGGGTTAATTTGCTCTTGTGTTGCTTCTATTTCTAAAGTGATCTTTTATCTCATATTTCTAATGCTTTCCTGAATTCTGTGACCTTATTTATAAGATTTTCTAAATCTGATTTATGTTGTTCCTTCATATCTTGCATAATTTAAAAATGTCTTTTAGGCCATTTTGAAATAGAAGGCTGTGGTTTTGATCTGTTCCAAAGAAACCTTCTTGCCGGCATGGTTTCATTATTTCTAGGGGTGCTCTTTTGCCCCTGATTCTCCTTTGGCTTAAACTAACTTTGTATGGGATTTGACCTCAAAACTCCTTTGTTGCCCAGTTTTAGTGAAATTGGTTTTCCTAAACCTGAAGGTGATGTTCCGGGTGGCATCTCTAACCTCATGAGCTCCGTCTGCTGTTGTTTTCATGTGGTGCACACATATATGGTAGCCTGCTTTCTGAAGTTTCCTGGCTCGATCTCCTTCTGCCACTTCGATCTGGATTTTCTCCTTCCTTCCTCTCGATTGTCTTCATCGATCCCCCTCCATTTGGATCCTGCTCCAAGCATCTTCTCCTCAATATGGGGCTGTGTCCTGGAAGGGAACCCAAATGGGTCAGTGTTGAGGGTTTGTAGAGCTGGAGTCTCCAGGCCCTCGGTGCTCCCCGAGGACTCTTGGACTCCCCAACGCCGACACTGGGCAAGACCCCTCCCAGTTTCAGTCATTCTTCTCAAATTGTCCCTCAATGCTTTCCAGTGAATTCTTGCTGGCTGCTTTGGGTTCTCTTCTCAGCTCCATCCGACACCCCCTTGCTTCCCGCTGCTGGCCAGCAGATGGGGCACCAAAGGCAGAGGCCAAGCCAGGAACAGCCTCCTGGGGGGATCACAGGGCATCTGATAACATAGAGGTGGCTACCAAGGCGTGTGCTCCCTGCCTCATATTTTGGTGTTTATGGGGATACTGTTGTCACCTAATTTTGAAGCAAATGTTGTCTGTGGGTTTTGCTTTTACTAATTTGCCCTGCTTATTTTTATGTGAGAATCTGGAGAGATTCAAAAATGATGTTGGCAATGCAGCTATCTCTCCAGCCAGTTCACTGTTTTTAATGACGGGTCCCATACTGGGCCACAGGAAGAAGAGATGAAATAATAAATGTTTGTAAAAGTACACAAGGTGCTTGGCCATCTTAAGCATCCTGTAAACTAGCTGCTCCTCCGTTCTGCTCCGCTGCAACCAAGCCTGACCCCCTCATTCAGCTCGTGCAGGCTTGACCTCTGGTCCCTGTGCCTGGCACAGAAGATGGGGCATGAGGCAGTGCAGACCCCAAAACTGGCTGCCCTGAGACTGGGTGGCCCTCTGGACTTTATGCCCTTGCTCTGCTGGAACCCGTCTGAACATTTCCTCCCAGAGCTGGTTTAGGAGAAAAGGGAAGAACCTCTTTTACCCCTGCCACCTCAGCACCCGCATAAAAGTGACGGTCCAGAGGGTGAGAAGCCTGCTGTGAGCCTGCCGCGCCACCTGCTGGTCACTTGTTTAATTGCAGAGAGGAGCGGCGTTAAATCCAGCGGTGGGAGCATCACGTCCGCTCCCCTCGCCCCGCAACTCCAGGCAGTGAGGTGGGTTAATCCTTTCTTCTCCTAGTTGAAAAAGACGTATTTACGTTAAAACAATGACAATAAAGGGAAATGAAAAGAAAGTTTTCCCACAAGCTCCCATTGGCTAGACAAACACTTTTTAAAAATATTAATAAAATTAAATAAAAGTGTGTTTCTATTCTAAGGGGGCTGGATTGGTGTGTTCTGCCCTTCTGTTTCCTGGAAGGGGGTCCAGAGACCCCGGTATTTACATACAAGGGCAACAAAGGGAGAAGGAGCTCAGATTCTGCAGCCCGAAAGACTTGGGTTTGAACCGCACGTCACCAGTCACAAGCTGGGGGGGGCGGGGGGGGGGGCGGGCAGGTTAATTTACCAGTGTTTTTGGATCTGTATGTGTTAGTCTGGGGACTGCCCCCCACACCCCGCAAAAGGACGTCCATGTCCCAATCCCTGGAATCTATGAATATGTTACGTCACATGGAAAAGAGGACTTTTCAGCTGTGGTTAAGGTTACAGACCTCGGGATGGGGAGAGTATCCTGGATTATCCAGGTGGGCCCAATCTAATCACATGAGTTCTTTGAAGATGGAGGAAGTGGGCAACGAGCCAAGGAATGTAGGCGGCCTCCACACGCTGGTACAGTCAAGGAGGTCTCCCTGAGAGCTTTGGAAGGAATGCAGCCCTGCCAACACCTTGATTTTAGCCCCTTGGACCTGGGTGGGACTTCTGACCCCAGAGCTGTAAGATAAAAAAACTGTGCTGTTTTAGCCACTAAGTTTGTGGAGATTTGTTATGGCAGCGATAGGAAATGATGCACTGTAACATGGGGGTGATAATAATCCCTACTCCGCAGGTTCTGGGGAGAATGAAATGAGGTCACTGTGGGAAGTGCCTTGTAAATAATTTACAGAGGTTTTGAGGTCCCTTCCGGGAAGATATCCATTTATTCTTAGACTTAATCCATAGTTATTTTATGAGCACCTACTGTGTGTCAGGCACTGTGCTCAGTGAGGGGGTAACAGGGGTGAACACAGCCCCTTCTTTTATGGGGCTTACAGGTTAGCAGGGTAGGGGGACATTAAAAGGTCACACAAGCACACACGTCATGGAATTACAATCACCACATGTGTGATGAAGGGGTTGTGTAGGGAGCTGTGAGTGTGGACCTGGGGACCTGCTAGACCTCAGGCTTCGGGCAGGCTCTCCAGGGTCGCGGCTTGTCCTTGCTCACCTTTCCAGATAGGCTGTTCTGCCCTGACCAGGGAGTGGGATGCCAAGGGCCAGAAGCCAGGCCAGCATCCGAGGGCCGTCAGATGGATCTGTGCTGGTCCAGAGACTTGGGGTCTCACAAGGGGACCCTCTGTGCTGATGCATAGGGAGTAGCGGTCTGAGGCCAGTGAGGTCAAGGCTGCCTAGAATGGTGGGCAGAGAAGAAGGTGGAGCTTGGCATGTGGCCACAACCACTGATCCCTGGGCCTCCACCTACCTTCCCAGGCTGGGATGGGCCCAAGACCACCATGGCTTTAGGGAGTGAAGCCGAGCCTGGGTTCAAGGCCTTATGGCCACAGGTGAAGGGACAGAAGCAGGACAGGGAGCTGGGCTACTTTACTGGGCTCTGGGAATCCTCTCTCTGCTGCATACTGGCCTGAGCCTCCTTATGTCACCTCCTGGGTTTTCCAGGGCTGCCTGGTAGTCCTGCCTTCTGCCTCCACGGTGGTGGAACAGAACAGTTCCTTTGGAAACACAGACTCTCTGGGGGCACAGGAGATTCTCTGTGCCTCAGCTGCAGTATCTTATCCAGCTGGAGGGGTTTTCTGATGGGGGCAGGGGCACCCAGAATGAATAACACAGCGGAGACAGGCAGAGGAACCAAAAGGCGAGGTCTGGGTGCAGATCTGAGAGGACCCGTCGACTCGGAATCCGTGAGAGACCCGGGCGAGAGCGGGAGCTGTGCTGCCACCTGGTGGCCGATTTTGGAACTGCTGCTGGATCGGATGTCTCCTTGGGTCGGACTGGAAAGTTCAGCCCAACTCAGCTCAGGTCAGCTCCTGACAGAGTGGACGATCGAGAGAGTGCGCAGTGAATGAATCTGGTAGAGAAGGTGGTAAGGCCTCAACATAGAGTCCCTTTCACCCTTCACTTTCCTAGCATCGCCCAGGCTTCACCATATTTCTGAGAACCAGGGGCAATGCCAGAAAACAGGCTGCTGGGAACTGGGCAGCCGCCTCTCAACCTCCATACACACGCACAAAGAGACTACTGTGGGACCTCAAGGTCTGTGTCAATGGTTTCTCCCTCAGACCTGACACTCTGGAAACCTCGAATATGGAGTTCACACGTGCACCTGCAGCCATAACTCGTGATGGGGATCAGCCGGAAGGATGGTGCTGGTTCGCTCAGGTTTTCCCATGAAGCTCCTCACAGATTGGGCAACGTGCAAACGGGCCGACATGTAAACGCTTGGGTAGAAACGTAAGCCCCTCCTCCCGGGCACCACCCATCTCCAGGTATTAGCCGCCCATAGGTCACGTGGTGTAACTACGCGGGTGCCACGTGCCCTGAGACCCGCCAGCCCAAGGCCACAGAACTCTCAGTTGAAATCCTGAAATCAGGCTTGCAAAAGGTAGTCCTGTTTATGAAACAAATTATTTTTAAAAAAACATCATTTGAAACCCTTTAAGGATGTCTCCTAAGAAGTTGTCTGTCTTGGAAAAATTATAAAAGAAAAGGGAAGAAAGAACAAAGTCTACAGAAATGTGGAAAACATTTTGGCAAATGTTTTTCAGAACCTTGACTCTGCTTCAGCTGGGGTAAATAAACTAGAAAACGAATTTGTTTTTGTATACATTTTTTATTAATAGAAACTTGTTTTCTCCCCACCCCCACCCAAATGATGTTGAAAAGTATTTCAAAGAATGTGGGCATGTACCCGAGGAGAACTGTAACATACGTGCACTTTGAAATGCATAAGCTTGGAGGTTGGTGGCTGTAGCACTGTTTGTAGGCGTGAAAATTTGGAAACAACCCAAGTGTCATCAGCAGGGGCATGGATAAATAAATCGCAGTGCATATGGCAGATGTCAATGGTATGACGGCCTTCTAAGTTAAAATAAATGGTTCTATGTATTGATATGCAAAGATCTGAAGAGCAATATAGCATTAGAAAGCAATTTGCAAAAGCATATAATCAGTGCATTATTTATGGATTTATATCTGTGCAACAAAAAATGAAAACATGGGTAAAATGAAGCACTGGTTTCATTTGCCAAGGGACAGAGGAGTGCCTCTTTGCCTGGGCGAGGCCTGGTCATCCTTCAGATCTCAGCTCAACACATTGCCTTTCCAGGGATGGCTTTTCTGACCCCCGGGCCAGGTAGGCACCCTGACATCCCATCTCAGAACCCATGCCTTTCCTTCATGTCTCTTGTCATTGTTGTGTATTTATTTGTGTGGTTATGAGATTAATGTTCATTTTCCCCACCAGCTTTATTTGGGCAGGAACCCTGGCCATCTTCCTCACCATGGCATCCCCAGCACCTAGCCTAGAGTCTAATGTGCAGTGGGCATGTAATAAATGAGTTTGTGATTTCTGTTCCCCAACTAGGCTGTAAGCTCCATGAGACCAGGGGGAGCGTCTGTTTTCTTTCTCACTAAATCCTCCGAGGCTTAGCGATTAAGAGGGAAGGCTATGGCATCAGAGCTCAAATCCTGGGTCTGCCCCTTGCTAGCTGTGTGACCTTGGGCAAGTAACTTTGCATCTCTGAGCCTTGGTGTCCTCAACTGTAAAAATGGTAATGATTCCTTCCTTAGAGTGTTGTTAGAATTTAATAATATTATGTATGAAAACAACTCATCAAAGTGTTTGGTATTAGGAACTCGGTTAAAATTTGTTGAATGTCTAAATGCCCCCCTTGTGAGAAGCTCCTGGGCCGGGCCTGGAGAATGCTCTGTTCTGCCCTCTGGGGCCAGCTGGGTCATCTCCCACAGTACCATCAGGTGGCGCTGTGACCATTCGCATGGGTGATGCTCAGCCCGTCAGCTCGCTCTCAAAGCTTCAAAGTGGATTCCAGCCTCCCTCCCAGCAGGAATCCCATCTGTAAGTCTCTAAGTGGCCATTCGGTCTCCGCTCTAACCTCTCAGTGATGAGGAGCTCACTGTTCCCAGGCTGGAGACCCTTGCAGGGCTGGTCCGAGAGCCCCCATCCTCTGGGTGGAGTTAGCCGGACCCGAGGAGACTGGGAGAGTTTGCAAGTAGTGGGCAGCCGAGGGTGGGGACTAGGCTGAGGCAGGTGAGGTGCCCAGGGGGCAGAATTGAAGGAGCTGCTCACTCTCAGGCTTGTGCAAGTGTGGAGTCTGGCCACCACTGGTGGCCTCATAAGGACGCTATGGGGCCCAGCTATGGGCCAGTCCAAAGCTTTCGTCCTGCCTGCCCTCCACTCACCGACAATAGTGTAGGGCTCTCACCAGGTGCCAGCCTGTGTAGCAACTTGCTTGTTTCTCTGAAGAACGCTAGCTGGTAAGAACTGTTATTATAATCATTTTTCAGATCAGAAAATCGTCACAGAGACCAATTAAGAAGCTTGCATGTAAAAAGTGGCAGAGCTGGGATCCGAACCCTGGCAGTCTGGCTCTGGACACCACCTCTTGCCCATCGCCCTCCACTGCTGTGCTGATCTGTCGTCCTTCCCTCCCACTGCCAGTTCCCCTTTCCGTCCAACAGTTACTTATTGATCAGTCGCTCTGTTCCAAGCACTGTGCCAGTAGGGCCCAGCCCTTGTGGAGGTGACAGTCTGTCAGGTGGAGCCCTGGCTCTGCCATGTCCTGATCCCGTGACCTTGGAGAAGTCATTTAACTTCGCTGTGTCTCAGTGTCTTCGTGATGACATGGTGTGATAGTCCCGGTCTCCTCAGGCTGTGGGGAAGATGGAGTGACTCAAAGCTGCGGAAAGCTGGGGCCGGGCACACGGAGGGCATGGGAAGCATGAGTGTAATCCTATTGGTGTCATACTGGAGAAGCTCTTCCAACCCACGGGGCCTGGCCGCCAAGTGGAAGAGTGGAAGCAGCAGCAAGCCAGAGCCCGACACCCTGGCCTTAAGCCCTGGCTTTGGCACCGTGACTGTCCCAAACATGGGATTTTGGACAAGCTGCTTCGTCTTTCTGATTTTTTTCCTCTGTAAAACAGGAATGACTAATACCAACCTTGTGGTGTCCTTGTGGTTGTTCAATGAAGTAACAAGGCTGAGAGCTTGGCACATAATAGGGGCCTTTGGAAGATTTCGTTTCCTGTCCTCTAGAGGAATCGGGAGGCGGAATAGCCCAGGGGTCAGCACATCTGGAGGTCTGACGTGTCCCCTTCTCCCAGGGAAGGCCCCGACCTGACACGCTGCAGGATGCTGTTTTCTTCTTTCGCTTCCTTTCTTTGTTCCTGTTCGAATTTCGTTTCTTGAGAAAGAAGAGTGTTTCACACAGCCCCGCCCATGCATGGGGCTCTGTGTTAACTGTCCTGGTGCCTGGCAGAGGGCTCCGTCTTGGTCTTTTGTCCCCCAGGGCAGATGGAGGACAGTTGGTGGGTGTGGGGTCGCAGGGCTGCTCTGCTCGTAAGGCCCCGAGAAACCAGAGGGCAGGCTGGGAGCTGAGGGCTGAGAGGCAGCTGAGGACTGGGAAGCCCCGTCTGGTCCAGCCTCCTCCAAGGTCAAGGGGTGTCCTGGCCCCCCTCTCTCCCCTCCCATGCTGCTCCTGATGCCTCTGCTGCTCCTTCTCAGAGACCAGAAGAGGGGGCAGAGCTGTCGCCCTGTCCTGGGGGTGCTGAGACTGGACGAGGTGGACAGTGTGTGGTGCCCAGGGACCAGAGTGAGGGCAGCTGGGCAGTGAGAAGTGGCTGCTCAGGGATCTGGCCAACCGGGGGGCATCACCTCCTCCCATTCCACTAACTGCCTCCCAGGGTCATGGTGCCTAGGGCCTCATATTAGGGTCACCCAACAGTTGTTCCTCCTGACTGGGTGCTTCCACACACATTATCACTGACACCATAGTCACAACTGCCCCTCTGTTTCAGAGATGGGGAAACTGAGCCTCAGCAGCAGGACGAGATGCGACCGACCCAAGGTCCTGCAGCAAGGAAGTGTCGGAGTCTGGAGGGGATTCATGCCCAGCTCTGCCTCCCCATCCCCCCCCACCCTCCTCTACCCTGCCCCCAGCCCCCTTCCCCACCACCCCGCTCCTCCAGCACTTAATTTTAATGACCCTTTGATTGCGCGCCTCTTCTGAGGAGAGACTAATCATTATTAATGAATTTGGGCTGCTCCAGTGTAAATGAGACAATGGGGCTGGCTGGCACGTAGCTGGATGAGCAGCGAGCAGGGAGTGGGCATCTCCCTTTGGGCCACAGAGAGCCCAACGACCCAACCTCTCTTTAGTCATTTATTTCTCTCCCCAGTTAAACCAGACAGTGGGCCGGAAGGATGCTGGAGTGTCAAGGCCTGTCCGCCCTCCGCCCGTGGCCATTATTCCAGAGAGGGGGCAGCTCACCAATGACCAGGAGGGCCCAGCCTGAGGGCAGAGCCCAGGGCTCCTGGGACCCCCATCATCCAGCAGCGTCCCCAGCCTGGGGTGGGGGTCAGGGCAGCTGCAGTGGGGTCCCGCCTCTCACCCCGCATGCTGGGCTGTTTTCTTGGCAGCAACAGACCTTAGGAAGGCTCACATGGCCGGTTTTTAGATTTGTTTTCCAAAATTGAAAAGAGAGAAATAATCCTAGAGGGAAACAAAACAAAACAAAACAATAAACAGAAAACAAACACAATCTCTCTTAGGCTCTTTCCATCCTGAACCTTATCCTGGCTCTGTGTCAACTTCCTGGCATGTGATCACCTTTGGGACCAGCCCTTGGCAGTGGCAGCAGAACTGGACTTGCTCCTACCTGACTCTGGGGACCTTGAACTGA
Organism: Equus caballus; assembly: GCF_041296265.1. Taxonomy (NCBI): domain Eukaryota; kingdom Metazoa; phylum Chordata; class Mammalia; order Perissodactyla; family Equidae; genus Equus; species Equus caballus. Next base: position 31,820,593 of record NC_091705.1, on the reverse strand, counting down.
CCCCAACCTCTCTGAGCCTCACTTCCTCAGCTGTGGAAGAGGGGTCACGTTACATGTAATATACATTATATATCGGATGAGATGGGGGTGATGGATGCATTTGCAAATGAGGCCTTATGATGATAATTTTGTCACAGGCAGGAGACAGACACACTCACTCACACGCCCCCAAATCATTAAAGAGGCCTCCCCCTGAAGGTGCTCCTTGCTTCTTGAGACGACCGCGTGATTACTCTGTAGGTTCCGTGTAATTATTTAATCAAGCCGGGACCAAGCCCTGAGCGTGGAGCTGGGCGCTGACCAGACCGTGCTCCCCTCCTCCCCCAGGAGGCGCAATCAGAGCTGCTGAGAGGGAGCGGCCCAAGGCTTCCACTCTCTGTGTAACAGCTGGCTTCGAGGGAGGGGAGGAAAGGGGAGGGCTGGAGGGGCGCAGGTCACCTTGGGGCTCCCCTGGCTGAGGACAGGGCAGGAGGGGCGTATGCAGACCCCTTATCTTGCTTTGAGGACACTGAGGACAGAAAAGGAGAGGCAGCACTGTGTTCCATAGCACCTCGGCCAGACCTGGGATTCCCTCCTTCCTCCCTCCCTTCCTTCTTTTCTTTCTTCCCTTCTTCCAGACTTTTCTCTGTGCACTTACAAACTTACCAAAATTCCTACAGAAATACTAGTCGTGTTGTTTGCTCTTGTTCACATAAACATCCCTGATGCTGTCTAGACCAGTGGTTCTCACTGGGGGTGACTTTACCCTCAGGGGACATTTGCTGATGTCTGGAGGCATTTTTGCTCATCACGACGTGTGGGGAGGATGTTCCTGGCATCCAGTGGGCAGAGGTCGGGGATGCTGCTAAACATTTTCAGTGCACAGGACGGCCCCACAGCAGAGAATTATCGAGCCCAAAATGTTGATGGTGCTGAGGCTAAGAAACCCTGTTCTAGAATGTTCCTCAGCTTGCTTTTTTTCTAAAAACAGTGTATCTTGGAAATCTTGGCAGGTTAGTAAGTATCTTTCCCTCACTCTTTTTTACTTCAGCAGAGCTTGATGGCATCCCAGTCCCCTTATCTAATTCTCTTTTGATAAATTTCAGGCTGCTTCCGGTCTTTCTGGGTTGATGGAGATGGCACTGCGATGAAGCTCCCGTAGTGCAGTGTGTGCACGAGTCGAGCATTTCGCTCTTTGGATGCCCGGGAGTGGATCGCTGCATCAAAGGGGTGGCTGTTGGCCGACTGATTTATAGGCACTCATCTAGCACTTCTGTATGCCAGGCATTCTTTTAACACGGCACACGCTTATTTTCAACGTTATTAGATACTGCATCGTGCTCTTCCACAAAGGCTGTGCCAAGTTACCTCCTGACTTTTCCTACCACAAACCTAAGGTTTCAAGAAAAATGATAAAAAAAAATGTCTGGAGTTAAAGCTGTTATGTCTCCAAGAGGACTAAAGGGAACCTGACTGTCATGGGGTGGGTGGGGGTTCAGCCATGACGGCCCCCACCATGGGCCCCCACAGACGTCCACGCCCCCTGGCCGTGTGCCACATGAGGGGTAAGGACAGGGGCGGGATGGGTGCCCCCATTTTACAGATGAAGCTCAGCCAGGTTGAGCGGCTTGCCTCCCAGCTCTGAGCAGTCACATCCTCCCAGAGCCCCCAGGCAGAAGCCCACAGGAGGTTTCAAAGGCAGAGAACAGGTGGGCAGAGTGAGGCTGGCCATGGTTGTGGACCCTGGAGTTGTCGCAGTTCCAGTTGGCTGAATACCCTAACAGACCCCTCAAGGCCCTGGGGCTGGGGGTGCCTGATTTTACAGGATATCCATGTGAAATCTGGGACATTCTTGCATTCAAAGATTATTCATTGATTATAGGAGATTCACACTTAACTGGGTGTCATGTTTTATATGCAGCCCTAAGCGGGGCAGCAAGGAAAGGAAGGGGGGCCCTCTGGTAGGTTCCCACCAGCCTGGAATCGCCTCTTTGGGCTGTTGGCTTTTCATCTTTCCCTCCCCAAACCATCGATATCCTCCAGATCTTGCCCCAAGTCCTTTCCCTCCCAAGAACTGAGAGGAAGCATGGGGAAGCAGAGCTGCTGACTGCACCCACCCTCTCTCTTCTCCAGCAACAAGGAGAGGAAGGAGTAAGTGGCTGGGACCAGGTGGTGCCTCCATTTCTTCTCTCTCCCCTCTCGCTCGGAGCCTCGACACCCACATTTGAGAGCTCCATCTTGCCTGGGCGTGAGTGGCAAGGCTGGAGCGGAGGGCGGCAGGCAGGTCTAGGGCAGCACCGATAGCCACGCTGACCCCACCTCCCCCCGTCGTCCATACTTAGAGCCGGTGGCCACTGCAAGTGTAATTAGTTAATAAATCACCCTGAGTGATAAATAGAATGATAGATGCGGGTTTCACTTGATCACTTTTTTATTAAGGAGAAATAAATCAGCACCACATTGTTGCTATAAACCTTTCAAACTGGTCAGATCCTGGCTGGTAGAAGCTGATTAACATGGCCACATGGAGGGACCATTTGTAGCTGATCATTGAGATCAATCAGTCCTTGTCATTTTCCCTCCTTGGAGGAGGTGGCGGAAGCCAGGTGCTGTTCCATCATCCTCTGCTCCCCTGGCTTCTTGCAGCCTGGGCGCTGCGGGGAGAGTGTGTGTGCCTTGGTGTCAGACAGCCCAGATTTGAATCCCGGTTGCATCACCAACCAGCTGTGTGAGCCTGGGGAGCTGTCGCACCATCTCTGAGCCTCAGTGTCCTCCTCCCTGGAGGCGGACAGCGATAGTTCTGGTTCCTATAGCTCGTATGGATAGTTGTTCTGAACATCCGATAGAGCAATGGGTCCCAACTTCTCGATCTTAGGAATCCTTTCTACACCTAAAAATTACTGAGGACCCCAAAAAGTTTTTCTTGTGTGACCTATATCTATCAATACTTACTGTAGCACAAATTAAAACAGAAAGTAAAAAAATTATTAATTCATTTATAGTAATAATTAACCTATTACATATCAATATAAATAACACTTTTCACAGAAAAAATATATATTTTCCAAAACAAGAAAAATGTCAGAAGAGTGGCAGTGTTCTCCATTTTTGCAAATCTTTTAAATTTCTGACTTAATAGGAGATTGCTTGATTCTCGTATCTGCTTCTGTGTTCGATGGGATAAGTTGTGATAAGTTGTTTTAGGTCAGACGTATGAAGAAACTGTGGCCTCACTCAAATATGCAGTTGGAAAAAGGGAAGAGTATTCTACTAGCCTTTTTAGGTAATTGTGGCTACGTCAAGTGGCCTCTGGAAAATTCCGCTATACACTCATGACAGAGGGAGAGTAAAGAGGCAAATAACATCTTATTATTATGAAAATGGTTTTGACCTTGTGGGCTCCCTGAAAGGATCCCAAGGACTCCTAGGTGTCCCCCAACCACCCTTTGAGAACTGCTGGAATGACAACTGCATGGAGAAGGGGCTGGACGCAGGGGGGTAATCCCGCCCCAGGCCTGCATGATGTCAGGTCTTGCAGTCTGCCTTGTCCTGCTGAAGCCTGTACGTCTCCTACGAAGGGGCCTCTGGACATCTCCTGTGTGCCCCCTAGGTCCACTGTCTACCTTCTTCACCCTGCTCTGGCCCTGGGTGGCTGACTGTGTCACCTGCTTTTCCTTGCCTTCCACCTTCTGGATGGGCTCAACCGGTGGGGAGTTCTGGAGGGTGGGAGGAGAGCAGGCTTTGGGGCATTTATTCCTCCAGCTCCCTCCCTGCCAGGTTGGTGACAGGAGCCACAGCTGCTATCAGCAGCCCCTTGTCCCTCCTTGTCCCAGTGACTGCGCCCCTTCTCTTCTCGTCCCTTCAGGCCCTGGTGTGGTAAGGGCTCCCCACTGTTGCTATCCTTGGGGCATGGCACCGTCCTGCTTGATTTTCCTACATCCTCCTCACTTAAAAAGAAATTAAACTCTCCTCCCTTGCCATCTGTTTTCTCTGGGATTCCAACTGATGCACAATTTTCTGGGAAAACTCCCTTTCCTGGATAAAACCAGAGAAGATACACAGAATGAGCAATGAGAATAACCTCACCCCAGCCAAGTGCATGGGTTTTCTAGTTTACAAAGTGCCTTCCCGGGCTTCATTTCATGAGCTCCTGGGTAGGACCTCCAAGAAGCCAGGGTGAGAGTCTGACACACACTTGCCTGTGGAGGAGCCGGGCTCAGAGAGGATAGACCTGCCTAAAGCCGTACAGCAGGGAAATGGTCTTGTCTTGGGGTTGGTCCAGGACACCCTTGTGACCGCTGTCGCTTCCAGGAGTTGTGTGGGTCTAGCGGAGGAGACTTGCTCCCTCCTGGGCCCTCCAGCCCTGACTCTATCTGTCCTGGAGCTCCCTGTCCGAGCCCCTCACCTCATCTTCCACAGCCATCGCAGGTGTTCATAGCAGCTTCCCCAGCTCCTCCCAGCTGGGAGTGGCGCTCCACATGTCTGCCCCGTCGCATGTCCTAGAGGGGCCTGAAGCTCCATGCTCTTGACCGAGCCCCTTCTCTTTTCCTGACTTCACGCCTTTGCCCATATTCTTTCTTCTGTCTGGGGAGCCCCTCCCATCTGGCCTCCCTGGGCAAATGTGAGCTCATTTTTTTTCTCTCCTGGAGACCTTCTCTGACTGTGGCTCCTCTTTCTTCCCTGCAGAATGGAGTCCTTCCTCCTAGGTGTTCCCGTCTCTCTGTGCACGTCTTAGATGTGTCAGCATCACACAATGTTACGGTGCTCCCTCTGTCTCTCTCTCATTTCTCACCATGCCCCGCCCCTACCCACTGTGTATATCAGTGAGCTACTGCTGTGTAACAAACCATTCTGAAACTTAGTGGCTTAAAAAACAACTGTTCATCCAGCTCATAATTCTGTGGGTCAGATGATGGTTCTGCTGGTCCTGGCTGGGCTTGGCTGAGCAGTTCTACTCCTCTCGGCTGGCCCCCCTCCCATGTCAGCTCACTGTTGGCTGATCTAGAATGGTCTTGGCTGGGATGACTCTTTTCTGCTCTCTGTGGTCTCTCATCCTCCAGCAGGCTAAGCCAAACTTGTTTTAATGGTGGCTGAGCAAGGTTCCAAGAGTATAAGCAGAAGCATGCAAGGCTGCTTGACTCCTGGGCTCAGAACTGGCACAATGTCACTTCCAGCACATTTTGTGGGGCAAACCAAGTCACAAGGCCAGCCTGGATTCAAGGGATGGGGAAATAGACTTCATCTCTTGATGGGAGAGCTGCAAGCTCACCTTGCAAGGGATGTGGATACAGGAAGGGGAAAATTGGGGCCATATTTGTAATTGTCACAAATGAGGCTGGCTGAGAGATGACTAAAACTTCTAAGACTCCAGTGCACATGGGTAATTTTTATAGTCCAAACTCTTAACCATGACCTACAGGGCCCTACATGAACTGGCCCTGCCAACTTTCTTATCCTTAGCTCCACACTCCAGCCATGTTGGCCTTTTGTTCAGTGCCTTGCCCTTAATATGCTCCCTCTGCCACAGGGCCTTTGCACATGCTGCTCTCTCTGCTATTACTACTCTGCTTTAGTGTTTCCCTTAATTAATGTCTCCCCTTCCTCTTCATTCACATTTTAGTTAAGCCCCTCTTGAGTTTCCTGAGTGGGCTGAATCCTCTTATTATAGGTTCTCGGAATACTACATATTCTACTTCCTACAGTTGCAATTTTATATTTGTATTTATTCAACAAACACTTACATTACCAGGCGCTGTTCCAGGGGTGTTATAAATATTAAATCATCTCATCCTCAACACGACTATGAGGTAAGTACTAGCATTATCCCCATTTTACAGATGAGGAAGCTGAAGCAACAAGAGTTTGAATGACTTAGCCAAGGTCACATAGCTATTAAGTAAGTGATGGAGCATGGATTCAAACTCAGGCAGTCTGGCTCTGCTACCCCTCCTGTGTGTCTGTCACTCTGCTGTGGTTATTTGATTCAAATCTGTTTCTCTGACCAGAGTGTGAACTGGATGAAGACAAGGACCCCATTAGTTTGCCAACGATTTTGCAGCCTCAGGGTCGAGCACAGTGTCTGGCGCATACCAGGTGCTCAACAAACATTTGTGGAATGAACGAACTGGAGACATGGGTTGCTTAAAGCCACAGACGAAGGGCGTTTCTGCAGCGCTTTCCAGCTGCAGGGTTGTGACACTCTCTGCAATCTGATTCCTCCCTTCAGGGGTCCTTTTCAGGTTCTGGGGACCCTCCCACAGCCCACGACCTCCCCTTCCCTGAAGCCCCGAACCCCGGGAATCTCCTTTTCCATCCGTGTTTCTGGCAGCTGTTTCCCCTGCCATGGCCCCGAGGACATTTCAACAATGCCAATTCCCGCCCCTGCTCCAGCCACCCCCCAACGGATGACCGTGCTAAGAGTGCAGTTTTCTCTCCCTCTTGCCTCACTTTGATTTGATCAGGCCAAATCTGAAATGATGTGTGAAAGTAATGATATTTTGTAATTAAATCTCTGGTGACGGCCACCGCAATTTGTGCTACATGCATTGTTCATAAGGAAAAAATGCATCAATTCATTTTCTGACTGGCTACTCCAGGGACTGGCAATTAGGAGCAGCTCATCTCTCGTTGCCTCGCATATTAAAGAGCTACTGAAACGCAAAGAGAATTTGGTAGGTTTTTTTTTTTTTTCCTTTTCCAACCTTCTAATAATGTTAGCTTAATTAGGGAGGCTCAGGGATAAAGGGGAAGTTTTGGATGATTTGAGCATATTGTGGTGGAAGGAAAAGAAAGAGCAAATAAAGGGAAATAGAAGTGTGGGGCACAGGGGCTGTAAGGGCTAGGAGATTAGGAACATTCCATCCTTAAAGGCTTGACTTTGCTGGACCAGGGCTGGCTGTGGTGAAGGCCAGGAGACCCCGGGGCAGGTTGGGCCCGAGGATCTGAGCTAGATGCTGCTCCCTTCATGTCCTGGCTGGAGCTTTTCTTTCCGCATCCTTATTTTTGTGATTGTGTTTCAGAATGTGTCTTTTTCATTCACCCCCCACATGACGGCTCTTCCTCTAACCTGGTCATCGCTGTTGGTATTTGCTCTGGACCAAAGTGTTGAAAGACTGTTGCATCTTTTTAAAAAATAGACTCTATTCTGTAGAGCAGTTTTAGGTTCACAGCAAATTTGAGTGAGAAGTAAAGAGTACCCACATCCCCTGCCAAGAGGAGCCTCTCTCCCTATCAACATCCCTCCCCAGAGTGGTATATCTGCTCCAACTGATGTATCTACGCCCACACACGATCATCACCCAAAGTCTATAGTTTACATTAGGGTTCAGTCTCTGCGTTGTATATTCTGTGGGTTTGGAGAATGCGTAACAATATATGTCCACCATTATGATGTCATATGGAATAGTTTCACTGCCCTAAAAATCCCCTGTGCCCCGCCTATGCCTCCCTCCCTACTCTCAACCCCCTGGCAACCACTGATCTTTTTACTGTCTCCATCATTTTGCCTTTTCCAGAATGTCATGCAGTTGGAATCATATAGCATAAAGTCATTTCAGAGTAGCTTCTTTCACTTAGATCATACATTTAAGGCCATCCATGTCTCAGGCTCCCCTCTCAGAGCCCCCAAGTGTCTGATGCCTTGGGCTCTGTCTGTGCAGCCCCCAAGGATTGCTTGAAGGTGGGGCAGAAAGGAGGGTGTGAGAGAGGCAGAGATGGTGGAGGATGGACTAAGGAGGGGCTGTAGCTGGGGCCCAAAGATCTCCAAGGAAGAAGGGCAAAACTCAGTGCTGAAGTGGATTCGGTCAACACAGTCTGTACTTCCAGGATCCACCAGTCAGGGTGCTGGTCTAGGAGGTTTCACATATAACTATAAATTTGGCCCTTGGTATAGGCCTGCTGCCCAGGGTGAGATGATTAATACAGCCCATTTTACAGGAGGAGAAACTGAGGCTCAAGGAGGTCAGGTGCCCAAATCTCACAGCGAGCAAGGGCAATGCCAGGTCTGAACCCAGGTCTGTCGGACTCTAGGCCAGTGCAGAACTTCCTGTGGGAATGTTCCATATTGATGCTGCCCCGTACTGTAGTGTCTTAGTCTATTTGGGCTGCTGTAACAAAGTATCCGACTGAGTGACTTATGAACAACAGAAATTTATTTCTCACCATTCTGGAGACTGGGAAGTCCAAGATCAGGTCACTGGCCTTGTGTGATGAGGGCCTGCTTCCTGGTTCACAGACAGGCATCTTTTCCTTTTATCCTTAAGTGGCAGAAGGGGCTAGGGAGCTCTCCGAAGTCTTTTTTATAAGACCATTAATCTCATTCACGAGGGCTCCACTCTTATGACCTAATCACCTGCCAAATGCCCACCCCAAATACCATCACATTGGGGGTTCAGTTTCACCATACGAATTTGTGGAGGACACAAACATTCAGTCTATAGCAGGTAGCCGCTAGCCACACATGGCTACTGAGCACCTGAAATGTGGCTAGTGTGACTGAGGAACTGAATTTGAATTATGTTTAATTTTAACTAGTTTAAACTTAAGTAGCCACATGTGTTTGGTAGCTACCCTATAGGACGGCACAGCTCCAGACTGTTGGAGACCTTGGTGCAGCCCCCAGCTGCCCCCAGCCCGTGGGTTTCCCAGCAACATCATGACTGAGTTGTCTTCTTACATCTTATCTCCCTGGGAGCAACTTTGGGTACCTCACTGTGCCGTACCCCGAGCCTGGCATGGAATAAGTCTTCCGCCAACACCTGTTGGATAAACACCTGCTTGTGCGAAGGGCTTAACTAACCTGCAGAATTTCAATGCGTCTTCTCAACGGCGCTGTGTAGTGCGTCCATTATCATTCCCATTTTATAGTAAAGGAAAGATAGGCTCAGCAAGGCTGACTGTGTCCTAAGTCACACAGCTGGGAATGTCTGGGACAGATTTGGAGCCCAGGTATTTCTGCTCCAAAAGCCCATACTCTTTCCTGTGCAGCATGCACAGGGGCTAGTTTGGTGTGGATCTCCTTTACAACTGCCAACCTGATGACCTCAAGGGTGTTGTTCTTATCCTCTGTTTTACTGGACATGGATTCAAATGCATGTAGTTGATTTGAGAGGTGAAGACAATACAGGGAGTGAGGAAGTGAGACGGAGGGGAAAGCAGCCAATAAAGGGTACATGATCACGCTAGTTCCCACTGGGTGACCGAGGCTTAATCGTGGCCCAGAGCTGTGGGAACCTGCAGAGAACACACCACAGGGTTCTTCCACACAAGGGGCAAGGGAGCTGGGGTATTTATCCACTGACTCTTACCATTCCTTGGTTGAGAGCTGCTCCGGGGGTGTGGGTGGCACTTCTGGCCTGCCAAACAGGTGGACAAAGTAGACTCAATGGCCAGAGAAAGTCTTCAGGCAAAGAAAGGTCAGTTAGTGGCAAAAACAGAACTTTGTGGAAGTCCCTCACACTTGCAAAGATCCTGGGGTCACTGTAAGCCCCATTTCATTGGAAGGTAAGGTGATGCTCTTCTTCTCCTGGTTCCAAAGTTCTCCATCACCCTTAGAGACCCTGGGTTGCTTTATAAGGAGTTCAGCCATTAATGGAGCAGATGGGTGCTTTGCTGATGATCTTTGAAAACTGGAATCTATTTGCAATTGAGGAAGAGTGGCTGGGGATCTTTGCGTATGTATAAAGAAGATGTTTTCCGAGAATCATAATGGTGTAAATAAGGTTTAGGTGTACGTTTGAACCTACTTTGCCAACATTCTCAAGGTCTTTAGAAATGCTCATCAGCATATAAGCAAGTCACAGATTACAAATTATTCTTGTGTTTCATTAAAGCATGCCCCCAATCACTGATCACAGGCAACTCTTAGCTTAGTTTGAGTAACTGTAAGCACTTGAAAAAAAAAGTGGGTTTTTGTGTACATTCAACAATGCAGGTTTTGTTCTAAGGCCAGCTGACTTCTCCATTCTGAATTCAAGGTGGAATGTAGCGCTTTTGGCCACATCGTCTTCACTGTTAAATTGTTCAGATTTAGCTTTCTTCCCAGGTTTTAATGGAGTCAGAAGTTAGAGTTAATGCTCCCTAGACATTTCCTTTTGGGTTCTTCCTTCTTGCTGCCCTCCATTTGGAAACTAACATTTATTTATCATCTATTAAGTGCCTGACTCTCTATTAGTCTCTCTTAGTCCATTTCATTTTGGTGACAACCGTGCAAGGGATGTATTTGCACCGCCCTTTTGTGATGAGGTCAACCCCCCCGCCCCGGGGAAATGGATGGGAAAATTTCAGGGAATGTCCACTGGTGAAGAGTGCCAGCTGACTGGGGGTTAGACCAGTGGCTCTCAACCCGGGATGCATAGTAGAATCATCTGGGCAGCTTTTAAAAAGTACTGATGGCCAGGCTGCCCCCAGACTAATGAAGTCAGCATCTCCGGAAGTGGAGCCAGGGGTGAGTTTTTCAAAGCTCCCCAGGTCCGGAGTCAGCTGAGAACCACAGCATTAGCAAGCATGGGACCTCTTTCCGTATGCTGAGTCCTAACATCCAATGCAATGGAATCGACACAGACACCAGAGCACGCGGACCTGGGTTCGAATCCTGACTCTGCTACACAATGGCTGTGATTTTGGGCAAGATATCTTGTCACTGGGAATCCTCTTTTTGAACTGATGCTGTTAATATTAATAATAAGACTTGACTTGCAGGGTTGGTCTGAGGATTCAGTGGGATGCTCTGGCACTCAAGATGTGCTCATAGGTGATGCTCCTCTCATTAAGTGCCACGGCACGAGCCTCCTCCAGTCTGGTCCCAGGTGGCCTGGTGCTCACCCCGCCTGGAAGCCTGTGGCTGACCCCAAGTCGCCGTGCCGGCCACTTCTCTGGAAGCCGCCCCCTTTGCCGATGCCCACGACACGCTCGGCCGTGCCCATCTTCTCCCGAGGAGGATGGTATCGACATTTCAAAACAGTTTAATTATTCTGTGGCTGCCTGGCTATTAGCTGCGACAAGAGAGCTCAGGGCTATTTTTCAGCATTAATTTTCCATTTGAAATGAATTCCTTTTGGTTACACTTTTTAAATGTTTCTTTTAATTAGACGCAATTACTTCAGAAGAATTGCTTTTATTCCTCAGCCTGAGATCCCAGTGATGAAGTCGCTATCTGGCCCCACTGAACGGCCGGGACGGCTCATTTAGTCGCTGCACTAAAGTATATTGAACTAGGAAATTATACAGCGAATCAACTATTAATTCCTTTTATGATCGCTCACTCTAACATCTTGAATGAGATCTTCAGGGGGAAATTTAGTCACAATAAGGATCATCGTTCTCCACCTCTAGCCACCGGCCCATGTGAGGGAAGCTGGAGGCTAGGGGTTGCCCTGGTGGTGGGCCTGACACGGGGCAGGATGGCTGAAGGCTCCTGGCTTTCCCGGGGTTTAGGGACTGGGGATGGTGTGGGGGCAGTGCAGCCAAAGCCCCTCAGCCAGGCTAGAGGGGGCCTTGGCCCCCGGGAAGGGGAGGGGGCTGTGGCTCTGGAAAGGGAGAAGGCAGACAATCGCTCACTTTCAAGATTGCATATTTTGACGATTCCTTGGGTGGTTCGGTGTTCCGGAGGGAGCCTGGGAGTCAGTAGGTGGCGCTCTTCCCTCTGTGTTGACAACTTGGTCTGGGCTGATGCGAGGCCCCAGAAGAGCTTTTGCAGCCAGAGTTGGAAGAAGCCTTTCTTTAGAGGCTTTAGCCTAATCCACTCTTAACAGATGGGGAAACTGAGGCACAGAAGGCTGCACAGTCACCTTCAGAGACAAAGGCTGAACCAGGTTTCTTGGTCCCTGGCCAGGTCTCTGAACATGTCCCCTGGGATTTTCTTGAGGGTAGGAAGCTTCCTCTTCAATCCTGGCTGCTGACGGCCTCTCCTTGAGGGGATGTTGGTGGTGAAGCCACAGCTCTCCCCACCAGGGCTACTCTGCCAGCTGTGCACCCAGAGGTGCTGCATGCCCAGCCTGCCAGAGGAAGACGGGGTAGTCAGGGCCACAGGGTGTCCCTTGGCACTTGGAAACCACAGGGTTGCAGGGGCTTGGGGGTGGGGCGGTGCAGAGGAGGGCCCAGATGCTGGCCGTCATCTCTGCCTCCACAAACCCTGTGGACAACTTCTCTAGGCTAGGCACTGTGGTTGTGTTGGTGGTTGGAGCGAAGAGGATGAAGAAAACACAGCACCTGACCTCTAGGAGACATTCACTCAAAATCACAACATGATGGATGTGTAGACTTTCTCTTAGAGGAGCTGGGCTTTGAAGGATGGCTAGGAGTTTGCAGGGGAAAGGGCATTCTGGGGAGATGGCATCGCAAATGCAAAAGTGTGGAGGTGTGAAAGCAAGCAGGTTGGGTGTGTGGAGGGAAGTGGCAGGAGGTCCTCACGTGACTGCCCCCCTAGGCCTTGTATGTCCTGCTGGGGAGTTTGGACTTCGTCCTGAGGGCAATGGGGAGCCACTGAAGGTTTCCAGCAGGGAGAAGACATGGTCAAATTTGTGCTTTTGACAGATGGTGGTGGCTGCTCTGTGTGCAGGAGGTAAAGGAGGATTTGAGAGAAGAGGCTGGGAGCCCTGCTGGGAGGCTGTGCCCCTGTCCAGGAGAGGGGCAAACAAGGCATGAATTAGGACAGGGACGCGGGCGGGTGCAAAAATGTGGGCACAGGTGAGGTTTCGAGCAGCGCTGCCTTATCACTTCTGTGAACCCTAGACACTTCTGCCTTTGTGGGTCCCTCCCACAGGAATAGATTTTTGTGGGTCCTAAAAATTTCATTTGCTTTTGAAGAGAGGAAAAAACGAAACATTTTTGTCTACTCTAAAAGCTCATTTATTTCCTGGTTTTAAAAGAAATTAAAAATACAGTATACACATAGAATGGAATATTACTTGGCCTGAAAAAAGAAGGAAGTCCTGCAATATGTGCCTACATGGGTGGACCTCGAGGACATTACGCTAAGCGAAATAAGCCAGTCACAGGAAGATAAAAACTGCATGACTTCACTTATAGGAGGCATCTAAAATAGTCAGATTCATAGACTCAAAGAGTGGAATGGTGGTTGCCAGGGGTTGGGGGGAAGGCAAAATGAGGCCTTACTAATGGACAGGCGTAAGCTTTCAGTTAAACACACCTTAAATGTACACAAAGTTATGTGTCAAATATATTTCAATTAAGAAAAAGTTTCATTTAAGTAAGATGAATAATCTCTAGAGATGTGGCGTACGACATTGTACCTGTAGTCAACAACGCTCTATTGTACCCTCAAAAATTTTTTGAGGTTAGATCTCCTGTTAAGGGTTCTTGCCACAATAAAATAAGATAAAAAGGAATGAAAACATTTTGATATTGTCCTAAAATATAGTTGGCCTCAGGCCCAGTGCTCCTGAGCCTAGTGGAGAAGTTGGCTCTGGTTTCGAGGAAGAGCAGGTAGGGTCTGGAACTCCGGTCTCCTGCTTCATGGCTGAGGGAGGATGAGGGACCCATCCTCTCTCCTTCCTCCTTCAGCCCCTCCCCACAGCCCAGGGCCCTGGAGGATGATAATAATGACAATGACGGCCACTTACAGAGCACTAGGTCCAAAGCATTTTATGTGGCCCATTTCATGGACTGCTTATCAAAATTCTTTGAGGTCGAGATGGTCATTCTCCCCATTTGGTAGATGAGAAAACTGAAGCTCAGAGAGGGTTGCTTGGCCCGGGGTGGACTTCCTGCCCCAGAATCATCCAAGCAAGATCTTTCACAAGTTTATCTGGGGGACGGGAGGGTGGTCAGTAGGAGACAAGGGCACTGCTCAGGCTAGTTTCCTTTCTGTCCTCAAGTACCCTGCTCTGGACTGAATGCTTGTCTTGGCCCCCCCATTCATATGTTGATGCCTGAACCCCCAGTATGATGGTATTTGGAGGTGGGGCCTCTGGGAGGTAATGAGGTCTTGAGGGTAGAGCCCTCATGAAGGGGATTAGTGCCTTTATAAGGGGACAAGGAGACCAGAGCTCTCTTTCTCTCCACCATGTGAGGATACAATGAGAAGATGGTCAGCTGTAAACTAGGAAGAGGGCCCTTACCAAGAATCTGAGCATCCCGGCACCCTGATCTCAGACTGCCAGCCTCCAGAACCATAAGAAATAAATGTTTGTTGTTTCACCCACTGAGTCTATGGTATTCTATTATGGCAGCCTGAACTGGCGAAGACACATCCCTTTTGACACGCCAGCTGTTTGCCATTGATGGTGGCCAGGATGTTCTGCCCCACAGAGAGCCATGGACCATCTCTCAGAGTCCTGGGACTGGGCCCATGGCTCGCTGAAGGGGAGCAGCAACTCCTTCCCATGCCTGCTGAGGTGAGCCAAGCATAGTCTTGTGAGGGCGACCAATCGCTTCCTGGGACACAGGACTTCCAGGGCTAAAATCAGGCAGTCCTGGGCAAACTGGGACAGTTGTTCACCCTAGGCTGTCTGTGTGTGACTGTAACACAGGGCAGTTGGACATTTCTAACTAGTTATCACCTTGTCTTTGAACAATCTCTATCCCATAGCACATTTCCAGGGGAGCCAAGCTGACCAGTTCAGCCACTTAGGATGGCTGGGTTGACAGGCTGATTGAAACACCTTTGGATACGAGTAATAGGCTTCCAAATGTATTGGAGAATTACTCTTGGGGTCACACACTTTTCCATTTGAACTCAACTTTTTTTTTTTTTTTTGAGGAAGATTAGCCCTGAGCTAACATCTGTGCCCATCTTCCTCTATTTCATATGTGGGACGCTTACCTCAGTGGCTTGATAAGTGGTGTGCTGGTCCACGCCCAGGATATGAACCAGCAAACCCTGAGCTGCTGAAGCAGAGTGAACAAACTTAACTGCTATGCCACCAGAATGGTCCCTGGGCTCAACTTTTTCAAGCAATGTGGACCTTAAGCTAGTTGTACCTGTGAACTCCACTTTTCATCTAAATTGTATTTCTGGGAGGAAACTTGTGTGTTTGCTCTTTGCATGTCTTCAATTCAATTGAGTTCCATAATTTTCATAAAAGAAAAATGCATGACGTGTCAGGGCGGTTAATAGATGATTTTGGGCAGTTCAAAACAGATCAGGTTTTCAAAAACAAATTTTTATTTCTTTAATGAACACTAGCTTTAAAAAGCAGGTATCTGGCAGGAAAAATGGATGAGGTGTTAAGAAACTCTATGATAGAGGGAGAACAACATAATGGAGGTATCAACCACAGCTACACGATGGGGTAAGTGCCCACGGTGTTACTGTTTGGAAAAGGTAGAGCAAAGAACCCCACCCACCTGAGTTTGCCACTTAGCACTTGGGCAAAATCCTCAACCTCTCCAAGACTTAGTTTCCTCATCTATAAAATTGATACAATGAGGGTCGGGTTGTTCTGGGGGTTAAACCAGGTCCTTAGTGTTTCTAGCACATGATAAGGCTTGACAGATGAAAGCAAATTATTTTCATTTTCATGAACAAAATAATACCAATGATCAGAGTGAGTAGTAACTTGAAGAATTCAAATGGTCAGTTAACACATTTTCTCTAAGCCAGGGGTTCGCAAATTTGAGAGTTCATCAGAGTCACCTGGATGGCTTATTTGCACACAGGTGGTGGGATTCTGTTCCCAGAGTGTCTGATTCAGCTGGGCTGGACTGGGCCTGGGAATCTGCATTTCTCACAAGTTCCCAGGTGATGCACATGCTGAGAGCTGCTGCTCTGTTATAAAATTGGTAGTTAAAGAAGAAAAGTTGTCTATTCGGAAGTGCCTTGGTCCTGAAGAACCCGCAGTTAAAATAGGAGCCTGTGGGATGGGGAGCTATGATCTTTCACAGGCTTCTACCCCTAAAAAGGGAGAAAGAAGCAGAGTTTGATTAAAGAGAGTTTGTGAACAGCAAACATTTAATGAGGGAGGGAAAAATGAAACCACCTGAATTTCTTTAAACCTTGCTCCCAGTCCGTGGTTCGCATGGTGGGGGTCCCCAGACCAGCAGCATCAACATCACCTGGGAGCTTGTGAAAAATTAAGATTTTTGGGGTCCAGCAATCTGTGTTTTCACAAGCTCTCCAGGGTGAATTTCTGACGTGTGCTAAAGTTTGAGAAGCACTGCTCTCAATGATGTGTCACTTATTTACACACGGAAAACAGGCTAGCTAATGTAAGTTCATCCCATTTAAACCAAGAATTAGAAAAAGCACAACTGGCTGATCATACTCTCAAAAACCTCTAGGAAAAGCAACTCTGGTGACAGCATTGCAGACACAGTCTCAGTCCTGCCTGCACATTAATATCTTCTGCGGAATTAAAAAAATACTGATGCCCAGGCCCCACCCTCAGAGATTCTGCTTTAATGTGTCTGGGCTGGGGCCTGGACATTGTACTTCAAATGCTCCCCTGCTGATTCTTACGAACTGAGACCCATTGTTCTATGTAATCATAGATCTGTTTAATGTCTGTCTGTCCCAGAGGGCTGGAAGCGACATGACAGCAGGGACTGTAAATATTTGTTGAATCAAAAATGAGTGAATGAAGGGGGCTATTGTAGGCAAGCCTTCTATAGGATGTTGGGGAGGAGGTGACTGGAAACTTCTGGCCTCCCCTGGACTCCTGACTGTTGGGAGCTGGCCTTCCCAGTGGAGGCAATGACACCCATGTGGGTGTGGAGGCTGAAGCATGCATGAACAGCTCATAGAAAATCAATCAGCTCAGGATGATAAACATGGGTCAAAGGAGCGATGAATAGTGCTGGAGAGAGGCCTCAAATGCCGGGGGAAGGAGTTGGGACTTCTTCCATTGGTGCCTCTTCTGGGATCGTTGCTTCCATTTTCTCTCCTCTCTTCTCTTGGAGCTCAGCTTCTTCAGGATGGAGAGGGCCTGGGGGCAGCTTCTCCTGTTGATGCCTGCCCTGTCATCCACCGAAGCCAGGACAGAGAGGGGAACCCACACTCCAGCTGGACTCCTGAGAACATATGGGCCTCGGAAATCATAATAAGAGGAAGCCACCTTCTTCATTAATTGATTAATGTAATTAAAGAAAGATAAGTACGTCAATGCCGACCACATTAGAGTTAATTTGTGCAGGCAATTAGCCGCGCTCCCTCCTTCATGCCAGCTGTCTCAGACGTGCTTCTGTCCTGGGGGGCATTACTGGGTGCTTGGTTCAAAGCTGGCCCCCGTGAACCTTATTCTGGGCACCTCAGTGCCCAAGAGGAGCAATTGAGCTCCCAGAAGTGGGTTAGATATAAATTCTGTGAATTGGGAGACATCGCCTTATTTCTCTGCCCCTCAGTTTTCTCGTCTGTCCACTGGGGACGATTAGACTGATCTTATGAGGGAGTTGTGAGCATTCAATGCGGTGCTGTATGTCCCAGGTCCTGGGGAGGAGCAGCACATCCCTTCCTTCCTGCGTCCTTACAAGGACGCCTCCCTTTTCAGGACTGGTGGCCAGTGCTGGGCATTCCCTGCTCTGGACCCTTGGCCTGGAATGCTCCTGTAAGGCATGTGGGGACTCTGTGGGTCTGGTTCTCACCCCGCTTCTCCCCTACCTTGACCTGTCTCCATCTTCACTTTCTCTACAGGGGCTGTCTCTGAGCCTTCTGCTTCTCTCTCTCTGTCTCTCTCTCCACACACTCTCCCTCTGGGCTGAGGCACTGACTCCCAGGGGAGCTCTGAATCCCTCTCTCCAGCCCAGATCTCTCCTTGGTCATTCAAATCTGAGGATCCAGCTGCCTGTGGAATGTCTCCACCAGCATGCAGCAGCCTCAGAGCCGACCACCTGATTTTTCCTGTCCCAGCACCCCAAATCGGTTTCCTTTCTAGGGCTCCCAATTTTTCTCATCTTCTCTGCCTGTGTCTGTGAACCAGCAGGTCCCAAGAGGCCACCAGGGTGCTTCTATCTCAGCTCACCCACCACATGCCCTGCAGAAGTCCTCCCCTAAGTTCACTTCCATCCCGCTTTCCACTGCACTGTCTACCCGTCTCTGTATCTGCCTTTACGGACCTGCTCCTGCCGTCGTCTGCCTGTCCACCCCCTCCTCTCCCACCATGGAAGGATCCCTGGCCCAGGCCATCCTCTCTTTCTCGCTCCCGTCCTCCACACCTTGGCTCACCATCCCCCCACCACCCCATGGAGTACCCTCTCCCTATTCTCGAACTGTGATCTCTCCTTTCAGTTACAGACTCATGTACACAACCGTCTTCTCTACATCTCCACTGGGACATCAACTTTAACATGTCAAAAATGGAGTTCTTGACCTCTCTCTCTCCCACCTGCCCATAGCACCCTGCTCCCGGCGAGTCATCTTCCCTCTTGAGTATTCCCAAGACAGAGACGGCAACTCCATCCATCAGTGGCTCAAGCTAGAAACTTAGGGGTCACACCTGACATTTCTCTCCCCCTCACCTGCCATGTCCAATCTAGCAACAAGTCTTGTTAATCTTTTTACAGCTCTATTGAGGTATAATTGACCTACAATAAACCACACATATTTAAAGTGTACAAATTGGAAAGTTTCACAGATGTATACACTTGGAAAACCATCGCCACATTCAAGACCATGAACATATCCATCACTTCCCAAAGTTTCCTCATGCTCCTTAGAAATCCTCCCTCCTGCCCCTCCTTACATCTCTCCTCCTTCCCATCCCCAGCCAACCAATGATCTGTTTTCTGTCACTATAGATTATTTTACTTTTTCTAGAATTTTATATAAATGGAATCATATGAAATGCATTCTTTTTTTCTGGCTTCTTTCACTCAGCACAATTATTTTGAGGTTCATTCATGTTGTTGCTTGGGTCAATAGTCCATTCTTTTTTATTGCTAACTAGTATTCCATTGCATGAGTATGCTACCGTCTGTTTATCCACTCACCTGTTGATGGACATTTGGATTATTTCCAGTTTTGGGTTATTACAACCAGTGCTGCTATGCACATTCCTGCACAAATGTGTGCATGAGCACATGCTTTCATTTCTCTTGGGTAAATACATAGGAGTGAAATGTCTGGGTCATATGTTGGTATGTGCTTAACATTTTGAGAAACTGCTAAACTTTTTTCAGTGGTAGTGCCATTTTACACTCTCACCAGCACTGTATGAGAGTTCCAGTTGTTCCACATCCCCACCAATATTTGCTATGGTGAGTATTTTGAATTTCAACTATTCTGATAGGAGTAGAGTGGTATCTCATTGTGGTTTTAATTTGAATTTCCCTAATGAGTAGTGATGTTGAGTAATTTTTCTGATGCTTATTTGCTATCTATATAACTTCTTTGGTGTAGTGTCTGTTCACAATTCTTACCTATAAAAAAATCCAGTTGTTTCTTTTCTTTCTTTCTTTCTTTTTTGCTGGGGAAGATTTGCCCTGAACTAACATCTGTTGCCAATCCTCCTCCATTTTTCTTTGAGGAAAACTAACTCTGAGCCAACATCTGTGCCAATCTTCCTCTATTTTGTATGTGGGTTGCTATCACAGCATGGCTGACAAGTGGTGTAGGTCTGTGCCCGAGATCTGATCCTGTGAACCCAGGCCCTCCTAAGTGGAGGGTGCTGAACTTAACCATTATGCCATGGGGCCAGCCCCTGTTTATTTTCTTATTATTGAGTTTTGGTAGGTTTTATGTATTTGGAATACAAATTCTTTATCAAATATGTCATTTGCAAATATTTTTCCCCCAGTTTGTGGCTTATCTTTTCATTCTCTTAACAGTCTTTCAAAGAGCAAAAGTGCTTAATTTTAATGACGTCCAATTTTTATTTTTCTTGTTTAAATCATGCTTTTGGTGTCATATATAAGAAATATTTGTGGGCCAGCCCAGTGGTGTAGTGGTTAAGTTTGTGCACTCTGCTTTGGTGGCCCAGGGTTCGTGGGTTTGGGTCCTGGGCGCGGACCTATATACCACTCAACAAGCCATGCTGTGGCCGTGTCTCACATACAAAAAAATAGAGGAAGATTGGCACAGATGTTAGCTCAGCGACAATCTTCCTCACACACACACACACAAAATTAAAGAAGAGAGAAATATTTCCCTAACTCAAAGGTACAAAGATTTTTTTCTTATATTTTCTTCTGAAGTTTTATAGTTTTAGGTTTTACATTTGGTTCTCTGATCTTTCTTTTTGTTAACAGCTTTAGTGAAATAAAATTCACATACCATACAATTCCCCCATTTCAAGTGTTTAATAATTAAGTGGTTTCTAGTAAATTCAGAGTTATACAGACATCACCACCCTCTAATTCCAGAACATGGTCATCACCCCAGAAAGCCGTCTCGTGTGCTTTAGCAGTCACTGTCCACTCAACTCTTTCCCCAACCTCTGGAAACCACTAATCTGCTTTCCGTCTCTATGGATTTGCCCCTTCTGGACATTTCATATAAATGGGATCATACAGTATGTGGTCTTTTGTGACTGGCTTCTTTCACTTAGTATAATGTTTTTAATGTTGTAGCATGAATCAGTACCTCATTCTTTTTTGTTGCTGAGTAATATTCCATTGCATGGATGTGCCACATTTTGTTTATCCATTCATTTGTTGGTGGACATTTGGGTTGTTGCTGTGTTTTGGCTATTATGAATAGTGCTGCTGTAAACATTTGCATACCAGTTTTTGTGAGGATCTATTTCTTTTGTTTCTTGTGTGTATATACTGAGGAATGGAATTGCTGGGTCATATGGTAACTCAGTGTTTAACTTTTTGAGGAACCGCCGAACTGTTTTCCAAAGGAGCTTCACTGGCAATGGATGAGTTTCCACTTTCTTCACATCCTCGCCAACAATCGTTATTGTCTATCTTTTTGATTATAGCCATCCTAGTGGGTGGGAAATGATGTCTTGTGGTTTGGGGGATTTGCATTTCCCTAATGGCTAATGACGTTAAGCATGTTTCCCTGTGCTTTTGGGCTGTTTGTATATCTATCTTCTTTGGAGAATGTCTGCTCAAATCCTTTGCCTTTTTTTTTGTTCTGAAGAAGATTTTCCCTGAGCTCACATCCATGCCAATCTTCCTCTATTTTTAGTATGTGGGCTGCCAGCACAGCATGGCCAACAACAGAGTGGTGTATGTCCATGCCGGGGAACCGAACCTGGGCTGCTGAAGTGGAGTGTGCTGAACTTATCCACTAGGCTACTGGGGCTGGCCCATCCTTTGTCCACTTTTAAATTGGATTGTCATTTTAGTGTTGACTTATAAGAGTTCTTTATATATTCCATATGCTAGACCATTATCAGATATATGATTTTCAAATATTTTCTCCATTCTATGGGTTATCTTTTCACTTTCTTGATTGTATACTTTGAGGCAAAAAGTTTTAATTTTAATTTTGATGAAGTCCAATCTATGACTCATTTTAAGTTAATTTTTGATTATGATACAAGATATGGACCAAGATTTTAAAATTTTTCCTTTTTTTTTTTTTTGCATTCTTTCTCCACTGAATTGCCTTGGCACCTTTGTTGAAAATCAATTGACATGTATGTGTCGGCCTATTTTTCAAGTCCTGTTAGTTTTACCTTCAAAATGCTTCTTAAATTTGTCCTCTTTTCTTTGTCTCTGCAGTCACTCCCTAGTCTGGGCTACCACCTACCCCCGGATGTCTGTAACGGCCTCCTCCCGGGCTCCCTCTCCCGGCTCATGCCCCTGTAATCCATTACCCACTAAACAGCCAGAAGGAACTTGTATCAGGTCACTGCCATGCTCAACACCCTTCAGTAGCTCCCCACTGCCCTTCAGTAGAATGCAAACTTTTTGCCATGGCCCACAGGTCTGCACAATCTTCTTCAACTTCCTTTCTGATCTTATCTCCTGCCACCAACTTTCCCCTGGATTCCTGGTCTTTTTTGAGTTCTTGGAGTACATTCTGCTCCTTTTTACCTCAAGGGCTTCTTTTTTTTTTAAATTATTTTTTTTAAAGTTTGGCATCTGAGCTAACATCTATCGCCAATCTTCTTTTTTTTTTTCTTTCTCTCGAAAGCCCTCCATGACATAGTTGTATATTCTAGTTGTAGGTCCTTCTAGTTGTGGCATGTGGGACACTGCCCCAGCATGGCCCGACGAGACCACACCCAGGATCTAAACTGGCAAAACCCTGGGCAGCAGAAGTGGAGCACGTGAACCCAACCATCTGGCCATGGGGCTGGCCCCTACCTCAGTGCCTTTGCATAGGCTGTTCCCTGTGCTTTTAAAGCTCTCCTCCCAAATTTTGCACTCATGTGTGTCCAGGAGTGACTAATTTTTCTGTTTAAATGTTACTTTTGCAGAATTTGAATCCCCCCCCCCCCCCCCCCCCGTCTAAATCCAGTCTTTCTTTATGGCCTATTGTCCTATCTCATTATTGATCATCACACTCTAGTTGATCAGCTTTGCTATGTAATAAAAAAAAGCACAGAATCTCCATGGCATTTGATAGCAAATATTTATTTCTTTCATGAGTTACTGGCTCAGCTCTCATCCGCTTCTGATCCTTCTCCTGAGATCAGCAGGCTGACAAGGGTAAGTTCTCATGGCTATGGCTGAAGTGTAAGAGGGCAAGCTCACTGTCATGCACATTCCAAATTCCTCCATATGACATAATGATTCACATTCTATTGGCCAAAGTCCACTGGTGGGAGAGACTGCAATGTTATATGGCAAAGTCTTGATACGGAGACGGGTGGAGAATTGGAGCCAGTCATTCAACCTACTGCATGTTCTCTGTTTGATCACATTGAATAATTAATAATGATTTCTTTCTTTCTTTCTTTGTTAATTGTTTCTCCCTAGACTGTATGCTCCCTATGGGCAGGGCACTGCCTGACCCATTTATGGCTGTATTCCTCAGTGCCTAGCACTGTGCCTGGCACATATTAAGTGATCAATATTGAAGTAATTGGTTGAGTGAATGAATGAGTGATGTAACTTCATTTCTTTTGGCCTCTTTTCCATATCTGTAAAATGGGGACCGTAATCTTCAGGTCACTGGGTTGTAGGACGAATTCCATTTAAGTGAGACTTTGTCATCTGGAAGGCCCTTAGAGTTTGGTATTTCAAGGTCTAGTTCAAGCTGAGGGTTCCATTCTGACCTCGAGAACCTCTCCTCTGAGGGTCCAATACATCCTCCATCCCCACTCAGCAGGAAACACACCCTTTGCTCCTTCTGTACATCAATGAATTGCATCCGGACTCCTGGAAGTCAGCATCTTCAGCTGAGTGCTCCCAAGTCCCCTTGCCTTGGCCCCCATGAGGAGCATCTACTTGAATGGCCAGCTACCCTTCAGGGTCCTGCCCTGCTCGCTCTGTACAGGCTGCAGCATGTTGAGTGGGAACGTGAAGGATGTTCTTCTCAGTATCATCTGCACCTGAGTAGAGGGCATCTTTACAGGAGAGAAGTGTCATACCTATAAGGATGTTTTCCAGTATGTCCCCTCTTGACAATACAACCCAGCAGGCTTCACAAGAAGACTTCTCTGCAGTGGGAGCAAGAACTGAAGTGGGAGCCAAGCTGTCTTGGGGGGCTTGGCTGTCTAAGCCCTTCCTCTCAGCCCTGGCTCACCTGGGGGTAGCCCCTCCTTCCTGCTGGTAAGGTCAAGGGCTTCTCTGGCCCAGCCAGTCCATCCATGATGCTTCCATCTGGGCTTCAGAGTCTCATCTTCTCTGGCCTTGGCACCTTTGATTAACTTTCCTCTTTCTTATGTCTTGAAAGTAATCATCAAAGCTAACTTTCAATGGAGATGTGCTTGGATCCAGCCCTGTGCTGGGCCCTTTTACAAGCCTAATTCAATCTCCCCAACAAGCTCAGGAGGGGGACAACATTATTATCTCCATTTTACAGATGAGGAAACTGAGGCTGTGAGAGGTTAAGTCACTTGTTTGAGATTATGCTGCTCTTGATTCCTTCCCAGGGGGACTCACCTGTGTTTGGAGACCAGAACTGTCACCTGCATTAGGGGCTAATTCTCCTGAGTGCTTGCTTTCCTGGACTTGATGCCCACTATCCTCGGGGCTTGGGATAAGATGGTCCCGGGGCATGGTGTTCCAGAATCCCAGGGCTCCTCCAGCCACAGAGGGAGAAGAGGCAGCCCACCTCCAGGGATTGTTTCCAGGCAGAGAGCTCGAACTTTATTCATGTGTCACAGAGGCCAAGACCCCAGCGGGCTGATAGACTGAGTGTGGGCTCTGGATCTCTCAGAAGTACTCAGTCACCTCCATTGCTGTAAAACTCATGTTTTTAGAGGATTTTAGAAAAAATTCCCAGTGTGAAAGAAAAAAAGCTACGTGATAAAAAAACCCTCTGAGAGGCAGCCATTACCATCTGCTGCGTGTACAGCTGCTTCTAGGTCACAGACCATCCTGCGCTCCCCTTGATTAGCTTGGGGAGGGCTCCAGGTCCAAGACCGCTGTGCTGGGCCTGGACCCAACACTTCTGAGCAGGAAGCCCAAGGCACCATGCAGAGTGCTTTGAGAGCCCCCATCCTGAGCCCAGCCCATCTCTTGGCCATCTCTCCCAGCTCCATAACTGCATGCTCTTGATTTAACATAGACAAGCCTTAGCTCCACCATCTGTAAAATGGGAGAATATCTGTATGTACCATTGGTCCAGAGAACTCAGACACAGCGATCAGCTCTTGCTTTTTTTCCCCCCCGATGAAGATTAGCCCTGAGCTAACATCTGCCAATCCTCCTTTTTTTCTGAGGAAGACTGGCCCTGAGCTCACATCCGTGCCCATCTTCCTCTACTTTATATGTAGGACGCCTACCACAGCATGGCTTACCACGCAGTGCCATGTCCACACCCGGGATCCGAACCGGTGAACCTGGGACTACCGAAGCCGAACGTGCGCACTTAACCGCTGCACCACTGGGCCAGCAAGCTCTTGCTTTTGATTATAAAGCCAAACCTTCACTTGCCTTTTGGTCTCTGGACCACACTGTTCCATCATTCATTCCCTTAATGTAAGCTACAGAAAGAGGGGAGATATATTTTTACAACCACCATTTGGGGGCTTCCTGCTGCAGCAAGGAGTGGATCCACAGAGAGTGGATCTGATGATGATTTCTCCTGGCTGATCTCCTCTGTCTGGAGGGGCCTCTTGGTGTAGGGCTCAGTTGCAGACGTGTGTGTAGTGGGGAACACAAGCAGGCTGAAGAGTACCCTTTTTGAGTGGGGGGACTTCGAGAGATCCAGAACCTAGGCCCAGCTTGTCAGCCTCCTGGGGTCTTAGTCTCTGTGACATATGGTTAAAGTAAACTCATGCCCCCTTCAGCTGGCCTCCGTGTTCCTTCTTCAGGCTCTGGGGGCAGGTACCATGACTGCCCGTATTGCATAGACCTGAGAGTTGAGCATGGCAATGAGGGTGTCTACAGAGGGCAGGAGTGGAATAGGATCTGACACAGAGCGGAAGTCTTCTAACCTCATAGTCAGGATGGAGGACCGAATGGAATGATGCTTAGAAAGCTCTCAGCACAGCAAATGGGTCAGAGGAAGTGCTTAACGAATGCTACTTATTATTATCCTTAGCATTGATTATTATTCTTATTATTTACTATCATCATCATCATTAAAGGTGGTAAGGTGAGGTAGAGATGGCTACCTGGCCTCCCCGAATTCATGCTTCCTCTTTCACAGAATAGAGCTGATGCTTTGGTGCAGCTGTCTAGACAGGAACTATATTTCTGACTTCCTTGTATCTAGGTGGGACTATATGATTATTCTCATCAGTGGACTATCAGCAGAAATACTTTGTGTCAATTTTAGGCCCAACGGGATTAAGAAGTGGGTCTGCCTTCTCCAACCTCTTCCTCCACCTCCCGGCTGGAAGCAGACGATGCCAAGGCCCTAGCAGGGATTCTTAACTTTTTTGTGTGCCATGGACCATTTAGTACCAAAGTGACACTTATGGACCCTCTCTCAGCATGATTTTGATTGCACGAAGTAAAACCCATAGGATTTCAAAGGAAACCAATTATATTGAAATACAGTTCTCTCCAAGGACTTCTTGGGGTTGTGGACCCCAGGCTAAGCTCTGTGAGAGCAGGGTTTCTCTGCCGCACCAAAATTAACATTTTGGACTGGATATATTTTTGTTGTGGGGAGTTGTTCCGTGCATTGTAGGATGTTAAGCAGCATCCCTGTCCTCTACCCACTAGATGCCGGCAGCATCCTTTCCCTCAGTTGTGATGATCAAGAGTGTTTCTGGCCTTGAAAATGTTCCCTGGAGGTGGGGGTACAAAATTGCTTCCAACTGAGAACCACCGTACCGGAGGATGGCGGAGCCACAGGTGGAAGGAGCTTGGGTCTAGGACTCACCATGAGGAGAAAAGCTGCTTACTGACCAGTGAAACCCGCCCCAGACTACTACATCAGTGGGAAATAAATGTTTGTTGTATTAAGTCACTAAATTATGGAAGAAAGAAGTGTACAGTGGACATTACATACCCACCCTTTAGCTTCTAAAATTAACATTTTGTCTATTTGCTTTATCATGTATCTATCCAGATTGATGAATTTTTACATATGCCTATCTCTAATGAGCATACAGAATATTTCCATCATCTCAGAAAGTTTCCTTCTTCCCTTTTCCAGACAACGCCCCTCTCCCACTCTTCATTCTGATTTCTACCACCACAGATTAGTTTGGCCTGTTCTTGAATTTCATGTAAATTGAATTGTACAATACATACCCTCATGTCTGACTTCTTTCACTCAGTATAATGTTTTTGGGATCCATCTGCATGGATGTCAGTAGTTTTCTCTCCCTCTTCTTGCCGTGTGATATTTCATTGTATGGATATACCACAATTTGTTCCACTCTCTTATTGATGGGTGTTTGGGTTGTCTCCAGTGTTTGGCTATTATGAATAAAGCCATTATGAACATCTGTGCACAAGTCTTTTTATGGATATATGCACTCATGGATAAATACCTAGGAATAGATTTGCTAAACCATACGGTCCACTTACCCTCTCACCAGCCATATGTGTGGGTTCCAGTTCCTCGTCAACACTTAGTGTTGTCAGTTCTTTAAGTTTTAGCACAATTACGTATTGAATTGAAACTGTGGTATGTGCTACAAAGGAGAAGCTCAGGTGGGTCAGGGATTATCCTGGTAACGGGATCAGGCAGGGACCTGGAAGCAGGGGCAACAGCGTTAATAAAGGCCTGGAAGTCTAGGGAGCATGAGATTTTGGAGGAAGTGAGAAGACAGTGTAGCTGAAGAACAAAGAGCAAGGAGCAGTGTGTGGAGAGATGAGATCACTGAGGTTGGCAGGAGCCAGACTATAGAGGGCCTTGAGGCCTAGGCAGGGAGATTTGTCTTTATCATAGTGTAAAGGGTCTCATATCCTGCTGGTGGGAATGTCAAAATGGCAATCCATTTTGGAAAATAGTCTGGCTGTTCCTTGAATGGTTAAACATAGAGTTACCATATGATCCAGCAATTCTATTCCTAGGTATATACCCCAAAGAAATAAAAGCATATCTTCACATAACTTATAAACAGATATTTGTATCAGCATTATTCACAATAGCCAAAAATGGAAATACCCCAAAACCCGTCAACTGACGAACAGAGAAGCAAAATGTGGTATATCCATACAATGGAATATTATTCAGCAATAAAAAGGAATGAAGTACTGACATGTGTTACAACATGGATACACCTTGAAAACATTAAGCCAAGTGAAAGAAACCAGTCACAAAAGCACACATATTCATAGTATAAGAAATGTCCAGAATAGGCAAGTCTATAGAGACAGAATGTAGATTAGTGGTTACTCGGGCTGGGTGTATGTGAGAGAGGACTGGGGAGTGACAGCTAAGGTGTGAGAGATTTCTTTTTGGGGTGATGAAAATGTCGTTAGATTGACTGTGGTGATGGTTACACAACTCTGTGAATACTAAAAGCCGTTATGGATGAATTGTATAGGATGTGAACTACAGATCCATAAAACTGTTGAAAATGAAACAGAGTAAAGGGAAACCCCATTTAACCGTTTTAAGCAGAGAAACGAATGATCTTAATTTTTAAAACACTCTGGTAGCCAGGTGGAAAAGGGGCAGGAAGAGAGTTGGGAAGATGTTGTCATGTGCAGGATGAGGTACTGGCGCCCTGGTCTAGGTTGTGGCGGTGGAGAGGGAAGAAGATTTTGCTTCCTCACATGGCTGGGTCTGGCTTGCAGGGCTGCCGTGAATCTGCTGGGGACACTGGCCTCAAGAGTCTGCACTAAGGAGCAGGGTTTCTGGATGGCTGGACCAAACTTGGATATCTCTCCAGACATATCAAAAAGGTGGCTCAGTGAGGGAGTTGGAAAGAAAGGGCAACGATAGCTCTAAGGAGCATGACAAGACCATAACCAGGACAGTGAGTTCAGAGAGATGTGGTGGCAGTTGGAAGTGGAGTGTGTGTGGTTGGAGTGAATGGTTCATGACAGAGGCTGAGGTCAGAGGTGTGTACATGGTGAGTGATACCCTCAAAGCATCAAAGGCGCATGCCCTCTGAACAGTGGGGAAGCCTTTTCAAGCTGGATCCAGTTTGGAGCATAATCTTCCCACCAAAAGACTGGGGCACCAAGCCCCTTCCCTTGGTGGCTGCTCAACAGGCAGACACATGGGCCAGATCAGAAGGGGGATGGAGAGAGACCTCATTCTTCGGTGGAAGTAACTGGAGGCAGGTCCTTTTCAGTGTCCACTGGAAGAGAAGGTTCTTCTTGATTCTTTTGCCATTGAAAGTGGAAATAACCATAACCACAGAGATAAAGGTGAAGGCTCTTCTAAGAGTGGGAACAATGAACAATTGCAACTGAGCCTGAGAATTTTCTGTAATTAGAGTTAAAAGTCCCGATACAAGGTAGAGACTGTCCCAGGCAACAGGTGGGACATGGGACACATACCAAGGAACACAAGATCCGATGATGGCACCCGTGATGGATGGCAAACAAGATCTGGTGGCATCCTGAACCGGGGTGGCGATTTCCTTTGTCCTTTACTTGTGAGGTCACCAGTTCTTTAGCAAGGAGCAACTGGACGATTAAACAAGAAACACTCTGAGTATTTATTAAAGTTGTAGGACTTATAAAACTGAAGTCACCTGGTCAGCACATTGCATGGAGATCTCCTTCAGGAGGAGTCCCAACGTGCCAAATCCCTTTATTGTCATTAAAGTTCTGAATTAAAGACCCCCTGTAGGTATTGCTATAGATCAGTATTTCACAAAGTTTTCTTTGCCCATCAAACACTAGATC
The DNA here is from genome assembly GCF_041296265.1 of Equus caballus. NCBI lineage: Eukaryota > Metazoa > Chordata > Mammalia > Perissodactyla > Equidae > Equus > Equus caballus. The sequence continues at coordinate 31,791,388 of NC_091705.1, read as the reverse complement.
TGTGGGATGTTAATAGCCGTTCTAAGGGAAACAAGTTTTGTGGTTAAAAAGTGAGGGTCATGTTGGCTAAATAGATTTAACAGGTTTTTTTTTTTTGGAGGAAGATTGGCCCTGAGCTAACATCTCTTGCCAATCTTCCTCTTTTTGTTTCTCCCTCAAAGCCCCAGTACATAGTTGCATATCCTAGTTGTAAGTCATTCTAATTCCTCCATGTGGCATGCCGCCACAGCATGGCTTGTTGAGCGGTGTGTAGGTCTGTGCCCAGGATCTGAATCGGTGAACCTCGGGCCACTGACGTGCAATGTGCGAACTTAGCCACTCGGCCACGGGGCCGGCCCCTAGCGGGGTTTTTATTTGCAGGACTGCTAAGGGGCATCGACTTATTAATGTGCATTGAGATCTCCAGTTATGGATCCATGGGATCCCTTTTCCTGGCCTGTGCTGCGGGGCTCTGTTCTACTCCCCACTCTTTGGGGAGGTGGGCATCCACGTTGGGCGGACCCCCGCTGGCAGATGCTGGTGCCTAGTGGGGACAGACCAAATCAGTAGCCCTCTTTTGGAAATAGGCCAGAGGCAGGCTCATTCTTGTCTAGGTGCAATCCCACTTGTACTAGGATGGAAGCCTGTCTGGGTGCCATGAGAGCGCAGAGGAGGGGGACTAAGTCTCCTTGGGGAGGTCAGGGAAGGCCATACTCTGGGGGTCATGTTTGTCTGGGTCTTGAAAGATGAATAAGCTTGTGGATGGCAAATGAGAGTGTGTAGGGGCATTTCAGACTCAGAAAACAGCAAGTGCAAAGGTCCCGAGGTATAAAAATCATGGTGCTTTGGGAGAAGTGAGAAATTCAGTGTGCTTCGAGAGGAGTGTGCTGGGGTGGCGCCTAGGAGACCAAGGTGAATAGGCTCAAGCCAAACCATGAACAGCCTTGAGTGTCTGGCCAAGAAGGTTGATTCTTGGGCAAGAGGAACCAAGGCTTTAAAAAAATTCTTACTAATCAGTTAGAATGCCCCCAGAGCCTTTTTCCCTCTACAGAACCAAATATTGCAAAGATTGTCATCCTTCCAGAGGAATCCTCTGCATTTATAAGCGTCGATGTCTATGTGTCTACATCCTCAAAAAAACCTCTCACGAATAGCAGCATTCTAATCACACTGTTCAGCACTTTGCTTTTTTCACTTAACAATATATCTTGGAGATTGTTTCATATCCGTACATAAAGAGCTGCCTCATTCTTTTTTAACAGCCGTAAAGATTTCCATTGTATGGATGCATGGCAATTTATTTAAGCAGTCCCCTGTTGATGGACATTCAGGCTGCCTCCAATCTTCTGTTATTATAAACCATGCTGCACTGAATGGCCTTGCACATCCAACTTTGCATACATATATGCAAGAATGTCTATGGAATACATTCTAGAGCAGTAGAATTTCTGGGTCAACGGGTATGTGCAGCAAACCTTTGGATAGAGATTGCCAGACTGCCATCCATGGAGACTGTGCCAATGGACACTCTCACTGACCTCTGAGAGCATGGATTTTCTCCACTCTGTGGCCCGTCCAGGGTGTGATCAAACATTTTGATCTTTGTCAATCTGATAGGTAAAAAATGGTATCTCATGGTAGTTTTTGTTTGCGTTTCTTTTTTATTAAGACTAAGGTGGAGCATCTTTTTGTATGTTTAGAGACTATTTGAGTTTCCTAATCCGAGAAGTGCTTGTTCACATCCTTTGCCCATTTTTTCTTGGATTGGTGACCTTTTTTCTTATTGAGTTGTTAGCACACTAGCATAGTGGTATAACTCTTGCCTTTTGGTAAATTTCTTCCCATTCTTGCCCATGACCCATCCCAGTGGTTGCAGTATGTGTTTACAAATATCCCTTCTCTGAGCTGAGGCAGCAGGGGCAGCGGCCAGGAATGGCGGAGCTTAGGTTGGCTCTTCCATGGAGACGTGACTAATGGGATGGAGAATTTCTACTCCTTGGCAGAGGAGCAGACCCTCCCAGAAGCCTCTCACTGGGGAAGAGCTCCCTCCTTCTGCTCCCCACTAGCATCCTTCTTTTCCCCCTGGTTCAATACCACCCTCCCTCCCCATGCCCCCAGAGTCCTCTCTGCTCAGCTTCCCCTTTCCTAATATTAGCACAGGCACAGCCCTGCCCCCCTGTCACAGGCAGTGATTATATAGCAAATTAACCACAAGCTGTTCAGTCCTCGTCCAGTGGCAGTTGGGGAGATGCTAAGCCTGAGTAATGACTTGTGTAGTCGACGCTCTCATCTGTAATTTGCGTGTGCAATAAATGCAGAAATAAAAACCCGATCCATATGAAAAAGAGACCAAGTAGAAGGAGCAGGGGTAGAGGAAGAAATCATGAATTTTGTGGACTGCATCCTACAGTCTGGCTTCAATTTCCTCTTGAGTAATGCAGTCATTGCCTGTTTGATTGACGGCTGTGTTTGCCTAAAGGATGGAGGCAGGCAGAGGGAGAGTCAGAGAGCAGGGCTTGACTCCTCCTGACTCCTCAAAGTGTGTCTTTGAGAACAGGACAGTTATTCTCTAAGCCTCAGTTTCCTCATCTATAAAGTGGGGATAATAATAATATTTATCTCCAATCAGGGATTAAAGAGCATAGTTGGATCATGGTAAATCCATGGTAATTGTTAATTATTTTCCCTCTATCCTCCCACCCTCTCTCCCTCTCTTCCTTCCATCATATCAGATAAGGGGTTTTAAAATTAAACTTTTCGCTTTGAGATAATTGTTGATTCATATGTAGTTGTAAGAAGTAATAGAGAGAGATCCTGTGTACCCTTTATCCATATTCCTGCAGTGGTAGCATCTTGTAAAACATCACAACAGTATCTTGTACAGTATCACAACCAGGATATTGACATAGATACAATCCACAGATCTTACTAATATTTCCCCACTTTTGCTTGTGCTTATGCATGTGTGTGTATTTAGTTCTGTACAATTTTGTCATATGTGTAGGTTGGTGTATTCACCACCACAATCAAGATATATAACAGTTCCATTACCACAAGGATCTTTCCTGTTGTCCTTAAATAACCACCCCCCACCCCCTCCCCACCTCTCCCCCAGCCTCCAGTGTCCAACTCCTGGCAACCACCAATCTGTTATTTATTTCTAAGCTTTGTCTTTTAAAAAATCTTATGTAAATGGAATCATACAGTATGAAAATCTTTGGGATTGGCTTTTTTAAAATTCAGCATAATTCCCTGAAGATTCATCAAGGTTGTGTGTATCAATAATTCATTCTGGGGCCAGTCCGGTGGCCGAGGGGTTGGGTTTGCTTGCTCTGCTTTGGCGGCCCAGGGTTTCGCCAGTTCGGATCCTGAGTGCAGATGTGGCACAGCTCATCAGGCGATGCTGAAGGGGCATCCCACATAGCACAACTGGAGGGACCTGCAACTAGAATATACAACTATGTACTGGGGGGCTTTGGGGAGAAGAAGGCCAAAGAAATCATTCCTTTCTATTGCTAAGTAGTATTCCATGGTACAGATGTTTGTTTAACCATTCATCCGTTGAAAGACATCTGGGTTGTTTTCAGTTTTTGGCTATTACTAACAAAGTTGCTGTGAACACTCATGCGTGGGTTTCCATGCAGTTTCACTTATGTGTAAATGCCAATTTTCATTTCTCTTGGATAAATACCCAAGAGTGCAATTGCTGGGTAATATGGTACTCCTATGTTCAGTTTTTATAGCAAACTGCTAAACTGTTTTCCAGGGTGGCTGTACCACCAGCCGTGTATGAGTCATCCAGTTTCTTCAGATCCTTGCCACCATGTGGTGTTGTTATTACTTTTTAGTTTTTCTTATAGGTGCTATCCCATTGTTGTATTAATTTGCATTTTCCTAATGGCTAATGATGTTGAACGTCTTTTCATTTGCTTCTTTGCCACCTGTATATCCTCTTCTGTGAAATGTCTTCTTGTATCTTTTGCCCGTTTTCTAATTGGATTTTTTTTTTAACTGTTGAGATATTTTTTGAGATGTATTTTAAAAAATAGCAGCTTTATTGATATCTATTTCACATAAAGTTCACCATTTTAAAGTTACGATTGAGTGGGTTTTAGTATATTCACAAAGTTGCACATTGATCACCACTATCTATTTTCAGGACATTTCATCACCCCAGAATGAAACCCATACCCATTTACGGTCACTTCCCATTTCCCTGTCACCCAGCCCCTGGCCAACACTAATCTGTTTTCTGTCTCTGTGGATCTGCCTATTCTAGGTATTTCATATAAATGGAGGCATAAACTATATGATCCTTTGTGTATGACTTCTTTCACTTAGCATAATGTTTTCAAGTCTTATCCATGTTGTAGAATGTTTTGGGACTTCAGCCCTATTTATGGATGAATGATATTCCATTATGTGGATATACCACATTTTGTTTATCTATTCAACAGTGGATGGACATTTGTGTTGTTTCAATTTTTTCTTTTCAAAAACGCGTTTCAGCTCTCTTTTGTATATAGATAGGAATAGAATTGCTGAGTCTTATGGTAACTATGTTTTGAGGAAATGCCAAACTGTTTTCCAGAGTAGCTGCATCATTTTATATTCCCACTAGCAAGGTATGGGGGCTCTAATTTCTCCACATCCTTGCTAACATTTGTTATTCCATATTTTTGATTGTAGCCATTCGGATGGATATGAAGTTGTATCTCATCATAGTTCTGATTTCCGCATCCCTAACGACCAATGATGTTGAGCATCTTTTCATGTGCTTATTGGCCATTTGTATATATTGCTTGGAGAAGTGTCCATTAAAAATCTGCCCATTTTTAAATTGGGTTATTTGTCTTTGTTGCTGTTGTTTAGTTGTAAGAGTTCTTTATATATTATAGATACAAGTCCTTTATCAGATATATGATTTGCAAATATTTCCTCCCATTCTGTGGATTGTCTTTTTACTTTCTTGATAATGCCCTTTGATGCATAAAAGTTTTTATTTTGATGAAGTCCAATTTATTTATTTTTTTCTTTTGTTGTTTGTGCTTTTGGTATTACATCTAAGAAACCGTTGCCTAATCCAAGGACATGAAGATTTACTGCTATGTTTTCTTCTAAGACTTTTAAGGATTTAGCTCTTACACTTAGGCCACTGATCAATTTTGAGTTAATTTTCATATGGTGTGAGGTAGGGGCCCAACTTCATTCTTTTGCACTTGGGGATCCAGTTGTCCCTGCACCACTTTCTGTAAAGATTATTCTTTCTCTATTAAATTGTCTTGGTACCCCTCCTGAAAATAAATTGACCATAAATTGTAAAATTCAAAATGGATTTTGAATTCTATTCCATTGATCTATATTCTTATCCTTATGCCAGTACCACAATGGCCTGATTGCTGTAGCTGTACAGTAAGTTTTGAAACTGAGAAGTGCAAGTCCTTCAATTTTATTCTTCTTTTTCAAGATGATTTTGTCTATTCTATCTGTTGGTTTTGTCTCTTCCTTGATTTCCGTATGTATCTTTAAGATCAGCTTGTCAATTTCTGTAAAAGAGGCAACTGAGATTTTTTGGTGGGGATACTATAGATCAGTTTCAGGAGTACTGCCATCTTAACAACGTTGTCTTACAATGTGTGAACATCAGATATTTTTCCACCTATTTAGGTCTTCTTTTACTTTTTTCAATGATACTTTGTAGTTTTCAGCATATGAGTCTTGCACTGCTTTTGCTAAATTTATTCCCAAGTGTTTTATTCTTTTTGATGCTATTGTAAATGGAATTGTTTTCTTTTCTTTTTTCTTTTTAAAGGTATGCCTTTTGGTGGGGAAGATGGGCCCTGAGTTAACATCTGTTGCAAATCTTCCTCTTTTTATTCTCCCCAAAGCCCCTTGGTACATAGTTGTATATCCTAGTTGTACCTCTTTCTAGTTCTGCTATGTGGGACGCTGCCTCAGCAAGGCTTGATACATCTAGGTCCACACCCAGGATCCAAACCAGTGAATCCCTGGCTGCCGAAGCAGAGCACACGAGCTTAACCACTATGCCACCAGGCTGGCCCCTGGAATTTTTTCTTAATTTCAGTTTTGGATTATTCATTACAAGTATATAGAGATACAATTGATTTTTGTATATTGACTTGTATCCTACAATATTGCTGAACTCATTAATTTTTTCTAATAATTTTTTAGTGGATTCCTTAGGATTTTCTCTATATAAGATCAAGTCATCTGTGAATAGAGATGATTTTACTTCTTGCTTTCCAATCTGGAAAATCTGCCTTTTACTTTATTTTTATTATTTAATGGCCCTAGCTAGAACCTTCAGCACAGTGTTGACTGGAAGTGGCAAGAGCAGACATCCTTGTCTTGTTTCTGATTTTTGGAAGAAAGCATCCAGTCTTTCACCATTAAGTACAATATAAGCTGTGTGTTTTTTTTTTTTTTTGGTAGATGGCCTTTATTAGGTTGAGAAAATTTGCTTATATTTCCAGTTTAAGTATATTTCTAGTTTGTTAATAAAAGCTATTGGATTTTTTCAGATGCTTTATCTGCATCTATAGAGAGGATCATATTGTTTTTGTCCTTTAGTCTGTTAATATGGTGTATTATACTGATTGATTTTTGTATGGTAAGCCAACCTTGCATTCTGGGATAAGTGCCCCTTGGTCACATGTTGCTGAATTTGGTTTGCTAAATTTTTATTTTGTTGAGGATTTTCGTGTCTTACTCTTGAATTTTCAGAGTTTTTTTTTGTATATTCTAGATACTAGTCCTTTCAGGTAGGGTTAGGTTGCAAACTAAATTGAGCAGACTCTGGCTAACCCAAGCAAACCCAGGAATTTTACGGAGCGTAGGTTCAACTCTTAGGCTGTTATCAGGAATCAAAGACCAGTTGGATCAAGGGGCCTCTGCCATTTCTGTCTTTGCATCATGCGTATGAAACTCAAAGTCTTGAGAATGAATATGATTGTCTCAGCTGGGGTCATGGGAAGGGTGGCATACCTTGAATGGCAGTCCCAGAAATGCTGCATGCAATGAGGGCTGAGCGTTTCCCAAAGCCATATTTGGTTGCTGCTGTCAGAAGAAGAAGTGAATACTTGGCAGGGTCTGCCCAGTAGAAAAAGTCTCTGATTCTGAGATGCACATCATGAAAGAGTTCAGCATTTCGTAGTAGTTGGCGATTATGTTCTTTGAAGTCTCTGAACTGAGTTGTGGTGCTCCCATTATTGCTGCAAGATCCTGAGTAACTGGGTCCCTCTGTGCCTCGGTTTGCTCAACTGTACAATTTATAGAGGCTTCATCACAGGATTGTTGTGAAGGTTGAACAGGCTAATGAATGTAAAGGGTTTAGCACAGTGCCTGGTACAAAATGAAGTGCCAAATAAATGATAGCTGTTATTAATAAATTTAAAATGTTTTTACGGTATAGTAAATAACTAGGGACTGGAGGAGAGGTGCCCATACTATGTCCTAAGATAGCAGAGGAGGTGATATCAGGGAGGGCTGCCTGGATGTGGTGGGCTTTGAAGGCCTGATGAATTTTGGAGCGCTGCTATAGCTTTCTGCTGGAAATAAAGGTAATGGTTTTAGCCAAAAACGTGGGGAAGAGTTCCAGATGATATCAATGGCCAATACCTCTGTCCTCCGCTTCCCCTCACCTTCACGTGACTCTCATGGGACTAAGACATGGCCCTCCGACTGGAAAGACTGAGTCTTTCACCCAAGATTAGGCTTGTCCCCAAACAGTCCCCCACTGGAACCCAGCTTTTTCATTTAATAAGGACAGACTCTAAGCCCCATGGAGAGTCTAGGGAACTTGGTACCCATCTTAGTGGGAATTTATTTCTTTTTCATATAACATTAGTGGGCCAATGGGAATTTATCTCTTTTTCATATAACATTTAATGCTTTTGTATTTTAAAATTAATATTTGTTCGTAGGAAATGTGGAACATATAGAAAGTATGAAGAAGAGAATACAAATTACCTGCAAATCCACCACCCAGAGAACACAGCTGCTAATATTTGGAGAATGTCCTTCCTGTCTCATAAACATTTCTCTGTGTGTGTGTTTTTGAAAAAATCAGGATCACACTGTACATACTATTTTGTACCTGATTTTTTTCACTTAATAATATATTATGATCATTTTCTCATGACCTAAGTCATTCTTTATGAATGTGATTTTTAACGGTTGTAAAATGGTCTACTATATGAATATACCATAATTCATTTAAAGTAATCTTCTATTATTGGACCTTGAGTTTGTTTCCAAGTTTTCATTATTATAAATAATATTATAATAAATATTTTAGAACATAAATTTTAGCACCTGTCTCTGGTTAATTCCAGAAGATAAATTTCTTTAAGTGCAGTTGGGCAGTTTTTATTAAAAAATTTTTAAGTGTTTCATTTTGAAAAGTTAATACACACACATGATAAAAAATATCCAAACAGTTCAAAAGCGTATTCATTAAAAAGTAAGTCTTGTTTTCATCTTTAATTCCAGGTCCCTATATTTACTCCCCATAGAAAAATCAATATAACCAGTTTTTTGTGCGTATGTCCACAAGAATATGGAGATGGACATGAAAGGCATATTTGTACATATACCCCCTTTTTCTTACTATTCTCTACACATCTGTGGCACCTTCTTTTTTTCACTTGACAATATATCTTGAAGATCATTTCTTTATTTTTTTTTAAAGATTTTATTTTCCTTTTTCTCCCCAAAGCCCCCCGGTACATAGTTGTATATTTTTAGCTGTGAGTCCTTCTAGTCGTGGCATGTGGGACGCTGCCTCAGCATGGCTTGATGAGCAGTGCCGTGTCCGAGCTCAGGATCCGAACCGGTGAAACCCTGGGCCGCTGAAGCAGAGCACACGAACTTAACCACTCGGCCACGGAGTGGGCCCCTGAAGATCATTTCTTATCACTACGTGTCCTACAGCCATTCCATATTTTTTAATTGCTGCGTAGCATTTCTTTTCACGAATGTACCATAATTTCTTTAAGAAGTTGGTAGTGGTGGACAGTTAGTTTATTCACAAACTTTTGCTATAAAAAGAATGATTTGATGAATAACGTTGTATATACGTCTTTGAACCCATACCTGAGAATATTTGTGGAATAAATACCAAAAGTGGACTTACACATTTGAAATTTGAATACGTGCTGCCACAATGCCTTCCAAGGGTGAGCATCAATGTATATATTCCTGACAACACTGTCTGTGTCTGTTTCCTTCTAATCTTTCTGACAGCATGTCATTGAGCATTTTGATCTTTGCCCATCTGATAGATAAAAAGAGCTTTAAAATTGTGGTTTTAATTTGTATCTGAGTGAGGTTGACCACTCTTTCATGTGTTTAAAAGCCTTCTATATATATATTTTTTTTTCTGGGAACTCTCTATTCACTTTTTTTAACCCAGTTTTCTATTTTTTCCCTTTATTGATTTGTGAAAGCTTCTTATGTAAAGGAGAAACTAGTTCTCTACTTTATGTTACCTATATTTTCCCCAGAATTTGTCACTCTTCCCTTTTCTGTTTGCCATGCAGACAGTTACATTTTTTTAATGTAGTTAAATCTCTCAATCTTTTCTTTTTTTCAATGGCTCCTGGATCTTGTGTCCAGAAGGTGCCACAAGGAGCCTTTTCCCATTCTGAAATTCTAAAAATTATCCCATATTGTTTTTCCTAGTACTATTCTGATTTCATTTTTATGTTTAAGATTTTTAATACATCTAGAATTCATTTTGAAATGAAGACAGAAGAAGGCCTCCAAACTGCTCCTTTTCCAAATGCCTAGCCAGCTTTTACAATTGAATAATCCAAGAATGGGTTATTTCTAAAGATGGTTTGAGTCTATTTAGTAGTCCCAGTGGCCACAGGGAGCCAGCATGGGGTCGTTGAGGGCCAGCAGGTGAAACTCACCTGTCGCTTTTTGCAGTGGGATTCCAGGCAGGTAGGCTAGGGGTGGGTTGCAGCAGTGTCTCTGGATTTTAACCTTACATTAAGTGGGAAATGGTGTGGAAGAATGATAGTGTTGAGAACTCTAAAGAATTGCTTTTTTAAAGGTTATATTGTAGAGTTACGATCTTTTTTTTTCTCTTGAGGAAGTTAGCCTTGAGCTAACTCCTGCCAATTCTCCTCCTTTTGCTGAGGAAGACTGGCTCTGAGCTAACATCCACGCCCATCTTCCTCTACTTTCTATGTGGGACGCCTACCATAGCATGGCGTGCCAAGCGGTGACATGTCTGCACCCGGGATCTGAACCGGCGAACCCCGGGCTGCCAAAGTGGAACGTGTGCACTTAACCGCTGTGCCACTGGGCCGGCCCTAGAGTTATAATCTTGACTCCTATAGATGCTACAAGAAACAGCCTTCTGGAACCCCCTGGCTGCATTATCTGAAGGGCTATTTCGAGGGCATTAACACAGCGGTTATCAGGGTTGTTTTTTTTTGGTGAAAAAAATTTGTCTAACTTACTTGCAAGATATTTCACAGTGGAGTTTTACTTAAAAAAGATACAAAACAGAGGACAAACTGTTGGTTACATATAAATAAATAGAAGTACTGAAGATAAACACCTTTTCACTATTATAAATACACTTTAAAAAGTCTGATGTCGGGAGTGGGCACCTTGCAGTGTATCCTGTTTGAAAGCTTCCTGAGGATCTTGTTCCTATCAGAGGATGTTGCCCCCCTGGGAGGGATTACTTGATAAAATATAGGATTCTCAGTTATATTTGAATTTCAGATAAAAATTGAATAATTTTTTAGTATAAGTATGTCAAAATATTGCATGGGATATACTTATATTTAAATATTATTGGTTGTTTATATGAAGCTCAAATTTCACTGGGCATCCTAGATTTCTATTTGCTAAATCTAGAAACCCTACCCCAGAAGAGATTTGACAATGTCTGGGGACATAGTTGGTTGTCTCAGCTGAGGAGAGGGGTGCTGCGGGCATCTAGTAGGTAGCGGCCAGGGATGCTGGTAAATATTCTACAGTGTAAAGACAGACCCCCAACAACAAAAATTATCCAGCCCCAAACATCAATAGTGTCAAGACTGAGAAACAGTTTAACTGCTTTAACACAGTTCTCACAATTTCTAAGTAAGAACTCTCTAGTATGAAATTTCCTTTAGAATCAAAATTGAAGAAACCCTAAGAGTCCCCTTAGGAACTGTCTTTTTTCATTCTTCTATTAATGATGGTAGGACCTAAGTAGCTGATTTTATTTCCTTTTTTCTCTTCGACTCTCAGGAAACTCAGACCAAATTAAAGGCCCAAGCACAAAGACTGTGCGGGATCTTACTTGCTGCATATATATTTTATTTTTTCCTTTTGGTCTTAACATTCTGGGCTGATTTGCATTTCCCTGGTTCTAATTCTTATTCTTTATTCATTTTTCACCATTTCCTGTAAGTCACTCAAATGCCTTGTGGGATAAGGTGTGACACATGCACACACACACACGTGCACACACTCACAAATAGATGCAGTCGTATAAATATTTAAACATGGAGTTTAACAGACATTTGAGAAGGCCCTGCAGTGTGCCCGTGGGAAGCAGGCAGAAAAATGGGGGCTGTTCAGTCTCTTCTCAGCATCCTGCAGTTCTCAGGAAACACTTCTCCTCTCTGGTTTTCTCTTTACCTTCAGGTCCAGCCTTACAACACCTGTGGCGGTTGGCCCTTGAAAACTAGAGCTGCCATGAGACGGGACTTTGTGCTCCGGGAGAGTGGACGTTGGCTTCCTTCTACTTCATCTTGGGGGGCAACGAAGGTCCTTCCTGCTGCCCAGAAAGTGAGGGTCCTTTGACAGAGGCCAAGCAGGCAGGGCCGTGCGAGGCACTGCCACGGCCCACACAGACACACACTGGGAACGAGATTGCATCTTCCCCGGACCAGCGAGATTCTATAAACATAATCAAAATGTAATAGAAACTTTTTGGAAATGCTGTTATGAGGAGAAAGCATCAATCTTGATGGAACTCCGCTCAACAGGCTTTGCGGAGCTAATCAATCATGGTCAGGACTCGGCCTCCCCATCTGTCTGCGCCGGGGACCGGGCCGAGCTTACTCACTCCCCGGCTGGGGCTGCGTTCCCTCACCAGGCAATCCATCATGCTGCAGGGGGATGGCGGGAGGGGAATAATAGCACGCTAATAAACTAGGGGCTTTTTTCATTCCCAACTAATTTTTAGTAAATGAGCCCAATCCAGACAGAGCAAGAAAAAGAGCCCGAGGAGATGGTGCTTCTGAGATGCGCCTGGCTGGCCGGGGACAATGGCTCATGGGCCCGAGGGGAAGCAAGGAGCCCACGCGCCCAGGGATAACTCCCTGTGTTCAGCTGAGGCCAGAACTGGCCCTTGAAAGCTGTTGGGAAGAATGAGGCTGGGACAACTTCTGGACTGGTGGCCTGGACTTTCGGGGCTGGCTCATAGCTCTGATGCTAGGAATGTGGCTACAACACCTGCGTCTGGCTTGGGGTTTGAACTTACAACGGAAGCCAGAAGTCAGAGAGCTAGGTCCAAGCAATGGGCCTGATGGCTGATAACAAGAAATGAACCCAGGGGCCAGAACCAAGGAGTAGAGTGAAGAGCAGAGTGCAAGACGGGCATAGACAGAGGTTATGAATAATCAAAGATGCGTGGGGCCCAATTTCATCCAGCAGTAGCAGCCTTGGGGGTGCAACACATTGCAAAGCAGGACAGGGTCCAGAAGCGGATATTCTTAGACAGGCCTGTAATTTGGGGGACCATGTCTGTTTGTGCTCATGCTTCTGTCTTCAGCTCTTTGCTTAGTGCGTGTTGTGTGGTAGGCACTCATCAATATTTGTTAAATGAATATATGAATGAGAACTGTCCCTGTGATAGCAGATTTTGAAGATGTGGTCTGACAACTTCTTTAAACTTTTCAAGTTCCTGTCCTGAAATACATCACAGGTTCAGTCCCTGGTTTCTTCCCACTCAGGACCCTGTCTTGGATGCAAGGACAGTTTGGAGAAGGTGTATGTATTCATAATCTATTGCTGTGTAACAAATTACCCCCAAACTAAGTGGCTTCAAACAACAATAAATATAGATTATCTCTCACAGCTGCTGTAGGTCAGGGATTCAGGAGCTGTTTTCTCTGGATGATTCCCAGTCCTGGTAAGTCTCTCTGGAGGCCTGGTTATCAGTTCTGCACCAGGAATTCATGGATGCTGCAAATTTTTTGACACTCCTCTCCTCAAGAGGTGGGGTCTATTTCTTCCTCCCCTTGAACCTGGGCTGGCCTGTTACTGTTTTGATCAAAAGAGGAGTATGGAAGAAGTGATGCTACACCAGTTCTGGGTCCAGTTTATTTACTTTTTATTTTTTTTTAAAGATTGGCACCTGAGCTAACAACTATTGCCAATATTTTTTTTTTCTGCTTTATCTCCCCAAATCCCCCCGGTACATAGTTGTATATCTTAGTTGCGGGTCTGGGTCCAGTTTTAAAAAGGACTGGTAACTCCTTGGAGTCTCCTGGAACCTGAGCTGCCATCTGAGAAGTCTGCCCAGGCTGCTGGGCACACTTCGTGGACAGGCCCTGAGTCTATGTGGACAAGGGAAGGTGCCCAGCTGAGCCCAGTTTTCTAGTCCTTGCCTACATCCAGACACGTGAGCGATGCCATCTTCGGCCCTCCAGCCCAGCCCAGCCCAGCTAACAGAATACCACCAAGTGACCACAGTTGATGCCACATAGAGCAGGAAAACGGTCCAGGTGAACCTTGCCACAAAATCATGAGACACAATAAAATGGTGGTTGTTTAAGCCTCCTAATATTGGGGTAGTTTTTTCTGCATCAAGAGATAATTGGAAAACCCAGAATCCAAGGAAAAATCATTAGATCATGGCTGGCCTAATTGCACATTCTGTGCTTGAATCATTTCTGTGATTTTTTTCCTCCCAGACGTCATTCAGTCTTTTGCTTAAATACCTAGAGTGGCAGGACAATTCTGACCTCTGGAGTTAGCTGTAGAGTGGGATGGTTACGATTCTCCTCCCCTCTTTCTTCTCTCCCTCTATCCTCCCTTCTTGCTGCCTCCTTCCTTTGTTTCTTTCCTGCCCAAATGTTTACTGGGGAGAGAATCAGAAAATGGTTCCCAGAGGAGGTGTATTAGTCAGGGTTCTCCAGAGAAATAGAACTAATAGGATACATAGAGTTATATATATATATGAGGGGAGATTTATTAAAAGAATTGGCTCACATGGTTGTGGAGCCTGAGAAGTCCCACAATCTGCCATCTGCCAGCCGGAGAACCAGGAAAACCAATGGTAAAATTCAGTCCGAGGCCAAAGGCCTGAGAACTGAGGGGCTTGCTGGTGTGAGTCATGGAGTCCTGAGGTCTGAGAACCAGAAGCTCCGATGTCTGAGGGCAGAAAAAGGTGGACGTCCCAGCTTAAGAAGGGAGAGAGAGACTTTGCCCTTCCTCCACCTTTTTGTTTCATTCGGGTCCCCAACGGCTTGGCCGAGGCCTGCCCACGTAAGGGAGAGCGATCTCTTCATTCAGTCTACCGAGTCAGACACTAACCTCCTCCAGAAATACCCTCACAGACTCACCCAGAAATCATGTTCTACCAGCTGTCTGGGCATCCCTTAGCGCAATCCAGTTGACACATAGCGCTAACCATCGCAGGAGGTGGTGCCCAAGCTGGGTCTGGATTGGAGCGCAGGAGTTGAGCAGGTACATGGGGAGGAGCTCATTCTAGGCAGGGCTGGTGTTGAGAGTGGAAAGGGTGGTAATGGTGGAACTTGGAGTGAGAGGAGAGGTAGTTGTGGCCATGTCGTACAAGGCCTTAATGCCACTTGGGAATTTAGACTTTACGGCCAGACTGAGCAGAAAGAGATCTCCCTTTCAGAAGCCACCTTCTGGTCGCTGTGTGGGTGGTCAGTGTGGCAGCAGGGAGACCAGTTAAGAGGTCAATCAGGTGGACAGATGGTGGCTGCTTGGACCAAGATGGAGGTGGAAGAGTTGCAGGAAATTGAGTAGTTAGAAAGAGTAACGTGTGTTTGCTGTATTCCTGGAGAATAGGTAATTCTGCTCTAAAGGACAAGAAAAAAAAATAGGATGGATGAACCTCCTAAGAAACGTATGGCATAGATAGTACATAAGCTAGTAGCTCATGCGACAGAGGCAAAACTTAGAGAATGTGTTAAGTATACACAATGAGTAAGCTTGTGAGACCCAGGCAAAATTCATAAGATGTGGTAAATATAGATAGTAAGAATGTTAGTGACCTGCTAATCATAGATACATTAAATGGCTTATATGGTAAAACAAACAAGAGTGTTAGAAATGGGTGGAAAGACCAAGTCATGATTATGCCACTTCCGGTCTGACAGCAAGTTCATCCCTAAATTGGCCACCCATTGGTGTTACCAGTCATGGTCTCATTCTGTCCTCACGTATGCTCTGTCCAAGAAATGCAGATAAAACTCACAGCTGTTCAGCAGGCAAGTGACCAAGCTGCAGCGGTGGCCAGGCGTACATACTTGCCCTTGTCTCTTCAACAGAACATGTGTGTGATGGCTCCAGGCACCTTCTATCTGTTGGACCCTCTTGCCCAAACCTACATTCTGGTCTTCTGAACCACACATCAGCAGGGCAGACTGATATGACAGAGAGAGAGACAGGACATGTGAACATTGCCTACCCCAGGGTTCCAGGGTCATTTGGTCCTTCTACCCACTCACACTCCATCTTAAATGTACCAACCAACCTCACTTCTTTTTAAAAAATTTTTTGCTTTGTGTCTTAATTGGTTTAATGAACAGTGCAATTTGAGCATCTCAGTTTAGCCTGTGAGCTTCTTGTTCCGTGGCTTATGAGTTAGTTGCCTGGTGGTGTTGTGATAGGAGAAGGCAGACCTTTGGCAGGGACAAGATGGGTTATCAAGAGCTCTCTTAAGCTTCGAACCTCCATCTCAATTTGGGAAGTACACATTTAATGCACCCACGGAGGGCTCTGGGCAGGTGAGGTGTTGCAGGGGAGTAGTCTTCAGGGGCCCCAGCCTCAGCTCTGTGGGTCTGTTATACCCTGAAACAAGTTCAAGATCAATGCCTGCTAACCAGACTCTCCCTAGTTTGTGCCTCTTCCACTCTCACTTAGACTGTTGTCCCATCTTCCTGCCTATCCCTGCTCACAGCCTGCCCTCTTCAGCCCACCTTCCACCCACGGGAGTTATTCTAAAACACAGATCCAGGCTATGATGTCAAGTCCCTGTGCTTGGAGGTGTGGAGGTCTTGGAGAGTGTGAACAACAGGAGGCAGGAAGAGGGAGCAACATACTTTGCATTTGTCAGTTTTTGCTGCATAACAAACAATCTCAAACATTTATTTTTAAGCTCACAGGTCATCTGAGTTTTAGTTAACCTTGATTGGGTTTGGCTGGGCCAGGCTGGCCTCCAGGCTTCCAGTTGGGCTAAACTTGGCTCCATGTTTTTCATTTTGGGATCCAGGATGAAGAGTCAGCAGCTCTTTGGAGCATGATCTTCTCATGGCGTTTCAGTGGAGCACATGAAGCCAAGCCAAGCTAAGCAGGCACATTTAAAGCTCCTGCATCCGTCACAGCTTTCTGCTAACATTTCATTGGCCAAAGCAAGTCACATGGCTAAGCTTAACATCAGTAGGAATATTAGTCAACCCTAAAATGGAAGGAGATTCTGACACATGCTACTACATGGACGAATCTTGAGGACATTACGCTAAGTGAAACAAGCCAGTCACAAAAGGACAAATATTGTATGACTCCACTTATATGAGGTCCCTAGAGTAGTCAAATTCATAGACAGAAGGTAGAATGGTGGGTGCCAGGGGCTGAGGGGAGGGAGGAATGGGGAGTTGTTGGTTGAATTGAGACAGTTTCAGTTTTACAAGATGAAAAGACTTCAGGAGTTCTGTTGCAAAGCAATGTGAATATATTTAACACTATTGAACTGTACAGTTAAAAATAGTTAAGTTGGTAAATTATTTCGTGGTTGTTTAAAGAACGTTAATTCAAATAGAAAAGAAAATTCAATTTGAACACCAAATCGTATAAAATGAATGCAAAGACAAAAGTAATCTATTGTCCATAATCCCACCACACAAACACAGCTGCTAACCACTGAGGTTCCTGCCAGACATTTCTCTGTATCTGAATACCCCTTGGAAGCGTGTATTAATTTTCTTTAACAGAAAGAAGGCAGCTATACATCCTCTATTGTGACCAACTTTTCTCAAGCAAAATTGCTTTGTTGACTTGTTCTGGAGTCAATACATAGAGCCCCCATCATCATTTTTAATGGCTGGATACTGTTTCATGCTTTCTGTGTTCTAATTGTATCAGTTCATAAGGCCGCGTAACAAAACACCTCAAAACTCAGGGGCTTAAGACCACCACCATTTGTTACTGCTCTTGAGGATAACTGTGAAAATGTTTTACTGAAGGACTACTCTCAGGAGAAGGGAAGTTAAGGAAACATGATAAAGCAGAGAAAGAAAGTTAAGTTAGGATGTGGTTTGAGCTTGAGATAAGCTTCATCTGGGTTCAGTGGAGCGCTCTGGAGAAAAAAGTGCACCCTGCATTGGTCCTACTTGAAGGCCCTTCCATATGGCCCTCGCTTGTCACTCAATCACCGGCTAGAAGCTGAGAGATCCTGTTTAGCCAATGGCAATTCTCCAGAGAAGGGTGGACCTGAAAGCTATTAGCAGCCAATATGGATAGTAGCTTGGTGAAGGAGAAGGTGGTAAATATGTGTATTTAACTGCAACTAAAACAGAACTTAAAAAACCAGTGGGGTGGGGAAGTACACTCCATTTATAGTGGGAGGCCCTGCAAACTTGCAAGGCAAATGGTGTGGATGTGTAATCCCAATAGAGTGGAGTAAGAATTGGGACCGCCACAGGCTCAGATTTCATGGTGGGAAACTTCTCTGGCCATCGCCGTGGGGGATGGTCTGGTGCTCAGCAAAGAGGCACCAGCCCAGATGAAAGAGGGGGAGCCCTGAGCCAGGGCAGGGCAGTGTGGATGGAGTCGGGGTAAAAGATGTATTAAGAGCCCAGTTTGTTGAGGAATTACTGTACCTGAAATGCCATGCCCAAGGCTTTGCATTGGCGTCACCTTTAAGCTTTCAACAACCCAATGACATAGGTTTACTATGAATCCCATTTTACAGATGAGGTAGTGGGAGGGGATGTATCTTGCTTAAGGTCACACAGCTGGTAGGAACTCAAAATGGCATTCAAACCCACATCTGTCTGCCTCCAGGGTCTGTTTTTAACCACCACCATGCCCTGCTGGCTTGGGTGAGGGTGAGAGGCATCTGATTTGACCTCCAAGTTTGGGTGACAGATAGATGGTGACCCTATCAACAAAGGCTGAGCACCGCAGTTTTGACATCAACTGGGGACAGCAATGTGGGAGAGAAAAGTGGTGGGAGACTCATTTTGAAAGGAGAAGGAATATTCTGGACTGCAAAATAGCAAGGCTTTCCTCTGGCCTCGCTTTCTTCCACTTGTTTACTTCTAACTTCTCCCGAGTCCCACTGCCGGGGACAGAGAGAAGGGAGGACGGGAATCCTCCAGGGGCTCAGGCTGCTGTTCGGCTCACAGTGTAGCCTGACAAATCAAGTGGATAAAACCCATTAATTAGCAGTTTTGGAAACAGTTGCAAAGTTAATTATTCCGTTTTCTGATGAAAGAAAGCTAATTTTTGGCATTTACGCCGACAGTGACATGAACTAACATTTTTCGAGTTGACATCCCTCAAGATAAATGATGCTGTGAGGCATTTGTGCAAATATCCTGACCCACAGCTCACTGAGGAAGGCCGTCTGCAATGGGCGCCCTCGCCACAGTTTTTGCCTGGCAAGTTTGGGGGGTGGGTGAGCCAAGAAAGGGGGTTTATCTGCAGGGAGTGAAGAGGACAGAGCTGGTAATGTATAGAACAAACTCAAAGCAGGAGAGAACATTTGCATATTCAGAAGATTTTGCTGTAACTGAGAGAGGAGGGGAGTGTGTGAACATCTTTGTCAGTCTGTCTGTTTGTGGTGATATTCATACCCAGAGGAGGGACCTGGTTTTTCCAAGTGGTTGCTTCCAAATTTAGATCTTTTCCCCAGATTTTCCATCTGAGTTCTAGGCCTAGGCATCCAATTCTCTGCTTGACGTCTCCACTTGGCATCCTACAGGCATCTCAAACTCACTTTGTCGTAAAGGAGCTCTCAGCTCCCTCCTCCCGAGGTTTTCCCTCCGCTAAGTCTTCCCGTTGAAGACCATGACACCATCATCCATCCAAATACTCAAGCCAGGACCCTTGCCATCATCTCTGATATTTCCCTTTCCCTCCCTCACTCCGGACATCCAATTTATCAGCAAGATCTGCCGATGCCACCTCTGAAACCCATCTCACGTATGTCTTCTCCTTTTCACTACCCTAGTCTAAACAACCATGTTCCCTTTAACTCAGTGCTGTCCTGTGGAAACAGAATGAGAGCCACACATGGCGGTTTACATTTTCTTGTGGCCACATTAAAAAAAAGTGAACAGAAACATGTGAATTTGATTTTTTTAAATCAACAACTTTTGTTTTTTAGAGCAGTTTTGAGGTCACAACAACATTGAGTGCCAAGTACAGAGATTTCTGTATACCTGCTGTCCCCACGCGTGCGCAGCCTCCCCTGCGGGCAGCATCCTGCTCCCCGTGGTACATTGGTTACCATCGATGAACCTGTAATGACACAGCATCACCCGAGGTCCACAGTTCACATGAGGGTTCACTCTTGGGGTTGGGCATTCTGTGGGTTTTGACAAACGCATAAAGACATGCACCCCCCATGATGATATCATACAGGGTCGTTTCACTGTCCTCAAAATCCTCTGTGCTCCGCCTAGTCATCCTTTCCGCCTCCCTGACCCCTGGCAGTCCCTGATTTTGTCACTGTCTCCATAGTTTCGCCTTTTCCAGTGCAGTTTGACATGATGTCCCCCCCGCCCCCAACTTTTGCTTCTGTCCAACCCATTCTCCACGGAGAAGCCAGAGACATCTCTTAAAGATGCAGACTGGACCATGTCACTTGCCGCCAGACCTAGAATAGAAACGGAACTCCTTCCTTCAGCCTACAAGGCATTGCGTGATCTTGCCCCTGCCCACCCACCTCCTGCCACTCTCCTCCGCTCATATGACCAGCGACCTGAGCTTTCTTTTAGTTCTTCAAACATGTCGTGCTTGGTATTGCTGAAGTGTAAATTGCAAAGGGGGTGCAGAGTAGGTCCTCAGGCACCTTGCAGGCCAGGTGGTCCTGGGGATCCAGGGGAGCCCCGCTGGGGGTACAGTGGAGGGGAGTGGGTGGCCTGGGGTCTGCACTAACCCCGTGTGGCCGCCTCCCTCCACCTCTCCAGAATGGAGCTTCAATCGTGTGCTCCCGGCAGCGTCCCTCTTAACACAGGCAGATTAATTGGAAACATGTCAAGTGGTGGGAGTTCAATACAGACATCTCACCAAATGTCAGCCCTTCCCCTGGGCCACCATGGAGTCCTTGCTTCTCACGCTCACCAGGGAATTAGGAAAAAGCCTCTGTGAGGTGCTGGTGGCATGCTTGACCCGGAGAGCCTTTTAACCCTTCTCGAAAACTTCAGGCAAATGACGACTCTGAAAATCAGAACCTGCTCAATGGATTGATGTGTGTCAGATGCACATGGACAAAAGGTGCTCTCCGAACAGCCAACTCCTACCTACAGCACCCTCAGATTGTAAGAACCGGTGCGGGTAGTTTCATGTCCCCACTTTAAAGGGGGTAAAACTGAGGCCCAGAGCGTGGAAGGGACTTGTCCAAGGTCACTCTGGAGGTTAGTGTGAAAACTAGGGGTGGGACCCACCGTCAGAGACTATTTTCTAAAGTGCAAATCTGATACTTTCTCCCTCCATGGCTTCCTGTTGCTTGGAGACTAAGCCCAAACTCCTTGGCAGGGCCCGAGAGCTCCTTTACCCTCTGCCTTTCACCCCAGCCTCATCTCCCCGGCTCTCCAAGGTTAAGGGATCTCTCTGCATTCCTAAATGTATTACTCTGATGCCTTTGCCCATGATGTTTCCTCCATCTCTCCCTAGTAAACTCCTATTCACCCTTCACAAACCAACTCAGATGTCCCTTCAACTCTCCAGGTAGGGTTACTTTGCCCCTCTTCTGGGATCCCACAGCACTGAATGCTTGTCATTGTAGTTATTTGTGTGCTTCTGTGTCCTCCCCCACCTCTCTAAACCCTGTGATTTATTTCATCTTTGCTTCCCCGGAGCTTGGCACAGAGCCTGACACACAATAGGCACTCAGGAAATATTTGTGACTTTGTTATTGCCAAAGCCGAGGGACCCCTTTCTTTGCTTTCTTACTTAGCTTTTCTGTAGTACCTGATGCCACTGAGCTCTTTCTTCTTGAGATGCCCCCTTCCTTAGCACGCATGGTTCCCTCCTGCCTGATTTTCCTTCCCACCAGTATTCCTCTGACTGTTCTGCCCTGTCTCCTTTTTGGGTGTCCCCTGCTCTGTTCATCTCTTCTAGGCTGTGGTCATTCGAGGATTTGTCCTAGCCTTCTCTGTGCTCCCCTGGAAAGCCTTCTCTGCCTGGGTTAAGTGTCACGGGATTCAGGGCCTCTGCCTATGCTGTTCCCTCTCTCTGGGACACTGTTCCTCTAGTTCTGGCATGACCAGCTTCTTCTCAACAACCTTCAGGTTTCAGCCCAAATGTCACCCTCTCAGAGAATCCTTCCCCGACCACTTCAGCACCCAGCCTGGGGTCAGGCACTGAGCAGCGGGCAGGATTGATGGATGAATGGAAGAATGAAGGAGTGGACAAGACCTGGGCAGAGCGGAGCCGGGGGAAGTGCTAACAGCTTCTCCAGGGTCAGCGCCTGGGTGTTGCAGTCCTCCTCAATCCAGAGACAGGCAGGCCCCACCATTTTTGGGTTATTAAGTCCCCTCAGAAAACTTCCAGCGAGTGTGATAAAACACTCAGCAGAATGTAGCAAGAGCTCATAAAAGCAGGATTTAGTACCATTTTATAGATGTCAGGGCTGACTTCCACCCTCAAGCTAGTGTGTATTTAAAATTCATGCCTCACTCCCTGCCTTCAGGGAGAAGGCCTGAGGCCTGGGGAGGAGATGACATGGCTCCATGCTGCCCTCCCAGGTCTTGGACACCTGGAGTGGGCACTGGCGTGGGAGACCTCCCGGCAGGAATCAGGCCAAGCGGAACTGGGCCTCCCATGACCTCCTTCCTGATGGGTGGTGAGAATGGGCTTTGGAGCCAGACAACTCTGTGCCTGAATTCTGGCTGGGTGGCCAGCTGGCCCTGTTTGTTCAGGACGGAGGTGTTTCCTAGGATGTGGGACTTTCGGGGCTAAAACGAAGAAAATTCCGGCAAACGAGGATGCGTTGTCATCCTAGACCTGACTACTATTTCGTTGCTTTGTAAACTTGGGGAGATCGCTTCCTTCTCTGAACCCTATTTTTCTCAGCTGTCAAAAGGTGACAATTATTCAAGGCCAGCAGTGTGGAGCAAGCCGTAGTATTGTGTGTATGCAATGGCTATTGTCTAATTGAGGGATGATACACAGTTGCGTCTATACTTGGTGAGATGTCACTGAATCATAGCCTCCTGCAAAAGTGGACAGAACCAGTAACCAGGGCTAGAAAGGGGTAGACAATTCATTACAAATTAAAAAAAGGCACAATTAGACCTACTTTGTTAGCCAGGCTAATTAACGCAAGAGGCTATAACAAACAATCCCTAGATCTCTGCGGCTTAACACAGTACATGTTACTTCTTGCTTCCGTCACAGTAGAATTCAGGGTACGTGGCCCCCTTATGGCAGTGACTAAGGAAGCCAGGCTCTTCTGTGGCTCTGTCATCTCCTAAGGCCTCCTTCTCCACTGGATCCTCTGTATTAGACCAGTGGAGAGTGAGCCTTTAGTGGGCTCTTTTAGGGCAGAGGTTGGCAAACTACACCTGTGAGCCAGATTTAGCCTCCGGCTGGTTTTTGTAAATAAAGTTTTATTGGAACAGGCACACTCATTTGTCTCCTTGCTGCCTGTGGCTGCTTTTGCTCCACAGT
This sequence comes from Equus caballus, assembly GCF_041296265.1. Lineage (NCBI taxonomy): Eukaryota > Metazoa > Chordata > Mammalia > Perissodactyla > Equidae > Equus > Equus caballus. The sequence goes on along the minus strand of NC_091705.1, from coordinate 31,768,285 downwards.
GGCAGAGTTGAGTAGGTGTGACAGAGACTGTGTGGCCTGCAAACCTAACATATTTACTCCCTGGTCCTTTACAGAAAGCTTTTGCTGACCTCAGCTTTAGGTCTGGGAGTGGTGTCCATCACGTCCATCTACAGTCCCCTGGCTACAACTCAGTATAACGACCCCCAACTAGCTGCAAGGGAGGCTGGGAAGTGTAGAGGAGCACACGGATATTGGCCTTCTGTGATGGTCCCTGTCATACCTGCCTCTCAGGGGCATTATGAAGATGTAATAAAATAATGCCTGGAAAGTATTTCTTAGAAGGTCTGGCACATGGTAATTCTTTCATAATGACGCCTGTGGCTCCCCAGGTCTTAGGGGTATACCACGTGGCTGGGCTGCAGGACTGAGGGGTAGGAGCCCCTCCTCACCCTTGAGAAGAAAGAAGAGCTGGGTGGCGCAGATCTCTTGGTGACTAGGATGTGAGTGGAGTTCCTGGTTCCACTTGATCTGGATTTGGGGCTCTGGCTATTTCCACGTGACCAACTGGAGCAGGTATCAAGAAGAACTCAGGGATCCTTATTTGGCTCCAAACCTAACACATCCAGCCAGATTTGTTTTCTGCTGGACAGGCAGGGTAGCTGGTGTGTGTTCACCAGGCCCAGCCCTCAGGATGTTGCTCAGTCCCAGTGTGACCTGGCTGGACATTCATGATCTGACTTCTGCTTGTCTCCACTCTCCCCAGCCTTAATATTATTGAAAAAAATGAGTTTGGAAAATTAAAAAATACTGTCTGTTAATCACAGTATGTGAAAGATATATAATATTAAGCATATTATATTATTAATGATATTTTTACTTTGGAAAGTAACTATAATAAAATTTATTTAAAGCATCGATTGAAGGTTAATTAGTAGTTAAGCTTGATATTTTAAAGTTAATTCACTAATGTGAGGGTGATTATTCACTAATAATAATGAGGCAATTCTCATTTTAGGTTCAAGGTTGTTAAGTTTTCTCCCTTTTTGTATTTGATATTCATAAGAGTTGAGATCCCTAATGTATAGAAATGTGATATTGCAATCACTTAGCAGAATTGTCAAGACTTGTTTTTTTGGTTGTTGTTTCTACTGGAAGATTTCTTTTTGTAATAGAAATCTAGAACTACTCATCAAGAGAGATGACTGAATGTTGCATTTTAAGGCCATAGTCTGGAAATAGAAGTCAATTTTTGTAAAATGAAACCAAAATCAGCAATACCAGCACCGTCATCACGACTGCCTTGCAGTGCATGTAAAAGCACCCACCGCTATCAGCCTAGGCGTTGGCTCACCCTTCGGCACCCAGTCACTGCCTAAGGAGACCCATTTGCTGTCCCAGAATCCTCATTTCCTCAGAAGGAGGAAACGTTCTTTATGGCCTGACCCAGCAAGGACCACCCTCCCTGGTGATGGAAAGCTGAGCCCGCTTTCCAACTCACTCAAGGATGATGCGGGCGTGATGGCTGACGGACTTCAACACAGCTTTGTCCATCCTCAGCCTGCGAAAAATGTTCCACCTGTAGCAATGTTGCTGTTCTGTTCAAATCCCTTCAAGACCCTTTTTACTGTTTCATTGCTCATCCTGACCTCTTGCCCTGGAGGCCTTGGGTGTGTTTTCAACGGTCAGCACTTGTGTCTCTTCTCTCTTCTTTGGAGAATTGCCTTTGGGCTACTGGGTCCTTTGCCCATGTGAACTGAGAGCCAGAATATTCCTGGGTCTCTACAGTTTACATCCTCACTCTCACCTCCACCATTCTCCTGGTGGAGCTCTCCTGCCTTGGGTCAGGACCACTGTGAGGTGTAACTTCCACTCCCGAGCTCCTCTGCGGAATTAGGCTGAAGCTGTCTTTGGTGGGACTTTTGTCTGAAATCTCACCCCTGGGGCTTCCTTCCCTTCCCTGGATGCTTCTCTCCCTCCTTTGCTAATTTCTCTTGGGAGAATTTCTCTAATAAATCACTTGCACTCAAATCCTTGTCTCAAGGTCTGCTTGTGCAGAACTTGACCTAAGACGTGAACACCGATGGGAGATTAGCTGGGCCACTGTGAAGGGTTTGTGTTATTTGAGAAGCAGGTATCCAGCCATGCGGCTGGGATGGGGGGAAGTTAAGGGCTCCACTTCCAATCGCAGAAAAATTTAGACAAAAAATTAGAGCCTAATGGTTAGGATTATAGTCGTTTGTGTCAGACAGAGCCATGTTGGTGCCCCAGCTCTGTCACTTACATGCTTCCTGTGGCCTCGGGTGGTTTGCTTATCCTCTCTGGGTCTGAGTTTTCTCATCTGCAAGATAGAGATAATGGTAATACCTAGCTCATGGGGTGGTTATGAGGATGAAGGAAGGACATGCGTGTAATCTGCTCAGGAGAGAATGTGGTACACGGCAAGTACCCAATGAATCTGGCCATGATTATCCTTGCATTCAAGCTGTTATTATTTTTTTGACCTGAACTCTATGTCAGACTTGGAAGCACAATACTAGCATCCTCAGCTCCCCAGGTGGCCAGTTTTCATTTCTAGATGGAGAAGGTGTAGTCAGGAGGGAGAATTCCCTTCCTTCCTCAGAAACAGGGAAAATATTTAAGTGGTATTGACCATAGTTTGGCCTTCATTGATGAGTACAGACTGTTATGACACCATGTGGCAAGTGCCATTGTCACAGTATTCACACAAATGAGGTGGCTTACTGAGCAGACCTTGTCCTGTAGAACCCATCTTTAGCCTCCTCAGCTTTCGGAGTGATGGGTGTTAGGGCTGAGGGGGCACTGACAAAGACAGGGCAGCACACAGCCATTTCCCACTCTGAAAGAAAAGAGCAATTTTCTGGCCTCGAGAATGTGACGTAACACTCCTTTCTGCGGGGGTTCTGGCCCCCGTTGTCCTTGGCTGTCCAGTGTGGCTCCCTCTAACGGCAGATGAAGCTGTTGGTGAGGGAAGGAAAGCCACCTGGGCTGAGGCCTCAGACGTCGGGGGTGCTGTCTCAACAGCATGGCTTTGATACCCAGAGAGTGGAGTTTGTTTGGGATTTCCAGTGCTGCTGGGCCATCTTGGGATGAGCAGGCCCTCTGAACTGCAATTCTTGGTCCATTTTGGGAGATCTGATGGATTCTTCAGTTCCTCTCCCAAAAGAAACACAACCCAGACTCACGCAGATAGAATAGCCCCGGCATTTGGGGTAAGAACCCTTGTCTTAGGGCACTATGAATCTGCCCTCCTTCTCATTTACTGTTTGGGATCCCTGTTCGGTTTTGCCTGCCTTCCTTCCTTTTAGGACCGCATACGTGGTGCTGGTGCCAGTCAATCTCCAGCATGGAGAGTGGTGGTGAGACACAGTGACAGCAAGTTCCTCTGTCTGTGCTCAGCTGTCCTCGTGGCGACAGTGTAGATGATGGGGACAAGAGTATGAGACTAGGATCGGGCAAATCAGGGCTGGGGGAGGGGCTGTGAGAGAGGAAGGAGATACAAGGGAGAGGAAAGAATCTGGGGAGGAGGAAGAGAGAAGAAGGAGGAGATGGAGGAGGGGAGGGGGGAGGCCGGAGAGGAAGCAAGAGGGGAGGGGCAGGTGGGAGGCAAGGGGCAGAGGGAGCAGGGGTCCCTGACTGGGGGGCATTCAGGACAGGGCGATGCGTGAGTGATGCCTGCTGACTTAAGAGAGAAGAAGTTGGCGGCCTGAAAGGGAGGGAGACAGAAAGCAGGGCTTTTCAATATGAGCATTCATGTCGTGGTGACAGCAGTCATTTATCATGCCCTGAATGGGAGCGCAGGGCCCAGTGCTGCCGCCAAAGGCCTCTGGTTAAAGTTTTACCTGAGTGTGAAAGGGACTGGGGCCTGGCCAAATGGCGGCCCTTCTGAGACTGTGGGGGTGGCCCCTGGGGGCCCATCTGTTTGGAGCAGAAAGACTCTGGCACCAGAGGAGGGGCCACAGGACAGGACATTTCCGGGTCTGAGGACCCCTCCAGGCGTCCCAGGCCACTGGGGGAGGGGGCACCTCACACAATGGCCCGGAAGGGTCTGTTGCCAGCCCTGAATTAGGAGCCTATCCCCAAACCAATCTTGTGAGTCTGCCACAGGGTGTGGGATGGGGCAAGCAGGGGGACACATTTTGGCAAGTGACGTCACTGGTGCCCAGCTCAAAATTTTATAAAAGATATTATTTAGTACTTACATGTGTCAGGCGCTGTGTATATATTTAATTAGGGGGACCATCCCTATTTGCTGTCTGAGAACAGGGGGTTTCCTGGGATGCAGGGCTCCCACTGCTAAACCTGGGATAGTCCCAGGCAAAACAGACAGTGGATCGCCTTTGTGTTAACTCAGAGGATCTCACGGTAGCTCTTGGAAAAGGCATTGCTTTTACCTCCACTTATAAACAAGAAAACAGGCAGGCAGCGTGAAGTAATGTGCCTGAGGTCACAAAGCCAGGTAGTGAGAGGGCCTGGATCTGGAGGGAAGTATTCTGGTTTCCAAGTCTGAGCTCCCAGCCCCTCTGTTTTGCCTCTTGAAACCTGGAGGAAACATTGGTGTGAGCAGGTTCTCTGAACTGAGAGCCAGGATGATGATGTCTGATGTGTCCACTGGTCCCTGGGACCCAGTGTTTAAGACAAGGCCTGTCCCTGACTTCTTGGTCTGTCAGTCCACAAAGGGGCCAGCAATGGTGGACACAGGCTGTCCTTAAGGTGTGCAGTGCTTCAAGTGTGTGGGGCCCTGGCATTTGTCCAGAAACATAGCTAATGACCCCCCAAGATCCTTGCCCAGACTCGCAGGCCAATGAGGACTGGAGCAGGAAGTCAGGGAGGACAAACGTGTTGGAAACCTGAAGCCCAGGATGCTCTGCCAAGAGGTCCTACACCCCAGCCATGAGCAGGCCCTGGGTGATGGCAGATGAGTGAGGACAGCGGATAGGGTGGTGTTCCTGGGCAGGAACCCCTGCCCTGTTTTCCCTCCTGGGTTGTGGGATAGCTTGATCATTCCTGCACCAGGTTCCCTCCAGAGCAAGGATGCTAATCTGGATCCTGTGAGTCAAATCTGCTGCTGAGAGGCCATTTGGGAGAAAAGTAAAATCTCTCCATTCGGGAGAACTTGAAATCTCTCTTTTGTGGGCTGTGCTGACGGAGCCTTTCAGTGCAAGTATTTTCTGGATACCAAGGTCACACCTAGCGCTGTGGGCTGAGGTTTTAGTCCTGGGGAAGCAAGAAGAGAGAGAGTGTGTGTGTATGTGTGTCGGGGGTGTGGGGGTGAGGGGGCTGGAGCACCTCTTATTTCTGCTATGAGAACAGCCCAGCTAGGAGCCTGGAACCGTTAGCAGGTTCTCATCTCAGCTCTTGCCAGAAGCCCTGGCTTGTTGGCCCATTCTGGCCCCAGCCCAGACCCTTCACCTCTCCACACAACGGTGGGACTTTGCTGTGTTTGTTAATCACATTTGGAGACTCAAGCTGCCACATCGTAATGTCCCAGAGCTGGCTGATGGGGTACGAGTGATGGGAACTCAGAGGTTTAGGGTGGCAGAGAGAAAGGCGGCTGGCAGGAGGTACGAACCTCCTCAAGGACCAGGTGATTGGAGAGTCAGAGAAACACATGATGGAGGAGGCTGGAGGGGCAGGCATCAAGCAGGAGCCCGGGGCCAATGCTTCTTACCATTTCTCTCTCTCCTATAAGGTCGTCCATTCAACACATGAAAGCATATTCACTGACCCCTACTTGGGCTTGTTCTGTGTTAGGCTCAGGGTATACAGGAGAAATACGGTGTGGTCCCTGCCCACAGAGCTTATATTCCCGGACAGGAGATAGACATGAATCAAGTAAGTTACATACTGTGAAGCAGATACATAGAATACTGAGATAGTGAATGAGGGGGATCTGGGAAGGCTTCTCGGAGGAGGTGACACGTAAGTGGAGCCTGGGGGATGGACAAGAGCCAGCCAGGGAGGAATGGAGGCAGTGTCCAGGCAGAGAGAACAGCATGTACAAAGTCCCTGAGCTTGCAGTGTTTGAAGAACAAAAAGATAGCTTGTGAGGTTAGAGTCCGGTGAGCGGCGTGTTGGCCTGAGATGGAAGTGCAGACGGAGACCAGATCCTTTGGGGCCCCGAGTGCTGTGCTGAGCAGATGGGTTGTTGGATGGATTCTTTTGCTAGAGCAGAGCCTGTGAATCTTATTACTACATCTCGACGTTAGCATAAAACTGTAGGTGGCCAATAAATGTGTGTTGGAGAACGAGTGGAGGCATTATTAGGGGAGCTGGGTCAGAAGTGAGGGGTGGTGGGATGGGAAAATGGCCTACTTAGTGGCTGGGGGCAGAGACAGCCCCCACACCCGCTTGGTCCCCTTGGAGCTGCCGCTGCCATTCCCCCTACTCTTGTCCCTCTGTTGTCTTAATTGCCTTGGAGGAGCCGAATAGTGAGCTCGCGAGGAGCCTGCATTTGTGCCTTGCACCGGGGACATTAAGTGAACAGAGTCCCTCTCGGTTTTTCATGTCATTAATTGGTGATCTTCAGACTCTGAAATAGCATTTTCCCTCTCCCATCCCTTATTTCATTATCCTCAGTTCAATACACATCAGTGCCGCACAAGGCAGCCTGCTCAGATATATTAGGAATTATTTAAATGAGATGGGGATGTATGGGTAGTTAAAAATGCAGCCTTCTATTCTGCCCTAATTATGTATCAAATTACGTTACAATTATTCCCAAATATAAACTTGCTGAGAACCTCAGAAGGGGAGGTTCTGAGGGCATCAGGAGAAAAGTGAAAGGGGCACAGTGGGAGTGATCGCCTGGGGCCCTAAATGGTTCTAAAACCCAGGCAGTGTGCGTGTGTGTGTGTGTGTGTGTGTGTGTGTGTGTATCTAGCTCTGTCTGCGTCTGTGTGTTATCAGCTCCACTGCCATGCTGTGTCTGTTTCAGGGCTTGTTGGCTCAGGCCCTGGCAGCCATGGGTGAACAGAAACAAGTCTTGTCCCGGGGGCTGGCCCAGTGGCGCAGCGGTTAAGTTCACACGTTCCGCCTCTCGGCGGCCCGGGGTTCGCTGGTCCAGATCCCGGGTGCAGACATGGCACCGCTTGGCAAAAGCCATGCTGTGGTAGGCGTCCCACATATAAAGTAGAGGAAGATGCACACGGATGTTAGCTCAGGGCCAATCTTCCTCAGCAAAAAGAGGAGCATTGGCAGTAGTTAGCTCAGGGCTAATCTTCCTCAAAAAAAAAAAAAAAAAAGTCTTGTCCAGCCTCTGTGCCAAGGGATGTGCTAAGACTCTGCCATTCCCCAGGTATGTGATTTAGAAGTCTTATAACTTCTTGGAGCCTCAGTTTCTTCCTCTGTAAAGTGTAGGTGATAATAGTAGCTATGTCCTACGGCCCCTGGCACAGTGGAAGCTCTCAGGAAATGGGATGAGCTACCATTGTTACTGCTCTTAGCTAACCAAGTGGGTCCATCACGGTTCTCTAAGAAGTGGGAACCTTGGAGGCTGTCCTCCCTTTCTGGTTTTCACATCTTCTGCCTCGCTGATCAGGCCGATCTAAGCCTCAGGTGGCCATGGCTCAGGGCTCAGGCTTCAGTAACGCCTTCCCTGGAAGACTCAGCAAACACTTGCAGAACACTCACCCTGCGTGGGCACTTTGCAAACACCTCTTATGCAACGTCGCTCAATCCGGGGAGGAAGGGATGGAGCTGCTCAAGATGTTTCAGCCAAAAAGTGGGAGAGCGGGATTCACACCCAGGTCTGCTTCTGAGGTCACATGCTCCAGGAGGTGAGAGGCAACCACATGGTTCCCAGGCTAGAGGGTGCTTTTCCTGTAAGTTGTTTTCATGCATTGGTTTCACGCTGGGCGCCAGCCTCCTCTGCAGCTCTTAGGAAGGATCTGGATTAATCTTTATTAATAACTTATTAATAATTATTAATCATCATGAGGCTACTGATGTGGCAGGTCTCCGAGTTTGGCTGCTTCCATTCCTCTTCTCCTACGCCTGCCGCCCACAGGCACTCATAGTCCGGGCCTTGGGATGGAGGTGGGAGGCCCTATCAGAGGAGTGCTCCTTCCTCCTCTCTGGATAAGAGGCAGGTGGGGCTGTCCAGGGCCGTGAAGGCCATTTCAGCCAGGACCTCAAAGCATGCCGGGACCTTGTTATGGGTTGAATCGTTCCCCCCCAAAAAGATGTTGAAGTCCTAATCCCCAGGACCTGTGAATGATCTTATTCAGAAATAGGGTCTTTGCAGACAGACAAGTTAAAATAAGGTCATTGGGACTGTGTCCTTATAAAAGGGGAAATTTGGACGCAGAGACAGACCTGCACGGAGGGAAGATGACGTGAGGAGAAACAGGGAGAATGCAAGTGAAGCTGAAGGCAGAGATCAGGGGGTGGTTTCGAGAAGCCAAGGAACGCCGGAGATTGCCTGCAAACCACCAGAAGCTGGGGGAGAGGCATGGAACTGATCCTCCCTCACAGCCCTCGGAAGCAACCAGGCCTGCGGATACCTGGGTCGTGGACTTTGGGAGTGTGAGACGGTACATTTCTGCTGCTTAAGCCGCTCAGTTTGCGGTACTTTGCTATGGCAGGAAACTAATGCAGAGCTCAATGGTGGTGCGCAGGCAGGGAGGAGCGAGGGGAGAGCTGCCCGGGTGGTGACCAGAAGCCTCGCCTTGCCAAGTGTCCAAGGGCAGGGCCAGGCCTGGCCTGAGCCAAGCTGGCACCCGTCTTTGGGGATGGCTGAAGGCCGTCTTGTGGCAGTCAGAGTGCCTAAACAGAAATGACGTGACTTCTCAGGCAGATGGCCCCCTGAGGAGTTCTCTTTGGGTCTGGAACAGAAATCCAGCCAAGGGCTGAGGGGAGAGGGAGCCACCTCCAGTCTCCAGGAGAGGGGACTGCTCGGGCCTGGGTCTTATGGTGGGCTTTGGAGCAGAGATGATTGGGGATCACCACTATCCATCTCTTCTTCTTATCAAGAGCTTACTGAGGGTCGCTGGGAATGGAGCCTAGCTCTGTTCCGTCTGCCCCTTGATTCTGACTAACTCCTGTCATGGAATGTCAGCGAGGTGATGAGAACCATCTCTGGGCCGAGGTCGGTAAGAGGGAGAGTGCCCGCTCCACACCTCCTCTCCTTTCCTGTCTCCTGCCTGAAGGAGTGGACTCAGAGGACGGAGTCTCAGCATAAAAGGGGCCTGCATCTTGGAGTCCTTGCTTGGTGGGTAACCACCCTGGAGAGGACCCTGGAGAGGACTACATTAGCCATGTGGAGAGGTCTAGCCCAGGGCATGGTGCTCGGCATAAAAGACGTGCCTGGTCACTATTTATGTCTCTTTTCCATCTGGGGTCCTGCTCCCCAACCCCAGAGGTGAGACACCTGGGATGACTCTCTTTTTCCCAAATAAGAAACCTCTTCCCAGCGACATCTGTCCTCCAAGCACCTCCTGGATCCCCTGGAGAAACTGGGGTCCCCAAGCCCAACCTCGGAGCTGCTTTGATTTGCAAGCTTGTTTATTTCCATTTTAAAGGAAGCACTTCTAATTCAGGTAACCAAAACCCACGTGTTATTTTTGGATGCCACTTCCTTTTTTTTTGTTTGGTAAGACAATTTGCACTAATTAGATGCAAAAATCATTCCTGGGAAAATTATATAATTTACATGCAATTTACAAAATAGACCTTTGATATTATTTGTGCTGCTGCTTGGCTGTGAAATTAGTAAACAGCATAAACATGGACTCGGGTGAATGTGCTCCGAGGGAAGGAGGCCTGGTGGGTCCAGATCTCGGGTGTGGCTCTCCAGGTGATGCACCGTTGTATCGGGGAGGCCCGTGCTCCCCAGAGGCAGCCCAGGCTGTGCCAGCCGACACCAGCTGTGCCCCTGTCGTGCCGGACTGCAGTTCAGCATGATCCACGTGTGGCTTTCTATATGACTCAGCTCTGATGCGATTCACGCACCCAGGTGTGAGGAAGGCCTCTTGGGAGATGCTTGAGGGGAAAGGGAGAGAAGTCTTCCGTGGTACCCAGAGGGCTCCGTTCTGGGTGATGCTTTGATCTGTGACTTGGATGAGGGCTCTTGGTTAGTTGATCACCCTGGCGGATGACAGGAAACTGGGGGAGATGGTGAACAGGTTGGGAGATAGTCAGGAGCCTACAGTCTCTGGACGGGGGGAGCTATGTTCAAGTCTAACAGCAGGAAATCTAACAGTTGCCTCTAGAGAATCACCCCTTCGGTATACGGGGTTGAAAATGACACTTAGCAGCAGCCCAGGTCCAATCAGGAGACAGAAACAATAGCAGGTACTTTAACAGGAAGTGTTTTGTATAAGGAACAGTTAGTCATCAACAAACTGAAAAGGTCAAAGGCGAACTCTAAGGCATCCTGGGAGCAACCGCAGGAAGCAGCCACCTACGGCTGAGGGGACGGGGGGGGGGGGGGGGGGGGGGGGGGGGGGGAGCGGTTGAGATGATTAGAAGTTAGAAGCTGGGAGGAGGGGCCCCAAAGAGCTGGGACTCAGACCTCCGAGGAGGAGATGCCAGCGGGCAGGTGCTGGTGTCTCTGAGGGGATGTGATGAGGCTGGTTCCGCAGATGTTGAAAAAAATAAGAACTGGATTCAGTTTCTGTTCCTGGGACGAAATGCCACTGCCAGGGTGAAGTAGTGTGCTGGGACGATGCTACCCAGAATAAGAAATAAAACAAGAACAAAGGAAAAACATGAAGGATGTGTCCCCTCCTCCTTCTCCAGCCTTCCAGTCTCCCTCTAAGGCCCCTATTGTCAGAGTCTAACATGGACGCTTATGACCAAGGAGAAATGTGGTTTGCAGAGTCCCAGTTCCAGCACCAAAAAGCGGAGCACAGAACGGTGGGTTTGAAACTGGTAGACAATAGCTTAACACAATATGAGTCACCAAAAATTTAATGTAGCTATAGGCTGCATTATTAGAAGTATAGAGCCTAGTTTGAGGGAGGTGATAATCACCTTTTATCTTGAACTGGTCGGATCTATTGTGTTCATGTGTGTGTAGCACAATTTAAACAGGATCTAGGCCTCCTAGAAAAGGCGGCTTAATCTAGGGAGGAGATTCAGAACTGAGACAATATCAGGAACACATGATCAGAGGAATTAGCTTCGACAGAGGAAGCGAGTGCTTTCCTTCACACCCCTGAGACTGCAGGTGAGAGTCAGAGCTGACTGAGTCTAGATGATTCCAGGGGAGTAACAATAAGGAGTGGGCTCCAGGAAGGCAGATTCCAGCTTGGGGTAAAGAAGAAAAGAAAAGAAAATATAACACTTTTTTTCTGGTCGTAGAAGCAATACTGTCTGTTACTGCAGAGCACTTGGAACATACAAGATACCGAGGTGTCAGATGGGGAGCAGATATCAGCTCTCTCTCAGAGTTCTGGGTGAAATGAGCCAGACCCCTTCATTCCAGAAGCACTCAAGGTACCAACCATGAGTTCTGTGTGTTCCCTACCGGCTTCTGTTCTCCAAGCCTCCCCTGCTTCTTAGACCCCCGTGCACATTCCCCGGGACGCAGCTTGGCCCGGCGTCAGTTTCCCCTCGGCCCAGGCCCTCAAGGATTCAGCTTCCAGCCCACGTGCTTATCAAGGCATTTCTCCAAAGCCAGATTCTTTCCTGAGAGGAAATTTGGCACGAGCTCTTAAGATAATTACATTTTTTTCCACCTTGTTGCATACAGAAAAGTTTAAAGAAGCAAATAAAAATCATTTGTAATTATACGTCCTAAAGATGACCACTGTTAACATTCTGGCCTTTTTTTTTTTCCTGCACAAACATATTCATTTTTAAAATAATTGGGATCATGGTGAATATATAATTTTGTATCTTGCGTCCCCTTCTCCTGTCACTTAACACGTGAGAATTTTCCAAAGGCCAATATATGTTTTTAAAAATATCTTTTTACAGCAGTGGCCTAATATTCAGTTCTTGGACTGTATCATAATTTGTTATGGGATGTTTTGCTCATAACTGATTTTTTGTTTTTTCATGACCGGTTTTCTTGATGATGATATCTTTGTCTGTAAATCTTTGCGCACATCTCTGATAATTTCCTCAGGATAGAATCTAGAAGAAGGACCACTCGTTCAAGTGATATATTAAAAACACCTTTTATTGTGGAAAAATCTCAAGTACACACAAGAGAGAATAGTATATTGGACACCTTGTATGATCATCCAGCTTCAACACTTAGCTTTCTGGTAATCTCGTTTTATCTGTCCCTCCCCATTTTTTTGTTGAACTATTTTAAAGCAAGTTTCAGATGTTATATCATTTCCCTTGTAAAAGTTGTTTTATTTCTCAAGTAGGTAAAAGAACTTCCTAAAGCATAACCAGAAGGCCGTTTGCACACCTAAAAAAATGGACAATAATTCTGAAATATCATCTTATATCTGACTAGGTCCGATTTTCTCCGCTTATCTCAAAAATGTCTTCTCACAGCCAACTCGTGTGAATCAGGATCCAAACAAAAGCCCACATTTTGCACTTGGTTGATACATCTTGGAAATCTCTCTTAATCTACACCGCCTCTCCCTCCTTTTGAAAGCACGTTCTTTGTGTGTTGAAGAATCTGGTATAAAGAATTTTATAGTTCTTGATGTATAGTAGAAAGAAAGAAATATACATATTTCTAGAAGAGTTGTAACAATTTGCGCCTCCACCGGTGACATGAGAGAGCACACTTTTCATTCTCAGCGTTGAATATCATTAAAATTTTTAAAAATCCATTTGATGGGTGAAAGATGGTACCTTAAAGCTGCTTTAACTTGCATTTCTGTGATTATGGGCAGGATTGAACGTTTTTTTCCGTATGCATATTACCTGTTTGTATTTCTTCTTTTGTGAATTATCTCCTTCAGCCTTTGCCCCTTTTAAAAAGTGGTATTGATTATCATGCTGGAGTCTATAACAGAAAAATTTAAAATTTTTATGTAGTCACATTCATTACCTTTTCCTTTGTGAATTCTTCCATTGCTTTTTTATTTTTGAGGAAGATTAGCCCTGAGCTAGCATCTGTGCCGATCTTCCTCTATTTTATATGTGGGATGCCTGCCATAGCATGGCTTGATGAGCAGTGTGTGGGTCCATGCCGGGATCTGAACCAGTGAACCCCTGGCCACCGAAGTGGAGGGTGCAAACTTAGCCGCCAGGCCACCAGCCTGGCCCCTCTTCCATTGTTTTTATGCTTAGAAAATCCTTTCCTATTCCCAAATTCCATTATCCCACATTTTTTTTCTAATTTTCTTGTTTGATTTTCACTGAGAATTTAGATCTATCTGAGATCTCATATCATTAGACCAATGAGCTAGTACCATGGATTGAATCATCCTTCATTTCTTCACTAGTGTGTAATATGCCTTTATCATGCTCTAATTTTATTTATATATACACATATACACATTGATCTGTTCAAGAAGAACTTGTGAAGTCACCAGTTTTCCGGGACCCTGAGTGGTGGTGAGTGTCCCGTTGTGGGAGGTGTGCAAGCAGGGACTGGTCAAACACCAGATCAGTCTGGGATCTTCTGCCTCTGGCATTCTGGGGGTTTCTGATTTCCCTGCCCAGAAGGCCTGTGCACCCGCCATCAGCTCTGGGAGGCAATGACGATTTCCCTTCCTCCTCCTGCTCCTCCTGCCTCCAGGAAGGACCTTTAGACTCCTGTTTCTGTCAGTGCTCATGGCAGAGGTGTGGAGCCTGGGCCTCAGCAGAGACACCTGGCCTGAAGGACTGGAAGGCCTCTCGGCTGGGCTGCCTGCTGCTCACACGGTGGATCCACACGGTGACCGGGATCTGTGCTCCGCTTTGAGGAGAGGTCAGGTTTGTCCACTTTCCCATATATTCTTTGCTCTCATAGTATTTCCCCCAATTATGATTACAACCAATTTCGTGGTTTGTGTCTCCACTAGACTGCAAGGTCCAAGGACAGACGCCTTGTATTCCCATGTCTGGCACATGAGTGGGCACCTAGGAGTTGAAAGAATGGACGCAGTCCTTTGGAACTGGAGGGGGAGGTCTATGGTGACTTCATAATCTAAGCGAAAAGCAGAGACTGTCATCTGTGTCATCTGCCCAGAACAAACGCCCTTTTGGGAACAAAGGGACAGAATATCTGAAATTGAGGTCCATCCCAGAAAACTCAATACAGCTGGTTGTCACAGAGAGGGCCCAGTCTCCTGGATCCCAGGTCTGTCTGGAGCCCTGAAAGTCACTCATTTTCACCCTGAGCTGACATCTGACCTCTAGAGCTGATTATTTCTCCTCTCCATGAGCACATTCCCGACAAAATGGGGTCGGAAGACATTTGCATCCAAACCACCAAGCTCTTTAAATGCTGGGGCCCGGAGGCCCGATGGGTTTATTAGATTATCATTGCGGAAGTTAATAAAGAATTAATTTCTCTTCATGTGACATCCAAAGGCAGTTATTTCAGGAGCCTGTCCATTTACACAAAGCCAAGTATTTGTCAAGTGTCAGAGGCAATTCCCAGGTCCCAGCCCCCCCTCAATAATTCTGGATTAGGGACAGCCTGAAATGACATTACACAAATTTTCTTTCAAGATGCATTGAGCTCTGGGGACCACTCAGGAATTTCAGGTTCCTGAAGGTTATACTGTCAGCAAAAGGGCTGGGGTAGGGGGAGCTGGAGCAACTGTGACTTCCCAGCTGGGCCAGCTCTGGAGGGGGGCGCGGGGGGAGGGAGGAGGAGGAAGCCATGAAGGGCCATTAGTCTGTGGGGGCCCATTTGCCTCCTGAAAACAACTTACTTACTGCCATTTGTTTCACAAATCTCGGGCCCAGCTTGATGGTTTTTCCTTGTTCTTTGCTCAGGCCCAGGGAGGGGCCGTGGCCTGACGGGGTCTGCAGGACTGGCCCACGTCACCTTATGGCAATATATTAGGGAAGGTCAAGGCACCATCAATACCTGTCTTGGAGTTAAGTGCTTGGAAGGGGGGCCACTGCAGAGACAGATTCACTGCTAGACCCTAAAAGCAAGTCGTCGAACAGCCCGTCACCCCTCAGAGCCATGGGGCAGAAGTCTCTAGGGCTGGGCTGGTGGGAGAGGGGGGCCTGAGCCTGGTCCAGGCTGGGACCAGTAGCCGTAGGAGGCTGGTGTGGCACAGCCCAGCCCTCCTGCCAGAACTCTGACACCTCCCCATGAATATCCAATAGGCCTCTCAGACTCTTGCCCATCCCAAACTGACCCCCTCATCTCCTGGTCATCCCCCACATACCTGAGCTCCTTCATCCTCCAAGTGTGCCAGGCCCTTTCAGACTTCTATGCTGTTCTCTTTTCTTGGAATGGCTCCCCCTTCCTTCCACTCTTGTTGTTTAAGATCTAGCTCAGATGTCACCTCCTCTGGGAAGGCCTTCCTGACTACCCTAGAAAGAATCAAAGTCTCCTGCCAGGGCCACAGTTACTTATGCAGTTCCTTTGTGCAATTAAGGACCCCTCTCTCCCCTACCTGACGATGGTCATATCTTTATGGCAAATGGAAAGTGTCTGTGTGTGAATTAGAAAAAGTTGCCCCTTTGTTCCCCACAGCCATACTCTCCCAAGGCTTATGGCTTGGTAAGAGGAGTGGGCTAAATTTCAGCCCCAATGACCTTCTTAGGTGGCTATTTCTGGGAAGTGCACAACCTGGACAACCACACGTGGCAGCCCTGCTCTTTCCTCTGAGATCCTACACCCTTCTGTGCACAACTGTGTGTATTAGTTTCCCATGGCTGCTGTAACAAATTACCACAAACTAAGAGGCTTTAAATAGCACAAGTTTATTATCTTACTGTTCTGGAGATCAGAAGTTCGAAATGGGTCTCACTGGGCTAAAATCAAGGTGTTGGCAGGAATGTGTTCCTTCTGGAGGATCTGGGGAAAAGCTGTTTCCTTGCCTTTTCCAGCTTCCAGAGGCTGCCCACATTCCTTGGCTCGTGGTCCTTTCCTCCATCTTCAAAGCCGAAAGTGTGGCATCTTCATCTCTCTCTCTGACTCTGAGCACTGCTTCTGTCATCGCATCTCCTTTCTTGGCTCTGACCTTCCTGCCTCCCTCTTTCACTTATAAGGAGCCTTCTGATTACATTGGACCCACTCGGATAATCCGGGACAACCTCCTTATCCCCAATCCCATAACTTAATCACATTTGCAAAGTCCCTTTGCCACATGAGATGACATAAGCTTCCAGGGATTGGGACGTGGACATCTTTGGGGGTCATTATCCTGCCTACTATACCGTGCGATCTTATTATATCAAAGTTGTTTCTTCCTCCACCCATGAAACCCCTGAGAGCAGAGTCACTGTCCTGCTCAGGGATCTCCTGCGGGCCCAGCACAAGCCTGGCACAGAATGAGTGTTCAGAGGAGGTCTGTGGACCAGATGCAGGAGGGTGTGGACACACGGGACCTCCTCTGGGAGGCAGGTGCAGGAGCAGACTCGTGCACACAGCTGTCTGCAAACGGTTCGTTACAGATCTGCACAGTTCACTCAATGGGGACACTTGGCAATGTCTGGAGACATTTTTGGTCTCCAAGGATGCTGCTAGAAATCCTACAAGGCACTTGGGCATTAATAACTTATCCAGCCCAAATGTCTACAGTGCTGAGGTTGAGAAATTGTGGTTTACACCAGGACTGAGTGGCTGGAAAACCCAGGAGACAGCTGTGCCCTGGGACCTGCGCTAAGTATCTCAATGTGTCACATATCTTATTCCTAAACAGGTTGGGTTGATCCAACTCCAATTTGCAGATGAGAAAACAGACCACTGAAGGTGCAGGAACTTGCCCAGGTTTTACAGCTAATCCTTGATGGGGTCAGATTCTGAAATCAGGTCCCTTTGACGCACACAGTGGGCGGGCAGAACAATGACATGGACGTAGGTGGCTGCTCCCTCTGAGCACACTGGGCCTCCCCGGCTTTCCTCCTCCCTCTCTGGTGGCTGCATCTCTGCTTTCCTGATGGCGCTGCTCTCCTGAACCCCTCTTCCCTGTCCCACAGGTGTCCCCAGGTTCTGGGTAATTCCCCCTTCTTTCTGCTCTCCTTCAGTGGCCTCTATTGCCCTTCCTGTGCGGCAGCTCTTGAACCTCTGCTTTAGCAAGAACCTCTTTCCTGAGCTCTGATCCCACATTTTGCACTGTTGTGTGAATTTACCTGCCCTTCCTGTCAGCGCAGCCCAGCTCTGATCATGCCATCACTCAAAAACCTCAAGGGGCACCTACGACCATCACCTAAGCCCAGCTTTCAAGCCCTGCTCTGGCCAAACGGACAAGCTCACTCTCCTCCAAACCCACTTCACACGTCCTCGCTCCTGTCTTTGCCCAAGCTCTTCCCTCCACCCTGAGCACCATCCGTCTTTTTGCTCATCTTTGTTCTCCTGGTGCCCTCAGGAGTGGCATAGACTTGCATGAGGCCCGTGGGGCAGCTTGTGGTTTTGGGAGAAGAAGGAGGTTGAGCAAGTAGTCAATTATTTTATTTAGTCAGTCAGTATTTAAAGAACACTTCTATGTCACAGGCATCAGGGTAGCTTTGGGGCGTATGAAGTGGAGGAGAAAATTGTCTTAGTCATCATAAAGCTCGCAGCCTCCAGGGGAGACAGACACGGGATAGCTAATTTGTAATCCGTTACTTAGTTTTGGTTGTGGTTGGGGTGCTGAGGGTTCCGAGGTGGGGAGGCTGTCGGAGTCAGGTCAGCAAAGTTTCCCTGAGGCCCAGGCCCTGCTGGTCATTGTCAGGACGGAGGGGAGGCTGGAGCTGAAAGCGCTGGGAGGGTTGCAGGAGGGGCCCTCGGCTGAGGAGGGCGGCACGGCCGACCAGAGTCGGTATAAATCATGGAGCCCTCTGCGAGGTCCCCTGGGCTCCGTGGAAAGGTTACCCTGAGCTGCGGTTCCTGGCCAGGCTTGCTCAGACGCCATTAATTGGCTTCCAGGAAAGGCCTCGGGCTGGGCGGGGCCTGGGGCAGCAAGGACAGGAGGATGAGAGGGTGGGGGTCGCTGGATGGAAGAAGAGCCCAGGAAAGCCAGGAATGGTCACGTCACTGTCACGCCAGCCCCCGCTCTACCTCTCACCTGTAGGGTGGCCTGGTCACCCGCGTTTCCAGCTGCTCCCATTTGTGCTTCAAAGCACCTGCGCAGTTTGTAATTGATTGATGCCTGCCTCCCCCGCCACCTATGAACTCACGGGCAGACCCCAGCTCTTCACTGCGCTCCAGCACCTTGTTCTGGGCCTGGCAGGTGCTCTATACCTATTTGGCAGATGAATCAGGACCACTGGGGCTCGCCTCTCCTGTGGCCCAAAGTTGGAGTGTTATGGGCTGAATTATGTGCCCCCTAAGTTCGTATGTTGAAGTCTTAACTCCCAGAACCTCAGCAAGTGACTGTATTTGGAGATAAAGTCTTTAAAGAGGTGATCCAGATAAGGTGAGGTCATGAGAGGGGGTCCCAATCCAATAGGGCCTGTGTCTTTATGAAAGGGGAAATCTGGACACACACACACGCACACATACACACAGAATGCCACGTGAAGATTGGAGTCATGCTGTCACAATCCAAGGCAATCCAAGGGACTACGAGAGGTTGGAGAGAGGCCTGGAACGGATCCTTCCCGGGCACCTGCAGAGGGACGTTGGCCCTGCTGACACCTTGATCGTGACTTTCGAGCCTCCAGAACTGTGAGACGATAAAGTCTGTTGTTTAAGCCCCTCGGTTGGTGGTACTTCATTACGGCAGCCCTGGCAAACTCAGACAACGCCCCTCTGGGAATCCTGCATCTGGGGCTGTGGCCTCTGCCCGCCTCAGGGTGGCAGGGGCTGTATGTGTGATGGAGGCTGAGCCCCTGCCCTGGGGAAGCAGAGAGGTCTGGTTCCTTCTGCCAAGCTTCCCCAGGCCCCAGGGCCCAGGCAGGGCAGGGCATAGTGCTTTCCCATTCCCAGAGTCTGGATTTGCAAATCAAAGGGCCTATTCCAGGCGAGACCCTGCACCACAGGGGGCCCAAGCGACAGCCCCCCCCCCCACCCCCCCCCCCCCCACCACCCCCGGCCCCATGGGCCTCCCTGGGATGGATTTCTGAGGTTGGGGAGGTGGCCGGAAGGGGAGCTCTGCTAGCAGACAGGAGCCCCGTGCATCTGAAAGGCGCCTGCCTGCGGCCCTCAGTTCCCTGCATGGTGGCTGTGGCCCCCGCCGACAGACATCCTGGCCCAGGTTAACCTTTAACCAGGCGGTTCCGGGCCTCAGCTGCTGGGCCTGGGGCTCCTGCCAGCCCGTGAGCAGGCCTGCTTTTCTGCTCTTGTCTCCGGTGAACCGTAGTCCCTGATGAATTGCCCGCACACCCCCGCCCTGAGCTCTGCCACCATGTTGAGTGCTGGTGTCCCCAGCAAAGATGAATGGGCCCCACTAATAAGCCGGAGGCGGTGGCGCTATGACCCCTGACCCCACACGCTCAGAGCCAGCGGCCTGGGGAATGGCTGCCCCAAGCCTGCTTAATGTGTCAGGCTGGCCTCTGAAAGGAAAACACATTTATTGCTACTTAGAGAAAATTGATCTAATTGGGCTGGAAGCATTCTGCTGATGGAACATGGAATTTTTATGAGGAGGGTGACTCAAGTTCAGCCAAGGTATCCCAGTTGAGAGGAGGCAAGAGAGTGTTTCTAGGGATTTCACCCAAAAACCTCTCTCCAGCTGATACTGAATATCTGGGGGCTGGGGGGTGGTCTGGGTTTGAATTGCGGCTGTGTGGCCTATAGCCTGTATCCTGGAAACCTTTGGCAGCTTCTCCCGGGCCTGATGCTTTAACTGTAAAATACAAAAATAATTACAGCATTCTTGCAGACTTGTTGTGAGAGGGAAATGAGATTATGCATGCATCAGGGCTATGGCACTGCCCTGAGCAGAAGACTGGGTCCAGCGGGACCTGTTGGAGCCAAGACCACATGTGGTTTCAGTCTCCTTGGCCAAATCCCCTGCAATTCAGTAACAAACCAGCCAAATCCTTGTTGGCTGCGATTGAGGTGACTCATTTGAGAGCTATTTTTAGATAGAGCTCTCGTCCCTGAAATGTGGGGGCCACACCCCCTGACAGCCTCAGAATCACCCCCAGCTTCTTCTCTGAAGCCAAGTCTGTTTAATATCTCCTGAATTTTCCTAAACTTCCCTTGACCCCCTTACTGCTGTTCTGGCCTCAGTACAGGCTGTCATGATCACTGTCCGCTCTGATGGAGAGACTGTCCCTGTCTCCTCCCTGGTCTCACATCTCGTTCCACCCTGGTCCAACCTCCTCATTCACTCTCCAAACTAGTGCACTCTCTATACCAGTTCATCTTGCACACTGGTGCATGCTTTGCAAATGGGTCTTTCTAAAACACAGTTTGAATCAGTTCACTCCCCAGCTTGAAACCCTTCCATGGCTCCCTATTACCTCCAGGGTAAAGTCCAAATGCCCTAGCCGGCAAACTGGGCTCATCAACAGGGTAAGCACATCTAACTTATCGTCACCTAAATCTGGATAATTTTATCTGGGACAAATAGTATATCGCAAGGGATGCCCAGTTAACAGGCATAAATCAAGACTGTCCTGGGCAAACTGAGATGTATGGTCACTCTGTCCATCACGACCCAGCCCCTGCCCCATCTCAAGCCATTCAATTTGGTGTCTTCTCTGCTTCCAGCAAAGCTTCCACATACCAGCTCGCTTCTGTCACCTATGCCTTAGCACATGCTGTTCCCTCTACCTGGAATGACTGCCCTCTTTCTCCGTTTTGGCCTATGTTCTTCAAGCCTTGGCTTCGACGTCTTTTCTGCAGCTTTTCCTGACTCCCATCGATAGTGGAAGCTATTTCCTTGTGTATTAGTCATTTATTGCTGCATAACGAATATCCCCAAAGGTAGCAGCTTAAAACAACAAACACTTATTATCTGACAGATTTTGTAGATCAGGAATTTGGGACCAACCTAACAAGATGGTTGTGGCTCAGGATCTCTCATGAGGTTGCAGTCAAGATGTTGGCTGCGCCTGGAGTCATCTGAAAGGTTGACTGGGGTGAAAGGTGTGATTTCAAGATGGCTCACTCACATGACAGTGCTGGCTGTTGTCAGGAGCCCCCAGTTCCTCTCCACGTGGGCTTCTTCATGGGGCTTCTTGAGCATCCCTATGGCACGGCAGCTGGCTTCCCCCCAGCACGAGCGATCTAAGAGAGAGCCAGGGGAAGCTGAAGTCCTCGTAGGACCTGCATGATGCTTCTTGGCTTCTTGCATCCGACCTGGCTAAAGGGCTAGCCCTTGTCCTGCCCTTTCCTCTTGATAGTCACACATCACATACCATCCTTTCCGCTTTATTCTGTTTGTTAGAAGCAAGTCCCTAAACGCAGCCATTCTCAAGGGGAGGGAAATTAACTCCCATCTTTTAAAGGGAAGCATATTGTAGAATTTGTGGACATATTTTAAAACCACTATGCTGCATTTAATCAGAGTTCCTCAGAAGACAATCCTTAGGACACGTGCATCTGAGTCACCTGGGACACATCAAAAATGCAGGTGCCCAGGTCTCTCCTCAGCTGATGGACCTGGAATCTGAGGGTGGTGGGGAGCACTGTGGGGGAGGTGAACGTGGCCAAGAGTCTGTGTTTCTTTACAAATCCTGCTCCCTTCAGAGAATAGTGGTTAGAAGCATGAAGTCCCATCCCCTGGGTTTGAATCTTAGCTCAGCCACTTAGTAGACTTTACACAAGCTGCTGAAGCTCTCTGTGTCTCAGTTTCCTCATCTGGAAAATGGGGCTAATAACAGTACCTTTTTCACTGTTGTTCTGAGGTCGAAATGAGTAAAATTTGTATAGTACTTAGAACATTGCCTAGCGAAGGGGCAAGTAATAGAAATGTCTGTTAAATTAAAAAATTAACAAAAACAAAAACCTGGAAAATAGTTCATTTTAATCATCTGTTTGTCTTCCTATTTCTCATATTAGGCAGAAGCTTCCAGAAGGCATATCCCTGGTCCTCAACCATGCTCCGTATGTGTTTGTGGATCAAAGATTAGTGGTTCTCAGCTATGGCTGCCTTTTAGGATCACCTGCTATTTTCAAAAGTCAGAAAACAGCAAGTCCCTGTCCCACCAGGGGCCAAGAGAAGCACAGTGGTCGGGGGTGGGCGCTCCAGGAGATTCTCAGGTGCAGCCAGGGCTGAGAATGATGAGAATGAGCAAGCGAAATACGGGTTCCATTGGTGAACTTAAAATAAGGCTGTGGTTTAGTGAGACTCCTTCAGAAAAGAGCGATCGAGTGCAGGGCTGCTGGGCAGAATGGCGGGCGCTAAGGATTTTAATGAAAACGCTTTTTTCAAGTAAGGACCCTGAGTGGGGGGTGGTGGGAACTAGGACCTATAGTTTTAATTGTGTTCAGAAGACCTGGCTTGGAGTCCCTGTTCTGTCACTGTGGGGTCCCCGCTTGTGACTTGGGGTATCACACTGGTCCCACGTATTGGTGAAGAGGTCATGACAATAATGCCTCTGGAAACTCTCTGTAAAGGCAAAGGGAGCCACAAAGGCAAAGAGTTACATTGTTCTTGTTACTACTAGTAAAAATGAAAATAATCGGTGACCAGCAGTTAGGATGTGCTGGGCTCTGTGTGTCACTGGCTCCTTCCTCTTAGCATGGAGAGAGCGTGGAGGAGGCACGCTGTCCCCGGAATTGCTGTGTGGCTCTCTTTTTGGAGGGTCTGCATCTGGACTCTCCCTGCAGGGCACCCTGGGACAGGTACGTGCATAGTTGTGGCTGTTTCTTCTGCTGGCTGCAGAGCCCACAGTTTTAGATGACCACTCTGGCTGGTGGGTGGGGAGTGGATTGGAGGTGGCTGCAGCGGAAGCAGGATGATGCATGAAGATGGAGGTTTGGCCCAGGATGGAAGAGGTAGAAATAGAAGAAGCTAGATTCAAGGTAAGTACTGGAGTGAGAGCAGAGAGGACCGCAGATGTGGGGGGCGGGGGCCAAGGAGGATTCCTTGCTGTTTAGTTCCAGCAACTGGGCGGATGCGGGTGGTGCCATTTCCACTTTGACCATGTTAAAATGGTCAGAGTTTCATTTTGGCCAGGTTAAGTTTGAGATGGTTTTTGGAAGTTCACATAAACGCAGAGTCTTGGAGTTCAGGGAAGAGGCTGGGGCTGGAGACGAGAAAGCTAGAAGTTGTCATTATATCGATGATATTTGAACTCTGGGAATAGATGAGATAATTTAGGGAGAAAACAGGAGAGGAGAGGAGAGAGAAAGAACGCTCAAGATGCAGCCCTGGGTGCTCCAGCACTTAGAAGTTGTGTAGTGAAAGAGAGGGAGCTTGTGAAGACAGAGAAGGAGCTGCCAGAGAGGCAGGAGAAGAACTACGTGAGTTTTAGAAAAGCAGGAAAAGATGCTGCTGCAAGGCGAAGTGGCCAGCTGGGCTGACGTGGCTGAGACGGCAAATAAGAGAGCCAGAGTGTCCCAAATGGAGGGACAGACAGGCAGGGGTGGGGGGGTGGGTGTGGGCAGCCACCATGAGTGTCGATGTCCACACACACGCAATGTGTCCTGTCTGGAGGGCTGGAAAGGTTTCCTAGAGCAGGAGGAATTGGAATAGATGGGGGAAGATAGGAGCAGATTCTGGGGACGAAGGACTCCCCCTGACTCTGGGGCTTTGGTCACACCCTCACCCAGGAGTTTCCCAGCAATGGGGTTTCTCCTCTCCTGGTCCCATGGGGATGCTGATCTGATCCAGCTGGAGCTGGGGGTTGGGGAAGAAGTGGAAATTCCTAATTTTAATAAACCAACCTCATTTCATCTCATATTTCAGTGGTTTCTAATGAATGTTGTGGGCGCCCTTCAGGGACTCTGTATCAGAAGGCACCTCATTAGCAATTCCTCTGGGATAGACCCACTTTTAGCTACCAGGAGACTGGATCAGCTCAGCCTCACGGTTTGTGGCTCTAAGGGAAAGTCTGAAACCTTTTATGTGGAGGCTCTGTTTGGCTGAGTGGGTGGGGTCCCAGACCCTGGAGGAGCCCTCACGTGGGACCCTAGGTGCCCAAGAAGCTTGAGCCTACTTTCTTAGGCATCCTCATCCCTGTACCATGATGCTGTTATGGCTGTAAAGGGTGTGGAGAACTGACTTCATTCGGTCTGTCATTGGCCGCATTTCTTGGGTGGTAGGGCCCTCTTTGTTCTCAATTATTGACCTAACATATGGTCCGAGGACAGAGTTAATATCTGTCTTTTGATTTCTAGACATGAACCATTCCTCCCTTCTTCCCTTCCTCTCTCCTTCTCTCCGGCTATCCATATCTATCCATCCATTCATCCATCCATCCATCTATCCATCCATCCATCCATTCAACAAATATTTGATTTCCTCTCCTGATGCTCTCTCCTCTCCTCACTCCATTCCACCTACACTGACCTCTTTTCTGTTCCTTGAACTGCCAAACATATTCCTGCCTCAGGGCCTTTGCATCAGCTGTGCCTTCTGCCTGGAATGGTTTTCCCCCCAGAATCTCACATGGTCAACTCCCTCACCTCCTTCAAACTTTGCTTACATGCCACCTGTCAGCAAGGTCTTCTTGACCACCTAGTTAATTTTTCAGATTGTACTTTTCCACCCCAATGCTCAGTCCCCCTTACCCTGCTCTGCTTTTCCTTCCCCCCGCCATAGCCCTTTATTATCTTTGAACATCCTATCTGTTTGCTTATTTACTATGTTTCTTGTTGAAGGTAGGATATGAGCTCCATAAAGAGAGGACTCTTTATTTTTTTCACTTAGAGCAGTACCAGCATGTCATAGACATTCCTTAAGTCTTTGTCAATAAGAGAACATTTATTTAGCACCTACTATATACCAGGCACCACAGGCATTGGGTAAGCACCAGGAGTATAGGAAAGAACAAAGCAGGCAAAGCCTCTGCCTTCGTAAGCCTCCCAGCCTAGTGAGTGAGATGGGAAATGAACATAACAGAAGTAAACATGATTGTCGATTGTTACGGCTGGTACGAAGGAGGAATAAAGGAAGATGTGTGATGGGGGAGGCGAGGGAGCCCCAGCTTAGTTAGGGGGTGCTTCAGCTTCCTAGAGTTGCTATAACAATGTACCACAAACTCTGACTTAAACCAACAGAAATTTATTCTCCCCTAGTTCTAGAAATCCATCACAGTCTGAAATCAAGGTGTCAGCATGCTCTCTCTGAAGGCCGGAGGGAAGACTCCTTCCTGGCTTCTTCCAGCTTTTGGTGGCCCCAGGTCCTCCTTGGCTTGTGACCTCATAACTCAGATCTCTGACTGCATCTTCATATGGGCTTCTCTTCTCTGTGTCCAAATTTCCTTCTTTTTATTATGAGAAGTCATTGGATGAGGGTCCACCCTAATCCAGTACGATCTATCTTAACTTGATTCCATCTGCAAAGACCCTATTTCTAAATAAGGTCAAAGGTGCCAGGAGTTAGGACTTGAACTTATCTTTTTGGGGAACACAATTCAACCTACAGCGGGGGTCAGAGAAGCACCCTCTGGGGAGATGACAGTTAAGCTGATACCGAAACTCTAGAGATGGGCCAGCTGCAGGAAAAGGAGGCTAAGAGTGGAGGGAGTGTGCTCAGGCAGGAGTTCCTGCAGGCGCAGCAGGCGCCGAGCCTTCAGCAGGAGGAGTGGAGCAGTGCTGTGCGTCCCAGTGGCAACCTCTATGGGCCTTGGCCTCTCAACCCAGAGCCTGGTTTGTCCAGGGTGGGGTGAGGGATGAGTGGATCTCATACACCCCTAGTCGAGAAGCAGCACTGGTGGCTGTGGTGACCTGAATCAATCACGATGGCTCCACATGCATCTCTGAGCTTGTCCCTCTCCTGCTTCCTAACTCTTCCATGGCTCCCCATTGCCCTCAGCACAAAATCCAAAACCAGCTACTTTCCCCTTCCCCAGCCTGCAGAGGTGGGAAGAAGGTGTGTGACGAGCTCCCAAGTCTTACCCACCTGAATAGCCTTGGGAGAGTCACCTGATCCCTTTGAGGCTCAGTTTCCTCATTTGTAAAATGGAAGGCTGTTGTGGGACTTAAAGGAGATCAAGGAGGTAAAATGGCCAGCCTCGCATGTGCGGGCTCTCAATCACTTCCTACCCTCCTCCTGATCACCAGGTCTTGCCCTTCCCCCAGGCCCCGGGACCCCCTCGGTCACTTTGCCCCGAATGGGCATTGCAGCCCAAAGCAGAAGGCCCGACACCTGGGAGCACGGCTTTGGTCAGTGTTCTGGGGATGGAGAATCCAGGTGCCTGTCCCCACGCTCACACCTTGATGCTTGTGAAATGCCTTTCTCTTCTCCCAGGGCCCCTCCTCCCACCTGAGACCACACCCTTCCAACTGCCAACACCCACGTACAACACCGGTGCTAGAAGTCACCAGGAGAAGAAGGAGAGGAACAAGGAAAGCTGGAAAATCAACATGAGCGTGGTTGACAAGGTGTCTTTCAGTGGGTGGACCACAGAGGTCAGCACGCACATTCATTGAGCGGCTCGATGTTCTGCAGAGGAGTGGGCTGAGACGAGAGGGCGACTTTATCTTCAGGATGGCCTCCCTTGGGCTGCTTTGCTGGGCTGCGGGTGATGGTGGTGAGAGCTGCAGTTAGTGTCCCGTGGCTGTGTCCCCCACTCCCCAACCCCAGTATGAGAGCTCTTGGGGGTCCAGGAACCAGATCTTGGGGATCTTTGCTGCATCTCCAGCCGCCAGCATGGGGCTTGGCCCTGAGCAGGTAGGTGCTCAGTGAAAGAATAAACAAATACCAGAGACTTCCATCCAGTGTTCTCTGATAAGCCCCCCAGCTTGGCCATGGCATTGCCTTAGTTTAGGTCTCTGCAGAAGCAGCCCCTGAGACAAGGATTTGGGTGCAGGTGGTTTGTTTGGGAGGCGATCCCAGGATGCACTTGTAGGGGAGAGGCGATGTGAGACAGAGGAAAAGGAAGCCCATAAAAGCTGTTATTGGGCAGCACAGAACATGCAGCCCTGAGTTATCCCGCGCCAGGGGCAAGGATGTGGCGCTTTTATACACCGACTCACCATCCATCACTGTTGGTGGCCTGCTTCAGGGGCATTGACTCCCTGGCACTTCCAGCTCACTGTGTGCTGGCTGAGCAGACTCCCACAGCCAGAAGCAGCCCTCCAGCGGAGGTGCAGGGGGTGTGGGGAGCAGCTGTAGGCGGGTGAGGAATCAGAAGTGTGCGTGGAGGAGCGATGGGCAGGATGCTGTGAAGGCTCCCAGGCTCCAGTGACCGTTGCTTCACAAGTCTGGTTGAGGCGCACTGATGCTGCCTGATTGTTCTCAGGCTCGCGTGAGTGAGGCTGATGGAAGGGAAACTTCTCAGGGTTCACATGGGCCTCAGCTCCAAGGGTTGGCGTGGGTCCTCATCACTTTCCCATCCCAGGCCGTGTCTGGCCCCATGCTCCGGTGAGCAGGACTGCGCAGGGAGGAGGAGGAAAGGCATCAGGGTGCCAGGCTGGCGGACTTTGGCTCTCCCCCAGACCGGAGCAGACTTGAGTGCTGAAGTGGGGATGAAAAACGAGCAGCCTCACGTGCATTAAATATTTAATATTCTCTCCCTGGGAGGTGTCAGGGAAAGGACCCTATAATAAATACCGCACGGGACAAGTCCATCACAGAGCTCGTCAGTAATGGCCTCGTTTGCTTGACAGAAGCATTACGGATGCTGGGTCTGTGGCATGTTTCAGGTGCCTCCCTCGAGCCTTGGACCCAAGAGGGCAGGGGACAGGCTGAAGAGAGTCCTCCAGGTTGTCAGTCTTTACCTGAATACTTACAGAATTTATGGAATTATGGTTGTGCAGATTCATCTAATAGAGAATCATAATAGAAGAATAGAATTCATCTAATAGAAGAAAGCTTCATCTAATAAACACACACTTGCTACCTGCCAGGCCCTGTGGTACATATTCCATGAATATCAATTATTTAGTCCTCTCTACTACTATATTATGATTACTACTTCCGCGTTAGAGGAAGGGAAACTGAGGCACAGAGAATCTGCCGAACAACTCATCTGCGTTATCGAGATCATTTTGTACTGTATATAAATGTTGAATCACTATGTTGTACATCTGAAAGTAACGTTATATTGTACGTCAACCATACTTCAATTAAAAAAAAAACCCCCAAACTGAAAAAGTCACACTGCTGGTAAATGTAAAAGGCAGGATTTGATTGAAGACAGGTGGGCTGGCTCCCAAGTCTGTGCCATGCTGCAGGGGCTCTGGGGCTAGACAGCTGTGAGTTGGGATCCCAGATCCATCGCTTACCAGCTGTGTGACCATGGGCAAAGTGGCTCAACCTCTCTGAGCTTCAGTTGCTGTGTGTACAAGACTGGGACAATACTAGTGCCGTCTCATAGAAGTTGTGAGAACTGAGAATTGAATGAGGAGTTACATGTAAAGCTTTAATCACCACGTCGGTACAAGTTAACTCTTGTTACTTCCAGTGTGTCATGTCCCAGTGTGCCCCGGTGGGCCAGGCTTGGGTCAAGAGGTCCCAGTGTGCCCAAGTAGGTCATTTAGAGTCAGGAGACCCATGGTCTCCTGCAGATTCTCCGTCCTGTGCCACTTTCCTGGTACCAAACTGCCCTGTGCTACCTGATGGGCTGTTTGCATCCCTGGCATTGTAACTGAACTGCTGTGGTCCAGGAAGGGGCAGCCTGACTCAGGCTCCTTGTAGAGAGAGAGTTCACAGCCCTGCGTGTTCAAACACGCCAGAGCCCTGGGCAGCCCATGGTTCCCGGCAACATTCTGGGGGCTCCGAGCGGCCCAGGGCTGCTGTGCTCTAACACCAGGCACTGTTCTGTTTGTGACCTTGGCTCTGGGCACAGTTATGCAAGTCTGCTGCCTCTGTGGCCCTGGGTGAGAGTGTGGGATGGGAGAGGAGGGGGTCTGGCCTGCAGGTGAGCCCAGGAGACCCCCCTGCTCGTAATGGCAGCGATTCTCTGGACAGCAATGTCCAAAGGTCATTCCAAAGGTCTCAGGCTCCAAGGGGCCACCCCTCTTCCCAAGGGTGCCATGACCAGCCTGTTTTACACCTCGGAGCCTGGAGCTGGTGGTGGGGGCAGGGTGAGAGGGGGCGGCAGGGAGGGAGAGTGCACGGTCAGCAGCGGCTTTATGGATGGCCGCATGAATGTGAGGTGAAAGGGACCTGGACGCTGCTCCCCAGCAGCCCAGCGCTCTGCCTGACTGGGCGCAGCCGAGATGTGCTTGACTAATTTATATTAATTCAAGACCATTAATGATGAGCTATCGTCTCTCTTTTCTCTCTCTTCTCCTTCTCCCAGCAGGAAGGCAATGCTCAGATTCAAGTGCCGAGCTTTCCTGGCCCCTAATTCCTTGCATAATAAGCTCAGGTTGGGAATCTAAATCAGGCAGCTCTAGCCCCTGACTCCCACCACGTCTCTTATTTCTGCCCCAAGAAAGAAGTTCCCAGGGTTCTTTACTTCCCTAAGTTTGACCGACTATTCTCCTAAGGAAAAAGAGCCCCCCAAAACTGTTATGAAAAGCCCAATGCTGATGTGGGGGTGCAGGGGCCCCAAGGGACTCAAGTGCATTTGAACAACCACACAGTACAGCCTTCAAAACAACCTCCTCCCTTCTTCCCACCTGTGCCTGAAACCGCTGGAGGGGTGAGAGGGTCTCTTGTTGTCCTGTTCTGCGGACTCCCTGCCCACAGCCTTTATTCTTGACCTAACTGGAATTTCACAGCGGGCCTAGGAAGTAGAGACAGGGCTGAGGGAATTGCCTTCATTTTATGGAGGAAGGAATTGAGCCCAGGACCCGGGCCCTAACCCAGGCCTACTGCCTCTGCCAGCCACAGGGGAAGATTTCTGACTAAGTATCTGGGCACAGTTGTTCAGTTTCATGGGACTGGGATGAGGCCAGGCCACAGAGCTGCCTGTCCTCAGGGCCGGGTGTGACAGGTACCTCATTTTCAGAGTGCCTCCAGAGGGTATGGGTAGAGATATAAGCAGCCAACCAGCTGCATTCCTCCGAGAGTTGGCCAGGTTCTGGGGTGTTCAGAGACCGTGGGGAGAAGGCCCGTGCGCAGGGCCCAGCCAGGGTCCAGACAACAGCGGGGGATGCGAGTCAAGAGGCCTGCCCAGCAGAGGCCCTTTGGCAGCGCCCTTCATCTTTCAGGACTCAGTCTTCCCGTCTGGACCCTGGGAACTGTCTGGGAGACCACTGTGAGCACCAGGCTGTGGACCTCTGAGTGAGGCCTTAGGGAAAGGAAGCCCCTTCAAACACTGTGCCTGTGGGATCCTGGTCAGGGGATCCCCAGTTGTCTGAGTCTCGAACCCCACACCCAGCTGGCTAAAGAGCCCAGGGCAAGACCAGGGAGGCTGCAGACCCCCACCCCCCCACCTCTCTAGCCCTCTAGCTCCCTCTTGCCTCCCTGGAACAGCAGTGGCTTAATTCCACTGCTTGTGCTTTTTTGCTCCCGGTTGACGATGCTAAACTTGGGGGCGGCTGAAACACTCACACACAAACCCACGCAAATGATTTCTCCCAACATTAACATATTTCCTTTTGAAACCCTGTGAGGCTTTTCTCCAAAGTAATGGATTTTTTTTCCCCACCCCCCTTGTCTGGGCCAAATGTATTCAAATCTGGTCAGAAGATTCCTATCAGCTCAGCAGGGCTTCCCTCCTGTTTCCTGGCAAATCAGCATCCTTTTTATTCTCCCCTCAGATCTCTGTGTAAAAGGGAGGCTTTCTATGCGAAAGTTTTACTGGGACAGACAGATGGACTCGATGTTTCTGGGGCCTTTGATAGCCAAGAACACAAGACCTGACTTCAGGGGGCTCAGAAACTTCATCAGCGGAGGAGGGGAATGAGGAGAACAGGATCCTGCTGAAACAGCCCTTTGAAATCCCCCAAATGATGTTTGATGTGCTGGCGCCTTTCAGCCTAAGCCATACCTTTGGCATCAAAAGCACCTTTTGAAAAAAAAAATTAGCTACTTTTTAAGGCACAGAAGGAGTAAATTTAATATTAAGTCCTAATGGCAGAAGTCTTTGAAAAGGCATTTCTGGACTTGGGATCATTTAATACTCTCCCTGATCTAGCAGCACAAGCTTTTTCCCCTTTTCTTCCTCCTTACCACTTTAATTCTTGATACTCCTCTTTCCAAATCCTGGGCCTCTGTGATGGCAGGTCAGCGCCTGGCCTCCCGTAGTGGTGCAGTAACTTCCAGTAAATGGAGCTAGCGTTTCCTTCCTTTGGCCACTCAAATCCTCCAGCTTTTAAAACACTAGCCAATCCCAGAGATTTTCTTCTGGTTTTGGCCTGGAGAGGAAATGCTGAAGGAGTTGCTAGTGCTGGAAGCTGGAGCCACAGTCTGGCTCCCCATATCGAGGCCAAGGTGGCCCCTAGTATAGACAGACTGGAGTGGGAGGTGGAGAACCAGGCCTGATGGATCCTGGACCACCCAGGGCTCAGGGGCTCACCCAGCTAAGCCCGTCCTGGCTTTCCCAGCTCAGACTGGCCCAGCTCCCCAGGAAGTGACTTGCTAAGCCCTGATTCAGGAGGTGAGCTCCCCTGACGGAACACAAAGTTTTCTGACTTGCCCTGGAGAGCATCTTTCCCTTCCTCTTCCCTGGACCAGGGCAGCCAGTACCATGGACAGCGCCGAGCGCGTCCAGGTCTGGTCCGCAGGGGGCACTTTGTACCCTGGCCTCCCTCTGAGAGTGTTATCGCTTCCTTGTTGCACCAGAGTGAGCTTACCTTTTTGGGATGGGGTATCATGTTCTTCTACACGGAAGCCAGCATTCAGGGGGAAGGTTTCTGAGGGGATCCCAGTGATTGTGAGGAACGGAAAAGGAAAGTGTGCAGAAGGAGTCCTAGTTTTCCTGCCTGGTGGCATGGGGACACTACTTTTGGGAACAGGGAGGTTGGAGTGAATGTGATCAGGTGGGGAGAGAGCAGCTGGGGGGTTCCTGGGGGAGTGGGGCTGTGTGTGAGACCACCCTGGCCACCATCGTGCCTCACCTAAATCATTCTGACGGTCCCATCCCCACCAGCCCATGCCTTTCATGGCTTGCCTCATTGAACTTGCCCGAGTGCAGATCTCCTCATATCACTCCCCTGCTTAAGAAGTTCCATGACTCCCCATTTCCCTTAGAATATAGGACAGTCTCCTCAGCTTGGCAAATGAGACCTGAAGATCTGGCTTAGCCAACCTGCCCTGTTCTACTTTTTGACTCTATTTTAGGCATGCCACACACCTTGCATGTGCTCTTCCCTGCTGTGCCTCGTGCCTCTGCACCTGTAGTCCTCTCAGCCCAGACTCCCTCCCCTTCTCTTCTCTACCTGGCAAATACCTGCTCTTTGGTCAAGACCTGGCTCAAGGGTCACTGCCTTGGTGAAGCCCCCTCTGATCTCTCAGGCACTGTGTTGCCAGCGTTGGGGTCAGACATCTCTAACAGCATTAGTTTCTTGTATTGTGGTTGTTTGCACCCGTCTCTTCCCAGTGCCTCTGAGATCTTTAAAGATAGAGCTTGGGTCATATTGCTATTCATATCCTTATCACCTAGAGACCCAACCCAATCTCCTTCCCCAAGCTTCAATAAACACTATCATTCCCATTTTACAGATGAAGAAGCTAAAGCTCAGAGACCTTAAGTAACTTACTTAAGGCCACACAGCTAGTAAGTTGAATATCCCCAAGAAAGAGGAACTCTGTAGGATAAAAGGAGTTTCTTGCAGCTCAAACACCATTTTTGAAGTTAGAGCTTTCAGAAATGGTCAAGGGGAAGCCTTCCAAGCAAAGCTCCTTCCCTTGGACATTTTCTCCAACAGGGCAGGCTGCCCCAAATGCCTTAAGTGTGATGACCTGGGTCTGGAGCGTCCTAGGTCTCTGGCTGGTGGAATTGGTCTCAGTTCTACCTGAGACTGTGGAAGGGAGAGGAACCTGCAGACAGAGCAGAAAAGGAGAAGTGCATTCAGCATTTTTGGGGTCCTGAAAACACTGCCCGTGCCTAGTTCTGAGAAAGTGTGGAAGCTCTGGGGCGCGGCTCCTACTGATTCATGCACCCCCCACCCCAAGGCATTAGCCCTTTATGACTTCATATTAATCTGCAGGCACTTATTGCTCTGCAAGGCTGTTTTGACAAAAGTTCATTATCAAGACTGCTAAATGCTTTTAAAGCATTGATTGGGCGAATTATTACATCACTGGGGTAGACACTGTGTTCGAAGATGGATGGTGTTGCTCAGACCATCTGAAATTTTCCTTCTTTTAATTGGATCGATCCCCAGAATAAACGAAGTTTAATTGAATTTTGAGGAAAATTGAGCAGTTGTTTGTGAGTCTCTGTCGATAGGCATTATTTCAATTACATGGTGATAAGTGAGCGGGGGCGGGGTAGTGGTGGTAGATTGGGGCAGGCAGGATTGAGCTCCGCTGTACACGGACTGGATTAAAATTTCCCTAGAGTGGATCCCGCCTCTGGTCCCACTCATTCAGTAAATATTTATTGCACATCAACTTCGTGACCCAGCCTGGCATTGGGCCAGTTCCCTCCGGGGTGGCCAGGAGCACAGGCTCTGGAATGTCACGCACCTGGATCCAAATTCTGACTCAGCCACTCACTAGTGATGTAGCTCTGGGCAAGTTACACACATTTTCTAAGCCTCAGTTTCCCTACCTGTAAAATAGGAATATGATGGCCCCTATCACTTGGGGTTGATAGAAACATGAAATAAGATTGTACGAATGATATCCCTCAGTTGTACCTGGAAGGTTCTGCAAGCCTAGTCCCATACCAGAGGGAAAGCAATCATGAACATTCACAGATGTCAGAGGATGAGGAAAACCTTGCTGTTATCATTGACTTGCCTCTTAATCTCTACAGTTTGTTTTTCCTCCCCAAAGCTCCAGTACATAGTTGTACATTCTAGTTGTAAGTCCTTCTAGTTCTTCTGTGTGACCTGCCTCCACAGCATGGCCACTGACAGATGAATGGTGTGGTTCCGTGACTGGGAAACGAACCTGGGGCCACCAAAGTCATGAGAGCACCTAACTGCAACCACTAGGTCATCAGGGCTGGCTCCACAGTCTTTTATTTACCATGGAGTTCTTTCTCTCTCTCTTTCTCCATCTCCTTGTCTCTTTCTGTCTCTTTCTTTCTTGGGCATGCTCTCTCAGGCTTATTTCTTTCTCTTTCTCTACTTTTCCTTTAGCTGTTTTCTCTCCTGCAATACTCACTTAATTGTGACTAGTACGGGGCGCTGTACAACGTACACAATGGGAGCCTAAAAGTCCTGGGCATGAGCATGAGCAGGGTGAGTGAACAAGCTCTGTGTGTGTGTTTATGGGTATGTGTGTGTTTATGGGAGTGTGTGTGTGGTGGGAGAGTGTTCTAGGTAGAGGTAACAGCATGTACAGACGCCCTGAGGTTGCGTGTGAGATGTATGAGGAGCTTCCAGCAGATTAGTGTGGTCTGAGCTTGGGAAGGAAGGGAGTGTCCAGGTTAGCGAAGGACAGACCACGTATGATGAAGTGAGGAGCCTGAGCTCAAACCCAGCTCCACAGAAGTCTAAATGCACACTTATCCCACCACTCCATGCTATCTGATCAGTTCTTCTTCAGCCCTTTTGAAGCCCCAGACAGATAAAAGCTAAAGGACTCTGTGCCCGCTGTCCCCTGGGGTGCATTAAGGGAGGGCAGTGGTGGGCTTTGTTGAGGTAAGCTGAGGATTCTTCAGAATGGACCACTGCTGAGCCATCAAATCTTTCTCTCGCAAATTCTGGACTCTTCGTCTAACTTAACCAAGATTCAGGACTGGTAATCAAAATCTAGGCCAGAGGGGTCTGAACTGGGGGCCATTTGTCCCCATGGGAACATTTGGCAATGTCTGGGGACATTTTTGCTTGTTATAACTGGAGGAGAGTGGTACTGGCATCTAGTGGGTAGAGGTCAAGGATGCTGCTGGACTGTGCATTATCCAACCTGAAGAGGGTGCCACTGGCATCTAGTGGGTAGAGGTCAAGGATAATGCTGGACTGTGCATTATCCAACCCGAAGATTATCCAACTGAAAATGTCAATAGTGTCAAGGTTGAGAAACTCTGCCTTGGGCAACACAGGACAGTGGCCGCTGGCCCCTTTATCACTCACAGCTGGTGGGCAGATAAGTCAGAGGCCCCTCCTTTGCCAGCCATAGACGATTTCTGCCTGAAGCTGCTCCTCTCAGCAGCTGGCCTGGCCTCCCTAGACCTCCGTCCTGGGGGGAATTTCCTTCAGTGGTGTCCTCTACATCCCGGCAGTCAGCTGTGCTCCCTGACTTTAAACAACGCCTCTGCTCCTATTAAGAGCTTGGAGATGCCATGTCTTTCAGTCTCCTTTCTGGGGGTTCAGGTTCCTCACAGCAGCATCCCCAACCCCCTTCCTCCCATCAGAGCTAAGTACTTGGATAACACACACCCTGTGTGATGCGGTGTGATTTGGATATCTTCCTCACTTGTCACTAATTGCAAACAATAAAATAAAACATCAGATTGCCACCAAGACTGCATTGCCATTGAAATCAAGTCCATTTCCATTTAAACAAGTTTGTGAAACACGCTCATTGGAAACAAATGTGTTCCTTGTACGTGAATTCAGATGATGACAAATGTCTTTTTACTTTCTGAGTGCAGCTTTCTCTTCACTGGGAACTGCAAACTTCTTGCAAGTGCCTTTGTAACCTCTGGAGTCAGCTGGAGGCCTGATTCCATTTCCCTTGGTCATTCTCCTGGAGATGGAATGCAGAAGACGGCAGATTGCTTTAGGCACTGCAGCCTTCCTGGTTAGAGGGTTGAGTGGATGTGACACCATGGACCTGTCACTCCATGCTCAAAACCATGGCTCTCTGTTGACCACAGGATAATGGCCGAGCTGCTCCTAAGGACACTCGAGGCCTTTCTCCACATGGCTCTGTCTACCCATTGAGCTCTTCTTCACCCATTAGACTTCACATTTCCCTGAACGCCCTGTATCTTTTCAGAGATTATTTCCTCTGCCAGAAATACCCTTGCTATTCGTGCCTGTAAAGTGAACATATCCTTCTGGAACCAACTCAGACATTACTTCCTCTGGGAAGCCTGGCTTCCTCTTCTGGGTTGCCCCATTCTCTATATTCTCGAGGCGCTGTGTCCACATCTCTACTGGAGCATGTTTCATGGGGTATGTTAAATGTGTATTTACTCATATAACCCAAACAAAACAAAGGTCCCATGTGGTCCAGTCTCAGCATGGAGTCACATTCAAAGAATCACATATAGCAATCCAAGGAATTTAAAGCCACTTAAATATTTAATGGTATCTCTCAGATAATGGTAAAGAGGATCCAAATCATAATTCACAGTAACACTTAAAATTCTCTTTCCTCATTGCTCTGGCTTTTAGCTCTCCCTCCCTCTATAGCTGCCCTCATAATTACCTCCCAACTAAAATTTTCTCTAAGCCAAACCACTCATGGATCTTGATTTTTTTTGTCATTCCTCTTTCTCTCTCAAGTCCTTGTTTTCTTCTAAGTGGTATTTCCTTACGTTTTCCCAAATGGGAGTAAAAAAGGTCCCAGGGAAATTACCAGCAGACTCAGAAGCTCCCTGAGATGGCAGTGGGGAAAGAGGGTCAGTCAGAACAGCCAAAAAAGCCTCTCTTTCGCAGTCTGGGAGGTGGGGAGGTTGCAAATACTTATACTAGTTCAGCATGTCTTTTCCCCTGGTGCTTGTCTGCCTCTACTGCTGGACTTCAAGGCTGGAGTGGCATCCCTTTTATCTGGGTCTCAAGCCCTGTGAAAAGCTTAGGGCATTTCACCAAATATCACTCAATGTTTGTCCCCACAACTCCTCTCACATGGAAAAACCGAAGCATCAAATTGGGTGGATTGAAAAGGCTGCAGGCTCTGTCTAGACTCTTTGGATTCCATACTGGGGGATGTGTGGCATGTGTGTGCTGGGACATTAGTCACTATCCACTGGGACCTGCATCCTAACGGGGTTTACTTCCTTTTCTTTTTTTCCATGGCTCACACTTATTTTTGTTTTTCATCTATGATTGGATAAATTATTTTTACATGTTCTCTGCATCTTGAAACAGATTTTTAATTATACATTTTGAACTGTTTTAATGTGAACATATGAGCAGCTACCGAAAGTGCAGATAAATGCACCACATTTCCAATTGTTTGTCACAATATTTGCTTTTTGCAAAACATTCTGGGGATGTGGTCTCCCACATCCGCCTTTTGTAGGCTGTTCTGGAATTTCTGCCAATGGCATGGCCAGTGTTGTGAAAGCTGAGAAAGAGAGGGTCTGCAGCTTGCACAGTCCTTGTTTGGGTGGGTTCCGGAGTATACTAGGATATTCCTGGCCAAGCAGGAAGGGAGGTGGGCTTGAGCTTAGGCAGAGGGCATCCCATAGACCAATGAATGGTGTCCAAGGGGTGGGCTGGGGATTCACTCATTCACTCATTCATTCATTCAGTAAATGATTTTTGCATATCTGCTATGTGCCTGGAAGCCCAGATAAGGCCTAGGATTTTAGGTAGTGGCTATCTAAACCTGGAAACAAGTGCTGATGAAGGGCTTTGGGACATGGCCAACTGGAGTCATTGTGGGAATCAGGTGGTGTGCAGAAAGGCTAGTGGATACACAGAGTGGAGGTCTGAGGCCTAGACTCTTGTGCATAGAGTGAGGGGAGGTCCCTAGAGGTCTGAAGCAGAGAGGAGTACTCTCCTCTCCCCAGACAGAGTTTGAGGGTTGTGAGGTCTTACATGGTGGTCACGCAAATATTTCCTCCTTCCCATGTCCATGGGAGGAGTATACTTATCTACTCCATTGAATTGGACTTTGCCATATGCCTCACTTTGGACTCATGAACGGTGGAATACACTTCTTTATTGCTTGACTTTGGGCATGGCCATGTGGCTTGCTTTGGTCGATGGAACGTCAGCAGGACCCAGTCTCTTTCCTGGAGCCCAGTCCAGCTCATTGCATCTAGAGCAACCACATCCCAGAGGATCTGGAGACCCATAAGTGAAAAATAAATGACTATTATTGTATGCTACTGAGATTTTGAGGTTGTTTGTTACACAGCAGTAGCAAGCTGATATGAGGATCTGGCAGACACAGAAGGCTCTTTGAAAGGCTATACCAAGAAGCTACACAACGATTTTACTCATGACTCCTTTGAGAAATGCATAAATCTCCTACTCCCCCCACCCTAGCTGAGAGATGATGAAGACATCCTTGAGGGACCATGCCCTCTTCTTCCCTACTGAGCATTACTGTCTCCTGGACATCTTCACTGATGAGTACGTTTTTATCAAGCTATACTTCCTATAGTTTGGGCTATGAAAGGAATAGGTGGGATTTTAAATTTCTAAGTGATCAAATCATATTAGGAGTTTGAGGATGCTTTCCAAAACTAGGCAAGTCCCCTGACATGATCTCCTTGAGGGAGGCTGAGCCCAGGGACAGCCTGGAGGATGGCCCTACCCCAAGATGACGACAGGTGGCCTGTATGTTTGTGGTCCAGGCTAGGCCTTCTACTTCTTCCAACTGGGGCCTGTGCATCCAGGGTTAGGGCCAAAACACAAGGTCTGGCCTGATATTTGGAGTCAACAAGGGGTCCAGCATCCCAGGGATAGACTCACCCCCAAACAGCTCAAGGCCACACTTGATCATGCTACCTTCTATTCGGGCTACCTGAGGCCATGACCTCTGTACCTCCCTAGGACCCACCACGGTGGGCATCTGTAGGCCTTCTGTCTGGACTGAACTCCTCCCAGATGCCCCAGAGGCCTGAGCATGACCCCAGGGGTACAGGCAGAGTCCTTCCTCCCACAGCCTGGAAAGGTCCATGCTCTTATGGTCCCAGAGGACCAAATATGCTTACACTTCTGAGGTCAGCTTCCTCCAGGAAGCCTTTCCTGACCTCCCTGGTGGGCCACATCTCTCCATCCTGTACTTCTCAGCACCTCTCAATCTCAGCACCTGTTTGGGAGATGATTTAATATAAATGTAATATAACATAATTATAATATTATATCATATAATAGGATTTACTTATGTAACCTGGCCCATCTCCTCTGTCCTATTATAACTCCAAGAGGGTAGAGGCCGGGTCTCTTTCTGCATGCTATTTTATTCCCAGTACCTGGTATAGTAGTTTGCATACAGAAGGTGATCAATAAATATTTGATGATTAAATCAATCTTTAGTTTGTTGATAGGTATCTTCTTATCAATCTCATCCTCACTGACAAGGTGTCAGGATGAACATTGAGGGACAATAAGGACAATCACAGCCACAGCAGGAAGTACTATTTATTGAGTCTTTCTGTGCGGTGGGCACTGAGCCAAGCCCTTTTCAGGCATTGCTCATTTAATATTCAGCACAGCCCCAGGAAGTAGGTTCTATTATCCTTGTGTTAGAGATGAATAAATTGAGGCAGAGAGAAGTTCAGTCACTTACCCAAAGTCACACAGCAGGATGTGGTGATGCCTGGCTGAGGACACTTGGGACTCTCTAGTAGTTTCCTATTGCCACTGTAACAAAATTATTTAGTGGCTTTAAACAACATGGATTTATTACTTTACAGTTCTGGAGGCCAGAAGTCTGAAATGGGCCTTACTGTGCTAATATCAAGGTGTCGGGTAGTCTGCCTTCCTTTCGGAGGTTCTAGGGGAAACTCTGTTTCCTGGCCCTTGCCAGCTTTCAGAGGCTGCCTGCATTCTTTGGCTTGTGGCCCCTCATCATCTTAAAAGCCACTGCGTACGTAACTTCCTCAAATCTCTCTTTCTCTCTCTCTGACACTCCTGCCTCCCTCTTATAAGGACCTTATGATTACATTGGGCCCACCTGGATAATCCAGGAGACTCTCCCCACCTCCAGATCTTTAATCATATCTGCAAAGTCCCTTTTGTCTTGTAAGGTTTTGGGGATTAGGATGTGGACATCTTTGGTGGGGGGGCCCATTATCCTGCTGACTATAGACTCTGCTGTGTTACCTTCCTTTTGCATTCTTCTTTGGGAGCCTCAAACACACCCCAAAGGGCCCTCTCTCTCTCTGTCTGGGTCCATAAGACTTAAATCTTGGACAAGAAGTCCTCACACCTGCTGCTAGGATGGGTGGGAGGTCACAGGGCAGCCCTCACCCCTTCCTCGGGAGCAAGGAGGTGGTAGTGGGAACCAAAAGGAGTGAGCCCTTCCCTTCTGCATTAGCACAGCACTGAGGCCCAGCCCTGGGACCACAGGTTCCTCTCTAGGTCAAGCTGATCTTGAGGGTAGTGTTTGATATTTGCTGGCTGGCTCCGCTGGGCTGTAAGTCTTCAAGTGTAATTTAGGACAATTAAAATGAAGTGTTAGCAAGCAGTGTGCTTCCCCACGATGATGAGTCTCTAGCGTCGTGTATAGCTGAGCAGCTGGGTCCCTGGATTCATCAGAGGCGCCGATGCCAGCCTCCAAGCTCACCGCTGATCTCCCACGTGGAATGAATTAACACGGAGGATATAATTTCCCCGGGTCAACGTGCTTCACCCTGCAGATCCATCTCGGTTCCAGCTCCCGGAAGGCTGACTGAAGCCACCTGCTTGCCTGGCCTTGGAGACCTTGTTTGGGCCTATCTGACCCGCCCCCCCAGCTCCAGCTTCTGCTTCTAGCTGAGAATTCCCATTTCCAGTCTAATCATCAGCGGGAGGGGAACACAATCAACTTGGGTGTAAAATTCTAAAGTCCTTTGGAAAATGCAATTGGAACATAATCCTGCCTCTTAACATTTCCCAGTTAATTATCATCGGCTGTATTTTTGGCATCAGGGCTGAGCTGGTGGGAGGGGGGTGCGGGGTGGGGGTGGGGGGGTGGCATCTTCATCACAATACCAGCTTTAGGAGTCGTTT
Source organism: Equus caballus (assembly GCF_041296265.1). Taxonomy (NCBI): domain Eukaryota; kingdom Metazoa; phylum Chordata; class Mammalia; order Perissodactyla; family Equidae; genus Equus; species Equus caballus. The sequence goes on along the minus strand of NC_091705.1, from coordinate 31,727,388 downwards.
ATCTTGTCTTTTAGACTAATTATCCCAAACTCACCACTAGGCTGTCACACTTACATGCTCCAATAAATGTAGTTTTAAATCAGCCGCTGACTTGTGGCAGGGGTAGCAGCGTTCCTGGCTCGTGTCTAACTAGGGCCATCCATCTGTAATAACGGCACTGAGGGAGGTGGCACCGTTTGGGCCTCCATGAGTGATCATGCTTATTTATATGCAAATATGTTTGACAAATCAATAATGTATGACTTAGCTGTACGTGGGCTGGCCATCCCAGGTTGGGGTTCCACAGAGGGTCTGTTTTGGCCCCTGCCCCATCCCACCGGGCTTTGACTTGCAGCTGCCCCTCCCCACTGCCACCGACTTCTAAGATTTCCAAGTTCAAGGTTTCTCCATTCAGATCATGGAACTTGCCCTTGTGAGGGTCTTCATTCCTGTCTCAGACTCTGCCCCAATTAGGACTTGGTCGCTTTCTTAACATCAGCACATTGTTAATTTATCAGATATTTACTATCTGCTCTTATATCTATAGCTGTCTCTGTCTATCTACATCTTTCTATAAAACAAATCCTTGTCTATAGTACTTACTCATTTATGGAGCATCTTCTCTGTCCAGGCCCTGTGTGTCCCAGCGCTGTTGTTGAGTGCTTTATAAACACCAGCATTTAACCCTCCTTACAAGATAGGCACTATTATTGGCACCACTTTACAGAGGGAAAAACCAAGGCACTCTGTTGTCCAAAGCTATAGAGCTAGAGAGTACCAGTTCTGGAATTCAGAGCCAGGCAGTCTGGCCCAGACTCTCCACTTTTCTCTGCCAGGTTCTGTTGTCAAGTGCTGGGCTGGTCCTGGGGCTACAGCATAACCAAGGCACATGGTCCCTGACCTCACGGAGCTTTCATTCTGGTGGACAGACTAAGAGCAAGAACAAAATGGAAAACAGCACAGAACAACAACAAAGCCCACAGAAGTACATGACTGACTAATAATTCACAAGTTGTGACGATTGCTATAAAGGGAAATAACAAAATGAAGAGAATAACGGAGTTAGAAAACTCACCTAGCCCAGCACAGTGATGTTGGAGTGCAGTCAGTCCAAAAAGAGGGTGTTATCTGGCTTTGCCCACTCCTGGGGACTTCTAATCTGGTGGGGGAGCCTGGCAGTAAGATTCTCAGGAGCAGGATATTAGGTCGTATTTAAAAGCTGGAGAGGAGGATGGTGGTGGGGAGGCATGGGGGTCTAGGTCCCAGAGAGAAGACCTCTGACACAGGCGAAGGCCTCCTTCACGCAACAAGAATTTACTGAGTGACTACTCTGTGCCAGAAGGCTGATCTCAATCAACATCCACAATGACCTCGTGAAGTAGGTTTTACTTGGGATGAAGCCTGGCATTCAATGCCCTCTCCGAGATTCAGCCCAACTGAACTTTGTGTTTTGTTCCTTGGTTCCCGTGCTTCTGGCTCTAGGCCACCACACAGGTTGTTCCCTCTGCTGAATGCTCTTCTCTCTTCCTCTTTGCTGGGATAACTTTGCCTTTTAAGTCTCTAATCACATGTCATTTCCTCTAGGAAGCCTTACCGAATTCCCTTATACCAGATTAACTGCCCCTCTTTATGCTTCCACTTACCCCAAGTGGTAACCATCCTCCAAGATGGCCACCAATGATCCCTGCCTCCTGGTATCCATGACTTTGTGTAGTACCCTCCCACATTGTATCAGGGTTGATCTGTGTGACCAATAGACTCTTGATGGAAGGATGGTTTGCAACTTCTGAGGGCGGGTCATAAAAGACACTGCTGCTTCCATCTTGCTCTCTTGCTTGGATCACTCACTCTGGGAGAAGCCAGCTGCCACGTTGTGAGGACACTCAAGAAGCTGCCATGTTGTAAGGGCAGTCAAGCAGCCTTATGGAGAGGTCAATATGGTGAGGAACTGAGGCCTCCAGCCAATAGCCAGCACCATCTTTCTGCACACATGAATGAATCTCCTTGGAATGGCATCCTTTAGCCCTAATCAAACCTTCAAATGACTGCATCCTGGCCAGTATCTTGACTACAGTCTCATGAGAAATTCTGAGCAAAAAACATACAGCTAAACCGCTTCCAAATTCCTGACCTACAGACATGGTGATTGATAATAAATGCTGATTGTTTTAGGCCACCAAGCTTTGGGGGTAATTTGTTAAGCAGTAATAAACAGCTAATACATCCGCCAGTATAGTTTCCCATTTTGTTTCCTGTCTTCTGCACTTGACTATGAGCTCCCTGAGGACAGAGACTTTGTCTTTTTCACAGGTGCAACCTCAGCACTTAGCAAGGAGCCAGCCACATGGGAGAGAATTTTAAGATAATTGGTCAGTGAATGACTAGAGGGTGGGAGTTCCCAGAGGTATTTCAGAGGGTAAAGAGGCTGGGCTGGGCCTCCTGATTCATCTTCCAGCATATTCTCAGAAAAGCTGAAGGCTTCCCCGGGTGGACCTGGCAATATTCCACTGCCTGCTTACTTTTGTTACGTTCCCATGGATTGAGAAGTCAGTGTGAGATGGCTTGAACAAACTCCCTTCTCTGTGGAAGTTTCCAGGAACCAGAAGGTAGAAGCAGGAAGCAGATATTTTGCTGACTTGAAAAAGCAGTGGCGGACTGTGTCCAGATGATAGGGGCCTCATCAATTCCAGTTAGCGGCTCCCCTCCTGGTTTGGGAGATTGTTCTTGCCTCATCTCCCAGACTATTAACGCCAGCTTTCCCCAGCATACGCGGCCAGGCCTAGCTCTGGGCTGGGGACATTTGCTTCCTGCGGGGCTCACAGCCATGAAATATTCAGTGCCAGTGACTTCCTTTCTCATATTTCTTCATATTCAGAGTGGCCACTCAATTGATATGTAAATAAAGTGCACCAGCACCGAGCCTGTCCCGCACTGCATTATTTAAGCCGCAAAACGATGCATCATCCGTCATGGGGCCCATTGGCGGGACCCTGCTGGGCGCCGGGCAATAAAGCCCGCAAGAGCCTCATCAGAAGCAGCGGGTGGCCTCGTGGAAGTTCATTTATGCATGAAATATTCAGCCAGCAACAGTGCCAGCCTTAAACATCAGTAATTGGGGGGGTTTCTATTGCTCCTAACTAGTGCCTCTAAATTATTGCAAAAGATTGGCCAATTTTCAAATTACACATATTTGTCATGCTCTTGTACCTTTCCTGAATGAACTGAAATGGCCCCTGTGTTGTGGCTGCTTGCACACTCACCGTGGTGAGCTAGGCTCCTCCGTAGAACACAGCAGAGCAGAGGCTGCATCAGCCCAGCAGGCTCTGTGCTGCCTGCCCATCGTACCCTCCTGAGTGTTGGCAGTGACCCTCACTCTGGTCCCCTTGTGAGGCCTTCTTTATGCCTAGGCCAAGTGGCTGAGACCCTGGGGGGCCAAACATCCCCCAGGGCTCTCCTGAGAAGGGTTGGGTCCAATGTCTGGCCTGGTGGTGACTTGCCTAGTTCTGTGAGGTCAACCTCTCAGTCCACATTTATGGAGCATCTTCTCTGTCCCAGGCCCTGTGTGAGATCTTGGGGATACACCAACGAACTGGAAAACGGGTTGCCCCAGCCTTTCTGGAGCTCTCAAATTGAGTAGCTCACAATCCCATTTAGATTACTAAATAATCATTGAGTACTCTCTTGTGTTGGCTTCCCCCCAAGGTGGACCCTGGGACAAGAATGTGAATGCAGATCACTTATTTGGGAGGTGATCCTAGGTCGTCACAGGTGGTAGGAGTGGGGAGGTGAAACAGGGAAGGGAAGAAAGCTAATGCGAGAAGTGTGCATGGGCCAGGCAACTGGGGTTCAGTCCCTCTGGGGACTTCTGAGAGACAGCGTAGAATACACCTCTGATATTAGATAGAGTTATTCCACCCGAGGGGTGAGGGAGCTGGGGTATTTATCCAACTCCTGTCAGTCCCTTGGAGGGACATTTCAGAGACGAGTCCCTGCCTGCAGCTTGGGAGGGGCACAGTAAAGGCAGTTTGCTTGGCATCCTCCCCAGTGTCACCACTGGGAACTGGCAGCATCTTACAACCATCTGGTAAGAGAGTTTTTCATTTTTCTCTCTGAATTCGGTCCTGGCTCCTGTTTGTCCATGGACAGAGGGGGAGGAGGTCCCTTGGGAGGGCCCAGTCCAATCTCTCTAGGGGGTGCTGACCTTTTGGACAAAGTGGTCTTGTCCCTCAGTTGAATAGCTGTCTGCATTGCGTGAGGGTGAGAAGGAAAGAGGAAAGAAGGGGCGCTAATCATCTCATGACCGTTTCCAGGTCATTTCTAATTATCTCTGGAATGCCTTTTCACCTGGCTGGTACCTCTCAGCCTTCAGGGCTCAGTAAAGTGTCACCTTGTCAGAGGTCTTCCATGACCACCCATCCAAGTAGGTGCCATCCTCGTATTCTTTGTCATAGTCGGCCACTGTTTCATCCACAGCACTCATCACAATCTATAAAGATCTCACTTATCTCTTGCTTGTTATCTGTCTCTTCCCACTAGGTGGTAAGTTCCAGAAGGTGGTGACCACATCTTCTTGATTCACTCCTCTACTCCCAGGGACTCTCCTGGCGTCTGGCTCACAGAAGATCCTCAGTAAATGGTGTTGAGCGAGTGAACGAGTAAAGGAAGGCTGTGAGGTAGCTATTATAATTCCTCCTGTCACAGATGGGGAAAATGAAGCCACAAGAATCTGAGGGAATTGTCCACATGGTGGAGTTGGGGCTGGAACCCTGGTGTCAACCCCCATCGCCCCCCAGCAATAGCTTCCTCCTGTCCCTTTTGCCAACTCTTGGTATTCTACCAATTTTCAGCATTTAGCATCCCCTCCAAACATACCTGGGGAAACTTGAGGCCAAATTCAGCCTTGAGATCCACCTGAGACAAGATTCCAGGAGCTGAATTGCCCATGCCTGGGGCGGGCAGAAAAGTGGGGGTTGAAATTCCTTTCTCCTGGTGGCAGTGCCTGGCAGGCCCAGGATGAGGCCAGCATGCCTGCCAGCTCTGTTTCTCGCCCCTGCAGGGACATGAGATCGGGCACTGATTCCCAAGGCTCAGCTGCCAAAGGAATTTAAGATCCTGAGGAGGAGAAGAAAATATGCAGGAAGCCCTTCCCCGCCCAGACCCTTTGTGTTAAGCTCCTCAGAGGCATTTCCTATGCAAGCTGTAACTCCTTGTTGCCCTTTGGAATGGACTGGAATTTTTTCTCTCTCTTGAAAAATGAGGAAGATGAATCTGAGTGGGATTAGGTGATTTTTAAAAACTTTTTATATTTTGAAATGATCTCGTATTTACAGGAAAGTTACAAAAATAATTCAAATAATTGCTGTAGATGCTTCACTCAGATTCCCTCAAAGTTAACATCTTACCACATTTATTTTATCATTTGTGTGTATGTGTGTGCATACATGTAACATATTTTTTTCTGAACTGTTTGACAGTAATTTGTGGACAGAATCTCCTTTTGCTTTTGTTTTTATTTATTTATTTATTTTAAAGATGGGCACCTGAGCTAACATCTGTTGCCAATCTTTTTTTTTCTTCTTCTCCCCACAGCCCCCAGTCCATAGTTGTATGTTCTAGCTGTGAATGCCTCTGGTTGTGCTATGTGGGAAGTCACCTCAGCATGGCTTGACGGGAGGTGCCATGTCTGCACCCAGGATCAAAACTGGTGCAACCCTGGGCCACCGAAGCGGAGCGTGTGAACTTAACCACTGGGCCATGGGGCCAGCCCCAATCTCCTTTTGATTTTAGTATATCAGTGTGTATTTCCTGAAAACCAGGAAATTCTCACATAACCATAATCGCAGTAGAGTTTTCAAAATCAGGAAATTAGCATTCATACAGCACTATAATCTAATCTGTGAACCTTATCCAAAGCTCACCAATTGTCCAGTAATGTGAATAAAGTGCCCTTGAAGGAGCAGTATGGCTGGGGCTGGGGTTAAAGAGGACTGGTTCTGATCTGGCTCCTTCCCGGTTTAGTCTGGGGACCCGGGATAAAGAATATATCCCACTCTGAGCTTTGGTTTCTTCCTCTATGGAATGGGCATGATAATAGGACCTTCCTCTTAAGATTGTTTTGGAATTAAATGAGATAATACATGCAAAGCACTTACCCTTGCACCCGGCAGCCAATACAGGTGCAATAGATTGTAGCTCTTGCTCCGAATGGCATAGGAATGCCTTGTAGAGCGCCACGTATTGTGCTGAGGGCATTCAACATGCCTCTGCCTTCTCCAGGTTTGGGATGGTGAGTGAGGCGCTTGGCTCTAACTCAGGTCCCACTCCTGACTTGTCTGCTCCCTCTGCCTGTGGACAGCTGTGGCTGTTGCCGTTGGTGCCCCACGATGCATCCCTTTGTCTCATCTCTGACTTCAGCTGTATGTGCCGTGGGGGTTTCCACGCAGATAGACAAAGTCCCATTTTAAGTGCTCACTGTATCTCTCAGCTCTCCTGTCTCAGGCCCTTCTCCAAAGCCTGGGGGAGTCTCCTCATTCCCTGCCTAGGTGCAGCCTGGAATTGTGGGAGAGAGGACACCCTGGGGCAACTAGCCGGAGTGGAGGGTAAATGCCCAGCTTCCTGTCCTCTGGAGGGACAAGTCTGAGGTGCATCCTCACAATTCCCCGGAGTCCCCATGGGCATGAGCTCCAGTTACCCACAGTGGTGACCAGCTCAACCAAACCCACCTTGTATTGGCTTCCCATCCTTCTGTGCCTCGCTGTCTCCTTATTTCAGGGGTCACCTCCTAAGTAAACTACCTGCATCTAAGTTCTTTTCTTGAATTCTGCTTTTGGGGGAAATTCAAACTGAGGCAACAGCCCGTTGGAGCTTTGTAAATATCTTCTATGTCCCTTGTTTCTTCAACCACTTCTTCTAGGTCCCAGCTTCCAGCTCTAGGCCCGTTGACCCTGTGAAGCCAGATACTTCTTCCTTCTGTTTTTCCTCATCCTCTGGATGCCTGATGGTCAGGTCGGGCCTGACCCTTGGATGTCCCTTCAGAATACTGCTGGACTTCACTCCTCCTCTCTAACTTTGCACCCACTGCCCTAGCTCAGGCCTCACTCTCTCTCAATAGGACTGTTGGAACAGTGTCTTAACGGCCTCCTGTCCTGAGTCCCTCCCTTTCAATCTATTTTGTACAAGGCTTCTCAACACGCAATTCTATTTTTATGTTCCTAAGCTGCTTAAAGCACATTTTGACCTGCAGGATGAAGCCTTATTCTGCGGTCTGGCACACAAGGTTCTGGCCAACTTCTTCAGTCTCTCCCTCCTCTTTGCTGGTTCTGTGCCTTCCAGGACCCCCAAATTCCTGTAGTTCTTCAAAACACCAGCCTATCTCATGCTCCATGCCTTTCCATGTGCTGTTCTCTCTGCTAGAAAAGTCTATCTACCCATTGGGCTTGAATATTCCTGTTGGCCCTCAAGTTCCATGTCAAGTATCATTGCCTCTTGGAAGCCCCTGACCATGTCTTCCCTTTCTTATTTCTAGCAAAACATTTATTTCCCTAAACTGAAACTGCTTCTTCGTTTATCTAGCCTGGAGCTCCTTAAGGGCAGGCCTGGTCTCCTTCACGCTGCATCCCTCAAGCCTGGTGCTCGGCTAAGATGAGCACCTGGGCAACGTTTGTGGAATGAATCAGAATGACAGTCTTTTCAATCCAGCTCAAAGATCTGGACTCCTTTTATTCAAATCCACATGCCCAAGTTTTATGCTCATTGGTTTGCTAAGAAGTCTGGGGGCTAGAGGGACCCTATAGGGAGAAAGGAAACTCAGTCACACTGGTCTGAATTGGAGAGAACCAGTGGTTGTCATTTCCCTCCCCCCATATTTCTCCAGTCTCCACATTTGCTCCCTTTTCAACTGTCCTGGCCCCAACCACGGATGCCTGCTTCTCCTTGATTCCTGAGCTTCGCAAACAAACTTCCCATTAATGCTGGCCTGATGCAAATGTCGAATGATCCTATGTGGATGCTATTAAAATAATGAATGCAGAAGGGGATAGATGAACAAGGCTGGGAATCGATCTTGGACCCCTGGTGAGATCATTACGAACTGGGGGAAGGGGTGGGAGCATCACTCTCACAGGTTGAGATTTCACCAGCGCCTCTTCCCCCTCCATCAACTCCTTTCCCCCTTCCCATCTCCTCTTTGATTTATGAACTGGAAGCCTACCCCTCCCCCATCCATTACCCTCAATGCAGCGCTAACTCACCATGGAAAATCTATTTGAGTCAAACGGAATTTTTATCTTTGCCTGGGAATTAATGCATTTTGTAAAAGATATTTTAATCATGCTTTCCTTATGACAAGGATTATTGCATTAAAAAAATGTCTCCCCCAAAGACTCGGGCAGATGCCATGCAGAAGATGTACCTCGGCTCCTTGATGGGGGACACTTGGCAAGAAGTCTAGACTGGTCACCCCCGAGGACTAGATATGGTGGAGGGAAGAGGAAGCTGCTTGGAGGGGGTTTTGGTTGGGTGACGGAGGGGGCGTGGAGATCTCCTTAAACTCTGAAAAGCAATCACTTCTTTTGCTATTGTCAATAAATTCTTGGAATCAAGTTCTCACCTCTTTGTACAACAAAGAGATTTTAATTCTGATGATTTGATTCAATTCAAAAGAGGTCAAGGAGGGAGAACGATATGAGGACAAGAGCTACACCTGCATAAGTCCAAATCCCAGCCGTCCCGCTTTCTAGAGTGTGGGGATGAGCTGCAGGAAAATGGGAATTTCCTTAGCTGCTACCTTTCTGCTGCATTATGAGGATCAAGTGAAAGTATATGCATGAAATTGCACAGCTCATGTCTGGCACTTAGCACATCGTCAATAAATGCTAGTTTTCCTTTACTTTCTTCCTTTTTTCCTCATTTGGAGCCAGAAGACGCTAGGTCAAGTGTTACTATTGCCACTTTATAGTGGCCAAGAACATGGTAGGTGCTCTGTAAATATATGTTGAGTGAAAGAATAATTTACTTGTTGGATCCCTGACAGACTCAACTCTCTCTTTGGCTTATGGAGACAAAAATCCTGCCAAACACACCTTTCCAAGTGGGCTATGGATTTGCTATTCTCTCTGCAGCCTACCTGATTTTATTTTTCTATTCAGTCACTCTTTACTATGTCATCTTATTTAAATTTAATTCTTTTATTGTCTGATATTTTCTTTTTTTTTTTTTTTTTTTTGAGGAAGGTTAGCCCTGAGCTAACATCCACTGCCAATCCTCCTCTCCTTGCTGAGGAAGATTGGCCCTGAGCTAACGTCTGTGCCCATCTTCCTCTACCTTAAATGTGGGATGCCTGCCACAGCATGGCTTGAGCAGCAATGCCTAGGTCCATGCCTGGATCCAAACCAGCAAAGCCCAGGCTGCCGAAGCAGAAGTGTGCGAACTTAACCGCTGCACCACCAGGCCAGCCCCTGATATTTTCTTTTTTAATTCTTTGCTCATTGTCTGCCTCTTCTACTGGATTATAAGCTTCCCGACGGGCCACGTCTTTCTCATATACCATTGTATCCTTAGGACTTGGCAAGTAGTAGGTGCTTAATAAAATGTTAGTTGAATATATTCATAAATAAACGAATTAGTAGAATAAACGAAATTGCTCTTTTCCTTTATTGATCCCTGCTTGATTGTATAGGTGTCAGGAAAGCAATACTGGGCCAGTCTATTTCCAGAATGGCTTGTGCAAAGAACTCAAAACTGTAGCCAAAGGAGTGGGGGTGGCTTTGGGAGATGCTAGTGAAAGAGGTGCCCTATGGTCCAATGTAAGTTCTCTGAATATTGCAAAAGATTGTTCCCTTTGATTGGAGGAGAGAAAGGTGGTTTGGATTGGGAAGACTAGCTTCTTAGCAGGAGTGGGAGGAAGGAAGGGGATGACTTCTAGTAGCAAGGTAGGAGAGGGTGTTGCAGAGGCCATCCTGAGGAGGTACCCTGCATACCAGCTTTGAGAGGAGAGGAACTCTCCCGTATACCCCTGGGTTGATGGTTGAAGGAGAGGAAGTATGTGCTACTTGAACTGCCCTCCCTCCGCTCACTGGAGCTGGTGGAATGGGGTGGCGGCCAAGACTAAGAAGCGGTGTGACAGGGAGCCTTCTCACTGATGGGCATGACTTCCAGAATCACAAAAGCTTGCATCAGAGGATCTCATTGACTCACAGGGGTTCAGGTTCTCATGGCTGATGGGCTCAAGGGTGAAGTGTCGATTGCTCTGACTTAATCCCTCTGCTGTGAGTGGCTTTGGAAAATAGCTCTGGCCTGGCTGTTAGGCAGAAAAAGGGTGGCGGGAGGAGTGAATGGAGTACATTCATTTATTCACTCATTCAACCACTCGATTAATGAATTCACTCCATGATTTTTTTTTTATCACCTCCTATGTGCCAGGTACTATGTCAGGCCAAGGAATTCAGTAATGTGAAAGATAATATCTGCTAACATGAAGCTTATAGTCTAACAGAGGAAAATATATAAGATAAATGCACAAATAAGTATATAATCACAATTGTCACCTGCTAGGAAGGGACATATCAGAAATGTTTCAGTTCTCCATTATCACAAAATGCTGTGTAACAAACTGTCCTCAAAATTGGTGTCTTAAAACAATGAGTATTTATTTAGCTCATGAGTCTGCAAGTCATTCCTTTAGGCTGAGCTCAGTTTGGTCATTCTCCTGGTCTTGGCTCGGTCACTCAAACATCTGGTGGTTGGCTGCGGGTTGGCTGATCAGGATGGCTTCAGCTGGGATGACTGAGGTGGCTCATTTCTGTTCACATATCTCATCTCCAGCCTGGGCACACTCTCATGATGGAGGTAGATGAGCAAGAGGGTAAGTGACAATACACAATGCTTCTTGAGATCTAGGCTTGGTACCAGCATATCGTCACTTCTGCTTCATTCTATTGGCCAAAGCAAATCCCAAGGCCAGCCTAGATTTCAGCAGTGGGGAAAGAGACTCCCCACTTCTTTAGTGAGAGGATGTAAAGTCCTAGGCAAAGGCTATGGATGAAGGGAGAAAGGAGGTGGTGAGGCACTGGGGCATTGATGCAATCAATCTATGATATCCTGATCGTATAGAGTAGGGCACTTGATTAAATCCAGTGGTCATGGGACGCCCCTCTGAGGATGTGACATTTCAGCTGACCTATGCTGGATAAGTAGGAGTTAGCCAAGTGACGAGAGAGGAAGAACATTCTGGGCTGAGAGCATGTGCTCTCTGAGCCCTGAGGTGAGAATGAACTGGATAGAATCAAGAAACTAGAAGCAGGGCAGCACGACTGGAACACTGCGAGAAAGACTTCAGGTTGAGATGAGGCTGAGGGGGTGGCAGCGGCCGGCGCAAGCTTGCTCTGGAGCTGCCTGGCCAGGAGCAGATGCTTTATTTGAAACAACAATCATAATAGTAAATCACAAGCACTCTTACTTATTGAGCATCGACCATAAGCCGAGTCTGGGAGGGTGGATGGAGAACAAGACACTGTCCTTGTCCTTAAAGGACTCACAGAAAAGTGGGAAAGTGGTGGGTCACACGGGGTGTGACCTGCAGAGGGAGTGGCTGCCTTGGGGGGTGGGGGTCCAGGGGAGGGGAGCTGGGTCAGAAAGATGAACAGGTTGTCAGATGTCAAAGAAGGAGGGCTTTCTGAGTGGAGACAAGGGTCTGAGTGGCCCACGTGTGTGCGGGAAGCGGCCCGAGGGTCAGAGTGGCTGGAGTGTAATGGATGTCAGGACAGGAGATGGGGCTGTAGCGGGGGCAGTCCAGGCTTGTGGAGGAGGTTGGGCCAGCTGAGGGGTTTGGGCTGTACGTTGGGGGCCGGGGCAGCTCCTGCCGTGTCTGAGCGGTGGGACAAGAGGGAGTTTGGGTTTTACAGAAGGACCACTGTGGTCGTAGGTGTGGAGGTGGTTGGGGTGGGGAAGCCAGAGCTGCTCCAGGAGTCCAGACAAGTGTCCAGACAAGAACCAGCACAGGAGTGAGAGATGCAAGCCGAGGTGGGGGAGAAGTAAGTTCACTCAGACCCCGAGGGAGCCACAGAGAGGTTGTGTCTGGGGCAATGGGAGGGGCTATGGAGGCTGGTGCGGTTCCCAGGGGGCCTCTGGAGAAATAGGAGTGGGCGGAATCTTCCTCATTCTCGAGCTCTCCTCTCTGGCCTCATCCTCAGAGAGCTGAGGCCCCTGGAAGTGACAGGTTTCCTATCCAGTCTGTGACAGAATGGGAGAAGGAGGTACTGGAGGACCAGAGCGGGAGGTGGATGGGGAGCCAGGAAGGCAGCCCCAAGGAGGGTCCTTTCTGCATAGTGTCAGGGACAGGGAGGGACTCAAGGCATTCAAATTCCGCTGTATGACCTTGGGCCAGTCAGTTCACCTCTCTGAGCCTGAGTTTCCTCATCTACAAAATGGGTACACACAATAGTATTTACCTTATTTAAAGGTTGTGGGGAGAGGTCAATGGGAGGGTGCATGTGGAGTGCTTAGCACAGAATTAGGCGCGCAGATGCCATCTAGAAATGCCAGCAGGGCCCTGCATCGCATGACTCCAGGGGACAGCTTTTACATGGAAAACAAGGTGAACACTGCCTTCTGAATTATGCAGTAAAGACAGTAAGGATGGGAGACAATGGCAGCTGTTGGTTTTTACAGCCAGATGACTTGGTGGTACTCAGCTTTATGGGGTGGGACCTGGGAGGAGGCTTAGCATTTGGAGAGATGTGGACCTGTTTGTCCCCACACTGCTCTTCTGTTCTCGTAGGAGCTGCCTATCTGTCAGGGGCTCAGGCTGTCAGGCAGGCCACTGAGGGGGCCTGCGGGCGAGGCACGCTTCCCCTGACAGGGGAGTCCTTCATTGTCAGCAGCTTCGTCTCTGTAGGTTAATAAAGCCATCCATCACCCTTCTCCACGCCAGGTATCTAAGTGCCTGCTTAATATCACCCTGGGGGGCAGGATCCTGCAACAGGGGCGCTCACCTGGAGCCAGGGTGTCAGGACGGGAGGAACCTGCCTGGTGATTTGGAGCCTTGCAGAGCCCAGATACAAACCCAGCCCAGCACCTCCCTCCACATGGCTGGCTCGGGCCTCTAGGAGATTACTCAGCTCATGTGCCGTTAGGCTGTGGTCTGACAAGAAGCATGGGGGCACACTTGGAGCGGACACACCGGAGTTCCTATTTGCCATTTTACTACTTGCAGAGGACAAGGGTTGGAGTAGGAGCAGGTGTCTGCTACCCAGAGCGACCCTGCTGCTCAGTTCCATACATCTGCATCGGACATGGGGTCAGGGACGAGCAGGCTTCCTGGGAGCGTCATTGAGAGCTCATGTCTGGCTGTTCAGAGAAAGGCTTTTGAGAGACACTAGTCGTTGCTTTGATGCCTGTGGGAGTTTAAGAAGTTCGGGCTCATAGAGGGAAGGTGAGGGGACTGGAGTTGATGAGCATCAACCAAATGACAGGCTCTTGTTTACTGAGCACTTACTGTGTGTACTTTACCTGCATTATATCAGGAACTTGGTGCAATTATTATCCCCATTGCGCGGATGGCAAACTGAGGTCCAGAGAAGTGAGTCATGTATGGTTACACAGCCAAAAAGCCCAGAACTGGAACTTGAACCCAGGGCCACCTGACTCTGGAGCCTCACTCTTAACTGCAACACTGTGCTGGCTTCAGGGATGGGTGCTTTTGTAATTCTAAAATCCTCCCAACAACTCTGTGAATCAGTGCTATTCCCTCCATTTTATCTATGGAGAGAATGAAGTTCAGAGATGTGACATGAGCAGTGCAAGGTCACACAGCCAGAAAGCTCAGAGCTGGGATTCAACTTAGGTCTGCAGGACTCCAAACTAGTGTACTAGTGTGTATATGTATATATATATATTTTTCCCATTATACCAGTCTGTTTTCACACCTTTGCAGCCACAGACCCTCTTTTTTCTAAAAAAGAGAAATCTGATGTAGAATCCTGATATAAAGAGCAGATGAAAGTGGATGCCACTCCAGTTAAGTGGGGGCCTGTTCCAGTTATTTAACTGCTGCATAACAAATCATCTGGAAACTTAGTGGCTTAAAACACAATAATAATTTACTACGTCTCACGGTTTTTGTGAATCTGGAAGTCAGACGGGGCGCAGTGGGGATGGATCGCCTCTGTTCCATGATGCCTGCTGGAAAGCTTGAAGGCTGGGGCTGGAACCCGAAGGGTCATTCCCTCACATGTCTGACAGTTGATGCTGGCTTTTGGTTGGGGGCCTCAGCTCCTCCAGGGTGGTCTCTCTCTGGGAGCTACTTTGGGCTTCTTCACAGCATGGCGGTTGGGTTCAAACGGCCGGCACCCAAAGAGCGAGAGGCAGGCGAAAGGCACACTGCCTTTTGTGACCTAGCTCCGAAAGTCCCTCCTTGTTCCTTCCTATCCGGGTTCAAGGGGAGGAGAAAGGCTGGAAGAGCACGTGGACTGGAAATATTGCTGGGGCTATTTTTGGAAAATACCATCTGCCCCAGGGCCAGAACCAGGAGCTGGGTGACCCAACCTCTTCCTTTCTCCCTAGCCCCTGAGCAGCCCAGGGGTCCCAAAGAGTAATCAGAAAACTGCCCCATAATGTGTGGCCTGACACACAAGTGGCATTTTGAAGAACAATCAATTCATTAATCAACAGTCAAATCACTTAACTTGCCAGGCCTCTGTCGAAATGGAATCTGCCTCATCACTGAGCCCAAAAGGCAAGTTCGTTCTTCATTCATTCATGTATTAGGGTGGGTGCTGAGTTACAGCCTTTAGGGAACTTGTGGCCAGGTGGAAGAGACACATATGCCAACCAGTCATTCTAGCCAATATGCTGAATAACTTATGGGTGCCCACTCAATGCAGCCTGAGCAGGAATGAATATAGCTGGGGCCCCAGGAATGCTGAGGACCTTCTCCTTTGGTTAGCCTCCACATTCTGCTCCTCTGATTTCCCTCTCTGCGACCCCTTGGACCTTTCCACTGTGACCTGCACTGTTGCGTGGGTGGTGGCTTCTGCTCTGCCTGCCCTCCTTTCCCCTCTGGTAGTACCCCCTCCTGGCTGCTCAAAAAC
Organism: Equus caballus; assembly: GCF_041296265.1. Classification (NCBI taxonomy): domain Eukaryota; kingdom Metazoa; phylum Chordata; class Mammalia; order Perissodactyla; family Equidae; genus Equus; species Equus caballus. The sequence continues at coordinate 31,712,323 of NC_091705.1, read as the reverse complement.
AGCCCCTGTCTCTAGTTCCTCTCAGGGGACCTCCTGGCCCAGTCCATCCACCTCCCACTCACTGGCCTTTTGGCCAGCAGCAGTATTAATTGAGATAATTCTGTCAATGCTCGCTTTTTTACCCAGAACGTGCCTGGTAAATTTGTTAAAGAATACCCCAGGCTAACACATCATTGCACTCCCAAACTCATCTATCTTTTACTTCGGATTAATTCTTTTTTTTCCTCTCTCTCCACCTCCTCCATAAATCCTGGTGCACTTAATTAATTTCAGTTCCACTGTAAGGTCCATAATACAGAATTGTTCAAGCAAACACAAAATTAATTATTCTATTTACAGCCTTCTCATTGAGAGGAGCATTTCATCTTTCATAATTACATTTTGGAACGTCCAATTATGAATTCAGGAGCCTGCTGTTTTGCATACAGGGGCAGTCCCCAAGTGTCCTGGAGGTATGGGAATCTGGCTGATGGCCTCTTGTGCCTTCTGCCACTGACCCAGGCACTGCTGGTTCAGTCTCTGAAGAGCCTTTTAAGGAGACATTGAGGCAGGGGCAGGATGGCAAGGTCTGGAAGGGAGTGGAGCCCAGAGATGAGGGTGAAAGGATGGAGGAGAGAAGAGGGGAGGAGGGAGCGTGGAAGATGTGCCAATTTAATTGAGATCTCATCATATGAGTAAGAGCCTTTAAACAGGAGGAAACAGACCTCTTCATCTTGCCAGGTTAGCAGAGAAGATTCTCGGCTTTTCTGCAAGTCAGTGAGCCAGGCACACGAGAGCCATCTCATGCCTGGTCTTTGCCCAGCTCTCAGGCATAAACCCTGGAGGCCTGGCTTTTCTTTCTCCTTTCTGCCTCTTGGCCACAGAAGACCACTTTGGTGGCATGAGTTCACCAAGCCATCAAGCTCTTGGTCAGGATACTTCCAGCAGAGTGGGACAGCCACTCTCTCTGCTCCCTGAGGGCTGCTCTCTGCCTCTCGAAGGTTACAGGCCAGCGGTGCCTCTTGGATGGGGTGGAAGAACACTGCTGTCTGTCCAGGGCCCTGCTCTGCAACCCCCAGGGCGGCCCCAGAGGGCAATTACTTGGCGGCACCATGGTACCCCGCCCCATGATACTGTAAGAGCCAGTTTTAAAGGTTTAAAAAATATCAGTTTCCAACTGACCCATATTTAGGTGAAATCACACATACCAAATAAGTCAAATAATTAGTCAAATAATTCCTTAAATAAGTCAAATAATTCCTTAAAACACTTATCAAAAGTAAGATCCAGGTTTTGGAGTGGGTATGTCTGCGGGTCCTCATGAGGGAATGGTGAAGGAACAGGCTCCCTTTCTCCCATTCCATTCCCCAGGCCCTCACTTCAGAAAGAATGGGACTTCCCTTTAGCATAAGTAGAAATGTTTTTCTTTTCTTAAAAAAATATCTTGGGGCTGGCCAGATGGAGTAGCAGTTATTTGCGTGTTCCACTTCAGTGGCCCAGGGTTCGCCAGTTCAGATCCTGGGTACCAACCTAGGCACAGCTCATCAAGCCAGGCTGTGACAGGCGTCCCACATATAAAGTAGAGGAAGATGGGTACAGATGTTAGCTCAGGGCCAGTCTTCCTCAGCAAAAAAGAGGAGGATTGGCAGCAGATGTTAGCTCAGGGCTAATCTTCCTCAAAAAAAAAAAAAAAAAAAGAAACGATTGAGTTCCCACTAAATGATGGGCCTTGTGCTGGGTACTTTGCATATGTTGCTCTTCAACTCTCACAGCCACCTATGACACTCCGAGGTGAATTCCTGACACGTGGGAGCCTTATCTCACACAGGTGTGTGCAGGTGACCATGAAGAGACTTGAGTTCCAGGCCTGAGCGGGTGGTGAAATCTCAGGGAAATGACTGACGCCGTCAAGGCAGCGAGGTGTAGCGTCAGAACCAGACTCGACTCTGACTGCCTGTGTTTGAATCCTTGCTCCAGTCCTTTCTCGTTTCTTAGGCAACTTAACTTCTCTGTGCCTCAGTTTCCTCATGTGTGAAATTGGGATAATATTTCCCACCTCACTGGGCTGTTGTGAGGTTTCTATAAGACTATGCATGGAAAGCTGTGGCTTATGTAGAAAACGTACTCACTAACAGGCCATGTCTCCGTTTCTCCATCTGTGGAATAAGTAAATTTTAAGTAGAAGGTGACAGTAACGCTTTTTGGAAACGAATGCTCTGTCATAGTTCACAAAGGCCAACGCCCAGGGCATGTGAGGATATTAGGGGTGAGGCAGAGTGTCTGAGTGTCTGCTGTGCCCTCCACTTATATTTCTGTCGTGTTGCTCCCTGATTGAACCCCTCTAACAATTTCCCAGTTCACTTGGAATAAAAACATACTCCTCAGGGCCGGCCCCGTGGCCCAGTGGTTGGGTTCACGCGCTCCCCTTTGGCGGCTCAGGGTTTCACTGGGCCGGACATGGCACTGATCACTGGGCCATGCTGAGGCAGCGTCCCACATGCCACAACTAGAAGAACCCACAACTAAAAATGCACAACTATGTACCGGGGGGCTTTGGGAAAAAAAGGAAAAATAAAATCTTTAAACAAAACAAAACAAAACATACCCCTTATGGTGGCCTCTAAGGACCATCCAGATTCTATCTCTTCCTGCTTTTGCATATCTCTATGCTCCAGCCACACAGGTCTTCTCTCTGTGCCCTCTGCCAACATCTTTCCCACCACAGGACCTTTGCACTAGCCAGTCCCCCTGCTGCGCACATTCTTCCCTCTGCTCTTAGCATGCCTGGCTTGGTTCAAGTGCATCCCTTTAGAGAACCTTCTCTGATCATCCTACCTGTAAAGTAGCCCTTAGCCCAATACTCCTCATCACATCACCTAGCAATTGTCTTCATGGCCCTTATCACTAGCTGACAGATATAGCTTGTCTTCTTGTTTATTGTCTGTTTCCAAACCACTGGAATATAAAGATGCATGAGAGCAGGAGTCATGTCTGTCTTGCTCCATTTTCTTCCCCGGATTCATTGTAGGTACATAATAAATATTTTTTAAGTGAACAGTTTACCTCCATCCCCAATGTGACCACGGCAAGCCTGGAAAAACGAAGACTTTGGAACATCTTGGTTTGTGATTAGCTGTAGAGGAAACGAGTGAGGCTTAATTTCCCTTTAAATCAGTTTCCTGATCTTGAGGAGGCTTCCTCCATCCTAACACACCCTCAAGATGGGGGAGAACCATTGATTTATCTCATAAGTGATTTTTTTTCCGGACCTGCCCACACCGAATAATTACTTGCTTTTGTGGGCCGAGAATGTCTTTCGGCTGTTCCACCTGGTAGGTTTGTTTTGTTTGTTAATTAGCTATTAATTGCAAGGGCTTCTGGGGACTGGAGGTGGAGGGGAGGCCCCAGAGATGGGCCAGGGGGTCTGAAGCAAGCGAGGGCCCCAGATTGGGATGAGGATGACCTCATTGGGCACTGGGCTAATTTATTTCCAACGCTGTCATGTCCGGATAGTCTGTGAGTTCCTGGGATGATGAGTGATTCTCTTAATTAAGTCCTGTAAACAACTACGGCTTAATTTCCAGCAGTGGAAACTACAGCTGGTGGGTGGGAGCTGCTGGCAGCTGCGACAGAGACTGTCCTTGAAGGAACAGGCCATGGATGGTGGGAAGGCTGGGCGGGCAGGGGGCATTCAAAGGCAGGAACCTCGCCCTGGGTGCATTTCTTTTCTCTCTCCTCCCTTTGCCTCTTCACTGTTTCTCTAGCCCAGGCCTTACCCATGGGAGTAGCCCTGTTTGGCAAAAAGATAATGCCCATAATTTATACGAAGGGAGTTTCAGGGAGAGCACACTATCCCCCCAAAGGCCCACCCTGGAAACTTCCACCATTGTTTCTCATCTTCCTCTGCGTCACCTCCCCTGGACCTCACTTCCATCACCTCTTCCATCTCTAAGGCCTAGACAGTTGGTCTCTGAGGCTGTCTGTCTTGCCTTTGTGCTTGTCTCTCCATCTCTCCCAGAAGCCCTGCTCCAGTCCACCACCATGTCTTTCCTGGAAGACCTCAGTGACCATCTTGCGGGTCTCCTTGCTGCCGCTCCTGGCCCTATAAATCTTTCTCCAAACAGCACCCTGCATGATCTTTCTGAAATGTACATCTGACTACGTCACTCCCCCGCTTAAAATTCTCAGTGGCTTTTCACATCCTTTACATAAAGACAAAGTCCTTCCCAAGGACTGAAAGACCATGCTGAGCCCTGTAGCCCCATTTCTTTACCACTCTCAATTGCACACTTTGAGACCATTTCTTTCTTCTTCATTTTATTTTTTTGGAAGAAATCACATTAAAAAATAATACTTTGGGTCTTTGAACAAGATGTCCCTTCCACTTGGCACACTGTGCCTGCTCCCCATCATCTATTCTCCAGTGCCTTTGCTTGGCTCACTCTCCTCTGTGTAGGTCTCAGAAGTCCCTTGATGAGCTAGGGGAGTGTCCTTGGCCCCCATAGTTGCATATGGCCCCTCTCGTGGCTGCCAGCATGGAGAACTTGACTGCATTAGAGTGCTCACACTGTGTAATAATATGCTTATTGTCAGACTCCTGTCCTTATAGGAGCAGGGACCAGGACTGCCAGGCTCGCTGCTCTACTCCCAGAGCCCAGCATGGTGCCTGCCACCTAGTCAGTGCTCCATACACATTCGTTGCATTAATTCAACATTGAATTGCTATGGTGGACAGAGGGCAGTGGGGTACAGAGGTGGGGAGTGGGTTTCCATGGGGAGCTGTGAGGAAGGTCTTCAGAGAGGAGAAGACTTGGAACTGAGTCCTGAAAGAAATGGCTGCAGGGCCAACAAGGTCCAAGTGACAAGGCTGCTTCCAGATGACCAGTCCCTCAGCAGAATGAGGGGAGTCGGGAGCATGAGGCAGCAAGGTCAGCACTGAGGGTCAGGGGCAGGCTGGGTGGGTGACGGGAGTAGGGGGGAACCATTTGAGGATTATCCCAGACCTGCAAGCCAGGGATGGCCAGGCCCTGGGGGACTACTGCAGCCCCCATGTCTTGATTCCAGGATGCCTGCTGCCCTCATCTGGACCACCCCTTGAGGGACCCTAGGGTTGGCTACATCAAAGGGAGCCTGAATTCATTTCTAAGAGAGTGCTGGCTTCCTGAGACAGGCCCTTCTCGCTGATGAGGACAGAGGTACAGCATAGGGTCCACAGCCGCTCATGTTTCTGTGGCTCTGATTTTGTGTGGCAGACCGATCAGATCCGCACAGTCATGTAGACCTCAGAGGATCCCGTACATTTTCTTTTGGTCTTGACTGGTCCCTTTTCCTAGGATGCCACTCTGACCATCTCTATTGCCATGTCCTACTCCAAACTTACCGGTGTAAAACAACCACCTTTTATTCTGCTCACAGATTCCGTGGGTCAGGAATTCTGGAAGGGCATAGCGGGGACAGCTCTTTTCTGCCCCATGATGTCTGGGGCCTCAGCTGGGATGACTCAAATGGCTGGAGCTAGGGGAACCACTTCCAAGACGGCTTATTTATTCCCACGTCTGGTGCTCAGGCTGGGATGGCTAGAGGCTGGGGTCAGATGGGGCTGCAACCCAGAACACCCACATATGGCCTCTAGCATGGCAGTCTCAGGCTAGTAAGATTTCTTACTTGGACACTTCTCACCGTGTTGTGATTTTCATTAATTCCCTCCCTGCCTCTAACCCATTGCACATCCTTAGGCAAGTTGCTTAATCTCTTCTGAGGCCTCAGTTCCCCGTCTGTGGAACGGGGATAATGATAGCTGTCTTCTTGCCGTGTGCTCACATGGCCTTTCCTCGCTGTGTGGATGCAGAGAGAGATAGAACAAGCTCTCTGATGTCTCTTCTTGTAAGGACACTAATCCTGGAAAATCAAGGCCCCGTTCTTACGACCTCATTTAACCTTAACTACCTTCTAAAGCTCCTATCTCAAAATGCAGTCCCATTGAGGAGTAGGGCTTCAGCATACAGATTTCGGGGGACACAATTCAGTCCATAGCAGGCTGGTTGCTGGGCTATACCACAACTGGAGTGGAGCATCGTGTCTACTGATCTGTTGCCTTGTTTCACCAGTTTATTGCCCAATCATTTAGTTATCACCCTGGTGGCCATGCATTTTCTGGAGCTGGCAACATCAGCAGCAAAATAGACCTAAAATAATGTGCTACAGAAATTCTGACAGTATTAAAAAGTGATGATATCCTTGGGTCTGAAGTTTGTTTGTTTGGGCTCAATCTTAGTTCTGTGATGACCTTTGTGTCCTTGGGTGGCTTACTTGACCTCTTTAGGCCACTGTTTCCTCATCTGCAAAGTGGATATAATAATAGCCCCTGCCTCCTAGGGTTTCTGTAGGATTAAATGAGATAATATGGTAAAAATCTTAGCTTGTCACTGTTATCATCCCCACCCCCAACATCATCACTATCATCTTCTTCTTCCTCTTCCTCTTCATCATCATCATCATCATCATCATCATCATTTGTCCCAACTACACAAGGAGAAAGAAAGGAAACTAGTATTTATTGAGAACATATTGTATGCTAGTCACTTTCATATATGTTATCTCATTTGATTCTTTCCACATAGACATTTGTGTTGTCTGTCTGTCTGTCTCTTATATATATATCTCCAGGTGACTCTGACTTGCTCCAGTCTATCCTGGTTATCTTCCAAGCCTAGTGCACAGCTGCTATCCTGGGCTCTCCCTTCCCCATCCTGCTGTGGATTCCTTGTCACTCACTCCTGGTTTGAATTTCCTGTTTTCTGAATATTATCTTCCTCTTCCTTTTTTTTCTTTTTTTGGTGGAGTACCGTCTCCAGTTGTGTCTTAAAAAGAGATACATAAGAGGTAAAAAACTGAAGACTTCTCAGATTTGAAAATATCCTTATTTTATTCACACACTTGAATATTTGGCTGGGAGTAAATTTTTTTGTTTAGAATTCATTTTCTTTCATAATTTTGAAGCCAGTCTTTGGTAACAGCTTCCAAAATAGCCTCTATAATTTTCATCTCTTGGTATTCATGCCCTACATGGTCCCCTCGCACATTTAATAGGGATGACCTGTGTAACCAGTGGGATATTACAGAAATGATGGTCGTAAAAGATATGTGGCTTCTGCCTTGCTCTCTTAGGATCACTCTGTCTCAGGGGAAGCCAGCTACTGTGTATTGAGGACACTCAAGAAGCCTTTCAGAGAGGCTGACATGGTGAGAAACTGAGACCTCTCACCAATAGCCAATAGTGACTTGCCAGCCATGTGAGTGAGGCATCTTGGGAGTGGGTCCACCAGCCCCACTCAAGCCTTCAGATGGCTGCAATTCTGGCCAACATCCTAGAACCTCTTAAAAGATCTTGAGCCAGAACCACCAGCTAACCCACTCCTGAATTCCTGGTCCATAGAAACGGTGGGAGATATATGTGTTTATTGTTTCTTTAAGCTGCTAAGTTTTGGGTTGATTTGTTATGTGCAATAGATAACTAATACATACTGTTCCATTGTCTTCTAGTTGTTGAGACATCTGAAGCATTTCTGATTTCTGATTTTTTGTTCAATCTGTTTTGTTTTTTTCCTCTCTGGAATCTTGTAGGATCTTCTCTTTGTATCCAGGGTCCTGACATTTTCCTAACGTTTCATTGTAACATGCCTGGTGTGAGACTATGTCCACCCTTTCTATAAACTCTTTCAGCGAAAACTCGTATTCTTCAGTTCTCAGAAATTCTCTTGAATAATTTCAGTATCTTACTTCCTCTGCTGTCTCTGCTCTCTCTTTCTAGAGTTCTCATCAATTGGATTCAGGGCATCTTTTAACTGATTTTCTAATTTTCTCATCTTTTCTCTCTTGTTTTCCACTTTGTCTTTTTGTTCGATTTTCCTGGGAATATCTCCCATTATATTCTAACTTTTCTTGTGAGTTTTTTAATTTAAACTGTTCCATTTTATATTTCTAAGACCCTTCTTTATGTGTTCTGAATGTTTCTTTTTATATTATTTTAAATTTGTTTGATGCAATCACTTTTCTTATCTCTCTGAAGATATTATACATATAATTATATATTATATACATAATTTTTTGGTAACAATTTTATTGAGACATAATTCACACGACATACAATTCACCCATGTAAGTGTACAACTCAAAAGTTTTTAGTATATTTCACAGAGTTGGGTAGTCATCACCACCATCAATTTTAGAACATTTTCATCTACCCCAAAAGGAACTCTGTACCCTTTCGTTATTACCCCGCTATCCCCTCATCCTTACCCAGGCCTAGGCAATCACTAACCTACTTTTTGTCTCTCTCTATTTGTTTGTTCTGGACACTTCATATAAATAGGATAACATATATATTTTTTGAATGGTATAGTTTCTGTTTTCTCCTAGTTGCTTCTCACACTACATTTATCTGCTTTGATCTCTATCTTCAACGTCAGGGCCTTTTCTTGATCCGCCGTTGTCTATTTTCACTGAAGAAGGAACACTAGCCAGCTGATTGGACACTCTGAGTGTGTGGGTGGGACTTGTTGACTCTGAGCTTCCCCATTGGGTCACCCGCGGCTTATTTGGTAGAGCAACCTCAAAGGTCGTCATTTTTAGGTCTCTCTTTTTGGGATGGCTGGGTTCCTAGAGAAGATTCTTTCAGTCTCCTACCTGGAGGTAAAGTTTTGGTTGTCGGTGTTCTGAGAGCCAAGTGGGAGAAGAGCTTGGGGAGGTCTCAACATTCAACGTGTATAAGTTCACTTGATTTCCCTATTTTCAACAAGGAACCCGCGCTCAACAGTGCCTGGTGTCCTTAGTCTAGAGAGCCTTTCTCTTACACTCGCTGGGGAGAACTTCTCACTCATCTGCTGAGATAGGGCCGGGGAAATTTCTTCTCTGTGAAAGAGTTGGGGAGAAGATCTAGGGATCTGACTGCTTCTGAAAAAATATCTGTAACCAATTTTATTTATATTTATTCAACACACATTTATATAACCACTATTTCCAGGTACTTTTAAATTTTAAAAATTTTATTGTGGCAAGAACATAACATGATATCTACCCCCTTAACAGATTTTTAAGCATACGATACAGTATTGTTATCTAGAGGCACAATGTTGTACATCAGACCTCTAGAACTCCTTCATCATGCATAACTGAAGTTTTATACCCATTGATTAGCAGCTCCCCATTTGCTCCTCCTTCTAGCCTCTGGCAACCATGGTTTTATTCTTGGTTTCATTGAATTTGACAATTTTAGATACTTCATATAAGTGGAATCACGCAGTATTTGTCCTTCTGCAATTAGCTTATTTCACTTAGCATAGTGTCCTCAAGTTTCGTCCATATTGTTGCATATTGCAGGATTTCCTTCTCTTTTTAAGTCTGAATGATATTCCATTGTAGGTATATACCATATTTTAAAAAATCCATTCATCCATTGATGGGCATTTAAGTTGTTTTCACATCTTGGCTATTGTGAATAGTATTGCAATGGACACTGGAGTGTTAATATCTCCTTGAGATCCTGATTTCAATTCTTTTCGATAAATGCTCAGAAGTGGCAGTCTGGATCACATCATAGTTTTAATTTTTTGAGGCACCTCCATGCTGTTTTCCGTCATTTTGCTGCATCATTTGCATTCCTAGCCAGGTACTTTTCTAAGCTTTTCACAGATTCTTCTTCTAGATCTTCTTTCACCCCCACTTACAGTGGTACTTGGTGCCTTCAATTCCTAGGTCTTTTGGAAATTCCAAGGCACATCAGCTTGGTTCTCAGCTTTCCCCACTGCTGCCTTAGGATCCAGTTTTCTCAGGTGTGTTAGTTTGGGTCCTTCCAGAAGTAGACACCAAGATGGGATTAAAGATGTGAGAGATTTATTGGGGAAAACATCTATGAGGGAAAAATGAGGATGCAGCTGGAGGAGGCTGGGAGAGCTGTCAGACCATGACGCTGGTCTAACCACTTTGCAAGAGAGAAGGAAGAAAGGAAAGTTGGGGAGCAAAAAGCAGTAGAATGCTATGCAGTTCCGAGGAAGTTTCAGCAAAGCTGATGGAGCATTCTTGAGCCTAAATCAACTGTCAGAGCAGTCTCCTGTAGACCTGCCTTAGCATTTCTGTTCTGCTCATCCAGAGGCTAGTAGTGAATGTGGTGATGGATTCAGGGCATAGCAGCTGGGGGAGTTGATCAATTACCCTGAAGTTGGAGATTTGAAAAGCACATTCTCATGGCCGCCATATAATCACATCAGGGGTGCTAATTCCCTCCCATCTCCAAGTAAAACACCAGCTAAGTGACTTTCTTAAAAGGCATAACTGACAACAATGGAGAGAATGGGAAAGGCAATAGCAACAAAGTTTTGGAAGATGGATATAAGTTTTCAATCTGTCACATATATGCAGATGGGGTGGACTTGACTTTAAAGATTGTGGATGTATTAAGGAGTTGGGGCTTGCTCTGAAGCCCACGACTTAGCCATTCATTTCTGGTAGTTTGGACAGTTCCCTGAGGCTGTCATTGTCCCTCTCCCCAGTACGCCAGGTCCTTAAGGAGATCTTGCAGATTTCCGGTGTGTAGGGCTTGGTTGACTGTGGACATCTTCCCACGATAGTGTGTCCTAACATTTTATCCTGTTAGATGAAGCCTGTGCCACCTCACTCTGCCTCCCCTCCCTAACTATACAGCCCAGAAATATTACCCTTTTATAGGCATCATCTCTCTCTGAGGCCCCCATATCCCAGCCTGCTAAATTGCACTCCACACTCTCAACCTTGAAGGAAGCAGGAGGCTGGGACCCCCTGCAGACCACAGACTCTGCTGTCTGGCTTTGAGAAGAGAGTGCCTGCTCAGATTTTCCCAAGAACCCCAGGAGTCACCTGCTTACAAGAGGGTGTTGAGAAGGGAGGTGTGTTGGGAGTCAGATGGATCTGGTGCTGATCCTGGCTGAGGTGCTTACCTGCTGGGTGACTGTGGACAAATTCTTTCTTTAACAAATAAGCATTGGCTGATGCCATCTCTGCACAGCCATATGCTGGGCTCTGGGGAAACAAGGCACTCTAGGGGAGACAGACAGACAGACAATAGGAGGAGCCCAAGAAGAGGCAAGCCTTCACCGTCCTTGAGAAGGCGAGCATTATCCTGACCCTACTGTTGAGGAAACTGGGGCTTGAAGAGGTCATATGACTCACCCAAAGTCCGTTGGCCTCTTTTCTCGTGTACACTGACCGCTGTCCCCAAGATCTGCACAATAATGTCATAGTAGCAGCAGCAGCCCATAGACCCACCTCTATGGCCCTCGCCCTCTTCCTCCTGCCTGTAGAAGGACTAGAAGTATCAGTAGCCTGGAGGGATGGAGATGCCCAAGACCTTCAGGTGGCCCCACCTGGAATGGATAGGGAGGCTGTGTTTGTGGCCTGAGATCATTTCAGCCCCTTTCCTTTCTTCACCTAAAGGACAGTGGCTCCCACGTTCCTGGACCCTGGGCAGGGTGGTACCCACAGCTAAGGTCTTTGTCGGGGAGCCACTAGGGCTTCTCTCCTTGCCATATCTGACGAGCGGGCCTGGGCGTGTGTGCTGGGCTGTCAGGAAGAATTATCTCCAGACAGCCCCTCGGCCTGCCTGCTTTCTCCTCCGCGGTCCCCTCCTAATTCATTTTCCGCCTTTAATGTACTGTTGTGGAGCTTCCTCTCCCATTAGGGCCTGTAATGTGCACCGATTCCCTTCAGCTTGACTGCCCTTAATAGGCAGCGTAAATAGAATTTAGTGTGGCGTGCACTAACATCTCTATCCATTGTCCAGAGATTAAATACTTGCCACCGACGGTTCATGCATCATCAGCCTCGAGCACGGTTTCATAGCTCCCAACCAAAGGAGGATATTAAATTAATTTGCAGGTTGCTTTAGCAAAACCTAACAAAAAAACCTCCGCGGGAGAAGTAGGGGGAGGCATGGTGCATCTGCCTGCCATCAATCATGGGGTGGGGGTGGGAGTTGTTAGAAACCAGGGATGGGGCTGTTGTCCATCCTGTTGGGTCCCTCTGAGGGCCACACTGCTTGGCTGTCTACTTCCATCTTAGTCCCCAGGCCTTGGTCCATGGCCAGCCCTTCTTTCAGCTCTGGAATCTGGTTTGAGAAGTGGAGTGAGGGATGGAGAAAGGGATGCAGAAACTGTAGGGTCAGAGTCCAGGATGCAGGGGCTTCTTCTTCCTTCTTAGGGTTGTAGTCAAAGGATAGCCCGTGAAATGCCGCTGGGGTCCTGGTTCGGGAGATCCCTGAAACTTCCCTTTAGAACTTTGGGGATTCTTTGATATCCCTTCTCATTGGGGGCCCTGCCTGGCTGGTTGTGGAAATCTGGGATGCGGAAGGAAGGGGTGAGGGTCAGCACAGGCCCTGCCTCTGGGGTCTGGCTGGGGCATTTCCTGGCCTTTTTGCGTTGGCCATGGGTGGTTTGTTTCACGCCCCACAGTTATTTGGGGAAGGCAGATCTGCAGACAGATGATGATGCCTAGATAGCAACTTCTGCTGCCTTAGGGGATCACAGTGGGCATTGGGGGCAGGCAACCCTTGAGCTGGACCTTCAAAGATAAGCAGGAGTTATCTGTCAGGGTGGAGGGGAAAGGGGTGTTCTAAGCACACAGTTTGGAGGTGTCACCATGCATGATATTGTCAGAGAATGGCAGGGAGTTCAGAATGGCTGGAGGGCATGGTGAGCGTGAGGAGGGACTGGAGATGAGGCTGGGAGGTGTGCTTTGTGTGGAGGCCACGGGGAGCCAGGGAGGGATTTTCAGCAGGAAAGGCTCATGGTCAGGATCCTGCTTTGTGCAGATCATTTGGAGGCAATGTGAGGGTAGCTCTCAGTGGGGTGAGGCTGGAAGGAGGGAAACATGTGGAAGCCCTGCATGAGTCCAGGAGAGATGGGGCTGGGACTGTGACACCAGTGGGGACTGGAAGGATGAGTCCTCATGCTGGCCTGGAAGCCTCTGGGACAAAGGGAAAAAAGATCCCATCCCTTCTCTTAGTTCTGGCATGGCTGGGAACAAACTGAGTCCTTGTGCTCAGCTGGGCACTGGGAAGAAACGCTGAGTCCCGATCCCTGTCCCGTGGGCTCTCTCTGCCCTGAGACGAGGCAGGGAGGAGGTTTGGCTCACTGGGGCGTGGTTGGAATGGAAGCCGCTTCCAGCTGGTGAACGAACCCAAAAGGATAGTCACTCTCCCAACAGGGTTAGGGGCAAGAGTGGTGGATACACAACGAGCGTGCCACCACTCTCTACATCATTGCCCTGGAAGACATCACTAATCAATTAAGCCTCTCTTTCCAGTTAGGGACAAAAGCCTTAGGATCCTTTTCAGCACAATACACTCAGGCAGCCAACACTAATGGACAGGAGTTGGCACAGGAGAGTTCTGAATTGACTATTGAGTTGCAGATAATCCTGTCTGACCTGGGGCATCCCTGGCAGATGACCTGAGCTTGGCCCATGTGACCATTTTTCCTGATAGGAACTGATAGAACCAGCCAATTACTTGTTTAACTCCAACCTAGGCTCTTGTTTCTTCCCAAGTTTGAGCAGGCCCGTAGGTATGGGAAGCCTTTCCTTTTCTCAGATCTTAGCAGATGCTTCCATTCCATCATCCTGCCCTTCCCTGAATCACAGGAACCTGCTGGGTCCCTGTGGCTTTGGAGGTGAGATGAGGCAAGGCAAGGGGAGGGAGGGGTCCTCAGTGGCGGCACAAGACTCCACTGTGGGCTGCCAAGTGCTCCCTGATGAGCCCCTCCACCAGTGGCCTCCACTTGAATTGGTTTATTAATAGCTTTTAACACAATCATGTGGACTAATTGAAAATGGAAGTGATGCTAATATGCCCCTTACATTTCATTTCTTTTTTATTTAAAAAAGATGCTAAAAGCATTTATTGAGTAGTTTCTGGAGAAAAGAAGTAAAAAGGTCTCCCCTCTGGCCGTTGCAATGGTGTGGTCTCCTGCCAGCACCCCACGCAGGGGGTTCTTGTGGTTCATTAGTGTGATTTAAGGTGTCCAGGTGACCCCGTTATAAAGCCATCAGTGGGAGCTGCTCGGAGCCCTCCTTTGCTCACTGGTAAGCTCCACCAGGTCCTGAAGGTGGAGAAGGGGTGGACAGGATAAGGGATTTTTGGCTGATGTCCCTTCCCTGTGGCCCATCTATGTGGTCTGGGTGTGACTGTGGTACAGGCATGGCGATGGGAATGAATGGATTTTTCTCCCGTTCTTCTGTCTTTCCGGTTGGGATTTGAAGTCCTGGGAGGGCCAGGTCTGATTAGCCTAGTTTAGGGTTAGTGCCCATCTCTTGGTCAAAGAGGACAGGGGTGCTGGTTATTTTTCATTTGCCTGGCCCCTCTCCCCTGCTCCTTTCTTTGTCCTTCTCTGGGCCCCCAAAGGCTGACCCCTGGACTTGCTCGTGGGCTTCCCATTGGGGCTGGCCGATGGGAGGCATTGGCAGGAGATCAGAGGGCAGAAGAAGAGAGGGGTCTGAGTCTTCCTTCCACACTGCCTTCCTGCTATGGTGTTGCACTAATTCTAGTGGTCACTGTCCCTCTGGGACTCTGTGACCTGCTGGCCAGTCCTTCTGCATAGTCCCAGCTCTCCTTTTGGCCCTAAGGGTGGGGACGGCATCTCACTGCTGCCTCACCAGCCCACGTTTGTTTCCTTGATACTGTCTGCACCTCTGCAACAGTCCCTTCATTAAAGACCCTTCATTTGTTCTATGGCTTTGATTCCGGTTATCACAGTGGAAGGTGATCACAATTCCCTGAAAGGTGATCCTGATGTCATTATTGAAGAATGGATGCTGGATGGCCCCCAAAACTTCAACTGTCCTCTGTGTTCTGGTCCCACTCTTGGCCATGGGCTGAGCCATGGGTCTGGCTTCTCTTTTCCATTGGGTGTGTGGTTTTGGGGCTTGCCTTTGGCTTGCTCTGCGTCTGGCCATTTGGGTAATGACTCTGTTCAACCAAGTACTCATCCCACTCCTGGATCTTGGGCCCTATCCCCAGCATGGGATCACATGGTTCATGATGGTTCTTTCTCCCCATCGGTTGCCTCTAGACCATTTCACCAAATCTTCATCTCTCCTGAGATGAGCTGTTCTTCCACTGAGCACACCGGAATAAATACAGTGGCTAGGAGCTGTTTCCAAAATCACTTCTACCCTCAAAGCATCAATGTTTGCCTTTGACAAAGCTTTCTGCAAAGCTCTGAAGGTCACGGGCAGCACGGTCAGAACAAGTGCAACACTTTCCAAGGGGATCCCTTTGAGGCCAACACAGGATACGGATGAGCTGGTGGCTATTAATCAGGTAGCCACAGCTGAGGTTGTGGGGTTGTGGATTGTGTGTACATGTACCTGAAAGTGTGTGTGTGTGTGTGTGTGTGTACATGAGTGTGTATTCTTGACAAGAACCCTTGGGAAGAGGAAAACTCACCACAAGGTGAGTGGTGGTGACTAGACTCATCTTCCAGTGGAAGGAAGTCCCTAGGACCCACTGCCCAGATCTTACCTCCTCCTGGCCAGGGGAGGCAGCTGAAGACAAGCTGAGGACCCTCCAGGAGCAGTGAGAGGCTGGATCAAGTCAACAAGCATCCCCCTTGGGCTGCCAGGTGAAGTCTTAGACTCTGGCGGTAAAATGTTGACTAGGACTTGGATACTGGCTACTTCTAACTAGGCAGTGAGTTTGAGGTCTTCTTGGGTCCTCAGTATCTTTTTCTATAATAGGACAAATGTCTTCTGAGAGTCCTGAGACTCTGTGGTTCTCTGAGTGGGGAAACCTGGGTTTTTCAACCTTGGCACTATAGGCATTTTGGGCTAGAAAATTCTTTGTTGTGGGGGACCATACTGTGTGTTGTGGGATGTTTAGCAGTATCACTGGCCTGTATTCACCAGACGCCAGAGTGCCTCAACCTTCCTAATGTTGACCATCAAAAATGACTCTAGACCTTACCAAGTGTCTCCTAGTGGGCAAAATTGCCTGGCTGAGAACCACTGGTCTAGAGTGATGACTGAGGCTCACCATGTGCCTGGCCAAGGGTTTTCCCAGAATTCTCTTAGAGAACAGACTTTGACTTGGTCATACGTTTTATGATCCTCATTCTGAGGCGTGGTGCCTGGGCCTGCACCATCCTAGCTTCACAAGGCAGTGGAATCCTATCCTCCATGCCCTTCCAGCTCCAGGGACTGAGATCTCATTTATTCAATGATCAGATAAGGTCTGAATCTGACAGCTGGAAGCCCAGCCCTAGGAAGTGAGTGAGGGGAGAGTGGGAACAAGACCTGTGTACGGAGGGTCCCAAAGGGCACGGAGGGAAGGAACTGGGCCTTCGGTGGCCAGGAGTGGTCACCTCTTGATGTGCCCTGGGGCAAGTTACTAAACTCTGTGTCTCAGTTTTCTCATCTTCAAAATGGGAGTAATAATGGTAACCTACCTCATGGAATTCTTAGATCAGTCGAGATCTTGGAAGGAAATAAATAGCACACTCAAAGGATTCCTCTGAAAGGGACATGACATCCTGACGGAACTATTTACACGGTGTGGGCAGGATTAAGAAGACAGTGACGGATGGGGAGGGCACATGGGCTAGCAAGAGCAGGAACAATTGCCTCTCCTCCCTCACCAGGTCGAAGGGGCAAGGGAGGGAAGGTGTTTCCAGAGGCCGGTGAAAGTCTTGGAGCCCCTCCTCTTGGCCCCACTTGGATCTAGCCTTGGAGGAATGCAGCCAGGCCTAGAATCGTCCCTTCTAACCTTTTACAGGTGCTGCCCATTGCCAGGAAGCACTCACGGCTGGAGGGCAAGGGAGTCCAGGTGATGCAGCAGGTAGAGGTCAGCTTCCTGGAGCACTGAACGTGTCACAGAGGGTCAGAGGTTAGATCGGGGCAGGGGTGCGGGTGGCATATGGAGAGGAAGCAGCACAGTTGTTAGGAAAATGAACGCCTGGCTATTTGTGAAGTGCCTAGAAGAGAGCCCGGCACATAGTAAGCGTTTGCTAAATGAAACCCTGTGCTGGACTTTGGGGTCCAACACATCATAGATAAACCTCTGCAGCCCCTCCTGGGCCCCAGGGCAAGGCTCCCTCTGGGCGTGCCCCAGGATCATCCTTTTGGAGCTGTGAGGACTAGCATGGGCTGGCTGTGGAGTGGCCCCCCTGGGAGACTTTGGCCCATGCTGGCCCCTACTCCCAGCTCACAGACACGTCGGTGTATCCCACACTGGGCCTCACCACCCGTGCCTGGCACAGTCCTCCGACTCCCCCCATGAGTTCCTCAGCCTTGCACTGTCTCCCCTGCTTCCCCTGGTTCCACAGCTCCTGCCCTTTGGCTCTGACCCCTCAAATGGGCCAGAAGCTGGGAGGCCTCAAAGGCCCTGTCTGGGAGAAGGTGGCCCAGCCTCTGTCCTGCCCTCAGAGGCCCCCCGCGTGGGATTTTCCATCATGCACTGAAGGGATTCTCCTCTGCTTTTGTGAGTCCCTTTCATGCAGCCTGCAGATATGGGATGGGCTCCCCAGAGGGGCTCCCGTGGGGCCTGTGCTCCTAGCTACCCAGAGTGGTGCCCCATACAGGGACCCAGGGCCATAAGGGGTGCCATGGAAGGAGAGAGAGGCAGATGGAGACAAGGAGGCAACATTTCATGAGCTTTCATGCTTCATCTGTCAAGGCTCTGACTGTGGGTTGCCCTGCAGGTGGGAAGTGGGCTACCCCCAGACCGAGGGTCCATCTGCCTGAAGGGATCTCGAGGTGCTGTGAGCTGGGGCCAGAGTCCTTTTCCACTCAGCTCTGATAGAGGACACTGGGGGCTGGGCCTGGGCTCGGCTCCTGGGGCTGGCACAGGGAGGGGAAGGTTCCTGGTCCATTCCCCCTGCCACCTCCATGCCATCCATGGCTGGTTACCTGTGTCTAATGGGTTCAAGGGAGCCCTGGACACTTTCTGAGCTCCACCTTGTCCTGACTCTCCACCTAGGGTTGCCAGATAAAATAAAAGCTGCCTAGTTAAATTTGGACTTCAGATAATCCTTGTTTAGCATAAGTAGATCCCAAATGTTGCATGGGACATACTTATGTTGGATGATGACTTGTTATATATCCGAAATCCACATTTGACTGGGCACCTTGTTTTTCTTATTTTGGTTTGTTTCTTTTTATTTTTTTGCTAAATCTCATAACCCTGCCCCTGCACTATCTCTGGTCTATACCCCTTCCATCCATTGGTCCCCAAAACTAGGGGTTTCACTGCCTCCTCCCCTTTCTCCAAGGTGAAGTCCAGCATCCAAGCTTGAAGAGCTCTGAAATGGGGCCACTTCAGACCCGCAGAACCCGAGGGGCTGGTGGGCTGAGCCCTGGCTCCTGTTGGCCTTTGTCAGGGGTAGGGGTGGTGGAGGTGCGTGGAATGAGGCTGGACACTCTACATACTGGGGCGCTTTGACAGCACAACTGACCCCTGCACTGCTGCCCGCACTGGAGCTCTGAGCACGTGCAGACTTTGTGTTCAGCGCTTGACTGGTCTTGTTTCCTTTCACCCTCCCCCAGCTCTGTGAGGCTGGTGCCACTATATCTGTGTAAATTAGGAAATCAAAGGGCTGGCCTGGTGGCATAGTGGTTAAGTTTGTGCACTCTGCTTCGGCAGCCCAGAGTTCGCTGGTTCGGATGCTGGGTACAGACATACACACCACTCATCAAGCCTTGCTGTGGTGCATCCCACATAGAAGAACTAGAAGGACTTACAACTAGGATATACAACTATGTACTGGGGCTTTGGGGAAGCAAAAAAAAAAAAAGAGGAAGATTGGCAACAGATGTTAGCTCAGGGCCAATCTTCCTCACCAAAAAGCAGACCTAAAAAAAAAAAAAGGAGTTTTTAGCATCAATGAATAAACAACCCTTTAAAAAAACAGGAAATCAAGGCACAGAGAGGTTAAGGGCTGGCCCAAGGCCACACAGCTCATACGTGATAGAGCTGGGGTTTGAATTCAGGTCTGACTCCAGGGCTGGGCTCTCAGCTGCTGGACTGCACTGCCTTCCCTCCCAGGCCCTGGCCTTCTCGCTTCTGAGGGTGTCATCAGGCCTGGGGTCGCTGTGTGGAGCGGGCTGCAGCTCAGGAATGAGCCTGGCTAGGAATGCTTTCCACACGCCCCCCCCCCCCCACCGTCCCCCACCGCCCCCCACCGCCCCCGCCCCGTGCAGCTGTGTAATGAGCCCACATCTGTTACCACCACATGTTGCTCAGTGCTACGCAGATGTAAAGTCTCAATTTTTCTAATTAGCAGCAACACGAAGTCTATCTTAATTTTCTCCTCCCCTCTCTCTAATAAACGTGATATTAACAAGGTTACACGTCTGCGTTTTTGCTGGGTGTAATTGAATCAGGTTGCAGATTTGATTAGTGGGTGTGGGGCGCCTGGGTCTGGTCAGGCTGAGGGGCTGGGGGAAGGCAGGGCTGGGTCCCAGCCAGGGATGGGCCTTGGGATATAGAGAGAGAAAGAGAAAGAAGAAAGAGAGAGGAGAGAAAAGGGAGGGAGAGAGGGAGAAAGACGAGGGAAAGAGACAAGTAGAAAGTGGGAGAGAGACAAAGAAGGGCAAAGATGGGTAGTAGATAGAGACAGAACAACAGAGACAGAGAGAAAGGGGAAAGAGAGAGAGAAAGAGAAGGAGGGGGGAGAGAGACACACAATAAGGTGGGGGAGTGGAGACAGCCACAGAGATGGGGAGAGAAATGCACACACACACACTCACAGCATGTGAGGGAGCAATCTACAAAGAAGGAGAGAGGAAGACGAGAGGCAGAGGACCAAGAAAGACAGAGTGGAGGGTCAGTCAATGCCTATTCCCTGCTCAGACTTTTCTGCAGATGTCCCTGGGCAGAGCCCCACTCCTGGGGCTCAGGGAGGGCCTGGACTGAGGTGGGACAGGCAGCCACAGACACCCCCGACCCCAGCCTGCAATGCCACCACGGAGCCTGAGAGCTCCAGGCCTGAGTCCTGGTCCTGGCTCTGGGTGACCGAGGGACAGTCAGCTCCCCTCTATGGGCCTCACTTTCTCCATCTATAAAAAGTGGTCTGTAAGTCCCACTCCCTGTACTGGAGCCGCCCCTGCCAACTTCGGCTGGGAAACCCCACTTATGAAAGCCCAGGGCTCAAGACTCCAGCCAAGGTGGTCCCTGGATGCATCCCTTGCCGAGGGGCACCCTGGGCAGAATGGGGGAGTCCGTAAACTAGTGTTAGGGATGGGACCCCCTTGCCACCAGTGGGCCCTCCAAACTGCGTCCCTCCAGTCGCCCCTGCACTTGCAGTGGCTTCCCACTGGGTAAACGCAGGTCTCTGGGTCACCCAGTCCCTGCTCACTGCCCCGTCCTCTCCACCACCCCCTGGTGTGTCTGTCTATTTCCGAGCAATGCATACTCTTTCACACCTTTGCACTTTTGCTCCTGCAATTCCCTCAGCCTGGATGCCCTTCCCTACTTTCTCCGCTTGTCCTCTGTCAAATCTTAGTTTAAATGTCACTTCCTTCTTGGGACCTGCTCTGATGGACTGAGAAACTGACTTCCTCCTCTCCTGGTCACCTATGTACTTCTTTCCTTTTCTTTTTATAGTGTCAGGTATGTGTCTATGCATGTATGTGACCGTCTCCACTCACTGTTTCTGCCGTCATTCCTGGCTGGCACCTGGTGGGTGCATAGTGTGTGTGTGTGAAAGTGGGATCGGGTGTGTGCATGCACAAGTGACTGTGCATACGGGAGGAGGGCCATGGCAGCTGCAGCAGCGTGGCAGTGCTGCATTCCTACTGTGACAATTTCTCCCGCTGATGACTCAGTCCCCAGGGCCTTGGGAGGCGCTGAGAAGCTGCTGTCAAGGGGCAGTGGCTTTTCCCCCCTCGCTTAAATGAGATATGAATAATTGATTTGGCTCCTGAATAAT
Organism: Equus caballus; assembly: GCF_041296265.1. Taxonomy (NCBI): domain Eukaryota; kingdom Metazoa; phylum Chordata; class Mammalia; order Perissodactyla; family Equidae; genus Equus; species Equus caballus. The sequence goes on along the minus strand of NC_091705.1, from coordinate 31,691,396 downwards.
TAATCAGATATTCAATAAGGAAAGTAATTGTTTGGCACATCCCCCATGGATGGCCTGGCTCAGCCGCCGCCCCACTCGGGCTGGGAGAATGGCGGGGGTTATGTGTCCAGGAGGAGCCCAGTGCCAGCTGGGGGAGGTCACCTTGTCCAGCACTTCTGGCACTCCTGTCTGGCTCACCATCCCTCTGGAAGCCACTGTCCGCCTCCATATGCCAGCCAAGACTTGGGTCTTGCTGTCCTCTCACCAAGTTGTCCATTTGTCACAGCTCCTTCCCTGCCCTCCCAGCTCTGTGATGGGCCCCCTTCATATGATGCCAGCACCCCCTGGACATCACCCCCTCCAAAGGATGCTCTGGCCCAGGAGCCAGCAGAGGGGGCTGTGGGCAGACCTCACTTCCCCGTTGCCACCCTTCCTCCGCTGTCCCACCAGTGCTAGCCTGCGGGGTGCTGCCCACTTTCTGTGCTGGGGGGCCAGTCTCCCTGGAGGAATTACCAAGAGGAGCGGACATGTAGGCAGCTGACCAAGTAGGGGTCTTCCCCAAGCCCGGGAAAGCCCCAAAAGTGCCTCTGCGTGGGCGGCCCACGTGGGCCTCCTTGGACTTGCCCCTCTTCCAGAAACCGTCTTCTTCTAGGTCTCTGTGTGACCCCCACCTGCCTTTCAGGGCCCCCAACCCGCCCTCTATCTGTAGGATCCCCCCCCCCCGGAGTATTTCCCCATTTGAGTGTCAGAGAACAGCTCCCCTGGCGGCTTCGGCCCAGTGACGGGCTCGGATGCTTCAGTTCTCACTGAACAATTTGGGGGGGCCTTGGGGCCCCAGTTCTGTCCTCAGGGGGTGGGCTCTCCCAGTGGAGTCCCCTTTGTGATTTTCTTTATGAGTTAGCTGCAGATACTTCTGTGTGTTGGGCCAGACACAAGAATACATGGCACACACCCACACAAACCATACAAACAGACACCAGACGCACACAGACATTGCACCACACGCACATACATACACACCGCACACACATTGCACAAACCACATAAACATACACATCAGGCATATACACCACACACACAAACACACAGACACATAGACCAGAAATACCACACGCACAAACATGTCATACATATAAATACATATCTGATACACACTATACACACATCGCACAATAAGACACACACATCGCACACACCACACAAGCACTCGTAAGCACGTACATCACACCCCCCCCACACACCCCCTAAACACCCCCCATCCACACAAACAAACACAGATTCACCGCCACACCTCTTCCAGAGGGTCTGCAGTAATCCTCAGAGACGGCACACTGAGACCCACGCGGAGGAAGCGCTTTGCTTTACCCCTCCGAGGGTCTCTCCCTCCATCACAGGACCGTGCGGAGGGGTTTCCTTCTTCCCCTTCATCCCACTTGCTTTCTGAGGCAAGGGCAAGGAAGGCCCCGGGCCTCTAGGCAGAGACAAAACCAGTATGTTGGGTGGCGCTCAGCTCAGCTAATGAGGGAGGGGGACGCAGGTGAATGGGGAGAAAAGCTCCTGATGGGTTTCTGTGTGTGGAGGGGTGTGTGGAGGGGCGTGGGGAAGTGTGCATGTGCGTGTGTATGTGTATGTGAGCATACATGCAAGCTGAGCCCCAAGAGCCTCGATTCACCTCTCCCAGGCCTGGCCTGTCCCGCTGCTCTCTGTTTGTGTGTTTCCTTCAGGGCAGGGTGGCAAAGGACACTGGTGTCCCCTTTGAGTACCTGCTCACCCAGCCTCACTGGCAGACACACAGATGGCCGTGTCAGGAGACTGACGGCTGGTGGCCGGGGCTGGGGATCGGATTCAGGCTGTAGGCGGAGGGGCAGCTGGGAAGCTCCACGGAGGCACGGAGGCTGCATCTGGGTCCAAAATCGAGGGGCCCGCAGGTTCCACATTTATTTATGTGGTAAGTGTTTATTGGGCACCTTCTGGGTACCAAGGACTGTTTAAGGCACTGGTGATACAGCAGTGAACAGAAAGTGGAAACTCCGGGCCTTGTTTTAGAGGAGGAGACAGACAGTGAACGAGAAGAAAATGTATAGTCTGTTGGACGGTGACTGGGGCTAAAGAGAACAAACGATGCTGGGGAGGGGATGTGAAATGTTGGGGCAGCCAGAGGCCGGACAGAGGAATAGAACCCACATTAGCTCTTTCCAACACTCTGGTTCCAGTCCCCTTGAGGGAATTGAAATAGGGACTTGGTTGCCCTGAAGGAAGAGCTGGGACACTCAATAGGGAATGTGGGGCCACCTGAGATTAGCAACAGAGGGAAGCTGCCACCACCCCAGGCCTGGAGGGGTACATCTCGGTGACAGCCATCCCTGGGTGTGGCATTTTCATCAGCCCAGCTCTGCAGGTCACTTTCATCTCCGACAGCTTTGGGTTGCCACCAGCTTCTGACCGAAGGCCCCTGGGCTGTGTCCTGCCACAAATCACCTTGGTGTCTTTATTAGGAAAATGTGGGTTATGATGTTAACCTCTCACGGTGATTGTGAAATGAAAACGGTACATTTTGCTAATGGCACTGCTCTGCCTACATAATTAAGGATTTGTCCTCTCAGTCAGCCACCAAGAATGTAAAATAAAAATCACCCTTCAGGGTACCCCCACTTAAGTATGGCAGGTACCCCATCCTCAAAGAAATGTCCCCAACCCTTCACCATGGGACAAGCCTGGAAAGAGGAGCTGCCTTGGCATAAGCTTGGTGGAAAGTCCTCAAAGATCCGTGGGAGATGGCAGCCAGCACATTGGAACTGAGCACTGGGTTTCTGAGGCCCATGGTTTTTCTACAGGAGAGGAATGGGGGTGAGAGTTGGGCAGGCCTGGTGGATGCTGAAGTCGGATCCTGTAGAAGATGCTATTGGTGTCCTGCCCCACAGCCCCGTGACCTACTGGAGTCCACCTGTGGCTGCAGACAGGTCTCTTTGTCTCTTAAGCCCCGTGTCTCTCTTTTTCCATGCTGGAGGGTAGCTCTGGTACCAAAGTACCTGCTTAGCCTCCAACAGGCGCTGCTCCAAGGTGTGGGGAAGTAGAGCCCTGGACAACCCTCAACCTGCCCTTCTACTAGAAGGGAGATTCTGAGGCACGTTCCACATGGATTCCAGAGTCCCCAGTGCGACTGCAACCGGTTGCCCACAGCAGCGATCTGCTCAAGGACACGCCGGTGGCTGGTTTTTCTCCCTCATTTCTGTCTCTTGGTTCGCCTCCCTGATCAACAATCTCTTTCCAAGTCCTCGTCGTAGGGACTCCATTTAGGGGAACCCACACTAAGACAGGCCCATGTGCTCCAGATCCGAGGGCAGCAGGGAGGGGTCTGGAGCTCGCCGCCCCCTTGACTCCATCTCTTTGCATTACTGTTGAGGGTCCAGATATCAAGTGTTTTGCTTCTGCCCCGGGAATAATCTCAGTGCCCAAGAGAGTAGAACGTTTTTGCACCCAAGCTTTTCATCTCCATCTGCAGAACAAGAGCCCTTTGCTAGACCTGCAGTCTGTGTGCTTGGTTTCCAAGAATGTGGTCGGTGGGTGTACCTAAGACCGAGTCTGCATTCCCTGAGGCGGCCGTGCTCACAGGCTTTTTCTCACCCAAGCGTCAGCAGGAACACTCCTTTTCTCAAAGATCCAAGTTCCTAGGGTCTTTTACAAGCCTCCCAACTGTTTAGACAATCCATGCCCGGCTGCCTGGTTGTCCCCTCTGATTGCAGTTGGAATCTACTGGAAAGGCTCTCAGTGTTCACTTCTGCGCCTGCTACCCTCCATTGCCCACCATGGTGCTGCCTCTTTGTTAGGACTGCTGCATGTGCCTGTGAACTTACGCTGCACAACTCTAGAGAATGCCATTTACACAGATTGTGACATACATGACAACCCCTAGACTTGTACAGTACACAGCTTGAATGACTGAACATAGCCACCCTGTCCTGAAAACAGCAGATAGCTTCCTGTGCTCTCTGGCTGCTGTCTCTATCTGCTCCTGGATTCCTGTTCTGCTATGGGTCCTGGCAAAAGAGTAGGACAGTAACCTACATTCTAATGAATGGCCTTGGTCTAAAGTCCTCCCACCAGCCTTGGGGTCTAAAGTATTTGCTGTTAGTAAGTACAGGAAGTGAGAGGATCAGAGGAAGCAGGGACAGCAGAGTGATCAGGAGGGACATCAAGAAGGCACCCCTAGCCCCTAGATCCTGGGCTCAGGGAATGCTTCCATTGGGACTGACCTTCCAGGGCCTCTCACCTGCCTGAGTGCAGCCTTAGACCCTTGTCCCCCTTTCTGGGGTCTGGGCTCGTTCCTGGCTCTCTGACTCTCTTTGGATCCTAGAGGCTGCGGGTGCAGACCTGCTGACTGGCCTTTTACAGGTTTGCCAAGGGCCAGACCAAGAGGCCCTTGGAAAGATTTAGGGGAAAGCTGGCTGCTGGAACAATCTGAAAGTGAAGGATGCAGGAAAAGGAGGGTGGCAGCATTTAAATCAGAGGGAGGAACTGCCACCCAGGACCTAAGCTCTGGGTTATTTATGCACGTTCAGAAATGGCTTCATGCATCCAGGCGCAAACCAATGATTTGTCAATGAAGGCCTCCTCGCGCCCCCGGCCCCCACCCCTGCCTTTGATAACATTTACAGTAAATCTTTTGCACTGACCATTAAATCCCAGGCCGCCTCCAGCGATCGCTTCAATGGGGTGCTGACAGGCCGAGAGTTAATAATGACGCGGACGCTAACCTGTTTATTGATTTGCTTTTTGTTCCCTTCATCCTCGCTCACTCCTTCTCCCTCTCGAAGGAGAAATCTTGGAATTAGTAATCAGGTGACAGCCTCACCCCCCTCCTGTTCCCAGCCATGTCATCCCGCTTAAACTCTCCGAGATAAATTACCGCTACCTCCCCGGCCCCTGCCAGCCATTCACTCTCCAGTTACTCAGCACAAGATGCCGCATCTGTCACTGGAGCCGGCAGACAGATAAAAACATTAACACAGACATGAAAAGCTTTTAACTTTGACAAGAGGAGCGCAGCAAAGTTTTATATTTAGCCCCTCCAGCAAAGGCCACAGTCAATCCATTAGGGTGGCTTGTCAGACTCAGGGCAAGGTGGGAGATGGCTGGGACCACAGGGCTGGGTGGGCGGGGGCGTCCCCGACTCTGGCCTGAGGAGCATGGACCTGGGCCCAGGATGGCCACTGCCCTGTCCTCTTCTGACAGCTGCACGGTTAAGTCATTGGGGGCTGAGGAAAGGACCCAAATGGACGCCTCATTTTCTGGGTTAAAATAGAGATTTTAACCTCCATTTTAAGATTCTAAGACGTGGTGTCACATCAACCAGACCTGTTTTGTGGCTGTGGCATTGCTGATATCCACAAATAACATGAATCTTTTTATGGAAGCCTGAAAAATAAATTAAAACAAAAAGGTTCGCCTCTAGGAGGCAAAATTTAAAACAAAAAAGAGAGGAATTATTTTTCCCCCAAGAGCCAATCATTTCAGCCTGAGAATGGGCCCTAACTTCTCTGGCTTCTGCTCCTCCTCCCTTCTCCTTTCTTCCCTCTTTTCTTCTCTTTTCCTTTTCCCTCTCTCTCCATCTCCTCCTCCTCCTCATCCATCTTCTCTCTCTCTGGCTCTCTGTCTCTCTCTCTCTCCCCACACCACCTCCCAACTCTCTCTCTCAAATTGAGCCCTTGCTGGCTCTTGCGCCTTCTCTCCCTCTCCTGAATCTAGCCTTTTCTCTTCCTCAAGAAAGGATCTCACAAGTAATTTCTCAGCATTTTTGGATCCCCCACTCCCCATGCCTTTCTTCAGTTTGCACAACGACGGTTCTGACCCAGCTGTAACAGGCAGAGTTCCTCTCAGCAGGCAGGAAGGAGGAGCCGTGAAGAATGCACACGTATGAATATACATATGAATATATACATACTTGCATTCTTGCTCCAGGACAGGAGCGGCTGGTGTACTTTTGTGGAAGAGACAGAACTCAAATTTGTCTTGGAGGAAATAAATTATTCCTTTGAGCAGTAATTGGGAGTGGCATGGGGAGGGGTCGCGGTGGAGGCTCCAGGTGGGTCCACAGCATGGGCTAAGGTCAGGGCTGTGTCCTTGGCATGTTGGAGGAGGAGAAGGACGTAGCCAGCTTGGGCACAGCACTCCTGGAGGCCAAGCAGGAATTTGTGGGTGGGGACCAAGTTGTGGAAAAGGTTTTGAGTGCTGTTTCAGGCTGGGCTCCTCCCAAAGCAGCCCTTGAAAGAACGATTCAGGTGCAAGTGGTTACCCTGGGAGGTGATCCCAGGAAGCTCAGGCCGGGAGTTGTGAGTGAGCGAGGGGAGCGAAGGAAGCCAACACAGGGTGTGCTAATGAGCAGGTTGTTGGTTTGGGGAACTGAGGCATGATCCTGCCGGGGACCTCTGGGGGATCCCGTGGAACACACCTCTGAGTTGCCCCCACGATCACTGGAAAGAAGGAAGCTGGGGCACTTAGCCACCAACTCCCCTCCTTCACTGTTGAGGGCAGCTCTGGGGTGGGAGGGGCATTAGCCGCTGGTACTTCTGGCCTGCCCTCCCTGGCGCCGGAGGCCTCAGCAGGCTCTGGGGCCAGAGAAGATGCTCCGGAGAACATCTGAAGTGCTTGCAGGAAGAAACCTTTCATGTTTACAGGTTTGGGTGGTGTGTCAACAACGGCCGCTGCAAACTGCCACCATGAGAAACGTGTCCTCCGTGCACCTGCCAGCTGAACCCCGGGGAGGTTTTCGAGCAGGAGGTCTGCGCTCTCAGTAGTTTCTTGAGATGAATATGTAGCAGAGAGACTGTGTGGATGTTTCTTTTTCTCTTCCAGGGACTGGGCCATATTCATCTTTGTATCGTAGCGCACATTTTACAGGGTCTGGCTCATGGTAGGTGCTCAAAAAATGTTGAACACGACCTTGTCATTGGCATTATTTTTGCACTTATCTCCTTTCTCTACGAGGTGAAGAGCTTGTGGAGAGCAGAGAGGGGGTCCTGGTCGGTCTTTACCTCCAGAGCTGAGCATGGGGCTGTGTGCAAATCAGCCGTTCGGGGAGCGTTTCTCAAAGGAATGAAGGAAGGAAAAACATCCGGGAGTTTCTGGGGACTTGGTAAGTGGGTTGAACAGACAGACCCTGTGGATCCTTGCTTGGGGGTAAAAAGGAGGATGTCTCAGCCCCAGGTGAGCTGAGTCCTTTCTCAGGCTGTGGGGGAAGGACCCTGGGGTGAGGACACAGGGGAAGGGAGGATTATGGGAGTGCGGAGGGGCCAGGGCAAAGGTGAGTGGACACAATGTACGCACCGTTCATGGAACCCCACCAGTAGGAACCAGAAGCCCAGCCCCAGGTTGAGAAGGAGTCCTGGAGGTAAGAGTTCAGCTGTGGAGAGATGGTGTCCAGCAGCACCTCCTTCCTGCCCGTCTCTCTGATTCCCTATGCCTTTTCATTCAGCCTCAAAGTCCCAACTGAGGCTAGAAGGATCCAGGAGGTTCTGAGTCAGCTCTCACTGGAGTTGTGCGTTTTTAACACTGGCATAAGAATTCCAACTTTGGAGACGGGACCTCCCTCCCTAAGGCAGCCATCCTTCTCTAGCTTGCTGAGCTGCCAACTTCTCAGCAGCTGCTCAAGCTCCCCAGGGGCTCCCGGGATGAGAGGAAGGAGCTAAGCTATGGCTCCCAAAGAGCCAGAGGAAAAGGCCCCCCTCCCCTTCTCGAAGTTCAGGCAAACGCGTGGTGGACTTCAGTCTCTGGAACACATTGGCCCCTGTTACAGCCTCTCCTACGGGGTCCAAACCTTGCTGGGGTTCTGGAAGGGGCTTGGTTCTTTGGGAGTCCTGGATGGCAAGGAGGGGGTCTGTCTTGGTTGGGAACAGCTTTCCTGGGGCAGGAGAGGATCTCAGCCACATGACTGTTGGGGGAAGGAGGCGTCTGGCGACCCCGGAGGCTGGGGTATCATTTCACCAGCGCCAGACGAGGTGAGTCCTTGGCTGCCGGACAGCGCGTAATAGCTCTTGCTCTTTGTATGGTGATAAAGGCCCAGAGAAATCAAGCCGGTGCAGATCTGTGTCTCCTGTAGCAGCCACAGTTGCTGAATCTGCTGTTTCTGAGAAAGTGAAATTTCAGTCCCTCCACTCTCCCTTACAGGCCGGCTGTCAGGGCGTGTGGAGAGGGCATCAGCCAACCTCCCAGGCCTCTTAGGAGAACACGGACATTTTAGGAGGCAAAACCCGGATCTCCGCAGACACGGCCAATCTGGTGATGTGGTCTAGACACATCTGGACCTTAGTGTGAGGGAAGCTGCAGATGACTTCTCCATGTGCCCAGCCTATGGCTTGGTGACATTGGGGGCGCCATGCCCTGCCCTCCAAGGAAAATTATGCACTACCCTCTCCCTGCCCTCCCACCTTTATTCTAAAGGGAAGACCGGTTTTGCACGGGGAAGGGTCAAGATGCAGAGAAGATAGGCTAGTGGGCTGGAGAGAGGGAGGCAGGGGAGAAAAGAGTCTGCTCAGGTGACACATTGAGGGACTTTTGGTGAACTTCGGAGAGTTAGGGGTTGATGCAAAGCTTTGGGGCCTCGCCAGCATCTTCCATGTGTCCCCCAATCCCATTTCTTTTATCTCCCGGGCACATGGCTTTCCTTGTAGCCAGGTGAGTGGCAGTGACGTACGCTGCTTCCAGGCCCTGAAACCTCTCATGCAGTTCTCGTCTCTCTTTCTTCGCTGCTGGCTCAGTGGAGAGGACGCTGAGGATCTGGGGAGGCCAGAGACGCAGGTGGAGGGACTCTGGGCCCTGAGTCACCAGCTGGAGAACTGTTAAACCAGGAACATCCCCATTGCTCTGTTGTAATTCGTTAATTTGTTTATTCCTTCACTTAGTCATCCAACCTCGCGGAGTGCCTTCTCAGTGCTAGGAACTGGGGAGCCACAGCGTATGTGTGTATTTGTAAAGAGGTCTGCAGAGAGAGAGAGGAGGTGAGGATTGGGTCTTGGGGAAATGGGAAGGAGCCTTGGAGGGAAAGGTGAGGAGTTTGGATTTTGTTCTGAATGACAGTGGGATTCCACTGAAAAGTTAGGCAGAAGAGTGAGATGCTCAGATCTGTGTTCTTGAAAGTCTGCTCAGCTGCTCTGTGGAAAAGCATTGGGATGAGTGAGGACAGAGGCAGAGACCAGCTAGGAGGCCTCTTGTTGCATGTATGTTTGGTCTTGCACATTTTCCCCTCCTCCAATCAAAGTACGGAGCCAATCTTTGAGCTCCATTTTCTCAGGGGAGGCTGGTGACTGGGTGAGAGAGAGACAGAGAAGCTGCTAGAAAATGGAGAAACAGCTCAGCAAATTTTCCCAAAAGCCAGTTACCAAACTCTCTGGTCTACAATTTTCAGAATCTATCCTTACCCTGGGGACAGAGGTTTTCGTGCTCCAAGCTTCTAGAACCTCTCCCCTTCTCCTACATTCCTTAGAGGTTAGGGAGAGGGATTCTTCAAGAAGGTGGAGCGAATAAATAGCAAACTTTGAAGGCGGAGAGATTCGGATTTGAATCCTCGCCCATCAACTTCTAAGCCTTGTGATTTGGCTTCTCTGAGTCTCTTTTTAAAAATGAGGTTGTATGAGGATCATGTGAGGGAAGCATGGGAAAACCGCTGGCCCGTGAGTGCTGACGCAGGGTGATTTCCTCTTTCCTTCAGCCCCCAGTGTGCCTGGGTCTGGAGGCAGGAGATATGGACCTGGTAACCCCACCTGGATCAGTCCAGTAGGATTTACCTGCTGGGTTTTGCCTGCACCTGTGGGCCCAGGACGTCCTGCTCCTTGCAGGGGTGATGCCATTAGCCATCAGCTAATGATCCAACTTTAGGACTCTTGAGCCCCTCCCTGATGGCATCTGTATTTTACTCTTTTGAAGTTCCCGTCCTCAAATCCATGTCTCTGCTTGATAATGAAGCCACCTAGAAGGCCTTGTCATGAGTCATCAGCGGACGTGTGAGCTGCTTCTACTTGGGGGGGGGGGGGGGGCGTGGTGTGTCCTAGGAAGACCCAGGAAGGACCCTGAAGCCAATGAGCAAAGAGCCTGGAATTGGCTATCTTCTAGTCTAGCCTAAGAGGCCTACAGGCTTCCTTTATTACCTCAAGTGGGAGAGGAGGACAGAAGGGTGAAAGCAGACAGTGAGATGCAAGGTTGAGAGAAGGCACTGATCAGAGAGACAACGCATTCCTGAGTAACAAGCAGCAGAAGTGCTTTGCAGAGTGTACTTTTGTTATGGGCTGAATTGTGTCCTGCCTCAAATTCATATGTTGGAGTCCTAACCCCATGTACCTCAGATTGGGACCATATTTGGAGGTAAGGTCTTTACAGAGATAATTAAGCTAAAATCAGGTCATGGGAGTGGGTCCTAATTCGTTATGACTGGTGTCCTTATAAAAAGGGGAAATTTGGACATAGAGACACAGACAGGAGGAAGGCCATGAGAAGACACAGGGAGAAGACGGCCGTCTACAAGCCAAGAAGAGAGGCCTCAGAAGGAACCAACCCTGCCCACACCTTGATCCCGGACTTCTAGCTTCCGGAACTGAGAAAATAAATTTCCTCTGTTGAAGCCATCCAGTCTGTGGTATTTTGTCACAGCAGCCTTAGGAAAGTAATGGAACCTGGGAGGAAAGAAAAGTTCCGTAAGTTCTAGCATTGTACTGATGTATGTTTTGGCAAATTGAGAACAGCAGTATCTGGTGATAGGGATGGTATAGTTGATGAAACCCTTGCACATAGCGTCTCAGCCTTGAGCAAATTCAATCAGAGAGGGTGAGAGTACCAAGCAGATTATGTGAAAGATGTGACCACCATGTGACCATCCTGACATCGATGGCCCATCAGGGCATGGAGAGGAGTCAGTGAGTGAAGCAGAATCAGAGTGACAAAGGAAAGGATCCAAACAGGATCAGGACAGGGTCTGGTGCCCGCAGCAGGGGTCCTTGGCTTCCATGGTCTGACTTGCATACCTCCCACATTGCTCTGAGTCCCAGAGGCCCCTGTAAATGGCTCACTGTAGGCTGAAGGGGAACTTGCACACGTCAGCCAACCAACAAGACTTTTGAGCTGTCTTGTTGGCGCTGTCTGCCCCCTGAGTCCAGTTTTAGCAATTATACCATCTTTGCTTGTACAACAGTGTTTATACCATTATTTGCACATTATTGTTATTTTGTCTCTATTATTTTATAGAAACGAATGGAAAATGAGAGTTTTCACACTAATGACAAGATACATAGGTCTCATAACCTGAACACAATGGTGACAAAGATGGAACTCAGAAGGTGTGCTGAAACGGTAAAGCTTTTAGCTTCACTGTGTGCACATTTGACATAGGGAGGTTGACTTTGGGTTGAGTTGGGAAAGAAAAGAACAAAATTGAAGAACTATGTATGGAATGGAACCCTCCACCTACAACATTTAAGTCTCCTATTTAACTTTCATTCAAGTTTCACACGCATTTCTGAGAATGCATTGTACACCAAAGCAGCAGGCGTGGATGGTGGGTGGCAGAGAGAAGGATGCCCTTTGTCTTAGTTATCTATTGCTGTGCAATAAATGGCCACAAACTTAGTGGCGTAAAGCAACACCCATCTGTTAGCTCACTGTTCTTGGGGTCAGAAGTCCAGGCGGGCTTGGCTGGGTTCTGGGTTCAGGGTCTCACAAAGCTGAAATCAAGGAGATAGCTGGGCCGGGCTCCTCTCTGGACACTCTGGGAAAGACTCTGTTTCCGAGCTCATTCAGGTTGTTGGCAGAATCTGGTTCTTTACTAGGTTCCCATCTCCTTGCTGGCTGCCAGCTGGGGTGGCTCTCTGCTCCGAAGACCACCCATCTTCCTTCTTATTTGGCCCCCTCTATCGTCAAGCCAGCAACGGAGCTTGAAATCTGACTTCCTTTTCTGCCACAGGCTGGAGTAAATTCTCTGCTTTTAAGGAATCATGTACTCTACTAGGCCCACCTGGATAATTTCCCTTTTAAAGTCAACTCTACCATGAAATATAACATGATGAGTGATATCTCATCACACTCACAGTTTCCAGAGATTAGGGGTGTGGAATGTTGGGGGCCATTTCTAGAAATTCTGACTACCCTACCCTCTAGATGGCCGTATTCCAGAGCCCTCCTTGACCCAGGGCCTTAAATTTGTCTTAGGTGAGAAACCCCTGGCTGGAAGAGATTGCTAGTTGAGTCCAACTCATTCTCTCTTCCTCCATAGTGATGGAACTGTTGACTGGACACATGACTACCTAGAAGAAAGACTACATTTCCCAGCCTTCTTTGAAGCTAATTGTGGACATGTGACTCTGTCATGTGACTTGGTTTGGTCTATGGGATGTAGGTGGAAAAGTAATGGGGCACAGCTCTTTTCCCCACTTCCTTCATCCCCCTGCGTGCATCATGGACCTGATGCCTGGAGCTCCTTCTCTGGCCACAGGGATGAGGCCACAATGGCACAGCAACAGAGAGAAGCCTGGGTCTGTGCCTTGGTGACGTGTCACATCAGCCCTGGATTACCACCCAGACTTCTAAGAGAGAGACAGAAATTTCTGTCTTCACCATTGTTTTGGGTTTGCTGTTGCACACAGGTAAACCTAATCTTAACTAACACCTTGGCCTGGAGCTTCCCTGTTGAGGTTTCATGAGACAGGCTATTCTGTGGTCTGTGGTGTCTGTCCTCAGCTGGGGCCGCTGTATGTGGCCTCTTCTGGGCTGAGGCCCTCAGCCCTGCAGCCTTGGCCCTTCCATTGTCTGTTCACCTAGCTGAGACCTGGAGAATTAGTTTAGTTAAGCAGTGACTGAGAAAAGTTGATGCATATGGACATTTAGTGAGAAAATATACTTACCGGTTATATTCAGGTGTTGTATTTTAAAGAAAATAATAATTTTTTCTACTGTATATCTTAGGATCTACATTTCTTACGGCACATAAGCTATTTGTCTGTTAGATTGTGCTTCTTAACACATTCTGTTGAAACCTGCCCCACCACCTCCCCCGGTGCTGACTTTTCCTCCTTTGTGCTCCCCAAACAGCCCCATCCAAGTGTCTACCTCAGCCCTGTGGCACTCTGGGGCACACAGATGTCTCCTTTGTCAGTCCTTTGAGGTCAGAGCTCTATCTCCCTTGTCTTTGAATCCCAGAGTCTAGTGCAGTGCCTGGCACAAGATAGGACCTTCACAAATGTGCCAGGCAATCTCCGTGTGTTCTATTGTTCAGCCCTTAGAGCAATGCTGTGAAGCAACCGCTGTCTTGTCCCCATTGTACAGGAGAGAAAACTGAGGCTCAGAGAGGTTATGCAAATATCCAAGGTCATAAACTGGTATAAATGGTAGAGTCAGGATTAAAACCTAGGCTTTCTGACTCCAATTCTTTTCCAGCTTTATTGAGATATAATTGATACATAACCGTGTGTAAGTTTAAGGTGTACAATGTGATGATTTGGTACCCATATATATTGCAAAAGGATTACCACAGCAAAGTTAGTTAACACATCCTTCATCTCACATAAGGACCTTTCTTTTGCTGTGAGAACATTTAGGATTTACTCTCTGAGCAACTTTCAAGCGTATAATACAGTATTGTTAACTATAGTCACCATGCTGTACATTAGATCCCCAGAACTTATTCATCACATAACTGGAACTATGGACCTTTTGACTGACATCTCTCCATTCCACCCTGGCCCCCCGCTTGCCCCCCCCCACAGCCCCCAACCTCTGGCAACCACCAATCTGCTCTCTGCTTCTATGAGTTTGGCTTTTTTAGATTCCACATATAAGTGAGGTCATACAGTATTCGTCTTTGTCTGACTTATTTCACTTGGCATAATGCCCTCAAGGTCCATTCATGTTGTTGCAAATAGCAGGATTTCCTTCTTTTTTATGGCTAAATAATATTCTATTGTGTGTGTGTATATACATACATATATATGTATGTATATATATCATCTCTATATCATACATATACATATATATCACATCTTTTTTGTCCATTCATCAATCAATGGACACTTGGGTTGTTTCTATGTCTTCTGTTGTGAATAACGCTGCAATGAACATGGCACAGATATATCTCTTCCAGATAGTGATTTCATTTCCTTCACATATATACCCAGATTTGGGATTGCTGGATTCTATGGTAGTTCTATTTTTAATTTTTTGAGGAACCTCCATACTATTTTCCAAGTGGAACACTGACTCCAATTCTGACACCATTCTAGAACCCACTGCCATCATACGGCACCGCCTGCAGATTGTATGGTTTTTGCCTCTAGGATCTCACCTTTTTCGGGGTTGGACCTGCTTCCCATTGTGGTTTGTTGTCTGCGAACCTGAGGTGTAGTAGGAAGAACATAGGCTTTGAAGCAAAACGAATGAGATTTGAGTTTTGCCTCCATTACCTAAGTTCCTCGGACTTTGAGCAAGTTGCTTAACTTTCATAATCTTCAGTTTCCTCGACTCCTCACCCTTAAAGATATAACTCAGAAGTCACCTCCTCTGTGAAGCCTTCCTGGTCTCTCTCCAATCAGGTGGAGAGAATGTTCTCCTTCCTTTACGTTTCCACAACAGAATGAGCTTTGTGGTGAGCTGAGGTTCAAATTTGGCCCCATCCTTTGCTAGAACTATGAAGGTGAGCAAATCATTCGACCTGCCTGAAATCTAGCCTCTTCAGGTGAAAAACGAGGAACAATAGTAGTAGTACCTATCTATAGGGCTGTTGTGAGGATTCAGAGAAATAGTGCATTTAAAGCCTTTATCACAGTGTCTGGTACATAGAGTATGCCCTCAATAAATAATAGCTATTGTAATATTATATTATGACTGTTTATGTGTCATCCATCGTCCTCCCCTCCCTCAGCCTCCCAACTCTGAACACCTTGTGGGCTGGGCCGTGTTTTGTTTGTTTTGTGCCCCATATGTAAGCAGCCAGCACAGGGACTGTTACAAAATAGGTGGTCAGATTTCAACCTTTTATTCACTTCTTTATCCTCTGAAGGCTGTGGCCTGAATGTTTGTGTCCCCCCGCCACATTCATATGTTGAAATCTTAACCCCCAAAGATGATGGTAGGAGGAGGGTAGGCCTCTGGGAGGTGCTTAAGTCATGAGAGTGGAGCCCTGATGAGTGGGATGGATGCCTTAGAGAAGAGGCTCCAGAGAATTCCTTAGCCCTTCCACCATGTGAGGACACAGAGAGAAGGTGGGGGCTATGAACCGGGAAGAGAATGTGATCATGCTGGCACCTTGATCTTGGGTTTCCAGCCTCTGGAACTGTGAGAAATAAATTTCTCTTGTTTTAAGCCAACTGGTCCATGGTATTTAGTTATAGCAACCTGAACGGACGAAGACACCTGCTTTGTTACGAAAGTGTTGTGGAGGAGGTAAGCAGGACTATGAGAGAGAAGGCTGGTAGGTCAGGGAGAGCCAGGCTGATTTTGGAGGCTTAAAAGAGCTGGATTCACTGGTTGGGGGGAATGTGCTCCCCACCTGGAAGGAGCAGTGGAGCACAGATGGGCAGGGAGGCCAGAGCAGAGGCAGCAGTCGGGGTGGGGGGCGCGGCAGTGGTGTGAAATCCCCTCGGATCCTGTAGGAAGGGAGGGCACTTGGCGGCCTGGCTCCCCAGGAGTTGGAGTGGAGGTTGGAACAACGTTAAAGAGAATGCCCTCTGGGATCCTAATTTCTCTGGGGCCTGTATCCCAGGGAGGTGAGGACTACTGGGTCCGCGCCATCCCTGCGCCTAGGGTGACTAACTTGTCTTGGTTAGCTTGGGACTTCCTCAGTGTTAGCTCAAAGTCCCCCATCCCAGGACTCCTCATCTGAGGCAACCTAGGACGGCTGGTCACCCCGTGTGCAGCTGTGTGTGGAATTAGAAGTGGAGAAGACAGCAAATTTCACCAGGAATCCAGGGAGACAGGTCACAGCTTTCCTGATTCATAGCAGGAAACCAGAGAGACAGATGACAGAGGCCACATGGTGGCATCTTCTGAGGACAGAGCCTTATGCTCTTCAGAGCATTCTCTCACCTCTTATCACATTTGATCCTAACAAGTTTTTAATTATAAAAATATTATATATGTATAAGCAAATATTTGTGTAAACATGTGTAAATGTGTTGGAGAATATACATGTGTATGCTTAATTACCTAAAGGTTTATAGTTACATTTCTTTTCCTGCCATCACACTAACATGACTGCCACAAAAAGTGTCTAGAACTGGTAAGAAAAATTGGCTTCAACTGTGAAGCCAGTGATGACCCATTGGTAGAAGCTGCCTCTAATGCTGTGTAGAGATGGTCTAAGGCAGCCTCTGGGCTCCGTGATGCGAGAGCCATAGTTGATTAGTGATGTCTGTCTTGGGTGTGGGGAGAGAAATGGTGGTGGGTTTACTACATATTTGGTATTCCTGGTCTACTGATAGAACACGCTTAGATTTTCATTGCTCTCCCTCATCTCTTTACCAGCTTCATTCCACAATGGGCTGTGCCTTCTGGTCAGATGTCATGATTCCTTTTTTTTTTTTTTTCAGATTTTATTTTTTCCTTTTTCTCCCCAAAGCCCCCCAGTACATAGTTGTATATTCTTTATTGTGGGTCCTTCTAGTTGTGGCATGTGGGACGCTGCCTCAGCGTGGTTTGATGAGTAGTGCCATGTCCGCACCTAGGATTCGAACCAACGAAACACTGGGCCGCCTGCAGCAGAGCGCGCCAACTTAACCACTCGGCCACGGGGCCAGGCCCCAGATGTCATGATTCTTGATCTCATTCAGAGTTATAGATTTTTATTTTCCCTGAAGGATGTTACCCAAAGTCATGATTCTCTGGTTTCCTACTTTCCTTCCTATAATGAGCATCTTAGATCTCATCTTCTTTATCGTAGTTGCAGCTTATTAACTCATCTTTTCCTTACAATCTTGGCTGATTGTCTTCAACGGACTCTTGCAGTGATGTGTTCAGAAACTTCTAGATGTCTTTAGTGTGACTGTGCTTCCTTCTCACCCTGTTCTCGGCAGGGCTGTTTCCCCAATAAAAAGTTTAAATTGACTTTAGTTGAAGACTGGTTTATTTTAACCCAAGAAATGTTTGTTTGTTTGTTTATTTATTTATTTGGTGAGGAAGATTTGCCCTGAGCTAACATCTGTTGCCAATCTTCCTCTATTTTGTATCTGGGACCCCACCACAGCATAGCTTGATGAGTGGTGTAGGTCTGTGCCTGAGATCAGAACCCACAAATTCTGGGCCGCCAAAGCAGAGTGTGTGAACCTAACCACTATTCCACTGGGCTGGCCCCAACAAATGTTTATTAATCATTTATTTTGTGCTCTTTGCATTTAATCTCTAGTTTGTCCATTTTTTTTCTTGTTTTCTAGAGCTTTAAAATATCTTTCTGGAGATTTTTGCTTCTGGTCATGATGTGACTGGATTTGCCCTCTTGCCTTACATGATTAAACATCCAAATAAAAGAAAAGTTCCCAGACTTTGGATGTCAGACCGTGCAGGACAGAATCCCTTAGAGAAGGGAAGCAAATGAGGTGAGACTTAGGAGAGAGTTCCAAGCCAGCGGGGAGAGACAGAACCCAAGGAGAGCCCAGTGGTCTCGCTGAGTTGAGAAGACAGTGTTTATGTTCAGGGAGGCCAAGTTTGCAGAATTTTCAGGGGAGAAATACCAGAGAGGAGAGAGCTAGAGAGCAAGCATGAGAGAAAGAGAGGGTTCTTTGTTGCAGAAGGATCCCCTCGAATCTTTGATTGAGTAACAATCTGCAAATAAGTGTGAGGACACTACCTGCGGCTGGCGAAAGAACCACAGGAAAGGAATAGTTGCTATAATCCCTGTGGCTTACACCGTTAGGAGCCGCAGAATGGTGTTTCAGTCAACGACAGACTGTGTATATGATGGTGGCCCCATTAGATTAGTACCATACAGCCCACATGTATAATAGGCTGTTCTGTCTAGGTTTGTGTAAATGCACTCTGTGATGTTTGCACAGTGACAAAATTGCCTAAGGATGCATTTCTCAGAGTTCGTCCCTGTTGTTAAATGACACCATGACTGTCCAAGGTTGGGAAGAGTTCATGCTACCGCTAGACATAGTGGAAAGAATTCCTATTATACAGGGTGTGGAGTAGAACTCTCAAAAACGTACTGTCTCATTTGAGTTCTTCACTTTGATCTGGCATCTGAAGTCATCTTTCTCAAAATAAGGACTAAAACTGCTGTAGTTTATTAAAAACTTACTATGTATGAGCAAATGTGCTGAGAAATTGATATATACTTACCTAATTGAACTCATCTCCTGCTCTTTCACGTAGGGTTTCAATTTTGAGGGCTTTTTTTAAAGCTTAAATTTTGAGCGTTTTGTAAACCACTTCTCCTCAGAGGGGCTGCCCCTTCGCCATGCTACATTCGAGGGCAGATGGGGTTAGAAGATACTCCCTTAATCATGGCCGATATTTGCCTTCTTATCCTTGAAACACAAAATAAAAAGTTACAGCCTAATGATGCCCGTGTTGAGTACTGACCGTGCCAGGCGCCAGGCTAAGCACTTTACATATAAAACCTGCTGAATCTTCATTACTGATGAGGAAACTGAGGCTAAGATGAAATGCTTTGTCAAGATCATCCACTAGAAAGTGGCAAAACTGGGGTTCAGGTTCAGGTACGTTGCCCCCCAGACTGCCTGTTACCCCAAAAGTCCCCCTTGGCCCAGGAATATATCCCCACGGCCTTTGACTTTATCCTCACCTCCCCCAAAACCCCCATGTTATGTGCAACGCAAGTCTTCCCAGGTCTATTAATGCTCACCCCCAGGGGTGTGCTGGAAAATAAAGCCACCCTGATTTGTGGCATTTGCCCATTCGTGTGATGTAGACTCCTACCACGGTCGATTTCAAGTACCAGTATGATGCCCAAAGTGATGCTGGAAAGAGATCCACGTATTTGGCTCTCTCCATGGTACCAGCTGGCACCAGCTCACCAGTGTTTTGCCCACTTGAAATGTTTCTGTTCATTCTGTGGGACGAGTGCCTTTGTCATCTGCACTGGGAAATCTTCCCTAACCCCTCCTGGCTGGTTCAGAACGGGCTTTAATCAGTACTTACTGCCATGTCCTTCAACAATGGGCTTCTGCTCCGCCTTCTGCTCTTCAAGGTCTGTGAGCGCTTCCAGGGCAGCTCTGAGCACAGCACCTAGCACAGAGCACACATCAGCCTGTGTTTGCTGAATGAATACGAGAACCAGGGATTGAATGTAAATCTTTGTTCTGACTTGCCTGCTAGGGCTCATCTCATTAACTCAAAGCTGCTAACAATTTTGCTCCAGCTTTTACTTTATTTGCTCATTGGATATTGAGCAAATGGAAGTAGTTTCACCTTTTCCCCTTAAGAGCTATCTTCCCTCATTTTTTTCGATATAACATTTGATACATACCAATGAATATATATATTATATCCAAGTTTATAAAACGTAATGATAAAATGAACACCTATGAACTCACATTCAACTTAAAAAGTAGACCTAAAGATCTTTCTTCATCTTGTTTTTCTCTATACCTTGAAAGAGGAGCAGGCCCACCCAAATGAAGTCAATTTCTTTTGTCCTATAAATTTTTTTCTGCATCCTTTTTAGGTTTTAAAAGCCCACGCTTCCCAATATCATCATTTTTGGCATTCGAGTTCAGCAAACGCAAAGCACGATTAGAAAGGGGGACATCTTCTATTTTGTATATGACATTTGCTATTTGGGCTTACTTTGGAATTGTGCCAGCTCTAGCTTGGAGATTCAAGTGGCTCAAGTTGGGCAAGAATTCCAGCCAACCAAGTGACCCTCAGCCCTGGTGTTCTCGTATGTCAGGCTGAGTCTGTTGGATGCTTCTAGCCCACTTCTCTCCTCCTAGGGTGGAGCAAATTGTCTCAATGAAAGTCAGAAGACCAGAGGAGCAACTGGGGAATAGTGTCACGTGAGGAAGGACTGTGTTTGGGGCTTTTGTGCTGGTCCAGTTTGAAAGGGAGCCGGATGGGTGTGGAGCTCACCTCATGTCCTATTGCCTTTCCCTCTAAAGTACGTTTCATATCCATCAACTTCTTTCCACTATCCATGGCCAGACCAACATCATCTCTTGCCTTGACGACTGCAATGGTCTCCCAATGAACCATTCACTACGCAGACACCAGAGCGATCTCTTTAAAAAGTAAATCAGATCTTGTCACTCTCCTGCTCAAATCCCTCCCATAGCTTCCCATTGCCCTCAGCACAAAATCTAAACTCCTTCCTTTGACAAGGCCTTGCCTGATCGGGCCTCTGCCTCTCTCTCCAGCCTTATTCCAAGTTCCCTTTCTCTTCCTTCACTCCACTCCAGTTTCTCTGGTTTCTTTTCAGTTCCAAGCACACTATGCTCTTTACTGCCTTGAAAACTTTGCAAATCCTTTCTGTGTGCCTAGGATTCTGTGTGCTTAGGATCCTTTCCCCCAGTTTCCACAGCTGGCTCCTTTGCATCCTGCAGGTCTGATCCTATTATCTTCTCCAAAACTCTGAATAGTGGGCTACCCCTTCCTACTATCGCAGCGCTGTGTTCATCCTCACCACATCTTTCTCATTCGTAATTACATACATGTTGGTCTATCTCTCTTATATTGGCTCTCTTTCCCACCAGACCATAAGCTCCATGAGTGTGGACACTGTGTTCGCTTCTATAACTCCTCGCACCTAGCAGTACCTCAATAATTGTTTGTCAACAGAATGATGTGTATATTTGAAAGGTCCACCTGGTTTCAAAGGTTGATGAGCAAGCGTATGCAGTGGGGAAGGAACATTATTCCTTTATTCATTCATTCATTCATTCACGCTCCCGAGTTTTTATCGTCTGTCGTTGTGCTATGGTCTGAGCTGCATGATCAGGGCACAAAGGAAAATTAGGTATTGTGTTCCTGCCCTTGAGAGGCTCCCAACGCAATAAGGGCTTCATGGAGGAATGTAAAAGGTGCAGTGGGAACACTGGAGAAGGAGCATTTAAGTCTACTGGGGGAGTCAAAGAAGGCTTTCGGGGCCACTCTTGAGTTACGTTTTGAGGGAGGAAAAGGAGTTTGCAGTTAGGGCAGCTTGAGAGACGTTGTTCTATGTAGACAGGTGCGACAAAGAGTGGTGGGGTGAGGAAACCTGGAGTGTCTCGGGGGAAGTAAAGTAGTTCAGTACTGCCAGGGTGTCACACGTGAGGGGCGTGATGGCAGGTGAGGCTAGAGAGAGGCAGACCCAGCTCATGGGGGGCGTTGCACTCTGTCCTACTGGCAAGTTGAAGGACATTGAATTGGGGGCTTAATGTGATCACACCTGTGTGTTAAAAAGATCACTTTGGCAGCCTTATTGAGGTGGTAATTTGAAGGGGACAGGGGAAAGGGGAGATTGGAGGTAAGAGACCATTGAAGATGCTTTCATGAGCCTCTCTGCTAAGCTGCTTTCCTGCCCAAAGCAGACCTTACCAACAGAATACCGCATACTTTCCCACTGAGCCTAGATCCTACCTCAGAATCCTTCTCAACACAGCCCTCCATGCAGGCATAACCAAGAAGTAGGACTTGGATTGCTAGATGTAGCCCATATGCTCTTCCTGGACTAGATAATTCTGGAGACTCTTTCCAGCTCTGATATTATGGATTAAAAAAATATGTTAGTTCAACCAGGAGTATTTTCATTCTGACAGAGGATAATGCCTTAATTTCAGAAAGCATAGCTCTAACGGTCAAATTCCTGGCATGTGAAGCAGAGAGGAGTTACTTTGAAGGATTCTGCGAGGTTCTCGTCAAAGTGCACACTCTTTATGGTGTGCTGACTTTTTTTGTGCAAAGTATTGCTCCTTTGCCCCATGCATACACAGGAGGTCCGACTTCCTTAAGGAAACTGGTGTCGGAGAGACGGATAAGGAAGCTGTTTCTGTAGGGGAGAAAGTCTGGGTCTTAGAGGCAGCCAGACTTGGCTTCAAATCCCTGCTTTGTGTTTTCCTGACTTTAGGAAGGAAGCAAATTTCCTGAGCACCAACCGTGTGCCAGTCCTGGGCTAAGTCCTTTCAGATTAATTTTATGGATGGGGAAACTGAGGCTCAGAGAAACTAATTAGTAACTTCCAACCTCTCTAATTTTCCATTTGCTCATTTGTAAAATGTGACTGATAAAGCTACCTTCTGGAGTTGTTCCAAGAGTTAAGGGACAGCAATTGCTAAGGCACCTCGTAGATAGTGGATGCTCCCTCCGATCAGCTCTCCCTTCCCTTCCTTTGGCAGAGAGGCTGGCGGCACTTTCAGCAAAGAAAGCCTCAGTTTAATGTCCTCGGGGAGGAACACATCCTTGCTCTGGGCTTTGAAATCCCTGGTGCCCACAACTTAATAGACTTACAATTGGTTAATTTTCTCTTGACATTGATCAGCAACGGGTCGCGCCTGGTACCCGCTGGCCTGGCCCTGGGGGGAGCCACGAGATGCCCGGCCTGGCCTCCTAACCAGAAATCCAATAACTTTTTCATATAAATTGTCCGTAAGAGAAAACTTCTTGTTTTCGGCATTTGTCGCTGTTTCAGCATTTTTCCGTACAAGATGAAAAACTTTTGCATTGAGCAAAATACAGATTTATGGTCAATAAAGTGAAGTTTAACAGTTTATAGGGGCCATACTTTCTTTCTTAAAAACTGATATTAAAAGCCATTTTTCCCAGTCTTTGTAAAAATGGCTCTTCTATCAATCAGGATCCCAGTTTGTTTAAAGCGATGGGAGAATTAGGAAAAACTCTCTCATCAGAGGGCTTGCAAACATATGCCCTTATTATCTCCTGTCCTAGAGCTTTGGGGAGAATAGGGGTTATTTCTTGAGACTGAAGGGGGTCAAGCTGGGAATCAGAAGTTTCTTGGAGCCAGACACTGGCTGACCCTGAGATGGGGCTTGAAGAATGGGTGAGCATAGGATGTTCCTCTTGCATCCAAGACCTGTCTAGTACCATTCATCTATTCAACGAATGTTCACTGAGCACCTACTGTGTGTTAGAGCCTGAGCTGGGCTCCGGGATGACAAGTATAAGTCGCGTCAGCTTCCCGCCCTGAAAGTTCCCACTGTTAAGGAACAGAGTCAAGCAGACAGACAGTGACAGTGAAGTCAGGAAAGGGGATTATGGGAACATTGAGGAAGGACACCTTGCTCAGACTGAGGGTATCTGTGAAGACTTCCTGGAGGAAGTGATGCTTAATTCAGTCCTGAAGACAACTGAGGGAGGCAGCGGCCAGGGAGGGAAGCACAGCCTGGAAGAAGGGGCAGCAGGATGGGGTAAGAGCATCTCCCTTCAAGAGTTATCTTTCTCCAGGTTGGACTAGGAAAGCCGGGGTTTGTCTCTCAGCTGCTCCTAAACCTCCCATCAGTTTGCAGCTCTTTGCCCAGTGCACCTCCTGGCTGTTCCCAGCACCACCATTGACCCCTGCTCATGCCCACAGTCCTGGGAGATCTGGCCCCATCAATGGGAGGCTGCTCCTCGGAAACATGATGATAGGCAGACCATACTTCCTTTTACTGCCCCCACCTCCCCATTCCCACCTCACAGGGCTATTAGAGCATGGTAGACATTTCTGCAGTGCTGACGGCATCTGATAGAAATGACAATGCAGGAGAAAATGTTCAAAACTCTGTAAGGTATGACTGTTCAGGGAGTGCCAGAAAGAATACCAACACTAGACAAGATACTCTGAAGGAGTTTCTGAGCCCTTCTTTTTTTTTTTTTTTTTTGGTGAGGAAGATTGGCCCTGAGCTAACATCTGTTGCCAATTTTCCTCCTTTTGCTTGAGGAAGATTGTCACTGAGCTAATGTTTGTGCCAATCTTCCTCTATTTTATGTGGGATGCCACTACAGCATGGCTTGATGATTAGTGCCAGGTCTGCACCTGGGATCCGAACCCACAAACCCTGGGTGGCCGAAGTGGAGCATGCGAACTTTACGCCACTGGGCCAGCCACTTTGCTTTCTTTCTTAAGGTTTGCTCTTCCTTCTCTCTTGGAGAAAGAGCCATTCTCTTTAAGCTTCTCTAGAACCCAAGATCAGCTACTCCCCACGTTTGGAGAACCCCATCCCTCTGATCTGCGGGAGTTGATCCCCTCCCAGCAAGGCAATCTGAACCCACACCGATGTAACACTCATCTACTCAAACAAATAATGATTCTCAGAGACAGAACTGGCTGGTTTTTCCCTCATTGTAGCACACTCTGCATAGCTTCTCTGGCTCACGATGGGGACAGTTCTTGACATTTTTATGCAGAACTCTGACACCTTTCTGGGGTCCTCTGCTTTTAATATGCCCAGGGCTTACCAGGACCCGAAGAATGGAGGCCCCATCGGTGGCTACCTCTTAACTGCTCAAAGACAGAGGCTAACACTCTGAAATAATGATTTTCTTTATTTTAGGTGAGTTGAAATTCTCAGGGCAGGTTCCCTGCCTCTCGAGCTGAGAAAACCCCAGCTCCCAGGAGTTGGTGGGATGGAAGGGTGTCTTTCTATCCTGAAGGGGCTGGAGCAGCGCTGTCTAATGGAAACAGAATGCCGCCATGTGGCTAATTTAAAATTTAAAATGCGAGCCACTTTTAAAAGGTAAAAAGAAACAGGTGAAACTAATTAATTAACCAAGTATTATATCAATTAACAAAAATATTATCATTTGAACACAGAATCAGTACAAACTTCCAATGAGATATTTTACATTCTTTCTTTTCATATGAAGTGTTTAAAATCTGGTGTATTATTTGTACTTACAGTGCATCTTGATTTGGACTAGGCACATTCTAAAGTGCCCAACACTAAGTGTCCAAGGCTGCTGCATTGGACAGCACAGATTAGGGTGTAAACGCGTGTGTAGGTGTGTATGTGCAGGCATGAGAGAGAGAGAGACAGAATATCTAGAGATGAAGCTTCAGAGAGATACAGGAGCCAAGAAGCTCAGGAAGGGTTTTTGCCGTGGGGAGATGTGGAGACTTTATCCTGAAGACAACGGGGCAGACGTAGAAGAGTTTTAAGTAGAGGAGAGTTGTGATCAGATTCACGTTTCAGAAAGATGCTCTGGACGTACAAAGAGAAGGCATTGGAGGGGTAAGTGAGTTTGGAGGTGGGAAGACTTAACTAGGAGAATTGCTTCCTGGAGACGAGCGGGGATTAAAGCAAAGTGGAGTAACTGGCATGGAGAGAGGTGATGGATTCCAGACTTATGAAGGATGTAGAACCCGCAGGACTTGCTGGGTGTGCGGGTGTGAGGGGGACCCAGGAGTCAAGGACGACAGGTTCTCCCCTGTCCAACTGGGTAGAGGCTGTGCCATTTACTGAAACGCAGAACAAAAGAGGATGGCCGGGTTGGAGGGAGGAAGATGAGAGCGGATGTTTAGGACACGTGAGTTAGAGTGTCCTATGGATGTCCAAGCAGAGGCGTCCGTGAGAGCAATGGACTCGTGGATCGGGCACTCAGGAGAGAGCTACGGACTGGAGATGGAGGCTGGGGACTCTCTGGTTATGGGGGAGCCCAACCATGCCTGTGACTGCCGTGGACCTTCTTCAGGTTTCCAGCTCCTAACCCTGTCTCGAAGATGGGCGGGGACGGCACCCTCACAGTGGTTAGCACGGGACTCTGCGCATATCGGGTGTTCTGCAAATGTGAGCAGTCAGATGATCATGCTGGTTGTGTGGGGTCCCTCCTGTTCAGGCGCCTGCCTCCTAGACTTTTGCTTTGGCCCAGCTTGGCCACTTGGCAGAAGTCTAAGACAGGTGGTTGTTTGGGGGAACCGGGGTCTGAAACAGAGAGACCCAAGCTGAGCCTGCCTCTGTCTTGAAACCAGCAGCTCAATGGCTCACCCATCTTTAACACCCGCCTCCTGGCCCACACCTGATACTCTCTCACCTCAGGACAGTCTCTTGCTTCCACCCAGCTTTAGTTCTCTTTGCTCTCAAATTCTTCCCTTGGCGTTGGCCATGCTCTGCCGTGCTACCCAGATCCCCCGCTACCCAGATCCCCCTTCAGGACCGAAGGACCCATCCCACTCACTGCTGGGGAGTTTGTCGGCTGATAGCTCTCATTGTCAGCCCTTTCAGGAATTACTTTGGCTTGAAGACAGCCGCATCATTCAAGGTCACACCGCTTCCTGGGGCAGCCCTCATCCAGTGACAGGTCAATGCAGGGTATAAAGGCACAGCCCCTTTGCCCTAACTTGGAACAACTCTGAACGGTCATCCCAGCTTCAGAGCTCCCCTGGCGGTCAGCTGAGGCTGTGTCGTGGGGACTGCCTTGCAGCCCATCTCTCCCTCTGCCCACTCCTGCTGCCTTCCCTTCGCCACGGGCACTGGCCCCAAGAGCATGCCTAATAAACCTCCTGCACCCTAATTTTCACCTCAGTGTCCGCCTCCCGGGAAACGCATTCTGCCGCACTTGGCTTTGTCATTAGTTCCAGCCCTGAAATCACAGCCTCAGTCAGATCCTATTGTTCTCTCTCTCTTTTTCTCTCTATTTCTCTCTCTCTCTCTCACGTAATCTTAGGCGTTTACTCTTTTGGTCCCCAGGTTCCATGTCCTGACATCCCATCAGCCTGCTTTATTCTTAAATCTATCTCTTTGCACCCTTCCTCCTTCCCTCCCTCCTTCTTTCTGTCTCTCCCTCATTTCACATGAATCATCTCTGACCCAGAACAAAACAACTCCTAACCCCCAGGCTTTTTCTTTTCTCAGAGTTCTGTGTCCCCTGTAAGTTGGGCAGAAGACAGAGAAGATATCTGGAGGCCATCAGCATTGGTCTCCCATTCACCGCAGCTCGTTTGAGGTACCCCGAGCTGGTGAGGCACAAAGGGCATTTGAGGGCTGTGTCCCAGTAGTGCCTCGAGCCGGGCCTCGGGGGGTGGGCTAACATTTCTGCAAAGATCTCGAATCAGAAGAGCCTAAGTCGTAGCTCACGTCCCCACTGAACAATGAGGCTTGATGAACGGGGTGTGATGTGCAATTGCTGATGAATATCAAGCTGATTCCCCGTGACTCTCAATGTGGTGCATGTGTGAGAGCAAAGCTGTGTTGTCCCGGGAGGGCTCCAGAGGGGCTCCAAGTTTCCCAACTTCCTGGCCTCAAATTGATGTGTACCAAGGAAAAAAGAGAAGAAGCAAACCCACAGAGCAACATTTCCCAAGGCGCAGCCTGACATGACGGCTGTCTCTTTAAGCACTTGTACTGTGCATACACACACACACACACACACACACACATTTTTTTCGCAACTGCGTCTTCTGACTGACAAAGCTCTTTCTTGCCAAAAGCGACCGTTATAAAATTATGACTTGTGCATGTATAATGTTTGCGTTCAACAAGAAAACAGAAATGTCACCTTATTTTGTGGTTACAGCTGCACAATTCACATCCGGCAAGATTGATCATATTAAGGTTATGCAATCATCTAATTGCAAAGACAAGCCTTGAGTAATAACTCCAAATGCTTGCACTTCAGGCGGCACAGCAGAGTCATTGCTGAGTCCTGATGAGTGCCTGGCAGCGCGCGGGCACCATTATCCACTCTGGCATTGTCTACGTCTCCATTTCCAGCCGAAGCAATCTACCCGCTAACTGATCTATGACAAACAGGGCCATAACAGCAAAGCTGTTTGGGCTGGAGTTACATACGTAACAAAACATGGCTCTTTGGGCTGTTTCCAGCTCTTTGCAGCAAAGTTTCTCCTTTTCCCAGGAGGAAACAGCCCCCGCTCACTTCCCTTGGCTCTTCTCGTTGTCAAGAGGCTGTAGATGACCAGACAAGGAATTTGTAAAATCTTCAGCAAATTAACTCCCACTCTGTCTCAGATCTTGGCTCAAGGTCACTTTTTTAGAGAGGCTGCCTCTCCAGACTCACCAGAGATACATGTTGTCCCTGTGCTTTTGCTTTGTGGCGCTTAGAATAGTTTGCAACTGTGCCTGCAGGTCCTGGGAGTTCCAGCTTCAAGCTCTATCCAGAAGGCAATCACTTTCGCCACCTGCATCACCTGGGCCCCAGACACCAGCACCACTTCCCTGGATTATTGCATGACTGTCCTTGCTGGTCTCCTAGCTTCTGCTCTCTTCTTCCCCTTCCCCACCCACCAATTCATCCTCAATTTAGCGAAGTGCTTTTTAAAAACGTCAGTCAGATAATATCTTCCTTCTGCTCAAAACCCTGTAATCGTTCCCCATCTCACTCAGAGTAAGAGCTAAAGTCCTTGTAATGGCTTTAGAAGGCCCCACGTGATCTTGCAGAGTCCCCTCTGATCTCATTTCCTACCTCTTTCTGACCTTGTCACTCTACTCCAGCCAGACTAGCCTCCTTGCTCTTCCTTCAACACTCCAGGCCCACTCTTACCTCGGGGCCTTTGCACATGCTCTTCCCTCAGATGATCTACACAGTTTGCGTCTTCTCTTCCTGTGGGTCACAGTTAAAGTGTCACTTTATCAGAGGCACCTTCCTTGAGTATCTGATCCAAATGGCAAACCTTCCTCTCTCAGAAGTCCCCGGCCCCCTTACTGTTCTTTCTCTCTTTCTGTGACTTGTATTACTCTCTGACATATCGTGACTTCTTTATTTTGTGGACTATCTTTCTATCCTCTCTACAGACTACAGCAGTGCTAATAGAACTTTCTGCAGTGGTGGAAATGTTCTATATCTGTGCTGTCCAATACAGTCACCATCAGCACATGTGGTGTACTGAGCACTTGAAATGTGGCTAGGGAGGCAGAGGAATGGAATTTTTAATTGGGTTTAATTTTAATGAATCTAAATGTAAGTAGTCACATATAGCCAGTGGCTGCCGTGTGGCACAGCACAGGCTTAGACTGTCTGCTTCATGAGGGCGGGGGTCTTCTGAAGGGCAGTTTCGAAGCCTGTGTCATGAGCCCTAGAAATATGCATACACTTTGACCCAGTAATCCTGGTTTCAGAAATTTATCCTCAGGAGCAGTTGTTTGTAGAAGAATGTTCACTGCTCTGTTATGGATAATAGTGGAAAACTGGAAATAATCTAAGTGTCCAGCAATAAGGGACTGAAGAAATCAAATACGGTGCCCAGGTGGTGGAAAATATGCAACTACTAAATTAATATAGATTCATAATTAATGATATGAATAAAATGTTTGCGATATATTGTTAAATGACAAAGGAAGCCAATAAAACTGTGTCTATGTCATAATCCCAATTTTAGGGAATTTTTTATGTTATATATATATTCATTAGAAAAAGAATAGGAGAAAACCTCTTGGTGGAATTACATGTGCTTTTTATTTTCTTAGATGTGTTTTCTGTATATTCCAAGTCTTCTACGATGAATATGCGTCACCTGATTGCTAGAAAAATAAAGTGATTATATTCTCTTTTTTTAAAAAAAATTAGTTTCTCCACGTACTTCTGATTTGCTTTTGCCATTTATAGTCAGAGAATTTGGGAACAAATCTGCTGCTGGGCCCTTTGTCCTCATTTTCAGTGAGGGCAGCTGCTGAGTGCTGATTTTCTCCTTTAAGAGATTCTGTTTCTTTGGTCCTTAGTTCCTTATTTGAGTGTTGAGTGACGATGACATAGTTCTAATTGTTCCCCTCTCCTCCCAGAATGTGGTTTGTCCACCCCAGTGCGCCTGCAGTGGTCAGTGATCTCAGAAGCTTCCAGCTTTCGTCTTGTCATCTGCTCAGGGTTCCAGCACTGTGTCTCTTCTTCTCAGCTTTGGTGACTGTTCTGGCCAGAGCATCCTCTCCCACCTGAAGACCTAATGGCTCACCTGGGCCTATTGATGCTTTTGGAAAATCCTTCTGTGTGTGCACTATGGCAATGCCACTCTTCAGCCTGTAAATCTGCATTGTCTGGCCCGTGCTCACCTCTCTGGTTTCATCTCTCACCTCTCCCCACTTGTGCATACACAATTATTTGGGGTTCCCTCAAAACCTACCTTGTGCCTTTGGACAACTGCTTCCCTCTATCTGGAATGCTCCATCTGTGTTGACTTCCTGCCTCTTTCTCCTCATGCATTAAGATCTAGGTTAACTCTTTCTTCCTCTGGTATAAACACTGAGGACAATTTTATTTCTAGAGTTGCTTTCTTGTTCAATGCAATCCAATAAAGCATTTACGTGTCTCAAACACGGTACTCGCTTTTGGTGATATGAGGTTGAAGGGAGCATGCAGGAGGGGGAACAGCATTTGCTAAATTCCTGCATTATGGTGGGCACTTTGCATATGGCTCTCTGTGTCAGAGGAGACAGATTGGTAAAGGGTCATTAAAATGCAGTGTGACAAATGTCCTAACGGAAGTGGAGGCAAGATGCTATGGAAACAGTCATTTCTGCTGGGATGGAGGACGCAGTGAAAAGCTTTAGGGAGAAGGTCAGTTCACGTTGGGTCTTAGAAGATAAATAACTTTCATTTTAAAACAGCTGCCTAGCTGCCTATAAGAGTGGACCAAGCTCTTGGCCTCCCTAGGCCCCACTGACCTTGCTTCTAAGACATAACTTAGTAACTGGTGCCCTGGCCACCCCTCCAGGCCATTTTACACATTGCCTGAGGATGGGTCAGGAGTGCTGTGGAGTTAATGCCCTGGGAGGGACCCTCAGTCAGTGATGATGGGAGCTGGGGTATTTATACTCCAGTGAGGGATGGCGTATTTATGCCCCAGCTCCCTTGTTCCTTAGGTGGAATAACTCAGAGGCACATGTTCTGCACTGGCCCCCAACTTCCCGCAGTGGTAACTTTCTTGACTGGGCACTATTTTCTGGCTTCCTTCCCCTCCCTGACTCACTTCCCCCTCCCCTACTGCTGCTTCTGGCATCGCCTCCTAAACACACTGCTTGTCCTCAAATCCTTGTCTCAGGATTGGCTTCTGGGGCGCCCAAACCATGACATCTAATTTCCCATGAGATGTGAGGTGCTGTTTCTCAGTATCTCTCTCTGATGTCTCCTGCCTCCCTCCCACTTCCTCCTGCTTCCTCCAGCCATATAGAGTTTTCCGGCAGGGTTTGGTTCATGATTATGACAAGAAAAGCTTCTGGAGCATAAAACCAATAGACAATAGGAAACCAGAGAACACCTAGGCTCAGCAAAACACAGAGAAAGGGTGGATTTTATTTTACAGTGTGTGTGGGAGTGATTCTCAAGGGGCTACCACCTAACACCAATCCATCACCTCATGAGGTCTCCAGCCCAGAGGCCTTTGAAGTCAGCTGCCATGGGAGCGGGGTGGGGGGGAGGGGGCTATGATGGGAGCCAGGTCTATCTATGGGTCCTTTGTCATTTTCCCAATCACTTCGGGCTGGGATGAAAGGAAGATCTGGGCTTCTGGCCCTGCCTTTCCCAGGCCAGGGTCCCCCTCCTGAGTGGCGTCTTTAGGAGAAGGGGCCCAGTCTGTGGCTCTCATTCTTCGGCCTGGGGAAATTGCTGGATCAGCCACCCACTTCAGCAGCTCCCACACAGATGGCTCCCCCAGCCAGCCTTTCCCGGCCTGATCCCTGGGCCCGGATCTTTGGAATCAATTAGAATCAGCAAACAAGAGCATCTCCATGGCGCCCAGCCCCCAGCCCAGGAGCACTGGCTCACATCCTCTTCAGACGAGGAAACTGAGGTTGGAAAAGAGGCTTGAGAGGAGCTGGATGGCCAAGCTAGTGCCTGGAAACAGCATCCCTGAGCCAGAGAGGGAGCCGGCAGGCCAAACCCAGCATCACCTCCTAGCACCTGCTTCCTGGAACCTCATTTGCGAGGTGGCAGCGGAAGGCGTGGTATTCCCACCAGCACCAACATCTGGGGCAGGGGCGGGGGTGGGGTGGGGTCTTAATTAAAATGCAGTGACTCCATTGGCACCAAAATAAACGTGACATTTATCAGAACCTGCTAAATCTATTCAGCGCTTGCTTCCTTTGGAAGTGTAGGGTTCATGCCGTGGGCCTAGAGAAAAGGTCTTTGCTT
This sequence comes from Equus caballus, assembly GCF_041296265.1. Lineage (NCBI taxonomy): Eukaryota > Metazoa > Chordata > Mammalia > Perissodactyla > Equidae > Equus > Equus caballus. The sequence continues at coordinate 31,659,446 of NC_091705.1, read as the reverse complement.
GTGAGAAAAATGGGGCGAAGAGATGGGAAGGAGGGAGAAAGGAAGGAAGGCTGGAAGGGGCTGGAGAGGGGGTGAGCCGCAGCCTTGAGCCTCTCTTGCTCTCTCCAATGCCTGTGAAGCCTCTGCCAGGGGAAGGTCCCTATTTTAAGGCGAAAATCAATGACATTGAGGTGGTTATCCAGCAAGGAGTAGATTGCTGTCACCTGGTTAGAAAATAAAACAAAAAAATCCCCTCAAACCTAACCCAGTTTAAACTAAACTTTATGAACCCCTAGAATGTTGCCGGCACGTTTGCATACATTATGTTATTTCGCACAGTGACCTGGAAAGTTACTTTTCAACTCCACTCTACAGATGGGGAGATAGAGGCACAGAGAGGCTAAGAAAGCCTCTCAAGGTCACTCAGCTAGTGCGTCGCAATTCATGACCCAAGCTCTGCCGAACCACGGTGGAGCGACAATGATCTCCCTCGTGTGGTTGAGAGGCGAGTGCTTGGAAGAAAGGAGCCTGGGGTTTGAATCCAGATTCACCATTTGGCTTTGCACAGTCTCTGCTCCTCCTTGGGCCTCATTTCCCCACTTGTGGAACGTGGTCCCTAAGATCTCCCTGGTTCTGATCACCCTCTGCATGTGAGAATTTGTGTGCTCTCAGTCATCCACTGTGGGAAAATCCCAAGCCCTCTTGCCTAGGCTCAGGCACCTGGAGTGTAATCCACACTTAGCAGGTGGAAGCAGCACAGGGGGGTGGCACTCTGGCTGCCTGGATTCAAATCCCGCCTTTGCTGCTTACCAGCTGTGTATCCTTGGGCAATTTACTTAACCTCTCTGAGCCCTTGCTTACACCTTATTTTTGTTGTTGTGAGAATTATGAATGATAATTACAGGAAACATTTATGGAGTGGTCACTAAGTGTCGGGCGCCTTCCATATATGAGCTCACTGAATCTTTGTAACTACCCTATGCAAAAGTTACTTTCATTCTCTCCATTTTAGAGATGAAGAAACTGAGGCTTCGAAGCTATGATCTTAGATTTGATATTTCTTGATTCCTGGAAAACAATGAAAACTCAGAAAAGTTTCATTCCTTGCTCCTTCCTGGTCTAGGCATCGGTAATTCCTAAGGACTCCTCAAACAGGCAGAACCAGAGAGTGGCCAGGAAATGAAAAGAGAGAAAGTAACTTCATCTCAGGAAGTGATTTATTTTTCTTTTTAAAGAACTGAGATAGTGCCAGACCCAGAGTTAGCTAAAGCTGCTGTTTTGGAGGGACTCTTTCTCAGATGCCTCCCAGCACCTTTGGGAACCTTTTTTCCTGGAACTGATGGGGGCCTTACCCCATCGGCAGGTAAGCCCACAATTTGCTCAAAGAATAGTTACGTGGCCCCGTGAACCTTGCTGTAAAGCTGTGCCTTGATAAGGCATCCCCGGGGCGGATAGCTCCTGGAGAGGGGTTATGAATTATGAACGTGTTTGTGTTAGGACCAGTGCTGGTCAGCCGCTCCAGGTCTGGCACGTGCTAGAAGTGTTTGCTGGACGACCTCACTGTCTTCTGAGTGGTGGGCCTCTCATCCCCATTTTTCAGAGGAGGAGACTGAGTCTCTATCATGCAGTGAGCAATGGGCTGAGAGGCAAGAATTTAGTCAATGACCTGGTCCTCTGCATCCTGCTTTCTTTCCTCCTTGCCTAAACCTCCTTCCTTACTCGAAAGAGTTAACAGTGAGGCGATGAAAAGCGAGGGCTCAGTGTAATGATCGCAGAGCAGTTAAGACAGAATTGCTTATTTTTGTAAACAAGCTTAGAGGCTTTTTCAGTGACCTCTCTGTGGCTCTGTGGTTTTGCAGATAAATTCTCTTCCCTTTTACTCTCTGATTTTAATTGGGAGCATCGGGTCTGCCGCTATAGCTGCTGCAGCCCTCAGCGCTGTTCCTGGTACGTATGTGTGTGTGTGTGTGTGTGTCCTGCACAAGTGCACCCGGCCATATTGTGTGTGTACACCCATGTGCCTCTCTGTGGCTGAGGCAGAGTCAACGACATTACAAACTCGTGACAGATTTTGCTGAGAACCCCTGGGAAGGAGTGGAGATGCCTTTAAATGCAGGGAAGGGCTCATCCTGGAAGCAATAAAGAATCTGGAGTTTCTAGACTGAGACGACTGAGAAGATCTTCATGGCGATCACTCATTCATTCATTCATTCATTCATTCCACAAGTATTTATTGAGGCCCTTCATGTGCCAGGTTCCCTGGAGAAATTGCCCCAACAAGGCGGATCCGGTCACAGGCTGGCCAGGAAGTTTTCTCAAACTATGTTTAATATTTCAACAAGCTGCCGTCAGGCCACCCAAGTTACCTAAAACACTGAGCTTTGCTCTGGGCGGAAATTATACCAGTTTGGTGGGGTCACCCTGCTGACCAGAGAACTCTGGATGGTTATGACTGGTCAAAACTGGAAATGACAGAATTGTTCTTTAAAATGCGCAGGGTGTTAGACAAACTCTTTTGAAATGTGGGCCTCTTGGTGGAGGGCTGCAATGGGTCCACTTGTCACCATGGGGGATCTGGGTTTCCACCACATCCCCTTTTCCCCATCTCCAGACGGTAAGCTTCCCGGCAGGCCTTTAGGAGTCTTGGTCTCCCCAGATGTCCCTGCTGCTGCTGTTAGCAGTGGGCAGTGAGAGGTGTGGGGTGCTGGCCTGAAGCTGCCCCACAGTCAGAAGCCTGTATAGCTGTCAGGTTTACTGCCGGCCCCAGCATCTTTTGCTGCATCCCGCTCTCCTGCTGCCCTGTTCCCCTGGGCCTGTCTGCCCAGGTCGCTGCACCCTGGATCCAGGCCACACTCAAGTCGCCGCATCCCCTCCTGCAGTTCTATCTGGGGCCTTTGCTATGGTGAGAAGAGATCCTCTCTGGCAGCTCAGCGGGGTAGCCCCTCCCCGCAGCACCCCTCCCACCAGCCCTGGCCTCCTTCTAACAGCCCTGCAAACTCCTCAGGCCCTGTGGCAGGGCGAGGACACCGGAGGAGCCGTGTTCTGACAGCTCAGCCTCTATGCCGCTGAATGCTGAACCAAGCAGAAATCAGCTCCAGGAGACCAAGGAGGCAATGTGCTGGGTGCCAGCCGGGCGCTGGCGGGTGAAAAATCGAAGGCCTGGCTGGTGGGCCAGGTGTCTCAAGTATTAAGAGATCAGGACGGACCGGGCTCTGTGGCTGCCGGCTGCATCCTTGGAGCCTGGGGACCTTCCTGGACCTTGCACAAGACCTCCTCCTGTCCCAGGATCCGGGCAGCAAGGCCAGCTTGAGCTCTGGCTCTGGGATCTACAGGCTAATGTTAAGAGTCTCAGTTCTGATGTCCACCGGCCCCTCTCAATTTGCTCTTCTGTAAAGAGGGAGTTACCCTACACCTACATGGCATGGTCATGGATACGAATTTTTTGGTTAAACTGTAAAGGGCTGTGTACACGTGAAGGAGTATAATTGTGGTGATGTGGTAGAATAGGAGAGCTCTGGAGTCGGACTTCCTGGGTTCAAATCCTGGTTCCAACACTAGCCTGCTCTGACACTATGGGCAAGTGACTTAACCTCTCTGTGCCTTAATTTCTCATCTGTGCAATAGGGATAATAATAATTCCTAATTCATCGGGCAGTTGTGGGGATGAAAAGACTTAAGCTAGTTCATATACAGTGCTTAACACAGTGCCTGGCACCTAGCAAATGCTTAATAAACAATGATGATGATGGTGGTGGTGGTGGTGGTGGTGATGATGGTGCTATGAGGAGGTGTGTAGACCCTGACATTGTCTTTGTTCACGATGAAGGGCACTCAACAGTTTCAAATCTCCTCCTTGAGCCTTTGACCTTCAGCCTGCTCTCACTGGGTGGGGAGCTGGTTGTGAAGTGGGTGCCAAGTCTCAGCCCACGGCGGGCGGGGAGGGGTGAGGGCACCAGGGAGGCCCCAGGTGGAGGATGCATGGGGAAGAGCCTGCCCCTTGGGACCTGTTTTGCTTGGATTCTTTCACAGGGTCAGTTGGGCGCTGAGCCTGTGACCTGTGCTAGGGCCCTCAGAGGGGACACTTTGCCTTTCAGAAGAGGCACGAGGCCCCCAGCATGGTTACAAGGCCGGGATAATAAGGATGTCACAGAGCCAAAAAGGAAGAAATAGCTCAACAGAGAATTCTTCTGCCTGCTTGACAATAAAGAGCAGATCTGGGCTGACATCTGGGGAAGCATTCAGAGCGCAGTTGATTATGAAGTGTTTTAAGTGGCAGAGAAGCGGGGCCTCTGGGGCCCACAAAGTCAACCCTCCGTGGCTCGCCCTGTTTTCCACGGGGCCATTTCCTGAGGAAGTGCCCCCAAGTTCCACCTCCGGCCAGAGAGTGGCTGCCAATTCCCAGGCCTGGGTGGTGTGGACCAGACAGCTGGTTCTGGAGAAGGTGGGGACTGGGTGGGGGTCCTGGAAGGAGGAGGGAAGGACCTCCTTGGAGTTCCAGGGACCACTGGACCACCAGGCCTCCCTTCTGAGCTGACCATCTGTGCTCTGGCTGACTCTTGTGCTGGGTTATTTTTTGGGGTATCTTGGCATTCCCTTGGATGTAGGTACCCGATCCTCCCTAAAATCAAGGATGGTAATGAGAGCCATGGCTTGCCTGCATTGAGGGTTTGGAAGGCCCTCAGTAGGCCCTTAGTAGGCCCTTAGTAGGCACTGCGTCCCAGGTTCTACAAATATCATCACTTAATTGACACATGGCTCATCCACCAGCCTCTTGCCAGTTTGGTCGTCAGTCATCAGAAGGTATTGACTACCCCGGGCTGTGGAGGCCAGGACTTCTGCACCTGCTGGGCTGGGCGCTTGGCTGGGACTGGAATGTCCCCACCCCTCCCTGCCTGTAACTCCCCACCCTGGAATCTCTTCTCCACGAAGTCTCTATGGCCCCTGTGTCTCTTCCCTCCCTATGCCTCTCTCTGCTGTCTCTGACTTTGGCCGGTCAGCCCCCTCTCTCCAGCTCTCAGTTCCTGCCAGCCCCTCCCCTGGGTTCCCTGGAGGGACAGGAGGCACTTGGTGTGCTGGGATCAGCAAAAGCCTTGTCCTCTGTCCACAAAACACCAACTGTTGTTTCCCTCTCCCACCTCAGGGGCCTCTAATTATGTCTCAGGCCAGCTCCTGAGGCCCTGGCCCATCCAGGTTTCCTGGGAAAGTTGGTGTTGGGGTGGTCCTGGCTGGTGGGTTGGGCAGTGGCTGGGCTGGATTCTCATGGGAAAGGGTGTATATGTGTGTGTGTGTGTGTGTGTGTGTGTTTGTGTGTTCTCAGTGTGGTGACAGCCCCCCTCGCGTGGGCCCTCTGCTGGCTCAGCCTCTCCAGCCACAGACCACCTGGGTCACCCTACATGGGGAGGAGAAGTCGGGACCTCAGAGCTAAGGGAAAAGGAGGCCTGTGGTCCAGGCAGGGCATGGGGGCGAAAACCACGCATTTCCTGGTGTGTCCTTTCCCGGCCCCCAGCTTGGCCCAGGACTCAGGGAGGGGCTGAGAATCAGCGAGCTGGAGCTCCTCCACGGCACAGGGGAGCAGGACGTGGTGTTGGATGGGGGCCCTGGCCAGTCACCTCACTGCCTTGAGGCCTCTGCCTTGGGCTGCAACAGTGGTAGTAAAAACACTGGAAATACGAGTCCTTCTAGTCCTTCTAGAGGTCCTTCTAATGTTTCTAGTGAAAACACCGGAAACGAGGCTGCAACGGGTTGGCACCAGGTAGGTGCACAGGAAGGGGCCGCCTCCCACTCCCCACTTTGCTCTTTTTCCTTCCCTTTATCCTCTCCTCCTTTCTCCCAATGAATCCTTACTGAGGACGTCCCAGGCCTCCCCCCTGACATGTGTGACAGGCAGGAACTGTGCATCCCCGTCTTTGAGGTGGTCTCAGTAAACACAATACAACAACAGAGACAACAGAAACCATAGTAATAATAATTTTTTTAAAAATGCAGACTCTCAGGCCTCACCCCAGATCTGCTGACGCAGAACCTGCACTTAAACGAGCTCCTGGGTGGGTCAAATGCACAGTAAAGAGCTGCTCTCAAGAACTAGTTCCGCTCCTCGGTTCAACCTGGCTCCACTACCTACCACCTGGGTGATTTTTTGCAAATTGATTAACTTCTCTGGGTTTCAGTTTCCTAATCTGTATAACGAAGAGAATAATAGAAATTTACCCCCTGGGGTCGTCGTGAGAATTAGATCAGATAATGTGTCCGGGGAGCACATGCTGGGCACCAAGGAAACACCCAGCCAACGCGAATATGACCCGGATGTCGCTGCCTGTGTCTCTCCGGTCCTCCGGCCTTATGGCTTTATTCTGATAATTAAATAAGAAAGGCTGGCTCTCCCACTCGCACACAGCAGAGATCCCAGGAGGAGTGAAGATCATGGGCCCCGGAGTGAGACATCCTGAGTTCAAATCCTGTCTCTGCCTTTTGCTAACTGAGTGACCCCAGGTAACCTCTCTGAGCCTTTGTCTGCCAGCCTGTGAAATGGGGCTGTTGGGAGGATTGACTGAGCCAGGACAGGCACCAAGAGCACCTACACCTAGTGAGTGCTTGGGAACGGGTTTTCGACCTTGGTACTGGCACATTGTCGCTTCCACTGCATTCTGTTGATCAAAACAAGTCCCAGGACCAGCCCAGATTCCAGGGGAGGGAACGTGGCCTCCCCTTCCTGATGGGAGGAGCTGCAGGCGTGTGGGGATGGCAGGGCCTGTTGGCAGCCATGCTGGCAGGCAAACCACCACAGAGGAATTCTGCCACCAGCTTTTGAACTAAAAATCTCTCCCTTCTGACCAGAGTACCTGTCTTCCCTCTTAGTAGTAGGATGCGTTGTGGTCTCTGGGCTACGAAAGAGTGGGCTGTAAGAGAGGCAGACCTTGCTCACTCTCTCCTCTGCGTGAGTAAAAGGAGATGCGAAGGCAGCGGAAGGCAGGGGTGCGGAATCCAGGCAGAGGGAGCAGTAGGAGCAAAGGCCTGGAGATAGGAATTATCCACATCTAAAGGAAGAAAAAGGCCACCACAAGGAGGCCTATGGGCTTCCGGGTGTCCACAGGCCTGAGGTTCCAAGAAGGATCAGGGTGGAGGGGAATCTGTAGGAGTGTGCCAGCCTACCCACCCCAGCCCTGCGCCCCAGCACAGGCAAGCAGAGAGAGGTCCCAGTCCCCCGTCAGAGGAGTCTAATGGGTGGGGGTCTTAGGCATGGAGCAGGAGACCAGCTGGCTCTGGGGAGCATGTCGGAGCCATCACTCTTGAACTGTTCAGGGGCGAGGCAGCTTCATTTTCAATGGTGTTCTCCCCGCTTTCATTTGAGAGACCAATTACAGAGCATTTTGCACCACAATTACCGGCGTTAAAACCTCTCAGTTCCGTTTGATGAATTTTAGTAGTAATTGAACAGAGGAAGCCATCACACAGGAGATTGTCCCATTGAATCTGCCCACGCACTGAACTGTGAGCTCCAGACCTCTGGAAGCCGCCACAGGGCGCCCAGGCTGGGGCTGCCTGCTTCCTCTCGCAAGGGTCTGGCCCAGGCCCAGGTGAGTGACCGGCTCTGCGTGGAAGGGTGACGGGAGATGCCTCCAGCCAGGGACCGCCAGCTCTTAGGGCCTGGCGCGGACAAAGGGCTGGGAGGGGGCTTCAAAGTCTAGAAGCTGTAACCTCTGATGTTTTCAGAGCTGGGAGCTGAACTGGATTCATGCCTTCATTTATTATTTATTGAACAAATATTTCTAAAGCATTTACTGTGTGCTGGCCACGATTCTAAGTACATTACAAATATTAACTTCTTTAATCCTCATAGCAATGCCGGAGTTAGGCATGTTATTGTTATTCCCATCTGATAGATGAGGAAACTGAGGCTCAGAGAGATTAATTAAATTGCTCAAGGTCACACAGCTAGAAAGTGGTTGAACAGAGCTCTAGAGTTTCTCTTCTTTTCTTATTCTCCTGTGGCATCCTCCCTTCGTGTTTAGGAAAGCCTTATAAGGATTCCTAAGCATGATGGGGGAGCTGAGGGAAGGGGTCTGGCCATTCCCAGCCTGGAGTGACACATGAGAGTGGGCAACAGAGCCTGGGAGCCTGATTGGTGATGGGAGGAGAAATCCAAGGGACATCCCTAAGGAGAGTGAGAGACTCAGGGGAAAGGGTCAGGGCTGAGTGGTCCAGGAGCTACTCCTGGCCTGGAGGCTGTGTGTCCAGACCCAAACCACAGGGTTCAGGTTCTGTTTTGAGCAGAGGAGGCCATGTTCCCTCACCCGGTGCCATACCTGGTTGCCCCAGGCCTCTAGCAGGTACTCTGGGCCCTACGGAGAGGAGGAAGGACAGCGGGCCATCTCTCCTTCATAGATTCTGACTCCTTTGTAGATTTAGAGTTAGATCAACCGACACCAACTCCATGCCTTGGACACCTGCAGATGAGGAAACGGAGGCTCAGCTAGGAAGTGCCATTTGCCCAAGTTCACGTGGCCAACGTGTGGCTGAGTCAGGCTTCAAACTCGGCTCCATTTGAGGCTCAAATCCCTGCTCTATCCATTGCACCGCACAGCCTGTCCTTCAGGACAAAGCAAACCAATCACACGCAGCTGGGGAGGGGCTCCAAGACACCCTCTGTGAGAGCCTCACTAACCTGCTATGGGGGTTGTCTGTCTGTCTGACTGTTGCCCGTACTTGACTGGGAGTTCTGTTAGGGTCTAGATGGGGTCTGGATTATTTTAAATCCACTCCAGGGCTTGGCACCCTGGCGGCTTTTGGTGAGTGCCTGTTGGTGGGTCAGTGGAGTGGGGGCATGTGCTGGAATCTGAAAACCATCACTGGAGACCCCCTTTCCTTACACTTGGGAATTTCTGTTTAAATCCTTGCTGGAGGGGCTCAGCCCCCTCTTGAGTGGCCTGGGCTCGTCTCCACCTCCCATGCCCGCTCTGGGTACCACTTCTGAGGTCAGTGGGGTGGCAGCCGAGTTGGTTTGGCTGAGAAGCAACAAGGGGGCTCTTTCCAGGAAAGTCACTGGGTTAGGTCTTTCCTATTACTTGGAGATGGGAATCCCAGGATCCTACTTCTGTCGCCTGTAACTAGCAGGCCAGTCTCAGGCCTTCTTACCCTGTGACACCAGGGCAGGGACTGGGCGAGGGTCAGTGGCATAGGGCAAGGCTGCCCCTAGGGGCAGGTAAAGTGCCAAAGCTCTAGGATCCAGCTGGAGAGATAAGGGTTCGAATCGGAGCACAGGAGGGCTCCCCAGTATCTCAGGATCAGTGGTTCCCAAACCTGAATGGCATTACAGTCGCCTGGAAAGTTTATTTAAATAGCGACTGCAGGGCCCCACCCTCAGAGATTCTCATTCAGCAGGTCGGGTGGGACCTGAGAACTTGTGCTGCTGGTTCTGCTGGTCCAGGGACCAGATTTTTCACTCTGACCAGAACGACTTTGGACATTTCTCCCTTGAGTCCTCCCTTGAGGAGTGCTCCCACTGGCGCTGGGCTGTGCTCCTACCCCACCACAGCCCCCTGCTTGGTGTTGAAGGGGTACAAGGTGACAGCCAGGGCCAGGGCATCGCAGGCAGGAGCATCAGGCTGACAAAGACTTTGCAGAAAGGACGCTGGGGCAGAGCATGGGCGGTCACGGGTATGCTCGTCACCAGGAAGTGACCAAATCAGAGATGGTGGCCCCGCAGAAAGCTCTAGAAGCCCCTTCTGATGCAAAGCTGGGGGGCCGTGTGGAGCAGTGGAAAGAGCATACACTTGGAAGGCTCTGGCTGTGTGTGTGTGTGTGTGTGTGTGCGCGCGTGGGATTTTGAACAAATCACTTCCCTCTCTGCCTCAGTTTCTTCCTCAGTAAAGCGGGGCTAATAATACTTTCCATAATTGATGTCAGGATAGAATTGAGATTATAAATGCTAGAGCCCCTAGAACGATGCTGCCATTAAGTGCAGCTTCCCTCTCTATTTTCTCTCTCCATCCAGAGATTTCATTATTCTGAGTTAGCATGGCTCTCCTCTTCCTCCAGCTTCTGCCCATCCTTTCCAGCCACTGGACCATCAGCCTACGTTATCATAAAAAAGAGGCTGGATTTTAATTTGTGGAATGTTTCTTCTTCTTCCTTTTTTTTTTTTTTTTTTTTTAAAGAAAAGCCTAATTAGGAAGCCCGTTAAATGCCTGCAATTCCAATATAATTCTATTAAATTCTCCCTGTAAAGTTAATGTTACAGACTTTTTAACAGATGTTTTAATTAGGCATTGTTATTAAAGAGAATACTGTAGAAATTAAAACCAGACCCTAAATGGGGGAAGAAAGGCAGTTTTCTTGTGCTGGGTAAATGGTGGCAGCCGCCCAGCAAAGAGCTGTTGGCAGCAGGTCATGAAAAACATGCACAAAAGGAGAGGAAATGCTGGGCGCGATCCGCAGTGCTCAGCAAGAGGGAAAAGTGCCCGCGCCTGGTCCGCTCAGCCAGCGCGACCTCTGGCCCAGCCAGCGCGGGAAACAGGGAAAGAAGCTGGGAGGGGCAGAGGCGGGATTGACGGGTCTGGGGATCTCTTACTATTGGGGTTGCACCATTTAGGTCCATCTCTTCTTACCCTCATGGCAGCCACGAGATTTACTCATTTTACAGATAAGGAAACTGAGGCTCAGAGACATCTGGTCATCTGCCCAGGTGGACACAGGAGGTGGCTTGGGTTTCTTGCTGCGTTGGGATTCCAGCAGTGGGACTCAGGTGTTCTGCTGTATGGTGCTGGCTTGTTTCTCCAACAGCAATGTAATCTAGTGGTCATACATCACACGAACTTGGGAGACAGAAAGACCTGAGTTTACGTTCAGGCTTTGCTGTTCAATAACTGGATGTCCTTAGGCTGTTTGCTTCATCTCTCTGAGCCTCAATTTCCTCATCTGTACAATGGGGGAAATAATAGGACTCATTAATTCGTGGGGTTCAAGTGAGATATTGCAAATAAGGTGCTAAGCACAGAGCACGGCAGATGGCGGGTGCTCAGGGAGTGATAAGAGAGATGAAAAGGGCTGAAAACCCCTGGGGCTCCAATCTAGATGGTCCAGAGTCTGTCCACGCCCTGGCACTATGCTGCCTCATGGATGGCTGCCATTGCTGTGCTCTGTTATCTGGAAAGGAATCTCACCTTTGATGCCAGCCGAAAAGGGGTCGGCCAGAGAGAGCAGCTGACTCAGGTAAACCATTCTGCTACTGCGGGTAGGAGTCACTGGTTGCCATGGAGATCCCAAGTGGGCCCCTTCAGAGATGGGCTGCCCAACTTCCCATGGGAGGGAGGAGTGAGGTTGGAGACACCTGGATTCAAGTTCTGTCTCCTTTGGTGGCCGTACTGAAGCCACTGGCATGTCAGCTTGTCACCCTACTCCTCTGAGTGTGCATCTTGCTATCTTCTTCTCCTGGGGCATCGAGCCAAGGGCCTGGGTGACAGCGAGCACTCCCAGGAGGTGTCGAGGTGAGTGACACACCCTCTGGGTGCATCCGGTGACATGCTCAGATTTACCTTTTCTAGGGGGTAATTTTCCTGTCCATCCTGCAAGGCTGTCAGCCTGAGATTATTCAAATCATGTTTATTTCTGTCCTGTGACCCAGATAGATCTGCCATGAGCACTTTCTCGAGAACTTCAAAGGAGGAAATAACCAGAAGGGCAGCCACCACGCACATCTTGTCCCTTGGGCTGCCCTCTCAAGGAAGCTCTTACTTGTGCCCCTGGAGCTGACACAAATTTCCGTCCCCTCTCATTGCCTCTGTCACCACCATTCAAGTCACCCTTCTGGGTTGGGGGGAGGCCCCAGGGGTGATTCTTGCTCAAGATGGCCTTTCTTGGGGCTGTCACCATGAGAGCCCTGAAGTGCTGAGGACATACTGCCTGGCACTCAGTAGGTGCATAATATCTGCTGGATGTTGAAAGATGACCTCATCTTCCCAACCCCGGGCCTCCTGGGCCTTTTGATTCAAGGACATAAGGCAGTTCTTCTTGCTCACCTCCTTGTAGGTGGGAGGGTGCTGTAGAAAAGCACGACCTCTGAAGTTAGCAGGCCTGGTTTGATTTCCAGTCCTGCCCCTTCCTAGCTGTGTGAGCCTGAGCAAGTGGCTTGGCCTCTCTGAGCCTCAATTTCCTCATTTGTAAAGTGGGGTTGGGAAAAATGTGTGCCCCTCTTCCCCCAGAATACACTGAAAATGTACACCATGACCCCAAAACTGATCCCATAAGTTACCTGTAGAGAGTAGGTCTGAGGATTTCTACGTTTCTCCTTAGTTTGAATAGTTTTTAAACCATGAGCCTGAATGGTTTTTTTAATTAAAAAAGAGAATGAGCAACAGACCCAGTGCAGAAACCAGTGGTGACTTGGAGAACTCGGGTCAGTGGGAGTCAGCTGGTTTGCAAGCAGCAGAGGAGTCATGGCCCCAGAGCCGCTGCCTGGGCCACCCCTCCAGTCGGTACAGTTGACCTAGCTTTGGGCCCCAAGCAACTGGGTTTGAACCTGGCTCTGTGACTTCTCAGCCATGGGACTTCAGGGGATGTCCCTGAGCCTCGGTTGCCTTTTCCGTGAAATGGGGATAAGAGCACCTACTTGTGGGGTGGTTTGAGGGGAAATCAAACGGGCGCGAGGCAGCAGGACAGGTGTGCACGCCAGATGAGGAGCCGTTTACACAGCTCTGGGGTCTTCATGTGGCTGCCTCGGCCCGGGGGAGACTGCAATCACCCCTGGGGTCAGGTGACGGCCCTAGAAGTAACTGCGGGCCACTGCATCCAACAGGCGTCGGCCAGTCTTCATCTCATGTGATGTCTCAGCAGTGTCCACTGACCGCTCTCTGCTCCTGGAGATGCCCTCTGCTTCCCTTTGTTATCGTGACCCAAACTCTGGGAAGAGAAAGGGGGTGGAGCGTAGGCTGGCCCACGTGGACCCCACGGGGCTGGATTGGGGGTGTGGGAACGTCCTTCTCCCAGAGAACCTGCAAGTGTAAATCATCTGGAACAATCTGCACTCCCATCAGAAAGGATCTGGTTGAACAAGTCTCCGTACACCCGTCCTTGGAACCCCACGCAGCCGTGACGAGAGAGTTAGACCATGTCTTCTAGTCATGTGAACGATTCCACAACAGATTATGTAGAAAATAAACAATTAGCGAATAAAGTTTATAGTGTGATCTCATTTTTATGAAAAGGTAAGATTAAAAAATTCTAGGAGGGGCCGGCCTGATGGCGCAGTGATTAAGTTCACGTGTTCCACTTCGGCGGCCCGGGGTTCGCCGGTTCGGATCCCGGGTGCGGACATGTCACCGCTTGGCAAAAAGCCATGCTGTGGTAGGTGTCCCACATATAAAGTAGAGGAAGACGGGCACAGATGTTAGCTCAGGGCCAGTCTTCCTCAGCAAAAAGAGGAGGATTGGCAGCAGATGTTAACTCAGGGCCAATCTTCCTCAAAGAAAGAAAAAAATCCTTGGAGTAGCAGAGATTAAGAACTTTTTCTTATTTAATTTGTATTGCTAACTTGCGTGAACAATAACAAGAACTGTAACGACAATATAAAGACTTTAACAAATACGGAAGGAACTTGCATTGTCAGTGCACACATCAGGATGCCTGGGAGACTGGTGGCGGGGCGGGGGCGGGAGTTGGGTGAATCAGGAGCCAGAGAGCTGAGCCTGAATGGTGAGCCTGGGGGCAGGCACAGGGCCAAGCATAGGGTGACAGAGTGTTCTTCTAGTGGCCCCAAAGATAGGGCTGTGACTGGTGGCCTGGCTATCCCCCCAGGCCATTCCCTGACCCCCCTCAGCATAATGGAGAGGTGAATGGGGGTTTGTGGACGTGGCAGGTGGAATAACGCTGCCCCCTAAAGATTTCCACGTTCCAATCTCCAGGCCCTGTGAATGTGTTTGTTAGGTTACAAAGCAAAGGGGAATTAAGGTGGCAGATGGAATGACAATTGCTAATCAAGGGACCTTAAAATAGGGAGTTCATCCTGAATTGTGTGGGTGGGCCTAATGTAATCATAAGACTGCTTAAAAGATGGGAGAGGGAGGCAGAACAGAAGTCAGTGTCCGACTGATTCCACCTGCCATTTCTGACTTTGAAGATGGAAGGGAATTATGAACGAAGGAGCGAGGTGGCTTCTAGAAACTGGAAAAAGCAAGGAGACAGATTCTGCTTCTAGAGCCTCCAAAGAGTCACTGCCACCCTGACTTTGGCCCAGTGAGACCCCTTTTGGACGTCTGGCCTCCAGAACTGTGAGATAATAAACTCGTGTTGCTTTAAATCACTGGGTTTGTGGTAATTTGCTACAGCGGCCATAGAAAACTAATACAGTAGGAATCGCTCTTTAAAGGGTCAAGATTTCAGGGGTCAGGAGTGAATTTAATCCAGTCTCATCGTGCCTCTGCGAGGTGTGGAGCCCCAGGAACAGATGTGGGTCTGTGGTGCCCCCAAACAGGCATCTGTTCAAACCTGGAGTCTGAAATAAAACAGCCAGCTGCTGACTGGACCAAGGGGCAGCTTTCAGGTCTGTGGAATGGCCACTTTGGAAGAGACCAGCGCACATCTCTCTCCTTCCCCAGGTCCATCACTTGCAGCTGCCTGTGGAGGGAAGGTGCCACTTAAGACCTAGATTTGAATCCCAGCCCCACCTCCGTTGCTGCGTGACTCTGAACAAGAGATCTCACCTCTCTGAGCCTTAAATCCTCAACCCATCAACTGGGCATTGTGCTGTCCTCCAGAGTTGATGTGGGTCTGGTGAGGTCCCCTGTGAAGCACCCAGGAAAGTCCCTGTTTTGAAGGGGAAGCCGAGATCCGGGTGGAGCTCCAGTGCGGGGAAGGTGGGCAGTCCTCGCCTGACCTGCCATCCCAGGAGTCCCTGCAGGGCCCCCCCCCAGATATTCTGCAGGCACGATCCAAGGCTCGTCTGTTTGAGGGACATGTGTCCTATGCTCGGCTCCACCTGCCAGCCTGTGGACAGATGCTTCAAAGAAAGCTTTTTTGAGTTCTAAAGCACTTTGACAAAATGTTTTCTCTGGCATGGAGACCCACTGTTTTGGAGGGAGGCACAATGAGACATTTCTAACTGCTTTTGCCAGGCCCCAGAAAGCTCCAGAAAATGCTGCCCATAACTTGCGTTTGAACTAACTGAGGGGCAAAAGCATGAACCCCTGGCTTCTGTTGGGTCCAGGAGAGGCAGGCTGGCCTCATGCACTTGGGGGCATGAGGGCAGCTGGTGGAAGATGCGGAACCCTGGGCCTCACCCCTCAGAGGTCCAGTTCTGAACGTCTGGGATGGAGACTGGATTCTGCTTCTTAAACCAGCTCCCCAGGTGATTCGGATGCAGCTGTCTAATGCACATTCTCCAAGGGACACTAACGCAGTGGACAGTGCGAGGGCTTAGTACCGGGCAGACCTGGACGCAAATTCTATCGCATCAGCTGTGTGACATCAGCCATGTTCCTTCACCTTACTGGGCTCTACTTTTCCCATCTGTATAATGTCCTTGTTTTAAACCAACGTGATGGAGTGTTTTCTACGTGCCAGGCGTTACCCTGGCCCTTTGCATCACCTAACCAGGTCTTCACAACCGTCCTCAAGGCAGGAAGTATTATTTTCAGACTCTGGACTGCCTCCTCCCCTTGCCTTTAACCGTGATGCTGAGTCGTGGTGGAGTTAAGTATCTGGAGAGTACCTGGCATAGTGCTGGGCTCTTAGCAGGTGGTCGATGGACATTCTCTGTCCCCCCCGCCCCCCTGGCCCATTGCCCAGCACTGAGAGGGTTAGGAGCTGTTGGGGATCTAGGAATGGGGCTTGCAGGGCCTGGAGGGTCTCACAGCCCAGGGCCAGACACCAATCAGTGAGAATTCACCAAGGCTTACTAACACAGGTGGAGGTGAAGTGGGAGAAGGGAGCAAGACATGAAGCCTTCATCATGACACCACTGGGGAGGACACCACGGTCGCTGCTTCTCTCTGAGTCTGGGCAAGGGGATTCCAAATCCTGGACTGTGCTGGTGGCCCTGGCCAGGAAGAGTTAAGTGGGCACGAGGCGACGACGGATCACTTGTTTTGTCTATCTGATAATTATCTGAAAGAATAAAAAGATAGAGGGGGAGACTTCCAGACGGGAAGCCCTGAAAGGGAAGGCTCGGCAGGGAGCTGGGACAACTCCGCTAGAGTGGGGACTCCCTGGTGGGTGGTCTCGTGGACTCTTCAGAAGTCATCTCTCCTCCTTGTGGATCCCTGCTCAGTCCAGTGAAGTCGCTTCCAGGGAAGTACTGCGTCAGGGCTGTGGATACACGGAGCTAGATTATTAACGCAATTTCAGTTTATCAACAATAAAGCAAACCATACCAAAAAGAACCAAGAGGGAAAATGAATGAATAAGTGAGCTTTGTTGTTTTACTTTATCATTTTATAACAAGTTAGGTTTCACTTTCTCACCCATGGCCTTTCCCAGCTGAGTTAAATCATCTAAGTCCCCTGTATGTGCCAGTGTTAACACCATCCATGGCTCTGTTAAGAACTTCAAGGTCAAAAGTCCAGCAGTGGCTTTTCTTTGAGCTGCTAGAATAGTCCTTTCATTCATCCAGCACATATTTACTGAACGTTTACTGTGAGTGAGGCCACGTGTTGGGCGCTGCAGAGAGATCAGTGAACAAAATAGCGAAAGTCCCGGCTCTCATGGAACCTATATTCTAATGGAGAAGAGGGGAAAAAAACCCCAAAATTCAAAAACCAACCAGAGCAAACATTAGGGAAATGGGGCTCAGGGTACATGGGAACCCTCTGTACCATCTTTGCTGCTTTTCTGTGAATCTAAAATTGACTCAAAAAACAAAAAAGAAAAAAAGATATGTAGTTGATAAGTACTATAAAAGAATTTAGGAAAGGAAATAAGGAAACTAGGGAAGGCTCTGAGGCAGGAGGAAAGATTGTAGTTTTTAAAAGTCTGGTCTTTTTGAAAAAGTGACATTTGAGCAAAGATCTGAAGGAGGAAAAAGAGCAAGCAGTGGGCCATGTGGACATCTAGGGAAAGAATGTACCAGGTACAGAAAATGGCAATTGCAAGTCTCAGTGGTACCCAGCCTCCAGGAGGGCCCCCAGTGACCCCGGTTTTCCTACCTGTGTGTAGTTCCCTCCCACGTTGAATAGGGTGGACTTGTGTCACTAACACGAGATTGAGGAAATGTGACTTCCATGGCTGGGTCATAGAAGAGATTGCAGTTTCGGCCTTGCTCTCTCTTGGATCACTTGTCCCATGGGAAGCCAGCCACCATATTGTGAGGATGCTCAAGTGGCCCTATAGAGATGTCCATGTGCCGAGGAACTGAGGCCTCCTGCCAACAGCGAACACTAACTTGTCCGACTATGAGCAAGTCACCTTGGAAGTGGGTCCTCCAGCCTTCAGATAACTGTGGCCCCATTGACACCTTGGCTGCAATCTCGTGAGAAACTTTGAGGCAGAACCACTTAGCTAAGCCACTCCCAGGATCCTGACCCACAGGAACTCTGTGAGATTAAAAAAAAAAGTTTATTGTTTTAAGTAGCTACAAATTGGGTTAATTTGCTATATGACAATAAATAACCACTGCAGGTCTTGAGGTGGGAGCATGCTTGGTTGTGCAATGAACAACAAAGAGGCAACGTAGTTGGTGTGGTGAGTGTAAGGAGAACAGGAGGAGATGAGGGTAGAGGGCCTGAGTCAATCTTTCTCTTGAATGAAAGGCTTCCTCTCTGTGGGTATCATTATTATTATTTTTTCAGAAATTGGCCTCTCCTGAGCATTTCTCAGGGCCAGACCTTGGGAACGAGTGTGTGACGCCCATTTTCTTCACTCCTCTGTGTCTTCTGAGATGGATTTAAATCTCTTCTTCCCAGGAAGTCTGTGGTGGTGTCATCCTTCCTGAAGTGGTTTCAACGAGACCTCATGCTGAAACCGGGCCAATGCCTCTTTGGGTATTTTTTTAAAGGCCAGGTTTATTTTGGTAGAGAACTAACACAGATTTGAACAAAAAAAGAAAAAGAAAGAAAAGGAACTTGATTAATTAAAAACAAGTTGTTGTTCAGAGAAGAGTTCACAGAGGAGGTGAGGGTTGAAGGAGGCTGAAAAGATGATTAAGGATGATTGGGCAAAGGATTGTGGGTGAGGGAGGTGGGAACAGAAATCCACAGATGAGGGGGCATGAGGAGGCTCGATGATCTCTGGGAGTTTGGCACCATTGGGGTGGAGACTGGGAAGAGTGCATGGGGGATAGGGGAAAGGAGTGGAGGGGAAGGTGCTAGAAAGGGAGCTGGGCATGCAGGACTCTGAGTCCAAATTGCACCCTGCAGGCCAGAGTTTCTCCCCTGGAAGAGCTTCCAATCATTTAGAAATGGGCTCCAAATGGTGGCCCATCTGAGTCCCAGAAGGGATTATGTTGGTTGTAAGGGTCATAAAGTCCATTCCAGTTGGAGTGAGGAAAAAAGGGAGTTTATTGATTTACATCAATAAAAAGGCCATGGTCTGATGTCAGTAAGACCCATTCATGCTCTCTCTCCTTTTGTCCTGTCTTCTGCCATGTTGGCAACATCCTCCCTTAGGCTCTCCTCTTGTGGTTGCAAGATGGTTGCCAGCCTCTTTCTACGGTTGAAGGTAGCATAAAAGAGTACTTTCATTTGTTCCAGCATATCCAGACAGAGTCTTGATACTTACCTTGATTGATGATTTGACTCGTGTAGGTCTTGTGCCCACTCCTAGACCCATCACTGCCACCAGGGGATGCAGAACTATGGCCAGGCTTAGGTCATGTGCCACCTCTGTCAGAACCCATAGACTGAGAACGGGGGTAAGGTGGCTGCTCAAATGGAAATCAGGAGCTGATGCTATCAGTGGGTGGAAGGGTCATGTGACAAGATGCAAAGGGGCATATTTAGTAAAATAGTCAAGAGTGTTGCTTCATGAGTATATAAGAGAGCATGGTCAGGGCGGTAAGTCTGTTCAAAGTGATATGTGGTACAGAAATTCTCCCATTAAACAGTCAGATAGTGGCGTGGGCCTTTATAGATTCTAGGAGGTATTGTTACCCTGTAGCCACAATCATATCCATCACTATTATTGATTTGTTTCCTGTTATTTTGAGTCTTTTAACCCACTCGTATTAGTTAGGATAATGCTAGTTGCTATAACAGATAAACTCTAAAATATTTTTGGCTTAAAACAATTTTTCCTCCAGTGAAATACAGAATGTGAGTTCTTCATTGGCAGTGCTGGAGCTCTGTTCCACAGAGTCAGTCAGGAATCAGAGCACCTTCCATTTTGTGGCTCCACCATCTCCCTGGGTCTTTGTCTTTTCTTCCAGCGAGCAGACAGGGAGAGGGAGGTGGGGTGGAGTCACCTGCTTCTTAAACACCTCTGTCCAGAGGGGAGATGCACATCACTTCCATTCGTGTTCCGCTGGTAAGAGGGAGTCACACGGTTCCATCCAGGTGTAAGAGGAACTGGGAAATGTCGTCCTGGCGGAGCAACCATCGTCCAACAGCAGCATACAGTGGAATGGGAGCAGGCATCTTTGGTGAGCAGCTAACCATCGTTGTCACATCCTCCAAGTATGCTGCCTCAAATTGCAGATTTTAAAGTTACAGACGAGAAAATGTGGAGAATTATTACTAAAGATGATTGTGGGACCGCTGAAGGGTTTTAGGCAGGGGAGTGAAACATTAGGTCAATCTGTGCTCCGGGGACATGAAGGACACGGTGGTAGTGGAATGGAAAGGAAGGAGGAGGTTTTGTGAAAAGCTCAGTCAGGCCAGGTCCCTGTTGTCCTCACTTCTGCCCCATTTTTGAGTGGTATGATACCCTGGGGTGACTGACATTTAAATTCCCACCAGGTACTGAGGACTCACCACATGCCTTTTTGAAACAGCATCTATTGGCAGCCCAGCAATGCGGTGAGGCACGCATTAGTACCTGCAATTTAAAAATAAGAAAATTAAAGTTCATGACTCATCCAAGGTGCATTGGTCCTCTGGTGGGTTGTCACTGGAACTGCTGATTTGTACTCGGAAATTTGGGGAGGACTCCATGGTGCCAAGCATGCATTTGCCCTGTGGCATGGTGGCTTCTTGCTTAGGGAACAAAGGGGTCTGAGTAGCTAGTGTTGATGGGGCCTGGCTGGCAAGTGGATTACATAATGCTGTGCACCTGCATCTACCCCAGGGGCAAAGCTTCGAGCACTACTCTCCCTGTCCCCTGCCCATACCATTGAGTCACCTCCAAGTCCCTAACAAAGATGCTCTATGAGTCCCCTCATCAGCTCCCAGGAATCTACTCCATGGCTTTTGGCCCTGGTGGGGGCCAGGAGGGGGACCACAGACATGCTCCCCAGGCTGGAGGAGCCAGTTCTGCTGACTGGGCAGAAGGGGCCCACGCACCGGGACCTGGGGAGATGGAGAGGAGAAAGTGGCTGAGCACAGCTCCGTGAGGCCTGGTGATTTATGAGGAGTAGCTTCCGCGGGCCATCTGGACCAGGAACTTCAGGAAGCGCATCCTGTGTGGAGGCGCAGGCAGCGCGGGAGCCCTGCCAGGGAGGAGGAGGGCTGTGAGGGAGCGAGCGGGAGGAGGGAGGGGATGGGGAGGCAGGAGTCGGGTGGAGGCAACGTGGAAAGAGCCCCGACAGCAGAATCAGGCAGATCTGGGCTCTTCCACTTGCAGAAACTCTGGCCAGGACCCACTCGGGGCCTCAGTTTCATCAACTTTAAAATGGAATGGCATTCATACTTTCTGCACCATTGAGAAGTTTAAACGGACTATTGTTTCTAAAAGTAGCCAAACCAATGTCTTGAAGGAAGGAAGCTGATTTTGAGCATCTTCCATGTGCCAGGCCTTCAATTAGGTGTTGGGAATACAAAGAGTCTCAAAGAGTTTGCCGTTTAGTGGGGCAGGCAGACTATTTTGTAACATGCAAGATATTTACAATGAATTCTGGGAGCACAGAGGTGAGAATAACTAACTCTGCCTGCAGGTGAACTTTGGGCTGGTCCTGGAAGGAGAAAGAGGAGCTCTGTGGCCAGGGAAGAGGTGGCAAAGGGAATAGCCTGAGCAAAGGTATGCCACACTGAGGTTAAGTGTTGGTTTATTCATTTACGACTCCAGCCCTGATTGATCTGCTGAACTCCAAACCCTATATGCAACTGTGTACTTGACATCTCTATTTGGATGTCTAATGGACATCTCAAGCAGCATGGCCAAAACGGAGCTAGGGATCCCTCCACCGTCCTCCTTCCACCTTCATCAACCTTCTTCCTTCTAGGTCTTTCCTATCTTGGTAAATGGTACCACTGTCTGCTTAATCCACTTAATCCACTACTGCCACATAATGCAGACAAATCTAGAAAGCATTCATCTTTCATTTCTCCATTTCCCTCACTATATCCAGTGGTGCCATGTCGTCCTACTTCATATATGTGGTACCTCCTGGAATTGTGCAATGTGGTCCTGACCTCACATCCTCAAATTCAGTCCATTAGCAAGTCCTGTCTGTTTTGATCTCCTAAGTACATCCAGAATCCATTTACTTCTCGCCATCTCTACCACTACCATCATAGCCTACCCACTATGGACTCTTACCCAGGCAACTGCAACAGGCTTCTAGTTAGTTTTCCTGTTTCCCTATCTGTCTTTCGCAATCCAGTCTCCTCATAGCATCCAGAGTGATCTTTACAAAATAGAAATCAAATAAAAACACCCCCCTGTTTAAAGCCTTTATCAGACAGTTATTCACAGCACGACAACTCACCCTAAAACGCAGCACTATACAGCAATAAGCATTTATCTCTTGGCCATGTGTCCGAGGCTTGGCTGAGGCTTGGCCAGGGTAGGCTGAGTTTGGCTGCTGACGGCAGGTTGGGTCCAGGTCTACTCTGTATGGCTCTCATCCTCTTTGGACCAGTGGCTGCTCAAGCCATGTTCTTCTCATGGGGAAAAACAGGAGCAGTAGGAGGCAAGCTCATCTGTGCAAGAACATTTCAAGTCTCAGCTCCCAACCCATCCAACACCATCCCATTGCTCAAAGCAAGTAATGAGGCCAAGTCCAAAGTCAAAGAGAAAGGAAGTGCGCTCTGTCACCATGAGGCCATGGGAAAGGTGGAGATATATAATATATAATTTATTATAGTAGAATAAAGAATTATGACCAATAATGCAATCTTCAACAAAGTCTCTTTTTAAAAAAAATTTTTAAATTTTTGGTGAGGAAGATTTGCCCTGAGCTAACATCTGCTGACAATCTTGCTCTGGTTTTGCTTGCAGAAGATTGTTGCTGAGCTAACATCTGTGCCAATCTTCCTCTATTTTTTATGTGGGATGCCTCCACTGTGTGGCTCATGAGTGGAGTAGGTCCACACCCGGGATCTGAACCTGTGAACCCAGGCCTCAGAAGCGAGTGCAGAACTTTAACCACTCAGCCCCAAGGCCAGCCCCTCAACAAAGGCTTTTAATGGCTTTCCATTAAACTTGGGATAAGCTCTGAACTCCAACCCTCTCGTGATCTGGCCCTGATGTATCTTCAACCTCAACTTCTACCGCTTTTCCCCTCATCATTTCTCTCTAGCCATGCTGCCTTCTTGGCTCTTCCTCAGACTTTCCAAACTCTTTTTCTACCTCAGGTCCTTTGCATTTGTCATCCTCTCTGTCTGGAACACACTGCTCCCAGATCTTCACATAATAGTCCCCTTGCCATCAGGTCTCAGATGAAACGTTACCTACACCTGTGTTAAAAGAGCTTGTAAACAGACTCCTGGGCTCCACTCCCTGAGACTCTCAAAAGGCAGGGGGAAGGTGGGTCTCAGGAGTTGTTTCTAACAAGATACCCACAGCTGATACCAGTGCTGGTGTTCCATGGACACATTCTGAGAAACACCGCTGTGTAAGGAAGCATGTCCCAGGAGTGCTGGGAAAGATGTGGAGGGCCTAAGTCTGTTGGGGCTTCAAGGCACGCTTCCAGAAGAGGCAGTGGCTGAGCCAAGGCTGGAAGGAGGTTGTCAGGCAGACGGGACTATATGCTTTGGGGTTATCTCATGACCCCGTGAGCTTCTTGGGTGTGAGCTTCCAAGTTACTCTCTCTGGATCCCTCACCCCATTCTGTCTGGGATGGCAGCTGGCACTGCCTCCTACTGCGAACTAGCACTGATGACATTATATATGACCACCATCCGAGGTTCTTGAGACAACCAATTCCACAGGAAGTCTTAGAAAGCTTTTTCTCTCTAAATGATCTTTTTTAGTGTCTGTCACCCAGAGTTGTAGAGATTTTATATCATCTATGAAATCCTATTAAGATTTTATTTCCTTATTTTCCTTTTATGATTACTGGGATTTCCTTCCTGAGAGAAGGCCTCAGGAAGTGGGCGTGCCTTGGCAGGAGTAAGGCCCTGGGGAGGGTGGGTTACTGAGGCAGCCTCAGGCTCAGTGGTAGCAAAGGCATTCAGAGCTGGCAGCATCCTTCAAGGTTGTGTGGCCCATTTTCCACAGAATGTATCCTCTCTAGAGCATCCTTTGACCCAGGAGAGGATGCTCTAGAGGCAGCCATGGGGTTGTGGAAGCAGGAGAAATGATCTAGGAGTCAGAAGATCTGGGTTAAGACATAGTATTTCTTGGTGGGCTGGCCTTTTGGGATGCTACGCATTTGGGTGACTTCAGGCAAGCCATTTGCCTTCTCTGAACCTTACTCATACATGTGTGCATATGTTATGGTGAAGATAAGATATAATAAATGCTTTGTAGACACGGACTGTGTAAGGACTGCATATCTACTCTCTACTCAAACAGGTTCAGTGATGGGAAACTCACTGCTTTGAAAAATAGAGTGTTGAGGTCTGATTGGTTCTGGATGCAATTAGCCAGCCCATTGGTGATCTCTTTTGACTTCGAGTCATCTAACACATGAACCTCAAACCTTGAGAGCCGCATCAAAGCCACTGACTTAATATTGACCAAGAAAGAATCAAGGACAGAGCCTATGGCCTCTGCTGGAGACTTCCTTTTAGGCCACTGGTTCTCAACCCCGGCTGCTTATGAGAATCACCTGGGATGATAGTAAACCTACCCAAGGCTCAGGCCTCATGCCAGATTTATGAAATCAAAGTCATCAAGGGTAGGGGCAGAGTATCAGTGTCATTATTAGAGTTCTCCAGGTAGTTCTAATTATGCAAGCAGGGTGAGATCTCCTTTCAGGTACATTCAGTCAGTCATGGGTCCACCTTGGTGAGCTAGTACCAGCTCAAATTCTCCTACTTGTCCACAAAGACATCTTGAAAGCATTCTCAAATGGATGCCTGCTTCATTCCACACACAAGATGTGGAACGTGCATTTATCTAGGTCACCCCAGGTTGAGGTTAAACCTGGGACCACATTAACAAAACTTACTCATGTTTTACTGGCTTCGGCCCCCTTCAATGGCCGTCTGCAAAGTCCTCCCAATTTTGCTGGGGAGTCCCTTATGTGTTTAGAAATAAGTCTCATTCCCTACCTAAGGGAGTTTGCTGAGTTCTTTCTCTCCTGCTCTGCCTTTCTTGCTGACATCTGCTGCCCATGAGCCGTGGTAGGGCACTTTACTACTTCCGCCTCTGCTGGTCCTCCCTGCAAGAGTGCAAATGCCCGTATCCAATGTGCAATATTCCAGACATTGGTGCCATTTCTTGGCATCCCCGTTAAGCTGTACTGGGTCTGGTGTAGAAGTGAGGAGAAGTCTAGCCTTCACCTCTTGGGGTCATACTTTGTCATATGGGTCCCACAGTAGGGGTGTTGGTTCGCTGGGACTCAGCAAGCGTCTTTTGAGTTCAGTCTCACCCTCCTCTTCCTGAAGCCTCTCCCTCGAGGACCCGGGCATGAGTTCCTGGGCCAGCTTCAGGACCTGAATGGCCCACCATGGCCTCTCTAATGTATGTTTTTGCTCCTTTCACTCCAAACAAAAAGACTGAACTGATTTCAATCCAAATTGACTTGTACAAATCACCTCCTGGCTGGTCTACCCAAAAATTTACCTTACAAGCCCAGTCTACTCGGCAGCCTGTCTTAGAAACCAGGACCAACTCAGGCCCAGGTGTGGACTTAACTTAGGTCAAAGCTGAGACTGCAAATTCTAAGTCTGTTTCATCCCCCTGTTCTCTCAATTTAGCCCCGCCCTCTGAGGAAATAATAGTATTAATAGGTGCTATTCATTGAGTGCCTTGTCTGGGCTGGCATGATGCAAAATGCTTTATATGGTTTACCTAATTTAATTCTTGCAAGAGTCGGGGCTATTATGACCCAATTTACAGATGAGGAAACAAAAGGTCAGAAAGGTTAAGTAGATTTTCCATTGTCACTTAGCATGTAGGGGGAGGAGCTGGGATTTGAATTCAGATCCGCATAACTCAGATGCCCCAGCTCATGGTCTGGCCGGGCTGTTCCTACAGAATGCAGCATGTGGATTCCTGGTGCTCCTTTCCCAAGGGCTCATGGATCATCCAGAAAATAAGCAGATCTTCAGACTTAACAGGAGTCCAGGATCAGTGATTACGGTTCCACGTTTTCTACTGTAAAATTGGATGGCATTTACCCATCTCTTGTCTTTTACTTTCCTAAATTCCCCAGACTCCCTCAAGAGGCCATTTAGTCCAAGGACTTAGTGTTGAATGTCAGAATGTCAAAGCCAGCAGTGCCCATAGAGACAGACCACCCAGTCCACCCCTTTCACCATACAGGAGAAGTGGACTTGTCTAAGGTCACACAACGAGTCCACAGCAAGCTGGGGCCAGGACCCAGGGCCTTTCTCCCATAGCCTTGGACTCACTGTACATAGTTGCATAAATCATTCCTCTCTGAAGAATGAAACAAGCAGATATCAACAGAAGCAGTCCCAGCATTAGGCTAAGCTTTTAGAGCAGTGGGGTTTTTTGACAAAAGGGAAGCAGAAGTGGAAATCTATTGATTGTTCAAACCCAGGATAGTTTGTTGAATCAGAGGTGTGGATCTAAAAGATCCTTTCTTCCCTTTGTCCCCTTTCCCCAGCTATCCTTGGGCACTTCTGAGAATGCTAGCAACTTGCTGATGCCAGTGAGAAAATCGGGGGCTTAAATAGTTTGGGAGCATTGAAAGAGAACTTGATTGAGCTATATCTAGTCGTCATGCTGACCGGACTCAGAGGAAGAGTCCTCCAACCAATGGTGTTAGGAAATGGTTAACAACCTGCTCTCTTAACAAGAAGGAAGAGGAGGAGGAGAAGGAGAAAGAGAAGAAGAAGAAGAAGGAAGCCCTGATTTAGAGCCTTTGCCCATTTCCATCATGTAAACATTCCCATGATGGCCACTTTCAAGTTACCAACATGATCTTAACCAACTTGCAAATTTCCTGAAAGTTTACCGTTGGGCTGTGTGAGCTGGTACAAGTTATGGATATGTGATGAAACAAACGGTGGGTGAGGGTATGCAGATAACTTGCATGTCTCACTGATAGGTCTTTTCCTGTGATATCACTGCCTCTGTTTCACATCCTGATGAAAATTTTGCAATTTCCACCCTGTTGTAGAACAAATAGAAGTGTGACTTGTGGTTCACAATCTATGAAGCTGATGCCATATAATTTTGACAGTTCTATCCCATTTCCCCCGTTTTTTTCCCTCCTGGGGTGGCAGAATGTTGTGTTGGGATACCGTGTTGGGAACTGCTTCCCTCTGATTCTTTCTGTTAGGCCACCTTCCTCTTTCTGGGTTTACACTTTCCTAAGTTCAAGGCTTCGCCACACACACCTTGTAAGTTTTCTCTGCCCCTAGCCTGGTGCATCTGGAAGGGGAGACGGGACTCTGTGGTTTTAAATCTCTCCTTGGCACATGTTCTCAGGCATGAGTGAAGAATCAGTGATTCAGTTTGAACAGAGAAACGGCAGACAGATGTGCCGTTTGCACATCTGGCTACTTGGAGGTACAGCTGCATTTGGCCACCCACACTTTTTTTGCTTGTGGGGGAAGGGATCATTTCCTTTATTGGGCTGGTGTTTTTATCTTCATCGGGGAGGATGCCTAGTTCGCATTCTTGGAGATGACAGGCAGGCTCTGGGGCTAGGGCAGAGATCTTCTTAAATCTAGATGGGCTGGCGGAGATGTAGGGTTGAGGATAGAAAGCACCCCTGGGTCCTTGCTTGGCTCCTTACTCCAGCTGTTGGTTAGTGAGAGAAAGCACAAACCCATTTTTATCCCAGTGACTCTAATCGCACCTCTGCTGGGGTTAGGAAACCCATTCCCCGGATGGCACTGAGCCAGAAAATTAGCAAAGATCAATGAAAGGGGAAGGATGATGAAATAAAAGTGGAGTCTCAATTATGCTCTAAATGCGCAAGGCAATGTTAAGTCTCGAACAGGGGAGGGGCCGGGAACCGGAGGAAGGAAAAAGCGATTACTTGGAAGAATTCAGCGCCCTAGTCTGGACTCGTCCATTGATTTCCTATTCCAGTCGCATAGATGGACCATAAAGGCCTTGTGGAGTGCATGTCTGCCCTTGCTATATTTCTCCACGATCTGCATAAAGGAAATGTAAGTTCCTCCACTCTGTTTTTCTGTCCGCCAACATCGGATCCTGAGTCAGTCCAAGGGAACAAATGTCTGTGGGCACTACGTTAGTGTTTCAAACTTACCAGCTGGTGGGAAGTTGGATTTGTGGTTTCAGGGCACAGGAAGTTTCTGTGCAAACCATGGTTAAAGTTGCTTTGGTAGAATTATAAAAGTAATTTGTTGTGTTTGTAGGAAATGGAGGGCTGAAATGTTTTTATGAAATCTGAGTGATCTTTAAAAAAACACAACTTTTTTTTCTTAAACTCTGCTAAAAGGCAAAGTAATTGATGTTGAATTTGGTGATTTTCCCTGAAAAACGCAATCATTGGGACAGCATGTATCAGTCATTCAGAATGGAAAGCAAATGTTTTCTCTCATATATATCCATCAAGTAAAACTTATCCCCCATCTGGCAAAACCTTTTTCCGTTGAAATGTTCGGAGTGGAATTGCATTAATAAGCAGACATCAAGTGAAATTTACTAGTTGTGCACTTTCAGTGGTCTCTGTAAAGCGAGTTGCCTGTAGGGCTTGTATCAATAAACATCTCTACCTGTGGGTTTTCAAGACAGATTAACTGAGAAGAGCCATTATGGGATAAAAGAAGAGGGCGTGCTGGGAGAAAAATGAAATCAAACATCCACCCGTGCAAACACTTCCTTCCTGGATACTGTTTGGATTTTAATTTCTTTTTTTTTTTAAATATAAAATAAAATACAAGATGTTGGTGCTGTTGGGAGATAGCTCACATCTGTACTGTAATGAGACAATTCTCCAAAGCGCAACTCTCAGTGGGGTATTTATTTAATTCGTATTGGTTTTGGACCTCAGCCTGTAATGAGGAAAGATATGGGCAGAGGCAGGAGATGGCAGTTGGAAGTCTGTACCTTTTTGAACATGAAAGTACAAAAGGGTCGTGCATGTATTTAGGTTTTAGTGAAAATTCAATAACTTTAGCTGCAGACATTTTGCTCCGGAACGCTAATAAAGATGGGAGAGCTAATAAAAGGCCCGAATTCGAGCTTCTTGGAGATGAAGGCTGGAGCAGCGCCAGCTTCGGCTGCCCTGATGTGGAAGAATGTCCTGGTATGTTTTTGCACATGGACCGATTGAGGACTGGGTTGATTGTAAGGCATCTTCTAACAGCATGTGAGCCCCAGGGTCCTACACACATCAAACAGGCTAGGCTAAAAAGGGATTCGCTGAAGGGGGCTTCAGGAATCCTCAAATTTCCTGCTGTCAAATGTCCTGACAGACAGCCCAGAGTTGAAAACTGGAGGGTCCTTCCCCAAACAAGACCATCCTCCACTGGATCTTTTTTGTCACTCCACAGGGTGGTGGCGTGAGAATCTCATTGACGAGCTCAAGTTTGAGTCAAAAGGCCAAAGGCCTCAAGGAAAGAGCCACCAACTAGCAAGAAGCTGTAGGATGAGAAGCTGCGGAATTGGCCTCTGGAAAATTAAGGACTCTCCCTGAATTATCTAACTTCATCCTCATCGCCATCAGCCACTGTCCCTTTCTCCCGTTTTTGGGTGCTCACTTGTCCATAATCACACTCTGGTAAATGGCAGAATCTGGATATGAACCCAGCCTGAAGGCATAGACAGCACGGTGTTAGCTCAGCCAAGCTGTCTGGGTCTCTGATCCTTCAGCCTCAGGAGGAAATCAGAGTTCTGGAAAGAGAAATCTGGGATGAGGTCCATCCTAGTGACTTACATTGGTCCTGGGCTTGACCATTTTGCCAAGAGCTGTTTGAGAACCATCGTGAAATCACCCCCAACCTTCTCTGCTGCAGGCTGCATGCCCTCAGCTTACACCAGTGTGCATGCTTCATTGATGGGTTTGCCCACATTTGCAGAAGGCTGCCTGAGGACCATCTGTTTGAGAAGCTCAGCCTTCTCCTTGTCAGGCTGGAGATTCTCAACCTGTACTAGCTTTGCCTGAGGTCTGGACACTCACTAGTGTGGTTATAATTAGTACTGATTATTGCTACAGTGCCAGGCATGGTAGATGGCACATTAGTGCATCCTTATTCTCATTTTCTGGATGAAGAGAGTGATTGAATCCCAAGTCTGTCTAAATTCCAAGCTCATGTGGTTAATGCTGACCAGGGAGGCTGTGAGTTGGGTCCTTTCTGGAGGTATGAGGAGGATGCTCTTGGTGTTTTTGCCAGACTCATTGCTGCGAGCTGAGTTACACATGCGCGGGGTCAGACAGCCTGCTCCCAGGATGTGCCGCTTGCGTCAGCTCTTCCTCCCAGCCCACTCTTGCATTCCCGGGCTCTGCTCTGGCCCTTTTTGTCTGCCCAAGTTGCCTTCCCTTCCCTGTGGAGTCCTGGAGCCTCTCGCCCAGCAGAACTGACCTGCCAGTGATAAATACCATTTAATTACAGAACAAGCTTTTCTGCCATTTCTCTCAGCACGGCTTCTATTGCCGAAGATTAAACTTCATTCCAATACCACTGAATTACCTTTTTAAACCTATTATTTCAATGTGATTAACTTCACCTCTTTTCATTTAGCTGTAAGCAAAATCTTGTTTACAAGGCAAAAAAGTCTTTGCCTTAATATTGGCAATAATAATACAAACGAACATTGCAAGAAAATAATTTATGTGAAAAACAGGAAAAAATGGCATTGATACATGAGGCTCCTCTTCAATTAATAAAAAGGAGGAAATATTTAAAAACAATTTATCAAAGAAATATATACAGTTCATACATCATGCATTTGCAAAGAATGTACTAATATTCATTCCACAAATAGCTGCGTGACCCTGGGATTCTAATTCTTTTGTGTATGATGGAATCTGGGTCGTGGTTAATATCCAGAGCTGGGTTTGGTTAACGGAGCGCCAGGACAGGTAAGGCTACTGATGGAGAAAGAGTCTTGTATTTGCTAGACACCTGCTGCGCATTATCCCGTGTTCTCTCTTTTGAACGTGGCCAAAATGCATTTGATGTTTTTAGAGAGGTTGTTGTTACTGCAAACCTGGGTGGGAAACCCAAAACCTAGGATAATTTTAAGGCGCACCTCCACTATTTCACTTTGTCTGTGCCTCTTCGTTTCAAGACTGAGATCCAAAGCCTAAAAAACATGATTGTATTAAGAATTGCAAAGGGAAAAATGCTTGGTGATTTAAAAAAAAAATGTTTTTGTTTGAGGCAAATCCTGGCAGACGGTTTCCCGAAAGTTGTCAAGGCCGGGTGGCCGCTGGGAAGCGGTGGCATCTGTCACTGCGGTTATGCAAATCCTCTCGTGTGGGGGCCGGAGTTTGGAGAGGGGACGCACGGCTGCGTGTTGGCAAAACAGACACCGTATGCCGCCACCCGCGTTTCTCCCTAATTTATTTTGACCATTTTCTTTTATGGCCTTCCACGAGAGGCACTACACAGGGAGTCCTTCACAGGGCGCTGCAGAGAAATTAGCATTTACATCATATTTAACAGTTTACAATGAGTTCTTCTGCCCACACATAAAACAACGTGCTTTTAGAAGGAAAACATCGATATCAGTATGAATACTTCCACATATGGTGTCCGCGTTTAGCTGACGTTTAGACTCCTTGATGGTTTTAAGTGGAAAAATGGAGAGTTGGCAAAAGGCCTTTCAGCGCAAGCCACGGTGCCCATCTCACTGTGCCCAGCCACCCAGGTGCCGGAGAAGGAGGCTGAGCCAATGACAGACGCAGGGCCGGGGCAGCAGGGGGCACTGACTTGGGCCCACCTCTTCCCCCTCCAATCCTCTGTCTCCTTCTTGCTCACCCTTGCCCCTGACCGAATTTTCTTGACTTCTCCTTCCCTCCCTCCTTTCTCCTCCCCTTTCCTTCACCTGTCTGATTAAGCATACTAACTGAGCACCTAGATCAGGCCAGGCTCTGACCTCGGGGTTGGCACGGCAGAGGAGAATCAGATACCCTAAGACTGTCTAATCCATGGAGTTTCTTTTTTTGAGGAAGATTAGCAGCACTGAGCTAACTTCTGCCACCAATCCTCCTCTTTTTGCTGAAGAAGATTGGCCCTAAGCTAACATCTGTGACCATCTTCCTCTATTTTTTGTGTGGGATGCCTCGCACAGCATGGCTTGAGGAGTGGTATGTAAGTCCATGCCAGGTATCTGAACTGGTGAACCCGGGGTCACTGAAGTGGACCATGTGAACTTAACAGCTATGCCACCGGGCCGGCCCCCATGGATTTTTTTGGCATATACAACACACCCAAACACACACAACCAATCTGACCATAAAGTACCTAATATTAAAATCATTCAGGAACTTGCAATGATGGTGACCCGTACTGGCCAGGAGAAAGGGCGACAGACCTCGACCTGGAGTGACATCCTGATCTCTCCATGGTAACAGATGTCCTATTTTCCTTGTTAGCCCTCCACCTTATTCTAACCAGAAGCTGATGAACGTTGATTGTCAGGAGCTTTATTTAAATATTCTCATCTTATTCTCTATACAACTTGGAGAAAATGGAGGCAGAAGCAGGTGGCGTTGCTGGCCATGCAGGCACGGGTCCTGCTCCACGGTGGGACTTGCTGGTCTGCAACCCAGGCATGCGCCCTGAGAACTCTTCACTGTGCCTGTGGGGGCCTCTGGGATCTGTGCCCCGCTTGCTGTCTCAGAGAGGGGCTTGTCAGAGCGGTGGGTGTTGGCAAAGCAGCAGAGCAGACTGAACAATAAGTCCCCGAGAGTGGGGGCCACCTCTGGGGCAGCCACCCTTAGGGGTGTGCCAGTGTGCCCTCCAGCAGGGGGGGCCACAAACTGTTAAACCCAGAGAGCGCGGTGTCTTCCACCGTGGGGGACAGAGGCTCTGAAAGGCTGGGGGAAGTGCCAGAAACCATCAGGGCAGGTTGACAGATATGTTTCCAGCATCTGCCTCGCTCCTGGTGCTTGGCAGATGGAGCGTGGGGACCAGGCAGCTGAAAATCTGGATCAGTTTCAAACAGCTTCATTTCCCAGGCAGAAAGCAGAGCATTTCCGGAGGGCAGCCACAGAGCTGGCAGCTCCAGGGTGCCCTCAGCCAGAAAAGGTTCCATCAGAACCCTGCACGACGCGTGGTTTTGTTGGCTCAGGGAAATGTGGGTCCGAGTGAGCATTCTCTGGCTTATTAAATCCCTTATTTCTGCACCTGCTCTTGTAGCTCTGCATTTCACCTTAGGTGACTTCAGACACCTGATAACTGTGAGATATGTCCACTTGCTAGATGGGATTGTCAAGCTGAAGGCTGACTTGACCTTCTAGAGCTGTGCTGTCCAACATACAGTAGCCACTAGCCAGATGTGGCTATTGAGCACTTAAAATGTGGCCAAATGGAGATCAACGGTAAGTGTAGAATATTTACTGCATTTCAGAAAGGAGTGCAAAATATCTCAATAACATTTTTTATATTGGCTACATGTTGAAATGACAATATTTTGCAAATATTGCGTTAGGAGTTACTATTAAAATTAATTTTACGTGTTTCTTTTCACTTAGCAAAAGTGGCTACTAGGTAGTTTAAAATGACATACAGAGCTTGCATTCTATTTCTTTTGGACAGTGCTGTCCTAGAGGGCAGACCTGGTAACATCATTCTCAATGATACTGTGCCGGTGTCCCCAGCAAAATCTGCCCAGTAGCCCTTATTGCTGAGGACCGCCAGGTCCTGGAGGCATAAACCACCCCTTCTTTTCTGGACCAGAATGTGGGTCTGTTTGGGTCCTCAGGGATCTGGGCCAGCTATTTCTGAAGAGACGGCTGCAGATGCTGCTCTGGCTACTCTGAGCAGTTTTTGCTGATCTACTGTTCCAGCATCTGGACACAGGCCCTTGGCTTGTGGTTTCTCCCTCTGGACCCAAAGACAGGCTCCAGAGAGGCCTCTCGGGGCACCCAGGAGCCTCTTTTCCTCCTCTCCATGGTGGCTGGGCTTGCCCCTGGCCGACCCACAGTACCCATGCCCTCTCCTGCCTTGTACTTTCTCTGCCTTAGTGGGCTGCCAGCTTCCACGCAGGAGTTTTGGTAAGCTAGAGCAACCTTGGGAAGCAGACGGGAGGGGGTATCTTGCTGTAGCCACTTCCATCCTGGGTTACCTGACTCCAACATGGGGCACTTTTTCAGCTGGGGGCAACAGGAGAGACTCATCCCTGGGGATGGTGGGGCCACGGGAGATGGGATGCTATCTCTTTGCTCTGTCTTAGCCAAGCCCACCCTGAAGCCCACTCAGCCAAGACACCTTATCCCTTACCTCAGAGGTACCTCCTCTTTGGGGTCCCCAAGGGCAGCCACAATCCCCCATCTCTCTTTTGAGGGGGGGTGAGGAAGGGCTTCATGAGCATCGCTCCCTCACTGAGTAGATATTTATTGAGCACTGCCTCGTGGGCTGAGCATGGCAAT
The DNA here is from genome assembly GCF_041296265.1 of Equus caballus. Lineage (NCBI taxonomy): Eukaryota > Metazoa > Chordata > Mammalia > Perissodactyla > Equidae > Equus > Equus caballus. The sequence goes on along the minus strand of NC_091705.1, from coordinate 31,625,518 downwards.
GTAGTAGTAAACAAAAGCGCTCACCACCCTGGCCTCTCAGAGCTCCCCCCAACTGGGGAGACACGGAAAACAGTATGGCGGATCCTCAAAAGACGAAAAATAGAATTACCCTACAACCCAGCAATTCCACTTCTGGGTATCTATCTGAAGAACACAAAAACACTAATTTGAAAAGGTATACACACACCTATGTTCATTGCAGCTTTATTTACAACAGCCAAGATATGGAAACAACCTAAGTGCCCATCAATGGATGAATGGATAAAGAAGATATATATATATATGGAATACTACTCTGCCGTAAAAAAGATGAGTTCTTGTCAATTGTGACAACATTGATGGACCTTGAGGGTATACCATATGATTACACTCATATGTGGAATCTGAAAAAACAAAACAAACAAACAAAATAAAACAACAAACTCATGCATACAGAGAACAGATTAGTGGTTACCAGAAGGGAAGGGGGTGGGGGGGGGTGGGGCCGAGCAGAATGATTGAAGGGGATCAACTGTATGGTGATGGATGGTAACTAGATTTGTGGTGGTGATTGCTTTGGAGTGTATACAGATGTTGAATTATAAAGCTGTACACCTGAGGCTCATATAATAGAAAAGAGAAAAGAGAAAGAAATCACACTGACGACATCTCATTACAAAGCATGAGCTACTTTGCAGAAGATGCTGGAAACTGATCTTGGCTTTAGTGGAGGTGGCTGGAGTCAGAGAAGGCTTCTCTGAGGATGAGATGTTTGAGCTGAAATCCTTGTATATCGAAGGCTTTGCGTTTGTCCTCATCCAGCTCCCACTGAAGGGCTGGGGTCACACTCCCTAGGAGAGGGTCCTGAGGCTCAGGTGAGACTGGAAGACATTTACTAGTGTGGCCTGAGGCAAAACTGTCTGGAAGGAAAATTTTAATGAGAATAAGGAAGCGATCCAGAAAATCAGCACATGCTGGCATTAAGTCTTAAGAGTAGGACTGGGCTGCAAGTGGGAGAGGGAGATTGGGCTGGATCTCACGGTGGGGTGAAGCAGGAGGTTCAAGGCCAAAGTGGTGAAGGGTGACACAGTATGTGCCTCCCACCAGGGTAAGACTCCCACCGCCGCACAGCGCTGGCTTAACAGATCTGTGCAGGTTGCACGTTGCATACTTGGTGTTTTCATGGGCCTTGTGTTTTATTAGATCTCAGAAAAGCATCAAATGATAGAGTATGCCTGATGGGGCACCCCATGTTGGAAAGAGCCCTGAACCAAGAGACCTGGTTCCAGCCCTGATTTCTTCTCTCCCCCCCCCCCACTCCCCCGGGCCAACTGTGTGACCTTGGGCGAGCCCCTTGCCCTCTCTGGAATGTAGCCTCCTCATCTGTAAAATGAGGGGGTTGGGCTGGGTGACCTCCAAGCCCACAGGCACATCTCAGGTTCCAGGACCCTGGGAGTCAATGACGTGCTTGACTGAGCTGTTCCCAGCTGTAGCCCAGAGGTCAGGGTTCAAGCCTGTTATGGAGCTGCCACTCAGATGCTGCCACTTCTGATATTAATTTCTTTCCTCCCCATGAGGCATGGAGGGCTTTACGAATGGCTCCAAGAATTGCCTCTGGCCTTGGGGACAGGAGCTGGCCCCGAAAGCAAACGGGGTGAAAACCCTGGAGCACGCCAACCCAAAACTTTGCATGAATCGACCCAAATCCTCTCTTCAATGGGCAAGCTTTGGTGAACTGTGGAGAGCAGGGAGCTGGTGGCAAACTCATTCTGATTGTCCTCAGAGCCACGCTCTGCTCCCTTCGAATCCTGAATCAGCAGCTTTCAGGGCAGAGAAAGCCCTGATTTGATCACAAGTGCAAAGTCATGGATGTGGGGCTGCTCAGTTCTGAGTTAGAATCCTGTAACTAGTTGAGTCACTCCGGGTAACCTCTATGACCTCTATGAGCCCCAGTTTCTTCATCCATAAAATGGGGAAAATAGTCACCCACCCCGACGTGTTTATTAGGAGGATTAAAACAAGCTCACGTTACATTACATCATATATAAGCACCTGCTAAAATTTAAAGCTGAATGTAGACTATTATTATAAAATAATACCAATAATAAAAATATATATCCCTTCCAGATGAATAGAACCCAAAGCTTAGAGATGTTCTTTTAAATAAATGCCCCTTTCATTTGCGCAGCGCCTTAACTCCTAAAACACCGCTCTGCGTTCATCATCTCATTTTATTCTCACTGGGACTTAGGAGGCAGATCCCGTTACTCCTGTGGTTCAGCTGGGACAATGGCTCATAAAGGTGTGGAATGTCCAAGGTCACAGCTAATCCGAGGGACATAAAACCCCCATCTGATTGCCTCCATGTGGGGGTTTTCCCACCGTCTTATGCCAGACACACGACTCTCGGATCTCTTCCCCCCGGCAGCCCTTGGGACAGCCACGGTCTCTTTAGTGGTAGGTGTTGGTTACTCAGGGTTGTGACTGTTTTGCTAGAAGGGGCTTTGAGAGTGAGCATGCACCCCTGTCCTTTTACATGGCCATCAGGGATGGGGAGTGGGCTTGGAATAGCTCTGGGCCAGGTGGTGAGAGGTGCCAGCCTCTGTCTCAGGTGAGTGGTGATGGAACCTGGGGTGGAATTGCCCTTGTCCTGGGCTAATAGGTGGGCCTGGGGAGGGGCAGGCAGCTTGCAAAGGTGAGAAGCTCCAGGGAAAGGGGTCATTCTCTGGCCTCACGAGCTCCTCAAACAGACCCAGGTCCGTTCCACAGACCCCTGCTGAGCCCTCTTGCTACCGCAGCCCCCAGCCAGGGGCCAGACACAAATCTGTGCTCGAACTTCTGTTCCTGCCCTTGTGACTCTCACAGTCCTGTCCTGGAAGAACTATTTGGGTGGCCACCAGATATCAGCCACCAGGAAAGTTCCTGACTCCTTTCCAGCTAAAAATGAAAATATCTTTTCGGGGGAAAAAAAAATCAAAAAAGGGCCCTGGAAATGACACCTTATCAGAATAATAAAATTAAATTATAACAGGGCTGTCAATGCCACAATATCTGAGGGTGACAAGATGTAATCTCAGTAAAAACATCGGATCTGTCTGTTTATAGATCTAATAAATTATGTTCGAATTGTGCTCTTATAAATCCAGGCTGTCGAGGAAACCCAACAACTAATTCATCAGTTGCTCGTCCAGAGGTCTGCTTCTCCGTTCCAATTGCTCACCATGTAGATAACAAGGAGCCTTACAGACCGGCTGGTTAAATGTCATTTGTTTCAGAGCTGTAACACGGCATGGATCATTGCTCACACATAGTCACCCAATTATATTAACCTGTGCAGGAATACGGTGTAATGACATGACATTAACGCAGCCACTTCAGAGGGGCGCCAACTTCCCTCCTTGCTGAGGACTCGCCCAGCCAAGGCTTCTCCCCAGCAGCCCCCTGGTCATTTAAATGCAAAACAGAAGCTCTTGATTGGAAGGAGGAGCGAGTCACTTCTCTGGGCAACCTCTGAAATCGAAAATATTCTAGGCTTTATCCTCTGTCAGTTCTGTGTGGCTTGCCGGCTGAGTTTTTTATTCAGTGGCTCATTTTTCTCAAACGACAAGATTCTCCCTCACCCCTCCCCAAAATTCACAATCACTTGTCTTCTGAGCGCAGTTCTGGAATTGTCCCCCAAATATGGAACAATGAGATGAAGCAAACTGGGGGATGAGAGGCCAGAGGGAGCCTTATTTAGAGAGGTAAATTACAAGGCATAGAGTCCTTCTGGGGATCATGGCATTTGAGGGTGGGGGGTAGGGTCTAGTCTCCTGTGTCTTGTCAGAGATGTAAAGGGAAGGTGAATACATCTAGTTAATTCCAAAGATTTGTGTATCTCAGTCTCGGCACTGTTGACACGTGGGGCCAGATAATTCTCTGTAGTGGGGCTGTCCTTCTGCATTGAAGGATGTTTAGCTGCATCCCTGTTCTCTACCCACTAGATGCCAGTAGCACGGCCCCCACCAGCTGTGAAAATAAAAATGTCTCTGGATATTGCCGAAAGTCCCCTGGGGGGCCAAATCACCCCCAGTTGAGAATCACTGGTCTAAGGCAACACTTTCACTCAACAAACTTTTAGCAAATATGCATAAAGCACCAGATCTGTCCTGGGTTTGGGGCCTTTTAAGTTGCTCTGGAACTTTCTGAGTAAAGGAGGGGCCTGCCTCTGAACTCTCAAAGTCTCTCTCCTCTTCAAACAGAGAGGTGGCTCCGCCTGTCAGGCTTTTCTGGTTGGCATCCCAGCTCCTCTGCTGGATAGCCGTGAAAACTCTAGGCCTCTGTTGCTTCATCTGTACAAGGGGGATAATAATGGCACCAACCTCACTGGGCTGTTGTGACGATCATATGATTTATGCAGGTCAAGTCCTGAAGGCCTGCACATGTGAAGCCCTCGGCACTTGGCTGTGGTATTTTCATTAAAGTCTGCACATGAAGCATTCTAGGCATCCTGGGGGTAAGGAGTTGGCTCAAACCTCAGGGACAGAGCCTGGCCAGGGGTCAGGGCTGGGCAAAATGGGCACCCTAAGCAGAGCTCCAATCTGGGCAAAGGAAATCAAGGAAGCAGCCCATCAGGATGGACACCCAGAAGGGGCTCGTGGGTTACCACTGCTGGTCACCTTCAATCCATCAATCCATTTGTCAAACACGTACCTAGCATTTGGTTGTGTGCGGGGTGCTGTTGTGCTTTGCAAATATTACATCACTTACTCCTCACAATAACCCTATGAGAGAGATGTTTTATCATTACTTCCATTATACAGGTGGGAAAGTTGAAGTACAGAATTTCTTTTTTTTAGTAACTTACTGGTGTCATTCATTTACTAAGTGGTGGAGCTGGGATTCGAACCCAGGCAGCTTGGTTCCAGAGTCCACACTCTCAACCAGTATATTCTGCTGCTAACTCCAGTTTCCCTCACTGATAGGGATAAGAGACTTCTTGCTCTACTCAGGGTTGACTTGAGGGGCAGGCAGGGCCAGAAATCTGGGGGAGGCCCAGGCCGAGAGCTGCCCATCCCCCACACTGAGCTTGCTTCTCTGTTTCTGTTTACTTGTTTCACATTCCCCACCTATCCATTGAAATGCTTATGAAAACACACAAATGTTGCCATGTTTAATAGCACCAGAACGCTGGAATATTAATCAGTGATGTGTACATAATTTCTACCAACCAAAACTCCGACAGAGTCTTGAAGAAGAAAGTGAGGCCATATGGGGAAAAGATGGGAGGCAGCCTCAATCTCCCCATTCTCATTCTGTGAGAATTGTGTTCTAAGGAGGTCAGAGTTCTCAATTCCCTCACTCGACCCCAGCAACACTCTCCCACCAGTACAGCTACCAGCACTGTCATGCTTCTGGGGTGGAAGTGCATAAGGGTAGATGATGGACATCCTGGGATGTGATTTGGGCTTTGGGAAGGGTGAGCCCTGGGACAGACATGGAGATTCAGGGGTTTGAGTTTGAATTTATACCTTACACAGATTCTTCAGGCCTATGTGACCTTCTCATAATATCTTGGCCAGCTGGCTGGTTCATGAGATGGCCTCATTTCCCTTGAACCATCGGATTCACAGTAAATACGAGACTGAAAAACACTGGAAAGTTGGAGCGAGGATTAGAGGATGTCATATGAGCCAGCTCTCTGGCATATATTCTGGGTCCAAGGATTCAAATAGAAGCCAGGTGGACAGTAAAGAGGAACCAAGGAAAATCTCATTTTGTTTACCAGAAAAATCTTATGTCTGGACAGGCTTTTCTTTCTTTTTTTTTTTTTTTGGAATCAAGGGTGAGTAAATGGGGAAAAAAGAAGCCCATGAGGTCTCTGAGGAAATCTTCACCATAAAACAGAGAACATATTACTCACAATGCAGAGAAAAAAACCTTATTTTTGAAAAAGACTGATTATAGTAAACTGAAGAACATTTTAGAACACATCTAAATTTCTTTTCAGCAAAATTCAGAGGAACATGCAGTTTATGATACAAGAAATGAAAAAGGAGCTAACGCTACACCAATGTAAGGTATGAAAGAAGCAAGTTGAGAAGAGTTAGAAATAAAATAAAAGATAAAATCTAAAAAGACTAAATACAAAGAAACAAAACTAACACCAGCATTAGAGGCAGCACAGAGCAGAATTGGCAGTGGAGAAAATGGAGTCAATAATCACTTAATTTCTATATGCCTCAGTGTTGTTATCTGTTCAACGGTGATAACACGTTGGTTTGAGCTGTAGATGAAATAAAGCATCTGAAGCTCTTAGCAGCATATCTGGGATGAGGGATGTCTTTAATAAATATTAGCCATTATTTTTGCAATTAAAGACCTAACATAAAAAAACTAATATGATCACAAAAGAAATGATTTTAAATTTACTTTAGTTGTGCATTTGAGCTAATAATAGGCGAGGTAGACATTGGACTTGGAATCAGAAATCTTGGGTAAACTTGAAAAACTCTAGCAAAATATAAGGGAAAAAAAGCAGAGATAAAATATATATAAGACAGAAAATGGTGCTCCAATCTAGAGATCATTGCTTTTCCTCAAGAAGAGATCATTGAGTATATTCTTTCATATGTATGAAATACTTTAAAATATTCCCCCAAAAATATTTAAAATAAAAACAAATTTTAAAAGAGATCAGAACAACAAATGAAGTAACAATTGAAGGTGAACTAGAAGAAAACTTTCTCAACCTTAAGAAAAACCTAAGTATTTTGATGGGATTCCATAGACAATTTAATTTGGGAAGCATTGCTTACCACGTCTCCTTCTTGGACAGTAGCAGTGTCCACGCACACTTTCCTTGGAACCTCGACTTGGTAGATGCTGATTTATACACAACCAGGTTAACCACAGCCTATATGATCTGGCCTCGATTACAACTCTAGTCTCATCAGCTTCTCCTCTCCTCCTTACTCGTTCTAGTCCAGTCACAGAGTCCTTCCTATTATTCCTTGGATATGCCAGGCATGCTCTCAGTTCAGGGTCTCTCCAGAAGCTGTCCTCTCTGTCTGGAATGCTCTTCACCAGAAAGCTACACGACTAGCTCCCTCACTTCCTTCAGGTTTTCACTCGAATGTCGCCCTACTAAAGCGTTCCCCATGACACTACTGAAATTGTCACGTGTCCAACTCGTTATGCACTTCCTCAGCTTTATCATCCCGCTAGCATGAGTCACTATCAGAAATGCTATATATTTCATCATCTGTCTCCCTCAGTAGAGTGTCAGCTCCATGAAGGTAGAGATTTCTGTCTGTTCCATTCACTGCTGTCAAGATCAGTGCTTCGCATGCAGTAGGTGATCAATAAATATTTGTTAAATACATGAATTCATAAATGAATGAATCCTACAGGCATCCAAGAAGAAAACACATTTCCTCTAAAGGACAAAGACCAGACGGCTTTCAGACTTCGCCATAACTCTGAAAACAACAAGACAATGGAATAACATCTATGGCATTTTGACAGGAAAAAGTCATAAAATATTATGACGCAAAAACACGTTTTTCTCAGCCAAGTTGTTCAGTTATGAAGGCAACAGAAAGGTGTATATGCAAGTATGCCATTGGTGAGCCCATCCTAAAGTACGAAATCAAAGCAAATTAAATCCTTGAAGGAATTCTCCACTTGAATGAGATGAGCCGAAGTTGGAGACACAGGAGTGGCTAAATCAAGATCTAGAGTCAGAGTAGTGAATACGAAAACCAGTTAAACACAGAACGGAGTCTCTTATGCTATTTTAATAACCGTGAATATGGTTACTCAGCAATGCAATTATCTAAAAACAGTTCTTGGAAAAGATGGACATCATATAAACAAACATAGAATTAAACATTAATAATCTGGATCTAAAAATTAGAGATTAAACCAATGAAAACATGAAATTGGGTTTGGAAGGAACGTGGGTAAACTTAAGAATAATGCTTGCTTACTCCTCTCCAGAGACGGAGTCAACAAAAATGATCGAATCCGTTACATCGATGAACAGATAAGGACAGGTTCAGGCACAACTTTTACAAAGAAAAGACAATTACTTAGGGGAATATAAGAAAGTATATTCTTCAATTAACCAGAAGAAAAAAAAAAAGCAAAGAGAGCAGAGTTTATGGGAATGTTTTTGTATATTATTACTAGTGCTTTTATATATTTTAACTTTTCTTTCAAAATTTAGAAATTAGGCACAGTGCTGATGGAAAACATAACTAATGGCAAAAAAAAAAGCAAAGAACAGAAAGTCTAAAATGGCAATGTAGTAAGACCTATAATTCTGGTCTTTAAATAGAATAAACTTTAATACAAAATACAAAGACTTTTAGATTAGATTAAAGCAAGCAAGTAAACAACAGAAGTCAACTACAAATTTTGTGCAAGATTTAAACCTTAGTCAAAATGACACAGAAAGATGATAGAATTCAATGTAAATAGCATTAAACTAAAATAATTTTATTTTAACAAGGAAGCAATCCATAATAAGAAAACATGATAGTCATGAATCCTGTGCCAAATAACATAACATTAAAATTCGCAAAGTGAACACTTAGCAATACAAAGGAAAGTGAAGAAATACACTAATGGCAGAGGCATTTAGCATACCTCCCTCGGTCTTTGACAGATCATGTCGATAAAATATGTCAGGATGTTGATGAGTTGAGCAATCTGTATGTTTTTGCCTATATCTATTACATCAAGGACTTCCTTGACCCTTGACCCTTGGAGATTTAGGCAATTTTTTTCCAGGTCCCACTTCTATGGCTCAGGGCTGTCAGACGCTCCCTAAAACCTACCAACCTCACCTCCTCCAGCTCCTCTTGGCTTCCTTTCCTGGGTCCTTGTCATCTTTACACAGGTTTCCATAAAAACTCCACTTAAGCCAAGTCTTTGTGGATTTAGTAAGTCTATAGAAGACTTTGGGTGTGCCACGTGAAGGATCGCGTAGGTCATTGCTCATGCTCTGCCCATCCCTCCACCTGCTGTTTTCCTTTTCCTTTCCACAAGCCCATATTCCTTACAGCTGGGAAATAGATCTGGTCCCGCTGTTTTGGTGGGTTCTTTCCAGACTACTAGCCCCTATGAATCCAAGTGTTTTCCCTACTCTCCTTAGAATTCTGATAAACAAAGCCTTTCCATCTCTTTAGAAAATTATTATCATTGATAATCAATTGCCTTCACACTTTTTTTTGAACGTGAATCCTACTTGTAAGATATTTGTATTATACAGTTTCAATACAAGTATAGTTTAAAATTGTGTAGACATACCACTGTATAAAATATTGAACTCTGTGTTTTTTAATTGTCTCTATCCTTTTTAATGTGTACCTCTGTGTTTAAAAGCTTCAAGCATATACTTCCAATATGTGAATATTCTTAATAATATTAATCTTCTACAACGCTAATATGACATATACAAAAATATAGATTGTAGAAGACAAGATAAAAAATAAATATTAGATATGGGTTCTAATATTTTCTTCCTGTACCCTTTTAGATAATTCTATGTTCCCTTCCGTGATGCACGTCCCAAAGGGGAGACTATGTTCTAGGGAGAAAGCTTCTTTTCAAGAAGTAGTTCTAGTAAAACAAGTTGATCATATATTACCCTGAAAGAAAAATATCAATAATTTCCCAAAAATAAATGTTAGATAAATCAAATTCTCTGAACACAATATAATAAAAGCAGGAAACAATAAGAAAAGAAAAGGCTAGAGGGAAAATATTTAATTAATGGAAAGGAAACCGAAATCTTTGGGTTAGAAAGAACCTAAACTAGCAGTTGTAGGATATTTGGAGGAACGAAATGAGAACATTATTTAGAAAACGTACAGAACATGGCCTAAATTGCACTCACAGGTAAATGCATTTCCTCACGTGAATTCACTGTTAAAGTAAGACAGAATACAAAAATCAGAGAAGCACTCTACTCAAGAAATTAGGGGAAAATGTGTATTTTGGGAAGGGTGAAAAGTAATATTCAAGGACAAAAGCAGAAACTAATGATTTAGGAAGTAGCAACATGGTAAAATTGACAACTAAACCCAAAGGAAGTTCCATAGATGTCAATAAAATCTCTTGCATAACTAATAAAAAAGGTCAAAATATGGGTGTAAAACATTGGAAGTGAAAAAGAGTATTTAGGGCCTGGCCCGGGGGCGCAGTGGTTAAGTTCACATGTTCCCCTGTGGTGGCCCCGGGTTCGCCAGTTCGAATCCCGGGTGTGGACCCACACACCACTTGTCAAGCCATGCTGTGGCAGATCCCACATATAAAACAGAGGAAGATGGGCACAGATGTTAGCCCAGGGTCAGTCTTCCTCAGCAAAAAGAGGAGGATTGGCGGCAGATGTTAGCTCAGGACTAATCTTCCTCAAAAAAAGAGAAAAAAAAGAGTATTTGCTATCACAGATAATTTTTAAGAATACTGAATCAATAACCAAACCCAGGCAATTTTATAGATACACCTTTTCAAATTTATAATCTAATTTTTAATTTCATGATCAACTATTTCAGAGCACAAAAATAAAAGCATAATTAGCATAATTTCATACCAAAGTTGTATAAAGACAGAAAGCTTGAGACTAATCTTACTTTTGAATATGTCATCAAAAAATATAAAACACCAAGAAAATAATATACGATGAACACCTAAGTATTATTTCAGGACTACAAGGATAGCTGAATACTAGGAAACCTATATTAAAAATTAGGTTTCTCTCTGTCTGTTACTGTGTCATGTGAAAATAACTGGGTGAATCTTTTCCACATTTGGAGAGTATGTTTGAGAGTGTCTGCTCTGATATTGTCTATCTCTGTGGAATATGAAAAATTCACTTCCTGGGACTGAGAATCCTGAGATGACCTCAGAGAGGTTAGCAGTCATCCTTCAGAGGAGCTGAGGGCAATGGGAGGCTCATGGTATCCATATTTAGCCATGATAAATCAGAGGAAGAAACAGTGGCTTCATATATGAGTCCCCATTGAAAGCCACGAGGGCAGACACTCCGAATAACTGGCATTAATTTGTAATCAAGCTAAGCTACTTCTCACATGGGCGACTCCTTATAGTATGCTACAGGGGGAGAAGCAGCAGAAATTTGTTTATTGAACAATGATCAGTGATTTTCTAAAGTAATGTCAGTGGAGCCAAGAAGTCAATTATTATAATGCAAGAAGAGATCAAATGTAAAAAACAATATTATCATCTTGATGAAGATTATAAAATAATTTGGTAAGACAATATCTATTTGATTTAAAGAATATTAGTTGGTACAGGTTTAACGACTCCTTACTCAACAAAATTTTTGCCTTAAAATAATAGTTAATCCATACATAATGGTGAAACACAAAAGGCATTTTCACTGCAATCAAGACTAAGATAAGAATGCTCCTTTACCCAGTAGAGGCCCAAAACATCTCCTTAGTCTTGATGACCAAAAATGTCTCCAGACGTTGCCAAATGTACCCGAGTGACAAATCACCCCCTTGAGAATCACTGATCTAGGTTGAGAATTGCTGTTCTATAAGTTCTAGTAAATGCAATAAAATGAGGAAAAAACCCACTGTGGAAAGAATTGTCATATCAAACATTGTTTTAAAAGTTCTAGTAAATGCAATGGGACAATTTAATTTAATCTAGTAAATGCAGTGAAACAATGTAGTTTTTTTAAATTGCAAATCATAACTATTGAAAGAGAATTGTCGTCACTTAAGGCCAGCCTGATGGCATAGTGGTTAAGTTCATGCACTCTGCTTTGGTGGCCCAGGGTTCACAGGTTCAGATCCTGGGCGCAGGACTACACTACTCATCAAGCCACGCTGTGGTGACGTCTTACATGCAAAGTAGAGGAAGACTGGCACAGATGTTAGCTCAGGGACAATCTTTGTCATCACAAGAAAAGAAAAAGAAAGAAAAGAAAAGAAAGAGAGTTGTCATTACTTGCAGAAGGTGTGTTTATCATCCTAGAAAAGTTAAGAGAATGAACTAGAATATCTATTGGGAGTAATAAAAAGAGGTCATTAGGGGCCGGCCCCATGGCCGAGTGGTTAAGTTCATGTGCTCCTCTTTGGTGGCCCACGGTTTCACTGATTTGGATCCTGGGTGAGGACATGGCACCACTCATCAGGCCATGTTGAGGCAGCGTCCCACATGCCGCAACTAGAAGAACCGACAACTGAAAAAATATACAACTATATACTGGGGGGATTTGGGGAGAAAAAACAGTAAAAAAAGAAGATTGGCAACAGTCGTTAGCTCAGATGCCAATCTTTAAAAAAAAAAAAAAGGGCTCATTAAAGTGATTGGATACTGAATAAGTGCACAAAAAAATCTATCCAAAATTCCAACAACACCCGTTAGTAAATATAACGGACAAAAAGATTTTATTCTGATAGCAACAATAACAGAAAATCTTAACTAATAAACTCATTGAATTATGTACTGGGATATATATGAAAGAACTATAAAACCTATTGAAGAAGATAGTCTTGATTTATCTCCAGAATGATCTTTTAAAATTGAAAACATGTTATTGACTGCTTAATACTGTCAATCGTTTCCCATTGCCTTCAAGATAAGGACCTAAGTCTATAACAGGCCCACTCTGGTCCTTGCTGACTTATGCAGAGGTTTGCTCCTACTCACTGCCTGGGCTCCAGGAGGACGCAGGATATTTGAACAGCATCACAAGTGATCCAGTTCTGCTCTTCTCCAGCCTATACATCTCGATAACTTTCATCTTATATAACATTGTTTTCAGCCTCTTGACCACCCCCATCACTGTTCTCTGTATATAGTCCATTAGCCAAACAAAATCTCTCTGTAAAGCGTAGGGTCTAGCATTGAATGCAATACCCTGAGTGTGGTCTGACCAGAGTAAAATATCGTCCCTGCTCTCATCTTAATATTTTACTTATCTATTCATTAACGTTTCTGGAATGCAGATGGACCTGCATTTAACTCCTGGTTCTATCATTTGTTAGCAAGACACATAACCTCTCTGAGCCTCAGTTTCCCCTTCAACAAGATGGGGATAGCAGTGTCTCCTCCCAGTGCCGGCATATTTAGTGCATAGCACTGTTCTTTCCCCCTTTCTGTGTCCCAGCTAGTCATGCTCTAAGTCTCCCACCATCTGTTCCCCTTCTCTCCACAGCCGTTGTCCGTATCAACGTGATGTCTTTGCTGGGCTGTTGTTGAAGCTCGCTGACTGGACTCCTTGCCTCCATTTACTCCCTGTCAAGTTCTCTTTGCAGAACAATCTTTGTAAAACACAGGTTACATGTATGACTCCTCTTCCAGTACGGTTGATGGCTCCCCACTGCCTCCTCAAATTTAGAACATTTTATCTGCAATTGAGGTGTGTCTGCCTTTCTAGCATCATTCCTACTCCCTCCTTCTAGGCATCCCACACCCCAATCTGGCTCATAAGGTCTTTGGCTTGCCAAGGCATGGCCTGAGAGAGAAGATATTTCCATATGGGTCTTCCTGCTCCAACTTCCCTCCCCTCGAAGTATTCTCAACCAAGAGAGGAAAGATCATAACACAATGTCTTGCCTTGGAGCTACGCCAAACTGCTTCTTACCAGAGAGAGGGACCAAGGTATGGCTGGTGGATGAGCTGGGAAGCAACAAGGATTCCAGGAGGACTTTCTCCCAGAGCCAGAGTACCAGCCCTGGGGCTCTAGAGGCCCCATTTCTGAGCACAGCAGCCTCCCCCAACCCAACACCTCATTGGTCATGGCCACTTCCATTTCATGGTCAATTGTCCATAATTTCAATTATGTAGGAAGCTTTGATTTTACACGCAAATTCCAAAATGACTCAGAAGTCTGTGGAGAGGCCTAGGTGCAAAGGGCCAGAAGTTCAAGCCTGGGAGATGGGAAGTTCCCCATGTCCTGCATAGCCATCCCTACAGGCTCGCCACAGCACAGAGGCTGTTGTGAGCAATGATTATTGAGAGAATGTCAGAGGTAAAGTGGCTGGAACATGGCAGATACTACTTATTATTTAGTCTAATGTCTTCTTCTTATTTATTTATTTTTTAGCAAATTCTGTTTGCTAAATGTATTTCTAAGACATCATGTTTATATCTTAAAAGAACTTTCACATCAATATAGTCATAAATTAAAAAAAAAATTGTCAGGTTAAGAGTCCTGAGTTTTGATTTGGAAATCCAGACTCCAATTCAAGGGAGAGGATTTTAGCCTCGGGTGAAATGAGCTTTTCCTTCGTCCTCTTCGGTTGACAAGGCAGACTACAGGCAGAGTGGCTGCAAAGCAGGCTGGCCCCAGGAGGGGCTCAGTGAATGGCAGGGAGACCCTATGGATGAGAGGTTCTCAACCTTGGTTGCCCCCTAAGATCACCTGGGCAGCGTTTAGGAGCCCCGATTCCCAGGCTGCCCCTCAGGCCAATTGAATCAGAGCCTTGCGGGGAGGGGCCCAGGCTTCAGGAACTCCAAAGCCCAGCTGAGGTTGAGAACCATCCTCCTTCTTGCCTTGAGAAGAATTCTAGGAAGACCTCTGTGATGCTTTCTGCAAGGAGAAAGAAGGGACCTGACACATGCTGTATGCCCGCTATGCAGCAGACCCTGCGCTGGGAACTGCCCTTATATTCAGTCTTTTGTAACAATGTTGTGGGGTAAATATGAGCATCTCCATTGCCAGGTAAGACATCAGCAGCTCAGAGGAGCAAAGTGACTTGCCCAGGATCAATTAAACCCAAGTAGGTGGTAGGGTCAGGAGATGAAGCAGATCTTTAGTCCAAAGTCTGGTGTTTCAGTTTCATCAAGGAGCGTGCTGTAGGAGAACAACCCAGCCATGCCATGCCTGGGCTGGGTTTTGGGCCATCGCCTCCCCGTCCTAAACTGATTTGAACAGTATTTATGTTCTCCCCTGTCCCTAGAGGAAAAAGCAGGAGATGAAACAGGAGCTGAGCTGTTGGAAGTAGCATGCATCCTCCTTCCAGATCTTACTGAATCTTCTGCAGCAGCTTCGGGACTCGAGGCGTCTGCGTTATCCGCCATCCTGCATTGTACACTCACACGCACAAGCACTTTCACTCACACGCAAACACAGACGTACGCATGTTCGCGCCCTGGTATTAAACAAATATGATGGGGAAACTACTATATTCCAGGTACTGGATGTGAGTATATTATGCCTATTGTATAGGGAGGCAGTTTACTGAAGAAGAGGTTTAAATGTACAAACTCCGAAGATAGATGACCTGGATTTTTTTTTTTTTTTTTCATCAGGAAGATTTGCCCTGAGTTAATGTCCGCTTAAAAATAGAAGCCAATCTTCCTCTATTTTGTACGTGGTTTGCTGCCACAATATGGCTTGGTGAGTGGTGAAGGTCTGAGCCTGGGATCTGAACCCATGAACCCAGGCTGCTGAAGTGAGGGATGCCGTACTTAACCACTATGCTATGGGGCCGGCCCCTGACTTGGATTTTTTTTTTTTAAAGATTTTATATTTTCCTTTTTCTCCCCAAAGCCCCCTGCTACATAGTTGTATATTCTTCGTTGTGGGTCCTTCTAGTTGTGGCATGTGGGATGCTGCCCCAGCGTGACTTGATGAGCAGCGCCATGTCCACGCCCAGGATTCGAACCAACGAAACACTGGGCCGCCTGCAGCGGAGCGCACGAACTTAACCACTCGGCCACGGGGCCAGCCCCCCTGACTTGGATTTTGAGCCCAGTTTCCCAGCTGCATAAACTTAGCCAAGTCAGATAAGTCGAAATTTTTCTTTTCCTGTCATTATTGCTATACTCGAGAATTTATACACACATCTTTCTGGGTGTGGAGCTGGAAGAGGGAGCTGGGGGGTCGCTCACAGGCCAGTGTCCTCAGAGTCTCTCCCTGAAGTCGGCTGAGGCTCTGGTGGCGGCAGCTGTGTCTGTCCTGATCCCTCTCATGCTGAGGTGTCAGCTTCCATGGGGATCAGGTATCATGCCAGGACCGGCCAAGGCCAGCCAGAGGAGACCTGGAGGCTGGGGGTGTCCGTGGGGGCGTGAGCACAGTGCGGGCACAAGCTGAGCTGCCCCCGCTCGAGCAGTGGGGGCAGGCGTGCGCATCCTCCCTCCCTCCTGGGATTTGCCTGGCTGCTCCGAGGGCTGAGGCCTCACCTGCACCCTTTCAGACAGACAGACAGATAGGTGGACGTCCCCAGGGAGGTGGCCCAGGGCTGTGGTTAAGAGCATGGGCTCTAGCCTTGGACCCGTCTGGGGGATTCTCAGTCTCCTTCTTCGCTTAGCTCACAGCCTGGTACACAATTATAGATCTCTGACGTCAAGGGATAGGTGTGAATCTATGCCTCTTATTTTAATACTCAAGCTTGTGCAATTTTCCTTGCTTTAGTCCTTTAAACAAATGAACGAACTGATTTAGAGAACGTTTGGGCCTATCTGAAAGTCATTTCCTCTTTGCTATTACTTCGCAGGGCCCTTCAATGTCACAATGGGAACAAGGTGTGTTACGTTGAACAGATGACACAGGCTCTTTGCCCAGAATCACTGGAGATGCTGAGGGAGCTACTTTGGTGGAACAGTTGCATCAACATGGGCTGGGGAGAGAAGGGATCTGGATTTGAGTTTGGATTCCACCACTGTGCAACCCTGCATAAGTTACTTAACCTCTCTGCTTCCTCCTCTCTGCTTTGAGTAGTGGTCTCAGACAAAGATGTTATAAATTATTGATTCTTAACTTGACTGCTTCTCTCTGATGCCCTAAACAAGGTCAAATTCCTCTGTTCGAGATGTTTACAACGTAATGATCCTTTCCACAATAGGCTTCATCTCTGTGTCACTGGATATTTATTTGGGGGATGATTTGATTGATATCCACTCCACTCGAATATGACCTCCATGAAACAGGAAGCTTGTCTAACTTGCTCGTTGCTGGAACTCCAGGCTGGCCCAGAGCCTGGCACAAAGTAGATGATGAGCAAATATTTGTTGAGTGATGACCACAGGAGTGACCAAGGTTGTGCAGCCAGGCTCGCTGATTTAAAGACTAGTCTGTGCCACCAGATCCTGGGAACATCATGTCAATAGACATCCCAGTAAATTGACCCATTTCACAGGTTGGGTTACAGCCCTCCTTGCTTCCAGGCTGAGCTGCCTGGGACAGAGGATGAGAGTGCTGGGGAAGTCAGGCTTCCTTCTACCCACAGGCCCATTCACATGCGGCTTGGAAAGGAAGTTGGAAAATCAGGGCTTGGTGAAGCCATGTGTGGACTCCTGTCTCCCCAGCAAGGACACTGAGCCAATAAAGGGCTGCAGGGACAACAGTGTTTCCAGGGACAGAGCCTGGGGATGGGAGTTAGGATGCAGAGCCCTACAGATGTAGCTGTAAGACCTAAGGTGAGGATCTGGATGTCTCTGATCATGTTACCCAATTGTCATGAGGATCATACAATTCAAGCATCAGATAATGATAGCAATGAATTATAACACATTGGGTGGAAGAAGGACCTCTGAGTCCACACAGTCAGAAATAAATGAATACATAAATAGACGTCCTCGGCAAAGCTCTTCCTATGGTATTCTTACAGTAGAATGCGACTGGGAAATGGAGAAGACATGATGGGTTTAGAAAAATCACCATTTGCTACCACAGTAATAATCGATTCAGGCAAGAATCCTCAATTGAGACTAAAACGAGTGAGTGCAGGGATATTTACATATCTCAAAGTATCTTTCCACAAACTACTTAAGGATAACAAGGGGAATATCATATCTTTACAGTGGGGAAACTGAAGGCACCATATTAACCAAGTGATTGAGATCCACATCCTCCATAATGGGACAGATACGACGCACGGAGAAGGACACATCCCTTCTGTGTTATTTCAGCCAAAATTCATAACTTGAACCTAGTCAGGCAACAAACTGAGGGACTTTCGGCAGAATAACTGGTCTGAGCTCTTCAAAAAATTTCGAGGTCACAAAAGACAAAGAGAGGTGAACTGTTCTAAATGGAAGGAGTCTGAGGAGACACGACAAGTAGATGCATATGTGACCCTGAACCAGCCCCTGAAATAAGATAATAAATGGCTACAAAGAGCATCAGTGGGAGAAGTAGCAAATGTGAATATGGCCCATGAACTAGATAACAGGATTGTGTCCATGTTAATTTCCTGATCTTGGCCATTGTACTGCGGTTGTGTAAGAGAGTGTCCTTGTTCTTAGGAAATACACCCTGAAGTCTTTAGGGGTGAAGAAGGAAGTGAGATAATGCATTGGAGACCTTGGTTCCTGGCGTAACTAGAGACTGGATACAAGGCTACTTTCTTGGGTGTTCCCAGGAAATACGCCCCTGGCTGGAGGAAGCAGCCGTTTGCCTGGTGCTGTCATGCCCTGCAGACAGATATGAACTGCCTGGAATTAACCCTCAGTGCTATGTCACAAACCCATCCTGACTGGGGAGCGTGGCTCTGGTCCATCACAGTCCCCAGGTCTTCTTTGTCCCGTGCCATCAGCTGCCCATTACTCAGAGAGCAGGCCAAAGACACGATGTTCTCCTGTTTATGTACTGTCTTCACTCCCAGTCAAAACCCGATAGAAAATGGATCAAAACAAAATTAACTTGACAGGGAAATGGATATTTGAATGAAGCTTCTGCTTAAGACAATAATTTATCACGTTCCATCGTACGTCTCCACAAAACCAGGATCACGGGTGGTTTAGCTGAAATGAGGGAATTCATTACTCCGGAAACCTCTCTGGGACTCATTTCACAGGGGTTGGAGATTGTGGAGAAAGAAGGAGGGAACAGACGTCAACCAAGCCCCCAAACCTGTCAGACGCTGTTGGCCCATTTCCATGCACAGCCCCCTTGGATCCTCATATTTACCTGGAGATAATGATCAGTGGCCAACTGCACCAGTGAGGACACTGGGGCTCTCTGGAGTCTGAAGGCCAAGCCTGAGGTCACCCAGCTCAGAAGTGAGGCACCAGTGTTTCGAGGTGGAAGCATCACCATTGGTCTCATCAAGGCCAGAATGGGCTGACTCGTTCCTGCATGGCTTCGGACCTCCCAGGAGAGTCAGGCCTGTTTCTAGAGAGGGTCGGGTAGGGGGAAGCCACAAACCCTGCCTTGCAGTTGGAAGCTCTCAGCCTGGTCCCAGGACACATAATCCCCCTGGGTGCTCTTACAGATGACTGGCAGATGTCGGATAGCCACAGAGAAAGTGTCGTGGAGTGAGGAGCCTTGGTTAGAGGGCTCAAGAAGGCAGTTCATATAATTTACTCAATCATTTACTCATTCATTCATTTGGCAAACACAAATTGCATACCTACTATGTACCGGATGCTATGGAGATAACATGGAACTTAGAGGCTAGAGACTCAAAATCTGGTCTCTGGATCAGCAGTATTACCTGGGAACTTGGTAGAAATGCAAATTCTCAAGCCCTACCCCAGACTCTCTGAGTCAGAAGGCCCAGCGTCCGTGTTTTAGCAAGTCCTCACGGTGATTCTGATGCATACTCACGTCTGAGGACTGCTAAACTCACATGAAATAATGACAGGCCGTGATAAGAACAGCCAGGGACACAGGTACCTGATAACATTGGGGCTCTGACCATTGTAAACAGAACCCAGGATCACATAGAGATGCCCTTCCCGCTTCCACCCTGTCTGGAAGTCTGGTTTCTGCTTGCCCCCAGACTAAGCAGCTTTGTGCAGTATCCAGCAAGTGACCCATGGCCTAGCTCAGCCTGGGTACGCTGATCCTGCTGGGAGCCCAGGGACGCCCTGAGGGACCTGGGGCTGGGGGGCAGCTGACAAGAAAGGAGCCAGCTGGGCCTCAAGATAGTGACTACCTTCTTAGATTGTGTCTCTCCTTCATAAAGTGAAGGATGTCAGTGAGTCAACCAGAATTTGCAGTAATCAATGACAGTCTGATCAAAACTGGGCAGGGACTTTGAGAAGTATTTGGGACAACAGTTCACAAATTTTAGTGTGCAAGAGAAATCATACAGGGAGTTTATCAAGCATTCAGACTGCCAGGCCACGCCCCCAGATGATTCTACAGTAGCTCAGTGGCAGGCCCAGAATTTGCATATTTTACAAGGCCGGGGGTAATCAGTGCAAGTGGTTTGAGCAACGCCGTTTGAGAAAGACTATTTTGTGTGCTGTACTCACAGGAGCCGGCTCTCAGCCCGAGCCACATGCCTGGGCTTATAACCCAACCATCCCTGGCTTCTGGGCACCTGGAGACAAGTCTGTAGTTTGGTGCAGTTTTCTCAGAAGAGGATGAGTAACTACGCTCATCTGATGGGTAGAAGGGCCTTTAGCCTGGCCGGGGAGGGGATAATGGCACTGTAAGCAACAGCGAAATAACGAAGCCTTCCTCATTTTATAAAGGTTGCTTTAAAATCTAATTAGAATACGAAAGTTGAGATCCCGGTCTATTTTTAAACAAAGCATGAGTTCAGCAGGAGTAATCAATACTGGAGGTGTGAGCTGCCCGTGAGCGTTCAGTGGGGCAGACAATGAGCTTCCTTTGGGAGGAGGCCTTGAAAAATGGGACAAGTGC
Source organism: Equus caballus (assembly GCF_041296265.1). Lineage (NCBI taxonomy): Eukaryota > Metazoa > Chordata > Mammalia > Perissodactyla > Equidae > Equus > Equus caballus. Next base: position 31,604,973 of record NC_091705.1, on the reverse strand, counting down.
AAGGAGAAGGAGGGGACCAGAGATAGAGACAGACGGGGCTCTATGAGGTGGGGACAGCTAGGGGGAGATCATGAAATCTTCGTACCCTCTCCAATGTCCCATCTGGCCCCTCGAAGCACAGAGTGGGCGGCTGCACTGTGGATGGTGTGTGGCCTCTTCCACTGGATTAGATGAAGCAGCTACACCCTATATTGACTGTCGAGGAGAGAGAGCTGTGGGGGTGGTTTAGTGAAAAACAGCATGAATTTTTGGAGCCAGATCCTAAATTGAAGTTCAGTGCTGCTCGCTCACTCACTGTGTGATTTGGTAAATCTTGCAACCTTTCGAAGCCTCAACTTCTCCCTCTGTAAAATGGCGATAATAATGCTGACATTGAAAATGATTTAATGACATAATAATAGCAGTAACAGTTAACATGTATGGAGCACTCACTACGCGCTTTGCATGCATGCATTATTCCAGCTGGTCTTTACAACAACCCTCTGAAGTTCAGGGAAATAGACGGACTTGTCTTATTAAATGCAAATAAAGCATTCAGGATAGTGTCTGGTACAGAGTAGGTGTCAATTAATATTTGTTTCCTTCTGCTTCCCAGGGGATGGTAAGGAGGCTCGTTTTCAGAGAACAGAGCACTCCCGTCTGCTATGCTTGCCCAGCAGGCAGTGACGGCCGATTGCTCGTCTTCTAAGCCAGAGCCAGGCTTCCAGAACCCCTGGGGGAGTGTTTCTGATCCTGGGGCTGCCGACAGCAGAGCAGGCAGATTTGGTAGTGCCTGCATGAGCCAGTGTGCACAGAACCTGGAGACGCTCACATGACAACCGTGGGGCTGCTGCCTAGGAACATCCCACCCAGATTTGCCTTCCTTGAAGAAAAGTAATGCAAAAGGCCATTTTTCACTTTTAAATAGCTTTCATTCTATGTCTTAATAAATGCACGTTTGTTGATTTGTGTAAGCATGATGTGGGAAGTCTGCAAATGGATGTAATCTGTGCCGAGGGCACATGTAAGCACCGGCGAGCACTTTTGAATAATGAATCGCTCCCGTAAAAGACGGACGCTATTCATAATAATTCCTTGCTTTTCTCATTTTGCCGCATACAGTAGCGATTAATCAATTTGCAATGTTATGTCACCCGCAACAAATTGCTAGCACTAAGACAAATTTATTGCTTTATGATAAAAGGACTTGTTTAGGGAGAAATAAATTAAATTTGGAGGGCTGTCCTTTGGGTTTGATGTTCACATAGGTGAGCCATAGAGAGTGGCCTGGGAAGGGGAGAGGTTCAAATGATTCCTGCATTGACCTGGACCCCCAGAGAGGAGTACGAAAGCAGGAGAGCACTTGCTTAGTTACTGACCCCGAGGCAGTGCAGCTCTGATGGGAGACAGTATGGCAGAGAGCTTGCGGTGGGTCTTGGAAACGTCTGCCGGGCTCCCCGTCAGTAAGTGTAATTTAGAGCTTTTCACAGAGAGGTTTGGACAATCAGCAATGCTCCAGGGAAACACACCCTCTTCTCCCTCTATGCTTCCTCCGAACTATGGGATCTTAATTTACCTGAATTGGTAGAAGGGAACTTAATTTATAGAAACTGGAGAGCAAAGGAAATCTACAATATAGGCACTAGGAATGGGGCTGAGGGATCAGAAGGCGACGGAGGTCCCGATCCTTCTATTTATTGAGGCTGCAGGTGTATTAAAATATTTGGGGAAAAAAGACCAAAATGGTATTACCAAAATTGTGGGGCAGTAAATGTTACATTCAACTAATGAATACTTTTAACAGACGCCAAATTTAATTCCATAAAATGGTGTTATTAACAGAGACACTGTCTGTATCTTCAACTGGAGGCCCTTCATTGCATAAAGGCCAGGCCGAATGGGTTCCCACCACGGCAAGGGTGACTTGCAGACAGCAGTCCCCGTTCCCCCACATCACATTTGTAGAAAAGCAGCTCAGGGACAGGAAGCATTTTGCCGGAGGACAGTGAGGGAGTGTGGAGAAGCATCTGACTTCCAGGACATTGCACACGTTTGTTGTTAATTTATACTCCATTAATCTGGAATCTGGAGTGGAATCAGGGGCTAAGCCACTAATTTTACCCCCTCCTCCAACACACACACACACACGTTCAGGACAGGGTTTTTTCTTAAGCAAAGTGATAGTCTAAGACGATTTGTGAAAAGCAGGTTTCAGTTAGGAAGGATGTCAGTTCAATTGCCCAAGTAAGTGGATTTTTCTCTCCCAGCTCATCAAAACCCGTTCCTTTCTGCTCTTAAAGCAGGTGTGGGGACCACCTCCTGGAATACCTTGATATACCCATTCCACCTGCCAGGGAAAGTGCCCCAGTGATTTTTTCTTGGGCTGTGGTCTCTGTCTGTCATCCTGGTCTCATTTCAGCCTTGAGGAGGGGATGCATGAAGGCCTCCTGCCTGCAGAGGCGACTGCAGTCTTCCTGCAGTATCTGAGCGGACTCTTGGCGGCCCTTCAACCCCAATGTCCACACCCAGAGCCCCGTGAACAATGGGGAGCAGAGAACTCAAACCTTTTGCCAGGACCCTTTCTAGCGCCTTGTGGCTGGAGGGGCCCAAAGGGGCGCATGGCAGCCTCCAGGGGATGCTGGACTCACCTGCTGACGGCTTCTTTGTCTTCCACTGTGCCTGCTCTCTGGGCTCTAGTCGGCCCAGGTCCTGGCTGGGGCAGCCAGCACCCCTTGTGCCCCTGGCCAGGCTTGCGCACTCCCTGAAGGCCTCCCGAGCCGAAGGACCCGCAGGGCTCCGGGCCGTCTGCGGGGCTGGGTTGCCCTGCTCCCGCTGCCCGCCTGCTGGCTAATTCTGATTATTTCTCTTTCTCCTTGCTCTCTTGGGCGCCTTTATTCCTGACCGTGCATTTTCTCTGGGCTCGGGATTAGAAAAAAACCCACACTGCTAATATCCTTGTCAGCCTTTTCCTGAATCATTGCCGCGCAGCTCCAGGGAGCCACGGGCCAGCGCCTTCTGGCCGGCAGACTCCATCCCTGGGCCTTCCTGTCCTTGGGGTCCTGGAGCCCCCTCTCTGAGTCTCCTCATCTCCTGAAGGCAACACCTAGAGTCCCAGATCCTCTGAGAAACGCCCAGCCGGGGGAAGCAGATGGGCCTGAGAACTGAGAGTCCAGCTGAGCTTTTCCATCTCACAGGTGACTTCTCTCAAATGCTATTTAAAAAAAGAATTTTGAAGTGCTTTTCTCTACTTTATCTCATTTGCTGTTATTATCCCTATTTTATAGATGCGCAATCCGAACCTCAGAGGGCCTGGTGATTTGCTCAAGGTCACACAGCTACCAAGGGTCGGGACTCCAGTCTCCAAGTGCGTAACTCAGGTATGGAAGGAATAAACAGCCCAACTTGGCAGATGAGGAAACTGAGGCTCACGTTGCTGAAAGGGCCTGTCTCAAATCATGTAGCCATGAGAAGTGGCTCTAGAAGTGGGATTCAGACACCCCAACATCCAGGCCAGGTCCCAGTTCTGGGCAGGGTTCTGTTTGCCGTGTTGTCCATGAAAAGCCAGGTCAGCCCAGGCTGGGAAACACCCACCAGGAAATACTCAAAAGTCTCAAGTCTGGGAGTCCAAGGAGGCCAGGGGCCTGCCCCAGTTCCTCCTGTCTCCTCACATGCACACAGGACCTGGTGGGAAGCCCACGTTTGTGTTTCCAGGGAGGCCTGTTTAACTGCTTTAGCCTGTTGTACTGTCTGCTCTGGGATGACAGATCAAACGTGACTCTGGTTGGTAATAGAAGTTTCCACAAATTCTGGTTCAGGATGGACCTATCAGAGACTCAGGAAGTAGGTCCCATTTAGCAAATGCCCCCTCCTCCAGGCAACCCTCCCTGCCTCTTCGAGACAGAGCAGACCCTCCATCCTTGGTCCCCCAGCACATCCCACACACACTCCTCTGAGTGGTCACATTCTTTCTGAGAGGGCCAACTGTTTCCTCACCGTCCCTCTCCTCGGCTGAGCTGTGGCCATTTAGCCTCTCACGGAGTGATCACCTCTTTACGTGTCCACAGATGTACAATCACCTGGACACCAACGTGCCCAGTCACAGTCACTAATACACACGGCCACCACCCTCATCTTTTCCTGGAGACACAACTACACGCAGAGACACTGTACCACACATGACACTCAGAGTGTCGTGTGCCTGCATGTGCACACATGCGTGCACACCCCCACAGACAAACACAGACCCGCTTAGAGACGAAGATTCCGTTCGTGTCTGTACAGGCCGCTTTTTCCAGGTCATCTACCTCCGCTACCCCTGATGCTCTGTGTATCCTCCCTAGAACAGAGACTGTCTGGCCTATGGGGACTGGGAATTTGGCCTACTCAGGCCCAAAGTTTGTTGGGTACCAATCTCTAACCCTGGGAACTTTCTGGACAAATAGCCCATTCCAGCTGGGCCTCTCTTTGTCCTGTTTCCCAGATAGACCAGCCTTGACTATCTCCAGGTGGCATCTGCCCACATCACACTCCCAATCAGATAAGCATTCTTCCTGTGGGCCCCCAGGCCCTGTCACCACCTCACCTTGCCACCTCGGCACTTTCTCAATAACTCACCAAGGTCAACTGTTGCTCACTCAGTGATTTTCTTTCCCCTTCGCATCTGAAGCTCTCTTTTCGCTCTGGACCAACGCCTTCCTATCCCTTGCCTGCTCCTGAGGCTGTTGGCTTAATGGAATAGAAGACGAGGAAGGGAAGGAGAAGCCAGAGTCTCTGCAGAACTCTGGTTTGTTCCCCGCCCAAAGATACTTCAAGTCCTGGGAGTGGGGCAGAGTGACAGAACGCAGGTCCTGGAGTCTGACCGGCTTGGGCTTGAGCTCCAGCTCTCCCCTTTCCAGCTGCGTCACATTGGACAGTTACTTGGCCTCTGCAAGTCCCAGTTTCTGCTTCTGTAAAGGGGGAACAACCATTTGAACCTCACAGAATTCTTGAGAGGATTAGATGAGGTTAAATGCAGGTAAAAAGCCCTTGATAAATGACAGAGTGCTCTAAAAATGTTAGTGAATAAGATTGTCGTTTTAACAATAAGCTTATCCCTGTCCTCACACCTCTGAGTTCCCTCCGAGACTCAGGTGGGATCTGAGTGGATGGTCAAAGAAGGCTCAGCCTCCAGCAGGGGAGGGAGGTGAGAGGCTGGGCAGTTCTGGGCCCCTCTTACAGAGCAGGAGAGAGCTGGGTGGGCAAGGGGCCCCCTTTACTGGTGTGGGCTGTCCCAGCTACCTGTCGTCCATCAGTTATTGCTTGTAAGGCCCAGGGATCACCCTTCTCCTGTGAAACCGGGAGTGAGGGAACTCACAGACGAGGAGCCTTACGTGAGTATGGGCCACATCTGTGCTGGTCATTTTCACACTTATCCCATTTAATCCCAAGACAATCTGGTGGGGGAAGGATTATTACAAACTGGGAAGCTGAGGTCGGAAAGATAACATGGCCCCTAAGTGACTGGGTTGGGACTTGAACCCTCAATTTCTGACTTCACATCACGGGCTGCTCCCCAGCCTCCTGGCCGCTTTGGAACATGAACAGTAGAAAAAGAGAACTGAATTGCAATGATGAAACCTGCTTCCTCGTCCTCGGAGGCAAGAGGCTGAACAAACCCATTCTGTAAGCGGTACTTACAGTGAATCTTACTCCATAGGACGATGCAGACAAAGACCTAGTTTATGCAGCTGAATATGAAATATGGCTCTTGTCTTAGGACATTTGTATAAAAAGACTATTTCTTTCCTGCCACAGCCTCAAAGCCATCTCTTGTGGAAGTACTGCCTTCTTATAGGAGGCAGATTTAGAAGGCAGAAGAAAGGGGAGCTTTTCCATGAACTCACCAGGGGCCATCAGGTAAGTTTCATTTTCTCTCTGGGCCTCAGTTTCCCCATCTATAAAAGAACATGGTTTTTTGGGGGTGATTTCTCTGGGTTAACTTCTAATACCCCCAAACCACAGCTATATTCTCCAACGTAGAACTGACGTTAGATCAACAATTTATGTTTTTCCAGCTGGTAAATTTACTTACTAGAAAATTCTTATGAAGGTGGATCACTTAAATGGCATTTGGTTAATGCATTTCAAAAATCCAAGAATAAGTTCACGTCAGGTGTAGAAACCTAGGGAGAAATGGCTGCCCCAGTCTGACTCTATGATGTTCAGAAAAGAAGAATTTTTGGCTTCTGAAGCTTGTGTCCTTGTCACAAGTCCTGGCTCTCCCTCATTTAGAGAAAGCAGCCAGGTTCCTGGTCCAAGGTGAATGGCCCACCTTTGTCTGTGTCTGAGGTGACCGAAACCTTTGCAGGGCCCTTCTTTCTTCCAGAAACAGAAGTATTGTGGGTGGCCGCTGGCGTTGGCCTCCTGGCTGTCAAGGGGGTTTGTGCTAAGGAAGACACAGCCCGGGAAGTGTGTTCTCCTGCACTTTCTTTTGGAGGTAGGGGGTGGGCTGAGGCAAGGGTATCAGCATCCAGCTGGTTCCTGTTCCAACAAATCAATACGTTGACAGAGCCACTCTCCTCGGCTGTGTGTCCGTTTAAACGTGGATCCCCGTGTGGGATTCAGGCTGACCCACTCCGTTTGGCAAATGCAAATGCATTAACCTTACAATTGGGTAATCTAATAAAAAGGATCAATGGTCTGATATGGTGCTTATGGAGTCATTTGCTGCAAGCGAGAGCAATTTAGCCAGGACCCAGATGAGCGGCTTGGGGGAAGCTGAGAGAATGGTTCACGCCGGCCTTTGTAGCTGACTTCCCAAGGCGAGGCCCGCTCTGCCCGGAGTCGCTGGGCCGAGTGGGTGAGGGAACGAGGAGGGTGTTATTCATTCATTACTGCCACTTTAATCACTTAGAGGTTCAATTAAGTATAAATCATTAGTGGTATTTCAAGTTACTTTCTCTAAGCCCGCGCATAACACACTTGACTGGCGGTGAGGAGCTTTCTGTGACTAGATTTAGCGTGCGAGTGAACAAGGCAGTCATATGGGTTTTTCTGCTATGAAATTGATAAATGAAGCGGGCATTCGAGGTACAGCAGTAATTTCTGTGGCGCAGCCAAGTGCTCGCTCCCTTGTCTCCTGCAGCGATGAGGGCATGGGCCCCCTTAATACGGCAGCCTTCCCCTGGGGCCCCAAAGGCCAGGTTGGGCCGCAGGCCTAGGGCTTATTTCCTCCAGAACTTCCCAGAACGAGCCCTGGTTCATTAGTGGGACTATACCTGGGGAGGAAAAAAAAAAGGAGAAAGTTAAAAAAAGAAAGGTTCCTTTGCCGTCGTTCACTGGCGCTGATTCTGTCGTCATTTCTTCAGAGTAGCAAGCGAGCAGGGAGAGAAGGACGCAATCAGGCTGTCTGGGCAGCTTGGTCCCCTGTCCCCATGGATGCAGTCGTCCCCAGTGGCCGGCATCCCTGTCTGGAAAGCATATTTTCTCCTAATCGGTTTTACAGCTCTTTTAAAGTAATATGTCAGATCATTTCCCCCATATACATAGTTAATGAAAGTAACCCTACAAATTCATTTTAAATAGATGGAAGTTGTTATAACCCTGATCCAGAATTTATTACGTTCATTACAATCTTGCTGAAGTAGGTAATGTAATGGACTATTACTTTTATTATCTTTTTAATCCCTCAAAATTATTAGGAACTGACTAATATTTGGCATCACCCTGTTAATGTTTAAACAGAAATTGATACTTTAATTCGTCTAATAAATGATGAGGACACTCTGAGTGGAAACAAAAGCCTGATGAGGTTTATCTCGATCAGTCCCAAAGATCTTTAAGTGGGACTCAGGGGTCTGAAGGCAATTATTTCCAGGCAGGGTGTCTTCATCAAGTGCTCAGAAAGGACAGGAGAGCAGAGATGGAGATGATGACAGAGGACCCAGACAGATGCTACGGAGAAAGGCAGAAAAGTGAGAGGGAGAGAAATTCCACCCACACATCCAAGTTCTAATTCCGATTCTCGAAAAGCTCTGATTTGGGCTGATAACCACACTCATGAGCTCTATGGATCTTTTCCTTCTTGCCTTCGTCCTTCCCTCTCCTTCCCAGATTAAAAAGATTTTTCTTTCCAACCATTCCTGTGTTAGTCATCAGCTTTATGGCTAAGAATTCTCAAGTGCTCTAGAATCCGTGCGTTGCCGAGACAAATGATTGGGTCACATTCTCCTAGCGAGGAGTGGAGACCCTGCTGGCTCTTCGGAAAATAACGATGGCTATTCAATTTGCAAATTACCAGATCTCACCGTGAAATGGGAGGGGGCCGGAGGGGCATCCCGTTGTGTCTCTTCCAGAAGCGGCTGAGCGACTCGTGTTTACCCTCCAGAGCTCTCCCTGACCCGTTTCCTGCCGGGATGGTGACAGGTGGAATTTAGGAGACATTGATCTCTTGCACTCTAGTTTTTACAAGGCAAAATGCAATGCTAGTCACTTAAATTAGAAAAAAATTCTGTTAGTTCTATCAGGGTGAGAGGAACAAAGTACTTCGCTTTCTGGCTTACCAAAAGACGGAGAGGTACGTCTGGGAAAGGAAAAGCTGGCATTCTGCGTCACTCCAAGGCAAGGGCGTGTTTTCTAACAAAGAAAGCTTCCAATTAGCAAAGTCACTAATTAGCACAGAGAAGCTCATTAGAATTTAAAGCTGCTTTACTGTGTCTCACGGCTTTGCTCTCTCCAAACACCCCGAGTTTCCAAAGCAAGAATGTATTGATTAAATTGACTCAGCATGAAATGCGTCTCATTTGTGCCGACCCCATCTAGAGGTGGCTTCCCAGCTTTCCTGGCAGAAGAGCTTGCCAGGTGTCCCGTGAACGGGGCCCAGGAGGGTAGGCTGGGGACAGCGTCCTGCCTGCCTGTACAGCTTTGCTGAGTCGAGGGACTGGCTGGCTGCCCATCATTCGGCTAAAATCTGTTTTGATCAATGGAGGGGAAACATGCCTTTAACTAAGTTTGCTCCTGACGCCTTATAAATCGCGCTGGTTGCTTTCGTCAACGCCGAGTTGACAAGGGCTATGTGTCGTTTGGGGCTTGATAAAGAGACTAAAAGGCAGCTTCTCAGCATGTTTATTTTTAATAGACATAAAAAATGAAAACAGGCTTTCTTACTCTTCCGAACCCTCGTTGACAGAAAAATACTGAGTGCACGCAAGTGGCAATGTATAGGGGGAAATCTTGGAGGAAGAGGGTTTTTTTTTTTTTTTTTTTTAACCAAAGTATCCTTGTGAACTTGAGGACAGCTTCAGAACTGAGAAAGACTGGGCTCCAGGAAGCTGCATTATTTCCTTCTTCAACATGAAGCGCCAGGTGCGATGTTTAGGCATCAACATGTCAGAGCTGTGGTGGCATTCTCTGTGGGTATGAGAAACCCAGTCTATTTCTACCACATCTATTAGAAAGGCAGCATTGCAAATTTAAGTCTTGTCCTCTGAGGCACGTCACTGGAATTCAAACCCCTCTCCTTTTTCTAAACCTTTACTTAAGAGAAATAACTCCTCTGCAGCTCTACTAGATGCGTATGGCACTAAGATAATTTCAAGGAGACCATCAAAGCAGAATGAATATACTTTCAAAAGCCAATTTAAAAATATTACAACGAATGTGACAAAGGGCTAACGTCCTTCATATAAAGAGAACTCTTTCAAACTGATAAGAAAGGTATCAAGATTCTAAGAGAAAAATGAAGAAAATGTGTGAAAAAGCACTTACTGAAGAGGAAATTCAACTAACTAGTATTTATCAACTATTTACTATATACCAGGTGTAATTTACATGGGATCTCGCTCATTTGTTCTTTGTAAAGACCCCGTGAGGTAGATGTTATTATTCGCATCCCTAGTAAAAGATGAAGAAAAATAAAGCTTTGAAAAGTTAAATAGTCTGCCCCAAATCATACAGATTGCAGGCAGGATTCAAGACCAGGCAGCTCGATCTAGTATGTGCTCCTAACTGCTCTGCTGTAACCCCACAGATTCACAGATATAATTATGTAAGAAAGCTGAAAAAAAGATTCTTGTTTACCAGTAAAGGAAAACTGTTAATTTAAAACAGAAAAATTTTACTTATTAAATTAACAGAGAATTTAAAATATATTAATATTCAATGCTGGCAAGGATGGGTTGAAACAGATGTTCTTAAATATGAATTGCAATTTGACAATCTCTACTAAGAGTCTTAAAAAGGTACAAGTCTTTTGAGCCAGAAATGCCATTGTAAATAATTTATCCCAAGGAAATAAAAATGTAAGCCAAACTTTAGGCACATATCTGCACTGGAGTGTTGGAAACTGGCTAAATGTCCCAGATTAGGGGAAAGGTTAAGTAGATTATGGTCCACCCATTCAGTGAAATATTGGAAACAACTAAAATGATGTTGTCAAGGGTTTCTAAGAATATGGGGAAATGCTTATGCTGAGTGAAAAAAATTGGGGTATAAAATTGCATGTATAATGTTAATCATGTAGAATAGGGATAGAGATAAGAATGGAAGGAAACATAAAATCTGAACTATAAGCTGTTCTCTGTGTAATGGGATTCTGTATAATGGGATATCTTTTTGTTGTAAAATATTTTCCAAATTTTCTACAGTAAACACGTTGTACTTGTCATCATGGGTAGGGGACATCCTTTATGACTTTTAAAAGTCAACTTCTTAAGTTAAATCTCAGACCTAATGGGGATGAATGGCTGTACTGAATTAACCTAAGACACTGGGTATATTGCTCCCTGCAGAGGCCTGGGACACCTAAAAGCAGCCCTGTGTGTTCTTGAGCACTCTGAGTGTCCCTGTCATCTGTAACACATCCACTCACGGGGTTATTGTGAGGATAAAATATGTGTAAAGGCCTTAGAACAGTGCTGACACAATGCGGGCACTCAATAAATGTACATAGTGATAATAGTAGTAATACATTAATGATATGGGTGTTCTTTTGTTAGTAGAATGGAAGGGCTGAGGAGCCAGCGGCACCAAGAGTGTGTATGGACTGGCTTGTCTTGAGACAGGGCTAAAGCATCTTTTGTTGGTGCCCACCATTCCAGTCCCAGATCTGAGCTCCTGGTGGTGTCCAAGTCTTTAGTCAGCTGCTGCAGAGGCTAAGGGGCTGCTCTTTGCATGTCCGGGGACCTATATGCAGACCCTCAGTCACCCCCACTTCCTGGGTACCTTCTTGGGGCCAGGCACTATGCTGAACCTTTTCACATAAGGATTTTCTCCCCTATGACTTTGAGAAGCCTGTTTCATTAGCATCTCTGCTTTATGGCTCAGAGACTGGAAGTCACTCTCCTGGGTCACAAAGCCAGTAAGTGGCAAAGCTGGACTTTGAAACTGTGTTGATCTGACTCTCGAGGTTTTGGAGAAGAATGGCAATATGGCTGAGAATATAGCTTCTGGGAATCAGAAAGATCTGGGGTTATGACTTTCTGTGTGGCTTCAAGCAAGTCATAAAGGTGCCTAAACCTCAGTTTGCTTATCTGTAAGTTGGAACAGCACTATATCTCACTTGGTTCAAGAAGCTGGTGATTGCATGTTGCACTGCTATTTTATGCCAAGCAAAATACAATCATCTCTAGTTAAACTATGACATGATACTTTCTTATTCCTTAGAATTTGAATTTTATACTTATGGAAAGAACTCTCAAGTTTATTTAGACATGGATTTTTATCATAAGATCTTTGTACATACAAAAAAAAGGGAAAAATGAGTGAAATAACTTGCTTAAGGTCTTCCTAAAGCTGCTTTATATTCAGGAATTGACTCAGAATTGTCAACGTCTGCGTTTTCCTACGCACTAGCATCTTCTGCAACATTGCAAGCATTAATGGTAGCATTTCTTTAAAAGCCATCCTATATTTTCCTCGGGATTTTAAGCTGCAGATTCTTGTTCTATAAGTTTTGATGTGTGTTCCCAGATATGACAATGACATGAAGACTGCTGTCAGGCTGACAGTGATTTTAAAAAGCATCTCAATTTCAGAGATGTTAAAATGAGAAAAAGAAAGCGTCTGTCTTAGAATGGGTGAAACGTGGTAGCTCCCTTATAGGGTTGTTAGGAGAATTAAATGAGGTTGTACTTGGAGAGGACTCAAGGACAAGACTGGACGCACCGTCAGTGCTCAGTATCATCATCGTCGTCATCATCATCATCATCGCTATTACATTCTGTTCTCTGAGAAATATCGCACATATATGTGGCTCCCTAGAATCATCCTCCAGACTCTGAGCCAATGTGGGTGCTGATGGGTGACCCCTGTGTGCTTGGGTAAAGCCTGCCCCACTTCCCTTTCTCTCGTTTTCTCTCTCTATCTGCTTTCTGAACCTTCTCCGTCTCCCCCTTGCCTCTTCTTCCTCTTCCTTTTTCTCTCTTCCTCCTTCTTCTCTCTGCCTCTCCTTTCCACTCCCTCCCCAGCTCTTCTGCAAATAAATGGCCCTGTCATTCCAGCTCTCTTGTAGGTTTATAGTGAATGGAAGTGTCTTTTTGAAAAGCTTGTTCTGTCTGACATTCCTGACCGGCTCAGGAGCAGGGGCCTTTGCGCTCCCCTCTCTTCCGCTCGGAGATCTGCTCATTTGGTTAACGATTTACAGGGCTGCTACTGGGCCTTGCACACTCCACCCCACGGCAGAGGCAGCTGGGCTGTGCCCTCCGGAGGAGGCCGATGGCAGTCTTGGAGGGGTGCGTTGGTCCTGCCTCTGGTGGCTGTAGGCAGACCGGCTTAGGGCCTGCCTAAAAAGAAACGATTTATTCTCATTTATGATTCTTTAAAAAAGTTCACGGCTTTTATGATGAGCCTTATACATGCATTTAATGACATTAAAGTATTTGATTATGTGCATTAAGAAGAGGTCTGAGAGCTCTCTGGTGTCCTTAGTTTTAAGTGTATTTTAACTGCCTGCAATGAAAGGAACAAGACAAAAAACGAGCTGTGGCAGCATCTTCATAAATTCCGAGCTGTAAGTGATACACCTTTGCTGGCACCAGGAATGGTCCAGGCAGGTGGACCCAAGGAAGAAGAACAGTGGAGTTTCTATTTTATCATGGGTCTGGGGACTGAAATGGAAAGCAAGATCATCCATTTGTGCAATATATTCTCTTTAGCCAGCATCCAAGCCAGGAATGAGCATGGGCTGCAAATAATATCAGTTGAGGGCCCGCTTTGTACCCAGCGCTGTCTAGGCTCTTTACATGTATCACTGTGCTTAAGCTCAGCTGGTAGGTGTTTTTAGCTCCATTTTCCAGATGAGGAAACTGAACCTCAGCAAAGTAAGGTCACTGGCTCCAAGTTTGCAAATGTCAGAGCCATTATCTGAAAACAAGTCTTTCTCCTTCTAAGTCTTTGCACAGCCACTGGGTGCAGAGCTCCGATGGCTCCCATCTGGGGAATGGTTAATGGAGAAGGAGGAGAAAAGAGGTGCTGAGGCCAAGGAAGCAAAGACCTTCAGAGAGAAGCTTCTTCCTCCCGCCCTCTGGGCCCCCAGCTTCTGGGAGGCGCGCATCGCGGTGGAAACGGAATCAGGACAGAAAAAGCCACTTGAAATGAACTGCGCCCAGACAGGCCGCCATGGTGGCGTGATTGATACTGGAGCATGTAGGTGTAATGAAACTGATGCCGGCTCCTCTGCACCTGTGATTTATTGAGGACAAATTTAAGATGAGAAAGGGCCCCATACCAGGAGCTGCATCTTCCCCTCCAAGGGAGGGTGGTCATCCATCACCAGCCATTGCAAGGGCCCATTGCAGGCGGCTCATCAGATGAGCCAATAGTCTCTTTGTTGGGGTTCCTAACAAGTGTTGGATCAGCAAAAGTCTATTTATGCTGGTGGACCTTTCAGGACCAATTTGTAGTGGGTCACTGATTCTGCTGGGGTATTATCTTCTTTACTACTCGGGCCAGTTGGGGAACGCGGCAAAGATTAATGGTTTTGGCTGCTGACTCGCCGCCGCAATCTACTGCTTCTGGACCAAAGATTAAGTTTTTTTGTGTTTCACCAGAAAGGGCCCACCTTGCGTACAAGATGTGCTTCGATTTACTGACTTGCTTATGGGGAAAGGAGTCATGGAAATGTACTTGGTTGTGGTGAGGAGTTGGCAGATGGCCGTTAGGCCTGGCATCCACGCTGTCCACTCTGAGGCCCTGGGCAGGGCACGGACAGCTCCTGGTGCCAGGGTGTGGGTCCTGCAGGCCCCGGGAGCTCTCCTTGAGCTCATAGGATATGGAAGCCTTGTCTGACACCCAGCAGCTGGCTCTGCATTCAGAGAGGCAGACGGTGCCCTAAACTTTATTATTTAAAACTATGCTACTAAAAAGAAAAGCCTTTCCTTATTATTTGGAAAGTTGCACATGTTCTTTTAATACTTTTTGGAAAAAAATTAAAGAAGCAAATAAAACCATGCATAAACCAACTGTACAATGATATGGCTGTTAATATTTCGGTTTACATTTTCGTCCAAGATTGTTACCATGCACAAATATACGCATGCCATTTTACATGATTAAAATCACACTGGGTTTTTTGGGGCTTTTTTGTTGCATGATTTTGTATTCTGCTTTTTACATTGAACATTACGCCATAAGCATTTCCCCATCTCTTCATCATTTTAATAAGCCATCTTTTTTTTTTTCTTTCTCTGTCGGATTTGTTGCAACATCTCCAGTGCCAAAGGGCCACTCTTTTATTCAGAAAACATTTGCTGTGTGCCTTCTCTGGGTCAGATCCTGTGCTGGGATCACAGAGCTGAATCAGACGCCTGCTCCAGAATTCGGGATGCTGGGATCAGCTCACGGGGATGTGCTCATGGCCGGTGGGGAACTGCTCCTGCAGTGTCTGTCACGATGGCCCAGAACACTGCAGATGGTTTGGAGGCAGGGGACTGTCACTCATGACCCCTCCAAGGTCCCTGTAGAGTCATAGTTCCAAAGCAGGAAGTGAGCACCTGCTTCTGCAGGAGGGGAGGCTGCTGTTGGCCTCGGATAATCCAGCTTGGGTTTTAGGGTGAGTTGGGAGCTGGGAGGCAAACCCTCCTGCATGGGCTATGGCAGACCAATCTTGGAAAACTGGGGAAAAAGCCCTGTAGCCCCCAAGGGACCAGCCACCCCAGGCAGCTGCAGAAACTGCCAGCGACGCAGTCAGACACGATGAAAAAGAGTGTGGCCTTGGAACTCAAAGGGACCTGAGTTTGAATCTCCTAGCTGGTAACCCTGAGTAAGTCATCTTTCTGAGCTTCATTCTCCTCATCTGAAAAATGGGCCTTATAGCCTCAGCTCCCAGGTTTTTGTGCCCCTTCACTGCATGGGAAGTCCCACGTGAAGACTGGTGCGAGGCCCATGCCAGCCTGTCCCAGGCCCACTTCCAGATACCATGCTGACTCAAATAGATGGATGGGTTCTAATTGTTCCAACAACACATCTGAGTTTCACAGGGCCTTTCCTCGGGAGCCTTTGTCTCAGGGCCATAAATCACTGCGCAACTATCCCCACGGTTGGCTGGGGCTTCCTTCCCCTGCCTGGGCTGGCTGAAGGAGGAGGGGCTGAGCGGGGCCCAGGTCCGCTTTTCACCATTGGTTTTTAAATCTCTAATTAGAAGGTGTCCTTACTCAGCGATTCCAATGGCTCCCTTTGTAGCGGCTCCTTCTCTGCCCCAGGGCAGTCTCCCCCTGTTCCTCGCCATCCTGCTTCCGGATTAACATCCTTTTATTCTTTTTTTATTGAGGTAACATTGGTTTATAACACTGTATAAGTTTCAAGTGTACATCTTTATAATTCGACGTCTGTAGACACTACATAGTGTTCACCACCAAAAGTCTAGTTTCCATCCGTCACCGTACAAATGACCCCCTTCACCCATCTTTAAGTAAGTAGGGCATTTTTGCTAGACAACGCGTACACGTACTTTCCCAATACTTGTCTTGATGGCTTGCAGGAGCATTTGTTAGCTGATCCAAAGCCTACGTATGTCTCTATGTGATGTCTTCTGTTTACAGGGCAGAAGTTTCTCTCGGCTCAAGAACAATGGTCGACACTCCCAGATGTTCCCCAGCCTATAGGCCCTTGTCTCATACAAGTTTCCTTGCTCTGTCGCTCTGCTCCAGCCATCCTCCTGGGTTTAACATTCCTGGAAATCCCTCCTGCCCCCGAAGCTCCTTCCTGTCCCAGGACATTTGCTCTGATTTTCTCTTGGACTGAACGCTCTTCCCCGGGCTCTTCACGTGGCTGTCTCCCTCATCATCCAAGTCTCAGTTTACCTGTTACAGGGAGTCCTTCCCTGACCATTCCTCACCCCAGACCAAGCCCTGACCCCCCATGCTAATCTCCCTGATGGCACACAACGCACTCCATCCCTCAGACTTTTCATGGTTTGCGAAGATATGTTTGTGTGATGGCAGATTTACCAAGTTGAATCCTTTCCCCACTCCTGACAGTCAGCGCCATGAGGACAAAGTTGATCACCTTTGTTTCCTTAGTGACTATCTTGGTGTCTGACACATTGTAGGCTCTCAACAAATAGATGTGTTGACTGAACACACAAATGAATGAACGAATGAACAGAGGGGTGGATACACTGGGGAGCGAATGAATGAATGGCTGCTTTCCAGGGTGGTGCAAAGCCTTGTTCTTTCTTCTTTGATGGCCAAGGTACTGGAGAGTCTCGCCAGTCCTTCCCCTCTCCATGGGACAAAACCTCACTCACAGCCAACGTTTCTGACACCTGTACTTGTAACTTTTCCCACGTGGTCATCTGCCGCTAGCCTCTGCTCTTTCTCTTCTTTTAAACTTTTTATTATGAAAATTTCTAAACATCCACAAAAGTAGAGAGAATTGTAATAAACTCTCATGCACTCCTTACCCCACCCCCTCACGGGAGTGTTTAAAATAAATCTCAGGCAACATCTCATTTCAGCATAAATATTTTAGGGGGTATTGCTAATAGATAAGGACTTCAAAAATTTTTTAAACACGATCACAATACTATTATCATACCTAAGAGAATAAAAAAACCCAACTAGTTCCTTTAATATCTAATATTTAGTCAATGTTTAAATATTCCTGCTTGTCTCAAAGATGTCCTTTTACGTTTAGGTTGTTCAGATTAGGCCACAAGCATTTGGTTGGTGTGTCTCTTAAGCTTCTTTTAATCTATAACAGTCCCCCTCTTCTCTCCACATTTTAAAATACCATTTATTTCTCTCCCCTTTTTTAAAGCCATTTGTTTTTTTGATGAATCTGGGTCACTTGTCCTGCAGACTGTTTCCCATTCCGGCTGCTTGCCTCCTTGTGGTGTCGTCTAACCTGTTCCTCTGTCCCCTTTGTTTCCTGGAAACCAGCAGTTAGCTCCGGGGTCCAGCTCAGAGTCACATTCGATTTTCTGCTGGCAGCCGTCCTGTGGGGTGGTGTGCCCTTCTCGTCGTATTGCATCCTAACGTCTAGTCATCTCTCCTCTAAAGTTGTTAGGATTGATCGGCGGCTCACCCTGCCCTTCTTAATGAACTCCCTACTCCCATCTCTGTTTCCATTGCTGTAAGAACTTGTTTTGCAAAGCAAGTCAGTTGAGAACATTGATCATATCAAGCAGATGTGGGAGCAGCAGGGTCTGACGGCAAATGCGCTGATTGAGAACACCAAGTCCAGATAAGAGGTTTAATTTCTCTGCATCTCAGTTTCCTTGATGGAAGATGGGGCTAATAATAGTAGCTTTGAGAACTAGCATGTGGGGGATGTGTTTGGTACATAGTCATCGGCACACAGCACTAAGTGCTTACTGTGTACCAGCTCATTTAATCTTCCTAACAATCCTATGAGGTATGTGTGCTATTAGCCCTATTATACATATCGGGGAGGGGAGACACAGAGTGGTTAGGTAACTTGCCCAAGGACCACACAGCCAGCAAGTGGCAGAGCTGGGATTTGATGCAGGCGCTTGGGCTCCAGGGTTGTGCTCTTCAAAGCAATGCTGTGTAACAGCCACCCAGTCAATGGACGTTCCCTGCTTTCCTCCACACTGCGTGCTCGTCGAGTCATTGCAGGGAATGGGCCCCTGTTACTGCCTACACTAAGGTGTGCTTGCGGGGTAGAGTGAGGCAGCCCTCAGGGGCCAAAGGGAGTTTGCTCTTTGAGCTTTTCAAAGTCATAATTTCTGCCTCCCACTGCTGTGAGATGGGCCAGAACCAGCTTGACAAAGTCACATGCTGGAGAGGGGTCTGGAGATAATAAGGTCCCACCCTCATTTGGGTGGGATTGACCTCCCCAGAAAAACTCTTCTGAAGCCCAGAGAGGTTAAGTGACTTGCCCAAGATCACACAGTAAATTTGCTACTGAGCTGCTGGGATTAGAACCCCAGACTCAGTGTAGCCATTTAGGGCTTTCCTGCCTCTTACAGACAGTTCCTTCTTGGTCACTGTTGTGGAAGCATTGTTGTGTTGTCCAGGCCTGCTAACCTCACCCTCCCAAAGGCATTCTGGGAACTGGCCTTTCCTCTCCCTAGGCCTCAGTCTTGAAGCAAAAGCAAATAAAGGTGCTGAGCCAGGATTTGACCCCAGTTCTTCTGACTCCAAGTTCAGAAGGGCCAGAAGTTATGCTAGCACAACTGCCATGACTCCAGCCCTATCTTCCAGATAAAGGAAGTGAGGCTCAGGGAGGGGTGGTAGCTCAATGAACTCACACAGCCTCGCCTACAGCGTAGGCCCCAGCGTGGGCCAGGCTGTTCCTCTTGCAAGCAAGGAGGTTCTCAGAGTGGTCTCCTGTTGGGCCTGCACCTACAGCCAGACCTGGAGGTGTCTGGTGAGCTTAGGGGGTCAGGGCTGGTGGCTGGCGGGCTTTCTGGGCTTAGTGAGCCAGCCCACAGTCTGTAGGTCCATTCGTCTGATACAAAGGGCAAGACAATAATTAAAGGTGGCTTTGGATTCCCTGAGCGGGATCCGGCGCCGACGCCAAGTGGCTCCGTTGGCGCCTTGAGCCCTGGGCACTTGCTAATGGACTGTGGCTGATCCCAGGACTGATTGGCAGCTGGCCCCAAGGCCCTCAGGGGAAACCTGGAAACTGTGGCCTCTATCCTGGAGACAATGTCCCTTCCGGGAGCCACAGGGGGGATTTCTGGTTGGCCTAAGGCAGGAATGCCATTGAACCCATGGAATGAGGGGGGAGATGAACTATGTCACCCCCAACCACTGGGATAGAACACAGAGGAGCCTTCCAGACTGTAAAATACAGAAAGCTGTCAAGATGCCGACTCCTCATTTCCTCTTCCTGCTGCCTCCCTCCGCCGTCCTCCTGCACTGACTAGCATGATATTCTCCAGCCCGGTCAGAGTGGTTGTGGGACCCATAACAGGTTCAAAGATGTCCTCAAATACCACAATGGGATGGGGTATGATCCCAAGACAAGCCAGGCCACTGTCACTCCCAAGACAGAGGAGAGAGATTAACCGTTTGGGGAGAGCACTCCTGCTTTTCAGGCCCAAGGCACAGTCCAGGAAAAGGCCCAGAGGCACGGGTGTCAGAGCACAGGGGAACAGGAAGGTAGAGCATCAGGGAGGTGAGGCTAGAGAACCAGGCCTCAGAAGCAATGCAAAATCCTCAGCCTTTTCCTGGTTGGTAATAGGGATCCACTGAAGGCTTCAAAGGGAGGGCAGACAGAGGAAGCTGGGGTCTGCCCAGAGTTGTGGATCTTTCTTATGCACATTAGACAGGAAAGGCAAATACAAAACGGAAGCATCTGACCTTTTTCTAGGACACCCAATATTTATGTGCTTTGCTCATCACCCAAATTTTATTCATTTACCCAAAGAGTGCGAAAAAAGCGCTTTAGGAAACTGCTATAAATCCAGTGCAAGTCACCATGGTAACCTGATTAGCAGCTAAATTAAGTTCATGATTAAGAAGAAATAAATAAAAATAACTCTCCTCCTTGGCTGGGGCTACCCACTGGGCCACTGGCAGCCGAGCAGATGCTGAGGCCTTGGGAAGCCTGGGCTGGGCCCCCGCAGAGCTGCTGGGGCAGGGGTGGGAGGCATGGATTAGCTGCAGAGAAGCAAGAAGCCCAGTGTTAACACAGCCTGGAGGTTGATGAGGCCCCTGGTGGCCAGGCTGGGGAGTGCAAGCTGCACTTCTGGAGGCCAAAGCTGTGGTTTTCGTGACAAGGGGCCCATATCTCCAAGAGCATCTTCTTCATGCCCTGGACCAGCCTTTGTGTGTTCGAGGATCCCTTCCACATATCGCTAGCCCTCCAGTGCCAGGGCCCCATGTGCTGGGTGCTAGGGACCCCACCATGACTCAGACCTGGTTTTGGTCCTGGAGGGGCCCAGTTTAGTGGCGAAAACAGATGACGGACACTCTGGGCACTGTGTGGTAAGTGCACTGGTGGAGGTCCGTGTAAGATGCTATGGAAATATGGACCGGCCAGGGGGGCTTCCCAGAGGAGAGGATGCTCGAGGAAAAGACAGATATGCGGCTGCTGGAGTTTGCCTACTTCAGGTGTGCACTCTGGGCCTCCCATTTGGAGCTGACCAGCAGGCTGTTGATATCCCAAGGCCTGCCTGGCATAGGCTGACATCAGCCCTGATGTGACCTGAGAGGTCTACCTGGGGGCTATGCTGTTAACACATCACAGGGGTCAGCAGCAGGAGAGATGGGTGCAAAGAGAAAAATGAGTCTCTCACTTACTCTTTCCAAGGCTCCTCCCGGCGAAAGCAGTCCTGTGCGGTGAGTAGAGCCAAACAGGCTTAGAATCCTCTTTTTGCCATTTGCTAGCTGAGGCCTCTGGCAAGTGACTTCATTTATTTGAGCCTCAGCCTCATTGTCTACAAAATGGGGTTGATAACGATAATAGTTCCTCTTTCGTAAAGTTATATTGGAGGACTGAGATAACGAAGCTAAATGTAGCACAGTCCCTCACATGTCGAAAACACTCAGTAAGCTGCCGGCTGCTGGTAATTTCACTACCTGGGGAAGTCCGCCATATCTGGGTGCAAGAAGGAGGGTGTGGTGGCGGTGGAAATGCGCTGCTTGTCTCCTTCAAGAGACATTGCTGTGGGAGTGTGGCTGACTGCCACCCCTCTGCTCCCCCAGTGTGCTCCAGCTGAGGCTGCATTTCCTCCTAGCTGCTCTCAGCCAGTGACTGAGCACGGGGGTGGAAGGGTGGTGTCTGCCCTGGTCCATTCCTGCAAGATGTGGGGCTCCCAACAGGTGACTTTGGCCCAGGGACGCTCCACGAGCATGGCTGCAACTTTCCTAGAACAGGGCTGCAGTCCGAGGCTCTTCCCTCCCAATCCTTCCTTCCTCCCCCATCTCCTCTCAGAGGTGTCAGGCCTGCATTGCGGTCTGAAAGCTCTCCCTGCCTCCTCATCCTCCTACCTTCTTTATCCTGCACAGGTGTTTCCCCAATAAACCTCTTGCATGTCTAATCTTGTTTTGGCGTCTGCTTCTCAGAAGACCCCAAGCGACTCTTCTTCTCAGAGGAAGAGTCCTAGAGGTGGGTGGCAGTGGAAGTAGAAATGAGACCCAGCAGCAGGTGATACAGGTGCCTACTGATGGGGGGTGGGGTCAGGGCGTTCAAAGACTCCAGTCTCTCCGCTGTCCTGTCCTCAATTGTGTGTGCATGTGTGTGTGCGCGTGTGGGTACAGACCCCGTGCATGCTTCCATCACTGCCTTGACCATAGTGTAGTGAAAAAATCTGTTTCCACCAGAAGAAGACGAGCTCCTCAGTCTGTCCCCAGCACTTGGCCTTGCAGAAGGCCTCATGCATAGCAGACGCTCAGGCACAATACCTGAGCACCACTGCAACCTGCGTCTATCTTAAATTTTTCTTTGGGCCAATTTTATTTTATGTTCTGGTCTTCTGAATTGCATCTTGTTAGATTATCTAAGCTTTTTAGTTCTTTGTTTTTATGATGGAGACATACACACACAGACATATGTGTAAATCTTGCACCCACACAGAAGGGTGACAGCAGCCTTGCTTCATAGGGGCCACACCTGCCAGCAGGTTCTCTGCCCCCCGTCTCTGCTGAGCCCTCTGCCACCTGATTTCTAAGAGGAGCTTGGAGTCTCCCCGCTCAGCTGGACTAGACGCATCTTCTCTGGGTCCTCGCCCCCTTTCCTCCCACCTCTGACTCCCAGCTTCTCATCTCCTCTCCCCCTCCCTGCTCAGGAAGATCAGGGAAGCTGCAAACCCAACCCTTACATCAAAAGGGAACTTGAAAAATACTTGGAGCAAAAACTGCTAACTGTGCATCCTTGCTCCGTGCTGCCTCTGATATTAAATCAGGAAATGGCACTGAACAGCCGCTCCAAACACAGAAACAGGGGTTGTCAACACAGAAACCAAAAGCAATCTCTAACGGGCAGAGGTGAAAGCAACCTGGCACAAGGCCGAGATGGGGGGCTGAGACCCAGGAACGGATTCCTGAGCCTGACTTGTCTGTGCAGTACCTCCAGCATCCAGAATGGAGCCAGGCACATGGTCCCTGGCACTGAGTGTGCCCTGTCTCTGTGAGAGATGCAAGAGAATTAAGCACGTTGCTTAAACGCCTTTCAGATGCTCCTGTTCATTTCCGCGGATATTTATTGAGCACCTACTATGTGTCCAACAGTGAGCCAAAAAAGATGCTTGCCCATGGAGAGATGATTTTCTAGCCCAAAACAGGGGTCTGACTCTGGCACAGCACTCAAGGCCCTTTCAGGTGTTGGCTCCTGCAGAAGCTGCACCTCTATCTCCAGCTTTTCTGAAATAGCTCCACAAGTGCCTGAGACGGTGCCTCTGCTCTGTGCCTTTGTTTAGGCTGGGCCTACCACCAGGGCTTCCTGCACTTCTCTGTTTGACAGATTTCTGCTTAGACTTCCAAGCCTTAGTTCCTCTCTGCAGCCATATTGGCCAACTCTGCCCTTCCACCCAAAAGAACCAAGGGCTCATTTATTTGCTAGGGACCCACCAGCAACATGAACACTTCGCCATTGCACCACCTCTCCGACTGCAATAGAAAGGTTTGCAATTCCTTGGAGGGAAGGAAAGACACCATGTCCATCCTTAAGCCCTCACCTTCCAGTACTGGTCATAGGATGGACATACATAGGTTGGCATGAAAATGAAAAACCTTGACAAAATCCTTTGTTGGTATGGGCTGTGGGGAAACAGGTTACTTTTATCTATTTCTCATGGGAAATTAAATAGATACAATCTTCTTAGAGGCCAATTTGCCAGTATTAACATTACAAATGTGTCCATCTTTCAATCCAGCAATTTCATTTCTTGCTCTCTAGTCTAGAGAAATACTCGCACACATGCAAAAAGGAGCACGTGAAAAGCTATTTGGTGCAGCATTGTTTGCAAGAGTGAAAGATTGGAAATAGGTTAAATGTCCATCAATACAAAACTGGATAAAAAACTACAGAGCATCCACTGGATGGATTGCCATGCATTAGTTAAAAAGAAAGAAGCAGATCTCGAAGTATTGACACAGAAGTTGCTGAGTAAAAATAAAAGCAAGCTGTAGCTCTAGACATAGATGTTAAAACTACATTGTTGCATTTTTTACAATGAGAAAGTAGTCTTGTATATCTTGTATAATTCATTTCAAGAAGAAGAAAAGGAAGAAAGAGATTGAGTGACCACATCAGCTCCTGGATGAAAGGAGCCTGGGTTCAGGCACAGTGAAACAGCATTAGTCCCTCCATCGGCCTCAGGCAGCAGGTCCCAGCAGTGGGAGGCAACCCCCACTTCTCCTGTACAGGGAAGCTTGCTCCCTAAGCCATGATGAGCACGTGATGGGAAGCTGGGCCCTGGGGCCCCTCAAGAGCATCCAGATAGAGGAGGAGGAAAGAGGGGAGGCCAGTGGGATGGGTTCACTCAGATCATCCAGATTTCCTCTGAGTTGGTTCTTGGTCCAAGGATGAAGGAGTAAGAAGTGGTTCAGGAATGACTGTTAACTAAGGGAGAGGAGGGGGCTGGAGGAAAGGCCTGAGGGTTCTGAGACATCATACTGCAAGGAGGCATCAGTGTTTGCCTAGTTGTTAACTTCATTCATTCATTCATTCATTCTTCCACAACTATAGTTGAGTTCCTCCTAGTGTGGGCATTGCACTGGCCACTGGGGACAAAGAGACAACTCCATCACAGTGTCTTCCTCCAGGAGCTCATGGTCAAGTCCTTCTAGCTTCTCAAAGTGTGTTTCTTGGACCCCAAACATCAGAATTACCTAGGAAGCTTACTGAAATGCAAATTCTTGGCTCTGTGTAGACCTATAAATTCCGACTGTGGCTCAGGAATCTGTGTTTGTAACACATTTTCTCAAGTAGAAAACATGTGGACTAGCTAACCAAAGCATTTCCTTGACTTCCTGGCGTTACGTCCTAAGGCCTTTCCCAAACGTGAGTTCTACCCTAATCCAGCTTGGAGAGGGAAGGGATGGATGTGTGAGTCCTGCCACATGACTCCAACGTGTGTGATCTTCCTAGAGTGACCAGGACCTTGCCCTGGCTCCAGGCTCTTCTCCCCACCTCCATTCCCACATACATCCCCAGTCCCTGTGAGGCCTGAGAAGAGCCACAGACCATCTCTTCTGTCTAAGTCCTTCAGAACCAAGAGACTGACTCATTCTAGGCAGGGGGGATGGCAGGTGCAAATGTCCTGTGAGATAACATAGCTTGGGCTGTGGGAGAACTTATAGAAGGCAGTATGCTTGGAGCATCGTCGCGGGGAGTGTAGTGAGAAGTGGGGGGGGGGGGGAACGCAGTAAGAGATGACGTGGAAGAAGTTGGTAGGAGCAGACCCTTCAGACCTAGAAGGCCATGCTAAGGAGTTTGGCTCTTTTTCCAAGTATCTGAGCAATTTGTATTTAAGTCAGGGGGCAGGGGATGAAGGTAGAATGTTCAGATTCATCTAACACAAAAACTGGCTCCACTGTCCTGTGGAGAAGAAGAAAATCCAAGCCAAGCCCTCTGGAGTCATTTAGGCAAAAGGTGAGGGTAGCTTGGATGAAGGTGAAGGCAACAGATGGAGAAACAGAGATCTTGAGGTGGAGGGAGGAAGAGATAGGTGGTGGTTGGGTGGCGGGAGGTGGCCCTGGGGAGCAGTGATGAGGTCTCAGTCTCTAACACTGGCCATGAGGTCATGGGAGGTAGTGGTGGGACGGGAGCACTGCTGGTCATCCCTCCCTGGCTTTGAGTAGCAGTGAATTTCTCATCAGCGTGGAGCCATCTCCCCTATTTCTTTCCCTTCTGATATTTAAGAGATGGATGAAGGGAGGCCGAAGGTCAAATGGGCTGAAGGTCAAACTCAGGCCAGAGGCAGGACCAAGGATGGAGGCCAAGATTAGAGATCAGGCTGAATTGGAGGGGGAAGGACAGGATGAGAGGACTCTGCAAAACTTCTCTCCTTTGGCTTGCATCCCGCCGTGATTTCTCTCCCTCTCTCCAGCCGCACACAGTCAGGGCAGAGGAAGGAGAACCAGAAGGGGCCCAAGGATGTTTGACTGCCATCCACAAGAAGACACCTTCATCACTGCCCTTGTGATTGAGCTCTCGCCTGAGACTTGGTACACGGTAGAGGCTCAGCTGTGACCTGAAAGATACGACCTATTCTGTGGGGAGTTGGAGATCCTGACCCAGAGAGCAGCTGGAGAACTGTGCTGACATCTGGGTCCCTGGGGTACCACCCCTTCCAGATAGAGACCACATGCTTCAGAGGATTCAGAGCAATGGACTCGGAGCCAGAAGCTCCAGCTCATTGCCGCTGTGTAACTAAAGAAATCTCTTAACCTCTCAGAGCCTCCTTCTTTGTCTAAGATGGGGACAAAGGGCGGTTGTGAGGACTGAATGGGTTGACAAAACTCTTAGGTTACTGCTATATATCTGTATTAACCTACCTACCGAGCTCTGTAGAATAGACGTAATAATAGCTGCTACTTAACAGACTTGTGAGAATTGAAGGAAAAAGTGAGTAATAAAGGCTTTGCAGATGCACCTACCGATGGGAGTGAATATTATTATTAAATACTCCATCTGTATGGGAGACAATACTGCTCAGTGAGTGTCTAACACCGTGCTGTCCGATAGAAATAGAATGTGAGCCACAAACATAAGTTAAAAGTTTCTATTTACAGTAAAACAAAGTAAAAAGAAATAGGTGAAATAGTTTCAATAATAAACATTCACTCCCAAGTGTGTGTGTGTGAGTGAGTGGGGTGTGGGGGAGGACCCTAGTCCCCAGGGGAGGGAGCTGGGGAAGGGCTCTGCAGAGTGGGGTAAGTGGTTCCCAACTGGGACCCACTGAGTCCCTTGGGTTCTTAAGGCCACAAGGACCCAGGAGCCCCAGAATAGCTCTTTGGAAGCAAGGGTTGGAATCTGGCGGCCATGGTGTGAGGCAGGGGACAGTGGAGGTGACAGCTGCCTTTGCAAAAGAGGAATAGGAAGGGAGAAAAATCTCCTGCCTCTTTTTGGAAGCCACAGACCTTGGGAAGCTCAGAGAGAGGGGAAGTAACAGAGTACCCTGCCAGGGAGCCTCGGGAAAGGTGGCAGAGACCTCCGGGTTCCTTGGAGGGGACACGTAGTGATCTTACATCTGGAAGATACAAACGCAGAAGGCGGCTGCTGGGGGTCCACTGAGTCAGGCCCCACCCTGGTTAGAGCATGCCTTGGGGCCCTTGGGACCACCGGCCTCCGTTTGGCGACCGGGGATAGTATAACCCTGCAGTCAACCCGGCTCCGAGACTAGGAGTTGAGGGCTCTGCGATTCAAATCATTCTGCGCGCTGTAATTCCCCACCCAATACACACAGACACACAGACACACACGCAGCCGACTCCCGCAAGCCTCCCACCGCACCCCTGAGCGCACAGAGACGCCCACTCGAGCACCAAACATCCGCGGCCCTCAGGAAACGATGGCTGTCCGGCGCACCTTGGGCTGATCTCGGCTGCCGGGATCGCGGCACTCGGCTGGAGGCGCACGGGAGAGCGCGTCACGCCGCCGGGCCGCTCTCGGGTTCGCTGAACAGAGGCGGGGCGAACCTCGCACCCTGCGGCTGCCGGTGGGCCCCATGCTCCCTTAAGGAATAATCTCTTCGTCCACCCCCTCTCCGAGCATCCCGATGCTCCGCAGTGGCTCGGACCGCGCAGTCTCCTCGCTCACCGTCCGTAGCTAAAGAATCCCAAGGTGGTGCGCCCAGGACGCATCGCCTCTGGCCCAACCTGGGGTGGTTAGGCAGAGGGAGTTCGCTTTTGGCTGAAAACTTCAAATTGGAGTTTTGGGGGCTAGAGACAACAAACTGTTCAGCAGAGGGCTCTGGCCGCCGCCAATCCTCCGCTTCCTTTCAAACGAGGCTTGGGACTCTGCCGCGCCGCGCACTACTCCTGTGTCTTCTGGCCTCCTTCCCTCTGCTCCTCCTCCTCACTCTCCATTTCTCACACCATCTCGTCCTCTGCCTTCTCTTCTTCCCCTCCCTACACCCTGTCTTACTTCTAGGGACGGGGTGCAGCCTCAGGATACTGCTGTATACTCATTGATGGAGAGCCAGACACGCGGGTCCCCAGGGCCCCCAGGCGCAGGCGGTGGATGTCGTGAGAGGGAGGCCATAGGGTTTAGGGCGCCAAGACACTGCGGCCCAGCGCAGCGGGAGCAGGGGTGCAGGAGGCAGGCCGCGAGGGGGAGGTCGGCCGCCCTGCAGCGGCAGCTTTCACTCCAGAGCAGTCTGCGTGTCTCCGTCACTCATCTAGTTTCCAACATTTTCGGTTGAAGTGGTTGGGGGTGGGGTGGGGAGAGGAGGGACTGACTAGGCTGGGACAGCCTGAAAGAAACGGGTTTTGGGGGAAGGTGGACCCGGGGATGGACAGAGATAGCTCAGTTAGAGCCCAGGGAAAGGGAGTGACCGCAACGGAGACAGAGGCACGGGGACAAAGAGGAGCGCGCCTGCCCAGACAAAGCCTGAGTTCTAGAGACCCTGAGGCAGCCGCAGGACGCCCGCAGGAGAGCGGGAGGTTTGGAATCGCAGAGCTGGGGCCGCAGGGACCCCTAAGGCCTCAATGGGCTGCATTCCTAAGACTCGGGTCTCCATCTTCGACAGCGAGGGTCACGCAGACCCGAGGGGACGTTGGGAGGGCACAGACCGACCGAGCTGCCTGTGTGAGCACGCAGAATGCCCGAGCGTCAGGGGAGCTGTCTGAGCCGCGGGCTTTTTACGCCCAGAAGGAGGGCGCTGCCGGCTGGGCTTCGGTGGCACTGGGAGATCCCAGCGCGTTTGTCTGGCCCTGGCCGCCTAGAGCTCCGGGGCGCACACAGCCGCCTATAGTCTGCACGGACACGAGACGACCGACCCAGTGTGGCCTCGAAACGCTCCCCCACTGAACCGCAGTCCGAGTGTGTTCCCTCTTCGTGCGCATGCGACACGGACACTTGCAGGGAGGGTGCGTGTCCCCAGAACCCAGCTTCAGGCAGGGGCGGGGCCGCGGCACGGCCCAGACAGTCGGGAGAGACAGCCTAATCTTTTCTGCGGAGAGCACGCTTCCCGAAGAGGGCTGAAGACAGGCTCTTCCAGCAGGACAGTTGCTGATCCAAATCTTTCAGTCCAAGTTTCGGTTAAAATATATTCATTTTATTAAAAATAGGTGGCCCAAGACCACACCCCACCCCAGCCTTAACGAGGGCTCAAGAGAATAGACAGAGTTTTCAGATTAATTGGAGGCAAACATTTTACCTTCTACCATTAAAAAAATATCTGGTTGCGTCCGCATTGGTGTGACCCAACTTGACCCGTACGCGCGGCGTCAATCGTGCTGGTTCTGCACAGGCAGCGGCCCGGACACACTCACCCAGTGCACGCTTCTCCTGCCTTTCGCTGCGCGCGCCCAAAGCCGAAGAGCAGAAGGCGACGCGAGAGGCGGGTCGCGTCTCCGGGTACAGCGAATTTGCGATTTATCCGGTTTCTGTGCCCAGGTTGGGGGCTAGGAAGAACCTCTTGTTTTGGGCCATCCAGGACCGGAGTAGGAAGGGCGCGCAGCGCCGGAGCCCTGTCTGGATGCCTGGCGCGGTGCGCTCCGGGCTCCCCGTCTGCGCTCTGGGAAGATTTCTCATCGGACAGTCCTGGGCCCCCTCACAGTGGCGTTCCCGCTTTCGGCCACCGGACTAACTCGGCCCCAGATCTTCCCGCGCCGGGAGCAGCCGACTGGCACTCTGCCCCCCGTCCCCCAAGAGCCGTGGCGAAGAGTTTCGTGGGGGGCGATCAGCGCGGAACTCACTGCTGAGTCTGAGGACAGGACTCGAGGACCCGTGCGTGGCTTTAGGGCAACCTGTTCTGGGCTCCGGTGCACACACAGCCTACGTTCTGGGATGGCTTGGGTTGGGCCACTTAGGAAGACCTGGCTGGGTCCGCGAGGCGGTCCAAGCCTTCCCGCAAGGGCCCGGGAGGTTCGGCGCGCCTTTGCTCACAGTGGCCACTTGGGGTCGCACTTTATGCCTGTTTGAGCCTCTCAGCGGCCAGCTGACGCCGGGATCTGCTTAATCGTTACAAATCGTTCAAACAAAAACAGGGCCCGTTCCCCAGCAGCCGAGAGCTGCCCGCAGCACTGTCCTGGGCTGGCCTCTGCCCCAAGCTTCAGGGAGCTCAGGGTTCCTTGCGTCTGGCTGGGGAAAGGGATTTATAGTCTTATGGCCCATCCTTTCCCGCTCCCTTCATCTTGCGCGTTTGTGGGTGTGGGGTGAGCGCCGGGAGCGGCGGGACCAGTAGATTCTTAGTTCCGGGCTGGGCCACCGCAACCCCCAGAAGGAGAACGGCCCCGGTTTGGCCCAAGGAGGATTCGAACACAACTCTTGGAGCCCCAACCCCACCCCCCAAAACACAATATGCGCAGACCTGCAAAAACACAGGCATGCACGACACACACACGGCCCGCAGCCGCGCCGCACACGGAGCGTCCCCCACTGGGCGGGGGACGCTTGGGAACAAAGGCCCAAGAGGTGTCGTCCCGGGTCTCATTCTGAGCCTCCCTGGGGGTGACACGGGATGGAGGCGGGGAGCAAAGGGTAAAGAGGGCTTCCACCGCGAATGGGTGGAAGCCACGGCTCGGCCTAGAGTGGGTGCGCGCTCCGAAGGCGAGCGGGCGGGGACCGGGACCTGGAGGACATGGGGGGCTGGGCCCGGGCCGGCCGTCCCACTCCGCTCCAGCCCTCTGCCAAGCCTCGGCGGCTCCCGGGCGGCTCGGGCCGCCAGTCAGCTGACGCGGGGGGCGGAGGAGCTGTCAGGCGCGCCCCGCCCAGCGCCGCCGGGCCGAGGGTGCCGTGCAGCCATTGGCCAGAGCGCTGGGCCGCTCTGGCCCCCGAGCCCGGGTGACATCAGGAAGGCGATAAAAGGCAGCGGCGGCGCCGGATCCAGCACAGCTGCACCGCCAGGCTGCGAGCGGCTGCGATCGAGAGAGCCCCAGAGCAAGAGAGCTAGAGAGCAAGCGGCGGGCGCTCGCCCGGCGCCTCCCCTCCGCCCAGCCGCACGCCCCGCTTGCTTCTCCACCCCTCCCGGCTCGGCCCGGCCCAGGCGCGGCCACAGCCCCGAGCTCTGGGGCGGCGCAGGCAGCCTCGGGACTCTCCGGCGCGCAGCCGCGTCCCCAGACAAAGGCTTGGCCGGCGGCCCCGGCCCGCTGCGCCCTCGGCTCCCCGCCTCCCGGGCTCGCGGCTCTTCGCCCCCGCTCTCGGCTCGGCGCGCCCCGGCCGGCCGCAAAGTTTCCCGGGCAGCGGCGGCGGCTGCGCCTCGCGTCAGCGATGGCCGCGGAGCTGAGCATGGGGCCCGAGCTGCCCACCAGCCCGCTGGCCATGGAGTACGTCAACGACTTCGACCTGCTCAAGTTCGACGTAAAGAAGGAGCCGCTGGGGCGCGCGGAGCGCCCAAGTCGGCCCTGCACACGCCTGCAGCCAGCCGGCTCGGTGTCGTCCACACCGCTCAGCACACCATGTAGCTCCGTGCCCTCGTCGCCCAGCTTCAGCCCAACCGAACAGAAGACCCACCTCGAGGACCTGTACTGGATGGCGAGCAACTACCAGCAGATGAACCCCGAGGCGCTCAACTTGACGCCTGAGGACGCGGTGGAGGCGCTCATCGGTTCGCACCCGGTGCCGCAGCCGTTGCAGAGCTTCGACGGCTTCCGTGGCGCGCACCACCACCACCATCACCACCACCCACACCCGCACCACGCGTACCCAGGCGCCGGCGTGGCCCACGACGAGCTGGGCCCGCACGCACACCCGCACCATCACCACCATCACCAAGCTTCGCCGCCGCCGTCCAGCGCGGCCAGCCCTGCGCAGCAGCTGCCCACCAGCCACCCCGGGCCTGGGCCGCACGCGGCGGCTGCAGCGACAGCGGCTGGCGGTAGCGGCAGCGTGGAGGACCGCTTCTCTGACGACCAGCTCGTGTCCATGTCCGTGCGCGAGCTGAACCGCCACCTGCGGGGCTTCACCAAGGACGAGGTGATCCGCCTGAAGCAGAAGCGGCGGACCCTGAAGAACCGGGGCTACGCCCAGTCGTGCAGGTATAAACGCGTCCAGCAGAAACACCACCTGGAGAATGAGAAGACACAGCTCATTCAGCAGGTGGAGCAGCTTAAGCAGGAGGTGTCCCGGCTGGCCCGCGAAAGAGACGCCTACAAGGTCAAGTGCGAGAAACTCGCCAACTCCGGCTTCAGGGAGGCGGGCTCCACCAGCGACAGCCCCTCCTCTCCCGAGTTCTTTCTGTGAGTCGTGGCCGGTCCCGGCCCCCGCCCTTGCCCCGGCCCGGACTCCCCGTCCCGTGTCCCCAGCTCCAGACTCCCCCGGACCCTGCCCCTGCCACGGCCCCAGCCTTGACCTGTTTGACTTGAGGGAAAGGGAGGAAGGGCGCGCGGGACGCGGGCGACAGGAGGGCGCGTGGGCAGGCAGGGGACCTTGGCCAAGGCGAGAACGGCGCGCGCCAGC
The DNA here is from genome assembly GCF_041296265.1 of Equus caballus. Classification (NCBI taxonomy): domain Eukaryota; kingdom Metazoa; phylum Chordata; class Mammalia; order Perissodactyla; family Equidae; genus Equus; species Equus caballus. The sequence goes on along the minus strand of NC_091705.1, from coordinate 31,573,041 downwards.
GCCGCCTCCTAGACTCGAGCAGAGCCAGAGAGAGACGAGGGGGTGGGAAATCCCGGAGCAACTTTTCTCCAGGCTGGAGGGCGGCAAGGCATATTCCCGAGGAGTCGCCAAGGCCGTCTGGAGACTCCTGGCTTCCTGAACTTTGCGCGTTAAGCCAGGGCCCCCGCCTCGCGGCCAGGAGCGCAATCCAGCCCAGGAAGAGAGCAGCGAGGAGAGGAGAGGAGAGGGACCCTGGCGTCCCGTCAGGCGCGAGGCGAGGCTGAGCGAAGGAAGGAAGGAGAGACAGACGGATCTGTCTATCCAGGGTACGGAGAACACTGGCTCTCAGCCTGGAGACGCGGGCCTCAGGACGTTCTCCGCGCGAATCTCATCAGTTTTATTGCCTGCTCGATTATATAGAAAAAATACGAAAATCTGCATTAAAAATATTAATCCTGCATGCTGGACATGTATGGTAATAATTTCTATTTTGTACCATTTTCTTGTTTAACTTTAGCATGTTGTTGATCATGGATCATAAACCCCTTGTTTTTTTGAGTGAGAAAGGATCGCAGTTCGGAAACTTCGGAGGCTGCTTGCCGGCTATCAGTCCCGGCTGTCGGCTTGTAAATACCCGCCCCGCCAAACAGCTGAGAGAACGTGACAGCAAGCTGAGTGTCTTTGTTTGGGTTTATTATTATGGTATTTTCTTTTTGTAAGTAAAAAAAAAGTTCTGGGCATTTTGCATCAGAAAACAAGTTTGTCTTGGGGCACCTTGGGAAGTTGCGTGCTTTCTCCCCCTCCCCTGCCCCGATGGGTCCTCTTTTTTCCCTCCTGCTTTAGTTTTCAATTTTGTTGGTGTTGAGAGAAAGAGGACTGGGGTCCCCAGCTCTGAGTAGCAGGGCAGGGCAGCCGCGGAGGTTCTGCAACCCCGGAGGCCAGGGAGTGTTGGGGTCCTTGCTCCTACTTTGTCTTGTGGCTAATTGATGCCCCTGACAAGAAAGGAAAAAACAGATCTTGTTTGCTTTTTTATGGCAACCAGAATCGCCCCAGAGTCCCTTCACCACACACCAGGCCGGCACAAATGGCTGGGGCCGCAGTGCTTCCAGGGTGAGCTGCGCTGCCAGCTCCGACAGGACACTGCCCAATGGTGACCTGAACTTGTGTTGAACCAACCGCCACACTCAGAAAGTACTGGAAACCCAAACATTAGCAAGTAATTTTGCAACTTTCAAGTGCGTTCTTTAGACCAATACGTTATGTGCGTTTCTTTCCCTGCTTTTGACATAGCAGGGGAGTTATTGCTGGTGTCTCCCCCTCCTTTCAGTTGTATAGTAGTTATAGGGAAGATCTGGTGTTTTTCTTTATTGTTATTTTTTTTTTCCTGCAGGTCAGTAAAAGGTTTTGAGTTGCACTGACAAAAATACCAAAATGAAAGCATATTTTTAAGTTCCCATTTGAAATCGCTGGCGCTGCTGGCCGGATGCATTTTTGAGTTTGTATTAGTTGATAAATTAACGGTAATAACAAGATTGTATGAACCGCATGGTGCTTGCAGTTTTAAATATTGTGGATATTCGTCCTGCATCAGAAACGAGCTTCGGTTTTTACGGATTCAACTGTGTTGAAATCAAATTTGCCGCAACAGAAATTGTTTTTATTTCATGTAATATAAGGGATCAATTTTAAACCCTGCTTATGATATGAAAATATTAAAACCTAGTCTATTGTAGTTTTATTCAGACTGGTTTCTGTTTTTTTGGTTATTAAAATGGTTTCCTATTTTGCTTATTAAAACCATGGAAATGGTGTTTATTTAGAGGACTCTGCGTTCGCCCGACTTTGACTTCCTTCTCTTGCCTCTTCAAGAGTCGCAGAGATTTGGAACACACTCACGCCACTGGCCAGTGGAGAAACAGACCAAGTCCGGGCAAATCTCTGCCTTGTGTGTGTGCGTGTGCATGTGTGTGTACGTGAGCCTCAAATGTGTTTTCTGCTTCTCGCCCTAGGTACAGACCCCGCTCAGGAGCCGGTGTGTGAAACCAAGTGCGGGCACATGCCACTTTTGTGGGGATTTCAGGCTTGGGCATGAGGACTGGCCTGCTAGCCTGCAGCTGTGAGGTAGAGATTGGCCGATCAGATCTTAGGAAGACAGGAGCTGCCCCCCTAATGGGGAATCAGGGTCTTTCTGGCACTCTGGCTCAGCCGCCCTGTCACTCTGGCCCTCCTGTCTGGGCTGCAAGGCTCTCAGCTTTCTCCTGCCTAGTGCATCTCTCTGAGAGCAAGCGGAGCCGCCCAGAGTTAGAATGCTTGCTCCAGTGGAGCCCCCCTGCCTCTTTGCAGGGCTTGTGGAGGCAGGTGGAACCCAGCACCAGGTCTTGGGGTGTAAGAGTCCTCAGACAGGAAGCCCTTCCGTGTGGACCTCTTTTCTGGGGATAATGTGCCCAAGGCACACCGGCCACTGAGGGTTGGAGCCCTCAGCCCTACAGAAGGGCACTGTGTGGCCAGTTCAGGATTTTAGGGACACCTCAAACCAGAAGTCGGAGGGGGTTGGGGGCATTCTTCTGGCGCAGCAGCTCCCACTGTAGCCTAGGCATCCTGACTGGGAGGTGGTCCCAGAACCGTTCCTTTTCCAGACTCTTAGAAGAGGTAAGGTCACCCACCTAGGTCACCCCCAACCCCTCTCAGCCCCCTCAGAATCCCGTCTGTAACTCAGGATCGGCCTCAGACGCCTTTGAAAGTCAGAGTAGGACACCCCCGTCCCCAGCTCCAGAAGAATTCCCTGCTCCTTTGGCAATGGCTGGGTCCAAGGGGTTTCTGGTCTCCTCAGACTCAATATCTGCAGCCCAGGAGACTCAGCCTTCCAGCCCTGGGTTCTCTGGCTGGAGTTCCTAGCATGGAATTTCAGGAAGCGAATGGTGAGGTGCAGGAAACCCAACAGCAGAGCCCCGGCCAGGAACTAGAGCTAGGAAGAGCCCGAGAGAGGGAAGGGGAGGGTGAAACTAGCAGGGAAAAGATTTTGGCCCCGGGGTCCCTGGAGACCTGGGGATAGAGACGGGGGAACATCCAAAAAGTCAGGATGCAGTTAATACCAGCAGTAATTTACAGTTAGTAGTGTTGTCTAGTGGGAAAGAAGTCAGAGATTCGAGTTCGAATTCAATTCCACGGTCCGGTTCATTTCACCCACTGGAAGAAGTATCGGGCAGGAAAGGCTTTGGCTGTGATCTGGGAGGAGGATGGTGGCTGAGTCTGGCTGGGAAGTAATTCTGCTGGCGTGTGCACTGATGAAGGAGCGAGGGGGTGCAATTAGCCAGGTAATTGCATGTGCAAGTGCACATGCACAGAACTTGATAAGAGCATGCCCTCAGGTACAAGTGTATCCCCTCTGGGGTGAAAGAGGTTTCGGTGGAACCCTGGAAGAAATCTGGCTACGTGGATCCAGAGACTAAGGGAGATCACCAGACTCCACGCAGTGGAGGCTTGAATTCCTCTGGAGTCATCCCAAGCAGACTGGCATCCTTTACCTCTAGAGTCAGTATCTGGGCTGGGGAGGGTCCCCAACTCCAAAGCATTGGTTTTCCTTCCTCAAAGCACAGAGACGCAGACACCGGCCCAGTGACCGACACCATCACGCTGCACCTAGCACGATATGGTGGCACAGGCCAGTTCAGAGTGACCAATTGTGTCTCTCAGAAGCTGACACCCACGACACAGTCCTGGTGACACAGTGACACACAGATACACAGACACCCACACCACGCACCCACACTGATGCCCTCGCAGGCACTGTCACTCCCTGTACCAATTCAGTATTTGAGCACCAACGGGCCCGTGGCGCACGCAGGCGAGAGCCAGGCAGAGCCAGCAGCGCACCGGAGGAGGCCGGGACCTCGGCGTCTCCAGGGCGGGCTCGTACAGCGGACAAGACCCGGCCTTGTCTCGGTCTGCAGCCTGCCGTCCGGAACCGTCGTGTCGCCGCAGACCCGGCGCCCACAAGCTCAGGAAAAGCGCGCTGGGTCCCGAGCCCTCTGGCTTGTCCCACCCCGGCGGCGCCCGGCATCCTCACGCTCCCTTTTGGTTCCCACCGCTCCCCGCGGTTCTCGGGCTCCTCGCCACCCTCCGCGACCCCGGAGAAAAATCCTCCCGGCGCCGAGAGTCTTCCACGCCAGCACTGGTCCCACGTAGACAGGCTGGCGCCCACACTTGGGAACGCACGCCGAGACAGACACACACAGACACCGGGACGCACGCAGGAGGCATACACAGGCTCCGGACGGTGGCTCCGCTCCAGGCTGAACCCCAGGCTGCGGCAGCCCCGGTCCGGTCCGAAGTGAAGGCCCTCTCCTGCGATACCCCCTGTCTCTCGGGAGCCTGCGCTGGCTGGATCGGCCGCCGCCACCCTTGGCGAGGCGGGCCGGGGCCGGCGCACGGCGCAGCTTCCCGGCAGCCTGGGGTCTTCACCCGCGGGGGAGGGGTGGAGGCATCAGCCCTTCTGATGTGCTCGCCTCCTTGCTTTCTTTGCCATTTCCCTTTCCCTCAGCCCTTCCTTCGTAAACTCTTCATTTGAGAAAACTTTCTCTATCCGTTTTTGTTTTTTCCTTTTCTACCTTTTATCCCGGCGCTGCCAGGCGAGGAAAGGCTATGGGAGCGAGCTCTGAGATGTCTGCTAAGTGTGGGGAGGAGTGAAGGGATGGAGATGAAGGTCTGGCTTCCCCGAGCCCTGCACGGCGCAGGGGTCAGCTGGTTGGGGCTCTTGCCCCGCGGATCCCGGGGATCCAGCCTTTCCCTTTCATGTTTCCGCCAGCGGCGGGGCTGCCTGGGGACTGATGGGGGCACGAGACCCGTTGGCGGGAGAGGGGGCGCATCTCAGCTCTCCGTGGAGGGATCTCTGGGGAAGCTGGGGCTGGCGCCTAGACCCCACCCCTCCTTCCCTTACAGCCGGGCTTCCTTCAGTCTATGGCGTTTCTGTGGCAGGACAACCCCCTTTCCTAGTCAGAGGTGACCATCCCACCCCCCCACCCCAGCCGTCTCTGTCCAGGGGCCTCCTGGACTCAGGCTCACAATAGAAGCTGCCAGGAGCCACACCAGATACACCAGGATGGGCATTTGTTTTTTTCTGTAACCTAGAGCTGCAGCTTCTGCCGCGCTAGGCAAACCCCCTACTCCCTCACCCACCCATCCCCGCTCCTCAAGTTCTTTCTCTCTAGGCCCCAGGAAACAGCTGGGTTTAAGCTAGTTGTTCCCTCTCAGGCTTTCAGATGCAAAACCCGCTTCTGAGTCCTTCTGTTTTCTGAAAGGAAAACCCTAAACTGGCTTCTTGCATAACCCTTCCCCTTACAGACTACCACCGTCTGTCTGAGGGCCTGGCCTTCCATCCCAGAGATAGCGGTGTTTGGATTTGTTATGTAAGGAAAGGAGCATTAGAGATTGGCTCTGCTCCTCCTCCCCCCACCAAAATAAAAGTCCTCCAATGGCACATTCTGTAACAGTGTCTTTTCCAGCAGCAGCCCTCCTGAAAGAAGGCAGTCTGCTTAGAAGAGCAGCTCCCGAGTTTGTGCCCAGCACAACACTCTCAGGATACAGGCCAGCTCGCAGTGAAGGGAGAGTCCTGTGTCCAGGGGGTCCCTGGCTCTCAGAAGCAGCCACCACGAGGCCTCCCAGGCTGGCACGTAGCTGGGTCAGAGGATTTGCCTCCTGTTGGAGAAGGCAGCGGCTTCAGCGGCTGGAATTTCATGCTTTCTAGGGTTCCTGCCCCTGGGAGCAGGTGTCCAGACCCTGCAGGACACCCCTTTCAGCTGAGGAGCACACATTCTCCGTGCCCCGCCCACTGTCACCGTGCTCTACGTGCATTTTCTGTGCCTTTCATGTCTTTTTAATATCTTAATACCTTTCTCCATTGTCCTACACTTATTATCTTAAAAGATGCATTTAGATAGGAAAACCAGTGCTAACTGTCCTCACTTGGAAAAAATTAAATATATGTAATATGTTGCCACTCCAATTTGGAGAATCGCCTAAATTATTAATAAGGAATTGTTCTGAAGCAAAACTCAGTTTTAGCTGCCCTTCTGCATTCTTTGCATGTAAGGTTACTTTCATGTCAAATAGCAGCCACTCATTACACATTCCTTTTTATTTGTATCAAAAAGGGCTGATGTCCTCAGGCTGCAGGGGCAGCCACAGAGGTGGTGACAGGAGGTCTGAGATTTCCTGGAAGAAGCCAGTGTTAGTGTGAGAAGGGAGCAGAAGTCCACAAGTCCAATATTTATCTTGTCGTGTTTCCTCTTTGGAGCTCTGTGCATTTTACCAGGGCTGGCATTTCTTCTAGTAAACCGACAGGGGTCGGAAGCTAGAGGGACCCATTTCAGAGCTGGGGAGGGTGAGGTGGGCATTGAGCCCGGCCTGTGACTTCATCAGGAGTCAGGAGCTGAGGCTGCCCTGAGGTCACTCACAAGTCCTCTTGTTTCTTCTAATCTGTCACTTTCGCTGTCCTGACCCTGCCAGGGTTAGGTGCACCTGAGCCCTACCGAGGAGGGGCCAGGGGCCTGGACTGGTCTGGGGACTCAGCTCTGTCTGGCCTGCTTGGGTGGGCAGCAAAGGGCTGCAATTGCCAATAGAGGGCTCACATCTGCCCTCCTTCGTGTCCTGGGAACCCGAGCCTGGTACACATGCCCCTTTCCACGGACTAGGAGCAAGCAGGTCACAGAGCACAGGAGGTGTTGCCAAGTCAAGAGGTCAGTCCCATGATGACATTTCACTTTAACTCTGAAGTGTGGGCTTCTGTTATCCACGCAGCTCAGAGGCAGATGAACAAGGTGTAGAGTGTGCGTCTCTCGCCCAGCGTCATCTGGTGGAGGATCTAGAACTTGAATCCCCACCTGTCTGATGCCAAGATTTGTATTTTTGCTGCCAAACTCCACAAGTCTGTTGTCCTTTATTTGAAACACTGGGGGTGGGGGTCTTGGGGGGACAGTATGGAGGGGTGAGAAATAGCCCTTTCTAGGGACAGTATCCTTTCTAATTCCTGTGCAGAGGGTGGTCACTCTCTTGGGGGTTACTTCATGCTCTCCGGCCGCCAGGCTCCCACCCAGACACAAAGATGGGTTTGGGGCCCTGGAGATGCAGCGGGATAAACACGACAAGGGGGTCAGAGGGAGACTGAGCTCTGTTGCCCATCTCAGTCTCTCACGGAGAGGCCAGCGGGGGTGGGGGTTCCGTGTGTGTGTGTGTGTGTGTGTGTGTGTGTGTGTGTGTGTCTGGTCAGGGGAGGCCGACTTGGGCATCGTTGGCTTGGGACATTGGTGCTGTTATTAATCAACAGTCCTCTCACCTTTCACCTGTTCTCATCTGAACTTTCCAGTAAATGTATCATAACTACCAGCGCAAGTGTTTACAGAAGTGGCAGCCTCTAGGTGAGGCAATTTTGACGGAATCATCCACAGCTTAACCGAGCTGTTTCTGGTACGATGTTGAAGCTTCGGACCTGCACCTAGATGTGCTTACATGCTTGGGGCAGCCACATGTGTAAACACGTGTGTCACTCATGCTCCCATACACACAGAGGCAGGCAGGTATGTGCTTTTTTGCACTTATAAACATACATTTATATAATGTGCATAAAATGTGCATAATTATGCACATACCCATATGGATTTATATTCACATCAAAACACAATTGATGACACGTGAATTTGTGCTCCCACTAAATGCATATGGGGCCATGCCCAACCTCCTTTGCTCACTTGCACAAACATACATGCATTGCGGAGGTGAACACTGGCCTTCACATTCGTTCATACACATGCACCACGTAACAAGTGAAATGTGGCAGTGGTGGGGTTAATGGAGGCCCAGACTCCCATAAATATTTATACAAAGCACTCAAGCTCTCAAAGTGGGAGACGGAACCTCTCCCCACAAGGCCCTGTAAATCACGCAGCTGCTGCGTGTTACCTGTCAGATCCGGCACTGCGTGATCCGGGACTTGCGCCACGAGGGCAGCCACAGACGTGCTGGAGGACACAGCTCTCTCCACACTGAGCCGGGCCTCCCAGCCAATGTACCAAGGTCGGTCCTCACTCCTAGGATCTTTCTGTGAGCAGCAAAAGATGGAAGCAAAAGATGGAAGCATTTCAATGCTGCTGTTGCTGCAAGTGCAGGTCGGAGGGAGAGCAAAGGCTTTTTGTGAATATCTGGGACTTGGCTTCTCCAGGGAGAAGTTATCCTGGAGGGTCATGATGTGGGGGCCATGGTGAGGAGGTGGGGGTCCTGGCTGATCCAGGTGTGAGACAGCAGGGACTCTGGCTTCTGGTGGCTCTTGCCCACCGAAGTTTTCGGTCCCAGGAGCCTACTGAATCGCACAGCTGCCTTAACCCTCTGTTCAGCAAATATCCTGCCTCTAGTCCTGCCTCCTAAGACCATGCATTCAATCATTGAACAAATATTTGTTGTGTGGGGCTTCTATATGCCAGGCACTGTGCTTGCTGTTGACAATATAACAATGAGAAAACAGAAAAAAATCCCAGCAAACTAATCTTCATGGAATTTACTATGTACTAGGAAAGAGAGAGAGATGGCATTTAGATATTATACTAATACGTGTACAATTTCAAAAAGAGATAACTGCTATGGAGGAAAGACACCTGGCCCTCTGAGAACATATATGCCCCAGTGAAGCTGACCTCAATCGGGAAAGAGTGGTCAGGGAAGGCTTCCCAGAGGAAGTGATGTTTGAATTAAGATCTGAAGCCTGAATAAGAGTTAGCCAAGTCAAATGGGTAGGGGAAGAACATGCTAGGTTGAAATTGCATTTAGTCTTCATTAATTTTAAAAGAAGGAATCAGGACCTCTGTCTCCTCTCTGATTTTCTCTCCCTCTGATCTCTCACCTTGTCACTGTTCCTGACACACTGGCTGCTTACTGTTTCGGGAACACGCTGGTTACTCTCCATGCTTAGGGCCTTTGCTTGAGCTGTTCCCTCTGCCTGAAACACTCATCCCCCAGAGGAACCTGCGTGAACTCCCTCACCTCCTTCAAGTCCTTCTCAGATCTCGCCGCCTCAATGGGGCTTCTCCTGACCACCCCATCCGATCTGGCCACGGCCCCTCCCCTCCCTCCGCAGGCCTGACCTGCGCAGCTGCTGCCATTCTTCTTTCCCCTCATTGCACTAACAACCTCAGAACCCTGGATCATTTACGTGGTTAGTGCTCATTTTCCGCCTCTGCCTGCCGGCACAGGAGCTCTGCGAGGTCAGTGTCTGATGATTATTTTGTTCACTGATACTCCTAAGCACCATGAATGGTGCCTGGCACTTAGTAGGACCTCAATAACTCAAGACTAGTTGAATGAATAGGTGCTGAGTAAAATGTATTTCAAGAGGAGAGGGATGATGTCTGTGAAAGCATGGGTTTGAGGTCCTGGCTTGCCCTGTCTATCTATCTATCTATCATCTATCTATCACATATTTATCAGTCATCTGTCAATCTGTCATCTATTTATCTATCATATTTCTATCATCTATTTATCAATTATCTATCTATCAATCATCTGTCTATCCATTTACCAATCATCTATATCTATCTATCTATCTATCTATTTATCTATCATATATCTATCTAGCTTTTTGATATTCCTTAAAAAACATCCTGCTAACATTTTTGTGTATCATCCTCCAGAATCTTGTATACCTCACTTGTGCCCTTTGGCACACATTTTGGTGTCTGTGAGGAGAAAGGCTGACATCTGATATGAGAGCCAGGAGGGAGAGTGCTGGGGTGGGACAGCGGGGGAGGAGGAAGGCGGGGAGGGGGCAGAGCAGAGCCCCATCTCATTATTTTCTTCTAGATTGTTGGTGGGTCTTTGAAGAGGAAAAGGCGGGAGGGGAATCAGAGAAGGGTCTTATCGGGATTCTGGGGGCTTGGAACTAACCAGTTTCCCACCTGTTTCTGAGGGCCCTCCCTCCCCCAATTTATCCTTTCCTTTGCTCTCATCTCATGCAGGAAAAAAAAAGTTTCTCCTCCCTGTTACTTTCTGAGCTGAGAAGAAAACCTCCTAAATACTTTGTCCCCTTGACAAGTTATTTTTTAAAAAGAAATAATGTCTCTAAATCGAACATTTGTGATGATTTTTTTTTTTTAAAGAAAACACTTCACAAATCACCAGCTCTCTTGTTTTAAGCAGTTGCTAGGTCTTGGAGAGCAGGCTGCTTGGTAAACACACTTTGTAAACATCCAGGAAAGATTGTATTCAGTGTCCTCAAATCAAAATCAACCTTCCCCAAGCTCCTGCTTTCTGTTTCAATGGCGCAGGAAGAGGCTCTCTAAAAGGGGAACACAGACGAAGGGAGGCTGCGTGGTTCCTGGAGGACATTTCCTCTGGGTAATTGGGACACGTCTGTGAGCAGCACCCTCCCCACACTCCCACTGCCTTGCCTTCCTCATATGACTTTGGCTCTTTACCTCACACTGGAAGGGACCAGGCATTAATGTCACCAGGTCCATTTCACAGCTGGGTAAACAGAGTCAGGGGAATCTTGCCTCCAAGCAGAGCTGGGAGAGAGTGTGTCTCCAGGTGCCTGCTGATACCGCCGGGCGAATGAGCTCCTTGAAATCCTTTCTGTTCTAGTTCTTGAGACATAAGCTGCTTTCTGGGGGCAGATCTGCTTTTGTATCTCCTCTCAGATGCACCTTCCTGGCTTTTTCCACCACCACACCTTGGTTTGAAATGTCCCCACTTCTTTCTTGGCCAATTCCTGGAGTCAGAACCTCGACTTCCAAGCCTTACCCTACTCCTCTGAAACTGCTAGGGTCCTTTTTAAAAAATTTACCTCTGATAACGTCACTGTCTTGTTTGCAAAATCAACAAGTCGTTGGTTTGTCTTTGCCCCAGAAGAGAGCAATGCTCCAAATTTCAGTTCTGCCTAAACTGTGGCTTCGGCAGTCCACGGTGCTGAGCCCAGAGTCCGAGGCCATGTGGGGAAGGTCAAAGGACGGAAGCAAAGTACAGAGGCCCCTGGGAGGAGTCTGCTCTGGTCCTCGGATGACTTCTGAAGGGAACCCACCTTTGCCTGCCTGTTGGCCTGTACAGGTTCTGTCTCCTTCGAGGTAAACAGAGAGCGACCTCTGTCCAGCTCTTACACTTTTATATAGTAGAAAAGCTACATATCAGTTGGATTCTAGGCATCTCATATCTAAAAGACCTTCCTTTTGCTTGATGTCTCTAAAAAGGATGGTTGTACTGTGTTCCCTTGGGTGACTCACCTTCTCTCTGTTCTCATGAGGGAGGAGGGTACGCCAGAAGACCAAGAAGAGCCAGAAGTCCTGCTCTCAAAAGGAAGGAGCACCAGCTCGAAGCTGATGCCCTTGCTGATATGTAATAGACCCATTCCACGGACTGTGGGTCTGGGAGCCTGAAGCTGGCCCCTGAAGTCGGTTCTTGGGAATCTTCAGAGCATAGTATTAAAGGGATGGCTTGTTGGTAGCAAAGTAACTGGTGCTTAGTAGGACCCAGAATGGGATGGCTAAGAATGTACCATGTCAGACGCATCCTATTTCCAACTTTGACAAATAGATGAGAGACTTTTTCGAAGATCCTTATTCGACAAACACTTTCCAAGTGCCTGGCGCTAAGTGTCTTACAACTATTAGCTCAAGCAACCCTCACAATAAACCTCTGAGGCAGGGGGAGGGTCTTATCCTCATTTCCTGGATGATGAAACAAAATCACAGCGAGGTTAAGCAACTTGTCCAAGGATGCACAGCTAATAAGTGGTAGTGCTGGGATTCAAACCAAGCAGTCTTAAATCCAGAGTCCATGTTTTCAACTGCTCCACTCTTCTGAGGCTGGGGGTTGGGTGGTAGGTGAGAGAGGATTTAGAACTGGTTGAACACTGCTTCTGCGATTTTATTCAGTGGACACTTGACTCTGAGAAGAGCCCTCCCACCTCCGCCCAGCTTCACCTCCTCTTGAGCCGTCTGTGTTCTGTTGTGGACATTGCTTTTTAGTTAATTTTTTAGCTTCTGAGATATTGGCAACAGTCCTGCTCAGAAACCTTCGATGGCTCCCCTTTGCCTCGAGGGCACATTCCAAATTCTTCAGCCTGGCCTTCAGGACCCTGCACTTGAGCCCTTGCCCCCCTGGTCTTCACTCTGAATCTTGTGTGCTGGCCAGACTGAGCCCGGAACCCGCTTGGCTCCTCCAGCCTCCACGCCTTGGCTGGAGCTGCTTTCCCACAAAGTCCTCTGCTACCTGTAGTCTTTCCCTCTTTAGATCGCCTCCTTCTGCCAGCACTCCTAGGCCACAGGCACTGAAAGAAAGACAATTCCCTTCCTCTGAGATCCTCACTGGAGCTGGAGTGGGCGTCTGGAAGGAATTCAGGTTGTGCAGTCAGGTAGCCCTCCTCTTACTGGCCATGGGGACTTAGGTAAATCACTTCCCCTTTCTGAGCCTCAGTTATCTCTTGGTGAAATGGGAGCATCTTGCCCACTTCTGGCTTCAGAGAGCTCTGTTGAGCCAGAGCCTGGTAATGATGTCTGGCAGGTGGTGGGGTGCAGTAAATGGTGGCAGCTGTTATTATGGCGGGCATGGCTGGGCGGGTGGGTGTCGCTCCAGGAAGATTCAAGTTTCGGAGAGAGGGCTGGGTCTGAGCCATCTCTGGTTCCTGGCAGTGTCCAGGGCCTGGTCTCACACGAAGGAGGCAGGAGCTCAGGAAAGGCTCCTAAAAGCAACCTGGAAGATTAGACTTAGCTGCAAGCCCAGACTCCCACATCACAGTTGGGAGACTGTCAAGCAGGTCTAACCGGTTCCATCCTCTGGCCAGCATCTCTGCTTCGATTAGCACTGAAACTGATTGACAGAGAAGGCCCTGGAAGGCAGTGTGCAAACCCCAGCAGGAGCTCCCGGGAAGTGGGATTTACAGCTGTGAACTCACCGTGGGAAAGAAGCTGGAGTTTCAGCCCTGAGTGTGAATATCCTCACCCCTACCGGCTTTTTGCAGATGCTCAGAGCCTGGGGAGCCTTGTCGGATGGGGCTTGCCAGCATTTGCTGGCATGGTTGCAATGCAAACTTGCCTGCCACCTGGGAACCCCTTTTTGGAGAGAACATCTTGAGTCTTTAGGCCGAGGGCTTGGGTTGCTAACTAGGTGACAAACACAGCTGGCTTTTGGTGGCCATGTTTCTGTGAGTTTGCGTGGGGCGAGTGTGTCCTGGTACACGTGTGTGTGTGCACATGGGTTCATGGAAGAATGTGAGCGCATGTGTGTGCATAGCCACTGAAAAACGGTGTCCTCAGTGGTTAAGATGGGGCACCCGGAGGCAGGCCACCTGGGTTTGACATCACCTCTGCACTTGCTGGCCCTGTGATATTGAAGAGATTACTTTCACTTGGAGGTTTCAGATTTTATATCAGCCGAATGGAACTATAACAATGTCGGGGAATTAAAGCTCTTGTGAGAATTAAGTTAGATAACGCGTGTAAAGGGCTTAGTTCAGTCCCCGATGCAGGGCAGGTGCTCAATAAATAGCGATGCGTATGTTCATTGTGTTACAATCTCAGGTAGGTAATATTGTAGGTGGTAGTGTAGACTCTGAACGCAGAGTACCAGTTCCAACAGGTTCTAGCTGTGTGGTTTTGGACAAGTTACTTAACCACTCCCTGTCTTAGTTTCTTTATCTGTAAAATGGGGATGATAACATTTGTACCTGTCTCAGAGGTGTTGTTTCCTAAGCGCTTAGAACAGCGTCTGGTAGACACGTGGTGCTCTGTGTGTTAGCTGTTATTATTATTTCCATCATGATCCCCATCATCCCCATCATATTCACCTTCATCCTCGCTACCATGACCATTATATTGTCAGCCGTTGTTGGTGCCCACTTACTCCTCTAGAGGAAAATCTGCTGTTGAGGAGACCTCTAAGGCACGTGGTCCATGCTCAGACCTTCCAGAAGGGCCCAGTGAAGTCTCCAGGTGTCATCCAGAATAGCACATGGCCCCAAATTCGAGTCCTGCCCTGCTGCCTCCTGCTTTGGCCTCTCTGTTCACAAAGCACTGTCAGCTACGGCCTGTCCCTCCCAAGACACTCCGGGTGGTGGGTGAGGAGCTGGCCCTTCACCCCATAGTCTGCCTCCTGGTCATGACACTTGGCTTCTCCCCAGCCAGGAGGGATGCAAGAGCCTGGCTGGCCCAGCCTCCTGGGCACTAGACAGCTGACTGTTGTCCACTCTTGCCTCCTTGTGAAGGGCTTCCTATCCAGTCCCCAGGAGAGCAGGGGCCAGCCTTCCTCTGATCCGGCCAGGGGCTTCTCACTGGGGCTGGGGTCGGGTCCTCACCCTGCCACATTGGCAAGACCCCAGCTTCTGCAGACTGGCAGTTCTGGCCTGAAACTCTGGCTCCACCACCTGGGTGGCCTGGGGAGGCCAGATAATCTTTCTGAGCCTCACTTCCCTCCTTTACAACATGGGTATAATCATATTAATTTGGCAAAGTGGTAAAGGAGAAATGAAGAGCAAATGAGAAGATGCACATGAAGCGGGAAATGCAGCCACCGCCCGGAGCAGGCACTCTTCAGCAGACGCGGCCCCTCTCTGCCTCCCCTCCAGCACCCTCCCCGTCCTGGGGGAGTCCCAGGGGACAGGAAATGGTCAGAAGCATGAAGAGGGCAAAGGGGCTCAGACCTGTTCCCCAACAGGGCCTTCGGGAAGCAGGGACAGTCTGGGTCGCCCTGGGGAGAGGGGTGGGCGGGGCCTGGGCCCACACTCTGAAGAAGTCCCGCCCCTCTGCAGGGTCTGCGCATGCGCTCTGCGAGCTTGCCACCGCTACCTACAGGTTACAGCGCGGGGTTCAGGGGCCGCTCACCACGCCCTTCCTCGTGTCCCCGGGAAGTGAAAGGCTCATGAGCAGGTATGCGGGCCACCACCCAGCAGCTGGGAGTGGAGTGTGTGCATAAATTAATGAAAATATACTCATCTTCAGCCACAAATCCACTCATTCACTCAACAAACATTCCGTAGGTGCTCTGTGCTCAGCACTTGTGTGTCCTGCCCTGGCTCATTCCCACGCAATCCCACAATAACTCCGGGTGACTGAGTCCGTGCTCCCAGGTGGCAGCTCACGAAGAGACCCAGGGGCGTGCCCAAGTCCTCCTGCTAAGGGGCCGAGCTAGCATTTGAACTGGCTGTCCCCGAGGCACGTGGGTTTGGCTCCTTGCTTCAAAGACTCTGCCTTCCGAGAGTCTGGCGTCTTGTGAGGGATATCAGAGCCTTATGGAACCTCGCGGTGCAGGGTCAGGAAGGTGGACACGGTACAAGAGGGACAGATGGTACCGAATGGGAACAGGAGGAAGATAATTGGTGGGGTGGACGAGCAAGCCTTGAAAAGGGAGGAGGGAGCAGTTAGGTTGGTCATCAGCTAAGACAGAGAGAGGTGGAGGAAAGGGCCCTGGGAGAGGAGTTGGTCTGGGTGAGGTCTTAGAGGTGGTAGTGGAGGAAGTTTCCAGAATAGCAAGTAGGTCAGCAAGATGTCCTGTTTGGCTGGAGACTGAGGTGCAAGAGGATGGCTAGAATGGAAAGCAGAGGCGGCACACAGGTCCTCAGGGGCTGGAGTGCCAAGATCAGGAGACTGAGTATTACCTGCGGTGAAGGAATCCTGTTGCCGTATTACTGCTGTGTGACCCAGCCCACGGCCACAGCTGCCTGAACCAGGAGCTGACAACTGGCCCAAGCTGGAACACTCCCACTCTCAGGACATTGGAGTTTGGATTCTGGGGTGCTGGTCAGAGCGTGGTGGCGGCTTGAATGAGGAAAGGATGAGAATGGAGAGCTGGGGCAGCCTCACCTGGTCCTTGTACATAAGGAGCCAGAGAAGGGCTCCCTGCGGAGAGGGAAGGATGAAGCAGACACACAGAGAACACTGAAGGGGTTTAAGATGGCTTGATGAAGCTGGGTATAATAGAGTGAGCGAAACCACACCACAAATTAGTAAAAAGTAGGAGGCAGAAAATAAAAGCAGGGTAGAAGAGTGAGATTGCACCAGAAGTGATATTATAGTTCACATAAAGTCTGTGGTGAGATGGGCCAGAGGTGACTCTGGGCTTCCTGGTGGTCAAGGGGAAGAGGGAAAAAAGATCAACTTTAAGATCCACAGTGCTTCTCAAGGAAGCGCAAACCCCTGCTCACGAGAAACATAGCATTGCTGGTTCTGCGACTGGAGAGAAATTTCTCTGGTGGGCTGTCAAGTAGGTGGACAGAGTTTTGCTTGGGGGAAGGTGAGTGGAGGCAGCTGAGTCTGTTCTGGGAGTCAGGAGGCTGGATTCTGGTCCCAACTTCCTGTGTGGCCTTGGGCTGTTGCTTAGCCTGCCTGAGACGTAGTGTCCTCTGCTATAACATGGGGCAGCTGTCTTAGAGGGCTCGGAAGGTGGACTGACACGTGTGATGGAAGTACCAGGCACAGGCTTTCTGGTCAGTAAGGCTAGCCTCCCTCCCTCCCTCCCTCTGAAAGCTGTCTCCCTTTCATTAAGCTCTTTATTGCTCTCCTGCCCTCTCCCTGCTGTGGGCTAGCTCCTCTCAAGGTCCACCCACTGCCCCTGGGATCAGGGCACAGCCCAGTGGCTGCTGGCATGGTGCCTCCTGGAATCAACGGGGTCCACAGCTCCCCGCTGGGCCTGTGCCTGCAGCTGAACAGAATGCAGAGCCAGGCTCCATCAGCCCGCATTCTCCCGGGGCCTCCTCTGTGCCTGGCCCTGGGCGGGGCTGAGAACTCTGTCCCCCAGCCCAGCTCAGTCCCTATCACGTGGTCCTTAGCACCCTGTACGTCTTCTCCACACAAAGCCCAGGAGTAGATAAATAATTGTCTGTAATAAATTGTTTGAACATCCACCTCCCAGCTAGGACACGTGCGTCATCAGGCATGCTGTATTTTGTCCTCTACTGTTATGTGGGTCCACAGCACCTGCTCAGCGCCTGCTACGTAGTGGGTGCTTGAAATATATTTGCTGAATGAATGAATGAATCGAATGAGTGAATGAATTGAATGAAATCTTGTAATGGTCAGTCCTGGGGCACCAGGATCACTGTCTCCGTTTTATAGTGAAGGAAACTGAGTTTTCATCTCTTCTTTCCACCTCTTTACAGGTCAATTTCTACTCATTCTTCAGGCCTCAGCCAAAAAGTTGGTCCCTTAGGACGTCCACACAAAGGCTCTGGACTGGGTCAGGCGCCCCCACCCGTTATGGTTAACCCCCACCTCCCCAGGGTTTGCTCAGATGCCCCTCCCCATACCTTCATCAACCAGGAACTGTTTATTTGGTTTTGTGACCCATTGTGGGGTCCTGTGTGACTGCACGGGTCACGTGCCTGTGAAGCTGGTCCTGATTCTGTGATGGCATGGACATTGTAGGTCTCTTTTACTGCTGCTTCCTGCTCCTCCCAGCCTAACACAGTGCCTGGTCCTTATTAGCATCTCATTTAAACATCAAATGAATGAGTGAATGAATGAATGAGTGGAAACCAATGTCTAAATAGAAGCTATAGAGGCTCTCTGAGCCTTAGTTTTCCATCTGCAAAATGGGAGTATCTTGCTTCCCTCAGAAGCAGGCAGTGAGGACCCTCTGAGCCTTGGGGCCCTGGTATCATGTGGCACATGTCCTGGAGCCAGTCAAGTGCAGGTGGTCAGAGGCCAGAGGCCAGTTCTGCGTGGGCCACAGTGAGGTCAGCCTGATAAGGCCAGTGGACTCTGCTCTCTCCAGGTGGCCAACCCACTTCTGATGACGTTCTCCTACCTGGCTGGAGCCCAGGGACCGGGGAGAGGCCGTGGGCCTCGCTTCTTTAGAGGCCCTATTTATCGTGCACCTACCACGCATTGGGCACTGCACTGGGCACTTTGCATGCATCGTCTTGTGTCCTCATTTGGCAGCTGGAGAAACCAAAGGTCAGAGATTAAAAATGGCATGTCCAAGGCTACTCAGCTGGCAGTGGGCCGTCAGCCACACAGATCCATCATCTCCTAGACTGGTGACTGATGAGAATGAAAATTACACATCGCAAGGGAACTTGTTCTCAGAGCCCGTGTGAGTGTGCATGCTGGTTTGAATGCACAGGATTCTGGGGAACACCCCATGGTTTGGCTCTAGATGCTGCTGACCTTCCCCGATACCTGAACTTGACGATCCAGGCAGGCCTGTGAACCCTGGGGTTGGAGGCGCCACAGACTCCTGACCGGCTCGGCCAGTGTCAGTACCAGGTGTACCCTGTGGTGTTAGCATCTATGAGACAAACATTGCTCATTTCCCTGGGGTACCATTTTTACACAAATGTTTGATTATAGATTTACTTCTTTGTCTTTATTTTTTATTTACTTTTCTTTCTTTCTTTTTTTTTTTTTTTGAGGAAGATTACCCTGAGCTAACTGCTGCCAATCCTCCTCTTTTTGCTGAGGAAGACTGGCCCTGAGTTAACATTCATGCCCATCTTACTCTAATTTATATGTGGGACGCCTACCACAGCATGGTGTGCCAACCGGTGCCATGTCCGCACCCGGGATCTGAACGGGCGAACCCCAGGCCGCTGAAGTGGAACACGCACACTTAACTGCTGCGCCACCGGGCCGGCCCCTGTCTTTATTTTGTATGATTAGAGAAACACTAGTTGTTAAGCTGGAACCTGTACTAAGACTTTGGGACACCTGTATAAACTTGTCTAAAAAAACCACCCGGTGGTGCAGTGGTTAGGTTCGGACGTTCCGCATTGGTGGCCTGGGGTTCACCCATTCGGATCCCGGGTGTGGACATGGCACTGCTTGGCAAGCCATGCTGTGGTAGGCATCCCACATATAAAGTAGAGGAAGATGGCATGGATGTTAGCTCAGGGCCAGTCTTCCTCAGCAAAAAAGAGGAGAATTGGCGGCAGATGTTAGCTCAGGGCTAATCTTTCTCAAAAAAAAAAAAAAAAAAGTAAAGGAGACACACAATGTAAACAGAAAATAAAAAACAAGCCAGGGGCACTGAAACCCTTCTCTCCTACTACACAACCGTCATGAATTTATACACCAACCACCCACACACACCTTTTTTCACTCTTATTTCAAAGAACACAGATGCCAAAGGCTAACTGCCCACTTCAAAAACTGGGATTTGAGTGTTTTTATGTGGAGATTGCACTGTCCCGTGTGACACAGCCTGACTTCTCCCTGGGGTCTTACGTCCATCTACTTCTTGCCTTGTGCCGTGAAAGCTGTTGTGTTTCTGAACCTTAGCAAGTTGGATGCTTTTTTTAAAATGAAAATGGGCCTAACGTATACCGGGTGTTATGAAACTCACTTTTTTCTTTTGCTTAGCACTATGTTTTGGACATCCTGTCTGTACAAAGTCTGACCTCATGCTTTGTAACAGTTGCACAGTGTTCCAAACATTTGCAGCCTGAAACGTTGTTCTTTATAATAAAGCAGCAAATGGACAGCCTCTGGAATAGAATGTGTAAAACAGGAGACTTCAAAGAGATGTCCCATTTGGGGCGGCTCACCGTGCTCAGGCTCCCAGAGCCGTGGGGTCTGTGGGCACTGGCTTCGGCCGTCAGAGGAAGCTGGATGGGAGGCACTGGGCCCGTGGGAAAGAGCACACTTGGTCCCCCGTGCAGAGAAGCACTCTCTTACATGGTGATTTCCACCCTCATGCGCACATATTCACATGCTTTCCCACTTTCCTACACACACACACAAACACACACCCTGCCACACACTCCACCTGCTGTGTAAGTGTGAACCTGACCTCCATGTCCCGAGGATGTGGAATGGGCATATTGAACCTCTGATTGAGACCTTCCTGTATGCCCAACACGGTCATCACGTGTGGTCCCCAGAGCGCTTTACAGATGAGAAAACCTTGGGGCTCAGACAGGGAGAGTTGTCCCCACAGACACACAGCAGGTCAGGAGCGGAGCCTGATGCACATCTCGCTGCCCTTTCAGACCTGGGAGGAGTTATCCAAACCTGGGACCTGGGACCTGGGAACCTTAGCTGGGATGCTCTTGAACTTGCAGACTATAGCTTGTCCATTGCCAGTCTGGCTACCTCCAGCCGCTTCTACTGCCCAGAGCTCCAGGAGAGGCACGAAAGATAGATGCTTACTGATCTGATTCAGCTGCAACCGATTTAGAGCCAGGACGGCCTTTTTCCATTTGTGGGAGGCAGAATAACGGCCTCCCAATGATGTCTGTGTCCTAGTCCCTGGAACTGGTGAGTAGGTTATCTTACTGTGGCCAAAAGGACTTTGCAGATATGACTGGAGTTAACGACCTTGAGATGGGGAGATTAACCTGGATTAATTGAGTGGGGCAAATGTCATCACATTGGTAGTGGGGCACATGTCATCACATTGCTTCCTAAAGGTGGAGAGACTTTCCCAGCTGTGGCAGAGGGACATGTGAGTGGGGAAGCTCAGTTAGAGAGACACAACATCTCTGGTTTGGTAGAAAGAGGAAGAGATGTGGACCAAGGAATGCAGGCAGCCTCCACCAGCTGGAAAAGGCAAGGAAATGGATTTTCTTCTGGAGCCTCCTGTCCACACCTTGATTTTAGCCCAGTGAGACCCATGTTGAACTTCCAATCTATAGAACTGTAGCTAAAACTGTAATATAGAACCACTGTTCATCCAGGAATATCCATTTATTCACCCACAGGCCCCTTCCTTGATTATATCTCACACAGACACACACACACGCTCATGTGCACACATGATCAATGCCACTTGGACTGAGGGCTTACGGGTCCAGGCATGCTTCTAAGTAATCATGACAGTAATGATGATGCTGTTAATACTGATACTATGAATACTGATACCAACAACAGTAATGGTAGCAAACGCATGAGTCATGCCCACCTTGTGCCCTCTGCTGAGTGCTTTGCATTTATGAATTCCTCAGTTCTCACAACAACCCCGGGGGCAGGTTGTTCTTCATTTGCGCATTTTACAGCTGGGGAAACTGAGACACAGAGAGGTTGAATAACTTGCCCAGGGTCACACAGCTTAGCAGGGGTGGAGCTGGTCTTTGAACCCAGGCATCTGGCTCACATTTATTTGCTCACACACATTCACATTCACACTCAAAATCACACACGCACTTAACACTGCTCTGACCAGCCTCTCTTCCTCACTCCTATCCCTGGACAAGGTGAGAGGACCAGGTGGAGAAAATGGAGTCTGGAAATCCTGGCTCTGAAAGGGGTCCATGTCAAAGCTTCAAACAATGAATTCATCAGAAAAAAACGTTGCTAATTTCTTTGCCTGAATTTCACATCTCCGTTTATGAAACTTCACTCATTTTGACCAGATGATTGGTTCCATGTGTAATTAAACATGAGTCAATGTGTCTGGCTTGGCAGAATTCTGCAGACCTGTCAGCTCTCAGA
Organism: Equus caballus; assembly: GCF_041296265.1. Taxonomy (NCBI): domain Eukaryota; kingdom Metazoa; phylum Chordata; class Mammalia; order Perissodactyla; family Equidae; genus Equus; species Equus caballus. The sequence goes on along the minus strand of NC_091705.1, from coordinate 31,551,667 downwards.
AGAGGCTGCGTCCTCGGTTGGCATGTTACTGGACTGCGGGGTTTGGAAACCCAGCCCTGTCGTGTCTAGGGCATCCTCCCCTGCCCCCACCTCTCCATACCCCCCAGGGTCCCGGAGCTGGGCTGGCTGGGCAGGCCAGCGGACTGCCGAGATAATTGGTGTTTTCAGGCTGCCAGCAGCTGGGGGGTCACCGCTCCACCTCCTTACCTGCCTCGGGGGCAGGGCCGGGTCTGCTGGAACCTGTCAGGCTGGTTTGGAGGCTGTTATTACCCTGGCTCTCTGGGAAGAGATGGAGAGCGGAGGAGGGTAGGAATGGGGGAAGGGGAGATGGCAGGGATGGGGAGCAGTGGGGGAGAGGTGGGATTGGGGCTGGGGATGGAGAAGGGGGCGCTGAGGAGGGGATGGAGAGGAAGAGGGTATGAGGAGGGCACGGGGATGGAATGGGGCTGGGAAGGAGGGAATAGGAGGTGAGCAGGAGGGGTGGGGCTCCCCTCTGCTCACTCCTGGCTTAGCCTGCGGGTCTCCCCATTTCCCAACCCTCAACCCCCACCCCCAGGCCCGGGAGGAGGACCAAACCTGGTTCCCTGGCTCAGCACAGGGCCTGGGAGAAAATGAGGAGGAAAAACTACTTCGAGAATCTCCCCTCAAACCCCGGGGAGCCCACCAGGTCGGGGTCGAGGCTGACCCTGCTTCCTGAGGCTCCCTCCTCCATCCAGTAAGGGGTGTCGGGGGCTCTAACTGAGTTTGAGCTGCCTTGCAGGGAGAGGGTAAGCGGGGCATGGGGTCTGCTCAATGGGGACCCTGAGAAATGATGAGGCTGTCTACACAGCCGGGTTACTGGGTAATCTGGCTGAATGTGGTCGCCCTTCATCCTGCCTCCAGTCACTTTGGGCCTCGTTACCAAAATAATTAAGGCCCAAGTTATTTTCCACTATTAATCTCCAGTGTCCAGTCTCATTCACCAACCCCCAGCTGCCTTCTTCTGACCCGTTCAGTTCTTTCTCCTCCCTCTCTTCTTCCCTCTGTCCTACAAGCATCACAACACAGCCAGCCCTGTGTCTCAGGCTGGGGTCCAGAGGAGACTCAGACCCTCCCAGAGCTCACAGCCCAGGGGCCAGCGCTCTGCCTGCTTATCTGAGAGACTCCTGGAAGGCATCTCACAGGAGGCGATGTTTGAGCTGAGATTCGAAGGATGACAGGATGGGGCTAGGTGATGGTGATGGTGGGTCGAGCAGTGAGAGCACCCACTGAATCCTCACTCTGTGCCTGCCGCTCCACCTGTCCTTTCTCAGTGAATTCTCACGGAAACAGTATGAGGTAGGCCTTGGGGTCCAGTTTTACAGTTGAGGAAATCAGTGTTCAGAGAGATGAGATGACTTGTCCAAAGTCATGCAGTGGGACCCAGGGGCAGAGGTGGGATTCGGACCCAGGTCCATCTCTCAAAACCCTGTGCTCAATCCATTAGAGCACTTCCTCCATCGGGAAGGGGGTTCTGGGCTGAGAGAATGGCACGGCCAAAGGAAGTGAGGGTGAGATGACATGGGAGTTTGAAAGATCATCAGTGGTCCGGATGGCTGGTGTGTGCCTGATGCCATGTAGGGGAGCAGGGGGCGGCGGGGGGCGGGGGAAGGGTGGGGACCTTACAGCGTTCGGCAAAGGCGAGGTTAGGACAGCCTGGAGAGTGAGGCAAGGGAATTGGGCTTTATCCAGGCAATAGGGAGGCCCTGCAGAATTTAATTTGGGAAGCAGCGGGGGCCTGGTGCTCGGAGGCCTGCTCTGGAGCCAGCCAGGCAGGTTTGAATCCTGACCTGGCTGCTCACTGCTGTGTGACCCTGAGCAAGTCTCTTAATCCATATTGCTCCTGAATGGAGCCAGGAGAGTACCTGCTTTGTGGAATTGTTATGGGCATTGAATAAGCAGAGTGTTTAGCACAGAGGCTGGCACACAATAAAGCTGGAAGTTATTCCTGTTTTCTTACAGAAAACTCACAGCTGGGGCTGCTATGGGAGGTTGTCAGGAAGCCCAGCAAGGGTGGTTTTGATTTCCAGATGAGACATAACTGAGGCCACGGGAGGCTGAAGTTGGGGACTCCAAAAGCCAGGGTGAGAGCGGGCCAGGCAGGAGACTGGGCTGGGGGCAGCCCCATCCTCCCCCAGCGATGCCCCCTGTCCTTGCCTAGGAGCTTCTGAATGATGGGGGTAGGGATAGGGAGGGAAGGCAGAGGCCAGAGATGCCAAAGGTCACCCACAGGGCCCCAGCTCCTCCCAGGGAGAAAGCTCCAGGAAGCCGAGGGTGGAGGGCAGAGGGCAGAGAGGCCAGCGCCTCTCCACCTGCAGGGCTGGGGGCGGGGCAGGCTGGATTTTCCCGCTCTTGCTCTGTGTGCACAGAATTGGCCTGATCTGAGTCCTCCCACAACTGAGCTTTTCCTCCCTCTGACTGTCCAGCGAAGAGGTGAAAATGTCTCAAGGAGTAGTGCCATGCCTGGGGATGACCTCCTGGAAGGGTCCCTGGCTACACCTGAAAAAGTGCTTCAGTTATTTGCAAGGAGACCTTCTGCTTTCTTAGGCACAGAGATCACACCCCTGAGGCGTCTCTCTGCCCAGGGACGACTTCCCCAGCAGGCACCAACCCACGGCCCATGATGCTTTAGGGGCCCATGGAATGTTTAGGTCCCATGAGAGGGAGGAGGCAGGCAGCTTGGTCTTTGCATTTCCTTCTCCCGCAGAACAAAGTCCCAGGAGACAAAGAACGTAGGTTCTGGACTCACGCAGAACTGGGTTCAAGCCCTGAATCTAGCACTTTCTAGCTTTGTGACCCTGGCTTAGCCACCTAGCCTCTCTAAGCTTTAGTTTCCTCTTCTGTAAAATGAGATGATGAATGAATGAAAGGCCGTTAGCAAGGTTACTTCTGAGCACGTAAAAAGCACCCAACACATCACAGCTGTCAAAAATATACAGGCAATCAGCCTGGTGTTCAAGACCATTCACTCAACAGCTATTGTCCGAGCACCTGTTAGGGATCAGGCTCGGCGCTGGGTGCCCTGCCTGTTGCTCAGCCTGGGCAGACCCGGGTCCCTGCCCTGCGTGTATCCCCAGCACCCTGTTCCCTGTTCCCGGCTTACGGAGACCCTTATGGTTCCTGCCTAAGCCCCTTTTCCTTCCTCCACTGTCACTTTCTTGCTTACCGCTGGCTCCTTGGAATTCTCTTCCTGATCTGGCCAGGGGTCCCCGCTGCACACAGTGGAGGTCAGCTGTGATCATCTCACTTTTTGCTCACTGCAGGAGGAGCCGCCTCACCCACATCCCCATGCCCTGGTGGGTCTCATTCAGACACGAGACCCCCTGCTCCCGTCCTCCACAGACACATCCAAATCCAGTGCTGGAGTCGTCTACTTTAACTTTTCCCCAACAATCTGCAGAAATGAGGGTCAGGCAACCTCCCATTTGAAATGTTGACAACTGCCGCTTCCTAATAAAATAAAAGCCTGTTTTCTATCTTATCCCTGCCAAAGACATCATGAGTGAGTGAGTGATTGATTTAAAGAAATTAAAACATGTCACATATTTTATAAGCAACATAACTGTCGGTGCTGGCGTCTGGGTACCTGACATAAAGATTTCAGCTTTAAATGTGGAAATAAATATTTTTCAATACCGAAATCAATATAAAACATGAAAAGATGAATAATGAGAAAAATAATTTCTTTTCAGGGGCACTAGAAACTTCTGGAGCCCTAGATTTTCCATGATTGTATCCATGGCTTAAATTAGGAGAAAAAGCACAAAAACTAAGCATAAAAATCTAACTATTGATGCAGTCAAAGACACTAGGTCAATGAGTTGAAAAATCCCTTCCCTCTTCTCGTCTGTTCTCAGGCACACAGAACCCTGGCCCCTCTCTCCGGTCTCCTCTTCCCAACTCTCCCTTCACACCTACCCTACCCAATGAACCCCATATTCTGCATCCCCAAGACATACCTCCTTGCTCCTATCTGCATTGTTCCCTCTACCTGAGAGGCGCTGCCCCTCTGATCCTCTTGAATATAAGTTCCATGAGGGCAGAAATCTTATCTCCTTCAGTGATGGATCCCAAGCTCCTAGAAAAGTGCCAGGCATACAATATGTGCTCACTAAATTTTTGGAGAATTAGTGGTCAGCCTAGAAAACTCCTATTTACACTTCAAAACCTCAATCAAGTGTTCTCTGCTCTTTGTGCCACCCCTGTCCCCCTGGCAGTGTGTGACCCTGCATTCTTTGCTCCCACACTGCTTTGCGTTGACTTCTCTTAGAGCATTTTACGTGTCTGCAAATCAGGGGCATCCTGGCCTTTGGAGCGGACACACCTGCGTTCTAATCTGGCCTCTGACACTTCACTCATTCATTCATTTATTCAGTCACTCATTTGGCAGAGGTTTACTGGGCATCTGCCTCTCATGTGCCAATCGCTGGGAATGAAATGGTGAGCTGGGGCAGGTTGGCACCTGCTTCCCGTGGAACTTTCATAGGCATGCCCCTTAGCCTTCCCGAGCCTCACTTTCCTCAGCTGTCACATGGGTAACATCCATTTCCTCCGGAGGTTGCTGGGTGGATTAAATCGGAAGGCACAGCAAGGGGCTCTGTGTGTGGCAACTGCTCCTAGACTTTGCTCAGGGCCTTGCTCCCTCATGGACTCTGAGCTCCTCCTCGGGCCAAGGCGGGGGTTCCCATTTACTTTCTCTTCCCTTGGACTCAGAGGAGGTGGCAATAAATGTTGGTTGATAGTGCGGATGGCTGAGCTGCTCTTTGTGCCTATGTCTGTGGCTCTCTTTCACACACTCACCCACATCCACCTACACACACACACACACACACACACACACACACACACATACACAGAGTCAGCTCAGGCCTGGTCTGGCCTGACCTCATAGGCTCTCCCAAGGCCCAGAACCACCCTCCATCTCTACCTGGGCCAGTGCTAGGGGCAAGCAAGAGTGCCAGAAACCCAGGATTCACCGGTCTGGGAGGGAGCAGTGTTGCCCCGGGGCAGGGCGTGCCTAGTCTCTGACCCTGGGTGGCGGAGGCCCGAGAGAGGGTACACTTTCACCCAATTTCTCAGAATCTCTGAGACAGTGACGCAGGGCAGATTATAGAATCGCCCCCCATCCCGCCCCACTCCCGTGCCTCTATTTGGCCATTCACACCCCAATGCCCGCCATGTGACCAGATGGCCATCGGCCCACCCCCTTGAGCAAACAGCAGTGCATGGGAGCAGTGTTCGGCCTCAGGTTTGGACACGGCCAGCTGGTCTCTTGGGAATCCCACTCCCGTCATGCAGGGCTGGAGGGCAGATGGAGCACCTGGATGCCTGGGTTCTCGCCCCAACCCCGACCTCAAGGCAAGATCTCGTCCAAATCACTTCTTGTCTTTAGGCCTCAGTTTCTCTCTCTGTACCAGGATCTGGCTGGCTGGGAGGAGAAGCAAGCTTGGAGCCTCGCTCGTCCCTTTATTTTTCGCTCAAATTCTTGGGTTTGGGGCGGAGAGGAACACGTGGGCTTTTCAGATGTAGATCCCGCACGCGTTTCTTGTGCACGCGCCATGTGCCAGCCTAAGCATCTCTGGAATCGCCTCCAAACTCATTTCGCCCTGAGTTTCAACCTGCCCAACCTCCTGTCTTCCTCAAGTCCCTCTAGGACTTCTCACACTCTTAGGGACCTCCCAGGCTATGTGCCCCTCATTCCCAAGTAGAGTCTGAAGAGTTGAGAGGGAATGAGCACCCCTGGTCCGAAACAGAGCCTCATATTTAGGGGGTGGGGTGTCACGATCTTCGGAGGTGCAGCTGGAACGGCAAGGTGGAATTCAAACGTGTGTGTTATGTAATTTTATTTGAAATGATGACAGAATTTTCTATTTGGAAAATTATTTTAAAACTACAGACCTCGGAAAATGAGGAGTGTTAAGGCTTGCTTTGCGGGTTGGGACTTGGCAGAAGAGATCTTGGAAGGGACGATGACTTCAAATGAAGCTGAACCATTGAAGTGGCTGTTTTTGAGGTCAAACATGGCCAAATATTACAATTTCGTAGGGTTCGACTTAAAATTTGGGGGCTTCTCGGAAAAGCGCGTGGGCGTATTGTGAGGCGGGGAAGCCTGACATGGTGGCGATGGAGAAAGAGGAGGCAGACGAAGAAATGGAGAAGGGATGGTTCTGAGAGACAGGCGGACAGCCAGGGAGCTCTGAGAAGGCGGAGTGGGTGGCGGTCCAGCAGTGTGGGACTTGGGGCTGATTAATTCCACATTCAGCCCCTGAAGCCCTGTTCAGCCTCTCCTCTCACCATCTGCCTCAGGGCCTTGCTCTAGCCACACGGCCATCTGTCATGCCCTTGTGCTCTCAACCTTGGCCTCCCTACAGGCTGTTTTCTCGGCCTGCATTTCTCTCTCTCCTCCTCTTCCACTTCAGACGGTCACCGTCTTAGGACGTCCCTGCTCTGTTTGTCAGACACTGTTAGGTGCCCCTAATGCTATGTGTCTCCATTTCTAATTTAAAATTGCTTGTCTGACACCTGTCCCCCCCATTGGACGGTGGGCTCCTGAGGGCAGGGCCTGTGTCTGTTCTGTTTGTCACTCTATCCCCATCTCTGGCTTAGTCCCAGACATAATGCAGCCAACGCAGTAGCTGCTGAGGAATGAACGGATGAGCCACCCAAACCCTCAGGATGTTAAAGTCCAGGTCTCCAGCAGGCCTGGCCTCTGACTCAGCCAAAATGCCTGCGCCAGACATGACTTTCCAAATGGTCCATGCGGAGCTTCTGACTTTGAAAATGAGTGTGTATTTCCACTGACAAGTTCAGAACGCTGAGAAATGAGGATCGCCGTCAGATGGTGTCTGATTGTTTATGGCTGCAGAACAAGCCATCGAAAAAACCTACTGGTGGGAAATAGCGACATTTTCAGTGTGCTCACAGGTTCTGTGGGTACAGGATTCTGGAAGGGTACAGTGGGGGCAGCTCTTCTCTGCTCCATGATGGCTGGGGCCTCAGCTGGGAGGATGCTAATAACTGGGGCTGGGGGAATCCACGTCCAAGACGGCTTCTTTACTTCCGTGTCTGGTGCCTGGGCTGGGATGGCTGGAGGCTGGGCTCAGATGGGACTGTCACCTGGAGCATCAACATAGTGCCTGTAGCATTTTGGTCTCAGGATAGTAGGACTTCTTAAAGGCGACTCAGGACTCTAAGAGTGGGTAAATAAGGTGGAAGCTGCACGGCATGTTATTGCATAGGAAGCCCAGGAAGTCATATAGTGGCATAATCATAAATGCCCACTGCACGCCTCCATATTCTATGCATCAAAGCAGTCACAAGTCCCCCCAATTCAAGGGGAGGGAGCTTGGATCCCACGTCTCAGTGGGAGCAGTGTCAGAGAACTTACGGCCATGTTTTAAAACCACAGTGGATGGTTTACGCCATTGCAGAGTCTTGGGATCAGGCCCATGGGCAGAGGCGAACTGAGTTCCCAAACACATCTCCCATGCAACTTAGAGCACTGGCAAAGCACGTCAAAATCCGCCAGGCAGAGGCGGACAGAGGCTCGTGGCCGCACAGGCCTGAGTTCCAATCCTCCTTCTGTCTCTCGGTATCTGTGGGGTCTTGAGCAAGTCACTTAACTTGCCTGAGCCTCAGTTTCTCCACCCCAAAAATGGAGGTAACAGTACCCCCTCAGGCTGGTGCCGCAGCGAGGGTTTAGTGAGCCAAGAGCGGGGGTCTAGTGTCTGGGAAGAGGGCAACAGCAGCTCCCCATGGTCGTCATTAATGCTCTTGTGTGTAAAATGAGAGGAAGAAGGTACTTCACCAACTGTCTGCCTGGCTTTTGGCCATCCGTGAAGAGGGGGGAATTCAACTTATGTTCTCTGGCCTGTTGCTCTGCAAGGGTGTGGGGACACAGAGACAAAGACGACAGAGCTGTCAGCCCTGGGAGCATCCACTTCCGGAGAGGTGAGACGGAGCAAGGCAGTCGGGTGCGGAACGTCCCCATGGAGTAGGGATCAGTGCGCCCACAGGCCTCTTGGTCTGGTCCCAGTCAACATACTTATCAATGACCCAGTTAAAGTGGGACAGCTTGCTGACTTCACCGGGGTGACCAAAGATGCGAAAACAACCCAGCTGAAAAAGAGCTCGTGTGAGCAAGGCCTAGCTAAGGCTTGTGGCTGGCTCCGAGTACGACCCAGTGCTGCTTCGGTACTGCGTCAGGCGCTATTCGTGTGTAATTCCATCAATGGCCCCAATGGCTTTATGAAGTAGGTGCCTACATTGCCTCCACTTTATAGATAGACAGTGAGACTCAGAAAAGTCAAGTGTTTCGCTCAGGGCCGCACAGCGTGAGGGCTGACAAAATGTGACTACAGCCTGCATGAATAGAAGCCAAGTGTCCCCAGTGTGGCAGAGACACACCGTATTCTGCACAAATTAGATCATCCCAGGGGGGTTCTCATGGAATTCCCAGACGCTGGAGTCTACCCAGGGAGGGATGGAGAGAGGCCTTGAAAACGTAGGACTTCAAAGCCGTACTTTGAGAGGGGGAACACTCTCCTCACTATGGGAATGAGAAGGCTGACTGAGCAGATGACTCTGGCAAATCTGTGCAGGGCCGTTGTGGGGAAGAGGGAGCTCTGTGCTCACTGTGAGGCAGAAGTCGGCCGAACGGTAGCCATCTGGAGCTGCCTGAAAACCGATCTGATTGCCCTGAGAAGTAGTGAGCCTCCTGTCACTGGGGGTATTCAAACCACATAGGGCCAGAGGTGCTGCTGAAGATAGACCTATTGCGGGCAGGCTGTTGGATGTGCATAACACCTCTAGCACACTGCTCTGCATTCAGTAGGTGTTCGCACCAGGGCACCCTCAAGGTTTAGGATTAGGTCTGTCTTGGCTGCTTGGTAAGAATCATTTGTTGGATCCAGGCAGCCCCTTGTGTGCTAAGGAGGTAAGAATTATTTTAATGATGACCAAGCATCTCACATACATTATTTCATTTGAATCTTGTAATAATGTTAATAATGGCGCCTTATGGGCTATTAGAGTTGAAGAAACTGAAGCACAGAGAGGTTAAGCAACTTTCCCAAAGCCACACAGTAATTGGTAGAGCTGGGATTTGAACCCAGGCCTCTGGCTCTGCTCACTGTTATCCTTGCCTAAGGATCTAACAGGGGCAAGATTGACCCTTGGAGTCTCTGGCCAATGCTGATAGTAATGAAATGTGCTCCGGGTTTCTTCTTGTGGCTTTGCCTCCTGGATCTTTGGGTTTCCCAGCTGGGAAACTGAGGACACTGCTGATAGGATCCCTGAACCACTGATGGGCTTGGGGACCCACCCCAAGTAGGACACAATTTTGACTTGCCAAATATGCCTATGTGCCAAGTACTGTGCGGGGCCCTGGGAATACAGCCACAAATGAAGCAGGTGCAATGCCCACCTGCGGGAAGCTGTGGTCTCATGGAGGAGAGGGCAGGAGAGAGGCACCTGCAGTGGGGGGTCCTGGGGCCGTGGTGGGGTAGAGTGGATGCCAGTGTGGCTTATACCCCTGGGGCCTCAGAGTCCTCATGCTGGCCACCTGACTTCCTGGGGACTTTCTCTGGCTGCCTGAGCCCACGGTGCCTGTGCTTGTGGCAGGCTAGATAATTGAGGTCTGTCAGGAATAGCCCCCAAACAATTTTGGTGGTGGGCTCCCACCCCTAGGTTTATGGGACCGGTAGGTTAATACCCTGCTCCTCCCCCTGGGCTGAGATTACTCAGTGTGTGTCCTACACTGAAGCCCGGGGCTCCGGCAGAGTGAACCCTCAGCTGCCCACAGCAGTAACATGCCCACTGCTCACTCTCTACTGGTTGCCTTCCTTTCCCTGTCTCCCTTCCCGCCTCCCTGCCAGGGCATGCTGGCATCACCTCCCAAAAAAACTACCTGCCCTTGACTCTTGTTGTGGCCTCTGCTTCTGGGGGGACCCCAATGACTAAGGCATGGGACAAACCAGGGGACTCTGTGAGAGCAGAAGAGGGGCACCTTGCGCAGCTGGGACAGAGGTCCAGAAAAGATCCCTGAAGGGAGACAAATGCAAATTCAGACCTCAAGACTGAGTGGGAGTTAGCCGGCTAAAGCGGGGTGAGCAGAGAGAGAGAGGGAGGGATAAATGTTCCAGGCAGAGGGACTAGCATTTGAGGAGGCTCAGAGGCAAGTGAAGGTGTGGTGTGTGTGGGAACAGTGCAGAGGTCATTGCAGCCCCTGTGGGGTGGGGCGGGGGAGTTGTGAGAGAGGAGTGGACCCCAGACCACGCAGACACTTGGAGGTCACAGGGAGCAATTTGTATTTCATCCTGAGAGCCGTGGGGAGTGGCTGAAGGATTGCTAGCAGGCGAGCGCATGCCGATGCGACCAGTGAGGAGGGCCTGGGGGCTGGGAGGGTGTCTGCAGAGGCCAGGCACCACCATGGCCTCCAGGGTCTGCTCTCCAAGCCCCTAAGAGGGGCTGGAGGAAGAGGCCCAGCTGGGGAGATTCCCCGGTCTCTCTCAGAGAACTTCCTCTTGCTGCCCGCTCCCCCATCTCCGGGAGCCCATAAAGCTGGGCACTGCAGGTAATTATAGGCTGTGAGAGGCCCAGGGCAGGGAGGCTGGGGACATGCGGGGGGCGGGTGGGGTGCTGGTCAACAGGAGCCATCATGCCGGCCTGGCTGCCAGGGAGGGAAGATGCAGACACCAAGGCCCCCATAAAGTCGCCCCAGAGCTGGCCAGTTTTACAGGCATTCTGGGTGGGGGCATGACATCACCAGGAGCCAATCGGGGGCTCCTCAAGGCCTTTTTTTCTTCTTTGGGGCCTGTGTCTGTGGTTGTTGAAGCACATTCTTGGTAAAGTGGATGGCTTCTTTTGGAATGCTTGGACCCAATGGGTTTCGCAGCCACTAGCTGTGCTAATCCTCTTTCAAGCAAAGCCAGCCAAGCCCTGTGCCCTACATTCCCTTCCGAGGCCTCCCGGGCAGACTGAATGGGCCGCCTTGAGTTCCCTTCAAGCTACAACTTCCAATCTCTTCTAATGAATCACCTTCTTTTAAAATATATCCATTTGAGAAAAATAATCAACATGGATTGAGAAAAACAACAGCAAAGCAGGCTACGTAGCAGAGGGAGCTGGATTTGAGCCCTGGCTCCACTCCTTACCACCTGTGTTGTTCTCGGTCAAGTCTCCATGGCGTCTGAGCCTCAGTTGTCCCATCTGTAAAATGGGGATGATACCATGCACTTAGCAGGGTTGTTGTGGATGCGCATGGGGTGCTCGACGACCATTAGCCGATAGTTTGGACAAACCCATTCCTCCTCGCAGCACTTGATTCAAAGGCTTGAAAAGGCCTCCCAGGTCTGTCTACTTCCCACACGGCATTTATGGGGCGGATGATCTTAAGGAAGACGAAAATGAGGCCCAGACAGGCCGAGGGTCTTGTGAAAGCTGTACTGTCTAATTAAGCACTGTTTGTGGTTCTTTTGTGGAGCGTGATCATTTGTTAGCTCCAGTTAAAAGAAACTATAAAACCAATATACAACCAAACTGAAAATTTACAAAATGAAAGAAAAACTTTTCTCATAAGGCTCCCAGGCCTGGCATTGAGAGGGCAGCGACATTGAGGTTCATCTGTAGTTTGGACATATTGGTTTGTTCCTAGTACTGTGGAGTCAGTCCCAACTCCTAGGACCCTGTGTACAGCACAGTGGGGCCCCGCCTGGTCTGTGTGCGCCATCCTCTCACCTTCCAGTGCTGTGTCAGACGAGCTCTGCTGCTATTTACAGGGTTTTCATGGCCAACATTTTCCAGAAGCAGGTGGCCAGGTCCTTCTTCCTAGTTTGCCTTAATCTGGAACCCCTGCTGAAGCCTGTCCACCATGGGTGACCCTGCTAGTATTTGAAATACCGGTGGCCTAGCTTTCAGCATCTCAGCAACATGCAGCCACCACAGTATGACAACCCACAGACCGGTGGCGTGGTTCCCTGACCGGGGAACAAACCTGGGCTGTGGCAGTGAGACCACCAGTGCTGGCTTGAACCTACTGGACTCGATAATAAACTTGAAATGTGAACCCTGCTTTCACACTCACCGTTGGAGTCTAAAAGGGCCTTTGCTTGCTGTCCCAGTCTTTCAGATTATCATGTTAATGGCTACCTATGATTTCATCAAATTGATGCTGGGTATTATTGAATTTTACTTTCAATTTTTTTCTATTCTAAATAATGGCTTAATGAGCACTTCTTTTTTTCCACGGAGTGTTTCCCTTTATTTGTCTCGTTTCCTTAGGATAAATTCTCAGAAGTGGAATCAGTGGGTCTCAGGATAGGAACATTTTTGTGGTTTGTGATACATATTTTCCAATTTACTTTCCCTACGGGCTGCTCTAATTTACTTTGCCTCCAGCAAAGTTCACGTGTTTAGCAATTTCAGGGCAGCCTCACCGGCATTGGGTAGTTGTGTTTGTATTATTTATAATTTTGTTTGCTACAAGATAAACTGTTATTTCTTCTTCTTTTATTTTAATTCACTTTTCTTTGATCGTGGGTTCAAAGTTGTGTATATATTATATGTATTAATGGATTTATAGTCTCTCTTTTACATTAGCTGATATTTTTGGTGGTAATGAAGAAGGCGAGTCTTTTGCTGCAAAATGCAAGAAGGCCATTCCCACTTGCTTGTGAAAGGCAAGTATATTCTCTCCCGTGCCAGACAGGAATAATTGTAATAAACTGGGGCTGCCGCCAAAGTTGAGATAAACAAATGATTACAGCAGACAATAGAAGGGCAAACCTGGCCCTGATTAATGAAATTGCTAATGTGGCTTCCTGGGGTGGATGTCAGCCAAGGGCTTCCCCTGTGACTTGCATTAGGTCCCAGTGACAGTGGTAAGTGGCTTGGGAACGTGAGGAGGTGACAGGATGCTTGCAGGGCTGGGGAGGGGGTTGCGGTCTGAGGTTTGGGGTGGGTGGGCGGAGTCTGGTTTCTACAGGGAGCAGAAAACGACTGATTTGGAGGAGCTGCACAGGGAGAGAAGTTTGCCCCCGGTGTATGAGAGGATGCGAATGGGGAATATTTGAGGCAGGGCTGTGTGGCGATTTGGTGAGCCACCCCAGTCAGAGGCCGGGAACCCAGCCCAGAACTGAGCATCCCTGGTGGGTCTGACAAACAGAGAGATGTGAACAGCCAGACCTGGGTTCCAATCTTGGTTCCACCACCGAGACTTGCAGAAGATGTAGCTGTGGCCAGAGGGACGGCAAGGAGCCCAGGTAACGTGTCCTGTCCTTTTGGCACCCCGGCCCCGGCCGGCCCACCCAGCTCGGTGTCCTCACTGCCCTTTCGCGTGCCCAGCTCCATCTCCTTGCTTATGCTCACAAGGCTTCCCTCCTAGATGGCCTTTCATCCACCAGGGTCTAAGGCTGACCTCAAGTCCGGCTGCCTTTGGGCTTCTCGGATTTCTGTCCTCAGAGCTCCCGTGCACTTGACGGGTAACATGCAAAACCTGCCTGGGTCCACCCATCTGTGTCACCCAAGGCATGCTGATTCTCTGACTTGAGAGTAAACTCCTCGCTCAGACTTTAAGGACCTGGATGCCCATTCATCCTTGCAGAGCCAGCACTAGCTCCCCTTCCTCCAGGAAGCCTGCTTTGACCTCTCCAGGTTGCCCTCCTTTGTAGAAACTTTCATTGCTGTTCTTATCGCACCAGGCCCAGGGTGGCCTGGTCACACGTAGGTGCTCCTTCCCAGACGCTGCTGGAATCTGCGAGAGGAGACATCTGTGCTTCTCTCCTCATCGCCAGCACCTGCCTGGGCACATCGCAGACGCTCGAGGAATGTTTGCTGCGTGAGTGAGTGATAAGAAAACACTCCACCGTCTATGCAGCACTCTCCCCACACATCATCTTCTTTGGTACGACCACGTTGTGAAGGCAGACAGGCTGGAGGTTGTTATACCCATTTCACGCATGGCAATAAGGAATGACGCCAGCTGACACACTGAGTGTTTCAATGTGCCTGGCGCAGTGGCCAGCACTTTATAAGTAGTGTCCCAAGTAATTGCCCTGACAACAGGGCAAGGTAGGGACCCTCATGATCCCCCTTCCACTGGGAGGAGGCCGAGGTTTGCTGAGGACAGTAACTTGCTAAGGCCTCATGGCTAGAAAGGGACAGAACTGGAATCTGAACCCAGTTCTGCGTGTCGCCAAAGTTCCTGCTCTGCTAGGCTGCGCCTCCTAATGATGTCACCTTCCCTGTCTCCACCTCTGGACCTCACGTTCCGAAGGGCAGGAATAGTGTCTTATTCATCCCTGTATCTCCAGTGCCTAGCACAGGGCTGGCACAGGTAGGTGTCAGTAAATGCTGAGGAAATGGATGGATAGACGGGTGGACAGACGATTGGAGGTCTGCCCCAGCTCTGTTGCAACCGGGGAATTTCTGCTTTTGTGCAGTGCAGTTGGGAGACTGGGTTGGGCTTAACTTGGGGCTGATCTTGTACTTGAGCTGTTCTGGTCGTAAAACACAAGGGTGTGTGCTCCCGGGGACACAGTGAGCAACGTGCCCGCCCGCCAGTGCATCAGATATGTCTTGCCAAACACCGAAGGCAAAATGAAATGTCCTGGGAGAGCAAACAGCTGCCTCCCTCCTTTGCCACATGAGCAGGATCAATTTGTTCCATCTACACATGCATTCCTCGCCTTCTGATGGCGTTGGGAGATAATGTGGCCCATGTGCGTCCTAGAGCATGAGGAGTAGCTGTTGTGAATGTGGTGGGTGCCCCCTCAGTCCCTTTCCAGGCAGCAGGTAGAAGGGTACCTGGAGGGTAGCAGGATCCCACAGCCTGGGGCTGCAGTGTCATATAGGGCCAGCCAGGGTCCCCGTTCACCTTTTCACCCAACCCTGGGCAGAGCCTGAGTGTCTGGCCGGCAGACTCTCGCCCCCCGATGTTGGAGCTGAAATTAGTTGTTCTGTTCTAAGCTCTGCGTGTGGGGCCCATCTGGCTGGACATGGGGGGCTTAGCTCTTGATCCATACCCAAGGTCCAAGTACAAAAGGCAGGGCATCAGTTTTCTCTAATATCTTGTCTGGCTGTATCAGGGCACTCCGCTTTGCAGATGCGACCTTCTCTGGGTTCCAAGGTGGACAATAATCGATATGAAAATAGCTGACATAGATTGAGCGTTTACTCTGTGTTAAATGACTCTCTCATTTGGGCTATTAATATCTCAGAGTGGTTAGCAGCATGGATATTAGAGTTAGCAAGATTTGGGTTTAAATTCTGATCCTTCTGCTGGGAACTGTGTGACCATGGACAAGTCACTTCACCTGTCTGAGCTCTGCCTCCTCACCTGTAGAATGTTCCGACCAGTCCTAGTCTTCACATCTCACAGGTGGTCGGGGAGGCTAACAGAGAGCCTGCATACATGTGTTTTCGCACAGGACGCAGCACATTGTTGGAGAGATAGGGAGACAGAGACTGAGAGACAGAGAAAGAGAGGGAGAGAACCACTGAGTGGGGAATTGTGTGGGTCCATGGGGATGAGCCAGTTAGGCCCCCAGCTGTGGGGCTGCGACTCATTCTTGGCCTCTGCTCAGAACTGCAGAGCAAAGGCAAGGGCAAGACCCTTCCCTGGGAGGACAGCGGCCAAACCCGCCTGCTCTCTGTCCTGTGTGGCTTGGACCAGAGATAAGTCCCAGGATTCTCTGAGCAAGAGCCAGGGCCCAGGCCTGGGAGATGGGGCTGCCGGCGCAGGACGGCTGGGGCTGGGCAGCCAGGGAAGAAGAGAGGCCCCGGCAGCCTGGCTTCCCAGGGCTCTAGAGAGGGCACAGTGCCTGCTTTTCACACTCAGATCTGAATTCAGCTGTCCTGCCCCTTCACAGCCAGGCTTTCTCAGTCCTCTGTGCTGCTTTCCCAAACCGGGTTAGGAGCCACAAAGCAGGCGACGATGATGACCTTCTTCCCCAGCTGTATTCAGAAGGCCCTGGGTGTCTCTTTCTCATCAGATGTCCTAGTGAATTTTCTTTTCAAGAAAATGTTTGTTGAATGAATTAATGAAACGTGAGAATGCTTTGGGTTACTTGCGGCAAGAGCGATTATTTGAAACAGGCTTATTCTACAACACCTGGGGCAGGGCAGGTAGTCATGCTGGGTAGAGCATGTGTGTGTGTGTGTGTATGTGTGTATGTGTGTATGTGTGTATACACGTGGGTGTGAAGTTTGGAGGGAAAGAATTAGGCAGCCACTCCCCTGTAGCTACTGGTGCCCCTGGAGCCTGAGGTTTCCCAGGCAGGATCTCAATCTCCCCATTCACCCTTCTGGCTGCTAGGGGGTGGGGGGCTGAGTGTCAGTCTGGGGCTCTTGTTTTCCTGGGGGGGGGGCCCAGTCATCACTGGGGGATTTGTACCGGCAGCTAAGCAGATAATTGCTTGTCAGATTGATTGAAGGCTTTTCAAAATGTCTTTTCCTTGAAACATCCTCCCATCCCCCGTGAGCACATTATTTGAGTTGGAACCATTTCCCCCTCAGCTTTTTTTCCCCTTTCTCAAAGTAGTAATTACTGCCCGAGTAGCCCTCCATGGCGTTTCCTGTCATTTGCAGGCCGAAGCCAGCGGCTGTTTCCTCTTCTGGGTGAACGACAAGCAGGCCAATTAGGGAAACACCCCACCCTGCAGCCGGGCCCTGAGCCCCAGGGCTCCTGGTGGCCTCGATGGGGCCATGAGGGCCTGGCTGTCCCCTGTGGGGATGGCGGGTGGGAAGGAACTGACTGACTGAGGTGGCCCCTGGCCCTCTTCCAAATCCCGGGGGCTTCCCTCCTCCTTTGTGTCCTTGTTCGCTTGTGTGCACGCGTGTGTATGCGCTCCTGCACACATGCTCACCTGTGTGTGTACATGTGAACTGTGGATGGACTCTGGCTCCAGTAAAAACCCCACAACCTGGGTCACCGGCAGTGGTTTTCCCAAGGGAGCTCAGCCTTGGCCACCTCTTCAGATTTGCAAATCTGCCAAGTGTCTGCCATTGTAAGTGGATGGATGGCCAGCAAGATGGATACGCATGCGATAAAGCCAGTATAGGGGAATGTTAATTGCCAAATTTAGGTAGTGGGTTTGTGGATGTTCATGGCATAAGTCTTTCAACTTTTCCGTATTTCCCAATATTTCCAAACTATTCACAATAAAATGTGCGTAAAAAGTTTGCAAGGTCGCTCTACCCATCCCGCCCACACTCAGGATGCACAAAGGCCAAGAGCTTTGCATTTCATTTTCATGCCGCTCCTCTTCCTCTTCCTCCTCCTTCTTCCCATCAGACTCTCCTCTCAGTTACAGAAGCCAAAACCCAGCAGGATGCAGTCCAAGATGAGATTAACAGCTGAGGCTCATGAGTCAAGATAGTTTGAGTCTATTCCAAACTCTGCCATTCTGTGACCTTGGGCAAGTGACCTATCAACTCTGTGCCTCAGTTTACCTATCTGCGAAATGGGGCTAACAATAATAGAACCTGCATAAGGTTCCAGCAAGGATTGAACAAGAGAATGCACATAAAATGCTTAGCACAAAGCCCGACCACCATCTGTACTTAACAAATGTTTGGTAAACAAATGATAAAAACAGATCTCATAAGGAGATATGGACTGTGGAGGAAGATGGGCGGAACGTGCCAATGAGATGAGTGTGGCAGGGAATGGTGTGTTTGGGGTTCAGTGGGTGGCTGGGTGGAGTGTGGAAGGCCTGGGGACTGAGGGAGACAGGGAAGGGAGGTTGGGACTGCTTTGCTCTGGTGATTAGGAGTATGGACCCTGGGAGCAGATGGCTTGGTTCAAATCCCAGCCCTGCCACTTGCTAATTAGGTAACTTTGGACAGATGACGCACATCTCCGTGCCTTCCTTTCTTTATCTGTAAAAATGGGGATCACAACAGTTCCTCTCTTAGGAGGCTGAATTAACTGAGTTAATAAATGCAGAGAACGTAGTGCAGAGCCTGGTTGCCTGGCCCATGGGAAGTGTGATGAAAGCGTTAAGCATGATCATTCTTAGACATGTAGTCATGGACTGCAAGTGACCTGTGGTGGTCTCACAGGGGCATGAGTACCAGTGGGCACAGGTGCGTCTGTGGGCAGTGGTTTTGTCTATATGTAGGTGTGTGGTGGACATGGGGCACAGGGTGTCCACGGGACAAGTGAACCCCTGGGAGATGGCTTATCCATCCTGGGCAAAGAAGTCCTCCAGTGAGAGGTGGTGTCTTGGGGATCCCTAGCAACAGTGGGGAGGATTACTTATCAATAAGAGTCAATGTCACTTCCCTACTTGAAAGCTTCCAGTGGCTCCTCATTCATTCAGCCGACAGACATTTCTAGAGCACCCATTATGGGCCAGGCCCAGCCTCTTTGGCCCTTTGTACGTGCTGTTAGCTTTGTCTAGCTTGCTCTTCCACATACGTTCCTCTTTGACCTTCTAGACTCAAGTCCATTGTCACTTCCTCTGCAAAGCCTTCCTGACTGCAGGTCATGTTAGTGGGTTCCCTTGGCACCCAGGTTTTTGTCCTCACAGTGAGACCAGCGGCTCTTATCTATTCACCATTGAATCCCCAGTACCAGGCACAGCCTCAGCACAAGTGTCTTGGACGAATGAATGAATGAATGAATGAATTGTTCAGTGTGTGGAACTGCAGGGGGTCTAGATCTTCCTGACCAGTTCAACAGAGAGGCTGGGAGTTGGTTCACCAGCTTCCTCATCACTGCTGCTCTCACCGCCATATCTGCCACTGTCTCCCCACTGGGAAGGTGTCAGAGGCTGGAGGGCGATCGCTCAGTGAGAGTTAAAGCAGCGGCGGGTGTGGGCTGCATGGAGGCACCACACGGCTATTGGCGGGGGTGTGAGTTCGCCAAGGCTGCTAGATGTATTGGAAAGCAGGGCAGAAAAGTTGTCAGTGTCCTTCAGATAATGAGGACTTCTGACCTTGGGCTCAGCCCAAGGTCCTTCCCTGGAGGCTCCAGCGTGCCAGGCCCTGACCCCCCGGGGAGGTCAGGGAAGCCGCCTTGAGCTCATGGACAGCAAGCCCCGCTTTATCTCCTCATACCACCCGCCGGCTGCAGTGGCGGGGACATAGCGCTCGGCTCGCAGGAATCAGGAGCAGTTTCTTTCTCTCGGAGGGTCAGAGGTGACTGGAATTTGGCAGCCAGGGAAACGGGAATTTCCTGTGGCCCGCCTTAGAGCCGAGATTGGCAGCAGGAACCCAGACAGAGCTGGCAGCCCTGAGATGCCAAAGATGTGATTTTCACGGCCAGTTCCTCCTGCAAGACACACGGTGGGGCTGGATTTCACGGTATGTGAGACTATAGTGTGTGTGTGCATGCACACATGTGCTTTAGAGTATGCGTGTGTGTACACACGCACATGCATAGTGTGTGCATGTACACAAACATGTGTATAGCATGTGTGTGCACATGTGCATATGTGTGTGTGCATGTGGAGGTGTGAGGCAAGAATTCAGGGTTCGTGTGTCTCTAGATGTGTCTGTGGCTGTGCCCGAGTTTGTTTGCTTGGACGTGAGTGCTCTTGGCGTATGTGTGAAGCAGGAATTTGTGTGTGCCCATGTGTGTGCTTATACATGCATCTGCCTAAGGTGTGCGTGAGCCCGGGGGCTGAATGCACGTGTATGAATGCATAGGGGCCAAGGTTTCAACGTGAGTGAGTGTGTGTGTGTAATGCATGTCCTGACAAACCATCCTGGAGCCAGCAGAATGAAGCAACTGAGGGAGGGGATAAAAAGCCATGATACTGGAAACGTCCGGCCCTTCATATGGCCCTGGGGTCTCCGGAGAGGGTATTGTGTTTCCTCCTTGACAATAAATACAATACTTCTCACTCAAATGTATGAGCACAGGCACTCTATTAAATAAGATTCCCAAACCTCTCAGCCCGGGTGATATGATCATCTTTAGAGGTGAGGGGTGAGCAGAGCTTCCTGTCTGCCAGGGTCCTAGGGGCCAGCGAGGAGGGACCTCAGACAGGATTCGGTGCAGCATCAACAGTAGGTCCAAGGCCTCTTGGTTGGAAAGGAGGGTCTCTGCCTTGAATGTCCACAGACGTGTGCTCTAAACCAAGGGTTGTGGGAGCGGAGAGGAAGAGCCACTGACAGGCCTCGCAGGGAGGAGGAGTTTGAGCAAATCTTTGCCTTCACCGCGTTTAAGAAGCTTTGTTATCCATAGTTATTAGGTATTTGTGTGATATTTGTTCAATGTCTGTTTCTAACATTAGAGCAGGAGTTGGCACACTATGGCCCGTAGGCCAAATGTGGCCCACTGCTTGTTTTTGTAAATAAAGTTTTATTGGGACACAACCATAACTGTTTGTTTATGTATTTTCTATGGCTGCTTTCATGCTACAAGAGCAGAGGGGAGTGGTTGTGACACAGACCCTATGCCCTACAAAGCCTACAATACTTACTAGCTGATCCTTTCTAGAAAAAGTTTGCTGACCTCTGTACTAGACTGTTAATTTCATGAGGGTGGAACTATAGACTTGACACACAATCATGCTTAATAAATATTAGTTAAATGAATGAATGACTTGATTAGTTTTGGAGGGTGAGTTTGTTGGAATTTTCAGGCAGAGGGAATAGCGTGTGCCGAGGCATGGGGCCAAGAAGTACCACAGGTATGCTTAGGATGGGGGGGTGTTTGGTGTGGTTGGAGTGAAGAGAACACACACACACACACACTGGGGACTGTAGAGGCCCAGAGATTAACACAGCAGGAGGAGTGTTTGGTGAAGAAAGGCATCTCTGAGGAGGTGACATGGAACAGAGTCCTGCAGATGTATAGACATTTTCCAGAAGATGGAGGAACAGCATGCCCATCACAGGGAGCAGCAGAGGTAAAGGCCAGAGACCCGAGAGAGGCAAGGTTGGGTGCTGGGTGCTGGACCCTGTTAAGGACACTGAACCTAGATGTGCATATGATGGTGGCCACTGAGGCTGACATGAAGCTAGAGAGGTTTTGGGGACCAGATTTGCAGGGCCTGGAAGATATCCCATCAAAGGGTTTGGACTTTGTTTTCTGGACACTGGGAACTTACTGGGGGTGTCAGCAGAGGCTCCAGGGAATAGTAGTGCCGGCCTCCCAGGGCTAGGATAAGGATTACGTGAGATCAGGAATGGGAGTGCATCCAGCCTGCGCCTGGCAGAGTGGCTAAAAAGCAGGGTTGCCAAACAAAATACAGGATGCCCAATAAAACAAATCCTGTTTTAATATAAGCATGTCCCTGATATTGCATGGGACATGCTTACACAAACACACGATTTGTTGTTTTTCTGAAATTCAAATCTAACTGGGCATCTTGTATTTTTATTTGCTAAATCTGGCAACCCAACTGCTAGGGATATTGGCTCAACCTGGGTCTTTGTTGGTGGCTTCAAGCCCAGAAAACCTGCCAGTGAAGCCAGAAACAGGATAAGAAGCCATGGGGCTGGACATAGGGGCTGTGTGGCAATGTGGAGCCCAATCCTCTTGGCGGATGGGAAAGGAAATAAAGGCTCAGAGAGGGCAAGGGGCTCGCTCAAGGCCACCCAGCCAAAGGTGGTCCTGGCATTCTGCTTTTCTCTGTGGTTTGTCAAGAGGGAGCTTTGGCTCTTGGGGGAGTTCCCCAAGACAGCCCCAAAGCAGGATCCTACCAAAGAGCTTGGGGAGCTCTGAGTGTGACTTCCGGAGTCTTCAGAGCCATCCCTGTCTTGGCAGTAGATGCAGCGTGTGATCTCTGTCACGTCCCTTACCCCATCTGTGCCTCAATTCATCCAGCTGTAAAATGGGGCTAATTACACCCACCTCACAGCTGAGTTGTGAAGATTAATTAATGTTTGTAAAGGCTTTGTGATCCTTGGATGAAAGACGCTCCTGACATACAAAGGGTCATTACTTTTATTATTATTATACAAGTGCCAAGTATTATTACCTTAATTAGCTTTTCTAGATATCAAAAGCAATTAGGATGATCACTTGCTGAGCTCCACTTTGGAAACCCAAGTCACAAGCTCATACGCAGACCTGTCAGCTTGTGCTTTGGCGGGGGGCCGGTGCACACCAAAAGAGAGGGCTGGGATTTGCAAAAGAAATTTGTTTCTGCCTCTGGCTGAGTTTCACCCATAGCAAAGTTTTCCAGGCATTTAACATTCCCTGGAAACAGAGGTTTTTCAGTGGAAATGCTGATACAGGAGGCTCAAGTGGGAAGGCTTAGCTTTGTGGTCCAGGCAGCCTGGGCTGGGGATGGAAATGTGTCCTGTTTTCCTTTCTGTCCCCAGAAGCCCAGGCCTCAGCCCTCAGGGCCAGTCCAAGTGAGGGGAAGCAACCTGAAATTTGATGGGGGCCTGCTGTGTGTCAGGCCCTATCCCCATGCATGTGTGTCTTTAATCACAATCCTATGCAGTAGGTAGGAACTTTTTGACCCTCATTTCACAGGTGAGGACACTGTGGCTGAGAGAGGTTAAGTGACCTGGGAAGGTCACCCAGATAGGAAGTACAACAAGAAGGGTACAAATGCAGGTCTCCCTGATTCTATAGCCTACATCCAGGTTTGATGTAATTTCCCCTTCTCTATTTCTCCCATGAAATCTATCTCTATTCTCACTTCTTTCCTTCCTCCATCTCTTTCACTTCCTTGGTACCTATTTCTCCCATGAAATCTATCTGATCTAGGTCTAAATGGGTCCATGAGTAGTCAAGATGTTTGCTCGTATTTAAGGGAGTGGATGGGACCATGTAGGACTGAGTGGATCCCTGCAGTGCTAGGGGCCATCTACAACTCCAGGCCTTGGTCCAACATGGCTTTGCCTATTCAGTCTTTGGAGCTGGTTTAGAGCCCTAGGGCTCAGGCAGAGGAGGGGCCTGTGGCCTGGATGTGCCCCATCAGGGCAGGCAGGACAGGCCAGGGCAGAATCAGCGGGGCGAGGCTTCCTCTGTCCTGTCCAGTTAGCTGGGAGGGTGTGGAGATGGCTGTAATTAACTTTACCAGCGTCCTTAACAGAGGTGAGAGGACCTTTCCCCATTCCCCTTTCTACTCTGCCCAGCTTCCTTAATGGCCTTGAGGACCCTCCCAAGGCTGTGATTAGACAGAGGGAGCACCAGACTGAACTACATTGCCAGTTTGTGCCAAACTAAGTTATATCCCAGGTCCACATGGTCTCCAAATCCAGTTGTTTTTCACTGAACCACCCTGAGGGCTGGGTTGGGGCCTTTGTGAAGTTAATGGGTGCACTGAGAGGTAGCTGAAGTATTGAGGGCTTGGTGGGTGAAGGGGTAAGCCTTGTAGGAAGAGGTTGACATATTAATGGAATGGATGAGATAGTGCATGGGGCTAGCTATTCGTGGATTGGACAAGGAGTTGTATGTATGGATGGAGGGAGGGGCAGCCCATGGAAGGAAGAGTTGACATGTGGATGTAGGGATCAATAGGCTGGAGTTGGAGATTTGGGTGGATGGATGAAGGATTTGAAAACAGATAGAAGGGCTAGTAGGTGGGGATTTGGAGGAAGGAGGAGGGGCTCGCAAACGTACGGAGAATTTGGCAGATGGGTGGAGGTGTTGGTAGATGGTTGAGGGAGCTTGGAAGGTAAATATAGAGTGGTGTGTAGATAGAGGGAATGTCCGATGGGGACTGGCTTGGCAGATTCAGAGGCTAAATAGTGGATGAAGGGGTTGCAGATGGGTGGAAGAAATGGTGGTGATGGAAGGTTTTGTGGAGGTTGAAGGAATTGGTAGAGAGGTGGAAAAGTTGGTCAGTAAGGAGGGGGGGTAGATGGAAGAGGGGTTGGCCGTTGGGTAGAGGAGCTGGTGGATGGATGAGGAGCTGGCTGAATTATGGAACTTTGAACAGACTGATGGTTGGATGTGTGGAGGTATGTAAATGAAGGATGGTTAATAAGTGGAGGAGATGTCAGATGGGAGAAAGTATTGACAGATGGGGAGAATGGTTGGCAAAGAGATGGAAAATATGTCAGATGGGCAAAACATTCTGTAGAAGGGTGGAGGGGTTGGTGGAAGGAGGGGTTGGTGGAAGGAGGGGTTGGTGGGAGGGTAAAAAGATTGTCTGAATGATGGAGGAGCTGGCTTTGTGGTCCAGGCTTCAGTCTGGACAGGCCTCATTTTATCTCTCTGGCCTCAGACACCTCCTGTCTATGGGTGCTTGTGGGCTCATTCCAGTGGCAGAAACTTTCAGTGCCCATCTCCGTGGGTGGCTGTGACCATCCTCCCCCTTATGTCTGTCCTCCCGCTCCAGCAGCCAGGCTCTCCCTCAGCTCATAAATCCCTGGTCAGGCAGGCTTTCTGTAATTATCTCTGGAACATTAGTGCAAGAGGTGGGGCAGGTGGGGCTATGAAGAAAGGAGCTGACTCAGAGGCGGATGTCTGTCTTTTGGTGGTGTGTCAAATGTGGCCAGTGTCCAGCGTGCCAGGCCCCGGGCCCCAAGGCACCTCCTTCCCCACTGGCCATCTTGGGTCCCACCCTAGTCTCCTGCAAAGAACTTGGACCACGAGGAAGAGGGGTAATGAGGTAGGAATGTGATAGGGACCTCTGTCTCTTTCCCTCTATCTCTCTCCCCCTCTGTCTCTCTTGCTGTCTCTCTCCCTCTTGCTCTACCATTCTCTCCTCTATTCTCTCTTCTTTCCTTCCTCCATCTGTTTCACTTCCTCTGTACCTATTTCTCCCATTCTACTCTAGTTGTTTCCATTTTTTCTTTCTTTCTTTTTTTTTTTGAGGAAGATTAGCCCTGAGCTAACTACTGCCAGTCCTCCTCTCTTTTGCTGAGGAAGCTTGGCCCTGAGCTAACATCCGTGCCCATCTTCCTCTACTTTATACATGGGATGCCTGCCACAGCATGGCTTAACAAGCGGTGCCATGTCTGCACCTGGGATCCCAACCGGCAAACCCCAGGCCGCCGAGAAGCGGAACGTGCGAACTTAACCGCTGCGCCACCGGGCCGGCCCCCTCCATTTTTTCTTTCTGACTCTTTCTCTGTTGTTTTCTCCTTTTATGCCTCCTTCGCTTTCTCTCCCTCTCTGTTGCTTTGTTACTTCTCTTTGCTATTTGTGTTTGTTTCCCTTCTGTCATTTTCTCCATTTTGATCTGTTTCCTTTGCTGCCTCTTTTCCTGCCCGCCTGCCTGTGCCTCTCTCGTGGGCGCACCTCCGCACCCCACAGCAGGGGCCCGTTCCCCGCAGCAGCACCGTCTCCTTCATCAATATATCTTTTACATGAAAGCAGAACAGTTTCGAGGGAGGTTCTCTCCTGGGCTTTGAATTACATTTAGAATCTTCCAAGAAAGCATTTTTCCTTCTCCTATTGATTTATGATAAAACAGTGTAATTAACCCACAGGGAAGCCTGTCCAGAGCTGGAGGGGCAACAGGGAAGGGAAGAGTGACCACTTTCTCTGTGCAGACAGCAGACCCTGGCCAAGGAAAGCCCTTCCCCCAGAGCAATGGGGGGCAGGGGGCGGGATCCCGGCACACACACAGATGAGAACCCAGTGTTGAATGTCCATCTCATGGAGCCCAGTTTTCTTTTCCAGGAGGCCACAAAATACCACGGTGCAGAAGAGCACTTTGGAGTTTAAGAGGCCTGAGTTCAAACCCCAGCCCCTCTCCCCCGTCACTGGCGGTGGGATCTTGGGCAAGTGACTTAGCCTTTCTGGTCCTCACTTTGCTCATCTCTACAGGGACTAACAAGAGCTTCCTCATGGGGTTGTTGTGAAAATTAAGTGAGAATGCTGAAAGAAGAGCACCTGGATCAGACAAGGTTCCACCAGAGAGGCAAAACCACTAAGAGTGAGGGCGAACAAGGGCTTGGTTTTGAGGGTTTGGTCCTGTGCAATGGTGGGAGCTGGTTAAACAGTCTTAAGGAGGCTGTTGCATCTGTGGTTAGGCCTGAAGTCAACAGGGCAAGCCGTCGAGAAGAAAAGACAGACAAGAGCACGAGAGGAAGGACACACAGAATCCGAGCTGGAACACACAAGGACTTGTGGATCCACGTCCATCTCTCATCCCTGCTGAATCCCCAACTTCGATGATGTGAGTGACCTGCTGGAGAAGCTGATGCCCTTTTGTCATTGAGCTCAACATGCTCCTAGCCCAAGTTGGGGAAGCTGGGGGAGAAGACCTTGCGGGACCTGGGGAAGCTGCAGTCCAGGTGCTGCCCCAGGTCACTCAGGTGAGCCTGCAGACCAGCCACAACACGTCTGTTCCCCAATAACCCCGGGAGACCCGTGCCGACCTTTTGAGCATAAAAGTCTGAGAGTCTTCTGACTGAGACTTCTGAGTCTGGCTGCTGCTGCTTCACTTCCGCCTTCCAAATCGCATGCAAAAGGTCTCTTGGGACCTAAGCTAACTCAGAGCTATGCAGGGAAGGGAATTCTGGGAAATGTAGTTCCAGCTCAGCTAAATTCACTCAGTACAAATCTGTCACAGCACGCCCACCAGCCATCATACATTGGCTTCCAACATCTTTTCTTCTTTGAATTACTGAGCATGCATCTTTTTTGGGGGGAAGATTAGCCCTGAGCTAACATCTGCCGCCAATCTTCCTCTTTTTGCTGAGGAAGACTGGCCTTGAGCTAACATCTGTGCCCATCTTCCTCTACTTTGTACGTGGGATGCCTGCCACAGCATGGCTTGACAAGCAGTGCATAGGTCCGCAGCCGGGATCCGAACTGGCAAACCCTGGGCCACCGAAGCAGAGCGTGTGAACTTAACTGCTGTGACACCAGGCTGGCCCCTGAGCATGCATTTTGGGCCTGATGGCCTCTTTTGTTGCCAAGTGATTTAGAACTTTAGGATACATGTGATATTTTTAAGTAAATATTTTTGTTTTACATGGTTATAAAGTTCACCAAGTGACTCTAATGTACAGCTGGGCATGGAGCCATTCATCCATGTGGAAAGTGGCTGGGAGTAGTGGAGTATACACGGGGTTGGCATGTGATAGGGGCTCGGTAAACACCAGGATCAGAAAGGCCCGTGTTCACACAACTAGTAAGTGATGGCTCTTCCCTCTGACCACAAGCCTGTGGTTCTGCTGTGTCACATTTCACCCTGAGAGGACTGGACAGGGAACAGAGATATTGGTGAGCTTGTGCCTGTGTCATTGAGAAGGGACCTGCAGTAGGGTGGGGTCCAGGTAACCATCTCTCTGTAGACGCTGCTCCCCCTTCTGCCACTGCTCCCAGCATGCTCTGCTGGCAGTAGATTTTCAGCTCTGGGATCTGGCTTGGGGCTGTGGCTGGGCTAACCCACCTCTCAGTGGCCAGGCCCGGGGGTTGGAGATGGGAAAGGACTTGTCATGTGCAGCAGTGGTAGTCGGCCTGTCCTTCCCTTGCACAGCCTAGGAACAAGTGGATTATTATGGAGAAGTGGCTGCCCATCCAAGAACTATTTCCTAGGTCCTTTTGCACGAAGTGGGGCTGAGTGACAAGTCCTTGCCTATGGCATATGAGTGGAGATGGTGTGCATCTCTTTCTGGCCAAGGAGCTTAAGAAGGTGTAGCTTCTTCACTTGTTTCCTCTTCTATCGGGGGATGTCAACACTCAAGGTGATCGCGGGAGCCATATGTCGGCTATGACAGAGCCTCCTTCAGCCTGGATCTCCAAACGACTGAGTGGAACAGTGTCCCCAGTCTCACCCACCTGAGCACCCCAGTCAGAGAGTTACCTGAGTAGGAAATAAACTTTCACTATGAGAAGCCATTGATATTTTGGAGTTTGTTTGTTACAGCATCTGACATTACCCTAACCCAATGGTTCTCAGAGTGTGGCCCCAGGACCAGCAGCACCAGCATCCCCTGGGAAATGTTAGAAATGCAAACTCTCAGGTGCCATCCTAGATCTACTTAATCTGAAAACTCGGGTGGGGTGGGGGCCAGGCTTCTGTGTTTCAACAAGCCTTCGGGGGATTCTGGTACACACTCGAGTTGGAAACCCTCTGCGCCAACCTATATACCTTTCATTCATAGCTCCTGAATGGAGAGCCAGGCTCCGGACCTAACAGGTGGCTTCATGCCCTCCCCCACTGTCTTATTCACCCCTGACCCTACGCTTGCCTCCCAGGAGCCTCTTGCACAGTAGTGACACATGCTCTAATTCTTGAAACAAAGACAGTGCAATAGGATGCCATTCTCCTGAGATAACTCATTAACGCCTTCCTCATTTTTTCATTCTCTCCACTGTCACAGAGATGTGTTGGACACTAGGCTGACCAGCAAAATTCCCTTGGGGAGCTACAAACTACAGTTCGGACCAATAGCCCCATAGGTAGGTTTGACTATGCCCACAGTTTTAGAGATGTGAAAACTGAGGCTCAGAGAGTGCTGAAGGGTGCTGGGTCCAGGATTCCAGCCTGGTTCAGTCCGCCTCCGTTTGCCACATCCTTTCTGCACTGCCATTACTTCCTTGTCTGTATGTTCCAGATAACCGCCTGGTCCTTTGCAGACAGAGTCACCAATTGCCCCCTCTCTGCACCTAAAGAAGCATCACATCAGGAGTCTAGTTCATTCGGGGAAAATTTGCTTGTCACATTTTCCTGAATATGTTAGACAGGGATATATGTTTTCTTTATGTCTGTGACTGTGAATTCAGTTTGTCCTGAAAGAGTGAATGAATGAGTTAATTAGTGGGTGGCTGGGTAGCTTGCTTGAACGCTTCGTCTAACTCTGCATATCTAGAAACTTCTTGGATTCTCATACATGGAGAAAATACTGTTTGCATAGAAGCTGGCACCCAGCTGCGATTGCTGCAGTTGTCTGTGGGGACAAACAAATGGAGAAGGTCCTTTTGGGCTGTCAGTGTCTCGGTGTAAGTTAGGCGGTGGATCTCAAACTTGGACATGCGTCAGAATCACCCGCAGGGCTTTTTAAACACACGTTAGTGGACCACTCCTCCCCCTAGACGAGAGTTTCTAATTTGATAGTTCTGGGACTGGGCCAAAACTGTGCATCTCTGACAATTTTCCAGGTGATGCTGATGCTGCTTGTTAGTTTAGTAACCACACTTTGAGAGCTACTGGGTTAGATGGCAACTGCCATAATACACAAACTCCCAAATGTCAGTGGCTTAACACTGTGAAAGTGTATTTCCCACTCCTTCATAGGGGAATGGTTGAGTACGTTGTGATAGACATATGATACAACTGTTGGAAAGAATCAGATATAAATGGAATGATCTGGAGTGTAATCTATGATCTGTTCTTGATCAAGAAAAGCCAAGTAATTTATGCAGTATGATCCCATTTTTGTAAAACAAAAACAAAAAGCAAAAGAAAACCGTTTCCCCAAACGTCAAGCCTTATATGTGTTTTATAAATACAGCAAAAAGTACATCAGACTATACCAGGTTATTAACATAGGGGTACTTCTGAAAGTTAAAGGAGATTATTACTTTTCTAATAGTATTCCTATATTACTTAAGAGGATGTGATTTTTAGAATAACTTAAAAATGTAATGAAATAATGAAAATTAATCAGCTCCTAACGGGATGGATTTGAGCCTGCTTTTTCTGCATGTGTTGTCCCCTACAGAGGATGCAGCAGCATTTCTTCTGTCTACAGGGCACATGCTGTTGGAACTCATGACAGTTTTGATGAACGAATGATCATGGCAGGGACCGTATGCATATGCATTGAATGGGAAATTTGGATCCCAGTTCTACCAATTTTTAGCGTGTGACCAAGCGCGAGCCTTTCTGTTTAGTTGAAATGCTAGAAGTATTAGCTGATTTCATCTTCACCACACTTCTATCCAGATTTGCAGATAGAAAAATTGAGGCTCAGAAGGTCTCAAAGCAAGCAATTATCAGAGTCAGACCTGCTCCCAGGCTCTGTGCTGGTATTTTCTTTACTGGAATTGCCATACCTTTTTCCTTATCTTCTCTGAACTTCACTTTAAGATTCAACTACAAAGTGGGTTTGTATTTGTTAATTGCTGGCCAAGAAATGGGAATTGCTCTAGGTCTCTCAAACAGAGGGAATTTAATACAGGAAATTAGACACACAGGTGACTGAAGGAACTGAGAGGCACCCCAGATTTGATGAAGAGTGGGAAGCTGCTACCACACTTCGGGCTGGCGGAACAATGGGAGGAGGTATTATTATTAGATCCCAGGTGTCAGGGTCCTCAGCAAAAGCTAAAACCACGGTGGTTTATGCCTGGTGGGAGGGGGGCGCATGGAGGAGATGTAATCACTGCCAGAGATGCCCCAGGGAGCAGAAAGAAAGGGAGAGACACACCCTGGTGTTTCCCCTCCAATCTTCCTTTAGTGCTTCCCATTGCTTGAAACTACCAGGAAACCAGAGGACAAGGGATCCTGGGGAAGGTAATTTCCAGAGAAGAGCAGAGGAAGGGCACAGAATGGATCTGAGAGCAGAGAGGCAGTTGAGCAGTTCAGGGTTGTTGGTGCAAATAATCAATAACTAATCTATAGATAAGAAACTAGGTGATATTGAGCCAACACTGAGGACTAGCCCGGAAGTGCTATCTCCACCAGGGAAGAAAGCACTCTGGGGAAGCATGGTTTACAGCATGGTTATATACTGTTTCAGAACAAAGAACATACATCAAGCATGGCAGGAATACAATTTTCTCCCCCAAATCACAAGGATATGTTTTGCTGCAGTTTAGCACATACACAGCAGTCAACTTGACCTTGGTTCTCTGGGAAGAAAATCTTGTGTTCAAAAAGTACTGGTATTGGCATCAGAGAAAGGTAGACATTCATCTCTGTCTTTAAAGAGTGCGTTCTCTGCTTTGGGAAGATGTTCAAAGCAGATGCACAATGCGTGTTTCGTGGGCCATAAGTCATGCTGCTCTAGGAAAAACAAGTTTTAGGCTGAATCAGGGTTAAACCAGAATGGCTTCCCTATATAGCTCAATATGTGAAAACTTGGTATTATTTTCATCAGAGTTAAAGGTTGCTGGGAGTACTGAAGAAGACCATGTTGGACAGAGCATGATATCGGGTGGGGTACACTGTGTGTGACCAGCCTGGTTGATTACCGGCTACCACTGTCATTCTGTTGCCAGGAAATAAGGGTTGAGGACAATGTGTTTGGCTCCCTGGCTGTGGAGCCTTCTTAAGGCATGAAAAAGCTGTTAAAAAGAGACACAGAAGGCAGGCGGTCAGCTCCATGGCTGGCAGGAAACTTGCCCATATCTCTACCCTGCTGATGTCTTTCCAGACTCTGCGCCAATCATTCAGTCTATTCCTTTTCTCTCCTTCTGAGTGAGTGCCCAGGGGGCTGCTGGAAGATTCTGGCTGTCCTGTCTTTGTCCAGCTGGGGGTGGGTCTCTGGCTGGCACATGTGGAGGAGGAGCCACCGAGGGCACGAGATCTCAATCTGAGACTCAGTTGTTTCTGAAATTCGTCTGAAATTTTCAGGATTGGGACCAGGGACATGTGCCCCTCTCCTCTGCTTACATCTAACCACCCTAATACTCATCCTGGCAGCAGAATTCTCTCTCCTAAAATTTTGGTCAAACCAATCAGGGTCTCTTTATGACCTTTCTCCCTCCATCTTTCCTTCCTTTTCTCCCTTTCGCTCTTCCCTCTTGCCTTCCAATAATTTTTGATCATTCATTATCTGCCAGGTTTTCTGCCACGTAAACAATGGGAATACATTGGCGAGTTTGTTGTTAGTGCCGGCGAGTGGATTCTGACTCCCAGCGACCCTGTGTACAGCAGAGCAGAAGCCTGCCTGATCTTTTTGAGCCTTCCTCCGCACTTCCGGTGCTATATCAGACAATGCTCCGCTGCTATTCACAGGGTTTTCATGGCTAATTTTTTCAGAAGTAGGTGGCCAGTTCCTTCTTCCTAGTCGGTCTAGTCTGGAAGCTCCACTGAAACCTGCCCACCATGGGTGACCCTGTTGGTGTTTGAAATACTGGTGGCATAGCTTTGAGCATCACAGCAACATGCAGCCACCACAGTGTGACAACAAACAGACAGCCATCATGGGTAAGGTAGCTTAAAAAAAGTATGTGTATTTTTTAAATTAAAAAACCCACTTCTAAATAACTCATGGCTCAAATAAGAAACCACATAGTATACAATATAATTAAGATTTATAACTGAGTAGTAATAAAAATTCTACATATCAAAATTTGTACAATGTACCCAAAGCAGTACTTGGAGTGCTATCTATAGCCTTGAAAGCTTATAATGAGTTTAGGAAGATAGGAAAAGAATAATAAAGTAAACCCAGAAAAGCTTTCGTAACAGAGGAAGGAAATAATAAAATAAGAACAAAAGTTAGTAATATAAACAGGAAACATTAGGGAGAATCAACACATCAAAGCCGGCTCTCAGAAAAAGCAAGGAATGAAAAGGAGAACCGGATGACATATACAGCAGGCAGACAATACAAATAACCAAAGAATATGCAAATAATTTTATACCAAAATGTTGGAAGTCTTTTTGAAGGAGACACTTTTAAGAAAAATATGACTTACTAAAACTGACTTGAGACAAAAGAACGCAAATAGATCCATAGCTATGATCTTATTATTCCAGATATAATTTATAATTCCTATTTCATGAGCAACGAAATGAGGCAAAATAAAATCCTTAAAAAAAAAAAAGAAATGAGGCTCCGAGAGGTAAAGAAGGTTGCCTAAGAGTCTATGGGGAGGTGGTGGAGGCAGCCCTGGGTGTGGGCTCAGGGATCCTCCCTCTGGTGGAGGGAGTTGAGCCGGTGCGGCCTTTGCTGGGAAATTCCCCAAAGATGCCTGCTGTTGGGGTTGCTCAATTACCAGGCTCTTTAAACGCACCTCTAGGAGAGGCATTTGGCACCTGAATTTCCCCTAAACGTTTCACCATCTCCAGTTAGTGGACGCGCACAGCAGCCCTGTACTGCTTCCGGATCTTTCAATACCGCCCATCTGAGAGGAGCAGAGCGGAGCAGCCTGAGCCGAGGCCTGAGGCCTCTTGACTCAGCAGCCTCCCCAGCCCAAGAACATCCAGTGCCTGACTCTGTGCCCGCAGCCGCAGCCCAGGCCTTGGAGCCAGGTCGCCTCCTGTAAGAAGCAGGTGGCAGCCTGCCTCGGAATCTAGGTGGGTGACAGACTCCCACGGTCTGAGGCCTGCAAGAAGTCTGCATCTCGTGGATGGGAAATGAGCCTTGAAATGGAAATTGTGGTGTTGGGGTGCTTGAAGACCCCTTAAGGTGATGGACCTTAACCTGGATAACCCTTGTGAAGTGGTGTCTGCCGTCTCTATTTGTTTTGGGTCCTTTTACCCCTTATATTGAAAATACCACCTGTCCTTCCCTCCTTGGGGTGTTGGTGGAGTTGCCAGGGACAGAACCCTACCATCCCTGGCCACGTGACCCAAGTCAACCAGAGCTTTTCTTCAGTTGTGATGAATGGCCCCTCCCACTTGCCTCCAGATTTGCTAAGTAGAAATGACGTAAGCCTGGCGATTGGGGGACATTCCCAACTCCCTCTGCATCCTCATAGCTAAAGAACAAAGTAAAGGAACACACAGAGGCAACAGCATTGAGAGTAAAATAGAGATACTTGACAATATTTTGTGAGCTCCTGGAGCCAGGTGTGCCTGAGATCCACTTCCCTCATTTCTCTCCGGTGGTGGGAGCCAATATTGTCTCTTTGTTCTGAACTGTGTTTGAGTTGGGCTTTTGTCTCTTGAAATCCGAAGAGTCCTGACTAACACAGTTTGTCTTGGCTTCATTCTCCCTCTCTGTCCCTTCTGAGCAGTGACTCATCCCCCGACACCTTACAGCTCCCCCCAAGTCCTTCTCTCAGGAAACGAACTGCAGCCTATTCAGCTTGCTGCATCAAGTTGAACGTTTGGCCTGATTATGAATATTTTAATGACTGATGTGATGATAAGGAGACATGAACAAGACCTTGCAGAAGTGGGACTCAATGAAACATATCTGCCTGGGGAAGGGACCAGTCAAAAAATAATAACTACAGCCAACATGGCTTGAGTCAGAACCTGTGCCATGAGCTTGAAGTGCATTAGCTCATTTCATCCTCACAAGAACACTACTCTTAGGTTCTATTATTTTTCCTATTTTACAGATGAGAAAACTGAGGATCATAGAGCTTCCATAAGCTGCCAAAAGTCACAGAGGAAGCGGTGAAGCCAAATTTTGAACAGAGGAATTTAACTTCAAATCTGTCTTCTTCTTCTTTTTTTTTGGTGAGGAAGATTGGCCCTGAGCTAACATCTGTGCCATTCTTCCTCTATGTTGTATGTGGATTGCTGCCACAACATGGCTTGATGAGTGATGTGTAGGTTCATGCCCCAGATCCGAACCTGTGAACCCCAGGCTGCCCAAGGGGAGTGCTTGAACTTAACCACTACACCACTGGGCTGGCCTCCCACAGTCTGTATTCTTAACCACTCTATTGACTTAATTATGTTTGTGTGATGGAAT
Organism: Equus caballus; assembly: GCF_041296265.1. Classification (NCBI taxonomy): domain Eukaryota; kingdom Metazoa; phylum Chordata; class Mammalia; order Perissodactyla; family Equidae; genus Equus; species Equus caballus. The sequence goes on along the minus strand of NC_091705.1, from coordinate 31,517,236 downwards.
TAGGGGGAGTCTTTTTTCCAAACAAACATATCTTTTATATAGTTTTCTCAATGTAAAGCCACATAAACAAAAAGTTGTCTACTTTTGTCTTTTTTTTGGGGGGGGGGGAGATTCCATAAGAAATACTGTGAGTTGAAGCAAGAAACTAGAGAGAAACTTCAAACAACACTTCCCAGCACTGTCAGAGTTATCCCCCTAGAACAAAGTAATGCTGCTCTTTTTCTGAAAGGGAGAGTTTTCTAGCTCTCCTTTGCCTGCAGGTCAAAGCCTAATTTCCATCATCTCGCTTTGAAAGCCCTCAACAATCTGGTCCTAGCCACTTTCCCCAAATTGTCTAGGCTACGCTCCCCCCTCCCTGATGCAGCCTCACAGGGCATCTCCTGAAGTTTAGCTCAGGGGCCTTGCCTGGGATCCTAGTGATGCGTTCCCCCAGTCGTAGCTTTCTGCAAAATGTGCGAAAGGGAGATATTTTAACTGAGATAGGTTAAGTCTGCTGTCCTTTCTTTCTGGCCTCTATGCTGTCCCTCCAGCTCTTCTGACTGGTGGAGCGGCTCCAAAAACTTTGGGGACGTGGCTACAAGGAAGTTGAGTTGAGGATCCACTTAATTTGGGTTGATGGTTATGTCATTTGCTGTCTCCTCCATGTGGAGCTGAGTAATTGCTAGTCATCCCAGGGTAGAAGTTGCTTCCAGGGAAACCTGTCCCACCTACTGTGCCGACTCATATGTGACATGTGACATGTTGTGACATGAAAGTTTGGGGCCAGAGGCTGTGTCATGACATGAACGTGTCCTGTGGTGTCTAAAGTATGGAGGAGAAACCAACTTTGAAACGTACAGAGCCGGAAGCTAATCTGTGGAAAATTCTCACAAGTCTCAGAACTCAAATGTGAAAAAACTTGATAAACCTTGCCAAATTGTGTAACGATCCTAAGAATATAGAGGACATTAACAAAGAGTTAGGAAACTGAGAGACATTTTCTAAATTATCGGTAATGAAAAACAAATTTTGATCCACCATTGATAATAAAAAATACTGTTGTGATATTCTTGACATGTGCAGAGGCAAAGAAAATGTAGCCAAAATGTGTAGGGGAAAAATGTATTGCAGAGGCATGCCAGGCAGTTAATTCATATAAAATATTGTTATTTTTCTGGATGTTGTGATGTTTGTGGTATTTGTCAGCTTTTTAGAAGTTGTAATTAGTTGTGATTTCTTTTATAAATGCACGTTCTCCTTATGTACCTACATTTTTATTTGTTTAAAAAAAATCTTTATTGAGGTGTAGCTTATACATAGTGAAATGCACACACCTAAGGGCACAGTTTGTGAGTTTTGACAAATGTATACAGCCGTGTAACTACCACCTCAATCGAGCTACAGAATATTTTCCTCGCCCAGAATTTCATGCCAACACCCTACACGCTCCTGCCCCAGGCAGCCATAAATCTCTTTCTATCACTATAGATTCTGATCATTCTAGAATTCATATAAATCGAATCGTGTGGTACCCTTTTATATTTGTGTTTTTTGGGGGGGAGGTGGCTCGGCATTGTACCTCATTTTGTATTATTCGTCATTTTGCATTTTTCCTTTGAATAAGACCTCAAAATTTGGATAGGCTGGACCAGGTCCTACTGCTGCCCTCCGGCTCTAGATGGACCAGAAGGCCCTCCGGTCAATAACCATCTCGTGTACACGTCTGAGTTCGTGCCTTGAAGGCTCCATTCTTTCTGCTTGGAATGCCCTTCCCTCCTGATCCACTTGGTGGACTCTGGCTCATCTGTTGTTGTCCAGGTCAAATGCCTCCTTCCCTCTGGATTCTCAAAACTTCCTTTGCCCTTCCTAGCATTTGGCTTCTATTTCTTGTTAATCTTCATTTTATTGCCTTATGTTGGAATCGATTTACTTTTGTCTGTCTTTCCCTCTAGAATCTGAGGTTTTTGATGTCGGTGCTGTGTGATAGCCGATATGGGATCCCCACTCCTCTCTGACTCGGGCTCACCCTAAGTCAGGAGGTTGCCGTATTCATAGCAGCAAAGATTGGTTGAAAATGAAAAAAAGAAAAAGTGAAGCTCATCTTCAACTCTTCAAAACAAACAGTTCCCTCCTTCAGTGGCAGCCATTTCTCTTTGGGTTCTCACTCCAAGTTTAGCGGGGACAGAGGCACTCACCGTTCATCTAAAGAACTGGAGAGAACCCAACATGTGGGGAACCTCCAAGGAAGCTCTAGCCAGAGCCCTGCTCAGGAAGAGCAGTGGGTTGAATAGCGTCCCCCCAAAAGATATGTCTGAGTCTTATTCCCTGGAATTGGTGAATATGACTTTCTTTGGAAATAGGATCTTTTCAGATGTAATTAAGGTAAGAATTTTGAGGTGAGATCATCCTGGATTCTAATGGGCCCCAATCCAGTAATGGATGTCATTCTAAGAGACGGACAAGGAGAAGACACGCAGAGACACAGGGAGAAGGCCGTGTGAAGACAGAGGCAGAGACCGGAGTGATGCTGCTGCCAGCTAAGAAACGTCAGGAACTGGTAGAAGAAGGAAGAGTCAAGAACAAGTCTCTGCTAGGGCCTCTGGAGGGAGCAGGGCCCTGCCAGCACCTTGACCTCAGACTTCTGGCCTCCAGAACCGCGAGAGAGCAAACTTCTGTTGGTTAGAGCCACCAAGTTCGTGGCACGTCGTTGTGACAACCCTAGGAAACTAATATAGCCTTGCCAATCTTAAAGGATGACATATGTGAATGTGACACAAGCCAACTGGGAAGTGATAGAAAACTCTATGGAATTGTTGTCACAGGTTTGTCACGAAGAATCGAAACTCCAGAGGGCTTTGTGAACATTTCGAACTATCCAGACAGCAGCATGCAAGGTCCCCTTGTTTTTGAATAATATTTTGGAAAGTAATTTAAATAATTATTGAAATAGTGAAACAATCCAAATTAAATAAGAAGATACCATTTTCACCCATCAAATTGACAAATATTGAATAAGAAGGGAATACCTAGTTCTTATAGGATATGGGGAAAAAAGTGAAATTTTATATTCATAATAGGAGTCTAAGCCTCCTAAATTTGTCAATGGATAGGAAAAGAATCTTAAAAGGTACATCGTCTTGGACTGATTAATTCTACTTCTCAGAACTTATGCGAAGGAAATGTTAGAGATGTAAATGATATAAATAAAGACATATTCAAGATTATTCACTATAGCACTGTATGTAATAATGGGAAATTAGAAACAACATATCTTAAGAGCAGGTTAGTTAAATATGTATAGGTACATTCACAAAAATGGGAAAAATGCAATCCTCAAATTTATAGTACAGAGAGATACCTAATAACTTGAAAAACTTAATCCTCAAGAAAAAATGACAAGCAGAAAAAAGTACAATACAAACCCTTATTCAGTATTATCCTGATTTGCTTAAAAAACATGCATAGAAAAAAGATTGGAAGCTTTGTCGTTATTTCTGAGTACTAGATTGAAGTTGGTTTCTTTCTCTCTTTCTTTTTTTGTCCATATCTATTTTGGAGAAAACTCTGTAAAAAACCCCCAAACTAACAGGTAGTTATTTTGTAATCATGACACGTAGTGAATAGGACTTGAAATAGTTCTAAAGTTTTTGATTTTATCATCTATTGGGGTTTATAGTTTATCTCTTTGTAGATAAAAGTGCCTGTGCTCAGGATTCCAAAAGACACTTAGAATTAAAAGAAAAAACATATATGCTTTGCTTGTGGACTTTGCCTGTGGGGAACTGAATCCTAGTTTGAGCCAGTACAGTTGTCACTTGACCAGAGGGAGTGACAAAAGGCTCATGCAAAACACAGCAGACACCTACACGTGTCTCTTTAGCCCTTGCTCTGCTGAGCAGTGTGGATCCTGGCAGAACAGAGTGGTTCCTCCCCTCTCCTTGCAGGCAGATGGATCTGTGTTGGCCCAGGCTCAGGAGGTCACTGGTCCCTACATCCCTGGTCACAGCACGCCTGGAGCTGGGTCTTCTCTTAGCTGCTTATCCAAAGGAAACTCCACTACCAAGTGGCTCTCACAGGAGGGGGCAAGGCCAGCAGGTGGAACCGGGCAAGAAGGACAAACTGCTTCCTCTTCCTACCCTGTAGCCTGGTCTGAGCCCAGGGCTGTGGTGGGCAGGCCACGCGGGGTCCCAGGGGCTCCTAAGCCTCTGTTGTTCTGCTGCAGGCTTGGGGGACCCTTTCCCCAGGAGCACTTGGGTTATGCTTGGAGTGACCAGATATGCCAGCTTTTCCAGGGACAGTCCCAGTGTAATTGTGATTCCCAGTATAAGCATTAATAGTGTCCCCTTTGACCCTCAAATTTGGACAAAAGATCAAGTCATCCCTAGAGTTTTAGTCTAAATTGTGAACTATCACATCCGATTCATAATGCAAAGAACAATACTTGTTGCTACCATTTATTGAACACATACCATGTCCCAGACCCTTGCACAGAGATTTAGTTAATTTTCACAGCTGTCTAGCCACTTGGCTCTAGTCAATCTCTCACAGTCACCTCAAGTCAACATGTCTCCAACTAACCCCATCCTGCTCCCTTACCCTCCTAACCTACTCCTCTTCCTGGGTCTTCTTTCCAGTACATGGCACCACCATCCTCCTGGTCACCCAAGCTGGTAATCTGATATCATCCTGGATCACTCTCTCCCTTCCTTCCACGTCTAATCAGCCCCCAGATCCCAATGATTCTATCTCCCTAATATCATGCTGTACTCTACCTGCACCGACCTTTCCATTCTGAGAACCCTCCATGGTGCCTTCAACCTCAGGGCTCTGGCACATGCTATGCCCTTGCCTATTTCTGCAAAACTAACCCCTGCGTTTTATGGATTTCAGCTCACTCACACCTTGTTCCCCAATTCCAGTAGGATTACCCTGTTAAATAGGCCATGTCACCCTTTATATTTCTTTCATGGCATTTGTGTGGTTATTTGGATGCTGTCTGTGGACCCCACTAAATTGTACGCTTGTAAAAGTGGGAACCTTATCTGTCTTGTTCTCTGCAGAACTCCTGGGGCTTAGCACAGCATCTGGCAAATGGAAGAGTCTCAGCAAGCATTTATGGGAAGAATATGTGCCTTAGTTCATCCACTTTTCTCCATTGCTCTGCCCCTGCTGCTGTCCAGGCCCCTGGCTCTTTGCAGTGGCTTCTAATTGGCCTCTTGCTTACGTATTACTTCTCCTCCAATACATCTCCACCCAGGAGGAGCTCATAAACCAGACTGTGTGACTCCCCTACTTAGAATCTTCAATGGCTCCCTATTGTTCTTGGGATAAGGCCCAAATTCATCAACAGAAGCTTTATGCTCTGGCCCCAGCTGACCCCCAACTCTCTATGGATAGGCCACCTGTCCCTCATCTCTGGGTTTTTTGCACAGGAATACACACTTCCGTCCCATTTGTACCTGGCTAACTCCTCCTCTTTCAGATCTCAATTTAAATATCACATTCCCTGGGGACGTCTTCCTCCAGTGCTCAGGTCGGGTCAGACACCTCCTTGGTACCCTCACAGCCCTCTCCCCTCTGCTTCTCCAACCACTGGATGATCACAAGTTATTGTCTCTTTAACTTGGGTTTTTTTTCTCCATCAGAATCCTTTGGTCTGGTGTATTCAAGTTGTATTGAAATTTATCAAGTTTCCAGCACGGTATTCATTACACAGGAAGAACTCGAAGAACATTTGTGAAATGAATGAATGATCCATTTTAAAGGTAAGAAATTTCAGCTAAAGAGAGGGGAAACCCCTTGATGAATACCATATAACTAGTAAATACTGAACACAAGTTTCAAGCCCAGGACAGTGTCATACTGTTATGGGCTCAACTGTGTCCTCTCCAAATTCGTACGTTAAAGTTCTAACCCCCTAGTACCTCAAAATGTGACTGTATTTGGAGGTAGGGCCTTTAAAGAGGTAATCAAGTTAAAATGAGGCCATTGGGATGGGCCCTCATCCAATATGACTGATGGCCTTATAAGAAGAGGAGATTAGGACCAGAGACACGCAGAGGGAAGACCGCGTGAGGACACAGCGAGAAGACAACCAGCGACAGGCCAAAAAGAGAGGCCGCAGAAGGAAGCAGATCTGTTGACACCTTGATCTTGGATTTCTAGCGTCTACAATTGTGAGAAAATAAATTTCTGTGTTTAAGGCACCCAGTCTGCGTACTCAGTTATGGCAGCCTTAATAAACTAATACACATGCCTAAGAACTTCCCCCACGATGCTGCATTTTAATTGTCTAGGGCAGAAATGTTGAATAGAAATATACTGCGGATTGGATATGTAATTTTAAATTTTCTAGCAGCAACATTAAAAAAGTAAGAAAAAGAGGTGAAATTAATTTTAACAATATATTTAACCTACTAAATGATCATTTTAACATGCAATCTGTATGAGACGTAATTACTAAAATATTTTACATTCCTTTTTTCACACTAAGTCTTTGGAATCTGGTATTTTATTGCTTACAGCACATATCAATTCAGATTAGGTACATTTTAGGTGCTTAATAGACACACGTAGTTACCATGTTAGACATCACAGGTGTAGATAATCCTTTCCTTTTTGCACATCAATAAAAAAGGGTGTTGTTTTTTTTCGGATGGTACACAATCATTGTGAGCAATTTAGAATAATTCAGCAAGTCTGCTTGGGAATATCATTGCTGGAAATGTCATCTTTGCTTTGATGTTAGCAACTCTAATAGCTGGGTTAGCTGTTCTTCAAAGGGCTAAGCTATTTGGGCCTTTTGACCATTAGTTTCCTCCCTGGCATTAGACTATAAGCATCACGCTCGGAATGTTCCTGTTCCTCCAGAGAAAGCCTTTTTCTCCTCATCCCCTCAACATCATACCTCTACTAAGTCTCTTGGAGATCCAGGGGCAACAAAACTTTGTTACCTGGCTTCATCTCCCCATCCTTGAACACAGTCTGTGTCTAGTGTGTCTCTTGGATGATTGTCGTCGCCAAGTTTGAACCAAATGCCTCTCTGGCCCAGTGCAGGTCTGGTCATCCAATTCCATTCCCCACTGCTGGTTCAAGAGTAGTTCTGTGACCCTGAAGGACTACCCTGGGCCGGGGACCCACCATGCTCCCTGTGCTGTCCTCTCAGCCAGGCCTCTGGAATTGACCTGCTGAGCTTTCCACTGTGCTGGAAGAAGAGAACTCATCTCATAGAGGGAGTTCAGCAGCTGCCAAAAGCAGAGACTCAGGGCATCAGGTAGTTTTCCTCAAACTTATCAGCTACCCAGTGCTTTTCCTAAGGGCGAACATGAATGTGCTGTGGCTCAGTGGTTGAGTGTGGTCTCAGGCATCAGACAGACCTGCTTTTTAATCTCTCCCTGCCAGTTGCTAACTCTACAATTTTGGATGCCACTTGTGCTTCTCTGGGCCTCTTCTGTAAAATAAGAATGATAGCCATAGTGCCTACTTTATTTGGCTGTGTAATACAGTTCTGATATAGTTTACAACTATATAGCACTTTTATTCTACAGAGTGCTTAGCATATTGTCTAGTATATAGGAAGCTCTCAGTCAGTCATTGGAAAGAACCAAGGATGCCAGTCGAGGTCAGGCGCCATGAGACTCTTCCATCTTTGTTTGGGTTCTTAAGTTGCAAATGACAGAAACTCACCTATCCTACCTTAAGCTGTCATGATTGGAGGATGGATTACAAGGGCCCAGGGCTGTTTCACAGAATGCAGCCTGGCCTCAGGGAGGGACTGGCACAAGATACGGAGCATTCTGGGACCCAGGGAGCACTCTCTTTCTGTCTCTCGTCTCTGCTTCAATGTACGTGCCTTTTCCCTTCTTCTTTCTGCTGACCAGCCTTCTTGGCTTCTTTGGCCACATGTTGGGTGACCTCAAGCTCCTCAGGATCTCCTCCCTTCCAGCGACCATTCTAGAGTGTGCTGGAATTCTACATTCCTGGGAGGCAGACATGATTGGCCTGGTTTGAGGGTGATGTTGATTTCGTTCCAATCAACTGCGACCAAGAGGGAGGGGCATATAGTACAAGTGTTGTAGTTTTTTTTTAATGTTGTGTTTAGTTGGAGGAAATGGAGTTAATGAGATGGAGGAAATAGATGCACACGACTTGGTGAACAGGAGGATCATATCTTGCCGACTTGGTAAAGAGCGAGAAGCTGTACAGTTTTGACTCTGGTGACCCCAAGACAGGGAGAAAAACTGAAGTGGGCCTTAGGAAAGTTTACTCCAAGGTCAAGAACTGAAACCTTTGGAGAGTGGCTCAAGCTGTGGATTAATAAGGGACCATTGAGCCTGTGTCTTGGGTATAGTTCATATGTGTCATTCATTCACTCATTCATTTATTCCAGATTTTTTGAGTGCACTGGGATACGATGATGCACTTGCTCTCGCAGTGCTTACACTAGTTTCTTCTGTTGGTGTGGTTTTACAAGAGGAAATAAATTAAGTACTGAAGGAACCTCATTGTTGTCTCACTATTCCTACTTGAAAGCACCATTTCAGGAAAAAGCCCTGGACCTGAAGAAGGTGGAAGTCATTTTCTTGGTGATTCTGGAAAACTGGCTTGGGTTCCCATCAATTGTGGCAAACTTTTGCTTACATTCATCTCCCGACTCCTTTTTGTGAATCCAAATACAACTAGAGAGTAAACTCACTCAGAGGAGGCAGGAAAGGAGGAAAGGGAATGTGCTACTGTGATTTATGATAAGAAATATGTGTTTGGGTTTCATCCCAGTTTCCGGCACAGAGCTCCTAAAATCCTTGGAATTTCCTAAGTGATAAGAGTGATAAAAGTGTCTTGATATTCATAACAAGCCCCTTTCAACCACATCTGAGTTTATGTTAATGAAGTGACTTTTGGAAAGCACCTAAAGATGAGGGCTGGTTTCCAGGGGAACCAATCATGTGATTAGAGGGTTGGAACTTTCAGTCCTACCCCCCTGACCTCTGAGGAAGGGAGAGGGGCTGGGGGTTGAATCACTTGCCAATGGACAATGATTTAGTCAACCGTGCCTGTGTAATGAAGCCTCTACAAAACCCCATAAGGACAGAGTTTGGAGAGTTTCCAGGTTGGTGAACACATGGAGATTTGGGGAGAGTGGCACACCTGAAGAGGGCATGGGAGCTCCATGTCCCTTCCTCATGCCTTGCCCTATGCATCTCTTCCATCTGGCTATTCCTGAGTTATATCCTTTTATATTACCCCAGTAGTCGAGGAAGTAAAATGCTTCTCTGAGTTCCATGAGCTGCACTAGCAAATTAATCAAATCTGAGGAGGGTCCTGGGAACCTGTGGTGGATATTTCTCTGGTCAGAAGCTAGGTGACAACCTGGACCTGAGACTGGCGTCTGAAGTGAGGAGGACAGTCTTGTAGGACTGAGCCCTTAACCTGGGGGATCTGATGCTATCTACGGGTAGATAGTGTCAGCACTGAGTTGAATTGTAGGACACCCAGCTGGTGTCAGGGAATTGATTGGTGATGTGGAAAAAACACACACTGGAGGGAGTTACCAGTATTTGAATACCTGTATTAGTTGGGCCTAATCAATTCAGTCAGGATTCTGGGGCCAAGAATGGACTAAATCAAGTAGATTCTCCTCTTACCGAATTCCATCTGTCAATGCTATAGATTCAATAGCGGACAGTATTCTCTAGGTTTTTTGATAGCTTTGATTGAAAATATGTCTTTCAGGCAAATTGGTGCTTATTTTCTTTGGGTAGATACCTGTGCCATTGGAGCATATGTGATGCTTAATAAGTGGCTGCAGGTGACCTCTGTTTTGGGCATTCAATTGAACCAGTCAATTCATTCATTCAAAGAACCAAATCCGTATTTATTGAACATCTTCTAAGTACCAGGCTGTATTCTGCGTGCTGGTGGTGAAGACAGGCACAGCCCTGTCCTCATGGAGCTTATATTCCATTTTTGTGACTTGGACACATAACTAGGAACTTGGAACAAAACCTGGGACATAGAATTCATTCACATACCTTTGTATGTGTTGAATTCATTGAATGAATGAATGAATGGACTTAGTGATTTAATGGGACCCCTAAAACATTGTTAGCTGTCAAGGATCCTCAGGATGGGGCCTTCTTAGGTCCTCATTTTTGGTCTTTTTGAAATCATTTTGAAATCACCCGTCTAAACCACTTTGTCAGCAGGTAGGTGCACAGATACAAGCATATCATTTGTAGCAGTTATAGGAAAATGCTTCTCCTTCCTTACATTCAAGTTTTAATTTGACAGTAGTTGGGGCACATGAACCAGAGGGAACTGAGTGGGTTCAGATGGCCTGGTCTTTCCAGGATCTTATGAAAACTTTGGAGTAACCAGGAGTGCAGCTGAGTTAAAGACTCCGGAACTCTGAGGCCGTAGCTGTCTACCCTTTCTGATTCTTGAAGGGAATCTCTCATTTCTGAATGTAGTTAAGGGCTTGATTATCTGGTTTTCAATTGAATTGTGGATGCATTGACCATTTTTCCCAAAGAAACAATCAAGGCAGGTGAATATATTTAGGCAATTACTCGGCAGAATGTAGCAGAAGGAAGGGAGAAATGCACCACTGCGTGCTCAATGTACTCTGTGCCAGTCACTTCCTCAGTGCTAGCCAGCAGTGTGTCTGGAGAGCAAAGCATTGTAGGTTCTCAAAGAAATCAGCTGGATAACTTCCAGTTTAAAATGGCATCTGGCTAGCTAGAGCTGCCCCTGGCACAGCCTTTCTTGATTTCCAATTAACCTCTCCAATGAAGACATAGAAACAGCACAGCCCCACCATCATAAAAGTGGAGACACTTTCCCTGTCCTCCTCTTTGCATTGGCTTAGAGAGAGAGCATCTGCAGCAATTAAACAATTGCATGGCCATCTCTCAAGTCTGTGAGTATTGCTTTTTGAGTCAGCCATGCCTTGCCATCCTCAATATACTTTTTTGGAGATTACGTTTTTTTTAATAAAATGGTAAGGTAGAAATTTTGGGGCCATCTTACACTGATTCTGGGAGGAATAGATGCCACGGGAGAAGTTAGATGAGGATAGAAACAAAGAGGGATTGGGCCTCAGAGCCTGGTGGAGACTGTGGATTCTCATGTATTCGGTTGGTTTTGAATGTCAGAGAATAAGGCGGTGGAAGTTGGAGAAGATCCCACTTTAGTAGAGCAGAGCTCTGTTAGATAAAAGGCTGGAAAAAAAAAAGAATAACAGATTTAAAAATAAACCCCTTCCCCCAACACACAAATAATCAAATACCAAATTCTCTATTTAAATGTAGGGTCAAAGAATTAAAAAAAAATCTTCCCTCAGAGAAAACTCCAGCCTTCCGTATTTTCGCTGGTGAATTCTTTCAGTATTTAAGGAAAGAATAACACCAATCTTACATAAACTCTCTTAGAAAATAGAGGAGGAAATGCTTCTCTATTTGTTTTATGATACTCACTTCTGAAACCATAATACCAAAATCTGACATTCCATAAAGAGAAAGGAAGAAAGAAAGAGAGAGAGAAAGAAGAAAAGAAAGAGTGTTACTGACTAAAATCCTGCATGAACATAGGCTAAAAAATCCTTAACAAAATATTAGCAAATCAAGGGGCTGGCCCCATGGCTGAGTGGTTAAGTTCGCTTGCTCTGCTTTGGCGGCCTGGTGTTTCACTGGTTCAGATCCTGGGCACGGACATGGCACCACTCATCAAGCCATGCTGAGGCGGCGTCCCACATAGCACAACCAGAAGGACCTACAACTAGAATATACAACTATGTACTGGAGGTCTTTGCAGAGAAGAAGAAGAAGAAGAAGAAAAAATTGGCAACAGATGTTAGCTCAGGTGCCAATTAAAAAATATTAGCAAATCAAATCCAGTAATATACAAAAAGGATAACACATCATGACCAAGTAGTTTATCCCTGAAATGCAAAGTTGGTTTAACATTTGAAAATCTGACAGTGTAATCCACCACATCTATAGAATTAGGAAGAAAAATATACCAAGGGGAAAAGGTGTTTGATAAAAATGGATATCTATTCACGATAAAAAACTCAGCAAGCTAGGAGTAAAAGGGAAATTTCTCAGTCTGAAAAAGGCTATTTATTAAAAAGCTATAGCAAACATTATACTTACTAGTGAGATATTGAGCACTTTTCCACTAAGTTCGAGAACAAGGCAAAGACGTCCTCTCTCTTGCCGTTTCTATTCAACAATGTACTGAGATTGTAGTCATTGCAAAAAGGCAAAAAACAGAAACAAACAAACAAAAACAAGTAAAATGCATACAGTTAGGAAAGGAAGAGGTAAAATTGTACATATTTTTAGGTATTATGATTATGTGAAGAATCCTAAGAAATTTACCAAGCAACTGCTAGAACTAATAAATAAATTTGGCAAGCTCATGGGATTTGAGGTTAATATACAAAAATCAATTTTAGCGTTGATACACTAGCAAAATATATTTGGTGAAATTTAAAAACCTTTTTGCAGTACATCAAAAAAAATTACTGAGGATTAAATTGAGCAGAATATTTATAAGACCTCAACGCTGAAAACTATAAAACATTGCTGTGAGTAATTAAAGAAGGCCAAAATCAATGGGTATTTATGGATAGGAAGACTCAGTGTTGTTAAGAAGTTAATTCTTCCTTAATTGAGCAATAGATTCAACACAATCACAATAGAAGTCCCAGAAGGCAGTTTGTAGAAACTGATAAACTGACTCGAACATTTATATAGAAATGCAAAGCCCCTAGAATATCAAAAGCAATCTTGACGAGGAAGGGTGGAGTTGGAGAATTAGACTATCCGACTTCAAGACCCATTTTAAAGCTATGGTAGTCAAGATTGTGGTACTGGTATAAATATTGACACGCTGACTAATGGAACAGAACACAAATCTCAGAGACAGACTCAATTGGTCAACTAATTTTTGACAGAGGGACCAAAGCAATTGAATGCAGAAAGGAAAGTCTTTTAACTAATGATGCTGGAATAGCTGCTTATTCATATGGGGGGAAAAAAGGACTTCAGTTCTTACTTCATACCATATATTAAATTATAAAGCTTTCCTTAGAAAACATAGGAGAATATCTTCATGACTTAGAGATACACAAAGTTTTCTTAGGCAGGACTCATGAAAAAGAAACTGATAAGTTAGAATTAACCAAAGTTTGAAAATATCTGCTTACAAACAGACACTGTTAAGAACCCAAGTAGGTAATCTACAGGCTGAGAGAAAATATCAATAAAACAGATATGTGACAAAGTACTGGTATCCAGGATATGTAAAGAACTCCTACAATTCAATAACAAAGGACAAAAACCTAATAAAAATGGGCAAAATAATTGGATGGGCATTTCACAAAAGAAGATACACACATGGCCAATGAGCACATGCAAAGTGCTCAATATCTTAGTCAGCAGGAAAATTCAAATTGAAATCACAATGTGATACCTCTCCACACCCTTCAGAAGGTCTAAAATGGAAAAGACTGAAAATCCCAAATGTTGTCAAGAATGTGGAGCGACTGGAACTCTCACATGCTGGTAGTGGAAGTTTGGGAAAATCTGACATTTTTTTCATAAATATAAGCACATATCCACTCTGTGACCTAGCACTTTCACTCCCAGATAATTATCCAAGAAAACTGAAAATACTTTTCCACAAAAAGCTTTGTACAAGAAGGTCCCTAGCTGGACATCAGTAATAAGAGTCAAAACCTGGAAACAGCCCAGGGATCCACCAATAAGAGGATGGATGAACAAATTGTGGTATTTTTGTGCAATGAAATACTACTGAGCAATAAAAAGGAACAAATTACTGATACAGGCAAAACCATGGATGAATCTCAAAATATTTTGTTATGTGGAAGAAGACGTGTACACGAGTATATGCTGTATGATTCCATTTGTACATAGTTCTAAAAGAGGCAAAACTAATTTGTGGTGGAAAAAAACAAGAATAGTGACTGACTTTGGGGGGAGAGGATGGACATTGACAGAGAAGGAGCATGAGAGAATTTTCTGGGATGGTGCGATGTTTATATCTTCATAGAGACTTGGATACATAGGTTTATGGGTTTGTCAAAACTCAGCAAATGTACAGTTAAGATTTGTATGTTTCATTGCAAATAAATTTTGTCTCAAAAGGAAAAAAATCTATAAACAAATATTGAACTCTAGTTAATGATATGCACTCTGAAATATTTAGGGAGGGGCTGGCCGGTGGCACGGCGGTTAGGTTCTCACATTCTGCTTTGGCGGCCTGGGGTTCACCAGTTCAGATCCTGGGTGCGGACCTATGCACCGCTTGGCAAGCCATGCTGTGGTAGGCATCCCACATATAAAGTAGAGGAAGATGGGAACGGATGTGAGCTCAGGGCCAGTCTTCCTCAGAAAAAAAAGAGGAGGATTGGCTGCAGATGTTAGCTCAGGGCTAATCTTCCGCAAAAAAAAAAAAAAAAAAAAGAATAAAATAAAATGGAAAAATATTTAGGGAGATGTGCACTGGTCTTTGTAATTTAATTTGAAGTACATCAAAAAAATCAAGACGAATTGGTGGATGGGTAGATGGACAGATGTGTGATAAAGTGAGCAAGTGTCAATGGTAGAGTCCATACAAGTGTTTGCTACAAAGTTCTTTCAACTTTTTTGTACACCTGAAACTTTTTATTATAAAATGTTGGAAGAAATTAAAATCTAAACCTGTACACATTAACTGAGAAATATGTATAAAGAATGCATGGAAAGACAATTATATACCTAGTTGGAAAAATTGTATATTGCACAGATTTTAGTCAGTCTCACAGCAATTTGTACATTTCACGTCATTTGGAATTTTGATTTTCAAAGTGATTCTGAATTACAGAAAGCAAAACAAACACACTCTCCTCCCCAAGAAAACAGAAGTCAGAACGTCATTAAAATATATTTTAAATATATATAGTTGTTGAAACAATATGGTATTATGCGACAACTAGAATGCTATGTCATGGAATCTAAAGGATAGCCTTGAATTACGTCATAGAATACCTAAGAGCTTAATAGAAGATAAAGGAAACGTTAATTATTTGGAAAAGGATGAGTTTTTTCAATAAACGTTGGACTGAAATAAAATTGGAGCTTTAGCTCACATCATCACCCAAATTAAATTATAGATGGATTAAAGAGTTAATTTTTAAAAATGCAGGCAGTTCTCGCTTTGGATGGTTATGATACACACAAATTTTACTTAACACAACATTACGAAAAGTTAGCATGGTGTGTATTCAAACTAGAAATGTTTTTAGATGGTGATTTTCAAGTGATGAAAGACACTCTAAGTCCAAGACCAATGGAAGAAATCCAGAGGATAAAAATAATATATTAGGCCACTTAAAAAAGAGAATTTCGATGGTTTCAAAAATATCGTATGCAACTGTAAAAGAAAAATGTAAAACGTAGAGAAATACTTGCACTAAATATGGCAGAAAGGGTTAGTATCCTTAATAGACACAGAGATCTTTCAAACCAATACAAAAAAAGTAAAAACCTAAAGAAAAATGATCTAAGACTTGCACATATAATTTGCTAAAACATAAAAAGACAAGATTCTGCTCAATTTTGCTGTGAATCTAAAACTGCTTTAAACAATGAAGTCTATTGGAAAATAAATTTTTTCTAAAAAACAATAAATAAGCCTGCGGAAATCTCTCATTATTACTGAAAAATTTACATTGAAAATGAAAGACGCAATTTTTGTTTTTACATTTGCAAAGATAGAAAAAACTTTTCTGAGAGAGTTTTGTGAAATCGGTGTTTTTCTAGTTGTTTTCTGTTGAGGGTGATGCTGTGGTGAGCATTCTCAGCCATCTTTGATAATGTCTGATTATTTCCTCAGCATAGTTATGCATGTTGGTGGTGTTTTATTTTATTGATAATGTTTATTCCTTAAGTTGGTTGGTAAGCACGAGGAGTTTCTGATATAAATGTCTTAAGATGTTCGAAGTGGTACCTAATACATTAAGAGACTTCTGCATGCAAAAGGCAGAGAAAAATGCGTGAAGTATAAATAGTGGCAATCACTGGATGGTGTAATTAGGGATGGTTTCTATTTTCTTCCTTTCGATTTTTCTTCATTTTCTGAAAATGAAGAAGAATAATTTAAAAAACAAAAGAGACACTCAGGTCACTCAGCACTTGATATAGTGCCTAACACATAGTAGGTACTCAAAATACTTAACAAAATAGCTTTATTGAGGGCCCACCCCTGTGGCCAGTGGTTAAATTTGGTGTGCTCAGCTTAGGCAGCCCGGGTTTGGTTCCTGGGCGTGGCCCTACACCACGCGTCTGTCAGTGGCCATGCTGTGGTGGTGGCTCACATACAAAAAGAGGAAGGCTGGCAACAGGTGTTAGCTCAGGGTGAATTTTCCTCAGTAAAAAAGACAAAAAGCTTTATTGCGATATCATTCACATCCCATACAATTCACCCATCTAAAGTATGCAATTCAATGTTTTTTGGTATATTTACAGATCTGTGCAGCCATCATCATAGTCAATTTTACAATGTTTTCATCAGCTCATAAAGGAGCCCAGCACCCTTTAGCTATCACTCACTTATCCTCCCATCTGCCCCAACCCTAGGCAAACACCAATCTACATTCTGTCTCTATAGATTAGCCTCTTCTGGCCATTACCTATAAATGGAATGATATAATGTGTGGTCTTTTGTGACTGGCTTCTTTTGCTTACCATAATGTTTTCAAAGTTCATCCCTGTTGTGGCATGTATGGGTATTTCACTCTTTTTTTAGGGCTGAATAATATTCCATTGTATGCATATATCACACTTTGTTTATTCATCATCAGTTGATGGATATTTGTCTATTATGAATAATTATGCTATAAACATTTGTGTAAAAGTTTTTTGTGTGGACATATGTGTTTATTTCTCTTGCTTAGATATCTAGGAGTGGAATTGCTGGGTTACATGGTAACTCTATGTTTAGTATTTTGAGGAAGTTTCAGGCTGTTTTCCAAAGTGATTTTACCATTTCCCCTTCCCACCAGCAGTGTTTGAGGGTTCCAATTTCTTCACAGCTCCAACCCTGACCTTTTCTTATTTTCTCACTTTTTTTGGATATCTAGGCTATCCTAGTAGGTATGAAGTGGTGTCTTATTGTGATTTTGATTTGCGTTTCCCTGATGACTCACGATGTTGAGCATCTTTTCATGTGCTTATTGGCCATTTGTATATCTTCTTTGGAGAATGGACTATGCAGATCCTTTGCCTAATCTTTAAATTGGGTTGTCTTTTTATTATTGGGTTGTAAGAGTTCTTTATGTGTTCTAGTACAAGTAACTTATCAGATAGATGGTTTGCAAATATTTTCGCTTTCTGTGGGTTGTCTTTCCACTTTCATGATAGTGGCTTTTGAAGCACAAATGTTTCTAATTTTGATTAGGTTCCATCTCTGCATTTTTTCTTTTGCTGCTGGTGCTTTTGGTGTCATTTATAAGATTCCATTGCCAAATCCAAGGTTATGAAGATTGACTACTATGTTTTCTTTTATGATTTTTTTTATAGCTTTAGCCCTCATATTTAAACCTTTAATTTGTTTTGAAAATTTTTGTACACGGTATGAGGTAACATTCCAACTTCATTCTTTTGCATATAGCTATACAGTTGTTTCAGCAACATTTGGTGAAAAGAGTATTCTTTCCACAGAATGGTTTTGGGACCATTGTCAAAAATCAGTTGGCCATAGGCACAGGGGTTTATTTATGGACCCTCAATTCTATTCCATTGGTCTATATGTCTAGCCTATGCCAGTATCCTCTGCCTTGATTACTATTGCTTTGTAGTAGGTTTTGAAATTGGAAAGAATGAGTCTTCCAACTCGGTTGTTTTTCAAGAATTTTGGCTATTCTGAGAACTTTGCATTACATATCAATTTTAGAACCAGTTTGTCAGTTTCTACAAAGAATCCAGCTGGGGTTGTGCAGGAATTACTTTGAGTCTGTTAGTCAATTTGGGGAATATTGATGTCTTAACAGTATTAAATCTTCCAAGCTATGAACATGGACTATTTTTCTAATTTTATAAGTCTTCTTTCATTTCTTTCAACAGTGTTTTTCTAGTTTTAAAAGTCTAAGTTTTGCATGTCTTTTGTTAAATTTATTCCTAAGTATTTTACCTTTTTATGAAGTTACTATAACTAGAATTTTCTTAATTTTATTTTTGGATTGCTCATTGCAAATATATAGAAATAGAACTGATTTTTGCATATTGATCTTGTATCCTGCAACCTTGCTGAACTCATTTATTAGCTCTAATAGCTTTTTAGTGGATTCTTTAGGATTTTTTATATATAAAATCATGTCATCTAAGAATAGAGAATACTTCTTTCTTTCCAATGTGGATACCTTTATTTCTTTTTCTTTCGTGATTGCACTGGCTGGAACTTCCAGTACAATATTGCATAGAAGTGGCGAGAGTGGACATCCTTGTCTTGCCCCTGATCTTAGGGGGAAAGCATCCAGTCTTTTCTCATTAAGTATGATCTTAGCTGTAGGTTTTTCATAGACGCCCTTTATCAGGTTGAGGAAGTTCCCTTTTATGCCTCGTTTGTTGAGTGTTTTTATCATGAAAGGGGGTTGGATTTTGTCGAAAAAATTTTTTCTGCATCTATTGAGAGGATCATGGGATTTTTGTTTCTGATTCTAGTGATATGATGTATTACATTAATTGATTTTCAGATGCTATCAATATACATTTGTTGAATGTGTCCCATGCTAATAGGTATGTTTGAAAATGAAATCAAACCCACTCTGTGGTCTAGGCTGCCGTGTGCTGTTTTTGGAGGGGGCTGCCCCATCCCTGTCTCTACCAGCCCTTCCTCAGTTCTCTTTTCAGAGCCGATGCAGTGCCTTGCACCAGTCAAGTCCAAACTCACACCTCCAGCCAGGTAGATGTGTTTAAGGTTAATTTGGGGCCTTAGTCAATTTAGTTCATGGGCTATAATTACAAGCACCTAAGACCTGCAATTTCTGTTTTAATTAAAATAAACAATGTGAGGGACTGACATCACACCAGGGCAACTGGTATGTAAGGCACAGGTAATTACACCAAAGCTGAGCCTCTTGCTGTGAAGAAGTCTGTAGGGATCCGTGGAGGAGCACTAGACCTGGCCATCCTGGTAAATGCTAGTTACCTGCTGCCAACCCCAGCTCAAATCAGACGGGTCGGTTGGTTGTGGTGATGACGTTAGAACATGCTTCTTTCAAGTTGGAACTGAGCTGTAACCTTTGGGGCTTGTGTGTGTGTACATGTGTCTATTTACATATGTGATGTCCCTCCAAATGTGTTTACCTATAACATGCTTCCACGCATGTGTGCAATGAGGTGAAAATTTCTTATTTTAAATACTGGTTCCAGAGATCCTCTTGGGGAGAGAGTTGCCCTTGCTTAGAAAAATAATAGTTCACTTGGAGAGGGTAGGACATCTCTCATCTGCTCAGCCTTAGAAATTACAGGAACTTTGGGAATGGGGCAGAGTAGGGACAAGTGAAATGGTAAGAGAGTGGAGAGAGCCAGGGCCTGGAGCACAGCAGGAGGTTAAAGTCGGAGAAGAAGGTGGCCAGTGAGACATGCCTAGTGACCAGAGCGGCTCACGGACGTATAAGAACAAGGTATTTAATACTTAGTTTAAAGTCATTTGCATTGTACAATGTAAAGTCCCTCTGACACTGCAAACCTTCGGTAAAGTCATCAGCACGTGTCAATGATTTGAATGAGTGATTTTTTTGGGGGGAGGTGAAGGGAACAGGGAGTCAGATGTGACCAAAGATTGTAAGTTTCTGGGACTTTTCAGAAATCTGGGAGGGGAGTTGGACTTCCCAGAGGATATAGAAGAGAAGTGCACATTTATTTCAGAAAAAAAATCTCGTCATGGCACTCTACCACTTGAAACCTTCCAATGGCCCCCATTGCCATCAGGATAAAGCATGAACTTACTTATAGGTGTGGTAGGCTAAAAAATGGCCCCAAAGATATCTAGTCTTAATCCCTAAAGCCTATAAATGTTACTTTGTTTGAAAAAGAGACTTTGCAGATGTGATTCAGTCAAGGATCTTGAGAAGGGGAGATTACCCTGTGTTAGTCCGATGGGCTCTATATACTATCACATGTACCCTTATAGGAGCCCGATTTTACCACACACAGACAGAAGAAGAGAACACAGATGGAAGAGGAGAAGCAATGCGACCACGGAGGCAGATACTGGAGTGATATGGCTGAAAGCTAGCAAGGCCAGCAGCCGCCAGGGCTGGAAGAATCAGGGAACAGATCTAGAGCCCCCAGAGGGAGCGCAGTCCTGCAGACACCTTGATATCAGCCCGGGGAAATCGATTTTGGATTCTGGCCTCTAGAACTGGAAGGGAATACATTTCTGTTCTTTTGAGCCACCCAGTTCGGAAAACTACACAGGTGGCTTCCCCAGACCCTTCAGGATTTGGCCCATGTTTTCCTTTCCAGCCTCGCCACCTGCTTTCAATAGGCCTTCATCTCCGTTTGGACCACCTGTCCAAAATCTACCCCATGCTCTGGCCACACCTTGTAGGTGCTGATCTTCCCACTTGGAACACTCCTCCAGCCTGTCAATCTGGAGAGACGCAGAATGCTAGACCAGTTTAATGATGAGGACACTGAGTACAGGCAGGGCCAGGCCCCTCAGAGACTGCTCAGCTGGTCTCCGAGTCAGGGCCCTCCCTGGCCGCAGTCTCAAGCTGAGACGGTACCTCTTGCTTAGTCCGCCTGGCTAAGACTCCATATCAGGGCTGCTTGGGAAACCTCAGCTCTCTCATCTTTGACCTCACCAGGTGCCCTCAGATTAATACCTTCTCAGACACAGTGGAATAAGCAGAGACTTTACTGTAGGATGGAACAGGGTCAGAACGTTGTCTGTGTTGCGTGCATGCTGCGTGACCCTGTGTAAGCTACTTACTCTTTCTGAACCTCAGTTCTCTCATCTGTAAAATGGGGCTTACAAAAGTGACCTTCAAGGGTTGTTGATGACCCATAATGTATATTTATGGAGTGTCCACTCTAGGTGGACAAGCTCAGGTCCCCACCTTCGTGGAGGGTGCATTTACTTAGGATGCTGTGAGGGTAAAATGAGACCAGGAGCACGTACCTTCTCCCCTGCTCCCTTCACATTGTCTACAGTTCCCTTTTCCTTAGGGGGCCACATCTGGCTCACTTGTTCAGACTAAGGGAAATGTCCCAAGGGACATTTTTGGCCCAAGTGGAGGCAAATGGGCAGGGTGTGGGGTGGAGCACGCATGCAGGCAGTGGCTTTTGTTTGGAACTAGCCTTTAGCTTCCATTCCCACCGTGGCTCAGACTTCAATGGCCGGAGGAAGCAGTCATCTCGGCAGCAAGAAAGGTTTCTAAGTGCAGCAGGCAGATGGGTATAACGAGCGAGCTCTGGATACCTCGCTGGGACTCACAGCGCACAAGCAGAGGCAGAGGAGGAACGCTCATGAATTCTGACGGGAGTGCTTGTGTGCAAATACATGTGCACACACATTCACCAACTTGCCTGGGGAACGGCCACATTCCCAGACACACGCGGGCACGCAGGTCTCTGTGCACACTCAAGCACGCTTTGTATTTTTATTACATTCATTTTTGTAATTTCAGACTCACCTTTTGTCTTTCTCTTCCCATAACTGGGTGTTTGGAAAAAATGATGAGGAAACAGAGGCTCCGACCCATGAAGGGCCCTGAGGGTCACAGCCTTCCTAGGGCAGAATTAAGCCTCAAGCCCCAAATTCTCAGATGTCTCCAGCAAATTAGGCTTCCCTTCTACACACATACACGCCCACGTGTGCACACATACAGACACAAATATACGTACACGCTTCTACTCACTTGCCCAATAAGGCAGGTGGTGGGACAGTTATGAGCATGGACTCCAGTCCCATTCTAGCTCAGCCACGTTTTAATTATGTGACCTTGAGCCAGTCACTTCACCTCTCTGAGCCTCCGTTTCCTCATCTGTAAAATGGAGATGATGATCAAACCTGTTTCACAGGTTGTAGCGACACTGAAGGAGATAGGAATGTGAGGTTTATGGCACCTTAACCATCACATAGTAAGTGCTTGATAAATGGTTATTTTGCCTGCTTAGCAGCCTTCTTACTAGGTGCTGGGGATTCCCACCAAATCAAGTACCTTTGCTGAGAATATCATTGAAATATTGTTTCAAATGTGGCTTTAAAGGAAAGGCAATCACTTCCCAGCAGGCCTTCGCTCTGGAGGAAAGACTAAGAAAAGGCTAAAGACAGCCCCACAGTGGTGTTGGAATCCCCTCCAGAGTCTGCCATTTGAGGGTCCTTTTCTACCCACCACCCCAACCTATAGACTCAGGCCTGGCTCATTTCAAGGTCTTGGGTCTGGGCAGACGTGGAGAAATCAGCCCCATGGCACACAGGGCGGCTTCCCCACCAGCACTGGGGACAGGAGGGCCAGTCCCTGCTCATGTCATGCCCAAGATCTGTGCAAGCTGCTACAAGCTCAGAGACAGCAGGAGACAGCAGCCACCCAGACACTTTTGTGGTTTGTCTGGGCAAAATGTCTCCCTTGCCTGGGCTGGCCTGTCTGTTCCCTGAGGCTGCTTCTGGGTCTGAGGAACAGGATCTGCCATGCTGGGCAGCCTGTCCCCCTGTCCCATCCTGCATGCTCCCTCCAGCCCCAGGCCCCAGTGGAAGGGGTATTTATAGCTCATGGTGGTAATTTGAGCCCCATTGCACCCATGGTCAGAGGCGGGTTACGATAACCCCCACCTCACTGAGCTGCCATGAAGGTTGAGATAAAGCAAGAAACACATCGGTTTGGGCATTTACAATTATTATTATCATTACTGTCACCATCATCATCATCATCATCATCATCATCACCATTGGATCCTGAAGGCAGCGAGCCTGGAAGTAGATCCAGTCACTGGGTCTGTGATGTCAGGCAAGTAACAGCTCTGTGCCTCAGTTTCCTGTAATGCACACTGGCTCCTCTCTTTGAAGCTTCTTCCTTCTGCCCTGGTTCAAAGCTTCAGAATCTCTTGCTGAACCATTCTAATAGCGGCCCCTGTGGGAATTTGGGCACGTGACCTTACTTCTTTGAACCTCAGTTTCCTCATCAAGTGAATGGGACAAATACAACAGTCCACTCGCAGTGCAATTGAGAGGATAAAAAAAACAACAAATGTAGATTGCCTTGTACAGAGCCGAGCCCACAGCAGGTATTTACAAATGTCTGCAAGGGATCAATAGGTCCGCTTTCTATGACTGTTGACAGCAAGGAGGTGGCGAAGGTGAGAGTTTTGGCCCAAGAACTGTGGAATTGGAAGCAGAAAGATACCTTGTTTTTGCCGAAGTCCTTCCACAGCTGGAAGGCTGATAGCTTCTCTGTCCACAGGCTCAGCTCTCTAGAGCAGGATCTGTTTTTTTCCTGACCTTCTGGCAGTTTTCCTCAGTCTCTTTTGTGAGCAACTCTTTCTCAAGTCATGTATAAATGCTGGTAATTTTCAGAATTCCGTCCTTTGCCATTTCCTCTTTTTTCTAGGGGCTTTCTTCTGCTTGCAATGCTCATTTACTGCTCTGTCCTGGTCACCTTCCAATCATCATTGGCTGCCCTGAGCTTCCTCTTGACCTCTGAATCCAAATATCCAACTATCTGCTGAAAATCTGTACTTGGATGTACCAGAGGAAACTCACACTGAACACTCCCAAGCTTGACTCGTCATCTTCTCCTTAAATCTGTTCCATCTTCTCTCTTCCATGTCTCAGTGATGGCACTGCCATCCACAAAGCTGTCCAAGTCAGAAATCTGTTGACCACCCTACTCTCTTTCCTCTCTCATACTATATGCATGCTGTTTATACTTCCTCCTCCCCTCTTCCCTCCCTCTCTCCTTTTCTTCGTTCCCTCCTTTCTTCCGCCCTTCCTCCCTTCCTTCTTTCCTTCCGTCCAGGAACTGTGGAACTGAAAGCAGAAAGATTTCTGGTTTTTCCCAGCTCCTTCTGTAGCTGGAAGCTTTGATTGCATCTCTGTCCACAGGCTCCTTCCTTTTTTCCTTCGTCCCTCCCTCCCTTTCTTCCTTCCTTTCTTCTTTCCATTCACTCAATAAGAATTTCAAGTATTTACTGAGTGTCTGCTATGTGTCAGTCACTTTACTAGATGTTGGGCCACTACGTCACTAAATCCTTTTACTATTACCCCTAAATGTCTAAGAATGGTATCATCCCCACTTCTCAGTTGCAAATGAAAGAATACATACCTCCCACAATACATTGTGAAGATCCAAGAACTGATAGGCAAGATGGAGAAACTGGCTTGAGACCAAGCTTCTAAGAATACCCAAAGCCACATTGCAAATCTTTCTTAATGGTGACACTGCCATTGCTGAAGCTGCCACTGAATATTAGATATCAGAAACCTGACTTTATTGCAAACCCCCGCTGTTACCAGCACCTGCGCTGCTTCTGGGTTGGCAATTTGACTTGGCAGTCATGCTGCCCCGGAAGCTAAATGCCTTTGTTGTTTCCTACACCAGCAAAACTGTAAGAGCATGCTCCAAGCAGAGCCAAATCTTCTGCGGACCACTTCCCAACTGGAGTGTCTAACTGATGAAGGCTGGTCATGTGCTTGTGGCATAGTGGCAAGGGAGTCTGGAAATTATTTCAGTTCTGACTTCCATCTTGGAGATAGGAACTCATTAAGTCATGTTTTCCGCAAATTGCAAAAAGCTGTTAAAAAGGTGATGGATAGCCACATCAAAAAATGGCAAACTTCTAGTCTATGAATCTCTCTTGTCCCCTCCATCATCACTGCTCATGTCCAGGCTCACCCCATCGTCTCTCACCCGTCCCATCCTGGTGGCTCCTGACTCTGGCTGTTGGGGCATTTTATGTAAACCGTAGTTCTGACGTTGTCTGGTCAGTGTGCTTCTACAGCACCGCATTGTCCTGTCGCTTCAGCTCCCAGTGTGGTCCTTCACAGTCTGTCCTTAGCAAAATTCTTCAGTCTTATCCTTTGAAAACGTTGACAGCCGTTGGGTGACAGTTTCTCATGACATTTGGAGGGTGGCATGGACCTCCGCTCGTGGACCCAACGTGACTTAGAGTCCCAGTGGAGGGCAAGGAAGACCCTGTTGACGGAGGGTGCATACAGGGCATGCCTGTGGCTGACTTGGGGACAATTGAAGCGAGGGCTTTTCAGAAAGCTCCTCCACTGGGCCAGAAGTCTCCCCACTAGGGCCCACACCACTGGATTTTGCAGCCCTACGAACTGTCTTTATAAGTGATAATCCCTTGAGAAGGGGTCTCAGGAAGCTCCCAAGGCTTTGAAGTAAGGAGTCTTTTTGTTTCTGTCTCCCTCTCATCCATTTCTTAATTCCCCAGCTGGGGACCAACATGCACACCCGCAACCCTCCCCCCAGCCTGATGCAATTGCACCTGACAAAAGCCAGGAAGGCAGAGAACATGAGAGAAGAGGGGTGAGGATTAGAGGGAGGCGGGCTCGTCACCCGGTGAGCATTGTCCAACAATCTTAAATTGAAGAGGATGAATTATTGTTTCAGGACTAGAGTCATGACTACAGGGTGTGACCTCACCTTCCACAACTGCAGAGTCAGAGGAACAGGGAAATTTCCAGAGAGAAACTTTCCTAGTGTTACAAAGGGGACAATCTGAGGTTAGAGGGAGCTGTGTGCAGGCTTTGTGTTCTGCCAGGAGTGACCTGTCTCAGACTGGCTGGGGTTGGGACAACAACACTGATCTGCCAGGGCGCTCCAGGCTATCCCACTCTGCCCTGCCCAGCCCTGCCCAATCCTTGATCCACGCTGACCAGCACGAGAAGTGCATTGGGAACCTCAGCCCCACCCTGGGTGGGGTTTAAAGATTTTCTTGTTCCCTGGGGTCCCAGGCCCAGTGTGTGTGTTGCTGCGATGCTCGTCCCCCAAGCTTTAGTCTGTGTGTGCGTTTCCTTCAACTCAGCTTCTGCCTCAGTTTCCTGCCCAGTTCTCTGCTGGCTGAGGCCTGGGATCCAATCAGTCCATCCATCTGGGGTCCTAACACTCTCCCCGACCCTGGCTGGGCTGTCCTTCAAGTTAGAGGCACCTCACATGCTCACATGCCCGTGACCTTGCCACTCCCAGGGGTAGAGGTCAAGTATCACTTTTGCAAATAACTACAGCAGAGCCATATCAGTTACAACCATTTATTGAGTGAGAATTATGTATGTGTACAGCTGGGCTTCCTGTGTGCTTTGGAAGAAGGGAGCATACCGGCTGACACTGCCTGACTTCTAACCCTGGATCAATTCTCAGCAGTGACACTTTGGCCACGTTATTCTACATCCTTCTACGAACCTCTGTTTTCTCCCCTATGAAATGGGGGTAATGCTAGTGCATATACATCAGATGGCTGCTGAGGACTGAATGAGATGATGTACGTAAAGGGCTTAGCATAGTTTTGGGGACATAGTAAGTAATGATAATAAAACCCATAGCTTCCATGATTTGCTTGTTTTAAAAGAATCATTTTACTAGTAAGTAAGGCGTAACTATCATATATAAAATGCACTCATTTTAAGTGTCCGTTTCAATGAATTTGGACAAATCAATATACCCATTGACTTCCACTACTTTCGACATATAGGACATTTCCATCACCCCCACAACTTTCCTTGTGCTTCTTGCCAGTCACCCCGGCCTCCTGCCTCTGGCTCCAGGCAACCAGTGATCTACTTTCTATCACTTTAGATTCAATTTATCCTTTCAGAATTTATAAATAAAGCCATACAGTATTTATTCTTTTGTGTCCTGGGGCATTTTGCTCAGCAAGTGTTTTTGAGATCTGTCTGTGCCATGGCATGTATCAGTATTTTGTTCTTTTTTATTTCTGATATGATGACATTGTATGGACTGTCCCACCTCTCGTGAGTCTGTTCACCAGTTGGTGGAATTTGAGTTGTTTCTAGTTTTCGCTTCGTTGCTCTGGACATTCACACAAGAGCATTGCAGGAACATCTGTTTTCACTTCTCCTGGGTCAATAACTGGAAGTGAGATTGCTGGGTTGTATGTAAGTGTGTGTTTCACTCTCTAAGAAACCTCCCGACTGTTTTCCGAAGTGATTGTACTGTTGTACATTCTCACTGGCAGGGTGTGAGAGTTCCTGCTGCTCCACCTCCTTGTCAACACTTGGTGTTGTCAGGCTTTGGAATTGTAGACACTCTAATTGGTGTGCCGTGTTATCTCATTTGGCTTTCAACTTGTATTCCCTGATGCCTAATGATCCCCACATCAGCTATTTGTGTATCTTCTCTTGTGAAAAGTTTTGCCCATTTGAAAAATTGGGGCTGTTTACTTATAAATTACCAAGAGTTCTTTAAATACATTGGATACAAGTCCTTTTTCAGATATATGTATTACGAATATTTTTTCTAGTATGTAACTTACTTTTTGTTATCTTAAACATGCCTTTCAAGGAGAAGACATTTTTTGAGGGCCAGCCTGGTATCATGGTGGTTAAGTTAGGTGGCTCAGGGTTGGTGGATTCGGATCCCAGGCGCAGACCTGCATACCTCTCGTCAAGCTATGCTGTGGTGGTGTCCCACATGCAAAATAGAGGAAGGCTGGCACAGATGTTAGCGCAGTGATGATCTTCCTCAAGCAAAAACAGGAAGATTGGCAACAGATATTAGCTCAGGGCCAACCTTCCTCATCAAAAAAAAAAAAAAAAAAAAAAAAGAGAGAGAGAGAAGACGTTTTTAATTTTGATGAAGTGTAATTGATCACTTTTTTAAATGGGTCATTGTTTTAGGTCCTATGTAAGAAATATTTACCTATCCCAATGTTGCAGTGATTTTCTTCTGTTTACTATAGAACTTTTGTAGTTTTACAGTTAGGTCTGTGATCAATTTTTAAGTTAGTTTTATGTGGGATGTGAGGCAAGGGCCAAGATTCTTCTTTTTATTTATTTATTCTTTCTGCACAGACATGTTCAGTTGCCCCAGGATCATTTGTGGAAAAGACTATTCTTTTCTCATTGGATTACCCTAGTATATTTGTTAAAAATCGACTGACCACATTTACGCGGGTTTATTCTGGACTCTCTGTTGTGTCTCATCGATCTATGTGTCAATCCTTACTCTGTTACTACACTATCTGGATCACGGTAGCTTTATAGGACGTCTTGAAATCAGGTCGTGTAAGTCCTCCAAAATGTTCTTTTGCAAAATTGTTGTGGCTTTTCTAGGTCCTCTGCATTTTCACATAAATTTTAGAATCAGTTTGTCGATTTCTTAAAAAAAAAACCTGCCGGGATTTTGATTAGGAGTGCATTGAAATTATAGGTCAGATGAGGCAAATTTACATTTTAACAATGCTGAGTCTTCTAACCCATGAACACGATGTATCTCCCCATTTATTTGTCTTTGTTTTCTCTCAGCAATGCTTTGTACTTTTCAACGTACAGTTCTCGGACATTTTTGTTAATTTTATCCCTAAGTATTTCATGCTTTTAAAATTTATCCCTAAATATTTTGTAAATGGTATTTTAAATTTCTGTTCCGAATTGTTTGTTACCAGTGTATAGAAATGCAATAGATGTCCGTATTTTGACCGTGTGTGCTGTGGTCTTGCTAGACTCAGGGCTCTCAGCATTTTTGCAGCCTTTTTAGCATCCTGTCCCTTTCTTTATCTATACTGTGGGGATAGTGTGAGTGTACTTACATCAGGGGGCTGTTGTGGAGACTAAATAAGATCATACATTTCAAGGACTTGTCCCAGTTGCTGGCACATATTAACTAAGTGACAAAACTGAGATAGCCGTCTTTAATACAGGCAAAATTATCTGTGCGGCTAGAAGCAGGGTGAGGGTGACTCTTGGAAGGCAGTAGTGACCAGAAAGGGGTGGGGTGGGGTGAAGGAGGGGGCTTCTGGGATCCTGGACATGTTCTAGTTCTTGACTTGGGTGCTGGTTTCATGAATGTGTTCAGTTTATAAAAACCACACCACTGCTTATCATATGTGCATTTTTCTATACATTCATTACTCTTCAATAAAAAGTAGAAACACAGTTGGACCACTGATGTCTTTTAAGAGAAGACATCAGTGGTCCAGACTCTTGTTGTATACCTGGCCCTGATTCCCTCTCTTTACATGGCTTATCTCATTTAACCCTGTGAACTGGGTGCTACCATCACCCATTTTGGGGAAGACAACACTGAGGCTCTGAGAGACAGAGCCGCTGGTCTGAACTCACAGAGTGAGTGCATGGTGAGGGTTAGGGTCACTCTAGTCCTTATGCCCTTAACCACTAGGCTGTATGGCCTCGTGTTAGAGTTTGGTTGGAAAGCATGTAAAATCCTTAGTTCCAGGATCAAGGGGTATGCTGGCGGATTGTCCTCACCTAGGCAGCACAGGTGGTTCTGGGCAGGGCGGGCAGGTTTCAGATTGGGACCCAAGGGAGCCTGGGAAGACTCAGCTGGGCCAGCTGGGTTCCATCACTGCCCTCATTCCTCGCTTCTGACCCAGGCTCTCAGAGGCAGCCCCCGTCCACACAAACACCGTGTAATTGCCCGATCTGGCCTAGTGATCAGGGTGGAGGTGGGAGGGATGTTTATTTTTCATTAAAAGGTCAGAATGAAATTATGGGAGGTGATGCTCGGGGGTGGGGGGAGCTGCCTCAGAAAATGTGCTGACTGGTCCAAACTTACCAGGCCAAAACACACGTTTCCTGTACCTTCTGCTACCTATCTGAGCCTCGCTTTCTTCAGCCAAAACTGTTAATTTTGCCAACCTTACCAGGGCTGCAGGGATGATCACGTGAGCCAATCCAGGGATGCGAGTGAGAGGAAGCGGGAGGCCAGGGTTCAAATGTTCTTTCTGTCACTTAGGAGATGGATTTTGAGCAAGCTTCTTCCACCTCACTGGGCCTCAGTTTCCCCATCTGAGGTAGGAGGGTGTTTTGCCTGTCCTGTAGGGCTATT
Source organism: Equus caballus (assembly GCF_041296265.1). Lineage (NCBI taxonomy): Eukaryota > Metazoa > Chordata > Mammalia > Perissodactyla > Equidae > Equus > Equus caballus. The sequence continues at coordinate 31,487,208 of NC_091705.1, read as the reverse complement.
GTGAGAAGCCAGCTCATGACAGGCATTAAAGCACCCAGCAGAAGCCTGGAGCACTGTGAGTGCTTGGTGAACATCAAAATGTTTGTAAACTTAACTTTATTGTTAAGGCAGCTTTTCCCTTTTCCCAGTCCTGGGACTACATGTCACACGTCCCTGAGGAGATGACTCGTGGCTGTTGAGAGACACAATCCTTCCCCAACGTCTCTTTTGGGCACCTGCACAGGCCCAGAGCATGTATATGCCCACAGTATGTGACTGAGATGCTGCCAGTTGTCTTTCTTTGGGCCATGAGATGACAAACAGCTTCCCTGTCTGAACTGAGCAGCCATCTGGGTCTCCCTCCCTCCCCCACTCCCACCCCCATCCCAGGATTCAGTCCTGTCCAAGATGGCAGCCCTCTTGCTAGCTTTTACTGTGCTAGAAGTAAGGCAGGGCAAAGAAGAGGAACAGTGTGGGTCCCTACTCATAGCCGAGACTCTGCTCTCCCTCGTCCTTGTGTGATGAAACTGGGAGAGCTCTGAGCTGCTGGACTTGGGGCTTCAAGGGTCACCTTGACCTTGGTGAAGCTGAACCTCTAAGCCTCCAACTAAAGTGAAAATGAAGCTTCAGGTGGAGGCCAGCCCTAGGCTCTGCCCCTAGCTTTCTGGTTTCCTCCTCGGTAACATGTGTAGACAGGCTGAAGCAGGCTGGGTCCACCCTTGGACCTGTCCTGTTCTTCTCATGTTCCCCTCATAGGCCACGCCCTCTCTCACCTGCAGGCGCACCCCCACATGCAGTTCCCTAGCTGGTTCTGCCTGAAACATGCTTCCATTTTCCATTTCCCTCTCATATTGTCTAACAGGATGTTTCAGGACTAGCATCATTCCTCCAAGAAGACTTCCTTGACCCAATGGGTCTAGGTCAAATGCCTCTTCTCTGTGTTTCTGTGGCCCCCTCTGCTGCTCCATCATAGTACAGAGTGCACGGATTGTAAGTATCCCCCCACCCATTAGACCATCAACCCCCAGAGCATAAGATCTCTTGTTTATTATTATATCCCCAGTGTCTGACACAAGGTAGGTGATCAACACATACTCATTAAGCGAATGAATATCCCATGTGGGCATCCGAATCATGCTTCCATATGTCAGTTGGAGACACCCAGCTCAGGCATCCTTAGGTAGTAACTGAAGAGACTGCAATTTAGGACTTTATGAAGACAACAAAAATGTTAGTTGAGAATGTTGAGCCCATAGTCTAGAATGAGAAACTTATATGGGTAACTTGAGGACAAGAGCATAGAAAAAACTATGCCTGCGATACTATGGGATTCTGTGTAAGCCCCCACTCCACCCTCACTGTGTACCTGGCGAAAACTCAAGGCTATGAACAGCCAAGGGAACGGATTCTATCTGGGTTTGCTTGGAGGAATGTCTTTTGACTTCCTTATGAAGCTACATTGTTCTTTTTGCTCACATATGTCTGGGTTCATGTTACTGTTTGTTTGCAGAAAATTCTCAGCTTCTACTTATGCTCTTGCCCAAAGTTCACCTTACGGAGTATCAGTGGTATTTCCAAATATTGCTAAGGAGGTTTGCTTCCTCTAATACCCTCTGGAAAATGCCTGCCCTAGCTTTGATTCAACGGACTACCACATTCCCTCTCCCCACTGTGTCCGGGGCTACACCTATGATCATCTGGGCTTCTAAACTCCCTGTGGTCCACCTCTGATTAGAATTGTTATGAGGAGTTAATGAAGGGATGGTTCTAGTCTAGTACTTCTCTGGTAGGAAAAGTTACTTCCTGAGTAAGGTTTGAGGTGATAATTATTCCCCTCCTGGGTGGAAACACGGTCACCGTGGCATTTCACGGTAGCCCTTTTAACTGTCCCCCTGGCCCACACTCATGTGGAGGGTGATCCTGCATTATTCATAGATACTCTCAGCCTTCCTCTTCCTCTTGACTTGGTAAGGGGTCTGAGTGACTCATAGGCATTCATTCCAACCATGTTGACAAATCCTGAACTATATGCTGGGGAGAGCAAGGTAAGATGCCAGTCACTGTTTTAAAGGAATTTAAAGTCTAAATACAAAATATTTAAATTAATAAGAATAACTAGGAGTTGTTTTAATGGATAACAAGGAAAATGGAATTCCAGGAAGCATGTGCAAAGGCACTGGGGCATAAAAATTTCTGGTGTGTTTAGGGAACTGCCCCAAAGTGGCAGAACTCTGGGAAACCTGGGAGAAGTGATGGCTGGAAAGACTGGAGGTCAGAAAGGCTGGGGATAGGGTCTTGAATACTCTGCCAAGCTGCTTATAGGTGGGAGAGTGCTCTGGGAGTTCCCAAACAGTGACATCATCAAAAAGTTGCTTCAGAAAGATCCCTCTGGCAGCTGTGCAGGGGAAGGCTTGAAGCAGGTTAAGACTAGACACAGGGATGTCAGAGAGTGAGCTGTGAAAATGCCCACCAGGGACAGCTATTTTCAGGGAGGAGCATTCTTACACTGGTTAGTTTCAAGGAAGGTTACTTTTGCAAAACAGGTTTGGATTCCCTCCCTGAGTCCCCTTCTCGAGATCCTTAAGTGACCCCAAAGCCCCTGCCCAGGGCAAATGCAGATCCTAGTGGCCTCAGGGAGGGAGGGAGAGGTGGCAGCCACTGTCCACGGAGCCCCATGGAGGGTGATAACTCTCACCTTTTCTCCACCCTCCCATGTCTCACCAGGATTGCCCTCGTCCCAGGAGCTTCTGAATGCACTGGAGGAACTGCAGACTCATTGGTTCCTGAGCTAAGCCAGTGGCGCCTGGTCGCATTGGCAGAGAAACTTTGGAAATGTTCTGCCCACTAAGACCTTCTAACCTACCTCAGAAAATATGTCACAGTGATGCGGTCAACTGGTTTTACTACTGACCTTGAGTAAAAACCTTCCAATCTCTTGGCCTTGGTTTCTCCACCTGAAAATGAGGAAGACAAGATTAAATCTAAGGGCCTTCTACCATTATTTGTCTAAGGGGTCCAAGCTCAAGGCTCTGGACTCACCCCCTGCAAGGCCGGTGACCGTCATTGATCGGCCCTCATGACTAGCCCATTGACATTGTCTTACCATGTTGCTGAAGTCGGTCTTTGGCAAGCCCACTGGCTGCATTCATATTTGTTGACTCAAGAGGGCAAACAGGTTAGGCTCTAGGGAATTTTGTACAGGAATTTTGTAAATGTGATGAGGATGCAGATTCTGCTTTTACTCAGGAAAGGAAAGAAAAGAGGGTATTGGAGTATATGTGAATAGTTCACTATGAAAACTCTGCCAAACTCAGCATGGCTTCTAACACTTGGAAGATGGACTTTTGTCCCTGGTTGTCCTGCATTTTAACTCTTGATTTTCGCTCCATCACAACTCCCTAAATTTCAATGTTTCCCAGATTCTGTTCTGAGTTCCCGTCTCATTTCAGAATCTTCTCTATGGTCTCCAAATAAACCAAGACCCTCTCCAGGCCAGACTTCGCTCTTGACATTTGAGTGTGTTCCCTGTCTTCTGAGAACTCCTCTCCCATATCCTGTGCTCCCATAACTCGACAAGCCCCAGCCTGAATTGATCTCCTTTCCTGCCCAACTTGCTCCTCCTCCCCTATTCCCTGTTTCAGGAATGACACCGTCCTCCACCCAGGCACCGAGGCTAGAACCTGGGAGTCATCCAGGGCTCCTCCCTGACCTTCACTCCTCTTCCATCAATCATCACGTCCTGCCTGCTTGGCCCCTGAAACGTGTCTAGAGCCTGCCCTGTTCTCTCCTACCTGATGACTCCTCACCCAGGTTCGGTTTGGACTCTTTTTGTCTCCTGCAGAATAATTAAAATAACCTCCTCCTATTTGCTTCTCCCCCATCAGTCTCCTCTTCTTCCAGGCTGACTTTCCTTCTGCTACTGTAGTCACTTTCCCAAACCCCCGATCTGGCCATGTCTCTCTCCTGCTTGAGATACTACATGAGGTCTTCACGGCTTCTAGAAGAAAGTTCAAATTTCCTAGCCTGCCACACGAAGTCAGCCACAAGAGACCATCTGATGTTTCCTGGATGTGCCTTCTGTTTACAAAGCTTTATGTCTTTCCACACCTTGATTTTGCTGCTTGGTTTTCCCATTCTCCCAGTACTTTTCTACTTGACCTTGCTGACCTGTGTCCCTATTGACTTCTCAAGCCTCATGCCTTATCGTTCTCCCCCTACCTTTGTGCAACCCTTGCTACCAGCACCCAGGGTGGTTACTTCATCTCCTGAACAGCCTCCAGAGGAGGTCATGCCTGTCTACACTGAGGCTTTTTGAGATGACAATGAGCCCTGCTCATGATGGCCTCTCTTGCATCTGATGGATGTGTGATGTGCTCTCCTGGGTTGGTCTTAAGCCATGTGGACAAGGGCCAGACATTCCTTGCATGAATGGGACCCACTCTTCTTGCCTTTCCGGTGGGCCCCTCATCTGTGCTACCCGTTGAGTTATCTGTGAGTGGAAGGCAGTCATGTGGTCAACACTGAGAGAGGTCCCATTCCAAGAATGTGGTGATTATGGCTGAAGGAGTTCCAGATATGATTGAAAGATGTATTTTTCCATGTGTAGGTTATAAAATTCCAAGTGGTAAATTTGACATAGCTGGAAAATGAATGATCATTTCTGGGTAAGATATTGGTGAGATTCTGGGTAAGATATCTGGGTAACATATTTTGGGTAAGACTTGCATTTGTGGTCTTCATCGATGAAGCTTAGTAATGACCTTTGAGTCATTGGAAGACAGTATTCATAGGTGGCTTGACTGACGAGGCAGCATTGTGAGTAATGACGTAACCAACAATGAAAATGCTCTGGAGAACTGCATAGGCACAGAGTTCTATATGGCTTCCCAACAAGCAGGTTCTGAAATGCCAGGGCATTGGGAGTAAACACAGCAATGCTACATTTTTCCTCACGGTGGGAGACATAAAACTAGCCAGAAATGGGCATCTGGCAACAAAAAACACAATGAGATGTTTCCTGGACGTGAACAGAAAGAGATTCTTCCTTCATCCTATGAAAAAAATCTTCATGGGTCTATTGGACGATAAGCAAGTACGTAATTATCTCTTCTTTACCTATTATTCTAGGTCCTCATGGATAAATCACTGTGCCTCATATGGGCCTATGAATTTTATAATATATATTTTAATTAAATTGGTTATTTGTCAGGGTCCCACAAAAACAATTTGCTCAGGGCCCCACATATCCTGGAGACAACTCTGTTTTGGAGGATGACTTCACATCTTTTGAAATGCCTTGGCTCCCCAAGAGAATGTTATGCATGCTGCATCGCCTCTACTTTATGTTGGACAATCTCAAAGAGCTCTCCAAATTTGGTGGATATCTGTCCATCTGTTTTTAAGCAATGCCATAGCAGGCGTTCAGACAAACAGACAAAACTATCTTTACTGGAGGGAAAATGCCTGAGAGAAATTCAAAAGAAGCGTGTTCACAAGAGCCTGCCACAAAGATACCCAGCTGTGCAGCTCTGGGAGTGCGAGTAGCTGTTATAATTTTAGAGATAGAGCTCACACTGCTAGTGAGAGATGTAGGTGGAGTTTGCGTCTCTACAAATCTGAGCCCAGCATCCACGATCCTCCCATTGTATAATCCTGATATGGGTGAACTAGAAAGGACTGTGCCTTCATAGCATCATCTCCGATGGGTTTAGGTTTTAAAAGCACAAGCGCTAAGACGGGCGCACAGCCAGACGCCTGGGGAAATGACCCATGTTTGTAAGAACTATGTCTGAAAGGCTATATGTGAGAGGAGCCAAGTTTGAAACGCCACTGAAAATAAAAACGAGGGTTTTTATTGTGCTGTTTGGAGATAGATGGTGGAGAAGGAAGGAGAGTCCACTGCATGACGATGGTGGTACAACAGGGACAGTTATCGAGGAAAGTGAGAGCGCTGCTCAATTCATCAAGGCAAAAGCCTTTAATCTGGAAAGATTGAAACTAAAGATAGGAGAAAGGCAAAAGGCACACCTCGCTGCTCTTAATTAATTCGAGTCTCCAATGCCGTGTGAATTACAGCCCGGTGCCTTGAAAGGACTTGCAGAAGTCTTTGTGGAATCCTTGTCAGTCTCATCTGAAGAAGTGCGGAGGGAGAGAGACGCCAGGAGACTGGGGATGGGCAGGTCTTGTCTTGATTTTCAAAACCTGGGTTCTAGAAATTATGGGCTTAAGTCCAGTCTCCTGCAATGAACTAGAAATGATTGTTTAAATGGTGGAGGGATTATGTGCATTTAGAGAAGAAAGTAGGAATCAGTTTGGAGCCAATTCAGCTTCAGTAAGATCTAGTAATTCTAGAATACTATTATTTCTCTTTTGAAAAATAAGCTTCCTAGATTGACGCTGTGGATATTTGTTACCATTTTTTAATATCTCCCCACCATTTGGACTAATTTGGGGGAATCATCTCCTTTATGAACTTTGGTGAGACATGAAACCTGTCTTCCACCATAAAACTGAAGATGCCACATGCTCAGTTTCCCGGACTTTCTCTCAGCAAGGGCATTGGCGGAGTAATTTATCCAAGCTGGTCTCCCAGGAGGTCTCTAGTGATAAGCTATGGCAGGAAGAATAATGGCCCCCACCCAAAGATATTCACATCCTAATCCCTGGAAAATTTAAATATGTTGGGTTATACGGCAAAGGGGAATTAAGGTGGCAGATGGAATTAAGGCTGCTAATCAACTCTCCTTAAAATAGAAGGCTTATTCTGGATTATCTGGAGGAAACTATATAATCACATGGGTTCTTAAAAGTGGAAGAAGGAAGCAAGGGCGTCAGAGAAGGAGATACGATGATGGAAGCAGGATCAGAGATGCTACATTGCAGGTTTTGAAGATGGAGGGAGGGGGCCATGAGCCAAGGAATGTGGGTGGCCTTTAGAAATTGGATAAAGCAAGGAAACAGATCTTTGTTGTCCTGCCCACACCTTGATTTCAGCCTAGTGAGATCTGTTTTGAATCTTTGACCTATAGAACTCTAAGATAATAAATTTGTGTTGCTTAAGCTGCTAAGTTTGTTACAGAAGCAATAGGAAACTAATATATATTCTACATGTCTCTGCCATTGGCCTTTTCTGGTGGAGCATTTTATTAATGAAATTGATCAATAGTTTTCAAACTAGACTGGGCAGAGTCTTAAGGTTCCAATGGGGTCTTGTTGGGGCTACCAAGAAGGGGAATTAAGAAGGGAAAGACAGAGGCAATGGGATTCTGGGACACCCTGCCTATGCTGCCACCAGAGCAATACTGTTTTTATCTATTTTAAATATTAGGATTCTAGGAAAAGTGTTTGAAAACCATCGTTGACATCATAGATAAAGATATTAATTATAATCATGAGATGACATTTATTGAGCATTGATGTAGACCAGACACCATGCTTAGCAGTCTTTATGTATTATCTTACTTAATCTTCATATAGCTATAAGAGGTAGGTATCACTTATGCAGATGGGGAAACTGAGGCTCAGAGAAATGAAGTCACTCAGCCAGGCTCCCACAGCTTGTAAGTGGCAGAGACGGCATTTGAACTTGGGTGGTCTGACTCTAGAGCCTGCACTCTTAGCCAAGGGGTCAAACATTTGATTGGAAAGGGCTAGTTGGGGGATCATATCGATGGACACTTCAGAATCCAAACATATTTTGTATGGTAGAAGAGACTTGTTTGGGAAAGAAAGAGGCAAAATCCTGCATTTGGGTTTAAAAACACAATTCCATGTAAGCGTGAGTATTTCAAGGGAATTAATCAGGTTATTTGCAGGTTTGTTGCAGAAAGGTGTTTGCAGTAGGGGGAAACTCACCACCTTCTGGGTGTATTACAAGTGTAAGATGCTAGAACCCTATGAGAAGAAAATCTTTTACACAACACAATGGGCTGCCTCATATTGTTGTGAGCTCCCTGTCATTGGTAGCAGTCAAGGAAAGATTGAGTGTGTGGTGGTGGGGAGTTGATTAAGTTCCCTTTAGAATGTAAGATTCTAAGATCTAAGGGTTATCCTGCATAGGGCCAAATGTTGGGAAATCTTAGTGATTAGCTTATGTAACTCCATTTTCCCTACACTCATCTGGCAGAGAAAATTCTAGTCTGATAGATTCAGCTTCAGGGTGGGACAAACAGCCTGTGGGCTTGGGTTTTATCCTAGAGGAAAAGAGAATCCATAGCAGGTACTTAAGCAGCAACCTGATATGAACAGATTTGTATTTTTGAGGAGTGAGTATATTAGAGGAGGGGAAACTGGATCAGAGAAAGCAGCTGTTAAAAAGACCTAAGTGAGAGAGACACCTTTCTGAGCTAGAGCGGACAGAGCTGGAAGACTTGGGCTGAGAAGGGAAAGGAGAGGGTGGAGTTCAGGACAACACCCAGGTGAGGGCTGGGCTGGGTGGAGCTGTCCAGAACAGGTGGTGCTGGTGCCTGCAGGCTGCAGGCACTCCAGGGCACAAAGAAGGTCCACAGGGAAGCTTGTCTGGGGAGGAGCCCTGTGGGAAGTGGGTCATAGACTTGGACGACTGCACAGATGCGTTAGTCAGAAATGGGTCAGGAGCTAGAGGTCCAGTGTCAAGACAGGTGGAGACGTAATCCCTACTCCTCCTGTGATCTGGTGACCTGGTGAGGACAAATGAGAGCCTGGCTATGGCATGGGCCTGGCTTCTGAGTGGCATGTGGGCTTCTGGGTGGGTTGGAGGCAGCAGAGAGATGCTGCCTGGCTGTGAATCCCACCAACCAGGAATCCCAGCATTGCTCTCACCCTACTTTTCAATCAATCTGCATTTACCAGACATGAAGAAAAAGCACAATTTTGGGGGATCAGCTCTCTTCCCACAAAGCATTCACCAGCTGCTACCTCCCTCTGGCCTTTAGACTAAACTAGTTCACTCTCTCCAGGAATTCAACCATCTCCACCTATTACTCTAGGATAATCATGTGCTAGTGCTTTAATCTGTTAGTCTTTTAATTCTATCTTGTTAACATTCTGCTCTCCTTTCCCACTCATGAAGCTGTCTGAGCCTTAGTTTCTTTATCTGTAAAACGGAGATAATAGTAATGACTTTTATTTACAGACAGATATTGCACGTAAATTCTTAGCACACAGTGAGTGCTCAATATGAGCTAGTTGTTGTCAGGGAGGAGACACTAAACCAAACAATGAGGAGTCAGATTACTCTCATGGGATCAGACGGTACTGATAAGACTTGAACAGGCTTTGTGGGTAGGAGAGTAGGAAGAAGACAGAGGCATAAGATTGGAAGTGAGGCAAAGAGAACAGAGGAACGGTCAAGATGGGGCAGGATGATAGTTCAGGGTGTGCCAAGTCCAGAGGGTAGGGGATGGCCTAAGACCAAGGTGTCCAAATGCACCTGCTCATGTCTCTTCCAGCTGCTGAGTTTGATACCCAGGTCACCTAAGCGGTAGGCTCAGGACGAGTTAGCATAGATATGTGTATCCATGTGCATTGCAGTCGCCTGTAGAGTCTGGAAAATCTGGATTCACTTCTAGTTTTTGCCATTTACACACTGTATGACTCTGAACAATCCACTTCTGATCTCTCCATGTAAAATGTCTTCAGCTGTAAAATTAAGGAGCTGGGTCAGGTTGTCTCAATGACCCCTCCCAACTAAGAAATTCTAAGATATTGAGCCAGTTGTCTGACTGAGCCTTCTCCCTGACAAAAAAATAAATCAAACTGAATGACAGCTTTATATGACTTCTCTTGAGGGCTTACAGTGTGCCAGGTCATGGACTAGGCATTTTTAATATGCTTTTTTTTGGTGAGGAAGATTGGCCCTGAGCTAACATCTGTGGCCAATCTTTCCCCCACATTTTTTTTTCTCCTCAAAGCCCCAGTACACAGTTGTATATCCTAGTTGTCAGTCCTTCTAGTTCTTTTGTGTGGGATACCACCACAGCATGGCTTGATGAGTGGTGTGTAGGTCCGTGCCCAGGATCTGCAGCAGTGAACCCCGGGCCACCTAAGTGGAGTACGTGAACTTAACCACTACGCCACTTGGCTGGTCCTGATGCATTTTTATATCCATAGATGTATTTTAATTCAGAACGCATCTATAATCAAGAAGTTCTGAGACTCACATGATAGTACTAATAGTATATCATCATCTTTATTTCTTTTCATGTCTTATTGCATTTGTTGAATGGTATCATCCTCCTAGAGCTCTCGAGCCCTCTCAACAATGATTTCCATGTTCTTTCTAGCCTCAGATTGCCTCAGGAAACTCTCCTCTTGATTCTTTCCTCCCCTCAATTCTCTTTGGTTTGTGATATTCCCAGGGGAAAGTCTTATCTGTTCAATATGTCATAGCAGACATTTCTAGGCGTTGTCAAACTGTTGACAGTTACATAATTTCAGGTATCTTGAGTGGGGATCAGCATTAACTCTTGGGGGGTGGTGCTGGCAAGATCTGGACAGGGGGCAGAGACCATCCAAGCAGGTTGGGTTTGAGTGGCCAGTAATAACAATGGTTAACTTTAATTGAGCATATTTTCCAGGCACTAGGTTAAGCAGGAGTGATGTCAGGGGAGTTTGACAATGTCAGGTGATACTCTTAGTTGTCACAACTGAGGGGGAGGTATACTACTGGCATCTGGTAGGTGGAGGCTAGGAAATCTGCTAAATGTCCTACAATGCACAGGATGCCCCACACAACAAATAATATCTAACCTGCAATGTCATTAGTGCTGAGGTTGAGAAAACTTGGATTAAACCCTCTATGTGCATTATCTCATTTAGTCATCAAACCAACCCTATGAAATAGGTGCAACTCTTATTATTACCATCCCTTTTTTATAGATGGGGAAACTCCAGATTAGATACAAGAAGAAATTTGCCCCAGCTCACCAAGCTAGAAAGTGACAGAGCTAGGCTATGATCCCAAGTTTGCCTGACTCCAAAGCTTGTGCACTTGATTATTTTGTTGGGAACTAAAACATTGGGCCAACTGAGAAAGTAGGTCAGGACAAGGAGTAGTATGGCTTGAGACTGATTCTCAGAAGTAGCTCAGGAGCCCAGGGCTTCCTAAGGCCCAGTAACTCCCAAGTCTTGCTGCCATTGCAAGAGAACGAGCAAGCTCAGCCCCTACCTGGCAGGGGCAGTGTCTCCCAGGGGTCCTTGGATGGACCTGAGGGGTTGATCTTGATTGTTCTCAGCTCAGCTGAGCCAGAGGAGGCAGGGTCACCATCCCGGCAATGTCAGCAGCAGAGTATCATGGCTCTGACCTCTGCAGCTTTGGAATCAACTGCAGGGAGGAGGCTGGCTGACAGCTGGCGGTACGCGCTCACAGCCAAGTGAGAGATGTGGCAACTGGCCAGAAGTCAAGTCTCCTCCTCCAGTTTTATCTGCAAACATACTCATAATATCAGCACAATGAGGAGTTGACAAATGCATGGACGCAGGCCTGGCACCTAGGAGGCCCCTGGTAATGAGTGAAGGAATAACTCAAACAGGTGAATGAATACATCTTCTCTGAGGTCAAACCTTGAAATACAGTGAAAGAGCTGGGTGCAGGGCAAGGAGGGGAAGACAGGGCCAGGTCCATGGGGCGATGGCTTAGTGTATGGGATAGTGCCAAGTCCTCCAGAGGGGCTAGCACAACAGCAACTCGAGCTGCGTCTTCTAGAACACAGGCCACAGGAGACCTTGGGGAACTCTGACTCCAAGCAGCTTGGGTGCTTGACTAATTTTTGGTCTGCATCATTGGCACATTTTGGCAACCAGGCCTTAAACTCAGTGACCTCCAGATCCAGGGCAGCAGAGCTCCGAGGCTTCCACCCAGGCCCTCCCCTGGGTGAGAGTTGAGGCCACAAATGGACTCAGGAATTTAGTTTATTGTTCTTGAGGTGGAAATAATTCTCAATATTCTGGTTTCCCCTTTCTAGGTCCTTTTGAAGATTGTATTTATACAGATAAACTGTCTTCATGGGATCCAGAGAAACCAGCTAAAGGCACACAACTCTGGGATCTTTGGTGTTGTTTTTTCCTCTCTGGGGGAAAGAGGAGGAGAGGGGAAGGGGAGAAAGGGAACCGAAATTCATTGATGGTTTATTTTGGGTTCAGTGCTTTTCATGGTCACATTAGGGAGATAGCAGAGTGCCCTGCCTCAAAACATGGCGCCAGGCAGACCTGGGTCACCAGAGACTTGGGTAGGTGTCCTAATCTCTCTAAACCTCAGTTTACTCATTGGTAAAATGGGAATAATATTTGTACCTACTTTCTGGAGTTTTGATGAAGATTTAATGAACTACTGCACAAAATGTGCTTAGCCCAGTGGCTGCCGCAGAATGAGTGCCCACTAAATGTCAGCCAGTGTTCTCGTTATTTTATATTTATCGCTCTCAACCACCTTGGGAGGTGAGACTTATTGTCTCCATTTTATGTATGGGAAAGCCAAGGCTTCGAGGGGTTACTGCGGTTCAGCTTTGCTCTCAGTTCCTCTGGCAGGTCTCTGCGGACCTCCGAGGCCAAGTCAGATGTCCCCTCTCCGTGCTGCCCAGGCCCCTGAACTTCCCTCTCAGCTTTGATTGCAGCATGGTGTTGGCACCTGTTCAAAGTCGCAGCCCCCACCACACTGTAGGTCCATGAGGACAGGCCCTGGGCCCAAGGATTGTTCTCTGCTGTGATCCAGCACATAGCGGAATGCCTGGTACATGGTGACAGCAAAGTGTACATCAGCTGACTGATAGGTAATTCAAGGCCATTTGACCCAAAGATCTTAAGTTGGTTTCATTTCTTTCTCATAGTGAGAAAGAGGGAGAGAGAGAGTGTGTGCGTGTTTTCTTTCTTAGGAATGATGAGTAAAGTGAGTGGCTGGGAACATCCTTTAGATGTTAGCAGATCACTTCTCTTTGGCATAGTGACAACAGCAAACCCAGTCTATTTTCCCTCTCCTTGCTGCCCACCACTCTCCGCCAATTTCTACACAACCTGAGATTCCCAAAGAGAGAGGACAAATGTGCTATCCATCTAGGGGGACTGGGAGTCAGATATGCATTTCCTTGGTACAGAAATCTGTAAATTACAATGAGCCCTGGCAACTTACAGGGAAACGATGGTGATTTCAGCACAAGGTTCTGAATCTTCCGATGACTCTTGGATTTCTTCCTCTACTTTTCACTCCTGGCTCATCCAGTTCTCCCATCTCCCATGAGGACTGCTAATCATGGGACCTCGGCAGCTAATAGGGGGTGGGCCCAACTCCTTAAAAGAGCTATTCCTCATTGATTAATTAATCAATCAATCCAATGGTTTGAGCCTCTACTCTCTTCTGGGTGCTATACTGAGCACTAGGGGTACAATGCAGGACAAAAAGAATCAATTCCCTCCCTCCAGAGTTTATAGTTTGCTGGGAGATGGAGATGATAGTCATGTAGGCACATGAATGAATCCGTGATTATGCATAGTTATAAGTGCTTGGGAGGAAAAAAAACAGTTCTGTGAGGGCTTGACCCAGACTGAATGATAAGGAAAATTTCCCTGAGGAAGTAAAATTGAGCAGAGATCTAAAGGATGGACAAGAGGTGGTTGGTAGCAGGAGAATGTTCCAGACAACGGGAACGGCATGTGCAAAGTCTCTGTGGAGAGTTGGAACTAAACAAAAGCCACAGGGCGAAGTTGAAGGGTCACAGTGCGTGAGCCAGGCTGGAGGGGTGGGCAGTGGCTGACTGTCTGGGGCCTTGCAGGCTAAGGAAAGGATTTGGCCTCTATTCTAAGAAAAGTGAGAAGCCATAGAAGAGGATAAAGAAGCTATGGGATACAATTTGGTTTACCTTTTGAAAAGATGGTCTGGCTGCCATGGGGAGAACGAAGGGTGTTTGGGTGGAGGTGGGGAGACCAGTGGGGAGACGGATGCAGGTGTTGAGGGAGAAGGAGTGTTTGCTTGGACTCAGTGGAGGTAGTGGAGACGGGGAGCAGAATGTGGACTTTGGAGGTCATAGCAGTAGGATGCAGGGATTGAGGCAAAGGGGGCTGTCAATGGAGACTTCCGGGTTTCTGGTTTGGCAATTGGAAGAATGGTGGCCCCACTCTGGACACCCAGGATTCTGACAAACGGCAAGGTTGAGTGGGTGGAGGGAGGGAGATGATGAACCTGACTTTGGATCCAATGAGCTTCAGAGCCTGTGGGACACCCAAGTGTAGATGCTAGCACGCAGTTGGATGTATGTGTGCTCCTTTTACTTTGAAGTCCTCTAGAGAAGCAATCCTGGAACTCATTAAAACTCAGTTTAATTTCTCTGTTGTTGTTAGGTTTGAGCAGGCCGTAGTCAAAGCACTTGAGTTGCTTTTCTTTCATATTGAGGTTTTTGAGTGAAAAAATGTGGTCCTCTCAAAAAAGGTGAACCTGGTTCTACTCATCACCCCTGTTAAGGAAATCAAAGGAAATGCCAGCTTGAAAGGACTCTCGGGTGAGCCCCAAGGCAATGTGTCCTTGAGGGAGATCTCTGAGTCTGGGGCTGGAAGAAGTTTATTTCACCCGCATGGAGGTAGTAGGAAAGGTTCCATTGGGTCAGAGGTGGCACCTATCTTTATTTTGATCAAATAAATATACATATTTCTTTTGATAATTTTAAATAATATCAATCATCTGTTTACTGATTCGTTTAACCAAATTTATTCAGTATACTGTTTCAGATACTGGAGATACACAGAGAAGAAGACTGACAAGGTGTCAGCTCTCATGGAGATTGCACGGCAGCTGGGGAGACAGGCAACAATCAAAGAAACAAGCTTGTAAACAAGGTGCTTTTCAATGACATTAGAGAAGGTGTCCCTGAGGAGTGACATCTGAGGGGAGACGATGGATGAGCCAGCTAGTCATGCAAAGGGCTGGGTGCCCCTAGTGATTGGGGCCGGCTGTGGGAGCATCCACGTGTATGTCCTGAGGATGTATGTTTGAGGAGTAGAAAGGAGGCCAGGGTGCCAGTTCAGTAAGCAAGAGGGAGAGGGCCAGGAGATGAGACGGTGGAGGCCACAGGGGCTGGATCATGTAGGCTGTAGTGGATTTTGTTCTAAGTGCGTTGGGAAGGGACTGAAGGTTTAAAAACAGGGGAGTGATCTGCTCTAATTTGTCACCTAAAAAGATCACCCTGGCTGCCGTGTAAAAAATGGATTGTTGGAAGGCCAGGAGTAGAAGTAAGGAGTTCATGAGGTGGATGTTGCAATTGTCCATGGGAGAGGTACTGAAGCCTGGACCAAGGTGGTGGTGGTCATTGGCCCTGAAGCCTTTCTTCTGTGTGCTTACATGGATGACAAATGTCCCATGCCCAGAAGGACTCTATAATTAATTCTGTCATCCATTGCTCACCATAGTTACCACCATGAGTATTTTCCAAAACTAAGAAGGGAGAATGCAGTATTTCTGTTCATTACGCAATCTGTAAGTCTTATTTCTCCTATCTTTTTGCGTCATTGTTTTTTTTTTTCTTACCAACTAAAGCATTGACCAGTGTCATGGTTAATTTTATGGGTCAACTTGACTGGGCCATAGGGTGCCCAGATATTTGGTCAAACATTCTTTTGACTGTTCCTGTGAGGGTGTTTTTGGATGACATTAACATTTAAGTTGGTAGACCCAGTAGAACAGATTGCTCTCCCTAAAGTGGATGAGCCTCGTCTAATCAGTTGAAGGCCTAAGTAGAACAAAAAGCCTGACCTTCCCCCAAGTAAAACAGAATTATTTCCTGCCTGATGGCCTTTGGACTGGGATGTAGAGATTTTTCCTACCTTCGGATTCAAACTGAAACATTGGTTCTTCCCGGGTCTTGAGCCTGCTGGCTTTTGAATGGTAACCACACCATTAGCTCTTCTGGTTCTCAGGCCTTTGGACTTGAACTAGAATGAAACCATCACCTCTCCTGGGTCTCCAGCTTGCTGACTCACCCTGCAGATCTTGGGCCTTGCCTGCCTCCATAATCACGAGTCAATTCCCTATAATAACACTCTGTGTGTGTATATATATACACACATGTATACACATATATGTATATATGCACATATCAAGATATGTGTACACACACACTCACACACCCTATTGGTTCTGTTTCTCTGTGGAGCCCTGACTAAAACAGTGAATCAATGATTTGTGTTCTCATTGGGAAGACCCAATAACAGAGATAGAAACACGTACAAATGGACACTCCTCTGGGCACAGATGTGGGATTTCAGTCTAGGTCCATCTGGTAACAAACATCTACGTTTTGAGAAACGTTCCTGGAAGACTGAACTACATTTTCAAAAGCATGGAAAGGCGTGATTTGTTTAGGAAAAGTCAAATAACTCACCATGCCCAGAACATGGTCAGGTGCTGGAATAGCTCTTTGGCCTGGAGAGATCTTGGGAGATGAGAGTAGAAAGGCTTTGGTAGATAGGATTTGCAGCAGTAAGGGGCTAAAGAAGGCTTTAGAACAGAGGACTGACATGCTTAAACGCACACTTTAGAAAGACCACTGTGGCTGCAGTGAGAGTGGACTAGAGATGGTGAGGCTGGAAGAATGGAGCAGGATTAGGAGTCTACCGACATAATCCCAGCGAGTGAGGACCAGCCCCAGGAACAGAGCTGGGTGTAGGGATGGAGAGGAGAGGGCAACATGGGCGATGCTTAGGATGTAGAGGTGGCAGGGCTTGGTGGCGGTTGGATATGGAGGGGGCATGAGGAACAGGCTAGGAGAATTCCAAGGTTTCTGGCTTGAATGGCTGGGTAACGACGTGACAATAGATTATTATAGTTAGCGAAGTCCCTTGTTTCTATGTTTTATATGTTTCTATGTTTTATAAAATAAATTAGAAGGATGCTGTAAATTGCGCCCCCAGCCCACTGCCACCCCATATCTTTACCCCTTTGAAATGTATCTTTGCAGCTTCTGCCATCAAAAGATGGAGTCTGTCTCCCCACCCCTTGAATCTGGACTGGACTGTAATTTGCTTTGGCCAAGAGAACTGGTGGAAGTGATGGCGAGCCAGGTCCAAGACTAGGTCTCAAGAGGCCCTGTGGGCTGTGATGCTCTTTCCGAGCCCTGCCCAGCCATCATGTGAACAAGGCTAGCCTGCTGGATGCTGAGAGACCGCATGGAGCTGAAATAAGCCATCCCACTGAGGCCATCCTAGACCAGCCAGGCAGATGTGATGAGCGTCTGTTTGAAGATCCCTGAGTGAGTCCAGCCAAGAAGAGCTGCCCAGCTGAGCCAGCCCAAGTTGCTTTCCATAGAATCATGAGCCAAAGAAAGGACTGTTGTTTTCAGCCACTAAGCTTTTGGGTGGCCTGTTGGACAGCAAGAGTGAGGTTGTACAGATATTTATGAAATAGACGGAAAGCCACAAGCCATCTGGAAGGTGTGTGTTGCCGCTATTCCACAAGCTTGACTGAACTCTGGGGTGCTCATAGAGGACTAAAGTAGAACAAGAAAGCCTCTTGATTAACTCTGCCATAAAGTTCCCAGAGTATTTTGTTTAAGGAATTAGTCATTTTTTTAAGGAATCAGCACATTTCTCCAGAAAATTCATTTCACACCCTTGATGACCTTAGTACCGCAATGGGGTTGTACTACATTTGAAGACACATAGGGTGGCCAACAGTCCTGGTTTGTCCGGGACTCTCCCAGTTTTGACTCTGAAAGTCCCACATGCCTTCAGTCTCAGACAAACCAGGACGGTGGGTCACCTGACGGCTATGTGTCGGTTTGCTGTTTGCAAGTCCGCTGTGCACGCCGTCACTGGCTGGCTTCCGACATTGGGAGGGTGTGCTTCAGCGATGGTGAACCTGAGACCCCGCAAGGCTGAAGTGCCCACTCAGGGCCACCTGGCTAGAAGGCAGCAAAGAGAGTTGTTGAACCCAAGGCAGCCTGATGCTTGTGTCTGAGCTTATTTCTCCACACCTGCTGCTTGCGGGACACAGTTCCACCAACCCCTTAGGACTGGGCCGGGAAGGTGAGGGGCTGCCTCTCAGAGGCCCTCCAGCATTGCCAACATCTCTCCATTTTGATCATTTACCGAGGCATCTTTGAAACATGAAAGAAGAGCCCGTGGCTCATTCTGTAGCTCACTCTATGTGGAGAGGCAACTCAGGCCACTGCTGACCCTGACCAGACCCTCCGAGGCCAGAAGAGCTGCCACCTCAGCTCTCAAAGTGGCAATTCAGATAAGAAAGACCAGAAAGAAAGACCTCAGAAAATCCAGAAAGAGATGAGGTTGGAGAGGGGAAAGGGCAGGAGAGAGAACTGGCTTCATCTCTATCAGGAACCTTGTTGATTTTTTATGGAGAACACTTTGTTTTAGAAAAAAAATCCATTTTTCATACATTCAGAATTCCAAGCTGCCGAAAATTTCCTCCTGTGATGAGATGCATTCAGAACACAAACGTGCGGCCTGATTTGTCTCTCCCTGAAATCAAGGGCACTGTTCTAGAGAGACTGCGTTTGCCACACAAAGGTAGCAGATGTTTGCCGAGATTATAGCTGCAGAAGCATTTGCATGTTCAGTCTTGGGAGCGTTTCGGTTTCTGAAAAGAGAAACAGTTTCATGTCATTCTGTGATGCCCGGGAAGCTTCTGGGACTGGCGCTCTGGAGGCACAGCTTGGGTGGCGTGTGGCTGGAGGCGAGTTTGTGAACCTGGCCTTCCATGCTCAGGATGTCTCTGCAGAATAAGACTGAGCCAGAGTCCAGCATGGGTGGGACAGGTGAAAGCATCAAGTGCTCCCTGAGCACCCAGCGTACACCCCGACTGGTGTTAGGGCCTCTACATGGGGACGCAGGGCCTTCAAACAGCTGCAATCTTAATTCTGGCCTCAAAGAGTTTCTAATCTAAAGGATTCCTAGACTCACCAATTTAGACAGCTGATTCTAAAGCTGAACTAGTTTTTAACTTCCCAAGCATATTTCCCTTCTCTCCTGTCCTTATCTTCATCTCATGCTGGAGGTCCAGGAGTCTCCCAGATTTGTCCCCTTCCCTCATCCCTGGAATATAATCAACCACAGAATCCTGTGTATTCTAGCTCCAAAAATGGAACTCAAAATCCCATCCTCTTTTTCCACTTGCAAAGCAGATTTAATCCCTTCTCCTTGCCCCCATCCACCAGAAACACCCTTGTCACACCTCCCACACTGTTTAGCAACGATCTGCTCACGGGTCACACTGGGAGCTTCTGCTTGTTAAAATCAGCTTTCCTCTCTCGGTAGCGAGCCCAGGGTCTGGCATCTATTTGGAGTTCATTAATTTCCTTGAATGAATGGAGAGATATGGATGTAAGTGATCAACCACATCCCACCTTGCCCTTCAGACCTCTCCGTCTCTGTTGGTGCCACGCCTCAATTTTTTTTTTTTTAACATGGAAACTCTTATTCACCCTTCAAGATCTGGCACCCATGTTAACTCCTCCAGGAAGCCCTCCCTGACACCCTCAGCCTGTGTGGCTTCTTCACTTCTTTCTCCGTGCCTCTGCTACGCTTCTTTCATAGCAGCCCGTGCTTGCGTATGTCAGAAAAAAATGCTTCAATCACTCTATCTGATGTTCTGTTTGCCTCCGCCAGGGATGGCAAGTAGATTTAATTTCACAGTTCTGCTCTGCCTGATGCTGCTGTCTGAAGTAGTGTTGAGCTAGATTCCGAGGGGGCCTTTTCAGCATTGTGTTATATATTTCAGCATTATATGTATATATCTATATATATATGACATGACATTATATATATACATGTGTAGAACATGACATCAGTGGTAACAGGCAATCGTGCAGACAGGCATGTGTGGTCAGCCTGTTGACTGAGGTGGCTTCTGGAACATTAAGCTTGGTCGGTGCAGAGGCTAGAGCTTACTGATCCCAGGGAGTGCATGGGGACGGTGCTTGAAACCACCCTATAGCTTCTGTTCTGTTCCCCGGGCGGGATGGTTGATAAGGGAGGAAGTCCTCTTGATTCTCAGCTTACTCTATGCCAGGTAGATGCTAGGCACCAGGCACTATACTCTGGTAGTTATGGGTGTAGAATTTGGGTTTAGAAGGATCGAGTTGGACTCCCTGTTCCACCACTTAACAGCTGTATGATTTGAGGCAGCTTCTCAAAGCCCCTTTTCCTTAAAAGGAGGAGATTCATACTAAAAGTCAGCCTTTGTAGAGCCCCTAGTGGACGTGTACTCTATAGTTTCTCTATTATTTTTACTGTTTCTTAATCCAGATTATACCATTTAATTCAGGAAGATTGGAATTAGGAAACCCAAAGTGGTTCATGGACATGCACGGGTCCCACAATCATGGACTGGTGTTGTGGGATTCCTACTGAATTCCCCCAGACACAACTTCTGCCTGCCATGGGAGTCCGGCATACCAGAGAAGAATTGGGACTGACGCAGACTCCAGAACCTGCCAGCTGTTTCCCCTGGCAGCCTAGATTGTCTGGTTTGGGGGCAAGGGGCCACACTCGCAGGCCTCCAGAGGCCCCTGCCGTCTCTCCAGTGCTTCCTTCTAGGCAATATCAGAGTGAGGCTGTGAGCCGTGGCTGGAGGGTCCCTGCCAGGTTGCACCACAGAGCAGGGACTAAGCCTTCCCAGGCCACGCCTGGCCCCAGAACCTTCCTGCCTGGCGCTTTTCTTTAGGGAAGTCCCTCAGATCCTTAGTCAGAAAGCCGAAAGTGAGTGGGTCTTCCTCTTTCAAGATAGCCCTCTCCATTGGCCAAAAGGCCAAGACAGAGGGACAGGCTGTGGCAGAAAAGGCCCTGACATGTCACACTCATGGTTCTGGCCTCGCTTTTTTTAGAAAAGGAACTCTTTCCCATGGTTAGGGGAGAAGTCAGACTTTCCTGTTCCTCTTGGGCCGGGCATGAAGCAATCTTCAGCCGTGATGTTGACACAGGTCAAAGCCCCAGGCCTTCTCTCTGGGTTTGGCTCCCTGGACTCCTGAGCTCTGATCTTTCCAGTGAGAAAATGACCAACTGGCCAGGGGTTCCACAGCAGTGAAAACTGTGCACGGCCCTAGTGGAGAGGCAGAGGAGCAGGATGGATGTGGGAACCCAGACCCTGGGGCGCACAGCTTGCCTTGGTCTCCAGCTCTATGGCACATTGGCTGGGAGGCCTTGGACAAGTTACTAAACCTTTCTGAATCTCAGTCTTGCCACTGGAAAGTGGGAAAGTTGTGCTATATGCACAAAGGGGTGGCTTATAGGAAAAAAGGATAAAATCTGTGTGAGAGCTTAGCATAGGGCTTGGCATACATAAGCCCTCAACAGACATTAGTTATTCCCAAGGTTATTGAAGGTTGCACCTGGATCTTTTGTTTGAACAATTACCTGAACACACAGAATACGTGGGTAAGGATTGTGCACCTGGGGAGCGACGGCTCTGGGTCCAATAAGAACTGGGTTCAAATCTCAGCTCTCCCACTTACAGGTAAGCAATGTGAACTTGGAAAAGTTAATTCTCTTCTTTAAGCTTGATTTCTCTTCTACGTTCCTTGCATGGTTCTTGTCGATGAGTGATGGTGGGGGAATTAAATGAAATAATGTATGTATGTGCCAGGCACATGGCGGACGTGCAATAGGTGTTCCCATTGTTCCTAAGGAGACTAGTCAAATCCATTCAGTGAACTGCCTGGAGCTTTGTGGGTCTGATCACCATCAAATACGTGAAGTTGAGTCAATCTTCTAACTTCGTCTGCATGTGGAGAAAATCTAATGGAAAAATTGTCCAAGTGGCTTTCTTTGTTTGATCACTCACTTTTTCGTACTCCCAGTGGCCGACTTATTATAGGCCCTCAGCACGTATTTGTTGAATTAAAGCAAACTTTGTTAAGGGCAGCAGAGTTTTGTACACACAGGGCTGGCCCCGTGCTCAGAGGGCTTCATGCCCGTGCTGCTGTTGCCATCTTGAAACTCTTGATGCTTTTTGGACAGGGGCCTTTCATTTCCATTTTGTCCTGGGCCCCACAAATGGTGTAGTAGGTCTTGTGTGCAGGCAAATAGAAGGAAATCGAAGCTTTTTATGCTGATTTTCTCTGATCTGTCCTGCTGCCTTGCTGAGGTCTGTGGCCATGCTCCACCTCACTTCCTGAACTCCAGCCACCCAGATCTGTTCCTTGAACAGATCAAGCCCCTCTCCAGCGCATCCCAAGCTTGGGGTCATCATTCCTGTGTCAGCTCATAAGTCACCTCCACAGAGAGGCCCTCCTTGACCACCTTCCCAGCCACTCTCCATCTTGTTTGCCTGATTTTCACTCTTCATAGGTCCTGATGCTTCTTTCTGAAATTTGCTTGTTTATTTCTTTGTTGACTTGTGTATTTTCTGTTCTTCCCAATAGACTAAACTTGATGATGGCAGCAACCTTCCCAATTTTTTTCCTGCCTTGTTCCCAAAGCATTGCTCAGCCCTTGGTACACAGTGGTGCTCGATAAATACTTATCTACTGAAGAATGGAGTTGGCAGTGTTGATACTTTCATCTCAAAAGGCTGATCTCAGGGCCACCCTGTGGCCGAGTGGTTGGAGTTCTGCGTGCTCCACTTTGGCAACTGGGATTCACAAGTTTGGATCCCAGGTGCGGATCCCAGATGTGGACCTACTCCACTCATCAGCCATGCTGTGGAGGCATCCCACATACAAAGTAGAGGAAGATTGGCACAGATGTTAGCTCAGGGCTAATCTTCCTCAAGCAAAAAAATAAAGAGGATTGGCAATGGATGTTATCTCAGGGTGAATCTTCCTCACAGATGGAAAGGTGAGAGCTGAGTTGGCACCATATAGCCTAGGTGGTGAGATTGTGGCTGCCTGGGTCCACAGTGCTTGCCGTTGAGCAAGGCGGCCACAATGCTCGTATTCTCTTGGCAACAGAGGCTGGTCTCCTGGGTCAGGTCCCTGCAGTGGGAATCCACTCTGCCCATGGTGACTTAGAAAGTTCTGAATGGCTGCTGTGAACCAAGACATGAGACATCAGAGCTTGATAGCAATGGAGACATTGGATTAGAGGCCATTTACTCCAATGCCCCATTTTGCAGGTAAGAATATTGAGGCCCAGAGAAAGCAAGAAACTTATTCTGTAACAGTAACAATAATAGCAAAAACCAAAACCAAACCAACCAAACAAAAAGAAGAAACACAGTGGGAGACAGTACAGCACAGTGTTAAAAACCTCAACATGAATATGATGTTAAACGACCATATTCATAAGGTGCCTAGGATAGTTTCTGGCACACAAAAAATGCTGCATAAGTGCTTTACAAATTGAAGATTAATCTATTCAGCCCTTTCACTGTTCCAGGAAATTTGCAAGCCCGGTACTTACATCATTTCATTTAATCTCCTAGCAACCCTATGAGGTAAGTGCTATAAGGATTTATTCCCATTTTGCAGATGAGGAAATGAAGGCCTGCTTTATAGATGAGGCAATAAAGGCCCAAGCTAGAGCATGGCAGAGCTGGGCTGTGGCTGAGGCTGGCTGACTCTAGGGCCGGGTTCTCAGCTACCACCCTGCATTGCAGTTATGGGGAGAGCAGGCCTGGCATCGCTCTGCTCTTTCCCAGTGCCAGGCCTGGGACTGGCCTGGGTGGGAAAAGCCTCTGATTCACATTTGCTCTGCCGGGAAGCTGCTTTACTCATTGCCTCATTCATGCTTCAAGCATCCTCTGCCATCTCCCCTGTGTAGGTGCCGTGCTGGGCCCTGGACAGACAGGTGAGGTCAGGAGTCCTCTGTCTGTTAAGGCAGCGGGATCCCAGGCTGGAGGGGCTGGCAGAAGGTGGGGCACACACTGGAGCACCCATGGGCACAGGCTTGCCAAGTTTGCTCTTCCACTTGGGGTCCTTGCCCCCGCTACATGGAGGGTGCGGCTGGCACGGGGGTTGTGAATGGCTGGGATCCTAGATATATCAGAGCAGACCCGGCCTGCTCAGCTTTCCCAGGCAAAGCTCCACATGGAGGCCCGTGATGGAGAACTCTGCTAGCTCCTGATGTGTCTCAGAGCCCTGCTCCCTCGTGGGCCAGCTGAGCTGTGGGGAGGGTGTAAAACCCCAGCAGAGGCCATCCCTGGAAGACCCCAAGAGCCTTCAGCAATGATTCCAGACTCATCTCCTACTACAGCCTGGCTTCTCCTGCCTGGAACCTCTGGGCTTGTTCTGCTCCCCACACCCTTTTGGGAGCACCCCAACAAGCCCTGTGGGATTCACTGTGGGTTATTTGAGGTGAGTGTTCCCTCTTCAGTCCACAGCAGAGATGCCCAACCCGATGACATCCATCGACCTCATTTGCCCAATTCATTCATGCGTTGATACATTCATTCAACAAATATTTACCGAATTTCTATTGTGGGCTGGGCATTGTGCTGGGCTCTGAGGACACAACGGAAAATAAATCAGTCATAGCATCAGTCCCACCCTCCTGGAACCCACATTCTAGAAGGTGAGCATAAAGAGAGTGAAGCAAACAGAAAAATAATGACACATCTTAAAAGGTGCACGGAGGGAGAGAACACGGGTAGATCGAGCGGTTTGGGAATTGACTCATGTCAGTTCTTGAGAGGCAACTGTTAAAAATTCGGGAGTTTTGTGAGCTGGTTGTTAAACACAGCCACTGTGAAAAATTAAATTACATAAATTTACAAATAATTATATTAAAATAAAAAGAATCAAATGCATCATTTCTTAATTATTTTATTCTTATCTATGCTCTTGAACTTGACTCGTTTTGTATCCATTTGGTAAGAATACCCTATAACAGAGCATCGCTGTGCTTCTCTTCCCAACTCCACCGTCGGTGACCTCATGCTGTTAGCTTGACGCTGACCGTGGGGAGAGCCTTTACGGCTGGACAACTGGCCAACACAGCAAATCAAGGGTTTTGGTTTTCTTGGAGTCGGTTGGGAAACATTTGCCAGCACACCACTGGGATTTCCGAGAGAATAATGGGAGTTCAGGTAGGGTGGACAGCGGAGAGCTCTCTAAGGAGGGGATGCTTGTGCCGAGCCCCAAGGATGAGAAGGAGTCAGCTACGTCACCACCTACGTGGAGTTTCACGCAGAGGGAAGAGCAAAGGTGAAGGCTTGCGGCGTGGGTGTTTCTGGGATGGGGGAGGGGACCAGTGTGGCTGTTCCTGAGTCCAGGCAGCTGTGGCATGATGAGCGAGCGGGCGAGGAGAGGGAAAGGAGGTTGGAAGAGTAGGCAGGAGCCAGACCAGACAGTGGCATTGGGGCCATGGAGGGAGTTCGCATTTTATCTGAAGTGCAGCGGGATGCATAGGAGGGTGTGGCCGGTGCCTCAGGTGTCTGTCCACTCAGATTCCAGGACAGTCCTGCCAGATCCCCACCTCCAGGGTGCTCCCCAGCGGTCCTCATTCTGCTCCAGGGCTTTCTCCAGAACTACAGGGGGCAAGGGAGGTGGGAAATGAACTCTCTTGGGGGCCGCCTTCAACCAGGAAGGGATGGAAACTGGTAGATAAAGGCTCCAGCCTCCTGTTTTTCAGATGGAAAATTCTGGGAAGCCTTCTGCACACTTCTCAGAGGTCCTGCTGCACTCAAGCCTCATCGTGTGCTGTGATGGTCTCAGTAATGTCCCCTTCCATGGGCTGCTCCTCTTTCCTTGGTTCCCTCTTCCTGCTGCCTCACTCGTGCTTCCTGGGGTCACCTCCCAAATCACCTCCCTGCACCAAAGTCCCTGTCTCGGGCTCTGCCTTTGGGGGACTCCAGACCAAGATGAGGAACTCATGGGAGTGATGTGAGCAGAACCAGCATGTTGGGAATGGGGTGCAGGAGCCACTTCGGCCCCTCGGCTTTTTCTACCAAGTGGCCGGGGCCCTGGGTTCCTCCTTCAGGGCCCCCTGTCCTAGGTTCTGGAATCATTCCTGATTAGGGACAGGCTAGTTCCTGAATTGTCAGCCAGGAGGTAAATCAAACCCAGCACCATGTTGTGGTGACACTCCAGAGGCCTCACCATATCTGTCAAGACGCTCAATGCCCACCCCTTGTTGGTGGCCTGGTATTGGGCTCCTGATGCCCATTACCCTAAATTGGCCCCTGTCTGTTCCTGAGGGTGTCTTCATCTTCTCCTCCCACCTGGTTCTGCCACTTGGATCTGATGATTTGGCAAGCTCTCCGAGAGTCCGCATGTGGTGGCATGGCGGGTCCCCAGCACTGACCAGGTACCTGGATTAGACTGGGCCACACGGATCTACACTCTGTAGGTCCCTCAGGGCCCCCGCCGTGGGGAACCAGCCCCCCCATTAGCCCCGCCTGGGTCAAATAGGACAGCCAACATTGCCTCTTCCTCAGTTTCCGTGGCTCAGCCTGGGTTATCAGCAGCATCCATTCTCTTTGTAGGGTCACCTTCAAGACATGCTTCTACGGCAGCAAGAGGGTCTGGGAGTGAGGGCAGAGAGTCATAGGTGTGGTGGGGTCTTGTGTGCTCAGAGTAGCTCCATAAACCCCTGTCTACATCCTTCCCTACTGGGTACCCCCAAAGGCCCTTCCTTCCAATGCCCCTGCATTTTGCACCCCCCATTGCAGGCCCTTCTTTAGGGCACAAATCGGCCGAGGCAGTGGACCCCACTCCTTCCAGGACGTTCTTCCCCGGCTACATGCCTAAGAAACAAGCCATCCTCCCTCTCCCTCCCTGGGGGCCTGGCTCCCATCCCCACCAAGGGCCCCTCCTGCTGCTCCCTTCTGAAGCTCTCCAGAACTTTCTGACTCATCCTCTGACTCAGGTGGAGTCTATTTCTGTTCCCACGTCCTGCTCCGTGACGGGCTAGAGATTACAGCTGTCACTCCTTGCTCAGTGTTGGGGAGGGAGCAGCTGGATTCCTGTATGTGCTTGTGCATGTGTGTGCGAATGTGTGTGCGTGTGTACGTGCATGTGTGTGTGTGGGGAGCTGGGGAGGGTGGTTCTCTTATTCCTTCCCCACCTTATATCCCCTGGCCCCTCAGGAGTAGACAAGCATCCTCCTGGGTCTCAGGAGGGGTATGCAGTGTGGCTAGCCATGAAGAGCCTTGCCCAGATCTCCACAAGATGATTGTAATGTGGAAGGTGCTTTTTAGCAAAGAAAGTCCAAGTTGAGGACCCCAGGCAGCAAATCCTGAATCCTGGAATCTCCACATAATAGAACTAGCTGGGAACCCGGGGGGCTGACGCCTACCGCTCACTTGATACTTTTTTTTTTTGAGGATAATTAGCCATGAGCTAACATCTGCTGCCAATCCTCCTCTTTTTGCTGAGGAAGACTGGCCCTGAGCTAACATCCGTGCCCATCTTCCTCTGCTTTATATGTGGGACTCCTACCACAGCATGGCTTGACAAGAGATGCCGTGTCCACACCCGGGATCTGAACCGGCGAATCCCCCGGCCGCCCAAGCAGAACTTGCACACTTAACCGCTGCGTCACCGGGCTGGCCCCTCCCTTGATACTTTGGGCCTAAAAGTATCTAAACTTAGGTTGGTTAAGAACCATGTCCGAAATTAACCAACAAGCAAGTGGCCGAGCTGGATTTGGGTTGTAATGAATTCACGCCCTGCGTTGATGTCAGAGAGCTCCCTGTCCTCTCTCCTTGCCACCCCCTAGCCAGGACTCCTCCGACCCCCCTCCGACTTCTGTTAGATCTGCACTGTCCAGTATGGTGGCCACCAGCTGCAGGTAGCTATTGAGCATTAGAAACAGGGGAGTCTGAATTGAGAGGCGCTGTAAGTGTAAAATGCACACTGGATTTCAAAGATCTAGTATAAAAAACTAATGGGAAATAACTCATTCATAAGTTTTTATATTGATTGCAGGTTGAAATGGTAATATTTTGGATATGTTGGATTAAATAAAATATATTATTAAAATTAATTTTACCCATTTCTTTTTACTTTTTAAAATGAACCTACTAGAAAATTTTAAATTACATATGTAATTTAAATATGCAATGGCTCATGTTTGTGTCTCACATTATGTTTCTTTTGGGGTCAACCAGTCCTTGGACCAAATGTGGCCCACTGCCTGTTTTTATAAATAAAGTTTTATTGAAACATAACCAGGCTCATTCATTTACATAGTGTCTATGGGCAGCTTTGCTTTATGACAGCAGAGTCCAGTATTTGCAACAGAGACAGACCCTTGACCCACAAAACCTAAAATATTTGCTCTCCAGCCCTTTACAGAAAAAGTTTGCTGACTCTTGCACTAGACCATCAATTTCAGCAGAGTGGGGATTATGGGCTTGACACAGAGTAAGTGTTTCATAAATATTAGTTGAATGAATGAATGACTCGGTTAATTTCGGAGGGTAAATCTGTTGGAATTCTAGGGAGAGAGAATAGTGTATGCTAAGGCACGAGGCCAAAAAATAGCACTGAGTGTGCTGGTGATGGGGATTTTTATAGAAACTTTGCCGACTCTTGCTCCAGATGCTCATATCAGCCTCCTCCTTGATCCCTTGCGTGGTGTTTTTCTTTCACAGACAATCTCCATTCTGCCTATGCAAAGCCCAACAAATCATTGACCAGCTCCAAAATCTCCACTAGCCTGGCCATCGCCTGTAGGATGAAGTCAAAACTTAGCCTGACCTTGCAAGTCCTTCTGCGGCACCCTGCCCAGCCCCTGAGCCGGGTGCTCCCCCATCTCCTCTCCCCTCGGGCGCTCCGGGGCTGCTCCTACACGCGCCCCACCCATTTCGGTCTTCGTGCCTTTCTTCACACTCCTTCTCTGCCTGGAAACCTCTCCTTGATCTTTGCAAGTCAAATATCCACCCTGTGAGGCTCAGTTCCAATATTTCTCCCCTGAGACACAATGTGGCATTTTGCCAGTTTGAGAGTTTCTTTTAAATAATTGTTCCTGTAAGATAAATGATAGGAGGCAGTCAGTTCCCACAGCACTTTGAATCTTTTTTTTCCACTGGAGCACTAATAATTTAAAGCAGAAAAATTTCACTTTTTATCTAGTTCTTACTATGTACACTATGCTTGGCTCTCCCCATGTATTGTCTTTTAAAATTCTCACAACAACTTTATGAAATAGGGGCTATTTTACCCTCACTTTACGGACGAGGAAATTGAGACTCAGAGAGCTGATCGAGGAATAGTGGAGGGTGATCCTAAAATTCAAATTCAGATTGGTTGGACCGTAGAGCCCAAAGTCTTAATCTGAGCTCTGTGCTCTTCACTGAGGCCACTTTCTACTCAGCCATGCCTGGGGCCCCGGCTTCCTCTGGACTCTCACCCCAGTTCCTAGAATCAGTACTGACTGGGAATGGCCTAGGCTCTGCACTGAGGCCTGAGTGTGTCAGCCACGAAGTAAGTCTAACCCAGCACTGCAATGCGAGGACCAGTCCAGACTTTGCTGCCTGTTCCTTGAGTCCCCCTTCTTGAGAATCAAGAGCACAGAGTTAAATGTACATTAACTCTTGCTTATTTCTGGGTCTTGACATAAAAGTCACTTCCTCAGGAAAGTCCTCCACGATTGCCCAGACTGGGCTAGATCCTGGATATATGTTCTCACAGCACCCAGGTCTTCTCCTTCCGTAGCAGAAGAGTCCAGAACTCTCATCACATTTTTTATTTTTATTTTTGTAATGAATCCTTTATTATTTGTTTCCCCTATTAGACTGCAAGCCTCATGAGGGCAGGGGCTGTGTTTCCAGGACCTTTCTCAGTACCTGGCACATCCCTGGTGCACCGTGAATATTTGAATGGATGAATGAAACTCTGCTTGTTCTCCTCACCTGGACGTCAGCCTTGCTAGTCTCCAAGTCCACAGAGAAGCAGAAGAGTGGGTGAGTTTTTGTCCCCTCCTGTCCTCTCCTTGAGTGACTTAGAGTTGAAGACACTGTTATGTGCTGAAAGGAGACTCAGAGACGGATGATCCCTAGGTCAGTACTGTCTGACTGTGAACGAATCTGGAGCCAGAAAGCCCCTTCCTTGGCCTCAGCCCAAGAAACGCCCCCACCCGTGCCTTCTGGGGGCAAAGCCTAGGGCTGATGACCCAGCTGAAGGAGAGGGAGTGAGCAGGTCCCCTATCCCACAGAGAGGAGGCTGGCGGCATAAACAGTGAGCCTGGCTGCCTCCAGCCCTGACCCCGCCCCTAGGGAGCACAGGGACGCTCGATGATCTATCACACAGACAGCTCAGAGGAGGCGTTGAAGAAGGAGTGTGATCCCCAGCACAGCCAAAGGACTTCCTCCTCTTCTCTTGCTCCTGCCTCAGGGAGTGTGGCTTGAGACTTTTGGTTCTCCTGGGTTAGAGGAGCAGTGGCAGCTGAGGGCTGCAGCGGTGGAATTTTCATATGTGCCCCACACATCCTCACACATCCCAGGGCTTGCTTGGGGGTGGGAAGGTTGGCCTGCTCCAGGGCCCCTGAGGATCAGGTCTAGTGTGCACACCTGGGGGCAGGGTGACCAGCTCATTCCGGTTTGCCTAGGATGGTC
Organism: Equus caballus; assembly: GCF_041296265.1. Lineage (NCBI taxonomy): Eukaryota > Metazoa > Chordata > Mammalia > Perissodactyla > Equidae > Equus > Equus caballus. The sequence goes on along the minus strand of NC_091705.1, from coordinate 31,456,820 downwards.
TTGATTTTAAAAACTGCAAGTCCCGCTTCCCAGGAATTTGCCAGGTTGGTGACCCTCCCTGGGTGCCACTGGCTCTTAAGTGGTTAGTTTCAGCACTGGATGCTGCATCACTGAATGTGGCCGTCTCTTCGTCATTTTGGCACAAGGCTGCTGGCTTCTTTGGGGCTCAGGGTTGGGCTGGGGCTGGGGACAGGCAGTAGCCAGCTCAGGCCTGTGAACCTGGCCAGGCCACAGGGACTGGTGTCAGCCCTTTTAGACCCAGTGTTAAGGACTATTGGAGGTTCTGCCCAGGTTCCTACAAGCGTGGGGTCCCAGGGGGTCCGGTCTACTGTGATGTGGCCATGTGGAGCTGGCCTGGGTTTAGGAAATATGTTCATATGGAGCAGAATAAGCTAGACCTGAGTATACAACAGAAATATAATGCAAACCGTATATACAATTTTAAATTTTCTAGTAACTATATTCAAAAAAGAAACAGGTGAAACTAATTTTATTTTCCTTCTTCTTCTTCCTGAAGCCCCCGGTACATAATTGTATATTCCAGTTGCAGGTCCTCCTGGCTCTGCTATGCGGGACGCCACCTCAGCATGGTTTGAAGAGCGGTACTAGGGCCACCCCCAGGGTCTGAACTGGCGAAAATCCTGGGCCGCTGAAGCGGAGTGTGCCAACTTAACCACTCGGCCATGGGGCTGCCCCTAAGTCAAATTAATCTTAATAATGCATTCAACTTAACCCAATCATCCCAAAATATTATCTTTTCAATACATAATCAATATAAAATTATTGATGATATTTTATTTTTTTTTTCATTCAACGCACTTCAATTTGGACCAGCCACATTTCAAGTACTCAGTAGCCACATGTGGCTAGTATTGGACACGGCAGAACTAGGTACTTTTATGGCAGGGAGAAGCATCTTTATCCAGACAGGACTTCTAAGGTCTTAGAAGGTCCATTTTGAGGGGATATTTGGGGTCCTTGAAGATGAAGGGATATCTGTGGATTTCAGTCATTGGTTGGTCTGGGGTGATACTGAAGCTGTCTGGGGAGACAATTTGGGGGCTGGAGGTCCTCTGGGGAAAGGATGGTTTTGTCATAGTTTATCTTTATAGGGCAGCCAGACTATGAGGAGGAATGCCCATGGGTGTGGCTGGGGAGGGGCTCTTTCTTACTTTCCGAGAAGCGATGGCACATTGTCAACCTGCAGTCTTGGCAAGACTTCGTCCTAAAGGAGCAAGTTTCAGATCAGCCTTAAAGAGGCTCCTGCTGGGAGGGGCTGACTCTCCTTCCCACCACCCTAGTCACTCTGCAGAGGTAGCTGTGGGTTGCATTCTGGGTCTGGTTCCCGTCTTAGAATCTAGTGAGGCCCCGTGCTTCTTAAGAATTGTTTTGTAAAGTCAATCTCTTTCTTAGAGTAGTGCTTCTTTGGTTTTTGAAAGTGTGGTTCCTTCATTCAGAAAAATGGACTCCCAAAAATATACACACACTTTTAAATACAATCATAGGGGTGCAGAGGCTCAGCGAAGCGTTCTTTGCAGTCTAGATTAAACATTCCCATTTAAGATAAAAAAAAAAAGTACAGGGTCCTGAGCTGAGTTTCCGGAATGTGCAGAGCGAAAAAGATGAGAAAGACAAGACAGAAAGTTGGTCGGGCTGGGGAGCATCTGGACGCTCCCAGGTGGGAGGATAAATGGTAGATTAGTGGGGAACTTGGAAAAATATTGAAAACTTGGAAAATCATTTGACTTTAAAGAGTTAAATGTGCATCTACCCTATGACCTCGTAATTCCATGTCTTGGTATTTATCTGAAAGACATGAAAATGTGTATCCACAAAGAGCCTTTTACAAAAAATGTTCATAGCAGCCTTAAGCACTATAGCCTGAAACCGGAAATAGCCCCAAATATTCATCAACAGGAGAATGGATGAAAAGCTATGGTCTATTTGTGCAGAGGTATACAACTCCGCAATAAAAATAAATAGATCAGTGATACACACAACAACATGTGTGAGTCTTAAAAAAAAATCATGCTGAGGAAAAGGAGCCAGACACAAAAGCATTCATCTGGATGATTCCATTTATGTGGAGTTCTAGAACAGGCAAAGCTAACTAATGGGGAAGAAATCAGAGCAGTGGTGGCTTCTAGGGGAAGGTGGATTTATTGGGAAAGGGCACAGGGGAACTTTCTGGGGTGATGGGGAAGTTCTATGGGTTTTGGTTAAAATTGAAAGTGTGCATATTCAGTTAAAATTAAAATCTATGCATTTCACTGCATGTAAATTATACCAAAATATGGCAAAGGAGTCAGTTAAGGAACTGAATTTTTCTCAAGGCTCTTAAAGATCTGGTAAAAAAAAAAATCTAGTCATTCTCTATGACAATAGGTTCCCAGACACTGGGCCGTCTCGCTCCCAAGCAAAGCTGATGTGCGTCCACTCGTGTTCATAATTATTCCCAACTGGACTGGGAGATCTTTGAGGTGGAGACGGGTCTAATTCATCATGTTCCCAGTGCACGGTGTGGGAATGGGCCCTTAATAGATGCAAAGGAAATATATTTTGAATAAATGAATAAACAACTGACTCGATGGAATTACTTGACAGGAATAAGAAGTTTTTGTACTCACGGGTGATCTGTGGATTCTGCCACTGGAAGAGAAAGGGGTTGTTGTGTTTTCATACTAAGAAAACATTAAGAAGGAACCAAGTTTCCTTCCTTCCTTCTTCCCTCCCTCCCTCCCTCCTTCCTTCTCTCCTTTCCTTTCTTCCTTCCCTCCTTCCTTCCTGCCCTCTTTTCCTTTCCTTCCTTCCTTCCCTTCTTCCTTCCCTCTTTTCCTTTCTTCCTTTTTTTCTTCTTTCCTTCCTCCCTACCTCCCTCGTTCCCTCCTCCCTCCTTCTTTCCTTCCTTCCTTCCTTTTTTCCTTCCTTCCTTTCCTCCTTTCCAACCTCCCTCCCTTTTTTCCTTCCTTCTTCTCTCTCTCTCTCCTTCTTCCCTCTCATTTTCTCCTGCTCTTTCTTTTGCTCCCACCAACCCTGCCTCAGAGGAATACCCCTTCATTTGGGGCCTTTGATTGACTGAGTCCTTAAAGTGCAGTGTTTATGGATTTATGAGCTTTTCAGGGATCTATGAAAATATCTCAGATCTGGAAAAGCAAAGAAAACTGCAAAATATAAGAATGAGAGTTTAAGTAAATGTATATCAAACATAACATTATGGAAATTAGTTCAATCCAACTCAACTCCTATAGTTACATAGAAATTATATTCGGTATAGGATGTGGATGTATTTTAATGTGGTTTTCATGATGCAGGAACCTCCAAAAGTAAGGGGAATTAGGAGCTCCCAAGGTTTTAAAATAGCTGTCCAATGGATTTATACTTGACATTGGGAGGAACTCATTTGCAGAAACATTCAAGAAACTGGAAGAGGGTACAGGAAGAGAAGAGGAGGGGAAGAGTCGACGTATGTAGTTATGAGGACTAACGTCTCATTAACTTTTTACAAAAAAAATTACAAGTAATATATACTTGTGTGATAGGCAGAAAAATGGTCCTCTAAAGCTGCCCATGTCCTAATTTCTGGAACCTGTGAATCTGGTACCTTATGTGACAAAAGGTACTTCCCAGTTGTGATTAAGGGTCATGACCTTGGGATGGAGAGAGTATCCTGGATTATCCAGAGGAGTCCAATCTAATCACGTATGTCCTTAAAATAGGAGAACATTTCCTGGCTATGGTCAGAGGTAGAGGTGGCCAGGGAAGAATTGTCAGAGAGAGGCAACACTGCTGGCTTGGAAGATGGGAGAAAGGGCCACCAGTCAAAGAATGAGGGGGCCTCCAGAAGCTAGAAAAAGCAGGAACACAGATTCTGTCCTGCAGCTACTAGAAGGAACCTGGACTGCACCCCTGTGAGACCCAAGTCAGACTTCTAACCCACAGAATTATAAGATAATAAAAATGTATTATTAAGATCCTAGGTTCAGAGTAATTTGTTAGGCCAGCAATAGCGAATTATAACATGCATGGATCCACGTAGCCATCAGCATTTACTGAATGTTTTCTATGAGTCTGTCACTGTGCTACACACTTTGTGTGTGTGAGCTCCTGTAGTCCTCATCACAACTCCATGAAGCAGCTACTATTACCGTCCCATTTTAGAGATGAGTCTTAGAGAGGGCAAAGAAATTGCCCAAGGTCACAGAGCTTGTGAGGGACAGGAGTGGGATTTGAACCCCATTCTCTGTCTCTCTGTCATATGTAGAGCTGCTCACATCTAGAGTAAATGCTCTTTTTAATTTTTTTTTGTCTCCAATCCAGGGAAGGCTAGGATAAAGTCTTCCTTTGCAGAACCCATGAGGAAAAGATGTCTACCAGACTCTAGGATGTGACAGCTCTCTAGGACCACATGCTTTAGAACCCAAAGACACATCTGTTTTCACATAGCCAATTACAGAACTAATTACAAACTGTTTTTATCTGTTCATTAAGGTAGATATAATTAAGGCAACATTTTGTTAAAGCAGTTTGAGTGTGTGCTTTAGAGTAATAATTACTCCTTTTATTTCCTTGAGACTCTTTCTAATTTGTCTTGGTTCCATCTCATGCCATCTCCTGTTCTCTCATGCTCTCTGCTCTCCATCAGAAGAACTTAACCCCTCTGTCCTGCATCCCGGCCACTTTCCTAATTAATTTCTACTCATCCTTCAATTGTCCTCTCAAACCTCATTCCTCAGGGAGGCTGCCCTGATGTCCCAGACTGCAAGAGTCCTCCCATTTACATTCTCATAGTGCACTGTTCCTTCCTTCCCTCTGTGAGCCTCACTCATCAGTATCCATTATCGCCTGTTTTTCCCATCACACTGTAAGCTTCATGAAGCCAGGGCCTCATGTCTGTGCCATTTCCTAGTGTCCCGAGTGCCCAAAACAATGCTTGGCCCAGGGTAATGTTCAATAAATATCAACCAGAGATTCATGATAGATTTGAACTAGTCTTTGCTCCTTAGTAACCATTTTTGGCATCTGCTGGGATGGATGCAATTTTCGTCCCATCCTCCACCCTCTCCTTCCTCTTCCTCCTGTTTTGTGAATGTGCACCTGCACACAGGTACACCTGTACATGTGCACACACACACACACACACACACACAGAGGATCAGCAATGTCTTTTCAAATCTTCTCTTTGCCTTTGGGTCAGAGCCTCTGGGCCCTTGTTAGCAGGTCCGGCTTCTAAGTTGGTCTATAGAAGGAGAAAGGGATCTCCAGGCTGCTTATGAGAGATACATCGCTTTCTGGGAGCATCTACTCTCTTGGGGTGCTCTGGGGGTTAACTGTGCAGCTGTCCATCACCGCGTTCTCTCACCAGGCCTCATCCTCCCTGAAGCTCACACCTGGTACTCCCTTTCTGCCATTCCTGCGCCTGTGTGACTGGTGCTTAGACCTGGGAGCCGGAGGCTGAGGCCACACCTCCTTCTCTCCCTCTCTTCTGCCTGCAGGAGTCTCCGTAGGAGGTCTTCTCCCTCCAAGGTCTCCAGGAGAATGCCTGCATTTCACAACTGCTGCCCAGACAGCATGAGGCTGCGGGCAAGAGGCTGGGTTGCAGTCCCAGAGGGGCCTTGACCCCCGGACCACAGCCCCCTGGCGCAAGCCCAGGGTGGTCATTGCACAACTGGTAGTGAAATCCGTGCCACAGAGCTTAAGACCTTTGACCGTGGAAACTTGGCTTTTGGAACCAGGTTTAATTGGTGGTGCTGTTCTGTTCCCAGCCCGCCTTAGTTCTGCCCCTCCCCCCATTTTTGCCCTGTGTTGGCGACCTTTGCCCTGAACCTTGCCCATTCGCAGGGTCCTGGTCTGCTCCACCTACTGCCCAGACCAATGAGAGACCAGAAGAGGAGAGTCTGGTGGGGTGGGGGTGGAAATGCCATCAGGTCTAAAGGCAGAATTGCAACCACTCCACAGTGCTCCAGGGCAGCGGCGTCCTGACTCCACGGGGAGGCCGGTTCCATGCCAGCTGACCCACCTGCCTCCTTAGCTTGCCCATTTGTGTTCTCCAGCACCTTCATCCAGACCTTTTCCCCTCAGTAGCCCTGCTCCTCTATTCTCCCACAAAGATATGCAGAGAGTGTTGGTGAAGACTTTTGGAGTCCACAGACTTGGGTTCAATACCTAGCTGTTTGACCTTAGACACATGACTTCACCTCTTTGGACCTCTGTTTCCCCATCTGCAAAATGGGCTTAATGGTCCCTTCCTCACAGGGTTGTCATGAGAATGAAATAAAGCAATACAACTATTTAACATGCATTTTCGCAGCACCTACCATGTGACAGACACTGAGCTGTGCAGGAGGGTTACCGTGGTGATTAAGGTAGAGTCTTCATGGAAGAAGCCTACACTCTGAAGGTGGAAATAGAAACTCTCACACATGTACACAGAGATACCCCAACAAATAAACAGAGCCATAAATTCCCACTGCATGTTGGATGGTGCTAAGAAGTAAACAGATGGCAAGCAGTGATAGAAGGCAACGAGGTGAGACATCCTTAGGGGGTGCAGAGGGAAGAGCTGTTTTAGGAGACAGCACTAACCAGAACCCTGGAGGATGAGAAGGGGTCTAGGACTGGGAGAGTGGGCCAGGTTGAGGGACATCCTGAGCAATAAGGCTCTGAAAGCAGGAAACAGTCTAGTGGTTTTTAGATCCCAGAGAGGGTCTTTGTGGCTTGGGTAGGGTGAGCAGGAGTTAGACTGGGAAAAGGGGAGCATAAGACAAAATCTACTGCATCCCCTAGGCCAGTGGTTCTCAAAAGGTGGCCCCTGGATCAGCAGCATCAGCACCAGCTGAGAACTTGTTAGAAATGCATGTTCTTGAGTCTACCCCAGACCGACTGAGTCAGGAACTCTAAGAGTGGGCCCTGCAGGTGATTCTGATGCATGCTTAAGTCGGATACTCTCTGCTGGACTAACGTAAGGAGTTTGGACTTTTACTATTAAAAATTACTATTAGAATACTATTAGAAGGCTTTAATTGGAGGAAGGGGACAATAGTGCCCACCTTGTAGGATTTTGGTAAGGACTGTTGGAAACAATGAAATATGCAAAGTGACTGGCAGTGAGCAGGCACATAGTGAGCTCTTCCCCTGTCTTCCAGCTACGGCCATGCTTCCTGGTTTACTGTTACAGTTCTGAGTGCTGTGTAACAAACCACCCCAAGCTCAGTGATATAGAAAATAACCACTTGATTATGCTCAGGGATTCTGTGGATTGGGAATTCAGAGAGGGCACAGCGAAGACGGCTTGATGCTGCCTCCTGATGACTGAGACCTCAGCTGGGAAGACACAAAGAGCGGGAGGTGACTTGAATGGCAGGGGCTGGAGAGTCCAGTTCCATGATTGGCTTCATTCAGTTGTCTGGCACCTTGGCAGGCATGGCTGGAAGCTGGAGTCAGCTGGTTCTGCGTATTTCCACTAGGGCATGATTCCTTACATGCAGCAGTGTTCCAGAGGGTGAGATGGAAACTGCGTGGTCTTTCATGAGAAGCCTTGGAAGTCACATGGCATTATGTCTGCCATACCCTATTGATTGAAACAGTTACAAGCCCACCCAGATTCAAGGAGAGGGAGCACAGATCTGCCTCTCAATGGGAGGAGCATCAAAGAATTTGTGGCTGTGCTTTAAATCCACTCCATTGATAAGCCTTCCAGATATAAGTTGGTGATGACCAGGCTTGCCACCCAGTCAGATCTATGCTCTCAGACCCTAAGGTAAGTGAGAGGGACCTCCTTCAGATGCTATGGATGCAAAATCATCGGCTTCTTGTAAGCCTCAGAATTCAACTAACCTTAGTCTGTGACATGAGGAGGGGCATAGAGTCCATTTTCCTGCAGCTTGTGGAAGTCGGCTGAGCTGGGGAAGGGATGAATAACATCCTTTGGGTTTTCCCTCTCTGAGCATTTAAAAAGCAGTAATAAATAGATGAGAGCCCGGGAGGTGTGATTGATTTGTTTTATGAATCACAGAAGAGGCTGTAACTCATGGGAGATTAGGGCTGAAGTAAGTTGTACAGCTCTTGCATTACACGTGGAGATTAATGGCTTATCACAAGAGGCCCCACCGTTAACCCAGCTCACCCACAGGGAGTTTAATAGCAGGGCCATCCGGGCTGACTTTTAATTCTTGAACAAATGCTCCTGGCTTGTGCACAACCCTCATTCTCACCAATAAGCACCTGTCTGGTTAGAGCTGTGAGCTCTCAGGAGCCAGGGAGTGGCTTCCCTCTTGGGGAGAAGGAACTAAGGCTTCCCAAGGATGCCCACTTTCTTCCTGCCTTGATTTTTTTTTTCTCAAGGACATGAGCAGGGTTTCTCAGAAAGGCTGACGGATGATGCTGTGTCTGTTGCTACTGCCTGCCAGCACTTGCTCAGTGGTCCAGGTCCTGTGCCGAGGACTTTGTAGATTCTAGTTGAAATCTCACAGCAACTTTGTGAGGTAGGCGTGAATGAACCCATTTTACAGATGAGGAACGTGGGCTGGAGGCTGCATGGTCCATGGCCTCATAGAGGGAGCATGGGTTGGAGTCACATGGACCCAGTTGGAATCCTGGGGGCATGCTTCCTTCATCTGTATACTTACTGTCTTGGAGCTCTTGTTGCCTCATCTCAGCTGTTGGAGGTCTCAGCCAGAGTCACTCATGTTGCTAGTGGGCCCCAGGTTGACATTCCTTGCCTCAGTCTGTCCATTTCCATGTCTCAGCTTCTGCCTCTGCTCTCTTGACCAGCACACCTCCTGCCTGATGGGATTGGAGCCTGGCATCTGGATCTGCCATCACACAGAGTCCCAGCTGTTGGCTTGTGTCCTGCTGACTTAGGTGGAACTCTAGACTTTCTTTCTATACATCTGCTCCCTGGTATTTGTACCCACAGAGAAGACCTCCTTGAAATTTGTGGCTGCCCATATCCCATCAGAGGCCCCCACATTGCTTGGAAATCTTTTTTCCACTGGAACCAACCCAGAATTGATACTCATGAGCTTGAGTCACTGAATCCTGATACTGAATCCTAAAGACAGGGTATCCCCCTTAAAGCTTGTTGAACCAATGTTGGGACAAATTAAGACTCTCGCCCTTCTCATGGTGGGAATCATTGCACTAACATTTGTTGCCCAAGCTCTTTACATTTTCCACGTGAGATAATCTTCCCATTAAATGCATCCACATCTCCCCTCATGCCCTGCCCCCACCTCCACTTTCTAGCTTTATTTCTATAGCACTTAAAACCTTCTACTTTGGGATATACATATTTATTTTAATTGTCTGCCTGCTTCTCCACTCCCACTAGAATATAAACTCAACTGGGACAAGGAATTTTGTCTGATGCATTTATTGCTGTATCTCCCATCCTAGACAGTATCTGACACATAGTAGGTGCTCAACAAGTATCGGTGGAATTGATGGGATGAATAAATACTCATGAGCTTTCAGAGATCCTGGTCTCCTGGATGGCTGTCTCCCAGCCCCTGGTCCCTGCTGTGGCCTTGTCTGGCTTAGGGACACTGACCCCTGGGCAGCTCCCCATGGGCTTGTTGACCTAACCCAGCCACTCAACTTTGCTCCTTGCATTCAGTCTTGGCCTCTGGCCCAGGCTTTCCAGGAAATCCAAACCCAGCTGCTCTCTGTCTTGACTTTGCTACTCCCAACTAATCTCTGAAGCTCTGTGGGGCTCTCGCTCCTCTGTGTGGCAGACACATGAATGGCCAGTAATGTTGGGTCTGTTGTTAATCCTATGGCCACATAGCAGGTCTCTAGTTGGTCAGTCAGTCAACAAGCGCTTACCACATGTAAGTGAAACTCCGGAGCCACACTGCTTGGGTTCAGGTTCCAGCTGTGCCATATATTAGCATCTTGGGCAACCTTTCTGAACCTCAGGGTTTTCGTCAGTAAAATGGGCATAATAATGCTTGGTTGGAAGACTTCCGTGAGATAAAGTTTGAAAAGCAAATTTAGCTTGGCATACAGTAAATACTCGATAAATGTTAGGTATTAGTATTATTGAGTGTCAGGGCTGGGCTTGTTTCAGGGGCTATAGAGATGAATGAGTTATAGTCCATGGGTCCAAAGGACTCACATTTCAGAGGGAGAGGTTGACAAGTTTCCAGGAAATTATAGTGTCGTGTGTTTGGAACTGTGATAGTAGAAACACAGGGTACTGTGGCAGCACTCAAGAGGGCTACCCAGCCCAGCCAAAGTCAAGGACAGGAAACCACAGAAGACCTCCAAGGACAAGTAATACTTGAGTAAATGAATATGACTTTGCTGGGTTGAAAGGTATATGTATTATTTATCTATTGCTAGGTAACAAATTGCCCCAAACTTAGAGTCCTAAAACCTAAACATCTATTATCTCATGGTTTCTGTGGGTCAGAGTCAGGCCATGGATTACCTGAGTCCTCTGGCTCAGTCTCTCAGAAGACTCCAATCACAGGGTGTTGGCTGCTTCTTAGGTTTCATCTGAAGGCTCAACTTGGGGAGGATGCCCTTCCGAGTTCACTCAGTGGATGTTGGCAGGATTCAATTCCTTATGGACTGTTGGACTGGGGGGGGGGTCTCAATTCCTCACTGGCTGTTGGACAGAGGCCTCCCTCAGTTCCTTGCCCCACGGGCATCTCCACAACGTAGAAGCTGGCTTTCACCAGAACTTGAAAGCAGGAAAGGATGAACCAGACAGAAGCCAGAGTCTTTTTACAACATTATCTCAGAAGTGACATCCCATTATTTTTCCCATGAGAAGCAAGTTACTAGGTCCAGTCCACATTCAAAGGGAAGAGTTACACAAGGACAAGGGTATCAGAAGGTGGGGTCATTGGGAACCATCTTAGAATCTGCTTACCACAGTAAGGAATTTTCTTACGGAAAGAGGAAAAATTGTGCAGAGGCTCAGAGGGGCAACCCTGCATGATGTGTTTGGGAAAAGGCAAGTGGTTCAGGAAGAACAGTTCAGAGGAGAATGTGTTGGGTGGTGACTGCAGGTGGAGGTGACAGCAGAGGGCTTTGGAGAGGAAGGTGAGAGCTAGCACGTGAAGACCCTTGGAGACCCTTTAGAATTTCTTCTTTAGTTCCAGGACAATGGGGAGCCACTGAGAGGCACTGAGGAGGGGAATGAAGTGTGGAAGAATGATCTGATGAGGTTTTGTGTTTTTTCACAAGGCTTTGCATGTCTGGGCAGATCCTTCACCGAGAGAATGAAGACTGAGCAAGGGGTGCTGTCTTGGGTATGACCAGCCCAGTTCTCCATGTCCTTAAAGCTTTGTCTTGTGGGTTCTACCTCCCTGACCCCACTTTTGTCTCAACTGACCTGTAGCTGGATATTCTCACTGTTCTTGCCAACTCCTTATGGAATACTTCGTAGGCAACTACCGTGCCGGGCAGGGTCCTGCTGAACAGTGATTGAGGGGGTGGGGATGAAGGTGAATCAGCTGGGAGCAAGGCAGACCCACCACACCCCGTGGTCAATCAAGGATGTTAACAAAGCTGTGAGCGTTTGTAGAGGACTCAACATGTGTTGGACACTATGCTAAGAGCTTTATAAACCTTGTCTCATCTGACTGTCAACCAACCCTGAAGGTTGGCACTGTTATTATCCCTTACCGATGCTGAGCAGATCTGAGAGGTGACACAGCTAGTGACTGGCATAGTCAGGGCTTGGACCCAGGTGGTCTGGCACCGGAGCCCAAGATCTCAGACACTGTGCTGTCCAGTCACCTGAGTACCCTGGAGACATGAATGTTCTGTACTTTGGTCATTTTTCTTATCAATCATCATGTGGCTATTAACTTGTACAACATTTTAAAATCATAGAAAAAGGTAAGTAAATAAAAACCAACCATATACAATAAAAAATGCAGAGACAATGTGACTCTGCTTTAAATTTGGTTTTAATATCTCATTTCTCCAGCAAAATAACGATGCCTGACATCTTGTCTTTCTCGGCCATGGGATTCTCCAAGGCTTCTGGTTGATTATAATTCTCCAGGGAGGTGATGGAATGTGGGTCAATGGCATGGAGCTTGCTGGAATTCTAAATCTGTCCCTTGTCCGTCATGTGATTCTGGGTAAGTCAAACTCTTTGCAGCATACACTGTCGGTGCACCAACTTTATTTCCCCAGATCCCTTTACTGCTTTTGTATGTACCAGTCAACAGCCAGCATGTGTGCCCTCTGGCTGCAGGAACCCCCTCCCTTAGCTTGCGTGCACGGAGAGCTGGAGCTGAAAGTGATGCTGGTGCAGGGGGTGTATATTCTGCAGCTTGTTCCTCCACTGGGACAACTCTGAGGTGTGACCCACACTATTTGCCAAGCTTCGCCTTGGGGCTGAGCCAGACTCACCCTCTGGGGGTCTTCGCTTCATAATGCTCCTTGCTGACCTCCTTCCCTTCCTGGTCTCCCTTCTCACCAACCCACCACTTCTTGCTGGGAGCACTTTCAACCATCTTTGACTCAGACAAAGCAAATTTGATGGATTTATAAAAAGCCTGGCCAATACTTTTCAAAAACATCAAAGTCAAGAAACGCAGAGAAAAACTGAGGAGATGTTTCCATTTAAAGGAGACTAAAGAGACATGATAATTAATGCTGCATGGTCCTGGATGAGATCTTGAACTGGGAAAAATAAATAGTTACAAAAGACTATTGAGACAACTGATAAAACTTGGATATAGACTGTGCAGGTAATAGTACTGTAACAGCGTTAAATTTTGTGATTTTGATAACTGACCCATGCTTATGTAAAAGAATGTCTTTGTTCTTAGGGCTTAAATGGCAAACTATATAATAGTAAAGGTGCATAATGCCTCCAATTTACTTTTGAATGATTCATAAAAAATAGAGAGATGGGCTGGCCTGGTGGCCTAGTGGTTGCTTTAGGCATGCTCCACTTCAGCGGCCCAGGTTATGTTCCGGGGTGCAGACCTACACCACTCATCAGCAGCCATGCTGTGGTGGAAACCCACATACAAAATAGAGGAAGACTGGCACAGATGTTAGCTCAGGGCGAATCTTCCTCAGCAAAAAAAAAAAAAAAAAAAAAAAAGAGAAAGAGAGAGAGAGATAATAAGGCAAACAGAACAAAATGTAACAATCAGCAGGTCTGGCTAGAGGGTATATAGTTACTTATTATACTGCTATTGCAACTTTTCTTTAAATTTGAAATTGTATCAGAATAAGGAAAATTTGTCTCAGGGTCTGCTTCCAGGGAACCCAACCTCTGAGCTTTGGGTACCTCAATTGCTAAATAAAGATTAGGGTCTTTACTGGACCAGTCTGTTGCAGGGATTAAAGTAGCTGGTAACTGAGATAAACCTGCACAGTGATCAGAGTCCACATCTCCCCTCCTCATTCATTAGCCACGTATTCTGGAACGCAAGGTCTAGGAGGCATGCAGAGAGCTCCCAACACATAACGTGGGGGCCTCAGAGAAACACACTGCTGTTCCCGGTTCTCTCTCCGTGTCCATGCTCGCTCCCTCTGCTTAGCCTGCCTCTTCGCAGAAAGCTTCCCGAGCTGCAGCTGTGGTCAGTGATTTTTGTAGATTAAAAGAAACTGCAGGGGGGACAAGTTTTTCCTGGGGAGATCAAAGAGTCAGCCCAACATCAAAGGAACCATATAAAACCATATATATTATAGGAACAAAACAAAACCGAAAAACCCAACCCGGGAGGGAGATCCATATGTCAGAGTCAATAAGTCTGAACTTCCGCGATCTGCTCTATAGAGTTGCCAACTGAGGCAGGAATGTTGCTTTGTCCAGAAAAGGCAGGCGCATAAAAAGGAGATTTTTATGGACTTTGGCACAAGGATGAGGCAAAAACTGTATAGCTGAGGCTTTGTGAAGAATCTCTAGGACCACTGTGATTTCTTTTACCCCTTCTTTTAATCAGTTACTGTATAAGTCAGGGTTCAACCAGAGAAACAGAAGTAGTAGGAGATAGTATTAAGATTTTTTGTAAGGAATTGGCTGACGTGATGGTGGGACTGGCTTGGCCAGTCCAAAATCCATAGGGCAGGCTGGAACTCTCATGGGCTGGAGCTTCTGTCCAGGAGCAGACTTTCCTCTTCAGGGAAACGTTAGCTCTTCTCTGGAGGCTTTTCAATTGATCGAATCAGGCTGACTCAAATTGTACAGGATAGTCTGCTGTACTAAAAGTCATCTGATTATGGACTTTAATCACATCTACAAAATACCTTCACAGCAACTCCTAGATTAGCATTTGATTAAATAACTGGGGACTGTAGCCCAGCCAAACTGACCCATAAAACTAACCATCACAGTCACCAAAACCAGTTGGTGCCACCTCTTAATATCTTCAGAATGCCCCCCTTCTCCATCCTCCTGTATAAGCCCCAAAGTCAGTGGCTCCTCTGTGGTGTCCCTGCCTCCAGGCTCATGGTCTCCAATCCAGCCAAGTGTGGTGTCCTTCTGGTCAGAAGCCATTTGGTTCTCCCCGCTGATTATGTGATAAACACCAAAAGCCTAAGCTGGACAGTTACCACCCTTCATTTTGTACCAGAGCCCCAAGCCACCCTGACCTGCTCATCTCTCCCACCTTTCCTTCTGCTCATAATGACAATCGCTGACAGTTTTTGGACACCTGCCAGTTCCTAGGCACTGTGTCAAGTGCTTTGCCATAGATTGTGTAATTTAATAGTCAGAACAGTCATACTTTGAAGGTGGGGAAACTGAGGCATGGAGACATTCGAGTAACCTGTCTCACTCACCAAGGTAGTAACTGGCCTAACCTATAATCCCACAAAGTCCGACTCCACAGTCCGTGACTTTGAGCATTGCATTATGCTGCCTCTCTGAAGATTCTCATTTCTCTGATGATCTCCTACTTATCCTTCAAAGCCCACCTCAGAAGTCACCTCCTCTCAGATGCCTTTCAGATTTCACAGATGGAATTTTCAGCCCTCTCTTTTGTGCCTCTGATAGTTCTTGGTTCACTGCACTTTTTTGAGCCTCTTCGCTATGAGGCTCTGCTAACTCAGTTGCATTCTCCTCCCACTTGATATGAGTTTCTCAGGCAGAGGGAGGGTGTTGGCCTCATCGGCTTCCCAAGGCCCAGCAGAGTCTGATCCGTTATTGACACCCGTGATTGTTGTCAAGAATTGACTTCTTTGGGGACTTATTGTCTCTCTCAAGGCCCAGCTAATGGCTAGCAGGGCCGACGGTCCTCTATCCCTCTGCTCTTCTGTCTATACCAATGCATTCCTGAAATAGAATTAGATGTTGAATTCTAATCCTCTCAACTGACATTGCAGCAGAGCAATGATGACCAACAGTTCACTGCACACCGCAGAGTCTGACTGATTAACACAGGCACGGCAGTAGGTACTGTTCCTACTTGAAGGAGCCAGGTGACTGCCCCACTGCCCACTTCATCTTAGCTCCATTTCCCCAGTGTCTCAATGGCTCACAATTCAGGGAATTATTTGGTGTCAAATCAGTTGCCCAGCAGGTTGTGAGAGTGCAAGCATCAGAGATGGCATGGTGCTCACGGGTGTGCCCACCTGGGGCTTTCTGGCATCTCTGGGGTGGCTGCAAGGGCCCTAATTTGCATGATACCCTGAGGTGCCTGCCTTCTGGGACCGATGGGCAAGCAGAGGCTCCAGTGCACCAGGAGTAAGACTCTTGGATACGGGCATCAAATGCTGTTGTCAACCTTTTAGATTCAGATTTTTGTAGATTAAAAAAAAAATAAATTAATAGACTCACCCTGAGGTAGGTGAGCTTCCAGATGCCCAGGTTGAGTGTTAATAGGAGGTGACACTGGCTGTCAGCCAATCTAGCCTCAGAATAACCTGTGCCCGGGTCCCCAAGACCCAAGATAGGATGCTGTTAGACTTTATCCTAAGTAAGGAAGGCCCCTCGTTTGACAGGACGCCCAACAATGTATCCCTTGGTGAGAAGGGGGTTCTCCCCAGCCCAGGGGGAACATCATCATGGGGATGAATAAAAGAGCCTAATGTGCCCACCCTGGCAGGGAGCAGAAGTGTGGCCAAAATGGCAGGCACATGAAAGCCAGTATGATAGTCACCTGCCCATGTAGACTGCTAGTCATTATAGGAAGATTTTAATGGTGATCACCTCAAACCCCGAGGAGGGAAAAGAGAAATTTAACCCCTTGAAGTCCCCTTTATTCTGCTCGGTGGCCTCAGAGTCGGTGGCTAGCTTTATCCTCATTGCAGTTTTGACTTGTCTTCCCAGGACTTGCATGATTCCCCCACCTTCCTTCTCCTGTCCCAGTGCCCTCCACCTGGGAGCTGTCTGCCATGGCTTCTCAGGAACTTCCCAAGGGTGGGGACTGTCTCAATCATCCATGTCATCCTGACATCCAGCACAAGGCTTGGCACATCCCTGGTACTCCATAAATATTTAATAAATGAAAATGAGGCACAGATTATGGACAAAACACAGTTGCTTCATCCTTATAGGCAAGATAGTTGGCTAAGACCTGTTGTAATTTCACTTATGTGCAGCTACAGCTAGATGTACTCTAGGCAGTGAAGAAATCTGGCATGATCTAGTTAATTTTATCTGTGTTGGCAATTATGATGATAATAAGAATTCTCCTTCATCTTCAAATATTCTAGTTTGGATGTCTAAGATGGGTATTTGTCAATTCTCTTTTTTGCTTTGTACGCAATGGCCACGGCCTTGATCCTCCAGAGCACGGGTGCCAAGGTGAGTTTGGGAGTGTGAAGTAGTCAGATGGATACTCTGACTATTAGTCAGAAGGACTAGACACTGGGTTTACTGGAGGATTGTGAGAAGAACATGAAACTTAGGGCCAAAGAAACTGAGTCTCATCATAATTAGGGCGTTTACTATCCATGTGGCTTTGGGTAAATCCTGAGCCCTGGTTTCCACATCTGTGAAATGAGGATAATCATAATTACCGTACAGCATTCATCAGAGTATTAAGGAACTGTAGGCAAGATCCTGAGATAAGGAGCTTAGGCTGCTGGAGGAGACAGATAAGTGATCATAAAGTTGATCCGCAATACCTGTATCCTGGCAGAGGTCAGTCCGAGGCCCATGGTGGGAGCCTTAATCACTTAATGATACCCTGTGCCTTGGCCTGTGCAGGGCAGGGGTCCACAATGGCTTACACTCTCACTCGCAGCTTCCCACGGCCCTTGGTCTGAGTGGATCCTGGCTGGGGCTCTACAGCCCTGTCGGCAGGTGATGATGAAACGTTTCCTTGGATGTAAGATCCTGCACACACACTTGTGAATTTAGCTCCTAACGCAAGTTAGTCACAGGAAATGGGAAATGATAGCTTTCAGCAGCCAGCATCTAAATGGATGCAGAGGGCACTGGCTTTTGGACACTGGGTAGAAACTTGTACTTTGCTTGTTATGATCAAAACCAGTCCCTTTACTAAACCACATGAAGAAAGGGCACACTTTGCGACCGTGTTCAACATGGAGGGTTCCAATGTTAAAAGGAGGTCAAGCTCGAGGCGAGACGGAAGGTGGCTGGTTTGTCCTGGGGGATCCCTTCCTCTGTCCCAGGACGAACGAGGATGTTTCCAGCAGTGAATATTCACAGAATTGTGCTTGGGAGTGGAGTCAGGCTGAGGGGTGGTCCTTGAGCCCATGGGGAAGGGAGAGTGTGGGTGGGCACCAAGAGGCATGAGGAGGGGTCAGATGACCTTAGCCAGTTCACCTGGCTTCTCTCTGTGCCTTGGTTTCCTCATTTGAGATCATGGTGCGGAGCTGTGTGCACTGAAAGAAAAAGAAGGGGTGGTTGTAAAGTTCTTTGATTACATAAATCACTAAATAATAACATTTAATTATTTATAACGTGTTTTGAGATCTTGGGATGAAAGCTGCGGAGGCTGCAGCATGTTATTAGCTAGTTGTCAGCAACCTTTGTTCAGGTAATAGACTTAATGACTACATTAATTGGAGACAGTGGTGGAGAGGAGAGAAGGACCTCCCATCCCTGCTTCCTCCCCACCAACTTCCCAGCCCTCCCTGGCCCAGGGGGGGTGGGGCAGTGCATCCGCATGTTCTGAGCCTCTTCCTCATCTTGTGGTCCTTCCTTCCAGCATCCGGGTCTGGGCTCCACATTGTTATCACCTGCAGTACACTGTGGGTGGGCTTTCATGGCTTTTTGGGGTTGATAAGGCTGCTCTCTGCTGTCCCTGTGTATCAATCACCAGCTCTAATTAGATTGTAAATGTCCTTTTTTTTTTTTTTCCCTCTAAGCTTGTTGCAGGTCACGTGGCCCATATGTAAATCTCAGCCCCTGGAGCAGTTTAATGGCCTCCGTGACCACAGGTAGTAACTCAGCCTCCCCTATAAATGGAAAATAAAAACAACAACCCATTACGGATGATGGTAGGTCTGCAACCTGCATGTGGCGTGTCGTAAACTTGAGCGATGGCTTCTGTGCCGGGCTCAGGACATGATGGGGAGGGCGCTCCAGTTGGCAGAAGAGCAGATCTGTGTGCCCCGCGGTGTCCAGCTTGTCTCTCCCTGTCTGTCCCAGGATGGCCCAGCCCAGCCACAGGTGCTGAAGCCCATCACCCTGCAGCCTCCATCTCCGCCTGTGGGAGGGGTCAGCATTGGCCAGTGACTTTTGCTGCTCTCATTCTGAAGTTGGTGTGCATCCTGGGGCTTACCAGGGTCTCTGTGGTCCTTTTGCCTCTCTCATTTGTGCCACCAGTTTTAGAGGGACAGCACGATGGAGCAGAAATGTAAGTGCCATGAATGTGGCGGTTTGCCTGTTTTAGTCATTGCTGTATGCCTGGCATGTAGAACCTTGTCCAGCATACAGCAGTTGCTCAATTAATGTTTCTATTGAATGAAGCAATGAATGAATAAATGAAATCTCTAGATTTGGAGGCCTGGGTCTGAATCCCAGCTCAGCTGCTTAGTAGCTGTGGTAAAGTGGGGGAAGTTTCTTAACCTCTCTGGAGGTCGGTTTCCTTGTCTGTAAAATGGAGATCAAATGCCTGTGTACCTGGGTTGTTGTGAGGGTTAAAGCAGATGGCATTTCCAGGCATGCCTCGTGCTGGCTGGCACACGTCTTATTCAGAATGACGAAGGAGGAGACTGAGGCTTTCTGAGGTTAAAGATTTGCCAGGGTTTTCAAGGGCCGGAAATGGAGGGAGAACCCGTGTCTCCGGAGTCATTCAGATTGATTTCTCATCACTCTTCTAAGCAATGTCACAGATGTCAGAGGGGATTGGGTGGTTCCCTTTTCCACCGCTGGGGGATTTGAGAGTCCTCGGAGCCTGTTCCGATCTGATTTCAGCAAGTGTTCATTGAGGCCCGTGACCAGGTGGGCTGGATCTGGGGATGAGGGAATAAAACCCACGCCCCGTCCTCCAGGAGCTCAGGGTCTGGCGGAGAACACAGAGGCAATGAAGACAACGATGGAGCATGTGCAGTGTCCTAGTGGGGCCCTATACAGAGCTGTGTGGGAACCCACAGGTGGGAGAGTCTAACTCTGTCCAGGGGGATCTGGGAAAGCCTCCCAGGGGACAGGATGCAAGCTGAGTCTTGAACAATGAGAAGACATGCTTCTCGGGTGGAGTAGAGAGTATTAGAGATAGAAAAAATAGGGCATGATTTGAAAATGTGGCGTTTTCATGGACTGATGAATGGTTTGGTATAGAAGGATGGGGGGTAAGTGGAAGGGTAGGAGAAGACCAGGCTGGGCCAGAGAATGAGGAGCTTACAGGCTGTTCTAAAGATGTGCTTCTTAAGAGCACTGGGGAGCCACAGAGGACTAGAGGCAGGAGACGGACGTGGCCATATTTGTGATTTGATAAGATTACTGTTGACTGACTGGCGAATGAAATAAAGGGCTTCAAAACCGGCACCTGGTAAACTCACAGTCAGAGGCAGACAAAGTTGACTGAGCGTGTACCACTTGCCTTGTTCTCTGCAGATGGTACCTCATTTACCCTCAGGTGCAGCTACAAGCCAAGGAATGCCAAAGAGTGGCAGCAACCAGCAGAAGCTAAAAGAGGCAGGGAAGGATGCTTCCCGAGAGCCATAAAAGGAAGCATGACCCCTGCTAACACCTTGATTTTGGACTCCTGGCCTGAGCTGAAAGAGTTGTCGGTTGTCTTAACCCACCCCGTTTATGGTTACTTGTTTTGACAGCTCTAGGAAACTAATATACCTTCCACAACAGCCTATTAAGAAGATACTATTTTTTAAGAAAACTCATTCTAGTAGAAAATGAGGAAAGAACTCATGGTTATCTTTCCAGCAAGTACTGGATCTGGGATTCAAAATCAGGTTTATCTGATACCAAAGCCATTCTCTTCTCACTATACTGGTGAGGACTTTTGTGAGCAGCCCTGCTGGGAAAGAGGTTAGCCATGTGTGGGAGCTCCAGTTCTGGAAGGTATAGGATGCCAACTGTCTTTGGGGAGCCCCAAAGAACATTCTGGAAACTCATTTGAAGCCGGGAGGAACCACTTGACCAGCTTGAGGGCCAATAGGGTTACCATTCCTTTATTTTTTCCCATCCATCGGTTGAGTCCACACTTACATTTTTAGTGTGAATCCCCCAATTTCCAAGGACCGATTGGGGTCTTGTTCAGCCCGAAGGAGGCCCATTCTGTTCCCAGATGTCAGGTGAGAGAACTAGAAATTCTGACCAGATCACTGGAGTCTCATTTGGGTTGTGTCCACATGGTGTCGCTGTTGAACATCAGTCTTGCACAGCCCAGCGGACCCTTGTACACTGAAGCAGAGGTGTGCTTGCCGGCCTACAGCCCTGTACAACTCACAGTGCTGGGCTTCAGGTGTGCGGAGTCCCAGAACAGGCCAGGGCAAGGGGGCTTCACTACAGCAAGACCCCAGCAGCTGACTCCCAGGCGTTTTTGTAGGATAAGGGGGATTGCCTCAAAAACTGTTACTGAAATAGACTTCCTGGTTTGAGGTTGTAGGGGCGCCTTCCCCACAATATCCCGGGAGGGTGAAGACAGGCAGGTGTTTAACCACATCTGGGGAGACCAGGCTGGTATCTAGTCACTCCCACAGGGAGGCCTTCCTTCACCCCGAGTTGATGTTAGGGTCCTTCTGTTACAACCACATGTGGTGTCCCGTGCTTTAATTTTACTGTGCCCATCACATTTGTAATCGCATGGTTATTGTGTGATTATTTGCATGAAACGTGCCCTCTTCTTAAGCTTCTGTTTCCCCATCTGAAAAGAGGAAATAGAAATATACCCACTTCAAAGTCATATTGAGAGGATTGAATAACATAAAGCTTAGAAAACACAGTGCAGTGCCTGGCGCAGAGCAAACGCTCGCTATAGAGTAATCTAAAAAGTTCCTCCCTCGCTCCCTCCTTCCCTTCTCCCTCCCTTTCCTCCATCCTCTTACTGCTCACCTCCTCACTCTCTCAGAGTTGCATGTGTGTGCATATATATGTAGGATTGTGTATATGTGTGTGTATGTGCATATTTGCATGTTGTGCGTATATCTGTATGCATGTGTGTTTGTGTACATGTGTGTATCGTATGTGTTTGCGTGTATACACATGCATGATTGTGTGTATGTGCGTTTGTGTATGCATGTGTGTTTGTGTGCACGTGTATATTTGCATGTTGTGTATGTGTTTGGGTGTATGTGTATATGTGTATGTATGTGTGTTTTGTGTGGAAGTGTGTGTTTGTGTGTATGTGCATATTTGTATGCTGTGTATGTGTGCATGTCTATGTATATGTGTTTGCGTGTATGCATGTATATGTGTGTATGTATATAAGTGCATGATTGCATGTATGTGTGTTGTATATGCATGCATGTGCTTGTGTGCATGTGTATATTTGTATGTTGTGTATGTGTTTGGGTGTATGTATGTATGTTTTTGTGTGTATGTGTATACTTGTGTGTTTGTATGTATCTTTGTGTGTGTGCATATTTGTATGTTGTGTATATGTGTGTTTGTGTGTATGTGTGTGCTTGTGTGTGTGTGTGTACTGTGTGTGTGTGTGCGCCTCCAGCATGGAGGACTCTCACCCTTGAGGAGAAGGACAGTGAGGAAACCTTGGGTGGAGGAGTCTGTGCTATCAGTTCAGGGCCCGCTGGCTGGAGGCCTGGCCCCGAGAGGGCATGTAAGGACAGTGTACCCCAGGGTTGTCCTCAGCTGCCCTGGCGGTAGCTCCACCCCCACAAGCCGCCCGCAAGGGAGGAGGCCTTGTTTGTGATGAGGGCCGAGTACCCACGCACCTGAGTCCCTCTCTTGCCTGTGTCATCCGAGTCTTCTGTAGCTCCTCCTCCTCTAGGCTTGGCACAAGAAGATCGTGGAAGGTTGAGAACAGAGAGGGTTGAGGGGGCTTCCCCTATTCCCTTAACAATTGCTGAAGGACAGTCATCAGGGAAGACCCTGGGGGTGCCACCCACCCGTGACCTTGGCAAGTTGTTAAGCTCTTGGTGCCTCCGTTTTCTCTTTTGTATGATGGGAATTTCTGAGTTAAGAGTATAACAGCAAGTCTTAAACACAAACCCAGACCAGGTAGTCAAATCAGTGAAGCGGGTTAATTTTTGGAAAAAAATGCTGCGGAAAAAATATCCAGACCCAAAGAGGCAGGTGTTTTCACCTTTAGCCAACTGTTGCGATGCGATAAGTTGAGCTCAGAACTTCCAGCTTTCCCCTCATTCAAGAGAAGGTAGATATCTGAATTTTTAGATAAACTGAAAATTTTGCAAATTTTCATGTTGGCGAAACATTGAGATTTTCTTAAAACATTCTACGTGGCATAAATAAAACATCTCTATGGTTCATATATGGCGGTCAGATCAATACTTTGTGTTGGGCATATACTAAACAGTAAATAATATATACGTACATTTAAATTGTGTGCTGCTTCCCCTGGGATGAAAGAGAGAGAGAACTGGGGAGAGGGAAAGAAACGGAAAGGAGACGTGAAGGGGAAAAGTAAGTGAAGATAGTTAAGAGAGTTTGAGGGGGAGTGAAGGCAGAGATCTGGTTGTTGGAGTGTGTTTGGCCTCTCTCTGGTCCCCGTGTGGAGCCCCCAGGACATGTCCAGCCCCCTATCTCCATCGACACAGGTAAAAACCGGTCTACTACCTCATTGTTGGGATATTCAAGATGGGGGCTACCAAGGTGTCTGAATCCTCACGTTTTCTTCTGGGATAAGACTGTAGTTTGGGCTCCTGTCCAAATGCAAACGCCCTTCTCCTACCCTACCATCACTGATCTGCAGGACATGGTGTCTCCCAAAAGAAGAGGGTTCAGTTCAAAGGTGGAGGGGTTCTTGAGTTGCTCAATCTGGTATCTGATGTCAACAGACGAAACCAGATGACCCTGCAGCCTCTGGGTTTACAGACACCATCCAGTACATTATGGGGCGGGGGCCAGGGTAGAGAGGTGGGGGATGTATCAGTGAGCTCAGCTGCCTGCCTACCCAGATGCTCTCTTTCAGATGTATCTCAATCAGTGTCCAGGGAGCTGTAACTGCCCTGGGCAAGTGACTTCAACTTCCTGAGTCTCAGTTTCTTCATCTGTAAAATGGGATAATAACCCCTGGCTCTCACACTTGTTAGTGTCTGGTATCCTTCTTTCTCCCCATCTTGCACTTGTCAGTGTTACACAGAACTCATCACCATGCTTGCTTCTCCTCGCGGGGAGGGGAGCTTCCAAGCTTTCAGAGCCGTCCATCTGAGCCTGACCTGCTCTGTCTTCCAGCGTCCACCTGGGGGCCTGAGGCGGAAAGTCCCAAGAGGTCTCTGGCTTCTAAATCCTTTATCCACGCAGGTCATCTGTTGACAAGTGTAAATGTAGCTCTCAGCACTGAAGAGTGTAGGCTTCTTCAGGTTTAGAATTAGCGGAAAGACAGGTGTTTGAAGACAGGTGATTGAAGTCAGCATGAAAATGGGTAAAAATTTCAGAGAAGAGAAGCTGTAGTGGGAATGGGTGGAATGTGAATGAATTAAGTTGAAAATATTATTTGAGCATTTATTATGATCCCTGGTACCTGGGACAGTGGCAAACAAGATGAATGTGGTCTGTGGTCCACTCCTAGATCTCACAGGCCCAAAGGGAGGACAGTGAGCAGAAGTGATAGATGTGAGAAAGCTACAAAGGGGAAGTTCAGGGTGCTATGGGGATGAATACAATGAAATCTAGCGTAGTCTGTTACAGGCTCTCCAGTGAAGCAAGCTGGTGTTTTTAATAGTGATAATAGTAGTGACTAACAATTACCGAGGGCTCACGATCTGCCAGGCGTTTTGCATGCATGATCTCATCGAATCCTCAGAGCCAGCCATTGAAAGATATGTTTTGAAGAAGCTGTGGCTCAGGGAGGTGAAGTAACACCACGGCCACTGGGCCATCCGTTGGTGAAGTCAGATACGCATTCAAGAACTCAGGGCTGGACAGTACACAGAGACAGGGAACTCTGGGCTCCGACTTGTCCTGCTTGGAGGTTGGCAACCTGAGTGACACTAAGAGGCCACCTCAAGCCTCCCTTCTGCTCTCCTGCTCAAGGCCTTGCACAGGTTCTCATAAAGGAGGAGGAGAGACCCTGGAGAAGGAGACAGACTTGAAGGAAAGACTAGAACACAGGCAGGAAATGGGGGAGGGTCTTTCCATCTCTTTCCCTTGGGTGGTCGCCTTGTTGTCACTTTCCTTCAGGGATGCACAACCTCTGGCTTCACTCAAACTTCCTGAGAGCGTATTTCTCTAGGAGGCTCACACTGTCTATGGAATTAGGTCTCCCATGGGTGTTTTCAACTTTCCCTTTTTATTTAGCGCCCATTGAGGTTGAGGAGGTACCTGAGGTCTACTCCTCTGAAGAGTGAGGCATGAAGGAAGTTGCCTGATTTCCAGCTCTCTGCACCGCCACCTTCGGCTTCATGGAATATCCCAGAGATCAGCTCCTCGATGCAGTGAATGAGGAGGGCGTATATGTTTGGGGTCCTTCCAACACTCAGACAATGCCAGAGGCCCATGGGAGAGAAGAAAGAGATCCATGGCATAAAACCTTCCCAGAATTAGGGACAGCAAGAAGCCTGACCACTAGAAGGGTGCTGGGCCTTAGAAGTTCTTTTCTTTCCAGACCCTCCAGAGATTCTTGCATGTGTGACTGTCGCAAAGCTGCCTTGCTGAGATTTGATTTTCCAGGTAAGGTGAGGGCTGAACAAATTTTTACTGGGCCTGGTTAAACCCGGGCAATGAGAAGGAGAAGAGACACAAGGCACATTTAGAACCAAATTGGACAACTCCCCTTTGCGGTTCTGAATGTTCAGACGCTTTTTAAATTTTAACTTCTGTTTTCCATCTTCAGCTGGAAGTGGTCAGAACCAAAACTGAAAGTGGTGGCACCCAGGAGGGAGGCTGCCCTGTCTGTGGTGGAGCCTTCCATCTCAGACGGGCCAAGGTGAGGCTCGGGTGCTGGGTCGACTTGGTGAAGACTTCATAAGACAGTCCAATGTTTAGGAATATAGTCAACAAGAATGGATGGTCACTTTCTCTGTGCTAAGACTTGTTCAGGGAACTGGAGATTCAGAGATGGTGAAGACATGGCCATCCCTGATCCCTCAGGACCTCAAGGACTGATGCAGAGAGAACACACAGTGAGATAAAATATCCCAATGTGAAGGCTTAAAACAAGGTTTCTGTAATGAAGGGCTGTGGTTTTACACAGAGAGGAATGACCAATTCTGCTGGGTCAGGGAAGGTGGTGGGTGCAAGCTTCAAGAGCTTTGATTCAAACTCTAAAGAATGTGTAACCTGAATAAAGCTCGACGTCCCACATGGCTCAGTCTGATTTTGTTGTTCTAACATAAGAGACAGTGAAACAAGTAAACATAATTTTTGAAAGGAGTTTAAGCCTTTATTCAGTTTCTGAAAGAAGTAATAAATGGGAGAGAGGTACTCTTATAAACATCTCTCCTTCTAGTTTCCCCACGCAATATCCTCTACATGGAGGCTCCCCAAACTCCCTCTACTTTCCAATCTCAACCATCCATACCACAAGCTTCCCCTACGCTCAGCTCTTTTGTATTCTTAAAACTATATCTCCCTGATGTACCTCAGCTCTTTGTTGAATGGATAGCTCAATCTCTCTGTGTTCTACAGCCATCCTAATGAGGGATGTTGCCCTGATTCCACTTCCTAAGGATGTGGGGAGGAGAGAATGTCTTGAATACTCATTTTTGAATGATTTCTATTCCTGTTGCAGTTAAATGGGGTTTCACTAAGGCGAGAATTGGGAAAAAGGGCACCTTGGCAAAGAGACCCATTGTATAGAGTCATAGAAGCATAAAAGGAAACACTGCGCATTTAGACGTGAAGAGAGTTGGGCTGCTCATGAGGAAAGGGGAGGGAGATAAAGTTGGAGACATAAAAAGGAGCTGGATTGTGAATGACATTGAGCCCAATGTCTAGGAATCTGGACTTGATCCTAAGAGTAATGGAATCCATTGAAAGTTTTTTGTTTGTTTGTTTTTAATTTGGATAAGATGGGATCCGTTTTGCATTTTAGGAAGATGACCCTGGTGGCCTGTAGGAATGCTGGGTTGGATTTGAGGAGAGGCTGGTCAGGAAATGGTAGCAAACGCCTGGGCAGTGAGACCTGCATTGGTGTGACCATGGAGACGAGAAGGATGGAAGGGATGTCAGATCTATTGCAAGGAACAGGTCTGGAGAAGGGCTTCACATGCTCACCAGTGTTCACTCGTTTGTCAAGCTGGTTGTGAAAGAAGGCGTTGGGCACAGCCTACATGGATGCTCTATGCCTCAGCACCCAATCTGTGTGCACAGTAGGGTGACTGCACCTGTAATTAATTATAAGTCCTGGCTTGGAAGCCTCTTTTTGAAGAAATGGACCAAGGGCTTCAGAACAAGCATCTGGGTGAGGCTTATCCACATTTCCAGCCTTCCTGACCACTTTCCATATACACTCTGATCTCTGAGGGCCGACCTGGCAGTACTACCCTCTTTCTCAACCCACTGCTCCTCCCTGCTTGGCTTGCAATCTAGGTGGAGGCCATAAGGACTTCTTTCCCAGGGTGCATCCAAGAGAGCAGAGAGGAAGAAACATGGCCTTCAGAGGCAGACAGACCAGGACTGAAGTCAAAACTCCAGCAGGCTCAATGAGGCACTTTGCTCCTCAGAGCCTCAGTAGCCCCATCTATAAAATGGGAAAGAGAGCATCTCTTAAAAGGTGGTGCAGTTATGAGAGAGCCCATATGTAAAACCTCTAGCCCTGTGCCTGGCTTATGGTAGGTGCTCAACGAATGTTCATTTGTTTCCATTAAATTTTGGCTTTCAATGTAGCCCCACGTCATTTCTTAGGTGGAAAAGTAGCTGTTATAATGCTCATTTTTCATTTTATACATGAAGACACTGAGGTTCAGAGAGTATATATATATACCAAGGAAACACTGGTTGTGGAATATGGTTTGTACTGTCTTAAAGTCGGAAACTTGCTTCACTTCAAGCTGGATCCTGACCGGGATCCAAAAGAACTTTCAGAACCAAGGTATCCATAGGGTGATGGCACACAAAACTTTAGTTGACCAAGGGCCTGAGAAGTTGGGATTCTAAGGGCTGCCACAGAAAATTTGAATCTCTGAGCATCAAGACTATCTTCTGTCCTCTTAGCTAGAGTCACTGGCCAAGTGGTCCCTTCCACAGGAGGCTGGTCCATAGATGGCTCATCATGGTCTTAGAGGAAGCTGGGACAAAGCCCTCTGCAGTAATTGTAGTGTAGAAGGAGACAAGCAGAGGAGAAGGAAGAAGCCATATCCCAGACTCTGCGGCCGAGACGCCAGAGCTCTCAGGCTGGGGACTTAATGAAGATGGCCTCGGGGAACCTCTTCTTTCTGCTGGGAGGGTCAGGCAAACCCCAGAAAGCTTTATTAGTACAGGGCTTTATGTGTTACAGGCACTTAGCTCACACAATTCAGCTTTGAAACAAAAAGGAAGAAAGGAAGACAAAAACTTGAACACACAGATGATTCTGGCCATTATTCTACTCAGTGGACATGGACACAGAGCGAGACTGAGTGGGGAGAAGTTAATTGGGGTGTAATTTCAAGTCTATGTGCCTTCCTACACACAAGGGCCTTGCATCACCAACTGTGATTTTAGTAGTTAAAGATTTGAATATTTTCATGCAACACTGCCCCACATACACATCTATTTTATCCTCTAGTGCTCAAGAGGAAAAATGATGATTTGTTCCAGTACTGGAGAGAAAACCTGGCCTTGTGGGCGGATTGAGAGAAGGTGTGTGATCCCCCAGTGTGGATCCTATGGTAGTGATTAAGGATGCTCACCAGCACCCAGTTCTTTTTGCCTTCTGAGTCCAGAGGAGATGAAACAATTTTGTGCTCAGGTGGGGGCCATGTGACAGGGTCTAATTAATGAGTGATGTACGTTACTACTGGGTCAAAATATTTAATTGCCAGGGCAATAACTTCCAGAGCTGTCTCTTACCCTCTGGCCTGGTGACAACTGGTGGCTGCTTCGTAAGCTTGGGATCCTGAGTGACTGTAAGAAATGGAACCTCGCTGCCTATCTGTGAGAAATGTGGCGTTGAATGAGAGGTAAGTCTTTACGGTTTTATCTGAGATTTGGGGCTTGTTTATTACAGCAGCATAACCCAACACATCCTGACTGATACAGAGATTTTTTTCAAAGAGGAATTTTGGGTACTCGTGATTGTCACCTTGTGCTGTGACTTTATAATCCACTTGCGTAGGGGCTGGCGCCATCTGTAGAACTTTATTGCGTGCTAAGCATTGTGCTCGCTGCTTCACATAGGTTATTTCGTTAAATCCTCACCACCACTCCGTGAAATTGACAGAATAATTCCCATTTCGCAGATGAGGAAATGAGCACAGAATGGTTAGAGACTGTGTCCAAATTCACAGTGGCCGGGGTGGATTTTAAAATCAGGCTTTTCTGACGCCAAAGCCAGTGCTCTCTCTATTATGTCTCCTGTCCTTGCTGCTTCAGAGCCAGGTTCCCCCAAGAGAGAGCGCTAGGCAGCTGTGGTTTGGCAATGGGACTGCTCTGCCAGGCCTCGGCCGCCCCAGTGCCAGCCCCGTCCCTGTCGGGCCACAAGCATCCAAGCCCTTCCACTCACCCCACCCCCTCCTACGCTAATGATATTTACTCTCGCCGCCCTAGCAGGGTGTTCCACTGCCTAATTACTGTTTAGAAACCTCTGATGGCAGAAAACACAATGTTCAGTGCTTAATGGTTAAAGGATTCATGTCAAGTCTAGAGCAAAGTGGGAGACCTGGGGCTTGTTGACACAAGGCAGGGACATCGGGGGTTCAGACCAACGAAGGCACATTGTGTCACAGAAGGGCGGGGACAAAAGCTCTGGCAGTGTCTGCTCAGGCTGAAGTCAAGACTCTTATATTATCTGGGTCATGTGGCTTTGGGGACTTTCACCCACTGTTGTCACTCCTATATCTCTCTCTGGGGCTAAATACTCATTTTTGCTGTATTTTTACACATCTGGCAACCCGTTTACTGAGCACTAACTGTGTAGGCACAGAACCTTAGTGGGAGCCTGGAGCCAGGCTGGGAACCTGACAGTCATCATCTCACTTGTTCTTTACCACCACGAGCTGGGCTCTTGTCCCCATTTGGAATCTGAGGCTGAGAGGGTGAAGGGACTCGTCTGAGGACACACAGCTGGTGGGTGGCAGCCCTGAACCCGGGTCCGTCGGGCTTCCGAGCTTGGGCTCTTAAACTCCAAGCAGCTATCCGTCTCTTGAACAAAGTTTGGAAGAACAAAGACAAGTATCGTTGGAGTCGCAGTTATGTGACTCTGAGACCTCAAACCACGCGCCTACACCTTTCAGTCTCTCTGAATCACGGTGCCTACTTCTCTAAGGCGGGAATTGTGAGTATAGATAGTGTTAAAAAATGGTGTCTTTCCTGAAGACTCTTAGGTCTTGGCTTTGGAAGGCGATTCAGTGATGACCCTCTCTACTCCAGACTTAGGAAGTCATCACTTTCTTGAATATCTGCCAAGATGGGGAGCTCACCACCACTCAAGGCAGCCCTGTCCCAGGTTGGACAGTGCTCTGTCTCAGGGAGCTCCACCTGAGTAGAGGCGCAGCCAGAGGAGTAGCCGCACCCCCAGGGGATGGGAGAAGAGTAGGAGGACGAGAGAGGGGTGGGCATTTAATGGCTGCGTCCTAGTGGGTGTCTGGGGGGCACGCCTGTGATGGTGATGAGTAGATGGTGATAATGGGCCACTTTCCTAATTGGCATTAATGACACCATTTGGTCTGCACATCCACCTCCTGCTTTCTCTCCTGCCACACCTCGCTGAATCTCTGTTCTGAATGGCGACACCTGACCTGCTGATATCCCAATGCTGGCCAATGCTAGTTGATCCTAGAAGCTGAGGCAAAGGATGTGCCTGGGGTCTGGATCCTTCCAGGCCCAGACTAGGGTTCTGGCCTCCCTTGTCCTGGATTCAAGGGAAAGTCTGGTTTTCTTCCAAAGTGGGGTGGTCATTTCTAGGCTTCCCATGGCCCAGATAATGGACTGGACCAGAAATCACCCCCATGGGATTGGACGTGGCCTCCAGGGCTAGAGGCTGCCTGCCGGCCAGCTCACAGAAGGGAGGGATGTGCTGAGTGGTGGAGAGAGAGAGGGGCAGAGACTTCCTGAGATCCACAGGCAGAGGGAGGCACAGAGATTCGGAAGGAGAAATAAGGAGACAGAGAAGGGAGGAGGGAAGAAGGAAAGGAGGCAGGCAGGAAACCATAGTAGGTGCTTTCACCAACGTTGTTTTGGGGAGGCAGAGTTCCTCAGATGCCTGTCTCCCTCTCTCTCTGCCCTTATTCTATCCTAGTAATACAGAGATTCAGTGAGGACTGGGACGCAGCTGGGAAGGGGAGAAAGCACAGTTGTTCTCATTCTGCCACTTAGCTGAGCCACTTCAGGCAAGTGTCTTGGCATCTCTGAGATGTAACTTTGGCTGTAAAATGGAGATCCTCCCTCCTAGATGGTCATGGAGCTGCCTTGAGCTGTGGAGGGAAGGTCCTTGGACACTCTTGGGGACGCCCAGAGTAAAGTTTGGGTCATGCCTCACAGAGCGAGGCTGTAGGGCCAGGTTGGGCTGCCTCACCTGGGGCGGCTGTGTCCGTGGAGAACATTTCTTGCTATCCATGAGGAGAGGCTGCCCACCACTGGTGGCGGGGGTCAGCTCCTTCCAGAGTCCAGAGGGCCAGAGTCCCTCTGTGGGTCCCAGGGGCAGCTCCTGAGAGGGGATGATGGAGAATGAGGAATGGCATGTGGTGGGGAAAGGATTGCTTGGTGTGGGTACCATTTCCCGAGGGCTCTGCCCTGTGTTCTGAATGGTACTCCTTTTCTTAATTCCATAAGGTGGGTTTTATCATGCCCATTTTACAGATGAGAAAACTGAGGCACAGAGAAGCTAAAGTCACACACAGGGGTTGTGTGTGTGTGTGTGTGTGCACGCAGTGGGGTGTATGGTGACGCCTGTATCTCCTTCAGGAGCAAACCCGGAGGAATGCTCTTTTCCATGGGAGGGGTCTGACTCTCTGAAGCTACCAGCCCGGGGCGGGGCACAGGCAGTTTAGGGTTTGTGCTGTGCAGCCCCCGTAGCCTGGTGGGAAGGAGGGAGGCGGGAGGGCCGGTGGGGAGCCCCTTCTCTTCTCTGGGCTCTGGCAGGGGCCAGCCAGCAAGAGGCCCTGATCCTCCTGCCCTCCACCTGCTTCTCACTGTCCTCTGACCAGGGCTGACCATGACGTGGGCCATGCGAGGTCTGTGGGACCATAAATGTGTCCCTTCGCTTTTCTGGATCCCAGTCTTTCCAGCAGCAGAGGGAAGAAGTGGCCCTTGTGGGACAGTCATCCAGATCTGAGCCTGCTTCTCTCAGGTGAGACCGACCTGAGAGTTGGGAGGGGGAGGCGGTCAGATGGCCTGACCTTGGAAGCTTGTGGTTAAAGAGAGCAGATCTTAAACACATAATCTCACACTCAAGTTCAGTTTGTGCTGGGTGCCAGGGAGCAAAAGCACGAGACACAATGAACTGTTGTAACAGGTGACTTCATTTAGATTGAGACTTAGTTTAGCAGGAATCCCCAAGGAAATGACAGCTCACCCAAGATGTGAAGGGTGAGTAAAAGCAGTCAGTCTTGAGGAAAGAGTGTTCCTGGGAGAGGGGACAGCATGGGAAAGACCCTGAGGGGAGAAAGAGTTAGGAGCATTTGAGAACTCTGCTAAGAGTCTGCGCATCATTTCCTTTAACCCAAATAAGACTGCAGGAGAGGAGCGCTGTTAAGATCCTCGTGGAAGAGAGGAGAAACCAGGGTTGGGAGGTATCCGAGATGCATGTGGTGGTCAGCATTGATTCTCATCTTTCTATGCTGCCCCCGAATCTCGGGGCCTAGAGTCCAGCAACCACATTCCATAGATGCCCTTGCCTCCGTGTGAACAGGGTTTGGCTTGCAAGCTGGGCTTACGCAAGCTTCAGAAGGCAGAAGGGCCCAGAAGCCATTTTTTCTTCTCAAGAGGTGATGGCAGACATGGGGACCTCTGTGCTCTCCATCAGTCACCTTCCCAGACCTGCAGAGGGGGGGCAGCCATGATGGTCAGTGGTGCCTTCCTCTGACCTCCTGCCCACTGCACCAGGAGTAAACTTTTGACTTGGGACCACAGATATGACAATCAACCTGAACTCCAGGGCAGACTCTTACTTTCTCTCCTCCAACTCATTCGTAAGGTTTTTGTAAACACCAGTTCCCTGAATTAAATTCCTTTCTGTTTGAGATGCCTGGGTCTCTGTGTTTGACACTGCATCCTGCCTGATAGAGGAGATAGGAATTGCCCAAGACCAGAAGCTAGCAAGTGGTGGGACTGGGAGTCAAATCAGGTCTGTCTGATTCCAGGACCTGCACTCCTTTTATATGTTAAAATTTTTTATTATTTTTCTACCTTTTCTTTAAAAATTGTTTTTTATTATGATAAAATATATATTAATATAAAGTTTACCATCTTAACTGCATAACATAAAATTTACCTTCTTAACCATTTTTTTTTTTTTTTTGCAGGGGAAGATTTGCCCTAAGCCAACATCTGTTGCCAATCTTCCTTCCTTCCTCTTTCTTCCTTTTTCTGCCCCAAAGTCCTGGCACACAGCTGTGTATAGTCGTAAGTTCCTCTGTTTCCTCCACGTAAGCCGCCACCACAGCAGGGCCACTGACAGACAGGTGGTGTGGTTCTGCCCCCAGGAACTGAACCTGGGCCGTTGAAGCAGAGTGTGCTGAACTTTTACCGCTAGGCCATCAGGGCTGGCTCCTTAATCGTTTTTAAGCGTGCAATTCAGTGGCATTAATCACATTCACATTGTTGTGCAACCATCACCACCACCCGTCTCCAGAGCTCTTTTCATCTTCCCAAACCTAAACTCTGTACCATTAAACACGAACTCCTCCTTCCCCTCTCCCGCAACCCCTGGCAACCACCATCCTACTTTCTGTCTCTGAATTTGACTACTCTAAGAGCCTCATATAAGTGAAATCTATGATATTTGTCTTTTTGTGTCTGGCTTATTTCTCTTAGCATGATGTCCTCAAGTTTCACCCATATTGTAGCATACATGAGGATTTCCTCCCTCTTTAAGGCTGGATAATATTCCATTGTATGTATAGACTGCATTTTCTGGTCTGCTCATCTGTTGATGGACACCTGGGTTGCTTCCTTATCTTAGCCATTGTGAATACTGCTGCATTGAACACAGGTGTACAAAAGGGCCGGCACGCCTAACCTGTCCACCGCGTGGTTGCCAGCCACCTAGAGGCTTCTATTTCACATCAGCCTGAAGGCACGTTAGCACTGTCACATCTCTGAGGCTGAAGGATGGGACGTTGTTACCCAAAGTTGATGTGCAGGATTATTGATCATTCCTTGCAAAACCAGGCTGTCTTCCCATCCCTCTCAAATGCTCATCGGGGCAGAGAGACTCATCAGGCTGAAGATGGGGCTCAGTGAGGGAGCTGAGGGGAGGGGTGAAGCCTTGGGGTTGTTTGAGAACCAGCCAACTGGCAGCCCATCTCTGAGCCCAAGAGGCAGGAGCCGGAGACACTGCCCTGCTCTGTCCATTGGCTTAGGACACTTCCTACCTGCCGGGCGGGCTGTGTTTCAGGAAGCCACAGGTGGGCCTGGAATTGGTCCTGCTCCCCAAGTGAGCTATCCAGGTTGCCTTGGGCCCCGCATTGTTAGTGAATTTCTGCTTCTACCCCACTTGCCTTCTCTTCCCAGAGGCTGGGACTTCACTCTGGCTCTTTTGATTCATTAATTTGTTCAAATTATTCAATAAGGATACCTACTTATTGAGTTTGGGTGTGTGTCAGGCACAGAGACAGAGCAACCAACAAGCAGATGTGGTCCTGACCTTATAGCACGGGAGGCAAGGAACAAACTAAGTAGAGAAGTCCATCCTGGGATTACTTAAGACATCGGCCAGTGCCATGCAAAAATACAGCAGGTTGCAAGGGAGAAAACGGCTGCGTGAGGGGGTGGGGGACATTAGGAAATGTCTCTCCGACGAGGGGCATTTGAAATGAGATCTGAATGACGAGGTACCAGCCCTGCAAGGACTGAAAGCAGGGCATTCTAGGTTCAGGGAACAGACAGTGCAAAGGCCACGAGGCAGAAAAGAGCTCGGTGTGTTCCTGAAACAG
The DNA here is from genome assembly GCF_041296265.1 of Equus caballus. Classification (NCBI taxonomy): domain Eukaryota; kingdom Metazoa; phylum Chordata; class Mammalia; order Perissodactyla; family Equidae; genus Equus; species Equus caballus. The sequence goes on along the minus strand of NC_091705.1, from coordinate 31,422,095 downwards.
AAAGAAGGCCTCTGGTTCTCCTCAGCCGCCACTATTACCCATGACTCAGCAGGGTATAAAATTTGGACCAAATGCTGCCTGCCTTGGAGACCTGCTGAAAATGGAAGCAGCACCCCCCGCCCCACTCCTGACCATATCTGGTTTCCTCAATTTTGGCTTCCCCCCATGCTGCTGGTGTCTCCTATCACTGCTGTGTTCCCAGCATGCCCCATGGCTGAGTCCAAGAAGCCAAGACCTCCTTTTGGTCACAAGTTACTCTTTGACCTTGAGATCAGAGAATCTTTCCCCGGACAGAAGTCTGCCTGTCCCTGATGTGGCGTGCCCTGGGGCATATGGCGCCTAGCACCTCTTTTACCCAAGCTCCACAGGTTGGGCAAGTCCAAGCTGGTGTTGGCAAACACATCATTCATTCATTCATTCATTCATTCACCAATAGTTAACCAAGAACCACCATCAGTAGAAATAAGAATCACAACAAGATGGCTGTTAATGAGAGGGACATTAACAGGGAAGATAGTTTTTGAGTGTACTTAACTGGGCCCTGGGGCTCAGGCAAGATTTTTAGGAGCAAATGATGTGTAAGCTGAAACCTGAAAGATGAGTAGGAATTAGCTAGTGAAAAGACTCGTGAGAAAGGAGATTATTCCAGGTTCTGGAAATTGCATGTGCAAAGGTCCTGAGGTGGGAGAGACAGCATGGGGCATTTGAGGAACCAGAAGAAGTTTAGACCGACTTAGGGTGTTTTTAAAGGAGGCTGTGTGTGGAAGACTCTGGCTGGGAGGTCCTCTAGCCTATAGGGTCCAGATTCTTCAGGGCCTTGTCCACTACATTTTTTTTTTTTCATCACAAAATCCTTCCCTTGAGAGTCAGGTCAGTCTCAGAGGCAAATTATTGCAGAGGAGGAGTACAGATCAAAAGTGTGGTTAACTTGGATTTTGTGCTTTGCTTTCACAACGACAGTGATCTCTGTGGGCGTCCCCTTCACTTCTAGTTCTCTTCCCTTAGGTTCCCGTCCCCACCTACCTGTCCCCCGACTTTTCTGGTATCTTGCCCAGCGCCTTCTGCTGCTCTTCTTCGTGCCCTTCCACCGTGTGCGTTACAAGCGGCTGTGCTCAGGCTGGGGAAGGCAGACTCTTTGGCTCTCGTGAGGAGAATGAATTGGAGAAGAAAGCGTGGAGGGAGAGACCCGTCAGGGGACGTTGTGGTCATCCAGGGTGGGGTAGTGGCGGACTGGGTACAGAGAAGTGGCTAGGTTTGAGAGATCGTCAGGAGGTCTTTCCAGAGGTTTGGGTGTGGCTTGGATGAACATATGGAGGGACTTAGACAGAGAAAGTAGAAACACGGGGAGGTCAAGAGGGACAGGGGAGAAGGTCTGAAACCTGCTGAGGCCAACGTGTGGAACTCTGGGACACACAGCTGTACGACCTTGGGCAAGCCACTTCACCCCCTGACTTTCAGTTTCTTCCTCTGTAAAGTGGAGATGTGAACAGTACCTATCTCACAGGGTGGTTGTGAGAATTACATGAGTGACCTTCAGTACAGAGATTGGCACAGGCCAGCTCTATATCACTGTCGTCTAAATACATCCTGATGCATTTCAGTAAATGCACGGTTACCATAGGTCTGAAGTCTGGGAGGAAGACCTGGGCTGAGGCAGAGATGTGAGATTTATTTTCCTGGGTTATCGCTCCAGCCCACAGGGTAAATACTTGCAAGGTTAATGCTGAAGCATTTAAGAGAACCAACTCTTCACAGACAGTTTCTGTGGATTCTTTGGAGGAACTTGTTTGCCTCCAAACAATTAATATAGTCATGTGCTGCATAACGACGTTTTGGTCAATGATGGACCACATATATGACGGTGGTCCCATGAGATTAGTACCATGGAGCCTAGGTGTGCGGTGGGCTATGCCATCCAGGTTTGTGTAGGTACACTCTATGATGTTCGCACAACGACGAAATCGCTTAACAACGCATTTCTCCGAACATATCCACCGTTAGGCGATTCAAGACTGTATGCCAGTTGCAAACCAAGCTACTCCACCCATCAGAGCCACACTCCGGGGACCAGCTATTGGTAGCATTTCACTATTTAATTTGAGCTATGGTGTGTATTTTGGAGCAATAAAACTGCAATCAATTTTTTTTTAATGCAATTCACTTCCTCTTCTTCTGACTGGTTTTCCTTCCCAGTAGCCTGGATTAAGGGAGTATCTGGAATCACTCTGAACTCACTTGTATTTTGGTTTAGACGGCAGGCGCCTATGCTGTAAGATGGGTGTGAGAGCCTGGGCTCGGGGGCCTGTTCCTCTGCAGCCTTCTGAGCCTTGGCCCGGGGCAGTGGCTGATGCAAGTTAAGATGATATATATACGATTGCTCCTAACCAGGCTCCTGACTCTACATTTCTCCCATCCAAAGAGTCTAGTTGAAGAAGAATTAAGAAAGAGTGAATAGTGAGAGGAGAGAGGAATGCGCTGGAAGATAGATCAGCTGTGACCTCTCCCAGCCCATCAGTTATCAATTACTGTGTAAAATACCACCGCGAACTGAATGCTTTAGAACAGGACTCATTTGACGGAGCAGCTTCTCTGCTGGTCTCACCTGGGCTCAGCGTGTGTCTCTATCCCGTCGGGGCCTGGGCTCAGCTGAGATGTCCCGGATGCCTGGGCCTCCCTCCAAAGCCTCGGTCATCCTGAACTTCCTCAAGGCAAAGCGGTCTCATTGGCTAACCCAAGTCACATGTCCCAGCCCAGAGCCAGTGTACGGGAGGGGACTACACGAGGATGTGGATTCTGAGAAGGGGCATTCATTGGGGGTCAAATGCAGCGAATTACCTGAATAGTCTATACAACATTTCAAAGATTTATAATTGCAGGTTTACTGAATCATATAATGGTGATGATGAAGATGCTGATAGTAATCATACTACTATTAAGAGTACATATCATTTTATGTAGTACTTCTTAAGCCTATGGGCTTATGTAATGCATTCAATAATTTCATCTTCTCAGCAACTCTGCCAGGTGGCTACCACCCCCAGTCTATGGATGAGGAAACTGAGGCTCCAAGTGCCTCTGAGGGCTGTAATTCTTTCTGAAGTGGGAGAGGCCCGTGGCAGGAGAGGCAGGCCCTGAGTGCTTCCACCGGGGCCAAGAGATGTTTGGACGAAGCTAAATCACATTTCCCAAGCAGGTCCTTCGACTTGTGAGATGTAAGCAACTTTCACCAAACAGCAGTTTGATGAGCTGAGCTTAAGTGAATCAGAAACACGAGGTTGATGTTTGTCTTCATCTGTGCAGGGGTTTGGCAGGCTCCAAGGCCCCTTGGCAAGCAGGATTCTGGCCTTGCCAAAACCTGGAGCTCTGGCATAATAGCGTGGCCCTTCCGGTCAGGCCAGCCTCCTGTCTTCCTGCTGTTTAAACCGGAGCCCCTGCCTCTGTGGCTTCTCTGGCTGCTTCATCCCACCCTCGAGCCCCAAGGACAGAATGGCAGGAGGCGTCTCCACAGCCCGTCACACGTGGGAGAAAGATGGCACAGAGCGTGGTTTCTGGAGCGCTGTCAAAGCAGCAGGCCCCCCGGGTGCCAGGAAACCCCAGCCTCGGAAACTGTCCCGTCCACGGGGCGTGCTGTCGGGAACAAGCTCTGAGCGGGGAGGAACGTGGCCGAGCAGGAGGGAGAGACTCACCCAGGGCCGACTGGGAGGCGACCTCGCCTGATTCCTTTCAGATTGTGGGATGATCGTCTGAGAAAAAGCAGCTTGGAGGCTGAAAGCGTTTGGCACGAATCTGCGTCATCTGGCTGTTTTGTAATTGCAAACCTTCTCAGAGCCTTTGCTATCCTGATGTGACAGTCCAGGGAGAAGGACAGATTCAAGCTCATCCGACAGAGGAACATTTTGTGAGACTGCTGTTCCACAGGATGCACTAAAGGATGCTGTTTTAAGTGTGTTCTCCCTCCAAGTGCCGGAACACAAGCTTCATGACCACAGGATCTCATGTGTTTTGTTCTCTCCCTGGAGCCTAGTCTGGCTCGCGAACAAATAGTGGATAAATAAGCAAATGAATACATGAGCACCTGACACTCATTGCTGTCTTTCTCCCTTGTCTCCCTTCCTCCAGCCCATCTCCTTCTTTCCTCCCTCTCCTCTTTCCTTCTTTTCTTCCCTCCAAGTATCTACCATGACATGCACTGTGCTAGATCCTAGGGACACATTCGTGAAACAACACTGGCCTGCTGTGTGTTAACTAATGCCTTAGTGGCAATTTTTGACTGTAGGTGACTGACTGCTTTTGCCCCTATGTCTGGAAAAGGCTGAGAGGCTGAGAGCTGCCCGGACCCTCAGAGGACTAGAGAGAAATCCCCTCATGGCAGGCTGGCTGCGTGTTCATCATGGTCAGACCTCAGGCTCCTTCTTGCTCCCTTTAACATCCCTTAGCATCTCGTGGTCCTGAAGACTCCAGACCTTCCAGACCGGGCTGACCAGGCCACCAGCCCCCTAGTTCCCCTTGCTGCTGCTGCTGCAGCCCGGCCGAGGGCCTGTGAGCCCTGGGAGAGCAGGGCCGTGTCTGTCTTGCTCTCCAGGGCCCCTCTAGCATCTGACAGGGACCTGGCACTAACGAATCTCGGCTGAATGGTGAAGCCTGGGCGCAATGTTGACTTAAGCCAAAGGTCCACATCCAGAGGTGAGAAGGAAACAAAAGGCGCAGCGGCTGAAGTTCTGGGACGTTCCAGAGTTCTTGGTCATGGTCCCAGCTCTGAGGCTCAGGTGTCCCTCCTTCAGGGGCTGCAGAATGTTCCCCTTGGCCTCCCTTACTGTCCCTGAGGCTGCAGCTCAGCCAATGCCCCTCCTTCTCCCTTTATGGCCAACTCCTCTCCTGGGGATCTAGAAAGATCTCCTGGGCCCATAGGGAGCCTTGCAGATGCCTTCAAGGAAAAACAATGCTGTTCTCTCCGAAGGGAGAAAGCTTATGTGGGTTCAAGGTAGTAGCCAACTTGCTCCCCATTTGCTGAGTCCTCCAGGTCTCAGAGATTTGTAGGGGTCCCTGGGATCATTCCTAATCCCAAGTCAGCCTTTAGTGGCTGTTTCTGGTGGTGACAGTGGTTGGTTCCATCAGATGATGGAGCTGAACTCGCCTTGCTGGGTTCTGGGCAAGGGTGTGAAAGCATTGTGTTAACACAGCACGGAAGCCTCTCAGATGACAGAGACTGTGAGGGTATGAGAAAGGGGGTGTTCTCGGGCTTCCCTCCACACTGAGCCCCATGATGAGCAGGGCACCTGGCTAGGCCCTGTGCTCATGCCTTACACAATCCTGCAAGGCAGGGATTGCTGCCCCATTTTACAGATGAAGAAATTGAGTCTCAGTGGACAAAAGTGACACATCTAAGTCCAAGTTGCTGAAATAGGGTTTGAAATCAGTTGTGGCGAATCTGAAGCCCCAGTGATTTTCAGGCAACCCTCCGCCTCCTGCAATTAGAAAGGTGTGTGCTCTCCGAGGCGGCCTCCTGTGGTGAACCTCCTCAGGTTTAGTGATGGAAGGGAGAGCCCAGGGGAGAGATGTGGAGGGTGTGACCAAAAGGCCATGGGGTAAGAGAGAGGAGCAAAGTTACTCCTCCATTCATTCAGATACTGCTGAGCACCGACTGGGGGCTAAGTGCTGGGAATCCAGCAGGGAGAATGCCAGCCCTTGACCTTGGAAACTCGGTAGGTGAGTCAGATATTTTTCGACCATTACATAAATAAATGTAAATTGCATCTGTGAACAGTGATCTGGAGAAGTACAAGGTGCTAAGAGATATTCTGAGAGGCCTCTGGCAAGGTCAAGGAGGTCAAGGTGGCTTCCCTGAGGAAGGAATGCTTCAGCTGAGATCACAGATGTGAGTAGGAGTTAGCAAAGTGAACGTGAGTGTAGCAAGAGAGGAGCAAGAAATATTTTAGAGAGAGTCAAAAGCATATGCAAAGGCACTGGGGCAGAAGAGATCCTGGTGCTCTCTGGAGAATAGAGAGCAAAGGGTTGAGTAGTGTCTTGAAGTTGGAGCATAGGAAGTCAATGAAATATCCTAAACAAAGAGGGGAGGCCTGATTATATTTGAATCTGGAAAATATACCCCTCGCTCCTATGTAGGGGGATGTGCTTTGTCTTGACTACTGAGAGTAACGCTTGGCAAGAAGGGAGCAGGGGCTTACTGGCACATCAGTTCCTCTTGCCAGGCTTCACTTTCCCCCTCTCTACAGTGAGTCTGGATTCAATGATTGATCATTTCCATCTCGTTTGGATGCTTTGGAGCTCTTCCTCACTCTCCATGCTGCCTCTCAACAGGACACTCAGTCCTGGGGAGAGGAAATGGTTTGTCTTTCTCAGTCTTTCTCTTGTACCATTGAGCATGAATACTTGGAAAGTGAGCTCCCATGTGTGTGTGGATGCATATCTGTAAATATCTAGGAAAAGGACAGGAAGAGCGATCTTGGGAGGGCCATGCCGTGATGTCTATCAATCCCAAACAGGCATGTGCTGTGATGCTGAGGTTCTCCCACCAGCCACCAACCTTTAAGAAACACTTGCATGTAGGCAAAGAAGAAGTGTGGGAGGATGCTCATTTTAATATTGTTTATAAACAGTGAAAAAATTGGCGTCAACTTAAAAGGCCACTACTTGGCAACTGTTCAAAATTATGGCACATACATAGTACGACATAGTAAGGAGCCCTTAAAAGAAATAAGTGGAACATCTGTGTAACAAAATGGAAAATCTCAGACATTGTGATGGGTGATAAAAGCAAGTTCTAGAAAGATACATACAGTCTGAAAAGAAATGTGGGATTGCCCCCTCCACTCGGCCTTTCCCATGAGCTTCTATGTAATGTATACACACCACACAAAGAACAGAGACTTGAAGGAGAGATACTTAACTGATCACGGTGTTGCCTCTGGATGGGGACCAGGATTGGAGGTGACAGCTGTCCAGGGGAACTCCTGCCTTCCCAGTAATATTGCAATATTTTTAAAAGAAAAATGCATTTATATATTTCTCATGTAACTTAAAATTCATTAAAGAACAAGGATAGGATCCTTGAAGATACTGGGAAAAATATTGGGCAGATTTACCACTGCAGAGGGATAGTTTCCCACTTCTATTTTTCTATATTTGATAAGGCTATCAAATTCATTTTTAAGAATGAGAATATATTTATACATTCGTGGTGCAATTAAAAAAAGGAAAAAGGAAGTCGTTGTTCCAATTTAGTTCTTCTCTAAGCAGGCTCAGCAGCTAGGAGCACTCAGGGGGAACTGAGGCCCAGGGAGACCATGTGACAGCAAGCGAGTGTGCGGTGAGTCAGTGGGCGAGGGAAGAAAAGGCCGTCCCTGAGTCACGTGATGTCAGAACACAGCAAACTGGCTTGTTTTGCAACCCAGGCAGGTCCTTTAACCACAAGCCTGCTGGCTGGCCCCATGCGGTGGGGGGAGATGATGCCAACCCTCTTCCCTCGATGAGTCATGCTTCTTCCCGCAATAGCTGGGGGAGGATGTGGAGAAGTTGGGCTCCGAGGCAGAGGCTACTCCTGCCCATAGGCCCTGCCAGGCTGGGTGCCCTGGAGGGTGAAGGGCCCCAGGGGCCAGGGGGAAGTCCCAGATGGGGCTGCTGCTCTCATATGTAGATGAGCACAACCATGGACGTGTGCTTTGGACCACCACAATTAGCATCAGTGTGGTGGTCAAAAGGAGGTGGGGTTTTCGGGGGCGTCCACTGAACGCTGAGTGTACATTGTGTCCAGGGCATGTGCTCATGCATCCTCACAACTTGTAAGGCAGGGCTTGCTGGCCCCATTAGACAGATGAGGAAACTGAGGCTCAGCGGAGGGAAGTGCCTTGTCCAAGGCCTAAGATCCAAGCTAGTGGGTGGCTGGAATGGGATTTGAAACCAGGTGTGGCTGAATCCGAAGCTTTCATTGCACTCTGGTTTCCTCCTTTTGTTGGAATGATGTGTGCTCACAGGCATATGCCCTTGGAGGCCACTTCTCATGGGGCATGCTCTCAGGTTTTCTGGTGGAAGGGGAAGGTTGGGGCAAGAGAAATGAGAGGTCCTCCGAGATGGCAGCAAGGATGATAAGCACTATTTCTCAGCAGTTCCCTGCCAGGTCCTGGACTGAGCATCTGCTTTATTTTCATACGCTCTTTAGTCTCCTTAACAACTGGCGAAACAATTGTCCTTGTTTTACAGATGGGCACACTGAGGCTCAGAGAGTGAAATGGCTATCGAACCACATGGCTAGCAAGAGGAGGCAGGATTCAAAAGCAGCTCTGTCTGATTCTAAAACTCACCCTCTGTAGTTACCCATCAGCCCTTTCACCCCGCAGGCACGCATCCTCTGTGAGACCCAGCTCTCTGGTCTTCTTTCACTCTTCAGCCTGACTCTTGTCCACCACACAAGTTCTCATTCATGCTTCAATACCCCACGGGGCATCACCTCCCCCAAGAAGCCTTCCTCAGCTCCACAGTGAGGGGTTCTCACTATGCCCCCATGGCTCCCTGACCACGTGTGTCTTTACTGACACATGCCACCAGCTTTGTGACTCTTCCTATTTGTCTATTTAGGGGGCTGTGAGCTCCTTTAGGATAGAGACAATATGATGGTTAATTTTGTGTGTCAACTTGACTGGGCTAAGGGATGCCTGGAGAGCTGGTAAAACATTATTTTTGGGTGTGTCAGTGACAATGTCTCGGAAAAAGGTTAGCATTTGAGTCAGTAGCAATAAGATCACCCTCACCAATAATGGTGGCATCATCCAGTCTGTTAAGGACCTGAATAGAACAAAAAAGGCAGAGGAAGGGTGAATTTGCTCCCTGCTTGGGTTGGGACATCCATCTTCTCCTGCCTTCAGACATCAGAGCTCCTGGTTCTTGGACTTTCCAGCTTGAACTGAGACTTCTCAGGTCTTTGGACTCAGACTGAATTATACCTCCAGCTTACAGACCACAGATCGTGGGACTTCGTGGCCTCCATAATCACGTGACCCAATTATTATAATAAATGCTATAATAAACCTCCTTATATATATATATTTATATACCCTATTCGTTCTGTTTATCTGGAAAATCTTGACTAATATAGATGGTATCACGTTCATCAACTATTTTTAAAATCCTTTGATCGTATTTTTCCATCCAGAGGCTAGTGCAGTGACTACATCATGAGCTTTATTGACCCACAGATCCCCGTTTGAATCCACACTGGTCTGGGTGGTGTTGAGTCAATTGCTTGCCTTCTCTCAGCTCCATCTGTAAAATGGAGATTCTAATGTCTACTTCTCAGCGTCGTTGTGGAGATCAAGTGAAATATTTATGTTAAGTGCTAAGCACAGTGCCTGAGGCACAGAGGGCATTAATATCTTCACCCTCAGGTCTATTCCAGTCAGAGGTCAGCAGACCGTTGACTGGGAAAGTACAGCCGCCCCTCTCTGTGTGGCTGCCCCTAATCCATTGTGAGGACCTGATTTGCAACTTTGAGTGCTGCATATGATTTATAACTCTGTCCCCTGAACATATCATTTCTCATTCTTCAGAGGTGGCCAGGGGTTGTCATTCATACCCAAAAATACAGATTCAGAAAAGGGATAGAGGTGAGCAGATGAGCTGAACAAATCTATAATCAAAAATTCACACAGAAAGTAATGTAAAGAGTAAACAAGCATTAAAAGAAATGTTGATTCTTGATTCCAACCAAGGAAATTAAAATAAGTTATGTTAACCACTGAAGGAAAAAAAAGAAAAATCTTACTAACGCCCAAGGCTGGTGAGGTTGGGTTGAAAAATCATACACACAGATAGTACTTGTGACCGTCCAAATTCTTACTAACTTTTAGGATAATCTGATAATAAATTGTCACACCCTGATATTTATCCTGAGAAAATAATCTTAAAAAAATGAATAACTATAAGCAGAAGGTGTTTAGCGCATCAGTATCTGTAACAGTAAAAACCTGGATAACCCTCGAAGGACCATTTATTGGGGACTGGTAAGTCAAATCATGATCATCAATGTCATTGTCAGCAACGTCAATGATGGAGGTCATAGAAACATACAAGATGTTTATTATACAATTACCTAGAAAGCAGAATGTGAACCGGAGGTTAAGGTATGAATGCAACTATGTTAAATTTGTGTAAAGATGAGCAAGGACTAGGAGGCCAAAGGCAAAAAGAAAAGAGTTGTGGTTGGGGCTGTGGATTGCCTGTGAAGCTGTTGTCGGCCTGAGTTACTATTTCTGGGTTGCCCCGTAAGTGACCTGGAGAAGTCCCCTGCCTTGGGGGCTCATGCCCAGAGCCTTTCCCATCAGGCTGTCCAGCCTCTCTGCATCTCCCGCAGCTAGGTCACCCCAGCGGTCCCCACACAGCTTCCATGCAGGCCTCCAGATGCAAACACCTGTAATGGCCTCTTGTCTGGTTCCAGAAAGCTGGCCTTCGCGGGGACTTCTGGTAGGCCAAAGCACTCTGACCTTGGCTGGAAAGCCCCCGCCGCCACCCCCAGGTGCTCTCCAGTGTTGGCCATCAGGGGCTGGTCTTGCTCGGTGGCTCCTGAGAGCACTTGCCATAGAGGCAAAGAGCCCTGCATGGGAGGAAGGCTGCATTAGTCCTAATGGGACTGATGGGGGCCCAGTTAAGTTAGGAGCTCTGACTGCCCAAGAAGTGCATCTGGGAATCATGCAACCATTTCTGTCTGAAAGGAACTCCAGAGGGGCCTTGAAGCAGAGCAGAAAATACTCAGCTCCCAGCCACCCTCTTCCCAAGATCCTCTTTGGTCGGGCTGATGCCCCGTTGACCTCAGTCACCAGCTCCTGCACTCCGCTTCCCCTCCGGTCTCCACCACAGATGGCCTCTGCCTTTGCCTAGGTGCTGAGGACGGGCTTGTATTCCCAATCAATGCCCTACCTTGCCACAAAATCATGCTCTTACAACCTGGAAAACTTAAGTAGCCAGAAAGGAGTTCTTGGGAATGACTTGCCTTCATTGCTATTCGTTCATCCATTCGTTCATTCATTCATTCATTTATCTGTTCCTCAATTATTAAGCACCACCCACTCCATACCAGACACTATTCTAGACCCTGAACATATTGCAAAGCAACAGTGGCCCTGGGAATGGATAATAACAAGTGAATAACAAAAAGCCAAGAAGTTCTGTCAAAGAAATCAACTGGGTCATCTTTTCTGATGGAGAACGAGGGGCAGGAGTGAGTGGGACAGACCTTTGCTGCATGGGGTGGCCACTGGAAACCATTCTGAGGAAGTGTAAGTTCAGCAAAGGCTGGAAAAAGGAGGAAAAGCCAGACATGCAAGAAGCTGGGCTAAGAGTCTTCGGGGCAGAAGGAATAGCTGAGCAGAGCCCCGAGACGGGAGCTGGGCCCTGGGCACTCTAGACCCTCCACCCTGTTCCTCTCTCCTCTTTCTTTCCTGTCTCTGTTCTCTCTCACTCTCCATCTCATTGATCATTTGGTCTCCATCCATGTTTTGGTGCCTGATTTACTCAGTCTGAGTCTGACCCTGTCTCTCTCTGTCTCTGTTTTCTTCACGCTTCCGACTCTTCAGTCTCCCTGACTCTGAATGGCCTTTTCTCAGCCTTTGTCTTCTTTTGGGCTCTCTCCTGTTTCCTTAGTGCCTTCCGCTCTCTCTCTCCCTCCCCCTTTATCGCTCTGTCTCCATCTGACTTTGGCTCCATCTCTCTCCCCTGCTTTCCGCTCTTCTGCCTGACATCTCTTTGGTTCCTGAGCAGAGGCCACTGGGAAGCCCGTCTGATTGATATGACTCTTGACAGCTAAAGGCCTGAAATCATTCCCACAGTGCATCTCTGGGAGGTGTTAAGCCAGCAGTGTTTTGTCTGTGCCAGAGAAAGACAGGGGTTTTTAAATAAATATATACATTCTCAGAAATCCAAGCATTTGTATTTCTCCATTGATCCATGATGACGCTGAGTGAGTGTCAAACTTCCTCCAGGGGAATTTACAGGACGAATGGGCTGTGCTGGGGAAGGAGGAGAGGGAAGCGGAAATTGTCCCAAAGGGGCCTGGCTGGAGCCTGTGCTCAAGGACCTGACAAAGGGGTAATTTGTAGAAAGAAGAGAGATTATTTCTTGTTGGGGGAGGCAGTGAGATCTTCACGATGCCCAAGTGTCACCTCTTCTGTGAAGCCTTCCTGGGCCCCTCCTTCTCCTGACCCACTCCTCATCAGAGGAGTGACAGCTCACGTCTTTGCCTCCGCTTTACAGCATGGCACTGGAGCCCTGAAGGGCCTTGCTTTGCCTAGGGGTTCCTCTTCCCACTGGACTATGAAGTTGGTGGAAACTGCGATCGTGCAGTACTCAACTTCACAATCCCAGTGGCCATCCCACAGCCTGTGTCCTGTCTGGACGAGCTGGTTTCCAGTTAAATGCTCATTAGGGGGTCTATGCAAGCAGCACATGGTGGATGACACTTAGTAGGATTGGGGAAAGTGCCTCAGTTCCTCATCTTTAAAATAAGGGCGACAGTGAACCAGTGCAGGTGAGGTGCTTGGAGCATCTTGGTAAATGCTCGGTAATGTGGGCTCTTGTTACTCTCATTACCATGGTCTGCATCACCATCAGCATCCCCAGTATCATCAGACTCTTCAGGCTTGGGTACCACGCAGTTAATTGGCCATATAATCTTTGCTCTCTTCATTTTTAATGGATAGGAGACTATGATTTTTGGTGCAAAAGGCTAGTTTTGACTTGTGTGAACCTTTTTGTTCTCCCAAATATGTTCTTTCACACTCTGGGTCACTGCTCAGAGATCTGTGAAGAACTCGGGACCTGTTTGGGCGTAAAGCAGTGTTAATTCTTCTCTCTTTCCATTTGTCTGCTTTGTCTGGAAAGATTTCTCTGCTGTGTGGCTCCTTCTCGACCTCCAGGCTGGCCTGATGCCTGATTTTTGGCTCTCACAGGCCTTGGGCAGAGCCAGACAGCCCCCTTCCAAGCTGCCATAGCTGCCCAGCCAGCTCTTCCTCTGTCTGATCGTTTGATACAGAGTTTTAGGCTGCTCAATTTATTTGACGCTAGAACTTTTCACCACTTCTCTCTGAGTCTTAGCTTCCCCAAAGATAGAATGGGAGTATCTTAGAGCTTAAACTTGAAGAGTAAATGACATGATGCATCAAATATGCACTGAGTCTCACAGTCAACAAATATTAGTTCTTGGTCCTCCCCTGAGTGTGAACTCTTCAAGGGCAAAAGCTATTATCTGATTCAGCTTTGAAGCCTTGGAACTGAGTTGTCCAATATGGCAGCCATGAACCACACATGGCTACTGAGCACTTGAAGTATGGCTAGTCCAACTGAGCTGAGATGCAAGAATAGAACACATACACTAGAATTTGAAGACTTAGGATGAAAAGAAGAATGGAAAATAACTGGTTAATATTTTTGTATTGATTACATGTTGAAATGATAATATTTTGGATATATCGAGTTAAATAAAATTAATGAAAAACTTATTTATAAAATAATGTTTAGGGGCCGGCCCCATGGCCGAGTGGTTAAGTTCATGCGCTCTGCTGCAGGCGGCCCAGTGTTTCGTTGGTTCGAATCCTGGGCACAGACATGGTACCGCTCATCAGGCCACGCTGAGGTGGTGTCCCACATGCCACAACTAGAAGGACCCACAACCAAGAATATACAGCTATGTACCGGGGGGCTTTGGGGAGAAAAAGGAAAAAAATAAAATCTAAAAAAAAGACCCAAAAATAATGTTTATATTTTATACTGAAATAAATGCATGAACTATATTAAAATACACTAATTTATACCAAAATTATTATTAAATAGCATAACTATTGTTTCTATTGATTTCACTTATTTCTTTTTCATTTTTTCATGTAGCTATTGGAAAATTTAAAATGACTTGTGTGGCCTTCATTAGAGTTCTCTGCCAGCGCTGTCTCAGAACACAGTGAAGAATCTGCTTAGCACAAGTGGGCAATACGTGTGGGTGTGATGGATGAATAAATGGATAAATGAAAATAAATGAGTGAGTAGATAAACCAATTAATAAATGGATAAATGAACAGATGGAAATAGATAAATGGATGGATAAATTAATAAATGAACAGAAGGGTGAGTGGATGGAGTGGGTGGATAGACGAATGGAAGGAAGAATGAATAGAAGAATTGATGGAATTAAAGAAAGGCTAGAAATAAAACGTAATAAATCAGTGGATAAATAAAATTACTAAAAAGATTAAATAAGTAAGTACCTAAATACAAAGATAAATACATCCATACAGCAAGAATAGATGCCCTGGGAGACCAGAGCTTGACTCTCACAAGAAGGCTTGTTCTCTGCCTGGGCTCATGGAGTTTTAGCCTTTGACCAAGAAGAAAGGTTTACCCTTGCTCTTGGGGAATTTATTATTTTAATTGTTAGCCTTCATCAGAGGTTATTGGAATTTTTTTCCCCTCGGACGGTTTATCACTTGTAAATTATTTGTCACATCGTTGTAATTCTATCCAGATCCTTAACTTTCTAATCATGCATCTTTTATGGGGTCTCCTTTAAAGAAGCACTATAATTACGTGCCAAGGGTCCCAGTAAATTTTATCAGGCCATAAAATATTATACTTTAATTATTTGGAAGAGGAAGAAAGGCAAATGTTCCCTTTGCAAGACTGGCGATCAATACTGCGGGGCGCACGGTGGCACAGGCAGCTTCAGACCTCCTCCTCCTCCTGGTGTCCCTCCGGGAGCTCTTGCTTCCTGCACCAGCGGTGTCCACACAGAGCAGAGGGGCCCCGTGCCCTGAGGCTTCTTCTTGAGACTCTGGTGGACTTTGGGCCTTGATAAACTCAGAAACATACATCCTTGAAGTGGTCTCATTCCAAGTGCAAGAGGTGGTTGTGGAGGATGTTTGTTTCACTCCTTTCACAGATAAGAAAACTTAGACCCAAGGAGCAGTTAGAGATGGGACTCTAATTTAACTCTCCTGACTCCGTGGAAGATTTTTTCCTCTCCTGCTGTTATGAACTCAAACCAGAGAACATGTATGCGCTCAATAGGTTGGGGTTTTTATATTCTCAAGGGTTTGAGAGTAGAAATGCTTTGGCACCAGAGTTTTGCTTCCAACATTTTATTCATTGAAATTAGTATTTTAGCTAGGCTCGCACTAGGTGCCAGGCCCTGATGCTGGAGTGAAGCAGCGAACAACACAGACAAGTCCTTGCTCCTCTGGGGTGTGCAGTCTCCTAGGGGAGACAGGCAGCTGTCAAATGTTCACATAGACCTTGGAAATTGCACCGTGGTACATGCTAAGAATGAGGGGTCCATGGGGCTTTGAAAACTTAAAAACAGGGGCTTTTAATGGGTTGCGGAGGTCAGAGAAGGCTTTCCTGAGGAAATAAGTGATCTGAGGTCTGAAAGATAAATAGGAGTTAACTAGGTAAATAGAGAAGGGAAAGTATTTTAGGAAGAGGGAACAGCATATGCAAAGGGCCTGTGTAGAAAGGCCTGGAAAATAATCCAGGGTGGCCAGAGCTGAGGTTCTGATGGGAGACTATGAGATGAGGCTGGAGAGGTGTGAAGAACCACATCATGCAAGGCCTAGTGGGCCATGTTTTCCTAAGAGAATTGAAGTTTCAGGCAAAGGTTTAGGTGAGAGAAAAGAGATGTTTGCAAAGGCAGTGCAGGTAAAGGAAGACTCGGGCAGGGGAAGAGAGGAGGACGGGTGCTCTGGTGCATGGATGGATGTCAGCAGATATGTTTGTCTAAGCAGAGGGGTAAACTCAAGAGGAGGAGGAAGGCAGCGGATGATGACTAAACCCCACTCATCCCCCTGGTCTTGGCTTCGATGTCATTTCCTTGGGGAGACCTGCCCTGACCCCCAATTGGGCCAAGTCCTCCGCCCCCAAATGGTGGTCCCCACCCTCCACTTCCCCTTTCACAACACACACCACTATTACTGCCATGTCTTACTTAATGGTCTCTTCCCCTCACTGCTGTAGGCCCCATCCACAAGGGCAGGGATTGGGGGGTGTCTCGATCACTGCTAGTTACCCCTTTCCCGGCCCAGGACCTGGCACATGGTCGGCAGGCAATACACAGAGCCCAATGAGCAAATGAATGAGTGGGGCACCCAAGAGAGATGGAATTTTCAAGGGGCAGATTTCCTCCAGGCTCTTCCCTGTTATCGTCCCTCCCTGTCCGTCCCTCTCGTCCTCCCTTATTCACTTCCTTTTTTTTTGTCCTAAGGCTAACCTCCTACAAAATCTCTGCTCAGGGGCGCTCATTTGAAAGAAGTGATGGACACATGAGAAAAGTTCTTAGCTCTGATCTGAAATATCGATTTCCCCAGAAAGGGCTGCGATGCGTATGTTCATTATATAGGGAACTACCTTGCTTCCAGAGGTGAGATGACTTGGTCAAGACAGCTCAGAAGGAAGATGACTGACAATTTTTGAAACTCCCCCATGTCACCCCCTTAGGGTGACTCATCTTGTTACCAGGTTTGTTGCTAATTATCTTGGCGTGAATGATTTTT
This sequence comes from Equus caballus, assembly GCF_041296265.1. Taxonomy (NCBI): domain Eukaryota; kingdom Metazoa; phylum Chordata; class Mammalia; order Perissodactyla; family Equidae; genus Equus; species Equus caballus. The sequence continues at coordinate 31,405,557 of NC_091705.1, read as the reverse complement.
GGGCAACCCTGTGGTTATGGGGCTGGTGAAATCTCCAGCAGACTTTTCTGCCTAAAGAAAGTTGCATTTGCATCAATAATAATAATACTTGTGCTAATGGTAGCTAGCGTTTACACCAGGAGCTTTCCCAGTCCTTTGTGGCAGGGGTCTGCAGTGTATGGCCCACAGGCCAAATTCTTTTTTTTTTTTTTGATGAAGATTAGCCCAGAGCTATCTGCTGCCAGTCCTCCTCTTTTTGCTGAGGAAGCCTGGCCCTGAGCTAACATCCACGCCCATCTTCCTCTACTTTATACGTGGGACGCCTACCACAGCATGGCTTGCCAAGCGGTACCATGTCTTCACCTGGGATCTGAACCGGCGAATCCTGGGCCGCCGAAGCAGAACATGCGAACTTAGTGGCTGTGCCACCGGCCCAGACCCCTAATCCTGCTTTTGTAAATGAGGTTTTATTGGATCACAGCCACACCAATTTGTTTACCTACGTCTGTGTCTGCTTTCTTGCTGCCATGGCAGAATTGAGTAGTCGTGACAGAAACCTATGACCCTGGAAGCCTAAAATGTTCACTGTCTGGCCCCTCACATATAAGGTTTGCCAATCTCTGCTTTATACTCATTATTGCAGCATGATGATATAAGTCTTACTGTCTCCATTTTACAGATAATGAAACTGAGGCTCAGAGAGGACAAGTAATTTCCTTGAGGTTTCACAGAGACTGGAACTCAGAGATTCCATCTTCAAAACTCGTGATCCCTCCTCTTATGCTGTCCTGGAAGTGGCAGCATCAGTCTGACCTTGAGGGAGAGAGCAGGAGACTGATTCCTAACAGGTTCCAGAACTCCAAAAACTGAAGGCTCCAGCAGCATTTTCTTTTTGGGAAAATGCTCTGATTATCTATTGTTATATAAAGATAACCCCCAACGGGTAGCTGGAAACAATAACAATCATTTCCTTTGCTCCCAAGTCTGCAATTGGAACAGGGTTTGGAAGAGATGCCTGTTTTCCACACAGCATCCACTGGGGCGGCTCAAGTGGGGCCAAGGATCGGCTTCCAGGATGACTCACGCACACGGCTGGCAAGCTGGTTCTGGCTCCGGCTCCCTCTCCACAGGAGTCTCTCCACCGCGTGTCTTGGGCTTCCTCACGGCATGGTGGCTGGCTTCCAAGAGTGAGCATCCTAACAGACAGGAGGTTGAATTTGCCAATTTAAGGCCTAGGCCTGGAAACTGCAGAGGCCCACTTGTGCTGTGTTGGTCCAGGTGTCATAAACTTGCCTAGATTCGAGGAAGGGAACGGAGATCCCATCTCTCAATTGGAGGAGTATCAAAGAATTTAGGGGCTCTATTTTAAAAAGTCCACAGCAAATACTCATATTCGTCTCAGGGGCCCCTTAGACCATCACTTCGATCCAGCACAACCCACCCCTGGTTAGGGTGACCTGATAATTTCTTGTCTAGATTAGAGGACACCAAGGAAATGAAAGGAATGCTATGAATAATAATCCCAGGCAATGAGCGCAAAACAGACCTGTCCCAGACAAGCCAGGTATGTGTCACCCTCACCCTGGGGGCAATGATTAATGTCTTCTTGATGTCCCTAACTCACCATGGGAAGGTTTTATTGGGACCACTGTGTTCTGTTTAAGTATGGAACGCATTCAGGAAAACCTTGATAAATTGTTTAAAAATAAAGTGTAATGCTTTTCCTGGGCGAGAAATCTTCAGTTATCTGGAAAACTCATTTAAACAGAGCCTCTGCCTTCCTGAGTCTTCCAGTTAACCACACTGCTCCTGTGAGATATGCCACCCTCTGACCCAGAGCACCCCCGAGTGCTATGGCTGTGGCTGCCCTGGCCCCCCTTGCTGAGCGAGGGTTCACTCTGTGCTTGGCTCTGAGCTAGTTCCTGGAAAAGCAGAGATGGGGAAAACATGGTCCTGACCTCCAGGTGCACATGCCCAATGATACGAGAAGTAAAAACCGAGTATTTGTGAGCACCGAAAAACAGATAAATGGGAAAATCCGGGAAGACTTCACGGAGGAGATGGAGTTCAATTTGGATGATTTATTTATTTTTTGATGACCTAGTCTGTCTCAGGCACCTTGCTAAGCATCTTACATGTATCATCTCATTTAGTATTTAGGAAACTCCCTGCGAGGTGGACATTATTACTATCCGCATTTTACAGATGAGGAAACAAAGGCTTTAAGAGGTGAAGTAACTTGCTTCAGTTTATACAAGCAACAAGTAGCAGAAGTAGAACACGTGCTGGGATGGAGAGATGAAGGATGAGTAGGAATTTCTAAAGCCTCAAAGAAGGAGAGGGCATTTTAGGCAGGGGACCAGCAGCTGTAAGGACGGAGATGGTGTGGGGCTTGGAAAGCTGGGGGTACAGCCAACCATTTGGTGTATATGGAGCATAGCTGGGGTGGAGGGGGCACAGCAGAGTCCTGGCTGGGAAGTAATATTGTGACCTAGGGGGCTTGGGTCCTTCCTCACAGGTGCTGGGGCTCCTTCTGAGTGTTGACGTGTGGAAGGGCTGGAATATTAGAGTTAGCCAGCATCAGCATCTTGAGCTCGGGCCCTTTGCTACTCTAGGTGTGACCCCTGGACCAGCAGCGTCACTCAGGAGTTGCTTAGCAACACAGCATCTCAGGCCTCACCACAGACCCCCTGAATCAGAATTTTAACAACATTCCCAGGTGGTTTGCCTGCACGTGGAAGTTTGCAAGCACTGATCTAGCACGCTGCAGTTCACAGAGTTTATAACTTTGTATCACGTTTGCTCACAGTCAAGATCATTTATTGATAGTTTCCAGTTTCAAAAACCTGAGCAGTGGCTTGAGAAAGATTTGGGGGAAGATCAGAGGTCAGTACCCTCAATACCTGTGATCCTTCCACTAGGTTTTCTTCTCCCGGTGATTCTAGTGACCGTGGCCTGGACCCTGTGCAGTGGAACCAGACCCAGCCCTGGTTTCTACCCACCTCTTCTCCACAAACGCTGAGCCGGACAGTTCAAAGGCACGCTTTTGTGGACCACCAGGCAGGCACCAGGGGTCACGGAGGCCTCCTACCCTGAGAGTCCGCTGTGTGATAGACTGGGTGCCAGTCCCTGGGGGCAGGCACAGAAATGAACTGAATGGAGGGTGACATGGACGTTTTACCAGGGCAGGGGCTTTCTCTGGCTGAGGTTGGGGGCCAGGGGCCTGAATTTGGTCCCTTTGGCCATCATATTCTCTGGCTACTAGGAGATGCTTTCGGGAAGAATTGGGGGCAAACTGGAGGGGTAGATGTCAGAATCCAGAAGGTTCACGTTGCAGAGATATTGGTCCTTGCATTTTCCTTCCGGCCCTCAGGGAGTCTTAACTAACTCCTGAAGTCAGATGAGATGATACTGGGTGGAAAGGGAGCTACCTGGACATTTCCATCTTTCCTCGGTCTTCTCTAAGCCTTTCCATGAGCACCTCCTCCTCCATGCCAGCCTGTGCTGGTCTCTGGGGATGAGGAGTGCAGAACTGGTCTCTGACCTGCAGAAGCTTGCAATCTGGTGGGAGGAAGGAGGGGAGACAAGCGAAAGGATGAGACAAGTGCGCTGTTTTAAAAGCCCTGAGAGAGAGAAGCAGTTGTTGCTGAGGGAACCAGAGGAACGAGTCTCTGCTTCCACGTGGAAGGTAACTCTGCCATTTGTCATCTTTATGTCTTTGAGCAAGTATCACAGCCTCTTGGATGCTTACAGTCTTGGCCCATGTCAGGGTTTTGCTAATTTCCCCTTTCAGAGTGTGGATGAGGACTAGGTGGGGGGGTACGTGGAAGCGCCCAGCTGAGGATGCAGCACATAGCTGGTATTCATAGACTCCTAGCCCCTAACCTCAGACTGAAAGGTAGACCAACCGTCCTGGCTCACCAGGGGTAATGAACTGAAGAGACTGGTTTCATTTCACAAACCACCCCTGCCCAGAATCCTCCCTGTCTTGCAGGGAGCTGACCTTCCTCATGTGCCGAGACAATGCATGTGATGATGGTGTGCCCCAGGCCACCAAAGGGATCTTGCAAAACTCCTAATTCCCTCATTGCTCCAGAGGAATGAAAGGGAGAGAGGAAGTGGTCGCCCCTGATTCTTGCATGGCTTGCAAGGCTAGGCTTGCTTTGGGATCTTAAGGCCATTTTTATGAAGAAGGATTCTGGGTGGTCCAGGGACTTGTTCTGAAGGTCTTTCTTCCTCTGCTTTTCCTTCTCCTCCCCCTCTTCTTCTTTTCCTCTTTAATGACACTTTCTATGTACTTCCTAGAACTTTCTCCTGCAGCAGGTAACCCTTAGAAAACAGTGGACCCATCTAGGACCGGGCGAGAGGGCTGGGCAGACAATGGAGAACGTGGGGCAGTGTTCCCAGGAGAACAACAAGGCATGAAGCTGGTTCACAGACTTCACAGAAGCTTCAGAGACCTGGACCAAAGAGGCTGTAGCATCCATGCGGGGTTAGGTCCACCGGAGGTGAGCAAGCCGCTCTTCTTCCTATTGGCTAGACTCTGCTCATTTTGAGTGCTCAGCCCAAAGGTGTTTTCCTCTGAGAATCTGCTTTCCTTCCCATCCCCACGGCCTTCAGTCTCAGCAGTAGGTGACTAACTCCTTCCTGGGAGCAGCCAGGACTCTGCTGTCCTTTGAAGAGAGTGTGAGTAATGAGTGCACTTCTGCATTGTGGCTCAGCCTCCTGTCCCAGTAGCCCTCTGGGGTGAACCATGCTACACACTCTCATAGCACCCACACATACGTGTTCTCCTGCACACCCACTAGTATGTACACACTGACTTTCACCCGTCCACACACTTCCACATGCCCCACGGGTGCCGGCACCTGTACCACACGGCTGGCTCACACTCCTCCACAAGCATGTCCTGCCCACTGACTCCATTACAAAACTTTATTGCCTGAGCTCCCAGGTGTTTGCGGACCTGACATTGGCAATGACTGAGTGGGCCTTTTGGTGACACTTCCATAAAACCTCATAAATCGCTTCTGTGCAACGTCGCATGCACATTTTTATTTTCTTCTATAAATACACACATTCTTATTTCCTAACAGCTCCAGCCTTGGCTGAGTGCCCGGCCAAGGGGTCCACTTTCTGTGCATTTGGCCGGGACGCAAAGTGGACAGGAATGGGGATCACTCTGTTGGTTGTTTGAAGGCCGAGACATCCTCAGGGATCTGGAGTAAAAGAGGCCTGATTTGAAGGGGACGTTAAGGGTCATCTCATCCAGTTGCAAATTATACCCCTCCCCTCAGAAACCATTCACCTTGCCCCTCATTCATTTATTCTATCCAAACCTTTTAACCAAGGTTTTAGGCAAAGGCTACTATTAAGCCTATTTTTCAGACACGGAAAGTGAGGCTCAGAGAAATTAAGTGACCGCCAAGGCCAGTGCCTGGGGATCTGCCTTTTAACAATGCCCCAGCTCATTCTGATGCAGGTGGTTTTGGTTATACTTTGAGAATGAAGGTCTTTTCTGATTATGACTTGGGTCTCAGGGTAGAAACTGTGTCTTCCCTTTTCTTAAAATAAAATCACCTTAGAAGTAACAACTTTGAAGAAGTAAGGAGCAATTAGAAGGACCAAACATTTTTTACCCAGAGGCTCAGTGGCACTCAGAGCTCTAAGAACATCGGAGTTGCCTCTCCAGAGAGGCCAGCTGAGGCCGGGCTGTCTGTCCCCCTCCTCGGCCAGCGCAGTCCACGGACTCGCCCGGCTTTGCTTTGACTGATGCATTGTTGTCTGTCCTTCCTTAAAAAATAACTCTGTTGCTTACAAGTTGATAACTCTCTGTCCCTTACAAAGCTCTTCTAGTGAGATAGTCTCCTCTTTAATTTATGGACTAGGAAGCAGAGATGTCACGGTGAAGTTTTGCAGCCAGTAAATGGCACAGTTTGGACTACGGATCCAGCTCTCTGACCTCCAGGAGAACGTGTTTTCCACTGCACAATATTGCCCAAACGGTAACTACTGTCCAGCTGTTGTCAGCGGACTGAAGGGCGGTGAGCTTCCAGGGGGCCAGTGGGATGCGTGTCGGGGGTCCCAAGGCTGCAGTACCCATTCCCTTGCTATGAGAACTCATAGAATGGAGAGAAGGCAGAAAAAAGGGAGGTGAGGGCTGGGGGCAGGGATGGGAGGGTCTCTCCCTTAGCGCTGCCCTATTTTGTGCCATCAAGTCACACCAATTAGGTAGATATGTAGAGCAGAGGGGTGAAGTGTGAAACAAAGGAGAGTCCTTTTCTCTGAGGCTTTTAAAGTTAAAAAGCTTGGCTAATGTGAAGAGCGGGAGGAAAAGCAAATCTTCCCTTTGATTTGGTATTCTGGGAGTTCCATTACAAAGGAGCCATCAGTAGTCTGTGGAGGCTGCAGAGAAGGGCCTGGGCCACAGGAGAGCCGCATTGGCTCTGACTCACTGGCCCTCTCTGTGAGTCCCCCAAATCATGCCGCCAGGAAGTGTGACGGGGTGCGTTCTCTCCTCTGGGGAATGCCCACTGAGTGAGGTGTCCGAGCTGATACACATGGCCAATGACTTACAGATTCTGTGCTCATCTGAGATGCTTCCAGAATACACTTGGAGAAAGATCTTAATGTTATCCTGACACTTCTGACCCACTTATGCGCAATGGGCAGCTCTGGGCACTCCAGCCTGCTCTCTAAAGTTCTGCGTCTCCCTGGCTCCTATTAGTCTTGCTCCCTACTTCCTGCTCTGCCCTCATGCTCACAGCTCAGTGAGATGTAACCCCGGGATCTCTTGGAGCCTCCTCTGCCACTGCAGGTCTGTATCTCATCAACCAAACGGCCATGGTGGCAGGGGTGGAGGTTTTCCATGGGCTCAGCAACATGGACTGTCATTTACCAAGGCTGATCTGGCTAAAGCGACCGTTCAGTGCTCTACCTGCCAACAGGAGCAGCCAACTCGGAGCCTCTAACATGGCATCCTTCCCCAGGGGACCAGCCTGGTGGCAGAGGGATTACACTGAATTCTATCATAGAAGGGGCAGTGCTTTGTTCTCATTAGAACAGACACTTACTCTGGACATGGATTCGCCTTCCCTGCCTTCAGTGTTCTGCCCAAACCACTAGGGAGTCACAGAAGGCCTTATTCACCACCACAGTGTTCCACCAGCATCCGCTCTGACCAAGAACTCATCTGACAGCGAATGAAGAGCAGCAATGGGCTGATGCCCATTAAATTCACTGGCCTTGCAATGTTCCCCGTCAGCCTCAAGAAGTTGGCCTGATAGCATTCTGGAATAAGCCTTTTGAAGGCTCTTTATGGCACGAGCTGGGTGGTAGCAGTTTGTGAGGTTGCAGTAAAGTCCTCCAGGATGCAGGAGCTGCACTATGTCAGTGACCATCATGTAGGACTGGTGTCTCCATAGCCATGGTTCACAGATCTGGGAATGAGCTCCTTATATTACTACCCCAGTGAGCTAAGAGCAAAAGTTTTGCATCCTGCTCTTGTGATTTTGAAGCTCCCCTGGTACAGAAGATTTAGAGACCAAGGGGGAAGTGTCCCCACCAGGGGGCACCGTGATGGGTCAATTGGATGGAAGTTGAGACTGGCTCCTGGCCTCTTTAGACTCATCATGCCAGTGAACCAACAAGGAAGGGAGTTACTGTGCTGCCTGGGGGATTGATCCTGAATGCAAGAGACAAATTGGATTGTTACTACACCACGGGGCTATGTGGAGTATGTCTGTGTCTTAGTCTGTTTGGGCTGCTGTAACCAAACACCATAGATTGGGTGGTTTATAAACAACAGTAATTTATTTCTCACACTTCTGGAGCCTGGGAAGTCTGAGATCAAGGTGCCAGCAGATTCTGCGTCTGGTGAGGGCTCTCTTCCTCATTCATAGATGGCTGTCGTCTCAGTGTCCTCATGTGGCAGAAGGGATGAGGGAGCTCTTTGGGATCTTTCTTATAAGGGCACTAATCCAGTTCACAAGGGCTCTACCCTCAAAAGCTAATCACCTCTCAAAGGCCCCACCTCTAAATACCACTGGGAATTAAGTTTCGACATACGAATTTTGGGGAATACATTCAGTCTATAGCATTCCACTCCTGGCCCTCCAAATGTCATGTCCTTCTCATAAGCAAAGTTCATTCATCACATCCCGACAGCCTCCAAAGTCTTAACTCATTCCAGCATCAATGCGAAAGTTTAAAAATCCAAAGTCTCGTCTAAATACTGTCTAAATCAGATATGAGTGAGACTCAAGCTACCATTCATCCTGAGGCAAATTGCTCTCCAGCTGCGAACCTGTCAAAGCAAACATGTGCTCCAAAATACAGCACCATGGCGGCGTAGGATCTACATTCCCACCCCGAAAGGGAGAAAGAAGAAAGGGGCAACAGGTCCCAGGTAAGTCCAAAACCTAATGGCGCAAACAGCATTAAACCTTAAGGCTTGAGAAGAACCTTCTTTGGCCTGATGCTCTGTCCTTGGACCCAGCGGGTCTGCCGTCCTGCCTCCATGGCTCTCATGGGTTTGAGTTGCATGCATAAGTCTAAGGGACACAAAGGAAGGTAATTAGTGGGACAAAAATAATTGGAAAGGCAATTCATATTACCACGTGCTAAAATGGTGTGTTTTTCTATTATATTATTTTCTTTCATGTCTGATGGAAAGTGTTATAATTTGTTAATAAACGTCCTTCACATTTATTGATGGGTTATTACGAGATGTTTTATGTTTTAAATAGATATGGGAGATATAGATTTTTACAGTTGTAAAAGTGGTAGACTTCCATTCCATTTTCTAATATGCTATTATTGCAATATTGGAAAATGTCTACTTATTTCATATCAAGACTTTTTACTCAGGCTTTAAATTAATACAATACATTGTTAGCTGATTATCTTGAGCTTTGAGTAGGCAATAATATCATGAGCAAATACTCATAACTTTGCTTTCTTTTTTCTAATCGTTTCACCTCAGTTTTTCTCTTAACTTATTGTATTAACTAGAATTTCCAGAGCAATTATTAGTGGTCATAATGTAGGGAACATTCTTATCTTGCTCCTAGTTTTAATAGCAGTGCTACTTAAATATTGCCATTAAGTATAAAATTAACTATCATTTTTGAAACAGATATTTTAACCATGCTATATTAGGTTTGCATCTTCCTATTCCTTATATTCTATAATTTTTTTAAAGGAATGGGCATCAAATTTACCAATTACTCCTTCATATTTATCAAGATGATTGCATTTTAATTGACCTGATACATATACTCATAATATATTCCCTAGCATGAAATAACCTCTTTATTACTGGTTGTAGATAACCATGCTTTTTGTATTCAATGAATTAGATTTGTTGATGTGCTTTGAGAATTTTTGCAACAATCTTTAAAACCAAGATTAGTTTCTAGTTCTGATATTAACATAGTACATGCATGCTAAAATAAAAGAGATGGAAACAAAACAAATCAAACTGTTAGCAGTGGTCTCCTCCATGTTGGATGGTGAAATAATGGGTCTGTTTTATTATTCTTCCCTAAAATTTAATATGCATTTTAAAATCATAAAATTGATCATCGTATCAGTTATCTACTGCTGTGTAACAAACCACCCCCACTCTTAGTGGCTAAAATGACAGACATTTTATTTGCTCACGATTCCAAGGGTCCACAGTCTGGTGGGGCTCAGGTGGGCATTTCTTCTACTGGTCTTGTCCAGGGTCACGTGTTCTGCTGCAGTCAACTGGTGGGTTTGCTGGGGGCTTGTGGATCTAGAAGGCCACAGATGGCATGGCTTATCTCTGTTCCCTGTCATGTCCTTCTACTTGATGGCAGGAGCATCAAAGTCACATTGAAAAGTAGGGTGCATGCAGGGATGGGAAGAACAGCTGCAGACAACTTTGCAAACCGTCTGCTACAAACGTGTTCTAACTAAAAACAAAAAATATTTACAAAAGAGATACATAGACGACACCAGTACTGACAAGGATATGGCAAGATGGACTCTTTCACACATTGCCGGTGAGCATTTCATGAGTGATAAAATGTTAATAGACCTTGACCTAGTTTGTCTATACCTTGGAATTTATTCTAAGGAGATAATCAGAGTTCCACACAAACAAAAATTATGTGCAAGGGTCTTTAAGTATAGCATTATTTGTAAGTGAAAAACTAGATGCAATCTAAATGTCATACAGTAGAGGATTTAATGACCGCATTTCCACATGATGGGACATTACATAATTAAAATCATGTTTGAGGATATGAAATAAAATTGAAAAAGTAGGATTTGTGTGTGTTCATTATGATTCTAATTTTGAACATTGACTGTATATATATTATATATATGAGTGTATAAATGAAAAAAGACTGTACATGAGCATAGTAATAGTGACTGTATCTTGGTGGTTATTGGGTTAATGGTAGTTTTTATATTATAGTAACTATTGGAACCATGGGTATCAGATGGGGCCACCTTAGCACTTATGACCTACATGGAATTGACTGTAACTCTCATCTCATGTCCAGTGGAAAGCCCACGACATCTCCATTAGTTCTGTGACTCCTTGAGGACATTCATTCTCATCATAACCTGATAGTGACACCCCATCTTTAGAATTCTGTTGTTCTGTCCTCTCTTTTGTGGTTTTTATTTCTCTGCTCTGGCATCTTGACTCATACGTGGGGCATAGTTCTTTCTCCTTTATTTCTGCTTCCAATCCTCCCTCAAACATTTGAATTTGTTGCATGTACCAGACTTTTACTGAAGCTCTATGGATCCTGGAGATAAGTTGTTGTCATATGCCATCTAGAAGACAAATCAGTCCCATATTGAACGAGAGGTACTTAAAGATTTTCTTTTTTTGTTTCATGGATACTATTGGCAGTCTTGTGAACACCGTAGACCTCTTCCAAGTATAATGTTTTTAAATGCATGCAATAAATATGGGAGATTACAAAGAAAATGAATTATATTGAAATAAAGTTATCAAATATTGAAGAAAAAACGAATTTGTAATACAGTAATGCATGTGTTTCTTTATTAATAATGCATTAAATAATATGACGTAGTGGTTATCCAGAAAATGAGTCAAAATAAGTGTAAATGCTATTTTGAAATATGTACAACTATAATATAGTATGAAAATATCTGTGATTTCTGTTGATCACAAAGTCACAAAAGCTGCTAATACTATTGTGATGGGTTGTATACATTCATAGTCAAAGAAAATGCTAATTTTTAATTAGAGAATGGTGAAAATAAAGACGTAATTTTTCCCCATCTTAGTTCAAGGATCCCCTGAACTCTATCTGTGGACCAGCTGGGATCCATGGGCCCTGGGTTAAGAACCCTCATATTAGGCATTCCTATTGCTTGACATCCATGCCATGGTCACCCCCATTCTCTTAACATATTACTTTTCTCTTTCTTCCCTTCTCCTCTCCCAGTTAGTTCTGGGAAACTTGGAAATCTTCTTATGCTGTTAATTTGAGTGGTTCTGCAATGTCTCATTCCTAATGAAGTTAGCTCCTGCTATATCTTTGACTGTCCACAACCTACTAGGGTGCTTTCAGCCAAAAAAGAGCTAGTCTTCTACTCCTTTTGTAATTATGATAGTCAACACTCATGGAGTATTTTCTGCATCAGGCATTGCTCTGAAGACAGCATTATTTCTTTTTATTGTCAAAGATAGCGAAGCTTGCCCAGAGTCATAGAGCTAGCAGGCTGCAGAGCACATGCTCTTCACCACGGCACTGTCCTGCTTTCCTTTAGCAGTGTCCAGAAGAAAAAGAAACTGAGCTACTGGGTCTTGCTTTTCACAGGATCGGCCATCTCGAGAAGGTAATTGTTATTTTAGAATAACATTTCATTTCCTCTGGTACATTTCTAAATCTTCCTCAATGGTCATTGATTTTCAGTGTTGTGTCTGCCCAGGCTCCTGATCCTCTGGGAACTGCTAAGAGAAAGCTGGTGCATAGGATGGGAGGAAACAGGAGAAAGACTCTGAGAGAAGCAGAGAGGAGACATGTCTAGGATTTCCTGGTTCCAGTTTGTTCTGCGGCCTGGCTGGAGCCTGTACTTTGGGTTCTGTGTGATCCCGTATGGCCACCTATCACAGGCCCCTTTGCCCTTAAACCAGCTTCAATTGGTTTCTTCTACTTGTAACCAAAAGTGTTTCACCAATAAATAATAGATACACATTACATTTAAAATCAGAAAGTGAACAAACGTTACTAGCAAGCATTGCTAGCTGTGGGAAAGGATTTCCTCGTTCTTCTTAGCCCTTGCTCTGGAAGCTGTCCCATTCTGGTGATAACAGAAGTGAGAAGAAAGGTGGTGGAAGTGATTTTGGGGAATGCATGAAGGTGATGACTGCAAATGTCACCTCTTACGTGTCTCAGATCATCCAAGGAAAACACATCTTTCTTGCACTTCTGCTGTAGTCAGACCCATGTAGACCTCTTATCTTAGTCCCTCTTTTTAGGACAAATAACCTTTTATTGCATGTAAACATTTACTTGTTGAATTTGTCTTTCTGTATTTCCACCCTACTGGAGTGTATATTCTTGCAAAGCAGAGGCCTTCTTTGTATCTCCTGGAACTAAGAGCCCAAGAAAAGGATCACACGCTTGACAGCCACCATGAGACTTTCGATACTTGGTGGATCCTGACACTGGTGATGGTAGTGCCTCCCATCTTGATTTGTATTTTTTAAGTCAGTTTCCTATCTCTACCACCAAAAATGCTGTACCATAAAGGAAACCTACCGCCCACTGTTAGTGTTGGAAGCGATTGTCTCAGATCATTTGCCCTTGTTGCAAACCTGTTCTTATCCTGATTCTTCTAGGCTTGAAGCTTGTGTTTAATCTCTTTGGTATGAAGCGCCTGCTTTTCCATAAAGAATTTGACTGATTTCATCTTCTTTCACTATCTTTGGGCTACCTTGGGTAGGAGACCATAGACAGCCCATAGAATCTCAACCCTAGCTTCTGACTTACCAACTGAGACTCTGATATGGAATGCCAACCTTGAGTGTACTTGGGGTGGGGATGGGTAATATAGACCAGGTGACAAGGATGGTTGTTTTGCTCAGAATTCTTTCATTTTCAAACTAAAGAAATCCAACTTGAGCCAGTTTAAGCAAAAGAGGCAACATTTTGGCATAAGTAACTGAAAATACAGGTATGTCTGGATCCAAGGGGTCTAAGATTATCAGGGTTCCACTTCTTTCCTTCCTTCTGATCTACTGCTTTCTGAATGCATTTCACTTTAGGTGAGCTCTCTTTACCTGGAGGCAGTAAGTGATCTCTATCAGTTTTAAGCTTCCCCAGTCCATCTTTGCAACCCCAATGAGAGAATAAAAAGAACGGCCATCTTTCCAGTATCTGTATAACAAAGATGCTTGAGTCTTGGACTCACATTTTGGACGGATGATGGAAGCACGTGGGATGGGAAAGGGAGAGGAAAGAGACGTGATGAGAAGATCCAAACAATAAATGATTCACTGCAGTGGGGTGGCCAGAAGGATGATTGAGGGGAAGATGGCCAGAGAAATGAGGAGGGTGAGAGTAACACAGCGCACTGTGAACTTGGTCCTGGAAGTGATGATGCTGGTTAGAGTGGTGGTGGGGTGTTGATGATCATCCAAGTCAGGGGAATCAATAATCCTTCTTGCTCCAGGTCCTCTTAATTCCAAGACCACAATCCAGCAGGATGGTGCCTCATCCCCATTAGTGGAGACACATGATTTCCTGTTGTTTTTGTCTTGAAGGGCAGAAAGGGCTACACATTTGTCCTAGAAGAAATTCAATGGTTCCTGAGTCAGCAAGCTCCCCATGCCTGTGGAAGCAGAACATGTGATAGCTGAGAAACATACCTATGCACGTTAGCAGAAAAACCAAGCAGAACAAGCCTGCGCCACCAGGATGGCAGGAAATGTGGTCAGCTTTCTTTGAGCACCAGGGGAGGTGAAGCCAAGATGAAAGGTCACTGGCTTTTCCTAATGAAGAAACACAGAAACTGCTGATTTAAAGCACAATAATAAAAAGGCACCCTGGGGGACATTGTATTGCACTTAGAAAATGTCCAATTTCATCCTTCACATAAAAAAGTAAAAGAAGAAATATTTTGATTTTCATAAAAGCCGATAGATTAATATGAAAAGAACAAGTTCCCAGCCAAGAACGGAGCCAGAGCTGTGTTCCTGTGTATGCCTGAGCTAACTCCTCTGGCCTCATGTGAGCGTCTGCATTTGGCACGCAGACCCCTTGTTCTGTAAAAACTATTTCAGGAACACTTTGAAAGGGCTGCCCAGTGATGGCTGCCTCATTTGGGATTTATTATAATATCATTAGGAGGGGTTATATCACTTGGTATAATGTCAGCCACATTGTAGCCTGTGGTTTTATGATGTGGACAAATATCGCACTCAGGAATAAGATGGCTCTGAACAAATCAGTTCCATCTGGGTCCTACTGTAAATAGAGCTTTCCCTTCTGCTGCGGGAAGATGGAGTCTCACCCTTAGCCGGCCCCTCACCTTCCATCCTGCAGGGTCTTTCTCCCCTGGATCTCCTTCCTCCCCAGCCCTTGAGGCTTAGAAGATAGAAAAAGAGAGAGAGACAGTCTGTAAGACCCCCAAATCTAATACTAGAAGGGGGAAGATGCTTGTCAAGAAACCCGGGGAGAGAGGGGACACCCTTTATCCAATGCCTGCCATGTGTCTGAACCTGTGCCAGATATTTTTACCTGTGTCACCTCACTTCATCATCACAAGTAACCTATAGAGAAGAAGATATCGTGGAGCTATTTTACAAAGAAATACTGAGACTTGATGTGATTAAAAATAACATCTTACTTGAAGTCGATGAACTAAGAAGTGAGGGGATAAGCTTTGAAGTTTTTCTGATTCCAAAGTCTGTGACCTCTCATGGTACCCTTCGACATTTGTATGTTCATGAACAAACTATTCTCGGGAAGGGATGGATCAGGAAATTGGGTGCAAGTTGTATTTAATTAAAAACTTGATCATTTTAAAGTCAAATAGGAGCAGGGTGTAACCACCTTGGAAAACTATTGGGCAGTTTCTGATAAAGTTTAGTATCTGCCTCTCCTATGACCCAGCAATGCCATTGCCAAGAGAAATGAGTACATAAGTCCACAAAAAGACTAGTACCAGAATGTTCGTGGCAGGTGTTTCCTAACAGTCAGGAACTGGAAACAACCCAAATGTTCATCAGTAGGAAAATGGGTAAATTGTGGTTCGGTCATTTAATAGACTATTACACGGCGATAAAAAATAATAAACTAATGATAGATGTAACAACATGGATGGATCTCAAAGGGTCGTACACAGCTAGAGAAGACAGACAGGAAAGAGACTCTAATGCATGATTCCTGTTACATGGATTTCAAGAACGAGGAAAATTCAACGAAGGTGAAAGAAGTCACCTCGTGTTTACCTCTGGGCTCAGAGGTAGATCTCGCCTGGGAAGGAGCATAAGAAAACCTTCGAAGGCTGTGGGAATGTTTTATATCTTGACCTGGGTGGGTGTTACATGGGTTTATGCACAGGTAAAAATGTACAGAGTTGGATATTTAAGATTTTACCCTTTATAGACTAAATCTCAATCAAACAGCAGAAAATAATAAAGAGTTTAAAAGAAACAATAGGAGAAATTAGTCAAACATTACTACCAACAGCTTAAAAAAAACTGGCTATTTGGTTAATTTTGATTGTATTCAGAACAAAAGCAGTATGGAAATATAGAAAGATACATGTTATGTATAAGACCAGATGTTGGCTATTCAGAAAGAATAACTAAATGAATACTTGCTTGATTTATTTCCAATATTTCTTTCAATCTTTCTCTTCCCTTGATAAATTGTACTAGGCCTCTCCCACAAGCCACCTGCCCATTTTCCTTTCTTCCTCCTGCCACAATTGCTATCACATTTGTGTTACACGGAATGCAATAGAATAAGGGATTTTAGGCGAAAAGAAAGGAAAGAAAAAAGAAAAGTGAACCACTTTCACTTTGGCATTAAAATGTAATGAAGTCCTTTGCATAGCTTTTATTTTATTTTTTTCAGACCTGATCTTGTAGATTAACTCATCAATTGGCATGACAACCTGTGTATTTCTGCCAAAAAAGACAGTTGAAATGAGAGTGTTAATTTATTTGAACAGACGTGTCAAATTCACTCTGAAAAACAATGCCAGGATGTTACCCTGGTGCATACTGTCGAGGAATAAAAACGATTTTCTTACCATTCCTCTAAGGAGAGCACTCATACATTGGGAAAAATGTCTGCTATTTTTTCCACTGACACTGTTCATTGCCATGGTCTCAGTGAACCCCAGAAGAGAACAATTCTCAAGCAAATTGAGGCTGTGTAGACAGATATTCTGAGTGGTTTAGATATCTTGTCTATACCATCTTGTGTCATGGAACAGTTGTTCAGCTCCCTGCTTCTGTTTATGTGGCCCTGGATTGTTTGGGCCAGAGACTCTGCTGCCCTGAGTTCTCTTTGCTCTGGTTGCCTGAGCATGAATCTGGCCAAAGCTGATTTCCGAAGGCTGCCTTTGGCCTCCCTGCCCTTCTCTGTGAGTGGAGCCGATGACCCCAATCCCTGGCTGATGGCGTGTTCTTATTTCGCAGTGATGGTTACTCTGCATGCCCAAGGAGAATGGCGAACAGGTCAGGGTGAGGGGAAAGTAACAGTGTGATGATGGAAATGCAAATAACTCTTGAATTGAACTCAATGCTCTATTCCTTCTCCCTAAGAACTGTGACACGGTCTCCACTTCTGTAGTTGGAGAAAAAGTGAGAGCACAGTTTGTATCATCCCTGGTGGGGCATAAGTTGGCCGGGCTGGCACACGCCAGAGGACAAAGAGCCAATTGCTGACCTCAGCGACGTATGCCTAATTCCCAGTACAAGGCTTGGCCTGGTGATGGCATCTTGGTCACAATAACTCATAGACGCTCATGGTTATCTGGACAGGACCCATACCTTCCCTGTTCATGGCAGGGGTCATATGCTGCTGAAAGATGTCAAATCTGTAAAATCCCTCTGTGTACCTAAGTCTGTGAATGCTATTAGTCTGCAAACTATGAGGATAACAAGACCAGTGCTTTTTTTTCTTAATTTAAATCCTCAGACTTTAATTTCACCCTGTTCCTTATAAAATGGATGTTTTCTCAGCTACACTGGGACACTTAAAATTTTAGTCTGTTAAGTTTCAAACAACATCCAAATGTTTTAATGTCTTCTTTTCCATGTACTGTGGTCATTCTTTGCTTACTTAGTTAATTACACAAACATTTATTGAGTACCTAGTATATGCTAGGCATAGTTCTGGCAGTGGGAACAAAGACTAAAGGAAGTAGATGATGTTCCTATTATTACAGGGCTTGTATTCTAGTAGGGAGACAAACAGCAAGGGAATAAACGAAAGCAATGTCAGTTAATGAGCTGTGCTATTAATGAGAAACAAAGCAGGGGTGGGGGTGTGATAGCAGTTAGAGATAGAAGGAAAGGACTTGCTAACCAGGAACCAATAACTTGTTTGGCGCCCCCCACCAAGCATTTTTAAGGTGGTGGTAGACTTTAGCAATGGCTTGGCAGGAGAGGTACCAAGAAGGAGGTTACATCAGAGCATCACAGGCTGCTTCCGAGTAAATATTAGAGAACTCGCTTGTTCAAAACCTCGTTGGGTCCCAGGACCTCTGGAGAAGGCTCCCTGGCCCATTCCCAGCCAACACAGCCCCAGCCTCCTGGTATCTTGATGGCTCTTTTATTCCTTTCCCTTCTCCATCTCTCCTCTTCATACCTTCTTTCATGGATTGCTCTTGGAATCTCCAGATTTCTCTGGTACTGTGTGGAAATGTTTGGCGGTCCTGGCCCCGACTCCACTTTCAGTCAATATTTATATATCCAAACTTATCAACATCCTCAGCAGGACAAGGGCCTTTTCTTAAACACGGCACATTTTTTTAGAAAGCAGCAGTGACTAGACAGAGAAAAATGCCAAGAACGAAGCACTGTAAGTACAGAGCTTGTACGGATGCTGGTGTCGTGTGTTCTGTTGTGTTTGTCTAGCTGTTGAGTCCAGGGTTGCATCTTCGCAAAGGCAAAGGAATGGATGTTCTGATAAGAATCACCCAAAGAAGAGGCAGATCCTACAGAAGGAATTGGGGCTGTGGAAGGCAGACCTCGGACCGCAGAGAGTCCCTCTTTGGACTTAGTTCTCTTGGGCTCAAGTATTCGGGATATGTTCAAAGGTTTCCAGGAATAGAGGTCTATGCTATATCAGAGGGTGCAGCCCCATGATTATGTGAACTCGTAGCCTGGAGAGGCTTCTATGGGAAGGGGCCATGTACAGCCAAAGAACCACAGCCAGCAGTCAGGTTTCAGGGACGCCATGTGACAATTCTGTTCTTTGAACAGGTTCAGTAAAGGTCCAACCCTTGAGGAAGGCGATGTATCCATCAGCTTCCAGTAGGCTCATCTTCTTTGACCCAGAGATTCTACTTCTAGAAATGGGATATACTTTTTAGGCAGCAAATACACATGGATCATTTATTGAATCCATGTTGTGATAACAGATCCCTCGAAACAACCTCAATGGACATAATGGGAGCTTTTTACATTTAAGAAATGATTCATTTTGGGGCTGGCCCCTTGGCCGAGTGGTTAAGTTCGCGTGCTCCGCTGCAGGCGGCCCAGTGTTTCGTTGGTTCGAATCCTGGGCGCGGACATGGCACTGCTCATCAAACCACGCTGAGGCAGCGTCCCACATGCCACAACTAGAAGGACCCACAACGAAGAATATACAACGATGTACCAGGGGGCTTTGGGGAGAAAAAGGAAAAAAATAAAATCTTAAAAAAAAAAAAAAAAAAGAAATGATTCATTTATAGATGCTGTAATTGTAGCCGTTGAGAAGATTGAAGATTGTAGCCACTGTTCATGGACTGATAAGGATGGACAGCCAAGCTATGTGGTCGAGTGGAAGAAATGGAAGGCAGCCTGCTGTATAGAGTAAGTATTGTAGAGTGGGTCTGGCAAAAATGTTCCCATGCAGAAGGCTTTGTGCAAATGACAGTTAGATGGGGCTGTGTCTCACCTACTGGGCATGTCCCTCCTGACTTGGGTGTTCTGTTTTCAGGACTGTTGTGCAAGTACCTGGTATGGTTCCTGGCACATAGTAGGTCTCCATCTTTGCTTGAACTCCTCTGGGGGACGGAGCTCACCAGAGCACTTTCCCCTTGCTGGACAGTTCCAGTTCTCAGGAGAAACCTTATTGTAAGCCTCTCCGCCTCTCTTTTAACCCCTAGCAGGAGTCTTGGCTTGGTGCTGAGCGGGGACACCCATGTGGGGAGTGCCCAGGGCCTTGCTTGGCTGCGTAGATTCTCAGCAGGACCTTCTTCCAGATTCTCAGGAGCTCCAGCATTGACTCCAAACCTAAGAAGGACCTCCCACACTTTCGAGATAGGATTGCAGGTAGTGTGTGATCAGGCGGGCACGGCTGCCAGCACTTTCCAAGATCTCCGAACACCGGACCTCCTTCCCCATTTACTGGGCTCTTTGTTGCTGTGCTCTTGGCCTCCATCTGTCGTTCTGGCAAGTTTGGGGCATAGAGCTTTACGAAGGCTTATCTGGCTGTCTCCAAGTTCAAGGCTGTTGGCCATCTCAGCTCTGTTTTATGTATTTTAATTGTTACTCTTTTGTGCTTGTGCCCTGAGGTGATTTTTTTTTTTAATCACAAGGAGGAAGCTTAAGGAAATCAAATAAATAAATACTAATGAACAGAGAAGTGAGGCCTGGCGAGGTTAATTGAGTTTTTGGGGCTGCAAGGCAGCCCAGGAGCTGTTGCCAGTTCTGCGAGGGCAGCTGGTCTGGCCACCTCCTCCGTGCGCCAATCACTTTGTTATTTAATTGCCCGAACGAAGCCCTGCTTAGTAGCAAAGATATAAATGGAAGTAACTTTTCCAGTAACTTATTGGATCCTTTTCCACTTAGGAATATTGATTTTTCTCTTCACTCCGCATGGGACGCAGCTGAGTAGATGAGTCTCTCTGGGTCTGAATACCAAACTGGTGGGTGCGGTGCCCACTTGCGTGAATGCCAACGCTTCCAAATGGTTGTGGCAGTCTCCATGAGCCCACAGCCTCACTGGGATGGCCTGATTATGTGAAAGCTCTGAGACACCATAACAACCTGGCCCGGTTTAACCACGGGAGGAGGAAGTTATGCTGCGTACCTTGTACTGTTCTAATCAACGGTTTACTTTAACGAGATACACAAATGTGCCAGTTTCACAGTTATGATAGATAGAAGGGCTTAATTATAGGTACAGGATGGCGTTTTCGATTGAGTACATGAGAATGGAGCAGAGATTTTCATTTTACATGCTTCCCCTCATTTCCCTAACAAAGAAGCATCTAGAGCTTTTGGGCTCATGGGCCTGCTGGAGAATCAACTCACACTGCATGCCAACATCTCCTGGCTTTCAGAATAACGAGGAAACACTGGAACCCCATGACTAGAGAGCTAAGGGGAGCGAATAAATAAAAACGAACATGATAAAAATATCGTGGCTTTTGATAGCCCACGCAAACACATCTGGCTTCAATTTGTAGGGATTTTCTCATTTGTTAAACGACAAGAAAAAAAGAGCTAATAAAAATCCTGTGGTTAAAGGTCTTTTAAAAAGTACTAAAAAAGCAAGTTCAGAGTCGTTGCTGCATTTGTTACTGATTATGGGCAAAAATGGGGACAGATATTGACCCTGTGACTTGGATCTGGTCGTGCTGATGAGGCCCTAGGGACCTGGGTCTGTGTCACTTTCTGAACTTGGGCAGGAGGCAAAGAGGACAGGCCACGTCAGGCCACATGTTTTGTTGTAAGAACTGCTTCCTAAGGGTCCTGGCTGCGTGCTGGGACCCCAGCAATGCCCCCAGTGGTCAGAAGCAGGCTACCCAAGAGGCACCTGGTGGGAGGGGGGATGCAGAGTCAGAAGGGAAAGAAGGGAGGTGAGAAGGAAGGACGGATGAGACTGTCCACATGTCCCTGGTCTTGTTCTAGCGTCGGACGGCAGGCCAAAGGTGACCCCATACCAGTGTGAGGCAGAGAGACAGCTCGTATTAAGGACGTTAGTTTTGCTCTCAGAACTAGCCAGCGACTCCCAGTAAAGTCTGTGCAGCCCAGGTCTGGGTAGCGAGCGGCTCCTCTTTGAAACACCGACTCTCTGGAGAAAGACTGGCCTCTCTGGTGAGCAAGCAGTGTCACCCAGACCTGGGCCTAGTTATTTTCCCGGCCACTCATTTGTTCACTCATTCATTCCTTCTTCATAGGAGCCCCTAATATGTGCCTGTCCAAATGCTCAGGCCCTAGGAATATAAAATCAATGAGACCTAATCCTGCCCTCGGGAACCGTGGAGCCCGGTGGGAGAGGCGCACAGGAAAATAGACAACACTTGTGGCAGGCTCCGTCCTAGCTGAGGTCTCACGGAGCCAGGGGTAATAAATGCTGCGTTGGGTGGGGATGCTTTTGCAAAGGAGATGATGCTTGAAGTAGCACGAGAAACGTACCAGGTGGATGAGTTGGAGAGAGAGATTATTTCTGGCCCAGGGATTTGGGTCATAAAAGGCAAAGAAGCCTGAAACAGTCAAGAGTTTTGAGAGCTCTGAAGCCTGGCCACAGAGAAAGCGGTTTCTAAAGAAGCGACTCCATCATTCGATCCAACCAGACTCCATTTGGTAAATGCTTCTTCATTCACATCTCGACCTCTGTCCGGGCGTCAGGAGTCCTTCACGATGGTGGGGGTGAATGGAGATGGCTATTCATGACTCAAGTTTTGTCCAGGAGGAGTTTCAAGTCTAGGAGAGGCAGAAGAGGGCAGATCTCCTGTATGAGGCGTGCTGCGCTGACTGCGTTAGAGAGACACAAGGAGATAATTGTAGAAAACGGAGGAGAGACCACATGCTGGATAAGCAGTCTAGGAAGACTTCCTGGGTAGGTTGAATTAGAATTGAGCCTTCGAGGATGGAAGACAGAAGATGTCTTCCTAAGCAGAGGGTGATGCAAGCACAAAGGTGTGGAAGGAAGGCTTTGTGAGTTTATTTTTATTCCTAAATGTCAATTTACCTTCCAAAACAGTCTCCAAACCAGGTTATGCATCAGACTCCCCTGGGGGTTTATGTAGAAGTTTCCGGGCCTCCCCTCCCTTTTCATACAAGCCTCGGGGGATTCTGATGCCCGGGCCCTAGTGGGATTCCATCTGATGGGGAGCAAGGACAGGCGTTGGGTTTGCATAGACGTGAGCTGTAATTATGGGTTTGCTTCCTAATCATTTTGTCATTTTGGGTAACATGCTTGATTGCTCTTAGCCTCACATTTCTTCTTTGCAAAAGGTGATAATGAAAACCTAGAGGGTGGTAGTAAAAATAAATGACACAGTATTGGTCAAACTGCTAACGTAATTTCTGACCAAGAGTAGGTGGTAGATAAATCTGTTTTCTTCCTCTCCTTGGCTTAGTAAAAACGACATTGTCTTCTGGGGAAGTAAAAATGCCCAAGAGGCATAATTCTCGGCCCTAAGAAAGTGCCAGTCACAGACAGCCAGGGCACTTGTGATCTGGAATAAACTGCCAGGCACAAGGGAGACTCCTGGACCTTCTGCATCGTCTTCCTGCCTTACACAATGCCCAGAATTCTCCAACTATGCCCTTTAAACGTGGGCATTAAAAAGGCTTTTGTGTCCAGTGAATAGTCAGTGGATTAAGCCCTTATGAACTCACACCTCAGTTAGAATTAGTGAAGTAGTGTCTGAAATGCTACTGTGATAGAGGAGTGGCAGCTTTCCAACCTTGCAAGGTAATGATCTAAGTCCAGTAGTTTTAAAATCCTGCTTCGTGATGCTTTACAGGTGGGGCCACCATGTTTGGCTGTGTCTTGAGCAACCTTAGGAGGAACCATCCTTATAATCTACAAGGTGAACAGCATCTCCTAAGGTTGTGCAGTGCGTAACCTCCACAACTGTCTATGGTAGCTCTACCTAAGGGATTCCTTTGAATTGATTTTGGAAGGATGACAGGGGTACTGGCAAGCAGATGTAGCTACAGGTCCTCGCTTGCCCTTAGAAAAGTCCTGTGGCGTAAAGTGGGATTCTGTGCAGTGTTTTCTTTAAAGATAAGGAGAGATGTAAATCAGCACCCTATTCAACCCTCCATTTTTCAGTTGGGGAACTAAGGTTGTATTGTGAGAATAGGGCAGAGCTGGCACTGTAATCCAGGATTCTTTGGCCTGGGAAGAAGGGTGTAGGACAGGCTTGGGGTCAGGCCTGCCCCATCCCAGTAGTATGCCAGGGCAGGGCGAGGAGGCTCCGGCCAGCGCAACACCCAGAAAGAACAATCTTGTCGCAGGCAGAGCCTTCAGCCCGCCCCAGGAGCAGCTCAGGGGCCCCTGCTAAGCAGAAGTTTCCGAAGCATTTAGGACTGTCTGTCGTTCAGCCCAGGGAGCAGCTAAGAGAGGCCTGCCCAGGCCGAAGCCGGGTCTGGGGCTGACTGGGGTTTGTCATCAAGGCCAGGGAGAAGCTTTGAAGATCCACTTCCCCTTTTCCTGCTGAGTTATAAGAAATGGAGAGAGAGGAGCCCTGAGAGCCAAGAAGATGGGCGGAGGCAGCCCTTGGAGGGAAAGGAAAGTGAGACGAGGCAGGGACGGGCCAGGCTGCCCCGCCCACCACCTCCTCCCCTGGCCTCCTGCCCCAGGCACCTCCAGAGCCCCTGGGGAGACGAGTCTGGTCCGGGGCAGGGGCCTGAGTGGGCTGTGGTTGGTGGGCCTGCTTCCCTGCTCCAGGCCTCTCCCGGGAAGCAGAGACAAGCGGCCCTGCCCGGAGCACTTTCGGGCAGCAATGACTTCAGTGCTTGTCCCCAAAATAAATGCACCACAGACAAGACAGTGTGGTCAAGGGCTGAGGACTTACTGTAAACACCAGTGCGGGCTTCCTATTTCTGTTCCTATGACTCCCTGGGGGGCAGGCACCGGCCAGCCCCTGCCCAGTGCACTCTCTCCTCACTGTCGCATCCGAGGGAAAGCTTTGGCCTGGAGGTTCCTCATCGCCCTGTCCCGGGGACCCCTTTGGGGGTTTGGAGCAGGGACTTCGATCCCTAGGAGAGGCTTAGACTCATGGTCTGACTTTCCCCAAGAAAGGGGCGCAAACCCTCAGTGTTAGGCCCTGTGCTGTGTAGTCACATATTGTTCTATGCAAGCCCACACAAGCCCCGAACATTGGAGGACAGAGAGAGTGACACCCATTATGCACTTGGTGTATACCGGGCACTGTCTTACGGGCTTTCCATGGTTTATCACATGCAGTCCTCCTCATAGTCACAGGCTGTAGAGCTTATTCCTATACCCATTTTATGGATGAGAAAAGCGAGACAAGAGCATAAAGGTACTTGCCCAGGGGCACTGCATCAGTAAGGCAGGAGTTCGACACAGGCAGCCTGCTCCAGACCTGCGTTCTTAACTCCTGCACTGCACAGGGGAGACGGTCGTGACCGTGTTCTGCAGACGGAGGGAAAACTGTGTGAAGAGAGGTGAAATCCTCTGTTGAAGGGCATGCGGCTAACGATAGAAGGGGTGGATTTGAATCCAGGTTGGGTGGACTCCGCAGGTCCTCCCACTGCGCTGGGGCGCCTCCTAGAGGCGGTACAGTGAAGTGTCATGGAGGCTTCTGTTCTGACCCCTTCCCAGCTTCTGGGCAGCTGACACCCGGGCTGCCGCTGGCCACCATCAGAGGATCAGTCAGCATGCATGCACCCTCTCGTGGGGCCTTCTGGTTTGAGTGAGTTTGCTCTTTCCAAAGGGAGATGGCCCATGCTTTTGGGAAGTTGCCCTGATCGTGGTGTTTCCTGTCTCTAAATTCCCTGGTGCTTGGGTCTGTCTCCCTCGGAGACCTTGCACTCTTGAGCAAACTCGTCACATTTGTTAACTGACAGAAAATCTCCCAGGAGACTTAGAGGGTGTCCGACCCACCCAGGAGATGGGCATGTATCCCATCCTACTCAGTGCCTCTGTTGAGGAAGGGAAACTTTAAAGCCAGGCATTTCCTCCTAAGCGGAGTGGTTGATAGGACTGTAGATAGCAAAGGAGGAGACAGTGGTCCGAGTTGACCACAAGGGACAAAAGTTAGATGCTAGGTTATTTCTTTCAAGCAGATACATGGTGAGGCCAAGTGGGAGTTGTAACACATCCCTGCTCTCCTGAGGAATTCAGCGAGAGACTAGGGTTGAGTGAAGTGTGCTGCTTTCTGCAGATAATAGAGTTGTAGTATCTCATCTGGTTTACCTCTTTGCCTTGGCTACTAAGATGCTCACAAATCAGATTTGTACTGAATTGTTGTAACTTTTATCAAAAAAGAAGCTCTTGAGATATTTCTACTCCCTTCATCCCCTACATACTGGTTCCTTTCTTTTGTTTTGGGTAAATCTTCTAAAAAAATCTCTTTTTTCTTTTTTTGAGGAAAATTAGCCCTGAACTAATATCTGCTGCCAATCCTCCTCTTTTTGCTGAGGAAAACTGGTCCTGAGCTCACATCCATGCTCATCTTCCTCTACTTTGTATGTGGGACACCTACCACAGTGTGGCTTGCCAACTGGTGCCATGTCTGCACCCGGGATCCAAAGCGGTGAACCCCAGGCTGCTGAAGTGGAACGTACGCACTTAACTGCTGCACCACTGGGCCGGCCCCTGAAAAATCTTTTCTTTTGCCTCAACTCCCGTTCTAAATTACCTGGGATTCAGATTTGATAAAACAAAATACTGCATGATTCTACTTCTATGAGGCATCTAAAGTTGTCAAACTCATTGAAGCAAAGGCTAGAAGGTGGTTGCCAGGGGCTGAAATGGAGAGTTGCTAACCAGTGGGCACAAAATTTCATTTATGTAAGATGAGTACGTTCTAGAGCTCTGCTGTGTAACACCGTGCCTCTGGTTAACGATGTACTGTATGCCTAAAAATCTGTTAAGAAGGTAGATCTTAGGGTAAATGTTCTTACCACCACCACCAGCACAACAAAAAATTTGTATCTGGTATGTGCCAGGTACCACACAGTTTTAAGATCATCTCCATTCTCCATTCATTATTTGTTTATTTATTCCTCAAATATTTGTTGAGTACCTCCCATATGGGAAGCCGCCATTCTCGGTGCTGAGGATACTTGGGTGAACAAGACAGACAAGGTCCCTGACGTCCTGGGGCTCAATATATGGTGGGGGAGTCAGTCAGTGAACAAGTAAAACACACACACATGTACACACACTTGAGTGTGTGTACACTCTCACATAGTAGGGCCAGCTAATGTTAAATGCCATGGAAAAAATTGTAGACTAAGGTGCGAGAGAGTGGCGGGGGGAGGGGTGGAGAGGTGGGGGTTCCGTTCCCTTACTTAGGCCCACCAGGGAAGCCCTCTTGGATAAGACGACAGGCGAGCAGGGAGCCCAACAAACAAAATGCGTCATGTGACAATGGGGGACACGCGGGCAGTGCCTGTAACTTTACGACAGTCTGGGGAGCATTAACAGCATCAGTAGCTTTTAAAAGTTAATTTTTTTAATCAAGGAGGAGTCTGAGGCCAAACCTGGATTGGGACCCAGGCTGTGTTATTTCTGCTAGAGCAAGGTACTGCCATGGTTATGTGAAGGCTTTGTGCCTTGACCTACCTGGTTTTGAATTTCGGCTCCCCTGCTGACCATCTGGGTGAACCTGAGCAAGTTGTAACCTCTCTGTGCCTTGGTTTCCTCATGTGTAAAATGGGGACAAACATAGTCCCTCCCTCATTGCAATGTCATGACCATTAAGTGGTTGGCTCAGTGTCTGGTTGGAGGTTGGGACCCAGGAAACCTAAGTAGTTAGTTATCATTACACAATAGTGCCTACCGTCCTTCAAAGGAGAAGAGGGGCCAGGCCTCTAGGTCAAGCGGTAGGCGAGTGAAGTTTGATGACTTGACTATAACCTCTTGATCTCCTTTATCCTGGTCATGGGCTCAGGGAGGCTCGCTGCGCAGCAGCAAAGGACTTTCTCGAGCGCCGGGACAAGCACTTGGGCTGGACGCTGGGTCCACTACCCCATCTCCCTTGGGTCTCTGTTGGTGGGGACTGCTGGCAGCCCCTGCCTGGGGCATTTGGAGGTGGTCTGAGGGGGCCACTGAAGTTGCCCAACCAGGAGTGGGGGAGCTGCCCAAAGAACAATGTAGCAGCTTACCCTTCCTAAAAACCGTGTTACTGAAAACCCGAGTCCTGGGCTCCACGGCCAGCATCTTCCTTCGGGAGCCCCGGGGAAGGAGAATGCACAGGGGAGGCAGAGCCCGTCAGAGCTGTCCTGAAGGGTCCAGCGCTGGCCCCGAGTGGCCAGGCAGGTCCCCAGGAGCACGTCTGTGGAGAATGATTTTTGCTCCAAATAAAGGCCTCAGTGGCTTCCTTTCCTGCCGAGTTTGAGGCTGGTTCTGAGAGCTCACTGCCTCACCAGGAGCTAAGGCCACACCTCCAACAATAAGAAAGAGACAGCACAAGAGGCAGGCCACCGGCCCCACGCAGGAGCAGAGGGGGATCGACTCATCCTGGTTCCCCCTGGTTTTACACCAAAAATCCCAGGAAAACTGGGGTGGTTGGTCGCCCTGGAAGCAGGGCTGACCGTCGGGTGACCTTGCTGTCTTTTGAAAAACATAAACGTGCTGACCTCCAGGCCCCACTCTGACCTCCTGAATCCGAATCTCTGGGATCAAGATCCAGGAATCCATGTTTTCACAAGTTCCCCCATGGTTCTGAGGGACCCAGTCCATTGTCAGGCAAGGTGCTGGGTGGGAGCAGCCCCCAGGCCCCCTATTGGTTACTGTGAGCGTCCTGCCCGGAAGCAGTGGCCAAAATATATCCCCAGGATGGGCCTTCTTAGGAGAGGGAAGGTGGAGGAGGGGGTAGGAAGAAGCTCTGAGCTACTGCTGTCCTGAGATCAGGATGCTGGTGGTGGTGGTGGTGGTGGTGGGAGTGGGTGTGTGTGGGTGGCGCATCAAGCTCATATTGCCAGATAACATTTAGGGGACAAGAAATGGAGTTTCCTCTTCCTCCTAATGGGCTTCTGCAGCTTTCTATAAGGGGCTTCCTCTGACCCAAGCCTCAAGAAATAGGAGGGCTGGTCTGGAGTCCGTTCATTCGTTCATTTATGCGTGCCTGCCTTCCTTACTCCTCGGGCACTTATCGGATGCTGGTTACGTGCCCGGTGCCCCACCTGGTTCTGGGAGTCTATGAAGAGCGAGGCCGACAAGCTTCCTCCATTGTGGAGTTTCAATTCTGGTGGGGTCTGCGAAGCTGCAGAAAGGTCACAAGCTGACGACGGCACATGATGTTTGGATGTTTTCCACAGGCCCCTCTCCAGATCCGCTCTCCACGCTTCCCCCGCGGTGCTCCGTGCTCCGGGCGGCTGGCCGGTCACCTCGCAGGGTGTCGTCGTCTTCCTTTGGCTTCTGTTTGGGTTGGTCTGTGGGAGACGCAATCAGGTGCTCAGAGGGAGAGGGAGTGAAGCTAGGAGAGGGATCATTTATTCCCGAGCTTCCTCCCTGCGGGGTCTCTGAGCACTGGCTGCCTCCCTCCAGCATGGCTCCTGCCCGGTGGTCCTCTCGCACAGCCACAGCTGGCCTCTCCAGGTCCCTGCAAGTGCTCCCTGCCATAGGCCTGGGGAGGCAATGGCTCCTCAGGGATGCTGGTCCCAGGATGCTGCACCAGCTCTTCCGGTCTCCTTAACCCATCTCCCTGCCACGTGAATATCCCTTTGATACACTGTCCTCAATTACCCGCACTGAGTGTACCATCTGTTTCCTTCCAGAACCCTCACTAGGACAACCCTAAAGTGCATTTGCATCCTAGAAAATAACAGTTCAGTTCTCCAGACAAGAAATCTGTAGATTTTTAAAGAGATAAGCCACACCTATGCTAAAGGAACATCAAATTTATTATTGCATCAGTAAGGTAGTTTTTATAGAACAATATGTCTTGACTGTTTGACTGTATAGTTGACCATTAAGAAATGTAAGTGGCTAAGAAACTGGAAAAATCATCTTAATGGTAATAAGATAAATTACAAATAAGTGAAAAATGAGATCCAAGTTTTGGCCTTTCAAATCCTGCTGTGGGGGTGTAAGTGGGTCACTTAGGGAAATGTAACAAGAGCTTGAACATTTTTTATTCTTATGGATCAAACAATTCTTGTGTTAAGAGTTTCTGCTTACGGAAATATTCAGAAGCATAAAGATTTATGGACGAAGATGTTCATTACAGGATTATTTAATAGTGAAAAACATAGAACAGTATAAATGTTCTACAAAAGAAGCTTGGCTAAAGAAATCAAGCTGCTTCTACAAAGAAAGTGGGTAAGACACAGCCTCTGGAAGACCCAGCTGCTTTCACATTCCATCACAGTGCTAAGTGCTTTGTGTACGTCCACCCATCTAATCCTCCCAGTGCAAGCTGTCTTTGACAGGAGTATCTAGAAACTGCCCTGGGAACATAAGCTTTTATAGATTTTCAAAAATTATTTTGTGGAAAGACTCATATAACTATTAAAAGAATACCTTTGAGGAATATTTCAATACTTAAGAATAATCATGGTATAAAATAAAAAATAAGAATAAATAAAAATAGGATTTAGAATTTAGATATAAAATAATCCTCATTATTTAAGTATGTAGGAGATGCACTAAAATGATGAGCGTTCATATCTGGAGGGTGTGATTACTGTGGATTTTCATTTTTTCTTCAGTTTTCGGGTTATTTAAGATCGATCATTATTAGCTTGTTCCTCACGCCCTCCGCCTGCCCCTGCTCTCTCAGTACAGAGAAGTAGACCGAAAGACCAAATGGCCTGCTATCCCACATCCCGAATCTCAGATAGCTTCTGTTAACACACACACACACACACACACACACAAAGTGACGTGAAAGCCTGGTTCTCAATTTAAAAAAGCACAAAAAGGTACAGAAACAAAACCAAAAGTCTTCCTTTTCATCCGCAAGCCTCCCAAATAAAACCACTGGTAGTAAATCCTTTTGATTCATTGCAGAATATATGCATATGCCAGCAGATCCAAGTTCTTTTCAAACAAGCCCGTATTGATTTTATAATCAGACAATTGCAGTGTGCACGCCTTTGAAATGTGGGCATTTTTGCCGTCAGTCTCTTGAGTTGCAGACTGGGGTCCTGGCCCGGTTGGGGAGGGTCAGGAGCTTTGGCATGTCCACCTGGAGGGGGCACCTAGAATCAGCCTAGAGGCTGTTAGTGGGGAGTCTGAAGGTCCTGGACCGGCTCTGGAGCTCACACATCTCCTTGCTCCTCAGTGTCCCCATCGGAGGAATCAACACCTTATTTTGGAACCATAACCAGCGTTAAGATGCCATATTGATACATGAGTTCAAGTACTGCTGGTCGCGGTGAGTTCTCCCTGAGCATTGCTACCAGCCCCTTTTCTATGTCCCTGGAAACTCTGGCTTTAGTTTTGCCCAAGGACCTCGCCCTCTTGATTTCTCCAGTCCCCCAAACCTGCTCCATCTGCTTCCAGCTTCCTCCCCTCGCCTTCAAACCAAACCGAGTGCATTTTGTTTTCTTTTAGTTTTCCCTACCTCCCCCTTGCCCTACCCCAACTTCCTTAGAATTTGGACCATTGCACAAAAAACAGGGAACCACGGGGTTGAACACTCATGTTGGGCAATCCATATAAGGCTCATAAAATTAACTGGAAGCTGTTTCTCTTGATGCAGTTCCCTACTCACTGAACTCATGTGACTTTTGGATAAATCACTCACACTCTCAAAGCTTCCGTTTGTTCTATGTGCAAAAAGAGAACACTGTCTTGTCTTTGGTACAAAGTGATCTAGAACATGTCAACACCAGAGAAACTTCCACCTCCTGTGTGCAGAGGAGAGACGCAGTGGGGAGCCCACTTCGCAGCAGCGTTTGAAACCAGGAGTCCCTGACTTCACGTGGAAGGTCGGGGAATTTCGCCAGGGCACGTGCCATCAGGGAGGGGGGGCTAAATGGCTGCAGGAGGGTGTCCTGAGGTTCAGTGTGGCTGCAATGCCAAGCTTTCATCCACAAACTCATGAAGTTCATGCTTTCGTTTGGAATGTGTGCAGAGCACAGGATTCAAGGTCAGAAAGATCGAGTCGGAGTCTTTGCTCTTCACTCACTTGCTATATGACGTTGGAAAGCCCTCACCTTGTGAGGCCTCAGAGTCTTCTGTAACGTGGGGACAATCTTCCTTTCTTCTCTGGACACCTGTTGTGACAGTAAGATGAAGTCATTGCAACAAAAGCACTTTGCAGACACCATGATGTTAGGAGAATGCAAGGCACGTTCTGAGTCCAGGCATTGGAAAATGAGCTCCAGGGTGGTGATAAGGAAAAGATCCCTCTCTTCATTTATTTATTTAACAAACATGAAACATATAAATAGTCTTCATATGTACCACACAGTCTTCTAAGTATTTGACAAATATCAACACATTTCAATTCCCCTAATCGCCCAGTGAGAAAGATACATCTTTGTCCCTGTTTTACAGATAAGAAAATTGAAGCACAGATAGGTTAAGTAGCTTGCCCAAGGCCACACAGCTACTAAGGAGCCGAGCCAGGATTGGAACCCAGGCAGCCTAGCTCCAGAGCCCATGCTCTTTACCATTACTCATACTGGCTTCTTTGCTTGTGGTGTTTGGTATAATAAAGATAACATGAGACCTATAATGGACTGGTTGTCTATCTTAGTCCTGTCACTTGCCTGTGTGGTCTTGGGAAGGTTAATTAACTTCTCTGAGCCTCCACTTCATTATCTACAAAATGGGAATAAAAATGCCCACATCATGCAAATTTTGCCAAAGCTAAATTGAGGCACGCTGTCCGGTCCACAGAGGCACAATGAGGATGCATAGGCGATGTGAGTTAGATTTGCATGCAGGGCCTGACCCGAGCTCAGCCTCAGTTACATACTTGGTTACTGACCGATTTCAGCCTTTGCTGTGCTCTGCCCTCCCCTGTACCAGAGTGACTGCCCATCCGCGCCGCGTCCTTCCGAGGGTGGAGTGCGAGGCACCTTGCACACACCCGCTCTGATGCTCTCAGGGCGCCTGCCCTGCAAATGGGGGTAGAGAAGCCCCTGTTCACAACCCTGAACTTGTTCAACAAGGACAGTTTTTCAGGCCCGAGGAGCCAGTTCTCAGAATCCTGTTTCCTTTGGGCTCCGAATAGCAGACACGGCCCCACACTTTCTACGCACCTCCTCTTCCAAAAGCTTGCCAGTTAATTTTAGGGTTGGAGAGAGGCTCTGATGAGGGCCTGCCCACGTGGGGTTAAGGTTACTAGCGGCCTCTGCCTCTGGCCAGATTCGCTGGGAACAGCAGTGGCCACTTCCCGAAGCTCGGTGGGGGCAGGAGCACGGCCAGGGAAGCGGGCAGTGGCCGGGCACAACATTTCCAAGACGTTGGGAGCCCCGCCTTGGCAGACCAGACCCACAGCCCACGGTTTTTGCAAAAGAGGCAGTGTCTTTTATCAAGCGTAGCCTGAAGCGGTCGTGTGGTTCACATCATTTTAACCGTAGCAGTGGCCTGACATTTACTACTGCAAGAAAGTGACCACTCGGCTGCCTTATTTGAGACCCCTTTCAAGGATAAACGCTGACAGATTATTTCAGGAATAAAGATCAGAAATCCACACACAGTTCTTTATTCTCCATGAAAGGTATCACAAACCATGTATTGATTTTTTTAAAGAAAAGAAATAGGAGAAGCATGTACCAATTAAGAATAAAGCTAACAGTTTATTACCCTCGAAGCTTTAAGGCAAATAGAGAGTAGAAAACACTTGCTTTTTTCCCCTATATTGAGACATACTAATTAGGCAACTATGTAAATACTCTTCTATTAAGATACAAGACAGGCTGTCAGTTGCTCGATTTTCTGCACTGGATCAGGAACATCAGCCGGGACTCCTGGTTCTCTGAATTTTACAAACCTTTCCTCTCTTTTCTCGCTGTGCTAAAAATGGTCTCTTTCTCTCTCTTTGGCTTTGAGTGGGCTCGTCATAAGGTTCATCTTCTCACCTGTTTGTAAGTTTTGCTGTTGAATGAGCGCCCTATTTATGTGTGGCACAAGCCTTGACTGAGCACAAGCTGTGTGTTATTATTTTTATTAGACGGTGAGAAGTTCCACGGAGAAACATGAAGCAGATAAAGAAGCTACTGGGAATTTCAAGGACTGGAACGCTAAAATAACGACAGTTTTATCGTCGAGATAAAAACTAAAAACGAGCAAAACATTTGAGTGCTAACCTGCCACACACACGTCCAGTGAGGCCACCACTTTTGTGTGTGTGGGTTGTGATTCTGTGTCCAACGAATGTTCATTGGATAAGTGGATAAATGTCTCCTTTTGTCTGGAAAGTCTGCTCCACCAGGACAGGGTCTGTCTGTTGTTTATGGATGTAGCCCCCACACACTGAGAACTGGGCCTGTTACACAGTGGGCCCTCAGTTAATATATGTTGAATAAATAAACAGTTATCTTCAGCTCATGCATTCACTCAACATTCAGAAAGTCTTTCTGAAGCACCTACTTTGTGACAGGAACTGAACTCGGTGTGGAAATGCAATCACACACAAGATTGCCCTGGGCTGTCTTTTCTGATCTTTCAGGCAAGAGGAGGCCAGGGGACTGATCAAGCTAACGTA
Source organism: Equus caballus (assembly GCF_041296265.1). Classification (NCBI taxonomy): domain Eukaryota; kingdom Metazoa; phylum Chordata; class Mammalia; order Perissodactyla; family Equidae; genus Equus; species Equus caballus. Next base: position 31,371,795 of record NC_091705.1, on the reverse strand, counting down.
ACCCTCCTTGTAAGTGATAAGTTAGGGGGATTTGGGGACACTGTCTTGGAGGATACGGTAGGATGCTTCACCCAGACCTGTGGTGTGAAGGAATGGTGGATAAGCAAAGGTAGAACTGGGGTGGACTGGGCAATTGCATTCCAGGGGATGAAGAGGAAGTCCATCAGTAGGAAGTGAGAGAAAGAAGGAGCGGTTAGAGATAGGGCTGGAGGAGCGAGCAGATGCGAAATTGTCCCGAGCCTCATAAGGGATTTGGATTTAACCCCAAAGACAGCGTGAGGCCATTGATGGGTTTCCAGGGGATCAATATGGGCAACTTTTTATTTTGGAGTGATCACTCTGGTTGCTGTGTGTGGGATGGAAAGTTCAGGTGCAATGTGGGAGAGAAAATTAACACAGGGTCCGTCTGTGTGACTTGGGTCATGGGAAGGTTCATGGGCCCATTGAAATAATTCCTCAATTTACTTTGAGCATGTGGGTGAGAGGGAGGAAGGAATGGGATTTGAAAAGCTGTGTTAACACACGTGCACAACAGCACCAAACGCCTGTGGATGAAGGGCATGCGTTGGTGTCCTGGGTTGTGCAAACTGGCTGTCTACCTTGTTAGAATTTGATGACTTTTATCCAAACCTCCATAGGACCCTGGGAGAATTATTTAAAATATTCTCCTGGATGGTCTCCAATGCTGTGAATATCAGTCCTCCTCGGGTAGCTGAGAGTGGAGTGGATGAGAAAAGAGCTGGGCTGATCATATTTTTCAGTACACTGAACTGCTCCTTGCTTTGTGGATCTTTAGGTCTCATTGCCTAGTGTTCTCAAAGGGCTTTATTTCCTTTCATCCTAGTAATTTTGGAAGTATAATATGAAGCACGATATCAATATTGCACAAGGAATAATCTCATCTCACAAGGAATTTAATCTCACATTCCATTCATTCGTTCATCCATTCATTCATCTATCTACCCACCTACTAGTCAAGTGGTTTCCAACTATAGTTGAAATTTCTGATATAATTCGTCTTGGATGAGGCCCAGCCATTGGTATTTTATTGAAGCTCTCCAAGGGACTCTAACGTGCAGCCAGGATTGTTACTTAAGTTTCCGTGAGAGCAGGGACCATGTCTCTTTCCTTTCTGTTGCATTTCCAATGCCTCAGGCAGTGTCTGGCACAGAAATAGTTCTCAATCAATATTTGTGGAGTATACCAATTTAATCATGTACACGTCAAATGTTTATTAAGCATTGCCATATTTTTTCCAATTGATAATTAAGATTATCTTGTATCATTTTCACAGATGACCATCAGGTACCATGGTTCAGGAAATTAATTACTACTGAATCCCGTGCTGGAACGGGTTAGGATATGTTGTTCTTTATCCTTTCAAGTACTTTCTTCTTCGGTACTTTCTCCTATCTATGGTCACTTGAGGCCTTTGGACTGTCCATAACTCAGAACTGATTCTTGACCCAGAAGAAAATAGACACGATACTCCTTAGTTGGCCAAGACCCCATGCACACCTTTCAAGTGCCACATCTGGCCTCTCCAGCACATAGAGCCAATGCTTGGGGCACTGATCTGAGTTTCTGATTTGCAAGCTCAGGGCCAGCCCTCTCTGTCTTGTCCTCCTGTCTCTGCAAAGTCTTGTCCATACCTTATTTATTCCTTGCTTTCACCCCTCATCCAATGTCCTCCTTGCTGTGAACAGAGAATACTTGGCGGCCCAACTTTCCCAAGTTATGGAGACGGCTGCCACAGTTCTCTTGACCCACAAGAGCGTCTAGCTGATGCAGCAGGAGTTTATTCCACTTGACTCCAATTTAACTGTCCTGAGCCCCTTCCTTATATTGCCAAGAGATTTCCTAACAGATACGTAGCCCTGTGATTCAGGCAATTATTCACGTATTCCCCCACATCATTAGTTTTATAGAACACTGCCAGGGGGCATATTTTTCTTTCCTGAGACTCCAGAGAATAAAGGAAATAGAACTCTTACCATGAAGTCATATTAAGGAGTTTATTTCTCAGAAAATACCCCATAGCACTTTTATAAAACCTTATGTAGAGAGACTGCATTTAGGAAAGGAATTATTTTTACCTCACCTGCTGCCGTGAGAATTACTGTCGAGGCCTCCCGCCTTCCAGAGCATGGCCTTAAAAACATTGCAAGAGTATCTACTGACCACAAAGAGGTAGCCAGGGTTATTGTAGGGAAAGCATGGTTCACATTGGTCTTATTGGGTTTAGGTAGGGTGTCTACATAATTTAATCATCCAAATCAGGATGCATTTTTTCGGGAGGAGGGTGCTATTATTAATTATATTGGGGTAATAGGTGTAAATCAGGACTGCCCAGGCTCTGGGACATCTGATTACCCTAGATTAGTGCTCTAATCCTGCCACATAATGAAATTTCCCTCCATGGGCCTGGCTGATAGAAAATAAACACAAAGAATTTAGCCAAACTGGCCCAAAGATTAGAATATAACCCAAAGTAGTGGTGTTCTCTACTGAGCTGCAGAACATAGGATGCTGGAGTGTATCAGCTAGGTCTTGCGACAATAATGCTGCATAAAAAACCACTCTAAAACTCAGTGTCTTAGAGCAGCAATCATTTATTCCCACTCATCTATCTGCAGGTCAGTTGAGCTAGGCTGGGCTTGAATCCAAGCTATGGATTGGCTCCAGCTCTGCTTCACATGTCTCTTCTTTACCATGGACCAGTGGGCCAACTGTGGCACGCTCTTCTCACGGCAACAGCAGAAGCAGAGCAGAAGCAATGGGTGGAAACTTGAGCTGCCTCTTGACACTAAAACTTGGATCTGGCACATTGTCACTTCCACTCTTGTTCTATTGACCAAAGCAAATCCTACGGACCAGCATGACCTCAGTAGGGTGGGGAAATATACTCTGTCTTTAGTGAGGAGAACATCAAAGGCATATATAAAAGGCATAGATACAAGAAGGAGTAAAGAATTGGGAGCAACAATGCAATCTATCACAGGGACCACCAGACTAAAGGGCTTTGCTTTTCCTCTCCTCAGACCTCTAGTGGTGGGCTGGTGGAGTATATTCAACCAAATGCAGGCTGAGAAGGAAAAGTGAAGAGATTATAGGCCAGTTTGCTCTCTTAGAGGCAGGATGCAGAGAAGTGGGTTCACCTTTATTGAGAATATAAATGTCCAAAGAGGAGGGAATACAAGAGGGAGAGGTGGACAGAGACCCTCATGCTTCAGAACAGCAATCCTGTTCTGTTAAATATGGCACAAGGGATGGACTCTTTCCATTCACCAATCAGAGCAATCATTTTTCTTCCCACAGGAAGCGGGTAGTGAGAGGATGGAGAGAAGAACAGCAAGTGCTCCTGCCCACATTGCTCTTTTCTGAGGAGGGAAAACAGAAACCCTCTGCCTGTAGAGTTAAAAGGAGAAGTGTTCCCAACTCAGAAGCATTTCTGTGATGTGCGTGCACCCACGGGCCACCACCAGGTGGACATTCGCAGTGTTGCTGGTAAGTCCCGGCCTTCTCATTCCTTCTACAGTCTCCTTTGGACGAGTGCTGCTGTGGGCTTGGTGCCGCTACAATTCTGGGTCACCTCCTGCAGTGTCCCCCTCCCGCTGCCCAAAGTATCAGGCCCTGAGCTTTTGCCTACCTGCTGTCAGAGCCCTGCATGGCCTCCTTTCAGATAGATGATAACGGGGAGTGAAATCTTCTTAATCAGACACACTAATCATGCTGATTAGGCCTAGTTCAATAACGGATAACCCCTTCCAGGGGATCTCCTGTTTAATGTTTAAATCAATTAAAAGGTTCTGGGGGATTGACTTGGGTAGGGGTTCAGGATCAGAGGAGGGCAGGGTAAAGGGAGGCATTTGGGGAAGGGAATTTCAGGGCAAATGCATCTCACCTCACCCCACAAATGACAAGGATGCTGATGTTGATGTTCCTCCATGGTCAAGGATGGCTGAGACAGTAGTGGTGTTGATCATGTGGATGGAGGGGTCAAAGTCTGCAGAGCAACCAGGAGAGGTGGCTTGTGGTCACCAGGTCCTATAGATTCTTCACTGTCCCTTCTCTCTACTCCTGCTGTCAGTCCCCCAGTTCAGGTCTCATCTTCTCTAACTTGGTCTTTTGCGATGACTCCCTAGCTGCTCTGCCTGACTCCAGTCTCAACCCCTCTATATACTAGAGTTGTCTTTTCTATTTTTCATTATTTACTTAATGAGAAAATATGTGAAAAAAAGTGCATAAGTATTATAGCTATTGCCCGTATATTTGCCATTCCAAATCAACAAGTGCTTTCTGCCATATTTTATCTATCTATCATCTATCTGTCTATCTGTCTGTCTATCTATCTATCTATCTATCTATCTATCTATCTATCTATCTATTCTTTATTCAAACATAGCATACATATGGAAAAGTGTACATACCGTAATTGTACAGCTGTTGAAAGTTCACAAAGTGAACATCGTCATGGAACCAGCACCACAAAAGAAGCGGAACATTACCAGCCTCCCCTTTGACCCCCTTCCGGTCACTTTGCCTCCCCCACCCCCACAAAAGGGAACCACTCTCCTGAGTCTAACAGCAGAGATCGGTTTGCCCAGTTTTGACCTTTACATAAACACAGTCACACAATATGTGCTCTGTGTGTTGTATTATTTTGCATATTCTCTTTTCAGAAAGACATTTTTGAAGAAAAGTGTGAAATCCTCTGTTTTAATTCTTCTGATTCTTTTTCCTTCCCCAAAGGCAACCACACATCATAAATGTGATATGTATTCAGTTCATGTCTTTATATGTTTACATACGTGTATAACATTTGCTTTGGATGTGTTTTCTTTTTATTTAAATAAATGGTTTCACAATGTAAGAAAGTTCTGCCACTTGCTTATTTCACAGAGTGAGCTTTTTTTTTTGTTTTTAATTCTTCTCCCCAAAGGTCCCCAGTACCTAGCTGTAGATTCTAGTTGTGAGTGCCTCTGGTTGTGCTATGTGGGATGCTGCCTCAACATGGCCTGACGAGCGGTGCCATGTCCGCTCCCAGGATCTGAACTGGCAAAATCCTGGGCCGCCGAAGTGGAGCGTGCGAACTTAACCACTCGGCCACGGGGCCAGCCCCCAGAGTGAGCTTTTTAAACCACACATGAGTTATGTAACTCTCTTTCCCTTTCAACTGCTCCCTACTCCTTCCAGACTGTTGGTTCCCGGAGGCAGGGGCAATATTTGATGCTTCTCTGCATCCTGTGTGTCTCACACTGTGCCTGATGAATGCATTATAAAAATGTTTAGGGTGAATGAATGAATGAACAGAAGAACAAAAGCTTTCCACGTCATGAACTTGAAAGTCTACAAGAAACACTCCGTCTTCTCCTGGCTCCCTTTTGGGGGAAGGTGTCCTTTTTATTTACTTTTTTCTTTTTCTTTTTGACTGCTTTGTCAATGTCTGTTTATAGAACTCCCCAGAGACTTAAGTCCATCAGCAAGCCAGCACAGACATTGGACTTTATAAAATGTTCCTGTAGAGGCTGGACCCCTGGCTGAGTGGTTAAGTTCGCACACTCCACTTCAGCAGCCCAGGGTTTCCCCAATTTGGATCCTGGGCACGGACCTAGCACTGCTTATCAGACCATGTTGAGGCAGTGTCCCACATAGCATCACCAGAAGGACCTGCAGCCAGAATATACAGCTATGTACTGGGGAGCTTTGGGGAGAAGAAGAAAAAAAGAAGAAGATTGGCAACGGATGTTAGCTCAGGCGCTAATCTTTAAAAAAAAAAAATAGTTCCTGCAGAAGAGGTGGACATTTCAGAGCTTTGTAGGATGTCTGTAGCTTGGCTTTTGCCCTGTTTTCCTGGAACAGGGGATGGCAGCCTTCTTCCTAGGGTTTTCCTTACTCTAGATAGAGAATTATCACAGAGGTTCTAGGAAGTTACAACATTAAATTCACATCTCAGCAAATTGGTAAAACATCAATCATCCTCTGAGTTGGCCAGCCCTGGGGGTCCTGTTGAAGTCTGTTGGTTCTTCCAGGCTCTCCGGAGATGAGATCAGGACACGAGGGAGGTGGGTCACTGTCACTGTTTTGAAGGGGACTCTCAAGGAGGTGTTGGGTAAAGGAAAACTGGTCACCACCAGTCTTACTATGGCTGATAACTCCCAAGACACCAGGGCTGTACCCTCAGGATTTGGGCTCCTCCAGCCCCTCCTGTCCACTCCCCTCATCCAAGGCTCAGTCTCCATCCTCATAGACAATTGCCCATTTCAGATTTTGAATGTAATCTTGTTTATACTACTGACTGGATAATTTGAATACGCCTGTGACCTCTCTGACACCCAGTGTCCTTAATTGGGCTGTGGACATAGTGATAATTATTTCAAGGATTTGTTGGGAGAATTAAACTATGAGTGGTAAAGGAGGTGAACATGTCTGACTCCTAGAGAGCATTCATATTTTTCTACTTGTGTATACAGGTAGGCAAAACCATAGAAATACAATAGATGGGGGGCCGGCTCCGTGGCCGAGCGGTTAAGTTCGTGCGCTCCACTGCGGCGGCCCAGGATTCAGATCCTGGGCGTGGACATGGCACTGCTTGTCAGGCCACGTTGAGGCGGCGTCCCATATCCCACAACTAGAAGGACCTGCAACTAACATATACAACATGTATGGGGGTGGGGGGGTTTGGGGAGATAAAGCAGGGAAAAAAACAAGATTGGCAACAGTTGTTAGCCCAGGTGCCAATCTTTGAAAAAAAAAAAAGAAATACAATAGATGGGTTAATGTACCGTACTATGTATGTTTTTGGTGTCTGATTTTCTCTCTAAACATTTTATCATAAGCATTTTTCCAATCTCATTAAAAACACCTGCTCTACATTGCTTTTGATAGTTGTGTAATATTCTAACATCTGGTTGCACTGTAAGTACACCTAAACATTTCCACATTGTGGGCCATTTTGTTTATTTTCAATTTTTTATCAAAGAGAATTCTGAGGTCAGCTCAGCCTGATTTTGCTTTTTTTAAAACTCATTCGCAAATAATGTGTTTTCCATTATTTTTGCTTTGCTTTGTTTTGTTTTCTGCTTGGAAAACATAATTTATTTTTTCCTTGCTGCTAAGCCGTGGGTTTCTTTTATATCAGTTATGCTTGGTGCAGCATATGCCATTTTGTTTTGCAGTCTTAGATCATGCTTTTCCGTTCAGGAATGTTGTACCATCATTTGACTGGTGTTTCAGTGCCATTACTTTTTTGAAGACTTTTTTAGGAAGACAATTTTTTTCTTTTTGTAAATTAGATCACTTTTTTCTGTTCTTCATGCATACCATATGTTGACTCATTATTTTCAACTCTAGATTCTAAAAGATATATTTCAAATTTACTATTTCTCTGAAACTCAGTTTTCTGCGGTGTAAATTCTACTCTTTATTACTTCTAATGTAAACTGTGATTCTAAGAGTGCATTTATAGTTTCTTTCTTGCTTTGGTATCTCAGTTAAACCTTTCCTCCTCTTAGCCTGTCTTGCTTTTTTGCATTTTTCTCTCATTTCTCATCTCCTTTTCCCCCCTAGAAGCCATGACTTCTTACAATTTATTGAGAACAAAGTATATGTACTTTCTAAGATCTTCTATTTTTTTTTAGTAAAGAAATTTAGAGGCATGCCTTTACTCTATATCTTTGGGAAAACATTTATGCTGAGTAATATTTGGCAAACTCTGGTCCATGGGCCAAATCCGGCCTGTTCCCTCTTTGTGCAAATAAAGTTTTATTGGAGCACAGCCACGCTCCTTCATTTATATATTGTCTATGGCTGCTTGCTTTCACACTGCAGTGTAATTACAACAGAGATTGAATAGCCTACAAAATCTGAAATATTACTACTGGCCTTTTATGGAAAAAGTTTGCCAACTTCTGTGCTATTCCCCTCTGTTGAGTCATTGTTAAAAGAAGAGAGATCTTGTTAAATCCATTGTTTCGCCCCAAAGGGCTATAGGTTCCACTGTCTCTGTAGGTGTTGATAAAGTCATCCTCTCAGATTGAAGTGAGAGCAGGAGCTTACCATCAGGTAGTCACAGGAAACAGATAATACACTGATACTGGGTAATTGATAAAAGATTTATTCAGGGACTATTTCCAAAGGTGTGGGAAGAGTTCAAGGACTCCAAAAATGGAAGATGCAATACTTCAAGTCGAGTGCCCGTGAGGCACCTTTACTGTCCCAGGCCTGCAGAATGAAGGTGAGGAGGGGAGGGTGCCAGAACCCAGAGAGAACAGCTCTACGGAGAGGTGCCCGACAAGAGTGGAGCCTTTTAATGGAGATATGCGTCCAAATCGCAATGACAAGCAGGGAGGAAGCCAAGGTAACAAATGACCCGACCTCACTCTCTTGTCCTAGGATTCCATGCTGGTGCCTCCCAACGGCTGAAGCCAACTGGAAACCGGAGGACAAAGGATTCCTTTACTGCACCCCATACAGGTCTGCCTCCTGGGGGCACAGCACAGACTGGCGAACGATGAGTAAATGAAATACATCCAGCACTTGGAGTTTATGTTCATAGGCTTAAGATCAGAGCTGTTTAATAGAACTTTCTATAATGGTGGAAATGTTCCAGATGTATGCTCCCTAAAATGCCAGCCACTAGCCCCAAGTGGCTGCTGAGCACTGGAAATGTGGCTGTGGACTTAGGAAGTGAATCTTTCATTTTATTTAATTGCAGTTAATTTAAATAGCCACTTAGAGCTAGTGTCTACCATATTGGACAGCACCACTCTGGGTGGGCTTCTATTTCCCCATGTGCATTTACTACAGAGCATTGTGATGGAATGTCCTGGGATCTTTTGTTTCCCTGTTCTCTGATTACGAAACAGAGAATTTGTTTCTGAACATTCTGAGACAGTCTGTCTCCCTCTCTCTCCTCTTCTCAGAGTAATATCTGAAAACTCACCACCTCTAAGAAACATAACCTCCAGGCCTCCTTTTACGATTTTGCCTGCTTAATCCCACCTTGGACCTCTTCCCCTTCCCTCCACCATGGAGTCATATGATAGTCTCTCCACTGAAGTGGAAAACCATCCTGGTGGGTTCTGGGAGGCTGACTTTAGAAGCCTCTTTGAGCATCCTACAGGGTGTCTGTTTTTTTAATCAGCAAAAGATCTGGGGTCTCTGCCTGTGAATTAGGGTTTGACAGTGACTGCCAGCTTTGATCCTCTGCTTCAAAAGTCAAGATGTGCCAGCAAAAATGATTTAGTTTTATCAGTTCCCCTCCATGATATAGTTAGTAAAACGTCCCCCATGTGTATTTCAGTGGGAAGCTGGGAGAGGTCCTATCAGGGTGGCTGTGTGGATTCTATTAACCCCGGAGCCTCCTCTCACCATTTTTTCATGATTGTCACAGTTGCTGCTGAAAACAGATCATGATTTTGAATGTGCATAATCTCAGGTCTGATGCAGAATTAATACCAATTGCTTGATTTTCACACCGAGACATTAATTACTATTTGTTTTGCATTTGCATTCACAGGTATCTGTGGAAGGAAATTAGCATACTCTGTTGTTAGACCATTATTAAAATGACAGTTGGGAAAATATTTGAAAAATATTGTCTTTCCTTCTATTTTCCTCTCCGGCACTGCTGCTATTATTTTTTGTCTTCTCAGTAACTGACATTTGTTGCACGATTTTGAAATTCTGGATAAGTAATGAAAACCATTCTGAGACATGGGTACTTACAATAACATCCATGGCGTTGGAACCGGGGCTTCCTAATGGCTTTTGCATGTCTGAGTAAACAAGCTGAACCGGTCCAGCCATTCAAAGCTGGTGAATCAGAGGCACCTGGGAAATAATCTTGTCGCTTAAATCTTTGGAGGGGCACAACCAACACATCGAGCTGGGTGTTGCCTGCAGATGGATCTGCCTGTGATCAGGCTGGGAAGAGCAAGCACAGGAAAACTAGGCTTTTCATCACTGTATTATCAAAGAATCCTGAAATGGGAGTTAGACCACCAAGGATTCATGTGGCCCATGATGCCTCTGAGTAGCTGAAGAAACTTGGACAAATTACTTTATTTTCTTATCTGTGAAAATGATGGTCACCCCAGCGTGCCTTGGCCAAGCTCAAATGAGGTGAAGCAGCTTGTTAACCTGGAGAACCACACAAATTAGACAGCTGGCTGCAGCCACAGTTGCTGGTTTTATCCTATTCATTCTTTTCTTGTGAGGGTGGGATTTGGCCATACTCTCCAGAGTGGTCATCCTCCTACTGTCAGGCCACTGGTCGCCAGAGTCCTTGAGTCTGTACTGACATGGCTGGGCTCCACCAACAGTGCTTCCCCGCTCCTGTGCGTTTCTCCTGCGACCATGAGCTCAGCTCGGGAAGACAGTCTTTCTAGGCAAAGGAGAGCCTCTTAATTTTTTTCGTGAATCTGAGTAAAAATTTATTAATTAATTCAATAACTTTATTGAACATCTGCTCTGCCCCATACAGAGTGCTCTTGGTTCTCATCCTCAGGAAACTCGGTCTAGAACAGTTCGGGATGTGTGTATTTCCCCAAAGTGGGGAGGGTGTTTGATTGATTGATTGATGGTTGATCCATTCATGGCATAACCATTTGTTGAGACTCTTGTGTACTGGGTCCTGTGCCCAGGCCCAGGTGACTTGAAAGCGAACACGGTAAGAGTCCTATGCTCAGAGTCACCAAACTCTTCGTATGCTGTGGGTACGCATCCCTGGTGGGGTTAGGCACACATTTGGAGTTCAGGATGCCCCTTCTTCTCCCAAGAGATTCTGCTCTGGCGTCTGGCTCCCGATTTTGAATCTGCATTTTAAACAAGCCCCTGGGTGGTGGAGAATAGTCTGGAAACACTGCTCTGGGGAATCCATATGGGGTAGGGGACACACATGCACACAAACATGACCAAATCAGTATGGGAGAAGCAGAAAATGTTACTCAAAGTTGAAAATCAGCTGTTCGGGAGGAACATGCTCTCTGGCTCCACCAGGCTTCTCAAGGGCCCCTCCTGCATTTGGTCAAGGTTTTCCTGGCCCCCTGGTGAAACAGAATAACTGGCTTCTTCACCCCCCTCGAGTTCCAATAAGAAAAACAAATTCATTCCTCCACTGTAAATATGCACATTTTCATATGGAAAAATACAGATAAATATTATTATGCACTATACCACAAGTTTGGCTCCCTTATCAGTAAATCATTTTGGAAAGGATATCGCTTTGAATTGCTGCGTTATTTCCTGCTCTTTTGGCACACCGCTATTTGTGTAACTGACTCATTGTATTTGGATATAATGTTAGCAATGGCTATTTAGTGAACCTTTGCTCTGTGACAAGTATTGTGCAAAGCACATTCCATGCACTATCTCATTTAATCTTTGCAATAAGTTCTTCAGGTGAAAAAAAATTGTTTTTTCCCCCCATTTTGCAGCTGATGCACCTGAAACTTGGAGAGTTACGTGTCTTGCCCAAAGTAGCACATTCAGTGATGGCGTTTGTAATTTCCCACTCTTATAAATGGCACTGAAATGTCCATCTTTGGATGTAGGCCTTTGGCCACGTGCTTGATTATTTCCTTATAATCGATTCCCGAAAGAGGATACCCATGTGATTCTGTGCCCCACCTGGACAGACCCGTTTCCCTGATCTTTTCTCCTCTCTCTGCTGCCCTCAATGCCTGGGGAGCCCAGGGCTTTCCATGCTCCGCACATGCTGTGTCCTTCCCTCTCTGCTTTTCTGTGGCTACATTCCTGACACAGACAGAGGGACGTGAGCCAGGGCACCTGGGCCCCCCCTTCTTAGTCACTGATGTCTCCTGATGTCTCTTTGGGCAGAAACATGTAAAGGCCAATAAGATCAGGTCGAGGTGATGCTGTGACAAGGTGTCAGCACCTATGGCCATATCTGGATTGTGACAGGCACCTGGGCAAGCTTTCTCCGTGAACCCTGGGTGGTGACTGACAAACAGTGTCAGTTACCAGAACAGCAGGACGGGAAGCTGCAGGAAGTGTTAAAGGCAGCTGTGAGAAAGCCCCCCAGGCCTCCTGCCACTGGGAGCCCCTGGGACGCTGTCAGCTGGGAGATCTTCCTGGGCAGAGGTGGCAAAAGGCGGGGTGCCAGTTGCCCTTAGAGAGTAAGCACGGACTTAATGCCGGATGCTGTCCCTCCCTCCTGGGGCTGCCCCATCCCCTGGGACAGGCTGAGGATATTTGTAGGCTTGAGGGTCTCCGACTTTTGGAGGTCCTGCCCCACATCATCAAAAACATTTTGAGGGGGCTGGCTCCGTGGCCGAGTGGTTAAGTTCGTGCGCTCAGCTGTGGCGGCCCAGGGTTCAGATCCTGGATGCGGACATGGCACCACTCGTCAGGCCACGTTGAGGCGGTGTCCCACATCCCATAACTAGAAGGACCTGTAACTAAGATATACAACTATGTACCAGGGGTGTTTGGGAAATAAAGCAGGAAAAACAAAAACATTTTGAAATACACTCACCTCTCAAATTAAATATGCAAGTTGAGCTGCATTCAGTGGGTGCCATCTGCATTATTTTGAAGACATTTGAAGAACATTTATTTATTTCTGTTTTATATTTTTTCTAGTGATCTGTTGGAGCCACATTTTTAAAAGTCCTAATGTTTTTGGAGGCCCTTGAATAAGCCCATAAGCACTGAGTCTATAATACCCAATGTATGAAACAACCCTCCCCACTCATGAACTTTCGAGAAAGGGATCCACAGCCCAAGTGCAGACTCTTCCTGTGGGGCCTACTCTTCTCAGCCCCAGACTCACCTGGCATCTCCCTCCTCAGTGCTTCAGCAGCACCCAGATTCCATCATCATGGAGGATGGTCTACACCTTGTTGCTGTCGTGTCTGCCTTCTCTGCTGGGACATGAGCTGAGACTCTCGCTGTCATGTCTGAATCCTCAGTGGCTTAGCAATGATGCCAAGTGGTGCATAGCAGGACCTTAACAAATGCCCATTAAATGCATGGAAGAAGAGGTGAATAGCTGGAGCTCCCAGGGATGTCTCTAGACCTGGGGTTCTCAAAATGTGCTCCTTGGACCAGTGGCATCAGCATCAGCCAGCAACTTGCTGGATGTGCAAGTTCTCGGGTTCCTAACCTAGACCTACTGAGTCAGAAACTGGGGACTGATATCGCGTCCAGGTGATAACAAGGCACTCCGAAGATGGAGAACCGTGCTCTGAACCAGGCCTTCTCAAACTGTAATGTGCACACAAATCGCCTAAGGATCTGTTAAAATGCTGATTCTCGTTTAGTAGGTTTGGGGTGGGACCTGAGATTCTGCGTTTCTAACAAGCTTCCAGGTGATGCTGATGTTGGTCCATGGACCACACTTTGAATAGCAAGGTTCTAGATCACCCCAGTCCAAGATCCAGCTTATTCATTGCCAGGCAGGGAGAAGGAAACTTACACTTGGCAAGTGATGTCTCAATTTCCTCAGTGTCACGTGGGGATAATGATGCTTACTTCATGAGCTTATTATCATGGATAAATGAAATAATATATGCAAAGCACAGTGCTTGGAGCATAATAAATGCTTGGTAAGTGTTTTCTCTTCCCTCTACCCTCTCTACACAACTCCTTATCATTTTTTTTTCTTTCTCATCCAGGTATTGAACCTCTTAAACACAAAGACTGTGATTTTATCCTTCTGAAGCCAGCCAGTAAAGGTAGTTATTTGAATGACTGATGTTAAGTAATGAGAAAGACCTTTGAAATCGCCTCTAATTTTTCTTACAATCGTTTAGGATTTGACAAACAGGATGAAAAAAAGGATGAGGTGAATTCACAAGAGGTAAGAGTGAGGAATAGAAGGAAGGAGGTTCTTTTGGCAAGCTGGGGTTCAGAGAAGCAGAGTTCAGAGAACATCCATGTGGTTCAGAGCCAACAGATGTTTATTAGGCACGGACTGCATGCCACCGTGCCCAGCACTTGGGTACACAGCTTCACTGGGATGCTGGGGAGGAATGAATGGAAGAATGGAATGTGGGGGCCTTGGAAGCATTTTCCTAATTGTGGTCATTTGTCTTCCTGCAAGACACAGACCCTCAGTTGCACTTGGCTGGGGATTGTGTGGGCAGGGGAGAGGTATGGGTGTGGGGGGAGGAAGTCAGCATGAAATTAATTCTCTGCCTCTCCTCTCTGGAATGCCAACAATGTGCTGAGGACAGTGGGAAGTGCCATTGGCTGCCAGCCCCCTCCCCATCCTGGGCTCAGAGCCTCTGAGCCCTCCTGGCAGTTTGGGGCCTCCTAGGTCCCCGGGTCTGTGGCTTCCTGCTCCTTGTGTATCACTCTTGTCCTGGAGAACTTAGCTATCCTCCCTGCTTCCATCGTCCCTCAGGAGGAGGTCTGACCTGCCCACTGCTAGAGTTTCTCTCATAATGACTCTTGCAGGTCTTTGGATGCGGCAGGAACCATCAGTGACAAAGTCCAGCTGAACCCGCTCCAGATGGCAACACTTTGACCAATAGGGAGACTGGAGACCCGCCACCTGCCCGAGGCTCACCGCAGTCTCATATTGATGTGCCACCTTGCTCCAGCCCAACTGCCTTCGCTGTCTCCGCAGCCAGCCCCTGAACTGGCCAAGGCAGCTGGGCCTTTACTGTCATCATGTACTCGGATGCTCTGAATCTGCATTAAAATATTTCACATTTAGATTTGTCTCACATTCATACGAGCTTATGTTTATCCGGTCTTACGGCAGGAAAAGAACCTCAACGTGTTACAGTCAAACACTCTCATTTTATGACTCTGGCAGCTGCAGCCCAGAGAGCTCAGGTGACTTGCCTGTGACCCCGCAGCCAAGTGGTCAATGTAGAACGTCACTGTCCCCTAGACCAGTGCCTCTTCAGTCTCACCACGAGGGCAGGCACAGCCAGCTTCAACTTCTGGGAAACTCTACTTGCCCTATTTGCCTGGAGTAAGCATGGGGTTGTCAAGTACTACAGACAGATGCCTATGGGTGCTTCATGCTTCTAGAAATGAGAGAGAAAAGTCTGTGGCGTGTGTTAAGATAGTGCTCCCATCCTCTCGTCCAGGAAGCTCTGAGCTGACACGTCAGTGAGGGAGCCAATCGCCGAGCGTGAGAGAAGACCCCAGGATGGCGGGAACCACAGGACTTTGTGGGGTGAGGAAGACAAAGTGGGGACACAGAGGGCCATTCTCATTCGGCTTGGCGTCTACAATCGAGATGGTGAGGCCTCCTTCAAATTTACATATACTAAGTACCATAATCACTATATGCTTGTCTCTATCTATATAATTTTTCTATTATAAAAGGAATACATGCGTATTGTAGATAACTTAAAAAATTACAGAAAACAGAAGAGAAAAGGAAACCACTTATACTTTTGACTCAAAGAGACAAACATTGTTATCCTTATACAATCTTATATTTTTCCATATAGTGTTTTACCCCGCTGAGTTCATACCAAGCCTATTCTTTTATTTCTTACGGGTTTTGCTTCACAAGTGCATTTTCCCTGTTACCCCCAATTCTTTATCAACAGCTCCCCTTTTGGACAGAGAGCAGTTCACTATTGTCTGCTAAACCACTCAGCAACTATCAGACATTTGGGTTTTTTCCAAATTTTTCATATGACAGTGTGGAAATAAAAAACGTCTTTGTATCCAGAGCTTTTATATATAAATAGCTAACAATAATGGTTACACTTCAACAGCTTACAGAGATCATAATGATATTAAGTTTTTTGTGGAAGAGAGTCTTAGAATTGGAGGACAACTTGATCAAAGGTTGATCAAGTTCCTAATTATTTCTACGTTCTAGTGCTGCCAGGTTATTTTTACTGAGCCAAAGGATGGCTCCAGTGTTTCATCCCAGCAGCAGTGTTGGAGAGGCTCTGAAGGGCACTTGAGCAGTGTTCTTAAAATGGCGCACATAGTAAGCATCCAACAACAGCAATGACAGTTAAAAAGATAATAATAACTGTCAAGTTCTCAAGGACCCAAGCCCTGGTTCACGCTCTGGCAGACACGTGGAGGCATGGATGGAGTCGGAGCACATGCCCTCTCCTTGTACATTCTGCTGAACAAATTCTTATCATTTAATCATGACTTTTAATGTTTGAAATGGTGGCTTTTACATTTTACTGAAGCGCCATTGCCGGCTGCTCTGTGTTATAGTCCCTGTTTATATTGCAATGCAAATGATTCCTGGTGGAGAGTTTACAAACTGTGCTTCCATTATTAATAGGGTTATGATTTTCCTCATTCCACTCTTATCGCTATGGCTTGTGTGATACATAATTCATGCTCACCACCCTTTGCTGGTCTCAGTGCCAGGGCACAGCAGTCTCTCTCTTTTCCTGAAGACAGTAATTGGTATGCAATGAGAGTGAAATGACCATGTCTGTAGCTTCAGGCTCTCTCTAATGGTGCTCCCTGGAAGGTCTCACATACAGAGCAAAGAGAAGCTCTGGACCATCTATGGTCAAGGCTTGAGTTCCAATTCCATCTCAGCTCTGGATCCTAGGTAGACCCACCTAGGGCTTCCTGGGGACCTAAAACAGAATTGGCCACTAGGAAGGAAAGGGGTACCTTGGTTGGGATGGGTCACAGGATTTCCGGGAGGGCCGAGGTGGCAGGGCGAGGGACTAGCTCAGCAGGTGTCAGCTGGCTTCTTGCTAGTGTGGGCTGAGTGTGACTGTGGAAAAGGCAGAGTCCCCATTCCCACCCCACTCTCACCGAGTGCCCCTTTCTATAGGTGGGCAGATACCCAGCTTTTTACACACCCGTCTTGAAGTTTAAGCCCCTGCACTAGCCCTTCTCACTGAAAGCAGACCCCGAGCTGAGTCCCATCAGAAAATACCATGGCGGGGTTGTTCAGCCATCCGTCTCTAGATGAGCCTCATTCTACATGCTTAAGCTTGGGGACCGAAGGTAGGGCCCCTCTTTCTCATGGAGCTCTATGTGCTTGGTTGGGGGGGTGGGTGAGGTCAGCTGGAGGCTCTGAGGGTCTCAGAGGAAACTGACATGAGGAAGCCAGGCCACAGCATGGAGTTGCTTGGCCCCCAGGACAGAAGCAGCTGGTATCCAGGGCAATCGGCCAGGCCCTCCCAGTTTGGGGGACAATGACAGGATAATTGCCACCATGAGAGTGTAAATGAAGTATTCTTTGATCTACCTTCTCCAAGCTTCCCTAGATGAGAGGGTCCTAGAGTGCCAGCACCTTCTCTCTGGCATGTTCTTCTTTCTCACCTCACTGTCCTCCTTGCACCCACCCCCTCACTCTCGTTAGTCAGCCCAGTGCCACAATTCTCAAGAGGATTTCCCCTGGGGCGGTCTAGATTCCTCAACTGATGGCAGTGCCTCCAGCATTGTAATTCCTGCATGGGAATAACTCATTCTCGATTGTCCAGCCTAGGCCTTGCTCCCCTGGGGTGGGTGGTGGGTGTGGAGTATGTGCAGTGTCATCCACAAAGTATCCCCTTGTTGATGACCAGTGGCCAGGGCCTTGAGGACAGGCCAGGTTCACAGGTCTATTCTTTTCCTAGATGACCTGATCAGCACCCGTGAGTGGGGGGCAGCCTTTGTCCCCTTCTTGTTGGAGAGACTTAATTCCTGCAGTCAGGGGCTGACTGCGGGTCTCCGATTTGCCTGACTCCGAGTCCTTTTGTGCAGAACTCGATGGGCCAGCTTCCCTGGGGAAGGCCACAGAGAAGCCCAGGGGGACCTTCCTGGGCTTTTGTATGCCCGGGAAGCTGCCTTCTTCCCTGAGGTCAGAGCAGCCACCCGACCTGCGAGAACCCCAAGGCCATTTCTGGAGGCCCCAATTGGACACTCTGTGGGTCTGTTTCCTCACCACACCCCTGGCAGTGACAGGAACATTTTGAGTCCCTGCCCAGCATATACTCTCCATTTCCCAGCAGGCTCTGAACCCCACCCTCTACCACGTCTCTGCTTCCCCTCTCCTCTCCCTGCTCCTCTCTCAAGTGTGCTCACAATTACCCAAGTGCCCTTACACAGACACACGCACAAAGGTGCATACAACCAACACACGCACGGACACAAATATACAGGAATGCACAGAGAAGTTATAAAGGCAGATCCTCGGAGGTCCAGGCAAGAACCCCAGAGGCACATATATTCACAAACCCACATGGGAGCGCACACATGCATATGCGGACGCATCCCCACACGTGTGTACAAACATATAGCGGTACACATAAGCACACACATCTAAAACAGGACACGGCATAAACGCACACGAAGGCAGGCTGTGCTCACTTCCAGGAAACCCTGCTGTCTCCCCCACGTACTGGGGTGCGTGGAAACCACAGCAGACACGCTCAGGCCCACTCACGCCTCAAGGGCCCTGAGTTGTCCACTGAATCATGAAGCGCTTTCCTGTTTAAGTTTGTTTTCTTCTGGCAAAAGGGAGCTACTTATTTCCAAGAAGTGGAGCCAGGGGAGTTCGCTGACCCACGCTGCGGCTGGGGCACATTTTGGCATCCAGTCCTCCCACAGGGCTCTGTTAACAGGGCTTCTCCTGGGCCCTAAGAGGCGCCACCTCTGCAGGCCACCCCAGTGAGCTGAGCAGACTAGAGGTGCAATTTTTAAAATTTCTATTTATCGGCAGTTTACAGTGCCCCCTTGGACATTGCCAAGGAGCTGGAGGTGACTTCTGTTATCCTCCTGTTTGCGTGTCTTAATTCTTAGTTCCCGGAGCTGGTTGTCGCCTCCAAGTCTCCTCTTTATGGTGGGTCTCTATGTAGAGTCTCCTTTGGCACCCTGGAGGAGTTGTTTTGCGCTCAGATTCTGCTTTCCATGAATTAACCCCTGCAAGGACAAGGTTTTTCTGCCTGTCTTGTTTTCTGCTGTCTCCTTAGTGCCAGTCCCACAGTGAGAGCTTAATGGATATTTGTTGCACGAAGGAACTAATCTGACACAACAACCCTTTGTGTTAAGTACTATTGTTGTTTTCATTTTACAGATGGAGAAATTGAGGCTCATAGTAGAGCCAACCCCAGATCCACAGTTAGAAGGCGAACAAGGAATTGAACCCAGCTTGACAGCCCCACAGTGCAGGCTTGTAAACAGCGTTCTGTTTTGTTAGGAGAGTTGGAACTTGCTCGTCTTAAGGGCCCTTACTCTTGGGAACCATGTGGCTTGTGAATTACGCCACAGTCCTTTTAAGGTCAACGAAGAAAGAGCCTGACTCACGGAAGCTGAACCCCGTAATCTGGGTTACTGGGTCACTCCTCTGGCTGGTTCCACTGGCTTTTGGGGTTTTCCTATTGTTTGGCCAAGTCTGGCTTGTCTCCACGCAGAGCAGCCTGGGATCATAGGCTGGAGCTCCTCAGAGTGAACCATGCCCAGCTCTGTATCTGCACTGGGCCCACCAGGAAGGGCCCATCCTTGGGAACTCAATGGTTGTGAGATGATTGCAGTTGTTGATTGACTGATTAATTGATTGATTGATTCATTCAGCACATATTTATTGGGCACCTCGTGTCACGGGTCCTGTGTTAGATGCTGAAGCAACTGAGTAGAATTGGATAGAGTCGTTTCCCTCGAGAGGCTCACAGTCTAGTGGAGACAGACACGGGTCAAACAAATCCTGCGCCCCAGGATGAATGGAGCAAGGAAGCGTAGGCACCTAGAAAAGAGAAATATGCTGTCTGACTCAGAGATGATCCAACTATAGTGAGCAACAGAATCACTTTAAAATATAGATTCGTGGGTCCCAAATACTCCCCTCAGAAAGTCTGGGAAGGGGGTCCAGGAACCCACATACTTAACCATCTCCCCAGGCCATTCTGGCACAAGCAGTCTGGGAGGAGAAAGAGAATACTGAGAAAATTTGTACCAAGCAGTCAGAGAAAATGTCATGGGGACAATATTGTCCTTTAAGGGTCTATAAGGGGTTTGTCAACAAGCAAGAGGAGAAAAGACCTTACAAAGTTGTAAAGTGATTTTTAAAATATGTCCTTTGTAAAAATAATCAAATGACAAAGAAATAAATGAAGTGAAAAATAAAAACGACTCACCCAGGGTAACCACTGTCCTTAGTTTAGTGTGTTTCCTTTCAGATATTTTTCTATTAACATCGAATATACGAGTACAATTCTCACGTATCTAAACTTGTGTCTCTATCTGTCTCTATGGCTGCATCTGTAACTCTCTCTGTATGTTTACAGATATGGCTTGGGGGGCACCACCATCACTGTGGCCTCTGCTGATGCTGAGACTGATTCTGGGACCCTCAAAATGCCTACGTGAACAACAGTTTCCTCTCCTTTTGTTCTCCTGGGGTCTAAAGTATTCTTCTTCCTAGATCCTCCCTGTCTTCTGTTTTTTTTTTTTTTTTTTTAAATTGATACAGCTCTTTCTATTTTATTTAATTTTCCAAATAATTCTTATTGAAGTATAATATGCATATTTTCACATATCTTAAGTGTACAGATGCTGAATTTTCTCAAACAGACCACACCCATGTGACCAGCACCCAGATCAAGACAAAGAACGTGACCAGCACCTTGTCTATTTCCATTCTTTGCTCTCTTTTCACCCTAAGCCTCGGACAGGAGACTTTGGGGCAGCACTAAGGATGGATGTGAAGTTCAAGCACCACATTGTACTCTAAACTAGCCGCATCCCATCTTCTTTGGGTATCACTTCTCTCCCAAGGTGTTCATCCTGCACTTCTGTTTCCGGCGGACGCTTCCCCCAGGTCACACGAGCAGGGACAAGGCTTGGCTCCAGCAGGGCCAGGTATCCAGCTGATGGCTCTAAGAGAAGGGCAGATGATGGGTCCCAGGACATTGGCAGTCCTGAGCAATCTTCACAGGGGCCCAGACACTGTTCACATTTTGATATCAGTCAGTTCTTGTGACATCTTGCTGCTCTTTTCCACAAAAACATCACCGGAAGTGCCTAACCTGCAGGCTTCTTCGAATTGAGGCTTTCAATTGAGCACAAATGGCCTTCTCTCCCTTCCCCCACCCCCTGCACCATCCCCGCTCAGATCTTGGGGAGCAATCTCCCGTGTTCTTTGAGGCTTGATTCTTCGTGAACTATTGGCAGCCATCGTCACTGCCAACTCTTTGCCCTAGAGCCCTTTAAAGATTTTCATTAATTATTTTTTATTATGTATGTCTTCTTTTAATTTCAAAAGGAGTAAATGTTTGTGGAAAAAAATGTTAATTATATAGCAAAAAAAAGTAAAAGTGAAAGTCTTTCCTACCTGCTCACAACCCTACTCCCACTGCCTAGGGGAAGCCATCATGAGCGGAAATGACGTGCATACCAATTTTCTCTCTTAGTTTTTGCCAAAACGGGGATCTTACCCCATTTTACAAACTTTTTTTTTAGCGTTACAATATATCATGAATATCCTTCTAAATCAGTCCATACAAATACACTTCATTCTCTTTAACAATTTCATAGAAGTCAATGGTTTGGATGTGCCATAAATGACTTCAAATAAGACTGCAGTACGCATGTTTTACATATATATTTATATGAGTGCTTCAGTGGAGTCTGGTGGCTGATCAAAGCACATCAGCCTTGTGGATGTTGAGATGTTACCCTTACTTATGCTTTATCAACTGAGTAATGCACAGCCTCTTTTCCCTCTGTAACCACTGGATATTCTAAATCTTTTAAAATGTTTACCAATTTACAGGTGGAAAAGACTAGACTACCCCATTTTAATTTGTGTTCCCCAGTGAGCTGATAAGGCTTAGCATCTTCTCATATTTTTTTTTTCCACATGAAATAGCCCTTTCAAGAGAAGAGCCAAGGGACAAAGTTGTGGGGCCTGGAATAGTTGAGGAACAGGGAGAAAGTCTATGAGTCTGGAACTCAGGGCATATGAGTAAATAAGATGGTGGAGAAGTTAACAGAGACCAGATCATAAGAGGCCATATCTGCTGGCGTAAGTAATTTGGGCTTTACCTTAAAAGCAATGGGAACCAGCAAAGACTTTTAAGAAGAGAAGTGGAATAATCAGATTTGTACGTTAGCATCCCTGCAGGGGATAGATTGGAAGGACTAAACATGGAGGTGGGAGGATGATGGTAATGGCTAGTTGTGGGATGGACAAAAGAAGCCACGTTTAGGAACCTTACTGACTCTCTTGATGGCATATTTGATGTAGGATTAATAGGGTGGTGGCAGGGCTTGGCCCAGAAGAAAATGGCTCAGGCCTTCTGTGGGATTGCTTGAAACTTCTACAGTTTCCACCTGGTGAAGGTAGCACCTGGCCCATCACCATTGACCAAGGTCTTTTCTGGGTCTGGTTATCTGGATACTGGAAGCAATTCCACTGGAGAGTTCTGATTCCAGTGGGATCAGGAGTTTGAGGGGACTTTCTTTTCTCCTCCTGACAATGGCCAGGCCCATGTTGTCTCTATTGGATTATGATCTGAGCAAGGCTGACTGCTTTTCTTCTGAGATCCCTTGAGCTAAATCTGTGAGGAGCCATCAACTCAGCCAGATACCCATTTGGGGAGCATATGCTATGTTCCTAGGGGTTTAGGAGTTTAACACTTAGCCTCTGCCCCTGAAGAGTTTAGAGTCCAATTGTGGAGAGAAGGGCTGTGCTCGTGAAACAGAGACGTCTGATGCCGCGTCTACAAAAAAAACTGCCTACAAATCCCTGGGTTTCAGCCTGGGGCAGAGGTGATGGTGGTTTGAGTCTATACAAATGCATGTGGAGGTGGACATTTCACAGCCCTCCAAGGCCCAGTTCCTGGGTGATTCCAGGTTAGTGCATCTGGTCTCTACAAGTTAATATGATCAAGCCTACACTTTTGATTCTTCTCCCCACAGCCTCAATCAAGACCTACCTAAGCCTTCTCCTCTTTGGGTACATAGTGCCATGACCCATCTACTTGGCCCAGCCAGAAGGCTAGCAGTGTCTTTCGACTCTACCCTCTCTCTCATTGCCCTGTTAATACTTCATCTTATGGACCATCTGTGTAGACGTCCCATAGATCAACCCTCCTAAATATATCTACAATCCTCCCACTTCTCCCCATTTTTATCACCACCCTGATCCAAGCCACCCCCATGTCTCAGCTTGAAGAATGCAACAGCCTACTAAATCATCTCTGAGTTTCCATTTCTGCCCACCTCCATATAGAGCCATATGGTTAAAAAAAAAAAGAAGAATGGATCATACCACTCACATGCTTCAATTCCTTCAATAGCTTCCCACTGCAATGAGAAAAGTAATCCAGACCTCTTGCCTAAGAGACCCTGTTTGATCTGGCCCCTGATAACCTCTGGACCTCATCTGGGACCAGTCTCCCTAGCTTGCTGTTTTCACTTCCTCAAATAAGGCAGGCTCCTTCCCTGTCCTTTGACTATGCTCTTCCTTGTGTCTGAAACCCTCTTTCACATGTTTGACTCCTGCGTGGGAGCCTCCTCGTCCTTCGGGTTTCAGCTAGGCATTTCAAGACCACTCTACTGAAGGGGAAGACCTGATCATTCTTTAATCTCAACATCTTGTTTTTCCTTTATATTGTTTCCTTTTCCTTTTTATTGAGGTAAAACGTGTATACAATGAAGTACCTAAAGCACACTAACTTTAAACATACAGTTCAATGACTTTTACATATGCATACATATATGCACATTCCTGTCATACCACCAGCCCCTTCATGACACTCAAGGTTACGTCATTTATCTGATTTGCAAAGATAAAAGATTTGATAACACACCATTATGGTACAATTGCAGGCAAACAGATACTGACCACTGGCTGGGTGTATAAATTTCTACAACCCCTTTGGAGGGCAATTTTACAGTATCTATTAAATTTTAAAATGCCTGTATGCATTGAGACAACAATTCCACTTTCAGAAATTGATGCTACAGACATACTTTTACATACGTGTAAAGGTAAGTGTGCAAGATATGCATTCTAGCACTGTTTGTGGTGAGAAAATATTGGAAACATCCCAAGTCTTGCTGCACAGGGGGCACGTTGCAGAAATTACAGTTTATGTTGCAAAGGAATGCTATAGAAGCTGCTATCAAGAATGTGTACCGTTATGGGAAAATCTTCAAGCTATATCAAATGGAAAAAGATGTAGGATGAGGCAGGCAGTGTCCTCTCTTTTGTGTAAAACAAGGATATTTAACTGTCCACACTGGCGAAGAGACCTGGTTCACCCCAGAAACTGGTTATAGTTGTTCCCTAGGGAGGAGAATTCAGGAACTGGTATCTCAGAGGGAGAGAAGTATTTCCTATTTTATCTTTTTGAATTGTTTGATTTTTTCCCCTCTTATGTATATGTAATGCCTTTTCAAAAAAAATAAAAAATAAAGTCTTTGGACTCTGAGCACAGATGTGTAGGGAGAACAGGCTCCAAGAGGCGAGGCCAGGGCTGCAAGGATAGCTTGCCTGACTTGGTCTGCAGAGGCACCGAGGGGACTGGCTGGCTTAGAATTTGTTTTTCAGGGGACTTTTAGGGGTCTTCTGAGAGAGAGCAGCTGCCCACAGATGCCGCAGAAGCCAGTGGATATTCCGTTGGGGGAATTCAGGCTCCATCTTCCTCCCCAAGGGTCTGCTGCACCAGGTGACTGCACCCTCCTCCTCAGCAATTCACCTAGCTCTCGTCCCAGATGGAGGCACAGTGAGTGCGAGGATTACCAAGTAAATGTCCTTTCTCAGATTCCCAGATTTGTCAGTAGGCAAATTTTTTTTTTTTTAATAGAGAGAGGTCAAAGCTTTAGAACAGAAACTTGCTCTAACAGGCAACCAGCTGTCCCTCATGAGGCCTCCATGGTCTTAGCAAAGATCACCGCTTTGGGAGTGAGCCAGGGGTGGATTTGAGTCATAGCGCAATCATTTAGCAGTTTTGCATCCTTGGGCTCTGTGCCTTGGTTTCCTTGTTGGTAAAGTGGGATCAGAAGTCCTGCCTAGGTAAGGAACAAACTGGATAATGTCTGTCTGTTTGCTTTGTGAAAGGTGAAGAGCTGTGTGGATGGGTGATTTGAATTATAAGAATTTATTAGTTTCCGAGGGCTGCCATAACAAATGACCACAAACTCGATGGCTTATGCCAACAGAAATGTGTTCTGTCACAGTCCTGGAGGCTGGAAGTCTGAAATCAAGGTGTTGGCAGGGCTGTGCTCTCTCTAGAGGCTCTAGGGGAGCGTCCTTCCTCGTCTCCTCTAGCTTCTGGTGGCTGTTGGCATTCCTTGTGGCCGCATCACTCCAATCTCTGCCTCCATGTTGAAGGCCATCTCTTCTTCTCTCTGTGCTTTCCTCTTTTATGGACACTTGTCTTGGATTTAAGGTCCATGCGGATAATCCAAGATGATCTCATCTTAAGATCCTCAACTGAATTACACCCACGAAGACCCTCTACACAAATAAGATTACATTCACAGGTTCTGGGCAAGGTTTTTGGGAGGCGACCATTCAACTTATATAAGCAAAGAAAGTGGGCCCAGGAGCCACCAGATACGTGCCAAGATCCTACCCAACCTGTGTATCGTGCTGTGGCTGATTCAGGGAAGGTGCCAGGTCAAGTTTCCCTGTGTCGGAGCCATATTGTATGATTGCAATTGTGACCCAAGGAATGGCTGCTGCTTGGGTCTCTGTTTTTCTCTCCTGACCTCTGTCTCCTGTTCTGCCTCCCAATCAAACCAACACTGTCCTTTCTTCACAGGCCTGGGAGGCGGCTCAGCACTGAGGGGACGCCCTGTAAATGCAAACCCTTGATTTAAAGCTTCACACACATCTGGGAACTGAATAAGGACTACAGGGTAGTTAACAGTATTGTACCAATGTCAATTTTCTGGTTTTGATGTTATATGAAAGTTATAAGATGCCACTGTTGGGGGAAGCTGGGCAAAGGATTCAAGGGACTCCTTATGCTACCATTATTATTATTATTATTACTATTGTAACTTCTGGTGAGTCTATAATCATTTCAAAATAAAAAGTTGAACAAAACCCAAACAACTTCATAAATACTTGAAACTCCTGCCAGAAAAGAAGAACCCCTATTAGGAGGTAGAAGAAGGCAACCCCTTCAACCCCAGCCCAACATGGGCTGAATTAATCCTCCCAGGATAGCCTGGGACCCTCATCCCTATGGGCTGCTGGGAAGTGGCCTCACCCTGGCTTGGCCCCATCCCCATCCCAGGCCTCCTGGGAGCCTATCCTGGCCAACCTCCTCTCTTAGAAGGGAGTGTTGCCAGGACCTCCCCAAGCCTCCCCAGGCCAGGGCTGGTCTGGTTTGCAGACGCATGGCTGGGCTGTCCCAGTACCACCTTGCCCTCCGGCCCAGGCTGAGCCCTGCTGTTGCTGCCACTTGCACACGGCGCTGGCTCCTGTCGGGTTTCTCCCCTGTGCTTCCCTAGCAGGCACTATGGCCTCAGTGACCCCCGCCCTGAGTCAGATGCTCTGGGCTTCTCTGGCTCGAAGCCAGTCCACCCTACCCTGACTGACTGGTTGTCAGCCGACGCATCCTTCCTCCTTCTCCTCCGGGGGCAGGGTGCTCTGCGCCTGCCTTCCTCCCCAGGCAGACCCCAGCTTCCACCAGTCTGGGCAAGTTGGAGCACTTTTTCTGGATCACTCTTCTGCTTCTTTCTCTCCTTCCTCTTCACCCACATGGAGGCTGTCAGTGCATTCTACAGGGTGGCCTGGTGGTTGGGTGTCCCAGGGGTTACAAACTTGGAGTCTGTGGGTGGACTTTGGGGCCTCCAGGAGTCCCTTGAATGTCTATACAAAATGTATGAACGTTTTTCTGGGAGAGAAATTGACTCTCTGAAGGATCTGAAGGATCCAAGACCCACAAATAATTAAGAGTCTCTGAGGACAAGAAGGGGCTGGAACGTAACTGTTAGACATTTTGTTTCTGGCATCAGCCTGCCTGGGTTATAATACTGTTTCAGTCAAGCCAGCTCATCTCCATGCCTCAGTTTCCTCCCATGTAAAATGAGTTAAATGATAGCATCTATTGCGTGTGGATGTCGTGAGGAGTAAATGAGAAAATCTTATCAAGTTCTTGGCAAATTCCCAGTAAGAACGCAATAAAGATTATCTGTTATTGTTATCTGCCTGGAGCATATATTAACTCACTTCAGGTTTACGACAGCCATGTGAGGCAGAGATTACCGACCTGCTTTTAAGGACTTCATTTGCTCAACGTCTCACAGACCTTACAAGGCAGAGCTGAGATTTGAACCCACAGCCTCTCTCCTTTCTGCTATACTTTGTTGTCACTCATCGCAAAGAGGGTGAGAAGAGGAAGAAGGTGATGGGGCAAGAAAAGTGTTTAACATTTTAAGACCCCTTCATGCGTTGTGTTTGGAAAGTCCTTTTTGTTCTGCCATCTAAGGAGTACGGGAAAGTGCTGTGCTTGTGCAGAATGATTAGACTGGGGCAAAACCCCAGCACGGCCTGGCTCGGAGGGAAGACGGTGCGCCATGCTGAGAGCCTCGCCGCCTTTGTAGGTGCTGTTCCTCCCTTTACCTGTGGTCCACCTGCTCATCTGTCAAAACCTATCGCACATGTCACCCCATCTCCGACCTTGTGGGTGTTTGCAGTCTTTCAGCATTTTACATACCTTTATACTGCCACTTATTACACCGCATTGTGGTTTCTTTGTTTATCTCCCATTCCTGTCTCTTCAACTAAGTAAAGTCTGTGTCTCGTGCATCTTTTTGCCCTCTGTGCTTAGCTTGGTGCCTGAAGTATAAAAAATGTCTGATGAGTGGAAATGAATCCTGTCTATTCCCCATCAGGATTAAGTCTACAGTCTTCACTTTGGTCCACAAGACCCTGCCTGATCCGTGCCTTCCACTGTGGATGCACCTCATGCTGATCTCCATCACCTCTTCTGCTCCCGACGCAGGGCTCGTCTTTCAGTTTTTAAACGTAATATCCCCTCTTGTTTTATAGCATCCATAGCTCTAATCACAATTTTAATTTAGTTGATTGTGTAACTATAGGTTGAACTACGTGAAATGCTGTTTCTATAAGTGAA
The DNA here is from genome assembly GCF_041296265.1 of Equus caballus. NCBI lineage: Eukaryota > Metazoa > Chordata > Mammalia > Perissodactyla > Equidae > Equus > Equus caballus. Next base: position 31,343,794 of record NC_091705.1, on the reverse strand, counting down.
ATAGTCAAATGTTAGTAATTTCATATGACTCAAACAAATAATTGTTTGATGATTGCTCACCCTTAGATTCTAAGCTCTGTAAGGTATAGTGTCTCTGTGAGGTGTAGTCTGGCAAATGCTAGATACTCAAAATTTTCTTTTGAAAATTAATGAAATTGATTTTTTATTAATTAATTATTTGATGGATAGTCAGCCACGTATATCTTTTTTTTTTGAGGAAGATTGGTCCTGAGCTAACATCCATGCCCATCTTCCTCTGCTTTATGTGTGGGATGCTTGCCACGGCTTGGCTTGATAAGCGATGCATAGGTCCTCACCCAGCATCCGAACCATGGAACCCTGGGCCGCTGAAGTGGAGTGTGTGAACTTAACTTCTACACCACGGGGCCAGCCCCCAGCCACTTATATTTTTACCGTCTACTTCCTTGATTGTGCATATCCTAAAGTGTTGAGAGTTGCATAAGCATGTAGACTTTCACAGCTTTCTCTGACTTAAGTCAGTTGTTTGTTAAAAAAGGGGAATAAAGAATTCTATCCCTCCAAATCTAGATGTTTCAACAAATCATCTTGCCTTTTCCAATTCTCTAGTCAACTGGGTCTAAGCTCCAGTTTTGGTTTTCATGGTCATGGCCAGAGTGGAGCATTGATGACTATCAGGGTTCAGGCGCTTCTCTGAGCACATCCTACAACCAAGAGAGGGAGAGGAGTTTTTGAATGAATTCCAGATGAACTACTTTTAATAGCTTTTAATGGGCAAAGTACCAAGTTTCCCATGGGTCAGTGTACATAGTTAGGTCCACTTTCCAGAACTGGGCAGACTAAATGAAGTCATAGATGAAGAGCCAGCATAGTAAGTTCTTTATAAGTTTTTATTTTCTTGTGACTTCCTCCATTCACTGTTGTCATGAACAGACAAGAAGGCAGCTTCAGCTTTGAGGGTGTGGGAGGTCCACAGACTAAAGATGCAGCATTGTTTGCTGGCCTGGTGTCCTTAGCCCAGGTATCCTGATGTTTCAGTTACTATAAGGGAAACTGGCTGAGAGGGACTAGACGCACAGGATGCCTCATTCCTAGAAGTGGAGAACACAGTGCTGTGAGCCTTATGTTCTGAGTGGATTGACATTGGATCCAGGAAAGAAAACGATAGAAGTCTTTGTAGATTAGAGTCTCAAAGACTCAGGCCAAGTCCCATGTGTGTCCATTTAGTAGAGTTTGGGCTCCTTACTGAGGGGCTACAAACTGATCTAAGTGTCCCATCAGCAAGCACAGGCTTTATCGGACACAAAGATCTTGATAAACGATTGTTCAAGGCATGAAGAAACAAACAAGGAAATTCTTTGTTGATGGAGATACATTTATTGGACTAAAATCGGTCCCTATTTTTTCAGAGTACATGCCTTAGCTACTTGATACACTGTTAAACAATCTAACATTGGAATCTTTTGTTCTAAACACAAGCAGCCTTATCAATTGATGAGAGAAACAAATTCAAACAGGGCAAAAAAAAAGAATGCAGAAACTTGTAAATTTGTCGATGAGAGATAACGGTCTTGTTGGGGGACTATTTAGAGCGGAGTTTCTCAAAGTTGACTGTGCATATGACTACCTGCAGAGCATGATAGATGCCTGCCCCAGCCCTAAAATAGGCACACTCTGAAGGTCTTGGGCGTGGTCTTTGATTCTCTGTGTTTATCAACCTCCCTTGGTGATTCAGATAAAAATAGCCCAGGGACTCCAGTTTACTGATTGCAGTAGTCAGAATAATGACCTACCAAAAATGTCCATGTCTTAATCCCAGGAACCTGTGAAAACGTTGTTGCCTTACATGGCGAAAGGGAATTATGGTGTGCTGATGCAATTAAGGTTGCCAATCAGCTGACCCTGAGATGGGGAGATGATCCTGGGTTTCTGGGTGAGCCGAATAGTATGGCATGAGTGCTTAAAAACAGAGATGCTTTCTTGAATGTGGTCAGAAAGAGATGTGACAATGGAAGAAAGGCCAGAGAAATGTGACATTGCTGGTTTGAAGATGGAGGAAATGGTCCACAAGCCAAGGAATGTGGGTGGCCTATAGAAGCTGGGAAAGAGAAGGGAATGGATTCTCTCCTAGAGCCTCCAGAATGGAACACAGCCCAACCGACACCTTGATTTTAGCCTAGTGAGAGCTAGAGAGCGGTAAGATATTAAATTTGTGTTCTTTTAAGTCACTAAGTTTGAGGTTATTTGTTATAACAGCAATGGAAAACTAATGCAGTGGACTTCTAGTCTGATTGTGTCATTTTTTTCTTTTTCCTATTTTTCTTTTCCTTGCTTTCCTTTCTTTACCCGCCCCCCCCTTTTCTTTTTTTTTTTTTTAACTGTGCTCTACTGAGTCCCAGGGAGTGTGTCTCATGATGTGGTGACATCGTGATCCATGGTTCCTCACAGAGGATGGGCCAACAGTGTTTATTTGGGGCAGCTTTATGGTCTCTGCACACCTAGAATGCAGCCTCTCATAGTGGCTTCTGTCTCTCACTCATTGGTCAATCCAAGAACATGAGGCAATTTCTCCTCCAATGACCAGCTAGCAAGGAGAGGCTGGGGAAGGCAGCTACTGTGAGACTTGACGCAGCAGAAAAGTCAGCTGTTGGCCACGGTCATTCTTCATCGGTTAGAATCATGCTTGGGCAGAGAATTAGGATGTAGATATTCAATCTTAGTCAGAGATGGGCAAGGCATAGGAGTCTGATGAATGTCTATTCTTCGATTTCTGTTGAGATATCTCTCATTTCTTTTTTGGCCTGAAAACTAGGCCTACTTCCTTGGTTACAAAAGCTCGGACTTGATAAGGCAAAGGGTGGTGTAGACAAGACTTACTTAGTAGCTTAGAAGTTTATAGTGACAAATGACAAGCCCTAAGCATTTGAAATTGGCCTGTAAGCCACCACAGTTATCCCATGTCTAATGGTAGGCTTGGGACTGACCATTCATTACCTCATTTCATGAACCCCTGTCTAAGGTAGGAACTATCATTTCTCTTTTACAGATGAAAAAGCTGAGGCCCAGAAACGTGAAGTTACTTTATTATCATGTACACAGTCAGAGGTGAGGGTGGGATTGGAACCCAGGTCTTTATGACCAGAAAAGCACATAATATTTTTTTCCCTTTTGGGCTTTCTTGTAGACAATAAATATCTCTTCTCTTTATGAGATGCACTTCTTTGTTGGCCGCTAATCGAATGATGAATAAATCATGCTTTGCTGCTGTAAAGCCTGATTCCTAGGCTACACCCAGGTAAATGTGCCATTGGTCTCAGTAGCAATTAGCTTCAATGAGAGGTTGCCTGATTAATAATAATACCACCACCTGCTATTTATAGATGGCCGTTCTCCAGGGAGTCCAAAGTGCTTCGTAGACATTATCTAATGCAGTCTTGCTGTGTTATGGTAAGTCGCGTCTGGGCCTATGGTATCTTTCCTTTTCACAGAGAGGGCTCACATTCAGAGAGGGCTAGGTCTTGCACTCATCATATAGAAGGCTGGCAGCCCCTACTGGTGGTCCATCAGTGACTTGTTCAACCTCATATGACTTCGCTGTCCGTGGAAATCAGGCCAGGTTTGTCATCATGGATTCTGTTTTCCATGGACCTTAGTGTTGCTTAAACAACAGAAGCAGGACAGACTAATTAATGTGAATTTTCAGGCTTTGCAAGGGATTTATCTGGACTCACTTCCAGGCAGAGGCACCTGTGAACTGCTCCTGGGGACAGCTTCCTTATCGTCATTGTCATTGTCGTCTTCTTCTCTGTCTTTCTCTTCCTCCTCCTCCTCCTTCTTCTATACAAATTATTATCTAGTGCTAGCTGTATTCCAGGTCCTGTGCTAGGCACTTTACAGGTACTGCTTGACTTATTCCTCACAACAGCTACCACTTGGTAGTTATCATTACCAACCCCATCTTACAGAGTAGAAAACTGAGGCTCAGAGTGGATAAATGGTTTATTCCATTCTGATTGTTGATAGTCTAAACTGTCTCAGGTCAACGTGAGAAACTCAGAGGCCTCACCACCCAGCACAGAGCCAGGCATGCATGAGACACCCGGCGAGCAGATGTTGGTTAGAATAACAGGTTAAGTACCACTTATGAAGTACAGGTACATTGTACATCTTAATTTTTAATCCTCGCAATAATCCCATGAGGTAGATATTTGTTTCCCATTTTATGGAAGATGAACTGAGGCTCAGAAAAGTAAATAATTTGTCAAATTCATGCAGTTAAAAGAAAGTAGTGAGTTGTATTTTAATTCCCATTCATTCAGATTCCAAAATCTCTACACTTAATCCATAAACTCATTTGAACTGATGAGGGGTTGGATGGTGGGTAGATGGATGGATGGAAGAGGGAAGAGTGAATGGGGCCAGGGCTTTCCTCCTATGCCTTTCTGTCTCAGATGCTATATTTCTGATGACAACAGGGGTGTTAGTGATAAAAATACTTATGCAGCACAGTCAAAACCTTTAGGGACTTAATGTAAATTGACCCGGAGTTGCTTACCCATAGAAGGAGAATTACACTCTAAAATGGGACATTTAAGAGCTAAATAAGTGCTGGCTCAAGGAACTCAGATCCAAGCCCTGCTGACTTAATGGGTGTCAGTGGGATAGCTGGGCTTGTGGACGGGAGAATGCGTGACTGCACCACGTTGAAGAAAAGTAGAATGGAGAAGGTCTTTCTGTACTCTAAAGTATCTCAGCACCTTTAGGTATGGGAGTTTGAAGGGTTTAATCTGGAGTAGAAGCAGCTAAGGAAATGGTGCAAGACAAGTGACTGTTGGTGCCAGAGCATCAGGAATAAGACACCAATAGCTTAGAAATGGCATAAATGTGTAAAGGGCGGAGGTGGAGTTAACAGAGCTGGGAACCTGGGAGCTAGGGCTTCCCTGCATCACTGGGAGCCACGGAAGCCTTCCACTCACTGGCCTGAAAGAGAGAGTGATGGGGAGGAATACCCTGGCTTCTCCTTTCCTCCTCCCCTCCAATCTCCCGCTAGTACCTCTATTGAGGGTTGGTCAACCCTAATCAGAAGCCACTTTCATGGGATTTGGGATATGTAATCTGCAGGACTCGGGCCTGTACGATATAGAGCTGAGCGGAGGAAGAGTGGGAACGGATTCAAGAACAAACAGGCAAATGACTGACATTCCAGGTGTCCCGGAACATTTATTTATGTCTCAGCCTAGAGTCAGGTGTCTGGACCAGGTGGACTCTTACATTCTATTTGCCACTCCAGAAGTTAGAGATCCTGAAAGGAGAGTATTTTATTAGGATTTAATTGCAATTCAAGAAGAAAGAAGCCACCATTCAGATAGTCATCTTGCACAAGGATGTCACTTCATGACCAAGGTCCAGCTTCCTTTGGTGGGATGCTTTTGGCAGCAGGTCACTGGGGACTAGTTTACCTGGAGGCAGAGGCCATGGGATTTATGCTGCTCAAAGGAGCTTGGCTGCTCCTACGTCGCCTTCTCCATTCAGGGACATGGTGATTAAAATTCCAAAATGGATGAAAAATTCCTTGAGGTTAAAATGACAAGTTTGAAAATGCCTTTGACAGGATAAATAAATACACGAGAAAGTGCATAAATAAAACTTCTGCTTGTCTGCTGTAGACATTGGCTCTTGCGAGTGTCTGGACAAGCATAGGATCGCATCAGGAACTTCAGTCTTTTTACCATTCCAGTCTTGCTGAGGACAAGGAGAGAGGATCAGAGACAGCCTGATGCAGAGCCAAAGCTGTCCTGCTCTCTGCCCAGGGCACCAAAGAGGCCCAGGAGTCAGGGTGCATTTGCTTACTAAGAGAATTTCCTCATTTACGCAATTTTCTCCATGGAATGAAGTGGCAAATCCTTCTTCCTTGTTCTCTTCCGTCCTTCTTTCTTTCCTTCGTCGCTTAAGAAAGAACACCATTTCAGTCATCCATCGCTACACAGCAAACTATACCGAATTTAGTGGCTTCAAACAACAGAAATCCTTTATTTCACTCATGTATCAGCAACTGGCGCAAGGGTTGGTGGGTCAGCTCCTCTCTGCTGCATGCTGTCAGCTGGGCCAGCTCAACTGGGGCTGGAGGATTCATTTCCAAGATGGCTTACTCAGGGCTAGGTGTTGATGCCAGAGCTCGCCAAGCACCGTCAGCTGGAGGACTCAGTTCTCTTCAAGTGGACCTCTCCAAGGGGCTTCTTGGACTTTTCAGAACAGAGTGGTGGGGTTCCAAGAGTGTCCCAAAATGTCCAAATGGAAGCTGAAAGCCCTCTCAGGACATCACAGAAGCCCCAAATCTCATTTCTACAGCATTCTCTTGGTCAAGCAAATTTCTGGCTTTCTTTGATTTACCCCTCCCAGCTTACGAGAGTTGGGCGTGCAGTGTGAGTAACTTCACAGTAACAGAGAAACGGTAGACATTCAGGACCTTGTACAACTCAAAATAAAGTGCTAAGTTCCTAAGGGGAGCAGCAGGATTCTGGCTGGACCAGGGATCTGGGAGGTGCCTAATGTTAATCAAGGATGGTTAATTCACGGCAGGCTGACCTGTATTTGAATCTCTGCTCTGACAATTTACAGCTGTGACTTGACACGAAGCTACATGTGAACAGAGATGGCTTTCCTCTCCCAATCCATCTCCAAAACTCCTCTGCTCTGAGGTCACCATCGTGCTCAATCTCCTTCTATTTACTTTTATTAAATGAAAGTAGAGTTGTAGTATTAAAAGGTCGGTTTTGGAAATTTTGTGGGTTTGTAATTTCATAAAAAGGGCATGTAATCCTTTTTAAGACAATTATTATTAATTTATACATGCAATAAAGTACACAAGGTATTAAGTACATAGTTCAGTGAATTTTTTGGGGAAACTATTTTTTATTTATGTAAACACCTGTGTAACTACCTCCTCTTTGCAAAATGCAGAACTTTTCCAGTAGTCTAAAGGATTTTCTTATAATCTTTTGGTATTTTTTTCCATTTAATATCATTTTGCTAAAATTTATCCACATGGTTGCATGTCCTATCATTGTACTCATTCGTTTGGACTACTGTATGATAATCCATTGTATAAATGTACCATTCTTACTGATGCACTTTCTTATTGATGGATATTTGAGTGATTTCCAGATTTTTGCTATTGTGAATAGTGTAGCTCTGAATATTCCTGGTAGTATGTTCTCACATACATGTATAATTACATCTATGAGTGGAATTGCTGGACCATAGAATATATAAATATTTATTATTATAAGACACTACTCAATTATTTTCCAAAGTGATAATACCATGTTACACTCCACCAGAAGTGTGTAAGAGATCCAGTACCTCTAAATCCACTCCAAAATTTTGTAATATAAACTTTCATTTTCCTGCCAGTTGAATGTGTATAAAATTATAGATCACAATAGTTGCCTTGATTTGTATTTTCCTGATCATTGACACTGTTTAGCATCTTGCCAAAGATTTATTGACTATTCATGCTTCTTCTGTGAAATGCCTGTTCATGTCTTTTGCCCATTTTCAATTGGTTTACTCATGATTTTATTTTTGATTCGTAGGATAATCTTGGATTTTCCATAAAATAAATTCTATCAGCCATTGTCTTTTTGCTTTCTGCCTTTGCTTTCCAGTTTAGCAATGTTTCCCCACCCTACAATTATTTAAATATCCGTCTGTATTTTTTCTTCCAGGGCCTCCTAGTGTTCTCTCTGCTGTTTCCATCACTAGCAGGCCCCACCTAAGCCACATTCCTGAGCTGAAGGCTTGCAGCCTGAGACGTGGGACTTTGCACTGCATAATTAGGTACCCAGGCTTCTCCAGGTCTCCACCCTGGTCCGATTCAGGCTCCACCCAAGCTTGGCTGTCGCCTGCCCAGCCCAGGGAACTGCCTGGAGTTACCTGGTCTATTTCCAACAGATATGAGTCATTTTCCTTTCCAAGAAACCAAGGACTATAACATTTACTGGATACTCTGGAAGATTCAGCTTTTACTGCTTTTACAGATGCAGACACGGAGGTTCTGAGACGTGATGTAATTTGTCCAAGATTTCACAGCGAGAAGTATGAGAGAGGCATGGAGATGCCAAATGTTTCCTTTCGGCCAATGGATGCATGTTTGAAAACTTTGGGTTGGATTTGGGGAACATACATTAAATTCTCGTGCCTCTCAGTCCAAAATATGATGAATGGGAGTCCACACAGAAGTTCGACTAGTCTCTCTGCTCCCATCCCAGTCCCCTTTGTGTGCTCTCCACACAACACTTGGAGGAGGACTTTTATTGAAGCCAACTCAAGTCTCTGCAGCTGCAAATGCATCAATTGCTCCCCTTTGCACTTACTGAAAATCTAAATTCCTTATCACGCCCTCCATTCTTGGTACCTGCCTGCCTTCCCTCTTCATCTCCCACTCTCATCTGGCTCACTTCTCTCGCCACACAGACTCCTTTCTGTTCTTTGATCATGCTGAGCTCTTTCCCGTCTTAAGACCTTTGTTCTGGCTGTTTACTTTCCTGAGAATGCTTCTCTCCTGGCCCTTTGCATAACCAACTTCTTCTCCCTCTTTAGTTCATACATTAGCTTAAACGTCACCTCCTCAGAGAAATCTCGCCTGTCCCTGCTAAATATATCCCTCTCCTTTACTATGTACCACAACGTTTTGTTTCATTCCTTACTAGACCTTGTTACAATCTGTAATTAGGTTGTTTATTTGCTTTTTATTACTTCTCTTGGGCCCTTTCCTCCGATGGATTGTACATGCCAAAAGTTTGCCCCATTCATCTGTATCCTCAGGGGCTGGGCCAGTGCCTAGCACATCATTCAATCAATATTTGTTGAACCAATGAATGAATCCAGTGGCTACTCAATAATTAGTGGTTTTCATTTCCTTCTTTCCTCTAAGCAGCAGTCGCCCTACACACGTCCTGGCACATACAACCTGAAGGAACTTGAATAGGACAATAGAAATAACAGCTTAGGGGATGTATCTTGTATGTATCAGACAAACTGGCTAAACCAGCTGGGCTAGCTACTGTTTTCTGTTTTGTTTTGTTTAACTTCAACAAGTTCCTTGGCCTTCGAGCTTCCTCTGGCCTGGGTGTACATATTCATGAAGAAGGGGAGTTTACATTAATGATCAAATATTATGGTTTATTATCATAATGAGCCTATTACTTAGGTAAATCACTACCAAGAGATACCTAATCAGCTATGACAGCAAAATGATTCTTGAAGGGATTCCAATGCATTTTGAAAGGGGGTAGGAACCAAATAGGTAAGTTTTTCAAGTACTTTACATTTATGGAGCCCCTTCTCAATACTTGGTCCTCAAAGTATGATAGAAGTGATGTATAAGGAGAGTTCTGACGGTTTTCATGTGCTGAATGAGGAAACAGATAGAATTGTTAATTCTCAGGAAGTGTTCTAAGCAACACTGGAATTTGCCATCCCAACTGGGATTAAGAGATGTCTTTTCAATAACAGCCTCATTCTACCTTCCTGATCCAGTCTGGCTGGAAGTTCCAGCAGTTAGTGGCCACTTTTCAAAGCCTTTTCCTTCTTAGGAATCAGGAGTGAGGAAGCCTAGCTCTTCCTCTTGGCAATAGTTAGTTGGAGAATTTCATTCTCCAAAGAATGGCCTGTGGTTGATATTTAGGAATAATTAGGCAATTTTATTGCATTTGAAGAAAGAAAGCACTTATCCTTCCTTGCCTTCCCACTCTCTCTCCCTCTCTCCTTGCCTCCTTCTCTCCCTTCCTTCTATTTTTCCTTCTTTCCCTTCCTTCCTTCTTCCTCCTCTCCTTCCTTCCATCAAGGATGTGCCAGATGCTGTGGTGTGGGTTAGAGATAAATCATGGAAAGTCTTACCTCTTAGATGTTCACAAATTCGTGGCGGAGAAAAACAAGTTCAACATTATGGTACAAGATGACAAAAGCTATTAGAGAAACATGCACAGACTTCTGGGGACATAAATGGTGGTGTGTTGATAAATGTTTAACAACTGGCTCTAGGCGGGGGAGGAGACCTTGATTTGTAGCGTTTTCCGATTTCCATGGTGTAAATGCCCTCATCTTGGCAGATGTCAAGCTACCAGTTTGGTGTTGCTGTACATCATTTGGGAAGAGATGGACACACCCTGCTTTCTAGCCAGTGGGAGCTGACTCAGCACATCCCTGGGAAGGGCACCTAATTTGGTCTAATTTGTAAGGTCAGGGAAACTTCCAGAAGAGGAGACACTCGAGCTGCATTCGCTTCTTTGGGAATGGGGAGAGTAGTAAAAAGAAGGAGCTGTAACTCTTTTTCTCTTTCTGTACATTGAAGAAATAGATAAAATGCAGGTAAACCAAAATAAAACTCACATGTAATTTAAAAATTGGGAGATGAACACTGTCAACTTTTTAATGATTATTCTTTGTGTCTTCTTTTTTTCTCTTTGTGTGTTGAATTTTTGTCATTAGAAACTGGGCTTCTCTATTCCAGTTAACCTTTTGTCCCTCATACTGTGACAGTTTCCTTTTTAATTTCGTTTTAAACTCATAATCCATTTCTTAAAATTTTGATGGCTCCTTGTTTCAATTTTGATTCTGATTAAATTTGAGTTTTACTTTTATATTTTTAAAACTCACATTTATACACAAAATTATAACTGCTAAATTCATTCTTCTATCCTCTTGTTTAAGGTTTCTTTTTATATGTCCTTATTTTTCCTTGGTCTCTTGTTTTTTGTTGGGTGTTTTTAATGCTTTTACTTTAAAAGCATTAAGGCTTTTACAATTTATGTACCATGTATTAAATTTAGCTCTTCCTGTTTGAATTAAAAATTTTTAGCATACTTTAACTTTCTTTTTTACCATCCTCCCGTTTTCCTCTTCCACTTTGCACTTTTTGTTAGCAGGCTCTGGCATTTTAGATACAAAGTATTGGTATAGAATTATTATTATTCTTGTTGTTATTTACTTTAAATATTGACTTTCAAATATAATTTTGACTTTGACATATGGTCTTAAGTTTAAAATAATGATTTAGTCTTCCCTATATTTTAACTGATTTCAGTGCCCACTAGCAACCTTTTTACACCATTTCTGAGTTCTTGTTTTAGCTTCATCTTCTGGTTGGGCAGAAGGCATATCCTTGTAACTTTTCCAAAAAGAGTACGTCAGCGATCTATTATAGCATCCTTGGACTATTTGGAATGAAATGTGGTTCTGTTAACATGCCCACAAATGAAAATTTAACTATCTAGAAGTAAGAAGTCTAACTCAGTCAAGGATCATAGAAGAAATTGCTGCCGACCGGTAGCCCTGACTCCTTAACTTTGATGTTAGACTTCAACCACAGGTCCCGTTTTCTCTTTGTGCAGGTGTGTTTTTGGACCCAGGTGTGAGAGGTCCAGATTCCGCCTTGCTAAATTGCACCGTGTGCTGCTTGGCCTGCCACCGGGTTACAGTCACCCTAACTCCGTTGGAGACAGGCGGAGGCACTGCTGACTCTGGGCTCACAGCGCTCTCTGGGCAACAGTCTGGTGCTGGGAGCAGCTAGAGGCGGAAACCGGTTCAATGACAGGTGGACCCCTCAGATGCCAACTCCTCGAGAGCCTGCTAGCCTGTCTCAGCACCACTGATGTCTACTGATATCCTTGAGGGCTTCCTCTGAGCTGTCTGAGAAGATGACAAGCCTGTCACCAAGACATACGCACAGAGGGGGATCTTTAAGATCATTATTAACCACATGCGGCTTCATGCTCCAAATCTCTCAGGAAATGTGTGTTCAAACGACATCTTAAGTAGTGATTTCTCTTGGTTTCTTTCGTGTTTACTATATTCTTTACTATACTATTTACTGAATATACTGTTTACTATTCTATACTATAGTGTTAGCAGCTTTACATTGATCACCTTATGTATTCATCCAGATATCTCATTATCCCCAAGATGGATGAGGAAACAGGCTGAGAGAGGTCATGTCACTTGCTCAGGGCCACTTGCATGGTAAGCGGCAGATCCTGCACGAGGACCCAGCTTTCTGAGTCATTGCCCTTAATCTCATCTGCTGCACTATGCTACCTTCTTGCTCATAAGCGATTCTGGCTGCAGAACCTCCAAAGGCTCCTCCTGGGTCCCCGTGCAGACTCCAGCCTCTCTGAGACCACTCCTTCTCTAGTTTTTACAAACAAGTTGAAGGAGCTCGGGCCTTCTGGGCTCCTGGCAGTTTCACCTCCACGGGTTCCCCGGTTACTCCCCTTCCATGGAGGATGGAGCAAGGGAGGGGGCTGCCATGGCTTCACCCTGGGTTTCAGCCTTAGGCTGGGAGCAGACTCACCCTCACCCCAAGGTCCCAGGGCTCACCTTCTTCCAGATTTTATTGTCTTGGAAAGGATGGAGGGGAACTGTTTACAGGCCCCCAGGGAGGAGCAGTAAAATTTGCAAGCACTTCTGTCTCTTACTTCGTAAACCTTAATGTGCCCTCATACACCTATTCACCTAAAAAGAAACATAGAAAAATCGGGGGGGGGGGTAGTTTCAGGTGCTGCCATCAAGCTAAAAATCTCGTGAATTCCGCATGAACCACCACCTGACCTGCTGAGCTCCTTGAGGGAGAAGCAGAGTCAGCTTCAGAAGCAGCTTCAGAGGGCATTTGGGCCTCACTGTCTACTAAGACCTGGGATTCTGGAGAGGAGCCTCAGGGCCTTGCTCCAGGGCCGCTGTTCTTTCCACCCCCCTGAGCTCGTTCTGAAAGTCCCCACGCTCTCTGGGATCTTGGGAGATGGGGTGGTGGGTGGCATCAGGCAGGGAGAGCAAACCACCACCAGCCGAAATCCCAGAGTACGCCTAGGGAGTCAAGCAAGATGAGAAGGCACAGATCGTAGGCTTGAGAGAGAGAAATTTCGGTTCTTGTCTTGAGGAGTTTAAGTTTCAAGTAGAGACTTATACACAGGACATTATAACATTATAGTTATACTTATTGAACAGTTCTAAGCCTAGGCATTATTCTTAACTCCACATGTGTTCACAAAATCCCTCAAGATAAATACTATTACTATCCTTGTCTTTCAGATGTGGAGACAGATGTTTCAGAGAGAGGAAGTAACTTACCCAAGGTCACACGGCTGTAAAGGACGGAGCTAGTATTCAAATGGAAACAGTTGGCTTTCAGAGCCTGTGATCTCGAGGGCTCTACAGTATAGCCTTTCCTGGTCAGAAATAGGCACAGGACCCACAGCACTGACCTTGGCTGAGTGGTACCAAGCATTTTGACCTAGGCAATTCACAAGAGGAAACTAGCATCCACTGAGCCCCTGTGGGTGCCAGGGGGTTCTGATGACTATCCTTCCAATATTCACATTGTGCTTTGAGATGGAGATTACAATACTCTTTATTCAGGTGAGGAAGGAAAAGTTCCGACACTAAAGTCCCTTGCTAGTAAATGACAAAACTAGGATGCACAGGTCTGCCTGACCTCAAACTGCAACATCAGGTTGTCTCCAAAGAAGAGGTAATTTGTGCTTATGGTGGATAAAGGAAGAACTGAATTCATTCACTTGCTCATTCATTCATTCATTCATTCAATGCTTATTGAGAACTTTACACATCATCTGTCCTTCTGGGAAGCTAAGATTTTCAAAGCCTTGGAACCACAAAGATATACAAAATTGAGGCAGTCTTTGGCTCCCTGTGAATTCCAATCTCTGACCTTAGAAATCCCCAGTGCATGCCCTTTGAGGACTCCTAAGTAAGGTGTAGTGCCACATACCTGTGATGGCCGCAGAACCTCCTCCTTGGTCCTGCTTTGGTCATCATTAGACTCTGAAACTTGCGGTCCCCTTCTTCACAAGCCATGAGAGTCAGATGTACGCTTGCGTGGAAGTGTGGGTGGGAGAATTGCCTTGTAGGTGAAGAATTAGTCTTAATAACCTTTCCTGAGCTGTCAAATATATTGAGGATCTGAGTAGAAACTCACGCCATTTACTTGGGAAGGATGGGGGGCCGTTAATGAAGGACTGTGAACCCTAGAGAGAGTTGGAGTTGTTGGGAGGGAAGGGCACACATCCGGTGCAGAGCGGCCAGTGGGGAGTCCCTACCTGTTTTCTCTCTCTCTCTGACCTCTTGACTTTGACCATTTTGCTGGTGGTAAGATGTCTGCTCCTAATATGGATTCAAACCTGCATTGACTCTTGGTGGATACACATTAGCATCTGCTCCCGTTAGTCATGAAACTTCAGTAGAAGGCATTTCAGGTTCTGTGTCTTTGAGAAACAAAGGTCTAAGTTTTGAACTCTTTTCTTTATGGGAAGAAGTAGAAGAAATAGAGGAGAAATTAAGGTGAAAAATATTTTATTGACTAAGGGTGCCCATCTCTCAGGAGACGCATGAATCTGAAGACAAATAAACAAACATAACTTTTTCAGATGCCAGTATGGAGTTCACATAAGAATTCATGCCAGGGTACAGAAGGATTGCAATGGACTGAATGCTTGTGTCCCCTCAGAATTAGTATGTTGAAACTCTAATCGCAACGTGATTGCATTTGGAAGGAAGTGGGGTCTTTGGGAGGTAATTAGATCATAAGGGTGGAGCCCTCACGAGTGGAATTAGTGACTTTGTAAAAAGAAGCTGAAGAGTTTACCTGGCTCTCTTTCCATCATGTGAGGACACAGCAAGGACTGACCCTTAGCTCAACATGTTTCATTATACACTAATGAATTCTAATCATAAAAGGGTTACTGCTTTATAAGTTTCCTTTAAAAGATAATTTTTTTTGTGTGGTAGTCTCCCCAGCATGGCTCAGGAAAATCACGTGGTCATCACTAAAATAGTAGATCTGTGCAACAGCTCAACTGAGTGTTAATGCCTGAAATGCCTTCTGATCTTCCATCTTTAGATTTTGGGTTTATGTCTGAAGTCATTGCTTGTTTTCTTTTCCATAGCACTTGTAATAAGCAGAGGATGTCTTCCTCAGTTGTCAGTCCTGGGGACCACCCGTCAGACCTCAGTTTCAGCTGGTCTGGAGCAGATCAGTAAATCTTATTGAGCTGCTCGCTACTTCTTTCTCCCCATGTAACAGAGTCAATATTGTAAGTCACACTATTCCAGACATACTACCCACCTCCCATATTTTATGGTAATCAGTTTAGTCATTGTCATCTTATGCTATAACAAGTAAGCAGAGGCTTAGTTTTATTAAAATAGATGGCCAATTATTTTTTAGTAAAAATCAAGATACTTCTTCTGTTATCTGTACCTCCACATGTACCTCATCAACATTTTTAGCCACAAGAACCCACAAACTTTTTGATGCAAGCGTACCAACTAGTCCACGTGGGGATGTTAATTTGGGTCAATGTCACTCAAAAAGTGAAGGTTCTTGTTCGTAATTCCAATCTGTATCAACACAAAATAAAATTACTTGTTTCTTTAGACCATTTCAGCTTGTTGATGTCAGCGAGAGAGGCTTCTGAGACTTGGTCAGATCAGGCTGAGAGAACAAAAGATTCCTACATCTGCGATCTCGGGAAAATATATTTTATCTTTAGAATCCTATTTATTTACCTGCAAGATGGTGATTATGGTTATATCTGCCTCACAGAATTGTCGCGAGACTTAAATGGAGCCACGAATGTAAGGTGCTTAAAGGGATGCCTAGTACATTATTATTATTAGAAAGATGGGGTTTCTACAGGTGGTTTAACTTAAAACTTGATGGAGGAAATCACTTTACATTTGCTGTCAGGTTTAGGCTACAAAATGGAATAGAAAAGAAAGAGAGGAAGAATTTCAACAACTGGAATAGGTTAATTCCAGGGACAGTGTGATGTCTTGGGAATAAGGAGATCTTTCTTCTGCAAAATTTAAGTGCATTTTAAATTAGGTTTATAACCAGAGAAAGTCCATATAGAGTTATTAGGAGTGACTCTCTTGATGCTGCAGTGGACAAGCTCTTCAAAAGATGTATCTAGTAATACCTCAAGTCCAGCTTATTCCCCATGTCTCTGTACTCGTTTGAATAACTCTTGGGAGTGGAGTGGCATCCAAAATGTGCATATATTTCCCATTCTTCTCTTTTTGGAATGGGAGCTTTTGTTATCATGATTCTCTTCCTATCCCACTATTGAATATTATGTGTATCTGTAAGTGTATGTGTGTGTGGGTGTGTGCACGCACATGTGTGTGCATGGCTGTGTGGGCATGGAGGAGGTAATGATTGTTTCCTTTCTGTCACCAGATCATAACCACATCTGGTTCTGATGCAGAGGACTCCCCACCACGCAGAGGTCCTGGACGTTGATCTGAATGCTGTGACTGGTGGAACACTGGGCTGGTTTCCCTGTGGGGGGCGGGGTGGGGTGGGGAATGTTTCAGGGTGAAGGGTTTGCGTGCATATTTGGATGTTCAAAGCAGTGGACTGTGGCAGAGATTTATAAATGTCCTTGATATCCATTATTTCCCTTTCCTGTAGTAATAGGATTCCTAATTTTCAGTTGGACAGATTGGCACCTAGAGTAGACAATATTTACCCACCCATCTTCTGGCTTGATGTGGCCACATGTCTATGTTCTGGCTAGTGGGATCTGAAGGCAAGTGTTACATTCAACGTCCAGGCTGTGCCCTTAGAGGGAAGGACTGGCTGCCCCTTCCCTTTTCTGCTGAATAGGATGTGGATGTGTAGGCAATCACTTTGGGCCAGATGCATGAGGATAAAGTCCCAGGAAAGCAGAGAGACAATGCTGGGGCCTCTGAATCTGGAGAGCCACACGCTAGACCTGGAGTTCTTATGCTTGGGCTGGGCTGAGACAGGGACAATCTGCTATCTTGTTTTAGCCACTGATTTTTGGGTCTCTGCTACACGCAGTCATAGCCATACCTTTACATGTTTTACAAATTGTGGGATAGTACTCACCACTTTGAAATAAATTTAAATGAGATTGATAAGAATTTTAAAAGAATGAAATAGAAAAGAATAGAAAATTTCAGAATGCATTTCATGTAGCAAAGATACATTTTGCTTTGTTATACTTTTGTTTTTATCTATATGTCTATCTATTGGTTGGTCTGTTCATCCGTCTACACATCCATCTATCCATCCATCAATTTACCTATCTATCTATACACACACCATACAAACATACATCATATTTATATACTGAGTCACATTGTAAAACATATTTCTTACAAATGGTTGCAGACAAAAAAGTCTGAAATCTCTTTCCTAATCAGTATGTCCCCTCACTCTGCTGAATCCAAGTCCTTTGTAGAAATCTCCCTTCTTTGTCTAAAACTGAGCTTCCTCCAGGTATTGGCCAGGAAGGCCACCTAAAATTTCCTTTTTTAAGTCAACGCAAAGCTCTAAATAATATAAAATCTAAACTTTCAGTTTATTTCTTAGTCCTAAAACTCAATTTGTTCTTTCCTTCCTTTTCCCCTTGAAAGTATGTTGCATTTTCTTTGCCTCTGTGTGGAGAAAGAAGCTCCAATTATGTTGTGGGATTATAACTGTAAACACATACATTCTTGTCTATTTATATATTGCTGTGCATGTAACTTGTGTCCATCAGCATACACACCAGGAAGATCCAAGTGGCTAATTAATAGTTTGACTCATGATTTATGATAAGAAAATATTGGAAACAATTTCTAAATCTTATATAAACTAGAATTGCATGCTGAAAAGTTAGTTCAATATACATATCTTTAGACATAAGAACAAAGACATTCTATTACAAGTGGAAAGTTATTCTAGAATGGTTGGATGATGAGGGATTTTTTTCATTGTATTTCTTTTGTAAATTTTTTTAAAGGTTCATTTATTTAACAAATATTTATTGAACAACTACTGTGCAGCAGGTTGGAAATAGAACAGCATGAAAAGAGATCTCTTTTTCATGGACCTTATGGTTTAGTTATTACCATGTTATTTATTGCCAATAAATACAAAAAAGACTATAATTCAAAAGCTTAGAAGTTTTTAATAGGGATTAGCTCATCAATGAGTTTGACTTTTTTTTTTTGAGGAAGATTAGCCCTGAGCTAACATCTGCTGCCAATCCTCCTCTTTTTGCTGAGGAAGACTGGCCCTGAGCTAACATCCGTGCCCATCTTCCTCTACTTTATATGTGGGATGCCTGCCACAAAATGGAGTGCCAAGCAGTGCCATGTCTGCACCTGGGATCCGAACCGCTGAGCCCCAGGCTACTGAAGCGGAATGTGCGCACTTAACCGCTGTGCCAACGTTTGACCTTTAATAAGGCTGAAACTCAGTATTTTGATCACTTTTTGAGGAGAGGAAGATGCTGGTGTCAAGGATGGTGATTTTCTAGCCTTGCAGGCAGAGAGAAGCTGGGTATGCTGAAAGCTCCTTGGCACCAGAAGCCAAGATAAGGAAGGTGATGAAATCCTGGTGCAGTCAAGTCATCACAGGGCAGCAGAGATTAGAGGCACCTAATAATAGGGAGCCCCTGGCTCATGCTTCCTCCTGGTTCCCTGTCTCAGAGCCAGCTGAGAGGTTGGTCTTGAAAGCACATCTGTAAAGATGGTTGCTATCCAATTAGCAAAAGACCCAGTAACATCTTTCTGAGAGTGCAAATTGGATCATGTCATCTTCCAACCACTTACAACACTTCAGTGGCTTCTCATTGCTATTGGGCAGAAAACCAAAATCCTTAAGAGATCCTACAAAGTCAGACACAAGAGGATGTTAGCTGCTGGTCTCATAAGTCTTCTCCTCATTTCCTGAGGGCTTCAACTACACACACTTTATAACCTCTTGCCTTAGGCATTTGAATATCTATTTCGTCTGCCTGGAATAATCTCTCACCTCCTCCCCTGCCTTCACTTCATCTAGTGTTCTTTATCTTTCAGGTTGAAGCTCAAGGATCATTGCCATAAACGAGCCTTCCTTGATATCCTGGACCAGGTCAATTCCCCCTATTATTTCCTTTAATATCACCAGGTACTTCCCCATAGCACATTAACACAATTTTAATGTTATTTATTTGATTAATGTCTGCCTCTCCCATGAGGATAGGGATGGCATCTTTTGTTACCCCTTTTATCATTCATTTCTTTAGAGGTTACAACTTCGGCTGGCATTGTGTAGAGCTCAATAACTGGTTGTTGAAAAAATCCATGACTAAGAATGGGGAGTTTAACGCTCTCATTTAGGATGGCATAACTTAACAGGACAGGCTGCCCAGAGTTCTATTTGGGGAGAAAAACCGAAGAGGAATTCGAGATGAGTGGCTGATCCACTAGACACAGGAAGCAGGACTCGAGAACAGATAGTGAAAATGAAGACCAATCCTTCCTGAATGGGTAGAGAACTCCCTCGCTTAGCCATAAAAGTTAAGGTGGAGGTCCCTGGGCTCTGTTCTGCGCTATAAGAAGGAGTGTATGCAGTATACAGATGCATCTCCTAAATGTCTTCCAGTAATATTCGAGGTGATGAAATCATGGTGTGCTCAAGTTGTCACCAAGAGAGCTACAAATAAGAAGGTTATAAATAAGTTGAGTGAGAAGGCCATGTTTTTTAAAACTGGTAAGAGAGGGGTAAGATCAGTGAGGAGTGACCACCCACCTCTACTTCAAGGAGAACAGCTTTGCTAGTGACCTTGGAGTCATGGTCATTGGGTCCCTTCCAGGCTGTCATTGCCCAGGGGAGCTGGGCTGGTGGCTTGAGTGGGTAAAGGCTTGGATTTCATGAACAAGTAGGTTGAGGGGAAAGACCTTTGTGAATCTCATATGGGGAAAGGAGAATCCCCAGTAATTCACGATCATAATAGCGATAATAAGTACCACTTACTGAACATCTGTGATGTGCTGGGTCCTTTAAAACTTTACTTTTAATTTTCAAAACAGCTCTAGAAGTTCAGTTTTATTATCTCTATCTTATACATAAGAAAACAGAGGCTCAGAGACATTAGGTGACTTGCCCAGGACTCCACAGCTGCTAAATGATAGAGCTGAGACACAAAAGTGGCCTCTGATTATAGCCACGCTCCTCCTTCACTGACAGAACTGGCTCCTAGGTAGGCAGACCAACTTTTCCATCAGGTTCTTTGGTAGAAATAAACCACATGGACATCACAACCTGCTTCTCACCAGGAAGGAAAGGCCTGGGGTTCATTCCCAAGGCACTGTGCTTTCTTCCTCCTCCATTGCCTTTGAAGTGAGTGGAAAGTCAGCACCTGGAGGCTGCAGAGAATCACAATGGGGCTTGGTGTCCATCAGGATTTCATGGCATCCACATTTTTGATAACAGGATCCAGAATCTTTCTATCTATCTATCTATCTAATCTATCTTCTCTTTATTTAATAAGGTGCCATTAAATAACTTTCTAATTCAATGATGGAAATTAAATTTTCTATATGTAAAGTAGGTCAAAAATAACTGCTTTAATTATTTAAGTAATATCCAAAGAGGCAAACGTCAAAAGAAGCTCAAGTTGCAACACAAAGAGAAAAAAAAATCTTTAGGATCAGCAACTTTTCTAAGGCATGCAAGATAGTCTCAGACACACGCACAAGCTAAGCTTTAGGCTTTATTTTAAAAAATATTGCAATTTTATTGATGACAAGATCATTAATAATGCCACTGCATGTCCACGGCATACTTTTATCCACCCCAGCATACCTGTCATATTTATATACAAGCTACTTATTACTGTGGAGTTTCAATAAGGAAAAATCAATTAATTGGAAGCCTGGAAATTAATAGGAAGGACTGAGAAACTGATGAGTTTTCCTTCACCCTCAGCACGGCTGGCTATGCTGGCAGTTCACTCCACTGGAATTCTTCCCCCTTTTGAACACAGCAAGAGAACCAGGTGAACTTTTCCCCATTAAACATTAACTCCCTATAGTCTGCATTGTTTAGTCAGCACAAAATCTCCTTCTCTCTGGCTTCCCTCTTTTAACCTATGAGCATTTCTGTGGGCCTAGAAGTCGTTTCTTAACTCTGGGGTATTTTCTACCTAATAGCTAATCCTTTTTTCACTCCTTTTTAGCTAAACCTTTCCTGAGCATCCCACACTGTGCTGGCCACTGAGGATAAGAACACAAACAGAGCAGGTCTCCAGGGTCCTACCTGCAGAGGTCTGACTGCTTTCCCTCTCCCAGCTTCCATAGGCAGAGCCTGGGAGAAAAAAAAAAAAAAAAAAAAAAAAAAAGAGGCTCTTGATTCCCACAAAACCAAGCCACCTTGGCCATTTGGCAAGTCATAGCCCTGGTCCCGGTGTTTACTTCCCAGTTGATAGGCTAAGGAAAGTCCTTTTCCTCCTCCAGAAGCTTCTGCCATTGGTTTGGGTGATACCGAGGTAGCTTCTAACACAGGAAACAGAGATGGTGGTTCACAGGTTTGCTCTCCAGTTACGCTTTCTCTCTCAGAGAGAGTTTGAGAGTTACTATTGGACATTTGACTTGATCAGAGAGATTTTAAGAGAGAAGAATTTAACGTGGCAGGTATTTAATGGCAGTACTACTCTATGACTCTTTCTTACTGGTCTGCAATAAGGTAAAGATAGAAATTTAGAGTAAAAAGATTTAGAGAAAAGGAGAGACAGAGTAATGCGTCAAGCTTCAAGTGTTCAACGGACTTGTCTTCGTGAAGGGTACAATCAGCGCAGGTGTCGTCCAACACACAGCACTACGTGGTGAACGGCACGTGGGAGGGGCTGTGTACCAGTCATGCAGAGTAAGGCCATGCATTGGTCCATTGCAAACTGGAAATTTAAAAAAAGACCTCAAACTTGTTCTCCATCACAAACGGTTTGAGAAGCACTATTCTATAGGACAGTAATTAAATAAACTGGGATCCCCGGTAAAAAAATTCAGCTGGTTACTAATTTTGGAAAAAGTAGGATCCACTATCCCTATCACACTGGCCGATGCATATTTCACAGCATATTAAACTTCTAAGAAATTCTCCATTAAAGAGGCTCCTTTATTTCTGTTTAAGCCGGTGTTCCTCCAATTGCGTTTGACGTGAAATATTTTTTCCCCTGAATGCCTCACCCTGTGGGAAAGGTAGAGAGCAAGAACTCACTGACAGTGGGGGATGGCAGGCAGCTCCCCACCTGCGCTCCACACCTCAAGAGTAGACCATCTGGTTTTCCCAGTTGAAATTTGATACTGTACCATCCCCTTCAGGCTTCTTCTGCCAGCCACTCCCTTTAGCCCCCGATTCTGGGGCTGGAGAAGGCAGGCAGAGACAATACCTCATCAGCATCAAGGTCTGCAGGATGGGAAAAGAGACAGCTCCAAGTTCAAGTCAAGAAGATTCTGTGATGAGGCTGGTGGAACTGCAAAAAGATGGTCAAGAAGACATTCTTCCTCTGGGCATCTGTCTACCTATTCTTCTCTTTCCTTCTCTTCCTTCCAAGATAATTATTGAGACTCTAACTGTGCCAGACACGGTACCAAGCGGTTAAGGATATAGTTGAAATGTGCCAGACACGGTACCAAGCGGTTAAGGATATAGTTGAAAATAAAATAGACTCTATTCCTACTCTTTTTTTCTTTTCTAAAGACTTTATTTTTCCTGCTTTTTTTCTCCCAAAGCCCCCCAGTACATAGTTGTGTGTTTTTAGTTGTGAGCCCTTCTAGTTGTGGCATGTGGGACGCCGCCTCAGCATGGCTTGATGAGTGGTGCCATGTCCGTGCCCAGGATTCTAACTGGCGAAACCCTGGGCCACCGAAGCAGAGTGAGTGAACTTAACCACTCTGCCATGGGGCCGGCCCCTATTCCTACTCTTAAGGCACCCACAATCTAGTGGGGATTATAGACATGAAATCAAGCCATTTTGCTAACATGGATTAAATGCATGATGGAGAGAAAAAGGGTTATGGGTGTGGCAAGGGTCAAAAGGGGAAACTACACAATCTGTAGGGTTGAGGGAAGAGCCAAGAAGACTTCCTCAAGGAAGAGACAACCAAGGTGAGTGCTGAAGGCTGAAGGGGAGTCAGCCAAGTGAAGGGAGGTGGAGACGGGGAAGTCCCAGGCAGATCCTTGTTTCCCTGTGGCTTCCTTGAAAACTCTAGTGACACAAGGACAATTCTGAACCAAAGAGGCCACTCTAGCTTGGGGGGGACCTGATGTCCATTTCTTCCTCAGTTACTTCAGAAAATCCATCTTTCTAGCCCTCAGTGCCAGGTGATAGGGTCCTTAAAGCCAGGTTCCAGTTAAGTCCCTGCTGGGGGAGATGTTGACCTTTTTAATGGGAACATCTTCAGCAGCAGGGGTCAAAGGTACTTAGCACTTTTCTTGTGAAAAATTAATTGAGCTCCAAGGTCAGGAGGTGATGAGTGGGGCTCATTAGAACAAATGATTTCTGTTTGAGTAAAGACACCTTTGGGGTCCTTTGAGGATCTTGCCTAACTTCAGTAGTTATGTCTTCCTCATGCTTTAAGCAAACAAAGCAGTGAAATAGGGTGCTCAGAGATGCGGGAAGAGGTGGGAGGAGATTCAACTGAGATTGGCTGGGTTTTGTTTCAGCTGGAGTCTTGCAGGAGAGCTAGGCTCGCGCTTCTCCAGATTTCTTAGGGGACATGCTGTGAGCAGAGATATGACCATGCTAGTGAACACTAACTCTTAGAGAGCCCTCATACACAGAAATGTTCAGTAAATGTTTGCGGCCATCATCATTGTAATGGAAATTGTATTTATCTCCCCAACATCCATTTTCATAATTATCCTAATTTTTACGCAGATATCAACACCTCTTCTATTCAAATCCATGTGTCTTGTGGGAAAAAGATTGAATCCTGTGCACGTTCAGGGCTATTTTAATTAGTAAAGTCACATTTCCTGGCCATGGTGATTGGTTTTGGCTGGTCTCATGGTTCCATTTGGACCAATGAAATGAAAAGAGATGTTTTCTAGGATTTTCCGGAATTGTGCTTCCTCATTCTTCTCAAAGCACTTCTAGTAGCAATTTTCTGCCCCTCTTTCTTGCGATGGTTCAAGAAAGCATGGATCTCTCATAATTGTTGGCAGCCATCTTGTAAGCAGGAAGTGCAACCTGCCTTAGAATGAAGCTGACACCAAGTGAACAGAAGAGAGATGGAAATCTTGACATCGTTGAGCTACTGAATCAAACCAACACTGCCCAAAGTCAAAACTGTCATTATTCGCCAATATATCCTTTTAATAGTAAAAATGAGTTTGAGTTAAAATTTTTTATTATTTACAACTCAAGGCATCTAAAATGATAGAAAACTTGGTATCCAGAAAGTGGGGCATTGTTAATAACAAACTCTGAAGGATGGTATGATTTAGGTGGGATGAAGGGCACAGGAGAGGACCCCACTTGGTTAATCAGCTGCCTCTTACATCTTAAGAAAGATACCATCAATGTTGTCGAATTAGTGGACTTGGTAGGAAAAATAGTTGTTGGTGCATGGATATGAAGTTTCTGCAAAGAAAAAGGTTTAGGTTGCAGATGTCCTTCCTGAACACAGAAAGTGAGGAAAATACAATTTTGTTATAAAAGCATTTATGGGAAGCAATAACGATCCTATTTAAGCCAATTTGAGTTGGGTTTTATGTTACTTGCAACAGACACATGCTAACCATAGCAATCATCTAAGTGCCTTGTGTATCCTGCTATCAGAGCACTTGGAAAGTAAATATTCGCTCATATTTCTGATTACCCTGAATGTCTTCACACTATTCATCTCTTGTAGTCAGAAACTGTGAATACATATCTTAGTATCCCCAGGACCCAGTATAATGTCTGGTACGTAGTAGATGCACACATTTTGCTGAATGAATGGCCTCAATTGGAAGACATTAAAGCCTAGGTTAGTAGCTGAACTATGGAGATGGTTCACTCATTCCATCAATATTAGCTAGTATCTTTTATGTGGAGAACTTGGTTGCAGATGATGATTCTCCACAGATCTATCCTTTTGGTGGGTTTTCTTTTTCTTTTTTTGCTACAAAATCACAGTCATGAAGGATAAGAGACTCTCCTTCCCAACATATTCTCAATATTGTCTGGCACCAAAATGGCAGGCATACCGCAGAAGATATCCTAGCTTCCTTGTTGGACCCAGATGTCAGAATAACCTCCAGCGCCTCTTGGAACAGACAGTGAAGAATGTCACCATTTTCTCCAGATAGTCATCCAGCCAAAGTTCATAGATCTGCTAGAACTGTGGAAGCTTTTGGAGAAGATAATCCTGTGTGGCAGCCGTGGGAGCCTGCCCCACAGACCTCCCTTCAAGAAAGGACCTGCTGTGAGGAATATCATTAGCTGACAGATCCTGGTTGCTACAAATGTGAGGTCACTGTGGCATTCTCCCCAGGCTGTTCCCAGCCGATGGTGAGCACAGAGAGGGCCCCAGAGCAAGATCAGTGCGGGACTCTTCACTCTGGGGGTCCCCATCTGCCTAGCCAAGACTTTCTCAGAAGTGCACCGCAGCCTGAATCTCCTCCCACCCAATCTTCCTTTCTCTCCATGGGTGTCAGAACTGCATCACAGTCTGAAAGTTCTCTTCGATCTACCCACTCTTCTCTCACTTTTACCCTTTCCAGGTGTTTTACCCAATCAATCTCTTGCCTGTCTAATTCCATCTTCGTACCTGCTTCTCAGAGGACCTAAACTGGTGCATACTTGGCTCCTGAGTGGCTGGTTTAACAAACTGGAATGTAAGCGTGCTGCTTGGCATACCTCACCCCATGCTCAAAGGAACCAGGAGCTGCCCTTCTCAGCATTTATATCCAGCGGAGGCATTTTCTTGGGCAAATTTGAAAGAAGGAAGAGGACACCAAACACCTGTGGGAAGCTGCTAAGAGAATGCAAGGCAGCAGCAAGCACGCATGGAAAGGAAATAACGTAAGTTCTCTTCTTTTAAGTAAGTTAGACATTCAAAGAGTTCACCTGCTGTGCTTTTAAGCGAGGATACCTATGCTGTGAAAGCTTTGAGGTGACACAATCTTCAGAACGCAGCCCTCCTATTGGCTCTTTTCCTACTTTGCCTCCTCTACTCTACTACCTGCTGTCAAAGCCAGCTAGGTGCATAGTGGAAGAAACACTAAATGTAGGGTAATATGGACCTAAATTCTCAACTGGGTTTTGCTGTGACATCCTAGGCAAATGACGTAACTGTCTCACCTATGAAAGTAGGAAGACAACCTGTCTTTACAGTACTGTGAAGAAGATGAAAGGAGGCAACAGAGACACGAAGGGGCCGTCAATATTCTGGGCTCGGGAAGGTGCTCAGTGACATTAAGTGTTGCTCATCAGAGCAGTGAGTTTTGGCGGATGAGGGGCAGCAGGGGTGATCTGCATCTCCCTGCTATGCTACTCAAGAAGAGCGATGGGTCAGGCGTGGAAGCCGCCCGGTCCCTGGGGGCTCTGTGGCCTTGGCCTCTTCCCTTGCTCTCTCGGTTCTTCTGCCAAAAATTAAAATAACTGCATCTACTTTAAATTCTATGCTTCCTCTTTATTTTTGGAGAATTTCTATAAATATTTTACCACAAATTTGGAATCTAATACAGGATGGGCTGAGGTTTTGGAGCTAAAGATGGTCTATCTAGTCCAGCCTGCTCCCTGGGGCATCTGTAGAGGAGGAAACTGACGCATAGGGTTGTGGAATCCCTTGCCCAAGGCTTTGGAAGGGCCAGGGGGCTCCCTTGCTCCCTGTCTTGGGGCAGTGTGGTGCTGCTTCAAATGCAAGAGCATCATGCAGAATTTGGCTCTTTATTTTGGAATGAACTCAATCTGGCTGGTTTGAATAGGAACCCTGGTTTCCAGGAGTCTGTTGTCCTCCCTCTGAGGCCTTTTGCGATCTTAATAGCATGAATTGCTCCATCCTATTTCATGTTCCTCATACACCTTGTATATTGTCCTCTTATAGTCCTCAATGCTTCTGTCTTCTCTTCTCAGCCATGGCAAGGGCCATGCTCTGCTCTTATAAGTACCCCTGTGCCTGGTACAGATTGGGACTCTACATGCCTATTGGCTGAATTTATTGAATTTATAGATTTTTATGATGATGGGTATCTGAGAAAGTATTAGGTAGCATGGATAAGCATGGGGGGCAAAATAGAAGCAATTTATTTCACTTGTTTTGGGAACGACTTCCTGGTTGTATATACACCCCTACGAAAGACCTTCAGCCAGGAGGAATGAGAGGCAGGAGAGCATATCCATTAAGAACATGGAGCTAATTTTCCTAGGTTTGAATCCTAATTCTGCTACATACCAGCTGTGTGACCTTGGGTCAGTTTATTTAATCTCTTTGTGTTTTTCCCAGGAAGAGGACTCAGAACAAATATCCGGGCAGCTGGGATGTGGGCATGCCAACATGCATATGTGTATTATAAGCACACCTGTATATGTAGACTTGCATGTGTACACAGGGCTGTGCATTTATATGTAGGCTAGCACGTAGAGTTCACACACACTGTCACTTAAAAGTTGTTTGGTGAGTTTGGTAACATCTATCATTCATTCAACGAATAAACATGTATTAAGCACCTCCGAGGTGGCAGATTCCGTTAGGAGCTGAGGAGAGAGCCATGAATTAAACATGGGCCCTCACTTTAAGGAATGCAGTCTATCACCAGTGAACAGTTTCGATACTGTGTGTTTAGGGCATGGGCAGAGTCCTTTGGAAGCGTAGAGGAAGGTGAGGGATCTCACGGCAGAGTGGAGGGAGGGCATGACCAACGGGGAGGGTAAGACTGGAGTTGTGTCGTGAAGACAGAAGCTGCGTGTAGGCAGAGAAGGAGGGGCGGGGATGCTTCAGGTAGGAAGGAGTGGTAGAACAAAGATGTGGCGACTGGAAGTGCAGATAATGGACATGATTGGGACTTCCTCTAATGTATGTGAATTATTTTTTTCAAATGGTTGCTCAGTTGTTAGGACATAACTACTTATTAAGTTATTTGGACCTAAGTACTTAATAAAGAGAACAGGTTTTGCTTTTGGCCTAGGGTTGCCATGAAAATACGACTGAGAAACCAACTGGTCATAGACTGAGAAAATGTGGGAAATTCTGACCTAGACACAAACATGAAAACATTTTCCATTTTTTTTCTGTACCAAAGGGTTGCTCTCAATTATATTCACATATGTAGTATTGAGATTGTGACAATTATCCTCGACCAAGAAGGACAATCACAGATGGTCATGGCTATGTGTACCCGTGTGTGCCTGTACACCACACATGTGTACAGACACACACACACACACACACAGGCAGGCAGGGTGATTCAGCCATGATAGTAACTTCAGAGGGTAATTAACTTTGAGAAATGAAAATGATTAAAAATCAATTAAGATACCATTTCTAGAGAACTGGAGGGTATCAGGATCCGAAATTTCGAGGGAGGAATGATGTCCTGAGCAGTGTGGCTTCCCCTTGAGGAAAATAAGACTTTAAACTTTCCTGACCATTGGGTGAGTTGTACCTTTTGGGTGTATGACAAACACACGCAGGAATCCCACGGGCCCTGACATTTTCCCAGCGCTCCTCACATTTGCAATCTCATCAGCGTCTCCAACAGATCTACAACATTTCTCCAGAAAGGGACTACGGCATCCTAGCTGTGTGCTGAGTTCCATCCATTTTGATTCCTGCCAATTCAACCAAATGTCCACCATTCTTACAAAACCACCCTGCAGCTCTTTAAGACTCTCAAGCAACTGTCCCTTACTACTTGTGTTGTCTGTGAAATGTCTGCAAAGTTGCTGCCACGATTGCTGTCAGGAGCTACTGCTGGATCACTCATTAAGTGGCCTTCAAACACCCTACACAAGGAAAGCATGGTTAATGGGTAATGTCAACCAAAATCACCTAGTGGAGTGTATTTTCCCTTGCTTTTGGAGTCATGCACACATTCCCTTGCTCACTTTCTCTCCCCACTCTGTGTTTGGGGATCTGGGAGCTCAACTCTTTAAGAAAATCTTGATAAAAAATTCCACCTTTCATTCTACAGCATATTTTGGCCCCAACCGACTTGGCATTCTGAGCACAGTTCTGACCCCTGGTCCTGCTTTCATTTTTTCAGAAGAAATTACCTACCATTTCTTGAAACTTGACTGTATTAGTTGGGGTTCTCCAGAGAAACAGACCAATAGGACATACATAAAGAGATTTGCTGTGAGAAATTGGCTCGCACAATTATGGAGGCTGAGAAGTGCCACAATCTGTTGTCAGCAAGCTGGAGACCCGGGAAGCTGGTGGTGTCGTTCAGTCTTAGTGAGGAGGCCTGAGACAGGGGAGTTGATGTGTAAATTTCAGTCGAAGGGCAAGAGAAGACAGATGCCCCAGCTCAAGCAGTGAGGCAGAAGAAAAGAGGCCCGTTCTCCCTTCCACCACCTTTTGTTCCGTTCAGGCCCTCGGTGGATGATGATGCCCATTCACATTGGGGAGGGCACTCTGCTTTCCTGAGTCCACTGATTCAAATGGTGATCTCATCCAGAAACACTCTCACAGATACATCCAGAAATGACGTTTAGCCAGATATATGGCACCCCATGACCCAGTGAAGTTGACACATAAAATTAACCTTCACATTAATTAACCTTCTGGGGCATCTAACATTCCTGCCATCTTGTTATTTCTCTCAGTGCTCCTCTCTGGCTTTCAATGAGTCTTCTCTGCTCTTTCTAGATCCTTTTCTTCTTGGTGATCTGAACCATTGGTCCATGACCACCACGGAGGCTGATTCAGAGACTACATCTCAAATCTCTGACTTTTCTCCTAAGTTTTTGACTTCAAATGAGTCACAGCATCACCTGCAAGTTCTAAGTAGCACCTTCAAGTCCATCATCCTTTTGCCCAAACCTGCTTCTTTTTCTGGATTGCTGCCTCTGTTAATGGTAACCCTATCTTCTTGGTCTTGGACCTTTAAAAACTCACAGTTATTTCTCATTTCTTTCTTTACCTCATCCCTAATCTTCAATGTTAGCACAGCCTCCATATTATATTAAGAGTAGGATGGATCTACCTCCTCTCTCTGTGTCTCTCTTTCTCTTTCTCTTCCCCCAGCTCCTTTCAGACTCTCAGTAACTCTCACTCATGCAATAGCCTCCTGGCTGGTCTTCCTGCCTCTACAAACTGTTTTCCCTTATGCTGTCAGATTGCTTTCCCAAAGCTCAGTTTAGAATAATTCACATCCCTACTCTTAACACTTCCGTAGCTCCAAATTGCTGTTGAGGAATGTTTCCTCCTGCCTTCAAAGCTCCCAACAATAGTTCATGATGGCTTTGTAATGTTTCAACTTGTCTGGGAATGAACTACATTACCCAGAACTCCCTTCTCTTACGTGTTCAGTTAGAGTGAGCCACAAGGGAGATTCTTGTGAGATTTAGAAGGCAGAAGGGAGGTGGCTGCCTTTTGTAGGCATTGTTGGTGATCCGCTGGCTCACCTTCTCAGCATTAAGCAGTGACTGGACCTGAACTGCTCTACTTTTCCCTGCATCTTTTAGCTTCTCTGATTCTTAGGCCAGGCATGTGTGTTTAGCTCTTTGATGAAGACACACAGCTTCTGCTGGATTCTCTCATCACTAAGGTTAGAAGCAAAAAGAACGGACAAAGGTTTCAGTCCATCCTTATGGGGTTCCAGCTCATGTCTGCTCTTTTTTCATTTTTCTTTCAAAAGGAGCTTTATTGAGATATTATTCATATAACACACTTTTCACACATTTAAATGTACAATTCATGGGTTTTTAGTGTATTCACAGAGGTGCACGGCCATGACTGCAATCAATTGCACAACATTTCATCATCCCCAAAAGGAACTCCAAACCCATCAACAGAAACTCTCTCTTCCCATGCCCCGGCCTCTCACCCCCAGTCCTAGGCAGCTGCTAATCTACTTTCTGTTTCTATGAATTTGCTTATTCTGGATATTTCACATAAATGGAATCATACAATATGTGGCCTTTTTTTTCTGGCTTCTTTCCCTTTAGCATAATATTTTCAAGGTTCATCTGTGTCATAGTGTGTGTCAGGAGTTCATTCCTTTGTATTGCCAAATAATATTCCATTGTATGGATATAGTACATTTTGTTTATCTTTTCTTTTACATTATTTTCACCTTCTGACTATTATGAATAACGCTGCTGTGCACATCTCTGCACAAGTTTTTGTATAGATGTATGTTTTCATTTCTCTTTGGTACACACCTAGGAGTGAAATCACTGGGTCATATGGTAACCCACTTCGAGGAACTGCCAAACTATCCAAAGTGACCTCACCATTTTATATTCCCACCAGCAATGCATGAGGGTTCTAATTTCTCCATATCCTCACCAACACTTGTTATTATCTGTCATTTTGGTTATAGCTGTCCTAGTGGGTGTGAAGTGGTATCTCATCGTGGTTTTGATTTACACCCCTTAATGGCTACTGACGTTGAGCATCATTTCACGTGCTTATTGACCTTTTATATGTCTTCTTTGGAGAACTGTCTACACAGACACTTTACCCATTTTTAAACTGGGTTATTTATGTTTTTATTATTGAGTGATAAGAGTTCCAGCCTGCTCTTGATCTTCTCTTCCTGACTACCTACCTGCGGATTTGAAGCTCCAGCACCACATGCAAAGACAACAACTTTACAAGACAGCTTAACTGGCCTCCACAATTGTGTGGGAATTTTCCTGTAACAAATCCATGTGTACCCTCCTGGTTCTGCTTTTCTGATTGAACCCTGCCTGATAGAGAGATTCAGCCCCATGTTCTAACCTCATCTTTGTCTACTACCTGTATACAACTATGCTCCAGCCAAATTATGCCTCCACTAGCATCCTATTTTATCACATTGTACTTCATGCTTATTTCTTCTCTGGCATAAATTTTACCTAACTCTTTCCTAATCCCATCATCTTCCTCCTTTGCACCTTCTAATGTTGCTTATCTCCTTGAAAATCAGTTTCCTTTTCTGTAATCTCACTGGGTGGTTGAAAGGAATAACAAAGAGTACGCATAGAAAATATCCTCAGAGAGGACCAGCCACAGGGCAGGTGATGAGTGATGGCTAATTCCATTCATCTTCCATCCCCAGAGCATGTAAGGAGCTCTGTAAATAGTGCTCTACATTTTCCAATTTTGTAGATCTGGAAATGAGGCCACGAGGCTCAGATGGTTCAAGTCTCCATGCATTTCCCTCTTCACTGTGGCTCAGGGATTCTTCTAGGACACCTTTCTCTTTGTGCTCTCAGGTCTAATGCGGGACACACCCTTTTTGTAAACTCATCTATTTGTGAGATGATGCTACTGATGACTTCCAGCCGTAAAATGTTTCCTTTTATCTCATCAAATAATTTGAGTGAGTTGTGGATTCAATAAATGGCAATGGATCTAATTAATAGCATTGTATCTAATTTATAGAAATGTCTCATGTTTGCATCATGCTTCAGAGTTTCCGGAGTAGTTTTGCTCATCGGATCCTCATGGCAGCCCTTGTTGGGAAGTGGGCAGGGCAGTTGAGGACATTCTGCTGGTGATGACACCAAAGCACAGGTGGCTTAACTGATACATCTAAAGGTCACAGTGAGTAATTAGAACTCACAGATCCTGTCTCCCAGGCTAGTGTCCTTTTCTCTGCGCTCTCCAACAAGCAAAATGAAAAGGAAGCTTGAACTAGTTCCAGTGCGAAACCCAGTTGATCAGCATGTATTAGTTAATCCTGACCCTGTCCCTGCTTGATCTCTAAGATGGGGGCTGCTGCTTTGCTTTATCATCCCCCATCCTTCTTCCTACATCTACTGATGCACCCACTGTCACTCTCCAGAATCCAGGATACTGATCACGTAAGTCAGATATGAGAAATAGACCATGTACGCCAGTTGTTTTATTTATCTATTACTGCATAACAAACTACTTTAAAACTTAGTGACTTTAAAGAACAACAATTTATTTTTTTTTATAATTGTGTGGGTTGGCTGCGAAGTTCCTCTGTTGGCTTCAACCAGGCTCACACAAGTGGCTGCCTTCAGCCAGGTGGTCAGCTGGGCTGGAAGATACAAGATGGGCTGGAAGATCTTAAGTCTGGCAGCTGGTGTTGACTGCCATCTAGTCTGACATGGATCACCTCCATGTGTATTCTCACCTCTAGTAGGCTAGACTGGTGGTCTACATGGTGGTCTTGGAGCAGTGCTCTGAGAACATAAAGCCAGAAAATAGAAAATCTATTGAGGCTTGGGCTGGGATCATGCACAGCTTCATTTCCACTGATATACTATTGGTCAAAGCTGTCACAAGGCCAACCCAGCTCAAGAGTAGGGGAGATAAACTCCACCTCTTGATGGGAGGAAACTGACGTTCACATTGCAGAGAAGCAGATTGGGGCTATCTTTGGAAACAGTGGTGCATGAAGTCATTGCGTATGAAATGAGTTAGAGAAAGTGGGTTTGGCTTTCTCACTCTTCTATGCAGCAGGAGTTTCACTTAGGGCCCGTCTTCTGTCTTCACATGTGTTCTCACCCTCACAGCCTTCTGTCTCTCTGCCTCTTACATGGCAGCCAGGAAGGATCGCTGCCCCTATCCACCCTGGACTAACTCAGCGCTGGGCACTGGGGACTGATGCACACTCTCTTGCAAATTCCCAGGTGTATTGGTCACGTTTTCTTGCATCCTAGTGACACGGTTATGTGTGAAACCATTTGGAACTAATCATCTCTAAAAAAGTATTCTCCATCGGATCCAGGACAAGCTAATGTGATTCTCTGTTTTGTGGTTTGTCACAAAGTCCCTGCATGAAATGTATTTCCCATCACTGTTATGATGCTGAACGCTGCTGTTCTTTAGGAAACCCAAAGGAAGGGAGCTCCCCATTTCATCAATGTTTCTAACATCCTAATTTCATTTTTACATTACTTATTTCTTATCTTTAAGTGGATGCAACTATTTTTATTTTCTATGACTAATCTCTCTTGCTTTCAAACCTCTAGGACCTATTTTAGTGAAAAGTACTTGATATTACCAATTAAAGATATATCATCTATTGAAAACCTGACCTTTCACTCTCTTTTTATTTTTTGGTTGATGACTCAGTCACTCCCCTTTCTTCCTTGCACTCAGTGTCCTGTCCTGCCTGTCTCACTTTCTTGCTGAGTCCATGGATGCAGTAGAGAGGTGTACATCCTCATTTCATTGGGAGAGTGACGTCTGGCATCAGATCTGGGTGTTTCAACTCCTGCCTATTGGGTTTTACCCCCCCCCAAAGAGCAGGGAAGAAGGTGCTAGTCTTTAACTTTCTGCTCTTTGCTTTCTTTTGCCCTCCTGTTGCCTGGGGATGGCTTAACCCTTTTTGTGTGGATACACTTCCCTTCCACATTTTCCATGCTTGTCCTTGTCCAAGATTCATTACATGGTTATTCCTCCCACGCTTTACATTCTGATTTGTAAACTTCTGATTTGGGGAGGTCCAAGAAAATCTTTTTCTCTCTTTTGAAAGCCTCAAGACTATTTACTGTGGACTTAAAAAGTCTGGATTGAAACTCAGAGCTGAGCAGTGAAAACTGCCTTCTGTTTCTTGGGAGCAGTAAGCCAGCCATGTGGATGGTCGAAAGGGCTGCAAAGAAGTAAAATCCCCAATCAGTTGATATTTTATCACTTTTCATAGCTTTGGGGGATTATCCCATTCAAATAGCATCTCCTTTTTATGTAAGTTGTCACTTGTTTACTCTGATAGAGCCAATTTTTCCCATTCCTTTCCACATATTTTGTTAATGACACTTATGTCTAGTTGTAATTGCTATTTTACATGTGTACATCTTCATGAAATCTCAAGATTGGTAGGAGAAGCAAGTATAGCAGTGTATCAGACACATTAAAGTAAGTGTTTAAGGAAACCACTGCAGGCTGCTCAAAACGACAGAGAGCAGTTGTGTTCTCCAGTGCATATCCACATCTGAACAGTATTCTGTTAGTGTTTGTTGGCAGACAAATGTACGCACAAGCATGTGAGCTCTGCTTATGATGGGTGCAATGCATCCGAGTCAGCTTATTTTGTGGGAACATGGACTTTTAAGGGAGTCCATCAAATAATCTGACTGTGGGATGATCAGCTCTATCCCTTTTCTATTTTAGGCTCCCTCTCTTCCAGGAGTCAGCCTGACTGCCTGCATACTCGCTGATGGACTTAGCCTGTCTCACAGCCTCACTCTGGGACCTGGGGGACTGCTTCCTGCTACAGTGTGCTCTCTTTGGGAGATTTCAACTGCTTTTGAATTAGTTATAGGCTCAAAAGTGAGTGGCTCCCATTATTAGAATGCAGGTTTTAAAATTACTCCATTTCAAGTTGCCAGCTTGGCAGCATTAACCTGTCATCAGAGAATTCAGCATGGTCACAAAGAAGACAGATTTTTGAAAAAATAAAGCAGAAATGAACTAATGTGGTCAAAGAGTAAAGAATATGGCCTTTGAAATGCCTTCCACTTATGTAAGCCTTGCCTCGTCTGTTTTACCATCTATAAAGGAGGCAAAACTTCAGATCTCTTTTTTAGAGTCAGTTGAAGAGTAGTCAATGATATACTGTAAAACAATTCACTGAGTACAATACTCTGCTGGTTCTCCAGATTTGTGTACTTAGGTCATAGCATTTTTAGTAAAGCTTGTGTTCTTATGTATACACGACATAGCATTATACCGATATCAAAGGAGTGTGTCTGGCATAAATGGCATTACTTTCCAACTTTATTGAGGTATAATTGACAAATGAAAATTGTATATGTTTAAGGTGTGAAACATGATTATTTGATATATGTATACAATGTGAAACGATTACCACAATCTAGCTAATTAATATACCCATCACTTCACAGTTACCATTTTTTTTGGTGGTAACAACACTTTAGATCTACTCTCTTTGCAAATTTCAAATTTACAATACTGTATTATTAACTATGGTCACCATGCTGCACATTAAACCCCTAGAACTTATTTATCTTGTAACTGAAAATTTGTACACTTTGACCAACATCTCCCCGTTTCCTCCTGCCTCTGGCAGTCACCATTCTGCTGTTTCTATGAGTTCAACCTTTTTTAGATTCCGCATATAAGTGAGATCATACACACTTGTCTCTCTGTGTCTGGGTTATTTCACTTAGCATGATGTCTTCCAGGTTCATTCACGTTGTTGCAAATGGCAGGATTTCCTTCTTTATATGGTCGAGCAATATTCCATTTTATATATATGTGTGTGTGAGCGTGTGTGTGTGTGTGTGTGTGTGTGTGTATCTCCATCAACCGGTGAATGGATAATGAAAATGTGATATATCACAACACTTAGGTTGTTTCCATACCTAGGTTACGGTGAATAACGCTGCAGTGAACATGAGAGTGCACTTACCTCTTTGAGACACTGATTTGATTTCCTTCGGATATACCAAGAAATGGGGTTGCTGGATCATATGGTAGTTCTCCTTTTAATCTTTTGAGGATTACCCATACTGTTTTCCATAATGCCTGTTACCAACTTATATTCCCACCCACAGTGCATGAGGGTGCCCCTTTCTCCACATCCTTGCCAACAACTTATCTCTTGTCTTTTTGATAACAGCGGTTCTAGCAGATGTGAGACGACGTCTTACTGTGGTTGGATTTGCGTCCCCTGATGATGAGTGACGTTGAGAATCTTTCCATAGACCTCTTGGCCATTTGTGTGTCTTCCTTGGAAAAATGTCTCTTCAGGTCCTTTGCCTGTTTTTAAATTGGAATTTTATGTTTCTGCTATTGAGTTGTGTGAGTTCCTTATATATGTTGGACATTAGCCCCTTATCAGATGTCTGGTTTGCAAATATTTTCTCCCATTCCAGATGTTGCCTTTTCATTTTGTTGATGATTTTCTTTGTTGCAAAGAAGCTTTTTAGTTTGACGTAGTCACTTATTGACTTTTCTTCTGTTGCTTGTGCTTTCGGTGTCATATCTAAAAAATCATAGCCAAGACCAATGTCAAGGAGCTTTTTCCTTATGTTTTCTTCTAGAATTTTTATGATTTCAGGTCTTACATTTAAATTTTCAATCTATTCCAAGTTAATTTTTGTTTGTGGTGTAAGATAAGGGTCCATTGTCATTCTTTTGCGTGTGGATATCCAGTTTCCCCAACATCATTTATTTAAGAGACTGTCCTTTTCCCATTGTGTGTTCCAGGCACTCTTGTCAAGGATTAGTTGACCATATATGTGTGGGTTTATTTCTGGACTCTCTATTTGTTTCATTGGTCTATGTGTCTGTTTTTATGTCAGAATGATACTGTTTTGATTACTACAGCTTTTGAGTACTGTAGCTCACTCTACAGTAATATAGATTGAAACCAGGAAGAGGGCTGCCTCCAGCTTTGCTCTTCTTGCTCAGTTTTGTTTAGGTTGTGTGGGGTCTTCTGTGGTTTCATATGAATTTTAGGATTGATTTTTCTATTTCTGTGAAAAATGCCATTGGAATTTTGATAGGAATTGCATCGAATCTGTGGATTGCTTTGGGTAGTATGGACATTGTAATAATATTAACTCTTCCACTTCATAAACATGGGAAATCTTCCCATTTGTTTGTGTCTCCTTCAATTTCTTTCATTAATGTCTTATAGATTCTCATATCTGCATAAAAGAATACATTCATGTTTTACTTGTGTAACTAAACTGAATAAATAACAAGAAGACTAAAACAAAAGGATTTAAAGGTCAAATAAAAAGTTTCTTATGAAAAATAAAATCTATAGACATGTACTTTCCACAGGGTTTGGTGTGGTACTAGATTCACCAAACTAAAGAATTTACAAAATTTTGTTGTAAGAAGATCATATATTCCTATACCACTGGAGAAAAGCACTGTAAAAAGGATCTTTCCTAAACTCAAATGAGAAGATTACTGTGATGAAAATCATGACCAAGTACTTGACTTCAAAGCTAGTCTTTTATATTTTTTTAAGTCATATAATGAAGAAAAGAGTCTCTAACCAAAATGCAAATAGGCAGTCAACTCCTACCATAAATTTAAACACAAACACATTAGTTTCCTATTGGTGATCGATCTATCGTCTATCTATCTATCTATCTATCTATCTATCTACCTACTTATCTGTCTCCCTGTATTTATTTTCTATTGCAGCTGTAACAAATTTGGATAAACTAAGGGGCTTGAAACAACACTATTTATTATCTTATGGTTCTTGGGTTCAGAAGTCCAAAATGGGTCTCATCGGGCTAAAATCAAGGTGTCAGCAGGGCTCTGTTCTGTTCTGGAGGTTTTAAAGGAGAACCTGTTTTCTTGCCTTTTCCAGTCTCTAGAGGCTGACTGCGTTTCTTGGCTCATGGCCTCTTGTATCTTCAAAGCCAGCAACAGCTGATTGAATCTTTCTCACTTCGCATTGCTCTAACACTGACTCTTCCACGTCTCTCCTCCATATTTAAAGACCCCTGTGATTACACTGGACCTACCCAGATAATATAGAATTATCTCCCCATCTCAAAATCAGCTGATTAGCAACCTTAGTTTCCTGTGACCTTAATTCCCTTTTGCCATGTAACCTAACATATTCACAGGCAGTAGACAGCTTTGGAGGGTCGTTATTCTATTGAGCACAGTCCCCATGTGTAAATGAGGGGAAACTCAATATTATAATGCTGGCAATTCTCCACAAATTAATTTTTAGGGTAAATGTAATTTCAGTGACAATCCCAACAGGATTTTTTTGTTTGTTTGAACTTGATAAACTGCCCCTAAAATTTATATGGATGAGTAAAGAATCAAAAATAATTAAGTAAAATGTTGAGAAATGTGATCATTGGAACCAACCTTACCAGACTTCAAGACTTATTGAAATATTAGTAGCTAAAATAGTGTGGTATTATCCTAGGGATAGACATATTCGATAGATGTAACACACGGAATTTCAAAATAGAGCCACATATACAAAGATCAAATTGGATTTTGACAGAGGGAGCATTTATGTTAGTGAAAAAAAAAAGAGCTACTCAGTGTGACTATGGAACTGGGACAATTTGCTAACCATGAGAAAAATCAAAGTAAATTCCTACTGAACTATAACACTATAAATTCTAAGTGCATAATGATCCAGTTATGAAAGCAAACTTGAAAAGGTTTAGAAGCCGTGCAGAAGAATATCTCTATGAATTTGAGGAAAGGAAAACTTCTTAATAGGACACAAAATGTGCAAAGTATAAAGAAAAATATGGATATATTTGCCACCAAAATTAAAGATATATATAGACAAAATACCATAAAGCAACTTGAAAGGTCATTTACAAACTGGGAGAATTTTACGTAAACTCGTACAATCAACAAAGCATAAAAATCCAGAATACAAAAGAGCTTCCTACAAATCAATAAGATAAGCAAAACTTCATCAATAGAAAACTGGGCAAAGGACATGAATGGGTGATTTATGTATAAGAGGAAACTCACCAATTAACATGGGAAAAGCTCAACCTTCCTGTAATCAGTGATATGGAACAAAGAGCTGCCATTTCATAAGGATTATATTAGTAAAACTTACTTAGTCTGATCACACCAAGTGTTGGTGAAGGTATAGGGAATCAGGAACTCTCCTGAACAAAACTTTATGCAATCACTTTTGAGAGCAAATTGACAATATGTAGCAATGTTTAAGATGGGAAGTATAAGGATATTCTCTACAGCACTTGCTTTTTAATGTCTAAGAAGTGGAAATACATCCTTTTTAACAGTGGAATTGTGATTTGTATACATACTAAAATTTTGTAAAGCAGTTAAATAACATATGAAATCTCAAAAACAGTGTTGAGTGGGAAAAGGGAGTTGCAATAGATTATTGCATTAGTTTACTGCAAACGTAGTGGCTTAAACTAACACACAGTTATAATCTCACCGTTTCTGTAGGTCAGAAGTCTGGGCACGGCTTAGCTGTGTTCTCTGCCTCAGTATCTCACCAAGCTGCATTCCCAGTGTCAGCAAGGGCTGTAGTCTCATCAGAGGCTCTACTGGGCAAGGACTCA
This sequence comes from Equus caballus, assembly GCF_041296265.1. NCBI lineage: Eukaryota > Metazoa > Chordata > Mammalia > Perissodactyla > Equidae > Equus > Equus caballus. The sequence goes on along the minus strand of NC_091705.1, from coordinate 31,303,841 downwards.
CTTCCAAGTTCCCTCAGGCTGTTGGAGGAAATAACTTCCTTGTGGCTGCAGGACTGAGGGCTCTTATGTTTTGCAGAGGTCGCTTTCAGCTTCTAGGGGCCACCCACACTTCTTTGCCATGTGGGTTTCCCCAACACAGCCACTTGCCTCATGGTAGATTCCTTCTTCAAAGCCAGTGAGGGATAAAGAGACTCTAGAAACATGGTGTGTTACACTCTTCTGTAATCATATAAACATAATTACATACATTGTATCACCTTTGCCTCTTTCCATGGGGTAGTAGCAAGTTGCAGGGCCCACTCACACTCAAGGGGAGGCGATTACACAAATGCATGAATACCAGGAAGTGGTGATTATGGGAACCACCTCAAAGTGTGTTGTCCACAATTTTGTATCATTTATGCAAATGTTTCAAAATGCAAAACATGCTAAGCAATTTGGTTGAATCTCCAGGAAATTATGCTGAGTGAAAAAAACCAACCCAGAAAGGCTATATAACATAGGATTCCATTTATATAACTTTCTTATAATGACAGAATTACAGAAACACAGAAGGGGTTAATGGTTGCCAGGAGTCATGGACAAAGAGAGGCAGAGAGAGCAAGACAGAGGTAGGTGTGAGTATAAAAAGAACAATGAGAAAGATACAGAATTGTCCTGTTTCTTAACTATCATTGTCAATATCCTGGTTGTGATATTCTTCTACAGTTTTGCAAGATGTTAACATCGTGGGAAACTGGAAATGGTACATGATGTCTCCCTGTATTTTTTTTTTTTAACTTTTTATTCAGATTGTGATAGTTTACAACCTTGTGAAATTTCAGTTGTACATTATTGTTAGTCATGTTGTAGGTGCACCACTTCACCCTTTGTGCCCTTCCCCAACCCCCCTTTCCCCTGGTAACCACCAATCAATTCTCTTTGTCTCTGTGTTTAATTTCCACCTATGAGTGGAGTCATACAGAGTTCGTCTTTCTCTATCTGGCTTATTTCACTTAACATAATACCTTCAAGGTCCATCCATGTTGTTGTGAATGGGACGATTTTTTATGGCTGAGTAGTATTCCATTGTATATATATACCATACCTTCTTTATCCAATTCCCTGTATTATTTCTTAAAGCTGCATGTGACATACAATTATCAAAAATAAAAAGTTAAATTAAGAAAACAACAAAAAATAAAACAGAAAATTTCAAAAAACAAAAAACCCAGTATGAACCCTGAATGATGAGCATATCATCATAAGACATAAGACAAAAAAAAGGAGAAAAAATTGGCGAAGAGCTGGTTGACAGAGCTGGTTGACTTAGGAGGCTAATTGGCAAAAATGTAATTAAAATCACCATTGGAGGGAGAGAGGGTAGAATTTCTCTGCAGAAAATCAAATCAGTAACTTGGAGGGCAAAGTGGAGAAACTCTCAAAATACAGAACAAAACAACAAACATTAAATGACTTAACTGATACATACCAATCATTAAGCTTCTCTTTATATCTTACATAGAAAGCTTGTGAATTTTATTTTATATGTAGTATGATACATGTGATATATATATGATATATATATCATATATACATTCTTTTGTTACCTTTCAAAGAAGACATGTGAATATTACTCTATAGGGTAAACTGCAAAGTTATTAATAGTGATTTTCTTTGAATAGTATTGGTATTAGTGATTGTAATTTCCTATTTTATGCTTTTGGATACACAGTTTTTTGCCATGAGTATGTATTAATTTTAGATGAAAAAATGATTAAAATCAGTATAATTTTGTGCATATTGCACATCTACAATTATGTAAAAATATATACAGCAAAAAACTGAAAGAAAATATTCTATACTAAATGTTAACAGTGGCTCTGCCTGGGGTTTTATTGTTTGGCATTTAGATGTTTTTATTTTCTCCAAGTAGCACTGTGTACTCTCCAAATTTTATACAGCCATCAGATGTTCGTTTTATAATCATATAGATAAATTTAAAATTAGTATATAAAGTTTTATAGGTACTATGGCATAACAAATATGTAAAAATACACACTGCAAATTGATCGGAAGAAAAACAATAAAAGGTCAGAGTATTATAAATGACTTTTTTTTATTCTTTCAGATTTTGTATATTTTCAAAATTTGTATCATGAGCATGTATTGTTTTGATAGTAATGGAAACACCTCCAAAGAAAATGGAAGTGATTAATTAACTGATTTGGGTATGGAGAAAGAGTTTCTAAATATAAAACAATAAAAATATCATAAAAGAAGAAGGAAATATTCAAATAGTCAATTAAAACATGGGGAAATATTTGCCCTCCCTAAATTCAATTTCAAAAATTAGTCTTTTTTGCGGGCCGGCCCTGTGGCACAATGGTTAAGTTCGCACGTTCTGATTTGGTGGCCCGGGGTTCGCAGGTTCAGATCCCGGGTGTGGACATGGCACCGCCTGGCAAGCCATGCTGTGGCAGGCGTCCCACATATAAAGTAGAGGAAGATGGGCATGGATGTTAGCTCAGGGCTAGTCTTCCTCAGCAAAAAGAGGAGGATTGACAGCAGATGTTAGCTCAGGGCTAATCTTCCTAAAAAGAAAAAAAATTAATGTTTTTTGGATATGTAGATTCATTTCACTTTTTTTCTGTTATGTTTAAGTCAATTTTTAGATGGTTAAACAATATCATAGCCTCATGATGGAATAATACATTAAAGATCCTGTTTTAGAAAATATATGATAACATAAAAAGTATACTATGATCTGTGAAAAAGAAGAAAAAATACTGTATTTGCAATTTGTCTTAACCTTATATATGTATATATTTTTATGAATGAAGAAAATGAGCCAATATGTTCACAATAGTTGTATCTTAGGGTTGGGATTTCAGAGGACTTTTGTTTTCTCTTTTAATGCCTGTATTTTCCATATCTTCTAAAATCAAACCAGAAAAAGTTACATGCTATAATAAACGTAATAGAACTATATCAAGGGCTAACATGTAAGTTTAAAAGGCACTGTGCTTGGCAGTGAACTTCCAGTAACACAGAGTACTCTAGAAAATCTAATAAGATTCATTCATTCAACAATGACTTATTGAATGCCTATGACCTGTCAAGGACAGGGTATTTGGAATAACCTAGTGAACAAGCCAAAGATCTTGTTCCATGCAGCTTACATTCAAAGATGGAACTTGAACAACCATCTACTTTAAGCCTCACTTGTCTGCTCGGACTGCCATAACAAAATACCGCAGACCGGATGATTTAGATGACTGAAATTGATTTCAGTTCTGGAGGCTTGAAGTCAAAGATTAAGGTGCCTACAGGGTTGGTCACCTCTGAAGCCTCTCTCCTTGGCTGGCAGGTAGTGGCCCACTTGCTGACTCTTCACTGGTCGTCTCTGTGCACATGCCCCTGGTGTCTCTCCTGTTTCATGTAAGGTCACTGGTCATGTTGGACTGGAGCCCTACCTCAGGGACATCACTTAACCTCTTTAAAGACCTCATCTCCAGATATGGTCACATTCTGAGGTACTGGGGGTTGGGACTTCAATATATGAATTTTGGTGGGACACAATTCAGCCCATAACACCACTCTGTCCTTTAGTTGTCTTCAGTGGTCCTTCCTATGCTCGTCCAGTGTCGCTTTGAAGACCTCCAGTGATGAGGAACACACTACCCCACCTTCTATCAGCAGACAGAGTTTAAATCTGTCTCTGAGTAGAAGATCACAGGACCTAGACTTCCTGAGGAAAGTGCTAGAATACCCCACATTGAATGTAGCTGCTTGATCTTGCAACTCTGTGACTGGGAGAGACTCTGCAGCTGGAGAGTCAAGTTTGAGTGTGCCTTACCCTCCGCATCCTGCAGCCATGGGGTCTCAGAGTCACAGACATTTCCAGCTGAAGGTGTCTGAGCTCTTCATCCTCCTCGCTTCCCTTTATGGGGAGCCTGCGACATTTTTTGTTTTTAAAACGGATTCCTTACCTTCACCTTATTTACTTATTTATTTATTTATTTATTTATTTATTTATTTTTTGAGGAAGATTAGCCCTGAGCTAACTACTGCCAATCCTCTTTTTGCTAAGGAAGACTGGCCCTGAGCTAACATCCATGCCCATCTTCCTCTACTTTATATGTGGGACGCCTGCCACAGCATGGCTTTTGCCAAACGGTGCCATGTCCACACCCGGGATCTGAACCAGCGAACCCCTGACCACTGAGAAGCAGAACGTGTGAACTTAACCGCTGTGCCACAGGGCCGGCCCCTGTATTTTTTTAACTGACCAAACTGAAAACTCTCCGGACCTTTCACAGATGGAATCACAAAGGCAGTTTTTCTGAATCTGACCAACTCAAGAAAATCAGCTCCCTCCTTTTTCTGGCAGCCAGCTTTTTAATCCCGGGTCACATGTCACTTCTAATTTTGGGCATGATGTTCAAGTTCCCCTAGGGCCTAAATTTCACCCGAGTAAATCCTCTCCTTCAGCAGCTGCAGAAAGGTGTCAGGGAGAGTGATCTTCAGGCAAACGTTTCTGCAGCAGGGAGCAGCTTAGCCTGGCACGAACCCCAGGAGTCAGCCGTCTCTAATCAACTTTTTATTGATGCTGACATGGCCTCCGTCGACCAGCCACTAAAGGACCAAAGAGTGGAGACCAAGGGGTGCAGGAGAAAGAATGGGAGCTCTGAGGATGGGGTTCTTCCTATTTCTAAATAAATGGGCAGTGTTTTCAGGGGAAAGTGCTAGAACGACTGGGGCGATGAAAAATAACCTGAGCAGAATTCCCGCCAGTGGTACCGAGTTTGGCCAAATGGTATCTGGGGGTCTCATTGGAGAGAGGCCAATTCCCCAGAAACCCTTAATTTGCTCACCCTGAGAAAGATTCTCAAACATCCTCATAGTTCTTTCTCGTGTGAGGCACTCTGGAAGTTCTGTGAGCCAGAAGTTTCTTTTTACTCCAACATTTGATTAGGAAGAATTTCAAACATATAGCAAAATTGAAAGAATTTGACCATGAACACCTGTATACTCACTACCTGGATTGGACCATTCACATTTTACTAAACCTGCTTTATCTTATGTCTGTGTATTCCTCTATCCAGCCATCAATCCATCTTCTTTTTGGGGTGCATTTCAAAGCAAATTGCACTACGCTCTCTCTGACTATTTCTGTGTCTAACTAGAGTTCAATATTTGTTTACAGGTTTTTCTTCTTATGAGATAAAATTTGCTTACAACGAACACACAAATCTCAAGTGTACGTTTATTGAATTTTGACAAATGCACACACCTAGGCAATCTGAGCAACAATCAAAACACACAAAAACATCATCACTCGGAAAGCTGTCTCATGCCCCTTCCCAGTCAGCTCCACCCCCTTCCATCTCCCAGACAAATGTGGTTCTTCCTTTTTTCTGCCCTAAGTTAGTTTTGTTTCTTGAGATCTTCACAAAAATAGAATTATATATTACGTCTTCTTTCGTATGCCTTCTATTACTCAGCAGAACACTTTTCAAGTTATCCCTATTGTGTGCATTAGTAGTTCGTTCCTTTTCACTGCTAAGTAGAATTCCATGGGGCTAACATACCACAGTTTATTCATTCTCTTGTTGTGGACACATTGGTTCTTTTCAGTTTTGGGGGCATATGAATAAAGTGACTATGAATATTCTTGTGAGTGTAAGAGCTAATTTTTTCCTCTCCATAAATACAATGTAATATTTTCAACTGTATCTTCCGTCCATCCATCCATCCACCCACCCATCCTCTCTTCCATCCATTCAAATATATATTGTGTGCTTACTGTAGGCCAGGAAATGTTCTACGACTGGGAATATAAAATTAAAAGATACATTCCCTGTCCTTTAAAGAATCTAGTGAGAGAGGCTTTTGAGTTCCTGGACCCAATTCTGTGTGTGTGTGTGTGTGGGCAGAGGGGGCTCCCACACAACACTAAGCACAGTGTGTGAGAATTCCACTCACTTCTGACACTACCCACGTGGAGATAGCATCAGATCCCACAGTACGAGGGATCAGTCCTACAAGACTGCCCCACCCTCCCTTCAGATGCTGGTCACAAGCCCAGGCGGATACTTGTGCTTCTGAAGGACCAGCTACAAACTGGAGGTTCCAAGAACTCCCTCCAACTCAGAATGCCAATGGCAAATGCAGATTATCATCTATACTTCTGACTGACTGGCTATAAATCAGAGGTTCCCATGACCCCCTCCTCGAGTTCATTAACTTGCTAGAGTGGTGCACAGAACTCAGAGAAACATTTTACTTAGTAGATTACTGATTCCTAAGTTATAAAAGGGTATAACTTAGGACAAGCCAGACGGAAGAGATGCATATAGGGCAAGGCATGAGGAAGGGGCATGGAGCTCCCTGCCCTCTTCAGGCATGCCATTCTCCCAGCAGCTACACATGTTCACCAACCCGGAAGTGCTCTGAACCCTGTCCTTTTGGATATTTTTGGGATCTTCATTACATAGTCATGATTGATTAAATCCTTGGCCATTCACAATCGATTCAACCTCCAGCCCCTCTCCCCTCCCAGGAGATCTGGGGATGGGACTGAAAGTTTCAATCCTCTAATCACATGGCTGGTTTTCCTGATAACCAATCCCCTTCCTTAGGTGAAGTCCAAAAGTTATCTCATTAGCATAACAAAAGACATCTTTATATTCCTCCTCACTTAAGAAGTTCCAAGAGTTTTAGGAGCTCTGTGCCAGAAATGGGAGGAAGAACAAATATATACTTCTCATTATAAACCACCATATTGGAGAAAACGACAGAGGCAGACAATTTCAGAAACATGAAAGTAGGGCTAAAATGGAAGCTTCCTGAGAAGGAAAGAGCCTCGGAGAGTTAGACAAGACTTCCAGGAGGTCAGGCATGAAGGAGGGAAGTAGATTACAGCGTCCCCAACAACATCCTGTGGCAGTTTTAGTGATGGGCGTCATGATGCTCTTTTCTGTGGCTTCCTTCAATGAAAGCCAGAGGTTTCACCACAGAACTCAGTTCAATGGAGGTGATTTTGCAAGAGCCCTTATTGAGTTCATTTACGCCTTAAAACTGACTTCCCTAGAGCTTGTCATCCCCTTTGAATGCCTCCTGCAGGTCTGTCTCAAGCCTGGATCTCACTTGATTTGAGACTTTCAGAGGGAGGTTTTTATTCTAAGAGGTTATTTTGTGCTAAAGTTGATAGATTTCTTCTGAAAAACTCGGGGGAGCTGACTCATTGAATCGGTCAGGCTTTCTCAAGTGCAACAATTCCAGAATGTACTAACTCTGAGATGCAACACTGGGTTCCTTTTGAGTCATTGGCAGGGTTTCCAGATAAAATACAGAACACCTGATTAAATTTAAATTTCAAACAAACAGTAATTTTTTGTTAGTATAAATGCATTCTAAATATTTCATGGGACATAAGTATGTCCCAAATAATGGATGTGACGTATTTATACCAAAGAGTGATTGGTTGTTTATCTGAAATTCAAATTTAACTGCACATCCTGTACTTTTATCTGCTAAATCTGGCAACCCTAGTCATTGGAGAAAGAAGCTTCTGACCAAGTGAATTTTACCTATGGTGGAAGCCAAACCTACAAAATACCAAAACTTTAAAAAATAACTATGAAGGAAATGTTAATTGTATTATACATCTCCCAGTCTTTTGTTTATTTATTTTTTGCTGAGGAGATTGGATCTGAGCTAATATCTGTTGCCAATCTTCTTTTTGCTTGAGGAAGATTGTCCCTGAGCTAACATCTGTGCTAGTCTTCCTCTGTTTTGTATGTGGGATGCCGCCACAGCATGGCTTGGTGTCTAGGTCCGTGCCCAGCACCTGAACCCTTGAGACCCAGGCTGCCGAAGTGGAGCATGTTAACTTAACCACTAGGCCACATGGCTGGCCCCGTACATCTCCCAGTCTTTTAAATGAGAATATATGGATTCATCACAAAACTTTTTTGACAGCCTGAAGTCATTGGCATGAATGTTAGTTATTGCTGTGTGTTGTGTATTCAAAGCTGCTGGAGGATACTGAGGGCTGCTTGTCTCTATGCTGAGTGCCACCAGGTATCTGTGACTTTAGAAATTTAAATCTGGTTTTTATAATTTTTTCTTTTATTCCCCTCATTATCGGGCTCTCAATTAAATCTCCTTGTGGCAATCAATATTTATTTTCCCAGAGTCTAGAAATACTAAAGTTTTCTTCTACCTAACCTGATGTCAGTAAAAAATGAGGAATTAAATTGTACTAGCAACATGTATAAACAAAGATTATAGGCTAGTGCGGAAAAAAGGATTGAGTTTGTGATAATTATTTAACACATCAGAGACAGATTTTTAAAAACTAATTTCCAGTTTTTTAATTTTAGTTCCTCAAGCATTTGTTCCCACGCTCATTAAAATAATAAATATTATTATCTAATAGACGTTTATGCAGACCTCTATAGCTTCAGCATTTTATGAAATAATATTTATAATTAGTCTTTAAAAATACACATCCTTAAAGGGCTGGAGAGTGATTAAAAACTGAATGTCGCTATCTGAATATTACATATCTTCCAAATAGCATAGTCATTTGATTTACACAATTGCATGAATCCTGTAAGTGGATTCCCACCTGGCCTCATGTTACCACGCTAAGCAGTGTTATTTAAATGTGGAAGGTACAGTTTTCTCTCACTAGACTTTTCTTCTGATGGTCTCAGGATACATACTGGGTCTTGACCTCTCCTGCACGTTTATTTCGGATCTCAACCTTACAACCTAGAGAAGGAAAAGCAAATCTTTTAGCTACACATTTCAAGGAGAGCACTTGGCTTTTAGCAGGAAGTTGACCCTAATCCTTAGCAGCTCACTGTTTCTTCCTCTGGGAATCTTTGTGCTAGAGAATCTAAGTCCTCACGACATTTGTCAGGGCACAAAGAAGTCACTGCTGGCAGATATTCATAGAAGCCGGGGTTAACATTCCTGCCTAAAAATTCTTGAAAATTTATCCACCAGATTACCCAGAGGATGCAACCTGCCTTAAACATCCGCCAAAGTCCATTAACTGCAAAGATGCTGCTTTCTGTGGAAGAAATGTCCTCCCCGTTTCAGTGGTAACGGATTTGTACATGAGTCAGGTAAAAACCAGAATTACATGATGGGGCCGTCCAAAGTGGTCAATCTAGCTCCATCAGCCTGGATCATTGCCTACTCTTGACCTAGATTCCTGACTTGGGCAGGTCATATATACGTGCCGTGCCTTTTCTGGGCAAGGCTTTACTAGCATGGTGGTTCCAAATTGCAATGTGCATCCAAATCAGCTGGAGCGCTGTTGAAAATGCAGGTTCCTGGACCTCACACTATACCCTGAAGACCGATGCCCTGAGATATTGAACCTTGCTCCCAGAAACACTCTTCTGCACGTAAGTCCATCAGGATGGGGACTGTGTTGGCCCTGCTGTCTGCTTATTCCCTGTACTACCCCAGCACCTGGCTCATGGTAGACCCTCAATAAATATTTGATCAATAAAGAAATTAAGAAAGACTGAAGAAGCTTGAGTGGCATAGTGGCTCCAATGGCTGGTTTAAGGAGAATTCTTAGGTGAAAGAATTCCTATAAACAAGAGGGATGAGTTCAAGAAAGTTTCTTTGAGGTTGTATTTGTGTTCTTTCCTTTTTTTTCTGAATTGTTAATAAGTATTATTGCTTTAAAAAATATAACAGTACTACATCAGGATGTAAAGTATAGTTCCACTGCAATATATTCTTATCTATCCTTTTTTCCCTCTTTCCTTCTCTCTTTCTCTCTTCCTTCCTTCCTCCCATCCATCTTTATGTATAAAGAGAGGTCTAAGAAAATATTCACTCAATGCTTAATTTTTAAGTGGTGAGATTTTGGGTAACTTTTGTTTAATACTTTTCTGTATTGCATGAAAAATTTTTTTGTATTAATCTTTTATTGTCAAAAGAAATTAAAGTCAATAATTATTTAAAGTTAAAAAAAATGCATGCTCTTTGAAAGATTGTTTGAGAATTAGTCGGTTAACACATCTGATCTCAAAGCCTGCCAAAAATGGGCAAGAAGTCAGAGTGTAGACATCAGTTCTAGTTGCCATGGCCTGCATCTTCTTCTAGAGAGTTCTCCTGTGAAGGTCCCTGACCTATATCTCAGATCATGCCTCCACTGGTCTTCAAAGTTCCCTTCTCTGAGTCCAACATCAGGGATCCACTTGGCAACTATTGGTGCCCTTGACTCAAGGACTGGGGAATTTAGGTCCTCCAGGCACACACTGGGGTGGGCAGTTCGCATAGGGTTCAGGGTGGTGGAGGAGGTTCTGCTCTGAGACGTAAGCCCTGGTCCACTTAAAGGTTTTTAGGTCTCCGGCATTGGGATCTAGACTTGTGAAAGGAAAAGGAAAGAACAGTTTGTGGTTTTAAATAGGCCAAACCAACCTTTGTGTAGCTTCTCTGGGGACTTGTCCCTTTGTGCAAGGAATGGAGGTCAAGTTCTTTAGGAAAAAACTGGCCTCCGTGGGATAGCTCAGCTTGTACCCCAGCTGACCCCCAGGCCAACTTTTCACTTTACTCTTTGCCACCCTCTTTCACAAAATCTCAAGCTCTGCCTTTAGTTTGCCTGACTAGTTTCCAAATATATTTTCCTTGAAAGGCTCTGTTCGGCCCAGCGCTCCCACTCAGTAACCACTCACTTTGTATTTCCAAAGCTGGATCTCCACCACTCTCCCAGGATATGTCTTGCCCTTGCTTTTTGGTAAATCCTACTGTGGCACAATCAGTACTGTGAATTAACCAAACCCACTTCCCTACTCCCCTGGGCATACAGGAGAACTGTATTTCCAAGCTTCCTTTACAGTTAAGTGGAGCCACGTGACTATTTCCAGCCAGTGTAATGTTGGATAGCAGTGATGTAAGGCCATTTGCCTGGCTCCTAAAGCCTCTTGAATATATTCTGTGTCTTATTGTGAAGATGGAGAGGATCCAGTGGAAATCCAGAAGAAAGATTCCGAGGTCCTAGGGAACAATAGAAACAAGGAAATGATGGAGCTTGGGATCTTAGATCACTGTGCAAAGAAGAGCTACCCAGGAGAGCTGCCTGACTAGGAACATGTGAATTAGCTTTACATAAGCAGGAAATAACCATTTAAAACATTCCCATCTCTGTCCAGCTCTCCTGAGTGCCACAGGTGAAGTTAATCCAGACTCATGTCTTTCTCAGAAGTGTTCTTACCATAGCATATTATACAAAGCTCTCTCACATCCCTTCCTCTCCTGCTAGGACTAGAAACCTTCAAGAGCAAACCTTTGTCTTATTCATCTTTGTAAACTTATTGCTGATCACTGTATCTGGAACATTCTAGGATCTCCTGGGAAATGGTGGAAACTGTATTGAACCAAGGTCTATTTGACCAAAGTTTGTGTTCTTGTATATTGTTCCTCAGACAGAGCTAGAGAGGAAGGAACCCAGAGTTCAGTGGATCCGAAATGCCAGGTTCGAGTCTCAGCAGTCCGCTGTTGAGGCTGAGGTCTGAGCTCCTCAGGCAAGTATTTATATTTTTTTTCTTCCTAAAACCTCCCATGAACATGGCTACAGATAGTTGGCCCAAGATGGCCAAAGATGGAGATGGCTCCCTAGAGGGCATGACTTTCCAGAGAAAATGGCAAGATCCAGTTGGGAAGGATGTTGACCTCCCTGGATGCCAACGTGAGGAAGTGATAGTGATCCTCATTTCTACCAGGTACCAAGCAGTCAGGGCAGAGATTGCCTGCCCGGACATTTTCTGTTCAAGAACAAGATGCCTTTTTAAGTAGACCAGAGGAGGAGAGACTCCAGCATGTAGCTGCAGAGCTAGGGGAAGGCACGTGGTGGTGGCTGGAAGGACCCCTTTCATGCTGCTCCTACATTCACTTTTCTGGGAAACACATTGCATGACTTTTGTGGGGTGGAGGGCTCCAAAGGACAAATGTGCACCCACAGCAATTTCCAAATGTGCTTTTCTCTCATTTTACTGTAACTCAAGGAGAGTCAATGCATTTAGAAACTAGGGTGGTTTTCTTCAGATGTTCAAGTTACATTTTTACTTCCTCAGTTCAGCTCTCGAGCTCCTCATCTTAATTGGCCAAGAAGTTGTGAAGAAAAAAAAATGGAGAAGGATTATCCTGAATCATTTACCTAGAACTTGGACTGGGTGTAAACAGGTCAAAGGCCAATGTAACTTCTGAAAAATCAGAGAGTTAGGAGAGAATTGAAATGCTGTCCCACATGGCCATGAGATTCACAAGGCAAAGACTGGCTGAATGGTGCACGGAGACTGTGAGCGCGCAAATATTTGCAATAAATCCCTGAGGTCTCTCCCTGAGCTTCACTATGTATACCCACGCAGTGTCTTATTTTCTGTTTTAGGAAACGGTTGAAGGGAGTCGAGGTTTACAGAGTACCTTCTGTGTGCTAGTTGCTGCTCATTCACTCAACAACTGTTTACTAAGTGCTTACCCTAAGCTGGCCACAAAGTTGAATGAGATTCAGTTCCTGATCTTAAGGAGCTCAAATTATCCGATTCAATTCAGCTTTCTCTAGGAAGCTATTCACCAGCTATTTCTCTAGTTCATGTTTTAAACGGGCTTTTTATACATCGACGCCATCCAACTAAATCATTGGAACTTGGACAAAATACTTTTGCACTGGTGGTGGCCAGAGAGGAGGACTTGAAGGTAGATGAGGGAAGAAGGGTGTTCCTGCCCAGAAAGAGGATTAGCTGACAGGTTTAGGTGGGGTCTGAGAAGCTCAGGGCACTAGGAAGTGGAGAGGATTTGAGTCATCTGCCAGCTGCTGCGTTTTCTGAACAGTGCTCTGCAGAATACCAACCAGCCAGCAAGATGCTCTGGGTAAAAATGCTCTGTGGTCAAATATGTTTGCAAAACTTTGTATATCATGTCCCGGACATTTACAGGAACCCTCATGTGACATAGTGAGGACTCCAGGAAGTTTTACAGGAAAGAAAAGGGATCAAGTTCCCCAGTTCCCCACTCTCCGCACCCCCAACCCAGTGCATCGCAGACTTACTCTGTAACATGTCAGTTTGTCCCTTAGTATTTATCACATTCCATGAACCTACTATTTCTCTCATCATATTTTGTAAAACACTGCAGCAGCTTAATCTGAAAGGTCACCCTGTCCAAAAGGAGCTTTCAGTAGTTACATAAGTGTTTCACAATTATTATTATTAATATTATTTAGATTGGCACCTGAGCTAACAACTGTTGCCAATCTTCCTTTTGTTTTCTGTTTTTTTCTCCCCAAATCCCCCCAGTACATAGTTGTATATTTTAGTTGTGGGTCCTTCTAGTTGTGGCATGTGGGACACCGCCTCAGCGTGGCCTGATGAATGGCGCCTTGTCTGCGCCCGGGATCCAAACCAGTGAAACCCTGGGCCACTGAAGGGGAGCACGCAAACTTAATCACTTGGCCACGGGGCCGACCCCCACAATTATTATTATTAATATACATATTTACTTGGGGCTATAAATCATTCATTTTGGATATATTATGATTAAATCTCAAAGATATTGTGCTGTGTTACGTTGTGTTATAAAATATATCAATGTACCATATCAAGTCATGTGATCATATCATGTGGAATGGGGTGAAAATATTTATTAACAGTGCGTACCAGCACTCTGCTTAGGAAAAGAAGGGAATTGGGAGAAGTCTTTTAGGGAGAAGATAAAACCCAACTATATAGGTCATGAGGCACAAAGGTCATCAAAGAAAAGGAGAAACCAATAATTTGGTTTGGGAAGAGAGCATAAGAAAAGAAATATGTCAAGACGAGAAATAACATGCTAAGTGATGAGGCAGGAGCCGGGTGTTCGAGTTTTAGAACTTTAGTAATTTGTAGGAGCTTGGTTCAAGCTCAGCTTCAAGCTGTTTGTGTTGCTGTAAGGTAAATCCCGTCCTCTTCCTAAAATTATTGTCAAGGATTTTTATACACTCGCATACTTTGAATTAATGTTTAATTAGATGGGAATTTGAAAGAGTTGTGTGGGTCGACGTAGGAGGATTGGCCTGGGGTGAACGCGGTGAGGGCGCCCTAAAGCGAAGCGCTCAGCTGAAGTGGGAGCCGCAGGTCTCTGGGGAGGTTGTGGATTTTTACAGAGCTCTGGTCTTCCACTGGCTGTGCAATGAGCCAGGAAAAGGTAAACAGAGGACTAGAGATAAAGAGATCGAGATGGAGGGCTTTACAGCACCTTCAGAATCTTAATTTTCCATTATAAATGCTTTGTAGCTTGGAAAATTTGTAAAAAGTGGTCTGCTCCGATACCCAGGACCAGGGGAGCAGCAGAAGAGGAGGCAGGAGGCTGTGGAGCTCAGGCTGGAGAAGTCAGAGCTGCTGGCTGCAGGTTGGTGGCCAGAGAGAAAGAGGAGGGAGAGCCAGGCTCATGTGGTTTCTTGAGATTTAGAATCCCACTGGGGCTCAGGTATAACTGTAAAGTCTTATTCTGGAACTAGAAATCCAAATGTCGACTGATAGGAGAAGTGACTTAGCACTGAGAGAGTAGGAGACATCAGGGGCTGGAGTTCCATGTGAAAGGACTGCAAAGTGTCAAGCAATGATCTTAGGTTGCATAAAACAAGGTCTGCTGACTGGAATGGAGGAGGTGACAATCCTATTCTGCTCTGGGCTGGCCAGTCTACCTCCTTTAAGGATTTGTGCTTCTTTCTGGGGCTTGGCCACCAGCAGTTCCCAGAGCGACCTTAGTGAAGTGAAGATCTGATCACATTAGTCCATCCTTTAAAACCATTCAATAGCTTCCCATTGTGCTGAGAATAAACTGTGGCCTCTTCCTTATAGGTCACAGGACCTCTCATGCCCTTTCCGTCTTCAGTTCTTTTCCACGTACCATGCTGTCTGCCTGAAATGTTCTCTCTCTCCTACTTCCTCTCACAACCCAGTTGACTTCTATTCATCTCTTGTATCTCAGATCAGATGCCACTTTTTGAGTTAAGCCTTCCTTAACCTCCAAGATCAAATTGTGCTATCTATTCTCATTCCACCCTGCCTCTTCCCTTCCCGGTATTTAATTTCTAAGAATGGACTCTACCCTGCACTGGCATATTATCTAAAAGCTCCAAGAGGGAGCCCTTCAGCTTGAAGGAGGGTAGGGGGGTTTGAGCAACACCCACCCAGGTGGCCTCTCTCTCCAAGTTGGGAGGTCAGCATGCTGGAATGAAACCAAGGATTTCACAGTCTCTGGGGTTGAGTGCAGTGTGATCTGATCCTCAAAGCCAGCGGTCTTTAGTCTGAAGGATAGATACCTCTGAAGATTTACAAATATTTTCCCAAGAGATACAGAAAGAAAGTTGTTTTTGGATCATGGACTTCCATATGAACTCTTTTTTAACATTGGCCTAATGGAATTGGTCCTTGAATTTCTCCTTTTTATTTCACATTCTCCAATTTCCCATGAAAAACAAAAATGAACGTACCTTTTACCCACCGAGAATCTTATTACGGTGCATTGTACCAACGTGAAAAACTTCCAGGGTGCCGAACAAAGGGATAATTGAAAATATGAAAAATATTTTTTGCTGCTAGATCACTATGTGATTTTTGTTACATAACTCAGTTGTAATAATAATTTGAGTAACAATGGTTAGAAAAGAAGCCTCCATTTCTATGTACTCCTTTTTGTGAGCACATTTTCTGAGCAGTTAACATCTATAAAAACAAATAAACCAAAAAGGGAATAGAATCAATACTGAGTCCTCTTTCTTTCATGCAATTAGTCATAATCATCCTCAGAAACATAAAGAGCCTCATGGATCCATCTCATTAAACGACGCGTTTCCAAAACAATTGCATTATTTCTGCTTAACAAATATTTACCAGAATTTATAACATATCCATCTTGTTTTAATCCATGGCTTAGCAATAATAAAAATATTTCCATATAGTAGAAATTCTATTTAATACTTCGAACTATATAGCCTTAGGAACTATAAACAAAATTTAAAGTCAATTTATGTACATATTTTTATAGCAGATAAATATGATCAATGAAAGATTTTCAAGCATCAAAGTATATTGCATGAGCTTAAAATTCCATGGGGGAAGTGAAATGAAACTATTAGTTCATGAAGAAACAGAAAACGTAAACTATCTGACTGTTACACAAGAGCTTGTTCATTTTTTTAGTGGATAAAGGTGGTTATGAAATTACTATGATTTTTTAGACTATTGACTATGTTTTAAAGATTTGTTTAAAAAATGTCAATATTTACGTTATGCCAGAAATGACATCCATTGCAAGGAGGGATCAAGCTTTTCAAAGTTCTTTTGGTGAGTAAGCAAGTAAAACATTTGAAGATCCCTGCTCTAAGTCACTGGTCTTTGCAAACTGGAAAGTCTGCCCAGCTCTGCCTCTTGGCAAGGGTGTCACTGATCAGGCTGCTAAGAAAGTCTCTCTTGTTGACGCTCTGGCTCCTGAGCACACTCGCCTTCGAGAATGTTCCTTTAGGCTTGAGTCCTCACGTCCTTCCTCATGGGACATTTCTCTGCCCAGCCTGGCCAGACCTGGTTGATTTCTGATGAAATTCTCCTGACAGACACTCTTAGAGACCCTGTGCTGCCTTCTCAGATGATTTATTACATCTCATAATTATGCATCATAAAGGACTTGACCAAAATCCAGATGTGCTGCTGCACTGCAAGCTCCACGAGGATGCAGCCTTGGCTCTTGTGCTCATCCTTTTTTCTCTAGCACCTAGCTCAGGGCTTAGAGCTTCGTATAAGCTTAGTAATTATTTGTTGAATTAATAAATGTACTAAACAAAAAGAAAGCCTTTCAAATGCAAATACCCTAATAATGGCAATGCTTTTGGGTTATTTGTACATAAGAATTATTCATTTATTGCTTGTTTGCTTATTTTCAGATTAACTTCCAAGATGAACTGTGTACTTGTGGTGTGCCTATGCATTTGGCTGTGTCTCTTGCACACAGTGGGCAGAAAGGTTAAAGGTTTTACTCAGTGGGACTGGGAGCAATAATGGTTCCTCTTGCCAGGCAGATTTTTGATGTCCCTTTAGTTACAGTGGAGTTGTTGGAAGACCAAAGGAACACCTCTGCAAAGAAGGTGCTGGGGTGCTGGGGACCTGGGGTGAGGGATTCTCCCAGGTCTACCCTCCCAGGAAAGTCTTCTCTCTCCCTGAATCTGGGAAATCTGGAGATGAGTCTGTCCACGGTAACAGACACTGGGGCTGGGGGAAGAGATGTGGAACCATTCAAAATTATGCAGACACACAATACAAAGAAGTGCGAATAATAAAATGGAATAAAGACACACCAAGTGACGAAAGCTTCTGCTGTGCCAGCAGCAGGCATTTCTATCTTTCAGCGTGGCTCTCTCAGTGTCCTAGTCTAGGGAAGTTGAATAAACAAGAGGGCTCTTCGAGTGCTAAGGTACAGCAAGTTGGCTTGTGGCTCTCCTGACAGAGAAATCTAATTTAAGACAAAATGACCCCAAAGAAGATGAAGTGTTAGTGGGCAGAAGAAAGACATCTGAGCATGATTTAGTGAAACTTATGCTTGAACCCTGACTCTGCAATTTCCAGCTGTGTAACTTTGGCAAATGACTTAACTTCTCTGAGTTTCAGCTTCCTCATTAGTAAAACGGGATTTTGCAATACTCCTTAAATGAGAGAATGGATATGAAAGTGTTAGCTTCATAAGACGTTGTCCAGTAAATGGTGTCAAAACTGTTGAAAGATAGGATTTCTAGAATAAGACCGGTCCCTGGATACCCATGAGCAGAGTTCAGCGAGTTGGCTAAACAGGATGACCGTTGGGTCCAGCCACGCTGTGGACGTGTATGCGTTTAGAAATATAGATCAGTCTCTGGGTCTAGGACAGTTTCTCAACCTTGGCTCTATTGCTGTTTATGGTTGGAAAATTCTTTGTTGTGGGTGGTGGGGTGGGGTGCTTTGTAGGATATTTTGCATCATCCTTGTCCTCTATCCTCTATATACCAGTAACACCCCCACCCAAAGTTGTGACAACCAAAAATCTCTGCAGACATTGCCAAATGTCTCCTGTCGGGAGAGGGGGTGCAAAATTGCCCCTGGTCGAGAACCACAAGTCTACAAGACGAAGCCACATGTAGGAAACTCTTGCGTGTGTGTGTGTGGGGGGCATGGTAAGGAGGCGTGCTGGCTAAATATTAAATGCGTCGGTATCACAATAAGGCAAAACTTGAACTTTTTCCTTTTAAAGGCACCTCAAATAATGTATTGTTCAAAAAATAAACTTTAGGATGATCATATCAACTAAATAAAACATGTAGCATCTATTTAGTTTACAGCTTTTCCTCACCCTGTACTGTAAGCGTCCATTTCCTGGGCTGTCTCCCCATTGACCACCAGTGTCTTGGGGGTAGGAGCCACTTCTTTTTTATACCCTTAGGACCTGGCCCATGGTTGTTGAATAAAGGCAATATTTATTGGGTGAATGGATTTATTAAGAGGTCAGAAAATTCTAGTAAAGCTTAGAAACCAACATGATGGCCCTTATAGATATATTGAGTGAGAACAGTGGTATATAATACGTGAAAAGATGCTTCTTTTAACACTCGCTAAGCAGACTAACTCACCTGAATAGTTAGGCAAGTTCAGAGATCCAACCACAAGCCTGACAATTGAGGCCAACTTCTTTCTGATTGGCTGAAGAGATGGATAGATGGATGGAAGAACGGACAGAGAGGGATATGGGATATATAAAGATGTATTTAAGCAACACTTGAATATAGAGAAGAGTGTGGAAAAAAGGGTAGTGTTGGGAACATCAGGAACTAACATTTATTCAAGGCTTACTCAGTCCTAAACACTGCACTGGTATTTTACATATGTTATCCTATTTAATCCACACAATGATGAAGGTATGATTATCCCCATGTTAAAACCAAAGCTTAGAGAGATTAAGCAACCTACTCAAGATGGAAGGTTGGGCCTATGAGCCCAGCCCTACATGTCTCAAATACCCAAGACAACCTCTAGTTGCAGTTTTACAGAAATCTTCCCCATCCAAAATGCAGAGCAGAGACCTGAAAAGAACCCGTGTCTGGTGGATGCAGCCTGCCTCAGCTATGGGCCTGGCACAGCCATAGCAGATACTCTTGCTGCCTGAACCTGTTTGCAGGATTGACGAGTTACAACATGTGTGGCTTTGGCTGGGTGCCCACCCCACACAGGGCCCCCAAAGTGTCAGGAGCCCACCGCAGGTGAGCGACATAAAAATTACCTCTAACCATGATTGCAAGCTGCCTGTGGTCATGTTCATCACCAGGTGAAGAAATGCCTTTGTCATTGGAAGGTCATCACTCACCTGTCAAGCAAAGAACAAAACACAGATAGCTATACTATCCTAATTCTCTCCTCTCCCATCCACCGTGTGTGTGCATTTGAATACACACTGCTACATGATTCCCACAACCATTCTGGGGAAACCTTATCAGAACTCCAGGAACTCCACAATAGGCTTTCAGCTGCATGTGGCATTGCCCAGTGAGGCTCACATTCATTCATTCATTCCCAAATCAAACATTTGTTTGGTTTCTACTACATGTCAGACACTGTGTTAAGCATGGGAATGAGACACACAAGATCATGGGAGTTGCATTCTAGTGGGAGGGGACAGGAAGAAAACAACTTAGATAAGTGCTAGGAAATAATATGGGGGATGGGATACAGAAGTTATTGGGGGTGGGCAGAGTTCCATCAATTCAGTGATCAAGGAAGACTGTTTTGGGATGAAGGGGGTGAAGTACCCTGATTGAAGCCCTTCAGGAGGGAGATTGTGGCACAAATTGGTTCAGGTCATTGAAACCCCCTGGGTTCAGAACTTAGGGCTGTGACTGAGTCTTGCTGCATGTATATCACATTAAAGGATTAAAAAAATAAAATGAGAGAGAAAAGTGAGAGGAAAGGAAAGAGAAATCAAAGTTGTCATATATCGCAGAAACTTTGAAGAGGATAAGGCCTAAGATGAGAGCCTTGGCTCCTGTGGAAAAGGGAAGAAAATGGAAAAACAGAAGGAAATTGAACTAACATTTGTTTAATGTTAGATTCTGTGCTAAATGCTTGACATATATTGCTGAATTGAATTCTTTTTAAACAAATTCCCATGATATATCATGATGTCTATTTCACAGATGGAGAAACTGAGATTCAGGAAATTTAAATGATTTTTCTCAGTCATCCTGTTGTAGGGAGTGGGGTTCAAACCTAGGGTTTCGTGTCTCCAAAAGGAATGTCTGTCGGTGATGTGATGCCACGTCCCTGTGAGAATGAGCAGTTGAGTATTTCGTTTGGGGCAGAGTATATGAAAAATGTCCTGGGGTTAAGAAGGGAGAGTGTGGTACAGATGTAAACTATTCTTAGAACCAACACATTTGGAGGGGAAGGGAAAGAGAGTGGGCAGAGAGTAGCTTAAATGGGTAGGTACCAGAATCCGGATTTAGTTAATTGAGCATATCCAACAAATATTGAGTTGTTACAATAGCCACTTGTAGAAGGTGACAACTCGGTTACTGATCTCTTTGTCAACTTTAAAATAAAATAGATAGTTATCTGAGCAGCAAAATGAGTTTGTTGTGGAATAACCAGAAGAACTGAAAAATTTGGGAATGGCAAGCTGTGCCAGGCCAAAGGTAAACCTGGAGAGACAAAGGAAGGGGCTTGCTTTTATAGAGCAAAAGGGGGAGTTGGGAGGGGCTGTTTAGAATGAAAGTCCATTGGAGGAGAGTGAGAGTGCAGGGTGGTGGTGACTTCTCATTGGCCGAATGTAGTGGTTTCTTATTGGTTGGGCTGTTGCCAGGTGGCAGAGAAATCTTCCTTCCTCTTGATCAGTAGTAAAATAAGAAAGACCTTCGTGACGGAGGTGCGAGAGTACAGCTGTACTTCTCTTCCTGTTTGGAGTTATTGATAATGTATGATAGGGCATAAGAGCTCCCCCTACAGGCCTTTTCTTGAGTTTCAAACGAAATTCATTTCACACCTTTCTCTTCTACTTTGATCTATGTACTTGTCTGTTCCCCTAGACTTCAAGACAAAGGTCATTAACTTTTTAAAAATAGGCAATAACATGGCCACAAATTCAGACAGTAGAATAAGTTCTATGGTGAAAAGTAAGTCTCCCTTCTCCTCTTCCTGTCCCTGCCTCTCACGCATTGAGTCAACTACCGTTATCAGTTCAGGACCTCTTTAAACTGCTGGTGTGAATTTGAGGACTTACAAGCCTTGGTACTTTAGAGGATCTACCGTACCTTTCTAAGTCTCATTTATTCATTAATTACACACATAATTACTAAATACCTTTTAGGGGCCCTTTAGGAGCAAAGGCTTAGTTTCCTTTTCTGTTTGTTTCCTGCCGCTGCTGTAACAAATGGTCACCAAGTGAGTGACTTAAAACAGCACAATTTACTATCTTACAGTTCTGGACGTCAGAAGTCCAAAACGAATCGGCAGGGCTGTGTTCCCTCTGGAAGCTCTGGGGGAGAATCAGTTGCCTTGTCCAACTTCTAGACATCACCTGCATCCCTTGCCTCCTGTCCCCTTCCTGCGTCTTCAAGGCAAGCAGCAAAGCGTCTTCAAATCTCTCACTGACTCTGGTTCTCCTTCTTCTTTTTCCACTGTAAGGATGTCTGTGGTTACACGGGGCTCACCTGGATAGTCTAGTGTGATCTCCCCATCTCAAGATCCTCCACTTAACCACATCTTCAAAGTCTCTTTTGCCATATAAAGTAGCACATTTATAGGTTCCAGGCATTAAGATGTGAATCTTTGGGGGGGGGGGGCATTATTCAGCTTACCACAGCATCTAAAGTGGAAATAATTATATATGTCCAAGTTTTTCCATTTTATCTCCTAAATAAATTATAATTCATCCAGTTGTCTCTGCTTCGTTGAGGCCACACAGTTGTGCACTCTGTTATCTTGTCTCAGGACATTGCAAAGCCTTCTCTTCTGTTCTGGCACGTGGATCACTCTTGCCATCAATCTCCACTCTGCAGCCAGGTGGCCTTTCATACACACATCTTGTTCATACAATTCCCATTTAAAAACATCTCAGTGACTCCCCATTGGGCTCACTATGATGGGAAACCTCCTTTGCAGAGTTAACAAGACTTCTTATAATGCTACCTTGTGGCCACCCTGGCCTTCTTCCAGCTCTCAGGTCCCCCCCCTCGGCCTTTGCATGTGCTCCTACTCATCGTCCAGATCTCAGCTTAGGTGTTAGACCCTTAGGGAAGCTACCCCTGATCCCCACAGGTAGGCTAGGCTAGATGCTGCCTCTGTGGTCCCACAGCAACTCCGCGTCTCCTATCAAACCCTCCTTGTGCTGGATGGACATTGATCTTGCTTGTGCTCACTTGTGGGTGTTTAATAAATATTAGTTGCCTCAATAACTGCATGAATAAATGACTTAACGAATTACATTCTTGCTGTAAAAACAGACTCTCTACCTGGTCTCCACCCCACCCCAATATTTGTCTTCAACCTTGATTCTCTGAGTGCAAAGCCCATTTGGGAAGGCAGTATCTGTTATGGATAAGTGCTGCAGGTATCAGTTCCTCATCAGAAAAATAGCCGTATGTACGTAGCTGGCATGCATTCTCTCTTTTTCTTTCTGGTTGGGGGCGCATCCCAAAGACTTTTAACCGAGCTTGTAGAGTTGGGCCTTGCCTTCCCCTCTAGCTCCAGACAGATCAATTATGCAGAGTCAGAAATCATCAACAGCTAGACACTGTCCAACAAGAAGTATTTGCCAGTGTAGACTTGTCTACAGACACACAGTGTACTCACAAGGTTTGAATGGTCAAGCATCCAGACCGTTCTCTGTGCCAACATGCACCCTATGTTCCTTGACTTTCCCCTTCCATGGAATATTCCTGGTTGTCCTGAAAGCAGGGTACCAGGTTCAGTGAGCTGAAATTCCCCAGAGAAGGGAGAGAGTCAAGCAGGGGACTCTGGCAGGGGGGCACTTCCTGCTCCCGGACGTGCCAGGGGAGGCAGTGAACCACACACGCAGCTTGTTTTGCTGGAAACAGCAGACCCAACAAAAGGCGCGGGGCGGCTGCATCTGTCTGGGAGGGTTGCGCTTACAAGATTCCACTATTCTAATGCCAACCTGGCAGCCGAGAGGGTGAGGCAGGCTTTGCTTCCAGGAGAAATCTCTGCTTCACACAGGAGGTGGATTACAGGAAGGATGCGGATGTGCCCCAGTTCATATCAGGAATTCTTCTGCGGGAGAGAGCAGAGAAGGGTGTTTATCAGCTGAACTTGCCAAATGAATAGGGCACATTTGATATGGGCCGGCAGCTCAGCCGAACACTAGGTAAAACTGCTTCCTCCCTCTCTCTACCCCAACTTCTCTGGGTCAGATTGTTTGTTAACCTCTTTAACTGGTCATCACAGCTGAGTGAGAAAAGCAGCCTGCCACTTCTTCAGGCAGCACACGAGCTGGTGTTTCTAGTTCCTGAGAGAGACCGTCTCCCAAGATATAGTCATTTCGCAGTAGATATTCCATTCTTTCTCGTCTCCAAATTACATGTTCTGACCACGACGGACGGGGAACCCAAAAGGCTATGATTTCCAGAGAAAAGCAAAATGGACTTAACTCACTCCTTGTCTGGTGGCAGGTCTTCCTCACTAATTCCTTGTTGAAGAGCAGAACTTTCCAGGCCTGAGGGTCTCGCAGTTAAGGACCACAGCAGATACCTGACGTGTGTGTGGAGCTCCCGCTTCCTGGGTTTGCCCAGCCCCTGTGATCAGAGCCTCCGGAGGTGGGCCCTAGGAATCTGTGTGATGCAGGGTTAGCAGCGGGCATGGGGGTTAATTCTCAGCAAATTTGCCTCACTCTTAAGATCACAACAGAATGTGAGGGTGAATTGGTTTTGGCTTCTGGTAGCTCTAGATTAGAATCTTGGCTTTGCCACTTAGTAAGTTTGTGACCTTGAGAAAGGCTTCTGTCCTCTCTTAGTCTCAGCTTTCCCAGCTGTAAAATGGGGACAGCAACAGAATTTCCTATTAAGGCTGCTGTGAGTGTAAAATGAGGCTGTGTAGGTAAAGGGCCTGATGCATAGTAGGCACTCCGTAGATGACAGCTGGTCCTGATGCTGTGGTTTTGGGTAATTGCATTTGGGTGGGGAAAGGATCTCCCATCTTCTCTGGGCCAAATGCCCAGGAATGGGTGGGCCTCTGGAGTCTAGTGAAGTGTGTGGTCCCTGTAAGAGTTGCGACAAGTGAAGTCTAATTCACGGGAGGGCAGCAGGAGGTGATGGGTAGATCTGGCTTCCAGTCTTGCCTCCAACCAGGGAACGGCAGGCAAAATTTTCTTTGCCAGCCTCCTTTATCTGAACTCTTCAAATAATATTTCTCTTGAAAATTTTTTAGGGAGCTCAGGTAAAGCATCTATAAATGTTAGCTTCTTCATTTTGTTGACCCATTCTTGTCCCAAATGATACAAGTCTCTGCTCATGGATCACACATGAGTCATAATATTCAGGGAAAGTGAGCAGTTTGATAGTATTAAAATTTTATTTATTGAAGAAATGTACATTGACCATGGAAACTCTGAGGAAGCTTTGCTGGTCTTGAGGGAGACAGAAATTCATGGTGGAGTGCATTGCACCTAAGAAATACTCACTAAAGGGTAGTTTAAAAAATATTAATATTGTTAATATAGTAACATTTATATGAATAAAAGTCAGCTTGGGCTAGTACATGAATAATGTGAGTTGGGAGGGAGTCATTCCTGAGTTCATATTCCAGCAGTTAGAAGCTGTGTGACCTTGACTAAGATCTAAACCTCTCTGAGGTTGAGTTGTGTCATCTGTAAGAGCAGAAGGTTATACCCACGTTACTAGTTTGCAGCAAGGATTAAAATGATAGATCATGCTACAGAGGCGCACAGCCAGCATTCAACATATATGTATATGAAACCATTTACCTTTCTACTTTTCTTAAATATCTTATCAAATTTTTAGTTAAGTCTCTTGGGTTTTCTATGTAGATAACTTTGTCTGCAGATAGTGATAATTTTGCCCATTCTTTGTCAACAGTTAAACCTCTTCTTTTTCCTTAACTTGCTCTGGGGACAAGGACTCTAGAAAAATGCTAGACTCCGTGGTCTCAGGGTACTTCCTCTCCTGTTTTGCATTAGTGGGAACAATTCTGATATTTTATCATTAGGGATGATTTAGTTGTAAAGTTTCAGTAGCATCATCATATTCAACAATTTTTTTCCCTATTTTCACTTTGATAAGGTTGGTTTGTTTTTTCCTAATCAGGAATTGACTTTTATGAACTGCTGTTTTTAGCAGCTCTCAAAGCGATCCTATGGTTTTTTTCTTCTTTAATCTGCTAGTCTGCGTGATTGATGTTCATAATAGGCAGCCATCCTTGCATGACTGGAATCAACTCTACCTGGTCCACTTAACACAAATGAAACCCTTTCCTCCTTGTCTTCCATCCACTGGTCCATCTATCTTCTCTCGGTGATGCCTGCATCCTCTGTTCCCCGGCACAGTCCTTTCAGAGGGAGGGAGGGAATGGACTGGGGAGCCTGTCTGCAAGCGTGCACGAGAGGGGACTGTCACAAGACCAGCTGGATGTACGGAGAGGAAAACCCATGAGTTCCTGGTTCCTGTCGATAGAAGGTTTGGAGGCCTTTGGAGTCTGTGCTCTTGTGCCATTCCATCCCCTGCAAACTGCTGCAGCAGCAGCCTCTGACCAGCTGCTAGGCACCTGACCTCATGGCCCTCTGACCACAGAGGACCAAGGCCTGTGTCTGCCCAAGGCTGTTTCCATAGAAATGCAAATACAGAGCGAGTGCTTCCCCTTCAGGCCACCTTGTCCCTCTCTTCCCTTTTCTTCTAGATCTTTTATGACAGTAGCTTGGATTTCACAACAGAGAGATGTGTCACTCGGTCACGCAGTTCCCTATGAAGAAATACATTTTCTTTTCTTCTTTCTATTGTTTTTTGAAATTACAGAAAATAAAGACAGACGAACTGCTGGGTCTTTATGAGAAGGTCATGTACATTTCTCCTGTGAGGCGAGAGGAAGAGAAACCAGCTAAACCTAGAGTGGCCTTTGCACACAGGTCTGAGTTCAGGGTTGCCAGATAGAAGGGGAGCTCTCTCAGAAGGAGACGGGTGGGACCGCGTCAGCTCCCAGTGGCGGTCCAGACTCAACTGTTCCTTCCCTGAGGGTGGAAATTAGGATTTCTGCCTTTCTGGAAGAGGCACACCTCCTTCCACCCTCCGGCTTGCTTGCCCTTGTGTCAAAACCTGTCAACTCAAAAATCTGTATGTTCCCCAGGGAGTGGGGAGAACTGACTTTTAAGCTTCAAGCTGTGCTCATTTTGGGTTGAGTTGTTTACATTCAGACCGAGCTCTGAGAAGAGGCCCGGGCAGGGCACAAGCAACCAAGGACTGAAGCCCGGAAGTGTGTCTTAGGTCAGATGCCCAGAAGCAGACGGTGAGAAGAGCATTCATTTGCAGGTAACTTATGAAGGGAAATTGACAAGGGAGGGAAATCAGACAGGAAAAGGCAGGGAATCAGCAAGGGTGTGATCTCAGGCCAAGTCTGAGGGAGGTTGACTTCAGCTTGATCCTGCAACGATTCGCGAGTGTAGGTTAAACCTCACAGGTATCCTGGCTTCAAGTAAGGAAGGCCGGGCTTCATACAACTTCACACAACAGTTGAAAAGTTCCCAGGAGAATGTAATTTCCTAGGAATGTCCAGCTTTCTGTGTATGTGAGCGAATAGCACAAGGGTGGTCCCCTAAAAAAGAGCCGCAGGTGCCAGGGGACACACATGAGCAGAACTAGGGGATCTGCAGGGATGTGGCTGCACCACCCCAATTGTTCTCCTATAAAGTGATTAGTCATGTAATGGACCCAAGTTAAGCCTGAAGATTTCCAGCTCTTGCCCAGGCCAGTGGAATCAATATTTCTGGGAGTGGAGCCCAGAAACCTGCACGTTTGTCCAGTCTCTGTGTGATTCCGATGGCTTCTAGCGGAGGAGAACCACTCCTCTAAGTGTTGCAATGGGCTGAGGATTCGATGACTGCAAACAGCAAGTTGGGGGCAAGGACAACAGGAAGCACGGCTCTTTAAATAGGAAGAAAGAGCAGTGTGTGAGTCTGAAAATGATGCAGGCTTCGCTGCCAAACCCACTTGAATTCCTCCCTGGCCCTGGGGTTCTGGCACTTGAAGAGATTTACTTTACCTCAGTTTCTTCATCTCTATGAGTCATAATACTTAATTCATAGAGCTCTGAGGAGTTCATCCATTCCTTTGTTCATTTAAGAAATACATATTGAGTGCCTATGCATTTTACCAGCCACTTTCCCAGGTGCACAGGAATGGACGAGCCAGATAGGATTCTTGTCCTTGTGGAGCTCAGGGGCTGGGCGGTCACATCCCTACCCGGTGAGATCAAAGCCTTGCTTTCTTCCCAGCCCTCCTTGAAATCCTCCTCTCAGCGTCCACTTGTGGTCTCTCCATCTTCCTGTTTTTCTTGGGTTCTGCAGGGCTGGGGATACGTGATAAATGGTCAGAGGTGTTACGGTAAGTTTTTGGGCAAATGCTGCTGTAGAAAGCTCTCTGGGCTGGCAGGTAGAATTATACAAGAGAAGAAGAATCATCTCTCGGAATGAAGAAGGTGTTTTGGAAGGCCTGGTTACACGCAGGAAGTTAAAGGGGCTAGGAGGCCTGATATCTGGGGGGAAAAATGTTACCCAGATTTATCAAAAGATACTTTATATTACCATGAAAAGGATCTTGCACAAACAGTAATTCATTCATGTTTTCAGTTTTGATTTCTGTAACCCAGATATTAGCCAGCCCCTTGAGATTGGGATAAGATGGCCTCAAATCCCACTTCCACAGCTTTCGCCCTCCAAGATCTCCCCAGTTTCTCATAATCTCTCTGACTCATGGCCTCCTGCTCTCTAATATGCAATCTTTGTTCTAAACCACATTGACTTCAACGTCAGAAAATGGCTCTTCACTTTTACCAAACAAAATCAACTGACACACAAACCCAAACAACCGCAGTAAAAACTCAGCCATGTGCTTTGATCAAACTCTGAACAGAGGAAGGGTTTTCATCCCGGGAACATATACAAATTTAAAGGGATAAGAGCCTCCCCATGCCCCAAGTGACTGGTACATATTGTAGACAATTTTGTCAGCTGTGGATCCATTGGGCTGCCTCATCTTTCCTCCTTCTACACTCTTCCTTCTCGGATTATTCTTCTTCCCCCCTCGGCGTTGTGAGCAAAGTCAATACATCCCTCCCTTGCCTCATGCAGAACAAGCCTCCCAACTTTAGGGGTTGTCTGAGCCTACAAGGAAATTATCAAGCTTTTCCCCATATAGAGATAGTTACCTCCCTCTGAGGAATTCTGACTTCCACAGGTTGGACATGCAATTGTTTCTGCCTCAATATAACCCTTTCAATACCATAGACACTAATGGCTCCCCTTGGTTACAGATACCCTGCCCCATAACTAGTTTGGAATTTATTTCTTGGGCCTACAAGCTTGTTCAACTAGAAACGTTGCCCACTTCTCAGGCTTCTTTGGAGCATTAAGTGAAGTCATGCATGTGAGAGCATTTCGAATACCCTCAAGCATAAACAATGGTTCATCAGTTCTTCCAACCTGGGCCCATTTATCGTGATTCATTTCTGTAAGGATTGCATCCTGGCTCCTAGCATGACCTCTCCTGATTCCTCACTCACTTTGTAGCAAAATTTGTCACTCCTTTCTCAAGGCTTCCAGAGCTTATACACTTCTCCAGAGTAACATGACCCCTCTGGATTTTTATTGCTAATGTATCTGGAAAGTTTCTTGAGATACTTAATTCTGTCTTATGTTATTTTTCATTATTCTAGGAAATCAGAAAGAATGGCGAGGTAATTTTCACCTCTTCTCCCCTTGGAAAAACAACCAAACCTGTGAATCTCAGAGATGCAAGCTCCCCTTGATCCCAGGGAGAGTCAGGACCTTTGGTTTAGGAAACTGGCTTGCCCGAGAGTAGCTTCTTTTGGAGCAAGTTCTGGGAGTTGCGTATTCTTATATCTGCAGAGCATGGAAGATGGCATAGCCTCTGTTGGATGTATAAGTGGCTACCTGCTTAGTGGACACCTGCTATTTTAGCCCTCTCAGCATCTGTTCCCCCGGGTCTTGTAACAGGACCACAACGTTCCTTGGGGAACCACCTCTCCATTATGTTCAATCAATGAGTTTCCCAGGGGTTGACTTTATTGTCATTTCCAAGGATGGGCATGTGACCATGTGGCCAACCAAACTGTCTCCCATACTTCTGACCTCAGTCGTTGGTTCAGGGACGGGTGTGGGACTGAAGTCAGATAATGAGGCTTAGTTTTTCACACTGGGCAAGTCCTACTTATCTTTTGAGACCAGGATCTTGAGTTATTTCCACTCTCTGCTCCCACAGAATGCAGTGCCGCTTCATCATAGAACCCATCATGCTGAATTGCCATTTTCCTTTCTTCTCTGCCTTCCTCAGGGCCGTGGAGCACAAGATTATTTTTAGCTTCTTGCCAGCACAAATAGGGAAATTGGCCCATTGTAGGTACTCAGTCAATTTTTATTAAATGGGGGTGCGGGTTGAGGGAGAAGGGCTCAGTCATAGTCACTGAGGGGCCAGGTTGAGCAAGGACAAGGCCAAGGGCTTGGAGTTTTGGTGAGATCACACTTCAGATCTGGTCTCCAAAGAGAGAGCCTTATTAAGAAAACAGCAAAACTGAGAACTGCAGCGATGTCTCCGGCAGACCTCCCAGTTCCCATTAATGACTCCTATAATAGCTTTTCATTGCCTTTTCTTTCCTTAAGAAACTCTCACATTGTCATCCAGGCCTGTTAAACGTTCTGTGGGCCCATTATCAAAATAGCATTTTCAGCTTCACTGAACACATGTAGGAAATGTTGTCGTGTTGAAAAAAAAAAAAAACAACGATGAGAATAAGCACAGATTGTATTGGGGTAATTATCTCCTCTCCAACAGCCTTTTGGAAAAAGAGGATATTTCTAATTTTTGGAAAGCTGTACATCTAAAAGGGTAAGTTGTCACTGATTCGATTAGTGACTCAACAATTGAAACCTGACATTAAATTAATTTCTCCTCCCTACTCGGTCCCTTGCTTCTATGGCCAACCCTGCCTGCCTTGTAATGAAGAGGGAAATCGCACAGATTTCTGATAGATGCCTGGTGCAAGGGTCATTTCTGATTGCATTTCTGTGGGAGTATAAGCAAGTCTGTAAGTCTAAGTGGTGAATGGATCCCACACATCTGATGACCATGCTAGAGTTCAGACTAAGGTCACCCTAGGTTGAAGGCCTGGCTCAGGGGCAGGCATGTGCTGCAGGCAAAGAGAAGTCCTCAGGGACTGAACATGCACAGCAGAAGAATCAAGGTCTTTGGTTTGTCATCAGCCATTTTATGACCACCATCTCCAGTTCTTACAGTGATGTCCTCACAAAGTCTCTGCAGGTATGGAGCTGAGGTCGAGACCCGACTCCGCCATTTTCAGCAGCACAGTCTCCACATTATGATTTTGCAAGCCCCTGTCTCCTCACCTGTAAACTCTGATTGACAACACTCACTTCTCATCTATAAGAAGGATGGAAACCATCAATGAATGCAAATATGCACAGTGGCTGCTCAGAAAGGCCGCCTTCTGTTCAGGCCATTATTTGGTCCTCTTCCAACCCTCCCCTCTGATCTAAGTAGAAGAAGACCCTCCCTGGATGGTTCCAGATCCCCAGGCCCAATGAGGAAGTTGGGCCACATCATGCAATGATAAACAAATTGCTGTTAAAAACACAGAGGAAGGCACGAGCAGCTCAGCTTTGTGAAGCTGAAGAGGCTTCCTAGTGGAGATGGCAAGGGAGCCACACCTGGGAGGAAGGACAGACATTCCCCAGATGACAGAGGAGAAGAGGGCTCCGGGGCAGAGGACTCAAGTGTGATTTTACAGGCATGTGGGAAGATAAGGATGTAGCAGATCAGACTCAGCCCCCAAGTTCATCATGCTGTGTCACGTGACAAGGGCTTGGGGATCAGTGGCTCTCAGACTTCATGGACTTGGGATTGCCTGGTGAGTTTGTTAAAAATGTAACATCCTGGGATGGGGCCAGGAATCTGCATTTTCCACCAGTCCTTGGGTGGTCAGAGGAAGACATAGAGAAACAGGGCCATAGGGGATGGAGAGTGAACGCAGGGCAAAAGCTTGGGCAGTTTCCTCCCCCAGGTAGAGAAGTGGGCTCTGGGGTCTCAGGATCCTGGGCATGGCGTACACAAGGCTGTGGGCCCAGCATTAGTGGTCTTGAGGGGAATAATCTGAGAAACAGCAAATAGGGGAGTCCTGGCATGAGAACCCCAGGCAGATGGTCACAGCTCTGTTCGCAATCATCAGAGGCTGGGTGGAGCAGGTCAATTCAGTTACGAGGGCTCAGTTTTGACACGTGAGCTGGAGAGGAGAGGGAAGGTGGGAAGGGGGCGCAAGGCGCAATCATCGAGAGCAGTTTCTGCAGCAATGAGCCTAGTAAGGGCCCCTGAGGCTTTAGAAAGGGAGATTAAAAAATAGTATAGGTTAAGTACCTGACATTATTCTACGGACTTATTAACTCATTAAATTCTTATAACCACTCTAATTAGAAAAAATAGAGAGAGTTATTCTCAATTAATAGACAAAGAAACTGAGTCCCAAAACATAATTCTGTCAATGAGTACGTGGTGGAGCAGAGACCCAGAGCCAGATCCTAGGAGGCCAGCACGGGAGGCCTCAGCTACCATGCTGTGCTGCAGCCACGGCTTTGACCGTGCACGTGGTCCCAGCTCTGCATGGAGGGGCCAGGGTGGGCTGAGAGTGGCGAGGCTGGAGGTAGGGAGGCCGGGGAGGGCCTGGGGCCCTAGCCCAGGGGAAAGATGCTACAGTCTGGAGTAGGGCGCTGGGCAAAGGCATGGAGAGAGAGTTAGGTTGGAAATGTCTTGAAGATGGAGAGGATGGCACTTAGTTATGGCCTTGGGGGCCTCTGAGGGACTGACATTGGAAGTCACCTTTATTTTCAGTGGCTCAGTCAGGTATCCTCATGTAGCCTGGAGTTCTTTAGTGGGAGAGTGAGGACACTAAACTCAACACTTGGGGCATAGAAGACAGAGTTAAGAACCCTACCGGGCAGTATAGAGCTGCCGGGAGAAAGGTTGAGCCTGCTCTCTCATATTGAGCAAACGTTGGAAGCAAACCCTCAGCCTCTGGTCCCGACAGCCCCTGCAGCTCTCCAGGAGGGCAGGGCCCAGGAAGACAGGCTCACCCCTCCAGCAGAGCCTCTCTATCCCAGATCCAACCTGTCTTTCAAAGACTGACACATGTTCAAAGCACAATTCTGTTGCTTCTTGACTATATGACCTTGAGCAAGTTGCTTCACGTCTCTGAGCTTCAGTCTTCTCATCTGTTAAATGGTCATAATAATTGACTATGGACTGACTTGGCTGTCTCTTGAGGCTGGTGGAGGGTGAAATGAGACAGGGGAAGTGAAAGCACTTTCTGCGTAGGTTGAGAGGGGCATCATTGCATTTCCTCCAGGGCAAGCTGCCTCTGGGGCCCAGGCAGCAAGCTCCCCTTTAATTTAGAGGGATGAGCTCTTCTGTGGGCCAGCAAGGCAGTGATGCTGCCTATACATGGGGACGATACTAATTGGGAGAATCCACCGGGAATTTCTGGCAAGCTGCAGTATGAGCAGCATTGAAGACGCTTGAAAGCTCAAAGAGCAGTGTTCTGGGTGTGTGTCTGCGCTGGTGCGCAGTGTGTGAAGTCACAGTGAATAATAATTGGCCGTTTCATGTTTTCCACCCTGGATGACAACCAAGGAGGTGGGGACAGCCAGTCAATATCAGAGACAGCCCACAAACTTCTGCCACTGTCTCAAAGCAAGCACAAGTTTTCACAGGCCCTGCCAAGTCCCCTGCCAGCTGGCGATGATGATTGTTGGAGCGCAGAGAGAAGAGGGAGAGTGGGCCAGGCCTGGCTGCAGAGGCCTGCAGGGGCCTGGATGGTCTCTGAGGCCATGCTGAGGATTTGGGTCTTTATTCAAGCGCGCTGGGAATTCATGGAAGTGCTTTAATGGAGGGGCTTGTATGATCAGTTTTCTGTTTCAAAGAGCTCATTCAGGCTGCTGTGTGGAGAATGGATTAAGTGAGACAATCCATGTCAAGGACTTTGCTCAGGGCCTGGACTGTAGTAAGTGCTCAGGAAACAGAATCCAGTGGCTGTTATTAATCTGTTAGCTGCCAGGTGCCTGGTGGGGGTGGATGGCAGCGCAACAAATGAGCATTAGGCTCTTCCTCTCTCTAACAAAGGGACGAGCAGTTCCAGGCTCATCAGCCAAGTGTGGTTTGCCCTTGCAGGTTTCTACACTTGCTGTGGACGCTCGAAAGGGAGGCGTAGCCAAACCCGAGATATGAGTGAGTAAAAGCTTCCAAAATGGAAGGGGGTCAAACATTGTTGCTGAGCTTTGTCAGGAGTCCCAGCAGTGAGGGCTGTGCCTGACGGGGGGTGGGGGGTGTGGAAGGCATTCTTGACTTGCTGGCTTTGGCCCAGGATCCCCTGTTCCCAGCCCCTCCTGCTGGTCTGGGCCACTTGACAACCCAGATAGCTGGATTCCTGGGGAGCTTCTCGATTCCCAGACCCGAAGAAGGAGAGGCAGGGATGGCACACAGGGACAAGCCGAGCCCTCCCAGAGGAGGCCAGGATTACAGGCCTCTTGTGTTGATTAGACTCTAGTGGGGAACTGGTGGCCCTGCAACCTGCTGTCTCAGGGGTCTTTCTGATCCTCTCCCAGGAATATAAAGAGCAGGAGCTTGTAGTTGAGGGACACCCTGCTAGGCTTCTCTCTAGCCACCCAAGGCCGCCTGTGGCAGAGTCCACTAGGCCAGAACTCCAGGGGCGGTGCTGTAGGCTCCTTGCTATTCTCTGTTCTGTCCTCACGCTGACCGATCTGAGTCTTCTCTATGTAGGGGTTCTCTGTCCAACATGGCAGCCACTAGGCACTGGTGCCCATGGAACGCTTGAAAAGTGGTTTGTTCAACTCAAGATGTGCTGTGAGTGTAAAGTACACACTGGATTTAAAAGACCTAGGATGAAGTCAGTAACGTTAATTATCTCACTAAGAATTTCCAATGTTGGTTACATGTTGAAATAACAATATTTTGCACATATTGGGTTAAATACAATATATTATTAAAATTGATTTCAT
This sequence comes from Equus caballus, assembly GCF_041296265.1. Taxonomy (NCBI): domain Eukaryota; kingdom Metazoa; phylum Chordata; class Mammalia; order Perissodactyla; family Equidae; genus Equus; species Equus caballus. The sequence continues at coordinate 31,269,497 of NC_091705.1, read as the reverse complement.
CTGTTTCTATTTGCCTTTTTTTTAAATGTGGCTAAGAGGAAGTGTAAACTTGCATATCTGGCTGGCACTCTACTTCTACTGGATAGAGCTGATGTAAGGTTTATCTAGGTGAAAATGGTCTGATAACACAAAGACAAACAAAAATCCTTTTAATTCCCTCTAAGGTATAAATAGATGAGAAGAGCCAAATGTATCCCCTGACTGGTAAGATGTTCATAAGGGTCTCCAGCACCCTGAGGTGGTGTGGTGGGAAGAGTTCCAGCACTGGAGTGACAGCATCATGGATCTGTAACTCAACTCTGCCTGTTATTTCTGTGTGATGTTGGGCAAGCCACTTAACCTCTCTGAATCAGGTCAGGCTCTTCTGGGTAAAATGGAGGTGGGATATGCACCTCACAGAGCATCTAGGAAGAGATGAAATGAAAGAATGTAAGTCTCCTAGTGGAGGGCTTGGTACTCAGGCATCAACACTCTTTTCTTTCCCCTACAAGGTGTGAGAATGCCACTCCCGTCTGAAATTTCAGAATTGGGAGACTCCTTCTAAAATCAAGGATGGGGGTCTTTTTGTTTCTTTAGATTCACTCATTCTTTCAATGACTATTCTTTGAGCTGATTAGAATGGTAAACGGGGTGCAACAGGGTCCCTGCCATCTGGGATGAGGGCCACCCTGATGGTGGGCAGGAGTGTGTATATGTTGGGGGCTTGGGGATGGGAGAGCGTACTTTCTTGGCAAATGCCAGGAGCTCTTTTTCCCCTCCTGGCACATCTCTCAGCTCCACTTCCAGCTCAGCCAGGCTCTCCCATCCCCACTGGAAACAGCTGCAACTCTCTCCAACCCACTCACTCATACTCAACTCTCTTGTCAATGTTGGCGAGGCGCAGTTTCTGTAAAGGCAGGCGGAAGGCAGCTGGTTAGTGAGAGTTGGTTCCCCATCGCACCTCATTCCGTCTCCAGGGCTTGGGGCCCACTTAGTGCTGTGCTGGCACTCCTCTGGGATTTCTCTCAGCTCATGCTGATCCCCAAGCGATGAGGACCTCTTGTCTGGCAGTTCACCTTCCTGCTGAGCAAGTCTGAGCTTCAGGGGAAAACAAAGAGAAGAGAAAGCAGAGGATTGGGGTCTGCAAGCGGATGGAGGGGGTCTCAGTGTGGGGATTCTCTGAGCACAGGTGGAAAGTGGCTGGAAGTGAGTGAGGGGCCGTGGACCCACCATCATCTTCCTGTTGAAACCCTGGAGTCTGCTGGGCACGTTGCATGTATTATCTGTGAATCTTCCTAAAACCCTTTGGGGTAGATCCTGTACCATCCAGATCTCACCGGACTCACTCAGTGTCTCACAGCTAAGCAATGACAGAGCCTTGTTTTAAACGCAAGTCCCTCTTTCTCAAGAACCCTGCACCAGACACCCCACACCTGAAGTGCACGGGCAGAGGGTTGCTAAGAATATCCCCTGCCATTATCTGACTATTTCAGTTTTGTCAAAGACTCGGGCCCACAGGCTGAAATGAAAGTTCAAGGGGCAATGTCTGAGACCTTGAGCCCACCCAGCCCACGTCACTGTGCGTGGCTTCCCTTCTTCTCTACTCTTTGTCCAGACTGGATGGATCCACATGGTCAGTCTCTGTGGCACAAAGATGTGCACTCACCAGAGCTATTTGTGTGGCTTCCCAGCTTGAAACTATTTAGGAGGAAGAGACGATGGATAGAGTTCATTGTTATTGACGGCTGTTGTCAATGCAATTGTTGGGAGAATTAAATGTAATGATACTTGAACCTGGCTCAAACCAGGGCACAAATTAATGGCACGGTCACTTTTGCAGAGATGATGTATGTGAACATTTCTCAGAGAATGGCTGCTTATAGCAGGTGCTCAGTAAATTCCCAAGAAGGATAAGCTGTTATCAACTAGTGTAACCTTAGCAAGGATGAGGTCTGCAGTTTTTAATCTTGGGTGTGCAGCGGAGTTGCTGGGAGATCTTGTGAAAATGTCGACCACTGTGGTCTCCTCCCTGCTGTTCTGACTCAGTAAATCATGGGGGGAGCCCAGCCACCGCATTTTAATAAGCTCCTCTGGTGATTCTGATGTGGATGTTCCCTTTGGGTTACTTTTTGAAATTCGCTGGACTGGGTTGGTGGATTACGTAGCAGTTAGGTCAGAGAACCTGGGACACAGGCTTAATAACTCGTGCTGGGAGAGGTGACCAGGGGTGAGAGACGTAAGCCTGGATCATGGGATGGAGGCAGAGAGGGTATTCTAGGAAACGGGGTAGGAGTGAGGGCCAGGATGGTCTTGGGAGTGGGGAGAAGGCACTCCAAGGGGCGGTACTGGAACGCACACACCTCTGGGATTCTATGCATATATGCTTGGGAGTCCTCGTGCCTTTTGTGTACAATCCCTGCTCTGCTCAAATAAATTTGAAGACCCAGTTCAGCTGTGACCTCCTCTAGGAATCCTGCCTTCAGCCTCTAGGGTAATTTAGTTACTTGGCATATCCAGCACAAGATCTCATTTATTTCTCTATCTCTAATGCCTAAAACAGAGCTGGGATGGCAAGAAGAGCTTAATCAATCAATGATGGTGATTGGATGGTCTATCTGTTTTTCAGAATAGCTAGCAGAGACTTTGAGGGGTTAAGCTTTACCACCGTTACTTTATTTTGTGCAAGGCTGCCTAGGGCATGGGACCAGCAATGTGATAAGACTCCCTGATCTTGTAGGTTCACAACTGGGAGTCAACACGTGAGCTCTGGCCGAAGGGCTGAAATATTCCTGTTCAAGTGGAAATTGTGTGGGGATGGGCCATCAGAGAAAGCAGAGGAGAAAGGACGGGGACTAGCCAGTGTTAAGAAAGTATAAAGGGAAAGAGAAAGAAGGAGTGAGAGAGAAAGAGGGATGGAGAAGGAAGGAGAGAGATGGAGAGATACCATTAGTTCTTATTCTGTGTAAAAATTAAATTATGTACATTATTCTCATAGAGTATTCAGAGCAGCCCCCAGTCATAAAAATGAGGAATTGAGACCTGGAATGTCAGGTAGCTTGTTGAAAACCACACCATCCATGAAGGGGCAAAGTCAGGATTTGAATCAACTCTTGTCTTCAAGCCTGGTGCTCTGTCGTCTACACCACGTGGAAAGCAAAATGAGTAACACGTTTCCTTTCTTGCCAATTTCCCGTTTTTGTAGCCATATTGGACATCACCAGCTAATTACTTTTTAAAAATTTTTTCCCATTGAGCCAAAGTAAGACCTCAGTATCTTCTACCGTGTGCTTGGGACATACCACCTGCCTGTAAGATTTAGCATTTCAGGTCAGACTTCCTTGTTATTTTGTTCAAGATTAACTTATTCCAGAGTTCAAGGGAGTTTATTTCCAGTGGATATTCCATTTGAAAGCTCTGGGTATACATATATCAAATCCTTGTGTTGTATACCTTGAGCTTATACAATGTTATATGTCAATCATATCTCAATAAAACTGAAAAAATTTAAGACTTGTCTTTTGCCAAGTTAACATAAATACAAAATACAACCCCCCGCTCCAAGAAAAAACTGAAAGACAATGCTGGGATTCTATATTTGTTGGGAGAAAGAAGAAAAACAAAGAAAACCATAGTGTCTAACAGTGTCTGATTTTCTAAACCCAGACTCTGAAAAGACAAGAGTTATGGGGAAAAGGTCTAAACTATATTGGCAGGGAGAACTGCCCATGATAATAATGAAATAAATATAATAGCAATTGCTATTATTTTCTGAGAGTGTACTACAAGACAGAGACTTAAGTCAGTGGAGTACGTGGGTTATTTCATGTGTCTTTTACAATTACTTTATGAAGTTTATAGATGAGGAAACTGAGTACAGAAAGGCTAAGTACTGTGGCCCAGGTTGTACACTGGGAAAGTTAGAACCAGATTCCAAGCCAGGTTCTGGAGCTGAGGCATTCACCAGTAAACTATACCATGTGCAGGTTTAGAAATAATTGGCACTTTCGGATAACCCAGATCTGCTTAAGTCACTCCTTCCATGTGTGTTTCCCCTCTACCATGATTTCCCCTCTACCCCCACTCAGAAAAGGTCAGAAGTTATGGGATGGGGGCAGAGATCCTAATCCGGGCATCCCCGTGGTTTATTCAGAAGTTAGTCACGATTTCATTTCAGCCCTGGCCACGCCCTGCCCGGCTGTCATGGGCGAGAAGCCTTGTAACTGGGCACCATGGGGAGGAAGTTAGCACAGGCAGGAAATGACTGGGCAGTGGATTTCTGGGACCCCAGGAACAGTGATTGTGGAGTCCTGTCCTTCCCTTCCTTTTGCCTCCATGGTGGGGTAGAGGGAAAGGAATAGGCATTAAGGGTCCCCTTTCTGTGGGGTCCATGCAGGACAATTTCCCTAAAGTTGATTCTCCATCAGCTCTGTGAAGTGAGCCCTACAGATATTTCCACTTCTAATGTAAGCAAGCTGAAGTTCAGGGAGAGTGGGTACGCAAACTTGCTTCTGACTGCACTGGGTACTCACAAGGAGAAATCAAGCCTGAGCACCAAGGAAGGAAAACCAACGAGGAACCAATCAACGGACACCACCAGGGCCACTGTGAAATTATGGCAGTGCTTAGAGCCAGTTTTGGATTTAGCTTCCCTGGGCCTCAGTTTGTTCCACCTTTCCTGTTGGATTATAGTGAGGGTTCAACGCAACTGCTTGTACACAAACCTCGTTATGAAACCTTTTTCCCACTTCCTGCCAAAATCAGGGTCATTGTGAAATTGCAAAATCTGTATTTCTCTTAGAACCATAGGATTTTATAAAGACATATGTAGTTGTAGGAACTTGGTTGGCATGCATGTCAATTTAGGAAAACAGACACATATTTACAAGCCCTTACTTGTCGTTCAAGATCATGGTAGCTTTCTAGAATCCCATGGGGGCGAGGAGTGCGTTTTCATCTTTCTTGGATGATTTTCTGTATTGGCCAAGAGGAACCAGAGTTACATTTGGCTGTCTGATGGCTTGAACTCATACGCTTCAGGGTGAGCAATGATAAAAAGGGTCATCTCTTTCCAAGGGGATCGTGTAGACCCTTGATATTCAAGGTATGGTTGGGGGACAAGACTCACCACCATTATCCAGGAATTTGTGAGAAAAGCAGACTCTCAGGCCCCAGCCCACACCCACTGAATCAGAATCTGAATTTCAACAAGGTCCCCAGGTGATCTGTGTGCTCATTTCAGTTTGACACATGCTGATGCAGACGGTCTTCACTCTTTCCAATCCGTTGGTTCTGAATGGAAGTTTCCATTTGAAATTAGATTACAGGGCTTTGCTGGAGCTGCTTGTCTGTAGTATGTTTCTGAGCTTAGGTGCCGACCACGCTGCTTGTCAAGGGTTTGCAGGCGTGCAGGAACTTCCCACCTTCATTGCTGTGACTCTCTATCAATTTTTTCTTTGCTGAATTAGAAATTGTCAATGAATGTGTCTTGGGCAGAAAGATGCCTCCCCCAAGATGGAAGAAAACCATCTTTACTTCAGGAAGGTGGATCAGTTGGTGTTTATTATTATTTTTATTATGTCTTTATAAAAAAAGATGGAGCCCTTTCCACCTTTGATGAAGGGGAGCCCATTTGGGCTCATGCTTTGAGCATCATGTGGCTCTTCCATGGGCCACCAAAGGCTACAGAAGGAAAACTAAGAATTGGCCTTTGATGTGGGTGAGGGCAGCTAGGCTGGGGAGGACAGGAGAGCAGAGGGCAGAGTCTGAGTGCGGAAGACCCAGAGTCGGCAAAAGATAGTGAGCTGTCTGTCTGGGGAGGCGCTGGGAGGGAGGGCTGAGAAAAGGGCCTCCGGGGAGGGGGGTGATTCGGGTGCCCAACACGTGTGTTGGGCTGGAGGTCCCCCCTCCCATGCGCTGGTCTGGTCTGCCTGACACTTGAGATTACCCACGCCCGGAGCCTTCACACAGTGGGAACGTGACTACCTTGTCCAGGTACTCTTTCTAGCCAGTAAGAATAATGCCTAATCCATGCCATGAGTAGGTTCTTCTTTCCACAAGACCTCTACCTATGGCTCAATCTGTCCTGGGTAGAATTGCATCCCCCAAAAAGATGTGTTCAAATCCTCACCACTGGTACTTGTGCATGTGACCTTCCAGGGAAATAAGGTCTTTGAAAATGTAATCAAGTTCAGATGAAGCCATACTGGCTTAGAGTGGACCATAACCAATGAGGGGTATCCTCATACGAAGAGGGAAACTTGGACACAGAGAGTCACAGGGAGAAGGCCATGTGACAACGAAGGTAGAGATTAGAGGGGTGCAGCCACAAACCAAGAAACATCAAAGAATACCAGCCGCCAGCAGAAACCTGGAAGAGAGAAGGAAGATCCTCCTGTAGGGTCTAGAGAGAAAGCAAAGCCCTGCCTGCAATTTGAGTTTCGACTTCCAGAACTGTGAGAAGATAAATTTCTGTTTAAGCCACTCAGTTTGTGGTAGTTTAATATGGCAGCCCTAGCAGACTAATATAGCTCCTAAGAGCACAGGGGGCTCCTGAATACTTAGCAGGCGGAGCGAGGGGCCCCATGTCTATGTTTCAGGATGGAGAGGGTTGAATGGAGCCCCTGTAGCACTCAGAGAAGCACGACCCATCTAGGGAGCCTGGCTGCAACACGAATGTTTAATTTACTCAATTCTTGTGTCCAATCTCCTTCGGCATGAGAACACCCATCATTCTTACACGTCTCATCTTGCATGTACCTCACAAAGCTTGCTGTCATTGATTTAGAAAAAAAAATGTCCCAGTCTCTAACTTTCTCTAAGGCTTTGGTCATCTGTAACTGGCCAGAGGAATGGCCCTGGGGGACCAAAAGTTATTTATGGTTTCCAAGCAATTTCCCCTATTCATGATTTTGCAATTGCAGAGAGAGGCCTGCTGTGCATTTGCATAAGCCACTTGATCCTTTTTCTTCGGGGCTTTGTGAGCCACCCAGCACCCTCCACACATGAGTCACACGCAGCGGCCCCCTGGGTGGAGGTGCCTTCCTCAGCTCCTGCATCCTTCCCAGTAGGCCTCCTTCCCTCTCTGAGCCGGGCCTCATTTGCTGCTGGGCTAAACTCAGTCTAGCTGCAAATTCGGTGCCTGCCTGCGTATGTGTAATTGGGTTGGATTTACATTAAGAGGGTTCCCTGTGGTGAAAACCACACTGCTATTTCCAATCTGAAGCTGCATAAAACATTCAATTTTCTAAGTATCTGTCAGCTGTGAGCGCTGTGAAAAACGTGGTCTTCCTGGCCGGATGAGAGGCGCCCGCTCCGTCCTGTGCACACCCGATTATCTGTGCTACCAGAGGGGATAATATCACATGGTTGTGGATAATGAGACGTTATTCATCCAAGCATCCACTCACTCCCTCAACAAGCTCATTCGAGAACCTAGTCTGCTCCAGGCGCCGTTCTGAGTGTCTGACCAGATCACATCCCCCCTCAGGTAAAAACTCTTCAAACTGCCTTCCTTTTGTGTAATCTAAGCGAGCGGTCAGCAAACTTTTTCTGTCAAGGGCCAGATAGTATATATTTTACGATTGTGAGCTATGATGTGTTTATTGCGACTACTCAACTCTGCCCTTGTAGCTTGAAAGCCGCCATAGACAATATGTATATGGATGGATGTGGCTGTGTTCTAATAGAACTTTCTTTATAAAAACAGACAGCGGGCCAGTCTCAGGCCACAGTTTGCCAACCTCGAATCTAAAGACCTTACTTTGTCCTACAGATCCCTGTAATCCGCTTCCCCCCTCCTTCATCCTGTTGACCATACATGGTCCTCCTTACCCTTCATTCCACTCCAGGGGCCATAACTTGTTTTCAGCTCCAAGAAGCACTCCCATTCTTCCCTGCCTCAGGATCTTTGCATATCCTATTCCTTCTGCCTGAAGAAGTTCTCTCCTCTTGACTTTTGGCAAAGATGGTCCTTCTTCATTCTTTATGTCATAACAGGAGCACTTTAGACGTCATCCTTGTGTCTTATGTGACATCCTCAATGAATGGAGCCTCCTTTGAAAGATTCGTCCACTGAAAGTGGCTTCCTTCAGTTTCTCTTGTGTCACATAGGGACAGACAGACAGCCAATCACAGCATATGATGTGAGGAGGACTCTGACAGATGTAGGTCTGAATAATAGGGGGCTGGAGGGACCACTGAGCAAGAAGGCTGCCAGGGCCAGGGCGGCCCCACAGTGGGTGCAGAATAAAACAAGCTCCAAAGGGACAGACACACAGTGAGAAGCAAGGGTGTGAAGCAGGGTGGAAGGCAAACAGCTTCACTTGTCCTGGGAGAAACAAGACAAGAGGGGAGAAGATTACTGATCTTTCTGGAGCGCGAACCAGGTGTCAACTACTGTCAGGCATTTTGCATACTTTCCTCACAACAGCCTTTCAGTGTAACTATTACAGTTATTAATAAATAGTAAGGAAATATTATTGTTCCTATTCTACAGAGATAGAAACTGAGGATTAGAGAGGGTGAGGTACCAGGCCATGGTCACACGGCTGGTAAGTCAGGATTCACACCTAAGTCTTCTTTGGTCTATATCATGTGACCCGACATGCACAGTAGGGGCAATGTATGTATTAATTAGCCTGCAGTTTTCTTTTCTTCAGGAAGGTGTTTCCTTCTCCCCAAATCTTGTCCTAGATTTAATTATCTTCCTCTTCATCTCTCTAAGAAGCTGGTGAAATCCTTGGACTAGCTGCTTTCCTCCTCCAGACGCCCCTTTCCTTAGGTCCAGCCTGTTACGCTGGATGAGAGGAAAGGAAGAGGAGGGACCTTCAGTGAGCATTGCGTCAGCTGTATACCCGATTCCCTGATTCCATTTACTCCCCATGACAGCCACATCGCAAGGGAACCAGCTGTCCCATTTGGCAGAAGCATTAACTCTGGTTGGAGACGGTTAATGGTCCGCAGTCTCCCAGAGGCCAAGAGCTGGACGTCCCATCCCTGCCCCATGCCCCCCACGCCTCAGCGCCCTGAAGGCTGACTGAGGTGGAGCACAGGTCTCAGAGAGGGCAATGAGGGAGCTGAGCTCAGCTGACCTCTGGAGATGGTGACAGCCCCTCCTAAGTAGGAACTCAGAGAGGAGGAAACGAGAGCACACCTGTCTAAGCAGGGACATCAAATTGCCCCAGGAGAAGCTATTAGATATATGAGGAAATTCTTAGGCAATTCTACTGGAAAAAAACTGCTTACTGGTTTTTTTTCCTCCCACCGAGTGTTCATATAAACCTTCTGGGCGATGGAGACGAGAGGACGCTGCATCTGAAAGCCAGGCGGTCTCCTTCTCCCGGGGGGATTGGGAGTGATTTGATTCTGCCGGCTAACGTTGTTCGAGGCGGACTTCATCTCCCTCAGTGCTCATCAGAGCTGCTAATAGGCCCTTCAGAGCTCATAAAGAGATGACCAAATCTGGGGCTGGGGGACTCCAGCTCATTTATCTTCCGCAGCCCCGATCAGATCTGATTTTGCACGCTGACGGCTCCATGCTCAAGTGTGGTCCAGCCGGCATCTCAGACACCTGCTCGTCGTGGCTGGGCCTGAGGTCCCCAAGGAGGGGCTGGGGCCCTCTGACCTGCCAGGGTCTCACTGATCTGATGCGGCAGACAGACACTTACCTGCCAGCTGTATTGATCTGAGGATGAGAAAATAAAAGCATTTAGACTTGTAAGGGAAAGGTGAAGCCCGCTAATGGGAGTGTCAGTTACCACTTCGGGTCTTCCACCCGCCGCCGTTGCTTCTGTGAGTGTGTGGTGCGTACATCGCACATCCCTTTGCTTCTTGTTCCATCTCCTCCAATTTGTAAGCTTATGCATGGCGAGAATGTAAAACCAACGTGAAGACACAGATACACACAGATACTACCCCCCACCGCAAATACGTTTACCAAATCCCTATTAGCACCTTTTAAAGAACTACTAACGTTCTGCAACCTTGCAGACAAATTATTTTTAGGTGAAGGTTGGGGTCATCCTTTTCATGAATATCTCTTATTTATCTGATTAGAAGAGACAGTTTGCACAAAAAATAATTGGGGGCTTTTCATCAAGTATATTTAACCCGTATGTTCTTCAATTAAATGAAACAGCAAAGGTAATGAGGATGCCAGATGCCCGGCGATCATTTACTTCTCCTAAAAACTCTACAAGGCAGGCACCATTTTACAGATGAGGAAACTGAGGATAAGAGAATGTTCTAGTTAGCTCTTACTGCGTGACAAACTATCACACAACTTAATAGCATAAAACAACATCCATTTTAGTAAGCTGATAGACTTTGTGGATCAGGAATTCAGACAGGGCACAGCAGAGCAGGTTTCCCTGCTGTGTGATGCCTGGGGCCTCAGCTGAGCTCTCATGAACGGCTGGAGTAACCTGAACAACCGGGATTTGGAGCAGCTGAGCTGGTGGATGCACTTCCAAGATGGCTTCCCCCCTGCCATGCCTGGTGCCCGGGCTGGGTTGGCCAAAATCTGGGCTCAGTTGGAACTGCAGCCTGGAGCATCTACCACGGCCACTCCAGCACGCTAGTCTCAGCACAGGCAGCTTTCTTACATGGTGGGCTAGGACTCCAAAGGGGAGTGTTCTTAGAGAACCAGGCAGGAGTTGCATGACTTCTTATGATCTATCCTTGGAAGTCACATAGGGTCACTTCTGTTGAACTCTGTAGGTCCAATAGGTCCAAGCAGTACCAAGTCCACTCAGACTTGAGGGAAGGGGACATAGTCTCCAACTCTTTTTTTTTTTTTTTTTTTTTGCCTGAGGAAGATTCACCCTGCGCTAACATCTGTGCCAATCTTCCTCTATTTTTCAGCATGGGAGCCACCAGCATAGCATGGCTATTAACAGAGCAGTGTAGGTCCATGCCTGGAAATCGAACCCGGGCTGCTGAAGTGGAGCACACTAACTACTAGGCCACCGGGGCTGGCCCCAGAGTCTCCAGCTCTGAATGGGAGAAGGTTAAAGAACTGGGTACCATGTTCTAAACCTGTGCCAGAGAGGTTAACTAACCTGCCTGAGATTTCAGAGCAAGGAAGAGACAGCACAGGGATTTGAAACCGGGCAAGCTGACTCCAGGGCCTTCTCGCTCAGCAACCATAGGATACTTCAAGCATTGCTGGGCATGCAATAGATGCTAAATTTCTGTGAGTAAAGTATGATCCAGTTTAATTTACATTTTCCTTCTGTAGAGTGACCACTCTGGAGAGCAGACAAAGAAATGGACAAGGAGCCTTCTTTAGGGAGCGGCTGAAAGAGTGGGGAGCACCTGGAATCAGGCTGTGAAAGGGAAGTTTCAGGAGTGTTTGCCCAATCAGAATTAAAGCCTAGATGCCTTAAGAATATAGAGGAGTAGAAGAGTTATTCTTTGCCTAGGTCTTGGAGTTTGCTCTGTGGAACGGTGCTTGCCCTCCTAGTTGAAAATACACACGGTGGCCAGGAACCAGCCAATTGGCTCAGAGTCTGTGGCTCTGTTTCCATGAACAGTAGGAGAATCCATAAGACCTGAGACTGGAGTTTGCCAAGAACTTATGATTCTGCAGAGCCTGTGTCTGCATGTGCTCAGTCCAGAGCCAGCCTTAGGGCTTTCAAGGCAATAAAGAGCGTGCATCCAGGATGGCTGGGTTGGGCTTCGACTTTGTAGAGTTAGCAACCTCTCTGAAAGACTGAAGGGTCTTTGATGGTGATACCTCTCCCAATTTTCTTTATGGCAGATAAACTTACGGGGAGTGACTTCCAAGGATGCTAAATGGGCAAGCGGCAAAGAGAGAGGTACAGACAGAGTCATGGGAGTTGCTTGTGCCCAGTTGAGGCTCTTAATCCAAGTTTTGGACAAAGTGCCCTGGCTTCACCTTTGATTGGCATCTGGACCCAAGTAACAACAACTGGCCAGGCCTGTTCTGGCCAGCCAGGGCAGGGCAGGGAGCCTCCTCGCCCCACCTGAAGAGACAGGTTTATTCACAGGCCTGCAGTCAGCTCCCTGGAGGCTGGAGTGTTGTGCCAGGGAGTAGCACTTTGGTGGTCTCCCTAGCCAGGCTCTGAGCTCACAGCTCATGGAGGAGGCCTGGCTGGTGATACACGCAGACAGGACTGGGATTTGCTGGCAGGCTCAGGCTGATTATTCACTCTGATGTGCAGTGTGTCCCCTTTGTTGGTGTTTGGGTGGCACGGAGTGAGATCTCTCCCGCAGAGATGACATGCAGGCTTCTCCTGTAACAATAACAGCTGAGCTGTTTAATACTAAGGGTTTTCAAAGAACCTGGCACTATGCTGAGAATTTTGTCTTGGGGTAGGTTTTCCCAGAAGCAGACCCAAAGACCAAGATTTCAGTGCATGTAGTTTATTTGGGAAGTCAAACACAGACAAGGAAATGGGGGAATAATACAAGGAAATGAAGGCAGCAGTAAAGAGTGTGGTCTCAAGCCAGTTATCATAGTGGGTGGTGGGAGCTTACTCCTGTGGGGAAGCTCCGGAACACTGCGTAATACACATGCTTCAGAATCATCCACCTCAGGAGTCAGGGAGCTGGGGTAGTTATACACCAGATGCCAAGGCCACCTGCTGAAACCTGCTCCTGGGGTTGTAATTCCTCAGCACTTCTGGCCTTCTGTGTGCCTGTGTACATGTGTGCACATTCACACGTGCACACACACAGTGAAAATTTCTGCAGTTTTGGCCAAATTTTAAAAACAAATAAACTGACCCTCAGGCATAGATGCAGGTTATGGGAACTGGAAATACACTCGAGCTCCTTGAAGTCTTCAAGGGGCCGGGTGGAGCACCAATGGCATTATCTCACTTAATCCTTAGAGCAATCCTATGAAGAAAGGACTGTGTGTACTCATTTTATAAATAGGAAACTGAGGTTCAGAGAGGAGAAGTCACTTTGGTTGAAGTTGCACTGAAGTGGAGTTGCTGGGTTTGAGTTAAGAGCATGACCCATGGGTCAAGAGCCCATGGTTTCAACCAGTGAACTCTACTGCCTCCTTAAGTATAAAGTTATAACTTTAACAGGAACTGGCCCACAGATTCTTCCTTTCAGAGCTGAGCAGACCTGACTAGATTTCAGGCCACAGGACAAAGATGTTTTGACCCTAAGGGGCAGAGTCTGAGTTATAGAACCCTGTTATCTCAAGAGAGAACCAAAGATGGGAGCATGTCAAGCCAGGACCAAGGGAGGCTTAGACCTCGTACAAACATGTCCTTCAGTTTTCACAAGTAGGAGCAGGAATGGGAGACAGACAGAGTTGGGGATTTGAGCCAGTGTTGACCGGCATTGTCAGGGAGGAAGTTAGGAATAAAAAGTGGAGATTCTCTTGGGTTCCACTGGGTGGTCTGTGGGTTTGTCAGGCTGGCTAGAGGAAGAGGACAAGGTGACCCTCTGTCCCATCCACCCTTGTACAATTTGCGGTGAGCCCTAGGTAAATATTAGATCATCACCACCCCCTACCCCCACCCAAACCTTTCTCTTGCTCTTCCAAAACCATTTTAAGGTTTATCAAGGGAAGGTCCCTGAAGACCTCCCAAATTTTCCTTCTAAATGCTTAGAGTGCTACACTCAATCGGAAGACCCTCCTTCCTTCCCCTACCCCCTTTCCCCCAGTCCACCGAGCTACAGAAATTGTCTTGAATTAAAACCCAGGCACACCAAGCCCTTGAGTATCAGGTGGTTTGGACTGTAGGCACACTCTCTAATGGGCAGCCTCTAATTGTCCTCAGCATGCCCTCCTCAACTGTCACTAACTAATCCCCATCGGCCATCATTGCCATCCCAGGATACAAGAGAACCCAGCACACTGGGGTGGAGACTTTATTCCATGCACAAAGTTGGGGCATGAAGATGCTCATAAGGTTTTCTTTCTTTTCTTCATTCATTCATTCATCCAACCATTCAGCTTACTATGTGGCAGATATTGTTAAGGACTGGGCAAGTGCCTTTGAAGAAGAAAATCAATGCCTGTGCCCCCATGGAACTTAGAGTCTAGGGGAAAACAGACAAAAATAAAACAAACATAAAATACATTCTAAAAATAACCATTGTGACAAATAAATAAGACTTTATAATGGAAAAATAAATGTGATGAGAATGAGAATCTGCCAGGAAAGGATGGTCAGTGGAGGACATATTTTTAAGCTGAGACCCACCTTAGTGATGGCAAGGAACTAACCACGTGAAGACAAGAAAAGGACATTCTAGAAGATAGAACAACATGAGTGTGGACCTGGAGGTGAGAAATAGCTGGGCAAGTTCAAGAGCAGAAATAAGTCCATCCCAGCTAGATCCTAGTGGATCTAGAGTGAGGGGGAAGGTGGCCCCAGATGAGGTTGTAGAAGTGGAAAGAAGATGAATTATGTAGGGATTTATGAACCATGCTGAGGAACTTGAATTATATCAAAGGCAAGTCAGAAACTCATTGGAGAATTTTCTAACATAATTTTCGTCATTTAAAAAAAGCCACTCAAGACGCTCTATGAAAATTAGGTTACAGCAGGGAAAGGATGGGACCAAGGAGACCAGCTTGAAGTCTCTTGCATTTGTTCTGGTGAGAGATGATGCTGCTGGCCTGGCCAGGGGTTAGGTAGTGGAGATGGGGACACGTGACAAAAACACTTCCAAGATGTCTTTTGGAAGCAGAAACAGCAGGACTTTCTGAAGGACTGCGTAGGGCAGAGCTCAGTCATTTGCCAAGACCTAGAAGCCAGCCTTATTCAGATCCAGGCCTCGGAACAATAAGTTAGAAATGTACCGATCCAATGTGGCCTGGGAATAAACAGAAAACAATGAAACAAAAAACCAGACTTCAATCACACACCAACTCTCTGGTGACCCTCTCCCTGGAAAATGCACATGTGTACTTTCACAAGTTTTGGCTTACAACTTTAGGTGACTCTTGGATTTCTGAAGAACCCCCAAGGACCCCCACCCTCACCCCCAGTGAACTGGGAGGGTCATGTGTCTCTGGATTGAAGATTTACAAATCTGTAAACTAGAGACGTACACTGACTCTCCATGTTCTAGAAATCTATTACTCGAAGAGTGGACAGTGGCCAGCCCTCTTTCAGGCAGGTTTATACATAGTCAATCTCTAGTCTAAGTTCTCCAGGGACAGGAATTCCATGCAACCCCTTCAGGGGACCCTGCGGTGTTCTGCCACGATTAAAATGCAGTCCAATACTGTTTCCATTTGTTCAGTCCCCTGAGAAAGGGACAGGCCACTCAAAGGGAAGCCTTGAAGGAGCATGGGAATATGAACACGTGGTATTAGGGTGGTGGTATTCTGGTTCATTCTTTTCTAATTTTGAGCTTTCCACTTTGCTGGCATAACATTTCTTGAGCAATACATTTTAACCAGAACCCCAAAGAGACTGAAGGTCAGAAATTATCTCTATTTTCAGCTTGAACAAACGAACAAAACCAAACAAAGCGAAATATCCATAACAATCAGCAAATCTTCCATTTTTCACCAGTAGATCAATTTTTTTGTCTGCGAGCAATCTTTTTAAATTGTGTCTCTTTCTCACTTGTCTTTCAAATGCAAAAAGCAAGACCATACAGTCCAAGACACATGAGATGGATGCATCTTATGCTTCCATCACCAGAAGTTCTCCCTCTTCCCAAGATTTGTGAAGGACTTTCCTGACTCCATGCCTTGTATGGGCTGTTCCCTTTGCCTGGAATGCCCTTGCCGCTATTTCTTCCTAGGAAGCTTGTCCTTGTTTTTTTAGGTCCACAGAGAAGTCATCTCCTGCAGGCTTTGTGCCTCAAAGACAGAGGCGCTCCTTCTGTTTCTCTGTTCCAGTTTCGTCTTACCTATCCTTCCGTCATACTACTGGTCACATTTTATTTTTAATTATTTGTTCCCGTGTCTCTCTCTCCCTCTGGATCCTTGAGGGAAGGAATGGAGATTTATTTATTTCTTACTTGCAAAATCCAGTCAAAATCTGGCATATAGTCTAAGCCCAAAAAGTGCATGCTGAATGGATGGAATAACTCTTATCAAGGGTTCTGTGTGCTGATGCGGAAGGTGGGCGATGCCCTGGCGCTGGCATCTCAGACCCTTACTAACAAAGCTACTGCCATTGGCTGTTGAGAGGAAAAGTAATGACGCATGTGGCGCAGTCCATTCTCTACTCCTCCCCAGTGACTGCTCTCACAGGTCAGCCCTAATCTGTCTACCTGTGTGATTTTGATGTTCAAGGCTGAGACTGCATCTTGTAGACCTTTGATGCCAAGCCCTAACCTCATATTTGTTCCTTTCCTCTCCACAGTACAAAAATGAAAGAAAAGGCCTTCAGTCTCAATTATTCATGCCCATGACTAAATATATTTGTTGCATGCTGACGATCTATCAGGCACTATGTTAACTGCTTTCGTCACTTGACTCATTTTGTTTTCATAAGAGCACTATTCACTTATTCTCTTATGTATTTGTCTATTTCAGAAACATTAATTGAGCATCTGTTAATCCTATCCTGAACACTGTGATACAGCTATGAACAAGATGGACAAATGCCCTGCCCTCTTAGAGCTTGGAGTCTACCATGGAAGACAGAAAATGATCCAGTAACCATAAAGGAAGAAGAAAATTCCAGAAGGTGACAAATGTTACAAATGAAGCAAAGACAGTGCCATAGTAGAGATGTGAGTAGATGGTGTGGTCGGGATGTGAGGCAGGGGAAGAAGGAAGCTGGAGGATGGTACAACCCGGATTGCTAAGTAAACATGACTTCCACTTACATGTCATTGGCCTAGAACAGGTCACATGATCGCACGTAACGATGAGCAGGCTGCGAAGTACATTTCCTGGGTGACCCAGAAGAGGGATATGAAAAAGGATTTGGTAAACCCTATATATAACATCATTTCTGACATTTGAGCTGAGACCATAAATATGAGAGGGAAGAGTTTTCAAGATAGAAAGAATCCCACATGGAAAGGCTATAGCTGGGGAAAAATAGTTTGGCCTCTTTGATGACTAAAAGGATGTCATTATGTCTGGCACGTAATGAGCAAGGAGGAGAACAGTATGAGATGAATTAGGAGAGGTTGGCAGGAGCCAGGTCATTTAGGATTTGCTTCTGAGAGCTGTGAGAAGCCACCAAAAGGTTTTAAGCCAGGGAATGTCATGATCATTTTTAGACGCTCACCCTAACTGCAGCATAGAGAAGGGCCTATCAGGACACAGTAGGAGGAGGGGGACCACTCATCAGGTTGTTACAGAATGCTGGGGAGGGGATGGTGGTGGCTCAGAACAGAGGGTAGGGGCAGAGACTGTATTCCCACTTTATGAATCATGAAAGTAACAAAGTGGATATTGCAAGCTGAAATCTCCTCCTGTTAAGTGCAAATACTCATTTCCCTCAAGCTCAATTAATTGGCTGTTTATTATGTAGTTCTTCTGTATATAATACCATATTGGTTTGTGTCTGTTTTCTAAGCACATGCATCTGATATGTGTGGTATAAATGAGAGGCATTAAATGTAACTGCTAAGGAGGTGAGGAGAAGGGGGAAGGGACAGTGGTCTGGGAGATGCCAAAACAAAATTCACTAAGAGTACAGAGCTTCTGGCAGGGCTCTGAAGCATGGAGAAGCCATCCAGAAAGAATGGGGACTCCAGAAACAGTGCTCTGGTTTCCCATATGGTCAGTGGCCTCATATAAGCTACTTTAAACTTTCTGGGCTATATAGGAGGGTTTTGATACCGTAATTAAAGGAGTACAGATATTTCAATCCAAAAGAAATGGGTCTAAATCCAGGATTCGCTACTATGAGTTACACGCGCTTGGGGAAGTTGTGTGTTCCAGCTTCTGTTCCTCATCTGTAAAACACCAATTATATTAGTCAGCTTGGTTGAAGTAACAAACATCCCCAAGATCTCATTGACTTATAGCAAGTTTTTATTTGTCACTTAGCTATAGGTCGACCGCTATGACTCTACTCCCTATGCTTTCTCATGCCAGGAGCCAGGCTGTGAGCACGCCATGTGGCATCCTGCTCTTGGAGCAGAAGGAAAGAGCAAGAGAGAAGGCAGAAACTTGCAGGCCTTTTAGAGCTTCTTAGACTTGGCAAACAGCACATCTGTCCTCATTCCATTGGCCCAAGAAAGTCACATGGCCCAATCCGCTATTAGGTCAGGAAAGCACATTCTGTCTGTAAAGAAGCACCATGAGTCACATGTCAGTGGGAGAGAGTATACAGTTGAGAAGCCTAATGCAATCTTCCACGTCGACCTTGCGGAAGTACTGCAGGAATTAAGCGAAGGATGCCAAGCACCTAATAATGTCTGACACAGAAACACACAGTAATGGCCAATTCCTATGAAGTAGCTCAACTTCAATATCTATCTGCTAACGTGGGATTAAAATGTGCTTCTCTTTGCCACCTACTCTCCTCTTTTCTCTCAATAACCACACACCTAGGAGCATAAACAGTGCCGACCTTGTGCAAAATGCACAGCTTTTAGTGGCAGGTAGACCTTGGTTTGAAACTCAGTTATGCTGCTTACTATTTGTGGGTTGGGGCTGGGATCAATTGTCCTTTCTGAGCCTCAGTCTGTTCATCTGTAAAATGGAAAGAAAGCTCACACCATTGGATTGATGTGGAGGTTAAATTTTGCCCAAAGAACTCAGAACATTTGACTTCTCTTTCCTCAACAAATTTCTCCTAGTTCTGGAAAGTTCTCAGAGGTAAGTGATTTCTAACTATTCCAATTTGAGACAAGAACAGCTCTTCTTCATTCCGGAAACTTAGAGGAAGCAAACCCTGAGACTTTCTGTGGTAATTATTGCCATTCCGTTTACTGGGCGGGGGGGGGGGGGGGGGGCGGGGGTGGGGGGGAATCTTGGTCTCTTCCCTGACTGTGGAATACATAGGATTTCTTGAGAGTCCCTGACTCTTCCATGCTATCCCATGACTCCACGCCTTTGTTTGTGCTGCTCGCTCTGCCTGGAATGACTTCATTTATCTCAAAGGAAGTTCCTTTGGTGAACATTCGCAGATCCTTCTCACCACCCAACCCCCACCATCAGTTAGTTAAGTAACTGCCCTTGACTCCATGCTTTTAAATCAGACTCATCTACACACACGGGATCATCTGTGTTAGTGGACTAGGGGACTGACTTTTGGTGTGACTGCTTGGGTCAAACCCCAGCCCTCCGGCTTACTACCAGCAACTCAGTTGAGGCCTTCATTGGGGCACCCAGGACTGAGGCAAGTAGGGGCCAGGCTACTAGTACTGAGATTCTAAACAGTGCCCAGGTCATCCTGACATATCAGCAAAACTACTGGAGGTCAGGTAAGAAAGTGACACAGTCACTTTTGCATCCTAGAGTGATTTCCATGTGACTATGGGGAGATTGGACCAGAAGAGAGCCAGGCTGGAGAATAACATGGTAATCTAGACAACTTGCCGGTAAATACTAACCTTGTTTCCCAGCTGGTTTCTTTTTGTTTGCTAACTGCTTGGGTTGGTGGTATGTCTTCGGCAGATTCGTTCCCTTCTAAGGCAGCGCTTCTTAAAGTGTGGTCTGTCTGTGACTGGGGCTTATCTGGACTTTGTTACCAGCCCTTGATGAGATAAGTACAGAAACCAAGAATAAGCATTCATAAACTTTAATAAGAATTTGATTATCATTCTTTTCTAGTAACTGAGTGTTATTTTACTTTACTAATATTGGTGGGTAATGGATTAGAATTAAATAAACAAAAAACAACCACACAAAACCAGCCCTTCACTAGAGAGAGTTCAGGAAGGACTGACGTTGTTATGTCTACTCTGAAGTTCCTTTTCTCTTTTTCCTTGCGGGGGTAGGAGGATTTTAGTTATTTTCTGGATTTTAGTGAAATCAGATTAGAACCAAGTGGAGTTCCAGAAGCTTCCAGTTTTTTACTTTGGGGGTGTTTCCCAGACCCTGATATCCAACTTTCTTCTGCTTATAAAACTGCCAACATTTTGTGTGGATGGGGAGGGGCTATTTAAATGTTTAATCCCACATTCCCACCTACATGTCTCTTTCTCTTTTAATTAACAGACTTTATTTTTTAGAGCAGTTTTAGGTTCACAGAAAAATGGAGCAGAAAGTACAGAGAGTTCTCATATACTCCCTCTCCCTTACTATGTACGGCTTCCCCTGTTATTAACATCTTGCACGAGTGTGGTACGTTTGTTATAATTGATGAGCCAACATTAATATATTATTATTAACTAAAGCCTATAGTTCACATTGGGTTCATTCTCTGTATTTCAGCTTCTCTGGGTTGACAGTTGTATAATGTCACATAGCCACTGTCATCAGTGTCTACAGAAGAGCTTCATTGCCCTCCAATCTCTTGTGCTCCATCTACTCATCCGTCCCGCCCTCTCTCTGAGCAACTTGCAGATACGCATCTTTTTATTATCTCTAGAGTTTTGCTTTTTCTAGAATGTAATAGAATTTGAATCAGAAAGTATGTAGTATTTTCAATGTCTTTTTCTTGTTCCCTTTTCCCCAAGTCTTCATGTCCCTTCCATCATCTCAACATACATGCACACATACACACACACACACACACACGCACACTGTTCCTCTAAAGCAGAATAGAAAAGTTGAGAAAAACCCATAACCAACTTGGCTCACAAACTCGTTAAGTATGTAAGGGCATTTGGGGGGTCATTTCCTCTCTTCCCCTGCCTTCCTATTGGGAAGCAGCACTGACTTTTCCGCCTGCTCAGGAGAGCCTGGCCTCTCCTCTGGCTGGGCCTGCTCCCTTGTTGTTTTCCTAAAGCAAGGGCCTCTTTCTTTGCCTGCGCAGTGTCTGAGCGCTAATTACCTTGTGTCTGTTCTGCTGCCTTCAAATGATTTTTCCCACCTTCAGAGCAATTGCTCCACTTCTTATCTCCACTGTGATCCTCTACAAGGCGCGGGGGACCTGTCTCTGGACTCTCATATTTGTGCTTCTGATGTTAAAAAGTCCCCTTGAACTTGCATTTACAGACACCAGCAAAGCCCGAGTGTCTTCACATCAGCTGACACATCCCGGGGGCAGGGTGTTTGCAATTACAGCCTGAGCTGGTCGTGGGATCAGAGAGCCGTGGCGGCCCAGCGAGGCCCGGCCCGTGCAGCATCTTTGATGAGTGACGGGGTCATTATTCTGAATGTTATGCGGGGATGCCAGTAAAGTCCTGAGGCAGGAGCGCTTTTCTTCCTTCATCTTGTCTTAGCCATGAAGACAGACACACATGTACATACATATATGCATAGACCATCACGCCGGCCTGGCTGGGGAGTGGGCAAGGGAAGGTAGACCAAGGATTTCTCACACATCCTGGAACAATCCTTCCACAGGGCCTCTGTCTTCTCAAATCTTCTCTTTCTCACTGACAGGCCGTCCTCTTGCAGGAGGCACGAGTGTAGCTAAATCCTAAATTGGGGGGCTGCTCTCCTCTTTTTCCAGAGTTTTGCTTCTAATATTCCTCCTCCCCATTTATGTTTTTTGTTGAGATGTAGGATTTCTCTCTATGGAGATATTTCCTGCCACTTTTGTTTCTTGCAGGGAAAATGAAAAGTACGTAATAGTGATCCTAGCCCCTCGCATTAGCACAGCGCTTCTCTGGACAACCGGCCTTTCTCTCCCTCCTCTGCTGTGTGTGTGTGTCTCTGTTCTGTGCCTCAGAGAGTTGATAATCCTCCCTTCAGGACTATTTGGTATGTCTATGTCCCTGTGGGGGGGGGGGCATCTAGTGTCCCCTGAAGGAAGGAGGCACACCCAAAGCCAATCATTGGGGGACCAGGCCATGCTAAGCTAGAAAATTCCATCTTAGAAGGGATGGCGAGAGACCTCCCAGTCTCTCCACTTTAGTCTCAGCCTTTGAGGAGACTTGACGTCTTTAGGGTGGTCCAGGCTTCAGGGGTTCAAGATGACCTCCTTGACGGGGGGTGTGGTGGGAACTAGGAAGAGGCTGGAGTGCTGTGCCGTAAGCCGAGGGTGGGAAGCTCCTTCATCTTGCAAGTGAGTGTTTCTGGTTACTTCTTGACTGCCCATTCCCTTCAGTTGACCTAAGGCCTTTAGAAAAGACTCCTTGGAACTGTGGAAGCTTGTCTCAAAAGTACTGCTGAATCCAGGGGAAAGACTCTTCCCTCGTCATTTCAGGGGAGCTGTAAAGAGACTGTAATGCCTCCCGAGATCACCTGGACCGCTAAGGAATTTCCTAGAGTTCGTGTTTTTAAAACATGACTGATAAAACAGTCACAATATGCCCATCATTATCTTCTGAATCTTGAAACATCTCTATGATATACTCTTGCTTCCATTTTACAGATGAGGAAACTGATCATTTGAGACTGTGTATTCCAACTACCCATCCTTGTTTGACATCCTCTATTTTTTGCTATCCTTGGAGGATCTATACTGCATCGTAAAAGGGGAAGTTGAACATTTTGTTACTTTTTTTTTTTTTTTTTTTGCTGAGGAAGATTCACCCTGAGCTAACACTGTGCCAATCCTCCTGCACTTTACATGTGGCTTGTCACCACAGCACAGCTGACGAGTGGTCTAGATCCATGCCAGGGATCCAAACCTGCAAACCTGGGCTCCCAAAGTGGAGTATGCCAAACTTAACCACTATACCACGGAGCAGGCTCCCTTTTGTTATATTTTTACAAGGTGCAAATCACCTTCACATAATTGATCTAGCCAGATGGTTGAATTCTGTGCAGAAAGTAACACAGGGTTTCTTTCTTTCTTTCTCTCTCTCTTTCTTCATTTTTTTTTTTTTTTTTAAATTTTAAGAAGAGGACACTGCTGTCTATGATGGTTACATGATTTGGAAACCACACACCAATAAGTGGAGGAGATGGGACTCAAAATTATTTCAAGTCCAGGGCTGATTCCTCTGCTGCTTGGTTTTGGCCTGATTCAGAAGACGGCCAGGTATGGAAATGCCAGGATTGGGCACATAGTCTAGCAGCACAGATTGGACTATAGAAGGACCCACAAGCCCCAATGGGTCACAGACCTGCTAAATTGGGGCTTTCTATGTCTTTGCCTGGCGTCTCTCCACCTTGTTCTGGAAGTGACCATGAGGACTCATATGAATGTGTCAAATATCTCAGCATGTCAGTTAATAAGCTCTGTCAACAAACCGACATCCTGTGGAGAATTGAAACAATTGTGGATACCTCGGTCTTACACCTGCTTTTGCCACTCATGGAAAACCAAGACAAGCATCTGGTATTTTTTTCTGCTTCCAGTATCCCAACAATTGTTCCTTCTCTGTTTCAACCACCACAGGCTTCTGGTGGACCATGATACTCTGACAACTGAACACCAGAGCAGAGAAGAAGTATTTAAATCTGAGCACCTTGACTCCTTTTGTGCGAAGGAATTACCTGCTAAGTATGGTCTCAGAAAGAAGTTGTCTCTTAGGTCATGTGAGGACAAGCTGAGGAAACGTAAGCCATAGCTCTTTGGAATTGTAACAATATTCCAAGACAAATGTTTCTGAGGGCTGGGACTTTATCCTGCATCTGTCACACACTCAGGGTGTGTCATGGGAGAATGTACTTCCCGTCCCTGAGCCACAGGTCCTCATCTATAAAGAGAGGAGTTTGGAATTCTAAGATCCCCAATATTATGCCTCGAATGGGGTCAGGGAATTCAGAAGCTCAGGCTTGTTGCTAAAGGATGCAGCTGGGATGGGCCAGGGTTTGGATTGGGTGATGAGAAAGGGGCATGGTGACCAGGACTTGAGCCAACCCGGAAAGAAAATCTAAAGAGTTCTGATCTGAGGACTGAAGAGGACAGCAGGCGTCTCCTAGGAGTGGCAGTCAAGCCAGGCCAGGCTCTGGGCAGGCTGCCTGGTTTGGGGAATGGCATCAATGTGAGGGGAGAGGCTCTTAAGGACGGACAGGTGTCAGGGCCCAAGCCAAGTGGACTGGAGGTCAGGACAGGGCATCAGTTCTAAAGAAGGTGCCCGAGGGCAAAGCAGGCCTAAGTCAAAACCCACGCAACTAGACAACATAGTGTGACTGGGTGGCTACAGACAGACCCACTCTGGGTGCAGGGGACCCGGAGTTTAATGCAGCAACAGCAACTCTAGGCTTACCCGTCTTCTCAGAGCAAATATAGGGCCGTCTTGGCTAGAAGGTTGGAGAAGCTGGACAGACACGTTTAGAGCTGAAATATGGTATTTCCATTTGAATCTAAATAAAAATAATAACAGATAACACGTATAGAGTGCTTTCTCTGTGCCACACTATTTTAAGTGCATGAACCTATTAGCAAGCTAGTTTTAAAGCTTTTTCTTGTTAGTCACTATCGTAGTAGTCAAAAAAATCTTTCTTTTTTCGCCAAGATGAAAACATGACAATATCCATCCATTCAACTATGACCTCTGTCACTGTTGAAGAGTCCAGGCAAAAACATAGAGAGTGGAGAGGGGCAAATGGAAGCCTGTTCCAACTGAAGACTCCCAGGAAATAGGGGCCCTTTAAATGACCCCCCAATGTGGCTTTCATTGTCAGGCCCTCCTTCTCCAGCGGAGTCAAGGGATTAAACACACTTGCATGCTTTTCCAGTCATCTCTGCATCTTTCCAGTAAGGATTCCATGCCCCCAGGCTGGAGGTGACTCCAGGTACCATTCCTCAACCTCTCCTACAAATGTCTCTTAGCTTCCTCTAGGCTTTGACCTAGAGTGGCTGTGGAGAAACCAATAGTGGAAATTTAAAAAACTACAAGAAATCTTAAAAAAATGTTTTAACCACATTTATCACGTCTGACAATGTAAAAGGGGCGAAGCACAATTTCTTATAATTTCCATCCTTTCTGATCGCACTTCTTGGGAATAAGATGTACCAGACACACTTTAGCTTTCTAACCCTAATGATATTGACACCATAATCTCTCTGATATTGCTCTCCCTTTTCTCTAAATCCGCTAAAAATGCCCTAATTCTGGCCATCACTGTCTCTTCAACAGCCGCCTAACTTACCTCCTGGCCTCCCCAGCCTGCTTTCTTCAAACTACTCTTCACTTTATCAGCAGCAGCATCTTCCTGATCAAGGTCACCAAAGGGCTCCTGTTACCTACAGATTAAGATCCAGAATCCACATCACACATCCAAATCCCCTAAGATCTGCCCTCTAAGAACCTCTTCTGTCTTAGCTTTCACTCATGAGTTCCATAATCTCCAAGCCCAACAGGCCTGATCGTGTTCTCAACTTCCCCAACTTAGTCTCTTCCGTCCGGCAAAAATATCCTTTCCCATCTCCGTCTGTGATAAATTCATATTGGAAAGTCCATCTCCCTTTTCAGTGTCCAAAGCAAAGGTCACGTCCTCCAAGAAGCTTTCTTATGCTTCTAACTTCAACCTCATGCATCCTCATACCTTTCTTATGTCTATGTTAGCTCCTCTCAGAATGACCTGGGTTTATGTCCACATGAACCTCTGGCTGGGATCACCAGGAATGAATCACTGTACTCTCCAAATCAAAGCTGTCCTGGCACGCAGTAAGCTCATGGTAGTATGGTGGGTTGCAACAATGGCTCCAATCCTTCACCTCTATCTATACCCTTTGTCTTATGATTTTGAAGTACTCACTCATCTACCCACTCTGAGTTTGGCCATGACATTTACTTTGGCCAATAGAATGAGGTGGAATGATGGTGTGCCAGTTCTAAGTTCAGGCCCAAGAGGCAACTTCTGTTTTCAGCTGCTTTCTTGCCACTCTGTCATAGTCATAAGAACACGTCTGGGCTAGCCTGCTGGAGGGTACAAGACACATGGTACAAGACATATGGACTTGCTAGAGTTGACACCAGCACAGATGTGCCAGTCAACCCTCAGATATGTGAGCATGACCAGCCAAAGATGAGTAGATTCTCTAGACAACCTCCCAACTTACCCATAAGCATTAAGCAAAAACTTCTTATATAGGATACCACTAAGGTGTTGTGGGTGTTGGTAACATGGCATTATTTTAGCCAGTGATGACTGATACAGGTAGTAACTTGAGCCAAAGTGCAGCCAGTCATCCATAGATGTCACTAGGTAGATCAGCAGTAACTCTCTTCTCTAAAAATCTTAGATACAATGTGAACGTACACATACACACACACACGCTATAATTTGTACCAAATTATAAATGTAGTTAAGTTCAAATAGTGTATATATGTATACAGACATTATATATATGAATACACATCTATATGATGCTTCTGTACATATCTGACATCTGTGTATTTGTACAGATTTGTCTCTGAAAGCACACATAAAAAGCTTTGATAAACCCCTGGAGAACGGAATAGGGTCACAGAGTAAAGGAGAGCATTTAGAGTTTGTTTTATATTCCTTTACTTATTTCTTGAATCTTATAATGAATATATCATAATTTAATAACTTATAATCTAATTAAATAACCCATGCTAATTATAAAACATTTCAACCTGTAAGAAAGACTGAAGCAAATGCTTTTAATACCTCTCAAACATTTTCTTTATGGATTCTCTCTTTGCTTTTAATGTTAGGGCATCTCTACCTAGATATGAAACAAATATACTATGTCTTTGCCAATACTTTTAACACTTCATCTTCGCTATTTGAACTTTTATTCAACTTAAGTCAAATTAGGTCAATTATATGAAGCAAGGAGGGGATATTTGTCTTACTATAACCCCAAAATATGTAACCAATCATCCACGCCGTGTTTATTTAATAATCCTACCCCACACTTTGAATTATTTATTACTCTTATTTGTATTCTGCATTTGAATTACTGTAGCTTTATTGTATGTTTTTACATCTGGAAGGCAGATTTCATCATTCTTATTTTATTTTATTTTTTTACATTTTTGAGCCATTCTCATGCATTTATTTTGTCTAGCTGAATCAGAAACAGGCTGTCAAGTTTTCAACAAAGATCCAGATGGAATTCTGAAACTTTTGTCTCTTCCTGGAATTTGGGAGCTTCCTTCCTTCTCCCCTCTGCCTCTTCCTCGAGTGCTGCTTCTCCTGCTCCTTCTTCATGCTTTCCTCTTCTTTGTCTCCACTTCTGCCTCCTCCCCTTCCTGTCCTTCTTCTCATCCTCCTGCATCTTCCTCATTTCTTCATCTTCATCTTCTTTTCATTGCTTACTATTTAAATGATAAATATTCAAACATACATAAAATAAAAAGTAAATATACTAATCGAGTCTTGACAGGTTGCATTTTGTGTATGTTTAAGATAGTTTAAGATGGAGATCTAAAATGTTACAGAAACAGGCATGTTGCTCCACCCAATGCTCCCTTCACAGGCAACAGTAACTACGATGATGAAATTGATGGACTTTTTGCACACTTTTTAAACTTCACTTTTATAACACCCATTTATCCATAATATATAGTATTGTTTTGTATATTTAAACCTTCATAAAAGTGTGTCATGCTAAATGTGTCCTTTTGCAACTTGATTTTATTTTGTCAACAATACGTAACTTTTCCTCATGAAAGGTTCTACATGTTCCTTATTTAGTTTATTCTTGGTTATTTAGAATGCTTTCCTTCTTTTAGTGCTTAATTCACGTGACTCACATTTTGTTGGCGGCTAGTGCAACCAAAATCCTAGATGAGGTCAGTCGTCTGCGGTCGTTCTTTTGTGCTCCCTAGGTTAGTCTGATGTGCACTCCTGCTTGAGAAATGCTAGTTCAGAAGAGGGAGAGCCTAATATCCCCTCCATGTGGACATCAGAAGAATTCTGATTTCATATCAACCTAGTATCCAGACTATGAGGGAGCTCCTTCTGTCTGAGAAGGCTCCTGCTCAGGGCTTCTCCTTTCCCATTAGGGAACTCCTGCAGAGGAGTCCTGCCTATGGTCCTCATCTAGAAGACTAGAACCTGATCACTGATTGGCTGTCATCAATCCCCTGTCCCATGAGCCTACGACTATGCTTGTTTGAGCAGAATTCTGGTCACAATCTTACCCTGAATTTGGTACCAGTATAGTACAACCCTTAAGCCCCTAAACTATGTCTCAGCTAGATGCTCTCAGATTGTGTCTCCATAGATATCCCCAATCTCATTTTAAACCTAAATGAAACCTGTCATTTTCCAGACTAGCTGTTGTCTCACCAGGTATTTTGGGAGTGTGGTGATTTACTTGGTTTCCATGTATTCCCTGGGGTTCTTGCTCCATCTTGCATCTAGTTTCAGTTTTTCTCTTGCTTCTAACATCTTGGTCCAGCCAGGCACATAATCAAGCTATACTAGGGATGGCAAAAGCGTTTTTTCGCATGTGCTAACCAAGAATCATTGGTGGTGATTTAATGGAAAACTATTTTAAGAATAATTTTGAGTGGCATTTAGAATAATGTCTGAATTCAGTTGGAAAGAGCTAGCTGGCTCTGGCAAGTGAAGTGAAAGTGACAGCACCTGTGTATGTTCTTGCTATCGCTTATTTTAAGCCATCCATGAGGAGAATTGATGACTATAAAACCTTTGATGATGAACAAGTATACATCAAACAAAGGTAGTTAGCAAACAACAAAGTACAAAAAGAAAATAAAAACTTTTGTAATCAAA
The DNA here is from genome assembly GCF_041296265.1 of Equus caballus. Classification (NCBI taxonomy): domain Eukaryota; kingdom Metazoa; phylum Chordata; class Mammalia; order Perissodactyla; family Equidae; genus Equus; species Equus caballus. The sequence goes on along the minus strand of NC_091705.1, from coordinate 31,240,936 downwards.
ATCTAGGTGGAGCATTATTTTACTTTTTCTGTATTCTCACATATCCATAATGGTGTATAGTATTATTTTTTATGTCTAAATTCACAGAATAGGGCCAGCCCCATTGGCCTAGCGGTTAAGTTCAGTGAGCTCTGCTTTGGTGGCCCAGGGTTTGTTCCCAGGAGAAGATCTACATTGCTTGTCTCTTAGTGGCCATGCTGTGGTGGCGACCTGCATACAAAAATAGGAAGATTGGCAGCACACGTTAGCTCTGGGAAAATCTTCTTCAACAACAACAACAACAACAACAACAAAAAGAATGGTGCCTGGTACATCATAAAAACTCAATAAGTAGCACCTGCTGAAAGAAAAAAAAATCACACAATATTAGGGATAGAGGGGTGGAAAGGTGAAGGACCATCCCAAGAATTATTTAATGTGGCATATTGTGTCTTTCAAACATGGTTGCAACTATATCTCCCTTATTGAAGGCTCTTCTGAAACATCAAAATTCTGCCCGCATCAAGAGGTGGTGTCTGTGTCTGCTCCCTTTGAATCTGGGTGGGTCTCTGTGACTGCTTCAAGCAATGGAGTACAATAGAAGTGATACTATGTGAGGCTAGACCATAGGAATGCCATGCATTTCCACTTTGCCCTTTGAGGGATCTGGCGTTCAGAACCAAGCCACCATACTGGTAGGAAGCCAAAGCACCTGTGGAGAGGTCCACAGGGAGAGGAGCCAATGCCCACTGACCCAGAGCCCTAGCTGAGTTCCCAGCCAATGTCATCAACTTGCCAGCCACATGAGTGACCCATCTTGAGAGCAGCTCCATCATCATCAAGTCAAGCAGCTTCATCGGATTACCAAAGACCTCCTCTTTCCTATCATTTTCCTTCTGAAACTGGCTTAGAGCTAGCTTGGAAGCTGTGTTTTGCTGGTCCTGAAGATTCGATACAAGAAAGTATTGTTCAAGGTCTGGATGATGCAGCTGCTGAAGTAATCTCCTGTTGTGCTTTTCCCTCCAGGAATTCTTGTCTATTAACTCAGGTACCTCATGAGCCTTCTTATCTCAGCATCCTGAGAATACTTACTATGAGGTTGTTTATTCTCCTTTAGCCACCTCAGAGCTTTGACTCTTCCTTTCAAGTAATGTTTTTATGTTTTCCTGTTGATGTTTCTCCAAAGGTACAGGTTGGATATCATCAAGAGTTCAATAAAACAATCAGATATCATTAAGACATGAAATAGAATTCACATTTAAAACAAGATCTTTTCAGTCAAGAAAAATTGCTGAAAATAATAAACACCTTGAAAGTTCATGAGTAGAAATATAAATTCCTGCATTTATGCTAATATGGTCTATTTTACCTACCTTGGTGCAGGCGACATCTAATTCCACACATGGTGACCTGGCTATTTAAACTGCTCACAAAATCCAGGCAAAATCAACTATAAATAATATCAAGACCGAAGAAAGTGAGAGTCCTTGTGTTTGGCTTAGAATCGACCAAAGTTTGATTTATGGGTTCATTTTCCAACATCACAAGTTTTGGGGGAAATTATAAGAAAACATGCTGAGAATGGAATGGGTTCCCATTCAAAGCAGTGAGATCCTGTCTATTTTACTAGAAACTGAAATGTTCTCTGCTGGAAACTTTGTATAGTTCAGAGGCACAGATGATCTTTTAAGTCCTTTTCAAACACTGTGATTCTATGCTAGAATTTAATCCTGGCCACAAGCTCCAATTCCATAGCCACATGTGTAATCTTCATGGGGACCACGTCTTCCAAGAACATGATCTTCATGCCTCAAGTGTGGGGCATAGATATCTTTCTAGTTAACAAAGGATGAGATATGAATTTTCATAGGCAAAATACTCAGGGGTGCAAAAATGTAGCTCTATTAATTTCTTTATTACTGAAATTAACTTAGGTCTTTAGCCCCATTTCCATGTGGCAGGAAACATAATCTTGCTAACCAAAAGTAACTCACCTCTTCTGTTTTAAAGTTTAGTTATTTTAGGTAAATATTTAAGTTAATAATGTTATTCCTGACCTTCCTTTTCTTCACACAGTGGTTATTCTAACTTCTCATGAGCTTTTCTTAAATTGTCGTAGCTTTGTAAAGAATCAAAATTACTTGGTTGGTGTTTAATTACGGGTGGATAACTTTCCAAAAATAAAATTCACCCATTTTTAGTGTATAATTGTCAATTTCTACATAAATAGTCTGCTGGGGTTTTGATTGAGGTGGTGTTGAATCTATAGATCAATTTTGGGAGAAAATTGTCATGACAATATTGACTATTCTAATCCACGAACATGGTATATCTCTCATTTTATTTAGTGCAAAGTGTTTCTGGACCCAATTCCGACATGTGTGTATGTAGGCTTCCCCACATCAGCAAACAGTTCTTGGACGCCAGCGAGTTGTCTGAGAATTCAACTCAATTCTGACTCTATCTACCGGGAGATAGCATCAGATCCCACAGGTAAAGGGCTCAGTCCCACAAGACCACCCTCCACTTCAGACACCAGTCACAAGCCCAGGTTGTTACTTGTGCTTCTGATCAACTGGCTATAAACTGGAGGTTCCTACAATGACTCCAACTCAGGATACCATTTGCAAGTGTCCAGGTTGTTACTTGAACTTCTGACTAACTGGCTATAAACCATAGGTTTCCATGACTCCCTCCTTGGGTTCTATTAATTTACTAGAATGGCTCACAGAACTCATGAAAACCCATTTACTGGCTAGGTTACCGATTTATTACAAAGAGTATTAAAGGATGCGAATCAATAGCCAGGTGAAGAGAGACATAGGGTGAGGTCCCAAACAAAGGAGCTTGTGTCCTCATGGAGCTTGGGCCCAGCAGGGTAGCATATGGAGACATTCTGGTTTCCCAATGTGGAAGCCCTCCAAAAAAGGGTAATTAACCTATTTTGGGGGGGTTTTATGGAGACTTCATTATGTAGTCATGATTGACTAAGTCATTGGCCATTGGCAATTGATTCAACCTCAAGCTCCCTTGCCCTCCCTGGAAATCAAGGGGGTAGGACTGAAAGTTCTAATCCTCTGATCACTTGGCTGGTTCTCCTGGCAAAGAGCCCCCACCTTCATTAACATAAACAAGACACCCATTTCACCCATATGGCTGTGAAGCCTTTTCAGGAACTCAGGACAAGAGACCAAATAATATGATAAAAGATGCTCCTGTTGCTCTTATTGCTCAGGAAATTCCAAGAGTTTTGGGAGCTGTGAATCAGGAAATGTGGATGAAGCCCAAATATATCTTGAGAAATATATTTCTGTCATCTGAATGACCAAATATATACATTTCTTATAAATCACAATATTGCATTAGATCTTCTTTAATTTCTTTGAGCGTTGTATTATGGTTTTAGGTTTAGAAGTCTTGCACATATTTTCTTAAACTTTCTCTAAGGATTTCATGTTTCAAGATGCTATTGTAAATGGTATTGTATTTTTAATTTTATTTTAAAATTGTTTCTTTCAGATATATAGATGTAAAATTGATTTTTGAATGTTGACCTTGTATCTTGTGATGTTGTTAAATTCACTTGTTGGTTCTAATAGCAATTTTATAGATTCCTTAGGATGTTCTATGTACATGATCTTGTTGTATACAAATAAAAGATGGTTTTAATTCTTTGTGATCTATATGCCTTTTATTTAACTTCCAGAGCAATATTTAATAGAAGTGGTAAGAGCTGACATTCCTGCCTTGTTACAGAACCTAAGGGTTAAGAACTCAGTCTTTCATCCATGAGTGTGATATTAGCTATAGATTTTTCATGGATAATCTTTAGGCTATTGAGGCAATTTTCTTCTATTCCTAGTTTTCTGAGAGTTTTTATCATAAAAAGGTGTTGAATTTTGTCATATATATGAACATATGTGTATACTCAAGCATGATTATGTGTTTTTACTTTTTATTCTGGTTATATATTGAAGTACAGTGAATAATTTGTAAATGACAAACCAGCCATTAACGCCTGGACAAACTCCACTTTGTCATGGTATATTATGTTTGTATATATAGATGCATTAGAATTTCCTAAGATTAAGGATTTTTGTGCTTTTGCTCATAAGTGATCTTGGTTTGAAGATTGCCTTTTTTTATAATGTCTTTGTCTGGTTTGAGGATGAGGGTAAAACTGACCTCATAAAATGATGTGGGAAATCTTCCTCCATTCTCTCTGTTATTATTATTTATTTCATAAATGTTTGATCGAATTCACCAATGAAGGCTTCTTGGTTTGGAGTTTTCTTTGTGGAGATTTTTAAAAAATTATTTTATTGAGGTCACATTGGTTTATAACATTGCGTAAATTTCAGGTGCTACAGCATTATATTTCAGCTTCTGTATAGACTGCATCATGTTCACCACCAGAAGTCTAGTTTCTATCCATCACCGTACGTATGTGTCCTTTTACCCCTTTCATACTCCCCCTTCCCCTCTTGTAACCCCAATCTGTTCTCCTTATCTGTGTTAGTTTGTTTATCTTCTACATATGAGTGAAATCCTATGATATTTCTCTTTCTCTGTATGACTTATTTCACTTAGCATAATACCCTCAAGCTCCATCCATGTTGCTGCAAATGGCACGATTTAATCTTTTTTACAACTAGGTAATATTCCATTGTATATGTATATACTACATCTTCTTTATCCATTCATCCATTGGTGGGCACTTGGGTTGCTTCCAAGTCTTGGCTATTATGAATAATGCTACTATCAATAAAATGAAAAGACAACTCACCAACTGAGAGAAAATATTTGTAAATCATATATCTGATAGAGGTTAATTTCCTAAATATATAAAAACTTATATAACTCAATAACGAAAAAACAACCTGATCAAAAAATGGGCAGAGGATATGAACAGACATTTTTCCAAAGAAGATATATAGATGGACAAGAGTCACATGAAAAGATGTTCAACATCACTAATTATTGGGGAAATGCAAATCAAAACTAGAACGATATATCATCTCACACCTGTCAGAATGGCTATTATTAAAAAAGACAAGAAATAACAAATGTTGGAGAGGGTGTGAAGAAAAGGGAACCCTCATACACCGCTGGTGGGAATGCAAACTGGTGCAGCTACTATAGGATATTTTCAATTAAGAATTTGTTTTCAAATTTGATATAGGCCTATTCAAGCTTTCTCATTTTTCTTGAGTCAGTTTTGATAATTTGTGTCTTTCAAAGATTTTATTCATTTTACCTAAGTTGTCAGATTTATTGGGATAAATGTGTTTATTATATTTCCTTATTATTTTTAAACATCTGTAGGATCTGTAGTGACATCCCCTTTTATATTTCAATTATTGAAAATCCATATTCTTCTTTTTCTTTTTGCTTTGATTAGTCCACCTAAGAGTTTATCAATTTTATTGATATTTTTAAAGAAACAGCTTTGGTTTCATTGATTTTTGTCTATGGTTTGTTTTCTATTTTATTGACATCCTCTCATTTTTATCACTTATTTCTACTTTGGGTTTAGAGAGCTCTTCATTTTTAGATTCTTAAGTAGGAAGCTCAGATCTTTTATTTTCTACCATTTTTGCTTTCTAATACAAGCGTTTAACAATATGTGCATTTGCCACTAATCCCTGCTTTAGCTGCTTTGCACTAATATTGATATTTTTTATGTCATTATCATTCAGTTCAAAATATCATCTCACTTTTCTTGTGCTTTATTCTTCCTCATGGGTTAGATACATAAGTGTTGGTCAATTTCCAAATTTTGGAGATTTCTCATATATATTTCTGTTTTCAGTTTCTAACAATTTTATTTTGTTAAAGGATATACTCTAAATGATTTTAGATGTTTTGAATTTGTTGAAACTTGTTTTATGGTCCACCATATAATCTAAGTAACCATATAATCTTCCATGTTCACCTGAAAAGAATGTGTATTCTCCTCTTCTTGGGTGGAACAATCTACAGATGTCCCTTAGGTCAAGTTGGCTCATAATGTTATTCAAGTCTTGTACCTTTACTGCTTGCTCTAATAATTACTTGCCTACTTATTCTAATAATTACTGAATGAGTAGTGTTGAAATCTCTGGCTATAATTATGGATTTGTTTCATTCTCCTTTTACTTCCATCAATTTTTGCTTCATGTATTGTTGAAACTCTGTTGTTAGTTGCCTATACTTTTAGGAGATGTTATGTTTTCTGGATGTAACTGCCAGTTTTTCATTATGTATTTCATTCGCCACTTTACCCCTGATAATATTGTTTATCCTGAAATATATATTATATAATATTAATATAGACATTCCAGCCTATTGTCTAGTGTTTGCATGATATATAATTTTCCATTTCCTTACCTGTTTGTGACTTTATATTTAAAGTGGGCTTTGTATAGTTATCATATATTTGGGTGTTGCTTTTTTATATGTTCTCATAGTCTGTCTTCTAATTGGAGTGTCAAGATGAGTAAAATTTAATGTAATTATTGATATGATAGATTTAAACCTACAATCTTCCACTTTATTTTCTATCTGTTTCATACGTTCTTTATTTTTTCTGTTTTCCTGCCTCCTTTCGGATAATTATTATTTTAGTGTCCCATTATTTCCACTATTGGCTTACTAGTTATTCTTCACTTTTATTTTTAGTAATTGCTCTAGAAAATACAATATGCACCTTTAAATTACCTCAACCTTCCTTTAAATAATACCATATCACCTCATGAATAATGTAAGAATCTTACAGCCATCCACTTCCATTTATCTTCTCTCATCTTTTGTTTTCATTCAATTTTTTAATTTATGCACATGCTATAAATAGTATGATTTTCACTTAAACATATACCTTTTAAATAAGTTAAAAGTGAGAGGAAAGTGTGTATTTTACTCACATGTATACTATCTCTATTTCTATTGTGTAGATCCAAGTGTTCCTCTGGTCTCATTTTCCTTCTACCTAAAGAACTTCCTTTAATATTCCTTGCACTGCAGGTCTGCTGATGTTAAATTATTTCAGAATTTATTTGAAACATTATTTCATCTTTACATTTGAAATATAATTTTACTGGTATGGAATTCTAGGTCGGCAGGTTTGTTTTGTACTTTTCCCCATGGAAGGGAAGTTGAAGGGTTTAATCAGGGGAGTCTATAAGTGCCATGATTGTGCTTGTGCCTCAGGAATATCTTGTGGACAGTATTATGAAGAACTGTTTGGCTTGGGGAAAGTCTAAGAGCAACAGGAACAGTTAGGAGGCTGTTAATCCGTGGATGATATGATGGGATCTCCGATGAGTCAAAGGAGGTGGGGATGGTGATCAGATGACAAGACTGGAAGATATAGTGCATCGTCAGTACTTGGGGATCAAATACAAAAGGTGGTGGAGAAGATGAATCCTTGCACCTTGGTTATGGCGTGTGTGAGTGAGAAGAGGTGCCATTTATTGAGATGGAAATTTATAAGAGGAAGCACAGGTTTGTGAGGGCAGTGCTGCCCATTTCCGTAGTGGCTTATGTCCTAGATCTGGGTGGTGGCCTCAGATGCCATGCCTGACATTCAGGTTTTCCACTGGGATGAACCTCTCATCTACCTGAGGACCAGATAAGGTTCCAGCTCTTGCCACACTGCTTTGCCTGTGAGATAGACCCTTCTTTTTCTCTAAGTTACTGAGCTACTCTCAATTTGGACTCTGTATACATGATATCGAGAGTCTCCCACTTATAGGACTCTGGCTCTGATTCTCTGGTTTCTCTAACGTGCACTGGTCAGTTACTTAGTCCTTAGGCTAAACTAAGTTCAGGTCAGCACCTCTGTGCATGGGACTTGGACTGTGGGCACCAGTCAAAGGCATCTCTAATCATGGCAGCCTCACCAGGCTCTTGTTCTGTCTGCTTCCACTATCCCACGGTTCCAGGATGTTGTACAGCTGAGTTCACCGAAGTTATGACATTATTTAGACTTTTCCTTTCAACTTAGAATATGAAACAAGGATAAATCATTCAACCTCCGTCACCCGTTTAACCCCTGTGTAAACTGTCTGAGGGACAGAATAGTAATTACCTTTTTCAGGGATGGAGTTGTGGGGGAGAGTCAATTAAGTCTTGCTCTGTGCTTTGAGATCTTTCAATGAAAGGCTCGGGGTTATTACTGTTAACAAGATACCAAAGGGATATTTGCCAGCAAGGACTCCCTTCGAGCCAGAATGTCTGTCATTAGTAATTTGGGGGCTTGGCACGCAGTCATGGGAATGTTTTAATGGCTTCTGTTCAACCCCAGAAATAGATCTTGAAGTTGCAAAAAGAAATGCTTGTTTTCTCTGTTCTCCTCCAGTTCTGTACATGTGGTGACCCCCAAGGGAGATCTCAGGTTCTCTGGCAAGGACCAAAAAAGTGGGCCACAGAGTCTTATGCTGCCCCAATAAACTGACAGCTGATGGTGTGGGGGCCTGTTGCAGAGACCAATTTGGAGATGGCAGATGCCACCAGATAGTAACTGTGGCCTGAGCTGAATTTCTGGTGCCACCTGGAGACCTTGCTAGTTCAGTGAGGTTTGGGAATAATAGACAGGGGACTCTTTCTCTAAGAAACATTGGAACAATGTTTACTAATTTGAACAAGTTGTTTTAGTCTTAAGCCAACTCCCAAATGCTTTTTCAGAGCTGTCTTTATGAGTCAAGAAAAAAATGTTTTCTGTCTGGGAGGCCTGGACTCGTTTCTAGAGATGTGGGCAAAGACTATGTGTGTCCCACCAGGCTTGTGTTTGGCCCCACATTGGGAAGGCCCTCTGCAGCTTCATTTTCAATTACTTAATAAACTGTTCTTTTAAAGAATCCTTCTGCCTCAGTTTTCGCCTTCATTTTTGTTCCATTCTTTGCTTTATGTTTAATCAATTCTTTTCTCTGCTCATTCAGGTAGGATATACTGAAAAAAACAGTAGCTATGTTGAGATAAGAAAGCTTTGACCCTAACTAATGGTGATCTTGGGCAAGTCACTTAAGCTCTATGAGTTTCTTTTCACTCTATGGAAGATAGGGTGATAACACAGCAGCCCAGCAGGATGTTTGGGATGATTGAGCCAATGGGGTAGAGTTATTTCAGGTGTTGCAGACACAAAGGGTCACATGAGCCTGTGAAACTACTGAATAGAAGCAATAGGGAATGGTGGGGACTGTGGCAAACTGAACCTGCATGCCCAATCCGCAGAGAGCAGCCATTATTCTGCTATAGCAGATGTTTGCCAGACTTCCTTTCTATTTTTAAATAAGAGGAAACAAAAGTAAGAAATTTGTATAGTCTCCTGATTTTTAAGTGTTGGAACTAATTCATTTTCTTTTGAAAAACAATGTGGAACAAGAGAAAATGGTTGTGGGCTGGGTTTGGCTAACAAACTGCCGGTTTAACATTTATAGTTTATTTGATTCCTCGTTTATCAATTTCTGCCTTCCTCCTCTTCCTCATCCTTTTCTAACACTTGCTTTTTCTATCCATCTTCCCCTTGACATCAAAATGTTTTCTTTGCATTCTAAAGTAACACCAGACCCTTTGCTTGGGACATATTCACACAAACCACAATTTCCTCCTTCTTCCCTCAGACCCCCTCAGATTCCCATCTCTTTTCTCATAGCCAATGACACAAGGCACCACCAAGCCCATCGAGTTTTGAAGCACTTGCATCTACTCTTCCATTCCCAAGAGGAAAGTGAACAAAAAACCTACCTACATTTACTTGAAAAAAAAATCTTGGCTGTTGATATGATCCCAGGGACGCTAACTCATCAGCCACTTGGGGCCATAACTGTGGCTGAATTTGCCAATCCTTGGCCACATAAACGGTGCCAATCCTGAACCTGGTAACGAGTTGGCCTGAAGGAGTCCTGACAGTGTGGGTCCATTGCCTTTCCAGAAAAATATGCTAAAGATTCCCCAACCACTGATTGTTTAATAATAAACTGTACCATAAAAGGTATGTTTTTCACCCAAAATGAGTGTGGTTCTTCCAAGTTGCACCATCTTACCTTCTTTTGACTCTGTTCTTAGACGAAATGTGACTATTCCATTCAGGTCAAGAAGACCCCTCTTTGGAAATGGCGTAATCATATTTTGCATGAATGTCACAATTCTCTATTCCCTCACCAGTGGCAGACACCAGTAATTGTTAACGGCACTCTTTCCATTGAGTCTAGATGTGGTTGCAAGTTTCTTAATATACATGGCAGCTGTTACCAGTCATTTGGGGTTGGGATGTGTGTTAAAATACAAGAGACCAAAAAATGAAAACAACCCAAATATTCATTAACTGGTGAATGGATAATAAAATGTGGTAATCCATATAATGGAATACTATTTGCCAATAAAAAGGAATGGAGTGTGAATACATGCAACAACAGGGATGAATGTCAAAACATCATGCTGAGTGAAAGAAACCAGACACATAAAAACACAGATTGTGTGAGTCCACATACATGAAATGTCCAGAAAAGGCAAATCTATAGACAGAAAGTAGATTAGTAGTTGTCTGGGGCTGGAGTAGGAATGAGGAGTGACTGCAAATGGGCTCAAAGTTTCTATTTTAAGTTAATGGGAATGTTCTAAAGTTGGATGGTGACGATAATTGTACAACTTCGTGAACTTACAAAAAGTCATGGAACTGTACACTTAAAACCAGCGAATGCAATGTTCTGTAAATTATATCTCAATAAAGCTGTTAAAAACACACACATCATAGGCTTGCCTCTTTGTCGAGACATTCACTATTTGAAGACAGGGAGCCAGGGAGGACAAGTTGCTCCAGAATCTTCCACTGATTTGCTGTGTGCAGTTTCTTCATCTGTAATTAGAGGTGTTTGTGCTGATGCTCTCTCAGGAGCTTTGAAGCTTTGGCAGTACCAAAGAAGAAGCAAAAGCGAGAATAGTCACCACTGGTATTTTACCAGGCTGTCAACTTTTGGGGAGGAGCAGAGATTAGGGACTCGCTCCTCTGTCAATGCCTGGCTTAATGCCCTACACGGAGTGGTGAACAGCGCCTGACTGTTCGTATAAAAAGATTAGGCATATGAGCATGTAAGGGCCTCCGAAGACAATATCAAAGCTATTTTCTAAGAATTTCATCTGCAGCGTGATGTATGACAGTGTGGCATTCCTTCCCTGACAATTGAGATTTTTATTCTTCTCAGAGGGTATAAAGCACTGGCAGCAAAACGTCACCCAGTATAACCTGATCTGGTTGGGTAAGTAGTTACAGCGAGGAGTAGAGGGGTATGTGTGTGTGTCTGTGTGTGTGTGTATGTGGGTGCATCCTTGTGTTGGGTGTGTTGTGTTGGGGGAGGATGGGCTTTGGAGAAAGACAAATCTAAATTTCCCTCCCTAGTCTTGCCGTTAAATCCTGTGGGAACTTCACTTACCCTTTCTGAGTCATCTGTAAAAGGGGGGTAATTTAACCTACCGCTCAAGATATTTTGAAGTTTAAAAAGATCTTGTATGTTAAATATCCAGAGTAGTTCCAGAAACAAATTGGGTGCTTCTTAGATGTTTGTTGCTCACCTTCCTTTTCCTTATGTTCCCCTTTACCAAGTTCAGGGGCGGCTTGGAGACGGCTAGGCCTAGAAAGCAGAGACTTAGCGCATTGTACAATTGTCTGGTCAATTCCACACACGAATGCTGTGAACTGTGGACATGCTAGCTGTAAGGCAACTTGGCTCTTCTAAGTGACCAGTAACTCAGCCCTCTGGGCTGTGGTTCTGGAAATGACTTCTCTGCATAGCCACTTTACCCTTCTTTACTTCTCTCTTTGATCTTTAGCTTCGCAAATTGGAGTTTTAACTTTTTGGTAAGACTTTTTGGAATAATGAATATTCCTTTGCACCAAGGCCACACCAGAACCTCAGATGAGAATTATTTCTAAGGCAAATGCCCCAGGAGCCCACCCAAACCTTTTACTTCACATTTGGCCAAAGCAGCCAAGTTTCTGTTTCTGCTTTGGGACAAACCAGTGGCTGTGCTTTCAGCCCATGTGTCCTTTTAAGACAAAGCCAGAAAACTCTGGAAGGCTGGGTGCTGTCAGATTTTGCAGGGCCACACACACGGAGGGGTGAAACTGACTTTACTAGGGTTTTGCATGTCTTTGCATGTCTCATTCCGGTCACCGAGATGCAGAGATGTGATAAATACCATTTAGGGACAAGGGAGGGAAGGGGATGAACATTTATGGGGCCTGCTTTATGCTTGGCGCTTGAGATGTTTATTTATTCTTCTATTCACTTATTTAAGATATAAGGCTAATTTTGATTGCGTTTTTATATAACAAAAGTGTCTCAGACTCTTTGTCAAAACAAATTAGGCAATCCAAAAATGTACAAGGTAAAAAGTGAAAATCTCCCTACACCAGCAGCCACGTCTCCTTCTCTCCTAAACCTCCCTTGTTGACATTTTAATCTGCAGTGGAAGTAACTACTCTTAGTAGACTAGTATGGATTCTTCTCTTGACCTTTTTTCAAGCATGTTACTATAAATACAAATTGTTCTGCAGTCCCCGGCCCCCTAGTTTATATACCCTGCTTATCATTCTACGTGATTACCTACAGAGTTGCCTCCGTCTTTTTAAGTACCTTTTTCACAATCTATTCCATGCAAGTACTCACATTCGTTTAGCCATGCCCCATCCATGGTCATGTGCATGTTTTCTGTTGGTTGTATACATAACCCTCTACATATATTTGTGTACACTTGCAAATAACTTTATAAAATTGATTCTTCAACAGAAATTTATTGAGTGAAGTATATATCAGGCAGAGGACTAGGTGCTATAAATATAGCAGGGATAAGACATAAATTGCTTCCTGCCTTCATAGAGTTTGCAATCTAGCCCACTATGCATTTCAGATGTATATTCTACCTTGCCCCCACCCCTACCCTGTTCACGAATGTAATAATGATTACCTTTGGTTTATAGATAGGAAGCCTATGGCTCAAAGAAGTGTATGAACATTACCAAGGCCACCCAGACCATTTGTTGCATGGCTGGGAAAAATTCCCATATCGGACTCCAAAACTCCCATGCTTCCCATTACCCTGTCAATGACTGGGGTTTTGTCAGTTCCAAGCACCTGATGAAGATGTGCCAAATTTACATGTCTGGCATTGGATCTAAAGCCTTAGAGATCCAGGTGAAGGCAACAGAAGCAAAGAGGTTAGTTCCTGTTGTTTGTAGAACCATGACCCTACAGCCCACAAGGAGGAGCAGGGAGACCCCTGGCTCCCATTGTTCCTTTGAGGGTCTGTCCTGGAGATAGGCATATAAGGTTTGATTGAGGTCTGCCACATTGCATCTGAATAGCCTTGGGCAAGTCGCTTCTCCATCAGACTCAGGCTCCCTCATCTGTAAAGTGGAAACCATCAAGATCAACCTTCTGGAGTGGTTGTGAGGTTTCAATGAGCTCACATGTGTAAAAATGTTTAGCATAGTTCCTAAGACAGAAGGAGAGCTTCAGAAAAGTCAGCTATTGTTATTGCTTTTATTTTAATTCTTTTTCTTGCGCTAAATCTGATTGCCCTCTGGAGTCCCCTGGCTTGTTCTGCTCCTTTTAAGCTAAGAACTTGCTTTCTTAGGTAAAGCAGAAGCCCTTTGCTGTCCTCAGGAGCCCTTGGGCAATTCCTGACGTGGCCTTAGCTTCCATCTTAGGAGAATGTGAACATGGTCTGTCCCCAATATAGTCTAGGGGTACAAGGAGGCTGCTAATTAGAAATGGAAGGGTAGGCATAGTTAATACTTTTCCGAGGGGCCGTTTACCCTCACAGATTGGGAACTGGGTGTGAGTTCTTCTTCGAGTAACTCCTTAGAGAATTGTGGCCTGTTCTGATGTTGTCATCTAATTTCCAGAGTCTCAGCTTTGGAGCTTGGTGTTCTGGCCTGGCTCTCATTGCCAGGCTAGACAAGTGCAGATGCTACTTGTCATGCTTGGGCCAGGTTGCTCGGCGGGGACACTCATCCCTGGGCCGGGCCATTCCTTTACTAAGCTGGGCTCTCAGCCATGGCTGAAGAGACGCCAGCGGGGAGGAGGCAGGGGCTGCGCTGCTGGTGTGGGTAATTGCTGCTGGGAGCCTGAGGTGGCCTGCAGCTACCCAGGCGGGATTAGTGACATCAGCCCCACCCGGGCAGCAGGTTCAGACAGGAGGAAAGGCAGGCGGCCTGCGCAAGGTCAGAGGGGGCATTGGCAGCCCGAAGAGTGGGCCCTCCCAGCCTGGGCTCCTTGGGACCTGCCTGCTCTGGCACGGCTGTGGGGGAAACCTGTTGGGTAAGCTTGATGTGTTTCCCAGTAAGGCTGGGTCTTGCAGTAAAGGCGAGAAGGTGGGGTGAGGGGAGGGAGCTCTTTATTGACTCTGACATTTACTTGAGAAGCTGCCAAAGGGTGGTTTATGTTTCTTAAACAGAGATGTATTACGATAATGAGGCTGCTTCTGTGGAGGTGACAGTGAGCCCTTTCCAAGGCTGTACCCAGCAGGTGGCGCGGTAAAGGGAGCAGATAGCCAGATTTGGGGGGTAGCAGGTGTAGTTGCCCCTGACACAGAGTGTGTGACCTTGGGGTGGTCCCACCATCTCCCTGAGCTCCATTCTCCTCATCAGCTGGGTGGGAATAATGGTCTGCCCCTCTCAGGGCTCCGCAGCAAATGTTTCTCAGCTTCATACTTATATTGCATCATTCCAGGTATTTCACAAATATGATCTCACTTAATCCTACAACAGCCGCATGATGTGGGTGCTATTATTATCCTTGTTTTACAGATGAGGCCCAGAAAGACCAAATGATTTGGCCGAGATCTCATAGCAAAACTGGCAGAGCTAGGATTTGACCCCCAGCCGACTGGCTCCAACGTCTCTAATCTTAACCACTATGCTATGCTTCCCAGAACCCGCCTAGAACCCTGGTCCTCTCCCTCTAAGCACTTAACTCATTTTGGAGTAGCACTTTTGTCGATGTGATTATCTGATGAATGAGGAGCTCTTTTATTAGATTCTGAGCTATCCATCTTGGGTTTTGCTCAGCACCATATCCCTGGCACCTGACTCTGGACCTAATAGGAAACTTCCCTGAAGTCCGTGTGTGAGAAGCTGCCGGGGGGACCAAATGTGATATAGAAGTTGAAATAATAGGCGGCTCCTCTGAAATCACCCAGCATTACTCTGAGCTCATAGTGGGCACTTGGGAAATGTTTATGCCTGAGGCAGACTCGCTGGGGGCTATGAGTTTACTCCAGTGACTTCATTTCGTGGGAGCCCTCAGTACGCATGATCAGTTATGAAGGGAGTCACCTCCACGTGGCAGCCATTAGAGGGATCTATTTGCCTCATCCCCTGAAGAGAAAGAAGGGCAGGGACCACACTTTTCAGGCAGGCCAGCACTGCGGGCATGTGCCTCATACACCTTCCCTTTCAAAGGTGATCTTAAATAGCATCTTCTCAAAGTACCTACTGCTGAACCTTGAAAGCTGACTCAAACCATCTTTCTGCCTTGGGGAGGAGCATTTCCATCACTCTGTTCAGCAACCTGAATCCCATCTTTGGCTACAACATCAGGCCTAGTGCAGGACATCCCTAAAGTGGCAAGTGGTTAAATGCCCTCAAGGAGGGAGAAGGGAGCCTGGCTTCCAGGCGGCATGTTCTCCTCTCTGTTCTCTGCAGCCTCTGTTTGTGGAGCCTGCTGGAATGAGAGAAGTCAAGGGCCAGCCTCAAAATGTGGTCCTTAGATACCATCTGCAGCCTGTTCGTGTCCTTTCCCCACTCCTGTAGGGGAATGTAGTGCAGGCCAATGTAGTGAGCATTCCATTGCTAACCCTGAAGAATTGCCTGCTTATGGGGAAGCTGATGTCTTTTCAAAACGTTTGCTAAATTTGCAATAGTATGCCCCTCTTCCATCATGCTCACCCTGAACCGCCTAGCTCACGTTCCTGAGCACACCGACCTCTACCTCTGGACACGGTTAGGTTTGCAGAGGGTTTGGCTGGTACGGTGCAAACATGCTACCAGTCTGTCAGACAGACAGACACGCTGAAATGAAAGCATAGGTCTAATTGATCTCTAAGCTGGAATGGATAATTCGTTTAGATGACATCAGGAAAAGAAACATCTTCCAGAACGTCATTTGTAGTTACACGCCATCAAGTCAGCTCCAACTCCTGGCAAACTTGTGAATGAGTGGCGTCCGCAATGTCCTGTCCTCAACAGCCCTGATCAGCTTCCTCAGACACCTGCCTATGACTTCCCTTATGGAGTCAATCAATCTCATGTGTGGTCTTTCTCTTACCCTGCTGCCTTCTACTTTTTTCAGCACTATGGTCTTTTCCAAACAATTCTGCCTTCTCATGATGTGCCCAAGGTAGGACAGCCTCATTTTTATCATTGTCTGCCTAGAGTGATAGTTCGGGCTTAATTTGCTCTAGGACCCACATGTTTGCCTTTCTGGCAGTCCAGGGTGTCCATAGAGCTCTCCTCCAGCACCATATTTCAAATAAATCAATTTGTTCCCTGTCAGCCTTCTTCAGCATCCAGCTTTCGCACCCGTGCATAGTGATTGGGGAATAAGAGGGTGTGGATAGTCTTGGCCTTGGTCTCTGATGACGCTTCCTTATGTGTAATGATCTTCCCTAATTCTTTCGTCGCTGCCTTTCCAAGTCTCGGTCTTCTCTTGATTCCTTTGCTGCAGTCTTCATTTAAATTGATGACCGAACCAAGGTAAACAAAACCTTTAACCATTTCACCATCTTCATCGTCTACATTAAAGTCGCGTCGTTCTTCTGTAGTCATGATTTTTGTCTTCTTGATGTTGAAATGCAGTCCCACTTTGGCAATTTTTTCTTTCATGTTCATCAGAAGTTGTTTCAAGTCATTGCTGATTTCCGCCAGAATATTATATTTAAATGTATTGACTTCCTAATAGCAAAGGGAACGTTGTAGAAACAGATTTGGAACACTCCACAGGAGGAGCAGCAGGTAATGCATAAATGACTGGTTTCTTTGCCCAAAGTGGAAACCAGTCAATCAGAAAGTCAACGCAAATTTATTGAGAGCCTACTATATCCCAGGCTGTGTCCTGGCACTTCGGAGGTCCTTCTTTGGGACTCAGTTGTCCCACCCAACATTCTGTACCTGGAGTGATAATAAAGCCAGAGAAAGAATGTGTTAGTAGGAGAAATTGACTTGTTTTTTCCTTAGCGAATGCATTGATAACCTGTTTGAAAAGTTCACCAAGGCCAGTCTGGCTATTTAAGATAGAAAGTTATTTGACTTTGGGGCAAGATAGTTCTGGCATTTGTGGCTGAAGTCTTTGTTTTTTCAGAAGGTGTAATCATTTGCTAAAGACAATTTCTTGGCTCAAACCAACTCAATAATCACCTGCATTCCTTGACAGTAGTGTTACTTCCTAATATTGCCACACCTGGGGTGTGTGCTGGGGCCCTTGCTTTGCAGCATGAATATCTTTATCCATTTAGGGTGAAGTGGTGGCAGCTTCGGTTACACTCCCCACAGGTGGCTTGGCTCTTAATCAAACGTCTTTTGATTCTCATGGGAAGTCTTCTTCAGGAATTTCTGATAGCTGCTCAAAAGTGTATGTTCTTTTGATGTGGCAGCATGAGTCTCCCATGATCTGGGGTGAATCTGCTATCATGAGGTTGTGATCTTGCCAATTAACATGGTATGTAAACTTGTGTGATTGAATTCATAACTTTTTAAAACTTCTTGTACAAATGCTATTCCAAAATAGAACAGACATAATATTTTATTAGATTATGTTAATTCAGAAATAGTGTCATTAATCTTCTAAGGGAGAAAATTGGAGTCAATCATTTTAGAAATGTTAGAAGTCTTGCATTGTGGATAAATCAAATGTATCCTTGCTGTCTTGTGCCATTTTATCTCTGAATGGCTTTAGAGGATACATGTTTGTGCATGAATGTACATGCACACACATGCACTCACACATACACAGACACATTTCCTCTTCTTCTTGGTCTCTTTGGACATCCCTCTAGTTTCTCTTGAAAAGTAGTTTTGGATCTGTGTCCAACCCCCTTCCTTTTGATCCCTTAGGAGCTATTGATGCCTATCTGCCTGGCCTTGTTTTTTTAACAGGAACTCTTGGGTTTTAACTTTTTAGTACCCAGCACCAGGGTTTCCAGTTGCCTGGGTCTCACCCAAGTCGTTAAGCACCTGTTCTTGCCTGTCTCAGTTCAGCTCCCCATCTGAGCTGTCATTGTAGCCCTTGACCTTCAGCTGTAAGGTCAAACCCTCAAATGCACACAGGGGTCACTAGATGATGCCCCTCCTCCTGTGGTGTGATTAGCTTCAAGGCTGAATGAGGGTGTGCAGTGCGCGCCAATCATTGTTCCAGGTGCTTTTACGAAGCCAGACTGAAGGGAGGTGCATTCTCACTGGCACCCTGGGCTCAGCGGTGACTCATGCCCACGCCTGCCGAGGGCAAGGCAGCGAAAGCCTCAGCAAGAGGTCTGAATCTTCAAGTCAGATCACCGAGTAGCTTCTATGAGGGAGCAGAAGATGGGAGGCAGCCATAGGCAGTAGTAGGTAGGGTGGGACCAGATCCTGGGGCCTGGGCCATACACAAGGCACCTTGAGGAATATTTATATGCCAATAGCATTTTAGCCAGGATCCTTGGGTTTCAAGTTGATTCTGATGACTGTCCCTAGCCCCAGTTAATGGAGGAACTGTTTGAACAGCATATGTAATAATATTATATAACATTCACAATAACAACCATTTCCCTGGCAGTGTGCTACACACTTTACTAGATTGATTCATTTAATCCTTTCATCAACCCAACGTGATAAATTAATATTCCCATTTTACAGATGTGCAAAGTAAGGTCCAGATAAATTAAATAACTTCCTCAGGGTTCCGAAGCTAGTAAATGATAGAACCAGCATTTGAACCCAGGCAGCCTGACTGCAGATCTTGTGCTTAACCATAACACTAGAGTGTCCCATGCTGCTATAAACCAGGAGTTTACATACTTGTTATATAAAAGACCAGACAGTAAATATTTTAGGCTTTGTGGGCCATGTGGTCTTTGTAACAAGTACTCAATTCTGCTTTTGTAACACAAAAGCATTCACAGACAGCATGTAAATTAATGATGTGGCTGTGTTCCAATAAAGCTTTATTTATAAAAGCAAGTCATGGGCCGTATTTGACCCACAGGCTGTAGATTGCTGACCCCTGGCATAAACTGAAGGGGAGATTGAAGTTTCATATTCAACAAATATTCACTGGAACACTTACTATGTGTCAGGTACTTCAATTAATTTATTTTATTGAATCCTTCAAAAGCTGTGAAGTGAGAAAGGAATTCCTAGTTTACAAATGAGAAAATCGAGGCCCAGCGCAGTCAACATTCCTAGAGACATACAGCTAGTAAATGGCAAAGAGAACTGAGCGCAACTCGTCATAACTCATGTTTCTTTGTCGTTTTTCTCTGTAGGCTTTCCAAGTAGACTGAAGCCCCATAAATAATCAAGTCTCCAGAAGCTATATTGCTGCCTTTTTCTTTTTCAGGGAAGTGTGAATGTGTCATAACTTGGCCAAGGACTAGCTGCAAGGCATGCTGGGACCGCAGAAGCATGAAGCCTCTGGAAGAGGAAGAGGCGCTGGGACTAAATGGAGGGAACTTGCCCAGCTGGGAAGTTGGCGATTGGTACAGAGAGAGGTCCGAGTTGTCCAAATGGTTGTGGGGAACTCGGACAGGTTCCAGGTTAGTCTCCTTTCTACCATGGGGCATTGTGGAGGTGGGTGGGGGCGGCGGGATCAGAACTCTTCAGGCTATAACTATGCCAGAGTGGCATCCTCATTTGGAGCAGGAGCCTGCATAGAGGTTCTGGGGAGAAGAGAGCCGGAAGCAGTTGGCCACCATTGGAGCAGGCTTGTTCCCGGGAATGAGTTCTAGGCATAGGAAGCAGCCAGAGTGAGAAACAGAAATCCTAAATGGATTACAGTCATATAAGCCAGGTAGAAACACTGCTTCAGCCTCCCACTTCAACTCAAAGGTCGTCCCATCACAGAGCTCTTTGCTGAACACTCTAAGTAGGTGTCCCTGCTCTTCATGGCTCTGCTGTATTTTTCTTTACTCACTTTCCCACATCAAGGCCTTTGTACTTAGCATTCTCTCTTCCAGAATGCTCCTCTCTCAGATCTTCAGGCCTTACTCCCTCACTGCTCCAAGGTCCTTTTCCAAAAGTCACTGACTCAGGGAGGCATTCCCTGACCCCTCATTCAACATTTCAAACCCTCTACCTCACCTTGTACTTTATTACTCCTTTTCTGGCTTTACATTTTTCTCCTTAGCATTTACCACTATATTACAGTCTCTGTCACCTCTTTATCTTGTTTCTTGACTGCTCTTTAGAAGGTCTAAGAAGTAGGAAATGCATGTAGTTTTGTCACTGTGTCCAGTGTTGAGAACAGTGCCTGGGACATTACAGGTACTCAATAAATATCTGTTAAATTAATGAATTAATTGATCACAAGTTGTAATTATTTAATCATTTATTTTCTGTCTCTCTTACTAAACTATAGTTCTGTGACAGAGAAAACTGTCTGTGTTTTCGCTACCGCATTCCCAGCAGCTAGGATATATTAGGTGCTCAATAAATACTTGCTGAGTGAAAGAATGAGTGAGAATCAGGAGCAGATGTGGCTCCTGACTGGCAGAGGAAGCCCAAGAAATTGTATTTCTCGTCATCTGAGCCTTTGTCAAGTTGCATTGTGTCTAGTATAATTATGCAAAGGAGTTTGTCTTTCCCACTAATCTAAACATTCTTTAAAGGGTATATGTTATGTCTTACTCATCTCTGAACTCCAGATCCTTAATACCAACTGGCATGTAGTGGGGGATAGGGCGTATCAAAGCAGCAAAAGTCAGGTGTGAGAGATAAAACTCACTTGAAAGCCCACTTCCTGGTGAGGCTGAGCCTGCCTTGTTTGGGACCAACAAGGGGAGGCAAGGCTGTATCTACCGGTGGTGAGTGCCAGACATACCACCTGCGAAGGGCACAGAGGACACAGAGGACTCTGGAAGACCTCTCAGAGTCCCAGAGGATGGGGTCCTTCCAGGCAAGGCTGGTCCTGGCTGGGATGGCAAGGGTAGCCAAAGGAGAGGAGTCAGGCAGGTGAAGTGGGGTGAGATGGGGATCATGGAGAGACCAGGCAAGGACCCATGGCCACCTGGGCTGCTCATGCTCATTCAGTGAGCGATGAGCACAACGTGAGAGACTTGGGTCCCTGTGACTCCAGAGAAGAGGCCAGGAGTCAAGATGCTCTTCACATCTCAAAATAGGTAGAAGATGTGATGCTAGCCCCGTTCTCACCTCTTTCATGAAGCGCATGTCCCAATATGCTTTTCTTAATACCCTATAACTTATGGAGCACACTGTCCAATATGGGTTGCTTACACAGAGTTGCTAAGTTGCAAACCATCCATGGAGTGGATCCAGCAGTAAGCATTAGTTATCAGGGATGCCTTTGGGTGCTTATTTTTCTTAAATGGATGAATATTTTACATGGATGAATGAATGCATAAAAGAATGACTGACCAAATGAGCAAACGGATTAATGAATGAATGAGACAAACTTTCTGTAATTTTTTAAGATGGGGCACAAAGGAGGGGTGCATTTAGGAACCATGGAAGCCCTCTCAATGAGAGACAAGGCCAGTTGGGTTTCAGAGACATAATCATGTCCACATTGCATGGTGCTCTAAAAAAGGAAGAAGTTGAGTTGGGCTCTGAATAGTGCAAAAATTTTTGTTTAATTGATTTTTGAGTGTGGAACTTATTGAGATTTCCTATGTTGGCTGATATTTGTAGACATCACGTGGATATTTTAGAAAACTGGTGTTTTCTATTTTTAGCCTATGTACATTTCCTGCAAGGGCTTATTGGGTGAGGAAGGTGAGACTAGGTCTCCTCATCTTATGAATGCGCTTCCATTGATGCCTCCTTCTTATTTCTATGGCTGCTTCATTGTGCATTTTGTTACTATGGTTCTTGGTGTCCAAAGGTACATGAATGTTTGGTCTGAATTTTATTTGTTCCCAGTGTCACTACAGAGTGCATTGGTTCAATATATATAGTTAGTGGGGGGAACAAAGAACATGGGAAACAAGGGGATAGAGAAGCAAAGAGACGGCACAAAATGCAGGGGTAAAAGGCAGACCTGCAGCTAAGAGCGATCTTGAAGGGTTGGGTGCTGACACGTGAGCAGGGACGAGATGTACAATTTAGGAAAATCAACCTGATATAAAAAAGACAAAGGTGAGAAGCTGAAAAATCAGTTGCAAGATTATTGTAAAAGTTCAGAACTCAGAATTATGACCTTAAATTGGGAGCATATGAGAAACATTTGGAAGGAAGAATTTGTATGAGTTAATTGCTGATTGGATATTTGAGACAAAAAAGAGATAATACGTTTGGACTAAAACAATCCAGTGGGTATCTCTGCATGAGGCCTGTTACATTCATTTTCTCCCTTTACCTTCATAAAAACCCTGTGAGATATGTGCCATGACTCCTATTGACAGATGAGAAGACTAGGCTCAGAGAGGCTAAATGACGAGCACAGATAGTTAGAGGTGGCCTTCAAGTCCATTTGCTTCTAATTCCCAGATCTGACTCCTTCGTACAAT
This sequence comes from Equus caballus, assembly GCF_041296265.1. Taxonomy (NCBI): domain Eukaryota; kingdom Metazoa; phylum Chordata; class Mammalia; order Perissodactyla; family Equidae; genus Equus; species Equus caballus. The sequence goes on along the minus strand of NC_091705.1, from coordinate 31,218,265 downwards.
GTAACTCGAGAACTGTAGGTGCTGCCTATATAAGGGAAACATGAATCAGCCTCCAGTGGCCGTGATAATGGCAGGACTATGTTAAATAAATATTGTGCTTCCTTTAAAAAAAACAGAAAACAAGGCACAGTGCTGAGTCACTCAGCCCTAAAAGCCTGAGGGAGGTAATTATACACAGCTGGAACAGACATCATGGGGTTCCACTAGCAAAACCAAGGGAGAAGCAGGAAGGGACTGGCTTTGGAAATGAGAAGGAGAACCGAGGCAGGGAAGTTATTTCAGAGGACAGAGCTCGGCCAGACAGAACCGGGTAGAGCCAAACAGAGCAGGAGCCTGTTGTTCAGAAAGGAAAAAAAAAATCCGATTTTAAAAACTCAAGAGTTCCTCGAGGTGCGTTGTCTCTTAGTAAACAATAGAGGAACAGACACAAGGCCTGACACCCTGAAGCCTTGACGCTCCATCACACGAAAATACGTTTGCTTTGAGGCAATAAAAGGAGTAGGGAGGCCAATGAAAAGTCTACAGGAAGAAGTGCGAAGCTGGATGATGAAGTGCCCCGTTAAATTGAGGTTATTTTTTCTTAGTCTTCTCTCCTATAGGCACTGGTGGCTCACTTCTCTTGAAAGGCTAAGTAACATCTTTTTATGAATGAATGACCACTTGGCTTTTGGTATATGACCACTGAGTTAATTTTCTCTTCCTGAAATTGCTGCGCCTCTCAATTGTCATCCTTGCTACCCCTATCGATGACCCTGGGTCATCTGGGCACCTCCTGAGGCCCAGGCCCTGGCCAAGGGAGGCCTTATATGGCATTGGCCCAACAACTTTGGTTGATGATAGAATATCATCCTATCAACCCCAAAACGGGAAGTCAGGAGAGGAAGTGGATTGGGAGCGTGAGGTGAGGCATGCTCATTTGCCATACCCAGCTAACACCACTTGTTACCTACTCTACTCCATAGTCTTAGCTATAGGCCCAAGGACAAGTTGGATTGGGAGCATTTAGCTTCAAGTGAAAAGGAGATAGCTGAAGTGTCCTGTTCAGTCCTTTAGGCTTAGATGAATGGAGATGGGTGAACAGCTGGACATGAAGATAATAATTTGCAAAGAACTGGTCCAGGGTCCATTTGCAAATGGAAGTAATACAGAGGGAGAAATATAGAGTACATGCAGCACAAGAGGAATCATTCCTCATTTTTAGTGTGAGTGTAAAAACGTGTAAGTATGATCCCAAGGGTCAGAGAGAGCTTGAGCATAGACAAGCGTCAGACAGACTCGCGTCTGAACTGTAGCACTTCATTTCATTGGTGACATTCAAAATCTCTCCGAAACTCCTCTATATATGGGGCTAAAGACATGTAGGATGAAGATGAAACTAGATGAGTGATTGCAAAGTATCTGATATGGTACCTGGTACAGAGTAAATTCTTGACTAGTGTTCATTTCCTTTCCCTTCCTTCTGAGGAGCAATGTGAATAATGAAGATACCATGGAAGTCAAAGCCACTGCTTAGAGCTGGGTCGGAAAATCCCATTTATAACAATTTAGATCAACAAGAATCATTAAGTGCCAGCCACATTAATGGGGAAACCAAAGCACAGCATAATAACATAGCTTGTTCAAGGTCACGAAATTGTTTAGTAGAACTCAAATTCAGTTTCCCCAAAGCTGCCTTGAAGCTTGCCTCTGGGTTCCTCCTTCTCTAGCTCAGCTTGTTAAGGTCAGAGAGTCTGTGTTTTTAATTAAAAGTAAAATGCTTCTATTCAGTGAACATAGCTCACGTCCCAGCAGCCATCAGGAGCACCATGGGTCCTCCCCCTAGCCTTAAGAAGATGAGAAAGAAACAACAACAGCAGCTGCTGTCCTCCCCATCTCCCTTGGCTCCACGGCTTGCGTCTTTTTCTCTCTGGAAGTCTGTGAGTCAGGATCCATTCCTAGGGGTGCCAGCCCAGGAAGCTGCACTCAGCTTGGCTGTGTGCAGAGGACCCAACCCTCTCAGGGACTCCCATGATGAGGGCCTTGGTGTTGGCCAAGTACTGAGCTCAGTTCTTAGATGGAAGCTGCCTTTGATCTTCCAGGTGCCATGCTCCCAGCTCAGATGATCACTCCTGCCCAGGGTGCATTTGGGGTAATGAAATGAATGATTCCGTTCCTGGTGGTTCAGTAGGTGCCTTCCGTGTTTGCTCAGTGAGGAAGGTAAAGACCTTCTGCAAAGACTAGAGTAGAAGGGGAAAGGCCCCCCCTCCCGTCTTTTTCATCACACAGAGACACAGAACAAAGAACTCTGTCTTCCTTGAGTTCTTCTTTCTTTTCTACTACTAGCCAATTGACAGGGTCAATAGTCCACCTTTAAGATGTCAAAGTTTAGTGAGCTTAACTCTGTTTGTTGGAAGTTCTGATGTTTGATGACTGTGGAATAGGACTCATGGGGACACAGAGCCTGCTCTGGATCAGACGGACTTGGGTTAAAACCGCAACTCCTGTCCTTACCCATTCTGGGATCTCGGGAAATTACCTTTTGAGTTTCCGTTTCATCAAAGGATATTGTGTGATGGATGTAAATACTTAACATACAGTGTCAGTGTATAGTACCTGCTCAATAAATGGCAGTTTAAAAAATCCCCCAAATATCATTTCGATACACACGGATGTAAAAGAATATATATGCCTTGCCCTACACTGCTAGCAAGAAAAGCCCCTTAAAAATCTACCCCTGAACCATTTTCTGCTGTTCAGACCAAACACGACACATTATAAATTCCCTGGATTCCCTCTGAGGCAGCCCCAAACAGAAGACAGGGTTGCAGGGAGCCAAGGAACCGGGAAAACAGACAGCATGTCTGATTCTGAGGTCTGTTAAGCAATAGGAAAACACCCTTTGGGGGTGATTGCTGACAAAAAGCCCTTCCTGTTCCAAACTGGAGGCAAAGACTGGAGCAGAGGGAGGAAGCCAGCCAGCAGTGGCTTTGTTTGGGACCAGCTGGCTCATCCGACCCAGGCGGGGACCCGATGCTGGCCTCTCCTTTCCCCACCCCCCGCATTCTATGAGGCAAGCCATCAGAATGGGAGGTCACCATGTTGGCCAGAGACTTGTCCCATGGGACTTGGAGAGTGACAAAAGTGGCACAGATTTGCCTTTTCAGGGTGGTCTCTGACGGGAACAGAGAATCCAGGAAAAGTTTTGACGATAGAACATTAAAACAGAAACACATTTTCGGGGCTGGGATTTCCAACTTGGGGTCCAAACTCCCAGACAATACTGAAGACTCACTACAAAGAAAATGCTCTTTGGGGCTCAGATTGCATAGATTTCCTCCCTCTTACTGCTTTCTTTCCTAAACACAAAAGAAAGTTAAGCTCTGCGCTCCAGGATGGAGCTAGAGAGAGAATGATCCATTTATTTAGAGTAGAGGAGATGGTTTCCAGAGGATTTGTAGGAAAATGCCCTTTGCCTGCAGGCCCTTGGCGCCCAGGCTGGGCTAAGCTGATTAAAGCTCCATTCAGAATTGCAATAACCCAAAAGATATGCTGGGGCCACTGATGGGCCTCAAGATTAGCCACTAAACTGATCGCTCTCTCTGGGATTGTGGCTGCTGTATTTTTGGAAACTGGGCACTTTTTTTAAAAAAGAAAAAACATTTCTATTTTCTCATGGCTCCATGTGCGGACCTCATTAATTTCCCCAAGTCTCAGCAGAAGAACAATTGCTCTAATTCCATCTGGCAAGATTCTAAAGCTTGAAAATCTCTCATATAATATAAAATATATGGAAAATGAATAGACGCATTTATATATGACCTCTGTAATAGATGGCCCGGTATACATAATAGGCTACACCCCATACGCAAACACGCACATATGTGGATATAAATATTTTTTTTCCTTGCCTTCCTGCCCTTATCCTGGAATTCTTAGCAATTTGGCCTGTCCCTGTTTATTAATGATGTTTCCAGGGCAAAGCTCGTTGGTGCATTTTCAGCAATGGGCTGATTAATAGGTGGGCACGGGGGAGCTCTTTGGGAGCATGGGCATTGGCGACTTGTTGACCTTGATGCTCTGGGGATAGTCTAGCTTCAAACTATGGAATCTCAGTTAGCATCATAAATTGTGGAGCCACTGGTTTTATTGCCCTTCTGCCTCCTGCTGGGAATGTTGTTTCTCTTTAATAATGGGCTGAGCAGCAGCAATGAACTCTTCCCCTCCCCCTCCTCCTCCCTCCAGGACTTGCCTGGCCACTCTTCTCCCCCAGCTCCACTCTCTACCTCCCAGCCCTGCTCACCGAAGCAGACCCACACACACACACACACACAAACACTCATGCCCATGTGCTCACAGGATCACACACATTTATATGCATCATACACACCCATGTGTATATATAGAAACCTATCACTCCTCTGTCTTTTAGCTTCAGGACTCAGTAAGGACACACCCTCCTTTCCTTGGCACAGCTAAATCAGGAGGGGATTTTCAAAAGGCACTTTTCTAAACATCAAAGAAAAACAGAAAGTAACCAATCTTAGAAAATATGAAGAGTATAAAAATAGTCTTGTTTTCCAAATGGAGAGTTCTAGAATCTCAGTAGAAATAGGGAAGAGTTGGCCTGCCTTCTAAGTATGGTCCTTCTCAGAAGAATAAAGCTAACTCTCCTTGCTTCCTCATTTCCCCACTCGCCTGGCTTCTCAGAGCCATCCCACCCCTTGGGTCTCAAGGACTAATCTCCGTGCACAAGCTTGCCCTGGAGCTAGACCCAAGGGAGATTCACTTTCCTGCCTGATGTCAGTCCCTCCCGCTTCTAGATCCACCCCACTCCCGCACCTAGAAAGCTCCAACTCATGCTTCAGATCTCTGCTCAATTGTCACTTTTGTAGAGAAGCCTTCTGGGGCCTCCTTGTCTACCAAATCCCTCTCTTTACACCCAAGAGTACTATATTCCTTTTCCCTTTCACAGCAACCATCGTAAATGCACGGTTATTTGCGGGCACCTTTGGTTAATGGCTGTCTCTAGAGCTGGAATGCAAACTCCTTCAGTGCAGGGATCCCACAACTGATTGTATTTACCCGTAACTGCCCAGCATTGATCCCATGCCAGGAATGTAGTTCACGGAAATAAATATTTGTTGATTGAATAAACAATCCTTCTGTATTGCTTTACACACATAGGAGAAGTGGTTTCCTAAACCTATCCTAGTTCAAATGTCTAGGACAATGATCTATTTCTGTATTGTAGAAGATGCTGTTGGTTCCCCAGTCAGATCCCCTTCACTGAGCTGGTGCATCCACCGCTCAGCAGTACTGGACGTCAGTGACTCACAGCTGGACACTTCTCCAGAGAATTACTCTGAGATCAGGAGCTGTCTCACCCAGAAGTGCCTGGAAAGCTACATTCCCCCTAGAAGGTGGTCAGTAGTTAATGGCCAACTAATACGGGAGTATAAAAGCCTGGCCCCCTGGCATCAAGGTGGGAACTCTCTGCAGTGCCCTTCAGGCTTCGTCTGAACCCCCATCTTCCCCTGCCCTCCGCTGCTTCCCTCTCTCCCTTACAGAATTCACTCCAGAGCACTCCCTTAGTAACTTATTTGCATATGAAACTCTATCTCAGGAACTGTTTCTAGTGAACCTAAACTAAAACACATTCAATATTCATAACCATGGGGATACTGGTAAACTGACTCTGTGGGAAAACAAAACAAAAGAACAATTTAGATTTGAAGCATTGGCAATTTTCATGGCACTTGGACATTCCACCATGTCCAATTTCAGGCTACCAAAGAGAGGTCACTGAGCACGAAAGTGGAAAGAGATCCACACAATTGGCTCATGGGAGTCAGTACAAGTTGGCATACCATTGCTCACAATATAGGTGGCATAAAAGTTGTACATGTAATATTAATATTATCAGTAGTACCATTTTGAGTCCTAACCACGTGGTAGGCATTATGCTAAATACTTGATATTTATCTCACAACAACTCCGAGAAGTTTGTACTATTATTCCCCCCATTTTACAGATGTGGAGACTGTGGCTCATGAAGTTACATAATATATGTAAGGTCACACCGCTAATAAATGCTAGAGCTGAGATTCAGACCCGGACCTGACTCTAGAATCTTAATGTTTGACCATATTTGGTGTCTCCTACTAAAAGGTAATAAATACTCTCGTCATGTGTATAGCATTTTGTATTCCTCATAGTGACTTTTTTTCCGCATGGTAATTTGCATTCCTTAGCATATTTGATTATTTCAATAACATAAACTATTCATGGCAACTACAATTATTTTCAAGATGAAGACATTGAGGCTCATGGTGATTTGCTTAAGGGTCGGAGGAGTAGACCTGGAGAGCAGATCAGCGTTCTCATGGTCCAGCTGTCTTTCCAGCTGACCCTGCTCTTTCCTCCCCAGAATCTCAACTCTCAACAGTAACCTCACTATTTTCTGGATGTGAAATCTATCCCACCCTATCTAGAGAAGGCCAGCATTCAGGGGATTGTAGGGAACATCCTTCATCAATTCTTCAGCAGATTGGGCACCTACCGTTATCAGTCTAGGTTAGATGGAAACTCAATAAGGAAGATATGAGCCGGGCTCCTAAGGAGGTTTTGGTGAAATCAATTCAGTTTAGTTTAGCACATGATTATCAAGTACCTGTAGCATCTGCCGGGGAACTCCTAGGGAGTTTGCTCTGAAACAAAGCACGCAATGTAGAACTGAGCATATGACAGAAAACTGATACATCTACCTAGGTCCCTTCTCCTTCCTTGGCCCAGAACTGTTAGCAGATCCTGCTGGAGAATGACAGTAGATTTATGCTGGGGTAGCACTGTACTCACGTAGGACATCCAGACCTGGAGGTTTCTGGTTCACCCCTCAACGCCATCTTGTGGGCAATGGAAACTTTGCCAGGGTTTGAGGAAGGCTGCCCAGCTATTGTACAATTTGACTTAAAATCAGAATTGGATAATCTGTGTGGTTCTGGAAGGAAATCTGGAGATCACCGCCATGAGCAGAAGTAGAGCTTAGGAATGTATTCATAAATGGTAGATGTTATTGATATTATTATTATTACTATTATCACCGTCATACTGGGCTATTATTTTCTGTCCTCTCTACCTCCTAGAGTTGCCGTCTGGATGGTTATACAGTGGAAAATTTAAATCAAATTCTAGGAGTTGTTAACTGATATACTTTCTTTTTCTTCTGTAGAAGAGAACCTCAGGGCAAGGATCACCGCCCTCTGAGGCTGGGGCTGTGCATGAGTTAGGCGGTAGTTACTGGGACAGAAAGCCAGTCATTGGGCACACTGTCCACTTAGCACCTGTAAGTCAATCGTGAGTAATCAGGAGGGTCTGATGGTTCCCCTGAAACTCATGTCTATGGAGTATTTGGTGTGTATAAAGACACATAGAGATGAACAAGGGGTAGATCTTCCTTCAAGGAGCTCACCATTAACCTCTCTCACCGTTTGATAATCTGCTGAAAGCTATCTGTCCTCTCCCTGGGGGGGCAGAGGGAACTATATGGGCTTTCACATACACCATTTTGCTTATAATTTCAGGCTAAACTCAGCCATAGACATCATTATTAAGAACTTTAAATTCAGTTGGCACTTCTTGACTCCATGCCGGGTGCCTAGCATGGTGCAAATTCCAGTGGTGGATGCGGGCAGAGTTTATGCTCTTAAAACACTTGTTTCAAGGAGGTAAATCGTGAGCTTGACAGTCTGCACGGCACAGCCCGAATTGACCAGGGCCTCACAGGAGGGGCCCTTTAAAGGGCTGTGGGCTCTCCAGGAGCCTGGAAGTATGAGATTTATTAATCACCTGAGACCCACAAGGATTCCCTGCTCTCTCTGCTGCTCTGTGACCATTCTGGGTGAAGTGACCATCTCGTGGCCAGCCTCAGTTGCATACTGGCTGTCGGTCTGAAAAATCCAGATCACTCAGAGTCCAACTTTCCTCCCCACCTCAGCTGGCCCTGGACGTATCAGAGAGAAAAGTGGAGGTGGTTGGACTTTTTGAAATCTTCAATGAGCCAAGAACCCTGTAAGACATGCATATACATATATAAATAATGTGGTGGGCATTATTATACCCACTCTACTGCTGAGAACACTAAGGCTCTGAGAGTTTGAAAAAGTTACTTGAGTTACATATGGGGAGGGCAGTGTGTTTGGATCCACATTCCCAGTTTTTTCCATTACACAGGCTGGTGGCTGGGAACATAGGAAAAAATCTCAGTGTGGGTGCAAGTCGAAGATCAATGTCCCTGCTCTCGAATAACTCGCAAATAGAGAGGTTCTTAATCTTTCAGAGAGAAGGGCAGGGTGTGGGGATATTAGGTAACTTTGAGAATCTCCCCAGAAAAACACTGAAAACCTTGCATACAGTTTCAGAGGAATATTTGTACTCCACCCCACACCCCGCCCCCCCATGCCCCATTCCTGATCCTCAGCAAAGACTCTGGGCTCAAAATACCCTGGAAACAGACTCTTTAGTAATTCCAAGGTGCCCATGCCCTGTAAAGGAATGGTGTCAAGCACTCTATTGGAACCCGCACGAAAAGTGTAAGTGCCAGTTGCGGAAATTACCCACTCTGTGCTGGCTGCTGCCTCCAAGGTTAGAAGGATGATGTGCAGGACATCAGTCAATCAGAAGGACTCGGGCCATTCAGCCAGGCACAGGGACGACTCCTGAGCGACGTCATAGCAGAGCAGCCACTGTGAACGCCTATGGGTCCATTCCGTATAGTCAAAGTGAATCTCCATGGGCTTTGTTGGGCAAGTTGGAGACGAGGTATAATTCCCTGTGTAGAATAGATCTGTACAGAAAGCGCAGGAAAGAGTGAAAACCCACACATCACATGGTATTTCCTTGTTCATTTTCAACCTGAGTCAGAAAGGTATTTCTTGGGGTTGGCAAGAATTTCTCATATATGTATATATATACATACATATATATATATTTTAATAAAGAGTTAAGTATTATAGGGACTTTTAGATTGCTGGTATGTTCTATTTCTGGATCTGGGTGCAGGTTACATGAGTGTGTTCAGTTTGTGAAAATTCGGTGAGCTGTACACTGTGTATGTGTATTATACTTTTCTATATGTTTATTACACTTCTATTTATATATGTATACTAAAGGTATATGTTTCTATCGTGATTAAAATGTTTTTAAAAGAATGAAGCAAGCTATCTAAAACTTGAACTTTTATGGGAAAAAGTAATGTAATTTAAATACACGTGGTCCCCAACTAAGGATGGTTTTGACTTACGACTTTTTGACTTTGTGATGGTGCCAAATTCATACACATTCAGTGGCAACCAGACTTCCGACTTTGAATTTTGATCATTTCCCGGAGCCAGCAGTATCCCACGATGCTGGGCAGCGGCAGCAGCTGCAGCTCCCATCAGCCATGTGATCATGAGGGTGAACAACTGATACACTCACACCCATTCTGTACCCAGACAACCATTCTGGTTTTCACTTTCAGTACAGTATTCAATAAATTACATGAGCTATTCAACACTCTATTATAAAATAGGCTTCGCATTAGACGATTATGCCCAATTGTAGGTGGGCTAAGCTATGATGTTTGGTAGGTTATGTTTATTATGTACATTATCGACTTACAGTATTTTCAACTTATGATGAGTTTATTGGGACATAACCTCATCATAAGTTGAGGAAAATTTGTCCTCAAAGTCACAGTCGGCCAAATGTCTGCCACATTAAAGATCCTGTGAAATAGGACCAAGACAGCTGGACACATGTTAATACACTGAGTTGGGAGTTGCAGCTCCCTTCCAGTGCATCTGACAGCACGGACACTGGGCCCTCTCTGGTGCCTTCATTGACTCCAGCCCCTGCCCCTCTCTGGGGCTAGGTCTCCTAGCTCCTGGTTCCTCTCGGCTGAGTCCTGGCTGCTACTAGCTACAAGATCAGACTAATTAATCTTGATCTGAGCAACCTTGCAGGCCTACCTGGTTGTGGAATGTAAAAGGAGTCTGCTGCCAGATTCTTGGCATCCTTTGCACCTGGCTGTTGGTGTGCAGCCTGTAAATGCCACCGTCCCCTATCTTTCTAATGGGCTCCATTCGTTCACAAGAGCGTCAGCCTCGGTTTACTGAGCAGCACGCTAGTGTCCTCTTGGAGCCTGACCACCTCTTGGCTATCTGTGTCTAGTAAGGGGCTGGATCCAGCTCCTTCTACCCCCTGCTCTGGTTGCCCAGATCCAAACTCCACCTCTTTTGCATATGCGCTGGACTTTAAATACGAGGTGTCAACTGGACACCCATCACAGTGGCTTTGGTGCCTGACATCCTCAGCTTCATCCTCCCAAGGCTCCCACTCACCACATACATGCCTCGTTCAGCTCAGCCATACAACATCATTTCATTCCTCCCTCCCCTCCCTGGTGGCTCCTGCTGTTTGGTGTCTGAGTTATGACATCCTGTGTCTTTACACTTTAAGGAAGCTGCTGACTTCAGAAATAAGAAGGTCCGACTGAACTACAGGAGGAAGGGCACCAGAGTCGAAGCTGACGTCCCAAGTCAGCAGCAGTGATACGTGAAAACACGAGAGATGGCATGTGTACCATGGACCACTGGACATGGTAATTGTAGCCCCCACAGGGAAGGAAGCATGTGCTGGCTGCTGCCCAGGCCATCCCTGGAGACTCACCCTGATTGCTCTGTCTGTTGCGGGTAGGGGAGAGGCCGGGATGTAATGACACAGTGACGTGTTTCTCTGCCTTTCTGTCCGCCACTGTAAAAACGCTCTAATACCTGGTGTAGTCCTCAATGTGTTTCTTTATTTATTCACTTTCCAAAGGATTTAAGGAAGTTAACTCTCCATATGTCATGGCTCATGTGGATCCAAAATGCTCCTCGAAGACCCTGGAGAGCATAATTTTTGAAAATATATTTCAGAAGACACAATTCTCCAAGGCCAGGGTCAGGTACAGAACAGCAAGTACGTTGCAGGATGTCAATAAATCTGCAAGACCTCCGACATTATGGAGCCTCTCTGAACCCATTTCCTCCTCCTCTATAAAGGGAGATAATGACCGCAGCTCTGCCTGATTCTTCATGATGAGGCCCCGACAAGATGGGAGAGAACTCTTAGTAAACTATAAATTAAGGAATTGGTAAGAGCCGAATGTGAGCAAATTTCAGGAAATGAGAAGCTGCTGGACAGCAGGAGCCTCATGATGTGGGAACTGTCTCAAAATCTGGCTTTTTAATTTACTGTCGACATGGATGTATCGAAGCCTGTGCAGGTCTCTCGGCTCCTGGGCGAATGCCTTTGGTGTTCTAGCCTCAAGAACATGATCTTGTTTGTTCGCTCCTCTATATTGTCTATATTTCTTGCAGAATCCTCAGTCTCTTACTTTTCTGACTTTTTTCTCAGTCTCCATCATTGCAACTTTTTCTCTAGTTGCATCTTAAGAAATTTAGAGTTATCAAGAGTTCTATTCTTCACCTTCTGTTGCCTCTCACTCCGTTTGTGCAGCCTGGTGCCCTCACTCCCCCCAATCCAGCTTCTGAGACCCCGCAAATCCATAACAAACCCCATTCTCTCCCGCAATTCCAAACCCGCGTGTCTTCCTGTCGGTCCTCCAGTTACCCTCATAAACCCAAACCGACCTCATGGACTCCCCCACCACATTGCTCTTCCCCTAATCTGCTGTGTCTGAGACACCGTCGTCCGCTCACCTGCCCCAAGCCGCAACAACAGGCTCAGGACAAGCACCCTCCAGGACAGCAGCCACATCTATCTCTTTTCTCTATAGAAACCCAGGGTCTTGCACATGATGGGGGCTTAGCAAATAGTGTTTTTTTAAAATATATAAAAGATTTGTTATATCCTCCTGTCTGATTCCCTATTAAATAATAATAAAATAACAAAATTATATAAATTAGATAGATATATAGAGCTTGGCATAGTGCTTAACACATAGCTACTTGAGTGTTTTCTGGGTGTAAGGCACTGTCAAACACTTTGTATATTTATGTTATACACACACACATATATATGCATACATATCTAGGTATACATATTTACACACATACATATGTATACACGCACACACACACATATATACACATACATACCTAGATATACACCTATGTACCTAGATACATAGACATATTTGTATACCTCTACGTGTGTATGTGTGTGTATATATGATATATACATGCATATTCCCATTTTACAGATGAAGAAATTGATTTTTTCCCAAACTTTTGCAGGTAACAAATGATAGAACTGCATTTATGTTCCATTGCTAAGTGATTGACAAATATTAATTCATTTAATCCTTACAACAACCTTTTTGTGTCAGAGATTGCTATCTTCCCCACCTTACAGATGAGGAAACTGAGGTAGGGTGAGGTTGAATGGCTAGCTCCAGGTAACTTCGTGAACCGTGGAGCTGGGTTGCTGCCACAGACCAGTGCCGGTGCACCATGCTGGCTCTCGATGCTAATGTCCGTGTCGTCACTGCTCTGTTATAACACCTCCATATCCACCCAAGCATGAGTCCTCCTGATATTACTTCTTGAGTATCTTCTAGCTTGTCTTTTTCCCCCTGTACCGAGCAGAATGCATACAGCACAAATCAGGGGTTTATGGTGAAAATATGAATAAATGGGTGAAAAAAGGAAATAAATAAATGAATGCCCACATTTGCTTCAACTCCTTTGCTGGGCTTACTTCCTCCATTTTTTTTCCTGAAAGGTATTTTTTTTTCCTGCTTAATGTTTTATGTGGTTCAACATTGCTTTCCGAAGACGATTATCATTATTCTTTCAGGTCCTCTCATCCATTACCATTTTTCCTTTAAACAGCTGATTGGAAAGGATTTGTTTCCTTCGTACAGGTCATTTTTGTCTAGTAGTGAGGCCAAATGTTTTATCCCATGGGAATGCATCTTCATTTTTATAATGGAAGTCAATGGGAGTTAATAAAGGGAATGGAAAAAGCGCATCGCTGCCAACTGCTTAAGTATGTATCCATTCCATTCCGAGAGCCCCACCTGTCCTCACAGCGTGCCTCTTGGGGAATTCTGCAAGCAGCTGGATGGACACTATAGGAGACAGTGGTTATATGACCTGTTGTTCAGGGAGTGTCATGCTCATGGGAAAACCAGGGTGCTTCAAGGATACATTAGAGACCCCAATTCAGCAAGGAGGTCACTGGTGGTCTTGGAATAAAGACCCTCAGCCTTTCTCTTAAACTCACCACAAAACACTTGTGAGGCTAGAATTCACTTCCTATTTGTTCTGTTCACACCAATTTACAGCCACTGCTGTGCTCCGGGGCCAATTTACTCAACACACATTTATAAACTTCTATAATGCTTGGTTCTGTGCTACATAAGAGGCAATGTGGCACGGAAGATATGAGGCTATCCCAGAGCCAGACTCTCTGGGGTTTTAGTTTGCACCAAGGAATTTGAAGAAAGTTACCTAGTTCCTCCATGCTCCCATATCCTCATGTGTGAAGAGTGAGTAGTAATGATACCTTCCTCACGGCATTGTTGGGAGAATTAAATGAGATAAGGCTATTAAGACAGTGAGCCCAGTGTTTGCTGAAGGGTAAGTGCTCGTTGGGTATTACCTGTGATGTTGATGATGACAATGACGATGGGGATGATGATGGTGGTGATGATGCTGGGTTGTGAAAGATACAAAGATACAGTCCCTTTTCTCAAGATATTCATAGGCCAGTTGGAGATATAGACATGCCCTGGTATAGTCATGTGTGAGAAAGGTATAAACAACAGGGACAACAGGTTGGCTGGCTGAAGGCATTCTTGCCCAGGGTTACCAGAGAAGCTTTCACACAAGTGCTAATATCTAAGCTGGGCCCTCAAAACACACAAGCTTTAGAGACGGGAGGACAGACTACAGCACCAATGTTGAAACAAAATCAAACCTGGCAATAACTCCTTCTGAAAAGCTGAGATATTTTCAAGTTGTCTTTGCTGCGTGTTCCACATGGAAAATTGTGATAAAAATTTTACATTTGTATAGCACATTTATTTTTAGAGTCTCCAGTGATATTATTAAAAACTAAAAATCTTCAATTTTAATGTTGATCTGTCTTAAAGAATATCTGTACCTTTTCTTCCAGTGAGCTCTCTAACTCACGTAATAGAGGGATGTTTGGACTAACTGTGAAATCTAAAATTATTTGGATATTAAAAAGAAAAAGGAAGTTTTAAGAAATCTTTCAGAAGTAAAGTTTTTTGAGAAAGGCCTGGTAACAAAGAAACACCAATTATGTTCAGAATTGCCAGGGAGTTGGAGAGAAAAACATTTCAGGGAAAAATGTTGAGATGAAGAGCGTGTTAAATACGCTGTCAGAGTGTCTGGTATTAGGCCACTTTGGAGGCAAACAGCTGAGGATCTTAAAAACAGGCCCAACAGTGGTGGAGAATATCCACTGAGAATCATGCAAGCACACAGCGAAAGTCACTTCCCAGTGCCCTCTGATGACACCGTGAACCTGAACCATCGGTATGACTAACAGGACGCTGTGTGCTATGACATGGTGATCACGCCACATCGTGACATACGATACCCCCTACAGGGAAACGCTGCTGAAATCTTGCCTTGCTGTCAGTACAAAGCAAAATCTGCCAGCTTTGGATACACTAGCATCCTCCGAATGTAACACCACTAATGGTGCAGAAGTACTTAATCCCCACAGCCTAAGATGGGGCAGCACAGTGGCTGTCTAAAGGAGCCCCCCACATCCCTCAGCGCTGACCACTTCTGCTGCCTGTCATCACCTTGTTTTGTGCATCCATTGCCTTTTCCTTTCTGAAAGCGTTTAGTTGAGCGGTTGACTGTTTAATATCTCCCTCCTGCATGTGCTGTAGCTTTTGGTTTCCTTCGCACTTAGCGGAGTATTTGAAGCAGAGTAGATTGAAATTGAGTGGAGGGATGGATGAATAAATGAGTAATTACTACCGTCATTTCCCTGGTTAAGGTCTTATTAACATTCAGCTGGTCTATTGCAATAGCACTATTTGTAGTGCCCTCGAACTTATTTTTTAAATTTGTAAAAACCTTTTCATTGAAGTATATTCAGAAAAGTGCACATATCATTAATACGCTTTTTCCAGTTCAATGACTTTTTATAAACTAAACACAGTCAGGGACCCGTTCCCAGATCAAGACCTAGAACATCATCAATATCCCAGAAGCCCTGTTTTTGCCCACTTCCAGGCCTGCACTGCACCCCTATCAATGCTAATCACTATCAAGTAGTAAATTTTAGTTTTGCCCGTATTTGTACTTTTTATACACTGACTCATTCAGCATGTGCACTTTTGAATTTCTCTTGTTTCATTCACTGTTATATTATGAGAGTCACCCACGTTGTTGTGCATAGACACAGAGCACTCGATTGTACGTCACCTATTGTGTGAACATACGGCAATTCATTTATTTACAATATACTGTTCATCCGGGTAGCTTCCAGTTTGGGGCAATTATGAATACTGCTGCTACAAGCAGTCTTGTACGTGACTTTGGGTGCATGCACGTACACAGAGCCGTTGGACACATCCTGGGAGTGGAATCGCTGGGTCATAGGGTCTGCAGAGGTTCAGCTTAATGGATGTTGCCAAGAAGTTTTGCAAAGTGGTTGTGCGCGTCGATACTTCCAGGGATTGTAGTGTATGAGAGTTTTGGTTACTCCACATCCTTGCAGACACTTATTTTCTATCTTTTCCATTTTATTGCAGTAGCTTTCCAGCTGCTCTTTCCACCTACAGTCTTGCACCCTATTACACAAAATATCTTCTCCTGCCAGCATCCAGAGGGATTTGAGGAAGTAAATACCTGGAATAAACTCTTTAGTAACTGACTAAGACTGTGTAAGTTTGCAAACACAAGTCCAATGGCAGGGGTTCAGTGTAAGGCAATAGGGCATGGTGGGCTCTGTGGCTAAATAGATAGTGCATGCCCCATATTCAACACAACCTCTAAAGACGCTGACCTCATTAGATCAGGCCCGGCTGGTGGCTATTTTTTAAAATCCCTAATTTCTAGGAAAATGTTCAAACTCAGAGTTTCAAAGTCTTTTCTAGTCTCTGCTTTTTTTTTTTTCGTTCCACTTGTTGCA
This sequence comes from Equus caballus, assembly GCF_041296265.1. NCBI lineage: Eukaryota > Metazoa > Chordata > Mammalia > Perissodactyla > Equidae > Equus > Equus caballus. The sequence goes on along the minus strand of NC_091705.1, from coordinate 31,202,122 downwards.
GTCATTCTTCCTTACATCCCCTTTACTTATGTCAGAGCCAACTCTCTAACCTCTCATGAACAGGGCCACGTGCTCGCACCGCCGTGCCCTTGCACATTCTGTTCCCTTTTTCCTCTTCACCTGCCAAGTACAGTCAGAGCCCTGCTCAGGTGGGTCAGTGGAACCTTCCTAGTCCTTGTGGGAAGAGCTAATCCATCCCCTCTACTTCTCACAGAACCTTCTTCTTGACTCTATGACCTACTTATCACTTGGTTCTGAAATCGTTTGTTTACTTGTCTGCCTTCCAAGTTGTAACTGAGCTCTGGGATTGAACTGACCAGGACTGAGTTTAAGCCATAATTCTATCTCAAGGGCCTAGCACAAGGCCTGGAATCTAGTAGATGCTCAATAAATGTTTGTTGAATGAGTGTGAGAGGTGTGGATGTAGTCTTGGACGTCAGATGAGAGTTATGCCGGGAAAATGCCATTTGTTGTGTCAGATGGTACCAAATGTGCTAAAAATATAAATCACAAAATGCTGCTTGGTAGAACTGGGAAAGAGAGCACGAGGACTGAATTAAGAGGAGAATGTAGGAAAGAATGTTGGAATAGTAAAACTTTCTAAAGTGGGAGTACTAGTAATAACAAGACTAGTTCTGGGCCTTTTTCTAGTGCTCGCATGTATTATGGAATTTAATTCTCATAATAATTCTACAAGAAATAATCTTCATTTTACAGATGGTTAAATTGAGTACAGAGAGGTTAAGCAACTTTCTCAAGGATGCACAGCTATGGAAACAAGATTTGAATCCAAAATGTCTGGTTTGTCTCAGAGTCAAAACCATCTTGCATATTGCCTCTAAAGTAGCTGCATTTCTCCCAGTAATCCAATAACATGGGCAGAGCAAGCACTGACCCAATCCTCTAGGTGAGAAGGTCAGCACTCATGGACTTATGTAACATATCCATATTCATATAATGATTTAGTGAAGGAGCTGGAACTCTCCAAATCCAGCATTCTTGCCACCATTCCAAGACGTAGGTGGGCACTGGGCCAAGAGGAGTGGCAGCTTCATGAACAAATCTCACAGCTCGGTCATTGTCCACAGCAGAGGCAGCCAGACTGGTCATGCTCAGCACTGAGGTCAGGGCAGCAACAAATCAGGGGTCCTGGGCCAGGAGCTAGGCCCCTGTCTGCGGTCTCATCTTCCCTGCAGGAATCCTCAGCATTTCCCAGGGCCCGGCCACTGCAGGCGCTGTACCAAGCACAGCCAAAGCTTTAGTCTATAAGGTGCCTATTGGGAATCTTTCCCTGGGGAAGACATTTCAAAACAAATTCACTTCATTTTGTTGGAGGCAACCCTGGGAGAGCTGGAGGTCGTGTGATGGTTCCCGTCTGTCTGGGTGTCTACTGAGAACGTAACATCGTCATACTCACAAACACATACACACATTTGAAAAATTATGACTTACAGCCATTCTCATTTGAAGAAAAACAACTTTTGGAGTGGAAGACTTTGTCATTGTCTGAAACTGATTTGAGCAGTAACTCAGATGCTTCTGACAAGAAAATCCAGCATGACCACAAGTGGATGCCCAGCTTTGCCGTGTTTTTCATCACAGGGGGAGTTTTCTTTTTTAACGAGGTTTAACATTGCCTCATCTTTGTCTAATGGTTGTCGTTCATATTTAGTGAGCAGTCCTCTTGTTCATGCCCTTTGCCCTTTTGTCTATCAGGATGTTGTGTTTTCTTGTTGACTCAGAAGGCTACTTTAATAAATATCCCATTGTGGAATATTACACACCCAATAAAATGACATAAAGGGAATTTTTTTAATGATATAAAATAAGACTTATGTTACCATAGTAAGTAAAAACAGCAATAGAGATGAATCATATATAAAATATAATCTTAGTTATGTAAAAATCTGTGAAAAGACATGCCCCCCCCTTCCAAATCAATAAAAATTTTGGAAGAATATTTATTGAAATATCAACAGAAGATTTTTCCAGTGGTTGGATTTATCGATGATCTTTGCTTATTTTCTTATATTTTGTTGTGTGTGCTGGTTATCAGTTTATGCCTCTCAGCTGCACGTCCACGCTTCATTGTCCTGCTTGTGACACTGGAATACAGTTCCTTTGCCAATGGACACAAGGGTAAGATGTGTCAGCAGAAGGTGCTGGAGACACACTGGACTAGAATGGGGCTTTTCTTCCTGGTTCTGGAATTGTCCAGCTCCTCTAGCGGGAAGCAGGAGGCAGGTGGCAGCTAGCAGAACGCCCCGGTGACACTCACCTCCGGGAAATTTCAGCCAGACTAGTGGGGGCATGACATTTCACATGGGCAGCCTCCCCCGACATTCTCAGGGCTCACCCTCAGGGAAGTTCTCCACCATCCAGTGGCCAGAGCAGCCACATTGTGAACGGGGTCTGGATCTCTGCTCTGGGAAGTGCGAGCATCTTCCAGATTGTTCCTCTCTTGGTTTCTCTGCCTCAGCTCTAGAGTAGGGCTGCTTCCTATTCTGCCTTTCCTGGATTCTTTGCAATTCTCTTTACCCCTTAGTAGGTAATTCCACGTTATAGTTAATAATTCTTTGTATTAAACTTTTCCTGTTCAATTTACTATGTGGTTTTTGTCTCCTGTTTGGACCCTAACTGACTGATATATTGTATTTTCCACATTTTCTACAATTCCCATCATAATCAGACAATAAATTAATGTTTATTTGACCTTTGTTAAGATGGCCAATCTGATTTACACACATACATATATACACTCACACAGACATGTTATATATACGTGTGTGTATCTAATACTGAACTTTGTTTTCTCAGTTGTGTAGAATAAAGTATCCTTTTTATGGTAACACATAATAAAATGGTAATAACTAATTAAAATAATCTTTTTCATAAGCCACTCAGTACTTTTAACTAATTTTGATATAGAACTTTAATGGCTATAGCGATAAATGATAGTTTTCTTTTGGGGGGGGACTAATTTGTCAGGTTTTGCCATGAGGATTTCATTTATTTTATTGAATTTGTGGTTTTCTATCAGTTTATATGTTCTTGGAAAATAAATATGCTGTAGAGATCATCATACGGAAGTTTTAACGAGATCACCCATAAAACTACCTGAGTTCTGAGATGATTGAGGCAGTAATTTTTCTTCTTTGGTTATTGACATGACTCTGCATCGAGCCAATGATGGAGCCACACGATGGACCCAGAGCCTTGAAGAGCTGTCAAGAAACTCAACTCAGATTCTGATTGACATTCAATGAAAAGCAGCGTAAATTCAACTTCTCTCTCCTGACCTTTCCGGAGTCAGTTCAGATCAATAATGATTTTTGATACCCCTGTGAAGGAGCCGTGAGAGATGCTAAGTCATATAAGACCTGGACTCACTCTTCATCAGTCCTATTGGAGCAAAAGAAGTTACTCCGCGTTCACCATGAACCAGCATAGTGGTAGATGCTTTCTATGGAGTTTCTCATTTAACTCTCAACCAGTCATGAGAAGTACAGATTCTTCTTCTCTTTGTAGAAGAGAAAGCAGTCTCCACGGCAGAGAGAGTTGTACAAGATCATTCAATTAGCACATGGCAGAGAAGAGCGATAAACACAGGTCTGTTGACTCCAAACCTCTTGTTTCCCCTAAACCATCATGTTTCATCAACATATAATTAGCAAGCACATCACCTGTTTAGGTTACTGATGAAGGGCTTAGAGAGCCAGAGGGCACGTGGGGTGAGCTGGGAAGGGTCCGTGGAAGAGCAAAGTGGTTGCTCTCCTCTGCCTTCCCGGAGCCTTACTTTCTTGTCCCACTAATTCTACAGCTCATCAAGTCCTGCTTTGTGACGCTGCTTGTCTCGGGCAATCATTTCTCCCTCACGGTGCAGATTAACTGTTTATGTCTCATCTCCATGCCCCAGAGAGGTTATCATCACCCAAGGACTTGAGCACAAGGCTTTGGGATCCAAGTCCAATGCTTCCTTCATCTGAGGAAACTCTGCCTGGGGGCCAGGGTCTGAAGGGACCAGATTCCTTGGGAATCTTGGGGTCCTTTTCCAACCAGAAGATACAGGTGTAATACTACCTACATTGGTACTGAAATTCCTTTTTGTGTTGACAAAGATTGGCTTTAGCCTTCACTCTGCCACTGATTGACTACGTGATCTTGGGCATGTCACTTCTCTCTTAGGAGCTTCAATTTCTGGATTTGATGTTCATGATCTGCAAGTCCTTTTCTAGTGACAGCCTTGTATTTTCTGGTAATTTCCTTGATCTAGGGGCATACAGAATAAGGAGAGTTGGGAAGGCCTCCCGTTCTGCCACCCCACTCGCTCTTGCAGGTTGTAAGAGTTGCAATATCTCTCTATAAATTGCTGAATTTAGAAACAATCCTAAAATGAAAAGCCACCTTCTTTTTCAAGTCTAAAACATTAATGATCAAAACTTATCCCCACTGGAGCAGATACCCCCTCGCTCTCCCCTTTGGTAGGCCATTGGCTCATTCACATGGCATACTGTTATTGCAGGTAGACATTGTTATGCCAGGTCTTATAACTGAATAGGTTGAGCACACAAAGGAAGCGAGTGTTGGATCCCACGCCACGCAGACAGAGCTAAGGGTTGGCTTCCTAATTCTTAATCCGGGGCTTTCTCTTCCAAGTCATGTCCTTTGTGAACCAATCATTCTTACTAATGACAATGACCTTGCCAGGACCGGGAGAGGAAAATCTCCTGGCCTACAAGACAACAACTCCTGGCTCTTTGGGTAAAAAAAAGTCTAGTCGTGGGATTTGGTTTCATAATTTTAAAAAGGCACTTAAGCCTGCTGTCAGTTCAAACGGCCTCAGTTCCATCCATTAGAAAGCATCAACTAGTTACCTAGGCTTCAGACACTAGAGACTGGCACATATGCATCATGGAATCCTGGGCAACCACTGTAAAATGAGGATAATGTTACTTTGATCAAAATGTTGGAAAGAGTGGATAGACACTTTTCATCAACTCTCTAGTTCAGTGCATGGCCTGCAATGGCAAATGTTAGTTTTCTGTTTCTGGTGCCATGGTTAAAATGAACAGCCAGCTCCATCCAAGTATTCAAGCACAGGGAGGCCGAAGGATCCCTCCTGCCCTGGGGTTCAGAGAGTGGCAGAGTTACGGAGGGCCTTGGCCTCAGCTGTGTCTCCGTAATTCAACCCACGTGGGTGACTTGCTGTGTGGATACACGCTGTGCTGAGGCTGCAGAGCGTGCAAGCTGGGAACATGACTGGGGAGGCCAGCTACAATTTTAGCTCCAGCATGGAATTTCCTGATTTTGGGGGGTCTGGAGTCCGAACCTTCTCTAGTGCTGGTGCTGCTTTTACTGCCAGAACAAGGCGGTAGACACAGTTTCTTTCCACCCGACCGCCCAGGGTGAGGCAGGAGCCTGCCTCCTGGGCCCTCAGCACTTGGTGCTGGCCAGGGCCTCCTGAGCAAGTTCCAGCAGCTCCTTCCTGTGCAGAGGCATGTGGTCTCCAACGATCGCATTGCGCAGTCAGGCCTGGGTGGAGAACTGTTTGTCTGTGCTTGGGGAGGAGGAGGCAGGGTTCATGCCTTCCCCAATAAAAGGTTAATTATCCTGCCCCTGGGTCCCAAAATCCAGTTAAAGAAATTGTGGCTTCCATGGGCTTTGATTGGTACCCGAGTGGAAAAGATCTCACGGCTCCTGAATGACTTGTGACCCCAAGGTTACAAGAAATAGAATCCGCATCAGGCTAAGGGAAGAAAATAAAAAGATATTTTGTTGAAGTCGATAGCAGATAGTTCAGAGAAGTGAAGGAAAAGCTGAACCAAATGTGAAGGGAAGGCTTTGAGAAAGTCGGAAACCAGCACAGCTTGTGGAACTCAGGGAAAGTCTTAAAAATATGCCTCTAGAAATACTAAGTTCCAACGATTTATGAATTTTTATACTTGGCTCAAGATTTGAATCCCCTCACAGAGGAAGTCCAGTGGACCAGGGTAAAGAAGGGCCCCTGAGTGACAGCCCCCTCTACTGTGCATGTCCTGAAAGATGACTTGATTGATTATTGTTCTCTTGATGATCAAACTCTTGGAATCAACTCACAGTAATCAAACTCATGAGCAGTGAACGTATAAACCAGACAACTTTGAAGCAATTTAAAGTCACCTCTACCTTCCAGGTGAATAGATTACTTCTGTTTGTTATCAAGAATCTCTTTCTCTATTTCTTTCCTGGTGTCAGCATTCAACAAAAACTGTTAGGCGTCAAAAAGTTGTTCAGTGAACTTGGGGGTGAGTGATCTTAAAGAGCAATTTTATCCAGTCTGGGGAATAATTCTGGCCATCTTGCTTCTTTATGCCATTTTTTTCTAAGCTACATTCAAAGTACTCCTTATTACTACCCCATCTATTTGGCAGACATGATACCCGTTGGGCATCTAAATTTCTAGTCTGGACAGCTCACCAAGGCTGCCCCAATGGGACCCACACTTCATTGCTTTCACCCTAAGAGAATGGCTCTGTTTCTCCTTATAACTGGAAAATATCTTCTTTAACACAGTTCTTTCCCCACAGTTAATGTCATGCATGGAGACATCTGTGTGGTTGTCGGAAGCCTTCAAGGAGGGTGGTAGAAGCTACTCGTAGGCAATATTTTACCGATAGAGGGTGGAGAACAATAAGGCATAGCAGAAAAAGAAAGTGCATGGTTGTTACACTATTCTGCTGAGTTGTTTTAGTCAGTCACACCCCTAGCCCATCCCATGTCAAAACAAAAATAAAAAATAAAATGAAGAGATCTCTTACCAGAGCACGATCCTTAAACACATGTCAAATACAACAGTTAAGATTGGGTATTCTTCAAGGGCATGAAAGATCCTCTTCTGGGCCAGTTGTGTGTACTTTGAAAGTGTACTTGCTTGCGTCAGCCAGTTGGGTCCACATGTATCACAGCCTGGTGGACTTTTCTTATTCAAATCAGACTGAGACTGCTTTAAGAATTGCAAGACTATTAGAGGCACGTTGATAACATGTAAGAGAGACATTTGTGCAGGTTGTTAAGTTAAACAGGAAACATAACGCCTTAGGCTATGTCTGGTTCTGTGTGATGCAGGGGAGTAGATATTTCTAAATATAGACAGATTGTGTGACACTTTAAATCATGAGGAATTGAATAACATCCCCTCTGTAAATCAGAGTTCAGACTTCCAGCAATCCCAAACATCTGGATGAGTACACAGGTAAATAATTTAGGAAATAGGCAGATAGATGGATACAGATGGAAGCGCAAGTGATGAAGTGTCCCAGATCAACAGTAGGGATCTCAGCTCCAGTGGGGTAGCATGTCTGTACCTAATGAGGAAATGGAAAGAGGATGGGAAGGCCAATTATGAGAATACTGTGGAAGATAACTGTGTCCTAGGAACAAATTTGCCTCCCTAGGGAGTTCTCAAATTAACTTGAGGAAGACGATGTTGGCTGCCTCAAGTTCTGGACACCCACTGCCCTTTGCTCTGCCCTGTTGGTCTTAATGTTGTTCTGTTCTGTCATCTGAGGCCCAAGGCAATGGATCACAATCATGAAGTGACCAGTTCAAGGAGGCCTTTGTTGTGCTGTGATATACGAGTATTGGGAATAAGCTAAATTATACTCATGTCTTCAGCTCTTCAACATGTTTTACGATGTCTTACCGAGGGACAAAACAAGCCTATATTAGTCATCTGGGGATGTGTAGCGGCAAGTTTAATCCTTAATCCTGTGGGAAAATACACCATCCTTATGTTGCACATATGAGGCTCAGTGCGTATCTAACAGTTCTAGAGGAATAATTCAAAGATGAGAAAGCCAAGAATCTCAAAGCACAAAGAAAGATAGTAAATGACGCCAGTACCCACAAAGGCAAACTTTGCGGGAAAGGACAATAAAGTGGTTCCTTGATGAGAGTCCCATAATTTTTCTGGAGAGAATCTGCTGCTATTCGTTTACTAGAAATTCTATTCTTGGCAAAAAGGTAGCCCTAAGAGTAACGCTGCAGCAACATCCTTGGAAGCATGTGTAAATGGTCAGCAAAGAAACAGCTTCCTGGTCCCCACGCACAGGCCCGAGAAAGCCCAGTGGGGCATGGACATAAGTTTGATGAAAGCACCATAGCTAAAAAGACTAATCCAAATAGCTCTGGAGGTTAAGACAAGAGTATAATGGAGAAGATAATGGGGAACTTAAAAAAACAGAATAAAAATAAAATTGAGAGAAAATGCAAAACTGTTGTCGGAACATTGGAGGGAGAGTGGAATTGAAGGGAAAAAATGGCTAGAGGAGAGTAAATCAGAATAAGCCATTCAGAGAAAGTGTGGTGAAGTTCTGCTTTTATGGAGCACTTAGTGTCTGGGGCTTGGTTGCAACCCTCACCCAGTCATTTAGAGGTAGGGAGCCAAGGACGAGGCACAGGGGATGGGAACCATAGCATTTGGGTGACAGCTGCTGATGTTGGGGGTATTTTCAAGCAGGAGAATATTTGGTTCTGGTGTGTTCAAGTGTTAAGTTATCACAGATGGGTTAAGGTTCCCAATCTTCTGTATATGGATGATAGAGGCTACCATCTTAGCTCTTTTCTTTAACTCCAAGTGGTCAGTGAACTACTGAGGGGTGACTTCAAGCTATACCCTTGCTGAGAACCTGGGCTTACAGAGAAGTTGATTCTCCCAATAAACTAAGTTTGTTTTTGCAATTACTGATATGAAAGATTGGACTTGCTCTGTTCCAGCTGTCATGTATTTACCTGCTGATGAGGGAGCATGAATTATTTCTTGGATGACCAAAGACAGTCTTTTCTGTAGCATCCTGTTGCATTTTTGTACTGTGAAGAAATGATCTTTTCATAGCCATAGACTTAGCAGAGAGAGATTTCTCCAGTATCATGTGGCTCAAGCTCTGGAACTGGTGAATGAGGCCCCTTCTCACCCCATTACTTTGGGATGTCCAAGGGACACAGGTGAGTGGTTACTATGGACCAGAAAGGGAGATGTCTGACAACTTGAAAGACACTGAACAAAAGAGGTGTTTCTGCAAAGTGAAGACCTCACAAAGGCAGGGGAGCAGCTGCTCCGGCCTAAACCATGCATGTTTGTTAAGAGAGAGCCACACAACCATGACTTCCCCTTTATGAGAAAGATGAAGACGATTGGAAAGACATTTCAAGAGTACTGGCTATTTAAGGAAGCAAGCTCTAACACAGAGAGGGCAAAAAGGCTTTCTCTCTCAGCAGCTCTGATGGATCCACAGGAGTTCTCTGCAGGGATATGAAGAGTAGATTATATATGACTGATTAGCATTGTCTGGCGTGGATGTGACAATAAGGAGTTGAGTGCGTCTCACTATGTGGCCATGGCATCCTCAGGTCAGTGTGGCCCCAGGTCCCATTGACTCTGAGAGTCACTCTTAAGAGCTTTAGTCCTTAGAAAACTTCTTTTTTAAAAAAAGAAAACAAAAAGATAAGGCACCAACATAGACTGAGGACCTACCAAATTCTAGTCAGGGAAGAAAGTGTGCTGAATGGTCTCTTGGACAAGACAAAGGTAGATCTCTTCATTTTAAGACAAATAAAATCTGTTGGATAAAATTGGAAACAGGGAGTTGGGGGCTGAAAGAGAAAAAGGAGGTGGAATAATAATCCTGTAGAAAGTAATCATTTGGCAATAAAGAAAACTGAGATGCAATTTGTTTTAGCCACAAACCCTCATCCAGTCATTTAGGGGTTCGGGCCAAGAATTGGGCAAGAGAGACGGGAACCTTAGTGTATGAGTGAGAGATGCAGAAGGATGGGGTGGTACGTGTCTCAGTGCAGTGGGGTGCTTGGATCCCGTGTGCTCATGTTTTAGGTTGTCACCGATGGGGTAAGGTCCTGACTCTTCTGTGTATGCTTTGGGAGGGGCGTCAGTAGGACATGAAACTTGAACTCTGGCAGATATTCTTTGAGAAGGGTTCAAATAAAAATGTTTGGGAATTTGTGTATATCAACAAATTAAAGCTCTTTGAGTCCTTCTTTCCATACAATGAAAATCCTTGATTAACCTTTTCCCTCAAGTTATTTTACTAAGGAACTCTTTTTTTCACATAGAACCGTAGAATGGGTTTTCTGTAGAAAATTGCCCCAGGAGTTCTGACATAAGCCAATGCCACCCTGATAAGCAGAATAAAGTTGTCATACCGTGGTGTCTTAGGCCACGTGGACTGCTTTAACAGAAAACCACAGACTGGGTAGCTGCTCTTGTTGATAACAACACAAATTAACTACTTACATTCTGGAGGCTGGACATCAGAGATCAGGTGCCAGTCTGGCCAGGTTCTGGTGAGGGCCCTCTTCAGGGCTGCAGACTGCCAGCTGCTCGCTGTGTCCTTACCTAGTGAAAGGGGCTGGGGAGCTGTGTGGTCTCTTTTATAAGAACACTAATCTCATTTAGGAGGGATTTACCCTCATGTCCTAAGCACCCCATAAAGGCCCCACCTTCTAATACCATCAATTGAAGGATTTTAACACATGAGTTTTGGTGGAGACAAGAACATTCAACCACAGCAGACGCCTACTAATTCTACGCCCCAGGGACAGATTCTGGATGGAGGACGTGAAAGCTTAATTTTTCTGTCAAAAAATGCCTTAATCTTTCTTTCCTTCCTTCCTCCCTCCTTTCCTTCTTTCCTTCTCTCTCTCTCTCTCTTTCTTTCTCTCCTTCTCTCTCTCTCTCCCTCTATCTCTCTCTCTTTCTCTCTCCCTCTATCTCTCTCTCCTTCTCTCTTTCTCTCTCCCTCTATCTCTCTCTCCCTTCCTCTTTCTCTCTTTCTTTCTTTTCTTCTCTTTTCTTTTTTTTAGTGGAAAGGCTCATTTGCTGCTATGAGGAACATACTTTATGCCCAGGGGATGGTAACCAGAAGAGTCTTGCTGGGCAAACTCCTCTGTTTTGGGAAGAGTTTTTCACTTTTCATCCAAAAGCTGGATGTTTCATCCACTCACCGAGCATGACTCTTAGGAAGTTCACCTGCTCTTTTCCTTCCTGGTTTCCCAACTCGCTCAGCATCAACACCAGCAAGGGACAAAGTGAGGCACATGGGGTCAGAAGGAGGTGGACTTTTCTCTATGGGGGCTGATTGAGCCACGCCACCCCCACCCTCCCGCCCCGCGCCCGTCCAGCCCCCAGCATTTTCTTTCAGAGCCATTCCTGTGGGTTAATGAAGACGTCAGCTCCCGCCTCAGCCACACTATGTAGAAGAGCTACTTACTGCCTGTTCCATCTCACTGACTTTTATGGTGATACTTAAACCAAAATGGTGAACTATTACACTTCATAGCCTGCAAATAAAAGCGGGATGTTAAAAAGTAGGGGCCGTAACCCCTGATGGGCCTGAAATGGCTTGTAATCTGGGAGATGACTTTGTTCGGCTCCCCAGGGCCAGGGCCCAGGGCACTGTGTCAGAGCCAAACAATGAATCGCGGGGTCTCTTGGCCTAGTCCGTGCGCGCATGGGAAGCGAGCATCCTTAGCAATGGCATGGTGCTGAGCATGAAGCAGTGATAAATCAAAGATGCCTGTGAGAGGGGCGGGACGGGAACGGAGAAGCAAGTCACGCAGGAGACACCCTCTGCCCAGAGCCCGATTGTCCTCAGACTCAACCGTGGCCTCAGAATGTGTTTGCCCCCCGCGGTAGAAGCTGGAGGGCTGCTCAGAGCCTCAGCCACGGGCCAGGATGTGCATCAGGAATAATGCAAGCCAAGCAGGTGCCTGAAAATAGTGCTCTCTTGAATGACTCTATTCATTTACATGTAGTGGGCTTTTTGTTTGTTTGCTTGTTTGAGTGAACATTACAAGAGCACAAAGCAAACATTCAAATGGTATTTGACAGTTTGGGTTCTCCTAAAAGCAGGTGCTGAGACAAGATTCAGCTGCAGGTGGTTTATTTGGGAGGGGATCCCAGGAAGCATGGTGAGGAAGGGAGACGTGGGACAGGGAAGGGGGCAACGCCAGTAAAGTCGCATGGATGGGGGAGGGGGCGCTGCTGTGGGCAATGGGTACAGTCCCATGGAGACCCATGAGAGACTATGAAGAACACACCTCAGAGAGGTCGGAGTATTTATCCGTAACTGCCGTCTCTCACTGGTCGAGGTCTGCTCCCGGGAGCTTCTGACCTGCCCCTAGCCAGCAGAGCAAGAAAAATGCTGAGCAAGAGAGCGAGAGACAGAGACGGAGACAGAGAAAGAGAGACAGAGACAGAGCATGAGAGACAGAGAGAGAAGAGGTGGGGCTTGAGGTCCTTGAGGTCAGAAGCCAAAGTCATCTAGCCTAACAGGAACTGTTGGCAAAGCTGGAGGCAATCTTTGGGGCGGGCTGAGGAATACAGGCAGACCAGGAACAGCATCTGCTATGGCACTGAGTAATAAAGTAAGAAGAGGAAAAGAGTTCTTCTTTATCCTTGTCAAATAAACCCAATTCCTATTTCCCAGCATGAATTATATACACCAGTTCCCAATGTATCTTTTTGTGGAAATGCTCTGTGTGTGCGTATAATATATGTAGTATATGTATTCTATATGTATTGTAGATCTATAATATATAGACTATGTATTCTATATGTATATATATACATATTCCTACAACTTTGTTTTCAAAAAAATACATAAGCACCTACTTCATTTTTGGTGATAGTTACATGGTATTTCATAGTTAAAGATATACCATAATTTTTTTGTGGCCTATTTTTAATAAACTAGAATGAAACTAATTCATGAAATGTATAATAAAATGTAATTTAACATGTTCATCTTTACAGATCTTTCAACTCCATGGCAGTTCGGAGCTCCGTCGCGGCTCCTGGCTACATCAGCCTGCCCTCACCCGTTTCCTGCCTACATGCTATGTGACCCATGATCAGTCACAAAACTCTCTGAGCTTTCTTCTCATCTGAGAAATCCAAATACACAGAGTACCTACCTAAAAGGTTTGTGGAGAGGATCAAATGAGGTCATATGACCTAATTATATCATATCGGCAGTGCTCAATAAACATTAGATGTTAGTATAATATTCTCAAAACAGAAAAAGAATCCTTTGTCAGGTCATGTGAGTTAAAGAAAATAAGAAAAGGAACCAGTTATCATAACCATATAAGCCACACTCTAATTTTGAGAAGTATTTGACTGCATGCTTTTTATATTATTTAGGCACTGAATAGTATGCTAGCCCAGTCCTAGGAGCTTCCAGATGCATTATGTCAGTTAATTCATACAGAAATTGATGGCTGTTTCCAGTGCCTTCTCTCTCTGTACTTGCAATGCTTCTTGGGCTGAGAGGTGGAATGTAATTCTCATCCACTTGTATCTGGACTGACCCTAGTGATCTTCCTGACCAATAGAATGTAGTGGAAGCAATATGCTGGCATTTCCAAGACTGTTATAGTAAACTGTAGAGCTTCCTCTTGAGTCCTTTGGAACACTCACACTGGGGGAAGCCAGCCAGCACGTGAGAGTCTGACTATCCTGGACCTGCCACGCTGTAAGGGGCCAAGCTAGCCACAGGGAGTAGCTGCTTGCAGAGATGCTCGAACAGCACCCAATATTGTAGCCACCCCAGTGACCCCAGACCAAGCCTCAGACATTTGAACAGAGAAACCTTCAGGTGTGTCCAGCCCCAGCTGCATTTGATTGCAGCTGTTTCAGAGACCCCAAGTAAGAACTGCTCAGCTGAGGAGTTCCAACACCAGAACCTGCACAGTAATAACAAAGTTTAGGAGTGGTTTGTTACAAAGCAATAGATCACTGGAATTGACACAGAGAAGAAAATGCAAAAGAAGGGCAAGGCAGGCTCTCCTTTCCTCACCATCATCCTCATTTTTCAATCTCATTTCATTCACCAATTATGCAGAAGTTTTTGATGCAATCTAGAGAATATCTATCTTCCATAACGTCAATTAGTAGTTTTACAAAATAATCGGAAGGTGCTGCCTCATATTTAATGCAAACACGTCAAATTCTCTACAACTTTTTGTTTGGAAGAATTTCATACAGGTTAAACACCTCTGTTATGTATTTCAAAGGATGTGGACAGGAGAGTTCTTATAATTAATGCATTTATATTGTTTTCAGCAACAAAATCTTATAACAAAGGAGATGTTTTCAAACATTCTTTTTTTTCTTTGAGGAAGATTAGCCCTGAGCTAACTACTGGCAATCCTCCTCTTTTTGCTGAGGAAGGCTGGCCCTGAGCTAACATCCGTGTCCATCTTCCTCTACTGTGTATGTGGGACGCCTGCCACAGCATGGGCTTTGCCAAGCGGTGCCACGTCCGCACCCGGAATCAGAACCAGTGAACCCCAGTCTGCCGAGAAGTGGAACATGCGAACTTAACCGCTGCACAACCGGGCTGGCCCCTCCAACATCCATTTTGAAAACACTCTCTCCATAGCCCATTTCATTCACCTAACAAATACCTTTTTCCTCATTTTTAAAATATCATCTTAACTTTGAAGTGATAGATTACTACTATTATTATTAGCATCTTTGTTATTATTATTTAATTATCTGATAAGTGACATTATACCAAGAGGCATGGCAGTGGCAGAAAAAAATCTTCAGTAAACTTGGAATGTTTATCATTTTATAAAAGAAAAATGAATAACCTTGAATCTGGCAGTGCTTCTAAGTGCTACATTATAAAATTTGCTACATGATAAAAATTATTTTGTTACATTATAAAAATCATTTTTGCTACATTATAAAAATTATTTTTTTATCGTCACTATCTCATTATAAAGGTAAATATTCTTTTGTATTTTAAAGATCTTTTCTCTTATAAAAATTAAGTACATGATGGCAACATGTAAACACTTTTGCACGCCTATGGCTTCATCTTATTTTTGCTATAGATGGAGTGATCTAGTCTATGCATTTCACGTCTGGGGCTTTCTTTGTAACCTTACTTGGAATTTTTAAAAAGATAAATCCCAGTCAGTAAGCCACTATCAGTAGATCCACTTATTGTTATTTCATAAAATATTGGTTTCATAATGAAGTCATTTATTGCTGAAATATTTTTTCTCCATTACATATGTACTTTAGTGTTAAAAAAAAGTTCATTCTGTATGTCATGTGGCAAATTCCGTAAGGAAAGACACGTTAGAAACATCTGTACTTTTACCCAACTATATAGCAAACCTCACACACCAAGTAATCTCTTTCAACACTCGACTCTTCAGATCTTCAGCAAAGTTTTCTCTGTCTCTTCTAACAGAATCTTCTGACAAAGGAATACGTTTTTATTTGTCGCCATACTGTTTTCTATGTATTATTTCAGCTGTTTTTCTCATGTTGGGAAGATTGAGTGTTTCCCTGGTGACTTTTCTTTTTTTTTGGCTTTGCTAATAAGCAGTAAAACTCAGACTAGGCTTCTAAACATTTAATGATAAGTTTAGAGAAATTGTATCGAGTGCTTCATTGGGTATTGCATGACAACAAGGCTGGAAATACATAGTCTTATTTCCACGTTCTGGATGCTTAGTTTCCAAATGTTTTGAAACTTCTGCCTTAATCGTGCCAATCTTATTGGCTATCTCGTAAGTGACAGATTTACAGGGGACAACCCAAGGTTCAGGGAGGCCAGGGGGGAGGGAGTTACAACAATCCCAGCAGAGCTGTTAAGATTAAAGTTGGGTAGGGGCTAGCCCCGTGGCTGAGTGTTTAAATTCGAGCGCTCCGCTTCGGCAGCCCAGGGTTTCACCGGTTCGAATCCTGGGCGCAGACATGGCACCGCTCATTAAGCCGTGCCAAGGCGGCACCCCACATGCCACAACTGGAAGGACACACAACTGTGTAGTGGGGGCTTTGGCGAGAAAAAGGAAAAATAAAGTCTTTGGGAAAAAAAAAGATTAAAATTGGGTAGCAGTTTGAGGGATAAAGAATACATTTGAGAGAGGATCTCTCATATTTCCAGATACTGTTATATAAATCATATTTGATAATAATAATAATCACTGTGATCCTAAAAAAGGTATTTTGAGATTACAAGAAATAAATAGGTAGAAGCAATTCAAACGTTTACTCATTTTGGGATTATAAAGAAGAAAATGAATACACGAAGGATTTAATTTCTTCACTGAGGTCTCTGTAGAGCCTGATAAAGAGGAACATGCTGCAAACTATACAGGAAAAGGTTTGAAAATTCTGTTTCCCTTTATCTAATATTTTCGGTACTTCCTATATCTGTGGCAGATTCTCTTTCGCAAATTTCTCCCCTTTCTGAACTCGAACAAGCAAATATTTAACACCGATGGCCTTTTACAGGAAGTGCCCCCCCTCATTCTTTCTCATTGGCCCATTGTCATCTCTTCTGTGCATTTCCTTCCCCCTTTCAGTGTATTCCTTGCTCTCCTTCAGAGAAAGTTCTCCTCTGATCTTCAAAATAGGACCCAGGAAGCAGAGGCTGGAAGGAAGTTTGGGGAGCAGTGAAGAGAAGGGACAATACCAGAATTCCCCTTAACAAGCAGGGGATGGGAGAGGCTGGGAATCCTCTTGCGTTATTGTATTTTCCTTTGCCTTATAATAAACAACACACACACCTGAAGGTCATAACCTTGATCCTTCTCGGAGAATAAACCTATGATTTAAGTGGCTGTGGGAGGACAAGGTATGTGGAGGCAGAGGGGCCCTGGAGGACACAGCCCCGGATGGGGGAGCTGAGACAATGATTTCCTCTAAGAATTCCACCAATTAGGTCTTTAGGGGTTGAAAATAATGCTTGACAAATGAATGTAACCCAACTCTTCTTCTCCCTCTCTCTCCCCTCACCTCTTTCTCGCTCATCCTCATGGAAGAAAAGGATCCTAATGGCCAGGCGGGCGGGGAAGGCACAGAGAACCCTCAAAGCAACACAGGTTGACACTGAAAGTCGTTTATGTGTCTGACTCCCATTCTGGGCCATCAGGTCTCTGCGGACAGAGACGTCTCGGATTCATCTTTATATTCCTGCTGCCCAGCAGGAGGTATTCTTAAAAATGTAGATTCCTCCCTTAAATTTCTACACTTTCAAAATTTTCTATATTTTTTATAAACATAGGAATTTATAAAACTTTCTATATTTTCTATTGTTTGCTATAAATGAATGAGTGAATGAATAGGAGAAAGAGGAAACATCTGAATGGTCTCTTCAAAAGGAAAGACGATTCCATATGCCATCCATCCAAGCTTGTCGAGCTTCCTGTTCCTTTTTCACACCTCTCTGTTGCTTTGGCAAAATCCAGGTTGCACAAGTACCTGGCTGCTCCATCCCACTGGCTTACAGCCAGAAGGAACAGAATCTCATTTCTCAACAATCCTGGCCCCCTTCCCACACCCCTCTTCCTCCCGACATAGATTCATCCAGGCCCATCCAGCCTCACTTTTTTCCTACCTAATGAGCATTTTTATCTACTAGGTAGATTTAGAGTTTTGCCAAGCTTGCTTCTTATTTCTGATGCATGTCCCCTCCCTTCCTTTCTCTCTCTCTATTTCTTTTCAGGTTAATTTATCTGATTATATGCAACGCGCTGCAGCCATGTTAAGACACCAACTGAGTTTCCACTTGGAGGCTTGGAGGAAAGATTACCATTAAAACGTGACTTTCATCCACTCAGCTGAAATTACTATTGATTGCCAAAGAAAAATATTTGTGCTGTGAAGCTGGGAGCTATGATGTTGAACCATATTAACATAATGTTAGCATAGCTACGGGTGTTTAGTAGCACGCAATCAGATTTGAAATGAACGTTGATTATAGATGGAGATTAATGTTCACATATTCATAGGAACACAATGAGAAGAGCAATTTCCTTTCTACTACAGATCAATGGTTTCCCCATTCAATTATACAGCTGTAATAATTGCATTATGCTGAAATATTTCTTAATGGCTAATTTCTTTCCTTTTGTGTGTGTGTATGAGATCTTTTGTCAGTGATAGCTTCTGCAGCCCGAGGACAGCATAAGATGTTTTAATCACTGGTGTCGTTTTGCAAGCTTTGACCAAGCCAGTAATTTCCCCCCTTTTCCCCTTCTTTGCTATCCTCTCTTATTATTACCCAGAATCACTTCCTGGATGATTGAAACATAGGGACTTGCCTCAAGTCTTTTCTTCCCTGTTTAGAGAGTGAAGACAAAACTAGAAACCTACAGGGCCGTGGATTGCTTGATCCTCTCTGCACATTTGCTGGGGAAGAAATTGATGAAGACTCACAAACATTATGCACAGGATGCCCCTCCCCCAAAGACTCTTGTTACAAGTACAGTCATGTGTCGCATAATGATGGGGAAACATTCTGAGAAATGCATTGTTAGACGATTTTGTCAGTGTGTGAACACAGAGTATACTTAGACAAACCTAGGTGGTACAGCCTACTACACGTGTATGTTATATAGTACTAATCTCACGGGACCACCATCACATATGTGGTCCATCGTTATGCTGCGCATGACTGCATATACATAATTTTGGAGCCATTCACTGATTAAAAAGCAAATGAGAAAACTAGCATCTTCTTCACTACTCAAGGCAGATCTCTGAGGACTGGTGAGACATTGATGTCTATATTATAAAGATAAAATGTCAACAAGACTGTGAGCTCGCCTTTGCTTCTGAAGATAATGTTGTCCTCCTGCTTACCTGGACATATCCCAGAACAAGTCTGGCTGGTGTGTCGTTCTTCGGATGAACACTGTCTTACAGTAGAGTCATGACAGCCCTGTCTCATGCCCTTCTCGGTTGTCCTGAGGGTGAAGGCTTGGCTTTCTCTGATCTGGTTTCTTGCATCCTTGAGCATTAAGCTTTGTTCAAACTCAGTTGAACAGAGTGTGGCATGGTAGAAAGAAAGCCAATGGAAAGATCTGCCTATAAACAGAGGCTCGAAGGGGGCTGACAATTTGTGTGCCTTCTGATAATTAATTCATGCCCTAATTTAGAGTTAATAATTCCTCAATCTTACCCCACTGGAAAGTAGAAAACTTAGCCCCTAACTCAGAAGGTCGTGGTGAAGAAGAAATGAAATCGAACTTGAGCTAGAGTGAGTGTAGCAGAGCTTCTGGTGGCTGCCACCTCACCCTCATGCCACCTGTGATTTCAGCTACAGCTGTGGAGCCCAGTCCATAAGACTCACGCTGGCAGCACCTCGCCTTAAGTGCTGGCTGAACTTCTTTCTGCTTTTCTGACTCAAGGTCTTTTTCAAAGCCTCTTCATACACATCCTTAAAGGACAGGAGAATTAACACCCTCAGGAGCCATCTTTAACCAGTGGGGGACTTAGCAGTTGGATAAATGTCCAGCCTCCCAGAGTTCCCACAGAGTTAAGACCTGAAACCACAGCAAGCACCTTAGGGTGGCATTTCCTCTCTTCCTGACTCTTTCTCCAAGCTCCTTCACTCCTGCTTCTGGAGATCGCTTCCCAAATAAGCCACCTGCACTCAAGCTCCTCATTCTCTGCTTTCAGCGGGGAACCCAAACTAAGGCAGTAAGTTTAGAGTTACCTAAGGCTCTGGAGACAGACTGACTTAAATCTTGTCTCTCTTACTCATCCACCACGTGCTCTAAAGCAGATGATCTTCCCTTCCTGAGCTTCTGTTTTCTACTCTGTAAAATGGGTGTAATAATGGGATCTGTCTCAAAGCATTACAAAGATTGAATGAGATCTTCCAGGTAGCACTTAAAAATAATCTTATTTTTAGTATTTTTATTAAAAGTATCTAGCACAACGTGGAGGTTCCATAAAACACATTTTCCTTTCTGTCTTTCATGCTTGAGGTGAATTAGATCTGGGAGTAGTAAACACAATTATTATGTTCCTTTTTTTTATGTATGCAATACTACTTTTGCTGGCTTGCTATACACAAAGAAGCAATGTGTGGAGACAGTTTTCATCGTCGGGGGTGTTACAAAGTCTTGGCCATCAATTCTATTCTCTGGAGCCTTTTTAAAACACATCCCCAGGGAAAGAGAGGATTTGGTGCTCCCTGTGCCCTTTCAATGGGGTACAAGCTGCACAGGAAAAAAATACTTCTCATACTCAGCGACGGACAGGATGGAAGAATAATATCTCGTCTATGTATTTTTAAATCATTTATTGGCAGGGGAAGCATGCAAACCTAGGGAACTGGTCCAGAGCAAGCAAAGTGGACTGGAGAAAGCCTAAGATTTGATGTGCTGGATTAGGTAGTGGCAGGTGGTCCCCAGGAAAGAGGTTTCTTTTCTGCGCCCCCACTAAAAGTCATATCACGTGTTGTTTAGTTTCTCATTCCATCAGTCAAAAAAAATTTGTCGAGCGGCTGCTATGTGCTAAACAATGTGCTTAGCACTGGAGGTTGAATCTTGAACAAATAGACATCCTTCCTGTTCTTACGGTTCTTAGGATCTAGAGGACTGCTGAATAATCACATAAATGTATACGCAACTGCAATTCTCCTGATAAGAAGAAGAAGTTTGTATAGGAGAAGAGAGAGATTCAGAATCTAGGGAGACCCTAAAGAGTGTGATACGTAAGCTAAGACTTGAAAGAGGAGCAGAAGTTAACTTAGCTAGGCGAAGAGCGTGGGGCGGATGAAGAGGTCTGTCCAGTTACAAGGAAGGATGCACATCCTTTGTTATATTCTATCTCTTTATCTCCTTTCCTTTTTCTTTATATCACTGATTGTAACCTTATAAATTATACGCCTATTCTTTATTTTTTGTTTCCCTCTCCCCAGCTCCACTAGAATTTAGAGTCCTTGAAGGTAGGGACTTTGTCTATCTTGATCATCTCTCCAGCTCCAATGTATGAATAAATGTGCAATGGCCCTGGGGATTGAGAGAACATGGCACACAGCACACAGAGCTGTGCTCTCCAAAGCCCTGAGTCCTTTCCCAGGGGCCTCTGCTTGTAGGTGGTTGGACATTGGTTACCTTTTCTTAACATTCAATGCCGTCTGTGGGTTCATACATTCAGCAGAAGTGCCTTCTTTGGCATGGGACACAAGTGTGTTACAGTGTGACCCAAATGTGTCAGGTGTCGCAGAGAAGACACGATGGTTACTCTCCAGGATCCGTTCTATCTCAAAGGGTCAATGTAAGCCATGCAGGCTTCCTCACCTCCCCAGGGACTGCTGCGGAAGTAGGTTTGTGATTGGTTTTCGCTAACACAAAGAGAGAGCTGATGGGAGATTCTAGAAAGGCTTCTAAACCTTAAGAAGAATACATCAGAATAAATTGTCTTCTTTCTTCTCTGAGTGCTTTCATGTCTGGATATAAATTCTCAAACTGCCTGGCCTTGAGGGGAACCATCTTGAGGACAAAGTCCATAAGCTGAAGATAGCAGAGCAGAAAAATGGAAAGCCCTTGGGTCTTTGGCAAAGAAGTCTAACCTCTGAATTAACCAAACTTAGGATCCTCCTACTTTTGCCTTATTTATTTAGCCCCAATGGGTTTTCTCTTGCAGCTGAGGGTACCCTTAAAACTCACCTTATCTACTGCCGACTTCGGATACAACTTGGTTTGCTTTCTCTCTCTCTTTCTTTAATCTTCATTTTCTCTCTTTCTCACTTTCCCCTCCTCCCTGCCTCCCTTCATTCTTGTTTGGATCCAGGTGTAGCACCACACTTACCCCAGTGCTGTTGCTCGCTCCCTAAAGTGTGCACACTTCTAGGTGGTCCTTGCAGCACACACACACACGCACACACACACACACTTGGTCTAGTCCTAATTCTAGTTAGGCTGAGACTCCAATGAGTTTACATTTATACTTGAGAGAATCTCTGTTCTAGAAGCTGCCAGCCTTAAGACCCCCTTCTATGTCAATCAAGTAAGGTAGGAGTCATATTGCTTCAGCTCAACCAAAGGTGAGCAGCGTGGCTTTGGGGAAGATACTGAGCCTTTCTTAGTCTCAGTTTTCTCATCTGGAGAATGGGGATGCTGACAATACCTAGCTCAAAGGGTTGAAGTGACATGCTAATTTACGTAAAGCACTTAGCACAGAGCCAAACACAGAGTAAGCACTCAATAAATGAAGCTCTTCCGGGGAAACTCACGCAGATGCATTCTCATTTTGCCGCCTGTCTTGTTCTCATTGCTCTCCTCCCAGTCTTAGCCCCTTTGAACTGGCTCACATAAATCTGCAGAGGTTGTAACGCGGGCTCTCATTCTTCTCTATCAGAGTCGAAATGAGATTTATAAATGTGTAAATTAACAATTCAATTGTTCCTTCTGAATATCATCTAATGGTAAAATATTCGTAATAAGGATCCATCTTTCAGTGAGTACGAATGAGAACAATATGTTTCCACACCAACTTGTGGACTGAACCACAAGATTCCTCCAAATATATGTGTGTGTGTATATATATATATATATATATATATATATATATATATATATATATAGGTATATATATAGAGAGAGTATGTGTGTGTTTTTAGGTTTCTGTTGGATTCTGTTAACAGGAATGGTGTTGATTCCTTCTTTATGACACACCCATCAAACAATAGCTCGCGTTGTTCTGCAAAAAGGCATTGCCAGAAATTGCTAAGGGAAAGGAGTGAGAAGAGGATGGAGGAGAAGCAGCAGACGAACAGGGTAAATGCTCTAGATTAGCGAAACATGCAGAATGATAAGTGCCTCATTAAAAATCTAAAACTCAAAAAAGAAATCTCCAGTTTCCCAGATTTGCTTGTTTGTTACATGTGCTTGATTTTTTTCAAAAGAAGGATGTAAACGGAATACAAACCAGCCCTGGCCCTTGCCTCCACTGTCTGTGTTGACATCTCAGGCCGTGGATGGTGATTTCTGGGAACAAGGCTCCAAAGGATCTGAAGAGTTAAAAGAAAGGATCACTTTTGATTCAAACACTATGTTTTTAATCAGGCAGTAGAGCAGACTGTAAAACTCCGACTTGGGAATTGGACAGATCTGAGTGCTTCTAGGTCCTTCTCTTTGATCTTTGCTCTCTGACAAGTTACTTAAACTTTCTAAGCCTGTTTCCACACCTGTAAACCAGGGATGTTCATAGTTTCTACTTTGTTCCTACTCATCGTGCAAAGTAAATGAATTGAACTTGCCTAGATCAGGGTCTAGCATATGGCAAGTGCTGAATAGTAACTAGTTCTCTCCTGATCGCCTGATGCAGAGCTTGCTACTACTATTTGTACTTTACAAAAGAGGAAACTGAGGCACAGGGTAGTCAAGCAAACTTGTTCAAGGTTATATAGCTGGTGGGAAATGGAGCCTGAAGTTGGAACCCAGCAGTCTAGCTCCAGAGTTCATCTTCCTAACCATGAGGCTGTACCATGTCTGCATTAAAGCATTTAAGTAAGGGGGTGGGCTTTTTCTTTTTTTCTCTCTCTCTTTTTGCCTAAATGTTTAAAGATGAAACATGTAAGTTAGGCAGAAATTTCGAGAATGCTTTGGTCTGGCATTTTAGGCTTTTAACAATTTCATCTCAATCTGTTTTCTCACTCTTACCCCCACTGAGATTCCTCCTAAGAATCTTCCCTGATTGTGCCTTTGAAACACATGTGGTTCTGACCTTTCTGATTCAAGAACGAGGCCACAGAGCTCAGCAGAATAGGTTTGGTTCCCCGAACAATTGCACCCTCCACATCTCTAAGTCAAGTGACTGCCCTGTTGACCCAGCTACTTTCCAATTTGTATGGGGCCCTGCCTCTGCTTACCCGCCGCCGACTCCCTCTGGCTCTCAGTGACTCCACGTTGCTTACCCCAAGCCAACTGGAGCCAGAGCCATGGTGGAGACAGGCCTGGTCAGACAAGGAGGCGGTGCTGAGGTCTTCCATTGGGACAATCCAAGAACTAAGATCATCAAGGTCAAAAGAGAAGTCAGTGAGGTCAGTCCAAATACCAAATGCCAAGGATATAGCTACACATTGGAGCAATAGCTGGGGGAGACCAGAGGCACAGGTCACCAAGACAGAGAAGAAATGGAAAGCTGGCACTGTAGCCCATGGGGAAGACTCAGAGTGGTGGCAAGGCATAGGCACAGAGTGGATCCACCCATTCATGCTGCACACACCGGGTTTCTTCCTATCCTGTGCAGCTTCACACCAAACCTGGCTTATTGATGACATGAGCACAGTGGCAAATAAAACCATCTGACCCTTCCTAAGGTGTAAGGATTTATGGCTCTTGTTTAGTGGTGTGAGGGAGTAGTGTAAAATGGTCAAGCATAAAAGGTGCCATTCCTTCTTCAAAAGCCTTAAAGAAGTTAAGGGATCCATAAAGCATCACTAGAGGCATTGCAATGTTTAGGGACACAGCCCTAACATTTTACTGGACTACTAGATGCAAGATAGATCCTCAATTTGTATTTGATTAAATAATCAGAGTGCAGGAAAAGAATTTTGGTTTTAGCTATCATGCAGTCCAAACTTCTCATTTCATGAGAAGAAAATCGAGCATCAATATTACAATTTCTATGCTATTTTAAGGCAGAGGTTGCCAAACATTTTGTAGAGGACTAGACTGTAAACATTTTAGGCTCAGTAGACCATATTGTCTCTGCTGCAACTTCCCAGCTCTGCTGTTGTAAGGCAAAAGCACTCAGACAGTATGCAAATGGATGAATGTGGCCGTGTTCCAATGAAATTTTACTTACAAAAACAAGGGGTGGACTGGCTTTGGCCTGCGGACCATAGTTTGCCAACTCCTTTCTAAAGCCTAGAAGTCTTGAAAAAAATCATTTTATAAAACAATTTTAATAATATAGCATATTATGACTTGCATACTGTAATATATTACAAATGATATATTACATAATATATTTAAAAAATAGAATACCATAAAGTAGAATAAGAATAAGCATCGTAACTACATAAGATTCCAGGCAATTATTGAAAACACTCATTTTTGGTTTACATCTGATAGGAAGTACAGTCCTTTAAGAGTTAAAACATTAATCCCAGGTTATTTAGAAAGGTAATTTTGTATAGATTTGCACAGAGGTATGGAATTTGACCTAAGGCTTGATTTTCTGAATGCGGAAGCACATAGCATGACCGTCAACTTGAAGGAAGCTAGGAGCAGTCAGCTTGACAACTTGAGGTCAGAGGTCGTATCTGAAAAGACACAGGTAAAATTCAAGACTTTATTACAAATGAAGGGTAAATTACCTTTCAAATGATGTGCCTTCCTCTTACAGGCAGACAAGAAAGAATTCAGAGAGATTTCTCACAAGGTGTAGAAATCTCTTAGAAAAGAAAGTCCTTTAGGACCAGTTTTCATTAAATATTATGGTAGGAAATAGGTGTGAATTTTTTGATTCTGTAATTTCCTTTTGTTTTTTCCACATCCAGCCATCTCTCCTTTGATGTAGTTCCACAGCCCATTCGCAAAACCACATCTTGACGACAATAGCTTGGTTCTGAGCGTTTCGTAGCTGGTTAGCTGCCGCGGAAGCACACTGCAGCACAGCGCATATATGGCCGTGAGTGCTCCGCATGCGAGAGTGCTGGGAATGTGGGATGCTCTTCCTTTCTTCCTGATCGCTTAGCAATAGCAAGGGGATTCTGTTTCTCTTCTTCTGCAGAGATGGTCTAGCAGTCACATTGAGATAAATGGATTTCACATCAAGGTTCCTGGACTATGAGTAGGGGAAGGCTTGGGTTTAGGATAAAGATCCTGTCTTGGATTTTGGCGTAGAATTGCTAGGCTCTGTGCACCAGCTTTACAATAGTTGATCATAGGAGTCCTTGCATCTGAAAATAGAGCCTCTAGCATTATTAGTATTAAATGAGATAATAAATGGGAAGCACTTCATCTAGTTCCTAAAATCTTATGGACACTGCATAAATGATACTAAAAATAATTGTATTATAATTTTCATGGCTATTATTTTGTTTAAAAGTTTTACTCCTGCCCCTTTCCTGATCTTCATATCTCAGTTTGAGAAAATTCTTTCAGATTCATCACCCACAGTCCTGTTCTGGGAGAAATTCTTGTGGAACGATTCCTCTCTATCTTCCTTCTTTGAATCTGTGAATCCTGTCTGCCTCCTTTCTTTTAGAGTCCTTATCCCAGAGACACCTACATCTCACAAAGAGATTTTCTTTTCCTTATAATCTAAGAGCCCTTTCCTTCTGGAGGTGAGTTTAGTCTTGGGTGATTTTTCCAGAGTCTTTCTGAAGAGTTACAAGGATTCCCTAGAATATGGGTGCAAAAGTTATGACTGTGCTATAGGGAAACATTTCTCCCGAGATTACACTGGATGTGAGAGACCCCAGTCTGGATTTTAGAGGTGTTACTATCGTTATTAGCAGATGGAAATAGTAATACTGGCTTGAAAGAATACAAAGCATCCTCTTGAACCCTGGGTCACTTAATCTAGACCACACCTTGTGCGATGTGTATTGCTATTGTCCGCATCTTACGTATGTGGAAATGGGAGAAACAAGAGTTCATGTGGCCATTTGCCTGGTCCTTCTATGTAGTGGCTCATGCATCAGAGAGTCCTAGCTTTCCTAGATCCACATGTCATATGAGATCCTCCCCATAGGCTGAGCTGTGAATCTAACATTTTAAACTTCTGTTTTAAGTGTGAAAACCAACACAAGCCAAGCCCGTTGTCTATACACCACACCATGCACACTGCATGTACAAAGTATTACTTGTGAGTTGAGTGATTTCCAAGGATGCCTTTGTCCATAGGTTAAAACTCAACTTCAATTACAAGGCAAATCCAGTGTATTAAATTATGGCTCTGAACCAGGCTCCAAGCAATGAGCTGGGGAGGATACAAGTCTATCATCTTCAAGGTGTCCTCAAGTACCAAGACTATGGCAGGAGTGAAAAAGCATTGCGTTTCATGGATACTTTAGGTTTCAAGAGGCAGGGAGGTGCTGCCACTGCTGCGAATAACGTGGAGTTGACTCTAAGGCAAGGTTTCTCAACCTCAGCACTGTTCACATTTTGGGCCAGCTAGTTCATTGTTCTAGGGGGCTGTCTTGTACACCGTAGGATGTTTAGCCACATCCCTGGCCTCTACCCACTAGATGCCAGTAGCACTCTCTCTGCTCCAGTTATGTTAAACAAAACAGTCTGCAGACACTGCTTGTTGTCTCTTGGACGCAAAATTGTCCCTGGTTGAGAATCGTTGCTCTAAGGCTGTGAATGAGGATGACTGAACCGGGCATCTGAGCGTGTGGCTGGGCCTTGGGAGCCCCAGAGAACAGTGGATGGCCAGGCCTGCGGGAGGGCAGGGACATGGTGGAATTAGCCCTCATAGCTCATGCCCTGCAAAACCTTTGTGGAACCCAGCGTTGATGACCTCAGTGGAAGTGATCGTTCATCCTTGCTTCAGCAATTTCTCTAAAACCTGCTCACCCCGGTGTCTGCCTCGTTGTCTCCCACCCGCGGACTGGCCTCCTCCCTCACTGTTCCAGCATTTCTCTAACTCATGGCTTTAACTCTCACATTCTTTTACCTTTGCTTCAACTCCTGATTCCCTGTTGCTCATCATTTTCCAATTCAACTTTATAAGAGGAAGAGTCCTATGGCCTACTTCTTCTTGTTTGGGATTTCTTGCACTCAGGCTCTCAGAGTTCCTGAGTCAGGCTTGGCTGCCCTTGGGGCAAGTTTGCACTGCTGGTCCTTTGGGCAGGATGGGGCAGAGTCATGTGACATACCTCCTTGGAGATTCTCCATGTATATGGGATTGCTGGCTTGGTTAGCACATGCTGAATGTCCAGGGCAATCATGGGCATAATAAAGAATAAGTCAATGAAGGAGGGGCACCACGGTGCCCTATATGCTCTCCTGATACCATCTTTTTTAATTCTCCTAACCATCATATAGGATAGATACAGCCATGCTTCACTGAACAGATAAGGAACGAGGGGGAGGGGTTGAGTGAGGTGCCTAAACCCACACAGCTGGAAGAGATGGGGCTGGAATTCACACCTGTGTTCTGTCTGCTTCATGACTCAGTCCTGTGGAGTTAGAATTCACATACACACTGGCTAAGAACCTAAATGTAAAAGCTAGCCTGAAATAGTATCAGGGAAAGGGAAGAGAGTCAAGCCAAGATAAATGATTAAGTGATGACTAAAGGAGAACAGGTATCAAATTGTGAGCAAATTTCTTTCCATTGCAATCTCAGTACCCTTCTAGACAGTGCCGCTCTCCCCCAATAAGACTTATGTGCAGTCTCATCTCTTTTACAGAAATCGTTATTTATATAGCTATCATACAGAATTTGGGTCACTCTGTTATGTTGTGTAGAAATGCTTCCCACCTGGGTATCAGACAGTCAAAAATAAACAAGTGTGTTTTCTATAATCTTACAGCTAATAAATGCAAATACTTGGCACATAGTAGGTGATCAATAAATGACATCTCTTTCTCTCTGATGAGGCTGCACAGTTCTTAAAGACTATGCACATTTCTTAATCCCTAGAGCTTGGCACAGAGTAGGGAATAATGACAGCTCACAGTAAATGAAAACTTATCATATGCTGTGCACTGGTCTAGGATCCTTACATTTATTGACTTCCTGAGTCCTTATAACAACTTCATACACGATACTATTTTTGGCTTCAATTTAAGGACAAGGGAACTGAGGGGCAGAGAGGTTAAACAACCTGCCCGATATTATAGAGTTAGGAGGTGGGGGAGCCAAGATTTGAACTTCGGCTGAATGGCTCCAAAGTTGATCTTATTAGCCTGTCTACTGTGCTGTTTCACCAATGGCTGAAATCCTCATGGGTTTGCAAAGAGCATATGCTCTTGCTATCTTTTGAAATAGTCATTCCCAATAATCCTAGCTCTGTCTCCTCTGCCTCTTCTTAAGGATAGCGCCTGCTGCTGTTGGCCTGCGTGGCTGAGCTGCAGCCTCCATCGCAGCTATCTGGCAGTACAGGGTACTGTGTCCTTGCTTGGGAGGGCTGATGAGGCCAGGCCCACTGAGTTGCGCAAACAGCTCTCCTGCAGGTTTGGGAGCAGCAGCATCAATCATAGCTCCTCCTTCTCCATCTGGGCACTTGACATAAAGCCACCACAATTCAGCCTGGTGGAGGTGTTTACCATGGTTCCTGGGAGTGAAGAATGGCTTCTCCACACTAGCCGAGGAGGGGTGCCTCTCCCCACTGGTCAGGGAGCCGGAAGGCCTGGAGGAAAGGACTGGAAGGTAGGCAGAAGCTGTGCTTGGGAGAGGAGCACCTTGAATGCTAAAGTAACCCTACAGTCAGAGGAACCCTTTGATCTTATACTCTCTGCACTTAAATTCTCTCCTATGTGCTGCCTTCAGGCCCTGCTGAATCAGGATCTGCTGGAGACTTCTTTACAGATCAACCCACCTCCAGGCTCACAACACCCTCAAGCTGTTGTGCCAGCCTCTTTCTCTAGCCTCTCCCTGGCTGCTCCTAACCTCTGCTCCTGCCCTGCCAGACTGCTGTCCCTGCCTCCAGTGAGATCCAACTCTCTCCCCTCTGGACTTCGGAAATGACATTTCCTTGTTGCAAATGCTTTTTGCCCTGACTCTTTATTAACATGGATGACTTCTGATAACAGTCAAGTCTCAGCTGGGAAGTCAGTTCTTCTAGAAAGCTTGCTCTGGCTATGTTTCAATAGCCCTTGAACCTCCCCACTGGAGGCACCCTTGTACTGCAATGAATTACCCATTTGTGGAACTGCAAACCCCACAAGACTCTTAGCTACAAGAGAGCAAAGGCCTTGTGTATTTTATTCACCATTGCAGCCTCAGAGTCCAGCCAAATGCTGGGTCATAGAAGATGCACAGTGACTGCTTTTGGGGTAAATGAAGGATGATCCTTAAAATGGCAAATCATAACTTTTACTTGACCATTGGGACAGCAGCCACATGACATCCTGGGTGATCTCTTTGAAAGGTAAACAGAGCATAGCACATTCTATTTAGACCTGGTGATAGTTTTTGTAGGCTCCTTGGCATGGCCCTAAAGGCACTGAGTGATGGGGCCCCTGCTGACCTCTCTGTCCTCATTCTCTGCCACTGTCCCCGTACTTGCTATTCTTGACCCCCACTAGTCTTCTTGCTGTCTTTCCTGCCCCCGGACCTCTCTTTTCACTCCTCCCTCCTTCTGGAAATTTCCTCCATCTGATGTTGGAATGCTGGCTCCTTCAGCTGGAACATCGTCTCCCCAGTGGGGCCTCCTCTGGTTGTTCCTTCTCAGTTGGTTCTGTTCCACCCTCTGCGACCTCAAGCACTTCCTATCACGTGGCTCTGTTTTATTTCTTTCCAGAATTCATTGTTAACTGAAATAATCTCTTTTATCTACTTCTCTCTCTCTCTCTTTTTTTCCCAACTGTCATATGTTCTTCCACTGGGATGCCAGCTCCCTGAGGGAAGGGCCTTCTTGTGCTTTATTCTCTGCATGGATACAGGGCCTAGAACAGTATCTGGCATGTAGTAGATGCTCAGTAAGTATTTACTGAATGGGTGGACCTGAGCGATCAATACATTTGTTTGTTGTTCTAATGATGAAATTTGGATGGACTTTTCTTGCCGTCAGACCAAATCTTTATGATTCAAGGAGCTTATGTGAAGCAGGTTGCATGGGGGAAAGCACTTAGGAAAATGCTTGTATATCATTGGTGCTTCGTTTTTTCCAGCTCCCTTACGGGAATAAGGAGATGCACCTTCTGACCTTAGAAAGAACCACCAGTCAAGTAGGGATTGACCCTTGATCCCAGAATTCCAACTGAAAAGGGTAATTCCAAACTCTAAACTGCTATCATAGTATCTGGCACATGGAAGAGACTCCATAAATGCTAGCTATTATTGTGATCGTTATTATTATCGTCATTACAACACTGTGCTGGTAAGTAACGTCTTTCTTCCCTTGACTGTTCCTCCAAGGTAGGGGTGGTGGCTTGCTCCAGTAAATAGCACAGTAACGTGAGGAATGCTCAACAGAAATGAAAAGAAGACTAGAAGGTAGAAAGAGAAGGCCAAGCGTGGTACACTTGGTGTATTGCACAATCAGTGACTCAATTGAAGCAACGTCCAGATGACATGCGTCTGCTCATAGCAGGTTGGGAAGTCATGCACAAGCTTTTCTCCACAATTTTAACTTGAGGTTATTTTTTCAAAATTTATTTAATATTGCTCTCCAGTCCCTAGCGATCCACCCTCAGTTATAGGCTGTTGAATTTGTATCCACTACTCAAGAAGGCTCAGTTCTCCACATCTTGCAGGTCTCATCCAGCAGAAGGTACTGACCTGTAGAGTTTAAGGGCCATACATAGCTCAGGGGAAGTGCAGGGTTCCACAGCAGACATCATACTGCAGCTCAGAGAGCTTTTCAGAGCAGATACGGTGCCAGCAAATTTTGGCCGGATCCCTGTGCAAATACATAGCTTCTGCATTTGAAGAGGCCCTCCCTGCACTAATGCCACACTAGCAAACATTAAGTAAGTCCCCACTATTCACCAAGGACCATGTTAGGCACTGTCTCTGATGTTAGTACATTTACATTTTGGCACCCTTCCTGTGGTATAGCTGTTGTTAATCCTGTTATACTGTGGACAAATTCAATTTAAATATATTATGGATTGGAGTTCATGCTATGTGCCAGGCATCATGTGAAGCATCCATCCATGTTGAGGCTAAAGCACAATGATTCAGCAGGCACGTATGAGGACTTGATGTAAGTCAGGCACTCATCTAGGTGCAGGAATAAATAGATGCAGATAAATTGCTAGCCTTTAAGAGACCTCGGCTCACAGGGAATCACAGCCTTTTGAGGAAGGGAACAAGACGGTGACTCCATGACTGCATTGACTTTTTAAAAAAATATTCATTAATCCAGGTTTGGGTTTATGTTCGTTTCAACAAGAATCCACGCAAATACCATTTTTTTTTCATGCTAACCTAGTTGTGGCTTCTGAAATTCCTCTGGAGGAGCTCATGTCTCTACAGCACCTTGCAGAGTTCCTGGCTCATAATCCACATTTAATAAAGACCAGTTTTTCCCCTCTGTTCTGGATGAAGTTTGTGATGTTGCTCTATCTGTGTGCTGCTGAACTCAGACCCTCTCTGGGCCTCCCAGGGCCATGTTATGGCTTTGGTTGACCATGGGAAGTAGAGGAGAGCATGGGGGTGGGACACTGTCAAATTCTGACCAAGAGTGTCTGAAATCAACGGATCATGTGATTTTACTCTGTTAGCTTTGCCCTCTACTGAATTTGATGTCTTCCAGGCTGATATTTTCCAAAAACAGCAAATATGCCCCATTTTTAAGAAAGTGCTTATGTATATAGTCTCTTCTCTCACTAATGACTTTCTCAGATGGGCAAAGCTATATTCTGTGGGCATGAAAGGTAAAGAAAACTAAACAATGAACGGGACCTATACCTTGTTCCTTGTACTTTTCAGTGTTTTGATTTCCACCTTGGCAGCCATTGGGGAAATCCTATCCTTGGATTAGAAACCATGCTCACAGTGAATTTAGAGGAGGAAAGTCTTTAAACTGAAGTTAAGGTACATAAAATCTTAGCAATTAGTTTCTTTTCTTTTTGGGGGCCTCAGGGTAAGGGGTTTGTGGGAACAAGTTTCACCACAAATGATGGAGACAGCACCAGCTCAAACTCTGATTTCCATTCCTCCCCCAACAGACTAAATCATAAGGACCAACTCAAGTAAACTTTGAAGCAATGATAATCTGGAAGAGCACTGCATTTTGTATTTGGAAGAAAATTTTTAGTGCAAAAAATGAAATGAATCAAGCACTACAATGTTTACAGATAATTCTCCAATGAGTTATTAGGTGAAATGTTTCAATTCAATCCCAGTGATTTAAATTCTAGCTAAATTCCCTCACACAATAAGGAGCCATTTACGACTCCTCCCACAGCCCCACAGGTTTGGTTAGACCAGGGTCTCTCAATCTCTGCACTAGTGACGTTTGAGGTTGGATAATTCTTTGTTATGGGGGGCTGTCCTTAGTGTTGCAGGATATTTAGCAGCGTCCCTGGGCTTTACTCACTGGATGCCGGTGGAAACTCCCCTCACCCTAGTTGTGACAACCAAAACTGTCTCCAGACATTGCCAAATGTCCTTGGGGAATTAAAATTACCCCAGATTGAGAACCACTCAACATTTCATTTAGCACCATTCAAAATGTTCAATGCAAAACATTTTTCCCATTCCCGTAGGAGATATTGAATAATAAAACCATTATTTAGTTTACTATATAAAAACTATTACATATTAACCAACTGCCCACTCTTAAAATTCGATTTATTGTGCTCTTTACCAGTGTCTTCTAAATAAATTCATTATTTACTGTTGGGGAGAGCATGTTTTAAATAAGCAGTTGCTAACTGAAGGAACAATTAGGCATCAGCGATGAACAATTGTTTTAGACTGATGACACTAATTTTGTGTTATGTACCCGTTGGTTATTAGAAGTTGGTTTGTTGAGATTTGAAAACTAGAGGTTAGCTAATGCCAAAGATGATGTTGTAGATTTGGTCTTGCCTCAGATTTCTCCCTGTCCCTCGTGTTCATGGATGACCTAATAACAGCAGCTAATACTAGGGGACAACTCATTCTGTGCCAGGCACTGTGCCTATCTCATCGCCTCATCCATATAACCATAGGAGATAACTTTCCCAGGATGCCTCTGTGTCTCAAAAGGTGGCATGACTTGCCTAAGGTCATTTAGGCAGTAAGTGGGTGAGTACAGATCCTAATTCGGGTCTGGCTCTTATCCACTCTTAATAGTACACTTCACAGTCACCTTTGCAGTATATATTAGCTGCCTTTCAGTGCTAGTAGATTAATTCAGTTCTACTGTATATGTTTATCGCATATGCTGAAAATTCCATCAGCGTACTCTTAAAAAATGGCAATGCATTGAGTCCTGAGAAAAATGATCTTCTGAGTGTCAGGAGTATTTTCTCTCTTTGCTCTATCCAGGAGCAAAACTGTTAGCTTGTTGCACAATGGAGCCTTTGCTGTCAGACCAAAACAATGACATCTATTAATCACATGAAGAGCAAGACCAAAAATAAAAATCTTTTTCCTGTGAATTGAGTCTTAAGGGTTTCATGGTTTGTATCACAAGGCTGCAGGGTTTTATGTCTCAGCTTAACAGGGCTGAGCGGCTGAGGCTCCGAACGTTTACAGAAGCGCTGGCAAATGGCTGGGGATACTGCGTCTTTAATCACTGGAACTGAAGCCGAGAGGGAGGGGCCGAAAGAAGAAAGAAGCAGTGCGTGGAAGAGTGAACTGGACTTAGATGGATGGAGTCCTGGGAGGCAGGACTGCAGACCATACCCCTCAGACAGGTTCCCGTGGTTCTGCGGGCTGGGGGGTAGATAAACTATCAATCGGCTGAGCCATGGGGCAGGGTCTGGCCTGGTCTTTATCAGAAGGAGCCCTGTGGATTAACCTCCCAGCTTCCTAATCAGGGTCGTGTTACTACATCATTTATTACCTCTGAGGACGGGCCAGGGCGGGGCTGTCAGAGAGCTGTGAAGAAAAACTGGGTGGAGGAGGCAGAGGCCTACTTCTATTGTAGCCTGCAAAGCATCACTCTTCTTTCACTGCAGTAAACAGTAAGAATAATAAAAAATATAAACTTCTGGATCTTTCTAATATCTGTAGTTGCTATCCCATTGGGACTGTGTGAGCAAAGAAATATTCCACCCATCTAGAAGTGGCAGTTGTTCAGAAGGTTGACAGAGTTTAGAAGCCTTCCTCACAGCCTTTGAGACAGGACCAGAAGCTCCCAATTTTCCCCACCTTCTTATTAAATGGAGTTGGAATCCTAATGCATCCTCTGAGCTCCTTTCTCCTTCTCCCTCTCTAACAACCTGAATTTGGCACACTTCCCTTCCCCTTTAACCCTCACAAGCTAAAAATAATATCCTCTTGGAACCAGCCAAGAAGTGTCAGTTGGAGGAGTTTAATTAGCCAGAGTGGGCAGGAGACAGTTTTAGCCTTCCCAATTTTCTGCCTGCTCTCTGGGGAGACCAAGCTGAGCACAACGGGAAAATCCAGGTTCATGTGTGCACCAGACATGGGGGTTTCTAACTTGCAGGGAAAGTCTGCCTGGCAACCAAGCTGTGTTTCATCTATGCAATACCAGGCAGGGGCACTGGGGACGTAAGGACTGGTGTGTCTGCCTGTAGGAGCAAAACATTGTAAAGTGTGGACTGCTGGACTAGATTCCTGGGATTTGCATCATGCCTTCCCATTTACTGGCTCTGTGACTTTGGGTAACTATCTGACCTCTCTATGTCTTGGCTTCCCCATCTGTAAAATGGGAATAATCATAGCATCCACCTCATGAGTTGGTCATGAGAATAAATGAGTCGAGTGGCGCGCTGAGAACAGTGCCTGGCACAGAGTGAGTGCAATGTGGAGCGTTTGCTAACATTGTTACTTGCTCACCATTTTTGACTTGGGTGAAAAAAGTCCAGATCCACCCAGCTGATGCAGTTTTGGCTTCTTCTTTTTATTGATAGCACCTAGATTAAAGCTGGGTAAGAAAAAGTTTAAATCAAATCATATTGAAATTAGTGTAGAAAACTAGTGTAAAAAATTAGTGTAGAATTTTACCTCATTAGCATGTGTCTTGTTTATTCTTTTTAAATAGAATTCAGTGTATCCACAGGACTTTGAATTATTGGACCTGGAAGGCTCTTAGAGGTCCATTCTCCTTCTCAAGATGTTCCTTGACACCACAGCATCTCTGGCAGGAAGGACTGGATATTCATGATGATAGCACTGAGACCTTGTGCTTTCCAGTTTATAATTCTTTGAATCAAGCAGTGTCCCTTTGGGTACCTTCTCGTGAGGTGTCTGAGGGTCTCCTTGTCTGTGGGAAGACTCAGTGGTCTATAGCGCTTGGCAGAGATGGGGTTACAGGGGCGGACTGGATGTAAGACTCAACTCCAAGGGGTGACAGGGAACAATTCCAATTGCTATGCCCCTTGCAGGGTGGTGAACACCAATCAGGTCTAGTTTTGGCGTTCAAAGTGCCCAGCCAATCATGGGTGACATATTTGAGCAGAGTCAAGTTTGTAGCTGTATGGTGCTGGTATCCCGTTCCAGGGAAAGTGATCCAGATCGAAGGGAGAATAAAGCCAGCAGCTGGGTGTGGACTGAGGCGCAAGCTTTAGTCCATGTGGAGACTGCTTGTAAGAGCCAGATGGGAGGCAGACGCCTGTCCAAAAACAATGAGCTCAAGGCGAGGCTCCAGTCTCAGCTTCTTGGGGATGCAGAGCTAGTTCATATGAGCTGATACGTGGTGCAATTTAGGGATGATCTGTGGCCCCACAGGCACGGGGGCATCTGGGGCCCCACTGGGGAAATGTCAGCCCAGGTCTGAGCAGTAAGTGCATCCCCGACTCACCTGTGGGTGGAGAATTTACTCACGGGGCTCGTAGTCAGGGACCTGAAGTCTTGCCACCATCACCACGCCCTCCCAAAGTAGATGAAGTCGTAACTGTTAGTTCCACTGCACACGCTCAGAAAGGCAGATTATCTGTGTACTTAGAACTAGTAAAGTAAGGTGGGACCCAAAATCCTGTCTTTTTTTTTTTCCCCAGAACATCATATGGCCCATGACAAGGACTTCATCCCATCTTTTGGAAAACTCCATCTTTAACAAGTCTAGCCTTAATATAAACCTAGACTTCTTTCTGTGTAACTTCTTCATTCATTTCTTTTTTCTGGAGCTAAACATTGAACCTTTGTCCACTTGTGCATGACAGGCCTTTGTGTATATTTTTCTTCCCCTTAATTTTTTTCCTTTCTCCATCTACCTCAAAACTTGGTAGCTTAAAGCAGCACCATTTCTTATTGCCCTTGAGTATGACAATTAGCTGGGCAGTTCTGATTCTGTGGACCAGGCTCGGCTGATGTCAGCTGGGCCTTGCTCTTGTGTCTGAGGTCAGCCGGCAAGTTGGCAGGGGGCTGGCTGGTCTAGGATGGCCTTGATTGGGATGGATGGAATGACTTGGGCCTTTTTCTGTGGTCTCTCATTCTCCATTAGGCTAACCTTGGCTTGTTCACATGGTCCAAGCCTTGAGGTCCAAAAGAGAAAGCAGAAGTCCGCAGAAACTTTTCAAGCATAGGTGCAGAACTGAAACATGATTTCTTCTGCTGCCTTCTATTGGGCAAAGGAAATCACACAGCAAGCCTGGATTCACAGGTTTGAGACATGACACCACCTCTTTAGGGTAGAAGTGGCAAGATCATATTGCAAGGGGCACGGAGACAGGGAGGAGAATCATTGCAGCTGTTTTATTCCCAAAGAATCTACCATCTCTCCTTCTTCTCTCTTAATAATTCATTAATTATTCCAGTAAGGTAAAAACACTGA
Source organism: Equus caballus (assembly GCF_041296265.1). NCBI lineage: Eukaryota > Metazoa > Chordata > Mammalia > Perissodactyla > Equidae > Equus > Equus caballus. Next base: position 31,164,785 of record NC_091705.1, on the reverse strand, counting down.
GTTAGACACAAAGGAAGCAATGCTAGGAAAGAAAACACGTGGTCTTTGCTCTCTTGTGTTTTACATTCTAGCGAGGAAGAAAAAGATTAATGAAATTATTCCACAAGTACATATGAATTTACAGATATGTGTAGTGCCACCAAGGCGAGGTATAGAGTGCCATGACAGATTAAATAAGGGAACGTGGCCTAGTTTTGGGAGGAGGGGATCTCAAGGGAAGATTTCTCTCAAGAAGTCATGATTGAAGTGAGACCTGAAAGAGTGGGATAAAATTAAGCAAAGCTAGGGGTGGGGAGTTCTGTGTAAGGGATCATTATGAGTGGACAACCAGGATCAAGTACTACATGGGAGGGAAGGTTGTGTGGCTACAGTACAGGAAGGAGGGGAGAATATGATCCTTGATGATGCTGGAGAGGTCTGTTGTGGACAGATCTTGTAGGCCATGATAAGAAATTTGCTCATTATGCTAAAAACAATGGAAAGTCATTGACTGGTTTTGAACAGAGTGGGTGGGTGGGAAGGGGCTGATATGATCAGCAAATATGTCTATAAAACTCCAGCAGAAAGCGATGGAAAGGAAACAAATCTGAGACTGAACAATTGCTGGAGAGGAAAGACATATTTACCAGTTTATAAAATGTTTCAAAGACTTAGACAATAGACTGGAGATTACATATTGCAGGAATGTGAATCGGTGACTAAGAAAGGCTCTGGACGTCTTTCCCAACCCTACATCATCATTTTGCACTATAAATATATTGCTGCATTTTTTTTGCTAATATTTTCTTTAAAAATTTGGAGTCCGTGGTTAAGAGCAGAGGATCCGAAACTTGACTGTCTGAGTTCGCTGTTGGGACTGGAGCAGCTCTGTCTGTGTGACCTTGGGCAGGTTTGTCACCATTTCTCTGCCAAAGTTTCCTCGTCTGTAACATGGGGACAATCATATTCCTTACCTCATAGATTTGTTATGAGCAGAATTTATACACGTAAATCACTTTTAAAAGGTCCATAATAACTTGAAGTTATTGTTGTTATTAATATCACTATTTTTATTATTACTTATCATGCTTCTTTTGCCCATTTTTGGTTTTGAAGTTATCTGTCTTATAAAAGAATTTTAAGGAATGTTTCCTCATTTTTTTGAAAAAAATGTTTTTTCTATGACTGGAACAGTTATGTAACATATGGATTAGCTGTTCTTTAAAGGATAGTCATCTCTCGAATTAACTGAAATTTGTGTTTTTTTAAATTATATTTAAAAAGAAGTTGTCCATTTCATATAACTTTCCAAGATTGTTGGAATAAAATTGTTCACAGCGTTTTTTTAAAAATTTCTTCCATATATGCATTCATGTCTCTTTTTGTTTTTTTAAAACCTTCATTTGTGCCTTAACATTTTTTTGCTTCATTAGTCTTGACAGATCTTTGTCTGTTTTATTGATCATTCAGAAAATTAGCCTGTTGACCTTGTTTTGTTTTTCTACTTCATAAACTTCTCTTCTGATCTTTATTATATCCAACTTTCCATTTTGTTTAATTTTCATATACTTTTTTCTAATTTATTGCATTGAACATTTAGTCCATTAATTGCCATCTTCTTTTCTTTCTAATATTGGTGTTCAGAGTTCCCCATTTCCCTCCAATGTGAGTCCAGCTACTTTTCACAGGTCTTATCTGTGCTGCTTTATTGTCCTTCAAGTCCAGCTATTTCACAATTTCCACTTTTATTTCTTCTTTGACTCTTTTATTTAGACCTTTCAAAAAATTTTTACAGACTTGTGTGGATTGTTTTAGTTGTTATTCTATCATTTATTTCTCCTTTAATTATATCATTATCAGAGTAAGTGAATTTATGGTTCTGGTTATTTTGATGTTGTAAAATATTTTCTGTATGTTTTTGAAAATGATTTCTCTTCCTCTCTTCCACCTTATTAGTTCTCTCTTCAGCTGCGTCTAACCTCCTCTTTAATCCACTTACTTATTGTTTTAGACTGCTAATGAACTATTTATTTTTTATTTCCAGAAATTCTAATTGGTTCTCTTTCAAATTCCCTTGTTCTTTTTCATAGATCCTGTTATTGTAAAATTATTTCTAATGCTTTTATTCATCTTTGGTATTTAAATATTTCCACATTATTCTATTACTTCCAGCTCTTGGGTTGCCAAATTTTATTTTTTTGGGTCCTCTAGACCTTTGCATCTCATGGACCTTTTCCTTATTGTTTTGTTCTTTCTGACATTGAGTTTGAGTTCATTTTCAGAGAGGATTGCTTATTCTGTGAAAGTTCTGCATGACTTGCCTTGTAAAACTGTTGCTACCATATGATTTCAGGATTATTTATGATAAGGGTCCCCAGTAGAAAGCTCAAAGGTTTTAATGGCCGTAGATCAGTTTTTAGGTTAATTTCTGGACTTACTGTTAATGTACCATTCATCTAGTTCAAGGTTGGACCACATGTTCACTCCTGGTGTGAGTCTGGAGCTTTTCTTTTCTGCCAGTGACTTTTCTTTCCCTTGGTCCAAAGCCCTAGACATAAGTCTAATTTTGTTCCGGCTTGAAGGACAGAGCTTTCATAATCCATGAGGACAAGGTGGGATCTGAATTTCAGCTACTTCACATTGTATCGTCTTTGGATGGTCATTAGATCCTCAGCATCCAGCTTCTGAGATCTATGCCTCCTCTAAGACCTGAGGGTTGCCATTGAATCACCTGGTATTGATTTCCTTTTTCCTTTCTTGCTCATGGAATTCTCTCTTGTCTTATTTTGATTTATTTAATTTTTACCATTTTATTCAGAATTTCTATGGGCTTAAAGTGCATCAGTTCAGCTGTCATGTCGCAAAAAGTCAGCTTCAGATGTTTCCATAGTAATATTTAATGCAGGAAAACAAAAGAACCTCATCACCAGAGTTCTAAAGTAAATAAGTTATGACCAATGTGTTGGACCCAGCTTCTACTGACTTTCCAAGAGCTGACTGTCAAAATTTTAGTAATATTACCAGCCAGATGTTAAACAGACATTATTTAAAATTAAATTATGTAAACTTATAATTAAATAGTTTTTTCAAAACAGAAGTAATACTCAAGACTCATTACTTCCCAATTATTTTGCTAGATTTTACCGTTATCTGTGACCTTGAGGTTATTTATGTCTATTGTTTCCACATAGTGCAGATATTATACAATGTAATATAATGGTATGGTCCTGAGCATCTATTCCCAATTCAATGACATCATGTTGGTAGCTTGAAATCAGCCATGCTGGGATTATTCACCCCCAGGAAAATCAGAAAATGCTAAAATCTTTTTTTCCCCCTATGCAGAGCTGGTTAAACATTTACTGACAAATTAATACAGCCAAGAATATCACAACAATTAATGTATAAAAGCAAAATATGTATACATTCTCAAATATGAAAGAGCTCAGGGAATACAGCACCAATCAATAACTTTTTTTAAAAAAAAGATAAATGATAAAATCAAAGCAATTTTGAGATAAATATGAATTGAAAACAAAGGGTAGAGAATTAGAAATGAAATAAAGGATGATGAGTAATGAATAAACTTAAGCAAAACAATTTTAATAATTAGGATTATGGCACATAATTTAATGTTATAAATTTTGAGATTTTTCAAAGAATAATTAACCTAGCTTAAATAGGAAGTTGGAGTACTGAGATGGCAAAGAATATAGTAATGTGAATTTCCTCCACTTTTAGAGCAAAAAGTAAATTTATATTGTTCAATGAAAATATGATTTCAAAATTACTGCCTCACCAAAAACTTAGAGCAAACATCATATTTAATGGTAACATTAAAAATTTTCCACCTGAGATTGAAATAATGACTATGATGACTGCTTTCACACTTTTATTTAACATTGATAATGCAGCTCCTATTCAGTATGGCAAAGTGAGATAATGATTGAAATGGAAAAATTAAAACTGTAATTATTTGTAGACAACATGTCTGCTATTGGTCTGTTTAATTTCTAGATCTCTTCAGTAGATGGAACTGTTATACACTAACATTTGATATGTATTTTATAAAATTAAACATTGATCTTGAGCCAGCTCTGATAGCCTAGTGGTTAAAGTTTGACGTGCTCCACTTTAGTGGCCCGGGTTCACTGTCCAGTTGTGGAACTGCACCAGTCGTCTGACAGTAGCCATGCTGTGGTGGCAGCTCACGTAGAAGAACTAGAAGGACCTACAACTAAAATATACAACTATGTACTGGGGCTTTGGGGAGGGAAAAAAAGAGAGAGAGAGAAAAAGGTTGGCAACAACAGATGTTAGCTCAGTGTGAATCTTTCCCAGCAAAATAAAAGGAAAAAAATTGATCTTATAACTTTTTAAGTTAGAATGCTTCATGAGTTTATATTGTTAATTGTATTTCACATTCAGGATTACATGAATTGCTTGAGTTCTCTAGGTTACTTCCATGTCATTTATTCCAAAGTAATAATTCTAGTTCTCAAGAAGAGGGATAATCAAATTAAAATATCCCAAAATGACTCATTTACTTTATCCCACCTGATACTCATAACAGTCTCAGAATAACAGTAGCAATATTACTCCACCAATATGAGTACAGTAAACAATTAATTTTTTTATGCTTACGCTGTTATTTCTTTATTTTTCAAAATAGTGATACTGTGCCTACATTACCAGTGTTTAGAACCATTATATATTATGCCCTATTTCTTTTAACTCTTTTAAAATTTTAGTTGTAAATGTAACTATAAAATGCTCTCCAACAATCCTTGTTTCAATGTCTTTACAATAATTTTACTTGTTTGATGTAACAAGGTGCCAAAAGGATTGTTTAGTTTTCTTTCAAGTCTAGCAATTTTACTAAAATATGTTTCAGGGTTGGCTTTTCTGGGTCAATTTTTTTCATGTGCGTTTTGTGCCTTTCAATATGTAGTTTTAATTTTATATTGTATATCTTATTATAAAATATACTGTGTCTTTAATTTTTAGGAAAGTTTTTCTCAATTATTATGTTTTTTTGCTCTGCTTTTTGCTTTATTTTTCCTCTCCAGGGACTACTATTATACATTTGTTGAATCTTCCTTGTCTGTATTCAATATTTGTTACTTTTTCTTAAATCATTTTATCTCTTTATAATTTCTTTTCAATTAAAACATCTGTCTTTTCACTTTCTATTCCTCTTAAACCATTATCAGGTATGTTTATTTGCAATTGTGTGGCTTCTATTTTAGCCTTCAGTTCTGAAGTGTTTTTTTTCTTTTATTTATAACTCCTTTCTTAGTCTTTCACCTCATTTCTGATTTTTTTCCTAGTCATGATATATATTTTATTTTTCATTTTATGTATCATACTCAATATCTTTTAGCTCATTTTGGAATAATTTGTCTCTGTTGTGGGCACATATTTTTTGTGTGCATTCATTGTCTACAGGGAGTTAGTCTCCTATGCTTTTTTAATCCCAGCCCATTTTTATGTGAAATTAGTTTTTTTGAACTTTTTGAGGTAATCATGGTTCACGATAGTTTTTCTAACATCACAAAACTGCATTTCTACTGTTACAAAATATGTTCAGCTTGATTTCTAATGTCTACTCCTTGGCCCTGGTCATCATCTCTACTTTTATCTGGAAACTGCACTTTCTTTATTGCAATCGTCTCTGTTCTGTTCAAGGAGGAGTCTGTCTCAGTAACTCTTTGTCACTGTGGGCATTTGTCTTCAAGGGGAGCTTGACTAATTTTGAGAGTTCATAGTGCCCAGAATTCTCCAGACTTTACCTGCAGACATTACCTTCTTACCGCTTGCACTCACCCACTCTTGGAGTTAGAAAAACCTGTAGCTCACTGCACTTTACAGTGAGTCTCTGGTGGCCATTTTTGGATTCTCCTTTTCTCTTGTTTGTCAGAGGTTTTATTTCTTCCCTCTGCTTCTCCCTACACAGACGTTGATACCACTGTGGTTTTGTAGCCATCTATATTCTGACCAATCCATTTTCATTTTGCGTTTTATGGGGATACCTGGCCACTTGGTAGGGATATATATGATCATCAGGGGCTTATGTTTTTGTTATGTAGCTTCCCTATCTTTATGTGGGATTCAGGTAGATTAAAAAATTATGCTACTGTCACCACCAACTTCTCAGACTCCACTAGAACATTTTATTAATTAATATATAAATAATTCTAATAATAAAATAATATTTAAATGGTTGTATTTAATAACTGATGAAGTTTGAAAGACATTTTAAAATACTAATACTTCATCACATTTCTTAGAAAATGTAAAAGATAATTTTCAACGTGATTTAAGAAATCTATCTTAAACTGGGAGCCACCATCATCATTAACAGCAAAACACTAAAATCACTTTCACGCAATCGGGAACATTATAGCTATTTCTGTTGTTGATATAATTAGTAGTAATATTAGCAGATGTATTAATCTCACCTTTCAAGAACACAAGAGTACAGTTCTAAGATTACAAGATTAATTGCAGGTGTAATCCCAGAAACTACCTAAGAAGTGGGGAAATGTCATAGATCTATTCCTTTCCTCATCTGGTTTGTCTCAGGCTAAACAAGCCAGACAACAGGTGGAGGTGTGCCATTGTAATTACAGCTAGTAGGGGTTGAAAAACGCCACAGTTTATGCTCTGAGCTTTATTCCAGAAATTCGATAAAAAATATTAACTTGTGCCTGATTTGGAGCGCATTTTGATGTCTGATTTTGTCCCGGTTCCACAGTTTCAGAAAACACAGACATTTGTTGCAAGTAGTTGTTTATTTTAACTTCAGGAAATAAAAATAAATAAAAAGACCGTGGGACTCTAAATCTCATTTGCAGAGTTATATTTTAAGTACTAAAATAATTCCAAATGCATCTTAAGGAAAGATTCATTAACAGCTTAAAATGTAAAACTTTAAATAATTCTAAAGAGTGACCAAAAAAAAAAAAAAAGCGTCAGTTCCATATGAGAATCAATAAAGGGAAAATATTTCTTAATTAATAGGGGAAAAATATTTTGGCCAGTTTTTCTTGCTTCCCCTCACAGGCAGGAGGCCTGGAATGCTGCCCGCTGACACACCACCCCAAGTGTGTACTCTGATCTGGTGTCAGAATGTTGGCTCACAGGTCAGAGAGCGATTTGCCATTTACTGAAGCGTACATGGAGTACTTTTTCACACGCTTTTTTTCCACCCATGTTTCCTCCTGCCAAAATGCCATATCAGAAATAATTGAAAGAATGGAAAATGTTCAACCTGGAGAAGAGAAAATACAAGAAAATGATGAGGGCATGAGCTCTGTATTCAATTAATTGAATGGTTGTTATGGGGAAAGAATCCTGTTCGGCACTGTTCCAGAGGGAACGGCTACCACAAATGGACACGAGTTACAGAGGAGTGAATTTGAGCTCAAAGATTGAAGAAACTAGCCTCTCTGCTTTGCAAGCTTCACATACCCCACCCTCCTTTCTACTCAGATTTAGTCCCAGTGTCTTGTTCTTCCAGGAAAGAACTCTCTCACAAATTCATGTCCTCCTTCCCCTGAAGTTTCCCTTCAAGCAATACAGGGTTTGCCTTCATTAAAGGGACAAATCCATGTTTCAGTTTAAAATATGGATGGTTGTACGTGAAAGATGGTATCAAATGTGATGAAGTCACTTTCACATCAGAATTATTACACTGAGATGTAATTACATTGCACTTGGCCCTACTGTGAGTTATCGAAAGAAGAGGGACCCAAGAACAGAGCTTCTTCTTCACAACAAATGGAAGCACGTTGGCCTGAGGTCTCAACCAGACTAATTATACATAACCACAAATAACTTGCCTTCAAGGGTACCCTCACAGTCAGACTGGACACTGCCAGTGAGGAGGCTGAGGGGGATGGGAGGCCAGGGGCAGATACTGTTTCAATTGGTTCCGTCCAGGCATTTGAAGACATGCAATCCTCGCTTAGTCATCTGATCACTTTGGCTATAACTTGTTTTCAGAATTAAAAAAAAAAAAGTGCATACATTTTTAAAGCCTTGGATGGATCTCTTTCTTGGGTCAAATGTCTGGCTCTCCACCACTAGGCATGCTGAAGCATGGATTCGTCTGACTGGCAGGCCTTCTGCTCAGCTGTCATGTCTCTATGTAGTCTGGGTTCTTGTCAACAGAAGTAGAGAGCTGGAAGGTTCTAGTGAGATGGGGCTTCAGAAACTAGGTCAATTCAGCCCAAAGTGACATGGTTACTCAAAGGTAATGAGGAGTCATGGAGAAATTGCCAAAACTCTCCTTTTGTGTTGATAATGTGGACACATCTCCAAGAAATCTGAGAACTGTAGGCTGGCTCAGCACTAATAGAATGGCTCAGCTGTGATTTAGGTCCTTTCTCTTCTTTGTTGGTTTTCTATGGATCTGCACTTTTGCCCCTGGGTGATAACTTGGAAACACAGCCACAACCTGTGTCCATTCACTTGTGTGGTCCAGATGGATAGGATTCACACCATTTTGTGCACCTTGTATACCCGGTTCTTTGCAATGCCGTTAGCATACAGTATGTGTGGAACCAATATTTGTTAAGGAAAGAAAGAGAGAGAAAGAAAGACAGAAAATAAGAAAGGAAGAAAAGAAGAAAGAAGAAAGGAAGAAAGGAAGAAAGAAAGAAGGAAAGGAAGGAAAAAGGGAGGGGAGGGAGAGAGAGAGAGATTGTTCATTTCACTCACTTAGTGACCTCTAGGGGTGAAGTCACTAGGGGTGTCTTCTTATCCTCCTATGAAATTGTCATATTTATTCCCATTGTGGGACAGAACAATCCAGGAGGTGACTATAGGAATCCATGCTGAGATTAGTTAGCACAGATTGATCACTATTAGTGGAACAAGGTGATTCTACCTAGTTGAGGAGGAGCAGAGAGATATTGAAAGGTTAAGTTCAATAGCCAAGGTTTTCAGAGGTTCAAAGAGATAAGATTAGTTCCCAGGGTTCAAGAATTAGAAGACTGTGAGAGGTCAAAAGTATGAAACCAAACAAGCAAGTTGAGAAGAGTTAAACATAGGCTGGAGTGAGAAAGTCCTGAGTTCAAAACTGACTTCAGTATCTATGATCTACATAAATTTTGACCAAGTCACTTTTATGTCAGTCTTCATTATAAAATAGAGATAAGAAGAATATCTACACTGTGAGGGCTTTGATTTTTTTCTTTCATTGTTTTGTTGACTTTTCTTTCTTCTTTCCTTCCATTATCTTTTCTTGCCTTTTCCTTCCCAGAAACTACCACTGCTCATCTTCCTGCTTGATATTAGCCCACTTATCAGACATCTTTGAGTCTAAAAATTATATGATAAGTGTGCCTTTATGTAGTCCTGAGAATATTGAAAGTTGGCTTCTGCTTCCACTGGATTACAACACTTAGGTCAACCTCTCCCTGAGAACAACTAGGAAGGCTGAGTGGAAGCATGTTTAAAAATTGAAGAATTCCAATGCTAATATCCCAGAGAAGAAAGAAACTCAGAGAAGTGTAGCTCTCTGAGATACCAGGACAAGTAGCTGAGAGGCTGAAAAACTGAGCTGAGCTTGTTACAGCCTCGAGGATTGACAGGAACACAATTTGGAGTCCAGGACCTGTTGAGGATGGGGAGCTCTAATAACACACCACCATGATCTGGCTAGGGGTTTGGAAGGGCTACACTTGAGGAGTCAGGGTAAATCAGGAAAAAAGATGCAGTCCTTGTATGGACTAAAGTCTAGCTTTAAATTGTCTCAATGCCTTAAACCAGATTAAGACATCTTCGACAGAGACCCCCTTATGTTTCATTGACCAGTACTCGGTCACACGCTATACCAATCTCAGGCAAATAGGAATAGGAATAGGATTTCCATGTTTGATTTTGACAAACTATGGTTCTGTTAACAAGAAAGAAGAGTGAATGGCTAATGGTGGGCAATCAATAGATTATTTCACAATAATAATAATAATAATATCAAATATCATTTACAGATCTTTACATATGCCAGGCACTTTTATAGGCACTTTCTATAAGCAGAGCCATTTAATTCTCATAATCACTCTACAAGGTTGGTCTCTCTATTTAATGGAAGAGGAAATTAAGGATCAAAAGGCTAAGGTACCACAGGTAGGAAGTGGCAGAGACAGGATTTGAACCCAAGTCATTGCCCTGATTTATTAAGCACTCACTATGCACTATTATTTATTCTGGACACTGGAGATGCATAATCTCTTCCTTCTAGGAGCTCAGAGTTCAATTATCCAGAAAGAATCAAAAGCAGATGCATCAATTTACTTTTTGATGGATTTTACCTCTTGCTAATGGTTCTGCCTTGAAAAAGTAGCTGTGTGTGCTTTGGAGCATATGTTAAAAGCTTCTCTTGGCCTTGTGGAAATATTTCCTGATGATTCCCACTGTCCTGACTCCATCATGGTCCTTTTCCACTACATGAGCCCCCAAGTCAAAATACCCCAGGGTGCGTGTGCCCAAGAGTTTTAGGGTGGGGAGAGCTTTCCCGTGAAAAGGATGCTTCTCCTTGTGCTTAAAGCTTCTGTCCACCTCTTTGGAATTACTGATAATGGTATAAGGGTGGCTTTAGGAAATACAGACATGTTTCTTCTTTCTTCCAGGATTGCACCAGGCCCAGATCACTGTAGACCTACGTCCTTATTTCATTTTAGTTACTATTTTTTGAGGACTCATTTTGTCTCTAATAACTGATTGTACTTTCTATAAAGGTAATTTTATTTAACACAATCCTAGGAAGTCTGTACTATCTGCTCCACTGCACAGATGTAAAAAAACTTCAGAAGATGTTTTACAGAGTCTAATGTTGCCCCATTATGAGTAGAGTAACAAATTGTTTAAGTCAGGGATACAAAGGAGAGGCGGGGTCTACACATTTTAGTGTCCGCACTAAAGTAGACTAGTGAAATGAAGTTTATGCTAACACCTCGTAACAGATGGCCACCTTCCAGGGTAGATAGAACTCGCCATCTCTAGCTTGGGGAACCCAATGAAGAGCTCTTGGGTTTTAATTTTGATTCAGTTGAGATCTTCTTTAATGCCATACTGGACAAGGGAACACTACGTCAGCCCATTTCTTCCAAATGGTTTTTTACTCTGATCCATCTTTTCAGTTTCAGCTTCCCTCCACTGAAGACCCCACTGGGGTGGGTTCGGCCTCAGACAGAACAGACATGCCAACCAACATCTCTTTCTTGGCATATGTCTTCCCTTTCTCATGGTTTATTTAACTGTGGTTATTCTTTTCCTTAATAGCCGTTTACACTTCACAGTGATACTCGTTGAGCTTGGTAAAAGCCATCAGCTCTATTCATTTTTAGACTCTCAATTTGAGTATTGAAAATTGTCGTATTTGACAATATTTTTACTGTGTAATGGCAACTGACGAAAAAGTCAATTAATAGGCTCAGTTGTTACATTAAGAATAGAAATGAAAATATCAGCACACTGCTAGCCTGTTGCTTCTGGAAGAAAAGTATCTGGTCAACCCAGATAGAGAAAAATATAGAAGGAAAGTGGGAAAACGTGGAAAGGTCGACTCTCCTATGGCTCTTTTCATCCTCAAACAAATATTTTCCAAAAAAGGAAGAAACCAGTAGGTGTAATGCCCCACTTTCAGTGGCTCAGGTTTGTGAACACATTACTGGCACCTCCGCCGCTTCCCTGATCCCGGGAAGGCACAGTTAAATCCAGAGTTGGACTCACTTTGCCCTCATCCTGTTTAGCTACTAGTCCTAAAGGAAGGGCCAGCCCCTGGGAGGGTAGCACAGCTGAGCCTCACGCCCTGCAGCACACAGCCAGCATCACACATTTGCAAGCCTTCAAAGTACCACTTAGGACCTTTGCGTCCCTTGGAGCCAGCTGAAGAGAGAGTGCTGCTGGACCGCTCGGTTGGGTTGGCAGAGCTGAGTTTATACAGATGGGAGAGTTAGTGGAGACCACAGAGCAAATACCAGCAACCAACCCATTTCACACTTCTGAAAAAAAGAGAAAGGAATGGCAGAGGCCGGCCAAAGCAAACAGACTTTGGCAAACTTGAAGCTGTGGCCTGGAATTTTCAGCTGTTCCCATTCTTTTCGCACATTTTGGGGAGCTTGCTCCACTCAGAAAAGCAGAAAGCTTCTACCTTTACACTTCTTGGGTTCAGCCTCCTACAGAAAAAGGGTAGTTTGTTCCCAATTGCAAAACGAGCATTGTTTCCAACGTCACCAGCACAGTTTTCCGGTAGTATAGACTTTTTATGGGGGATTTGGGACGTGCCATTTTTTTCCAGAAAAGTCCATGCTGTTGGGATTCCCTGAGCTTACCTCTCTGTGGCATGCACTCGATCTCAGTCTTTATTTTCTCTCTCTTTTTTTTCTTCCAGGAAAGAAAGTCATTTTCTTTTCGTTCCCTGGAGTATGCTGAAACATAAAACTTCCTCACAATCTGCTACCTCACACCCTTCGGTTTCAGCTAAAGCACTTGGGTGCTTATCAAAATGTTTTCTAAAGTAAACACGGATATTGTTGCTGCCTTGGGGATGCATGACGTTTCTAGTTCCAACTCCAGAAGGACTGAGGATGATATTTGAGTGGCTGTGAAATGGTCACTGGCCATCCCCAGTGTGGTTGCATAGAATTTACGGATAGTGGTTGGAAGAAACTTTCCTGTGGGCTGGCATTAGAGAAGCCAGTGGAATGGCTTCAGCATGGATGCTCTGTTAAAGAACGAAAGAAAACCATGTACCCATGAGACAGACTATATTGTAATCATCTTAGCTCTTGGATGGGTTGGAAAATGGCTGTCAGAAATCCTTTGGATCGGTTACCCAGGTCACCCAACCAGTTAACCAGAATACGTGGATATGTGTCTGTGAGGGAAAACTCTACAACTGTGTTTAAAAACAGTTCCATCTGTTCATATGTATTTAAAATGCTTAGATGGAAAAAAATTGAAAAGAGTAAGAGAAAACACAAGAATCAGACCGTTTAAGAAATGGATGGTCTCAACTCAAGTTGGTAACAAGACGCCTAGGTCAGTAAACAAAGAGCCGAGAGAAAGCTGGTCTCCGCCATGAGGACCTGCTCCGGACTGGATGAGACCTCCAAGGCCTTGTATGCTGAAGTGTTGCGTGGCTCTGTGTTTATGAGAAGTGAGGTTGGGCCAAAGAAAAGCCCATTAGAGAAAGTACTGGCATGTGGATAGCTTTGAATACAAAGAAGGAAAAGTCCTCTCTGGAGTTGGCCGAGTAAAAAGATAATAAAAGTCATCCTGGTGGCTGGAACGAGGATGAAGAAGGAGTTCAAAGCAGTAAACTTGAATGGACATTTGACTTTCAAAGGTTTGAAAACCCTTTGAGAGACCAAGCCAAAAAAATAATAACATGACCTGATTTAACAGACCGGGATTGAGAGCAGAGGGTGTGCATCAAGGTAGGATTCACGTGAACAACATTGCCAAAGAATTAAGTCTCTATTGGTGATCTCTTGTGAAAAAGTGCCTGGTGAAGTATGTGTAGGTCCCATCGCTGGAGAAGGAATTGTACTGCCAAAGTCAAATAGGGCAGGAGATCCCTGGTCTGGGTCATACCCTTCTGCCTACCAAGGGAAACATACCCTGGAAACTTCTATCTGTAGTAAGACACTCTAGAACGTCTATTATTTCATAACTGACCAAGATCTAAAAAACCAGGCATGATTCATAATTTCATGCCCAATTTTTCTTCAGTATGTGATCTTGAGCAAATCAACTAATCTTGATAAATCTCAGTTTCCCTATCTGAAAGCTGAACCTATTGGAGAGTTTTGTCAAAGTTATTCAGGATCAGGACACTTGTGCCAAACCCAGCTTTCCATGGCACCCCTATAGATACAGCAGACGTTAAGTGGCAACGTTCTGGTTGAACAGGAAGTGGTGGTGAGGCAGCCTGGGTCCTGCAGGCTTTTCCTGTACTCCCCAGTTGCTGATGTCCTAGGGCTTCGCAGAACAGAGTGTGAATACCGCCAGACTTGCTCATTCTAAAGCCGTTTGCAATGCTACCCTTCTTTGATCTCAGATGATCAGATTTAGACCAAAAAGAAAGTGAAACTTTTTAATAAATCAAATTACGTAAAACATCTGAATCCATCTTGGATCTTATACTCTTGGGGTAGCTCCCACCTCGTCCTGCTCTTTCCTATCACACCAATGAGGAGGCTTGGAGAGGAGGTCTAAGGACAGCTGTCTCTCACTCTCCATCAGTTAGCTCTTCCAGCATTACCACCTGCAACCAGCATTATGTAGTATATAAGTAAAATGCAGACTATTGGATAGTGGAATAAAACCACTAAAAAAATAAATAAATAATATCTGAGTCTGGTCTCCAGAAAGCTCTTCATTGATCTTTGTTTTGCCATCTTACAATGTAGGATTCTGCCTGAGATTCAAACCTGAATCTTCTCTACCCAGTTTTTCATTTCCTTCTCTTTTCAAATCTCTGCTTTCGGTTAGTATGGCTTAGGCTGAAGGCCAATGGCTGTCATGCCTTATATGACACTCCCAGGGTTATTTCCACAGTCAGATGAAGGCTAGAATCCCTTAAAAGCCACATGATCTTGTTAGCATGAATCCTGTGCAGGTACTGGACTCAGGCCTGTCTCCAAAAAGAGACTCAGATCTGTTGGCAACTCCTTTCCCCTTTTTCTACTTCCTGGGCTATGCTAGGCGCTTCCTCCTCTTCTGCCTTCAGCCGTCCTCTCACTATTGTTGTCTTTACTTGCAGTTGATGCCATTCTGGGCGATCTATAGCCTGCTGTGCGACATGCCATACTTTTTGGCATCTACTCTGTCCTGTCACTATGTTAGATGTCATGCACACAACGAATGGATCAAACAGTCCTTGAATACAAGAAGTTTAGACTCAAGAGTAGTGGGGTTAAAGCTTTTCTGACCGTGACTCACAGACAAAATGTAGAGGTGATCCAGTACACATAAACAAAAGTTTTATGAAGCAATACTTACCTGAGTGACAATTTCCATTCCATTCTAGAATGGTTTAGTCTATTTTATTTCATTAAAAAAATAGGATTATGACTCACTAAATTGAATTCACAATCCAGTTATGAGTTGCAATTAGTACAATTAATTACATGCAGGCAACTTGAAAACACAGCTCTAGAATGGGGGAGACTGGACTCTGATTCAGGAGGTTGGGGTGAGGCCTGAGATTCTGTGTTTCTAACACGCTCCTGGGTGCTGCTGGCCCATGGACTACACTTTGAAAAGCAAGGGTCTCAGAAGTGATATCTAAAGGATAGCTGGGGATATCCAGGGTGAGAGGGCTTCCTGGTGGAGGAAAGAGCATTGGCAATGTTACCTACGTAAGAAATACCACGGGTGACATAAGGAGCTGCAAGAATCCCCATTGCCTTAGAATCATCTATGCACATGTGATAATCAAACATAGGGCCTGCCCCTGGCAGTGAGGAGTAAATAGGGCAAGGATGAACCATGTTTTTATACAAGGGTACATTCAGGGAAAAGGAAGCCAAATTTACAGATTACATTTTTAAAAGAAATTGAATTTTTATTTTTTATTGTGAAATGTAACGTTGGCAACCGCAATTTAAATTTTTATTACATTTCATCTTTCACTGGAGGATGAGGTGGAGATAAGTACAACCATAATCTCACCAGCAGGTACTGGACTGTCTGACCATAATGCTGAGACTTGGAACACGTTTATGTGGGTTGAAATCTGAGTGTGCTTAGAAGGAGCTGTGGGAGAAATTTGAGGATGAGGTGGCATATTTAGTGTCAAGACCAAAAACTAGCCTCCCATCAGGTAATCCCTGGGTGCTGGGGAACAGATTTTGAAAAGAAGGGAGATTCTGATTGAGACACAAAGAGTGACGGAGGGACATGAAATGGAGGCAACAGACTAAGGAAAGGGCTGAATTTCCTTTTTCATGCCACTTGTAAAGGAAAGGAGGACTGGGCCCCTCAAAACTTTATTCCAATCAGTGTTTCTTTTCCTCTTCCCCTCCCTCTAATCCCAACCCACCTCCCCCTAAAAGACCTGTGATAAACTTGGCGAGCACAGTCTTAAATGCCACATCTCCAGTGGCAGTGTTGGTTTGTGACTCAGCCTTGTGGTGAGGACAGAGTCTGAAGTCCCCCTTTAGCAGAAAGGATGGGAGAATTGATTGGAATTACGCGGCTCCAGGCAGATTTCTCAGCGCACTAATTTGAATATGTGGCACCCACTACCTTGGTGATTTCTACATTCTTCATTTAGTCAATGCTCGTTTATTAACTACCTTCGTTGGATGTATGATCGCGATTCAGATGCTGGGCATACCATGGTGCCTTGAATACACACAGCCCCTGCCATCAGCGAGCTTGTAGTTTCATGCATCTTTTGGGCTGAATCATGAAATGATTCAAATGTGGTGTATGTTTGCTCCTAACCAGATCGGAGAGTTGGTTGACCAAATCTGCTCTGTTCTCACATTGGTCATAAAGAAGGATTGCAGAAGTTGAGCTTGTATGGAGAAAATGTGTCCTTTTTAAGACAATGACAGCATGTTGGCCATTCTAAGCCAGATCCCGAGACCCAACCAGCATGTGCCCGTGCTGACACCGAGTCTCAGCACTGACCATCTTCCATCTGGCTTCCCAGGAAACCACCTTCTCCTTGGAAATCATCAATGGATGTGTTCATCCATGGTTTCAGCTGGCTGTGAGATGGTGAAGACAGCCCAAATGTGGAGTTTGACAGTTTTTCTCCCCCAAAATGTGGTCTGTATAGTACTGCGACACAGATGTCTCAAGTGGGGGTCCCACTCTTATGTAAACGAGCCAAAGATGGCCTCTGTCTGTTGGTCCTAGGTTGTCATTTCTTCACTTTAGGCTGAGATCCGTTAACCCAAAAGCCTGCCAGCACCAAGTCCAAAGTTTTACACATCCAATTATTTAAAAAATAGCCCCCAAAAGCAGATTTTTAGCCATTTACAACCTGCCTGCTTTGCCTATCCCTGAAAGCCCCAGCTGACAGCTGATATCCATTGACAGGGTAGGACCTTGTAGTTATAAGGCCCAGGGCCACTGCTGCCCTTTGACTCAGGCATTCCCCGCTGTGCTGCTGAGCAACATCACCTAGAGACTTCAGCCCTGTCTCAGATACCCCTCCTCCAGGAATTCTCTTGCCCTCTTCCTCTTCTGGATGGGGGTCACCTTGAAGCTTCTGGATGGTCTCATGCTTCCTTCCTCCCTCCTTCTAATGCAACCCTGGCCAAGTGCTGCCCAACAAAGCCTGTCGTGTGTTACTACCTCTCATGGTTGTATCTTTTTCCTTGATCAGCCCCTAAATCCCTCCAACCCCCCACAGACTCCTATCCCAGAGGCACTGGGCCAAAATGTATGTGGGAGCTGGCTGGAAATGTACACTTTTAAAAGGCTTCCCCAGGTGATGTGTGTGCCTGTGTGTTTGTGTGTGTGCACAGGCCCAAGTTTAAGAACCACAGGTTAGAAGATTTGGTTTAAATCCTGCCTCTGGTACATGTTATCTGACTTTGGGATATTCCCTTTCATTCTCCAAGCATCATTTTTTTCCCTTGTAAGGTTAAGATGAAGATGTCTATATCAGAGAGACCTACGAAGAGAAAATGCAATAGAGTGTGGAAGTGATTAAAACAATGGTGAACACATGGTAGGTGCTCCACACAGGTGTGGGATTTGAGTCTTTCTTCTTGCTCCTTTCTCATGCTCTTTGGACCGAGTCTTTGTCATTCTAAAGTATTCTTTTTTTAACGTGCTTTTTGAGTCATGTGGGCCCTGTCAGTACACTAATTCGCTTGTAAACCTCATCTCACATACTACTGTGCCTACCTGCCATTAAGTCTTTTAATTTTCCCGTCTCTCTGCTATTAGATCTCTCTGTAACTGCATTATCTAATGCTATGAAGGGTCAGAGAGCCAGAGTTAGATGACAAATGCTACAAAAGGGACGTTTGTATTGTATTGTTACAGTCCTTATTACTAAATTCAGATGGGACCCAAATGCTATTTTTATATAAGATTTTGTTCAGTTCCACTCTACTGTCTGTTGGATATTTTTGATTTTGCTAAATAAATTTTTCTCCCTTTCTGCTTAGAATCATCTACTAAAATATAATTATTTTTAGCAACTTTGCTGAGTTGTTTGCAGTTTTGTATCTAAGTCTTTGGTCTCTGGGGACATAATGAATACACAGCCCAGTGTCCCAGTGAATGGTGAGAGGGATGTGTGAAATCAGGGTGTGATTTCCCAGTGATAGTTGCTAAATGAGATCATTTACCAAAGGTGCCTCTGTGCACCGTGGAAATGTTTAACCCCTAATGCATTGATCCTGATTTCCTTAACACTGAATGCTCTAGTCCAAAGAAGATGTCTCAGAAAGTTGAATAGACATCTTTTATCTCCACTCCTCACCTTCCTCTAAGTTTTTAAACAGTCCACAGCATGTACCAAATATATGTGGAGTATCAAGAATAAGTATTTTTTCTTCTAAGGTCAAGGCCAAGGATACATGCAATAAAAACAGAGAAACAAAATTACGTGTGAAGTTGACTGTAATTCCATGTGGTTGGAGTGAGGAAAATGATAATACAACTCTGGTTTTCAGATGTTAATATTGGTAGTGAGCATCTGGAAGGTGATTCACATGAAAGTCAGCTGGGAGAGTGTCATTTGTGTGGGTCCAGGGGGACAGGTAAGTAAAAGGATGGGTTTGAACAACTAACTATAAAGCTGTTGAGTGAGGATAGACAGACATAAAAAATATGAGATCTCATTTGGAGAAACTAATTTGGTAGACACTGTGAGAAGTGACCAATAAAGAAAGATAAGAGGGCTAGTTCTAGAAACTTGACCAGCAAAAGAGAAACATTCCACACCAACTTTCTAAACGAAGATCAGATGGACTAGTTAGCTTCTGGATGAGCTGCCTGATTCATATTTCCAGTGCAAAGTCTCGGGAGTCTAGAGAGGCAAGAACCAACTTCTTAACGCCAACGAGGTTAGAGAGAAAGAAAGAACTTCATTTGGATTGAGGTTAGAGCTAAATCTTACTGAGCACATGCTAGACAACATTTAGGGTAACTCATACATCAAAAAATAATATTTACTACTGTGACAAGGGCTTTGCATGGATTATCTCATTTGATCTTAACAACGATACTATTTGGCAGGTACTATTATTATCTCCATTTTACAGATGGGTAAATTGAAGCTTAAAAGGTAAATTAATGTGCTCAGGATCAGATAGCCAGTACGTGGTAGAGCAAGGATTCAAATCCAGGCTGTCTGAATTTGGATTCCCCAAAAGTAGAAACATAAGGGGAACCCATTGCTAATGTTTCAGTGCCACATTTACTCTGTAGATACACCAGCTAATGTGTGCGTGTGGTAGTGTGCTCCTGCAATTTACTTACTTGTTCACAATAGGGACTCTAAAACGTCCTTCATCCTAAGGAACTTCTAACACTAGCTTTGCTACTCATTGGCAATGTGTGGCCTTGGGGAAATCAATCTATCTGAGCCTTTAGCCTCAGCTGCGAAATAGGGATAAAAATAATGCTTTATAATTTCTACATCCACTCAAGGTGGAGTAACAGGCACTGGATTTGTCCTCCCAACTCAAACAACCAAAAACAACAAAAAACTAGGCAGAATATATATAACCAACAATTTTCAAGGCACTGGACATCAGACAATGAAAGGCAGTGATCACTGAGGGATGAGATCTCTCAAATTGTTCCAGTTAGTGCTGTGAGAGAGATTCAAGGCCACAACACAGGAATAGGGAAGCCAGGAAGAGCCGGGTGGGCTCCCCAAGTTGAGGAAATGGAGCTGAGTGTCCAGGAACACCAATGGGGCTATGATACCAAGAAAGAAAAGCTGGGAAGAGAAAGAGAACTCCAAAGATCTATGGGGGGCCCCTCAAGTGTTAAACTGAGTACCGGTGAGTGTGTGCATATGCACATACATACTCACATACGTGTGTGTGTGTGTAAACTACCAGAGATTAGGGAAAGAACTATCTGATAGAATTAGAGGGCCAGGAGGTTGACTGTTACCACCAGCCAAACTCGGAAACCTCAAGATTCATGAGGCATTGGGTAGAATTCACAGAAAGGTCTTGCCTCGACAGTGTACAGTAATTACCCTTGGACTGAACACTGTTCTCAACCCACCTAATATATATTAAAAGCCAGACCTCTAAAGATTAAACTGTTTCCCAGTAACTTACAGCATCCCAGAACAAAACTCAAGAACATCTATAGAAATACAAAAATAACTAGCACCTAACAATATGAAATTTGCATTGCCTGGCATTCATTTATACAATACCAAGCATGCAAGAAGCAAGAGAAATAATGAGGAACTACATTTATCACATTAAACTGACTCAGAACTGACACATACGCTAGTATTAGCAGATAAATGACAGCAAAACAGTTATCATAACTGCATTTCAGATATTCAGTTAAGAGGAGACATGGAAGATATAAAGAAAGACCCATAAAGAACTTCTATAGATAAAAACAAGAATGTGTGAGATAAAAAAATACACTAGGTAAAATTAATGACAGTCTAGACATTGCAGTAGAAAATATTAGTGAACTTGAAGACATAGCAATAGAAACTATTAAAAAAAAACACACCAAAAACCACGGACAGAAAATGAAAAGAGAATCAGTGAGCTGAAGGACAACTTTAAGTGGCTTAATTTATGTGTAATTGGAGTTCCCAAAGGAAAGACAGAACGAATATTTGAAGATATAATGGACAAAATTTTTCCAAATTTGATGAGATCATAAACTCAATTTAAAAAACCTCAAAAAGCCTAGACACAGGAAACATGAAGAAAACTACACCAAGGCACATCATCATCAATTTGCTCAATACCAGTGATAAAGAGAAAATCTGAAAAGTAGCCAGAGGGGAAAAAATTATACATAAATATATTATGTCCATAAAAACAAACATAATGATGACAGCATATTTCTCATCAGATACAATACAAACAAGACTACAGTAAAGCGACATCTTGAAAGCACTGGAAGAATAAAAAAGACCACCTAAAATGTTATACCCAGTGAAAATATCCAAAATGATGGCAAAATAGTCTTTTTCAGACAAACAAAAGATAAAATAATTGATCACCAGCAGATCTTCACTGCAAAAAAGGTTGAAGGAAGTCCTCCAGGCCAAAGAAAATTATACCAGATGGAAATATGGATCTACACAAAAGAATGAAGGGCATTGGGAAGGGTGACACATGGGTAAATATGTAAGATTTTTTTCTTAGAAGATCATTGACTGTTGAGACAAAAATAACAATATAATGTCATGTTTATTTCATATGTTAAAATAAAACATATGAGAACAATATTCCAAAGAATGAGATGGGAGTAATTTAAGTATATTCTTACAAAACTCTTATACTACACGTGCAGTGGTATGATATCATTCAAAGGTGCACTGTGACAAGTAAAAGATATAAATCATAAAGTCTAAAGCAACCACTAAATCACAAAACAAAGAGTTACAGCTAATAGTAATCCAAAAAAGGAGAGAAAGCGGAATCATTAAAAAATAATCAACTAATTCAAAGAAGGCAGAAAAAGAGAACAAAGGGAAGAAAGAACATAGGGAACAACTATAAGACTAGATGATAATTTTAAATCTAATCACATAAATAATGCAATTAAATGTAAATGGTTTAAATATCTCAGTTAAAAGGCAGAGGTTGTCAGATTGGCTAAAAAAGAAGGGTCCCACTCTATCCTGCCTACAAAGAAACTTCAAATATAGAAACACAAATAAGTTAGAGACAAAAGGGTAGAAAAAGATATACTATGTTAGTATTAATCAAAATAAATCTGGAGTGGCTATCTTAGTATCAGACTAAGTAGATTTCAGAATTAAAAATATTAACAGGGATAAAAGTTTTCATTTGATAGTGGTATAGTGGCCAACTCAGCAGAAGAATATAACAATTCTAAACATTTATGCACCTAATACAGCTTCAAAACACATGGAGCAAAAACTAATCAAGGACATCAGGGAGAAACAGACAAGTCCACAATTATTGAAGAGAACTCTCAGAAATTGATAGAACAAAATAGAAAATCAGTAAGTATATAGAAGATTTGAATAACACTATCAAACAAATTGACCTAATCAACACTTATAGAACACTCTACTCTCTTGCAGTGGAATACACATTATTTTTAAGTTCATTCAGAATATTTACCAGGATAAAACATATTCTGGGCCAAAAAATAAGTGTTAATAATTTTAAAAGATTTAAGTCATACAAAGTAGACCAAAATAAAATTAAATTAAAATTTGATAACATAAAAATATTCGTAGAATCCCCAAATATTTGTAGACTAAATAAGACTAAAAATATCTGTGGATAAAAGAAGAAATCAGAAAAGAAATTAGATTATATTTCAAACTGAATGAAAATGAAAACACGACAAAAAATTTTTGGAATGCCACTGAGTCAATACTGAGGAGGACGTTTATAGGATTAAATGCCTAGATTAGAAAATAAGAAGGATCTCAAATCAAAACCTCAGTGTCCAACTTAAGAAAATTCGAACGAAGAGCAAATTGAACTTAGAGTAAGTAGAAGACAGGAAATAAAGATTATAGCAGAAATAAAAAAAATACAATACAGAAAAACAATAGAGAAAAATCAACGAAACCAAACATTTATTCTCAGATAAGATCAATAATATTGATAAAGCTCTAGCCAGAGTAATCAGAAAAAAATTTTGAAGACTCCTATCAGCAATATAAAAAAAATGAGAGAGGTGATATCACTGAAGATTCTTCTGATATTAAAAGAATGCTAGGGAAATGTTATGAACAGCTCTGTGCCAGTAAACTTGACAACTTTGGTGAAATGTACGAATTCTTTGGAAGACACATATTACCACAGGTAATTTATGAAGAAATAGATAACTCAAATATCCCTATATCTAATACACTGATTGAATTTGTAGTTAAAAACCTTTTCACAAAGAAACTCCATGCCGAGATAGTTTTACTGGTGAATTTTTTCAAGTGTTTAGAAAGAATACCAACTCTACACAAAGTCTTCCATAAAATTTAAAAGGACAGAACTACTTCTCAACTTATTCTGTGAGCCAGCATTACCCTGACACCATAAAATTATATTATAATAAATGAAAATTACACACCAATGTCCCTCTTGAACATAGATACAAAAATTCCAAACAGAAAGATATTTGAAAGGGAGAAATAAAATTGTTTTTATTTACAACCATCATGATTGTCAGTGTCAAAAATCCAATGAATCTACAAAAAAAAGCTGCTAAAACTAAGAAGTCAATTTATCAATGTTGTAGGAAACAAGAATATACCAAAATCAATTGTATTTCTATATACTAGGAACAAACAGAAATGGAAATTAAATAAAACAATATAATTCATAATAATATCAAATACATGAAGTACTTAGGGATAAATCTGACAAAAGACACGAAAGATCTATAAGCTGAAAGCTAAAATTTTCTGAGTGATATACTGCATTCATAGGTCAGAAGACTCAGTACTGTTATGATATTAATTGTCCTCAAATTGACCTACAGATTTTATGGAATTGCAACAAAACCCCCAGCAAGATATTTTGTAGAAATTGACAAGCTGATTCTAAAATCCATACAGAAATGCCAAGAACTTAGAATACGCAAAACAACTTGGAAAAATAAGAACAAAGTTGTAGGACTAACGCGATGTAAGTTTCAAGACTTAACATAAAGCTGTGATAGTTAAGACAGCGTGGCAGCGTGTAAAGGTAGATGGATAGATCAATAACACAGACTAGACAGTCCAGAAACAGACCCACACATATATGGACAACTAATTTTGATAAAAGTTCAAAAGCAATTCAGTGGAGAAAGGAGATTTGTATCCAGTTGGCCTTGAGCGGGGCCTCATAATCTGTTTGACAATACGAGTGGGTGATTCTGGTACCCAACCAAGTTTGGAGAACTCTATCTAAATGGCACTTTATACCCTTCATTCCCTCAGTATCTTGTCTTTTAGAGTCTGGAGTTGTTTAAACTCCAAACTGAGTACATGGGGATTGGCATGAATCCCTCTCCATTTAAAGGAGGGGCCAAGAAAATAATAATTCTGAGTCTTAAATGGAAACACCTACCCCTAGGCCCAGAGATATGAGTCCATTGTGGGTATTCCTGGAGCATCCCAAGTCATAAGGACAGACTGACTGGGGAATCTCTCCCTGCTCAGAGTTCCCTTGCAGCTCTGCTCTATATTTTATTTTTTTTAACTACTTATACCATCCTTCTTAACTCCTCATAGGTGCTCAGTCACCTTCATCTTGACACTAAATTATGGCTACAATTCAACAAAATTTGACTTGGAAAATTCAACTGGAAATAATTCTATTTGCTATTTCTTGCAAATTGAAATCTACAAGATTGTCTGATACCTCTTTCTTATCTTGTCTCTGCTGCTTGTCTGGTCTTTAAATTCTTTCAACTTGATATTTATTACCCTGAGCCTCAGTTATTCACGGCACACAGCTTCCAGGGAGAAAATACAGCCCTTTCCTTCCCAGTCAGTATCTAGAGTTTTTGGATTAGCAAAATGCTGTAGGTCCTTTCAGAAAGTTTAGTCTTGCATTTGGATAGAGATATTTCTTGCACAAAATTACAGCTGGGCTAGATTGCCAACATATTATTTAGGGAGGAGCTGAGAAACTGTATGATGTTTTCATGACGATTTCTTCTTCTGCCTCCAAGCCATGCTGGTCAAGACAGAATCACCTCGCAGACTGATGCAAGCCACGAGCCTAACATGCACTCACCCGCCTCTATGTAGTGTGTCTACCTGCTGTACATTATTTTCTGGGGGCATAAAAGTCCTGTTTTGAGCTGGGAAAAAATAATAAAAGCCCTGCCTCTCTGCTGATTGCTAGTCCACATTCAGAATCATGAGCCAACAGGCAGGCTCATGTCTGTGCAAACCTAAAGAAGTGAGTAAACATGGTCTGGAGAACAAAATTCATTCTGATAGGCTAGAAAGAGGTTGATGGTGCGAAAGAAAAGTACAAAATGACTATATTTACTGCAGTGCTAATGGCGGGCCACTACAATTACAGCATTTGCGTAGCGTTCACTTCGTCTGTTAATCACGGTATCCCAGTGAACCCAGAGCTTTGTGTTTTCAGACAAAGCTTGTTATCTCGTCTGTCAGCCCAACTACAGAAGGTCACCCCCAGTCAGTGTGGGAAGGAAGAGAGAGTTTGCGCTTGAAAAAACTCAGATGTCACAGTTAGTGGTGTTGGCGGAAGCTCAGGTTGGTCATCAGAAGCTGATAAGGTACCAGAGAGCTCTGTCCTTTATCACGGTGGAGGGATAAAACTATTTGCCCATCCAGACGCATGTATGTTCCACACACATTTATAGAGCACTCACTGTATGCCAGGACCTGTCATAGATCGTAGGGTGAGAGATATGGAAAACTGAATCCCTGAATTTCATAACTGGAGGGGATCCCTTTCAGGAAAAGGGTATGAGGCTCAGTTTAGTCTCTGGCTGTTTATTTGCCATGGCAGGAGGATTTAGCCAAACTATACTCGAGGAAATTACATTCTGTCAGCAAAAATAAATAATTATACAAAAATAGCGTGCCTTTGTCATTTTAGCAACAGCAATACTACTAGTAATGGTTAATATTTATTGATCACCAACTATGCTGATTGTTTTACTCTCTTAGGCAATCCTCAATACTTACCCTATGGGAAGTAAGGACTATTTTTATACCCATTTTCCAGATGAAGAAATGGAGGTTCAGAGAACTTGAATGACATGCCTACGGTCACAGAGTTAATAAAGACGAATGGGTACTCGAGCTCAAATCTATCTCATAGCAAAGTCTCAAATCTAACTTACCATGAACCATTATAACAACCAAGTCCATAATCAAGAGACGGGAGAGAGGCTTAATTTCATCCTTTTAAAGAGAGCGCTGTTTGTGACAAAAACCAGTCTCATCAGGAAAGGTGTGAATGTTTGGGAACGTCATCTAGGCAGCTTTATCGTTGGCTCCCAGAGAATCTCATGGGTTAATAATCTTCCATTTATGGCTGTTTGGAACATTTGGGGAGAAAGTCACTCTGTGAACATAAAACTAATCATTGCATATCTGAAAGCTCTCTGGAAAAAGTTAAACATTTCAACAAACCCCCTTCACTTTAAGTGCATTCAGCATTTTCCCTCTTCAGAAATGACTTGTAAGTTTGTGCTTTTAATTATTATCATTCTCCCCTAAAATTACAGGCAAAGCACTCAGTGATATTTGAAACATCAATTACTGGCCTGCAGCCCTCTGCTACTGTTTCTCCGCCTGCTGCCAGGGCTGCAAATCCATTTTCTGCATTTCTTTCAGATTTTCTGAGCAAAATTATGGAAAATCGCTGTTGGCACATGGCATTTTTCCACAATGGTCAGAGTTATTGAATTGTGCCGTTATGTGCTACTTTGCAATGGCATTCCAACTTAAAATGCCAGCCTTAAAACTATCAGAACATTTTCCCCAATCTGGGCTTCATAAATTTTCCACAGGAAAAGGCTACGAAGTCTGCCCTGGCTTTGCCTGAAGTTCCTACAGAGCGTAACTCTGTGCTCGTAATGGTCAGGTTGCTGATTTTTAGTTCCTCTCTTCTTTGGGCTCTCTGATGAGGATTTTCTTTCTGTCTTCTCATCACAATTGTTCATTCAGTATAACCACTCAGCCAGGGAACTACCTTTCATGAGAGGCCCTCACAGCCACCAGGACTCTCTGAGGTCTCCATGAAAGAGAGCCACCTGTTGGCAGCCATTTTGAATGTGTCTTCTCTGCCACTCCCTATCAGGCCCCTAATCTTTGCAGTAACGTTCTAAAGGCACCTCAGACTCAGAATTCCCAACTCTACGCCTCCTTCTGTATTCCCCACTGATGCCTCAGATGCAAGTGAGAATTCTGGAAGTTATTCTCAACTACTTTCTCTGTCTGAGCCCACAGGGTCATTCTGTCACTAAGATCTGTCAGTTCTACTTCCAATGTCTCTCTCACGTCAACTTCCTCTTTACTATCACTGATAGCTCTTCTATGTTTTTCCAACAAGCTCCTGGCTTATATTTTATCACTAGTCTTTTCCTTTTCCAGTATATCCTCCACACTGCTGTCCAATGGATTATTCAAAGAATATGTATTAGTTTATCCAAGAATTACTGAGCACCTACCTTGTACTAAGCACTATGGTAGGCACTAGGGAAGTAGATGTTGTGAGGGTATGACTCAGTACTCTGCATGTCATAGACCATTTGCTGTTCCACTGCTTAGAAAGCGTCAATGGACCTTCCCTATGAAAGAGCCACAGCTCTTTAACATGGCTGATCCTGAGGGACAATGATGATCTTGTTCTAATGGATCTTTCTGGTCACATCTCTCCTAATTTCTTTTAATGTGCCCTAACTTCCAGCTGTGCTAATCTATTCCCTAAGAAGGCAGAAATTTTCCTGACCCTGAACCTTTACCATCTGTTCCATTGCCACTCAGCACCCATCTTGCACATCTTAGCAAATGCCAACTTGTTTTTTAAGGCCTCACACAAATCTCACTCACGCTCCTATGAAGCCTTTCCTTTCTTCCCCTTCTAGCTGCCAGGTCCTCTGTTCTCTTATTGCACTGCATGTATATCTCTGAAAATTTAATAGGAGTTAGGGAAGGTGGATAATATAGGACAGCAAAAGAGCACAAGCTTTAGGGTCAGATGGGTCCAAGTTCTGTTATTGACTAGTTGTGGGATCTTTGTCATGTTGCTCATCCTATTGAAGCCTCAGTTTCCCTATCTGTATATTGGGGGTATGAATATGTACCTTCCAGGGTTGTTAACCGTATTTAATGAGCTCATTTATATAAAATGTCCATCTTAGAGTAAGTGCTGAATAAATTGTAGCAATTATTATTATTATCGCCACTGTCGTTATTTTTATTGTAGAGTGACTTACCAAATGTTATCACAATTATCTTTATGCCTCTCTCGCCTACTAGACTGCATGCTCTTACAGTAGAGGGACCATATCTCTTTCACCTCCATTTATCCAGTGCCTAGGTTAAGGCCTGGCTTATATTAAATGCACAGTCAACGTTTGCTAAAAAAGCAAATGAACCTTTACCTGGAAATTCACAGCTACTTCAAACTCAACGTATAAGGAAACCAAAACCATTAAGTTCCCCACTAGCATGGCAAGTGTCTAGAATAGTGCCTGGCGTGTAGCAGTTGCTAAAATAATAACTAAATTATATCATAGTTTAAACGAATTTAGCCAAACACATTGATGAGTCACCCTCTTGACCATGTGTAAGGATTACAAACACAAGCTTCAGTGGCAGTTGAGACATTTGATTAAACTGTTTGTCAGAGATTCCCTGAATATCCACTAAAAAAAAAAGTCATATAAACCATATATTCTCCAGGTTTTGCCTCCAGGAAACTAGATGACAGACCACTCATATTACTGAAACTTAGCTCTTGGTACCTGCTGACTGGAACACAGGAAGAGCGTAGGGAAGCTGTGGGTTCTACCTTGTTTGAGAAACCCCTATGGTTGATTGATATGTCTGTTTGGAAATCCAGCGTAAAATGTAATTCGCACATTCCATGAAACACAGCTGCAATCATATGGTATATGTCCTCTTGATCTGACTTCATCAAAGGTTAGCCCCAAACTCTGCATTCCTAATCACAGGCTGTGATGCATGCAAGTGTCTCTTCATTTCTCTTATTGGTCCACACACTGTACGCTATTATTTTTGGTGCCTGTATACACTAATTATGCTTCCCCAAGGTACACTGCTGTAGGCACGTATCCTCTCCCCCTGATTGTAAGGGCTTAGGACTGCGTCCCTTCTTGATGCATCCTCCCTCTGTTTTAGAAAGAAGTTCTTCAAGTTTGTAGTAGGCAGCTGGAACAAAGGAGTTTTTCAGAATCAAGAAAAGAGAAAAGATAGTTCTGTTTGGCCCTTGATAAACATAAGGAAGACAAAATTACTAGTTTCTCCCAAAGTATGCAAAGTTCCTAGAAAAGTGTCTAAAGGTAGAAGTTGCTAGAGTGAGCCTGCCTTTGGGTTGAGAGAGAGCATAGATGGCACCACAATCTTGCCAACCTCCGGGACTTCATGTGCGCTGCCTTCTGTACCTTGTGTCGTGAAAGAGCTGACGTGGACTCTTGTCCCCACTGCCCAGTATATGTATAATTTTGGTTGAGATTTTCAATCTCTCCAAACTTGAATTTCTGAATAGAGATAACAGTATTTAAACTTTCCAGTGTCAATTGGGAGACTGAAACTTTTGTATAGAAATAGGCTGGCATGCTATAATTTGACTCGTTCATTGATTATTCTGAAAATAGTTGTTGACTCTTCTATGGATCAAGCCTTCTGTTAGGAACCAGTGACGAAAATGGTGGGTGAAAGCAGACACAGATGCAGCTCTTTTATTATATTCTAGTATGAAAAGCAAACTTTCTGCAGAGGATTAGATAACAAGTATATTAGACTTTGTAGGCCACATAATCTTTATCATAACTACTCAATTCTGCTATTGTAGAGCAATATCAGCCATGAAAATTATGTAAATAAATTAGCATAGCTGTGTTCCAATAAAACTTTATTTGTAAAACAGGCAGCATGCTAGAATTGGTCTGTGGGCCGTGCTCTGCCAGCCCCTGGTCCGGCGGGATAGACAGAAGGCAACCACGCAGTCATACTAATACATGAGAGGCACCTGGTTCCAGGTGAGTGTGTAACTAAAGCAGCTCACACGGATTGAGATCTGAAAGACTTCTGAGGCTCAAAAGGACAGAAAAAAAGGAAGGTGATAGGCCGTGGAGGCGGAGATGTTGGCAAGAACCAGAACATGCAGGACCCTGTGGGCTGTATCCGGGGTCTGGTCTTTGTCCTCAGCGACATGGGAAGCCCTGAGAACTATTCATGCATTTCCTTTCCTCTCAACCTGCATGTAGCTGGCCCTCTGCAGGCGGACTGCAGACCATGGTGTGGGTCTCCTCTCAGAAGCTCACAGAAGGGAAACATTCAAAATCATCCTCCCACGGCCTCCTAACAGTGCTGAGGGGGGCTGAGTGGGGCTACGTCCTTTGCCCGCACCCTCGTCATGAATAGTGAGGAAAATCAAATCTCAGAGAAAACCAAGTTGGTGTTAGTGCTTCCTCTGGAGTTCTGGGCCACAGGAGGTCCACTGCCCTTCTACGGGGTTCCTTCTTCTCTTCTGACTGCAACCTCAGAGCATCCTCATCCTGGAGTGGAGGATCTGGAGGCACAGCAGGTGTGGCCTGGGCCATAGTCTTCCTCATTGTACTCCCTGGGGATATCACCCATCCCTTTGAGCTTCAATTTACATATGTGAAATGATAGTTATTCTACCCACCTCAAAGTGTTATGATGAAATGCAAATATGAATTTTTCTTTTGTAATCTATAAGCCACAAAAACATTAAATGTAAGGGTGGTGACAGCAGTGGCAGTGGCGATGATAATAATGGTGGTGATGATGATGATGATGACAGTATAATGACAGATGTAACGGGTTACCATCTCTAAAGCATTTATGGGACACAAATTTGTTGAGCAGCTGTGCACCAGGTTCTAGGTGTTAGGCATATAGTAGTGAGGGAAAGACAGGCATAGCCCTTGCCCTCAAAGACGTTATAGAGGAGCGGGAATAGCATTAATATATAATACATACAGTAACATAGATAATTACGTGTCATGTAATTATATAATGGAACTATTTTCTTCATAAGCACAGTTAAACAAAAGGTGCTATCAGAGATGTATGTGTGTGTGCACACACGTGCATGCATGTTGTGGTGCCAGGAAGACTTATCTAGGGATATGGCATTTAAACCGAGACTTGAAGTGTATGGAGAGTTGAGTTAGCCAGGTAAGAGTGTAGATAAGAATGTTCCAGGTAGAGAAGGCAGCGTACGAGAAGGCCTGGAGATGGATGTGATTGTGGTGCCGTCAAGAACTGAAAGAAGGCAGGAAGGTATGAGAATAGTGAGCAAGGGGAGCAAAATTCAAGGTGAATGGGGAGGAGTTGGAGGGGCCAGGTCCTTCAGGCCTTACAGACATGGGACAGAGAGCGGTCTCTGTCCTGAAAAGTCTGGGGAGCCAGGGAAGGGTTTCAAGCAGTAAGATGTAATCAATCCCATTGGTGTTAAATAAAAATCACGATATGTGCTACGTGGGGAACCGATTGCAGGAGGGCCAGTGTCAGGGAGGAAGACAAGACTGGAGGTCTCCCAGAGAGAGGTGATGTTGGCTGGATCAGGGTGTGGCAGTGAGAGGGCCAGAGGTGGACAGAGATCTATTTTGGAGATAAGGCTGATGGTATCTGTTAAAGGATTAAATGTGTGGGTAAACGAGAGAGAGAAAAAGTGGAGGAAGCCTCCTAAGTTATCCGTAGTGAGAAACTGGGTAGGCGAGTGGGTGGGTGTCTGGTTGCTTGAAATGTGGGAAAATATTGGAGGAGAAACTGTGTATGTATACATATGGTGTGACTGGTGTGTGTTTGTGTGTGCATGCGTGTGTGTGTGCGTGAAAGAGTGAGGAAGAGAGAGACAGAGTCATTAGGGTAGAAATAGGAAGGGGGCATCAGAGTCTAAAACGGTTTTCAGTCTGAACAGCATCAGTTAGTTTGACAAGGTTAACTACATCTAACTAAAAAGGAATACATTGGAAAAAGGATAAATATCTTTGTTCAGAGCATAACTTTTCATTGTACAAACTGCATGGATGGATGTAGATCCTGGATAAAATGGTCATGTCCCAAGCAGGTGCTATCGTCTCCTGCTTAAGAGCATGCGTTCTGGAGCCACATTCCTTGGATTCAGGTCCTACTTGTCCCACTGTGTTAGGAAGAACAGTGGCCCCACAAAGATGCCCACATTCTAATTCCTGGAACCTATCGATATCTCAGGTGTCATGGCAAAGGGGGATTAAGGGTGCAGGTGGAATTAAGGTTGCAAAACAGCTTATTTTGAGATGTGGCGAGTGCTCTGGATTTCCCAGGTGGATCCAATGCAATCACAAGTGTCCTTTAAAGTGGAACAGGGAAGCAGAGGAGATCACAGTCAGAGAAAGAAATGTGATGATGGAAAAGGGGTCAGAGAAATGCTATGTTGTTGGTTTTGAAGATGGAGGAAGGAAGCCACAAGCCAAGGAATGGAAAAGGCAAGCAAATGGATTCTCCCTCTGTGCCTTCAGAAAGGAACACAGCCATGCTGACACCTTGATTTCAGCCTGATGAGACCCGAGTCAGACTTCTTACCTACAGAACTGTAAGGCAATACATTCGTGTTGTTTGAAGCCACTGAGTGTGTGATAATTTGTTACAGCAGGAATAGGAAACTAACACATCCGCTTATTAGTGTTCCTGGGAAAGTCATTTAACTCCTCTGTCCCTCAGTTTCCTCACGCGTTAAGTGGGGATAATTAAAATACATACTTCACAGAGATGAAATCTAAGTGGGGCAATAGATGTAAAAACACTTAGCACAGAACCTGGTGCATGGTAAATAGTAATAATGCTAGCTCTGTCCCTTTCTCAATGTGCCCCTGTCTCAATGTGAGAAAAGATTGTCTCAAAGGGAGGCCACAGATGTTCAGCATTGACTTGCCTAAGCCAGTGGGCTATGGTTTGCCCGAGTCACCTGGGCAAGTGGGTCAGTTTCATCCTCGTGGTCCTGGCAGCCCCACAGTATCTGGCAGAAATTAGCTACGTCTCTAATTATTGACCTGGACTAAACTAGACTTGCTCCTGTTGAAATGAAAACGTGTGAACCGGAGCAGCCTGTTTTTATCATCTTTTAATGGGTCGCTCCTTTTCTGACGAGTAAAATAAAATAGAACTCCAAGATGAATACGTCTATAGCTCTCAGAGAAGAGTATCAGTATGCTTTCCAGCAGGCTGTAGTTCATAATATTCAAATTATTAGCAAATAAAGATTAGTATAAATTATTAACTGTTTGTGAATGGGATGATTTGCATATTTTAAAACATTCTCTTCATATTCAATCTTTAAAATACCTTCTCTCCTTGCGAATCATGAAGGATTATCGGGATGACAGATTTTGCCTGAGTTTACGATCCCCATTTGGAGGTAGGGAGCGGTTGTTGCCTGAGCTTGTGTCAGGAGCCTGGCTCCCTGCATCGGAGTCCTCTGTTCCATGCGCCTATGTCTACATGCTCCGACCTGTGGCCCCAGACCTGCCCGGGCACACATGCCTGCTCTGGCCCTGAGCTGGGAGTCTGGAAGGAGTTGGCTCATTCACAATAAGGAGACCTGTGGGTCTCCCTGGGTCTGTTTTGGTTCACCTCTTTCCTGAGACCAGCTGGTTGTGTCCCAATTATAGTCTCATTCTGTTTCTTCCGACGTCAGTTCTGTGCCATGCTCTCAAATTCCTCTGTGTCCATCTTCTATTCAGAACTTCAAACTCTGGTCCTAAGGTATATGCCCTGAAGATAATTTCTCATGCCCAGTGCTTATGCAACTGAGTTCTTATATGCCCAACCTCTGACTCTTCATCCAGCTTCGTAGTCCCTGAAACTTGATCTCCCAGTCTGTCTCCTCATGCCTGAACTTTCCAATAAGGTCAAATGAGAGGAAAGTGGAGTTGGTTCACCGAGATATTTCCCACAAAATGACCCTGCGCAAGTAGTTATTTGGGTGGTGGGGGATAAATCAACAGGCCAGGCATTGGCTTGATTGCATGGCAACCTCTCTTTAGAAGGATTAATGTTTGGGTTGATGCTTGACCGACAACATAAAGAACAAGGTCACAGCTCATATTTTTACCCCTAAAAAGGAATTGCTCTTCCAAAACCCCAGAGGAAAGTGGAGTCTGGCTTTTTGATTATACGTTTCATTGCAATGCAGTGATGTAATGTCATACATGATAAAACTAGGGAGCTGGGCTTGAATTGAAGTCAATTGAAGCTTACAGGCTTAATCCAGGTTTGGATATTTCAAATTTGTCCAGCCATGATTTCTGGGACAAGTATTTGAGGTTAGAATAGCTTATGAGTGACATGGACCATTGGTTGGTTTCGTTTGCAATTCAATGGGCCACTGCAAAGGAAACTTTGCTCATATGGTTTGGAAAATGTCATTTTGAAGGGAAAACTGAGCTAATCTCTGCGTCCTGAGAATCTTGGAAAGGAGGCTCTTTCACTGCCATTTGGTCAGAGCCCAAATGAATGTGAACAGGTAGAGACTGTCTCAGGGATGATCAAGGGCCTGGCGGGTTTGGGTTTCTGTGAGTTTATGGGTAATCCCTGGTTTATTTAACTGGGTGATTCTGGGTCAGGGAGCAGTTGACACAAGTTCATAAAGACAAGCTTACAAAGGAAGGCCGTGTGCTTTGGCCTCGACTCCAGGCAGAGGGCTCTGTGTTCTCACCACTGTCTGTCCCATGCTGGCTCCTTCCTGGAGATGTTGCTCTTGAAAGGCACAGGCCCACGTGCAATGACAGGCCAGGATAGCTCATGCGGGGAGTGGACTGTTCCCACTGCATTCCCCTGAGAGTGATGGGATTTATTTAAAACTAGAAGAGTATTTGAGGAAAAGAAAACCTCTTTGGCTAAAGTAAGAACTGAATGTTACTCTCCTATACAAACCAAAATCTTTGTTTGGTTTCACATAAACACAGTCATGCACCATATAAAGACATTTTGGTCAACAACACACTGCATATATGACAGTGGTCCCGTAAGATTAGTACCATATAGCCTAGGTGTGTAGTAGGCTATACCATCTAGGTTTGTGTAGATACACTCTATGATGTTTGCACAAGGACGAAGTCACCTAATGATGCGTTTCTTAGAACATATCCCCAACATTATGAGACACATGGTTGTATATGAAAGTGAATATTTTTTAAAAATAAGATGTTGTGCCCTTTATTGTTAGTGAGTCTGGCATTCACCAAGAGGGATGGCAGAATCCATTCACGCATTTCGTAAACAATAGAGTAGTCTAAGCAGAGTGGAGACGATGGTAGGTAAAACCCGAGTGCTCAGCTTCTGCCCCCACCACACTCGCCATCTGGTGGGGGTGTTAGCCGTTCATCAAGTCATCAGACGTGAAAGTCATGTGTGTGCCTGGTGCCGTGGAGGAAAACTGTAAGCAGTGCAACGAGAGACATCGTAACCTGAGGACTTGACCAGTCTTGGATTCAGACAGGGCTTCCCTAGGAAAGTGATGTCTGAGCTGCTTGTCCAGTGGGAAGTAAATAGAGGGCAAAATAGTTCCAGCCGAGGGAACAGCACAGGCAAAGAGCCCAGTGATGGAGGTAGCATGGTGTGGTCAGGGCCTTTCTGGAAGCATGGCTGTAGCAGAGAGTGACAGGAGGTGAGCAGGGTCCAGATGATAGAAAGCCTGTAGTTTTGCTAAGGATTTTCCAGGACTTCCTCCTTGGCGATTCTCCTTGCCCTCCCCAATCTTTCCATCTTTAATGAGTCAGGATTACTTAAGGTGAACCATCTCAGAAATTAGACTCTGCCCATTTCCTGGCGGCATGATTCTTCCTGCTATATATGGGGGCTTTTCTCCTAGGGCTACTCCTCTCTCCAAAACCAATTTATCCTTTCTGAATCTCCTCAAACACTAGCAACCCTGGGTCTATCACTTCTCATTTTAATGATAAGCACAGGGTAGTTCTCGAGCATCCAGGCTTAGACTGTATCATAATATCTGAATCTATTTCTTTTTGCTCTTCTAAATCTCTATCTAAATTTCTGGATACTTAAGGGTTCAATTGGCTGAAGAAGGATATCAGGGAGTGACTGTGGAGACTGACCAGGGCTGACCCCTGAGTGGAGAGCCAGTTGTCCCTCTTGGGGAAGATCTGGAACATTCTTCCTTCCACTAGCTGCCCTACCCTAATCCCCACCAGTCTCCCTCTGGCTTTTTCCTCCCTTAATTATAACCTGAGTTGAATCATCTGGTATAGCTGGTGGTGGTTAGGGTTTAATGTCTGCTCTAATAGTTACTTAGTCTTCAGGATAAGTAAGGAAAGTGGTGGGTTTGCAACAGCCTAATTCTCCTCAGGACTGAGGTCATTCATAGAGGTTCATTAAGAAGACACAGAATATCTTTAAAAGCCACTAAAGAAACAGAGTGCTCATAGTTTCCATTTAGCCATCTCCCAAATATCTAATTTTAATTCAGATAAGTAATCAGAGCCCAATACAACCACTGAAAACACTGCTTACACTCCTGGAGGGGGATTCATCTTCAATTCCTCCACGTAATATGCATAGATCCTGCCAGAAAAAAAAGATCCAAGTCAGAAATTATCAAACCTCCATGCGTGCAAGGCTTATTTGGGCTGCTTATAAAAATTCAGGTTCCTGGGCCATGCCTCCAGATGACTCTGATTCATCTGGTTTGACAACCGGGCTTAGGAAACTGCATTTTTAATCATCATCCCAAAATGACTCCAGTGCAAGGGGTTCATGACCATTTTGAGAACTGGGGCAGCAGCCCCCTTGCTCTTACTGTGGACTGGGAGCTGGAGAAGTGATGCAGTTTAGGAGGAGGAAGAGGGAGAAGATAAAGGAGCTGGAGAATTTCCTTAAGAATATGGGCTCTGCTGAATCTTACCGATGATCTATTGAGTCTTGTCGTATATTGCTAATAAAGACTCTAACGGTCTGCCTTTAAAGGTTCAGATTATCTTCCATGACACCAGCCTTAAGAGATGGGATATGTCACAGGTTCTCACATACCTCTGATTCTATTGAGAAGCTAGACCTGTTTATAATCTACTGCAGTAAACAGAGGCTGATCCAAGCGAAGGAGATACAACTCTCTGTAGTATTTGTAAAGACAGATAATGCAACAGCAGAGTCTGCGGATTAAAAGTACTAGAAACAATTCATAAGGAAAGACCATTATCGAAATAAAACCTGGTTGAAATTAAATAAATAAAAAGGCCCTACCATTTGGAGGGTAAAAAACATTTCTGTATGATTTCTTACAGAAAACAAAACAAAGCGTCCTATAAAGCATTTCATAGAATTCAAAGTTCTCCAAAGTGTTATCCGTGAGAAACACAAGAGAATTATCTACAGTTTTGAGGAGAAAGGGTCGTGACTGGGGAAGCATGTCGGATGTTCCTTTGAGCTGTCATTCATTTTCAGCAAGGGCTGAAAGACAAATGTCAGTATGTAACTTTCAAAGGATAAACCATTCATGTAACATTTCTTTAAACAGTACCTGGCAGGCAGATCAGCTCAATGAAGGACTTGTCACAAACAAACACAGTCATAGATAAACAGATAGAGAAGTAAATAATGTAAGCAAAAATAATTACCTGGTCCAAAATTCCGTAATTTCCAGGAATATCCTGGACATTAGTGGGGTAAAAGGGTAGGGCCAATGAGGATGGGTTAATTTCTTTATCTTACAAGGAGAATTGACAATTACTAATTTATTTCATCTATAAATCAGAAAACTGAAGCTCAGTTAAGTGTATAAATACTTGAAATAGTGTATCTTCTGAATTACTAGGGGATAAAAGGTTTAGTGTCTAATTAGCAAATGATAGAGAACCACAAAGGAAGCAGAACAGAATGTAAAACAGATGAAAATTAAAGCTAAAACAAACAATCAGAAAGCAACAACAACAACAAAAGTGAAAAACTCCAGTTAGAACAATATATACAAAGCAAATTACTCCTTTTTTCTTTTTTTTTTTTTTTGAGGAAGACTAGCCCTGAGCCAACTGCTGCCAATCCTCTTCCTTTTGCTGAGGAAGACTGGCCCTGAGCTAACATCCGTGCCCATCTTCCTCTACTTTATATGTGGGATGCCTACTACGGCATGGCCTGCCAAGCAGTGCCATGTCCACACCCGGGATCTGAACCTGGGAACCTGGGCCACCGAAGCCGAATGTGGGCACTTAACCACTGCGCCACCAGGCCAGGCCCAGATTACTCCTTTTTAAAAAGCTTTTCAACTTGGGTCAGTAGAAAACTGTAATTCTTCACTGTTTAAAAGAAACATAGCTAAAATAAAGGTATTTCAGTAGAGTAATTTATCAATATGTTTCATATTTGTTAACTTAGTAATTTTCCATTTTAGATATTTCTCCCAAAAGATCATGTATGTACATGTACATGAATATCTATGAATATTCATTTCAGCAGTATTTAAAATATCAAAAATTAAAAATAATACCTATGATATGTGTGAAGTTAAAATGAACATCTGTAGTGTGAAATGCTCTGAAGTCACTAAAATTATAAGAAATTTAATATCCTAATATTAAAATAATGAATAAATTCATGAAATTGATTTAATACAGTAACTTGCTCTTGATATATTAAGTGAAAAGGAGGGAACCAGGTTATTAAAGTACATATAGAGTTTGTCCAAGTAGTAACTGTATGAATGGGTTGGGATTATGATATTTGAAAATTTCCTGTCTTTATATTTTTTAATAATTCTAAATTTTTTTACATTTAGCACATATACATTTTGAAAATAAAGAAAAATAATTACTTTTAACATAATAAAAAATAAAACGCTTGATTTCAACAGCCCAGGCAGATGCAAATTAAAATTTAAGAAGGAGGTGTTTCCACAATGTAAACAACCAAA
This sequence comes from Equus caballus, assembly GCF_041296265.1. Lineage (NCBI taxonomy): Eukaryota > Metazoa > Chordata > Mammalia > Perissodactyla > Equidae > Equus > Equus caballus. Next base: position 31,126,032 of record NC_091705.1, on the reverse strand, counting down.
GTTATTTTTATTGAAAAGAAGAGGATTATTTTATAATTCTTTTTTTTACAAAACTCTTTTACACTAATAAAATTTGCAACAAATAATAGCATGCACAGAGTATTACTTATAGGTTGATATACATATATTCATTTATAAACTGATATATATGATATACATTATATAGATATATTCCTACTCTGTGGAAACAAAGAAATATCTTATGTTTCATTGCTCAAAGGACATTTAAAGTTGATAATCTGTCACAGAACCTTCCATAAGCAGAAATTCATAATAATAGAACTTATCAAAAGTTTTGGACATCAGTCATAGCTATTCTCTGAGGAAAATTCATATAATCAAGTGTTTCAATATTAAATAATAAAGAACTACATTCATTCCTGTACTGAACATTCAGTTCTAGAGTTTAGGAAAAACATATGGAATTAAAAGCACTGTATTTTTATCTAGGGCAATACTTCTGAAAACTATTTCAAAGTGGATAATTTTCTAGGTAATATAAATGGCCAAAATAACAGAAGTAATAAATAGTTTTATGGACCAAACCTATCAAAAAAATAAAAAAGGTGTAATAGATTTACTTCCAAGAATGGTGACAGAGCCATGTGTGTTTTCACCAGTGAATTTCAAAGTTTCAAGGAACTGATCATTTCCATGTTATATAAACTGGTCCAAAATATAAAAGAAGAACAAAAGTTTCCCCCAAACTTTACCAAGTTAGGCTATCCCTGACGTTAAGACCTAGGAAAGATTGCACAAAATAAAAGCTAGGGGTCAAATTCATTTTTAAATATTAATGCAAAAATTCTAAGTAAAATCCTTGCAAATAGAATCTAATAGTATGTTAAAACAATAACATTCCATTAAAAATATGGCTTCTTCTAGGGCTGCTAGATTAACAGCAGAATAACATAACATTAGCAAATCAATGAATATAAGCATACTGATAGAGCAACTAGGAAATAGCATGTAGGTGTTACTCAAAGTGTGATCTTTAGCATGCATGAGAGAACTTGATAAAACAGTGATTTCTGGGCTTCAACCCCAAGGATTCTAATTATACAGGTAGGGAGGGAGAGAGTGCTGAGAATTTGCATGTCTAGCAAATTCCTGGGTCAAACTGAGGCTGCCAGCCAGGGGAGTACACTTTGAGCTTCGCTGCTTGGCACGTTGGTACTCAACCTTGTCTGCATGTTGAAATCACCTGGGGAGCTTTCAAAAATACTGATGCCTGAATTCCAGCACCAAAGATTATGATTTAATCGCATGGGGTATGATTTGGGTATTGGGAGAGGGGATGGTTAAAATTTCCCCAGGTGATTTCACTGTGCAGCCAAGGTTGAGAATGGCCTTGTATTATCTTCACTATAAATGTTTACTGATGATTAAGCGTGATGTTTCTGATGTGGGCTCGGCCAGCCGAGAAGTAGAAAGAAAGATTTCTTGGACTCTCAAGGTCTGGTAGTAGTGCTCCTTTATTCAGAGAACAGCATGGAGTAGCCTGCGGACAGGACCCACGCTCAGTAAAGAGCAAGGTATGTGAGTTATCTCTTTACAAGACAAAGGAAAGATTATGTAAAAAAGTCATTAAAATGGTATCAGTGCAGGTGGGGTTAGTGGGTGTCCTATAATTTTACACAAGAAACAGATCAGATCAGGTGAGGACGTCCTATGCTTCCCTGAGGATAATATAGATCAGTATGTAGGGCAGGACGCCTTGGGCTTTTCTCCCTGGGGCAGCCTTGATCCTCATCAGTTTCCCTTCCCACACAACTCATCTTAAAAGAGTTCACAGGCATAATCATGATCACTTTTTATGAAGCAAATGCTCTCTGCAAGGCAGTTGCTTGTCCTATCTCAAATGCGTGAAGAGACTCTTCAAGGTCAACTTGGTTTTCCTTACCACAGGGGTTAAAAAACAGAGGCTATATAGGGTGACCGACCATCCTGCTTTCCCCTGGGCTGAGGGATATACTGGGATGTGGGATTTTCAGTGCTAAAACTGATAAAGTCCTGGGAAAACAGGGAAGGGATGAGTTAATCACCCTAAGGCTAATGAAGTTCTTGTGGTCACCCACTACTAAGTGGCATAGCCAGGAGCTGAAAGCAGATTTTCTTGTGCTCTGTCTACTATATTGCCCTGGAAAGCCATGGGGGAGGGATGATAAGAAACTACTCAAGCTAGAGTCATGGAGAATCTCTATTACAATGCAGGGTTGATTAACTGGAAATGACTAGGAGATGGCACTTAGGTGTGGATTTCAGATCTTTATCAGTTTAGAAATATAAAGGTCCCTAAACAAAATAAATGATAATATCTGTGGCAATGGATCTCAAAGTGGGTACCAGAGCAAGCAGTAACAGTGCCATAGGGGAACTTGTTAGAAATGCAAACAAGCAGACCCCACCCTAAACCTACTGAATCAGCAACTCTGGGGGTGGGACCAGCAACGTGTTTTAAAAAGCCCTCCAGTTATTCTGATATATGTAAAGTTTAAGAACTACTGATTTAGTGGGAGGGGGCTGAGGATTGGGATGTTTTCGAAGTGTCTCAGATTCCCATGTGCACCCAGGGGTGAGAACCACAGCTATAGACCTCAGAGCAGCAGTTCTCAATGTTGGCTGCAGATTGGAAACAGGTGGAGAGCTTTCAAAAGTCCGGATGCCCAGGCTGCTAGAGCAATTACATGGGAATCTCCCGGGTAGCATCAATATTTTTCAAATCTCCCTCGATGATATCAATTTTGATGTCAAGCAAAGATTGAGAACCACTGCCTTCAGCCTTTGATGGCTGTAGAATTCCACAGTGAGTGTAACAGGTGTGTTCCCTCATTTTCAAATGGCCCAAACATCTCCATGAATGTTTATGAATCTCCATGAATAGGCCCCTAGACTTGCAAATAGAAAAATGCTAACTTAACTACATTCCATGCCTCTCAGTTACCTGATCTGCCTAGGGTATGTCTAGTAAGAGTGAGTCTATGGAACTTTCTGGAAAGGCAGGTGGGAATATATCCTTTGGGACCATCAGTCTCCTTTGGAGTATTTGGACCTCTTCATGGGGGAAAGAAGAGGTCAATAGACATATCACAAAAGGTGAAAGTGATTTTTCAATGAAAAGACGAGGATCGTTATGATGGTGTGCCCAGCTCTGCCCTTTGCTGAGAATATTCCAGGGCTTAGATTGCTGATTTGAATACAAACATGGGCTGCACCTGGAGTCAGTCTTGCTGGACGGTGGATGTTGACTTCATGGGCCAAAACTTCTCATTTGGATTTCCAGAAATAATGTTTAATGTTTCCCCAAGACTAGTAAGCAGTGACAATAGGGAAAAATAACCTTTACATTTTTCTTTTGTAGGTCATGAAAATTCTTAAAAAGGAGATTTTCTGAAATGAATCCTGCATTCAGCAATGTTGTGGTAGAGCATGGAAAGTACTGGAACTCAAACACTTTCATTTCTTTTACTATCCAAGCTGTGAATTTAAAAAATAGCAAGTCATTATAAAAGTGAAACACGAGATGTGTCACACCCACTGTTTTAATCATTTTAAAACCTTCCGTAACTGGAAGTAACTAAAACATTGCTTTTTTTTAGTAGTTAATGTGCACTGCATTTTTAGTGCTTTCTGAACATAAAGTAAGATAGCATTAATATGATATTCTAGGTACTGAATGAGGCATTTTGCATTTATTCATTCAACACAGTCTGTGTGCTAGGGACTGGAATGGTTGCTGAGGTCTGGAGATTAATGACACATTATTCCTGCTTTCAAAGAGCTCACAGTCTAATGAGATAATTAAAGCTTGATGTAGCATGTGCAATGAGGAGGGAAGCACACCCAATGGGCTCCTAGCCCAGTTGGGCAGGGCCAGGGAGTGGGCAGAAACTACAGGAAGATACTGGAAGAGGTAGTACTTGACCTGAATCCTAAAGGATGGTAGGAATGAGCAAGCAAAACTTAATTGAAATACATTGTCTTATTTAATCTTCATAGCAACTCTATGAAATAGGTATTATTAGTCACATCTCACAGAGCATTTTAGGTAAAACAACCAGGTGACAGAGTTAGTGTCATGGAGCAAGTTGTGGGAGAACATCACACCAGCTAGCCTATATAAAAGTTATTTTATTTTATAATATATAAAATATATGTCATATGTGTTACATATATGTATAATAAACTCACCTTTACATAGGCTAACCGGTTTATATAGTTAAGTAATAATCTATATACACTATTACATATATATTAGTCATTATCTATACGTAGGCCAGCATCCTCACTGTGTCTGATTCTCGGCTCTCCATTTCCCTCTACAAACGGGCCTTCTCTGTTTTTATCCGCATGCACAAAGATGGACCCCAGCTCTGGATTGAAATAATCTCTTAGTTGATATTCTCACCATCAACTAAATTGAACACGTGTGATGTTCAACCAATTTGAACATATTAGTTCAAATGCTGGAGATGGAGCACCTGCGAGTACTGGAGGAGCCATGATTCGTGTGTGCAAAAGCCACAAGAGATTTGAGAGTTAGAACCATTCAGTTATCAGCTGAACACTGAGTCGTTGTAAATGTGACCGGTGCCTCATCAGATAGCAGGATCGTTATCTTCATGCCCAGGCTGGAAATGCTTCTGATCCAAACGGAATATTTCAATGTAACAAGTAAAGAAGCTTGGTACAATCTCTACATACTTTCATGGATTCTAACCTCACATCTCTCTTACTAGAATAGGGTAAATATATTCATACTGGAGGCAGTGAAAATATATGTTGTATTTCAAAGACCTTGTTGATTATTTTCAAATAAGGTTTCCTTGGAAAAGTCACTTAAGCTTCCTGAACCTTAGTTTATTTATTAAAAGGGCTATTATGCCTATCTCAAACCATGATTGTGAGAATCACAGAAATGATAAGAACAATTAGAAGATGCTTTAAAAATGATTTTCTCCCCCATTCATCCCATTACAGGCTAAAATTATAATCCTCTCAGGTTTAATCTTTCTAAGGCCTTCTTATGCTTCTTCTAAGCAACAATAGTTCACCTGAAAAATTTATCCTCTTTTATTTCTGAGATCTGTATTTGGCCCTTGGATAAGCTGAAGGTTCTGGTTAATATAGCAAATGGGCCAGGTGGTAACTAAGCTTTCAGCCTTATTATTGAAATCAGTAAATTATTGACTTATTTGTAAAATCAGCAATCACTTTCAGAAATGAGATGCCTTTCTCACGTGCTCAAATCTAAATTTGGCATTGAAACAAAATGCAAAGCTTTTAAAGCAAAATAAGTCTTCATAAAATGTTGTCCGTCGTGCCTCTTCCCAGAATCATGGGGAAGACCATATTGGATGATAGAAAACTGAAAAAAAAAAAAGACTGAGACTACTGTTGGCCTTACTCAGAATTTTAAATATGTCATTTGAGTTACTCTAATAATTCAGAATTTCAAAGGTCCATTTTATTTCAAAGAAAATCTCTTAGGCTAATTTGGGGTGGATAGAGAGGGATGCTCTCTCTGGCCAGGAGTCCCAAAGCATGATTTATCCTTGCAGCATTTCTATGAGATGTTTTTCCTCTCTTCTAAATTTGTGGAAATGCCAAGTCTCTTTCTTCAAAATCTCAATACAATTTGGCTCAGAAATACAGGGCCGGGGGAACAGGATATCGCTGATTTAATTATACTCAGCTACTCTCACCCCCGACTAACCTTTTATTTAAAAGATTTAAAAATAATTTTCCATATAGAAATGTTTTACCTTTCGATTTTTTTTTGGATATTCCTTGAAACCGCCTCTAAAGCACTGAAATGTAATATAGTATTCACAGGTGAAAACTACTTACTCTTTGAAAACAGCATTTCTTTTGGCTCAGTCAAAAATACAGGAATGTTTTCACTTACTTCCCACTAAAGAGAAAAGCGATTTCACGAAGTAAGTCTCACCTTTGAGGAATAACATCAAAAATGTCAATTTTCAGCTTTGAGAAGTCACCGACTGTAAGTTAATATTTGTGCACAGCCCCGACTCTGAATCATAAACCCTCGCTAAACACATCTGCCATCTGATACTTGTGGTAAACCCAGTGGTGTGGTGTTGTGGAAAGAGCTTGGATTTCGATCTCCTCTGAATAACTATGTCTTGGAAATACCGTGCAAACTCTGAATCTCAGTCTTCATATCTGGAAAATGGAACTTCTCTCCCTCTCTTCCCTTGGATCCTATGATGACACAGTAATGGGGCTGGCAAAAATCAAGCTCTTCGCCAATGGCGAGGGCCCTCTCCTTTGCTGCCCTCCTCAATTCCTAGATCTAGAGCCGGCTCATAATTTTGCCTTAGTATCTGCGGTAGAAAGAATAATGGCCCCCCAGATGTCTTCATCTCTGAAACCTACGAATATATAACCTGACATGGCGAGAGAGACTTCGCAAATGTGATTAAGTTAAGGATCTTTAGATGGAAGATTACCCTGAATTATCGTGGTGGACCCCATGTAATTGTGTGAGGGTCCTTATAAGCAGAAGAAGGAGATCATACAGAGAGATTTAAAGATGCTATGCTGTTGACTTTGAAGGTGAAGGAAGAGGCCACAAGCCAAGGAGTGCAGGCAGACTCTGGGAACCAGAAAAGGCAAGGAAGTGGAACTGCCCCTAGAGCCTCTGGAAGGAACACAGCTCTGCCAACACCTTAATTTTAGCCCTGTGAGACCCATTTCAGACTTGTGTACTCCAGAAGTGTAAGAGAATATATTGTGTTGCTTTAAGCCACTGAGTTTGCACTAATTTGTTACAACATAAGTAAGAAATGAATATAGCAGCTTTGCAGAGCTGTGTGTCAGCTGCTGGGCGAGAAGTGCTTTGAGAAGCTGAGGAAAGTGGTCCTCACCGCTGGCTATCTATCTCCTTAAAGAGCTCAGAAGAGGCTGATGGAAGGATGACTGGAATGGATTATTTCCCTCCGATAGGCCAGAAGACCGAGGCTTCCAGGTCAGAATGAACGGGTCTGTGTAGACCAAACATTTAAGGACCTTTTATTTTTTTCTTCACCAATCTCAGAACAAAGCCTTTTGTGTTTTAGCAGAATCAAGTAACTCTAACTTCTTTCTGGGAATATGATCCTAAAGATAGCAATAGTGTCCCTCTGTCAGGAGTCCTGGGACACTTTCTGCCCCAGGTTCCGGAAAAAGTTCAAGCTCACGATTCTGTGTCATCTTTTACAACAGATCCTGACTGAACCTGAAGCGAAGCCCAAAAATGACCGCTGGAAGTTTATCCCTCTCAGGGAGGCGTTCAGTCCAAAACCAATTCAAGTGAAACCCTCTGGATTTGACACTTAAACCCTGAACCATGGCTATTTCAAGTGGTGGTTTCATGACTCTGAGGTCCAGCAAAACCTTCCTGTGTTCCCACCCAGAGAGAGCGAGAGAATGGCCAACCTAGGACGGGATGAAAGAAAAATCCTTTGCTGTTTTGTTGGAGGTGTTTCCCCTGAACCAGCCAGACTGAACGTCTGTGATACGCTTCTTTGCACACTCTATCACTTGGTCTTGAAACATTTTTATGAAGCGCTACAGAAAGTGTCAGAATACCCAATTAGTGATGATATGGTGGAGCTGGGAAAGTGTCATTTGCCTGGGTGGTCTCCAAACTTTTCTGGACTTTTAGCCAATCATTTTTATTTTCATAGCAGCTCAGAGACCAAGAGGCTTCTCCTCTTCCCTCTTCATGAACAAACCATGAGGAACCCCCTATTTCCTACATCTCTGCAGGCTGTCTGTGTGTAGTGGTTGCAGAGGAGTGTTTTCTGCTGATGGTGGATTTGAAAAACAGAGGGCTGCCTGCCTGCAGGTCTCCAAATCCACCTCATGTTGGAGAAAAATGAGATTTTTATGTCCAGCTCTTAGGGCCATGAAAAAGAAGCGGAGAGACATAGAAAGAGAGAGAGGCAATGGGTGAGCGTAAAGCAGACTTCTGTAACGTACAGCGTTTGGAAGACGACTCTGACTTCTTGGTAACAGAGCTGGAACTAAGGGTTCCAGGGCCCATCTCAGTGTCCTGATGGATGCATGCAGCCTGCCAGGGGTGTAGGGTTAGAAAGTCGCTTCACAAGTCACATATCTGCTAAACCTAGTTTTGAAACTGGGGGTGTCCAAACATAGTCTGTTGACCACTTGCCAAGGATGTTCTAGAGAGCGTTTAAACTGATTGAGTGATTGGACTTAATCATTCATTCAATCTGTCAGCAGACGTTCATTAAGTAGACTACATTTGATGCTTTTTGCTGGATGTTTCATTGGTTTTAAAGATCTACCTTAAATGTTTATAATTTTATTCTATTAATTTTGGAATGCATGGCAGAGGAGAATGATCAAATAGAGGTAAGGGTCACATCCTTCAAGATGATGAGAATATACAAAGCAAAGTCTCATAAAACAATAATTTTTTAAAAACCCACTAACAACAACAACTACAATAATAATTACCACGTGGGCCAGGCATGGATATATAGTATATAATTTAAGCTTTCAACAAAACTCTGTAGAAAATATGATTACTTTTGTTCCCTATAATGGAAATTGAGGCTCAGAGATACTGTATAACTTCTCCAAGATCACAGAGCTAGTGACACCTGAAGCAAGTATTCTATCCAGTTCTGTCAACATATAAACTAGGTAGATAACAAGTTAGCATGTTGTCTTTTGGCTGTAGAATTGCAGAATGGTAGAAATGGAAATATAGCAATTACAATATATTTATTTGAAGGCAAATGAAGTTCCTTTCCAAAATAACTAAGCAGCAAGGTATTCATTTTATGAATAGAGACTTGCAAACTCTCCTCTGGGGTGAGTTCGGTGACAAGTCAGTTGGCACTGGGCGCTCGCAAAACATTACTTATGGCAGATTGGTTCAAACACAAAAAAACTGGTTCTTAATGCTGACTTTCTGTCAATGATTGAAGGAGTTCTCACATAGCTAGAGTCGGGATTATTTCTGATGACCCAGTACCTTAGGAATTCTTAGAAGATGCGGCAATGGGGGAAAACAAACCCAGAGTACCTCCACCTAGCACCGGCTCAGGCACTTTCAGGCACATTAGCTTATTTCATGCACACCAGCTTATTTAATTTCCTCAGTGGCTTCAGAGGGTCAATGTAATCCCATTTTTGCAGAAAAGAACATCAAAACTCAATATTTCATTCCAGATCACACTGATTATTAGACCATTGAAGCTGACTATTTGGTCACAGGCTTGCAGTCTATACATAGCTATGTGTTTATATAATATGGTAACTCAAAATGCTTTTCTGGGTTATACTGTGGTTCTAAGTACCCCTTGGTCATAACATTTTTATGGAGAGAGATGCTCTAAATTCCAAACAAGATGTTGAAAGAGGAAGACTTCTTGTATACTGGCTGGAACCAACTTTTTTATTTATTTAAGTTTTTGGCCAGTTAGATCCAGATGCCAACCCTATGGTGAGAGAGATGAGGCATCAATCACTCTACGCTGAACCCTTTGTCAATAAATCTGTGTTGAGGGCCTGGGGAACCCACGAGTAGTGATGGTGTGTGCATTTACACACCAGGACATAGGCGCTACCCCCTCTCATCTGAGTTCCGTCTCTACAGACTCTGTCCCAGGCTTGGGTAGGAAAGGAATCTGTGGGCAATAAAGGAACGAAAGCCCTAAATTAGCTTTGCTTCCATGTCACTTCTTCCCCAGGGATGGCATTGAGGAGCAACTGCTGGGCCTCGTGTGCCAGGAGGGGAACCGATGTGAAGATGGAACTTCTTTTGGCTTCACAAAGCATCCCAGCTTGGTATACTAGGTGCTGTTCACATTTCCATTCTCTTCTAATTATTGGGAGAGGATTCCTGCTGGAGGAATAGGGTTTGGATCCTCAAGGGAGGGCCTACTCCCTCAGAAAGTCTGAGAAGCCACCGTTCTTTAACGAGACTACACGTGGAAAACAGATCAGGCCAGGCACCGCTTAAGGGCAAGGCCATGTCAGGATTCTGGCCTCCACCACGAATGAGTGTGCACTTGTTGCTCTGCCTCTGCCTTCCACTGTCCGTCCCAGTCCCCATCGTCCCCATCCAGAAGCAAAAATTTAAGATAGCAAAAGCGATGGACTTCGAAACCTCCCGGAGAGCAGAAGCAAAAAGGGGCTCAAAAGCTAAGGAGAAAGGAACATTTGAGAAAAGCAAATTTTGTAGCTCAAAGCCAGCTAAAGCCTATTTAGTCACAGTTTATTAGGAGGCCAATTTGAAACCACAAGCAGGGACTAGCCCTGTCTTATTTTAAATGGACTTTCCATTTCCTTTGTCCTCATCAAATCCGACTTGGTTAAAATGGAATTGCTTGTGAAATTTCTCCTGTCCTCATTTTAAAAATATGTTATACAGCTTTCTTTAAGTATAGAACTGTAAATATTTACTTTTATTTTGGTTCTTTTGATTTACATCCATTTATTGTTATTGAATTATCATTAAGTGTTCTTACTGTCTTCAATTTATTTATTGCTATTATATTTATTATCAATATTAGTAATAGTAGTGTGCTGGTGGTGGATTTGTATGTTCTACCTTTGGACCCAAATCCCTGCGAGGGCTGAGCTGGCTGGAATAGATTGGGAAGATGTGAGAGCGCCTCAGTGTAGACGCAAAGCTTAGATACAGAATCTGCTGGTTCTACGCCACCTATGCCAGCCTCCTCATCCTTAGGTCCTACCCTCATCCCACTTTAAAGTAAAAAACTAACGAGCACACATGGAAAATAAAAAATAGTATAAAAGAATACGGAGTAAAAAGTAAAAGTTTCTGTCCTTCTCCCACTTTCTGTTCCCCAAGGTAACTATTATTATCAATTTCTTAAATATTCTCGCATATTCAGTGCTTATTCACTCCAGCATATACAGACAAATGTTGTCATGATCAAATGGATAATTTAAACACACGCACATTATGCTGTGTCTTGCTTTTCCCTCCTACTGAATACTATATTTTGGAGAACTTCATCAACTCACAGGCATGCTTTATTTTTTAAATAACTTAGTATTTAATTGTAAAGAGGTACCCTAAATTATTTAACTTGATGGAAACTTCGTTTCCCCCTCCCCCCCTTTTTTTAATTCAAAATTATGGAACCACAAATGTGCTTCTCCCTTGCTTGTGTGATTACGTCCATAGGATAATTTCTGCTTTTTGTTAAGGGGGCTGTGGATGGTATTTGCTTCCTAGATGAAAGACACTGGAGATCGCTCTTAATACAGTGGCCAAAGGAGAGGAGCAAGAGAAATATCTACATGCTCAGAAGGGGAAAAAGCCAAGAGAGCAAATGACTCTGAAAGAGAGACCAAGAGAAAAAACGCCCAGGGAGGATTTGCTCCTGTTCACTTCTATTCATAACCCCTTTAACTCATCCACCAAAAGCCCAGCCTTCCCACCTCACTGTGCCTCTGGCTCTGGGTGGAGACCTTCTCTATCTTCCAGGGTGGATAGAGGCGGCTCAGCTAGGGGAAGACTGGAGCTCCCTCTACAGGTTGGAGAGCAAAGGCTAGGCTAGAGAATACACATATCGAATTAAAGGACATTTTTAAAAAGAAAATACACCAGTTAAAACAGCTGGTCACATGCATGCCTCTTCCCCTGGTGTCTTGATTCATGTGCACACATTTTTACATAATTGCAGTGATGGCCTAGATTCAATTTTGTATTCTGCTTTTTTTCCCACTTAATATAATATAGTAAACGTTTTTCCGTGTGGCTACATAATCATTCTAATTACCATTTTAATGACTTCATAATACTCCTTCCAGTTCACATATTGTAATTTATTTAACCACTCCCTATTGGTGGACATTTTAAATCATTTCCAGACTTTTACTAATATAGAAAATGATGCATAGGGTATCAGTTTTTTTCCCTTTTTGAATGAGTTTTGTGGATTAAAGAGTGAGTCAAAGAGTGGGGTTGAGTTCATAGCTCTTGAGAAACTCCGCTCTGCTGATTCCACAAGCAGCAATGCCTCTGGCATGGTATCAGGACACTAATTTGGGTAGCTTTTCATTTTTTTAACTTCTGCAACTATAATCATGTAACATGCCTCTGCCTTTCACTTTCTGCTAATTCTTCTCTACTTTCCACAAAGCCAACTCATTCATTTAGCCTTTGGTTAATCATTTATTCGTTCAATATCTTTTGAGAACCTAATATTTACCAAGAATTTGCTCTAGAATCTTATTTTCTTGGTAACATTGCAATTTTTTCTTCTTTTTTTGGTGAGGAAGATTAGCCCTGAGCTAACATGTGTTGCCAGTCTTCCTCATTTTGCTTGAACAAGATTGTCCCTGAGCTAACATCTATGCCAGTTTTCCTGTATCTTGTATGTGGGACAATGCCACAGCATGGCTTGACAAGTAGTATGTAGGTCTGCACTCAGGATCTGAACCCGCAAACGCCAGGCTGCCTAAGTGGAGCACACGAACTTAACCACTATGCCACTGGGCCAGCCCAACGTTGCCATTCTTATAGAAAACAGGAACAAAGGATGTGAATGCATCCTGTTAGTTAACTTATTTTGTAAAGTAACGAAAGATTTTGTAAAACCCCAATTATCAAATTTAAGGAAAATGCAGGTTGGAGAAAATCTGCTAGCACATCCCAGCTCCAAGAAATGCCTAAGTGCTGAATAAAAAGAGAACAGAGACTAACAAGGAGTGGAGAGCTGGCTAAAGCCGAGCATTGTAGGATGAGTAGGAGTTCACCAGCAGAGAAGTGATAACAGCGGGGTCTTGGAATCAGACCATTTGTGCTGAAATCCTAGCTCTGCCCCTTACAAGCTGTGAGGACTTAAATAACTTATCTGTTTTTCTTTCCTTCTCTCTCGTAAGTCCTCCTTTACCTGGTGTTCCCAATCCACTGGTGACACAGCTCTTATAGCACCCTTTACCTGATGTTCTTTACACGAGAATGTGAAGTCTTTGGGGGCAGAGGTCATATCTGCCTCCTCTCAGTGTCTCCAGCATCGAGCACAGTCCCTGACACGTGTTAGGTATTTGGCAAATGTTTGTGGAATTTAATAACTTGAATCGGATGTTTAAGTAATTATGGCACATCAACAGGAGGAAATATTATGCAGCAATTAAAAAGATAATTAGGCATACTGCATAGCTTGTTGGAAATACATTTATGATAGGTTTAGTGGGAACATGCAAAGTAATATCTGCATTATGATTCTCACTGTCTAAAAATTCTCAGACTAGGTGCTGAGGAGACAAAGAAGAATAAGGAAAGATGTTTATGTCTAAGAAGCTCATGGCTCACGTTGTACTGAGGGAGGCAGGTGTGCGTAAGGGCAATGATGGCGGTACGGGAAATGCTGAATAGAGGGCTGGATTTGTCTGGGGAAGTTGGGTGAGACAGACATAACATTTAAGGTGGGCTTGGAGGTTAACTAGAAGTCAAAAGACAAGCTAATGGAGGAGGCATTTTCTTAAGTGGGAAAATGTATTACATTTTAGAGAAATCAGAAATTTCTGTGGTGGGAGGGAGATGAGACGAGACGAGAGTATAATGTTGAGCTGTGTCGTAGGTGTCTTGCTAAGGTGTTTGATCTTTAACACGCAGATGGTGGAGAGTCATCAAAGATTCTAGAGCAGGGGAGTGACTTGATTACACCTGTTTTTATGACAATAACCCTGGCAGAACAAAAAGGATGGACTAGAGGGGCAAGTACCCAGGGCAAGTACACCAGGGAGGATGCTGTAGCTCCCTGCTTCAGGTGAGAGCTAGCAGGCTTGATGGTGGAGCTGGAGTTGGGCAAAGTTGACAATGTCAAAGGGAGAGTGCACAAGACTTACTGACTTACGGAATGTTGGAGGTGAAGGGAGTCTAGGGTGACTTGTGACAAACAATTTGTAAAAAAACTTAAAGGAGCAAGTCTGTTGTAGGAGGGTAAGTGGGAATGGGAGAGTGGGGAGACGTTGGACTTAGTTCTGGACATGCTGAGTCCTTGGTGCTAGTGGGCCTCACATCATGGAAGACTGCTATGCAGTCAAGCAAAGGCTTCTAGATTCTTAGGAGATAATTTCTGGCAAAAAGATGTCCATAAACTGAGTCTGACGAATAATCCCACACCTTCCATCTCCAAGCAAAACAGGAAGCATGCTAAAAATGACAGTATTTTGCAGGCTGACTTCAAATCTAGATTCTCCCTCAACTGCTGTGAGCAAATTACTTAACCTTGTTAAGCCGCAAATTCCTCATCTGCGAATTAGGATAATAACTCTTGCCACCTAGGGTTGTATGAGAATGAGATGAGATAAAGCCAGAAAAACATCTCCAGGAAGGACCCAGTGAGTATCCATTCCACCCCCACCCACGGATTATCTCAGAACGAGTGTAAAGGTCTGAAACAGAAACCAACACAGTTGTCTTTAAAATAAGGATCAAATAGATTTCTGTTCACTGATGGATGATTTCTCTAGTGCTGGTCCAGTTCTTGGAGTCAAGTATTAGAAAGATTCAGGGACCAGGTCTTCTCTTGGATTGTAGACAGGCTGTTTTCCAAATAAAGATTTCTCTAGGGGTGAAATATGGACTTTCTCAATACTAGCATCATCGCAGTCCAATCTATATCAACATTCCAAAATGGTGCCTTCATTTCTTTCTCTTCTTCTCTGATAAGAGTAAGACCTTTGATTTCTCTGCTGATCTGAAATGTCACCTATATTTATATTTCCATCCCATATGGTAATAATAATAATGAAATGATAGTAATGATTTCCATTTCGAGGCATTGCTTTATGTCAGTACTTTAAGTGTATCACTTCTTTTAATCCTTACAAAAAATGCATGTGGTTTTATATTTTAGCCATTTATAAATGATCAAGCTGGGGTACAGAGAGGTGAAGTGACTTGTCCAAAATTGCACAGAAAGAAAATGAAGAACCTAGTATTTAAAAGAAAACCATTTGAATCCAGAGCCCTGGTAACCGCTACCTCTTCACCAAGATGACATTCGCTCTGCCACTTGCCACTGGGGTGGGAGAAGGAGAGATGGAGAGAGCACTTAAGAAAGAGAGATACAAGAAGCTAAGAAGTGTTGTGCATATATGTGTTTTAATTGCTGTTACGCATGAATCATAAGTCACTCTTGTTTCTCCATCAAGGGAGGCACAAGGACAAGCAAACAGAACAGCATTTATCTATGATTAAAAAATTATGACCATTTATATGCAAATGAGGGCAGGTCCTCTGCTTCTGGAAGACTGAAGAGGATTACACAGAGTCATACATTTTGGGTGTTTCTTCTTTTCCAGGCACTGCCAGGCCAAGTGTAGAGTGTCAGCAGCCTCTGCCAGGAGGATTAGGAGCAAGGTTGGCCATTCTGGTTTGTTCCGTGTGACACAGTCACAACTTCTTGCTTTGGCTCATGCTCTTTCCTCTACCTGGCATGCTCTTTAGCTAGAAATCTCTGTCAGTCTCCCTGATAAATGCTGTCTGCTCTGAGAAGTCTTCATGGTTTACTTTCAACAGAGTTAATCTCTGTAAAGGCATAGATCATGTTAATTAATTAATTCATTCATTTATTCATTCAACATATGCTCACTGAGTACTTTCATGGTGCCAGGCATTGTCCTACACACGGAAGATAAAGTTTGCACCTGATTCCAGAGCAAACGAGTGAAATAAGGTCACTATTCTCCCATGGAGCTTACAGTGACTGGAGGAGATGGCAAAATAAACAAATAAGCAAAAAATATATATGGTATAATTTCAGGTAATGATCTGTGCAGGGAGGAAAATAAAACAGGTGGGCAGGTGATCAGGGAAACCATTCTGGGGAGGGCTTTATGAATAATGATCTGAATGAAGCTAGGAAACAGGTTATGTAAAGATCTAAGATTAGAGACTTTGGCAGTTCAATAGTAGCTTCTTTTAGTATGTGTGTTGTGTGAGGGAATAAACTACATGTCTACTCAGGCAAGGGAAACAAGAGAAGAAATGAACAAATAGGAGTACATGAGACTAAAACGCTTCTGCCTGGCAAAAGAAACCATCAACAAAATGAAAAGACAGCCGACCAAATGGGAGAAAATATTTGCAAATCATATATCTGACTATGGGATAATTTCCAAAATATATAAAGAACTCATACAACTCAACAGCTAAAAGATGAATAACTTGATCCAAAAATGGGCAGAGGATATGAACAGACATTTTTCCAAAGAAGATATACGGATGGCCAACAGGCACATGAAAAGATGTTCAATGTCATTACTTATTAGAGAAACGCAAATCAAAACTACAATGAGATGTGACCTCGCACCCATCAGAATGGCTATAATTAACAAGACAAGAAATAGCAAGTGTTGGAGAGGATGTGGAGAAAAGGGAACCCTCAGATATTGCTGGTGGGAATGCAAACTGGTGCAGCCACAATGGAAAACAGTATAGAAAGTTCTCTAAAAATTAAAAATAGAAATACCATATGATCCAACTATTCCATTACTGGGTATTTATCCAAAAAGCATGAAACCACTAATTCAAAAAGATTTATGCACCCCTATGTTCATTGTTGCATTATTCACAATAGCCAAGACACTGAAATAACCCAAGTGCCCATTAATGGGTGGATAGATAAAGAAGATGTGGTATATATATATAAAGGAATACTACTCAGCCATAAAAAAGACAAAAATCGTGCCATTTGCGACAACATGGATGGACCTTGAGAGTATTATGTTAAGCAAAATAAGTTAGATAGAGAAAGACAAATACCATGATTTCACTTATATCTGGAAGATAAACAAACACATAGATAAGGAGAACAGATTGGTGGTTACCAGACGGGAAGGGGGTCGGGGGAGGGCAAAAGGGATAAGAGGGCACATATGTATGGTGACAGATGAAAACTAGGCTATTGGTGGTAAACGTGATGCAGTCTATACAGAAACTGAAATACAATAATGTACACCTGAAATTTACACAGTGTTATAAGCCACTGTGACCTCAATAAAATAATTTAAAAAAACTACAGTCAGCAACAATGGAGATGATGATGGTATTGACATTACTCTTGTGCAGCTATTGAGATCTAGCTCCCATTGTAGGTTTGCATTCATTATTTCTCACAATAGCCCTGTGAAGTAGGTATTGTTGTATCTGATTTGCATATGAAGCAAAATCCTTAGAAAAATAAAATGACTTGCTCAAGGTCAACAGCTGATAAAGGGCATTAGCTGAGACTCTGGCTCCAACCTTCCACCAAAACCTATAACTTTCAATGACCCCTTTTCTTTGCATTCTAGCACTGAACATGGGACCTAGCACTACAGACACTTAATGATATGAGGAATGGATGAAGGAGTGAATTCATTACCTTCAGTGTCCCATAAATGCCATATAATAGGACTGTTTAAATTTCTGGCAAGTCTGAGGCTCGGGTGTATTTAGGTATTTCACACGTATTGCATCTCTGAGAGGATGGTGGGCTAGAGGATGAGGCCCCCAGAGGTGAATAAGTTCATTGTTGAAGGTCACATATGGATATGAAATAAAGCATGGTGACTGTCTTTCCCTTCTCCATTGCACGCACAGCTCCCCAGTGAGAATTTTCCTGCTCCAAATCAGTAACATGCACACACCTGCTCCTGTCTTAGGGCTTGACATTGGATAGTCCCCAGGCCTGGGATGCTCTCCTCCCAGACACCCCATGGCTCCCTTTATCACTGAGCTCCCTCCAGCTTTGCTCAAATAAGGCCTGACCTAACCCACTGATCCTGCAATATGATGAGGATGATGATGATGATAAATATTACTCTCGAGCATCTATAAAGGTCTAGGTACAATTCTAGGTGATTTGTACTCATTTATTCAGCACAATAGCCCTGTGAGGTAGATATTGTTGTATCTGATTTACAGATGAAACAAAACCTTTAGAAAAATAAAATGACTTGTTCAAGGTCACTCCTGCTGTCCCTTCCCTTACCCTGCTCCTCTTTTCATAGCACTTAGCAATTTCTAACAAACTAGATAATCTTTTTCTGAAGAAGAAGATTGGCCCTGAGCTAACATCCGCCACCAATTGTTTATATACTTTGTATGTGGGATGCTTGCCACAGCATGGCTTGATGAGCGGTGCATAGGTCTGTGCCCAGGATCCAAACAGGCAAACCTCAGGCCACCGAAGTGGAGTGTGTGAACTTGACTGCTACGCCACTGGACCAGCTCTATAATCTACTTATTATTTATTGAGTATTGTCTGCCTTCCCTCTTCCCCCACGTACACTCACTGGACCATAATCTCCACGCAGATGGGGATCTTTCTCTGTTTTGTTCCCAAGCACAGTTTAGCACATAGTAGGCACTCAGTAAGTACATATCAAATGAATGATTGAATGAATGATTACTGAACACCTAATTTTTGCCAGGCACTGTATTTTCACTTCACCTATGTTTTGCTCTGTGAAATAAAGATCACTACCATCAACCCATTTTGCATATAAAAAAACAACAACTGAGGTTCAGAGGGTGGAAATATTGCTTAAGGTCAAAGAGGTAGCCTGAAATGCAGCCAAAAAATATATCCTGCTTACTCTGAGGTGCTTTACAACTTTCCTTCTTTCTACTCAAGGACTCTAGGGACAAAGGAGGCAGTAGGAACCTAGTCAGCACAGTGACTCTGAGGGCCTTTAGGGGCCCCTAGAGGAAGGGGGCATCTCTTGCTGTGCTCACATCTTCAGCATTGTGGTGTGGACTGGTGGTGAGGAATTTCCCCTCTCTCCATTCTTGTCTCCCATAGCCAATTTCTGGGTCGGACTCTTAGAATGAACCATGTCCCATTACCAGGGAAGAAATCCCTAACAACTCACAAGGCTTCTCTGGAGCTGTTTCTTGGCCATTCCTTGTGATTTCTGGAAGCCTTTGGACCTCTGTGCTTTCAGTTGACTGATCACATGCCAAGGCCTGACAGAGGGACTTCTAGACCAGACAATTCTGAAAGTCCCAAGACCCCGTGCAGAATTTCCTTCTTCCACTGAAACGTCTCCCTTCTGGGCAATCCTGTCACTCTTTGCGGCCACAGCTGGTACAGGCAGCTCCCTCTAACTCAGCATCATTAGTTGTACCAGCGCTGATGCTCACAGCACCTCACACAGGCTACAGCCCTGTAGGGATCATGGTGTGGAAGCAGGCAGAGGTGGAGGAAGAGAGGGAACAGGAGGAGGAAAACTAGAATGGTGGTCTCTTGATTTCCTCCTTGCCGGCACCTGTGTCCTTCCCCGTCTCATCCTCTTGCCTCCCATGTTAGAAATCTGGAAGTCGCTATCAACTCCCTCTAATGTCCAGCTCCATACCCAAGCAATCACTTTTCCCCATCTTTTCTATCTTCCTCATGTCTCTTTTGCCTCTACCTTCATCTCCATCCTCACAGCTACCCCTTTGGCCCTGGTCCACACCACCTTCTACCTGGAACCTAGAACACTCTCCTGAATGTTCTCCTGGCCTCCAGACATGTGCTCCTCCAGTCACAGATGGAGTGTCTTGACCATGTTCTTCTGCCAGAACTGTCAATGGCTCCTTACTGTCCTGAGAATGGCATCCACACCCCTTTCCTTGGATTACAGGCCCTGCATGATCTGGCTCACGCTGACTTCTCTAACCTCATCTCTCTGGTGCCTCTCAGGCCACTGGTCTCCAGTAAGACTGAATTCCTCATGATGCCCATCCTGTGCCCAGCCTATTTGGTCATTTCTTGATGCCGCTGATCCCTCTGAAATACTTATTCCCTCTTTCTGCTTGGCTAACACTTACTCATCATTCAATACCCGCATCATGGGTCACCTCTTCTATTGGAGTACCCAGACGTCTGCTCCCCCAATACCTGAAATGGTAACTCCTTTATGTCCTCAGCTCATTCTAACCCTACACAGCTTTGCATAACTCCAGTTTAGTCCTCATGGAACTATGTGGCACTGACTCTGTTGGTCTCATCTCAGCTTGGCCAATTCTTGACTCGGAGTGTGGAGTAGAGGATGCGTTCTTTCCCGCAGTGCTAACTCTCTTAAAGAGGACACGGAGGGTGAGAGGAGGGGCTCAGAATGCAGCAGACTGAATGGTTTCAATGAAACCCCAATTCTTGGGGCAGTGGACTAAGCTGGAGGCTCATGCGTGGCATGGAAGTATTTCGTTCCCTAGTGTACCCCACTCAGCAGCAGGGCAAAGAAGTCTTTTAACAATCCTTTGAAAAACCACCAAGATCTTCTTTTTCGGAGAAAAGGAAACCCTCTCTTTCTCCTAGTCCACATATAGTAGAACTCTGCCCATGTGGCCTTCTGGGCAAGGGGCAATCAGGAGGACTCAGTTACCCCTGGATATAGTCTTTTTGGGATTTCTCGTTCAGGTATAGAAGAGGAGGAAGGCATGGATGCTTGGGCCCCACTCCAACCAGTGCACAGTAGGTCTTTAATGGTGCCTTGGAGGGGTCATCTTCATTATATGTAACCCCTCCCCACTCCCAAGGCCTAGCTTACCTCTACTCATCCCCAGCAGCCTATGTTTTTCTCCTTTTTTCCTTGCTGAAGGCATCTAGCCATTTGGCACTGTCATTTCAAAAAATCCTGAGAACCAACATGTAGGGGAAAGAGGTCCTCTTAAAGGTCAAAAATTTGTGGCAGTTGCTGTTGGCGGGGACAAGGGCTTGCTGATGCTGTGTGGAGTTTTCTAGGATCTATTTTCTTTGGTATTAATACTATTATCTGTTTGTTTTTTTCCTTTTTCTCCCCAAAGCCCCCCGGTACATAGCTGTATATTCTTCGTTGTGGGTCCTTCTAGTTGTGGCATGTGGGACGCTGCCTCAGCATGGTTTAGATGAGCAGTGCCATGTCCGCGGCCAGGATTCGAACCAACGAAACACTGGGCCACCTGCAGCGGAGTGCGTGAACTTAACAACTCGGCCACAGGGCCAGCCCCAATACTACTATCTGTTTTTACAGCACCACTTCTGGCGCCAAATATGTGGGGGGTTTTCCCGACATCAACCAATTCTCCAACGTTCCAGACACTAACTGGGTGTCCTACAATTTAATTTGATGCTGACACTAACTATCCAGAGTTAGCACAGACGCCACAGGGTAAGGGCTCAGTCCCACAGACTGTCCCCACTTCAGACACCAATCGCAAGTCTTGGCTACCTATGTTTCCAATCAACCATCTATAAAGTTCAGAAGGTCCCCACTACCCCCTCCTTAGGTTCGCTAATTTATTGGAATGGCTCACAAAACTCCCAAAAACAGTTTACTTACTATTACCAGTTTATAAATGATACGACTCAGGAAGAGTCAAATGGAAGAGATGCACAAGGCGAGGATTTGAGGCAGGGGCATGGAGGCGCCCTCACCTCTCCAGGAGCACCACCCTCCCAACACCTCCATGTGTTCACCAACCTGGAAGCTCTCCCAAACCTTTGTTTAGGGTGCTTATGGAGGTTCCATTACACAGACATAGTCGAATAAATCATTGGCCATTAGCGATGAACTCAATCTTCAGCCCCTCTTTCCTCTCCAGAGGTCAGGGGGTGGGGCTGCATCTTCCAACCCTCTAACGTGCCTTCATCTTTGTGGTGACAGTCCCCATCCTGAAGCTATCAAGGGGTCCCCCGCCACCAGTCATCTCATTAGCAGAAGAAAGATCCTCATGACTCCAGAGGTCCGAGGGTCTTAGAAGTTCTTGTGTCAGGAACCAGGGACTAAAACCAAATATTATAACAGAAGATGACACTTTCACCCCCATTACTCAGGAAATTGCAAGAGTTTTAGAAGCTCTGTGCCAGGAAACAGAGATGAAGGCCAAATATATATTTCTTATTATGTTACAATATCGTAGACATGGATATATCCCTGGAGCTCAGGGAATTCACCCAAATATGGTGATGTTTTCCTCCCCTGCACGTATATAACGGTAGATTCTGAGTAGGAAGAAGGCAGGTGCCTCACGACTTTGTTCCACTTGGGAGCTTAGATGCTAGCGCCTTCCTTGCGGAGGAACAGACCAGGAAAGGAGATTCAGTCTGCCCGTGTCTGGAGCAACAGCTGGGTCCTCCCTTGGGCGTCAAGGTTTCCTGGGGCTCTTTGTCCTCATTTGCAGGGTACAAGGAGGGAAATTTCTGAGGAAGAGTGTCACATTTCAGTCAAATCGGAGTGGGAAAGAAAATATAAAATCTGTCTTACCTCTCCCCAACCCTTTCTCCTCTGGGGCCAGCGTTGTGTTTGTTTACTTCTCTTCTCCAGCACGGCGCATGTTCCTCAAGGTTTGTGGCTTCTGACCTCACTTAGCTCTTCTTGCCCAGTGTCCCCCTAGGTCTGATCATTCATGAATGATCCTGCTGGTGGACACCCCTCTGACATCCACGCAGCCTTCTCCAGGTACGGCTGAGAGGGCTCTCCATAATCAGGGAGGTCTTGGCCCTTCAAAATCATTTGGCATTGGTAGTGGGCTCAATGTTTGTGAAATCTTATTAGAAGCCATGCATTTCCCTAGGACTAGGCTACAAAAATCACCCCCAAAAGATGTGCCTTTGCTCACGATCGGAATTGAAGCCTCATAGTGAGTCAGGAGATGTTTCAGGAAGATCAGAAATTACGTTTGGGGATTTATGAAATCATTTCTGGGCTGTACCTGGCAATGAAATAACAAATATTAAACTAAAGAGGAGGGAACTGATTTTCCTGAAGTCACTCAGTGAATTAGGGGGAAGCAGGCAAACTGGGGGAAAAAGGATCAGGGCTTGAGGCTGACTGCTGGCCAGAGGGGTGTAACGTGGGGCAGGAGTGGACAGGAGTGCACGGAAGGGGAGACACATCCTTGGTGCCGGAGGAGCGAAGTGTCACAGAAGGGGATCAGTTCACCTGCATCTGTGACTAACCCTACTACAGCCTCTCCTACCTGCCAGGAGTGGACATTATGCTTTGAATTCCCTAATTCATCAAATCTTCAAAGCAATCCTTTGAAGTGGGAAGAGGTGCATCTGGAACTTGAACTTGGGATCTTCTGATCCTTGTGGTAAAACTCTTGACTGCATCACCCTCTCTTTGGGTTGCAGACACTTAAAGATCAAGCATTTAGGGTTTCACAAACTCAGTGGTTTCTTTTTTTTTGTTTTGGTGTGTGTGATAAATGCAACAAATATCAATTCTCATAATAGGGAGAAATCTGCTTTCACTCTATTAACAGCATCACTGACCATTTATTGATTTTTCAAAGGGAAATTAGAAAAAAGATGTTGCAAATTATTGCTGTTAAGTCCCTTGGAGGGTTGATATATTCACTCCTGTGTTGCTGAGAGTGAGTGGAAATATGAGCCAGACACAGAGAATAAGAGATCTTGGAGTTTGCAACTGAAGGGTGAAAGTGACAGCCACAGCAAATTAAGGTCTGCTCTTAAACCTTTGCACTGCCTCTTCTTTCTTATGGACCTAGCCGAAGTGGCATGATACCGTAGAAAGAGCAAAGATTTAATCCCTAGTCTTTTGCTAACTTAATGTGTGAATTTGAGCAAGTTGCTTAACCCTTGTGACCCTCAGTTTATTCACCTATACTATTTGGATAATAATATTGACCTTGTAGGATTTTTTTTGAAGACGAAATGATCATACAAAGCATAGCACAGTGCCTGGGACACACGGTGAGTAGTCAATACCTGTTGAATTCCTCTCGTTCTTTCTGACCCCTCTGTTTGGCAGAAGCCAAGTACTCACTTTCTCATGGATGGCAAAGATATTGCGGAGTCCCTGAGTGTAGTCTCTAATGCATGTTACATACCCTAGAAAATGTATCCTCCTAAAGACTTGCTTCTATTGTGTAAGGAGGAGAGTGAAACATTTGTCATCATCCAGCTGGTCCCTGAGTCTCCCTTTCAGGGGTATTGGGGGATCAAGGACAGATTGGCGGGTCTTGGTTTAGAAGTGGGAAGTAAGACCCAGGCAAGATGTTGAGAAGAGATTATGATGTACAAAAAGAGGTAAGATTCTCTGCATGAGAAATGAACAGGGTTTGGGGAATCTCTGAGGCAGGGAAAAAGAGAGGGGCAAATGTAAGAGGAGAGAAAACGTCTAGGAAAAATGCCAGGATGTGGTGTGCTAAGTTCCTCTTGAAAAACGCAACCAAATTGTCTAATATTCAATGTTAAGTGATTTTCGGCATGCTATTTAGATAAACACAACAAAGACCAGTTTGTTGAAAGTGAGTTGATATATAAAATCCTTGAAACGGCTCCTGGCCTATACTATTACTGTTATTGTTATCATTAATATGATTATTGTATTGTCATTATTATCCAGCCTTGTAGCGGGCACATGGAATTCCGGGGAGTGAAAAACCTGAGAGAGGGGCAATGTCCCAAGTGGAGTACCGCCGTGTGAAAACGTGGACTAAACACAGGGGATGTGAGATTGTATGCAAACTAGACCAATTCAGTGAAAGCAAGAACTGAGGCTCCAAACTGCTCTGAAGAGTCAAGACTCCCCCAACCCCCAACGCAAGGGTGTCTGAGGAACAGGAAGGGACACTGAGCTTCCCAGAAATGTTGGATGGAGGTTTGAACCACTTTTTCTTGATTCTCAAGATGGAGGGTGGCAAAAGCTAAAATGGGGTGACATCTAATTCATAGGTCATGAAAGCTTCCGGACACCCTATAACTCTCAGGGCCAGAGCCCCCATGACCTGGCTCCACTGGGTCCTAGACATACCCTCTCTAAGCTCTCTACAGTTCTTCAGTCCTGTACCGAGAGCTGCTGCCTCTCCATGGTGACCCAGGGTATCACCCCCGACCCTGACCCTGAGGAGGCTGCCCTGCTTCTCTCTGCCCATCCAATTATGAGACTTTTCCCAGCCCAGCCCAGCCCATTCTCCAGCTCCCTTGTTCCAGCTCCTCAAGAAGCCTCTGCTAGCCCTCCAATCCAAGACTGATTTTCCCCTAATAGCATTTCCTAAGATCTCTGATTCTACTTCCCTCATCCTCAGCTGGACTCAGTGATGCTCCCCACCCCTGACTCCTTGCACACCTACACAGAAATGTTGAAGGCTCCATCTTGCCGAGGTTGTGCTTGAGTCTTAACTCTCTGGCAAGAGGAAAATATAGGAGTTCTGATAAAGAGTCCAGGACGTGACTCCATCTGTTTGAGAGCAGGGGTTGGCAAATTTCCTGCAAAGGACAAGATGTTAAGTATTTCAGGCTTTGTGAGCCACATGCAGTCTCTGTTGCAACTTCTTCACCCTGCCCTGGTAGTTTGAGTGTAACCATAGACAATAACTAAACAAATGAGCATGCTTGTGATCCAATAAAACCTTACTTAACCAAATAGGCTGGTGTGGCTGCAGTTTGCCAAACCCTATTTTAGAAAATGACTCTATCCAAACTGAGAGATGTCCTTTCACTTTTGTCAGAAACACTATCCTCTTATTGCAGCCCAAAAGAAAATAGACTTAAAAAAATTAGCTTGATCACACCTGTCAGGATGGCTATTATCAAAGCAAATGAAGAAACAAACAGAAAATAGCAAGTTTTGGTAGGATAAAGAGAAATTGGAGCCTTTGTGTATTGATAGGACTGGAAAATGGTGCAGCTGCTATGGAAAACAGTATGGTGGCTCCTCAAAAAATTAAAAACAGAACTACCATGTAATCCAGAAATTCCACTTCTGAGCATACATCTAAAAGAATTGAAAGCAGGATCTCGAAGAGATAATGGTATGCCCACCTTCACAGCAACAGTATTCACGATAGCTAAGAGATGGAAGCCGCACAAGTATTGGCCAGGCGAATGGATAAACAAAACATGGTGTGTACACAGAATGGAATATTTTTAGCCATAAAGGAAGGAAATTCTGATGCATGCTGCAACATGCATGGACATTGGAGACATTACGCTAAGCAAAATTAGCCAGTCACAAAAAGATAAATATTGTTTGATTCTACTTATATGAGGAACCTAGGGTATTCAAATTCGCAGAAACAGAAATTAAAGTGGTGCTTGCCAGAAGCTGCAGGGAGATGGGAATGGGGAGTGGTTTACCGGGTATGAAGTTTCAGTTTTGCAAGATGAAAAAGTTCTGGAGATTGGCTGCACAACAATGTGAATTATATTTAACACAACTGAACTGTACACCTAAAAATGGTTAAGATGGTAAATTTTGTTATGTGTATTTTACCACAAATTTTTAAAAAAGTAGAGTTGGTTGCATTAAATCTTTTACAGGAAGAAAAATAGCTTGATGTAGCTCCTCTCACCTCCCCTACTTTGCTCTGGCTCCCTCTTCTACGTGGATACAGGCAGCATGGAGGGGAACAGAGGGAGAAGAGGCACTTAGGATGGTCTCCTGCATTGGAGAAACCAGACAGGAATGTCTTTTCCCATAGGCTTTTCTGTAGGAAGACAGACTGTCCTTTCAGCCTGATACAATATGGTAATCGCTCCCAGTCAGCTACGGGGGCTCTCCCAGGAGCTCAACCGAGGCGTCATTTTGGGATCTGTCATGTCCTATAGCGCTGCGCTGGGGCTGCACAAGTGTCCTCTCCTGCTTAAGTTATTTATATAGGTGGATGAAAACACTTTGCTTGTACAAACTAGAAACTATTAGATTAGGCCAGCAGAGACAGCCAGAGGCAATCTTTTTAACAAAGTGAGTGGGATTCAAAGTAGGCATGGAAAGCAAATATTATTTCACTGGGAGTCGATTAGAGGGAGCTCTTCGGATGAGCAGTAACTGCTTTGTTAACTTAGGTGGGGGAGGCGAGCGGGGCCAGGTAGTCAGCAGCTGGGTTCAAAGGGGAGCAGCCTGGGATGAAACGGTAATTCGGGGGGAGGTGGATGCATCAGGTTCCCCTCCACACACTCTCCCCCCTTTCTTTATTTAAAGTACATGATGGAGCTTAGCAGCTGAGAAGCCTCGGTTTGCTCTAAAATTTCTCATTTTAATTCAGGCAAACACTCTATAAATCCAATGTATCGGAAAGCAAATATTGAGGCTGAGTGAGAAGGTCCATTAGATGGAGTGCTTAAGTTGTAGGGCCTGAGCATGTGGGAGGGGTGTGCGGGGAAGCCTAGAAAGGGAGGCAGAGCTGGAGTGGGAGCGCGGAATGCGGGTGCTAGGGACAGGGAATCCGAGGAAGCTGGGCCTTGGGAAGGAGTTGGGGGCAGAAGTGGAGGGGAGGGGAGGGTTTGGGGCTTGTGGGAGGTAGGTCAGTGCAGAAAAGGCTAGATTAGAAGGAGACTCTTGGAGCTTCTGGTGAAAAGAGAATTCGAATGGAGTCTTCAGATGAAGCTCGACAATGGGGAACAGACAGGGAGGGTCTCTGAAAGTATAGAGGAGAGCCAGAAGGGGACCTGTTGGGTACATAGTGACTGTCTTCTTATAAGCAAATTCCAAGAGGTGTGAAGGTCAAGGGTGAGTTGAGGAGTTTGAAAGATGGTTTATGGTGTCATTTTCATTGTTTTGCAGTAGGGCTGCCAGGGGTTTTGTGAAAATTACTAAACCAACCCAGGGGTGGCCGAATCTCCTCAAAGACCCTGGGAATCAGAGTGGCTGGAGACTGGTAGTCAGGAGCCCCTAGATGTACTGTTTTCCAGGGATGCCTACAGGAAGGAGGAGGATCTTTCCCACATGGAGCTGGTGTGTATGCTGGTTCAGGGCATGATGATGTAGACTCAAGAAGGCGTGGGTTTAGATCCCACCTTGACCATGTGCTAGCTGGGTCACCTTGGAGGAGTCGCCTACCCTGTTTGAGCCTATTTGTTCATCTGTAGGATGGGGATGACTTTACTTCTACGGAGATCATTATAATACTTTCTTCATGTTGAGAGGAAATGTGATGACACAGGTATGCTTGGCACGATGACTGGCACAAAGCGGTGATTAAACTTAGCTTTGTTTAATTGATGTTTTTCTGAGGATCATTATCAAAAACAACTTCTCCAAAACGCTTCCAAGGACTCTGCATATCTGTGAGCAAAAGTCTTAAAGGAGCATGAGGACTGTCCAGAGTGACTGGGCCGGAAGTGATCTCCATGTTTTCTCGCCTTTTCGACAGCAGCTCTGGGAATCTTTGACCCTGGATGCTCCATACTCATTTGTTGTTCAATGTTCTCTGTTAAGTTTTTAGAGAAAGAGATATAACCAGGTTTAATGATCCACCACTGGAGTCTCTCTTGTATCATATTAATGTCAGCACTTTTGCTTTTCAGTAAAAGCTAAATATTAGTTAAGCTGAATCTTCCCTTCTAACTTCAAGGTTTCAGGAGGAGGTATGGGAACCGTCTTAGATCACTAGCACAAAGGAATGAGAAACGCAGCTGATAGTGATAATCACCACCCTTTACTCAGCTCTTCTCATGTGCCAGGCTCAGAACTAACTCTTTTACAGGACTTTCCTCATTTAGTGATTGTCACAGCCCTTAAGATGGGGACTATTTTTACCAACATTCTATAGAAAAGGAAACTGAGCCCAACAGAAGGTCATACTTTGCTCAGGATTATACATCTACTAAATGGCAGGGCTGGGGTTGAGCAAGTTCAACCAAATCTGAAGCCAGATTTGAAATTGAAGACTGCCATCCCCAGACCAGGCTCCACAAGGGGAGCCAAAATGGGGACAAATCACAAAAGCCTTTATTCCCAGGTGAGAGCCTTGGTTTTAGGAAAAGATGATAATTAGTCTCCTGGGATAAGGGAAGGATGGGTTTACTTTTTCCCCCAAATGAAGTTGTCCTAATTGTTACTGATATACAGCACTTTGGACTCTTAATCAATTTTGTTAGCAGTTTTCAGTGTTAATTTAATTAGTACAAGAGACCCTGCTGGTAGAAATATTGGATAATTAGTGTTTTATGTAATGGTTTATGGAGTACCCTGTAAAAAACTCCAATAATTACAAATTCTCAGCAGAACTTTTATCAAAGCACCATATTTAAGTGGATAAATCCTTGCTTGGAGGCTCATCTGATAAAGCATTTGGTTGAGGCATCAGAATTCCCATTCCTAGTGCATTGCTCTGGTTTTCAAAAGGTAAAGGATGAAAGAGCCATCTCTGGTTCTGCCAGAAAAAGGTTTCCACGAGTGACCTTCGATACAGAGAGATTTTCTCAGAGGTAACGTTTCAATGACAGAGAAGATCCAATGGCCATGCACTTGGATTCCTGGCCCTGAGGGAAGTGAGAGAGCCCCATTTTTTGTAAGTCTTGGATAACTCAATGGGAAGAAATCCTGGATGGAGGGAAGATTTCAGATAAAGTCTCATAAGCATAGAGAAAACATAACACAAAGGGGTTCTGGGTAACTCCCAAAGTGTGCATGAGTAGGGGGGTATTCATTGATTAGTTGAATATATTCTATGTCTCAGAGAGAAGGGCTTGAGTTGTTCTGGTGACAGGGGACCATAGGCACTGCAGAGAATGTCAAAGGAAGCATCTTAAACAGTTCCTTGTCCATGTTTTATTGACCACACACAATTTCAAGCAGCTGGGTAAAAACTCATCACGAAGCCTGACTATAGCAGTTGCAAGTCAAGTCCTTGGCTATATACAACCACCTCATGAAGCATGCACCACTTTAGACCCCAGTGCATGTAATGGAAATGACCTTAAACTGGGCCATCTAAGCCAGATGAGCTGTCATTCTCAGAGACAAGAGAGTATGAGAGAAAAAATATTACGTCTGTGTTGGACAGCAAAATACCTCCCTCCTTGCCCTGTTGGATGCTAAGAGTTCAGAGAGCCTAAGCCTTGGCTTTTCCACCCCAAAGTTTGTCATAGGGACTATTCTGCCAAGAATTTACAACTCCAATATTCTCTTACAATCATATGCTGTTGCTGTGTCCTGGGGTTGGCTAATGTTGTGGTTCCCTGTGTCAGAAAACTAAAGACTTGGAGAGCAGAATTTCAGATTCAAGGATTTCAATGTTAGTCTCCACTTGCATCCAAAACCCAAGATATTCCAAACTGAAATCTGTACCTTTGCTTTGAAGCTGCATTTCCTCCTAAATTCTTTTAGTTGGTGAGTTACTGGCTGCACCATCTACCCAATACCAGAGCTAGAAATCAATGAGTTATTCTGCACTCCTTCTTCTCCCATTTGCTCGCCATTCCTGATTTTAGTAAAGTTTGCAGAGTTTGTTTCTTAGTTATTATTTTTTAAATCTGTTCTCTTCTTGTCCATCAATAATATCACTGATTCATTTGAAGTCTTCATCAGCTCTTGCCTGAACTATAAAATGGTTTCAAAGCCAGATGGGACACCAGTCTTGCCTCCCCACCCCCACACTCGTTGGAGTCAACCATCTGAAACACAAATACGACCTTGTCATTACCATTTCACCTCTGTAATGAGCCTTTATGACCCAAGAGATAAAGTCCAAACACTTTGGCACAGCGTCTATGACCCTTTCTGACCTGGTCCATGCTTAAACCTCTAACCTCATCTCTAAACAGCTTTCTTCCTCAAACTTAAGCACTACTTCCATGTTATTAATTAACTATATATGTCATTCTAATTTTTGTGACTGTTCCTCTTCTCTCTTCCTTTTTTCATCCTGTTTCCCCTTTTCTCCCTTTTCCAGGAATACCTTTCCCACCTCTGTTCACAAGGCTTCTAGGAAGGCAACCCTCACCAACCCTCTACAACCCAAACCCAGATAGAAGTCCCCATGGAGATTTTTGTAAGACACTATAAATAGACATTCCTGTTACTTTACCTACAAAATAATCTTTTATCTATCTGATAAATGTGATTGAATCTCCTTATAGACTGAGCTCATTATAGCCAGAAACCATGCTTTCTGTTTTTAATTGTGAACACCCAGGACAGAGCCAAGCAATTAGCAGATATACACCGTATGTTTATTTAACACATAAATTAATGAATATTATTGAATAATTTATTCAAGGCCAAAAGAAGAACTTAAATCTAACCCCTGTCTTCTTATTTCAAATTGCATTATTTTTATTGTACCTTATTCTTTTGTTTAAATAGTAAGCTCTGCCTTGAGTTTTGCCTTTAGAAATTGATCTTATGTTTGCATTTCCCTCAGCCTGCTGATGAATATGAAATAAAGGCACTTTCAAGAACATACACACACATACACACACACGAACACACATTCACACACAACTGAGGAAGTTCGTCATTGACAGACTATGAATAAGGGATTGATAAAGAATGCACTTCAGGAAAAAAATATTTTACTGAAGACTGTCTTTGAAGTAAGATATAATAGTGAACAAATCAAATGATAAATATGCCTGTAAATAAACTAATGATTATCCTCATACAATAACAATAAAATAATGTTTAATTTGTGGGCTTAAAAAGGCAGGGTTTAAATAGTGGACAAGAGCAGTATTTGACTTGAGATTGATGGCTGAGGTATAATAGTTCCAAGATCCTTTCATTATTTATTTACAAAGTTAGCATATTGGTTAACTTTAATAATTATATAGTTAAATATATGCTAAAATTCCAACGGTAACCATTAACCGTGGAAATAAGTGTATAACTTCTAAACCAGTAGAGAAAAACATCGAACAAAGAAAAAACACATGAAAAGAAGCAAAAATTCTGGGAAATCTGAATATTCACAAATTTTAGAACGCAACAATTCTACTCTAAAGTATGCACCTTAAAAATAACCTTGTATGTTTGAAACATGAGAAATGTTGGAGAATTTCATAGCAAGTCTTTTGGGTTCCTGGACCCAATTCCAATGTGTGTTGGGGGGATGAATTTCCCCCATGCCGCCAAGCAATTCTTGGGACACTAGCTGGGTGTCCTAGAGTTCAGCTCAATTCTGACACTATCTACCTGGATACCATCAGCTTCCACAGGTTAAGGATTCAGTCCTACAAGCCTGCACACCCCCCACTTCAGACGCCTTTGCTTCTGACGGACCAGCTGTAGATTAGGGATTCCAGTACCCACTGCTTGGATTGTAGATGGCATTCACAAACCCAGGTACCTGTACTTCTGACCAACTGGCTATAAATCAGAAGTTCCCATGCTCCCCTCCTTGGGTTCAATTAATTTGCTAGAGTGGCTCACAGAACTCAGGGAAACATTTTACTTACTAGATCACTGGTTTATTAGAAAAGAATACAACTCGGGAACAGCCAGGCAGAAGATATGAACAGGGCAAGGTATAGGGAAGGGGTGTGGAGCCTCCATGCCCTCTCCAGGCTCACCATTCTCCCTATACTTCCGTATGTTCACTAACCCGGAAGTTCTCTGGACCCTGTCCTTTTGGGCTTTTATGGAGGCTTCGTTACATAGTCAAGATTGATTAAATCATTGGCCATTGGCAATTGTTTCAGCCTCCAGCCCCTCTCCTCTCCCTGAAGGTTGGGGGTTGTGGGGACTGAAAATTCCGAAGTTTCAACCCTCTAACTCCATGGTTAGATCTCCTGGCAAACAGCCTCCATCCTTAGGTGGGATCTAAAAGTCACCTCATTAACATAACAAAAGAAACTTTATCACTCTCATCACTTAGGAAATTCCAAAAGTTTTGAGAGCTGTAAGCCAGGAACCATGGAAAAAGACCAAATATATATTCCTTGTTATAGATGACAATATCACACCAGGTGTGATTGGAAAAGCCTAATACTGATAATAATACCTGGGAAAAAAATTGAGTTGTATTTACCTAATGAAATACTTTATATCCGTGAAAATATCTGAATCATTGCTTTATCCAAACTCATGTATATTACTCCTGAAAGTTCAGAAACAAAGCAACCCTAAAATATATATTAAGAATATATACTTAAGTGACAAAATTATATGTGCATATACTAAATATGATATATAAATATAACAGCAAGAGCATGATAAATACAAAATTCAGAATAGTCTTTAATTCATGGATGAATGCTGTGGTGTGGGATGGGGAGAAACCCTCTGATAGATGCAAATTATTGGTAATATTCTAGTTCTTGTTTTAGGTTAGTGAGTGAATGGGTATTCATTTTATGATTATGCTTCATAACCTACAAAACTGTCAGTATTTTGTATTAAACATTATGTTAAAAGATATCACATTATAGTAAAAAGATATGAAAAATAATCAAGTTTAAACTTGAAAACAAAATAAAGAAGGGGAGTGGGTTGTGAGCAGGGTGACCAGCAACAAACGAGGATCCAGGTCAAAGATGGCAAAGAGGGTTCGTATTTCTTTTGAGAGGAATTCTGGGTCTGAGGTGGTTTCAGGGGGAAAGTACATGCTCGATTAGTAATGTCTGCAGAGGAGTGGAGATGAGTGACAAAACATGTGGAGTAGATTTATCACTTCTGTTCTAGGTAATTTATTCCCATGGAATGGAGCTTTGCCTTTACTGAAGGCATGAGAAGGGCTTGAGCCAATTTAAAGACACAGAGCTGTGTTTTTACTTTCCTTTGTGATCAGGTACCTGTCGGAGGGAGCTTGACGGAGGCATGCACATTGGCCATGGTTTATCCGGTGAGTAGGATTCAGAGGACATCTCCCTTGAGAAATGGAAATTAATGACCATGAACTCATCTTCATTTGGGCTTCTCACTGTGAAAGCCTGGAACTCACGGACTTCTGGATCCTGCCCTGAGATCCCTCTGTTTGCAAATGCCCCCCTAACTCCACCCAGGGAAATGGCAAGGAAAAGACTCCTTGGATGAGGAAAGAGAAAAGGAAGAGTAAGAAAAAGCAAGGAAATCAGATACTGTAAAGGCAAGAAAAAGGAGGAGGGGGCTTGAAATAAAACGGACCTGGGAGAAGGATGGAGAGAGGGAGGGAGTGCAGAGGAATTATTAAGTAGATCCCTTGGGGTGACATATATCTGCACTTGATTAGGTGTGAAAAGTTGACAGTTGAATTGCTCACAACTAATTAAAGGCTGTGAGATGCTTTGAAATCCTGGGATGAAAGCAAAAGTCTTTGCCTACCAAAA
The DNA here is from genome assembly GCF_041296265.1 of Equus caballus. Taxonomy (NCBI): domain Eukaryota; kingdom Metazoa; phylum Chordata; class Mammalia; order Perissodactyla; family Equidae; genus Equus; species Equus caballus. Next base: position 31,092,064 of record NC_091705.1, on the reverse strand, counting down.
CCAAATGGCATCCATGATTTAAACTCCTCAGTGTTCCTATGGATTCTCAATGCTGAGAAGAGTCTGCTCGTCCCCATCCTGTGACTCCATGCGTGGTTCACTGCTCAGGGTGGCAATTGCTTTCCTCTTCTGCTCTCAGGTCTCTACAATCTCGTTCTCCCTGGAGAGGGTTCAGCTCGGCGCATTTCGCTGAAGGAGCCAGGAGTCCTCACCAGGACAGGGGAATTGATGCACCAACATCAGATCACAATCTGTTGAGGATTTGTCCCTTTATTCTGGGTTTTACTTATGATTTTTAGTTGTTACTTTTCCCTAATCCTAGATTCTCCCCTGTTCCAGTTAGAAGACCATCTGTCTCAGACACTGACAAGCAGCATGGGTCTTAACGAAGATCTGGCGCTCTGGGCTAGTGCGGGGTGGGTAGAACGCTGCCAATCTACTGTCAGATTAATGGCCTGTGATCTCCTGTTGCAGAAAGCTTTTCCTGATCAATGGTTAATCCCCCCTAATTTAGCGGCAGGATGGGTAGTGCCACTTTCTCTACAAGCTAGTAAACAGAGGTATCTCAGACCCAGCCAGGACTTCAATCTTCCACGTGCTGCAGGTTGAGACCAGCTCAAATAGTTGCAGAGCTTCCCTTTCTGTTTTTGCACACACAATCTGACAACAGCATCCTGAGGGAAATTCAGCGGTAAATTTGTCTACCATGGAGACAGGGCAAGGCAGTGGGTTCCCTTTACCTTTCTGGAGGAAATTAGTGAGAACTATTGCTGTTTTCAGGAAGAGAGGACACGCACCAGGCAGAGAAATGCAGGTATAGGCAACAGAGCAGGGATAAAAGGAGAACCTTGACACAGGTTCCTGAATCCACTTCCCATGAGGAAGAGCTAGGCCTGCTGGGGACCTGTTCAGATGGCAGGGAACCTTACCCACATCTGGTGAAAGCTGTGCAGGCCTGCAGGAATTTGCACACAACCAGGGAAATTGAAACATCTCTGAGTAACTCTGCAGGTACCTACAGAATCTTTAACAAAATTGGGGAAACATCTATAAATCTGGAGAACTGTGAACAAAGCTGGAAAATCTTTATAGCCAAGAATAGAACACGGAACACAAGGCTGCTTAGTAAAGGTAACCCCAGTGCTGCTGTCAAAGGGAAAGGATGCTTTCCCCAACGGTTTATGTCACTGCTGGTACACACTGTGAAAAAACTTAATGCATCTGCATTGTGTGATACAAAGGAGAGACTCTCAGACTTTCTTATGCATCAGCACCACTTGGAACGGCTGTTAAAAATACAGGTATCAGGGTACCACCCGGAACCATTGAATCAGATCTGTAGCACGGGGGCCCAGAGACGTGTACTTGTAATACAACTCCTGATGAGAAGCAAATGCACAACATTTGAGAAACTAGTATTCCGGCATTGGTGTCTTTTTGAAGAAAATACCTTCCTTTCTTTTCTTCCAGTGATTCTGAATTTTCTAGAAGAGTCACGATGTTAAAATAAAAAATCAGTGTAGAGATGGTATCCTCGATGACCCTACAGTTTGTTGTAGGGGAATCAGATTCCCTGATCTCCTTTGCTGATCCCCTCAGACCTTCTCCCTAGGAAATCATCTCTTAGGGGATATAACAAGTGAAATCTCAAATTGAGTCATGAAAGGAATAGAAAAGGGGAGCAGGGCTTGGAGGTTTCACCAAGACTAAGTAAAGCGGACTGCCTGTGTTGTCTATGCATGGCACCCCTGGAGTCCAACCATTGGAAATCTGGCATCAGCCTTCACTACGTTCACCAGCAACATTCTTGTTCTAAAGGAAATCCTTCTTGTTTTGATCTTTCAAGAAATATTTGTTCATGTTGACTCTCTTTGCAGCAATCTTATTTCTGGGCTTTTGTGATATACACTGACGTATTGGGGGTTCCCCAACATCTCAACCCCATTCTCTGCTTCTAAGTCTAATTTCGAGATTTCCCAGTAATTCCCTAGTTAGCCAATGGTTTGCAATGAGTTAGTTTTCTTCTCACATTGGCCACGGTTGGATTCTGTTGCTTGCAAGTAGAATCTTTGACTGATAAAGCTTTCAAGCCCCACACTCCTGATTTTTGTTCTACTCTTATTCCATTATTCCCCAGCCTCATTTGAATGGTCCCTTAATCATATAGTACCTTAAATGTTGATATATTTCAGAGACATATAGCCAATTCTCACTTTATAATTCTCCCTGGCTAACCTAATCTCCTGTTCAGCTCTGTCTCCTGGAGTCCAACCTCATACACTAGGCATTTTCTGTTGGTTGTCCTCATAATAGCTCAGCAAAAGGAATCACCTTTTACCCAATTCTCCAATTGAGAAACCCAACCATCACACTGACGACTTCTTCTTCCCCACATCGGTAACATCCAGTCGTCAAATCCTGTTGATTCACTTTCAATATCACGTAAATCTACCCACTTCTCACCAATGCCATTATCATTATCTTAATCTAGCCACCATCATTGCTCACCTGGATTAGTGCCAGGGCCTCCTAATGCCTCTCCCTGCCTCTAGTCTTGACCCTCCAGGGTAGCCAACCTTCTAAAGAGAAAATCTAATCATGTCAATCTCATATATACAGTTGTGCACTGCCCCCATTAGCATAAGTCAAAAACATCTAACTATAATTACAAGGTTATTCATGATCTCCCTACCTCTGCAGCCTCACTTTTAAGAAACTTCCCCAATCCATCTATCCACTCCACACCCTGGTGTTTTTCCTCTGTCCCTCATCTTAAATAAAGAGCTCAGATTTTCTGAAAGCACCTTGCCTTCTTATGCTGGCCCTTGACATCCACATATGATCCCTCTGTCTGGGATCCAAACCTCCCCAAACCCTCCATCTCTTATCCGGGTAATTTGGACACATCATTCAGGTCTCCTGATGTTATTTCCTCCACAGATCCTTCTCTGACCCCTCATATGTGATCGAGATGTCTTACTTACCTGTTCTCTTGATGCTTAGTGTTTCCCTGATCACAGTGATCAAACATTTATGTAACTAGATCATCATTGTTGCTTTCCTCACCTAGACTAGACTTGAGCTTGCTACTGGTGCTGGTTGGGGCAACTGTGCTCTCTTCAAGCCTGTCTCCACAATGCTTAGCAAATAATTTGCTGGTTTGAATAATTTGGCTGCAGAGGTTCAGATAAGGAAGAAACTAATATCTATGGAACAGCCCTGTGCAGGCACCACACTATCCTTTTTTACAGAAATTATTTCATTTCACTCACAACATCCTTTGAAAGTCTAAGATCATCATTCCCCTTTTATATTAAAAAAAGTTTAGCTCTAAAGTTGTTAGTCAACGTTCCCATTATCTTTCAAGAGATGGGTCTGTGGTTTGGTCTCAAGTCTGCCCAATGTCAACATCCACAGGGGCCCAGGTTTACCTCTTCAACAGTGACTGATGCTTCAAAGAAAAAGGAAAAGAAAAGCTCAAAACTCACTACTGTTTATCTCCATTTTGTCTAGAAAGACAAAATGCAAGGAAGTTTAGTTTAACCCCGCCCTAAAGCTTCCCAGCCTCCCAGGAGTGAACGTCAGATATCCTGGGGGAAGAGACTGACCAGAAAAACCAAAAACTTAGATGTTCTTCCCAACAGGTTATATCATTTCATACCATGCTCTACTAACAGGGTGCTTCTATTCTGGGAATAGAAGATTTACAAAGATGAATGTATAATTAGAAAATAGGATTTACAGTAACATCTAGTGTTTGTTACCTTCCCAAAGCGCTCTTGCATACAGACTCTCATTGAGGGGATCCACTAAAAGGATTCAGATAATTGAGTTGCGAATGCAAAGGCCAGGGGGTGACTTTGTAAGTATTCAAATACAGGCAAGTTTGTGACAAAAGAAAGTGACATGCTTACTCATTGACTTGGCATTCCATCACCGGAAGTCTCCTATGTTCAGGCCCCATAATTTCCATGAATTATCCCACTTCACTTGGCAACAACTTGGTGACACAGGTGTCGTTATCTAACCTTCGGGTCACTGCCATGGTGAGGTGTCAAATTTTAATTTAATCCTTTCCAGAGCTTCTAGGAAAATACACTTTACTGAACAAGCAGTGACTCCCATCACTCACCATTAGCCTCTGTACAAACCTTACCAAGCACACGTAAGATAGAGTCACAAAGCAAGATATAAATAAGATCAAACAGATTTTAAATTCAGAGACTTGTAAAATGTCCATTTTCTCTGGGTGGATGGCTATCTTCACAGAACTCACAATCCAGGGAATGGAAAGGAATGCCCCATGGGTGTCCCTCTCTGGGAGAGAAAACATGGCTCAGAAAAGTTGGTGAAGTCGCCAAAGGTCACGTGGGTAGAAAAGGGAAAATTTGAGATTGAAACCTTGAGCTTCTCCTTGACTTCAGGGTGTAGTCCCTAACCAACAGCTGCCTCCTGGTGATGGATTTTTAATATATCGGGAAGCTAAATTTCATTAAATTGGAATTTGATCAAATCCATCCCAGAGGAGGACTCTCCCAAATCATAAGAAGGAGGTGGTGCAAGAGAGAAAGGCCTGTTCCCACCACGAGTGACTCGAAGAGAAAAGAGACAATTATTAGGGGGCAAGAGAGCAAAATAAGAGACATCACAAATTAATAACCAAGGAACGAGGTATGTAAGGGGTAAAGAGAAAAACAGGTATTTGCACTGTATTTGTTTTCTGTCATTGTCATAACCGATTACTACAACCTTGGCTACTTTAAAAAACATAAGTTTATTAATTTACAGCCCTGGGGGTCAGAGGTCTCGTACTGAGGTGTCGGCAGGGCCGTCTTCCTTCTGGAGGTGGCAGAAGGGAATCTATCTCTTTGCCTTTCCAGCTTCTAGAAGCTTGCCCGCATTTCTTGGCTTGTGGCCACTTCCTCCATCTTCAAAGCCAACCATGGGGCATCTCTCTTTGACCTCACCCGGGAAAGTTTTCCTGCTTTTAGGGACTCATGTCATTAGATTGGGTCCTCTTGGATAATCCATAATCTTCTATTTTAAGGTCCATAACTTTAACCACACCTGCAAATCCCCTTTTGTCATTTAAGGTCACATATTCACAGGTGTCAGGGATTACGCTGTGGGCATCTTTGAGAGGTCATTATTCTGTCTACCACATCCATTAGCAGGGCCTAGGGAAGATGGAAAATGGGAAGAGCAGGTACTCCTTGACCCTGTGGAAGCGCAAGGAAGAGTAATGGGGAAGATGGAGGGAGACATGAGAGAGCATGGCATAAGTGAACACATTTATTAAGAACTAAAATGGGCCAAAGCAGGGGTGGACCCACGTTTCGTGGGACCCAAGCTTAAGCTAATTTTTGAGGCCCTCTAAGAAGGACAATACCAAATTATTAATAAACTTACTAAGGCCTTTCCCAGGGACTTGGAGGGGGCTGCTGCACATGAGAATCCCTGAAGCTTAAGTTTCGTGAGCATTACCATTAAGCCACCTCTAAGCTAGGGATTGTGGAAGGCACTCTGTAGATATTATCTTAAGTCATCCTCTGCACAAGTCGTGGAAAGCTGAGGCTTGATTTTGGAAATCTGGTAAGTGATGGAGCAGGAATCCAGAGGCAGGCTGGGTGATTTGGCAGCACACCCATCACACCATGCTACCCTTGCTGAGAATGGAACAGAGATCTGCAACCCAGCCCTGAGGTTAGCTGCTCATGTGATGCTCCCACCAAGGAATAATTTTCTTTGGCGTTTCTGAATTTTGCAATTGTCTTGGAACAAATACCCAAGCAGCATTCCCTACTGCAGAGGTGGGGATGAGGCAGAGGCCCGGAACTCAGCTGGGAAGTGGGAAGATGAAACTCCAGCAAGGAATTCAAGGCCAAAGCCAGTGGAAGCTAACAGGAAGCCTGGATGTCAGTGCAACTAGAACAGTCCAGACCATTCCTATTGGCCTTTTCTTGTTGCCTTGGGGCTTTCTTGAAGATTCCTCCTTTTGTCTCTGTCTCCTCCTCTTCCTTGCACTGCCCCTGAGCACATGGTGTTTGTATATTTCCATTTTGAAGCAGGAGGATATTGATAGAACCTGATACATTATTAAAGTTTTAAAAAATAAAACCTGACTCTAATGTTGAACTTCACCTTGTTGCCAAGTTTTACCGCAATTCTGACTTTTACATCTTACGTTGAGCCTTACCCATGCTTCTAAAGGCAGAATTAGGCTCTAGGCTTGGACAGAAGAAAGACATGAGATGAGCTGTACAGATGCAGTTTTTTCTTGTTTTGATAATATATTTATTTAACCCAATATATCCAAAATGTTATCATTTCAATATGTAATCGATATAATTATTGAGATATTTTACATTCTTTTTTGTACTAAATCTCAGAGATCTGATGTGTATTTCCCACTTAAAATATATCTCAGTTAGGATTAGCCATATTTGAAGTGCCCAATAGCCACTCGTGGCTGGCAACTTCTGTATTGAACAGCAAAGATGTAGAGACTTGATTAGATTCAGGCTTATTGTTTTTATTTTGTCAGGAAATAGAGAAGGCCTGGTTGTCTCTTTTTGGTGATGTTGGCAGCCATTCATGATCATCGTTTAGATCTGTTAATTCATTAGGGCTTACAAAATGGTGATGTGTTATTGTGCTACCTTCATTTATTATCTGTGATACTTCTCTAAAGAGAAACTTCCCATCCTCAACGATTTCATTACCTGAAGGAAGAGTTCACATAGAAAAAGCAGGATAAAGAATGCTTGAGCCTTTTCCTTTACTTACCATTTTTCAAAATGCAGATGCAAGTTTTGCAACTCTCCTTAAGTTGTGGGGTGCATGTGAGGGCTGGGGTGGAGGTGAGGATGAGAAATAAGGTGGAAGGGAGGGGGACAGGAGGCTCGGTATTGATGGGATGGGGTAGAATGGAGGTGAGAGAGAGAGCGAAGTTCACTGATGGGATGAGAGGTATGATATGGCTCCAAGAGGACGACTCCATAAGTATCAGTGTTCAAGATGAGGAAGAAATGTGCTACATTCACCGTGGTTGAGTAAATCAGGTATTTTCTCCATCCCACTCCAGGAAGGAGGGATCTCATTACACTCCACTCCCAAATCCACCACTAACAGAGAGGACGGAAATGACCTTTGGATTTCAGGTTTCCTTGGGGAGATTGTTCTGGATTGTTGCAGAGGGTGAGAGGCTAAAAGCTGGGGCTTTAAGTTGAGGTTGGGGGGAGGCATGGCTTCAGTTTAAAGGTTGGTACATGAATTATGGAAAAGTTGGTAACTGGGGATTTTCGTGAGAGCCAGAGACCCATGCCCTAATTGCACACAGTGCCCTGGATTGGAGATCTCAATGGGATACAGGGATAGATGGACACCAAGACCTGGAGCCTTTAACCGGGACTCGTGGCTGGACCTGTGGTCAGGGAAGGACCCCAGGAGGGGCTAGAGTCCAAAAGATGGCAGAGAATTTAGGTGCAGTAGCCACCCCATGGAGCAGGAGACTAAGACCAACCATGGCAGGCATGTGGTATTAAGGATAAGGCCCTTCTCCCTTTTCCTGGATAACTTCTGAGTGCTAGAATTGCTATTCCCATGGTTGTTAAGAGCACAGAGTCTAGAATAAGCCTCCTTGATTCAAATGCTGGCTCCTCTTGAGTACTCTGCTGGCTTGGGCTGGAGATCTCTTGTGCCTCAATATCTGTAAAATGGATTAAAAAAACGGTACTTACCTCATAAGGTCATTGCGATGATAAGTGAATTTGTAAAGAGGAAGCACTTAGGATAGCACCTGAAACTTAGCAAGTGCTACCTGTTTACCATATGTTATTAATTATAATGAAGCAATAATAATAATTATTACTTTATGACCTTGGAGAGTTGGTAGGGTCACTAAATATGACAGAAATTGATTTTTCTTTTAACGATATTGAAGCTACGTTTAATTTAATTTGGAAAAAAATATAAGTCCTTTTCGTGCCTGGCTTCCGTGGATTAGATTCACGGCACTACAACATATCACCTAGCAATAGAACACCATTTTATATATTTTGCTTCCACATCAAAACTAATGAATTAAAACTGTTCCTTCAAAATGCTCTGAGCTGTGCATCAAAATGTCTGCACGAGTCTTAAAGAGGCCACTCACTGGAGCCCCAGGGCAAAGGACATGCCAATATTGCAAAAATGTCTGTAGAAAAAGAGTATTGTATGTGGGAGGGGAGCTTGGGGTGGAGCGAGAGTGGGGGGACATTATGTATAAAAAGATGGGAGGAGTAAGTTTGAAGCTTATCAAACGTTGGAAAAAGTGCAGTTCTAAGAATGGTTTCAAACCCAAGAAGGATGCAGTGTGAGGGGCTGGGATGGCAGCTAACTCTAGGTTTTCCATCACGGGGTTGAGAAGTGAAAGCATGAGATGCAGAAATCACAGTTCAGGAAGTGGCTCACCCCCGCAACCGGCTGTGCTTTTGTCCAGCACTGCCTCACAGCTGACTTTTACAAGGTCTTTGGAGAATTCCATTTTTTGACACTAGTTTTTAATAATATCTAGATGAAAGGGTAAAGGACCAAGACAGTACCACAAGGGAGTATTAGCAGTGATATTTAAAAAGGACAGAAGGAAAGTCTTAACAAATGGAGGCAGTAGGCCCTGATTCACAGAGATGCTTTTTCCCTCTGGGGGTTCTGCAGGAAGACAGGAGAGCCAGGGGGCCGTGGGATGTGCTTAGGGTCAGTTCTGTTTCCCCTGCCCTTCTGTCTGCAGCCTCACTCTGCTGGAGCCAGATTTGGTCAGAGCTGTGGCTAATCCAGTCTTGGCTCACTTGTATTTGGTGCTTAGAATTGATAGATGATAACTGATCCAGTTTTGGGATGAGTCTTAGGCATTATTCACAAGTGTCCTGCTGGTTAAGTCCATGGGGTTGGGAGTCTGCCCAGTGGCCTTGTCTGATACTCTAATCTTTTGTCCTAGCTAGAATTTTGCAGGAATCCTAACTCCTTATCAGCCCTTGCCCACATTTTCCCTCAGCAATCGCCCCAGTCCCCAATATTCTTGGCTACCAACTTTAATTCTGCTGGGAACACAATATTCATCAAGACACTGCCTAGTGGGCCTTGAGCTCATGCATTTACTTATAAGAACCTGCCAAGCCCTCAAAGAGATGCTTTTCCAACCATTGACTTGGTTGGAATAGCTGCTAGAGGCTCCCTCCAGCTGATGGCTTTTCCCCCAAGATCCTTGACTGTTCCTGACCCCTCTCCCCTTCAGATATGACTCTTATTTGTTATTTATTCTTCTGGACTTAAAAAACTCGGCCCTCATTTGCTTTATGATCTCTCTGAAACCTAGGATGCAGATGTAGTTTTTCTTTCCTCCATGTTCCACAGTCAAGGGTCCTAAGACCATTCTTCCCTCCTTGCCATTAGGAAAGGATTGGCATCCAATGAGAGTTTGCTGAGTGAATGAATATTGGATGAATAGGTTAGGGGAGTTGATGGGAAATCCAACTGGTTAACAGGCCAAGAAAAAAAAAAGGGCGAAGAGAGTTTTCCTGAAAACTTTCAAAAACAAAACCCAAACAAATGGACAAAATCCCATGATTTTAACTCTTTCCAGACATTGAGTTGAGCACATGCTGCAGGCTCCCTCTGCTATATCAAACCTCTAGAAATTATGGAAAATAGCTATCACACTAGTTTTAAGCCCCTGCGGCCCTTCCTAATGAATGGAGAGCATTCACAGCCAAAAGAGCAGCCTCAGAAGCATTGCAGCAGGGACCCAAGTCCTCCTACTCTCTCCCCAAACTTAGGGTCTGAAATTCATTGCATCCTTTCTAAGAACTTGCTCTTCTCCCATATCCCAAACCTCCAGGGGCAGATAAGAGCTTTGAAGAAAAATGCAGTTATCTATGAGAGGACACTCAGGGACTCTTGGCCTGGCCTAGGGAAGACAATTGAGCTTTAAGATGAAAGGGGTGGGAAGCCATATGGAGAAAGCATTCTTGAGAATTCTAGACAGATGAGGAAAGGAGGAGCAAGGGCCCTGGGGAAGGAAGGGGCATGACCGTGGTCTGAGTACAGAGAGGAAGGGAAGGGCAGTGTGGGAAGGGGTTAGAGGAAGACCCAGGGGCTAGCTCTCGCTGAACCTGTTAACCTCTGTGCATGGATGGATTTTAAGCAAGGAGAAGAGGAGGCAGATGTTTCCATGATTAAATTGGCTGTGTAAAAGCTCATTTGCTGCTGTTTAGAAAATGGATTGGTCAAGGCAATGTGCAATTAGAGAGAAGGATGTGGTCATCCAGACCAGGAATAAATGAGCTTGGTAACTGTGGAGATGCAGAGAAATGAATGAACTGAGGAGGCATTTAGGAGGGAGAACGGACAGGATGGTGGGAGGCAGGGAACAAGTGTCCCAAGACTGTGGAGATGGGAGCTTTCACAGAAGACTGAGAGGTGAAACCAGAGGGGCAGTCAGGGTGAGATCGCAGAGTACCTTGCATGTCATGCTAAGAAGTTTGAACTTTATCCTGTAGGCAACAGGGAGCCATTGAGAGGTTTTAAGCCTGAGAGTGATTTGCATATTGGAAAGGTCACTCTGACGGGGTATGGAGGAAAAAGAGGGAGAAAAGTGGAGCCAGAGAGACCTGCTAGGAGGATATTGTGGTTGTCTAAGTGTGGAATGACGAGTGTCTGAATTAAGGTCAGTAGCATAGGGGATGGAGAAAAGGGATTGATAGCAGCAGTAGTGAGAAAATGGAGTTGCAGTGACTGGGGAAAGGATTGAACATGGTGGTGACACCATGAAGTTTAATGGGGAGCTTGGAGAAAGAGGGCTGAGGAGGAAGAAGTTTCATTAATTCAAAAATTTATGGGCAAGACACTGCTGGGCCCTGGGAATGTGTATTGAATGAGAAAGATGCTGCTGACCCTCTGGAACTCCCAGTCTAGAAGAGGAGACAGAGATTGAATACACAAACAATTGTAAATTCATTAATCATGAATTGGAAGAAATTCTGGGAGAGAAGGTAACAGCTACTGTAATAAAAGATAACATGGTGTGGAGGTAAATGGCCTGTTTTTGATAAGGTGGTTGGAGAAAGCTCTCTGAGGAGGTGACAGTTAAGTTAATATCTAAAGAATGAGAAATAGCCAGGGAAAGCACATTCCAGAGAGAGAGAGCAGCCAGCCAAAGGCACTGAAGCTGGAAAGGCTTTGGCTGGTGTGAGAAACAAGGTCACTACAGAGGACTGAATGAAGGGGGTGGGAGTGACAAGAGAGGTGGGCAGGGGTTAGATCGCTCAAGACAGTGCAGATCATGGAACAGATTTTGGATTTTGCTGTAAGTGCTACTTAAACTGGATTAAACAGCAATGTTACATAAATTGATTTAGGTTTTAAGTTGATCACTCTGCTTCCTCAGTGGAGAATGGATTTGAGGAGGACAAGAGAGCAGGCTAGGATTTCAGAATAGATTTTATTGCAGTAGTGAGATATTATGCTTGGCCTGGGGGGTAACATCAGAGCTAGAGAAACGAACATGGATATAAGAGAGATTTAAATGTTATAATTGAAAGATCTGGGGGTGGATCAATGGATGGATAATGAAGGGAAGGGTGCAATCAAATATGAGTACCCAGCGTTTGCCTTGAGTGACTAAGTGAATGTGATCCTTCTACTGAAATGAAGAAGACATGAGGAAGAGCTGTTGAATGTTAGAGACCCATTTAGTCTGATGCGGAATTTTCGTGGGATAGGGTGCCATGGGAATCATACAGTGGGCAGCTTAGTTAAGAGAACTTAACTGGAGGACATGAGTTGGTTATGAATTAATATTTGTTAAATAAATGAAATAGTGAATGAATCAATGAATCATCACATGATACTTGTTGGAAGACTTGAGAACAGAGACTGATTCTCAGGGAATTGGCAACCTTCAGCTATTTTCTATCTTTGAAGGAAAGAGTGAGTTAAAGAGAGCAAGGCAGCGCTCAATGTGCAGTGTGTTTATTACTGAAGGATTACCATACTGCTGAGAAGTAAAAGGGGACTTGAGTTTTGGTTATCATAAAAAATGCATCAGGTAAGAATATTATATTCAGAGTAATAGTCTGAACCAGTTTTTACCAATTTTCATCTCTTGGGCTGTTCCTTCTTGATCACTAGGCAACCACAAGCCGTTTACTGGGAACTCTCCCTTACAGATTTGGTATCTTTCTGTCACAGGACAGGGGAGCAAGTCTAGGCTAGCTATTCCATGAGTAGGCACTTAGAGCATATTCAAAGAGCATCTGCCATTAGAATGTAAATGCATCTATTCGTCTAGAAGGTAAAGGAAAGACGTAAAGGTCCATTCAGTTAAGAATTCAGGTTCTCTATTAGTAGCCATTTGGCAAACATCAAGGCAAGGTGTAACCTAATGGTTGTCTATGGAATGTGTTTGGTTTCACCTAGACAGTGTTTTGTGAGGCATCAACACAGGACGTTGTCATGCTTAACTGCAAAACAAGCAATTGAGTGTCTGTTACCTTGTACATAACCAGCTTCAATTACTAATTTTATTGGAAAATCCTCAACAGGCATTTGAGTTTAAGACCTCTGGTAAAAGATAGTAAGTGTTACAAACACCATCTTAGAGTATATAGAGAAACCAGTTATGAGAAAACTTTAGTTTAGAAGCTGAGAATTCAGCAGGGCACAGTCATTGGAAACCTGGGAGAAAAACAGGCATTCACTCTCTGGGATAGAAGCGTGTGCCCAGGGATCTGGGACCCTGGAGTTTGAGTAGCACCAGCTGCAGCTGGATGTGATAATGATTCACCCATGTACTGTTTGTGTGTTCCTTGTCAAGGCCAAGCTGAGTTGTTGAACTGAGGCTGGATCTGGATAAACAGAAGTTAAATGGCTGTGTAGCTGTTGGCAATTGGGTCATCCAGAAGCTGACATCAAGATAGAGGTTGGGAAGAAAGATGTTTATTAGAGACTAACACCTGTGAAAGAAAAAAAAAGGAAAACATTATTGGGCAGAGGGAGGAGTCGAACTTGCCAAAGCCTTGGCCAACCTAACAGAGAGCTCTGGAGTGAGTATTGTCCATCAGTGTGTAACACTTTGGACGTAAATGGTCAAGTCTTTATTCTCCAACTTTGCCCAGCCGCTGGATGTAGGTTGCCTTGGGAAGAGGTGGGGGAACTTGTGCAAGGCAGCTTACTGAAGCAGAGGCAGACCCTGAAGGAGCCGATAGCTGGAAGCTCTCTGCTGATTGCCTTCTCTACAGCTGAACAGCAAGTCTTTCCTTGAAGAGGGATCTGGGTGGAGTATCTTCGTGTCTATAGTAAACATCAAAGAAGTAGATGATTAAAGACTATGTAAACCTTGGTAAGCTCTCTGCAGCAATTTCTTAATTCATAAAATGGGGTATTGTGAAGATTGTATTTATAAATGTATGTGAAAAAATCACTGGCTGGTACATGGTCCTGTTAGAGATAATAGGTTCAGATTATCGAAATCTTGCAGCTAGTATCATAAAGTGTAACGACGCAAAGCGTAATGTGAATCCTCCCAACATCCTCCTAAAATATCACAAAGCACTTCTCCGCTTGTAGGGAAAGAGTGTGGCTAAACAAGGACAAGAATTTGGAGCTTCCTGGTGCTCCTGGAGATCTCAGGTACTTGGAGGAGACAGAGAAGAGAGAGGAAGGATGTGAGCTTTTCTTTTGTAGGTGAGCAAAATGCTTACCAAGGAAATGACTTAGTAGTCAGAGAAGATAGTTTTCGCAGCCCTGAGTGCAATGGTAGGTGACAGGGTCCCAAAACTAACAAAAGTTTTGAGCTTATTCTTCTAGATGGCTAGAAGTCAGCTTTCTCAACCTGGGGCAAAGACTCATGATTGGAATTCCTTAAAACCATCTGCCCTTAGCTATTTTCTTTTTAATCTTAATTATTTTTACTCTAATTTCTTCTTGAGGACCTTATAGCAAAGTCTACTTGGGGAGACATTACCAGGAACAAACTTTCAAAATTTCATCCGCTTGTGGCGAGTTAGCCCCACATTACCCACTGGCCTCGATGCAGTTCAGATCTGGCACTGGATTGGCTTTGCTATTGTTTCAACCCCTGTGGATTCAGCCTGATCCTTTTGCCAGGATGGGTGTCTGGCATGAGAATAGAGCTGGTAAAATGAGCTATGAGTGGGATGGTGTGGGTATGCTTATGGTGATGGTGGAGGGGTTGATTACCAGGGATGTGGGTGGTGTGTAACTGGAAACATTGTTGGAGGACTAGTCGTTGGGACTTCTGGAGAAAGAGAGGGGCAGAAGATGATCTTTGGAAATGCCGGACACTTCAAGACTCTTGTTAAAATAACAGGTTTCTTTTTTTTTCCTCCTTAGATTCTTCAAGCACAGGGCACGCGATTGCAATTATTTCTATTCTACTGCTGTTGCAGAGAAATGATTGATATGAATGACATCTGAACATTGATTTCTATTTAAATTTTTTCCCAGTAAACATATTCAGAGCACTTATGAGCAAAGTTTTAAAGCGCAAAAAAACTATTTTTTTTTTTTAGTTTAAGAATATTGGCAGGTTAGAGAGAACGCAAACTTCAAAACAAGGAGACAACAGGAGCAGAAGTGAGTCAAATGGTTTCTTTAGATGTTGTTGTTACTGTGTGTTTGTTTTGTATAAATTCAATATTTACCTAACATTTTATAAATAAAAAAGTGAGAAAAATAAGATATTTTTCTACAGATCAGTGTGGTTAAAGAAGATGGCAGAAAGAAATAACTTCTTAGAAAATGTTTGCGTGCACTGCTCTTAAAGTTGACGGTCTAATCTGTGATAAGGTGAAAAACCACGATAGGGGTTGCAAGTCTCCCTCAGTTATGGTCTTGACTCTTCCCTTGAGACCCAATAAGAGATTCTTGAGGGGAAGTGAAGAGAATAGACTTGGTTTCTTGTCCAGTGTTAAGGTCTTGCTCAGTGTGCAACTCATACTACTGCCTTTGCCTCCCATCTGTAAACTGGGACCATTGGGCTGTGGGGATCATGAATTCCTTTCAGAGCTGTCATTTGTGATTCCATGAGGTAGGGTGAGTCTTTGGGGATGTTTTGGAGGGAGAGCAACATACAGGAAAGAGAAAGCATTTTGGAGCAGTATAAAGGATCTGAGACTCAATTTCCAATGTGTGGAGGGGGTTCCCCTCACCAACAAGCAATTCTTGGGACACCAACTGAGTGTCCTACAATTCAACTCAATTCCGATGCTTCTGTCAGAGATAGCATAAGGTTCCACAGGTTGAGGGTTCAGTCCCACAAGACTTCAGACACCTGTTGCAAGCCCAGACTGACCTCCAACTCAGGATACCAATCCAGGTTGTTAGCTGTACTTCTGACCAATTGGCTGTAGATCAAAGATGTCCATGACTCCCTCCTTGAGTTTGATTAATTTGCTAGAGGGGCTCACAGAACTCACAGAGACAGTTTACTTACTAGATTACCAGTTTATTATAGAAGGATATAACTCAGAAGCAGCCAGATGAAAGAGATGTGTAGGGCAAGGTATGGGGAAAGGGGTAGGAGCTTCCACGCCCTCTCTAGGTAGGCCAATCTCCCTGCATCTCCACATGGTCACCAACCTGGAAGCTCTCCAAACTCTCTCCTTCTGGGTTTTTATGGAGGCTTCATTACATAGACGGATTAAATCATTGGCGATTGATTCAACCTCTAGCCTCTCTTCCCTCCTCAGAGGTGGGGGTGGGTGGGACTGAAATTTCCAACCATCTAATCACATGGTTGGGTCTCCTGGCAACCAACTTCCATCCTTAGGTGATGCCCAAAAGCCATGTCATTAACATAACAAAACACCTCTATGACTCTCATCACTTAGGAAATTCCAAAGGTTTCAAGAGCCCTGTGCCAGGAAAGGGGGTGAAGGCCAAATATATATTTCTTATTATAAATCACAATAACACAAGCAGAGAAAATAACTTGGTTAGAAACTTACCTCTGCTTCTCACTGAGTAACTAGTGTTAGGTTCTCAGATCCTCAATTCCTCATCTTTAAAATGGAGAAAATTACAGCTACTTGAGGGACTTGTCCATGAAATGCTGCATATAAAGCAGCTGGCACGGTGCCTCGCAAATAGCAGCCATGCCAGAATGGACACGGGCTTCAGTATTTTTTCACTATTCCTACAACTCCTCCATATAACCCACATAACAGAGCAGTTTCTCTCTCTCTCCCTCTCCTCTGTCATTCTGAATTGTCATACTTTCAAACTTTCTCCTCTTCTATTTTAAAAGCCTAGCTGCCCATTTCTTCTCATGTGATAAATTATTTCTGTGGAAGCTAAAAATTGTATTTATTGGCTAAAAGGGTCAGACTTCTCAGACATTATTGCAAGTTTAGATAGATTTGATAGGAGAAACGTAGGTGGAATAATAGATAAAGATAGATAAGATGATCTTTGGAAATTAACAATAACTCAAAGAGATAATGAAATTCCAGACACTAGCACATCAATGGTAGGAATCTGAAGGCAAAAAAGTGTCCTTTTGGCCCCGTGGCCAAGTGGTTAAGTTCCCGCGCTCCGCTGCAAGCGGCCCAGTGTTTCGTTGGTTCGAATCCTGGGCGCGGACATGGCACTGCTCATCAAACCACGCTGAGGCAGCGTCCCACATGCCACAACTAGAAGGACCCACAGCGAAGAATATACAACTATGTACTGGGGGGATTTGGGGAGAAAAAGGAAAAAATAAAATCTTAAAAAAAAAAAAGTGTCCTTTTCCTCCTTCAAATCACACAGCATAGGCGATCCTCCATTCTGCTTTTGCATTTTGTCATCTTCCACCAAAACACCAGAGATCAGCAGAGGACAAAAGAGCTGAGAGGTGAAATTCCAGAAGGTACATGAAGTAAAGGGACCATGGCTGGGATAATTTAATTGAGAATAGTCCAATAAAGTGTTTCTTACTTGGAGCAACTGAGGCCCCCCACTACAACCTCAAATCAACAGGGTGCTTATCTTTGCAAGAACACCTAGAGATTCAGAGTGAGTCATTCTGCTGCTGGCCTGGAAGCCAGTAATTGGCCTTATCTGAGCCTTTTTCTACAATCTTCCATTTTTTGGAGGGGCCAAACCCTGCAGTTGGACTCCCGAATATGTTCCCCAGTCAGCATTCCATTTCCTTCCGAGTTTCTTCAGTCCTGGCCCACTTAATCAACCCCTGACCCTCTGCCTGGTTATTTACAACCTCCTTCCTAGAGAATCTGCACAAGTTTGTTTATAGCTGAAGCCATAGAGTGAGATCCGTGTCATGGATCCGTTTCTGGGTCTACTGAGCTGTTTCCCAGCTAAGTTCAATTTTGTAAATCTACCTAGATCCTTGTGATGAGGATCAAGGCTGCCCCAGGGAGAGAAGCCCAAGGCGTCCTGCCCTACATTACTGATCTATATCATCCTCTGGGAAGCACAGGACGTCCTGACTTAATCTGATCTGATTCCTATCTAAAGTCATAGGACCACCCAATAACCAGACCCCACCTGCACTGATACCATTTTAATGATTTTTTTTCGTGGTCTTTCCTTTGTCTTGTAAAGAAATAACTCACATACCTATGACTTACAAATTTAACTCTAACCCGCAACACATGGCAGCTCTTACTGCCCATGGGTCCTGTCCCATGTCTGCAGCTCTTACTGCCCATGGGTCCTGTCCCCATGCTATTCTCTAAATAAAATAGCACTACTGCCAGACCTTTAGAGTCCAAGAAATATTTCTTTCGACTCCTTGATTCACTGAGCCAGCATCTCTTGTTGCTTTTCCTCTTCCATAAATGTGACCTTCTCCCTTGGTTCATACCAGTCTGAACCAAGCCTGAGTTTGTTATACTCTTTTTACTTAATACTTAGTAAACTATTGGTTACGTCCATCTGCAAAAGAAGGTTCTTCAATGCTGCAGAGAGGCAGGATGTTGTGATGGAGACAGCATGAGAATAGGAAGTCTAGGTTTCAATCCTAACATCAATATTTTTGAAGAATCTGATTTCCACTCCACCCTATGCTTATCTGCACTATGTATTAATAATTTTGCTAGTTGAATGTTTCCTCATTGAAGGCTATCATGGCTGAGTATTTTTAATATTTCTTTTTAAATAGTATCACCTATTGAGTGATTTCTCTGTTCAAACTTTTTCTCTTGCCTGTTGGATCTAAAATTGTGGTTGAAATCGGCTTCTCACGATGCAGTAATTGTACCTGGTGTTTAAAACGTGAACCATTCTGTATAAAGCTGATTTCACGTTCTGAAACCTTGTAATCAGAATGCGTTCTCATTGAGGTTAAATGAACACTATGAAAGTGTTTCCCTCCCCATGAATCTCAAGCTTGTGTTAGGAAGGGGAGTCCTAACGTATATGGAAGTGTTTTTTCTCTTAAATAGAAAAATTTGTCACTAACCTGAAAAGCATGACCTCCCGCCCCTCACTCACACAGGTTAAACAATTTCAGGACTTTCCATAACAAGTTTGGCTCATGTATCACACAATGTCAAGATCCCAAGGTCCACTGATCACTTTCTTTTACATCATCATCAATCATTTTATGTTTTAATGCATTCTCTGATGAAATAAGTGATTACTTGGCTCAATATTTCTTTTGACTTATATAAACATTTCATTACTTGCTCTTAGTTTGTGGGTTTAGCAATTTAGTTTGTGTGTTTGTGTGTGGGATGATTCTTGGCGTAGATTGATTAAGGGATCATTCAATACTTTGTATTAAGAATATATAATAAAGAACGTAGTGTTTAGAGCTCAAACCCCATATTTGTACTTTACCAGTTGCGTAAATTGGAGCAAGTAGAACTCTTCTGGTCAATTTTTTTCATCCGTAATTTATGGATATTGATATTTGCCACACAGATTTCTTGTTAGGTTTGAATGAACTAAAGCATACAAAATGCCTGGCACAATGTCTAGCATGTGTCCAATAAACATGATATTTTTATTATTTCCTGGTTGTTTTGGTCAGTACATTTTGAGTGCATTTTTGCTAGTGGCCCATGCAAATGGTATTGCTCCAGAATTCATTTCGGAGGAGGTTGCTGCTCTCAAAACAGGAAGACTCATCAGTCCATGGAGTTGTAGTCAGCCCTGCTTAGGTGTAGAGGTGTTTATAGGAAGACCACCATATTGGCTAATCCAACGTCTTCTGGCTAATTAACCAAGTGTAATGCACACATTGTTTTTTCATACCACTGACTTGTGTAGCCCTTAAACCTGAGAACAGACTATATTCCATAGGTGAATAATAGAACAGACTTTATTCTAAGAAAAGTTTTTTGATTTTCTTCTGTTTAAACTGTTACGCTTATTTTTGAAAAGTAATTATTATTTATTGGAAATACTCTTTTAGACTTATTTAGATATAGATTTTTGCCATGTATCATGCCTGTGCACAAACAAAAAGGGAAATAATTACACAATTAATTGTTTAAGGTGTTCTTAAAACATTTTACATCTGGGTCCGAGTCTTGTGCATCACTCTCTGACTTAGAATCTCTGTTGCCTGGGTTTTTTTCACACAACATTGTCTTCTGGGCTTTCAAGAATATTGTGAAGAAACGTTTCTTAAAAGAGGGCTCAATTCCTGTCCTCGGGATTTTCCTCCAAGCCACTGACACTTAGTATGAAAACGTTGATGGTCATTCACAGGCAGTATTAAGTATGTCCAATGGCTGCCTGGCTTTCCTGCACATCTGAATTCAGAGGTGTTTAAATGTAAAACAAACAAACACATTAAGCTCAGTAAGGTCTTAAGGTCAGTAAAATCCAGTAATGATTAATAAAGGTGTGTTGGATTAATGAAAGATTGATGATGCTTCCATTTTGAAGCCCACACAGCAGATTCCTCCATAGGGTAGCAGAATCAGGGCACTGACTGAATGCATTTATGACATCCTAAGTGTCATGTACCTTAATGATGAGAAGGCTAGGGAATACCCTGGAATTGTGCTTCTTTGCAGATCTTGAATGGACTCCAGCCTCTTCTGAGGCAGTCCCCGGCAAGAGGGAACTCTATCTAATAACAGACTGTGTGCTCTGACTCCTGGTTGTCAGCAGTCTTTAGTGAAATGCTTGGCCCCTGGAGAGGGGAGGAGAGAAGAAAATATTTAATTTAGTTTAACAGCTGGTCTTTAGAGTGAAAGGTCCCAGAGTGCCTGGAAGATATTTACCAATGCATTTGGACCTTCCACCGAGAACCTTTCTAACACAGGAAAATCCCCTGTAAGAGACATCAAATAAGGGCTGCGAATCTTCCCTTGCTTTGGAGGTTGGAAGACTCTGGTGGACCTCTCCAGCATAGCAGACATCACAGATGTCAGCAAATACAGAAAACTCCTCCAGATATTGGTAGCATATGCAGTCATGACGAAGGTGGCCGTCTCATGAAATGCATGTTCTCTCAGCATGTTTCTCTTATTTCTAATAAATTTGTAATGTCATTGAATGAGACACTCAGTTTATATTAACTACATCCTGCCACACATACCACACCAGGAGTGATCAGGTTTGTCAACATTCACTCAGGTAGCCTTATGCAAACCAAGGTGGGATTTTAGTAATGAAAGCAGGAAAAATCCAGTATTTAAGCTGACTGCTAGTGGGGAAACAAAATCAGGTAGAGAAGTTTAAAGGATGGGGTCATCCTGGGCTCTACTGGAGATCAGTACTAATAATAATGATGGTGAAGATGACAAAATGGTCCACTATGTGCCAGGCACGATGCTAATTACTGTACATTGCTAACTTACTTATTCTTCATAACAAATTTTTGGAGGATGAGAAATGGCTGAAGATCCTACCCAGCTCTCTCAAAACCAATCTACTGAGAATAACTCAATTTTATACAATGGTTGGGTTTCCGATCCACTTAAAAAAAATCTAAAATCAGTAAAATAGCAACACTTAATGACACTGGAAAAAACATATCCTCATAATGTCTTAAACGTCTTAAACCTAAATTAATTGTTTTCATGTTTGCAGATTCCATCCTAGTCTTGTCCACCTGCATCTGTATTTAAAATCTGAAGGTTCACATTCTGAAGTTTTTCCCCCACTTAATATCATATTGTAAGCATGCTTTCATGTTTCTTCTTTTCAATGAAAATTTTAGACTGAAAGTTCAAAAATGCCTCCTAATGGTAAACATTGAGTTGCAGATAGTGTCAGTTACATTTGGAGTCCCAGAGGGAGCTCATTCTTCAAAAGTCAGTCCTAACAGGAAGTCCTGAAAAGTCAGACCTGCCTTCCTGTGGCCCATCCTAACTTGGGAGCCTCTTGCCACAAATAGTACCAAGCCTAGTGACAGAGGGGGCCCTAAAGAGAGAATTTGAGAGTTACGTTTAATTTTAGTCTTCAAAGTGGTGACTTACCAGAAGACCTGTGTTGACTTTGCTTGAGAAGATGATACCTGATGGAAATCCAAATATTTCTTGCTTCAGCTTTTGATTGTTTTCTGAATTATTATTGAGCATTTTCGCCAAGAACATTGAAGTTTGAAATTTCAAGTCACACAGACCATTGCAACTCTAATTATTAAAAAAAAAAAAAAAAAGATTTCAACTTCTGACCCTCCTGGGGCACTAGTTTTATAGATTAGTCAGCATACCCATCCATTCTTGATTCCTCTGTTCCCTTTTCCTGGAGAAACCATTGGACTTAACACTTCTGGGAAGGGCATTGGCCTCCATGGGGACAAGGCCATTCAATCTGTGTCCTTTGAAACCCCATTCTATGACCTAGCAAGTAGCCTGAGAAGGAAGGGAGATTTCCTGCAGCTTAGTTGAAATCTCCCTGGAACTTTCTCCATCAAACAACAAATGCTAAACCGTCTCCATCATTAGCAGCTCCTGGCAAAATTCCATCTTGTGTGGGTGAAATTTTGAGCATGTTTCACTGTTAGTTCAGGGTCCCTTTTTTCATACGGATTCCTCAGAAATGATATGAGATCAGAGGGGACCACTATTTTGCTTTGATAAATCTTTTTTCTTTCTTTCTTTTTTAAATTTTGGGGTAGTATTACATATTTTAGTAGTTAGAATTGGAAGGAAAGAACCACTGCTTTCGAGCATTGATTTAAGGACAATTAAAGAAACAACAACAAAAAAAGGTTTTCCCTGAAATGCATGTGGGGAGAATTGTCCATGACAGGTCATTGAGGTCACGTGCTCTGTTTTGAAGTGATTGGAATGATGAAGGGAGAAGATCATATTAAAATGGATGTCATTTGTCAGTTGTAGATTTTTTTTGCTTCCTCTATCCCAATGCATCTAACTCTTTTGGCTGAATTAACCCTCTTAAAAACTGAGGGCATTGGGTTCCTTCTCCACTGAACGCTTTCTAGAGCTCCTATTGCCTTTGACTCAAGCTCAGAGTCTTCATTCCAGCATTCAGCTTCCACAGAAGGCTCCCAGCTTACCCTCGACGTTTCAGTGTCCGTTGCTTCTTACCACTACTTTCTCCTCTGGTTTTTATTGACCCTGCTATACACCATGCTTTGTCTCAATTTCAAGTTTCAACCCAAGGCTTTTCTCCCTCCTTTTATCCTTCTAATTTCTGCTATTAAATTCCTACACATCCTTCTAGGCCATACTTAAGCCCCACTTCCTTTTGGAAATCTTAATTTTGTTTAAGAATGTCAGTCTTGGAGTAGATAAACTCAGGCCTGCCACTTACTAGTGATGTAAGTTACTTAGTCGCTCTAAGCCTTGGTTTCCTTGTTGGTGAATTAAGGATGATTCTTACTTCATAGAGATATGGGTTTTAGAGAAGTCTTAAAGCAAACCCCACTAGGCATTCATACACACAAATACACACGCACATCAGAGAGACAGCCGCCATTCAGTGAACTGAAGATACCTGAGCAGTGACTGTTATAGAGAAATACCTTGTCTTATACAGGTATAGAAATGCATAATAATTGATAAATATTATTACTCACATTGTTAATTTTTATTCTAATATTTGTTCAGATGCTATTTTACTTTTATTTCTCTCAATTATTAGAACTATTTCTGTTTGTATCATTCATTTGTGTGTTTAATATTATGTTTCCTTTAACCATGTTTATGACTCTCTGTGTGTGTGTGTGTGTGTGTGTGAAATAAAAGCTGGGAATAGGAGAAGTTCTTCCCAATCAGATTTTCAAATTCCTGTAAAGTATGTAGCTAAAGTGCTATGTTTATTGAATAAAAGGAAGGAAGGGAGGGAGGAAGGAAGGGCTGCAGAGTGTCCCTGGAACCCCAAACTGTCCATTAGGGTTAGAGGCCAGGTGATAGGTGGTCACTGACTCTCAGGAGGCTGATTCAAGGCCAGAGTAGGAGAGAGAGTTTCAAGATGGACTTGAACTTGAATGAAGTTCAAATGATAACCCAGAGTCTCAATAGCTTTGAAATTTGGTCCCAGACTTAGAGGCAAAAATGAACCATATGCCTAGAATTGGGTGTTAGGATGCCTCACGGTCAGGATTAGGAGCTGTTGACTCACAAACCAATGGTGGGGAAAACCAAGAGGTGGGGACGGCACCTCTGGATTTACAAAGGCAGATATATCTCAGTCAGTCACTGTCTACATATGTTCTGCTTATGATTAAGAGTCACATGTGTATAGTAGGGTCTATGAAACTTTCTTGTGTTTATTAATACATGTGGGTACTTACAAGTTGAACAGTCAAAGATTAGGGACAACTGGATCTTTAGTGATAAGAATTGGCATTCCCAAAAGCAAGAAGCAGATGTGAGAAAAGCCAGAAGCAGACAGCCAAAATGGCAATTGAAAGTTGGTCATATTAAAAGATGGAGGGTAGAAAATGAGTTAAGCTGTGAGGCACCAGCCAGGAATTGTGGCTTTGGATTCTGCCATCCAGGGACCAAAGTTAAGTAAAGAGATGAGCTGATGGGAACTAGATGAATTTAAAACCACGCAAGAGGACAGAATTTTTTAAGGGCCAAATTAGAGCAGGAGAAGGGCAAAAAGGGGGATTCTCAGGCCCAGCTTCAGCTGTCTTCACTGTTGCAGCCAGATAGACCATGATTCCCACCCCAGAACATCTGATGGAAGCCAGGGGCTATCTGACATCTACCCCAAGAACAAAGACCACTTCAGCTATATCAAATGGTCACCCTCCATTGTACAACCATAATCAAGTATAAGTTATAGATGTGCCAAGTGGTCTTGGTTCCTATGCATCTCCTGGTCATTTTGTGACAGCATATACTTAATACACCAACACAGATATGGATAAAACCCCAAGGGATTAATGTCATTTCCAGCTGCCTTATTTGGCCAGGGCAATGCGTGTTTGGGAAATTCCAGTTGGTAATAATCCCTGTCCTTTGGCTAATTGTGAAATTCTCCAGTTCACGTTAAGTTTAACCTCACTCCCATGGTATATTTTTAGTTTTGACGTAACACTGAACTTTAATATCAAAAGTCCCCAGGTCTTAACTGTAGCTCCGCTTCCACACAGACATACAGCTGCACCTGTGATTTGGATGGAACTGCATTAGAACTGAAGACAGAGAGGTGATGGAAAGAGAAGAAGAGATGGCAAGGTTAACACATGAGTGAACTAGAGCTTGCTCACACCGGAAGACCTATTTCCAAAGCCTGGGCACTTATTTTAGAAACGGTGAAAGATTTTCTAGAGATTTACCACAAGAAATCGTTCCTGAGGCAGAGAGGGCTCTGAAATGCTTTCTATCATGCTTTATGTAACTCAGGGAAAAAAAATATTATTCCCCTGAATTGGGGGTGAGACAAGAGATGGATTTGTACAGTGACTAACTGCCTAAATACTTCAAGCGTTGCTGCCTTCCCCTCTCTTTGAAGAACAGGAAATAATAAATCAGAAGATTAGGGATTTACTTCCATTTCGAGGTGCCAATAGCCGAGAAAGTTAGCTGGCTCTGTGCCTAAGCTTTTTCTTGTGGGAGGTGGAGCCAGAGGGAGAGAGGCCCCAGTGCTTCATGTAGTATTGAGGGCTGTGGAATCTGGGGACTTCCTCACTGAAGTCCCTTATTTTGTGAAGGTCAATGGACTAGTGAAAAAAGCAGAAAATTAGAGCCTGATGTCCTCAGGCCAACTAGGCGAATCCCCCTTGAAATCAGAACGACTGTTTTCTAGATTCCCTGGGTATCTGGGGAGACATCTCTTGCGTTAATGTGGATATTATCGCAACAGGCAGTAATGTGAGGACACTTGGGAAGGGCCCCCTGGGGCACTCTCTGGTATGGAATTCCAACAGCTTTTGCATTCCATTAGTTTGTAAAGTGAAATTCCATATTTCCTCTGTTGGAAATACATCTCCTACCTTCACTCCCCACCTGCAACCCCTTGCTGGGTCTGCCATTGGATTCTGAGCAATAGCATTTGCCCCTCTGAAGACAAGCCCAACTGGTTGAACACCAATGAATGATTACAGCTATTACAAACCAAAGGAAACATAGGTAAGGGGCCCCAATTAGTGAAATACTCTTCCCAAGCTTTCAGAGGTTCATCAGAAAGGAATCTTTCTATGTCTATAAGGCAGGGTCCACCCTGTCCCACTCCAGGGGTCAAATATTTGTGGGGGCAGGGTGTGGGCAGAATTATGTAAGTGAATAAATCAACCACCCTTTCTCTGGAGACAGGAGAGCATGGTGTGGTTGTTAAATTACAAGTCCTGGTTTTATAGATTGCCAATCTGGAGTGATTTTGAGCCAACGCCCTGTGGTCCAAGATGCCCATCTACTCCATTCTTGGGTCCTTTCATGGAGCTGCTTGCTCATCTGCACATCATTTTTCTTGGAGTTCATAAAAGCCCTTTCCTAACTCAGGGTGAATCCAGTCCTGGCTCTCATTTGCATACTCAGCGGCTCTTCTCCTGCTCTCCACCGTAGCCTTTCAATCTCAGTATTGCACAATCCCTCTCCCCAAGCCCAGCTGCCTTTTCTTCTCCAGCGGATGGGGCTTGGCCCGCTGCCACTTTTCTCTTGACTTTGCACATCTGCTCTGTCTTAACCCGCTTGCAAGAGAGGCTTCTTCTGACAGCTTCTGCCCAGGATCTTCATCGGCAAGGCTAGACCCCTCACCTTCCCTCTTGGAGAGCAGTGGTTGAAAGTTCAAGCAGGAAAATCAAATCTCTTAGGCCGAATGCACCAGTTACTGCTTTATGAGCTCTTGAAAGTCTTTTCACCAGTGCTCTGCACCAGCCCTGCCCCCCCCCTCCCCCGCCCCCGCCGCCAGACTGGAAGGTGAGGCTAAGCGAATGGTCAGCAATACCGATCCTGTCTTTATTTAAAATTGTGATGTTTTGCTCATTGTGAATTTTTTTACATTACTTCAGAATTTTTAAAATCTTGATTACTGACATTTTCGTGGGGGAGAGGTTTCCCCTTTAATTTCACACCCAAAGCAAGGGCTTCACTTTCTTCGCCCAGTTCCAGCACTGCTCTGCATCTATAAAGTGGGGATCTTAATAATGTCTACCTATTTTTTTAAAATAATTTTTTGAAGTAATTGTAGTTTTTAAAAAAGTAGTTAACGGCAATTGTGTGTGTAAAGTGTTAGCAAAGTACTTGACCCATAGTAAGTGCTCAGAAAAGAAAAAAGATAAAAGCGATTATCATGATCACGTGTTACCTCATTTTCTTATTATCTGTTAATATGCTCCAGTTCCTTAGAATGTTACCTGAGTCCTGTAAATTCCTCGAGGAGAGAGTTTGGGTTCTAACCTTTGTATTGTTCTGTAGTGGTGCAGTGTTTTGCGCGTAAAAGTTTCTCCATCAAAGCTGTCGCCTATTAATTAGGGAATTGGAATGGATTTTACCTAAGATCTACTCTTCCACTGGTCCCTGGAAATCTGTCTATGGTTTCTTCAGCATCACCCAGCTGACAACTTATGTGCAATATCGTTGTTACCTGTTTTATAACTTGTCTTTACAGAAGACCTGCTTTCAGTAGTCACTATTTCTTCTCCCTGCATCTCTAGTTCATCATCACTGCACATCCATGGAATGACCTCTACATCTGGGAAAGAGTTCCAGCTCCAAGATTCTTCAACCCACTGTGCTGGCAGCATGCCACGAGCTCATCTTGGGAAACAATAATTGATTACTCTGGAGGGAAAACTCCATCTCAACACCAGCTGGCAGCCAGACCCTGCCCTACAGCCCCTGAATTAGTCTCCAGCAAAATCCTCTGCGGAGACAGCAGAAGTGTGAAGGTGGCCGACGTTATCTTATGGTCCAAAACCTCGGCTAGGTACATGTTCTTCCTTAAGTGCCCTTGAGTTTGGAGTTAATAAATCTCCAGAGTAGTCAATTTTCCAGTGGCTACTCCAGGGTGCTCCAGGAGTACGTTTTTTTGTTTTTTGGGTCTTTTTGCAGATTTGAAAATGCAGCATATTTTTCCATCCAACACCACTTATACAAATAAGGTAAATAACAAAGAAGCAACCCAGGAATGCAGTATCCTTAGACCGGTAGCAGAAAGGAAAGAAGAGACAAGATTTGAGAATTGGTGAGGTGAAGATGAATGTTAGGGATATATATCTGGGGATATATGAACACTCTTGCTCTCCGAGCTGAGTTGACCGTTACCTATTGGGTCCATTAAGGCTGTCATCCAACTTCTAGGATTTGAAAAAGAAAATAAACTGATGATTATTTGTCCAAACTCTTCAAATGAAAATAAGTAAGAATTTTTTTCCGTTATTTTTTTTTGTGAGGAAGATTCGCCCTGAGCTAGCATCTGTTGCCAATCCTCCTCTTTTTTTTATTTTTCTTGAGGAAGATTTGCCGTGAGCTAACATTTATGCCAGTCTTCCTCTACTTTGTATGTGGGATGCCTCCACAGGGTGGCTGAAGAGTGGAGTAGGTCCACGCCCGGGATCCGAATCTGCGAACCTGGGCCACTGAAGCAGAGCATGTGGAACTTCAATGACTCAGCCACAGAGCAGGCCCCATGAGTAAGAATTTTTAAACGTGAATGTGATTTCCATTCCAAGAAGTGCTTTCTGGATGCTGAAAACATATGTTAGTGCTATTGTTAAATAAAATTCTTGAAAGTTGTTCTACCATCTATTCATGCGTATGATCACGTGCCTGGATGTTGTAGCACACATCAGGTCATGGGATGCTAAGGTCTCACTGCATGTGACATCAATAGCAAGAAATAAAGAGAAGATGAAGAACAAAATATGTGACTTCTAAATAAAACCCTAATTTATGAATATCTGGAATGCTCTAAAACTCAAAGTAATAAACTTTGTCCATAATATCTAATATTTTAGTGCTTACATATTTGTGATTGTATCAGTTTTTAATAAAGTTACAGTCAATAAAGCTGATATTCCAAGCTTTGTTGACCTTATCTTCAAAGTAGTAGCACAAAAGAAGAATTCACCTTCAGGCACCTTATAAATAGATGTACGTTCTCTCTCCTTGGTCATGATTACTGTCAAGCTTGCGTGGGGTTTCTATTTTGGGCCCAAATGGCAGAAAAGCCGCTTCTGCAGCCAAGAAGCAGCATTGTAGGATGCCAATAAATTCTGGGGAAAATTACATTTTAAAAAGGAAAACTTTGACATACATCTGGCAATAGAACGATCCTGAACATATGGCAGCCTGGTAGGTAAGAAGCTGTTGGAACATGGTACGTTGAGCCGAGCACTGCCCCCATCCTGTTCCGGGGTGCATTTTGGAAAGTCCTGTGGTGAAGACCACATCTCTTCCAACCTGGTGTTGCACATTCACTGGGGCGGGGAGCTGGATGTAAACCCATGTTTGTGTGTATGACCTTCTCCTGGCAACCTCTGATGGACTCCTTAGAGCTATTCTTAGTGGTGCAAGTGGCGAGAACTAGACTCCGCTATGGGAGCTGGGCATGTCCTCGTGATCCAGCCAATAAATAAGACACTAGGAGACTAGAGAAACTCGGAGTCTTAGAATCACGGGATCCTAGTTCTGAGAGATGGCAGATGCCCAAAGCCAAAGTCCTGCTGGTGGATGGGGCACACACCTCCATGGTCCAGTTTCTGCTCCAACATTCTGCTAACAGGAAGCGTGGCATCCCTTACAGAAGTCCATGACTTGATGGATCGCTCTTGTTGTAAGGGATGGGGAAAAGCCAGGCTTTCATCAGAGGAAGGAGGGAAGATGCAGCTGCCTTCACTGTGAACTCATGAGTTTGTGCCCAAGACCCCCAGAGCAGTATTGATTAGAGGGCAATTCTCCCACCTCCAGGATCTCACTCCTCAAGCCATGCCACTTGGCACTCCTGATCTTATGCATCTGGTCATCAGGGCTGCATCACACATTGTGATGTCAGCATTACAATCCCTGAAGGATTGGCAGGGCTACCCCTATCCTTTGAACAGGGTCATTAAGACTCCCCGAGCAGGCTTGTTGAGCAAGATCATACAGGTGGTAAGTGTTACAGTCCAAATGCATGTCCAAATCTGTGTGCCTCTGAAAAGGCCTATTGTTCCAACACATTGACAGTCTCAAAAATGTTTGCTTATTTTCTATCCCATGGGTCACAGACTAAATTATAAAGATAGGTTCTTCATACTTCTGATTTTTAAGCCTGCTCTGGATGGATTGTGAGCCATTTTCAGTTTCGGAAATGCAGGGTATGGTCCTTTGTTCTTTTATGAATTGGGTACACTGTGTGACTGTGGTTGAAGCAATGTATACTGCCAGGTATCCACCCCTTACCACAGGCATTCACATATGCTCCTGCGTGTATTCTCACAGCGTGTCCTCGTGGCCTTACAATGTATGCACACACATGCCTTCACCCACTGCCACATACATGCATTCACTGTCATACTTAGAGCCAGGTTCTTACTGTCCTCTGTCAGAGCAGTGGTTGTTAAACTTTCTGTCCAGAACCATGACTGAGGGACTTGTTAAATGTAGACTTAGCAAATTGAGGGTGAGTTCCAGAAATCTGCATTTTTAACACAGGCATTCAGATGATTCTGATGTAGGTAATCTGTGCACCATTCCTTGGGAACCAGTCTTGACTGCGAGATCGTTAAGGACAAGAGGTGTCTCATACATTTCTGTCTGCCCAGCACAAGTCACAAAGCTAGGTCCAGGGCAGAGAGTATTTGGTCAGAGTGGATTGAATGAAGGCCTCTGTCCCTCACTCTCTCATTCACTCAGGCATCACTATTTCAAGAAAAGCGAGTGGTTAAATTTCAGGAGATACGGAAGTCTCACTGGGCCCGCTAAGGTCCAGTTGTCTGGACTACTCTTTGTGAAGGAGTTCTGAAAATCCATGAAAATCCTTTTATTTGCTCCCTTCTGTTGAGTAGATTTTACTCCTAAAGAGCATGTGAGGTATTACTTCTATGGTATCTGGAGGTTTTCATTACTTCTTTATGAAGATCACCCCAAACCATTGACAGTAGGAGATCAAAGACGCTGAAGAAGATTGTCTCTGCTAAACCACCTGCCTGGCACAGAAGGCTCTCTCCTCTCCTGGCCTTATCCCTAGGTCTTCCACCACCCTCTGTGTCTTTCCATCATTGACAACAGCCCTTGGTTCTTTTTGCTTGTCCACACCAGCTCCGACGCACGTCTTGTAACAAGCAGTCCATTGTTTCAGCCTACCTAGGACCCTTACATTCTTGCAGGAGGAGAATTCTCAGTAATCCTCTCCCTGACTGTGTGTCCTCTACGAGGCCCCATAAGAATCTCAGCAAATCTTAAGGTGCACCGCTAATGACCTATGGCCAGTCACATGTTCACGCATTTGTCGGCACCCCCTGAGAAGGAGCTAAACTAAATGAAATACCATCCTACATTCATAAAGCATTTTGTAAAACCCTTTGCTGAAACCTTAATCCCCTATGCTTAGGCATTTTCCTGGTCTGCCAGTCTGGCAACCTCACCATAAAAGGAAATGCCGTTTTTTTGGATGTTGAAGGATGGTATCCTCTCAGTGACCTCATGCTGGTTCCCCTTTTACTAAGTGCTCAGAAAGCTTCATTTCACTTGCCTGCTGTCAAATTCTTCGGCTAAGCTATGGCAGGCCTTCTGATGTGTAGTTGGGGAGTCTGCATTTTCTTTTTTCTTATAAATACAGACACTGCTTGGTTGTCGTCGGTCTTCTAGAAATGCTTCTATTCTCCACTGGAGATGTTTACCTTACTTACTCCCAAAGGAACAGTGGCATTTAGGATGGAGTAGATTTTGTGAGTAAATCAATGCTTTGCTCCCCTACCTAGCAGCTTTTCAAGCCTCGTTGTGAATTGCCAAATGTGACTTGGAGACCCCCAGGTGACAGGGTGCCTGGGTATATCTTTAAGATGCACATTATCTCCTCTTGGTTTGGTAGCCACATCACCTATTCCGGGAGTTTTGCCTAGAGCAATGGGTACACAAAGGTGGCAAGCAATATGGTGTTTGCAGACAAGGCCCAGGGAAACATCAGACTGATTTAGAGTGGGTGGGGAGCTTTGCCTATGGATTTGTTGAATTTTAAGAAAGATATCTCTGCCTATTGGCATTCATCCTGTTTTGGATGATGACAAGACACCCGTTAGTCTAACTTCTAAGTAATATGAAGAATTTCATTGCAGAATGGAAGGAAGAAGGAAGTGGGTATATTGGAAAAGATAAAAGTGATAAAAGTGGATATTTGGAATTAAAAGTGGGAATTTGGCCCAGGATGTAATTTAAATCAAAAGCACTAGTTGCTTACAGCAAATATTGTATGATTCTATTAGTGCAAAAAATGGTTTTTTAGCAAATATGTCCAGCAAGTTTCTATGCATGCACTGAAGATGTTTCTGGAAGGACACAGAAGAAAATAATAATGATGGTTATCTTTGGTGAGAGGGACCTAGAGTGGAAGAGTGCTTTTAAATTTTACCTTGTACCAATTGGTACTTTTTCAAGTTTTTTTGTTTTTTTTTTTAGATTTTATTTTTTCCTTTTTCTCCCCAAATCCCCCCAGTGCATAGTTGTATATTCTTCGTTGTGGGTTCTTCTAGTTGTGGCATGTGGGACGCTGCCTCAGCGTGGTTTGATGAGCAGTGCCATGTCTGCGGCCAGGATTCGAACCAACGAAACACTGGGCCGCCTGCAGCGGAGCACGCGAACTTAACCACTCGGCCACGGGGCCAGCCCCGATACTTTTTCAAGTTTTTATCTGAAAAAAACCTGGTCAGCTACCCCCACGTGTTTACTTTTATTGCATAAATTGAAAAACAAATGACAATTGTTGCACTTAGGAAAAGTAAAACCTTGAGAGATTTTCCCTGAGCAGCTGCAAATGGGATACTTGCTTTCCATCGTAGAGGTTCAGGAAGTCCAGGGGTGCTTGTGTGTCTCCCAGATCTGTTCTGGAAGAAGGCCTGGGCCACTCTAAGATAGCCTCCCCATGCTGATTTCCATGTCCGCAAGGTTCAACTGAGTTCATTTTCTTCATGGAATTAGCTCCTCTGGCTCCAACCACAAAGTCTGGACAGCAACAGGGCTTGGTTTTCCCAATCATCAGTTACGTCTTTCCCTCTTGGTCTTGGAGGAAATTGGGAAGTATGTATTCAACCACTGGGTTTTGAGCTTCAAGCAGGGCTGCTGATGGATTGGAATTAAGGTTAATTCAGTGGTTCATGTTTCTCTTTTCTATCCATTTTCCAGCCTGGAATCTTGGTTAGAGGAGGAGATGGGGAACTCTGAGGGCAGTGGACCCTAAACTTCACATGCAGAGCAACCACAGACCAAGTATATTAAATGCTCTTTCCCAGGACCCACCTCCAGAGACCATGATTCAGTAAGTCTAGAGAAGGGCCTAGGAATCTGCATTTGTAACAAGCTTACCAGGTGATCTGGGATCAAGAGAATCAAGGAAGTACGTATAGACAAACCCTGTCACAAGACGATAGAGAAATAGAACACTACAAAGTGAGGAATGGCAGAGGCTAGATGTGTCTTCAAAACTGGGAGAAATGGGAAAAACCAGAGGATAATAGTAACAACAAAGACAAACACTTAGTACTTATTTCATGGAACACACTGCTCTACGTGCTTGACATAAATTTACGCACTTAACCCCCAGCATCCACATGACATCTTTACCCCCTTTATGTATAGATGAGGAAACTGAGGCACAGAATGTTAAAAGAACGTGCTCAAGGTCACCTGGCTACAGAATGACAAATGTAGACTATAAACCTGGGTTGTTTGGCTCTAGAATCCACGCTCTCAACCACTGTTCTCTGAGACAGGGTTTGGCAAACCAAAGCCGCAGACCGAATCCAGCCTGCTGCCTGTTTTTGTTAGGCTGGGTGGTGGCCCTTGGTGAGAACAGTTGTTGGAAGAGTTGAAGATGTTGCCTCTTGGTCCACAAAGTCTAAAATATGTGCTATTTGGCCCTTTAGAGAAAAAGTTTGCAGACCCCTGGTTGAGTGGACGATAAACGTAAGGCTTTTGTTTCTCTGAGAAGCGTCACATGCTGAATCCTAAATTGCTTCGCTTGGGGGCCGGTTCCGGAACTCATGGACCCAAAAGCCAGTTCTTCTGCATCACCACCCCCTGGCCAATGTACAGTGTACTTCGGCCATGTATGTTAAATTCCCTGTAACTAATAACGTGCAAATGGTAGCATGCATCAGGGAGAATTCCTCACAGAAGGAAAAGAGGCAAACATATGTTCTTGACCCTCATTTCAGTCCTATCTATTCTGTTGAAGTTACTGTAACAATGCCATTGGTTCTCTAGTATTGGTAAGAGTAATAGAACCGCTGAAGTAAGTGAGGCTGAGAGGTCTGGTAACTTCCCCAAGGTCACATCGCTAGTGAAGTGTGGTCCTGAGTGAGCCTCAGGCAGCCCGATTCCAGAACCCGCGTTCTTCAACTGCAACAACATCTAGCCTCCCAGAAGGTCCCCCAGAGCTAGTGAGCATTCCTGTCTCCATTTTACAAATAAAGAAACTGGTGGTCAGAACACTTAAAACAATTCAACAAGGTCATGTACCCCTTCAGCCTAACTGAGTGCAGATTTGGCAGAGTCGAAATTCCAGGCACTTTCCAATGTTTCACTGGGTGGTGAAATGACCCTCCAGGGACAGCCTTGGTCTGGCAGCCACGCCCCAGCTCTCACGTGTGAGCTGTGCTGCACGCCCTTGCAGAGGATCTCAGAGCATCAGGACGAGCTCCTTCCAGCTCCATTCTCGGCAGAGGAGCTTCAGACAGCCTCACTGCCCTGGCTCCCCCTAGCACAGAGCAGGCTTTCTAAAGGATGCTGCAATTCCACTGCTCACCAGCTGTGTGGCCTGCATAAAGGACTTAAAATCCCTGCCTCTCAATTTCCTCATCTGTGGAATGGTAATGACAATAACAACTGTCTTCCAGAGTTATTGAAAGTATTTAATGAGTTAATTTATGTAAAGTATTTGGCAGTTTATAGCATATAGTATGTGCTCAAAAAATAGCAACTGTTACTATAATTAGATAGAAGGACCTGAGGCTGTTAGTAGATTAGATGGTATGAGGAAATAATAAAATACTACTTATGAGTGTATGTGATGTGCTAGGCACTGCATGAAGCTTTTAGATCATTATCCTTTTTAATTCTTACTGTGATCTCTTGTTATCCCCATTCTATAGATGAGAAAACAAAAGCGTGCTTAGAGAGGTAAAGTTGCCCTCTCTAGGTCACATAGAGATGTTTGGATCTGAACCTGAGTTTGTTTAATTTCAGAATTTACATGCTTACCCACAACGCTATGCTAATTCTCCCAAATTTCTACCTCTTTCTAGAGAGCAAAAATGTAGAAAGGAGGCTCCTAAAACGAGTTCTGCTAAAAGAAGTTGTGAAATTTATTCTAAATTTCATTAGACTTTTTTCATATTAAAGAGAAGCTGTTTTCTGTGAAAGCCTATTTATTAAAAATGAACTTGAATAATAATATGATAAATGAAATAAAAAGTTGTGTCTCCTCCTGTCAAGCGAAAGATAGATGATGACGTGTTGGACGAGTACAAATGATTCTGTAGTCCTGATCCAGGAAAAGATTTGGAGGCAATTTTGCCTCTTAAGAAAGTATTGTACGACACTCACTTACAGAGAATTTATGAGAAATGAAATGGAAACTCTTTCAAGATTTTATTAAGAGATATAGTCTTCCTGCATAACTTCTTTTCCTCCTGGACATTTATGAATGTTTGGCTGGAAGGGTGGTCTGCGAGCTGGGTTTTGATATATGTGGTTCCTTGGAGGAAATGTCAAGGGAGACATTTTTCCATCAAAAACCATATGCAGGCAGGATCCTGGAAAGTCTTCCAGCAACGCTGGACACTGGCAATAAAAATAATCTAGGGAAAAACCGTGCCAGCCAGTACCAATGACCGTGGGTGCCAGAAAGACCAGGGGCCGAATACGTAAATACCTTCAGAACTTTGTATGGAAAACAATAAGGGTTTAACTCATCTTTCTTCCAGACTCAGAGTTTTATAAGACATGGCCGTGAACTAGAGAATGGCTGGCAAAGTGATTTGTTAATTCAACCTCCAAGTTCTCTGTTGAAATACACAAGAGGCAGCAAATGAGAAAGGTATATGACCTCATGGCCTTGGACCCCACCACACTGAGGCCACTCCTTTGCTCTACATATAGACTGCGCTTCCCACAATGCCATGCGCAGGATGACCTCAGGGCATGACTGGGGTGGCCTCATGGACCTCAGCGTGTCTTCATGGTAAATATGGCTGGACACCAATCTTCACAAAATTCCTCAAGGCAGGAACAGAAATTTGGAGTGGAATATATTTGGCAAATACACACACACACACCCCCACAGCCACCACCACCATCACCAACAGCAGAGAAAAGCATCACTTTTGTATTTCTGTCCATTCTCTTTCTCTCCAATTTAATCTCTTTTTTTTTCTTTTCACATTTATTCCTCATCCAACACTAAAAAGGTTTTAAGGTCACTCAGCACCTGGCATGAAATAAGTGCTCAGTGAATGCTAGTTTCCTTGTCCCCTCCCTTGAGTTAAGAAGGTCTCCCTGACCTCTTGTGACGTTGTGTCAGCTCAGCCCATAGTGAGGTAGGGTGCTGAGGCAACGGGCCCTGGACAGGTAAGTTTTGACATCAGAGCTTGCGACTTGAACAGGTGGGGCCCCACCTGCTGTGTGCCTGTGAGTGCCATGGAAGGCCACTCAAGCATCTGGGACACTCATTGCATTTACGGAGGGCAGGGAGCGCAGGGCTGGCTCCTTTCCTAGGAGCACAGTGTTTTTCTGAAGCTCTATCCTCTCCTCTTCTCCATGACTTCCTCTTCCCCGCTCCTGGGGGCATCCTGGATACTCTGGTCCTACCAAGTCCCACCCGTATTCATTCGGGTCCATTCCGCAAAGGGGGTGAGCATGCATTCCATGTTGTTGGCACAGGGGGCCCTTGTTCTAGTGGGGTAGTCAGATGCTCCTGTCCACTAGGGTGTGGCAGGTGGAGGTGGTGGAGGAAGGCTTGGCAGCACACCTGGGATTCACCTTGCTCTTTGCTGAGGTCACCTTCAGAAGGATTATATTGCCAGGGGATGATATCATTCCATAATCCGTCAGTGATATGCTTCTCCAAATTCATCTTGAGCTACACTCTGCTTTCTGAACTCAGTACCCACTGATCTTTTTTGGTTCCTTGATGTTCCTTTTTGCCACAGGACTTTTGCACAAGCTGTTGTCACTGTTTGGAAAACTTTCTGATTTTCTTTCCCCATGCCTATTCAACTTCTATTTATCCTTCAGATAAATAAAATGAAACCAATTCAAATGTTTCAGCCTTCTCAGAAAATCTTCTGTGATACCTAACTCTTTCCTCCCTGATTATACCACACTCCCTGTCATCCACACTCATGCAGAAAGAAGAAACTCATCAATACCTGTGTCTCGGCCCCTTGTGGGATTTCTCTTTCAAGTTGGCCCACACTGGCTGTTGGCATTCTGGACCCATAATGACACCTGGGTCAGGGACCAGGCCTAACTTTGAAAGTATAAGTGGAGGCCCTTTCTATACCCAAAGAAGACAAAGTTGCCATTCTAATAAGATTGTCTGCTCTCCAAACCCCTCAGGTAATTGATCCTAAACCCTACATTTCGAATCCATCTAGAGTTTATTAAAAGACCCAGTTGGCCATAGATCCAGTTCAGTATTATCAGTAATAAAGATAATTTTAAAACATATCATTCCATTTCTTGTGTCTACTTCTTAATTGGTTACTAACTTGGAGAGAGGTGAAAGGTGTAATTAATTTTCACCACTCAAATCCCAGTAGCAAGTTAAAATTAACTTAATTTTTGAGTCTTGTCACATCTAAAAATCTCTTCATTAGATCCTTCCACATGACGGATTGTTTGGCTGGAGATACAAATCAAGGGGAGGGAGATATTTCCCTTATAATTCTTATGTTATTAGACTTTGAGTTAGAGAATTTGCAAGACTTTTAGAATTTTCCTAGATCCTAGGTACTCAGTGTTGGAAGTCCCACTTCTCATCATGTGAAACACGATTCAAAGAACTATCATATAGTAATATAATATTATATTTTATATGTGTTTATTTAATAATCTCTTATTTTTGATTTTCTATTTTTGAGCCTGTCTCTCTATACATACACAATACTATAGATCTAATAGTTTTGTATATTATATCATACACATTGTGTGTTATATATGTTATATCTACTACATTTATCTATTTATATATTATATATATAAATATAATGTATATCTCTATAATAAAGTTTCCCTTCTAGAATACATTTTCATAGGACTTAAAAAACTCATAGGCCCTAGACCCTACATCTTAATGTCTAAAGGATAAAATAGCACTAATCTTCCAATATTGCTGATGAGAAATTGAAGTCAGTTTAATTCTTATGCTTTTGCAATGGTTATACACCTTGAGAAGTTCTTGGATCTCCTCTTTATTCTTAATGCTTGAATTTTTACAGTAACGCACCTAGGTTTTGAAATTACTTTCCTATTACATTGGACTCAATATATCCTTTCAGTATGTATGCTAGTGACCTTTATTTGTCTGGGAAATTCTCATATATTAGGACTTTGATATTTTACTCCTAGTTTCTTTTTTTCTGGAACTTTTACTATGGGGCAGAATTATATTAATAACTGCATGACAGTCCATTAAATAGATATGTCATGGCCCTACTGTTATAAACTTAGGCTAACATAAGTAACATCTTTGTATATTTTTCTTTTGAATTATTTCTTCAGGGATAATATTGATTAGGTCAAAGACTGGGAAGCTTTTAAATAGCCTTGCTTGAGACATCTGATATCAAAAGCCTCCTTTGAAGAGTGTCTTCTAAATGGAAAAATCAAGTCTGGGGCCAGTGACTGTTT
Source organism: Equus caballus (assembly GCF_041296265.1). Lineage (NCBI taxonomy): Eukaryota > Metazoa > Chordata > Mammalia > Perissodactyla > Equidae > Equus > Equus caballus. The sequence continues at coordinate 31,053,635 of NC_091705.1, read as the reverse complement.
GTTGCTGGAATTCAAGCCACAAAGACACAGCCCCAGAGGCTGCCCTGGAGAGGCAGACTTGCTCTGGTGGGGGCAGTTCATGTGTACTGCAGACACCTGTGACACTAACCCTTCTTCTCTGCTCTATTCTACCTGTGTGGCAGGTGATATGTCCGCTTCAATGCATGACCAGGCCCAGGGGAGCTTAGTGAAAGACTTTGCCATGTGCTGCATTGTCTACCGGCTGCAATGGAAAGAATGCATTTGCAAAATTTTTTATTGTGTTGTGCTCAGCCCCTCCCCAAATTCCTTGATCCACGAGGAATCTGTGGACAGCTGTGCATTTGGAGCTGGGAAAAACCACGGCGCCATCCCAGCTCATTCCACTGCCTGGACTTGGAGATCCACAATGTTGGCTTGTAGCCAACATATCCCTGGCTGTGGGATAGAGCAGGACTCCAATTTTTGTTTGTTTAATAAGCAAATAGAGAAATCACAGGGCTTATTTTGTAAGCTGTAAGGAATTATTCATTAAAGAAAACAAATGGAGGGGCCAGCCCAGTGGCCAAGTGGTTAAAGTTCTGCATGCTCTGCTTTGGGGGCCCAGTATCATGGGTTTGGATCCTGGGCATGGATCTACTCCACTCCTCAGCCATGCTATGGTGGCATCCCACATAGAATATGGAGGAGGACTGGCACAGATCTCGTCAATCTTTCTCAAGCAAAAAAAGAGGAAGATTGGCAACAGATGTTAGCTCAGGGTGACTGTTCCTCACAAAAAAAAAAAAAAAAAAGAAAGAAAGCAAAAGGCATTTTGCCAGTGAAGAGTCAAGGTGAGATAGGGGTCTGCATGACTTATGTCAAATGCTGCTCTGTTCTTTGATTGCTCCAGGTGAGCAATCCTGGGATGTGAGTAAAGACAGGAACATACACTGGCCGCAGTGACTCTCGTCTACACGACGTCAAACGCCTTGCCTGGTTGGTAATAGTTCAGCACTATCAGAGCATAGGCATAACTTCCTAATGGCCTCCCCTCAGCTGTGTCCCAAGATTAATTTCACCTGAGATATCTCTATTGAAAGACTTTGGACAGACTTCGCATGCTCAAAAATTCCAGGTCGTTCAGTTATCAGTTCGGCAGCCATTTTTTGTGTTCCTATTATTGGGCAGCACAGTATTGTGGACAGAGGAAGGAATCTGAAATCCACTTGACTTCATTGCATCGGTTCTTAGCTGTGTGATCTTGAACTATTCATTTAGCCTCCTTTATCCCCAATTTCTGCATCTATGAAATTCTTATGATACTTGACCTATAGTATTCATTGAACTGATCATCAAGAGAGCCAGACTCAAATATAACACAGATGTTGGAACAACTGAAAATGTAAAATAAACATTATTGATATAGCAAAGGCTCTACTGCAAAAAGTGAAAACATACATAAACAGACGAGGAACTTTAGCAGAGAGGGAGACACTTTCATGGTAAAAATCAAAAACATGGGTGCAGAGATGAAGAATGTCTTTAATGAGTTTGTTAGCACACATGACACAGCCAAGGAAAGATTCAGTGAACTGGAAGATAGGTTAGTAGAAATTCCAAAAATGAAATTAGATATAAATAAAAATGGACATAATAAATGGCTGTTGAATAGATTATTCAAATGAAAATGCAAGGAGAAAGAAGACCAAAAAGAAAATAAGATAGATTTTCCAAAAAGGGTGTGACAGTATCTTACTAAAGTATATATAATCAATGTAATTGGAACCACAAAAGAAAACACCAATTCAGAAATCCAGATGCTCAGAGAACATCAAGAAAGATAGATAAGGAAACACATGCAGTGCGGCTGGCCGTGCGCACAAACACACAGATGCCTTAGACCATCATATGCTAAATTTTGACATTCAAAGCTAAAGAGAAAGTCTTGAAAGACACGAGAAAAAAGGATTTGTTATGTGTAGAGGAACAGATATAAGAATTAAAAACAACTTATAGTCAGAAACAACACAAGCAAAAGGAGAATCAAGGGATAGGCTTAACGAGCTGAAGGAAAAACAAAACAAAACGAAAACAAAAACACCATCAACCCAGACTGCTACACCCAGCCCACACCCCAAAAAATTCAATGACGAAGGAGAAATAAAGACTTATGCAGACAAACAAAAACCAAGAAAATCCATTATCAGCAAAACTGTACTAAAAAAAATGCTAAAAACTCTTTGAGGAGAAGAAATATTATACTAATCAGAAACTTGGATTTACACAAATAAGATGATTGTCTAAAGTAAAAAAGGGTAAGAATGTATTGTCTTCAGACCGTTTGTAGAGTGAAATGTCTGATAATAATAGTGTAAAGGATGGAAGGGAGAGATTTGAAGTATAATTCTGTAAGGTCACCAAGACAACTAGAAGAAATTCTTGGGAACCTTGTTGTAAACAATAATTTCTTAGATAGAACACAAAACTCACAAAATAAGAAATTTTTAAAAAATTTATAAGGTGGGCTTCATCAAAATTAAAAGTTTTGGCTCATTTTGGTTAACGAAATGAGATAAGCCACAGTCTAGAGGAAATATTGAAAAATATATATTTAATAAGGGATATCTATACTATATAAAGGACTCTCAAAGCTCTATAATTAAAAAAATACCCAATATAATATTGGACAAAATATTTTAACAAATGTTCCCTCAAAGAAGATATAACAGTGATAACAAAAGGACATGAAAATATTATTAATAATTAACAAAATGCAAGTTAAACTGAAATCAGATACAACCACACACTTATTAGAAAGGCTTAAAACAAAACTAATAATAGCACGTGCCAGGTGACGTGGAGCAAAGGGAATTCTCATACATTGCTTGTGGGAATGCAAAACAGCACAGAAACATTGGAAAATTTGGCAGCTTCTTAAATTAAGTTAAACATACACTACCATAAGACCCAGTAATTCTATACAGGCATAATTCATTTTATTGCACTTCTCTTTATTGTGCTTCACAGATATTGAGTTTTTTTGCAAGATCCTCCACCAGCAAAATGATTGAGACTCATTGAAGGCTCAGATGATGGTTAGCAACTTTTAGGAATAAAGTATTTTCTAATTAAGGCATGTACATAGTTTTTTAGACATAATGCTATTGTACACTTAATAGGCCACAGTGTAGTGTAAACATAATGTTTATATTCACTGGAAAACCAAACAATTTGTGTGACTCACTTTATTGCTATATTTACTTTATTGCGGTAGCTGGAACTGAACCCACATCTCTGAGATGTGCCTGTATGTGAATGTTTATATCAACTTTTTTTTTATAATTACCAGATACTGGAAATGTCCTTCAATTAGTGAACGGATAAACCAACTGTGGCACATCCATACAATGGAATACTATTCAGCAGTAAAAAGGAACATGCTACTGATACACTCGATGATGCGTACGACCCTCAAATGAGTCATGCCAGACTTGAACCAGATTTAAAGTGCAAAATTATAGGAACAGAAATCAGGTCAGTGGTTACCAGGGGCTCGTGTGAGGAGAGGTTGCCTTCAAAAAGACCTGGGGAAACTTTGGGAGTGATGAAACTTCCACATCTTGATTCTGGTGGTTTTACATACTTGTACATAGGCATGTGTCCAAACTCACAAACTGTACGCTAAAAAGGGTTAATTTTATTGAGTGTAAATTATACCTAAATTTGAATAAATGCCTCTTTCCATGTATTTTGGGATTTTTATTTATCTTTTTTGTTTAATTGCTTTCTAGTTTAATGCCTCTAGTTGGAAAACATACTTGATGTGCCTTCAATACTTTGAAATTCATTGAGAGTTTATGGCACAGCATCTGGTCTATTTTGGTAAATGTTCCATTTGCACTTCAAATAAATGTGTATTTTGCATTTATTGGTAGCACAACAGCAACAATAAAATAAACCATAATCTATGTGGCTAGTGGTTGCCTTAGCTAGGAAACACTGACCTAAACCCTTGGAATCCCCACCTTTCATTTTAGTGATTGCATACTCTTCATATGATTCCTTAACAATGAGTACTGGCTTTAGTAGGGTAGGGCCAGCTCAGGCAAAATTAGAAATTCAGTGAGGATTCTGTGTTTCTTTACTGCTCTTTACCACTTTTCCCGTTCCTATCTCCCTTCCGACCTCAGAACAAGAACCTACGATGTTGAAGTTCTTCTGAATCTAATACATCATGGAGCATGAAAATGTGATAAATTAATAACCCCTGGTTTGTCTTATAACAAAGACATTCACATTTACATAAAAGTGCATAGAAATGACAGTGCTTAACTTAAGGAGATACCTCATTTAAAGAAAGAAGCGTGGATTGGGTTTAACTTAAACTCACAATCCAGCTGCGCAATTTACACTCCGTCACCTGAAATACGTTAATCAATCATGCCGCGAGTCATTTTTTTCTTCTATAATGTAAACCTAATTCAGCCTGACTTTGTTTTTCCAAAAGGGCCTGACATGGCCATTGAGCATGCACTGTATATCTGCTTAAGCATTTGCTATGTCCCAAAGACAAGAACAAACGCCCTTAAGATAAAGGTGCAACTTCCCCCACATTGGCATTTCCTTAAGGATAAGCATCTTTCCTTAGGCTAGGAACCGACTGCTGTGCTCACCTGTGACCACCCAGCTCGAGACAACAGAACTGCTACCCTGCCATGTCCACTGAGACAGCAGACATACTACCTCCTGTGTCCATCAAGTCCTGTGCCAACAGAGCAGTCTTGTGACTATTGCAAAAGGGACATTTCAATCATATGTGAAACATCCTCTTTGAGGGTATATAACCACACTGTACACTCCACTTCTTTGGTGCCCTTCTTTTCTTTGGGAAGGAAGGCCCCGGGCCATGGTCCTCACATTTTGGCTCAGAATAAACTCACCTAAATTTTCATTTATAGATTGGTTGTGGGTTATTTTCATTGATACATACACGCAAGATTCTGATTACATTTTGCCAAAGTTATATCCTAGAACCAAGATCTGGTTTTTTTCCCTTGCCCTCAACAAAAGCATCAGGTTACCTTCCCTTGCCAACCAGCAATCACATTTCCTGGTGAAAGATAAAAATCAGGTTCAATTACAGTAGGGAAATCATTAGCATGTGCCAAAATTTGGATGTTTCCATTTCAGCAGAATTAATGGTTCTTAGGTGCAACTGAAATTACCTTGAGAAAGCCCTTCACCTTCTTTGCTAGAGACAGGAAGGCATGAGATTGTGTTCCAGGCATTTGTAGAGAGAGTTGGGCCTTCAAACCTATAACATGTGGTTTGAGGGAAAGACTGGTACTTTTCATGAGACGGGTCTGTGGCTCAAGGAAAAAAGAACGCTGTACTGAAATTGGGTGATCTGCATTTTCAATATGAAGTTGATTAGCCGTGCCACATTGGGCGAGCCCTTTATATCTAGGGTGACCATATAATTTATCTTCCAAACCCAGGGCACTTCTGAAAATAAAAAGTGGTTTTATTTTAATAATTGCACCAGGAAAAATGGGCACAAAACCATGACTGTCCTTGACAATCTAGTACGTATGTTTACCCTACATATAACCTCCCACACCCGTCTCATACCCTCTCACACCACAAGCATCTGGCTTAAATTGTAAATCCAGGAAAGCTAAACCAATGCAGATTTAGTCAAGCTGTCTGAGTACCGGGTATTCTGGGCAGGGGTAGCAGACCACTTTTAACGCCAGGACGTTTATAGCCCGCATTTGCCCATAACCTTTCAAAGCAAAGTTAGGCACCCAGAGTGGTCACATCTCCCCTGAAGCATTTGGAATGTTGGCAATGAGACCCAGGCAATTCACAGTGTGTCATTTGCATGGTCTTCGGTGGGGAAGGGGAGTTGATTTTGAGGAGAATAAAGTATGAGACCATCAGAAATCTCCTAGTCTTTGCTGAAAGTGGAAGACCCACTTGGGTTTCTGCAGCTCCAAGCCACATTTTAGGCATGGCTGTTCCCCAGGGCCCAGAAGTCTTGTGTTACCAGAGTTCAGCAGCCAGACCAGGGAAATCAATACCCTATTGCTAAAGATTAAGAGTTTATCCAACTGAAAATAAAATGAATAAGTTAAATAAAGTTTTGGATTTCCCCGCACACTTCCAAGGTGATGAGGGACAGGCTGCGTCCTTTAGGCTTTAGCTTCTAGGGTGTTGGCTGTGGGATCGTGCATGAGCCAGAAACACAAAACCCCCAGAAACAAAGACTTTTGAGAGAATCAGTCAGAGACTCATGGAGGCTGGGCTTCTATACCACCTATTTAACCCCTTTAATTTACCGATGAGAAAGCTGAGACCCTGGGTAGACAGTCCAGGAGCCCTAGCCTGTTACTGTCCACTATTAGAATGTACTAGATATCAAGGTATTCTGGATCTTAGGGACATTCTCCCATGACATATTTAAAGCAACCCCTCCGTCCCATCTAGCTCCTTTGTGTCCTTTCTAGAATGGCCATAAATCTCTTTATTGAATATTAATGAGACTAATTTCTGGAACTTCTGATGGAACTGATAGTAAAAGAAATCTTTTTCCTTGGGGTAGCGAAGAGAATAAATGAGAGTGGGGAGATGATGGCAACTATCTTACTATCAATATGAGGCCAATGGAGAGGAAAGTTGAGACAAAAGAAGGAAGAGAGAGAGAGGAATCTAGCAATATTCTTTGAGTTCATACATACAGCCATGTAGGATTCACTAATCTGAAAATATTTTGTTTAATTAGCCAACACATTCTCCTTCCAGTTTAAACCATTTTGAGTTGGCTTTTCTCTAACATAACCAAAGGAAATGTGCTGACACAGAAAGATGGTGATTTGCCCACGGTCATGTAGTAAATAAAATTCCCCGTACGTTAGAGCTTTTTTCTCAAGTAGAATTATTTTCCCTATGTACTTCTATCTATCCTCAGGAATGAATATACAAATGGACAGCCAGGAGCCTACCCAAACCTCACTGCCTGTACTGATATCTAAATCAGAGTGCCCGTTTGGGTAGAGGTGCTTCCCCCAGGGTAATGATCCTTTCCTTCTTACACTCTTCTCAGAATGCCAGAAGCTGAAGGAAAGAATAAGGATAACTCATTGTCTTCCAAATCCAAATTGGAGTATTCTGCTCCATTATAATATAGGCCATTCACTATATTCTACAAGGATCTTTCAAAGGAATTCGATCTGCTTAACTTGGAAGAGGGATAACCCAGGAATTCTGTGCATTGACTGAACATTTCTCAAGTTCTGAAAATGGGAGGAGGGATACCCATGTCCTAGCTATTCTCAGCGGGACATTTAAGGCTAAGAATGGGAAAATGTGGGGAGACAGACTTTGAATCAGCTTTAAAATTATTTAACAACTGGAGCTGTCCAATAACGTATGAGAATACCTCATGACGGGTTTTGTTCGAGAGGAAATCCTCAATTAGATGGAAGGAAGGTATTAATAATCTTTCCAATCTCTTCCCACTCTTCCAACTTCTTCAAAAGCTTCGATGGTAGATATTTCAGGCCAAACTAATGGGTAATCGAAGGTGGGGGGATGTGACTCCTAGGCAGGCTGATTGGAAAAGCATTTAAGTGGAACAGAATCTTGCCTTCTACCCTGTATTCTGAAATTCCCTATTTTCCATTAGGTGCCTAGGAAAGAGACTTTTCCCCTGAAGGTCCCTAATAAACAGTGCAGTTACTATATCCTGCACAGTGTTCTTGGGTTTGATTTATATTAGCAGAGTAGCTGACAAAGATAAGAAGCACGTAGAACAACCGTGAGTTGAGGAAACATTACTGGTATATAGTGGAAAAAATACTGTCAAGTGTTCAGACGAATGTGAGTTCAAATTCTGATTCATACCTAAACTGAAGCAAGTTGACCACCTAAAGGAACCTTATTTTTACATTAGTAAGTATAGAACTAATATCTATTTGTGTGTGAGGAATCTTCTAAAAATAAATATTATTAGTATAAACATATTTAGAAAATATAGCTTTTCCTTCTACACTAATTTTGATCTTTAGAGATAAATTCTTAACGTGCTTTAATTTTCTTAAAATGTTTTCCATGCATATAGGTAGACTTGATTTTTACATAATTGGAATTGTGTGTACTCAGTTTTTATTTAGCTTGCCCATTTGAATTGTATCAGGAGAATTTCCCAGGTCATTAGATATTCTTCAACAGCATGATATAATGGACATGTGAAGTCTTAACATATGTATCCGTTTCTTTACTTTTAGAGTTTAGCTGTTTTCCAATTTTTACGCTTATAATTAATGTTGTGATGGACTTACATGTACATGTATCATTAAGCTCATCTATGATTATTCTAGGTTAAATTTATAGATATGGAAATATAACTTCCAAGCTATGATTATTGTTTCTTTATATTTAATGCCAAATTGCTTTGTAAAAAGACTTTTTTCAATCTATAGATCAACTAGGAGAAGTGATACTTTCTACTATTGAGCATTTTTAATTATCAACATGTTCTCTCCATTTATCTCTCTTCTTCAGTGTCTTTAAAAAGAAGTTTTATAAGTTCTTGTACATCTTTCATTAGATCTTTTTTTTCCCTAGGCATCTTATGTTTATGGTTGCGTTATGATTTTTAAATTATATTTCCTCTTTATGGATGGTATATAAGAACCCAATGCAACAGGTATTTGTTTCTGGTCAGATACAGGAGTCTTCTGTGTGGGTGGTCGTATCATCTTACAATCGTTTTTGGTCCTTTGTACTTATAATTAGTTAAAGAATTGATTAATTTGTTAAAAAATTGATTTCTTTATTCTCTAATGGTTATGGAGCTATTCAAGCTTTAGAAACATTATTGAGTTAGCTCTAGCAACTTAAAATTGGTAAGTTCCTTTAAAAACAGATTTAAATGTTCAAAATTATTTCTAAAAGTCCTCAAGTTTTTCCTAATATTTTTTCATCTTCACTCTCCCCTGAAACCCCAACTGTTGTTCCCTTTTCCCAGCACCTCATTTATTCTATCTCCACCTCCTGCCTCCCTCCCCTCCCATTGCTCAGTGGTTCTTGCCAGAGCTTAGTCTAATTTTCGTCTTTTCAAGAAATTAAATTTTGCTTTTCTTGATTCTCTTTTTTATGTTTTTTCAATTCATTAATTTTTGCACTTTTATCATTCCTTCCTTCCTCCTCCTTTCTTTAGTTTTCTTTAGTCTATTTCCCAATGTAGTTTCCACAGCATATTTTCTGCAGCATGATCACATATGCATATGCACATGCGCACACATACTTAATTTGTATACTGGCTCATTTATTATTGTTTTAATTAACGTATGAATTTAAGGCTAAAAATCTTCCTATAAATGTCACTTTAACTACCTCCCACTAGTTTTGATATGTAGTATTTTTTTTTAACTCTTTGGTGCAAATATTTTCTGATCTACATCATGATTTCTTCTCTGGCCCATAAGTTACTTACAGATAGTTTTTAACTTCCAATCATATCATCATTTTATAATATTTGGATTTCTAACATAGGTTCAAAGTGATCAGATAACATAATTTCAATAATCCCAGTCTATTAATGTTTGTCGATGCTTCATCTATAACCTAGTCCACAAATTTTGTAAATAGTTTAAATGTATGTAAAGGGAAATTGTATTATTGATCTATTAGGTGTAATGCTCTCTATATGCCATTTAATTAAAATTTTAATTATGCTTTTAGGTCTTCTGTTTCTTTTATCATTAGTTGGTTTCTTCCAAAGGATTAGATTTAACTGGGATTTGTTGCATATTTCATGGAATATAACTCATTCTAGATCATGAGAATTTTATTTCCCTGAAATTTGCAATAACTCAGTGGGAAACCCAATGATCCTTGGTAAAGTTTTAACCCTCACACTTCATCCCAACCCTTGCCACTGTTTTCCCAGGGATATTGGTCTGTTTAAGCTTTGTAAATTTTCTTAAGCTTATTTTGTTAATCTATATTTTTCAGGAAAAATGCTCTTTTCTTTGACATTAACATTTGTTTGCATCTAGGAATGCATGATATTCTTATAATTTCAGCTAATGTGTATCTGATATTACACAGCTTGTCTATTTTATTTTATATATTTGTGCTGTTTTCTTCTCTTTTCCTCTCTTTCTCAGATAGGGATATATATATTTTGTTTGTTTGTTTGTTTGCTTTGTTTTATTTTAATTCATCAGTCTCCACTTTTATATTTTTCTTCATATTTTCTTTGTTTGCTTTGCTGTTGTTTTTCAATACTAAGTTCTGGAGTTAAATGCTTAGGTCATATTTTTTTCATTCTTTCCTGTTCGACAAAACCACACATAGATGTGACTTTGCCTGATAGAGCAGCTTTGGCTATATGCCATGACTATGAATTAGTAGCACGCTTACTCTCATCATTTTCCAATTTTTGCCTTCTCTTTCTTCAAAGAGTTATTTGGGGTATTTAATGCCAACTTGTTTAAATTCTCATTAATGTCTGTTTATATTATAGTGTGACCAGAAAGTATCTTATTTAACTTTTAGACAAATTATTTGAAGAATAAATTGGACTAAAATTTATTGAACATGTCATAATTTTCTGGTGCTTTATGTATATTCCCACATCATCTTCTCAATTCGGTGAAGGAATCTTGTTCTCCCAGTCCAAGTCCCTTAAAGTCTCTGCTTCTGCATCTTAACTTATGCTGGGTGAATTTCTCTAAGAAATCAGTCTCTCTCCCATCCCACTAAAAGCTACCCATCTAGGTAGGTCAGTGTAAAATGGAGTTTCTTTCTTCAATTCTTTTCTGATTACATCAGTTGAATAAGATCTTTCTCATATTTGAGCAATTTGTCAGTTACTAAATCTGATCATGGTACCTACCTTGTCTTATTTTATATATGTTGACTTGGTGAATTTTAATCTTCTTGAGTGCATAATAAAATATAAAGAGTGGGAGGTGTTACATAATAGGTGCTCAGATATTTGTTGAGTCAGATTCAATAGAGCTCAGATTCCAAAATAGAAAAATCTTTGTTCCTAAGTGGGAATAACGTCCCCATAGTGTAATGCCTGGGATATAGACCCTGGACTCGGTGGGTTTTGCAAGTTAAAATGAGTTAATACAAAATTGTTCTCCATGCAAGTAGAAAGTGTTGCTGCTAATAATGAAAGGACTACCGGGCAAAGAGAAATTGAAGCCACCTGTTCCAAGTTACTCTTTCACCTCTGCCTCTGCCTCTTTCTGGGTCTCCAAAACTGCTCCTGTATCTCTGCTTCCTCAGTAAACCTCTCCTTGGAAGGGTCGATTCTGAAGGCAATTTTCCAAGACCGTGTGCAGAATTGGCTGGGCTTCAGCTGCAACATGAAAGGGCATTTATTCCGAGACCTGAAAACGGAGTTTGGAGCAGACATTGCTGAACTTGTTTCAGAAATAGATTCTGTATGCATCGGTTTTACTGCTTCAGGTATAAATGTTAAACGTCCTAGTTCAGCTAAAAGAGCGTGTGTTTGTGTGTGTGCATGTGCACACTCTGAATTGTTGTTTTCACGAGTTTCTGCAGATATTTTGGCACTTCCATATGTGAGTTTGGTGTTATGTCCTGAGTTACACATCTGTAGAAGCTGCTATTTGTGTTCTCATCCTAGATCAGGTGCCAAAATCATAATACCTGGCATTCTAGAACCTTGCAATGCAATATGATATTGAACTATACTGTGAAAAAATTTAAAAGCTTTATTCTGTGTGTATATATGCCAAGTTTAGCATCAGTATATTTGAATTTTTGTTAATTTTTGACTAGGTTAGGCTACTTTGTCTGAGACCTGGGAGAATAAGCAGGGTTAGTCTAGCTTAGGAAGAGTTCTCCCTTCTCATCTAACATCTTAGGACTTACACTTATGATGTAGTGAAACTAATCTCACAGGGTGACCATGTCATGTGCTGTCCAAACTGGGACACTGTTGAGAGATGCCACCACCTAGGACTATCAGTATAAACCCATCTGTTGTAGGCAAAAAGTGGAGTATGATCACCTAATATTCTGAGTAATAGGGAAATAAATATTCTTTCTGGATATCTCTAGGTGCTGGCTGTATTTTTGCTGCATCCATGAAGCTTGTGTTCTAGGCACGAAATGACAAATATTTGGCAGTGATGACAACTCTTTTCTCTCCTGTATTCATAGCATATGTCTTTCATCAATCATAGCCTTTCACACTGATCTTTGGGATGGTATCAGATGACTCCTCAACATAGCCCTCCAGATAAGTCAACAATTATTACCAGGCTTACCCCATAACACTGAACTTGCTACTTCTGTGCTCAAATGAATTTGCTATGACATACGATGGCTGCTTTTTTCTTTTGGCAAAGGTTAGGGTGCTAGAGCCTCGTTCTTTGGTAATTCAAACTGGGTGAGCCAGAGAGTATCTGAAGTGGTTCAATAACCTCAGCCACAACTCGCCCTTCTGGTAACAGCCGTATAGGTCAGTGAGGAGGGTTACAGCAAGGAGCCTAACTGTTGGGCCCATACTAAGACAAGGATCAAAAAAGCAAAACAGGAACTAAGTTATAGTTAATTTAAAGCTAAGTAAATGCTTGAGACTTCTTCTCTCTTAAAATTCAGAGTTTCTCTGTAAAAAGATGAATTTACAAACTTCCTTTGGGCTAGGAGGCACAAATGGGGCCTCCTGCTCCCTCTGATAAATCCTAAATGCCCAAGCAGCCATATAAGTGCCAATCTTACCCAATCACAGAAAAGCTGAGAGCTGGGCATGGTGAGGTAGGGCCTGTCAGATCTGTTCAGCATGTAGAAGGCACGCAGATGAAGATTCTCCCTGCCTTTGGATCTGTAAAACATTGTATTACCATCTACTGAAAAACATGGCCCAAAGAATATCCTGGGCTCTGAACTTTCATGTTAAGGGGTTTTCTTCCTATTGGGGTGGAGGAATGATAATAAAGGGCAGAGAAGGGGGCAGAATTAAGGTGGGTGTTCCTCAAGCCCAAGGGTAAAGTTATGAATATGAGCAGAGGACTATAAGTGTCTCCTTCTCCAGGAAGGACATTGACTTTATTTGAAGCCCAGGCAAATGCTGGGACTGTGATAGCTGCGGAATGCCTTGACTGATCAGTATCGGCTCAAGATCTGAAGAACACAGTCTGCTGGTCTTGGAGCGTTAGTGACTCCAACTCTGAGAGTTAGGAACAGAAAATCATGGGGTAATTGGGTAGACTTTCTATGAACAAAACATTGCAGATGTGGTGAATTTGCAGATTACAAGAAGGCCCACCTGGTCTTTGTTAGTGTTGCATTAAAACAATCTTGTTTGAATTTTGGTTATGTACCAGAACATTTATCCTCTCCATAGTGAAGGAGAGCCACTTCCCGAGCTCGGTAAATTCTTGATAAATTCTCTAAGGAATCAGAGGTCTTAAGAAGCTCTGCTCTCCATCATGACCAAGAGTATGGGGAAGGCACTGCTGCCAGTCTGGTCTTCACCTAATAGGAAGGGATGAGATTCCTCCCCACGTGTTCACTTGTGGCTCCTTACATTGCTCTCCTGAAACTCCCCAGATTTGGATCAATGCATCAAACTGATTTCTCTGACCTTGGTCTGCTGAGTCAGGATTGCTAAAGAACTGAATGTAGCCAAAACCAAAAATCTGAGGGCCGTTGGGCCATCACCACAATAAAGATCCCTTCCTAATGAGCCCTCAGTGTGGTCCAGCTAACTTTCTCCCTCTCTCTCATGTCCCTGGGGACTTTGTCCCATAAACTCATTCTGAGTCAATTCATGGTGCCTTCTCTTCTAAGTGCTTGCCTGAGCAGCAAGCCTTTCACCAGTGACAGAATGTGGGTTTCATTAAACTGCGATCTACTGGCACTGGCCATATGAAATAATAAAGTAAGAACCCTGTGGCTACGTCTGGCCTAGATGTGCAAGTGTATACTTACTGATTAGAAAAGTCTGCTTAGAGCCCTGCTTGGAAACAAGGAGTAGTGTCACAAGGTATTTGCCATCCTTAGCCTGGGCCCCTCAAATGACTCCATCTCCCCATCATAGGAAGCTCTGGCATAAACAAGTTGGGCTGACACATCAGATATGCTGAAACCTGAACAACATGGGCAGTCAAGAATTCTGGGCTACTGGCTGGCAGGGATCATTCCAACATGGGCAGCTGGCCTGTCTCATGCAGACATATTAGAGAGTGAGGGTCTGGCTTGTACAGGTTTCAACATTTGGGGAAGACGGTGAGAGCAAGGACTCTGGTGTGCTGTGAATTGTTTTTCCAGGAATGCCCTGATACCAAAATAACTCCAAGTCAGCCAGATATTAATGTTGATATCTGGGCAGGTGTCCTATCCAGGCAGAGATTGGGGGTTTGGGGAGAATCTAGATTATAGTTTGGGGAGAAAGAGCTGGAAGACAAAGATGAAAGAGCTAATGTTCAGAGCAGGGTTTCAGACCCATAGGAGAACAGGAGAATTTGGCTGGAAAACAGACTCTGAGATCCAGTCTACAAGCTGGACTAGCACGGTGGATAGACAAGGTCCTGGGACTCAGAGCAATCTCAGACTTGAGGAAGAGGTATGTCCACCGTGAGTGTCCTATAACAGTCTGATTGCCTCATCTGGCCCAAGACAAAGTCAAGCAGACTCTACAAGTGAAGATTTAGTACATTTGCTTAGAAGCACAAGACTTGCAATCCAGGCTCCAGAAGATTTCATTAAAATTGCACCCCAAGCCTTACTCTTTCCACAGAACCCTGAGGACCACATGCAAATATCCTCGAAATATATAGTCAAGATATACAGATATAAAATTACCTTATTCCGTTGGCCATTTCAGACCCTTCCTATCAGGTTATGTATTAAAATGGAATCTTTGGATAAACTGCTAGCATCTTTGTTCCCTAGTTTGCTTTTTATCCTCCCAGAAAAGTTAGGAGTGGGCATTGGAGGGAAGCAGGACGCGTGCTTTTCCTCTGCACACTCTTGCGTTGGCCTCAACGCTCTAGTTTATAGTTTCACCTTGTACAACGGTCACAAAGTCAAATAGTCCCCCAGCACCCTGAAAAAGATCGTTCTTTCCCGATCAAACCGAGATCCTATTGACACTCAGATCCTCAGATTCATCCCTGAATTACTACCTTTGAACTGAGCACTTCTTAGACAACCTGGGGGTTTCTTGGGGGGTTTTCATTCCTTTTTTTAAATATCGATTTTGGAATTTTTAACTAGGTTTGTGCCTCTGATCTTTTCTCAGCATCTATAAAGTCCTTTTATTTCCCACAAGTTTGACAGAAGCTGAATGTTGGCAATATAAAAGGATCAGGATAGAAAGCCTTAAGAAAAGTTAGCCGTAAGTTTCTCTCAGGAGAAGGTTGGGGCAAACATTGAAAGCGTGCAATGCATGGGAACCAGAAGGAATTTGACTGACAGTGTCCTGCAGCAGGTCCTGAGAGAAGTAACTGCAGGAAGGGTAAGTAAAAGGCTCATTCTTGATGCTGTCCTTTGAACCCATAGTTGGCAAGACTTGATAGTAGCTGGTTCTCCAGAAGTCACACTATTGAAAAAAGGAAGCAGAGGGCCAGAGCTGGAGGCCTAGTGGTTAAGTTTGGTGTGCTCTGTTTCGGTGGTCCAGGTTAGCTTCCCGGCATGGACCTACACTGCTCTCTTAGCGGCCATGCTATGCTGGCAGCCCATATACTAAAAACTATAGGAAGATTGACATGAATGTTAGCTCAGGGCGAATCTTCCTCAGGAAAAAGATAAAAGGCAAAAGGCAGCAGGAATATACCTCTGTGGCAGGCCTAAGATGTGTTTATATTTGATTTTGAAATACAATCTTGCACTGATGTCCAAAAGAGCTGAAACAGGATCTCATTATCCTAACTTTGGACTGCTGTCCATCTCCTGCCCATTCTCCAAAGCAAACTGAATAATATCAGTTACCACTTTATGCAAAGTATGAATATGAGAAGAGCTCTTTTTTCCTTCTTCTTCTTCTCTGCAAAGCCCCCCAGTACATAGCTGTACATTCTAGTTGTAGGCCCTTCTGGTTGTGCTATGTGGGATGCTGCCTCAGCATGGCCTGATGAGTTGTGCCATGTCTGTGCCCAGGATCTGAACCCGCGAAACCCTGTGCCACCAGAGCAGAGCGGGCTAACTTAACCACTTGGCCACAGGGCTGGCCCCCAGGACTCTCTTGAAGACACACTTGTCTCCGGTTCTCTCTTGCTCTCTGTAGCAGTCATCGTTGGTGCCTCCCCATATCTCCTGGGCGCTCATTATTCCTGCCAAAGGCTTCCTCCTGCAAATGCCTGCAAGGCCACAGAGAGCTTGCGAGTGGGCTCAACCCCCACACAGGACAGGCTGCAAGTGCTGGGGAGGGCGGTCAGCAACCCTTGTAAGAGCCCTCAGTCAAGGCAAGATGGGAGTTGGTGGGAAAGTGGCCCAGTGCCTTGGCATTCTGGCAGCACCTCTCTCAGGTGTATTGTAACCATCACCCAGAAATCCCCCATGAGGTTGATCCCTAGTTACTCAAAGTAGGAGCTAGCTCATCTGTGACCCTGCATTGTCTTCCTCCCTTTCCTTCCCATTCCCTCACTGGGTTTCCTGGGATCATCTTCCAAATAAACTACTCACATTCACATCCTTCACTCAGGGTCTATTCTGGGGAACCCACCTTGAGGCTCTGCCTGTCTCAGCTTTTTGTAGGCCTCAAAGGGGAGCCAGAGGCTTTGATATCCTTGGAGATAAAATACCTTCCTGAGAAGTGGTAGGTGGATCAGGTAGCCCTTCTTCAGACTAGAAAGAAACAGTGAGGGAATATTATCAGCATAGACATTGTATGTGCAGAGAAAGCAAGTACGTTTATCTATTGGTAAGTGAAAGTCCTACCCATTATACTTAGATGCACATAAAGGCACATGACATATTATATGTTTACTTATAATCTTCATTTTTCCTTAATGAATTTCTGTCAGTTATTAAAAAGGATTCAATAAAACACAATAATTAACTCAATGAGTTGGGACAAATAGAAGCTACGGGTTAGGAATTATAAGGTTAGGATGTAAATCACACTCGGGGTCTGTAGATCATAAAATACCGGCAATCGCAAAGGGTGGGCTGTAAATTTGGTTCTAAGCTTCCTAGAGGACAAAACGAAGAGGAAGGCAGGTTTTCTTAAGAAGCTAGAAAATTAAGACATTATTGTATATCCTTTTATAATTTTGTGATTCATATTTATCATTGTATATGATTTATAATGTTTAAGTTACTTAGTTTTCTAGCTCAATTTTGGTCTTCTTCAAAACCTCTTTACTGTTTCGTTTGTGACTTCCTTATTTAGGATGAGTTCTTCCTCCTTTCCCCGCTGGGAAAACAAAGATTTCCCCAATTTTAGGACCTATTTTGTTTGTTTCCATAGTTACTGAGGGTGTACACGCACACACACACAAATACACACTCACTTTTGACAATATTGAGATGAACATCTTGTATATACTTTTTTCTGTGTTACATTAAAAAATATTTTTGAAAAAGCATCTTTTTTTTGGAAAGAAATCATAATTGCTGAAAAAAAAATGTTTTACTCCTTCCTCTAACAATGCCAGACTTTTGGTTTAAATTGTCATTATTAAGGCAGGTTTTGGAGAGAGAAATCAATCATCAAAGTTAATAAATTATAGGGTGAGTCTGTTCTAAAAACTGATAATTGACATCCTTTAAATTAATAAATTATTCTTATTTCAAATAACTCTATACCCAAAGGACAAAACAAATATGAATTTCAATAACTAGTGAAGGTAAGGATCGTAAATCTTTTCAGTTTCTTCTGGGAATGAATATTTTTGTCAGATTTGACGTGTTTATCTCTTGTTATTAAAATCCAAAGTTTAAGACATAAGTCCTCAAAATAAACCAGGAGAGGAGTTTTCAAACTTCTGTTGGGCATATAGATATGTTATCGTGGCCTTTGAGTTGATGATGGATGAAATTAAAACTCTTCAATCTACGAAGTTTGAGAACCCTGGATTATAATAGTTACCGATGTGAAAATTATCCATTTGTGCACTAAGGATATGCATCTTTGGTAAATATTTTTCTGTGCTTTCTGCCATGTTTCCTGCTGACCCCTGGGAATACATTCATTGATATAAGAGCAAAGCCTGCTTGCAATTTGGAGGAAAAAAAGAAGAAAATAAAAACTCTGGCTGCAGAAATAGTGCCAACAAACATAGTGAAAATGAGACCAAATTCATGTATTGCTTCAAACCGCTTAGACATAATGCTACTTGGAAAACAGTCCCTGGGAAATAAGCATGCTCTTTAGAAGAAGGAGTGGCTTCTGTCAGTAGTTCAATTAGATGAACTTTAACCTGTCTTTCAAGTTTGTGATTCTCTGATTGCTCAGGCAATGTGTTTCTTTGGGCAAGGCTGAGGAAGTGGTGTGGACTATAGTTTCCTTAACAAATAAATTTCTACAAGAGGGGTAATTTGGGGAACCCAGTTTCCTAGACTCAACAATGACACAAAATGTATTTACATTAGCTACATGGGAGAATTTCCTCAAACTGCCGCATCTGTATAGGAAAATGCTATTTTTCTTTTAGAAAAAGTACAGAATGTTCAACTGAGGGTTTTCATCACAACTAGAACAGATTATTCGGCTTTGATTCTAACATTTCTAATTGATCTTTTTCGATCCTCAAAAGATATCGTTATACGTTTTTCCAGGGAGTGATTTAGAAAGGAGATAGGATTCATCGTTCAGAAGAAATCAAACACCTTCCAGAAGATTCTTTCCAGATGAAGCTCTGCCTTTGTGAACACTGATGTGATTCTTCACAAAATGATGAGTTTTCTCAGTAAGCGTACTCTCTCTGTGACAGTTAGCTTGGGTTATGGAAATGCCTATATTCAGGAGAAACCAAGGTTGCACAAGGATATAACAGTTTATTGGGAAGGATATGCAGCAGAAAGTGACTTCACTGATGAAAGAGGACCCGTCATAGCACAGGCTTACTGATTGCTGCAGGAAACCTAACCACACAATGACTTATGAGGGGGCCCTGGTTTGCAGACTGCACCAGCTGCTCCTTCTGCATTGGTTAGTGATACTTTCGTAGGATATGAACAGTTGGCACCCTATTGCTACTGGAATACTTCAATTGATGAAAGTAGTTATAGCTAAACTAGTATGGCAAGAAGCTATTAGCCCATTGCATTTTATTTTCTGTATCCTAGAGGCTCATTCATTAAGATCTGCTGGCCAAATAGCAAAGACAGCATAGCCCTGCTCTTGCCTCACCATTGGGCCCCATGTTAGGGAACTCAAGATTCTAAAGTTTGATGTTCTCTCCGGTACTGAAAACAGCAGAAATATGAAAAACGATTCTTCTATTGATCCTCACTGCTTGAGCACAGTTACAGGATTCCAGGTGTTAAGGAGGCAGGGAAGAGCTGGGTTAGGTTTCTGCTGTCTCTGGAACCTTCGTGTGACATCCACCATGATGATTTCACCTGCCTACCTTCTATGGAGGCTTTCAAGTTCCAAAATACTGCTTCTTTGTTCTCAGGCATGGAGGGGAGCCTGAGGTTGGCCAGCTCTTTATCTCAGGCTTGTGTAAAGACAGTCAGTTTTTATAGCAAAGGTGCTTACTTTAAAGCAAAATGAAAACCATTTTACCAATGCCTGCATATTCCACATACCCAACTTCCAAATTCCATCTCATTTGAACTTCTCAGAAACTACATGAGAAACGGTAAACACTACTTAACTTATAAGAGCAGACGATAGGAGTAGAAAGAGGCACTAAGCTATAGCTTGAGGAACTAGTACGTTCCAATTGTTATAGCCTTGAGTACACTGTAGAATCACTTGGGAATCTTTATAAATACCGATGCCCAGGCCCACCCCTGACTTGTATTTTTGTCTCTTTCAATCTAGCTTTTTGTCTAGATAACAGGATTCTGAAAAGCATTCTAGATCATTCTAATGGTGGCAGAGCAAAAAATAGACCACAATTGAAATCAAATAGCCTTATACATACATCCAAATGAAAGGAAAGGCTAAAAGGATCCCGTGACCCTTTCTTTTAAACTCCCTAACACGGTGTTGCATCTTTAATTTATCGTATGGACTCTGATTCTGCCAAAATAACAAAATGAAGGGTTAAGGAAAAGTAATTATAGAAAAAATGTTATTTGTGTAGTGGCCTATATCTGAACTTCCCCATTAAACAGATGAGCTCATGTCCGAGAGTGCTAAATGCCAACATATTCAGAGCATAACCAGCTTAAGTGCCTAGAACATTGCCCATTATCTTCTTTTCAGAAGTTCAAGAAATATATATTAAATGGATGAGGAAATGTATGAATGATTCAATGGATGAATGGGTCTGAGGAATTGACACGAGTTTATCTGTTGCTGTGCTGTGTGCCCAGGACTATGCCAGGCCCTGAGGCAGGAGATTAGAAGAAAATAATCTCTGCCATTGGGGAACTCATAGGCTGAGTGAATAGACGTGAATCAATTGATGAAGAGCTTTGAAAGAATTCAAAGATTAAAACATCATTAACCTTGCAGTGCCCTGGCAATCATCACAAATAAAAGGAAAAGGAAGGAAATGCCATAGTTAGAGAAATATTTAGGAATTAAGGAAAGTGAAATTATATATCAAAAATTGTGGGATGCAGCTAATCTGATATTTAAAGGGAAATATAGATCTTTAATAGAATTCGTTTTTGAAACAAAAACTTTCAAAATTAATGAATTTAGCATTCAACTAAAAAATGGTAAAAAAGATTTTAAAAAGTAAATAGAAAATAAAACTGAAGGAAGGAAATAACAAATAGAAAAGCAGAAATAAATACAGTTTTAAAATATGTATATTTATTAGACACAATCAATAAAACCACAGTCTCATGGAAAAGATAACTGAAAAATAAACAACACAGATCAAGAAAAAGTAGGAGGAAATCATAAATTAACTATTAAAAGGGATAGAGAGGAATAATAACAATAGGTTAAGAGAGATTAAAAGAATAACAGAATAGCTTTATGTCAATAAATAAGATAATTTAGATACAATTGGAAATGCAGAAAAATACATTTCTAAAATTGAATCGGGAAGAAAAAGAAACATCATTATTGAAAGATTAACATTAAAGGCATTAAATTAATAATAAAATTTAAAGTTACTAGACCCAGGGATATTCTACAATTGAAGGGAAATATAGTGCCTCTCTTTTACAAACTGTTTCAGAAAATGGAAAAAATTCAGAAAACCTTCTCAACTCTTTTTGAGAGAATAGCATAAAGCCTCAACCAGACTCAGGCAAAGGCAGTTCAAGAAGGCAAAATCATAGGTCAATCAGACTCATGAGCATTCACGCAAAACTCCCAACAGAGTTTGCAGTCAAAATGCACAATTTCATTTAAAATTATAAATATTACTGAAAATCATAAAGAAGCAGAACTTATCTCAGATTGGTGATCTCATACATCTTGGATATGTAATGATAGGTCGACATTAAAGTATATCCCAATATTTTTTGTGGGTTAAAAGAGAAAAGAGAAATGTGTTTACTTGTATAGATGTAATAAAGCAAGGAAAATGTCTACTTCCATTTACGATTTCATGTAGTTTCACAAAATAGAAATAGAAAGAAATTATCTTAACTTGATAAAGTATGTTGACCTAATAGCTTCAGATTTCAACACACATAATAGTAGACATTTAGAGCATTTTCATTGTCAGAAAAAAGACATAAATAACTACATCACCAGTTCCACTCAACATGTTTATGTGATTCCTAGCCCATGTAATAAGACAACCGAAAAGAAAGAGCATCAGACAGAAAGACTTAAAACAAAAAATTGTCATTATTTGCAGAACATGATTGTCTGTATAGAAAACCCAGAAGTATGTATATTTTCTCAAAACTATTAAGGTAGTCCAGAAAGGTACCTGAACATAAAATATGTATTTCAAAAATCAATAGAATTCCTACATATCCGCATAACCAGTAACAAAATGAATTTTAAAAATCTCATTCTCAATCGCAATAAATTAATTAAAAAGAAATACAGCTTTAAAAACAATCTTTGTAAGATCATGATGTAATAATTTAGAAAAGGAATCACACCAAATGTAAGTTGTCTCCTAAATTATTACTGAATTCAGTGCAATGCCAATCCAAACTGTAATAAGGTTTTTCTTCATGAAAGATGATATACCAATTCTAGAGTTTATATAAAATAATATTTATAAAATCAAGACAATTCTGAATTTAAAAAATAGTAAAAGAAGAAAAAATGGAGGGAAAACTAGCTTGATCAGTTGTCAAGACATTATAAAATTACAGTAAATAAAAATGATCGTATCCAACTTTTCATATAAATAAGGTGGGCATTACAAAATTTGGAAAATAATGAAATAGTACATTAGATTGTGTTAATTGTTTCCATATATACAAAATAACATATGTAGTTAATAAGAAATATATTATTTCACAGCAATTAAAATTATATGTGAAAAACAAAAAAAAATTAAATCTATTCAATGGAAAGGCCTTTATGACATCAGGAAGGGAAGACCTCTTAAACTGAAAGAGAAAGCATACGCCACAAAGGAAAAGATGGAGACATTTCACTATATAAAAATGAAAAACTTATGAACAAAGTAAAGAAAAAAAACCTCATTCTATGGGAGAAAATATTTGCCTAGGACATAAAAGAAAAACAACTATTATCCAGGCTACACCAAGAACTTCTAAAACAGATTCAAGCTGACAAGGAAATGGAAAGAGGTGATGTCACTGCAATTCATAGCAGCTGGGGTGTTGAGGGAGACTTTGAACCAAAAATATGTTAGAAAATGTACAAATTTACTAGAAATGAGTAAAATGAAAATTAATTCAACACTGAAGTACATTTTACTCCCATCGGAATGGAAAATAAAAATTCAGAAAGTGTGACACATGGAGACTTAACCAGGCTGTAAGGAAATACTCTGCTGTGTGAGTTGGTACAACCATTTTGAAAAACAGTCTGGCAGTACGTAGAAAACTGAAAATAGATACCCCTTAGAGCCTAGCAGTTTTGTTGCTAAGTATATATCTTAGGAAATTCTGGAACACATGCATAAGCAGATATGTGCAAGGATGACTTTTAATAGAAGAGAATGAAAGTAAAATGCTTAATTTTAGTGTGGCATAAGGCCAAAGGACAAAACATTTTAAAGTGTATCATCATATTTAAATCTATAGCTATAGTTAGAGCTGTATTCCAGCTTGACTGGATCTCAGAAATGTGATTTTAAAAAATTGCAAAATTAATAGTAGATAATATTGTAATACAGTATATTATCATTGATGTGAATAAAAACCACAAAGAAACATTATGTATTATTAGAGTTACATTTGTATTTGAATATATAAAATGGATTAAGAAGATACACACTAAATTTTTAATAGTGATTACCTGTGAGAATAGAGAGGAAGAAGAAAATGGAGCTGTTACAGGGAGTGTGTCTGTGTGTGTGTGATGTTTATGTGGTACTCCATTCATGTAAAAATGAGACCTGTGTGGGAAACGATTATATTTATTATTTCTGGGTGGTGTTATACTGTTCATTTCATTCATCGTTTCCTGTAGCTTTAAAATCTCTCAGAGACTATAATTAAAGACAATATTACAATAATATCTTCATGTCTCTAGATGTTATTTAGAATACGATTTTTAAAGATTGCATGGTAGTCTATATTATTGATTTATCATAATGATTTTAAAAGTCTTCTATTGTATCTTTTAAATGTATCCGTATCATAAATAGTGATGTTAGAAATATTCTTATATGTGAAATTATTTTCATCTACTTGATATTTCTTATATGCAGAATATTGTGTTTGTTAGTATAATTTATTTCCCACCATTTCATTTTATTGCTTATAGGTTTTGCTTTATATAGTTTCATATTATATTATTTGGCACATAAAATTTCATAACTATCATATCATTGTTGTGAATTATATTTGTCATTTTTATAAAACAGAGATTTTCTCTCTTTAATGTTTTTATTGCCTTAATTCAGTTGTACCTGCTTTTGGTATAATCACTGCTGCTTTTTTTCTTAGAGAATTTTAAACTTGAAAAGAAAAGGTAATTTCTAAATTATATAAATTATTTCAACCATGCAAGATGGGCTTTTCAGTTAATTTAATGAAGCTGACATAATTCTGCTTTAACCACTGACAGTAAACAATGACACTTTGGTTTCTGAAAATAGAAGAAAAAAGACCCTATTAGGAGATGTCAAAAGGCACATGATGAAAAGAGAGAGTCTTTTATTTTGTAACAAACAATAACAAAAAGTACTACTAATAAAATTCAAATTAAAAGATAATTAACAATCTAAAATAAGATTTTTCTTGTGCCAATGGCCAGGATCATAGTTAAAGTTAAAGCGCTATAAGCTTGGGGCTGGCCCCGTGGCCGAGTGGTTAAGTTCGCGCGCTCCACTGCAGGCGTCCCAGTGTTTCGTTGGTTCGAATCCTGGGCGCGGACATGGCACTGCTCGTCAGACCACGCTGAGGCGGCGTCCCACATACCACAACTAGAAGAACCCACAACGAGAAATATACAACTATGTACTGGGGGGCTTTGGGGAGAAAAAGGAAAAAATAAAATCTTTAAAAAAAAAAAAAAAAAAAAAAAAGCGCTGTAAGCTTTTCTGTTAAAGTAGTGAAAAAGAAAATGACATCAAGGATCTCAATTATCATTTAGGATTTTTCCTTATGTCAGAATGCTCTCTAATTCATTAACCAAAAAAATGGCTAACAAAAATATATATTTTCATTAGTATCATTAAATTATTGGTATCATAAATATATTGCAAATATCAAAAATAGAGATCCAAAACATTATTTCCAGTTGATGATGTCTAAATAAAGACATTTTTTCCAAGAGTTTAACCAAGATCGTAATACACTGTCAACAGACTTTAAATATCCCTTTACTATATATTAAATTATACATGGCTCACAGATTTAAATGGAATTTCGTTCATTGAATTTATACATAATTTTGAAGATAATATTCATCATTTAATATTGAGTCTTCCAATGAAAGACCAATTACATCTCCACACATATTCAGGCGCTCTTTTTACATTTATTCATTCTTCAGATATTCATTGAATATCTCATATATGAGAGACATTGGAAATACAATCATGAACAATTAAAGTAAATACTTTAATCTTGAGCATTTATTCTTTCTATTATTTTCAGGTATTTTCAGCTTAATTGCTTTCTCTGTATGTCACACCTGTGTGGGGTTGGTTCCTTGTAAATGGGATTTTTATTTTTTCCTATTTGAAATTTCTCATTGGTTAATGCTTGGATATCAGAAAACAATTGATATCTGTGTAATCATAGAATATCAAATAGTTGCTGGAATTTTTAGTTTTAAGAGCTCTGAGGTTGATTTCCTTGGATTTGTCTAAGAAAATTTACTTGTTTCCCTAAAGAATTAGCATGCCTTCACTACAAATATTTATATTTTAAATTATTTTTCATATTTCATTGCATTGTTCTCTACCTCAAAATAACTGTTGAATAACAATTTACTTACTTTAATAGCAAGGGGTGTCAAATTTCAAATTATGTGGTGAGTACTATTGACTTTCAGATGATGTGTTTGGTCAAGTTAAGGGTTTTTACATATTTCTATTTTACTAAAATATGTTTTGCTTGGTTGTTTCTTTTGTTTTAGTTTTCCAGAAGTAGGTGTTGCATTTTATCAAGTGACTCTTTTGCCAGGCGTCAAAATGTCCGTATGGTTTCTTAACTCTCTTCTGTTAATGCACTAAATGGCAGTCTATTTCCTGATTTGAATATCCTTGCAATCTTGTATACCATTATTTGTTTTAGTTAGTATTGTAAACATTGAAATTACAGAAAACAACAAACATCAATGTACCTAATACTACAGCTTGAATTTAACAATAAATCATCAGGTCTGTGAATAATATTATTTTGTTTCTTCCTTTAGAGCCCTAAATCTGATTTACTTTTTCTTATCCACCACCGAAAGAATCTCCAGTATTACTGTAAATAGTGATGGTGATGGCCATTCTTCTGCCTCAAATTACAGAGAAAATTTCTAATATTGCATAGTTAAGTGCAATATTTCCTGTGAGGTTTCTCAAAATCAAGCTATATTTGGGTATAATTTACATGGCATAAAATGCATCTTAAGTATACAGATAAATGAGTTCTGTCAAATGTCAAATAACCACCTCCACAATTAAGATACAGAATGTTCTCTACAATCCCCAGAAGTTTCCTCATATACTTTTTCACTCAAACTCCTTACCCTACCTCAGGTCCAGGTAAAAACTAATGTTTTTTCCACTTTAAAATAGTTATGCCTCTTCTGGACTTACGCATAAGGACACAGGATCCTACCTTCCTATGTTGTTATCATAGCTAGAGGTTCTTGTTACTCTGTTGTCCGAGATGGTTGCTGCATCTTCAGCAATCGTGTTTGCTAAAGACCAAAAGGTGGCTACCTATAGAAAAGTGCAATGGAACACTCCTAGTTGTGTCAGCTGACTTTACACAGTCTTCCCAGATATTCCAGAAAAAACTGCTGCTTATCTCTCATTGGCCAGAAATTAGTCACGCGGTTATACCTAACTACAATGAACGATGAGAAATGTAGTCCTTTTATTCAAAGTGTTTATCTTCCCAAGTCAAAATTAGGGTTTTGTTTATCAAAGATCAATGAGACGTTGGGGTAAGAAACTACAAATCACAAAGCTTATTTTTCATTGTGATGACAAAGGTCAGAACAGTGCAGGTTAGGAGTGGATTAGAGGTCATAGAACAATGATTATAGATATACTAGTCAAGAAGTTTGCCCAGAAAGAGCCTCAGTAAACTTAGGATGTACAAGGAATTAGCAGTTGGTAAAACTGGCTTCAAAATGTTTGCTGAGTGAATGAGTGTTGGCATAGCTCCCACGTCTAAGTTAAGATGTCTTTCTGGTAAGTTCTGTGATGAAAGTGGTGCCGAATATTAGTTTTCATATTTCAAAGAGCATTCTCTTTTCAACACATTCAAAGAGCGCGGTGTGGTCGTCTGTGGTTTAGCGCTTGGCCATTGAGTTCTCTGACCACGGATTTCAATACAAACATTTCACTCAGCAGGGTCTCAGCAGAAGGATTCGAGAAGTCCTTATCCTGCTAAAGCATGTCAGTGGCTGCTCTGCCTTTGCAGGAGGGAGGACAGAGCCTCTGAGCACGTGATCTTGAAGGCAAGTCTCTCCACCAGGACACAATCGCCTGTGGCAACAAATTTGGAGAAAAGGGTCAACAAGAAAGTTTACTAAAATTATCTGGACCAGCTCTTCAATGCAAAGTCAATCTTCTGCAGCAGAGAGCTGGCTCCTCATTATATCATTTATCTTGTTGTCAAAGTAGCTTTCTTACTGAGGCAACAGTACTCGGAAATTTTTCTTCTTCAGTAAAATGAATAGCCTATTCTTTATTTTCTTCTCTTAGAAAGACCAGTGGGATTCAGCCCATGGCGTGTTGCAATCAAAAAGTTCTGGCTGCTGAGACAAATACTTCTGTAAAAGAAGAACCTACTAGAACCACTTCCTGTCTTTGGAAAGAAGGGAGTTTTCAGATTCTTTGTCTTTTGGAACACATTCAGAGACAGTTTATCAGAGATTTAGAGCAACTCTGAACTGTTCCTTTATAAAGAGTTTTGAATTGAAATGCATTCAGTTTGAACATAAACATAAACATAATTGGGCTGTATTTATGCCCAGGCCCAAGAGAATGCTTTAAATATACTTACTGTAAGATAATAATATATAGAGAGCTCTTTAAGAGTTCAGGATTCGGCCTTAAACAGACCTAGGTTTGATTCCAACCCTAACATTCACAATTTTGACCAATCTTCAGCATCCTCATCTGTAAGATGTACACCAAATTATCATCAAGCCCGTGGGACTGTTGTGAGAATAAAATAAAAATTTCTAGAGATGATAAAGCTGTACAGGGCTTCCATAAAGTAAATGTCAATAAATATCAGCAGCAGAATATGATTGTTATGAAAAACAATAAAAATATCTAGAAACTCACTGTCTTTTGGTAATATCATGCTAAAACGAACATGATGTCATGTTTGATGATTTGAAACATGATTAAGTTATTTTGTTTAATGACCAAGTAATCATATAACTAGATAAACTATATATATACATATATACATACATTATGTTAGATATAATGTATATGTGTGTGTATATATATAATATGTTATATATGTGTGTGTGAATATATATATATATATATTTTTTTTCTGAGTTTCGTGGCCAAGAGACCTGAAGGCACTCTGTCGTAATAAGGTTTGTACTACACCAAATAAGACAACTGGACATATTAAATTTACCCCTAAAAATGATGTCTAAGTGTATACCAATCTAAAGTCCTCCCTCGTGTTTGAGCTGGCCCAGGATTCTCCAGGGAATGAAGTTCTAAAGCGCTACGAACAAGAGCACGGGATTCCCACTGGAGACGATAAGGTGCATGGGTCAAAGATGGGCGGGGATATATAGAGTGGATTTACTTCTCTGGATTTTCAATGAGCTTGCATCTGAAGGAGAGGAAACTAGCAAGTAACTCTCTATGCAGTGGCCTTGAAGCTGCAGGCTGGGACTGGAGGAGGATTGCGAAGGAGGTGGGCTGCGTTGCCTTGGGATAGGGGAGACCAAGATGGCTGGGAGCTCCAATTCAACTGTTTGAACATGATGTTGGTGGATGATATGAGGACTGAGAGAGGGGAAGGATGGACATCTGTGATAGACTGAACAGCATAATCCTGGCAGGGGGCTTGAGACAGTGAGAGGTTAGGAGGCTCATGAAAGAGGGGGATGGGCCACATCTTGCTCAGGAATCAGGGATTCATTGGGTGGGCAGGGAGAAGCAGTGAGGAGTTCTAAGCAAGGGAGCTGCATAGGCAAACTCACATGTCGAAAGCTCTCTGATCAGATTGTGGGAGAACGGTTTAAGGGCGTGACGAAAAGCCCAATGTGGCAACAGTGAGGGATGATGAACAGTGAAGTATTCAGTGAAGTAGGAATATATTTTTCTGCCTCAGTGACTGGAAAAATTATTCTTTCTTCTCCTTATATTTCAACAATTTGTCAGTTATGACTCTATTTTCACCTGTAGGCCAGATGCCATTTCAATTTAG
The DNA here is from genome assembly GCF_041296265.1 of Equus caballus. NCBI lineage: Eukaryota > Metazoa > Chordata > Mammalia > Perissodactyla > Equidae > Equus > Equus caballus. The sequence continues at coordinate 31,024,364 of NC_091705.1, read as the reverse complement.
ATACCTGGACCTAAGTATTCAAGAGAGGATAAACTAGGCATGGATTTTAATTTAAGAGAATGAGACATAAGTGGAAGTAATTGGCTTCAAAGGCTTACATAAAGTTTAGCAAAATTTCATTTAGTGATCGAAAACGGTACGGGGCTGACCTAGACACCTTTTTACTGAAGTGCTCTGTACACGTTTGGAGGTTTTTTTGTTTGTTTTGTTGTTGTTTGTTTGTTTTGAGGAAGATTAGCCCTGAGCTAACTGCTGCCAATCCTCCTCTTTTTGCTGAGGAAGATTGGCCCCGAGCTAACATCCATGCCCATCTTCCTCTACTTTATATGTGGGACTCCTGCCACAGCATGGCTTGCCAAGCAGTGCCATGTCCGCACCCGGGATCTGAACCAGCGAACTCCGGGCCACTGAAGTGGAACATGTGAACTTTACTGCTGCACCACCAGGCCCCTACACATTTGTTTTTCACAGTAGTTTCTTAGAAACCAAGTGTCCAGACCTCTTGGCTGGTACAGATATAGTCACAGGGTGTGAAGGCTTTCAGAAGTACTTACGTGTCACTGCCTAAAATGGCCACCACGGTTAGTCGACCTCCCCAGTGGGATGCCCAGTCTCTCCAACCCCCTCGCACCCCACATAGGGTAAGCCCATCATGTCTACTTCTAGAGCTGGACAAAATGAATTTTTAGCGTTTCAGGCCATCAGTTCCTTTAAACCTGATTTGCAGTGGCTGCCAGTCTTCCTATTACTGTAATTGCTGGCTAAATGAACTATAATTGTATTAAGAAGTAACTCTGAAATATGTATGTGCTCTCTGCTAATTCTCAGAATACGCAAAGAGAAGGAATTGATTCACTGTGCTTGGAAGAACCCTTCAGAAATGCTCCCTCTGGGGTCTGTCACTTAGAAGCCTCCTTTGCATTCTCAGGAACATCACGGCCAGATGCCCAAGAGTCTGGGAAACAGAGGCACAGGGACCTTGGGGGGTTCCTCATGGTATGAGGGGTGGCAGCAGTGTTTCCCCAGTGACGAAAGAGCCAAAGATCAAGTCAGAATCCCCTTCAGTCTTGGACAGAGGAGAAGAGATTCAGATTAAAGTTCATATTCTGATCGTCCGCTACACTAAGAGCTATGCGGGAGCTTTTCAAATACTCCTTCCCTTCAGATAACCCTGCACGGTGATTACACTTATTTTTTAAATGAGGGGACTAAAGCTTGGGGATAGTAAATGGCTTGTCAATTCTTGTTTGCTGGTAATCAAGAAAATGGAGTCTCCAACCCTGGTCTACTGAGTCCAAGTCCATTGCTACTGGACATTTCCAGCATCATGGAAGGTATTTTTTAAAATATACCTGACCTGGGGCCAGCCCTGGCCAAGTGGTTAAGTTCATGGCTCTGTTTCAGCGGCCGGGGGTTTGCCGGTTCAGATGCTGGGTGTGGACCTACACACTGCTCATCAGCCATGCTGTGGTGGCGTCCCACATAGGAGAACTAGAAGGACCCACAACTAGGATATGCAACTATCTACTGGGGCTTTGGGGAGAAAAAAGAAAAAAGAAGACTGGCAGCAGATGTTAGCTCAGGGCCAATCTCCCTCACCAAAAAGCCTACCTTTAAAAAATAAATAAATGAAATATTCCCAACCTGACTAAGGCCAGTGGTGCACGTTTGTGTGTGGAGGAGTGCATGGTGGGAAATGAAGATGAAATTCTATAATAAGAGTTCTGTGCAGTGCATTTGTCTATTTTGGAGAATTAAATATGTCAAATAACCCACAATTTCCATCTCTAGGACCACCTGTTTCTTTGATGAAACCCAAAATTGAAGTTTGAGAACTCTTGACTTTTCATTATGACTGGCTATTGGACATCTTCACTCTCCCCTTTAATTGGAGTAATGATACTGATTTCCTTACTTGAAAAGCCAAAAGGGATAAAGAAGGCGAGACTGTGCTGGGGGAAAAATAAACCTCAATGTGTGAGTCACAGCGAATAATAACACAGTGAACCTAACCAAGTTCCCATCTTCAAGGAACTAGAAATCTACTGGGTGGGACATAAGACTGATAAATAAAAAGGAAATTAAAACTCTGACTTAAATATACTTTTATATGGCATGGTAGGGATTGCTGGCTGCCATCCAACATCTACCACTCTTCCTTCCTTAATAACAAAATCATATTTTTATGTAGGACAGTAAGGTTCCCAGCTAAAATATTACATTTCCCAGCTTCCCTTGTACCAACATTTGGTCATATGACTAAATTCTGGCCAATGAGACGTTGTGTGATGTTTATAGGAAGGCTTGTTCAATGAAGTGGGCTCTTCTAAAAGTCGCTCCTTTCTGTGCCTTTTTTGTCCACAAAATAGATGTGATAGCTGAATTCCAGCAGCCACCTTAGACCATGAGGTGACCTTGAAGATGGAAATCGTTTACACTTACCTAGCCTATACTTGCAGGTACTTGGAGCAGTTGCTACTTACATTCCTCCTCCAGATCCTTTCACTTACTTCTGTTTGTCTGAGGCCTCAGTGGGTGATTCCTGCATCATTCAAGTGCTTGCATTTCTCTGCTTCTCTCCCTGAGAAAGGCCATAGGAGTTTGCTCCAGAGGGATCACTTGCTCACTGATGTCCTTTTATTGGCTCTCCTCCCATCCCTGCTTCACTGTCCCCATTCCCTCCCTTGTACTTCCTCAGATCACCTCCCAAACAAACTTCCACTACTCTGCACCCTGGTGTTGAGGCTGGCTTTTGGAGGAACCCAAACTATGACCATGTAAAGTACTGGCTTTTGCTTGACCAGATGACTTCCTATTTGCAAAATCCAATTACTTCGTTTAGACTCTCACCTTCCTCGTTCTTTCTGTTGTACTTGGTGGTGTTGATATTTTCTTCTCTATTCAAACTCTGGTTCCCTTGTCTTCAACTATCTCCTGTGTGGTAATGGCTCCTTTGTTCACTTTAGATCATTGGCATATCGCTCTGTTTGGTGTTCCACCTTGAAGGTCTCTTCATTCTAATTCAGCATGCATAACTTACAAATTCTGACATTCATGGAACCACTAAATCCCATACTTCTCTTTCCGTAGCTCCAACATACTTTTCAAGACTATTTCTCCACACTCCTTTAAAGTATCCTAAATGCCAGATAAAATTTTTTCCTGTTCCTTGAATATTACCTACTCCTTCCTTCCTCTGAACATATGGCCTTGCTATTTCTTGTCACTGACATCTTCCTTTTAACATCTATTTCTATCTATCTAAATCCTACCTATTCTGAATGGCCTGCATCATCTCTTGCTTCCTCCATGACACCTTCATATTCTCCAACAGAAGGTGGTACATGCTCCTGGCATTATGCTTGTTCTTTCTGTATCTGTTACCATTTTTGTTGTTGTTGTTGATGATGTTGGTGTTTTAACATATTTTTGGCCCTAAATGAGCCCTTGGTAAATATTTGTTGAAAATGATGAGAATTAAATTTATTTGCAATATGATTTCCTTTTTTCTTTTCCTTCTTATCCCCAAAGCCCCCCAGTACATAGTTGTGTATTTTAGTTGTGGGTCCTTCTAGTTGTGGCATGTGGGATGCCACCTCAGTGTGGCTTGATGAGTGGTGGTAGGTCTGTGCCTGGGATCCGAACCGGCAAAACCCTGGGCTGCTAAAGTGGAGTGTGCAAACTCAACCACTTGGCCACAGGGTCGGCCCCTATGATTTGCTTTTCATTTTGCCAATTTCCAGAAAGGATAGCCTTGCCTTACTTTTTTAATCTGAATTTCAAAATCACATATAGGCAAATCATATTTTGTTATATTAAAAAGTAGTTTTGAAATATCAGCACATTAAATCATTTCCCTGATTTTTTGAGGGTGAAACTTACTTTCATTTAGACATACATGGCAAATATTTTCCATGAGCTTCTTTTTATTTCATCGTCTGTTTCCACTTATAACAGAATAACTGCTAATGATCACTCTGCCTCATTCATAAAATAAAATGTAGAGTGAAGCTGACAGATGATAGGAAACAAATTTCATGTCCAAACAGTAGCAAAACATTTGAGTTAAAAAAGTTTAGTTAAATGTTCCAAGTCTTTAGAGATCCAGGCTGGTTAGAGGCAGGAAGCCTCTTGGTCAGTTTTTAAACCAGTGTGCTGATTTCACTGCCCTTTGTACCATGTATTTCTGGGTTATATTTTTTTTTGAGGAAGACTAGTCCTGAGCTAACATCTGCCAATCCTCCTCTTTTTGCTGAGGAAGACTGGCCCTGAGCTAACATCCATGCCCATCTTCCTCTATTTTATATGTGGGACACCTACCACAGCATGACTTTTGCCAAACGGTTCCATATCTGCATCCGGGATTCGAACTGGCGAACCCCGGGCCGCAGAATCGGAACACGCGCACTTAACCTCTGCGCCGCCGGGCTGGCCCCTATGGGTCCTTTAAGAATTATGAGTATCATCTTCAGGGACATCTGAGAAAATGTATTATCTGTCACAGAAATCAATTTTCTTTCAATCTGACCTTTCTTCTCAAAGGTAGCAAGTAGCTTCCAATTAAAGCCTATTTAATTTCCTTGTTCTGGCGTCGACCCTTGCCGTGAAATACTGTGGATTATTTCTGAGGCATGCTCCTGGTTAACTGAAATGCCATTTCCATTGGTCACTGGTTCTCCAGGAAATGCAGAAGATTTTCTCTTCTAGGATTGTGCTTCCATCCTTCCTTCTCCTGCAGGAGTACAGTGCTGGCTAGTTATGTTCAATGAAAGGAGTTTCTAAAGTTTGAAAGGGACATGAGGGAAAAGAAAACAATTAAGATGTTCAGTCAAGAGGTAGTCAAAGAGCTCTGCCATTTTAGAAGGGCACATGTAAGCCAAAAATAAGATGGGGGGCTCAGCAGTTGAAGACAAGAATCCCATGAACTTTGGCTTATCCTTCTTGCCTTGATAGATTTGGAATGTTGTGTAAATGATTTTTGAGGGACTGCTTTCAAGAGAAAACTCTAAGGCAGTGAGGGAACAGGATAGACAAGAGAGGGTCCAGGAGAAGTCTCACCTTATTCTGACCTACTGGGTGTTCTGGAGGATGAAAGCATGAATTGCATTCACCGGTCCTACCCGATTCCCACCCCATCCCTGGACAAAGGAGGTTAGACTGTGGTACACCAGCATCAGTTACTGGCAATGGGTCACCTCCAGGGAAAGGAGGATAACTCTCAAGGCCTCTGGACAAGGCAGCCCCCATGTCCAGAAGGGGATATAAGTGTGAGTCATCAGCAGCCAACACCCCCGGTAGATAAGAGACAAGGGGACCAGTCCAGTAAAGGAGAGCCAGGTAGAGAACCAACGCAGCAATCTTGGCCACAGTAATATATTGCTGAAATCACCTGGGCAGAGTGAATTCGTGCAATGGGACATACTGGGCCTGCTACTGGAGCTCATCAGTAGTTAGAGCTACAAGGATCTGTGCAGACACCAATAATAACTCACGAAATTGTTTGCCCCATAAGACATCATCCTGCCATCCAGGGAGTTCATATGGGGGACATCTCTGCATACATTGGGAGGATCCTAGGAAAGTAATTCATACCGCTTGACAGCCAGCAATGATTGATACCTTCACAGGACACAGAAGCTGCCAGTCTTCCCAAGGATATGTGCCCGGATGCCTGACACTTGAAATGCCAAAGCTCACCAGGGGCCAGGTCATGGTCAACTCAATGTCAGGCCATCTGACTTCTGTTGCTGTGCCTTATTTCCTGTGAGAGCTGAAAGTCGTGACTGATCCTGGAGATGTTTGCCAGCCTGTCACAAAGATCCCCCAAACTTCATCAGGAAAGGTATTTTCCAGTGCCAGAGAAGGAGCCATTTTGTCACAGGTGTGTCTTTGAGAAGTGGTTCTTTTAGCTTATTTACTGTCTATACCCACATGGATTATAAACTGAAATTTTAGAAATAAGTAGAGGGAAAGGGCTGTCTTTTCCTGAACTGGGAAAAAAAATCATGGTAGAAAGGCCCATCAATTACACTCTGTAGCCATATTATTCCTATGATCAAACAACCAATCAATCCATCATCATTAATAAAGGCAGAAATTCAAAATTCACAGTTCATAGAGTGCCAGAAGTGATAAAAGCTTGGAGATGATCCCCTGCAATCTTCTCATTTTGCAGATGAGGACATTGGCATTGAGTCTCTTCCTAGCTCTATGACTTTTGGCAAGTTACTTAACCATCTACGCCTCAGTTTCCTCTTGTGTAAATGGAATACTTAGTTTATTGAGTCGAAATCTAAATTAAATGGGTAATACGTGTAAAGTCCTCAGGGCAGTGCCTAGCACATAGTTAAGGCCATATGTGTTAATTAAATATAAATAAATACAAATAAATAACTTGCCCAGGGTCAGCAAGTTAATTGGTTCATGTTATTAAGGGTTTATTAAGGGTTTTATTGAATTAGTATAAAATATGAATATACATCAATATTTTATAACAATTTAGGTATAAATAATTAATAGAAATTAGCCAACATACAAAGATGTCAGGATATTTTTACACTCAGATGCATCAAAGATAGCAATATTTGAAAGCTCTGGCTTTAGGTTCTCACAGGGAAGAAATCTATTTCTCATTCCTGCTATGCACTGAGTGATCTTGGACAAGGGATTTGATTTCTCTAAGACTCATTTCCTCAAATGTAAAATGGAGGTAATAATAACAAATAATAATAATAGCTACGTCATGGTTTGCTTGAGGATTAAGTATGAGTATACACTTAGTTTATAGAACAATTTCAGTAAATAGCTGTTGTTACTATTATCATTACAGGTGTATAGTATCTTTCAACGAATTTTTGTTACCTATCATTGAGCAAGATCTTTATATGCTGTGATGGCCATTGCTTGGGATAATAAAATAAGATGAAAGTAGTAGGCTCAGAACCTTAGACTATGTAAATTACTGCTCTTTTGGCTTATTGATTCTGAGCTATTTATTCTAAAAGTAAGCAAGGGGTTAAGGGAGCAAGACGTCATCTTCCTGAAGCTCAGAGAGAAGCAGTAGCTGCAATTACAACCTAGAACAACCAGCCAGGACGCCTGTAATGCCTGCATTCTCTTGCAGAGAAGCAGTTTTATGATATAAGGCTGGTTAATGTTTTAAGTATTTGTGTTTTAACGGATTTGAATTCATCCCATAACAGTTCCAGTCTTCTTCAATGACAGAGAGAATGCAAAGGCTGCCCACACATAATACCCATTTAGATGGAAAAGATGCTACTTCGAGCCCTCCCAAACTTAGTTCTTGCTGATGGGAGTTAGTGAAGAATGAAAAAGACTCTATCCTCAGGAAAGACAATTTACACACACTGCTTTCAATTAGCAGAGTATTTATCAAAGTATGATGCCCATACCAACGGCAGCACAAGAAATGATTTTAAGTAGGACAAGGATAAATATCTCAGTTAGGACTGTATTGGCTTTTAGTGGGAGCAAACCTAATTTAAAAGTTGCTTAAATAAGTTGGGAGTTATTTTTTGCACAATACCCAGAGACCCCACTCTGGCTAGATCTCTGCTTAGCCAGCCTCCCAGTGTAGCTGTTAACCTCGTACTTGGTGCTTCATTGACCCAAGATGGTCACTTCGTCTCTGGCATTGTGTCCGTTTTCAGGGCAGGAAAAAGAGGACAGGCAAAGACATATGCTAGCTGCCTTGCCCCCTTTTGAGGGGTTCTCTCAGAATCCCCTTTGAGTGACTTCTCCTTAATCTTGTTAGCCAGAACAATATCCAAGGACAACCTAACTGCAAAGGAGGTTGGGAAATGTAGTTTTCTGTCTTAGCACACTGCTACTCTGAAAAAAGACATGCTTCTGTTAATGTAGAAGAAGATTATAAAGCCTAAGACTAGGCAAAGAGCAATTTGTAATTATATGTTTGTTTTAACGTGTTTTTAATTTTGTCTTTCCTTAATTGTAGTAAGATTACATTTCCTTCATAAACACATACAAAATTTTAAATGCGAGTTGAATTCAAGGAAAAAAGTAATAATGGTGCTGGTAGTATGTAGAAAGGGCAAATTTACGGAGATGGTCTGTGGATGATTGGAGTTGAGCAGACAGATCCTATCAGTAAATAATAACTGCTGTGGGATTCTAAGAAATGTAAGAACCAAAGAGACTTTCAAATATGTACTCTGGTCTTTTTTGTGCCTAAGACAAGTGGCAGGAGAGATATCCATGAAGACAACCACTTTTGCACTAGACCACGGAGAAAAGCAAAGTGTTTGAGGGTACACGCTTTTGCAAACAACAGGCTAAACCAAAAAACCTCTCTCAGCTGGATTTCTGAGTCTACAAATATGTTTGTGAGTGCACGCATTATGACTGAAGGCCAGCATCTGGCTAATGTCAGCGCTTGCCCAGTAATTTCCACCTTCATTGGGTAGCTGTGGATCCTGCTAAATCTCGATAAGAGGTAATGGAGAGGTTCTCCTCATTAGCTCAGGCTGGAGAGACATCATCCAGTCACCTGAAGTGTCAATAAACAGTGGCCTTTAATGGTGTTGGCTTAGTGATAACGATACTGCACATTTCTGTTTGTCACTACGAGATTTAACACTGGCTGATTCCCTCTGGGTAGAGGCTCATTAACAGGTAGAGAATGGAGCAATTGGTGTCTCTTAGAATCAATCCCGGGCCTCCTCAGTCTATCTCTTTAGTCATGAATTTGTAAAAGGCAGCCAAGAATGTTCTTCTTATATTCATAGACATAAACTCTAAGACATTTAAAATGTAGTGGTCTTAAAAAACTCTAACGGTTAAGAATAAGATTCAAACTGAGCGTGGACAATTGAAGACATGGTCTCAAGAAAACAGCGAACACCTAGTTAAGAGGGTACAATGAAGCTATTAAGTCAAAAGTGCTACTGGAATACACAGAAGGAACGAGAATAACAGGGTCATCAGCTGACCGCATGTTGAATGGAAATCAAATACGTATCGCTTAACGGGGATGAACATTCTTCTGAATCGTTTCTGAGGAAAACTACCCCATCTCTACCTGTTTTAACTGCATCCTGACTGGAGTATCTCCTTTAGTCACTGTTTTAAAAACAACAACAACAACTTTATTGAGGTATAAGTTATAAACTATAAAAATCACTCATTTTAACTGTATATAGTTAAATGATTTTTGATAAATTCATACAGTCGCACAGCCATCACCCAATCCAATTTTTAGGACATTTTCCATCATCAAAAAACCCTCCTTTGTGTCCATTATTACTGTCAAAGTTTCTTAAAATGGGAAATATTTTTGAAGTAATATTTTTATTTTTTTTCTACTGTAGGCATAGTTAATAAATCTTCCTTGACAAATAGTTGACCAAGATCTACTGACGTTTACGGCCTGGGTGTCTTAGAGGCTGAAGGTGCTCCTGACAGGTAAGAAGGCACAGGAAAGGATCAGATATAGGGCAGCTAGGAAGGACAAGCAGGGCATGTGAGATTGCTTTGGGATAGGGTTTCTCAACGTCAGCACTATTGGCCAGGTCATTCTTTGTTGTAGGGGCTGTTCTGCGCATATAGGATGTTTAGCAGCATCCCTGGCCTCTGCTCACTGGATGGCAAGAATATTCCCCCAGCCCCAGTTGTGACTCCAAAAAAGTCTCTAGCTATTGCCAAATTACCCTGGGGAGCAAAATCACCCCCAGTTGAGAACCACTGGCTTAGGGCATTTTGAGATTGAGGGGCAGGTGGACTCTGGTAGAGTCAGCAGTGTGAGAAAGGAGTAGTAACAGAAGTTAGGATATAAAGACGGGGAGACATTCACATTTAAATCATAGTCGAAGTTAGGAAATGATGAGACCACTAAGGGAGAATGTACAAGTAGAGAAGCGAATAAGGCCAAGGTCAGTTCTTTGGAACATTACTTATACTTAGAAAGTGGCTGGGGACAGGAGGCCCATGAATGAAAATGAAAGGAATGGTGCTGGGCTGGGGGTCAGAGAAGTAAGAGGTAAGCTGGAGAGTTCAAGGTCAAAAAAATCCTAAGAGAAGAGAATTTCAATAATGTCCTTCCATATGCTCCAAACATTTTAAAATATTTGAGCAAACTTCTCTTAAATTTTTATTTTTATATACAGAAAAAAGATATGTAGTCAAATATCATTTCAATTAATGACAGTGGGGATCTTAAAATAGATAGGACTCTCTGGGTCACAAACTTGAAAACTGACTCTGAATTGTTAAACCAAAAAGGGAAATTTGTCATAAACAAACCAATGACAAATTACAAACATGAGCCTCAGGAGGAACCAGAATGGGGAGTTACCTCTCTCTGTTCTTTTTTATCTCTCTCTCTCTCTCTTTTTTTTCTCTCAGTTTTTATCTTGATATTCTTCTTCTATCACACTGTAGACCAATTTTCTGTATCTCCAAATCCATAAGGTAGAAAAACGGTTATTACTCATAGGACATTAAATTTTCTTAATTCAACACAGTATTTGACAGATCTATACCTTAATGATGATTACAGATTCTCTGGGAAAGGTTCTAATAGACTTATCTTGGGTCAGGTGTCCATCCATGGACCAATGACCTGTGGCCATATATTGGTAAGAAAATGCTCATGGTAATTTTGTCAATGGAAGGTTGCTAATGGGCAGAGAAGCGAGAAGGGATAAAAGGCCATTCCAAAAAGAAAGCCTGAAACAGTCCTCAGAGTTGTTAGGTAGCTGTGGAAAGCAGCAGAAATCCACTGAAAATTAGATCTGTAGAACAAGAAGGTGATATTCTGAAAATTCAGATTACGGAATATGAGACTAGAAGTTATGTATAATATCAACAGAGGAGAATGAGGTGCTAAATGGAGGATAATAATCCCCATGTCGGAAGATAAGGGCAGGAGTGTGGTTCATGACAGTGGGAACAGAGAGAAAGAGAACTGACTCGGACGTCCAACGGGCCTTGATGACTGACTCTATGTAGGATGTGAATAAGAGCGAGAATCCAAACTGGGTGATGCGGAGGGAGATGTTACTTGAATTTAGAAATTAAATTAGTAATTTAGTAATTAGGTAGAGGAAGTAGAGAATTGATCAATTTAGAGGATAAAGGGCATTATAAATGACTCATATTTTAAATATGTGAAAATTCCAAACAAGAAAAATGGCCCCATTCCAGGTATAAATAATAATTTCAATTTCTTCTATTTACTGGAATTTTGTAGTTGCCTGAAGAGGACTTTATATATATTGGCTCACTTAATGAAAAAAATGAGGAGACGCAGAGAGGTCAAGTTTCTTGCCTGAATTTCGAAAAGCGGTAAATGGAAGATACAAGACTTAAAACAGGCTAATCTGACTTTAAGGAGCTACACTGCTCCTTGAAAATGCACCTTCCTCACTGGAGATGAATCGCAGGCTTCTCAGCATATTAATCCTAGAAATAGGTCCCCTGGGGAGGACACTTCAGCTGGTTAAGAGAGGGTGCTCTCTCTGTGTCACTGCTGCTAAATTCAGACTAGGAGGGTTCAGGTAGCTTGTTGCCCTGAGGGGTTCAGGCCCGGCAACCACAAGCCCTGATAAATGCGCTTATTTTCTTAACTGCCAATTTACCAAAAGGCAACAGCCATCTAAGGACATGAAGATCTAGCCAACGATACGGTCATGTGGAAAGGAAGGGGTAGAGAGATGGCCACAAGAATGCCAGTTCTCTTGCCTATGGCTCATAAATCTGTCTGCATGGTGACTCTGCTGGCCTGGAGATCAGAAGTCTCTGGCCCAGGACACTGTCTCCAGGGGCCTGTCCAGACATCCGTGAGTTCTTTTTAAGGCCAGCCTGAAGGAGCTAACCACCAGGGCTTGGCCTGGCCCCAGGGAATGCCAGGGCACCCAAGTGGGGGTAGACAGGAGCAGCAGCAGAGCCCTTGCCCAGTGAGTGACAAGAGTCTAATAACAGCTTATGCTTCTTGTCACTTGGCTTGAGTGGATGTTCCGTCCTGAAAGCCCTCCAGGTCCGAATAAGAAGGAAAGCAGACAGGCCAGAACTGGGAGGTCAGCATGAGGCAGCCTCTCTGTGAGAACATTAGGGAATTCAGCTTTCACTTGAAGGATATTGTGTTCCCCAGCCTGGTGCCAATTCTGTGGCAGGAAAGGAGAGGAAGAGCTCCATCCATTCAGCTTGATAGAAGGACCAAATAGAAGTATGTCTCATCTTCTGGTGCTGGGGCATCTCTGCCTCAGTGGATACCATGTTCACCCACATCCCCTAATGCTGGCTTCATCAGTTCTCCCCATACTGAACTCCAAAGACATTAGATTTTATCTACCAATTTATTTTTAATGGCTGCATAACACACATATAGTAAAGGGCACAGATCTCAAGTGTACGGATGGGTGAATGTTTATGTATGCATGTAACCTAGTAACCCAGATCACGACATAGAACGTTCTCATCATCCAGGTTTCCTCATGTACCTTCCTATACACTCCCCCTAGCTATTTTGACTTCTATTAGCATAAATAACTTGTTCTTGACGTTTATTTAAGTAAAACAACTTCCTATGGAATTTTTAAAAATTTTTGGCTTATTTCACTCAGCATAATGTCTCCGAGACTCCTCCATGTTGTCCACATATCAGCAGTTTGTTCATTCTTACTGCTGTATATCAGTCCATTGTATAGACATACCATAATTTATTTACCCATTCTCCTGTTGATCGACGTCAACACTGGGTTATTTCCAGTCTTTAGCTATTATGACCATGGCTGCTATGAACATTCTTGTCCACATCTTTTGGAGGACATGCACTCTCAATTCTTGGGTATAACTAACATCCAGAATTTCTGGGGCATATGGTAGGAGTAGGTTTAACTTTAATAGACATTGTCGAACAGTTTTCCAAAGTGGTTAAACCAATGAAAATTCCATTAGCGATGTATGAGAGTTAGAATTGCTTCACATTTTCACCAACACCTGGCACTATTTTTTAAAATTTTAGCCATTCTACAAGACATTCTTCAAAGCTGGAAGAGATTCTAATCTATTGCCCTCTTCCTTCCTTCTTGACAACTACCTTTTATTTTTGGGTGGTTTTCTTTTTCTTTCTGGGTGGCAATGAAATATTTTCACCCCAGTATAACTTATTCATCTTTGTAAACACAACGTAACATAAAATAGAAAAGGTATTATTTTGTTAATACAATGTTTGATAAATGAAGAAATGAATCACTAATTGAATGGACTTTGACTTAACAGAAAACAAAACAAACAAAACGAAAGAGTGCCTGTCAATACGCTATTGAGTTATATCACGGGATCACCAGAACATCCTCCTGGGGCAAGTCCTAGTCTTTTTGTCTGACAAAAATTCTACCAGATCATCCTTGAGGAGTGAGAGCATTGTCCATTACATCAGAAACATGGGTGAGAGTTGCAGTTTAAATGCTACTACATGTGCCAGCAACTATGATAAATGCTTTGCATAAGTTACTATATTTAATTCTCTCAAAAACACTGTGAGTTTGGAATAATTTTCTCAATTTACACAGGAGCACTAAAGAGTTTAAGGAACCTACCAACGGTCACTCGAGTACCGTGAAATAGAACTGAAATTTGAGCCTAGGTTTGACTAAGTACAGAACAAGTGACCTCAAGTTTTTCACAGTGTAAATGTGATCATTCAACTGAAAAAGAGAAAAGAAAAAACAGAAAGAGTAAAAGAAAAAGAACCTTCCTGTTAGTTCACTCATAGAGAGGCAATCATTACGAATCAAGTGGACATGTGATCAGGCACTCGGATAGCTGTATGTTAAATCAACTTCAAGGCTTTAGATCATTTCAGGCAGTGGTAGCTATTACTATTGAATTGCTTTGCATTGTAAATGGATAAGTTATCACTTCAATTCTGTTAAAAAGGCTATCATAACACTATGGATTGCTCATATATCATTAAAGTGTGCACAGTTATTTTACTTATTTATTACCATGTAACAAATCACCCCAAAACTTAGTGGCTTAAAATAACAACAATAAATTATTTGCTTGTGATTCTATAATTGGAATTGGGCTCAGCTGGGTGGCTTGTCTCTGCTCTATGTGGCATTGGCTGGACTCACTCACGTGTTTGAAGTCAGTTGGAAGCTCCAGTCGACCTGGATGATCTAAGGTGGCCTCCCTCACAGGTCCAGCACCTCAACTGGAATGGCTAGAATGGCTGGGGCCTGCTTGGGTTCCTTTCTTCTCTCTTGGTCTTTCATTTTTCGGGGTCTCTCTACCCACGTGGCCTCATGTGCTTAAGGAGTCTATCCCAGGTGTCCTCTTGAGGCATTTCAGGGAAAAAAAGGTATACAGTGGAAACTGTAAGATTGATTAAGACATATGCCTGGAACTTGCTTGCATCACTTCTACCACATTCTCAAAGGTAATGTTCACATTTTCATATGCAACATAAAAAATACCTGTAGGACCTGATTCTTGTTTAGGGCAATAAGCATATCATTTGAAACCTAACTGGGAATAGGTCTTCCAGCAAAGAAAGGGTCCCATCTTCATCTGCTGTGTCATGCCATGAAAATGGGTTTATATAGAGCATAATGATTGCATCTCCACTTGTCCTGTAATGATTCCATCTCCATATGTACCATATGCGAGGAAATGATTGCATCTTTTCCTGCAATGTAATTATAACAGGTTTGTCAGCAATGAAAGATACCAACTTCCACCTGAAATGCAATTGATATCATCATTCTGAGCAATAGAACCAGCATATCTCTACCATAAATGTAATTAACACATTGTCTTTTACACACTAAAGATTGCATTTCCAAATGCAATAACAGTTCTATCTGTAGTGCAATGATCCCATCTATTTGTGCAAGTTAATTATCGCTTTTCCTCTTGCCAAGCCATAATGATAGGTATTCCTATGGGGCAGTGATTGCATCTCTGCCCTGGGGGTAATGGCCACATATGCAATGAGAGATAACAAAACTGTGTTCCGGACAATGATCAGATTTCTCTGCCCAGGGTAATGATAACATATCCACTTTAACCTAAAGATAACAGGCCTCTTGTCAATGCTCTGATGCCAACTTCTCCTGCAGTGAGAATGGGTGACAGATATTGATGCAGGAGGCGTTCAAATCTACCTGGAGTGTAATGGCAGATCTTGTAGGAAGCAGAAATCCTGCTGAGAGGTAGTATCATGATGGGAACAATAGTGCTGGAGACAAAGAGATCTGAGTTTAAATCCGTGCTGTACCACACTCTGTGTGGCTCTAGGTAGCTCATTTGGCCTCTCTGAACTTAAGTTGCAAAACTGAGGATGATAACAGCTTTTTTTTTTTTTTTGCGAAGATTCGCATGAACATGACATTTCTCAACACAGAGCCTGGCTCTTAAGAAATGTTCATTAATTTTCTTCTCCCTCCAGTTGATCTCTGGACCACCTCGTTGTCCTGAGTCCCCCAGGATCTGAATCTCATTGTGATCTTTCCCCACTCAAATCTGAGCTAACCTTTGCACATTCTTATGCTTAAGCTCTTCTTACTCTCTCTTCTGATATAGATATAGATATATATAATTTTTTTTCGCTTCTGCCTATAAATGTGCCTATACCTCCTACGTCTTAGAATGCTGCTTTCTAACTCTCATTCAATATTTTCCATTGGAAATACATTTTCTTAGTTTCCAAAATGGTTCTGCCTTTTTTCTTGTTTGGTGAATGGTACCATAGGGCCGTTTATCTATGTATTCAAGGTGCAAACTTGGACCTTAGTTCACTTCTCACCATGGTTTCCTCCGTATTTCCAATCAGGCACCACGTGCTGTTGATCTGTCCCCCTTAATGACATTCTCTCCCATGCCGGCCTTTGGTCTTTCCTCGTTGCTACTGCCTTAGTCCAGGCCATCAATATTTTCCCACAAATGGATACTTAGCTTGTCTTGGGGATGGGAATATTTGCTAAGGAAAAAGGGAGAGAATAATGGATTTGAATATACGAAAGCACTAAAATGTCATTAAATTATAAGTAACAAGAAGCAGTGGAAAAAAATTTAAAACGAGAAAGAACACGTGCTAGATATTTTTCAGATAAAGTGTTATCATTCTTGATAAGCAAAGAGTTTGCCAATAACTATAAAATTACGAACATTCCAATAGAAAAACAAGAAAATACACCAACAGGCAGTTGATTAAAGAATAAATTCCAATAACGAATAAATGTAAAACAACTTTAATAACTCTAATGATTACAATAAGTTCATATTCAAACCATATTATCAGTTTTCACTCATAATATTTTGAAAGCTATAAAAGGACAAGATTTTAGAAAAAAGTGACAGCTGTCCAATAACTCTTTATAAGTAACTTAACTAAGTCCCTTTCTCTTTCTACTTGGCCACATACTCAAGGTAAAGTGTACTTTTTGCAAAATACAAACATATAGAAAGTTATGTTACTTATGGCCAGGGAGCAGAGGTGTGGGAGGAGGGGAAAACAAACAAATCTTGAAAAGGTGATTCTGTTGTTTGAAACGAGACAAAATTTCACATCACATAAAAGTGAATGGAAAAAAAAAATCCCAATAAACCACTAAAAACAGTCAAAGAAAAAAATATATATATAATAAATATAAAATAAATATTAAAAAAATAAAAATAAATATATATACATGTATATATTCAGACCTACTTGTTTTCTGGCTGGTTAAAATAATAAATACAGATCTCAGCATTTTGGAAAGAAGATACGTAATGTAAAATTGATATTGCAATAACACAAATCTGGTTCTAAACCTTTAATTTTCAAAACCCGGAAGTGTGTGTATATGTATGTGTGTATGTGTGTGCGTGTAGAAGGAAAAATAAAAGTGAGCTAGGCACCCTGTCTCAGCAGAGCATCAATAGATACTATTTCTTCTAAAATGACAATGAAGGTGAGGGGAGTTAAATAATATTGAAATGTCTAAGATGCTTTTTCCTTTTTTTAGCTGAGGAAGATTCACCCTGAGCTAACATCTGTGCCAATCTTCCTCTCTTTTGTATGTGGGTCACTGCCACAGCATGGCCTCTGATGAGTTGTATAGGTCCATGCCCAGGAACTGGACCCAGGCCACTGAAGCAGAGTGCACCAAATTTAACCGCCAGACTGCAGGGCCAGCCTCTAAGATACTTTTTAAGTAGTATTAGGGGAAGGATGTATGCTGGAAAAGAATAGGGTTTTTAAAGAAATAGAAAAAAATAAGCAAGAGGGATCATATATATGAGTGTGTGTGAGTGTATGTATATGTGTATGTTATAACAAGGAAAGCATTTAACGAGGCAAAACTCAGGCAAAATATATTGCTATCACCACAATAATTCACCAAAAGATGAAAACAATGACAACCAGAAAACATTAGGAAGGAGGAGAAAAAAAATTGTCATTATTTGAGAACAACAATATTGCCTACATGGAAGGCCCCACTACACTGGATGTTTGTCACCTCCACTCCTTTATTTCTTCATTCCTTCTCATTAGGTACCAGGAGAGAAAGGAGTGCCCTCAAGTCACCCCCTCTGAGGACTGTGGTGAGAACTTAACAAGGCCATGGGTATGCAAACAGGGAGAAAAACACCCTAAGTGTGTACACAATGACTGTGCAAATAAAAATGTTCACCTGGCACCCAAATCTTAGATTCTAAAAATCGTTCAACAAACCAAACAAGAGCTCCTTGGAGAAACGGCTGATTCTAGGCACAGGGAAATGAGACACAAGATAAGCCTGGAACATCTTGCCATACCAGAAAGTAAGAAAATGCTCCAAGAACAAAAGGACAGGATCATACCAAAGAAACGCAGGGGCCGACCTGAAAGGGCTCTTAATGGTCAATGCTGGAACAATTTGTGCGACACAATAAATAATGATAGTATTGGATTATAACCCAAAAAAGTAAAGTAAAAAACCCATGAATTCGTAGTGATATAAATAAATGATTGAATACATAATAAAAATGGAGGAGAAGGGACAAATCTTCCTTACAGACGGATTCTACTTAATAATTGTAGAAGGATGAGGCAGGAAAAAATCACCATTGGAGCAGCACAGTCATAATTGCTACAGGCACAATCTGTTGACAAATGCTAAAATCAGCCTGCCCAACTTTAAGGAAGAACAGGATGTTTTCATCGCCTCACAGTATCTTCCCCCAAATTGGCTAATTACGCTAGTGGTTTTAACATGTAACCACAAATTCTTTGCTACCCTTCCTTCCAAGAAGTGGAGCTAATTCCTCTGCCCTCAAGTGCGGCTGGATTTGATGACTTGCTTCTTAGGAATAGAGCACAGGAAAGGAAAAATAACAACTTCTCACTGGAGAAATCAGGAGACATCACATTAGCAAATAATTAAGGTGAACATCACCAATAATAAGACATGTTGTTATCACATGCCCCTGATATGATGGGATGAAAAGTACGTCACCTCTGTGATATTCTTCCCCAATATCAATAACCTCAGACTATTCATTAGAAAACATCACACAAACCCAAATTGGGGGACATTCTACAGTAGTCTTTTAAAATGTCAAGGTCATGAAAGACCAGGAAAGACAGAAACTCTTATAGATTAGAGATGGCTAAAGAGACATGAGGGTTATATGCAATATGGTGTCTTCAATTGGATCCAGGAACAAAAAAAGGAAAAGAGGGGAAAATCCAAAAAAAGCCTGTACATTAGTTAATAGTATATATGAATATCAGTTCCTTAGTTTTGATAAATGTACCATGGTTAATTAAGATGTTAATATTAGAGTGAGCTCGTGAAGGTTATATGGGATCACTCTACTGTCTTTGCAACTTTTTTGTAAACCTAAAATTATGGCAAAAGAAAAAAAAGTTTGAAATGTGTGTGTGTAACTATGCATGCTTGAGCCTGCCAGACCTTCTCCCACCATCCCGCCAAGGCCAGGGAGAAGGCAACCCTTGGTGAAATAAACAGACTTCTTAGTAATCAACACATCCTTCCTGAAGAGTCAAGAAGGACCCAGAAAGAGTAAGTTTTGTAACCAGCCTTTTTATAACTTTTCTCATTGCACTCTCTATTATATGTATGTATATGTATATATTTTCCTTGTCTTTTATTTTATTTAGGCGCTTTCTAGAGTTCAGCTGTCGCTCAAGGCATCAAACTAATTTTCTCCTCAGCAATGATTGCAGAGCTGCATGCATAATGAACCCCGTTATTGCTCTTGTTATGAGGTAGGCTGTTGGAGACGGGAGGGAGGCCACGATCCAAAGGCAAAGGCTCTTCCTGACGCTGCCTGCCCTCCCTCATAGACTGAGACCCCTGGGACAAGGAAAAAAGCACCTGTAGAAAGAGATGCAAATGATCCTTCTCCTTGATGTGGGGAAATGTCAGAGGTTTGAATTGGCTCTGAGGCACTGACTTGAGTAATTTATTTCATGCAAAATAAAGTCATTCTTTACTGACCACTTGAAAGAACTGCATATATTGAGAAGCTACACCATGTCAGGTGTTGTCCTGGCTGTTTTATGAATGTTATCTCACTTAATCCTCACAACGAGTCTATGAAGACGAGTTAGTTATCCTCTGTTTATGGATAGAAACTGAGGCCAAGAGATACTAAATGACCAGCCTATAGTTTTCCACATGGTTAGCAAGTGGTGCAGCCCGGATTCAAATCCAGATATAGCAAGTGTGGGATCCTGCACTCTCTTGGTGACACACCTGGCTTCTTGGCACGGTCCAGACATTCCCAGGATACTCTTTCATATCTTCATAGGTACCAGAATGGGGAAACTGGTTTCTTGTGTGGTCAAAAGCAGCAGGGGTTCCAAATTTTAATATGCAAGTAAATAACCTGAGACCTGGTTAAAAAGAAGATTTTGATTTGTATGTCTAGAGTGGATCCTGAGAGTCTTCTTTTCTAACAGCTACCAGGTCTTGCCTACACTCCTAGTCCTCAGATCACACTTCGAGTAGCAAGTATGAAGGACAAGTCTGGAATCCCATTATTAAGAGTCACGTTTTAGACTTCAAATGGAAATGTGGAAATCGCTTGCACTCCTAACTCTGCCTTTGTTAAATACATGTAGCCCAGGTATTTTCTATCAGAGTGTCGCTTTACCTTTTCATTGTCTTTTAATGGCACTTTTTGAAAAGATGTCGTGTATGAAGTAGTCCTCTAACTTTTTGTTACGAAATTGCTTTAGCTATTCTTTGAATTTCCATGTAAATATTAAAGTAAACTTGTACATTTTTATTTAAAAAGGCATGTCTATTGCTTTTGGTTTCTCGCATTCGCGAAACATAAATGATATGTTAAGAATCGTTCACTTGAGTACCAGCCTGCAAGCCGAGACTGTCTTACTTGTCGCTATGTTGTCAGTACTTGACAATAAACATTTGCTAACTAAATTTGCAAATGTATGACTGGCCAATGAAAGAATAAATGAATGAAGATTTCTTATTTAGTAACAGATAAAACGTCATCTGAAAAATAAATAAGAATCAATAAATAAGGACCTGTACTCAAAGTACCTAAAAAATCAAGAAATGAAAAAGTATATAAGCTTGCAAAAAAAAAAAAAAAAGATGTGATTATGGCTCAAGTCACAAGGGAGCCTCAGCTATTCAGCCTTTAAGATTCTGTTTAAATATAAACTATATAGAATACAATGTTTCACTTATTTGTAAGTGAAAGTATCAGTGGCCGCTGATGTTGGCAAGAGTCTGCTGTTACAAGAACTTTGCATCTAAGACTATACATACCCACAGCAGGTGATAAGAATGTGTAGTTTTTTTTGCTCTCTTCCAAATGATCTTGAATTTATTGCTGCCAGGATGTACATATCTATTTTTCTATTGTTGCTATGAACATGGTGGGAATTTAGTGAATATATATTTACGACATCCCTAACATTCCTTTACCTTCACAGAGACGCTGCATGTGACTTTCATTTTCCAAGTTTGTATTCCACTTCTCTCTCCTTTTTCCTTTATAGTCCTGAATGAAAGGGGCTATCATTGCCCAGAATTTCTCCTTTTTCATCAACCACGTTTATTTTCAAATCAGAGTATGGGATGAATAATGCCGAGTAGTTACTCAAATGATCTGAAAATAATTGATCCCACCCAGTGTCACTTTTGTCATCTCCACACACGAAAGAATCAAAAGAACTTCCCTCTTTGGGTTCTGACCTTGAAAACACAACCCACAGCTTTTGTCATCTCCCAAAGCCTTTCCTGCTGTGAACAGCCCATCAGAGTCCCCCAGACAGCTGTTAGAGCTCAGAATCAATTTACTTTGGGGTGAGGACTTGAGGGACACAGATGGGTGAATTACAGGTGTTCAGCTTAGTGGCAGACCCTACTTGGCACAGTTTAATATGGGCTCCAACCTGTTTCAGCTGCAGGGCAGCAAAGCTGTCACTCTTTGCCCTGGAGAGGCTGGTGGGTTTTGGCTGGGCGCCATATGCAATCCTAGTTACAAGGTCAATTGCATGTTTTTGGTTTTCGGAAGCTGTTACAACTTGAGCTAGTCACTGACTATACCTTTATCTTGGGTCAGGTTTCTCTCTTTAGATTTTTAGCTGAGACTCTAAAGTGACTATTAGTCCCATTCAGCTGCTCTATCCAAGAACCTATTGCTCCACTTCTGGCCCTTTGTTTACATCGCCAGTGCTCGCTTGCCTCATTGCTTTTACTTTTTCTACCTACTTATCATTTCTAGTCTTTATATTGTATAACGAGCTTCAGTTCCTCCCTCTTCCCAGTTCTGAAACTTTCAGGCATGCTCTTGATGCATCCTTAAAAATTGATAAAAGCTCTGAAGATGAGGAACTCAGTTCCAAGGCAATGAGGATCTGGGCCCTGGGATATGATTCATCTCCCTAGATTCGCGTGCATTTATGGTTTGACATCGTGCCAGGCATGCCCTGTCCAGACCATAGCATGACCTCTGCAAAATCACAGCTATCATTGAAAAGGCCTTGCTTTCCGTAACTCCTTCTGATATGCTGCCAAAAACTCAAACAGCTATTCTGATTACGATATAATTGGTGCTTTCTACTCAACGCATAAGAAAACTCACCATAAACAAAAGTTGTTCTTTCCTGAACTCTGTAAAGTCAAAGTATCTGGATCGTGTGCTAACTATATAATATTTATGGAGTTCAGCATGTGGGTGAAGTCAGCCAAGCCCCATTTCTCCCCCTTAAGGCCTCATATACTAAGGAATGCTTTCTATATGATGATTTTTGAAATAGTTTTGAAATCCCCATCCATGCAAAATTCTTGCAATGGTAAAGAAAAGAAGGAATAATAGTCAATTCCGCTGAATATTTTTTTCTATTCTTTGAAAAATCAATACTAATGTAGTTGGCATTTATGTAATCAAGCTTCTTCCAAGAATTTCAAAACCTATATAAACTCTGCTGGTTGCTTACTTAAAAGTAATCACTTGCCCTGGAACCATTAACCAGGTCACATACGGAACTGGCCATAAGAGTCAAATACTAAGACTTAAAATTTCTACCAGTGGTTTATACTAATCCGCTACCCCTTCCCATTTGCCTACACCCATGCACGTAGGTGGGGACCATTAGGGAGTTGGGAATGAAGAGAGGAATCTAAGATGTGTATTCAGTCAACCAAATTACTGAGCATCTCCTCTGTGCTAATCCTGTGGTGTGCATAAGGGACACAGTGATAAACAATAAGTGAGCTTTGCTGTCTAGAAATTCACAGTCTCTAGTGAATAGCAATTATAACAACAAGCAGTGAGTACACAGAGAACATACTGTGTTCTCTAAGCCCTTGATATGCATTAAGGCACTCAGTCTTCACAGTTCCTCTATGAAATAGGGTCTAACATTACATCTAATAGAAACCTTCCACCCAGATGTTAAAATGCTTATATTGAGCCTTAGTTGCTTCAGATAATTTTTAAAGATATTAATTTTTTCCCAACAGACTTCAGGTCCCCATTGTACCCCTTCTTGATCTGGTTTCCTACTCTCCCTCCCAGAAGGAATTGCTCTTCTACAGTTGATGTGTATCTTTCTGATCTATGTTTAAAAAAAATGCTATGTATATCTACATCTATATTAACAGTATAGATGTATTGTATATACAAAATGCAGTATATATTGTATTGTTTTGTGTGTTTTAAAATTTTGTGCAAATGGTGTAATTCTCTTGCACCTTGGTTTATTTACTTGATATTGCACTTTTGAAATATGTGAATTTTGAGTCATACAGAAGTAGCACATTAAATATAGCCCTTACATAGTATTTTGTTCTATTAGTACACACAATTTGTCAATCCATTCCACTATTACTGGGCATTTATATTGCTTTCAATTATTCTCTATTGCATTCATGTTTCAATGAACACATCTTTATGTGGATTTTCTATAATACATACCTAAAAGTAAATTTGCTGATTCATAGGATAGGTGTATCTTCAACTTTACTAGATATTGCCAAATAGCTCCCCAAAACGGTTATACCAATTATACTCCTACTGCCAATATATGAATGTTCCAGGTCCCCTATAAATTCAGTGGTAATTGGTGGCATTAAAATTTAAATTTCTGTGATTTTGGTGGATATGAAAAATATCATTGATTTAGAATATTTGCAATTATGTTTCTACAAGATATCAACTGATGTATATACATATATATGTATATGTATTCTTTCTCATGCTATCATTTTTCTGTTTTTTCATAAAAATGTTATATTATTTGTTAGAGAACATTTCCTCACTTTTTATTCCCCAGAATAGTTTTAGAAAATAATGATTTTTGTTCCTTTTAAAGTTTAGTTAGCCACTCATAAAATGATTGGTAGGATGAAAATGTACAGATTTATTAATTATTGGCTCTTCAAATTTTTTCTTAAGTCAATGCTAGTGTTTAAGTATTATGATGTTTCCTTGCATACTGTCAATTTATTATATGTCTGTGGTTATGTCACGTTTCAAACATATTTCTAGTATTTGTGTGTGTGTGTGAGGACGATTGTCACTGAGCTAACATCTGTGCCAGTCTTTCTCTATGTTATGTGGGATGCCACTGCAGCGTGGCTTGATGAATGGTGCTAGGTCAGCACCCAGGATCCCAACCTGTGAACCCCAGGCCACTGAAGTGGAGCATGCAAACTTAACCACTATACCACCGGGCCCACCCCTTTAGTATTTTTTATTTGCACAAATTCCTTATGTTCCTTTTTTGTGCCTTCTCTCTTGTTACTTGGGCGGTCTTCTAGGGAGTTGCCTGTTTTATTAGTAATTCCAAAAAATGAGCTTTTGTTTTTAATACTTTTCTCCATTGTGTATTTCCCTTTTCCTTATTTTCTGATCTTCTGTTGTTGGTAGCTCCTGTACATTTTGGGGGAGAATTTAGTCTGATTTTCTTTTCAACTCCTTGAGTTCAATACTAAGATCATTAACTTGTCATTTTTCTTATATTCAAAAATATGCATTGAGGTTATGAATTTCCCTCTGAGTGCCAATTTATCTTCATCCCACAAACTTTGATCTCCTATATTTTTGTTATTATATTAGTGCTTTTTAAGAGGAAAACTCTCAAACCACACTGGACAAGACCTTTTCCTTGGGTATATATTACAGTCCTTTCATAAAGTCTATCCCATTTTCATTTCATAGGCATGTGACAGTACTTCCAGTATTATATTGGGTACATAACTTTTGGAATTTGGGGGCATTTCATAAGTTACTGAATAAGATAAAAATCCTTGGGAAACAAATGCCCTGCAATAAAGAAGGGCACCATACATAATTATAAAACCTTTCTAGGCATTTAATAGACTACAACACAATAGAGAAACTCTACCAAAATAGGCTAGCCAATATGAACTCCAATTCAATCAAGAGTCCAGATTTGGTAAGCCTCTCCCACTTTGGGTTGAAACTCTAAGGGTTGTATCCTGGTGGTAAGGGGGACAGCTTTGCATCATTTTACTCTCCAGAAAACCTCAAGCATTAAACTGGATTAAAATTGGCCAAAAAGAGTATGCTCAGGATTCTGGCAAAAAGAAAATCTTCACTTCAGGAGGACAACTTGAATCAAGTCTCGAATTATTACTAAAAGTCAGTTTTCAAAAACAATGCCCAGCATGCAATCAGAGATAATCAAACACATGAAGAGATAAAATACCGTAAGAGAAAAAAAATAGCACAAATAATGCAGTATAAGAACAGACTCAGCGGAGTCCAAATAATAGAATTACCAGAAAGCCTATGCAACAACTCTGCTCATTATCTTCACTGAGATCAAAGCCATGCTTTAGAATGTTAGCAGAGAACTAGAAACCATAAACAGTGACACCAGAGATGAAAAAAAAAAAAAAAAACTAGTGTGCATTCTAGAACTAAAGATGAAAATAACTGAATGAATAAGTTTAACAATAGGTTAGGCAGAGATGAATAGAGAATCATTAAGCAAGAAGATAGGTCAGAAGTCTTTACAAAATGAGGCATCTAGGGGAAACAAAGGTATAAATTATAGAAGAACAAATAATAGCTATAGAGGAGTGATGTTCACTAGAAATTTCTGGAATAATAAATTGTTCTACATATGTGCTGTCCAATACAGTAACAACTAGACACATATGGATCTTGAATATTTTAAATGTGACTATCGAGATTGAAGAACTGACATTAATTTCAGTTAAATTTAAATGTATATAGCTACCCGTGCTAGAGGCAAATGTATTGAACAGCTTTGATTTAGAGGATACACACAGAAAGTCTAATATATATATATATGTAATAGGAGTGCCAGAAACACAAGAGAGAAAAACTGAAGCTGAGATAATGTTTGAAGAGATAATGGTTCAAAAGTTTCAGAACTGATGAAAGACACTAATCCAAAAATTCTAGAAACCCATAAAATCTCAAAAAGGAATAAGAAAATCTTCTAGACATGCCATAGTGATTCTGAAGAAAACCAAATACAAAGAGAAAAATGTTTAAGAGGAAGCAGAGACAAAAAGAGAGATTACCTTCAAATGAAAAGCGTTTAGACTGAGTTGACTTCTCAACAGCTACAATGGAAGCCAGAAAAAAGTGAAATGATACATTCAATGTGCTGAAAGAAAATACCTCCCATTCTACAACTCCACACCCAGAGAAAATATACTTCAAGAATGGAGGCTTTTTAAGACCTGGAAAAACAGACACTTTAGCACTAGCAGATGCTGCCAATGGAAATTATTAAAATGATCCTAGATAGAAGCTGACAGATGCAAGAAGAAACAAGAGCAAAGCAAATAGTATGTGTGTGAATTATAAGGAAAATGCTATATAAAATACAACAATACTTTATTGTGGACTCTCCCTCACCACCTTTCTATCTCTTTCTTTCTGTTTCTCTCAACCATTTATTGTGGCACGTCACATGTTATGGTGAACCTGTTTACCAGTGCCACTGAACTTTGTACGTTTCTGATCAGAGACCTCCATTAAAGTGTCCAATAAGGCTGCACAGCATTAATTTTGTTGTAAAGATAAATGGATGGATGGAGTAAAGGAAGTTATTTCATTGTTCCCTGGTAAGGGGACAAGAGCATTAAAAAGCAGTGAGCTTCAGAGAGAGGTGACAGCTTTGAGAATTGAGTTTCAAAATCGTCACTTATGGCACTTTAGCCTTTCCAAAGAATAACATAGACTTCATGTTTCTGATTTATGATTCTTACAATAAAGTTTTCTAGAGTAAGTTTCTGAGAGCCCGTTCTAGATTTTGGCTTTGATCAAGCTACCTAAACTCCCTAATCTTCATTTTCTTTATCTTTGACCTATTTTGCATCATGGTTAGTGTGCATAAAACCACATTTGGATCCTTTTCATTAACTTCCCTGAAATGTTATGAACTTAAGATATTTTCTCTGACTTTATTTATTTTTATTGTTGTTTCCTTTCCAGCTGTTTGAGGACTTCCTCAGGAATACACTGAAATCTACAGTTTGTATCCTGTTTTTCCCTCTCTCCCTTTGTCCTTTCCACCTGCATCCTTAGAGAACTTCTCAAATGGTACGTCGTGTCCACAACTTAAGTTTGCACTGTGTGGATTCTGCTCTTCACTGCCTCAAATGCAGACTTCGTAGTCATATTCTTTGAAATCTTTCCTTCTCTCATCCTTCTGTTTTTCCCCATCTCATTTCGTTATACTTTTCCTTACAGATTATTTTGTGGACATATTCTTCTGGCCAATTAACTTTAAAAATGTTTTTCAGTTTACTCATCCCTGAATGAGAGGACATTTATCAAGATCTGGTGATTGTCAACAAATAAGGTGCATAATGCTCCATTTGTAGGAAAACTCTTTTGGCTATTGTGGTAGCCTAGCTTGTTGTGCAGTCCCCCACCTTCTTCCATGGGAGGAATTTACTTCTGTGCCTCAGAGGGCAAGTTAATCACACAACATCTAGACCAATTCCCCATATCCAGTCAGCATTTATATAACTGAGCACTGCGGCACGGAGCTGGCTTCTTGACCTTTGACTGACACTCTCAAGAGATAAATACATGGCACACTACTATTCCTGACATGTACTGTGACCATGAGCTTGCCTGTCTGCATTCCCGCCACAGCAGTGTATTTTTGCGGTGTACCATAGCAATACGTGCTAAAAGCTCTCCTTTCCTAATTCTCCTGTTGTTTTCTGGAAGTTGAAGTCTCTAAAAGTTGTGATAAGGAAATGAAAATACTCTGCCTCAAAAAGGTAGCATTCATAAAGTAGAGAGAAATTCCCCACTTTTCTCTTTGATTCAGATTTTTCTGAGTAGATGTTCTGTTTCCATTAGGAAATTAAGGGTCCACCACTTTGACAGTTTTGCAACCTAGGCCTGTTCGAATTACAGGTCTTGGAATTTCTCTTCTATGAATTTTGGTCACGGTTTGTGTGATTATTGCTGTTCTTCATTTGTGTTAGATGCGACGGATTGGAGAGCTGAGTCAAGAACGTGTAGTCAGATGCCATTTTAAATTGAAGGTGGTGCCTACATATTAACTGGTAAATATACCTCTTAGAATATTCTGTATTGTAGACTTTTCACCAGGTCAATGATCCTTTTTTCCTGGTTATTGTAAACGATTGAAGTCTAACTCTATTTATAAAAATACGGATTTTTTAAAAAATGAAATTTGGATTAAAGATGGGATTTTGTAAGCTGCAGCCTTCTTGTACCTCCAAGGATTCAGCCCAGGTTCCCAAGGGAACATTTTTTCCAACATTTTATTATGAAAAACTTCAAACATGCAGCAAAGTTGAAAGAATTCCACGGTGAACAGCCTTACACCTACCACCCATATTTTGCCATTAATATTTCACTCTACTTCCTTTATCACATATCTATCCCTCTATCCATCAATAAATTCATCACAGTTTTGGATGCCTTTCCAAGTAAACTGTGGACATTAGTATACTTCCTCCTAAATACTTCTGTGTGCATGTTACTAGGAAGAGTTCTTTGCTTCTTTACAATTCTTTTTCTTTTTTATGTAAAATTTACATGTCATGGAACCTGGTGTACATTCACAGAGTTTTGCAAATGCATGTAAAAAAGTCCCTTCTTGGCCCTTTATAAGGGAACATTTTTAGGATATAATAATCAGATCAAAGTACAACTGGGGCAAGCTCCATCAAAAAGTCCCCGGGGCTAACTCAGTTTCCCCACTACCTTTGTGTGCTGGGAGAAGGGGAAATCTTTCTTCCCTAAAGTTTCTTAGATTTTGTGGTTTTGGCATAGGATTTAATGTTTGGGAGCGTGGAGGATAAAGAGCCAAATGGAGACAGAAAAAGCCATGTCATCATTAAAAATAAACAGAGACACAAATATGTCAGAGGGCAGAGGCAGGCACTTCATTGTGCAAGTGATTTATGGGGGAAGCTAATTTTGCACAGGCTCGGGCAGTGTGGTGCCTTGCAGCCAAAGCAACAGGCAAAGCGCCCTTTCGACAGCAGCCAAGAGCTGCTGATCTCCTCAAGGAGTAATCTCATTTTCTTGGTGGTGTAAAAGGCCGTAAGTGGCTGTTTACTGTCTAAGGAAACCCTAGTTGAGTCATTGAAAGCAGATCCTGTTAAATGCCATGGAGGAACGAGGATTATGGCTACAAGACAACGGCCCGCACACTAAGAGTCAAACCCACAAAACACAACACGGGCACATTAACAACAAATAAAGCAGACGGCTTCCCTGCGTTTGTCCTCTGCTGTAGACTTCTTTTCCTTAAAATGGCACTCCGACATGAGAGAGATAGACTGGTCACCCAGGAAATTAGCACACGGCGCTCCTGCCGGTTATTCGTGTCTAATTTGTAAGAGGGATCAGGCAGGGACTGAGAATGATGTTAGTGGGGAGCCAGCCAGGTGGCTGGGAAAGTGGAAACAGGAGAGGCATGAAGGTAGCCTCATATGTGGAGGAGAGACAGCGATGCTACCCGAGCTGGTAGGTCCAGGATTAGCAGACTCTATCTTTAGACTGGAGGCCTTGGGTGACGAGTTTTCTCTGCGTTCAAGTTTGAGGCTTTTCCAAATGCCAATGCTGAAAAATCTGAAGCTTAATAGTTTAATCCTATGGAAAGTCCTAAGCAAGCAGAGGTAGGGTTATGTGCGTGTACGTGTGGAGGGGTGGTGGAGGGGATTGGCTGTCAGCAGTAATTTCGATGAATGAAAATTTAATATGGACCCTCAATATATACGGTTCAAAAGCCACTTGAAAGGTCTAAAAAGATTGAAGTGGTAGATTAAAGAGAGAATTTCTTTGGGAAAATGTATGGGCATATTTTCCCTCCTGCCATTCCAAGAGAGGGGAGGGGATGTGGCCCCCTTGCCTCAAGTCTAGTGAGAGAGTCTGGAAAGGTCCAGTTAGGGAACTGGATTGTTTCCCGTGGAGACAGTGAACAGGGTTGATATTCCATAGGGTTCCAACAGCCAGCGAAGCATGTGCACTGACAAATGAGAACCCATATCAGCCGTGTAACTTGAGTGGGCTCCTGCGGGATCCTCCTTTGCCAAGTATTGACTCTTAGGTTCCTGAATAGTGGGAGGTCTGGGGGTCCTGTGAAGGGGCTGGGAAAGAGAGGGCATTGGCAGAGGGTTTTGAGGATGCTCAGAGCAGAAGCTATTTACCAATTGTTACAGGAGCACTTCTCCACATGCCCAGCCAGGGTGCCCTGTGAGAACATACCTGCTGACTTGCAGACCTGAAGGACAGACAGAGTTGGGGCCATGGTTAGGGAGCAGCTGCACTGTTTCGGAATGCTGTGTCCCACGTAGGAAATGTCAGCCACATATATGGGAGAAAGAGAACTGGCCTTTATCACCTTAAAGGGACTTTGCTCAAGAAGGCTGCTTGAAAGGGAGATAGGACAACAGCAGAGAGAGTATATGGTGGAGGGGAACGCAAAAAAAAATCGTGCTTTTGTGCTACAGACCCTTTTGGCAATCTGTGTCTATGGATGACCCCTTCTGAGATTACTATGTTCAAGGGCATAAATTAAATTCATAGAATTGCAAAGGAAACCAATTATGTCTAAGTAGAGTTATCAAAATATTTAAAGATTATTATCACATTAAACAACCAGATCTAGTGTCAGTTCTAACAACTACCATGATTTTCAAATTTTGAAACACTGGTAAGTGTAAACAACATTTCACAATCACAGGGATTATGAAGCTATGTGTGGTTTTGTTGGTGACAAAGTCATTACTACCGCTAGTGAACCACATTTGAAATCAAAGGAAATGCTAAATTTCCATTAGAATTTGCACATTTATAATTGATGGACATGGCAGATTTCAGTTACAGATTAGTGAAAATAAATAAATACATAAATCTCTTTTATTTCATCCAAGTCAAAGGACCCCCAGATAAGTAACCCCAGGCTAACAGGCTCCCTTCCAGGACTAGCTGGAGAATATATTTCTGGTATCTAGGACCTGCGGTGAGAACCCCACAAAAACACGTCCCAAGAGACAGAGTTCATTTTAAACATCTGTCATGGCCAGAGGAAACCAAGTATATATGAGTGCTCTTCAACTACGATATTTTCAACACTCTTACCTCTCTTCTCTCCTTTGTCCCCATCAGGAGGTTCAGAAGTCAATCCCAGAGAGTGGTAGTGGATGGAGGGCTGGCAGAGTAAAGAAATAAGTCCCTCTTCCCCTGCAGTGGATTTCCAAAACTGAAAATGAAAATGAAGTTGCTTTGTGATTACGCTAGTTCAAACTTACGCTAGAGATTACGTTTTCATGACGTAAGGCGGGTGTGTATGTGTACGTGTCTGTGTATACAATTAAAAAAAAGTTTCTCTGCCTGAAAAATAAAATGCCATAGTCTATGGAACTCAACTGCCTGTGTAAAAATTCTGGCAGGCCCCCTATTTTATAACCTAAGTTCCTTAACCAATCTATGCCTGGTTTCCTCATCTGTAAAATGGGCCTAGTGTTATATGTGTACAGCATAGGAGGCACATAAGGATGAAATGCGTTAATATAGACAAAAAGCTTAGAATAGTGCCTGATGGTGCACAAATATTAGATGTTGTTGTTGGTTAAGTTGCTTTCTCATCCCCTTGCCACGCTCAGCTGCCTTAAGGAACTTCCATCAAACCCTAGACATCCAAAACGTAAGAGCTGGAATCAGTGGCTTCAGAATATCTGTATCTGCCTCCTAGAGGTTGGGGATTTGGGCTAATTCTACACTTCATGTTCCAGTGACAGAAATGTCTCAACCTTCTGGGTAATTAGCGTCTAGTCAGCACCTGACCAGCCCCTCCCAGGTCACAGCCTGGGCATTCCTTCTGTTGCGTCATCTCAGATAAAAGCTTTCAGGGACCTCTATGGTGTAAGATGAAACCTTCAGAAGCTGTTTATGTGGAAAGCAGTTGTTAAACATCACAGGTAGCTAAGGGCCTTTTCAGTTGCTAAGGGAGGTGTTCTACTTCAATTTCAGCAACAACAAACAAAACAGCTGGTGGATATACCACACCTGATGTGTGTAAATGTTTCTGGCAGTTGTGGTGGAACTGAAAGATTATTGGACTGGAGTCAAGCAATCCTGGACTTAAAATACCACTTTTCACTCACCAGCTGTGTGAAATTCAGTCTGTTTCTTAACGTCTCTGAAAGTCAGTTTCCTTTCAAATATAACACAGATCACCGATAAGGTCTTGGGATAGTCATTGTGGAATTTTAGGAGACGAGGCTTAGGTGTGCAATTCGTGTGATCCATTCCCTTTACACGAGAGGAACGCTATTATTCAGATGTCAGCTGCTGGTCTCCATTGCACTAGAGATGAACCTAAACGTACCTCAACCTTCTTCCTTCCAACCTTACATGTTTCATAGTCCCTGGAAGTCCAAACACACCTCAGGATTTTTTGTGAACTCCAATGAGCGGGTAGGAATGGAGACTTGCATTTCTATGGCTGGCTCAGCATCCTGGGCTCTGACTTCCAGGCATGCTATCTTTATATCACAGCACTTTACGGAGTAGAAATGCTCAACCCCCCTCACTAGTTTTCACAAACAACCAAAACAGGACCTCTATCTACTCACGCACTGCATAATGAGTTAAGCAGATTGCTTTGAAAATGTAGGAGTCAAGATGGATTGGAAGCTCACTTCCTGGCAGCACACTAACTCACCATTCTTAAATATCCTTTCACCACACTGTCACCGTGGAGTGGCCCTGGCCATCCCACATACAGTCACATATGCTCTTCATCTTGCTGAACCTCCTCCCCTTCTCATCCCTCCTCTCTCCTTCACACCACTTGTCCTTGGAGCTCACTCTCAGCGGTAGAAATAACATTCTTTCCCTCTGGCTTCTGTGGGGCAGCTCCCCACAGCCTTTGATACTTGCCGATATTCCTGACTCTGGGTAGATCCATTAGGTATTGCTGAGTAACAAACCACAGCAAAATTCAGTAACATTAAACACTTTTACTTGCTAGTCTATTTATCAGCTAGACGGTCAACTAGGGGTTGCTTGATCTAGAATGGCCTCAGTTGCATGGCTGACTGAAGGATGGCTATGGAAATGAAGGTGCTTGACCACAAGTCTGTGCTAGCCTGGGCTGATTCACATAGCACAGAAGGATTCTAAGAGAGTGAGAACAAATGTGCAAAGTCTCTTGAGGCCTGGCCTCAAGCCTGGTAGAGTGTCACTTCCACCATATCCTATTGGCCAAAGCAAACCACCAGACGAGTTTGGATTTAATGGTGGACAAATAGAGTCCACCTCTTAATGGGAGGAGCTGCGAAGTCATGTAGCAAGAGGAGTGGAAACAGGGAGGGGACACTTTTGTGCAACCTATCTACCACACCGTCTCATCCACACCAAGCTGACTCTTGAAGATATTTTCACAAGGACAATTTCCTCCATGAGAGAAGTTACAGCGCTAACTCTTCATATAATAAAAACATCTTTTTTCACCACGTTCAAGTGACTCAACGTCCTTTGAGAAAGACAATTGCACAGGTCACTTTGCTTGTTATCTTGGGTATTGTTTCCAGACAAGAGAAAGCTGACAGTAGTCAGACCTACTGCTTTCCGAACCTTGAGAAGTTTGTCTTCCCTTGAGGTAGAGATGAAATGAGAAAAGTAAATCAAGACTTTAAGAATAAGTGATTCTGTGGAACTGGGGACACTATGTGTAGCCACTAAGAATGATCCATCAGGCACAAAACAATGGTTTATGGATTTGAAGGATGACATAACAGAACTTGGTAAAATTGTAAAGAACCACTGAAATATTCTGTCATCGTCCTCCTCTTCTTCGCCTCCTCGCTTAAAGCTTAAATAAAAGTAGGTATTAAGGACTCATATCCAATAAGGTGCCCATTGGAACATCAGGGTCTATTACTTCAAAATTTTGCTACTAGTATTACATATTTCCTGTTTAATAATTGAATTCAAGTAATTTATAAAAGAAAGATATTTGAAATATGGTTATAAATTAGTAAAACCGGTTTCATAAGCCATAATAAATAGTCTTAGTGCATTTTATGTAAACTATTAAAAAACTTTAGTTAAGACAAAGATATACCCTTTAGCCTAAGAAATAATTTAAAGTGGATGTAAGCAAATTGGCTCTCTCATAGATAAAAAAATGGTAAACTTATAGAGAAACAATTTGGCTGTAAACTATTCAGCTAAAAACTGGCACAGTAATTCAAATTCTGATTATATATAGGAAATACATCTAAATATGTAAATAAGCTATATACACACAGGTACTATAGCCTGAAACATAAATTCATTAGTATGAAAAACTATACCATGACACACAATTTAAATCACATTTTGTGATAATTTTCATGTATAACTTTTATTAGACAGGATAAATTAGCCAGAATTAAGGATATACCATGAATTTTGAGTCATCTATTCATGTCCGTAACGTACCTAACATTTCTTCTGCTGTGAAAAATGGTTCCCGAAATAAATAAAGAAATAAATCCAGTCATACATCATTTCTCTGTCTTGTTTCTTTCTATGATTCATCTATTCATCTGTTCACTTACTCATTCAATTATCATTAAGGACCTACTATGCACCAAGCACTGTACTATATATATATATTAAGAAAGTGCCTGACATAATCTTTGTAATAATGGAAATTTAGGTATTATTTCTCCATTTTAGAGATAAAGAAATAAAGGCTAAGAAAGTTCAAATAATTTTCCTTACCTAGTAACTAACCTAGCCAGCATGCCAGTTTAGATATTGCTCACTTCACAGCCTGAGTTTTAATTATTTAATTATAAACTTATGGAAAACAAGCTCAAGGTTGCATTACATACATATGTACTATGTCACATCAAATGCCTTATATGTAAAATGGAGAGAACGCCCAGGCACCTCTACAGCCATGAACTTTTTCCGGTACTCAGACGTAATCGTATAGTGTAAGACATAGTTTGTTACTGATGAGTAATAACAGAAAATTACCGAAAATGCAAAATTGGTGCCTGAGTCAAACATATAGCAAAGGTTCTTTGTAAAGATATATAAAGAGAGAGAGGGAGAGTGTAAATATCTTGGCCTCAGTTTTAGTTTTCTATTAAAAAATAACCGTCAGTGGTCTACTTTCCAGCTAAGTTTATGCTTGTTAGTTCAAAAATCAGTTACCAATTCACTGCACTTAGTAGGCATTTAATAAATATTTGCTGAATACAAGAAAATCAATGAAAGTTTTGATTAACTTATGTTTTATTAGGTTCCAATATCCACCTATTTTTTCAGTTTCCGATATCTGTCCATTCAAAACCATTAATGTTCTCACTTCTGACATATTTTATCGCTATTGTAGTAATATTCCTTGAAGTTCAAAGTCAGTTTAGTTGACTTCCCAGAAGGTTTCAGATATTTCTATATTAATTTATTATTTGATTATTAATTCAATTTTCTTTTCTTTTTTTTTAGGAAGATTAGCCCTAAGTTAACATCTGCCACCAATCCTCCTCTTTTTGCTGAGGAAGACTGGCCTTGAGCTAACATCCATGCCCATCTTCCTCTGCTTTATATGTGGGACACCTACCACAGCATGGCTTGACAAGCAGTGCCATGTACGCACCCGGGATCCGAACCCACGAACCCCGGGCCACTGAAGTGGAATGTGCGAACCTAACCATTGTGCCACCGGGCTGGCCCCGCAATTTTCATTTTTATTCCTTCTAGTTTTGTTTTGTAATCCTGCACTTGATATTAAAATATCCTCCCTGGCATTCATCCCTTGAACAGATATGTTTGGTTAGATAATGAGAAGATTTCTCATTTAGGCCTCCAAACATCCGCATATAAGTGAATTCAGATCCGGGAAATAAATTATTTGGCTTAATCAGGTATAGATATTTCTCAAAGAGAGACCCAAACTCCCAGATATATCAGAAGATCCAGAAAAGAAGTGTCTGGAGCCAATGGGAAGCCAGAAAACCCTGAGGCTCATACCATCCTTTTGGAGATGATTCTGATGTCCATAACTGAAGTGACTCCCCATTTATCTTCTCTTGTCTTTGCTTCAAACGTAGACACTAAGGATAGTTCTCTCCTCTCTGCTTTCATCACTATTCATCAATACCTCTGGTGTTGTGCTAGTTATTCAAATTACTTATGCATAGTGCTGTCTCCTTCATTGTGAGCATGGTGAGGGTAGAGAACATATTTTCTCTACATCAGTATCTCTTAATCCTAGCACATGACCAGACACCCAGTTTGTTCAGAAAATGTTTGTTGGGTACAACTGAAATTTCACAAGGTTGTAAACTATCATAATCTTAATAAAAAGTTTGTTGGAAGGCTTCATGAAAGGTCTTCTCATGCCAGAAGTCATACGGAATATCCTGTTGAATTTCATTGGCCATGACTTGGTTATACGCCCACCTCTGAACCAATCACAGTGATAAAGAAAAAAATTTTAATATGAATGATTTAAGCCAGTCTGTACCCATATCTCCCATTGAGGATGGGGTCCATCCCTATCTAATTACAAAGGTGAGAATGGAAAAGAGGTTAACTCTCCATAGTAGAATTAAGACGCTGGGTGATTGAAGAGAACTAAATGCTGTGATGGCGAATAGCAGATATCTAACACAGGAGGTTACCCGAGAAGTATGATGCTAATAGACCTACTCAGATATGCATAGACCCAAGAGCATCTGATTTTGTTGCCAATTGAAATCAGCATGCCCCAAACTGCTACCATCTGACATCTATATTCTCATGTTTTGTAAAACTTAGTTTTACGTAGGTAAGTAGCGCCCACAAATCACAGTTCCTAAACGATTTTTACATCAGTTATTATAATTTTCAAGAAGGAGGGCCAAGATGACTTACCTTGTCTCTGGTCTGCATTTAGCCTGGTACTCCAAGATCTGGCTGCAGCTTTTTGCTGAAGAATGTGGGTCCTTGTTCTGCATGATATTCTCCCCCTCAGCCAGTCTGTTGCTCTGCTCCTCTGAACCTCTCCTGGCCTTTTCCACCTTGCCTGACCATTCTCCAACCACCATGAGTCACTGTTAAGGATTCACACGAAGTCCCTGGAATGTAGTCCCATATCCACCTCTAATTATCCAGGACTTAGTTACCTCATTTACAAAGGGAAATAATAACACTTTCTCTACCAACCTCATTAGGATGCCACAAGATACAGAAATGATATCTCAGACTCTTTTTAATTCATCAGTAGTATCAAATTAAGCTGGTCCATGTGAGATTACTTTAAATATTAAAGACTCTTTAAATGCAAATATTGATCTTTGTAATACAGTAACATGCTATATCTCTAGAGTCTATGATTGATATTAAAATAAAAGAGGTTTGAAAATAGAAGTGTTACTATTAGCAATAGCACAATATCAAGGTGGGATAAGAAGTGAAGAACCTGACAATGTTATGGGAAATTTCCTTGGAAGAAGAAAAAAGGGGGAGATTTAAAAATGCAATCCTTCACGTCAAAGTGACGGATCAATTTTTTGAGACTGTATATAGTAAACACAAGATGGGGATGGTGTGTGGCGAGACTGCTGATGAGAACAGAGATTTATTGGTGAGGATCCTTAACACACTTTGAAGAAGGATGTGTGGAGGCCATGCTCTCAGTCTTTGGATTTGATTCTTTGGGCATGAAGCCTCAGTAAATAAACCCTTCATGGGAACCTAGGAGGATCATTTGCCATTTGGAATGAAGCTTCTATGGACAAAACCCTGTTTCTCAGGGTAAGATGTGGTTTTGAACATCCTGGAAAAATACACCTACACCTGATTCCTTGGAGCAGCCTTGGCTAGGATAGAGTTTCAGCTTGGCTTGAACTGGCAGCCCAGATGTTCCCCCAGACCACGGCGTATCCCCATGACTCTACAGGAGTCACTCACCATGCCCCACAATCCAAACAAAACCTTCTTTGTGAAATGGGAAGAGAGAGTCAGGTTGCCTTCCAAGCCCAGCTGCCAATCCTTCTCATTTTGGGACCTTTTCCTACTCTCCCCAGGGCTCCATCAAAAGTTTAGTAGAAACATTTGCCTCCAGGCATTGACTGTGTCAGAAGCCTGAGAGCTTGTTATTATATATATTTTGTTACACTTAAGCCTGGGTATTGTTTGAGGGGAGAAATAAAGAAATAAGATGAAAAGTCAGTTAGTTGGCTTTGCTTTGTGATTCTTTTCGTATTTTTTTTTAGTCTTAGCCAACACATAGCCCTCAGGTAATCCAAAGGTGGCTTTTCTGAAGAGTAGTCCATAAATTCTCCAAAAAGTGGCTTATCTGAGCAGTAGTCCATAGAGAGGGTTAGAATGCAAGTGTGGCAAGTGACTTTGGTACCCCCCAAAAAAGAACTTCTTATAAATAAGGCTTTACCACATACCCTGGCTCAAGAAGTGTCAGAGGGAGTATCTACCCCTATCTCCAAAGTCTCCACTTCCTTTTGATGGTTGATTAAACCAGAGGGAATTGAATGTGAACTGGGCCATAGTAATAAGCCACAAAGTCATGGCAATAAAAGTGGCAACATCTGTTCTTCTCTGTCTGGTCTCTGTTTCTTGAATCTCTTAGACCTCAGAGAGTGTACCAATTAGATATTGCTATGTAGCAAACCACATAGAAATTCAATGGCTTCAAACAATAGCATTTGTTATCATTCACCAGTTTATGGGTCAACCACATGGTTCCTTTGATTTCATCTCTGCTCACTGACACCTCAGTGGTCAATTGTTGGTCAGGTAGGCAAGTCTGCTCAACTTGAGAGTTCAGCTGGCTGAGGTTGATC
The DNA here is from genome assembly GCF_041296265.1 of Equus caballus. Classification (NCBI taxonomy): domain Eukaryota; kingdom Metazoa; phylum Chordata; class Mammalia; order Perissodactyla; family Equidae; genus Equus; species Equus caballus. The sequence goes on along the minus strand of NC_091705.1, from coordinate 30,985,563 downwards.
AAGGATGACTTGGGATGGGATAACTGGAATTTTCCCCTCATGGTTTTTCATCTTCCAGCAGTGTAGCCCAGGCTTCTTTACAACGTAGCAGCAGCTTTGAGAAAGTATGGAAGAAGAGTAAGGCTTCTCGTGGTGGAGGCTCCTTCTATTTTTTATTCTGGCCTGTCATAGGCTGAATGTCTGTGTCCTACCAGAATTCATATATAGACCCCCTACCATCCACCATGTGATGTATCAGGAGGTGGGGTCTTTGGAAGGTAATTAGGGTTAGATGAGTTTATGAAGGTGGAGCCCTCATGAATGGGATTAATGCCCTTATGAGAGTCGCAAGAGAGCTTGCTTCCCTTCTCTGCTCTCCACTGTATGAAGATACAACAAGAATTAAGCAGTCTGCAACCTAGAAGAGGGTTCTCACCAGAACTCGACCATGGTGGCACCCTGATCTTGGATTTCCAGCCTCCAGAACTGTGAGAAGTAAATTTCTCTTGTTTATGAGCCACCCCATTCTACGGTACTTTGTTACAGCAGCCTGAATAGACTAAGGCATCGTCTAGCACTGACTGGGTAAGTTCAAACTGGAGTGAGAGAGAGGAGGCCCAGCTTTCCCAGCTCACAATATATTTTGGTTCACATTTGGCCTTATGTTCATTGATTGATTGGTTAGAATCCATTAACAGAAGTGAATGATCGGGTTCTCCCTAACCTCCAATACTTAGAAAGAAAAATGAGCAAAAAGCCTCGAAGGAGATCAATGGTTCTCCACACTCACTGGTGCCCCTCTTTCACCTGGATGGTTGCCAAAGACCCCTGACAAGTCCCCTGCCTCCAGTTCTTGGCATCTTTGTTCTCATCGTTGGCTCCCTCCCATTGAGACTGTATTACCCTATCATAGCCCTCATTCCATATTGAAATTGCCTGTTTGTTTATAAATTCCCCCGACAGACCACAAGTTCTGCGTAAGCAAGGACTGTATTTCCTGGTTCGTCATTCTTTTCCTCTGTAACTAGGAGAATATCTATGCTGCATGTAATAAGGACTCCAAAAAATTTTGGCAAATCGCAAATGAATAAATACAAGGATGGATGAGTAATTAATTACAGGTGCTGTTGAGTATGGTCATCCAACATCCTTCCAATAGGATTGGAAACTAGATGCACGCAAGATAGGCAGGGTTCCCCAGGCTAAGGAATCAAAATTACAATAATCATCCTCTCTTGTGTGCCTCTAAAACAATGGCAAAGAAATCAAGGAGCACAGAGATCCCTTATAGGTACCGTGGTGATATTTCCTAAATGAACAATTGGTGCCCATGGCTGTTAGGCCTGACTGCAGTGAGGGGGTCGTATCATAGAATATTTGAGATCAAGGATGACCCATAAAGGCTTCATTTAAAGTCTAACTCTACCTCCCTATGTGGAAACATAGCTCCAGAGATTAGAAGTGGCTTGCTGCTCCTACCAGAGAGTCAGCCAGGCTTTTTTCATTCTACCTAACCTCTCCTCTGCCCTTCTGTGTCCCTTGCCCACCAGGGGTCTCCAAGGACCTCAGTGGCCAAATTCTCATCATCCCTTCATTTTCATCCTGAAAGAAGACCATTGTAGATGTTTCTAGATCATTCATAAAAATCTTTATTCAATGATAGGTTCAGATACTTAAAAGTCTTTTGTGTCATAGTTAATCTACCCATCCTCTCCTGACTTAAGTGGATTGAATGGAAAATGTGGAAGATAAGAAGATCCAGAGTTGGGCAGAAAGCTGTCCAGAGTTTAGGACAGGCATCTACGCAAAGTCAACTTACATTGTTTCTGGCACTTCCATCTGCATCCAGTTCCTCTGAGCCCAGCAATGTTAGGGAGATATGCTAGGGGACTGGTCCTCAAACTTTAGAGTGAAGAGGAATAACTAAGGGAAATTTAAAATCTGCAATTACCAAGACCTGATTCTAGAAATTCTGTTTTAGTAGGCCTGGAATAAGGCCAGTAATTGGCATTTAATCAGCTACCCAGGTATTTCTGATCCTCTGATCCTACATTAAAAAATACTTGTAAAGGGAAATCAACCAGAGTATTCCCTAGTCAGGTTTTTTTAGTCTTTTAAAGCATACTGTTGTTTCCATGTAAGTTTGATTGAAACAAGCAATCAAGGGAAAAAGTTAGTGTCTTCCACAGGCTTTTGAATTGTAGACCCAGTGTTATAAATTTCTAAGTTTTCGTTCATTTGGAAAATGAACAAACTAAAAATATGGCACATTTGACATATTTGATATGTTTTCCTTATCTTTTTATTTCAAATAAGTTGTGATGGCATTATTTAAGACCTTTCTAAGTCTGATAAATGTTTTTAACATTTCCGGAAAATGTAGCATAGTTTTCCATACTCTTACAGCCAGGGAATTGAAGGAGAGTTGGATAAAAGTTTGCTCTAATGCTAGTGCTGTAACAGGAACATATGCTCATGTGGGCCTCAATGGTGAAAGTGTGGAGTTTGAGCTGGACCTCTGGCCTTGGCTGCCAGTCAGTGACGGTATCTGTTGTGAGCATCTTGAGAGATTTGTATGTCATTGAGAAGAAACCAGGTATGGCAGAGTGGGCCACTAGGAACATTTCTTTTGCAAAAGGATCTGATGATTTTTCTGGAAAAGATAATGACAGCTCTAAACTTACAATTTGGCTCCCAAGTCAAATAACTTCAAATAGAAAAGGAGGCAAAACTTCCTCCAGAGAGTGAAAGAACATCCAGGTGAATGGACAGAGGACAGATGTGAGAGGCCAAGGTCAGTGCTAAATTCGTGGTTGGCTGATAAAGGCAGAGGACCCGTATAAGATACCATGGAACCCCAACCTTACTCCCAATATGTACGTTGATCAAGAAAGATTTGTAGAAGTTTCTGGGGTAGGGAGGTAAAAATGGAAGAGATGTGAAGTGACAGTCTACTGAAAGAGGTAATCTACATTCAGGTTGAGGAGAGCAAAGGCTCCAAATTCGCATGACCTGGGTTTGTATCCCCAAATGAGCTGTGCAGCCCTATGAAAGTTTTTAAGCCTGATATGCTTTTGTTTCATCACTCCTTAAATGAGGGTAACAGCCTTGTGAAGACTAAATGAGATCATCTACACTAGAATGCTCAGCATATAATAAACACTCAATGAATATTAGCTATTCTTATTATTAACAGCAGCAGTAGTAATGGCATTAGTGGTGGTAAGTATATACGGTTTACTGGAGAGGACTCCTTGCATAGAGAGGACTCTAAGCGTCACTATCTCGCCAGACTCACAGTCTACCTTCGAGGAAGCAGCGCCAAGCAGCTAGCGGGATGCTTCTCTGTTGATTTTTTGGAAGGGTTTCCACATTTATAGCACCAAACATTGATTCTTCAGACTAAAGGGTTTTAGTGGAGTTCTTCAGAACTGCCTGCCTCACATTCAAAATACTGTCACTGTCTTTTAACCAGCAGTGTCACAACCCACTCTAGCAGGAAAGAAACTTATCAGCTCCAAGCATCCTCTTCTGGGTTGGTCCAAACTGCATTGTGTCTGGATGGCATTCTTCGGAATTTGTAGAATAAAGGGGAGTTGTTTTCCCAGAGTTGATATAATGAATGCTGTTTTTTTAAAAAAAATGTTTTTATGATGATTATGTTGGATATCATAAAAGACAAGGACTGGAGAAGATTTTAAATGTGCCTAAATTAAAAAAAAAATCAGTAATTCCCAGAGCTGGCAACTTTTTTATGAGGTTCATCCATTCTTATGGCTAAGTTGTTTTGAAAATTGATGCAAAATTTTCTGGAGAACATGACAATATGTAACAGAAGCCACAAAATATTAGTTTTCCTTTATTCAGTTCTTCTTCTCATAGAATTTATCTTAAGGAAATAATTCACCAGAACCAAAATTTGGCTTCACAAGGAACATATGCGTTCACAGAGAACAGCCTAAAAATTTGATAATAAGAGAATAGTTTAGTCAATAGCAGAATTTTTACTCATTGGAAGAGTATGTATCAATTAAAAACTGGTCACTGAGAAGTCTCTTGTAAGCACAAAAACTATGTAAAATCTGAAGTTAAATGAAAGAAAAAGGCGATAAAATAGAAGATAAATTTTATTTATGATTTAAAATATATGTTCACATATATATGAACTGAATGGAAAACACAGATATTAAATCATTATTGTATGAGAACAATGTGATTTATATATTTTTCTCTTTTTAAAATTCTCCTTTAATATTGAATAAACCTTAATTTTGATATTAAAAATGGTAGTTTTAGAAAACTAAGAGCTGACAATTGTTTGAGTTCACCATTACTTGTGTTCATGAATATATATTCTCCAGGATGATGTTAACAAGGCCTTCAAAAAAGCAGAAACACAATTCTGTGACGATATCTCTGTCTGTTCCTGATTTTCTGTTTCTGTCTCTCCTCCCCTCCCCACCAGGTAATTTAGTCCCACACCCCTTCTCTTTATGGGCCAGGTCCCAGGCCAGCCCTCTGCCATCTCCATTGAGGCTGTGCAAATTGCTGACTCAGCCAACAGCTGGATGAGTAATAAAAAAAGCCCCTCTAGGGGCAAATCTCAGTGAAACGATGGGGGAAACACAATGGGATGGTGTGTGTGTGGGGGGGGAGGCCAGGAGGGGGTCTTCTCTCTTTCAAATCAAAAACGTTCCTGTCTCCATTCCATTTTTCCTGGAGTAACATTGGGCTGTAGGTCTGCACAACTTGCAATGTGCCAGTGGATTCTGCTCTGACATCTGTAAGGCCTCAGGGAGCCTGCCTCCTGGGAACAGGAGGGGAGCCTTCCCATATGTGGATTTGTCTGCTTTATGTATTCATGTCTGTGTCTGTGTCTGTGTTGTTTTGTTTTGTTTGTTTTCTACTTGGTTTAAGAGCTTCTTGTCTTTGGGGATCCAGGCCCCACCCCAAGTAGCTTACACTGGGTTGGGTCCTAAGGGGTAGGAATCTAGAAGTTCCTATTCCATCTTTTTGGAATGGGACCAATATCTGGCCTTCCCTTCTCTGCCTACTGAGAAATGAGAATCTTGCTGGGTTTTTGCTCATGCTTTCTCATATCCAAGAATGCTAATGACTCTGTGCAAAGATAGAGAAACGACATAATAAGGGGCTTTCTAATCATTACAGATTCCTCTAAACGTTAGCATCCACTCAACTTGGATAATGTATGTTTTCTCCCTATTATAACTTAACTGGTTACGCTGTCATGTAAATGGCTATGGTTTGCAGGCTGAAAGGGAAGCGGGACTCGTACAGAAACAAGATGAGGAAAGAGTGCTCAGCAGGGAAGACAGAACAATAGAAAAATAGCATGGAGTGAAAAGGATGTGGCTGAGTTGAAGTCACCAGCTATGTGTTTATGGGCAACGTAGCCTCTGGGAAACCCAGCTCCTTCTGAGCCCAGGCCCATGGGTGCTGAAGGGGTTAATGCTGTTCCTGCTCTGATGGAAGAGGGAGAAAGGCAGCTGGTGGGTGCTGGGCTTGGCACAGGGCATCAGACCTCCCTGCGCCCCTCCTCCTCTGGGGCTGCTGGATCATCGCATTGCTGAGCAGCTGTTGTGTGCTGGCTGCCAGAACAACCTTTGGAAACCTAGTCCCAGAAGTAGCAGGGGTTTCTGTTCAGGCCTATGAAAAGCGAGTTAAGGAAGACTTTGGAATGGCACCTTCCATGGGAGATGCAAAAGCAATATTTATCAAAGAGCCCCAGTCCCAGGTCCCTGGTCCCCTTGTCACAGTGCAGCACTTGGGCTGCTGGCACGGAAAGAAGTGAGTGAGGCACTTTCTAGGCTCCTGTTAATGCTGGTTGGCATGCAATCAACTCGGAATTGAATGGGTTTACAGAAGCAGGAAACATTTAGCAAGAAAGCTCCTAGGCTGGTCCTAACTCAGCAGAGAGGTTTAAGAGTGACCAAGAGGATTTCTGCCCTTTCTGGGCAGTGATCTGGATCAGATCCACCACAGTCCCGTGCCTGGGCCAGCAGAGCAGATATGAGAATGGACTCAGAGGCAGGCCACTTAATTTGACTTCTGGCTCTGCCATTTACTGGCTGTGTGACCCCAGGAAAGTTATTTAATCTCTCTGGTTCTCAGTTTCTTCATCCACAAAATGGGGGTAAAAGTCACATCTATCTCAAACGATGTTTATTGATTAGATGAGTTAGGATGTGTGATGTGCTTAGACTGGAATACTCTATAAGTGCCTATTAAAATAAGTAAAAATCACCTTGTTTACACAGGCAGTAAAGATAAGTCCCCCTGTGGAGCAAGGAAGAGGCTGAGCCTGCACCTTGGGCCGATAGCACATTCTGAACTGGCAAGAGGAGGGCTTAGCATGGTGGGAAAACGGCCACAGTGGTGCACAGCTGGGTCCAGATTGGAAACAGCCAGTCATGCACAGTACCTTCCCAATTCCACATTCAGTGACATCATCTCAGTGACTGAAAATCAGCCATGGTGGGAGAATTTACACCACAGAAATTGGCAAATGCTGCGATCATGTTTTTGGCTTTGTTTTGTTTTGTTTTCAAGAGCCAGTAGTTAAACATTTACCAATATACTACTGTCCTTATTGCATGTATTTGTAAAGGCCTAGGCAGTAGTTGATTACCTGTCTCCCAGTAGACTTTAGTTCTGTCTGGCTCAGATCTACCCGAGTATGCCTAGGATAAGAAAAGGAATTCTAAGCTTATATTAGAAGAAAAGGTAACATTTCTTGGGCGCCCATTGTAGACCAGGCAGTATGTCAATGCTTTGTATGCATTAGATCATTTAATTACAGCAACTTTAGCAACAGTTCCATTTTACAAGTGAGGAAAATGAGACCCAAATTGGGTAAATAACTTACTGAAGGGAGTGGGCCCCTAGTGCCTACCAATGGATCAGCAAATGTAAATTTATTACCCACTCGAAATTTCATTACTCCATGGCAACCAAGGAATACGCATTGAACACACTCTTTTGTGACTTAGAATTAGAATTACCTTTTAAGGAAATACTTGGTGTTTCTAAGATCTGTTTTAACCAGGCTAAAAGTTGTTGTTAACCCAAGTCAATTATCCAAAATAAATCTATTAGACTTTTTCCATGCGCAGGATACTGTTCTGGGAACAGAGACCAATAAACAGAAGCATATAACTTGGTCCCTGGCCTTAAAGAGTTGGCAGATTTCTTAGCAAGAGGTTGCTTGAAATGCCATTCCTGTCCCAAGACAGGTCTTCTGGGAAATCTTTAGGTAGGCGAGTTCCCTGGGAGCCAGGGTGAGTAAAGAAACTCTCCAAGACACACATCCTCATCTGTACAGCAGGACCACAATTGTGGCACTGTCTCATAGCTCTGTTGTGGGGGCGAAATGAGACAGTACGTTTATAAAATTAGTTCAGTGCCAGGCCAATAGTAAGAACCTTACACACTATCAGTATTAACTGATACTCTGATGACATTTCATAGAGTAAGAGGTCTGCAGAGGCCTCTCATGTTAGAGCAAAGATACTAGACCACAGTGAGGGAAAAATAATTTGAAACTGCTCTTGATCGCTTTAGAACTTTTGTAACTAAAGAGGAAATAGAGTGTAATGCTTAGGAGTAAAATAGGCTTGAGTTCTGGCTCTGCCACTTACTTTTATGACCTTACAGATTAGGGTCTTAACTCTTCTTATAACAGCAGTCAGAGCAGCCATTTTAAGAGGTAAGTCAGATGAAGTTACTCATGTGATCAAAACTCTCTGATTGGTCACCATTTTGCTCAGAATAAAAAGTCCTGTGACAGCCTTCAAGGTCCTGTGATGGTTCCATTAATTCTCTGGCCTCCTTCCCTATCACTCTTTCCATCAGTCCTTCTCTTCCATCCACAGTGGCCTCTGCTGTTGATGCTGCCTCAGAGCATTTGCATACACTATTCCTCTGCCTGGAATGCTCTTTTCCAAGATAACCTTGTGGTTCTTTCCTTCACCTCCTTTAAGCTTCTGGTCAAATATCACCATCTCAGTGAAGTGCACCCTGATCTCTCTACTTAAAATTGCAACTCCCTATGCACATCCACCCTGACGCTGCAGGTAGCCGTCATCCAGATCTCCATTAATCCATTTCCATAGCATTTCTCACTATCTTACATCTTACGTAAATTGCTATTTTTATTGGTTATTGTTTGTTTTCTGATTTCCCCTCTAGAACATAATCTCCATGAGGACAAAGGGATCTTTATCTGTTTGTTGATATATTCCAAGTCCTAGAAAAGTGACAGGCACATAGCAGAAACTCAGTAAATATTTGTGGGATGAACAAATCAATTCCTTAACCTTTGCAAATGCCAATGTCCTCTTCTTTAAAATAGGAGTACTAATAGTAATTATAAGATGATCTTGAGAATTAACTGAGATGATACAATTAAGATGTTAGCACAGTGCTTGTTACCTGGTGAACATTCAAGAAACTATTATCATTATTATTTGTTAATATTTTTAATCTCAGACCATTGCACTAGTTCTGGTATAATCTCCATTTGTAAAGTAGCCCATCTATTAGTCAAGGCTTGTTCTAATTAGTCACATTTATTGTCTACATGATCAAGTACGTGACCATCCAAGAACAGGAAGCAAATTTCAACCAGGCCATGGAGCTCTCAGATTGAGAATCAGGTGATGAAGCCACTGCCTCTACCCACTGGGTGCCACAAGATGCCTTTGCCCTCTGTTCTGCCCTAGGCAGGGATTCATCCTTTTGCTCTTTGTGGCAAGCTCATAGCTTCCTCTTCTCCAGGAATTTGGGGTACACAAGTCTGCATATGACCTGGTTGTCAACTCTTACCCTAGCTCTACATCATATCCCCCATTATTTGCTCACTCCAGGAATCAAATCTGAATTCCAGGAGAGAGCACATGGTTGAAATTTGGTGGGCCAGTTGTCCATCACCATCTCATTTGGGCAAGGCTGCTCAAATATAGGTTTCTCCTTCCACTAGGCTGTTGGGGGATAGGCGACAGGATTCGGAAGTACGGAAGGCAATGACTGTCCTGGTTATCATGATGGCAGTATAGCATGGTGCTCGAACTTAGACTAGGTTTACATATTGGCTTTGCCAGTCACTTAACCATTTGTACTTCAATTCTCTCATTTGTAAAACTGGATAATGATAATCATAATAGCCATAATCTCATAAAGCAATTGTAAAATTAAAATGAGCTGATGTTTTATTGAGTGACTTAGAATATAGACAGATGTGTATATGTATGTGATTTCTAGAAACCCCATCTAGGAAGCCAATGAATATATCCAAAGCAGCTGAACACATATAGTAGGCAGTCAGCACATATAAGAATATATAAGATGTACACCTTCTCTCTCTCTGTGCTCTCTTCATGTTGCTTCTAATGAGTTTACACCCGAATATGTGCCTGGATAATCTAGAGAGCGAGGCCCCTGCTTCTTGGTGCTCTGAGAGATTGATATGTCTCCCAATACTCTCCTCTCTTACGGGAAACATCAGGCCTCTGAGTTGAACTGTGTGCATTTATTGGGAACTGCCTGCTGGAAGAGCTCCACCATGAATATCCCTCACAGGTTAAATATTTCTTTTCCTTCTCCTCAGTAAGCTCAGACCCATTATCTTTGAATCACTGCTTTGTATCCTAGACCTGTGCCTTTCTTTCTGGCCTAAACTTAATCTCTGCCCCCAGAAGCCATCAATTGCTCCGATGATGCCAGCTCTGCCAGCTGTTCCTGGAATGGTGGTATCCCCAGGCCCCTGAATACCACTATCCAAGAATTCGAACCCTGGAAGAAATCAAGGGAGGTCAGAGACCGTGCATCCATCTATCCATCCATCCATGCTTGCCTTTTAGCAGATGGCAGCCAGCCCCTGAGGGTCTTCCTACTGGCAGAGTCGTGTCTGTGACATATGCACCAACTCATGAAGTATGTTTGATAGTAGCCTCCATATTCAACAAGTGGGTGTGGTGTCCTCCATTGCTTATCCAACGGAGGTCAAGTGTGGCTACTCTAGTGGCTGGGAAGGACTACTGAGCCCCAGGCTGCAATTAACCAAAGCCAAGGGCCAATTCAGGGTTTGAACGTTAAACTAGGCAGTTAAGCAAAGGGAGCAATTACCAGCCAGGATGAGGGTACTCGACCAGGGCTGGAGATATGGAGGTCAGGACGTGGGGGAAGCACAGGCTAGAAATGGAATGCAAGGTCAAGAGTGTAAGAGAATGGAGTCTGGATGTCAATCAAAGTGAAGAGCATAGGGAAGCAGAACGAACAAGGGCAACAGTGACAGTTGTCTTGTTCATGAGCTGGAAAAGAGCAGAACTGGAAAGGCAGAGCCTCAGTGCAAAATAAGGAGTGATCCCCAGTTACCTGGTGGTGTGGCCTCCTTTCCTGAGAGTTCTCATCTTTGTTTGTGTGTCTCTTCTCTGAGTCTTCCATCAGGTCCTGCCTCTCTGGCTCTATCTTAACCCCTCTCCCGTGGAGGCTGCATGGCAGAAGGATGGGCAATGGTGATGAGCAGAGACTTGGAATCCAGACAGCCTGAGTGTGACTCCTGCCTCTGCCCTGTACTCCCTGATTAACTTTGGAGGACAAGTTGCTAAACCTCTTTGTGCATCACTTTCCTCATCTGTTCAATGGAGGTAATAATGCTGCCAAACTGTAGGGCTGTTAAAGAGATTGAGTTTTATTCAATAGATAAAATTTAGACAATTTTAGTCAAGCACTTAGAACAGAGCCTGGCACATAATATGCATCATATACATGTTTGCTTATTATTATTATAAAATGAATGCCTAGGTCCTTGGAGAAAAGGGTCATGCACAGGCCATCAGAGCTTGGAAGTTTTCCAAGTCTCTTGGAAGCCAAACTGTGCCAAGACTGGGAAAAAAAAGTTTCAAATTTGAGATATTATTATTATTGTATGTACATACAGGGGAGAAAAAAGTTCATTTTTCCAAGATTTTGCCTGATTGCCCCAGAAAGAAAACATTTTCATTGTGTGGTCATGATTGGGAACACATGTGAACCACACCCCACTTAACTCAGCCCCTTTCCGTCCTTAGTCTGTCCCTCTCTCCTGCTCTCTGTTACTAATTAGAAAGAAACCAAGTAGAATTTGGTGTTTCCTTCCCAGTCTTGGTAGGGGAGCCTGTAGTGGATTAATTGCCTCAAGCAGTTCTGGCTTCCCTAAGGAACAATCAGTGATGGGGCTTGGGGTCCAGTGGCTTAGGGAAGCATGACAAATTTAAATCTCTACCCGAAGGGAACAGAAATTAATTTTAATAGGAGGCAGTGTGGTCTGAAGTTTAGTGGAGGAGGATAAGTAATCAAAGTTATGTTTTCTGTCTTAGCTCAACCACTAACTTCTTGTGAGACTTGGCTCTGTTGAATTTAGCTTGTGGGGGAAATAAATCCACCTTTTAGCAAAGGAGTGCTGACGGTGGGCAAGGACAACAGCTAGCGTTGAATGTGTTCTTACTGGTAAGTACCAAGCATGCTACTTACTGTTTTATATATTTATATTTATATATTTTCTCTCTATATACACACATATATATTTAATCCTCACTTGTAGGGCTGTGATTATCCCCATTGTATAGACGAGGAAACAGGATCAGTAAAAGATGTATGCGGTTTTCCCAAGGAGCCAAATCTGGAATGTGATAGCACACATATCATACTCAGTTCTAACTTAACCTCGAGTCCAAGGTCTTAACTGCTCCATCGTATTGTGTATTAAGGCATAGAGGTACAATTATACATTTTAGAATTATTTAAATAAATAAAATCATTCTTAAGATGGTTCAGTTGGCTGAGCAATCCATTCCTCAAACCCCCTGATGACTCTGTGTTGCCCTACTAATTGACTTCGGATAAGATTGTACTTTTGCCTTTGAGCTTTTAACAAATGAAAGTATTCTTCAGAAATTTTCCAGAAATCAGCTAGCTGCTCCCATCCACATGGATGCAGTATTTCTCCTGGAAGGATACGGGACCTCGAGCTGGAACAGATAACTGAGCAAGATGCTCGGTCTGAAATCAGGAAGGCAGTGTGGGAAGGCAGTAGTGAACACAACAATGCTTTGAGGGCTTTTCTAGAATTGAGGAAGAACCTGATGTCCCATAGCAAGTTGGAGGTAGAGGTCAGAGAGAGGAGTCAGGCTGGTCATCCAGAGAAGGGAATCGCACAAGGGTTGGCTTGGGTGTTGTCTATAGATGATTGACTCCTTTGCTCCCAGAGTCATTTCTGATTGGCTCAGCTTCACATGTAAGTCCATTGCACAGCCCCCACCACAAGTTTCATTTGGTAGAAGATTGAACTACGTTCATGGCTGCAAGTCTTTGTCATGTTATCGGGACTCTAGATCTGGAGTCAAAGGCCAGTGGCCAGACTCACAGCCTCCCTAACCCCTTCTGTCAGGACAACTCCTAGTTCTCTCTTATTAGGGAAGCTTGCAATAAGAATATTGTACAGAGCCTCCACTTTCCTCAACTGGCCCACTCATGCACTCTGGAGAACTCAAACAGAGCATTATTAAGGGATAAGAAATTCCCTGGGGACACTGAGGGAAACGAGGTAATTTCTTTACTGGTGGATATTGCATGCCCCCATTAAACAGCAGCAAGAACCCCAGAGAAGAAAGCATACTTAGCAGTCTAAAACACAGCTCAAAACGGAGGAGAAGGCAGGCTTGTTTCAATCATCTGCCCCTTGTTCTGTAATAAAAATGTATTTTTTTTTCCTGAGAACAATTTAGTGTGGCCAATAAAAGCCCAGCTAATTTCTAAATCAGCATGGAGCCAAGTCAGCCACCCAGGAGCTCTCTCCTAGGGCAATATTTCTGAGGCTCACACAATCTATACTAAAGTGATCAGCTTCCCTCCGTCCTGCCAAGGGGATGCGTTAGCGAGGCCCAAAATATGACAAGGGGAAATTTATGTGCAACTTTTACACATAATATCTCATTATGACTCTTCCCAATCTTTCAATTTTAAAAATAAACGGGCTTTGTAATGATTTTACCAGGAGAACATCTAAACTAAGATTAAAAAGGAAAGAAGAAAGTGGTTCAGCTGCTGTGATTTCTTTCTTTTCTCCTGGTCCTACTTTACGAAAATTTACTCTTCTTTTCTTCCTTCTTTCTCTCCTCTCCTTTGCTTTCTTTCCTCTTCTCCTTCTTTCCTTCCTTTTTTTCCTTGTGTATCCCCTCCTCCAAAGAGAAGTAGAATGTTAGGATCTAACATTTCACCTAAGGGAACAAGATCTCTGTTAGAAGCAAAAATGACTCTGACTCTTTGGCACATGATGAAAATTCCCACTTAGAATTCAGTGTCATTTGCCCAAGAGTCTGGTGTTAATTTACATCCTATCGCCAAACTCTCCTGTCTCTGTTTCCTCCTCTCTCCCACCCTCGTGTCTTGCAACAGGATCTCAGACAGAGACACACCCTTGGGCTTCCTCCTGTCACATACCCCCATGTTGCCTGCTCTGCTCAAGCTGGGCCCAGGACCGCTGGCCCGGCCTCCTCTTGCTTTGTGGGTCAGCCAGCAGAGCAGGAGAAAATAGGAGGTGGTAACTGAGTAGGGCCCAGCTCTTTAGAAAGACCCAGCATTACTTCCCATGGTGTTGGCCTGTAGCTTTATGATTTCGTCCACTTTTTATTTGGTGGAAACATCCAGCTCCTGGGCTGTCATCTCCTTGTACATGTATATCTCTCCCTTCTACCTGAGAACTCATCTCCTGTGTATCCTGGGACACAGGTGCCTCTGGGAGCATCTCCTAGTAGCAGGGCTCTGGGGCTGCTGGTTTATATTAATTTCTGTGTTCAGGCATTATCTATAGTTGACTCTGTCCAGGCTTGGACTTCACAGGTGAATTAAATAGTGCAGCTGTCCTTGAAGAACTCACATCTGGCTGGGGACACATACCCATAAACAATTAAGTCATTTCCATCATGAGAGTGTCAGAATGGAAGGTGGGCTGTAGAGGCAGGTGTGACTGGCTGTGCTTGGGTGTGTCAGGCCAGCCTTGAAGTCAAACCCAGGTATAAGACTTTCTGTGGAACAGTGAAGAAAGAAGTGCTAATGGAAGTTTCCTGAGCATCGTACCTCGTTAGCACTTATGGCTTTAAGTTCTAAACATGAGCTGGACTTCTGTGACATGGGATTCTATTTCAAGCTGGCAAAGCATGATTCCCTGTGTGTAGGGGAAGAAAGAGCCATCTTAAGGACACCCCAGGCATCAAGCAGATCCAGTCAAATCAGGGACAGAGATACTGAGGCACAGACCCTGCTGGTTTGATCCTTGACTTGGTGTCCAAAAGACTTGGTTGAAGCCATTAGAAAAATCAGAATTACCGTGGTGACCTGCATAATGGATGTTAGCTCGGGCCTCTGATAGAGACTCTAAAGCCCTAAAAAGTATGGTCTGTCTCTTGCCCAAGAATTCCTCATGTTCCTGCTGTCAATAAACATGTTGGCCATACATTATTGAGCATATGTCACGTGTGCAGTATCATCGAGATGGTACACGCATGCATGGCCTCATTTAACCTCTACACTTCCTTGGAAGGGGTCATTCTCACATCTATGATGCTGATGAAGAAACTGAGGTTCACAGATATTCAAGAACTTGGCCATGGTCCCATAGTCATAAATGTCAGGTTGAGAATTCATCTCCAGGGCTCTAAAAGGCAGCCAGTACTTCTCAAGGCTGCTTGCTACTGTCTCCTGCAACCAAGCTGTTTACTTCTGGTGCCATCCTTTGATTATCCATGTTCTCTCCCTGCCTCCCGTCCTCAGCCTTAGTTCTCTTTCCTCCTGGGTCCTCCAAAGAGGCCCCTGTGCACAGCAACCTTCCCTTTATGTGAAGTCCCTTTGCGAACATTTATTGAGTAACCACCACAGGCTAGGCTCTGTGTTTGTTTTCACGTGTGGCTTGGCTTTAGTCCTCATGCTGAAGTTGAGAGGGAGATCAGAAGGCAGGCCCCCACCATCCTTTAAACAAAAATGGAGACTGCAATTCATAGAGTTCAACTAACATGCACATGATTACATCCGTGTAAATAATGAGACCAAGACTTGAGTCTATTCCTGCCTCACTCTCGCAGACACTGCTGCCTCCTCCGTGATCCTCCAGCAGCTTTGCTTTATTTCAATGATCACCACGGTGTGTGGCATTCATAGACCATCAATACATATTTTTGAGCAGTGAGTGAATAATTGAGTAGATTACCTTATATTGGGGAGGAGTTATGGCTTAGTAGAAAAGTACATGGATTCTGAAGTCAGACTGCTAGGGCTCACACACAGGCTCTGCCACTTACTAGTCCTGGGCTCATGGACAGGTGGGCTTCCTCTTCTGTCTCGCTGGCTGGGGCAAAGCGACATGCCTACCTATGATCGATCACTAGCAAATTTATGAAACGTCCAAATTGCCCCTCTGCTTTGAATATCTGCCATATTTTCTCTCTCAGAGACACACAGTATGAATTTTTTTTTCATTCAAAGGAAATATACTAGACTGTTTTTTTTTTTTTCCAGAATGGGAAAATAGGAACAAGGTGAAGGGGAGGAAAGAAGGAAAGCAGATGGTGTAAAATTAACATTTGCTAAGCACTTACTGAGTTTGGGGCCCCAGGTTTGCACGTTGATGCCCAATCTCTAATTGAAACCTCCCAACCACCTTTCAAGTGGAGAAGTGATGTAGATGGAGGAAACAGAATCACAGAGAATATACTTAATCCATCCAAGATCACACAGCTATTGAGTATCTGGCCAAGAGGAATATGTCTTTGAATTCCAAATCCAGTGCTTTCCTAGTAATAGAATTAGAAATTCTTGCCCTCTTAATCAAATTCTTGCCCCCTATGTCTTAGGGTCAGAATTCAAGGGTGAGACTTGGAGACACTAAACTTTGACTCCAGAGTAGACCCTCTGTGTCAGGAGGCAAACCAACTTCGGGACACATCATCTGGAAGTAATCTGTTAAACTTTTATTTCCCATATCTCTGTCTCACCAAACTGAATGGCAAAGTCAAGAGAGTCTTGCTCTTTAAAAAGTACTTGATGTGAAAAACCCCCGAGAGAAGGAGTTAACTGTCCTTTTTCCCTCAAAGTGTAAACACTTAGGGTTTTTTTTTTTTTTCTCTCTTTAAGTGATAAATTTGAGTTTAAAACACGAAGTGGAACACATTATGCCGAAAGTGCTTATTTTCTTCTGATGTTTGATAGGAATTAAGATTGGTAAAACCCAAACTCTGTTTCCCCTTTCATGCAGCTTGTCATTTTCGTCAAACAAGAAGCTGATTAAGTTTCAATCAAAAGAACAAAGGCCCCAGAAAGATTCTTCTTGGAAAAGCAGTGGCTTCTGCAATTACCCCAGAGAATATAAATGTAGTGTGGAGCCTGTGACTTCACTCTAAAGCTGGGGAACTCTTTCTGTTTAAACTGTGAGTGTTAGGAACGTGCTGACCAACCCCGAGTAATCCAACCTTGGACAGCCGAGAGAAGCTCATTAACTATTGAACCCAAATCTCTGGGTATTCCCTATGCATGTTGGGGAGATTCCTTTTCAGTGAATGTATTTCAGGTCAGTCATTGTAAATGAAAGGAGGAGGTGATTCTGCCAGGAGCAACAGGATGGGTTGAAGGGAGAAAATATTTGTGGTTGATCATAAAAATGGCTATCCGTGGGCTTTGGTAGTGCCTTCCCACACTGTCTCTGGACTGCCTTCATGGCTTGCTTTGACCAATGTGACCCAAGCTGATGCTTGGAAAATGAATGCAAATTGGGCTCTCTCTGGCCACACTGGAGAATTTTATGACCAAGGCCATGTACATGAGCCTGAGCCAGCCTATTGGGTTATGAGAGACATGTGGTCAAGTCATCCCCGTAGCCCCAGCTGACTTTATGCCAACCACTAGATGTGTGAGTGAGGCCATCTTAGAGCACCTAGCCTCTGCCAAGTCAATCCCGACCAGAAGAATCCCTCAGTCAGAGAGTCATGAATCTCATGAAGCTCAGCAAATCATGAGAAATAATAAGTGTTTATCGTTAAAGAGGTTTGGGGGTGGTCTGTTATGTAGCAAAAGCTAAGCAATCCAATGATCTTCTCTTTCCTCTCCAGATTCCAGTCTCATTCTGTTGATTATGACAGGGTAAAGTTCTAATTATGATTCAGAATGCCCTGTTTTTGAGATCTACCATCAGAGGCTTTCAGGCATAGGACCTGTATTTAGCAAATTCAAAAAGTTGCTCCCCTTGTTTACATGTTTTGTCTTCCTGCAACCCACAAGTGGCTTTGACCTAAGATTTAAATTCTTCTTCATTAGCTATTGAAGTCTTCCCCTTTCAGAACTGGTTCATTTTTATTCTGTGTTATCATTTGACTTTAACCCATCCAGTATTCCATTTTCAGTCTTGATGCTGCCGCAGGTATAAGAGATTCTCTCTGCTACATGGCATAGACAATGATACATCAGGATACACAAGTTGTCTCTGTCTTGAGTTTTCTCATAATCATTGTCTTCCTCACCCTGTCTCCAATACTTTTCTTTTCCTCACCCCTGGGACAGACTCCCTTACGTTATATTGAACTGTGTTGAAGGGGGTGAAGAGTCACACTCTGGTAGACTCCCAAACTCTTTGACCTTCTCTTCTATGAGTAATTTAGACATGCTTCCTTGAAATAGTAGTCCTCCTCTGGTTCCCTGGGGAATCTGAGTTTGGCTTGCTTTGACAAGCTGAGTTTTCCTGGTACAAACTGACATTAATAACCAATCAAACCTGGGGTATCTCCCCATACTGCCTTCATTTCACGAGGCCTAGCAGTCATCATCGTCAAATGTGTTCTCTTAAGATTAACCTAACTTTCATTTCAGAGTCATTCAAAGGCTCTGGAAAACTCTCAAAGATTGTCAACTCAAGCAGATTAGGAAAATCACCAAACCCACACAGCTTCAAGAGTTTGCTATGTACCAGAAACCTGCATTTTCTGCGAAATGAGGAGGAAAGGCTCCAAGATCCAATGCCAGACCAGATGAGCCCATTTTCCTACTCAGCCCATTTTCGTGTAGGTACTGGGAGAGAAGCCGTCACTGTGTTTTCCCACAGGCAGCCAGCCCTGCCCATCTCTGGCCTCACCACAGACTGCCTCCTTGAACTCAGCCAGGAAAACACGCCTGCTCACAACCTCACTTCATTTCTGGCTTTATTCATTTTTTTAAAAGGAAAGTCAAATAAACTTAACCTTGGGTTTCTCAGGGGATGTTTCGTGTTCTTGTTGTAAAGCACAGAGTGTGCCAGGAACAACATGGGAAGGACACAAGAATTATAATAGAATGAATGATACCTTCTTATTAGTCTAATGGAGAGGAAAAGTAATGGTATTCTGGAGGCAGCTAAGATCTCCAGTCTCCATTTCTATGATGGAAAGAGAAAACCCCAGCTATGCATCCCAAGAATTCCAGTTTTGTTACGGGCATGACATCACTTTGTTGGTTGTCCATACCACTGGTATTTTGAGATGCCTGAAGAAACAGCATTTGGTGTTTGACCCCAGACGGTAGCTTCTATATGACCAATTTGGGAGGGCTCACTTTGCCACAGTTCTCTTAATTCTTTTATTAGATCATTTCTCAAAGGCACATCATAGCTTGAGCACTGAAATGAGGGCAACTTTAGGTGACAAAGCCATTCAGGTCAAGGCTGAGACTCAAAGGTTCTCTGTCTCTTATGGAGGTAACTCTTAGCATTTTCCTCTCTTTACTTTTTGCTTTAGATGTAATTTTGTGATATAAGTAACTGAAATAGGTGAGGACAGAGCTGCAAAGGAACAGAGTTTGTATGTTATTGAAGGTAAGTTGGCATAAATTCAAATTAGAGTATGAAAACTTTAGGATGTTAAATGTAATCCCCATGGTCACCGTAAAGAAAATAGTTATAGAATACACAAAAGGCAATGAGAATGGAATTCAAACATTTTCGTATAAAAAATCAACTAAACACAAAAGAAGACAGTAATACAGAAAATGAAGGCCTGACTGTTGTAGAGCATATCCAAAACAAATAGCAAATTACAGAAGTAAGTCCCTCCTTATAAATAAATAATTTAAATGTAGATCTATTAAACTCTCCAATCAAAAGACAAAGATTGACAGAATGAAAACAAACAAGCCAATGTGATCCAACTCTATGCTGTCTACATAAGATTCACTTTAGATATAAAGACACAAACAGGTTGAAAGTGAAAGGAGGGAAAAAGATATTCCATGAAAATAGCAACCAAAATAGAGCAGAGGTGGCTGTACTAATATCAGATAAAAAAGAGCTTAAATCAAAAAAGGCTAAGGGGGGTCAGCCCCAGTGGCCTAGTGGTTAAGTTCAGCTACTCTACTTTGGCAGCCCACGTTCAGATCCTGAGTGTGGACTTACACACTTGTCTGTCAGTGGCCATGCTGTGATGGTGGCTCACATACAAAATAGAGGAAAATCAGCAACAGATGTTAGCTCAGGACAAATCTTCCTCAGCAAAAAAGAAAAGGTTAAGGAGACAAAGAAGGACATTATATTAATAAAAGTTTCAATACATCTAGAAGATATAATAATTATAAACATTCGCACACCTAATAACAGACCATCAAAATATATGAGGCAAAAATGGAAAGAATTAAAGGGAGAAATAGAGAGTTCTACAATGGTAGTTGGAGAGTTCAACATCCTACTCTCAATAATGGATAGAAGAACCAGACAGAAGAACAGTAAGGAAAGAGAGGAACTAAACAACACGATATACCAACTACATACCCAACAGCAACAGAATGCACATTTTTCTCAATTGTACTTGGGACATTATCCAGGATAAACCAAATGTTAGGTCACAAGTTAAATTTTAGTAGATTTAAAAAGACAGGAATCATGCAAAGTATTTTTTCTTACCAAAACAAGATGAATTTAGAAATCAATAAAAGAAGGAAAACTGGAAAATTCACAAATTTGTGGAATTTACACAATGCATTCTTAAAAGGGTGATGGATCAGGAAGAAATCACAAGGGAAATTAGAAAATACTGCAAGATGAACAAAAACTAAAGCAAACATACCAAAACTTCTGAGATCCTTATCTTACACCACACACAGAAATTAACTGAGAATGGTTCACAGACCTAAACAAAAGATGTAAAACTTTAAAACTCTGAGAAGAAAACAGAAGGCAAAATCTTCATGACACTGAAATTGGCAATTCCTGGATATGACACCAAAGCATGGCCAACAAAAGAAAGAAACTTTTGTGCATCAAAGAACACTATCAACAGAGTGAAAGGCAGCCTAAAGAATGGGAGAAATTCTTTGTAAATCTTAAATCTGATAAGGGATTAATATCCAGAATATATAGAGAACTCCTAAAATTCAACAATAAAGATACAAACAACTCAATAAAAACATGATCGAAGAATTTGAATGCATGTTTCTCCCAAAGAAGATACACAAATGTTCAATAAGCACATAAAAAGATACTTAATATCACTAATAATTAGAGAAATGTAAATCAGAACCACAATGAGATACCATCTTAGACTCATTAGAATAGCTGCTATCAAAACAAAACAGGAAATAACAAGTATTAGTGAGGATGTAGAGAAATTGGAATCCTTGTGCACATTTGGTGGAAATGCAAAATGGTACAACCACTGTGGAAAACAGCATGGTGTTTCCTCAAAAAATTAAATATAGAATTGTCATATGATTCAGCAATTCCACTTCTGGGCATATACTCCCCCAAAATTGAAAGCAGGGTCTCAAAGAGATATTTGTACACCCATGTTCATAGCAACATTATTCACAATAACTGAAACAGGGAAGCAATCCGAGTGTCCATTGATAGATGAATGGATAAACAGAATGTGGTATATACAAAAAATGGAAAATTAGTCAGCCTTAAAAAAGAGGGAAATTTTTTTCCAATTTTTAAAAATTTTATTGCAGTAACATTGGATTATAACATTATATAGCTTTCAGATGTACATCGTATTATATTTCAAATTCTGTGTAGATTACATCATGTTCACCACCCAAAAACTAATTATAATCCATCACCTCACATGTGAGCCTAATCACCCCTTTTGCCCTTCCAAAAAGGAGGGAAATTTTGACATTCAAGGCAACACAGATGAATCTTGAGTACATTATGCTAAGTAAAATAAGCCAGTCACAAAAAAGACAAATACTGCATTATTCCACTTATATGAGATACCTAGAGCAGTCAAATTTATAGATACAGAAAGTTGAATGGTAATTGCCAGAAGCTGGGTGGAGGGAAGAATGGGAAGTTATTGTTTAATGGGTATAGGGTTTCCATTTTGCAAGATGAGAAGAGTTCTAGAGATGGATAATGGTGATAGCTGCAGAATATGAATGTACTTAATACCACTGGTACACTTCAGCATGGATAAGATGGTAAATATTATGTTATGTGTATTTTACTATAATTTAAAAAAAATGAAGGAAAGCCAAGTCACAGCATCCTGGTCCTGGGGAAGAGATCATAAGAATGTGTGAAGGAGTCAGGGACCAAGCTAAGGGCTCTGTAGTTGAGGACTCCTGAGTGCATAGCAATTGCCCTAGAGGAAAGCCTGATGCATTTGCTGTGCTCCCACTGGGAACATTGGGGAAGATGACAGTTCAGTGGGTATACATGGACCCAGGATTCACCTTGGGCTCACTCAGGAGTCAGGGGCAACCAGACTTTGAGCTGAGGAGCTTCCGTTAAAGAGGTTTGGGAAGCTGAAGTTAACAGAAACCACCTCCAGTTGGGGCCAGGGCTGTGACACTCAATGTGCAGAGCCTTCCTGGGTTTTCCAGTGCTGTCATGGAGCTCTGTTTTGTTTCAGCCTTGGGGGGGGGCAGGAATCCAGAGATGCATTAGCCTTGAGGAGAGTTGGATATTCCAAGACTCTGTAAGTGCTTTCATAAGCAGAACTGACTCTCTACTGTAAATGTCCTCATCGCCGAGGTGTGTGGACGGGCTCGGATGGAGCGAGCTGAACCAGCTCAGCAGGGCATTGTTTTATGAAAATACAGACTCCTACTGAGATTGCTTGGATTTCAGAATTAATTCAAACAGCTGCAGAGGCATCATTCATGGGTGTGAATTGAAAGGATACAATTTGCCATCTTTTCCCTTGGGGAAGACACTGTCTTCTCTCAAGGGCTCTCTACAATTCGATTTTGAACCACCATGCAATGTTGCTGCCTTGGCTTCAATCGTTTTCTGTCTGCAGCAAATACATCATTCTTTGTAGCAGCGGTTTTCTCTGTCGGTTGACCTGTTGTGTAGGATGAGGGTGTTCTGGAGTCTGGGGGTGGATGTGAGTCCCCAGATGTAGAACAGAGGGAAGTAGGAGTGGGTGGAACTTGTTTACTTCCTGCAGGGCTCTGCTGCTGGATGCCTCCCAGCTATGGCTTTGGAGTGACTGCTAGAATTTCACTCCAGCTGCCAGGGGATGAAGCGAAGAGTGTTCCCATCCTGCCTCCACCCTGCCATCTCCAGGCTCTAGAAAACAAATAAACAAGGAAACGACAACAACAAACAGGACAGCAAGAATGCGGAGCCATGAATGAAGGAAATTGCATTATTCAGTAATGGATGCTTGGTTGGTGTTATTTCAGGGAAGAAAATCTGAACTAATTCGCTCACTTCCTGACAACTACTCTTAGTAGACATACCAGGTAGTAAGCACATATATGTGCCGGCCACTGGGCAGAGTACTTTGTGTGCATTTGTTCACAAAGTCCTCACCACGCCAGCTTGAAAGAGGGACTGTGACACTCTGTCAGATAAGGAAGCTGAGAACAGAGAAATCAAGTGGCTCACCCAATTCTAGCTGGTAAGCTTTGAACTCAGGCTCTCTGACTCCAGAAACTGAACTCTGAAAAACCTCTGACATCTGGTCACCTGCTCAGTCTGACGGCTTTGGGGAAATTCTAATTTTAAAGTTGTAAGGCACGCTTATAGTTCATGTTAGGTGTAGAGTTATTTTTGTTTTTCATCTGAGTTGTTGAAAAAGCAGAATTGTACAGAATAAAAATAGGTCTGCTTTGATTTTTAAGTTACAACAAAACATCCAGAAATGATTATCTCTGGACAGGGCAGAGACAAAGAGACCACATTAAGTTCTGGAGGCCTCAGAAAGGCAAGTCATAGGTTGGGAACAAGATGGCGCTGATTTGTTTGTGGTTGGTTCAGACCAAACCTAACCACAACTTGGGGCAGGTCGGGTGGGGTAATGAAGCAAGAGTCTATATGGCCTTCTCTAAGGTGACAAAGATGCTGCGGCCTGGACAGCTGGGGAAAAAGGGTGAGCATCAGTCTTGTGAGCAAAAAAAAACAACAACAGGGGCTGGCCCAGTGGCACAGCGGTTAAGTGCGCACAGCTTCGGCGGCATGGGGTTTGCTGGTTCAGAGCCCTGGGTGCAGACATGGCACTGTTTGGCAAGCCATACTGCGCTGGGTGTCCCACGTATAAAGTAGAAGAAGATGAGCACGGATGTGAGCTCAGGGCCAGTCTTCCTCAGCAAAAAAAAAGAGGAGGATTGGCAGCAGATATTAGCTCAGGGCTAATCTTCCTCAAAAAAAAAAAAAAAAAAACCAACAAGAGATACCTCTGATTACCATGTAAGAGGGAACAAGGAGCTGTGTAGCTCAGGGACAGCTGTAAGAATTCCAAAGTATGTAACATCCTGTATTTGTTCCTACCATGTCTTTAAAAAGTTTCCCTACCAGTCCTGCTGAAGGCTATGTCTGAGTCCCTGTTTCTCCCCTCTGTTACCTTAGTCAAATAACACACATCAGATACAGACAGGCATCGGGGTGTCTGGCATACATTTCAGTGTAATGCAGGGTAGGGAAATGTCTATGGATAAAGTGGATTGGATTTTCCCTCTGTCAGAAAATAATGGAGGCTACCGTACATCAGTGAAAGACACCATTCACTCATGAATCCATCTGTCCATCCATTTGTCCATCCCCCAACAAATATTTGTGAAACATTTACTGTGTATGGGGGATGGGGGGAGACCAGGGTTAATGGAGAATCTTTGCTCTCTCACAACATACATTCCAGGGGTGGAGGCAGAATTATCATCAAGTACGTAATGAATATGAATGTCCCATTGGGGTGGGTGCTATACAGAGAAGTTAAACCGGGCGGTATGATAGACAGTGAGTTGGGCCGTGTGGTCAGGAAAGGCCTCTCAGAGGAGGAGATATTGAAGCAGAGACCTGCTGGATGAGAAGGAACCAGTAATGTGAAGAGCAGGGAAAACATTCTAGGCCAGAGAGATGTTTGCCCAAAGGCTCTGAGGCAGACCCTACTAACCATGTTTGAGGTGTCAGAAGGAAACCAGTTGTCTTCAGCGTACTCGGCAAAGACCGAGTGGTTAAACGTGAGGAGAGAAAGAGATAGAAAGGACCAGAAATTGTTGGGTGTTAAAAACCTGACTATGGAATCTGGCTTTCATTC
This sequence comes from Equus caballus, assembly GCF_041296265.1. Lineage (NCBI taxonomy): Eukaryota > Metazoa > Chordata > Mammalia > Perissodactyla > Equidae > Equus > Equus caballus. The sequence goes on along the minus strand of NC_091705.1, from coordinate 30,961,039 downwards.
TAAGCCTGATTGGAAACCATTGGTGGATATAAGTCTGGGAACAGCAGATTCTGATGAATGTTCCAGAAAGATCACTCTGGTATATGGACGTAGGGTTGTAAGAAGAGCAGCAGTCCAGGTGGGCAGCAGGAGAGCTATTGCGCAGTCATGAGAGAGCCAAGATGGCTTGGGATAGGTCTGTATAATTTAGAGATGTGCTGAGGAAGAATTACGGAGAGCTAGAAGACAGAAGATGGAAGATTGTGGTAGAAATCAGAAGTTCTCTTTCATCCTTTCATTCTCTCGACAGAAATGTATTAAGCACTCACTTTACTATGTACCTGGCAGGCAGAAATCAGTAAGTTAGAATCCCTGACCCCAAGGAACCCAGAATCCTGCTGGGAAAGACTGAGATGCAAACAAATAATTAAAATACGTTTTGATAAATACCGCAACCAAGGGGTGTACCTGGGGGCTCTGAGAGTCCAAAGGAAAGACTGATTAACTGTTTTAAAATTAAAGATGTCAGTCTTCTGATAGACATTATTTTATTGAATTCTATCCCTTGATCTGTTGGGGTGGGGTAACATAAAAGAGCTCAATATCATTTGTCAGTCAAATGTTTGGGTTTGTGTTCTGGACATAAATTGTTTGATAACTCGGGAAAACTCACTTCCACTTCCTCCACATCTATAACGCAGTTTGTCGTCACCACCTCCAACTTTGAACCTAGGGGTAGTCACAACCTGGCTTTACCAGCTCCCTGACCTCTGGGTCAAAGCTGGGAGCTGTGGACATCGGCTGGGTGCAGGGGGTGCTCACTCCCTCTGTGAACCACTGGTCATGAGAGAGAGTTTGCACTGTTTCCAAAATGTTCTGTTTCTTCACAGTATTTTTTTTTTTATTAAAGTATAATGTTACATACAATAAAAATCTTTTTTTTTTGGTTATACAGTTCTAAAAAATTTTGGAAAATAAGTAACCTATAGCCATCACCAAAATCAAGATATAGAACATTAACAACAACCCTCCAGAATCCTCCACTCACCTCCAGCTCCACAGTCTGTGATCTGTTTTCTGTTCCTATAGTTTCTGCCTTTTCCAGAATATCATCTGCCTTAGTTTGTTCAGGCTATTAAAACAAAATAACAAAATATCACAGACTGGGTGGCGTATAAAAAGCAAATTTATTTCTCATAGTTCTGATAGCTGGGGAATCCAAGATAAAGACGTTGGCAGATTCAGTGTTGGTGATAACCCTCTTCCTTGTTCGTAGACAGACGTCTTCTTGCTGTGTCCTCACATGACAGAAGGAGTGAGAACCCTCTGGATCCCTTATAAGGGCACTAAGCCCATCAATGAGGGCTCCATCTTCACAACCTAATCTCTTCGCAAAGGCCCCACCTCCAAACAGCATCACAGTGGGGATTAAGCTTCAGTATGAATTTGTGGTGACACACGAACAAAGTCATGTAGTGTGAATCTGTTTGAATGTGACTCTTTTCACACAGCAGCATGCATTGAGTCTCATCAGTTGTTGCACGTGTTAGCAGTTAAATTCTTTTTTTACTACTGAATAGTGTACTATGTCATTCTATGACGTACCACAATTTATTCACCAATTCTGCAGTTGAAAGAGATTTGGATTGTTTTCAGTTTTCGATGATTCTGAATGAAACTACTGTAACGTTCACACATCTTTTGTTATATAAATAAGCATAAATTTTTATTTCTCTTGGGTAAATACCTAGGGGAGAAATTACTGGGTCATATAATAAGTATATGTTTAACTTCATAAGAAACTGTCAAACTGTTTTCCAAAACTGTTGTATTATTTTGCATTTTCATTAGCAATTCACAAGAGTTCCAGTTGCTCTGTAAAATTGCTAGCACTAGGGAATGTCAGTCATTTTTCATTTTAGCTATTCTAGTGGGTAGCTTGTTGTGGTTTTAATTTGCATTTTCCTAATAAACTAATAATGTTGAGCATCTTTTCATGCACTCCTCCTTTATGTGATGCATTATATAAATGTACGTCTTGTTATTCGGATAAACCACTATGTGTTTGATCTTCTCTTTGCAGTGCTAGAGATGCAAAAATAATTAAGTCTGAGTGTCTGCCCTCAGAAACTTCCTGCCATGAAGTGCAGATAAATATATCACACTTGCAAATTCAATGTGAGTGGCTCTATGAGAGTTCCGAGTAGAGTAAGATTATAACCTTTTGGGACAATTGGGAAAATCCACAGGAAGCAAAAGGCTTTGAGAGGGCTTCAGCATTTAATTTTGAAAGGTAGACTGGGACAGGGGCCATAGGAGTCAGGGTGTATTCCTCAGGAGAGGTAGGAATGGGACTTAAATGATGGAGACAGTGAAGAAACTGACAATCTGGAAGAAAAGGACAAAGATGGAGAAAAGACAATTGTGCAGCATGTGAGCACAGAGGTCTGAGTTAGTCAGGGAGACTGCCTCACAGGTGAGAGGTGAAAGTAGAGAGCTTCCAGAGCTCAAAAGGAAGAGCAGCGAGAGGACTCGACTGAACAACTGACCCAACATTATCTGCTGAGTGTGAGGAGGGATGAGGCGGGATTCGGGCTTGAAAGAAGGAAAAGAGAAGTACGCGGAGGCTGAGAGCCTATTCTGGCTGCATTTCCCTCCTCAGTCTAGTTCTCTCTCCCTGACTTCACAGCCCAGGACATCCTGATGGGCCACACCCCTCATGGGAGGGATGGAAGTTTCACCCACAGCTAAGATCCTTCCTTCCTCCTCTGCCCCCAGCCTTCAGTCTGGGTGGCAGCCAATTGGACAATCTGCGTTCTCCTCCCACGCCCCACAGATACCACCATATTTGTCTTCCACTGGCTGCCAGCTCAGAGTCTCCCCTCAACATGGAAAATTAATGAGGCACCTCCCAACACCTTCTCCACTGGAGCAATCACCATTATATCAGGGTCAGGGTGGGAACCTGCTCAGAACCTGACCCACAGTGCAGTCAATTGTTTCTAAGTGGCCCTGTAGTTCCCAGAATCTCAGTTGCCATTTTGCAAAGATAAAAGGATGATGCAGTGGGACAAAGTCCAGGCAGTGGTGGCCTGATGCCTGCAATAGAAAAACATCTTTCCCTCAGGAAGGAGACTCACAGAAAGGTGAGGCATGAATGCTGCAGCCAAAGGAGGCTTGAGCTGTGGGTTTGGCTGTGTCAACACAACCGCAACTCTGCCCCAACTCGTTGCAGACACCTCCCAGTTGTTTCCAGGAACCAGGCTCCGTGCGTGACAGCAATGGGAAGCAAGACAGTAACTTGCAGCCTCATCAAAAAGGTGTGATTTGGTTTTGTAGGCAGTTCAGAAATGTGAAGCTTTTGTATTTTCTTGTGTATCAACACCATGGAAGATGTACTAATACCACTAGCCCATATTTATTTTGTCCTTATGTGTCAGGCAGTCCGTTAAGAGTTTCGTTTTCATTAACTATTTCATCTGACCTTCACAAAAGCGGTATGGCTAAGATTTATTTCTCGATTTTAAAGATGTGAAAACTGATCTTTAAAGATGTCAAATAACTTGTTCATGATCATTGCTAGCAAGTGACAAAATTGGGATGTAAATCCAGAAGATCTGATTAAAGAAAATGCTTTCCTGCCCTTCTTTCTGATGTAGGAGAATTGTCACCTCTAAGGAACTGTACGGACTTGCTCATTTAAAATGCGATTACAGTGAAATTTCAAAATTAAGTGGCCCATCATGTTGGGCTTGAGAATTTTTTTTTTTTTTTAAGATTTTATTTTTCCTTTTTCTCCCCAAAGCCCCCCTGTACATAGTTGTATATTTTTAGCTGTGGGTCCTTCTAGCTGTGGCATGTGGGATGCCGCCTCAGCATGGCCTCATGAGCGGTGCCATGTCAGCGCTCAGGCTTTGAACTGGCGAAACCCTGGGCCGCTGAAGCGGAGGGCGTGAACTTAACCACTCAGCCATGGGGCCGGCCCCGAGAATTTTTGAGTAATACTTGCTACTTTCATTACGCCCTGGCTAACTGACCTAATAAGATATATGTTTCTGCCCCTGGCTCTTGACACAGAGCTCTTAAAACCCTTGTAATTTCCAGAGTGATGGGGTGTTAGGAGCATCTTCTATTCTAATATTTGGTTGTTGACCACAGTTCCTGACAGAGCTCCTAAATTCCTTGGAATTTCCTGGATGATAAGAGTGTCCTTTGCTTTAATGAGGTGACTCTTGGTGGGCTCCTGGAAGAGGGCTTCTCACCAGAAAGACCAGGCATGGTTAGAAGTGTGGAACTTTCAGCTCCACCCTCCATCCTCCAGGAGAGTAAGGAGACGCCGGAGAGTGAGTTAATAAGCCATCATGCCGATGTGATGAAGCCTCCATTAAAATCCCTAAAGTAGGGAGTTTAGAGAACTTCTGGGTTGGTCAACACATCCAGGTGCTAGGAGAGTGACACAACTCAGCTCCACAGGGACAGAAGTCCTGAGCTCAGGACCCTTCTGGACCTCACCCTATGTCCCTTTTCATCTGACTATTCCTCTCTATTCTTCGTAATATGCTTTATAACAAATTGGTAAACTACATACTAAAACTTGGTAGGTTCTCTGACTGGCCAACGTCATTGTCCAGTCTGTGGCTTGTCCATTTCTTGATTTCCATGCTTTGCATTCTGCACAGTTCACTTCCATTTCAATATATTTTAATATATCAAATGTTTTTCATTATGGATATTTAAGAAAATCTACCATAAATGTCTGTCATAGTTTTTTAGACATATTCTTAGACACCTTAAATTCCTTACTGCCATTGAAAATAATTCCCTTGAAAATTAATTATTGTAGCTATCTCTTGTCAGTTATATGGATGCCAGCTTTTTCATATATTAACTGAATATTCAGCTATCTTTCTACACTCTTATTGCATCCATTGGGTTCAGCCAGGAATGACTAAACCACTCCAGGTTTTCAAGCAAAAATGATTTTATAGAAGGGATTGGATGTCTTGAAAAACCACTGGAAAAGCTGAAGAATGTAAAACCAGATGGAGGGGACCACTAACTTTCAGCTTCAGGTTCAGACGAACAGAGAAGAAGGACATGCCTTGCCAGATACTGAAATATACTATGATGCCACTATAATAAAAACAGTTTGATTGGCACGAAAACATGTCAAAGGGATCAGAGAAACAGAATCGAGTGCCCAGACACAGATTCCAGTATATATGACCACTTAATAAATGAAAGAAGTGGTATTTCAATTCAGTGGAAATTTAATAAATGAGGCCAGCACAACTGGTTTTCCATCAAAAAGAAAAATAAAAAGAGTTAGACATCTACTTTCTGTCATATTAAAAAAAATTCTATATGGGATGAAAACATAAATGTTTTTTAAAGTCGTAAATGAAAAATTAGAGGACAATACGTTAAAACCTTAGGGTTTGGGGAACTTTTGTAACTAAAACAATAAACCCCAAAGCATTAAAGAAAAGCTTGATATTTGACCGCATAAAAATTAAATCTCTTTGTTTAAATATTTGTTGAAATCTACACTAAAGCAAAGCAAAGAAATTCTACAAATGGGCTAGATTAAAGGTTAGGATATATTAAAAATAAGTTGATAACAAGCTGACAACAAAAATATATACAAACCAGCAGAAAAAATGGACAAAATATATGAGCAGACAATTGCAAACATAAATGGCCAAGGAAAACAAAAGAATGGGTACTCAGTCTCTTCATTAGTTGGGAAAACACAAATAAAATTAACAACAAGGTAGTCCTCTATGCCCAACAGATAAACAATGTTGTTTGTTGCTAATAGGACGAAGACAATATGGAGCTCAAACATTGTTGTCAACGTGAGCCAGCAGTACAGACTTGGGGACAGTCATTTTGAAGGATTTTTAAAAATTAAAAAAATACGTATTCATTGATCCATTAATCCCACTCCTGAGAACCCAATTTATAGAAATAAAAATACTAATATGTAAGGCTGCATACAGGGAAATAAATATTTATTGCTAGATTTTTAACAGTAATAAAAACTAGGGAGAGGGAGTGAATACTATTCAGAAGTATACAGATTGAGTAGATTGTGGTATATCTATGATAGGAATATTATTTTATCACTAAAAGAAGATATATTCAGAAATGACTTGAAAGGATTACCATAATCTGTGGTGAAGGGAGAAAATCAAAATGTAGAGAAGCGTTATGTACTGTACTCATTTTAAAAAATAAAATAATGGCAAAACCTTTGCTGTCCATATCCATGTTAATACCTAAATCTGTATCAATAGTTAAAGCTACAGCTATAGGTACAGGATCTTGTGAGCGCTGAGTAGGCTACGGAGAGACGGCAATATTAGTTATCAGTTATTAGTGGCTGATATTAGTTATCTGGGGCAGGATGGGGGAAAGGGAAAACAGGAGGCACACATCAAAAATTGAAAAACAAGAAAGATGATTCAAATTTCTAAAATAGGAAACAACTTACTATTTGTATACATGTATGTGCATGCATACAAAGAGGCGGGTGAAAAGATGATCGATAAAACATGTTAATTTGGGTTATCTTGGTACAGCAGGATTTCAAGAGACCATAAAATTTAATTTTTATATTTCATCTTTATTTTTACAATAAAAATATATTAACCACATAATCACAAGAAATTGTGAATCTAGTTTCACTGTTGGAAAATAAAAGTTTTGTTTCTTCCAGTTGTCTACACAAGCCTTCTTGGCCACCTCAATATGAACCAAAAATAAGGAACTGCAGGTACCCGGGAGAGAAGTCCATGTCGTTGGCCTCAGATCTTCACGTGACTTACTTTCTACTTTAATTTTCTGCTCAATGTCAGCTCTTCACAGAGGGCTTTCCTGACCACCTTATCCATCTTGCCCATCGTGATCACTCCCTAATCCTTTACATTGACCTTGTGTAACATTTATTGCAAACTACTCATTGTTTTTATATGTTATAAGCCGAAACTAAAGTTTGTTTATTTTCAGCCTTCCTCTTTGAATAATAATTTTTAAAATGCAATTCAGGCTATACGTTTTTCTCTGAAAAAAATATAGCTTCAGCTTGGACCCACAGGTTTTATTATGAGTTTTTTTTCCCATTCATTCTTTTAAAAATAATTTGTGTGGGGCGGGCCCAGTGGTGCAGTGGTTAAGGTCGTGTGCTCCACTTTGACGGCCCAGGGTTCGCAGTTCAGATCCCAGGCACAAACCTACACACTGCTCATCAAGCCATGCTGTGGTGGCGCCCCAAACACAAAAATAGAGGAAGATTGGCACAGATGTTAGCTCAGGGACAATATTCCTCACCAAAAAAAAAAATAATAATAATAAATAAATAAATAAATAAATAAAAGTTATGATTTACATTTCCTGCTGTTTAATCAGGTGCTATTTGAAAAATGTTTTTAAATAAAAACGAGCTAGTTATGTCTTTCAGGGGCAGACATCATTTGTTATTGATTTCCATTTTAGGGGAAGAAGAGGATATGATCAGAAAATAAGGTGTATAAGGTCTCTCCTTTAGAAATTTATTAAGGTTTTTTGTGGCTAAGTATATTAGTTATTTTTCTTGCAGTGTTCCGAGGACACAAAAAGGACATACATTTATATTTTGTTAAGGTAACACTCTCTATAAATCTACTAAATTGTGCTTATTAATTATATTCTTCAAATATTCTATTTTTACCCATGTCGATTTTTATATTCTAAAATAGTTACACTGAAATTTTCCTAATACATTTATTTTAGCAAATTACATAACATGTTTCAGGAGTTCTAACCCAACGTTTACGTTTTGCTGTAATGTCATATGCTCTATAAGGATGTACACGTTTTATAAGTCACTTTTATGGACTGTTACATTTTATTATTATATAGCATCCTTCTTTATCTTGTTTACTGCATATGTCCTTGATTTTTCTTTGTCCTGATTTCAGTATTTTCTCTAGCACTTCATTCTATTTGTATTTGTCTCATAGCACACAATAATGCAATTTTTCTTCATTCTCTTGTCTCCTGGTAATTTAGAGGCTCTATTGTATTTTTAAGCCTGATACTGATTCCCACTTCTGATTGTCACAATGAAACCTGTATTTCTCCCACTGACACTTCCCATATCTACTCCCCCACTCCCACTGAGATGAATGCTTTAGAACTGTGTCATTTTTTGCTTCAGTGTGAAACCTTTGGAATTGCAGAAAACCTTGCCAAAGATGAATCTGGAGATAAGGCAGTCAGTGAGTGGCTCCTGACCTCTGCCCAGCTCCGCTTCTCTAGCAGTGGTGGGGGTGGGGGTCAAAGTTCTTATGCTTTGTAAGTGTGGGTTGTGGTTAGAATGTAGCGACCTTGTGACCATTTGGGGCATCCTCAATACAAGCAACTTTCAGTTGGATGTAGCGTACTTTTCGCTATCTGTTTGTGATTTTTGACAAGACAGATCCACAAATAATGCTGTATTATGTGTTTTATTAAATTAATCATACCATGGGCCTGCATTTTACAACAGTTGAATTATTTGGACCCCACATAGCCCATCATGGTGGAATTTTAATTTTCTGCTCTTTGCTACTCTCTCCTTACCCCCTCCACCCTGCTACTGGGTTTTGCTGAAAAAGCCAGATTTTTTTTTTTCAATTTTTATTTTTGGGCAGTCTATTGAAAGATCTTCCCTTGTTACACGTCTTCATTGCCAAGAATACTTCCTTAGTACCTAGGCTACAAATTCACAGTAGCATTATCCTCATTCAGTTACATGTCACTATATATATGACATATGTTTATATAAACATATATATAGTGTCCATCTATCTCTACCTGCCATATATTTAGTCATTGCCCATCACTGTTTGTGTCCCTTTTATATCTTCCAATATGTTGACGTCTCTGGTCTTATTATGTTGAAATTTAGAGTGCACAGATATTTCCTCAGAAAATGCACATGGATTGTACTCTCTGAGATCTTTACTGATTTTTTTTCCTGTCAATAGATGTATAATATTTGTGTAGGACATTAACATTGCTGCCTTCTCGGCTTGAGAATCTATGGGTGTCACAAAATACTTTCCATGTTGAAGAGAAATCTGATTTAGACAGGTTTACTTTGTATGTACAATTAGCTATTTATAACTTGAAACTTTAAGGATTTGTATGTGACTTAGAGTTTAGGAATTTCAACGGTTTAGATTTTTTTCCCAGTAATTTTTCTTAAGACCAAGTGAGAACCTTAAAACTGCAAATTATCTTCCTTTAGAGTGAAGAAATTGCCTTATGTTTCTCTTAAAATTATTACTTTCCCTCTATCTTTCCTTCCCACGCCCCCCCCCATTAATCCAATGATTCTAATTATATTTTCTTGCCCTGTCCTCAAAACTCTTATTTTTTTCTCTTGAATCTATGGCTACGTATTTCTGCTTTATTTTATGACACCTTTCATCAACTTCATCTTTTAAGTCATCAATTCAAATGTTGGCAAGGTTATACTCTTTTACGTATTGATTTTTGAAACTGCAAAATCATTAGCTGCTGAAATTATTTTTCTTCTAATTTTATCCCCTTGAAAGTGCTTCCCTAGAGTGAGTTCACTCTTCCCCAAATCTAGGATAGAAACTGACCCTTCATACAAGGAGAGCCTTGTATGGGATGGAGTCACTCCCACAGTTAGAGCCAGAAGTATGTAAACCACAGAAGCCAACAAAGTTTAAGCAGAAACCTCGATCCCTGCTATTCCTAGATTTTTCTTAAAGATAAAATGAATACTATATTATTATTTAAAATAGATAGAATGATTTAAGTCCTACAATCTCTGTATCCAACTCCTGGAAAGTGGTTTTAACATCACTGCAGTGATAGAAATAAACATTTCGTAATAGTTCAAGATAGGTAAGGAGGCAGATGCTCTTGGAGCATCATGGAACTTAGGTGATCTGCTAGCAGAAGTTTCAACTTCCATGCTGTAAAAGATCTAATTGAGTCATGGATGCCTCACCCAGAGACCAGACCCAAAAGAGGACTACTTTCCTCTCCCTTCCACAATCTCAGCATCTGATACCCCCCTCCCCACTTCTGTCCTTTATTAAGCCTTAGAACTAAACATATTAGTAACTGATAACACACGCCAGAGGCCAGAACACAATGAGGTGGGACCCTGTGCATAGGAGGAGAGAGCGGGAACCTTAAAAAGCGGTCTTTTGGGAAGGAAGATGAGAACAAGATGGAAGGGGTCCAACTGAAGGCAGACTTCTCTGTCGACTGCAGTCCACGCAGGAGGCAGGGCTCAGACCCTGTGCCCGTGAAAAGAGTTCACTTGAGAGGGTCAGACTCACAGTCCAATTCTAATTCCCTTCGAGCTCTACAAGGGTTGGATTATTTTGTTACAAGTCCACTACTGATTAAACTTTCTCTAGGATGCTAGCAAGGTATTTCCGTTAGTGACTGAACCACTTTCCCTTCACTTTACAATAAAGAACAATTCCCTGCCTTATATACACAGTTTTGCAAAATGAAATTATAATAAATCTCAACTAAATATCCTCCCATAAAAGGGAAAAATAGTAACTTTATAGTGGAGGAAACTAACACTATCTTAACCAAGTGATGATTACCTTAACCAAATGATGAAGGTTAACCAATTGATAAAGTTTACCTTAACCAAGTGATTGAAAGTTAACATCATCAGTAATGTCATGTGGATCCCTTGTGATTTTAGATTTTCCAAAAATCTATAATCCTGAGGAAAGTCACACAAATTCAAATCTGAGGGACGTTCTACAAAATACTTTACCAGCACTCCTCAAGATCATGAAAAACAAGACCGAGAAACTCTAATAGCCTGGAGTAGAGTAAGGAGACATGTGACGAAATGAAATGTATGCTGGGTTTGATCCCAACACAACAACAACAAAAAAGAATATCAATATAAAAACTAGTAAAATTCAAATACATAAAGTCTAGAGTTACAGTAAAGTGCCGATGTTGGTTTCTTAGTTTTGGCAAATATACCATGGTGGTACATGATCATAACTTTAGGGGAAACCGAAACTGAGTGAGAGGTATATGGGAACTGTCTTTGCTAATTTTTTTGAAAATCTTAAATAATTTCAAAATAAAAAGTTTACTAAAAAAGAAAATCCTCTCATAATCTAAAGACTGCAGTTTACCTCTCCTCAGCTCTAGGTGAGATGCACTTTAATTACTTCTCCTTTAGATCCAGTTACCTGGAAAGGCAGGTACACCAGAAATATGGTGTTGACACTCACAAGCATTTGTTGAGCACCTACTATGTGCCAATGGTATGATGGTTCAATGATGGTGTATAGATATTACATACATATATGATGTGGCAAAACCATTGTCGCAAAACTAGTGGGGAACAGTTCCCTAGAGCCTGTTTCTCTTTCTGCTGATTTCCTATCCTCCATGTCTATAGCCATCTGGAAGTTTAATCAAGATATTGAGGATTTTGTTGTTTTTTCCTGAGATTTTCTTTTTGGAAGCTCTTTGAACACACTCAGTGACTGTGATTTGGGTAATGCACTGAGGTTGCTACCAATATTTCCAGTAAATGGAAGCAGTCTCTGAAATGGTATCTCTGTGCAAAGACTGAGTTGTTCAAAGGACATGGGACACAACTGGATGCACACCTTCATGCCTGCCCTCAGTCAGGTCCAAACAGGATGGTGGGTAGAACAATGGGAGACAGATAGCATCAATTTCTTCGCCAACAAAAAGTACAAGAAATAGTATTTCCCCTTCCCCTGAAACCTGATGGGAATTCAAGAATCAAGAATGAACCTGGAGTGAGAGGAGAGGGTGTTTGGGAAAGGAAAGAGGAGAAAAGGCATAAGCTGAGCCAAGGGTCTTGCTCTCTCTTGCCTCCTTCCTCTGCGGGGATGCATGTAGGGGAAGGAAATAGGCCATTAGCAAGTGTGTGTGTTCATTCCCGACACATTTGTGATAATTCCCGTCAGCCATGGTCTCATCATTTTTGGATGGACCATTGGAAGTTGTGTCCCCTCTGCTTTCGAAGTCAGAGGAGTGAGTTTGGACTGCAGCCAGATCCCCTCTGGCCATCAATGTATCCAGCCTTGGATTGCAGCAAGAGAGATAAAGCAGAATTTTCTCTAGGACACCAAGCTCCCCAGAGCTAGGTAGATACTCACATGTTCTCTTTGCAGCTGAGTCTTTAAAAATTATATTGTGAGATTAATGTTCATAATATATTGGGTGGAGCATGACAAGAGGCATTACACAGGTAGATGATCAAACTTAGAGGTGAAGGATAGTGGGAATAAATTTCCAACCAGTCAACCAAAAGGAAAAGAGCATCTTGGAGCCATTACCTACATAAAAAGCAAAAGGAAAATATCACTATAAGTCATACGGTTATTAAAACTACATTCTAACTTACGATTTCTACTTAGTACACATACATTTATACGGTATGTGGATCAATATCGAACAAGACTGAGACACATCAATGAATGCTTAATAATCTCATTCTTGCATTCTACACCAACAGCTACAGAGGAATAGACTAAGGGGTATGTCTCAGGAGAAGAGGACTTTATTTTTAAATGAGGCAGAGTTGATGCCCGTAGTAACAGGTGGACACACGCAGCACCTTGAATGCCTGGCTATTTAGTATTTTATTATAGCAAATTCCTCTTCTCTGGAAGGTTGTTTCTAAGGTTTACACCCTGGAACACAGAGCTTCTTCTAGTTAGTCAATTTCTTTGAAGTGAGTCCAGGATTATACTTCCAACTAGAGAATAAACCAAAAAAGAAAAAAAACCCAAAACTCTCAGAGGAATGATTTGGTTCTTTGCCTTCTCTATGCTAACAACATTTTATTGGTTATATAAAAACTCAGGAATTGTACAAGTATTAAGAAAGAGCCCAGGGGAAAATATACCAGAGATAAGGATGCAGGAAAGGGGTAAACTTTCTCTTCCAGTCTCTCGTGAAAGCAAATGTGTGCCTGGAAGAAAGGCTCTCCAGATGGCTCAAGAACAAACCTCTACATTTTACAGGTCCCCTGGAATTAGAGAATAACTCTCCAAAATAAAAATTTTAGAACATTTCTGGTTAATGTTCCATCAGACTCATGACATTTAGAAATCAAAGTAAGCACACATTAAGTGAAAGGATCATAAGACAGGAAAGATAGATAAGGAAGAAAATTAAAAGATGCATTTTTTTTTTTACTTTTGCACTAAGGACCTCTGGTAAAAGTGGTAAATAATAGATTTTATGCTAAAAATAATGTTTATCACAAGAGATAAAGGGAAAAAGAACTTTGAAACTTAGAAGCAAACAATAAGAAGCTTAGAGAAATATAGGGTGTATATACATAAGAAAATATGTGTGTGATATACATACTTTATATATATTCATATATATAAGAGACATGTTTCAAAGAAAGGTAGAAAAAGACACAACAGAAGTAATAAAATTAAGGAATAATAGAAGAAAATATTCCTGACTAAAAGAACTTAATCTGTTGACCAAAATAATTTATCAATCCTGGGCAAAATTGATAACAGAATAAAACCCAAGATTTACCCAGGTAATATGCTGGCAATTCAAATATAAAGCATACATCATAAATGGAAGTATGAATAAAAGATGGGTTAATTTAAATGGACCCTACATCATGGAACTTCATATTTTTATATCTGCCATACAAGTGTTTGAATAAACAAAAACTACAGAGTTTTGAGGGGAAAAGATGATGGCCTTAATCAATACCCCATACCCAATTACTGTGTGAAGGCAGATGAAGAACATTCTCAGGCAGGCGTGGGCTCAGAACAGAGGCAATCCGTGTTCTCTTGCTGAGAATATTACTCTGTCACTCTACCTGAGCAAAAGATAAATCAATATAAACAACTCAAGGATGAGGAAGTTGCGGTAATAAGGGATTGATGTTGTCCCTTTGGGCATTGTACTTCTTAGCCCGTATTGAGTTCTTTCCACTGCTTGACTAATGGTAGGGTGGATGGCATGTGGCAAGCTCTTCCTTTTAAGAGGGAAAGGCATTGCGCTTGTAAAAGAGGACAAATGGATGTGTCCCCTCCCACGAGCCCCAGAGGGCGAACTAGGGAGGAACGAAGAAGTCCATCAGAACACACTCATCCTTTCCGTCTGCCCCTTCTGGTCAGCAAGGGCCAACTCAATTCAACCCCAGGAGTGAGCTCTGGATCTCGTGCTGGCTTTTTGCAACACTCCTCACAGATCTGGCTGCGTCCCACTGGAATGGGAAATGAAAGAGCAAGGGGTGGACTCCATGCCTGCGATTCTCTTTCTGTAGCTTTCTTGTTTTTAATCAAAAATAAGCTCTCTGGATTAAACTGATGCCATCAAAATCTAATTTTTCTCCCCCATTATTGCTTTCTCTTTTAAATGTCATGAGCAAAGAAGTTGGACAGTTAAACTCCATATGAGAATTGTGTTTGCATATATAATGTAAGCCTCATTTTTCACACTCTTTCCAGAGTTCTCTTGTGCAGAACTCTTTCTAATCATTGAGAAGAGTTCTTGGTAGCAGGAAAACATGTGTTTTCGTCCAAAACACTTACGTATTGTACCAAAGTTAACTGATCTTCAGTGTGAAACTTTGCAGGAATTTTTGGTGGTTGGGATAAATTGACTGTTGAATGGTGCTAATGCATTTACAAGTGTTTCTTCCTAAAGACACCTGTCACAACCAATCAGAGGCTGTATGATAATCAGGAAATAAATAGTCCATACAGTAGGGCTGTGAAGAAAACCCATATGTAGTAAGTCCCTTGCACATAGTAGAAAGCTTCAAGCCTGCCTTTAATCAGTTAGGAAGACACACAGACTTCTTTCTGCTTATGATTCTCCCCTTAGCACTTGTTTTGTAATCGTCTCATAATCATGAATGTTCGGCATTTTAATTTCATCCCTAGGGGAAATATGTGGATCCTGCCACCATGACAAGTGTAACAGTATAAAAGGACGATTACCCTAGGTTTAGCCTTCCTTTTTTTTCAGACTTCCAAGAAAGAACTAAATTTTGTGTTTGTTTTTTCTGAGGAAGATTAGCCCTAAGCTAACACCTGTTGCCAATCTTCCTTTTTTGCCTGAGGAAGATTAGCCCTGAGCCAAAATCTGTGCCAATCTTCCTCTATTTTACATGTGGGGCGCTGCTATAGCACGGCTGACGAGTGGTGTAGGTCCACGCCTGGGATCCGAACCCATGAATCCAGGGCACCGAAGTGGAGTGCACTGAACTTAACTACTATGCTTTGGGGCCAGGCCCAAGGACTAAATTTTTAAGGTTCACAGCAGAATATTTCACTGTGACTTCATATGCATGGCCTTTCTATATTAAAAGCTCCAAAAATCTATATGCTTCCAAACTCAATTTCTTATCTTGGTAGTCTAACCATTATTCATTCATTTTCAACCATCCACTTATGTATTTTGGGCACCCGTTCTATGCCAGGCACATTGGTGGCCACGAGAAGCAGTATGACATAGCAGTGAAGAATGGGAGGTTGGGGACAGATAGTCTGGGTTCAGACCCCACCTGCCATTTGCCATCTCGTATGGCCTTGCATGTCTTCCTTAACTTCTCTGAGTCTTATTTCCTCATTTATGAGAAGAGGAAAATACTAAAATCAATTTATCAGATTTTTGTGAGGGTAATAGGAGAGTATATACATAAAATGCTTAGATGACGATGATGACTATGATGACAATGATTTGCGTTAGTCTGCTCAGGTGCCATAACAACATGCCATAGACTAGGTGGCTTAAACAACAGAAAATTATTTTCTGCCAGTTCTGGAGGCTGGAAACCAAGATCGGAGTCCAGCAGGGTTAAGGTTTCTGGTGAGAGTTTTCTTCCTACCTTCTGCTGTGTCCTCGCATGGTGGAAGGAGAGTAAGCTAGATCTCTGGTGTCTCTTCTTATAGGGGCATTAATCCCATTGGATCAGGGCTCCACCCTCACGACCTCTTCTTACCCTTCTTACCTCCCAAAGGCCCCATCTCCAAATCCCATCATATTGAGGGTTAGGACTTCAGAAGATAATTTTGGGGAGACGCAATTCAGCCCATAACATTATTATTATTGCTATTTCCGTTTTCCAGCAACTACATTTCATCATTTGTATCCTTTTTTTTTTTTTTTTTTGAGGAAGATTAGCCCTGAGCTAACTACTGCCAGTCCTCCTCTTTTTGCTGAGGAAGCCTGGCCCTGAGCTAACATCCGTGCCCATCTTCCTCTACTTTCTATATGGGACACCTACCACAGCATGGTGTGCCAAGGGGTGGCATGTCCACACCCGGGATCCAAACCATTGAACCCCAGGCCACTGAGATGCCCAACTTGCGAACTTAACCGCTGCGCCACCGGGCCAGCCCCTCATCATTTGTATCCTTAAAGGAGGAAGAATACCCACTTTTTCAAAATGTTGGAACCCATATTAAAATTGCATAACTCACAATAAGCTACCTTTGAATCTTCTAGAAATGACTCAGCTTCTCTCGTTATGGACTCTCTAAATCCAAAGATCCTCTACATTCTCAATATCTGTTGTCTGCCCAACCACACTCTTCAGTCACCAATAGCAGATATTGGCTCCAGGAAACACTGTAACCCAAGGATTGTAAACATTTCTGAGGCCATATTTAGAATGGCCATAAGCCATCCCTCTAATTTGACTAAGAATTGTTCCCAGTGTCAGGATTAAATAGTTGGTTTATGCCATGTGCACACCAGAGACCCCAACTATGGTGTTCCCAGCTGACCCAATCACAAACTTGCTTAGCCTATCCTTGGAAAGAAAAAGCAGTCATGTCACTCACCTCCAGATGAGCTTATCAGGGTTTCTAGAACACCTATCAAACTTGCTGTCTATAAGGACACTGAAAGTCCCTGTTTGATGGGAAGAAGATCACATTGAACTGGCATGGCCCGTTTACACTAGCAGAGCAATGTGCTCATCATGCCCCTCTTCGGGTGGAATTGAGGAACTAAATAATAATATGCTGGAAATGGCTCCAGCCCATTGTTAAAGATTTAGGACTTTTGCAACCTAATTGTTGAACCTTAGCTTGAAATTGGTCATGGCGAAAATATTTACACCGTGAAAATCAGCAAATACTACATCTCAGGGCCTTCCTCCCACCCCCGCAGGAGAGTCGGTTTATCAGCATACCACTGGAGTTAAGCAACTCCCATTTCATAAAGTTCTAAATGGGGATAGGTCTCAGCAATACCAGGGGATATTTTTTTTCCCTAAAATACAGATTCTTGGCCTCCACACAAAATCTAATGCATTATACTCCCTACTGCTGACCTGGCATGTGTACTTTGGAAGAAAAAACAAAAGTTGCCGCAAAACCAAAACACACATTTTGAAAGAATTTATAAAAAACAAAAATATACACATGAAGGACATTAGTGGGAGGAGAATGAGAGTGAGGAATGGGAAAAAAGCCAAACAATAAAATAAGTAAATCAAATAAGAGGTCTTGCATAGATGATAAAAACATGCCAAGATCCATGATATTTAAACAATTCTACCTCCTGTACCTGAGGTATAAGGGGTGGGGTGGGAAGTACATTGAAGAAACTTCAGTGCTAAGTATAATATATGCGCATATTGTTGTAACACTACAAGCTACCGAAGGAAGGAATCATATCTTACTCATTTCTGTGCCCTCAATATTTATTGCAATGCTTGGCATAGAGAAAGCATTCAGAACTTGTTTCCAGAATATATGAGTAAGTGATTGAATAAGTGAATAATAATAACAACAATAATAATAAAACTTTAACCATTCAACACACTTCCGGTCGCTATGGATACCAATAAAATTTTTTTCAAATACACATTAGATGCATCACTGACTTGTTTGGAACCCTCCGATGGTTTCCCATCTTGTCCAAACTCACTAGCCCTGGCCCCAAGGCCTTTTCTGATCACTTGCCTGCCTAACCATCATATCCTACTCCTCTGCCTCTCATTCACTTGGCTCTGGTTGCACTTAATCTCTCTTATCCCTGAGCGCCTCATTCCTGGCTCAGACCCTTCAGATCTTGCTTCCTCTTCCTTCAGACCTTGACTTGGCTCACTCCTTGACTATGGAGGTCTTTGCCCAAATGTCAGCTCCTCATGGGAAGTTTCCCTGGCCAATGTATCTAAAATAGAACCGCCATCACCTTGACAATGTTTCGTCGCCTTAACCTGTTTTATTTTTCACTTATACTTTCTGACATTCTTTTTTCAATGATTTGCTAATTGTCTTCATTTTTAGAGATTGAACCTTTATGAGGCTGGGGACTTTGTCCATCTTGTCTTCTACAGTACCCTTGGTTCCTGGAACAGTGCCCATCACAGTAGGATGTCAATCAATTTTTGATGATTGATGGATGAATGAGTGAATGACTTTATTAACAAAGATTCAAGAGTGATTGGTCAATGCAACACGAACTAAAGGTAATAAACAAGCCTGCTCCCCGCTTCCTGGGCAAGTTCATGATTCCACATTGCTGAGTGTGACAACTCTCCAGTCTGAATCTCTAATTGCAGTCCAGGTGCTCAGTAACAGAAACAGGATGTATCTACATGCATAATGCAGGTAAATACAACTCAATATGTCCAAAAGCTAACTAAACTTATCCCCCCATCCCCATTCCTTCTTTAGCTCATGACAATGGCAAAGCCAGAAAATAGGGTATCATCCTAGATTTTCTGATTTATTCTCTACACAGCCACTCTCTGAGATACCACCTAAAATGAGAAGGATCATGCAATGTCCTTGGTAAAAACTCTTCAGTTCTGGGGCTGGCCCGGTGGCGCAGTGGTTAAGTTCGCACTTTCCACTTCTCGACGGCCTGGGGTTCGCCGGTTCGGATCCCGGGTGCAGACACGGCACGGCTTGGCAAAAGCCATGCTGTGGTAGGCATCCCACGTATAAAGTAGAGGGAGATGGGCAAGGATGTTAGCTCAGGGCCAGTCTTCCTCAGAAAAAGAGGAGGATTGGCAGTAGTTAGTTCAGGGCTAATCTTCCTCCAAAGAAAACAAAACAAAAGAAACCCTCTTCAGTTCTTATAGGGTAAAGCCAAGACCCTTAGGAAGGCATCAAGGCTTCTACCACTCTGACTCAGACCTACTTTTCCATTTTCAACTCCACACTCTTATCCTTTCTTCCTGCCATTGGCTAGATGTTTTACTCCAGCATGCTGAATCCGGCTTTCAGTTTCTTGAGTGCACTATGCTCAGTCATGCTGTCATCTTCATACCTTCTGCCACCTCTGACTAGATTGTCCTATCTCTCCCAGGCTGGCATACGAACCACTCTTCCTCCAGCCCCCATGTGGCCTCCAATGGAAAGCCTTTCTTGACCACCAAGCTGATTTAGTGGCCTTCTGATATGTTCTTTGGAAGTACTCAATGGGTTCCTGATCCTAACAGTTTCCCTCTTGAAAAAGCTCCAACAAGAGTATTAATCTCCAGGGTACACATGTTTAACCCCCGTCTCCGAACCAGCTAAGTATACAAGGAAATTCTTTACGAATGCTGAGAAGAGAGGGCCAAAGGCCTAATTAATTTTTCAACACTGAAATCTGAGTTTTACAATTTGTCTCTTTTTTATGGTAATAAATTTCCCTAAAACAAGCAGGGCCTGGTGATTGGGCAAGAGGCCAGTAATTCTCATTTGGCAAGCAGTGTTCTTGACTCAGGCTGTGTATATTTGGAGAACAATGCCACAGGTCAAATGGCAACATTAGCCAGTTCCCTTCTAATGGAGAATGTAGGCCTCCCCTGTGTGTTATCTGCCAAGAGATAGCCATGGATACCCTCTGGCTCTCACTCCATTCTCTACAAGCACTCCAAGCTCTACAGTATGCCAGTATTTTCAATGCAATTCACAGACTTGTCGGATTTGTGATCTGGAAGTGACCTGAGAAGGCATTTATTTACTTATTAAGTTAATCACTTACTTATCCTATAGGTAATGAGTACCCATGCCTCTAACACCAGCTTTCAGACCATTCTCATCTTTTACTCAATCCTGGCTGTTCAGAAAGATAATCTAAATGTCTGCCATTCCCTCAATTCCTATTGCAGAGTCAAGAAAAACCTAGGGCTCGATATTTCAAGAAATCAGAATTTCAACTGCAAGTTGCCATTGAGGGTAGAAATAATCCCTGCCCTATTTCTAAGGGCATGGCTGACATGCATCCCTCAGCATTCTAGGCAGTAGTCTGGATTAAAAATTTCCCAGTGGGGCATAGTTAACTGATGGAGAAGGTGCTCACTTAAGTTCTACATATCCAGACCTTTTGAAAGCTGAATTTTCTTTTTGCTTCAAGTATTAGTTTTCTCTTCCTGTGTAGCAGCTTGAAATGGCCCAAATTTATGATCTCATAGTTTGTATAGGACAGAAGTGTGGCTATAGCAGGACTGGATTCTCTGCTCAGGGTCTCACCAAGCTGAAATCAAGATGTCAGCAGTGCTGCTGTTCTCATTTGATGCTCGGGGTCCTCTTCTAAGCTCACTTGTTGTTGATAAAATTCATTTCCTTGTGGTTGGACTAAAATCCCTGTTTCCTTGCTGGCTGCCAGCCAGGGGCCACTGTCAGCTCCTAGAGGTGGCCCACGTTCCTTGTTGCATGGCTTCCTCCATCTCTATGACAGCAATCATGCATGGAATCCTTGTGCTTTGAATCTCTGATTTCCTCTTCTGTGATGCTAGAGGAAACATTTTGCTTTCAAAGGGCTCATGTGACTGAGTCAGGCTCACCAGATAATTTCCCGATCAATTGATTTGGGATCTTGGTTACATGTGCAAAAGTCCCTTCACAGCAGGACCTAAATTAGTGTTTGATTTAATAACTTGGAGAAGGTATGTGTAGACCAGAGGCCAGACATCTTGGGAGGCCATCATAGAATTCTGCCTACCATGCTTCCTCAGAATTGTCAAGAACATGCATTTCAGAGAGAACATGTAACTTCTTTCCCTCCCTCACCTCGAGTTTTCTCTTGGATATAGGTAGTGTTTTTGTGCACAGTCTTGCCTAGATGTCTGACAGGCATCTTGACTTCAGTGTGCTCTCATTTCAGATGGCAGGACAGAGTTAAGGGGATGAACTTGGAGAGACAAGTCAGATATGGCAGAGCCATGCTGGTCACATCAAAGATTGTTGATTGTAACTATGTTGTAGTGGGACGTTATTAAAGGGTTTTAGGTAGACATGTAATATGATCTGGTGTATTGGAAAGGTGAATGAGTGCATGTGAAGAGACCAGTGCAGAACGGTTGCAGTGCCCAGGTAAGAAATGATGGTGGCCTAAACTAGAGTGCTGTCAATGGGGTAAGAAAGAGGCCTTCCTCACTAGTACAGCCTCACTAGACATGCACTTGGCATTCCCTACACTTCTCTTGCATGTTACTCATTACGTTATTTTGGAACTGTTGCTTAGCTTGTCTCTCTCCCCCTTTTGATTATCTTATCGCACTGTATTCCTGGCACAGTGTCTGGCACTATGCAATCAGTAAGTGTTCATGTTAATGCTCATCAGTAAATGCTCACAAATCATCTAAAGTGTTCTCTACACCATAGCAAAACACAGCAGCAGAATCAACTTCCTCCCTTTGGAAACCTCTGCTGGCCTGGTTCCTGTTCTCGCTGCCTCAGTTCAGATGGTATGCTCTGACTGATGCAGTAGCAGCTGGGGCTCCTATTGTCTTCCCTCTGTACCCCCAAAGTCAGAGGCCCAGCCTATTCGACCCAAATTGAAGTTCCCTCTTCCCAGCTCATCCTGGCTCTTGGTTACTGGCCAGGATTAGACAAGCTCCATCACACCTCTGATAAATCAAATATTTTATTGTCTCCCCCTACCACAGAGGCTACAAAAGAGACCACTTTTGCTGTACACTTCTGAGAGTCCGTCTCCATTTCTCTCCCATTATGTTGTGCAGCTTTGGCAGCACTACCTATCTTGGCCTTCTGGGCCAGTTCATCAAGGAATAGGGACAGGCGTTTCCATAGCCCCCAGACTCACTAGAACAGGACATTTATGTTTAATAGATCTTTACTATCCTCTGCAGTCCTAGGATCTCAAAATGCCCTTGTGAGGCCTGATGAGTCCAGTTGGAAATGCCTCCGGTTTCCCCTGCAGGGTCTTCAATATGACTGCTCCTCTCTGCTGGATAAGTCCTGTGAAAATTACTTTACTCGTGGATTTAATTGACTTCACTTGAATTTTGCTTTCAGTCCTATTAGAAGACGAGCCATTTGCTCCTGCACCCCACCCTCCCCTTCCAATGAGTGTCAAGGGAACTGTTTGTGTTTTGTTACTAAGACTGTTGTTGAACTTGAGGCTCCAGTAAAAGCAAGACCCTCTTGAGTCTTGGCATCCAGATCCCACACAGCCTCACTCTATTGGTTTTGTCCTCACAGTCCTGGTCCCTTGTGGACAATTTGTAAAATTAGGAAATTTAGAAAACAGAGACTGAAAAAGACCTGGGAAATGCTTAGTAAGGAAAATCTCTTCCTAGAGATGAGACCTCAACAACGAATTTGCCAAGGGAATTTGAACTGTGGAGTCTCACAGTGGGTACTGTAAATAATGAATATTCTCTCTCTCTTTCTTTGCTGCAAAATACAGTGGATGCTCAGTGAATATTAATTTATTTTCCCTAGATGGTTGGGAGGGGAAAAGTACCTTTGGATTCAAATTGGCAGTTTATGGGTAAATGTCTTCTCCAAAAGATCGAGACTCAGATGGAGTGTTGATCCAAGCTCTTCCTTGCTCTAATTTTTCTTAGAATCCTGCATTGTACTCAGTCCCTTTTCTGGACCCACAGATTTCATGCTCCTGATCCCGGAAGCAAGAGGGATGTTGCTTGAATGAGGTGGCAGATCCCCCATTTCTTGCAGCTAATAATATCCTTTCCTCGACATGTGAAATATCACACTTGTAAACATTTTACCAGCAGGTTTATTTGAAAAAGAGAAACTGGTTTCAGGAGAAGAGATGAGGTGCTGGCTCTGATTTTCTCCATGAATGTTCTGGGGGAGCCAAAAGGATACTTATACCCAGTGGGCATCAAGAATGGGGAAGAAAAGCATTCCATATAAACTTTTCTAAGGCAAAAAACAGCGACGGGTTGCATCTTCAGTGTGACCACAATTTTCACTTTAAATAAATTTTATTTAAATCACCTCATTTGAAATTTACATCCAGGGTCTGCCAGGCATTAAGGCTCTTTGCTTTTACAGGAAGACAGTTCCTTCTTGACTGTCTCACAGGGTACAAAGGGAGACATCTGGGCACCATGTGAAGCATAGATACCCTTTAATGTCACCTCTCCCAGGCTGAGAAGCCAGCGCCACACTCTGGCACGGATCTCAACTCCACCTCCTTCGCTGCAAGCTAAAGAAATAGTGATTACAAACTGCCCTCAGTCTGTGTCCTCAAAGGGACTGTGTGCTCTGTGAGGCAGAAGGTTGTATCTTATTTGGTCATATTCATTGCTCTTGTCCCCCTGGCCTAGAGCTAGGGCAACAAAGACGAGAGAGAGACAGGCAGAGAGAGAGAGAGAGAGAGAAAGGAGGAGGGAGAGAGAGAAAGGAGGAGGGAGAGAGAGAAAGGAGGAGGGAGAGAGAGAGGAAGAGGAGAAGGAGGGGGGAGGGGGAGGAGAAGAAGAGGACGGGGAGAAGGAAGAAGAGGGGGAGAAGGAGGAGGAGGGGAGAAGTAAGAGGAGGAGGAGGAGGGGAAGGGGAAAGAAGAGTGGGAGAAGGAGAGGGAGGGGGAGGAGGAAGGAGAGAAGCAGGAGGATGAAGAGGAGAAGGAGGAGGAGGGAGAGCAGAAGAGGGAGGAGGGGGAAGAGGAGGCGGAGATAGAAGGAGGGAGGGAAAGAGAGACAGAGAGAAGCGCTACAGAGCATGCTGCTATAGAGGATATGAAAGTAGGAAGGGCACAAAAACAACTTCAACTCTAAAATTCCCTAAACCTCCAGCAATGTGCTGCTTCCCTTCTTTAAGCAAATCATCTAAAAGGAGACCGTCACTGGGAAAGTCATGGCACCTGCCCCGCTCTCCTTGTCACTGGATATATCCTGCAGTCAAGGAAGGCCCACCAGATCTTCCTCACCTTCTCTATCCCAGGAACAGGGGCAGTGAGAGATGTGAGCCTGTTACTACAAGGCAGAAAGCAGTAGGGAAAAGTGATAACAATATGTGAAGTGTCATTGTCCCCTTAAATTAGAAACCAACATTAGACACCACATATTTTGTTAATTTTTGCAACTTGTTCTGAACGGTGAGACTGAGAGGTTTTGTTGACATTTTACATACCACGATCATATACTTCCATCATACAGAGAAACATTATTCTGAATGACAGAAGGTCCTTGGGTTCTCAGAAAGACTTCTGGTACCTATCCTTAATTACCATGCAATTTCTTCACAGGGGAAGAGTGGATTTGAGCTATTTGAGCTACACGGAGTACAGCAATCATTTTCAGAGTGCATTTCTGGACCAGGCACTATGCTGGGGATGTTTGTTTGTTTTTTTACCCTAAATCATTTGATTTGCCCAGGAACCCTATTCTCATACCTAAAGACCCACATCCAATTTAGAAATGAGAAAACAGAGGCTTAGAACTGAAATAATTTGTCCAAGATCAAAGAGTTATGTTCTGGCAAACCTGATATTTGAAATTAGGTCTACTGCTTCCAAAGGTCATTCTCTTTCCATCACATCATGCTACTGAAATAAAGAATTGATTGTAACTTAATTGGGATGTGCTTCTACATGTCCAAGTAGAGATCAAGACAAATGTTCTGGAGACAGGGACTTCGAAATTCGGAGAGGCCCTAAAATGTTGATCACTCCTAGACTATCACAACTACTCTTATCAAACTCATCATGACTTCACTCTTGGCATGGCTGATGTATAATGTGGAAAGCAGTATTCTTCCATGTAAAATGATGGACATTCAACGTGGAAACCTAAGAGTGGAACTTATCTTAGACCCAAGTGGATTCTGAAATGAAAATAATTGTCTCTTTGTCCTCCCTATTTTCCTTCTCCTTCTTTCTTTTTTCCCTTCTTTTTCTTCCGCATCCTCATTACCCTCCTCCTCGTCCACCTCCTCCAGATCCCCTCCTTTTCTTTCTCTCTCTTTTCCTCCTATTACTCCTTCTTCTCTCTGCATCCTTTGCTTCTCCTTGCATTGGTTGCATTCCCTCCTACTGCTAACTTCCTGCATTTATTTGGACAAAAGAGAAACAGAAATGGCTATAGAATTCTCCAGACTTATCATCCTAGCCTTGCAATGGCAGAGAACAGAGACACTTTCATTCTTCTAGTATCAATACATGAAATCTTCTGGAGTGATGTTGATTAACCCTTTTGGGTCATAGTCTTGCCCTATATATTGGTCTCTATGGGCAAGGCCCATGATTGGCTGCCTAGTCTTGTGGTCTAGCGCAGTGCGGAAGTGTGACTTGTCATCCTCATCAGAGCCATATGAAATAGGAGACGGGTTATTTCTCATGAGAGAGAGTAGACTATCACCACAGAAAGGGAAGGAAGGCTTCAAAGCAGAGAGTAATTGACATATGCATGTATATGACATATACAAAGATACGTTTTAGACCCAACCTCACTTAAATTCACAGAAGCATGTGTCCTTCTCTTCTTCCTTGATTTCCAGAATTTTTAGTTTCCTTTCAAGTTTGGAATTGTTCCCCATAAATCTATTTTAATATCATCTTCTTATAACTGATGCTAAAATATTGATGTGCAAACCATCTAGCAAGGACCCTCACGGTTTGGTTAGTGGTAGTGACGACAGTGATGAAAATGATCAGATACTTTTTACCCAGCACCTGGGACATGGTTATGAATCTGGATTCTGAAGTCATAGAGAGATAAAGTTGGTTTCAAACCAAAACTCACAAGTATGGGATCTTGTCACTGAACTTCAGTTTCCACATTTGTAATATGGTGGTGGTGGTGGGGGTGGTGGTGATGATAGCATTTGCCTCAGAGCACTTTCATGAAGTTTAATTAGAAATATACCCATAAAGTGTTGGGCACCATGCTTGACATATGAAATATATCAATAACTTGTAGCTCCTATTTGTAGGTCCCAGTCACAGCTCCAGACATTTTATTTGATCCTCAACAATTGAGTAAAGGGGAAAGTATTGTCCCCATTTCTTTCACAGGTGAGAAAATAGAGACTTAGGAAGAGCTGGATAATTTGCTGCAACACTCATGGCTTGTCCGTGGTAGCCTAGGATTTGAAGATATCTCTTAGACTTCAAAGCCCTAACCACTTGGTCACCAAAGGTTCTCTGTCACTTTTGAACCAAAATTTAGGTCCTAATCTGCTAAGAGATAAAACATTTGAAACTGGTTTTGTACTTGGCACAGTAGCCACGATGAGCAATGGGAGTCCCTGTGGTGGTGTTCAGGGCTCTACTATTTCTGTCTCAACATCCCTCTTTCCTTAGTGCTCCACTTATCATCTCACGGGCAAGCTATGGGGTAGTTTTAGAACTGCTGCCAGAACTTTGCCACGCAAAGACTCCTGGGAAGCAACGAATTTGCTGTCTGATGTTATTATTTCTTTAACATGCTGTGAGCATTTTGCAGGGTGAGTGGATTGAGACTAGGGTCCGTGCCAGAGGCCTACGCCTTCTTGTCAGAGAGTAGCTTCTCAGGGTTACCCAGCTGAGGGTAATGATGCTGTTGGAAATAATTTCTGTTTAGTGAAGTGCTGAGAATGGGCCAGGCTGCCTCTGTCTTCCTTCTACGGCCGGTCCAATTTGTGTCCAATCCTGGGCTAAGTGTTCCCATCTGTGTTATTCTATTAACTGAAAAGGAAGGAATTAGTGCATGAACTTGTCACATCTTGTGACCTGTTGCACACCAAGATGGGAGGTGGTGGCAGAACAAACAACATTCTTTCTCTCAGCGCCTTTCAGCCTTGCTGAGGAAGATCGGAAGAGCAGTTCTGACAACTTGAAACACCCCAGCGCCATCCCCAAACTCACACAGGCCTCTTTAAGCTGCACCTTTAGTGAGAGCTGAAGGAAAAGGGTGGCAGAACCTCAAAGGAAATTTCCCCTCTCTGCCAAGCTCCAGATGGAAGACCTTCCCACGGAAATGCTTGCTGGAGATGCTTTGCTCACGCAGAGTGCTGCCAAGGAAAGGGGCCTCTAGTGGAGCTGCTCTTGCCCTTTCTCACGGGAGAACACAAGGCTGAGGAGGTGGCAAAGGCTCTCAAAGGATGTGTCTTGGAGGAAGGACCCTAGGGAAGGCCTTGCATGACGAGTCTCGGGGAAGTTCTGACCGCGAGGTGGTGGTTGTGACTGGCTTCTTGCGCAGAGATTTTTCAATGCAACATGACAACACAGTGAAGGTGTCTTTGATCCATGTTTCCTTTTTACAAGGCTTTTACAGGAATCCATGCTTGACTCAGTGTTGGATACAGATTGAGAGCAAGAATACACTTGAGTATGAAGTGTTCAAGAGATCTGGGCTCCATCTTGAGTTTTGCTGATGGCGTCAGTTTGTACCAGTTTGCCTTGGCAGTAACTCAGTTAGGAAATGAGAGGAAGAGAAAAAAAAAATACAAAAGAAGAAAGAAATTCTCCTTTTTGAATCCAACTAAATGATGGCCCCTGTAACTGGCAGAGACCAAGGGTCAGAACCATCACAGGCCCTCTCTCCAGGGATAGCGGGAGACAGGACCCATCTCATGGGTGATGGTCAAGGCTAAGAGAGGGCTCTGTAGGCCCCAAAGAAGTTTTGCCCAGAAGAAGGGGCTCCCCGCCAACTCGGACTGCCACCAAGAGGCATTGTCTGCTTCCTACTTCCCATGTTCTCTCAAAAGAAGAAACTCTGCTACCCGAAGACAAACATTGATTCCAGGATCTCACAGACCCAGCCCATGTCGTGACCTCTAGAAATAATTTCCATCAGCAAAAATATAAATATGCTTTTTTTTTCTCCTTGATTTCCTCTGTTTTTAGAATTTTATGGCACATACAAGGAGGCACTCTTGAGGTAGTTCCAGGCCATCTGTTCTCTCCCTCACCCCTCACCAATAAGTCGTGAATCAGTAAGGGTTGAGTCTGAGAGTCTCAGTTCCCATAAGCATCTGACCCACAGGACTGCGATGCAGACGGTGCATGGGCCCAGCTTTGAAACACTTTGCACTGAATTCCATCGAGCACTGAATCCACAGATAACCCCTGATTCAGCCAAAGCCTCTAGACCTCAACTTGAACCCTCCTGTTGAAAGAATATATTGCATCCCAATATTACCAATGATATGAAATAAGACAGAAGAGCATGCCATCCACACCTCTGTGCCCTTTTCCTACATAATGTCCTCTCCTGGACTTTAAAGAAGCAGGGATTCTAGCAAGATTGATTAAAAAAATATTTTACCAAGTACACTTTTTACAAAATACTATAGTTGCCATTGGTAATATACAGAAGGTCACAATGAATGATGGTCTAGAAGGAGTTACAGCCTTGTCATAAACAAATATTTTCATTTGAATATAATAAAGATATTAGATAATATCTATTAAGCCCTTAATATGACTCAGGGGCTACAAACGTATTAAAGAATTTAATCAACTGTATGAAATAGGTTCTATTATTATCTACATTTCACTGATGAGGAAACTGGAGCTCTAAGAGGTTGTATAATTTGCTCTGGTGCTCAACCAGGCTAATTCCAGAGTGCATGCTCTTTAATGCCGTTATAGTTCTCTGGAGGATACGGTGAAGGAGCAATAAATCTCGCTGGGACAAAGAGGAAAAATTATGACAATTATTTCACACATCATATTTTCCTCTATTTATTATTTGTCTCCACATAGCCATGGCCCCACCTCCAACTCTCTTGCCTGAGCTCCACATTATCAGTTCCAACTCCCACTGCTCATCTGTACCCATAGGGCCAAAGGCACCAGAAGCCAATATATCCCAATATAGATTGATTATCTTTTCCCTTAAATCTACCTTTCTTCCTAGACTTTCTGATCGAGTAGAAGACCTGGCTTTCTCCTTGAAAAGGAAAACAGAGGCTACCAGCTGTGACCTGCGTTCAACCTAAAAATAAATAGATCACAGACTGGAGCATCAAGAAAAGACATGTCCCTTCTTCCAATAAAGATAAATTTCCAGTACAGTACCTAGTACAGTACTTTTACATACATAATAAATATTGTTAGATCAATCAATGAGTCCCTTCTTCCACTCTTGCTTTCCCTGCATTGGATTCTGTGCATAACATTTGTGGATTCTTCAGAATGTTGACGTAACACCTACTATGTGTCAGGCATTTTCTAGGTCTTGTGAATGTAGAGCCGAACAAGACAACAACTTACCCTTAAAATGCTTACTGTTTAGGAAAGCTGAAGTGGTCTTTTAAAGTCTTAGATCAAGTTTCTCCTCTGGTTGAAACTCTCCAATGGCCTCCCGTTGTTAGTAAGAGTAACGTCTGAACTCCTCCAAGGCCTACAAGGTGCTCCCTGACCTGGTCTGTGCTTCTCACTTCATTTCACCTTCCTTCTTGTTGAATATCACCAAGCTACATTGGCCTTTTGAGCTCTCTCTTCCTTGAACCCCCTAAGCTCATCTCCCACTTTGGGCCATTGCATTAGTTGCTTCTTTCCTGAATTCCCCTTTCCTGATCTTCACCTGCCTTCATCCTTTGATCATTCATTTCTCGGCCTTAATGACTTCTCCTTAGAGATGCTTTCCTAGATGATCCAACTAAGGTAGTTCCCTACTGCCTCGTCCCACCCTACGTGAATTCTTTGTGCGGTGCTCCTGGTATTTAACATGCTCTTGTTTATTTAGCAGTTTATCATCTGTCTCCCCTGCTGCAATGTAAGCCATACTAAAAGTGACATTCTTTGACTTATTTACCATTGTATCTCATTATTAGAACAGGACTAGACACATTTTTGATGAACAATAAATGAAAGATGAAGAATGGAATTATTGAATAAACAAACTTCCAGCCAAGGTATTGGACATGACCTTCCCTTCTCTTCTCATTCTACAGCTGGTTAAAGGAGTAATTGTTTGTTTTAATTCTCAAGAATCTATTTGTTTTCTACTCTACCCATTGCTTTATGGTTTTGTTGCATTGTGTTCTGAGCTGACTATTGAAGCACTGTCTATATTGTTCAGAAACTAGAAGACGTTTTTTATCAGTATAGACTGG
This sequence comes from Equus caballus, assembly GCF_041296265.1. NCBI lineage: Eukaryota > Metazoa > Chordata > Mammalia > Perissodactyla > Equidae > Equus > Equus caballus. The sequence continues at coordinate 30,930,785 of NC_091705.1, read as the reverse complement.
TATATAAACTACATTACCTCCACAAAATAGAGAACTCTGCTGTCATTAAAATGCTAACGTATGCCTTTACTCATTGATATGGAAAGGTTGACATAACACATTATTGATTAAGAAATTTATAAAATATTATTAGTCAGTTCATTGAATTGTATGTGTGCACTCTGAGAGAGATGTTCAGCAAAATGTGAGTGGCTATTTCTTCAAGGTTATGGGATTTTAGGTAACTTTAAAATATTATTTATAATTTTTCTATAGATTAATATGTTTTCAATGATTATACAATGTTTCACTCAGTGGAAGGACATTTTTAAAAGCCTTTTTAGTTAAAAAAAAAGTAAAAAAATTAAATGAACAAAAAGCAGAAACAAACAATAATATGATTTATTGTGCTTGAAATCTTTTCATGGATCCCTCTTGCCCACAGAATGAAGGCTGGACTCTTTGTGTGGCCCAAGGGCCCTCCTCCACAATATCTTCTTTTTCTCCAGGCTCACCTTCCAAAAATACCCACCAATAGGATTCTAAATCCAGACAGCTTTTGCAGCTAAGACCGCCGTTCTTGGCTGTGCTCTCATCGTTTTCACGGCAGTTTCCTTTGCTGACGATGCCCTTCTCCACCTTGCCTATCAGGCACACACTTGTGCATCTTTGAGGATTCAATTCCACACTCCTTTCCCTCTGAGACCTTTCTTTAAACCTTTCCAAAGGCTGTGTCAAAGCCCTACTTTGTTCTTCCACTTGTAGCTGGGTATCCACCTGTTCACATTCATGCCCTGTCTAACAGCAGCCACTATGTCCTGATAATTAAAATATGCCTAATAATTGTGGGAAACATTCTTGTTCTTAATTTTCCTTCATCACAACCCTGCAACTACTGTCATTACTTCCATCTGACGGTGCGGAACAGTTAAGTGATTTTCCCAATTTCAGAGTTACTCAGTGGTAATTCCAGGATTCACATCCAGCCGGTTCAGCTCCAGATTCTACGCTCTTAACCACTACTTTCTGCTGCCTCCCACCTGCCATAGCGCAAGGCACAGTGTGGGCCTTTATTTAGATTTGTGGAACGGCCAATGTCCCCAAGGCATAAGTTCTTTCACTGGGTTGAAGCTCCATTCCACATGGAGGAAATAAACCTCTACACCGATATATCCCCACCTTTTTGTGATTTAAGTTATGCATCGTATACTATAATCATTAAAGTTTCCTCTGTAGCAAAACCTTTTGAAGATGCACCTTCAATAATAAGTCTCTTGTTGGAAGGCCTCAATCTTGACAGCTTGTTTCTATTTGACATTTAATTTAATACCTTAGAATGGTATTCTAGAGTGGTACTCTAGAATGGTACACAAAGAAAGAGTATAGTCCATTACTAAAAATTTAAAAATGAAATAGATAGTCAATATTACAGAATGCTGTTCATTCAGCAGAAAGCAGTATATAAGAATGTGGAGCTCTGGATTCCAATTTCTCCTTTCACCTCTTACTCACTGTGGGCCCTTGGGCAAGTTGTCTTTTTTTCTGTGTCTCCTTTGCCTTATGTAACAGGCATGCTAATTGCACCTTCCCCACTGTGTTATTTTTAGGATGCAATGAAATAATGCAGGTAAAATGCTTAGTATGGTCTGGAACATAGGTGCTCAATCAAGTATCAAACAAAAAAATTACCCCTGGTTCTCACTATTTTCCACTCCAGGGACCATAGCACACTGGGAGGAGTAGGCAGCAGGTAAGGCACTCAGAAGGTTCAAGGTTCAAGTCCTCTGGAAGGAAATCAAGTTTCCTTACCAATCTCACACAGACATATCTTACAAGGCTAGCAAATCCTTTACCTGCTAACATTTACTGAAGGGCTAACACAGGGGATTAGACCATAATTCCCCTGGATTTTTATCCTAACAGGGTCACTGCCTCCCTTTTGTTCTATCTTGTTTCCATAACACTCTTCTCTAATTCTGGCTTAGCACGGACCTCAGCCCCAAAAGGCAAGGGGTAGACAGGTAAGCGCTCTGTCCCAGTACGGGGAAAGAGGATGGGGATGAAGTCTCTGTTCTGCTACATGTAGAACTTTCTCTTTTTCCACCCTCTTTCAGACCACAGTACCAACCAAGAGGACCCTGGTAATGTTCCCAGTCTAGCAGGTCCTGGAGTGGGAGCCTATAGTGTGTACATCCTGACTATTCAGACACGGCCAGGAATGCCTAGAGGGTTAGCCAGGCAAGCAGGATATTAGCCAAGGAACGTCATGGTTGAGATTGCAAACTGTGAGTCTCTCCTCTCTCTGCCCTGTAGCCCTCTCAGAGCAACTGTACTATTTCGTTTCAGGTCTTACCTTTCCTGTTGGCTCTTCCCTAAATACTAAATTCACTGAGATCTGCAAGGATGCCTATTTTATTAGTACTCATCCAGTACCCAACAAAGGGCCTGACCCATAGAATACACACAATAAATACGCATGGAATAAATGAGTGGATGAATGAATGAATGAATGAATGACAAAGAGCTAAAGGCTCACAAGTTTGACCTAAGCAAAATGGCTTTCTTTATAAAGGAGAGGCCATTTTAAATAATACACAGCAGAGTGAGTTACTCAAATGGCATGTTGGCTACTCCTGCCCCTAACAACTAGTGACAACATTCTTTAAGAAAGCAATTCCAAGTGAAAAAAATTCCCACAAATCTCTGCAGTCGAGGACAACACTGAACATCCTTGCATTGTCTATTTCCCAATAGCATGTAATGAGAGGGCTTGGGGTGATTTCTCTCCTTAGTGGTTTGACCACTTGACGACACTGAAGAACAGAAATAAGGAGAAGCTAAAAACATATTCTGGAAGCTGTCAAAGAGGCAGTCATCCCTGAAATGACCTGAGAATCCCATGTAACTAGAGATAGAATAAGAATTCACACAAAGGGTCACTGGAGAAGGAAGGAGATGTTTCGTGTGATGAAAAGGACCAGCTCTGCTGTGTCCTTGCTCTGTGGCCTAGGGTATAAGACTCCATTTATTCGTCAATAAAGTGGAATTTTTTTTTTTTTTTTTGAGGAAGATTAGCCCTGAGCTAACATCTGCCACCAATCCTCCTCTTTTTGCTGAGGAAGACTGGCCCTGAGCTAACATCTGTGCCCATCTTCCTGTACTTTACATGTGGGACGTCTGCCACAGCATGGCAGACAAGCAGAGCATAGGTCCACACCCAGGATCTGAACCCGGTGAACCCTGGGCTGCCGAAGTGAAACATGCAAACTTAACCGCTGTGCCACCGGGCCGGCCCCTAAAGTGGAAATTTTAATGCTATACACCTTGAGCATTACTGTAAGATTAAACTATATAATATATACAAAGTGTTCTGCATGGTTGATAATTCCGATGTGTGATAATTTATAGTAAATATAATGAGGAGGTGGAGGATGACGGTGAGGATGATGACAAAAATGACAGGAAGAGGGGATCATGGTGTAAAGCTTATTGGAAATACTGCGTTCTGATCAGGGTAGGAAAGTCTTGAGTGGTGTTATCCCAATTCTGACATGTGGGTAATGAGCCAGAGAAGGGCTGTTTTACAAGCATTCTTATAATCCAAAGGTGTTTTAAGACTATTGTGGTCAGGAGCGAAAATAAGGATTACAAGTTTGAGGTCTTAACCAGATGTATTTAGCAAGAGCCCATCTGGACCTTCAGCCAATTACTACCCCTGATGATAGAGCCAATTTATCTTTTATGAACAATGCAAAGACACTGACAGGACACTGGTGTAAGAGATGCACCATCACATGCTTCTTCTAACGTGATGTGACGTGAATGAGTTCCTCTAAAATTCTGCACTGGAGTTTAAGTCTTGGAAAGATGTTCCATAGAAAAAGAAATTAAAAGGCAGTTTTTCTAGAGCTTTCTGTGAAGGTAGATTAAACTAATATTCCCAAGAGTTTACTTGTAAAATGGGAACTAGAGAGTCAAGAGCTTGTCGTTATTCCCAGAGAAGGAGCTTAAGATCTTTCTAGAAAGAGCTGGATACTTGCATGTGTGGGATCACATCTATAGTGCTGAGTCCAGAATGTCACTAGAGAAGTGTGACCATATAGTAGGACAAAATGGAGAAATAGTTTTATATTCTTATGGAAACCACATCCTAAAGGCAAATGAAGTTGGTCCTAGGAAGCGTTCACTGAAATTCAGAGAAAAAAAATCTGAAACATTGCTGGCCGGAAGAGTCTTCATTCTCTAGGTGTAGTGTACAAGTTTGGTATATTCTTATATTCATAAGACCTTATCTATCCTTATTTATTTTGTCTGTATGATGTGTCTAGTTGAATATATATATTCCAAACAAAAATATTCCTTCGAATTTCTAAAAGATTAATTTACATATTTATTTAATACTCCGTTATTGAGAATAGTAAAATATATTACAGTTATTTATTCATAACAGAATATAACTCCAAGTAAATTAACTCTTGTCCTGTTGGCACATTTTTTTCAACCCAGGATTCTACTCTATCTGATATTAATACCGACACATCTATGTTGTACTTATTTGCATTTTCCTGATACACATTTTCCAAAGATTTTATGTCTAAACTTTGTGAAACACATTTTAAAAATTGTATCTTCCAAGAAGTGTATTTTTGTTTCTCACCTGAGCTGATGGCTTCTAAATATTGTGCTATTACAATCATTTATATTTATTGTCATAAGAGATAAATCTGTACTTCCTTCTGTGATCTTATTTTATGTTTTCTGTATTTCATGCTTTCCTACCATTTCCCCTGTTTCCTGTCTTTTGCTAGTTGAACTCTGCTTTGATTTCTTTAATCTCCTCTAGTAATTTGGGAGGAATCATCCTGTTTTTGTTTCTACTAAATTTTGCAAGGTACCATGCTTGATCTGACACTCCTCTAATTATCAAGGTCAAGAAGAAACAATAGCTTTTGACTCTATCCTGTTGCAGTCGAGAAATTGAGCACATTTTATTTTGTCATTCCTTCTCCTTCCTGGTATTTCGTAGTGTAATCTGTAGTTTTAGACAACTGTTATTGTTTCTAAGATATTTTATATTTAGAGTTAATTTATTTTAAAATTTAGAAAACTCTCCTCATTTCTTTCTGAAACATTCTTGGCCTTGTTTTCATTAATTTTCACTTTATTTTTTCCTGTTCTATTTTCATTTCCATTGTCCTTGTGGGGTTTTCTTACTTGGAAGATCTTCAGCTGCTGTTGTCCCCAGGTCTTGGTTCTATGGCTTTTTTCTCTCTCAATATCTATAGTCTCTTGGGTGCTCTCATACACTCCTGGGCGTCTGATTGTCAACTCTGCTTATAACTATTAAATCTCTATCCTCAGAGCAGAATTCTCTCCTGACTTTGAGGTTTGTATAGCCAACTGCTCGCTGGATATCTTCTCCCAGTCTTGAAGGAGTGGCTTCCTGTAGGAGATGAACTTTATCGTTCGGCTTTGCCTTAGCTGATGGTTGACTCTTGAAACTCTGTGATTGTCCAAGCAGTCTATTTTATTTCTAATGGCTCCCAGAGTTTGAGGGTGTGCCAAGACCTGTCAGTGTCCCAAAGGGGGATCTCAGACAGCTCCTAGATTCAGGCAGATTGGAAGCCAGACCCTCAGGCAGCAGCTTTTACAGTATGCCGATATACACAGTCCTGTGGGACAGCAAGTCTAAGCCCTGCCGGCCGTGAGACCTGGGGATCTGGAGGTGTGCCCTGGGTGACAATCACAAAAATCAGAGCTCCAGATGAGTGTTAAAGCTTCCTTCTGGGAGAAACCAGTGAGCTGTAGCGAGGTAGAGTGCAAAGATGGTACCTGCTAGTTGGAGGGTAAACATGACACACGTAGAGAAAAAAAAAGAGAAGGAAAAAGGGAGATTAAAAAAAGGGAAAAAAGGTACGCGCCGGCTTTAGCAAGGTAAAGACAGAGTGCGAAAAGGGTGTCTGCCAGCTCCTCTATCTGGAGATTACCCCAACAGGCCCCTGCCCCTACTGCACTTTAAGATTAGGATCACTTTCACAAAAAGTCTTGACCCTTTTCAAATGGCTGTTTCTGCCCTGGGTCCTGGGGTGAGTGAGTCCATGCAAGCCCTTTAAGGGGCATTTCTTAGTTCGCCACAGCCCTTTGAGTCTCGTGCAAGTGAGACCCATTGGTTTTCAAAGCCAGATATTTTGGGGCCTCATTTCTCTGGTGCAAGTCTTGGAAGTTGGGGTGCTTGATGTATGGTGCAACCCTTCATTCCACAGGAAGAAGCTCCAGGTTTGTGAGTTCCCTCCCAATTGTGGGTTGCTGCTCTGGGAGCGGAGTTTATGGTCATACAGCATCTCAGCCTCTCCTACTTGCTTCAACGTGGCCCTTTTCACGTTTGCCTGATGTAAAGGAACTGTTCAGCTAGTTTCAGGTCTCTTTCAGAGGAAATTGTTCCATATGTAGCTGTAGATTTGGTGTGACCCTGAGAGGCGGTGAGTTCACCATCTTCCTACATCATCATCTTGGACCACCTCTCCTGGACATCTTCTTTAATATCTCAGAGACACCCACAGATCTTCAATGGACACAATTATAGAAATAGACTCTAACATTATTTTACTATTCTCTTTAAGTCGAGGGAACGTGGTGTGGAGAGCTAACCAATAACGAGGACCTATTCCATGCCTGGCACTGCATGAGGCGTTTTCATACCCAATCCTCACTTGGACACTCTGGTCTAAGGGCCTGGGTGCCCAATTCTAAAAGTAGGAAAATTAAGTCTCAGGAAGGTTTAAGAAACTTGCCCAAGACTCCTTTGTAGATTTTAAACCCTTGAATTTTTTGTTCACCCACATCAGAAATTTGCTCTATTGTTTCTTCTGAGTCCCTTTATCTTCATGGCGTGATTTCCTTGTTTAAAGAGACAGATCTTAGTCTTCTCATTTGGACTCATGCTTTTGGGTTGTCCATTCCTTCATGAGGCAATTTCCAGGTTTGGTTCAACCCAAAGAAACTGTGAAGAAAGAATAGTTTCATCTGCAACAGTTGGTGGGAGACCAGCTCCACTTTGTGGCGGGGGTAAGGGCTGTCCTAGACCCTAATAACTCTAGTGGAACAACCTGTTGCCAGGACTAGACCTTGAGGTGAATGGGACCAGCCATATGGACAGTATCCCATGGGATTCTGCCCAAGAGATTCATTGGCATTCAGAACCATTTTCTTTTAGTTCTTCCCATTCTCCTTAAGATGGTTGTTGGAACCAGAATAGTACAGAGTTGCGAAAATGGACTACTGTGTTTGAAGTGCTGTGTGGAAGTTTCTGGTTTAGTGTTAATCCTGGTGGATTCTTCCTCTGGCCTTTTTTGCCTCCAACAAGTTTCTTGTCTCTGACACTTCAGACCAACCTAGAAAATGGCAGAGCATTGCAATTATCAAGCGAAAGGAGCTCTCAAGTTTCCCTGTAGACGGAACGTAAGAGTGGAACTTTCCTTTACCTATACTTTGGGTGGTACAGAATGCCTACGTTCCTGTAGTCCTGCTTTTGCAGACCAAGGCAAACAGATTGTCCCTTGAATGTCTCAAAGCTCTTTTTTTTTTTTTCTTGTAATGCCAAACGCAATATTTGTTTGAAAAGACTACACCAGAAGTTTCCCAGCTGAGAAAACAGGCTTGTGAAAAATGGTTTCAGAAAATGAAATAAACCATGCAAAAGCTGCTCAGGGTGTGTTTGAAATGAACATCTGGATATGAACTGCTAAATTACCTCCTTCCTCCTCCTCCTTTTTCTCACAGCTGTTTGAAAGAGTCCTGAGGGCAGGGAACAGGTCAGTGGTCCAAATTGCACCTTTTTCCCCACCTTCTAATCCCCTTTGCACCTACACAAGGAATCTCGCTCACATGTGTGTTCAATAAGTGGGCACAGATACAAGAAAAAAATTATCTCAATTTCTGTTGACTCTCTGCAGCAACACCAAAGGAAAATAAACTCTGGGTTTTAAAATTTCTCAAACAAAACTTATGGTTTTAATAAAATATTGCTTTACAGTTGACGTTTTTATATCAAGAACTGAACAAACCACTCATTTCTCTTCATTTCTCAAGAAGCAAGGAATGAAGAATTATTACATCACAATTTTCCCAAAGTTAAGAAAATCCAGTTCCCTAGACTCTGGCTTTTAACCTATAATTGAGAAACATGAACCGTTCTGTCTGTTCTTACTGAATTTTCCATTGCATCTGTTTATCACACATTCCCTTCCATAACCACCACCTCAACACACGAATTTACTAGTTAAGTGCATTGGGAAAGAACAAGTTGACATTTTGTAGATCTTCCTGAGATTATCAGTGGCCACAGCTAATGCAGAAAATATGAAATAATTGCATCATATCAGAAGAATGTGTAGGCAAATCTTTCGACAGACATGATCTTATGGTTTCACATAAAAGGAGGTTGACCGGTCAACTCTGTCCTGTCAGAGGCTAAAAGGGGCCTAATGGGAAGAGGAGACTCAGTACTTAATTAGGTTTTATCCTCTGTTTCAATAGTCTGTCTCCCCTACTAGCCTCTCATCTTTTCTGTAATAGAAAGGAGCCTTGTTCATCCCTCGATCCTGGTGCTATGCTATCAAGTGTACACAGTGCATTGCATGTGTTCATTTGATGGATGAATGGCTGATTGACTGACTGAGTGCATTTCCTGGCATGGATTTTTCCAATGACACGAGAAACCCCCTTAAGAAGAAATGGCTGAATACTTGCAAGGAAAGTTCAAGAAGTGCAGGGAGGAGATTTCTTAGATTAAATGGACTCCAACACTCTCCCATCTTTTGGCGTGTGAAATTCTAAGTCCTCCTTTAAATTGTCTGGAAGGAGATTCCTGTCTACATGCCCTTCTTCCTCACACCTCCCCACTCTGTCCTCACAGACGTTGCACTAGTTCTTACAAGGATCGCTGTGGAAATGTTCTTTAAACTTGACACCTCCCTCAAAGCTGAATGTCTCCAGTCTATGCATCTCTTTCCAGCTGATTTGAGTTAGCTTATTTTGTTGATTTGAGCTCTTGCTCTGTACCAAGCACCGTGCATCGTAGTGTATACATATAAGGAAGCTACTGAACTGCATGGTAAGGAGAAATTTCGAGGCTTAGGATATCAGTGAAGGCTGCCCTGAAGAAGCAATGTTTGAGGCAAACAGCAGTGAACCAGATGAAGAAAGCACCCAAGAAAAGGGTACTCCAGTATGAAAGAAAATCATGAATCGTGTTGCATGGAAACAGCATGGCAGATAAAGATACCATAAAAAACTTGTGTCTGGACAGTAGAACACAGAGAAAATTGTGTGATGGGAAGTAGGGAGTGGAGGCCATGGTGGGGAGTCCATATAAGTCATATTAAGGCATTTGAACTTTACAACAGTCCAGCCCAAATAAATTACCTGAGAACCCAGTCTTACCATTTATTCCTTAGGCCACAGCCGTTTGTCAGGCTGTTCCCTCTGCCAGAGTCCTCTTCTAATTTCTCTCTGTTTAACATTTTTTCACCCCTCAGAACCAACCCCTAGTGCTCCCTTCTCCAGAAGCCTTTGATGATTTCCTTGAGTGGGCACACGTCCCTCCACAAGTGTTTGTACCTCTCAGACCGCTTCCACATTCTGCCTTCTATCTGTGCTGGTTGGACTTGTGACGTTCCACTCCCCGGCACAGTGAGCTTCCTGATGGCAGGGGCTGTCTCCTACGTTTTTCCTGCCCCACTCAATTCAGTAAATATTTATCGATGAAATGCGCACTACATCCTGCTCAAAACAGAGTGTTAATCAGGAGAAGCATGGGTCAGACTTCCTGGGTGAGAATCTGGACGCTGTCACCCACTCAATGTGAAATCTCGGGCAAGTTGCTTCACGTCTTCCAGGGTCATTTTCTTTGATTGTAAAATGGAGATAGAGGTAATCCCTATCCTCTAAGAATTGCATTAAAAATATTAAAGTATTAAGTATTAAAAATAATGTATTAAAATATTTTATTAAATTATTAAAAATAATTAATTAAAAGTATTAAAATACTTTTAATTTAAAAAAAGAGTGTTAAAAATAATGCTTGCAATCAACCAAATGCTTAGAAATGTCAGTTGTTATAAAATCCTGAGGAAAGATTAGAGAGAGTGAGTTATCAAGCCTGATTCACGTGCATTTTTTACCAGCTAAGGTAAAATCTTCAGGATTTTGTATATTTTATGTCTCACTCTAATTTCTTTATCCTTAACCACCCTACCACAATGCAACTTCGGGTAAAAATTAAAGAAAAAACAATGACCCTAGTTTAAAATTTTTTTATTGAGATATAATTGACATGTACCATTATATTAGCTTCAGGGGCACAACGTGGTGGTTCAATGTTTGTATATATTGGGGAACGATCACCACAATAAGACTAGTTAATATCTTTCACTCTAGTTAAAAGATTTTCTTCTTGTGATGAGAAATTTTAAGTTAGCAACTTTCAAGTACGTAATACAATATTATTAATTATGGTCACCTGGCTGGACATTACATCCTCATGACTTATCGATTTTATAACTGGAAGTTCGTAGCTTTTGATGATCTCACTTATATGTGGAATATATTAAGAAAAAAAAAAAACAGGCTCAGAGATACAGAGACCATAGGTTTTCGATTCCTCACATGCACATACACACAGGCAAAAGTTGAGCTGAAGGAACAAGCTGAGTGAAATTACTGTCACGCAAGGGTAAGAACGCTTGAGGAATGATGAGGCAATGTTCCACCTTGAGTCCCCATTCTATCTTCTGGTCTGCATCCCCTGTCACCATCCGAACCTGGGTCTTCCTCACTGCCTGTTTTGCCCCCACTAGATTGTGTCCCATCCAGTTTCTCTCATTGTGGTGTAACTAGGTGTGTAAATTACACGTGACTACGTAATTTATTGTCCACACCAGTACATTTTGGGGAGAGAAAGCTCTTTTAAACACTACACTGGGACCAAAGATATAAATCGGACAGTCACCGTCAACTCAAGCTGTGTGGTCATCCAACTTAGAACCCGAATCTTGCTGATCTGAGTCACACAGCTTTCAGCATTTTTCAAATTCCTTCAGCTCTCAGCCAAAGAAGAGAACAGGCTCTTTCTGATCCAATTTATTTTTAATTCTATCAGAACATTTTCAACTCAGTGTTGCACATGGGTTTCCTGGAAGGCCATGTCAATATATTGTGAAACATCTGGATCTCTGAGTATAAGGATGCTGGAACATAATGAGCAGTTTTCATCCCAAATCTTTAGAGTCACGTAGATAAACCGATTGGTTTCGATTCAGGGAACTTAACTGCCAGCTTCAATTAGCTGGGCTTCTTTAATATATTCTTTTTCTAACATGGTAGGCAACTTCGATAAATTATTATTTATAGAGTACTTATTAAAATGCTACAGGGAAATCATTCCTGGAAACATCTCACTGTGTGACTGTAAATGATTAAGCCCTCGCTTGCTGATTGAGTGTTGGAGGACTTAAGTCAGATCACAGGATCACAGAGATTCATGCCTGAAGGAAACCTCAGACCGCATCCATCCCTGCTCTGTGTTCGATCCCTGAGCCCCGTCACCACATTACTGCCATGGAGGTACCCAGGAAGTACTTGATGTACCTGTGATGGAGAAACTCATTCCTGCCCAAAGCACCCCTTTCCTTTGCTGGATGGCTTTGCCAGATAAAAACTGGTTCCTGGTTTTAAGCAGGAAAATGTTCCCCAAACTTCTGGGTATCAAGCCCTATTCTCTAATATGGGCTCCATTCCCTGACAAAATTAAGATCTTTAGCCCCTTTCTGCTCTCACCTCATGCAAGGTAGTGAAGACCTGCATCATCTGACTGGTGAGAAACAAGCACAGCCCATGAAGCAACAGATAGGACTGCAAAGTGGTTTCTCCCATGGACTACGGCCAAAGTCCTTGAGTTTGAATCCTGTTCCACCTGTAACAAGGCAAGGCATTTAAATCTCAGAACTGGAGTCTGCCCATCTGTACAAAGGGGAATGTTACTGAATATCCACAGTGGGGCATTCTTGAAAGATTATGGCAGGCGGTGTATGTAAGGTGCTTGGAATAGTGTCTCCTGACACCTAGTAAACACTACATAGCTGTGAGCACAGGGACTCTTAGCAAATCGAGTCTGGAGATCATCCTGCAGTTTTAAGATCAATACTTAGGGGGCCAGGAGTTAGCACTGGGCACTGTGTGAGCCCAAATGCAGCCTCCCCAAAACACCCCATCGAACATTCCTAGTTCTTTGGGTTGAATGCAGAATCGCTTTGTAGAGGGAATAAATCCTAGTAATTAAGGGTCAGGGCCTAGGAAATCATACTCAACACTGGATACACATTCAACTGATTGGACAGGTTTTTCTTGTTTAATAGCAATGAAATAAGAAATACTGAGGGTTAAGAAATAGATATTTTCTGAAAGCTCCTCAGGAAATTTTAATGTGCAGTCAGGTTAAGAACAATAGAGTTAAAGTGGGTCATCATGGGTCAGAATCCGGGCTCCCTCAGTGACCAGTTGCACAACTTTGGGCAAGTTTCTCAATCTCTTCAGGCCTCAGTTTCCACATCTGTAAAATGGAAATAAAAGTAGAAGTTCCTTCCTCATAAAGCTGCAATGACATTTAAATGAAACAGCACACACGGAGAGAGCAGAGTACTCATTAGGTATTTGCTCTAGATGTCTCCCTTTGATAAGTATCTTCCATTCTTACCCCATCTCCATCTATCACCTTTGACTCCACCTGTCAGCAGGTTTCAAGGAGTCTGAGCACTGTCTTGGCTCTACATATGGTGCAAAATCCTAGACACTAGGGTCTATCCAAAAACACTTTCCTAACCTGTGTTCATTTCAGGCTGCTGGTGGCCCAGTTTGCTTTTTCAATAATTAAAAATGACTTGCATTTACAAAGTATGAGAGCAGACGTGGGTCCCCAGTGGCAGAGCAATCAGGCAAGATGATGGCAAATTTATCATCCTGGGCTATGGCTTATATCAGCATTGGAATCATCTGGCCTGTATCAGTCACATAAAGATCTGCTTCAAGAATAGTAGAAGTGCTCTACATCCTTGCTGCTCGGACTTGCTCCTCAGACCGGCAGCATTGTCATTACCTAGGAACTTGTGAGAACCACAAAATCACTAGTCCTTCCTCAGACCCACTGAATCAGAAAGTGAAGAGTAAAAAAATCCCCAGGTGATCTGCGTGCACGTTAAGTTTGGGAAGCATTGTTTTTCATCAATATTAAGAGGAATTCATATCCAAGCTTTGTGAAATTTTCCAGAAACAGCATTCAGCCTGCCGTCCACCCAGCTGAGTTGATGCTGGGATAAGGCTGTTAAACATCCCCTTGAATCAAAGCCCCCTAAATTAGCATCTTCTCTCCATCATCCCGCCCCACTGGTTTAGCATTTATATAAATGCCTTGAGTCATTTTCTAGGTTGGAGCTTCTACCTGCTTCTTGACCCTTGTAGCACCTTATATGGGGCCTAACAGGACTCCCGAGACGAATTCACTACTCCAGTCACAGAAAGAGGGGATGCTGTTGACTAATCCACTTTCATTACTGGTTGATATTCCCTCCTTCTGATTTTCCACCCCAGAAGGCTGTCATCATTAGGAAGTTAGTGAGTGTTAGAGCCTGAATTTAAATAGAAACAAAGAGAAGTCTGGCCCTGGGTAATATGTGCTAAAGCTTTCACAGAACAAAAATCCGCAAAGCAAAGTCAGAGAATAGTTTGCCCCAATTATCGTTTGGCTGTACATTGAAAAGCCAAATGAAATATACGGTGACATCCTTGATTTTACTAGGTTTCAAATAGCTTGAGAAGAGATGGAAGGAGGTTAGTGAAGAAAAACCTGGAGTGAGTCCTGAGGTGCAAGAGGCAGCTGTTATACTTACGTGTGCACACATGCAAACACAAACACACACGCACACACACATATGTGTATTAAGCATCTATCACCATGCTGGACAATATGGATCCAAAGGTGAACAAAATCAAGTCTTCATCCTTGGCCCTTGTGGAGCTTACACCTTGAAGGGAAACAGATATGAATCAAATAACCACAAAAATATGTTGTATCATAACAGAGATAAACACTCACAAAAGAGAGGTGCAAGTGCTATGAGAACATGAAAAAGGAGGTGGATCTATTCAGGAAGCTTTCTCGGAAGAAGCAACAATCCTAAGGGGTAGGTAGGGTTAACCAGGCCAGGGCGGGGGTGACAGGGAGGGGTGGCCCAGCTGCTGCTAAAGTCTTGTGATCAGGGGAATCGATGCCCTTTGAGGAAGTGAAACAAGCTGGAGCCAGTGGAGGCCAGAGAAGGGAGGAGGAGGGGGGAGGGCTGACAAGCCGAGGCTGGAGTGATGGTGGCAGTGTTTTGGTCTTCATTCCAAGATCATTAAGTTGCAAGGAAGGGTTTCAAGCAGGGAGCAATAGGGCCATATTTGTGTTTCTAAAAGAGTGGTCTTTCTGCCAAATGGAGCACAGATTGGAGGCGGGCAAGAGAGGAGGTCAGAAGCAGACCAGTTAAGATTGCATTGCAGTCCAAGGTAGGGAGCATGGTGCTTGGCCTGTGAAGCTGCTGGGGGCCATGAGGAGAAGTGGGATGTTCCAAGAGACAAGTGATAAAATCGAAAGGACTCAGATTAGCTTGCCGGTAGGAGCAGGGCAGAGGGAGGCGTTAAGGATGACAGTTTGCCAAACTTCCTGGACACTGCTCTTTCCACTGAAGCAGGGAGGGCTGGGCAAATACCAGGTTGGGAGGTTGGGGTGCTCATGAGTTACCTTTTGGGCATTTTAAGTTGAAAGCTTTCCCTGCCCTCCCAAAGATAGGCAGGTCTGGAGTTTGGAAGAGAGTTCTAGGCTAGAGGGGAATATTTTATCATAATAATTTAAAAAACAGAAATAACAAATGTTACCGTTTATTGAATATTTATTCTGTGCCAAGGCTAACCATCTATTATTTAATTTAATCCGTAGGACTCTCTGAAAAGACAGATCATCCCCATGTTACAGATAAGGAAGAGGAGGCCCAGAGAGCATATTGTCCAAGCTCTGAACCACTGTGTCACACTGCCCCCTGCTGAGCACCTACTAAGTGCCAGGCTCTTAGAAAGCAATGGTATTAGAAAACATTCCAAGGAGTTGTATTCTGGTAAGACAGGTTCATGGATTTGCATGTCTCCCACAGCAAACTGAAGGAGGAGAAGCCATGATATAGGAATCTCTGCCATTTTCTAATTACTGCCACTCGTCTGCAAACCACATCCCCCTTGTATTCACATGTACAAGGGTAATAGCACACCTGAGCACAAGTTTCTCTCTAGCCTACTTTCTTAACTTTTTCAACCAGGACAACTTTTTTTCTTCTGATACGTGGTTTTAGGTTGCTCAACGGCAGGTAGGTTAAATAAGAAGAGCTTCACCACGCAGTAACTAGGCAACACACTCCATCAGCCTTCAATTTCAGGGGCTCTGACACGTAGGAGGAAAGGGGAGCCCAACACTGCTCTCCTTTTGTAAGATAAGCCAAGATTCTTATTTACTGCAAGCAGCTTCCTCCGTTTACCCGGCTGGGAATTGTTCTGAGCAGTAGCGGACTGACACTGCTAAACCTTGCTATGCAGCAGAGACAGACTTATCCCAGCAGCTAAGGAAAGAAAAACGTTTATACAAAAGGATTCCTTCGAGAAAGTTCTGCTTTTGCAGAGACATTGAACATAAACATGGAAGAATTTCACTTCTCCCATTGCCCAGAAGAGTTTGAGATTTGAAACTGGGAAAGTTTGCGTAGTTTACATGGAACAGAACATATGGATCAGTACCGAAAGCATAAATCACTCTTAAAGCCTTGTTTCTTATTATTTCAGTAAGACTAGAACTCGTTGAAGCTTAACAAATTGTGACTCTGTGTGTGTGTGTGTGTGTGTATGGGTGTGCACAGACAAGTAAACTTTTAAGGACCCATTTTGGATTTAAGTAAAATTCAATTTTATCCGTTGTTGAGTGTGTTTTTGTTGTGAAATAATGTGAATCTCCTAAGAAAACTGTTTGGGATCAGTGCAAGTGATGATGGCAGCCAATTTTATCATGAAGTGAGAAATCTCCAGCAATTGAGCTCGTTGCTGTGTTTCACTCCTGGAGATAGTATAAAACCTTTCTTCCTTGTACTCAGTCATGCTTTTCCCATATTGTAATTTTCCTCAAACTTATGTCCCACAACATAAAAGAAATGGTATTTGGATTGTCCTGCTGGACATTCAGAGCGCCACCATCTTTGAGCAGAAAATCAACGCTATCCTCAAGGACTCTCTGAGGTCAGCAGCCCTCAGCGAACAACTCAGAATACAACTCAAGCCCAAAAAGGAACATATCATTTTGAAGCTATTTTTCCAGAAATATGATGATTTATTTTCACTCAAAGAGTAAAATATAGTCATTATAAATCATCTGACTATTAGGGGGTAATGGAAAATGGTCCCATTGGAAGGAGGGTGGGGAGACAACTGTTAGGTGTTTCTCCTTGCAGTTGCTCCCGTGGCATCTCAAAGCAGAGTTGAGTAGAACTCACCCACTTTTTTCCATTTTTATTGGTTGCTCAATACTGGATTCCCTCAGGATTCTGCTTTAATTTACTTCTCTTTGTATTATTTTTCCTTATTTCTTCAGCCCTCATTTGTGTGTATTCTATTTTATTCCTAGGTGACATTGTTATTATTATTTTCTGTTGTTTCAGCCACCACCAGATCCCGAAGATGCTAAAACTGATGAATCAAAAACCAGAGATAAGCTTATTGTAAAGCTAAGAGCGCTTGCTATAATTACACCACATGCCTCTTTCATGGGCCTCTGTGAGTGTCAGGAGTTTCTAGGAATAGTGGAATGTTCCAGGTGTGGAGGGAAATACTTGTTACAAACAGGGAACATTTTGATGGAAGTATCCTAGGTAAGTTGCCTAAAAAATTCTAGAAGGAAAGAAACCGAATCTTCAAGATTCCAGTATTTTGTTGTGGGTTCTTTTCAACTCTACATAAATATTACCTTTTATACCTAAGTTTGTGCCTGTGATTCTGATTATTTTTTCTCATAGAGGGTCCCCCAAATTGCATAACCTTCAGACCCCATAAAAATTGGATCCTTCTCCATCCAAAACTGGCCTCTCTTCTGAGACCTAGTCAGTGCCTAAGTTTCTACTGATTCCATGCCTAGTCTTTATGCCATATTCCAGAATTCCCTCCTTTCTTCCTGGATTGTTGTAGTATCTGTCCACCTGGTCTTTCCAGTCCCAGGGAAGCTCCCAACTGTCCCCTCCACACTCTGTCAGCCAAATGCATTCTTCACAGCATAGCCACTATGAATTTTCATAAACACAAATCGTTAGTGCTGCCCACATCTCAGGACCCTTCAGCAGCTTTCCATTGTTCTTAGAATCTAAAGCTTATATTAAATGCAGTAGTTTTAGCAACAAACCCATGTGCTACAGGATCTAGCCCTTGCTTCCATCCTCATTCTCATTTCCATCTCCCAGTCTGTGAACCAAAAGGCTTTTTCTCATTTCCTCCCAAAGACAGCACTCACTCCACCAGGATTGTGCTATGTGATCTTTTCACTTGTCAGGATTCTCTTATCCAAGATTTTTACCTGGATAACTCTTAAGGTCTTGGCTTAAACATCTTCTCTCTAGACAGCTCCTCTGCCCCTAGAGCCAGGGATAAAATTTGCTTCACTAAAAATAAAAGGGGAGGTGAGTTACATCCAAAGAAGGATCAGTTGGCCACTTCCAGAAGAAGGTGGATGAATCCAAAGTGGAAAAACCAAAATAAACCAGTGGAGACCACTACGTGTTTATCATCCCCCATTTCTTCTTCTTCCAAGACATATAGCCCTATGAATGAGTTCTCACCAGTGAAATGTAGGGGGTTTAGGTCTGGTCCATGCAATCCTCCAAGCTTATTCCCTCTTCTCGTGTCTTCTGGTATGACGCAGAGGATCCAGTCGAGAACTCTGAGGCCCGAGAACTGGATGGAAGACTACTTCCCAAATACCCACTTGACTTTTGGGTGAGCAAGAAGTGAACTCCATTAGATGAAGCCTCTGAGATGTAGGGGTTGTTTGTATCACAGCTGTTATTACTCACTCTAACACCTCAAACAACAAATTAAGAAATACCACGCACTATATGTCCTCATCCCCAAACCATTTCTCTTCCTATTCAGGTAGAAAAAAAATTTGAACTTCCCATATCCCTACCTGGATATAGAAAGGCTGAAATAGCTCCTTTGGAAGGCCACTGGACCACGGTCCTTGTGACAATCTCAGGATTCAGAGAATTGTTAATTGTGATGGGCAATAGGCAAAGTTGTTAAAAACTGGGACTTTGGGGTTCTGCTGAAGTGGATTGATCACATTACGGCCAAACTGTATCCACATTCTTCGTCCTTTACTTCGCAGCCCCTTCCTGTGCCAACTCTGAGTTAGACCATGTGACTTCTTTGGCCACTGAGTTGTTTGCAAACACGATGAAAACAGTGTCTTGGAAAGCACACACATGTTTCTCCTTGCGCTCTTGCCTAAATGGGCTTGTTCTTTCTCGTGCTTCTTCCTTGCCATGAGAATGTGCTATTATAACCTCCTAGAAGGATGCAAGAGATACATGGAGAAAAGTCAAGGTCATACTAGACCACTCGACAGCTAGCTTATGCCCCCAAAATGTGAGTGATACCAGCCACGATTAGCAGAACCATTTGTCTAGCTCACAGTAGACTGCAGAGACATGAGTGAGCCAGGCAAGACCAGAAGAGGATCGCCGCTTACCCTGAAACTCCTTAACAATAAATGGTGGTTGCTTTGAGCCACTGAGTTTGGGGATGTCTTTTTGCAGAATATTATGGAGGTGATAGATAATCAATTGGAAAATCACGGCACTGACATTTATTAGCTCTGTGACCTTTGACGAGTTACTGAATCTCTTCCTGCCTCAGTTTTTGCAGCCAATAAGTGGGACATAGCATTGTTTATTTCACAAGATTGTTGAGGAGAGTGAGCAAGATAATACATGAAAAGCACAAAACATAGTGACTGATGTATGCAAGAAATCAATAAATCTTAGGTAGGATGAAGAAAAAAGGTGAAGGAAGAGGAGAAAGAAGGAAAATCAGATCTTTTGTAAGTCAAGAGTTTGGGTTCATATTGTCTGCTCAGTATTTCTTTTGAAAGTGTATCTAAGAGAAAAAAAAAATATTGAGAAATATAAATCAATAGAAAGCCAATTCATCCATCACGCTGAATAATCTAAACTCTGCTCTTTATTTTATAAGATGCTGTCACTGGGAGATCGTATACTTAGTCCTTGTGAGCACAGTCCCTTAAAAGACATCCTTCACCGAAACCTTGCTTGGAGATTTTTACCCTTGATATTTATCAGAGCTGTTTTATCAAATACCTATTTAAAAACCACTTTTGTCTTAGTTTTAATGTTACTATAAGGGAACTTTCCATTGTACCTATTCATGTCCCAATTGCAAGTTTTCATGTAACATATTTCTTTTAAAATGTAGCAAAATACATAGAACAAAATGGAACCTATTATTTCTCCCTAGGAACCAATTTATTTCCTCCTTTTGATAGGCTTTTCTTTTTACCCTGACCACCAGGAAGCTCAAATGTATTACTTAAGCATAGCGACTATATCACTCTCAAGTTCAGCATATTTACTTAATTCTCCAAAGACTCTGAATCCTTGTGAATATATTTCCAATGTTCTTTCTTATATGCCATATGTTTTAGCCACCTCAAGTCCATTTTAGAAAACATTGTGCATAAGCAAATGGGCATTTTCTGACGCTTAACAACAGTCTAGAACCAAATTTTCACAAACATTTGTCAAACCTAGACCAGAAGTTGTTTCCTAGGGCCTCAATTCAATCTCTGAAACCTGTTTTACAGTCTTTCAGCTTTGGCTTTGGAAAAGTCATCAGGTTGCTAAATGCTTTAGGGATCGTAAAACAAAGTTTGCTCCTAAACAGAGGACAGGGCTCCAAGAAGGAGAAACTTATGCACAGAACACAGAGTGAGAAAAGGCCCCTCAGAAGCTTTGCTGGCATGAGTCCCAAGCTCATGTTACCAGGAATATTTACATTAAAAATATATCTCCAGTTTGACCAACAGCTCTGAGGTCAGGCTCAAGATCCTGCCTGGGAGTTCTTCAGTTTTATTACCATTTGTCAGCCTCAGCTTTGACTATGATTTCTCTGCTTTCTGAAGCATGAAGGCAAATAGAGGAGCCATGAGGGCTGCAGATAGCAGCCATGAGAGCGTGAGGTGGGAGTGAGGGGATTCTGAGACTTTTCAGCAGGAAGTATGTATTTGAAGTCCTGGTAACCAAGTACTTTCCTATATATAGCCTTCATATACCACAGCCTTTCTATTTGCAAGGAGATGCCCACCAGGAGGTAAGTAGACCTATATCTTGCTTTCTCTTCTGGGAACTGCTCCTGGAGGTAAACTTGTTTGGTTCCCCTTGCCCCACCCACCTGGAGCCCCCTGAGAGGCCTTGCCAGGTGTAGGAGTGAGAGGGAGAGATTTATGAATTTTCCATGGTAATTATAGCCATAATTGTAGTATGGTTTTCACTAGGTTGCTGCTCAATTTTAAATCTTTCATCCTAAGCGTGACATTACTAAACACCTTTAGGAAAGCACGTACAATTTTTAAAACCACTTACACATCTATGTTTAAAGAAAAATTAAGTGAATCAACAATTCCAATTTCAGTCTCTCTCAATAACAACACCAGTCAAAGTAATTCTGTGACAGACAACATAGTACAGAAAAAAGATCATTGTTACAGAAAATTGGTATTAGGGAATGCCATCACTGTGCAACAACATATAAACGAATCTCGAGTTCTCACTGACATTCCCAGTCCTAGTTCTGAATGTCTTGCCCCAAACCACATCTCACATTTTACTCATTGCCACTTGCCAGCTTCTTGGCTTTTTCACTGGTGTTGGTCGTCTTCTGAAGTTTAGCCTTGACTATAGGCACCAATCACCTTTGATCTTTCAGTGCTGCCTTCAGTTCTATTTTCCAGTTCATATATTTTCTCTTTAGCTGTGTCTATTCTGTTATTTCATTCGTTCATGAAGCTTTTTTTTCTCTATTCTTTTCTAGAAGTATTATTTCATCCTTTTACAATTACGTCTATTTTTATATCTCATTTTCATCATGTTTTCTATTATGTTGTTTAATCTTTAATCACATTCATAAAATATTATTGTATAGACGATTTTTAGATTGTCATATTATCTTCAATTCTTAGACTTATGTGTCTGTGTGATTGTGCCTGCATATGTGTGTGTGTGTGTGTTGACTTACTGACACTTCCTTATGAATATTTAGGCTGACTCCTGGTTCTGCTCCCCTCTGGGCAGCCCCATAGGAGGAACACACCCCTTCTGGGTGGTAATTAGGAGATGGAAGACAATCTATGTATGGGCAGAAGCCTGCCTTACTACTTCCAGTTCCAGGCTAACTTTCCCACAGAGAATAGGGATTTTTTTCATTTTATTACACCACATTTTTTTCTGATCAATCACATGGAGGAGTTGAACAGGGGATAGAGTGTGGATGTGCAACTTAAGGATTAATTGTTTACATCCTCTTGAAATAGGAGGAAAAATGACAAATAGACAGTACCTAGAAGCTCTTTCGAGTGTATAACCTCAAGTTAATGATTATGAAGACAAATATGATCTCATCCTCTTGTCTCCACCACAGACTCTTCCCAGTACATCCCCCAAGTGGTGCTCACCAGTCCACAAGTGCCTCTTCCTATCACTATTCCCATGAGAAGGGCCGTCTATTCACCAGGAAGTGAGGCATGTGCATGGAAGATTCTGTTGGCCACTCTGCTTCATTTAGTCACACTTCAAGTGTGATCTTGGTTCATCCCACTCTTGCAGGTATGGGAATAAATACGTTAGGCAGTTTTCTTCTCTTTGTTTTGTCTTTGTAGCTTGAAGATTGGGCAAGCTACAGTAACTCCTCTGTTTCCAAATATAAGGAAACTAAGGCTCAGAACAGTGAAATAATTTTTCACTATCACACAATTAAGTAGAGGAGCTAGAATCTGAACCCCTTTTTTTCCGATTCCCAAGTCTGTGTTTGTTTTCCCAGCAGTGCAGGTCAGAGGGAAGTGGACATACAAGCCTACTGGATCAGAGGACTTCCCAGAAATGCATAACAAAGGCAAGTTTGCCTTTATTCTGTCTTTAAAATTCACATGAATTTTGCATTTTAACTAATTCATAATATTTTGTGTCAGTTGTAAAATGAGAATGAGATGGTTTCACCTTTTGAGTTAAATTACCAAGTTTTAATTTTAATCCCTTTGCCTTTGTAGGGATTGTTCCCCTTTTGACTGAGGCCTTGACTTGTTGTCCACTAAGAATCCATGCTCCCTCACCACAAGGGTGCTGCTGTTGGAATTTGGCCACTCAGTCAGGAGCTGGATTTCCTGGCCTCCTTTGGGTAATATGACTAAGTTATACCCAATGGGATATGGGGAGAAGTGATATACACCATTTACAACCTTGACTTATAACTGTCCCCCCTTTGCAATTTTCCCCTGTCTCCATCTGACACCTAGATGTAGATGCCCAAGGCAACCTCAGAAATTATGCATTAAAGATGGCTGGACTTCCATCAGTTGCATCCTTCTCATGGAACAGAAAACCCACCCTCACCATTGCTGCCAACAGAATTTTATAAGAGCAAGAAATAAACGTCTGTTGCGTTGCAGCTTTAAGATTTCATCTTTTATAACAGCTGACTTTACTGCACCATGTCCCCTGTCCTAGCCTTTCTCCTGGTCTGACCAGCCTTACCCCTGACCAAGCCCCAAACTCTGCTCCAGGAATAAGCACATGTTAGCATTGCTCCCTGTATTCATTTCCTAGGATTGCTGTAACAAATTACCACCGAGTGGCTTAAAACCACAGCAATGTGTTCCCTCAGAGGTCTGGGGGCCAGACGTTCAACATCAGTTTTACTGGGCGGAAATCAAGGTGTTAACAAGGCCATGCGCCCTCTCGAGGCTCTAGGGAAGAATCTATTCCTTGCCTCTTCCAGCTTCGGGTGGCTTCTAGCCTTCCTTGACTACGGCTGCATCACCCAAATCTTTGCCTCCATCATCCATTGCTTTCTTCTCTGTGTTTATCCAACCTCCTCTGCCTCTCTTGTATAAAGACACTTGAGATTAGGTTTAGGGCCCACCTGGCTAATATAGGATTCCCCCCAAGTCAAGATCTTTAACTTAATCACAAATGCAAAGACCCTTCTTCCTTATAAGGTAACATTTACAGATTGCAGGAAGTAGGATCTGATATCTTGGGGAGCTGGTATGCTCCAGATCCAAAGACTATGTAAGAGGAAAGAGCTCCTGAAATTGAGAAAATGGTGAGTTGGGGGGTCCTTTCCTTAACTTCTTTAGTGAGGGTAAGAAAATATATTTTACACACGCACAAATATGCACACATAGTGAGGAGAGAGGTTCAGAAACTCTGAGGGGAGGCTTGAGCCACATAGGGACCCTCACAATTACCCAGTCTACAAATTGCAGCCCTGAAGAGCACCGTCATGGGAGCAGCTGCGGGCTCATCTCTGTTTCTCCTTTTATTGCTCAGTCAACAAATATTATTCAGAACCTACTGTGACCCAGACCTCGTTCTGTGTGCTGGGGTACATCGATGGAGAACATGAAAGGAAAAGTCCTGTCCTGTGCTGCTTACATTCCAGCTGGGGTAGGCAGTTAACAACGCACTTCATTAATAACTAAATTATGTGGAAATAAACAGAACATTCCACGGGCCCAGGTTCTAACCTTCCAGCATCTCTCCTATTTCCTTGACTCTCCAAAGATTAACAGTAGTAACCAAGAAATCATTGCTGGGAGTTTTCTCATTCCCTGGGTGGCATTTGGCTCTTCTCTGACAAGTATTTCAATTCCTTTTAATTTTGGGTAGTTTTTCAGCACATAGTGGGTTGTTTCATAGTTTCTTATTGATGTATAGGTTGGACTCATTTTCCTAGGGCAAAAATATACTTTGCTCCGGAAGCTCCAACTGCAAAGCCTTGTATTTTAGTGTTTATATTTTTGTTCATCTTTCCTTTCATCAGTACATTCCCTCTGCCCTCCCCCACCCCGCACTTCTCCCCTTTAAGCTCACACTGGGCTGTACAGGCAGCCAAGAGACAGACAGGCAACCTATCACAGCCCCACCGACACCCCAGCCAGTCCTGTCTGGCCCTGCTCCCAGCACCACCTGATGAAATGATGGCACCGCAGACAAGCGTTTCACCTCCTCCCCTCTCCCCTTTGCCCTCTGCCTCGTCTGAGCAGCCCTGGGGGAAGGTGGGAGTGAGAGAAGAGATTAAATCAGGTGGTTGAAAACTAATACCGTCTCTAAGCAACCCTCAGAGCGAACCCAGGAATTTCAACTGTAATATTATCCCCAGGAAAGGGAGCAAGAAAATGAGAAAGTCAGTGCCTTGCTGGGCTCAGTGTTGGGGTGCCAGGCAAGGCAACAGGAAGGGACGGCAGCCTGGCCCGAGCTGAGGCACATCTGGGAGCATAAAGTAAAGTGGGGCTCGCGCAGACATGCATGTGGGAGCAATCAGGCCCAGGCCTGCCAAGGCTCCAGGGCTCTAGGGGACATTCAGAAACTCCAAGCAAGTGCATGGAAAAGATATGTACTTTGTTTTCTTTTTATCCCTACTGAGAAATGCTGCCCATTGTGTTTCCATGGGAGGCTTTTGTGGCTAATTTTGAAAAATGAAGTGAGCAGGTAAACTGGAGCTAATGGCCTCAACCTCGGGGCAGACATCTGGGGCGATGTTGACTTTGTTGCCGGAGAGCCAGCTGGCCTTTGCACTGCTCTCCCCCTCCAGCCCTACTCCCTGCCAGCCTCCACGGGGGCTTCAGCTTCTAATGAATCAACTGCGGAGTCCCTGACTCTGTGCTTGCTCTGCTGCCCGGCCTCTTGCTGCAGCTCCATCAACGTTTGCTTTATGAGTGAGCTGGCCCTGGGCACACCTTGAGGATGCTTCTTCTTTATCCTCAGAGGCAACAGCTTCCCAACAGCCCTTCCTTTGCCAGGGGAGAGGAATCGCAGATCCTGGGAGAGGTAGACTAGACAGAACTTGTGACAGAATCACTACTCATGAATTTGTCTTAATGACCAAGATGATGGGGAGAAAAGGAACCTCCTAGATGCCAGACATCGTGCTAGCTAGGTGCTCAGCACACCTCGTCCTTAACAATTGTGGGGCACAAGGATTTTTTTTCATTTTGTAGATGAGAAAACTGGAGACAAGTGCGTGTAATAGACCTAAGCCACAGTCAGTAGTGCTGAAGTTAGAGGTAAATACAGGTCTAATTATCTAGTGCAGGCTCACAGATGTTGTTCAGGAGGCTGCCTGCCTGGACGCAGTCCCAGCTCTGCCACTGACTTGCTTGGAGCCTCAAGCAAGTTAATTTACCTCTGTGGGCCTTATTGCCCTTTTATGGGTTAAATAAGAAAGATCATAGTCTCTGCCTCTTAGATTGTTGTGATGACTAAGTGAGATAATGAAGGTAGAAGATTTTGAAAAGCACCCCATTCAAATAAGTGCCCAAAAGCTATTTGCTATTGATGTGACAGTATCAGTGAGCTTTCCCCTAACCTGTGCTTGGTTTCTAGAGAGTAGAGAAGTACAGGAGAACCCTCTGTGGATGTCCCAGCCGGGCTGTGGGTGATCTGATTTAGGGGGTCCCCCTGGGTGAGATGAAGTGGCCTTCCGCATTCCAAAGCAGGGTCTACTTCCCTCCGCTGAGTGTGTGTGTGTAAGGGGGAAGGCGTCAGAGAAGGACTTGCTACACCAGGGCTGAGGAGTGAGGCCTGGCTTCTTCATACCACCTTGCCCTGGGGGCTGATCTCATCTTTGGTGGCAGAAGGTCTCCTTTTCAGAACTGGCAGAAGTCAGCCCCATCAACAACCAGGAGTCTACGAGGTCATCCCAGATTAGAACTTCCCGGTGCCTCTTCCCTATCTTTTGCCTCAATCTGATGTCATGGAAAGAAAAGAGAAAATGAAAGTTGGTGGGTCCCTTCTCCCTGATAAATGGCCCCATTCTTTGATCATTCATTCATTCAACAAATTTTCTCAGCATTCACTGCCCACCAGGCATGGTACTAAGTGCTGCACAAGAACAGAGTGGAAAAAAGACGATCACCCATGGATGTAAGTTTACTGCAGGGAGAGCGCTCAGCCTCGCCCTATCCCTCGCCGTCGATCAGAAGTTTGGATGTATACACAGAACCTGGGATGCACACACACACAATCATACCACAAGCACAGAGTGGAGAACGATCTACTGATGTGGATCTGATTAACCAATTCATGTTAGCCACACACAGAGCTCTCATGTCTATTTTTATTCTTCCACTCCTGCCCTTGAGCCCCCAAATCCACCCCCCGCCCCCACTGCTCTGTTTCACCCAGACAATCGTATTCCCCTGACTTCATGTCTGAACTCACAGGGAGGGACTGTCAGGCAGGGGTTCAGAGTGAGCTCCTTGCTTTCACACAGAGTAATTCTGTGTTTCCTTCATGCAGAACATCAAACGGAACGTCTCCCCCTGGGCCCCTGATATCCATGTTGCCACCTCGTTAATGACTGTCTGGGGGAAGGTTTTATGAGGTATCGGGGGAGATGTGAATAGATATGGGAGAAAGGATGTCTAGCCTGAGTCATCATGGGTAAAAGCAATGCTGACCTCTTTGTGTATCTTCCCAAGTCATCAACATGAACTTACTGGGGTTTTCCCCTGTGCCCACCATTTGTTCGTGAGTCTCGGGAGACACAAGAGTGCACGGTGACTTTGCTGGAGGAGTTTGACGGCTCAGTCTCAAATCATGCTAGAAATTCACGTGAAGGCAGAGTTCCAATCTTTCCTGCCATCTCGGTGGCTGCAGTAGGATGTCACAGTGTCACAGTATCCAGAAAGACAAAGATGTGGATCCTTCAGTTTCCAGGCTGTGTTATCTGGTGGCTGTGGAGAGAGTTCCTAGAAGAAAGTGGATGCTCAATAAGTATTGGTTGAATGAATGATTCAATATATGAATGAATGAGTGAGTGATGGGAGAGCTGTAGCAGCCAATGTCCCCATATGGTGATGACGTGAGTAGTGCTGCCTGGAGAGGAGAAAGACAGCGGGCGGCAGTCAGACTCAGGAGATGCCCAGCACAAGGTAAATTGAGTACTTTAGATTCTGCAAGGGGAACAGGGCTTCTAGGCAGGTTTCTGATCATTGCAGGGAAACTGAGGCACAAGCCCTGTCATCAGTACTGGTTACAAACAACTGGTATGATAAAAGAAGTTATAATAATTGCCCAAACATATTGAGCTCCTACTACATGTCAAGAACTTTCTAAATGCTTTGCATTGATCCTTCGTAACCAAACACTATCACATGGACACGATTTTTATTCCAAATTGGCAGAAAAGTGGAAAAGAAGACAGAGGTTAAAAAAACTCTTTCACTCTCTTACTGCTGAGATTAAAATTCAAGCAGTCTGATTGCAGAGGCTGCATTCCTAAGATAACTACTGAGGCAGGGAAAACATTCAAGTGAGTGGACAGCCGGGTGTCTCGGGCTCCTCCCTTGCAAAAGAGAGAGATCGTGTCCAGACTCCATCCATGAAGGAGTTAAATCAGTCCTACAGGGCTGACTCATGGACTGGACAGAGGTGTGGCTGCGGTTAGCATCTTCCTTTGTGAGTGGCAGGGAACAAGCTGTGTCAGGCTGCAGCTGTGACAATGACAGACAGTGGTGCTCATGGTGCACGTCTTAGATCTTCTCTTTCCTTTCTCTCTAGCCTCTAAATCCACACTGTTACGCACCCACAGAGCTTCAGATCTCAGCTCCATGCAAGTGGATCCCAGGTCTATGTCTCCACTCCTAACTAATCTTCCGGGTTTCTGTGGCACATTCCCAAACACTTCCTGGTGTGAGCCCTCGGATGCCCTGCCAGCAGCTCAAGCTTAACTCAAGGCCCAAATGGAGCGATCTTTCTCCCCAGCTTTATCTGGTCTACCTTCTCCACTTCCTTCCATCTGTCATAACCCTATCATTCTCTCTGTTTCCGGAGGTCCAAGCCTCAGAGCCTCCAGATCTCTCTCTTTCCCTTTACACAACGTGAAATCACTTATGAATCTTTGCTAATTTTCTTTTCTAGGATTTAAAAAATGAATGATGGTTGTAAGAAGTTTCATTAATTTTCTACCCCTGCAGCTGCTTTTTCATCACCGTCGCCGTTCCTACTCCCCATCCCGGGGTTCAGTTGCTTCTTGTTTGAAACAGTGCCTGGGATCCTGGTTGATTCTTGCCTCCAGTTTCTCTCTCCTTGGCTCCATCCCCCACATGCTGCCAAACCAATCTCTCTAAAGTGCACTTCTGAACATGTCACTCCCCTGAGCAACAAACTTCGACGGCTCCCCATTGTCTGCCAAATAGCGTTCAGAATCCTTATCATGGCTTTTCACATCCACTTAGATCTGGTCTCAACTCAGTGCACATTTATTGAGTCCTACTTAGTCCCAGGCCCCGTGCTAGGTGTTGTAAATGTAAAAATGAACCTAGGATGTTTCCTGCCCTTGGGGAAAAAAAGGAAGATAAGCTGGTCCTCAAATCTCCAGCCAGCACTTCTGCCCATTCATGCCCGGTGCTGCAGGCGTAAAGTTGGATTTTGCTGTCCTCCGGAACTTCCTCAGCACTTTCTTTGACGCTGTGTTCAGGAACTTCCTCACTCTAATCTACCAACCCTCTCCGGCTTTAATATTCCTTCCTCCATGAAGCCAACCGTGCCTGTCCCTTTGGAAGACCAATGCTCCTAGCACTCACCCTCGCACATCTTTTTGCAATGGATCGTGATCTGCTGCGCGTTAGAGCTTTGCAGCTAACGGTTCTCTCTCCCGTACTGTCATTCGCCAACCTGATGTGCAACAGAGAGCTCTTCCACAGAGTGCTAATTAATGTGTGTTCTTAGGAGAAAATTCAGCAACCTTTGGTAATGTTTGCCTTCAACAAAATTTGACAATTTTCTCTCCTGCATGCCTTCTGGAAGACTTTGCCAATTTCATTTTATGCATGAAGAATCTCTGAGAAAATGGTAGAGTGTATAATATTTTCAAAACATATGAAAATATGGAATATTTTCCACACATTTATTTACTTTTCATAAGATCAGTTCACATCTCCTGGAAATAGTGTTCCACAAAACGTAGTTTAGGAAACACTGTCCTAGCAAGTAAGACGATTGAGGAAGAATGAGAATAGTAATACTAAGAAAAACCATTGTTCTCTGTGCATTTGCTCTGTGGTAGCCAATGTACTAGGTGGTTTTACATCTAAGCTTTTATTTAATTTTTTTTTACAAAAATTCAATGCCTGGGTGCTAATTTTAACCCATTTTGCAGATTAGGAAGTAGCTCGGAGCTGTTAAGTAACATTCCCAAGGTCATTGTCATTAAGGAAGTAGTTAAACTGCAACATGAAACCAGCCTCTCTAAGCTCAGAGCCTGGGCTCCTTGAGGGGCGGAACTTCTTTTTAAAATCTCTGTGATCGCTCTCCCCGCAAAATCCATAATGCTCTGTGACTCTTGAACACACTTATGACTTAGGTTTTGCAGCCTGATTTTGCATTTGTGCTTTGATGCTTTACAACAGAGAGAGTGGAAAGAACACTGCTACCCTGCTCCTAGGCTCAGGAGACCTGAGTTTCTGACCCCAGATCTGTCTTTAATTAACTATGTGTCATTAGGCAAAGAATTTCTTCCCTCTGGGGCTTAGTTTCCTCAGCTGTAAAATAACAGTGAGTTTGGACTCATTGATATCCGAGGTCCTTTAACCTCTTTTGACCATGCTCTTCTCTTTGCCAAGTTTCTGTGATTAATAGAATTAGATGAGCCCTTTGTTGCCCATTGTGTCTGCCACCGAGAGAGCTGGAACCATCGCTCAAAGGAATCCAGGACGCGGCCAATTCACCGTGTTGACTTTGAGGCCAGGTCAATGACCCACAGTCACTGGCAGCATGAGGAGGAGAAGTACGGCCTTTTACCAAATATGTTCTTCCATTATAGTAATTTTTTTCAAATACGGAACATCAAATAAATTTCAAAATTTTATTTGGATGATATAAGTATAAATGAGTAGAAAAGCCCAGATGGGATAAATTTCTCTTGCAATATATATGTGATTAAAAATTGAGGAGAAAAATGTTTGTAGCAAATATGTTTTGGATTTCCTGAACCAAAAACTCTTGCAGAATAGTTTGAGACTTCCAAAGCACCAATATGCAGCTGCTTTGGCCATCCTTCAATGAACCATCAAACCCCAGTTGTCTTGGAAACCCGCCTGCATCCTGGGATGTGTTCTCTATTGAGCAGCTAAGATGGCTTAAAGCCTTCCAGGGTAACATGGTTTGACTATAGTTACCCCTTGGGAAACTTCATACAAACAAGATGTCTATCTCCTGACCCCAGAGCCATAAGAGGCATAGCTTAAAGAAATAAAGCAACAACAGAGGCAAATGTTAGTTTGGAGGTTTTCTTGAAGCAAAGTGCAGAATTTCAGAGATGGAAAATTTAGTCCATAAAAATGGTTCACATTTCATTATTCCCACTCAGAGAATGAGAAATTAAGGAGTAGCCCAAGCAGCCATAAGGGTTGAAGTTGGAAGGAGAACAACCCAAAAGAAGCCTAAAGATTCTCTTGTTAATTAAAATACTCTGAGACTTAGGTTCCCAAGGCTTGGATTTTACTATGAGTTCTGCACTAGTTGTGATAATGCTAATGCTATCATTTCAATGATGGCGTTTAGCATTTACTGTGTGCTAAATCCTTAAATGGATCATTTCATTGATCTTTTTAATAACTGTAGCAGATTCCGTTGGTGCCTGGCCCCGACACCTCAGAGATCACCAGCCTATAGTCTCCACTGATGCCAAAGGGAACGGTGTCTCCCTGCCACAAAGTGTCCTCTGGCCACAGAAGAACTTTGTCCCACTGCACTGAACAGCCAGAAAAGCCGAGGTGTCAACAAACACCATCAAGAATAACCCTCAAACAATCAGCATTACAAATGGTGAATAAATCTCCCAACATCCTTGCCCCTCAGCGGGACAATTCTGAGCTGTGCTCTATAGGGCTTCTCTGAGGGTCCCCACTGGGATCACTGGGAGAGGTTAAATGGGATGTTCCAAGGATACTCAGCTATCCAATGAAAAAGCCACCCATGAGACATTCTATGGGAAGGAGCTCAGAAGCATTTGAGGCATACTGACCTGGGTACAACCAAAACTGGAGGTGCAAACAGCTAAGAGCAGCCATTGATCCAGCTTTTCTGATTCTCCATATAGGTCTATGTGCCATAAAGATATCTTGGAGAATAGCCTTAGGACCTTTGCAGAAGGCTTAGTAGGGTTAGGATTGGGTAAATGTCACATTCAAGAATCATACTTCTGGTTTTCTTGAAAGAAATAAAACCTAATATTTTCATTGTTTTAAAAATAGCATTCATTTTATTTTTTAATTATAAAAGTAAAATACACACATCTTATAAAATATGAAAATATCAAGAAGTCCATACCCATAATCTCTCTACCTGAAGACAAGTACTGGCAGCTCATGCTTTTTAAGTGGATTTCCTTATCTATAAAATTGGGGATGATAAAAGAAGATACTTCATTGAGTTGCTGTGAGAAATAAATGATTTAACGCCTATATTTTGCTTAGAATAATGCCTGACACAGAATAAGTGTTCAATAAAGATTAGCTACTGTTATGATTTTCAAAATATTCCAAACATTTTCCTGTGCGATTTACATGACATTTCATTATGTCTTCACACACAAAAATTAATTCATGTGAGGTATTCCCCAATTTACCTGTGTTGCCACTGAACTGAATGAACAATTCAGAACAAATTGTTTTCCTATTTTACAGCTAAGACATGGCAAAACCAAGATTTAAACTCATGTTTGCCTTACTAAGTATTTTTTTTTCCTGTAACACACTACTCGTATAACAACTTGAAAAGATTCTTGAACCTTTGTTACTTCCATATGTTTGTTATCAATGGTCCTTTCTCATAATTTTTCTCCAGTTAATAATTACTAGTAAAACCACTAGCACAAAAATGACCAATATTCTTCTCATTCTTGACAACAAAACACAGGAGAACAGAGGGTCCTGTTCTGGGTCACTTCCTTCTATGCCACAGGGAACTTGCTTTAATGATTATCTGCTCTATCATTTGCTTTCTCCATTTGTCTTCCATGGCACCATCCCCTCAGCCTCTAAATATAGTCAAGGCCTTCCCATTCTAAGAAGAAAAGTTTCCCTTAAATTCTGCACCATATATATTAGTGAGAGTTGGCAGTCTGCTTTACCAAACAACTCCAAAAGCTCAGTAGTTTTATACAATAATGATTTACTTCTTGCTTACATCAGAGTACAGTGTAGGTCAATGTGGAGGGGCTCTGTGCCACACCATCATTCAGGGATCCAGGCTCTTTCTCTCTCATGGTTCCACTCTGCTCTGCGGACCTTGCGTTTTTCTCTGTTTTGCTGTCGTACATGGAAAGATAAAGCAGAGGATCTTCAGCGGACAGTTTTAGGGCCCAGGATTATAAGTGATGCACATCACTTCTGCTCGCATTAGATTGGCCAGAAATAATTGTCTCTGTATGTAAGAATTTTGGGATACGCAGTCAAGTAGAATGCCAAGGGGTAGAGGAGAATCCAAAATTATGAGTACCATCAGTCTCAGCCATGCCATTTCAAGTAACACTTCATCTCTTTCTATGTTTTTCCCTTCTATGATTCTTGAATAAAAATAAAAGTTACTAACCTCTGTATAGTGTATTACACTGAACATAGCATTGGCCCACCTCAGCTCTAATTCTTCTTAATGTTTCACCCAATCTTGTGCTATGCCCCCTGCCCTGATTCACTGCTCTCAAAGACACCAAAGACCAACTCCATCTATGTCAAAATCTAATGCCTGGAACAGAGCCTGACACACAGTAGATAGAGGCTTAAATTTTCTTGAATGGATGTATAAAATATGTAACTTTGGTGATCTTCAGCTTCTTTCTCTGCACAAAAAGGCATTATCTCATTTTATGTGTTACACTTTGGTCTACATACTGGGGAGTCATTGACTGAGCCC
The DNA here is from genome assembly GCF_041296265.1 of Equus caballus. Taxonomy (NCBI): domain Eukaryota; kingdom Metazoa; phylum Chordata; class Mammalia; order Perissodactyla; family Equidae; genus Equus; species Equus caballus. The sequence continues at coordinate 30,897,489 of NC_091705.1, read as the reverse complement.
TCCGCAAGTAGATGCTGAGACACAGTTTGACATACAGTTTTTATTAGAGATGAACACTTTTGGAAGGGAGAGGCAAGAAATAAGATAAGGCAGATGGAGAAGTCAACTTGTGGTGGAGGCCTGACAAAGACTTGGGCAACCACATGGGAAGCTCTGGAGTGTGTATGTTGTCCCATGTTGAGCTTGATAAATCAAGCCCAGTTGACTATGGGATGCCATGGGAAAGGCATATTCTTGGGTGAGATGGATCTCTGAAGCTGAGGCAAAACCCAAAGGTGCTCACAGTTAGGACAAGCCCTTCTGTGAAAGACAATCTGGGTGGTACAGCTCTGTGTCCACCAAATGGGACTATAAGACTAAATGTAGTATGGTCTTTGCTTCAAGATCTGGTAAGAGACATGATTATATAAACTGTACATTTCAAAATAATATAGTAAATGTGACAATAAGATATGTAGGGGGTGCTTTGGGTCTTCTTGACATACTTGGGTGATAAAGGTGTAGCAGTTAGGTGAGGTTTCCTGGGGCATATGGTCCCTGCTCTGACATTTGAAACATGCATAGGAGTCAACAGGAAAGGAAATGGATAGAGGGTTTTCCAGACAGTGGGTACAACATGAACAACAGCATGGAGACTGTTTCTTCTCTTACTTTTTTGGCCACTCCTTTCCTTACCGATGTACTGGTTCCTTTATCCTCCTTCTTGCTTCCTAAATATTAGATCCACCTAATCATGGTACTTGGGCTCCGTTTTGCATGAGTTATATTATTTTTCCTAATGTCCTCACTAACCCCTAGTTCTAGGAGCCATTACCTGTTAACTAGCCTTTCTCAAATGAGATCATTTGATGATTTGGATGGTTCTTCTCAACTCTCTTAAGAATGGTACATAGCTAACGCCATTCTCCATGCACAGGAGGAAAGTCAATTCATATATACAATGGATGACTTAGGACACTAGAGTTTAATCCTTTTGGAACTCTGGTTGAGAAGGGCTGCTCTGGACTGAAGACCCCTAGTTTCTATCTCCATCTTAAGCCACCTTACTGAACCTCAGTGCTGTTGAGCCAATCTCCAGCTGCCCCTGGTAAATATACAGTACTATAGATTCCACTTGTCCTAAATTCTCCCCTCCCTTGCCTAGCTCACACTTGCTCCTAGTTTTGATCTTTCTCTTTGGTCCGGTGCCACCACCATCCACCCAGCCACCAGAATCCTCAATATCCCTTAATGGCCGACATACCCAGGGGACTGTCAAACCATCTAAAATATCCTTCCATTTCCCCCTTCTATTACCAAATCTACACTTTATAACTATCAAATTGTTATTTCCTCTTGCCCAAACTCTTGTAACAACCCCTCCAAGACACACACACACACACACATACACACACACCCTGTTCTTTCTGTTCCAGATTCTCCCAATTCCAATCTCCCCTTGCTACAGCCATCAGTGCCATTTAGTAAAGGGACACCCTGATCTTGTTATTGCCCTGTTCAAAAAGCTTCAGAGCTGCTTTTATTTCTTTACATAACAGTCTTTTCATTAAAAGCTAGAGGAAAGTTAAGGGCCTCCACCTTGTCTCCATGGTAATATTCTATAAAGCTCCCAAATAAGAAGGACTCTTTAATACCCTCTGAACAGTAAGAGAACCCTCAGTTACTCACAGCTCCTAAAGTGGAAACTCTTCATGTTTCATGACTGTCTTTGCACCTAGAGACTTAGTAGGTGCCCAAAAAGCATCCTATACATATTTATTGATGAATAAATCAGTGAATAAATGAATAAACAAATGAATAACATTAAACACGTACAATTCCTCATCCATGTATTGAAAGTTCTCCACCAACATTCTCATTTCCTTTTTCTGCCTACTCCCCATGATATCGTGATTTATAATCTACAATCCAACCCAACACAATGGCTTCTCTTGCTCTGAGATCTCCTTGTTCCAGTCATTTGTCATTACCATTCCCGCCCTCTGCGAGTCCTGGTTTTACACTTTCACTTGCCAAAATCCCACCCATCCTATCATGCCATACTTTCTATGATGTTGTTTCTTTCTGATTTATCATCAGATATTAATTGTCCATTCCTAGAAATACTATAGCACAAAAATGTGTGCCCTTATCTTATTCTTTCTGGTAATGTGATTGTTGCTACTCCGGTAATGAGGCCCCATCTGCACATCTACCATGAGAATTCCAGTGTGAGAACTCAGCTGAGCTTCTATTTGAGCAGAAACCCCAGGAGCCTTGTAGAAAAGATGGTGCTGATGATACTGCTGCTGCTGATGATGATGACAGAGAGAGAATTCAATTCCCTATTTTCCATTATTCTTGAAGCCAGCTATATCTGTGCCTTCCCTGTAGTTTGATTTTTAATTATTCTTTTATTACATGCTACAATTCTGCATTTTAAAAACACACTCCACCTTTTGGCTAGTGTGAGGCACAACAACAAAAAATATTCTGTCTAATAGACAGACAGGGACAACGTAGCTCCTCGCATTGGCTTCTGAACAAGCCTTGACCTTCCTTCCTTCCTCTCTTCTTTCCTTCCTTCCTTCCCTTTCTTACTTTTCCCTTCTCTTTCTCTTTCTCCCTCTCTCCCTCTCTCCTCCTCTACTTCTTTCTTTTAGTGTTTCTTAGGAGTTGCAAAAGGGTGGTTGGAAAGTAGAACAGTAAAATAATCTAGTAAAAAGATTTGGCTGAGACAGGACTGGATTAGAATTCCAATCTGTCACTTGCTGTCTGTGCGATCCCCCCGAAAAACTTACCAATACCCTTTAAGTTCCAGTTTATTTTTTTGTAAAAGGTTCATATGATTGTGACTATTCCACCCCACAACCTTTACTCGGCAGGACGGGGACAAGCGTGAGGCAAGTGGGTCAACTAGGGTGCCACATAAGAAGGTGCTCCCTCTTCACAACGCTGACAGTCAGCACGTCCTTCCATTCTGTCCCTAGGAGACTCCTTCATCTCATCTTAGTCCAGCCTTGAGAACTGTGGTGGGGATTGAGGGAGTTATTACATACAAAGATCTTGTAAGAGGAATTAGTAAACGGCGAGTGTTCAATAAACACTATGGATGGTTGTTTTATTGTAAGTACTATGACTGCCATTCATTTGTTCGTTATTACCATTTCCACACCACCAGTATTACTTCCACTAGCACCACCACAATATCAGTAATACATTGATGCTCATTTGAGGTTGTGATAAAATCATTTTAACTTTTCTGCAGAGAGGGTCTTTCCCAAGATTCATACTTTTTGAGCACAATGGCAGCCAAACACACAGCCTGGAATGAGGTAGCTTTCGAGGCAAAAGCACAACCACAGTAAAACTGGGGAGAGTTTAACTGGTGCAACAGCAGCCTGGAGCAGAAACTTAGCCTGTTTGACTTTGGGGAAGAAGTTTCCTGGAAAGGGAGGAAGTTGGGACAGTAATAATTCCACAGAGATGGGGTGACTTGTTGGTTAAGTGCTCAGGCTTTGATGCAGCTGGATTCTGGAACTGGCTTCACCACCTCTGACTGTGTGAACTTGGGCAACTCATTCCTTTCTCTAAGATCCATTTTCTCCTTTGCGATAACAGGCCCTAGTTCAGGTGGTTGTGCGACAATGAAATATAACAATACGTGTGAAGAACTAAGCACAGCTAGCAAGTACTAAATGCCCCTTTCAAGGAGCTATTTTATCTTCCCCATTCTTTCTGGTTTTGTTGTCGTCATATTACTACTATGCTGCTGTCCCTTGTCCCTTTACTCCTAACCACAGTGTGAGGTCACCTCCTGAAGTCTAGCATGGCTGGGAGACCATAAACCTCCTGTCTTTGATGAAGCGCTATTCCCTGCAGGGCAAGGCCATGTGGGTGGGAGTGACCTCCCCATCCCCTCTCACCATGCCCGGCACATGGTCAGCACCCATCAATGTGAGCTGGACTTTAGAATCCAAGTTCTTCAGTCAAGGGAGAGCACAGTCACTTTAATATTTCCTTTCCTCAGCCTGTGCCAAGTCCTTCTCTCTCTGTTTTCGGGGTATCTCATGGCCCTGTCTGGTTAAGTAGCTGACATATTGGTGATAGCTTTCTATAGCTGTCCCTCAGCCTCTGATTCAGGGATGATGGTGCCTCCCACAGGCTCCCCATTAAGACCATGTATTTACACTGTACCCTGGAGGGAAGATGCCTTGACTCTGAGCCATAACTGGGATGTTCATACACTTTCAGATTCAAACTGGGTAGAATGGAGCGATACTGGATGGGACACTAGACAGGACTGGATGAAATGCTGGATGGGACTGTCTCTGACAAACAAGGACATATGATCCCTCTGGCCATTACACATTACCCTTTCCAGGGTCACCTTGGGGAATACCTATTACAGTGTTTGTAACAGATCTATAATTGGTCTCTTTTCTTGAAAGATGTCTCAGAAACTGAAGCCTGTGTCATTGAGAGAAGCAGTCATTGGCATGTACCTAATGGAAGGGGGAAAATATCAATAGTTGTCTTGGGACAATTGCCTCTTAGCTTTCAGTCTGGAAAGCAATCTTGCTCTCTGAGAGCAACAAAGGAGGCGGTTGGTCCAGAGCAAGGTGGTGCAACATCAGGCCTCTTGGCTGAAATTCCATGTACACGAGGGTGTTCCTTCCCTCCCACATTGCTTGGGGAACCCACACAGAGGAACATCTGGCCAGACGCAATCTACAAAACACTCGGTGAAACATGTTAGCTCCCCCAGGCCAGTGGGAGCCCACCTAGTAAACGAGCAGGAAAAGGCCCCACAGTGAATTCTGGGAGCTGAAATCTGTCTCACATGGGACCCATCTTTCTGTAAAGGATGAAGTCCAAGCCAACAATTCACAGTGAGGTCTGACAGCATCTGGGAAGCTATCTTAGAGTCAGGGCCATTAACATAAGGGATCAGTCAGGACTTGGAGCCACTGTCTGCCAGTTTGTCACAACAGAGAAGAGCAAGAAGAAATGAAGAGAAGGCCTAAGTTGTCAACAGCAAAGCATCCACAAGGAGCCAGCCTTAATTCAATAATTGCTATGTCTCCAAGCACCGTGCTAAGTGCTTTAGATGTCAAATTTCATTTGCTTTTCACAACAACCATAAGGTCTATGTATCATTCCCATTTTGTGGGTCAAGAGAAGGTACGAAACTTTCTCAAGGGCACACAGCTGATGAGTGTGGAGCCAAGAAGAAAACCCAAGTTGGCCCTCCTTTCAAGCCTTTGCTTGTAGCCATGCTGGGAGTAAAACATCAATTTTCTGCCTTCGGTCGCCTTCTCCTGCTTCCTGCCACAGTCTGAAATCCTTCCAATTAGGGGAGGAATTGAGGTTATGTCAGAAACTCTCTCATCTCTGGAGCACCATCTCTAGGAGCATTGAGAACATGTATTTATATTTTCTCAAGTGACCACAATGATGGATAGGCACTGCTCACTTCTCAGGCTAACGGTGAACATCTGTGTGCAGCAAGGGCCCTTTTCTCACTGGTCGTTGCTCAGGTGTGAAGGCGACTAAAGGGAGGATAAGGGAGGAATAGCACATAATTAAGTGAACGTTTTAACAGGTTCCAAACTTCTGATTCCAATTAACCTCCGAACTTAGTTCTGGTCTGTTCTAGTGACTCACAGCAAGATGGAACCAAGGCCCAAAATTGGTGTGGGATGTGTTTCTAGAAGCTTCCACAGGTTTCTGATGGGGAAGGGACCAATTGGATTCTAACCGGGGCTGTTGTGCAGGAAAATAGGCCAGAGAGTACAGAGAAAGAGCTCAAACTCAGGGAAGCTGACACAGGGCCAGCACCTCAATTGCTTTCGAGTACAGAACATTGGAGGACAAACAGATGACTCAGACCAGCAAGCCTGAGATCTGAATCAGCAACACCCACAAATAACCACCTGTCCATTTGGACTTCTCTCTCCCACTTAACTGCAGCATTGTCAACATCCTACTTTCCGTATCTCACTACTTTTCATTTACCCAGGCTGAGGTGAAGTGAATGCTCCTTGGGGTGCCTCCGCTGGACTTTCTCTCCCTAAGCTTCTCCAGGATTGGGAAGTGAATCAGACCACAGGATTTGGCATCGGGATGGCTGGGTTCAAATCCTTGCTGCCCCTCTTCCCACTGGTGTAACTTTGAAAATGATACTTAAGCTTTCCAAGCTCTAGGTCTTTGTTTCCTTATCTATGGGATGGAGACAATAACTGTCCCTACCTCATTGGAGTTTTGGGGGGGACAAAAGGAAGTAATGTACACGAAAAGAGCCGGCTTATGGCTAGTGCATAATTATTCTTCAACACAGAGTTTTGTTGTTATTTTCTACTATTACTATGAAGAGTATAATTACAAGTGTATTAATCTGCTATTGCTGCCATAACAAGGTACCACCAGCTTGGTTGCTGAAACAACAGAAGTTCTGGAGGCTAGAAGTCTGAAATCAAAGCGTGAGCAGGTTCGGTTCCTTTTGAAGGCCGTGAGGAAGAATGTTTCCTGCTTCTCTCATAGCTTCTGGTGGTTTGCTGGCAATCTCTGGTGTTTCATGACTTGCAGAAGCATCACCCTGATCTCTGCTCTCATCGTCACATGGCGTTCTCCCTGTGGGTGTACCTGTCTCCACATTTCCCCTTTTTATAAGGGCATCAGTCATATTGGTTTAGGAGCCCATTCTACTCCAGTATGACGTCTTAACCTAACTAATTATATCTGTAATGACCTTATTTTTAAATAAAGTCACATTCTGAAGTGTTGGAGGTTAGGACTTCAACATATAAATTTTGAGCGAACACAATTCAACCCATAACAAGTATAATATTTACTACACTTAAAATAATATCAGACCTACATAATCGTAACCATGTATCTTTTGAAAAAGCATCACATTCAACTTCTTTCAAACAGCCTGGTCATACTTCAGGAAGGTCCATGTTGTCATGCTGGGACCTCAGGAGCAAGGGAGGGTGAAGATGAGAAAGAGCCAGAATGAGAGGACACCACACAGAGCTAGAACTTGTGCTGAGTGCAGAGGCCGCTCAGTGCTCAAAATAATGTTGCGAAATCAAGTTTGATTCATATTGCTCTAGCTAGCCAAGGCATTCCAATTTATGAGCTGGGCCTGGAAAAAGACTGTGTCTAGTGGGTATTTCTGCCGTTCAACATAAATGGATTAGACAAAGATGAGCCCCAGTTAGTGAATAGCAACGGGTTAGTAGAAGATGCTCTGGCTCCAAGTGCAAAGAATGGAGCTCAGAAGAGCTCTTCATCCAACAGGAAGAGCAAGAACACAAGGCAGGGCTAAGCGCTCATTGCACTGCTTACTCACAGTTGGCACAATACATAAAATGACACAATTTTACAATGGTCACGAAAACATTAAAGAATGCTCTAAAGTCTAAAACCTAAATACTTCACTTCAGAATTATAATTATTTCTTGCTTTTGACTCTCCCCCATCTTGAGATTTTGCACATACACACACACACAGACGTGGGCATATTTCTCAAATAATTTTCTAGAAGCTTTACTTAATTTACTCTTCACAATAACCTTCTTTAGATACTTCTGTTATTATTACCATTTTATAGATTTGGAAACTGAAGTACAGAGATGTTAGGACACTGTCTTCACATCACTCAGCGATCAAAATAAGGAAGAAAGAGGAGAAAGAAAAGGTAAAGAAGGAGAGGAGACTAAGGACAAAGAGAAAGGGGGAAAGGAGGAAAACTAAGAAAAATCAATTTTTTGCCACAGGTATGACCCCAAAACTCAGTCCACTAAGAATGTCTAACCAGGGGTCAGCAAACTATGACCTGTGATTCACATCTGGCCCTCTGTCAGTTTATGTAAATAAAGTTTTATTGGAACACTGCTATGCACTTTCATTAACATGTTATCTATGGCTGCTTTTGAGATATGATCTCAGAGTTGAGTAGTTATGACAGAGATCATACGGCCCACAGAGCCAAAAATATTTACAGGCATTCCTCATTTTATTGCACTTTGCTACACTGTGTTGTGCAGATACTGCATTTTCTACAAATTGAAGATTTGTGCCAACACTGTATTGAGCAAGTCTATCGGTGCCATTTTTCCAAGAATGTTTGCTCACTTCATGTCTCTTTGTCACATTTTGGTAATTCTCACCATATTTCAAAATTTTCATTCTTATAATGTTTGTTATGGTGATCTGTGATCGGTGATCTTTGATGTTACTATTGTACTTGTTTTGGGGCACCACAAACCACACCCACGTAAGACAGTGAACTTAGTGGATATTACACATGTTCTGACTTCGCCAACCAGCTGTTCCCCCATCTCTCTCCCCGTCTTCAGGCCTCCCTTTTATGTAAGACACAACACTGCTGAAATTAGGCCAGTTAATAACCCTACAATGGCCTCTAAGTGTTCCAGTGAAAGGAAGAGTAGCATGTCTTTCACTTTAAATCAAAAGCTAGACATGATCATGCTTAGTGAGGAAGACATGTCAAAAGCTGAGATAGGCTGAAGGCTAGGCCTCTTGCACCAAACAGTCAGCCAAGTTGTGACTGCAAAGGGAAAGTTCTTGAAGGAAATTGAATGTGCTATGCCAGTGAACACACAAGTGACAAGAAAGCAAAGCACCATTATTGCTGATATGGAGGAAGTTTTAGTGGTTTGGATGGAAGATCAAGCCAGCCACAGCCTTCCCTCAAGCCAAAGCCTAATCCAGAGCAAGGCTCTAACTCTCTTCAATTCTATGAAGGCTGAGAGAGGTGAGGAAGCTGCAGAAGAAAAGTTTGTAGCTGGCAGAGGTTGGTTCATGAGGTTTAAGGAAAAAAGCCAGCTCCATAACATGAAAGTGCAAGGTGAAGCAGCAAGTGCTGACGTAGAAGCTGCAACAAGTTAACCAGAAGATCTCACTAAGATAGTTAATAAATGCAGCTACACTAAACAACAGATTTCCAATGTAGACAAAACAGCCTTACATTGGAAGAAGATGCCATCTAGGACTTTCATAGGTAGAGAGGAGAAGTCAATGCCTGGCTTCAAAGCTTCAAAGAACAGGTTGTCTCTCTTGTTAGGGGCTAACACAGCTGGTGACTTTAAGTTGTAGCCAGTGCTCAGCTACCATTCCAAAAATCCTAGACCCCTTAAGAATTATGCTAAATCTACTCTGCCTGTGTTCTATAAACAGAACAACAAAGCCTGGGTGACAGCAGATCTCTTTACAACATGGGTTACTGAATATTCTGAACCCACTGTTGAGACTCACTGCTCAGAAAAAAAAGATTCCTTTCAAAATATTGCTGGTCATTGACAATGTACCTCATCACCCAAGACCTCTGATTGAGATGTGCAACGAGATTAATGTTGTTTTTATGCCTGCTAACACAACACCCGCTCTGCCATCCATGGATCAAGGAGTAATTTCAACTTTCAAGTCTTACTATTTAAGAAATTCAATTCGTAAGGGTATAGCTGCCATAGACAGTGATTCCTCTGATGGATCTGGGCAAAGTAAATTAAAAACCTTCTGGAAAGAATTCACCATTCCAGATTCCATTAAGAGCATTTATGATTCATGGGAAGAGGTCAAAATATCAACACTAACAGAATTTTGGAAGAGGTTGCTTCCAACCCTCATGGATGACGTTGAGGGGTTCAAGACTTCAGTGGAGGAAATAACTCCAGATGTTGTAGCAATAGCAGGAGAGCTAGAATTAGAAGTGGAGACTGAACATGTGACTGAATTGCTGCAATCTCATGATAAAACTTTAACAGACGATGAGTTGCTTCTTACGGATAAGCAAAGAAAGTGGTTTCTTTAAATGGAAACTACTCCTGGTGAAGATGCTGTGAAGATTGTTGGAATGACAACAAAGAATTTAGAATATTACACAAATTTAATTGATAAGGCAGTGCCAGGGTTTGAGAAGATTGACTCCAATTTTGAAAGAGTTTCTGCTCTGGGTAAAATGCTATCAAAACACATTGCATGCTACAGAGAAATCATCTGTGAAAGAGTCAGTTGATGGGGCAAACTTCATCGTTGTCTTATTTTAAGAAATTGCCACAGCCACCCCAACCTCCAGCAGCCACCACCCTGATCAGTCAACAGCCAACAACATGGAGGCAAGACCCTCCACCAGCAAAAAGATTACGACTCACTGAAGGCTCAGGTGATAGTTAACAATTTTTGGCAATAAACTTGTTTTAAATTAAGGTATGTACGTTGTTTTTTTAGATGTAATACTATTGTACAATTAATAAACTACAGTGCAGCGTAAATATAACTTCTATCTGCACAAGGGAAACCAAAAAATTTGTGACTCACTTTTTTATGATATTTGCTTTATTGTGGTGGTCTAGAACCAAATCTGCAGTGTCTCCAAGGTATGCCTGTAATATCACGCCCTTTAACCAAAAATATTTACCCAACCTGACCTAAATCAGCTCATGATTTCTATCTTTCAGACTCATTCTACGTGGGTGCAGCGTGAGCTCTATTGGAGCGGTGGAGCTGGATTTTCTATGAACCGTCCATATTTTTATCATCATGGTCCTTGAAATTAAAATACCCCATTGGTCAAAAGGTGTACCAGGGTGCAGCTAGGGGGGTAGAAAAATGCCAACCAGCCCATGGGCATCACTTTCCCAGCCTGCCTGCTTCAGTCCAGTGAACTAACCATTAGAGATCCAGTTGCATTACAGTAAAAATCGCTGTCCCAGTCACTGACACCTTTGGCACATCTTCCACAATCAATAGCTTCCATCTCAATTTCCTTCTCGAAAGATTGCATAAATTATAGTGTATATGCAAATATGATTATGACTTAATTACTAGCGTTGATTGGTGATTAATTTTTTGATTGTGATCAATCACTCCTCACAAATCATAATAAAAATTCAGGGCAATTGACAGGATGCTAAAAATGCAGTTTTCCTTCAAACCTTGTAATGACCCCCAAACCAGTCAGAATAAGCTCTTTGCTGAAATCATTTTGGAAAGGAATTATCTGAAAAAGGCAGTTCATAGGGAGCAAAAAAGTCAATAAAACTATGAAAAGTGCCTAATATTACTCATAAATAAAGAAATACAGTATAAAGAGAGTAATGATTTTAACCCATCCAAGTGACAGTTAAACATTAATAATAAGGCCCAACATGGAAGAGATTTCAAGGATTAGACCACTAATAAACATTGATGCAATATTTTGGAAAAGAACTTATCAAATTTGTCCAAATTCAAAATGTACTTACTCTTTGACCCAACTATACCACTTCCAGGAATTTCTCCTAGAGAACATTTATAAAGTTTACTGCCTGTCTATCTACAACTCATAAACACAACACAAGGTCTTCATTTTAACTTTTCTTGTTATACTAAAGAAACTTGGAAGCAGACATTGATGTGGAATTCTTTAATGAAGTATGGTATATACGTATGACCAAGTCTTGATGACAGTTTAAAGAATGCATCAGATATGGATATTTAATGACATGTGAAGTTGTCTGAGGTCTACTAAGCTATAGAAACAGGCCGCAGAGGGGTATGTAGAGTCAAACTTTATTACGTATCAGAATCATCTGAAGGTTGTGTTAAAACACAGATTGCTGGACCCACTTTGGATTTCCTGATTCAATAAATCTGGGGCAAAACCTGAAATTTTGCATTTCTAACAAGTTCCCAGGTGATGTTGCTGCTGCTGGTCCTGGGATCCCACTTTGAGATCCATGGATGCAGCCTAGGATACCGTCGTACACGTACTTCTCCATGAATGGACATACTCTGAGAGGAAATAATATTGCTGGTTTGGGGGCATAGGATTGGGGAATGGAGGCAAGTCTAAATTTTACTTTATAATATTTTTACTATTTTAATTTGTACTATTAATATTTATGACTATACCCATATTCACAATACTTTTTGTTTTTAAAAATGATGCATCAGTCACTTGATTCATTATCATCTCCTCTTTTATGTGAATTACATATTTATTTAATGACTCATATTCCAAGTATTTTCTCCTTGTCTGCAAGTGGAGAAGACATTGTAGATATGGACTGTGTTAGTTACCTATTGCTGTGTAACAAATTACTCTGAACTTAGCTGTTTAAACTTAGCAACAAAGAATTATCTCACGTAGTTTCTGAGGTTTAGGAGTTCAGGAGCAGTTCGACCGGGTGAGTCCAGCTCCTCTAAAGTCTCTGTAAAGCTGTCAGCTGGGACTACTCTCTTCTCTGGCTTTGAACTGGGGCTGGATCTTTCACTTCCAAGTGTACGTATGTGGCTGTTGACAGGGAGTGTCAGTTCCTTGCTAAGTCAGTCAAGTAATTTTTAATTTAGATCCAGGTTCCCAAACAGCTTGAAATTGGTAATATGATGCCTTATCACTAAGAAAACTTTGTTTCTTGTTATACAACAGGTCTATTTTTTATTGTAAATTAATAAATTATCAATCCAATAGCTAAGAAGAAAAGGAAGGACTAGAAGATGGAAGAGAGGAAGAAAAACAAAGGAAGGAAAGGAAAGATGGAGGGAGGAACAAAGGAATCAAAAAAGAACGGGAGCAAGGAATCCGGAGGGAGGCAGTGCCTTCATATTGGCTGGGATTCCTACCATGCTTCAGACAGTAGAATAATCAGGTGATATGTTAATGGTAAACTCAGGACTGGAATTCATGCATTCACTCAGTTTTCAATATTCATTGAGCAGCTGTGAAGTCTAGGCCTTGCCTTGGAGCTCATGATACAGAATCCTAAAAGACAAGCGTTCTGCCCTCAAAACTCACATGGAAGACTGACCTACAGACAAAAAAAGCAAACAAAAAATAGCTAGTGCTTATTTAGTACTAGTAAGCTATGCTACATATTCTTCTTGCACGATTTCATTTAATTCTTCCAATAACTCTGGAAAGAGGACTGTCGTTCTCTCTATTTTATAGAGGAGAAAATTGAGGCACAACTGGGTTAGGACTTGAGTTAAACCCAGGACTGTGAGGCCTCAGAGCCTGAGATCTTAATCACGTTAGCCTGGCCCTCAGGTATTTACAATATAGCTTGGAGATAAGTTCTTAAATAAGTCCTTTGAGGGAAGTGCCTACCTTGAAATGAGTGGGAGAGGAAAGGTATGGAAACACAGAGGAGATTGATTCTACCTCAGGCCATCCAGGCGGGGCCTCTGACACTGAGACTAGGTCTCTAAGTATGACTTCAGGCTTACCATGGAGAAAAGAAGGTGATGAAAGTCTTGGCCAGAGGAAAAATATTACGAGAGAACCACAGAAAGGTACCTATATGGTCATGGAATTCTGATTGGTACATATTATACAGAGGAAAGTAATAAGGGTGGCCTGAAGGGGAGGTTTGGGACAAGGTGTGAAGGGCTTTGTATACCAAGCAAAGGATTCGAGCTTAGTATTACGAGAAGTGGAAACCAGTAATTTCTTTAAGCAGAGTGAGTTATTAAGACTCATCTCTTAGAAGGATCCCTCTGGACCACTTTGGGGAATGGTCACAGGAAGAGAAGATGCTGGGGGTGATGTCAGTCACGAAGGCAGAGGTGAGGAAGGCAAAGTTGGAAAGTCATTTTAGGGATCATAAGATGAATGGGCTAGATCAGAGAGACACTGGGATGGTAGCTGCAAGTTGGAGGGGAGAGAGAAGGGAGAGGAAGAAGATGCCCACATTATGGCTTGGCCAGTTGGGATATGATGATGCCTTTCACAGAAGTTGGGGACCAGAAGGAGAGCCATGTATGAGAAAAGGATTTATCATTCATAGAAATAATAATAGCAATAACAGTCGTGAATATTTCTTAAGTGCTTACTATGCAGCACACACTGTGCTGAATTTAGTACTTTACAAGCACTATCTCATATTTATTCTAAGAGCACGGTAAGTACTAGTATTCCCAGAATTTTGCAGAATGAGGAAACTAAGGCACAGGTGTTCATTTATTTGCTTGTCCATATACTGCTCACAAACACTCAAGCCAAAATCGTTTCCAAGCCTTCAAATCCAGAGTCTGTATCTTACATGTTACATGGATGGGTTTTTTCATCTTGGTTTCGGCAAAGATCCCCTTGGCGGAAAGGAGTCGGGGTGGGAGACTCTTTGTTGGGATGGCAGATAATCTTAAACCCCATTCAAAGGGCCAAGGAGGTATCTGGCTCCATCATATATTTTCAGAATAAAAGATGATAATGCTGTTGAGAGATGAAAGATTCAGGATGGACTGTTCTTAGTAGAGAGTTCTCTCTCCCTCCCCTCCCACACCAATAGTGAAGATGCATTTGCTCTGAACCATTAACCCTCTCTAGCTGCGTTGCCCTGGTGACCAATGGCATTTGCAAGGCAGCTGGCTAAAGGTCAAGGGTCAGGCTCTAGCTATAGAAAACACACCCTGGGCCTTTGCCTCTTCAATAACCAAGCTGGTCTCACCAACTGAGAGGGCTAATTGGCCAGTCCCTTTGAAATGAGGACCCAGCATAGCTGGGAGTTAATAAAATGTATCTAGAAGGGCACAGGCTCACATCAGAATCTCCAGGGAGGAGTTGGTGGCACATAGATTCCTGCATCCAAACCCCTGCCTCTTGAATCAGGATGACTTTCAGGGGATTCCAGGAAACTGCATGTTGTCCTTAAGTTTCCCAGGTGATTTTTATGCACAGCTAGCTTTGGGAACCAGTGAAAACAGCCTCCCTTCTAATGTGCCTCCAAGGATAATCAGGTGGAAGGGGCCTTCAGGTGTTGAGCAGGGAAAAAATGGAAGGAGTATTAGTGTACAGCATATCTCAAGTTTATCACTCTGGGGTGCTTGTAACTTGTGGAACAGATGACAATAATAGGGGCAGGGGCACAGGCATGATGAGGAGAGTAATCTTCCTGCCTTGGTAGGAAGGAAGGAATACTGTTTCTGGATTCCTCCAAGACCCAGTGGTAAGTCCTGAGAGCATAGTAATGTATTTGTGCAGAGGAGATTCCTAATGGAGGTGCAATGCCACATCTCAGATTCCTGAGGAAGGATCCTACTTGGTTGCAGCAGTGGTAACTGCAGCTTTCTGTGACTCGCTAGGCGCCCACGGTGCAGCAAAAGAAGGCAGCAGTTCATGGGTTGACTGATGGGCGGGAGTGCCATCCTTGACTCTGGAATACCCTGCTTCCCAAACCACAAGGGGCCATCTCTGGGGGTAACTGGCAACAGAGACTGGCATCCATTTAAGGTCTTTGCCCTGAGTTCCTTTGGTGGGCAGCAAAGATGAAGCCCAGGTCTCAGGGTCTCCATCTCCCTGGAGATTTTGGTTTCCCTTAACATCTATCGATATTGGAAATCATAATCCTGTGATTCTCACTTTCTAAACGTGTCAGGCTAACCCCATTCCAGCTACTCCTTCAGTCCTGTCTATCAAGAGGCCAACTCCAGCATCTCTTCCAGGCCTTTCCATGTGTTGCCAGTAACTTCTTCTGTAGGAATTGGGCTGGGAGCCCAGCTCTTACTGCTAAGGTATGTTTCTTCCCCTGGAATCTGGGCAGACTTCATGGTGGCTGTGACCAACAAGATGTAACAAGAGTGATGCAGAGCCAGGGTCCAGGCCCAGGCTGTAAGAAGCCAGAAGCTTCTACTTCCTGTCTCTTGGATTCGCTCTTGGATCCCTGAATAATCACCTAAGAAGTCCGATGCCCTGCTGGAGAGACCTCTGGAGAGTCTCTGAGTAAACAGGAAAGGGAGAGGAGCCCAGGAAAGCCCAAGCAGTCTGCTAAGAGAACCTGTTCTCCTCCAGACGTATGAGTGACGCCATCTTGGGTCTTCAGACCAAGCCATCCACTGGCTGAAGACCACCTAGAGATCCCAGCCAATGCCGTGAGGAGGAAAAGAATGGAATGGCTTGAATTCCTGACCCACCAAATCATGAGGGGTAAGATGGTTTCTGTTCAAGGCCACTAAGATTTGGGATACTTTGTTAGACAACAGCAGACAACTGGAACAGCATCTCAAAGAGTTGGCGTGAAGCCCTCCTGAAATGGTGGGTGGTTAATATTCTAAGTAACATCTATCTCAAGAGCTATAGTGTTGGCCACACTTCACCAGACAGACAGAGTCAACGCCTTCTGGGAGCAAAGAGTCTATTAGTACCCATGCTATAAAAATGATCGTCTATACACACAAGAGACCAAATGGATCATAAAGCTGCCCCTTCAACACATACTCACCATCTCCTTCTTTCCCTGCAGGAGATGAGCCTTTAAGGAAAAGCTGTCAAACACTCCACTTAAAAGAATTATCCCTGTTTCAAAGGTTTTTGTTGAAATGGAGTCAAAATAAAGGAAAGTCCCTGCGAGTCCCTGAGGGGTGACTTGGAAAAGTATAATGCAGTGACTTCTGTCATGATGACTCAGCTGACCTGATCCCCCACTCAGGAGACTGGGTCTGGGGAAAGAAATGAACCCCTGGAACCCACAGCTGCTGGTAGAAGTTTTCAATCAGAATCATTACTGAACCCAGTCGCCAGCACCAATGGCTCCCAGGAAAAAAGTGCTAGTGATTTTTCAGCTAAACCTCTCTCTCTCTCTCTCTCAGGGTTCTGTAGCTTTCTTTGGGGATGAAGCCAGGAGCACCCAGGTCCCCTAAAACTTCAGTCACGGAAACACAAAGGCAAACCCCAAGTCATTATGTCCAGGGAAAACCAGATCTGTACACCCGAGGAGGAAGTGCCGAAGCCAGGGCCCTGCTAAGCTTACGGGCTGTTAATAAGGAAAGACAGAAGCCAGGAGGTTTGATGTACAACTCGACAAGCAGAGGTTAAGGGGAGAGCCGGGGCAGGCTCATTTGCAAACTTGGTCCTGTTTCATTAAGTGAGAGCAGAGACAGCCTGTCTCAGTCCAGCAGAGAAGGACCTCATTATCCACATAGGGAGCAAGAGATAAGAATCTTTTAATAATTGCTGGGAATTTTTTTATTATGATGTGGAATGCCAATTTAGGCCTCTCCTCGCAGGCTGGGTACAAACAGCCTCCTTGGGAGTTAAAGCCGCTCCCCCCGCCAGCTGTGGTCATTAAGGACAAAGAGGAGAGAGACGGATGTTTGTTCAGGAGAAAGGCTGCTGCTCAGGGGGCCCCCGTGGCTGCCAGGAGCCGGGTCTCCACCAGGCAGCTCTTGGACTGGCCATCCTGTCTCTGGAACCTTCCCAGAGCCCTCAGAGGCGGGCGCCGAGGCTTGTCATCAGGGGCCCTGTTTCCCAGCCTTCAGTTGGCCCTGAATCTCCTCAAAGCATTTAGAAGATCTGCAAAGGGCCAAGCTGTTATTTCCTTTCACTTTTAAAAACTTCAGGTACGAGGATGTAAACAAGAAACTTTCTGTCCTTACTTGGAAGGGACAACGACTACTTCTGGTTCTAAGCAGAAGTTAAGTGTGAAAGTCCAATGAAAGCTAGACAATGGTACCATGTTTTACCTGAACACCCTCGCCTGCCAGAGATTCAGCTCTTTCTTTGCTTAAAAGGGAGCTCAGCAAAAGGTCGGGTGTTAGAGACACTCTAGAATTAATCTGAGGCGATGTCCTTGACGTAATCGGAGGGACTGAGAGAGAATCAAAGAGGGAATGACTGTCTTTTCTTGATGTGATTTTACCTCACAGGTCGCAGAACAATCCAGATTTCTGACAGTGTCATTTGGGGGCTTCTCGTGGGAAGGTTGCACAGGCCCGAGTGGGAGACCGGGTCCCGAGACAGCATTTCCCCAGGCAGTGGCTGTAGCTCGCCCTCAAAGGCTGAGGAGAAGGGAGATTAAGGCCTAACAAGGCCTGCAAGGTGCTGGTCTCTGGCCCTGGGCTGTGCTGGGGGCTGCCCTGTGATCCCACACAGCTGGGCTTTTAGCCCAACACGCCAAAGGATTTCCACAGGTGGGTCCTTAATCCTTTCCCCCAGCCCCCTCCTCCTGTCTTGCACTCGCTCCACAAGTCCCTTCCCTTTTCTCTCCCATCTCTCTCTACATCACGCCCTGCGGGGAAGATGCTGAGTGACATCGATAGTGGGTTTTAAGTCCGAGGTGTCAGGAGCAATGAGGCGTCTTTGAGTCAGATGGGCCTCCCTGTTTCCATCTCCACAAGCAATGGCACCAGGACCAGGTGGAGGCTCCGGGAGCGGTCTGAGCGTTCACCCAGTGCCTGCTGCTGGACTGGATTTCAGACAGACCTGGGAAGGCAGGGGTGTTGCTCGCTCCCTGGTGGAGTCTGTGCTGACAACTCGAGGCTTCAGAGGGACCCTGGCGCACAAGCTGACAGCAGCTCGAAGGCACACATGGCCAGGTGAGCGACCCATGCTCCTTGCTCACCTACTGGCTGCTGCACCTCCGACGTTGCCCCAGAGCAATGATTTCCTTAATAGAGACAACAACAGTTATCTAACAGTCACAGCTACTTGGTCCTGGGAGCAATGCAGTGTGTTGTTAAGAGCAGGAGTAACGCATTTGCCACTTCCTAGCAGTGTGACATTGGAGGAGTCGTCTAATATGTCTGAGCCTCAGTTTGCTGACTTGTAAAAATGGGATAATCGTGGTACCTACCTGAGATTCAAGGTGACAGAGACGCAAAAGTGACTGTGACCTAAATGCATGCGTACGGTAGGATGAGGCAGGACACAGGGTCGGAGAGGAGGGAGCTGTGGTGTGACTTTGACGACATATGCGGGACATGAGTGCAACTTCTGCTTCTACCACCTCTCAGTTAACCCCTGAGTGTCGGTCTGCTTATCCAGTAAGTGGGAATAATTATACCTCCCAAGGTGGTCGAGAGGATTGAGATAACAGCTGTGAAATCTCCCATGGGGAGAATGGGAAAGTCCTGTTTACACCAAAGAAAGTAGAGGGAGGACAGAATGAAGGGCAGGATTCCAAGGATGCTCTCCCTTATTGTTGCCCTCCCTCTAAGTTCGCGTCCTGACACCTGACTTCTCTCCAGCACAGACCTGCTCCAGCCCGGCCGGTCTCCACGTGTGCGTGAACCAGTCAATACACACTTCCACAACTGGCAAGCCTATTTATTCTACCCAGAATGTGCTTCCTCCTCCTTTTCATTTGAGGATGTTGTGTACATCCTGAAGTCACCTCCTCCAAGAGACTTCCATGACTACCTTTGAACCATGTAGCGCTGTCCAAAGGGAAGGGATCAGCACTTTCCTATGAAGAACTTGCTTCTCTCACTAAGGTGTTAACAAGAGATGGCCCTGGCGCTGGGGAAGCTGCTCTGGTCTCCTGTTCATTGCAGGCCTGAATCAGAAGCCCTGGCGACTGTAGATGCCTTCAGAGTTAGTATCCGTATCACTTTGTTAATCTGGTAACTTTGAGCCAAGGAGCTTTCCCAATGGTGTGTTCTCAACATCCGTGGCCACCAGGGATAAAATAGAATGCTGTGATAGGAGTTCGTATAGTTAGAAATTGAGAAGAAGAGAAAGGAAGCAATTTGCCCGGCTCACTCAGTGCGTAGGCACCATGGTATCCAGAATTAAGTTTCAGAGACAACATGGATGCCAGCCTCATCTCGTGCGCCCTCACACATGCACAGGCTCCTTGACTCTGTGGCTGCCAAGCCAGGCCTCTGGCTCCCCATGCCTGGAGTCCTCCTTTCCACCACCCTCAAATGCCTGGCTTCTCTTTCTTCCTGCTTCTACTTAACTGACACCTTCTCCAGGAAGGCTCTCCTGACCACACTATCTAAAGTCATGCAACCTCCATTATTTTATCTCCCAGCCTCCTATTAAGTTCTCTGCTATTACTTATTGCAGTGTAAAATTATTTTATTTTCATAATTATTTTCTTGAGTATTTTTTTTGTCTCTCCCTGTATACTATGAGCTTCATGGTTTAAAAACCTTCTCCTTGTCTGTCCAGCACCCAAAACAGGGTCTGGTATATTAGGTGTTAATGAGTGTTTGTTGAATGAATACAGGAAGGTTCAAAGGGGCTCTAAGTGGACAATGGAGTAGACTTTTGACTCAAAGAGCTGCCAAGGAAAAGCAGTCCATGAACTGCTCAGGGATCCTTGGTGACATCATTCTCTTGTCCCCGCCCACTGCTTTCAACCACGAATAATTGCCCCCAAATCAAGGCCAGGGCAAAATTCAGGATTGCCAAGTAGTTAAGATTCCTTTTGTGTCCGAAAATTCTATTCAGGGAAAGAAAGGACTTGACTTGATCATGAGGGTGGTAAGTGTGATTTGGAATTTTAAACTAAGTACTCAGCGAGGTCAGGTAAGTCCTCCTCTGAGTTGTTAAGTGCTTTGAACTGTCAACATGGCAGAGAAGAAAGCCGTCCGCCCTGTTGGAGGCAGACACTTCGCAGACTCTGCTGTAATCGTCTCTCTTACATAATCCTTCAATTCATTGCAAGTCCACCCTCCAAGCTAGTCAAATACAGACCGGCAGATCAACGTCTCCCATGACGGGAGGGGCATTTCTACAGCGGCTAAGAGCCCACGTGTTAAACTGGGAGGGAGCGGGCTTTAAATTCTGACTTCCACACCACCAGCTCCTTGTCAGACCTTGGGCAATTCAATTAACCTCTCTAAGTAAGCCTCAGTTTGGCATCTGCAAAATAGGGATAAAAATACCTCCCCCATGGGATTTATGCGAAGAGTAAATGCGTCAATGATTGAGAAGAAACTTGCTGATATTATTAGAATGTTTTGGGATTTTCTCCGCTGCAGTGGTGGCTCGTTGCGTCCTCACACCCTCCGCTCATCCGATTTGCCTAAATCTGCTTAGTAGGATACTCTGCAACCAATGATACCGAATGCCCAGCGCATGATGACATAAAACAGCCAGTGCCCTCAGACAGTTGATGCCCCGGGCCAGGAGAATGCCTCATGCACAGATAATTGGAAAAGAATTTGGGAAATCTGAAATAAATGTAGGAAAATGTCTGGGGTCCCCAGAGGAAGGAGCAATCTCATTTCCTGGCCTAGTCATGGAAAGCTTCATGGAAAAAAGCGGCTTTTGAGCTGGATATTGGGTCATGAAAATGACGGGAGAGAAGGTATCAGTAAAGGCACAGAAGTGTACGAGGGGACAGCATCCTCCCAGGGAGCTGAGATTCAGGCTGACTGTAGAACACCTAGGCGTGGAGTGGTGGCAGGTGCAAGATGAGTCACACAGACTTGGTTGCACTTTCTTCTGAGGCTCTTGGAGAATCAAAGGCAGGGGGTGGGGGTGGGGCACTTGCCCAGGTACACATTGGAAAGGGAGCAAGCATGGTAGCAGGTGGAACACTTGAGAGGCTGGCATTAACCCTTTATAGAGACAATAAGGACTTGTCTTCACAGGGCGTTGGGGGCAGAGGGAGAAAGACTGGAGAAATATTTGGAAAGCTTTATGGAAAGACTTCGTAAACTGGTTGCATGGCAGACGTCTGTGTGATGGAGGTTTCTCTGAGCAACAGCAATACCTAGTGGAACTCATCCGGATGGACCCGTGCTCATATCCCTGTCTGCTGTTGTCAGTCCCAGGACGAGCTGAGGAAGCTGAGGTGAGCCCTTCCCATGGCAGCAAGCCTTGGAAGACGGGGCTAGCCTCTGCCTCTGGCCTGAACTAGGAGTTCCAAGGAGGTTGGCAGCTCAGACTAAGGAACAGTCCACAGCCTAACCAGACCATCTTCCCAAAGAACATTAGATTGAAATACATCCATTCCCACCGTTTCCCTTTGGTTGTTAATTCGGCCATGACATCTTCTTTGAGGGAGGGTAGTGAGGCCTCAGAACCCAGCAATTATAGGAACTCATGTCCATAGGAAATGACTTCTCACTGATGACCTCTCCTTGGAACTCTGGGCCACCTGCAGGTCAGTCTGGCCATCCAGTGGGTCAAGGGAGCAGCAAGGAGAATGAACAGAAAGATGCTCCATAGATAAGGATACAAGGTGGCTTTGCATTTGGGCTCAAACATGCTAGGACACGCTGCACTTTGGAATATGTGTCTCCAGTCATCAGCACCAACACACAGGGACCAAAGATGTTGCCTAAAGCTGGACTGGTTCTCTGGTGGTCCAGGGGCACCCGCTCCACGGGGAAGAGCAACAGGGTTCTCTCAGATATAAAGACTGGGAAGACTGGGGCAGGGGTCATGCATATGCCACAGGGGCAAATTAGAGAGAGAGAGACCAGAGAGGGATAATAAGAATTAGATAGGGATAGATAACATCCACTGTGGTCTTAACTTGTACCAGACAATGTGCCAGTGACAACCGTATGAGGAAGGGGTGTCGCCATCCTCATCATCTTCCCCTGGATAACTGCAAGGAGCTCTGAAGAGGTCCCCATTTTCACCTTCCATACACTGGCCACAGCTACCCTCTCAGACTTTAAACCACATCATGGAATTTCGTTTTTCAGAATCCTCTGATGACTTCATGTCTCCTTCAAAGTCCTTACCATGGCTACCAGGGCCACCTGCTCTCATTCACCTGTGCCCCGTCTTCCTTGCTCACAGTCCCTCTAGCCATCCTGCTACTCCTTATGCTGAAAGCCTCAGGACTTTTGCACATCTGTTTCCTTTGCTGGGAACCTTTTTCCTGCAGAACACAACTTTGCATAGCCTGCTCTCTCACTTCACTCACATCTTCGCTCAAACTTCTCTTCCTCAGAAAGGCTTTGTCTGGCTGCTTTAGCTAAAACAGCACTCCCCCTTACTCTCTATTTACTTAGCCTATTTCATATTTTCCCATAACACTCACCACCTGACGTATCACGTGTTCTTTTGTCTATTGTTGATTAGCTGCCTCCCCACCTAGAATGTAAGCTCCGTGAAGCCAGAGTTTGTTGTTCTCATTGTTCTCCACTGTATTCCTGAGGCTAAAAAAGCAGGTGGCTCCTGGAGGATAAATACTTGCTGAATATGAGTGAGTGGAGAGATTATTGTGGGCTAAATGCCTTTAAGCTACTCAATCCTTCCATCAATGGATGAGGTAGGTTCCATTGTTACTCCTATTTTACAAATGAGGAGATGGAAGTTTCCAGAGGTTGGAGAGCTTGCCCAGGGTGGCACTGCTAGTGGGCTGTAGAGCAGGGATTACAACCCAGGTGGCTCAACTCTCTGGTGCACTAGGTGAAGTGATCTATGCAAAAATCCTGGAAGAAAATGAAGATCGATGAAGACCTCCTACCCCTGAATGACCCGGGTCAAAAATGGTCCATACTCAGGTATTCACATTCTGGGCTGTGTACAGAGGGAATCCCTTTGGATAAAATCACGAAAATGCTGCTGCCCCATAACCCAGGGAAGGGAGGGGCTGCAGAAACTTTACCTGGAGAAGAGAGATTGCAGCTCCCCCGTATAACCTCAGGCCTGCATCCCTGACTCACCTGTGAGCTCAGGCCACCTTAGCCTCAAAGCCAACAGCGGCATAAAGTGAGCAGTTACTTCACGACTTGGCAGTGGGCATTGGGTCTGCATTGTTTTGATGCCATTTAAATCATATGTCTGATGTTCCCATGGTGAGACCCTCACTTTGTGTCTATGCTCAGAATCCATGGCTTTCCAGAACAAGCCTAGCCCAGTTCAGCCCAATGAAGGCATTGCCAAGACACCATTTTTGTGTGATCTGGCACCTTCTATCTGCTTCCAGATTTCTTAATACCGACTTGCTACCTGCCCTTTTTTCTAGGCTACCTATTTGTATCTTCCAAGATATCCTGAGTCCCATCCTTTATCTCATTCCCTGTGACTCCCCACTCCCTGCTTCTTCAAGTCTTTCTCGATTCTATCTCTGGATTCCAACAACACACAGACCCTGATGCTTCCTCAGTCCCAATTTGGATATTGTAATAGAAATTCAAAAACCAGTATTTAGATAATGGAAATTTGGTGCCATTAATAGAAGTTCCAGAGCCCAGGAAATGGGGGGAGGGGCTAATTTGAAATTTAAATTATTTGCACACTCTGAGTGGGCACATATATCTTGGTATTGATCGAAGCTCTTTGGAAGCTATTTATGTTTTCAGCACCCCTATAAGGCTGAGATTTATACTACATTTGGTGTTTAACTAGCCTCTTAATGCATCCTGTTGAGCCACAGTATTGGTGGGTGTATTGTAAATTTCAGCCTTGGCACTGAATTGATTTGCTTAGTGGAGTTGAATTTAGGCCATTAAAATAAATAAATAAAATGAATAGGAGGAACTTCCTGGTCCTCATGTCATATTAAAATCAACCAAAAGCAGAGAGATACAGCCTCCAGAGTCATGACTGGGCATGAAGGATTCGTTTTGGGGTGGCCTCACATGGTGAACACCAGCGTGGCGGAATTAAGAGGGAGACAATGGTGTGGCATATGTACAGGCTCATTTGAAGTTGAGAAGACCTGAATTCAAACCCTGACTTTATCCAGACGCCCACAGCTGGATCTTCTTGTTCCTGGTTCCTAAGTGAGTGGCCCAGCCCAGTGATGAGATAGAATTCTAGTCTCCTTTCAGGGAGTTCATCCCACTGGAGTTAACCTTCACTTGTCCAGCTGGATTCTGAGATATGTCCCACCCTCAGGTTGGAGCAAGAGGAGAAGAGCCCTCAGCCATGTAGGGCTGATGTTTGGAGGCAGCTCTTGTTTTAGGGGCTCCTCAGGATCATTGAGAGGTCTCAGTTATATCAACACTTTAGTGTATCGAATGGCTTCAGTGCATCTCAGGCTACCAGGATTGAAGATAATTGAAATAGGCCAGATACTTTCCAAAAGACCTCACTTCAGGTAAAAGGCTTATTTCATCTCCTAGAGATAGGTGAAGAAAAAGTTTTGAAATCAGCAATTTATAGCCTGCTGCCATCCTGATGCTCTGAAATGGCAGTGCTTTCTTTTATAGTCAGTACAGAGATGCTGGTCCTTCGGACTGGATTTTGACTGGACTTCAAAGAAGCCTAGTGCTCACCAGCCACAGTCAAGAGTAGGCTGCCATCAAAGGTTTTCTCTGAAGGAGGAGCAGGTTCAGGGAGGCTGGCTGTGACCAGGGTCCTTGTGGTTCCAGGAGCCGATCTTTGGGTATGAGAGTGCCAGCGATGCTCCTTCTCTGCCCAGATGGGCCAGGCAAGGTCTCCATCACTCTCCTTCAGCCTGAGTCTCTTGACTAACCATTAAAATTTCCCAAAGATGGTAAAGTCTTCTCTTTACAAGGCGTGGGCTATTGTCTCTGAGAATGCTTGGCTCTGAAAAGGGAAGTAAACGTGGCTTATCCACTCATTCAATGGCCTTCACTCTAACCTTGACTTATGTACTCATGGATCCCAACAGAGAAGTTACATATTCTCAAATATGTTGGAACTACGGGAAAGCAAAGGATAAAAAGGAGAGAACATAAATGGATGTTTGTATTTGTGTACCTCCTTCTTAGTCCATTTATTTTTTTCAGTAGAGAAATGTTTACTGGGCATCTTCTCAACAGGATGAGTAGGTCTTTGGCAGATAGACATGTTGGACAGTGAAGATAAATGTTACAGTAGGTCCTGGTGATTCCCTCCAGCTGAACCATAGGATACTGAGGCTGCAGGAGGTGAGGTCAACAGAAGCTGTTTGGGAGGAACTTATAAACACCAGGTTAAGGAGTTTGCACATTATTCTGTAGGATATTGGCTTATATTGAAGGGGTTTTGAGCAAGACTGTGTATTATATAATTTGCATATTAGAAAGATTTTGCTGGTGAAATTTTGAGCTAGATTGGACATGGGTAAGCTTTGAGGCACAGGAATTAATTAAGGAACAGTAGCTCTAGGTAAGAGATGATGAGGCCCTAAAATCATGAGTAAATTGTAATGCCATTCACAAGTGAGATGATCTAAGAGACCATTCCCCAAAGTTTATAATCACTCCATTTACTGCACACACACACAGACACACACATGCACACACACACACACACACACACACACACACATCCCTACCTCACACCATACCTCCACACTACAGTGACTGTGCTCATTCACTTCTGAAATATTGCTTTAAAAATGCATTTCAAAAACAATAAAAGTCACCATGACTCTTCAATTTCTCTTAGAATGTAATCTCTTCCAAACCCTTGATGTGCATGAGGAACTGGAGAACGAATCAATACTGCTGACTCCACAGAGTTTTTCAGCCTCCCTCACTTTAGTCCAGTGTGAGCGTTCCGTTTCCTCTTTTCTCCAAGTACATCTGCAGAGCAGGGAGAAGTTGCCATGAGCCTCTTCCATGAAACTTAGGCCATCTTCAAAGAAGTGATACTATTTCAGTAAAAAGTCTGTGCAAGAGCTCACCCTGTAGTAAAAATCCATTTAAACAGGCTCTGATTTGTTCACTGTAACCAGAAAAGACTGGAACTGGAGCTTGGATAATTAAGCTCTAATTCATCAACACTTTGGGGAACAGCACATTTGGCATGGAAAGTTTCAAAACGGGGTGGATGGCTAGACTAGGGCAGACTGGCCTTGTCTGAATTCTGAGAAGGGGCAAATATTTTCTTGAGTTGTACACGGATTCTGAATTACATGGCCTGCAGAGTGATCCAGCTGGGGTTGGTAGCATAGTCTATTCCCTTGGGGGTTTCTATGTATCCCTCATAGGCTGATGTAGGAGAGAGAAGATGCTGGGAAAACACTGAGCATCTTCTGTGTGCCTGGCATTGTGCTCCTTTTCAAAAATAAAAGTAGGTTCTAGGTTCCTTGTCAAGTCTAATCTTCCTAAGAGGGATTGAATAAGATTTGTTTCCAGCCTACTCTCCACACGCCTTTCCTACCAGTGCCTCTGATTCTATCCGCAGCTCCCTCGTTACTCAAAAATACCAGCAATTTTTGGGACAAACCAAGACTTTTCAGCTGTCCTTTGCAGATGCTCTTCCCTCAGCCATTCCCTGTGTCATTTAAATAAGTCTTACCATTCCTTCAGATCTGTCTCAAGTGTTTTCTTCTCTGTGACCCTCCAGGAGGAATTATGTCTTTCACTCTCTGCTCACTCCAATATTCATTCATTCATTTATTGACTCATTCGTTCACTCAACAAATATTTATTAAAGTGTTTAATTGCATTGCAGACATGGTTCTAGGTGCTGGAGTTACAGCAGTGAAGAAAATAACATCTCTGCCCTCATAAAGATTACATTCTAAAGAAAGAAAAGAAAAAAAAGTATGATATTTCAGACTAGGAAGAAAATGAAGGATAAGGAGAATAGAGAACGAGAGCATAGGTGTTATATATATATTATATATTATGGGAGATGTCTATGACAAGGTGACATTTTGAGCAAAGACCTGAAGACTATTAGGGAATGAGCTTTGCAGATATTGGTGGGAAGAGTTTAAGGGTAGAGGGAACAGCAAGTGCAAAGGCCCTGAAGCAGGATCTCATGAATGGTATACTCCACTCATCTCTTATTTCTATCATATATATGTATGTGTGTGTGTGTGTGTGTGTGTGTGTGTGTATGCTGTATCACCTTGTTACTATAATTTCTCATTTGTCTTTCCCCTAGAATGTGGGGCCCTGGATATCAAGGATATAATTCATTCATAGCTGTATCCCCAGGGCCTAGCACTGCTCTTGGAATATAGTTGATGCTTAATAAATACTTGTTGAAAGAAACAATAAGTAATCTCATTAATCTTCCTAACAATCATATGAAAGACTATACCATTACAGCTTGATAGATGGAGAAACAGACACAGAGAGATAAAGTAATGCTCATGTTTGCACAGCCAATAACTAAGCGTGGGTCTAGATGCTGACCCATGTCTGGAAGGCCCAAAGCAAAAATACTTTCACAACAGTCTTACTTGTGGAGTCAGAGAAGACCCTGCTATAAGCCCAGAGGCAAGGGCCTGCAGGGTGGAATTTGCGTGGTATCGACAGGCGTCCCTGAACGGAGCTGACTCTGCCCACCTGCATGCCTACACTTCTGGCTACCCTCCATTGTGTCCTGGGAGGAATGAATGCTGCATCTGTGATGTTCGGTTTGCTCAGCAGCCCATGAGAGTGTTGTGTAAGCAGAGCAGAGCTTGGGTAGAAAGCAACTTGTGTTGGGTCCATCTCCAAGGCTGAGTGATGGAAGGAAAGAGGCAACGCCAGGGGATACTGGTGAGCAGGGTACAGGGTGCAGAGAGCAGAGCAAGACAAAGGGTGGAGGGGAGGGAGGATGGAGAGATTCTCTGTCTACATGCCTAACTCCAGCCACAGGGCTTTCGCTGGGGCCCAGGTTGGCACTGAGAAAGAGGGAACAATGGCGCCACTCCTGGGCTGGACTGGGCAGGTGACAGGGTAACGGGGACTTCTGGGAGCAGGGACAGTTGGGCAGTGCCTGTTGTGTCTGCAGGGGGCAGGTGCAGGCACCAGCAGGCACAGGGTGCTGTGCAGTGTGGTGGGAGGCCCCAGGCGTGGGTGGGTCTACCCTGGGCCTGGATGTTTGCCTTGGCAGCCCTGGAGCCGTAGCCTTGGCCTCGGCACGATTCTCCGAGGGCCAGGCAGCCGGGCCAGCACACCTGAACGTCATTAACTTGGGGTCCCATTTTGTTCTCACATTTCCAAGCAGTGACCTGTAGCCTGTGTGACAGGGCACGCGCTTTATCGACCTGCTTTCCTCTGCCCAGCCCCTGCCACTTACCTGCCGCTCTCCATCAGTCCCTGCCCAAGGCCTACCTATCCCCGAAAACTCAGACCGAACAAGAACCCTTTTCTTTCCTCTTAAATAAATATTTATAAGATCTGACTATGATTTTCACAACCTATTTAAGTCAGTCTTCGTCATTTTTTCATTAATGAGGACTCTGAGGTTCAGAGCAGTTAAGTGACTTACCTAGAATCACACAGCTAACAGGGTACAGAGTCTACGCAGGAGCTGAGGCCTATCTGATACCAACAGACTCTTGCAGTGTGGGCATCACACAACCGCCCACCCCAAGCAGTCCGCTCTAGCCTGTCTATCATGCTGCTTCCCTCCTGTGACATTTGAGCCTACCTTTTCACCTAATGTTAACCCAACGCTCAATTTGTCTTATGATCAGTTACCTAAAAACCAATACCCGTTTCCGTGTATTTGCAGCCACACGAGCATCTTATTAATTTTACCTTCTTTTAAAAATACTTCCTCTAGAAATATATTCTTCTAGCTTGTGTTTGTATTTCTCTAAGGCACTGGTACTCAATCAGGCATATTTTGTCCCCAAGGGAACATTTGACAATGTCTGGAGACACTTTTGGTTCTCACAACTGGGGTAGGAAGGTAGTTTTCAATGTCTAGTAGGTGGCAGTCAGGGACCCTATTAAATATTCCATAATGTATAAGACAGCCCTCCACAATAACAGAACTATCCAGCCCAAAATGTCAACAGTGCCAAGGCTGCAAAACCGCTCTAAAGCCATAAATAAATGTATATAATACTTCCTTCAGACTATTACATTTCTAGAAATAAATACTTACCCTTGATAATATGGCGCATGAGTCATTGATGTGGTGTGTCATAGCCAGCTTGTACCTGCTCTTTGGAGCTTCCTGTGTGCATCTCTTCCCAACTCCTCATTCAGTGAAAACGTTGGTAGCTTGAAATCTGCCAAGGTGAGGATATTTACACCATGGAAATTGGTGAATGCTACATGTCAGGGCTTTTTTTTTTTTTCTTTTTTGTCTGGAGAGTCAGTTTATCAGCACACCATTAAGAACTTTCTATATAGCAGGGATTGTACGTTGGTGTATTTAATCTTCACAACACTGAAGTGAGTAACATTATTCCGATTTAACATGAGGAAACTGAGGCACAGAAAATTAAAGCAACTTGCCACACATAATATCATTATTAAGCGATGGGGACAGGATTTGAAACCAGGCAGTCACATTCTGGAGCCTGCACGTTGAGCATTACACTGCCTGGCCAAACATTAATTAGAAACAACTGTAATGCACTGTGGGTGCCTGAGTGGGACCATTTGAGACCGAAAAGTGGATATTGATATTAAATGCATCATATTCCAATATCATTTTACAAATTTGATGTCTTGATAAATGATAGACTTTGTATGAAGTACTCTCTTTTAGGTAAATGTACACATTTTAAGACGAATGATGATTAGACAAATTCACTAAAGAGTTCTTAAAGCTCTCCTTTAAATTGTTGCCTAAATGTCACCTTTTCAGTGAGGTCTTCCTCAATGAATCAATATTTTAAAATTTCAACCCCATTTCTTCCCCAGAGGCACGCTCCATCCCCCTTCTTTCCTTATTTTCTCTCTAGTACAAATTCCTTAAAGCTGTGTGTTTTTTTCTTTTCACTTCAACCTTTCTGACACCTAGAATAGCATGTGGCACATAATACATTCTCAAAAAAAGATTTGTTGAATGAATAAATAAATAACAAACCAGAGGCTTTCCCCAGAATAGAAAATAATCCCATCACTTATGAAAAGCCTACATGTTTTAACACATATTTGTGAGAAACGCAATGTAAGATGAGATATGCCCTTTGACAAATGTGTGAAACATCTTTCCAATAACCGAAAATGGAGAAGACAAATTGGACACTAAAGCAATTGAGCTGATTTAGCGGAATTGATGCTGCTCTTCTGAAATAGATGGAGCTTCTCCCCCAAGTCATCCCAGAGCGCTGAGCACTTGCCACTGTGGTCTCTGGGGTGGACTTGGCGCCCAGAGAGCAGCCAGCCATAGGTACTAAATAAATGTGGACAAAATGGAGTCTATGAATGCTACACCTTGCAGAAGGCCATGTTTATTAATGATGGACCTCCTCATCATCCACGGCTCCATGAGTGACTCACAGAAACTGAAGTTCAAGTGTCCTCTTAGAAAGGAGTGTGATCTTGGTTAGTGCTTCAATCTGCTGGTGTGAGACAACTGGAGGGTTTATGGTTCCAGGAGTAGCAATCAAAGTCAGTTGTCCATTAAATTTTAATTTCAGAATATATATATATATATACACTAAAAAATTATTTGTTGTTCATTCTTCATCTGAAATTCAAATTTAACTGGATATTCTATGCTTTATCTGGCCACCCTAGCAGGGCGCTCAGGCCAGACTCTAGAGTTGCCTGGTTACTGTCAGGGACTCTGCCACACAGAGTGCTGAGGAGGCAAGGATGGAGAGCAGAAACAGGAAGCAATCCCAGGACACGCTCAGTCAACAATTCTGGGCACAGACAGTCCCTCCCTTCTGCTCCAGAGAATGACAATATTTGAGAATCAGACAGCCCCATTCCTGGCATGCACTTAAAACTCTTGTTTTTTTGTTTTGATTTGTTTTCAGTTCCACCTGCAGCCAGCGATTCTCCTCTCCTTGCTTCTATTGTGGCAACAGTTAGAGTTGTTCTGAAGCCTGGCTGACTCACAGAATACGAGGGACACTTTTAAAAATACAGGTTCCCCAGGTCTCGCCTAAAAAGTAGGTCTGCGATTGGACCTGGGAGTCTGTTCTTTGAAACGGCTTTGGCAGATTTTGATAATTACCATTTGGGGAGACTACCTATTAGAGACCTGCATCTGAATACCTCAGTTCTACCAGACAATCTACACTGTTAGAGAATCTTGGAATTCTGTTTCATGGAGACAGGGATCAAGATGGGAATGAAATTTGGCCACCCATGGAATGGGAGTGATATTGGGAAACAGGGCTCAGGATGCCGTGGGAGGAAGACCCTAAAGCCTAGTACATATAGCGGGTTATGGTGAAAGCAGGCACACACAGCGCTGGGGACACAGGGATCACGGGAGTGGGAGGTCAAAGATGGAATAAGGTGGCTGCTTCCATGAGAAATCTGGGTCACAATTCTTAGACTCCACAGAAAAAAACATTTGGCATGAAGGAGGTAGTGCCCTGGGCTGGTTGGCAGCACAAAATCAGCTGATCTGAAAAATCAATTCATCTCTGTAAGCTTGAGTGTCTTTATATGTAAAATGAAGATTCATTAATTTTTTCATTTGTTTATTGAACATGAGTGCCCATGAGCCAATCATCCACTGGAGTGTTGGAAATACAGCAATCAAACAGATATGCAAGATGCCCGTCTTGATGTAACTTACAGGCTATCAAGAAAGGCAGACAATAAATAGGGAAAAGGGAACAAACAGTTATTACTATAACTAGTTATTGTAATTGCTAGTTAATGCTATAAAGGAAACACATAGTTACAGCGGCAGATGTTTTCAATAAATTAAACACACACACACACACGGTCATAGAGGTGCAAGTGTAGAGGACAAAAGGTAGAGAAGCATATCAGTCAAGGTACAGCCAGGAAAGCAAATCCCATGCCAGGTATTTCAGTGGAGAGAATTTAATGTAGGGAATTAGCTTCAACTGGATATAGGAAGAGCTAAGACAGCAAAGACAAGATGAAGCAACTGCAGAGATTGGCAACTGTGGCAAGCCACTGCCTCCTCTAGGGCTGGAGGGACAAGGTAAGGAAACAGTCCACAGGAGCCCAGGTGCCCTGTGGAAGCTGGAACTGTGACGGGCCTGCTGGGACAGCTGAGGGACAGGCTGTCCAGTGAGAGCTGGGGCCACAGCAGAAGCACAATTGCTGCCAGACCAGAGGTGCTGCCTCAGATGAAGAGAGGGAGAACATTACCTCAGCTTCTTCTCGTCCTTCTATCTCCTGCCAAGTCCTTCCATTGGTGGTGCCTAGCCAGAAGCTAGCAGACAAGGGAGCAGCCTGGCAATGTAGTTCCCTGTGATACAGAGCAGGTGGAGAGAAGGGGAGGGAATGTATCTGAGTACAAACAGATGAATGACCTGCACAAATGGTAGGTGACAGGTTGGAGAGGTTGGGTAATGATGGTGCCAGTCTCACTGGATTGTTACCATGGTAGAAGAGATCACAAGTGTGAACTGGTTAACACAGTGCCTGGTGCATGGAACATACTCAACTCATCTTAGTCTAATGATCTATTGTTGACTCTAGGAAGTTCTGACAACTGAATTCATGCATGGGGCTGTGGTATCAGGCCAGGAAGGATGCCAGGCCAAAGAAAGGTATGCATCAGAGCAAGACAAGGACCCAGGCTTCAGAGAGAATTGTGGCACCAGACGAACAGGACAGGGACTAGAAAAGAGCCTTAGCAGGTACCTAGTTTCATTATAGGTCCCACAAGACAGACTGTATATGACATTGGAGCTAAGGCCTGGTTCTCAGAGCAAAGCATAAGCCGTGTTCAGCCAAGCAGCCAAGACGGTACCCCAACCTGGGTGGATGACATTGTGTGTGGAAGTTAAGGAAACCCTGTATTGGGAAATATAGCTGTCTCTCTCTCCTCTTTCCTACTTATGGCTGGTAACTGGGCAGAGGTCATGACATTCAGGACTTCCTGGATGTGACAGGGTGAGCATAATGAAAATATCACATAGCAGTGTGCTCTCCCATACACGGAATTAGGCTACTGCGTTTCCTAAGGACTGATACAACTGGATAGATCACTGGGTACATGCACTTAGTATATCATATAGGGTGCTGGTAACATACAAGGCACATTCAAAAAGGGTTAGATGGGAATAACTTAGTGAAGGAACCATTTGCAGAGGTGTGGCCTGAGGGTTGGTGAAGCATGCAGAGAACAGCTACAGAGGAAGACAGGAGGAGGGAGCTGGGATTGGTCAGTGAGAACCATGGGAGACGGCCACCTGCAGGAGTCATGTGAGGCTACTGTCTGAACTGCAGTGAGGCAGGGAGAGAGAGGATGTGCATACACTCTTCGTTTTCTCTCTTCTTCTGGCTTCATATCTCTTACCAGTGCCTCCTTCTGGCTGAGCTAAACCAAAGGCAAGAGATCCAAAGTCCTGAATCATGCAGTCCTCAGGTGTCAGCCTCTGGACACACAGGATAGTGAAGGGCAGAGACATGATCAGGGATGAAGATAGTGGCAAAGAGAATAACTCACACTCAAAGGCTGTCAGACATTAATAACATCAAGAAGGTAGTTGGTTCATGCTCTAGCTCTCCAGCCAGAATCTTGAACCACATATCATTGAGCAATTTCACCCGAAGACCTTCCTTTTTTGGACATGGAACAAGGATCTGGGTAGAGTCTACGAAAGGAAGGACCTGTTCAAGAGACAGTCTCTAAAACGGTGTGCTGGAGTCAGCTTGGAACAGCTCAGGAGAGCTGATTGTTAAACTTTCAGGGAGTTTTGGTGCTCATTGTTAGACAGTGCCATTATTAAAAATTAAATTAATAAACTCACAATTAAACAAGTTGCATTCAAAACAAAAGTAATAAATAGTCAAAATTCATTGCTTTCTAATTATTTGCAACATTTCACTCTTATCTATGTTTGTGAGGTTAGTTACGTCTATTGCATTTATGTGGGGAAGTACCGTATAATGGTGTGCTACTGTCCGTCTATTCCCAACATCCACATTCAGTGACTTCACATCAATAGTTGGAAATTGACCATAATGGGAGTATTTCCACCGCAGGAATTTGCATATACTACAAATCCAGGTTTGTTTGTTTTTGCCAAGACAGCCGGTTGTTGGACATCTACCAGCACAACACCAGAGTCTCCCCTCCCCACTGAATCTTGACCAGACTTTGAACGAGGAAGACGAAAAAAGAAAATGATATCACAAATTCTTTTTTTCTTTTTTGTAAGGAAGGATTCACCCTGAGCTAATATCTGTTGCCAATCTTACTCTTTTTTTTTTTCTTCTCCCCCAAGCCCCTGTGCATGGTGCTATATCCTATCTGTAAGTCCTTCTAGTTCTTCTATGTGAGCTGCCTCCACAGCATGGCAGCTGACAGACGGGCAGTGTGGTTCCACGACCGGGAAGTGAACCCGAGCTGCTGAAGCAGAGAGCACAGAACTTTAACCACTACACCATCAGAGCTGGCTCTGTCACACAGTCTTAAATTCCGCCACCTCTTCGATGAGCAGAATCATACAAAATAAAGGCAGGCTCTTGTTTCTGAAACTTCGGCTTTTTTTCACTTAACTGAAGACTTAAATAACAAAAAACCGTCCCTTTTCTATGTAAGATTTCAAGAAGTTAGAACAGGCTTGAGTCTGACTCCCCTGAAAGAGGAGGGTAACTTGGAGAGGGACCAAGGAGGGTGAGACGAAGGGAAATAGGACTGGGCAGTATCTGGGGCTTAGTTATACAACTTGTTGAATCCTATGTAGATATCATATACAGATATATGCAAAAGATCTTTATATATCAATATTTCCCTCTTATGGGAAGATTATGCTGGAAGAAGGTGAGCTTAGCAGTTAGACAGACCTTGATGAATTTCTTTGCAATGCAACATTGGGGAAGGTTTCTTCTTATTTCCTTGTCCGTGAGTTGGAGATAATAATATATAGTTCATAAATAGAGTGGAAAGCATAGAGTGAAAGAAATTGGCACAATTCATTCATTTATTGACTCATTTAGAAAATATTATCTTACTATGCTGAAAGAACATGCTAAAGAGAATGAATGCAGTCTGCCCCATGGAGATCACAGCTTTGCAGGAGAAACATACATGAAACATTGTACTAATAATTTTGCTACTATGATGATGAACCTACTGAAGGAGTGTATGTCAATTAAGCTAAACAGAAGAATCAGGAAAATGAGTACTCCATAACGTTTGTTTTTCTCCCACTATTCCATTTCGCCCTCCCATAGCAGACAATATCAGTGCCTGCCCATATTTCTTGGGCCACATCCCTTCAATTTGCTCAGAATAGGCACCAGTGTCTACAAATCTTTGCTTATAGCTCTTCTCCAAAGCAGCTGAGGGCTGCTGTGCCCTCCTGCAGGTAGACAGGAAGTGCTGGAAACAACACCCCTGGGAGCGGTCTTCCCCTATGCGTGGACGAACTGTGCACGTTCACTGCCTGCCAGTTTCCTCAGTAGGATTAAGCTCCAGGTGCCCACAGTGCGGTTTGCTGGCACACCTTTTTTGGCCGTTCTCCTTTTTTCTCACTCCCCCATTCCCCTACAGGTGTTTTCTGTACCTCCCAAATAAACTACTTGCACCCAGTTCCTTGAGTAGGTCTGTTCTTATGGGACCCTAAACCATGAGAACTCTTCTTTTGAAATTATCTATGTCCCTAAATTCCCATATCCCCCCAGCTGGGCACAAAATATGGCCAAAAAGGCACAAACAGACTTCTAGGAATAGATTGATCATATGATATATGATCTAAACCAGGACATTCTGGAAAGTGAAGGAGGCGCCTTTAAGAGTCTACCCAGAGGATGCCAGGTGTAAACAGGAACTATGCTGGGCAAACCGTGATGCGTGGTCAGCCTGTCCTGGAGAAGCTTCGACCATTCCAATGACATATCCAGACCAGAGTTCTGGCGGCTGATGGGTGGGCTTTGAGCGCTCCTTGGGGCAAGGCAACACAGGTTTTGAACTCATCCGTGAGAACCTCAGGCCTCTCATTCCCAGAGCCAGCAGAACAGCAGCACACTGTGTGCACGGGAAGCACATTTCTACCCAGAGCACTCACACAGACTCACAGTTTTTAGGAGAAAAACAACACAGATTTGTCAACGTCTGTCACCTCCTTTGGGCAGCTGCAGCTTTTTTAAGAGCCGAGGGTCCCCAGTGAATGTAGATCACGCCAGCGCATGAGAAATGATTGACTCGGGGAGCTTTGCCCCAATGACTGCTGATGTTGGAATCGTACTGCGCTGGATACATTTCCTGTGCACTGGGGCTGCTGTGGGCATGTTGGAGGCAGGGCGGAGGGATTCCCAATGAAGGAAGTTTCTACGCAAACCCTACAGCTCATACAGATCAGGTTTCAGCTTCACTTTGCTAATTTCCGTTGTTTTTCTTTCCCCACAAACATTTAAACTTAGATAGCTATATAAGTTCAAATGTTCTTTTATAGAG
Source organism: Equus caballus (assembly GCF_041296265.1). NCBI lineage: Eukaryota > Metazoa > Chordata > Mammalia > Perissodactyla > Equidae > Equus > Equus caballus. The sequence goes on along the minus strand of NC_091705.1, from coordinate 30,860,666 downwards.
TGAAATAAACAGCTTTTATAGCCTGAAAACAGCAAGCTTAGAGATCAACCATTCCCCACTGAAGCAGGCATGTTTAAGCTGAAGAAATAGATGGCATTCTCTTCCTTATTGTTAGCTATATTTTTCCCCCAAACTAATAGGAGGTAGCGTGTAAATTGGCTGCCTTCTAAGTTGCCAGAGAAGGAAGTTAATGCAACCTCTGGGCATTTTGCTACAAGGCTGCCCCCCTCTGGCTCCCACCACAATGTGATTTATGGAGAAATCAAGTATGTTTAAGAAAGAGCAGCTCAGATGTAAGGCAAGTCAAAGTCAGGGTCCCAGTTGCTGGTCACTGTCTCTCTACCTTCTGGTTACCAATACTAGCTTCTCAACACATCCTACCCTTTTCTCTAAATGCCGAAATATATAACTGAGCTTCCGGTGAACTTTGGCAACCCATCGTTCCAAGCTACACATGATAAAAGGGTTGGGTTGAAAGGCAGAGGACATTGGAGAAGACAGAAGCACAAGGGACTGACACCCTCCTTTGCCAGGACTGGCCTTTTCTTTGCAGGAATAATTATTGCATCCTGCCTTTAGGGCTCTTCCTTCATTTGGGGATTAGGAGGGCACTGGCACATTCATGCAGGAGGCTACCAGGTGGGGACTGATGCTGGCTGTACCAGAGGTCTCAAGTCTTGCTTATCTGCACTGAAGTAGCCTGTTCTTGTCTATCCATTCAACGAATAACTTTTGAATGTCTGTTAATACCAGGCACACTGTGGGCACTTCACAGGGCAGCGCTCGTGCTATTCCAATGCCTTGATCTCTTGCTTTTCGCCAGCTTTTATAATAAAATGTTGCAACCTCAGAAAGCATCTCTTTACAACGCCCTTGGTCATTCTCTCTAGCCACACTTCTAAACTCTGCAGCATGTGTTCCAGAAATGTGAGGCATCTTGCCATGTTCCTGAAAGTTCATTTTCAAGCAACTGAGTCCCTATTCTATCCCCTCAGCCTGGAGGACCTTCCCTCTTTTAATCTTTAAAACCCATGAAATGCTTACATTAGTTTGCTAGGGCTGCCATAACAAAATACCACAAATTGGGTGGTTTAAACAACAGAAATTTATTCTCTCACCGTTCTGGAGGCTAGAAGTCCGAAATCAAGGTGTCTGTCAGCAGGGTTGTTTCCTCCTGAAGGTCAAGGAAGCATCTGATCCACGTCTCTGCCCTAGCTTCTGGTGGTTGGCTGGCAATCTTTGGTGTCCCTTGGCTTCTAGAAGCATCATCCCAATCTCTGCCTTCAGCTTCGCATGGCATTCTCCCCTGTGCATGTCTATTTCCAAATTTCTGCTTAATATAAGGACATCAGTCACATTAGGTTAGGGTCTACCCTAAAGACCTCATATTAACTAATTATACCTGAAATGACCCCATTTCCAAATAGGTCACATACTCAGGTACTGAGGGTTAGGACTTCAACGTGTGAATTTTGGGATGAATGAATTAACGCCCTTAACAATGCCCATTCCTTGAGTCAACACAACAGAGCTGAGAGCTCCCCCCACCTCCCTGGGCTCACAATTTTTTCAATGCCTTTAATATAGCAATGAGCTCATTGCACCACAGTTGTTTGCTCAGCTCTCTCCTGGAGGTGGTCTGTAAGTTGCACAAGATCGGGACCTCATCTATTCCCTTCAGCCCATGGATGCTCAGTGCATTTTTCTTGAATAAATAATAACCCATTCAGAATTGCCTCCTTTTTGCTGAGGGCTGCAGAGGAAGCATGAAGAACAAAGTCATAAAGACACCACCTTTTACAGGAAGGTCATAAGGGAGAAAGGGTGTTCATTGGGCTCCCAGATCACTTCTTCTGGCTTTTCTCTCCTTAAAGTTATTATTCATCCACCTATTTCCCCTGCTTTTCCTATTTTTCTTTTTCTTTATTTCCAATCCTCCTTATTCCTTGCTGCCACCAAGATGCTTACCATATATGCCCTTGATGTATGCTGACTATCAACAGCTATTGTCACGAGGCTGAGGGAAGTATGGAAAACTGGGAGTTTATCAAAGTATTCCTAATACAATTTATAGGCTGTCAGCCATTGTTTATGCCTTCATATTAATCCCAGGATTTATATTTATTTTATTCTGATGATATAATATGATGTATAATTGCTTTGGAGAGTTTGGAATTGCTTTTGTAGAAATATGGGGCTTGAGTCATGAATCCTAATGCCTTGCTGCCAACGGGCCTTTGTCACGCCAAGGGGGATTTTTCACGTCTCTTCTCATTCAGAAGAGAACGTTTCACACCCCAGTGAGTTGATATAAATGGAGAGGATGTGTGATCTTGACCTTGTGGGCAGGCTTTCTGGGAAGCTTTTGGTTGGGGCTAAATGTACTAGACCCCCTTGAAGTGCCTGCCAGCTCCATACCCCCTCATTTGGAAATACTTCTCCCAGTTCATCCTAATGGAGTGGGCAGGGGCAGCCATGTTTGCGCTGGGTGACCCTGCCTCTTGGTCCTACCTGAAAAGCTCATGAGCAGGTGTCTGGCTCCAGTGGAACCAATCAGCTTCACTCTTGAGAATAGGAACTAAGCCTCACAAACTGGTCTGTAAGATTGGGATTGACTCTACATCAATAAGGTCATAGAAGCCTGGCACCAGTGTTGCCATGACAAATCAGACACCAACCAAAGTTACAGGGAAGTGGAAACTTACAGCCTTACAAAGGAAGTGGGCTGCACAGAAGAGAACGTGGTCTATGCACAGGGAAAAGCAAAGATATGGAGCCATCTTGACAAACATCTAATGTCAGGTTGTCTGATGACACATTTCCTTTGCTATGCCACTTGGGAGGTCTTCTAGATATTGCAGCAATGCTGTCCATGATGAAGATTCCCTTTGTGTGGAAGCGCCAACCAAAAAACATAGCATAGGACTATTCTGATTTAGAGTTCAAAGTAGAGATAACTTTGGTGGTCTGTGTATTAGCTACCTATGCTGCATAACAAATTATCCCCAAACATAGCATTTTCAAACAATAAGCATTTATTATCTTATATAGTTTCTGTGATTCTGGAATCCAGGAGCAGCTTAGCTGGGTAGTCCTGAAGTGGCAAATTGGCTATTGGCCAGGTCTACCTTCATCCGAAGACTCGATTAGGCCAGAAAATCCACTTCCAATGTATCTCATTTACCTGCCTGGCGAGTTAGGGCTAGTTATTGGCAGGAAGTCTCACTCCTTCACCACATGGGCCTCTCCATAGGGCTGTTTGAGTGTCCTCGTGGTATGGCACTTGGCTTTCCCCACAGCTAGTGAGCCAAGAGACAGCAAAGTAGAAACCATGTTTTATGGCCTAGTCGTGGAAGGGCCACCTTAATTTTGACAATATTCTATTGGTCAACCCTATTCAGTGGGGCAGGGAACCACTCAAAGATAAGAAATTCAGGAGGAAGGAATTATTGAGGGTCATCTCAGAACCTGCATGCCACAGTCTATGACTGAGAAAGATACTAATCTAATTTATAAGAGAGAGCAAATTGGGGCAACTACTTTCTCCAACCCTGTTCTCAGACATGACCCAGGTGTGCACACCAGTCTATTTGCCAGACACACCTTGTCTCCATACGAATGTTCATATTGTTCCTGTGTTCACATTGCCCTTCCTTGCTTCTCTTCCTTGAACTCCCTACCCATTCTTATCCTCCAAGGCCCTCTCCACCCTATTCACATGCCACTTCTTTTCTCTTTAGCTCTCTCATGTATCAGCACCTGGGCAAATAGATTGTGCCCCTTGCAATGTTTCGTGTACTTGGTGCACAGCTCTCTTCTGGCATTTATTCCATCCTGTGGTTGTATCTTGAGACAGAAACTATGCTAAGAATTGAAGACAATAAATGAAGTAGGGATGGGTTATATAGATGTTAGAAAAGCTGAAAAGATAAAAGCGTGGTCTGAACCCTGGCTAAGCCCTCAACTGGGGTGTAAGTCCCTGGAGCTAAGTCTCAGACTCTGGGTTAATCTCAAGACTTCCCTAGAACCTCCAGCCCCAGCTCAGGGCAGTGTGATCGCTGGAAGCTGAAATGAACAATGCTCAGTAATTCCAAACCAGTGCTGAGAACATCTTGGAATATATATTCTTTCCCCAGGCTTTCAAATTACTAAATTGTTCTCATCTGTCACTTTGTGGTGAATAAATCCGGAGTGATTCCCTGGAAAGAGTGAATTGGATCTTCTGCATTGTTGGGCCAATGACCACAGGTCTCCCCTTGCCTTCTCCACTCAGCTTCCTGGTAGGGAAAATGGGTCAGGACATTCTCCTCTGGAAAACGGGAAGAAATGCTCTGGGGAGGGGTGTGTGTGTGTGTGTGTGTGTGTGTGTGTCCCTTGTAATGAAGTATCTCCCAGGTCCTGGAGATGGATGACATGCTTCTGTTGGAGATGTGTTTAACAAAGTCTTGATGTGACTTTTTATTGGTCTCTCTCCATGCCGGAGAATCAATCCTATTAACTAACGTTTCTTGCTGCCTATTATGTACGAGGCACCATGCTAACTTCTTTATACACATTATTTCATTTCAAACTTACAACACCTAGCAAGGCAGGTATTATTATTGTTGTTCCCATTTTACATGCGCAGACTGAGGCTCAGAGAAGTGAAACAACTGCTCAGAATAAACAGTGGTGGCGGCATTTGAATCAAGGAGTGTCTAAGTCCAGACATACACCCTAACCAGAATGGTTCGTTGCTTCAGTACTGAGCCCCCAGGATATTCTTGACTCTTTGGTTCTACCGTTTGCTCACCTCTTAAGGGATGAGATGAGAGTGTACAATTTTAAGTACCCATCCCACATTAAGTCAGTCAATGACCACCTCCCTAAGGACAAGGAGGTATAAGCAAGACCAGCATTCACCCTGTTCACTCAGTTAATGCCAGTTGGGTTGGTACTCCAGGGGGTTTGGAATTTATTCCACTCCCTATTGTTCTTAAAAGTCCCAGTTTAGATGACACATGACATGGTCACTCAACATAGAGGCACTGTTTGCCGCACTGCCCGGGACATAGTAGCATCTTGAAAAATATTGTTCTAACTGAAAGATATTTAGCTCTCTGGGGAGTGGTGCACCCCCTAAACATAGTCTGCACCTCTTAGAGGAGGCAAGGGAGGCCCTCACCCCCAACTCAACATCCCTTGCCCCAGTATCCCCTCTCAGGAACAACAATGGAGCCATGGGTTCAAGCCTGTGGTTTGACCTGAAGCCTCGGAGTTGAGGGCCCCACCCTGTTGGCCATGGGTCCCTAGCACCATGACATGGCCTGACCTCTTTTTCCCACTTTCCCTCTTTGCTCTCACTCTCTGCACACACGTCCTCTCCCCTCCTCCAAGTCTGGTCACTAACAGCGCTCACTCCTGATGAAAATCCCCAGCACTGTGGGAACCACACGGTAAAGGAATGTCAGCATCTGCCAGGTCTGGTTCAAGCTGGTGTCAGTGGCCTCAGTCCTCTCTGTGGTCGCTGCTGGCCCAGGTTTAAAGGCATTCCTCAGACCCGGTCACACCCCCATCCTTGGGGGCCCACACCTTTGATCCTTGGCAGGCCTCTCTCCATAACCACATCCCAGCTCTTGCAAGCTGTGCACGGCCACATCTGCCCTCTTGATGCTATAGTGCTTTGTGCTCCTCTTTCTCCCACTTCACAGTTGAAGCGTTTATATGTGTTCACCCAGATGCATAGACTCTTCTTCCTCGAGACCTCTACCGAAGCATCCCTAAGCACACAGTTTATTACAAGTTAAAGTACTATAGCTAGCTTTATTGTCTGGTTTCTCCACTGGAATATGAGGCCCACAAGGCCAGGTCTGAGGCCTGACTTTCCAGCACTGTCTCCCCAGGTCTGGCAGCGGCTGGACCACCCTGGGTGAGATATGGTCATATTTCCGCTGCACCGTGCTCTCTTCTGGGGCTGTGACTATTCCTATTCCCCAAAAGGAGTCACTTGGTGCTCCACTTTTGCATTCAGCTGGGGAATGATTCAACTTCCTGTATTTTTCATCTGACGTCTTCTTAAACTCCATGAATTCTCTGAGGTTGGGGATAATAGCTCATGCTTGTAAGTAGCTGTTTTATTATCCTAAGATACAATGGTTTTTTGTGTGTTTTTTTTTTGAGGAAGATTAGCCCTGAGCTAACATCTACTGCCAATCTTCCTCTTTTTGCTAAGGAAGACTGGCCCTGAGCTAACATCCATGCCCATCTTCCTCTACTTTATATGTGGGATGCCTACCACAGCATGGTGTGCCAAGAGGTGCCATGTCCCCACCTGGGATCTGAACCGGCGAACCCCAGGCCGCTGAAGCGGAACGTGTGCACTTAACTGCTGTACCACCCGGCCAGCCCCCTAAGATACATTGTTGATTGTTACGACTGAAGGGGAGTAGGTAAAAGTGAGGTTAAGTGAGGTTATGGAAACTATTGTTATTGAGGGCTGCTCTGCGCCCTGAACTGGGCAAGGACTGGCACATATTTCAAAGCAAGTGTCTTAGACTGTTCAGGCTGCTATGACACATACCATAAACTGGGTGGCTTTTAAACAATAGAAATTTATTTCTCCCAGTTCTGGAGGCTGGGAAGTCCAAGATCAAGGTGCTGGCAGACTCGGTGTCTGGTGAGAGCCTGCTTTTTGGTTCGCAGATGGTGGCTTTTCGCTGTGTCCTCACATGGTAGAAGCGAGGGAACTATGTGGGGTCTATTTTATAAGGGCACTAATCTCCTTCCTGAGGGCTCCACCCACATAGTCTAATCCCCTCCCAAAGATCCCACCTCCTAATACCATAACCTTGGGAATTAGGTTTCAACATACGAATTTGTAGAGGGCACAAACTTTTAATCTACAGAAATAACTAATAAAATATGGGAAATTGCTTTGCTAACAGTGATTGGTATCTGGAAAGCTGTCTAGAAATGTTAGTTTCTATGGTTTGGTGATGGCTACCTTTAGTCCTTGCAACATTAATTGACCATATCTTGCTTTATATGGTTACAATTAAGATAAACCTCAACTCAGATTGGCTTAAATGATAAGGGAAAGTCAATGGCTCACGTAACTAAACAGTTCAAGCGTATCCACTTCAGGTGCGGTATGATCCAGGATTTAAATGTTATATTAAGGAATGGGTTTCTATCTTGTCATTTCTTGGCTGTGCTTGTTCACTGTGGGCAGCATTTTCCAAAAAGCTCTTCTCTAGGTCTGATGAGGACCACCAACAGCTTCTCAGGTTTATGCCCTTCCTCCTTCACATCCTGTGTGAATGTGTCTCGGGGGGAGCAGGGGGTTTCTGATTCCATCCTCTGAAGAAATGTCCTCTTCTTGCAACTTCAGAAGGTGTCCCCTCAGGCTGAGAATGCTGGTTGGGTTACATGTTGGTCTTGAAGTCACCTCTGTGGCCACGATGGAATGGGCTGGTTGTCTTCAGTCAATCAGAAACTCTGGGCTCACAGTCAATCCCACAGCAAATGCCTGGTGGGAGAATGAAAGAAGGGGGTCTTCTGTATTGGAAATTAGCACACTATTGAGGAGAAGCCAGTAAAAAGTATAGGGAAAAGAACCAAGAAATGTCCCTGCTGTAGCCTATCTATAGAGTTGTGATGGTTTGTTTAGAGGCCAGTCAACCATTAATTTGTTCACTGAAGGAACCTTATTCTAGCATCTGCCATATACCACAGGAGCTGAGGATGGAGAGATGAATATGATAGACAACTGCTAATGAAGAGCTCATAGCCCAAAGAAGTTATTATCCATAGGATTAAAGGATGCATGGCAGCAGTGACTCTTTCCCTGGATCTTAAATGATGTCCGGTTTTCCTGGCAGAAAGTGCTGGGTGAGGGGGTGGGGAGCAGAAGGAAGGCATTGCAGGCAGAGGGAATTGCGTGTACATTGGCATAAAGGCCTGAATGAGCGGGACAGGTCCCAAGAATGGTGGAAAGTTACGTGAAGTTAGAGCCCAGGAAGAAGTGATGAGAGAGACAGGAGGGAGGAAGAAAGACAAGGTGGGCCACGCTGTGTTGGCCAAAAGCACCGCTGTTCAAACAACTGGTGACATTTTCTATCAGTGGATCTTAACCACAGGTGAGAGAAAAATGGCTAAACAACTGGAAAAACATAAGTTTTCTTCCTATATTTTGCTATAAAAGAATATAAATTATATATGACTTAAAAACTTAAATTAAAAAGAAAAACATTAAAAATACTCCTGGCCTAGTAAAGATACTACTAAGTCATAAAATCGGAAAACATAATAACTAAAACTGAGGCATAAATATTTGAACTCTCTTAAAATTAAAAACTAAACATCTAAAATTAAAAAAAATAATGAAGAAAACATTATCCACATATGTGGAAGCAAATGTTTAACATCTTCAATATTAAAAGAGACCTTATAAATCAATTAGAAAAAAGTTATAAAAAATGGTCAAAAACCTGAGACATAAAGACAATAAGATTGTGAAAATATGTTTAATCTTATTGTTAATAAAGTGAGAAAATGAATGCAAATTAATTAGATTATGTTTTGTATCAGAATGACAAAGAATTTTTGTGATTTTTGTTTTGTTTGTTTTACAGGATACTAACCAGCACCCATTGTGTAGTACAGGATGGTAACCAGCATGCCAGCATCCTGGCATGTAGCGGGAGCCCTCATACTAGTCCAGTCTTGGGGATGACACTGTGGCAATAGCTATCACAAATTTTCACAACAGCACTGCAATTGGAATTTATCTGAGGAACGCAATTAAGGACGTGAACAAAACTGTACCTACAAGGATGTTTATCTCAGCGTTGTTTACGATGGGAAAACATTTCTGTAAAAGGAAATAACCTAAAGTTCACTAACACATAAAACCAAGGAAGGGATATCTATGCACTGAGATTTTGTTCTGCCCACTAAAACTGATGTTGTCGATAAATATTTATTGACACGGAAATAGAAATGTTTAGAAAGTTTAAAAGTATGTAGGCATGTTTTAAAATATTATGTGCATTATAATGTCACTTTTGTTAAAATTTAGAGCTGTATCACATATTCTCAAGAAAGAAGAGTAAATACCAGGATGTTTATAGTCTTGTAAGTTATCCCCGAGTGGTAAAATGATGGACTTTCCTTTCATTGTTTTGCGTATCTGTATTTTTTCTTTTATTCATTCATTCTTTCTTTTAAATATTAAACATATATAATGAAAACATAATTTTCATTTAAGTTATTAAGTCATTTAACTTAAACGCAGTGAATCTGATGGTCAGGTAAGGGAAGTTTGTATGAGGAAGACGTAGAAAGCAGCGATGGAGAGACAAGGAGATGCATGAAAGCTCAGGAGGGGTGGGGTCTGGCGATGGGGTCAGTGCCCAGTGGTAGTCAGTTGCAGGCTCTGATTGGCTGTGCAGGAGCACAGGGCGGAGCACACGGGGTGGAGCTTCATTCAATCTGCGGAAGTATTAAATGAGTGGATGGATGGATGAGACAGAGCCCGAGAATGTTATTTTCTTTTTTCTGCTAAATGGAGAGAATAGTCCTTCCCTTTCTTCAAGGATTGTTGTAAGAATCCAACCGTATTCTGAGTGTAAGGTGCTTGTGCACTTTAATGGTATCATCAGTTAGGAGGGCTCACTGGTATCACCTGACCTTGAATACTGAAGACTGTCTTGGGAGTGATTAAGGGGTGGTGGTTCCAGGGTAGAGGCCTCTGTAGAGAGGGGTCCTGGCAAACGGAAGCCGTCTTCCCACCCATTCCATCCCAGGCTCTTACATAATAGTCACTTGCACTTATGCAGGACTTGGCCTGGCCTGGTTCTTAGCGCTTCTACATGTATTAACTTATTCACACGAGGACACTGAGGTACAGTGCAGGCGTGTTATGAAGATCCCATGGCTATTAACGAACAGAATAGGGTTTTGAATGTGGGCCTTTTGGCTTCTAAATTTGTGCTTTAACCACTGTCATTCCACATTGTATGTCTAGTCCAAAACGAGATGGGGCAAGTGGATGGAGGAAGAAAGTCATGAGGATTAGATAAGAGGAGAGAGGAGGACGATTGTGAAGATTTGCATTGTGTGGGTGACAGGCAATATTGAGTAGACTTTTAAAAGGAAGAGCGATCCCTTCTGTTTAACTCACCATGGATTTGTCCCATCGAGGAACGGGGCCAGAGGGGGTTAAGCAGAGCAAGAAGCTCTTGCCTCTGTTACCAAGGGGCTAGCGCGGAGAAGCGGTTTCTAGCAGCCATGTTTGCTCCAACAATCAGGGAAGATTCTGTTTAAAGAATATTTTGTCTGTCATAAATTCACAAATGATTCTGTCTGCCTGGCTCAGAAATGTGGGACTTGACCTTGCCAGGAGGGAGAGGTGCACCCTCATGGCCTGAGGCATCCCTGAAGGCAGGGGACCGGCCTCCCAGAAGAAGCCCTCCTCCACGGCAGCTGTAGACGTGAGCCTGGGGTCTGAGGATCTCCTAGCCCGGATGTCTATTCTTGGACCACCTCTCTTTGCCGGTGCAATGTTCCCCTGGGTGCTTTCAGTGAATTACCCACAGTGCAGACCATCCTGCCACGATGCTGCCAGAAGGCTGGCCTCCAATCTGGGAGAAGAATGGTGGAACTTGCTTTAGGAGATGCTAGGAAAAAATTAGTCGGCTGTATGTGCTAAATCTTCCCCATGGCCCGGCAATTCCACTCCTATTAAGGTACCCAAGAAAGATGGCTCTTTTGTTCACCAAAAGACATGTACAAGGATGCTCAAAAAAGTTTAATTCGAATAGCCCCAAACTGGAAACAACCCAAAGGCCCATCAACAGAATAGATTAAATTATTGTGGTACATCCATACTGTGGAATGCTGACACCCACCCAGACGTAGATGAACTCCACAGATGTGCTGAGGGAAAGGAGCCCGACACAAAGACGGCACACCGAATGAGTCCATTGAGATGAAGTTTGAGAACAGGAAAAGGTAATTATGGGGCTAGAGGTCAGAGAGTTCCCTCTATGGGGGATATCGATTGGAAAGGAGCAAGTGGGAGCCTTCCAGGCTGTTAGAAATGATCTCTATTGCGAGCCGAGTGACAGTTACACAGGTGTCTGTGTATGTAAAATTTTATCAGTCTGTACAGTTGATTTGTGAACTTCACCGTATGTCAATTGTGTCTAAAAATTTTCTAAGAAACTTCTGCTTCCTGTTTAGTGTCTTCCCGAAAATGTGTACGGAATTCAAATCTTTAGAAGCTGAATAATTGATATTTACATCATAAGAGTGTTTCGGTTCCCCCCAAACTAAAGCATATTATAAAACTCCAAATAATTTTCATGTTTCCAATATTTCATGCACATTCACATTTGAACACAGTGTCAGTCCTGTGAGGAGCATCTGATTAAAGGTAACGACCATAGCTAACGTTTTTGTAGCACTTGCTGTGCACTGTGCACAGTCTAAGCCCTTCAGGTATTTGATGTAATTACACAACCAAGCTGTGAGTTATCACTACCACCGTGACAATTTCTGTGTTGTATATTTGGGAATGAGAGCACAGACAGGGTAAGGGGTTGCCCAAGGTCTCATGGCCACTAGTTAGGAGCACTAGGATCCAGACCCAGGCTGTCTGTCTCTAAAAGTCTGTGCTCAACCCTACTCCTTCTGTTTAACTAGTCACCTCTCTGCAAGCTTAACAATTGCCACCTTTATCTCGATTATATGACACTTAGGAAATTCATGTTTTTCAGCACTAGTGTTAGCCTTTGAATTTGTCTATTTTCTGTTTATTTTGAAATAATATTATGTGCAAACTGCCATAAAAGACTGTTTTCCAAATGTGTTTTAGTAGCAGAATTCAATCCTTCAAATTTTACCCTGAATCTGAAGAGAGAGAAAAAGTTGAGCTCTTCCAGCTGAAGTGGGAGGAGCGGGTGGCGGTGCTGGAAGAAGTAGGAGTTGGGGAAGGGAGGGGGTACCAGGATCTTGGCAGCTACTCCCTTCCTCTCAGCTACACCTACAGTTTCTTGTAGAGACAGTTTAGGCCGTAGAATTCCAATAACAGTCTCAAGAAAAAAAAAGAAAACAAAAACAAAGACAGTATTTATTGTGAACCATGGAAAACTGCCGAAACAGAACTATTGACCAGCAGGCAGCGCCATCTTATGCCAGTTTGAAACTGGCTTTCACCAGCGGATGCAAAGTGGCCTGAATTTGATTTAGAAATGGTGTTGAAGGGTATCACTCTATAATGTAAGAAAAGGTGAACTGAGAAAACGCTGAATGTAGTCCACCCAAGGACCACATGCACCTTAGGATGTAAAGAACAATTTTGTGGCAACATAGCTCAAGCCTTCAATCTCATCTAGTTCCTTAAAAGAATATTCCCTGGGCTGGGATGCTATTTGCTTTCCCTAGTGTGGGCCTTCCTTGGCCTTCCTGTGATTCAGGTTTGAAAAATCTGTGCTTTCGTACTTTACACATTGACAATCCTGAACCAACTTTTCTGCGTCCATATTGTTTTCAGCTTTTCTTTCTTTTAATTAAAGTTAATACATGTACCTGATAAAAAAAAAAGAAAGAAAGAAATTAAAGTAAATGAAATGTTCAAATGGCAAAAAGAGTATCATGAAAGTAAAATTTTTCCCCATACCAGAAGGCCAGATGTAAGCGTGGTAATCGTTTCTGCTTTATCTTTCCCCAAATTTTCTCTATGAGACTGACATGTATGTATGTGTTTTATTTCACACACCCTTCTGAATGAATCATGTCACTGTTGTTTTTATTTCTTTCTTCTTTAGTTTGTTTTTACTTGAAAATACATCTCACAAAGTATGTAAAACTTTACCACATTCTCTATAAAGACTAGGCATTGCCTATGCATTGATGAAAAATTATTCAACTGCTTTCCACTGATGGGTATTTAGGTTGTTACTGATACTTTGTCACCATATGCAAACCTACAACAAGCTTCCTCAGGTGTTTTGTGACACCCATTTTTAGGATAAATTTCTGAAAATTGAATCACTGGGGCAAAGTTGATGTGTATTTAAAAAAAATGGATAGATGTTGGCAAACTGCCTCCAATTCACACTGCAAATGGGTTCGGAGGGGCCCATTTCCCTCCCCCCTCCCCAGCACTTCAGATCATCTGTTCATCTATTCCACATGCCTACACTTCAGCAAAGGAAGGAGGAGTTAAAGGTATGGAGTCAGGGTGCTCTTTGCCAGCCACAAGTTCAGTTTCTTCAGAGGCACCATTCTCATCAGCAGAACAGTGATTACGCAGTAAACTATCCTAGTTGTAGATTACCTTGAGGAGCTCTCTGAGGTCTCTAAGAATGGGGAGGCTGAACCAAGATCAACTGTGTCCTTATTTTGGTTGGCCCATATATTTGGGGTCTATGTCTGTGGTCAATGCTATTAAAATATGATGTGAGATCTTTTGAGCATTAGAGGGAGAATCTGAATCAGCCACGAAACTGATCTGCCTCTGAAGCAAGATTCTAAGGTGGGTAAGGCCAGTGAGCAGGAATCAGTGTCCTCAAATCCAGAACCTGCGCACAGTGTGCAAGAGTCTAGGGGCCACGCAGGCCTGGCCTTACACCCCTGTGGGCAGGCCTGCTCCTCAGGCATGTATGCAAGCCACACCTGCAAGACCAAGGCAGACCCGCTGCCAGGCCTTAGGTTTATATGGTCACAGTCTTCATTTATAAGGTGCCTACCTTAGGGATCATTTAAAAAGAAGAACTTAACACAAAACCTTAAGGTCGATGGGCCAAACTAAGCGTGTCAACATTATCAAGGAGAGACCTTCTATCTGGTTCCTACCCCAAAATTCTACATTCATGCGGATTGCATTAAGGAGATTTTACTATGCAGAACTCTGAACTCACACAATAGATATATCAGTAGGGGTTTCCGGTGAGGGGCAGAATTCACCCTGGGGTCAATTTAGGAAGCTCTTTATGGACGTATATTAGAAATCAGATTTAATTTGCTGGGGCAGATGTGGTGCAGGGAACAAACCCGGACTTGATTTCTAGGCAGAGCTCCCATTTACAGGCTACAAGACCTGGAAATAATAATACCTACCTCATAAGTGTTAACGTGAGCATGGAAACAGATGATGTATGTGAGGGCTTTGGGAAACGGGAGAGCTATAACAAATGTGCAAACTCGACTTTCCAGGCCATGGCAGCCCTGGGAGGGAAAGCAGGTCACGTACATGCAGTCCCCGCTCTGCCTCAGCCGGGAGCATGAAAGGGCCAGCTCCGCTGATGGGTTTCCTCAGGCATTTTGGGATGTCCCCACAGGGTCTCTTTGGATTCTTGCAAGCATGGACTTATCTATTACTCCATAGCATTCTTTTTATTTATTTATTTATTTATTTATTTATTTTTATTTATTTTTTTTTGAGGAAGATTAGCCCTGAGCTAACATCTACTGCCAGTCCTCCTCTTTTTGCTGAGGAAGACTGGCCTTGAGCTAACATCCATGCCCATCTTCCTCCACTTTATATGTGGGACACCTACCACAGCATGGCTTGCCAAACGGTGCCATGTGCGCACCGGGGATTCGAGCTGGCGAACCCCAGGCCGACGAAGTGGAACGTGCGCACTTACCCGCTGCGCCACCAGGCCGGCCCCCATAGCATTCTTTGCGTTCTTTGTCTCGGCTTCTCTTTTTGTTGCTGTGGCTCCTGGTGCCCTCAGGTGATGGGGGAAGTGGGCGCATCTCCTATCCATGCTGAAGCTGCCAGCGCCACTCCTCCTCAAGCCCTTGGAAAATGATTTCTTCTTTGTCTGGTCAAGGAGCTTACTTGTCTATGCAACTGTGTGTCTCCCCATGCCAATCTTATCCCTCAAAAAGAAAATACCCTCATTCTTGGTATCTATGGCTGCATGAAAAAATCACCCCGCAAACCTAGTTACTTAAGCAATGACAACGTTTATCTTGCTCGTGAAGCTGCAGTTTGAGTAGGTCTCAGTGGACAGATCATCTTGGTTCCATTCAGCATCAAAGACACAGGACTGGAATCATCTGGAAGCTTTTTCGTGCCTATTCTGACAATTAATGCTGACAGTTATACGGAAACTTAGCTGGAGCTGGGGCTGGAACACCTTTATGTGGCCTTTACACGTAGCTGGTCGGCTTCCTCATGGCATGGTGTCTGGGCTCCTCACAATGTCATTGCAACGTATAACATGTATTAGAAGCAAGTCACTTCTAATTCCAAGACGAGCACATAATCAAGGGGAAGAGTAGACTCCACTCTTTGGTGGTAAGAGTGTCAAGAATTTACAGACATATTTCGAAACCATTGCACCCTTACACCTAACCTGGTAAGTATTGCATTCTGCAACACGGGCTAAAAACCTGATTTGCCTGGCATTAGTAGGTTCTGAGTCTGTCTTATGATTTACTAATGAAACACCTCTTGTCATTTCATTGGCAGTGTTTATTTGTGGTTCCCTTGCTCTGGGACTCAGGCATAAGTCACCTGGTGCTAGACTGGGAGAATGCCACTCTTCTGCGTGCAGAATCACGCTTCCATTTTGTAATCAAGGTTTTTCTTTGTGGACTATATTGTTAACTACTGTTGTGTAACAAACCATCCCAAGACTCACGAGTTTCAGAATGGCTGGAGTTCAGCCGATCCAGGTTGGAAGTGGCTAGAGATGCTTGTCTGGGGTAACTCAGCTCTGTCTCTCAACCTCCTGGAACTGGGGCCTAGCCACAGCATGTTTAATTCATGGTGGTGGCAGAGACATAAGAGGGTGAGTAGGAACAAGGGAAGCCTCTTAAGTCTTAGTCTCTGAATCAGCCAGCTATCCTTTCTATTCACATGCCATTGGTCAAAGCAAATCATGTGGTCAAGTCCAAAGTCAAGGACCAGGAAATGTCCTCCACCTGTGATGAAGCCAGGGCACGTGTGAGGACACAGGGATGGGCAATGAATAAGAGCTATAACGCCATCTAACCCGTGAATCAATCTTATGTACGCTGACGTTCTCTTGTCTTCAAGGCAGAGATTGCAAATGCCACCATACCCTCCTCATACCATCATGACAGTTATGGCGGATAGAGTCCAGCCTGCTCTGTGGATGATCTGGAACATGCTTCAGAAGTTTTCTCAAGACAGTGCTGCACGGTAAATTGATTGAACGTGGGAAATGAAATAAACCACATTTGGAGTAAATTCTATCCCAAGAGACTCCTGTGTCCATAGTTCAAAGTCCTGACACAAAACTCTCCAGGGTTGTGTAGATGCGTAAGGGTGCTAAGATGAGAACAACCAAGGCTGCTGATACAGAGGTGTGTGAGGATTGCAGTTTGAATTATACCCATCATTTTTGTTTGTTTGTTTGTTTCTTCTAGCATAAGGGAAGCTAAACTGATATAATCTTGCACACAAACCATGAACTAAGGAAACACTGTCCTGAGCTTTGTGATAAATCTATACTCAAAGAGGAGGTCTTTTCAAGTCACCTTTCCTTATGTGTGGGAGAGGTCAGATTTTGGGTAGGATGCGATGCCTGACATATCAGGTCCTGTAGCTCACACACACACACACATGCACATGCGTGCACACACACAGTGTAAACACGTGTGCACCCACGGGAAACATCTAGAATCAGGCTCTCAGAGGTGATTACTGTTACGAGAGTCAGACATTCCTATAAAAGAGGTGAGTGGTAAGGACTCTAGGACGCAGTGCCTTGTTCTTTTTCTCCAATTTTTATTGCCTTTCAGACGGTGTTATATTCTAAAAACTATAATATAATTGTTATCTTATTTTAAATAATGAGAAATGTGTTTCCTGACTATTTGTTGTTACTGTCGTTAAACGGAAGATGTCCCTCTGAGAGTCCCTCTCCTCCTCTCTGGTCACCAGCTGTCCCTGTCCTCCTTAGCCACAAGGCCAGCAGAAGTCAACAGGGCAGGATTCATGTGGGGGACCCAAGCCATGAAGGCGAGAGGCAGAGGTTACCAGAGTGGAGACCTGAAAGGTTAGGTGCCTGTGACCTGCGGAAGATGAGGGCAGGGATGTTTCAGAAGAAAGCAAAATACACTCAGTTCTGGAATCTGTATGGGATGCGAGCGACCCATATGGATTACTGTGTGGGCCAGGGACATATTTACCTTCCAGTCTTCCAGACAAGCTTGCTTAATTTTGTTTTCCACCTTAGAGGGGAGGGCCTAGTCCACCTGCCCCGGAGCATGATAGTCATCTCTCAGGAGAAAATTGTCACCTTCTAACGGAAGGCTAACATTTTAGGATTGAAACCTCCCTTGGAGAATTAACAATGTCCCCAGGGCTAAAGCACTCCCCTTTCCGGGACAGATTGGATGACCTATCTAGATGGTGAGGGAAGGGGAGATTGGCCTGGATCTTATCACAAAACACTCAATGAGGAAGTCTCTAAGACACATCAGCCAATCCAGCCCAAGTGCTAATTGGCTTGCAAATCCCCTAATTAGTTTGTCATCTACCTGGACAGCTTAGCAGCTGGCTGGAAGCCCAGACCCTGCCCAGCCAAATTCACAGCTCCCGGAATTTGGAAGTGTAGCAGTAGTGACAATTCCGCACATTGTGCACACGTGGGCATGCTCACCCGCACACATACACCTTCTTGCTAAGATGTAACAATGATAACAGGTTCTCACAATGCTGCCAACAATCTCATTAGGCTGTTTGGTGTGAGGAGGAAGTGAGAGCCCTTCTAACTTTGTGCTAACACTTTGCGCACAAACTATGGAGCTGCTCAGATCTGTTCCGTCATTAAGTAAAGGCTACAGCTATGGTGGAAAGGTGTCTAGGAGGCTCAGAGCCCCCAAATCTTTCTTCCTTCATAGATAGGAGACAGCTTGCCACAAGCTATTAGCCCGCTTGGGTTAAGCACTGCCTTCTCTCTCCTTCCCGAATATTCTCCATCTAGATGGGACACAGCTTAGAGTCCCAGGATTTTAAACTTGAGTGACATAATGGTCCTTTCTGAAGGAAAAAAGTTACATCTATGTCCAGCGTTGATATAATTTCCATTATGCTATAGCCTCAATGTATATGAACAAGCTCTGTATTTTTATCCTCATGGCTTAAGGTTATCCTCATTACCTGTTATCCTCATGGCTCATATACAACTATAAATCAAAACACATTCCCAACTTGAACAGAAACAAAACAATACCCACTACATTTCAATTAAAATATTAATCCAGTGTGGAATCTTGTATTGTGTTCCTGCAACTAAATTGCCATTTGAAATCTGAATAGGAGGCTGATGGCTGTGTTTCTACAGTAACTTTTCTGTCTGGCAAGCTGATCCTACAACTCACCGTGTGATGATTCGCTATCCAGCCCCGTGTTATTTGCCTGTCTGAGCTGTTACTAAAGCTTTGTTCATACAAATGGATTGGGGATGTTCAGTGACCTTCACTTCGAATGTACACCTCACTTTTGCAGTAAGACTTCCTCTCATTTCTTTCTTTTTCTCTTTTTTGGTAAATACACAATGGAAGCACAGGGTGATAAAGTTATCCAGCAGTACCCAGTTATAGAGTAGTCATCTATGACCCAGAATATATTTGCATTGCTGCTTTTTTCTATTATTATCAAAACAATAAAGACATCATTGTTCAAATAATTGACACTTACTCAGGGTGGAAAATTGCACACCTGCGTTCTCTCTTTCCCAAGAGGCCCCTTTACTCTGCGTGTAAACTGGCCCCTGGCAGGCTTCTGGATGCCCCTAAACATCAGGGTGAGTGCATCGCAGACTAACGTTACATTCCTGCTACTCTGCTGCAACTATGGTCTTGCACGATTTTTTTTTTTTTCAGATCAAAGCTTTGCAAAGCCTTGTGTTTTTCTAATATAGCCTAGGATAGGCTAAAGTAACCAAGAAAATGAGACACTCTGAGATTTTTGAAATGTCAAAATCTGCCAATATGTGCCTGTAGCATAAGGCAGCCAATATCAGGATTTTCTTCAATGTACAGAAAAGTCTAGAGACTTTTCTCTAGAAGCTGGGCATTTGCTCTGTGCAAGGGCCAGCACTAGGGTGAAACAAGTGACTCCCTCACCTCAGGTGTAAAGTTTAAGAAGGTGCCAAGAAATTCAGCAATCAAGATAAATAATAATTTAAAGTAGTTTTTAGAAACCAAAATTAATGCAAAAAACTCCATGCTGAACAAAATATCAGAACTTTAGGCAAAGGCCATTGCTCTGTTGAGCCATATTGAGTCTGAGGGAAAAGGGGAAGTATGTGTTCCTATACACATGTTTTTATCTATTTTATTAGTGGCTAATTTTTTTGGCAGAACATTAAAGTACTTGGGAAAATACTGAAAATTGAAACATAAGTGTATTAAAACTGACATTATTTTCGGTTTAAGCCTTTTATTTATACCAAAATATAATTTATGATCATTTGACTTCAGCTTAAGTTAATTAAAAATTGTTTAAGATTGTCAGTTGGTGAAGCGAAGTTGTCAACATGACGCTGTCTCTGTTGAAAATGAGATAAGCAGTGAAGTAAATTTTGAAAATATTGCTGATGTATTTGCTTCTATTAAATCCAGGGCACGCATGTGTCCTTCTGTCTCAAGTTCCAAGATGACTTGGTATGGCCGTCCCCTGGGCAAGGCAGAGGGTATATTTGAAGATTAATTGATGCCTGGAGCAGAATAAATATTTATTAAATATTAGTTGTTATCATTGTTATCATAATCCCTTCTCGTGTCCTCCAAAGCAGAACCAGGATTTCCGACTGACTGTGCCAAATACCGTTCGAGGAATTGAGAGGAAGATGAAGAAAGCAAGCTGGACAATAATCGAAGTTTTTTCAGAAGTCTCCAAGTGCCGCTCCCGACTCACGATGGTGGCTTCCACTTTGTGCAATCTCCCTGGCAACCTCGGAAATAATGTTCCTCTCTCCTCCCCTGGCCCCAGGTTCTTCTGCCCCACTTGACCGTGTGGGCAGAGGAAAATCAAAATCCTGTATGGAAGCGAGGAAGATGGAGATAACATGGGTTGCAGAAGCATTTGGTTTAGAGACTGGGCAGTTTCCAAAATTCTGTAACCCTGTGCTCATCCTTGTGAAAACAGAGATTAAAACTTACTTCTTAGCAGTGTTTTGAGAATTAAATGCCCCTATTTTGTAGGGTTTCTGAAGCAGTACCCAGTAAATACTATGCCAGGAATAAATGTTTATTAATGCAAGAAGCAGGAAGGAAGGAATATGTATTAATTTTCTATTGGTGCATAACAAGTTACCACAAGCTTTAATGGCTTAAAACAAGACTCATTTCATCCCACAGCTCTGGGAGTTTGGAAGTCCAGGTGGACCCTGCTGAGCATTTCACAATGTTGAAGTCAACATGTCAGCTGGGCTGGCTGTTATCTGGAGATGGGGATGAAACCACTTCCAAGTTATTTCAGGCTGGTCCTATGCAAGGTTCTTTCTTTTTCACTTAATCTTCATAACAATATTATATAAGTTGTGCTCCCATTTTATAGATGAAGAAACTCATCAGCCACTGAACAACTTTCCCAAGGTCTCAGTGTTAGTAAGTCTAATTGATGACTCCACATTTTTGTTTGAACATAAGAGAAAACGCACATTGAATGTGGACATCAGACGATAATTAAAGGCTTGATTTCTTTCATGAAAATGATGTGATCATTCGTAAGCTTATCAGAGACAACGATCCGCCATATTGCCCTGCTTCCATATTTCCCTTGTCTTCTCTCAACTCTTTGCTGATCTCAGGTCTTAGGGTTTTATGCACAGTGAACTATAACATACCCTGAGTCCTTCCAACCCTTTAGAAAAGACTATCTTGGGTAGACACCAGGCTATATGGATACTGGGTTGCTGTGACAAGCATAAGTTTCTAATGCTAATGGGAAGTTGCCCATTTGCATATAACTGTATTTTCCAATCCTCCAATTTGGAAGCTATCATTCTGGTGCCTAAGTATTTGAAATTTGGCGAAAACCAAAGGTTTGTGGAGGATGTTCTGATAAAATTCAAGGGCATGTTCACTGGGGCACCTACTCTTTTCTAGACTTTGTATAAGCTTCAGGAGATTTGTATGTTACCACCATAGGCATATCCTTGTCTTTTGTTGAGTTGGACATCTTGTGAGATTGTAGGACTATACTTTGGTCCATTTCCTATAAGGTGGGACCAAAAAGCACTCAATAATTCAAAAAGACATCCCCCACCAAAGGCTTTCCCCAGAAGATAAAAATGCTGCCTGGTGTAGTCATCGGTACTGTGGGCCCCTGTATTTTACCTTGGAACGCTTAATATAACCTGCACTCAAAATTAAATTTGCTATGATCCTTGGGGTCTTGTTAAGCTATTTACTTGTTTAACCTTTTGGTCTCTATTTTATTCTTGTTTCTCAGTGGAAATTCTTTTTGAGAAATTCTAACCTCTTTTGAAGAACCAAAAAGGAAATGGACTTTTTTTCGTCTATTAAGTCTGGATAGACAGGGAAGCAACGTGACCCTAGATTATTAACTTGAGAGTTCTGGCTGTCCTTGGGAGACGGCCAGTGGCCCAGGAGAGAAGCCAGATGGGATTAGAGACCTCAAACTGACAGATGTGGCAGTAGAGGATTCCAGGAAGAAAGATCAGAGGCTAGCCAGGAACAAGAGCCACTTGCCCAGATGCAAACCCCGAGGGGGTGAAGGTAGAGGCTTGGGCAGCGTTTTGGCTGAGTCATGGGAGAATCTGGTCAGCAGCTAGGGTCAAGTTTAGGACAATGAAACACTGTTCAAGGAACTTGAAAGAAGAGAGGGAGGGCGGGGAAGAAGGTGTTTGTGGGACCCTGGGGCGTTAGTTACATCATCTATATAATGACTTTATTAACCCATCTTGTGACTCCACCATGTATGACTAAATATGACAATATGTCTGTCAAAAGACAATAGGGACAGCAGATAGATCAACTCCATCGCATATGGATCAGGGAAAAACCAAAAAGCAGGAAGTTAAAAAGCAGAGAGAGTAAGCAGGAATGTCTATGAAGATTGCTCTCTCTTCCTCAATTGTGTCATCATTTCATCAAGTTTCATCTGGATAATTTACTCGCCCACAAGCAAAAGATGGTAGCTGGTGTGACTCAGTCCTCTACCCCTGAGAGATCCAACATTCTCCTGCTGGAGAGAGGAGAGGCTGGCAGGTATCATCCGGATACATTTACTCAGCTCATGAAAGGGGTCTTGGACCAGTTTGCTTATTCTGACAACTTTTGCAAAATGCCTTTATCCATGCTAATTTTCTAAAGACCCACTTAAATGACAATCCACTTAAAATTTACTGAACAGCATGTTCTATTATGTCTGCAGAATTTCTTCTTTAAAACAGTGTGCTTGCTGCAAATGTTTTAATGATAATACCAAGTAAGTAACTAACTAAAAGAACTCACACAGAATAATGCCTTCTTTGGACCAGACTGAACTAGGCAAAGAGGACACGAAGAGAAAAGACATGCCAGAATTCCAAATAAGAAATAAAAAGGAAAGATAGAATTAGAAAATCACCTCGTGACGACCACCACAGTAATAATTGTTTCAGGCAAGGGTCATTAATGGATGCTAAAATTAGTAGGTAAAAGTACTATGAGAAACAAGATGATTTACATACTTCCACAAGATACTAATTAATTACAAAAAGAATAATAGTAACTTTACAGTGGAAAAACCTGGCAGACACCACTTATATGAAGCAATTAAAGAAAACATCACAGGAAAAAAATGAGACAGATCAACATCATGTGCCTCACGATATGGTGCACTAAGAAGGACACTACGTCACTTCTGAGGTTTTCCTGCCAAAATTGCATAGCCTGAATCTAATTATGAGGAAACCTCAGACAAACCCAAATTAAGGGACATTCTAGTAAACAGCTAACCTGTACTATTCTAATGTGTCAAGATTATGAAAGACAAAGGAAAGCTAAGGAACTGTTCCAAGTTAAAGGAGAACAAAGGAACACGACAGATTAAAGGGAAATGACAGCTAAATGCAAGTGTGAGCTCAGATTAGATCCTGGACCAGTCCCTGCTTTTAGTGGAACAGCTAGTGAACCTTGAAGAAGGCCTGCAAATTAGATCATAGTATTGAATCAATGACGATTTCGTGATTTTGATAATTGAACTAGGTAAGAAAATGCCTTTGATCTTAGGAAATTCACAGAAGTATTTAGAGCTGAAGGGGTATCATGTATACAACCTTCATTCAAACATTTCAGTATAAAATATGTGTGTGTGTAGATAGATAGATATGTAGATAGGTAGATAGGTAGGTAGATAGATGGATAAATGATAGAATTATAAAAGCAAATATAGTAAATTTTTAACTTTTGCAGAGAATCTAGGTGAAGGTCATATAGAAATTGAACACTTTTTAAAACTTTTATGTAAGTCTGAAATTATTTAAAAATAAAAAGTGAAAATAATAAAAATAGAAAGTTTAAAAAAGAAGACACAGGGGCTGGCCCCGTGGCCGAGTGGTTAAGTTCGCACGCTCCGCTGCAGGCGGCCCAGTGTTTCGTTGGTTCGAATCCTGGGCGCAGACAAGGCACTGCTCATCAAACCACGCTGAGGCAGTGTCCCACATGCCACAACTAGAACGACCCACAACGAAGAATACACAACTATGTACCGGGGGGCTTTGGGGATAAAAAGGAAAAGAATAAAATCTTTAAAAAAGAAGACACAATCTCTGCCGTCAAGGACCTCACAGTCTCATGGGGACAGATGGGCAGGTGACCATAAATAGATAAACACAGTTCTGCAAAGTACAGAGTGTTATAAGGGCACAGGGGATGGGTTATAGTTTCTAGAAGTAAAAGAAAATAGATATTTTCTAAAAAGACATTAAGTTTGAGTTAGGCAAAGCCATTGCCCTTCTAGCCTTTAAGGAAAATATTCAGGCTCATCATTCTGAAAAGTCAAATCAGTTCCTCGGTGTTGATAAAAAAGAAAGGCTTTGGCTCCTAGATCACTCTATCCAACAGTCCATCCATTCATCCATCCAGTAACATCCTTGCCTCCTCCAGACTGTGAACACCAATTAAACCATTTTATTTGATACCCAAGTTACAGTAACACTGAGCATATCTGTCTTTGATAACAAAGATCCAAGCATTTTTAAGAATTCCCCTCTGGGGCCAACCCAGTAGTGCAGCGGTTAAGTTTGCATGTTCTGCTTCTCTGAAGCCCCGGGTTTGCTGGTTCGGATCCTGGGTGCAGACATGGCACCACTTGGCAAAAGCCATGCTGTCGTAGGCATCCCATATATAAAGTAGAGGAACATGGGCGTGGATGTTAGCTCAGGGCCAGTCTTCCTTGGCAAAAAGAGGAGGATTAGCAGCAGTTAGCTCAGGGCTAATCTTCCTCAAAAAAAAAAAAAAAAAAAGAATCCCCCTCTGTTAATAGTTTTGAAGTACTCCACAGGGTCAGATTTCCATGGGCGAGTCCTCAGCCTCGGTTATCTCTGTTCTAACAAATCCAGAAACGTGCCCACTGTTCTCTAGGAAGAGAGAAGCAGGTACTTGCTAGGTATTGAAGCATGTGCCTATGTAAAGGAAAGTGTTTCCAAGCACTTCTGCTGAGTGGACCGAGGTAAGGGAATATCGGTACCCGTGATTACCAGGGTAAGTGGTGGATGCTCAGAAGCCAAAGGAGGAAAGACATTTTCAGAACTGACGAAGAAGACTTCCCAAGATGATAGTACCTGGACAGGAACAGGAAGCCCCTGGCAAGCTTGAGCCACTGAGTGCAAGAGAATTTATGATGTATCTTCTTATCTTCAATCCAATAATACTGTTTTACCTTTTCCAGAATCATTGACTTTGACTGAGTTAGTAAACTAATTAATTTCTGAATTCATGACCTAGATTACCTGGCAAATAAGATTTGGAATCAAAACCGAATCAGGTGCCTCCTGATTCTCACTGACCTGGTTTTAGACAGTTCCAGGATGAGATTCTCGTCTTCATCACTGAGAACTTCCACAAACATTCATATATGACCATGGGCTGGTGATCATGACATGGCATGAATGTTTTACTTAAAATGAAATTCCTAAGAAAATATTCTTGTTTACTCATTCAAGATCCATTTGTTCACTCAATACAAGTTCATTGAATGTCTATTATGAACCAGGGGCCACGTTCTTCTGCAAATAGTGGTCAATTACAGAGTTGCTGACATATCATCATAGTCGAGGAAAGGCTGGACCAAGAGTCAGGAGGTCCGGTTTGGGCTTGAGTTATGCTACTATTTAACCACATGCTCTTGGATAAATGGTGTCCCATCTCTCAACCTTGGTTATGTCATCCATAAAGTGAGGATGCTTTAACAATCTTTTCAGTACCTTACAGCACTGTGGTGTCAATGGCAGGAATTGATTGTCCCCCCGAAGCCCTCCAAATTATGACCTCACACTGAAGAACTCATTCAAGGGAAAACATACTAAATTGGGAAAAGGATGGACACTGTTGTGAGAATATTCAGTGCAGGTCAATGTGTGCTTTAACCAAAGGTGGGGAAAGATTCTCACAGAGGAGATTATAAGAAAGATAAGCTTTGGGAGAAGAGAGAACCTAATCGAGTCAGAAAGAAGGGAAGATCTTCTCAAATGAGAGAGTGACTGTCTCTTCAGATACCTGGGCAGGACAGATAAAGACAGAAGCGAGGACTGGAAACACAGACTAGAGTTTGCTTGCAATGGATGCAATTAGCTTGTACAATTTTTATAAGGAAAACTTTACCCTTTGCTTATAAGATAAAGGGAATTTTTGTTGACTTGGGAAAAAGTCTGAGGGTTGACTTGTAAGGTATTTTCCCAGGTCTGAGATGCTGTGATGTAACTCACCAAGCAACCATGTTGTTAATATCAGATTCACCGTTCCAGAGGGAGAAGCGTTCTCCTTAAAGACACTTAGGATGTTTAGACACTTGATCAATCTCCTTTTCCAAATGTGACAAGATTTTGAGTTATTGCTTCATGAGGAACTGGAAAACACCCTGAGACGCTGTTTATCTCTTAACTGCTTTGCTGTAAGCTGCTGTTTTAAATTCTAAACAGCTTAATAAAACTTTCCAACAATTTCAGCATTTTCTAAATTTGAGAGGCCATCTTTATGGCTTTTGGAAGAAAGTCCAGGCGTACTGTCACTAAGCAATTTCAGACAAAAACCTAATTTTAACAGATGAAATAATAACAAGTGGAGTGATGTAGTTTAAAAATCCCCTAACAACTCAGTGTGCATGTGACTGACACCCCATTACCTCACCCAGCTGATTCAGAAAGATGAATGTGTGTTACACAGGAAGGTTCATCTAAATGTCTACCTCAGCAACTTGGCCTTTGGTCAATAGAGAAACTTACTAAATCAGCTAATGCACTGATCCCAAGACTGTGGATGTTTAGGGACCCATAGAGTTTTGAGTGCAGGAGAGTGGAAGGAATGAAAAAGGGCCTGGAAGTCAAAGGGACCCTTTCATGCCTTAAAACTAGATGTTTGCCAAACAGACCGTGAGTCAAGCAAAGGGTTTCCCAACACCTATGGCAAAATCACTTCATCCTCATCGCCACCCAAGGTCGACTTGGTTATGATTTACATTTTTCAAAAGAAACTGAGGTTCAGAAGGGTGCAGTGACTTATCTTAAAGCTTGCAGCTTCAGAGCTGAGTTGGAACTCAGGTCAGACTCCAAGGTCCTTTGAGAGACTCATGCTGCTGCCCCCTGGAGAGTGGCTGCTCTTTGCCTGGGCTCAAGCAGAGACCTCGCCTCCATCAAGCGGGACTCCTGCTTCTCAACTCTCCTCTAGTCATCCCAGCTCTTTTCCTTGGCTTTTGGCAGTTGTCCCATCTCCTTCCACTTCGGGCTCCAGTTTCTGCACCTATTCACTCTTTCTTGGCCCTGCGATATGTCATGTGCAGAAAGCAGAAATGCAACTAAGCTTTAAATGGCTGATCTTGGCAACAGACCCATCACAGAATCAACCCAGAAGCTGTTCCTGTGCAAAGTAACAGCCGAAGCAGACAGCCCAGCAAGGATTGCCCAGTGTGCTCACTGAGGGAATTTTGCCTTTCGGTAACTTTCTCCTTCTCATTTCAAATGGCATTATTGGCACAGAAGAAAATGGGGGCATAAAGGTTTGCGTTGTGATTAGGAGTTGGCAGGGCTCAAATTCCTTGAGTTAAATATTCAGATGTCCCAGACCACCCCTCCTGTTTCACAGCTGATGGCTGTCCTCCTCTGGATTAAAGGCCGTATCAAGCACCTGGCAATAATGTGGACCATTTTAGGGAGCTGGGTCTCACCCCCTTTCTCTCTCATAGGAGACAGTGCAGGTGCCTCGTGAAAATTCTACTGAATCATCAGTCATAGTTTCTGCTGTCCTCAGTGTATGAGACAGAAACCCCCAAATCTAGGATATGGTCCTGTACACCTCCTTCTCCTTTCTCATCTGCCTCCATCACAGCCCGTCTGTTATATGTAAAGCCCTGTGGATTTTACCTCCCTTTCTCGACTTTCCCTACTCTTCTCCATTTCCATTGCCATTATCCTATTCCCAATCATCGTCTCTCTATCATGGTTGACATGGTTGTCTTCCAGATTGTCTCTTTGCCTTCACTCTGATCCATTCACCACCCAGTGAGCTAGCTTCTCAAAATGCACACATCTCACTCTGCCCTTCTGATTCCGACATTTTAGTTATTCCACACTGATCTCAAGATGAAACCATAAGCTGGGTAACATGGTCTGCCTGGATCCATACTGTGCAGCCCCTGCCTCCCCTTCCAACTCCACTGCACACTACGCTCGGTCATCCGCACTCCCTTTGCTCCAGGCACACTGCCCCCCAAACTCTCTCCTGACCCCAGGAGACTGTTCCCTCTGCCTGGACTAACTACTGCTCGCTATGGTGAGTGCTCAGCTCACACGCCACTTCCTCAGAGACGCTTTCCCCGGCCCCCCAGACAAGGCCACACTCCTAATTCTGTCGACTCATTGTGCTCTGGATCTCTTTGTGGTGGCAGCTATGACGGTTGTAGTTTCAGTCCTTTGTGTGATTATTTCTTTGACTTTTGTCTTCCTCGTCAGACAGTGAGCTCCCACGGCTGGGAACCACATCTAATTTCTTCTAACCGTTGACCTCCCAGTGCTGTGGAAGATTGTGAGCCATCTTACCAAACTTTGAGGTATTTTTGCTTGTATAAATTAATGTGAGGAAGAAGACCTTTGAAAATGTTCCTAGTTTAATATCACTGTTCTTCCCCAACTTAGAGAAGTCTTAGTCAACAGGTTAATAAATACAAGATAGGCAAACACATCACAACTCTTATGACAGACAGTATTTAAATTACAAGTGAACAATGTAATTCTCTGCAACAAATACTCCAACACCAACATAAGTCTGAAGATTACAGGTCAATATTCTTAGTAGATACATTTAAAACAAATCCCTCAATGTTTTAGGAAAGCTTTTTGTACTTTTTACCAAATTTATTTGGTCAAAAAAATGTAACATTACAGTGACAAGATATAGAATAAATGTGGATTTAGCTTCAAATACAAATTTGGTAACTGATACATAAACATTCTTTAATACTCTTCTTTGTCTTTCTTAAAACATTTACAGGCTAACCCAAGGTATTGTATTCTCAAAAATATTTGGGTGTTAACTACCTCTTCACAGAAAGTTCCCCAATTACACATCACTTAAATGTGTGGCTTATGGGTTTCAACTATACTTTTGACAAATATTGAATCAAATCACTTGTTTTTGTTTTTGTTTTGTTTTTGGTGAGGAAGATTGGCCCTGGGCTGACATCTATTGCCAATCTTCCCCTTTTTGAGTGAGGAAGATTGTTGCTAAGCTAACATCTGTGCCAATCTTCCTCTATTTTGTATGTGGGATGCCACTGCAGCATGGCTTGATGAGCAATGTGTAGGTCCAGCCCCAAACCCTGGGCTGCTGAAGCAGAGCATGCAAACTTAACCACTACGCCAACAGGCCGGCCCCAAATCATTTGGTGTTTTAATAATGTACGTACACAGAACCTAACATGGTCTTGGCTGCTTAGTTGGTGCTTAGTAAATATATGTTGAATGAGTAAATGGCCAACTGAGCTGTAAAGTGGCCTGAGCGGGACAGGACGAAGCAGGTGATTATATGGGTAGCCATGTCTTTCCTCTATAGCAGAGTTTCTCAAACTCTGTGCTATTGATATCGGGGACTGGCTAATTCTCTTTCGTGTAGGGCCTGTCCTATCCATCATAGGATGTTTAGCATCTCCCCGGCCTCCACTCCCTCAATGCTGGTAGCACCCTGAACCCCAGTGATGCCAATCAAAAATGTCTCCAGACATGGGCAAATGTCCCCTGGAGAAGGAGGACAAAATTGTCTCAAATTGAAATTGCCTCAAGCCAAAAGCGATTTATAGTAATTACGTGGAAAACTTTCACAAAATTCTCAACCTTGTGAAGAATAAGAGAACAGAATATCTTCATGACTTTGCCTCTTGGCAGAGTGGAAAATTCAGAGGCTTTGAAATTAGACAGGCTTGTGTTTGCATCCCGGGTCTACCTGTGTACTGGCTGTGTGATACTGGGTAACTCAACCACCCAGAGCCACAGCTCCCTTGTCTATCAAATGGAGAGAACAGCAGGGTGGTTCTAAAGCGTACAGAAGCCCATACATCTAAAGCACTGACAGTGTCTGATGCAAAGTATGGTGGCTGTCAACATTATTGTCAGTGTCACTGCCTGCCATCTCCACCTTCCCTTCCTTGCTTGAGCACTGTTCCACTCCTCTTAAGACTCGCCACACTGTCTTGCTGGAGTACGTGCTGCTCTGTCCTTTCCCAAACTCTGTCTCTGACTCCTAGGGCCATGATGTTTATGTTTTCTGGAACATTTCACATTACTTTCTTGGGCATTTAAAGATAAGGGGGTGCAATACCACCCCATCTTTGGGGTCCTAGAACTCTCCCCTCCACCAACACTATTGCCTTGCCTCTGGTAATGGTTGCTAACAGAGAGCTGTGTCTTTGGCGTGGCTTCTCTTGTGAAGAGGTTTTACTGTAACGGGTATCCTCGGTCTTGACCCATGGTGCTGCAATTTAGCAGTTGGCAGCAGGCTGTGGATGTCATTGAGCCGAGCGTTTTCCTCCCCAAACACTGCACAGCCGGGCTTCTTGGTCACTGCTACTTGCAGAGAAGTGTAGACATGAAAGGAACTCACAGAAACAGCACAAGATGCCACAGATGGGCAAAGACAGTGTCCTCTGACAGAGTTTCTCAATGGACTGGGGAGATGGGGAGCACAGGGGCAGGCTACTTAATCAAGCCTGACCCACGCAATCCTATCACCTGGACACAGTCTCTGTGCTCCTGCAGCTGTGAGTGGAGAGAGCTCTGTCAGCCCCTCCTCAGTGAACTGTCTCATGGGCGTGAAGGAAGCATCTATGATGGAAAACCCATACCACCTGTACGCACTTACAGGTGCCAGAACAGTAACAACAGCCCCATTTCCATCAAAATCTGAGACCTCTCGGAGTGACATGTTAAATCCACTTCGATTGTCTAGACTCTGATTGTCCACTTTCTCCGTTTAGAGAGGAAGGCTAACCATATTAATCCTTGGTTTTCTAAATCAAACTTAATCTTACAGATGGGTCACATTAATTTCCTTTTATCTCGTGTGCTCTATGTGGCAAGCCCACTTTCATGTAGAATCCACTAATTCACAATTTGCGAATGTGTGGCAGGGGCGGGACTTAGATTTACCTCGGGGCTGTGTGAGAAAAGCTTTTTGGGAAATTGATATTTTAGTAGGCATATTTAAATAATGTATAAACTGTTCTCATGCTGCTCAAGATGTTATTTAGATACAATAAATAGGAAATTATCCTCATCTATTCATGAGAGAAAGCTGTAGGGCAGCACTGTCCAATAGAAATAGCGTGTAAGCCGCATATGTACTTTGAAATGCTATAGTAGTCACATTTAAAAAGTGAAATGTAGTGGGTGAAATTAATTTTAATAATATAGTTTATTTAACCCAATATATGCAAAATGTGACCTTGTCAATACGATATCAATATAAAAATTATTGATATATTTGACATTCCTTTTCTCATACTAAATCTTTGAAATCTTACAGCACATTTTTTTTACACTTACAGCACATTTCAATTCAGACTAGTAACATTTCAAGTGCTTACTAGCCACATGCAACTATGCCATCATATTGGACAGCACGGCACTCTAGAAGGAGCCATTCCTTTTCTCATTTTCTTTCTTCTGTTCTTCCTCCTCCTTATTGCCTCATGAGTCACCCATGTTATGGATCCTCTGGCTGGTCTTCTTCGTCTGTTTACAAAGACAACGTATATTCACTTTGGTATGCGTATTCTCTTCTTTCTCTAGAATCCTCAGTAGGAGTTAGCCATAATGCATACTAAGTTCATATTCTCCAACTAAGTCCATATTTTCAGGGTCTGTCAAGTTCAAGTAAAACAAAGGGAAAATGAGACTGAGTTTTTGAACTTACGCAAGTTTTGGAAACTCTGGAACATGTAGTCAATTGTTATAGGACCTTGGGGTTTACAGAGGAGAAGTTTAAGCCCTGCCCCACTGAGTTCTCACAAAGCTCTGAATATGGGCAGCCTGAAGTTTTAGCCTCTTTGGGCTTGCACTTCGGAGGCTACAGTCACAGAGGTCATTCCCAAGTCCAGGAGGCAATGCCCACGCTGGCCCAGCAGACCGAAGCACGAATCCATCAAGAGGGAGCAGATGCGTGGGCACCAAGAAACTGAGCCACATAAAACAGCTGAATTTTCTCCCATTAGAGAAGCTGACGAACACATTTAATTCAAGAACTAGATTTTTTTTAGGCTGATTTCATTTGCAACTTTCTTGTAACCACTGTACAAATGTAATTAAGCCACAGAGAATAAAACTTGCCAGGTGAAACCTCAGATTACTGAGATAAGACTAGGGGGCGATCATTAGCAATAATGAGGAAGAGCGGTGTACACTAATAGGTTAAGATGTTCATGATGTTGCCAGATGAGCAACGATAGCTCATCTGTATTGCGTATTCCTGGCAAAATGTACATTTGAAAATGTATATGAGATATGTGAATATAGATATAAATGAAGACATGGATATATCTGTAAAGTCAAGAAGATGAGGTACAACAAATAGTTTAGAGTCAAACTATGGAGGGGTGAAATTGGATGAGCAAGTGAACACAGTTACTTCTAACTTTGGATGCATTTTACTAGTGCAACCAGTTGGTTATTTCCTTTTTGTGTGATTTTTAGAATTATTAAAATCATCAAGCATCACTAGCAGCAATGGTAGTATAGTAATAGTACTATGAGAGTAAGTTGATTGTGTTCAAAGAAACTCAAGTGACAGAATCTCTGGTATTGAAAGGATCTGCCCATCTGCCCTGACCTTGTGTTGACATTGACCAGTCCTATGCTGACCTCAATTTCTAGCTAATTTAGCTACTATAAACTGGTGATGATTAACATTTTCTGATCATTCAGTAGGAGCTTCACTTGCCTTCCTTGAATCTTCTTAACAGTCTCATGGGGTAGACATCACAATTCCGTTTTACGGATGAGTAAACCAAAAAAGAGACAGAGACAGATTGAGCCATGTAACCAAGGTCACACGGCTAGCCAGCATCAGAACCACAGTGTGGTTTGGCGCTTCTGTAATGGCAATCCTCCTGACTCTGGTATTCTCACACCACCCAAGGGAGCAGGACCCCCTGGACATTGAATCTTCTGCACATAAGTCACTTGAAACAGATAAGACGTGTTTCATTTGGGGGAAGAAAATCTCTGTTCAAGCTCACCTGAGGGTAGGTGGTCGCCAGAGTTGCCAGTCTACTAAAATTGCCCATAAAACCAGGATGTCAACTTGCTGAAGTGCAAGCCAGAAAGAACAGGGCGCCAAGGGAGGGTGGATGTGGGTGTTTCAGCACATTGTCACCATTCTAATGACTGCGAGTTTTGTTTTAAAGAGATTTTGAGCTACAAAATGCGTCACCGCCAACAGGCTACGGTTTTAATGATCTAGCTGTAATTGTGAAAGTGAAACTCATGTTTGTGAAGCGCAGATTCCACGGACAGATTGAGTGCATTATCTTGGGTGTTGCGTGTCTAACAATTGGTGTTGCTTTGTTTATGAACTGCTTGCTTAGCATTAACCTTGGGTGAATTTTTAAATT
The DNA here is from genome assembly GCF_041296265.1 of Equus caballus. NCBI lineage: Eukaryota > Metazoa > Chordata > Mammalia > Perissodactyla > Equidae > Equus > Equus caballus. Next base: position 30,827,371 of record NC_091705.1, on the reverse strand, counting down.
ATAATTTTTATCACCCTCAAAGGGCTTCGAGTCACGAACAACCACAAACATCACCAGAGGCAACAACGGATGATGACAAATTCTTTACTAATGTCATAATGTTACTTTCACAAGCGTCACCAACCATCATGTATCTACCTTGAAGGAGCTTTGGTGTAGCATGTTTTGCCCAGGCTCTGACTCAGATATGTTTTGAAAAACTTAAAAACCTGTGCAGTAGTAGGGGGAGAGAGATGATTAGGCAGAGCCCAGAGGATTTTTAGGGCAGTGAAAATACTGCGTATGATATTGTAATGATGGGTATATGTCACTACATATTTGTCCAAACCCATGGGACATACCACACTGAGTGGACCCTAAGGTAAACTACAGACGTTGAGTGATCATGATGTGTCAATGCAGGTTCATCCTCAGTAAAAGATGTACCATTCTGGTGAGTGATATTGATTATGGGGGAGGCTATGCATGTGTGGGGGCAGGGGCTATATGGGAAATCTCTATACCTTCCTCTCAGTTTTGTCATAAACCTAAAACTTCTCTAAAAGATAAAATCTTAGGGAAAAAAACTATGCAGCTAATAATTTTAAAAGATTACCCCCAAACTTTTTTTTCTTAAACTCGAAGGTTCAGGTACTTAGAAAGGGTAAAGCCAAGCAGGCCATTGTGACACCATTTCCTGCCCCCATCACAGCACCTTTCCCTGCTCCAGATTGATTATGGGCCAAATCTACCCCTCAGGCTTGGAAAATTCACTGTTGAAGCAGTTTTTCAGGGATAATGAATGGTTTGTAAGTTTCTTGTATGAATCATTTGATTTTTAAGCACCATGATCCACATTCAAGAACTCCACAACCCCCTAATTGCTTCTTGATTAGCCCAAGATATTTCTATTTGACTATAAGCATGTTGTTTGTTTGATGTATTTGAACAGAACATCTAGTTGCACCAAAAATGTCCCAGTTCTGTGGTTTTGGATAAATGTATCACTTTCTTTTCCATGCCTTTCTTTTCTCATCTGTAAAATGGGGATAATAATCCACATTCTGTGGAATTGTTAATACAATTACAGGAGATGATGATGTGATGTGTTTAGCATGAAACATATATTGTTTCTTCCTTCTACCAGGATATGCTTCAGAAAAATGGAAATGGATTCAAGAAGACAGAAGTCGAATACAAGGAGCAATGTTAAGAAAGAAAATGGTACCCATAAAGATAAATCTTTAAAACAATGCTTAAAAATGCAATAATTATAATAACAGTGCCTTGTTTAGGGATTAGCTGATAATAGGGGGAAATTGAAATACCAGAAACCAGTAACAAAGAAGATGGAGGGTGAAAAGACCCAAGTTAAAGAATTTCAGACGTCCTCCTGATGCTAAGAAAGGAGATAGACAAGTTGTCTAACTTGAGACTTCATTAAGATAATTACACATGTTAAAAACTTTACTCAAATAATAGGCAATATATAACTTCTAACTAAGTAGGAAAAAAAACACAAACACAAAACCTAAAACTAGCTAGAACATCCCCAGAGAAGACAGGAAATGGAATGGGGGCAGACACAGAGAAAATGCACTGTAAATAGAAACTACAGTAGACACAGGTTCAAATCTATCAGACCGATATAAATTTAAAACTCATACACTACACACAAATAGGCAACGTTAAGTAGTAAATCTCAGGAATACTATTAAGTAGTCAGGAAGGATAAACAAGTGTGGAATACTAGTTGCCTTTGGTTTTGAGAGGAGATTGATCAAAGAGAACAAAAGCTTAGAGGAATAAAACAGTTAGAAAAAATTCTATCAGCCAGATACATCAGTATGTGGAATTAGAGCACACCCACCGTCTCTTTGTTGATACTTTCAAGTTCATGAGTAGGGGACCCAGCATTCCCATTGGACAGAATTTTAGCCCTGTCTGTGAATAAAGTTTAGACCCACGCAGACCTGTCTGACGAATTGCTTGAACTGACTCTTGGGCTGACTAGAAACATTCTATTTGAAGGTAATAATTGCAAACAGAGAAAACCTTTGAAAGAGAATTGCCACTTTTTAAGGGCCTCCAAAGAGCCAAAAGCCTTCAGAAGTCCCAGGGATCAAGTCCCAAGACCCAAGAGTGTGAGTCTTCATACTATGCTGTTCTGGAACTCATGGCTCTCTTCCACTGATTGGGCCCAGAGGGTTGTATTCTTCTCTCTTTTATGCTGGAAATATTTGTTTTCCTTTTGCCTCCACTATTGCTCCCTGAAATCTATTTCCCCACATTTCACCTGCCATTCCTCTCTCGTGACTTTTGACTCTCTCTTCAGGACTGTGCCACATCTCTGATAGCTGCCAATTATGCATGTGTTTGTTTTGGTCAATGTCTCCTCTTCCCTCTGTGATGGCTGCAAAATTCTTCTCTCTGATTGGGAGAGTCAGTCACAAATTCAAGTGCCTTCAGGGGCCAGGGAGAGTAGGGGGTTACAAGGGATACTGATTATCAAGATGGTTGAGACTTCCCAACAGACAACACTAACATACTCCTTTCAATTCTCTCGGGTATATTCCTAAGAAAAGGATTGCTGAGTCACATGGCAAATCCATGTTTAACATTTTCTGGAACCTGCAGACTCTTTTCCAAAGCAGCTGCACCATTTTACATTCCCACCAGCAGTGTATAAATGTTCTAATTTTTTCACATTCTCACCATCACTTGTTACTGTCTGTCTCTGTTTATAGCCAACCCAATAGAATTGAGGTGGTATCTCACTGTGTTTTGATCTGCATTTCCCTGGTGACTAATGATGCTGAGCATTTTTCATGTGCTTAATGGCTAATGTAAGTTTTTAATATTGGATATGAATGGTTTCCATCAAAAGGGACAGTACTCTCTTCAGGGGGCCCCACATGTCTGCCCAGGGCTATGATACTCATCCAGACTTCGAAACTCACTAGTTACTCATTTCCACACTTCCAGGCTGATGAGAACAGATTCCCAAGAAAGAGGCAGAAGGCCAGAGATTTGTGCTTCTGTCTCTCTTTCTCCCTTTCCTGTCAGATGCGGCTGGGTCTCTCCTGGAACAAATTCCCTCCAACAAATTCTCCACCGAACCATCAACTCAGGAGGACAAATGAGGAGCTTGTTGTTAAGAGTTTGGGCCAAACCACCCAGAGCTTCCTGTGCCGGGTGACTGTGAATAGGGCCCGAAGTCACCCATTACTAACCCCTCACCCATGACTGCCTGAGAGATATTTCTCAGGCTTTTAACCATGAAACCTGTTTCCTCTCTCCCCTCCGAAGTCCAACCCAGAGAGGCTTGATAAAATCACTCAGCAAATGGAAAATATTTATTTTGTGCTTATTCTAAGAAATGTGATCCATCACAAATGAGCTGACAAGTCCTTTCATTTCCAAGGACAGTGTCCACACATTCCTTTGGACCCAGAATCGGACAAATCCAAGCCAGAGGCCAGTGAGGGTCATAGAGATGTCTTCACGGGTGATACTGCAGCACGGACTCCAGGCGTCGTCTGCAGAGTCAGACCGCCTGGGTGTCAGCCCAGCTCCCTTATTCACTAGCTGTGAAAATTGGGCAAGTTGCTTACCCATTCCTTCATGCCATTTTCTCCACTATGAAACAGTAGTAATACTATCCCCGTCTTCATACAGCTGTTTTGAGAATTAAGCAAGGCAATAACTGGTTTGGTTCTTAGCAAAGGGCCTGGAACATACCAATCAATAAAGAAAAATTAGATATTAATATGATTTGGCTGTCAACTCTGAGAGGGAAGGCCGTTCCATTTCTCAAATCTGATAAGTTTTATCAAACTCTTGATTTCTCATTAAAGGTGCAACAAAGACTATTAAATGTAGTTTTGTTGTCCATGCCATCAAGTCAATTCCGACTCCTAGTGACCTTGTGTGCAACAGAGCTGAGCCCTGCTGATCTTTCTGCGCCACCCTCCCACCTTCCAGCGCTCTATCAGACAATGCTCTGCTGCTATTCTTAGGGTTTCTATGCCTAAGTTTTTCAGAAGTGGGTGGCCAGGTCCTTCTTCCTAGTCTGTCTTAGTCTGGAAGCTCCCCTGAAACGTGTCCACCATGGGTGACCCTGCTGGTATTTGAAACACTGGTGGCATAGCTTTCAGCATCACAGCAACACACAGCCACCACAGTATAACAACCAAGAGATGGATGGTGTGGTTCCCTGATTGGAACATGAACCCAGGCCATGGTGGTTAGAGTGCCAAATCTTAACCACTAGACTACCAGGGCTGGCTGTCAATGTAGTTAGTTTTGGCCAAGTTACACAACTAATGATGAGTTCACAAGTTCACACCTGATAATCTGATGGAATTGGTCAAATTTATATTTAATTCCAAAAAAATCAACTGAACAACTATGGGACGGGGGAGATGAACTAAATGGCACCAACGGCACCAACTATGAAGAGGATTTAGAGTCTGTGTACTCTCCGAATGCAGTGACCTGCTTAGCGAGTCCCTGCTGCTCTGTCTGCAGACCCCTCCAGGTAGGGCTGATTGTGCCTTACGTTGCCTTTGTTCAATCACAACCAGAATAAAAAAGAAGCCGAAGTTCTAGGAGTCCAATTTATTGTAAACTGGATAGTGAAACCAAGTTTTTAAAGTCACAGGAAACATGCTAGAAATGAAGCCAGGTGTAGCAGAAAAGCAATTAGTTTGGAAACAGATAAAGCAAAGAAATATGATAACTAATCTCACTCTATTAGTTTCCTATTTCTGCTGTGACAAATTACCATAAATTCCGTGGCTTAAAACAACACACAGTTCTATCTCAGAATGCTGGAGTTCAGAAGTCTGAAAAGGTCTTTCAGGGCTAAAATCAAAGTGTTGGGAGGGACACGCTTCTTCTCGGGCTCTCGGGGAGAATCCAGCCCGTGTCTTTTCCAGCTTCCCGAGGCTGCTGGGCTCCTTGGTTCAAGCATCACTATCACATCTCCTTCTCTGACTCTGGTCCTCCTGCCTGCCTCTCATCAGGACCCTTGTGATTGCATTGGACCCATTTAGATAATCCAGGAGAATCTTCCCTCTCAAGATCTTTAACATAATCATATCTGCAAAATCCTTTTTGTCATGCAAAGCAACAAATTCATAGGTTCTGAGGATTAGGATGGGGACATCTTTGCAGGACCATTGTTCTGCCTGTTTTACTCCCCTATCTGAAGGACTGTGTGAAGGAAGGATGAGGGCAGAACTAATACAAATGGGTAGAAGTGGCAAGGAGGCAGAATTTGGCTGCAAACAGAAGAATGTCAGTAATGAAAAGAGGTGAGATAAAATGGTAGGAGCTTTTGTGGGGGATGTGGGCTCTTCTTCACTGGGATTGGGTCTCCCTATTCTAGACATCCACCCATTCAATCCATCTCGGGGGCGAGTGGATTACATAGCCTCTGAGTCTTTCCAGTTCTACGTGTCCAGATCTCTGTGGGTACCTCAACACAAGTGTTGAGGATTTGGAAGGTATATTAGCCAGGATAGGCTGGCCTATGCTGGAGTAACAAACAACCCCAAAATCTCAGTGGCTTCAGTCAACATATCCGTTTTGGGACTTTGAGGGGCTTTAATCACAGTAGCCCTCCAGAGACTAATGGAGCACCCACCATCTCAAATGCAGCTAGCCACTGTAGCCAGCGGGAAAGAGACCCATATAGGGTCTAGAAAGAACAATTAATACTCTGGCCCAAAGGTGGCACACGCCACTTACAGTAGCAACTCCTCAGCCAGAACTAGTCACGTCACTCCAAGTAACCAAAAGGAAGACAAGGACATGTAGTCTGAAAGGCAAAGAGCCAGGAATAGTTGGGGAACAGAAACAATGACTACCGTAGTAAACAAGCCCTTTTTCCCTCCCTGTCAATCCATGGTTTTTAGCCATAAATTAGATTCCTTCGACCTCTAAGGGTTCCTCTAAAGAGGGTTACTGTCTGTCCATTTATTCTGGGCTCTCTGATGAAACAGGGTTGTCTTAAGCATGCTCTTATTTATTGATTTTAGCTCCATGGTTAGGATTTCACTTCAAGAGATTAACAATAAAATGATGATGATGATGATGATGACAATGACCATGAAATACTTTCTGAAAATTCACAATGTGTGTACATTGTACTAAGCACTTTCCACATTTATTTTCCTGGCTCTTAGGCAGAGGGCCATGAACAAATCACGCTTCCCATTTCACAGCATACCTGTATCATCGTCATGCAAAGGTCAGGTCCTGGTGTGTTTTGTTCACGTGTTCCCACTCCTCGTTTTAGCAATCATAATGCCTTTGATGTGATACCTTGATCTTGTGCATATATTTGCAAAATGTATAGTGTTGTTTTCAGGTAGGTATTTTTAATTTCATAAAAGTCATAGTAATGTAAACTTGGTTCTGTTTCTTCCTTTCTTATATTCAGCATCATTTCTAAGATCTTTTTTTCTAAGTATACACCTCACACAATTTATGGCTTCTAAGAGCCACATAGTATTCCATAGTACATGTCCATTGTATTTTCCTTAACTTTTCCCTCAGTGAGGGGACTCCTAGGTTGCCTATAGTAATTCTCTGATGCTTTAAACTAGGGGTTGGAAAATTTTTTCTGTAAGGATCCAGATAGTAAATATTTTTGGCTTTGTGAGCCCTAAGGTCTTAGTTGCAAGCGTTCAACTCTACCATTGTAGCATAAAAGCAGCCACAGATAGAACATAAATAAATGAGTGAGGCCAGATTTGGCCCACAGGCCATAATTTGACAAGTCTGGCTTCAAACAAGGCAATGATGAACACCTGTATTTCCCTTTACAGACTTGTGCACATTTCTCTCAAATATGCTGTATAAACAAGAGCGAGATTGCAACATCATAGACTATACTGAAACAACACCAGACTAAGAATTTGTGGGGTTTTATTCCAAATGGCTGCATCAGTCTATTCTCTTAACAATAGTTCATTGGAACAAAAGGTGTTTACGCACATCCCTTCCAACATCACCCAACTATCTTCATTTCGTCAATATGATGAATCAAAGTAATATCTTACTGCTTTTTTTCATTCATCTTTCTCTGTTTACTAATGAGCTTCAGGATCCCTTTACGTATTTATTAGTCATTAGCACTGCCTCTTCTCTGTGTTGGCTGCTCATGCCTTTATTCTCTATTTCTTGATGACTTATGGGAGTTTCTTATGTATTCTAGATATTAGTCCTTTTTCAGTTTTAAAACTTGCAAGTAATTTTCAAGTAATTTCTCCTAACCTGTTAACTGTTAACCATGTCTGTGGTGTTTTATATTCAGGAATTGTTAATTTTGTTGGCGTACGATTTGTGTGTTTTGCGACTTGTTTAAGAAATCTGTCCACATTCTTAGTTCCCAAGAATAGTATTTTCTTTGATTCCTCTTAGTTTTACTTTTTGTATTTTGGTCTTTGCTCCATCTGGAGACCCTTTTATTTGTAGTGAAGGGATTTCCACTGTAATCCATACAGTGAGTCAGGTTTTCCAGCAGCATCAGTCAAAACTGATGGATAAAACTTTATCCGTTGATTCCTCTTGTCATCTTTATCCTGTATCAGCTGCTCAGATATGCACATATCTGCTGGAGAGCTTGCTCTTCCATTCTACCAATGTATGCATCCTATTGTTTTTATTTCAATGGCCTTGTAATATATTTTAATATTTGGTGTAGCAAATCTCTCCTCTTTGCTCTTATTTTCCAAAATTTTCTTAGCTATAGATGGACCTTTATATATCCATATACATTTGTATGCATTTTTCTCATTTTTAGATCCTTAAAAGTGTCCAGCTGGAATTGTTATTGTGGCTGCATTGAATTCATAGTTTAATTTGAGGATAATTGATAGCTTTACAATATTAAGACATCTCTTTCATAGGCGTGGAATATTTCTCAAATCATCAGACCATCTTTCATATCCTTTGGTAGAGTTTGATTTTCTCCATAGGTTTGTGTATTGTCTGTTAAGCAAATTCTCTAGACTCTTCAGAATTCTCATGGCTGTTTGGAATACATTCTTCTTTCTTTTTTTTTCATCCAGTTGGTTTTTGCTGGTGTACAGACACACTATTGTTTTTGTGGGTCAATTCTGCTTTCTGTATTGTAATCCTCCCAAGCAAGCTTATGACAGTGGTACTGTTATCCTATTTTATAGGTGAAGAAGTCAAGTAACTGGCCCAGGATCATTCAGATAATAAGGGCTGAAGCTGGAGTACGATGCTAAGCAGCACTTCCCATCAGAGGGAGTTTTGGTTGTGGGGAAGGGTAAATAGTGACAATGCATTTCAAACTCTCTGGTACATGAAGAAGTGCTCAAGTGACAAAACGGAAACTCCCCGTGCAAATATTATTCCTTGGCTGTTCGTCTCCTGATGCCTGCTGACTCCCAGGAACATGGCTAATGCAAGGCATGCGGTCCATGGCCCAGCTAATAACAGGGCGAAGAGAAAAAACCAGCTTCCTTTCCCAAGGGGCCATTCTAGCACATTCCTCTGCCAAGTTAAAATCGGCCCTGTCAAGACAGCGAGATGCTCTGAATAGGGCTTCCCCAGACTCCCTGGTCGGGCTGGCACCTCCTGTCATGTCCCTTGTCATTTTTGCTGAAACTTAGCCCCAGCCCCCACATTGGCTCCCGCTTGGAAGTCTCCTGTCTGGAGCCAGTGAGGTTTGTCTGCTTTCTTGGGTTTGGCTAATAAATTGGGATCGTGGGGTCAGGCAGCAGGGGATCTGGCACCCAGGGAGCCCCTGACACCGATTTTATTAGATTTTTCTTTGCAGGGCCCAGGATGCCATCCCAGCAGGGAGCCCACAATCCCTCAGTAACCGAGATTTTGTCGTCTCTGGTTTGACAAGGTCATTTTTTACTAGAGGAGGAAAAATCCCACATTAATTATACAAGCAAACGGGGGCCAAGGCCGTTAGAGCTGGCCTCCCTCTTCTGAGAGGGGGGAGAAAGACAGGAGGTTGGTTTTCCCCGCACGTGGGGAGTGAAGCCGGGAGAGAGGAGGGAGTGTGTGTGGAGCGTGGACTTCTCAGACCCTCTGTCTCTGAAACGTATGTGTGCTGTCTAATTCGGAGTGTTCTTTACAATGTTTGTTTACCTTAAAGAGACTGCAAGGAGACTGAGCCAAGGAATATGGACAACCTGCCCACACTCATTCATCCCTTCAACATACTTTCATAAAGCACCAATGAGGTGCCAAACACACAGGTAGGCATTGAGAAGGGAAAAACAGAAGAAGCGTCCTTGCTGCCTTCTTAGAGATTCTCTCAGTATTGCATAAGAGCTGGTTCTCAGGACCCCAGGATCATGCTCTATCTGCCCGTGACTCGTAAGGCAAGGTGAGCACGTAATCACTCTTCTGCTTAAAGTTAAAAAAGAAAAAAAGCTTTCATCCTTTCTGGCAGACGCCTATCCCAGATCTGCAAATCCTTGAATCATTTTGCTGTCATAACTTTTTGCTTGGGACTGCTGTTTCCGTTGAACTGCCAGAAGTAACTATGAACTTGAAGCCTAAATCCTTCCTGAAAATTTGGTGTCAATCATTTGGCCCATAAAGATGGAAGCACAAATGGAGGCTCTTATTTCAGAGCTGGCAGCGCTTTGTCCAGAAGTCACAAAGATTCGTTCAATCTGCTAACATTTACGTTGTTCACTGGAGTGAACTGGACAGGTTTCTCAGATCCCTTGCCTACATATCCTCATTCACCATCTTACTGCATGACATGCCTTATATTTGGAAACAATCCTTCATCCCCCATCATTACCATCCTCTCTACTGAGCTGTCTTTGAGGGCCCTGGGAAGCTTAGTAGCTACGACCTTTGCACATCAGGTGTCTCCTGCCTCCTGAAAGATTTCCCTTGACTACTCTAGTTCACTTCATGTCCTTTCAACAAAAGAGTCTTTCTTCTTCTGCCTGCTTCTACCTTGACACCCACTCTCCTCCTCTGAGGCTAGACCCAGCATGCCTTCTACAACAGTCTCCAAAGCACTTTTGACACAGAACAGCAAAACTCTTGCAGAGAGCACACATTCCCCATGGCGTCTGCCGAACAAGCTTTCAGAACATCTTTGTGACACTGTGACACTAGAACCTGGGTTTGTTTCCCAATTCTGCCACCTCTGAACTGAGTGACAATTTAGGAAATAATCTCTCTGAACATTTTAATCCTCATCTGTAAAATATAGATACAAATAAAACCTCTCATAAAGAAGAAGGGAGTCCTAAGTGAGATGGTCCGTGTAAAGCTGTTGATTACTTATTGTTATCGATAGTGTTGCTACTCTGGGAAGCCCTCTTCCTCACTCATTTTCAGCAGATAACCTGAGCACTTTCTTTCGTAAAAAGATCAGTGTTGTCTGGATGTGAATGCATCGTCTTCCCTTTGTCTCCTTCTGAATGTTGATGGAGGTGTATTTCCCTCACTATCTCCTAATTCCTCTGCATCCTCCACCATTTTCCTCTCTTCTTGCCTTATGGGATGGACAAACTCCTCTAAGGCCTTCCCTAATCAGCTCTCTGGGACCTCTCCAGGTCTGTCTGGAACTCTCTTTCATGAACCTTCCAGTAGAGCCACTGCTCACCTATTTACCCAGCCTGGAATGTCCCCTCCTTACTCCCACCTTTCCCTTAGTTCTATCTTTCATTCAGTCCCAATCCTTCCAAAGTGGCATTGTATGCTGGACCGCCCTGTATTCATTATCTATTGCTTTGTGACAAATGACCACAAATTTAGTGACTTAAAAAAAACACAAATTTATTACCTCACAGTTTCTGGGGCTCAGGAATCTGGGCACAGCTTGGATGGGCTCTTGGCTTCATGATGTCTCAAACCACAGTCGAAAGTGCCAGCCAGAGTTGAGCTCTCATCTAGAGGCTGGACCGGGGAAGGATCCACTTCCAGCCTCATGTAGTTGATGATAAAACTCAGGACAAGCGCTGGATGCTTCTGAACCAATGAACTACCCAGGAAAAGCATTTAGACATCAGGATGACCAACGAGGGGGATGTTGTAGTTGTCCAGATAAGACAAGATCAGTGGGGAAGTGTTAGGCTACCACCAACTAAAATCTATCTATGCCTCAGTTTCCTCTTCTGCAAGTGGGAATAATAAGAGATCCTACTAGATAGGATTATTGGAAAAATTGAATGAGGTAGTACTTTTAAAATGTTTAGGATAAGGCCTGACATAAAGTAAGTTTTCCTGGGTATTAGCTACTTTATTATTATCATTTGTAATCTACTTCACCTGGGTTTGCCTGCTCTCGCTCACATCCTGCTGTTTCTCTGATCTTCTATGGACTTTCCTTGGTCAGAAACACAGTGGGTATCTCTTCCCTGCTGATCCTGGGATCCCTCCAAGACTGCTCTGATGAGCCTGCCTTTCTACCCAAGTCTCTGCCTCTGATGTGGTTCACAGGAGCAATCCTGAGCATCCCCAGCCTGGTCGTCACCTCCAAGCTGAGCTCAGCGCTGGGCTTTGAGGGTGAGTGACTGACTCTCTGGTCGGCACTTTTATTGTGGTTTCCTGATTGGTTCAGGATGGCTGGGCCTTTGCTACCCACCCCCAGCCCCAAGTGAATTCCCAGTCCTGCCAGAGGCTGAAAGGAGAGTGACTTAGTCATTAGCTCCTCTGGCAACAGCCCCTGGCAACAGTTCAAGGCAACTCAGAAAACAGGGCAACAAGTGGCTGCAATATGTATTTCAAAAGCCTAACAGACAAGAAAAGGAAATGAAAACCAGAAAAGCAGGGATAGTAATGTCTGAACGTGGAGGCTCATCTAGACCCCGTTGGGGACTGCAGACAATGCTCCCAGGCCCTCGAGTTAAGGGACATGGGAGGGCAGTGCCAGCAAAGGAGCTGGGGCTGAATGGAAAAGGCTGGGGCCCAGGATCTCTCTTGCCTTTTCCTACATGCGAGTAAGAAATGAATGAGGACTTTCCAAGCATCCTGGAAGACCATGACCAGGTCCTCTTGGCTTGGGGTTCTGTGTTTCAAGCACAGAAAAGGTGCCCTGTCCTTGGCCACTCCCTTGCAGAACTCCTTTGACTCAGGCTTGTTGAGACCTGGAGCCTCACTGAGCTGAACTTCTAGAAGCCAGCCTTTCCCGGGAGAAGATACACAGGGAACATTGGTAAACAATGATGAGCAAGCTGAGATCACTTCTGTCGATTCCATCCTGGGACATCTGACTCTTACAACACAAACTGAGTGTCGTCACTGCCTCCATTTCACAGATGAAGGAGGAAACTAAGGCAGAGGGTTGTTACATAACTGTTGAATTAACAGATTTGTTATTTGTCTTCTGCCTATCTAACCATGACAGAAGTTCATGAGAGCTGGAACTGTCTTGTTCATCACTCTATTACTGGTGTCTAAAATAGTCCCTGGAATATAATAGATGCTTAAAAAACAGAGTTTTTAAATTTTTTAAGTAAGCAAACGTATGAAAGTTCACAGAACTTGAAAACAAATGTTCCCATAACTCTTAGTAGCTACACTAAATTGTATCTGATTTGATGTGCTCTGATGGAGGGTGTGGTATAGGGAGGGTCTGGGGCAAGGTGGGTGGAGGGGATACTATCCGCAATCACATTTGCCCAGTTGACTCTCAAATTTGAGAGCTCTTCAGAGATATCCCTATAAAAAGTGAGATGGTGATGTTTATAGTTTGAATGTGGAGATGCTCCATTCTTGCTGGAAGATCCTATGTCCTGCCTTGGTTTGACCTTAATCTAGAGGGAGATGGTCCCCTATTTCTCTGCATCTGTGTATCTGCTCCGGGAAAGAGTTCTGATTGGTCTGTGGTTGTGTGCCCATCCCATGGACTAATAACAACTGCAAGGAGTGGAGAGACTGAATTGACAATCCCACTAAGAACACTCAGAGAGGAGGAGAATTGGTTTTGTATGGGAGGTTCTAGACTTTGAGCAAACAAAAGACAAATATGTCTGGCAGGATTTCATCCCACTGAGGTCTTAGTCATGATCTTTGGAAAAGAGGACTAAGTTGTTGGCATAATGGCCTTTATTTACACTCCCTCACCTCCCTTTGACCATGCTCAAAGCAAATATTGATAATCCTTCAGGGCATTTCTCCCTGTTGAACCCAGATGTGCCTTTTAAAATTGTGGCTAGGCATCTCCTCTACTTCTTCAACTATTTATCTTTTATAAGTCCCAGCCTACCCCTCAAACACACACATTGCTGATCCCTCACCTTCTCAGCCTCCCTTTTCCAGGTCCTGTCCTAACCTAGAATGGGTAGATGAAGAAGCAACCCACATAATGTGGTTGGGGGATAGTGAAAAACTCCTGTAAGGCACCAAATATTGCATTAATTGTCTGTCATTTTGCTGCCATCTCTCTTACTAAATAGATAATTTAAGAAATAGGGATAACATCGGTCTGAATGTGATTCAAACCTTGGTTCTTGCAATTAAATCTGATTGACCTGAAACAAGTCACTTAACTTCATTCTACCTTACTTTCTTTAAAATGTGGATTATGATCTTAGTTATCTTCACTGCTGTCCTAGTTGGAGTATCCCAACTTCTTGGGGGAAATTTCAAGGTGTCTATTGTTGTCAAATACTTCATTCTTTGTTCTTCATTATGTTAATTTCTATAATACGGATTACAAATAATGAGTACATGTTCTGTCGCTCCCTTCTTTTGTCCGTAATATACCTGATAAATTGCAACATTCTTTCTTGTTGCACTTGAGGAGGTCCTCAATTTTCTTCTCAATATAAGGTCTTGCTTCAGTAATGAGAGAAATTTAACCCTACAATAAACACTGCTCTGGTCTCGCCTAGCAAATTTTAAAAGCAAGATTCAAAAGCTAGATGGATCTACCTATTTATCTATCATCTATCTAGCTATCTGAATACACACATATCAAACACCCAACATATTGAACTTCACAAGGTCTGACATTCAGTTAAGAATTACTGGGCATGCAAACAAAAAATAAAATGAGGAGAAAAGTCAATCAACTGAAATTTACCAGAACCAACACAGATGTTGGAACTGGCAGGCAACGACATTAAAAATTCTTATAACTCTATTTCATATGTTTAAAAGAATTAAATAGAGACAGGTAAGATATAAATATAAACCAAATCAATATCTGGTCTAATCCAAAATGTTTGAGAGAAAAATCTACAATGTCTGCAAATTAGACATAACTAAAAATATTAGTAAACTTGAAGATACAGGAATACAAATGATGCAAAACAAAATGGACAGATAAAAATTCTTAACAAATGAAAAGAAGATTAGTGATCTGCAGGACAATTTCAAGTGACCTAATGTACACCCAAGTGGAGTGTCAGAATTCTATACCCAGCAAAAATATCTTTCAAACACGAAGGCAAAATAAAGGTTTTCTCAGACATACCAACACTGAAAGAACTTATCACCCAAAAATGGGAAAGTTACAGTACAAGAAATGATAAAAGAAATACTTTAGGCAGAAGAAAACTGATCCCAGATGGAAATATGCATCGAAACCAGTGTTTCTCAACTGTTTTTCATTATCATCCCCCTCAGAAGTCTTTTTAGATTCTTTTTCCTAATTGCTACCTCATAAAATTTTAATGCCAAGATACACTGAATCTGTTTCTATACTGCATGTATACCTGTGCTTTCTACATTAAGAGTGATATTTTTTGCCCTCCAAGAACCAATTTTATCCACTTGGGGCTGATATCATCTTCACTGATAATATGTGATATATCACTTTTCTATTGCTGCTGTAAAAAATTACCACAAATTTAGTGACTCAAAGCAACACAAATTTGTTAACTTCACTTCTGTAGATCAGAAGTCTGAAATGGGTCCCACTAGACTAGAATCAAGATGTCAGCAGAACTGTGTTCCTTTTTGGAGCCTCAAGAGGAGAATCTGTTTCCCTGACTTTTCCAGCTTCTAGAGGTCACCCACATCACTTGGTTCATGACCACCTCTTCCATGTTTAAGCCAATAATGTTACAACCCTCTCACCATTCTTTTATGGTCATATCTCCTTCTGACCTCAGCCTCTGAATTCAGCCAGGAAGGTTCTTAACTTATAGGGACTCATGTGATTAGGATGGGTCCATCCGAACAATCCAAGATAATGTTCTCATCTCAAGGTCATCAACCTTAATTGCATCTGCAGAGTCCTTTCTGCCAGGTATTTACTGATTCTGAGGATATGGACATCTTTCAGGGGCCATTATTTTGCCTATCACACATGATTTAAACAAAGAAATAAATAGCACAAGAAACTAACTATATGGGTAAAAATATAAGATTTTATTCTTATTATTTAAATCCTTAAAATACGATTAACTTTAAAATAAAATAATAACCATCCAGTGCATGGTTTGTAATTTAAATAAAAGTAAAACATAACAATAGCACAACGACCTAGAGGAATCAGGTAAACTATGTTAAAGTTCTTGTAATACACGTGAAGCGTATAATATCACTTGAAGGTAGATTGTGATAAGTTAAGGATGTGTACTATAAATCCTAAAGCTACCACAGAAATAAAATAATAAAAATAGATTTGTAGTTAATACCTAAAGGAAACAAAGTGGAATCGTATACAGTACTCAGTTACCTCAAAAGAAAGCAGAAAAAATAAAAATAGAACAATGAGATATGACAGGAAACAAAGAGCAAGACAGTAAATTTAAACTGAAGCATATTAATAAGCACTATAAATGTAAATGATTTATACCCTTCAATTAAAAGGCTGAGATTGTTAGATTGGATAAAAAAGAAAGACATAACTAAATTCAATGTTCTGATTGACTCCGGCCTAGGTCACATCTTGCATCCTAAAATCGGAGTTGGAGCCCTCAAAGCATACGGGCTTTGAGTGCAGAAGATGCGGTTCCCCAGAACACAATCATGGTAGGATTTCTGCGAGAAGAGTAGATGGACACTGGGAGGAAAAAGTCAATAGATGTCCTCCTCAGCACCTCTTCCTAGTGTGGAAAATAATATTCCTCCTTTCCTAGTTTTTCCATTGGAGGGCAACTTTGAATTAACTCCTCTCTTGACCTTTTTATGAGGCTTTCATAAAAGAAGTTCTCTTCCTTTCTTCTCTTTTTCTGGATCTTTCTCTCCTTCCTCAGTAGGTTGTCACTTGTGTTTATCCTTCAGTCTGGCTACCATAAGAATGAAAAAAGGGTCTAATTTGACCAAACATAGCCCATGAACTGTTCAAAAAAACTAGTATCTTCAAATATCTCTCCTGTAGACTGCCAACTGCACAAACTATACTATTTGTCCATCCTCCTATTCGTTCATTCTTTTGCTCATTCATGACCAAGCTCAAATATCACCACTGCTATGAAGCCTTCTGTGATCCCCCCATGTAGTGGTGGTCATATGCACCTGTTTGAAATCCTACTTGAAACGATCCATTTTGTCTTTCTCTTTCTCTTCCCACAACAATGAATCATTTACAACAGAGATAAAGCTTTGTTTATCTTTGTAGTGCCTGGTGTCTAGCAGGAAGCCCAGTTTATCATAGATTCTTAGTAAATATTTTCTGAACTAATCAATAAAGAGACCAATGAATGAATGCTCTGTATTGCATGGTAGTTTCCCATTCTCCATCTCTGCCTCTGTCTCCAAGACGGCTAGCAGATTTCATCTTTAAGGCCTACTATGAATGACACATAGCGTCTCTCTTGAGCTTTGTCTTAATAGAGATCATGAGGTTAGGCCTGGGCTTAATAGAAAGAGTGCCGTGGTGGATCAGAGAAGTCTGGCATAGCTGCTGGAGTGGTGAGAAACAACACACATATGAACCTCTGCAGATGCTGCCTTGTGCTATACCCTCTGGCTAGTTCTGTCTGTTGACCAGCTTACTGGTCATATGCCAGTGCTGAACCCAGCAGGGCCAAGTCTAGCCACAGAGAATGTGGTCAAAGAATGACCAGGATCATCAAGAAAAAAAAGTCATATCAGGTCAATTTCCTTGTGAATTCTCCTGATCAATAAAGGTGCTGGGGTCATGGATCCCAGCATCACTGAGCAGTCAATCAAACCCCCTGAACCTAGAGCCCAACTGAATCCATGTTGTCTCCTCCCAGGCTTACCATGACCCAGCAGACAAAGACAAATACAGGTCAACCCTCACATGTTCCTCCCTGCTTCTCTGTCCTATGCCTATTTTTATTTTTTACACAAATTACAGGGCATAAACCACTTCCCGTGGATACCAGCCCCTGCTTGAATTTCTCTTCCTGGGAGGGAAACATTTGCTGACATCTAAATGAACAATTTTCTCCTTAATATCACCCCATCTCACAGAGCCAGGCAGAAAATTCCAAATACATCTAAATCTTCCCAGTGTGGGCCCTGTGGCACGTCATCCTGAGCCAACAGCAGACTCCACCACATAGGATCTCCTTCTTTGCTCTGATCATCTTTCTTCTTCCCACCTTCCTTCAAGTCATACCTGACTTCCAGGTGATAGAAAAATTCTCAAATTTTGCAGCCTCCTCAACTGGCCTTCCTAGGAAGCAGTTTGAGGCGCTCATCTCTGTACACAATCCACACGCCAATGGACTTGTTGGCACGTATTTTGTTTGTGGAGGATATAAGGAACAGTGCGGATACTGTGTTTTGCATGCTTTTCAGCACTCTGGCTTTCTCAGGTGACTCTATTCCCTTCTCAACTGCTGCAGTGGATATTTCCTAAGAGAATATGTGTCCTTCCTGTTGAGGGTCCCATAGTTCAGTCCTTTTTTGTTCCTAGCACTGTCTATTTTACTGGTGGTCATCCATGCACAGCTGAGCGCACCTGTTCTGTATCTTCCTGACAATGTTCACCATGGGCCCACTCAGCAGATGCTAAGGGCATTCCTTCCATACACCTCACTTTGTCCTGACACTTAGATGTGCATTTCTCATTTTCAGCTTAGTTACTGATATACACAGGAGGGAAGAGAGAATGCAATGATGAAAACCTCAAATGGTTCCCAAGCCCTGGTATTTGCTTTACCTTAAGGAATTCTGGGTCCCTAAAGGACAACAGGGCCGTGTTTTCTTCTTGCTACTAGAAGTGAGACTTCCCTGCAAAGTGCTCTGAACCGATTTCTCTGATACTTTCTGTCTCTTAGAAACTAGCTTCTCCTTTCCTTTAACAGAAATGAAAAAAATAGATGTTATTTTCCAGAAAGATGTTGAGTTTCCTGAGCTTTGCACATAGCTGCACTCATGGAGGGTTTAAAAAATTGAAGTTTTGAAAAGCAGACCAAGACCAGAAATCTGTGTTGGCACAGGGCCTGGCGCATCGAAAGTCCTTAATAAATGCTTCTTCTGTGAATGGATGAATGAATAAGTGGATGGATTGATTTGTGCCTGCCAGTGTCTGAAACTCCATGTTTGTATCTATCCTGCCTCTGTCTCTTTGAACTGGATTTGCTCATGGCTACACACACACACGAACACACACACACACACACACACACACACATTCTGTATCCAAAATTGATGAAATGAGTCTTGGTCCCAATTGCACAATTTCCCTGGTCCTTCCTTGAATCCTCCTTGTCCTACACTCAGAGCAAGCCCTCTGTGCTCACGGCTGATTTTCTGCACCTGATTCTGATCTCCCCTTGGCATATTGTTTATGGTCTTCTCTTCCCAAAGAAACACCTACCAGCACTGGGGGAAATGCATTCATGGCACTCTGGGTATTCAGGTGGCAAAATGCCAGGCTTTTGTAGATGCGCGTATGTGGAGGGAGACGGATCATGCAGATAAGCTCTTGTACCCAGCATCCTGGACCACTCCAGGATTTATTGGCTATTTTAGATTCATCAGCTGGAGCCACTGATATCTTCCTCTTGAGGCTCTGAAGCATTTAATCCTGAGCTTATTCTGACTGAGGGTATCATACCCCAGCCTTGTGAACCATTCTACCAGGTACACAGAAGAGAAACTGAGGAGCCCTAGGGCAGAGGCCTTAAAATGGAAACATCAGAGAAAGCAAATTTTTCTTCAAAGATAGAAGACGTGGTTCAAATCCTGGTCCTACCACTTACTAAATGTCTTAACCTGGGCAAGTTTTAAACCTCTCTGGAACCCAGTCTTTTTATCTGGAAAATAGTAATAATAATAGTGGCAACTTCAAAGGGATGTTATGAAAATTAAATTAGATAATGTGTACAAGCCCTTAGCATGCTGCCTGGCACATAATCAATGCATTTCTCAGCAAGAGAATTCACCAGTTAACCACATAGTTGGGGAGCAAAAAGTCAAAGCAATTTCTCATAAGGGCATCAAGTAGAATCTGAGCATCCTGACCACAACCTTGGGATATGGCCTAGATGAAGATGCAAGGGATAGACTGTTCTAGAAGGGAAGCTGTTAAAGTCAGAGCTGAAATTCCAGACTTTTTTAGTAGACATGGAACTCTCTAGATCAAAAGATAAATACTGACATATTAAAACTCAGATAGGCTAAATGCAATGTGGTATCCTGGATTGGATTCTGGAACAAAAGATGACAATAGTGGAAAAACTGGTGAAATCCAAATGGAGTCTGGAGTTTAGTTATTAGTGATTAACCAAGGTTGGGTTTTTTGGTTCTGACAAATGTACCATGGTTATGTAAGATGTTAACATTAAGTTAAGTTGGATGAAAGATATACAGGAACTCTGCATTAGCTTTGAGACATTTCTACAAATCTAAAGATATTCCAAAATTTAAAAGTTTATTTAAAATATCAAATGGATCCCTTGGGCCTTTGGAAAACTTTCTACAATGGACTCATTTAGACTTAAAGCCGTGTCTTTAATTTTTAGCTTCCTGGGTGACATCTGGAGGGGACAGAGGGCCTCAGTTCCACCCCCTCACAGGGTGAAGCCAGCATGAGAGTCGCTCAAGCTGCCTCATCTGGTTGGTTTTCTCATTTCTCTAGAGCTGGTTATGGCAGCGGAGGGCCTGCTCCTGGCCAAAGCCTGGCTACCGGCTTAGCTTAACCTGAGAAAAAGATGAGATGTCAGAAGGGAAAAGTGGCCAACATTTGGTTTTCCTGAGCTCATTTTTCTCAGTAAAGTCCTGGATCTATAGCCCTGATGGATGAGGAAGACAAGAGGCAAAGAGGGCAAGACAGCATTTCATTGAGGATTACACTGATTCAAGAATGGTTTTGAATCTTTTACATACTTATTGATGTCTTATCCCATGAAATGAGGAAACCGAGGCTCAGAGAAACTAGAGGACCTGCTCAAGTCCATATCAATAGATACGAGGAGCCATACATAGGTGAAGCCACATAGGAATTCCAGTTTCTCCCCGCTTCCCTGAGAATCATACACACATACAAATGTACACACACGCCTTCCCCAAAGGTCAACACATCTCTAATATCACTAAATATGGGCTGCACCATAGTGCTAAGTTCTAGACATGCGTTTAATCCTAACAACACTTACCCATTGTTAACCCCATTTTACAGAACAAGTAAATAAAGCCTAAAGAGCTTTCGTAACTTATGCAAGGTTTACATAGTTTATAAAATGGCAGGGCTAGACTAC
The DNA here is from genome assembly GCF_041296265.1 of Equus caballus. Lineage (NCBI taxonomy): Eukaryota > Metazoa > Chordata > Mammalia > Perissodactyla > Equidae > Equus > Equus caballus. The sequence continues at coordinate 30,806,798 of NC_091705.1, read as the reverse complement.
ATACTCAGCCAATCTGATTTCAGAGCCTGGATTTCCAATCACTTTATCACTCAATGAATATTTGTTGAATGAATCAATGAATGGATGGATGGACAAACAATTTTGAGGGAGGAGAGCATAGGCATCTCAATAATACTGTGCCCTGGATCTTACGTCTAGGCTGTGTGAGATAATTCCAAATCCTGTTACAGTGAGGTGGCAGCTGAGGATCTTTCTAATCTTGGCCAGGATTTGGGGGCATGCTGAGGAAGGCAAAAGCATAGGTAGAGGGGAAAAAAAGGTCTTGTCACCCTCATTGGCATTTTTAAAAAATGAGCAGAGCAGTGATGACAGCTGTAAACTTAGTACATCTAACTTTTTAGAGCAGGAATAGTGGAGAGAGTAAAAGAAGGGGTCGGAATCCCCATCTTCCTGTCCTCCACTCCTACCATGTGGCTCTCACCAGGCGAGGTCTGGAATGGACAGGAAAGTGCTCCATGAGGAGGGCCATAGAGTATCTTTAGAGACATGGTGGATATGGATAGTGCATACAGACGCAAGGTCAAACTTCTGCCCTACAAGTTGGGAGGCAGGAGGATGTCTTAGCAGATGGCTGAGCTGAGCATCCTCTCCTTCAGGTCTCCCTCTCATTGCCACGGGAGTGGACAGTCCCAGCAAGACTAGTGAATGTCCACTCTCATGCTTGCCTTTGTCTTTTCCTCTCTCCCCCTTCTCTTGGGGACCTGACAGGTACTTAATGTGTGATGAAAAGAAAAACGTGACACAAAATATTTTAATTGAGAGAGAGAGAACACAACATAGAAATCTCAGTTCTGCTTCTCACCAGCTGTGTGGTGTGTGACTCAGGGTAAGATAGTCAGCCACCTGGGCCTCTTTCCTTAGCTAAGAAATGGGATAATGGTCCCTAACTAGCAAGGTTATTATGAGAATTAGACGTCATCTCTCCGGAAACCCCAGCACTATGCACAGCAGAGTAGATGCCCTATACAACTTGTTTTTATATTTTTATCTTTATTGTCATCATTGTCTGTTTTATAAAACCTCTTCCCTTCAGCAGAGTCTCACAGCCACATGCCACCCAAACTCAGGGACTAAGGCTACATGTCCCCCAACTCCTGATACCACCCAGGCAGATGAAAGCTCAGGCCTTAATAGGGCTTATCATTAGAGTGGAGAGATGAGAGTGTTCAGCTGGGCTGGAAAAAGAAATAGTGTTTCTGAGTTGACAGAAGGAGGCCTTTCCAGATCTTCTAAGTCCATTGCCTGATCCAGGCATCTAGGGAGGAATGCCATCTCAGACTGGGTTGCTCAGAAAAGATGGTCTTACCAATAGTCACTTAGCAATGAGATTGAACCTGAGCTCTAGACATGCAGACTGTTTAGCGAGAACACCGACCGCCAACAAACACAAAACTAAATTAAATCTTACTCTATGGGGATATTACCTTTGATTTTTTTTCTTATGTTTAGTCTAACTCTAATAAATTACATTTAAGAATAGGACAAAATAGGGGCTGGCCTGGCATTGCAGCAGTTAAGTTTGCGTGCTCCGCTTCAGCATCCTGGGGTTTGCAGGTTCGGATCCTGGGTGTGGACCTACAGACTGCTCATAAGGCCATGCTGAGACAGCGTCCTATATACAAAATAGAGGAAGATTGGCACAGATGTTAGCTCAGGGCCAATCTTCCCAACATGCACAAAAAATATATAGGACAAAATAGTGTATTAAAACCAAGAGGTTGTCCCAGGACTCCAGGAGGAGTGGAAAAAGCTGGAGAGAAGCTAGCCCCCTTCAATCATGGGTACCTCCCGGCAAGGACTAGGATTTTCAGTGGTGAGATGGCCACCAGTGCCCTGATCATTCCTGCCCATACGGGATACAGACGCTACAGGATACAGGGCAGGGAGTTTGATGGAGGAATACTCGCCAGGTGAGGTCCTCAGGAGAGAGATGGATGGTTCTTAGAATTCAGGACAGCAGTTTTCTGAAAAAGCAGAATGAAGAAAACTGCATACACCATCACCAAAAACAATGATAGTAACAAAAAATAATAGTATCACCACAAGCAATAGTATCAAATATCTAGATGGAGCTTTAACACCAGATCCAGGGAAGGAGAACAGGGAAGAAGACAAAGACAGGGAGAGAGGGAAACTAAATTTTAAGTCCTAATTTTACACTGGACTATAATGCAATACTTTTTAATATTTTTAATATATTTTTTTTTTATCCTCAGAACTACTTCATGAGTTGTCTGCCATTTTCATTTAAATAAAATGAGTCAAAGAAATGGCACAGCTTCTCCAGGCTCATGGCTGGTAAGTGTCAGAAGTGGAACTGTTGACCAAGCTCCTGTGCACTCTCCCAGACTGGTCCTGAGAGTGAGCGTGGCAGGGGTGCCAGGCTGGACTTGGGGTTGTCTCCACAAGGTCAGCGTCCCATCCTATGGAGTGATGGCCTGTTTTTCCTGCTAACTCACAGTGGGAAGGAGAGGTGCACCGTATCCTGTTACTCCCCACCTGACTGCTATGATTTTTTTAGTACCAAAACACTCTCAGGTACGTATGCTTGTGATGGTCCCATTCCTGGGTGAAAGGAAGACAGAGACCAGAGTGGCTTGCACTTTTGTTCTCTTCGCCCATTTTCTGCAGGATTGTGCCCTTTCTCCCTTCTTTCTTATTTTCCTTGCAGTGATTCTCATCTGGCTTGTTTTTGTGTCCTCTCATCTTCTTTCTTCTTAAGCCGAGAGTATTTTCTCTCTCTTTTGAGGCAGTTGTTTCCAATAAACCCTCGCTTGTTTTCTTTAAGTTGTTCCGTTATTTTAAGTTTCCTCTTCCACAATCCGCTGTCTGCATTTCTGCTTTCCATCTGCGCCACTCGGTCCTCTCCATTTCTGGAATGAAGACAAAGGAAGGTATTAGACAGAAACTTACAGAGCCCGGCATACTCTTGGGAACAGAAAGGCATAGCAAAGGAGGAATTCACAGCTGCCGATCTTTCCAGCTTTTTTATTATGTCTCAGGTTGACCTGTGACATAGCTGGAGATGCCCTGACTGGCCACTAAGCCCACCAGTTTTCCTAGTTTCCATAACACAGTCTAGTTATACACTGAATGAGACCTTTGGTCTTTGTGCTTCTGTGTGTGCCTGTCATTCAGGGTCATGGTAGAAAGCAGATGGCACATTCAAGGTGGGCAGCTTAATCAGAGTGTAAAAAAAGAATAATTTACAAGGGTATAGGCAGGCTATAGAGAAACCACAAGGGGCAGTACAGTGCGACAGCAGAGCTCGGTTACCACCCATAGTCCTGAAAAGATGAGGGCAAGGAGTAGTCTTCCAGAAAGAAGAGGTCATGTGATGGTAGCCGCCATCTTGGCTGATGGATGCAGTCAGCCTTGGTACTCACAGGAAGAGAGATGAGAGAATACAAGCTTTCACTTCCCTCTCTTCCTCTCTGAGCTCTCCTGCTGAGGCTTCCCATCAGCTGCCCCCAACCAAAAGCCTGAAGTGAAGAGAACTCATTGAATTTGTCAATATTGGTCAGACTTCTGGGTCACAGACCAGGGTGGCAATGGGTGGAGAATGGATCTGGAGTGGCAAATGGAAGTCATCCAACAGAGTGAGCATGCATGTACATATACCTCTGTGCTCACACATACGTGCACGCATGCACAGGAGTGTGTGTTAGGCTAATGAAAAGAAATATTTGATTTTTCTTTAAGGGAGGAGTCATTCAGGGCTGCTTTTTTCTCTGCTGGGCCTATATAGGTTACTGACTATCTTGTTTTTTCCTCTAATTCTAATTACTGAATGTTTGAAGAGAAGGGAAGGGTCCTGGGAAGTGAATCTCCTCTGGGATTATGTGTGTAGAAAACTATCTTCAGATATCAAGATGGCAAAAGGTCTCAATCTAAGGCTGAGAAATGTCAAAACGAAAGACCTGTTTTTGCTTCTGAGGAACTCACTCCACGAGAAGTAAAAGTCAAATCAAAGGTTAATGTTTTCACTTGAACTGGTACATTCCAACTTTCTCTCCTGAGCAGATGGAAATAGATGGGGCATTAGGGAAAGAGGGGCTTTTCCTGGGACCTACAGGTGAGAATGAATGAAATCAAGTACTGGGTTGAGTCAAGAGCTCAACAGAGATCTAAAGCAGAATTCAGAGACTCTGAAGGTGATGTCAAGTTGATAAGTGACACAGAGTAGGTACTTAATAGCTGGTGCATCATACCATCTCTTCAACATATTTTCCATATCCTCATTATAGCACTTACTACTTTGAGATGTGTTGTTGGCATGTCTCTTTCTATCATTAGGTCATGAAAGTCTTGATGACCATGTCCCTAACATACAGCTTGGCACATAGGAGGCCCACTCAGGGGTCAGTTGGATGAATGAACAGTAATATTTGTCCACTTCAAAGACTTTACATGGGACCAGGGTTTACCTATGAGTTCCACTGAGTTGGGCCAAGAAGACCTGTCCAGACCATATAGGCTTCAATTTAACTAACTGTTCACAAGGTCCAGGTCATGGATTTACTTTCATACCCAAGGGGAGGCCATCTCTCTTGTGGGTTTTCAGGTGGACAAGACTCATCACATTTGACCTGGCTTCACCCCCAGCTCCTGTGTTCTTGGTCCAGCCTTTTCCAAGGCCCAACTCTGTATGAGACGTAATTTACTTCTCTGCCTTTGCTCCACCTAATCCTCTTTGGAATCTAGGCTTCAAATCGACAATTCCATATATATTGCCCTTTTTTAAGGTCGTGATTAGTTTCCTTATTATTCTTCATCAAAGAATTTATTTTTAAATTTCATTTTCTAGGGAGTTACAGATACTTGAGACAGGAAAAGGAGATATAAATATTCATCTGGTATCCAGTCTTTGCCCTTCCAACTCCACAGCTATTCTAATATTGAAATCTTCATGTTATAAGGGAGTAAGTTGATTATTACAAAAATGATATGACTTATCCAAGGTCTCATGATGAGTCAGCAGAAGTTTTGCAATTTTGAACCATGATCAATCTGTGACAAAGCCTGCATTCTTTCCATTTGACCATAATAATGGAGTCCCACTTCATCCCAAGTCCCTCTGTAACTGTGTCACTTTGAAAGAACTGAGACCAAAGGAAGGGCACAACTGCCTTTCCTTGGCAAACCGTGTTTCCATTAGAATTTAATTTAGATTTAATAAAATGCTTAATGAATCTTAATTAAACCCAAATTGAAATTAAAAATGGTTTAACAAGGTTTAATAGTGATGTGAGAGATCACACAATTCCACTTCAATAAATATTTTCCTAATAACAAATAACCATTTCATTAGTGAGAAAAAATGTTGCCATTAAGTCTAAATTAAATTAAATTATCCATAATTTACTGGCATGGTTAACAGTATACTCTAATGAAAAATATGTGAAGTTTTTCCCCCCTGCTTGTTATGAATGACTCCAGCTTAGAGAATTTAAAAAGACACTGAGTAGAATGTAATGGGCTGAAGCCAGTGGAACCATCTCTGAGATTCTGTCTTGTCTAATAACGGAAACAATGAGGTAGGAGGAAGAGAAGACACAGGGCTTTCCACCAATGCCATTTGGATTTCCATCAAGTTCACAGCCATAAACTGTGGTATTGAGACTGGTGGGTGAAGAGATTGTGAACCTAGGAAATCTCTGGCTCAAGAAAAAGATGGGGAGAAAGTTCAGATTCCTGTACCAAATAGCTGATGTGAGATGTGATAAGGAAAGATGCGGGATATGAGAGAAGAAGAGAGAGAGCTACATGCTTTCCTGTTCTGTGTGTGTGTGTGTGTGTGTGTGTGTGTGTGTGTTTCTATTTTCTATTTTTTATTTCTTCATGGCTGAATTTCAAGCTTGCTTGGGAAAGAGATTGGTTGGAGGTTGTTCCAGGGAAAAATATATATAGATTTCCAGAACAGGGGATCAAGTTCCAGAGTGGGAGATAGGTTTCCATCAAAGAGGATCAGGTTTTAGGGAAAGGGCAAAGGGTTTCAGAACAAGGCCCTAGTTTGTGTTTCACCCCACAGTGCAGTTGTGGGAGGACAGAGAAGGAGATGTGAGCTGAAGTGGGTAACTTTCACAGCAATTTGAGGAGTGTCAGAGATGCATAGTCCCAGCCAATATTTCCCAAATCAGAGAGGTAATGCCCATTTCCTAAGACTCTTGATCTCCAAACTTTTCAGAATAGGAAACAGAAAGTGTCCCATACTATTCTCCACCACCCACAGGATATTATCAAGAGCGGCTCTGACTAACACAATAGCTATGAGTCACAAGGGGCTGCTGAGCCCTTGAAATATGGCTACTCCTACGGGACATGTTCTGTAAGTGTAAAATATACATTGGATTTCAAAGACTTAGAAAGAGAACGTAAATATCTCAGTAATACTTATCTTCCATTGATTAGATTAGTAATTATTTTATATTGATTTTATATTGAAATAATGATATTTTAGATATATTGGTTAATTTTGAAATATGTTTTAAATTAATTTCTCCTGTTCCTTTTTATTTTATTCAATGTGGCTACTAGAAAATTTAGAATTGTGCATGTGGTTGATGTTAAAATTCTATTAAACAGAGTTGATCTAGATGGATGTACCTTAAACAAAACAACGGACAGGTTTCATTCTCTTTTGTGTTAGCACATTCTTTCATGCATCCATTCATTTGTTCAACAGATATGTTTGAACATCCATTAGCATAGACTCTGTGCTAGGTTTTGGAGATACAGTGGTAAAAAATAACAGGCCCAGTCCCATGTAGCTTAAGCACATCCTCGTATACATTCATGCAACTATACAACAACACATGCTCATGGAAATTCAGATGTGCATGCATAGACAGAAATGGACCCACAATATGCAAGCACACAACATATGCAAAAATGCCAATGCGGGCAAACGTGAATTAATAGCCACGATCAGGGTCTGAGAACCAAACGCCCCTTCACTTCGTAGACCTTAATTCTTCAGATAGGCTTAGCTGCTCCAGCAGCCAGCCGAGAAGAGTCACAACTCTGCATTTCCAGGAGGACAATCAGAGAACAGAAGTGTGGTCACAGCCATTCTCCATGATTTTCTCAAAGCTAATAGATCAGTGTTCCAAGAGAGAAGACCAAACGTGGCAGACTCAAATCTATTTGATCACGGCTAAGCACACAGGAAAGGCCCACAGGGCTAAGTGGGTGGTAGCTTGTTTCCACGGAAGCTCTTCTTCTTTGGCCCTAACTTTCTGGGGAGTGAGAAGAGCTCACCCTGAGGACTGAGAAGAGAGATGGATCAGTTCAGCCCAGAGGCATTGGCTGAGCTGATGTTGGAACAATTTGGTGTGGTCTCATTCAAATAACTTTCTGGCTCCCCCCACAGCTTGTTGGCCTAGGGATGAGGGCAGAGGAAGGAGGGATATGGAACAGGTCCTGGCAGGAGTCAAAAACCACACAGGTTCTCTCTTTCTTTCTTTCTTTTGTGAGAAGATTGGCCCTGAGCTAACATCTGTTGCCAATCTTCCTCTTTTTGCTTGAGGAAGGTTGTCACTGAGCTAACATCTCTGCCCATCTTCCTCTATTTTATGTGGGATGCCACCACAGTGTGGCTTGACCAGTGGTGTGAGGTCCGTGCCTGGGATCCAAACCTGTGAACCCCAGGTCACCAAAGCAGGGTGCGTGAACTTGACCCCTATGCCACTGGGCCAGCCCCACCTCACAAGTTCTTTTAATAGAAAATGTAATAGAATGAATGACATGTTGAAGATTCCAGCAACAAAGAACACTGTGGTATCCCAAAGCGGCAACAGCAGGAGATAGCTCCCACCCCCAGAGCTGTAGGAACAAAGGACAGAGATTTGAGGTATGCAAACTTAGAAACTTTGAAGACGGAAACCCTGGATCTGAAACTCAGACAGCTGAGGGGGGTTCCCGCCGGCCAATGCTGACTGGGGACAGAGGTTGTCTTAGCTGCTTGGGCTGCCATAACAAAATACCACAGATGGGATGGCTTAAAGAACGGAAATTTATTTTATTTCTTTTCTCACAATTCTGGAGGCTGGGAAGTCTGAGATCCTGGTTCCAGCAGGATTCGGTTCCCAGTGAGGGCCCTCTTCCTGGCTTGCACTCAGCCACCTTCTCTCTGTGTCCTCACACAGCAGAGAGAGAGAGCACTGGTGTCTCTACCGCTTCAAAGGACACCAGCCCTATTGGATTCGGGCCCCGCCCTGGTGACTTCATTTAACCTTTGTCCCCTCCTCACAGGCCCTAGCTCTGAATCCAGCCACAGTGGGAGTTAGGACTTCAACATATGAAGGGGGAGTGAGGGGAGGTTGATAAATATTCAGTTCATAACAGGGGTTATGACACTAATTCTACAAAGTGCATAAAAAAAAGATGCTGCCAACTGGATTCACCTACTGAGATAGGAAAGCACTACTGCTATGGGGGTGAAGAAGCATTGCGTAGGACACAGCTAGAGAAACAGGAAGCAAAAAGAAATAGGAAGGCGCCCATCCCTTCTTCCAGAGTCGCAATCTCTCTCTCTCTCCCCCAAGCCCCCCCCTTTCTAGCTCCCCCTACTGGCAGAGCCTAGCATGGAGCCAGGCGGTAAGCAGAAATGTGATTTACCGAGTTCCCACTCCAACGACGCAAAGCACAAAGAATACAAGTGTGGATTTGAACACTCGAGCAGTAGTAGCTTAATAACTACCACCAGGGGATATCAAAATTAAGGATCAGGAAAAAATGAGCTGAACGCCATCGCCAAAAGTTTATTGTGCACAATTTTATTCCCAGGGAAAAAATCCATTTGATACAGAGTCCTTTGTCAAACATGTTTAGGAAATCTTCATGGTATTCCTCTGTTGCGAATTCATAAGATGATTAAGAAGACCAAGCCCTTTGATAAGGACTAAAGAGACGTGTTCTGTTTCTTTTAATCCAAAGTTCCCCAAATATCATTGACCACAGATGTGGTTTTTTTGTTTGTTTCTTTTCAGAACAACTATTACTTTCCAAAGCAATACTCCAAACATTTTCTGCAAAACTTTGAAGAACCTGGTGCTGGTGATGCTGTAGATACTAAGATCACAAGACATGTGATCAACTGTGGACCATTAATAGCGTGGCTCATACTTGAATAGGTTGCACTGTTCCTCGAATGCTTCAGTCTAATGACTGCTGAAGCTAAGAGTGTGGGCAGGGGCCATCACCCTAATGACATTGGGGCTTTCCTATAAAACAGAAGCCGCATGAGGGCAGGAGAATTTTTTTCTTTCTTCTTCACTATTTTGTTCCCAGTATCCATCACAATGTACAGGACCTGGTAAATATCGAGTGACACATGCTGTCTATTGCCAAGGAGAGAGCGGGGAGTGAATTGTCAGCCGAAAGAGTTGACAATGACACCTCATATGTTAATAAACATAGGGAGTAGCAAGGAAGAAATGCAGTGCTGTCCTACAGAAATGTAGTAAGAGATTACGTTAATCAAAAATTTTCTGGTATCTCCATTTAAAAAAGTAAGAAGAAACAGGCAGAATTCGTTTTAATAATATAGTTTACATAACACAATAGTTCCAACATATTATCATTCCAATATGTAATCAACAAGAAGATGTTAATATGACCTTTGCATTCTTTTTTATATTAAATTCTTGAAATCTGGTGTGTGTTTTACATTTATAGCACCTTTTAGTTTGGACTGGCCACATTTCAAATGTTCAATAGGCACATATGGCCACTACATTAGACAGCATGGATCTAGTGACTTCCAAAGTACAACACAAACATTTGGGGAAATCAGGAAAACTCTCAAATTTGTAAATGGATATTGAGCCAGAAATTATAGTTGAGTTGCAATTATTGAATATGGTGAGAGCATCTGATTTAACATTATTCACACATAAGTTCATGGTGGACATGAAACTGTTCAAGTGACAAAAAAGTATAAAGAGCTAAAAGGGACCCATTTCACCACAGTAGATTCTACTAGAAAGACTAGTGGCATTTTTTAACTTGAAAAATAATAGAATAAAAGCTTTAGAGAAAATAAAGACTGAGAAGTAGCACCATAGTAGAAATTCCTCTCTTTTCTCCCAAAGCCAATAATTGCCATTGGCATTAGAATTCTAGAGTAGGACCACTTGGTTTCTTCGGGTTTATGAGCAGTATGAGATGGGTGCCAAATCTCTCTTACCCAGTGATGAATCCCCAATGCTTAGGAAAGAGCCTGTACCTTAGTGGATGCTCAAAACAATATTTCTGGAATGAATAAAATGAAAGGGGAGAGTAGGCAGAAAAAGCGTGTGCAATTTTCCTGAGAGCCGAATACAGAGATGCAAAACCAGAAAGGAAACTCTCCTGTGAGAGGAGGCGTTCGTGCCACCTCTCTCCAGCTGTGCCCTGTCTTCACTCTCATTCTGAGGGGGTGACACAATTAAAACATTTACAGCTTTCCTTCCCAAAGATGTTTCATCACCTTTCCTGGGGCTGCAGAAAAGGGCTGTACAAAAATCTGGATTATTTCCCCAACCTTCCAATCTCTAGTTGTACTCTCTCCAGTCCATTCTCCAAGCTGACCACAGAGCATAGTTCTTGGCAGCATATGACTTCCTCTGGGGCAAATTTTGTTCATCTCTGTGTACCCATAACCAGTACCTCACGCCTAGCAAGCCCTCCGAAAATAGTGGTTGTGTATGTTTGAGTGAATAAATGAATGAAGAAAGAAAGGAAATCAAGATAAGGTCACATCAGCATTTCCAAGAGATCTTTGCACCTTAACAGGGCATTATTTTGGTAGAACATATATCAGGTACTTTTGACATTATTTTAACTATACATTCAAGTCTAAAGTGTTTATCTGCCAGAGCTGGGGAAATGTATTTGCCCTGGTTCACATATGCAAACCCAACATGTCTGTAAAGGTTTTTCATTCATCACAGCAAAGTTTTTAGGTCCACACATTGCTAAGACATTTTGGAATATGATAATAGTTCTGTGTATATTCTGCCTCCCAGGAGTTAGAAACAACTTGACATTTGCGGTACAAGGAGTCCTCTTCTTGAGGCCGAGTGATCCGTAATGGTTTTCTGTTCTTGGACACAAATGATGTTTTGTATGGCCATAAGCTGTGTGTTGGAAGAGCTGGGCTACAAACCTTTCAAAAGCCTCTTGGCCTAGATAAACAACACTGTCTGCGCCATTCTGAAAGGGAAAACAAAGTAATCTAAAAAAGGTATTTTTGTAAAACACCAATTTGTAGAAGTACTAGGTGTTTTCTCTGTAAACAAAGCATGCCATTTATTGGGAGAAAAAAGACGGTAGGCCCTCCTGTCTGGGCTTTGTTGTCTATTATTAGTTTTTCTGTTGGCGAGAAGTGAGGATATAGAGTTTTAACATTAAGAAAAACAAACTAATAAGTATTTCAGCTGTCTGGGTATTGTGAGCTAAAGACATCTGTATTTTTAATTAGCCCTTTCATAAATGTGATTGTGGGATGTCATGTGATCACCCTTGAAACCAACACCTGGAACTTTGAAAGGACAGCCATTCAGTGTCCCAGGGCTGGGACAGTGCCCACAGGGAAGTCCTGGCAGTTGCATTAACAGTGTTATCAAGAGGACTCCAGATCCAAATGATTTTCCTGCCTGTAAATTAAATAATAATATGAAAACAAAATCCACTGGGTCCAACAGGAAAGTACAAATATAACAGTGAGAATTTCCTGTCATGGGGACATTTCGAATTTCTGTTATCAAAAGGCCTACTGAAGGGAGCCTGACGAAGTCCTGAGCCTCAGAGAATGAGTCAAAGGCAGCCCAGAGTTTCTCCTGGTTCTACCAGGATGAAGACCGCAAGGTCCCATGGAAACCAAAACTAAGCTTGAGCAGAGGGCAGAGGGGCATCAACCTTGATTCTGGGAAGGCCTTCTTGGAAACTCTGGCTTCTAAATTCTCATGGAGAAAGCATTGTGTCCAGTGGTTGATGTAATTAAATAGTCTTTAAGACTTATCATGAGAAACTACGTCTTAGTTTTGAGTATATGAAGGACAATGTTTTCATATTATTATTTAATTTACGGGCAGGAAAATCATTTGGATCTGGAGTCCTCTTGATAACACTGTTATTTTATAAAATGAAAACTTGATACTTTCAGTTAAAGTTTCTGTGATGAGAATACTGGCAGCCTTTGATGAGAAAACTAGCATTTGTCTTTTTAGGTAACTGAAGAGGTATAATGTGAAATAAAGATACTCCTTAAAATTAAGGGCTGGCCAATACAACTTTCAGCCTGATGTGTATATGATCACATTAGAAATAACAGGCCAATTTCATTTAAAATGCATATTCTTTCAAGACGGCATCATAAAAACATTATTTGTTCATGTATACTTAACTAATTTTTTTTCACAACAACAAAAAGCAGTAAACTTGTGTTAAAATAAACATTCATTGGAATCATTCAGCAATTCAGTATCTACTTCCAATATAGCAGTGGAATTATGTTTGGCATCACCTACAGAGTGTGTCTTTTTTCCACTCTGCATTTCTGTGGGTACGCATGTATAAGGTCTTTTCTTATGAAGTGATAAATGATGGAAATTATTCATACAATGCCTATAAAAAATCATCCTCAAAAGTGATAAGAACATGACTGCTGCCACAATTAAGAATTTTTATTAAGAATCGATTCAAAAAATTACAGGGAGAAAGAGAATGTGAGAGCTGTTCAAAGCAAGGAGGAAGGGAGACCAAGCTACGATAGACTGAGAAAAAGTATAGTTTGAGCTCAAATCTGCTACGGAGTAAACAATACAATCTTTTAACAAGAATATTTTTGTATTACTTTAATAATCTTCTTCCTAATTGGAATTTTCTCCTGCCTTTTCTTTGAAATGAATTGAGTTATGAAAAGGATTCATTTAATATATGCAAGTCTCCTGGCATAAAATGATGGGAAGTAAGTTGGCCACTATTTCAGGATCCTGAGATGCCTACGCTGGAAGAAACCTGAGCAAGCATATAATTCAAGCATTTTAGGTTTTAGCTCTGATCAGGACATAGCCCTCTCTTCTTATGGGTACACTGAGACTGTATTTTGGCTTGATCAGAAACAGAACTGCTACTGATTAGCGAAATCTGCTCAAGGCATAGAAATCATGATAGTACCCATGCTGTATATTCGACACCTCTGATTTAGTCCAAATCTGGCGTTGTACAGATGTGGAAACTGAGTCAATTGCTGAATAACTTGTCTCAACTCTGATAAGAGCGGGATCATGACAAGAGCCCAATCTCCTAGTTACATAGGGACAGGTTTTGAACTGAATCCCAGATATCCTGACTCAGTCCTACACTTTTTCCATTTCTCCTCACTCATCTTTCCTTTTCAAAAATTTTCTATTAAATCTGCTGTTATTTTTTTCTACTAAAAACACATTGCCGATTTTATAATGTGAATCAAATGGAAAAAAAAATACAGCCAAACTTTGCTTTAAAGCAAAGGACATCTGTAGGCACTAATCTTAAGATGAAAAAACTGAAAATTACATCCCACTCTAAACATCTCCCATTTTAAAAATGGGGAGTGGGGGCAGATAAAGGACAAAAGTCATCTCTATAGCCTGCAATAGAAGATATTGATCTGGCAGGGCCAAGAGCGTGTCAATGTTATATATGGCAGCGAACTGGATTGGTGCACAGCAGATAGTATTGTTCAATAGTAATAAATAATAATTATGTACAAGGATTGTCTCACTGATGCTCCATTCTCCTGCCTTCACTAATAATCAGAATCTGGTTCTTCCAGAAGCCTCCTTTCACTCTTATTCTAACAAGGCAGTAATTCATTCTAGGCCGAGGGAAGGTGCATACATCTCTCCTAAATGTGGCTTCTGCACAGACACATAAGATGACCATAAGTTTAATTAAAGGTCATGACAGCATCTTGGCCTCTGGTCCTCTCAATTCCGTATTGTTCCTGGCGACCTGCCCTGAAACCAGATGCCTGGCACATCCAGGGATAAGAGCCCATGGGTTTCCATGTCTATGTTCTGGTTTCACATCTCACCAGGAAAAAAAAATTCTCGACAGGCTTTATTCATGGCCTTTGGGTTGAGGCTTAAAGCACCATCCAAGTTTCATGTTTCCATTGAAGGATGGCCATTCCAAATTTTCTCAAAATATTTAACATAGTTGTAAGAGTCATGATGGAACTAGATGAGGACATTTCAGTTAGAACTCCTCATGGTGGGCCAGCACTCAGGTCATTGACACCCAGGTCACTGTCCCCGAGAAGATGAAGACTGCTTGAGTTTCATAAGTAATACCACATATAACACGCCTGCGGTAGAGCACAGCTTAATCAGACGTATGCCTAAAATCGCAAGTATCCTAAGCGCAGCCTTTCATACAGAGACAAATAAGTTATTGCGTCAGATGGCCTAAGTTTGCTCCTGTCTATGGACCTGCTAGACTCATGAATTACAAATTATTTCCTTTTCCTCACCTGTAAACGGGGAGAATAATACTTGTCTTACAAGATTGGTAAGAATGTCTCACAAGAATACATACATTTTTTTTTAAAGGTATGCTGTTTGTTTTGGTGAGGAAGATTGGCCCTGAGCTAACATCTGTTGCCAATCTTCCTCTTTTTTTTTTTCTCCCCAAAGCTCCCCCGGTACATAGTTGTATATCCTAGTTGTATGTCCTTCTAGTTCTGCTATGTGGGACGCCGCCTCAGCATGGCCTGATGAGCAGTGCTAGGTCTGCGCCCAGGATCCAAACTGGTGAACCCCAGGCCGCCAAAGCGGAGCACGTGAACTTAACCAATCAGCCATGAGGGCAGCCCCCAGAATACACAAATTTAAGGAACATATAATTATGCCTTACGCAGAAATGCTGAATATTTTAAATTATTTTGATTACATGTAAACTGTATTAATATTAATAGAGTTGGTAACCATTTAAAATGAAGTATGGGCACCATGTTGCAAAATGTACTATAGCGTGCCGAAACGCAAATGGTGAAATGGAACTTCCATACTCTCCATATTTCCTAGATCATACAAAAACTTGAAGCAACAAAAAACTGAAATCCAGGAGAAGGGATGGTTGGGGAATGGAGACATACCCTTTGCCAGTCTGAAAATGCTTTCCCTAAGGGAATATCCACTTCCACATGAGACAAGGGCCGTTGTCTGATCTGGCTGCAAAATCGTGGTTCACCCCTGAAGAAAAAGCCTCGCCTGTGTGAGGCTAGCTACAGAGTGTTTAGGAGCTCAACCATGGGGTGCCGGGGAGGGAGGAGGCGAGAGAGAGCAGGCAGGAGACAGAGTCAGCAGATCAATAGAACCACTTTAGGATAATGGCAGCAGTTGCAGAGGAGGAGCAGGGCTGGACGGCAGGCCAGCTCCATCACTGCCAGGAAAGGCCCATTTGCAAGAACAAAGGGCTTCATCTGTCCTGTCAGGCCCAAGACCTCGCTCAGCAGCTGCAACCGCAGGACACCCCTCAGTGTGCCAGACCACCTGCCAGCTACCTGCTGGCTTTGCCCCATGCCAGCCTGACAGCTCTTCCCTAGAGGAAGGTGGGTCATGGGAGGAGAATGGTGGTGAATCAGGGAAGCCCTGACACCAGGGACAGACCAGGGAGGGAGATGGCAATGTCCCAGGCCTGTAAGGCCAGGGAGCTGTCATGGAGGGTACGATTAACGGGTGTCTACAGACAGGAAAGAGAGCCCCCACTTTAGCCAATGGCTGCAAACTCCTCCTCTGTTCCACCTTTTGACAGAGCTACTTTTAAAAAGTGGAAAAATCAACTGGCTTGTTCTTTAGTCCTTGTTCTTTTCCCAAGACCCTCTGTGGGGTGTGTGCCAGAAAGGAAAACCAGCTCTATCAGGCATGGGAAAAGGAGAAAGGGCAAAGTCAGAGGCCTGGCAGCTCCACATGCTGGAGGAAATGCCAGCTGGGCAGCAAAGGGCCAACCCTGGAGGATAAACTCGACTCAATAAAAAGCTGACAGTTCTGGATTGCGTACCACAGACCTGGCCTAGGGGCTCCATATTGTCACGATCAACACAATTTTACAAATGAAGAGACGAAGCCTACAGGGGTGATGTGATTTGTCTGAGTCACATTCATTAGCGAGGCGGCAGAGATAGGACTCAAAACTGATCAAGTCTCTCCAGTCTGTCCAGTATTGGAGTTTGTGCTCCAGGTCATCACCCGGTACCGTTCATAGCAGGTCTGGGCACTTGGCAAATACCGCGGTAATTCTCCATGGGTTTGCTCCCTCTTAAAATGTGACCAATGAATACGTCTTCTTACATTAGTCAGGGTTCTCCAGAAAAACAGAACCAATAGGGTGTGCACATCGTCCCCACCTTATGAGGGTTTGACTTACAATTTTTCGACTTGATGATGGTGTGAAAGCAATATGCATTCAGTAGAAACCATACTTTGAATTTTGATCTTTTCCTGGACTAGTGATATGTGGTACAATACTCTCCCGTGATACTGGGCGGCGGCAGCGGGCACAGCTCCCAGTCAGCCCCACGATCGTGAGGGTGAACAACTGACACACTCACACCCATTCTGTACCCATCCAACCACTCTGTGTTTCACTTTCAGTACAGTATTCAATCAATTACATGAGCTATTCAACCCTTTATTATAAAACATGCTTTGTGTTAGACGATTTAGCACAACTGTAGACTAACGTAAGTGTTCTGAGCACGTTTAAGGTAGGCTAGGCTAAGCTATGATGTTTAGTAGGTTGGATGTGTTAAATGCATTTTTGACAACGATATTTTCAACTTATGATGGGTTTATCGGGACTTAACTCCACCGTAAGTTGAGGAAGATCTGTACAGAGATACATAGAAAGAGATTTACTATGAGGGATTTGCTCACACAACTTATAAAGGCTGAGAAGTCTGATAATCTGCTGTCCGCAAGTTGGAGGCCCAGGAGAGCTGATGCTGTAAGTTCCAGCCCAAACCCAGAGGCCTGAGATCCAGAGGAGCCAATGGTGTCAGTTCCGGTCTGAGTCCTTAGGCCCTAGAACCAGCAGCGCCAACATCCGAGGGTAGGAGAAGATGGATGTTCCAGGTCAAGCAGAGAGCAAATTTGCTTTCCTTTGCCTTTTTGTTCTATTCAGGCCTTCAACGGATTGGGTGAGACCCACCCATACTGGTGAAGGCAATTTTCTTTACTCTGTCTACCAACGCAAAGGCTAATCTCTTCCAGAAACACTGTCATATCCAGAAATAACGTTTTACCAGCTCTCTGGGCATCCCCTTAGCTCAGTCGAGTTGACACATAAAAGTAAATCATCACACTTCCCAAGAGCTCTGTTTGAGTGAAATTCATGGTTGCAACTTTTGAAGATTGTAATACAGATTTCTGGAAAAGATGTCATTGATCTGGAGGCAGATGACTATACCAGTGGAATTTATGGCATGGCACCAGGCACTAGGGAAGATGATGTGAAGTGGTAAACATAAGAATGCTAATATTATGAAGTGTTAATGAAGCAGCTATTATGTGCCAAGTAGCTGAGTACTTCACATTGTTTCACATTTAACCCTCACAACAGTCTCTCTGAGGTAGATGCTCTTAAACAGATAAGGAAATAGCTTTGTAATATTTAGTTACAGAAAATCTTTTAGCTGATGAGTATGGGTGGCCAAGATTCAGATGCCAAGGCAGCCTGACTTCAAAGCCTATACTCTTAGCCACTACGTCTTACTGCCTACTGTGTGTCAGTGAATTTCTCCTCTTGGCCACGGATGTGACTGGCAGGTACATATTGTAAGAAAGAAACAACTGGATTATCTCAAAAGCAAGAGGCTGGGAAGCCTCTCTTCCATGTGGAATTCTGTAGCATCACTTTGGCCCGTTGGAGTGGAGGACCAGCTTTTCAACACTTTTCCTTAAGAGAACTTTTATTGAACCAGACATGTTCTGAGCCCTCCCTACGTGGTAGAAATTATAGTAAGGGCTGACGCAAGAAAAATCAGAAAGACATAGAGTCTGCCTTCTGAGGCCTCATAGTCAAGTGGGAGGTACAGGCATATTAAGAAATATTTGTAACACAGGTATAATACTAGAGAGGTACGTGTCATGCTGTGAGAACACACAGAGTTTTATCCACTGACTCTATTCACAGGACTCAGAGAAGCCTGCATGGAGGAAGTGACAAGATTCACGGGTTTTGTTATGTGAGTTGGAGTTTCCCAAGAAACAGATCAGGAAAAAGGCATTCTTTTGAAAGAACAAAAAGTATATAGGATTTTGAAATGCAAAGAGATTTTTGCCTCTTGCTTAGGATGTCAAAAACTGCAAAGAGGATGGCTCTCACTTTACAAACTACGAAAAGCTGGAAACCTACAAACGCATTGTTTTTCTTAAAACCATCAAAGATCTGGGGTCATGGGGAAATCACTTAGTCTGAAATTCAGTAAAGACAGTTACCTTCAAGGAAAAACAAAACACGTGCAATGGTTTGCCTAGGACAGAGCATGGGAGGAAAACAGGGCTGCCACACAAGTGGGTAACAAGCTAAACTTTTGACAAACTGCTCGAGGCTGAATGAGAACTAGGACAAGAGTGTAGAAACCTGTATACACGAGCAGCGTACATGAAAGCCATTTGCATTCACTTGCAGGATCTTTTCCACAGGCCTCACTGGATGTTGACGAGAAAGCACTAGCGCAAGGAGGAATCTGGGACAGCATCCTTCCTATTTCAGGCCTGGGGAAGGAAGGAGCCACTGCTGTTGGAAAGAAAAGAAAGCCCACCCAGAGTTTCCACCTTGTATTACTTTCCTGGGGCTGCTGTAACAAAGTACCACGGACTGGGTGAATTAACAACAGACATTTTTTTCCTCACAGTTCTGGAGGCTAGAAGTCAAGACCAAGGTGTCGACGGGGTTGGTTCCTTCTAAGGGCGACGAGGGAAGGATGCGTGCAGGCCTCCCTCCTCGTCTTGGTCATCTTCTCCCTCTGCCTTCACATTGTCTTCCTCCGTGCGTGTCTGTGTCCAGATCTCCTCTTCTTATAGGGACACCAGTCAGATTGGATTAAGGCCGACCCCAATGGCCTCACGTTAACTTGATTGCCTCTGTAGAAACCCTGTCTCAAAATAAGGTCACGTTCTGGGGTACCAGGTGTTGGGACTTCAACATATGAATTTAGAGGAGGACGTAATCCAGCCGCAAACACACCTTTCTGATTCAAAAGACTTAAGCCATTGGGGGAAGGGCAAAAGACATTGTTAAGATGATGAAAAAAGCCGCAAACTAAGGAAAAATATTTGCTACAACGTTTATCTTATAAAATACTTTTATTTGGAATATATAAAGAACTCTCAAAATTCAATGTTAAGACAATTAACAACCTAATTTTAAAAATGGTTGAGAGATTTGAACAGATATTTTACAAAAGATGATGTCCAAATGGCAGATAAGGACATACACAGATGCTGAAAATCACTAGTTATTAGGATAATGCAAATTAAAACCACAGTGTGATACCACTACATGCCTATTACAATGGAAAAAAAATTACGAAATTTCAGTAATACTGTTACTGGAACTTAAATTTTAGTGATAGGAATTCAAAATGGTACACCCACTTTGGAAAACATTGGACACTTTTTTGTGTATGTGAGGAAGATTGGCCCCGAGCTAACATCTGTTGCCAATCTTCCTCTATTTTATGTGGGATGCCACCACAGCGTGGCTTAACGGGTGGTGCTAGGTCCGCACCCGGGATCCGAACCTGCGAACCCCAGGCTGCCAAAGTGGAGCACGCACATTTAACCACTATACCATCAGGCCAGTCCCTGGACATTTTTTTCTTAAATTAAATGATATGCTTACATTACAACTCAGAAATTTCCACCCTAACTACACAAGCGAAGTAAAAGCATAAGTTTGCACAAAAATCTTTATGTAAACTGTTTGTAGTGGCTTTATTCATAATCATTCAAAACTACGAACAATCCAAATTTCCCTCAATGGATGAATGGATAAACAAGCTATAGCATATAGATAAAGTGGACTACAGCTCAGTAATAAAATGAATCAACTACTGACAAAGGCAACAACACGAGTACATCTCAAATGTATTATACTAATAAGAGAAGCCAGATTCAAAAGCTACAAAAATGTCTGGAAATTTCTAAACTAAAGGGACAGAAAACAGATTCGTAGTTGTCATGGATGTAAGGTGGGACAAGGAGTTGTGAGCACGAGAATATTTTTCAGCGTGATGGAGTTGTTCTAGATCTTGACGGTGCTGGTGGTTACATGACTGCACTACAAAAGGTGAATTTTACTGCATGCAAATTATATCTCAATTAAAAAATGCTCCAAAAAACAATTGCAAAGACAAAGGTATGTGAATTATAGTGTTGGAAAAGTGTTAGCCATTTTGAGTGGTGGAGAGTTGCCGTGTATGAGTCGTGGAGGCAGTAAAAGCGGGAAGGATGTTGACAGAGAATGGCCTTCCATAAACTTGTCCCTTATGCCCAACAAGGGCAGTTCTCAGCCATAAAGCTTTGAAAGGAATAGGAGGGATTAATATGCATGTAGGAGGGATGGCTTCATAATGGATTTGATTATAAGGACAATTAAATGTCTGAAATTCTACAAGTTTCTAACTTACCAGAACACCGACAATAAAATCTGTAGTAGATGGTATGCAAAACAGAAGTAGGCATATCTTTTTATGTGTATAGTTGTGCATTAAACCAAAAAAAAATTTTATAACTATATTAGTAGTTCATCATTAGTGTTCTTATTTACTGATATCAAATTTGGGCTTCAGTCTTCCTTAAAGCTCTTTTCTGCTTCGAAATCCCTCAAACAGGCCTTTAGTAGTTTAGCTCCTAGTGAGCTGATGATATATATTTTTATTAGGAACATGGTTATTATGTTTGAAGATCTGATCATGTCTTTCTATTGCTATAGTATTGATCGTCCACTTCCCCATATCATCTATAAGAAATTCTATTATATGCATATTGACACTCCACGTTCAGTGTCAAATTTTCTAACATCCCCTTCATTTTTCTGTTGTTATTAATCTCTGTGTTCTGGATTTATTTCTTGAGTTTAGCTTCTGCTTAACCAATTCAATTTTCCACACTGTCAATTCTACTTGTTAATGCTTCCGGTGATTCTTTTAATTGTTCCATACAACTTTAGTTCTCTCCCCCTCTGCTTTCCCTCAATCCCTTCATGCTTAATAGAAGTGATATCTCAATTTCTATCTTAGGGAATGAGTCGTACCACATTGTTATAATCCGGAGTGTCATGCGTTGAATTTAAATTTTATTTCAGCTATAGTTTCTTCTGAACTTCTTATGATTTGGAGGCCAAGGGACCTATGTTCCCATGATATTTCTGCTTCTTTCTAGCTGGGAAGATTTGGAGAAGGGAAATTCTTTGCATTTTAATTCTGTGGTAGTAGAAGCTGCTGATGCTCTGCCCCCATATTCCCTCAGAGAGTTCCCAGCTTCACACATAAAGTGCCTACATCTTTCATAACGTCCCTGTTTGAAGTCTTTCTGCAGGCCACAGGAACTTGCTCTGCCACACTCGGGCTCAGCGCAGAAGTGTGTAATGGGGTGGGAGAAGGAATATCCCAGAGCAACTCTCAACTCATGGGAGATGCAGGCGGTTATCCACTGCGATAATTCTGAAATACATTCTATGCAGTATTTCCGAAGATCTTCAGCAGATTGTTTATTGACTTTTCTACCTTCCCTGCCTTGCTGTCTCCAAGTCCACACCTGTGTATTCTAGAATCATCTTCCAAATAAACTATCTGCATCCAAGCTTCTGTGTCAGGATCTTGGAGGAACCTACATTAAGACATGCATCTGCCTCCTACCCCGTTCTTTAGGGCTCCTCTGGTTGGCTGCAGAGAAATAAATTTTCTTCCTTGCTCTATCTTTCCCATGGAACTCCGGACACCTCTCTCTATTGTGTGGTATTCAGGAGACCCAGTCCAAAATACCTGGTAATTCTCTATGAGACTGGATGGTGAGGCCCCCAAGTTCCTATGACTAAGAACCAAGCTATGCCCAGCTCATCGAGTGGCAGTAAAGAGTAGGTGGTTAGCTGATAATTAGATAATATAACAACTTCCTCTCACTTAAGGAGCTCTCTCTTCTCTGTTATCTCCCAACTTAATATGCGTCTATAAATCTATTTATCATTCCATGTTGATGACTCTCTCTCCTTTTTTTATTTATTTGTTTATTTTAGGATGTACATCATAATATATTTTGAATTCTATGTTGATTACATCATGTTCACCACCCGAAACTAATTATACTCCATCCCCTCACATGTGAGCTTAATCACCCCTTTTGCCTTCCCTCCTCTCCCCTTCCCCTATGGTAACCTCCAATACAGAATACCTACAAATGGTACCATCCCAAAGAGAACTCCTTAATTGTTTTTTTTTTTTTTCCTTGACAAGGATCACCCTTGAAAATCTGCGTGAGTGTATGTGTTGTGCACTGAGTGACAGACAGGAGTGAAGACCTGAGATTTAAGTCCCCTATACTCACTCCCTGCTCCTAAAATGAGGGGACGGGGTTAAGAAGGTGTAAGTTAGTGTCCCCAGGACTATCAGCAAACAGGCTTGTGAAATATCTTATATATTCCACTTAACCTGGGGAATGGAGAATTCTTCTGGACAGAGTAGTACTGTGCTTCAGTTCCTGTAGCGATAGTTTTCCCTCCAGAAGGAACTTGTCTTCCTCCCCAAAGACTTAGAAGTTCCTAGAACTCAGAGTGGGTGCCTGAGAGTTTTATGGATTCAACCGTCCCCAACCTCAGCCCTCGCTCCTATATTTGGAGGGTGAGGAAGAGTGATAGGGCCCTAACCCCAGCTTGATCTTGTTTGTTGCCAATTTAGAAATGTGTATAAATATAGACTATTCCAGACTGGATTCAAACTCATCCTGTTCATGACAACGGATTCCAGAAATATAATTACAATGTTGCCCAAATCTTTCTATTGGTTACTAGTAATTGCCTTTAAGTTTATATGGTTTTGCATATGTACTCACTGTAGGAATTGCATTGCGTCTTTTTTTCTCTCTGAAGACAGCTCTTTACTTTTAACATTTATCATGCACCCACTGTGGATCAGGCATGGTTTTGTGTGCTTTAGGAAAGTTACTTGATATAATCTTCACAGTAACTCTAAAGAGTAAATGTCATTTCTCCCATTTTAACAGATGCTAAACAGAGACTCTGAAAGTTGTAGTAACCGAGTTAGAGTTCATATTTAATTCCTCTTGCTCCAAAGTTCATACTTTGTACTTTACACCATGTTCTTGTCTTGTAATAAGACTTCAGGACCACTTTAAGGAGGTCAGTGCACACTATCATTTACTCGCAGGGCCCTGACAAAATCCCATATTCCCAACTTCTCACTTGGTTAGCCTTATGCTCAGCTTCTCTTGACCCAGTGATGAGAGACAGAAGTTTGCTGAGCCTTTGGAGTTGGAACCTTGAGGGTATATGCTCTGGGATTCCTTATAGGAATCCCAGGCCCCATGGTGACCCCTCCACTCACTGGCTCAGCATTGGGATGGGGAGACGTAAAATGGGAAAGAGGAAATAAAATACTTCTCTCATGCTCTTTTCCATTTGGTTTTCCTTCTTCCATATTGTAGGTTGTTTTATTGATTTGTTTGTAAAGGAAATGTGCCAAATGTTCTTGGAAAATTGCATCCCCCGGGCCAGATCTGCAGAGGTTGAGCAGTTAATGGCCATATGTGACTGATGCCAATAGCAATCAACTCTTTCGCTTTCTAAAAGTAAATTCTCAAAGACTTCAATCAAGGTCTGTCTATTACTAAGGAGACTACCAAATGACATTGCCAAGTACCCATCACTTGTTATCCCTTTCTCTAAGGAGATGTGGTGTCAGTGGTTTTTATCCTAGGGACTGTGGTTCCAGGGAGTGTGCTAAACTCTAAAAGTAATCATCATTTTTTCATGTGTTTAGGTGCTTGTATATGTTTTTGGATATAAGATCCCAATTTGTCTTTACTTTCTTAAGGAGGTCTACGGCACAAGCTGCTCAGCACACAGCAAATCCATTTCCCTTTCTTCTTAGGCACACAGTTAGATTGTACCCTCAGCCTACCTCACAGTTAGGAGCAACCATGAGATTGAGTTCTGGTCAATGGAATTTGGGCAAGTGATGCACACCTCTTTCAGCCTAGCCTATAACATTCCTATGAATTTTTCCATCCTCTCTCTTCCCTCTTCTGGTGGCTGAATTTCCATATCAGGCTACCCTTGGAATCCACATCTTAAAGATCACAAAACCCATGGCAGGCTGGAATGCTGAGTAACTGGCTGCAGATCCCTTCACCGACTGATCTTGATGTGGCTGGGAAACACACATGTATCGTGATAGACCGCTAAGTGTTTGTCAGTTACAGTGGCCAACACTACTGTAATCACAGGGTCAAAGACCCAAAAGAGGTAAGAATGAATGCTGAGCTTCTTTACTGCCTCGGAGATCAGTATGCCATACAACCACAACCAGGTTCCCCGAAGAGCTCAGCCCCTTGATCTAGGCTTTCAGCCCACAGATAAAAGGCTACACTTGGCCAAGGTCACCTATTTGGTTTGAGAGGAGCCTGGATTCCTACTCAAGTCTTCTGATTCCTACAGTCTTGCCTTTACTTCTTACCTCCCTGTTGTTTCAAAGGAAAACCAGAAGAGCTCCTGGCCAACAGAAGAGATGGGCATATCAGCACAGGAAGGGAGTTATAACTTAACAAAAAGGGTTATTTCTAAGATTCTTAAGGCATTTCAGGTCCTAGGATGGCATTCCTCAAGCTCAACATGAGTAAGATAGGAGCTAGGTCTGTTTTGTTCGCTGTCACATGTACAAGGACTTGACTGAGGACAGCAACAGCAGAGGTACTCAATAAGTGTGCGTTGGATGAAATGCTTGTGTGCATATGTGGCTGTATGAGCGTATTGGGGAGAAATGGCTCCAAGTGGTTGGGTCTGATTTTCCATTGGCATCCACTCTTAAAGCACAAACAATGCCACCTTTCACCCCTTCGCCCCCCTGCTGGAAGACTTGCAATGTGTCTCCACCCCCTGCCATAGAACAGATGCTGAGAGAAGGGTGGGGCATTAATAAGTGCCCATTTTCTCCCCAGAATGCCAGTCACGAGATCAAGAGCAGTTGGGGAGGAGGGTCATGAAAGGGTACTCAAGGAATGAAGGCAGAAAGTTGGAAAAAATAAAATAGAGGAATGGAGAGAAGGGGAAAAGAAAAAAAATTAAAATAGAAACTTCATTAAGCCTACACTGTCCCACAAGCTCCTTCAGTACAGTCTACAGAGAGATGCAGAGTTGCCCCAGGAACTGTTGCGACAACAGCCCAAGAGGCCTCTTCCCCTGCCAAGCGTACCTCCCCCAGCCCACACCTGACACCTGGAGACCGAGAGCTCGTGGAAGTAGGTGAGTGACTCGTGTAGTCTTGCTGGAACTTCAGGAGTATAGAATGGAAGAGCAGGAGGTAATCCTGTGGTGGGAGGCTGGGGTCAGAGTTCAGAAGGCTTTGAGAGTGAGAGCAAGTGATTTCAAGTTAGAGGTTTCTGGAGGGTAAAGTTGTGATAGTTCACAAGCCGACTGCTTTTAGGCTCCCCGTGTCTCATTTCAGGGTTCAGGTACTCCAGATGTCTTATGGCCAGAGAGTTCTCTGTCTTTCCTTCACAGGCCTCAGGGTCTACAAGAGAAGAACACACCTACACAGCAAATCTGCCTTGAAGATCAGCCCCAAATTCAAAGGGAAACAGCAAAATGGTTTCTTGAGTCCCTGGACATCTCATAGCCTGATACAATCTCCTTCACTCTAATGTCCACCATTCTGACTATCCACCCAAAAATCATAATCCCAGGGCTCAACTTTTTGTTCTCTCGGAAACATCAGATCCTGCAGCCACTGAGAAGAGAGATGAGATGTCCTGTTACAGTCATTTGAATGAGGGCCACAAGCTATAGGAGCAGACTTTATGGTGTGCAGTCATAGGAATAAAAGCAAGGGCCGATAGAAACTTACATGTCTCATACGAGAGCGCACCACACAGTGGAACCAGGCAAGGGTTGGGATGATCTGTTGAAGGCTTGAAATGAGGCTCTTCGGCTGACCAGTTATGTCCCTTATAGCAAGTTCTTTTGCCTTTCTGAATCTCAGTTCCATGCTTGAACAATGAAAACAATGTAGGAAAATAATAACAATATTAATAATAGCAACACGATTTAGTGAGAGCTACCTATTGTGTAGCCCTGCTCTAAGCACATTGCATGCATGACATGACATCATTTAATCTTCCCAACAGTAATATGTTAGGTATGAATATTACGCCCTTGATAATTAGGCGTCATTATTCCTCTGATAGTGCCTTATATCACAGATCTGTTGAGAGAATTAATTTAGATAATACAGGTTAAAAGACCAAATGAATTGCCAAACAAACATTATTTTAATAATAATAAATCTCACTTTAGAGTTGCTGCTTGTACTTGATTCATCTTTCTATCTATCTATCTCTATCTATCCATCTATCTAAAACATCTACTTTGACTTACCACTTCCCCAGTTCATCTATTGTGTTCCCAAAGCATATTTTAAACAATAATATTATAACACCTAAGAGCATTATTGTTAATCATTGCCTATATGCCTTTCCCACAGTTGTGAATTCCACAAGTTTATTGAACAATCATATTTTCTGTATTTTTACACCTCTAGTAACTGGAACACCTTAAGCATTCCATAAATGTTTGAGAAGGTCTCATTATGATTTATCATATATTAGGTATTTATTATATGTCAAGCACTATGCTAAGAACTGTAAATATGTTATTCTGATATAATTCTTTCTACAATACCATAAGCTGTCACACTTAAGCGTACATCAAAATCACATGAAGGGCTTGTTAAAACACAGATTTCTGAGTCCCACCCCCCGGGGTTTCTGATTCAGTAGATCCGGGGTGGGGATCTGAGAATTTACATTTCTAACTACTTACCACGTGATGCTGATGTTGCTGGTCCAGGGACCCACTGAGGATCACTGCTAAATTTACCATTTGCATTTTAGGGATAAGAAAATTAAATCTCAGAATTGAGTAACTAGCTGTATTGATTTTCTAGGACAACCGTAACAAAGTGCCATAAATTGAGTGGTTTAAATAATAGAAATCTATTGTCTCACAGTTCTGGAGATTAAAAATTCAAGATCAAGGTGTGTCCCTTTCGAGAGCTGTGAGGGAAGAATCTATTCTAGAATTCTCCCCTGGCTTCTGGTGGCTTTTGGACAATCCTTGGCATTCCTTAGCTTGTGGAAGCATCACCCCAATCTCTGCCTTGATGTTCACATGGCCTTCTCCTTCTGTGCACGTGTGTCCACATTTCCCCTTTATATAAACACACCAGTCATTTTGGATTGGGGTCCACACTAGTGATCTCACATTCACTTGATTACCTCTGTAAAGACCCTAAGAATGTGACTCTATTTGGAGATGGGGTTAGGATTTCAACAAACAAATTCTGGGGCAACACAACTCAACCCATCACACTAGTCTAACAAGTGTTAGAGGTAGGATTGAGACCCAAGACCATCTGATTCCAGAACCCATACTTGCAATCATTTCACTAATCTGACTCCCTTGGTGTATAAAATAAGTGAATAAATATACAAGTAGATCAGATAAGTTTCTAGAGAAAAGGTAATTGAAGCCCTGCTTCTTTGTCAAGTGCCAATAGAAAACCCTTCTCCGTGTGCCTTACAAAGCATAGAAGAACTACTCTTGAGCCCTGGCATTCTAACTGGCCTGATGGGTGATGAGGGAGTGCAGATGTAGACATGACCGTCCCAGGCTTACAGCTGCCATTCAAAATGCTCCAGTCAAGAAGTAAGACTTTTCTATCTCACTTGTAAAGAACACAGAATGTTCAGGGCCTCAAATTAGAAAGTTTCCACTTTGTCAACAACTTTCTTGGACCTTCCCACATCTAAGCAGAAGGGGTGCCTGGCCATTTCAGCTGGGCCTGATGCAACACTGAAGGTATCTGGTATCGTGTCCTTTTTCTGGAAGAGCTATGTAGGCTTCTCAGGGCTGGGAGAGGAATGGCGGTAGGAGGGGGAGGGAGGCGAGATGGAGAAATAGCTACTAGGTCAGACTGCATGGCTGCATTTTCTCCCTGACTCTTGAAGGCTGAGATTTGTGGATAACATAAAAGGTTACTGCCCCTCTTTGGAAGCTACAAATAACCC
This sequence comes from Equus caballus, assembly GCF_041296265.1. Lineage (NCBI taxonomy): Eukaryota > Metazoa > Chordata > Mammalia > Perissodactyla > Equidae > Equus > Equus caballus. The sequence goes on along the minus strand of NC_091705.1, from coordinate 30,778,446 downwards.
TACTTGGGCTATGACAGCTTGGCAGCCCTTGGCGTGCCATTACACATTTCTGCCTGGGATTCCAGCAGTGCATTCGAGCAGCTGGCCCCAAAGTGTGGTCTCCACAGAGCGTGTCATAGGAGCTCTGGGTCGCTGGGGAGCCGTTCTCTGCTATGACTCAATGCCCAGAGACAGAGCTTGAGCTAATGAAATTACATACTTTCTGGAGAGATTAATAAACATGGTCTATTTCTCCATATGGGATGAATATTCTTAACTGAAAGGAATGCGAGTACGTGGAGGTGCACTCATGGATAGCTCTGCCTCTGCCTAGCAATGGCTAAAACTCCGCAGCCTTGGCACAGAGATGCTAAGAAAAGAGTCCTTAAAAATAGAAGTAACTGGGGCCGGCCCGGTGGCATAGTGGTTAAGTTCATGTGTTCCACTTCAGTGGCCTGGGTTCATGGGTTTGGATCCTGATCACAGAGCTATACCACTCATCCAGCCATGCTGTGGTGGCATCCCACATACAAAATAGAGGAAGATAGGCATGGATGTTAGCTCAGGGTGTGTCTTCCTCAAGCAAAAAAGAGGAAGATTGGCAACAGGTGTTAGCTCAGGCCCAATCCTCCTCACCAAAAAAAATAAATAAATAAAATAGAGGTAACCCCCACACATAAAGAAAATAAAGAGTGCATGTAAATCCTGGTGAAATCTGAATAAGTTCTGAACTTAAGTTAGTAGTGTTATAGCATATTGATTTCCTGATTTGGACTGCACTGTGGTTATGTGTGATGTCATTATTGGGTGAAGCTGGGTGAAGGGTATCCAGGAATGCTGCACTATTGTTGCAGCTTCTTATGAATCTTAAACTACTTTCAAAGTGATTTTCATAGTGAGAACAGGTATAATGAAACTACCACGATTGCAACAGCAACAGCCAAAACATAGGTAGAATTTTAAATACTATACTGACTAAGCATCATAAGCATTCCTAGAAGTCATGAAGCAAAACAGTCATTAAAGCACTATAATAATTTCCAAATTGTATCTTGATTTTGAGAAATTGCTGGTGTGGTCTTTTGTTGGATGTGGGTCTCTAGCTAATGATGTCCTCATCTGAGCCATAATCTGACGTAAGAAATTATGTGAAGTGTGTCCACGGACTCTCCCGGTGTAGGTGAGAGTCATTAGGTTATTGACGTCCACACTTCATTGCATCCAGTGGGCAGCTGAGTGCTGGCCTCATGGCACGCCTAGGCCCATCCCTGGATGTCAGCACTTCCCACAGGGCCCAGACCTGGAGTTCTTGCCCTTTGACCTCTCCTTGCAATGCTACTGCCAATGTGGGTCAATCTGGAGCAATGGACAGGGATCACATGCCCTATGCTGCTGTCATATTGGTCCACTCAGCAGCCAAATGGGGCCACCAGAATCCATAGCCACACTGCTCTCGGGACCTGACTGCATGGCCACTACAGTCATGGCATCATTAGACACTTCTAGAATCACTGAATAGAAAATTTTTCTTTACCAGAATGATGTTACTCATGGTGTAGAAGCCTCTTCCAGCTTTTGCTGAACTAATCATTACATTAAAATTTTCTAACCCTAATAACACTGTCTGAGATATTCCTTTATTCAATATTTTATAATCAGTTAAGTCATACTGTGTCAGGAAACCTATTTAACTATGATCATTGGGACACCCTATAATAATTAAGTTGAACTAATGAATGTATATTAGAAATGATATTATAAATTAATCATATAATTTCCCACAATTACTCTTATACTACTTATTAACTGAAATGGAAGTATTTCGTGATTTTACCCACTGGTTCATTTATATAAGTGCGTATCAGCTGAATATCAGTTCTGCTTGAACCCAGTACATGGTTCGTCTAGGGCTAGTGGGCTCTCAGTCACAAGAAATGTGCATGAGGAAAACAGCCAGACACTTTTAAAGTGTTGCTATGGAGAGAATTTGAAGAAACAGATATGTTTGCATAAACGTCTGTTAAATCCATGAATCAAGTCAACAATAAATGGATGCTTAAGATCAATACCTTAAGTTTCTTCTGACCATGAGATACAAGGATTCTAGCTTCTCTATTCAAGGTGCTAGGAATTTAGCCGTCAAGATGACAGATAAGCTTCCTGTGTACATGGAGTTTTCATTTTAAGAAGCTAATGAGAGAGAAAAAGAGATAGAATAATATAATTTCAGAGACTCATAGAAGATATAGAGAAAAATAGAACAAACATAATAAGAAAATGGAAGATTGTTTTAGATAAAATTTTTCAGGTTGTGCATATCTTTGTTTTAAACAAACGTATCAGAGCACGTAACTCCAAAGGTATGTGGTCTTCTTCCCAACCTGTGAGACAGTCAAACCTTGCTTTCACTACTGTTTTTATCGTGAAACTACTTTATGGAATTTTCTTTTGGCATATCTGGAATATTCTTCTCACTCTCCTAAATGCCAGGGGGATTTGGCTCCTTGAGTTTGAATGAGTCTTATGAAAAAGACAGTTGAGTCTTCTCTGGTGTTAGACCAGGCTCCCTGGAAAACAGCCGGATATAAAGCTTATGTGCTAACACTTTCCTAGGAGGTGCAGTCCCAGGACAGAAAGGGAAGGAAGGCAGAGAGGGAGAGCAAATATAAGGTAGTACTTTAATGCACTGTCTATAGCATTATGAGAAAACACATCTGGTTGCTGGTTCCCAGAGGGCGCCCCTGAATAGGCCATAAGGAACCACCGCATCTCGGAAAAGCTCATCAGAGAAAGAAGAGAACCAGCATTTATCTGTCACTCCCTCCTGCCTCCTATTTCTTCTTAGGCAACTTTTCCTCATGGGGCATTAACACCTCCGCACTTCAGAGTTGTGTGACCCAGACCCCGTGGACGTGGAGAAAATGAACTCCTGTGCTCAATGATAGAGAACTGCATCTCAGCTTGGAAGTGGAGGGAGGAGCCCCGACGCGTGGCTGTATTGGTCCCAGGCTGTCACTGGGAAAGGTTCAATGGAAGCCATGTCAGAACCCAGCCCTCATTCAAAGGGAGACCAAGGCCAATGCAGGACCAGGAATAATCATAGCAGCTGAAGCTTCCCATCCAGCAAGTGGCACGGAGCTCAGCAGGCAGGCATGGCCGAGGGAATCTAAGAAAGCACACATACCCGGTCCCGTCAGCCTGCTGATCACAGTTTGCGATCATGCAAATGCCCCTGGAGCTAGTTCCTAGAAAGGAGCTCCAGGAATTTGTTGAACAATGAAAATCTTATGTAATTAACCTCTCAAGGTGATTGTTTTGAGGATAATGTTCTCATTTATAGACAATTTCTATCATTTATTACAAACAACTCTATCATTATTTTATATTCTCTTCATCTATCTCTAAAGCTTCTCTATACAAACCAGCTTTTATTGAAATATGTTTAAAATGATAGAAAATAAGGCCAACTGGACATTACCCGTGCCATTGACCTTAAACTGTTTAAGAGGGTGTGCTGAAATGTTTAGTCTCATCTACATCAGCGTTCAGAGGCCAGTCTGGCATTGTTGGTGGACGTTTCCACTGAGTTCAGTTCTCACAGATATCTTTGATTTCTACCCAAACATTTGAGAAAAAACGAAAAACTGAGATTCAGAACACAAAGACAAAAATCTAGATACCGTTATTGGTCATTGGCTGCTTCTGAAGACTGGAGATTTTTAGCACCTGACACAGAGCATAAGTAAGGTAAGCAGGGAATGAAAACTCTGTCTATGTTCAAACCTCTGTCACCTGTAAAGCTCTGTGATGGTTAATTTTCTGTGTCAACTTGACTGCACTGAGGGATATCAAGATAGCTGGTAAAACGTTATTTATGGATGTGTCTGTGAGGGTGTTTTAGGAAGAGATTAGTATTTGAATCTGTGAGCTGAATAAAGCAGATGGCTCTCTCCAGTGAGGGCAAGCATCATCCAACCCCTTGAGGGCCCAAATAGAACAAAAAGGCAGAAGAAGGGCGAATTCACTCTCTCTCCACTTGAGCTGAAACATCATCTATCTTCCCCTGCCCTTGGCCATCAGCACACCTGGTTCTCAGGCTTTCAGACTCAGATCTCGGGACTCACATCATCAGTCCCTTGATTTTCAGGCTCTCGGACTTGGACTGAATTAGTCCCTATAGGCTTTCCTGGTTCTCCAGCTTGCAGATAGCAGATCATAGGACTACTTGGTCTCCATTACCAAGTTAGCCAATTCTTATAATGTCTCCTCTTATATATATTTCTGTGCATCGCATTAGTTCTGTTTCTCTGGAGAACATTGGCTAATATGAGCTCATACCCACTTTCACATAAACAACACACAATGATACTAATCCCTACCTTGAATGCATAGGCAGATTGAATGCCTGTCCAAGACCATAAGGAATACTTCCTAACAACCTCACCATCTTCCTCCATCCTTCTAACCTATATCCTAGCCTCTTGCCTATTCCACCTCTATCACCCATCTGCTTCCCTGGCTTTTTCCCAGCCTTGACCTCACTGGCCTGCTGTCCCATTTGTCCCACTCATTCATGTACCCAAACATGTCAATTATATCATAGCACAAACATCCTATTTAGAACAATGGTTCTCAACCACCAGCGTTCATTTAACCCACCAATGGATTTTTTTTTTAAATACTGATTTCCAGCCCCCACCCAACACTACTGAATCAAAATCTCCAGGGATGGAAGCAAGAGACTTTATCTTTATTTTTCAGGCCATCACAGATGATTCTAAAGAAGAGATATGACGGTCAACCATGGAGTTGGAGCATGAGACTTGTCTCCTTTAGTGCAGTCTCCACATTTACTTCAGTCCCCTTTCCTATGCCCTGCCTCTTCTTGCCTTGTCATCCACCTGCTGTTCTGGGCACCAAACTTCTTCCTTGATAATTACTCACAAGCCCTCATTTTTTCTCTGATTCACTTGTTGCCTCAGCCTTACAGCTGGTTGCATCGAAACAACCTAGACTCTCAGAATTAGATAGTACCCAAGAGATTCCCCAAACTTGCCCTCCTCTCCACTGAATATTTTTATAGCCTCTGCGCCAGAGGTTCTTAACCTGAAGTCTATAAACTTCAGGGGAAAAAATTACATCTTCATTTTCACTAACTCCCATGTGAAATTTAGCATTTCCTTCTATCATGATTACAAGCAACAATTACAGTTGTATCAGCAATACGTCAAACATGGTCACCAACAGACATCACAGATGGTTTCAGATCAATGCAGTTATCACAGCTGTCTTGACATTTTACGTATGCTTCAATGGCCTCCAAATTATAGACTTATTTGGTCTTATGCTAGATCTTGTTATTTAATGTTAGTAAAGAATCACACACAGTAACATATTTCAAATATTTTAAATATTTTTTGAGATACATGTTTTTTCTTATAAATCTGTGTTTTATTTCGTATATTCAAGAATGGTATTCTCCACACTGAGATACCACTACACACACACCAAAATGGCAAAAATTAAAAAAGATGGACAGCACGAAATGTTAACAAGTATGCGGAGTAATCAGAACTCTCATACATTACTGGTGAGGGTATGAAAAGGAACAACTATTGGGGAAGATCTAGTGGTTTCTTAGAAAATTAAATACCACCTACCCACATAGGACTTGTACGAGTCCACAAAAGGACGCATACAGGAGTGTTCACTGCAGATTTATTCATAATGGTAAAAAAAACCCCAAAACTGGAAAGAACCCAGGTGTTGCCAACTTCCTTTCAGACAGCAGGAAAGAATCAGCAGGGGGGAACTTCTCAACTGTGCTAGCTCTTTAAGAAGCCTCCACGTCACCTTTTGGCTTCTGTCTCCTTAGGGTAATTAGTCACGGGACCACCCCAAGATGTAAGTGAGTTTGGAAAATGTCAACTTCTAGTTGGGCACTGTCATCCTAAATAAAATTGGGATTTTTAAAAAAATTTTCCTAAAGAAAAATGGATATTGAGTCGGAGGACATAGAAGTTTCTGTTGATTCCAGATTCCAGAATTAGGCCTCTTACACTAAACCCATGCTATTTCTGTGTCACTAGAGCTCTCCGGCATGTTTTATACTTACGTCTTGGAGAACTGCTAAATAATTTTCAAGGTGTTAATCATTGCCTCCTTTTTACCACATCTTTGCTTTGCATTTCTTTCTAGCATTGCCAATATCTGAGGACGTTTTTTTCTCCCGCATTTCGAGTCCACCAAGGGCAAGAGCTTATCTAACTCATATTTTTATTCTTACCACAAAGTACAGAGCATAGTCCACGGTTTTGATAGGTGTTTGATAATTGATAAGTAATTGCAGATCTAAAGTGCATGTCCCTCTTTGTCCAGCATATGCTCCTACCCTTTAGTGCCAAGTTATAGAAAAGAAATCATTTCCATCTTTGCTACTCCCAAATCCATCTGTTCCACCATCATTTGGGGTACACTTTTATTTTAATAAAATAATCCCCACAGAAATGCATATGTGATGGCTTGCTGGCTGCCAATTGGGATGGGAATTTTGCAGAGCTTCATACATCTACTTGCTCTCAGAGTGCCAATACCACCTGATATAATGCTCTCTACCTTTCATGGCTCATTCTAAAGACACATTATTTCATCCGGCTCTGAAAGGTATAACACTTTAGCGTTGTTACACTTAGGAGGGAAGGAAAAGAAGACAGAAAGGCCTGTGGCTGTCTAACTAATGCTGTAGACTACAAGGTAAGAGTGTTTATGTAGCTTTTTATAACACAAACGCTCTCATAACACTATCTGAACATTGCAAAAGGAAAATGTTAATGGCAGGAAATGCTACAGTAAAAATATTCTCTAGGCTTTGGACCACATTATGGAAAGACATGTTTTATAAGGATAATATTACGTTGGGTGTTTGCTGTCATCTGCAAAGGGGTGTGAGTTTGTTTAGAAGTTAACTCTTACCATGCCCTCAAAAGAAGGATGATGGAAACAAATTCATCTACACTTAAAAAATAAAATAAAATGAGGCCTGGAGAGGTCAATGACAAACGGTGCCGAAGTTGCTTCCTCATAGACCCCAGCTGCCAAGATGGTAAATGCACAACTCTCCCAGCTAAAGACCATCACAGGAGGGTGCCCAGGCTGGGGAGGCATGACTAGGACAATGCCATATGATGAAGGAGTCAGGACTGGAGATGTTGATTTTAGAGAAGAGGAGGCCCAAGAAGACATGGTCTCAAAGGAGAGGAGCAAGGTTTGGTTTTAATGAACTCCAGGGGTAGAACCAAAATAATGAAGGAAAGAAACCTACGGAAGACAGACTCCGGCCCACTAAAAGGAATAACTGAAATTCTAAGCATCCTCAAAGCAGTCCAGATAATCTGGCAGGGAGGGAGTTCCCTGTGGCTAGAGGAATTCAACTAGAAAGTGGATGATTATTTGGAGAGAATCATCAAGCAAGAGGCATTGGCCAAAACCACGACTGCTCTGGCCCAATCCCTCATTATTTCTTACCAGTCTCCTAAGAAGTCTCCTTGCTTGGGCCCCTGCCTTTCAGGCAAAAAATTTTTTCCAGAAGCCTGAATGATGATCCTTCTATGAGTAAATTAGATCACTTCCCTACTCTGCCCAAAACCATCCTGTGAATTCTTGTCTCACCTCATGTGAAAAGCAAAGTTCATAGAATGTTCTAAAGAATCTATAAGATAGGTCCCCATGTTACCCCTCTGACTCATCTCTTGTTGCTCTCCCCCTAACTCATTCCACTACAGCCACATTGGCCACCTTGTTATAACTCAAGTCCATCAGGCATGGTCCCACCTCAGGACTTTTGCACTTGCTTTTCCTTCTACCTCAAAGGTTCTGACTCCAGATCTCCTCTTCTTGGCTAAATTTGTCACCAATTACTGATCTCTTCCCAACTGTCACTCTCTCAATGAGCCCTTCACAGACTGCCCCTAGTCTTTCACACCCTGTCTGTCCCTCCATTATTAATTTCACAGCACTCAACACCATGTGACATATCATATTTTTAACTGGTTAATTTATTGTCTCCCTCCACCACAAGAATGCAAGTTCCATGAGGGTAAGTGTTCTTCTCTATTTTGTTTACAAGATATACCCAAAGTACCTGGAAGATTAGCAATGCCTGGCATAAGATAGGTAGTCAGGAAATAAGTGTTGAATGAATGAAGGATGCTTCTCAAAGACAGGGTTCCCGACTTTGAGAAACAAGGTTGAAGTCTATGGAGAGCCACTGAAGAAGCTTAAATGAGATCATGATATCATTACTTTTGTACCCAAAATGGTCTCTCCAGCAGAATCAGGATGGGAAGACTTGAATTCTAAACCCTGCACGTAAAGGGAGACCACAGAGAAGATTAACCCATAGTCCAGACAAGAGGCAAAGAGGACAGGAGGGATGTGCATTAAAGAGATGTTCTAAGATTGAAAACTGGGCAGATAAACTCCACTTTGGATGCCTAGCTTATCTGCACTATTCAGCTATTCAGTTGCCTGAGAGCCCTTTCTCTGCTGGGCCCCGAACTCCATCACTACAAAGCCACATGGTCAATGCTTTCCTTTCCTGTATGGTGAGAGGGGGCGTAGGAATGTTTTCCTTGGCTGTCAGTCTCAAATCAGGATCAATAGGATCAAATCCAACCAGAGCCCAGATCTAGCCCTGCTCCAGAACAGACCGGACATTTGGTGTGTGAACAGACAGCCCAGATACCAACCCCCAGTTTCCATTACAAAAATAATAAAAGTTCGAGGGAAATGAGATTGGAAAACCAAAGTAAGTAGAAGGCTCAAGACATCCTCCTATTTGTTTTTCTTCTGTTTCTCGGCCCTGAGCCAGGAGGGCCCTCTTCCCAATGGTTGCCTGGTTACAGCCTGAGAGGTTCGCCAGGGTAACATCTGGAATAAAGGTGGGTGGGCAAGGAGCCAGGGCCTGCTCAACTTGAACAGGATCTGAGAAAGAAAGGAAAAGAGAATTTTTTTTTCTAATTACTGCCCAACCTTGAGGACAAAGGAAGGAAATATTCGAGATAAACAGAAAATATATTAAAAAGTTTTCTTTTAAAGGGTTATTACAACTCATTAACATAGCAAAGAAGTAGAAGGCATGGGGAAACTCTGGAAGGTACAGCCATTTTAATAGGCTGGGTTTTGGACTAGGCATCTATTACACATGACCCTAAGCAACTCTGGATTTTGTGTCATTAATATTATTCTTGAGTGCAGCCTGGTTCAGAATAGAAGGAACTACATTCAGATATCTCATAATAATACTGATAATATTAATAATAAACATTGACTAATTGCTTACCATGTTCCACTGAGGGCTCTACATGTATTTTCTCATTTAATCCTTGCAACTCTTTGGAATAAGACTGAGCCTTACAAAGGGTAGGAAATTTCCTACTGAACAGCTCGTATCAGAGAGCCTGATTCCAGGAGCTGCTTCCTTCCGCACTCTATGCTGCTGCCTCCCACAGGTTACCTCCATCCCCAGTGACCGTACCCCCATGGTGTGTTGCATCCCTCCCATGGATGAGGGAGATCGCTCAGCACTGTGGTTAGATTTTCTGAGTTCAGATCACAGCTCTGTGTTACCTTGAGTGAATAATGTATTCTGAGTCTCATGTTCCTCATACATAAAAGAGGTTAATACTGTATTTTTTCCAAGGGGGTTGTTGGAAGAATTTAATGAGAAAACAAGTAAAGTACTCAACACCCTGTGATTACAAATGTTTAAGAAACACTAACCTATTGATATAATTATGATTATAATTTATATCTTGATTCTTCAATTGAGGATATATTCACTGAGAACTTATTGTACCAAGAACTGGGGGTGAGGCGTGGAACAATCATGGGCTTTGTGGTAAAGCCACACTCTGACGGATCCTATCTGGTCCTCGATAAATTCAGCTCCTCTTTTCCAGAGAGAGAACGTGTAGAGTTGTCCACTGGATCACTCATTCCTTCTCCTACCACAGCTGTACTTGGGAAAACTGATGTAAACAAATGAATTCATTTCCATGAGCTCTTGTTGTGGGATTTTTAGATATTGTGCGAGAATACTGAAGAAATTGAAGACACGGTTCTTCTCCTCTGAGACTTCGCCAGGAGGAATTGAGATTAGAATTAAAGTCAATATAACTCCTGTGTGATGGAATGCCTCTAAATATTCCTCTTGTATATTTTAATTGAGAATAGATCTGAACACCAGTATGGCTAGTGTGATTTGGTTATTCTAAACGATTTCTTCACTCCTGGATTCCCAGTCAAAGAGAAAAGATTGGGGACACTGCTTTTGGAATTACATAGACCTTACTTTTTTTTTGTTTTTTGGGTTTATTTTGCTGAGGAAGATTTGCCCTGAGCTAACATCCATGCCAATCTTCCTCTACTTTTTAGTATGTGGGCCACCAGCACAGCATGGCTGCTAACAGAGCGGAGTAGGTCCACACCCAGGAACCGAACCTGGGCCACCAAAGTTGAGTGTGCTGAACTTAACTACTAGGCCACTGGGGTTGGCCCAGACCTTAGTTTTTAAACAAGTATCTTTACCTGTTGGTTCCTTAGTTTCTTCATCTGTAAAGCACACATGATAATAATGATAATTGTACCTATTGCCAGGCCTGTTAAGATTATAGAGAAAATGCAGATAAACACCTAGCACTGTGATAGGCGTAAAGGAAATGTCTTAGTGAGCTCAGGCTGCTATAACAAAATATCATAGACTGGGTGACTCAAGCAGCGGGCTTTCAGTTCTCACATTCTGGAGGTTGGGGGCTCCAAGATCAAGGTGTCATCAGATTTGGTTCCTGGTGAACACTGTCTTCCTGGCTTGCAGACAGCCATCTCCTTACTGTATCCTCACATGGTGGAGAGAGAGCGTTGGTGTTACTTCCTCTTCTTCTAAGGGCACAAATCTCATCATGGGGGCTCCAGCCTCAAGATCTCCTCTAAACCTAACTACCTCCCAGGGGCCCCACCTCCAAATATTATCACATTGGGGGTCAGGATTCAACAGAATTTTAGGGGAATATATTCAGTCCATATCAGTAAGAGCACAATCAATGTGACCTATAGTAACTCTTAACAAGAATCATAATTGTTCCTATAATTATAATTTAAGATCACCCTGATTTTAACTATAATAGGACACCTGAGAGTAGATGCCTTACTCCTACTGAAAAAAAAAAGTTCCAGACCAAATATTTTTGTTCAGGCAGAAGTGATCACGTGATTAATTCCTGAAAGGAAATGGTAAAATAAAGACAAGAGAGCCACCGCTAGAATGTACGCTCATGAGGGCAGGACACATGAGTATTGTGTTTATCACAGCATACAGCACAGATACTGGCACCCAGTAGGATCTTCATAAATTTTCGTGGATGTGGCAAAGGACTATGGTTTCTGAGAAGAAATAATCAGAAAAGAGATCTAAGATGATCCCTATTTTTTCCTGTGGATCCAAGAGGAACACTTGCTGAAAAATATTCTATGCAATGTTCTGCTCAGGTAAACACCACTTTCCAAACTAAAATCCTATCAGGTCTTTGGCTCAGAAGCCTTATCTTTTATCAGTCAGATAGATGTAAAGGATGATTTTATTGCTAGTGCCGTGGAGTCAGTTCCAACTCTCAGTGACCCTGTGTACAGCAGAGCGGAACCCTGCAGGGTCTTTTTGCGCCATCCTCTCACCTTCTTGCACTATGTTAGACAATACTCTGCTGCTGTTCATGGGGTTTTCATGGCCGAATTTTTTGGAGGGGGGTAACCAGGTCCTTCTTCCTAGTTTGTGTTAGTCTGGAAGCTCTGCTGAAACCTGTCCACCATAGGTGACCCTGCTGGTATTTGAAATTCCCGTGGCACAGCTTTCAGCCTCACAGCAACACACAGCTGCCACAGTATGATAACTGTCAGATGGGTGGTGTGGTTCCCTGACCAGGAAACAAATCTGGGCCATGGCAGTGAGACCACTGAATCTTAATCACAAGGCCACCAAAGTATGATTGTGGAGAGTAATATTGAGATTCATACAATTATCCTTATTTGACACCCACAGAGTACCAAACCTTCTTGCACCAGGGTTCAACAATGTGGATTCCACAATAGATAAACCACAGGCTCTGCTTTCAAGAAACACAAGGCCCACCTGGAGAGAGGGGCACAGAAACAAAGAAATAAACTCATCGAATTAAGTGCTATGTGAAAGGCATTGTATACACATGGAAGGAGGAAGTAGCTTGGTAGTCAGGAAGACACAGAAGACCTAGTTGAGTTGAGTCTTGCAGATGTGGTTGTCGGGCATCCAATTAGAGAAAGAGTCTTCCAGGTAGAGGGACCAGCTTGTACAACAGTAGAGGGGTCTGAACATGTGCACAGTGCAGGTGGAGGATGATGGCGTGATGATGGAGGTAAGGCTGGGCTCCCTCATTCAAGGGCTCCTACACCCTTTTTACAAGTTTGGATTCTGTCCTCTAAGTAGCAGAACACCAAAGAAGAAAGGAAATTTTCAAAAACAGAGGTGATATTATCATAAGTTAGTAACAGGTTGGCTGCAGATGGTAAGAAAGGGGTATGAGGCATTTTATCACATACAAAGGAAGGAGCACAAGTTTGAGAAGAAGATAATGAGCTCAGGTTTGGGGTGTGCTCATTGCCCTTTGTCTCAAAATCAGCCAAACAAGCAATAGAAACAATAGCCGGAAGCTCAGAACAGTACTATTAGCTGGAGAGAGTGTTTGGGGATTCTTGCTGATGGAGATGGATGTGATGTACCTGCTGGGGGCTGGGGAGTGGCAGTGATGTGAAGAGCAATGACGTTTTCCCTTTTCTGAGTCATGGATCTTTCGAGGATCTCATGCAATGCTATGCATTCTCTATGAGGAAAATGTTGAAAACCTTCTTGCATACACATTAAGTCTGCGTTCAGTTTCAGGCTCTTCCAAGACTCTGGGAAGAGCCACGAAGCCTCACTTAAAAATCCCTGGAGGATGCAGAGGTTTAAGATGGTCCAAGTTGCATTGCTGGATGCAAGAAGTTCAGAAGATGAAGAGCTGGGAGGAAATCAAACAGAAGACTTTACAGTAGTGTCTTAATCCCCGTCCCGCAGGGCACATGCCTCCCAGAAAGCCAAGTGACATTTGCTTCCGAGTTTAAATGTTCAGGTTTAGCAAAACAGACTTTTGGGCTCCTGTCAACTCTAAAATTTTTGACAAATCTCCCTTCTTACCTTTCAACCCATATTTCTTTCTCCGTGTGCTGTATCCTTCTGATGAGCCTTTAAAGGTACTACATGAATTCACAAGGGAAATGCTGAATGGAAACTCACTCGTGGATGTCTTCACAAGTGCAAGTCACCAACTTGAGCTAGGGGGAAAGTCTAGCCTGCTGGTGAAAGACACTTAGGGTTTTCTGTAGAGCTTCCCAGAACGGCAAAATTTACTCGAAAAACAAAATCAAACATGATGATGAGAGAAAACGAGCTTCTGGTCTCGCAAGTGTTCTTGTTCTTCCTACAGCCAGCACTTGAAACCTCAGCAAGGAGGTTCGTGATTGTTGGGGGTCATTTGTCGATAAATAAAGCAGTCACAGGACAGTGAAGACTGAATCTTTCCTGAATTCCTTTGAAATGCTCCTGGTTCCTTCTGCTTCCATGGCCAGTCACTGCCTGAAGTCCATCTCTCATGACCATCTAGTCTTGTTTGAATGATGCAATAACTCCGTTTGCTGGTCTCCCTCATTCCAGTATTTCTATCTACCTGCACCATTGCCGCCATCTGGCTCCTCCCATCCCCACCCTATCTATCCATCACCCACTCTGCCTTTCGACTTTTCTCTCTAAAATGAAAATATTGACTCAAATCTTCCCTTGTACGGACTGGCATTCAAGGCCCTTCTGATGTGGCCCCACCCATCTTGCCAGTCTCACGTCTTTCCTCTCCTCCCACTTCTCCACATCCCAGTTTCAGCCACACCACACTTCTTCAGTCCCCAAGGCATGGCTTCCTCTTTGTCACCTTAGCACACACCACCATCTTGTTCTAGAATATCTGGCAAACTCCAGCCCAGCTTTCAACGCCCACCTCAAGCATTGTGCCCTCTGGAGTATCCTCTCTGACCCCTTCTCCACTCTCAGCAAAGACAAGTTTTTTTCTATGAGCTTCTGGGGTGCTCTAAGCATTTAGCTTTAATAGCACCTGAGTTAATATGCACGATATGTTGCTTGTATGCGGGTGTTTATAGGCTTGTCTCCCCACACCAGACCACAGCAACTATACATTACTCAAATCATGCTACTGACAAATGGAACCATAGGTCTCCCCAACTTGGGTTTTTTTGATAAAGTGTCCTGAACTAGGAAGAAATTCACTTTTTTCCCCTTTTATGAAGAGTTTGCTAAAATATTGACTCAGGGAAGCATGGGGCATATTTAACCTATCTAAAAACACTTTTCCAGGACAGGAAGTAAAATGTGAATATGCAAGTAATTCCTTCTAACATGCATGATATTTATTTTTTTATTCAAGTGGGAAACACTTGTAGCAATTGCTTGTGTTACCATTTGCACTTAGTACAATTTTATGTCACACTTGTCACAAATTCAGACTGCTTTTGCCTCATATTGATTCCTCTGACTTAAACTTACTTCTTTCCATTCCCTTCCCTTCCCTTTCTCCCCGCCTACTCACACAACAAATATTGACTGCTTCCTCCCACACGGTCCTATCCCAAGGAATACAGACCAGTGTTTCTAAACATTAATGTGCCCATGAGTCACCCAGCGATCTTGTTAAACTGCAGGATCTGATTCAGCAGGTCTATGGCTGAGCTCGAGATTCTGCATTTCCAACAAGCTCCCAGGCCATGTGGCCCACACTTTAAGTAACAAGAAGATAAAGGATGGAGGATGAATCAGGCAGAGGCAGGGTTCCCAACAACAAGATGACAGTCTAGGGACAGTCCCTGCTTTGCCTCCCTGACACGGAGTTCCCCTTAGCGTCCACCAGGGTTGCTTCATCTCAAACAAGTGATTATTCCTTTTTTCTTTTCTTTTTTTGGGGGGTGGGGAGGAATATTCGCCCTGAGCTAACATCCATTGCCAATCCTCTTTTTTTTTTTTTTTTTTTGCTTGAGGAAGATCAGCCCTGAACCCTGAGCTAACATCTGTGCCAGTCTTTCTCCATTTTGTATGTGGGATGCCTCCACAGCATGGCTGATGAGTGGAGTAGGTCTGCACCCAGGATCTGAAACTTTGAACCTGGGCCACCAAAGCAGAGCACACAGAACTTTAACCACTTGACCATGGGGCCGTCCCCCCTTTTTTTTAAATTGAGATATAGTTGACTGATCGGTGGGGGGTGGGGGCTGAGCAAACTGGGTGAAAGTGGTCAAAAGGTACAAACTTCCAGATATAAAATAAATAATTCCTGGGGATGTAATGTACAGCATGGTGACTATCGTTAATAATACTGTACTGCATATTTGAAAGTTGCTAAGAGAGTAGCTCTTCAAAATTTTTATCAAAGCTCCTATTCTTATGAAGTGGAGAAACGTGAGAGAAAAGGTGTAGGACTGGGAAAAGGGGAGAGGGAGGACATTCTCTCTGTGCCCACAGAAATGAAGGTTCAGGTGGTGAGCCCAGGCCAGACCAGCATGCTCACGATTTTGATGTTACTTTTAAGCATAAGCTGAACAAACCTCCAAAAAATAGTTAAGAGAATATCATTTGCGTGGCTTGGCAATAGATTGAGGGGGAGGGCAAAGTAAGAGACTGGATGGCTTCCAGGAATGCACCCACTGGCCAAGGGGCTTGGGGCTCCTTCTCACTGGCATCAAATTGGGTCCGCAGGAAGCTTGAGAGTTCCCACAGTGGAGAGACTATTAGATAAGAAATTGATGAATTCTTAATCGCTAACCACGGGCTCTCTCCGAGGGCACTAGAGTAGAGAAAGGAATTTGGTAGGACTCTGCAAGTTTCCCCCCAGATCAGTTGCAATTTACAACAGCATAAAGCCAGGGAACAAGGGGGCTCAGGAAACAGACAAAGTTTACTTACAGCCACCTAGCCTCCTCTCTGTGCTTTAGAAGCTAAATTTGCACCAAAGAACAGATGTTCTTGTATTCCCACTTACTGCATCACAGGTTGATGATCTTTCTGGCCCACTGCTTGAGAGGTCTTTTTTTGGTTTCCTAATTATATCACCCATATTGTTAGCTATTCGTCCCTCCCAGATTCATGTCATCATCCGCCCATTTGTTCATGCATTCATTCTTGTATTTCATCATTCAGCACATATTTATTGAACATCTACTCTGCCCCAGACACTGTATATATATTTTCACAGAAGGCAGTGAAAATAAAGCATAAAATAAGACAGGATTTAGGATAGAGCTTCTCCTGTCTTCAACTGAGGTTGATTAGTTTATAGCCTCCTTTGGCTACTGTTAGCTAAAAACCTTTCCAACTTCAATCCTATCCGGAATGTATACCTCCATCTCATCCACCAGGATATCATGATGTCACGTGTTTAATCCCTGATTAACTTCGGACACACTATTTTCATTCCTTCTCCTTGAATTGCCAGCTTAAACACCTTGTTTTTAAAGGAAAAAATGGTGGTTTAACCTAATTCCTGATTTATTTTAGCAGGTGCGTGTTGGCTGCTAGTGCGTGTAACATTCTTGTCTAAACGTCCACCAATTATCTCTTTAGTAATCCGTTCTCAAATGGTGCCTTGGAGCAAGTGAAATCATGGCTGCAGAATTTGATCATGCTTCTTTAGTCACCTTTACAGAATGTGATTCTTTGCCTGCAGTGCTTCTTTGTTATTCGCTATTCTCCAAAAATCACTCATATAAATTCAACCTATTTTCCCACCATTTGTAGACATCATTCAAAAAATTGAGCTTGTCAGAGAGTTCCCTGTGCAGCTATGTTGAAGAGTCACAGCGGTGTCATCTTCTTTTTATTTATTACAGTATTATGCAGTTATCTAGTTTTTACCCTTAAAAATTGATATTATAAAAGTGCTCATTTAAGAATTCCCACCCAGAAAATATTAATGATGGTTGCCTCTGGGGAGCAAGATTCACAGTGCAGGATGGAGAAATTCTCTTCCTTTTTATTTTATACTCCTTATATCACTCGATTTTTTTGTTTTGGGTATCTGATCTTTATACAAAACAAATTAATTTCTTAAAAATATTCTACTGAGTGTGGTAGATATGAACCAACGATGATAAAACCTGGTGACAGGTTTTCCTCTCTGCCCATTGAAGACCCAGGCTACACTCACTTGCAGAGGGAATGACAGAGCCACAGAAAAGACCTAGCACCCATGAGGATTGTCTAGCACCCACTCTCCTCCATCCTCACTGCCAGCCTTGTTCAACTCTCCTGACTTTGTCTGCTTGACTTTCCATGATGTCTTCATGCCTTTCCACCTGGAGTATCTCCATTTGTTTGTGTCTCAGTCTCCCTGGCTCACTGGTTTGTGTTATTCTGGGCTTATCTGCTCCATTCTAGCACAACAGATTGAGACTGACTCAGGGCTATGGACTACTAGCTTGAACTTGGCCTTCCTTGGATGAAATACTTTGGGACGAAGCCAAATGGCTTTGGAATAAATTGTCACTGACATTTTAGAAGTCTTTATAGAGGGGCTCAGATATGTGCCTTACAGAATCATTACATACTTAGAAGTGTTTATTGTCCACCTTTTCTTCATCCCCAGTTTCCATTATTTCCACCTTCATCACAAATATTTTTATAATCACACAAGTTCAGGGAAGGAGTTTTCCTGTATAATTGTTATACTCTTAGAGAAGATAGTGTTGGCAATCCAAGCCAAAACCTCATTAGACACTCTGCTTTTGGTCAAAACAGATTCTCAGAAGGTAACCTGGCTTGCAATGTCATGACCTAGAAACCATCAGGTGAGAAAACTCATTGGCAAAGGAAGTCACCTTGTACTCTCGGTTCACCCGTCCAGGTCTAAGGTCAAGCCCTTGGACTCTGGATTCTAGCTGCCGCCTCTTTGGCAATCTTGTTACATCGTTACTCCACCACTGGTTTGTATTTTTAGTCTCTTCCTCTCTCCTGGCTACTTACAGTTGGGCTACAAACAATTCAAGTGGTTTTCATCCTAAAAATAAACTAAAACAAACAAAACAAGTCCCCTCAAAAAAAAACAGTTAAAACAGAATCTGGGATGGAGCCCAGGCATCGGTATTTTTTAAATGCTCTCCAGGAGATTCTAATGTGCACCCCAAGTTGAGAACTGATGCTCAAGAGCAAATCTCTTAAAAAGGCAACATTTCCTTTTTCTTTATTCCCATGCGCTTCTCGATTCATTTGTCCTGGTTTTGACCATCACTACCTTACACAGTCAAAGGACACTAATTCTTAACTTAGTGGCCACGTTTCTGAACCGTCTTCTAGAGACGTGTAATTTGCAGAGTTTGTCTCCCCTGCTTGATGAAATCCTCTCCTCTGGGATAATTTCCTGCTTTTCTTCTAGACTTGGACCGCTTCTCTTCATTTTCCATCATGGGCTCCTGTTTTTCCAGTTTTGAGGTGGAGTGAGGACAGGAAGCAGCCTCCATAGCAGGATTCTCCCCAGGGCATTTATATGGCTAAAAATTCTTATATGGATAACACTCTTCAGAAAACACTCAGGGAAAAAATTAAGAAAACTGAGCTAATTCCAAAAAATGCAAGCAAACACCAGGAAATGGGGTAGAGAAGATGCCAACCAGATGTTGCTCAATGCCAGCTGTAAGAGTTTGGGATAAGACCCCAAACTTGGTTCAGATGGAACACAAAAGCCAGATTCATCCAGAACAAAGCTCCTGGGAGACTTGGGCCAAGCTTTCATTCAGTCAGAGGGACCTCAGGGTTAGTGAGCAGAACATGGTGACATTAGTTTCAGGCTCATTTACTGTAAATTCAAGAATTTACTCTTCCCTTGGTCTTTGAGTTCTATTCAGGGAGGGCAAACCCACATCATACCACCTTGACTCCTGGGAAAAACGGAGAGGATTAAGACCAGAAGGCAAGGCAGGGAAGGAGCTGAGAGCCAGGCAGCTGTAGCAACAGCCCCTCCCAGGCTTCAGGATCTGAGCCGTTATGGTTCTGTTTTAAAATAAACTAAGATTCAGATGAGCAGAGACTTTGTGTTTCACGTTAACATTGTGGCTTTTTCTCAGCTGAGTGTTTTTATTTTCTCTGTCACTTAGCATTACAGGAATAACACAGCTTGCCAAGGGAACAGCTCCATCAGATAAGAGTGTGGCGTGTAGATTGCAGAAGTTGAGGCTCCCTGACTCAGGGAAGCCTTTGCCATAAATGTCAATGGCTGTTGGCCCAGAGAATTAGCTTCAGGCTCAACTCGAAACTGGGCTGGCAAAGAAGCTATACCTTATCTTCTAGTCAACGCTGCCTTGAATTTTCTCATGGGCCAGAAAAGAAGCAGCTGGAAAAATTGCTCATTGTATTGCCCCAGCCCTTCCCAGCACAGCTGTGGGCACTGACTACTGCCCCCACCATCCTCAGCCGTGTCCAATCCTAGGGCAATGGAGACCCAGTTTAAGAAGATGTCAGTACCTCCCTGCCCTCCAGGAAAGTGAGCTTCAGAAATAGTTACCATTCTGTATATGGTGGTCAGCACATGTCGGGGTAAGAGAGAACACATACCCAGATCTCCTATGGGCCCTCTCATCCCAAACTCCTATGTATTGCCTAAGGCCTGATTGACTGACTGGTCCCCTGTGCTTATTTCTCACTCTTAATGGTTTGGGTGATGTAGCCCAGGAAAGAATCATGGCCTTCCAGCCCAGATCCTCGCTCCAAAAGTCCTTGCACCTCTTTGAGCAACCCTACCACTTCCTGAATAGACCTCGTCGAGTGAGCCTGACATTGACAAAATGAAGAGAACTCTGCTAAGACCCAAACCTTTCTGCCACTGTTCCACCACTGCAATAAGTCTTCTAACATATCAACCCTGACCCAGATGGAACTTGACTTTTCTTTATTTCTAAGGTTGTTGATTTAAGTGACTTTCCTCTTTCTGAAGTGAGTCTCTCCCAGGGCCCAACCCATGCTGTTTCCATCTTACTCCCTCTTTCCTGTTGGGAAACCTCAGCATGCCCTCAGCTAAGACCAGCCAGCATTGGAGTGGAAAGAGTTACTATGGAAAATTTTAATTCTATCACACCAATGATACTTTGGCAAACGTGGGTTATCTCCTGGGATCTTTTACCCTGATCACACGGTGTAAAACAGCAAAATTGTTCCTAGGCCAAAAATTCACATATTTTAATAAATCAAGTGGTAAATCCAAATCCATTTTCAAAATACAGGCTGCCATGACAACAAGCTACAGGAGCACAAGGAGAAATGCTGTGATTTTTTTCCCCCTTGGCAATTTATTTCTAAACGTGTATTCCTAGCAAACTTCTTTTCCGTGGGAAAACGAGAATCTGGCTACTTGGACAAGAATCTGGCTTGAAGACATGTTTTCTGCTTTGATATCAATTTATTGATAACAAAACATTCAAAATGTCTATCAACCCTTCTGCCCATGGAATGGGCATATTCGGTTAATCACTTACTTTTAATGTTTTATAATTAAAAACTTTGAATTTACACAGAATAATAAAGGGAACTCCCAAATACCCATCGTTAGCTTCAATTATGCTCATGGCCAATCTACACGCATCTGTACTCCTACCCATTGGCCTCTCTCCCAGATTATTTTAAACCATATCTAAGATATTTATCATTGTATCAGTAAATATTTTAATATTTATCTCTATAAAACTAGGACTTCCTTTTTAAACACAATTTCATTATCACACCTAAAAATTAACAATAAGTGATTACTTTTATCAAATCCCCAATCAGTACTCAGGTTTTCTCTCATTTCCTCTTAATTCACTTTATAGATTTTTAGTAAATATCAAGATTGAAATAAGATAATACATAGCAATTGTTGATATACTTAATTTTCTTTCAATCTACAACCTTTTTCTCCCTACCCTGCTCCTTTCCTTCTCTCTGTCCCCTTCCTCTTTCTTTCTTTCTCTCTTTTCTTTGCAATGTATTAGTTGAAGAAACAGGGTCATTTGTCTGGGTTTTGTTGTTTGCACTCCTGTGGCGCTGTTTAACACATTCCTCTTTCCCCTGTATGTTCCTAATAGTTAATCATTTCACCTTTGATTGTGATTCCTGAATCTACTTTCATGACTAAGGATCTAAGAAAGCTTCCTGGTCTCCATTCTAAACCCCAGGCTTCTGTCTCCTGAATGATGGAAACCTGAGATTGTATGATGCATCAGAAAGACAACAGGGTTCTAATCTATCATCAACCTGTTACAAGACCTTGGGCGAATAAGACTCACCTTTCTTGGTAAGAAATGTGGATACTAAATTGCCTCGAAATGTTTTGGGGGACTTAAAAGTAATTATTGTAAACATGGAGTGTGCTGAGTGACACATAATATGGCTAGTCTTGTACCCAAGAGGCAATGTTATATAACGAAAAAAGCACAGACTTTGAAGCCAGACAATATTGGATAAGGCCATCGGTAGAGTGAGGATAAAATATTCATTTTTGTCTTAAGGATTGAAGAGAAAATGTATGTAACATGCATCGGTCAATGCTTGGAGCATAATGTACATGGTAGCTATAGATAATGACAATAGCGTAAGTTTATCAAAGAAGGATCGAACATAGGGAAGATTGAGTTCTATACAGTTTTTTCAAAATTCTCTTTGACACAAGCTTCTTTCCAATAATTTCTATTTGACGTTAAAAGCCGAAAGCATGGATAAATGCAACGGGAATACAGAAGAGGGAATAAATAACTTTTCCTGCAAATGCCAAGGAGTACTCCACATGAGTCATGACAACTGGACGGGGTCTTCAAGGTTGACTAGGTGTTTGCTAGGTAAGTGAGAAAAAGGGCACAAGAGGAAGGAACAGCAAAGGCATAGCTGGGGTCACAAGATCAAGCGATTTCAGAGAAATTGGTTGGGGTTTACCTTATTGGCAGTGGGGAGTGATGATGTGGTTCAAGTAGGGGAATCATTTTCGACGATCATCTTTGTTACAGTGAGACAGGGATTCAAGAGGGAGAGCTAAGGTGATATTGCGAGAAAGGGCGGCAAATTAGGAGGCCATGATAAGATACCAAGTAAGGGGTGGTAAGAAACTAACGTAGTGGCAAACCCTGTCAGTTCGCCATAAGTTTCATCAATCAGATAAAATATCTCTGAAGGTTACATAAAAAGGTAACACTTTGCCTGCAGCGACCATGGAACTGGTAGCATTTGCAACTGAACTAACAAATAAAAGGTTACATAGAACTCATACTCAACAAATAAAATTTGGGCAATGGCTCAAAGGAAGGATCACAAAGTTATGAAAGTTCTCCCAGACTTCCAGGCCGGGCCCGTGGAAATCACAACCTCCCCCAAATACCCATCATCGCTTCTGATTCCCTGGAAATGAAATTCAGCACACACACACACGTCATGATTCAGTTGTGTTTATGCTGTTGTTTCCCCAAATGTGTTTTATAGATCTTTATTCTATAGATACTTTATGGAAAAAAGAAAGAAAGAAGAAAAAGGGAGGTGGGGAAGAAAGGGAGGGAAGGAGAGAGGAAAGAAGGAAGGAAAGAAGACTTTCTAAACTAGCTTGGGAAATGCTGGCTTAAACAGGATTAAAAAGCTTTCTTTACTACAGGACTTGTCAGAGCCTTGGTTTCATGTACTGTAAATCTCCGCCGTGAGCACAGAGTATGCAAAACTTTAACAGAGACGTCACTCCTCCTTCAAGAAGCATCTTGTACAGTATTCTATACACAAGTATATGGGGGGAATGCTAACATTAACAGTGCTTTATCTCAGGAGCTGATTCTGATGGCAAAGAGACAGAACTGCTGGAGACATCTCTGTGGCAATTATTGCTGAGCGAATATCGTCTTTGCCGGAATGTGAGTCCTTTTCATCACGTAGTTTTTCCTACTTAATCCAGACTAGTATGCATCATTATGACTGAGCTAGACAGACATTTCCAACACGCATTTGAAAAGAAAGCTGTTCTACAGCCCTAGCCGATTTATCTCCTAATCCCATGAGGAGAAAGCTCAAAGTGGACGTGAGTTTAAAAGAGACCCTCACAGCTGAAGAGGACAGGGAGAGTTGTTGGGATGCTAAACATCTCTAAGATGCCACTTCCAATCTTATGTCCTCACAGGAGAGTTCAAACTGGAAGCCAGGATAGGCAAGAAAATGCGCTGCTCAGTCAAGGATGAAAGCATGCTTAATTGCCTTCCCAACACACACACACACACACGTATGTGCGTGCATTTTGCATGTGAACATAAAACAGACTGAGGCTCTATTTGCCACAGCTCTACCCTATTATATCAGTGCTGGCTCAACCATATCAGTCCCTTATCCAGCTGAGGACAAAGCCGACTATATGTCATGAACCCTGTGACCACCATCAAGAGGTGAGCATGGTCTATAGTCTATCTGCAGCCCTGTCCACTGAGCTGCATTGTCCACTTGATTTCCTCCTACCTGGCAGCCCTTGACTCTTGGAGAGAGGTCATCTACTCTGCTGCCAGGTTTGAACCCTCCATATCTGCTCTCTAGGATCCTAAGTTAGAGCTCTCCACCTAATTCCTGGAGTCCTGATGATGTTCCGCTTCACTCCTACTGATCTCTTACTTTTACGAATACTCTCTTCCATTGAGTGGGACTGTTTCAGTCTGTTCCATTCTGTCTAGAACAGCATTGCCCAACAGGACTTCCTTCAGTGATGGAAACATTCTATATCTGCATTGTCCAGTACAATAGCTACCAGCCAGATCATGTCCCCAAAGCAATCACTTGCAAGCCACTGCAGCAGTGTTTGCCATACGTCCTGGCCATGTGACATTGCATAGTCACTTTACCCAGCCCCAAATCCATCTTCTGTAGAGCGGGATAATTGCACATGCTTTGGAGGGACGTTGTTAGATCAATCTATCTATCTATCAAGTGAGAAAATGCTTGAGCAGTGCCTATCACAGAGCTTGCCACACTGCAAGTGCTCAGAAAATATTTATTCCCTCTCTTCATCCAAAGGTAAGTCTAGTGACTAAAATGCTCAGACGGTTCATGTTTCTCTGGGTCACCTCAAGATTGCCTTGTCCGTCCCCTAAAATACTGAATCCTATAAGGTCTTGAAAGGAAAACTTTGGATCAGTGATTAGAAAACGATTTTGGCTTTCCTCTCCTGCAACCTGTCTCAAGCTCGTCTCTTCATTCTAGCACTGGTTTCTGAAAAGCCAAGCCTCGATTTCCTTCCTGCGTCAATCAAGGAGCAGCCCCTTTCTGGGGAAGGCTGGAAATGAGACCCATTGTTCATTTGCATTGTGCAAACTTTCCTCACTTAAAAAGGAAAAAAGGCCTTTAAAATGCGTAGGTTGATGGCTGTGCTTCCTCCCTCTTCAAAGAGGCTCTGGGGACACCTGGCAGGGCAGCTGCAGCCCAAGAGGAAGGGAGCATGGGGCGGAGAGCATTCCAGGGGCTGGCTCCTGCCAGAGGGAAAAGCTGGTCATGCTCTTGTGTAATCCGAGGTCTGCTGGACCCTTCGTAACCCCTGAGACACAGGCACAGTTTTCTTAAATCCCCAATTATCTGGCCTGTGGCCTCAACAAATTTCTCCAAATTCCATGGTGCTTAGAATCCTTCTAATCTCATAGTCTCCTCTGCCTTTGGGGTTCCAGATTGCCTCAATGTGGGATGAATGTCAAGCTTTTCATCTGTCAAAACACGTCTATGTGTTAACAAACAAAATATAGAACAGAAACCACTTACACACAGCATTCGCTTTCCTTTTTTTTCTTTTGAAAGATTAATGTAGGGTTTTTTTTGTTTGTTTTTCCCTCCCTGAAGCCCTAGTTCTTAGTTTTATATGCTAGTTGTAAGTCCTTCTAGTTCTTCTATGTGAACCGCCACCACAGCTTGGTTACTGACATGACAAGTGGTGTGGTTCCACCACAGGGAACCTAACCCGTGCTGCCGAACTGGAATACATCGAACTTGAACTGCTAGGCAATCAGGGTTGGCTCCACATAGCACTTTTGAATGCAGTAGACTTCATATCAAGCTGCAGTTTCACCAAGAGATCACACAATAGGCTTATTAAAAACTAATAGGCTTTCTTGTCTTCCAAAGGAAAGCCACCCACACTGGGATCTCCTCCCTGGTCCTCCCTGCCCACTCCTGCTGTCTCCTCTCTTCTTCTCACCACCCTGCTCTCATTCTCTCTTCCTCACCTTCTGCCTCTTCGATTTCCCAGGAGATTTCAAATTACTCGTCCTATACCGTGATGAGCAGGTCTGCAACCTTGAACGCCTACTTCTAGATCTGGATTGCTAAATGAATCAAGACAGTCAGCTCATGAAGTAGCTTCCCATTCAACAGAAGCTTCCTTTCTTAGAAGACAACGGTGAAGTCAAAGGGCAATTTTTTTCCAGAAGCAATTGGAAAATGCAGTGGGGAATTAATAGAGTTCTCTATTGGGACACCTAAGAATCTTTTGGCTGCTGCCGTGTGTCCTGAGGGAGTGTTAACAAGTGCCAAATTTTGGCCCCAATTACATAAGTACATATTATTAAAATAATATATCATTATACCATATATAATAACTAATGTTATTAATTGCTAAATGAATAATATTGTTAAAAGGAAGAGTGAGGTAATCCTTATCTGGATAAATTACGTTTTTGGAAAGCATTTCAGAATGAAGTTCCCTAATTCCAGCATTCCGTAATAAAATTGTCTGACACTCCTAAACTTTCCAGGAAAAATAGTATCTTGAAAGCCAAAGAATTGAAACAAGTAGGGAAACTTGAAGTTGAATAGTTTGAATCCCACAAACAAAGAAGAAAGAATTAGGAGGAATAGGCACTGGGTTCGATAATCCAGGAGGAGGTGTCAGTAGAAGAATAAGCAGGAGAGATGGGCTAGGACGTGGCTGGGGTTAGGACGTCCACGAGTCCCAAGGTTTGTGTAGAGAGGACTGCCAAGGGAAGGTGTAGACTCACCCAGGGACTTAAGAGTCTTCTCCAGAATCAACACTATACGTTGTTCTCTCATTTCGCATATGGATGAAATGACGTTCAGAGGGGAAGCGGCTTACTAAGCCACTAGGTAGAATTGAAACAAGGTCCTCAGAAAACTCTGTGTGCATGTTTATAAAACCCAGGTCCTCTGATTGTTAGTACAGAACTTCTCTAAGACATAGGAGGTCCTGGGGTCCTAATCAATTTTCTCCATCCTGAAAGCTAGCCTATTAAATATAAAATCTCACAGCAGAGTGCTAATGAGCTCCAATGAGTGGAAGAATGCCCAGTCTTTTCATCTTTAAGTGTACTATGGGCTTTTTTAGAATTAATTTATTTTTCTATTAGAGAAATATAGGCCCAATGTGGAAACTTAGAAAAACATAAAAATTAAAATAAAAATTAACAATTTTCCATACCTTTAGCCCTCTCACAGTGAACAATTTAATGCATTTCCTTTGTCCATAAAATCTTTTCTCTTATGCATTTTATATTCTTGAGATCACAGTACTTATGCGATTTTGTATATTTTCTTCCTTAAATTATAGCATAAACTCTGCCCACATTACCCTTGCTAGTCTTAAAATTCTGCATAATATCCTTTTCGTGGCTATATAAACTTCACTGCATTTAGTAGAATATAATTAATTTATTTCACACTGTTACGTGTTTATATTATTTCTAATATAATATTTCTAATATGTCATCTTGCGATGACAATAGTATTATGATGAATGCATTTATGCTAGAAAAAAGGCTTTTTTAAAAATTTTGGATTATGTATGTTATGAGTTGAATCATATCTTCCAAAAAGATGTCGTAGTCCTAATCCTCAATACTTGTGAATGTGACTCACTTGGAAATACGGTCTTTGCAGTTGATCAAGTTAACACGAAGTCATTAGGGTGGGCTCTAATCCAAGATGACTGTGTCCTTATAACAAGGGGAAATTTAGACATAGAGACACCCACACAGGTAGAACACCACATAAAGATGAAGGTGGAATTCTGGATGGTGCCTTCACGAGCCAAAGAACGCCAGAGATTGCCAGAAACCACCAGAAGCTAGGGGAGAAGCCTGGAACAGCTTCTGCCTCACAGCCCTTAGAAGTAGCCCACCCTGCCCACACCTTGTTGTCAGACTTCTCGCCTCCAGAACTGTGAGACAGTTCATTTCTGTTGTTTAAGCTGCCAGTTTGTGGTATCTCATTACAGCAACTCTGGGAAACTAATACAATGCCCTTAGAAAAATTCCCAGAAATGCAAATATTTGGTCAAAGGGTATGAGTATTTTTAATGTTCTTGATATATTTTGCCAGGTTGCAAAAGTTTCCCAATTTTGTGCAAATTTCTAACTCCATTAACTATGAGTAAGAGTATTTGTCTCAACATAATCTCCCCAGAATATTGTTTTTATAAACTTTGCTAATTTATCTGACAAACTCTGTGACACTGATTTTGTATTCAAATGTCTTTGATTACCACTGAGATTAAATAGTGTCGACATTTATTAGCCATTTTTGTTTTCTGCATCTTGAGCTCTATGTCCTGTCCTTTGAAATTATATCCATATTTAACTTTTGGAATTGTGGACTTTTCTTCTTGTCTATTTGCATGAATTCCTTTTATAGCATAGATAGTCATACTTTTTCTGCTATACTTAATGCAAATATGTCTCTGATGTGTTGTGTTATTTTTATTTTGCTTTTTATCTTCTGAATATATATTCTGACGGGACAACATTTTTTGAGGGCTTTTAAACTTAAATATGTTTAAATGCTTATGTTATTTATTGTAGGATAGAATTTTCTTGTAAAATATAATTCTTTAATTAGTCTAGAATGTCGTATTTTGGGATAGGGTGTTAAGTGAGGATGCACTTTGCTTTATTAACAAATCACTAACACGGTTACCCCATGCCAACTAGGAGTTATCTTTCTCTTCCCTACACGGTGAAACATTGCACATATGTGTATATAAAATAGTTCTACATTGGAGAGTGCCTGTAGGTAAACATGCCTTATTGGAGAGTTCTTCTCCAGCTATTGGTGGCCAGCAATTGGATTTAATCGACAAGAGCCCTAGCGACGTCATTGGACAGGAGAGTCAAGAGGAGAGATTCAGTCTTAATCTCTCTTTCTTCAGTTCAATATTGAACGATGCCTCAGACCATCCCCTAAACTCTGTATATCAAGGGATACGCCCCCCCCCTTGCCTATCTCTCCTAGTTTTCAGTGATGTCTGTCTTTTGCTTTCATCTGTAAGTTCCATGAAAGCAGGAAGTCTTTCTGACTTCTTTCCAGCTGCATCCTTGATGCTTAACTTGATGTCCAGATTATAAGAGGCTTCCCAAAATGAAATTATTAAATTAGGGACTGTTGATCCCACTAGACTGTAAACTGTTGTCTTTGCCTAGAAGGTTCTTCTCCTTCCTATTACCTAGTTCATATAGAGCTGTGGTTGAGAACACAGCCTCTAGACCCCAGCCTCCTGGGCTCAAATCCAGGGGCACACTATTCATCCTTTTTGGGCCTCAATCTCTTGCTCTGTGAGCCAGGAATAAAAACAGTGTCTACTTCACTGCATTATTTAAGGGTGAAATGAGTTATGAGTACAAAGTCCTTACAAAATTATCAGACACCTTGTTACCATCTTCAGGATTCCGTCTTAAAGGAGAACTCCTCTGAAAAGTCTTTCCCACCCTCCCCAGACTTGATTAGGTCACCCTATAATTCTTCCAATTCTCTGTCCTTTGTGTCACGCATTTATTATAGTAGTTATTTGTGAATTGTTTTTTTACATCTCCCGTTAAACTTTAAGTTCCATGATAGAGGGATGGTGTCTCTCTCGTTTACTGCCACAACCCATGTTTTTAGCAGAGTTCCTGGCAGGCAGAGGTCCTTCATACAATGCAAAAAAAAATAAAATGAATGAATTATTGAACAAATGAAGAAGTGAACGAAAATCTTCTGGCGGAGGGGGCACTTCCCTTAAGGGAAGAAATTGTGATCCTCCATGTGCCTTACCGGAGATTGACAAACTGTAGCCTGCCCGCCCGTTGTTATAAAGTGCAGCTTTAGAGGAACACAGCCACACCCATTCACTTACACATTGTCTATGGCTGCTTTTGCACTACGATGGCAGAGCTGAGTGTGACAGAGACTGAATGTATGGCTGCAAAGACTAAAATATTTACTATCTGGCCCTTTACAGACAAGTTTGCTGACCCTTTATCTATGCCATTGGTTCTTAAACATAAGCATGCATCAGAATCACCTGGAGGACTTATTAAAATACAGATAGCTGGGCTCCGCCCCCAGAGTTTCTGTAAGTCTAGAGTAAGGCCCCAAAATTGCATTTCTAACAAATTCGCAAGCTTTGCTGCCTTTGCTGGTCAGGGACCCACTTTGAGAACCACTGGTCTTTAATATTCAAACACATCCATGTGATTCCGTGTGCATCTCTGGGTGCGCGCACAGTTGAAACTCCAGGGCCCACCACTGACGATTCCTGACAATGGGGTGGTGCATGATTCCCTTCAGTTTCAATCAAGTAAAACACCCAATGCCAAGACAACCTGGACTTTGATCTTGCGGCTTTGGTCACCTCTAGGATTTTCAAAGGAGCTGACCTCAGAGACTCTATTGAAGTGCTCTTGTGACCCCAATGGGCCCTCTGCCCACAGGCTAAGACTTCTGCTGTCATCATGCTAACACCAGGATTAGAAGAGGTAAATGAGTGGACCCTCTCCTTTCTCTGACATCCTCCTGATGATACAAACAACAACTGCTACCTTTGATTGACAGCTACACGCTCCAAGAAAGAGCTTTATAATAACATAGGAGTATGCAAGATAATTATTCCCATTTTCCAGAGGAGAAAATTGAGGTTCAGAGAGGTCAAACCATTATTCTAAGATTGGCCAGCTGGAAAGTGGCTTAGCTAGGCTTGAAAGTCAGTTAGTCCAGCTCCAGAGCCCACACCAACCACAATGGCTCTACTCTGTATAGACTCCTCGTGCTTGCAGGAAGAGGAAAGATACCCTAGCAGTCTGGATGGCTGAGAGGGACTGCTGTGTGCTTTCACACCCAAATCTCTGGCATAGCAAGGAGCTATGAATCAATTAACAATTGAACCTTATTTAGAGAAATCTACCAAATAAACTCCAGGTAAACCTCCAACAAGCCATGCACAGATCTGGCATTCCCAGTGCCCCTGGCAAGACCAGATACCAGGATGCACCACCCAAATGGCATTTTGCTGAAGGCCTTATTGCCCCAGCTACTGGTGCTGTTGGTCATGCCTTCACCTGTCAGGCCCTTCAACAGTTCCTTAGTTTGCCAGTTGACCCATCACACCCAAGGTCACCCTGAATTCAATGACTCATTGATGTGATAATGTAAAAGCCCAGTCCCTTAGGGGATAATTCTGAAAGGCCATTCTGGCTCCAGATTGCCCCACGTGGTCATCTGAGGTGTCGTTGGGTGTACCACAGCTGGACTTTTTCTCTTCCACTTCTGCTTCCCTCACCTCCTGTCCACAGCTGTGGGTCCAAAGGGCATTGCTAGTAAACATCCTGCTTGCTAAACTCTGCCTCAGTCTGCATCCCAGAGAGCCCAAGAGGCAGCGGAGACACCGTCTGTCTGAAGGGACCCTTCACACAGCCGTGTCGTCTACCAGTGACGGAAAGTCCCTGTTCCACCTGCAGACTTCCCTGGGCCCAATTAGCATATTTAGTAGCTTCATGAATCTACCAGAGCTTTCTAGTTGAAACTGCCTCTTTCTCTCCTTTTCAAAATATTCACCCAATCATCATCATTTATGGTCTCCTGTTGCAGCAAGAAGCCCTGAGGAGGGTTAGTTTAAATGGTGCCCCGCCACGAAATCTCAGTCATAGATCAAGGCAAAAACTGTCCAGAGTTTGCAGCCAAATATAGCAAAAAATGTTAAATATATCACCTTCTTGCACCAAAATGGTACTGCTTTAGCAAGTCTGTTTCATTCTCCCTTCCTTGATTTAGTGGCTTCCTCTGGTTTATGAAATATTTTTTATCCAGGGCCCACTGAAAACATCTTTATAAAATAGAGTTCATCTTTGAACAGGTCACTTTCCTATTGAATTTTAACATTTCAAAAAGGAAAAGGGGAGTATATTTGACCCAGATATTCTCACACAAGTATTTAAGTGGGCTCCGAGATGCCAGGATTTAAGCTCTGTTGACAGCCAATATAATCATCAGCTTGTAAAACAAAATCTTAAGTTCATGCCTGTATAGAGCATGGTGAACGACTCTGCTCAAACCCCTGCAGTGATGTGGCATGAACAATTTCATTTCTGCCCATGGCCATGATGCCAGTCTTGAGTTCATACAGTTAGTAAGTGACAAAACCAAGACTGGAAACAGACCAGCTTGAATTCCAAGTGCATGCTCTTTCACCCATACTGTGCAATTCAACAAATATTTATTGGACATCATTTAAGTGTGTATAAGTATGGTATTTCTAAAATACTTGTGTGTGTGCTACCTTGTAGCTGATCTAATTTCTCTCTCTCTCTGTCTACTGCTGTAGCTCCAGGTCTCCAGGAAAAGGGGTAAATGTGCCTCCTTAGGAAGAGAGAGGAAAGTCTCCCTCTAGAATAGAAAGGGAGGGGAAGTCAGCTCATTCTTCTCTTAGGAATTAGAGATAAAGAAGGAGGAGAGCTGCTGCTTAGACTTCAGAGGATTGTGGAAGAAAGGATAGTGGGCCGTGGGAGATGGGCATTCTTCCTTTTCCTTTCTGCACCAAGGTCCAAGTGGGGAAGTTGGGAAGCTGAGAAGTTTTGACCCTGCCCCCAGTTTTGGACGCTTGTAGGAGAGGACCTCACAGGCTGCCCCCATGAAGGCAAGAAGGTGGCCTATTCAGAATTAATATAACAGAAATGTACGGGTGAGCACAGAGAGAGCTTCTGTTGGTACTCCAGACCACATTGACTTTCTTGCTGTGTAGCAGAATTCCAGAAATTTCCACATAGTACGGGAGGTGAAAAGTAGCTGAGAATCCATCGGGAAGGTCTAGTCAGAGGGGTATATGGGGGTCTTTCCTGCTGGCACAGCCCCATCCTCATCGCCCCTGGTGGTGCAGACCCGCTGAGGCAGACAGTGGTCTTCATTCATTTCCAGGCCCAACAAGCCCACCTGGAGCCCTCACACCGCCCCACCAGGGAGCCCATGGTCCATGCCTCCAACAAGGCTACTGGCAAAGTACTTATTGCTGTGCTGGATCTGTTCATCGTTTTTTAATAAACACTTAACATGTGGCAGTCCCCTAAGTGTTTTATACATATAAACTATTTAATCCTCAACAACCCATGAGTTGGGCACTGATATCAACATCCCCACTTTACAGATGGAGAATCAAGCATGGGGAGAAGCAGGAGCACAAGGCAGTTTGCCCAAGGTCACATATGGACAAGAGGCAGACCTGGGATTCAAACACGAGAGTCCATGAAGTTGCCCATTGTGCTTTGTTGTCTCTCCTTCACAGGAGCCGCTCATGAAGGACAAGTATGTCAAATACTAAAGTCCTTTATACCTTTGATTTTTGACTTTCACTCTGCACGAAGAACTGCTCAGGGAGCTTATTAAAATTCATATTCCTGGGACCCTTACAGATAGACTGAATCAGAATCGGAGCAGGTGATTCTGATGTGAATGCTCCAAGTAACACACCTTGAGTAACTCTCCCTCATATCTCCCCACTTCTTTCTCTTCCTCCTCACTAAATAGAAGCTAAGTGGTTAATGCCGTGCACCCAGGACTTAAGCCGGATCCCTAAGCTGCTCTATGACAAGCAGAACCCTGAAGATGGGGACACACACTTTCACCCCAGACAAGTGTCTGTCCACAAAGAATATCCATTGTTCCAGTAAGTGTCCTACAGCTGCCATAGAGGTGGCTCAGATTTGTGGGGGCAGGGTCCTTGGAGAATTCATGACTATGTGGGGATATTCACAAGACCTCCAAAGAGGTGTCCCCCTTCCCATCCAGCTGATGAGCAACATCCTTGGGTGTCACATTCACACACCACTGGGCTCCAGGTCCACATTTCTGCTCAGCTCCCTGGACCCTGGGGCTGTACAAGCAAAGATCTCTGTCTGTATTCCCTCAGGGGGTGCCCAGGGTGTCTTCTGATGATGTTTGTTACCAGTCACTGCCGCACTGAAAATTTGCTCAGTGAAGGTTCCAGCTTGGCTTAAGCATCTCCTCAGAAAGGCAGCTTCTGAGCGTGGTATGGTTTGGGAAAGCGGGGGAGACTGGGAACCCAGATGATGGTATGGGTGCTGGACCATCCTGCCTCAGCCTCTGCTGAGTGTGGAAGGACAAGGGAGCGGGTTACTGGTGGCGTTGCCTGATGAGGGTAGAGGCTTCTGGAGTCATTCATTCCCCTCATAACCTACTAAAGCAGGAGGCCCCTCCTGTAGTCTTCCTCTCACCCTTCCCCATCTTCTCCAAGAGAGATGCCCAAAAAGGAACCCAGAAGAGGACAGAGAACCTGGAAAAATGCATAGGTATCATGAGGATGGCTCACCCTCCTTGGATAGAGGAGAGAAACCTGCTTGAAACTTGCAGCCAAAGTCAGGAAAGATCCCAGAGCTCTTTCCACACGTCCTTCTGTCTAAAGGACATTTTCAAGAGTCCACGGATTCCACAAATGGACGGGACCCCAGACTGAGGTGGAGATGGATGGAGGCAACATGCAGAAGAAGGATGAATCCCTCTGACAGAATATTTCCACAGGAGTGTCATAAACCTGAAAACCTGAAAACCAAATGCTAGGCCACCCGCAGCACACAGCAGGACCAGACTGCAGCGGTATCCGCTGGTGGTAACCAAAGGCAGCTTGGGTCAAAGGCCAGGACCTTGTGCGTAAAGTCAAGGAGGGCAGCCTGAGAGATGCTTCCTTGGGGAAAGCAAACGCCAGAAGTGGTTGATCCAAAGCTGCAAGACTGAGAGGAGGAAGCTGGGCACCAGCAAGAGAGACAAGGAGGTGTCCAGAAGTGGGGCGGAGTTAAAGTGGATGGTGAGCCCCACCAGGATTGACTGCCTGAACCAATGAGGGCAGCTCCAGCTTTCCAGCTTTCTACAGGGTCCAAGGCCTTGGGTTTGGTTAGCAAGAGATGTCAAGGATGCCAACCTCAGAGAGATAAACAAACTTCTACGTTAACAGGAAAAAGCTGAGCCAAAGACAAGACAAGGAGGAGACAGTTGGCTGAGAGTAAGAAACAAAAGGAATATAATAAAACCCACGTGGCTGTCGCTAACCCTGAAATGCCCAGTTGGATTCGACAATCATATTTGGACTTGTGGGACGTTACACCCTAGGAAGAATGAGCTGCGAACAGCCTGAGCCAGAGATGGGAGGAGATGTTCCAGCTGCAAAGGCTGAAAGACGAGGCACCTCTAGAAGCAAGAGGATGAATCCAAAGATGCATTGCAGGCCTGGGAATGGTCAGTGTGGGTCCATGGTATAGTCCCAAGGGTCAAGGGGGTGGTCTGCAACTTGTCTGGTGACTGGCAAGGGCAAGAGAGGGCACTGGATCTAAGAAAGACCTCCGAAATGAGCAGAGACCCGGCAGGGGCTGAGTTGCCAAGGGGTTATAGTTCCAAGGAAATTCAGGAACATGTGAGTGACAAAGCAACGCCATTCTCCATTTCAGGGTCATCTCATTGTCAGCATCCTCATGAGCATTTATGGAGCACTCACTGTTAGTACAAAATCGTCCTAACTACTTTAATGACACTGTTTCACACGAAACTTAAGAAACCAGTACAAGTACACTTCAAAGTCCGAGTGTATTTGGATCCCACGTGTGGAGAGTGAGTGAGGATGATGAGGAACATTCCTGTTTTGTTCGTAAGTTTCAGAGAATGAGTATCAAGAGTTCAGATAGCAAGGAATTTGTTCAAAAGTGTATCTGAATTTGTTTGGTTCCCGTATTTGGGCAGCTAGAGTTTGGATAGTGAGAGCCCGCATAGCGAGGTAGACCTGTACTGTGTTTCCTTCCAGTTTATAGACGAAGACCCTGGGGGTCATAGAGATAATATAATTTGTCCAGGTCAGCCCATTAGGGATGGAAGCAGAATGTGTGCCCAGATCCATCTGACTCCTGAGTCTGGTCGGTTGTGCTTCCTTCCAGCCTATCTGGGATGGGATATTAAGGCTGTTTGAAAGTTGAGCAGGGGAGAGGGGTGGATTCTGAATAGGGGTGGGGGGGTGTCAATGGGGGAATAGGAAGAACCGGGAAAAACGGCAGCTGAGAACATGGCCTGGGGGCTGGGGGCCAAGGGCAGACCATTTCTGGCCTGATCTTCTCTGGCTAACTTGTCTTTGCAGCACCAAGTACATATCAAAGCATCTTTGATTGCACATATCCCAGGCAGGCCAGTGTCTGCCATCCCAGCTCTTAAAACCGTCGTCCATTTTCAACCAG
This sequence comes from Equus caballus, assembly GCF_041296265.1. NCBI lineage: Eukaryota > Metazoa > Chordata > Mammalia > Perissodactyla > Equidae > Equus > Equus caballus. The sequence goes on along the minus strand of NC_091705.1, from coordinate 30,742,839 downwards.
CCCCAGCGAATGAGAGGAGGGAAAAATACTTTTCTGACTGGCAGAATTCATCAAAATGAATTGGCACCACCTATCAGCCTGAAACAGCAGTTTGCAACTTGCCGGGTAACAAATCTTTCTGGAGACATTATGTCACAGGAAGCAACACAGGATAAATTCTTAGCACAATCTGATTCTTCCCTCCCCTTCCCTCCTCCCCACTTCAAAAAGATTTAACATCTAATTCAGGTTTTGACGAGCTGCTTCATCTCCGTAGAAACACTGTTGATCTCTGTCGGACACCAACGGCCTTGGGCAGAACAAACTGAAGGGAAGGGGGAGTGTGGACCATCGGCAGTGATAAATAAACGCATTACCGCCGCCTGTGACGGAGCACCATGACCTCCAACACAACTGCCGAGTTGCAGCTGTTTAGCAAAAGTCACCCTATTTTCCTGCAACCTCAGGGTCTTAAAATGCCAAAGCAAGAGAAAGATGCCCAGCGAGGCAACCCCATTCCATCAGAACCCAGAAACAGCTGGACTTGCTGGCTCTTGTCAGAACCTCTCCTTGGATTTCCAAAACAAGACAAAACACCTTCTAGGAGATAAAGCACAGAACGAAGGAAATGCCTGGAAACTGTTTTTTCCCAATGAGAAAACCGAGACTCGGAAGGTGCAGGTAGAGTGCCCAAGGCCACATAGCTAGAATGTGGTAGAGGGAGGAATCGAACGTAGATTTTGTTTAAAAATAACCTCATGGGAGGAATGGGTTGGGGCTCAGTACAATTGTTGTCGTTGCTGCTTTAAAGAAAATATCAAATCTTTAGTAAAATAGAAACTCATGAATTGATAAAACCAACAGACTTGTTTGAATTCCACAGAAAAGTCAACACTTCTGTGCAATTACCTGGGAGCTGGAAGAGATCTCGGCAGTCGTTCCATCTCCCCCTCACACAGAGAGAACGGAGAACCAGATAGATGGATGAAGCTGCCCAAGGAGGCAGAACTAGTTCACAGCAGGGCTGGGAAAAAGCAGTGGTCCCCTAACTCTGCCGAAGACTCTTCATTCGACCGCTTCACAGTGCCATTTTTTCACAGACAAAGATAAAACACAAAGAACTTGGGCTGTGGAATTCTTTAGTTAACAAGAGATGCACCAACCAGTTTATGACAAGTTCCATTTTAACCAAGAGCCAAGCGGGTCTGGGAAAACATCCAGAAGGAAGGCCTTTGTCCATGGTCTTGACTAAGAACTCACTTAACCTAACAAATAGCACCGTGCCTGGCACGCAGTAAGTGATCTATAAATATGTGTAGAATGGATAAATTGCCCTTCACATGGGACAAATGAACAGTGTGTGGAATCTCTCAGCAGTCCTCATTCCAGACTGTTCTCTGACACTGAATCTTGCTTATCCCCTACAAGCGTCTGCCATTGTTTATTTCCTTCCTTCTTTTTCTCCCTGTATCTCCACTTGAATATTGCTCAAGGGCAAGAACCACATCGTTTGTCCACCAACCACCAGAAGCACCAGCAGCCTCTGGATGCTCAATAAATGTGAGCTAAATGAATGAGCGTGCCCGTGGTCTTCCTTGCTGGGACGACTCACTGATATTGTCTGCCTCTCCTGCTTTCGGTTGTAGGAGCAATTCATAAACTCGTAAAATGTTAGCATCAAAAGGCATCTGAGTGGTGCCTATAATTTTGCAGTTGAAAAGGATTAAGTTTATGGAGAGGGAATTTTTTCCAAGGTCATGTATCTTGTCCATAGCAGACTTTAGAATCTAGTTCAGTGCTCATTCCATGATACACTCCAGTCATGTGTCGCTTAATGATGGGGCTGCGTTCTGAGAAATGCATTGTTAAGTGATACGTGACCATCACAGAGTATACTTCCACAAAGCTAGATGGTGTAGCCCACTACACACCTAGGCTCTATGGTACGAATCTTCTGGGACCACCGTTGTATATGCAGTCCACTGTTGACTGAAATATTGTTATGTGGCTCATGACTGTATATGATATGAATCTGTGTGTGCATTGTTTATGCTTGTCTGTGTACTTATGTGTACATAGTGAGTAAATGTGTGAGTGTGTGTGTCTGTTGGAAAGTGAGACCACTGGCTTTGTCACAGACACTTTCATGATTGGGGCGTCTGGAAAGAAATCATCTCAGTCGTTGTGGCAGCCATGGAGCTGCCCTGCTCAGATCTCCCTTCGTGGGAACCTGCTGCAGGGAGCATGCATGATGGACAGCCTCCAGCTGCCACACCTTTGAGTCCTTCAGGTGGTTAATGTCAGGCCCAGCTTCCCAGGCTGCTCCCAGCCAATGACACACAGCAGGGAGTATCAGGGGCCAGTCCTGCCCTACCCAGGGCACCTCCAATGGCCAACTTGAGCACTGAAACTCCCCAATGGCCTGGCCAGAGACCAGCATCATGGTCTGAAGACCCTCCTTGCCTAATTTTACTTTCTTCCCTTTTCCTGCACACAGGTTCCCCCAATAAGTCTCTTGCATGTCTGGTCCCCTCTTGGTGTCTATTTCTCTAAGCATCCAAGCTGGCCCAGAGCTATTAGTGTTCTTGGTGACTGCGTCTCCATCCTGGTCTGTTCATCACTTGATTCTCTGAGACTCACAGGCCACTCTATTCCCTGAGCATCCCTGCTCCCACTCTAGCTCCGTTAGTGTGTGGCACTTCCATTACTTCCCTCCACCCCAATCACTCTGCCAGCCACGTCCAACAGGCTCACTGGGATGTGGACACTGCCATGGTGCTGGAAACCAGGTGTGCCCCAGGTCCTCAGTCCTGTCACATGACATGCTCCCTGGAACTTGGAGGGGACTCAGAGGAATGTGCTCTGGAAGCAGGTGGAATGACCGGATAAGGCCCCCCTTCCCCGGCCCACGGATGTGGAGAGGGTGTGGCAGTCCCTGCTCCATGGAGCTGAAAGGACCCCACCATGGCCTTCCTGCCCCCCAGGACCACTTGAATCTTAGTCCACAGCCACAGGGATCACTGGTAAAGGCTCAGTTAACTGTGTGAAAGGAGGAGGGACATTGCTAAGTCTGGAGCAGCTACTATGTGTCGAGCACTGAGAGGTAGTGGAATAAGACGCTGGCGTATCCCCCAAAGATCTTACAGGCCAGTCGAGAAGAAGGAAATTGAACTGGCTTTCGAATGCATAATGCCAGCAATCTGGAAAGGGCTAAACCCAGACACAGTCATTTATTTAAACACTCTGTTCCTGAGCAACTACATTGGGCTGGGTACTGAGTTAAGTGCTCGGCTAGCATTCTCACCTGTCACTGTTGCATCCACCTTGTGAAGGAAAGGTCGTTATCATCCCCACCTGATGCTAAAGATACTCAATTTTACAGAAACTACATTCTTTGCCCAAGGACACGTCGCTGGGAACTCTGCACGCCTGACCCCAATATTTATCCATTGAACCACTACATTAAATTGATGCTTTCCTGAAATAAACCAGGAGCAGGTCACAGGGGGCAAGCAGATTGAGGGGGCAGATGCTGGGTGACACCGGACCTCATGTGGCTTCCTCGAAGGACAGAGGGTGCAGGAAACTGGGGCAGAGCCACAGGCCCGAGAAGAGATGCCCATCCCCGGCAACATGGCCACATGATATAAGGCCTGTCCCAGACCCCAAGCAGCAAACATGGAAACATCCAGAATCAGATCCACAGATGCACAGAGCCATGGCCTCACTGTGGAGATGCAGACACTGAGACCAGAGAGGGGAAGGGACTCCTCCCCAAGGACACGGCTGAGCAGCGGCTGAGCTCAGGGCAGAGCTGAAAGGCTGCCCCATGCACAGACCCTGAGGGACTGAGATTGTGAGTCAGGATAGGTCTTGAGTGGAGAGCTCGACACAGAAAACCTTCCTTTACCCACCCCTCCCCTGAGGCAAATTTTTCTGGCTCCAGGGTGAATAAGTTAGACCCACTTGGCTTGTTTTTCCTTTGCTTCCTGAGGTTTTTCCCCAAAGGGCTTTAATGCTTCTCAGCTGCTCACAGACCTTCCACGGTACCCCTGTGCTGCCTCCCTGCATGACCCAGCCCCCGGGGGGCAGCTCGCACCCCACTGTCACTCCTTACTTAGAGACCCTGTCCTGGCTTTGATGGGTTCAGAGCTTTTCCCAGTTGTCAGAGAGAAGCCAATAGCTGAATCCTGCTTCTGAATCTGAATGGTGCTACCCAATTACTGACTCCTCATCATCCACCATAAACACACACATACATGTGTATGCACACACACGTACATATACACACAGATACACATGCATGCGCACATACATATGCACACATACACGCACACACGTACATACATACACATGCATATACACACATGCACTCGTGCATGCACACACGTACATATGCGCACAGACACGCATATGCATGTGCGCATGCCCATGCATGCACACATGTGCATACATGTAAACATGCATGTAAACATGTATATGCACACGTGGACACACGTGCTCCTGGGCCAAGGCAGTCGAGCCTGGCATGACTCAACCCTAGCAAAATTATTGTTTAAGATCCCACCTCAAGATCTCTGGTTCACCCTGCCTCCCAAGTGAGTGTGGATGCTGTGGTCATGCGTACTCCCTGAGAGGTGGAGAACGGTACCCGCAGCAATAGTTATCAATGAGCATTGCACCACGCTGATTTCCTCACGTAAACTGTCTCATTTAGTCTGCACAAAGAAACCTAGGGGGCTGATATTATCACTCCACTTTTACAGAAAAACAAACTAAGGCTCTGAGAGGTTAGGTAACTCACTCAGGGTCACAGAGCTAGGAAGGAGCAAGCTGGGTTTGGTTTCTTAGCCCCAGGACGATAAGGCTGGAGATTTGGGAAGTCTCGTAGCTGTAACAAGCCCCTGATACAATTAGAGGCATAGAAGAGCCTGGTTTCAACAGTTTCTTTCAAGGAGAATGTTTTTCTGAAAAGATCAGTGGATGAAACAGATATTTTTCCCCAAATCCAACACACGAAGGAATTTGGTGGACTAACAGCAGGTCCTCTGTGCCATGGGCGTGCAAGTGGAGGAAGCCTGGACCACTTTGGACTTTGGGGATGGATTCTCAGCTGAGGGACCCCCGGCCTGAATTATGGGAAATAAATATTTCCTGGGACAATTAAAAAGGGGGTGGGACACTCCAGACAGAGGAAATATCATAAAAAAGGCTTAGAGCGAAGGCATGGACCAGTATATTAGGGAAATAGTATGAAGGGAGTGTAGTGAAGGTGGGGCAAAGTAAATGGAAGAATTTAGGGCATGGGGCCTTGAGGGTGGGATAACAAATAAGAATTTTACTCTGCAGCCAGGCACTGGGGCCTGTGGCAGGATTCAGCATGAGAGTAATCTGCTCAGATTATCACTTTCAATACCTCACTCTGGCATAGATTCCGATTAAAACAGGAAGGCTGGAGGTCCCGTCTATTGCAACATGCTTGGTGAAAGAAAACGAAGCCTGAGGAAGGGCAGCAGGACGGGTGACAGAGTAAGGAGCCTGCAGTTTGAAAGTCCTCACCTTGCAAAATGTCTACATCAACTTGGGAAGTAAATTCAGGCTGACTGCATAACCTAAACCCCAACTTTTTCAAAATAAAGATGCTTCAGTCCTGGGACAAGCCTAACAGTGGACTTTTATGGAGCACTTATTGCCACATAAGGATTAAATTCCACACAGCATCCCCACAATGACTGTTGTTGTCCCCACTTTACAGAGGAGAAAACTGAGACTTAGAATTGTGGAGTGACTTTCCCAGAGTCCTGTAACTTCAAGGCAAGGTGTCCTGACTCCAACACCCAGATACCATTTCTCCACATTTTGTCAGGGTCAGAAATTGGAGGCAAAGGAAGTGGGGGGCATTCAGTGTCCCTCTACGTTCAGGAAGAGGGGCCTGACCAGAGGTCACCTTCTGTTAGTCTAATGCAGAGTCTCTCAATCTCAGCTCTACTGACATTTGGGGCTGGATAGTTCTCTGTTGAGGGCTGGCCTACGCACTCCTGGCCTCTACCCACCGGGTACCAGTAGCCCCCCAAGTTGAGACAATAAAAATTATCTCCAAATTTTTCCAAATGTCCCCTTGGGCAGTGTAAGGGAGCAAAATCCCCCCTTTTGAGAATCACTGATCTAATCTTATCTCAGGCTGTCCTGGCATGAGAGAGCTGTCTTGAAATCCATTAAAATCAGAGGCTGGCAAGGCGTTCCCAGAGGTAGCTGATAATCTGTACTCTCACCAAAAGAGCCCTTTGCCCTGCATGTCATTACTGGAGCGTTTCCGGGTGATGAGATCCACTCTGCAGGGGCTCCCCCAACCCTCCTCCCTGGCCATCCGAGAAGACCAGACTTTGAAGGGGAAATAAAAGTCTTCTCTAGGATCCAGAACATATTTATATGAATTAAAGGGTCAGAGTTTAAGTGGGCAATCCTGAGTTAGTCACCTGAGAGCCCAAATTAGCTTTGCTTCTCTGCATATCCACTCCCCTCGGTGTCCTGTTTAATGATTTGATGATGTTTAACTCCGCACTTCTTCAAAGCTGAGGAATTTGTACACGCCCTAAGGCAGTTTATACCTCCCTGGAGCCGGAAGTCCACTGAAGCACCATTCTGAGACCCCACTCCCTCCTTCAGGCTTGCCGTGGGGGCCACCACAGGCAGAGTCTGGGCAAGCCCAGGGCTGTGGGTTAGGCCCCAGGGAGTAGGTCGTAATCTAGAAGGAGAGGTTAGCAGAAGAGATGGAGGAGAGAGAGAAAGATGCTTAATGAGATTCTATTGTTTCATTTCTCCACTCTAAGAAGGACTTTCATTTTATATTTGATCATTCCTGTTCTGAGGATTCATTTTATATTTAACATTTGCATTTAAAGAGCAATATTTCTCTGGCATCTAAAGAACTGATGTGAAATTGATGGTAGGTGCTACAAATAACAGCACCTTAGAATTAAACAAACATAGTATAAACCGGATGAATGCTTTTAGCGTGTATAAAGACATACATGTAAAAATGTATAAAGATAAATCTTTTCCACATGTGAGTGCATTTAAACACACAATGTACCTGGAAAGTAGGTCTTTACAGATGAGGGAATTGAAGCTCAAGGTACATAAGTTACTCACCCAAGGTCACATAGTGGGTGGAAAAAGGGGGATGCTGCCCCAGGCAGTCTTTGTCACTGCATCCCGTTGTTTAAGATCTTTCTCCCCAACCCTCCAAACCTCAGCATATTACAGCTCTGAATTACCTAATATTGTCCTTCTGCCTGCCCAAATTGTTCTCTTTGTCTTCATTTATGCCAAGTTCATTCCTACCAATACACAAGCATCCTTGATTTCCAGACTTTCCTTGTCTGAGTTTGTCTTTAAAATGTAGGTTAGGTAGCCCTGCCAGGGTTGCATAAAAGGCAAAATGAGCTATTCCATGAAGGTCCTTGGCTCAGTGCATGGCACCTAGTAATAATGAAACCACTTTACATGGCCCTACATATGCGCCAGTCTCTGTTTTAAGTCATTTGAGCATATTAGCTCATTTTTATCCTCAGAACAGACTTCTGATGTAGGTATATTATGATGTCCATTTTACAGATGAGGGAACTGAAGCGTAGAGTCATTGAACTTTCCCAAGGTCACATGGTTTACAGGTGGCAGAGCTGGGATTCCAGCCCAGCCATCTGGTTCCGGCATCCACTCCCTTATAGCTCTGCAACTCTACTGGGTCAGGGCTTCTCATCTTCCTCCTTCTCTCTCCTTCCCCGTATCCTCCAGAATTCCTCATCCCCAACAGCAATTTGACAGCCACTGTATAACTCCTTATATTACAGTGCCATGCGTTTATCTCACTTACCCAACTCCTCCAAAATATTTATATTTCTGACAGCAGCATAATAATTTTTTGTAAATCATGTCTGAATTGGGCAGTAAGATGTTAGATGGAAAAGTACTGAAGTGGGACTTCCAGGGGCCTCAGGAAGCCTTGGACACACTGTCACTGTGATGCAGCCCCAGGGAGCTGCCACATCCTTGAGTGTTTTGCCTTGGCTTCCAGCAGAGAGCTTTCTTCCTCCCTAAATAATGGGAGGTTTATAGCCAGAAAGCAGGGGTTGACTACCCAAGGTGAATGCTGGGAGAAAGCAGAGGGAGGGGAGCAGCTTCAGCAGGAAGCCACCAAGAGTATAAAGCGTGCAGAGTAGAGGCAGAGAAAATAAGAACAATGTGAGTAGAATAGAACAAGACACTTGGGGCCGGCCCCGTGGCCAAGTGGTTACGTTCGCGCGCTCTGCAGCAGGCGGCCCAGTGTTTCGTTGATTCGAATCCTGGGCGCGGACATGACACTGCTCATCAAACCACGCTGAGGCAGCGTCCCACATGCCACAACTAGAAGGACCCACAACGAAGAATATACAGCTGTGACCAGAGGGCTTTGGGGAGAAAAAGGAAAAAAAAATAAAAAACAAAAGAACAAAGACAGTTGATAAGACATTCTAACATAGGGAAGGGTGACAATAAAAGGCACTGGCCAGCCCATCCCAGATGGGATAGGTAGCACAAGACTTATCTTTACTTACAGGGCAATCCGCATGCATCAAGGTTTCAAAGGTTTGCACTGGAATGAAGCACAGACATCATCTCTGGATGTTTCCACATTGTAGCATGTAACTCAAATATTGGCTCCCATTTCTACTGCTAATGGTGCCACTGTTAGCAGGACTCACTGGCCAGACCTGGGGAAGTTTACATTGCACACAGGTATAGAATAGCTAACATTTGTTGAGTTTTTACTGTGTGCCAGGAACTGCTTCAAGCACTCACACACACTCCTTTAACTGTCTCTTCATCTGCGTGATGGAGGGAGGGTGGCCAGTGCTGGTTGTGGACCTGGGTAAGAGAGGGCCGGCCATTGGGCCCCGCGCTTGAGATACTGTATTCCACAAACATACACACAAAAATAGTTTTGTTACAATCTCATGGTGTGGTTCCTTGGGGAGATGGCTGATTCTAGAACAGAAGCACAAAATATTCAAGACGAGCCTGTAGCATCGTATAGTACCATAAGGTGAAGAAGTGCTCAAAAAGGTTAAAAAATCCACAATGATGGGAGAACGTTGAAGGGACACAGGAGTCAACTGAAAGGGCTCCCAGTGGCCAAAGCTGGAAGAATTTGAGCAAGAAGATTTTTTAAAGTAGTATTGCATGATAACCCAAAATATAAGATAAATATCTGTGAGTCCACACTGATACAAATAAATGATTTTAACAAATAAATAAATGGAAGTGAAGAGAAAAATCTCCCATGCAGAAGAATTCCAAGTAATTTCTGCAGATGCTTTTCCCCCAGGGAGATGGGGCAGAACTCCCTGCTCCTAAAGTATCGGCCATACATAGTGACTTCCTGCCAAAGAGCACAGCATGGAAAGGGGGAAAAGGAGTAACTACTCATGGAGAAAGTGGACAAACACCACCTCGGCCAGGGGACCGGGGTCAACCTCAGCAGTGTTAAGCGCTGTGGATAGTCTGTCCCCCGGGCATGACGCGATGAGCATGGCCTTCTCCTCTGTGGTCTTCTTCCCCAAATCTGTAAGCCCTGTAGAATCACAAGAAAGACGCAAGACAAATCCCAGTTCTGTCTCAAAATTCAAATCTCAAATTTCTCTAGACCATCAAAAGCACAGAAAGTCTAAGAAACTGCCACATGCAAGAGGACCCTAGGGAGACATGACTACTAAATATAACGTGGTATTCTGGACGGCATCCTGGAAGAGAAATGGTATGTTGGGGAAAAACTGAGGAAATCTGGATAAAGTATGGATTTCAGTTAATAATAATGTACCAACATTGGTTCATCACTTGTAACAAAGATACCACATTAATGTAAGATGTTAAAAATAGGGCAAACTTATAAACTAATGTTGCTTCAATAAAAAATGAAATAAGTAAATACAAGGCAAACTGGATATCTAGGAACTTTCTGTATTGTCTTCACAATTTTTCCGTAAAATTATTCTAAAATAAAAAATTTATTAAAAACAATTTTTAATATCTCACAGTGCCTCTGTCATATGGGTACCAGTGCCCTCCATAGCCACTCTCATGATTAACACTATTAAGACCCTAAGGAACTGCTTGTGACTGCTCTTGTCCAATGGGTGACCTTGAAACCCAGCAAGACTGTGGTTGACTGTGTCCTGGGGTCCGTGGGTTGTCCTGCTGCTGTCTTCAGAGATGGACACGCTCTGGAGTTGGGGAGAGTATGAGAGGAGAGAAAAGATAAATTAATAAGCTTGTCAAATCTTTCCTCTCCGAATGAACGCAATGGATTCTTCTATGACAAAGGATCATTTCCTGGTGGTGACTGGCATCCATTTTCTTGCTTCTTTTCATGTTCCAATTTAGTGTTCTCAAGTTATTCTCAAATCAGCACAGTATTCACGACAGTCACACATAGCAGCTATGGAATATTTGCAACGTTAAGCAATTCGTATTACTCTGAAATTTGAATATATGGAAGTCTAGACATAACATGCACGAAGCATGATGCCATTTTGTTACACAGACAACTAGATGAATACTGAATCCCAAAGTGGTGCTTTTTTAAATTTTTCTACAAAACTTTAATTAAATTTTCAATAAATTAAAAATGCAGCTCTGTGTAAATGTTAGTAAAATATTGATACTTCATGATTAAAGTAGTAAATGATTACAATATTCATTTTAATTTGTGTTTATTTGCTTTTTTAAATAAACTTTTTATTTTGCCTTTTGCTTTTAATAAGTACTTTTCAATATTTTACAATACTAACATTTTTGAAAATGTCTAAAATATTTTCTTGTGCTTTACATTGACTTTCTACACTTATATTTACATTTCCAACACTGACTTTAGTTTGCATTTTTGATGAATAGGAAATATAAATATATGAAAATATATACACACTTTGAATAAATTACATTTTATGTTATAATCATTTAGGTCATTATTGCCAATAGAACACAAATTATGTGAAAATCTGATTATAATAACTTCCTTAACGATTTTGCTGAGAAATCAAAAGAATAAATAAATTTTACAGAATAAATACAAAATAACTTATGAATTACATATGCCCTTAGTTTATTACTCAGTTGACATCTCTGTTCTACTAACAGCACACCCAGACCCATGCAGTAATAATGAAATTCAGCCATCTTTCATATTTTCATGTCTTTTAGTCTTAGAAACATCATAGCTCTACACATTTTTGTTTCTAAAGTGTATCTGTCAAAGTGGGAGGACAGAAAATGTTTGCTTTAGGAGTTTGCTATCTTGATGTATAGCTTGTAAATATTTAGTCATTGGTACAAAGCTCTCTTATTTGTAGTCATGTCATGGCCCAGCAAACATCAGGGCTTCAGACTGAAAGGCTGTTTTACAGACCAGAACACTGAGGCGCAGAGCACTCACAGTACTTGCCTGATCTCCCCCAGCTGGGAACCCTGGCAGAGCCGGATACAAACAAGGCAGAGCCCAGGCTCTTGACCACTAAGAAATTGCCTCTCCTGGGCCTTCGGAAGTGCTTGCTGTTCGGAGCCAGTGCACACGCTCCTTGACTCCAGTTCCAGCATCTGCCTCCTTGAGAAGGTTCTCAAGGCTTCCTTTTTAATAGGAATTCTGAGTCCAGGGAAAAATGCACAGAGAAGATATGGTGGGGCTGGAGCATAGGGTCGGGGACCTCCCTGATACCCCTAAACCACAGCCTTTCTCCCTTATCTTTATAAAAGTCAGAGTCCTAGCTCAAATAACTGTAGAGAACATATAAAACAACAAATAAAAGCCCTGAAAATCAACCTTGAAGTGAGAAAACAAAAATCGTCATCAAAAGATAAAAATATATATATTCTCTCCTTGTCCTCCCCATATGAAGACCTTTCGCCATCTCCATTCTCGCAGCCCCATCTGTCCTGGCCATGTGCGTGAACGAGGGAAGCAGGGAGAGCCTCTGTCTCCGTCCCCACCCATGTCTGCCTCTAGTTTCTTTTCCCGACAGCCCTGGCAATAGCAATTGCTGTCAGCTTGTAATTTAAAGCAAACCAGCGCAAACTTGAACCAACGCTATGTGGGTGATTGATGGGTCGAACTGGAGTTTTTTTTCCACTTGCATGAGATTCTTGAAAGTAGGTATTATGATCCTAACACATCTAATATTATTCCTTAATCCACTCAACAGCAATGTTTGGCATCCAGCTTTATAATAAAAGGTATCAATTAGGAGCTGTCGATGTTTTCGGAGGCAATATCTAATTACAGTCACTTGCTATAGGCTATCTTGTTAAAAAATTTGAGCAGAATGAGTAAGTATTCCTGACAAGTTCAATGCATTATTAAAGGTGTAATTACTCAGTTATTGCTCATGTAATCCTGAGTTAATTATGTGACTTCAAAATTCATCACTTTTACGTTTATTGAACTTTGATAAGTTCACCCATATCTGATTTATCCCAATGATCCATTCCTTTTGTTATTTCAAACTGAATCTTTTAGACCAATTGATTAGAAAGTGAACAGACTTTGGAGCCCTCTAGACCCAGACCTGACAACAACAGTTATCTTGAGGCAAGGAAAGGCATCCATAATGGCCATTTGTGGGGGCCCAATATGGAAGATGGGTAGAGCTGACCTAAGAACACTTCCAGGTGGCCACAAAGTCAGTCATGTGTCATTTCCAGAAAGTTGGCACACATGTCCTTTATCTCATATTTCGAATCCACAGGCATTTATGGACTATTCACGGTCTAGCCAGGGCCGACCTTTGGCACTGGTCAGGGCTTTGCTCCTGGTCACTAAAATTGAGAGAACCAAACTTAGAAATACGGTTAAGTAAAGGCCCCACATCTGATTCACAGAGACTTTGAGAAAGGTGGCTCCAAGCAGCTTGCAGGTAAAGGCTAAGTGAGGAACAGGCCACAGGGGCAGAAGGGGCTGGACAAGAGCAGGGCTGGTCATGTGCTGCCTTCTCTTGGGTGCAGCACAAGAACCTTACACCCTTCTTCCTCTACCTTCGATTGTCATCACACTTACAGTCAGCATTTCATCTGAGAGTCCCTTCTGCTCCTGATAGCAGAATCCTGTGCCTCAGCCTCTCTGAGCCTGAGTTTGCACCCCTAAAAACGAGGTCAAGCATCTCTGCCATGCCGGCCTCTGAGGGTCCTTGTGAAGTAGAGGTCTTTACAAAGGTGGCTGATAAATCAGGAAAATCTTCTTCCCCAGACTGTGGAAGGCCCATGCGTTTCAGGTCCTCGGTGACTGACAGCCTCACTTTCACATCCCCATCCCTGAATACTGTGCTGTCTGCTCTAGAGCACTGCAAGCAAGTCAGGGGGTAGGAGGCAGCCTCTAAAATGGCCCCCATCATGCTCACTTCTAGGCATTCCTGACCTCGTATAATCCTACCCTTTGAGTGTGGGTAGTCCCCAAGATTCGATGCCACCTAATACAAGTGACAGGATACCATTTCTGAGGTTAGATTACCAAAAAGAATGTGGCTTCTGCCTTGTTCACCTTCTCTTGCTCTCACTCTCTCCATTGATCACTTTGAGGGAAGCCATTTGCCACATCGTGAGCTGTCCTACGGAGAGGCTCATGTAACAAAGGACTGATGTCTCCAGCCAACAGCCATGTGTGTGAGCTTGGAAGTGGATCCTCCTCAGTCAGCTCTTCAGATGAAACCATAGTCGCAGGCCCAGCACAACTGCAACCTCTTGAGAGAACTTGAGGCAGAGGCACTCAGCTCAGCTGTGCCCAGCTACCCGCCCCACAGCCACTGTGAGATAATAAAGATTTCCTGTTTTAAGACATTATATTTTGGTTTCACTTGTTATGCAGAAATAGATAACTAATACACAGGTCCATCCAAGAGGCAAGTTTCTGAAGCCATCTTGGTTGATCTAGGGAGATATTGTTACTGGTGCTGAAGAAAATGGCATTTCATGTCTGATCTGAGTTTACAACCAAGTACCAACACCCTAATAAGCTGCATGGCTGTAAAAGTAAACTCGGTGAGTCTTCACCTTCTACTTCCTAAAATGGGGATGGTGGTTCTTATCTCATTGTACGGTGAACATTAAACCATGCAATATCCACAAAAGCACTTAATTGGGTAGTTGGCACCATGTTTTCCTTAATTAAATGGTAGTTATTTGTTGTCTTCACCTCCCAATCTTCACAAGGCACCCAGTGCTCCTTCACAGGTCCAGATCTGCCGTGGCAGCCATATTTGATGCCCCTTGGGCAAATCGAAAGTCCCTTTCACTCTTCTCCTTGATAGTTAGCTCTCTCTGATTTTGCCACCTAGTGTGTAACTCATGATATAAATTAATTTCTATTCATGTATTTCTGGGCACAAATATGCTACAAGCAATGCCTACCCCTTCAAAAGGCCTTGTAGAGACAGTTTTTCCAAACAAACAGTAAGACATGATAACTATCCTGCTGTAGGATCTTACTCTAGTGGGTCAGACACATAAACAAAAGTTTACAGTATAACATAACAAGGAACAACAAAATGGAGCACACAAGTCGTTCTGGGTACACAGAGGCAAGACTCACAAGTTCTGAGTCTTGAAGGATGAAAGGGTGTTCCCCAAAGAAGATGGGAGAAAGGATCTCCAAGCAGAAAGAGTTGGCGGAGGTAGGCTGATGGGAAAAGGCACAGCATTCTTGGGGAAGGACAGTAATGTCACCGTGTCTGTGTCATGGAGAGGTCTTGTAGGAGAGAGAAGGGAAGGACATGAGCCTGAGAGGAAGGCTGAAGCCAGACTGTGAAGGACATTGCATTGCTTTTCATGAGGTCTTCATTTCAACTTACAGAACACAAGACAGCTAAAGTTTTTAAATAGATGCTAGCAAGGCCTGATTTCTCCAAGACTTATGACATTCTCAAGGAATATCTTATTGAAGTTCCTGTTGAATTGGGGTTTGCTATTCAGTTGATATATAAAGATAGATGATGATAGATATAGATAGATAGATAGATAGATAGATAGATAGATAGATAGATAGATAGTGGTAGAAACTTGTTTTGTTTTGGGGAAAATAAGGGGAACTTTAGGACCTCAGAAATGTTACTTTCCTCTAATCCAGCCTTCCTAAACACAATCCTAAACTTTTCTAAGTGTCTCTGTTAACAGTTCCTTCATTAATTGCACCATTATCTGTCTCTCCGTGAGGAGCACCCTAATTCTGCCCATCTCAGCAACTCCGAGCAACACTGGACCCTTCACAGGTTTGAAGGCAGCTCTCACTTCTCCCTTGAAGTTCCTCTCTCAAAGCAAAATGCCCTCAATTCTTTCAATTGTTCCTCAGATGCTGTGGTTTCTGGATGAGTTGTGATTCTGGTCATCACTGCCGGGGTGTCAGGGCCTCGATGTGGTGCCTCCAGACCTGTCCCAGCAGAGGCTAAGGTCCTTGGCTCAGCACGTCCTAGGAAGCTCAATGTTGTAGACAACAGCCGATGCTTGAGATAAAAAAGCAGTCCTAGGAAGAAGGTTACTTTCAGTTACCTGCGAGGGAGACCAGCTGGTTAGAGTCTCCTTTATTTATCCTATTTCTGAGCATTATTCCTCATCATCCTTTGGTACAGAACTTTTGTCCACATCCTGCGTATTTCATCACCCAGGTTATTGCCTTCCTGAGCACCCTCAGACCCTCAGGAGTCCGCACGTGTGGTGCTGCTGAACCTGGATTCTGGAGACACCTCATCTACCGAGGGAAACCCAGACAGGCGATAATGTGGTCATTACCCAGGCTGTGAGGCAGCCGAGGTGATAAATCCCACTTGGTTCCTATTTGGAGGAAGACTCTTCAATTAAGGAAAAATTGATTTTTTAATGATTTTTTTTTTTCTCCTGCTGGCCATGGGTGGAGTGCTTGAACCAGCTCCAGGCCTGCCTTGTAGGAGAATAATTAAGTTGCTGCTGCCGCTGACAGAAAAGTTGGCCTCAAGAATCAGAAAAAACTTAATCCTTTTATTTTGGGCAAAACAGAGGACAGCACCCATCATGGAAGGGGAAAGGGCTCAACTGACACGAACCAAAAATGCCAGGCCCTTTGGTTGGGAATGTGGAGCTCCACGGTGCTGAGGGTCCTTTGGTGACCTGGTGGTGGCGGCAGCACCCTTTGTGTCTGAGCCACCTATATGCTACCAGGTGCAACTAAAACAAACATGGTGTGGCGATAAAGGGGGCATGGCAGAGCAAGGAGAACTGGATGAAAATATTCAACTACGAGTTCTCATAAGCCTTTTCCCCCCTAGCTTGCTGTAGGAAAATGCCCCTTGTTCCTCAAACAACCACCAGATCGAGATTTTATGTTTATGCTGCCTAACGAGTAGAGAGGAGAACTGAGAGAGAAGTGAGAGATGCCAGCTAGATCTGCATCACAAGGGGCACAGCAGACCACCGATCATGGGATTAAGGAGAGATGTAGAAAGTTCTCGCCACCTGCAATGCACGCAGCAGAGAGGGGCTACGAGAGCAGCTCTCCGGCAAAAGCGCGCAGGTGCCGGCAGGTGGATGTCTTGGGCCTGGCATCAGACAGACAAGGTCCAGGAATTATGGGCGCGGCACTGGCAGCATCTGCTACAGTGGGCAAGGTTGAAAATAAGAGACTGGGCAAGCCAGCAGGAGCTGAGAAAGTCAGGAACATTCTGGCACATGGAGTCCAAGGTGCACATGGGACTACAGATCAGTGGGTCAGGAAGTGACTTGTGAACAAAACAAGTGTGTTGAGAATTCAGTCTTAATGAGTATTAGAGTATACACCCTAATGGTATATATGTGTATGTGCTTGTATGTGTGTATATATAATGTATCTATGTATATAAAACATATAACATATTTACAAATGTTAATATATAATGCCAATATATAATTTGTATATATATAATGGATAAGAGTTAATACACAGCCAGACCAGACAAGAGAGGAGACCAAACTTCAGGCTCCCCTGCAGATGGAACTGCCAGCAGCAAATAGCAAGTCCTGCTCCCAGCAGGTCACGTCCCGAAGGTCGGCCACTTGCTGGGATCTGAGCGTTACTCTCCCTCAGTGAAGTCCAGAGCTCTGAGCCTCACTTCAGAAGGAGATCGTTGCCTTTGCCTCCATTCTTCCCTTTCGAGACACACTGCATCTCCCTGATGTTTTTACTGTGGCTGTTATTTAAGAGTTAATGTCCCAGACTCGGCTTTTAGGGATCTTATTGGCAGTTGGCAGCCCAGGTGAGTGTACCCTCCTGAGAAGCACACTCGGTTCTGAACCAAGGTCAAGTGTTCAGCCACTAGCCTAACCAACCCACATCTGTAGGAGGCACACCCAGCGTCGGAGAAGCTGTCTGTATGTGGATTCGAGCGAGCAGAGGGCCTTCAGGAAAGAGACTCGCATGCTCACTACCTTCCCCACGGGATTCTGAGAATGTCACTTCCTGTGTAACACCTTGGACTTAAAAGACACAGGCAAGAAATGGAATGTGGTGTCCAGTCATCAGCACTTCCTGAGCACCTACTGTGTGGCAGCTCCTGTCACGTCTAGGTCGTGGTTTATGTCTTCTCCCAGCCCACAGTCTTGTTCAGGAGTCCAGACTTGAGCCATTCACTCTAATGATGCCACGACAAATTAATGCAACTGCCTCTTAGCTGTTTGAAGAAGGAGACATGTTCCTACTTGATCCTCCCACTGAATCCTTTTAGAATCCGGCCTCTGATGTTTTCTAATTCACCTCCCCTAACCCCAAATTCTAACCACACCCATTCCTCTTGGCCTCCTTCTTGTGATAGACGGTTATAATAATGGCCTCAACAAGTCACACTTCCCTGTACCCATGCCCCATGCAGTGGGATTTGTAGCTCCTCCCATTGAGAGGTGGAGCCTGCTTCTCTACCTCCTCTAGTCTAGGTTGACCTTGTGATTTGATCTGACCAATAGAATGTGGCAGAAGTGACATGGTGTGTGTTCCAGGACTTAAGAGGCCTTGCAGCTTCCACCCTAATCCTCTTGGAACTCTCAGACCTCCATGCTATGAAGAAGCCTGGGATGAGAGACAACACCGAGAAAGAGAGAGAGAGAAAGACAGACGGACAGACGTTAAGCCTTCATAACTGTCACAGATGATCCATCAGCTGACTGCAGCTGGAGAAGAAATAATAAATTGCTGTAAGCCACTATTTTGTGGAGTGACTTTTTATGCAGCAATAAGTAATTGGTATTTTCTCAACTGTAGAACTCAAAGCTACAATGGCAAGTTTACCTTTCCTCTATCCCATATGGCTATCTACATTAAAATGTATCCCCATCTTTGCCCATCTTCCCCTATCCTAAGGGAGAGATGTAGCTCTTTGCAGAAGTAACTGGTCCTCCTGATTCTATCATGTGCTCCTTCCTCTGGGACTTGCCCCTCAATTTTCTTCTCCTTGTGAGTCTCCCTCTTCGTGGTCCTTCTCTTCTTCAGATGTACTTGTTCGCTTCGAATCACCTCTCGACTTCTCTCTACTGTCATCTCATTGGCTCCATGCATTGTTCTTTCCTTACCTTGAGGGTCTTGAGCGTGGGCTCGGACAGCCTGGGTTGGAGTTTTAGTTCAGCCACATGCTGTCTGAGTGACCTTGGATGCCTTGTTTAACTTCTCTACTTTCTGGCACATAAAATGGAGATCACAATAATACCCAGATCATAGTTTTTGTTTGTTTTCTATTTAATGGGGGTTTTCATTGACGGGAAAGAGTCATGTGCCTGACTTCAGTGGTCATACCTGGTCCCAGACACCATCACAGCCCTCCTCTTGCCACCTAATGGCAGCAGTGGCCTTGCTTTACTGAAGAGCTAAGATTGAAAAACAAAATAGGGCCAAACACAAGGTACCTTGGGTCCTGCTAAAGCCTGAATGCCATGGCTGACACATTGCCTCAGAGAGAGACAGATGCCCTATTGGCCAAACTGAATGGTATAAGCTCCTGCTCTGAAGCTTTCAGTGTGTGACACCTGCCTGCGGCCAGTGCTTCACTTACTTCTGCTGGCTTCAGAGGAGAAGCCTCACCTCTTTCTCTCATGCTCAGTATAGAACTTAGCACAAGCCCTTATAGAATTGGGGAAAAGAAGGAATGGGTGGTCTGTAGACACAAAGGAACCCTTGTTGATGGAGTCCTAACTGGCATGGCATATGCTTGGTCCCCCATGACACATGTAAGTGCTTACAACATATGAATAAGTCAGGTGAACATCCCTGTTCCACAGATGTGCTCTTTTTTTACTTGAATTATTCAGTCTTTTAGGGACGTGATTCCTAATCTTGACCATATGTTGTTTGGGGGCCTTGAGACACACGACTTCCCTTAGAAAGAGAATGGGAATGAGAACAGGTATGGAAATCCCAATGCCTGCGCCTGTTTTTCCACATTTTGCTCAAGGATGGGGCTCAAGAGGGTCGGACAACCCTGGGAATGTGGGGCTGTGGAGTGTTCTCTGCACAGCTGTGTACTGCATGTGACGCAGGAGGGTGAGCCGCTTCAGACCACCCACAGTCCAGAGCAGAATAAGAATACGAACCTTGAGCACCTGGGCTGGCTGAGGAACAGCCCGTTCCCAGGGTGTAGCCCTCATCCCCATTAAACAAACATGGAGCCCCAGTTCCTTTTATTAGGTGAATGGGAAGAGAGAAAATTGAAGTGTAATAGGAAAGTAACTGTGCACAAATTTTATTTCAACTACAAAAACGCTATTTAATTCCACCCTTTTTACTCAGAAGCCTGGTATCTGGACTAACTCAAGCAACAATGACGACCTTAGGTATTTCTTTTAATTATTCTAGTGCTACCTTGCTGCCCAGCCACACTGCAAGCACTCAGCTACTCCAAGCAAAGCCATTCTAAAGATTTCGATTAAATCCTGGCGTCTGCCCAGCTGCACACAAACTAAAAGCAATACTGGACGATCCGAGCTCCAGCCTTTGGAACTGTTGTTATAGAAAGAAGGAGGAAGGTTGCCAAACACTTGTTGGCATTTCCTTAGCCATAGGAGAGGATTAACCCCATGGGTTTCTGGGATGGAGAGGTTTTTTTTTTTCCCCTCCCAGTTTCAACAGAGTCTTTTTCTTTTTTTTTACTTTTCCTTCAAGAACGCTTTAAACAGCTTTGTGATGTGGAAGGCACCAATGAGTTTAAAATAGCACACATTCCCCCCAGAGATGTGGGGATGCTAGCTTCATGCTTCTAAGATGATGTCTCTCCTTGTCACAGGTTGACCATTTTCACTTTCTAGGGAAAATCTGGCTTGGGGAACGTCCTCAGGCTAACTGTTTCATTTGTTTGCAGACTTGAATAAGGTCTCTGGGTCTGTTATGACTTTATAGCTGGTCTCCCTTAGATGCTAGAGGATTCTAGAATTATTGCTCAAGGCTCTGCTTTCCACAGAGCCACCTGATGCCACAAGCTCACTGTCCCTTTCTCTATCCTTTTGTGCAATAGGCTGACAAGAGGAAAGAAGTGAGAAGGAGGGTACCCCAGCACACCTTAAGGAAGGAGAGACCAAGCCCCACTCGCCAGACCCGGGCAAGGAAATAGAAGCTCATAGAAGATATGAAGTGTGCTTGAGGCCACACATCCCATATCAAAACCTGAAATCAAGCCTAGGTGTTTGGACTCCTCCTCCAATTCCTTTTCCATGTTGCCATGTCACTTCTCAACAGGAGAAATGCCCGTTGCAGGTCACAGGGAGATGCAGTTGATGAGTCGAGAGGACAAAGATACAAGCCAAGATGAATGGAGGCCAGGACCCAGGATGATGGGAATCTTGCTGGAGATATGACTCTCCAGCCTCAAAGACTTCTGAACTTTTTACTGAAGGGCTCATATCACAAGTGTACAGCTGGATGAATTTTCCCCAAACTGAGTAGACCCATAAACTAGGACCCAATCAAAAAACAAAACCACCTCCCAGAAGCCATCCTCACATTCCCTCCCAGTCACTTCCTCACCCAAGGGCGATCCATCCTGATGTCTAACCCAGTAGAATAGCTTCCTCTGCTGTTGTGTCTTATATAAATGGAACCACACGATACGCCCTCTGTTGCGTCGGTCTTCTTCCATGGAACATCATCTCTGTTGTCTGATTTTTATGTATGTGGTTGTAGATTCTTCAGTCTCAGTACCGCATAGCATTCCATTGTTTAAACAAAACAGAACGATGTCAACAGTAAAATTTATCTGCTTTACTGTTGATGGGCACTTGCAACCCCAAATATTTTTTATGCTTATTTGTGCCTCCCAAATTTTGCCCTGTGCCATCCTTAGGCATTTCTTAAAACCTAAACCACCTCTGCTATTGTCAAGAGAATGCCATTCCGACAAAGACTTCTCCTCCAACTTCTGGGCTGTGCTGGCTATTTTGGAATCAGACTGTGGCTTCCTAGTAATTCTCTTATCTCTGAGGGGAGAGTGTTCACTTGGATTTGTTAAGGTTTTTTTTTTTTCTTCCAGCCATCATCAGAGAAGAACTTAACGTTGAAAATGATCACTGGTTCCAGCAACGAGGAATAGGTTTCAATTCTCCTGAACCAACTCTACTGAAAATGGCTTCCTGGGCGCTGAAGGAGAAGGTTCCCTCCCAGACCAGCAGCTATGATGGCTTAACAATGTCTGCCACTGGTGAGAGCAGAGGGGGACAGTTGCCGTCTGATATTTTGTGCAGCCATCATTATGCAGACAAATAGCTGAAACTTGGTCAAGTCAAGGACAGAACTGGGCGAAGACCCATCCTCTCTGTATGATGCTGAAAAATCATTGAAATTGTTTGTTAATTATGTGACAACATGAAGATCTGTTAGAACCTGCTAGGAAAAGACTAGTGGAGGTATAAATTATCCTTCTTTCTTCTAAGAGAAGTCTGGTCAGGAAATAGGAAAAAAACAAGGAAAGAGGGGGAGCCTGGGGGCCGGTACCACAGCTACCCCATTGCCGCCCTCGCTTTCCATTTATCGGCACCCATGTCCAGGCTGGCTGCTCTCGCAGGGAAGCCAAGCTCTGTGGCCCTGGTCCAGAGACGAAATCACCGCCTACCTCACTTAAGAAAACTCTCTCCTGTCTCCATCAATCAGTGGGCTCCCACTCAGAGCCCCTCTCACCACCCCCTCCCCAGCAAGGCCCAGATGTTTTATTTATGGGCTGGTCTCTTTAGAAGGGAGCCCAGTCAGACGCACATCTTGCTTCCTATTATTCATGAGCCTTAGGTGGAGGGAGGCCACAGAGGCAGACGAGAAAAGCCTTCAATCAAATCTTGATGAAATAAACTAATTAGGGAGATTACACCTCCGTAATGATGTTAATTGCGGAGACAAGAAATGGCAGCCTTCTTGGCTGACTCTGGCTCTGCCTCCACAAGGCATCTTTCAGCATCTCCAGAAATCAATGGCAGTCCCTGCCTGTTGGGCGAAGGGGCTGAGCCCCTGCCAGGAACCCTGGGCTTTCCTCCATGAAGACCAAAAGCCTTGGTTCTGAGACTCTCTTACTACTAGTCCTGTGGCAAGGAAGAGGAGTGTGCCTAGGGCCATAGAATAGACTAACTAAGGTGGTTGATGTTGTTAGTCAGCTAGGAGCAGAGTGTCAGATGACTTAGTAAGAGGATCAGGCTCTCAGAAAGCATTCCAAAGTGGACATGGGGCTTCAACTCTCCCTTCCCCTGTTCCCTGCCCATCCCAACTCCCACCCCCAGGCCCACTGCAGCTAACAAGTGTCCATGCACTTTCTCCAGGGGCCTCCTCCCGAAGTGGGGATCAGAATAAAACCCATTCATCATTCACTGTTTCATTCAACAAATATTTATTAGGGGGCTACTCCGTGCCAGGCACCATTCATAGGAGTGAACAAAACAGACAGAGCTCCTGTCTTTGCAGATCTTGCATTTAGTGAAGGGAAGAGACAGAAGCACACAGGTACATGAGTAGTATGTTGGATGGTGATAAGTGCTATGGAGCAAAATAAAGCTGGGACAGTCAGCTAGGGAACACTGGTGGGAAGGGGAAACTGGTGAGATTTTATGCGTCGTTCTCAGAGATGTCCTTGAAAAGGTGACATCTGAACACAGCTGGAGAGAGTAGAGGAGCCAGTCATGGGGAAAGCCAGAGCAGGAGCATTCTGGATGGAGGGGACGGGATGCACAGATACCCTGACCCAGAAGGGAGTCGTGTGAGCAAATACCACTGGGGAGTTAGGGCAGTGTGGTGACACACGACTGTGTGTGATAACTGAGCAGGCATCTTCCTCTCCTGATGGGCTGTCAGATCCACGAAGGCAAGATCTGTTTTATTGTGGGTTTTCTTCCCCTCATTGTTATAGCACCTGCCCCAGCACATTGCCTGGCATATGGTAGGTGTTCAATAAATATTGTTGATTGAGTGAATTATTAATTAACTAATGAGGGAAATGAGTGATGAGTAGGGCTCCCTGTACCAAGGTGAGGGTTGATGCAGATTTTGAATGGCAGAGAGGCTGAGATGTGGGCATGGAGAGAGTTAGGAGGTAAATGCCCCAGGACCTCACGCAGGCCCTTGGCCAGCCGGCAGAGAACTCCCCTGGCTTCATTAGCATCTCGCCAGCCCCAATCCTCAGGATGGCAGCCTTCAACAGAAAACAGCCTGCTCCGGAGTGAACAATGGTGGTATTCTCCTCCCATGGGGCAATTCCTGACCTAAACCCTATAAAGTAATCCAAAGGACGGAATTCTACGTGTGTCAAATTGGTGGTAATACGACCACATGGGAAGTTTATGTAGCATGCAAGGAGTATACACGTATAAAGTACACTTTAAAATGCAAATAAAGCCACTATGAAGTGCTACATTTAACTACTAAATTAGTAAAAATACAAAATAAAATGTTTATGCTTGATGCTGGAAAGGAGGCTAAGAAACTGTCATTAATTACTAGTTGGCAGAGTATATTTTGGTAACACATTTTCAGGAAAAAACTTGGAAGTAAATCTCCAGAACAATAAACAGATTTTATGCATTTAACTCAGTGATAATTCTGGGAATGTACTCAAAGTAAAATTCCTAAATATAGAAAAGCTATATGTTTGAAGATACGCATTTCAGCATTATTGATAACAGTGAAAAAACTTGTAAGCAACCTAAACGTACAAAAATATGGTTAATTTAATTTAGGTTTGCATACATAGTTACTGGAATCGCATGCAATAACCACAATTAAGATTTTCTAGCTGAAATGGGGACACAAATACACGCTTATGAAACAAGAAACTAAATTAATGGATATGCAGTAATTCATGCATTATATTTTAAGTATATGTTTGCATAGGGACAAAAACACAGAGTGAATAAGCAGAGATGAAATTTGTTTTGTTTGGCTAATGGCAATACATTTATTTAAGAAATGCACATGAATTCTAAGTTAAGCATTGGAGTTACCAGAAGTTTCTCCCACGACCTGATATAAAATAGCGACAGAGCCAGATGTGACATCAGGTGAAGAAGAGGACCTGAGGCCCAGAGAGGGTGGCAGCCTCACCCAAGTCTCACAGTGAGATTGGCAGATGGGTTCGACTGTGCAAATGGGTCACAACAGAGGACGATTTTTTTTAATACAGATCTCCAGAATGCAACCCCCTAGGGTAATTTTGATTCGGTGAAGCCAGGGAGTTTATATTTTTAAACAGCTCCCCAGAGGATTTGATACCAGCCAAGGCTGATAACCATGAACGTGAGCAGCGGTAGGAGCTCCAGTGCCCGCTTCGGCGTTACACCAAGAGTGACACTTACTCAGTAATGACTATGTGCTGGGCCCTGTTCCAGCTGCTTTCATTGGACTATTCCTATGAACATTTCCAATCACCAGATGGAGTAGGAACCACTATCATCCCATTTTACAGATAAGGAGAGTGAGGCATAGAGAAGCACAGAAACATGCAGACTATAGACTCCTACAGCCACTTTATATTGTATAACTGGATCTTCCTTCAAGGTGGACTTTGCCATACTAAGGATGTGCTGTGTCCCCACAAGCGAATCCAGGGATGAAGGCCGCATGTCCAATAGTCATTTCCACATGTCTGGGACCCTCACCCCTATTCGCACAGCTCTTCCCGACCTGGCTCCTTCTCTGCTCTGCCTCACATCCTTGCCTAAACCCAGTCCCCACTAGGTCCATTGGATTTTGAGTGAGAGTGAACAAAGGGAGAATAACTCATTCAATGGGCCCTTTGGGAAAGGGCATACAGGGACCGTGGACTCTGGGATGTGGGGGAAGAGTCCGCAGCTGCATGCAGGGTTTATTACAGGCAGGGTGACATGCCTTCCTGTACTCGACGGCTCTGTGCGGCTGAAGATTGATTACATGCAAACAGTTTTTGTAGCAATTGGCACACGTTTTAACAAAATCCAATGCAGCCCAAGTCAGGCTAATTGTTTCAGAGCCCAAGCCACGAGTTCTTGGTGACCTAGTGGCCCCACAAAGCCCCCAAGGCGAGTTTGAGCTATGCGTGGCTTTTTGTCACATAAATCCTAGGACTTGCTTAGCGAGAGCGGAAGAGGGGATTTCAATGTTTCCAATCCAGGCAGCACACTTCTTTCACACACAGGGTTACTCTTTTGTTCATTCATTAGGTTCATGCAACAGAAATGGAATGATCACCCTCTGTGACCTGGCATAGTGATGGCTATAGGGGAAAAAGGAGGAAAAAACTAAACAGGGTCCCTGGCCTCCTGGAGCTCACAGTCGGGTTGAAGGA
Organism: Equus caballus; assembly: GCF_041296265.1. Taxonomy (NCBI): domain Eukaryota; kingdom Metazoa; phylum Chordata; class Mammalia; order Perissodactyla; family Equidae; genus Equus; species Equus caballus. The sequence goes on along the minus strand of NC_091705.1, from coordinate 30,717,070 downwards.
GACGGGCATCAATTAAAGAATCACATGAAAAACCTATAATTACAGACAGAGATGAGTGCTATAAAGTTCAATGACTGTTCACCAGGGATTCTGACCAGTCGGGAGGCCAGGAAAATTTCCCAAAGGAAGGGTTACTTGATGAGATCTGAAGGATGAGCAAGACGTTGACCAGGGGAAGGAGGAGAAGAGCCTGGTGTTTTCTAGAAATGTAAAGATATCTGGCTGGACTAGGAAAGCGCGTGGTTGACGGAGAAAGCAAGGTTGGAGAGTTGGTGGGACCCACCACAAGGGGGCCTTGTAACTATCGGAGATTATCTAAAGCTCTTCATGGGGCTTAAGCTGGGAATGACGCAATCAAATTTGCATTTTGGAAAAGAGGGCCCTGGCTTGTAGCGAATGGATCCGGGGGAGTGGGTGCAAGATGAAAGAGAACAGAAACAGGAGGTTGTCTCATTCCTTCAGCCTCAGGAGATGGAAGCCTGTGCCAGGATGGGGGTTGCAGATGAAGAGAGAAGTAGATGGAGTCAAGAGGTGAGTAGAAAGAAAAGTGATTGGTAAAAGGACTTGGTAATGAATTGGAGTGAAGAAGAGGGAAGTGTCTCATCTCCAGGGAGGAGCGTTTGCCTTATGCGGAGCCCCCCTCCTGGAACAGGTGCTCATCAAATTATCAGCAATTGGATTCTGTGTGACTATTTTCCAACTTCAGAAACTTGGGGAGAAAGTTTCAGAAAATTGGCCGTCAATAACTAGAACCTAAGAGCAATTTTTGGTGTGTATTTTTTGCCTTTATGCCATTTTCTGGTCTAGATGTATTGGGAGAGGGTAGGGGCGTGGAAGGGGTGGTTCAAGAGGAAAACAACCTTCCGGTGTCCTGTAGGACCATAGGACAGAAAGTGGTCAGTGGTCTGCTATGTGGGGAGACCTGTTCTCCATTGGAACAGAGAAGCCCAGGCACGGAGCCACTGGGCTGGATGTCAGAGGTGGGGTCTAGTTGTGTCACTAACTCAGCTGTGACTCCAGACAAGGAATCACCACCTGAAGCCATATAACTGTGGTTGGAACTGTGACGAGCCTCCCGTCTGGCTTTGAACCTGGCACTGCAACAGGAGGGCCAGAATGGGGCTTCCTACCCAGGGCCCTCCGAGCCACTTAGCAAGTCACGAGCTCCCTGCACTGAAGCCAACCCCGGGGGCTCTGCGGGGTTGTAAAGAACAAGGAAACACACAAACTCCAACATTAACAAGGCCGCAGAAAGCAGGGAGAGGTCAACCTGTGCTCCTTCTGCCCCCGAAGAGAGGAAACTGTAACCCTGGCCTCAAAGGCCCAGGTCTGCCTTGCAAACAGAGCCCCAGGGGCTGCTCAGAATAAAGGCTGGTAGCAGTCTGAAGCAAGCTTCAGAGTTCACGTTCCCCCACACACTGGCAGCAGTCACAGTCCTTGAGAACAATGGAAACTGAGCGGGCTTACTGGACAGAATAAAGCCCGAGGGAAAAGGCCACATGAGAAACACATCATGTTCACACCTGCAAAGGAGCAGCCTCTCGGGCCCCTCCCCTCCAGCCCCACAAGACCCCAACAGGACACTGTCTTCGCTCCAAACCCAGATCCCAGCAAAGTCATAGGAAGACCTCAATCTAGGACTTCAAATGTCACCATGGCTTAGTGCTGGCACCTTGAAGATCAGGGATTTCTTGAGAAGGGTATTTGTTTGAAAGAATGCAGTTTCCTGAGTGGCACCCACCAAAGAGCCACTTCTAGGCTGGAGCCCAGGTATTTGCATTTTTGACAGGACACCCTCTGTTGTCTGTGCGTCACTGCTCTGAGAAATAGTTTTGAGGAGTCTGGGTACATTTTTATTAACCTTGTACAGATTTGTACCTGGGTAATTTTTACCAGACTTGGAACAATTTCAGGGATTGAGAGACTGTGCTGAAGCTCTGTCCTGTGTCTCCATGAAAAAGCGAGCAATGGAAGGTGGAAGAAGAGCGGGCAGGGAGAGGTGATGCTGGAGTCACGGGGTCGCGTGCCAGAGGAACAGAACAGCATGGCGTTGAGCGCAGCTCTTCCAAACGCTGTCATGCTGGATCCTCGACTTCCCTCAACAGAAGCCTGGAACAACAAGGAAGGAAGTTTAATAAAAAGTGAGGACCTGGCTCCCCTGAGCTGAGGGTTCTGACTTTTGAAAGGCACACAATAGGGGGGCATCTACTAAAGGAAGGAGTTGATAGAGACTATAGGGACCTGCGCCACTCCGTAGATTTATGAGCTGGAGAGAGGGAGCGTTTACCAGCTTTTAAGAGCTAGGGCATCAGACATATCAGTGCTATGTCTGGGTTCTGCCCTTTATTAGCCATGTGACCCTAGAGATGTTACCTGGTTTCCCTAAGTCCCAGCTTCCTCTCAATGGTAAAATGCAAATGCTAATACCTACCTCACAGGGTTTTGCAAACCTAAAGGAAGATAATGAGATGAAAGCACTTAGCATAGGGCCTGGTGCACGATAAGTTTCGATAAACCGTGGTCATCAACATTCTCCTCCCTTTTGAAATGCGGACTGCCCTGGCCTCTTCCAGTAAAAAGATGGCTCCTCACCCATCTTGGTATCCTACAAAGCACCTAGTACTTAATAGAACAGGAATAAGGGTTTGCTAGATCTTGGAAGGGAGGGAGAGAGAGAATAAGAGAAAGAGAATGAATGAATGAATGAAAGGAATGAACAACAAGCATTAAGGGAGCTGATCTATGATCTTCACTTGGGGCATGCTGGTATAAATCCTTGAGCATCACCATTCCAGATCAGAATTAAATTTTCTAAGCAGAGGCAAGTTTACTTTTTCATGTCTTTCATTGGCCCAAGAAGTGCACAGAGCTCATGAAGCTGGCTGGTTCAGAAAACCACCTACTGTATTTCAGGGTAACTCGCCTTAGCCACGGTGGAGCCTCCTGTCTCAGTCTCCTGCCATCAACAATTAAGTGGGCATTGTTAATTAAATTGTCATCACACTTCATTGAGAGTCAGATAACAGCGATTTTAATGAACTCGCATTGCTTTGGGGTAAGATGGTGCAGTCATTGGAGGAGCCACCTCTCTGCTATGCCGCTAATCGCTAATCGAATTCAGTTGCATCTGTTGGTGTGGATGCCAACAACAGGACCAATACCCTGGACCTTTGTTTTGATGATGTGGAGCAGACTCAGCATGCCGGTGGGAATTAGTTACCAGAACCATTTTGGTTGGGATGGGGGGAGGTGTCCAAAGGCCTGGATGTCAAAATTTAAGAAATAAATTCTGAATTTTCCAGTAATATACACTCTTCCTTTGACCAAATCCGAACTAAGTCATATCATAAATGTCAGTGTAAAAAACGTCAAGGCCTGGGGTCACGGATTCAACTAATGTCAGTTGCCCATTCCAAAAGCTCAAACAGGCTTTTCTCAAAAGCTCAAACAGGCTTTTCTATCAGGAAAGAAAGAGGAGAAATCCAATTGGAGGTATTTGAAGTCAGAGAGGAACAATGTTGTAAAGCAGGGGTCGACAAACCTGCAAAGAGCCAGAGATTAAATATTTTCGGCTTTGTGGGTTGTACGATCGACTCAACTCTGTTGTCACAATGCACACTTAAATACATGCATGTGGCTGTGTTCCTATAAACCTTTATCTACAATAACAGGCAGTGGGCCACATTTGGTGGCCAGAGGTCGTAGGTTAAAGGAAGGTAATTTTCCTATAGAACAGGTGGTAGAAATAGCTAAGATTATTTTATACATCCTCATGAGATAGCAACTGGTGTTTAATTAATGAACAGCTTAAAATGGTTTGAAATTTTCCATCAATTTTAAACATGTAAATTATTCTGAGGATCTATTCCTTTGTATTTTAAATTTCAAAAGTAAAAACTCATTACAGAAAAATTGGAAAGCAGAGATGAAAAAAGAACTTTCATAAGAACAAACACAAATACGATTACCATTTTGGCATATTTCCTTCCAGCCAGGTCCCAGGGGACACTTAACATCATTGTCATCACGGTACACAGTTTTTTAAACTTATTTGTTTTACTTAACCTCAGATTGCAAACATTTCAATGCTGCTACCTAATGTTCAAGGTCATTCTTTTAAGTAGCTGTATAATATTCTTTTTTATCAATGCGCTATAATGGTTTACTAAGCCATCCCTCTTTGTTGGACATTTTGATCGGTTTCAGTTCTTTTACCATTATGACATCCCTATGGTACCAACTTTGCATTTTGAGGTTGTTTTCAGGATCAGTTCCCTGAAGTTGAATTATTGAGTCAAAATCCAAACATTTTTATAGATACTGACAAAAATGCAAAATTGCTTCCCCAAAGTATTTGCTATTATAATCTGCAAATGGCAGTAGTCTAAGAGTGCTACCCCAAATTGAGTGTCTAGAGTTATGAAAATTGTTCTCTTTAGTAGTTTTGAACATACCTTCTCTGAGGTTCTGCCCTCATTTAAATCAGAGAAGTCAGTAGGCTGCTTCTGGAGGAATGGTAAACTCAGACGTGACTTAGAGCCCGCCTTAAGTCAAATCTAGTAACACGTTTGCTGAGGGCTGACTGGTTAGGACAATCTTCCTCTTCGGTCCCTCTCCACAGCCTCAGAAACTGAAGATGCTGATGGGTGGCATGTCCCCGCCACGTGGAGGGAGGAGTGACCTTTGTGATCCAAAACTGAACCCAGGAAGGGTTTGGCAGAGAGAGAGAAAGGCACGAAAGAGCATTAGACCTTATCCTCTCAGCCTCCTTCTAGATCCTAGTGAACCTAAAATACAAACACCACATGTTCTGAATCAAAATTTAAGCTTGGGGGGTTGCAATAATTTCCTGGAGCTACTCTAACAAAGCGCCACAAACTGGGTGGCTTAAAACAACGGGAATTTCTTCTCTCCCAGTTCCAGAGGCAGGGAGCCCCAAATCAGGGTGTTGGCAGAGAGGAGTCCAAAGGCGCTAGGGGAAAATCCTTTCTTACCTCTCCCAGCTTCGGGTGCTTCACAGCAATCCTTGGCATCCCTTGGCTTGCGGCTTCATCACTCCAATGTCTGTCTCTGTCTTCTCACGATCTTCTCTATATTTTTGTGTTTTCACAAGATCTTCTCATAAGGACAATAGTCATTGGATTTAGGGTCCACCCTATTCCAGTATGACCTCATCTTAACTGAATTACACCTGCAAAGACCCTATTTCCAAAGAAGACTGCATATACAGGTACTGGAGTAACCAGTCTTGGACATATTTTTTGGGGGGGACACAAATCAATCTACAACAGGGGCAATGGGAAAAATGGACATAGTCAAGACTTTCCTGGGAAATCAGGAGGTCTAGCTACGGTACATTTATAGTGTTAGCTTCAACCAATCTCAAACTCATCCCTCGAGGAGGGTCAGTCGATATATCTGCCAGAGGGGGCATTGTTTAAGCAGTCACATCTTCTGAGGTGCTTTCCCTGGCTTCCCCTCCCCTTAGCATCTATCTTCTGTAATGGAAAGCAAAGCCCTGAACTGTCATGATGACTTGCACGTCTACATCTCCAACAGACTACGAGGTCCCTGAGGACAGAGGGTGGGTGTTCTTCATTTACCCAAGCCCAGTAGCAGCAGGCACATAGTAGACACACAATAAACTTATATTAGGTGGCTAGATGGGTGGCCAAGACCGCCTGAGCATTTTGAAACATCAATTAGAATTTTTTCTTTTTTTGTCTGCCCTCGCATCCTGCCAGTACTAGACCAACCACAAACCAGAGAATTCAGTTCATTAATATTTATTATTCCAGCACCCCCCTCACCATCCCTTTGTTTTCTGCACTGGCTTCTTAGCCTGCAGTCAAATGAGCTCGAGGAAGATGATGTGACTTGGCTTTGGAAATGTATTCCTCTGGCTGCCAGAATGGATTTAGCAGACTCCAAGCTCGGTTCATCACTCCTTCCACTACTGCCTCTGTGCACACAAAGTGCCGTGACAGTCCCTGAGTTACGAGGGGCCATTTCAAGGCTGTGATGGATCTGATTGTTTTATGCACTGACTTAAGATCTCATTTCCTGCCACATTCACAAGTGCTTTCTGGGCCGCTGCAGGGAGAGCTCTTAGGTCGGTTTTGCGCTGCCCCTGCCTCCATCCAGCTCCACCGGGGACGAGATTGCAGAGTTCAGAGTTTCTGATCTGAGCAAAAGCCTCAAAAAGATCCAATGATTTAAGAGTTGCCAAAGGTGGTTGCTGTACCTCCCAATCAACCTTCCTGTGTGTATATATATATATATATATATATTTTTTTTTTTTTACTCTTATTCTTTTGGTTGAGTCTCACTGAAAAACTCTGCAAAAAAAGATGTGAAATTGAGCATTAGACATTTCTATTAGGCAAATAACAAGCTGACATCTACAGAGCACTGTGGATCGGTTTGCCAAGGCAAAGAAACATTCTTTGCTGGAACGCCCAGTTTGAAAAAGGCAAATTCTCTTCAGTTGTCTCAATGTTGGGGGAATGGCTTGATTATTTATCTGGGGGATTCAGCATCTATCTGGATGTTTCACCATCACGCAGACAAACTCTGTCATGTTTTCCCCATTATCAATTTGGCAAAAAGAACACTTTCACCCATTTCGGAGTTAATCCCATTTATCCTCACCCGAGGGATGCTTCCCAGGTGGAGTAGAGGTTCCATGAAGGCAGCATCCAACACGCCTTGTTTACTGCTGAATTAATGAGATTGAGCTCCAGGGCCTGGCTCACAGTGAATCTTCTATGTATGCTTTAGGAAGAAATGATTAGTGTCCCCAGCTGGAGAGGTTAGCCACAGAAAGGCGAGGGGACACCTTTGTCTGAGACAGAAGTTAAGAGGACAAGGATGGGTCTAAAGCAGTCATTCTCAAAGTGGACCAGCAGCATTGGCATCACCTGGGGATTCTCTAGAAACACAAATTCGTTGTCCATCCCAAACTTAGTGAATCAGAAACCCTGAGGATGGGGTCCAGCAATCTGGGTGTACACAAACCTTCTAAGTGATTCTGACACACACTTAAGTTTGAGAACTGTGGAGAGATTGAGATATATACAAAATGCAAGTCCGTGCGCTGAAAGAGAGGAAGACAGCTCTTAAATTTACTCCAACATTTTTGAGACAAGAGAATGCAAAATGTGCTATGGAGACAAATGAGGTTTTAGAACACTCAAGCAGGAGACAGAAAAGTACCTTTGAGTGAAATGTGGGGATGTTCCAACCCATCTAGCAGCCAGAGAAAAACAACTATTAAGTGTCATAAACATGATGATTCTGTCAAAAATACATAAAATATGTCGTAAAACAGGAGTTATGGGGCCGTTTGTTTTGAGGGATGGCAAAAGCTATTTTTATTCATCAGTATGAAATATTAAAACTGATCACCTACAAACTCAAGGTAAACCACGCCCCTTTCCTATGCCTTCCATCACACACACCCCCCAAATGCCTGTGCTCGTTGATGGGAAAGAAGTAAAGTACTTTCAAAGTCCAGGAATTTGGTGCGGCTGGAATTACATGATCATGAAGACAATCATTTGCACACGTATGTGTGATTTTTCTTCAAGAGGACTTAGAGATCCAGGAACAGGAGCAGAGAGAGAAAATGGCTGGGCTAGTTCTGAGCTGGAGATTAACATGGTGGGCGGGTACGGTGGATGGGACAGGAGCCTAAGAAGGGTGTGGGTGATGGGGTAAAGTGACTGGTTACAGACCTACGCTGAGTGGCATTTAAACTAGGAAACTAGGACTGGAGAAGGATGTCCTGGGACATCTAAGAAGGACTCCAGTATCAGGGTTTCTCCAAGATTGGGAGTGTGCGTTATCTGAGGCTGGGGAAGTGGTGGCAAAAAGGTCAAAGGGCAGAGCCAGCCACATTGAGTGCGTTCTCCATGACTTCCTTCAGTACATGTTCAAGAATCTTTTACTGTGTGTCTCTTCGGTGATGGGCTGTATGTCAGGCACTGGATATTTGACAGACGCATTACCCTGCTATGTCACTTACCAGCAGCACAGCTAGTCTTCCCCTCTTACCAAGGCAGAACTAACTTGTAGTAAACCATCTCTTCCACACAGATGGAATTTCACAAAGCTGACACTATTACTGTCCCTAACGGACTCTGATTTCAAGAAAAGTTGCTGAGAACAAGAAATGTCCCCTGGGTTTTCCCCTAGCCTGGTCTGGGTGACATGAGCGGCACATTCTCTGGGCAGTAAAGCAGAGTGGTGACAAGTCTGCTCTTCAGGCTGAGAGCTGGGCTTGAACCCTGGCCCCACCTCTTGTTAGCTGTGTAACCTTGGGCTCCACAGCTCTTAGCCTTACCCTCCTCAAAATGAGAGTGGTGATGAGGATTACATGGGCTAACTCAAATAAAGTACAGAGTGTGGAACTCAGTAAACCCTTCGTAAATGCCATCATTACTATCCTTAATAAGGATGAGACAATCAAACTCACAGTCTCACAGCTACAGTTGTCCACACTATGTGTAACCCCTATCCCCACCCAAATCACAGCCCTACCTCCTTACTCACCCCACCCCCCACTCCTTCCTTAGCTCTCTGCTCTGCCAGGTCTGCAGAAACATCCTCCTCTTTCCAAGTCAGATCCAGGACCGGGTGTCCCGGAGGGAGGAGCAACATGAGATATTCTGTGTTTAGGATTATGGCTGAGAGGTTAAGAGTCAGGAAATTTCGAGGAAAGAACTTGAACCAACTCCATCCACCACCCTAGGAAGGTCTGGAGAAGCCTTCTCTTCAGGCATATCCTCAGCATACCTCTACATTTCCAAGGTGAGTGGACTGTGGTGATGAGCTCAGAGGCTCAGGGGTGTCGTCACTCCTTCCCCTCTGAGCCCCTGGCCCAACCTCCCTTCGCATTGCCCGCCTGTGGCCTTTCATTTTCTTGGCTTATTTATCACCTGACTAGTTGTGAGAACTTGGAAAAGTTCTAAATCTCTTTCTCCATTTACTCACCTGTAAAACGGGTCTTCCATAATCACACACATCTCATTCTAAATTGTAAAGATAAGTGAGTAGCGTGTAGACAGGGCTAAGATTGTGTCCCTGCACAATAAGCGCGTAGTAATAAGAAGTTACTGATTTTGCTCCATTAGGACTTGCTGGTGCACATTTGGGCTTCGTGCTTCATGATGGACTCAGCTATCCCATACGAAACTGTCCCTAGACATTGGCCTGGCCCTGACTTCCACATGACCTCTGTATTCTAAGATAAAGCTTCCTGAGACCACTCCAAGACTCCCAAGGCATTATTGCTCAGTCCTCAGCTTCTATCTCTGTCCACGAATGAAGATGGTTCTCATGGGCATGAAAAGAGAAGCCTTCACCAAAAAGGGCCTTTAGAGCAGAGGTGTTCAGTGGGAAATTGGGAAAGGCAATTCCAGGCAGAGGGAACAGGGCGCAAGGCATCAATGCGCTGAAATATTCTAAATAGCTGGAAGAGACTTGACTGCGGGAGCAACTGAGCAAAACGAAAATGCTGGAACGTAGAAGTGGTTGGGCTGCACAGAAAGGACAGACTGTGGGCAGCAGGGAGCCTATGAATGGTAAATTTATGCAGGAGAGAGTCAGATTTGAATAAACACTACCCCTGCCTGTGAGTATTGTCAGCACATCAAGACGCAATATTGTACTTAAATTGAATATGGATTTTCATTGTTTTTCCCCAAAATCTTCCTACTCTTCAGATCTGCTGAGACGTCACAGCCCAGCTGGCCTAAGCCAAATTGCCCCTTGAGGAAGCAAGTACTGGGGTCACCCCAACACGCCCAGCCAAGAACATGAGGGAGGAATGGCCTCTTCACACGGCTTCGTTCTGATACCCCCGTGCGTGCATTTTCATGAAGAGATGTGTAGTCTGCCAACTTCATTGTCACTTATCCCTGGACAATTTGTTAACTTCAAGAATCCTTGAATGCCAACCTGGATGTCTTTATAATTGCTGTCTCTGTCAGAGCCTGTGTGAAAAATGTCACCGGGAGAATGAAGTCAGAAAGCAAAGTTGCAGCTTGTTCCTCATGAAGGTGACAACGACCGAAAGCATTACTTGCTTTCAGGACAGTTTTGAGAACATTTCCAGCTCCTGAAAGAAAAGACAGTTTTGTAAAATTGGAAAAGCTAGCCTGCTGACATTGACAGTGAATTCATAATGCGCATGTTAATCTACTGGAGGGGAGCAGACGCTCACAGCCCCGAGGAAGGCGGGAGAAGCAGTTAGAACAGGCTTTCACCAGAGGCAAGAAAGTTTGAAGACTTTCTTTACAAACCACAAAAACAAATGTTTTTTTCCCCCGTCTATTTAATACGCAGATGTAAATAAAATGAGCAACAGAATAGGTCTCTTTCTTCATGGCAAATGCCTCTTCCTAGTTCTCTATTTTGGGGCAACTCCATTTTTTTTTTTTTTTGAGGAAACCTGGCCCTGAGCTAACATCCATGCCCATCTTCCTCTACTTTATATGTGGGACGCCTACCACAGCGTGGTGTGCCAAGCGGTGCCATGTCCACACCCAGGATCTGAACCGGTGAACCCCAGGCCACAGAGAAGCAGAACATGCAAACTTAACCGCTGCGCCACCCAGCTGGCCCCGCAACTCCTTTTCTTTTTTGTGCTTTGGTTTCCTTGTCTGTAGAAGGAGAACTGAACTAAGTTATTCTCCATAATAAGTTCTAAGTTGTCTGCAGAAATCACTTGCATTTATAGTTTTCTTAGGAAGATCATTTTAGTGCAAACCCCCAAAGCTACTTGAATAAGTTCAGGGTGGGGTCTCATTGTCTTCTAAACAGAGGTGAGTCAAATCCCGCCCCGTCTCTTTTTGTAAGCGGTTTCATTGGAACACAGCCTATTGTCTATGGCTGCTTTCCTGCTACAAAGGCAGAGTTGTGTAATTGCCGCAGACACCAACTAGCTTACAAAGCTGAGAATATTTATCTGGCCCTTTACAGAAAAAGTTTGCCAACCCATGTGCTAAAATATCCTCTTAACTCCCTTGACCACTCGAAATATTACGCAACTCTTCCTTCACTAAAAAGTGGGTTCTCCAATCACAGAATCGGACCCGCTAGGTACAAGAAATGCTGTAACCGTCCCACTTCTGGGTATACATCCAAAATATTTGAAACCAGGATCTCAGATATTCGCACTCTCATGTTCATTGCAGTGTTATTCACAATAGTCAGGATATGGAAACAACCCAAATGTCCATTGATGGACAAATAGGTAAAGAAAATGTGCTGTATACATACATTGGAATATTATTCAGCCTTAAAGAAAGAATAGCTGCCATTTGCAACAATGTGGATGGATGTGGAGGACATCATGCTAAGTGAAATAAGCTAGACAGAGAAAGACAAAACTGTATGATCTTACTTACGTATGGGATCTAAAATAGTCCAACTCATAGAAGCGGATAGCGGATTGGTAGAGGCCAGGGGCTGGGGGAGAAGGAAATGAGGAATTGATGGTCAAAGTGTGCAATGTTCGAGTTATGCAAGATAAATAAATTCTGGAGAGCTGTGATACAGCATAGTGCCTATAGCTAATAATACTGAATTGTATACTTAAAATTTGCTAAGAGGGTAGATCTTATGTCAAGTTTTCTTAACGTGCGCACACACACACACAATAATAATAATAAAGAGGGCAGGAGGAAACTTGGGGAGGTCATGGACCTATCTATGGTCTTGATGGTGGTGACGGTTTCAAGGGTATATACTGATCTTCAAACTCATTATACATGAAATATGTACATATTTTTACATGCCAGTCAAGAAAGTGGTTTTGAAAAAAAGAAGAAAAATGCTGCAGGCTATTATCCCTTGTCCAACACATGGTTCTCCTTTATTGCACCCTGAGAAGGTCATTCCCGTCCTAAGAAAGTTCTGCCTTATATTCATCAGAGATCTATGGACCTATGACTGCCGCCCTTTGGACTCAGCTCTGCCCCGCAGAGTCCCGGAGGTCAACTCCTCTTCCACAAGGCAGCTCTCTGGATAATTAGCTGGCAAGGGTCTCTAGGAGAAGCAGTGCCAATTCCTCCAAGATTTTCTCATGCCTTAAGGTTTAGCACTTCTCTCCATAACCTCAGGCATTCAGTTTCTCCATGCCATTTGTACTGTGGATTCGAAGTCTGAGCACAAGGACTCAGGTGTCCCGGGACTTCTGGACATTCTGTTCTAAGTTGAGTCCGTGCAGGGGCCACTTCACCAGCTCAACTCTGAACATTTTCCATATATGCTTCTGATACTGAGCCACGTCCTCGCAGCCTGTTAGAGTGTGGTTGAGTTTTAGGTCAATGTATGCACCTTTGCATTTAAAATGCAAAACGTGATCATTTATTTCAATCTATCCAGTTAGATTTGGATCTGGCCATTGCACCCTCTCTACCCAAATCAGTCCTAGAATTGTGTTTACATTTCTGCCTAATGGTTTCATTTTGTTGTTTTTTTTTTTTTAAGGATTGGCCCTGAGCTAACATCTGTTGCCAATCTTCCTTTTCTTCATTTCTCCCCAAAGCCCCCCAGTATATGGTTGTATATTCTAGTTGTAGGTCCTTCTGGTTGTGCTATGTGGGACGCCGCCTCAACACAGCTTGATGAGCCGTGCCATGTCCATGCCCGGGATCCAAATTGGTGAAACCCTGGGCCACCTAAGTGGAGCCCGTGAACTTAAGCACTCTGCCACGGGACCAGCCCCTGCCTAATGAGTTCTCAGTAATCACCTTTTCCAAGCTGTTATTCATGCAGAACTATCGACAGTTGTCTAAACAAACTATATTCCCTCTTACTGCCATGCCCTTGTACTTGTGTGCCCTGTCACCATGCCCTTCCCTCTCTACCCATTGAATCTCTCTTACCAGTCCTTCAGGGACCACATCCTCCAGGAAGCCTTCCCCAACTCCTACAAGTCAAGTGGAAGCTCCCCTTCCGTGTTGTTCAACAACTTGAGTTTACCTCTTGACAGTGTTTACCGTACTGTGTGAGCTTTCAAATGACAGGAATTGTGCCTTATTCATCGCCGTATCACTGGTGTCTAGTGCAGTGTTTGCACATCAGAGGCACTAAGTACATTTTGTACATGAACAAACAAATGAATCAAGAGGCGACCTGGCACCAGCCTGAGAAGGCCTTGAAGGCCATTCTGAGGAATCCAGCAATGGGGAGTGTGGACAGTTTTTAACTGGGTCACAGACGTCATACGCCCATATGATTCAATCATCAGTTGAATTTCAGAAAAAAAGTTAAAGCCACTGAATATGGTACCAAAACCAACGTGGGTTAGCCTCCTGGTGAGTTACATCAGACTCTGCACCAGAAGTAGTTGTCACACAACATAGGGTATATTTACAGCAAATAGGAGGCCACATGGAATCATTTCTAAAGTCATGGTGTTCCCAAACAAAGGGAAGCAGGGGTCTTTTATTTCCCGTGGGGAATAAATATTCAAAAGGGAGAGGTGGGCATTCGCTTGCGCAACCTCAGTTGGAAAACATGCTTCCACATACACTGCAGGTTATGGCAATAAGGCCTAAGCTCCTCCCAGAGAGGAGATGTTAGCATTAAAAATAAGGCACAGGACATGGGCCTCACTCTTGCGGTGGGACTTGGTCTGGTCCAGGGTGGTCGGTGATTGCATCTCTTAAACAGTTAAATGCTTCCAAACCTGCTCTTGAGTTCCTCAGGGCAATTAGTCGGTAACAAGTGGAGGCTGACTGCACTGAGGCGCAGAGATTAGAGGTAGCGGATTCAGGAGCAAGACAGTGGAGGCCAAACGGTAGCAACAGAGCCAGAGAAGGGAGAGCAGGAGCTGGAGAAGGGAGAGCAGAATCGGAGTGCTGACCTTGTGCAGGAGGGGTGGGACTTGGTGATAATTCAGAGTCACTTCAGTCGCTTTTGAAATAATACAGCTTCTGAGGCCCCACCTGAGACCCGCTGAACCAGAATCATTCTTAGAGCTCCCAGGTGATTTCCATCACCTGCCAGGATTAGGAGCTCCTGGCTCAAGTGCCCAGTTTGACTGGAATGTCCTGCACTACGTTCTTCCAAGCTTAGGCCGTTGTCTGCTCCTCTCTGCCCAGCAGGCTGGAAGTGACCTCCTTATTAACCCTCTCTATCCATCGTCTTGACTGGCCTACAAGATTTCTTGATTTCTCTCTTTTGGTATGTTTATTTTCTTTGCACACATCTTGTCTCCTCCCCTCTAGCATTTACTAACAGGGCAATAGCGGACATATTACGTAAACTATCTGAACTCAGCGTCCTTACCTGTAAAATGGAGGTAACACTGCCTCCTCTTTAGGGCTGTTATAAGATACTGAATGTGAGGGCATATGGAACATGCATGGAACAGACTGGGTGCTGAATAAATGTTTGTTCTCTGCACTCGCCGCTAACTGGAGACACTTTTTAGAGCAGAAACACGTCTTAAGTAGATATGTTTCATATCCCAATGGAGTCTAGTCAAGTGACTTGTGCTTACCAGGTGCTCAGGAGATATTAAACTAATGTAGAATAAATTAATGAATCGATCAACCAACAGATGAAAAATAAATGGATGAATGAAAATATTGGTCTTTAGTAACAAATAATCGATTGTCTAAAATGACCACCTCAGACTGTCCCTAGGCTCAGGGCCTCCAAACCCGGCTGCACGCCACAATCGTCAAGGGACCCTTTAAAAATGCAGATGCCTGAGTTCCACCCCAGATCCAAGAATCAAAATACCTGACGAATGGAGGCCTAAGAATCTGAATTTTAAAATATCCTCTCATTGATTCTGATACTCAGCCCATCTGGGGAAGCCACTGCTCTAGGCCATATTGCTTTGTTTAATGTAAGGAGATACGTTTTCTTGTTCTACAGTAGTTATTGAAAGTTTAATTCCAATTGATTGTTCAAAACATATCCATTAAGGTCCAACATCTGTTTAATAGGTATATCCTATTACACTCTTGTACTTGGGGCCACAGTCAAGACCTGACATAATCGGAGACACAGTTTAAACAAACTAATTACATCAGGGCACGCAGAGGCTGAGCTGAGCTGGGGCCTTTAAACATGACATATGCCTTTAATCAAAACCAGGCATCAGGCAAAAACGAGATACCCCAAGCTGGAGTTACACAGCATGTAGATTCTACAGCAGATATTCCTAAGGCCAGGACTGGGGTCTCGGGCTCTCTGAACAATACCGCCACTCTCCCACCACTGTCTCAATACGTGACATTTCTGAGAGCAGGCTGGGCAAACTTTGATTGACAGGTGGCCAAAGAAGGGAGCCATCTGCCAGATAAAGCCCCTCGGCCTGCCTCTCTCTGTTGGACTGTTCTCGAGCATGGTGTTTCTGAACAGAGATCTCTGGCATGGCTGAATGACTGGGTCTGGCTCCTCATGAAACAGTGGTCACCTAGGTATCTGCTTCCATCCTTCCCAGCCCCCGTCTCACTGCCTTGGGACTGCACCTCCCAATAACACATTAGCACGTCGTCCCAGATTCTGTTCTGCGGTGTCCAGATGAAGACGCTAATTGCTAGGCACGTTTTTGTGCACCTTATACACAGTGTTTTAGTTAATCCCCAACCATCCATCTAAGATAGGTATCAATATTCCCTTTTCATAGGAAAGCAAATTGATGATCAGGAAGTTAACGTATCCAAGGTAACCCATCCAATAAGTGGCAGGGACAAGATTAAAAAAATACATTCTTATGACTTTAGTGTTTATGTTCCTAAACACTATACATGATTCCATTTCCAAGTAGTGACAGAACTTTCTGGATACAGTTAAATATGGTGAGAATTGCTGGTAAACTTCTCCCAGCATGCTCACACCATCTAAAGCACAAGACTTGAATCAGCCTCGTTAAGCTTGGACCGTAAGGGGACACTGTCTGCTCTGTACACTGCACACTTTAACCAGGCCTACATCTGCAGGTGGACCAAGTTCCAAAAGGCATCTATTCACGTACATGTCTGCCTGCTCTACTAAGCTGAGCGTTCCCGGAGGGAAAGGCACGCTGTACCCACCTTTGACCCCTGGGAGCCCACCAAAGTGTAGTAGGCACTAAATAAACGCTTGAGGAATTAACTGAACAATGGGTTGATATAACATCTTAGTAAAGGTACTTTAATTTTGGTGTTTATGCCTACAACGTAGTAATTAGTTGAAAATTAATTAACCACAGAATAGAATGAAGAAAAAACCCACATAGATTCTAACTGCAAGCTCACTTAGGTATGTCTACAAATCTGACTGTTATGTCCAGTCCTTTCCCAATTAGCAAGAACTACACTCCCCAGCCACATGTGGCACAGGTGAGCGTGGATATCCTGCCTCACTGATCCTCTTCTGGGTAGCCCCTTCCAGTTTGGAATGGAACTGTTGATGCCACTTATCAAGATCTTTACTAAAAATTACACCAGGTTCAGAGTCAGTTTCAATGACTGTGATGTTTTTCAGAGTAGATGACTTTGAAGTAGAGTAAGACCTCAGAAAGTCCACCCACTACTCAAAAATTCTTTAATATGGAAGCATTTCCTGTAGACTGATATTAAAAATGATCTCTTTTGGGGCCAGCCCTGTGGTATAGTGGTTAAGTTCAGCATGCTGTGCTTTGGCGGCCTGGGTTCGTGGGTTCAGATCCTGGGTGCAGACCAACACCATTTGTCAGCCATGCTGTGGCAGTGACCCACCTATAAAATAGAGGAAAGATTGGCACAGATTTTAGGTGAGAGCTAATCTTCCTCAAGCAAAGAAAGAGGAAGATTGGCAACAGATGTTAGCTCTGTGCGAATCTTCCACAGCAAAGAAAAAAAAAGAGGAAGAAGAAAAAAGTGATCTTTGGCTGCAGCTGCTCTAGATTTTTCTTCCGCCATGTGCTGCTTCCACTCCCTCTTTAGTCTTCAGGTTCCTCCACGATGAATTATCCCTCAATTGCCCTTCCTGTCACACCTACTCCTACCGCTTTCTGGTGTTACCTAATTTCTGTAAGACCTTTCTCTTTACTGTTTTCTCTCCCACTTCTGCCCTAGAGAGATGCTGTTGCTCTGATCTGGAATGACCTCCCTCTGCCTCCTCCCATTCCAGGCCTAAGCTTGAGCTCCATGTTATCTCCTCTGACATTCTCTTACTGACTTATTCCACATTTATGATGACCATGTATTCAAAAGTTACACGGTTTCCCAGGGAAAATCAGAGAATAATTGAATGCAGAGGCCAAAGTTTCTCTTTTCATCCTAGAGCTTGGTGTCTGATTCTAAAAGACCTTTCAGTATTTTGTTTTGTTTTGTTGGTTGGTTTTGGCTTGGATCTTCACCCGTTTATGTATACCTGACTCAACAAACACACTTGTTAATTGTTACTGTGTGCTTGGAATGGTGCTGGTTGCTATACGATTTGTAATGGAGGAAAATTAGGAAAAATGGAAAAATGATGCAATGGTTCTTGCCCCTCTCCCCTTACAGCCACACAGTAGAGGCACTGGGGTCCCAACTCGCAGAGTCCCTTCTCTTCTCCTCAGTGACTCAAGGGTTCTCTCATTCAGTGGTAAAATTCTCTTCTCATTTATATCTACGATATGATGACAAGCTGATTAACTTTTTAGGCAAACATCAGACAGTATTACGTAATAAAATATCTGGGAAATTATTTGGAAAGCCTCATGTAAATGTTCATGTCTGGAACTCCAAATATCAACGAAGATTGTTGGAACACCTATTCAAAGGGGAAAAATCAAAGACATGATATTGGGAAAATCACTCAACTTCTCTGAAACATAGTTTTAACCCCTTGTTAAATGGAGACAGCAACAACAATAACAATAACACCAGTGCTTCACACGTTTGTTGTAAGGAAAAAAATAAGATAACACGTGGCCAAGTGTTCAATAAACCACAAAGGTTCTAAGCGGATATAAGTTATTACATCACACCCAGAGTTCAGAAAGACAATTAGGCACCCACATTATACCGCGGATTCAACTGTGATTAATGCATTCACTTTGCAAACTCTAGGAATTAATAATCATTTGCCATACATTCATTATGATCACATTAATCATTATAATTGATTGGTTAATTAGCTAATTATGGTTATAATGTAGATGTCATATGTATTTCCATAGGAATTCTTTGGTAATTCAACATTAATTAATGCCTGACCTTATCTTGATGCTAAGCAGATCATGAGAGCTCCTTCTAGCATTATTTTGATCAAAAGGGGACATCACAGAAGAATCTATCAGAGCAGCCATCATGATTTTCTGAACACTGGGCTTTAGTTGAAGAGCAGTAAGAATTTTTGAAAAGTCAAAAGCTTGGAGCCTTTTTTTTTCACAAGTACTTTTAAATTCTTCTTAATCCTTCTTTGTACAAGCCCCGTGAAGGAAACACGGGCTCATCCCAGCTGTCCTTGCTCCTCAGAGCAAGATTCTTCTCAAAATGGGAAGGGGAGCATCTGAGAAAAAAACAGGAAACAGTTATTGAAAACTACCTACCTGCCCAGTGCTTTGCTGGTGACCAGAGAAACACGAGAGGAGCGATCTAGCCATTCTAGCCAAGACGCTTACAATTTTCTAGAAGAGTTAAGAGCTGCACAAGAAACGTAGAAATTCAGTAGAGTATGCTTTCAGGGATATTTAGAAAAATAAAATTCTATTTTTATTATTTGTTTGTTTATCAATTTCTTGTTATAGTTTACAGATTTGGGAATGCTTAGAAAGTAATACAGAGCAATTTTTAAATTGGAAAAAAAAGTCAGTTGTTTGCTATGGTGAAATTGGGAAAAAAATATTATACTTTGGGAATCCTCAAAATTTGGAAGTTAGCTATACCTAAATTAATTGAAAACTAGCAAGTATAGCAACTAAAGCAATTACAAGCACATTTTATGAACACGTTGATTGATGTTTTACACTTCTGGATGTGTATTGTCCTAAAAGTGAAATATCTTTAAAATATAGAAAGTTAAATGAGTGGAAACTTTAATATTCTGGTTTTCCTGGATGGTAAAACCACCTTAGTCATCACTGAAATTTAAGCTATATAACATTTGGAACACTTTACAGAATCCATGAAATACGATG
This sequence comes from Equus caballus, assembly GCF_041296265.1. Taxonomy (NCBI): domain Eukaryota; kingdom Metazoa; phylum Chordata; class Mammalia; order Perissodactyla; family Equidae; genus Equus; species Equus caballus. The sequence goes on along the minus strand of NC_091705.1, from coordinate 30,697,953 downwards.
TCATGGAAGATTAATGCCTAAGATTCTAACTGCTACTATGACAAAAAGAAAGTTTTTAAAAATAATTTGAATGTATCCATTAGCACAAAATATTAATTTCCTCCGAAGACAGAAAGTTCAAATATAATTATGTATAATGCATTAACAGAAGAGTTCTATGATTTTTATTGTGATCAAGTGATTAGAGCCAAAATTTGATTTTTTTCCTGAAGAAAAGGTGAAAAGGTCAAAACTCTACTAATACATTTGGAACAGTCACAGTTAAATTAAGAACTTGTAACTAGAGTCATTTGGGGTGATAAAAGGATGCAGAATAGAATCACTCAGCCCGTGGAAGTTGACCCCGTACAGGTCCCGGGGAAGGAGAAACTCGTCCTGGAGAAGGGATCTGGGTTAGCTCTGGGCCTCAGAAAAGCAGACACTGAGACAGGATCAGAAAGGCAAGGGCTTTATTAGCAGTAAAAGGAGAGTGAGTGAGAGAAGGCAGAGAGAGCTTTCAGATCACAATGCAGGTCTGACGTCTGTGAAGGACTGGAGGAAGAAAGGAGGATTAAGTAGTACAAGTCTCAGACCGCTGAGCAGTTCCAAGAAAATTCCACCCAATCCAGTCAATTACAAGGACAAGAGCCCATTCCAACGCCTCCTTCATTACGAAGCTGGTCTCTTGGTTGGATGCTACGAAGTGTGGGATTCCACACCTTTGGATCAGGCTTTCCATAAGCCCTGGCAGAGTGCTGCTACTTGAAGCTCTGCAGGCAGGAAAGGCAAACCCATACTCAGAGGGGGTGTCTATTCCCGCAAGGACTACCTGCTGACCCTTCCAGGATGGAAGGAGACACAGGAAAGCAAACTGCTAACCAATAGCTGGTTGGTCTCCTCAGGACATGGTGCCATACTGGGGACTCAGGGTTGGTCACTGTTGTTGACAAGTTGGACATTCCGGGCAGTGGCAGCTAGATTGGCCTGGGTAAGTGGAAGTCCATGCTCTTGGGCCCACAGTAGCCTCCATCTCTATCACCATGACCACTCTGCTCATGTGCTCATTGTATCCTGCTGGGGTGCCTGTAGAGAAGGCTGGCTCATGTCAACTGGCTGAGTCACTTTGTCCCTTTGATTGTCTGGTGCCTCTTCCACAGTTACTGCTCCCCAGTGGGACTGAAGTGTGATACAAAAATCTTTAGGCTTTCTGCCCACTCCGTGTCCATCCACATGCCTCTGCCCTAGACTTCCCTGTGTTAGATTTTCCAGGCCTTTTCCTTCCAGGCCCCTGACCAGATGGCCAGGCCATTCTGCCTCAGAATCTAGATAGATTCTCACCTTGGGCTACTTCTCTTTCCACGCAAAGTAGATGACTGTGCTATCGGCTGAATTGCGTTGCGCCCAAATCCATATGTTGAAGTCTTAACCCCCAGTATCTCATAAGGTAACCATACTTGGAGATAAGGTCTTTAAGGTGGTAATTAAGTTAAAATGGGCTTTTTCTTTTTAGGGTAGGCCCTAATTCAATCTGACTGGTGTCCTTATAAGAAGAGACACCAGGGGTGTGTGCACACAGAGGAAGGACCGTGTGAGGACATAGCAAGAAGGCAGCCATCCACAAGCCAAGCAGAGAGGCCTCAGAGGAAACCAAACTTGCCGACACCCTGATCTTGGACTTCTGGTCTCCAGAACTGTGAGAAACTAAGTTTCTGTTGTTTAAGCCTCCCAGTCTGTGACATTTTGTACTGGCAGCCCTGGCCGATTCATACAGGCTACTTCCAGCTCCACCCACTGGGAAGATATTTCTCTCTCCACTGTCTTTGTAGGCATCGTTCCCCTGATAGCTTTCAACTGTCTGAGTCATTGCACTGCAAGCGTTTGCCCTCCACTGAGACAATTTCCCAGATCACCACTGGTGAGACCTTTAGCAACTGGGTTGTCAACTTGTGCCAGAGACTATCTCTGCCCCACACAGCACCCAGGAGGAGAGCCTGTTTGCAGGCTGAATGGTGAGTGAGACAGTCCCCAACCCCATCTTATTGCCTGCACCACTGGTGTTCATTCAGTTTCTCTGAAAAGGCAGAATTAGATGTGTATGAAACTTAGTGCAGGGAATGCCTGCGAAGAATAGGAAGAGGATGCTGGAGAAGGCAGGAGAGCCCCCGGGCCTGATGCCTATGAAGGAAAGGGGAGGAGGAGGATGGGATAGAAGAGGTTCAGACCGCAGTGCAGTTCGGGGAACGTCTCGGCCAGGCCAATGGCAACTCCTCAAATCAAAGTCACCTGTTACAAAAGGGTACAGGCTTCCACTTGTCAGATGAATAAAGTCTCAGTAGTTAACATATAACTTGATGACCACAGTCGGTAAGGCTGTACTGTATAATTGAAATTTGCTAAGAGAGTAGAACTTATGTGAGGTGATGGATAGATTTCAACTGGATGGTGGGAATCCTTTCACAATGTATGTGTATAACAAGATGTCACATTGTACACTTTAAATATATCACAACTTTATTTGTCAATTATACTTCAATATAGCTGAAAAAATAGTCACTTATTAAATGAGTCCTGAAACTTGCAGGAATGGACCTGCATTAGTACCCCATCCTGTACCGAGTCTTTGGCATCTCAAGAGAAGCATGGCCTGGGTGCCACCTTTGGGTGGATCCAGCAGGGCAGCAACTGGGAGTCATCAGTCAGTGATGTCCCCTGCAGCAGGGGATCTGAGCACAGCATTTTCAAGGCCACCATGGGGCAACAAAAAGGTAGCAACAGGTGCCACGTTAGTATCCTACTACTGAGAGGATATCAATGACACCGTTAGCCAAATGGCATTTATCACGAAGTCTCTGTAAGCTTTGGGGCAGGTCTTGATTCTTGCGAGAGCACAAAGGAGCAGGGAGAGAGAAGAGGGTGATGACTTCCCTGAAACCCTGCTCCTTTGTTCTTGCATCAGCTACCATCAGCAGTTTGGCAGCAAGAAGAGAGAGAGAGAGAATGAATGGGAGTGAATCCTTGAACTGCCTCCTGGCTCAGGGAACTGCTTCATTGGATTTGTTTCGCTTTGATGTTGATTAAGCCCATGGGGTAGAGCAGGCCAGTGAGTGCACCGTGGGCTGGGGGAGGGGAGACACGGTCTCCTATGGTTGCTGTGCCATGTTTGTAATTTATTATTAACTACCTCTTCCATGCCATGGTCTATTGGACCCTTCCAGAGGGCTGGCTCCTGGGGCCAGGACCGTGGTTCATCCAGGCAGATCAGACAGAACATTCTATTTACTTGCTTCTTTCCTTCAATCTAGCATGACTAACCCTGGCCCAAGGCAGAAAAAGTTTGCTTGGTCTTGACTGAGATAAAGAACTTTGGGAGAACTCAGAGTTAGACTACTGGCCACAATGGCTTCACTGATCATGTGACAAGTTGACAAGATCTTGGTGGAATAAATTCATACCTTTGACCTGATGGCTTTGTTCTAAGAACCTAAATAAACAATATTTAAAATGCTGATCATCTACAGTGTTCTAGGTGTCGTGTTACACTCCCTCAGTTCACTCCATCAATCAACAAACAAACATTTACTGAGAACATACTACTTGTCCAGGGCTGTCTGTACCAAGTACTAGAGATACAACCTTGAAGAGAGAAGACCCCGACTTTGGGTGATGGGAGGGTAAGGTGTGGGGAATATCAGTAATATCAAGCTAAAACTAAAATAAAATCCTTTCAGATTGTGTAAAATGCCATGAGGAAAATGAAGAAAGAGAAATGAGTGGCTTGTTATAAAATTTAATCTTCTCGAATCATCACGTTAGGCAGTTGCTAATATTCTCATGTTACCCACGCAGGAAAGGATGTTCAGAGAGGTTATTTAGCTTGTCTCCTACAGGACAAGAGCAGGGACCTGAACATGAGCCAAGACGTTAACCTTACACCAAAATAGTTCCAAGTCTCAGCTTAGCCCCCAATTACTGTGAGAGTCCCCTGTCCCCGGCCTTCTCTTACACTGTACGTTCCAGCCAAATGACTTCCGTGCAGTTTCTGGAGTCCCAGCATCTCTTGTCCCCAGTCCTGTGCACAGTGTGGCCAAGAGTTCCCCCAAGTGTAGGATGCTCTCCACAGCTGGTTCTGGGCGATGAATTTATGTGACACGTGGACACATCTTTGAGCAACACTGACTCACATAGAGAGAAAGTCATTCTCTTTTCAAGTCTTTTTCTCTACTTCTGGGTATATTGAGAAGACGGTTCAGTGGCAGACAAGCATTTTTGAACGCTTGCTGAGCTCCTCTTTTAACAAAAATGCTTTATTGAGGTATAATTGGCATACAATTATCATAACTTTTGTCACGTTCTTGCTCATTTTAACCTCTGTATCAGTTCCTCCCATTTGGGGTCAGTTTATTTTTCTCCTCATCATGGATCCTCATGTGTCACTTCTTTGCGTGCCTGGTGATCTCTGATTGGATCACGAGACATTGTCCATTCTACCTTGTTGGGTCCTGGAGATTGTTATCTTCCTAAAAATCTCTCTCAGCTTTCTTGCTGGGTGCAGTTAAGTTATTCAAAAACAGTTTAATTCTCTGGGATCTTGCTTCTAAGATGGGCGAGGTGGGATCGGAGACGTCCTCACTTTTAGGTAGGCCTAATTATGTCCCACCACTGATGCAGGATGCTTGTGTGTCCTTTACCGGCTGCTCTGTGAATCTGGAGGTTTTCCAGTTCAGCTGGAGGGAGCAGGCACGATTCCAGCCCCGGGGGAGCACAGAGCACTCTTAACTCTAATCCCTTCTTCACATGAATGTACTGATCGCTGCTCAGCTGGGTGCTTGAGGGGAGCCCTGCGGATATCTGGGGTTCCCTCTCTAGTGGCTCTCCCTCTCAGTACCCTGTCCTGTGAACTCCAGCTGCCTGCATCTCCGCCCCTCTCAGCTGTGTGTCCTCAGCTGTCAGGCTCCACCTGGGCGTCTCCTTCTGCACTGCAGCCTGGTGATTTCTGCCTTCCTTTAAGTGTTCTTTAGCTTTGTTCTAGAAGGAAGTTAAATTACTCGGAAACAGTTTGGTCCTTTGGGGTCTCACTTCTAAGATTTGTTAGGTGGGAGCTGAGCAGGAACCACTGTAGAGCAGATTATTCCCTAGACAGGAAGCCGGGGCCATCTCCGGGCTCACCGCAGTTTTTACCACCTCTCAGGCATCACAGTCCTTGGTTGCCTCTTGCTCAGCTCTTGGAAACCACCCCTGCTATGTTTTGTTGGTATTTTTATTGTTTTAGTAGGGAGCATAAATATAGATCCTTACACTCCATCTTGGCCCAAAGCAGAAGTTCCCTCTCCTCGTAACCCTCTTTAAAAACAAAAATAAGTAGACCCCAAAGCTTTGCACAGGCAAGAATGTATGGCCAGAATTTAATAACTTTGTTTGTTTTGTATTTATTTTACAGTTTATTTATAACAATCAATTCTGCTTTTCCATTAGTGGTAGTATCAAAAAGGTCCATAGTCAAATGAACTTGTTTAAGTTTTAAAAAGCAAATCAATTTAAAGAACATAGTAAAGAAACAGCAGGACAAGTACCAAGCAGAGAAATCAGATAATTAATCCTTAGGAGAGTAACAGAATCACTGACGTTAGGGGAGCGTTATAAACGGCCCCTTCCTTACCAACCCGACTGCCCCCCAGCCTCCTCCACTCCCGTCTGTGGAATTCCTCCGTTCTGGGCGGTGATTTCGCCACTTCCCCACCTCTTAACTCACCCTATGCTGAGCCCACTGAGAGCAAATGTCCCACTATACAGTCATCCCTCCGTGTCTGCGGAGGATTGGTTCCAGGACTCCCCACAAACACCAAAATTCTCCAATGATAAAGTGCTTCGAGTCGGCCCTCGTCCCTCTGTATACGGGGGTTCCCCATCTGTGGATTCAACCAATCACAGATCGAAATTACTTGGTCTGTGGTCGGTTTATTTCGCGGATGCAGAACCCACACATGCGGAGGGCCGACTGTAGTGACATTTTCACCCCCTGCGTTGGCCTCCTCTGTTTTTTTCTAGACCTGTGCCATCCAGTCCAATGGCCACAAGCCACATGCAGATATTGAGCTCTGGGAATGTGGCTAGTCTGAATTCAGGTGTGTCATAAGTACAGAATACACGCTGGATTTAGAAGACAGTACAAAAAAAGAATTTAGAATATCTCATTAATAATGTTTATATTGAGTACATGTTGAAATAAGCATATTTAGGATATATTGGGTTAAGTAAAATGTCATTAATTTTACCTTTTTCTTCACCTTCTTTATAACATGGCTATTAGAAAATTTGACTTTATCTTCATAGTTTGCATTCTCTGTGGGTTAGGCGGCACTGCTATAGATGCACCATCCATCTACACTTCCCACCTCCCAGGGCAAAACCTGACACAGAATAGGAGCTTTTTGAATACCCATCGAATATTAGTGATTGAATGAATACTTGAAAAAGTGGCTTTTAATTGGATTGGTAGTTCAAAGACGGCATATTAAAGCAGGAGACATCCTCAGTTTCTTCATCCATATAGTGGGGATAACGATAACACCTACCTCATAGAGACAGTGAAGATAAAATGAGATAATTTACAAAGAACTCTTAACATTGGACCTGGATCAATGAACATGCTCAAGAGAAGTTAGACATTATGTGGAAAATGTCTTGACTTAGAATCCCTTGCTTATTATGCAAATGTGCTTCAGACCCTTCACAGGGTTCGTGTATAAGGGCCCCACTCTGTGGCTTATAATACCTTCACCTTGTGCCCATCCCCCCACCTATTGGTGTTCTGATATCTTGCCGCTTATAAGGCAACGTGTGTGTGTGTGTGTGTGTGTGCATGTGTGTGTATCAGTAAAACACTTTCTTCCAGGTCTTATCTTATTGCTAAAAATAATGTACTTGTAAATTGCTTTATAAATTATTTATCATGAGGGGCTTCATCATTGAACAATGCTACAACGTACTGTGAAAATGGGGGGCAGGGGACTGGCGGTGAAGGAGGGAGAGAAGAAGACATTGGAATCACTTATAAATAATATATTCATTGGTCAAAGAAAGTTATCGCCTTTTATGAAGTGTTTGGAATTCGTCTTGCATAGTAAGTGGGTGTCCTCTTGCCGACTCCTGGGTGATCTGCTCCAGCCTCCTTGCTGCTCCATCTCTGAATTTGGTGATTAGGATGTCATTTATTTATTTCAGCCAAAGCCACAATTGCCACGTCTCATCACCTGGAAATAAACAGCAAACAGTGCTGACTGGTACGGCGGAGGAAACACAAGGATGTGTTGGCACTCCTGGGAGAGCAGCCTGCGTCCCAGCATTGGGCTGCGCATTTAGTATTCATCGTGTAAGTGCTGCGCCTAATGAAGGCATTTGGTATTCATGCGGATGTCACATGTATTTCCAGAGACGCTGGGCTCTAATTTAGCACGGGTTAATGGACACCTCTATTAAAGTGTTATCGAAAGTTTGACATTCAAATAACCCAGTTTAAAAATCAGACAAACCTCGACATTAAATTTGAAGAGGAGAAAATGTAGAAGTCAAGTCTATAAATGCCAACTTTAGACAGAAACGTTAATCTGCCTGGGAGAAGGACGAGTGGTTGATCCAAGTGCTTCTTGCTCTTTCTTTCCCCCGCCCAGCCCATGCCTACGCCTTGGCATGTTCCCCAACTGCCACATGCTAATACTTCTGCAATGGGGGTGGGGGGAAGGCAGAAGGAAGGTCACAATCATTTTAAGTGAAAGGTACCACTCACCTGTTAAAATCCCCACCATATCCTTATCCTTTCAGTAACTAATTAAGGCACATTTTATTATTCCCATATAGAATGAAATTTAAAGCTCAGAGAACTTAACTGATTCATGGAGAGTCACACTTCACTAGTAAATAGTAAGAAAGGATTAGAACATTCACTACATGTACATTCATTTTCTCCGTTAATTTAACAAATATTGATTAGGCACTTACTTTGTGTCAAACTCACTTACTAGCTGGTTGGTATCAGAGAACAAAACAGACTCTTCCTACAACTACTTTGGGAAAAAGTCCAGCAGTATTTTATAAAAGTAAACTTATACTTACTCTACGACCCAGTAATTTCCCTAAGATAAATGAACGTAATAAATGTAAGAAAATACTCATGGCCTCTTTATTCATAACAACCAAAGAACAAGATAAATGAACGTAATCAAATGCTCATCATCTCTTTATTCATAATTGCCCAAAATAGAAAATAGCCCATGTCCATCCACAGAAGAACAGATCAGTAAACTGTGTGGTACACCCATGCAATGGAGTGCTACTCAGCAATGAAGAGAATGAACTATTGATATATGCCACGAGTTGGAAGAATCTCAAAAACATCATGTTGAGTGAAAGAAGTCTTCAAAAAAGAATCCATGCTCTGATTCCATTTATATGAAATTCAAGAAAAAAAAACAATTCAACATTGAAAACCATTAGAAGAGTAGTTGCTTCAGGGGTGAGTGGAGTCGTGGTTCATAAGAAGGGACATAAGGAAACTTTTTGGGGTGGCATTAATGTTTTGTGTGTTGATAGGGGTTTGGGTCCAATAGGTATATGTATTTTCAAAATTCATCAAATTGTACACTTAATACTTGTACATTTCACTATATGTGCATTTTACCTCAAAAGAAAAGAATCTTAAGTGAATATTGAATTCTGGTTAATAATGATGTGCATGTTTAAGTGCTTAGGGGTCAAGTGTACTGCTGTATTCAATTCAGTTTGAAATGCATCAAGAAATAAGGTGAATGGATGGATGGATAGAGGGGATGATGGTTGGATGGATGGATGATGGATAGAGGGAAGGATGGAGGGATGGATGGAGGGAAAGATGGATGGATGGATGGAGGAAAGGATGGAGGGAGGGAAGGATGGAGGGAAGGAAGGATGGATAGAGGGATGGATAGATAGATAAATATATGATAAAGATAAGATAGCAGAACATTACTTGTATGATCTAAGGGACATGTATATGGAGGTTCATTCTACAATTCTTTCAAGTTTTCTGTATGTTTAAAATTTTTCATTATAACATGTTGAGAAAAAAATGTTTAAAAATAAACAGAAAGACTCTTTCCCTATGTTCGTGTTGCTGGCACCTCACATAGGTAAATATGTAATTGCATATTTTGGTGACTGTTATGAGGAACAAAGATAGGGTTCAGTGTGAGAGATTTATTGGGGGAACTTGTTTAGATGGGTGATCAAGGAAAACCTTTTGTGAGAAGTGATGTTTGGAAAAGTGAGACATGGAGTTGAGAAAGAGGCAGTGATTAAAAGTGTGTGTTTCCATGTGAGAAGAGGGACATGCCCCAGAGAGAGACAGCATGAGTGAAGACCTCAGGCAGGAAGGAGTTCAGCTTATGCCAAGAAATGGAAGAAGGCCAGTGTGATGCAGGGTGGCCAACAAAAGAAAGAACCCGTGAGAAGTGAGAGCAGAAAGGCAGGCAGGGCCTAGATCATTCAATAGTTTATTGACCCTGATACGTTCTGATCTTCTCTGGGTGAGTCGGAGCACACCTAGGTAAGCTATTGTGCTCAAAGCTGAATGATAAAACAACAACAATGATGATCACTAATCTTTCTTAAGTGCCTGCTGTATGCCAGGTGCTGTGTCAAGCATCTTATAATTTAGCTCATTTAAACTCATTTAAACATCTCTCTGAGCCACACACTATTTTAAATGGATAGATAAATATGCATTTCTCATTTTACACATGAGGAACCTGAGGTTTGGGAGAGGTTAGGTCGCTTACTTAAAGTCACACAGCTAGTCCAAAGTGGAGGTGGGATGTGAGTCTGAGAGAACCAGGGGCCAGTAGTTGTGTTGTCTGAAGAGTGCTTGGGGGAATTGGAATCTTAGCCTGCAAGTAGAGAAATCTCCCTGGAGCCACAACTGTCCTCTGAATCTGTAAAGCTATCGTGAGGGAGATCCTATGATTTATTTGTACCCTATAGTTACAAAGATCTGCATTAGCATCAGTGAAAGGATATTCTGAAAAAGCAAGTTTGAGATCAATGCTAAGAAACAAAGAAAAAATTTTCATAAACAGATTTGCCCAGAGATGGAAAAAGCCACATCAGAAGTTAGGACTGACGACAGACTTCCTACCCTTGAAGCCCGTGGAGCCTAGGTTGGATGGTCATGGGGCAGAGGGACTCAGACATCAGCTATGGGTTGGAGCTGATGACTCTTAAGTGCTTCCCAGCCCTGAGATTGTGGGACAACTAACCCATCAGGCTCTGTATGTGGCCGTGGCTTGTCCAGCAGGTTGGCAGCAGCTGTCTTCCTCGAGCTGTGTTAATAACATCTTCATAGGCACCACATGCACAAACATTTTCCACTTGAGCCGCATTCATTGTTGACCTCATGAGAATGGCTGGTGAGACTGGGATGCTGGCTAAATAGACAAAGCCTGAACTGGCGAGGCAAGCAAAATTACCACTCACAAAGAGGAATCAGTGAGATCCCCTGAGTGGAGAAGCTGTCAGGCATTTTCTGTTCTACGAGGGCTAAAGACAAGCTTAGAAGTGCCTAGTGCCTATGGACAGATTTCCATGGACGCTGAGATTTCTCAGGGTTTGGAATATAGGGCATAAAGAACCCAAGCTCTAGCAGCACAAGTGGCACAAGTGGAAAAAAAGAAACATTTGAGTTAATCTCAGCCCTGAAGTCAGCCAGCGAGGCCAGCAAGGGTTGCAATTGCTGTTCCCATGTTGTAGATATCTGTTTGTGCTTTTGTCCTTTGCTGACATCCTGACACATAAGTGGATAAGCAATGAAATGATTTGAGGGCTTGCCATGTGCCAGGCACTGTGTTACGCACTAATTGTGGCACCTCACTGAATCCTAATGACTTTGTGAGTTAGCTCCTGTTACGGACCCAATTTATAGATGAAGGCAGAGAGATCGAGTAACTTTTTTCAACTCACACAATTGCAATATGGTAAAACTGGTGTTCAGATCTACCTAGGTCAGACTCCAAAGTCTTTGTCTTTAACTATTACTGTTTACGAATGAATGAATGAATGAATGGCAGCTTAAAGTCAAGTCATCAATCCGACAAACCTGAGCCATTAGTTTAGGATTAAAAAGTAATGACGAAGAAGGGAAAATTATTTCCAAAAACGCAAAGCTGAAAAAAGCAAAAGAGCCAGGCACATAATTTTATGCTACACTTTCTAGTGGCCAAGCTGGAGAGAAAAGGAACATGGATGGGCTACCTGGATCTCACACCCACTAAAGGCAGGAAGATGAATTCATCTGGAGACAGTAGCTTCCTGGCCCAGAGCCCCATGTGAGTGAAGATCTCTGAGTAAGGTCCCAGTTCCAAGGACAGGCAACATCCAGGCGTAGAATCCTACTTCTGCCTCTTTAGTTCATTTAACATCCCTTCAAAATAAGTTCATGTGGGATATGAAGTGAGTTGTTTCTTATCTAGCAGTGGTTCTGACCTTCTTAGGAATGGTTTGAATTCAATGACACAAAATTATTACCATTATCTGGAAAACAGAGTCAGTGTAGGTTGGCCAGCACATGCATGTATGGATCAAATTCTTGGGTTACATTAAGAGCAAGACCACTGTGTTTATGCTGCTCAATCTCCCCTTGGTTAGAGGACCAAGAGTCAATTGTCCTATGATGGAAATGATTAACTATAAGTCCCCTAACAAAATCTACTCCCCAGTTTCAAATTTCTTCAGTTGATTCCAAAATCAGCCTTAATTGCTTTGTCTTGGCTCTTTTTAGCAATACACACCACCTCCTACATTTCTGTTCCAATAAGATGGTCTATGGCTCATAGATATTATCATAGTTCCTTTATCATGTTGGAGAAATGGTATTTGAATAGTTCAAACAATAACAATTTGTTCCAGTTTCTGTACGAAAAAAACAACACTTAGGGGAGGTCAGTTAATGTCCTCAAGTTCATATATATTGTTATGGATGGAACTGAGTTTCAAACCCAAGTATGTCAGACTCCCAATCTCTTTCCACTGCACCATCCTGTCTCTAATGAGGACAGTTAGTAGCCTACTCTTAATAAAGTGCAGCCACACTGACAACCCAGGCTTCTGTGTTGAGGCTCACATTTTCCATGTGACTTCAAAGGTATGTGAAGTAAAGGATTAAACCTCACACTGGAGTTTGCAGTCTCTGCTGCTTTCACCTTAGGCAAGATCTCTGCTAAAATATCAGGCACCTGTCTGGTTTGCTCTATCGTCTTTTCTTGCACTTACTGTTATCATTGTATTTCCAACACTGAGACAGTCCCTGTAAGAGTCAAGACCCCATGGTTTTTTGTAGATTTTTCCTGGCAAGTCTGAGATCCTGCCCAAGGACCTCTTAGCATCTGATTACATGTGGATGAGGGGTGCTCATTCACTTGTGATCCTTTCTCTGGAAATCCCCATTACTAAAATGTGGCTAAAGAGGGCTAGAAATGGGGCCAACCTATTATCTATTAATTCTTAATAAACTGGCTTATTATAATGATACTTGGATGATGAAAAGGGATGAGTAGACAAGCTCTTGTCTACACTAAAATCCAATCTGAACAGAAGCCAAAAAACTACAATGATACATCAGACGCCCTAGGAGACACGCAGGAGTCCATTTATACTAATCCCAGACAGATCAGAGTAGGGACTCCCTGGCCACGTCTGGTGGGCTCCCTGTGCTCAGTCTGACCAAAACCACACCCTTAAACAGATGCTATTACCAAACTCTTCGGTAGGCACATGCCTAAAACTTTCATGTCTGCCTTATCTGTCTTTACGGCTCAGATTATTTCACAGTTGGTCTGAGAATCAAGCCTCAAATCACTTTGTTGTCTACCATAGCAGGATGCAAAGGTTACATTCTAGAAAGGACTACGGATGAGACAAGCCAGCAGCTAGGTTGGGAAATCAGTTTCGTCTTAAGTGCCATCTTTAATGGATTGGTATTGGCTGCTTGGAAGACTGTGTTGGCGACTCTGAAGCTATGTCCAAGTCCAGTGGGAAGGAGGCAGTAATTGATTAGTGATGTTTTCCACAGACACAGGGAGTAAGAGTGAGAACAACAAGTGTGTTTAATGTTTGCCACATCTGAGAGAAGTTCTCTGTCTTTCTAAAGTGGACAATAATTTCCCAACCGTGCAATTAGATCAACTGCCTGTGGCAAAGCTGTGAAGCAGACAGAGTCTCCGCCTCATGAAGGAAGCAGACTATGGGCAGGACGCAGAGGAATTAACCTTGAGACGCAGCCTCATGAAGATGCATGTGGCTCCTGGCCACACTTCGATGCTGTGATTGGTCTCAACAACACTCTCTCTTCCCTCATCAGTCCTGAGACTTGGCCTCTTGAGTCCATATTGAACTCCTGGCTCCAAAAGTTGGCTCCTGCCCTGATGTCTTTCTGTGCCTGTGCCCAACAACATTTCCTAATAATGTTACATGACCTGATCATAACTTGACTTCTTTAAAAACCTCAAAAATACACTCCAGTGGCTTTTTGTTCAGTCTTGTCTCAGTGGGTAATATCCCTTCACGTTTCTCTATTCCAATCCCTTCACTCTGCAAAGGAGAAGTCTGGGATGTAGAAAGGGCAAGAGATTTTCAAAAGACCACCCAGAGATACGGTAAGAGGAGATCTGAAATGCTGCTGTCCTGACTCTAGTCCATTGATCAGATAGACATAGGACATGTGCCTCCCAAGCCCTGAAGACTGAGGGTGGTGAAAGGGCAGGTCTCTAAACTAAAATTAGAACTGTTACCCAAATAGCAGAGACTGAGCACCAAGGAGCCAGTGTGATGTTCGTTACTGCTCTACTTCCAGGACCAGCGCCACAGAGCAGTGCCGTTACTGCAGGCTAACACCTGATACTTATGACTCATGATTCTTATGCACATCTTCTCATTCTCATTACTTTAGTGTGAATCCCTAGGTGAAGACCCAAGCTGTGTACTTTTGAGAGGTCCTAGTATGTCTGGAGGACCACTAGGAAAGATCATCTTGCTTTAAATTTCATACAGTCCAAGAACTCACAATCAAGTCCAAGCCAGAACTTTGAGGCTGAGATCCAGGATATATAAACTGTCAGGAATAAAAACTGCCTCTGACTCCCTCAGCCAGCCCATCATAAGATGTGTGAATGACACTGAGGGAAGGACACTCCAAGTTCACAAACTATGCATGTTTATTCATTTGATGCCTTTCTCCCCAGGTGAATGTGACGACATCTGAATTCTTTTCAAAACCACTTATTTAATCATATAGATGTTCCTTGTGTGGGCAGGAATCAGGTCTAGCTTTTTGACCACTGTAGCCCCCAACCCCACCCCCAAGTGTCTAGAACAGAGCCAGGCATGTGGCTGGTGTCTACAAATGCTGTGTTCATGAGAGAACATGCAGAATATTGGGAAGATGTGTGGGCTAGATAGACCATAGGGGAAGAGATCTGGGCTGGATATAATCTAGTATTAGTTCAGAAAGATATCATGGGAAGCCGTGACATTGTACTGACGTTGTGCTATGAAGACGTACAACTTCCAAAGGCCAGAGTATGTTGAGAAAGAGAATGGATTCAGGATCCAGTCCACCTGGGTTCCAATCCCACCTTTAACACAGGCTCTAACAGGTCCCTTAACCTTCCTCACGTAACCTTCCTATCACTCAGCTTCCTCATCTGTAAATTGGAGATAGTAATAGTAGTACCTGCCTCCTGGGGTCATTGAGAAGATTAACTGTATTAATGTACAAAGTTTTTGGAACAGTTCCTGAATTCTCTAGGCAGGCTGGGGGAGGATATTTAACAAGATTCAATACTACAGGAAATTAAGAAGAAATTGAATGTAGCAATAGAAATTTACTTATTGGTTCCTTAGCATTCAGTCTCTGCTATTTGGGTAACAGTTCTAATTTTAGTTTAGGGACCTGCCCCTTCACCATCCTCTGTCTTCAGGGTTTGGGAGGCACATGTCCTATGTCTATCTGGTCAGGAAAATTCTCCAGACTATATGGCTGTGACCACCTAGGACTCTTTTCCGCTGGAGGTAAAGCTGGAAGGAGCTGCCAGTAGCCGCTTTAGAAGAGGAGAAAAGTCTACCTGGGAAGGGAAACAAAACAGAAAACACATTTACTCAAGTTGAGAGGTTAAAAAAAAAAACCCAATCTTCGTGACATCATTTGACCCCCTGGATCGAGCCACATCTGAAGGCTGATTACTCATGGAGTTTTCAGTTCTATGAGCCAATGAATTCCCCTTTTGCTTAAGCCAGTTTGGATTGGGTTTTCTGTGACTTACAATTGGAAAAGCCTTCAGCGACAGATATCTATGAGCTTAAGAGTATTGCCTGAGAGTTTCGCTTTGGATACAACTTTTGAGAGCCACTGCCAAACCTAACACTTTGGAGTGGTTAATAGCGGATCAAGCCTTTGGGTACTTTATCCAACCTCTGGGACATTCTATTTCTTGCTATGGGAAAAATGGGAATGATAAAACCAACCTAGGGGGTTGCTTTGAGAATTAAATGACACAGTATATAGAAAATGTCCAATAGTGACCCCCATATTTTGAGATCTCAGTGTCTGGCAGGATGTCCCAGAAATGTGGAAGCACATATAAAAATATGTTTTTAATTCCGATCATAATTATTGTAGAAGAGTTTTAAGTGACAAGATGACAAAAGAGTGTGCTGAAACTAGGGTAGTCCTTGATGAAGGGTGGAAATTTTGTAAAAAAGCAAAGGAGACATGATGCAAAGTGTCTTCCTCCTAAGAGTGTAGCAACATAATAACAAAGAATTCTGGATTCGTTAAGAAGTTTTATGTTCTGAAGCAGTTTTTCTCAAATTTTCCTAGGAATAAAGAAGTACATGGTATACTGATTCATAATACAGGTTTCTGGGCCCCACCTCAGACTTGCTCAACTGATTACCTAAGGAATAAACCTGAAAATCTATATTTTGTCACCATTACCCAATGTAAGTTTGGGGGAAAAAATGTTGTAATATTCCAAATGCTTCATGCATTTGACATAACTGTTCTTCCCACTACGTTTCTGACTAGCTAGAGTTGGTGTCACCATTTTAGAAATTAAATAAATAAAGAAGGGCTGAGCAACTTGGTTAGCACAAGAAAATGCTTTAGAGGCAAAATTCTCTGTCATTCCAGGGCTGGAAACTCATAAGCTCCAACTTTTGATTATGTCTCAGATTCTCCAGAGAGGGGAGTGAAAATACACTAGGGCCAAATATGCTCATTGCTGTGATATCCAAATTAGAAAAACTGGAAAACATCCTTGAGCCAGACACTGTGATGCCCTGCCCTGACGGCTCTGCAGGAACCTGTAAGAAGTCCTTGACTATCTGTCCTCTTTGGGAGTTTCTTTGCCTGAAAAACACTGCCTTGCCTGAGGTCCCACCCCATGTCAGTGACTAATCAATATGGTGGTATAAACACCCTATGTTCGCCCCCAACTTGAGCAACCTGGCAAGACCATCTCAGCCTCAAAGCTCTTCCTTGGCTTGGCTGAAGCCTTCCTAGCAAAGGTATGACATCCCAACGTCTCCCTCTGCCAGTCCTGCTGTCTGCCCCTGCCTTCCACAGGCATAGCTCCCCAAGAGCACGGTATAATCAACCTTCTGCTTGCTCAGCTCCCTCCCAGAGCCCACCTTCCATGGAACCCAACCTGGGACAATCCTCCATGTCCAGAAACAGGGGACTAGTTAAATGTATTATTATCCAGCCCTTGGATGGAATACTTTGTCACTCTTAAAAATGTTATTTATGGTGACTGTGAAGAAAATTAAAATGAAATGTAAATGATACAGTGTCACTGAAGAAAGCACAATACAAAACTCCACGCAGGCCATAATCACTATCATGTGAAATTTATCCACAGGGGTAGGGCTGGAAGGAATACACAAAAACTAAATGGTTGTTTGGGATGGAGAGAGAAGAGGGGTTATCTGTGATTTTTTTGAAGTGTTTAAAATAATTATTATGACTTCGTTTCCAGAGCAGACAGAAAGGTGCAATGCATAATGAATCACATATTAATCTGATCAAGAGAAGCCTAAAAAATGTCAATAGCACATATCCTATCTGGCCGAAAACATTTCTTAGAGAGAAGAGTTGGATCAAATTCTTAGTTCCATGTTCCTCTCTGTTCTGTTGCTGTTATTCTCACTGCTGGTCGGGGGATCAGAGGCAGTTGCTGGCTCAGGTAGCCAAGTAGGAGAGCTCAGCCCCATGACATCTGCCAGGTGGGTCTGCAAGAAAACTACTCCACTGACTCAGCTCACCTTTAGGTTCTAGCAACATCTATCCTTTCTAAATTTGTTCACAAAGTCGCTCCCACTTACCCATCAGAGCATCAGTAATGGCGCTCATTCTGAAAAGCAAAGAGAACCAAGCGTAGAACGAATCTTGCCCTCAGTCCCTTGCCCCAGGGACAATTCTGGGCCTTGTTCTACGGCCTCCCCGAGGGCTCCGGTGGGGTTCAGCCCCAGTGGGGTGCAGAGCTGACCTGGCCCTCAATTCATCCTGCGTCAGCTCCTGCCCTTTCTTGTCTCACGTCTCCCCTCCCTTACTTGCTCCCAACTCCCAGATAAACTGCCCAACTCAAAGGCTTGTCTCAGCATCTCCTTCTGGGAGAACCCAACCGAAGCCTACCTGACCCCTTTCTTCCTTCATATTCCAATAGTGTTACTAAAATGACATTCTTCAGGGTAGCAGACATTCACCAAAGGTCTATAGTGACAGCAAGGAGATGACACAGTAGCATGGAACACCAAGTTGAATGTTAGTAGTCATTGACCAAACATTCTTTGGCTGCCCTGACACGGGAAATTTCTCAATGGTTTGCTTTCTCTCATGAGATCCTGACTGACTGGCCGCTTCATGGGCTGTCTTCTCTTTCTCAATCTTCCTCATCTCCCCTTCTCACCTTTCTCCCAGGTGGCCTGTGAAATATAAAAAGTTTTCCCCACTCATCCAGGCTATGCCCAGGAAACCTAAGTGAAATAAACATGCACCTCTCACCAAAGCATCATCCTTGAGTTTCCTAAAAGAAAAGCAGTCTCTCTCCCTGAGTCAAACGCAATCACTTTTGTCTTATACACCGTTTTTTTCTACCTGTTTAACATCTTCGACACGAGCATTTATCAGACTTCCAGAAATGCCCCCATCCTATGAATTCAATTGCTATTCAATCCCTGACCCCACGAGGCAGCCCTGTTCTTTCCTTTGCGGGATCGTCTCCACAAGATGGATGACGACAGACTTTCACTGAGCACCTTCCCCCAGAAGGCCTCTCAGAGTGGCATTCCCCTGGCAATGCCCTCTGAGGAGTGCCTCAGGATTGCCCCAGGGATCTGAGTTCATCAGAGGAGAGGCTCAAGAAAGGTTAAGAAAGGCACACTCTGGCAGGGCTGTTTTTTGAAAAATTAAAAATAGAATGACCATGTGATCCAGAAATTCCACTTCTGTGTACATACACAAGAGAACTGAAAGCAGGGACATGAATGGATATTGGTACTCTCATGGTCACAACAACATTATTCCCAATAGCCACAAGGTGGAAGCCATCCAAGTGTCCTTTGACAGATGAATGGATAAACAGAATGTGGTCTGTACATACAACGGAATATTATTCAGCCTTAAAAAGGAAGGAAATTCTGACACACACTACAGCATGAATCTTAAAGACATTACACCGAGTAAAATAAACACACAAAAGGACAAATATTATATGATTCCACTGACATGAGGTACGTAAAGTAGTCAAATTCTTAGAGACAGAAAGTAGAATGGTGGTTGCCAGGGGCTGCAGAGAGCCAGGCATGCAGAGTTTTAGTTTGAGAAGATGAAAAATTTCTGTAGATGGATGATGGTGATCATCACACAACCGTATGAATGTACTTAACAACAGTGAACTGCACACTTAAAAACTGGGTAAATGGTAAATTTTACGTTATATATATTTTACTATCACTTAAAAATATATAAATAAATGAAAAAGAGAGCGAGAGAAAGGCACGCTCTCCTCTGCTTCTGCTCCTCAGTTAGCTGGTGACCAAAAATAGACCCACAGCATTAGCATTGCGCCTGTCTTCTTGTTAATTGTCTTGTTTTAGATGCAGATGTTTTTCACTTACAGACAGTGTTTTTTGGGGAAAAGGAATACGAAATGTGCTGGTTTGGCATTTCTGAACCCAGTAAACTTTGATGAGTTTGAATGGTATTGCTCCGCCGCAGATAAACATCAAATCCAGGAAAGCTGCAGCCTTTTGTTTTTCACAAGCTCTAACTTAACAAGACCTCTTTTAAGCAGGAATGCCTGTGGAATCAAGCATTTTCTTTGTTCCCTGAAATACTATTTTTTTTAATGCATATGAGGGATGTGTGTGTTTTTTTCTCTTTCATTTTTTCTTTTTTAAAATTTCTTTTTTTGCCTACCTAAGGTGGAAAAGCAGAAAGGATCAGTGAGCGAGTTATTGCTGGAGTCTCAGAAGGGGTGAGAAGTAAGGCAGCCTTGCAGAGCCTCTTACCTAAAATACCAAAGAAGACACTCATCCCCGGGTTTGAGGTCTTCCTGCTCCTCCAGGCTCTCACCTCTGGCTCTCACTCTTGGACACTTGTCAGCTGCACTTCAAAGCATCTGTGGGTCAGTCAGGGGCTGGCCTTAGGAGCGGGCTGGGCTTCTAAGTGGAATGCCATGGGTTCGACTCTGGGCTCTCTCATTTACTAGCTGTATGACTGTTACTGCATAAAATTGGGGTTCCCTTGCCTAATGCACAGAAAGAGTGAATTTTTGCAGCATTAGCTTTTGAGGAAATATAGAAGCTTTATTGTGAGATTGACCTGCAAGGAGACAGAAGGCAACACTCTCAAATCTGTCTCCCTGATCCAGGTCTTGGGGCAAAATTTAAGGGATGAAGGGCAGGGTAGTCTGAGGTGTGGAGATAGATGGTTGGAGGCAAGGAGAAGGGAGGTAATTGACGATCTGCACAAGTGTAGTGAAGCTTCATGGCTCTTTACAGGCTGCGTGTTCACAAAATGGTGGCATTAGCAGGATCTGAGGGTGCAGTTTTCAGCCCCTTGACATCAAAAAGGTCACTTATCAGGCATTCGCACGGGCCCAGTTGATGGGTGGGTGGTCTCAATTAGCCTGAACTGGGCAAGGAGTCATTTCTCGGTTCCTGAAAAACCACTCTTAATTATTTTGTTGATAAGATGGGGTCAGTTGAACTGGTCCTAGAGGGCCCATGGTTACACGACTTTATTAGTCTGCTAAGCTCTGGTTTCATCATCTGCAAAATGGGAGTAATAATAGTATTTACTGCCCAAGTTAGTGATGACGATTAAATTAGATAATAACTAGAAAGCACCTTTCACACACCAGGGAACACAGTAATAGCTCAGTAAAGTTGGGTTTTTTTTAAGGTATGCTTATTTTTGGTAAAGAAGATTGGCCCTGAGCTAGCATCTATTGCCAATCTTCCTCCTTTTTTTTCCTTCTCTCCCCAAACCCCAGTACATTGTTGTATATCCTAGTTGTGGGTCCTTCTAGTTCTTCCATGTGGGGCGCTGCCACAGCATGGCCTGATGAGCGGTGCCATGTCCGTGCCCAGGATCCGAACTGGCAAACCCCAGGCCGCCAAAGCAGAGCACACAAACTTAACCACTTGGCCACAGGACCAGCCCCTCAGTAAAGTTTATCTCTTGTTATATGAAGTGAATGTCACGTTAGTAAGTCCTGATTCTGAAGAAGGATTCTGTGCTCCTTATAATTGGAAAAATCCAAACCCTTTGATAACACAACTCACACCAAAGGCTACTAAAGCCATGTACAGTAGAATAGAGGAGGCACATCTTATTTTCAAAAGGGTTATCTCATCCCTGATGTGTGGCAATAGTGATTTTCCACACACAGGCAAGAATTTTATAGACTCCCCTTAATAGCGATGTGCCAGGATCAGTAACAGTGACAATATATCGTTTCATGACTCCAAATTCAACTCTTCTTAAAAGTCTTGGAGCAAAATGCCAGCTAAGTGTGGAATTTACTGATTTAGCTGTGGAGGAAAGAAATTCTGCAGATCAGATCAATACAGCCAGTAAAAACAAACTGCCGAATCCCCATTTTCTGCCGGAGGTCTGTAAGTGAGGGCATTAGATGAGGCACCTGAATTATTCCTGAGCACTTCATCTTGAGTGGCTGGAAATGGTACTTTAAAACCATTACACGGAAAGATGATGATTTTAGGTCCCCATGATTAAATTAAATGTCCAGCACAAAAAGTTATAGTTAACATTTTTTTGGTCCAAAAATTAGAATCTGTAAGAGAATAGTTTTAATCAGTCAGAGTACCCAGACAAGCCCAAACCCCCAATTAATTCTTTCAATGACTTTTAGGAACTATAACCCCTGCAAAAAGAAGATGTGAACTTAGAATATTATTTTTTTTTTGACAACTGGCAGCCGTATATGGAAGCAGGATCTTCCGTGACTACTTTTATCATTATCATCTTTGTCATTACCTTTATCATTATATTTTTACTAGCAATAATACTTGAGCTCAATAGCAGTTTTCCTTTTATCTGCCTGGGGAAGTGGCCAGTTTGAAGATCAGCCTTGTACAATTATTGAAAAGCCTGATAGGATCACAAGGCATCACAATGTACTGACGTACTCTTGATAAGGGTGGAAACTATTTTGAAGGACAATTTAGCCTTGTCCATTATAATATAAAACCCATGTTTGCTTCAGCCCAAGAGTACTACTGCTAAGTAACTTTCCGAGAAAAATATTCACAGGTGTGTCCTAAAATGAAAGTACCCCATGAGGTTCAGTGAAGCACGGTGTGTGCCAGTGAAAACATGGCTATAATGTGAACACCTTTCATGGCTAAATGGCTAAATAAGCTGTACTTATCGACGATGTTAAAATTTTGCAATAATTAAGGCAAATAAATATATACAGATAGACATGAAAAGGTATCTATGACCAGCAGTTTAACAACTGGCTCTCCAGGAAAAACAAAAACAAAAAACAACCCTGGTTTGCAACATTTGCTTCTCCCTATGGTGTAAATGCTCCCAATTTCAAGCTACTGATGTGATGCTGCTGAATGTGGAGTTGGTAAGAGATGCACACACTTGGCTCTCTTGAGCTGGTGCTGGTTAGCTCCAGCATCCCACTGTCAATATACTCTCAAGCGAATAAAGAAAGGAGCAGAGCAATATGTACAATATACTGTATAACTAAACCACACACCGATAGGTATCCATATACATAAGAATTGATAAATGGGTCACCTCTGTGAGGGAGGCGAGCCTGCTCGTGGAGAAGATAAGTAGCTACCTCTGCTTTGTATCATTAGAACACTTTTAAGCTGAAAAAATATATTAATTGTATGACTAAACTAAATTTAAAAGAATAATGACAATTATATATACCATGTCCTAGAAAAGGGAGGTGAGATTTTGATAAATTGGCCTGAGACTGGCTTGAACTTGGATGGGTAGATACATCCATAGATAAAAGATAGATATATACATAGATACATAATTTTGAGGAGCGAAGAGAGGAAGAGAGAGAAAGAGAAGGATGGGAGCCCAGGGGTGATGTGCAGGCTTGTCCAGGTGAGGCTGGTGTCTAGTTGAGGTAGAAGATAGGAGAATGGAGGAGAAGAGGAGCCTACATGTGAGAAACAGAAGCAACTCAGGTAGAAATGAAGGCAAAAGCAAGGTCAGGTGCCCCTTCGTGCATCTGCCTGCCAAGGGAGCAGAAAAGAGGAGGGAAGGGAGCAGCAGCAGATCAGGACTTGCCTTAGAAGGTGAGTACAGTGGGCACTGTGTTGCTCTGCTGTGGGAGGCGGGGGGGGGGGGGGGGGTGGGGGGAGGGGGGGGACCATCTGTGGGCCGGTTGGTGGTTCTTAATTGGATGGTGCTTATCTAATGCTGCCCATCGCACTTGCAAATCAGGAGCTGAGGTCATCAGCTGACAGAAAGGGGTGAGGAGCAGTGATGCAAGATTTGGGGAAAGTGGAAAAGGCTTGAAACAGTCCTTGGAGAGTGGTAGTGTGGGCTGAGTCATTGTATGATTGCAGGGGAGTGTTAAGGTCCAGTCTGAGTTAGGGGATATAAATTTATCTTGAGACTAATTTTCCTTGTTACGTAACCTTCTCCAATTTTGAGACCCTGGAATGGACATGAGGAAAGGAGATGGGTGGGTGAATTAGGCAGCGGAATCCAGCCTAAGAGCTCTATCTCCCAAGCACAGAGAGACTGGGAGCATCGTTTAGTGCATCTAGGCCTCAGTTTTAACATCTGCAAAAGGGGGATTATAGCACATATCCTGTGGCATTCTTGGGCTGGGAGAGAACCAAAAGAGACAACAGAGGGGAGAGAACTTGGAGTGACATAAATGTACTGGATGTGTCTTAAAAATTAGGGCCCAGGCCCCTGCTCGTGTCTCTAAAGCCGTAATAAATCTCAGTGGAAGATAAAGGGTCAGTCGATAATGGAAGGCAGCTAAGTGAACGAGACCCAGTCTATGCTCAGGGCAGGAGAAATTCCCGGCAAGTGGTGTTCCGAGAAGTATTTGACCTCACTCAAAGGCACCAGAGAAGGTGACTCCCCGGAAATAGCGGGGAGGAGCACCAGTCCTAAGCTCCCACATTGGCCAGCAAAAGTCAATGGACCCTCATCCAAGTCCTACAGCAGGTTTGAGAAGAAGTCTGAGAGTCTGCACTAGGGAGGAAGTAACTCCCAGAATTCTTGCTTCTACTCCCAGTGAGCTGAGGTGGGGTACTGGCTTCTGCCCAAGTGCCTTCAATACTGGGGAACATAGCTGTGCTATAAAAAATATGTGGTCCTAGTGTGTGACATGCATCACAATTACTACACTGATTAATACACCTCCCCAAATGCCTAGAATCTTCCTTCCTAACATATCCTGGGTGAATATTCAGGTCGGACTCAAACACAAAAAGGTGATCGCTAACTGGTGGATCATTACCCACCCACCCCCACCCCCAATGGCTTTCTTTCTGTTTTGAACACACCATGATCCTTTATACCTCAGAGCCTTTAAATATGCTATAGTGCCTGGCTAAAACCTTCTTCCTCCATGTTTTCTTGGGAATAGCTCATGCCCAGCTTTCAGGTCCCAGCTGAGATGTGTGACATTTGTGGGGGTATAAATGCAGTCTGGAGCTAAACCATGGCATGTCTTGAATATAGTACCAAGGAGTTGGGACATCATCCTGAAGGCAATGGGGGAAGATTTGACAGGTGTTCGAGCAGAGGAGAGATTTGTTCGAATCAGAGCTTTACATAAATCATTTGTGTGTTGTTGTGTAGGATGAATTGTAAAGGGACAAGACCAAAGCAAGGAGACCACTTTTGAGACCACGGCAAAGTCGAGAGGAGACGTGAAGAAGATCAAGAGTAGTGATGGGGAGACTGATTGAAACAAGATCTATGGATCAATGAATGAATAAATGCACATAAACACACACACACACACTTTTGCATACACGCCTTGAATACAGAACAGCCTCAGATGAAAGCACAGGGAGAAAAGACGTCCAATAAACTTGTATGAGAAAATGTGCGATGAGGCCTGCACCTTGCAGGTTTCATTTGGGTTTTTGGATTTGGGGTCCGCTCAGCACTGGGTGGGTGCCATGCAGAGAGAAATGTCATCATTCTGTTCCTTTAATCTACATGTGAAGAAGTCAGGTTTGCATCTGAAAATCAGCTCGTTATTGATCTTAACCTTGTTAATATTCATGAAGCTCTATCAAGAGGTAGGAGATTTTAACACAGTGGACCCTGCACTCTAAATCAATTCTCATTGATTTTGATTGGCTTCGTCCATCCAAGCATTGACGTTGCTGCCTCCCATGAAAACCTGCGCACAAGGTCCTTTGGAACACCAGTGGTGTAAGAAGCTAGTCGGCCCTGACTGCTATTGCTTAGACTTTGAGAGCATTCAGAGTGGAAAATAGGGTCTGCTCCTCTTTGGGGCTCTGTGGGTCTGGCTGCCTTCTAAATCTCTTCACCAGCAAAGCCATGCTCCCCTCAAGTCCAGCCACTGGGAGGGAAGACAGAGCCCCTGCAACCTTCAGACACGTGTCAATTTCAGGACAAGGCTGATTTTCCCAAGATCTTAGACGCTCCCTGTCCTTAAACATCTCTGATAAGTTCAGATGACAACCTGCCCTGTCCTCAAATACAAGTAAGTCCTGTTCAGAGCAGGATCCCACAGCCAAACCCAAGGGACTCTGACTCAGAGCTCTGTCCTCTCTCCCACCCGCCCAGGACCAGCCATGGGGGTTGAGTCTTTCCTTTGCAGCAAAGGTTTCCTTTGAGGGTCTGGAAACCCTACTCAGATGACGTTTATTTTTATGATACATTTTCCTTTTCTTTTCTTTTTATTTATATACTTTATTTTTGTTATTATGGTTTGTTTTATTTTATTAATGAAAGTATTTGCCTCATATATCAGGAAAATGTTCAGATGATGAGTTATAGGGCAGCATTAGCTCCTGGTTATACCCCAAGGAAGGAAAGTTATAATTGAACTCGGTAAAGCTTGTGAGCACCAGCTACATGACAAAAAATGAAAGGCAGCCTCTGGCCAACAGCCAGCAACAAACTGAATTCTGCCAACAACTACATAAGCAGAACCGTCCCCAGGAGAGCCTCAGGTGAGACCCCGGCCCTGACTGACACCTTGATTGCAGCCTAATAAAGGCCCCAGCTAAGTTCTGCCTAGACTCTGGACCCACAGAAACTGTAAGATAACAAATGTGTATTGTTCTAAGCCACTAACTTGCGGTAATTTGACACATAGCAATACACAACCCACACGATGCTTGTTGCAGGAGTATTACAAGTTAGTAGCTGAGACATCAAATATCAATCAGGCCCACGTAGCACCAACTATAACTTAAACTCTATTTCTTAAGAGAGGCTAATAGGTGCTAGGCACTGATTTTACGTTTTCTAATCCTCCCCAAACCCTGTGAGGTGGATACTGTTATTATCCCCATTTCACAGATGAGGAGCCTGAGCTACAAAGATGTTAACTAGCTTTTCCAGTACTTCCCAGCTTGACAGCAGTGGAGCTTGGTTTCAAACTGCGTCTATCTTCCTCCAAAGATGCTCTTAAACAATGCGCTGCCTCGGAGCACTAAAACCACCCTGCAGAGTGTGGCCCTAAAAACTGAGTAGATATGCCTTTGCCTATATAAACAGCTGTGCTGGCCCTGATGATCTGGGTATTAGAGATAAGGAAACTCAGGCTGTTAGATTTCAAGCATCTCATCATAAGTCATCTGCACTTGGTGGGACCAGAATTTGAACCTGGGTCAGTTAACATCAAAGCCCACACTATTTCTACCTCTTTCGCTGCTTCTTGCTTTGCATAGAAGTATAGCCTGAGCCTCTCCTTTATTTTTATTTATCATCCTGACTTAGCAAACTCCTCTGAATTGTTCTTCCATCATTTCCTGAGCATTTGTTTGTGTCAAGTGCATTGTAGGCCTTGGAAATACAAGGATTAATAAGACAGCAGATTATTCTAGCAGCCAAGGGCACATCTATATAATTTCTTTTGTATCTCTAGCACTAACCATGGTACCTAGAACTTAGTAGATGCTATTTGTTTTTTTTTTTATCAGTCGCTCTGCATGTTGTTGGGAGAATGCCTCCTTGGCCCCTGCCTTTGGTAGCTGCTTCCTTAACCCCACTAGGTGGTCCCTCAATACACTTCTCATTTTCACACCTCCATGTCTTTACCTGTGATCTCCTTTCCCCTTTCCACCTGGCCTGCCCTCCCACCCTTTCTTCTTCTGTCTGCACCACTCCTGCTAACCCTTCAAAGCCCTGGAAGGTTACCACCTTTCCACAGCCGCTCCTTCCTCTACCAACACAATTAGTTATGCCCTGGTCAATTTCCCCCCAGTAAGTTCACACATTTCAATGATAGCATCTAACATAGTCCATTATGGTTATCTGTTTTTTTTTTTTTTTTTAATTTCTTTCCTCCACCCGGCTGAGAGTAACTTCACAAATCCAGCTCCCAACTCAGCACAAAGCAGCAGTTCAACGAGTGCTGGAGGAACTGAATTCAGTCTATCCGTGCCACAAATATTTACTAATCACTTCCTACATGCCAGAAATTAGGTTTGGGGATTCAGCAGCGAACAAAACAGGCAAAAAGTCCCTGGTCCTTGTGGAGCTTATATTATATTGATTCCACTTGAAATGGCTGGTTCTGGTGGATCCCATCGGCAGGGTTTTAATTAGCCTCCTTTGTACTGTCTTCAGTTTGATGCCAGACCCTGGTATGTGACTTGGGGTTTATCTCGGGAAGCCAGTTTGTGCAAACATCTCTCCAAGCCCTGGGAAATCCTCGGGAAGTCTGTAAACCGAGGAACCTGTGTTGTTAATAGACGCACCAGCGCAAATCTGTCCAAATGAAGTTGTCTTCTCAGAAGCAGCCCCTGCAGGAAGCCGTGCTCCTCAGTGAGGCTGCCAATGTTCCCACTATTTTTGGACTCCTATTTTGGAGCTCTAAGTAGAATTTATGGCCCATTTGCGAACAGACTCTATGGGGGGAAATGTCCCTTTTCAAGTCTTCATTTGCTGCTAG
Source organism: Equus caballus (assembly GCF_041296265.1). NCBI lineage: Eukaryota > Metazoa > Chordata > Mammalia > Perissodactyla > Equidae > Equus > Equus caballus. The sequence goes on along the minus strand of NC_091705.1, from coordinate 30,670,264 downwards.
ATAATGCCTGGCAGTGTTTCACAGACGAGGCAGGTGAATGAGCTTACCAATGTGGCTGTGCGGAAGCAAGAAAAGGAAGAACCACAGAGGCACGCGTGTGCCTTTATTAGGCAGTGACCCCCTCTCCTAGCAGATGTTGCTCATACAGTGACCTATACCTTGATGGGTAACTTCTTTTGCCCAGTTACAATTTATTTATCCAACCCCCACTGGTTGTCATGGATGTATTGATACCTATTGATGTACTGATATGACGTCATTGATACATGTCATTGTTGCAATTGGTGTAGCCAATTTCCCTTATTCACAAGCAGCACTTTCGTGAATATGTTTGTGCACACATGTGAAAAATTATTGAGGATAAATGCCTAGCAATTGAAGTGCTAGGTCACAAACTGTGCACATCTTCAATTTTATCCGTTATTGCTAAATTGATCTCCAAATGAGTTGCAGCAATTTGCAGTCACTCTTACAATGTGTGAGTGGATCTCTTTCTCCACGTACTCAGCAAAAATCAGCATCCCATAATGAGTGGGAAATGGTGTCTCACTTTGACTTGCATGTCTATGACTTATTAATGGGGTTGAGCATTTTTTTCCTGTATAAGCATTGGCTGTTTGATTTTCATATTCTGTGCTTCCTCTATTTGTATCCTTTGTCCATTTTTTCTAGAGGACTATTTGTCTTTGTATTATTGATTTATAGGAGTGCTTTATATATTCCAGATAGTAACCTTTTGTCAGTTATTTATACAAATGTCTGTTGTCATATGAAAGACTTTATTTCATTTAGTCAAATTTATCAAGCTTATCCTTTATGTTTTGTGTTTTTGTTTACTGTTAAAAATCAACCGACAACCTCTCTACCCCAAGATCACAAAGGTACTCATAAATTTTCTTCTAAAAGTTCTATTATTTTGATATTTATTCCTTTGAGATTTGATATTTGTATATGGTCTAAAGTAGGGAGGAGCTATTCTTTCTTTTCTATAGTCATTTTCCCCACAATATTTAGTGAATTAAACATTTCCTCTCCCTAGCACTCATTTCTTATGCCGCCCCTCTCTTTTACCGAGTTTCTGCGTGTGTTTAGGGCTTTTTCCGTACTGTCTATTCTGTTCCATTGATTGACTTGTCTATGTCTTGTACTGAATTTGCACTGCTTTAGTTAACATATCTTTAAAGTAAATCTTACTGTTTGGAAAAACGAGACTCCTCTCTTCCTTCTTCACAAATATCTTAGTTGTCGCTGGCACTTTATTTTTCCATGAGTGTCTTAGGATTAATTTTGTCAACTTCCACCAAAAAAAAATACAACCCATTTGAATTTTTATTAAATTTGCTTTGCTTTAAATTGAGTCCATTTTTTATTGAGATACAATTGACACATAATATTGTGTATGTTTAAGGAGTACAACATATTGCTTTGATACATTTATATAGCAATATGATTGCCATCGTAGCATCAGCTAACACCTCTATTGTGTCATATAATTATCATTTCTTCTAGTGGTGGCAACAATTAAGATCTACTCTCTTAGCCAGTTTAATACAGTTTTGTTGTCTGTAATCCCTGTGCTGTGGACTAGATCTCCAGGATTTATTTATCTGCTAGTTGCAAGTAGGTACCCTTAAACAAAATCTCTCCCATTTCCCCACCCCTAATCTTTGGTAACCACCATTCCATTCTCTGCTTTTTCTAGTTCTCTTTTTTTTTTTTTTTTTAAGATTCCACATATAAGGGATATTATACAGTATTTGTCTTTCTCTGTTTGACTTATCTCACTTAGCATGATGCCCTCAAGGTCCATTCATGGTATTACAAATGGCAGGATTTCCTTCTTTCTCATGGCTGAATAATATTCCATTGTGCACATATACACATACGTATACGTATATACATATATATACCACATCTTTGTCCATTCATCTGTTGGAAAACACTTAGGTTGTTTCCAGATCTTGAATATTGTGAATAATGCTGCAATAAACACGGGAGTGCATGTATCCCTTTGATATCCTATTTTTATTTCCTTTGGATATATTGAGTCCATTTTTCATCAGTGGATAAAACGCATCTTTAGGAAAAGGAGGCAGGAGAGGCCCTAAGGCACCTTTAGGAGTCAAAATGTTGGAGCCAGGAGTTTCCTTCAGCTTCCTGTGCTTCCTTGGCAGATAATACACTCTTTGAGACCTGAAGGGAAGAAGTGGCCTGTCAGAGACAGGATTCAGGTATTCCTAGACTCACGACCCAAATTACCATTACAGACATTCTCAGTCTTCCCATCATATCCTTGACCTGGATCCCAGGCTGATGTGGTCACCCCTGGCATGTGGACATGGCTGCAACTTGCCACTGGACTCCAGCTGCAATGGACCTGCACCATGCAGGACCCCAGCCCCAGACCTGACTCAGTGTAACATCTGCCCTGCTGAGGTGCTGAATCCTACAGTGTCACTGGTCTGTATCCTGGTCCATGTCCTCACCTGCTCCCCTTCCACTATTGCAATAATACTCTAATCATTCTCCTGGAGTATCAGGCCCTCCTATCCCCTTGTCACACTGCTGCCAGACTGGTCTTCTCAAAATACAGTCATGGTATCTCTCCAGGGATGCTGGCCATGACTTCTCAGAACTGTGCTAATAGAGTAGCTATGAGGATCATTTAAATTTATTTTTTAATTAAAATTAGAAAAATAAAAATTCAGCTCCTCCGTCATGTTAGCCACATATCAAGAGCTCGGTTGCTCAATAGGCACATGTGGCTACCATCTCAGACACATTTCTACCATCGTGAAGGTTCTATTGGACAGTGCTGCCACAGAGACTCTCAACATCTTCCGGATGCCCGCAGAGTAAGAGCCAAATTCCTCATGTGACACCCAGTGCTCCTGATGGCACAGCCCGCTCCGACCCGTTTCTCCCCCTCCTACCTGCCCTGATGTGTTAAAATCAGGATGTTCTCTCAGCTCCCTTGAGCACCTATGACTTTCCTGATTCTGAGCTTTGGCTCAATCTGTTCCTAAGGCCTGGTGCGTCTTGCCTTCTCCAGCTTTACTCTTTACCAAATCATTTTCTTCCTTCAAGGCTCTGCTCAAACATCACCTCATTTCAAACTTCTCCGTCTCCCCACTCTCCTTCTCACAGCTTCCACAAACCACTCCCTGCATCTCTGTTGCACTCGGGCACTATGTTATTAAACCATATTCACTCAGCACAGCACAGGGCTGGGTCACAATGCTTCTCTATCCCCAGAGCCTAGCTCAGAGCCCAGCACCTAGGAATTGTCAGCGCATAAGTACGGAGCCTAGTTCAATGAAAACTTTCCCCCGTGTTAATCTGGTGTCTTCTGGTGCCACTCTGCCCTATCACTTAGTCCCAGCCAGCCCCCCTTTTCCACTCACTCCCCCGCATTTAATTACATTCTCCTCAGACATACAAAATGGTCTGCTTGGCTCCCTGCATAGTTGAAAGTGTTTGTGTAAACAGCAGAGAGATCCTGTTCATTATAAAGACTTCCTCACATTCATTGCAGCCAGTTCCGGTCTCCCCTGATTGTAAAGGAGATAGGACCAGCCACTTGGAGACAGGAAGGAGTTTATTGAAAGGAAAAATAGCAGCCCTGAAGAGATAGAGCAATTTATACACATGGTTTGTGGAGTACGTGGTTCTCTCCCTTAGGAGAGATGCAGGAGGCAAGGAGAGAGAGAAAGAACAGGAAGAAGAGCAGAGACATAGAGCAGAGACAAATAGAGAGAGAAAGCAGAGATAGAGAAAAGTCAGAATAGAGAGAAAGAGGCTATCAGAGAGAGACACACACACAAACACACATGCACAGACAGCTGTAGACAGACAAAGATGGACCAAGAGGCACAGCATCAAAGACAATGAGTGGAGAGTGAGAATGTTCAAGCTCTTACATCCCTCACCCCACATAGCCTGCTTGCTCTGGTGCCCTACAGAGTACAATGGGCATGCCGATTGAGAGTACTGACGCACAGAAAGTGGAAAAAGCCATCAAAAGAACAAATGGAAACCAAACTCAACTTCAGCCACCAGAATCTTAAAAACCAGCCTCATCAACCTTGAATGTCATCCATGTTGACCTGATCCTGCCTCTCTGAAAGGATCGAGAAAGAAAAGTTTGGAAGCGCAGAATGTGCTGTCATATCAGCTGTGGTTCCTCTGGAGTCCTCTAGCCAGAATTCGTAGCAAGAAAATGTGTCTTTGCTGCAGACAGCACCAATTGAGGCCCTAATGGAACAGGCAAAGTATGACCAAAACTTTCTTTCCCTAAATTTGTGACATCTGGGGTTTTCAGAGTTTTGAATGTGCCGGATAAAATGATGCCTTGTCACTGACATGGGATGGCTTTTTAATAACAGTGACACACTGCTTTTGAGCCACATAAAAAATCTTGCCTTGTCTCTTTCCAGATACCTCAAAAGTGTACTCTCAAGTCCTGTCAGCTTGGTCATCTTTCTTGTCAACTTGCTTTCTCCTTCACTCATTCATTCACAGATATTTATCAAGTACCTTGTACGGGTCAGCATCATGCCAGGTGCTACCGCAGCGAGTGAAACAAACGTTCCTTGCACAGGGAGTTCAGTGTATAGTGTGGACAAGCAGACACAAAACAAAGAATCATACAAACAAGTATCGCGCTAGAAATACGGATGTGTGCAACAAATTAAAACAGCATGGTGCCCAAAAGAACTGAATGCAGAGACTCTGTCTTAAGCAGCTCAGCCTACCGTAACAAAACACCACAGACTGGGTGGTTTAAACAACTGAAATTTATTTCTCTCATTTCTGGAAGCTGGAATTCTGATACCAGGGTGCCAGCATGTCAAGGTCTGGTGAGATCTCATCTCCTGGCTTCCAGAGCGCCCCCTTCTCGCTCTGTCCTCCCACCGCAGAGACAGGAAGCGCTGGTGCCTCTTCCTCTTCTTCTAAGGGCACTGATCTCTTCATGGGAGTCCCACCCTCATGACCTCATCTAAACCTTATTACCTCCCAAAGGCCCCCATCTCCTAATACCATTACATTGGGGGTTAGGGCTTCACCATATGTATTCGTTGGGGAGGGGGACCCACAAACATTCAGTCCATAACAGACTCAAACAGATACTTAGACATGAATGTTCATAGTACATATACAATGGAATACAACACAGCCATAAAAAAGACAAGATCGCCCCATTTGCAAGAACATGGATGGACCTTGAGGGTATTATTGGAGCAAAATAAGCCAGACAAAGACAAACACCAAATGATTTAATTCATATGTGGAAGATAAACAAACACATGGACAAAGAGAGCACATTAGTGGTTACCAGAGGGGAAGGGGACTGGGGGGTGGTGGGCACAAGGGATAAAGGGGCACATATATATGGTGACGGACAATAATGTACAACTGAAATTTCACAGCGTTACAAACTGTTATGACCTCAATAAAATAAAATAAAAAGTGAAGGATGAGTAGAAGTTAGTAAGGGGAATAGCGGGGGGTGAGGGGCAGCAGGTTCTGGTCAGAGTGAATAATATCCCTGAAAGCAATAAGGTGAGAAAGAGCTTGGCGTATTTGCGAATGAGAAGGAAGTCAGCGTGGCTGGAAAGCGGAAGAAAATGATCAAGGTGAAGTGAAACTGATCAAGCAGTCAGTGGCAGACCTTTACAGGCATTTTGATGCTTTTTGTTTGCTTGTTTTTGTTTTTTAGCATTGATGGGCATGGAGAAGTTACATGATCTGACATACATTTTAAAATCAATCTGGCTACTTTGAAAAGAATGGATTGAAGGTAAACAGAAATGGTATCAGAATATTGATTAGAACTCTCTCTCTTCTCTTTTGTTCTCTTCTTGTTTTTATATACAAACAGAATCTGGGCTGAGTTCAGAATTCTTACATCACAGCTTTTTTACTGTCAAAGTTCTATAGACATTGCTCCATGTTTTTCCTTAACATTTCTGGTGATAGACAGGAAGTCTGAACCAGATGAATTCCCCATTCTTTCTAGTTAGCAACTCCCTCCCCTTTGCATGTTTGCCACATTCTTTCTTTCTTTCTTTTTCCTTAAAACAAAATTACCAAGATATACCTAAGTATTTCATGAATGCTCTATAACACGCTGTGGCTTTTCCAAGAAATCAAACAATTTTTTGGCTCCAGAAAATTGTAGAAATTTGGCTCTTCTATAGTATCTCTGATTTCCACTTCCTTCTTTTTCTTCTGGGATCTTTTTCAGAAACAAATTAGATCTGTTCTATTTCCATCTTTGTCCCTGACTCCTAGCCTCTTCTTTCCCACCACCATGATGGCACTGACCCTTCCTCTCTATTCCAGGCACTTCTGACTGATTTCTATACCACGTCACTCATTTGACACCGGCACTGTCGCCTCTTCATTTTAGAGATTCTAAAACAGAGCTGAACTCTGTCCTCACATCCTTCTCCCTTCTGTCATTTAGTCTTCTCTTTTAAACTGACTACTTTCTGCCCATCTCGCTTTTCACTTAAACCTTATTATTCCACTTTTCTTGGGTTTCACACCCCACCTCACTCCTCGCATAGTATTGAAGACCCAAGAAGACATTCTTGACGCTGTCTTTGTTTATTGCGCCCTTTGCATCTCACGTGCATTTTTTCAATCTTTTGTAATTTGGAATTTTTCATCGAGCTGCTGTTTCTGCCGCTTTAGTTAAGTGATGGGGGGTGTAGGCGGGGCTGGTGTTTTTCCACAAACATTTTGAGTAAATTGTCTTTGCTTCCCCTTCTGGGTCCATTTGGTTGTTCTTGGCTTCTTAGCTCTCCAACCAGAGGGCTTCTTCAGTGTGAATTTATAACACTTTCATTGTTAGCGGGCCGCCGGAGGGGGGTTGAGAGGAAGCCTGAGCTGTGAGTGGTGTTCACAGGAATATTTATCTCGGCAGCAATTCTTTCCATGCATGGTGAAGCTGCTGTTGTTCTCGGCTCGATGTTTTGTATTCGCTTTTAATTTGGCACAGCCTCTCCTCCAGTATAAACTTCAGCGATGCCCAGGCTCCTTCCTGGGGCTCCTGCTTGACACTGAGAGGAAATGCCTTTATAACCCTGAGAGGGTTGTCTTTGATGTGGCAGATACTTGAGTCTTAGGTCTTCTCAGTGCCCCTGGTTTCAGAAGCTTCTGATCTTTGTCAGGGTAAGTCACAGAGCCCAGGCTCCAGCAAGGGGCGCTTCCCTCACCTTCCACACATCCTACACTTAATTACGAAACAATGATTGCCCTTAGGGTGTCCTCCAAATTCTTTCCGTAATGCACAAGTCCTCACCATTTTGACCCCTTTCTTCTTCATGTGGCCACCACACCAATCTTGGACTCTCAGATTGCCATTGTCACAAAGGATGCTGATCCTTAAAGTTCAAGTGAAGCCCAAATTGTTAGGTCACCACCTACCACATGGCCTTTCCTTACACCCAAGTCTTGCTCCTCCAGAAAAGTTCATAAGATTCCACTGGAGCACCTGTCTTTTACTCCTGATGATAGCGCTCTTTCCTAGGAAAGAGTGGTAAGTTGAACCATCGGTCTGGTCCTCAGTTTGAAGCCTTCTGCACTATGTCTACCCAAACTTTCTCAGTCTCCCATAGTTTCATTAGATCATTCCCTCGTTTTCAGTTTCCCCTGTCCACGCTTTCCTCTTGTTATTTCTCCAATGGCCATTTGGCTAGGGGTGTAGTAGAGAATTTAAAGAGTTTAAGAGGAGATAGACGTCTGTGACATCTAATCCAAACATCTGGGACTTGGGTTTACTCGATACATCTTGCTGTACCGTGCTTGCACTTATCTGTCTTAAGCTAAGAGTATTTACAGGTGAGCATCTGTGCAAGGTGGATGGCCTAAGTCAACAATGTCCAGTGTGTTCAGATGATCATCTATAACATTGCTGCCCAATGTGCAGATTTATTGAGTGAATACAAAAGTTACCAAAATTAGAAAAAAATCTGACTTGGACCCTATTTAGGCAATTAAATTTCCTTCTTTTTCTTTTCATGCTAAGATTAGATAGCATATGAATCAAGTACTTAAGGATTTTAAAGTAAACAGAGAAACTAATGATGGCTTTAAAAGGTTTAAAGACTATTAAAATGTATGCCAAAGTGAAAACTAGGGTAACACATTATTGGAGATCTTTATTCTCCTCCTGAGTTGTCACTTTTTGGCGGGTGGAGATGTCAGAAACAGACAATTAAACTAATCTGCATTGTTTTTTGGGTTTAAGTTTTTTCTACAGCAAGGAAGCATATATAACTTTAATAAATATAAAACAAGGAGAAAAAAATGAGAAAGAGGGACACCATTGCTCACCTAACAGGAGGACCATATTGCTGATCAAATAAAGAGGAGACACATGTTCACATATTTCAAGGCTAAATATTCAGCCTGATTTTATTCCACCTCCTTTCCTGTTGTGTACTGGCAATACACAAGAAGAAATTTGGGACCCAGTGAAATAGCCCATTATGAATCCTTGGTCAATGTGACCAGGAATCTGGATAAACGGCCATTGTGACCTAATGATAGAGAAGTAATGAAATAACGTGTAAAACTGTACAAAGAACCGTAGTGATTTTCACAAGTGGCAGAACCAGGCTGGACCTTCCCACGTTGTTACTTACCAAGGGACATGCTATTTGCTGTCAAAACTGCTTTCCATCTTTCTTTTGGTTCTCGTCTCCCGTAAGATACTGAATATAGAGACGTAGGTGTATGTTCTAGAAAAGATACGTACATTACAGAGTGAAGACAGTGAGAAATAGCTAATGGAGTTCTCTTTTCACGTGATGGATAAAATAGGGCTTTTCTGCCTATATAAGGATTAGGGATAGCGATGAAAATCTTGTACTTTTATGTTCTGTAAAGTAAGGCTATGAAGTGTTTCTCACTTGATTATCTTAGGGTATATTCCAGAAGCATGCTCATTGTGACATTCTATCTTGATGTTCTGATTTTAAAAACAAACAAATAAACAAAAATCAATTCCACCTTCTCCCAGACGAAAATGAGCAATTGTCAGAGTGATGGTATGATTTCTGCTGAAACGTTAGAATTCCTCATTGTTGCTTTATTTAAAACCCTCCTTCTTTTAGAAAGTGTCTGCTACTGTGCTGTGTGGAAAATTGTGATCATGCCTTTCCATCCTCCTCAGGCTGGGCTCTGGGAAGTTGTGCTCAGAAGAACTGGGGTCCTGTCCACCTCCCGTCATGCAAACAGCTCGAGCGAAGATTATTTATTTACAACAGCTAATACAATTGGTAGTAACGACTTCATAGGCAACCTCTAAGTGCAGGCAAGATGAAAAATTTACTAAATTGGAGAATAAAAATGCATAAGAAAATGTACAGAATCAATATTTCATGGCCTTTGCTTTACCTTGCTGTTCACAAATCTATTCCCGAGTTCGCATTAAAATTTAAAGGAACGTCATGCGACAAGTTCAAGCCTTGGGTTATTTCACATTAGTTTAGCTTTAGAGGAGTTTTGTTGTTGGTTGTTTCATAAAGTCATGAGGATCTGAGGAGGGGGCCACTTAGGAAATCGTTTAGCCAGGTGACTCTGGTTTTACTTTTTGTTCAGACAGGAAGACAAAATTGTGTCTGACATACGTAGGGAGGTTGTTTGAGTCATTCTGCTTCTGAACTAACCAAGCCTTAGCAATCTTCCTGTTCAGCCTGCTTCCGGATTAAAAAGACTGTTTGTAAAACCTTTGAAAGCCAAACTATTATTTTATAATAAATCAAACATTTATCAAATAACGACTATGGGCTAAACACTGAGTAATACATAAAACCTGGTGGTGCTGGAGAAGGGCCTAATTCCTAAATACTCCGTGTTTCCATGAATTTATGAAATGGCACCACAGGAGAATAAACAAGTAGAGCAACACATAGATACACAATTGATGCAATCTGGATACTTGAGGCAGAACATTTTTTTATGGTATAAGTTTTGCGTAAATGCAGATAGAAAGACAGAACTTATAGCTCCCTTCTCAACCCTTTACTGGTATCTCAAAGAGATATTGGTATAAAGGGATAGAAGTTCACAAAATCTACAAAATATTATGGCTATACCCAATACTTTTTCTAATGTTCGTTTCTTTTGTTTGGGCCCGTACCCACGGAATTTGGAATTTATCAGTCCTGCATCCAAAATTTCAACTACTTACCATTATTCTAAGGTCCCTGAACTATTTTCAATTTGTCACTTTGTCAAGAAATGTATTTGGATTGCACATGAGGTACGACTGGAATGAGAGAAATTTCTGTTGCTCAAGAGAGAGTCTTAATGACTACCCAGAAACGGCTTCTCAATGAAGCTTTAGTCTTCAGAGTGTTATTTAAGTATCTGGAGAATTCTGAAGGTTCTGTGTCAATGTCAAGGGATGATGGATCCTTTGCATCCTATACAGAAACCCAAAACTGACCTGTGCCCAGATGAACATCACTAAGCAAGAGCCCAAGATGGCGATAGCCTTTCTGCTTTGGTCTTGAATTATTTCCAATCCCCTGTAGGTCAAAAGATATTATATATTGTTTCAGTGCTCTCCACCTCACATTTTTTGTTGTATTCTCATCATGGCTTAAAATGGATGTTTTGAGGCCGGCCCAGTGGCACAGCGGTTAAGTTCACACGTTCCGCTTCTCGGCGGCCCGGGATTCGCCAGTTCAGATCCCGGGTACGGACATGGCACCCACTTGGCAAGCCATGCTGTGGTAGGCGTTCCACATATAAAAGAGAGGAAGATGGGCATGGATGTTAGCTCAGGGCCAGGCTTCCTCAGCAAAAAGGGGAGGACTGGCAGTAGTTAGCTCAGGGTGAATCTTCCTCAAAAAAAAAGAAAAATGTATGTTTTAAGGGAAGTTTAGAAACCTGTTCAAAGATTTAAAGTTAGAGGACAATAATCCCAATGCAATTTTTGTTGCCAATCACGTGTGCTTTCATTTAAAGCTCAGACCAGTGTCAGAACAAAAAGGTGAGTGGCTGGGGCTGCTAAGACTGCTACAAAAACAGCAGAAATGTCTTTTGGAGTGTTTTACCCTCCATATATCCAAGGTGTTGCACATATTCACGTGGTTAATAGTATATGGGTGGTAGGAGTCAGACTTTTGAGGGAATTTTTTACTGAAGATCTTTATTTTCTTAGCAAAAAAGAGAACAGGTTGGTTTGCTGCAAGTGGAGGAGGTGAAGAGAGGATGTTTTAGAGCTCTCCTCCTTAGAAAGCAGTCCTGGGACCAGCAGCCCTGCAGCGACTGGGAGCCTATTAGAAATGCGTGCTTCCCTGTCCAGCCCAGACCTGTGAATCACAATCTGCGTTTTATTTCCTTATCAACTAATTGAGGAATAATTTATATATAACAAGCCACATCATTTAAAGTGTAACATCTGATGAATTTTGGCAGTCATCCACACGCAGGAAACCCCCATGACAATCAAAACACAGAAAGTTCGATCACCCCAAAAGACTGTGCCTGTTCACAGTCCTTCCTTGCCTCTGCCCAGCCCCCAGGTAACCACTGGTCTGCTGGCACTATAGATTAGTTTACATTTTATATGAATGGAATCATATAACATGCTCTCCTTTGGGTCTGGCTTCTTTCGCACGGAGCAATGCTTTTGAGATTCCCCCATGTTGTGGAGTATATCAGTAATTCATTCTTTTTTGTGGCTGAGTACTATTCCACAGTGTGCATGCACTATGTTTTGTTTCTCCATTCACCAGTTGATGGCTGTTTAGGTTGTTTCCAGATTTTGATTATTGTGAATACAGATGCTATGAACATTCATATTTAAGTCTTTCTGAGGACATAGGCTTTAATGTCTCTGGGGTAAATACCTGAGTGGAATGGCTGCATCATATGCTATGTGTGTGTTTACCTTTTTAAGAAAATGCCAGTTTTCCAAAGTGGTTTTACCATTCCACGTTCCCACCAGTAGTGGACGTGAGTTCGGGTTAAACCACATGCTCAGCCACACTTGCTATCATTGGCCTCTTTAATTTCAGTTATTCTAGTGTGCTGATACCTCTTTGGGGTTTTAGGCTGCATTTTCCTGATGACTAATGATGCTGAGAGAATCTGCACTTTGACGAGATCCCCCTGTGCTTTATAGACCCAGTAAAGTTGGAGAAACATTGATGCAGAGCCCTTGAGCAGACAGAGAAGGCTCAGCATAAGGGTTGGTGGAGGTGACATGAGAGTCAGGAACCGTGGTCTGCTCGGTGAGGGGCAAAGGCCACACGTTAGTGGTGACTCCATGCCACATGGTCGGGTGCTTTCCACAGCAGCATAAGAACAGAACTGGCATGTGGTAGGCATCTGTATTCGGCCATTTATTTTGTAAACACACATTTTTCTTCTTATTTTGGAAAACAGATACAGTTTAAAGAAGAAAATTGAAATTTCTCATGAATCCATGATACAGACATAATCTTTTTTAGCTATAGCTTTGATGCAATATTAATTTCCTATGGCTTTTGTAACAAATAACCACACAATAATTTATTATCTTACAGTCTGGAGATCAGAAATCTTAAAATGGGTCTTAGGGGGCTAAAATCGAGACGTTGGCAGAGGTGGGTTCCTTCTGGAGGCTCCAGGGGCGAAGGTGCCTTTTTCAGCTCCAAGAGGCTACTCACATTCCTTAGCTCATGGCCTCCTTCTGGCAATGGCATCGCTCCCATCTCCACTCTCCTCTCTGTCATATCTCCTTCTCTGATTCCAATATCCTACTTTTTTCTTTCACTTAAAAGGATCCTTTGACTACATTGGACCCACCCAGATAATCCAGGATAATCTCCCCGTTTCGACATCCTCAACTCAATCACATCTGCAAAGTCTCTTTTGCCAAGTAAGGTAATGCATCCACAGGTTTCAGGAACGAGGATGCAGACATCTTTGGGAGCCATTATTCTGCCTATCACACATGAATTGTCTTCCAGGCATTTTTTTTCTATCTAATATGACAGTATTTAAACAGATGTTAAATCAGAACAATTTGCGAATCTTCTCTCCCCTTCCTTGTAAGGAGAAAAGCCATTTTGATGGCTGGGGGGAAGCTTGAAGAAGCTGAGAGAAGGTCAATTAATCCCCATGATAATAACCCCTAACAATAATAATAGCAATAATAATAATAACGATTAACATTTATTCAATTCTCAAACCAATGTTCCATGTAATTCATACATACTCACTCATTTAATTCTTAAAATAATCCTGCTATGGTATGAATGTTTATGTCCTCCCCAAATCCACATGCTGAAATCCTAACCCCTAAATTGATGGTATTAGGAAGTAGGGCCTTAGGGAGGTGCTTAGCTCTCGAGAGAGGAGCTCTCCTGAAAGGAGTTAGTGCTCTGGTAAAAGAGACCCCACAAACTCTCTAACCGCTCCACCACCTGACGACACAGAATGAAGGTGCATCTGTGAACAAGGAAGTGGGTCCTCACCACACACCGAATCTGCTGGCATCTTGATCTTGGACTTCCCAGCCTCCAGAACTCTGAGAAAGAAATTTCTATTGTTTGCAAGCCACCCAGTATACGATATTTTGTTATAGCAGCCCAAATAGACTAAGACAAACTTCATGAGGCTGTGTGTTTACTGTTATTGTTCTCATTGTCGAGGTGTGGAACTGAATCACAGAGAGATTAAGAAATTCACCCAAGATTAGACAGCTATGCAATCTCAGAGGCAAGATTCACACCCAGGCTCTGGAGCTCACGTGTTCACTTTTTTATGCACTGGGCTAGTCAGGGCTCTGCAGAGAAATAGAACCAATAGGATATTTTTTAAGAGAAGATTTATCAGGAATTGGCTCACACAGTTATGGAGGGTGAGAAGTCCTTGATTTTCCTTCCACAAGCTGGAGGCCCAGGAAAGCAGGTGGTGTAATTCAGTCCAAGTCCAAAGACCTGAGAACGAGGGGAGCCAACGGTTTAAGGCCCAGTCTGAGAGTCAGAGAAGATGAAGTGAAATGTCCCAACTCAAGCAGGCAAGCAGGAAGCAAAAAGAGACAGATTCCTTCTTTCTCGGCCTTTGTGTTCTCTTCAGGGTCCTCAAAGGATTGGATGACGCCCACCACATCTGTTTTGTACTGAATGTACTGATTCAAATGCTAATCTCATCCGGAAACACCATCCCAGACACATCCAGAAATAATATTTAATCTGGGCACCTTTTGGCCCAATCAAGTTGACACTAAATTAACCATCACAGCTAGACATGGAGATAACGGAAAGAAGAAAAAAGATGGAGGTGAGGAAGGATGGAGGAGGTTAGCCAGAGGGAAAATGGTGGCATGGGCAGGGAAACTGATATGACTTGGAATATTTCAGAGGCAAAAAGAGAGAGCCAAGAGGGAGGAATAATTTAACCTGCTACTGGAGACTATCAGACTTTGGGAGAAAGTTACTAGAAGGGGGGCTTTCTGGAATTGTTCCCATTTGATGAGCAATGGAACTCTCTCCTGGAGAAACTATCATAAAGGCCCACCTTGCCTGTCAGTGCATTTGCAGTTAGCTGGATCTTTGTCTCTTTTTGCCCTTCTCTGTGATATATGCTGAGGGAGCCTAGAGGTGAGAGAAAGGGGGCCTGGTTTAACTCAGCGATCATCACTAGTTATTGTCTCTACTGCTTTTGATTCGCTTCCTGTATTTTTTTCTCTTTTAAATGCTACATTATGAGCATTTTCCTGTAATAGAAATATTTTTCAAAATATGACTTGAACGGCCGCCTAACATTTGTCATCCGAATGCCTCATAACTGTTTGTGTAAACGACAGTAATTGCGTAGGGCCGGGAGGAATAGCCTCGCTGAGGAGCGAGCTGTCCTTGGCAATCAGGGTGGCGGTTACATCCCTGTGCCCAGTTGAGAAGTCCTCCCTGGCCTCGCGGGGTGCATTTGAAGCACAGCCGTTCCTGAACAGCGCGTTAGAGAAGTAATGATGGCCACGTAGCAATTACTATTCCTTCCCTACATTTTCTGGAAGAACAAAATGGAGTTTTTCTCTCTTAGGGTCACAATGTGAATGTTGTCCACGTCATCCATGTCATCAGAAAAGGCACACAGCCTTTTGCATGGGACTTGTATAAGCTTCAGGACAATTATGACTGAACTAACTTCCGTTAGTCCCCAAATCAGACACATTCTCAGAAACAGAGAGGAGGCAAACTCATCAATATTCATATTTTTATTATTATTATTATTTACTCTAATAATAAGGGTATTTACTGAATGCATGCCATTTGGCAAGCATTGCTTTGCATGCTATAAACAAATTATCTTTTTAATCTTCATACGAAATGCAGGAGGGAGGTACCATCCCTACTTTACAAACAAGGAAACTGAGATTCAGAGATTGTCACTTGCCTGACATGACAAGTATGTGGCAAGTTGGGCCTCAAGCTCAGGTCTATTTGATCCTAAATTCCATACCCTTGACCTTGGGTCTAGTGCCACTTGCATCAGGGCCTGATTTGAACGGCATGCGTATGTAATGTATCATGTGTGAAAGGTGACTGCTCAGGACTCACTGCTGCTCAGATCAGGGCTCCCCACCTCTTTCCACCATCCCCTCTAACCCTCCGTTTCCAGGGGCTTCATCTTTGCTCTCTGCATCACACAGTGAGGACTCGAGCTAGAGCCCCTCTTGTGGAATGGCAGTCCATCAACCCTGCCGCCTGGAGATCTGCTGCTAGACCGCCCCAGCCCCACATGGTGCTGTCAGATAGCAGAGCCTGACTGAGAAACCTGGGGTGTGCCCTGTTCCCCCAGAGTGACAGAGAAAATCCTATAGGGCTACACCCCAGGCCAGGCCTCTTCCACTTTCCCCAATTGTGTGTTGGGGTCCAAGATCCTGCCCAACCTGGCTGTAGGTTTTTGTGTGTCACACTAATTGCAGCCACATCCCCCATCAGCACATCTTTTTGAGTCTGTTATAAACATTCTGCCTAAAAACGGTTTGCAGAGAGGGAGATGGGACGCAGTAAGGTACTGGGAAGATAAGATATTAGGCATTTACTATAGATAACATTTTGTAGCGCTTGCTTAATTTTCAAGTAAAAATCCTTATTACTCACGTGTTCTCTAGCTGTATGCATTTCAATATTATTTTTTTTATTTTCAGAATTGACTATAAACGTCATTCTTCATTGCTAAATAAGGTAACCAATGCTCATTAAAAAGGTTTGAATCTATCTTAATTGTATCATAAATAGGACAAGAAAAAAACCTAATATCATTGCACTAGAAGTCGAGAGAGCCAAGATCTTAGGGAAAAGTGGTGATCACTTATTACTTATTATAATTCATTAAGCTTGTAGGAAATATTTAGATACTTAATTGGCATTTAACAAGATAGCTATAGAGAGTAAATGAGACATTAAATTCTCTTCTTAAATGCCCATTAGGTTTGCTTTAGAAATTAATTGATATCTAATTCATTTGCTATCAACTATTTTATCCTTTGCCAGCTGAGAAGTTCAACACACTAATGATAAATAGAGGCAGGAGAATGGGAACTCATACTTACTGAGCTCTGCGTCAGCCTAATTTAAAAGGCAAAGAGCTTCATGCCGCCTTAGTCCCATCAAAGGGGCATTGTCATTGGGCCTCGAGGGAGGGGATCTGACCAGGTGCCCAGTTGGACCTGTCCAAACCCTCGACATCAAAGGCCCATATAAAGACAGTGAACTAACAACACGTGAGGGAGCCAGAAAGCCTTTCACTGAGGAACACGTGAGGTATCTGCACATGTTCAAACTAAAATAAATGTGTGCAAATGGACCCAGGAGTGGTTATGAATGAAATGGAGTGGGTGAGGTGGTGATTTGTCAGTACCTAAGGGTTGGTTCTCGGGAACTTGGAGGGGATATATTTTGTGTTACTCTAGCCAGTTGATCAGTGGAGTAAAATTATAGTAAGGGGACAGGAAAATGAGCTCCCCAGATCCCCCCGCAAGGAAGGACTGGAGGCCCCAAACACTGGGAGTGTAGTCGGCAGATTGTCAACTTGGTGTTTGTCTCAGCTGCAGAAAGCTGCCTCCAACAAGGGCACTCTTCCTGGGCGGTCCCCAGCCGGTGAATGATTGCGGGAGGTGTAATTTCAGCCCACCATGGGACAACTCCAATGGGTTATATATGCTTCAAAAGTACCCATGGAGCTGGCCAAGGCTCTGTGGATGCATCCCAGTTCAAACTTTCCTTTGCCCAACTCCACTTCCTTCCCTTCCCTTCTACGGATGTTGATTCCTTGTCCATATCCTACACACCAAACTGTCTCACCATTTGCTGCTGGAGATCCTAATTTGTGACATATAGGGAAGGATAAGGGTACCTTACTGTTATGGCTCCTGCCCTGGTATGATGGACGGCTAATTTCTTACAAATCCTCTCACAACTACTTCTGAGAGTCAGCAAGTGGTGTTTCCTGGGAATTCCCCATGCCCATAGCAGGGCTTCAGCTCTTTCTGACCTTTCCTGCTCTGTCTATTGTTGTTGCCTTTGCCTGAAGTTAAGTTTCCTATTTATGGCAACATTTTCTCCTGTGGCAGAAATTGCCAACTGATCACTTAATTTGTTTCTTCTTCTTTCTAGGCAAAGAACTAGACTATACCCCCCAGCCTACCTTGCAGTCGAGTGTGGCCATGTGATTGAGGTATAGACAATAGAATGTGAGCACAGGTGATGTGAGCCTCTTTCAGTCCTGGCCACATCTCACGCATGATCCTCCGAGAGCTCTCCTCTTCCACTGGCTGAATGCTGATGACTGTAAGACGCAAGATGGAGGAAGCCCGGATCTCAACATTTGGCCAACGTCGAAGGCCTCCTTCAACTCAGGAATTCCCACCCCCTTAAGTGAGAGATGAACTCCTATTCTTTTAAATCGCCAAGATTTGATGGTTTATCAGTTACAACAGCTAGTGCTGGCTGAATTAAGACAGCTTCCATCAGATACCACTGCCTACTGCCAGGCATTCTACTGGGCGTTTCAGCCATTTATATGGATACCTGCATTTCCTACCCATCACCACTCCTGCCGCTGATGAGACACTGTAGAGCTAAGGTCTCAAAATGGCTGCATGCTCTCGATGCACACAAGTCAAGAAGGGTTCTTAAGAATGTGAGGAGAGCATGCCTCCCTCCTCCCTCTGTATCCTTATGCTTTGATGAGCGGGCCTCAAAGTAATGCTGATCATATCCTAACATAATACCGAGTATCTGGAACCAGTTCTTTAGCATTTGATTAAGGCAGATATTCCTCTCCACAGGAGGCTGACCCAAGAGGTAAATAGGATCAACACTAAGCTCTACTTGGAATTTCCCCTTCCCTTCTGGTGACTAGACCTTGGGTTTGAGTCATGCTCTCTATCCCTGACTCTCTCTTCCTTAATCTTGAGTTTCCCATGAGGTTCCTCAGTCAGGCCTCAGTGAAGACAGACTTCTGAAGGATTGGTCTCACAAAGTTCTCACATATGGCTCCCTGAGGACAGCACCTCATCAGCCTTTTTCACCGCTGTATCCCCAGCACCTAAAACAGTTCTTGGTGTACAGAAGATGCACAATGATGTTTATCAAATGAATAATGGATGTGTGAAATTGAGCAAAGAGCACAATTTAAGATCAACAGAGACCTTTTACGGGTCCCACACTATGATCAGTCTTGGGGAAGAAAATGCCAATCCATAGAGATAGACGACCTTGAGAATTCTCTGTCTGTTGCACTCAACCCACTCAGATACCCAGCCTGACTGCCATCTGTGATGGCTAATTTTTCTTTAAACAAATTTTATTTTCACTGAAACACTAAAACAGCTATAACCTCAAACCATAAATTGTGAAACATACTAGCCAAATATTGTGAAATCTGTACCAAAACAAGGTAAGAAGTTGATATCTCACATTTCTCCTCAGACCTTGAGCATGGAGCACACTTTTCTAGAAGTAACAATTAAGACGTTAAGAGCCTAATTTAATGTTTCTTTAATTATAGTCACATGGTCTAGTGAGATGGTAAGATCTCTATATTCTGGAGATATTTATCTATCTCTTCTAGAAACTTCCAGGGAGATAGGTCTGAAGAAGACACTAGAGAGACACACAAATTCCATTTTCTCTTACGAGCTTCCTACATGAGGAAGTTGGCAGAGGACAGGGGAGGTAAAGTAGACAAGAAGTAGAACAGAGTTCCTATGTCAAAACCTGGCTACTCAAAGTGTGGTCTGAGGATCCTCAGCATGCAATGGTTAATTTTATGTGTCAACTCACTAGCTATGGTACCCAGATATTAGTCAAACATTATTCTAGATGTTTCTGTGAAGATATTTGTTTTTATAGGATTAATATTTACATCAGTAGACTGAGTAAAGCCAATTGACGTCCATAATGTGGGTGGGCCTAACCCAATCAGTTAAAGCCCTTAAGAAAAACACTGAAAAGAAGAGGGAACTCTGCCAGCAGACTGGCTTTGGACTAGAATTGCAACTCTCCCCTGGTCTCCAGTCTTCCAGCCTACACTGCAGATTTTGGACTTGCTAACCTTCAAATAATGTGAGCCAATTCCTTAAAAGAAATGTCTCTCACTGTTCCATTTCTCTGGAAAACCCTTAGTAATGCACCATCCAAAAAATCTCTCTAAATCCCCTTACCTCTCTCCTGTTTCCTACAACCTCTCATCCTCTAGGAAGACAGGAATGTCACCATTCTCTGGGCCCCTACATTCATGTTCTTTTCTACTCGTCTGGGATTCTGCATTGACTAACATATAGTAAGTTTTATAACTTGCATTTACTTTCTTTATGTAGCTGAAGTAAAAGTTCCCGGGAGACAAAAATTGTCTAAAGTACATTAACACCAGTTTTCAGCTTCTGGTGAGGCACCTGGCTCATTTAAGGTGAAGTGAAATTCTGGCGAGAGCTAGAATGAGTTACCATACTCAGTGTAAGAGAGGAGTCTGAGTGCTCATTTTTCCTTCTTGCATCAACTCTTGAAGGTCTCTTATGAAATGTACTCCAGTATCTTCAGGGATGGGACATTGAAGTCATGTGAAATCACTTACTCTCATCATTATACCAATGAAGTCTTGTCTACACGCCAACAAAGCAGCTGGAGTTTCAGTCAGTTTAGCCAACAGTAGTAAGACAACCAATGAATTGACAAGTTTGTCCCAGCGGTCCAGCTTCTGTCTTTTCACACCATCTTACATCTTAGACTGTGGAACTCTGCATATATTGTCTTAAATGCCTCATTGTGAACAAAAGAAAGAGTATCTTACTCATCTCTGGTTCTCAAACATCCTTGAAGAGAAGGATCTCTGGATATCTTCTACTGCTTCCCAACGTCCCCTCCCTCACTTCATCCGGGGATTCTGGTTCACTGGGTAGGGAGCAGGTCCCTGGAATCTGCTGTTTAACAAGGTCTCCCAGATAATTTCAATGTAGCTCATTCAGAGACCACACTTTAAAACACTAAGGTAGAGAATCTGGGTTTCTCAAGTAGATTCATTGACCAATTGAATGAATCTGGATTAAAATACTGATGAGAGTAACTCACTGCCCTTTCCCCCACAGTTGAAATATTACTTCTCTTGCCCTGACCCAGGCCATCTGGATCCTCATGGTACCCAAGACCCAGGACACAGCTGTAAGGATCCCAAGCTCTGTCTCCTTGGGTCATGGTCCATCCTGAGGCCTATACAATTTTTTAAGACCCAGTCCTTCATCTATTTATTAATCGACAATTTTGTTCTTGGTACCCGCTGAGCATCACCTCTGGTTCAGGCTCGATGTGAGGTGCCAGTGATATTAGAGATGACTCAGCACAGCTCCTATCCTCAAAAAAGAACTCACAGCCTAGCAACAGGTTCTCTGGAAGAAACAGATATTACTAGAAGAACAAACCCACCCCATCCCACCAGGTTAACAAAGAGAAACCTCACTAGACCACGGTACAGCGAAAGGAGGTGTGGTTAACAGTAGGTAGCTTCTTATCCCTATGGGCCTGAAGGGACACAGTTTCTTTTTAAGGAGGAATTATAATTTATATACAGTAAAATGTACAGATCTTAAGTGTAGAGTTCAATGAGTTTTTTTCTCAAAGAAATACATCTGTGCATAAATAAAAGAAGGGATGCAGCTTTAAAGGACTGAAGAGGAGAAATGGAGGCAAGAAAATGATTCTGCTTGGCATAATAATGCACAGTATTAGCGCCACAGAATCAAAAAGTGCCTGTGATACAGTAGGAAGCTGAGCCCCAATTGGAAGAAACAGTGGGAGGACTTTCTAAAGAACTGGGATATTTAATTTCCCATTTTAAACCATTTAAATGCATTTTCCGTGGTACAACACTTCCATCTTGCCAAATCTTTGGAAAAACCTTCTACCTGTGTAAGACCTTGTTGTAATGAGTTTTGGTGAATGTGTGTGGCTCTGTCTGTGTGTCTAGGTAAAAGGGTGTATGGAAATAAAAGAAAGGAGCTGAGGCCCACATTTAGGCCACATCCAGGTGGGAGACAGAGGGACAATATCCAAATATAGAGCTGGGAACAAGAATCCAGTGAACTTTCCTTTGGAGCACTTACCACAATAACAATTTCACATTTCTTTGTGTAATCATTGCTTTATTCGCTCTCTGACTCGTTGCACAAGTTGAATTCTCTGGAAGCAGATGCTAAGATGGAGTTCGGGGTATAAGATGTTTATTAAGAAATAGGGATCAACATCTGTGGAAGGGAAGGAGAGGAGGAAGATTGGGCAGAGGAAAAAGTCAAATTGTGATGCAAGGTCAACAAAGCTTCAGCCAACCCTGCAGGGAGCTCCAGAACAAATAGTGCCCCAACACCTCACATCGAGCCTGAACCAGAGGTGAACAAATAGGCTGCCCCAGGAAGGGTGTGACCTTGGGCAAGGCAGCTGTCTGACGCTGAGATGGATGCTGAGCTGGAGGTTGTCTGTTGACCCCACCACTCTCCTTTCTTGGAGGAATCTAGATGGTGTATCTCTGGATGGTCTTCCACATCTGCTATAGAGGATAAGCCAGAAGAGAATAAAAACTGTGTCTGATTTTGCACACCACTGTATCCACAGTCCCCAGGAGAGCACGCAACATGTAGTAGGCACTCAAGAAATCATTGTGGTTGAGTTAATTACTCAAAGCAAGAGATAGTCATGAAAATATAATGCCTTCATGAATTCTTAGAAATGGAGACTTCTGCTAATCTTTTCTAGATCTGAAAGGGCAGGGAGACCCCTCAGAAAACCAATTATATAAATTTGCATTAGAAATATGCATGTTCTATGGAAGCATAGCAGGAATACTGATTCTAGAATGGTAGCATGAGGTAGGTGTCCCATGGAAAGCCTTTGGAGTGGATGAATTTTGAGCTGACTCTTGAAAGGTAATTTGAAATGCATTAGGCAAAATTGGAAGTGACTGGATGTAGGTGAAGAGGTGGTGAAAGAAGAGATGAAAATAACCCTGGCTGGTGCAAGGATGTAACTGATGGCGCAATTTATCAATACAGGCAACCACAAGAGATGGGGAGGAAAGGAGAAGTTTGGCTTTGCTCATGTTCAGTTAGAACGGGGCATCCAGTAGGCAGAGGTGTGTGTGCCTGAAGCCCAGAAGTGAGATCCACAGCAAAGTCACCTAGGAAGAGATATCCCCTCAAATTTCTCAAATTGAGAAAAAATAAGCCAAAGAAGGAAACCTGGTATGCCCAATATTCAGGGATGGGGATGAGGAAGAGGTGTATACTATTATTCAAGGAGTTTTCAGTTACAAGTCACTGGAGAAGGCCAATTAGCCAACACAGCAATAACACCAAAAAATTACCCCCTCTTCTCACCCATTCCTGGATCTGTCTGCATGTCAGCCTCTTGCTTCTTCCCCCTGCACAGTCAGCCTCCTTCATTATGTCAGCAGGCATCTCGGTGTTCACAAAACAACAGTTCTGTGATTAGAGAGGAAAAGTCTTCCCCTGTCAATTCAAGTTAGAAATTTCCAGAAAATGACTGAGATGATGAATCACATACTCTCTTTGAACTGATCGCTCTGGCTGTAAGGGTGTGGAGGGCTACTATGATTGACCCAGCTTGGGTCATTTGTCTAGTTATCACAGTAGTGCCTTCTGCCACCAGAACAAGGGAGAAAGGGTGCAAGATGACAAAACCTACAGACACTGCAGGATTTAGAAAAGGCAACAACAAGGAGACAGTCAGAGAAGGAGGATATGAGGACAGGAGAATAATGCCAGGCATTTGAGTGAGTCTAAAAGGCCTTTAAACACATAGAGTAGTCCTCCCTTTATCCACAGGAGATACATCCCAAGACCCCCAGTGGATACCTGAAACCGCAGCGAGTACCAAATCCTGTATATAACTGTTTTTTCCTATACGTACATACCTATGATGAAGTTTAATTTATAAATTAGGCACTGTAGGAGATTAACAACAATAATTAATAATAAAATAGAGTTTATAATAAAATTGAGTTTGTGTCCCACCCAAAGCCATTTATATCCACTTCATGTGTTCAAATGAAACACATCCAGGGCCTGAATATGCTCCATGGGTGTCCAGTTTGGAATCCAGGGCAATCCTGGATGCTTCTCTTCACGGGTGATATCTTCATAGTTACGTCATAGTGAATTCCTGAAATGCCAATCACAACTGCAATGGCAGCTAAAGATGCCAGATTTTTCTTGAAGCCCAATGTTCAGCTCAAAACTGACTTCACCATCCACTCTTTACTTGGCAGAAACCGACAGAGAGATTTTGTCACATATGTAGACTGACAAATGAGTAAGTGGCTAGAGGCCCTTCCAGGTCTGCAGAAACCATAAATCTGACTCAAAGAAACAAAGCTGAGTGGAATGGCCTGAGCCAGGACTGCATTTGTCACTGCACCATCGGAACGCAGTCTGAAAGTTGCTTTCCCTGGCTGAGTTCTGGGGGCCACATCCTGGACCTTCAATGCTTACCTCAACGTAAAAAGAAACGATATGAGAACTTTGGTTTGACAGTCAAGAAATAGTGAGTTCCTCGGCCCTAGGGCATCTTCTCTCTGTGTCTCTCTGTCTCAAACTTCCCTCTTCCTAAGCCTCTGTTTAGTAACAAGCAGTTGGTATCATTTCTTTTGCTTCTGGAGAAGCCCTAAGAAGATAAACACAATTCATGAGGCGTGGAGAAGAGAGAGTGGGTCAACAGTTAAGAGCGAGAAGTTCTTAGTGCTTCTGCAAGAGTTAGGAGAGGAGGTCACTCATTGGAGTGAAAATGCTCCCAGGGGCGTAAATCAAGATTCAGAAGTCCAGGAGGGGAAGAGGTTCGTTAGCATTAAATAAAGGTCTTGTTGTGGACCGAAGATTCGGAACACTGGATTACTCACTCGGCAGCAGGCGGGCATCAGAGCTGGCTGCTGTGGACTGCAACGTCTGTGGCCAGTCAGCAAGAGCCTTCCTCTGTGGCAAATTCACAGCAAGCATACAGTGTGATAAAATGTCAGTGACAAATCCAGTGCAATCAGGTGGGAAATCTCCCCTGAGTAACACCACTTCCTCATGGCTCGTTCAGACTTCCTCCCAGGCCACACTCCTGACTCCGAACTCAGTGCTGTTTTGCCTTCCACTGAGCGATTCACAGGTAAGCCTTTGAAAATCTTTCTCCCAGAGCCCTGGGGCACTGAGAGGGTTAATCTTGTCATGTCAAGATTCTCCTCAGACGCCAGACCAACTCAGCATCAATTTGACACAGATTTCTTTGGGGGAATCTGGGTTAATCTTTCTGGGCGGGCTGTCCATTTGATGGACAGGAAACAGTTCTGGAGTCAGCCTGTGCGCCTCCTGCATGACTCCCCCCAGCCCTGTCTCCAAATTAAAAATTTAAAAGGGCAATTAAATTTAAAAAAAGCAATCTGATGTTTTCAGGCCCTCATAGGTAATTTATAAATGCCGCATTCCATGTCCCGTTTTGTTTAAAGAATTTAATTTGGAGAGAGGCTTCTGTGGGAATGCGGGATCTGTCCCAGATGCCCATGGGAGATGAATTAAAAAAATGCAAATGTTTGGCTGACATCAGTGGCCAGGGCAGTGATGGCTATTGAGTCTCCTAAGGATTTCTTTGATCCTCTGTGCATATGTGTATGCGGACTACCTATGCAAGCAAAACTTTGCTTTCTGTATTTGCTTTTATATCTGTGTGCTAAATAAATTCATGGAGGCATGAATACTTGAGTATCCAAAAGATGCTAGCTAAATGCAACATGGTATCCCTAACGGGATCTTGGAATACACAAATGAACAACAGTGGAAAAGCTGGCAATATCTAAATAAAGTCTGGAGTTTAGTTTTTAGTAACATACCAATGTTAATTTCTTAGTTTTGGCTAAAGTACCACGGCTATATAAGATGTTAGCATCAGGGGAAATGAGGCGAAGGCATGCAGGAACTCCCTGTCCTTTGTCTTTGCTACTTTTCTGTAAAACTAAAATTATTCCAAAGTAGAAGGTTTATTTAAAAAAATGCTGGAGTTCGTCAATTTAGTGTTTACCAACTATTTTCTGGTCGGGAGGCCTAAAAAGTAAATATTTGCATCTGGCCAAACTATTACAACCCCCACCCAGTGTAAGGAGAGCAGACTGCAGCCCTGGTCATTTTTCTTCTCTCAGCCTTGTATATGTTTTGCAATTTGCAATTACTTTATTTATTAATCTGTTTACTAATGTTGTGTCTGTGTCTCCCAGTGAAATGTAAGCTTCCTGAGAGCAGGGCGTGAGACCGCTTCATCTCATTTCCAGATCTCTCCTTCCTGGCAGGGTACCTGGTGCACAGTGTGCAGTAATAAAATCTTAAGTCTAAGAATGGAAATTCCTACTTTTCATTTTCCTTCCCTCCTCCTAAAACGCCCCGTGGAGTCAGTGGCTCTGGCAGCTGTTTAAACAGGCACCAAGCATCATTGAGCCTAGAGAAGAAAGTGTGATGTCTCTTTCCAGAGAGAGGATGAGCTCCATGCAACTGGGAGCATGCAAGCCTTCTTCCTGCCTGGAACATAGTTGGTACTTACTAATCTCTTTGGGTTGAAGGTCAGAAATGTTGAACAAAGAAAACCAGATGGATGGGCTGCAAGAGTCTGTAGGAAGTGAGGGGAGAATCTGGATGGCGGGTGGGAGAGGAAGAGAAACAGCCTTGGGTGCAGAAGGAGAAAGGTTCTGAAAACCTGGGCATCAGGTCACCAAAAGGTAGGAGAAAAGGAAAGCAAGACACAGGAGTCTGAAGGGTTCCACACCAGTGGTCAGGAAGGAGTACCTAGAATACCTACTGATCACCTCACTCCAGACAGGACATGCAATGTGCTCTTCTCTTTCAGTTCATCCCTTCTCTACCGCACTCTCTTTGCATTTTAGTCTTCCCTGTCTCCCATCACTCTTGCCTCAGAGAAGAAAGCATTAAGCATCCTCTCAAGTTTTGACCTTCCTTCTCTGTGGTTGCCATCAACTCAACTCCTCTTCAGTTCTTCCACTAATAATAATAATTGTGATAGCAATAATTTACTAATGATTTATTATGTAAAAACTTTACATCTATTAATTATCTCATTTAATCTTCACAACATCATTAAGAAGCAAGAATTATTATTATCCTTATTTTTACAGATGGGGACATTGCGATTCAGAGAAATTTACAACTTGCATAAGGTCACACAGCAAGGAAGTTGCAGAGGACAGGGTTTTGCCCAAGTTGCTGTGTCCAAGGCTGGCGCTATTAAAATGCATGACCAAAGAATAACTGGCTCCTCCGAGAAGATGGGGCCTCAATCTGTGTCCTCCTCCATCAGGTATCTCTTATCTATTGTCTTTCTGCCACTAACTTAATTCACTTGGTCATTTTCTCTCACCTGAACCATGACACTTGCTTCCACCAGTCCATCTTCCATATTCCACCAGAATCATCTTTCTAAACAAGCTCCAATTCTGTTACTCCTCTTTCCAAATCTTTTCTTGAGTTGCAAGTATCAGCAAAATGAGCATATTGTCCATATACCTTCCCAGTCCAGTTCTGCTCCCATCTGTGCAGTCTTCAGCATGTATTGTTTCCTCCAGTCTAAAATGGAAATTATCATCCCTAAGTAATTGCAAGGAGGAAATATAATAACACATAAAGATTGCCTAATAAAGTGGCTGTCCCACAGAAATGACTTAATGAATTTATTGTGTTTCTTTTATAAGGTCAGTTACCCAAGAGATCTCTGGGACTGAGGAGAAAAGAAGAACAGGAGAAGGATCAGAAAGGCAGGGACTTGGCAATCTGCTCCAGATGGAGACAATTCATTCCCTAGAAGTTCACAAGATCTCCCAGAGTCTAGGCCTTTGTTTTGACTTGTCCTTTCCAAAACAATGGGATACATGCAGCTCAATGGATCAGGAACTTTGATGAAAGAAAAGGAGAAAGTCTCTTTAGCAAAGGGGTCCAGGCACTGTATGTAACTAGAATGTTTCTCTTGGGATGCAGGAAAAGACAGAAAGCACATCTTAGCATCTGAACATATGAAGCCAGGTCATGGACTCAGGCTTAATGCCCCAGTACAGTTCCATCCTCGAGCCTTGGAAATACGTCACAATTTGCTCTTCCTGGCTAGACCCCATTGGCTATTGTCCTTGCCTGGAGGGTAAGTACTCTACTGTTAGCTCATCTGCTAATAAATACGGGAACATGGAGCAATCAGCAACTCTAAATCTAGAGCCTGTAAGTTTATCTACCAAGCTATATTGCCTTGGGTCAATATTTCAAAGCATCGCAACATTTGTACATTCACCTGCTACAAATTTGCATAGAAGGACCTATATCAAGTCCATTGAAATTCCTGATTCCCTTATGCTTATCAAAAACTTTGATAGTTATATATATCTCAATTAATAAGAATGAAGAGCATGATTACCATTTCATAATAAATTCAGCTTATTTTGGTATGCAGAACTTTGCAAAACATAGTAGAATGGGAGTGGTTGTCATAACAAATAGTGCCCATCGGTTTAGTGGAGTTCCACATTTTTGAGGCCTTCCAGCTTTTATCTTCCATACTAGGAATTTGAAGATTGACGTGCCATAGTCATGGTCCTTCAAGAATGTATCATCTTATTGGAGAAACAAGTAGATGCACAAATAGTATCTGTGTAATATAGTAAGTACAAAGGTAGTTACCTGTACAAGATACCGTAAGAATGTAGAGGGGGGACATCTGGCAGGGCTTGTGTGTGGGAGGTGTGGGAAAGAGGACTCTCTGAAGGAAGTGATGCCTCAACTAAGTCACAAAGAGCAAGCAGAACTTACCTTTCCCAAGAGAGATTGTACAGGCAGAAGGCAAAGCATGAACAAAGAAAGGGGGACTATATAAGAAAGTGCAATGCCATTGGTGCAGAGTTCGGCAACAGCTGTCCAACAATCTTTCTGAATTGATATTTATCATGGTAAATACAAAGAGCTCCGAGACTCACTTCCAACGTGTGCGTGTGGAGGCTTCCCCACACCAACAAGCAGTCCTCAGACGCCAGCAGGATGTCTGAGAATTCAACCCAGTTCTGACATTATCTACTCAGAGACAGAATCAAATTCCACAGGTAAAGGGCTCAGTCCCACAGGACTGCCCTACACATCAGACCCCGGATGCAAACTCAGGCTGTTACCTTTGCTTCTGACCGACGGCCACAAACTGGAGGCTCCAACCATCCCCTCTTCAGGTTCAATTAATTGGCTAGAATGGCTCACAGAACTTGAGAAAACCCATTTACACCCTAGATTACCTATTTATTACAAAGAATATTAAAAGGTGTGAAACAAAAGACAGATGAAAAGATAATAGGGCAAGATCCCGACTAAACAAACTTCTGTCCTCATGGAGCTTGGGGCCCAGTATGGTGGCACCTGGAAGTGTCCTGGTTCTCCAAAAAAAGGCCAACAAGCTAACTTTCTTTTTGAGTTTTTATGGAGGCTTCATTATGGTCATGATTGACTAGGTCATTGGCCATTAGCAATTGGTTCAACCTCAGTGCCACCTTCCTCTCCCCAGGAATCCGGGAGTGCCACTGAAAGTTCCAATCCTCTGATCACATGGCTGGTGCTCTGGGCAGCCAGCCCCCACCCTTGGGTGGGGTCCAAAAGTCACCTTAATTAACATAACAAAAGACATCTTTGTCACTATGAACAGTTATGAAATTCCAAGGATTTGGGGAGCTGTCAGCCAGGAACTGTAGGCAAAGACTAAATATTTATAAGAAATGTATTTTTGTCATCTTTGTGACCAGTAAGTCTCCATCAATTCATTCATTCATTCAACAATTATTTACTGACAGCTTACTCTATGCCAAGACTAGCAGTAGAATGCAGGGTATATGGCTCAAGTGTCATGTCTTCAAAAATTCACATTTCAGGAGACAAAATAATTGCAACATTGCGCAATGAGCTTGAAAGTCCTCTGCATAATACACTCTGAACCAAGATCCTTATTTGATAGAAATACTTTGAAAACATTTTTTATCTTGCTACTGGATATGGGTCCATTTCATTTAATTATTCCTCAGTCAATATTGCTCTTCATATCCCCTAACCCAATTGTTATTTTAATTAAAAATTTAAAATTTATTAAGAAAAATGTACACAATATTCTCTCTTTTAAAATCTATATGTAACTGCCCTATCATATAAATCTCAGTCATGTTGTGCATGTTTGTACAATATCTTCTTGATTAGGCTTACTTACAGTCTAAAAATTTTATTGTTTCTCAGATTTGTTTCTTCAGAATTCTTTTTTTGAAATTTCTTTTCTTGTGCTATTTTATGCTGATTTTGCTAATCTTTAAAAACTTCTCAAGATGAATGCTTTGCTTTAATTCTTTATTGTTGACTGCTCATACTATGATTTTGTTGCCTACTGTGTTTTGACCATACCTCATGAGATTTGATATGCACTAGGTCCATTCTTTTCTAAATAGTTAATAATGTTAGTTTTTAATATTCATATGATTGAGAAGAGATTTTTCTTTTCCTGTAGTTTCCAAGTAGTTTTTATTTCAACCTATTCTTTCAATTTCTGGAATTTATTGTACTCTGGTTAGACAATGTGAACTGTCTAATTTCTACTCATTAGAATTTATTGAGGATTTCTTCATGGCGAAGAATATGCTAAATTTAAGTAAATTTCTATGAACATTGGAAGGAAAACGTTTTTCTTGTTGTGGAACCTAATGTTAACTATTAATAAATCAGCCTAATAAATTTTAATACAAAATTCCATACATCGATTTTTGTCTTCATGATCTTCATGAAAGAATGAAAGTATTTTGTTTCATCTCCCATGTAATTGTATTTAAAATGTCTTAGTTTATTTTAAACATTTTTATTTATATCATTTGATAAGAATATGTATGAAATATAAGGAATCAAAATTATTATAGGATCATTTAGGGTAATACACTTTATCAACATGAACTAGCCTTTATCCTATTTATTGGATTGTGGTTTAAATTGTACTTTGGGTGATAGTAATGCTCTACCCCGGCTTTTTTGTTTGCATATGCCTAGAATCTTTTCTAATACCTTTAGGTTTAATATTTGTCAATGAACATTTAGACTTAACTCTTCTAAGCTGCATAAAGTTGCATTATTCTTCAACTCAATTTATCTTTTAATAAAAGAACTGAAACCATTCATATTTATTGTAATAACTGATACAGCTACTCTCATTTTCTTTCAATATTTTCTTTCTGTTTACTTGGGGAGGCTGAAAGATGAGATAATAAATGAAATTTCAGAGCTGTACCAATTGTGCACCTTACACAATGACAAATCTGCTGTGGTTAAAATTTCTCTTCCCTCAGTCTTAGGATTAGACAAAGTTTTGGTCTCCTCTCTATTTTCATGGCCTTGGGGCTTTCTTTATCAATTGAATAGAGCCTCCCATTAATAAGTGAAGCTCATTTAATATCTTATGATGCTTTTAACTTTCCCCCAAAGACATATGGGAACATATATAATTTCAGAATTAAACTGATCTATTAGGGCTGGGCATGAAAAATTATCAAAGCCACATAAGTGCTACTGAGGTCTCTCCTAAAATCAGAATGCTTCAGTTTATGAGAGTGTGGTAACTCTCACTAAAAGCCAGCAGCTCATGACGAAAAGATAGGTAGAGACCTTCTAGAATAAACATCCCCAAATTCAGTTAGAAAGCTGCTTTACCTCTACTGGTATCTCCTAATAAGGCTGCCTCTAACACCATCCTGTGATTGGTGCGAAAAGTTGGTTCATGGAGGACACCACTAGCAAGAGCATATCATAAAATGCTGCAGTGGAGAAGTTTCTTGCGACCTAAATAAGTCCACATCCAACATATACACATGCAAGAAAATCTGGATGAATTTTCTTTCTTTTCTTCTTATTTATATGCAAGGTTGATCCATCTGACATTTTTAGATTATTAACGTAAAAAAAATTGTACATTATTTCTTTATTTTTACGTGTACATGATATTATAACCATAGAAACAAGAATTATTTATACTAAATAGTTTTAGTTGTTTTCTTACAATTCTTTAATACTATGATTTCCCATTCCTGGGGTTTTTTTGTGTGTTCCATCTTCTCTACCGGGTTACTTACATGAAAATTTTTCCCTTTAAGTGAATGTTAACTTTCTGAGCATATATCATTCTGAAAATGACTTTCCTTTGCTCCTAAACAGGCACATCTATCTTAGATAAGTAAAGAATTTTTAAATCTCAGTATTTTCTTCCTCAAAACTCTATAACCACTTTCTAAAGTATTTAGAGTCTCCCAAAAGATCTGAGAGCATTCTGGTGTTTGTGCCTTTCCAAATAATCTATTTATTTCCATGCATGGATGCTTGTAGTAAGTTTTACTTTAACTTTCAAATTTAAAATAATTTCATCAGGCTGTGTCTCAGCATTGTTGTCTTTTCATTATTTTTTGATAATACTAGCATGGTGAGTCAATCCAACTAACAAAGCCATTTCTTCAGATCTGAAAAGTTTTTTCTTTTCTTCCCTGATTTTGTCTCTCCTCCGTCTTCTCTTTCCATCCTCCTAGGATTCCCCTTGCTCTGTCCTCTTTTATCTCCTCACTATTTTTTTTTTTCTTTTTTTTTTCTTTTTTTTTTTTTTTTTATTAATGTTATGATAGATTACAACCTTGTGAGATTTCAGTTGTACATTTTTGTTAGTCATGTTGTGGGTACACCACTTCCCCCTCCGTACCCTCCCCCCACCCCCCCTTTTCCCTGGTAACCACCAATCAGATCTCCTTCTCAATATACTAATTTCCACCTATGAGTGGAGTCATATAGAGTTCGTCTTTCTCTGACTGACTTATTTCGCTTAACATAATACCCTCGAGGTCCATCCACATTGTTGTGAATGGGCCAATTTCGTCTTTTTTTATGGCTGAGTAGTATTCCATTGTGTATATATACCACATCTTCTTTATCCAATCATTAGTTTCTGGGCATGTAGGCTGGTTCCACGTCTTGGCTATTGTAAATAATGCTGCAATGAACATAGGGGTGCAACGGACTCTTGAGATATCTGATATCAGGTTCTTAGGATAGATACCCAGTAATGGGATGGCTGGGTCATAGGGTATTTCTATTTTTAACTTTTTGAGAAATCTCCATACTGTTTTCCATAGTGGCTGTACCAGTTTGCATTCCCACCAACAGTGTATGAGGGTTCCTCTTTCTCCACAACCTCTCCAACATTTGTCGTTCTTGGTTTTGGATGTTTTTGCCAATCTAACGGGGGTAAGGTGATATCTTAGTGTAGTTTTGATTTGCATTTCCCTGATGATTAGCGATGATGAACATCTTTTCATGTGTCTATTGGCCATATTCATATCTTCTTTTGAGAAATGTCTGTTCATGTCCTCTGCCCATTTTTTGATCGGGTTGTTTGTTTTTTTGTTGTTAAGCAGTGTGAGTTCTTTGTATATTATGGAGATTAACCCTTTGTCGGATAAGTGGCTTGTAAATATTTTTTCCCAATTAGTGAGCTGTTTTTTTGTTTCAATCCTGTTTTCCCTTGCCTTGAAGAAGCTCTTTAGTCTGATGAAGTCCCATTTGTTTATTCTTTCTATTGTTTCCCTCAACTGAGGAGTTACAGTGTCCGAAAAGATTCTTTTGAAACTGATGTCAAAGAGTGTACTGCCTATATTCTCTTCCAAAAGACTTATTGTCTCAGGCCTAATCTTTAGGTCTTTGATCCATTTTGAGTTTATTTTGGTGTGTGGTGAAAAAGAATGGTCAATTTTCAATCTTTTGCATGTGGCTGTCCAGTTTTCCCAGCACCATTTGTTGAAGAGACTTTCTTTTCTCCATTGTAGGCCCTCTGCTCCTTTGTCGAAGATTAGCTGTCCATAGATGTGTGGTTTTATCTCTGGGCTTTCAATTCTGTTCCATTGATCTGTGGACCTGTTTTTGTACCAGTACCATGCTGTTTTGATCACTGTAGCTTTGTAGTATGTTTTGAAATCGGGGATTGTGATTCCGCCGGCTTTGTTTTTCTTGCTCAGGATTGCTTTAGCAATTCGCGGTCTTTTGTTGCCCCATATGAATTTTAGGATTGTTTGTTCAATTTCTGTGAAGAATGTTCTTGGGATTCTGATTGGGATAGCATTGAATCTGTATATTGCTTTAGGTAGTATGGACATTTTAACTATGTTTATTCTTCCAATCCATGTGCAAGGGATGTCTTTCCATCTCTTTATGTCATCGCCTATTTCTTTCAAGAGAGTCTTGTAGTTTTCATTGTATAGATCCTTCACTTCCTTGGTTAAGTTTATCCCAAGGTATTTTATTCTTTTCGTTGCGATTGTGAATGGGATAGAGTTCTTGAGTTCTTTTTCTGTTAGTTTATTGTTAGTGTATAGAAATGCTACTGATTTATGCACGTTAATTTTATACCCTGCTACTTTGCTGTAGTTGTTGATTATTTCTAATAGTTTTTCTGTGGATTCTTTGGGGTTTTCTATGTATAAGATCATGTCGTCTGCAAACAACGAGAGTTTTACTTCTTCGTTACCTATTTGGATTCCTTTTATTTCTTTTTCCTGCCGAATTGCTCTGGCCAGCACCTCCAGAACTATGTTGAATAGGAGTGGTGAAAGTGGGCACCCTTGTCTTGTTCCTGTCCTCAGAGGGATGGCTTTCAGCTTTTGTCCATTGAGTATGATGTTGGCTGTGGGTCTATCATATATGGCCTTTATTATGTTGAGGTACTTTCCTTCTATACCCATTTTACTGAGGGTTTTTATCATAAATGGGTGTTGGATCTTGTCGAATGCTTTCTCTGCATCTATTGAGATGATCATGTGGTTTTTGGTTTTCATTTTGTTAATGTAGTGTATCACGTTGATTGACTTGCGGATGTTGAACCATCCCTGTGTCCCTGGTATAAATCCCACTTGATCATGGTGTATAATCTTTTTGATGTATTGCTGTAATCGGTTTGCCAAAATTTTGTTGAGGATTTTTGCATCTATGTTCATCAGTGATATCGGCCTGTAGTTCTCCTTCTTTGTGTTGTCCTTGTCAGGTTTGGGGATCAGAGTGATGTTGGCTTCATAGAATGTGTTAGGGAGTTCTCCATCTTTCTCAATTTTCTGGAACAGTTTGAGGAGAATAGGTATTAAGTCTTCTTTGAATGTTTGGTAGAATTCTCCAGAGAAGCCGTCTGGTCCTGGACTCTTGTTTTTGGGGAGGTTTTTGATTACCGTTTCTATTTCCTTACTTGTGATTGGTCTATTCAGATTCTCCATTTCTTCCTGATTCAGTTTGGGGAGATTGTAGGAGTCTAGGAATTTGTCCATTTCTTCCAGGTTGTTCAATTTGTTGGCATATAGTTTTTCATACTATTCTCTTATGATCTCTTGTATTTCATTGGTATCTGTTGTGATTTCTCCTCTATCATTCCTGATTTTATTAATTTGCGATTTCTCTCTTCTTTTCTTGGTGAGTCTGGCTAGGGGTTTGTCAATTTTGTTAATTCTTTCGAAGAACCAACTCTTTGTTTCATTGATCCTTTCTATTGTCTTTTTTGTTTCAATATCGTTTATTTCTGCTCTTATTTTTATTATTTCCCTCCTTCTACTGACTCTGGGCCTTGTTTGTTCTTCTTTTTCTAGTTCTGTTAGGTGTCGTTTGAGGTTGCTTACGTGAGCTTTTTCTTGTTTAGTGAGGTGAGCCTGTATTGCGATGAATTTCCCTCTTAGGACTGCTTTTGCTGCATCCCAAATGATTTGGTATGTCGTGTTCTCATTTTCATTTGTCTCCAGATAATATTTGATTTCTTCTTTAATTTCTTCAATGATCCATTGTTTGTTGAGAAGCGTGTTGTTTAGTCTCCACATTTTTGCACCTTTCTCTGCTTTTTTCTTGTAGTTGATTTCTAGTTTAATAGCGTTATGATCAGAAAAGATGCTTGATATTATTTCAACTCTCTTGTATTTATTGATGTTTGCTTTGGTTCCCAAAATATGGTCAATCCTTGAGAATGTTCCATGTGCACTTGAGAAGAATGTGTAACCTGCTGTTTTTGGATGAAGTGTTCTATATATATCTATTAAGTCCATCTGGTCTAATTTTTCATTTAATTCTATTATTTCCTTGTTGATTTTCTGTCTGGATGTTCTGTCCATTGGTGTTAATGGTGTGTTGAGGTCCCCTACTATTATTGTATTGTTGTTGATATCTTCTTTTAGTTCTATTAAGAGTTGCTTTACAAATTTTGGTGCTCCTGTGTTGGGTGCGTATATATTTATAAGTGTTATGTCTTCTTGGTGGAGAGTCCCTTTTATCATTATATACTGTCCCTCTTTGTCTTTCTTTATCTGTTTTGCTTTGAAATCTACCTTGTCTGATATTAGTATAGCGACACCTGCTTTCTTTTGTTCATTATTAGCTTGGAGTATTGTTCTCCATCCCTTCACTCTGAGTCTGTGTTTGTCTTTGGGGCTGAGGTGTGTTTCCTGGAGGCAGCATATTGTTGGATCTTGTTCTTTGATCCATCCTGCCACTCTGTGTCTTTTGATTGGGGAGTTCAATCCGTTTACATTTAGAGTGATTATTGAGACGTGGGGGCCTACCACTACCATTTTGTGTCTTGTTTTCCGGTTTTCTTCAGTTTCCTTTGTTTCTCGTCCCATGGTTTAATCTGTTCTGATGTAGAGCTGCTACTCTCTGTTGTTGTCCTTCTACTTATCTCCTCTGCTCTTGGTTTTGTAGCCCCTTTCCTTTTTTGGATTTTTCAGGAATGAGGGTTTTCCTGAGGATTTCCTGAAGAGGAGGTTTTGTGGCAATGAACTCCCTTAATTTTTGTTTATCTGGGAAAGTTTTTATTTCTCCATCGTATTTGAAGGATATTTTCGCTGGGTAGAGAATTCTCGGCTGTAGGTTTTTGTCCTTCAGATTTTTGAATATATCATTCCACTCTCTTCTAGCCTGTAAAGTTTCTGCTGAGAAATCTGCTGATAGCCTGATGGGGGTTCCTTTGTAGGTTAGTTTCTTTAGCCTGGCTGTCCTTAATATTTTCTCCTTGTCGTTGACTTTTGCTAGCTTCACTACTATATGCCGTGGAGTTGGTCTTCTTGCATTGATAAAGTTTGGAGATCTATTGGCTTCTGTCACCTGAAGATCCATCTCCCTCACCAGATTTGGGAAGTTCTCAGCCATTATTTCTTTGAATAGGTTTTCTGCCCCTTTCTCCTTCTCTTCTCCCTCTGGTATACCTATAATCCTTACGTTGCATCTCCTAATTGTGTCTGATAATTCTCGGAGAGTTTCTTCATTTCTTTTAAGTCTTGCTTCTCTCTCCTCCTCTGCCTGCAACAATTCTATATTGCCATCTTCCAAATTGCTAATTCTTTCCTCCATATTATCGGCCCTACTGTTCAGAGCATCTAGATTTTTCTTAATCTCCTCTATTGTGTTCTTCATTTCCAGTATTTCTGTTTGGTTCTTCTTTATCGTATCAAACTCTTTTGTGACATAGCTCCTGAACTCGTTGAGTTGTCGGTCAGAATTCTCTCTTAACTCAGTGAGTATTTTAATGATGGCTGTTTTGAAGTCATCATCATTTAGGTTATATATCTCATTTTCTTTGGGATTGTTTTCTGTGTATTTGTTACTTTCTTTCTGTTCTGGAGATTTAATGTATTTTTTCATATTGCTTGATGATGTTGATTTGTGCCTCCGCATGGAGATAGAGTTTAGTTGCTCCTTTCACTTGTTTCAGCTGCTGCGGTGGGGGGAGCAGCTGTTTATACTTCACCAACCAGGAACCCTGTCCGTAGTTGCTAACTGGGCCTGGGCCCCTCTTCGTAGCCACAGTGGCCCTTTGGATTCCCTCCTCTGCCGTGGGGGCCGTCACGGGGGGCTTCAGGCTGCAGGTGCCTACTGTTGTTGCCCACCTAGATGCGCTCTCTCCTTGGGGTCTGCAACGGTGTTATGGGCTTTTCCAGCGGCCAGGGGTGGGATCACTTTTATTTGTCGCTCGGTTGCTGTCGGCACCCACCAAATCTCACTTGTCCTCTATGGGTCGCAGGAGAGCTATTGGCATCTTCTACAGTCTGTGGTTAGTACACCTAGCTATGCTGCTTTTGCCCTGGGGTCTTCCAGCCTTGTGGCTGGCGGCTGGGTGCCTTCTACTGGTGCTGTGCAGAGGCTTTCCCTAAGGCTTCTGTGAGCCTGTAGGGTTTCCCCCTAGGCTACTAAGCTGGGTCTCTGGAACTCTCTCCAGCCCCAGTCCTCTCCGAGATCTCCGGCAATCCCTAGCCTCACCGGGTGGGCAACGGCAGCTGGGGGTCGCCCCGCCCTCTGGGCTTCTCTCCGGGCCTCTGCCAGGAGCTCTGAATGCTCAGCGTGGCCCCTCTGCTACCGGCAGACAGAGAGTTTTGTCTGCTGCCTGGCGGAGCTCCGGCGCTTCCCCTCCGGGTCGCCGGACCCGCCTTTGAAAGTTCCCCCGCCCCGGTCCTCTCCGAGATCTCCAGCAATCCCTAGTCCCACGGGGCGGGCAACGGCAGCTGGGGGATGCCCCGCCCTCTGGGCTTCTGTCCGAGCCTCTGCCGGGAGCCCTGAATGCTGGGTGTGGCCCCTCTGCTACCGGCAGACAGAGAGTTTTGTCTGCTGCCTGGCGGAGCTCCGGCGCTTCCCCTCCGGGTCGCCGGACCCGCCTTTGAAAGTTCCCCCGCCCCGGTCCTCTCCGAGATCTCCGGCAATCCCTAGTCCCACGGGGCGGGCAATGGCAGCTGGGGGACGCCCCGCCCTCTGGGCTTCTGTCCGAGCCTCTGCCGGGAGCCCTGAATGCTGGGCGTGGCCCCTCTGCTAATGGCAGACAGAGAGTTTTGTCTGCTGCCCGGGCGGAGCTCCGGCGCTTCTCCACCGGGTCGCCGGACCCGCCTTTGAAAGTTCCCCCGCCCCGGTCCTCTCCGAGATCTCCGGCAATCCCTAGTCCCACGGGGCGGGCAACGGCAGCTGGGGGTCGCCCCGCCCTCTGGGCTTCTCTCCGGGCCTCTGCCGGGAGCCCTGAGTGCTCAGCGTGGCCCCTCTGCTACCGGCAGACAGAGAGTTTTGTCTGCTGCCTGGCGGAGCTCCGGCGCTTCCCCACCGGGTCGCCGGACCCGCCTTTGAAAGTTCCCCCGCCCCGGTCCTCTCCGAGATCTCCGGCAATCCCTAGTCCCACGGGGCGGGCAACGGCAGCTGGGAGACCTCCGTGCCCTCCGTGTCTCTCTCTGGGACCCTCCGGGCGCCCCGAGCACCAGGCCGGGTCTCCCCGCCAATGGCGGGGAGAGACTCTCCCCGCGGGCTCAGGTGTGCAACTCCAAAGTTTCCCTCTGCGTTTAGGAGTAATTGCGGGGGGTTTAAGTAGGGTTCTGGTCACCTGTTTCCACCGTCGCTCCTCTGTTGTGTTCTCGCTCCTGCCCTAGATGTGTGTGGATCCTCTGGGGGCGTCCGTTGGAAGAAAGCCGCTTGCGGGTACTAGGCTGCCCGTCGGGGTCGGAGAGTTTTCACCTATTTCCACATCCTCCCGGAGGAAAGTCCGTCCGCCTTCCGATGTATAGTCACGTGGGTGTCTCAGACGTCCTGAGATGCTGTCTGGATATCCTTTGTCAAGCGATAAGTGTCCAAATAATTGTAGACTCGAAGGGCGAGAGACAAAGAGGACTACTCACGGCGCCATCTTGGAATTCCTCTCAGTCCTCCTCACTATTTTTTAAAATGTATTTTTCCTCTAAGCTCTAAAAGAATTTCTTGAGCTTTTCTTCTCATTCAGTTATTCAGCTTTCTAAAGTCATGCTCTCCAACATGTCACAGCCACATGCGTCCATTTAAATTTAAAATAAAGTTAGCCAGTGTCAAGATGGCAGCATAGGTGGAATTGATCTCACCTCTTCCCACAGGCACAACCGATTTACAACTACTCTTGGAACAATCACCCCTGAGAGAGAACTGAAAACTGGATAAAAAGAACCCCCACAACAAGCAACAGTGCTGACTGAGGTGGGAGAGGTGGGAATTCCGTGCTGGAGAGGCAAAAGCCATCTTCTGGCCACAGTGGTTCATGGTTGGCTGGGAGCAATCTTAAGGTATGAAGCCTTCCCTGGAGGATCAGGGGATCTGAGTGGGGGAGTATTACCACAATAAGCAGCTTTTGGACTCAGTATAACCAAGACAAGTGTCATAATATCTGGCTTTGCTGGCTATTAATAGCAACGAAGAATATCCCCAGAAAAGCTATCAGACATAAGGGCAAAAAAAACCCTGCTTTGAAAGGGCTCAGGCACAAATTCACCTGTTTCAGAAAGCAACCTAAAATCACCAGAAAGAAAGATGCATAGTCCTTTGGTGAAAAGAGACTCATTTGCTAGGCTATGGGTGCATCTTGGTGAGAGGTGAGACCACCCCAGGCTGAGACCACCTCCCAATTGACTAAGACATAGGTGGCAACCATTGCTCTGAAATAGTACAGGCATGTTGACACAGAAGCTGGCTGATGCCATTGGAGTTCTTCCCCTGGCCTGTTAGCCCAGGGGTCTGCCCCACCCACTAGAGCATCAATTTAATCCAGCTCAGCCAGGGCAGGTAGCCCACCCTAGGGACTGACCCCACCCAATAGCAAGCCCTGGGGCAACTTGTGGGCCCACATAGGTGGGGTGCCTGGAACCTCTTCAGCCAGGCAAGCAGATCCACCTCTGTGGGGCAAGGCATGCATGAGGGAGGTGTCTGCATTGGTAGAGTGTGTGGAGTCTCTGCAGCAGGGCAACTGGGTCTGCTTCAGTGAGTCAGGGCATGCACATAAGACAGGACTGTGTTGACAAGGTGTGTGGCCCTGTGGGTGGTGGGGCTTGTCAGCTGTGGCAGACTTGTGCTTCTCAAACAGCCAGAAAGGGGATCTGCCCCATCTTCCAAGACCTGAAAAAAATTGAGTGCTCCCATGCCTGGGGCTGGCCCCACTCAGCTGTACTCCTGAGAGAGCTGACAACAGCCTTGGAAGTCAGAGGCCTACAGCAATTGTAAGCCCCTGAACCTAACAACAAGACACGATGGGAGCCACCTCAGAAAAACGGCAGCAGCAATGTGATATTAGACCTCGCAGGCAACTGTTCTGGGGCCCCTCACACCCAGTAAAGTGACTGAAGAGACTATAGCAGCCACATGCAGCTGAGCATTACTATCTGCTGGCCAAGGATACAGTCTAGCCTTCCTGGGCACCTCCAGCAAGAGCAACCCTGCCACAAGAGAAGGACACATGTAGCCCACACAGGGAACACTTCTGGAACATTTGGAACTGGTGATGAGAGGGAAACACACTGCTGGGCCTTATAAGGCATGTCTTACTTAGGCCATCTCTCCAAGATCAGAAGAGGTAGCTGATCTACATAACACATAGATACAAACACAGAGAAAGAGGCAAAATGAGGAGACAAGGGAACACATTCCAAGTAAAGGAACAGGAGAAATCCTCAGAAAAAGAATTAAATGAAACAGAGATAAGGAATCTACCTGACAAAGAATACAAACAAAAAGTCATAAGGATGCTCACAGATCTTGGGAGAAGAATGGATGAACTCAATGAAAGCTTCAGCAAAGAATTGGAATATATAAAAAAAGAACCAATCAGAAATGAAGAATACAATACTGGAAATAAAAAAAAATTCACTAGAGGGACTCAATAGCAGAGTAGATGACACAGAAAAATGGATCAGCAAGGTGGATGAAAGGCTAGAGGAAATCACCCAAGCTGAACAGACAAAAGAAAAAAGAATCAAAAAGAATGAGGACAGTCCCAGGGATATCTGGGACAACATCAAGCACACTAACATCCACATCATAGGTGTCCCAGAAGGAGAAGAGAGAGGCAAAGGCACAGAGAATCTATTTGAAGAAATAATAGCCGAAAACTTACCTAACCTAAGGAAGGAAACAGACATCCATGTACAGGAATCACAGAGAGCACCAAGCAACATACACCCAAAGAGTCCCACACCAAGACACATTATAATTAAAATGTCAAGAATTAAAGATAAAGAGAGAATCCTAAAAGCTACAAGAGAAAGGCAACAAGTTACATACAAAGGAAACTCCATAAGGCTATCAGCTGACTTCTCAGCAGAAACTTTACAGGTTAGAAGGGAGTGGCACAATATATTTAAAGTGCTGAAAGGAAAAAACCTACAGTCAAGAATACTCTACCCAGCAAAGTTTTCATTCAGAATGGAAGGAGAGGTACAGAGTTTCCCAGACAAGCAAAAATTAAAGGAGTTTATCACCGAGAAACAAATCTTACAAGAAATGCTAAAGGGACATATTTAAGAGGGAAAGAGAAGGCCAGAAATAGGAATAAGAAAATTATGCCCCCAAAAAAGCCAATAAAATCACTGGTAGAGGCAAAAATACAGTAAAGGTAGTAGATCAACCATCTATGAAGGTCAAAAGACAAAAGTACTAAAACTACCTATTTCCATGATAAGAGTGTAACAGATACACACACACACACACAAATAGAGGTTAGATATGATATCAAAAACATAAAATGTGGGACGTGATGAGTAAAAGAGTAGAGTTTTTAGAAAGAGATCAAACTAAAGAGATCCTCAACCTAATACAGATTGCTACATATG
The DNA here is from genome assembly GCF_041296265.1 of Equus caballus. NCBI lineage: Eukaryota > Metazoa > Chordata > Mammalia > Perissodactyla > Equidae > Equus > Equus caballus. Next base: position 30,628,060 of record NC_091705.1, on the reverse strand, counting down.
TAGGTTATTATATATGAACCTCTTGGTAATCACAAACCAGAAACCTATAATAAATACAAAAAAAAATTTAAGAGAAAGGAACCCAAACATAATACTAAAGAAAGCCATCAAATCAAAAGGGAAGAGAGTGAGAGAAGAAGAAACGATCAGAGAAGAACTACTAAAGCACGCAGAAAAAAAGTTTAAAAAAGGCAATAAGTACATATTGATTAATAGCTACTTTAAATGTCAGTGGGCTAACTGCTCCAATTAAAAGGCATAGGGTGGCTGAGTGGATAAAAAAACAAGACTCATATATATGCTGCATACAAGAGACACACTTCAGACCTAAAGACACTCACAAACTGAAAGTGAAGGAGTGGAAAAAGATACTCCATCCAAATGGCAATGAAAACAAAGCTGGGGTAGTAACACTTATATCAGGCAAAATAGATTTTAAAACAAAAACAGTAAAAAGAGAGAAAGAAGGGCACTACATAATGATAAAGGGAACAATCCAACAGAGGATATAATACTTGTAAATATCTATGCACGCAACATAGGAGGACCTAAATATATAAAGAAATTACTAACAGACATAAAAGGAGAAATAGTCACACAATAATAGTAGGGGATTTTAACACTCCGCTTACACCTGTGGAGAGATCATCCAAATAGAAGATCAATAAGGAAACATTGGCCCTAAATGACATCTTATACCAGATGGACTTAGTAGATACATACAGAACATTCCATCCAAAAACCACAGAATACACATTCTTTTCAAATGCACATGTAACATTTTCCAGGATTGATCACATATTAGGCCACAAAACAAGTCTCAGTAAATTTAAGAAGACTTTAATAATTCCATGCGTCTTTTCTGACCACAATTATATGAAACTAGAAATCAACTACAGGAAAAAAATCAGAAAAGCCACAAATATGTGGAGATTAAGCAAAACGCAACTGAACAATGATTGGGTCAATGAAGAAATCAAAGGAGAAATCAAAGAATACCTGGAGACAAATGAAAATAAAAATACAACGTGCCAAAATTTAAGGGATTCAGCAAAAGCAGTTCTAAGAGTGAAATTTATAGCAATACAGGCCTACCTCAACAAACAAGAAAAATCTCAAATAAACAATCTAACAGTGCACCTAAAGAAACTGGAAAAAGAAGAACAAAGCCCAAAATCAGTAGAAGGAAGGAAATAATAAAAATCAAGCAAAAATAATGAAATAGAGACTAAAAAACAATAGGAAAAAATCAATGAAATGAAGACCTGGTTCTTTGAAAAGATAAACAAAAATGACAAACCTTTAGCTAGACTCACCAAGACAAAAAGAGAAAAGACCCACTAAATAAGATCTGAAATGAAAGAGGAGAAATTACAACAGACACCTCAGAAATACAAAAATTTATATAAGAATATTACAAAAAGCTATACGCCAACAAATTGGACAATCTAGAAGAAATGGATAAATTCTTAGAATCATACAACCTTCCAAAACTGAATCAAGAACAAATAGAGAATTTGACTAGATGAATCACCAGGAAGGAGACTGAAACAGTAATCAAAAACCTCCCAAAAAATAAAAGTCCAGGACCAGACAGCTTCCCTGGTGAATTCTTCCAAACGTTTGAAGAAGACTTAATACCTATCCTTCCCAAACTCTTCCCCAAAAAACTGAATAAAAGGGGAAGCTTCCTAACTTATTCTATGAAGCCAACCTTACCCTGATATCAAAACCAGACAAGGATAACACACAAAAAAGGAAATTACATTTCAATGTCACTGATGAACATCGATGCAAAAATCCTCAAAACAATACTTGCAATATGTTAAAAAGACCATACACGATGATCAAGTGGGATTCATTCCAGGGATGCAGGGATGGTTCAACATCTGCAATTCAATCAACGTGATACACCACATTAACAAAATGAAGAATAAAAATCACACAATCATCTCAATAGATATAGAGAAAGCCTTTGACAAGATATGGCATCCATTTATGATAAAAATTCTGAATAAAATATGTATAGAAGGAAAGTACCTCAGCATAATAAAGGCCATATATGACAAACCCATAGCTACTACCATTCTCAATGGAGAAAAACTAAGAGCTATCCCTCTAAGAACAGGAACCAGATAAGGATGCCCACTTTCACCACTCTTATTTAACATAGTATTGGCAGTCCTAGCCAGAGGAATCAGGCAAGAAAAAGTAATGAAACGGATCCAAATTGGAAAGGAAGAAGTGTTTTTAAGGTTTAATGTTTTTAAGGTTCATCCATGTTGTAGCATGGATCAGTACTTCTTTCTTTTTTATGGCTGAATAATATTCCAGTATATGGCTATACCACCTTTCGTTTATCCATTCATTTGTTGAAGGACATTTGGATTGTTTCCACCTTTTGGTTTTTGTGAATAGTTGCTGCTGTGAACATTCGTGTACCAGTTTTTGTTTGAGCACTTGCTTTCAGTTTTGGAGGGTACATACCTAGGAGCAGAATTGCTCAGTAATATGATAATGCTATGTCTAAGTTCTTGAGGAATGGCCAAACTCTTTTCCCCAGAGGCCACACCATTTTATATTCCCGCTGGCGGTGTATAAGAGTTTCAACTTCTCCACATCCTCACCAAGACACATTATTTTCCTTTTTTTTAATTAAATTAAAGCCATCCTAGTGGATGTGAAGTGGTATCTATGGACTGCTTTTGTCCATCCTATGGGCTAAGAATGTTTTTAAAGGTTTGTAAAAAAAAATGAGGAATACACAATGGACTGTATGTGGCCCTCAGAGACTGAAATATTTACTCTCTGGCCCTTTACATTAAAAGTTGGCTGACATTTGATATAGAACATTGTTACCGTTGCAGAAATATCCACTGGACAATGCTCCGTGTATCTAATGGGCTAGCAACTTAATTCTAGTTTTAAAGTCATCAATCTTATGCTTCCTCTGCATCTATTCTTTACTAGTCTTATATTGTTTCCTCCTTCCTCATACTTCTTGGATGTAATAGCCTCAGGAATATTGTTGAAGATGCAAATTCTAACTTTTCTGAACTTTTCTCTTCTTCTAATATTTAACGTGGAGATGTTTGTTCTGATTATTAAAATAGATCCCCTGGTTTTGACGTGCTCTGTCCTCTCCTACACTTGAAGAATTGCCTCTCTTTCCTCTTCCTGAGAACCAGAATTGGAGCTGGGATAGATTTTGGCAAGTGGTGTATATCCCTATCTGGCTCCTTCAACTAGAGAAGGGTTTAGATGTACTTTTCTTTAATATCGCCAGTTCAGAAATCCAGTAGTCTGGTGCAAGTGGAAATGGGGCCCAAGTCGGATAAGTTTCATCATTTCACCATTAGGCCCAACAGCTCCCCTCCTTTATTTGGAAATGGCCAAAAGTTAATTGCACAATACCCAAAGCTCTGACAGGCGCAGTTACACAATTGGGGGTTAGCACTGGCAGCAGCAATGCTCTTTGTCCAGCCTCCTTGCCAAAAGTAGGTTTACAGTGCCTGGCATGACCACCCAGAGGGATTGGTGGGCCCAGACGTGCCTCCGAAGTTATCCAGTCTTCCCTTCCCATCACCCCTTATAGATTGATAATGTCGTTCTACGGGTTTCTCTTCCAGGCCCTGCTTAGGCAAACTCTTGCTTCACATGTGGGAAGCAACTGCTTGGGTAGGCTCATCCTTCAATCCGTTCTCCTCTGAACTATATCTGGCAGGAACTCTCTGATAATCCAGACATGTAAATGACACCTTTCCCTCATTTCCATTGCTGACATACAATTTGTCATTACATCTCATTGGCAAGTAATGGGACTATGGGTACTGTGGTAAGCTATTGGTGCTCACAATGTCATTTATCCATAAATCCCAATTTAGATTTAATTTTTATAGTTTGGGACATGCATTACCCTCAGTTACCTATACCTTTAGAAATCCTGGCGGTGAGATACACGAGGACAGAAACCAGACATCACCAACCTTCTGGCACAAGCTGAGCCCGATTCCAAGGAAAAGTACCCACATGAAAACCGAAACCTTTAAACGAATAACAGATGTCACAGATGTTCTAAGAAGCATTGTGTTTTCCCGGTACCCAAGTTTCTAGATGAATTGTGAAAAGGAATCTGTCTTTCATCTGCATGTTTGACAGCGTGGAGATGAAACACCCGTCTAAAACAGTAGGCACTAAACAAATATATGGTAAAAAATGTCTGACTGGCTGACTTGCTGAAAGACTGGATTTTTCACTTCTTCTCCAGATGTTTTGGCTTCATGAAGGCACTGGCAGAGTCTGCCAAGCAGATTTGTGATCTTTGAGTGAAGGGTGATACATGAGCACAGAGCATTATACCGGCAAATGAGTACACGGCTCTGTCGTTGTGAAATGAGGTCTCACGGGCTGCAACCAAGGCGTGTGACAGACCTGCAGGTCCACTTCCAAGTGCTTCTGACAGACGAGCCCCCCATTTGCATACATCTCATCATGACACATGCTGCAACTGTTAAGTTATTATTAATACCGATAATAGAGTCTTCACCAGGAATGTATTCATATTTCTAATGTTGTCACTGCAGATTGTTTTGCTGTTAAGGAGAAAGCCTATCAGGCATAAATATTTATGCCTAGAAGGATGTCAGATTCTTTAATCAGGATCTAGATTGGTCTTAATTGAATCTTGGGGACACGTTTAGGCTCAATGTTGATTGTGTGGCTTATCGCTCCATGTGAACAGGGCTCCCTCCGACTCTTCCCAGGATTCCAGAGATGTGAGCCTCTGTTATATAAGCAGGTGGGTCCTCTCTTAAGGGATGCTGGAAACTTAGCTGTGCTGGGGAGTGACCATTTTGTAGGAGACGAGAAGGACTTTATATAACCAGATAAACAAATGCTGCCCATCTAGGACTCGCCTCCCAAAGGCATTTTACAAATAGAGCTTATTTCAAGCAGGCACAGGGCTGTAATCACCATAAAGACAGGGACCATGTCTTGTCTACTGTTGTTCTTTCATTGTCTGTCTGCTCCAGTGCCTAGAACAAGATGACCCCACATGCGTGGGATAAATAAATCTACTGATGGTAAAAGGCTATGGTGAGGATAATCCATAAAGTAGTTGACTCTCACGTGTGCAGCATCCTTATGATTCTAGATGTGTGGACCTTTCTGGACAGACTTTCACTGAGGAACAAGTGCAATGGATCTGTTAAGAGCGCAGACTCGGGCACTGGATGGCCCGGGTTCAGATCTCGGCTCTGGCACCTTCTGGCTGTGAGCCCTTTGGTGAGTGGTGCAGTCTCCTTAGCCTCAGTTTGCCTCCCCCATCGGGTTGCTGTGCACATTAGCTGTGATAACAGTGCAAGCTGACATTCAGTGGACTCTGACAACAGGCCAGGTACTGCTCAGGTGTTTTACATGCACGAGCTCCTTTGATCCTGACCACAACCCTGGGAAGCAGATCCTAGTATTAGTTCCGTTTTGCAGATGTGGAAATTGTGCTCCAGGTCCTGTGCTCGGCAATGATAAATAGATTAAGAAGATCAAGAGATGAAGACGACGCAACTCATGACTTCAATTCACTTATAGTCCAGAGGAGTCTAGACAGAGGGGAAAGAACCCCACCCAGTATGGAGAGAGGCTGGCACAAGCCAGGTAGAGTGCAAGAAACTGGGTTCTGGAACAAGGAACTGAGGCCACGCCTGTGATAGGTGGCTCGCCCAATATCCTGGGCAGGGAGAGCCACAGGGGGGTTAAGCAGTCTCCAGGTTCACAGAAAGCTACTTATTTCACAGCAGTAATAGTGAAATCCTTGAGGCAGGCAGCTCAGTGACACAGAAAAACGTGTGCATTCAATTTAGGCACTTGAGAAGCCAAATGCCAGCTTGGCCACTTTTTCACTTAGCATCTTGCTTACCTGACCTGTATAATGGGCGTTCTTTAATTTCCCTACTGTGGCACTGGGCTCCCCATGTGATGTACAGAGCAGAGACTCAGGTAATGGGCATTACTTGATTCAGAGATCAGGATGGAGGAGGCAGCAGCTGACGTTCTCCTCTGCGTGCTCACGAGACGTGGAACACCCAGCTACTTAGCAAGTGCTTTGTCAAATTGTTTTTGTGTCTATAAATGTCTCATTCAAGACCAGGTGAACTATTTGAGGGCTCTTACTCCTGTTTCCCCAGCACCAAGTGCAGAAGCTGGGGCTTCGACGGTGCTCGATTAAGGCTCATTGCTTGACTAGATGGGTGGGTGGAGTAATGCGTGGGCTGAGAGGTAGGGAGATGGGTGAGTAATAAGAGAATCCCCAGAGAAGGAACTGTCCTCTAGTTCCAGCTAATTCAGTCTTCCTGACAATGCTCTTCTCCTAAATTGTCACATCTCAGTCCCTTTTAAGTAAAGCAGAGGACATCCTCAGGCACCAGGCCTACCAAGCTTGACATACCTGCTGAGGATCTCAAATGATCAGATCCATTTGAGATATGGACGTTAGATGAAGGATGTCCTGAACAAAGAGGAATCGAGGAAAACTGAGGTCTTCTTCCGTACCAGGGAAAACAACTTTTACTGCCCCACGTAAAACTCAGCCCATTACCAAAAACTGCCACAGCCTATACCAACCCCCAAACTGAGGCCTACACTTTTCTTGTCATTTGCCATTTTTCTGGTAAAATGCTCTACAAAACAACTCCAGAAAGAAACTCATTTGGGGCCCTTTCAGACAACAGTGAAATAAAACGAAGCACCAAAGACAAGACCTCTGAAGCCAAGTTTACAAGCTAGCTGGCCTTTGGGTTGCTGGCAATTCTTGGACCAGCCCAGGCGAGGTAGTCTGTACCCTCTGAGTCACAGCCACACAGCTGGAATAGTCAGAGCTGGGCAGAAAGAGATGTTCACTGTTTTCTTCTCATTTCCCAGCCCTTTGGTGCTCCCAGATGTTTTAATTACAGAGGAAAGGGAGCGGATGATTCTGGCCATATGTCTCCATTCCACACAAATAAATCTCCTCTCCATCCCATGCAGTTCTGTGGCGCTGAGACTGTCCCACCAAAACTGATGCTGTCGGGCCTAATCACCATCTTTAATCCTTCAGTGAGCATGTTAATTCAGGGAACACCGGCTGGAACTGTTGTCCCAGGGAAATACTCAATCTAGAAACAATTAGACTCACGTCGCAGCAAGATGCTGTCCCTCCTCTGGGGACCACTGCTCGCTCAGTCTGAGATGGGAGACGTCCACTGGGAGTTGAGGAGGAAGAAGTAGGCAGGGCAGGGTCACAACACACAGCAATAATTTTCGGCTTGGACTTTGGCATCTCCCACAGCACCTAGAAACTCAGGCACTGGGCCATTATGCACAGCATGCCTAGCTTCAAAAATGCCCTGCTCTCTTAGAAACTTTCGGAAGAACTCAAAGGAGATACCCCAGACATGTAACTATGGTACACACACACACACACACACACACACATAGATCATAGGGAGCTTTTCCAAGGAAATAGCAAAAGCTGCCAGATGTCTGCAGCATTCTGATTCAGTTTCACTAAATGTTGAATTTGCTTTTAATCTGAGCATCGCCACACACAGAATAAGAAGAAAAAACCCAGGGAAATTCTCTATAGTTTTGAGTTTCCAATATAGTTCTCTGTTTTCTGCAATGCCACAGTGCCTAGGAGTAAATATAGAGCAAATTCCACAGGGCTAAGTATTTTTGAAAAGTAACTCACATGGTAATGAAGCGCACGCGTCTTCAGTGAACATCTCGATGAAGTTTTACACATTTTTACACCTGTGTAACCATCACGAGATCAGAGTATGAGCATAGCCAGCACCCCATGGGCCTTCCTCCTGCCCCTTCCCAGCCAATTTCCACCCCAAAGATAACAGGTGGTCTAATCTCCATGGACTCATTTGGCCTCTCTCCAAATTACATATAAGTGGAGCCACATACTCTTTTTCGAGGAGCTTCTGTTGTCAACAATATGAATGTGAGACCCATCCACGAGGTGTGCATAGCAATTCTTCTCTCTTCCTTGTTGCTGCACAGCATTCCATTGTCTGAACATATCACAGCTCCTTCTACTGAGGATGGGTGTTTGGGTTGGGTCCCGTTTGGCGTTATTATGATTTAAGCTCTGGCTGTGAAAACTTTTGCACATGTGCACCCATTTCCTGTGGGTATGTACCCAGGTGTGGAAGAGGGTCTGAGCGTAGAACAACTATTTCTTGACGCCAAAATCATATGCTCCCATCTTACTCCAATCTAATCTCTTTCCCACACTGAAGTCAGATGATCTAACTAAAATCTATGTCTGCTCAGGTCCCTTCAGTGTTGAAAACCCTTCAATAATGCTCTGTTATGCTTAGATAAAGTCCAAACCATCCGTGCCCTGCAGCCTGGTCTCTCCCTTCTGCCTTGAGCTTTCTCCACATCAGTCACACTGATCACCTTTCCACTGGTCTCTTGTCTTCAGCCACCTCTCCTTCTGGCCTTTGCCTCTGAGGTCTCATCTGCCTGGACATGTGTCTACCTTTCACTGGCCAGCTCTCACCCCTCCTTTAGCATAGTTGTCTCTCCCCGAGAAGCTGCCCACTTCTCCTCAGCTGGCTTTCTTTTCAGGGGCCTCTTTGCTCCATTCTCCTGCTGCTGGATGTTTTCATTTTGATTCCTTCTGTGCCCTGTGCCCTGGTCTGTTCGGATTTGTTTTGTTCTTTTCTGTTTTGATTTCTTTGCCTCTATCTTCTTTCAGTTTTGAAGCTCCGTTGAAGTCCGTTGTTCCCTCACTCACGTATTTAGAGCATAATTCATTCATTCACTCAACAAACCTTTACTGAATAGATGAGACTCTCTGTTGGTAGCAAAGTGGGGGTAGAGGGAGTGGGACCTCTGAGATATGCAATCTCTGACCTTTGAATCTTCAATCTAGAAAAGAAGATAGGATAAACAGGGAGAGTGGTGGGCAGTGGATGAGGTCTGGAATGAGGCAGATATGGGTTTGAGCTCCCAGCCTGACATTTACAGCTGTGTGACCCTATGCAAACCGCTTACCTTCTCTGAGCATTGGCTCCTTTTCCTGTAAAATGACTGTAACTCCTGACTCACAAATCTGCGGGAAGTAAGTAAAAATGAACATGTGAAACACCTACCACAGTACCAGGAATATATTAAGCTCTAAATTAAAAGCCTTTGAGTGGGTCCCACATTATAAAGGAATATAAAACAATGAGGATCATGGGGGAAGTTCCAGGGAAGAAATCTGAGATCACAGAAATGGATTTTTGTTTCAAAGAGATTAAAAACAAACATCAACGCCAACAATTAGACAAACAACCAACCATCTTCCGATACTGGGTGAATGACTCGTGAAAAGTAGAGTCACCGTAAAGGTGGCTTCATGTAAATAATGTGTAGAAAGAGAAAAACAACGTGACAATCCAGGGCAGGGGTGAGCCAATAGTGAAAGTCCTTTCCCACCTGCCTGTCTACAAGTCCTTGTGGAGGGAGTCTGGCAAAGTCCCTTCTCTGCTCCTGATGCACCTTCTCAGCTGGAACAAAAGGGCGTCAGTCAGGTCAGTTGCCACCTCCCGTCTAGGATGAATGTTTTCTAAGTCAGTGGAGAGAGCTGCTCAAGAAGAAATCCCAGTTCCGTTGCATGTGCTGGTCCTTGAAATGCTGCAGAATGTGACCGATTCAGCAACCAGTCCAGAAGCCTATCAGCCCAGAGAGCTCTGGGGACCACAGTGTACACTGCTCGAGGGCTTGTGGCCCTAGCCTGGCGCAGCCGAAGAGAGGCCTTGGCTGGTTCTGAGCTCAGGGGGACACCAAGAAGAGAGTGTCATTAACGCAAGCTGTTCCTGCCAAGGCACAAAACGTGCCTTTATTCACGGTCTTGGCCATGAGGTGGGGGTAAGTTTAAGAAGCTTCCACTTGTCTTTCACCAGAAGCCAAGGAAACGACGAGGGGCTCTGCCAGCTACCAAGAAAGTCCATTTCAGTTATGCCTTCAGGGATCTCAGGAATGGGCCCTGGGTAGGTTTTTGGTCACTATGGACTCACTGTGAATTAGATGTGGGCCAGGACTCTATGTATTACCTGGGTCCTATATGCCCCACCTATAACAGGCAGAGCAGCATAGCGCTTTGAGTCTCTAGTCTCAATGTCAACTCACACTCTGTATCCATGTATCTTTGAAAGGTCTGTGTATTCCCTCTGCCCTGTGTATCATAACCCAAGGAAACGTATATAGTTCCCTTTGGGGAAGCACTGGAGGAATCTTCACCATTGACACTTGCTATGGGGTTGCAGGGAACTTCCACCTGGAGACCTGGCCTCAATCAATGGGTTCAGTATCTAAAACTGGTTCATTTCCTGAAACTAGGCAATGATTGTAACTTTTAATTGGGGTGGTTGCCCTCAGCCTCTTGGTAGTCTATTCTTGATTTCTTTGGATTGCATAGATTGAATATTTTACTTGTTGGCTGCCCATCTGTCTGGTCCCTAGGGTCACTGTGTTCTATAAATCCCCTCATTGCTCGCTGAAGACCAGGCTCCTCTCACTCCACTTTAACTTTGCCACCCTTTATCATAATTGTGCCCACCTTGTTTCTTAAGATGAAACATTTCTATATGGCTAAAGTTAACCTGGAGTCTTATCACCCCCATTGCTAGCAGGGGCTCCAGTAACATACCAGTGTCTACTTCCATAATCCTTGACCCACAGAAGACAAACACCCACAGAAGACAAATACTGGTACTCCTCAGACTAGCACAAATTTCGTTGTTCTGGTAAATGGACTGTCCTTTGGAACCCTCCCATGGAACATAATTGGCTGACTACTTTCGCAACATTATTTAGCATAATCTTTCCAGAATGCCCACTTCTATGAGCCCTTTGATCTGTTCTTCCACTACCTGCCATGGAAGTTCTAGCATTTCTGGTTCAATTAATATGGGCCATGATTTTCTCCAACTTTCTAACAGCCATTTCAGCAATGTATTAAAACCCTCTCCTGGGATCCTTGGCAAGATGTTAAATCCTGTGTTTTGAAATTGTGCTTGTATCTCAATAAAATCTCCCATATCTTACTATAAGTTTTCTTCAGCTTGATCCAGCACCCTTCAGATACAGCCCTACACATGTTCTCTGAGATCCTGCTGGTATGTGCTGGCTACAGCCTGCAGCCCCTCCGGTGTTTCCTCCCTGAGCAGGCTCGGCACTGCCCTGTCCAGGTTATGCTCTAATTTGAACATGATTATTGGTCTGATGGCAAGGAAGAGGGATGGGGCCAGATCCCGAAGGTGGTATATGTTTTCTTGCAAAGCAAACAGGCCTCTGAACCATCTTCGAGCCTAGGGAGGTGCTAGCCTTTGACAGGGAGGTGTGGGCCTCTTTGACGGGCCCAGAGGGTTCCAGCAGGTCTGGGGTTTCCAGGTTTTCAAGCACATCTACCTAGTTGTTCTTCTCCCGAGTCTCAGGGTCCTAGTTCTTTCTAACCAGGACCCTGACTTGACATGGCAGATATGCTAGGGTTGGGGGCATAACCTTCGGAGATCTACAACCCTCATAATTATGTTCTGGACCCAATTTTCAGCCTTTTTGCTCTACAGCTGCAGGAGATGAGACTTTCCCTAAGTGTTGCCAAGAAGGCCCTCTGACTTTCACACTTCATATTATATTGGTGACTAATCGTCCTCAGGCTTCCAATGTTTCTTCCTAATACGTTGATCACGCCAGCGACACCCATCCTATTCCACTGTCCTTCTAATTATTACATCCCTTAAATGTCTAGAGGTATTGCATTCACCAGTGTGTTATCTTCTATCAGTATCCCATCCCAGTTCACCATTGGTACATTTTAACAATTGAGCCAGTACCGCCTGCCAGGGCAGTTATTACGCCACATGCCATCACTGATGGGGCTCATTGCCAGCTGGGTAGCAGGTAATCCAGCTTGAAAATTCCATTTCAGAATTTGCCCCCTTGACCATTTCTGGCCCCAACAGTCTTCAGTTGGGTTCCCTGGGAAATAGACTGTGAGATGAGGATTTGCATACAGTTTAGGGAATGCTCTTAGGAACAACACTGGTGGGAGGACTCAGGAAGCAGAAGTGGGCAGGAGGTGGACCAAGATGCAGACACAACAAAGGCTTCAGTTGATCTCAACGAGGAGCTCTGGAGCTGGGATGGTCCTTCTGATTCTTTCCTATCTAGGCAAGGTCTTTGTACCTCTTCATTGACCAGTTATTGGATGTAAGATATCCTCCCTAGGAAGAGAGTATTCCCTAGGGCGAGGCGGCTCCCTTTGACCATGGGAAATTCTGGAGAAGCGCTCAGCTATAAGCCATCAGGAGCTGACCCTCCAGCAGCTGGGAGTAGGAATGCCTCATTTGTGGAGGGGTGATGGCAGCATATGACAGGCTCTACTACAATGTACGTATAGATGCAAATTGTACGAAATATGCATCAAAGACAATAATTACATTCTGAACATCTTTATTAAATTGTTAAATGTTGCTACATCCTCTTTCAACAAAAGTCTGCCTTTGGGAGTTGGGGGAATCATTATAATGGATTGGGGATGAAGAATTGCAAGCTGAGCTCAGGCAGAAAAGGACTGTGAGAAACACAATAAGCTCAGGTGACGACCCCCAAGAACATTTGCTATGTGATGCGTTTTTGGATTCATCCACTCAGCCGTTATTGGATGACAGCTTACAACGTGCCAGATACTGCAACTACAACCGTGAGCAAGACAAGGAAGTTCCTGACCTTCAGGAGGAGACAGGACGTGAACAAGCCTAGACATCAATAAGGAAGTGTTTTCAGATAACAACAAATGCTTGGAAGTTACTAAAACAGGGCCATTGGATAGAGTGAGGGGAAAGAAAGAGAAGCTGCCCTCAGCAGAGTGCCCAGAGAAGCTCTCCTTTAGGCTGATCTCCACATAATGAGAAGGCACTAGCCGTGGGAGAATCTAAGACAGGAGCCTTCCACGCAGAGGGAACCGAAACTGCAAAGTCCCCAGGCAGAAATGAACTTCTATATATTGGAGACCCTGAAAATTTGAGCTTCTCCAAGAGCTGTCTACAGCTGTCAAGAAAATAGCAACTGTGGTTACCTTGAGGGCAGAGCCTGGGCAGTCAAACATTCATTTATTCACAGAGCTTCCTGCGTGACAGCTCCTCAAGGAGCTCAAAGGCTATAGGAACGTAGGTCCTGACTGTTGGGGGCGTACTACGGTGCTGGGAAGTTCAAACGAGGAGGGATGCTTGAGGGCAGCCCAGGGGGAGCTGGGACTGGAAGAACGAGAACGTGGTCACGTGGCCTTGGGACCCAATGCACTTAGCAGAGGAAGTAGCCTGGGCAAGGGCACAGGGCAGGTAGAAATTGTGGGACATGCAAATGAGCAATTTTTTAGTCTGGAATGTAGGATAAGTGGACAGACAGTATGAAATTCTCCTTTCAGGCCAACAAGGAGAGCACTTGCTGCAGCTTCAAATCTCTGTGACTTTATTTCTGACCTCTAGCCCCTTTTTTAAAGGAGTCACCTGATTAGATCAGGCCCACCACACTCATGGAGAGGGGATTATACAAGGCCTAAACACAGGAGGGTAGGAATCTTGGGGACCATCTTAGAATTCTGCCTGTCACATTTCTAAACCCAGTGATAACTACTGAGCTGTGAGGCCAGAGATGTCTCCAGAAGTTTCAGTTGAAAGAGTCTAAGATGTGGTCATGAGAATTCCTCTCTTCAGAAACACCCAAATTCATCCATTCCAAGCTCCTTCCCACACCCTCAGCAGCCTCCTCGGCAAATAGTACAAGAGAAATTCTCAAAAGCATAATTTTCTTTCTAGCCAAAGACCTGATTCTACATGACATCACAATCTCTTTTTCAAGTTGCCAGAGTTTTTACAAAGTTCTTTACCTTTTGTCATAAATTCATTTACTTCTCATTTGTAGGCAACACAAAGAGGGTTCTGCTAAGCAGTTTCCTCCCAGGAATGTAGCAGGTAGTAAACATTTAGGGGAGTGGCCCAGGAAGCAGTGCACTGTGGGACCCCAGCCTCCAGTCCTGGACCAGCCTGTGAAGTCAGTGCAGCAATGGGCCCTTTCTGAAAGGACAAGGAATCAGCCCTCTGGGACAGTCTTTCTTTCGGTCTCTAACTGACTGCCTGCAAGGTTTTCTGCATGCATTAAAGAAAATGTATGGGTGCAAGAGCTTAGAATTCAACAGCTCATAACTACAATTAACCACCATTAATTAATGGCTGTGAGATAAATGAGCCATGTGATCCGTTTATTCCTAGGTTGTAAGTATTTAAATTCACAGTAGGATGCAAACCCATTTTTCACCACTGTGAATTTAAAACAAGCTTGAATCAGGGCTGCGTGTTGTAGAGGCAGGCAACAATTTCCTCGCTGAGTAGTTCACATTTTAGGCCCTATAACTGGCAAGAGGTCGACAGAAGCAAGGAATCCCCATGCACAGCAGAAGTAGGGCATGGGGTCTGGAATCTGAAAGCCTGCCTTCCTAAAATAATGAGGAGAATGCCTATGTGACGAGCTGATTCTGTGCTGGCCGCTGTTCTAGGAAATGTCTAGGCAGTGTCTGATGTTAATCTCCACCATGTCCCTACGAGGGACAGTATTATCTCTATTTTATGCTCAAGGACGTTGATGCTCAGAGAGGTTAAGAACTGCCATATAAACAAAACTTTTCTTCCTCCTTCCTAGATTTCTTCCAGGGTGCTCCCAAGGGGTACCTTCATATGACTTTGCCCCTCGTTGTCACATATCATCCATGGCCTGCGTCCTGACTTATCAAAATCTCCCAAACAATAATGGAATATTCTGCTTGCCTTTACATTATCAATCCATCAACTGGATGTGGATAAGATTCAGAAGACAAGGAAAAAAGGAAAAAGAAAGATTTTGATCTTACTTAATAGAAAACAAAATGAAATGGGGTTCTTATCTTCCCCACCAAGAAGTTTGTTAATTACAAAAAGAAAAATAATAACTTTAAAGTGAAGAAGCTTGGCAGTCACCATCTTAACCAAGAGATCAAGGCCAACATAGCCAGTGATAAGTCATATCAACATCATGGACCCCTGATATGAAAAAGACAAAGCATCACTTCTGTGATATGCTCCAAATGTCTAACCCCAATCTGATCATGAGGGGAAACAATTAGACAAACCCAACTTGAGGCCCATTCTACAAAATAACTGACAGATACTCTTCAAAAGTGTCAAGGCACGAAAGACTAAGAAATTATCACAGGTGGGAGGAGACCAAGGAGACCTGACAACTAGATACAATGCGGGATCCTGGCCTGGACCCCGGAACAGAGAGAGACATTAGTGGAAAAACCACTGAGGTTCAAATAAAGCCCATAGTTTAGCTAATGATATTGTATCAATGTTAATTTTCTGGTTTTGATAATTGTGCTGTGGTTATGAAAGCTGTTAATGTAGGAGGAGCTAAATGAAGGGTATACGGATACTCTCGGCTCTTTTGCAACTCTTTTCAAAGTTTTTTTTTCTTTCTGCTTTTTCTCCCAAAATCCCCCCAGTACATAGTTGTATATTTTTTAGTTGTGGGTCCTTCTAGTTGTGGCACGTGGGACACCACCTCAGCGTGGCCTGATGAGCGGTGCCATGTCTGCGCCCAGGATCTGAACCAGTGAAACCCTGTGCCGCCGAAGTGGAGCACGTGAACTTAACCACTCAGCCACGGGGCAGCACCGCAAAATTTTTTCTTAAATGAAAGGAGATCTTGAAACATAATGTTGAATAATGTTCAGGAAATTTTCTGAAAAATCGCTCTTTATGCATAGACACGAGGAAATCATTCTGTTTAAAAATGTTTCAGGGGCCAGCCCAGTGGCACAGCGGTTAGCTTCACGTGCTCTCTTCAGAGGTCTGGGGTTTGCAAGTTCGGATTCCAGGAGCAGACCTATGCTCAGCTTATCAAGCCATGCTGTGGCAGGCGTTCCACATATAAAGTAGAGGAAGATGGTCATGGATGTTAGCTCAGGGGCAGTCTTCCTCAAAAAAAAATTTAAAAATAAAAAAATAAAAATAAAAATGTTTCATTCAGCTAAATTTCACAAATTTAAAAGACCGGAAGGAAATGCGTCCAATTGATTCACGAAACGGTTTGAAAACAAATGTAAATTCTGTTTGAGAACTGCTTGTGGAAAGAGCATGGAGTTAGTAAATGATACACGTTCTCGTCCTTGGTCACGTGGCACCCGCATGGCGATAGCTGCCTGGTAGAAGGCTGCCAGCAGATCAGAGAGGGGAACATCGGAAATAGCACGTGAGACCCTTATGACTTGGGAAAGAAGAGAGATGAAAGAAAAAGATAGTCTGAGATCTTTGCTACAAGAAATAAACAGAATTTGTCCCTCTTTCTACTATCTAATTAGCCATCTCTCTGTCAAAAGGCAATTTTAATTGTTTATTTTAGCACAGCATCTCATGGAACACAAATGGAAAAAAACAATCTAGATGTTGACATTTCAAGGGTAAAGTCAAGGAAGCAGAGAAGCTGGGTCATGGGTTTTTTGTTGCTATTGTTGTTTTTTAAACTTTGAGGGTTAGAGAAACTTGAGCACGTTAGCAATGCGGAAGGAACAAGTGCGGGCCGAAGGATAGAGAAGGCGCGATATACGCAAGATGAGCTACAATTACAGACCAGGTCCCAGCCTCGTGATCACTCAGCCACATGCACTCAGGTTCTCACAGGACCAGAATCACTGAGCTCACAGGCCAGCAGAAAATTAGCGGCTCCTTCCGAACCTAACCAGGCATGGAAGGAACCATTTTTCTGCTCAGCACCGGAGGAGAGGGGTGCAGAGAAGCCAGCACCACTGGAGGGTCCAACAATTTTCACCTGCTGCTGCCTGACCCCAGAGGACAGGTGCCGTCCAGCTGCTAGCCTGGAACTGCCTTCATGGGGCTGCCAGCCCCTTCTCAAGACTAGGATGCCCTCGCAGTGTGCTTTGCTCCGTGATCTCCCTTGGGTTGCCTCGGATGTGACATACCATTGCCTTGTAGAGTAGGGCAGCTTGGTGGCTGTGCTTCTGATGCTCCAGGTGGCTTCACTATGAACTCCCAAATCCAGGCATTCCTGCTGCTTCTTTGTGAGCGGACGCTCATGGCCTCCCTTGATTTTCCTAAAGCCACACTCAAGCTTGTCACACCCATTGAACAGAGATGCATGATGAGTGCCACCCCTCCGTCCTGCAGTGGAGAGTTCGGTGTGCATGTTTATACGCCTTGCCCAGCACGTGCCCCATTCAAGTTCCTCTTTGATTTTCTTCCTTGTTCAATTACAGTCAGTAATAAGGCCTCTTAACATGGGCAATAATCCGACAGGGACAAATGTCTGATTAAGTTGGTAAACATGGTGGGTCGCACTGTAAACTTGTACCCAGAAACATTTTTAGATCATTTTGCCAAGTTTGAGAATTTTATTCACAGAACGTAATCCTTTAAAAAGAAACACACACAAAAAATGGTAAAAGCACTGTGTGTAAAGATGTTTATTTCTGCTTTGTCGTTAGGGCCATCCAGTCAATTCCAACTCTGCTCGACCCTGTGGACAGCAGAGCAAAGCCCTGCCCGGTCTTTTTGCACCATCCTCTCACCTTCCGGCTCTCTATCAGACAATGCTCCACTCTATTCATAGGGTTTTCATGGCCAGTTTTTTTGGCAGTGGGTGGCCAGGTCCTTCTTCCTAGTCTTAGTCTGGAAGCTCTGCTGAAAACTGTCCCCATGGGTGACCCTGCTGGTATGTGAAACACTGGTGGCGTAGCTTTCAGCATCACAGCAACACGCAGCCACCATAGCATGATAAGCGACAGACGGGTGGTGTGGTTCTCTGACGGGGAAACAAAGTAGGGCCGTGATGGTGACAGCGCCCAATCTTAACTACTAGACCACCAGTGCTGGCTTTATTTCTGTGTTAGTTTAATATATAATTAAAAACAATTGTAAACAGCATAAAATCCAACAATGGAGAAACGGTTAATTAAGTAAAATTATATCAACTTGATGGAATAGTATGTAGCCAATAAAAATGTTAATTAGCAATATGACAAAGAAAAGCAACATTTGTTCATGATATAATGTTAAATGAAGAAAGTAGAATACAAAATTATATGTACACTATGAGTAAAACTGTAAAACTAATGTCTTCATGTGGACAGGGTCTGGAGTAAACAGGAAAAATGAAAACAGCTTTATTTGGAGTTTTTGTTATTGTCATTATAATGCTGTTGCACAGTAAATAAAAAACCTTAAAAATAAAAGATGAAAGAGTTGAACCAAAAATGAAGCAGTTTTCAGGGAAAAAACACTGATTTTGTATGCCTTTTTTGTGTTTCTATTTCCAGAGGAAAATACTACATTGGGGAGAATAGGTTATGTTTAAAATAATGAACAAAATATCTAAAGAAGGATCTCAAGCTTGGCTCCCTCAGGATGATACCCCAAATACTACAGTGTGAGGCCTCCCTGCAGAGCTCTCCACGCCAGTGTCCTCGGCGGATGAGAGAAGGGAGTTGGAAAGACGGGGAGAGGAAGAGTCTGTCTGAACATCCCGGGGAGCCTGTTCATAAACACAGAGGCCCATCACTCCAGCCGCTGGAGATTCTGGAGCCCCACCCCTGAACTTGAGAAAAACTCCCCAAATAATTCAGTCCCCTCCTGGTCTCCCTCTTAGGCCCAGATCGGTGGCTTCCATCACTGTGTCCACTCTACATAAGCGCTGGCTGTCAGGGGCAAGCCAGAAACGCATAACAAGACACAGTCTCACCTCTGGGAGCACTGCCATTGAAGTGAATGAAAGAAGCCTTGAAGGAGTGAAAATGGAGAGAACGTGAGAGAATGATGGAGGCCGCTTCCCCTTTACACACAGGGCTTAAGCCTGAGTGAGTGAAAACAAGTCCTAGGATCTTACAGTGGGAAAAGTTAGAATCTGGCTCTTCTTAGCATGAAGCTTAGAGAGTCAGAGGGTGTAGAAAATTCATTTATTTCTTAAAAGAACAAAAGATCAAATATTCTATCTCTTAACTACCTGCCCAATTTTACTGTTTCTGTCACATGGTGCTTCTCCACGGCTTTGCATAATCAGCAGCCCCCTCTCCCGGAATGACTTCATCCTACTTCTTTGCCAATGAAGTGCCTCATCTTTCTCTGAAAGGTGAGTTGATTACCCCTATCTTACAGATGACAGAACTGAAGCCAAGTGACTTGCTTGAGGTTACACGGGGCTGCAGAGCTGAGATTCAAACACAGATCTATTTAACGTCCTTCTCCCATACCATGCCCCATTCATATAACAAGCATATCATGTGGGTCACAGGGATACCAAACTATTTTATTGTCATTAGTTGTTTACATGCTAGTCTGTGCCACCGTCTTGTTAGCCCACATTATAAACCTGATGTCTGTTGAACAAATGAATATGAAAGCTGCTTAGCTGCATTCACATACATTCATAGGCACACTGATAAGAGCCTAATTTAAAACCACCCCTATCATCATCGCCATAGGGTGAGGCTCATCCCCTGGCAAGGAGGGTATTTTCAATCCGCCCATCATGATCTCAGCATTCACACATAAGCCAGGCATCGGGCTTTCTCTTCTCTTTCAGTAAAATGGTGAGACCACAGCTTCAAAATATTAAAATATTCTGGGAGGGAGAAAATGCCAGTTGCAAATATTGTTTCGTTTATCTCATGAAATATGTATTTCCAAATGCAGAAAGATGACCAGACATATCCTCTTCGAATGCAAGAACAGACCTGCTGGCAGGAGGAAAGCTTCATGACTGTGACGCAGGTCACGATGGAGAGAGCAGAGGAAGCTCTTCATACAAACCCAGATTCAGACACATACCTGGACACCCCGCCGTGAGCCCAGCCAGCCCACCACGTACTAGCAGACTGCAGCTGTGCCGATGAGGGTGGGGCACGGCCAGTGGTGCGCTGGTAAACATGTCACTCGGCCCTCCTGGGGAGGGATGGGGAAGGCATGCTCTGGTTTGTAGCATTTACCAGTGTCTGTGGTGTAAATATTCCCAACCTGGCCATTTTCATGCCACCAATGTGATATTGACTAGTTTACATAAGTCCTGAAAAAATGCCACCAGGCTCCTGTGAGGCAGTACAAGCCAGCTCCAGCACAACCCTGGGTGCTGTACCCCTTTCAAGGCAACTAGTTTAGATTAGAGCCGTTGGGGGGATGAAGGGTTCATAGAAAGAGATTCCAGAAATTCTCTTTAAACTCTGTAACCCAGATCAGCACCACAGAACCATTTCTAACACACAAATATCATTGACCCAATGAAACACATACTCCGTAGCAATGAAATACAATGTTAAAACCTTAAATATTTACCCACACTTCTCTATCTCCTTCCATATTAAAAAGGGATTAATTTTTTAGTGACTCTTTTGGATCAGTGTGTAATTCCTGCCTCCTTCCCCTGAGTATGATGACAGAGCAACCTGTTTCGTAGTGAACAGAAGGGGGAAAATATCAAGAAGAGAAAAGAGGACAGTGACATAGCACTTACTTGTCTGTGGCACCAGACAGCAAAAGAGTCAAGTGGTGGCACTGCTTGCCCACCACCCCTGGGCTCTCAGGCTAGCGGAGAAGTGAGGTGGGTTGAAGCAGGAGTCTAGTAAGATTAACTTGCAGGCACATGGAGGGCAGCCTCTCACCCACCCTTCCTTATTTTATAAAGTCAGTAAGTGTACTGCGTGGAGGGAAGTGGTGGGGGCGTTGCAATTCTAAATTTGCCATGTTTTCTCTTTCCTTTCCCCTCACCAACGCACCCATTCCTTCTTTCGCCCAGGCAGCCGCCTGGCTTCCGGTTCTCCTTAGAAGCTCTTCATATAGTTGCTCAGGGAGCGAGTCCTGGGTCAGGTTTCCAGAGGCCTCCCCTGAGATGAGGATGTGTATATAAGTGATTCTGAAGGCAGCCCTCCCCAGGGAAGTCGGGGAGGGAAGGGGGAGCAGGACAGATAAGGGGTGAAGCCAAACAAGGGTCCAGTCCAGCCCCAGTCCTGCAGCCTGATCCCCCCGCAGACTCGGAAGCATAAGTGACCCCTCACAGTTGTCACCCTCAGCCTGGGCACAGGAGCTTTCATACTCCTGCACCCGTTAGTCACTGGTTAAGGGCCACCCCACCCAGAGTGTGCAAATTCCAAGGCACCTCAGACTCACATTAGTGCGGTGGGAGGGGCTCCAGGAGCCCGAAGGCAGGCACTGCAGGTGCTGGCCATTGGAGGGAAAAGCATTGGAGAGAGCGTGTGCCGAAAATGGCGAAGGCGGTCGGCGCAGAGTGCAAATCCAGAGACCACAGGGAACAGTAATATGGGAATGGGAGTGCCAGGAGAGTAGAGACGCACGCTCTGTCTAATGGCATTCACAGGCATTAGATAAAAGCATCTGGATTCAGCACGCAGGCCATCCCAGTGTCATATTGCTCATAAGATGCATTTCCCTTAGTTGAGTCTCTGTGTTCCCAGGAGAGACTTGGCAGTCACTCACCTGCTCTTAGAATAACCACCCATCCATCTTATTCATCTCTGGTCTCCAGGATGCCTCTGTTTTCGCCTCTCTTTCCCCAAGAAGTGAACAGGCAAAGAGGGATCAGGCGGGCTTACCATCATCAACGTTTATTCAATCAAGATTCACAAAATACTTAACACATTGAAGAATTGTTTGTACATAAGTCTCTTTTCACACCCAGCATTGTTTCCAAGCTCCTTTATAAGTATCCCATTTTCCTTGGCTTCCTTGATACACTGAATGCCCATAAGTTAAGAGTGACTGTGGCCCAGCTCTGGTTGGAGCAACAACATCTCTTGTTGCATGGCCACCAACACCAGAAAAGCCATGCTCCTGGGGAGTTTGAAGATACATCAGCCCTGCAGTCATTTGGTGATCCTCTCATTGAATCACAGGATCCACAGGGATATTGTTTGCACCTGGGAGAATCAAGGTCTTCCTACAGGGGTCAGCAAACTACAGCCCACAGGCCAAATCCACCTGTCACTTGCATGTGTAAATAAAGTTTTATTAGAACACAGCCCTGCACATTTGTTTACATATTGTCTATGGCTGCCTGTGTGCTACAGTGGCAAGTTGAGTAGTTGCGACAGAGATGGAATGACCTGTAAAATACGTAACATCTGGTCCTCCGCAGAAAGTTTGCCAATCTTTTTTACACTAGGTCTGGCAGTACTCACAGACAAACATTCAAGAAGTTCGTAAACGGTGAGTACTTTCTCAACCTGTGTTTCGCTCAAGCCTTGAGAAAGGAGTGAACAAGAACCCTGCAGGAGAGATGCCTCGTGAAACAAGTCAGACCCTCAAATCATAGGCCTGATACAGCACGGGCTTTGCTGATGGACCAGGCAGGAGACTAACAGCCACCCGAGAGGCTGCAGGAGGGAAAATGCCCTCACGCTACTACAGAAGAGTGTGCTGTCTAAACGTTCTCCTTGATGATTTCAAGGCTGCAGGCTTCCGGTGGTCAGGAGCTGTGGACAAGGCCT
Source organism: Equus caballus (assembly GCF_041296265.1). Lineage (NCBI taxonomy): Eukaryota > Metazoa > Chordata > Mammalia > Perissodactyla > Equidae > Equus > Equus caballus. Next base: position 30,605,478 of record NC_091705.1, on the reverse strand, counting down.
GGCACAGAATGGCAGCTCCAAAAATGGATCTTGACAGGAAGGAAGGAGACAAGGATGGAGGAGAGGAGAGAGAGAGGAAAGGAGGAAGGGAGAGCTGGAGGAAAAGAAAAGAGCAGGAGAGAAAGAGAGTGAAAATAAACTCCTGTTTAGAAGAGCTGTAAGACCGCGGTCCTCAGGTGCAGTCTGGAGCCAGACGCCGCCAAGCATGCAGCACAACGACCAAAAGAGAACGCAGGACCTGCAAGCCTTTTGCCTTTTCTCCTTCAACTTGTCATCAAGAAGTCACATAATTTTCAACCATGCTTCTTAAAACTCCCCTTTTGTTCTCTCACATCCTCAGTCCTCACGCACTGCAGCTGCAATTTGGCTCTCGGAGCGCCCTCCCCCATCCCTGCAAACTCCTCCCCAGGTCCGCCCCTCTCCCTTTGCCCTTTCCTCCTGACACTGGGTTCCAAACCTCAAATCACTCCCCCCCACCCCAGAGCTCTGTAGTTTTCTTCTAGGCAAGGAAATTTCCACCAGGATGAAATGTCTAACAGCACAGACACTGGGGACAGACGTTTAGGGCTGTATGACTGTAGGCTATTTTACTTAATCTCCCTATGCTTCAATTTCCTCATCTGTAAAATGGAAATGATAATAACAGCATCCATCCATCGTATAGGCTTGTTATGGGATGAAATGAGTTAATTCCTGTAAAGCACTTGCATCTATACTGAGCACATAAATCTCCCTATAAATGTTTGTTAAATAAAATCTAATCTTTGCAAGCTACTAGATCTTATCCCCGAGGTCAGGCCTGCTGGAATGGAAAGTTTATAAACTCTAAAATGATAAAAAGAAAGTAATAAAATATTCCAAAGCTATTGATATCTTCAAAGAAAAAAATTGCAAAGGAAAAGAATATAATGCTAAAATAGTATAGTAAAACTTAATGGGGTGGAGTAATGATATCATTTTAGAGCTTACTAAATGGCAAACATAGTCTTAAAGAATCAGTAGTGGTTTTTAAATTTAAGGATGTGCCCACATCCTGTGAGCGCTACTGTGTTTCCCATATGATGCTAGACACTGAGTGCCTGCTCCGGGCGGCATATAGAGACCAGTTAAGTGCATCTCCCTATTCAAATAACTGAGCTGGCTTCCACTGCTGGGAAATATCTGGGATGGGGGAAAGCACTAGTGGATGCAAAGTGGTGCCACGTGTGAGGGTTGCGTATTAACTATTAATGAGCAGGCAAAGCTGTTACTCACCAATACTAACAATCAGCGAGTGTTGCTAAACTGCTTAAGACACCGCATTGACTTCCCAGTGCACAACTCAATATGCACCATAAACCCATCGTGATCTGCCAGAAATGTCCCTCTCCATCCTTTCCTACTCTCTGCCACCCCTAGTTGGCTCTACCCCCTCCTAGACTTGTACCTCAAACATGCTGGGCTCATTCCCTCCCCAGGGCCTTTGCACACATTTCCCTCTTAGCAGGGAGCTCTTTCCTCTACATTAACCCCCTCTTATCCTAAAGGCTTCAGCCTCCCCTGACACCCTCGCTGTCACGCGTACCCTGCCACTCTTGTCCATGCCCTTTGCTTGCTTCCTTCATTGAAGTTCCTGCAATTTATAACTATAAATTTTCTTAACTTTTTATAAAATTTTTGCTGTTGTCTGGCTTGCCCCACTAAAATATGTCTTCCATGAGAGACAGTATCCTATCTTAAGATGCACAGTTTTATTCTCAGTTGTATCCTAAGCACCTTCTATAGGGTCTGATATGTGGTAAGAGCTCAATAAATACTCACTGAATGAATGAATGAATGAATGGTGAATGGTGAATGGACATTTCAAAGGAGTCACAGTCAACATAGGTCTGAGATCAACTCCTAATGCTAACACCCAACGTATTGTCTTGGGCAACTGTGTTTCCGTGTCCTTAGTTAACACATATACAAAGTGATTAGAACAGAGCTCGGTACCCGATGCTCGCGCAATAGGCATTAGTTATTACTATTATTATTGATAGTAATAGTGTTGGTGATTCTAGTATTATGTCTCAATTTCCTCTTCTAGTAAATAAAAAAAAATGATGTGGTCTTACTTGTCTCTTGTGGACTGTCCCTAAGTAAACAAATGACAATAACTCACATGGACAAGGGCATACATGTAGCTCTCGTCTTGTCTACAATAAGAGCTCCAAGACCTCAGCTCAGAGGTCTCACACTGTTGGAGAGGCTGTGCTCAAATGCCAGGAGGGCGTGTGGCGGATCCAGCTCCCTGCTCATTATAGCAGACAGGCAGCCTCAACACTGGCAAAGCGGGGGTACCAGCCCACACAGCATATGGACCTGCAGCGGAGCATATGGGTCTGGTCCTAGAGAAGGGGCTCCCATATGCTCCCCGAGCTGGGCCTGCCTTGCCCACTCCCAGCCTCCCTACACTTTTGGCTGGTTCATAAATCAGCCGCTTCCCTCCATCCCAGCGCACCGGCTGATCCATGTGTGATTAATGCACATATTTGCCTGCAGCCTGGAGAGAACCCCAGGTACAGGTGGAGAGGAAGGAAAAAGACTTAATTGGAGTAGAGGGGGGAGGAGGAGGGAAGGGGAGGTCATTCCTCATTGCCATTGAGCCAGCACTATCTTTAGAAGTCCTGGCTTTGTAAGAATGAATTTTCTTGGAAATCTTTCTTACAGACTTCCCAGGAACCCCACCGTAGTCTAGGATATTGCCTGGACCGTACGTACAAGGACTCAGAAAGATGATTGCTCCATTCCAAGCCATCCCACCCTCCATGATCCTCCTGGGCCTCATCATCCGAGCTTAAACATGCATTCAGATCTTTCAACGGGCTGGGCTCCCTGGAGACAGTAAGACTAGATGTGCCCAGCAGCAAATCCACTCAACTGTGCTTTCCACCAATATTTTCCAACTGTGCTCAACAAAGGGCAAAAGGTTTAGCGCAGCTGCCACGGGAAGGGAGGGCTCCCGGGCCCCAGAGCTGGTTCAATCAGAGCAATTGTGCTTTGACTTTGTTTTACATGTTGGGCTTTTCAAACACGATTTAGGTTTGATTTTGTTAAAGATCACATGGCTGAAAAAAGTTGAGACCCGCTCAAATTAAAAACACCACAGATACAGTGAGGAACATTTCCTTTGAAAAAGCACAATAATGAAATGGACAATGGATGTCGTTCACTGGGCAGGAGACCCGGCCGCCCAGTGATCAACAGTAGAGACTCTGCGCCACTTTCCCATTTGCTGACTGAATGACCCTGGGCAAGAAACTTTCCTCCCTAAGCCTCAATTTCTTCGTCTGTGAAACGGGAATGATAAGTGGTACCTGACTTAGAGGGACACTGCGGAGACTGAATGAGATTAATCCACGCACTGCATTTGCACAATGCCTGGAACATGATAAGGGATCGATACAAGCTTGCTATTAGTTTTCGTCATCTTCTCTGTGTCACTTGCTGTGCTGAACATATTATTTGTATCATCTTTAGTCCTCAAACCTCTATTACATGAAGGCTTATTCCAATTTTATAGGTTAGGAAGCTGAGGGTAAGAATTTAGCCTTGAACAATGATCCCAGAACATCTACTCACATCACAGAGAACATTTGTGTTCTGGGGAATCTAGATTTATAATCATCCAACTAGTTACTGTTTTATTCATACTTCCCTGAAAACATTCTGAAATTTGAGGTGATTAGGCTTGCTGCTCCCTTTTCTTGCGTTTATTCTTCTATATGCATCCATCCATCCACCCATCCACTGAACTATGTATCCAATTCAACAAACATTTATTGAATGCCTACTTAGTGTCAAGAACTTTAGAAAAGTCACTTCACTTCTCTGAAGATCAAAGTTCCCTTCAGTAAAACAGGGGTGTTAAGATGAACAAGATGAATTCTAGGATTTTTATGTAAAATGAAACAAATAATCTAGAAAGGTTTTGCCATCTGCAAAGTGATCTCTCCATATTCGTTAAGGAAAGAGTGACCATACAGCTCGACTTCCTTAGACATTCTTGGCATAGTTATTGGTAGCATCCCTTTTATTCTCAAAAAAGGTCCCATTTGTAGGTTAAATCCTGTAGTCACTCTAGCTATGAAGATGGCAATGATGGCAGTATACATTTATTGGTTTGTCTAGAAGAAGGCGCTGCTTTGCCCTCTGCAGAAGCTTTGAGACCAGGTTAGGGATAATAATGGCTCGGCACATGTCTTGAAGTATGGGCTATTCTCCTCTATTTGCAAGGAATCCATAAATAATCACTTCCCTGAGGGATGACCAGGTTTGAGAAATGAATATGTGGTGGTGATGGCAGTGGAGGTGGAGGGAGCTGGGAAAAGCTGTCTGTGTCTATTTGTTTTTCCATTTATTTACCAACCCTCAAATTGTAGAATAAGAAATGATTTTGTTTTATCATTGTTGTCTAGAAATTAGTTGGAATAATTCCTTCAAAATAACTGTGCGGGTTGGAAGACCCCTTGCCAACGGTGATGAGTTCTAGTCATTATTCTGCCATTAACTGGCTCTGGCACCTTGGGAAAGTCACTTAACCCTCTGAGATACTTAATTCCCCCATCCGACTAATGAGCTTATAATGCTTGCACTCCTTGATTCTGCAGTTGTTTAAGGGATGCATGGGTTAACGTTTGCTGTGTAACAAACCATTCTAGTATTTACTGGCTTAAAACAACCATTTTATTTATCTCATAGCTCTGTGGTCGGGCTGGGCTTTTAGTCTAGGATCATCTTGGGGATAGGCCCGCAGCTTATTGATCTAGGACAGCCTCACACATAACCTCTGGCCCCGTCTCAACCAGGCCGTTGACTAGATAGCCTTGGCTCTCCTTTATGTGCATCTCATTCTTTGGCAAGTTAGCTCAGGCTCATACTGAGTAGTTTCAGGTTTCCAAGCACAAGAGAGTAATCCCCAATGCTCGTCTGCTGGACACTTCCTCTGCATTGTCTTTAGTCCTAATGCTTCTATTATATGTAAGTAATTTTTAGATAAGAAACCTGAGTGTAAGGCCTTATAAGTCAAGTTTCTGCTTGAATCATGTTTACTGACATCTAATTGGTCAAAGCAAGCCACACTCAGATTAGGCAGATGCAAAACTGACTTCACCTCTCGATGGGAGCACAACAACTTCACATTGCAAGGGCTTGGAAGCAGGAACGGGAAAAATCTGTGACCCTGTTTACACTCTAGCAGAAGAGATCAATGAGATATTTGGGAAAACTTCATATGAGCCAGTGTCACCTGATATTAGAAAACCCATTTCTCCTCAAAGAAGAGGCCCTTCCAAAGCATTTTGGGGAGCCCACAAGAGAGTGTTTTCCATGTGCTAATTAAAGGACACCATCAGCTGTTGATATCCGCAAACGTATTCCTCTTCTCTGGCTCTGTCTTCTGCTCCACGTAATTTCTTTGTGGTTCTCAGGGACTGCTGTTTCCTACTGAACTGCAGTGTTTCTGTCAACAGCGCAGTCACTTCTGCCAGACACGATGATGTCTTTCCCAGGGCCTTCATCTACCTGTAGCCCCGTGAGATCCCACTGCGACATCCTGGGTCCCAGAGCTTACAAAGGGGGAATAAATTCCTCCTTCTCCTTTTATTGTCAACATCTTTCAAGGGAACCCCACAGTCACTTTGCTTGGGTCCTCTGTGTCTTCTGGCATTTTCTAGTAAAACACTTCTTTCTGTTCATCCTCATCATAGGTTCCCAACACAAGGTTACAGAAAGATGAATCTGGAAAGACATCTAAGACACCCTCAAATAATTCCCCCAACTCATGACTCCTAAGGGTTTCATGGGACAAAGCTTGACGGACCGGACATCCTGTTTCTATGGGATGGTTTCACTCCCAGGAGGTTCCTCAATATCTCATTCAAATAGATTTGACCCAGTTTCTCTGTTCTGTAAAACATGGCAGTTAAGAACACAGACCACGGGGCACGACATACATGAACCCAGTTCTAGGCTGGGTTTCTCACTGACTGTGAGCTTGAGCAAATTGTGAACTCCTCTAAGCCTCAGTTTCTTCGTCTATAAAATGGAGAAAACTAAAGCACCAATCCATTAGGATTATCATGATGGCTATGTTACAGAATGTCGTAAATGCTTAGAACAATGTCGTGAAACAATAAATGTTAATCTTTGTTTTAAATGTCTTCATTATTATTATCCTAACAGTGAGCACTGCCTAGCCTCCTGCTGGGAGAGGATAAGGGTTCTCCTGTGGAACACAGAGCAAATGTGAGTGCTATATCTGTCCTTGTCTGCAGCCCTCATGCCCCACCCCGAAGCCAAAAGGCAAGCTCTTATCAATAACTCAGATTTCATGGGATCAAGGCAGAATGTCTGCTTGCTTCTATCTTTTAGCTGAAAGTCCACTTGGTAGGGGAGTTGAGATGCCCCCGTTCATCTAAACGTTTCAGTTTCTGTCTGAATGTTTGCCAGCCTGTGAGGAGAGTGTTGGGAACAATGAAGATAAAAAGTGTATTTATAAAGAATGTGAGTGAGTGCGTGTAGATCTGTGGGTGTTTTTAAAAGTCTGTATAAGTGAACTCCTGATTCAAGATATGTCTGTGCTGGGGGCAAAGGCTGTCTTGTGCAAGTCTCGTTAGGAGAGTGACTGGTTGAAAGCCAGACCCGGATTATCACAAATGGATGCAGAGCGAGGCTGAAAATCAGGCCTCTTGCCCACTCAGCAGTTCTCAGCGCTGGCCCCATCTCAACCGTCTAATGCCGCTCCTGCATTAGACGCTGCAAACACAATTGACTTCTATTACTTATAAAGCCAACCACTTTGCTTCATTTAAACGTTTAGGACGGACTTCAGAGATTTCTGAGAGGCTGGATGGCACAGCCAGCCACAACCAGTCCATCGCTCGAGCCACCACTCAGACTGCATAAACAAGAGAAGAATATTCCTTTATTCTACATTCAGCATCTAGTCTCCATTAGTAGATGGTTTTAAAGGTTGTTATTTCTGCATTTGAAAGGGCTGATCCGAATACATACATCCCAAAATATTCTGTTCTTGTCATTTATGTGTTGGATCCGTATTCAATGCACCATCTCTAGACGAGGCCCAGGAGTATAAAGATAGATCACATATCGAAGAAACCTTCAGAATGCTCACAGTCTATGATGGGAGAGAGAGGCAAACAATAGGAATGATATAATGGTACCAATGCTTTGAGGACAGCAAAGAAAAAGTGGTACTGGAACTCGGCAAGGAAGGCATGGGAAGTCGGGAATGGCTTCAGAGTTGAGGAAATGTTCAAACTAAGTTCTAAAGGGGCTTAGTTCTTTAGGAGAAAAAGGGGTGAAGAATGTTCTGCGCAGAAGAATGTTGGAGAAGAGGCGTAGAAGTTGAATTCAGGCAGATCTTTGGTTAAATTACATGACTACTTGTTTGGCCTTGAACGACTTACTCCATTTTCCTGAACCTAAGCTGCCTTCTCTATAAAACTGAGCTAACTGAGCTTCCTAGGATTATGGTGGAGACCAAATGACTCCCAAAAGCAAACAGCTGAGAGGAATATGACCCATGGTGGCCGCTCATTACATGGTGCCTGTTATTATTACTTTAGTGTGGCAGGAACTGCAGGAGGGGCAGAGAACAAAGGGTCTTGGGGTGATTTATCCTATAGACAAAAGGCTCTGAGTGATGGTTTTAAGGCAAGGAGAGACATGACCATGTTTGGGTTTCAAATACACATCATTAATGGTGAGGTTCAAGATGATCTGAAAAGAGAGCCAAAGGAAGCAGATGACAAAAACATGGAAAATAGTTAGCTTACCCTTGGTTGTAAAAGAGTACATTTTCTAACTATAAACCGTCAACCACAAGAGCCTTATTGCCCATCATGAAGCAAGCACCTACCTTTAAGGCTATAGCATAAATGCTGTTGCATATTTTGCTCAACATCTGAATTTCTTTCCTACCATGGAAGAATTGACTTACAAATCAATGTAAAATTCGTAATACAAGAGGAGAGTCTTGTTTCACCCTCCTTGCTTCTTCGTGCCAGACCTGCCTAGAGCCAGACTGACAATGTGAAGTGACAGAAAAGATGTTTCTCTGGAATTTTCTCCTTTACCTGCAAAAAGCCCCCGTGGGAGAACCAAGGAAAACTGTTCTTTCGATATTTCCCCAAAGTGTGGCCTTCCTGCAGAGAAAAAGTAAATTCTAAAGGCAGTGTGTGAAATCGTCCTCCATAATGGGGCTCAAACATCACCTCTTTGGGAAACTGTCCTCCACTCATTCTTAACCAAAGTCCAGATGACCACTCCCCCCCCTGTGGACACTAGTAACATCTACCATCTCATTAGTTGCATGGTGTTGCAATTAATTCCCTATTTGTGCCTGTCTCCCCAACTAGACCAAGAACTCTTCCAAGTCTGAGAGATCTTGTCCATATCCTTATTTCCATCACTGGGCACAATGCCTGGCACCTAGTAGATAGGAGGCAAGGTTTGTGAGGTGGCTACACATGGATCTAACCTTATTTAAAAGTCTCCCAACTTCCAGTTTTCACTAGCGTGAACTGGGGCATTAAACACCGCCAGAGATATGAATATACGAATCAGGGAACCTAAAGGGCCAATACAGCCTTCTAATTACTCTACCTTCTGCTGTCTCTACATGTGAATAAGAATGCTGCTCATTCATAGAGACCATGCAGATTAGTCAAGACGAGGTATGTGTAGATTCTGTTTCTGGAAGCAACTCAGGAACTGTGGGGAGGAGACTGGAAGGCGCTCTGTGCATCCTTCATGTCTTCAGTCTCCCAGGCCAGGGGCTGCTAGCTGTATTTAAATTTACCTGCTTCACGTAAGCTAGAGCTGATCTTCATAGGCATATGAACTTCCCTTGTATCTGTGCTCTCTCTTTGGCGAGCAGCTTCCTTAACTTTTTCATTTTATAGGAGAAGAGTCAGCAAACTATGGTCTCCAGGCCAAATCTAGTCCACAGTCTGTTTTTATAAATAAAGTTTTATTGGAACACAGCAACGTCCATTGATTTGGATATTGCCTATGGCCACTTTCACGCTAGAACAGTAGAGTTTAATAATCATGACAGAGACTGCTTGGCCTGCAAAGCCTAAAATACTTACTAACTGGGCCTTCACCGAAGACGTTTGCGGACTCCTGCTCTAGTGCTTAACTCTGGTGGCAGCAGCTGTAGTGACACGTGCAGGCTCAACATGGAGTACCTGAGGCCCACTGTCTCATTTAATCCTCTTCACGTCCTTAGAAGGGGGCCACTGTGATGATGCCCATTCCATTGATTAACTTATTTATTGAACGCGTCTGTGCGCCAGGCTCTGTGATAACCCCTGACTCCACAACAGTGAGCAGGACAAACACATCCTCTGCCTTAATTCAGCTTCCAGTCTTCGTTCTCTGATCAAGGCTTCTGAGCTGCCGCCCAGAGCTACTCCCACCTCTCACCTTTTGGAAGCTCCTCCAAGTGACCTCCCCACCCCAGACTCTTTGTCTGAAAGCCTGTGCCCTTGCCTCCATCCCCTGCCGCCCACCGGGGCCCAACCAGAATTAATGCACTTATGGAAAATTCATGACTATCCATAGTTCCTCCAAGAGTGAGTCTGGGCTGTTGGAGGAACACCCTCCCCCGTGACATGCCACACCTGACTCCCTCCTCCTATGCCGTCAGTGGGTGTTTGCCACATCCGCTAACCAGCAAAGGTCAGTTCCAGTGGTCACTTCCTGCTGATGACTCTCAGGGACAAAGGGAGAGAAGCAGCCCAGGCTGAGCCTCCCAGAGCAGTGGCTGGATCTTTGGGCCTCACCCTGGGCAGGGTCTTCCACCGGCTCCTGACAAACAAGGTGTTAAAGGAAGTCAGCACCTTTCCAAGGAGGGTGGCTTGGACTTCTTCTGTCCACCTGCTTGGCTGCTCTTCCCTTTGTCCCACACCTCCAGAAGAGCCAGCTTTACTTTCCCCTTTGTTTTAAATGGCCTGTGCTGAAAAATGCTCACCGTGCTTAATTGCTGCGCACGAGGAAGACGGTGGAGAGAGAGGAGGGCCATGAACCAGGCCTGACCGCCCCAGACCGACCGCTCAGAGCAGATCCTAATTAGGAGGCTGGCAGCGCGGCCCTCCCCAGGAAGCCCGGATCATTAGCGCTGGCACCACACGCTCCAACTGCAGTGTGCAGCCATGCTGCCACGCTGGCACCACGCGGGCCCTGCTCTTGGCTGCCGCATTAGAACAGATGTCCAGAGAGGGATTCTGTTTTTGTTTTTGGTTTCTGTGTGTTGGGGGATATATTTTGTTTGAAGCATTCCATGACCTTGTGCCAGAGATTTCTTGTGCCAAGACAAAAGTCTTTGATGGGTCGGGAAAGCAAGACGAGTAAAGAGAGGTTTAAACGGTGCTCGTGCGGGCTCTCGGGGTGAAAAGTAGAGGAATGTCAGAAGAATCTGGATTGCTCTATTGGAATTTGAGGAGTGGACCAAGAGTTTCCTTCCAACATTGCCCTCAGTAGAGAGGGAATACCCCCTCAGAATCTGCCCACCCCTTAGCCCACCCGTCCGTGGGCACTGTCTATGTGGCCTCCTGAACAAATCGTCTATCTGTCCCCTTCTCTGTATGTCCACCGCTAGAGCCCGAACCCAGGCCGTGTTATTGTGCATCCACACCAGAGGCTGACGAACAAGATTCATTCTAATAGCGTGTGCACATGTGGGCTCACGCTTGTATGTAAATGTGTGCTCACATACGTATAAAACATTGTAGATTTACACAGAATACCTTCCCCTTGTGGTAGGAAATGCAAAAGTGACTCCTCCATTTTATCCTTGGGAAATCTGAGGAAAAAGTTGTTAAATGTGTCATTGGTTATTTCAGAGCAAATGGAACCACATCCAAAATGTCGATGTAGGTTTCCTGCATCTGTTCAGGACTCCTGCAAATATGGGCCGTATTGCCTAAGAGAAAAACAGAACATGCAAAGGAATGGATTTTTTTTTTTTTAAATCAGGGCTATTGTGGAAAATCCAAGATGTACCATCACTGAATCTATAGCATTAGAATTTAGTAAATTTCCTAAAAGTGAATCGATATAGCAAACCCAACCCACACAATTTGGCACAGAAAGTAAAGGTACGTCACTTCTATTTGAGGACTGGCTTTGAAACGGAGACCACATGACATCAAAACATTCAATTAAAATTTCATTTGTCCAGATGTTTGACCATATAATGCCAACAACTGGTTTGACGAATGGTTTGAATTTAATTGACCAGATGTTTCAGTGGTAGGTGTCTTAATGAGTAGGAGAAATGTTTGTGGAATTGAGTCAAATTTCCCTGGGAAGAGCCAGCCTCCCTGGGAACAGGGCCTTCAGTGTTGTTACTGCAATTAACCAGGGCTTGTCCGGAGTTCTGACACTCTCTCACCTTCATACCTAGTCCTTTAGGAACGCAGCCTCTTCTACCGGCTAAGCTCAGAGAAGATGGACTGTGCCTTAGCTTGGGCTCCCCCAGAAGCAGACCCCAAAACAAAAAGTCAAGGGCAAATTTAGAAGCAATGGGTAAACCAAACACAGGTATAACACAACAAAACAGTTTTTCAAAGAGTGGAAAGTGAATGGATTTGGGGGCAGGGGTCTCAGATTCACTGCCAGGTGCATCATTTGCTTTGAGTGTGATAATTAGAACAACAACTTATATGGAGGACTTATTACGTGCTCAGCGCCTTACGGTAGAGTCACTTCGCTGAACTCGCACAGCGCCCTTCATCTATTTCGCAGATGGGAAAGTCTAGGCACCAAAGCTTTAAGTAACATGTCGGAAGTTACCCAGCCAGAAGTGTCAGAGGCGAGACTAGTTTTCGGGCACTCTGGCTCAGAGCCTGAGCTGTCTGCCACCCGCCTATATTGTGTAATTCAGAACTTGTTAGAGCCTCAGTTTCCTCATCTCTGAAGGCAATGCCTATCTTAGAGGGTGACTGTAAGGGGGGTGGAATAGGATAAACTAGAAGACGGTGTAGAGTTGATACGGCACTCTGTGCCCTGCGAGGTGAGTGCCCACAAGGGTTACTTACTACACCCACGAAAGAGCTGATTGACAGTGCTGCATGTTGCTGCTCCTCTCTAGGGACTTCTATGAAATGACCTGGGTCCCTGAGGCCCAGTGGCTTTCCCTCCAACACAACAGCACCCAACCCTTTGCTGCTCAACACTGCGGTAGGGGAGGCCAGCGGCCACCCTTGTCTCCTTCCTTAGCATCTCCTGCTTTTCCCACAAAGTTGGGCTTCCCTGGCTGTCTGTATGATTCACATTAATGTGGAGACTTAGGACTCATGGAATGGCCAGAGGGGGCAGCCTGAACCCACACACGCACAGGGACAGAACAGGCTCTAAGACAAAGTGGGGGTCCTCACAGAATGTGTGGTAGACATGTGTGAAGACCGGGATCCAAGGTGGGGCTCCCAGGAGGTACCCCACAGCTGTGCGGGACTGCGCTGGGAGGCCCTGGAGAGCCACGCTCAGATGTTTGGGCGCATCTGAGATCTCAGGAGATCTTCCCACTGGATGCACCTGTACTGAGTCCTCCATTCTCCAAATCTGTAGTGAGTGACTGTCAAGTGCCAGACAAGAGGAAAGGGTCAGTGCTCAATAAGATAAACTCTTGTCTCTTCCATTTTAGAGGGCAGTGTGGACAATGCACAGTACTTTTGTTGTTACTAAGTCCACTAAAAGTTTCCAGAAACACAGCAAGAATTCTGTCTTTCTTCTAAAATAAACAATCTCAATCTAGAAGATTACCATAAGCGGTGTTAAATGATAGAAGCTGGAAAAACATGGACCTAAAATGATTTCAGAGAGGACAAGTGCTAGGAAGCCATAAATAGGGCCAGGGAATAGGGAGGAAGGTGGTCATGGAGCTGGAGCGGTCAGGAAAGGCCAGAGAGAGACAGGAGCTGGGTTGATATCTAAATGCTAAGAAGAGGCAGCCGCATCCAAATCTGGGGGAAAGCCGTGCAGGCAGATGAAATAGGCCATGCAAAGCCTTCAGGGCAGACGTGAGCTGGACATGCGATTGGAACAGAAGGAAGGTCAGTAGCTAGACTGTAGGGGCACAGGTGGGACAAGCAAAGACAAGGGTGGGCACATCCTCATGGACCTTCTCGGGGGTTTCTATTTCTGTCTCGGTGTGATTCGGAAGCATGGAGGTCTTTGAGCAGCAGGGTCCCCTGATCTCTGTTCTGTTTCTGAGGGTTACTCTGGCCTCACTGTTACGACGGTGAGACAGGCGGGGATATGGGCAGGAGGCTGTGGTAGAGTTTCAGGGGAGATGACGGCGGTCTGCACAAAGGCACCTAGAAACAGTTGGATTTAGTGCTGGGGTTCAGGATCCAGATTCCAGGCCTGAAGAGGTGGCCTGACAAGACCCCAGGAGATCTGGCAGTGGACAGGAGTAGGCCAGACAGACATCCGGCAGCACCCAGGGCATGTGGCTGCCATTTGTTCAGTGTGTGTGTTAAACATGAGAAAGAAGGAAGTAGATGCAGCCAGAGAGAAGCAGGGATGAGAAAGGAAGCAATGAGGATGGTGGTGATGATGAGGAAGAGGGTGCGAGAGGAAGCAGAGAGAGAACAGGAGCAGGAAGCACTGCCTGGCCACTCGTGGATTCCCCAAGATCTGTCTCATTTCCTGCAGCGGGGTCTGGACTGAAGGACAGCTGGATGCCCACGACCTTGTTTATGTCTCACAGCAGCTCTGCCAGGCGCAGTGGTAAGGGGAAACTGAGCCCAAGAGAGGTTGATTTCCCAAGGTCAAACTATGACAGTCTGGACTTCGATGAGTACCTCCTCAGCCACATGGCTTTGCCATGAAAGAAACAAGAGGTCTAACCTATCCATGGTCATCAGCTCCACCTGTCACTGGACATGGCTGGGAAGTGGCTGTGATGGAAGTGACACCATGGGGAGGGACGCATCTTGGCAGTTTGGCCCCTGAGGTCCTTCCAATTCCAAGATTCACACGTATATGATGTACATTTGTAAACATCATAATCTTATCAAGTCTCCATTCCAGATGTTGCATAATCACATAAATATAGCGACAAATCCAAAAGAAAAAAAATTATAATAAAAGAAAGACGAAACTTTTGCTGTATTTCTGGATTATTTTAGTGGACTTACTAACAACAAAGCTGTTGTAATAAAACTACCTACAAATAGGATAAAATGAAAGCAACGACTTTATAAGAGTCGTACTTAAATAATCCACGGTCAGAGGACACTATTTTAGAATTATAGTCTCACCAGGTTTCTATTTGAGCCATTGCATAATTATTTAATAGCAATAAAACTAAAAGAAAAAATCAAAATTATTTTACCTGGGGAAAGAAAGCAACTCTCTACGGTCCTGGATCATCAGAAGTCAGCTCGTTGAAGACCAGGATCAACTCGGAGGTGACTCACTTTTGCTTGCAGGCTGTGTGGACGCGTTTGGTGCACAGGCCTTTCTTGTGGCCGGTGGAGGATATGCAGGGCCGGGGGAGTCCCTGGGTGGGGAAGAGCCCTAGGCAGTTTCTTCCTCGCCTAGAACAGGAGAAGGACAGAGAGCTCTCTTCTCAGGAGCTGTCCTGCGTGCTCCCTCTTGTTCATCTAATGTCTGACAAAGGGACAAGGTGGAAGACCAGAGCCTGGGCCAGTGGCAGTCTCTTCTACTGGGAGGGATGAACCAAAAGCACGAGAACACCCTCTCATGATCTTGAGGAGGAGCTTCTGAGTCAGGATGGAGTGGACCTGACAGAAGGCTCTTTCTCTGGGGGCCCTGATCTAGGAAGGTAGCATCTGTCCCACACCAGGCATGAGACTGAATCCCCACCCCATCCTAGCCTGATGCTCCTCCGTCTTCAGGGATCTGGCCATCCAGAGGATGCCCTGATGGTCCTAGTGGACCTCTGCCAAATGCCCCATTTGCAACATCAAGGACATAAGGATACTTTTCAAAACCTTTAAATCTTCCTCAATAATTGTTTTGTCTCTGGGATGCATTCTCCCTTCTTAACTTATGAAGATACCTTTCAGCCAACAGAGCTCTCATTAGCATGAGCTTTTCTCTCATGGGAAACTAAGCTGGCTTCCAGAATAGCCAGTGATTTTTTCAAGTTTTTCTGAAAGAATTTTGGCTTGTATTTTAGAGATGTCCAGCTCATCACATGCATTTCTGATCTTGTCATCTGCTTTTGAAGGATTCCTTTCTACCTTGCAGGGTAAATTCTCTCTAAATCAGCTCTTTGGTGAGAATTCTGGTTTTTTCCCTTGAAGCAGTTCTAAGAGACGTTCCCACTGGAGCAGTTGGCTCTGCCTTTCTAACTGTTTGTTTTTGTTTCTATTTTTGTTTTCTGACTGCAGTAAAGCTTTATCAGTCTGGAGACTTCGTATGATTTTTAAGCGCATTGTTTATTGCATCTTCTTTAGTCAATTTAGTGTGTATTTCATTTCTTCAGGAATTTTGAAAGAGATGTTTAACTCAACCACATCAATCATTGCATCCCAAACTCCTCTTTTTTTGACTCATATTCTCCGTAGTCTCTGTTTTCTGATGAATTCCAAGCCCCCAACATCCAGCTGTCTCCTCCAGCAGCAGCAGCCCAGCCTCTCATATTCCGCCCGTGCCCACCCAGGGACTTGGCCTGACTCTCTTTAGAATTTTCTAATACTCTTCCCTTCTGTATAATAAGTTCACAGACTCTCTCTTTCATTCCTTCAGCTTCTCGTGAAAGAAGCTTTAAACTTCCCCGAAGATTGGAATTTTTCTTCAAAGCATCTTTCAGAGCCGCCTGAAACTGTTCTTTATTCTTTTGGTGGATTTTGAAAGATGTCGTGGTGGCAGGTACTTGATTTGGGATGTCCTCGGATTTATTTCTAAAGACTGGATCTTTCTGGAAACGTCAACTTCATCCATTCGTTTATTGTAGTAAAATATACGTAACATAGAATTTAAATTTTAACCATTTTTAAGTGTACCGTTCGGTGGCATTAAGTACTTTCCCGTTGTTGCACAACCATCACTACTATTCCTCCACAGAAACTTTTCATCTTCCCAAACTGAAACTCTATCCGTGTTAAGCAATAAATTTCCATTTCTTCCTCCCTCCAGGCCCTGGCAACCACCATTCTACTTTGTGTCTCCACCAACTTGACTACTCAGGGGACCTCGTATAAGTGGAATCATACAATATGTGTCCTTTTGTGACTGCTTATTTCTCTTAACATAATGTCTTAAAGGTTCATCCATGCTATAGTTAATGTCAGAATTTCCTTCCTTTTTAAGGCTGAATAATATTCCATTGTATGTATAGACTTCATTTGTTTATCCATCCATCTATTGATCCACCCTTGGGTTGCTTCCATCTTTCGGCTACTGTGAATAGGATTGCTATGAACATGAGTGTACAAATATCTGTTCAAGTCCCTACTTTCAATTCTTTTGGGTAAATACTCATAAGTGGAATTGCTGGATCATACGATTTATGACTTTAAAATTAATTCTATGTTTAATTGTTTGAGGAACCTCCATCCTATTTTCTACCGCAGCCGCACCATTTTACATTCCCACCAGTAGCATGCAAGGATACCACTCATTTCACATCCTCACCAACTCTTGTTATTTTTATTTTTCTTGGAGGAGGGTGAAGTTGTATCTCTTGGCTTTGATTTGCATTTCCCTAATGATTAGTGATGTTGGGCATCTTTTCACGTGCTTATCGGTCATTTGTATATCTTCTTTAGAGAAATGTCTATTCAAGTCCATTGCCCATTTTTTAATTGGGTTGTTTGTTGTTGAGTTGTAGTTCTTTATATATTCCGGATATTAACTCCTTATCAAACATATGATCGGCCAATACTTCCTCCCATTTCATGGGTTGCATTTTCACTCTGTTGACATTGTTCTTTGATGCACAAAAGTTTTAAATTTTTATATAGTCCAATTTATTTTTGTCAATCTCTTTTAAATATTGAGATTTGCTTTTTAATCTTTCTTGGAAAACGTCTATTCTATACTCAAGTAAAGAGTTCTATCTTTCTAGCTCTTCACTGATGGCCTCCAGGTTTTATATATCTGATACTGTGGTCTTCAAACTGTCTTCTGTTGAAATTGACAGCAAATTTGCTTTTAATTAGTGTGAGCTTATCAAAAATGTGTTCTTTTTTTTTTAGAAAGACAAAGACTCTAAGTGCCAGCTTGTCTCTGCATGAATGAAGTGGGTTCTTAGTAAGAACAAATCCTGCTGTCATCATCAGCATTGCATCTCACATAGCCTTCGATGGGAGCTGGACCTGGTCTAAGGTCCCCTGGCGGTACTGCCACCACCTGGCCCTGCATCCCCAGGACCAGGGCAGCACAAAGCATCATGGCCATCAGCAGAACTTCTATGTCCCAGAGGCCATAATGGAGGTGCCTCAGGTTTCCCGGACCCTGCTGGACACAACGGACTTCACACAACACCAAGAACATTCAGCCTGAAACCAAATATATATCGAGCATTTACTTTGGGCCCAATGTTTTCAGAAGCTAACTATAATGGAGAAAAAAAGGTAATAGAACCCTCTTTCCTCTGTTAGATGTAACAGACTTAAGTTGCAGAAATTCTGCCTTGGCCTCTAAGGGCCAAACAATTCCCTCTTCTTGAAAAGTAACTTGTTGTAGTTTTCAGGGCACAGACATAACAAATGACCCCCTACTAATACCTAATGCATTAATACTATTTAGTAATGTGAAACAAGTGTGGTGAATGCAGTTAGTAACCAAGAAGTTTAAGGAGGTGTAGATGGCTTCAGGTATAGCTGGATCTAGGGTCAGGCAATTTTATTCAAGCATGCTCACTTATGCCACTTCTCACATTCTCTTCCCTGAAAACCTTGTGTTCACACAAAAAGCTGTACATGAATGTCCATAGCAGCTTTATTTGTAACAGCCAAAAACTGGAATCAGTCTAAACGCCCTTCAACGGTGAATAGTTAAACATGTAATACATATATGCTATGAAATACTGCTCGGGAGTAAAAAAGAAATGAACTATTGATACATGTGACAACTCCAGGGAGGTATGCTGAGTGAAAACAGCCAATTGCAAAAGGTAACCTACTGTATGATTGACTCCCTTTATTTAGCATTTTTGAAATGATGACATTTTGTAAGTGGAGGGCACCTCAGTGGTTGCTGGGGTTAGGGCTGGGAGGGCAGGAGTTGCAGAGGAGCAGGAGAGAGATGACGTGGTTATAAAAGGACAACATGGGGGATCCTCATGGGGTTGGAACTGTTTAGTATCTTAATTGTGGTAACGGACCCATGGACATCCACAGGGGATAAATTGCATAAAACTTACACACACACATACACATGCATACACACATGCACATATACACCAAGGAGTATAAGTAAAACTGGAGGAATCTGAACAAGATGGATAGATTGTATCACTATCAAGCTCATGGCTGTGATATCGTAATGCTGTAGCTTTGCAAATGTTACCATTGAAGGAAAGTGAATAAATCTTACAAAGGATGTCTCTGTGTTCTTTTTACAACTGCATGTCAAGCTACAATTATCTCAATACAAATTTTACTTTTAAAAAATCAGTACGTCATATTTGTCTGGGGCTTTTTCTGGCTTTTTCCTTCTGCCCGGTGGTAGTAGAAGTTCAGGGACCCCCTCATCACTGCCGAGCAGGGGTGGGAACTCTGACTCCCCGTGGGGTCTCCACTGAGATCGCAGCAGAGGGGTGCAGTACATTTATTGACCCGCAGGGATGAAAGGACCAGCTCCCTACTGATCTCCTCTGACATCCCTCCAGTGCGGGTGCTGGGGCCCCTCATGCCAGCCTCCCATGGATGGAGTCTAGGTCCCCCACTCAGCCTTTGCTGGTATGGATGGGGTGTAGCCATGGCTTCTTCTGTGGTGCTTGACTGAAGTAGAGCAGTTATTGTCTGAAAGTTTTCTGTCTTACAGGCTGCCTCTTCCCTCATCCTTTGGCTAGAAAGAGTAGGTATTGGTGTTTCTAGGTGGCCGGCTTCTTCGGTGCCGTGCCGAGGATCTATGAGGGAGAAAGGAAACTCAGAGCGACTCACCACCATATCATTCCTCAAGTCCTGAGGTCCTAGTTGGCTGAACTTTTCCTCTTCTTTTCAGAGTATTCTTATATTTATTTTATACATAATGTCCAGGATGTGGGGGTGTGCTTAGTGGGAGAAATAGGGACAAGTATATAGGCTCCTTCTTTCCCCTGCAGGAGGATCCTCATCTGCAGGACAGGACAGGGGTGCCAAGGAGTTAATACCTCAGGAGCAGTCCTCTACCAATGATGGATAGAAGTTAATGGGGGAGTACCACAGAGCCTTCCATCCTGGGTGCACTGAGGTGGGAGATAGACAACATCTCAGATTTCCAGTGAGAATGAGCCCAGTTGTTCATCAGTGGATCCTATTTGACTTCCTTCTCTTCCCTTCTCGCTCCCCACTCCCCCAACCCCTCCCCAAATCAACTGCTTGTGCTCACATTCTTGTCTTAGGATTTGCTTCCAGGGAATCCAATCTAAGACAGTTGGCTAACTCAAGTAGGGAAAGAAGGTGAAGACAACCTCTCCCGTGGAGAGAGTTCAAGGAAGACGTGGGCAGGAGATGAGGGGAAAAGCTAAGAATGCTTTGCATTGCTTCCTGATTCCCAGGCAGCCTCTTATCCTCACATCCCCCACCCCAAATTTCAGACCGTAAGAGTCTCGGTGTTGCCGTGTCCTTATGTGACATCTGCACTAGGAACAACTCCCAAGTCAGCATTGTCTGCAGACTTTGTTAGGGAGGCACAGATTCCCCTCCCATCCTCCCGTTTCATGCATGCTCCGAGAAAGCAAAGCAGAGGTGGCAGTTCCCACCCCCCTGATAATAACCTGGAGTTGGCCCTGGGGGCTGAGGCCCGGGTGTTGGAGGCCTCTGTATGTGCCGTGACCGACTTTTAATAAACATTAATGTGGAGGAGGAGATTGGTTAGAGCAAAATTTGCTTCAAATTAGAGCTGCCAAAGCAAGATCCAGTTATTCACAGGAAAGAGCAACTTGTGAGCAGGCCAAAATTATCATGCCATCATCAATCAGGGGGGAAGAAAAACACGCCTCCCCCCTCCTCCCCCTCTCACTAATGCTTTCCAGCCCAACGTGGAATGTTTTGTTTAAGGAAAAAGTTGTTGGACACAATTAGTAATTCTATTATAGTAATATATCGCTATCTAAACAAACACAACCTGCTTTCCCACTATGAGAAATTATGTGGTGGGGATGGAGAGGAGAGGACCAGGCTGAGGTTTGGGGGCACTGAGTAAATCTGCCCCCGGGTTCCATGAGAGGCCTGGAGTCAGGACCGCAGCCCCAGGGCGTCTGTAGGAGAAGTAAATGGGCTGATAGGGGATGTGTTATCAGAGGGCTGAGTCAGCTCAGCTGCTTTGCTCTGACCCCTGGCAACATCCCCAGTGCAGCATCTCCCCTGCTTCCCTCTCTGTTCCAGATGCTTCCTCCTTCCTAGGAGAGAACCCGAAAGAATGCACGAGAACAGAGACTAATGCTGGGTAGCAACCCACCGTCTTTAGGAAGAGGAGGAAAGAGGGAATGGGAAGAAATCCAAAAACCCCCACACCTGCATGGGATTTGTAGTCCAAAACCATTTCCACACTTAGGATTTTATTAACCTGCGTAGTTGCCTCTGTCATTTGTCCCTGAAGTCCCTCTGCTGGTGAGAGGGGAACAGGGCTTCAGGCTATGGGTCAGAGAGGTCAATGCAATATTCTCAAAAGGTTAAACCAAGAAATCAAACTCTGAGAACAAAATGTCATCAGGTACCCCCTCTTCTCTTTACCCACCTCTTCCAGGGAGCTCTCACATTTTCCCCCAGGCAGTGGAAGACAATTATACTTTATTTCAATTAAAGAATGTTTGTTTTATGCATAAAGAGCTTTTTCTGTATTGTAAATATAAAACAGGTTCATCTTAGAAACTTTAGGGAAAATCCCAAAAATTATAAGGGTGGTTATAAAGCAATTCTTAGTCACAATGAACTATAGACAATAATTTTGCTGCATTTCCTTCCAGGCTTTTTTCTATGCAAGCTCTTTTGGTTTGTCCAAGCTGAACCAGGATCCTGGTGCCCCCTGAAAGGCAGACAATGCCTCAGGATCTGTAATCCCCATTATCTCCCTCCCCAAGTGAGGTCAGGACAAGGAATGGCTACCCTCCAGCTACAGTAATTTTTATGAATTTGTGGTTATCTGTATGCTTTCACTTGCAAAGACAGTTTTGGAAGATGAGAAGGGCAGAGAATACATCAATGGAATAAAAGTTCATAAACATGCAGTAAAATAATAATAATAAAACATAATGATGAGCATCAAGTCTTCTCAAAGGATCCCAGCTCACCACAGCATTGGTTGTGAGGGAATGGATCCACCACCCAACATCCTGGTAGGAACCAAAGACCAACATGAAAGAGCTCATGTTCACATCAAAAAAGGACAAAGCAAAGATAGATTTCTAAGTCACAATACCTCCCATCCCTCTAGCTCATCTTTCTTTTTGCTCTTTGACTCTTCAAGCAATAATAATAGCTGACACCGTTGAACACTTTGTATATGGCGGGCATTGTCTGAACTCCTCGTGGGCTATATCCTCTCTCATTCATGCAACAACGCCCCAACACAAATACTGTTACCCCCATTTTAAAGACCACGAAATAGAGATTCAGATGAAGCTAAGCAAACCGTCTGATGGAGTAAGTTTTAAGTCCCAGCTCCTATCAACAATGTTTTGGTCTGTTCTCAAAGTTGCCTGGGAGTGGAGCCCAAATGTCCTCAATCACGTTGAAAGGCAGCCTTCAACACGGGCCCCAGAGTCCATCCCCAGCCTCATTCTGCCACTCATCATTTGATAAACTTTCATGAACATTTCACTTTCCCCAACTAGAATGTTCCTTTCCTTCATGGAGTTCTTTGTTTAATATTCAGTGTCAATATTGCCCACTAGCCTGCAGGTTCCCTGAGAGCAAGGTCATGACTCTCCTTGCACACAGTGCGTGACACGTGGCAGGAGCTCAGTAAACATTCACTGAATGAATGTACCCAGTGGGCAAAGATGATGCCATGCATCTCTCCTTGTACTTAGCTCAGAGCAGAACCAACAAATGTCCAGAAAATACCTGCTTATGGACCCCCCAAGTTCCATCCCCTGCAGTTCCTATGTGTCTCTTTAAATCCTACTTCAACGTTTTTCTTCTCTAGAAAGCTGTTCACAGGCACTGCGCATCATAATGAAGAGCACAAGCTTTGATGTGATGCAAACACGGGTTGGAATCCCACTCTACCGCTTAGTTGTCACTTTACTCTCTCAGCCTCAATTTATCTGTAAAGTGGGGTAATGTTAGTCCCCACCATACATGGTGATGACACACGTAAAGTACTTAGGACAGACTCTGGCAGGGAATAAGCACTTATTTGCGACAAGTTGTTACTATTCAAACTCTCAGTGAATTGCCTGAATTATCATCCTTTAGCACTGCCCTATTTTCTATTGCAGCATATGCTTATTTTTGTGTTTCAAGAAGGTTATAGGGTCCTTCAAGGAAAGTCCTGAACATGCCTTATGATTCCCTCCTGTATCCTTTATTGCCACATAAACGGTCATGGCCCTAGAATAGGTATTCAACAAATATGGGAGTACTTCAGGAGGTTTTACTTATTATTTTTCATTGTTTTGCTAAAGAATTTATGAAACATCTGGGAATAAAATAAATGAAAAAAATTACCCATAATTTCCTCCACCACTCAGAAATAACCCAGGTTCTTTCTTTATCATCCTCCCAAATATATGTGAGATCATGCTGCATAAACAACCTCATGACCTGTATTTTTTTACATATTTACTATACATTTTCCCTGTAGCATCATAAACATAATAAACATAATTTTGAGTGATTCTGTTCTATGCCACAACAATTTGACATAATTTATTTAACTATTCCCCTGTGGTTGGGCACTTAGGTTGTTTCCACCTTCTTGCTAATATGAATAACACTGTAATTAACAGCTTTGTGCATAAAATTTTTCTGCATTTTAGATAATAATAGATATAACAGTGGATCTTATACTATTTTATTTTGATCCCCATTTATTGTTCTCTTTTCTATACACTTCCATTAGACCACCTTGCTTCTCCTTTATAAGCACACTGGTGATTATTGAACCCCTCTCTTCCCTGACGGATCAATAACAGCACACATCCCCCATATCTGGCACAACGACTTGCTCATAATAGTTGCTCAATAGATATTTTTCTATGAATTCATGATAAATTAGGCAGACCAAAATTGGGCTGCCTCATTTACTCTCTGTGTCAACTCGGATATGCCCCTTAACCTATCTCCCCTGGATGGAAAAGCTGAGAAAGGTTACAAGAAGTGCCCAATGTCACATAGCTGGGAGTGCTGGAGCAAGGTCTTCTACCCGCATACTCTGGTGACACAGCCCAGTTCTTCCACCATGATGTCCTCTTCTTGGCTATCCCAGTGCACAATCATAGCCCTTTCTGCTCACATGCTCGAACAGGCTTCCTACTCACATCTCAGTCTATGACACCAAACTTAGTCCAGAATAGACTACCAGCTTGAGGGGCTGACAACGATCTCTCCAGACTCCCATGCCCAACTTCAGCCAAAGGCACAGGGACGCAAGGTTGTTGTTGCCTCTGTTCAAACCAGGAAAGACAGAACCAAGAGCATGTCAGGTGATTAACCAAAATACCAGCCTGATGGCAGAGCCTCGATCTGAGGTGGTCTAATTTCCGGATGAATCTGAGACCAGTGTGGATGCTCTCCTCACCAAATAACTTATAGTTTCACTGTCCTATGAGACTCAGGTAGACCATGACCCTTGAAGACCCATTCCCACTTAGTGGGGGACACCCAAGCCTGAAGACTCTTCCACTCACTTATGCAGGGTCACTGGAAGGTGTCAGACATGAGGTAGTTACGCTTCCACCCGCCTGCACTTGGCTCAGTCTGGATTATTTGTTAAGATATACATTTTCCATTTGAATTCATTTATTAGAGTAATGAATCTGAACTTCACTTGAGGATCCTGAGCATGCAGGAAATATAGTTACTTTGTTTTTCTAAATTCAGAAGAATTCTGATTCTTAACCCCCACACCAGTAAGACTGTGGGAAATTTGATCTTAAACATCATAAAGGCTCTTTGTCCTCTAACAGACTTCTAGTTTTGATTTGCATTTCCCTCATAATTAATGATATTGAACATCTTTTCACGTGCCTGTTGGCCATCTGTACATCTTCTTTGGAAAAATGTCTGCTCATATCCCCTGCCCATTTTTTGATCGGTTGTTCATTTTTTTCTAGTTCAGTTGTGTGAGTTCTTTATATATTTTGGGGATTAATCCCTTGTCAGATATGTGATTTGCAAATATTTTCTCCCAGTTTATGTGTTGTTTTTTTTGTTTTGTTCATGGTTTCCTTTGGCCTTGCAGAAGATTTTTAATCTGATGTATTCCCATTTGTTTATTTTTTCTTTTATTTCCCTTGCCTGAGTAGGCATGGTATTCTAAAAGATACTGCTATAATTAACAGAACAAGAAATAACAAATGTTGGAGAGGGTGTGGAGAAAAAGGAACCCTCATACACTGCTGGTGGGAATGCAAATTGGTACAGCCACTATGGAAACCAGTATGGAGATTTCTCAAAAAATTAAAAATAAAAATACCATATGATCCAGTTATCCCACTACTGGGTATTTATCCAAAGAACATGAAATCAACAATTCAAAGAGATTTATGCACCCCTATGTTCATCGCAGCATTATTCACAATAGCCAAGATATGGAAGCAACCCAAATGCCCAGCAACAGATGAACAAATAAAGAAGATGTGGTATACATGTACAATGGAATACTACTCAGCCACAAAAAAGACAGTAATGCCATTTGCAACAAAGTGGATGGACCTTGAGGGTTATTATGCTAAGTGAAATAAGTCAGACAAAGAAAGACAAATACTGTATGATTTCACTCATACATGGAAGATAAACACATAGATAAGGAGAATAGATTAGTGGTTACCAGAAGAGGAGTGGATGGAGGAAGGTGAAAGGGATAAAGGGGCACACATGTATGGTGATGGATAAAAAATAGTTGATTGGTGGTGAACACAATGTAGTCAATACAGCAACTGAAAATGTAACAATGTTCACCTGAAATTTACACAATGTTATAGGTCAATATGACCTCAATAAAAACAATTGCAAAAAAAAATAAATAAAATACTTCTAGGAATATGCAAGGAGCTTTTGCAGTGCAGAATCTCCTGGGGGCACCCTCTATTCACCTCATCTGAGTGTGTTGTTTTCTGTTGGGACCCTTACTAATTCTTCTTTCTTTCTTCCCTCTAGCACAGCCACCACAAGGAAGCATAACTTTCTGAAACAGAAGTCAGAAAGGCTCAATGCCTGTGTGAGGGGGTGAGTTTGGGAGAGGACCTCCAGGAATCTTCCAGTTTTGTCCAATAACACAAGAGCAACAAAGATACAAAGAGGCGTGGTTACCTGCTTGGAGCTGGAGGAGAGGAAAAATCAATGAAAACAGCACCAAATTAATACCTCAATTACACTTCAATTATCGCCATAAACAGGGTCAAACAAAATCAAGGGATAAAAAAATTGATGCTTGTCAAAACACTCAAATGATATAGTCAACGTTTTAATGTTCAATGCTGAATTTTGAATACAAGCTGAAATTTCTTTAACACGAATGCTCTGCATCTCAATGTCCACTTGCAAACTCATGCAACAATCTGATCTTGCCCCTCCTCAGCCTCCGAAGTCCAACATCTTCCATTCTCCCACCCCACCTCAGTCATCCTCCAAATGGCCGTGGCTATGTGCAGCTGTCCCTCAGAACTGTCCCACCTCTGAGAGCTTATTTTGAAATCCCATTTCATGTCTGCAGCCTCCTCCTGCACTCTACCTTTTCTCATCTCTCCTCCGCTGACCATGCACAGTCTCTCATCATTACCTCATTAAACCCCTACTAAATTCTCTCCTTCTCCATTCACTCCATGGAAGTCCAGGGGATTCCTGGTCAACCATATCAACAGCACTTCAAGTGTCCCTTACCTCCTACACATTACCCTCTTACGCAAACTCACTGACCATGCGCGGACTTAATTTCTGTCCCATCAGCATGCTGGAGAAAGTTATAACTATGTGCCAGCTAGATTCACTACAGTGCCCTGAAGTGGCCCTCAGGCCTTCACAGATGCTGAGTAATTCTCGCATTCAGCTCCCATTGATTTCCCCATGCTGTTTGGTTCCTCCATCCCTAAGCCTACCAATAGCCTTCCAATAGATTTTATATCCTATTCCACATCCAAACAAGTGAGAACACTCAATTGTCCAGATCACTATTTTAGAAGGATTGTGAGGCCTCTGTCCAGGCTGAGGAAAGGGGTGCAAGAATTGATTAATCATGTCTGCCACAGGCATAGGTAAGAGGTAAGTGGCTGTGTGTGAGCCACTTATTTGCCATTCTGGTCCCAAACACACCCCTCCCTCAACAAAGATTGACTATAGCAGTCAGAGTTTTTAATAGCAAGCAATAGAAACTGCCTCTGATTTCAGCAGAAGAAAAAAGCAGTCACAGAATTGCTGGGAAGTTGGGAGGACCAGGTCCAGAAAACAAACAGGAGAAAGGTTAGCTATATAGCCTGTATTTGTTTCCTGTGGCTGTTTTAACGAAGTATCACAAACTTCGTGGCTTAAAACAACAGAAACGTATTCTTTCATAGTTCTGGAGGCCAAAACTCCAAAATCAAGGTATGTTACACAGCCACACTCTTTCCAAAGCTTTCAGAAGAGAACCTTTTCCTTGCCTCTTCCAACTTCTGGGGGCTCCAGGCACTCCTTGGCTTGTGGCCACATCACTCCAATCTTTGCTTCCTGACCACGTTGCCTTCTCCTCTGTGTCTCTCTCAAAACACCCTCTACCTCTCTCTTGTAAGGGTCTATCTGATTGCATTAGGGCCTCACATGGATAAGACAGGACAAGCCCTCCTTTCAAGATCCTTAAGTTAATCACATATTTTTCCAGATAAGGCAACATCCACAGGTCCTAGCGATTTGATGTGGCTATCTTTGGGGGTCCATTTTTCAGTCTACTCCACAGCGATCCCCTATTGAGGCCCCGGCAGCATCTCCTCTAGACACTGAGCAGTGCCCTGCTGCCACCACTGCTCTTGAAAATGGGTATTTCTGCTGCTGCTGTTGCCATCATCACCCACCCCAAAATAGTTTCTCCACTGTCACAGCTTCTTTGCTTCCCTGGTTCCCAATGCAAAGTTTTGAAGCTGTGTGTCTGATCGGCTGAGCCTAGTCATGCACCCAGGCCCTAGCCTCAAAGGAAGCAGGGGCAGTGGATCTCCACCCGCCGTGGCTCTCTTGTCAGAGGCAGCCTCAGCCTTTCCCTTAGTCTCATATGGTGGGGAATCCCCCAACATAGGAGGGGGTTCATGTACTAGACATGGAAAATGACAAACATCCACTAGACAATCCCAGATCTTCTCTGGGCGTCCACGAGGTTCTTGCGTAATCTCACAGGCAGATCTCCCTCATAATTCTGTGCTGATCGTTCATCAGGATTCCATGATTGTGCCTGAGGATAGTGTCTTACCACTACCACTCTGGCCACTGTCTACCTAAGAGCACAAAATCTATTAGACATTTGCCTTCTTGTGATGACCCCAAAGCCACAAATACTTGTGATACCAACACATCTGTGGAATCCTAGATATCCTACAGGCAGGCTATGCTATAAGCAAGAGGGGGGCCAGGGAATGTCTCTTCCCCACTCTGAGGGGCACTGTGTCCCCTGAGCCCTCAGCCACACAGGCCTGTGCTCTGGTTTCTATGGAGCTCCAGACCCTCTAGTTCTTGCCTGCAGCCCTCTCCACAATGTTCAGAGAGGAGTCCTTGGGCCTGGCCCAGGGAAGTCTCTAAACTCTTTTCTTCAATCCCCCTTCAACAAAGCTGTGTGTGTAAGCTCTTCTCTCTTTCTCATTTTTCCAAAAGCCCTCCTGTATATCATGTGTCTCCACCCCTGACAGTCCTGCCCATATGTCATTCTAAAACCGAGTAAAACTGCAGGCCAAAGAAAGGTGTAAGCCAAAGGCTATGAAAGCATAAAGCAAAGGAATAGCTTGCAAGGCAGAATGTAATTTACCTTCAGAACGTGGATGGCCGGTCCTGTCTGTTCTGGGCCAAAACACATCTGAGTACACCCACTTATCTCCAACTCAGCTGCCACCATCCTCTCACACCTGGAAGACTGATCTCTCACTTCCACCTGGCCCCTCTGCTCCACTTCCCGCCAGAAACAAAAGGGATTATTTTTTAAGTAAAATAGGCAATGTTGCCCGCTCCTTAAGTCCTTTAAAAGCTTCTCATATCAGTCGATTGGTTGGTATGGATTGAATCTTATCCGCCCAAAAAAGATATTTTGAAGTCCTAACTCCTAGTACCTGTGAATATGACATCAACTTATTTAAAAATAGATTCTTTGCAGATTTAATCAAGTTAAGATGAGGTCATTAGGGTGGGCCTTAGTCCATATGACTGGTGTCTCTATAAGAAAAGGGAATTTGGACACAGACACAGACGCAGAGGGAAGACAGCCATGTGAAGACAGAGGAAGAGATTGGAGTTATGTACAACAAGCTGAGAAACTCCTGGGGCTACCAGAAACTGGAAGAGACAAGGAAGGATGCTCTCCTAGAGGCTTTGGAGAGAGCATGGTCCCGCCAACACCTTGACTGCAGGCTACTAGCCTCCAGAACCCTGAGATAATAAATTCCCATGGTTTTAAACCACTCAGCTCATGCCCCATTGTTAGGCAGTCCCAGGAAACTACCACATTTGGGATAAAATTCAAACCCCCTACATGGGCTAGATAGATAGTCACAGGTGACCTGGCACCTGACATTCCACCTTCATCTCCTGACATTTTTACCAAAAAAAAACAAATCTCCCTATGTTCCAAACGCATCAGCTTCCCTGGAGTGTACTGATGTCTGTACCACTTCTCCTTCTTAGAATCACTGTCCCCCGTGTCCACTGTGCTCACACATCTCACATCCACCCCTTCCTCATCCTCCTGCCTCAGTTTAAGTGGCTTTCACTCTGAAAGACCATCCCCAACTTCACAGTTGGATCCCCCACCCCCAGCCTGCATCATTTTCGCCATGGGCTCCTCCGATATATTTCACAACATTTACCACAATCTTTAATTCTTCATTTCTTTATCTGTCGACTTTTTTAAGGAGCTGACCTCTCCATTGGAATGTCAACTTCAAGAGAAGAGAGACCTCATCAGTCAGACACACACCTCCCCCCAACTCCTACCCCTGCCTAACAGATGGCAGGGCACAGAGCATTGTCCAAATGATCATTTGTCAAGTGAACGAATGCATGTCACAATCAGGGGAAGTAGCGTGAGCATAGGGAGGAGGCGGGATGAGTACCGTGTGTTCTCGGAGTGGTCAGTATGGAAGTGTGGAAGGACGGAAGAGAGGGGGCCCTCTGCCTGTAGATATGTAGTAGACATTACTTGCTGGAAAGGGGTCTGATTATGGATACCTGTTAATGCCCACTGGGGCGTTGGGATTTAATTCTGTATTAAAATTGGAGTCATCAAAGATTTTTGAGCAGGGGTGACCCAAGATGACCTATGCTTTAGGAGATCTGTCAAGTATGAGCATGGAGAATGGATTAGACGGGTGGGCAACTGGAGCCAGGGAGACCAATGAGGTGGCTACTAAAATGTTCCAGGTGAGAGGTGAAGGGAGCTTGACCCAGGGCAGGAGCCTTGGGGATGGAAAAGGGCAGAAGATGCAGAAGTTGAACTGGTGGAGCTCAGTAGATGATTGCATGTGGGAGCAGAGGGCCTGGGTCGGGTGGGACACAGCTTCTGTCTTTCTGGCCAGAGTGGACATGGGGAAAATGCCCTTAATACCTGTAGCAGGAGCTTTCAAGGAAATGTGTCCAAAAAGGAGTAAGTAGATGTTTTTACGGGTTCCTAGTAAATTAAATGGCTCATGCTTAACTAGCAAGGCCAGCTGCATTTTGAAGGCTTTCCTGCTCAAAATGCAAGAAATAAGAGTTGATTCTCCCACATGTCTTTCTTCTTTCAGAGGGGGGTTGGCCATCTGGACCGCAGGGGAATCCATCAGACTTTGGCCAGCCAAGCAGGGCCAGCAAGGCCCAGCCTGACTCTTGAGCTGAAGCTGCTCCACTCGGACTGCTCAGAGACCTCTCCCCTCCCACTGAGTCAGGATGAATTTTTAACTCACTATTGATCAGGCAATTTTAAAATCAATTTTAATTAAATGAAAGATTTCTATCAGGATTGCTTCTTTCTGGACAGTAAATTGGACCTTGTAATAACACTTACATTGGAACATCTCTCATCCAAGTAACAGAGTGCATCATAAATAAATAAAGACCCTTCTTCTCATTATGCATTTGGGGGAAACCGAGGTTAGAGGTTTTGCCCAAGGCTCTGCAGTAATGGGGACAGAAATCTGGAATTTGAATCATGTTGATGCCAACACCAAATCCCGCTAATACCACCCTCAGCCTCCGAAATCCTTCTCCTTATACATGGAGCAAAGAGAAAATAGATCCTTGTCAGTTACCGGGAAAGGGAAATTGCAAGTACTTAACTGACAAAGATGAAGCAAGCGCTCTGAGTGGTGTGCATATGGACATAGTTCATTATCCAAAGGCATTTTCCTGTTAGGAATGGCCACACTTGGTTGGCTTGTAGAAATATTGCCCCACCAGGGAGAGCTCCTGCTTGAACCACGCCTTGACATGAGTCACTGGTACAGCCTGTTCCTTATCTTACGGCATTGCTTGTATCTCATATTAGGAGGCTGGGACATAGAGGCCCTTGATCAGGACATCAGCTGTTAGATTTTATCTTCCCCAAACGGTTTCAGCTGGACTTTTTCACGTCATCCATCTGCAGACTCAGCCCTTTCTGGGGCTGAACCAGCCTTGACTAGGCTTCGACCAACCATATGTGGGGTACAGACTTCATCTTGCTACCAGTGGCCCAGGACTCCATGATGCCGCTTGAGGCCTGATTGGCAAGCATATCTCAGACCTGCTACACATCATGGAGCCTTCTTTGTCTGCTCTCTTGAGTGGTCAAGTGGCCTTCTCAAGCGGACATCTCCTTCAGATTACAGCCCAGAGACAGTGCTTCATCTTGTATCCCAGACGCTTCCTTCACTTTAGTCGTTTATTAAGATATATTTTATATACAGTAAAATGTACCTTTTTGGTGTACAATTCTATGAAATATGACAAATGTATAATTGTGTAACCATCACCACAATCCCCCCATTACCTCCCAAGATTCCCTCATACACCTTTGCAGACAACCCTACCCCTAGTCCCTGGCAACCACTGATCTCTTTTCTGTTCCTACAGTTTTGACTTTTCCAGGCTGTCACATAGTTGAAATCATACAGCTCTTCACCTTTTGAGTCTGCCTTTTGTCACTTATCAGAATGCATTTGAGATTCATCTACACTGTGTGTATCAGTCATTCATTCCTCTTTGTTACTGAACAATATTTCTCTGTACGGATGTGCAACAGCTGGTTTATTCATGTACCAGTTGAAGGACATTTGGGTTGTTTCCAATTTGGCATGATTATTAATAAACTCCTATAAACATTCACACGTGTGTTTTGTGTTAACACATATATTTCATTATTCTTGGGTAAAGACTTACTAGTGGGATTCTTGGGTGTCAAGGCAAGGGTATAACTTTGTAAGAAACTGCTGAACTGTTTACCAATTTTGCATTCCCACCAGCAATGGACAAGAGTTCCAGTTGCTCCACATCCTGACAGCTTTTGGTACTCAGTGTTTTGGGTCTTTGTTCTCATAGGCATGACGCCTGATATTTTAACTTGAACAAGTGGATTCCATACTGTGGCCTCCCTTTAACAACCCTGTTGATTATCTACCCACTGGCCCTTCCTCCTTCTTCCTTGCAAACAGAAGCCAGATTTTGTTCACCCTCATCCTAGTGGCCATGTCCTTGAGGGTAAGTTGGACATGCTCCCAACCCCAGTCAGTGGGAGAATCTTGTTTTTCTCCTCTGGGATACCTATGGTGTTTCCACTCCTTGCTATGCTATCCCAGTAAAATGTTCCATCAAGTAGAAATGAAGAGCTTAGGATCAAGGGTCAGGATGCCTGGGCTTCAATCATGACTCTGGTGCTTCCTAGCTAGTGATCTTGGGTAGCTACCTAAACTCTCAGAGCCTCCGGTCTTTCTCTGCAAAAATGGGGGCAACTGTAGAACTTTCCTTGAGGGGTGCTGTAAGAGCTGAATGGATCAATGCCTGGAAGGTCTTCACCTGGTGCCCAGCAGATAAATTATCATCACTATATATCAAATGATTTTTCATTCCATGCATTTTTATTTTTTTACTATATGTAGTACTGAAGGGGTCTATACCCCAGGCAAGACATATTGAAAGACAAGTAACCAGATTAAAATCTCACAGATATTTCAAAACCATTCACTTGTTTCTCATACAAATAAACAAACCTAAGAGGGCTTCATTTTCTAAAAAAGAAGTCATTTCTCTGAAAGAGTCATTCTCATTGAGGAGATGCTTGACCAGTTTCTTTGAATTCAATGTTTTCCTGATGTGGGTCTACACACTTCTGCACATCTGGCAGCCACATCAGGCTCTGGCATGGGTGGACAAGACTTGGCCTGCAGTGGTTTTTCTCTCTGGTCACAAGCCCAGTCTGTGCCCAGTCATGGCCACTGGGACTCTGGTTGCCCATTAGAGAGAGAAATCTCCTCTTGACCGTAAAACTAAAGGGGTATAATTTCATTTGGGGGCCATTTATTCTTTACCCTGGATGGGCAAGGAGACATCTGTCTTCAAAAGATTGTCTAGCCCTCCTATTTAATTTAAATTCCAGTAATATATGGTTGTCCCAGACACCATCCAAATAAGGGAGAAAAAAACTCATGCCAGGGTAAATGAGACATCAGAGACTCTGACCTTTGCTTGTTCAGACTCTTGCCTCTCGCTCTAGGGAAAGCTTCTAGAAGAGTTGCAGGTACCTTCTAAAAGCACCTAATTCTTCAAGATGTATAGAAGTGCTTCTCAAAAAGAGGATCGCCATCCCAATTAGAGCCATCTGGAGATGGGCTCTGGAATCCAAAATTTAGCAAGTTCACTGGGTCATTATTGTACACGCTCAGGTTTGAGAAACACCGCTTTAGAGCAGTTGATAAACTGTGGCCATGGGTCAAATCCTGCCAGCTGCCTGTTTCTGTAAATAGAGTTATATTGGAACACAGCCACATCAATTTGTTTGCATATCATCTATGTCCACTTTCACACTAAAACAGCAGAGTTGAGTATGGCCCACAAAACCTAAAATATTTACTATTTGACCCTTTACAGAAAAAGTTTTCCAATCTCTGCTCTGAAAAAACAGCATATGATATCTATATTAGTCATAGTGTGGGAAATAGGAAAATATTCTAGGTCTAGTACCAATGTTTTGTTATCCCTCCCTTCATTCTTGTGTACGTATTATTTAAAATAATAATGCCAGACAGTCAGTATATATATATTGAGCATCTACTGCAGTCCAGGCACTATGCTATGTGTTGAAAATAGGGTGATCCCTATGGAGCATCTGTGAGGTTTGTAGATATGACTTATTTCATTAAATCTAAGTCACCATTGATTAAAGGCATCATCATTTTATGCACTATTAAGAAAGAAAAAAATGCTACCAATTAAATCATGACACAGTATTTCCTTACGCCTTAGAAATTTTATTTTTTAATTATTAAAAAGCTCTTAGATTTATTTTTATCACTCTTGGCATACATAAAAAAATTATATACAATATTACTGGTTAAGAGCTACAGTCTCTGGAGTATTCTTCCAGGTTGCTGAGCTCCACTCTGCAAGTTACTCGCAGATACTCTCCTGATCTTATCAGAAAGTATCAACAAAGAGTTTTCAGGCCAAGTTCATGAATGTGAAGGCAAGGACAATTATGTCACAACTATCACCTGGCCAACAGTGTTTGTAAGAGGCAATCAATCATAACCCATTTTCAGATATGTTAAATGGCTTTTAAAATATATGCATCATAGAGTTGATAAGATATGGTTTATTATTTAATGAATAGGAGGTCAAGGGTTATAGGCTTGGGTCCTACAGAAATGGCCTCCCAAAGACGAGTTGAGGCAGAGCCGGCCAGAAGGAGCAAGAGGGTGTAGAACTCCTTCTCTGTGATGGGAAGAACTAAGCATGGCCTCAACCCTCCCCGAGTCCTCATTACGCTGTGCCGCACGTACACCGGTCCACGTCTGTTTCCACTTGAGACTGTGATATCCTTCGGTATACCAGCGTGGCCGCGTTCATCTCGGAGCTCTGAGAAGCCTCACAGAGTGCCTAGAAAAGAGCACGCAGCAGCAGTCCTTGTTTCTTAAGCGAGCAAGTGAAGAAACTTACAAAGGTGAACAGGGAGAAGGGGATTCCGCAGCCAGAGCTCCAGGGGCGGATCCTTAGAGCAACCACATGTGACCGAGAATGTCTGAGAGTCACAGATGGAAAGAAGAACCCCTCCAGGAGCTTGACTCAGGTGGGAATCTACTCAAGGGATGGACATAGAGGGATTTCCAAGGAAAGATTTGAGCCTGTGGAATAGCAGGGCTGTGTCTGCACCTGGACCTTGGACCCCAGCCACTGAGAACCCAAGGGCTTACAGTGGAAAACGCCTGACTTTGTCTTTTCATCGTCACCATGTCAGGGAAGCAACCCTTCCTGTGATTCTCTTAGGAATGCCCATCATGGGCCTTGTCTTTTCCCTGAATGACCTCAAGAATGGCATGCATGGCCCATTTCTCTGTTAAGCACAACGGGCATTGTGCCTAGGGCCCACAATACTTTAGGAGCCCAGGGAAATGTTTTGATTTCTGTAAAAATCAGAAGAAAAGATGACTATAAACCCACCTGGATTGTAACCATCTTTATACCAACACAACTGTAAAGTATAATTTTCAATATTCTTTTCATGGAAAAAGGGGTCCATGAAGGCAAAATCGCAGCAGATCCATGGCTGGTCCTTGAAAGGCATAATGGGGCCCTGAGGGTAGGCATGGGACAGAAGTCACACCCATCAGACACTCTCCCAGGAATGTGACTCTAGGGCGATGAGTTACATTACCGCAGGGCCAGGACAGAGACCGTCCGCTGTACTGGCTAAGCAGGTGCACACAAGTCCAGAACTCCGGAAGGAGACACAGACTCACCGTGGTTCACAGGGGAGAGCAGAAGGGGACTGGAGCCTGAGAAGTCAAGTTGTGTTTGTTTCATTGATTTAGCCAAACAGAGAAAGAACAACAACAACAAAAAAAACAGAATAATAAAAACTCCACCGGAGGCAAATTTAGCAAAATGAATTATAACAGTTGTTAAATCTTGGTGGAGGGGAGATTAATGTTTTATTTATTACTTATATATATATACACACATATATATTATTACATATATGTTACATACAAATAAATGCATATATAAATATATATATATATATAAATTTTTAATTTCTAAAATAATAAAATAACAGCCCATACATCCCGGAGCCAAAGATGACAGGAGCCACTCTGGCGGCTATCCTTTCTGAGGCTTGGTGGTTTAGTTTTTCTTTTGATTCTGCCAACTACCACTATAATTAGGCTTTTTCTCCCCCTCTCTGCCACTTAATCAAGACATTGTTTCTATTGTTTGCAGCCAAGGGATCTCAATTCATTCAGGTGCACCGCCAGCTACTGATGGTGGAGGCGAACAATTTTATAGGGTGGCAGGAGCCCATTAACTTGGCTCTCACCCAGTCTGGAGGCCCTTAATACGCCAGTTACATATGACACAGGTGGCCTGGATGAACACTGGTCCAAGCTTACTGGTCTACCCCGGCATTCCCTCAGCCCGTGTCCTGGCCAAAGGCTTCCTCATGAAAAATGAGCCTACCTGACCAAGGGAATTGGGGTCAGGGAACAGGAACGTGCAAGCAAAAGGGACAGTCACGCTAACTATCAGGCAGTGTGATGAGCACTTCTCTAGCGTCCCCTGAACAGTTTGTGATTTAGGTCTAAAAGTAATGAATAGCGATTATATAATTTATCATCCAAACGAGGATACATTTAAGAATGGAAGAGGATGATCCCGTAATGACATCGGGACGACAGACTTAAACGGGAATGTCCTAAGCAAACTAAGACATGTGGTCACCCTAGTCACGAAGGCTAAGTTCCCACAACTACTCAGTGGCTGAGCTGGGATCTGAGTCTAGCTGGTTTCATCCCTAAAGAGAGAACATTTCTTGGGAATTCCGAGAATCTCATAGGTTGTGGGCTGAATTCTGTCCCCCCAAAATTCATATGTTGGAGCCCTAACCCCTAGTACCTGCAAACGCACCTGCACAGAAAAAAGACCATGTAAGGACACCAAGAGAAAGTGACTGTCTGCAAGCCATGTGGAGAGGCCTCAGGAGAAACCAAATCTTCTGACGCTTTGTTCCAGCTTTCAGAACAGTGAGAAATACATTTCCGCTGTTTGAGCCACTCAGGCTGAGGTACTTTGCTATGGCAGCCCTAACAGACTAATGCACCATGTGTGAGAGCTGGAAACAAAGAGGTATGCCGCTGAGAACTCTGGCATTCTAAAATCTTTGCCCTGCGTCCCTGTGGAGATCAGCAGTAAAGCCCATTTTATCATAAAGGATCCTGTGTGCTTGTACTCTTGGACAGCAAGGAAGGGGAAGTGTGTCCCCCACACTGTAGCTGTATCAGGGGCCAGAAACCTCCAAAGGGACAGGATGAGTGGTGACAGTCCTAAAGAGGAAAGGGAAAGAGGTTGGGTCCATGGATGGAAAGAAGTACTCAGGGAGCCACCAGCTTAGCCTGAAGCACTCTCCCCCCAATAACTTTCCTCCCTCCCCCATCCCCCCACCACAGACTTAAAAGTCAGAAGGTCTGTGCTCCATCCCCCACCCCCCACCAGACACCAGGGAGATTCAATTACATTCAGAGACACAATGTCTGCCTCCCCTGGATTAATTTCCGGATCCTGCCAAAGCTTGTCCTTATCTTTTTTTCTTGCTGAGAGTAAGAATCCTATAAAATCGTCTCTATCAGGGACCAAGAAATGAGTCAGGGCAAGGCAAACGCAAGAATTAGGGCCTCGTGTCTCTCTGGGCCCAAACCTTACTTGTCTCCTCCTAAGGATTTGGGAGGCGCCCAAGCAGGACAATTTGCAGGAGGGCACACAAGCCTCCTTTCTGTCTAAAATGATCCATTTTGTCAGGGCAGTGGATCGGAGCTTGACATACCGTGGGCATGAGTTACGTAACGATATTCGCATGAAGTCCCCAGTATGCCAGGCCTGGTGCCATTCTGCTCTTACTGAGCTTTATAAAAACAATAATAGTAATGACAACCGCAAGAGCCAGCATTTGCAGAGTGCTTACACAGTACTCCCCTCTTCTCTTACACGGTCTGATTTAATCCTCCCAATATTTCACGGAGCTATCTAGTTACCTATGAAGGAGATAACGTTTTTATCCCCATTTTTCAGATTGGTACACTGTGGTTTAGAGAAATTAAGCAACTTGGCCACAGTCGTGTAGCTGCTAAAGAGAAAAACAAAACTCTCTTGGATGCTAACACCAATGTATTAACAATTATCTTACAAATCAGAATGCGAGGTCCTCCGGGGGGTATCAAGTAATGTCCGAATTTTGACCCAAACTGTGAGTTAAAAAAGTAGAAAACGTTCATTGAGTAAATTCCTGTGCTCACGGTTCTCAGGCATTATCTCATTTAATCTGCACACAGGTATTTTTATCGTCGTTGCCATTTTACAGATGAGAAAAATTGAAGCTTGCTGAGGTCACCCAGCAAAAAAATGGAAGAGCTCGAATTGGAATGAAGGTATCCTGAGTTCGGAAGTCATGTTCCAAGCACTACAATCTACTGCCCTTCCTGTGACCGAGATGTTTTGCAGCCTGAGCAGTGAGCTTCAAGTGTGAGGCGGAAGATATATGATGTGGTACAGCCAGAGCCGTAAGTGCTAACATATACACTGGAGCATTGCTCAGGATCTGAGATACGCTAACTCCATGTAAGAAGCATGTCTCCCCTACCCAGCTCAAATTCCCAAAGCAGGCTGGACAGAGCTGGATTGCTCAGATGTTGTACTGTTTAATGTTCTTTCAAAGTGTGTTAGACCCCATCGCCCACGATTACTCCCAGGTGCAAAATTGTATGCACAAACAGTTGCAGCAGCAATTTACTGACTGTGAGCTCAATCAGCCAATTGTGAACACAATTAGCTGCTCCCTGCTCATTTGGAAGGAGCTGGGGCGATGATTGCCTCTGCAATTAGCCGGTTGTGGGCAGCTTGGTTTGCTCGTGCAATTTTGCACCCTCAAACATGGAATGTGCAAAAGTGGTGCATGCCCAGGAACTTTATACTTTGGGCCCCAAACACCCAACCTGATGTCCACCCTCCAGTCTCTATGTGTGGCCATGAGGGCCTGCCTCCTGGATCAGTATGGAGGCTGCGGCCCTAGGAAGGGAGAAGATGCAATGATGGAGATCAGAGGTCATGGAGTGCCACACTATCTGAAGAAACAAATCTTTCCATATTTTGGCAGCAGAGGGAAGGAGAGAGATGAGACCTAACTTGGGTTGGCACAGAGAAAGGTGCGTTCAGTGTTGGGAAGACCTAAACATTAATAATTTGGGTCCAAGAGAGATCCATCCAAAAGCTTATCAGCTCAGATCAGGGAACCTTCCGCATTATCAGAATGATTGCATTGAGGAGTCGGTAGAAACCAGAAACTGGACTGAATGGAGGAATGGAAATGCCACTTAAGTCACCGGTACAATCAATTTTTCTTTTCCCTCTTCCTGTATCCTGCTTAAAAAAAAAAGAACAAATTCTTCCACCAGGGTTGAGCAGATTCCTAACCACCTGTTCCTACTGAGCGACACCCGGAAATCCAGAGATTTTTATCGCAGCTGTCCCCAGAACGAACCGCCGTCTGATTGGATCTGTTCTAGTTTTCCTTTAGCTGTGAGTTGATTAAAAAGAAAAGTTCATGATATTTTAAGAGAAATTTTGCTGCGTTGATGGGCCTTTCTACCTAGAAGCAACTCATCTGTAGGTTTGTGAAGGAAATCAAAACAATCTATTAGAGTAGAGAAAATTTGCCTTGTGGGAAACTGGGGGTAGATTGAACCAGTATGCGGACATCTCTGCATTGGCCTGTCCATATGCCACTCAGAGAGCCCCTGGGAAATAGCCATAGAAGGGAAGAAAGAGCTCAAAAGTTATTTCTGATGAGGCCCCGAGCAATTCATTCATTTATCAAAAATAATTATCGAACACATACCGTATAGCAGATTATTTAGGAAGCATTGAGAAGAAGGATGCCATGTCCTTTTGATCTATGGTGGGGCGGGTGGGGGTGGTAGATTTCAAATAAATAAGCAAGCCATGACCTGGATCAATATTTCCAAATTTCCATTCAAAATTTTGAGTCACGTAAGACATTTTCTTGGATCAGAATGGAAAGCAAGAGTTTACAAGGGAATTTTCCAGAGCCACCACATTTTAGCCAGGACTAAGCCAACACAGTCCAGAGTATGGTTTAGTTCTTAATATTTCTTCTTTTGAGTGTACTGAACTTTTTATTCTTCAACTAGATATTTGACAAGAGGTTGATTTTAAGCCAAGCAGGCATGCAGATGGACAGGTGGATCAGCAGGAGGCATGGTTTAGGATAAAGGGAGGTATTGGTGCCCTAATATTAACATCCACCTTCTCCCATCTGCGTGGCAGCCCAAGGAGCGATACACAAAAAGCAGTGGTCTAGCGGGAAGCAAATATTGTGTTATTAACAGCTAGACCAGTCAATGCCCACAGTTTTCCCTCCACCCCAATATTCTGAGACATACTTCTTGAAAGTGGTATGTATATGCATTGTCTCCATTTCTTCACTTCACTCTCCTTCACACTTGGATCTGGTGCCTGCCCCCATCACTCCACCTGTCAATATCTGGTTGTTTATGCCAGAAATATGTGAGCCCCAATGAACATCTCTCATCCCACTGTGCAATTCATGGTTGGGATCTATAATCCCATCGTTTTGATCTCATAAATTTCTCTCGAAGACACCTCCACCTGTGTCACTTTAATCCAGCCCACCACCATCTTCTCCTGGATGACCTCAGAGACTTCCTCACTGGCCTGCTCCCATCCCCACATGCTCCATGTCATAGCTGATCCAAGTTAAAATAATAAAATTTTGTCTCATCTGGCCCTTGGTTAAAGCTCTTCACTTGCTGCCCAACGTTCTCAGAATAAAAATTAGAATTCTTTTTTTGTTTTGTTTTGAGGAAGATCTGCCCTGAGTTAACATCTGCTGCCAATCCTTTCTTTTTGCTGAGGAAGACTGGCCCTGAGCTAACATCTTGCCCATCTTCCTCTACTTTATATGTGGGACGCCTGCCACAGCATGGCTTGAGAATTCTTTACTGGGGTCCTGCTTCAAATGTGAGTGGGACTGGAATGAAAAGCAAATATCCCTTGAAACGTCAATACAATCCTCTTTTCCTCCCCATCTGCCTGCTACTGCCTCAGACCAGGCTTTTATAACATTATTAGAGTGGGATCACATGTGTATATGTGTGTGTGTGTGTGGTACACACACATTCTGAAGATAACATGAAAAACGAGTGTATCAGACACAGTGATATAGGTTTGGAAACTCCTCTTTCAACCCCTCTTCCTGGGCACACAGGGAGACTACATTTCCCAGGCTCCTTTAGTGTTAAGTCAGGGTCACGTGACTCCATCTGGCCAATGCAGTGTGAGCAGAAGTAAGATAAGCCACTGAGTCTTAAATTCAACTACAGAGTGGAATCACTCAGGGAAGTTTAAAACACACTGACATATGGGCCTCAGCCCCTGAAATTCTCATTTAATTAACAATGGGCACAGCCTGGGCATTGAAACTTTTAAAAGCTCTGCTGATTTAAGTTGCAGCAAAGTTTGAGAGCTGATGTAAGCCACTCTCAGGCCTGGTCCTTAAAAGCACTCTGTAGTCTCATACCCCTCCGTGGTGACCTAAGAGGCCAGCCAGTCCAGATATTGGAAACTGTCCGCCTGGAAATCGGAGTGATGCATGGATCTCTATGGGACTTGTAACCTGAACAAGAAGTACATCTTTATTTACTTTAAAATTAATTTGTTATCACGGTATGGCCCCTCCTATTCTGACTAACGCAGTGAAAATCATATAAAGTCAAAATTACCTTTAACATAGCTTTAGGAATTGTCCTCAGTGGAGTGACCCATGCAGCCTGTTTTTCCTCCAGCTCTGAAACAGATCACCGTTTCTTCAGAAAAGTAATAAACGGAATTGCCGGCTTACATTTCAAGGGTATAGTGTATGAAAATATGAACTGCAAATACTAAACTCACAGTGGGATACTCATAGCATGAGAAGCAGGCAGAAATTGCGAGCTGCAGAAGGAACAGTAAATTTATGTTGCCTAAGCCACTGTCATTATGGGGCAGTGCTTCTCAACCTGGGTTACATCCAGCCCATTAACCAAGTGTTTCTACATCTCCCTGTGCGTGTTTACCAAATTTGGTACCACGCTTGGTCTTTGAGACTCCCAATGAGCTTAGAGTTTATTCTTGAATTACCTTTCACATTCTTTTTTATCATGTTTAAGCGTTGAACAAATACAAAACACAAAAAGGGTAGATGAATCTCAAAATATATATATATTTTTTTTTTGAGGAAGATTAGTCCTGAGCTAACATCCGTGCCCATCTTCCTCTACTTTATATGTGGGACGCCTACCACAGTGTGGCTTGATGAGCCATGCATATCTCCACGTCTGGGATCCTAATTGGTGAACCCTGGGCCACTGAGGCGGAGCGTGCAAACTTAACCACTATGCCACTGGGCCGGTCCCTCAAAAATATTATTTTTAACGAAAGAAGCCAGACATAAAGAAGTGCCTACCAAACAATTCCATTTGCATGAAGTTCAGGAACAGGCCAACTGAACTATGACCATAGTAATCAGAACAGCAGTTGCCTATCTGGCGGGAGAGTGTACAGATTGACTGGAAAGGGGCATGAAAGAACTTTTTCTTGGGTTCTGGAAATATCTTTATGTTGATCAACATGGATATATACTTATATACATACTTATGTATCAATTAATACTTACTGGATTGTGCACTTAAGATCTGTATATGTCACTGTACATAAATGTTATCTTAACAAATTTTTAAAGGTAAAGGAAAAATAAAGGCAAATGATATAGTAAGAGTTATGTGCTCCTTGAGACCAGTGACCATCATTGGCTGCTCATCTTTTTTTTTTCTGTTAAATCCTGAGGGCAGATGCTGCCCTTGATCAACGCACGTCACCTTGAGCGGCCTTCACAAACCTGGTAATTTACAAACAACAGTCCCAAGACATCAGAAATTACAAACAAGTTGAGAATAAATTCCTCTTTGATACCACACCCTGCTGTACCTCTAAACAAAACCTTGAACAAGTCTGGAAAAAGCAAAACAGAGGAAGATCTAGAGAAGATTGGCTAAAATGGCTGTCAGTGGAAGCCCTTCACCAAGCTGAAGACGAAGATGGAACGGGGCTGCCATCTATAAAGTTATAGTAGAGTAAGACAGAGGAGGAGGGGCCGGCTTTGCTCATTGGAGAGCACAAGGTAAGAAACAGTGATGTTTTCTTACCAAAAAGTCACCTCAGCCCCCTACAGGTTACCCAATGCTGGTTAGAGATCACCAGTTGGAGGCTTGTT
Source organism: Equus caballus (assembly GCF_041296265.1). Classification (NCBI taxonomy): domain Eukaryota; kingdom Metazoa; phylum Chordata; class Mammalia; order Perissodactyla; family Equidae; genus Equus; species Equus caballus. Next base: position 30,562,410 of record NC_091705.1, on the reverse strand, counting down.
TGAGGGGAAGATATATTCTGTAGGGTTGAAAGAAGAGAAGAAGCACATTGAAGCTATTAAGCTGCGCTATCAGTCCTTCACACCTTAATGTAAAATACATCAGCAATTGATTGCCTTTTAACAACGACCTTGAATCAGCCTCGCTCAATTCACTCACCTCCTCCAACAGCAAAATAAAGACTGGCTCTCCACTTGGTCCTTAAAGCTGATTCTTCCTCTAGAGTACCCATTTATTTACTCATCAACTGTGAATTGTCCTGTTTACCGATGTATCTTCAGTAAACATGTACCTGGCACATAGTATGAGCTTAATAAATATTTGTTGAACAAATAAACGGCTTTCTGAAATGTATAACAGTTTCAGCAATCTGATAGGAATCTTAATAAATGGAGAGAATAAATAGAACCCCTCACTGTAATAAAATTCCTAAATATAAGCCATAAAATTAAAACTGGGGAAGGGGGAGGAATATGAGGTAGACGGGAGATGGCGTGGGAAGTTTCTGCGGGAGAGACAATTCGAGAGAACAAGGTCAGATTTCGTGCTCCTTCCTTCAAAGATCCGCCTCCAGGGGCTGGTCAAAGTCAAGAATGGTGAATTTAGGAAAAGAGATCTATTTTAACTGAAGAAGCAGAAAGAGAAGGTCAAATAATTTGATGAAAAAATGATATGAGAAAGGAAATCAGATTAAAACATGTGTTTCATGTTTTAAGATGTATTTTGGTCCCCAGTAAGATCAAACTGATTCTACTCTTTGGTTGGCAAGAGCAAAGAGCTAAAGAAGTAGCAGAAATGAAGTAAAGGTCCCCTGCAGTGGTCCACTAAGAACCTAGGCTCGTCCGTGCCGTGTCTTCCACATTGGTTTTCTCTGCCTTAGTTTCGGGCTCTCAGAGCTCAAATTAAGTTGCTATCTGAGTCCAAGCATGACAGCCCAGAGCTCAGTTGCTGCTTGAGGTGGCTTGGCTGTTAGAAGTCCCATCTCTGCCCACTTTTAAATAATGCTTGAAACAGCTCCTTTTTCAGACGTAATTTCTCTTCTAATCACTTTCAGATTCTGCAGGGGAACTTTAAAAAGAGACATCTTTAGTTTGACTTTGAAATATGCTGTTTGTTTTCGGCTAACTGCAAATTAGCAGATATTTCAGTTGTTGGTGTTTGTTATTACGGTTGTGTTTGGCGGTCTGTGTGGTTGCTTGGCAGAGTGAGAACAAATACTCTGTGAATAAAACCCTGGTCCTTAAACCGATTTGAGGGGTGGGTATCCCAGCAGTAGTGTGGGCACTATTCACGTCTCCAGCTCTGTTTCAACCCTACTTTGTCCTGGAAAACCCAAAACACATTTGGCCCCGAGCGCTTTTTCCCTTGATTTTTAATCTTGCCTGCAATTTAAAGGAAATTTAATCCATATGTTTTTGATTCATTTAAATCACAAAAACATTGGGTTTTGAGAGTTATTTGATGTCCAAATGCCTTTTGAGACTTTTTAATAAACTTTCCAAGTCTTATTGCTTTAAAAACACATACTCACGTTTTGCCAAGGGTGAATGGATTCAGGCTCCAAAGGATTTGGATTGAATTTGAAATTCTGAACTCGTAAATTATGACCATGTTAAGATAAAGCCTGTGTCTACACAATACCCAAGCAGCCCAAAAGAAAGCCAGAATACTAGGTCGCTAGCCAGATGTTGCATAACTTCTAATGCGTGGCAAAGTGTCCACGAAACATCCGGATGGTTTACTGACTTTTTCTCTGTTTCTTCAGATGTTTGCTGTTATGGGGTGAAGGACGTGGGCAGCAGCTGCCAATCCTGGCACACCACGGGGAGTTTATTTTCAAAGAGTCTCTATGTTCATTTGTGGATCACACTGTTCATGGGATGGGGTTGGGGTAAGGAAAGAATCTGCTTTTCTTTTTAAAAGCAGGTTGTGTGGAGTGAGTTACAAGATTTAGAAAGCTGGGAAAAGAGGTCACCCAAACGTGTTTGAGCATTCCTCAAGGAGAGTGGGGAAAATAGGTGAGTGATTTCAAAACATGTTGCTACATTTTTCTAAGTGGAAGGAACATATGGATAAGAATGAAGGCCTTTATGATCCTTTCTCCTAATAAGGAGAAGATCTAGGAGGGCCATGTATGCCATAAAGCCCATTTCAGGTATTTCACGAGATGGAGAGGGTAATAATAAAATAACAACAGCGACTAACTTCTCTATAGACATTTAGCGAGACAAGGAGACTAACAATAATTAAAGTAATAGTCGTAACCATTTCTCACTCTTATGGTCTATGTATTATTCAGTTACAATAATAATTGAAATAAAGATAATAGCCAACCCATATGACACTTTTGGTAAGACATATACTGTTCTAAGGGTTTTTAGAGGTTTACATTTAATCCTCCCAACAATCTATGAGGTGGGTGGTGTTCTCTCTTTAAGGAAGACTATTTACTTAGTGGTCACAGAGAGCAGTCAATAAGCTATACTCTCAACAATGCAGATAGAACAGTGGTCCTCCACCAGGGACGACTTTGCATCCAAGGGGACATTTGGTAGTATTCGGAGATATTTTGATTGTCACAACTGTGGGTAAGGGGAGTGTTACTGGCATCTAGGGAGTGAAGGCCAGGGATGCTGCTTAGCATCCTGTAACGCATAAGACCCAACCCCACCACAAAGGATTAACGAGCCCCAAATGTCATTAGTGCTGAGGTTGAGGAAGCCTGAGACAGACAAAAGGACTGTGAAAGTTTTTGACCATCAAGTTCTAGGCTCTTGGTTGCTGACTTCTAGCAGATTGGAATTGCAAACCTTTTCAACACCTGGCTCACTGTGCATTACGGAAGGTGAAACTGTGTTCGAGCAGTGGTTTCAAATTTGAGCATTCATCAGAATCACCTGGAGCAATCGTTAAAACAGAGATTGCTGGGCCCACTCCCAGAGTTTCTGATGAAGGTGGTCTGGGATGGGGCCTGAGACTCTGCATTTCTAAAAGTGCCCAGGTGATGTTGCTGTGACCGGTTCGTGGACCACACTTTCAGAATCACTGCCTTAGAGCAGGAGGGCTGGTATATGAAGACATGAGGGCCTCCTAATGCTCCTCCCCAAGATTAGAAAGAACTTGAGATCTGCCCTTGTAAAACTTAAGGCATGAAGAAGCACAGAGGAACACATGTTCTTTGCAGGCACTTCACTCTGTCCTAAAGAGGAGAGGAGATTAGCTAAGCCATGCACACCCAAGTCTTGCTCTCAAATCCACCTGTAAGAAAGGGTGGTTGGCCCCCAGTGGGGAGGAGAGGAGCTGGAGAAGAGATGAGTAGAGGGAACAAGCCAGTTGGATCCACCACATGCAATGAAACTTCAGTACTGGATGAGAACTGCCCCAAACAAGTTGGGCTTCTCTTTATCAATCAGAAATGCCCTTCCTGACCACACGATCTGAAGCAGCTCCTCTCAACCTCCCTAAGCCAGTCTCTAGCAATTCACCCAGTTTTGTTTTCTTCATAGCATTTGCTGTTATCTGAAGCTATGTATTTGACGATATTTTATTGTCTCTCCCCTTCCTTATCCCATACAATGTAAGATTCATGAAGGTTGGGACTTCATGTTTCTGTGCCATGGTGGTATCCCCAGCACCTAGAAGAATGCCTGGCACATAGTAGGCTTTCTATAAATATTTACTGAGTGAATGAATGACTCTTGGCAAAAACTGAGGTAAAACCTATAGTGTCTCCTTTTTCCACAAGAAAGTCCTTCTCTTTCCAAGACTCATCTCTCTCCTTCTCTCCTGCCTTCCTCTGTCTCTTCACCTTGCTCTCAACCCCATTGTTCTCTTCCCTTTTCTCCCCACAGGCAAAGACTGAAGAGCTCCTCTGAGTGGTCAGAAAACTATAAACACTAAGTACCCAGGACAGGCTTCAGAGGCCCAGGGCACCACCTTGGGCATTTCTTTGAAACTCACCTTACCCCATTTCTGGGAAACTCCATAAAATCACCCTAGAAAGAAAGAAAGCCTATGCAACAACCTGGGGCACCCAGAAGTGACAACAATCATAGCTACAATAACAACCACGACATTAATATCAACAACAATGACTACAGTAGTAGCTAACACTCATTGAGTGCTTACATCTGATCTGGTCCCTACAACAACCCGTTGGGTTAAACACAATTGTTTTCCTCATTATTTAAAGGAATAAATTGAAGCTCAGAGAGGTTTTGGAATTCTCCCAAGGGTAAGTCACTGGTACATGGAAAACCTGGGTTTTGAATTCAGGCTTCTGAATCCAAGGTCTGTGTTCTTAGGCAAAATAGGAGATCAATAAATAGTTACTGATTGATTGATTGATTGATTGATTCAAGCAGATTTCCAGGTTGAGGGATGTCGCCATCTGTCTTCATCTGTCATTAGGTTGCCATGTGAAATGAAGATTATTTATCTTTTTAGAGCCAGTCCTTGTCGCCAATCTTTCAGTAAAACTCCTGTCTAACCTGTCATATTAATGTGTTTTTTTCCACTAAAAGTTTACTGAGTAACAAAGAAGTGCTTGATTCCAATTATAACACCAAAAAAGAGACCATCTCCATGAAATACTGTGCATTCCACAGCTTTCAGATGCGCAAATGAAATTTCCAATGGAAGGGACAGACAACTAAATTCAGATGTATAGTAGGTATCTTTGTCCATGTAGCTTCCCAAAGAACCAAAACAACAGGACAATTTGAGTACAAAGTTAATGTAACTCCTTGTCATTAGATCTAGATTTTTCCAGGAGCTCTGTAACCTTGTGACCTTGGCTGCTGGATTATGGCACAGGGATAGGTAAAGTTGGCCTTCTGGTAAGAGCAGTAACAAAGCCCACTGATTGGCTTTAGAGACCCCAATGTTGTCTTTATTGGATGGTTGGCCAGGCATGATTTGAATGGAGAAGACATTCTTCTTTAAAATGTAAAGACTCCTGGAAGGATCAGCATCCTAACCCCTCCTTGCCCTGTCCACCTCCTGGTCATCTCTTCTCCATAAATCTTTCCAGGACTCATGACTTCTCTCCCTCCACACATTGGTTCTCACCATTGCAGCTTACTCACTTGCTTCCTTCCTTTCTTTCATAGCAATCTTTCTACACCATTTTCTGCATAGCCCCACCAACTAAGAAGCTCTTGCTAGCTACCATTTCTGTAACTCATTTTATAAAACAGTAGTTATATTGCTTGAATATTCTTAAACATTGTGCCCTCTCTATTCTATTTTGTTTTCCCACCACTGTTCTACCAGCTGCTCCCTGGATGATCTCATCCTTCCTGTTTTAACATTCAGTGAGTTGCTGAGAATCCAAGACACTTACCTCCAGCAGAGATTTCTGTGTTGAGTTGCAAACGCCCAACACACGTCAACTGGTGTGTCAAGTGCACCACAAACATACTGTTGCATCACTTTCTGCCCAACCTCCCCCCTTGTGCTGCTTCTCTTGCCCAGTTCTTCAAATCCGCCAATGGAACCAATATTTACCTAGTCACTTGAGCCAAAATCTGAGGATAACATTAATTGTTCCTTTTACTCAATCTCAAATTCCAATTAGGTGCCACACTCTGCTGACGTTTGCTCAACATTTCCCAAGCTTCCTCCTCTTCTCCATCCTTATCACCATTACCTTAGAGGAGACTACCATCACCTCTTCCCTGGACCACTACAGATGTTTCCTAACTCATCTTCCTGACCTTCCCCTCAAACCCATACTCATCAGAGTATTTCACCTAAAATAAGCCTTCTCTTCATATTTGTTTGAAAACTTTCAATTTCTTCTTATTCTTTAAAAAGCAAATTCCAAGCTTCTTAACATAGTGTGCAACATTCTCCATGATCACGCGTATTCAAACTGTACAACCTCCTGCTTATGCTTGCCCCATTTTTCATGCTCCAGCAATACTGAACTTTCCAGAGTTCTCTGGGTACTCTGCAATATTCATACCTCGGCATCTTTGTTCATGCTCATTTCTTTACTAGGAATACCCTCTCTCCCTTTCCCCTTGATTACCTCCACATCTTTTAAGTTCAAGTTCAGAATCCCCTCTTTCTAGAAGCCTTCTCTATTTACTTTCCTGCCAGTTAGGTTAAATGACCCTCCTCTGGCCTCCCATTATTGTCTACGCTTTTTTGAATCCCAGCATTCACCACATAGTATCATAATTTTCCATCTATTATCACCATAACACAATGAGCTTCTTCAAAAGAGGAATGTGCATTTATTTTTATATCCCCAGGCCTAGCATATTTGCCTCATAGTCAAGAGCGTGACTTTTGGAAACAGGAAAATCAGGATTTGAATCTTGGTTCTGCTATTAACTAACCACATAAATGCTGACCCTTGCCTCATATGTAAAGTGGAGACGTGAATGGTACTCAGCTCATCGTGTTATTGTAAGGGTTCAACAAGAAATGCATGGAATATAATTTACATAGTTCCTGGCACATGATAAACATTAGACATTAGATATTAAATAAATGGTTCTTATTATTATAATCTCAATAAACATTTTGAACTGAACTTAGGATGAATCTATTTAAAGGAGTAATATCTTTCACAAGTGACAAGGGTCTTGCTATTTTGCACACCCATTGGGAACTCCTATCACGTCCTAACAGGCCACTGTGAGTCTATGTGTTCTTTGAAGCTCTGGTCCTCCTGGGAGAAACAGCACGAAGAATTAGGCCAGGTCTCTGATCCAAGGTGCCCTCCCCAAGGAGGCCTTCCTGACTCCCACATCCAAAATTGCAGCCCTTGGCATTCATTTTCCCTTCTCAGCTTTGTTTTCTTCATTGCACTGATCACCACCTGAAATTATAGTCTATTTTAAATTATTAACTTTTTATCACCTGAACCCCCCACCCCCAGCTAGAATATCCATAAAAGCAATGGCTGCATCTCGTTCTCTGCTGTTCCCCCTAATCCACAATACATAGTGCCTGGTACACCACAGCTATTCAATAGTATTTCTTGAATAAATGAATACATCAATATCTGTTCAATATTTTGGTTTCAGGATTGTTCACATCTTTAAAAAGCATTGAAGACTCCAATGTTTATGTGGGTTATATCTATCAATACTTACCATATTAAAAATTAAAATTAAGAACAAAAATAAAACCGAGTCTCAAAGAGACTCAGTAATTTGAGAGAGGGGGTTCAAGCTGAAGAACTGGAACAGGTGGTTCCTACTGAGGCAGAAGAATTGGAATAAGCAGGAAAAACAAAACTTCAGTAGGAAAGGAATGTTTCCCTCAAAGAGATGCCATTGAAGTGTGGGACAGGATTTCTGTGAGAAAGTTGTTTCAGAATTTAAAAATTGCATAGAAGAGTTGAAAAACTGAAGAGTGGCTCCTGAGATCTAAATTAGTGTTCTAAGACCACTGAGAAGAAATATCTTACAAATTGGTACAGACATAAATACTTAAGAATTAAAATTTTAAAAGGAGATTCAAGAATGAAATGGTAGGTGACTTAGAGGATGGATCCAGAGGTCTCAATAAGTAATTAGCAGGAAAGCCAAAAGGAGGACAAAAAATGGATGGGAGAAAAGTAACAATCAAGTAATAGGAGAAAACTGTGAATTGGAGCATGTGGTGGTCTAGTCTTCAGATTGACAGAGTTCACCAGGCCCCGGGCAGAACTAACGAAAAAAGACAGACACTCAGAGTGTCTTGTGAAATTCCCAGACTTCAAAGATAAAGAGAGATCCTTACAAGTTTCCAGAAAGAGAACAGGACTTTTAAATGATTTTTCCCCATAGCCCTCAGGCTGGAGTAGCGTGGGGGAGCAAATGTTAAACATTTAACTAGCTGTATCCTGAGTTGGCAGAGAACAGGGCTAAAGGATCGGACAGATATGATTTAGGAAAGCAAAAGAAGCAAGAGGGCTGGGGAACAACAGTCAGTTACAGAAAAGTTTATCTGCTCTCCCCGGGCAGCAGCAGAATCACTGGGGGTCTTTTCTAAGACGGGAAGTACTGTTGAGGTCATGGAGCTCCGTTTGAAAATCATTGCCTGGGGATCTGCAGTTACTTTGGGGAGAATTTCATTTGTGCATATCTTCATTCATTTATTTGCCCAACTGGTGAGTAGCTACGAAGTCCCAGGCATGGGGGCGAGGCTCTGAGGATGGAACTGTGAACAAGACAGACAAATTCCCTGGCTTTATAGAGTTTATACTCCAGCAGAGGAGACTAATAAGCAATACATACATCAACAGACAAGATAACTAAAAACTGAAATCAATATTATCTAGGAAAGAAAGAGCGATGTGGAGGAAAGAATGTAGGCCTATCAATATGGGACAGGGAAGGAGGTGACATTAACCAGAGTCCCGAAGGACAGAAATGAATCAGCTAAGGAACAAGCAAGGGTCAAAGGTCTCTGGCAGAAGGAACAGCGAGAAGAAAGGCCAGAAACAAGAAAGGCTACGGTGTGTTTAAGAGCATCAAGAAGATTATTGAGGTTAAAGTGGTGAAACAGCAAGGGGGAAGGAGATGAAGACAGAGAGGAGGACCATGACAAGATGACACCGTGAGTAGAAACAAATCAAGATCCAGGCTGCAGAGGGTCAGCTACTCGTGGGCCTGAGATCTTTATGGCTCGTGGAAGGGGTGTTTGTCCCCCACCTGGCTCCATCCTGAATCAGGACTGGGACCAGGGGTGGGAAACCCAGAAGTGGGGGTTGAGGCAGCCAGTGGTGGCTGTCACACCTGGTGAAGCTGTCATCATGGAGCATTAGCATAAGAAAGGGAGGCCCCTTGTGTTTGGGCTTGTCACCCTGCGGTGACAGGGTGCACAAATGTGGGCAGGCACTGGGAACAGAGGCCATCAGCATCTGTGCTGACAATGTTGGGTACCACAGCTGTCACTCTGCTGGGGCTGGCCCGCCCCTACTACCCACGCTGCCATTAGAAACAGCAGCTCCTCGCCCACTGCTTTCATTTCCACACAATGTGTCAATGGTTACTTGGCAGGTCTTTGCTGAGAGACACGGGTGTGGCATACTTGCTCGCTGGGGCGGAAGAGTATGCAACACCCCACCTCCCCTCCACCCAGGATTTGGGGGCCCCTCTGCCTGTGCCCCCCGGGAGGTTCTGCCCTCTGTTCCATGGGCTTAGACAGACATACAGGAGGACGTTCCTTGACTTCACCTCCCCCTCCCTGGTTTACCTGCTGAGACTAAAACACACAAGCAAATAAATACCAAGTTAAATGGGACCAGAGATGATTCAAGAAATAAGGTTGTTTATAAAGGAATTTTAAATGACTCAAGAAATCAGGTTTGTTTCGTTTTGTTTACGTCAAGACCTCCCTTTGCATTTGGCCAACCCTTCTGTTATAAGCAGGAGAGTGGACAATGGCGTCCAAAACTACGAAGCTGGGAAAGTATAGAACAGAATCATGATGGATGGAGAGCACTAGTATCTACTGAGGGTTTACTACAACCAACAAGCAATAGCAGCAAAGAGACTGCTGAGACAGTGTTGCTGGTAACTGCAAAGGTTTATTGGATGCTTACAATACTTGACTTTGTATTATCTCTTTGAGCTTCGCAAAACCGTTGAAGGAGAAACACAGGCATGGAGTGGGTAAAGAACTTACTCAAGGTCACGGTGAGGGAGTGGCAGAGCAGAGCTGTAACCCAGGTTGTCTGTCTCCGCAGCTTTGCTTCTCGTTTAATCCTCAGGATGAGTCAGAGAGCCAGGAGTTAAGGATGAAGAAACTGAGATCAAGTGAGGTTAAGTGGCTGGTGCCAGGATTGAAACCAGACCTCACTATTTCACTTTTCCTGGCAGCATCTTGATTCTTCAGTTTATACCAGCTGCTTAAGGCTCTCGCGTCCCTGTGACCAGCTGCTCATTTGGATCTTTGATTTTGTTTGTATGTGCTTCTTCCAGATGTTTGACAATAAGCAGACTTCAGCTTTGGAATGAAGCAAGGTGCAAGTGCAGGCGGGAACTGGAACTTCTGCGTCCATCCATTCCACAGACCACCTCATTTTTCAGAGGCTCACGCTCCTCTCGTTTGCAAGACAAGGGCATTGAGGCATGGAGAGGGGATACACAATTTTGTGCTTGCAAAATTCACAGAGTGACACAGCAGGCAGGCCCATTGGGACCACCCAATGCAACCCCCTCATTTTACAGCTGAGGAAACAAGACCCCAAGGTTAAGTAACTGCCCTGAGGTCACACAACCCATTAACGGCAGAGCCCAGATGGGAATCCCCAGACCCCAGTTTGGGCCTGAAGGTGCAAGCAGAGTGGAAAAACAGATGCAGATGTCTGAGTGTGCCTCTGGGATCTGGGGTCCGGGTGATGTCCCTGGAAACCACCCATGAGATGCTGCCTCAAGCTTTCTCACACCTGCGGTGCCCAGCCACAACACCTCACCCAGTGCCAGCACTTAAGGGGTGTTCATTGAAGACGTGCTGCTGGGCAGGCGTCCTCAGAAGCTCACAGAGGCGGGGACCAACTGTGAGGGGCAGAGTCCTGAAGGTAGCTTTCAGAGCTCCTATTCCTGAAAGCTTTATGGTCCACACAGATCTTCAATTGCCAACAGCAACTGACATCTGAGTGTGTACTGTGTGCCTAACAACCCAGGATATTACAATTTTCCCCAAAGGTGGGAGAGTACGTGAGTAGGTAAATTTGAAAAATGTAAGTTTAATCAAAGTGGTAATTACAAGACTTGGTAATTACAAGACTTCTCAGAGTCTTTAATATACAGATTAGCATCCTCACAGAGGCAGAGAGTTTGCAGCATCTCCTGAACTGTTCTGACCACGGAACCCCCGTTTTTTCATCCAAATCCAATTTAAGGCTATTCTGAGGACCGCTTTAAGAGGATCCTAGATTAGACCAAGAGGGCAAGTTGGAATTCAGGGTCCTCATAAGGGGCCCCATCTCAACCCAGATACAACTAGCACTTAGGTTTATGGTAAAACAAACAAACAACAGAAAAATGGTTAATACCAGACTCAATCTGCTACGTGCTGGAGTTCTTGTGCATCTCTTAGTCAGACTGGGATGAGCCTGCAGCCAGCTGGGACTTTTTCTGCTGGAGTCCTAGGTTGGTGACCACAGCTGGAAGGGCCGGAGAATTCTGGAGCAAACAGAAGGAGCTAAGGGTACTTTGTTACAGCCATTGGATTCTGAGACAAGAGAACCTATGCACCACACCCCACAGCACTTGGGACTACCAATGATCAGCTCCCACAAGAAAGAGTAAAGCAGAGCAGAGCTCACTGCAAAGGCACCCCTTCCCCAAAAAGCTCGCTCTTCCCCTTTGCTCTTCCTTTCTTTCTGAATGGGTGGATCCTATCGCTATGAAGGTACAGCAGAAGGCAAAATTGCAACCTCTCAGGTCACCGCACAAATCTGGAACTGTAAGAGTTAAATGCCATAAGCCACGTGTCTCCAAGTTAATGTGCAGAGAATTACACTGATCGCACTTTATAAATCTGCACAGTCCTCTGGTTGTGCTAATGGCACTTCTCTCAGCGTGAAGCTACTCAGTATGAGACCCTAGAAAGTAAGCCCCCATTCTGACTCCCACCTTCCCCTCAATAAAAGCAGGATGTTGTTAGGGAAGAGGTCTCCCGCTAAACACCAACACGCTGTTATTTAAACCCCCTCTTGTTTCCAGGACCCTGAAATATGGAATCATAGTCCCTCCAACAAACGTTTGCCAAGAGAATCAAGACATCAAACACAAAAATATGGGCAATAACTATATCATCCATAGAGAGAAGAAGCCTAGAACAAACAGGAGTCGGGGGAAGATAACAAATTCAGCCTTGCATTGTAGCTTCTCGGGAACTTGTTTTCTTTCTCTTACCAAGCTGGAAGGTCTCCAGGGCAAGGACTGTCTTATTCATTGCTGTATTCCCACTGTGCCTGCATAGTGTCTTGCACACAGCAGGCACTCAGTAAATATTTGTTTAATGATGGAGCTGAGATCCAAATGAAGACAATTCCTGCAGAAAGCTCTGTTTCGCCCAGTGGTTGATGCAGCAGTGGGAAGGAGAAAGGAATGAGGCTAAAGCATACGTCCAATTCAGTGACTCCAACTAATTGGAGTTAGCTGGGTACGTTGGTATGTAGCAAAATGAGATTTCAAAAGATTGGACTTGGCTGCTCAGAGGACACAGTTACACTAACAAGGCAGATACTCCGATCCTCACATCTGCTCACCAAAGGGCTTGTTCTCAGATTGGGTCCTGCTTTCCCAAACCCACTTTGGCCACTGACACTTAGCCCCTTTTCCAGGAGGCTCTGTTCTGGTCTAGTCCTCATTGAGTTAAAGTACAAAAGTCATCCATTCCTCAATGTTGATTCTCACCATTGAATGGAGTCTGGAAATAGACTTGCTACCATAAAAACTTGGTAGAGAGCTACTGTTGTGAGCTGGTCATTCTCCCTCTGCCTCTCCAAACCCTTATTTGCTCTTCTCCTCCCTTTTCTGTGCCATGGGATGCTGACCTCTGCGAACTACACCGCCGGGCTCTCTCACTCTCTGGCTTCCAGTGGGAGTTGGTCAATGAAAGCCACCAGCAGGTGTCTGAAGAGTGAGAGGAAAGTGAGATCGTGTTATTTACTCCCCTAGAGCCCTCTCTGCTGGGCCATTGTGTAGTAGCACCATGTTGCTCCACCAAAAGCCACGACTACAGTCTATGCACACTCTGAAGGCTATAGCTCTCTCTCTCATTTCCATTAACAGCCCACTCCCCTTGCCTCTTCAGCCTACTGGTGACAATGCTTCCACCTACTGCTATCCCCTAGCTACTCCTCCATCCTTTTTGGTCTTGCTTTACCATGCTTACATTCCTATAAATAGTTCTTTAAACTCTCTCCAACTATCCCATCTTAGCATGCCATCTGTTTTCTATTAGGGCCTTGACTCTATACTGTGGGGCCACAGCCTTTATTTTTCAGTCCGTCATATTTACCCAGTCCATATAACAAAGATTACTTTTAGCTGCACCATTTTTCTACTAGAAGTAGAATGTCATCTTACCACCTAACTCTATACCCTTCATCTACCAAACTTTGGCCATCTCCTCACTCCAGCATCGAATCTTATGTGAGGTCCCAGCTGCTGATTTCTTGAGACCATGATGCTTGTTTGGCTGGCCTAAACCATTATCCAATTCTTAGACTTCTAATGCGATGCTTTCCCCACAGGTTGGTGTTCTTTGGACCCAACATCTTTACACTATGGGTCCTACGATCCACGAACATAATAAATCTCTCTCTTAGATTTTCTTTTATGACCTTGAGTAAAGTGTTCTAATTTTTCCCGAAGGTATGGTGCATTGCATTCCTAAGCCATTTGTAGTTTTCATTGCTGTTAAAAATAATATGCATTTTATATAATATCCTCTAATTGGTTATGATATGTATGAATTCTTTTTATTTTCATACATTGGTTTTGTATACAGCAACCTTACTGATCTCTCTTATTAATAGTAACGATTGTAAGTAGATTATCTCAGAGTTTCTATGTGAACAATCATATTGATTAAAAATAATGACCTTTTTGTTTTTTAATAATCCTCATACCTTTTATTTCTTTACATGTTTTGCTGGTTGCAGCTTCCAGTGTAGTATTGGACAAAAGTGGTGAGAATAGGCACCCATGCCTTCCTTTTAACTTAAAGAAAATCATTCTGTTTGTTGCATTAATTATGATCCTTGCTGTCATTTTTCAGAAGATACTCTTTATCAGGTTAAGGAATTATTTTCCTGATTAACTAAGAGGTTGTACTTTTATCTTAACACACAAAAAATGTTAACTCCTTTATCAAATTTCATTTCTACATTTATTTATCTTATAAAGTACTTTTTTCCCCTTTTTAATGTGTGAATGTGGTGGATTAGATTAATAGACATTCTCAAATTACATATCCTTCTATACCTGGGGTATAATCATACTTGGTCATTTTGTCACATTAATATATGCTAATCACTTTCACAGATGATACAAAGCTTGAAACAGCAGAGAATGCAGTGAATAACTAGAATTAATCTCCAAGCTTCTCCACCCTTCAGTACTTGGCAAAAGATTGGGTGCTTGGTATCTATTTGTTGAATGAATAAATAAATAAATGAGTTACAATTGACAAGAATACTTAAAAGGCTTGAAAGAATGGATCAGATCTAATGCAATAAAAGAAGATGATAGAAATGTAAATTACTGTACCAACGTCTATAAGTCAACTGTGAAAGGACAGGACAGGGAAACCTGGCTGAGAAAAAGGTGGTTGAAAGAGCTCAGGAACTTAAGTTGATGGGAAACTCACTGTGAGACATTCACACGACGAGGAAGAGGAGCCACAAAGTCAATCCTGGGCTTCACTTGCAGTGTCTACGGCTACGTAACTGTTTATTCCTTTGATACTGGTATCCTGTGGTATAAGACTCTGGAACATTCTATTCACATTTCAAAATAGCTGTTGCTAACACTCAGAATGAGTTTGAAGTAGGCGAAGTGTTTGGAAACCATGAAGGAAGAGTTGCTGTTTTGGAGGGAGTTCATAAGACTTAGGATCTTTTGGTAGCTTTATTGAAATAATTAGCACCATCAAGCAGAAGAGGAATTAGATATTCTTATAGCATTCCAAAGGGTCAATTAGAACACTTAACAGGAAAATTGGATTTGTTTAATGTAATGAAAACCTCTCAGATAAGTGAAGTGCTTTGTAATGAACTTAACCACCTTACAAGGTGCTAAGTTCTTCTGGATTCGTAGCTGGGCTGCCATTGGTTGCCATCTAGGATGTTATGGAGAAAAGTTGCAGCCAGGGCAGAGCTCTGAGAATGGCTGCTCAGGCCCCTACGACTTCCAAAATTATGTGAACGCACAAACAGGTACTTACTGTCATGTATCTACACATCACATGTGATACAAACAAACACACAAAAAATCCTAATCAGCATGGACTCAGCGTAATGTCCCAACAGTGGCTTGTGGGATGTTCAACAGATTTAGTAGCAAAAAGTATTGCATCTAATTCAAATATGTAATCTGTCTTCTGGGTAGTCACATCGAAAGTTTTACTCCAAAATATTTTCTAGGGCAGAGGTTAAAAACTTCCAGCCTGAGAGACATATTCAGCTCACAGAAATTTTGTTTGGCCTTCATAGTGTGTGTGTGTGACACACACTTAAAAATCCCCTTTGAAAGAAATATATCTATATTCTTTTCAAAAGATGTATATTCTTTTCAAAGGGAACCATAGATAGATAAATAGATAGGTAGGTGGATACAGTGTATGTGTGTGTGTGTGTGTGTGTGTGTGCAGGAAACTTCAGGTGTACACAATACAACATTAATAAAGCTATTAATAAACTACTATAGTAATAAAACTACTTTAAAAATGGGAATAAATCTATTAACTATAGTCAGATAGTCCCAGTTCATCAGAAATACAAGACTTGCATGTCTTTAGCATCTCGTCAATGTGCTAATATAAATCTACTTTCGATAGCTAAAAATAGCTCTTTTAAAAAGACTCCTGGTAGATATTCATTTTGTATTTCCAATAAGCCTTAGCCCTGAAGCCAGAAACGCTTGGGCTCTGCCTGAAGTGGCTGGAAGGGAGGAAAGAAAGGACTTCTGTTTACCTTTCCATCAGCACCTGCCTGAACTTTGAGAACAACTGCACAGGCAGGAGACTTCCTAACCACCCGTGGGATTTTTCCCTAGAGACGTGAGCACACCCAGAGAGGACTTGAATTTCTGAACTGTCTAAGAGATGACACAGTTTTTAGATGATAGTTATTATTGCACAACTAATTGTTTTTAAATACAAGAAATCTGGGGAAGGATAAACCTCCCAGAATTCCCCAAATCTAATAAATCAGTTTTATTTTCTCTTCCTTTCAAGTTCTTCTCTTAAGCAGTTGTAAGTTAAAATAGTTTTAACTATAAATTATAGGTATAAATTTATATTGTTTTTCCATTAAGATTATAACTTAAGATGTTCTGATTTGCTGTTGTCTACAAAATTGTTTTTATAATTGTAAAATAATTACTATGTACTAAATCAGATGTTGGCAAATTTTTTCTTAAATACCCACTTAGTAAATATTTTAGGGCTTGTGGGCCATGTGGTCTCCGTAACAAATACTTAAGTCTGCTGTTGTAGCATAAAAGGGGCCATAGACAAGATGGAAACAAACAGGCATGGTTGTGTCCAATAAAACTTCATTTACAAAAACAAGTGGAAGGCTGAGAGCTGTAGTTTAGACACCAAAAACATGATCCACAAAAGGGGAAAAAAATCATAAATTAGACCTCATCAAAATTAAAAACTTTTTCTCTGTGAAATATCCTGTTAGGAGGATGAAAAAACAAGTTGCAAACTGAGAGAAAATATTTGAAAACCACATACTTGACAAAGGGCTAGCATCTAGAATATATGAAGTAATCTCAAAAGAGTAAAAAACAACAGTCAAGTAGAAAATAGGCAAAAGATGTGAAGAGATATGTCACTGAAAAGGATATATAGATGGCAGATGAGCACTTTAAAAGGTGTGCAGCTTCATTACCCATCATGGAAACACAAACTGAAACCACAATGTGATGGGTTGGTGTTAAGAAGGTGGCATAAGTGGACTCTGAACTCACCTCCTCCTATGAACATAACCAATTTAAAACTATTCTTGGAACAATTACCCCTAAGAGAGAACTGAAAATTGGATAAAAAGAACTCCCACAACAAGAGACAGTCCTGACTGAGGTGGAAGAGGAAGAAATTCCTTTCTGGAGATAAAAAGTGCTACCTTCACAAACCACAGAGATTCATGGCTAGGAAGGAACAATCCTAAGGTACATAGCCTTCCCTGGAGGAGTGGGGGACCTGAGCTGGGGAGTGTTACTGCCATAAGCGTCCTTTGGACTCAGCACAACTGAGACGAGTGGCTTTTCTGGCTATTAACTACAGTGGGGAATACCCTTAGAAAACTATTGGACATAAGCAGAAAAAACCCAGCTCTTAAATGGCCTACACACAAATTCAGCCATTTTTGAAAGCAACCTAAAATCACCAGAAAGGTGCACAGTCCTTTCTTGAAAAGAGACTCAGCTGATAGGTTCTAGGTGCATCTTAGTAACAGATGAGACCTCTCCGGGGACTGAGATATTGGCAGGATCCATTATTGTGACCTAGTACAGGTGTGCTGACACAAACACTGGCAGACGTGATTGGAGTTCTTCCCCTGTTAGCTCAGGAGTCTTCC
Source organism: Equus caballus (assembly GCF_041296265.1). Lineage (NCBI taxonomy): Eukaryota > Metazoa > Chordata > Mammalia > Perissodactyla > Equidae > Equus > Equus caballus. The sequence continues at coordinate 30,545,140 of NC_091705.1, read as the reverse complement.
CCATCCACTAGAGTGCTAATTTAATCCAGCTCAGTCATGGCAGACAGCCTGCCCCAGGGACATCCCCCAACCAGCAGCAAGCCCTTGGGCAACTTGTCAGCCTGCACAGACTGGGTGCCTGGATCCTCTGCAGGCAGGCAAGTGGGTCTGCCTCTACCGGGCAGGGCATGAGCAAGGGTTGGGTGGAGCATGTGAAGTATTGGTGGAGTGTGTGGGGGCCTCTGCAGTGGGGTACCTGAGTCTGCATTGGGTGATCAGGACATGTGCACAAGCCAAGACTGTGTTGGCAGTGTGTGTGGACCTGTAGGCCATCGGGCTTATCAGTAGCAGAATACCCGTGCTTCTCAAACGGCCACATAGGGGAACTGGCCCAACCTTGCAAAGCCTGAAACAATTGGGTTTTTCCCATGCCTCGGGCCAGCCCTGCTCAGCTGCACTCCTGAAAGAGCTGACAATAGCCCTACAGGCCAAAGGCATACAGCAATCAACAAAAAGAGGAAGATTGGTAGCAGATGTTAACTCAGGGCTAATCTTCCTCAAATAAAAACAAGCAAACAAAAACCAAAAAAAGATGTGGTGTATATATACACAATAGAATACTACTCAGCCATAAGAAATGATGAAATCTTGCCATTTGTGACAGCATGGATGGACCTTGAGGGTATTATGCTGAGTGAAATAAGTCAGAGGGAGAAAGTCAAATACCATATGATCTCACTCATAAGTAGAAGATAAAAACAACAACAAACAAACACATAGAAACAGAGACTGGATTGGTGGTTACCTGAGGGGAAGGAGGGAGGGAGAAGGGGCGAAAGGGGTGATTAGGCACATGTGTGTGGTGATAGATTGTAATTAGTCTTTGGGTGGTGAACATTATGTAATCTACACAGAAATCAAAATATAATGATGTGCACCTGAAATTTATATAATGTTATAAATCAATGTTGCCACAATAAACAGTAAATAAAGAAATAACCACAGTGTGATATTACCACACACCTATCAGAATGGGTAAAAGTTTCTTAAAAAATTGTTACAAGACCGGATGCTGGCAAGGATGCAGAGACATTAGGTTGCTCCTTCCTTGCCAGTGGGAATGTCAAATGGTACGGCCACTCTGGAAAATTGCTTGGCAGTTTCTTATGAAACTAAACATGAATTATCATATATTCCAGCAATCACACTGTTGAGCAATGAAAATCTATGTTCACACAAAAACCTGTACACGATTATCTATAATAGCTTTTTTCATAATAGCAAAAAACTGGAAACAAACCAGATGGCCTTCAATGGAAGAATGGTTAAATAGTGATGTATCAATACCGTGGAATACTACTCAGCAATAAAAAGGAATGAATTAGTAATACGTATAGCAATTTGGATGAATTTACAGAAAATCGTGGTGAGTGAGAAAAAAAAGGATACATACTGTATGATTCCATTCACTTAACATTCTTGAAATGACAAAATTATAGAAAAAGAGGACAGATTGGTGGTCACTAGGGGTTAAGGTTGGGGGATGAGGTGAGTGGGGGGAGGGAAGGAAATAGATGTGATTATAAACACCAACAAAATCCTTGTGGTAATTGAACTTCTCTATATCTTGACTGGAGAGTAAATACACAAACCTACAGATATGATAAAATTGCCTAGAACTAAATGCGCACACACACAGGAGTACAAGTAAAACTGAAAAAATCTGAATAAGATCAGTGGATTGTATCAATGTCAAAATCCTGGTTGTGATGTTGTACTCTGATCTTTCAATATGTTATCATTGAGGAAACTGAGTAAAGAGTACTTGGAATCTCTCTGTATTATTTCTTGTAACTTCATGTGAATATACTATTATCTCAAACTAAAAAGTTTAAATAAAAAGAGGGAGAAGAGGATCCCAAAGAAATAGTTTTTTATTTTTGGTTTTTTTTGTTTGTTTTTTTGGAGAGGAAGATTGGCTCTGAGCTAATATCTGTGCCAATCTTCCTCTATTTTGTATGTGGGACACCTCCACAGCACGGCTTGATGAGTGGTGTAGAGGTCTGCAGCCAGGATCCAAACCTGAGAACCCCAGGCTGCCAAAGCAGAGCCTGTGCACTTAACCACTACACCACTGGGCTGGCCCCAAAGAAATAGATTTTGATTTCTAGTGACAAAGAGGTGCGGACATGTGGATGGTCCCAGAACACAATGATTAAGGACCCACGGACACAAGAACAGGATTCGTCAGTGTAACGGAGAAAGTGTTTCTCAAACATTAAGGCTGTTCGTTTTAATTCTTCTCTTAAATCATGTGTCCTTGTAGCCTTTCGTTCTAAGGTAGAAATTTATCACTCCAGGGCAGACTTTAAACTTGAAATTTAAGTTCAGGAAAGAGAGAGGACATTCTACATTCCTTTGACATATCACAAGCCAAACCTGGAGGAATCAAAGACAGAGTTCCTCTCTCTCTTGAGAAGGTGAGAAGTGTTGAGAAGATTCCTGTTGTCGATGAAAATAATCCATAACCAACCTATAAATGAAAATTTGGGTGAGTGAGTTTATTCTGAGCTGAAATCTGAGGACCATGGCCCAGGGCCTTTCTTCCCGAAGGAAGAAAGGGCACCGAAGAAGTGAGGTGTACAGAGTGGTTATATACCCCCATACAGGACGTTTCAAATATGATTGAAATGTCCCTCCCACAATAGTCACAAGATTGCCCTGTCGGCACAGCGCTTGATGGACACAGCAGGTAGTGGGTCTGCTCTCTCGGAGGGCGTAGCAGGAGGCAAGTCTATTGTCTTGAGCTGGGTGGTCACAGGTGAGCGCGGCAATCAGTTTCTAGCCTAAGGAAAGATGCTTAATCCTTAAAGAAATGCCAACGTCAGGAGGGGGAGGGAAGTTGCACCTTTATCTCAAGGGCCTTTTGCTCTTGCCGTAGGGAATGTCTAAAGCAGATATACAATGCATGCTCAATGGCCTCAGTCAGGCCCTTTTGGAAAGACAAGGTCAGGCCAAATTAGGTTTACACAAAATGGTTTCCTCATATACGCCAATATATCCTATTACTTGCCATTTTTATTTGTCACTGTCCTGCTGTGTGCCCTATATGGGATCCATCAACCAATCCCCTTGTCCTTGGCTTCTCATTGGGTTCAGCTGGTTGGAGGCCAGCAGGAGAGCAGCAGGTAGGAGGAGAGTGAGCATGAGTATTTGTTCCCCGAGCTTCCTCACTGCCAAGGCATCCTGAGTGGGCTGCGTCCCTCTATCACCAGTCATAGCTCCTGCCAGACCTCCCTCCCCATACAGTTATCCTGTCCACTTCTGGGGACTGGTCCCTCCCCTTGCCCCGTTAAACCTGGAGGTAGTATCAGCTGCCTACTGTTCCTATCCCCAGGATACTACACTATCTCTTGTTATTTCCCTAAATCCATACCTTTGGAACTAGTTACCTAGTTAAATTCTCCCCAAACTTCTCTTATCCTGTTTGAGTATGTCATCCCTTTCATTTAGGGACCTTGAAGGGTAAAATATCTCTTCTGTACTAATATAGCTGGACCATAAAGCTTGTTGCCCTAAGGTAGTGGGATAACTATTTAGGGAAAATGTTAAAAGATTCTTTTGATTCAAGTTTGTGGAGAGAAGGGAATCAGAGGCAGCCTTCCCATCCTCAGTCCTCCTGCCACCAATTCTGGGGAGAAGATGAGGGTCAGGGGGGGCGGCCATATCAAAATAAATCTGATGACACTACTGTAGCCAAGTAGACACTTGATAAATCATATCTGTTAGACAATTTATTATGCTGGGCCCACATTTAGGTTTGCATTTTTGTCTATTATCTCACATAACCTACGTTGAGGATCGCATTATAATCTCCACTTTGCATATGACAGAATACAAGCTTAGAGGCAAGGAAACTCACCTAAAATTCACAGAAAAAGAAGGATGGAGACAGAACTTCAATCCTGGTCTGCCTGACTACCGAGACTGGACACACTTTACTTCCCTGTCAATAGCAGATTCACTAACTAGGATTACCATATTCGTCTGCTTGGGCTGCCATAAAAAAATACCACAGACTAAGTGGCCTAAACAACATAAAGTTATTTCTCCCAGTCCTGGAGGCTGGGAAGTCCAAGATCAAGGTGCCAGCAAGATAGGTTTCATTCTGAGACCTCTTCTCTTGGCTTGTAGGGGACAACCATTTCCCTATGTGCTCGCATGACCTCTGGGTGTGCAGAGAGAGCAAGCTCTCTCCTGACTCTTAAAAGAACATTAATCTCATGAGACCAGGGTCCCCACTTTTGACCTCAATCAACCTTAATTACTTCTGTAAAGGCCTCATCTCCAAGTACAGCCACACTGGGGTTAGGGCTTCAAGATAGGAATTCGGGAGGGACAATCAACATTCATGTCACAGCAATTACCCAGGTAAAAAAAAAAGAGAGAGAGAATTGACCAGAATAACTTGTCCTACTTTTAGAAGCTCAAAAAGTATATCTGTTATAAAACGTTTCAACTCAAAGTTTTGAGTGCCCTTTAATACACTGGCAAGACATCCAGTATTTTCCTCATGGAGCTCTCCACTTTCCCCTTCCCCAATTTCTCAAACCCCAGGGGCTCAAGCAGTCCAAAGCAGACCACAAGTGAGTAGGGAGCCTCTTGGCATGAGGTCAGTCTATGATGCCCATTTCTTTTCATTGCCACTCAATGATGCTGTTGAAAGCTGGATGAGCATCCTCATTCCCAGGATGCTAATGGTCCACTCCATGGCAGTGCATCCCAGGCCCAGAGGGAAGACTAGAAACCATGGCCGTCGTTGCCCTCCATCACCAGTCTGAAGAGAGGGAAATTGTCAGCTTTCTGCTGACTTTCTGCTAAAGTCACCAAAACTCAACCTCAGAACGTGCCTGAACTTTGTATTGCTTCCAGAAAGGAAGAGGAAATGGTTGAAGAAAGGATGGGGCTAAAACCAAATCAGCAAAAAGGAAAAAAAAATTTTAGAACAGCTGTGTTTTAGAAAGCAAACCTCAGAGCCATGGTTTTTATCTTCAATAGACCTACTCCAAAATCCAAAAATGAGAATGACCCCATCACATATTTATTAAGAGAATTCAAAAGAGTATCTTGTTCTACAAAGCAAAAGCATTGTAATTTTGTAGGTCAGACCTAACCTACAATTCAAAAGATTCTTGGTCCTCTTCCCACTCAGTACCTGAGATATGTCTTGATTAATCAATCAAACTCTCTCTTCATCCCTCCCTCCCCCCCCCCCCCACACACACACCACTAGAGAAGACACTTCTTAATTCTGGGTGGCAGAAAGAGGAAATAGAAGTCCAAGATCTTCAGTAAGAGATGAAGTCACCTCTGTCCAACACTCTCTTATAACATTGCACACAGACAAAGAACACTTGAGAGTCCGCCAGTCAGATGGAGATCAAGAGGCTTAGGCAAAATTTCTGAGTGATACTGTCCCTAGCTATGTGCTAGGTTCTGGGGACTAGAAAGAAGGACTTGTCTTCGTCTGTTGCAAGCTCCCAGAAGAGTGGGGATGACAGCCATGGACACACAAATCCCAATGCAGTGCCGTCAAGAAATCTAAAGAATGAAGTGATCTGGAGGACCAGAGGCAGGAGTAGCAGCAGCTGAGAAAGGTTCCTCAAAGGACATATGTTTAAGATAAGTGTTAGAGGCTGGATAGGAGTTCCTCTCCCACCAGAAACTTGTCTTTGCATTGTTTGAGGAATTTACCGAAATAAGCACATACACAAACACACACACACAAACTAAATACACATGACAGTTTATGTAGCCCATAAAGGTAAAGGCTCTACTCTTTGCTAATTACCCAACCCTTCATGGCACTGAGACCAGATGAAAATTTCTCCCAGGAGTCTTCATAAAGAAGACAATGTATAATATAATAAACACCATTTTACAGCATCATTAAAATGGATATAACTATAATCTTCATAGCTCTGTTTCTTATCAGAACCTCAATAAAGACCATCAAAGGCCATTCACTGGAAGCAGATCTACAGGGAACCAGCAGAATGTCCAGATGCCCAGCTTTCTGTTGTCCTAGTTTATTCCAAGGGAACATTTTAGAATATTTGGAAGAAGAAGTGGAATGCAGGCCCTCCAAGCAAGCAATCCTTCTTAAATATGACTTCTTTCCTGAGACTCTGTAAAACAAACTGAGGGCCCAGGATCCCTAGTTCATACTCACTGGTAAATGCCTGTGATGAAGTTAACCTGTGTTACACTTTGAGGATGGCCCCAAGTGCCACACGGTCACATTCAGGAGAGTGTTAACATTATTTTGTGAAAATCAAGGAGGTGAGGTGGATATGAGCTCCAATGGGTGGGGAGAACAGTCAAGAATCTGGTCTGATAGACCAGATGAAAGATGATGAGTGCAATGCAATGGGGCGGGGGCAGCCAGGAAAAAACACTCCAGAGACTATCCAGGTTCCTCTTCTTGCTATAAGGTATCCTCTATCAGTTGCATTCAACCAGTGACAAGGAACTCCTCACCTCCCAAACAGTCCAAAAGCCCATTCACTTGATAAACATTTCCTAAGCACCTACCATGTAACATAAAATATGCCAGTCACTAATATACTGGAGGGACACAAGGACTAATTTCTGCCCTTGAAAGATGCAAGTAACATACGATAAACACCTCTAAGGCTTGCAACGTTTTGTAGTTCCATTGTTAAGCATGGGCCAGAACAGAGACACCCCACAGCTGGATGGAATTCCTAAGGTCTCCCACGGAGATCGCAGAGATGTCACCCAGATTCCTAGACACTTTCGAGGATGAGCAGTGGATTCTGTGCGCTTGGCGTAATAGAATCTCACCACAGGTGGACAGATGAAGGATTATGAGGTCAGGGGAAAACATCTCCACCTGCTTCCCCAGTCCCAACCCTTACACTGATAAAGCCTCTCTCCAATTAATCATCTGTGCTGGTAAATGTCCACCGATCCTATTAAGCAACAGGGCTGGGTAGAAGTGATGGGCCAGCATCATTGCAAAGACCTCTCAACCCTCATTAATACATTTAATAGCGACACCAAGATATCTCAAGAGTGCAGTAGGTTATCGGCTGAGACTTTCCTTGGGGTATAATTTTATGTTCTTGCTCCGGGCGGAAGGAATGTATTTATTCCGAGTTAATTTTTTTTTTCTAAAGTCAGTTAGTTGCGCTCCTTGGATGCTATGCTAAATTGACAAATTCCAGGCTGCTGGGGCTTGTCATCTGAAGGAAGAAAAATTAGAGAAGCTAGTAATCAATCTGTATTGTGTGCAGATTAACATGTCTGCCCCTCAGGTTAACCAGACCTAAATGCAAATTGAATTGCAATGTTCAGAAAGTGCTCCTAATCATGCAAGCTGTGATTATGAATCCTATGTTTATTTATCGCTCTTTGAATCACCGAACACCAGGCAACTGGAAGAGACAGAGGTCAACAAAGCTGAAATGAACTATTATCCGGGTTAGGTGGCAGGGAACTGATTAACTGAAGTAAGTCCAGGTGGCCACACGTCCGGAAAAAAGGCAAATGTTTCCTCCACCAGAGGGCCTGAGCTGGTAGTCTTGTCCTGGTCCCGGGGATGGGCAGCTATTCACGGACAAATTCAAGGGGGATGTTGTCAAGGGCATGGATGAGTTATGGAAGCAGCGCCCATATTGGCCCTTTCTCAAATATCAGGCCACAGATTTATTTCAAGGACTTTGGGGAAAAGAGCTCCAGAAAGTGGGTACGCGGAGATTGATGGAGCCTCGCACAGTTGGAAGCGAACGGGGAAACGTGGTTGGGCTGAGTGGCCTCACGGGATCTCTCGGTGGAGTTCTGCATCTCTCCAGCCGCTGTGTGTGTCTGCGTGTCTGTGTGTCTGGGAGTACATGCACCTTCACTTCGGCGTATGACATTCATGTGAGTGTGGGACTGACTCCGTGTGTGAGTTGAGCGTGTGCATCCCGTGTATATCTGAATGAAGACATGATTTGTGCTAATCATTTAAGAACTAGCCATGCCTAACTTCGGAGTAGGCAGGGTTTTAAAATTTAACCTGTCAATAGTTTGTCTTAAAACTTGTTTTCCCAAAGAAATAATGCTCCCGCCAAGCCTTTAATTTTCTCAGAAGATCATAACTTACCTGAGGGGCCCAGTGGGTGGGCCGACATTGTGGGTGGGCCCGATTACGATGCCATTAGAATAAGATTCAACTAACACAGCATCAAGTTTTTAATGCCATGCTAAGTGGCCCGGACTTCATTATGTAGGTCAGTGGTTCCCAGACTCTTATTTCAAGTACCAGAATTTTTTTAAAAGAATCAGGGGACTAGCATTTAGTGACCAACTTTTTCTTTCGCCTAGTAAGGACTTTAACAACAAAAAAACAGCAGCAGCAGAAACAACAGAAGAAGCCACTCTCATTATTTCATTAAAGGAAGAACATTTTTAGCACCGAAAAGTAGGAAGGATATAAATTTTAGTAAAAAAAAAAAACGGGGGGGAGAGGGAGGGAGGTACAGTTCTAAAAATTTAATAGGTTTACCTTTAAGAAAGCCTGACCGCATAAGCTCTACTTTTTCACCTTTTTTTTGCTGTGAACCTGTGAAACCCCTTCTCGGCTAAATGTATTATTGCTTAGACATGGGTTTAGGGAACTAATGGCTTCTGGGAACCCAAAGCAGTTCCATAAATCTGGGTAGTGTTTTGTGGTAGGGGGCAGGAGAAAAAATCACTTATGTTGCTCCCGGATTCTGTGGGTCAGGATTCGAACAGGGCACTGCAAGGATGGCTTGGTTCTGCTCCACCAATCTCGGGGTCTCAAACTCCAGGGTGGGGGCTGGGACCATCTGAAGCTCACTGATTCCCAGGCCGGTGGTTGACACTGGATGTCAGCTGGGAGACCTGGGCTCCTCTCCTTGGTCCCTCCACGTGGACTCATTTAAGCTTCCTCCGTGCGCCAAGGCTGAGTTCCCAGGGGCCAGGAGCTATATCCTTTTGATGACCTGGCCTTGGAAGTCACATGATGTGATTTGGTAGGTTGTCCCAGATTCAGGGGAAGAGGGAACACAGACCCACCACTCAGTGGAAGAGAGAGTGTGTGTGTGTGTATGTGTGTGAGTGTGAAGACATCTTTGGAAAATGCAATCTACCACAGAGCCCATACGAAAATCATTCCCTCTCAATCTCTCTCTCTCTCTCTCTCTCTCTCTCTCTCTCTCTCTCTCTCTCTCTCTCTATATATATATATATATATATATATATGGTTATGGTTAATTTTATGTGTCAACTTGATTGGGCCACTGAATGCCCAGATATTTGGTTAACCATTATTCTGCGTATGTCTGCAAGGGTGTTGCTGGATGAGATTAACATTTAAATTGGTGGACTGAGTAAAGCAGACGGCCCTCCCCAATGTGGATGGGCCTCAGCTAAACCACTGAAGCCCTAACAAAAGGTAGGGCAAGCGAAAACTCACTCTCTGCCTGACTGTCTTTCGGTTGGAACACGGGTCTTCTCCCGCACTCAGGCTGGAATTTACACCGTCGGTTCTCCTGGTTCTTAGGCCTTGGGACTCAGACTAGAACTACGCCACCAGCTCGTCTGGGTCTCCAGCTTGCAGATGGCAGATCATGGGACTTCTCAGCCTCTGTAATTATGTGAGCCAGTTTCTTATGAGATAGCTAGATAGATAGCTAGATAGGTAGATGATAGAGAGAGACAGATTTCATATTGGTTCTGTTTCTCCGGACTCCAGCTAATACCGATTTATACATATGCGTGTGTGTATGTGTTTATGTGCATATGTACATGTATCTCATAAACACACACGCACCACAACACCATAACCTTGCATTCAGTTTCAGTGGGTCCATCCATCCCCTGAGGGTCAGTGTGAACCCCAAGACAGGGGCCCTGCCTGTGGTGTTTCTTCATAGCCTCAAATTGCTGATTTTCATATACAGTTGCTCCAAATTGCACTTTAGCAGAATTGGACTTGGAATCAAAGTCAAATCCCAGGACGTCTGTGGCCCAGTTAGTGGTATCACATGTATCACGTAACCTCCCTAGGTTTTCATCTGCTCGTCAGTAAAATCAGCATCATCATATTTGTCTCATAGCATAGCAGTCCCTGCTTCCGTATTCTCCCTTTTGGCCTTTCTTCTCCATCCCTCCTTTCCCTACTCATCAAGTATTTTGCAGCTGGTCCCAGCCTTGTCCGCCTCTACCCGCTCCTTTTCTCTCTGCCACAGACCTCGCTGGCCACAGAGCCTGCCCAGGAAGTCTTCCCTGGCTTTACTTCAAGGGAAGATGAGGCAGGATTTGAAGTCGTGCCACCACCTCAAGCCCCACACGCTAGTTACGGACTACAGGAGATGGAGCTGAGTAAAAATAGGTTGCAATTCCATGACACAGGTGGAGGATGGTTGTTAAAGTATTTACTACAGTTTCTTTTTGTAGCTTAGAGAATTTGTTAGGATAAGCAGAGATCCAGATGTTGACTTCATTGAAAATATGATATGGTGCAACCAAGTAAGTGTAGAGCAGGGTCTAGCTACACCCCTTATAAGATGTGTGATCTTGGGCACATTGCTTAACCTCGCTCTCTCAGTTTTCTCAAAGTGAAAATCATAATTGTACTTATCACAGAGGATTAGCATGGGGTATAAATGAGATAATGTATTAAAAGCCCTTGGCACAGCCTAGGACAATGGTTCAGTGGTTCTCAAACTTTAGCATATATCAGTATCACCTGTAGGGCTTGTTCAAACAGATTCCTGGGTCTGACTCTCAGAGTTCCTGATTTATGAGGGTTAGGATGGGCTCTGAGATTTTGCATTTCTAACAAGTTCCCAGGTGATGCTGATGTTGCTAGTCTGACACCACACTTCTAGAAGCACTGGTCTAGCGCAGTGTTAGCCATTGTGACGATGACAATGATGATGATGATGATGATCACTATAAGGGATTCCAACTTTACATGAATAACGAAGTAAAATATATATTTGTTTTATGTAACTTGTAAAAAGCATTCTAGCACGCCCCATGTTGTAGTCTGGCAACTATCGACAAAATCTTCTATTGTATTTCAAATATGTTAAACTTTACGTTTGGTACCAAGTTATCAGGGTATGAATCATATGTAAATGGGTCAGGCAAATCCCTATGGGCTATTAGTGGAGAGAAGAGCCTTCTGCTGAGAGAAGAACGGAACTAACGGAACTGGACAGAGAGGAAGGAGAATTCATCTTCTTTGGTTTTAAGGGATTTCCTTTGCAAAATGATAGGATTGAATTATATTATCTCCAAGATCCAGCCCAGCTCTGCCAAGCAGAGATTCTATCACTAATTATAATCTAAAGCAGACTGAGCACACAACAGTCCTGTCCCCAGGAAGCCATTGCTGTTCAGAGCCCTTGGCTTGAGCCCCAGGAGGCCTTAGCAGAGAATGTTTCCGACCACCCTACACCAGCATCACTTAACAGCTGAAGCATCTCTTTGGCCTGAAGTAGCCGGCTGCCTGTTGCATGAGGGATGGGCAATTTCCTGCCCTGGAAGTCTGTGAATGGAGGCGGCTGGCCCCTATTTCCCCCTTTTCTGAGACTGAGATAGGAAACTCGAGTTCAAGGAATTATTTTAAGGAAATACCTCTATAAGCCTCCCATCTAAATTGGAGGAAAGAGAAAGGCCTGGAGTCATGTTCTTCCATCCTCCTCATCCCACTCGGGCTGCATCCTGGTGGTGTGACTGTCGTGACGCGAGATCTCAGAGAAGCTGCAGCCCCCATGGCTTGATCCTTGCTGGATATGAGAGGTCTCCATGTGTACGCGGACTGACAAGTGGTTCTGTTTTCTCTTTTTGATTGTCTCTTCTTGGGACATAAACAACAGACTGGCCCTCCCACTTCCTTGAAAGAGAGGCCACTTGTAATTCATTTGTGAGTACCTGGCATGAGGGCTGACACAGAGTAATACTCAACAAATATTTGTTGATTGAATGAATGAACTACCATCCATTTTGAGAAGACAAAAGTATTGAATTTCCCTACTAATCTCCTAAATGCCTATATATAATTTGTATTGACCACTTATTATGTGCCTGAAACTATTCTAAGCACTTTCAGTTCATTCTCAAAACAGCCCTATGAGGTTGAATGCTATTATTATTACCCCCTTATACAGATGTGGAAACTGAGAGTCCAGATTATGCAGTCAATAAGTGGCAGAACAGAGATTTGAATCCAGGCAGTCTGCTCCCTTGGGGATCACTTTGGATGGCTCTCTGGCTTCCATCCAAATATACGTAGGCCATCAGGCCCCTAGTAGACACCACTCTGGACACTCTCTGGTTTCCAGCTTCATGACTTCTTGCATGCCCCATGGATCTGCCTCCTGTCACCTCATCTACCCATACAGAGAGACACAGCATGAAGGGAAGGGGGCGGCAGCCTGGAGGACCTGGCCACAGAGCTGAGGTCTCAGGAACAACGGGCAGGAGAAGGGACAGGGACAGCCCTACAGTCTGTCACTCTTTCATCCTGCAGCATCATACATCCTCATGGAGGTTCTCCTTAGCAGCAAGCTTCTGCCTTGTCTTCCCTGCAAAGCAGCCTCCAGGGAAAGGCATTGGCTCACTTTCCACGTTATTTAGTAGCTCTCTGGTAACTCCTACCAAGTCTCGGTAGACTCATTAGTCAAATGAGGAGAATGAACTAACCCATTTGGAAAGGCATGGAAAAGGCATAACCCCAGCCAGATATACAAGATCACAGATATGCAGGCTCAAGTTTTTCACAGAAATACAACCCTTTCCCTTATTGAACAACACTTACTTGGCAATATCTCTTTATTACAGGTCAACCGATTACTTAAAATCATGAAACAAGTCCAATTCCCAACACACCCAGTAATAATAACATTAAGTCTGAAACCAGTAGCAAAAAAATATATATCAAATTTTAAGTCTGAAACCAGTGGCAAATATATAATATATACATATGTATATACATACACATACACACAGAGTCATGTATCACTTAACGATGGAGAGACATTCTGAGAAATGTATCCTTAGGTAATTTTGTTGTTGGGCAAACATCACAGACAGTATTGATACAAACCTAGATGGTACAGCCTACTACACATCCAGGCTACATGGTATGAATCTTACAGGACCACCATCATACATGCAATCTGCAGTTGACTGAAATGTTGTTATGTGGTGCATGATTATATATATATATATCCTCAGATCCAGCAGACTTTTTTTAAATTTGTGGTCTCTGAATGGCTAGGAAAATTTCAGTTCCCTCTTTAGCAAGTACAGCCCCTTTTTGTGCTGCTTTGACCAGCTTTTGCACATGGCTCCCCTTTTGTACACAGTTACGGGGCAGTGGCACTCTCATCCCACAGCAAAGCCCTTAGATGCCACCTCCTTGATGGCTGTCCACAGCACCAAGTCACAGGTACTGACATCCCAGGGTGATTTCATTGACAACGTCCATCTGAAGAGTTATCTCTGGGTCAGAACGCGGGGATATGTGCACGCCAAGCAGCGTAGGCCATTCCCTTGCTTCCGCCATTTCTGCCTTTGATTCAGAAGAGGCGGGAGCCTTGGAGGCCACCCCTCTGGTTGCCTCCTGAAGCCTGAATCCCTAAATCCAACTTTCCCTCTTGTTTCCACACCCAAGAACAGCCTCCTCCTGTGTCTGCTTGGAGTGAAATTCCCTGAGGAGCAGCATCCTTGGAGGCGCTGTCAATTGTTACGTAGCTTTCCAGTGAATTACCATTCGCTAATCTGCCTTCCTCAAAGCTTGGATATTCTAGGCAACGATTGTAACCGGTATCTATACAAGGGATAGGATGAGTTTTCATGTTTTTTCTTTCCCAGGGCATAGACAAAAATGACATGAGCTATCCAAAAGCCAAGCTACCTATTATTTAGCTAACAGCTGAATATTTAATTTATTTAATTAAATAATTATTTAATTCCAAAGATACTCCAAATCCAGTTTAAAGGAGTTCACTGCCCACTTAGCTGTCAAATCAAACAGATATTCTCCATAAAAGAGTGGTTGAGGAGTTTAACTATTTCTCTATTGAGCTAAATCAGTGGTTCTCAGCCCTGGCTGTGTATTACAATTACCTGAGAGACTTTTTAAAAAATCCTGATTACCATCCCCAACCACTAAGATCATGTTTTAGAATGGAGCTTCCACATGGGTATTTGTCAAGATTTCCAGCTGGTTCTAACATGCAGCTTGGACTGAGAACCACTTTCTAATTAAACCTAACTTTACTGTATGGTAATCTACCACAATTACTATACATGCAAAGAGCATGTCTCTCTTATATCTATAAATGGACTGTTATTTATTTGCTTCCCATGAGCATCAAAAACTGGATATCCAAACCTTACTACCTTCAGAAAATCTTAGAGACACTAATGAATTAGCCAATTTGCACATCACATGATGCTGAGTGCCCCTGGATTCGGGCAGCTCTTCACATCCTTCATCCATCATGTAGCAGTATTCTGGTACAGGTCTTCAATTCTGACTCTCCCAGGGTCAGACTTAGGCCAGGAAGTGCTGAGTATTTGTGTAGTAAATAGAAAAAAGAAACTGCTCCGTTCGTCATTCAGTAAATCGAAAATGCCTTTTCCGCCCATTTTCTTCCTGGACAGGAAGAGGACATGGAGATAAATAAGACAGGTAGGTGGGGACCAGATGAAAAAAGGTCTTGTTATGGATGCTCAGTTTCATTCTGAGGCAAGGAGATGACACTGATGGGTTTCAACTGGGGCAGGGTGTGACATGATCAAAAATTTTTATTTTACAAAGATCACCTGGCTGCAGTATGGAGACTGGAGAAGTGAGCGGAGACAGCTGGATTTGGGAGGCAGATAGATGGTTATTGAAGCCACTTTAGCAAGAGACTCAACTATCTCGCTAAGGAAGCTGCTGCCTACAACAAGTTTTTTGGGGAAAATATTTAAGTGAGAGCGACAGATTTTGGTGGTGAATGTGTATTTGGGGCTGAGGAAGAGGAAAGAGGTCTCTAGCTTCCCGGCTGGAGTAACTACGTGAATGGCGATGAGGTCCGTCAGTTTGGAGGACACAGGAGGAGAGGAACAGGCTTCTGAGTGAAACACCGAGTTCTATTTTAAATTTACTGAGAGTGAGGAGCTAGGGGACATTCATAATAGGACATTGGACCTATTTCAAATTCTCAACACACGATCCCCTCATTCCCTCAAAACCTCAGCTCCTTCTGGGGTGATGGATCCATGGTCTTTGCAACCAAGGGAATAGAACTGGTTCTAAGCCTGGAGAAATATTAGAAAATGTTTCAGAAAGGAAAAAAATAACACATGTTGGCAAGGATGTGGGGAAATTCAAATCCGTGTGCACTGTTTGTGGGACTATGAAGTGGTGCAGCTGCTGTGGGAAACAGTGTGGCCGTTCCTCAAAAAATTAAACATACAGTTACTATATGATCCAGCAACCCGTGTTCTGGGTATATACCCAAAAGAACTGAAATCAGAAACTCAAAGAGATATTTGTATGTGCACATTCACAGCAGCATTATTCACAATAGCCAAGAGGTGGAAACAACCCAGGTATCCATGGACAGACGAATGGGTAAACAAAATGTGGCGTATATACACAGTGGTTTGTTATTCTGCCTTTAAAAGGAAGAAAATCCTGACACATGTTACAACCTGCGTGAATGTTGAGGACATTATGCTAAGTGAAATAAGCCAGTCACAAAAAGACAAATACTGCATGATTCCACTTATATCAAGTGTGTAGAGGAGTCAAATTCATAGAGACAGAAAGCACCAGAGGGGTTGCTAAGGGCTGGGGAGAGAGGAGAAAGGGGAGTTGGTGTTTAATGGGTACAGAGTGTCAGTTTTTCAAGATGAATAGAGTCCTATGGATGGATGGTGGTGATGGCTGCACAACAATGTGAGTGTACTTAATGCCACTGAGCTTACACCCAAAAATGGTTAAGATGGTAAAGTTTATGTTATGTGCATTTCACCACCATATTTTTTTAAAAGAAAAAAGTGTAGACATTGATTATTTCCACTAAGCCTCTATTCTTTGGTATTCTTAACTCCCTGCCAACCAGGCCTAGTAGTTATACCAATCATCATTTTAATGACAGCAGCTGTTCGCAAACTTTCCCCCATAATGGAAGCCCAGTCAACAGCTGACTTCTCTACCCACTTCTAATATATTAGAAATTGAAGGACTAATTGTTTCATATGTTCAGACTGACCAATGACTTACTATGGGCTCAAGGCCAGGTTGAGTGGCAGCCTTCTATTTCTGAAGAAATGATAGAACTCATCCCCCAACGAAAAAGCGGAACTTTCTAGGTTTGAAGACCATAGATCCAAGGGCCACATCTCCATCAGAGCCTGGGCATCTGAGATCCCAGTCTGGTTCACACCGCAGAAATGGGGGGAAGGACAATTTACAATGAGGCAGTCACAGCAGGAAGGAGGGGCGCTAGATGAGACCCTGACATTCTGTCAAGAGAGATCTCTTCTCAAGATGAGAACCTCTTAGCTGGTGTGGATGCTAGCTCAGTCAGAACAGGTGTCCTCTCCTTTAAGTGATGGTCAATTGAGATTATTACCTTTGTCCTGGAAAAGATTGAAGAGGAAATGTCAACCCACATAGCGGAGAAAAATATAAGCCACATAAGATCAGAACTCCACAGATGTAAGAAGAGGAAACTCAAGCTTTAGGGTCCACAAATACGTGTTTGTATACGTGTGTCTGTGTGTGTCTGTGTATACACACACATATATCTGAAGCACAACAAAGAGATCTGGGATAAAGTTGGAGACTTGGGAAGCAGCAGGAGAAAGGGCATAGGGAGGGTCAATCACTTGGGAGGGGTGTGTTGAGTGAGAAGAAGATCTAGAACAGAGCTCGAAGGAACCTTAACACGCAAAGACAGTGGAACAAACATCCACATGAGAGTCCGAGGAGGAGCAGGCCGAGGAGTGGGAGGAAAACAAGGGGCTGTGGCGTTGTATGTGTTTGCTGGGGCTGCTGTAGGAAAGTACACAAACTGGTGACATAAACAGCAGGAACCTATTATCTCGCAGTTCCTGAAAGGAGACGTCTGGAATCAAGGTGTCAGCAGGTTCCTTCTGAGGGTTGTGAGGGTAGCATCTGTTTCATGACTTTCCCCTGGCATCTGGCAGTTTGCTGGCAATCTTCAGCATTCCTTGACTTATAAACACGTCACCCTGATCTCTGCCTTCATCTTCACATGGCCTTCTCTCTGTGTATCTGTCTCCAAATTTCCCCTTTTTATAAGGACACAAGTCATGTTGTATTAGGGGCCACCTCATCTTACATCTTGTATCTTACGTCATTATGTCTACAGTAACCCCATTTCCAAATGACATCCTCAGGTACTGGAGCTTAGGACATCAACGTATAAATTTGGAGGGGACATACTTCAGTCCATAACGGGGCTTATGGACATCATCTGGGGTGAGCTTTTCCGCAAGGACAGAGTGATTAAGTGTTTCGGTGCTGCTGAGAAGTCATGTACGATAAAGATGATAAGGGCTTGTTGCCGATCACAGCTCCCTCTCAAGCTGCTCTGCCTCCTCATTTAGCTCATCTGATTTTGACTCTTAAAATTTAATAAAATACCAAGTGGAGAACTTTTTCCGCAAAATTAATCTGATTCCTGGGCTCCAGTCCTCACCAATATGCTCCCCTTAAACCAACTTTTCTGATATGATCATCCCACAGTCACATGTTGGTTGAGCCTCAAATATGTGGCAGCTTCTATTGGAAGGATTCAAGCATAATCTGCCCTATTTTTGAGAAGAGCTTGCTTCTGTTTACCCAAAACCCATAGGCCAATGTACCAACAGAACTTCATGCTGGCTTCCTTTTTATCAATATATTATATCTGGCACAAAGGACTTCAGGAATGGCTGTTCCACGATTGATCATTGTTACAGTCTGTCATCTTACAGAGAAATCCATCAGGAATAATGGAAAACTGTTTGCAGCTTTTATTGACCATTCATTGGCCTTTGACTGTGAACAGGAACCAGCTATGAGTTAAGCCTCATAAACTCCATATAGACTTTCAGTAATTGAAGCTCATGCAAAACTTGAATTTTAATACCACAGTAAGATGGACAGGTCTCTGGTAGACCAGAAAGCAGTTCCGTCTACTTTTTTACACAGCTCACTTTTTTATACAGCGAGCTGTGTAAACAAGGTTAGCCTCCTACTCCCCATCACAAATGGATGGAAGTTGCTTTTCGATAACATCTTCCCTTGCCACAATGAATAGAGATGTAGTGTGTCCCATACACTCACTAAATGGTTTGCCATCATCACAGATATGTGTTGCCAATCCATGCATGCACTCAGTGTTTACTGCAGATCTACTATATGCTAGCACCATGCTAGGTTCTGGAGAGGCAATAGTTAACAACATAGGCACAATGCTTCCCTTGATGCATATGTTGTGTTAGGAGGAAGACAGACAAATAACCAGCCAACGAGAATAGAGTGTGAGAAGTACTTTTGGTAGGGTCCACAAAGGTGCTGCAGGAGAGCATCTTGGTGAATACCACCACTAACCATCCATCCAGTTGTTCCAGTCACAGATCTGGGAACCTTGTTGTCCTCTCTCCCCCCACATTCTATCCACCACCAAATCCTGTCAATTCTGGCTCCTAAATATCTCTCAAAAACTTTCCAGATGCTACTGCTTCAGTTCAAACAATATTCCATAACAATCAATTCTATCAGTTTCAACTTCTGATTTGAGCTGGAGAGTTTGTACAGTAATTTGCTAATTTGTTAATTCCTTCATTCAACACATTATTGAGCACATACTACATGCTAGGTACAGGAGATGCAACAGCAAAGAAGGCATACATGGTCCCACATATGTCCATACAAAATCTGCAATGGCCCATGATGCCACCAAATCATTCAATTGCAAATGGAATTGAAAAGTTAATTTAAGTGAACTTGCTTCCTCCAAGCCTGGGCCTCCTGGCCTATGCAGCACGCTCCTTAAATTTGTCAGAATGGCTTTAGTTGTTCTCTCCTTCTGCTCTTTATGTTCTCGCCTCACTTGGATTTATATTCTTTAACATCATTTATTCTGCTAACTGACTTCAGCCTTTGAGGATCCAAAGAATTAATGTCAAAATCTGAAGGGCAAAACTCTGGTTGGCCTGGTTCATGAGGTGGCCACTGTGGCTTTCCTGGTGACAAATGTGACATGTGGTGATAGAAATGGGGTGCTGCTTAAATCCAAGACTCACACCAATCACTGAGAAGAAATAAGATATGTCATAAGGTAAAGGATGGCAAACACCTGGCTTGTTTACAGCCACTCCCATCCCCATGTCAGACATAACTAACTGATCGCAGATCTCTTTTCCTGCTGACCCCAGGGATGATCTTAGGTTTATTTTTTTTAACACATCACTCCAGCAGCCACTACAATCAATCAGATTTGGGATCTGATATAAAATTTGTCATCTCTGCTTTAGAACCGGTGAGCAGAGAATAAGAAACTTCATGAAACAGAAGCGAAAGACTAAGGCAGAGCTGTACAAAAAAGAGAGATGCCAGGATGGAAATTACAGCTTCAGGGTCTTTACCATTTGTAGTCTCAAGACTGTCTCCTCCCCTAAACTACACGATCACCAAAAGATGATTCTTCTTGCCTTGCTTGAGAAACAGGCTCATCCTGGACCAATCTCTGTGTCTAGAGGGGTGAGGTCCTCTACTGGCCAACCTGGGGCAAAGGAGTATGATCCTTGATTAAAAACCCCACCAGAATCCCCACGAAATAGGAGAAGGGCATTGCCCAATAGAAAGAGACGTGGGGTAGACTAGATAATTAGCGCCGATTCCAGAGCCACAAGAAGAGTGTGAGGAAGTTGAGAGAAGGAAGAGCTCTCACCTGATGAGGGAGTCTTAGAAAAGGCTTCGTGGAGGCTGGGACATTGGAGAAAAGGGTGGATAGAAAGTTGCTGCCTCCCAGCTCAGAGATGGGAAGGAGTGCCAGAGGCTGATACAGACTAAGTGATGTACACGGAGAGACTGAACTGTCATCGATTCCCCACGTTCATGACTCTGTGCTGCTCACCTAGAAGCTAATCATTTGCCAAGGACTGAGCCAGCTGGGTTGGCTGCAGTAATCATATGTGAACAATTTTACTAAAGATCACACTCAGTTCATTTGTGTGATTAGGGAATTACCAATTGCTTTCTCTGATCTCAAAGATTATTCAAAACACAAAACAGTCTAAGGATGAAATTGGAATAAAAGTAGCATGCTTTTAGGTATAAATTAAAGTTCAGCTGAATATTGTCTATAAGAACACAGTGTAGACATTGGTAGTAGTAGGTCATTCCCTCTAGGGTCTCACTACCTTCTTTCCTTAAGGTACCGGTTCTCTCTCTCTCTCTCTCTCTCTCTCACACACACACACACACACGCACACACACACGCACACACACATTCTCTTTGCCCTTTGAACTGGAACAGTGATCCGTTCCCTGTGATTAAATTAGTGTAAGTAATAAGATATCATAGATTTGATTGATTTCCCTGGCAATGGTTATTAACCAGCCCAATTCAGAGCCAAGCAGGACCATTATTCTAAACATTGATTTTTGAACAGGCATGCAGGGGAAGGAAATTCTCAGCTACAGAGATATTCCACAAGGAATTATCAGATAGGATGATATATAGTGAGGATTCTCAGACATGGCAATGAACCTCCTAGAATCCTCAAATACCACGATATACAGATGTCAGAGCCCGTGGGGAGACTGAGCGAGGCTGTGAACACACTTTAGCAGTGTTCTCAGGGAATACTTCTTAGATGCGCTATCAAATGTAAGAGATGAGAACAGTATTGTATGTCAATCATTGTATTTAAGCCAACAAATGTGTACTTAGTCACTTCTCTGAACTATATTTGCTGGAGGCTCAAGAGACCAGAAGGAAACATGGCTTCTACATCCAAGGAGCTCACAGTCCATATGTTATGTTTCTTGAGGAAGCTTGCAATGCCCTCCACTCAGAAAGGACAGATACTTGGGATGTGGCTACTTGTTCCGAGTGTCCTCCTTGGCCTATAGGTTCCCATCTTTCAACAAAGAATCAGAGATGACCCATACGTCAAATAGAAGACTTTCACAGAAGTGTGGGGGCATCTCTTTGACCACACACAAGGTGCACAGAGCGGTAGTTCATGGCACAAATCTCTCTGAGCTCTAGAGAAAAATAAATCTGTTAAATAAATGGAAATTCTTCTTTCCATTCTCCAAATTCCTACGGCTTCTTCCGTCCACCGAGCAGAAGGGAAAGGGGTTGGGAAATGCATCAATGTGGATCCCTTCAAGGGCATCCACACTATATCCAACAGCCAGAAGAAAACCAGATACTTCAGTCCAAATCCAGACACTGAGAAGTGTTTCAGTTTTATGTGTATTCTTACCCCCTGTGCTAGAGAGTAGAATTTGCAAGAACAGGCTCTGGAATCAGACTTTCTGGGTGTGAATCCTGGCTCTAACACTTTCTAGGATATATTGATTAAATTCATCAGTTCTGAGTTTCCCCATTAACCCTAAATGGGTTAATGATAGCAATTACCTCATAGGTTTGTTGTAAGAGTGAATGAGGTGATGCATGCATGTAAAGTGCTTACCCCAGTGCCTGGCACACAATGATGCTCAAAAATTGATATACTCATTGGTCTTGACCGTTTCTCCTAAAGCAGAAAAGATATGAAATGGCCTATAACCTTACAAAGTGATAGATGAATCACAGCTTCCTTTCTCGTTCTTTCTGACTCAAGAGACACAATCAGTACCAATGAGAGAATGTACAAAGAAACAGGCTTCACTTCAGTGTTAGGAAGCACAAGAGCATCATCAGAGCTGTGCCGCGTTACAAGGGGCTGCCCTGGGAGGTAACGAGTTCCCCGTCTCTAGAAGTGTTCAAGCAAAGGCGAGAGGACCAACTGTAGTTTCAAGGATTTCTGTCCTGTATTTAGGAGTGAATTGGATCATATGACTGCTGGAGTCTCTCCCAACTTATTTGGCTATGATTTAAGGACATAGTATGTAAATACCTTTCTCTGGCCACTTGTGGAATATTGCTGAAGGAAGAAAAGAAATAGAAGGGAAACTATGGGCAGACTAGGCTTCTATGAGCTTCACTTCTGACCCCCAGCACTCAGCAGAGAGCTGGTGAAGAGGAAGCGTTCCGTGACTCTTAATTAAGCCAAAAATAAAGAGAGTGCAAACAGAATTAGTGGATATTGATGTTTCAGGTTTTTCAGAATGCAAAGATCTTGAGTTTCCTGAAAACAAAATCCAGAGACAGCTGTTTGGACCTGTTCCTTTTCTCTTCGTAGGAACCACACATACCCACTACCCTACCCCATGCTTTAGAATTGTAAATGAGTTTTAGAAGTGTGTGTTCGTGTGTGTGTGTATGAAGGTTGGTGTGCCTATGGGACTTTTCCAAGGCCCGAATTTGTCTGAATGCCATTGATTTCTTGCCTAATTGTTATTCACTATGCTAATTTCCCCCACAAATCTCACATTCTATTGATCAAAAAGTAATAAACTCTCCGACAAACAAAACCAGCATTATTGCAATGTTGGGAAAACATCAGTTAATATCAATACCATATTTACAATTATCTTTAACCCCAATCTTACCCATGATGCAGTGCATAAGCAGCTTCCGAGACCTACAGGCTAAAGGACCATGTGAAAAATCCCATTTGCTTTTTCCTGACAGAAGGGGAGGGCAACCAAGAAACTCCTGAAGATGCCCAGTACGGAGCTGGTGGCTAGAAACAATGTCATTTTCCCAGTGGAGACATTCAGCCCCTGCTCTGTGTTTCCTCTTCCTCTTTCTCTCTTCAGTTTAAGGGACCGTGCTAATCATTGTGGAAAGTTCCAAGTGGGCAAAGTCATCTTTTACTGTGTTCAAAAATTGTTTCCTTGAAAAGAAATAAAATATAATCATTTAGGGGCCGGCCCCTTGGCCTAATGGTTAAGTTCAGCGTGCTTCTCTTCAGTTGTCCAAGTTCAGTTCCTGGGCGTGGACCTATATCACTCATTGGTGGCCATGCTGAGGTGGTGACCCATGTACAAAATAGAGGAAGATTGCCACAGGGGTTAGTTCAGGGCTAATCATCGTCAAGCAAAAAGAGGAGAATTGGCAACAGATGTTAGCTCAGGGCAAATCTTCCTCAGGAAAAAAAAGTAATTATTTAGTAGGAACTTATCGCATTGTTGATTTGACTTACTCAGTGCAAGTCACCAGGCCACCATTGTGAGCATCCTTGTTTTGTTTGTTCAGCATTCCTTCCTTTGGGATGCCAACAACATCCTCCTTCTTTCAGAGAACTTCTACTCCCCACACTCCAACCATTGATGGCAGGAGAGCTGCCAATCATGGTACTCCACCTTTGTGGTCACATTTCATTGGTCCTGCCAGGCTACAGCAAGAATGGGCATTGGAGACCCAAGATGTGGGTTTAAATTGTAGTTCTCAAACATTCTGAATGTGCAAGCTTGAACAAATTATGAAGACTCTGTAAGCCTCAGTTTCATGGGGAAAGTAATACCATGCCTGTGCATCAGACATTCCCTAACATCCAGGATAATGGTTGCTGGCCAAAGCTCTGTGGGCAAGAAAAGCCAACTCAGACCTGGAATAAGTATCTATCCCTGTGAGTATGAATGGTTGTCCTTTCTAGAATGGAAGAGGAGCATTACAGTTACTGATGCTGGATTGTCTGGTATGTGATATGACCAGTACACCACATGGTCATGGGAACACTCTTGCACCAGTGTTCTGTTGGAGTCCATAAAGAATAGTGCCACAATAAGGGCTCAGAGTTCATCTCTCTTGCTGGTAGTTTGGGCATTCAGATGGGACAGGAATTAGATAAGCCTCAGTAAGTGGGATCCCATATTATTAAGCACTTTGTAGCCTCCATTTCTCGCACCGTGGTTCCTCACTCACCCGTGTGCCAGTTCTGGGATGGCCAATGATGAAGCCTGGCTAATTTCAACTGCCCAAGTCACTTTGTTTACTTGGTTGTTCAAAGTTTATTCCATGGTGAATATTTTTTTTTTAAGATTTTATTTTTCCTTTTTCTCCCAAAGCCCCCCGGTACATAGTTGTGTATTTTTAGTTATGGATTCTTCTAGTTGTGGCACATGGGATGCCACCTCAGCATGGATTGATGAGTGGTGCCATGTCCATGCCCAGGATTTGAACTGGCAAAACCCAGAGCCGCTGAAGCAGAGTGCGTGAACTTAACCACTCGGTCATGGGGCTGGCCCCTCGTTGGTGAATATTTTGACAAATGTAAACATTGACATGGGATACAAAAATCTTCAACTTTGTGCCCATTACCTTAGATTCATCCATATGCCTCTATCCCAGACATTCTAGTTTCTGATTTTTCCAGTGAGCTTTATATTTGCCCCATATGTGAAATATTGGATTTGAGTACATTTAATTTTATCATCATGGAGTGTGGATGGCTATTATTAGCTTGGCATCAAAATCAAAAACCTTAGGATCTGGCCCCATAGTGTAATGGGTAAAGTTTGGCACACTTTGCTTCAGTGGCCTGGGTTTTTGTGTACAGATCCCAGGCGCAGACCTGCATCACTCATCAGCCATGCTGCAGTGGCGACCCACATATAAAATAGAGGAAGACTGGCACAGATGTTAGCTCAGGGCTAATCTTCCTCAAGCAGGAAACAAAAAAGAGGAAGATTGGCAACAGATGTTAGCTCAGGGTGTTACCGAACCTGAAGTGAGTTCGCTCACCCGTTGCGCAGCAAGCCAATCTCGGACACCGGGTGTGGTGGAAGAAAGTAGGAACTTTATTTTTGCATAGCGCTGAGCAAGGAGAGAGGGCAGCTAACGCTCAAATCCCAAACTCCCCGAAAAGCTAAAAGGAAGGGTTTTTATTTGGGGCTTTAGGTAGGGGAGGGGGAGCATATGGCCTTGCTGGTCGGAGCTTTCCCACCAGCCTGTCTTTGGCCTTGAGACACTTGCAGAGAGGAGGGAGCTCATGACCTTGCTGGTCAGCAGCTTTCCCACCAGCTCGTATCTCTTTGTGGGGAGGAGATGGTCCAGGTGCTTGTCCTTGACGGTGTCTGTCTCCATGGAGGATAGCGGATTCTGGAGGCAGGAAGCCAGAGAGTAAGCAGGGAATGAGTGTTTTCGTTTTAACCCCATATATGCTGGGTTTAATGTGGGGAAACTGATACCAGGGTCGGTATCAAGGGCCAGTCTTCCTCAGCGAAAAAAATTAAAACAAAAAAAACCAAAATCTTAAAGGAAAGATTAACAAATTTGTTCACAAAAAATTAAAACTTCATTTGGACAAAGGCACTGTAATCAAAAATAAAATATTAAGTAAAACTTAGGGAGGGGGTCCGCCCAGTGGCGCAGCGGTTAAATTCACACGTTCCACTTCAGCAGCCTCGGTTCATCGGTTTGGATCCCAGGGGAGGACATACACACCACTTTTCAAGCCATGCTGTGGCAGGCATCCCACACACAAAGTAGAGGAAGATGGGCATGGATGTTGGCGCAGGGCCAGTCTTCTCATCAAAAGGAGGAGGATTCGTAGCAGATGTTAGCTCTGGGCTAATCTTCCTCA
Source organism: Equus caballus (assembly GCF_041296265.1). Taxonomy (NCBI): domain Eukaryota; kingdom Metazoa; phylum Chordata; class Mammalia; order Perissodactyla; family Equidae; genus Equus; species Equus caballus. The sequence goes on along the minus strand of NC_091705.1, from coordinate 30,519,400 downwards.
AAAAAAAACAATCCTTAGGGAAATATTTACAAGATATAAGGGGAAAAACGGCTAATATTCTTAACCAATAAAGAGTTCATACAAACCAATTTTTAAACGAACATTGAAATAGAAACATGGGAAAGAGCATGACCAGGCCATTCACAGAAGACATCCGCAAAGGCAATACATGGAGGAAAAAGATACTGCATCTCAGCAATAGTCAGAGAAACACACAATGAAGGCTCAACATACCTTTCTGTGACCATCAAACAGCCAGAGAGAAAGATCACTATTAGCCACTGTTGTTCAGGATGTCAGGAAATGTGCGCTCAAACTGTTGTGGCAATATGACCTCAGACAACAACCCTTCTGAAGGACAATTTACCAACATGAATCAAAACTAAATGTTCACCCACCTAACTCCAGCCGTTCACCTGCTGGGACCTCATTCTAAGGAAATGATCAAACACGTGTAAAGATGTACATACATGGATGTCCATATGAGGGTTGTTTATAACAGCAAATTGGAAAAAACCTAGAGGTTTACCTATAAGACTGGTAAATAAGTTATTGCTTTCAAAAAATAGGCAGTTTTTAAAATAAATGCAATAGAGCTATATATGTTGACATTGAAATGTATTAAATCCATACCATGTGGTCATAGAGACAGGTTACAAAACTCTGCATGTGTGAGTGTATGTTGCACACATACACAGGAAAATCTGGAAGGCTACGCCCCCAAATTTTAATAGTCCTTATTGCTGTTAGATGAGATTATTTTTTCCATATCTCTACTATTTAAATTTTTGCCGTTATGCTTTATTTTTTGTTTTGTAAATTTTATTTTATTATTTTAAGAGAACTTATCATGAGATCTACCCTCGACAAATTTTTAGGTATACAGTATTGTTGACTATAGGTACAATGTTGTACAGTAGATCACTAGAGCTTACTCATCTCACATAACTGAAATTTTATGTCCATTGATTAGTAACTCCCCATTTTCCCCTCCCACTAGCCCCTGGCAGCCACCAATCCACTCTTTGATTCTATGAATTTGACTATTTTCGATGCCTCATGTAACTTAAATCATGCAGTGTTTGTCCTTCTGTGACTGGCTTATTTCACTTAGCATAATATTCTTAATGTTTATCCATGTTGCCACATATTGCAGAATTTTCTTTTTTTAAGACTGAGTAGTATTCCATTGTATGTGTATACCACACTTTCTTTATCCACCCATCTGTTGATGGACGTTAAGTTGTTTCCACATCTTGGCTACTGTGAATAGTGCTGTAATCAAACGAGAGTGCTGATATCTCTTCAAGATCCTGATTTCAATTCTTTTAGATAAAATATTCAGAAGTGGGATTGCTGGATCATATGGCAGTTCCATTTTTAATTTTTGAGGAACCACCATAATGTTTTCCTTAGCTGCAACTCCATTTTGCATTCCCACCAACAGTGTATAAATGTTCCAATTTGTCCATACACTCCCCATCACTTGTCTTTTGTTTTTTTGATAATAGCCACACTGACAGGTGTGAGGTGATATCACGTTGCAGTATTGATTTGCATTTTCTTAATGATTAGTAACATTGAACATTTTTTCATATACCTGTTGGCCATTTGTATGCCTTCTTTGGAGAAACATCTATTCAAATCTTTAACTTAGCATAGGCAACAAAATCAAAAATAAACAAGAGAGCCTACATCAAACTAAAAAGCTTCTGCACAGCAAAAGAAACAAGCAACAGAGTGAAAAGGCAAACTATGGGATGGGAGAAAAATACGTGCAAACCATGAATCTGATAGGGGGTTAATCTCCAAAATATGTAAGGAACTCCTATAAATATGCCTTATTTTTATAATGAGAAAAAAATCAATAAAGATATTTTCATCTTGAATACAAGACAAAATTAAGAAGGATAGTGTTTGAGGGTAATGAAATCAGAGATAAAGAAAACGAGAATGCAATGACAAAGAAGAGGTCACTGCTGTGGGGAAGATAAAGAGAGGAGTTGGGGGAGAGGCCGAAGGGGATTTCTCAAACTTCAACACTCCTGCAAGAGAAGCTTCACCTACTGAAGGGCATACCTGTTATCCCTGTCCTTATCAAGCTCCCCAAAAGAAATCCTGTGCAAGAAAACATCCATTGGCCACACACCTTTAAGGAAACCCATCTAGAACTGGCACACACATATTACATGCACAAATTGGTGTCCTCCACCTGCTCCTCCTTACAAACATGAGCTTGTCCCTTATTGACAAAGCGATTTCATGTACATAAATCATTTCCTTTGCCACAAGCTGCCAGAGTAGTCCAAACTCAAAACAGAGATCTGTGAAAACTTCCAAAGCATTAAATACAGAGGAAAAAAATCTGCTTAATGCATAATCGTTTGAATAGAGAGAGAGAGAGATGGGGATATGCTCTTTAATCACACCTATTCCTTTATGCCTCTTCGTGCACAATTCTTTTGTGGCAGAGGCATTTTTCAAAAACACAGACCCTCTTTTGTTTAATTAATAATCCCCCCAGACATAAATCACCCCAGCGGCACCCTCTCGAAGCAGCCCTGTGGCAATGACCTACTTTAAGAGTCTTTCATGTATAGCTTGGGTTAACTATGTATTTTGAAAATTACTGCTCAATAACCATTTCGGGAGATCAGCACTTTCCTTAGTAAGTTTAGCAATGAGGACCCATTTTTCCCACCTGGGAAGGAAGAATCATAGAATAACAGACCTGAAGTAAGAGATAATGCAGAAGGGCTATTTATTTCCCTAGGAAACTAATAATAAGGATAATAACAATAGGGCTAACATCCCCGAGCACTGTACACATACTGCCTCATTTAATTCTCACAACAACCCTATATGTTAGAGACGCTATTATTGCCTCTACTTAACTGATGGGGAAACTGAGGCACAGAGAGATTAAATAATTTCCCCCTAAATCACAGAACCAGCAAGTAGCAAAGACAGAATCTGGACTCAGGCAGCAGTCAGGCTTCAGAGCCATGCTCACCATGATGCCATACACATCCCTTTGATGGGCGAAAAATCGATCTTCGTTTACTGCCAGTGACGTGCCAGACATCTGATAAACATTATCACATTTAGTTCTTGCAATGACACTAGGTTGGCATAATCCTCTTTTCCAGAAAAGGAAATCGAAGCTCAGAGAAGAACTTGGTGAGATTTTCTCTTTCTTTAAATTGCTGTGGTAAGAACACTTAACATGAGGTCTACGCCCTTAATAAACTTTTCAGTGTATAATACAGTAGTGTTAACTACAGCTCAGTGCTGTCCATGAGATGTCTAGAACTCGTTCATTTTGCATAACTGAAACTTTGTACCTGATGCAGAGCCACTCCCCATCTTCCCTTCCCCCCAGCCCTGAGCAGCCATCATTCTACTTTCTGTCGCTGTGTGTTTGACTACTTTAGATGCTTCATATAGATGGAATGATGCAGCATCTGTCCCTCTGTCCCTGGCTTATTCCACTTAGCATGATGGCCTCACCCATGTAGTCGGTATATAGCATGGATTTCCTTCTTTTTTGGCTGAATTATATTCCATTGTATGTATAGACCACATTATCTCGAGACAGTGGCTAAAAGATAGGGTGGATCCAGAACCAGAAAAAAAGGCTGGGAGGGAGAGCGGGAGCAAGGCATGCATTGACCGGCCTAAATGGTCTCTATGGGAGGATGAGAATCAGTGAGGAATGAAAAGGAGTTCCTGAGGGGAAGTGGCTGTTGACATCACATTTGCCTTCTCCTTATTGACCCTGGTCTTGGCCCCGATCCAGGTTATAAACTAGAGAGTCTGTGTCTTCATCCATCCTATTAATTAAATAAAACCTTTATCTTCCCTTGGAATGACACAATTTCCTGGATAGTGCACTAAATCCTGTGAGCATCCTCTCTGGGGGAGAAAGGACCCCATGCTTGTAGGACCACCTTTCACCACATCCTCTACGACCCCATTGCACACAGCTACCTCCACTTCAGCCCAGGAACTACAAGCATCTACAGGATAGAACATTCTGGAAGAAAACAGACCCAAACCTAACCTCCTCTTTTCTACAGAACTGCCTTGAAATGTTGACTTGAGTTTGAGAAGACTAAAATAAATGTGATAAATGTCATTTGAAACATCTAGGATGTCATTATGCCTTGCATTTGTTTGCCCCAAATCCATTTTCTATTAGGTTATTATTAATTAGCATTTGTTTAGCATCAACTATGTGCTCAAAGCCAGGCTAAATATATAAGAGAAGGTTGGGCCACAAGTGGGATTTCTCTAAACAACTCACCACCCACATTTAACCCCTTAGAGGAATTACACATACGCCACAGAAATGTTCTGACAATAAATTTGCAAGAAAATAACCCAGATAAAAAGAATCACTTTCCACCAGTGGGACTCTGCATGCATTCGACCATGTGGGACAGGAAGTCTTGAGCCAAAGAAAAATTTAAAGGGAAAAAGTGAGATTTCACACAAAGTGACTAAAAATGTATTGGACTCAAAGTCTCCCAAAAGTTGTAAATAACTGAAAATAGGAAGTGAGCATAGAAATCATTTTTCAATGATTTATTTGCAAGAACATTTAATAGAGGGGCAGATGAATCTGATAACATTTATGCAGATATGAAGGATGTCTCTAGATAAAGAGAAGCATCTCTCTGAACTGCACAATAAAAAAAAAATGCCTGGATGGATTTTTGCCAGATCTGGAGCATATGTGTGGGAGTTGTCTGTGGTGTATGGTCTTAGTTTGTATTCCCCCAAAAGCAGCCGCTGAGGATGGGGTGGGCGTTGGGTTTTGGGAATCCAGGCACCACAGTGAGGGAATGGGGAAGGCAGGATGGCCAATGGAAAGTGTAATGTTAAGAAGGTTACACGGTGGGCCCTGGGGCTCAGTCTCACTAGGGACCCACCAAAAATATGTGTTGTCCCCCTGAGGGGAGAAGCTGGGAGGTTTTTCTATCAACCCCTGTGCATCCCTGGTTATAGAGCTCCTGGAGGAGCTCCCAGGCGCCTCAGGCTGCCCTGTGTGTGGCCAGAGAAAGTCCCTGGGCAGGGAGACACAGGGGCCTGGGAAGCTGTGTGTGTTTTAGTCTGCTTTAGCATATATATATATACACTAAATAGATAATATATAAGTTCAATATATAGTATATATGCTAAATATATAATATATATGCTAAAGCAGACTAAAACACAGTTTCCTATATGTACATGAATACACAGATGTATTCTAATGAATATGTGTACAGTATGTATGTATTATTAGAGAACACATATATTCCATAGAATACAGGTCATTTGGGGAAGATGCGGCTCGGGGCCACAAGCTCATGGATGAGCAGGACCTGGCCTGGCTGCAGCAAGGCAGATGTGGTCATGGCAGAAAGGACCCAGCCATCCTCAGTTGTAAGCTACAGCCTGGCTCGGCTGTGACTCTCAATAAGCGAACCCTGCGCCCGTTTCGCCCGCGATCTGGGCGAGAGCTTCCAGCCATGATCGGGGAGCAGCAGAGGGCTCACAGCTCCAGGTGTGGGACTCCAAAGAGGGATGGCTGCAGGCCATGCTGAGTTGACACTTTGAGGCCGATCCTCCTGAGCAGGTGGCTGCTTCCCCTGACCCCACCGCCTGATTGAACCCCACTTTATTAAGTTCTTCTGATCCCGGACTATGCTTTAGTAGCATTCCTGCCTCTTAACCCCAGGACCAAATTAAAAAATTAAAAGGTATGTTTAAAATTCTAAAGTATATATATACACTTTATATATATAAACTCTAAAATTATATATATATGCATATGTATAAAATGTTGTATTAATATACCTTTTTCTGGTCAAGACCAAAAATAAGCCTGGATAAAGAGATTCAAATAATATAATCAACAAGTTTGTCTCAAGTGGACTTTTAGAAGTAACAACACTTCCGATTTCAGTGGCTGTGGGAAAAATTATACGTTAATGGAGCAACTCAGGACACCCTTGCCCTTGCTTTTCCACCATAAAAAGTTAAATTATTTAAAAAAGAAACATTCTCTTGAGTGGTTGCAGGTCACTTTGGATCAGTGAAGTTTCCCTTTAGAGTCTAGATGTGAAATATTAATAGGTCTGAGAGAGACAGGATTTATCAAGTTGGGAGAGTTATCTGTCTTTACCAGCTCCACCCTTCGCCTCTCCCTCTGGGAGGCTTTTCTCTTCTACAGCCTAGGTACGAGGGGTTTGAGATCCGAGTCAGAGGAAAAGGGGAGAGAGGAGAAGAGGCAGAAAAAGAGGGCAGGCCCGAGCTCTATGGGGAGGATCACAGGGCTTGAAAGGAGAGTCCCAGCTCTGTTACTGGGGTTGAGAGAATTGGGATGGTAGAGGAAGCCCTTTGAGAACGGTTGCTCTCAGTTATGCAGTCAATCTTTTTTACTGTTCCTTGAGAAAGAGAAGTCCAAATGACAATTCCTATTAAATATTTTGAGCCGCCTTTCTTTGGCCTATCTTTGATGGTGATGCATGCAAAGATTGGTCCACCTGGGTTTTTGTCCAATCTATCTAAATCAGAGCCAGCCCTGGTGGTCTAGTGGTTAAGATCCAGCGCCCTCATCCTGCAGGGAACCACATCACTCACCTGTCGGTTGTCATACTGTGGTGGCTGTGATGCTGAAGGCTATGCCAATAAGATTTCAAATACCAGCAGGTCACCCCTGGTGGACAGATTTCAGTGGATCTTCCAAACTAAGATAAACTAGGAAGAAAGAGCTGGCCACCCACTTTTTAAAAATTTGGTCATGAAAACCCTATGAACAAACAGCAGTGGAGCATTGTCTGGTACAGATGAGAGGATGGTACAAAAGCATCAGGCAGGGTTCCGCTCTGCTGCACACAGGGTCCTAGGACTCAGAATTGACTCGACACCGCTAACAACAACAAACCTAAATCAGTGCTACTCAAACTGTGGTCCCCCAACAGCAGCAGAAGCATTACCAGGAAGGTTGTTAGAAATGCAAACTCTCAGGTCCCAGCCCAGACCTACTGAACGAGAATCTCTGGGAATGAAGACCAGATTCTGTGTTTTAATAAGCTTTCCAGATGATTCTTCCTCACCTTAAAGTTTCAGAACCACCGACCTAGGTAATTTGGCGGCCTGTCTGGAGGCTCTAAGAGTTTCATCCCTGAGTCCAAGGAGAAGATCTGCTTCAGAAAGGCTCGAATTCCATCCTCTGAGCACATCCACAGGCCCCAGCTGTGCCCACCTGAAGCTCAAAGATTTTCCCAGCATCCAGAGTACCTCAGAGCCTGTAGGTCCACTTCCCAGAAGGCCTCCCTCTCAGATACTGCAGTGTCCTTACTATGGATATCCCCCAAGGATAATGGTCCTTGCCTTGGACATCCCTGAAGGATAATGGTGGTCACCATGGATACCCTCCTCCTGAGGAGAATGGTCCTCACCATGGATACCCCCTGGGGGGAACAATTTGGCAGAAGGAGGCAAAACTAGGCTCTGCCAAAGGTAGAACTTACCAGCTTCAGTGTTTTAAAATCTTTCTGTATCTTTAGGGGTGGGGTGTACTTCCTGCAACTCAAAAACTTGGCAGCTCCACGGACTAGCAGAAAGAGCACTGTGCTTCCTTTCAAAGGGCCAGGTTACAAATCCCCATTGTACTAGTGGACTGGTAGAATGGTGCCCCCACAAAAGATACATTCCAGTCCTAACCCCCGGTGCCTATGGATGTGAATTTATTTGGAAATGGGGTCTTTGCAGACATAATTCAGTTAAGGATCTTGAGACGAGATCATTTTGGATTTAGAGTGGGCCCTAAATCCAATGACTGATGTCGTTACAAGAAAAAGGAAAGGAAGATTGGAGACACAAAGACCCAGGGGAGAAGTTCACATGAAGACAGAGGTGGAAATTGGAGTTGTGCACAACTCCACAAGCTGAGGGATGGTTGGAGCCAACAAAAGTTGGAAGCAATAAGGAAGGATTATCTGCTAAAGCTTTGGAGGGGCACAGCCCTGCCCACAGCTTGACTCCAAATTCTGGCCTCCAGAACTGTGAGAATAAATTTCTGTTAAGTCATCAATTCTATGATAATTTATTGTGGCATCGCTAGTAAGTTAATATAACCACTTGATATAAGGATGACCTTAGACTTACCCTCTCAGACTGGATTCCCTGCATCAGAAAATTCGAAAAATACTCAGGCGTATTGTAGCAGTTATACCACAAACGAATTAGAACGGTTGCCTATAGAGGGGGAACTGAAGACAGAGGGGATTAATTAAATAATCTTTGTCCTCAGACCAGTGATGATACTGTGCCGTGAACTGTAGCTAAGGTTCAAAAATGATATGAGATCCAGACTTTGCCACTCAGCATCTGTGATCCTGGGAAACTTACCTATAATGGTGATGTTGACGCTGCTGGCCTGCTGAGTGGTGGTGGGCTTTAAATGAGATGATGCAAGCACAGTCAGTCCTGCTCTAACAGTTATTTTGAAAATGGAATTACTGCTAATGCGATTGAGATATTAGGGGGTGAGTCGAGCATCTCGCGAATTCTGTGTTTACTTATGTTTAATTTTATCTGTAAGAAACACTTAAAAAATGGCACCTCACTGAACTGAGCTGTGTAGGAATACACAAAACACACATATGCATACACTCCAAACATCTACTTGTTCACTCAGTTTAACATGCATGTCATGAGCCACACCCATCCACACCTGGCGTTCAACTTTCCATTCGATTTCAGACAATTCCTTCATAATTACTCACAAGCTGCCACCCAAAGCCCAACTTCACAAGCAATCCTCAAGTTTCTCTACACGTAAGTGCCATATTTATGGTAGTATTTATGTCTGTCTTAACCATTTAACCTGTACAACTGTGCTGCCATTTTTATTAGGCTCTTTTCTTTTTTTAATCTGTCACTGATGACGTTTTTGAGCGTTGTGCCCATAATCCCATTGTCCCCACAAGCCCTGTGTTTTTTATTGCACAATTTTGCATAGCACAGTGATTTTTAGGAATGCGTATCTCACATGCTGCCTTTAGCAGAACTGTCTGTAAAGTGCATAGAGCAGCGCTGGGCCCCCTAAAACACTCAACAAATGCTAGTTGTCAGTATTTATTTGATGAGGAAGTGATGGGCATATAATAACCACTCAATAAATGTCTGTTTCCTTTCTTTCTGTAATCAGCTATGTAAAGATTCCTAATCAAGTTAAACCATCAATACACTTACGGCATAAAAAACAAGACACAATGGGCAGTAATTATCTTTCAGCTCAGCCCTCAAAGTTAGCACTGAGAATCTCTTGCTACTTTTCTTAATTGAGCATAAATTCTTTCCAAAGCTGTTTTTTAGCAGATTGGTTACTAAACCAAAAGAAAATCTCTGTTTCTTATACGATCTTAACTAACTTTTGAACTCCACCAAATTAACCATTTATGCCAGAAAAGAATGTCAGGAATTCTCCTGTTTTCTGGAGGAGATTGCAGTTCACTTGTCCCCAGTGGGGAGAGGGTGTGGAAGTCGGAGAGGGGACATTTTCACAGAGAGATCAGAGTCCAGGTTCAAGATTTGATTACCCTCGTGTCCGATCCAGAACTGCATCCCTTGACGCATTCATTCTATTTTCTGCAGAGTCACCTAAGTTCTGCTGCCTGTGCGCAGACGTGTTCCCCACTGCCTGATCTCCTAGGATGATCAGAGCAAATCCGTCCAAAATCCCAGCAGAAGTGTGTTTCCATATAGAGTTTGCTGCTTCTTAAACAAACGACACAATTCTTTCCAGCATTGATGAATTACAGTGATGCTCAGATTCTTGGCTTTTGAAGGTTCCAGAAGAAGCCAGGCAGCCTTGTAAAGACAGCAGGGTTCTCTCATCACTTGCTCACCCAGGTTCTCTGGAGAGGGTGCATTTAGGATATCCTGAGCTTAGGAAAGCCCAGAGTCCAAAGGCAGCTGAGAAATCTGGAAGATAATTACACTTCCCATGTCACTCTTTGGCCAATTCTGGAGTCCACTCCTTTGTTCATGGTGCTTGTAGTCTCGTAGGGACCCAGGTCTGTCTGCACTTCTAGTGTGGGGAGCTTCAGCCCCACTGGGGGTCACTGTAAAGAAAGGACTGGTCATCCTGGAACAGAGAGCTGGCAGAGATGGATGCATAGACTCTCAAGATCTTCTAATAACTCCTCTTCTTTGGGACAAAATCAAAGGAATGCATCTCAACCTCCCAAGAACCATTAACTCACTATGGAATCTCTTAGCTATGTCCCTAATGGAAAACATACAGGTCCAGTCCATTAACAGAAAGAAAAACAATCCTGTGTTGCTGGTCATGACCACCAATGGTGCACTATGGTTGGTATACAGTATTACTTTTTTCAAAGACTCCTTTCACATGGGCGTCCCCTCTCTCACACAGCTCCCCTCTCTTCTCTAGGACCCCTAGAAGAACCCTAGATTCTGCTAAAGCATCAGCCAGAGACTCCTGTGTTTGAGCTCAGGGTGTAGCTCCAGCCAGGCCTTTCACATCCCTCAGGGCTCCCTGAGACTCTCCGTGATGCGCTCTCTCAAACAGGTTATTGTGATGCGTTCATTTCCTAACCAAGTCTTCATCTCCTTACTCTACTTTTCCACCAGAAGTAAAAGACGTAAGGAAAGAAAAGTCACAATTACGGTAGTAGAAACTCAGGAAACCTGAAATGAAACCTCTTAGCCTTTGAAAGAAGCAGCACAGGAGAGAGAGGATCGTCACGAGAACCAGATATGAGCTATTTCTTGCTGCTTCCAGGGCTCCCCTAAGTTGGGATCTTCACTTGGATATTCCTAGATGGCTCCCCTTCCTAGCTATTCAGTCTCGGCACAACCTTAGCACGGGAGAAAGGAAGCCAAATAAATCAACGATGATGATGATGATGATGATGATGATGATGATGTTGATAGAATAATATATAATAGTACCAGGTACCATTCTGGGCCTTTGCCTGAACAGTATTGACCTATTTAGTCCTTATACAACCCCGTAAGGTAGACACTAACATTATTCATTTTAGGTGAGGAAACTAAGACATGGGAAAGTTAAGCAATTTTCCTAAAATCCCCCAGCTGGTAAGTGATGCAGCAGGGCTGTGAACCTAGGCAGTCTGGGTCAGGAGCCTGTAGTCATAATTACTAAGAAAAACTCACGGAACTTGACACACCTGAGTTAGCATCCCACCTCCACTCTCTCCCTGGATGGCGTTGGACTATGGTTTACCTGCTGTGAGCCTGTTTCGTCACCTGTAAAATGGAAACGTCAGTAGGAAGCTTTATCTTGGAGCATCGTTGGGAGGAAATGAGATGAAGTCGGTAAAGCTTGCACCATCAAAGAGGCGAGCACAGTGAGTATTCACCTCCCCCATCCCACTGACTTCCTCAATGCAGGGCCAAGAGCTGGTTCGTTTCTCTTACACATGCTGGGCCCCAGCCCCAGCCATGCTCCTCCATATTGAAATACAGAAAATGAGAGAAAGTGGGACATTTTCTTCTCTGCTTTCACAAACCCCCCTCTCATTTCTATCCCACTGCCCTTGAAACCAGCACAGCAAATGGACCCTGTGTACCTTGCCTTCAACAGAAGGGCAGATGAAGAGTATTTTGGTGCATGGTCCACAAAGATGTCACCTGGAAGATGCTCTCTCAACTCCCCAAGCTCTGGTGACAAACAAAAGCAGGTTCTCCCAAGCTCCATCACGCTAGCTCCAATCTGACTTTCCAACCTACTCACTCCAGTAGCTTTGTCTCCTCTTGGTATCAGTTTCTCGACCTGTACAATGGGGTTAATATTTGTTTTGACTAAGAAGAGTCGTTGCGGGGAGAATTAAATGAGACAATGCTATCTACTACTACTTAATAAGAATGGTATTGCATCTCGGTGTGGGGAAGGTTAAGAAGGGCGAAGACCTCAATGTCATCCTCCACACAAGCTCCTGTTCAGGATTCCTTCTATACCAGGCTTCTGTCCCCCACAAGTCACCTAAACAACCCCAAAAATGTCTCCCGTGATGCTTTTGGTGCCTTGAAATGCATTTCTGGTCTTGTGAAGATCCTGATGGAATTGCCCTGCATGTCCCTGACCTCGTTATGAAAATGGTGAACACTTTCCCCATGTCTGTCTCTCAAAATGCAGGTACACATTTGGTCAGGGAGTCAGAGGGGCCCCCTGAACTCTCAGGACAAAGGCCTCATTCAAAACTCAAGTCATTCTTAGGTGTAGGCTGAGAGGAGAGAGACCCTCTCCGTGATTCCTGGCAAGCTGGAAGTACACTGGAACTCAACCAAAGTCGCTGTGGTGTTCCTTTGTTTGAGCCCAAAGAGCATTAAAGCTTCCATTTCCTATATTTACCTTGGTTCCTGTGTTCGGAAAATCTGCCACCTCAGCCTCCACCTTCCTTTCCCCCCTGGCGCGGCTGACCTCTGCTTCTACCAAACAAAGCTGGGTTTGCACTGCTTACAGCCCCGTGTTATGAAAGTGAGACAGACACCAGGCCCCTCCCTCATCTTGCCAGTCTCAGAGGAAGCTCCTTTGACCTTCCGCTGTTATTATTACTATTATCCTCATTACTGGGACCATTACCATCCTGGGCCCACCCTGCATCCCAGCTCCTCACTTCCCAATGCCCCATTGTTCGCGGTTTCCACAGTCACTCCTCGGCCTAGCCACTTCCGCTCGGTCCTCACACATCACACACCACATACAAAGCCCATCGTGTAACCCCAAGCCCCCCAAGCCATCCCCCAAGCCATGTCCCTCATCTGCCATTGCAGCCGCCATCCAGCCTCCCGTCCACACACACCGTCTCGGCCTCTGATTCACTCTCTCCCTTTTTAACCTCTTCCCACCCCACAGGCTGGCTTCACCCCCACCAGTCTGCCAGAGAGAACTTCCCATAAGCTCCTCGCAATCCCGGGTCTTCATTTCATAGAGGAACTGGAATGCCCACCACCCACGACCTTCTGTCAAGCCCTTGGTGTCCCTGCACTGTTGAAATAGTTCTCTGTGCTGGTCACACCACCTCCAGGACTTCCCCTGTGTGAGCTACCAGAATGAGCTCCTTAAACCCAGAATAGACCAGGCTATTCCTCTGCTTAAAACCCTTAAAGGACTCCCCATTCTCTAGGGAATAAATAAATTCCGTAGCATAAAAACCAAATCTTTCATATTTGGTTCCTACTGACATTGATAACCTCACTCCAGTCCCTCCCCACAATGTGCCAAACACTCTGACATTCTTATTATTTATAAACACACTACTCGGTTTCCCGCCTCCTGACTCCAAGCCTTTGCACACGCGAATTCTCCTGCCAAGATTACCTTGTGCTGGTCCTTTTCTGCCTGGCAAACTCCTTCACGTGCTTTAAAATTCAGTTCAAAGGCACCTCTTTCCAGGAAGGCCTCGTTGATTGCACTAATCCAGGTGTCAGCAAACTTTTCCTGTAAAGAGCAGAGTAAATAATTCAGGCTTTGCCGGCCACGGACAGTCTCTGTCACAACTACTCAACTCCACTGTTGTCATGTGAAGGCAGCCATAGAAAAGATGGAAACAAATGGAATGGCTGTGTTCTTATAATACTTTATTTATGGACACTGAAATGTTTATTTCATATAATTTTCATGTGTCATGAGATACTACTCTCTTTTGATTATTTTTCAACAATATGAAATGTAAAGAATGTTTTTAACTTGTGAGTCACAAAAAGAGGCATTCGGCTGAAATAGCCCATGGGCCGTTTCCTGACCCTGGCACAAGACAGTCCGTCCCTCCTCTGCGCTTCCACAGTGTCCCACAGCACCTTAAACGTGGCATTTTGGGTGCAAGATTGTCTAATGCCTGAACGTTTCACTCTGCCATTACACAGTGAGTCACTGAGGACAAAAGTCACAGTGAACTCCCATCTCTGTGTTCCCAGAGCCTAACTTGAACACAGAAGACGCACAGTTCTAAAGCACAGAGATGCACAATTAATGTTTGCTGAATGAAGGAAGGACCTAGCGAGGTTGGGAGGAAGCGAAAGTTACAACATACGGACTGCAGTGTCACGCACAAATTGCTTCTTCCATCGACCTGCAGAAGCGAATCCTTAATTGAGAGGAGTTTGTCTATTCTTCCTGATGTTGCCAGGTCCAGAGTGACTTAAAAGGCAAGCTATGAAAAAGTTATAATGTATTTGCTTCTCTTTTTTAACAGAGATGTGCAGAATTGGGGATGTGTCGTAGATCAGGCTCCCGAGAAGCCAGCTCTGAGAGGGACATTCATGCGCATGCGGACTCTTGCGGAATGATCTTGGTATCAACATCTGTGAGGGGTGCTGGAAGAAGGGTTGGGCAGGCGAGAAAGCGAACGGATATACACTTGGCAACGGACGCCTTGGCCGGTCCTCCAGGGAGTGCTGAAGCCAAGCTAGCCCTTCAGAGCCGTGCCAGATTGGGGTGAGCAGGCTGGACCATAATACCCTGCACTGACCAGTCACTGCGTGTGGCTGCCCCAGAAAATGCTGTGACCCTGCGCCACGAGGCTTTCTTTGGCTGAGAAATTTCCAGAGAAGGATTCTGTTGTGGACTCTTAGCCGCCAATGCCACCAACAGCTGTGAGGATGGGGTATACAGAATCATAGCATCCCTAAGGCTACAGGTCCGTACGGAAGCCCCCACCACGTGTAGCTATTTAAATTCAAATTAATTAAAATTAAATAAAATTTAAAAACCAGTCCTTCAGTTGCACCAGCTACGTTTCAACTACCCAACAGCCACATGTGGCTGGTGGCTGCCATGTTGGACAGTGCAGATACAGAACATTTCCATCATCCTAGAAAGTTCTGTTGGACAGCGCTGCCCCAGAGAATGGGGGGCGGTGGAAGTTTTCTAAAATAAAATAGTGGACGTAGCCCTCTGAGAGGTCAATCTAGCTGAGAGCATTAAGTTATACGGCGGAAATGATAACTTCTTAATGATAATTAAGAGAACCACAGATAATGGATTCGTATTGGCCATAACTTTCAACCCACCCACCCTGCTTGATTGGGCCTGCAGAGTTCAGCCCGCTGTCACGCTAGGGAACACAGAAGTCACCAGTACACTGATATTGTGAAACCCGGCTACACAGTCAGTTGTTTGTTCAGTTGCATTAAGAGAACACATTTTTGGAGGTGTTTTGGGTCTTCCACAAAGATGCAGCACTAATAATTAGTTGAAATTGAAAGTATCTACTTATTGGGATGCTATTTTTCTAAATAACAACCAAATAATTGGTTTGGCCCCATTTCATCCTCTATTGTGTGGTCATCATTTAGAAGTCAACCTAGAACAGAAAGGAAGGGTGGGTTTGTTGACGGTTAGGATTCATGTCCCATCTATGCTACCACTAAATAGCAGTGTGACCTTGGGCATGTCATGCCATCTCCCTGTTTTCTCATTTTTCTCACTCATAGAATGAAGGTTACAATCCCATTGCTACCTACACCACACGAGTTGTGGGAGGATAAAATGGGATAATGACAGGTAGATTATTTTATAAAGCAAGTGCCCACCTAGTGTAAAAGGGAAACAATTCATTTAACGTAACGGTCCAACCCAACTAATCAGTCTATGTGTCCAAACTGCATAGTTGGTCAAAAGTGATTCCCCAGCAGCTGCACAACAGGCACAGCCACACAGTTCTCTAGGTTCCACAACAGTGCTTCCCAGCCCTCTTTTTTTGGTGTTTTTGCAGCATGCTTTTGAATATTTGAACTCCTTTTTTTTTTTTTTTTTTTTTGGCTGGGGAAGATTAGCCCTGAGTTAACATCTGTGCCAATCTTCAGCCATTTTATATATGGGCTGCTGCCACAGCATGGCTGATGAGTGGTGTATGTCCATACCCGGGATCTGAACCCACGAACCCAGGCTGCCAAAGCGGAGCGCGCCAAACTTGACCACTATGCCACGAGGCCAGCTCCTGAATATTTGAAATTTTAGCCACATGCTTAGCAGAATTAAAATCTCTCAATAGCAGAATTTAACAAGTCAGCCATGACAACAGCACCATCACTACTACATTATAAAGATGTCTCACAGTGTCTGTAAAAGCCCCCACAGTTACTGGATGGTGTGTTTGCTCTCCCTTCGCTGCTGCGAGGCTGCTGCCGTACGCAGTTCACTGTTCTGAGCTTCCTCATGCATTGGAAGGTGACATTCTCATGCATTTCAGGAGAACGAGGTCTTGCCTTGGTGCTGACTTGGCATTAAGTTACAACTCTTAGCTCTTAATTGTAAGACATGACACCCCATCATAATCGTGCTCAACTTAAAGCTCCAAACACAGAGCCAGCCGTGGTGGCCTAGAGGTTAAAGTTCAGCTCTCACCACTTCAGCGGCCCGGCCCGAGTTCATTTCCCAGTCATGGAATCACATCACCCGTCCGTCAGTTGCCATGCTACGGCGGCAACCCTCACAGAAGAACTGGAACAACTTACAACTGGGGTATACGACCATGTACTGGGGCTTTGGGGTGGGAAAAAAAATCTATGCACAGCCATAAGAGCCACATACTCAGTTGCAGCAAAAAACGCATGTTACACGTTGATCAAAACTTTGACATCATACCTGCAATGGGGTGGATTACACCCATAAACCATGGCACCCTATTTAAGAACTATGGATCTACACGAGACAGGATTTCAGAACTGAGGAGACACCGAAATCCACCATGTAGACTAATTTTAGAACCAAAATCCTGGAACAGGTGCTACGTCTTGTTTCCTTTATACCATGTTCATTTGGACAGATCTTTACCCATCAAAAAGTGCTTTTGTGTTCATCACCCCTTATAAAGACCTACAGACCCCTATTATCTGACGACCCCCCACCCACCCCGACGTTATCTCTATGACATCATGTCTATGACATCATCTCCACTACTCTCCCTTTCATTCAATCTGCTTCAGCTGCTGCACCTTCTTCTCTTCCTTGCATGTACATGCTCCTGCTTCCGAGACTTCAGGCGCATTCCCCCTGCCTGGAATTCTTTTCCCCTAATTATTCGTGTGGCTCGCTCCCCCACCTCCTTGTTCAATGTCGCTTTCTCCATTAGGCCTCTCCTAAACATCTCAGCTAAAATTTGTACCCCTCCTCCCAGCATTCTTTACCACCCCCACCACCACCCACCCCCCACTTAGCACTTACCACCCTCTGAAATACAAATATGATATTTATTTTGTTTGTTGTCTATCTTCTCCCCACCAGATGATAAATTCCATAAGAACAGGGACATTCGATGCTGTATTCATAGCACCTGGAAGGGTCTCTGGGACACTTAGTGTGTAATGCATATTTGTTGAATGAATGAGTGAATGCCATTTGGCCTTAAAATATAACCCATGTCAAGGAGAAAAGCAAGGGCCAGAGAGAGTTAGTGGTTTGGCCAAAGTCGCACCATTTAGCATCAATCAGGCCTGGATTTTAACCCAGATGCAGGATTTACAAATTTTGTGGCCTTAGGCGTTACCAGATTGAGCCTAATTTTTCTTCCTTTCCAAAACGAGCATGGTACTCCCTGCCTTAAGCCCTGGAAAACATCCTGATCAGAAAGTACCAAGGCAGCAGGGAGGGGCCAGGCGGAGGGAGCAAGCTGTAGGTGCCTTGGGTGGTCTCGAGGAACAGCCATGGTCAAACCAGTGAACTAAGGTCCCCGGGCAGAGAGCAGAGCTGCCCGGCCACAGGCAGTAACTGCAGCCAATGCAGGTCCGTGGGATTCTCCCCTTTGGACCCCTGGGCCTTCCCAGGTTTCCCTAGGAGGCCATGCTGTTCTTAAGTAAACACCAAGGCCTGAAGACAGTCTCCAGTTTCCACCCACTTTCCCTTTCGAAGGCACGCATGGCACGGAGCAGGTCTTCCTTGGAACCAGGCCCAGGACATCCGCCCTAAGCAGAAGCAGATTGCCTGGTTCACATACACCGGCGGAGCTGTTTTCCGTGGCTGGCCCTGCGGCAATTGTTATCATTTTTCTCTTTTAGAGATTGCTGAGTTGTCACCCTTCCTTTCCAAGGTTCCCCATTCGTAGCAGGGAGTGTGGCTGGAGATCAGACCTGAGCCGGGCATTCACCTCATTTTGACATTTCCCCTCTTGTGGTGGTGTTACTTGGGACAGTGTCAAAAGGGACAAAAGAAAACAACATTTTCTCTCTGGCTTGAAGTTGGCCACGTTCGCAGGTGCTCAGGTTGCAGCCTAAAGGAAGTGAGAGTTTGGGGTTTGTGATTTGAGTTGAAAAGCCAAATGGCTCTTCGACAGCTAGCAGCGAAAGGCCCAGAAATGTTAATGCTGTGAGAAAAGAAGAAGTAAAAATACAGAAAACTTGGAGAGATTAAAATAGCTGCAATATTTATTTTTTGACCCCTCTATGGATGAAATTTTCTTCAGAGTCTCTTGAAAATCTAATATCCTCTGTTTCAAGATAAAAGATATTATTTTAGAAACAATGTGAAAAGTTTATTTGATCCATAAGATCATCATTTACTATTTTCTCTAGAAAATAAGTACAAATTTACTAACTGAGTGCCTTTATGAAAATTTTTAATTGCTATATTCATTGTTATACTTTGCCAAAATTTGAAGGATCAGCATACTTTAGATTTGTTAATATTTGAGAGGGCACAATATGGGGAAATTGAAGAGCAACCTTCAGACTCAGCTGCAAAAATCACTCAACTACACATTGAAAGTTCTCGTAGCTACTCCTCACACTCATAGTATAAAACAATAGAGAAAAGTTTCCCAGAAACTCATTAACATATGTAAAGGCATCTGGTAAAGTTTCTGCCTTCTCAGATTCCCACTGGAATGCCCAAGAGTCTGTAGACATAAACCAAAGTCTGCACCAGCCCCAGAAATATTCTAGATGGGAGGGGAGACAAAGGAAGGATGGCAAGACCCAGCTTCCTCTGTAAATGGGAGCCTATCTGGAGACAGAATGGAGGACGTGCAACAAAAGTCCACTCATAGGGCTGAGAGCCACAGGTAGAGCAAGCCAAAGGACAGTGGGGGCACCCCATTGTGAGCCTTTCTCACCACTAGGGGTCAGTAACATTTTGTTTCCATCACAGCACTTGGCGGTCCCCACATCTCCTGGTCCATGAGCCACCATATGTATAGTACCAGCTGGTATGTGAGACCAGGGAGTGGGACACTGTGCTAGCCAACTTTAGGATGCCATGTCAAACATGGAGAATACATTGTGTGTTCCACTGACAAAGACCTCTTCGGTGCCACCACCAGGTTCACTCACATTTCTAGCTCTAGCTCCTTCTTGAATCACCAGAAGCTTCTAGATGTCAGAATCAGGAATGGGAATTGAGAGCAACTTGGATACTTCTTTTCTAACTTCCAGCCTAAAGGATTGTGTCGAAAGTTAGGGGAACTTATATGAAAAAACTTTTATCATTTATACATTGTTTAATTAGGAGCTAATCCTGGGCAAGCATTGCTCTTCTTTAATAGCAATTCCCCAATTGTATAGAATCTTTATTTAAATTGTAGATTCTAGGATCCTGTCCCCAAGATCTTGATTAAGTTGAATCAGAGGAAGTCCAGGGAATTTTCAATTTTAAGAGAGAACCGAGAAGATACTTGTAGCCTATAGCCAACATGTTGAGAAGCACTGCTCTAAACAGTTTTACAAAGAGTGAAAAGATGCCGAATCTAAGAAAAGATACTCCAATTCAGAAGAATCCGATTAAATAACTAAAAGACGAGGCAAAAAAAAGTATTATTCTTGTCCCTAAGAAGAATCAAAAGGACATCGAATTTATGAAACTACTACAGACAGATACAAAGACAATTTGAGATCAGGAAAAACTACAGAGATAGACAAATGATTACAAAAGTTTAAAATAAAATGAGGTTTTGAACTTCTGGAAAAATGACAAACTAAGGGTGATGATGAAAAGGTACTCCCTCTTGTAACGAACTGATGGGAATCCTGGATAAATTATCGGAATTTTTGACATGCATAGAAGTCCTTGAAGGAAAGAAAAATAAACCCAAAGATTCTGAGATAATGGAGGGAAGTGTATGAGCTGATACTACAGTGACGCAGGAGGCATTCAGGTTCAGATAACAGCCTTCAGGAGCCCAGGAGTTTCACTGTCCACAGGAGAAGGGAATACATAACTCGAGGTCTGGACAAGGCAGGGCGTAGAATTAGAAATGTATAAAAAGCCAAGATCCTCGAAGAGCTGTGCAGACTCTGAAGGGGTCCAGAAAATCCCCAGGCATCACCATGAAGATTCAGCAAGGAAACTTCCACAACACAGACCCAGTGGATTCTGACAGAACAATAATCATTGCTGAAGATGAGCTCAAAATCTAAAATCACAAATCAAATGAAAAGATGGGTCACAACTATGGAGAGCCATCAGGCAAAACAAATAGAAGAATTAGGAAGTAATAGCTTATTATCTGAAAGAGACGATTAAATAAAATATATCACAAATGCTTGAAAAAAACGGTAATGAAAGAAAAGATGAGGATGCACAAAGAAGCAAATTTAAAAGACTAACTTCTAGAATTTAACTTCCCTAATTTAAAAATACAGACAGTGACTTATACAGTAGCCTCTTAATTAAAATATTAGCAAAATGTATGCAATAATGTAATATATATATTACAAAATATATTCGATATGTATAATGCAATAATGTAATATATAATTATATATATATATATGTATATATATGATCAAGTTGAAGTTATGCCAGGAATGCCAGCCTGATTAAACATTAGAAAAACCTATCAATAAAATTCACCTCACTAACATATTAAAGGAGAAACATCATATAAGCATTTCAAAAGACGCCAAAAAGCATTTGACAAAAATTAATACCTTTCTTGATTTGAAGAAAAATGGTCTTAGCATACCAGGGGTAGGGAAGGGGGAGGAGAACCTTCTAAGACAGCATATACAACGTATCTAGCTAAAAGGTCCAGGTCGCATCACATGGAATGGTGAGAGTTTAAGCAGCATTCTCTTTAAAATTAGGACAAAGGAAAAAGAAGGTTGTTATCGCT
Organism: Equus caballus; assembly: GCF_041296265.1. Taxonomy (NCBI): domain Eukaryota; kingdom Metazoa; phylum Chordata; class Mammalia; order Perissodactyla; family Equidae; genus Equus; species Equus caballus. The sequence continues at coordinate 30,498,308 of NC_091705.1, read as the reverse complement.
GTACCCACTCAGCATTGTATAGATGGTCCTAGTCAATGCAGGCAGGCAAGGACAAGCAAGAAGAGGTATAAAGGATTAGAAAGTTAGCATTTCTGTTAGTCACGCCGACAACATTGACTACAAAAGACAGCATGGAAAAAAGATATTAGAACTATTAAATAACATTTATCATTATTGCCAAATACAGAACAGTGTATTAAAATTAGTATCATTCCTATAAAAATATTAGAAACTGTAATATAATTAAAAATCTTATTCCTAAGAGCAACAAAAGTTATAAGATATCTAAGAATGAAGGCAACAAAGGAAATGCAAAAAGGCAAGAAATCTATAAAGAAAAATATAAAATTGTATTTAAGAACATAAAAGACTTCTCAAGATGGAGATAGATACACCATGTCACTAGATAAAAGAACTCACTATTGGAAAAGAGGTAATAACCTCTAAATTAGTATATAGTACATGTTTCTAATAAAAATCACAAAAGCACTTTCCATGGCAATTGATAAGCTGATGTTGAAATTCATATGGAAGAGAGAAGGGTCAGATTAGTCAAGACAATTTTAAAAAATAAAGATGGGTGATTTGCCTTACGATTTACCTACATTATTATGAAGCCACAGTAACTAAACAAGTGTGGGATTGGTACAGGTAAAGATAAATTGACCCGCAGAACTGAGTAAAGAGCTCCAAGAAAGGTCTACCAGTATATGGTGGCATTAAAAAATTAGAGAAGAAAGGATTTATTTAATGATGTTGCAAGAACTGGCCACCCAAATTGAAAAAATAGAATCCTTACCTCACACCACACGCAAGCATAAATTCCTTCTGGATTAAAAATCTAACTGTGAAAAGTATAAAACTCAAAAGAAAAATTTAGGAAAATATCTTTATAACTTACCAGAAGGGAATATTTTCTTAAGCAAGAGATAAAAAGCAAAAAACATGAAAAAAAAGATTAACAACTTGCTAAACTAAAATAAAAAGCTTTTGTATGACAAAAGAAAACATAAGCAAAAAGAAGAGAGAAAACGGAGACATGCAGAAGTTATTTCTAATTCATATAACTTAAAAAATCTAATCCAGAATGTATGCTGAATACCTGTAAATCAATTTTTAAAAAAGACAAACCAATAGGAAAAGGGCAAAGGCCTTAATGTGAAATTCATGGAAAAGAAGGCAAGAATGGCCAAAAGCATATGAGTGATCATCAGTTGCTCAAGCAATTAGAGAAATGTGAAATAAACCACAATGAGATATTGTTTTGCAACCATCAGATTTAACACAAATTTTAAAAGCCTGACAATATGAAGTGTTAGTGAAGATGTTGTACTTTAAAAACAAACAGGAGGCTTTCTTTTCCAGGGCCCTAGAACATTTATAAAAGTATGATTACATAATTAGGCCTTGATGAAAACCTCAAAATGTTCCAATGAGGAAAAATCTCTTACAGTCTATTCTCTGACCACAGCAGAGATGTGTTTCTAGAATGTGAACCAAGAAAACAGCCACTTGGAAATGTTGTCTAAATACGAAAGGCAAAATGTAAAAACTTTCAGGAGAAAACATAGTAGAATGTGAAATAAGTAAGACCTCTCCAAAATAATGATTAGGGTGAGTAAAAAATCAAAACTGAAAGTTCAGAATATTTTGAAAATTATCCTAATAAAAGGAGCATTGTAAAACTTGAAAATATAATTAAAAATAATAAGACTTTAAATGTCTGTTTTCTATGTTGTTCCATTGGTCTTTCTTTCTACATACATCTAAAAATTAAGTTAAAAAGGAATGAATTGTTTATACAAATACATATATACGTATGCACACGTGCTGGTACATACACATGTGTACATATACACATATGTATACATATACACCCATGTTTACACAGATATGTATGTGCATATATTCATGCACATAATATAATCTCAGTTTTGTGTAGATAAATAGCATAGAAAAACATTGAAAGAACATAAATAATAATAGTGGTGCCTCTTGGTAGTAATTTTACCAGTGCCATGTACTTTGTTTTTTATTGTATATTTCCTTAATTTTCAAAAATAAATATATATTAGTTTTATAATTAGAAAAATAAGAATAAATTCACTAATTAGAAAAAAATCCTTGAAAAAAATTTTTTAAGCAGTAAACATCTAGCTTTAGTTGTTTGGGGGTTTTGTTTTACTTTTTCTCTGGTATTTGCCACTTAGACCTTGTCTAATCTTTCTTCACCTCCTGAAATTTTCTTCCATTGTATTTTTTGTTCGCATTTCTCTTGTACTCATTCGGATCTCTTCCTCAGCAGTACCAGTTATATGAATACAAGCTTTTCTCCCAGTCCTAATCTTCTCTCTGATAATGTGTCTCTCTTTGTCGTTTGTCCCCACATATAGAAGAGTTTGGCCAGCACATCCTGTACATCGCTGACTCATTTCTCCGGAATGTGGAATCAATTATTTTGTGCTTATAATCTACATTCAATCCTTCTATTGCACATTTTTTCCAGCTTTATTGACATATAATTGACAAAACATTGTGTAAGCTTAAGGTGTCCAAGGTGTTGATTTGATACATTTATGTATTGCAAAATGATTACCACCATAGCGTTAGCTAGCACTTCCATCACATTAGACATTTACCATTTCTTTTTTGTGGTGAGAACATTTAGAATCTACTCTCTTAGCAACTTTCAAGTATATAACACAGTTTTACTGATGATAACCATGCTGTATATTAGGAACCCAGGACATCTTACAACTGGAAGGTTGTACTCTGACCAACAGCTTACCATTTACCCCCTCCTAGCCCCTGGTAAACACTATTCTAGTCTCTGTATCTATGAGTTCAGCTTTTTTTAGATGCAACATATAAATGAGATGATGCAGTATTTGTCTTTCTATGTCTGACTTATTTCTGTTTCAATTCTGCACCATTTTCCCTTATCTTTTCCATTCCATTTCCATCTCCAGTACTTTTGTCCAAGTCTCCCCCGTCTAGAATTCTCTTTCCCCTTTCATGTCACATCCTCTGTGAGGCCTTCCTTGACTCCCATCGGCTTAGTGAATTGGGATCCCTTCTCAGATCCTGCTGTACCCAGAATATGTGCCATCACTGCAGTGATCGCGGTTCACAGACACCTCTTCACACATCTGCTTTCTCCATTTGATGCTAAGTCCCTCCAGATCAAGGTTTGTATTGCAGCCATTCTTAACCCTGGCACAGAGTACATTTTCACCAACACTTGGTATTGTGCTTTTTAAATTTTGTAAGTCTGACAGTTGTTAAATGATGTCTCATTGTGGTTTAGTTCACAGTCCTTTAACTACCAGAGATATTGTACAAGATTTTTGGCCATTTTTATTATCTCTTCCATGGATTTTTGAGCATAGCTTTGCCCTTTTCCTATTGCTTTGTATTCTTCTTGTTGATTTTTAGGAACTCATTATATCGTTACATAGTCTGATTTCACTGCATAAAATCCCTTATACATAAATGTGTACATATTTGCATGTTTACACATATATAATATAATCTCCTTTGTATATTAAAAAACCTCCATTTCTGAGGCTTCTTTTCTTTTTGCTTATTGTGTCTTTTGTTACACAAGCTCTTATTTCATCTTACTCAACACAATCTTTTATGTTTTATTTACGAACACTTTCCCTGCTGCTAGATCGTACAGATATTCTCCTATATTTTCTCTTGAAGACTTAAAAATTTTGCTTTTTATACTTAGGTCACATTTCAAAGTGGTCACTCCAATAAGAGTTTCTGAATTAATGGAACAAAGTAAGCTCAGTCCTGTGCTTGAAGCACCTGATCTCTGGTAAGTCAGGGAAAGATCTCGACCAGGATCTGACTCTGTCTGCCTCTGAATTACCTTTTTCTAGGTTCTGCTGTGTAATAAACAACCTCCAAATATTAGGGTTGCAAGCAAATGTCTCTTTGTCGCCCACATTGCACATTAGCTGTGGCTCTGAGACTCTTCTACAAGCTGTGGGTGAGTTTCAGTTCTGCTCATTAAGAAATGAGGCTGAAGGGACCATCTCTATCTGCTAGCTATGTGTTGATCTCATGGCGGAGGGACAGAATAAGAGGGATGGTGGAAATTTCCAATGGCTCTAAGAGCTTCTACTCAGACATAGCAAACAAGTCATTGGGCAAAGTAAGTCGTAGACCCAAAGTTAATGGGATGGGCAAAATATTTTGTCTACACGGAAGAATAACAAAGGCAAAAAGGGGATGAGAAATTGTAATAAATAATACATTCCACCATAACATGGCCTCTCAAACCACATGACCAAGAGCCTGTTTAGCATTACAGAAATCTGGTTGTGTGTTTGTTAAAGATAGTTCAAAAACAGAGTTTAATATCCACTGTGGGTCCCCTGGAAGGGTTGATACAATACAAAAGAGCCAGCTTTGTTGGCATCCCCAGGCTAGTCCATCAGCTCTGGCTCTTACGCATGCTCACTGCTGGAGCAAAGGAAGGTAATACCTCCTCTCTTCGTGCCTTGAACGAGTTCTACACTCCAGTTCAGCCATCACATGCCAATCCCTTGGGCCCCATCCTGGCCGGGCTAGAATTGGCCCCACAGCTACAGGTTGAGTGAAGGGAATGATCAGAGATGGTGAAAAAAGAAAGAAAAACACAGATCCCACTGGCAGAGGGAATGCTGGTTGGCATCCCAAATGTGAAACAGTCCTCCTGTGGTTTGGCTTGGCTGATCTTGGCTTACGCCGCATCTATTCATTACCTCCACCCGGCCGAGCTGCGACTCACCCTCACTCTATCTGCAGCAACAAAGAACGTGGATAGGCATGCCCAAGCAGTTGCTTGTCAGAGTTCCCGTTTCAGTTTCTCAAGACCTAACCCAAACAGCAACACCTCCCTCGAAGCAGCACTGTTGGCTGCCCATGACCACACTCTGCCCTCCATAATTAGGTTGAAATCTGAGCCCGCCCTGGAATGCATGGGACGTGTGGAAAGAGCCCAACAGCATGGTTCCTCCAGCCATATGTCTCAGCCATAGCAGAAAGGCACATGGGGTGGAAACAAGCACTGGGATGGCAGCAGGGGCAGGAGGGCGGCCAGGGGCCCTGCATTTCTCTGCTTTTCTCTCTGCACTAAGCAACTCAGAGGATTTAGCCTCAAGAGCACTTCTGCATTGTAGTAAGCATCTTGGCTCTTGATTTAAGCAGTGATTCTCTAAGGGTGGTCCCTGGTGGTCCCTGGATCCATGGACTAGGAACTTGTCAAAAATGCACATTCTCGGGTTCTACCCCATATTTGCTATGTCAGAAACTCTGAGGGCCTGTCCCATCAATCCACATCTTAACAAAACTTCCCAAGTGACTCTGACGCGTGCTAAAGTTTGAGAACCTCTCTCTGAAAAGGTAGACTGGTCCTTGGGTTCACTCCAGCACTAATCCTAATTTGGGAAAATATTTAAGTCCCAGAAGAGAGCCACTTCAGTGATAATCCCCAGTAAAGACCCAAATCAAAGTTTCTCATTGGCAATGTCACCATTAGGTACAATTCAGTCAACACAATTCAACACAGAGGCAACAGACATACTTTACAAGGGAAAGGGGAGGTGGCACGGCAGAGTAGTTCTGAGCATGGGACAGGGGCTCAGATTTCCTGCATTTGAACCCCAGAACTACCACTCTCGTAAGTGACCTTGAGCAAGTTACTTAAAACTTCTAATGCTGTTTCTCCATCTGCATCATGGGTACAGGTAGAGTATCTTCTTAGAATTGGTGTAAGGCAGTGATTCTCCAAGTGTGGTCCCCAGACCAGCATCATCAGCACCACCTAGAAGTGTGTTAGAAATGTACATTCTCAGGCCCCACCCCAGACCTACTGCATTAATTATCTATTGCTACATAACAGATTACCCCAAAACTTAGCAGCTCAAAACATCAAACATCTATTATCTCAGTTTCTTTGTGTCAGAAATCTAGACACACTTGCCATATAGACCTCACCACAGGGCTGCCTCATGAAATGGCAGCTTCTCCTTCCAGGGGAAACGATGCAACAGGGAGCAAGAGACAGTGACAGAGGCCACAACACTTTCTAGAGCTTTATTTCAGAAGCGGCATCTCATCTCTTTCACCATATTCTAGTCTTTAGAAGCAAGTCAATAAGACCAGTTCACATCCAAGGGGAGGGAATTACACAGGAGCACGAACACCAGAGGCAGGACCATCTCGGGGGCTGCCTACCACACCTACTGAATCAGAGACTCTGGGGTGAGGACCAGACACCCATGTTTTAACAAGCCGTCCAGGTGATTCAGAGACACATTGTTTAAGAATTCAGTGAGATGATGGAGGTAAAGCACCTCCCACGATGTCTGGCACATGAACACGCAATAAAGGTTATCTATTTAGGTTGTTATATGATTACAGATGGGAACACCTGACCACAATACTCAGACTTTCTGCTGCCTGTGCAAACATCAGGTGTCACACAGATCAGCAGCTCTGAAACGTGCCAAACCTTAGAATCACCTGTGGAGCTTTCAAATATCATGATGCAAAATCTTCAACCTAGACAACTAAGTCAGAATCTCCAGCGATGGGACCCAGGCATCAATCTCCTTTAAAGCTCCCTGAGTAATTCCAATATGCATTTAAGATTAAGAACTACCGAGACAGATGCAGAAAACAGGTGTCTCATGGCTTTCTTCTCAACAGTCTACCTTCTTAGAGCTAGAGTATTGGGAAAAGAATCGTTGAGTTGTGGTTAAAAATCAAAACAGAATTCAAACATACTAACAAGCACATCAACAACCAGGCTCTGATATGCGTATCTTAATAAGTCGCTTAGCATCCTTCCTGACCCCTTGTCTGCAGCCCCTTCCCATTCTATTCCTGCCTCTGGAGAGGAACGTTGCTGTCCTGCCAACTGAGAAATAGAGGTGGGAACATGCGCGTACTTGCACCCTGGTATGTGGCTCAGATGCTGGGCTAGTGCCCCTCACAAATCAGAATGTTGGAAAGAAGGACACGATGTGTTCTCTCTGGCCTTGAAGGAAAATCATGCAGTCACTTAGCTCCACCTGAGGGAGCTGGAAATCAATCCTGGCAGGCAGGAGGGACCGGGGCCACAGGCCAAGGCAGAATCTGGGGTGAGAGGACCACTCTTGCCATGAGGTCTCCACAGAACTGAGCCCAGCCAATTTGCCCGCTCCTTGCTGACCAGCAGAGGCCTGAGCCTGCCCACTCCTTGCCCCAAATCCACCCTGACACAGAGCAAGCTTATGTCAGGGCAGCTTCTTCACCCCACCAGCGGGGCCTGGAAGAGATCAGCTGAAGCATCAGCTCTCCTCCAGCCACCTCCCCCAACTTTCCCCCAGGGATTTGGTTTTGGGAATCTGAGCTCTGGCAGTTCTGGCTAACATCATGGTCCAGCTGTGCTGACCAGGGAATTATCAGTTGCTCAGATGCCACTCCAGAATATTCTTCTTGGAATCTCCCACCAGAGGGCTAATTTGGTCGAAACTGTACCTTTCACAGGACTATTTAAATAGAAGCAAAGAAGACACAAAAGGAGGAAAATGTTTTAATTAAAAAATAATAAACCTCCACTCCCACAGTTCTCATTACCCAGCTCAATCTTTTATGACTCAAGAACCAAAACACTGCTGACAGCTGTGGGGCGGGGGGGGGGGGGGGGGGGGGGGTGCGCAGTGGAAACAGCTTGGGGGTTGGAGAGCAGAGCTGGCGGGGTCACAGACTTCAGGAAGGCGAGCAAAAGCTCGAGCTCCAGAGAGTCCTGGGTCCCCTTCCTGGCTCTAACACTATGTCACCTTGACAGGTTCCTCGGTGCTTCTGCTCCTTAATTTCTAAAAATGGATCAAATTATAAGGGTGGTTTGAGGATTAAATAAGATAGTTTATGCAAAAGGACTTGGTGGGTGCTTGGCACAAAGTGAGTGTCTTTTCTAGGATAAGAAAGGGAGAGAGGAGGAAGGGAGGGAGGTGGAGGAGGAGAAAGCAGAGAAGTGGAGGAGGGAGAGGAGGAGAGGAAAGAGGGGGGGAAGGGAAGGAGGGGAGGGAGAATGGTGAGGAGGGGGAAGAGGAGGAGGAGAGGGAGGAGGAGGAAGAGGAAGAGGAGGGGAGGGAGGTGGAGGAGGAGGAGAGGAAGACGGCAAGCAGGAAGCAGTAAGAAGACCATCCCTGGGTGGAGTGGGGGCCCCACAGCATGAGGAAGCATGCCAGCCTGCGCTCGGGGGCTCTCTCGGGTTAAAACGGCAAGCACTCAGCACATGAACCATTGCTGCCCTCGCCCATCTCCAAAGCAGACATCCCTAACTGATCCCCTTCCGGCAGCCACTCCTAATCAATCAGAGTGGACGTGGGAGAAAAAGCTGACACACAATTCTTAGGCTCGGCTCATAATGTAGTGAAAGAAACCTCCACGATTCACAGAATAGCAAGTTGTCCAAATTTCTCTCAAAACTTGCTTCCCAACTTTTAAGTCTCAGTCTTCATCCAAATGATGTCAGAAATACACAGCGAGCACATGTAGTCTATTGACAAAACGAGTGACAATCAAGGTGAGTGTTGGCTCAGCAGCACAGCCCCTGGGGTGACTGACGTCTCACTTCCTTGACCACTGTCTGGGCATCCTGGAGGCAGCCTCTCTCTTGACCGGGGTGGCCTCTGTCCAGGAAACAATTCCGTGTCCACACAGTGCTAGGTCAGGTCCCTGGTTATTTTTATGAAAATAATATTAACAGCAAAGTCACAAGTTAGATCAAACACTTTTCATGTACTCAGTGAAAAGTTCTCCTTCCATGAACTCTGTCACAATAGGGCTGAGGCTGACCGTGCCGAGGCGCCCTTCAATCCCCAAGACCCCAAAAGAAAAGTTCCTTCCAACTTGACTTCTGTAACAATCTCCTACATCAGAAATGCACTGGCACACGCACGCTGTACAGTGAAAAATAAAACTGGGCTGCAGATGCAGGCATTTGCAAAAGATTCCTTATTGATTACCACTCCTTGTTTAGAAGGCAAAAAAGAGAAATCTTCCATGATAAATGTTCGCCTCCCTGGCCAGAGGTGTGCATCCAGGACCCTCCCTGCCCGCCGCCTGCGAAAACCAGAATCCAGTCCTTGGCAGCCTGACAGCTCTCCTCGCCCACTGGCAATGAGCTGGAGGAAAGGACACCATGGCCTACTTTTTAGGAAACCTGCTGCCAAATCCGAAATAGGGAGGAGAAAAGATGGAGGGAAGAGGAGCTTTGATTCTGGAAATTATGACTTGCTGACATCCTTCTTCTCCTTCCTTATAATCTGTCTAACTGTAGACACGACTTTAATTACAGATGGGCAGGTGGGGCCAGGCCAAGAACAGGGCTGCGGCTGGAACTTGCGGCGGTGGAATCGCAGGGCTCAGAGGCCCCCGCTTCTGCCTGTGTTTTAGCTGCTCTCCCAGTGCCTCTTCCAGGGCTGGCAGCACCCTCCTTGAAGACTTTTCAAATGCTAAATGAGCAACAGGATTCCATTTCCTCACCAAATCCTCTCTCAGAAAAAAAAAGAAAAAAAAATCAAGGATCATGGACTTTGCGAAAATAATTGGTTCTGTCGTATTGGAAGATTACCTATAACAGAGGCACTTTGCTCTTATTTGAACCACAGTGAGGCCCAATTCTCATCTCTCATCCTAAATACAATATAAAGTGTTAGAAAAGAAAGAAGCTGGGAAATTATTATCGAGCACCTCATCCATGCCGGGCACGCCATTCACCTTCTTGTGTGTTTCCCTGTTGAACTGAGGTAGTAATCATGTGCCATAGGCTTGATTCCCTCCATTTTAAAGGTAAGGAAACTGAGAGTTGGTAAAGCAAAGGACTTTCCCAAGGCTACACATCTGTGAAGAGAAAGAACTGGGATTTGAAACTGGGACGAATCTGTCTTCCTGCCTCCTATTTCAGTTCCGTTCTCTTCCCAATTTAATTTTTGGAATCACTCCTCTGCTTAAAATCTATAAAGTTTCCTCTGGCCCACAGGATGACGCTCAGAGCAAGGTTGTGCATCTGAAAGGTCTGGGGTATGAGCTTGGGTGACAGAGAGGACAAGGAACAGTCCAATGTGTGCCATGTTAGATGGTCAGTGAGCTACATGCACACACGTGGGAGCCCAAGGAGTGCAGTCCATTAATCACGAATGAAAGAAGGAGGGAAGGAAGGAAGAGATGGATGAATGGATTCTTGAATATTTGGAATTCCCTCCAATCCCTGAGGCTTGGTCCCCAGTATGTCTCTGCAGTATGGAACCAACATGCCTTCTGGATTAGTTGGATAAAGACTTTGAAGAAGGAAGAGCTCAAGAGTGTACACGCCTCCTCTACAGACACACACACACGCACACGCGCACACACACACACGGTAAAATAATAGCAAACCCTGTGGGTTTTGATAGTTGGAAAAGAGTTCTCAATATTCTTTACTTGGGTGCCTTTCTATTTTGGACCATGAAAAAGCAAATTGATCCTTCATTGAAGATTTTTTTTATTAAGACCTTTTTAGGGCAATTTTAGATTCACAGCAAAATTGAGGGGAAGGTACAGATCTTTCCTATATGCCTCCCGTCCCCACACAGGCATAGCCTCCCCCATTATCAACATCCCCCACCAGAGTGGGACATTTGTTACCACTGAGGAAGCCACGTTGACCCATCAGAGTCACCCAGAGTCCACAGTTTAATTAGGGTTGGTTCTTGGTGTTGTACCTCCTATGGGTTTGGATAAATGTATGACGACATGTGTTCATCATTATAGTGTCATACAGAGTGTTTTCCCTGCCCTAGAAATCCTCTGTGCGCCACCTTAGTCATCTCCTCACTCAGCCCCTGATATTTTTACTGTCTCTTAGTTGTGCTTTTTCCGGTATGTCATATAATTGGAATCACACAGTATGAAGCCCTTTCAGATTGGTTTCTTCACTTAGTAACAGGCTTTTAAGTTCCTCCCTGTCTTTTCATGGCTTGAGAAGTCATTTCTCTTTAGAGCTGAATAATATTCCATTGTCTGGATGCACCACAGTTTATTTATCCACTCTTCCACTGAAGGACATCATGGTTGCTTCCAAGTTTTGGCAATGATGAATGAAGCTGCTATAAACATTTGTATGCAGGCTTTTGTGTGGATATGAGTTTCCAACTCCTTTGGGTAATACCAAGGAGCAGGATTGCCGGATCGTACAGTAAGAGCATTTTAGTTTTGTAAGAAATGGCTAAACTAGCTTCCGAAGTGGCTGGACTGTGAAGATACATTTTTCTATCAGAAACCATCGGCCACCTGCATCTGATCAGCCCCCAGGGTCATGTCATATTGCTCCAAAAAGGCGAGAGTCATGCCAATTGCCACACTTACCCGTATGTCAGGCCCCTTCCATATGTTCCCCTCTTCAGTTCTCCTCACGCCCCTTTGAGGGAAGTGATATCATATTGCCCACTTATTACAGATAAGGGAATGGAAAAAGAGAGAAAGTAACTTGATTAAGGACACACAGTTAGTAAACAACCAAACCAGGATCTGACCCCTCAGCGTATCTCTGGCACCTAACCCTGACCACGGGGGGCAGGAGCACCAAAGAAGTGAACTGTTGCTGATTGACAATCAACGTTCACCAACCAAACTGACACCGTGGATGAGGCCAGAGGATGAGAGAAAAGATTATGGAGTCCAGTTCCACCTTTCCTGTCCTCGAAATCACACCTTCTCTGAGCAGTGCTCAGCGGCACAGTGAACAAACCATCACGTGACTCTTTAAAGACGGCCCCTTTCCTGCCAAGCTGATGGGAAGAAAAGCATAAGGACAGGCCACACGCCAGGATGTGCTAAGGCCAAGCATGAGAACCCACGGGGACATTCAGTAAATATTTGGTAAGTGAATGAGGAAATGGCTCTGGATGAAGACTCATTCATGGACGGGTGTCTCCGGAAAGCTGTGTCTGTTTGAACCGCCTTTTTAACCGAGACAGCCTTCCCGACTATCCTGAAAACCAGCAAAAACCTCCTCAAGTCCTGCTGTAGTCCTGGCTTTGTGGTAAATGTTATGGGATGGAAAAACACACACACACACAAGAAAGCCATATTCCTGCAAAGAGTTGTATTTTTAGGTGTGTATTTAAGCAACTTATTGACATCATAAAACTGGAAGTCTTGAGACCATTGCTTACCCAAGGACAGACAGACAATAATCTGTAACTTCTCCCAGAGGACAACCAGGTAGGGAATGCCCTCCAGAAGAATCCCACGGAAAAGGGGAAGCAGGTGGGACAACCGGTCTATCAGGGCCCAGGCTCAGGAGAGCTGCAGGAAGCTGTGAGACATCAGGTGACAGTTTCTTCATTCCAGAAGCATCCCAAAGAAAAGGGCCAGACTTACCTCTAGGGCCCAAGTGAGAGAGAGTTCAACTCCTAAGGGGAATTTTAGGAATATCTAAGAAAGCGGATCAGGAACGACAACCAGGAAAAAAGGATACTAGTCAGAGAAATCCCCCAAAACTCCGCTATTTCCCTACTCTATCTTCTGCCTTATTTCCAGAGCAGATGGCAGGAGAAACCTCACGCAACATTTGCCAAAAGGTTTTCCACGAAACATGAAGTCTGCAGGATGTTCACTCATTCATTCATTCATTTCATGATTCATTCGTCAGTCAACGAGTTTTTTCTCGAGCACCTGCCGTGAGGCTTCTCTGCATTAGGCACCGTGCTCGGGGCAATCCAAAGAGTTATGTCCCCAGCCTCCCACACCACGCGTTCAAGGAGGGAGCCAGACAATAATAACACATGAACACGTAGATTAATGGCAGGATGTGCTGTGTGTTTTGGAGAAAAATGAAACAGCATGAAAAGGGGCAGATGACCAAGTCCTTCTTTAGACAAAGTGGTCAGGAAAGGCTTTTTTTTTTTTTTTTTTTTTGAGAAGGTAACATTAATCAGATATCTGAATTAAGTGAAAGATTGAGCCAAGGAACTTTCTGGAGAAAGTGTGTTTAGGTGGTGGAGAGAGTAAGTGAGAAAGCCCTGAGATGAGTACATGCTTAGCTTGTTTGAAGATCAGCAGCGGAAGTCAGTGTGTGAGGGAGAAAGTGGTAGGGAATGAGGTAGCAGATGCGGGGTAGGGAGGAAAGAGATTAAGAAACACGACAGAAAAGAATTTGGATGTGATATTTTTGTGATAACAAAATCATTAAAGGTAACCAGAGAAGTGATGTTAACAATTGTTACCCCATCCCTATGTGTAATGTCACCAAAACACAAACAAGGTACTCTAGGTAAGGAGTGATTAGAGCTAAGCAGAAGACTATCACCTCCCACATTACAGATGCTGTACTTCTATTAATATGGCCTGACTCTCTTCAACAATTTTTGCCAGGGGTATCTCCCTTTTATTTTCCTGAGGAAGGTTGGCCTTCATCTGTTGGCAATCTTTTGTAGCCAGAGCTAACATCTGTTGCCAATCTTTTTTTCCTTGAGGAAGATTAGCCTTGACCTAACATCTGTGCCAATCTTCCTTGACTTTAGATGTGGGTCATCACCGCAGCATGGCTTAATGAGTGATGTAGGTCCACACCCGAGGTTGCTAACTTGTGAACCCGGGCCACGGAAGCAGAGCACACCAAACTTAACCACTATGCCCCAGGGCCAGCCCTGGGATCTCCTGGGTTTTTTTTGTTTTTTGTTTTTTTTTTATATTTTTATTTTTTCCTTTTTCTCCCCAAAGCCCCCCGGTACATAGTTGTATATTCTTCGTTGTGGATCCTTCTAGTTGTGGCATGTGGGACGCTGCCTCAGCGTGGTTTGATGAGCAGTGCCATATCCGCGCCCAGGATTCGAACCAACGAAACACTGGGCCGCCTGCAGCGGAGTGCGCGAACTTAACCACTCGGCCACGGGGCCAGCCCCAAGGGATCTCCTGTTTTTGACTCAAACTGTGCCATCTTCTGACATCACAACTGTTTTTATTTGAGTAAATCATTAACCACATCTCTCCTATTCTACATGGGAACAGAAGGATTTTTTTAGCTAAATGTTTGCTCCTGGTACTTTCTGTCTTGTTAGATTCGGTCTACTGTTTCCATCTGTCAAGTTCTTTGTCCATTTCTGACTGTCATCCAGTGCGTTTGTTCTCCGTCCCTTCCGGCTTTGTGTCCTTCGTGGGAGGAATCAGTCCATGGAGGAATCGAGGCGCTAATTGGATTAGGGTCAAGGACACGATGGTGGGACTCACCACTGGAGGCCTCTCTCCCAGCTGACCTGGGCCTGTTTTGTGTTTGATAGTTCAAAGATATGATGGTCAACTTTATGTGTCAACTTTCTTGGGCTAATGGATGCCCAGATGACCAGTAAAATGCTGTTTCTGGGTGTGTCTGTGAGGATGTTTCTGGAAGAGATTAGCGTTTGAATCAGTAGACTGAGTAAAGAAGGTCACCTCACCCCTGTGGGTGGACATCATCCAGTCACTGAGGTCCGAAGAGAACGAAAAAGGAGGAAGGGCTGTTTGCTGTCTCTGCCTGAGCCAAGACGTCCATCTTCTCCCGCCCTCGGACGTCGGGCCTCCTGGTTCTCAGGCTTTGGGGGTCAAACCTGGACTTACAGCCTCAGCCCCCAGATTCCTAGGCCTTCGGACCTGGACTGAATTACCCCACCCGCTCTCCTAGTTCTTCAGCTCACACACAGAATATTGTGGAACTTCTCAGCTTCCATAATCACGAGAGGCAGTTCTCACAATAAATCTCCTCTTATGTGTATCTACCTATATCCTATGGGTTCTGTTTCTCTGGAAAATCCTGACTAGTATAGAAGACTATCAAACTATTTGCAAGACCTGACAGTCTCTGACATATAGTAAACACTTAACAAATATTAACTATGATTATTATTATGGCTGTTATTATTTGTCTTCTAATCCATATTTATCCATCTTGTCCAAAGAGGCTTTATACGATACTTTTTCACGTATCCAGCTGTCTCCCAGATTCTAGCAACAACCCACTTTCTTAGTCTATCAGTGTGTGACCGTGTAAAAGGAGGGGTTGAAACTGACCTGACAGAACCTCTGGGTGACAGGAGCTGAGCCCCTGTGATCACCGTCTCCTCTTCCATGTGTTTGCAAACTAACCCCCTTAATAATCTCTTCCAGAATCTTTTTGGATCAACAACAAACTCGTCACCTCGAGGTTCACGGAAACCACACTCCTCCTCTGTTGAAACTTGGGATGACTTTTATGTCTCCCGTCTTCCATCACTTTTACTTTTTCCCATGAATTCTCTCACAATTCCTTGGCAATGTCCGAGGATCTCACTCCTGAGTCCTCTTGGAACCTGAGGAAACATGAGGCGTGAGCCCATGGAGGGGAGTGAGACCCTCTCTTATGGTTCCTTCTCCTATTTTGAGGTTTATGCCCCCATCCCCTCGTCAACAACCCTTCCACATTCTTCAGGCTTAAACTCTCTCTCCAATTCCCCCCTCAGGACTATAAAACCAGTTCGTCCCTTCATATATCTACTGTCTCTTCTAAAGATGACTTTTGGAACTTTTAGAAGAGCTTCTAAAAATCATCTTTGAGAGGAAGACTGTTTTTCTTTTCTCACCGTATTTTAACCCTCGGCTCCTGGTGAGCTTTACCCTCTGTGACAGTCCCCCTGTCTTCCTCCCATATCTTCCCTTTTGCTCTTGATGCTTTCTTCTTTCTCCCTTTCTGGGTGCTTCTTTTGCACTGGATTTCATCAGAGCTTTCTCTGGGTACCTCTCCATGATCTCCATCGCTGGAAAAATTTGCACAGACAGAATTGCACTTTGAGATATTTTCAGCCATTATCAGCCTGCTTTTTGAAGCCTCACCCCATAAATTCGACCTGACTTTTTTCTCTCAATTGTTTACATCTGCTTTCCCGTCATCCGACTGTACCCTGTTTTTAACTCCTCACTCTGTCACCTCTCCCAAGGTTCCCGTCACTTCCACTCAGCCAAACAATGCCTTTTTGTTAGGGACAATCTGGCTGAGCGAGTCAGTGACCCAGATCACTTCCTCCACCCCACGGAAGATTAAATTTTCAGATGGGAAAGACATGAAATTGTCAAACCCTCTGCTTTTAATTCAAAGAGACTTTCAGCCCGTATCGGGAAAGCCGAAGTCCCTGTCACCGCAGTTGTTTATCTTGCTGGGACAGTTTCGCCCCACGCCTGAAATGCATTTTCCACCTGCTGCATTTGCATTAGCTGGATGGCCTCTAGTGTACAGCACGCAGATTCTGCAAATACATTAAGGTCATCCCTCTACGCAAAAACATGGACAGATCCAGGTCGAGTCTGTACTAGCAAAGCCAAGTTTGCAGCAGCAAAAGGACACAAGGTAATTTAACTGGAAAGATACAGGGAACGGAGGCAAAGTGTTAATTTGTCTCAATTTTCTACTCGATTTTCTCAATGTGCTTGGCGCATGGTGAGTTCACTTTGCTTCTGAAGAATATGGTTCCAAGCTTATTCAGTTTAATCATCTGTAAAATGGGAATGATAGGTCTGCCCTACCTACTTCACTGGAATATTTTCTTGCTCAAATGAGATAAAGTAGTGAGATAGTTTTGTGAGAGATCTACAAATTGCTCAGTAAATATGATGAATTCAATACAAAGCTTTCCCCGAGTGCTAGGACAACTTCCTGAAAACTCTGTCTTCAGAGAATTCACAATAGAAGGACTTGTTGCCTTGTGAGAACAGGTTAAGAAGGAAGAACACTATTAAACCCACTGAACGTCTTACACATATTTTCTATTCCCAAAGATGAAATACTCGAAACAATACATGAAATAGACAATCGATTATGCTTTTTACAGGTTTTAAATCCCACTTACTGGATGTTGAACAATTAATGTGCGTTTATCTTGAATGCTGAAATGGGTTTTGAGATGATAACAGCCAGCACTTACCAAACACCATATTTTAAGCACTGGGCTGAGATCATCACAAACGTATCTCATTTAATACACACGACAACCCTCTGAGCTGGCCACCATGATAATCTCCAGTTAAAGATCAAACCATGATACTGAGATTAAGGAAGCTGAGGAAATCTCACAGTTGATAAAGATAGAGCCAGAAATCCGTGACTAAGGGTGGAAGAAAGGGGAATGAGTTGCTACTGGGAAGAGAAGAAGCACTTCTAGACGCATCTTACCCTACTCCAATCCCAAATCCTATGTCTCCATAAGCTCATCTTCATTTGGTTTCAGCTTCCACAATGCGAACCTGTGTTGTGGCCGTAGAACGCTGATCGACTATCAAGGGCTCTTTGAATGGCAAAGTTGTGTAAACGCTTCCTGGCCCTTGTCCCCATTTCTTTGCCCAAGACAAGCAAGAAGAAGAGTTTATCGTAGGTAGAGTTTCAGGGGCTACAGTTGGGGGAAAGCTTGGGGTGGAGTGGATTGGGCAGTTAAGAGATAAGCGATTTCATTTAAAAAAAAGAGCTCTGCTACTAAAACTTTGAAAGCTACTAGTAAAGTGTTGATACAAACAAACTCAAGTACAAGCTCAGAGTCACATGCAGACCAGCACAGAGTGAAGGAATCACTGAGTCAGAGGGATCTCAGAATTTTCTCATCTGAGTCTCCTAAACTTGGATCATGTGTTTGCTGCCTTCGCACGTTAACCTTAGCAATATACTTGCCTCACTACTTGATCGTCTCTGAAACAACTCACTTTTTTAAACGTACATACCCATTTTAGCCTTTCCTCGACAATATCTGTAAAAACACAAATTCAGTATGCTACCTTTTTCTAATGCATTAAAAGGAACATGTAATTATTCAAATTTAATTTCGAAAAGAATTTAAAGAAATTTTCTGTGTGCTGCCTATAACCATCTTGTGAACCGCACTCTGGGAAATGCTGACATAATTCGTTAGTTCTCAAATGCCAGCCCACACGTGCCAGGTTAATTGCTGAAGGAGCGTCCAGGGAGCTATTTTTAAAACAGATTATCTGATCCTGTCCCCAGAGACTCTGATTCAGCAGATATTGGGTAGACCCAGGTAATCCTTTCTTGGTTTGTTCCTGTTTTTCTACTTTTCAACAAACTCCTCCAGTGGTGTGCAGCTGGTTAGGAAAGAACTGGTTTAGTCTGGTTCTACCTGAAAGGGTTGCTTTGAAGATTGACTTAGACAAAGTACACTAAATGCTTGGAAACAGCTTGTTTCAGAGGACATGCTCCATAATTGTAAGTTACTATTACTTGATTTTTACTAATTGACTACTAGGCTTTTTGGATTTAGCTGTGAACTGAAGTTAAATGAACTTCAGGATAAGGTTGAAGGGAAAAGGTTCACGTGGAGCTGAGAAGGGCTTTGGTCTCTCCAAGCTGGTGCATGCACAATAGCCGCGCCCACCCTCTGCAGATCAGAGCTGACCTCTGGGCCAAGCTCAAGGGCAACCACAGATAAATCCTTGGTTACTCTTCCCACTGCCCTGTCAATCTGTGAAGGCAGGAGCTTACAAGGTCTTTACCATTGACCTGGTGGGAGACAGATAGTCTGTGTCACAGCATTTATCATCCCACCCACCTAGCCAGTCCATCATAAGTAAGCCAATCCTTCATAATTGGATGTTCTTGGTCCTTCCTCCTGGTGAGCACTATCCCTTAAGCGTGTGTAGATCTTCTCCAGAAAGAACAAGATGACCTCCCTGCTGTAGTCCTGCCCAAGAAGTGTGATCAGTTCTGAGCATCACGTTCAAAGTGGGGCTACAAGACACTAGAGCAAGCAACCAGAATATCAAGAAACTCTAAATCCACACCAATTGAAGAATAGCGGGAAACCCAGGTGATGTTTGGCCCAGGGAAGAGAAGGTTTAGGAACGTCGGCATGCACTCATTCCTAGGCAGGGGGATAGAATGAGGAAGGCCACTGTGATGGTTGATTTTACGCATCAACTTAACGCCGAGAGCTGGTAAAACATTGTTTCTGGGTGTGTTTTTGACAGTGTTTCTGGAAGAGATTGGCATTTGAATCAGTAGACTAAAGAAGATCATCCTCATCAATGCAGGTGGGCATCATCCAATCTGTTGAGGGCCTGAACAGAGGAAAACGGCAGAGGAAGGGCAAATCTACTCTCTGC
Organism: Equus caballus; assembly: GCF_041296265.1. Lineage (NCBI taxonomy): Eukaryota > Metazoa > Chordata > Mammalia > Perissodactyla > Equidae > Equus > Equus caballus. Next base: position 30,479,171 of record NC_091705.1, on the reverse strand, counting down.
ATGCACCAGGCCATCCATCTTCTGCCCTCAGACATCGGTGTTCCTGGCTCTCAGGCCTCTAGCCTCAGACTCAATGACACACCAGCTTTCTTGGTTCTCCAGCTTGCAGGTGGCAGACTGTGGGACTTCTTGGCCTCCACAATTGCATGGGTCAATTCTTGTAATAAATGAATAAGTTATATATGTTGTATTATAATAAATAAATATGTATGTACATATATATATATATATACACACGCACAGTCATGTGTGGCTTAATGATGGAGATGTGTTCTGAGAAATGCATCGTTAGGCGATTTCATCATTGTGTGAACATCATAGAATGTACTTACCCAAATCTGGATGGTATAGCCTACTGCACACCTAGGCTGTATGGTACTAATCTTATGGGACCACCATCATCTATGCAGTCTGCCCTTGACGGAAACGTCATTGTGTGGTTCACGACTACATTGTCTGTATAGACTATAAATATATATACTCAATGGCGCAGGGCAATGTGAGGAGTTTGGATTTTAACCTAAGCGTAATGAAAAACTGTGGTAGGATTTTAACAAGGCACAACACAATTCAGTTTGTTTAAAGAGGATCATTTCTACTGTGTAGAGAATGGATTAGAGGTAGACAAAGGAGGAAGTGGAGAATCTAGGCTGGAGGCTGCTATAGTCATTTGGTGTGATCATTATCATCAAACACTTAAAGGTCATTGTGAGAGAAGAAATGGGCTTGTTCCACTGACACCCACAGGGTTGAGTCAGAAGTTACAGGAATTAGATTCCAGCTGTACCTCCTTAACAATCAGAGTGGACACACAATGAGATGGACTTCCTTCAGTGGTAATAAACACCCTACCATTGCAATCAGCTAGCTGTAGCTGTGTAACAAATCATCTCTAAAATAAGTGGCTTTAAAAAACAACCATATATTATTTCTCATGAATCTATGGATTGGCTGAGTGGTTCTGCTCATCTGGGCTGGGTTGGTCTTGGCTGGGCTCATGCCATATGTCTGTTCTCAGCCTATAGGTTTGCTGAAGGATGGCTAGTCTAAGATGGCTTTGTCTGGGGAAACCCACCTCTGCTGCATGTGGTCTCATAGCCTCCAGCAGGCTGGTGTAGCTTATTCTTAAAGTGGTCACAGAAAAACAAGAGAGAGGAAGTAAAAACTCACAAGTACTTTCTCACCCTTCTACTTGCAGCAAGTTTGATAACCTCTTATTGGCCAAAGTAAGTCACATGGCAGAGTCCAGATACAGAATAGGAGGGGACCATTAAGTTAGAGTGCAAAAGGGCATGTGTACAGGAGACCATTTATTGGGGCCACCAACACCATCAATCCACTATAAATATGATGGAGAAGCTCACTACCACTTATGAGATGAGAGTTTGCAGAGTAGACTAAAATAGATGATCTTTATAAGGCCTTGTCACACTCAGCAATTCTAGTCAGAAGAACAAATAGGGCACCAAACATGAGAAGCTGTATGGAGAAGAAGAGTCATGCCAGAGCTTGTTTTCCATAAATACGCAGAAATCCTTTTTGGTGTGATCCCAGGATCAAGGATCTAAAGAAAATTTCACCCAAAAGACTGAGCCCACTTGCTCCCTGAAGAAGTAATATTCCAGGCTCTCACTTTCTTTCCCTGGGAACTATGTCTCCATTTCTCTGACATGATCAGTCTGTGAGAACATCCATGGGACTCACAGATGGTCTCATTGTATTTGATTCACCCACACTCAAGCTGCTGGACCATCTTAGAACTAGAATATTAAATGAGAAAAAAAAAACTCTGCCTAAGGAAACCACTCTACTCCAGGTATAAAACTCATTTCTAAATAGAGACATTAACTCATAAAAACAGAGGTAAGGATTTTGGCCTTACTGAAACTGAATTACTGAAAACAAGAATAAACACACACACACATTTATGCATTCACATATTTAGACTTCAGATTTTAAAAGGCCAGGAATAATCAAAATATAAAATAAAACCAGCCATAACTGTAACTGCAAATAAAGTTTGCATCTTGCTAGCAAATGTGGGCTATAAAAATTCCAAGATTTTGTGGTCTGGTTGAGGGCAAGACTTTCTCCAGAGCTTCACACAGAGACACAGACACCCACACAATCACATACTCATAAAACACACACACAGGCAGCTGCAAATTCATATATACAACACCACAATAAAAATATATTCACACACAGATATACACAGCAGTACTTATGCTTTCGTGCACAATGATACATTCTTTCACAAACACACTTATAAATAATCAGACCCACCAACCCAGATATCACCATACTAAAAATACATTAATACATACTTATAAATAAATACAAAAAACTGTATTTGAAAACATCAGTACAGAGGCCCTTATATACATAAAGCCCACACACACAGAGGCACAGTCACGTGAATGAATACACAGGCAAGATGCAAACATGTCCTGTTCACTGACATACCATCAGATGGACACAAACCCAAGAGACAGAGACACACACGGGCTGCGCGTGCTCACAGGCATATGCAAACACAGATGTACATACACACACATGCCCACCCACCTAGGCGTTCTGCAAGGCCACGGATGATCCCTGGTCCTTACCTGCCTCTCCAACTTAATTGAGTGCCACTCTCCCCTGCTCTTCCATCAGTTCTCCTTCCATCCCAAGAACATCCTAAGTTCTCTCCTGTTCTAATGCAAAAGCATTAGAAATCATTCATTTTTGTGTGACTGTTTATTGTCTCTTTCTCCCACTATACTGTAAGAACCATGTCTGTCTCACTCATTTATATCCTATGCTGAGAACTGTGCCTGGCCAAAAGTGGACACTCCGTAAATAGCTGTGGAGCACACAGTTGCTGGGAAGAAAGTCAATAAATGATGTGTTTTTAAGCTGGCTACCATGGGAAAATTCTGGGAAACAGTGCAAATTATCCCACCGTAGGTGCAAATGATCTGGGGCATTTATATACCAATGGCTGACAGTCATTGACTGGGGGCTCTTCCTGGAACGTCTGGTCAGCTCTGCAAACAGCCAATTTGGGGGCGTTCAGACAAGGAAGGCCCTTAGGCACAGATACAGACACCGGCAGCTCAAAGCCAATGAGAGCACCCTGAAAGGTTGAGGATGGGAGAGGGCACCAATAGTCTCTGCCGCCACCCTCCAAGGTGAATTATCTTAACTGATGAAAACCAGCAGAGACAGGTCCACAGGAAAGGGGACCTTCTTGGTGATGGTGGATGGAAGTGGGAACAGGGGAAAGCAATTCTTTAGCTGGCAATACTGCCTGAGGTAAATAGACCTGGGAGCACTGGGGGACCAAAGAAAATGGCAGTGACCAGGCCAAAGAGATGAAGCTGCTATGGCTGGTCCTTAGTGAAGGCTGGCTCGTGGCAAGTCAATCCCAAGATGAGTGCTGCTAAAGATAGGACATCCCACACTTGGAAATTCCCAGGCCCTTTTGAATATAAGACGCTCCAGCTGCAGGATGGGAAATCCTGTGGTTGGGGCAGTGTTCTGCAAACAACTCTAAGCCTTCGAAATACATGTGCAAAGCCAGAGTCATTTGGGGATGGAAAATGTAACAGACATAGCTGGTCTTCCTGAGACACATGATGTACTGCACAGTAAACCTCATGACAGCAAAGCAGGCAGCTGGATCTGACGCCTCTTTGTTTCCTGTCCATTTCCACTGCACCCCCTGCCCCCAACACTGGTGCTGATGCAAAGTATAAAGTCAGTTTTTCTAACATAAATGGAAATCACATCACAATCCTTTTACCATTGGTGTCAGTCATCACCAGAGACAAGGACCATGTCACCTGCACAGATGACCCTGGGTTTACAAGTTGAACTATTCAAATGCCAAACTCCTAAAGAGGTCATGTGTGGGGAGGGACGTTCATTTAAGAGAGGCTCCTCTGCCAATATTGATTTGCTGTGTGAGAACTAGGCATTGACATATTATAATTGAACTCCCTTATAAAAACTTAGTAATTAACTCACGAAATCCAACTCTGGGTGAAGGAGAGTCCTTCTGGAGAATCTTCTGTAAACAACAAAATTTAGGCCTCATGGCTGGATGTCTCTGAACTATGATCCAGTTTCTACCACTCCACCATCCACAACAACACCTTGCTATCCCCGTAAAAGACTCGCCAAGAGGTGCTCTAGATGAATGGGTCTCAAAGTGTGGTGTCTGGACCAGCAGTATTAGCATCAGCATCACCTGGGAACTTGCACAAACGCATAGCTGGGGGGCCACCCCGGATCTGCTATCTTAGTCAGTCCGGGCTGCTATAACAGAACATCATCGTACACTGGGGGCTTAAACAACAGACATTCATTTCTTACAGTTCTGGAGTCTTGGACATCCAACATCCGGGCATTGGCAGATCCAATGTCTGGTGAGAGCTCTCTTCCTGGTTTGCAAATGGCTGTCTACTCATTGTGTTCTCACATGGTGGAGAGCAAAGAGAGAGGGAGAGAAAGCTCTCTTGTCTCCTCTTGTAAGGGCACCTAACCCCATTTATGAGGGCTTCACCCTCATGACTTAATTACCTCTTAAACATCCTATCTCCTAATGTCACCTCCTTGGGAGTTAGAATTTCAACATATGAGTTTTGGAGGGACACAAACATTCAGTCCATAACACCTACTGAATCGGAAACTTTGGGAGTGGGGCCAAGCTACCTGTGTTGTAACAAACCCTCTGGGTGATTGTGTTCCACATTCAAGTTGGAGAAACACTGCACTAGATTGGCAAGCAGAATTCTCCACCTTCTCACCTCCTCACCCCTCCCTCGTACACCAGACTCATGTCATTACCTTGGGAGAACCAGGCAGGCAGGTCTCGTCCATCCTCCAAGGATGTAGCATTCAAGATGCTATAAGTGAGTCAGCTGAGTTTTGTTACAGTGAAAAAAGTGTTGGCAACAGGTCTGGGGTAAGAGATGCCCCTCCTCAGACACGCTGTTGAATGACCATGGGGCTACACTCTTCAGGCGAAGATTTCAGCCTTTTATAGCTGAATTCCCTCCCCTCAGCTGTCTGAGGTTCTTTACGTACGTGGCAATTTTATTTTAAATAAATATTTAATATAGAATAACAAGCACATAGAAATGTGCACAGATCATACAGGAAGTTTCCATAAACCCGTGTAATGACTATCTAGATCAAGAAACAGAATATAGTCAGCACTCTCACAGCTTCTATAATAATTAACAACCATTTTTATATCTTCCACCATCAGTTTTTCCTGTTTTAATACTTTATATGAAAGAAATCACACAGTACGTGTCCCTTTGTGTCTGCCTTCTTTCAATCAGCATTACAATTGAGAGATTCATTGAATATATCAAGAGCATAAGTTTCAAATATGTCACATCCTCGTCAACACTTGGTACTATCTGTCTTTCTCATTTCAGCCATTCTGGCGGAAGTGTGTAGAGATCTTATGGTGATTTCAATTTGCATTTTACTAATGACTAATGAAGGTAAGCATCTTTTCATGTGCTTAGCGGCTACTTGGATAGCCTCTCTTGTGAAAGGCCAGTTCAAGCTTTGTGCCTATTTCCTCTTGGGTTGTCTGTTTTTTTCGTATTGATTTGTGGAAGTGATTTCTATGATCTGGCTAAGATCTTGAATATGTGTATTTTAAATATCTTTCACCCTGTTGCTTGCAGTTTCACTCTCTTCATGGTCTATTTTGATAAACACAAGTTCTTAATTTTAATGAAGACCAATTTAACAATCTTTCTTTTTATGAGGAGTATCATATCTTCCTTAAGAAATATTGGCCTACCCTAAGGTCATGAAAATATTCTCAAATTTATCTTTATAAAGTTTTATTGTTCTTACCTTTTACATTTAGAACTAGAATGCATCTGGAATCGATTTTTGTGTATGATGTGTGATACAGCTCTGGATTCATTTTTTTCCATATGAATATCCAATTGACCCAATATGATTTATTGAAGGGGCATCCTTTCTACACTGCAATACAGTGTCACCATTGTTATGAATCAAATAGACAAACATAATTGGATCTATTTCTGGATCTCTATTTGTTCTCTATTTTGTCTTGTGCCAAGCACACTGTCTTAGTTACTGTAGCTTTAAAATAAATCTTGATATTAAGAGTCTAAGTCTTCCAACTTTGTTCTTCTTCAACTTGTCTTGGCAATTCTGGGCCCCTTATGTCTCCAAATAAATATGAGAATCAGTTTATCATTTCTGCATGCACTCACACACATGCTCACACACACACCACGCAGATATACATGCAAAATCTGCTAAGATTTTTAATGGGATTGCATTAAACTCATAGGCAATTTGAAAAGAACTGACATCTTTACTGTATTGAATCTCCCAATGTTTGAAGGTGCTATGTCGCTCAGTTTATTTACTTCTTTAATATTTCTCAACAATGTTTTATGGCTTCCTGTGCCTAGGTCTTGAACAGCTTTTGGTTTATTTCTAGGTACTTGAGGGTTTTGACAACATTATAAACTATGGCATTTTAATTTATTTATTTTATATTTGTTCAGAGTAACAGAAACACAATTGATTTTTAATGTTGACTTTTTATTCGGTGGTCACGCAAAATTCACTTATTAGTTTTTATAGTATACCTATACATTATTTTGTTTTCTACATACACATTCATGTTATCTACAAATAATGATAGTTTCATTTATTTCTGCACAAGCTTTATGCCTTTTAATATCTTTTACTTGACGTATTGCATTAGATAGGTCTTCCAATACAATTTTGACTAGAAATGGCAATAGTGGCCCTCCTCAGCTCATTACCAATTTCAGGGAGAAAACTCTCAACATATCACCATTAAGTATTATGTGATGTTTGCTGTAGGATCTTTGAGTAGATTTTTTTTTTTTCAGATTTTCTAAATTCCTTTTTATTCCTAGATTGCTGAGAGTTGTTACAATGATTGGGAATTGAACTTTTCAGATCCTTGTACTATCTACTGAGATGATCGATTTTTTTCTCTTTTGTATCATTAATGTGATAAATAATATGACTTTTAAAATGTTAAACCAACCTTGCACTCCTGGAATAAGTCCAGCTTTTTCTAGGTGTACTGTGCTCTTTTTTATACTACTTGGTTTGATTTTCTAATATTCTGTTTAGGAGTTCTACACCTATGCAGAAAAATTGGCCTGCAGTTTCCCCTTTGTGTAACATTTTTGTCAGGTTTTGCTGACCTCATGATATCCCTATTTTTCTATTTCTATTTTTTGTATAATATTGGTATTATTTCTTTCAGAAATGTTTTTAAAATTTTACTAATAATCAACGCCTGAAGATTTTTTTGCATGTTGGAAGATTTTTAAATTACAGTTTAAATGTTTTTATTAGCCTGTGACTATTGGGATAGTCTCTTTCTTCTTAGGTCAATTTTGATAAATTTTATTTTTCTTGGGGTTTACATAATTCATCTACATTTTAAAATCTATTAGCATAAAGTTGTACATTATATCCTCTATATCTGTGTGATCTACATTAATACCCCTTTTCTCTGTATAAAATTGTAATTTGTACCTTCTCTAATTCTTGTCTGATTAGCTAGAGATTTGTCTCAGTCTTTCAGAGATTCATCTTTTTGGGGTTTTGTTCCCCTATTTTATATTTGTTTTCTAGTTTATTCTATTTCTGTTTTTAATTATTTTCTCTATTGCATATTCTTTGGGTTTAATTTGTTCTTTTTCCAACTTCTTGAGATGAACCCTGGAATCATGAATTTCTAGCTTTTACTTTTTTCTCATATTTGAATATAGGACTATAAATTTCCTTCTGCCACAACTTTAGCTGCATTCTCAATGTTTTTATATGCCCAGTTTTTATTATCATTCATTCCAAAATAATGTCTAATATTCACTGTAATTTGTTTGACTCATAGATTACTTAGAAGTCAACTGTTTAATTTCCAAGTATTTGAACATTTCTAATTTTGTTTTTTGTTCTTTCTAGCTCAATTCCACTCTGGTCAGAGGACACATGCTGAATAGTTTTAATGCTTTAAATTTGGTGAAACTCGATATCTGTCCCCACATTTAATAATTTTTAATTAGTAATCTGTGTGTAATATTAGAAAGTGTTCTATTAATATTCAATTAGCATTCAATTAAGTCAGACAGGTTTACTGAACTAAGTAAATGAGGCTAATTTATGTAAATTAGGTCAAATGTATTAACCAGATCTTCTTTGTCCTTACTAATTTTTTATCTGTTTGTTCTCTCAGCTCTGAGAAAATTACACTAAAGTCACCCACTATGATTGTGGATTTCTCTGTCTGAAATGTTTTGAAACTGTGTTAATCAGTTAAACATAAATTTAGAGCTGTTATGTCTTCTTGGCGAATTGACCCTTTCATCCTTAGGAAATGTCTGTCTTTGTCTGTGGTGGTTCTTCTTTTCTTAAAGTAGGCTTTGTCTCACACAAGGATAATTATCCCAGCCATCTTTTGGTTATTTATTGCACACTTTCACTTTCAATTTTTATATTTAAAGCTAATATTTTATAAGCAGTATATACTTTTATGAAAAAAATCTTTCTCTTTTAATTGCAGAGTTTAGGCCATATACATTTAATAAAATTACTGACATATTTTGGCTTAAATCTCACATTTTACTATTTGTCTTCAATTTTCCCATCTGTCTTGTGTTCTTTTATCTCTTCTTTCCTGCCTTCTTTGGGATTAATCAAGCATTTTATTATTATTTTATTTTCCCCTTGATTATATTTTTAGCTATACATTCCTTCACTCTTCTTTTACAAGTTACCCTCGAAATTACAACACCCTTGAATTATTAGTTTTATAGACATTAGTATGTTTACCACTTCCAAGACATTATGAGAATCCTAGAATACTTCAACTCTATTTCCGTCTCCCTCTCATTTTGGTTTAATTTGCAATGACAAATGTTACCATTCCTTGTATAGTCAATATTCATTTAGATGTGTTCACATATTTATCCCTCCTGTGGCTCTTTGTTCTTTCATAATTTCCACGTTTTTATCTCAAATAATTTTCCTTCTGCCCAAAGAACATCCTTTATCATTTCCCTTAGTACAAATCTACCGGTACAAATTATCTCAGGTTTTGTTTATGTGAAAATGTATTTATTTCACCTTCACTTTTAAAGAATATTTTTCTGGGTATAGAATTTAGGTTGGCAGTTATTTTCTTGACTATCTTAAAGTTATTGTTCTATTGTGTTCTGACTTGTATAGTTTCTGTTAAGTAGTCTTCTCTAAATATGATTTTTGCTACTTTGAAGGTAATATGACATTTTTTCTTTTGGTTGCATTTAAGGTGGTTTTACCTTTAGTTTTTGTTTTCATCAGTTTTACTATAATGAACAAAATGTGGTTTTCTTTGAGTTCACCTTCTTGGTCAGTTATACATGGTGTCTTTCATCTTATTCAGAAAAGCTTTGGCTATTAATCTTTTCAAATGTTGCTTCTGCTCCATTTTCTTTCCTCTCATCTTCTGAAATTCCAGTTAAACGTGTATTCACGTCTCATATGACTCTTACACTTCTCCATATTTTCCATCTTTGATAAGTTACGTAACAATTCTGAGATTCACTTCCAGCATTTGGAAAGAGGGATTTAATGGTCTCACACAGCATTATTTGCTTTCGTTTTTTTAATGAAGTTTATATAAAGTGTTCAGCTGACACTTATTAGACAGTAGTCAGTACTTTTATGCCTTTTTGCACTGGCATCACTTTGCTCAATAATGCTGATGACAATGGTAGTTACACTTTATCAAGCTTTTACTATGAGAGAGGCAGGATTTTAAGTCTGATCTATATTGTTTCAGTGTTCTTTGCGGCCATCCTGTGAACTAGCATTATTATATTCATTCTAGAGATGAGGAAACTGAAGCACAGAGATATAAAGGAACTTGCTTAGCTAGGTGGCTCTGGCTCAGGGTCTCTCATGAGGCTGCAGTCGCACTGTCACCCTGACCCCATCACCTAAAAGATGAATTTGAATTGTTCCCCAAAATATCCAGTTGAACCACATAAAACTGAAGGTTTTTGACCTACAAAATTGTCACTTTCATATGGTTCAACCTAACAATTTATGCTTCCCAGACTCCATGGCTGAGATGGTGCAGAAGAACACAACAGAAGGAATTTCAATCCTACTAAAGCAAAAGCTATTTTTTTTATTGCTCTCCACCTCCTTGATGTGGTAAGAGCTATGGGGGCAAGGCCAGAACTCAAGAAAGCAACATCTGGATGGAGCAGGAGGGATCAATTTTCCTGTGGTCTTATGATAAATTAGCAAATGGAGCTTCAAGAGTTGGAACCAAAAAAGACTCCTCTCCCTTAGTCCTTATCCCCCTGCTCTCTCGCCTCCCCTTCTCTCTCCAGCGTCTTGTCACAATCCACCTCTTCAGAGTCTGGTTCAAGTCCTCCAGGGACTTGAGAGAGTCATGTTACACTGTCTGGAATTCCCCAGAAATTCTTTCTGGTTTTCATAATATCTGTATTTTATAACCAGCCTTGTGGCTGTTTCAGGACTCACAAGAGAGTGATTGCAGAGCCCTTGATTTGAGGGAGTTGACCCTCATTAGGACAGTCCATGCTCTAAGGAGGAAGCCCCCAGAGTTGAAGTCATCATAGAACTGGGAATAACCTAAGTATCCACCAGTAGGGGAGGAGTCAAATAAGCTAAGCTAAGTCCATACCATGTAGTGTTATGCAGCATCTAAAAGAAGTGAGATAGAGCATCATGTAGTTACGTGCAAAGAACTCCAAAACACCTTGTGAAGTAAAAAAAAAGTACACTGCAGGCCAACATGAAGAGTGGATTTTGGATATGTGCATGTGTTTGTGTGTAAATGTATAGAAAGTGTCTGGAAAGAGAAACACAAAATAATGACAATGATCATTTCCGGGCAGGGAAGATATTGCAGAAGTGGGTCAAGGAAAACTTTGAAAGTAATGTACAGTTTGTGAGAATATATTCTTGTTTATTTGTACAATTAAAAGTCAGCACTTTTTAAAGTCGTGAGACATTTTTTTTGCATCAGGCTAATGCCTAAAGTTAAGAACCATCCTACTCTGGTTTCCCCAAGAGCAGACGGTGAGACGAGGATTCAAGCGCAGTTGTTTTGTTTGGAGATGATCCCAGGATCTACCAATTAGAGAGTGGAGAAGCGGGACAGGGAAGGGAAAGCAGTTAATAACGTGTATGTTATCCAGCAAGTTACCACCATGGGCAACAGGGGTGGAATCTGCTGGGGACCACGTAGCTCAGTGTTAGCTCACCTGAGGGGAGAGGGAGCTGGGGTATTTATACCCCATATTCCATCATTCATTGTTGAAATGTGCTCCTGGGGAATATTAATTCCCTGGCACTTCTGGCCCGCCACACAGTTGGGCCAAGCAGACCCTGACAGCCAGAGAAAATCCTTAAGTAAAGATATGAAGGAGCTGTCAGTTGGAAGTTGGGCTGCCATGCACATGAGTGGTAAGAACTAAGGGATTTGGACAAGATGCCATCAACATCCACAAGAGCTGTATCTGCAGCCACCGTATCTCAGTATTGTTCAGGCAGCCTCTGAGGTTCTCTCTGGATATCTGAGCTGGGTGTCACCTTTCAGGGGCAGAGGCATCTCTGAGAGAGGTCCCCACCACTGCTCATGGCTAGAGCTTCATGTGAATGTTGTCTCTCTGCCTAGGAATATCCAGCCAGCCAAACTCCCTGACTCTCAGAGGAAGCCCCACAGTCTCGGCTTCCCTTACAGGAAAGGAGAAAAGATACAGAGAGAACAATCCTCTCTTCTGCAGATGAGTTTGTTAACAAAACCAATAAATACTGAATATCACTTTCTATTGCATTCAGCCATCCAAGTGACCATATAGGATCGTGATTAAAAACCTAGATTCAAACCAAACTTCTTGTAGTTGTAGAACACGGACAGGTCACGGTCCCTCTCTAAGCCTCATCTGTAAAATTCATGAAATGGGAATCTCTATGGCCCAGGGCTCCTGTGATAGGCTCGTCCACACTTACAAAGCCCTGAGCACAACTCTTAGCACACAGTTAATAGTCAACAACTGTCAGCTGGTCCAGAAACTGAAATTTTAAAGATTGATTTTACATTTGCTGTTTTCAGAACTTTGCTCTCAGACCTGTGGGAAAGAAACAAAGAAAAACCTCACGTCTCCTCAAGCAGCTGTAACATGTCCTCATGAGTCACAGGGCTATGAGTCCTCAGACAGGAAATCAGGTCCCTTGGGACTTGGAGAGGCTACAAGCAGGAACGCCGAGGTGGAGCTCAAAGGAGAAAGTGCAGTCTGTGACTCTGTCACCTTGGGCAGCAGGAAAGTGGCCCCTGTCCCCTGCCAGGCCTAACCCAACTCGTCTGAGTGCAGCAAACCTGTTTCTATTGACCTGCTTCCTGCTCTGATTTAAATTTCAAATCGCCAGTGGTTTGATTCTCTCCTCACCATGCCTGAAAACCAACTGTTATGGATTTTACAGGCCTCGGAGCCCTCGGCGCACACACTCGATTTGCACAATCTTTGCATAAGGAAAAAGGCAGTCGATGCAAACTGAATTAATTGTAATTGACCATAATATGCTTACAGAAATGCCAAGGAGTTTTCATTAGTAGATAAGCCCCAAAGTATCTGCCGATGATTTACATCCGCATGAACACACTGCACGGCCACAGTTAATTACGAGACCTGCCACAGAAGGTGCTTCATCAAACGCTGGCAGGGGCCTTCCGAGGGCCAGCGACACCTCCAGGGACCGACACATCTTGACTGCTTCCCGGGAGGGGCTTTGAAGTCACTGCCTAAGATGAGGCAGAGCCAGGCTGTCCCTGTCAGGCTCAGGCTAGGCCCTGCTGGCTGCCCCAGCCTCTGGGTCCTTCTGCCTCCTCCCTTGGAATTGCCGGTCCCTCCCAGCCCATCCCATAGCCTCGGTCCTGCTCCATCAGTCTTCATTGCTAAGGCTGGTGTTGAACTTGTGTCGTGGTTCAGATAACAAACCCTCATTCATTTGTTCCTTTTTCAACAAATATTTCCTAAGTGCCTCCTCTCTGACAGCCTCCATGCTGGGATTGGGGGTACAACCGAGACGGGACCTACTGCATAGAACTTGAAAGGCAGTGACAGACTGAAAGACTAGACAAGCACATGAGTGTCAACAGGAGGTGATGAGATGAGAGTACAAAACAAGATAATAGAAAGGAAATTGGGGTTTTTTTCTTAGAGAGCACGGATAGAGACGTTTCCACAGAGGAAGCGATAGCTCAGCTGACACCTGAAGCATGAGAAGGCACCATCCAGGTGAGGTGTTAAGGCAAGCATGATCCAGGCAGAAGAATAGCATGTGGAAAGGTCCTGAGGCAGGATAGTAGCTGATACCTTTTAGAAGGCTCATGAGGCTGGAACATCCCAAGTGAGGCAGAGAATGGAGGAAGATGAGGCAGGAGAGTTGTCAAAGGCCAGAACATGCAGGATCTTCCAGACCAGGCTTTCAAAGATCTTGAATTTAATTCCAGAAGGATTGGGAGCTATTACAGGGGTTCAGGTGGGTCCCTTTCAATGGAGTCAGGTATTTTAAAAAATCACTCTGGCTATGAGGGGTGGTAGGAAAATAGATTCTTGGAGGGCAAAAGTAGAGGCAGGGAGACCAGTAGGAGGAGGCTGGAAGAGTCATCCAGGCGAGAGATGATGGTGTCGGGTAGCAAGTCAGGATGGAGACAAGTGGGGGAGGACAGGGACCTCTGTCTGCTTGAGGCCGTGTGGCCGAACGCTTTCCTCTGCCCACTACCTCCAACAATCAGAGCTCGAACTTGACCTCAGAAGCCTCCACCTCTGGAGTCCACAACCTCTTTCCTGGACCCCAGAAGAACCCAGGCCTTCTGATGCTGACAGTGACTAGCTCCTGCCCAGATTCTCTAGATCAGTGCTGCCCAACAGCAATATAATGCAAGCTGCATATGTCACTTTCAATTTTCTAGAACACTTGAAAATGTAAAAAGAAACAGGTGACATGAATTTCAATAGTATTTTATTTAAGTCAATCTATCCACAATAGTATCATGTCAAGGTGTAATCAATATAAAAGTTATTAATGAGATATTTTACCTTGTAGACACTAAGTCTTCAAAATCCAGTATATAGTTTATATTTGGAACACAAGCCGCATTTCAAGTGCTCAGTAGTCACAGGTGCCTACAGGCATCCTTATTAGATGGCCCAGCTCTGAGCCTGCTTCCTTGAACTCCTTCGCCATCCTCTGCCCACCTTTTGGAAAACTCATACCTTTATCAAGAACTTGGGGTCCATTACAAGTCTAGACTGACAGACGATGTGATCCCCAGAACTCCGTGAATATCAGATCTTCTGATGAACAAACCACGTTACCAGCAGGCCTCTGAACAAGAGACCACACAGTCATGTGATATCTAGGCCATGTGACTGCCAAGCCTTGTGTTTACGAGCTCTACACCCAGGCTGAAACTCCTTTAGCACTTGCAATGGGGTCTACGGATCCAATGCACGGTTCACCCTTGGAAGGGATGAAGAGCTCTGCCATGGGGCCAGCTCCTCAACAGCCTTTCATCATTACGCACACTGGGAGTGTGCACTAAATCTTGAAAGAGATGATGGGCAGGCTGCACATGTTGGGGTGATCCCAATGCCCACAGTGAAGTGGGTCATGGTCACAGGTGGGCATTGTGCTTCAGCATCACCTGTGATATTGACAATGATTATTGGAATCATCGTCATAGCACTTATTATCTCATTTAATTCTTACAATTCTCTTTAAGCTGGGTACCATTATTTTCCCTGTTTTACTTACAATGAAATTGAGGCTCAGCAAGATTCATTGACTTGCCCAAGGTCACACAGCTTGTATTGAGCCCTGACTCGACTCCTAGCCACTGTGTACACTGCCTCCTGTAACAACCACTACCACTGCCGTAGCTTCCGCTCCCACTATCAACAGTTAGAGCTCTGTAGGTGCCAGTACTGCACTAAACATTTCACATATATTCATTTATCCCTCAAAATAAACGCAAGAGGTAGCTATTACATCCACACAACTGCCACAATGGTTGCTACCACAACCCCTACCAGCCCCCCACCAGTGAGCAACAGGTGTATGCCCCACTCACAAGTGCTTTGTGTCTATGCTAATCTTTGCTGATCTCTTTTCTATCCTTCCCGAGCAGTGTGACAGCAGGAAGATCACTAAACCTCTCTGATCCTAAGCTTTCTCATCTGTAAAATAGAGACAATGCTAGTACCAGCCTTGGAAAGTCATTACAAGTGTTAAAAGATTTAAGGCACTTGGTAAAGAGCCTGGCATGTAGCAAATGCTTGGTAAATATTAACTCGGAGGAGGAAGAGAGGAGGAAGAATGGGTGGATAGATAGACAAATAGACAAACTCTATTGAATCTCAGTTTTGTACCAAATTTCCTCCATAAAAAGTCCAAATTCTTGGGAACACACTTTGTGTGACCCTTAGCTGTGCTTGTATGGGGAGGAAGAAGTGGAGAGGAGACAAAAGAGGCTGTTTTGTGTTTCCCTAATTTTTTATTTATTCAAACTAAAGGACAACGATCCTTTTTCCTCTCTGACCATAATCTGCAGGAACTTGGCCTCGCATTCCCTACAAAAAAGTTTGCATCATCGGGAAAACTGACCTGAGAGAACAACACTAACATCAGGACAGAAGCAGAGATGAAGACGAAATAGTGCTCACGCCTCAGAGTCCGGGGGTCCCTACACTCTGCCTCTGCCGCAGTTTGTTTATGTAATATAATAAATTTCCATCATTTGCTTCCCTTGGTTTGAGTTGGGTTTCTGTTTCTGTCCCTTACAACGCAAAGAATCCCAACGTAGGACTGAGGGGTATTACACTGATGGAAGGAATGTTGTTCAGTCCTTTTGGACGAATGTATTGTAGATGGAAAGATGCCCATCAATATAATGAGAAAGACTGAAAAAACAAGATATTGTTAATGGAGTGAAGTCTTCGAGGCAACATACACAGGTGCAACTGGAGAGATTCACGTCAAACCTTCACTTGGAGAGGGCAGGACTGGCTGTGTAATTTGTGGGGCCCAGTGAGAAAAGGAAATGGGAAGCCTCTTGTTCAAAAATTATTGAGAATTTCACAATGGTGACAGCAAAGCATCAAACCAGCAAGGGGAGAAATCTAAGTGTGGGGCACTATGTGACCACATAGGTCATGTGCCCACGAAGCCAACCCCAGAGGGGGGTACTTCCCCTGAGATGCGAGGTCAGGAGGGAAAGATGGCATGTGTTGGAAACATTCGGGGGCAGCAGAAATGAAATTGAGATGGAGCCTTTATTTCCCCTAAAGAGAGGTAGACTTATCTGCTTTGAATAAAGAGGTTGGTTGGAGAGAGGGCAGAAGGAAGGTAAATAGACACTGAAAGATGAAACACTGGAGCTTCAGAAAAGCAATCAATTAGTACTGAATCCTTTTCTCTGAAAATGCTCAAACTCCCCTGAGGACAGCTGTAGCAAGCAGCGAGCCGAAGCAGCTCTGTGAGACTGGTGGAGTTTGATGGTCAGCACGGCGGTGCACCCGGCGGCTGCCAGCCCCTACACAACTGCTGTTTGCTTAATCTCAGGGCTCCCGGTCGCTCTCTAAAGTCAAAGCTCCACTAATAACCATATTTAGCATTGGACCAGCGCTTGCTATTTCCATGGACTCCATGAGCAGTAATTAGTTAATAACCCAACGTCATCAAAAAAAGGCACAAATTGCACGTCTGCAAGAACAAGGTGCCTTTCCTGTTTGTGGTGTGGGGAAAGGGCCCTTACACTGGGCATCGGGGGTTGTGAGTCCTGGAATTATGTATAACCATGGTGCATATGAAAGTGTGTATGTGAGTGTAGGCATGAATGTGTATGAGTGTGTGCACCTATGTTTGAGTGTATACGCGTGTGTGTGCATGTGGGGGCATGCATATGTGCGAAAATACCGTCATCAGGTCCTCATAGAGACATCATGGCCAAAAAGAGGAGAGAACCACAACACTGAAGAAGGAGCTTAAGGTATAGACTCGGATAACTTAGATGAGGATCCAGGTTCAGCCACCTCCTGGTTGTCTGACCTTGTACAAATCAACTCCTCTCTTAGTCCAGAGTTTCCTCATCTATAAATTGAAAAGAAGACCTTTCTCTCAAAGTTGTGAAGATTAAATCCTATAAGTAAAAGTCCTGCCACAAAGTCAGAATCGATCGGGGTCTCCACTCTCTGTCTTCCATTTTCTCATCCATTCCACGGCTACTTATTCTGTGCCTGCCATGTGGCAGGCACTGTTCTAGTCCCTGGGGTCCAGTAGCAAAGAGAACAAAGCCCTCACCCTTTGGTTCTTTACATTCTTGCAGGTGAAGACAGGTAGAAACAAATAAACAAGTACATACGTAGTGTGGGATGACAACAGGAATGGGAAACGTGAAGCAGGGCAGGGAGTAGGGCGGGATTCCAGGGGGCAGCGAGGCTTCTGTCTCATAGGGGGTGGCCCAGGAGGGCATCTCTGAGGGTTTCTGAGCAAAGACCTGAGGAGGTGAAGAAGAAATCATGTTAAAATCTGGGAGAAGGTCATCCTTGGCAGAGGGAGGAGCGGAAGCAGAGGTGGTGAGGTGAGAGGCACTGGGGGGACAGCAAGGACCTTTCTGATGCTCTCGCCTCACAAGGTAGGAGAGGCTTTTGGATTCCGGAGTAAGACATTCCCCTCACCTCGGGTACCAGTCAAGCTGTCTCTACTGGGCCTGGATGAGGGAACTAGGTCGGGGCCCTGTACACACATCAGGCCTCTGATTTGCCTGAACCATCATCAGGAAAGTGGGGTACATCTCTGAGGGGAGTTCCCCACGCACCGGCATTCATCACCACATCTGTAGAGGATCCTGTTTCTGCTGCTGTGTTACCCTCCCCCAAACTCAGGGGATGAAAATAACAATCATTTATTTAGTTCACAAATCTACACTTGAGCAGGACTCTGCAGAGAAGGCCCATCCCTGCTCCTCCACTGGGGCCCCCACTGGGGCAGCGTGACTGGGGCTTGAAAATCCACTTGTAAGATGACTCACTCACAAGGCTGCCAGCTGTGAGCTCGGCAGAGGCTGAGGGCCAGCCAGGGGTTTCCATCCCTCTCCACATGGTTCTCATCACATGGGCCATCCCTGGGCTACTTAGGCTTCCTCAGGACATGGTGGCTGGGCTCCAAGAGTGAGTGTTCTAAGAGACGGGAAGGGAAAACTACCCAGTTTCTTAACGGCTTGTCTTGGAAACCGATACAGTGTAGCTTCCACCATATTCTACTGGTCAAGCAATCACATCCCTCATATTCAAGGTTTCAGGACATAGTCTCTCACTTCAATGGGAGGAGTGTCAAAGAATTTTGAGACCGTGTTTTAAAACCACCACCTCCCAGATTGGCCTTCTGTCTTTCCAAATCCCTAGGACGTATTGTAAAGGCTTCTGGGACACTTCATCCTAAAAGACCAGCACCCTTTTCTCCTAGGCCTGAGAACCTGAAGATTACATAGATATCCTATGTCAGTTACCCTTTTCCATATAACAAACCACTCCTAACTAAAATTCAGCTTAAAACAACAATTCTGTGGGTCAACAAGTTCTCTGGGCTCAGCTGGGTGGTTCTTGTGCTGATCTTGGTTGATATTCCCTAAACATTGTGATCAGCTACTGGCCAGTTAGGTGGCTGTGCTTCTGTGGGTTGACTGGTGGTCAGTTGGGGGACAGGAACAGCTGGATGAGATGTCTCTCATCATCCACCAGGCTAACCTGGGCTAGTCCACATGGTGGTGGTAGATTCCAAGAGCATGAAAGCGCAGGTCTGGACTCTGAACTCAAACGAGGTCATTTCTGTTGCATTCTAGAGGCCAAAGAAAGTCACAAGGCGAGTCCTGATTAATGGGATGGGAAGATAGATTCCACCTCCTTATGGAAGAAGCTGCATAATATTGTGGCCATTTTTACAACCCATCCACGAGAGCTCTTCATTCTGCAGCATAAATATTAGCACCTTCAAGGAAGAGCTGGGTTAGGAAAAGAAATCCCGGCATCACAATAAGCCCACTTCTAAATCTGGTAATTTCTTATTATGAACTTTCCCTCACTCTCCTCTGACTGTTAATGATGACAAAGACAAAAAGTCTACAAAAGGAATTGCTTTGGGAAAGGCAGTCAAGTATATTGTCTAAGCCTACAGGGTCTAGAAGAAGACAAATCTGGATTCAAGTCTTTTCTTTGCCAGTTATTAAACAGATGACCTTGAGCAAGCCTCTTAACCTTTATGAGCCTCAGTTTCTCCAGACATTTTCAGACTTCCTGGGACCTGTCTCAGCTGCCCTTCCCATCTTGTCACCGGGATGGCCACTGCTCTGCCCACAGGAAGCCAAATGTGATTAACGTGGTGAAGGGAATGGCACTAGAAGTGACTGAGTACCTGAGCCTGGCCCTCAAGGAGTCAAAATTTAAGGAAACAGACGTTGTCACCCCAGAACAGTTTGTGGCAGCTGGAGATGCCTCAGTCCACCACTGTCCAACATGCTGGTGGGCTACAGGGAAAGAACTGAAAGTGAAGGCATACCCACCAATAGTAAACAATTTTTGGTAACCAAAAATGTGCCATGCTACAAGTGGGCAAACAGATGCAATCTTCGCATGAATTATAAACTATCACTGAAGAAGATGATGGCGTTGGGGGATGGGTAGAGCCACATCACAGCACAGGAAGTGCAGGGATAACCAAAACAGCTGAAGACATTACCCTGGAAAGCAAGGACAGTCTAAAACTCCAAGTTTGCTCAAAATAATGTGAGGAGGAAGAAGAGGAAGATGAAAGAAAAGCTGCAAATATGGAAGAAAATGAAGAGAGTGGATTGCTGGAAACGAGGCTATTCTAGATGCAAGGAAAACAGTAGAAGCTTGTAACCCTAAAACGGATGTTGGAGGTGAGGCTGCTATTTTGCAAAGCAGAGCTTACGACCTCTACATCACTTATGAATATTACCAGGCACACAACTACGGTCGTTAGCTACGATGGGCAACTGTAGCCTTTAGCAGTGGAGCACATGCGTGGAGACATCAGTCAAGATCACGAGAAGAAAATTGATCATTTAAATCACCCACCAGCTCCTACGTGTTCAGGTCACCCATGCAGGCACGCTGAGGTGACCTTTTTTCTCATGGAAATCAGTGAGACTGTTGCAGAAGGAGGACATTCATGTGTACCTTTTAATTTTCTCGAAATGTGTACAAACTGTCATTCCAACAATAGCCTATGACTACGCAACACACTTCATAGTGCAACAAGCAGAGCACAGGATGTACGCTAATTAATGCTTCTGATTTTTAAAGAATTAACCTATAGATGTGACCATTGGCCATGTTCACCGATATGTACAATTTCTCTAATACAGGGATTTATATGTTTATGCATCAAATTTTCAAAAATGTTCCACTACCAAAAAAAGTTGTGTGTCCCTGTAAGGACCTTACAGACTATCTCCTGCTTTGTGTTTCTTGTCTCAATACAGAGACACTTGTCTTTTCCTCGCTGTTAAGGAGGTCTACCATCTTTAATGCAGTCTGCCGCTGTCTTTCTGTCAATCACCATCCTCGTGCAGATCCTTCACGGAATCTTTGAGTCCGATTTACATTCAGAACACAGACCAGTGTTCTCTCCTGGACACCACCCAGAATTTCTGTCATTGGCTTAAAGCCAAAGGCATGGGGAAGATCCTGTAATAAGGATGGGTGGGTGGGGGGTCTCTGCGTCCCAGCCTCTCTCTTCGCTACAGCCCTCTGCCTCGAAATGACTGAGGCCACCCAGCTCTGAGAGCCGAGAACGGACAGGCCATCAGTGGGTGGGACTGATTCCCCCCACTCACACCAGGGGAGGATTTTAAGAGGTAGAGAGACCTTCAAAACAACCCTGACATTTGGGTGGAGGATTGTGATCAATGACTAAAAGATCAGCTAAGAATACAAAATTCTGCATTCAAAATTAGGCGCAAACTTAATATATATTTAGAATAACAAAATAAATCTCAACAAACTACATTTTTTAAAAGGTGACAGCACTAACATTACAAAATGCTGGAAAATAACAATAATTTTACTAATTTTCACACACATGCAATTCTATAATAATTCTCCCCACCTTTTGTTGGCTGCATGCTCACTGATCTCCTCTTCATATGACAATGAGCTTGTAATACCGTTTTCTATAGAGACAGAAGAAAGGGAATTCAGACTTTCAGAATTATTTTCACTCTGGCATGGGAGAGGGAAACTGGTTTCTCCAGCTTCACAGATTCGTTATTGATGCCACCTAAATTTTTAGGATTATTGACAAACTTGGGTAATCTACCAAGCTTATCTCATGTATGAGCTGTGAGATGTTAGGGGATTTCAAAAGCTTTCTGGTGAAAGTACTATTAGGGTTGACAACATTCATGAAGCAGAGCCTTGGAAGGGCCCCAGGGGTGATAGGCCTGAAGTGTAAGGGTTACTAGCTTCTCAGTAAATCCACGTCCGGTTGGCTTACAAAGCCCTGCCTTGATGGTCCTTGGGCACCACTTCCACTTCATTGCCTATTCCGTCTCCCTCGTTCAGTCTGCGTCACCACTCAACCTTCCTTATTTCTGCCTCACGTTCGGGCTCTCTTCCCATGGCCCAGCCTTTGCACAGGCTGAGCCCCCTGCCTGGCGCTCCCTTCCTACCACATAATTTTTCATTTCACTATCTCCTTCCCATCCTCCTTTAGTTTCAGTCATCATTCCCTGCTGAATGTCCTCCCTCACTGTGTCAAATCCCCTATCGTAAGCTTTCTTAATGCCATACACCTCTCTCTCAGATCACCAGATGCAAGTTTGCACATTGTTATAGGATTATTTAATTAATCTTTCTCTCTCTCCCAAAAGAGCTCTAGGAAGATGAGGACCACATCTGGCTTTGTTCCCTCATTGTATCCCCAGTGCCTAGTACACAGTCTGGCTCATAGTAGGGGTTCAATAAATATTTACTGACTGAGTCTGGATGACTCAGGGACAAGACACACAAATTCAAATAGATCAGTGAGTTCCCTCTCCCTGAAAAGAAGAACAAATCCAGAAAACAAGGTTTGGCTTCTCTTTGGCTCCATTTCTCCTGACTCAACTGCCTGTTGGTGAATCTCAGACAGCAAGCCAGCCTCTAGGAAAATATCTTCATCCTAAAACATGCCTTTTGCACTTTGAGAAACCACGGGTGTTGCTATAAATACCAGAGGAAATCAAAATCTGAAGTCTGAGGTGAAAAGAAATATGGATGAAATGATTAATAAAATACTTCAGGAAAGGATACAGATGTAGCAAAGCTTTGGGAAAAGCTGACGCTGGGCAGCTGTGTTTTCCAGTAAGATCAAAGGTCCCTGGCCCCACCTTGAGATGCTGGTCTAAACGCCACAGCAGAGTGTGAAAGGAACACGCCTCTTCTTCTGGGCCAAGAGCCCACGTCTCGTCTAGGATTCTGCCATCATTCCTCGTGGATGGGTCTTGGCCTGTCTATCTGGCGAGAACATTGGCTTCTGAAGAGGTCTCCTCCTCTGGTCTATTAGTCCACACTTCTACCACTAAAGGTACATTTCTTTTGATTAGGTACTGTACTTGTAAAACTTTTAGACTCTTCTTTCTCCAGCTCCATGCAACTCCCTCCCCTGGGGCCTCTCTTAGTCTCTGAGCAATTCTGATAAGAAGAAGGACTCTTAGCCCACCAACAGGTGGCAGCTGGAATTACATATGCTACCCATAGATTTTGAATTACAGGAGTCCCAGACACCCACAAGCCCCTAAACAAGTTCTCTCTTCCAATGAAGGTTTCAAATTACATCCTAACTTGTTGCTTGCCAGGGTGGTAGTTGAGAAGGATTCCAAGTTGAGTCCAGGCTCAGCGAGGATCTAAATCATGCTTGATTAGCAGTGTCTCCTATGGTCAAGGGAAAGGATGGTAATGGCATGCATGCCACATATTTGCTTTCTCTGTTCTAATTCCTAACATTTGGTCTGAGACTTATAACTGGGTTGTAGCCCAACTTTAACTTAAATTTCTCCAGAGTCTGAGGATCTGCCCTGAACGCAACTGACGCGCTGTAATATAATATTTCACAAGTGCTGTCTTGACCCAGTTTTCAAGTCGTAGCTAAAAACTCTCTATTCCCCTTCATGAGTAGTTTGCTAAGCCTCTGTACCAACCACCTCCCTTATTGGGATTCCACTCTCCAGGGCCTGGTACCAAACGACTGGCTAGGGACAGGCCCTAAGCCCAGGAGCCCATGTAATTATTCAAATTAGCCAATCCCCAGGAAGCCTTCAAAATCCACTCCATTTGCCATACATAAGTCGTCTCCTACAGCTCCAGCTTACTGTGATCCTGTCTCCAGGTGCAACTATCTGTGTGTCCCTGCATGGCAGCCTTCTCTTCTCCTCTCATTTGGAGCCATAAGGAACAAAAGTGCTGCCTTTCATCTATCCAAGGGTTGGTGTGCTGTGTCCCGCCATCCAAAGAATCTTTAGATCTTATAAAACACGTGTCCAAGGGCCTTTCCCTGCCTAGTCACTGCCATCCCGTAAGAACTGGACTCTCCTTCCAAAACTACCAGGAATGTCTGTGCATTTGTTTCATATCACAAAACTCTGTTTCCTGGGATGGTTTCTCAGGCCTCCTGCTCCGCCTCTGAGAAGCCACTTTAGCTAAAACTCTAGCTAACATTCAGCGAGTGGATCACCGCTTCCACCCTCAGCATGTGGGAGTGTTGCCTGGGATTCGGGACCTATGGAAGCCCTGACATAAGACCACTTTGTACTTGAGGCAACTGCTCCTTCCTAGGAGCTCTGGTCCAAGGACGGCTGCAGAGCCCACTAAGGATGCCACTTGCAAAATACCTGCAGGAGAGACTGCGGCAAGACAAGGAAACGCCATTCCACCTTTTTATATTTGTAAACATTCTTCTTTTTCTTCCCTCACCGTCACTGCCTCCCTGGTTTGCCGGCTTCGTGGGGAGTCACGCCACACTTTCCTTTCATTATCTGTCCTCAGGACAGACTTTCTTCTCAGACTAAAAGGTGCGAACATTCTTCCCACCCTAAAATGGTCAATTCTGCGAAAATACATAGGATTCTGTAACAGCAGGAGCTCTCATTGGGATCCGAGGATAGTTCTGTGCAATTGGGAAGGCGGACAGGGGTCATGAGAAAGGGCCAGCGCAGGGCCTAAAGCAGATGGAAGGCCCCCCATCCGCTTGGGTAAAGGACACGTCTTGTGGGCAGAGCACATGCAGGGAAATTCAAAATGGGAGCGTTTCATGGAAATTCCTAATGAGAGAATTTTATCAGTGGCAATTCAACCTGAGTTCTCTGGTAGATGTGTCACATGGGGAGGACCATTTCTATTTCTTGAGGCCACCGCTAAAGAGAGAAATTTACAGCCTGGTGTGGTTACAATAACCCAGGATGAAGATAGTCTGGGACCCACATCCTGCGAGGACTTCCAAAAAGAACCAAGGACTCTAAGTCCGGAAAAGAGATGGCGTGAGCTCAAGAAGAAAGGAACTAGGGCAGTCTTTGTTTTAAAATGATGATGATAAGAGCTCACGTCCACAGAAAGTGTACATCTGACAGACACCCTATTTCTTGTACCTCACATCAACATACCTCCTAGGGCAAGTGCCATCACTATGCTCATTGAACAAATGAGGCAACCAAGGCTCAGAGACAGGAAGTGACTTGCCCAGGTCACACAGCTAGAGCCACCAGAGCCAGGATTCAAGCTGAGGCCACCTGGCACAAAAATCAAGTCTCTTAGCCACTGCCCCACCTCTCAAGAAACTGACATCTGTTGTGACACAAAACTGCTACAGGGTGCCCAGCCTGGCCTCCGGTGGGGGCTCCGATGTGGCTGCCCGACCAGCTCCTCTAGCGCCTGTCCACTAGACACTGGCCCCAGAGGAGCCTCAGGAGCAGCAGGCATGGAGTGATCACCAGAAAAACGGAAACGTCAATCTTCGGGATATATTTAACATGAAAAGTAGGGTGGAGATAAGTGTGTGCCTTGATTTGGGTTAACCCCACAAGCAGACCAAGAGACAGATTTGAGTACAAGTCATTTATTTGAGAGGTAATCCCAGAAAACTATTCAGGCTATGAGGAAGTGAGATGAGGGAGGGAAAGCACACGCAATAAGCGTGTTTTCAAGTAAGTTTCCACGGCGGGTAACTGGAGCTTAATACTGCGGGGGGTCAGTGCACAAATGCTGTTTTGTGGGTTTGACCAGGAACCGTGTACACATTTTACACAGTTATAAAATAATTTTATAGATTAATGTGTATTATTTACATGTTAAATTGTGATTTTTATAATTACAATTTTAAAAGGCAATCCCTATAAAATCAAACTAAAATTAAATAAGTGAATAAATCTACCTATTGAGCTAATGGTCCAATCACATGGATAGAACTATGTCAGGTGATTTGAAGATCCAGTCATCTGACTATTCATCCGCTGGGATTATACCCTGACGAAATGAACTTAAGAAAAAAAAACGAAGCTGTTTTCGGTGATCATCGTTGGTGGTCACGTTGGTATTGTTACTCTGAGACAGGTGAGTGGGGAGGGTGGCATAAAACAAATGTAGTTCCTTTGGGAATTGGAGTATTATTCAACAGGAGAAACAGGAAATATATATGTAAAATCAAAGAAGGTAAGCAAAAACAATGCCGTTTCTTAATTGAAGTTTCACTATAAACTCAAGATGCATTTTCTCTTTTAAACAAAATATGTTTGTCCGATTGGTATCCACTGAAAAGCCGTAGAAACAAAGATGAACTCAGTAGCAACGAGCACCCCAAAACCCAAATTGTGGTATCTAAATGTCATTCTTACTGAAAGAAACAAGGGTTGAGTCTAGGTTTGGAAGAGAAAACATACACGATGAGTCTGGAACATCGTCAAACCAGAGGGCAAGCTATGGAAAACCACGTGGTGACGTCAAAAGGTCTCAGGGACCAACTTAAAGAGTCTCCTGCTGGCCACACACAGAAGAATCTGGATCACAATAAGAGACAACTGTGACGGATTGAAACCCATCAAATACTTCAAAATCCATGAGTAAATGGATTAATGATAGTAATAGCTGATGAACTGATAGTAATGACAGAATAAGCTTATTGATGTCCTAGTCAAATACTGAAGAACCAATTCGTTATTTTGAAAAACAGAAAATAAAGGGAAAGAATTGCACATTACCTTGTCTTTCCTGTATAAACTATTTCTCAGGATGACAAATAGTTGATGAGAAAAGCTTTTCTTTAAAAAGCAACTCAGGGAACGAATGAAACCGGAATAATGGGATCAAAATGACCATCAGTGGTTGCCACCAGCAGAAGGACGTCAACCAGACTTCCTGATAGCAGTAAACGACGGGCACCATGAAGTATGAAGTATTCTTGCCAAAGACTAAACCTGAATCTGATCAAAACTCCAGATAGAACTAGAAATTTACAGGAAATAGCAGGGGTGAAGGAATACGTTCAAACACACTGCTAAAATGCAATCAGCAAAATGCAGAATTCGGGGAATTCTTTAAGACAAACAAGGCAGTTTCTTCAAGAAGTAAATGTCCAGGGAAAAAAGTAGATTAAAAGAGACTTAAAATGCCTATGAACCGACTGCAATAGATAGACTGTATTTGCATCCTCATCCAAACAAAGAAATTATTTTTTAAATAATAAAATAAAATTGGGAAACTTGAACAGATTGGATAACAATTATTATTAATATTTTGGGATATGATCAAAGTATTTTGCTTGTTTTTAAAAAATCTCTGTATTACAGAAGTGCATACTGAAACATTTAGAGATGAAATGATGATATTTTGGGTTTGCTTCAAAATAATACAGGGGGGAAGAGAAGAAGTGTGTGGAGGATACGGAAAAACAGGATTGGTCACCAGTTAATTTTTTTTTAAGCTGGGAGAAGAGAGTATGGAGGACTGTTATCAATCCTGTCTACCTGATTTCTGCTTAATATTTTTCATAATAAGAGTTAAAGTTAAACATACACACACAGCAGTGGCCAATTTTGCTCCAGAGAGGAAGTAAGGGGTGGAATTGAGACGCGAGCTGGAGCAGGGGCATCTGGAGCCAGCAGCATCAGTCCAGAGCATCCTCTGACTCTGCAGAAGAGGCGGGTCTGGTGCCATCCAGGATCGTGAAGACCTCACAGAGCTGCGTGGGGAGGAAGAGCCCGGGTCTTGGCATTCAGTAGGTCACCTAGCTCCGTCACTTAGTTACATAGAGGTGCTCCAGCGTCCTCATCTGATGGGTGGGGACCACTGTGGTAGCCATCTCATCCATGGTGGAGAGGATCAGCTGAGCCGATGCACTCACTATGCTGAGCAAAGCTCCTCGCTCCTAGTACACAATTAATCACTGGTAACTATTCTTGTATTATTATCTTCCTCTTTCCTGTGAGCTACCATGGCCCACGGAGATGCTGTGGGTGCAGTATCTCAGCAGAACTACAGCTGTAGGTCCAGACTCCGGACCTGTCCGCATCTCTCATTGGCCATCCTTGGCAACTTCCTGTAACCTGTTGGTCATCAAATGAAAAAATTAACGGAGCTCTCATCTCAAACCTCGATTTTCCAGACCCTCCATTCTCCTCCACTCCCTTTCTCTCTTGCTCCCTCTCCCCCTTCCTGTTTTTCCTCCATCCTTCCTTCTTTCCTTCTTTCCCCAAAGCAGCACTTTCCACTGTGACAAGCGAAGCAATAGTCTAGGCAATAATTTAATTCCTTGCTTCCTACTTAAAAATCCCCCTAATTACTGGGTAATGGGTCCACAGAGGCGTTTGGGCTGGGTGAGCTCTGCCCTGCAGGCACAGCTATAGTTCATCTGTCTGCTCCCTAATAGCACTCGAAAGTTCACACTTATAAACATGTCACTGAGCCCGTAATTGAGTGACTGGTCATTAGGTTCCACGCGCCGTACCTGTGGGTCACTGATCACTCAGGGGTGATGGATCTTTCTCCAATACCTCAGCCAGGCAGGCCACAGAGCTCTCTATCACCTCTCAGCAGGGCATTAGTTTCCGGGAAGACTGCAGCGAGCCCCGGTGAGCCGTCTTAACCACGGACTTCCATTGGGAAGGGCCAGACGGAAGAGAGGGTAGGGCTGGAACACTCATCCTCCTGCTTCATCCACTGACTTTCCCAGAAGCCTCTCCTGGGAGCATCTTCTAGGGGACACTGAAGCTAAAAGGCACCATGAGGCAAGGGGGATTCAGTGCAAGAATAATTGCACTGTGGAGTTAAAGTCGATTTGACAGTAGAGGTATCGTTGCAAGACAAGGAGAAAGAATTGGGTCTTTGTGTTACTGAACTTAGCTCAATGTACTAGAAACATCTATCACCTCTGAGCTGTGTATCCTTGAGTAAGTCACTTGACCTCTCTGTTCCTCGATTTCCTCATTCGTGAAATAGAGATGATAGTACTGCTTCCCTTCCAGGGTTGTGCTGAAGATTATCTGAGATAAATATATCAAATGGTCTAACAGTGTCTAGCACCCAATAGGTAATCAACAAATGTTAGTTTATTCTAAATACATCTACCATTTTCCTCTGTTTCCATCAGAAATGCTCTTTCATATTTTCGATGATGATGGAGATAGATAACATAGTGGCTACTGGCACAGGTTCTGAAGTCAGGATGATTAGAATCAAACTCTAACTCTACTACTCAATCACTATGTGGCCCTGGACAAGTTGCTTAACCCCTCTGAGCCCCCGCTTCCTCCTCCATAAAATGGGAATATTTACGGTAGCCAGCAGCCAACTCATAGAGTTCCTATGGGGATTAAATGAAATAACGCATGTCAATTACCTAACAAAGTAATTGGCAAGTAGTCAGAAGTAATCTTTGAATAAATATTAGCTCTTATTATGGGGCCCATGTTTAAGGAAATGAGGAAAAAACAACTTGATTCATGCTCCATCTTTAAATACAGTATCTTGAAATTAAAATTGTCAAGGAAATTCAACTTTTTAAAATTTAAATCTACCTCCAATTAGCATAATTAGACTTCCCAGTCTGTCTAGGGGAGTAGGGCTTGAGAAAGAGAACAGCTAATTCAGAACAAAATCCATCTTCTGTTTAGTCCCAGGCTGAGCGATGCAGAGTGGAAATGCTGCAGGGGGCTGAGAAGGAAGAAGCAGATGTGGGAGAGAGAAGGATCCGGGCGAGGTGGGGCTACTCTGGGCTGTAAGAACACCAGGGCAGGAGAGCAGGTGGAGGGGAGGGGCCATCCAGATGGTGCCAGGGGGACAAAAGCCCAGAAGCAGGGACACGATGCGTCACATTCGCAGGAGGGTGTGAGGAGTCCAGGCTGCTGACCCACACGGTTTGTGCTAGAAAGGAGTAATAGGAAATTCAACAAACAAAAAATATTTAGTGAAAGGTTGCTCCGTGATGAACATTAAATTATCTCATTGAACCCCATACCAACCCTGTTGCCATTTGCGGAAAATCTTCAACTTTTATTCCTAAGATATTTGGGCAACTCATATTTTTAGTCCATCCGACTGCACATTCCTAACCACGTTTCAGACACCACTTCTGGATTCTTGAGCACCAGGAATAAGGTGGCGCTGCCCAGTGACCAACCCTTGCAGCTTGGGCAGCCTTGGCATCTTCATCCATATGCCAGGATCCATGTAACAATCTAATGGTTTATTTTGCTTTCTTTTTATTGCTTTATACTGATATGTTATGTTGTACTGACTGCTGAAAATGGGAAAATGTAAATGTTGATATTAACCACAAGAAACACAGGTTTCAGAAAGGGGAAGCAATTGAACAAAAAGAAATATCTAGGCATCCCCAAAGTGGCAGATGGTCCATCTCAAGTACTCATGGTTCTTCAATTGTTCAACGGTTTATTCAGCCGTGAAGGAAACGATCGGAATGTATTTAACAAATATTCATTTAGAGCTGACTATGTGCTAGGCACTGCTTTAAGCAATTTATAAAATATTAACTCATTTAAAAATTAAAGAAACTCATACAAATTAAAGAAACTAATAAGAGTCATGAGGCTGTATTAGACAAACATAAGTTGAGGGACATCCTACAAAATAAATGCCCTCTCTTCAAAAATGTCAAGGTCAGTCAAAGACGAAGAAAAAATGAGGACCTATTCCAGATCAAAAAAGACTAAACAACATGACAATGAAATGCAATGAACTATCTTTGTTTGGATCCTGGATGAGAACATTTTTTTTTTTGGCTATAAAGGACATTGGAGTGATAAGTGGCAAAATTTGAATAAGATCTGTAGAGTATTTAATTGTACTGTATTAATGCCAGCTAATTTCCTTATTTGGATAATGTTTCTGTGGTAATGTAAGAGAATGTCCTTCTTTTTAGGAAATGAAAACTAATATATCTAGAGGTAAAGGACCACCATGTCCACATTTTACTCTGAAAATGGTTCATAAACAAATAATAAAAATGTATAAAAACAGAAAATGATAAAGCAAATATGAAAGATACTAACATTTGGGGAAATATGGGCGAAGGTAGATAGGAATTCACTGTCTTATTTTTGCATTTTTCTGTAAGTCAAACTATTGAACAAAAAAAATTAAAAATCCTAGAACATATATAGTCAAACATTGCACCTAAATGATACAATATTATTTTAAATTTTAGAACGCATTTTTCTTTCTGGGACCAAACACCACTTAAACTTATAAATCTATTGGGTGACTTTCGAAACTTTCAAATATGCCTTTAGGAAGGCGTTATGTAAAAAAGCAGGAGAGAGCCTTGACAATGAACTTCTCCTGCAGGAACTCAAGTGAGAGATGAGGTCGGCCTGCACTGACATGGCATCCTTGCATTGAGGAAGGTCTGTGTAAATACAGAAGATACTCGGAAGGAAGATGCTCCTGGACTCGACGGCTAATTAAATATGGCCAGAAAGTGAGAGGGAAGAGGAGTCTGGGGATTCCAGCCTTGCAAACCTGGAGAATCCCAGCCCTTGACAGCCTAGAACTAGAACAGGAGACTGCAGACTGAGGTTACATTCTGCCTCTGCTACCGTTTTGCTGTGTGACCTTGGGCAAGTCACTTACCCTTTCTGGATCCCATTGGTGAAAATATGCTATTGTATAGAATAACGCCTTCCCATTCTAAAAGCATTTTCCATGAATCAGCGTCAGGAAGAGCAGCAGTTAATGGGCAGAGGTGACTATGAGCTCAGGGTGGGTGTGTAGTGTTGAGGACAATTACACTTGAGTGGGAATTCAAGGAGTAGTAGCTTGCAACTTATGAAACTGCTGTTTTGTAAGTCAAAAGTAGTCAAATACTATCAATTCCAAATGACTTAACCCAACATGAGAGGTATAAGACTGGAACTGAAAGGAGCCAGGAAGGGATTTCCACATCTGGTACCCACTAGATGGAGGTGAGAGCTAAAGCCCAGAATGGGTCTGCTTTCTGAGGACAGACGGGTGTGGTGTAGGAGCAGAAGAGAGCCTAGAACAGAACGTTGTTGGCCACAGAGATTCCATGAATCATAAAAACAATTATTTATCATTAATATGAATCATAGAAATCACAAAAATGAATATTTATTGGAACTCAGCTGTGGGACAGGCATTCTGCCACAGGTATGAATCCAGAAGTGAATAAAGCAGGTGCATTCCCCCGAGATCTTGAAGATCTTAGTGTAAAAGAGAAAGAGGAGCCGGGATGGAATTATAACTATAGCTACTCATAACACCTTTATTTACTGAGCACTTACTGTATGCCATGCACTTGGGTGAGCCAGACGTGGTGGGTCTGTTTTGGGTTTCCTTTGGTTTCCACTCAGCCACCTCAAGGCCATCATAGCACTTCGTCAGCTGCCCCCTGTGAAAGATCCAGGTGCACAACACATTAGGGGGAAATTGGTATCCTACTGAAGATTTCCTAAGAGGCTGGGAGGGAAAGCGTCACATTGTTCTCCATAAAGCGAAACTTGAACAAATTCCCACTTCTTCTCCCCAACACCCCAATCCCAACGCACCATGTCCCTTTCTTCTGCCTACTGCCTGGTCTTTCTCTTCTCTCCACCTGACCATGGCTGTAGTCCCTTCAAAACTACTCTGTGACCCCAGGCAACCTCATTCCTGCCTTCAGCTTGTGCAGCCCACTCCTCCCAGCAGGGAGCAAAATGAAGCTCTGTTGTTCTTGAAGCTCGTGCCTGGGGGAGTCTCCTCGGTACCTCTGTCAATCCCAAGTTGCTTATCAAAGAATTTTGCTGCTGATGGATGAATTCTTCAAGAACTTATCAGACCGAGCAGGCGTCATGGGGAAAGGAGAAGGAGAGGCTGGGAAAAGATTCTGAACTGAGAAGATTTTCAAAAGATGTGGAGAAGACAGACAGAACAACGAGAGGGAGAGAGGCTTTTTCCCCCTCCCTACCCATTATCTTGAATTCTTACATCGACCCTGAGCAAGATAGCATTACCTACACGTTATAAAGAAGTAAACTGATGTCCCAGGAGAATAAGGACTTTGTTTAAGGCCGTAAACAAGGCTATGGCTGTGCTGGAATGCAAACTCAGGCGCACCTGACTCTTCCCACTTCATGGCATAGAGAGGGAACAGGGGAGGTAGAGAGGCTGCACGGATCCTGTGAAATCCCAGACTAAGACCCTCTTCGTGTGCTTCTTGAGAAGCTAGTGATATACCACGCTTTTCAGCTGTGTGGGGAAGGAAGGTTCTCGTTACCTTCCTTTCCTACCTGGGCTTCTCATAGGAAATAAGAAACCAAAGTCATTTGAATTGTTTGTAGAGTAGAAGGTCATGGGCCCCTAATAAGGTGTTTCCTAAAAGGAACTCTATGAGTTTCATGTACTCAGCTACTTTAACTGCTCAGGAATTATTAGAAATTATTACCTACATAAGAGAGGCTGTCATATACATTACATGAGACAAGGGAGATTTGAGGCAAAACTGAGGTCTCTGGCTCAAACCTGGCCACCAGTTGTCTACACCTGGGCAAATGATGGACTTGCTCTCTCTGTCCCTTTCTCCATGAGTAAAACAGACCTCTTAATGCCACCTCTTGCCTCCTCGGAAGGTGTGTATATTGAAATAATACACATAAAGGGAATTTAAGCAGCATAAAGAAGCTTATTAATTAAAAACATGATTACCTTTGAAGACAATTAAATAATGTTTATTTGTTTAGAAAGTTTTGGAGTGTTCCGACAATGCCCAGCGCAGGCAGTAACCAGAACATTAGGAGCTCTAGCTTCTTCCTAGAGTGAGGTTCTTGAATCTCCTAAGACCTATGATATCTCTTCCTCACCCATCCTAAATGCCAGGTCTGGAGTTTGCCAAAGACCCATCTTCATTCCAGACACGGCGCAGGGGCCCAAGACTGCATTTGCCGCTACGTTGAGTGCTGCAGACGCAGCGATATTCCTAAGGCCAGACCAAGGAAGACTCTCTAGTAAACAGTGACTCAGAGAACATTGCTGGGAAAAACCAGGCACTGGAGCCCTCCAGGGGACACACACCAGGCCCTCTTCCTCCTCCTCTCTCTCACTCAATCTACAGCGCATCACCCCTCAAGGAGGGCAGATCAGTCTCCCATACCAGCAAAGCCGCGTATTGACAGTGCTAATGCCTTCGAGAACTTTACTCTGTGTGACAGGTGAATGAGATTCATTCTAAAAGATTATCCCCAGCCTGTCTCTCGCCTTTTAGAAAACTCAGCCTCCCCTGATGGGTCACAAGAGCCTTCTCCGAGGAGTATCAATCACGGAATGATGCATGGGTGTCCTATGGCAGGTCACCAGCACCCTCTTTACTTACTGAGCCCCAGCACTTAGACCTCATCGAGAGCTGACGGCTGATCCACAGGACTTAAGTCCAATCAGGACTGTGATTTCTCTGTATTAAGGACCGCTTCAGTCTGGCCTGTCATACTCCCCTGCCCAGACACTGCTAAAGCTCTGCTTTCTTTCAAAGTATCTGTACTATGCCTTACACCAAAGATGGCACAAGTTGGCATGGCAATAATGATAGCTATCTTATATTGAGTTCTTACTACAGTGTGTCAGGCTATGTGCTTTATTGAATTATTGAATCTATATAATAATGAATATTATTATTATTCCTGTTTTACAGATGGGAAAACTGAGGATCAGAGAGGACTCAAATCTAGTAAATGTCAGTGATGGATTTTTAAACCCAGGCTATTTGACTCCAGAAACTAAACTCTTAACCACTCTTATATTAATTCTATGTTGATTTCTTATTATTGAGACATCAATATCACAAAGTATAGTATTGTTGTTAAATTGAGTACATACTATATATGGCTATATGGGATACCTATGAGTAGAGGAAATCTTTAATTTCAGCTTTGTGCTTTTCTTAGTAAATTTTTACTATGAGGATGTGTTACTTGAAAGTTAATTAATTTGGCTTTGAAATGTTTCAAATATTTATATAAGTACAAGGAATAATATAACAAAACTACATACCCACCACTCAGATTTAACAAATACTATTTTGTCATACTGGCTTCAAAATTTTTTAAGAAATAAAACATTCCAGATAAAAATGAGAAACTCCTTATTCCACAACATCGCTTTTCTCTCTTCATGCCTCGAAACTCACCAGTACCCTGAAGTTGGAGTGCTGTCTTTTCATCCACGTTTTTATGTTTTGTTTTGTTTTGGTTTGGTTTTTTCTTAAAGATTGGCACCTGGGCTAACAACTGTTGCCAATATTTTTCTTTTCTGCTTTATCTCCCCAAACCCTCCCTGTACACAGTTGTATATCTTGATTGCACGTCCTTCTAGTTGTGGGATGTGGAATGCCGCCTCAATGTGGCCTAACGAGCGGTGCCATGTCCGCGCCCAGGATCCGAACCCTGGGCCGCTGCAGTGAAGCACGTGAACTTAACCACTCAGCCACAGAGCCGGCCCCCCGTTTGTATGTTTTTACTACCTGTGTATATATTCCTGTCAGCAGAAAACATACTACATACGTATATTTCCACAAATAACATATAGTAATCCTGCTGACTTTTCATGTGCGTCTTCCTTCCACAGGAATCCACACTGGGCTTTCCTCTGCTTGGCTGAGTTGTTCACTGTATCTCAGTCCACATTTCGTCACTCTGTATGGTTCAAGATTACAGATCCCAGGGCCAGCCCGGTGGCACAGTGATTAAGTTCGCATGTTCCACTTCAGCGGCCCGGGGTTCACTGGTTCGGATCCTGGGTGTAGAACTATGCACTGCTTATCAAGCCATGCTGTGGCAGGCATCCCACATATAAAGTAGAGGAAGATGGGCATGGACATTAGCTCAGAGCCAGTCTTCCTCAGCAAAAAGAGGAGGATTGGTGGCAGATGTTAGCTCAGGGCTAATCTTCCTAAAAAAAAAAAAGGTTACAGATCCCTCCCACTTTCAGCAAAGAAAGCTTGGGCTTCTGTTTATTGTTCTCTGTGCTGTTTAGGGCTGCTTTCAAAAGGAGGGAGTAGGAAACCAGATCTCTCTGATTCTTTTTCTGCATATATTTTAATGAGCTTATGGTCTTTGCTCTTTGGTCTGATAACAGTATGAATTGCATTAGTAGATTTTCTGAGGTTAAGCCATCTTTGAATTCCTAGGATCAACAGCACATGGTCATGGTCTGGTTGTGTTGTTCTTGTTGCTGCTGCTGTCATTTGGCTGGATCAGCCTGTTAACATTTTACTTAGCTTTTGCTCACCTATCTTCATAAGCGAGATTGACTTACAATTCTTCTATTTAGCTGTCTTTTTCCATTTTGATATCAAGGTTAATTTGAAACATTTACCAAGTTGGAGAACTTTCCACTTTTCTATATTCTCTGAAATGACTGTTTATTGAAGTTTTGGTAAAAGATGCATAAAACCATCTGTGTCTAATGCTTTTGTGGGAAGGTATTTTTTCATTACTGATATAATTTATTTAACGAACATGGGTTTATTCATATTTTGTATTTCTTCTGGAGATAATCTAGGTCATTTATAATTTTTGAGAAAATTGCCCATTTTATCTAAATTTTCAAATTGATTGACATAATATTATTCTCATTATTTTCATGTTTATGATTCCTGTTCATGTTTGTATATATATTTCATAATCTATATATTTCATATATATGTTTAATATACACATTTAATATATATATGGGTATACAGCCCTCTTTTAGCTGTAGCTCTACACTCTTTTCATTTTCAATATTGTTAAGTTTACCTTCTTTCTTTTTCTTTTGCCCAGTCTCACCAGAGGACTGGCCATGTTATTAGTCTATAAAAATAGAGAGACAAACAGAACTTTTCCTAATCCAGTGTGTTTTACATACATATGTACATACATGCATTGTTTTACCAAATAAAAATGGCAGAACAGAGGTTACCTCAGCTTCTAGAAAGACGCTATTCTTACTAGTATTTAGGGAGTAAACCAGAGCCACCACATAAAGGTGACTTTCCCAGAAGCAGCGGCTCCTGCTCATTGTACTGTCCTGCTCTCTGGAGGCAACCAAGGTCGCAATTTGGAATCAGATGCACCTGTGTTGAGGCGCTTCCCCTTCCTGCATGGATGACCTTGAGCAAATGGAAGCGAAAATGCCCATCTCAAAGGCTGTGGGAAGGATTACCTGGAAGAGCAGGCTGGAAAGTCAGGATGGATGAGTTCGTAAGAGCGAGATCTAGAGCTGGGGAAGTCTGGGTTTGAATCCCAGCTTAACCACTTGCCAGTGGTGTGGCCTCGGTGTTCCTACTAATTTGTAAAAATGAAATAAAATACTTACCTTGAGTTGTTGTGGGAATTAAATTGTGTATCTGTTTTGCATAGTGCTTAACACAGAGAAAGGAAATATTCAAGAATTACTATTGTTGCTGCCACTACAATTATTATCAGCCTTATTTGGGTAAAGGCCTTAGCTCAAGGCTTCTCAGTGAAGGCTCGGAGTCCCCTTTCCTCATTCCTCTCTTGGCTGAAGCCAGGCACAATGAGGTTGGCACAGTTCTGGCCGGTCTAAGCCTGGCTCAGCTCTGACCCCAGGAGCTAGCACAGTCACCCTCACAGCTGCTCACAGCAAGCAGCAAGCCTCACATTTCCAAAGGGGAGAAAGTGTGGGTTTGAAAATACAGTATCCCATAACCAGTGATTCCCTAGACATTCTATCAAAACTCTCAAGAGTGGAATTATACCCAAGGCTAGCAAAATTATACCCTAGGTCTGCTTGTATAACGTGGTGGTTTTTAAATTGGGCTCCCCAAAGTCCTAGGGATTCCATGAACCAAACTTCCCTTTTCCCCACCACACACTAATGAGAGACAGAACACCATACCCTCCCATCTCAAATCATCCAGAAATTTAGATAATGGGCATTAATATAAAGCTTCATTTAAAGAAAGGATTCCACAGCTTAAAGCACACCCAGGGCTGGGAAGCATCAACGTCACTCAGAGCCAGGACTCTCAATCTGCCCTTTGGCCTCCTGTCTAAGATGTTTAATATAGAGGAAGATATCATGAGCTCCTTTGGGTCTTGGTTTCCACATCTGTAAACTAAGAAGGACAATAACTAACTGACAGCACTGTGTGAGGCAGACGGGAGGAAATCAACAGGAAATTGTCGTGAAGTCGTGTGCACATGTTGTGCACAGTGTCAGCCTGACACTTTTCCCTACTGGAAACATGCCTATGTCATCTAGAGAGAGTGTGACAAAGTTAGGAAGGCTGGAGGAGATGAAGAACAGGCATTTAAAAAGCCTAGGGAGGATCTGGTCAAGTCATGGAAGAAGCAGAAGAAAGCAAAGAGCGAAGAGAACCACGCTACAGAGGCAGATGTTGAAATGCCAGGGTGGAGCAACTCTCAGAAGTCTAGGGGCTGCTTCTCCTACTGGTTTTTCCCGGTTGAAGTCTGAGCAGTGCTACCCTCCTGCCACCTCCACATTGCAAATGGCAAAGGGGGCCTATGGGCAGCTGATGTACAGAATCACTGTGAGCAAGAGCAGACCCTGAACCATGCAGCTGGGGTGGCAGCTATCAGATGGGCCAGAGGGCAGGAGGCCTGGATGTAGCCATCAGTCCAGTTGAGAGGGGCACATTCAGACTATCAAGGTGATGTTGGCAAATTGTTTCCATCTCATGGGTAAGTCCAATTGAAGGGCAGTGGCTGCCTGGAACACTGTGTTGCTCACTAGCTCCGTGATTGACTAGTGAGGTCTCTTATGGGCAAAGGATGGAGGACAGTAGCATCCACGCCACATATTTGAACTTGTACACCAGATAGAATTAAGTATCCTTTTCCCTTTTCTCATGTGTCATCTCCAGAGAGGCTGTGTTTTGATGTGGCTAACATTATGTGCCAGATGCTGCAGCAAATGCCTTTGTATTAGCTCATTTAGTCTGCCAAAAACACTGGTAGGCTAATTGTGGTTATTTTTTTTTAAACACCTATCTTCCAGAAATACATATAAAATGATAATGGACAAAACACAATGTTTATGAATCTGAAATTGGCTTCATAACAACCCAGGAGTAGTGGTAAGGTACAGTTGGAACAAGAGCGCCATGAGTTCATAATTGTTGAAACTGGGTGATGGGTACATGGAAGTTCATTATGCTAAGCTCGTTACTTTTGCGTAAGTATCTGTTTGATATTTTCCATTAAAAAATTTTTTAAAACCCTGTTAGATATTTATGATATTATCCCCATTCATATACAGGAAAACTAGGGCTCAGAGGTTAATTAGATTCCTAAGGTCAAAGACCTAATAAACAGGCTGTGGGAGGTGCCAAGGTGTGCTGCCCAGAAGCCCTTCAAGTGACTTACTCACTGCCTCTCTGCAGGGGCGCAGTCAAGGGCCAAACTCCAGTGGTCAGCTCCTTCAGTTTCTATCTCAGCTGCGTGGGACGACCTTATCCAAGATCACATCTTTCCTGGGGAAGCCCGTATACCGTGACTGAGCAAAGCAAGATTATAAAGGCTCAGCCATTTCTATTTAACCCAGGACAACTTCAATGGGCAATGCTCATTCCAGAGCCCTCTTCTGGGTTGGCCCAGCCTCTGTTGGACCTGCACCCCAAGTTGACTTTTCCTTCTGCCCAGTCCTGCTGTCACTCTGCTGATCCCAAACAAACACCTTGCATCCCGACCTGCATCTCAGCATCTCCTGGGGAAGGCAGCCTGAGACACGGGGGAGCTGAGAGCTGAGCCTGAATGTGAACGTGCAGCATGAGTGAGTCTGCCAGGAAGAGGGTGGGAGCAGGTGCTTCTGAGAAGCTCCTCAGTACTCATTGTTTGGAACCCAGTCTCTCCCTCAGCCCGGTGGTGAGGAGACCTGCACAGATCAGGAGCTTGTGAACATGAGAGACAAAATGTAAGACTAGTCCCAAGTCGAGGCCTTTCTGAGCAGCGGGAGGGCGCTGCTGCTGAGTTCAGAGAAGAGCGGGCTGGCATCAGTTCCCCACAGGCCCAGCTGGACACAGCCGCAAGAGCACTTTGAAGGCAGCGGCTGGTGCCCTGGCTCAGGGAGCCCACCGAGGCCTCCCAGCAGCCCGACCTCAGAGGCCAGGCCCGCTCCCCAGCACCTCTCCATGGAAGCAACTCAGCGAGACGCTGCTGCCGGCAGGTGGCTCTGAAAACGCCCCGTGTAATTAGAAATCTCATTTTCATTCCTGGTCTCTGGTTTGCATGGCAAAGAGAGCAGTTTTTCTGGAATGAATTATCCCCTCCCTGCAGATGTCTTCAAAGGCTTATAATCCAAAACGGGCTCTCTGAGACCCAGCCTCCCCAGGGCTGCCAGTGCACACAGGAAGTCACTCCTTTGCGGGCACAGATGGGCTTTTGAAAATGTACGAACGGTGCTGATGTGGCAGAAAATACTGGCCACAGGGGCAAGAGTCAGTGTCCCAGGTGCCTGGATCTTAGGGGAGTTCAGAGTGCCTTATCCTCACCTTCACTCAGAGTGAACTCATCCCGGTTCGCCCGGGACTGTCCCAGCTTTAGCACTGGATGTCCCACGTCTGAGAAACCCCTTAGTCCCAGGCGAACTGGCCGGTTGATCACTTTCCCTTCACTCAGTTTGCAGGGGTCAAAAAGCAGGGGGGTTGAGGTGAGTGAGCTCTGATCAGCGATCAGTTAGCAATAAGGCCCTTCTCTCTGGGTCAAATTGAAAACAAGTATGTATGTGTGTATATAATACTATATATACTATATACATTGTGTATGTGTATATATGTGTAAATATACCATATATCCCAAATACGCCAACTTTGTAGCCAATTGTTCACGCATTTATTTTTAGCAAACATATATTAAGCCCCTACTGTATGTCACGGCCAAATAATAACACAGACTAAGGAGCTTCTGGTCCGATGCAGGCATTCTTTACCTACAGGCTCCATAGAAGGCTTCCTGGCAGGTAGGGTTGGAGGGAAGTCTGCAAACTCTCTCAAATTACTGCAAAACTCTCTGTGTCAAGATGTTCACAAGATAAAGAAGTTTAAAAATCCGTAGATGAAGAAATAAACATAAACAGATCATTACAACATAGCACTGTTTCTCAAAGTATCTTCTGTGGACCGTGAATACTAAAATCCTCTAGCCTCTTGATTCTCAAGGTGTGATCCAGGAACCA
The DNA here is from genome assembly GCF_041296265.1 of Equus caballus. NCBI lineage: Eukaryota > Metazoa > Chordata > Mammalia > Perissodactyla > Equidae > Equus > Equus caballus. Next base: position 30,438,366 of record NC_091705.1, on the reverse strand, counting down.
GAAGCATCAGCCTCACACAGGAGCTTCTTAGAAAGGCAGATTCTCTCGCTCTGCCCTGGACACACTGAATCAGAATCTTCTTTTTCACGAGGTCCCTGGGTGATTCAGGTGCACGTGAAAGTTTGAGCGGCACCGGTTCCTGTGGTAGCTGCTACGTCGGTTGCCCCCCGGGAACCACGCCTTCCAGTGGGAGTGATACAGGGCCAGGTCCGGGCCTCCACAAGACAGAGTTGTTTCTGCTTTCACACCCTGAGGGGCTCTGAAGCTACATGGAGAGAGAGGGGCCCAGCAGTCCCAGCATCCCAGCTGAGCGAGCCCAACCAAAATGTGGCATGTAGCCACACGGTGACCACTGTCAGGAGCTGCCCAGCCAAGTCCAGGCCGGATTGCAGAGTTGTCAGAAAAAATTAGATCGGTTCCCAAGACAGAAATTGCTGCAAAACAACCCCCAAAGCGTAATAGCTTGATACAACAACCATGCATTTGCAGGATCTCTCCCTGTCCGCACGGTCTCCCCTCTTTGTCTCCCCAGAGGGTAGCTGGACTTCTTATGTGGTAGTTCAGGGCTCCCAAGCATGCAAAGTGGGAGTCCAGGACTTCATAAGGCTTAGGCACAATGTCACTTCTACTGTATTCTGTTGATTTAAGGAAGTCACATCCCAGCCTAGATTCGGGGGAAGGGCATGAACACTGGGAGGGATGGTTCACTGAAGGCTGTCAATACAACAGACTATCAGAGTTATCAAACTTAGCTGCACATTGGAATGACTTGGATTTACAAAGTACCAGTACCCGGGCTCCATCCCCAGAGACTCTGATTTAACTGGTCTGGGATGCAGCTTTGGCATGGAATGTTTTTAAGTTCCCCGGGAAGTTCTAATATTCAGCAGGATGTGATAACCACCTATCTAAAGTGCTTGCTAGAAAGTGCAGATTCTTAAGTTTCACCTCAGACTTCTTGAATCTGAGACTTTGTAAGTGGGACCCATGGAAGTCCGCCTTCTGAAGTGACTCCCAGTGAATCTTGCCTCCTGGAATTCGCCCTCTTCTTTAACCCACTCAGCCCAGCATCCCACAAGGAACTGAATCCTGCCATCAATCACGTAAGTAAGTTTGGAAGCAGATTATTCCCCAGTCGAGACTTCAGATGAGACCTTGGCCCTGGCCAACACTTTAACTGCAACCTCCTGAGAGACCCTGAAGCAGAGGGCCCAGCTGAGCCATGTCTGGCTTCCTGACCCACAGAAACTATCAGATAATAAATGTGCATTGTTTTAAGCTACTAAGTATTGGGTTCATTTGTTACGCAGCAATAGAAAACTAACACAGGGTCTGAGAATATTTTTGAGTATATCTCTAGACAGTTCTTCTGTGCGTCAAAGTTTCAGAATTTCTACAATGCACTGTGGGAAGTGTTATAATAGAAGACTAAATGTCTGGGACATGAAGGAAACCTTTAAAGAACAGATGACGTTGAGTTATGAAGGATGAACAAGAGACCACCAGGTGCAGAGGGGGCAAGAGATTCCGGAGAGAAGGAAGTGCATTTTCCATCCGCCTAGCACAAGCTCCCCCTCCACCACCAGCACCCTTTGCCCCAGACTCATACTTCAGTTCTATGCTTAGATATTATTTTAGTTAGGAGGCTTTTCTATCTATCCCTGGGCTCATGCAGGTGGTATGTCAGGTGCCCCAAGAGCCCCTGCCATGTCCTGAGCTCCCCCTAAAAGCAATGCCTAAGATAAGGGCTAGCAGGCGGATGATTTACTATGGGAAGTGATCCCAAGGAACAATAGTCAGGTCCTGGGAAGAATGAAACAAGAGGAAGGAAAAGACAGAACAAAGACGTGTTATGGAGCTTGAGCAACTGGGACTCAGTTCTGCAGGGGCCCTCTAAGGAGCCATGGGGAATGCTTTTCAGAATTTCCACCCAAAGTACAAAAATGGGGGTTCCTGTTTTCCAAGGGCCAGAAGTGCTCCATGGAGTGTTAACTCCTTTGCCCTTCCAAAAAGTCCCATGCTTCCAAATTGAGCAGGTTCGCACAGGCCTCCCACGCAGCAGTGACAGGACAGTCCCATAACAGATGGCAAGAGGCTCAGCCGAGACAAGAGGCCACTGCGTTTACCTGAGCACAAGTGGTTCACGCAGCAGTGGGTGGAGTAAAAGGTGTGAGGGGTGGGGAGGGATGAGGAGATGTGATGTCAGGCTCAAGAAGGTCCAACACACCCCATCGACAGTTTTACCGTTGATTCATCAGTGACTCTCTTTCTTATGAGACTGCAAACTCTGGGAAGGGAAGAGTCTTGTTTCTTAATGTACCCTCCTTTCCCCAGGCACAGGGGCTGGCCCATAACAGGGTGCCACAAATATTGCGTTAATTAACCAATTTCAGCAGCATGGCTCTAAGGGCCTGGAACCTGGGGCCTGGGATACCAGAGGTGTTTTGGTCGTGAAGTGAGAGCTGAGCTGGGTCAACTCTTGAGAATGTTGGAGGCGGGAGACAGTGGATACACTTGAAAGGTCAAAGTCATCACAGAAAAGTTTCCACCAGTTGCTTCAAGTCTTAGAGGCGGAAGGGGATGTCAAGTCCCCAGAATAGAACCTGAGAAATGGACCCACCAACCAGCAGAAAAGGGAATGTAGTAGTATAGTTGGTGCCCCACTCAGATCTCCTTTGCCAGGCCACTGTCCCCATCACTAGCAGCTCCAAGCTGTCCCCTTTTCTGAGAATTGCCCTTGGTGGACAGTGTGCATCTCACCCGGAAATGCCTGGGAATTTACTCCCTCCTTCTCCCACTAGGGGAGGTCCCACCCATAACTGACTGAGCCTGGGATGCAAAAGCCCGGCCCCCATGCCCTAAGGTAGGAAAACTGTGGAGCCGTGCATGCTCCAGGGCTCCCCATGGGTTCAGGCTGAGGCTGGTCTCCAGCTAAACCCATGTCTTGGCCTAGCATCCTCCTGTGCCAATTCTGCTTCCCCTTCCTTCATCATGAGTTTCTCCCATAGGACATTCTTTTAACAAAACACTTATAAGAGAATGTCTGTGTCAGGCTCTGTTTCTAGGGAACCTGGCCCAAGAGAGTGAATGTGTGAGTTGCCATTGCCTCAACCACAGCCAAAGGAAGAACTGTCCTTAGGGAGTCAAACTCCTGGGCATCTTAAATCTCTGGCAAATTCAATTCAGTTCATTAAGACTTTATTGATACTACAATGTGCCAAGCCCTGTATTAGGAGATGTGGCATGTGTTGTCTTAATGCCCACGACTGTACTCCAGGATGAGCATGTGTACTGGTTTTCTATTATTGCATAATCAATTACCACCAACTGGGTAGCTTAAAGCAACAGAAATGTATTATCTTACAGTGTTTGTGGGTCAGGAGTCCAGGCCTCGGCTAGCTGGGCAGTGGCCTCATCTTGAACTCTGGGTCCTCTTCCAGGCTCATGCAGGTTATTGGGAGAATTCAGTCTGGCTATTGCCTGATTGAGGTCATGTCTTCTTGCTGGCTGTCGGCTATGGGTCACTTTCAGTACTTAGAGGCTGCCCTCAGGCCCTAGTCATGTGCTTCCCTCCACAGGCAGTTTACAACATAGCTTTTGCTTTCTCCCAGGCCAGTAGGAGAGCATCTGCTGCTGCTTCTTATCTTTTTTAAGGTCTCACCTGATTAGGTCAGGCCCACCCAGGATAATCTCCTTTTTTATTAACACAAAGTCAACTGATTTGGGACCATCATTTCATCTGCAAAATTTCTTTTGCCATATAATGTAACATAATCATGGAAGTGACATCCCATGAAATTTACAGGTCCTGCCTACATTCAAGGGGATGGTATATGGCATATACACCAGGAAGCAGGAATCTTGGATACCATCTTAGAATTCTACCTATTGCAGTATGATTATCTACTCTTTGCTAATAAGGAAATCAAGCCTCAAAGCAGTTAAGTTATTTGCCTTGGATCACACAGCATTTAAGTAAGGAACCAACCTGATTCCCTGCTCTCAGCTTCCCTGAGCTGCAGATGGATGGAGTCTGAGGCTGACCCCAGATCCAGACCTTTCTAGCTTCCAAAGATATGCAGCTCTTCCCTCTAAGCAGCAGGACTCACAGCAGAAGGAGTGAATAAAAGTCTGGGTCAAGGATGCACTGACTCAAATGCCTGTAGGGGCAAGCCAGGAAATATAAATTGAGGAAGCATCCATGTGTGAGGCAATAGGGAATGGTGGTTACCACAGCATGCCCAGCCTAAAGGCACTTAAATTCAATTAAAACACTCACACACATGTACTCTGTCCTTCAAACAAAGCAAGTGCGCCAGCTAGAACAGCCCCTCTAGCCAATAATTTGCAAACCCAAGTCTAGACTATTTTTCCCCATGATGACTTTGCTGGAAGGATCTCAAAGTAGAGAAAAGCAGAAATAAGAGTCTAGCCTATTGGGGGCAATCCTAGATGAGGCCTAAAGTCAGAACTTCCAACTTCTCAGTTTCTACCAATTGGGACAGAGAGATGCAAAATGAGCTATATGTATATATATATATGTGTGTATTATATATATATATATAGCCAGATGGTAAACATTTCAGACCCTGTGGGCCATATAGTCTCTGTCTCAATGATTCAACACTGCTTTTGTAACACAAAAGCAGCCATAGACAACACGTAAATGGGTGTGCATGGTTGCATTCCAATAAAACTTTATTTACAAAAACAGGTGGCGGGCCGGATTTGTCTCACGAGCCCTAGTTTGCTGACCCCTGGTGTAGTGTATCGGCTTTGAGTTGGGGAGACTTGACCTCAATTGCTGGCTCTTCCTCTCACCACCTGCATGACTCAGCAATTTACTTAAATTATGAAACTTCATTTCCTTACTTATGAAATAGAAACGGCGTGTGGCAGATAATGCTAGTGACCAAACACCCCCGTGGTCCTCCACATTTCCTGCAGTTGGGCCATGAAACTGTGTTCTAGTCCATGGGATGTGGGTAGAAGTGATGTCAGCCGCTTCCAAACCTGACTCTTACACACATCGTCTGAAAGTCTCTAGTCCTCTCTCCCTCTGCTGTGTTGACCTTGGGGACCACATGCTCCAGATGGTGTAACTGCGGCATGGAGGAGGGCCACCCAACCCTCACGGAACCGTGCAAGAGTGAGATATAAAACTTTACTGTGCTAAGCCGCTGAGATTCTGGAGTTCGTATGTTGGGACAGCTGGAGCAATCATCGTAATACAAATACATACATCCTGAGGTCTTTGTGAGGATGAAAAGGGATGGTACGTCGAGCACCAAGTCCAGGACTTGACACATAGATGGCACTCAATACATATTAGCTATTATGACTAATTGATTATAAAATACATCACAAGTAGTTTACGGGGTTTTTTTTTTTTAACAGAAAATCAGGAAACTTCACTGGAAATAAATCAACTAACTTTTCCAAAAGATATCAACACACTGAGATTTTTTTAATGTTGAAAATAAGATTTTGATAAAGAAAATGCTGATTCTATATGTTATACCTCAAAAAAGGCATCACTTATTAACTCTATTTAAGAGAAGGAAGGAAGGAGGAAAAATACCCTCTAATTTTTGCCTGCCTGCTCATCATTTTCTCTATTCAGCACGAGTTTCCTGAGCAGGTCCACTCTGTGGATGTGTTGAGCTGGCTGCTGACTCAGCCATGGTGCTGCTGCCCAGTGGTCAGAACAGGTGGCCCCTGGGGCTCTGCCAAGGGTTATCAGTCCGTAGGACATAGAGCTCCATGCTGTGAGTAAGGGCCACAAGCTGTTCCTTGAGCCCATAGTTCCTTTACAACATGTCCCAGAAATGTCTGAGGGCAAAGCCCAACTGGATGTCAACACAGCCTCCACCACAGAAAGAATCCATTTGTTCGCACTTTGATGTTTCAAGCTCAAACTAGCAGAGGGAGGAAAAATCCTAATTCCTAACTCAAAGAAGAGTTGATGTTTGCGAGCTCATCGTAGATTCTGAGAAGGGAACTTTGAAGGGGAAAAAATGGGAAGGCCCGATAGAATGAGCAATGAGGCTATAGATGTTTCTAAAAGCTCATCAAGAAACAAGAGGGAATCTTTGATCCTGTAGATGAGAAGTGTGATTGTTGGCACAAATGCACGTGGAGAGAGCCCACAGGCCAGCCCACGGTTCGTGCAAGACAAGCTGTGAAACACGATTTTGCTCAGACTGTGGCCAAAACCAGAGATTCGTCACCACCTTCTCCATGGAGTTAATGTTCACTGGCTCTCAGCAGGCCACCCACCATGCTGGGCTCTCTACCTCAGCTACCTCCTTTCACTCAAACTCACCACAGCCCAAGAATCAGGAGCATTATGACCGACTATCATCCGCAGATTACCGATAACAACATCGAGACACAGAGACTATGAGTATGTTTCTCTGGGTCTTACAGCTGTTAAGTGGCAGAACCAAGATTTGCACGCAAATGTCTTGGTCAGTTCGAGCTGCTATAACAAGACAGCATAAACTCGGGGGCTTAGACAACAGAAGTGCATTTCTCACAGTTCTGGAGGCTGGGAAGTCTGAGATCAGGGTCAGGTTCTGATGAGAGCCTGCTTCCTGGCTTGTAGACAGCCAGCTTCTCACTGCGTCCTCACATGGCGGAGAGCAGAGAGAGCAAGATCACGCTCTCCTGTGTCTGTCCTTATAAGGGCACCAATCACATCATGAAGGCTCTACCCTCATGACCTACTTATATCCAAAGGCCCCACTTCCTAATACCATCCCAGTGGGGGTGAGAATTTCAGCATACGAATTGGGGTGGGGACACAAACATGCAGCCTATAACAACAAGTAATCTTAATTCCAAAAACGGACCCCTTAGCTACAAGCCTCTGGTCTCACAACCAGCGTCAGCCAGGCACTACTCTATATCAGGCATTGTGCTAAAGACTTAATGTAGCTCATTTAATTTTCACAACTCCATGAGGTTGGTATTATTATCATTCCCATTTTACAGATGAAACCAGAGCTGGGAAAGGTTAGGTGGCTTCCCCAAGGTTATAGGACTAACAAGCGTATCTTCTCACACCTGATCTCACGCTCGCAACAAAGGCTCAGAGTCTCAGTCTCCCAGGCGTGTGCAGTCAGAAGGCCCAAGCTCCCGGGGTTGGCCACTGCTTGGGGAGGCTCTTTGGCCCAGATCTCTGTCATTTCCTCTGGTCCTCGGAACCTGGGGCCTGTGATCGGGCACAGCCTCACCAGAAGACCAGGCGCCCAGAGATTTAGTGAGCGCGATTCTAGTTGAGTGTGACCTTCCTCACGTGCCAGTTGACTTCAGCAACATGGAAATGATGGGCTGTAAATCAGAAAGCAGGCGGTCTCGTCATGAATCATTCCGTTCCCTCCAAGCTCATCAAGACAGACATGCATAAATCCCGTGTAGGCTGTGGCAGGTGCTGTCCTTTAGGTTTCCAATTAAATGAGCCCTAACTTTGCTGGCTTCTCAGTAGGGAGGCTGAGCATTAATATGGTAATGAGCAGGCCAGGAGATGTTCATGGGAACCTCCTTGTGCTAATGTGACCTGTGATCTTCTGCTTTTCTGTCCCATTTAGAATGGAGCAGGCCAAGCAGGAAACTCAGGCAGGTGGGTCTGTGAGGGAAGAAGGAATGCTTCAGTGGAGGCACCACAGACACACGGTGACCATGACATCACCATCAGCAAAGATGGAGACATGAAGATGCTGGAAGCACCCGCCATCCCCTTCTATTGGCCAACATGGCTTGAGAATCCCTGTCCACCATTGTACCACTGAGGGGTAACTCTGTCACACCCTGCAAAGCATTTTCAGACCACGTGTTGCTAATGGCCCTGGTTGGAGAGCGGGGCACATTCCTCCTGAGGAGTGACTAATTTTCTTGGACTAAGCATGGGCCTTGGGTGGCAGTTCTGTGTCTAGTGCATGCTCACTGTGTCCTTAGGCAATTTACTCCACATCTGAGCATCAGTTTGATCATAGGGAAGTAGAGATGTGGGGATGTCTATGACAAAGCTTTATATATAATGTATACAATAGCAGCAAATGTTTTAGCTTTACCACACTTGTTGTCACTGTCTTCTTTTCTTCTTAGAATGACAGAGCAGGGTTTCTGAGGCCCCTTAATCCTCTTCCTGGATGAAGATTTTACCAATTCCCTTGGAGTCCCTGACCCTTATCAAGGAAAGAAAATATAAAAGGTCATTCATAAGGAAAAGAGAAAAGACAAAATCGGCCAGCATAACTACCAGAGTCAATATGAATCAACAAAAAAATTTATCTGTCTTGTAAGTGCCTCGCTGTAAACCTAGACCTGATGGGGCCGTTTCCATCACACCAGTAGAACCTAAAAGACCCAAAATGCACATCCCAGCCCTTCTCCAAGCTCTTTATCTTTGAAATAAAATGAATGGGACTTAGAGTTTAGAGGTGAGTAAAAATGAGGCAAGAGATAGAGAGAATCACAGAAGAGCAGAGACAAAAGGAGGGAAACCAAAGAAAATGGACTCTCTCTGCCCCATCCAGGGAGGACACGGTCTGCATTCATCAGAGACTCAGCTGGAAAAGCGAAGGTTGCTCTGCCCCATTCTCTGGCCTCCATGTAATTGTCAGCGGTTTAACAACAGGAATTCCTTTCTGTTATGGACCATACCTTCCCCACGTCCCACCCAACTTTAATGTAGTCAGTAATAGACTGCACGGGTGATGGAGCCAATTTCATTATAGAAGTCATAAAATCCCCCCAAAGCACCCCAGAACCCTCTGGAGCTTTAAAGTACTATTCTAATCTGATTGTTTGGTCCAAAGGGCAACAAGGTCTTTCTGGTATCCTCTCTCTCCTTATTGAGCATAAGGGGCTCTGGGAGTACAAAAGAGGAGCCTCTAACCCAGGCTTGGAAGGTCAGAAAAGCCCTCCAGGAGAGGGTAGAATCTGAGCTGAATCCTAAAGGATTCATGGGTGTTGATAAAACAAAATGAGAGAAGAGCATATGCAAAGGCCCAGTGGCAAGAGCCTCAGAGCATGTTCAGGAGCTCCAATAATTCAGCTTGGTTGGAGAATAGAGCACAAGGGGTAGAATGGCTAAATATGAGGCTGGAGGGACATGCAGGGACCAAGTCATAAGAGTCCTTCTAAAACTCCTTAGCTAAAGAGTAGATATATTACCCAGAAAGCTCTAGGGAGCCAGTGAAAAGCCATAAGCAAGATAGTAACCAGAGATTAAATATGTATTTTAGAAAGATTTCTCTGCGTGCTCTGTGAGAATGGCTTGTGGGGGAGCAAAAGTTGGAAGAAGGGAGATGAAAGGAGGCTATTGACGTCACCTCAGCGAATGAGGATGGCAGCCCCGCCCAAGTGACAGTATCCGGAAGAGAGAGAAGGCAGGGGTTTTAAGAGAGAATCTTGACGTCTAGCCACGAACTGGATGCCTTCCAATATCCAGATATGACTTGGGCCCCAGATGGAAAGTTTTGCCATCGTGTGAGCTGCGGAATATAGGAGGAGGAGGGCGTCTAGGGAGGAAGGACTGTGCGTCCAGTCTTGGACATGCCGTGTTGGAAATGACTGCGGGGCATCCACATTTACGTGGTCAGGAGGAATTTGGAGGTTTTCGCAGGTAGGTGTTGCGTATAGAAGATTTGGACGACACATGTAAATCGAAGCCATGGACGTGGTAAAAATAAGCTGAAGAAAGAATGTGGACAGGATGAGTCCTGGGGCATAGGGTCTTGGCTCCAAAAGGCTTTGGACCACTTTTCTCCAAATATCCTTATTTAGTTAGAGAAATAAAGTCTTTTGAGCAAGACTAATAAATCTTGACTAGAGAAATGACTGATCGTATGACACAATAAGTAGTTTAATAACCTAGTCATTCTCTATTAGACAAATGTCAGTGCCTCTGGGTGAGTCCTGGGTTCTACGATTGGCTTTATCATACCCAACATTTTTATCAGTGATTTGGACGAAAATGTCGACTCTGGACAATGTGAAGCCCAGAGGAAATGAGGGAATGAGCCTTCAGGAGCTGATAACACACGAAGCGCCAGACCAATGAGTAGCCCCTGATAGAGACACCAGCCTGGTCTGCAATAGGGCCCCCAAATCATCTGCAGTTGCATAGGATGGGGAATTCATTGCTTGGCAGCAGTTTCTTTGAAATTAAATATAAATATACAGGACGCACTGGGGCTTGGGCTGTCTATAGCTTCAATCTCATCTCATGCTTTGGTGGCTGAAAAACAGTGTTCACGATATTAATATTAATGCATATGAATAGAAACATAAAGTTCAAAAAGCAGGCGTTCTATTCTCATCTATGCATCTGGCTGGACCAAGCCAATTCTGCAGGTTCAGCTCTGGGCACCAAGCTCCAAGAAGGAGGGCACTCTGAATGGGGAGCAAGCCCACCCAGGAACTGAAACGATTTAAGTCTGAAAATGTAAGACAGAAGGTGTGCATATGGATGCATTCTAAAAGTCAAAGAACCGCCCTGTGGGAAAAAGAAGAGGGTCCATGGATGGGGGTGACAGAGAGGTGAATGTCTTTCCGCCTCCAAGACTTCCAACATCAGCCTGCATGGCTAGGGAGGGAGGGTGCTCAGTCCCTGGAGAGTCCAGGGAAAGGCCACCTTGATGGGATAGGAGAGAATAATTCAAGAACTGGGGAAAGCATCAGAAATGACCGTCTCTAAGTCACTTCTCAATCTGCAATTTTAAGACCTTCTGCTCCCCAAATAGATTTTCAGCTGATCATCGTACAATACTATATATATAGATATAGGATATACTCAAGATTAATTCCCTCTCTAGGACAACATTTCCAAAAACTATGTTGTCTGGACCACCCACCCCCCCTACAGGTTGCTATAAAGTGTTACGCACAAGAATTCCATGGTGGAATATTTTGGGTTCATTGAGATAAATGTGCTTCTTTGATGCAGGACTTGTCAGAGCTTTTAATAAGACAATATGCACTGTAATTCTCCAAAATAAGGTAGGGATAGAACAGGCAACTTTCCCCAAGCTTATTTCACCATGGAATCTTTTTTTTTTTCTCCTGTGCAGCATCAAGTAGGACTATAGCGCCACCAACCACAGTTTGGAAGGTGCTACTGACAAAGGGAGAAGAACATTATGATTTGAAGATTGGGCCCTGGAATAAAACTACTGGGTTCCAATCCTAACCACACACGTACACTGTTAGGTGGTTCAGCCTTACTTCTGTGAACCTAAGTTTTCTCGTACAGAAGAGAATAATAGTAATATCAACCTCAAAGAGTTACTATATTAAATTATATAAGGAGAATGAAGGGCTGGGCACACTGACCAACATGTGGGACTCAGTAAATGCTAGATATTTTCATTATTGTTATTCATTCCCCCTCAGTTCCATCCTTACAGAGAAATGGCCTGTTTCCCTTGTGTCTCATTGTCCTTTGATCCTTTCCCACAACAGGCAATGGAGAAAGGTCTGGTGATCCAACGTGTCTTTGACAAGCATATCAGTCAGAGTCTAAACAAAAAATAGAAACCATTGAGCATTTAAAACAGAGCCACTTTAATGCAAGGAACTTGTCACACAGGTGATGGAGGAGCTGAGAAGCCAAACAGGGGCCACTGAGTCAACCCAGAGACAAACAGCAGCAGGCGACGACCACCATGCCTAGGCCCAGGGTCCGAGGGAGGGGTGAGATTACCAGAGGCAAGGGTCGTCTGCTGGAAGCTAGGACCATGGGGCCTGGATCTACAGAGGGGATCAGCTGTACCTGGTGACACGACCTGAGTGAGCAAGATGTCTCCCCCTTCCCCTTCCTCCCTCCTGTGGCCCTCCAGTCCCCACCAGTACATCCCACTGGCCAAACTCAACCGAAGCCAGCTGACCTGGGAGCGTGCACGGGTCAGTTCCCTGTGAACAGCCCAGACTGGGATAGGGGAGATCTGATAGATGGTAAATAGACTGTGGACCAACAAGGATGCAAATTTGCCCTCTGTGAGCAGGCAGCAGGTTCCCCCCACCAAGAGCAAGTCCTCTGGTTCAGTTGACCAAGAGGATAAATGACAGTGAAAGAAGGAGACAGTCAACATCCAGCCCCTCGCTTCCTTCCTGAGCAAGGTGCTCACCCAGCTCTTCTCAAGTCCAATCGGGCAGCTGCAGGAAGGTGGGCAGTGGTCAGCCCCCTCCAGCCCAGAGAGCCACTCGTCCAGAGCATCTCAGGTCTTCTCTCCCAGCGCTGCCTGCCAGAGATGCTCCTCGGCCCCCAGGCGGAACCAGGAAAGGCTGTGCCCATCTCAGAGCTCCTCTGGCGTTTGCTGCCCCGGAGTTATTTTTATATCTCATTTCCTCACATTATGACAATTTACATACTTCAGCAGAGCACATTCGTGTCCAAAACACAAACCAGGAACAATAACACATCACTAGGAGCTTCGCAGACACCCCAACCCAGAGGAGGTTTCGGAAATCAGTTGCTAAAACAAGTGGTTCCCTCAGCCCGAGTGGGAGAATTCTCAGCAGCACTTGACAATAAGTGGACGTGATGAGGACCACGCAGCGCCGTAATTCCTGCTGGATTGCACATTGAAAGCTGCATTCAGCGCGCAGAGCCCATCAGAGCAGGCATTGTTGCGATGAATACCGGACGAATTGCAGCGTGAATTGCTGCTTCATTGCCAAGTGCTTCCGATTCCCTGCTCCCGCCATCTGTGTCCTCCGGAAGACACACGGAAGCAAAGGTCCGAAATGGGGAGCTGGCTCCAGCCGGGTGGGCAGGACAGCTCTGCAGGGGGAGCCCTAAGGAAGGGGATAGGAGGGCACCTGGGGTCAGGGACTGCAAGAAAATTCCATTGTCCTGCACAGTCAAGTTCTAGACTTACAGAAACCTAAACACACAGTCAGGTGTAGGACCCCCATGCTCGCTCCAACAGTCATACCCTCAGTCTCAGAAAGACAGCCCAAACCTGCTCTCACACACACAGACACACGCACATGCACGTGCACACTCTCATACATATTCCTTCATTCATTCAGCAAATAGTGAGCGCCTCCTCTGTACAGTGACAGTGCTAGGCGCACAGTCCCTGCCTTCTTGGAGTTAATCTTCACACACACACACACACACACACACATATGCACAGGTACACCCAGATTCTCATGCACAGACACACACGCAAGCACACAGACAAGTCACACCTAAACATCCCTGACAGACTGAGAAATCCATGCCTTCACCCCAGTTCCGCTCACTCACAGGCACACACTTTATCCATATTCACAGCTAAAACACAACACCAGCCAGAGGCGAGTTGAGGAGCCAATCAGCCATCTACTTCCGTGTTTAATTCCAAACACGCGGCTCGGGTTCAGCCCAGAGGTTCTCAGCCCGAGAATGCTGTTCTTACCAAGAGCTTGGTTTGTCTTTGGTGCATCTATTTGACAGTTCTCTATTTAACACTTTTGATTCCTAGCATCCCCAATCTGGGCTTGAAACAGGGCCGTGATATGCCACCTCGGACGGAAACCAGGAAGAAGGGCCATCTTCTTCTACGGCGTCAGGCAGCATCATGGAAGGGCACGGTCTTCCTGCAACTGCCCAGGCAGACCTCTCCCGGGTTCTCTCTCCGAGTTCCATCTAACGACAGCAGCAAAAGCAAAGATAATGATAGCTCACATTTCTTGAGCACCTACTGTATACAAGGCAGGGTGCTACTTGCCCTACACGGACCACTTCCCATGAAGAGAGTACTGTTGTGGTGCCCATTTTGCAGATGACAAAACTGAAGCTCAGCAAGACGAGGTGATTAGTCCAACGACACCAATAACTGGTAGTAGAGCCAGTATTTAAATCCAGGCAAACTAATCTTTAATTTTGTTATCTTAAGCAAAAGCAGAAATACTAGGTTTTGACAAGGCTGGGTTCAGAGGACACAGGTGTTTGCGGTTTCTCTGTGTACCTGTCTATATTGCATCATAATTTCATCATCACAGTCAACTCTGCCCCTCTTCCTCTTTCTGTTTATTTGTAGATTGTGATATTGTTTTGGATGGAATTAATTCTGAATTAGTAAATTGAATAGCATAAATAAATAAATCCAGGCAACCTGACCACAGAGCTTGAGTGCTCTCCGTATCAGTTAGCTACAGCTGCAGAACAAATCAGCCCAATGTTGTTATCTCGGATGTTTCTTCTGGGCTGATGGGGACCAGTGAGGCAGTTCTTGCTTAAGGTCTCACAGACCAGGACTAGGGTGAGGCCAATGAGACACTCATCTCAGGCACAAATTCTAAAGGGATGCCAAAGAACTCACTAATAGGGATAAGTAATATTTTAACCAATAATTTTTAAAATCAAAATTAATGCAAAAAATCTGTAATGAACAAAATATCAAAATTGTAAGTAAAGACAGGTCAGCATGACTGAATTTTCCTTTTGCCTCAGGCTCCATGTGGCTCAGCAGAGCACAGTGACTGACTCACGGGACTCTGTCTAGCCCTCACCCTCTCTTATGGAGTTAGAAACACCTGAAGGTTCACTCACTCATGTTGAGCGTCTACACTAGGAAGACTCAAACAGCTGGGGTCTGGAATGGCTGGGGCTCCTTCGGCATCTCTCCCTATCTCCACGTGGTTTCTCCACATGGTCTCTCCAGATGGCAGCTTCAGTGTAGCTGGACTTCTTCCATGGAGGTTCAAGGCTCTGAGGACGCATGCCCAGAGAGAGCCAGGCGGAAGCTGTGTATCCCTTATGACCCAGCCTTGGAGTCACACAGCCTCACTTGCACAGGATGCTATTTGTAAGACCAGCCCATGTTGAAGGGGAGGACAAAGACTCCACCTCCTGATTTGACACACGTCCTATAACCACCACACTCTCTAACCACGGCCCTGGGGAGGGGCAGTCTCTGTCTCCATGCCCCAGCCTGCCAATCTATATTTAATACAGTGCCACTTACATCACGTGTCATGAAGGCATCAAGGTACATCTGTGTCCAAACCTGGGTGCATCAATGGGAGTTTGCCACACATGTGAATATCTGGTCTGAATGTGGCATGAAAGACCTCTCAGGGCTGTCTACACTCCTGGGAGCCGCCCTGCTCCCTCCTTTACCACTAGATCGATCTGGGACGTACCAGGAACTTTTCTTCAGCCAATCTCATTAATCAACAGCTATTGTACTTGAGCTGGCGAGAAACAGGAGTGAAAATTTGTGAACTACAGTGGAGAGGAAGGCCTTCCCCGACTCGAGGGGCAGTAGAGTGGCTTTAATTTAAACAGATCTCATTGGAATCCCTCTATACCACTTCTAGCAAGGACCTGGAGCTGGCACAGCTCTTTAACCTTTCTTGAGCATCTTATTTTTTCACCTGTAAAATGGCAGCGCTATGCCAATTTTGCTGTTTTGTATTGTAAAGGTGAAATGAGCCAAGCCTGAAATGAGGTGTGACGAGGGGCGAGGGCATGTATCAGGTGACTGATACCTGTTATAGATTTTTTTTCCTCAATCACCTTGATCTCATTTCTTCCCACCCCTGCCCTGGCCAGTTTGCGTGTCTCGCAAAGGTCCCAGCAGTGGAACTGCGAGGTCCATGTCAGAGATGGAAATGACACTATTGTGTTGAAGGTGTTTGTCTCAGCCAGGGTATAACCAGAAAAACAAGCCAGCTAAGTATTTAAAACCAAAGGAATTTATTCCAGGAAACAGGCTACACTGGTGAGGAAAGGACTGAGGAGTCAAAAGAGAAGAAACCCAGAGACTGACAACAGCAGGAAGCTGCCACCACCCTGAGGGGCAGAGGGGGCAGGTGGGGTTACTGGAGCCCAGGGACCAAGGTCATCTGATAGAAAGTGTCCCATAAGAACAGGAGCCATCAAGGAAACACAGCCGCTGCCACCCCAGACACACAGGGAGAAAAGCAACCTAGCCTCTCACTTCCTCCCGCCCTCCAGTCTCCCATCGGTGCCTCCTGTTGGCTACAACCAGCCAAAAGCAATTTGACGCAGAGTCCACAAAGGCAGCCTGCAGCTGTCAGTCCCCCTGCGACACAGAATAGAGCAAGGGAAGGACAAGGGATGAAACAGAACGAACAGGTCAGGCACAGCACAGTGGCCATGACTGTAAGGCCACACAATCCAGGGGTAGATAATGGTGATGATATTTATGTTAATTTTAACTAATATCACTATGTAATAACCAGGTTCCACTATGTCATTTAACCCTCAGAATTGCCCATGGGGCAGGGGCTATAATTATCCCCAGAGCAGACGTGGAAACTGAGGATCAGAGAAGTTAAGTTCCTTGTTCAAGGTCACAAAGCTAATGCAAATGAAGCCAAGATACCACACCCAGCAATCCAGCCCTGGATCGCATGCTCGGAGCCATTGTGCTCAGACCAAATTTTGTGCTTTGGAGTCAGGTAAACTGACATGAATTCCAGATCTTTCATGTCCTACTCTGCATCTTCTTGCATTCTCTGTTTCCTCACCTCCAGAATAAGGATGATAATTACTTCACCTACAGGGCTGTGGCAAGGACGAATGAGATCAGCTGCATTTAGTCAGCACTCAGCAATGTGTTGTTAATTTCATGACCGCTCTTCCTGGATCAGTCTGAGAAAATTCCAGATCCCGTCCAAGGGAGAAAGAGGACTCGGGTTGCAGAGAGCCTGTGAGGCAGGAGTTAAAAGTCAAGGGCGGCTGCGGAGAGAACCTGCCCTGGATTGACCCTTGGTACATCTGTGGAGATGCTGTCAGGACCCCTCCCACATGCCTCGGGCAACCCGGTGATGGAGCCAGCTGCCACGATGAACAGTTCCCACGCACTAGGAAAGTCCATGTCCCAGCTTCTTGGCCCCCTTGGTGGGCAATTCTGAGGAGGGTCACGCACACCTCTCAGAAGGTCCCCAGCAGAACTGAGTCCCAGTTGCCCACAGCAACCCCTGTCAATAACACATCACTGATGACCCTGCTTCCTTCCCTGTCTCCCTTTCTTCCTTTCTCACTCACTGTGCTTCCTGCGGTCACGTCCCAAATAAAACTACCGGCACCCAAATCCTTGTCTCCGTGTCTGCTTTTGGGAGAACCTAAACCAAAGTGTTGTTCCCCAACCCCAGCCACCCTTCAGTTCCCTGCTCCACCCTTCTCTCCCTGGGATAAGCAGGAGCGGAAACCATTAGTACCCAAACATTAGTTCATCCAACCTTTTAGTGGAGAAACAGTGGTAGCTTGTCCTGGGCCCTCCCTGGCAGATTGCACACATGCCAAGAGTCGGCCTAATAGGCTGCAGGTCTGCCCACCCTGACTCCCCTACCCACCATGGATGCTCTTGAGGACTCTGCATGTTGGGGCTCGTTCTATGCCAGGTCAGACACTCACTTCGGCTCTTCTCCCAGCTAAGTGGAAAAATTGTATGTGCACACAGAGCTCGGGGGATCCCCTGCAGAGTCGGCTTCCATCCCTGCAAATTATTTTTTGCTAATCAATATGTTTAATAAATAATATTCCAGTTGATTTCATTACTGGCAATACACAAATCAATAGAAGGTTATTGCATGATAACTTCCCATTGATATTGTAATCCTCCTGATTTAATAAATGTTGCTTTTCTGAGGATTGCTGTTTGCATTAGGAATTGAAGGAGGGAAGACAAAAAACAGTAATTCCATTGCGAAACTGAGGCTGCAGCTTAATAAGAAAGTGCAAGGAGAGTAAGTGGGGCTTCTTCAGCCTCTGTCTACAGAGGCCTGAGCTGTGGCCCAGCACTGCCTGGGTCTGCCTTGGTCTCCTTTTTTGGGTCCCAGAGCAGAAGGAAGGAAAAGTCTTGGCTGGAAGCCTTTCAAACACCCCTTTGCAGGCGTTGACCTTTTCTTTCCTTTGCAAATCCCAGCCAGGCACTCCCTGTGAATGAAACTCCAAACAGGAAGAAGATGAATGGTGTAAAATGATCACCCTGGGGCTTCAAATCCTTTCTCCAATCCTGGAGGATCAAAGCCACAAGGGGCCTTGGCAATTGTCTAGTGCAAAGAGTCACAATTACCAGGTCACTAGTAATGGCATCAGAATCATCAAGGAAACTTCTTAAAATGCCCATTCCTGGAGCCCCAGTCCTAGAGAGGATGAGTGAGTAGGGCTGACCTGGGGCCTGGGAAAGTGCATTTTTTAACTTTTTATTGAAGCATAGCATATTATTAAAGAGTAAATTTGAAAGGACAATATAATCATGACTCCCACATAAATATAAAATTAAGATATGTTGAAGATTTTATTTAACTCATTAATTTAAATTAAATGAAATTACTAGGGAACCGTAAAATGTTACAATGGGTTCAGAGTAGAACTCAAAGTACCACATTCTTACAGTGATTCAGCTCATGCTGAAATGAATTTGCAAATAGATGTAAAATGGACTTTGAGAGTGGGGGGGGAGGGATCAGTCGTCCTTCGACCACCAAATAGAATTTGCACGTCCCTGGACAAGTGTCACTTGCATTGCTATCAGTTAACTACAACTTAGAGAGACATGAACAGCTCAAAGACAAGAAAAGGCACTGAGAATCATAGAATCAGATAACCCAGGAGGGTCCTAGCACAACTCTAATACCATTTGGAGTTACATCAAATTCACAGGTTATGGGCGCAGGCCCCCTCCAGGCTGCCCTCGCCTCAGACACCAGCAACAAGCTTGAAAGTCCCCAGGCCACCCACACTTCTCACCAGCTGGCTACAAATTTGGAGGTTCCCACTACTTCCTCAAGTCTAATTATTCACTGGAATGACTCACAAAACTCAGATAAGCACTATATTTATGATTACAGCTGTCTGAGTAGCTCAGGCTGCTGTCACAAGATACCCATAGACTAGGTGGCTTAAACAGTAAACATTTGTTTCTCACAGTGATCTTGGTCTGGAGACTGGGAAGTCCAAGGTCAAGGTGCTGATAGATTCAGGGTCTGGTGAGAGCCTTCTTCCTGATTTGTGCAAGGCCAGCTTCTCCCTGTGTCTTCACAGGGTAGAGAGAGAAGCAAGCTCTCATCTCTCTTCTCATAAAGGCACCAATTCCATCATGAGGGCTCTACTCCCATGACCTCCTGACCTCCCAAAGTCCCCATGTCAAGATACCATCACAGTGCGGTTTAGGGTTTCAATATATGAATTTGGGGAGACACAAACACACACACAAAAAAGCCACAGTAACAGCTTTATTATAAAGGAAACAAATCAGAACGAGCCAAAAGAAAAGACCCATAGGATGGACTCTGGGAGGGCTCCAAACACAAAATTTTACTATCCTCTTGTCACCTTACTGGCACGTCAATGTGTATCACTAACCAGGAAAACTGTGTCCAGAGTTTTTATTGGAGTTTTGTTATGTAACATGGTTGAGTGAATCATTGTCCATGTCATTAAATTTAATCTCCAGCCTCCTCCACCCCCTGGAGGTCAGGCTGGTATCATGTGGCTCAAAGCCCCAAACTTTTAGTCACATGGTTGGTCTTTCTAGCATGGCCAACTCCCATCCTGCAACTATCCAGGGACCCACCGGGAGTGACCTCACTAGCATAAACTCAGGTGTGGTCTGGGAGGCCAAACATGAGTAACAAAGACCCTCCTATCACTGGGAGAATTCCAAGGGTTTAGCGACTCTCTCCCAGGAACCAGCGACAAAGAGCAGCCAAATTCTTTATTAAACAACCGGTATGTTAGACACCTTGATGTCCATTAAAGACATTCAGTAATATTTTGGTTCATTTCAAAGTATTTTGTAAGGTTTCTCTACAAGACATACAGAAAACTATGCAAATCGTAAGTGAATTATTTTATCAGTTTTCACAAAATGAACATATCCGTATAACCAACACTCACGTCAAGAAATGGAACATGACCAGCACTCGAGAAAAAAACCCTTTCTCTTACTATCGCCCCCAGTGGTAACCACTATCCTGATTTCTAACACCATAGATTCATCTTGCCTGTTTTTTAACCCTGTATAAATGTAATCACTCCAGATGAACTCTTTTGCATCTGGGCATCTTTTGCTCAACATCATGTTTGTGGGTGTAGTTGTAAATTGTTCATTCTCGTTGCTGTGTAGTATTCCATTGTGTGGAAGAAGCACACTCTAGGAATAAAGCCAAGTTGGACAATCTGATTTGGTCCAGTGCCAACCCTCTCCCCAATTTACAGAAGATAAAACCAGAGTCCCAAGGAGGCAAAGTGATTGTCCAAGAGAGGAAAATTGTTCCAAGGTCCATCAAAGCCCTTACGGGCAGGTGCCAAATCAGGGGCACCTGGGCATGAAAGCAAGGGGCAGATGAAAGACGGCAAGATGAAAGAAAGGGGAAAGAAAGAACAAAGGAGACTAACAAAAGATGCAAGACAGGAGGGAGGAAGAGAGCAAGGGAAAAGAGGGGAAGGAAGAGCAGTAGAGTGAAAGAGAGAAACATGGAGAGACGTAGAGTCAGAAGGACAGGTGGAAGAAAGGGAGAGAAAGTAGAAGGAAGGGATGTGCTCACCTTACCGATGAGGGCTCCTTATATCTTTAACAGTCAGCCTTGTGAGAGTTGGAGCTGTTAGACTTCTGGAACTTTCTTCATCTTTCTATCTCCCCTGAGACCTGGACTCTCTGCATCCAGCCAGTAACCAGGTCACACTCATCACTGAGGTGGAACCTGAGGGTTGTGTTCCCATCCTGGAGTCCACAGGAGGGCCAGCACTGTGCAGGCTTTCACTGCGGCCATTCAGGGTTTGAACTGCCTTCCTAAAGCCACAGTCGGAATTTGCTCTCTACACCCGGGGAGAAAGCCCAGGACAAAGCTCCAAAGCTCACCTTCCTACTCCTACATGAATGGAGATGCCTGACACTCCATCAGTCATGAAGCAAGAAACAGGAGGAAGGAAGACATGTTCAATGAGTAGCTGCTATATGTCATCTTGTCTAATCCTCACAACAAACAGATGAGTAGGAATTACCACGCCCACTTTTCAGATAAGGAAATTGTCTGAGACAGGTTGAGATACTTGCTCAAGTAAAATAAAAAATAAAGAGGATTTGACATAAGAATTGAGTGAACCCAGGGTCCATTGGTGTGTGTGTGTTTATTACAGTAGTCCCCCTTTATCCTCAGAGGATACATTCCAAGACCCCCAGTGGATGCCTAAAACCGTGAATAGTGCCAAACCCTGTATATACTACTTTTTCCTACACATACATACCTATGACAAAGTTCAATTTATAAATTAGGCACAGTAAGAGATCAATAACAATAACTAATAACAATGTAGAACAATCATGACAAGATACTGTAATAAAAGTTATGTGAATGTGGTCTCTCTCTCTCTGCACTGTACTCACTCTTCTTCTTGTGATGATGTGAAATGATGCAACGCCTGTGCAATGAGAGGAAGTGAGATAAGTGATGTAGCATTGTGACGTAGAGTTCTGGGTGGGACAGAGTGGGACAGCGCAAGATTTCATCACACTACTCAGAACAGTGTGCAATTTAAAACTTATGAATTGTTTTTCTGGAATTTGCCATTTAATATTTTCAGACTGTGGTTGACGGCAGGTAACTGAAACCACAGAAAACGAAACCATGGATAAGCAAGATTACAGTATAGCGTAGCATGGTTGAATCTGACTGGCTAAACTTGAATTCTGACTTCCATATTTACTAGCCAATGAACTTGGAAGAATCTGTTTATCTCTCTGTGCCTTAGATTCTTCATCTGTAATATGAGATAACGATAGTACTTACCTCGCGGGGCTGTAGTGAGGATTGCACCGTACCATACAGGTGAAGTGCTTAAGACTGTTCTTGGCACATGACAAGTCCTTACATTGAGTTGCCATTATTGCTATCCCTATTTGTATTATTATTATTATCACTATCTTCATCAACATCTTTGATCTTATTGCACTATAACGGTCCAGATAATTCTGAGGAGTCTCCAGCACCTGTCAATCAATGTATGGAGACATTCTTTGGGACTTCCCAAAGCCCAGGTCAAGTGGAAGCAAAACCCCAAGCAAAGCGAGCCCTGGGTTGGGGTGATACCTTGGTGCGGGCTCCAAGTCCAGCTTAGTCCACTTCCTCTTACCTCAATTCCTCTCTCACTTCACTACATAAATTGACCAAGGCAGCCACCCAGGTCCAATTTGCTTCTTGACCCTTTAGTTCAGCTCCCACAACTAACTGGTTCAATAACTCAGTTTTCCAATTCCTAATTGCTAGGAGAAAAATCTGGGTGGCCCAGCTCATCTTTTCCAGTTAGACTGGACAAGTCATAGGTACCTGACCAAGTCATGTATGAATTACCTTGAGTTCATGAATCTAGTCTGGGTCCAACTGAATCATGACCAGAGTCTGTGAGAGGAGAACAGATAAGATAAACACAGAGAAGAAGAGAAGCCAAGAGTAGCTACTTAACCTCAATACTAGTGACTTGTCTGGTCCTGCTCCTATTCCTGTATAGCCCACATGCACTTTGGTTCTTTTCTCAGTTTTCTGCATACTTTTGCTATCCTTATATAGTTGATGCTGTTGGTACCATGCCCTGATCCCCTTGACCAGGCTGGTGCACACATCCTCCAGCTGCTCTGCATAAGGCCAGCCTCCTTGCCTCATGTGATATCAATTCTCTAGTGCAGTTTATACACAGAGCACCCTGAGGGACCAGGCTGAAGCTAGTCTCCACCTAGAGATCACATCCTCACTTTGTTCCTCCCCTGCCCCGTCCTGCTTTCCTCATCCCCTTTTCCTGAGAACTGTCCCTCATTACATCATTTCCTCAGGAATCCTTGCCTCAGGCTCTGCTTCTAAAAAACCTGAGCTAAGACGCCTTATAATTTCCATTCTCACTTCAGATGGTCTGAGTAGATTTCTATCCCTTGCAACTCAGCACTCTGGGGCACTTCTTTAACTAGTTAACAACATATAAGCTTTATTTCCAAGTCATTATGTGATAGTGTCCCCTATATCCATTATACGGCTATAACAACAGTTGTTTAACTATGTGCCTATTGTTGAACATATAGGCATTTATGAACTACAGGCATTCTCTGTTATATCTAGTACCATGATAAAGACTGTTAAAGTTCAAAAAATAAAATTAGCATGTAAATAAAGTCTCTTTTTTTAATATATGTGGTCAAGGCAAAATTCAAATCCCCTCTCAGGGCTGCCTCTGCTTTCTCAAAGGAGGGATCTCCTGGATCTGCCTGTTTTAAAATATAGTATATTAATAGAAAATCTGAGGTCAACAGATCAGAAGATGACTGCCATTCAAAAGATAGTTTATTACTCACAGTTTCCAAGAGTAGGGGCATGCCACACTTCAGGGGGAGGCGGGG
Organism: Equus caballus; assembly: GCF_041296265.1. Classification (NCBI taxonomy): domain Eukaryota; kingdom Metazoa; phylum Chordata; class Mammalia; order Perissodactyla; family Equidae; genus Equus; species Equus caballus. The sequence goes on along the minus strand of NC_091705.1, from coordinate 30,415,009 downwards.
AGAGTGGGAGGCACATGGAGGAGCACCAGAGTCTGTCAGGAGATGGGGGAGGGGCTTGGAACTGTGGGCAAGAGCCATTATTGTGGTTTCTGCAGGAAGGAACAGGTGAGGCAGGGCAAGCAGGTTTAAGATTGGTTAGTTGAACAATTTCAGTGGGTGATTAAGGCAAGCGGATAAGGCCTGGAGTGTGAAAGCCCATAAAAGACAAGATTGTGGACGCGGGCTCTGGATTGTTGGTTTGTTTTGAAAAGTGCACCCCCAGGAGAAGAACTCCTCTGGAAGAAGAGGTGGCAGAGTGGGTGCCGAGGAAGGCAGGGGTCAAGGCAAGGTGACCCAGGCAAATGACTGGGTTGTGCAGAACAAAGCATATGCAGCATTTGCATGCAGGGCAAATGTTGAAGCATCAAGTTTACAGAAGTTGGAAATGTGGTTAATACACCCCACTGCCCCGGCTCTTTCCTGAAGGACAGATGGAGACTAACACCATTACAATGTAGCATAGGTCTCTGTCTTGATCCCGGGGCCTTGCGCTGGCATCCGCCAAGGTATGGCTGGTTCCACCTGGTTCTTTGGGGGCTTCCCATTGGTACCCACTGCTGGAGTGTGCAGCCACAGCCTCTGGTCATGAGGTCCTGCACACTGTAGGATCTTGCCCTGATCCCAGACTCTTCATATCCAAATGTGCTTTCAGCACATGTGTGGCCCCATGTCCCCCACTGGAGCATATAGGATCTCTCAGGAATCACAGGGGTGCGGGTGGCTGTCCTGGGTATATCTCCCTGAATTCTTCCCTCTCCCGTCTCCAATCCACCCACTTTGCAGTGCCACACATCTCCGATACCTTGCTGAATTTGAAGTTTCTCTAAGGGGCCTGAAAATTCCCCACATAACACTAAAATCATTGAAGAACAAATCCCCCTGTTCCTGGAGTTTCCCTAGAAATTTCTGGGTTTTTCTAACACACACTGGATGTTCTCTGCCCACTCTTTGGATTTCTTTATTCTTAATTGACCCTTCTCTTGTTTTCTTGCAAAGGTTCATTGCTTAGCCTTCATGGCAGATGTTCCAAGGATGAAATTGATAAGTAAATAAGATAAAAATATTATCCCCCCAAAAATACGTTGGGAAACATTTTTGGAATATTGTCTCATTCTGTAATATAATCATTATTACAATGATTATCTTAATGGTCACAATTTACTGATTACCTATCAAATGTTCACTCTTTACAAACACTACCTATTAAAAATCCTCTGCCAGGTTGAAAATTATCATCCCCATTTTACAGATGAGGAAAACGAGGCTCCAAATGGTAGCTTGCTTGAAGTCACATGTCCATTAGCAGGCTGGAATCAAATCTAGCCCTAACTCTAGAACTCTTCAGCTCCCACTTCATCACAGTTTGTGGGATGATTAGGGTTTATTATTACTGGGTGTTTTAGTGTTTGACGAGAAAATGCAGCCTTATCTTGGACACCCAAGGTATGGCTGGTTCCACCTGGTTCTTTGGGGCCTTCCCATTGGTACCCACTGCTGGAGTGTGCAGCCACAGCCTCTGGTCATGAGGTCCTACACACTGTAGGATCTTTGCCCTGATCCCAGACTCTTCATATCCAAATGTGCTTTCAGCACGTGTGGCCCCATGTCCCCTACTGGAGCATATAGGATCTCTCAGGAATCACAGGGGTGTGGGTGGCCCCCAAGAAGGCTGCCCTGGCCCCAGAAATCTCCACCACTGTTATCCTGGTCATCACATGAGAAGTCTCTCCTCCTCCCCACCACTTGATCCTGCAAAGGGGGAGAGGTACCTGGCCAAAAGGGCCCTTTTGCCATTCATCCCGGCCCAGAGTCAGGGTGAACTCTAGTGTGAAATCCAGAATTGGAATCAATTTGACAACACCCTTCAGAGACATCGACAAGACAGACCTCTTTGGAAGAAAACAGGAGGTCTCAAGGGGAACACACCAGTGGATTATCGATAGAGTAACAATTTGTCAGCCAAACTGGGACTTTTGAGACTCAAAGGGGAAATTATTAAAAACTGCGTTGAGACAACCTGCATAAACGGGGACTGACCCAGTCTAACCAGAGCATAGGGTCACCCTAGTCACATAGAGCCAATAAAGAACAAGAATCGAGATTCCCTGTAGCACTTTAAGTATCAGCAGAACATTCTACTGGGAACCTTCCCCCCAACTATTAGCATTATTATTGCCCATTACATATGTCATAGTCAAAGATCTGCTTCATTCTTCAGTGTGATTGCCATTGATTTTTGAAGCCCACATCTTCTTCCCCAGGGAAACACATCTTCAGCAAAATGATAGAAGGAAATGGAAAAGAAGGATTCGATTTATAGGCATTCATTTTACAGGCATTGCTCTGGGAATACAGTCGGTCTTAAAGCAGCACCTCTCAAAGGATGGTCCAGGAACCACCCGCATGAGAATCACCAGGAAAGTTGTAAACATGCTGATTCCCATGTCCCAAGGAGGACCTACCACATCAGGATCTCTGTGGGTGGGGCTGGGAATGTGGGTTCTTAACACGTCCCCTAGAGGTTCCGATGTGTATAGTGAAGCGCGCAGAAAGCCACCACACCAGGAAATCCAGCCAGCAGGTGAGCATGCCCTGATTTTGCTCCTCAAGCCTCGGGCTGCAGGGTGTCAGGTCTGAGATGCCCCAGCAAGGGCTGTAGAACCTCCCACCCCTTCAGAATAAGATTCTGGGAAACACCCAGCCAGCGTGTCACGCAGAGCCCCCCAGATTCCCAGTGGATATGCCAGCCTCGGTTTACTGTGCGCAGAGGCGGCTGGGTCTCCGGAGCGGAGTGGGCAGGTTCTTGGCGGTGGCATCTGCCAGGAGGAGCGGGTAATAGGCCTGATTTATGACACTCAGCATGGGATGTGGCTGCTGAGCTCAATCACTGTGGCTCCCCACGGTGGGGTTCATGCGCTGTAACGGGCCTGGAAATTGGAGAGGAATTTACCTCCTGCTGCCGAACATTACATAACAATCAAGGGAAACAAGCAGAGGCGGGAGGGGGCCTCCTCCTCAGCTGGCACTGGCAGCCTGGTGCAGCAAAGGAGGTGGGACTGGGGCTTTGCTGCTGGGGTTCTCATGCCCTCAGCAGCACTCCTACGGGAGTGGGCTCCAGGTTGGCCCCGCCAGAGCTGGCATCAGAGCCCACCAAGGTACAAGCATCGGCCCAGCAACTTCTAAAAAGGAAGGACCAGGGGGCAGGCTCCAAATGGGGAGGGTGCTGCTATCAAAACCCATGTCAGAGACCGTAACATCACTTACGGACCATGTATCCAGCAATGTCTCCCTGATTTGCAACCAGAAATCATTCAAATAGGACCTGAGGTTGACATCTGCAACATAAGAGAGCATGGAACAAAATGAAGACGGGCAGGGAGGCGGGACCAGATCAGCCCTGGCCTCATGGGTCATGGTGAAGAGTTGGATTTTCTTTTAAGTGCCTGGGCAGTCACTGAAGGGCCTCTCTTTCCCCCAGACCAGTTGCCTCCCTGGAAGTAAGCATAAGATAGCTAGAAGGGGCCTGTGGCAGCTGATTATGGTAACTTGGTTCTGATGAACTCACCAGGAGCCTGAGTTCTCATCCATTCATTAAAGCAGGAGCTGTAGGTGCCCAGCTGGCAATTTGGGGAGCACTGACTCACCACCCAGTATCCATCAGAGGGTAATCAACCTTCTCTCCTGACAAGACAGTTGGGCCTCGGAGACACTCTCCCACCCCGAATGAACCACCAACACAGATTTCAAGTCCCACTCTTAACTGCTGACTTTATCACCAACAAAATGTGCTGGCCTAGAAATTTCCCAATTACGTTTCAGTAAGGGAACGTTAACTCCAGTGGAAACTTACAGAGGAGTCTGATGCGTTTATCACCATTAAAATTAACGATTCTTCCTCCAGCGCCTCATCCTCACTAGATGTGTACTCGTTGAGGGCAGGGAGCAGGTCTGTCCCCATAGATGCATTGCTGGTACCCAGAGGAGTATCCAGCACATAATGAATATGGTAAATATTTGTTCTGCCTGGGAAAGGAAGAGATTGGATCAGATGCAGTTCCATTAAGGCATTGAATGTTAAGTGAACCCCTACTATGTGCCAGGCCTTGCTGTCAGCACTCAGGGTAAAATGGTGAACAAACTCATCATCACCTTGCCCCTGTTTTGCCCATAGGATAGTAGGAGGAAATGAACATAAATAGATGTAAATTTACAACTGAGCCGGGTGCTAGCAAATAGAGGTCCATGGTCCTATGAACAGGGGAAATTGATCTAGCCAGAAGAAGGTCAGAGAAGGCTTCCTGGAGGAGGTGTTATTTCAGCTAGAACCCAAAGGAAAAGTAATACTTTAACTAGGTGATTGGGACAGCAGAGAATGGAATTGTATTCCAGTCAGAAGGAACAGCATGTGCAAAGCTACTCAACAGAAGGAGCGTGACCTCCTGACCCTACCTGCCAATCATAGCATCTCTACATGGGTCTGTTTTACACATTGGGTTCCAAGATAAGATTCTTTAGAAAAAAATGTCTGGCAGCTAAAACACAAATCCTGGAAGTCTAGACAACCAAATGACATCAAAGGGCCCTACCAGCCCTGAAAATTCTCTATGTACAGACTCAAAGAGGTGGGGCAGTGGCCTGTGCTCATGGGTCAGGGCTAGAAGTTGGGGGTCAGAGGTGACTGAACAGACCCACAGCCCTGAGTGGTGACCTGTGGCTCATGAAAAAAAGCAAAGTTCATTTGTTTGTTGGGGAGGTGGTTTCCCGTGGATTCTAGACACACATATCACCATTCTAGTCATTTCTGAATGAGCTCAATATCTTAACACAGATTCTCAGAAGCAGGCATCCATTGGCCTTCATAACTTATAAGATGTTCAATTCATTTCACACATTCATTCATTCATCAAATATCCACTGAGAATATATTTTGAGACATGTCCTTGGTGAGACCTGCAGTATGGAGATAAACAGGACGTGGCCTCAGCCCTCATGAAGATTAAAACTGTACATGATTAACAGATTTAATGCACCAATATTTAACCCTGATTGTCTGCTCTCGGCCAGTTAGGGCACTAGACGCTTTACGTGCATCACCTCCTGTAATGCTCATAGCCAATCCATGAGACCGACGTGTACCTGATCTTGCTCCAAGAAGGATTTTCAAAGCATAATAGAAAAGGGAAAAAACAAAAAGAAGATCCATAGCAACAACTATATAAAACATCACAATTTCTACTTATCAAAAACTCCATATAAAAATTTGAAAGGTAAATGAGAAATAGCAAAAAAAAATCTCCATGTATGACAGACAAAGCTTTCATAGCCTCCATATAAAAACACTATAAATTGGTAAGTAAAAAAAATGAACTCTCCCATAGAAATAGGAACAAAAGATACAGTTCTCAAAAGGGAAGAAATAATCCCACAACTAGAAGGACCTGCAACTAAGATATACAACTGTGTACAAGGGGGGTTTGGGGAGATAAAGCAGAAAAAAAAAGAAGAAAAGATTGGCAACAGTTGTTAGTCCACGTGCCAATTCTTAAAAAAAATAAAAATAAAAAAGAAGATTGGCAACAGTTGTTAGCCCAGGTGCCAATCTTTAAAAAAAAAAAAGGGGGGAAGAAATAAAATATGACAAATTAGCACACCCAAAATTATTATAAAAGTATTAGTAATCAAAAAAGTGAATAATTTCAGAAGCAGGGGTATGTCCTGATTTTTTACTGTGAAATTGGCAAAGATTAAAAAGATCAAAATAATCCTGGTGTGGATGAATGTGCTGTGAAACGAACACACAGATACACTTTATCAGTGTCTAGTGAGTAAATGACAATATGAATTAAGAGCCTTTAAGAAGATTATAAGTTGTAATTCAATAATTTTACTTTAGAAATTTATCGGAGATACAGACAAAGATGTACCCACCAAGATGTTCACCACAGCATTATTTATAGGACGGAGAAACTATAAATCAGGTTAAAACCCAACAACAGACAGAGCACTAAATCAATTTTGCTGTATCCAGATCATAAGGTAATATGCAGCCGTTAAGAATCTTATTTTTGCAGAACCTTTAGGAACATGATTCATTTATTTATTTATCTACCTAGAAGGAAATATACCAAAATGTATTAACTATTACAAAGGCAAATCATGGTGGTGTGGTTGCAGATGATTTTTATTTTGTTTATTATACCTGTCTCTATTTTAAAAATTTTCTGCAATTTGCATGCATTACTTTTTCAATAACCGATAAGTATTTCTTTTACTTTTCAAATGAGCATGCCCAAAATTCAGCTCTCCGTTTTCTTGGCTCAGACCTGCTTCTCTGCTTTAACTTTCTTCTGCAGTGGACAAAAAACCTGAGTCACCTCTGACTGATCCCTCCTTGTTTAATCCGTCTCCACCTTGCCAGTTCTACCATTTTCTTACTTCACTTTGAGTTCTTGGTGCTGTTGACGCAAATAATCCATAGTCAATATGAACCAAAATTGAGGAGAGTTGATTATGAGCCAGATCTGAGGACTAGCCCGGGGCCTTCCTTCCCTGTGGAAGGATGGGCACCACAGAAGTGGGGTGTAGAGAGTGGTTATATGCCATCTTGGAACATAGAGCAGCCATCACATATGACAGGAATAGCTCCTTTACTACTGTCACAAGATGCTTCACTGGCACAGCAGGTCAGGGGTCAGCACGTCAGTGGTCACAAGGTGAGCACGGCAGGTCACTAATTAATCCTTAGTTTCCAGGAAGAGATGCTTATCCTTAAAGAAATGCCGATATGGGGGAAGTTACCTCCCTATCTTTAGGGACATGATTCTTGTCTCCGGGGCATAGTAAATGTCTAAAGTAAATATGCAATGCATGCTCAAAAGGCCACATCAGTCCCTTTTGGAAAAACAAGGTGAGGCCAAATTAGTTCTACACCAAATGGCTTCCTCATATACTCCAATATAGCCTATTGCTTTTCATTTGCTTATCATTGCCTTGTGCCTAGACTGTGGCCTCTCCACTGATGCTCCGGTTTCCAGCTTCTGGTCCCACCCCTGAATTCTCCTCAAATTCATTTTACATTCTGCTGCCAGATTGACCCCTTGGAAACAAAGATAATGTCCTGTTATTGCCTCACTCCAAAACCATCAATGACTCTCTAGTTCCTAAAAATAAAACCCCAAAGTCCTTCATCTGGAGTGTAAACAGGAGAAAATTTGATTTACAATTCTCGTGGTCTCAATTTTGTATGCAAAGTTCTGTGGTTAAACTATAACCACCTCTGATTTTTTTAAAAATGATATTAAATTGCTTTGTTCCAGGACTTCTCCTCCACCCTTATCTACCATCCAACACTCCACCCAAACTTCTCCTCCATGCTTTCATACGGCCCCACCAGCACACAGAAAGTGCAGAGGCCAGGCCTGTTGGTGGCGCAGGTGTTGTCAGACGTGGAGACACACCGGCACCGCAAGACCCCGGACTCACAGAGTCTCCCTTCCACTATAACTTTGTGATACTCTCTTATTTAAAGGATGGTGAAGGGGCTATGACCTGAAAAAAAAAAAAATCAATGACTCTCGGCTAATAAAGGTTCTTATGCGGTAAATGTGCTCCTCGGAAGCCAGACGCTGCCCCTCTCCATGGTGCTGGCCCGATGCCCCGGAGTGATTTACTCTGCGGTAACATGATGGAGCCTCCACCATGGAAGGGAATTAAATAAAAATGCAATAAAAGAGGACAAAATCAATCTGCTTACAGTTTTGTTTAATAAAAATTCATGAAGGATGGGCAGGCAGGCCTGGAAGCAACGTACCGGTTCCGCCAGAGGCTGGCTGGGGGAGCTCGCTCAGGCTTCCGGCACAAGGCGGGGTTCAGGGGGACGGAGGGATACGGCTTCAGCTGAGCAGCACAGTCTCAAGCATTGCAGGCCGGGTCCCGCTGCCAGTGGCAAGGCCAGGCCTGCCTCACTGAAAGAGAGGCAAAGCAGCTAAGGCCCTGTTGAAGGCAGAATTCCCCAAACACAAAGAAAGATGGGAGATCTGTTACATGGGACTCATCTCCCTAGAAACCAAGAAGCTCCATGTGCTCTGGAATGACAACGACTCTCTAGCCGAAGCAAGTATTTCTTCTCACTTTTCACTTACATGACACCTACCTTCTTAACACATTTTTCAGTGTATAATACAGCATTGTTAACTATAGGTACAGTGTTGTACAGATCTCTCGACCTTATTCATCTTGCATAACTGAAATTTTATACCCTCTAAACAACATCTCCCCATCACCCCTCCAGACAGCTTCTGGCAACCCCCATTCTACTCTCCATTTCTATAAGTTTTCCTATTTTAGATTCCTCATATAAGTGGAATCATGCAGTATTTGTCTTTCTGTAAATGGCTTATTTCACTTAGCATAGTGTCCTCAAGGTTCATCCATGTTGTCACATACGGCAGGCTTTCTTTCTTTTTTTAAGCTGAACAATATTCCATTGCATGCATATACCACATTTTCTTCATCCATTCATCTGTTGATGGGCATTTAGCTTGTTTCCATATCTCGGCTATTGTGAATAATGCTACAATGAGCATGAGCGTGCAGATAGCTCTTTGAGATCCTTTGCAATTCTTTTGGATAAATACCCAGAAGAGAGATAGCTGGATAATATGGCAATTCTATTTTTAATTTTTAGAAGAATTGCCATGCTATTTTCCATATGGCTGCACCATTTTGAATTCCCACCAATAGCGCACAAGGGTTCCAATTTCTCCACATCCTCACCAACACTTGCTATCTTCTGGTTTTTTTATAATAACCATCCTAACAGGTATGAAGCAATATCTCATTATGGTTTTAATTTGCATTTCCCTAATGATTAGTGATCCTGAGAATCTTTTCTTGTACCTGTTGGCCGTTTGTATGTCTTCATTAGAGAAATGTCTATTCAAATCCTTTGCCTATTATCTAATGAGGTCATTTGGGGTTTTTTGCTATTGAGTTCCTTATATTTCTTGCATATTAATCTCTTATCAGATATTGGTTTGAAAATATTTTCTCTGATTTAAAACAGTATGGTACTGTCATAAAAACAGACACGTAGACCAATGGAACAGAATAGAGAGCCCAGATATAAACCCACACATATACGGCCAACTGATCTTCAACAAGGGTGCCAAGAATAGGGAAAAGGCAGTCTCTTGAACAAACGGTGTTGGGAAAACTGGATATCCACAAGCAAAAGAATGAAATTGGACCTTTATCTTACATCATACACAAAAATTAACTTAAAATAGATTAAAGATTTAAACATAAGACCTGGAACTGTAAAACTAGAAGAAAACACAGGGGAAAAGCTTCACAACATTGGGATTGGCAATGATTTCTTGGATATGACACCAAAAGCACAAGCGACATAAGAAAAATTAGACAAGTAGGACTGCATCAAACTGAAGAGCTTCTACACAGCAAAGGAGATAATCAACAGAGTGAAAAGGCAACCTACAGAATTGCTAACCAAGTATTTCTTTTTTTTTTTTAAATTGGCACCTGAGCTAACATCTGTTGCCAATCTTCTTTTTTTTTTCTTCTTCTTCTTCTTCTTCTTCTCCCCAAAGTCCTCCACACATAGTTGCATATTCTAGCTGTAGGTCCTTCTGGTTCTGCTATATGGGATGTCACCTCAGCATGGCCTGACAAGCAGTGCTAGGTCCGTGCCCAGGGTCCAAACCAGTAAAACCCCAGACCACCGAAGTGGAGCACACAAACTTAACCACTCAGCCGCAGGGCTGGCTGCCCAATTATTTCTTATAGTAGAAACTGTTTCTGTCCATAAAACATTCTTTAACACATGTGGTCCCATGCAAAAGATTTCATATCTTTGGGTGGAAGCACAAGACTAAAAACCCAATGGTCTATAATAGGGATCAGCACACTACAGCCTGCAGGCCAAATCCAGCCCACCATCTACTTTTAAATAAAGTTTTATTGGAACACAGCCATGCACATTCATTTACATACTGTCTATGGCAGCTTTTGCACTGCAATGACGGAGTTGTGTAGTTGTGACAGAGCCTGCAAAGCCTAAATACTTACTATCAGGCCCTTTACAAAAAAGGTGTGCAGACTCTGTTCTATACCCCAAGGCTTCTCACTCCCCTCGCATACCAACTCATGGACCCATTCAACAGAAACTTCATAAGCTCTCACATGCCAGGCACTATCCTGGGACTTCAGAGAAGCAGAGACAAATAAGATTTGAGTCCCTGCATTTAAGGGATTATATTGGTTTTCTCTTGTTGAATAAGAAATGACCACAAACTTAGTGGTTTAAAACAACACCCATTTACTCTTTCACAGGTGTGCAGGTCAGAAGTCCAAGCAAACTCAGTTGGGTTCACTGCTCCATGTCTCAGAAGGCAGAAACCAAGGCATTGGCCACGCTGAGCTCTTATATAGAGCCTCAGGGGAAGAATTTGATCCCACCTCCTTCTTGTTGTTGGTAGAATCCAGTTTCTTGCAGCAGCTACACCTCTGAGGTCCTGGTTTCCTTGCTGACTGCCAGCCTGGGGCCACTGTCTGCTGCTAGAGGCCTCCCTCATTCCCTCTCACGTTGCCCTCTCCAGCTTCAAACCAGGCACAACACATTGAGTCCTTCTCCTGGTTTGAATCTCCCTGGCTCCCCCTTCTGCCAACTTGCAAGACAAGGTTCTCCGTGTTAAGGGCTCATGTGATTATACTGCATCTACTCGGATAGCCCAAGAGAGCCTCCCTATTTTAAGGTCAGCTTGCCGTATAACATGACATAATTACGGGAGTGATGATTCACCACATTCACTCACAGGTTGGGTACTATGGTGGGGTATCTTTGAGGTGGGATTTTAGAAATTACGCCTACCACACGGAGTAAGTAATATACTTAGCAAGATAAGCTAACCAGCTGTAACAAACAGACCCTCAAATTTCAACAGTTTACAGGACAAAAGGTATATTTAGTCTCACATAACTGTCCAGGGCAAAGGTTCTAGGTCAGTGGAATTCTGCTCCATATAGTCACTCAGGAACCCAGGCTGATGGTGGCCTTGTCATCTTTAACACATGGCTTCCAAGCTCACCATATTTGCTGTCATCCCAACCCGCCAAAGATGAAATGGACACAGAGGAGCACGTGCAGGGGGTTTTACGGGCTGGGCCTGGAAATGGTTCAGAGCACTTCTGTTCCTATCCTATCAGAGATACATCACATCTAACCTGAAGGGAAAACAAAAGATGAAGTCTAACTGAGTAACTATGTACCCAGCACTTCTATTACCATAGAGGAAAGAAAGCATGGATTTTGATGGTCAGTAGACTGTCTCCTGTCCAAGCAGGAGCTATGATAGCTATGAATTGACATCTAATTACAGCTGTGGCCACAGGGACCATACACGTTGACATGTTCTAATTTTCTAAACAGTTTTTGATGTATTTAAAAATGTCCAAGCTGGCACCAGCCCAGGGGTGTGGTGGTTAAGTTCATGTGCTCTGCTTCAGTGGCCCAGGATTCATGGATTCAGATCCTGGGCACAGACCTACACACTGCTTGTCAAGCCATGCTGTGGCAGCATCCCACATACAAAGTTAAGGAAGATTGGCACAGACGTTACCTCGGGGCCAATCTTCCTCACCAAAAAAGAAAAAAAAGTCAAAGATGGTTCTGCTAAAGAAATGAATAAAAAAGAGAAGATGTGAGCCAAAATAGCTGGATGCAAAAAACAAAGTAGTAGATACCAAAAGAGAGATATGGGTGAAATTCTATGGAAATTATGAAAAGTAAACATCAAGTTAGTTGGATTTGAATAAATCAGGGAAATCATATTTATTGAGGGTCATTCCCTTTCCTAGGCGCTCACTTAATGGAATAGTCAGAACTTCAACCAGATGTGACTGGCTCCATAGTCCATGTCCTACCCTCATGGGAACCTCCCAAAGGAAAGGAATCAGGAAGAAGTTGGCATTTATGCTGGAACATTGTTGAGCAGTCGAGGGCTATGATCCCACGTGGGCAATGGAAAGATGAATTTGGTAGCACGTGTTAGGTGAATGGATGGAGACCTCCGTGGGAGAAGCGTTTGAGGAAGTGAGGGTCTAGACCACAGAAGGGGAAAACAGGAGAGGAAAGGATATGGCGGGAAAATTCTGGAGCTTGCCAATCAGGTTTTTGAAAGAGAAGAAAATTGAGACGAAAAAGAAACATTGATGGCTTTCATTTCCAAATCTGAGTGAAACTATTTTTAGCAGAAATCTAGAGCTGGCCTGAGAAAGAAGACACGGGATTTAGTGTGGCGCATGCTGGGTTTGACATACTGGCAGGGACCACATTTGGAAATGTTCCCAGGAAGCTGGATCTACTGAGAGGTAGTGCCGTGGAGTTCTCAAAGGTGCTCCACAGAAGCAAGAGTGCAGTTTGGGAACCCTGTGCAGAGGTGATGGGGGCAGCGGAGGTGATCAAGAGAAACAGGAGAGAGACCCAGGAGCCTAGAAGATCATCCTTGGGACCTGTCAACGTGAGAGGAAGAGACCACAGAAGCAGAGGAGAGAAGAGGCAGGACAGGGCATTTCATGGCATCAGAGGCCACAGAACTGAAGAAGATGGCACCTGGGTTGACCTGACTTGAGAGGCCAGAAAATAGTTGTGACCTCAAAAAAGGAAACTTCTGGAGAAGAGTAAAGGTGGAAGATATACACCTTGTTTAAAAAGGCCACTAAGGAATGTGAAAGCAGATAGAAGAATCGCAGAACTGTCTGACTTAGAAAGCACAAATTTCTGGCTTAACTACAACTAGCCAGAGCACCATCCACAGCCCGCCTGAGGAATTCCTTTTTCTGGAAGCTCCACTTCTTCATTTTGTACTCTCAGTCTTTTTCAAGTTTCTATTCCCTCAGTTATACCAAAGAGGAATTGGGACTGGGGCTTCATCCGACCTTGGGCCTGAAACAGTGAGAGTTGGTGCCTCCTCGGGGTGAAGACAACAGAAACAAGTGTGCATATCCAAGGGCACTGGGATGGAGGCATGTGGTGGCTGTTCCTCAGACACCCTCCAGGAGCTGGCCCTGCAGGGAGAGTTGTCATTTGTCACAACGCCCAGGCTATGTGTGTATACAGGTGGGTAGCTGCATTCACTTGCATGTGTTAGGGAATGAGAGGCCCAGACCCTTGTTTGGGGCTGTAAGACGAGTAGCACCCAGGGTGACCTGCCGTGGCTGTGGGCATCCAGGCCACAGATGGGGCCAGCCAGGTGGATCTAGGGGCCCCTGGAGCTGGAGTTGGGAGGGCTCTCTCCACAGCTACTTTGTCCAAAGGACGTGGCAGCAGACGTTGGAGTGGAGAAACTGGTTCATAGACAGACAGAGACCCGGCCTTGCTACAAGAAGCTCCCAGTCAAGGGGACAGAAGAGGAGGACACCTGGGCAGCCCCTACCCCCAGGAAGTCAGCTTCTGGGAGAGAGAGGAATAGAGAAGGGCACAGGGCCCTGTTAAGGCTCCAAGAACAATGGAGGCAGTGTTCCGGGTGGCCAGCTGAAGACAAAGCCTAGAACGGCTTCCAGGGTGAAGTGAGAGGACATCAGCCCCTAAGAACAGCAGTGCCAGGGAGAGAGCAGGGGCTCCAAGGGGGAGGGGTGCTCACTGTGGGCCAGAACCTAGGGGTGGTGAGGCCCAAGCAAGGTGGCCTGTCCAGGAGAATGGGAGGGTCCCCTCGGGGAGAGAAGGAGGAAGCAGAAGGCTGGCTGTGTGGGTGCTAATGAGGGCAGCTGGGGCCAAGAGCGCTCTCCTGCTCATGGCTACGCTCGGTGGTTTGATTTTCCCCTCTGTGTCGCTGACTCGTCTTTGGCGGGAGGACGGTGTTCTAGAGGGGGCTGCACATCGAGGGGCTCTCCGATGCCTGTCGCATGTCCTCCAGCGCTGCTCAGGGCGGATGTCTCCTCCAGTCCATGGCACGCCATCTTCATAACTGCGCTTTGACCGCCCTGTTTCTCCCAAGGCCTTTGGCTTTCACGGCCCATTTCATTTAAAGGACTGCTGAGGCCTGAGGCCTGCGGACAGCCAGGCAGCAGGGGGACTCACCCTGGTTGCTTGTCCAGCATCCCAGGAGCCAGCACCCTAGGTGAGGACAAGCATGGTGTGTCCTTCCCCATCAAAGATGCCCAGGCCCACCATACATCTTTCTGACCCATACACACAACGGGGGAGGGCAGCGAGAATGAAGATGGAAATCCAGCCCCTGCACCACTCATGAGCACCACTGCATTCGCCCAAAGGAAGGAGGACTTTTGCCTGCTTCACCAAAGGTGCCATGTGGGCTGGCAGCAGCCCTGGCTCCTCCCCTCATCCCAGGCCTGAGATGGGCAGGAATTCACGGGTCAGGCACCCTGCTCCCCAGAGGTCCTCCCCACTGGGTACCACTTTTGTTCCCCAGATCCCACAGGTTCAGCTGGTCCCTCTCTGAGAATAGCTGTGTTCCGGTCTTTTAGAGCAATGTTTTTCAAACCTTAGCATGCCTTAGAATGACCTGGAATATTTGTTAAAACTTCAATTCCTAGGCCCTTCCCCCACCATTTCTGATTAGGGCTTGGGGTGAATCCAAGAATTTGCATTTTTAACTCCTTCCCAGACGATGCCGATGCTGCTGGTCCAGGGTCCACACTTAGAGAAACTCTATCTTAGCTCCTCCTCCTGGCTCAGCAAGAGGATGCCACCTCCTCAAGGGGAGCCCCAGGGCCCCCCGCAGCCTCGGTACTCAGTCAATACCTATCAATTTTAGTGAATGGGAGCAGCGAAGGGTAGGTTGTTGATTGACTCTGAGATCCCATGAACAACTGGATCCTTTATGTGCAGACCTATTAAGTTAATGGGAAACTCAAGGGCACAGGCAGTGTAAAACGCGGAGGGGAGGCAGGGCTTGACAGTCCACAGTGCTGAACTCTGGAGAATCTCCTTCCAAACCGTCAGAAATAATAAAAATGGTAATGACGGCCACCATCCTTAAGCCTCTGCTCTGTGCCAGGCCTGGAGCTGAGCTCCATCCCAGCAGAACTATGAAGTGGGGCCAGGGCGAGTCTCTAGTTCACATGAGAAGGTCCACGGGTCTCAGCCCAGGGTCTCATGACTGACGTCTCATGACATCATGACATCTCATGAATAGCCCTGGGCTCCAGGTCCACGTTCAGTCATCTTCAGGCCTCACAAGTTTCACCACCCGCCACGCTGCCTCCCCAGAGACTCCCCGAGGTCAGAAGTAGCTATGCTCTGGAGAACGGTACTCCCAGCCTAGGGACCTCGCCTGCCATTTACCAAGTGCATGAACCTGGGTGGTCCTTTTAACCTCAGCTCCTCAGTTCTTTGACCTCTGAAATGGGAATAATAATTCCAACCCCTTGAGATGTGGCTGGATTAAATGAGAACGCATACAAAACGCCCAGTCCAGCGTCTAGCTCTTAGTGAGGACTCAGTAATCTCATTCCCTCTAGAAACGGGCACCTTCTTCTTGAAGAATGTATTTTGGAGTGACAACTCAGAGGCACATTTAGAAATTTTGCCTTGGGGTGGAGGAGGGGGAGGGAATGGAGAGGCAGACACGGGGACCCACCGACCCAGAGGTTGTCGCGACAGAGCAAGGGAGGCCTGAGCTCAGCAGAGGTGGGCAAGAAGATGGGTCTATGGAGCTCACAGAGCCCACAACCACTTGCAGAATCTACTCAATGACCCAATGCCAGGTAGCATGTCACCGGAAGGGGACAGGAGTGGCTGCCCTGGAAACCCTTATTCGGGGAGTGGCCATCCCTAGTTTGGACATCCAAGGGCAGGAGTCGTATCCAGAAGATGTCACATTTAGTTCAGCAACTCCAATATGCTGGGGCTTCACCCTCCAGAAGGCCTCTGCCCGGCTCTCCTTAGACCATCCCGAGGAAAAGACCCTGGGAGGCACCCCCTGCAGCCTGAAAGGCAAGCCAACACAGTGGGCAGTGGGGGCAGACACTCCTGCACCCAGACTCACAGCTCCAGTACTGACCAGCAACAACCTTCCCTTCTATGAGCCTCAGTTTCCTCCTCTGTAAAATGGGAATGATAAAAACGGTGCCTATCTTCAAGGATCCCGTGGGGAGGCATGGTAAGCTGTGAGCACAAGAGTTCATCACAAAGCAAGCTCTTATAAATAACAGCTGCCATTATCCTTGCTGGGATGTTCATACCCGTGAGAGCTTAGATAAGGTTTTAAAAAAACTGAGTCTCAGTTTTCTCATTTCGAAATGAGTATTTTGAGAGAACTAATCTGCATAAAATTGTTGCGAAAATTAAATGAGATGATGTATGTCAAGCTCCTAGCATACATTAAGCCTGCAATAAATGTTAAGGATGATTTCCAGTTGGAGGCAGAGATGACCAACAGCTAGAGTGAGCAGTTGTCCCCGCTTGCAGGGGACTGTCCAGGTTTAGCACTGAAAGTTCCATGTCCGGGAGATCCCTCTGTCCCAGGCAAACTGCGACCATTGGCCACCCTCCAGCGGCCTGCCTGGCTTGGCCTCCCGTCCCCGTAGGCAGGCAGTGCAGGAGGAATTTCTGGCCCATGTCAACCTGCCTCTGGAAGCGACGCCAGGCTCTGGGCTGCCCCCAGAGTCTCAGTGGCCCCAAGATTCCAGGGTTCTCAGGATGAAGGGGCTCCGCAAGGCTCAGAGAGCCCTGGACACAGAGTCTGGGCCCACCACATTCAGATCCCGGGGTGACAGACCCCAACCACAAACAGAGGGGCAAAACCAAGGGCAAAAGGAGATGTTCTCTGACGGTCCTGCTGGAATCAGAGAAGGGAGGGAACCGTGTTCCCCAAGACGAATAATGCAGGGGAGGAGCCACGGGCGGGAGGAGCAGCCACGGCCCCCCGCCTGTTCCCAGCTGGGCTGCTGCTGAGCAGGAAGCCTGCGAGCCAAGCCTGGGAAACAGTTATCACTGGTGGGTGATTAAGTTACTAATCCTTCAGGGAGAAGACATTTAGAGGCCCATATTAAAGCAGTGCGCGGTGAAATCACATTCCGTTTCAATTTAGTTTAGCAATTCCCGTGATTTAGTTAAATGAAAAGCAATTGTTCCAATTAATAGTATTGAATGTTATTCATCAAAAGTGTCAAAACAGCTCTGTGCCTGCATTAGTAACCCATTCTCTTGTCAAGATATGGATCATTCCCCTGGATAGGTTGGGGAAATAGTAGGGTGTGGGGGCTTTGGCAAAAAGGTCAAAGTCAGAGGGGGTGTTTACATGCACGTGTGTGCACATGTAAAGGCTCACGTGCATGTGACTGTGTGCATGGATGAGTGTATATGCGGGCATATGTGTCTTGTATGCATACAGATTGAGACTGTGCCCAAGTATACATATTTATATTTGCTTATGTGCATACGCCAGTGTGCTTAAGTGAGTGACTGGGCACACAAGTGTGTGTGTGTCTGTGTATGTATGTGTGTGTCTTTGTATTCCTGGGCATGTATGCATATATGTGCAAATAAGTGCAACTGCCCTGCATATCCGTGTATGTGTGCATATATGAATTTGTGTGTGTGTGTATTCACAAGTACTTAGTTGTGCATTCAAGTGTGTGTGTGTGCACAGGTGACCTTGCAGATACATTGGTGTCCAAGGGGGTGCATTGTGAACATACATGGGCATGCATATCTTGAGGTACATTCATATATACTGTAAATATGTCTATATGTATCTGGGCGGGAGGTGAAGGGAGCTTGCTGCCTTGATAGTTTAAGAGAAGACCCATCTGTTTCCATCCTTACGTCATGAGTGATTTGGCTTGTCTCTGGGACGCTGCCATTCAAATGCAGTTCCCATGAGGTCAGAGACCTTTTCTGCCATGTTCATGGTTGTATTCTTAGGACCTAGAGGAGAGCCTGGCACAGAGTAAGCTTCAGTGATATATAATTGGTTGAATGGGTTAATGGATAGATGGAGAATGGATAGATAGATGGATGGATGGATGGGGCATGGACAAATGACGGGATCCTTCGCAGGATGGATAAGTGAGTAGATGGATGGATAGATGGGTGGACTAATGGACAGATGATGGATGGCTGCAGACCCCTGGCTTTATCAGGCCTTCCAGCAGTGGGTGGGCTCCCCAGTCTTGTCTCTTCTGTGTGAATCCCAAACGCCTCTGACTTTCAGCTTTGGTCCTATGGCACATCCTTGGAAAACTCCATCCTGGGCAGGCAGCAGGATCAGAGGCCTCACGAGCTGCCAGAATGAGCCAGAGCTAAGAGCAGGAAGGGCAGGGACTTCTTTGAAGAAGCCAAAAAAGCTAAGTTCAACATTGCAGGGCTAACAGGAAGCTGGCCTGGCCAAGCAAGCCCAAGAGGACACAAGCCAAGAAGGGCCCTATGGGGTTGGTATGCCCTCAAGCCAGGGTTCCCACGTGGGCCGCAGCCGCCAGCGCCTGACTCTCTCCCAGGCTTGTCCTTCTCTGTCCCTGATTTTTTTCCTGCCCCTGACACCTTCCACAGCACGGGAAAGCCACTTCTCCAGCTCTGTCCAGATGCTGGTGTAGTTCATTATCATCCCATTATCACAGACTAAGATAAAGGGAATCTACAGATGGCCTCCTATCTCCAGTGTCCTCACTTCCCAGACTCCCCTGGGCCTTGGCTCTCTCTGAAGCTGACCAGATGCTGGAGAGGGCCCCAAGACCCAGAGCGGCCCACTTTGTGTGGCTGTCAATCCTTCCAGTCATTTTGAGCTTTGATAGGGTTTAGCCTGGTCCACCTGCTGTCAGGGCCTGCCCCCTAGTGGCTGACTCTGGCCCATACACTGCCCCCACCCCATGACACCACCTCTGAGCCTGGTGCCCCCCTCAGCCAGCCTCAGCCAAAAAGGACCTCTGAGTCCTTGCAAAGACTCCACAATAGCCCCATTTCTCCCTTACCAGACACAGGCACAACAGTACTAGATCGCCCCATACGCACACAATGGGGGCCTGGCTGCCCAGAGTTTGCGTTGCCCGCAACAGTCCCCCAGCTATCTGTGCAAGCGTCCATCCATCAGGATGGTGATTAAGCATGAAGAGGAAGTGTTAGGATATGATCCCTGAACCCACGAGGCTCATAAAGACAATAGCTGGGGCCGTGGTGAGAGGCACCAGGCGTCCTGTCTATTTTGGGGAGGCCCCAAGCATGACTGGCCAACACCAAGGGCATCCTGGGGCTCATTAATCTGTATGGGAGTGACAGAGACAGGATAAAGGGTCCAGGAGGCCTTCCGCCAGCCGTTTCCTCCCAGCCTGCCGGCTCTGCTCCATTCTCCACTCCTGGAGCCCCTGGCCCTGGCCTCCGGAGATGCAGCCTTGCCAGCTCTCTGTGGTGGACCAGCCACCTTCCTCTCCTTTCAAAGGCTTTTACTGAGAGATTAGAGGCCCTGGCCTTTTTGGGATCCACTCTTTGTTTTCTCCCTGAGGGAGGCAAAGGAAGAAGTAAAACCCCATCAGCCTCGTCCAGGCTGAGGCAATGGAGAATCTGCCTTGAAATATCCTTCTGGTGCTCTATTCCCACGGCCTGGCCTCCTCTGAGTCCAGGAGTAGCAAAAGGTTAATTGCTGGGGCCTGGGCTCTGCAGTGGGCTGGTCCCAGAGAACCAGGCATTAAATATGCAATTATTAAATATCCCTCTCTTACTCTCTCTTTCTCCCCCAGCTGTTAAACAGTTGGTAGCTTGAAATCGGCCAGGGTATAAATCTTTACACCACGGAGATTGGCAAACACTATAAAATAAAGCAGTTCCAGCAAGGCAGGCATGGGCCCCTTTCCCATTTCCTGGCTGGAAGTCACAAACCCGGATGACTTGGTTGGAAAGTATTGCTGACGACAGCTTTAGGGCCACAAGCACTTGGAGCGCACATCAGGTGTGTAGCGGGGCATGCTAACCCCACTCCATCCATCCTTGCAGTCTCCACGCCTGGAGAGCACAGGGGCAGGAGACCAGTGCTGAGAGTCAGGAGACCTGGATCCTACCTGGGGACATTGCTCCCGTCACTGAGGTTCACTGATCCCTCATCTCTCACAGTAAAATGGGAGCTGCGATTTCCCATTCCGGGATTAGAACACGATAGGGTTCTTGTGAGAATTGAATAGACTACAGCATGGGAAGCATTTAGCACGTTGAGGCCGCTGTGGACCTGGCTAAAGTAACTATTCGATAAACATCAGCTGTTGTCAAGATTATCGGTGTCAGTTATGATCATCACTTCCATCATAAGGCATTTTAAGGCTAAAATGAAAGAATAGTTGTAAAAACATTTGTACTACTTTTTTTCTTTAAGGTGTCTCCAGTAATACAAAACAAAAGTGGTCTGGGGCTCTCTTCGACTCCTCCCACGCCCAGGTGCAAGCACAGCCCTTGGCCGGGACTAAGTGGCCAATAACTGGCAGGTGACGGACCATAGAACAGCAAGTTTTAAGGAATGTGACATTTTAACACAATAATAGAGTCCTGGTCCTTTTCCTTTTCACTTAGATACATATCTTAGCATAAATTATGGCAAACTCAATTTTTCCGATCTTAGGAACACAGTACCCGGGGAGGACCTGAGTTATGGCGTCCATGCAGAGCCTCAGAGAAAGGAAGTCTTTACCAGCTGCTTCTCTGGGATCATGTCAAAAGCGAACATCAAGGTCAGAAAAGGTGAGTCGTGTTTTCTCTAGGAAGGACCATGTCTGGTCCTCGGGTAAATGGAGCATCTCATCTTTGCCCTTCAGCCCCCAAGGGAAAGTCTCATGGGAGGTCAGAGGCACCAAGAGCCATGGCCAGCTCTACCATCCTCCCATAGCTGCTCCAGCAGACCCATGTTCAGGGGAGCCAGCAGGGCTGAGGGTGGTTTCCTGAGGAGAAGCAGAGATTAAATAGTGCAAGAGACTCAGCTGGGCTCAGGCCCACATCTGTGCGGCCTTGAGCAAATGCTTTCATTTCTTCAAGCTTCACTTTGCGTGTCTGCAAAACAAGGATGATGCAGCCAATCTCAAAACCCTAGCAGAAAGCGTCTACGTGGTAATGGAGATGAACAGTGCTGGTGCATAATTAGTGCTCAGCACGTGTTAGCTTTTGTCTTCCTTCCTTTGGCCTGGGGGCCAAAAAACATGGTATTAACTAGGACTGCTTATTGCTTATTGCCCAAGCGGAACCCTGGGCCCGAGGATGCAGAAGTCTACCTTTTGACCACCCAACCACTCAGGCCGGCTGCTATGGGACATGTGGGACCTCTGTTCTCTGGATCTTTCCCAAGCCAGCTAGCCAGGTGCGTAACTAGGATGTAACATCAGCTACAACCGTAGGTGAGCCGTGCAAGGGCAAGATGCTGTGAGCAAGAAGGCGAAGCCTCAAAACCTCAAATCTTTGGACAAGTCCCAAATGACGCAGGGCTGATATCGTCAATACTTGAGGAGAGAAGGACCCCCTGCATTCCTGAGCCCTCCCAGCATGTAGGTGAGCACCTGCATGGACATGCATGCATGTAGACCTGTGTGCACACACATGCATGTGTTGGCAGACTTACGGATGCAGGTTTGCACCTGTGTGCTTCTTATGAGTGCACACATCTGTGTACCTGTACCTCCTGGGCATGTGTGTGCACAGGGAATGGGTACATGTGTATATATGTGCATGCACACACTTATGTGTAGGCGTGAGTGTTTGTGTGCTGGTGCTGGTGCATGCAAGTGTGGGGTTACACTTATAAACAAGTGAACGAGGTCGCTGCACATTCCGACGTGTGCCGCACTGGCTGCAGACACTCTGCAGAGGCTGCAGGTGAATGAATGTGCTAATGTGTACATATGTACTTGTGTGTATTTTTAGGAACAGAGAGTACAAATAAACAGCATAAACAAGATGGTTGGGAGGAAGGGGGTTTCAAATACTTAGGAAGACAAACAACCCCCACAAGGACTTTGGAAGCACTCATTATGTACAAATAATGTATATGCTAATTACAAATTACTCTTTTCTGCTCATTAAAGCAGAACTGCTGCACTTTATTAGTTCACTTCTGGTTACTCGACACACTTGAAAGTAATAAAAATGGCTTTGGGGTCAGGAAGATGCCCGCATGGGGCTGAGGGAGCCGTCTCAGGCTATGCGAATGGTCACCCAGACCAGGGGCCGGGGCACTGATGTTGACTCCTCCGTCCCCCTCACTCCCATGTTCAGTCAGTTACAAAATTCAGTCGAGCCAAGCTCCTTTCCTCCGTCTCCACTGACACTGCACTAGTCCAGACGCCCACATCTCTTCTTCGACAGTCTCTGGACAGCTGCCCATACGGCTTCCCAACTGGTCTCTGACTTCAGTCTCCAATCCAGCCCCTTAGATGCTGCCGAAAATCGGCCCACCACACCCCTGCACTCCTTAAAATCCCCCACTGCTTTCCCATCACCACTGAGTAAAGCTCAGACCCCACAGCTTGTCCACAGTGACCTGGGCGCTGAAGACCGCCGCAGCCTCATTTCCTGCGCTTCACATGCAGTGATATGGAATCCATCCTGAATCCATCCTCCATCGGGCTGAGGGTCTGGGCACACATTTTTCCTTGGTCCCCAGTGCCGTATCCTTTCTACTCCTGCTCCACTGGCTGGATCTGCACGGTGGGCTCCTATTCCATCTGGCAAACTCCTGTTCTGGGAAAGCATCCCCTGGTGCCTCTAGCTTATTACTAACTCCCCCTCCATCTTCCTCTGTGCTTTGTACCCAATCATTTGTTTATTTGTTTATTATGAATCTCCCCCACTAGACTGCAGGAAGGACCTTTGCTTTGTTGACTGTTATGTGCATGCCCAGGACCTTGAACAGTTTCTGGCACATACTAGACGTTCAATAAATATGTGCTGGATGAAAACTTAATTAATATCCTTATTATACTGCTCAACCCTCCATATTATCACTGTAACTGATAGGATCTGCTTCATCCCCTTGGGATTTGGGGTTTTTTATTATGATTAAACACTTGATTGAGTTCCCCCTCATGTATCCTGAGGATGTCTTTCTCGTCTCCCCAGAACCACTGCTTTTCGATAACTCCCAACTCTTCTATTAGTCTATCCTGCTCTTTTCCCTGGAAAAGAGCTAGACTGGAGCAGCTAGAACTCAGGTGCACCACCTAGAGGCTGAAAAGTGAAACAACTCAGAAACAAACAGCAGCAGCAGAAGCCTTCCTGGGAAGCAGGATGCGGTCACCACAGTAGTTACTTCCAACACACTTCCATCTGAGGATGGGTCAGAAGAGAGTCCCAGTCTTAGCTCCGCTGATATGTCCAGAAACAGTCCTTCTCACACTTTCTGGATCCTGGTCAAAAGTCCGGGCTCCCTTCACATTTTCTGCTGTGTTCTTCATCTGTGACCTTTCTACCCAGCTGGCTTCTTCTGCCCTGCCCATCTTACTCAATCAAAGAACTTCTCACGTGGAGCCTGGAAAGTCAAGCAATTTTGTTCCTTCTCTCACGCTCCACAGCCCTACACGAATATTTGTCCTTCCTCTACCTGGTAGCTTTCTAGTTCCAGACACTAAGAAATATGGATTTGGTGAAACCATAACAATTTTCTGCTTACAACCTTTTCCAAAGCCATGGTTGACTCCTCACTGTAAATTTTCATAACCAAAGGGCCCACCTATGCCCCTTTTCCCAGAAAGAGTCTTCACAATCACTTCTTATCCTTCCCTATCACACAGAACCAGTGGTCAACTTTTCAGAGGCAGCTTCTTTCACTAATACCAAAATATTTCACTTATCTGGAATATAACTATTTAATTATTTGTTTATGGGTTAGTCACACTCAAGACATGTCAAGACTTTTTGAAGGCAAGGTTCATCCCATCAATTTCTACATTCTAAGCTCCAACCCAGGCTTTTGCTTGAAAGTCTGGGACATTTGGATGGAAGATGATACTGCTTCTCCATCTGCTTCCAAGCTCAGGGCTCTGAGAGCTCTTGGGGTTTCCTAAAGAGCTAAAATCTGAATGTGAAGATATCAGAGAGCACATGAGAAGAAATTCAACCATCAAATCAAAGTAAGGGAAATGGGAATCCTGGCAAATTGATGCAGCATATTAACCCTAGAGAAGAGGGCTTTGCAAGGGCATGTGCATACCTGAACAGCAGCGAGTTTCTCCATAAGGGAGGGCAGCTGGAGCCTGCAGAACACGACATAAAGAAGATGCAAACAAATGGAGAGATATACCATGTTCATAAGGGAGGGCAGCTGGAGCCTGTCAGAACACGACATAAAGAAGATGCAAACAAATGGAGAGATATACCATGTTCATAAGGGAGGGCAGCTGGAGCCTGTCAGAACACGACATAAAGAAGATGCAAACAAATGGAGAGATATACCATGTTCATAAGGGAGGGCAGCTGGAGCCTGTCAGAACACGACATAAAGAAGATGCAAACAAATGGAGAGATATACCATGTTCATAGATGGGAAGACAATGATCCGAAGATGGCAGTTCTTTCCCAAAGCAATCTATCTCTCAATTCAATGAAAAATCTGCAAAATTAAAAAATATCTTGTGACTTACGGAAAATTGATCCTAAAATGCATAAAGATGAGTAAAGAGCAAAGAAGAGCCATGATAATTTTAAAGAAAGAGGAAGAGGAAGAGAAAGCAGAAAATGATGGTGAGAGAAACAACTTTCCATACTAGATATAAACAGAAATTATTCTTACAACTCAACAATAAAAAGACTCAGTTTAAAAATGGGCAAAGGATTTCAACAGAGATTTCTCCAAAAAAGATACACAAGAGCCAACAAGCACATTAAAAAAATGTTCAACATCATTAGTCATCTGGAAAAATGCAAATCAAAACCACAATGAGATACCACTTCACCCCTGATAGGATGGCTATCATTAAAAAAAAAATGGAAATTAACAAGTATTGGTGAGGATGTGGAAAAACTGGAATCCTTATACATTGCTGGTGGGAACATAAAACGGTGCAGCCAGTTTAAAAAATAGTATAGTGGTTCCTCAAAAAGTAAACCTAGAACC
The DNA here is from genome assembly GCF_041296265.1 of Equus caballus. NCBI lineage: Eukaryota > Metazoa > Chordata > Mammalia > Perissodactyla > Equidae > Equus > Equus caballus. The sequence continues at coordinate 30,389,915 of NC_091705.1, read as the reverse complement.
CAGCAATTCCACTCCTAGGTATATACCCAAGAGAATTAAAAACATATGTTCATGCAAAAACTTATACACTAAAATACATAGCAGCATTATTCATAATAGCCAAAAAGTGGAAAACTCCAAGTGTGTTTCAACTAATGAACAGATAAACAAATGGTGGTATATCCATACAATGGAATATTATTCAGCCATAAAAAGCAACGTAGTATGTTACATGCTACAACATGGATGAACCTGAAAACAGTACACCTCATGTATAAAATATCCAGAATGGACGAATCTATAAAGACAGAAGGTAGATTGGTGGCTGCCTAGGACTGGACTTGGCGGGGTGGAATGAGGAATTTGGAGATGACAGTTAAAGAGCATAGGGTTTCTTTTTGGGGTGATGCAAATGTTCTAAAATGATTGGGTGGATGGTTGCATAACTCTGTGAATATACCAAAAAACACTACATAGTACACTTTGAAAGGATGAACTTTATGATATGTAAATTATATCTCAATTTCTAAAAACAGTTACTATAAATAAAGCTAGAAACTAAAATATGAAGTGTTCGTTAAGGATAAATAAACCAAAGAAAAAGAATAAGAAACTGCAAATCTTACCCACACATAAAGGAATTGGTATAGGACAGAGCAGATGTTACAGATCAGTGGAGAAAAGGTTTAGTCAATAAATAGTGTCATACAGCTGCCTATCTATATGAAAATTAAAATAAAATTTATTCCCATATTCATGCCACTTACACACATCAATTTCCTAAGTGTAATTTACTTACACTTACAGAAATACTGAATAACCTAAGTGTGAAAAAAAAAGAAAAACTTAAACTTTCAGAAGAAAACATAGCAAAACAACTTTACGACATCAGAAGAGTGAGATTTTTAAACAAAACTAAAAATCACAAACCAAAATGGAAAAGACATATACATTTTTCTCTCTCAAAATTTTAAAACTCTGGAAGAATATATGATATCATAAATAAAGTAAAAGGGAAGTACAAAGCCAACAAAGGATTGGTTTATGGAATGTATAAACAACTCCTAAAATTAATTTTAAAAAATAAACAAATAATATAAAAATGTGTGAAGGATAGGAACCAGCAATTTACGGAAAACACCAATGACAAACGTGAAAAATTCTCAAAATCACTAGCAATCAGAGAAACATAAATTAAAACAATGACACACCGTTTCTCACTCTTCGTATTCTAAGTATTTCTGAGTTGCTGTGAGGATGCAAGGAAATGGAAATTCTGATAAACTCTTGGTGGGAGTATAAATTGATACAACCATTGTGAAAAAAATTGACAGCATCTGGTAAAAATGCTCACACTATAATACCCAGCTATTCTCATTTTAGATCTGCACCTTGGAGGGGAGAAAAATAGAAATGAGGATGTTCATTCCAGCACTTTTTATAATAAGGATGTTCATGCAGAGCTTTTTATAATAGTGAAACCCTGAATGCAAAAATAGAGAAATGAATAAGGAAAGTGTAGAATATGGCAGCAGTTCAACATAACAGTCCAAACGAACGAATCAGATCTCTATGTATCAACATGGATAAATCTCAAAGACAAGACATTCATTAAAATTTTTCAGAATTATGCATGCAGTATGATATGATTTATGTACATTTTAAATATTCAAAACAATATGCCATGTGCAGACACATATTTACATGTAAATTTTTAAAACATGGAAAGAAAGGACATACACTAACTTTAGTTGATAATTACTTCTGGAGTAGAAGGTGGGGGAGAAAAGAATAGGGTGCCCATTTCTTTAACTGTATCTGTACATTTCATTTTTCAACTAACTAATCCAAAGATGGCAAAATACTAACGTTTGTTAAATCTGGTTGGTAGATAAATGAGTGTCTGTTCTATCATTCTCTATTAGTTTCTGTATATTTTGAATAGTTCATAATTTTTTTAAAGAAAAATTCATAGGGAGCCACAAGACTGGAGTCAAGAGACCAGCTAGAAATCTGTAGTAATAATGCAGAAAGGAGATGACAGGAGCATGGACTAAGAAAGTTTCGTGAGAGGAGTAAAGGGTGCATGGATTTGAAAGTGGGGGCAATTTATTAGGTACAATTGGGGGAACTTGATGACTGATTAGATAGAGTGGGTGAGAGAGAGAAGAATCACAAATGCTATGAAAATTTCAGCTAGGGCAGCTGGGTGAATGCATGGTGGCCAGTGACTGAGTTAGGAGAAAAACAACGAAGAACTGACTTGGGCAAAATAATGAATTAAGATCGGGAAATGTCTGTTTTGACGTATCAGACAAATAAGTAGACCTCTGGTCTAGTGATCAGAACCAAGACTTGGAGGTTCTTGGAATCTAGTTGGTTAGTGAAGACCCAGGATGGAATGTAGGGTGGAAAGGGGACAAAAGATGGAACACTGGATCACCCCACAATATAAGGTCTTGGGCCAAGAGAGAAGAAGCTTGAAAACATGACTAAGAGGTGACCAGCAAGATCAAAAGAAAACAAGGAGAGTGTGGAGCCCCTAGAACAAAAAGAAGTGAGGGTCCCAAAAGCAGATGGAGAGGTGATTACTGTCTGGTGCTCCGTGAGGTGAAATCAAGTCCCCAGATTCCCACTGGATGTAACAGTCAGAGCTCACTGCTGACCTGGGAGTAGGAATCCAACTGTGAAGGAGTAACTGAAGGGGAGAGAAGTGGGTCAGCAAGTGTAGACAACTGCTTTGATGTGAGACTACATAGGATCAAATCCCACACTACTGGATGCCTCTGGGCAAGTTACCTAATCTCCTTATGCTTTAATTAGGTGTTAACTCACCTAGTATTAATTTATCAAGGGGTTATTGTGAGGATTAAATAAATTAATACCAGGTAAGTTAGCACATTCACTACATATTGTTGCTATATTGACAATAGTCACTATATACACCTACTAATATGAAATATGGTTGTGATGGGGAGAGAGAGAGGGTAGTAGCTAGAAGAAGCATTGAGCCAAGTGATGGTGGTTGGGTGAATGATACTATGTTTAGAAGCTGATAGAAAATTGGTAGGGAAAGAATTTGGAGATTCCAGAGAAGGAGAAGAGATGATTGATGGAGAGGAATACCTGGGGAGGCTGTGGGGTTGGGGTCCAGAGCACAAGTGGGAGTATCAGCCTAATGTGGAAGGCAGTAAACCTCTTCTACTATGGCACGAAGACAGGATGGATGCAAACAAAGATACCATTGAAGGTGGGCGGCCAGAGCAAAGAACAGAAAGTTGAGAGAATCCAACACTCTGATGGCTCCTATTTTTTCAGAAACTCAGTTTATGAGGTGGTCCTTTCATTATAAAGAGGAGAGAGATTGGAGATCTGAAGACCCTACCTACCATCAAGACAGGCACTTTGGAGAACAGGAGAGAGAACCAAAAAGAGAGGCAGGTTTCTGGGTTGGATTGGGAGTCCAGGGCAGGAGGGAGACCAGGAATTTGCAGGGCACCAGGCACAGGCAACCAACCATCTAAGAAAACACTGGTTTCTTGTGGTCTCTGCAGAATTTTCTGCCATCTGATAAGTGAGGAGATACAGGAGCAGGCAAGACTCTGATGACCAGGTAGGCGCCATTTGGCACCAAGGTCAGCTGGGCCCAGACACACAGTTGGCATTCAGTGTCAGGAGGGGCTTGGGTGCTGGGCAGGTAAGCAAGGACTGGAACCAAGGCACAAGGCCAGCACACAGGCCTCTCAGGGTGACTTGACTCTGAGTCCCAGAGCAATAAGCTGGCGATGCTTAATCGTCTATCTTGTTGCAAGTCAGAACTAACCCAAGAGCACTCATTTATGTGTCTCAGAAGCTACGAGGAGAGCTGGTTAAATAAACAAATTTCCTCTCCCCATGCCTTGAGATTCTAAATCAGCAGATGGAAGACAGGAAATCTGCATTCTGACTCACACCAAAGTTTGGAAATCATTACTCCAGATACTAGGACCAAGCTTATCCTGCTGGTGGGTAGCAAGAGGCTCAGCTGTGCAGAAGCCAGGACCCAGACAGGGCTTCGCAGCTGGCACCTCATTCCAAAGCCCCTGAAGGACTGAGGAAGCTGGTAGACCCACAGCATCCTCCAAGACATCAAGGGGTTAAGAAGAGCGCTGGGAACCTGCATACTTTTATTACATTATAGGGATGTTATTGCATTATAAATAATGCCACAGGATGCATTATTTATACATTTAATATCAGGCTTGCTTATAAGTCAGATCTCTTCACTTTTAGATAAATACTCCGTCTGCAGCCCACCTCCAGCAGCCAGGCGCAGACGGAGAGTGGAGAGCATGCTCTCGCTCTCTAAGACGGCAGAGGGAGGGCAGCCGCATGTCAGAGACAGCAAAAGCCCTGTGATGGGAAGCAGATAATGTCTTTATGAAAACTAACAGATGGCTCTTTTGAAAGCCCTTTCTGTTCTCCTCTATTCTGATAAGAGCGGGTAAGCAAGATACACTGGAGAGAGCTTTATGGGTTTGTACTTATTGTCTTAAGAGCTCAGAGAGTAGGAGACAGAGGCCAAGAGCATGTGGGCGGAGTGGGGGGACGGGGGCGGGAGGGTGCTGGCTCCTCAGTCCGCTTGCTGCTGGCGTGGATCAGGGCACTGAACTGGAGCAATAGAAGCAATGATAGCTGTTCTTTCTCATCCATTCAAACGTCTGTCCATTCCAAATATTCACCATGACAGCTTTCCATCTGCCAACTCCTGGGCTGGCGGCTAAAGGAGCTCCAGAGATGAAGACGACGAGGCCCGTTAAGGGATTCTCTATCTGTAAGAAGATAGACGTCCACAAACGTAACTCTGATCACGATATCGAGCGATCCACATCAAAAGCCAAGACAAAGAGTTGTGGAGTTCAGAGGAGAGGAAGGCTACTCCGGCCATAACACTTTCTTAGCATTATCATTATTATCATTTTAACTAAAAATCCCTACATGTATGTGTCAACCAGGCTGTTGCAAATATCGCTTACTTGGTGCCACACTCTATTCCAGGTGCCGGGTGACAGTGGGGCCAAGACAGACAGGGTCCCGGCCACTTGGAATTCACATGCTGGTGGGAAGACAGGAAACAAGGAATCCAAGAGAATCATTCCAGGGACTGGAATGAAAGTTTAACAAGGAAACAACAAGGACACAGGGGAGAGGCCTTGGGGCGGGAGACTGCCCTGAGGAGGGAACATTTGAGCTGCGACCTGAACAATGCCACATGAAGGTGGGGGGCGTGCTTTAGGAGGAGGGGGAGGCTGTGCTGAGCCCCTGAAGGTGGGTAAAACTGGCACATGGAGAATCAGAGAAGAGGAGTTTTCCAGATGGAGGGAAAGAGATGAACACAGACACCAGTGGTAGAATAAGGTCAGGTACTGAAGTGTTACAGGTGAGCTGGGAAGGAAAATACAAGAATGATGAGTGTGTTCGGGTCAGCTGGGGTGGGGGGTGGGGGTCACACTAGAGGGTCTGGAGGTCTGGCCTGAGATGTCTACACTTCCCTTTTCAGGGTAGGGGGGCACCGAGAGTTGCAGAGCACAATCAGATATGGACCATAAGCAAATCTGGCAGCTGCGGCTAAGATGGACTGAAGAGCCACGGGAAAGAATGGAGGATGTGGACTCACCAGAAAGCCACCCCAGTCGCCCAAGGGAAACACTGAAGGCAGCTCCAGACCGTCCTTCTCGGAGCAAAGCCCTTACCTCTAACTTCCATGCTTTCTCCCTAATTTTCTCTCCATCTCAGAAGTTCTTTATGTATTAGGGATAGAAGGCACTAGCTTGGCAAGGATGTTTCCTAAACTTTTTTGTCCTTTCAAAACTTAAAAGTCAATAATGTAAAACTACATACACACACACACACACACACACTCATGTGCATGTAAACTGGTGAAATCCAAATAAGGACTCCAATTTAGTTAACAGTATCGTGCCATGTCAATTTCCTGGCTGCGATCGCTGTCCTGCAGCTGGATGAGACGTTATCACTCACTGTTATCGCTGAGTTGTAGGGAACACGGCCAGCTCAGGAGGTTCCAGTTTTGTGTCCACCTTTGCTATAGATTTTTACTTTGGTCTCACCACTGAATCCCCAGCACCTGGCACCAGGCTTAGCAGAATAAGGGATGAGGAAGAGCAAGAGAAAGGGAGAGAAAGGTGGGAGGGAGATAGGAAGGAAAGGAAAGAGACAGGGAGAGGGGGAAGGATGCAGTCAGGCATGGGGAGGGGCAGAGATAAAAAGCAAAGGAGAAGCTGGAGAAGCAAGAGCATCCCTGGCCGGAAGATTCCAGCTATGCCTGGAAGCACATGTGAAAGGGGCAACAGCAAGAAGAGCACAGAGGAAGGAGCAGCCAAGGGGGCAAGTAGAGGAGGAGAAGCAGAGGAGAAGGCCTAGCCTAGACAGTTCACGCACTTCAGAGAGGGCAGTTGTGAAGTGAAACCAACGTGCCCTGGGTTCCACAGGGAGGCCCGGCCAATGGACAGCTCTCACCGGAAACCGGAGCCAGTGCTGGAGGTGCCTCCAGCGCAGAACCACACAGATGTTCTAGGCTGACTCCAGAGAACTTCAGAAGCCAGAAAATTGGCCTTGAATTCTGCTTGGGGCTGAATTGTGTCTCTTCACAATTCATATATTGAAATCCTAATCCCCAGGACCAGAGAATGGGACCGTATTTGGAGACAGGGTCTTTAAAGAGGTCATTGAGATTAAATGAGGTCATTAAGGGAGGTCCTAATCCAATATGACAGCGTCCTTATAAGAAGAGGAGATGAGGACACAGACACACAGAGGGAAGACCTTGTGAAGACACAGGAAGGAGACGGCCATCTACAAGCCAAGGAGAAAGGCCACAGAAAAAACTGACTCTGCCCACACCTGATCTTGGACTTCTAGCCTCCAGAACTATGAGAAAATAAATTTCCGTTGCTTAAGGCACCCAATGTGTGGTACTCTACAGCAGGCCTAGCAGACCAATACAAATCCCGACCAGTTGGCCAGAACATCCTAGAGGAAGGGATCTGAGAGAGGAAAGCCTGGGCCCGAAGGAAGAGTCACTGGAGAAGTGTCCACGTGCACGAGCGTGCCACTCCTCTGGCCTCCAGAAATGAGGAGAAAGGAGAAAGCAGGGACAAGAACACACTTTGGAATCAGACGAGACTGGCTTCAAGTCCCTACTCTGTCACTTACTTGCTGTGTGATCTTAGACAAGTTATCTGATCTCTCTAGGCCTCAGTTTCCTCATCTGCAACATGAAGACAATGATAATGTCCACATGGGAATGCTGTAAGCAGGTCAGTGAGTAGAAATCTCTGAGCCCAGTGCTTACTGAGTTAGCTGGTGGTGGCGGTGCTATCATCGTGGGGTTTTAGTCTTTCTGACGCTAAAAGACTTTGTTGCATATTGTTGGAAAAAGAGAGAGGGAGCCAAATAGCTCTAGTTCAGCTTTTTACAGAAAAATGAGCCCATGACTTCTGGTGCCACTGCTCCTGCCCACTTGCCACTAGATTTGTGACCTTGGGGACTCCCTCAGCTTCTTTGAGTCTTGCTGTCCTTGTGTACACATTAAGACCAACAATGCCTGCCTCATCTGCCCCACCGGGTACACCTGGGGAGAGCATCAGGTGCCCTGGAGAGCAGCCTGCACAGAGAAGGGACTGTCACTGTGCTCAGTCCAAACTCCCCGCCTGCAATTTGAGCCCTGATCTAATTGGGAGAGAAAGCGCATCCCTCGCTGACCCCGTGGCAGGCGAGCCAAGGCCTTCCCTCTAAGCAACAACACCTTCTCTCCCCCAGTTGCCCCAGCCCTGGGATCAGAGCCTTCCCTCAGCAAATCATGGTAATAAATATGGTCTGAAGCAACTCCAGCTCTTACAGCCTTAATAAATGGGTTGCCATAGTGGCAAATTCAGACACGGAGAGCATCTTTTCAATAAAGGCTGAGAGGGTTATTAATAACGTTAATGTAGTGCTCACGGAGCCACAGCCTCGCAGAAACGGCCTCTCGCCCTCCTCTCCCAGCCCATCCCTTCCAGGACTGGCCAGCAAAGCTGCCTGGCCGTGGCCGCCGTGGGGTTGTAACCTGTGAGAGACAGAAACCCCAGGCTGAAGCAAGGCCGCCTGGGGGCAGGAGTTCACACTGGGCCAAGTTCCCCCATCTGACCTCCACTTTCCATGGGCCATGGAGGGTGCAGCCGCATAGCATAGAGCTTGAAAGGACATTCATTTAAGGCAGACAGACCTGGGCTCAAATCCCAGCTGAGTCTCCTCCACGCCCTCCCAGGCTGCGTTATTTAAAAGTGAAAAGTCCCTGGCACTCGCCAGCAACTTACCCTGATTGCTTATTTCCCACAGCAGTTGTGGTCATCAGAGCAGCTCACCAAATATTTCCAGCTCTCCACCTCCCAGCCCTGTGGCAAAGTTGGATCCCTTCTATTGGGTGGGGCCAAGAAATTCTGAGCAGAAATGCCACGTGTCACTTCTGGGCCAGGCATTTCACTGTCCATATGAGACCCTCCAGAATCCCCCTTTCCCACACATACATTCCAGATTGTGGATGCCCCATGGGCCCGGGTCCCTGAATGACTGAGAAGCAGTGCTCCTGGCTGACTCAGAAGGACACAAAGCATGGGCAAGAAATAAACCGTGGTTGTTTTAAGCCAAGGTTCACAAACTTTTTGGGGCTTTGAGAGCCAGATGGTTGCTGATGCAACTACTGGAGTCTGTGGTTGCAGCATGAATGCAGACACAGACAGGTGAGCACTACTGTGGCCCAATAAAACTTGACTTAAAAAACAAGCAATGGGCAGGATGTGGACGATGGGCCATCACTTGCTGCACCTTGTTTTAAGCCGTTAAGATTGGTCGCTTTGAGCCTGTCCTAAATGATAGGTCCCTATCCCATTCTGACACCCTGTACTGTTTCTTCACTTAGCACATTCATTACCCACCTTCCCCAAGCATAATGTAGGCACACTGAGGTCAGGAGTCTACAGTATCCCCAACTGCACGGAAGTGTCTAGAATAGAGTGGATCAATGAATCTTCTTAAACAAAGAAATGCTGTATCATTAGCTGGGTGGCCATAAGTAAGTCACTTACCTCCTGGAGTCTCGGTCTCTTTAAGTGTAAACAGGGAGGAAAAATAGGCCCTACGTCCCCAGGTTGTTGAGGATGCTCCACGGATTAATGCACGTTAAGCTGGAAACATACATGCAGAGTTCCATCAGTGGTAGCTGATATTTTTTGCCACGTCTGGAACAACAGCCTGCTAAGTCCAGCTCTACAGGGGTCTCTTTGCCTCCCTCCCACCCAGGCTGCTCCTCTGGAAAATGGAGGCACAGCTACTGAGAGTCAGCATCAATTAAATAGGACGTGGATCTGCATGCAGAAAGATGACTTTCTGGGGAGGTACCCTCTGACTCAGGAAAGGGCAAGCAACTACCCATGGGCCAAATCTACTAGCTCTCTGTTTTTATAAATAAAGTTTTATTGGCACACAGCCACCCTCCTTTGCTTGCACATTGTCTAAGGCTGCTGTCACGCTACAGTGGAAGAGTTGAGTAATTTCTACAGAGACTGTAGGGTCCTCAAAGCCTAAAATATTCACCACCTGGCCCCTCACAAAAAATGTTGTCAACCTCTGCTCCAAAAGACTATGGAATCAAGAAAGACAAAGGCAAGTTGTCTTTCTCTCCCAAGCTTGTGTTTGTATAGCTGGTTTTCAGGATCCAGGTACAAGGGCTGACATTTTTATCTGTCAATTTTATTCTGAAACATTAAACCCAACACCACCCCTTGAAGAGAGCTTTTGAAGTCCTGGTGCTATCACGCAATGAACTATCCTGCCCATCCTTGTCCCATCCATGATGGGACTGCAAGGCCATCTCTATCCCTCATCCATCCATTTATTTAGTCATTTAACAAACACTTGCTGAGCACCTATAATACTACAATGAACAAGACCGTCTCCCTACTCTGGTGGCAATTTAGTCTAATAGGCGAAGTGGGCATCACCCAGGACTTGAAACCAAAGCTTCTGCTGGACGTGCAGGGTGCTCTGGGAGCGGGTCATGGGGCTCCTGCTCCATCCTTATTTGACACATTCCTGCCAATGTCAACAGGGAAGGACCAAGGGATCAAGGACAGACCCCAATGACACCGAATTAGAAGATCCCCTCCTGGTGGATACAAACCATGAGTTCACTGATTTCTCAATCGTTCAAGGAAAGAAGGAAGGATGGATGGAGAGCAGCATTCACTGAACATCTGTCACATGCCAGACCCTGTGCTAGGAAATTTTCCCTGCTCCTCTCAGCCAGGGAGAAAGGCAGGAAAAGCAGGACTCATTGCATCTCTGCCAAGCACAAAAAAATGCCTCAGAAAAGCTAAATAGCCGATCAAACCAGCAAGGAAATGGTCCAGGATTTCAACCCAGAGTTTGTCAATTCTCTTCGCAATCTACACTGTTCCCTACCACTCATTCAGTGATAACGCCACTTACCGGAAAAATCACACAATTCACATTTCTCCACTCTCTCCTCAAGGATACTGAGGACTTGGCACAGCATCCCATTCATCCTTTCACTCATTCATTCATTCATTGTGCAAATATACGTTAAGTGATTACTTGGTGGCAGTGTCCATGACAGATATGATGCCTGCTTTCACAGGGCTTGTAGCACAGGGTACATTATAGACACTCAACAAATATATGTTGAATAAACTAATTTCCCAAATGCCTGCTGGAATGTAGGTTCACTTGGCCATGCTGTTTGCTGTCAAGGCAGCACTGTGGCAGAAAGGCCTTCAGATGCAATGGAAGGTTGAGGAGACAGCCTCAGCCCTATCACACACCAACTGTGCAATCCTGGAGGAGTCACTTCACCTCTCTGAACATAAACTTTTCACCGGTGCAATTAGCATGTATCAATAGTCCACACAGATGCCATGGGGATGACATGAGACAGTGCTGTGAAATCTCTAGTCCTGGGCCTGGCACTTAGAAAGTGACAAGATAACAGCCGGTGATGGAAATAGCTAATACTTATCAAATGCATTGGCAATGCCATGCTCGGTTCTAGGCACTTTACATGTCAACACATGCAATGATCACAGCCAGCCTGGGAGGTAGGAACTGTAATCACCAAGGGTTACAACTGGCAGAGAAAGGTTGAGTAACTTTCCCAACGTCCCACAGCCACTAAGTGAGAAGTCAGCCAATAAGTGCCCAATGAATCTGCGCTTGCTCCCTCTCCTCGTCCCCAGACCTGCGGAAGAACATCCCCTGAAGCTAACAGGCCTGCTGGTTGTGATGGATGTGCTTCTCCGAGCGCCTCTCTAAAAATCCACACTACAACCTCCTCAGTCCCCACGTTCAACTCACTCTCAGCTCCAGGGTTTCACATTCAGAGCTGCCCAGGTGCCTCTGGGGACACCATGGGGCCCAAGAGGAGCCAGCAGGTGCTCATTTCCGTTTTACCCCTGTGTCTCTCATGAACCACGGGACTCTTCACCTTTCAGAAACCTATCACATAACGCATTCCCTGAATCTTCCAGTCTCCGTCATTCCGGGAAGACCACTGGCCTGGCCTTGGGCGTCTATCTACCATCAGCTCAGTGACTGGAATGCATCTTATGGGGACCTAGAGCCCTTTGAGTCCATTCAGTGATGCCATCCTTCTCCCAGGGACCCCGTCCATCGTGGAACTCAGTCTCACCTCTCTCTGCCATGTCAGCAGGGAGTGAACACCCACGACAGGCGAGGCCCAAGCACTGATTCTGGAGCCTCCAATGCTGTGTGACAGTGGGCAAGCTGTCCACCTCACTGTGCCTCAGTTTCCTACTCCATAACCTGCAGGCAATAGCACCAACCCGGAAAAACCACTGTTCGCAGTAGAAAGAGCGCCCGGCCCGAGGCCTGGTGTATAAAGTAAGCACCGACTAAACAGAGGTGGGGAAGGAGGCGGCAGTTACAGTGACACTTCTGTTAACATTTTACCGCCAGTGACACGTATAATAATATTAGAAATAAAGACGATAATAACAACAGCAGTTAACACTGAGTCAATGTCCACTCCATGCCACACGCTATACCAAGTCCTTTGCATGCCACTCTCTCTTTTGCTTTCCATGGCAACCCTTTGGGGTAGCCACAACTGTGGTTCTGCAGGAAATTGCAGCACAGAGAGGGCAAGCAATGTGCCCAAGATCACACAGTCAATAGGTCGCAAAGCCAGCACGCAAACGCAGGCCCCTCCAACCCCAGAACTAGATGGCCAACCCACCACTCTGCACTACCTCATGGGCCTGCACCCTCTCAGAGCCCTTCCGGCCCCACCCTCCTGGGCGCCCAGCCTCCTCATGGCCCCCAGGACCCCTCCTGTCCAGCCTGACACCCGTCGACCTCCTCCCCCTCTTCAGGAGCCCATGCCCGAGAAGTGACCCACTCCTTGCAGAGCCCCCGCCAAGCCCTCAGCCTGACCCCCATGTAATGAAGGGAATTAATACGGCCGAGCCTCCAGCCCGGCCGAGCCGCTTCCCAGCAGCCCCGGCCGGGCCTCTAATTGATTGGGCCATAAAGCCTGGGCACTAAATTGAAAGGAGCCGCACTAATTCTCTTTTATGTTAAATTTCTGTCTTTCCCCTTTATCGAATCCCCCACCCAATGTCCCTTTCCCTCCCCATCACGGGCTTGCTGTGGGCCTGTTTTTTCCGTGCACAGATTAAGTACCTAATCAAAATCTTGTCTCCCCTAATGGCATAAAATTGAAAGATAGATATTGCACTTTACACAGCTGATTAAACACTCGAATGTGGCTAAATGCTTAAAGGGCTTGTTACATTAACTAACTCTGTCATCTGCCCACTGTCTTATAATTACGTGTGCTCGGGCTGCTCCGGGGGAGGCACGGCAGGACGGCTTTCCAGCCACTTCCGCCCCCCTCCCAGGGGCCTCCTGCACCGTGGCTGAGCCAGGGTGCAGGGAGCCAGAGCCCAGGAGTGGCCGCCATGCTCCCTCTGGCCTTGGGAGGTGGGGACAGGCAGGTCAGACTCCCCCTCCATCCCTTCCCCTTCCATTGGCCTCCGGGTACCAGCGCGGCAGACTCTTCCCACCCTTCACTCCCCACACCCCCTCCAGTGCCTGCCTCCTGCCTGGAGAGTGTGAATACCCCAGCCCGCCCCCAGAGGGCAAGGCCCTGAGTGCACATGGCCAGCAGTGTCCTGATTGTCTGCCTTGCTTCGCCTTTGCGACCTTGGTGTCCCTCTCCCATCACCCCCAGGGGCTCCAACCCACCTGTTCTTTGAAAGCAAGGAAGCTTGCTGGCTATGACAGTGGAGTGCAGCAGGCGGTGGGGATGGGGCAAGAAAGCTGGTCAACATCTGCATGCTCAACATACTGTGCCTACATCTTAACTCAGCACAGGGCACTCGGGGGCCTCAGCCACGTGGCTGGCAGGGAGTATTCATCAGAGTTCTCCAGAGACACAGCCAATAGGACGTGTGTGTATGTGTGTGCGTGTGTATGTATATAAAGATATTTACTGTAAGGAATTGTCTTACACAGTTACGGAAGCTAGGAAGTCCAAATGTGCAGTGTGGGCTGGCTGGCTGAAGACCCAGAAGAGTCGATGGTGCAGATGAAGTCGAAAGGCAGTCTGCTGGAGAATTCCCCCTTGCTCACAGACTCTGGTCTTTTTGCTCTATTCAGACCTTCAACTGATAGGATGAGGCCCACCCACATTATGGAGAGCAATTTGCTTTACTCAAAGTTCAACTGTTTAAATGTTAATCTCATCTAAAAACACCCTTCAAGTTGACCCACAAAATTAACCATTCCACGGGGAGGTGAGACACACACAGGAAACTGACCTACCGAAGTTCCCACAGCAAATCAGCACAGGGCCACGGCTTGAACCCAGTTGTCGTGACCCAGGGCTGCCTGGGTAAGGCTGAAGCTCCACACTGGGAGGGCCTCGAACTCATCCAGACCCACTCCAGGTGAGGGCGGAGGGAACGCTTCGTCCCCTCTTCTCTTTCGCTTGGCCTCCTTCTGTCTCTGCTTTTCTCGGCAGCCTGCTTTATCCTCCTCTTGCAGACTGGCTTCCTCCACTGAATGTTTTCCGCCCCCCACCTCCCACCTGCCACACAATCACTCAAATAAATTAGGTTGTCAGGACACCGACTCCAGCCCCAGCTCCAGCTGGGCATGAACTTTTAGCTCAAATCCCTGGAACCACCGACTCCTGTGTCCACATTTCCCAGTTAGGTTCTTAGGATCCAACTGTCTTCTCATCTAACGATACCACAGGCCTTGTGCAGGTGCCCCCTGGCCCAGTCACCATGGCCTGTGGGAAGAACTGAGTCCCTGGCACCATGGGCTGCCAATGGGGGAGGAGTCTCCAGGCAGGGCAGGCAGCCCGTCTACAGCTTAATTAAGGAAGCCACAGGCCTTTGCCTCCAAGAGAGGCCCCCACAGTCCCAATATGTGTCATCCCTCCCAGGCCATCCTACCTCGTCCTGCCAGCCCGACCAGATGTCAGTAAAATGCAAGGACCTGCTCCCTTTGTAGAGTCAACGTCTTCACAAGACCAACCCTGAACCATACCTGCAGCCCAGATGGTCTAAACCACCACCCTCTCCCCACGGTTCTCTGAGAATCACTGCCTTCTGTCTGTGGGCACCTCCTCCCTCCGTCTGTGGGAACCCTCCTCCCCACCCCCTGCAGCCCCTCTCCGCGGCACCTGCAGGCAGCGTCCCTGTGCTGCCGGCCTCCTTCCGCAGCTGCACCGAGGGCCTCCTGGCCTGCTCCCCGAGACCTCACAGTAGAGGCTCGCGCAGGCACACAGGTTTGCAGAAGGCCCGTGTCCAGCCCGGGATCCGCCCTGCGCACCCTGCCCTGCGAGCCGGCCCGCGCACCCCACCCTGTGGCCACCGCCTGTGCGAAGGAGGAGCTGATTTCAGCAGCCCCCTCCCCCCAGACGCCCCCCAGCCCACCCTCCTGACTGAGGGGCCACCCTGAAAGTGTGCCCATGCTGTGCGTGAGCAGATACACACTCACACACATGCCTGCTCACACAGGTGTGTGCGTGCACACTCACAGGCATGCATGCACACTGACACGTGCACACCTATTCACATGCATGCACAGAGAATTACATACACTCACACAGACCACACATACATGTGCAAACACTCGTGTACACTTACATGCACACTCATACATGCACACACTCAAACACATGCACGTGCACAAATTCACACACTTGTACGCCCACTCCGTAAGAGTGCACTCAGCCACACTCCCAGACTTACAAGAACAACGATAGTGACGACTACTGAGCGTTTACCATGTGGCGGTTCCTCCCCCTGCGTTGTCTCATTCCTGCTCCTGATAGAGGGTCCTTATACCCGTTTACAGTGAAGAAAATGACCCACAAAGACCTGGGCAATGTCCCCTGTCCAAGGTCACACAGCCTGTAGTGGCTGCAACAGCATTTGCACCCAATCCATCCAACTCACTGCCCAGAGTCACTCAGCTCCTCCCTGGGAACACGGAAGGGACGGGGGAGGGGTAAATAAATCTGCATTTGACGTCCACCAAGTCCCCGCGACCCCCCACGTGTGGACACATTCTCCCTGGCACGTCCTGTTTCACGTAGCTGTGTAGCATGTGGTTGGTCTACCCACTTGCACAGACCCAAGAACTCACACACAAACACACACGTACACATATGCGCACACACACACACACGCCCTCACGTGCACAGGTAGTGTGACCAAGCTTCCACATTTTCCGGCAGTGAGAGGTTTCCAGGGACACAGACTTTCAGGACTAAAACCTAGAGAGTCCCAGGAAACTGAGATGAGTTGGTCACCCACACACAGGCACACGCACAGACACCCTGGGTACCACACCCGCACCCCCAGGGTCTCAGCCAACCACAAGTCTCAGGGTCTAGTGAGCTGAGCAGGGTTTGAGGTTGCAGAGGGAAAGCGGCTCTTGGAACGCCACCTTCCACATTTGGGGGCTGCACTGAGTTCACCTACTTGGTTTGTCTGCTCTGCCCCTCTTCTCACCTGCCCTGGCCCATCTTGCCTTACCCTCGGAATCCAAGGAAGCTGAGGGTGAGTCGGGGCCACAGAGCCCACTTATTTCCAAGAAGCAGGAGCCTTCCGTCCCAGATTCACCCACAGCCGAGAGCAAGGGACAGAATGAAACTCCCAGACCCCTGCCTGGCCCTGGAAGGCGGGGCCTCCGCCTGTCACACCCACACACAAACACCCCACACTCTTTCCCCCCTCAGGATACCTCTCAGGCAGGGTCTGGACCCCACCTCGCCCCTCCCCACCCGGAGAATCACAGACAGAAAAGGGGGGAGCCCTGGCTCTCCAGGACCCCTGTGGAGCTTGGCCGATCTGGGCTTCATCTCTGGCACAGCTCCTAGTTGGCAGCGTGACGAGGGAAAGTTAATCTCCCAAAGCCATGGTCGTCACTGAAAACGACAACCCAAGCTTGATACCTTTCACTCTGACAGCCCGTATCTAAGGTACCTGGAATGCTCTCTCTGCTCATCGCATCCCCTGCTGTTACCCTGGTCCAAGCAGCCATCACCTCTCACCTGGGCTATTGCGATGGCCTCCTAATAGGTCTCGGATGGTTGCCACTTACAGTCTCTTCTCAACCAAGCGGCCAGAGAGCCTATGTTTAATGGCTTTATTGAGATGTAATTGACATAGAATAAACAGCACATACTCATATTTAAAGTGTACAGTTGGGCAAGTTTGACATATGTATACACCCATGAAACCAATCACCTCAATCAAGTGAACATATCCATCACCCCCAAAGTTTCTGTATGCCCCCTTGTAATCCTCCGTTCTGCCCCTCCCCTGCTTCCATCTCTAGGCAGCCATGGATCCACTTTCTGTCCCTATAGATTAGGGTGCATTTCCTAGAGTTTTATACAAATGGAATTATACTGTGTGTACTCTTTTTTGGTCTGGCTTCTTTAACTCATCATAAATGTTTTGAGATTCACTCATTTTGTTATTCACGTCAAGAGTCCATTCCTTTTTATTGCTGAGTAGTATTCCATTATACGGCTGTATCACAACTTGTTTATCTGTTCACCTCTTGATGATCATTGGATTGTTTCCACTTTGGAGCTATATGAATAAAGCTGCTATGAACATCTGTGTACAAGTCTTAGCCAAATACCTAGGCGTAGAATAGCTAGATCTTATGGGAGGCGGATCTTTAACTTTCGAAGAAACTGCCAAACTGGTTTTTAAAGTGATTTTACCATTTTCATTAACACCAGCAATGTATGAGAGTTTCACTTCCTTCATATCCTTGCCAACACTTAGTGTGGTCAGTCTTTTTAATTTTAGCCACTTGAGTTGGTACATAGCAGTGTCCCCGTATGATTTTAAGTTGCATTTCTCTAATGACTGATGATTTTGAGCATCTTTTCATGTGCTTACTTGCCATCCATGTATCTTCCTTGGTAGTCTCTACTCAAATCTTTGCTCATCTTTTTGTTGGGGGTTTGTTTTCTTTTTTTTTTTTTCCTTTTTCTCCCCAAAGCCCCCCGGTACATAGTTGTACATTCTTCATTGTGGGTCCTTCTAGTTGTGGCATGTGGGACGCTGCCTCAGCGTGGTTTGATGAGCAGTGCCATGTCTGCGCCCAGGATTCAAACCAACGAAACACTGGGCCGCCTGCATCGGAGTGCACGAACTTAACCACTCGGCCACGGGGACAGCCCCGAGGGTTTGTTTTCTTAATGTGGAGTTTTGAGAGTTCTTTATATATCTGGATACAAGTCTTTTAGCAGATATATGCTTTGCAAAGCTTTTCTCTCCATTCATTGTTTGTCTTTTCATTCTCTTGACAGTGTCTTTGGAAGATGAGACATTTTTAATTTTGATGAAGTGCAATTATCCATTTGTTCTTCTATGGATCATGCTTTTAGTGTCTTGTCTAAGAAATCTTTGCCTAACCCAAGATCACAAAGCTTTTCTCCTGTTTCCCTCTAGAAGTTTTACACTTTCATGTTTTACGTTTAGATCCATGATTCATTTTACGAACATTTTTGTATATGATAGGAGGTATGGATCAAGGTTTATATTTTTTGTATATAGATATCTAAATGCTCCATTTAACCATTTGTTAAAAAGACTACTCTTTCTCCATTGAATTACTTACACCCTTGCTGAAAATCAGTTTTTCATATATGTAGGAGTCTACTTCTGAGGTCTCTAATTCTGTTACCTTTGTCTATTTAACTATCTTGATGCCAAGACTTACTAGTTTGATTACTAGAGCTTTATAATAAATGTCAAAATCAGATAGCATAAGCCCTCAAATTTGTTCTTCTTTTTCAGAGTTATTTTGGTTATACTAGATCCTTAGCATTTCCAAATGAATTTTAGAATCAGGGCGTCCATTGTGATGGGAATTGCGTTAAATCTATAGATCGTTTTGGGGGAAATTGACTTCTCAACAATATTGAGCCTTCTGACCCATGAACAAGGTATATTACTCTATTTATTTAGATTTTCTTTCATTTCTCTCAGCAATATTTTGTAGTTCAGCATATAAATCTTTCACATCTTTTGTTGGATTTATCTATAATTATTTCATATTTTTTATTCTCTTATAGATGCTATAGATTTTTAATTTCAATTTAAATTAGTCATTGCTAATATATACAAATACAATTGATTTTTATATATTGATCCTGTATCCTGCAACCTTGTGAAACTCACGTCTTAGTGCTCATAGCTTTTTGTAGATTCCATGGGATTTCTATATAAACAACATGTCGTCTGGAAATAAAAATAGGTGTACTCCTTACTTCCCTTCAGAGGCTTTTTATTACTTCTTGCCTAATTGCACTTGCCAGAACCCCCAGGACAATGTTGAGTAGAAATGATGAGAGCAGACATCTTGGGAGAGACAGCCAAATCTCTTCAATTTTCTGGAAGACTTTGTGTAAATTGCTATCATTTCCTCCTTAAATGTTTGATAGAATTCACCGGTGAAGCCATCTGGGCCTGGAGTTTTCTTTGTGGAAAAGTTTTAAACTACAAATTCAGTTTATTTAATAGACAGATATATAGATATATAATATCTATATAACATAATATACATTATATATATATGGCTATTCAGGTTCTATTGATTTTTCTCTATTGTTTTTCTGTTTTCTATTTAATTGACTTCCACTCTAAACTTTATTATTTCCCTTCATCTGCTTACTTTGAGTTAAATTTTCTCTTTCTTTTCTACTTTCTTAAGGGGAAACTGAGGTCATTGATTTGAGATGTTTCTTCTCTTCTAATATTATTCTCTTCTAATAACATTTAGTACTATAAATGTGCCCCAAAATACTGCTTTAGGCTCACTGCACAAATTTCCATATGTTGTGTTTTAATTTTCACTTTGTTAAAAATGCTTTCTTACTTCTACCTTTGACCCATGGTTTATTTAAAAGTGTGGTATTTTCTTTCCAAATATTGGGGATCTTTCTGTTATGATTTCTAGCTTAATTCCACTGTGATCAGAGAAGATATTATGTATGACTTCAATCCTTTTAAATTTATTGAGACTTTAGATTAGTGTGATGGCCCAGAATACACTCTATCTTGGTAAATGTTCCATGTGCTCTTGAAAAAAATGTGATTTCTGCTGTTGTTGGGTGGAGTGTTCTATAAATAAATGCCAATTAGTTCAAGTCAAGAATGGAAAAATGGTAGCATCCCAAAATACCAGGATCCTGAGTCCCTGAGTCACACTCGAAGGAAAGCTGCCCAGGAAAGACACAGACCGGGAACTCCATCACTGGACTTTGTAAATGAGAAATATACTTTGCTCACACTGCACCATTGACATCTGGAGTTTTAGCTGTCAGTGCAGCACAGCACAGCCCACTCCCATACAGAGTCACTCCTGAACGGCATTGCTCTAATATCTCACTCCGGCTGGTGGAAAGCACAATGCGATATGGGAGGAGAGCTAAGGGTCTTTTCGCACTGGAATGCTATAAAAATTAGCAGTGGCCAGAATTACCTTATTTAAACCTCTATCTATTCTCACACAATCTTTTCTCTCTCTCTCATTTTTATCAAGATGTATTTTATCAATAATTTGCTCGTGATAATGACAGCATGTTGGGTTCAACACTTGGCCCAGGGAGAAGTCTGTGAAGGGACATACTGATACCTTGAATCCTTCAGGGGAGACTTATTAACACATGTGAGATGTCTCCTTTCACTTTCCTCTCTGACCTTGTCTCAGCACGGGCTTCCAGAATGAGCTCCCACTATGGCGCCATTGGTTAGATGAATGAATGGGTGGATGGATGAATGAATGAACTGAATGAACGGTGGCTAGGTTGTCCATGGGACTCTTCCTAGACACAAGTAGAATAGAAAAGGTCCCAGCCAACCCCTGGGAGATAGGGTAGAACTTTCCATACCAGCCCTATCTGAAGTTAAAGAAAGAATTGGAAAGCCCCTTGTTCCCGGAGAAAGGAAGGCAGGGCTAACCAGGAGTGTTTAGGGTGCCATAGCAGAATATTTTCACTGAATCAGGACTTCAGCCCTCTGTTACAAGACAGACCAAACTTGTTCCAACCCTTGTTGATCCACGGGACAAGGATATGTGATCCCCTAACTAGTTGATTTTTCCCTTGTTTCATGTAAATGGAGTCACCAGCAGACTAATGTCCAAGCTGTGTGGGGTGAGGCAGATTTTAGAGATCCCATAACATTTACATTCAAGAATCCTCTCCAAATGATGGTCCCTACTCAATGCTGAGGCATGAGTTGCTCCATGGAAAATCGTTGGGGCGGAAACCCGTCTCCTGTAATATGGTAGACTAAGTATTGGAATTAGCCTCCCTGATAACAAGAACGAAAAACACTGTATCAGACATATTTTGTAACTCTTCTTAAAACCGTGAAAGAAATTATCAGGCCAAAATCTAAGAGAAGGTTGGACCCTAGAGAGGAGTGAAATACCTAAGAGGCTTTTACTCCGAGGGTATTTGCCAAGCCTGGACAATGTGAACTCCCATCTTCACAGCCTCATACAATGTGGGGGACAGACGACAAAGCCCAAAGTTCACTCAAGGTCATGAGTCTGTTAGAAGACCCTCCTCCATCACATTGAGACACCAGAGGTCTCCACAGTCCACACAAAGCTGAAGCAAAAGTTAACTCTCGCCTCTTCCAACCCCCGCCCCCCACACACACACCCAGAAAGCCTGAATAAAAAGTCGTTCAGCACTGAGAAGAGCAGGAGCGGTTAAAAGAGTTCTTGAAAAGTGGGACCACGAGCCAGCCCTCCAGTGAATTCGCAGCTCAAAGTAAATCTCCAGGTGGTCCAAAAAAACTACAAGCCGTAAATGTAGTGCACAGAGACCCCAGATTGGTGGTGCCCCTGGAGACATGGCAGAATCGTACACAAATACCCTCTGGAGGGATGTATGTACAGCCTAGGCCACAAATATTCTCCAAAAATAATTTTCCAACAGAATCCTTAGGGCAACACTTGGACTTCCCACATGCTAGACCAGAAGCTCCAACTAACCCCCGAAATCTAGGAGGTGTCCCTCTTTCCCCCGGTGTGGAGTTGACAGGACCGGGCTGGGGCTGGGCTCTAGTGCATCTTTGGTCCATGAAGAAGAGGTTCGATGGAAAGTTATGGTGGCAGCAAGATTGGGGGAGATGAGTAAATCCACCCAAGATAGCACCATTCTGAATCTCCCTCAAGTATCTCAGAAGTACCAATTACTTGCACGCAATTGATATGCTGATTACAAATCGTTCTTATTTATTGATTAAAATAATAAGCAAATCTTGGTTAGCCTAATTCCAGTTACTATATATACTCAAAGGTAAGAAAACTACATCCGTGAAAGTATCATCAATAATTATGTTTCTGCACTCAGACTTTTTGATCCAAATCTGTCCTATGCACATGTGTCCTAGAATGTGTACCACTTTTTACGTCATTCACAGTACACACTTGTCCTAATTTCACTTTCCCTTTAGGAATATGCCTTAGGTTTGCTTTTAAGCAAACCCTAAGACTAGGACTTGGGTGCAAGTTATTTTTGCAGGGAGGTAATTGGGAAAGTGAGATAAAAAGGGAGGGAAGGCAATAAAGGATGTGGTAATGAGCAGTACAAATGGGGCTCGATTCCATCTGGGCTCCTTTGAGAGACTGCTGTGAGCACACCTCAGAGTTGCCCTACTGGGTGAAAAGCTAGGGTATTTATCCACCAGCTCCCATCCTTCATTGGTTGAAGGCTGCTCCCAGGGCATTAATTCCCCCACACTTCTGACCAGCCCCATTTGCAGGCCAAGCCACTCCTTCAGCCAAGGCAAATCTTGGGGCAGAGAGAAAGAGGAAGCTGGAGTAGACCAAGAGGGTCCGGACAGGCCACCAACCACATCTACACAACATTCCTTCACTAGAGTAAGTAGTCTACCAGGGTATCATCCCACATTAGCCCAGCTGGGTCTGACATCAGCCAAAGGGAAAACCGAATGTGGGCTCGTCCCTCACTCATTCACCCAACCAAAAATTACAGTGCAACCTCTGTGTCCCAGGAGCTCTGCAAGGCACTGGGAGTGGACTAGGGACTGGACAAGCGTGGCCTCTGGGCTCAAGTTTCTTATAATCTATTTGATGCTCCTTGAGGACTCTCACCTCTATTTCACACAATGAATGTTGTGGCCAGATAGCATCGTGGCTAAGATCCCGGACCCTGGAATCAAGGAGACCCTGGTTCCGAGTGACCCTGGGCAGTTTACTAACCTTGTAGGACCCATTTTGTTTATCTGTAAAATAGAGACGCAGTAACTGTTGGGAAGACCAAAGATGACGATTTACATGAAGCGTTTGACACAATACCTGGCGCTCAGTAGCAGATCTACTGAAGAAGAAGAGAAAGAGGAAGAGGAAGAAGATTCAGTACCTCCTTTGAGGGACTCAGAAGCTGCAAGGAAACACAAGCACAGTGACAGATAATCATAAAACAGTGTAGATAGGCACTGACCCAGGTACAATTGCTACGTACAAACCAACCCACAGCATTTTGGCAGAAGGCAGCAATTTTCTTATGCTCCTGGATTCTGTGGACCAGGAATTCCAGCAGGAGCTCAACCGGGATGGCCAGAAGGATGAGAGTGACTCAATGGCTGGGGAAAGAATCATCTAGAGCATGGGTTAGCAAGCTACAGTCCATGAGCCAAATCCAGCCATGCCCATCCATTTATACATTGTCTATAGCTGTTTTTGAATGGCAATGGCAGAGTTGAGTCGTTACAAGAGAAACCGTACGGCCTGCAAAGCCAAAAATATTTTCTATCTGGGCCTTTACAGAAAACCTTCGCTGACCCCTCATTCGGAGGCATTTCCTCCACATGATTGGCAGTTGATGCTGACTGTCCATTTGGACCCCAGTTGGGCTGTCAGCTGAGACAGCACACGTGACTTCTCCATGTGACCTCTCATCAGGAGCTAATTCGAGCTCCCTCTCAACATGGTGCCTGGGTTCCAAGAGCTAGGGTCTCAAGAGAGCAAGGTGGAAGCTGCCTGGCGTTTTTGTGATCCAGCTTTGGAAGCCACACAGCATCACTTCCACACTGTTCAATTGGCCAAGGCTGTTACAAAGGTCCACCCAGGTTCGAGAAGAGAGGACACAGCTCTCCCCACTTGCTGGGAAGAGTGACAAAGTCACATGGTAAAGGAGCATATGGGATGGAAAATATTGTTGCTGGCCTCTTCGGCAAATACAATATCCCATAAAAGAGGCTTTAAAAAAAATGCAGCTTAAGGCAAAAAAGGAGGATGCCTCTCAGGAAGGCTTCCTGGAAGAGTTGACGCTTAAGCTAAGGCTAAAGGCATAAGTGAGAATCAGCCAGACAAAAGTGTTCCTTTGATGATATTCAAACTTCCTCCATAGCGGCACCGATTCCAAACACCTGCTCGTGGGCTCCTGGAGGACCCCTGGGTTACTGTGTGAGACAACAAAGAAAAATGGACCTGGACAGACGCCCACAATATGGATTTAGACTGACATGGGCCAGGAAGAATGGCAGCACTGTGTCTAAAATATATATCCAGCAAAATTATTACAATCATAACAACAGCTAATATTTGCTGAGTCCTTGTGATGGATTGAGCACCATGCTAAGTTCTTTTCATGCAGTATTTGATGTAATGCCCCAAACGTAATTTTGTTTGTTTGTTTTTTTATTTTGTTTAGTTTTGACTGATTTTTTTAAAGACAGTTGTTTCGAGGCACACACATTGCAGGCCTAGACTGACGCCAGCCATTGCTGCACCCCCGGCAGGGACCTGCTGCTAACGGGAGTCCCGGGAGCGCGCTGACAGCGCCGTGGTATATTTCCTCCTGCGGCCGTTGGACACAGCTCACAAAGCCGGCCACGGCCCGAGATAAAGAGTGTTGTTTTTCACGCCTGGAGAACTAAAGTGCTTGACTTACAGGCTAAGTTTCACTTGTAGCAACTCTTCTGAAATACAGCCCAGCCTGTTCGCTGGGAGCACATCCCACATCCACAGAGCTCCGTGGACCGAGGAGACTCTGCTTCTCCCAGCTACAGAGGATAGAAGTGGACAGGGCAAAGCAGGGGCTCAGGCTCAGGCTGCTTGAGATGGACTGCCCCCCCCACCAGCCAGGCCTCCCAGGGCCCTCAGAGCCCTGAATATGGCCCTGCACCCTCCCTGTACCACCTTCCTGCAAGTTCCCACATGAGACAGCCAGCCCTGGGATGCCAGGACAACTTGTCCCCACCTCTGTGGGCATAGACTCTACTTAAACTGCTTCAAGAAGGGGGACTCTGTGGCCAGGCCTGGCTGTCCTCATGGACTCTGTCTCCATGGCTCTCTGTGCCTGGCTCTGCTTCAGGCCTGGTCCGTCCGCCTTCAATGCCGGGTAAATCAGCAGATGAAAGACTGTTTTACGATCTGCTCTTATCGTGCTGCTGAGTTTATACTCAAAGCTTTGGCCTCAAATGTTGAAAAACTAGGACAGCTATTGCCACAGTCAGTGCCTATCACTGCCACTGGGGGACCAGTGCCACTCAGCTCATTTCAGTGAAAAAGAAACCTTGGAAAATCGGAAACTCTCTGTTCCTTTCAGTTCAGCTGCCCATCAGCAGAGGCCCAGCTGCAGCTAGACAGCTGCCCACGCTGCGAACTTGGGACCCAGAGTTCTCTGCCCAGGTGAGTCACGGGCATGGCGGCTGGTCAGAATTGAGCTCAGCATCTAAGCTGCAAACCTCAGAGCCTGTTCTGACATATAATTAGTGAAGCTTTTCTGCGAATTAAGTCTAATGTGGATGAGAGTCCATCAAAGATAGCTCTATGGACATCTAACCTGAAATTCTCTCTGTAGGAGAGATGTCAAGCATTTCCTCCCTGCCCATTAGGCAGCATGCTCCATCTGCAGGCCTGACCAAGTGCAAGCTCCTCTCTCCTCAGCCATCACTGATTGGACTGGGTGTTTCAGGCTGGACCAATCATATTCTCCATCCAGGATTGTGGGAACCAGGTCGCAGAGAATGACGCAATTGGCTGTAGAACATCGTACATAATCCTTTCCTTCAAGGAAGCTTTCTCCGTTTGTAATTATACACATGCTTCTGTGTGTTTATTTGATAAATTAATGAATCATTGAATTAATAAATGAATGAGCAGTTGAACTGCAAGGTCACGTAAAGTTGAGGCTAGAATCAGCCCTGAGAACTGAGAAATAAATCTACGGGGCAGCAAAAACTGGGAGCCTTCTGAAGGAAGCAGGTCTCCACACAAGGGAAGCGGGTCTCCAGAGGGGAAGGGGGCAGATGTACGAGAAGCCCATCTTTTGTCCCTGCCAATGGGTTCTGCCAGAGTCCTTGGACATCTCCAGAACATCCTCCATCTGGGCTGGTTTGAGTCGGCTCCTGCTCCCCACAGCTGAATAATTTCCTAAGTTTCCACACTCTAGACATGTCTCTGCAAAACAAGATTGAAAGAGACACAGTCTTCCCTGCAGAAGATCCAGTGGCTCCCGTGAGTCATCAAGGCTGCATCTACACTGGTCCAACATCCAGGAGAGAAATGCAAATACAGCCCGAGCCAGCTGATGGGTCTGTAAACACATGGAAGTTGTGAAACATCCTGGCCACCGAATGAACACTGTGCTTCACAGCTAGACTCAGGCCTGGAAGAAAGACAGTCTGGCTTCCGCAGTGTGTCATGGGTGCCCCAGTTCTCCAAGATGAGAGGGGAACTACATCTCTCTTCCAGGAGAGCCTGAAGGCTGGGTGAAACAGTGGTACCACGGGCTGCCCCTTGGATCTCATTAGCTGTGCGTTCTGATGACAGATGTCGGCTGGCGCTCCTCAGGAGAAATTCAGGTTGCATCCTTCACTGCTGGAACAAGTCATTCACACCAGATCTGTCTCCTTGCACCACCCTGCCACTCTGTGATGGGACCGCCAACAAGTGAGGTAGGAAGACATTCACACTTGTGTTTGCAAACTGTCACCTTTATAAAACAGGCAGCATTTTTCTATTACAATTACAAACACTTATGTCAAGTTTTGTTTTTAATTAAATCCTGTGCCTTCGACTTGCTAAAGAGCAGCAGGGGACGAGTGGCCTGTAAAGGTGCCAGAGGAAAATGAGAAAATCCAAAAGAAGCTTCCAAGAAGAGTGGAAACCCCCTGAGAGCTGCTCCAACCCTAGTTGGAGTCAAAATTTAAAATTCTGTGACCTTCACTAAGGGAGGTAGCTGGGAATATAGGAAGTGGGGCAGTCACTATGGTTACCCACCCTACCCTTCTTTCCTGCCAACAAAACCCTAATTTTGTTCAAATATCAGGTGGAGAACCTTTGACCCCAGAATACCACTTCACCCTAACCAATATCACATGGGAGAATCTGCTAGGGAAAGTTTACTCTGACACTATGAAAAAGAGGTACTTGAACAGAAACTGTCTACTCCCACATTGCCCCCTGCTTCCTGCCTCCAAATATGGTGTGTGCTTGGAGCTGTGGCAACTATTTTGTGACTATGAGGGGAAAGTCAAGAGAATCATAGAGAGGCCAGCCCGGAGACATGACATTGGTGAACTGCTGAACCAGTACCAACATCTTAAACCTCTGAACATATTCTGAGGGAAAATCACACTCTTGCTTATTCAAGACAAGGTAGCTGTATTTCCTGTTACTTGCAGCTGAAAACACTCTTAATTGATACAAGACATGAATCAAGCAGCTGAGTTCATAGGAAGGAAGAGGAAAAGTAGTATTAACTTTGAGCCTACTTCCAGTTGCACTGAGAATAGAACATAAATCCCCTTCCTGATCTACTTGCTTGATTTCATGTCACTCTTCTCCCCTTCTGAATTCCAGCCAAACTAGCATTCTTTCATTTCCTCCAATACCACACACTTGATGCTGCCTCAGGGCCATTGCACATGCTGTTCTTGCCATCTGAAATGCTCATCCTCTGCTTTGTGCCTATCTGTCTTCTTCACATATTCTCATCATTTGGGTCTCAGATCAAATGCTACCTCCTCCCAGAGCTTTCTTGAGAATCCAATCCAAAGTAACCCCAACTTCCTTCATGGCACATCTTACTCTCTGAGACTGTAGTTGTTGACTTCTTCTTTTCAGTTTCCTCTGATGAACTCTAGATCTGTGACAATAGCAGCCCTGAGGGCCTTACTCACCATTATCTTCCTTGTGTTGAACACAAGCCTGACCCATTGTAATCCTCACATTTTTAAATAACTGAATGGACATGCTGGTCACTGTCCTAGTCACTCCATGTGTGTTAGCACATTGCATTCCATCCGTTAGTCCATGGGGTAAGAACGCTTATCCCACTTCACAAATGACAAAACCAAGGCTCAGAGAGCTTAAGTAACTTATCCAAGCTCACACAGCCAGTAAGTGATGGGCCGTGATTCAAACACAGGTCTTCTGGCCCTACGACTCTCTTTCGCATCGCATCTGCTTCTGGCTGAGTTTTGTCAACTTTATTGGGAAACAATTGGTCAGCATTTCCAAACCTGGCATTGAGGACTCCCAGGGCTATGAGCAGTTTCAGAGACAGATAGTAGGAGGCCAATCCTCCATGAGCTGCTGAACTCAAGCACTGAGTCCCATGGTGGCTCAAGGCCAGGATGCCAGAGAGCTCAAAACACAGTGGGTTCCACAGAGGAAATTAGCACCTGTAGCTACAAGACACCCTGAAGGTCCCCACGGCCAGGGAGGCCAGTGGCCTCTCCCAGGAGAATTCCAACTTCAATAATAACTTGGAATTTTGTTCCCATAGCTCTATGTGTGTCTGATGCTACGTTAAAATAAAATTCAAAATTTTGCACAAAATGTACAAGTCAAAATTCATTCATTTGCTGGAAAATAAAGCCTTGCGAGATCATGGATGAGAGTCCAGCTGTGACTGTGGAGTATGACATTGGAGGCCAGTCTATGAGTCAGGGTGTATACGATAAAATTAAAATCCAATTAACAGAAATGCTAGGCAAAGGGAAAAAAGGATGGAACTAACATTTATTAAATATGTAATATGTGCTGGGCCCTGGGCAACAGTATTTGATAAGCATTAGCACATTTCACTTACACGATATAGATCAAGGTTGTAGGTAGTGATCAAAACTCCTACCAAAACGTCTAAATCTACCTGACTATTTGGTGACAGACAAAGACTCTGACTGAGTCTCCCTTTGCCTAATGAAGCTTGTGCAAGACCCGTGTGGCAGCTCCACTCTTGGCTCCGGGGATCTCTGACCTGCCTTGTAGAGGTCAGAACAAGTTATTTTAGACTTGATACAAGCCAATCCCCAGCACAGTGACTCTGCAGTGCAAAGCCACCATGAACAGCTGTTCAGGTTTTACACTGCACAAATCTGGGAAGTGCCAGTCCCATTGATTATGATGGGAATGGCAGCCCCGGTGCTATACAGGGCAGATCTTCCCAACCATACATGGCATTCCTGTGCTTTAGAATCTTTGAGTAATTTTGTTGTGTTTTTTTGTTAATACAGATTTCTAGGTCCCACCCTAGAGATTTGGATTCCGTTGTTTTTAGGTGGGGCCTTGGAAGCTATTTCCAGAGTCACAATGAGCTGGCTTTCAAAGCAATGTGCTTCTATTATATCCTGGCAAACGGTGAAGCAAAATTCTGGACCCTGCAAATATGAAGTCAAAAGTTTCCTGAATATGAAAGAAACTATTGTCTGCATCAATGGGGTGGCGGCCTTCGCTTCAGGAAAACCCCAAGAGTTGGCAAAATCCCCATAAAACGATTCCATGGGAAAGTGGCTGCTTAGCAGGGACCCACCCACCCCAGTGAGCAAAGATGGCCGCTGTCTCCAATCACCAGGATTGACCGCTCACTGCCTCCACTCCTTTCTCGTAATTATGCTTCCGTTCAATCTGCTGGAGGATTCTTTCTCCCTCCCACAGATATATAGCTCTGACTTTCTAATGGGAGCCAAGTGGAACTCAGATTTGTTTCACCGTCATTTTACTTAATGCCTCCTTATCCACACAGGGGGAGAAACGGTGTTGTGAGGTTTATCCATACAAGAGGAAGGATGAACTCAAAAGGTTTCTCTCTGATTTTCCACTCATTCAAGTCTCATGTCCCTGACACACACAATATGTTTCCACACCACTGTGTCTCTGTTTAGAGACGTGGTGTCCTCACACCCGTCTCTGCTTCTTGAAATCTTTTCATCTTTCCAGACCCAGCACGATT
Organism: Equus caballus; assembly: GCF_041296265.1. NCBI lineage: Eukaryota > Metazoa > Chordata > Mammalia > Perissodactyla > Equidae > Equus > Equus caballus. The sequence goes on along the minus strand of NC_091705.1, from coordinate 30,360,097 downwards.
GATACTTTCCCAGAAAAAGTTCCCAGAAAAAGTCCCCAGCGAGAGTTAACCGTTCTGGCCTCAGCTCTCCGATCACAAGATGTCCCTCAATCTTATCACGATCTGCCGTTGTGCCTGACCAGCTGCGTACACACCTGCCCCTTTTGCTAGGACGTAAACTCCTTCTGGGAAGACCCTGTGCCCAGGTGGGCACTGAGGAACTATGTGCTGACGGCAAGCACGTCACGTATGATTTAATGCAACTTTTAGGGATGTGGCAATATGGGAGGGTCTCATGAATTCATAGGAACTTGGGGAAATCTGAATGAATGAGTAACGGGGGTGATTTAAAGGAACAGTAGTTTTTCACTCTGAAAGTCACGTGAAAGATCAAACTAGCCCAGGAATATTGTTGAAGAGAGGCTTCTTCATTAATGAATAAGCAAGAATGTGTTAGTATGCTCATAGAGCATCAGTTAGTGACCCTGCGTTCCTGGGTTGCCGCATCCAGACAGGGAGACAAGCTTAGTAGCTGAGAGCCGGGGTCTGCAGGCAGGCAGTCCTGGGCTTTATTTTTACTGCCCTACTTACCAGCACGCACTTGAGCCAGCTGCTTAAACGTTCTAAGCCGCCTCAGTTTGCCTGTCTGTAAAATGAGACTAATAATAAAAATAATAATACCCTCCTCCCAGGATGGCTGTAAGAAGAGATCATGTCTGTAATGCATGTCATCGTACTTGGCACAGTGTATGTGCTCGATAAACGTTGCCTGCTGGGATAATTATCATTTAATCTGTGGAGGAAGGGGTTTCCTAGATTTGAAGGCCATTTTGCCCCTGCACAGTGTCCTGCACAGTAGAGAAAAATCTCCTGAGGTCTTCAGGCCTCAGGGCCCTAGACGTCGAGGTCTCAACTTTGGGTGGCCTGCCATGACCTCCTCAGCCAGGGGAGCAGGCTTGCAAACGACAGCTGGCTGAATGGCCCCACCTCGCTGCCCCATTTTCCAATCGCTAATACTGTTCAGGAATCCAGGAGCTCAGCCCTCTTCCTCCAATGGAGTGAAAACCCAAAAGCTTCAAGTTGGCTTACCCCAAACACAGGCTCCCCATATGCAAAAACTCCAGCGGGCCAGGCTCCATCTCGTGGAAATCTGAGCCCCGCGCCTCCCCGGCCAGCGCATCTTAGAGACTCAAAGTCAATCAATAGGGAACCTTCAGCGAGCGGCTGCCAGTGGCTAGAAGAGAATAGATACCGAGAAAGTCGTAACGATGATAAATCCGGGCGCCGCTCCTCTCTGACTAATGTAGGCACTAAAACAGGCCATGAATATCCTGCTTTGAAACGTGTCACGCTTCTGAGGGGCCGATCAATCTCCGCTCTCAGTGGACCACATTAAAATAAATTTGTCACTGTGAGTTTATGAAATATTGATGGTGTTTTTTAGTCAGGGTGCTGGGACGTGGCAAGGTGTGTCAGAGGCGGGAGGCTGGGAGGGGGAAAGTCACTTTAATGAATTCTCTCCGGGCTGGGAGAGGAAACACACGCGGAGTCTGGAGGAAGAGGAAGCATGGGAGACAACACATTGGCATGGAGAGCAACCAGCTTCCAGAATGAGGAAGCCCAGGGCCATGACGTCTAAACTGTGTTACAACGAACACGGATGAACAGGTATTCTTGGGAGGGGGCTGGTGAAGAGGAGGGTTTGGGATAAAGTAAGGTTGGGAAAATGCATATGCAAATCCAAGTCTTGGAGAGACACATGCATATTAATATATTGAAGGTTCTGAGAAATCCTGCGTAGAGAACTTCACTTAGCTTTGTTTAACCTGATGTTTCCCAACTTATTTGACATGGTAAGACTAGCATCTTGCTGAACACCAGGGTTCTGTGGGAACCAGCATGGAAATGCTGTCCTAAAGCCTGGTAGTGCCAAGTGGGGTGTGCAGACTCCAGCGTCAGCATCGCCCGAGAGCTTCTCAGCGCCATCACAGACCACCTGAGTGAGGACCTGCACTGTCACAGGATCCTGGGTGACTTATGCACAGTGAAGAATGACAAGGCCTGGTGTACGTGACTCGCCGGAGGAAAAAGACCATGTAGGCAAGCTGAGAGGCCCCTGACAGTGAAGGTTCCTGCTTGTAATCCAGCCCACCGCCTGCCCTGGAGGACCAGAGACTGTCCGGCCCCAGCCAGCATTTGGGCTATTTGAGCATTCACTCGCAGTGGCATAAACTCAGGAGATATTTTAAAGATCAAATGGGCAGTGACCTCTCTTGAAACAAGTAGAAATGATGGAAACCCAACAGTCTCTTTTGCATTTGCAAAGCCAAGAGCCAGAAACCCCTCCACCAGTACCACAAAAGCTGGATTGAGGTCATCAGCCTACCCAAACCCCTCAACTGTCTTAGGCTTGTCACTTGGCGGCCAAGGCCTCTGCTGGTGTCTGCATGTGGAAACTGGAGTGGAGAAAGTGTGGGGAGCCCAGCTAGACCACCTCTGCTGCATGGTGGCTGAGAGCTCAGACTCTGCGGGGGCACATCCCAGTTCCACACACTTTGCTGTGTGACCTTAGCAAGTGACTTCACTTCTCTGAGCCCCAGCAGTCTTGTTTACCATTATACTATTATACCCCTGGTATTCAGCATGTGCTTGACACATAGAATTGCTGAAAACATGTTTGACGCATGAATAAATATACTGTTGAAGCTGTGCAATGCGAACAACACTAGTTCCTACCTCTTAGGGTTATTGAGAGAGTTCACGAAATTGGGTCAGGAAGATGCAAGGCAGACAGTGGACACTCAGGATGGGTCTTTGCTTTATTTACGTATTGGGTGGTCTCGCATAGACAACTGAGTGAATTGTTTCCTTTTCTGCTTGTGCTTGGGCAGCACAGAGTCAGCTGGGTCTGGGCTCTGTTAGTTACTGACCTGTTCTCTGGGTGATTGAGGAGCCCGAGCAGGATTCAGCTCCCCCTGGTGGCTTCTGAGCTTCTTTCTCCCTCAGACTTGCCCTCCCCTTCCCAGAAGGGAATTGGTGGTCAGGAGACGTGTCACACTCTGCAGACTGGCTCCAAGGCCACTTGAGCTTGGTCCACTGACCCTCCAGAACTCCCTGCTTCCCTGGAGAGTCAGCTGGGGAAAGGATCTTGTTCTTTTCCCTAAACAGCTAAAATAGTGTAAAGAAAACACCAGCCCCCAGCACCCACAGTGGGGCCCTCTTCCTTCCTCTTCTTACAAACCACTGGCCAGGACAGGCTACTGGACTTCTCTGAGCCTGCCTGATTCGATCCATTCTTCTCTCAAATCCTTCAGTTAAGTATCCTTGCTGAGTCTCAATTTTCTCTGCTGTAAAATGGGGAGAATGCGGTCTCCCTAACATAGTCGTGATAAGGCTTAAACAAAATAGTGCATGCAATTGATTATTGATTAATAGTTTATTGATATTGACGAATGGATGATGCCTCAGATGAACCAGAAACTCAGAAGTGATATTAATCATGCAGGTGTTGCTGTTATGTTAAGGATTTTTTGGCATCAGTACATGATAGTGAAGACACTCAACAAAGTTTGCTGAATGAAGGAAGGACCTGACACACCAAGAGAAAATAGCATATACTGTGTGATAAGTAGAAATAACAATTATTAGTGTTTAATGTATCCCTGGCAATGTGCTAAAATCTTTTATACACATTATTTCACGTAGTCCTTAAAAACGACCTAGTGAGATGGGTACAGTTATAATTCCCATTTCACACATGAAGAAACTGAGGCACAAAGCCACCAAAAGCCACACAGGTAAACAATGGAAGATCTGGAACTCAAACTTAGGTCTTTCTGACGCTAGAAACTGAGCTCTTGGTCACAAAGGTATGGCACCCAGTGCTTTACAACAGCTGGACCTGCGTCCAATCACGGCCTCCTGTGCAAGGCTAAAATCAGCACTGAAAAGACGCAAGCTCAACTAGAAAGACACAGGGAAAACCAAGTGCCCTGAGGTTGCTCCACATCCACCGGCCACCCTACGAACTGCGGGTCAGCCCCCTAGATGTTGATGCAGAGGAATGAAGTGGTCCTGAGGGAGATGGGTTTGCCCTTGGCATCTCTTGGCAGCTGTGAGACTTGGGACAAGTTAATAAATCTCTCTAAGTCTCCATTTCTTTGTATACCATACGGAGTCATGGTAAAAATTAAAGTAAGCTGTCCAGGAAACCAGCCACATTCCTACATGGGTCCTAGTTCTAGGCTACAAAGACTAGCAGGGCAATCTTCTTTGCCTAGTGAGTTCACAGCCCTGTAGAGGAGGGTGTTATGGTAAGAATGCAGAGGACGGACCAACCAACTCCATATAGGGGGTGGGCGGGGAGCTGTCAGGAAAGGGCCACAGAGTTCACATCTGAGTGGGCTCATGGAGGATGAATAGGAGTTCTCCAGGTGGACAGAGAGGAAGAAGCACTTCCAGAGAAGACTATAGATGCAAAAGTGCTCTGTAAATCATAAAATGCGACTGTGTTGCCCCAATATTGACCAACGCCATGTCATAAAGGGGCCAATTTAGCTCCTACATCTGGGTTTAGAAACCCTCCGTTGTCATGCCGGCGTGGCCCTCAGCCCCGCTGTGAGGTTCTTTTCCACGGTCCCACTGCTGGAGTGATGGGATTTCTGACACATTCCATCTGTGCTGCCAGGGAGGCGGGTGATGCTGGATGGTTAGGCAGTGGACAGTCTCCATCAGTTAAGTGTCAAAATCAGCCCAACCAGGTGACTGTCATTATATTAACACACCAAGTAAACAGCTAACTAACCACTTGACTTTCCAACCAAGCGTGTTGTGACTTTTCTGCACAGATTACAGACCGATTTAGCTACCTCTGTCTTGAAACTTTTAGGAGGAGTCTTCAGTGCAGTTCCCACCTAGCCACAAATGTGAGCAAAACCAAAGAAGCGTCAAAGCAGCCCTTGACTGTCAGCACGTGTGCCTAACACCCCGACACAGAGCATTGGCAAAGCTGGAGGACGGGTCCACGAGGCCCAGAACAGAATATAAATCATGGAAACTTAGCCCCTTTGGGCTGGTACATGCAAGGAAAAAGTCAAGGAAAAAGTGGCAGAAAAATGACACTATCCATGGAAACCAAAGACCCTGTCTGACCGTCTTACCCACTGTAGTGGATTGCACTGTTCTTCAAAATATGCACTGGCCTTCCTAGGGGAGATTTCTGTATCCCCATCCTGCTGAGGTTGAATTTGGCCATGTGACCTGTGCTGCCCCTCCCTGAGAGGGAACTAAGAAACCCTGCCTTGTTGAAATGAAGAGCAGCCATTTGACTTACCTTGGCCAATAAAATATGGGCAGGGATAACCAGTGTCACTTCTGAATAGAAACTGTAGGAGCCAGTTCACAATTTGCCATGTCTCTCCTTTCCTTCTAGCACAGACTGACGATGTCCCGTTGTCCCATGGAGCCTTCTTCATGGGCCTGCATCCCAAAGTGTAGACGATGTGAAAGACAGCCATATCCAACATGAAATGTACGTTCAGGGTGAGCAAGAATGAAATATTTGCTATTTTAAGCCACTGAGAGTTGGGGAGTGTTTGTTACCTCAGTGTAACTTAGACTGGTCTGACTGATACATCCACCCAGCAGCATGGACTGGAAGAAAGAGAATTGCAAAGAACGACTGCATGCATTTTTCACCTATAGAGATGCCACCAACTAGTCAAGAAGTAAAGTCCTAAGAATTTCCAGGAACTGTTCAGCAATTCGCCTACTCTTAGAGCAGTGGTCCTCAACCAAGGCCTAATCTGCCCCCCTGGGACGTATGACAGTGTCTAGGGACATTTTGGGTTGTCATGATTAGGATGATGTTACTGGAATCTGGTGGGTAGAGGCCAGGGATGCTGCTGAACATCCTGTAATGCACAGGACGCCTCCCACAACAAAGAGGGAAGGGAGAAGTGAGCTCTATATCATCTTTAACAACAAAAGCATGTAGCATCTACATACCATTATTGAATTTAAAAAATGTTTGCTCATACACTTTTCTCATTTCACCTTTGCGGTTCTCCTGAAGGATGGGTATTATTGCCTTCTGTCATCAATGCGGCAACAGAAACCCAAGCACACAAGCTTACCTGAGGGCACATTTATAAAGAGAGGATCAGAATTCTAACCGGGTTGTGCTGCCCCACTTCCCTACCACGTTTCAATAAACCATGCAGATTATTATGTCTTTTCCTCCAGGACGTAGATCAATATTCAGCCACTCATTTGGGGGCACAATCTAAAGACAGATTTGGTTAATTTCTAAATCTTTCTAAACCCTTTAAACATGGGGTTCAGCAAAACAGGCACACTGCTTGGTGCGTTTGTTTTGATAAGCGTAGCTCTGTTTTAATTATTTATGGTAATACCAAGTGCGGACAAGTCAATTACCCTGGTATATCTTGTCAAAGTAACAATGCCTTGGAGAAGTCTCTAAACCAATGACCTCTTAAATCTTTGCTGAGAAGTGGAGCAAAACCATAGCTGGGATTCTTGGTGGAAAATCATCTATCTCCCAACCAATTAGCTAAGCCTCATTGCGGAATGCTCACTACTGGAGCATTCCAGGGATGCGCGAGGTTTCCTGTTGCATGGGGCTGATCTGCAAAGTCTGGGAAGGAGAAAGCCAGGGGCGTGTTGACTATGGGAGAACACTCATCCAAAAATACCAGTGCAAGTCAAACAATTCCTCACCGACCAAAATAGCTTGTGCAGTTCCTATCGAAGTCCCTTAGCTGATATGTACAAAACACAAAAATGAACCCTATTCACATGGTCGTCTGTGCCCCACCCAACTCCAGGGCTCAGGCAAAGCTTACAAGTCTATCTAAAGACTTATGACTATTAATCCTGACAATTAGCCACAGCCTGAATGCTAGTAAGAGACATTTGAAAGGCTGATAGTAACAACAGACAGAAATCAGTAAGTATTCTTATATTGGTATATGGCTAAAAATAATTTTTCTTCAATATAATTATCTATTACAGTTTGCAGTGATTGTTATGATTATTACTGCATTTGGGAGCTGCTTTGAGGACAATGTATTGATCTGGCAGAAATCAAAGTAAAGAATTGAGCGAGTATGGAAAACAATATGAAGGCTCCTCAAGAAATTGAAAACAGAACTGTCATATGATCCAGCAGTCTAATTTCTGGATACGTATCCAAAGAAAACAAAATCGTTATCTTGAAGAGCCATCTGCATCCCCACGTTTATTGAAGCAATATTCATAATAGCCAAGATATGGAAACAACCTAAGTGTCTATCGATGAATGAATGGAGAAAGAAAATGTGTTGTGCATATATATATATATATATATATATATAGCTATATGTACACCCACATATATATGTATACACAATGGAGTATTATTCAGCCTTTAAAAGGAAGGAAATCTTGCCATTTAAGACAACACAGATCAAACTAGGGATTATTATCCTAAGTGAAATAAGCCAGACGGAGAAAGACAAACACTGAGTGGTATCACTTATATGTGGAATCTAAAAAAAAAAAAAATCAAACTCATAGAAATAGGGAGTAGAATGGTAGGTGCCAGGTGCTGGAGGTGGAGGTGGATGAAATGGGGGGAAGTTGTTAAAAGAGTACAAGCTTCCAGTTATAAGATGAATAAGGTCTGAGGATCTAACATATAACATGGTGACTGAAAAAAAATAATTGAGTGAGAAGTGCGTGGAATACGTGAGTCCAAAAATTTGTGTGAATGTAAAATTTTTAAGCTACCCATTTCTGACCTTGATTTCTGACAGCGATTTTGACACAAGGCAATAAAAAAGAACAAGGTGGAGTAGGCAGAGCCGTTGGAACTTAAAGACTGATAACATAGTGGAGTCTTCCATCAATTTCTTGTAACGATGTTTAGGCAGCTTCCCACAGAGATGAATCCACTAATTTGCATAGTGGATGAAAAGCCTCCTCTTTAGCAGACACTAGTGATGCCCCACCCTCGGCCTACCTGGGTTACCTGCAGTGGGAGATGGAGATGTTCTCAGGGTGCTGGCACTCCCCACCTGCAGTGCCTGCTCTGCATCTCTTTTCTTCCCTGCCTGAGGACTTCATATAGCACTCCTTGAATGTGCTCACCTCCTGCAAGCACACATGCCCCCAGGAACAACCTCCAACCAAGGGGATATGGAAATCAGTGGATAAATGTCCCAGCCTCCCACCCTCCAGTGGGGAGATTTCAAGGTGCATACAGCACAGCCTCTCAGCGTGTCCCCAGCAGGACTGAGCCCCAGCGGCCCATAGCCATAACCTCACACTCATGAGCATACCATTTATTTGGCTTTTCTTCCTCCCCTGTCCTGCTTTCCCTATTTCCTCACTTGTGCTTCCTGGGATCACCTTCCAGATAAATAAAAGGACCCACATCCAAGTCCTTGTCTCAGGAGGACGTGAACTGACATCCTACTCTCCAATAAAACAGGGCCCAGGATTCTGACTCTCTTTGAGATTTGAGCATACAAAAACATGTACAATGGATGAGGGAGAATGGGAATAAAGCCAGGTGGCAGGGAGGAGCCATGAGTTGGAGAGCAAATGCTGAGAAGGAAGAGAGATGCTAGAGTAAGGAGGCCAACACAACCTTCAATGTCTAAGGGTTGGAGAGAGTTGGTTCCATGCAGATGGACGAGGCTGATTCCAGCTTTCCCCCTGACCATGCAGTGCCTGTCCAGTGCTCATCACTCCTTTCTGGTTTCCATTGAGGGAACTGCCTCTCCTCATTGTGTACGCTCTTAGTGGGGTGCATTGAACTAAATCTTAAACAGATTAAAGATTTACATTTAAAGGAGGAAGCTATAAGCTCAGAAGGACAGGTTTGAGAAGACTATGCCTATGACACACGCTACCCCAAGATCACCAGGCTGAGCCAGATGACTGGGTGAGCCGAACAGTAAACCATCCTCCACGGCTGCTCCACTTTCCTCCTTTGCAAAGCTGTGGTCTCATTCGAAGAGAATGCTCTCTCCCAATAAAGGAGGCTTATACTTCCATCAAAGTTAGGTAAGGAGCTCTCTGTCAAACCCACCAAAAGGCCCTAAAGTCCATCTGTAGGAGAAAACTGAAATCAAGATTTATCTGATCACAGAATTCACTAAGAATAAATGCAAAGAAATAAATCTCAAAAAAATATCAATAGACTTAACTACAGAAATTAAAAATCCAAAACAAATTGAGAAAAGTAGTTCCGACATATGTGACGAAGAGTTAATATCCTTAAGGTTTTCTTAAAGGTTGAATCACCCTTAAGAGCAATAAGAAGACACATGATGAGATGGAGGACACACAGTGCAAGGATAGACAAGAAAGTTCACATGAGAAGAGCTATGAATGGCAAATAAAGAAGATTCAACAGCTTCAGCCTACTCATAATCAAAGAAATGCAAATTGACAACAATGTGATTTCATTTGTAATCCGTTACATTTGCAAAGATTAAAGAAAACTTAATGTTGGTGACAGTTGAGCAGGTTAGGATTCATATACTGGCAGGTGGGAGTAGAAATTAGTACAAATTCTTAAAGGATAATTTGGCAGTATGTATCAAGGATGCTGGAATTATTCATACCCACTTAAGGATTTTATCCTAAGGAAATAATTGGAAATATAAACAAGTATTTATTTACAAAAGTGTTCATTATAAAATTACTTATGGTGGCAAACAAGTGGATCAACCTGACTATAAAACAACGGGGGAGTGAGTAAATAGCATATGGTTCATCCATATTGTAGAATATTAGGAAGTCATTAAAGAACATACTGGAAAAATCAGGTTACAAGATGATGTGTAATATGATCCCACCTGTGTAAAAATAAAATTTGATTTACACATATTGTATGTGCATAGAAAAAGGACTGATGTTTTGTACTCCAAAATGTTCATTATAGTTGCCCCTGGGAGATAGGATCAGAAAATTAACAAAACTGCAGATTCCTCTCTGGTTGGTCTTAGCAGCGAGAAATAAGGAGGAGAGATACATGGACCCAATCATACGGAAACTCAGAGCCTTCAATATCCAGGGATTTTTCTTAATGATACTCTGATACTCATGAGACTGTAACATTTGGGTTACATAAATTTAACAATGAAAAAGGGGATATGAGAGCAGATAGGAGGGAGATTTTTAAATTAATAGAGAAAAAGCTGCACAGCTATGTCTTGAAAAAAAACACCGTAGGTAATGTCCTAGAAAAATTACCATATTATAATGACCAAAATTAACTCAATAAGCCTTAGAAAATCTGGATACACTAATCCTGATGGAAGTTCTAAGCTAAGAAACAGAAATAAGTTTAACTATCAACAAGCAGGAATCAGAATATGCACTACTTGCAAATGTTATTATTGTAAATTTAGAAAACACAAGATAAGTAATAGAAGAATTTGAAAAACTAACAACAGAATTTCATTAGATAACAAGATATAAAATAAATATATATGAATCTACAGATTTCCAAGAAATCGTCAATGGATATTTCTAAAATTAAATGAAAAAAATCCGATCCGTTGTAACAGGATAATGATCATCGCTTTCAAAGCCCAAAAGGTCTTCTGGATGAGTCTTTCTGGCCACCAGCAGTTATGCATCAGAGCGACAGGCTGCTTTCCTTAATTCCATGCTCCCCGTCCAGCTGTTTTAGGCACTTTAGCGGGGACATTATCATCTGAAAGATATCGGAGAATACCAGGATGTTGTGTAAACCTCCCATCTAAACTCAAACTTTCGCTCTTCCCGTAATGGAATTCCATATTAATGGAACTTGAATGTCTACACTCGGAAATCAGTCTTACTTTAGTTAGATATCATGTATCTGAGTAGTAGCTCTCCAGTGCATAGGAATAGGTCACCCCAGATTCTCCCATCTTTCAAAAGCCAATGACCTATTCTCAGAGAATGCTAAGCCCATGGCCAGACCGTCACAACTCACTCTTCTACCCAGGGCTGGAAATTGTCTTCTGACATTTTTTATAGGGTACATCCTAAATTCAAAGACCTTAAAACAAACGAGGTAAGGGAGCATGCATCTGAGAACTCAGAAAGGGGGATTATCCTAGAAATTCAAAGAGTACCACCAACTTCTTTATGAGCCCATGAGTAAAAGACGGCCAACCAAATCTGGTTGCCTCTACCAAACCAACAATGGGGATATTTTGTGATAAAGAGAATAGTGATAATTTTAATGATGCTGGTGGTAGTGAAAGGAATGGATGGGGAGGAATGGAGATGGGAAACAGGAATGGAATGGAGATGGAGATGACGAAGGGAAAGCTGAGAGCACGTCACCACTCTTAGGGAAAGATGTCCTCATGGAAGCCTGAAAGGAAGAAAAGTCCCTCCAGATTCCTCTTTTCTCCTGGTTAAAGTATCTTGGGTGTGTCCGAAGAAAGTTTTAAGCTTCCAGTGCTTCTGCCTAATCTTTGGAGCAACATCCTCAATCAGAGACTCCTCTTATCTCAGGTGACCTAAGAATTCCTTCTACTTGATCTTTCTGATGGAACTTCTGAACCGATGCCATTTCTGGCCGGTAGATCAGTCTTGGGACTTGCTTTCCCCTCAGCCTCAGTTACACCCTCAGCAGTGAACATAGAAGAGAGTGAGTATCAAGTCAGGTCACCTGCAGAGAACTAAACAGGAGAAAAGGTGAAAGCCTTCGTCAACTCACATGCAGGCTATGGGGAGAAAGGATGAAGAGGAGACTTCATTTGACACGATATATGCAAACCCTGTCCTTTGAATTTTGCATATATTTTCTCATTTAATTCATCCAACAAACCCACATCATAAGATACTAATACCCTCATTTTACGCATGGGGAAATTGGGGTTCACAGCCTCTCTTACTCAACTACACACCCTATGGAGGCAGGGACCATGACTATTTTGCACACTAATCTATCTCCAGGGTCTAGCAAGTAGCTGGCACCTAGCAGTTACTCAGTGACCAATTACTAAATCGATTATAACTAAGGACACCAGCTGGCAAATGGCAGAGCCCTGACTCCCACCCAGGTCTGCCTCTTTCCTATGCGATTGTTCCTGTACACTGTTGAGAATTTGAGATTACCTTGGGTCTTCAAAGGAAATTTTTAAGTCAAACCAAAACTTTTCCAGTTCTGCCTGCTCCCTCTGGAAGCATCCTGGGAGGTTTCGAGGGGAGTGGCACGTGGGGAAGATGAAGTTGAAGAGCAGGAGTCGCTCCAGACATGACTGAGGTCCCCACAAATATGCCCCGTGGGCCTCATTGCACATTTGAGCAAACATTACCTTCACTCACGGCTAAGTTTCCTGTTTGCTTGGCTGATCAATTCCTCATCAAATTTTAATGAGGGGTTCAAACCGTCTACGGTGTTTTAATTAGGCCTAAGATTGCAGAGGGTCTGAGGCAGGGCTGAGCCTCATCCAAGCCACACTACCCACTGGGGTGTTGCCAGGAGAGGCGGGTGGGGGCTGGGCAGAGCCGGGCTGGGCCAGCACCAGGCGCTGGGCAGACCCTCTTCCTAGGTGGGCTTTCCTCTCTAGTGACAATCTGGAGAGAAATAGCTGTGCAGCCCCAGGGCCTTAGAGCCATCTCCTGGTTCCCTCCAGCCCTGAGAACTTACCAGCTGCATCCTTCTCAAGCTTTCTTCCTTCCTTGCCTGCTTCCTCTCTCTTCTCTTCCATCAAAACAGTGCATCCTGGTGGCTTGATGGAACAGGCAAACACTGATTGTCACCAGTATGAGCCTGGCACTGTGCTGGGAATGGAGGGAGAGGGAAAAATAAGACGCAGGCCTGTCTTCAGTGGCTCATAATGGAGAAGACAACGTCCGTACAATTCAGCATGATGGGTGATGTGACTGAGACGTGTACTTGGCACTGGAAGTGGGTGACATGGTGGCAGCCCCAGTGCCAAGGTCATTAGAAGAACTGGCAGGCCTTCATCAGAAGCCAAAGTGGTTCTTTTCAGAGCCAGAGGGTGACCCACATAGTCAGGACACAAGGATATTGATGGATATTGATCAAAATGGATCAATGGATAGATCTCAAAGCTCATTGTCCAATACCCCCACCACCAGTGCCACTCCTCCATGTTGACACCTTCCTCAGCCTGGGGCCTCAGGATGGGTTCCTCCAAGCTTTGCTTCTGCCCCTGATGAAAGAGATCAGGGTGTCAGTAACTAACTACCATAAACTATGCGCTTGGAAAGGCCTCTCTCCTTATCCAGCCTGGATCACTTGCAGTTGTAGCTCATCTGCACTTTAGGATACCCAGTATCTTTCCCACATTCAAGGCTCTGAGAAGTCCTGCAGGAAAGGAACCTGGGTCACTTTGTTGAACCCTGTGTTCCTCCAGCTCATTTGCACACAGAACACATTTCCTGAAACACTAGTTAGCATCTCCCTTCATCGCTAATACTTTCTGAATCTAGGTTCTGCACAATCAAACCTGTGACAGGTCAGGAATAGTCACCTTTTCCAAAGGACAGGGAGAGGTGAGTCACAAAGTGCCCAGCACTACAGCCAGTGATATGTCCAAGTGAAGAAAACCATTGCTAATTTAACATCCAGATGTTTTTAGTCCTGACAGCAAAGACACAACCTGATAAAAGACAACTGTAGTGGAGAGCGGGTAGGGAAGGCTGCCCAAGTTCAGCAGAACTGAGAAGAAATTGAGATTTATGTGAAGATTCATGGATGGATGCTCTTATTAGATTCAGGGAGGGAAATGGTGAAATTTATGCCTGATTGAAATTACTAATCTATGTTTTTAAGGAATTTACTAATAACGAATATAATTAGCTGAATGTAGCAGTTTCCTAACTTGGCTGAGCATCAAAATCACCTGGGGCATTTGTTAATTGTGCTGATTCCTGGGCTTCACCCCTCAGTATTCTGATTCCACAGAACCCGAGGGATCGCTGACGTTGCATTGCTGTAGTTCAGCAGTTCCTTTGACTGTGTTCTGTGAAACACCAGTTCCACAGGATGCTAACATATCTTACCCAAAAAGTGTCCACATTAATATGACATGTGTTGAGCTCACAGGACGCGCCAGACATCTTGCTCACATGGAAAGAGAGATCTCACTTGATCCTCCTACAGCCCAATGAGACTACCTCCCACTCTCTGGACAAGGAAATCAGGCATAGAGAGATTGATCACTTTCCCATGGTCACACAGTTAATAGTGGTACCATCCCTTGAGAGGCCAGAGGTGATGGCCAGCTGATGGCTGATGAAATGGTAGTGTCATTCGCTGAGATGGGAAATAGGAAATCGAGCTATTAGGGGGATAATGGGAAGGAGATGGTGTGTTCCGTTTCAGACACACTGCGTCTGAGGTACTGTGAAATATCCAGGGAGAAATGTCCACCAGGTATTAAATGTATGAGTGCAAGGAGCATGGGGGCTATCTGGGTGGGTGTTAAAGAATTGAGAGTTGACAATATACAGGTGATAGCTGAGGCCATTCCGGGCCTCCATTCCCTCTTCTCTGAAGTGGGAGTTAACAGCTATCTTCAACACTCCTTATATAGGTTCGTCAATAAGTTAAACACAGTTACCATATGACCCAGTAGTTCCCCTCCTAGGTATATACCCAAAAGAACTCATAACAGCTATCCAAACTAAAATTTGTACGCGAATGTTCATTGCAGCTTTGTTCATAATAGCCAAATGTTAAAAACAATTCAAATGTCCAAAAATGGATAAACGGTTTTCCTTTTGAGGTGATAAAAAGTTCTGGAACTGGATAGTGGTGATGGTTGTACAATGTTATGAATGTATTTGATACCATTGGCTTGTATGCTTTAAAATGATTTAAATGATTAATTTCATTGCAAATATTATACAGTAATAAATATGCCTTATACAGAAGTTACAAGATCAAATGTAAATTGCAGAAGGCATCCATGAGGTGGGTAAGGACTAGTTATAAAGCTCCGAGTGGAGAGGACTAGGGAAATTTGTTGTCACCCTTGACAAAGTACTGTCTGGTTCTGGTGTAGAAAAAGCAACTGCATAATTTCCGGTTCATATAAAACTCCTATGCGTGCATGAGGTGTGGGGAAAAGAATGAATAGATTCCTACAACCCTCATTCAATAAATTGGCCCTCTCCAGAGGACAGTCCACTTAAAGCAAATGACCGTCTGCCACCCAACCGACGGTAAATAGCTCCTGCAAAGACCAGACTGTTCCAGCCAGACACCGGAGCACTGTCCTTGTCAACTCCCTGCCTCTCACCTCCACTGCCAATCCATCAGCAAGTTCTGTCAATTCCATCTCCAAAATCTGTTTCAAATCTGTCCCCCTCTTTCCTTCTCCATTGCTACCACGCTCGGTCACACCACTGTCCTCTCTTGCCTGGTGTGCAGAGCCTCCTCAGTCCCTTTGCTCCGCTCTCGCCTCCTCCCATCCATTCTCTTTGCACAGTAACTGGAGCGGTCTTTTCGCACAAAAGGCAAATCCGATGGTGCCAGAGGAGAGGCACGCTTGCGCACACGGACGCCTTCTCCTGCACGGACTCCTCCCTCGGGCCCAGGTTTTGGATCCAGATCCCTTCCTCCGGAATAGTCTCAGCATGCGCACTGGCCAACTGGTTGGAATTTGCATTCGTTTACTCAGGCAGCCCTAAGGTACCACACTTGGAATGGCTTAGACAACAGAAATGTATTTTCTCACATTCTGGAGGCTGTGAGTCCGAGATCAAGCTGTCAGCGGGGTTGGTTTCTTCTGTGGCCTCTCTCCTGGGCCTGCAGATGGCCGTCCTCTCCCTGTGTGCTCATATGGTCCTCCCTCTGTGTGTCTCTGTCCTAATCCTCTCTTCCTAAAGACACTGTCGTATTGGACTGGGACCTCCCCTAATGACCTCATTTAATTTTAATCACCTCTTTAAAGACCCTCAATGCCAAATACAGTCACATTCTAAGGGACTGGAGGTTAAGACTTCAACATATGAATTTGTCTGCAATGTACTAGCTGTGATAAGCAGTTTACTAGCCTCTCTGAGCCTGGGCTGCCCCTTCCAAACACATGTTGTCACCTGCTTGTCCAAGTGGTAAGCATCAGAGAAAATGCATGCAGGGCCCACAGATCGGTACCCAGCAGAGTCCTCGGGGCCTTTCCCTCGTGACCACTGTGCGTGGGGGTTCCCCTGTGACGAGGCGTTTGGAGAAGCCAGCCCCCCAGACCACATGGCCAGCTTCAAAGGGTTAAGGCAGCAAGCAGACTTATCGACTGGCGCTTCTTGGCGGGCCCAGGGAAGCGTGACTGACTGGAAGCCTGTTCGGAGGAGGAGCCCGTTTCGTGGGCCCGAAATAAATAAAGGCCTGTCAATAGCTCCGATCCCCGCCATCGACAGAGTCTGCAGTCTCAATAGGCAATTAATGCTTTACAGGGGCCATTACCCAGCGGCCTCCCCGCCGTTAACTGCACATTTTCTGCCGTCAGCTCTGGTATTGAAGCTTCTAAATAAAAACATAAAAGTGAGCTAGTGCAGGCCAGCACTTTGCCCAACTGCAGTCGCAGTGCCCCGACGCAGCAAAGAGATAATATTCCCTCCCTCCTGTAGTGTCCTAACTCCCCTGCACCCCCAGCCCTGCACACGTCTGCACACACATGTGGACATACACATGCACACACAGATGTGGACACACATCTGCACACACAGGCACATGTGGACACATGTCTGCACACACGTGTGGACAGGCATGCACACGCACATGTGGACACACATCTGCACAGGTACTGTGGACACACACGCACATGCACATATGGACACACACATGCACACACGTGCATGCAGGCCGTCTGCTGAGTGTGTCCGGGGAGGCACCAGAGTGTGGCTACTGGAGGAGGGGTGGCGGGGAGTCAGACTACCTGGGTTTAAACCTGGCTCCAGCACATTAGCTATGTGGCCTTGCACAAAGTGTTAAGCCTCAGTTTCTTCGTCTGTAAAATGGGAATAAGAATAGAACCCACCTCACAGGGCTGGCATGAAGATTAGGTGTTTTAGCACACTGCCTGGCATGTAATAAGAGCTCAATCAATGTTAAAGGGATCAATAATACTGTTGCCATTATCATCGACAGAGTGAGGAGAAGGATATGAACCATCTTAATGCCTCAACCCACTGGGCCTCCCCTCCTTGCCTACAGTTTTTGCCACAACCAGTGTCTTGATTGAGCGAAGCATGTGCTCACTCGAGCCAACTGAATGGACCCCTCGTACATCTCCTCCGGCTGCCCCAGCTGATTCACGCCTGGGAACCCAGATCCTGAACTGCCACTCCGAAGATGGTCGTCTTGGAATCACTAGGAGTTAAACCCATGGGCATAAATCCACGGCCACAAATTCAAACCAATAACCAGGAAGTCCGTGGGGTCCCAGTCTGTGGGAACCTCATGGCAAACTCAGGTTCTCAGAGCAGACTGTGGGGCTGTCGGATTGGCCAGAAGCATCACCTTCCAGGGGGACACTGCCAGTGGGATACAAGCCCCAGGGATGACACTGGCAACCCCATGGGAAGCACCCTGGGCTCGGGAGCATGGGGCCACTCCAGCCCCAAGCCTGGAGCAGCAAACACCAGCACTTGATGCCAAGGAGATCACGCAGCCAGGGCTGAGGGCATTAGCGTCCAGGCCAGAGCACCACCCTGTGTGCGTCCGGGGAATCCCGAGGGGCTGGGAGGGAAGTGCCATATCAACAGGGTTGCTCAGGGCTGTTCCCAAAGTCAAGAGGCGGCTGGGAGTCGTGGGGAGGGACGCAGAGCCTCCACCCGACACCAGCGTCAGCAGCTCCATTTCTGTCTGTAAGGCCTCTGGACTCCCCATGTGCACAGACAGGGATCTGCAGTCAAAGCCACATGTGAGGAGCGCGGTCCATCCCAAGGCACGGACAGGAAACTGAGGCTGTCTTAGATTGGGTTCTCCCAGAAGCGTGCATGAGCTAAGGATTTGAGCATAGGCGTTTGTGGAAAGGTGCTCTGAGAACTCTGAGAAAAACCGCTAAGGGTGTGGGGGAAGCAGGATAGAAGAGGAAAGAACAAACGTACAATTTCTGGCGGATCCCCGGCCTCAGCCTGACCCCGCAGGGAGCTCCGGGCGTTGGTTACCCCTCAGACCGCATGCAGCCCCGGACGTGGGATCTGTGCTTTTGTACTTGCACACCATTCAGTCACCAGCTATGGGCCGTCACGGGGGACAGGGGACATACACCTCCAGGCACTTCTGGCTGGGGGCGGAACGCCAGCCCGTCCCCACCACGGGCTCCTGTGCCCAAGGGCAAGCCTCTGAAGAAGGTCACAGGGTGAGCAGTCAGCAGCAAAGGCCTCAGAAGCACACAGCACTGGGGAAAGGGATCCGTCGGGATCTGGCGACAGCGCTGAACTTGGGCTGCGCCCTGCGAGCCTGGGAAATGGTGAAGGTTGAGAAATCTCCCCACCCTTTTGTGTTCTAGGAAGCAGATTACTGCAGAGAACCACGGTCCCATATGACGTAGATGAGACTCACAGACGACCCCCCCGGTTTACCTTTGACAGGCCAGGCACCACCCTGCCACATTCCCGTTCTTTGCCTCATAAATGATTGCTGGACAGATTCTCCTTACTCACAAACCTGGGTTTGTTCTGTGTTGGCCGCTGGGCAGCACACAACAGTGCCCACTCCTGAGGCCATGCAGACGGCGACGGGGCCAGAGCTCAGGCCTGCTCTCCCGGATTCACCACCTCCACTAGGGCCATCACCCTCTCCAGTACCCCCCCCCATGCCTTTAGGATGGCATCCCTCCCTCCCGGGCTCCTATTCCCCGCTCACAGCCCTCTCCATCCTCCCACCTCGCCTCTGCCCTGTGTCTTCCCCAGTACACTTGGCCCCCACGCAAATTTGTTTTTATTGAATAAGCCTCACTCTGCTGATTCCCTTGGATGTGAAATGGGCTCTCGGCTGTATCTGAGGCCAGGGGCAGCTTCCGGGCATCCACCAGGTGAGCAATGACAGATCATCTCATAGAGACACATACGGTCAGTTCAGGAACAAGGGGCTGCTTGGTAAGGCCGAAATTTAATTCTTTCTCCAGAACAGCTGGCGATTCATCTCTGCCAACGGGGACCAGCGGGGCCCTCTGCCTTCTTCGCTCTGGGGAGGGTGACTCTGGGGACTCTCTTGGTTATGCAGATTAAGTGGGAGGGGTCATTTCACCCTGGGATGTAGGTAACAGGGACTCTTCTCCCAGTGCTCTGAGGAATGAGATGTCTTAGGAAGGAGACGTGAGTCAATCTTTCAAGGAGCCAAGAATCCTCCTGGGAAGAAGGGATTGAAATCCCAAACCTGAGCCTGGGAGTGAGGTGCTATTTTCTTAGAACATCTTTGGGGCGATTGGATGGTCTGCCCATTTTCAGAACAAAAGGACAATAAAGACTCCAATAGAAGATTCACCAGGCGGAGGAGGGAGCCTGGATTGGTGGCCCAAGTCCACCCCCAGGCTGGAGGGTTTGTGGTTCTGGGACAGGTAACCAAGGCTAGAAACCCTCCTGAGCCCAGCCTCCCCGACGCAGCTTCAGGACCAGCGATAGAGCATGTGATTGTGAAATAGGGTATCTCCCGCACTCCCCAATTCCATGTGTTTCCCCTGACTCTCTGACCTTCTGAGTGTAAAAAGCAAAAATGGCTGCTACTTCATTTCCACCCTCTACATCTTGCCTGAAGATGTCTTTTGTGATCCACCCTAATAAGAAACATACAGGAAAAGGAATTCTGGAAAATGCAGTTCCATTTAGTTAAGTTGACACATTATAAAGCCAACTCAGATACCTTACAAAGAAACATAACCAACACCCAGATCAAACCATGCCTGAAGCCCAGTATATCTGAACTGGTCATTTACACAAGCCAAAAAATTTCCTTTGTCATTGAAGCTAATGTAAATTGGCTTTTTTTTTAATTTGCAAACCAAAAGTAGTATAATTGTTATAGCCAGGGAATAATACCAGGATCTAACACTAGACCAGGAAGAAGAATGGGGAATGTAAATATCCTATAGAAAAAAAAGAGGGGAGCAGAATAAGGAAAACTGAGTTAGCTCTTACTGTACTAAGCTAAGCTAAGGAATCCTGTTCTGGAGCAACTTAATGGAAACTCGCAGTCTCTGATGCTAACTGCTTTAGTCCACAGGGCTCACCCCAAAGCCTGGAGAAAGGAGCAAATATTACCCAATCTGCTCCCAGGGCACTTGGTCTGGCACACCCCTATGGCATTTCTTGTAACTCTGTCGTCTGCGGTTGTTAAATTAGTTCATCATCATGTAACTTGTCACATGAGGCTCTTGTCACTCTTATCACTGAAGGTGACTCAGTGGCTTCTACTGGCTCTCATACAGAATAGGCCTTGGTACTTAGAAACATTAAGGGGTAATGGCTAAGAGAACAGCCTTTGAAGGAAGTTAAATCTCCATTCAAATCCTGTCTCCACCACCTACTGAATGGAATATACTGACCAAGTTACTTAATCCGTCTCCACCTCGGTTTCTTCATCTGTCAAGTACGAGAATAACTCCTATCCCACAGAGTTCCCAAGAGGATCAAATAAGATAACGCCCACAGACTTGCCTAGTGCTGGCACTTAGTAAACTGTCCCTCGGTAAACTGCTATGACAACCGTTCTTTCCACTGCTATTTTAAATGTTCTGTTATTACTACTATGGAAGAAATACGACTTCGTTACAAGCGATTAGGAAAATATAAGAAAGAGGGAACTCTCAGCTGCGTTAAAAAGCGTGACGTCAATCGATGCGTTAATCTTTTGGAAAGATCTCTAAGACATTGAGTGAAGAAGAAAGCCAGTTGCAGAAGAGAGGATAGTAAGCTCACAAGTGTGTAAGACTGAGGTATGACACAGACTTACGCTCATATTCACAGATACGTCTTTCTAAGGGCATAGAATGTGACTTGAGTGATACACAGGAACCTGTTCCTGGAGGCTGCTTCTCATGAGCATGACGAAGGCAGGGTGGAGCAGGTCAGGGGAGTGAAGGAACCCTCACTCCTAAGCAGTCGGAATTTTTTACCATGAGTGTGCACCCTGAATATTTATTTCACAGTTACGAGTTTTATAAATGTCAATACTTAATATTCCTTATTCTCTATCAATCAGTAGTTCTCCAAGTGTGGTCCTCCAACCGTCAGCCTCAGCATCCCCTGGGAACTTGTTAGAAATGCAGGTTCTCAGGCTCCACCATAGACTTAGTGATCCAGAAACTCTGGGCTGGGGTGCAGCTTCTGTATTTTATCCAGCCCTCCAGGTAATCCTGATGTGCCTCGAGTCTAAGAGCCACTACTGTAAGTGGCCTTGTTTTGCTAATACGCCTCTTTTGTACTTGCTAGAATAATCTGTTCTTACTGGTTTAAAACTTAGCCTCTTTGGAGCAGTTACTCCAATGCCTCAAGATTTTACCCAACTTCCGCTTCTTCCCTGCTCCCCAGGGAGAAGCTGGGTATGGGAGGCTCACCTGGCAACGTGGTATAGGACCGAGGCAGGGACGTGCAGGTCCCTGTCCTTCTTCTGCGCTCCGGTCCATGAGGATCAGGCCATGCGCTGCTCACCTAACTTCGAGTTCTCTGCACAACAGTGGCCCAAACTCACTCACTTCCATGTCCCCTCTGGACCATGGGGACTTCAGGACGGTTTCCTGTCTCACAGCAATGTGCAGAGCACATGATGCTGCCCTCAGGCCCTCTTCCCAGACTCCCCCAAAACCCACTGCCACTCTGTCTCCAAGAGGCCATGTTGTCCACAGGCCTTCCTTCTGAAACTTGTCTCTTCTCAAGGTATATCCTTGAAAGCCTGAAAATGGTCACATGTATGCTAGGATGCTCCAAATTTCACTTGAGTTGTCTATGAGTAATTCTATCATTCTTGCAAGTTTCCCAAAAGTCAATCTATGAGCTGCAGCATTGGGCACCTTCTCAGGGACCCTCAGGTATAGAAACCCCTGGTCTCCCCATTGAGATCCTCTCTTTCTTGGACACGGATGAAACTTGAATCTCCTTTGGGGCAGAAGAATGGCTGTTGTTTCATCACCAGTCTTCCCTTCTCCTAGTTTCATGGCATAAAGTCCATGTTCTAAGTTCTTCAGACTTTGGCTCTTGGAGATTCAAAAAGTTCTTTTCTTTCTCCAGTTCCTGACCCTCAGTTGAAAGCCGTGGCCATCAACACCATTGCCTTCGCTGTAGACCTGCAAATGCATATTAACTCAAACAATGTTTTCTTTGTACCACATAGTAGTGTACATGGAGAGCTCTTTCTACAGCTTGAATGGAGCAGGAAAAGAGAGCAGAAAAGGAATTTTTAAAAAACACACAACCAGGGAGAAAACCATATGTCTGATAAGGGTCTAGTATCCAGAATATATAAGAATTCTTACAACTCAACAAAAAGACCAACAACCCAACTGAAACGGGCAAAGGGCTTGAATAGTCACTTTTCCAGAGAAGATGTACAAATGGCCAACAAGCAGATGAAAAGATGCACCACATCATTCGTCATCTGGGAAATGCAAGCAGGTGTTCCTACAGAAGCTTGTACACAAATGTTCATAGCAGCACCATTGATAAGAGCTAAAAGGTGAAACAACACAAATGTCCATCGACTGATGACTGGACAAACAAGACATGGTAAATCTACTCAGTGGACTATTATTGAGCCATAAAAAATAATGAAGTACTAATACATGCTATAATAGGGATGAACCTTAAAACTATTGGGCTGAGCAAAAGAAGCCACACACAAAAGGCCACACGCTGTATGAGTCCATTTATATGAAAATCCGCAATAGGAAAATCCCTAGAGACAAAAAGCACATCAGTGGTTGTCAGGGGCAGGGCATGGGGTAAGAATGGGGAAGTGACTGATAATGGGTCCGGGCTTTCCTTTTGGGAGTGACAGAAACGTTCTGGAACTAGATAGTGGTGATGGTCGCACAACGTTGTGAATGTACTAAATGCCACCAGATTGCACACTTTAAAATGGCAAAAATGGTAAATTTTATGTTATATGTATTTTACCACAATAAAAACCCCATAATCAAATTACTATCCCACTTCATACATATTACTTTAAAAATTCTATTTATGACTCCAGACCTCTCAGACAGCTCGGGGTGGACAACAGCAGGGGAGCAGAGATAAGGCACTGTCTCGGATGGCTTCTCTCAGACCTTGGAATCAGAATGCCTGGTTTAAGTTCAAGCTCAGCCACTTCCTAGGGACACCTACCAGGAGCAATGTGCTGTGTCCACCACACTATTTCTACCCCTCTGCACACAGTAAGACCACTTTTCCTAGACTCCCTCATGTTTAGGTTGGGAGCATGTGACATAGTTCTTACCAATGGGCGTGTGAGAACAGTGGAGTGTCACTTCCAGTCCAAGGCTGTTCTTGACTTACGGGGGTGACCTCTCCACACTCTCTCTGTCTGGTCTGCGTGGCTGAACAAAAGAACTTCGAGAAGGCAGAGCTACAGGATGGGAACACTCCAGGTCCCTAAGTCGCCCTCCAAGTAGAACCATCAAGGAGAACCATCTGAGCCACATCAGACAGTGACACGAGTGAGAGAGAAGCCTTCACGTTGTAAAATCACTGAGATTTGGGATTTTGTTACCACAGCATAGCTTACCCTATTCTCACTTATACATTATGTTGGCCTAAAAATAAAACAGCTGGTTATTCTACCAGCAAAACGGGTTTATTCAGGAATAGCAGAGGAATTGTAATTCAGGACAAGCAAGCTATAGCAAAAAGCCACAGGCAAGTCCAGCAAGCAAAGGAGAGGAATATTATTTTCTAGAGAAAAAAGGAGGAAGTTGGGAGGGGTTGTTTTGAACAAAAGTCCATTGGTGGAAAGCAAGAGTTCAGGGTGGTGACAGCTTCTCATTGGCTGAGTTGCTGGGGTAGCCGATTTCCCGTTGGGGTCTGTAATAGACAGTTCTTCCTGTAATTGATGGAGTAGCAATGCATGAGGGCTCCCCCTTCTGGCCTCCTGACTCCTTTTTAAATAAGGCTTCCCTTTATTAATTTTCACAATTGCCTACGTGGCTTTGAGGAAACCACTGAACCTCTCTCAGCCAGTTTCCTTGGCCTCATCCCCCGCTGAGTATCTACCTCATAGGGTTATTAATAGAGGTGAAATAAGATCATCCACATAAAATGTTAAATATAATGCCAGGTACATGTTAAATGCTCGATAAAGTTTAGCTTTTTTATTTTTCATTAGCAAACAAATTGACCATGGTCCCACTATCCTAACACAACCACCATTGATGTTTTGATGTCAGTACTGGCCATATTTTTCCCAGGCATATTTTTACATGAACATAAAAAATCATTTACACAATTCTGTATGTTGCTTTGCTTTCCATTTACTATTTGATAACAAGCATTTTTTCACGTTGCTACGCAGCCTTCCTCACCATTGTTATCATTTATTGCAAGCATTCTGTTGGAGAGCTATGGAATTTAAGAGCAGTTCATGCTCCTGGGGTGAGGACTGCCAGCAGCCCTTTCGTAATCCATTGATTTGCCTGTTAATAGTCCCCAAGCTCCCCCTGGAAAACGAGAAATTTGGGCCTTTCCAAAAGTTACCGACTCTCTGGCAGTGAGCAAATCAGGTGCCCTTTCATCAGTCAATTTAAATTTACTATCAGATTCTTTTAACAGCTACATGCTGCTCTAGAAACTGGCCTTTCCCCCGTGAAGCCTGCATGGCGTGTTCCCAGTAGGTGAAACGTGCGCTAACTGCTTTGCTTGCAATATAACTTGGCTTCAGTCAAACTCCAGTTATTCTTCCGTGTTAATAAATGCCACGTGTGGGAAGGTGGAAACCAAAGGTCACATTCACATGTATATGTACATTTATATGCATGTATTAAACATGTATGGAACATAGGTATTCATTCATTCATTCAATTATTCATTTAATAACGGTGGTGGAAATTTTACTGCACCAAATATAGAAATATGGAAATGTTTCATTCTCCATGAAGGGGATGGGGAGATGGGGGCCAATAACACCCCATGGATCTCAGAATAAATGCCAAAATTCTTACCATATTTTCTAATGCCCTGCATGAACTGCCCCCTGCGGGCTCCCTCCAGCTTTAGCTCTTACCAAGTGTGATGGTTAATGTTATGTGTCAATGTAACTGGGCTGAGGGATGCCCAGAGAGCTGGTAAAAGATTATTTCCGAGTATCTCCAGAAGAGATTAACATTTGTATCAGTAGACCCAGCAAAGAAGGTCACCCTCACCAATGCAGGCGGGCGTCATCCCAAACAGAGAACCCAAAGAGAACAAAAAGGCAGAGGAAGGGTGAATTCGCTCTCTCTGCTTGAGCTGGAACATCCATCTTCTCCTGCCCTCAAACCCCAGCACTCCTGAGTCTTTGGCTTTCAGACTCAGACCAGGACTTACACCGTTGGCCCCCAGATTCTCAGGCTTTTGAACTCAGACTGACTGACACCTCCAGCTTTCCTGGGTCTCCAGCTTACAGACAGTGGATAACGAGACTTCTCGGCCTCCATAACCACATGAGCCAATTCCCACAATCAATCTCCTCTTATACGTCTATATATATTCTATTGGTTCTGTTTCCCTGAAGAGCCCTGACTAATACACTAAGCTTCTCTTCTTCTCTGCGGTCAAGACACACTGGGTCAGAGTAAAGGCTAAGACATGAAAGTATTAGCCATCAACCTAATAGGAGGCTGGGAACTCCAGGGAGAAGGTACCTGGAGAAAACTCACATTTTTGCAGTGGTTAAAGAACTCTTTAGAGTGAGAATTTCATGGGAAAAAGTTGAAATTGTATTACACACTACATATTCCTCTTATGTCCCTGACCCCAGGGCTTTCCAAACAGATAATAAAATCATCTCCACTTGCACCCTGGACAAGAGCAAAAGATTTAGGTGTTATGGTAGGCAGAATAACGGCCCCCCAAAATGTCCACGTCCTACTCCTCAGCACCTGTGAATACGGTAGGTTACCTGGCAAGGGGGAGTTAAGGTTGCAGACAGAATGAAAGTTGATAACCAGCTGCCCTTAAGATAAGGAGATTAGCCTGGTTTATCTGGGTGGGCTCAATGTAATCACAAGGATCCCTAAATAGGGCAGAGGGAGGCAGAAGAGTCAGAACCAGAGAGATGACATTTTGAGAAACCCTTAACCGGCCATTCACTGTTTGCTTTAAGATGGAAGCGGGCCACGAGTCCAGGAAGGTGGGCGGCCTTTAGAAGCTGGAAAAGGCAAGGAAATGGGTTCTCCCCTAGAGCCTCTAGAAAGAATGCTACCCTGTCCAAACTTTGCTTTTAGTCCTGTAAGACCAATTTCAGGCTTCTGCCTTCCAGAACTGTAAGATAATAAATCTGGGTCGTTTTCAGCAATGAAGTATATGGTCATTTGCCACAGCCGCAATAGGAAAGTAGCCTGGATTTTGCTACCTGGAAGTGGGATGTTACTGTTACAAATACATAAAAATGTGGAAGTATCTCTTGCAGAATAACGATGCAGAGTCTGGAGGCAGAGAGTTTGAGAGCACGGAAGGCCACAGATAGAGCTGGTTTGGGGTGAGTCACACTCTCTGCTGTAGTCATTCCAGAAGAAGTTTCCCAAGATCTGGGGACCTCAAAGCAGCCTCCACACTCAGCACAGAGAGGTCACATCCTCTGACTTCAGGATTAGCTGCTTCTGACTCCGTTTACCCGTTCAGCATAACCTGGCAGGCATTGTGCAGCCACAGTGGCAGTAAGAAAAGGGTTAATCTCCTTTCCGGCTAATGCAGGAGTCCTCCCATCTCTCCATGGGGCAGAAATCAATGAAGGCCATTTTCATCCAAGTAAAAATAAATCTTAATCACCTTTGTAAAGAAGGAGAAGATAAACAGGCAGCGTTCTAAAAATGAGCTCCCCTATTTAACAACTGTTAAGTGCTATTTCTTGAACGGTACCAAGGATGACATCACATTCAGGTTATAGGGTGGGCATCATCAGCTGCTGATTAGGGAGCAATCGAAAGGGGGAAGGAAACTAAATGAAGATATATAAATAGATTGAAAAAGTTTGTGGAGAGAGCTCTCTGAAAGTGTAAGGCATATAGGAACGGGCGAGCCAGCAACACATTTCTAACATGGGGGGGACTGATATCAGAGAGGATATCCAGGTACCCCCACATTCCACTTGGTGCCTCCATCATCAGGTCCTAGGCTGGATGGACTCTGTTACTGACCCATGAGGCCATATGAAGCCATAAAAATCATCAGCTCACAGGCCTTCCGTCGTCTCCCATTTCCACACCTCCCACACTTTCCCTGAAACCTTTATAGTACAGCTTTCCAACTTCCCTCCCCTCTACTACTGAAAATGCCTGCCTGAGGGCTCTCCACGGCTCCACTGTCTATAGCAGATTGTGTTGGAATTATTTACTCCTGAATTGCCTGTAAAGAGAGTATACATTTCCATCTCATTGACTTTGAGCTTGACCATCTGACATGCTTTGGCCAGTGGCAAGCGAGCAGGTGTGACATATGTCAGGTGTGTTGCAAGTTTCTACCTGATCTCTTGAACTTCCCTTCCATCATGAGACTCGCCTGTCCTGGCTCGGGATGACTCCTTTGTGAGTCCCAAAATGAAAGTCATATCGAGCAGAGCCGCAGCCAAACTTCAGCTACTAAAATGTAACGTAAGAGAGAAATGAATTTCTGTTGTTTGATAAGCTACTGATATTCGAGGGGCTGTTTGTTACACAGCCTTGGCAATCAAAAGCTGGCTATTGCACATCCACTTAATGGCTTCTCCTCCACTTTTATCCTGCTGAGTCCCTGCAAGAACATTTCCCAAAGCATGTCTTCAGAGCCACAGTTATGAAAGCAGCTTA
Organism: Equus caballus; assembly: GCF_041296265.1. Lineage (NCBI taxonomy): Eukaryota > Metazoa > Chordata > Mammalia > Perissodactyla > Equidae > Equus > Equus caballus. Next base: position 30,332,156 of record NC_091705.1, on the reverse strand, counting down.
TCAGGAATAGGTAAAATCAATTTGGGAAATCCTGCACAACCACTCTTGGAGAGTCACAATGCTTATCAGCATATGAAAGGCCCTGAGAAGTCCTGTAGTATATGGCCGTGGCTAAAGGCATGAACTCTGGGGTCAGATTGCCTGGATTTGAATCCTGGATCTACTACTGCTTACTAGGTGAATGGCTTTGGATGGATCTCTTCATTTTTTGAGCCTCAGTTTTTTTCGTTTGAAAAGTGAAGACAATGAGAGTAAATTCACAGAGCTATCGTGAGGATTAAATTAAATAATGTAAATAAAGTACTAATGGGCCACTGTCCAGGTCACAGAATGACCTACCCTTCTTTTCCAAACTCATATAAATAGTATATGTAATGTTTTAAAGTATTAAATAGATATATAATCATGCTCAGATATAATATTCAAATCTCTTTGGACTAGGAATGGAGTGAAATTCCACAATTCTCAGTGGGGGCTGAAGGTTCACCAGGCAGTGGAGCTAGAATTAGGTCCTGAGGATGGGAAGCTCAATTCCCACAGAAGAACGGGAACTGAGCACGCTTCATGCACGGCAGGAGAAAAGACAGGATCTCCCAGGAGGCCAGGGGCTGTGACTGTGCTTGCCCCTGCCCTGAAACCAGAGGTGGAAAATTTCCATCATTTACCCAACAATTGCAGCCATGTCTGAGCCACGGCGCCATGGCGGAAGCACAAAGAGGATCACGGGAGTATCCAGGAGCCTGGTATATGTTTTCTCTGACTCAGGGGCTGAAGCTGTTCTGTCCCCATGGACTGAGAGCTCTGAGCTGCTAGAGTAAGACCAGTTTCTGAGTTATGGACACTCAAGGCCAGCCAGAGACAACCACGTTCCCATGGTGAGGGAAGGTAAAGCAGAGGAGGAGCTCACAACCAAGATGGACACTCAAATGAAAATTACAAATCAAGTTAGAAAAGTCAACATCTTGATAGAGCCCCAATAAATCAAACAATGGGAGAGAATTCTTATGTGAGGAACTAGAAATGAGATAAAGCATTAAAAAACGTGTGAAATTTTAAAAGAAATAGCTGAAACAAAATTCATAAAACAAGAGCAGGAGGTCAGAAACAAAATCAGGCAGTTACAGATCAGTAAGAGCCAAAAAAGAAAAGGAATGAATCAGAAATGTTGGAGGTGAAAAATGTAACCAATGAAGTGCCTGACACATAGTCAACATTCAACACATATTATTTTAAAAATACTAAAGAAAACTATTTAGTTGTTGAAGCTAAGATTCCCAAAATTTATTTGAAGAAGGGACTAAATGGAGCCTGTGCTCTGGGGAACACTCTCAGAGAATCACTGGTCTATACGGCATTGACACTATTAACCGTACTTTCTTCTTGACACCAGCATCAGTCAGGCTTCAACCAGAGAAGCGGAACCAGAACATCCGTATTAAGAGACTTATTATGGGAAACTGTCTTACACAACTGTGGGAGGTGGCTAGGCAACGCTAAAATCCATAGGGCAGGCCATCAGAGAGGCAAGGCCAGAACATTCAGCACGAACTGAATCTGCTGCCCACTAGCAAATTTCTTTTCCTTCAGGAAAGTAGCTCTGTTCTTAAGGACTTCCAGGTGATTGAACCAATCCAGTCCAGATTATCTGGGATGATCTCTTTACCTTAGGTCAACTGATTATGCACTTTAATCACATCTACAAAATCCCTTCACAGCAACTCCTGGATAGTGTTGGATTAAATGACTGAGGACTGTAACCTAGGCAAGATGGCACATTGTCCAGACCATCAGGACACCAGTTGTCTTCCATGATTTGCCACAATCTTGGTTCCACTTTTCTCTCCCTGACCACATTTTCCTGTGATCCATTCTCCCTCCATTTCCTTAAATGTAGCATATTCCGCAGGCTAGGCTCCTGGTCATCTTCCCTCTCTCTCTATATTGTACCCAATCTTTATCATTTTTATCACACTACCAATTTTTGTCACTTTTCTGCATAACACGCCTAATAAGTAGCTCTAGTATGACTTCTCTCTTGAACTCCAGTTCATATTTTCACTTCTTGCTGGATGTCTGGGGAAAGTTGTTTAACTTCTTTGGGCCTCAAGTTTCCTGTTCTGCAAACTGGATGGTTGCTAAGATCAAAAGATAATCTATATAAAGTTTTCTGCATAATGCCTAGTACATAATCAATGTCCGATAAATGTGAATTACCATAATTACTACTAATCTCTAAAAACAGTAAGAAATCTTGGACAAGACCAGATCCACAGCCTGATGGGCCTCCAATGAGGATCTCCTTCTGGGCTAGCGCTGAGTCATATGTCTATACTCGAATAAGAAGCTCCCCCGGCTGGGAGCACTGAGTAAGATTTGGATGACCCAGAGATACGGTTCATTCAAGAGTGCATCATGCAAAAAGCAGCACTAGACTACTTGAGTCTGTTTTAAAATAACTCTCACGTTGTAATATTTCTCCTGTTTAACAATTTGAGCTAACTGCTGAGGTCCCAGTTTACTGGACTTCTGCTGCAAACAAAACACAAAATATCGACTTCTACACAGAGCAAATGCAAATAATTTATAAAATTATACAAAACTGGTCAGGTTTAAAAGGAACTTCGATGAAGAAAAATGTACCCTGCTTCATGTCCTAGACTCTAACGAGACTCTTATGAGACCATAAAGAAGGTAAATTAGATGCCAACATAAAGCACTTTTCATCACAATAGCTTAACTCGTCCTCTTGAGAAGTCATCCTAGGCCATGTTTCCTGCAGACTCTCAGTCTCCCAAGGACCCGGGGCGTCTGAGTCCTGTTTCTGAGGCAGATTTTCAAGCACCAGTGGGCCTCTTTCTTCTCACTCAAGATGTCAAGGACATTGCATAGTATTTGTCACTTTCCACCCTATATATTAATCATCTATTATATTAGTCATCTATTATATATTAATTATTATATCTATTAATTATATAATCATTAATTTATTAATCATCTATTGCTACATCACAAATTGCCCTAAAACTTTTCCATTTAAAACAACGATAAGCATTTATTATCTGACACAGTTTTTGTAGGTCAAGAGTTTGGAAGCTGCTTAGCTAGGTGGTTGTGACTCAAGATGTCTCATGAGATTGCAATCGAGATGTTGCCAGGACCACAGACTTGACTGGGATGGAGGACCCACCTCCCAATTAGCTCACTGAGAACTGGAAAGTTCATGCTGGCTTTGACTTTTCCGGGTCCTTGCCTCGTGGAACTCTCCTGAGGCCCGGTTGAGTGTCCTCATGAGGTGACAGCTGGCTTCCCCAAAAGTGAGTGATCCCACAGAGGGAAAGATGGTGGCTCTAATATCTTTTAGACCTAGCCTCAAAAGTCACACTCTATCATTTCTGAAATATCTGTTTCAGGCCTCTTCAGTTTAAGGGGAGATTACGCAAGGAATCTCCTCTCCCAAAGGGATTATGCAATGAATACCAACAGCTAAGAATTATGAGGGACCATCTTTGGGGCACCCCCTCTGTCCCCCAATGATTTATACTACCTATGCTACTCTTAAGTGCCCTACCACATTCAAAATTCACTCTCCCCTTTCAGAAGCCCCTACACAGTCTTATCCCATTACAATATCAGCTAGAAATCCCACACATCTTCAAATAAATAAGATCCAAGTGCAGGTGAGGCTCTTCAGGTCTGATTTGTTGTGGTTCATCTTAATTGGAATACCTGTGAACAAAAGAGACAAAAACAGAAGTTGAATATGAGCCACTTGTCCACAACAATTCTAAAACCCAACAGGGCACATGCTGTCAGTTCCCTGATTAGGAATCAAGGCCTAGGAAAAATTCCTCACAGGTCATGGCTTCACTCTCTGGGACTTGGTCATCTAAGTGTCCTTCCTTTACTATGAAATGTAGCCCATGTTTGAAACTGCATAATTTTCTCAGCCTGTGTCTTACCTACAGAATCTTAGGCGCCCAGAGGCCTCTTTTCATTTTGTATACCTCTGTTCCTTTCAGTTCCAGCCAGTAGTGTTTTTGTTAGTACATTTCTCTTAAAAGCTTTGTGGTTCTCCTGTGAAACTAATTGGAATTTACACCATTAGACAAAAGGCAAACTTAGAAATCTCTTCAAGACAAGCCTTTGTCTATCTTGGGCTTCTGCTGAGACTACTGAGAGACAACACTTGAAGTTCCTTAATAGCCCTTTTGATTGCTCAATAATTCTCTTAAGTACCACTTTAGAACTTCCTGAGGTCTTTACAAAGGATTTCACAGCCACACTATGAACTTCATCTTTAGATCATCACGTTTTCCTGGAACCAGTGCTTCAAATTTTCTATTTGCCTGAGATCTATTCCTTAATTTTAGCATCATTTGCCACCCAAAGAGGATGAAAAGTTTCCAAACTAGACAGGCCTGGTTCCTTCTTATTAATAGTCCCTCCTTTACCTTATCTCTCTCCTCTCGCATTTTACCAAAAGGAACAAGAAGAAATCAGGCGGCTCCTTCAACACTCTGCCTGGCCATCTCCTTAGCTAGAACACTCAGTTCACTAGGTACATTTTTTACTTCTCACATTACTCTAGGCAACAGTGCTGCTAAACGCCATGTCACTGCATATCAAGGATCTCCTTTTCTTCAATTCCCAAAAACATTTCCTCATTTCCAGGTAAACTCTCACTAACATCCTCCTCTAAGCCCATCAGACGTCTATTAACAGTGTGTTTAAAGCACTTTAGGTTTTCACTAACACTCTCCTCAAAGTCCTTCCATCTTTGGCCACCAACAATTTCCAAAGCCACTCCCATAGATGAATTATAGAACCACCTACTTCCAGGTACCAAAATCTGTAGTAGTCATCTATTGCTGCCTAGCAAATTAGTCCAAAAGTTAGCAACTTAAAACAATAAATATTTATTATCTCACATAGCCTCTGTGAGCCAGGAATTCAGGAGTGGTTTAGCTGGGTGGTTAGCTCAGGGTGTCTCATGAGGTCTCAGTTAAGATGTTACATGAAGGCTTGACTGAGTCCAGAGGGCCCGATTCCAAGATGTCTCACTCATGGCTGTCACATTTATGCTGGGTGGTGGCAAAACACCTTAGTTTCTCACCACATAGACTTCTCCAGAGGGCTGCTTCACTGTCCTCTCAACATGGCAGTAAGTGATCCAAGAGAGAGCAAGACGGAAGCCATGACATCTCTTTCAACCTAACCTCAGAAGTCACGCTATCACTTTCACACTATATCACTGATTACACAGATAAGCCTTTTCTTACACTGTGCAAACACAAGAACATGAATATCAAGAGGCAACAATCATTTTGGGGCCCAACTACCACACAGAGGGAGACCAAGAATTTGCTATCTATTCTGTCTGGCTTCCCGACTCATTACCTTCCTGTCTTATCAGGGCCCTTTGTCTCACCCCGTGCCTGACCTACTGGAAATGCAATGGAACAATCCTTCACATGGCAGGAACTCAGTCAATACCAATTATATGAACAAAGCAATGAATCTGTAAGTATCACTCATCATAATCATATTGGTGTTATGGACTAATATTTGTGTCCCCCCCCCAAATTCGTATGTTGAAGCCCTAACCCCCAGTGTGATTGTATTTGGAAGCATGGCCTTTGGGGAGTAATTAGCTTTAAATGAGATCATGACATTGGGGACCCCATAATGTGATTAGTGTCCTTATAAGAAGAGGAAGATACCAGAGCTCTTTCTCTCCACCACACGAGGACACAGCAAGAAGCAACCATCCACAAACCAGGTTTGTATAGAGAGATACAGGCCAAACAACAAAAACCATATGACAAAAGCCAAACCACTAGGAAGAGACAGCCTCATAGTTCAAACCCAGGCTTTCAGACTCCAGATGCCTAGTTTTTCCCACAACACCATGGCCTTATCAGAATACATGAGAGGTGGACAGCGTGGTGTCAGGGGTTAGGCAGCATGAAAGTGGCACTAAAAGGAAAAGAATCCAAGACAAAGCTCACTAAGGTCACCATTCTGTGGCTTATGATTGAAGTCTACCAGGCGGCATCACCCAGAAACACAAAGACCCCAGGCTTTAGCCAATATTCTCCTAGAACCTGTATCTGGAGCAGTCACATCCCACCATCCCCAGTGGGAGCCTGGGCGCTTCTACTCAGAATACAGTGGGTGAGCTGAGCCCCTAGAGTCAGATACTCAGGTCCAAACCCCAACTCTCCTTTTTGTGAGCTGTGAGGCTTTTGACAAGTTACTTCACCTCTCTGAACTTTGCTGTCCTCTCAGGTAATAGGAGTTCTTGCCTCATAGGGGTAGACAGTTAATAGGCAAGCACAGAGCTTAGCACAGCATTTGGCAAATAGTAAGGACCCAATAAATGGCAGCTCTGGTTGTTCTTTTGTCTGCCTGGTCCCTAAACCTCTGTTTTGGTTGGCTTAATTCAAACAATCCAGCCTACTCTCAGTGAAGTCTCACAGGGCCCTTTGACCCCAAGACTTTACACAAGCAGATGTCAGAAACCCCAGCCCAGCACAGGTTATTTCATCTGCATGAAGCTCAACATCTGGCTGGTTGCTTTCCCCCTGAAACGTCCCTCCTCCCAGATGCTTTCATGGCCTTCTGTGGCCCCTCGGCAGCAGTGGGGCTCAAAAGGACTGTGGGGCTTAAGGACCTGGGGGCCTTCAGCCCCTGTCCATCTGTCAGGCCAGCTTAGGACTCCCAAAACGGCCTGCAGAGGCTGCATCCCTGGGCAGCGATGGGGGAGTTGGCCTCTCTCTGCCCCAGCGCACACAAGCTGGGCCATCTGCTCACACCAGTTCATTTTGAGGGCAGCCTCCTCCATGCCCTAGTTAATCCATTCATCCTACATGCAATTATCAAGCACCTACTGTGTGCCAGATCCTGAAGTAGGCACTAGGAATATTTTGCCCTAAATAAGCTTACAGTTTGGTAGGGGAGACAGATTTTTTAAAAAGAAGAAGAAAGAGATTATGAGCTAGTGTAATTAGTACCAGAAGTAAGGTGGGCATAGAGGTCTTTGGGAGTGAGAAGAAGAAACACCTAATCCAGCCTTGGGGGTCGAGAAAGATAAGATTTCCTGGAGGATGTGGTTCCCAAGATGAGAGATGAAAGACAAAGAAGAGTGATCAGGAGAGAGAGGACCTGAAAAGGCACTCCAGGTAGAAAGCACAGCCTGAGCAAATGTGTGGAGGTACTACTTACTGATCTTGGAGCCATATACAGATCATTCATTGGGCTGTCTGCCTGGCGCCACTCCCATTCCGAGACCCATGACACGTCCACGAGGAAGCCACCGTGTTTCCAGGACACGCCAATCCCTTAGTCAGAGTTCACTGAGTTTGTGTCACCTGACAGAGGATGGGCTCAGGGATCCCCACCTGGGGATTTTAACATGAGATCAGAAGGTGGTTGAAGTTATAAGATGACAAATCCAAGAATTTTCACAGATCAGGTTTCCAGCAGAAAAATGGGGTGATTTTCAAACATGATGCTCCTCCCATTAAGGGACTGATCCGTGGCCCCTCCTTTTGAATCTGGATGAGTCTTTCTGGCTAACTTGATGCATAGACTGTGGCTGGCATGGCCTCCAAGGCTGCGTTAGAAAAGACCATGCACCTTCTATCAATCTCTTTGGGACACCAGCCTTTGGAGCCCTGAGCTGCAATGTAAGAATTCTGGCTACTGTGAGGTTGCTATACTGGAGAGACCACAAGGAAAGACCACAGAGTGGTAGAGACAACTGTTATAGGAGCTCCAGCTATCCCAGCCTCCAGGTGTCAGATATGAAGGTAAGGAAGATGACTTCAACTTCAACCAACATGGGACTGAAACCCTGTGAAAAAACTTGAGCATGAACCAACTAGCTGTGCCAGGTTAACCCTCAGAGCCGTGAGAGATGGTAATAATAAATGACTGTTGTTGTTTTAAGCCACTAGGATTAATGTGGTTTGTTATGCAACAATAGTTAGAGCATAGGAAAAGCGTTTCTGTAAGAAAGGACGAAGCTGATGTGCTGGAATAGATGGAGAGATGGAGGTACTGCTTGAGTCCTTCTTGTTTGGAAACTTCATCCCTGCCCTCCCTGCAACAATTTCTTAGATTCCTTGAGCCAATGAACGCTTCTTATTATCTAAGTTAACACAAGTTGGATTTCTATCTCTTGCAACCAAATTATTACAGGTGATTTGGGATAAGCCCAAAGAGCTTGATGTGTTAGAGCACAGGTTGTGGAGGACGGGAGGCGTGAGAGATGAAGGAGAGGGGGGAAGCCCAGGACAGATCACTGTGGAGCTGTCAGACACAGCAAGGAGCTTTGTTGTGTTTCATTTATTTCCCACCTGTCTCCACAAATGATTTGGGGAGACTACTGAGGACTTTGGACTTTATTATAAAGACAACATGGAGCCAGTGAACAATTTTCATCCAAAGAATGACAGGCTTAGACATGCATTCTGGAAAGGTCAACCTGCCAGTTTGGATGATGTGTTGGAGAGAAGTGAACTGGCCAGGAGTCTATTGATGTGATGCAGGGAAGAAACGATGAGAAACTGAACCGAGGTGGGGTGACGGGGGTGGGATGAGAAAGTATTACAAGGTAGAATAGACATGCCTGGAATCCTTTACGGGAAGGAGGATAGGAAAAGAATAAAATTATTTCTGAGTCTGTGGTCTGAGTATCTGAAGAGGCAATGGTACCTTTGCCAAAATGCAAGAGGAGGACCTCTTGCCTCTCAAGTCAGGAGATAACGATGATGACTTGAGCTTGTATATGCAGAGCTTGAAGTGTTTGTGGGGTATTAAGGGGGAAAGACCATTAATTTATCCACTTACCACATTTATTCTGCACATGTTTTATGCCAGGTCCTGACAAAGTATTGGTGAGAAAAATGGGTATAGTGCTTGCCCTCATAAATTTTAGTCTAGGAGAACAGATGGAAATTAATTAAACATGTAAATATATAATTAAAACTCTTGAAAATTCTATAGAGGAAAATATCAGAAGTTATGATGGCACATTACAAGGAAATCTGATGGAGTCTAGGAATATATCAGTTACTGTGATTGCATAACAAATAACACCAAAATGTAGGGGCATAAAACAACTATAGTCGTATATTATCTCTCACAGCTTCTGTAAGTCAGGAATTCCAAAAGGGCACAGTGGGAGCAACTTATCTTTGTTCCGTGACATCTGGTGCCTCAGCTGGAAAACTCGAAATCTGGGGGCTAGAATCATCTGAAGTTTCATTCACTCACATGTTTGTTGGGCAACGTTGACTTTCCAAGAGGTCTCTCTGCATGGGCTAGTTGGGCTTCCTCACAAAATGGTGGCTGAGTACCATGGACAAGTGGAGAGGAGGAGAGAGACAGAGACAGACAGACAGAGAGAGTGAGAGAGAGAGATGCTGCCTTTTATGACTTATCCTTAAACATCACATAGCATCACTTCTACCACATTTTATTGATCAAAGTAGTAACAAAGGTCCACCCACGTTCTAGATGAGGGAACACAAACCCACCTCTTGACAGAGTGATGAACGTCACATTGTAAGAAGAGCAGGTGAGATGAGAGATAGGTGTATATTACTGTGACCATCTTTGGAAAATAAGATCTGCCACAGGAGTGGTCAGGAAAGACTTTCAAGAAAGTGACATGGGAGCTGAGATGAACATCAGTGAACCAGTGATTGGATAAAGATAACAAATTAGGGAAGGTATTCCTAGCAGAGGGAACAGCATGTACAGAGGCCCTGAAGTATGAAAGAGCATGATGTAGTCAAGAAGCTGATGGAAAGCCAGAGGAGTTGGAACTGTAAATCTGAAGCTCAAGGAAAAGGTTAATACTAAAAGCTAGAATGTGGAAGCCCAGGGTAGATGTAGTAGAGGGGACCACACGAGAGAGTGAGCAGAGAGAGAGGAGAACAAGTCTCATAGAAATCTGAGTTTGCTTGGACTTGATGCCCTCTGCCAACTTCCTGCTGCTAAAGTATTATCAAGCTCAGAACCTGTCTTCACTCTCTCAGCCAGGAGAAGCTGACTGCCTTGCTTTGCTCTCTTATTATCCAGCTGTAATAGCCAGCCTCTGAGATGGCGCCTTGGGATCCTGGTCTCTTGGTATTCACGCCCTTGTGTACTCCCCTCCTACATAGGATCAGGCTGACCTCTGTGACCAAGAGAATACTACAGAAGTGACAGTGTAGGACTTCCAAGGGTAAGTCATAAGAGACAATGCAGCTTCTGCCTTGGATTGCTCACTCTGGGGAGACCAGTCATCATGCCACAAAGTCTCAAACAGTCCTCTGGAGAGGTCCGTGTGCTGAGGAACTGAGGCCTCCTGCCAACAGCCAGCACCAACCTGCCGGTCATGTGAATGAACCATCTTGGAAGTAGATCCTCAGCCCTAGTCAAACCTTCAGATGATTCGAGCCCCCTAGTCTTCAAGACCTCAAGCTGAGGACTTAGACACCATGGAGCAGAGACAAGCCATCTCTGCTGTGCTCTGTCTGAATTAATGACCAACAAAAGCTACGAGAGAAAATAAATGATTATTGTCGTATCAAGCCATTGAAATGCTGAGGTGGCTTGTTACACAGTGATAGATAATTACTACACTAGCCCTGACCCTTCGATTTTCCTCCTCTATCTCACATATCCCCTGAATATAACTGGTTCCAGGAGACTCTTTGAGCTAGAAGAGATCACCCATTCAAAGCTTTGTTCCATTTAGGGCTTTCCAAGCAGGTAAAAAAAATCATCTCCATTTGCACACCTCCAGTGACAAAGCAGTCACTACCTCCCAAGGCAGCTCATTCCATTTAATACCAGGCTCCCTGTAACTTAGAACTACAAGAGAGTCTTCCGTCTTAGTCACCAGTACTTCTGGTTCCTTCTTTCCCGAGAGCTGTCCCTGATCCAGTGCTGAAAGCAGACCCCCTCAACCCCTCCTCAACCCAAAGATCAAATTACAATTCCAAAAGGCATGCTTGACTTGGAAACATCAGCAAGAAAGTTCCATTTCCCTGTATCTCTAAACGAAAAAAGACTTCTTGTCAGTTTGGAGCAATTAGCTGTGGGAGATGATGACGGAGCAGCAAGAGTTGCTACGAGGGGGCAGAGTGGCAGCGGAAGCCCCAGCTCAGACAGACACGCTGCAGATGGCACGACGAGATAACGCCTTTCACATTTCAGAAATCACATTGTCAACAATGTTTCCAGTCTCAGAAATTAGCTGAAGTCATCAGGAGTGCCTGGCAGCAAGCAGCAGGCGCCTGGGTAGGGGCCCCTCATTTGACATTATGCATTAGTGCAAAGAGAAGCTTGCAAGGTTCACAGAAAAGGTTGGAGGCCCACTGTCCCTTGACGCTGCAGGAGGGGCAAGCCTGGACATGCTCAGGCATTTATTCAGGGTCAACATTCAAAAGCCCCAATCTTCTCTCTTCCATCCAAATAGTAAGGGATTAACCAAGTCTCAGAATGTGACCTCCCTCTACTCCGTGCCTTGTGGATTGATGTCTCCTCTTTAGAGGGTTACAGAAAGCTAAAGTGATGACTTCAATCACCCATGGCTTAAATAAGAATTACATTATTTTTAACAAAATCATCCTGTTAAAATAAAAAATAACTCTCATTTCCAAAAAGAAGGCCCCATCTGAGGCAGTCTGTACCAACTGTCTGAGCTTTGCATTACAGCTGCCCTGCCTCTGGCATCCCCCACCCTTGGAAGAGCCAGGAAACAGACTCAGAGGCTGGTACCCTGCTGCCCAGGACACCCATGACTCCAGCCATTCGCAATGGTTTGAGAGGGGTTGGGAGTTAGCTATGTTGGGGCCGTAAGCAAGCAAGAGATGCAACACGGAGTTAAGATGACACAGCTCATGCTAGATCGTCTAGGAGAAAATGCAGCCTTGTCCCTTCTGAAGCACCTTCTTATGTTTGCTCTGGGGGGAATCAGGGCTATTTCTATAATTGCAGAGTCCCACTTACTAGGGCAAAAGAAAGAGGTAGATAATCCCCCCTGGGAATTCAAAAGGACAGAAGCTAAACTTGAACATGTGCCTGAGCATGGCACTAGAAACAAGGCTTGCAGAGGGTGAAGGGGGAGGCCAGGGTGGAACGCTCTCTGCTGGTTATGGTGATACAGGCCATTGAGACTTCCAACCAAATCTACCCATCCTGCAGTGCATTTGAGCTCCAGGAGGTATCTGAGACCTTTGCCTTCCTGTCAGGGCCCTGGAAGGTTTGTGGACCCCTTTGCCATTGCAAGACACTCAGCAGCTGGTAGCAAGCTCTGGACAGAGGATGAAACCCCTCAGGAGGTGGGGTGACAAGGGAAGGTGAAGTTGAGGACTTTGCCTAAACAAAGTGGTGTGAGCAGCGTCGGGTCTTTATGAAGACCAACTAGCTGGGACCCACTACAAGGCCAGCTCCTGGCATTGACAAAAGATGAAATGAACAAAATCCCTGGGAAGACAGGCCTGCCTCTGGGGGCATGTGGGGTTAAGGACCTGGCAGAGAAAGTGCCTTTCATCCTCAGCCAATCGGCTGCAAGAGGAGGAGAAGGCTGCTGAGTTATTCCCAAGACTCCCCTCCACCCGGCTTCTTCTGGGGATCAATTTCAGCCAAACCTGTCTCAGTTAATGAGTCAGAGACGGACAGGGAGGAAACGAGCCTTGATGGCGCGCTCTCCACAAGCCAGACCGTCTGCATATACCATCTCAGGTCATCCTCTCAAACGACTCGTGGCCAAAAGACAATTGAAACAACAAGCGTCTGAATGGAATTATAGTGTGCTGCTCTGGTAGAAAGTCTGCTCCAGCTGCCCCAGCCATCGCTGAGGTCGGCTGGCCACACACTAAAGAGCTCCTGTCAGTCACTGGAAAAGACTGAGCTTCCTCTCTGATTTCAGCTCCCGGACAGCCCACGCAGGCTGGGGAGGCAGCCAGAAAACAAAGCAGGAGCCAACAGCCCAAAGAAAGCAGGAGAGCTTGGACTTCTGCAAATTCCTAGGGCGCTTAGGGAAGGCCTTTCTCTAAACCAGTTGTCCTCAAAATGTGGGCCCTAGACAGTAGCACTGACAGCACGTGGGAACATGTTAGAAATGCAAATATCACTCTCTCTAAAATATATCTGCACCCTCATGTTCACTGCGGCATTATTTACAACAGCCAAGACGGGGAAGAAACCTGTGTGTGTGTGTACATATATATACACATACATATATATACATATGTATATATTCACAATGGAATATTATTCAGCCATAAAAAGAATTAAATCCTGCCATTTGCAACATCATGGCTGGACAAATACTGTGTGATCTCACCATACATGGAATCTAAAAAAAACTGAACTTACACAGTCGTGCACTACATAACAAGTTTTTAGGTTCAGTCACCACATATATGACGGTGGTCTCATAAGATTAGTACCACATAGCCTAGGTGTGTGATAGGCTATACCATCTAGGGTTGTGTAAGTACATGCTATGAAGTTCACACAATGACGAAATCACCTAACAGCACATTTCTCAGAATGTATCCCCATCGTTAAGCGACACATGACTGTAGATCCAGAGAACGGACTGGCGCTTGCCAGCGGCAGGGGATGGGGAGTGGGCAAAATGGGTGAAGGTAGTCAAAAGGCACAAACTTCCAGTGATAAGATAAATAAGTCCTGGGGATGTAACGTACAGCAGGGTGTATTGGAAAAAAATGCAAATTGCTGAAGCCCACCCTAGGCCTAGTGAATCAGAAATTCTGAGAGCGGGCCCGGCAGTCTGCATTTTAACAAGCCCCATAGGTGATTCCGACCCTTGGGCGTGGACAATAGCCACTGCTCTAAACCTGGGAGTTCAAGTTAATTGCACCTGGATCTTGAGGAGCAGCGTAGGCCCCTGGAGCGGGACCGGTGAGAGCCCTGTGGATGTGGGCAGGCCCCCTTGCACCCTCTTTTCCACACAGCTTCTTTTCCACACTGGCCAACTGGACCACCCCCCAGCCCTGCCTGGCCCCTGCAGCCTTGTCTCAGCGGGGACATGTAGAGACACTCCAGCCTCTGGAACTACTAGGGGATGCTGAGGAGGGTAGTGTCTTGGGGGTTCTTGCTCCTCATGGGATCCTACAGCAGGAAAACAGGGTCCGTGCAAGAGATGTCCCCTCCCCTCTGGGAGCCCCTGCACCCCAGCCCCCAAGAGTGAAGGGCCCAGCCAGGCAAGGCTCCCTCTGCCCGTGAAGGCCCTGCAAGAGGCAGACACACAGGCCCAGCCCGGAGGCTCTGAGCCCGGAAGCCGGTCACACCTGAGGAAACCCAGAGGCACCAGCTTGGCAGTTGGGCCTGGATGGCAGTGCCGCTGCCAACTGATGGATTGCTTTCCGATGAGGGTGCAGTGCAGGCTACCAGCTGTGCCAGGACAGGCTCCCGATCAGCATGGCTGCACCGCTCCCCACCCCTCCCATGCATGCTGGAACAGGAAAACATCACACCAGGCTAGCAGCAATTAATCTGTGCTGGAGACAGGCCCAAGACAGCACAGGGGAGCCGCCAGCGAGCTGATGCACCCTGTCTGCCTTTGCCGAAGGGTGAGCTGGGCCCTCCAGACACGCCGTCTGCCAGCCTCAGAGGCACCAACCCGTCTCTGCCAGCAGCCCCACTGGGGGACTCTGGTGTACCGCAAAGAGCACTGGACTGAGAGCCAGGGATGCAGGTTTGAATCCCAGCTCTGACACTGACAAGCTGTGAGGCCTTAAGCAAGTTTTGTCACTTCTCTGGGCTTCATTTTCCACCTCGAGAAGCGCACCTGCAGCCTCTCAGAGTTATGGTGAAGAGCGAAGGAAACAACTTGTGTAAGTGCCTGGCACATGGCAGACACACCTCAAATCATGATTTTTCTCCCCTGTCCTCAGCTGTCGACCTGGACTCTGGGGTTCTCTCAGGGGAGCCCCACATGTGATTCCTAAGCTGGCACAGAGCACTTCCTCCAGGCCACTGAGGTCCCAAAGAAAAGGGGAAGGATGGGGAAGCAGATATCTTTCCATGATCCAATCTGGGAGCACCCTAACAGTGGCAGAGAAGGAAGGAGCCCCGTGCAGTCACCTTGGGTCCAGCTGGTCTCCTGTCCCCTGCCTCGCCCCTGACCAGTCCAGAAACCCCAGAACCCTAAGACATGACCTTTAGAAGAGATATCTGTTCACATCCCTGTCCTATTTTTAAAGCCCCAGGCGGCTCCTTAATGAAGACAGAGCAAAGTAAAAACGCCTCAGCATGGCATTCAATGTCAGCTCCAAATCTGCTGAGCCTCACCCCTCACCATGAACCTCCCTCTTCCAGCCACTCAGAAAAGCACACCATTCCCAGAATGCACCAAGATGTCGTAAGACTGGGCCTTTGCCTGTGCTGTCCCCTACCTGGAAAGGCCACCCTGTGCTCTGGTCCATCTAAAGCACTGCCCCTGTATGGCCCAACTTTAGGAAGACGCCTCCTGATGCCCCTGCCCCAGGCATGGGTAGCTACAATGGGCTTTCTTATACCCAGCACAAGTGTCTATCAAGGACTTCTGCTTAAAATCGTGTTTCATTTGTAGTCCTCTCCATCACTGAGCTGTGAGCCCCTCCAGCCCAGGGACCCTATTTGATTCTTCTCCACACCTCTGGCTCATGCAGAGTGCCTGGCACATAATAGGTGCTCTACAAATGTTTGGGCAACTTAAGTGCAATTTTCACTCACACCCCAATAGTCAGGCCCTTCACACCGTGGACTAATGATAAACGAAGACACAGATGGTTGGCCCACAATGAGACAGAGGGAAAAACCAAGATCCTGGCCACACCTGGTCATCTCCAGCCCTGAGCCTATTCTTCTCAAGGCCCAAGATGGCTCAAGGTTAGAGAATAGTCTGCTGACCTCTCACCCCTGCACTGGGTTAATAATGTCAATTCTGACTCAATTTATCCTTCTGTGGCCAAAGCTACAGACTGCTTGGAAACAGTACATATTATCTTGGAGGCTTAAATCAGTGCTTCAGGCCCCCCTTGGCGGGCTCAGAGCCTCATCAACCTCTTGAGAGCCTTAGGCCAGCAGCTACTCTGCCTCCAGGACCAGCACCTTCCCTGATCCAGGTGGCCCCAGAGGTCCTCGGGAAATTCAGAGAGTCAAAGAGCCTCATGAACCAAAGGGCATTGTGTTATGGTGCTACTAGTCCATCTACCCATCACTGTTTACATCATCTCTATAGCCTCCTTCCCCAGCTTGAATACTTCTAGTGACAGGGAACTCACCATCTCCAAGGACATCTTATTCCATCCTTGGTCATTCAGCCTCTTGCATGTCTCCACGTCCTGCAGTTTTCAAACATAGATCGATGGTTCTAATCTCCTCAAGCCTTCTTCCTTCATAAAATGAGAAACCAAACATCCTTCCCAAAATCTTCGAAAATATTTGAAGGAAGTAAAGAGGCTTATGTTTACCTGGATACCTCTGGGTCTGACACTCTCCTCCCACTGAATTCTCATTCTCTGCCCTGCATCTCAGCTCTTGTGATACTTCCGTTAATAATGCCTGAGGGTAAATTGGTTTGGGGTCCACATCGCCCTGCTTATTTATACAAAGTTGAGAGTCAACTAAAAGCCCCAAGACCTTATAGACCTGCTGTGCTAAGCCGGGTCCTGGCCTTGGGACCTTGCTTCTGCCTCCCATCTAGTGCAGGACACTCCATTATTCCTCCCCTGGTTCACTTTTTAAGATTTGACCTCACACAGCCCACCAACGCCTTTTTAGGAACCTGATTCTTTCATGCAGCCCCTTCATGCCTTTTCTCTTTCACCTTTATTTTATCTGAAAATCTCATCAGTGGATTTTCTCTTTTCATCCAAATCATTCATTAAGAATGCTAAATAGAATCAAGTGTGATATAGAGCCCTCAGGCACTCTAATAAAGACCTCCCTGGAGGATGATATCAACCCATTAATCTGCCCACAATAGGTAAGCTAGTTATTAATCTACTGGGATCCTCCAAAATCCAGTCCATATTCCCAGTCTTCTCCTTAAGTGCACCTGAAGGTTCTGTCATAAGTCCTTCTGAAACTCTGCCAAAACCCAGATCCACAATCTGCTTCATGGGACAGACACTTCTGGAGATTTCTAGTTTACCATCCAACACTCATTCTTCCTGACTTTGTTAGGGAGACAGTGTGCCAAGATACTAACTACATTTCCCAGTGTCCCTTGCAAATAGCATGACCATGTGACATTTTCTGGTCAATGAGATCAAGGGGGAAATTCTTAGGCACACTTCCAGGAGAGCCACCTAAAAGAGGAGGAAGACTAGAATGACACAGGTCCTTTGTTGTTTGCCCTTTCTGCCTGGAATGCCGATGTGATCCTTCAGGTAGAGCAGCCATCTTGCAACCAGGAAGGAAAAGCCAAGACAATCACAAACTCACCTCAGCTCTAAAAGTCATGAGTCTCTGAAAGCAATGCTAGAGACCACCCGCCTCAACTAAAACAAGTTGAGTTCCATGCGTCAACTCGACTGGGCCAAGGGGTGCCCAGATACTTGGTTAGAGGTTATTTCTGGGTGAGGGCATTTTTAGATGAGATTAGCATTGGAATTGGCAGACTGAGTAAAGTAAATTGCCCTCTCTAATGTGGGTGGGCCTTATCCAATCAGTTGAAGGCCTGAATAGGACAAAAATTCTGATCCTCCTCCAAGTAACAGAGAACTCCTTGCTGATCGCCTTCGAGCTGGGACATCGGTTTTTCCTGAGTTTGAGTTTGAACTGAAACATCAGCTCTTCCTGGGTCTTGAGCCTGCTGGTCTTCAGTCTGGAACTATACCATGGGCTCTCCTGGATCTCCAGCTTGCCAACTCTCCCTGCAGATCTTGGGGCTTGTCAGCCTCCACCATGTGTATATATATATATATATAATACGTCTCAGGAGGACCCTGACTAATACAGCTCTGAAGGACAAAGCAAGGAATCAGAGAAGGCAGGGAGAGCCTTCAGACAGCCATGCATGTCTGACCGTGAGAAGAAGGGAAAGGAAGGGTTGGGTATGAAGGGTCTTAGACTACACTGTTGTCCCCAGTTGTCCATAGGAGGGGGTGCCCTTGAGCCAAAGTCGCCCTGTGGAGGAGCCCTGCATGTCTCAGGAGCAGATGTGTTAGCACCCCTGCTGCGGTCAGTGACTCCTGGGAGCAGCCGTGGGAAGTGAAGCCCTGGCACAAACGTGGTGGTGGGTCCAGAGGGACAACGATTGGGCCATCAGTCAGCTATGCTCCCGCGGCAGGAGGTGTGGTGTCGCATCTTCATGGCCATCACAGGAGGCCTTTTATACGTCTTGGAGGGTTTCTCACATACCCTTCTTCCCGTCTTGCAATATGTCAAGTACTTGATGTCTCTTTGACAGTAGCTTTGGGTTCTAGTCACATATTTCAGGGCGTTAGCAAAAGTCCCTTTCTTTTTTTTTTTTTTTTTTTGAGGAAGATTAGCCCTGAGCTAACTGCCACCAATCTTCCTCTCTTCACTGAGGAAGACTGGCCTGAGCTAACATCCATGCCCATCTTCCTCTACTTTATATGTGGGATGCCTACCACAGCATGGCGTGCCAAGCAGTGCCATGTCCACACCCGGGATCCGAACTGGCGAACCCCAGGCCACTGAGAAGCAGAACTTGCGCACTTAACCGCTGCACCACCAGGCCGGCCCCAAAAGTCCCTTTCAACATCCTGTTTTAAGCCAGATGAAAACTTATGGAATGTGCAAAATCTGCTCAGAAGCAACTCAATAGTCTTAGTTACTTTCATGATATAGCAAGAAATGATAAAAATAAACGAAACAAATGTTAAGTTAGAATAAATAAAAGGAAAACATAATTCATAAACAAAATATAAAAGTCAAAAGCAATGAATTACTAGGAAGAGAAAATATTAGTGAAGTTTAAAACATCCAATAGTTGGTTCTTGAAGGAAAGACAACAATCAAATAGATAAATCATTAGCTAGTTTAAATTTTAAATGATCCTCAGACAAAACGCAAATGCTCCACAATAGAAATGAGAAAGGGCATATAACTACAGATAAAAAAAGAAGTTAAGAGAAAATTACAAGCCAAAGAGATGTCAGGCACCTCATTTAGGAAGGATTTCCTGGGGGCCTCTCCAAGGAGGTGACATTTACCTGAAACTTGAATGGTGAGAAGGCAGTCATGCAGAGACCCTGGAAAAGACCTTTCCAGGGGCGATTAAATTTATATATTTGAAGAACAGAAAGAAGGGCACTCCCAGATGAGGAAACCGAGAAGCCAAGTTATCAAGCATCTTGCCGAAGACGGCTCTGCTGGTAAATGGTGAGGTTGGAGCCTGGACCCAGAAGTTCTAACCCAAAAGCCTGCCCTCATCACCACCACACTCAGGTCTCTTTCACCCGCTTCCACACGTGTTTTGAGAATTAACGATGACACTGCCCAGTTGCTATTAGCCGTCATCCTCGTCCTTTCCCGAGTGAAATATGGGCCTCCAGAAGAGCCTCCAGGTCAGTCCCTTGAGAACCAGGGACCAGGAAGAGATGTCCACTGACCTGCCCAGGCCTCAAGGGAGGACATCAGGGAGGAGTCGCACTCTGGCCTTCTGGTACAGCCACCCACCTGCGATGGGCATGAACTAGGATGAGGCACCCGGGCACAAAACTTAAGGAAATACCCCCTCTCAACACTGCTCCTGCACTTGCACAGGCTAAGAGTAGGGCCTCTTTAAATTCCACACCTTGGGCACCTCACTTGCCACACCTAGTCCCAGCCTTGCATCCGTGCCAGAAGCAGGATATTACCCAGAGGCCTTCGAGGTTCAGGAAGTTGTCATTCTGGTGGCCTCCCACTGGCTTCTGTTCCATATTTTGGCTGCATCTATTAAGTCCAAATAACCCAGGGTCCAGCCAGGCCTGTCCCCCTTTACTCTGGGGCTAAGGTCCCAGCACACCCATTGTCCCAGACCATGTGCTGGCTCAGCAAGTCCTCCATCCAGGTGTCTCCCCCTGGCCATGAGCTCACAAGGACTGTGTGTGTCCCTCAGGATGACAGCTCTTTTATCACCGGATGTCACAGCATGAGCCAGGGAAGGAGGCAGGTGATAAGACTGTAAAGTCATGTTTCCAGAAATGCCAACCAGCCTTCTCTGACACCACACCTGGACCTCAGGCCCCTTTGCCAACTTCCTTGTTGTTTTATTATAATGAGCAACAAGCTCATTAATAACCCCTCCCCCGTCCCTGAGTCCCAGCCACAAGGGGAACCAGCAGGTGCAAGGGGCTCACAATTAGTCCTCTATTATGCATGGTTGGCAATAAACCCACTCTGAAGCTGGAACAACATGGACCTGGATCTGTGTAGTGTCTGCAGCCACTGGAGTAATTAATGGCAGGGCCACAGGATGGAGAGGGAGCATGTTAACCCTTGTGAAGCCACTGAGCCCGGAATTCTTAGGAAATTGGAAACTTCAAGAAGGGAAAGCATTTCACATGTACTACAAGAAAATGACCAACTTCTGGTCTCAGGCTCCCCGCCTGTGCCCCTGTTGTCTGTCCTCGGTAAATCATGCCCCATTATCACCTCTATGAAGACACCCCAAATCCTTATACTCTACGCTGTGTCTTCACTCCTGCATTTCCAACTGATCTAGGAATATTCCATTGGCAGCAGCCCAGAACTGAGGTCATCTGAATGTAGGCACTTGAACCTTTCCCAGAAAAGGGCGGCGTGGGGTTCAAGGAGCCATGATGAGCTTAGGAGTAGCTACTATGGGGAAAAGAGAAGTTCTCAAACTACAGCTGAGCAGAGGGGACTCTCCAGGGTCGTTAAACAGGTATGGAAATTACAAATGCCTGATGAATATAACCTCCACTGTTGCATGGTTTTCTCCAGCAAAGAACACTACAGTCAAGTAGGAGTGACCAGAGAGTGTAGCGTGAAAGTCATGGAGTAGCATATGACCATGAGGCCTAGATTGGGCACGGGGGAGAGTAGATCCAGGAAGAGATGGTAAACTGATAAGAATATGAACATAAATACTAATGGGATCAGAGTAAGGCCAGAAAGGCAAGTCAATGAAAGTGACAGAAAAGAAGAGGAAGGGGAGCAGAGACGAAACTCTTAGAACCTAAGATTTCAGAGGCCGAGAGTTCCGATGTCATGACTAGGTCCAGACTGTGGCCATGGGCTTGAGTAGCTGTCAACAGGGGCATCACCTTGCATAACTCCGAGAATACCATACACATAGAATTCAATGAAGTTGCGCGACATGGTGGCCTTGGTGGCTGAAGAGGATTAAGTGAGGGTCATGGGAAATGAAGTGGGCAAGAAACTGTGAGGCAAGGGCACTGATGGGTGGTCCATGTGAGCACTGAAGACGTCCTGGACGATGGTGGAATTCAGAGCGGAGGGGAGACTGTGGCACAGGAAAAGTATGACCTTGGCCGCAACCAAACCTGATCTCAAATACAGTCCCACCAATTGCTTGTTGTATGTCCCTAATCAATCTCTTAGCCCTTCGTGGTTTCTGATGCTTCATATTTAAAATGGAATTGAGTTATTTAACTTCAGGGTGGTAACGAAAATTTTAAAAGACGGCTTGCGTGCAGTCGGGGGCTGTTCTTGGACTTGTTTGCTATCAGATCAGTTCCTCCCTCTTCCCCACTTTGCTGTCTAACCCACAGAGAGCTGACCTCTGACTCAGCTGGTTTCTGAAAGCAGGATTAGGCCAATGGGAGGCAATGCTGGGGAGATTGGAAGGCAGGAGGAAGGCAAAATCTGGGTATTTTTCTCCCACCTCCTTCCTCCCTCCTCAGGCAACATCTCCTCCATGGTTTTAGCTCCTGTGGAGTAGACCATCGAGAGTTCCAACTTCTGCCCGGGCTCTGATAACCCCATCTCCTCCCTTTGTCTCTCGGGTCCTGGGGGCTGTAGTGACTTTCTGCTATTGCATAAACTCTGGGCTGCCTCATCATTTCCTGTTTAGCGTCTCAAATCTTCCATCACCTGTGTAATCCACTCCCTAATTAAATTCCCTCAGTTTTAAATATTCGGAGTGGATTCTGTTTTCCTTGCTGGACCTAACTCTTACAAGTGCCCAGTGTCATGCTTGGCATATAAGGGGCGCTTAAATAGCTTGTAGTTATTGTAATTATGCTTAGATTAATGTTGTTAATACTTAGTTGTCCAAGACCTTTGAGAACATGGTAATCAATCTAAAAATGGCGGCCAGGATGGGAGCAAGGTGGCATAACAACCTGCCGTGTGCTTCTAAGGATGGGGGTGGCTGATGGACAATTACAGGGCATATTATTTACTGGGGCCTCTGACCCTCACCTCCGGAGCAGTGGCTGAGTGCTTTGACTTTATTTCCATAGTGCCTGACACAGCGCTGGCACAGAGCAATTCCTCAAAATAATGGTTATTAGACTGACTTAACATCTTTCCGGTCGTGTAGTCAGAACAGCATCTATTTATAAGTCAGGAGACCCCTGAGTTCAGCTTGCAGGATCTCACCTGTGTGTGCACTGAAATTTTACAAATTAGGAATATCTCAGGAGGTTCAGGATTAGGGTAAGATGAAAAAGCACCCATCTCAGGCGCAAAATTGAAAGATCTGCCAAGAAAACTCAGCAATCAAGATAAATAATGTTATAATGCAGAATTTTTTAAATGATAATTAATGCAAAAGCCCATGATGAACAAAATATCAAAATTTGAATAAAGACAGGATTAGTATTACTGATTTTTCCTTTTGCCTCAGGTTCCAACGCAGCTCGGCACACATAAGAGTCCCTGCTTCCTGTCACTCCTTCATTGCTGCTTCAGGAACCTGATGTCCCTGGGGTTAAGAGCCAAGTCTCCAGCACCAGCCACGCCCCTCCACCAAACACACACTGCTGTCTGCGGGCTCTGGAATAGGAACTGTGCCTGTCATGTTCCCTGCTGTAACTTCAGCACCTAAAACTGTGCCTGGCACAGACTAGGTACAAATAAACACTTGCCTAATGAATGAACGAAGAGTTCTCTCCTCTGCTTCCTGGAGGTTCCATCAGGGTCGCCAAGAAGATAATCTAAAAATGCACCTTTCTAAAAAAGAAAAAGTCCAAGTGCACTAGGAATCAAACAAACGTAAATTGAAACAGCAAAGTGTCACTTTTTGCAGCTAGAATTAGCAAAGCTTTAAGAGATTGACGATACCCGATATTGACATGGGTATCAAGAAAAAAGCATTCCTATGCCGTTACTGCTGGGACTGCAAATTAATACAGCGGTTCTGGAAAGCAATTTGGCAATACGTAACGAACACCCTTGAAAAGTACATTTCTTTTGACCCAGAAATCCCACTTCAAAGAATTTATTCGAAGGAAATAATTAGGCAAGTGCCAGAAGATGTATTTTCCAGGGTGTTCCATCACAGCATTGTAAATATAACAGCAAGAGATGGCAAACAGCTTAAAGATCCAGAAGTATTGGAGAAATATTAATAAATAAATAAAGGTATCATATGATGGAATGCTATGCAGTCATTTAAAATAATGATGTGGCCCTATATTTACTTAAGACAGAGGATTTGCATGATGTGTTACATGGGATAAAAGATTATAAAGCAATATGTACGTAGTGTAATCACCATTTCAAAGTATATACAGAAAGTCTGGAAGGCTAAATACTAATTGTGGTTATCTCTAGGTGGCAGAATATTAGATGATTGTAAGTTTTTTAGACTTTATTTTTTTAGAGCAGTTTTAAGTTCACAGAGAAATTGGGGAGAAGGTACAGAGAGTTCCCGTATACTCCTACCCTGACACGTGCACAGCCTCCCCCATGAACAATATCCCCCACCAGAGTGGTACTTTCATTACCGTTGATGAATTACATTGATACAGCACAATCACCCAACATCCGCAGTTTACACTAGGGTTCACTCTTGCTGCTGTACATTCTATGAGTTTGGACAAATGTATAATGACATGTATCCTTCATTATAGTATGTACAGAGCATTTTTACTGCCCTAAAACCTCCTCTGCACTCTCCCTATTTATCCCTCCACACCCCAAACTCTAGAAACCACTGATCTTTTTACCATGTCCATAGTCTTGTCTTTTCCAGAATACCATGTAGTTAGAGTCAAAACTGTAAAACTCCTAGAAGATAACATAGGAGAAAACTTGGATGGCCTTGGATATGGTGAAGACCCATTAGGTACAACACCAACGGCACCCTCCATGAAAGAAGTAACTGGGGCCGGCCGGTGGCGCAGCGGTTAAGTTCGCCATTCTGCTTCAGTGGCCCAGGGTTGGCCGGTTCAGATCCCGGGTGCAGACGTGGCACCGCTTGTCAAGCCATGCTGTGGTAGGCATTCCACGTATAAAGTAGAGGAATATGGGCATGGATGTTAGCTCAGGGCCAGTCTTCCTCAGCAAAAAGAGGAGGATTGGCAGCAGATGTTAGCTCAGGGCTAATCTTCCTCAAAAAAAAAAAACAAGAAAAAAAAGAACATTTAAGCTGGACTTGATTAAAAGTGAATCTTCTGCTCTGCAAAAGATACTGTCAAGATAATGAGAAAAAAAGCCACAGGCTGGGAGAAAATATTTGCAAAAGAGACATCTGATAAAAGACTGTTATCCAAAATATACAAAGAACTCTTAAAACTCAACAATAAGAAAACAAACTATCCAACTTAAAAAAGTGGGTCAAAGACCTTAACAGATGCCTGACCAAAGAAGAAATGCAGATGAAAAATAAGCATATGAACAGATGTTCCACATGATATGTCATCAGAGAAATGCAAATTAAAACAACTAGTTACCATTACACATCTATTAGAATGGCCAAAATTCAGCTCGCTGACACCACCAAATGCCAGTGAGGGTGTGAAGAAGCAGGAACATTCACCCGTTGCTGGTGGGAACATGAAATGGGACAGCCACTTTGGAAGACACTTCAGTGGTTTCTTACAAAACTAAACATACTCTTACCACATGACCCAGTAATCACGCTCCTTGGTATTTACCCAAAGGAGTTGAAAACTTATATCTACACAAAAACTTGCATGTTTTTGCAAGCAGTTTTTTTCCTAGTAGCTTTATTCATAATTGCCAAAACTTGGAATCAACCAAGATGTCCTTCAGTAGACGGACGGATAACAAACTGTGGCACTCCCGGACAATGGGCTGTTATTCAACTCTAAAAAGAAATGAGTTCTCAAGCCCTGAAAAGACGTGGAGGAACCTTGAAGGCTTATTACTCAATGAAAAAAGACAATCTGAAAAGGGTACGTGCTATTGATTCCAACTATATGACATTCTGATTTTAATTTTTTAATCTTTCATTTCTCTGAATTCTGTAAGTTTTACACAAGGATCATCTATAATTTCTGTAATTCTAAAAAATGAAAGTACCCTATTCCGTGCTCTGTGTTTTGTTGAGTGACTTTCCCAGCAGACGATGGGCAAGCTGCAGTCCCCCTTGTGGCCCTCACCTGCGCTGGGGCTTCCTCACTCATCTGAACTAGGTCAGCAGACATTGTGCAGATCCTGCTCCCCGGGAAAGAACGTTTGTTCTCCCTCAGCCGATACCCCCTCACTCTCCAGAAAGTTCCTGAGGTTGGGCCACCATTCTTGTGCATCCAGATCACTCTTGCACCAAAGGTCCCAAATGTCACTTTTTTTCAATCAAAAGGCTGATCCTGTTCACTGACTGAAGATAAACCTTGCGGCCCCAAGCCTGTGTTGTCATTGGTGAAACAAGGGTAAGTGTTTACCTTGCAGGTGGACTAAAAACAAAATCAGGGAAAGGACTCAGTGTATGTTAAGGGTATCAAGCAGGATAAGCTAGGTAACAAACAGCCCCAAATCTCTGGTTCGAAACAACAGTTTTTATTTCTTACTGTGCAACACATCTATAGTAAGTCAGCCGAGGCCTCACGCCACATGATCCTCGCGCGGGGACTCAGGCTGATGGACTCCATCTCCATGTCTTCACTTCGCCAAAGCGGAGGGAAGAAAGCACAGCACCTATCGTTCTAGCTCTTAAAGTTCCCACCAGGAATGGTCCACGTCTCTTCACTCGCATCTCACTGGACAAAACAAGTGATGTGGCTGCCCCTGAATTCAAAGGGGATGGGGAAATGCAATCACACCATGCGTCTAGGAGGCTGAAAACCAGGAATATTAATGAATAACAAAAATAATTGCACAGTAGGTATTCAGAAACGTTTGTTTGAATAAGAGGAAGTACTCATTTCAAACCCAGCGCTGTGGCAGAAAGGCCTATGATGTATCGGGCACTGAGCTAGGTGAAATTTGCAGTGTGAATTTGAGTGATTTTGGCCAAAATGCATGTGCACACAACCGCACGTCCACCCATACCACTCCATACCCCTTACAGGCACACACACACACACACACACACAGACAGCATGTACGCATCTACTACCACACGGACAACTTGCTCCCGGTCCCCCGCCCAGGGCCTGACCCAGGCCACGGGCTCCGTGGCAGTGAATTCAATCACTGTCACCACCAAGGCTGCTATTAAAACTTAGCTCTAACCATCCAGGAAATCAGTCACTGGGGTTGGCCCCTGCAGCCCTGGTTTCAGCCCAGCAGCTGTGCTTAATGTCTGCCCCACCCCCACTCCATCCACTCGGCTGATCCTTAACCCCAAACACCCATCTTCGTGCTGCTCTCACCCTCCTGCAGGGCCTGCGCTCACCAGCAGAAAGGCCGCCTAGACGTCAGGCAGGGAAGCCCCGCTCTCCGCCTGAGATACTCCTGCCCCATCATAAATCTCTGCACAAAATGGGACTGCTAACAGGGGTTGTGGACCCTGGGATCAGAGCTGCCAAAGGGCTCCACAGAAATATTTATGGAGCACTAACTCCATCTCAGACCGTGTGCTAGGCACTAAGCCTACGGTGACAAAAAGAGATGTAGTGGCAGCTGAGGTGATACCTGAAGGATGAGTAGGAATTAAGGAGATGAAGAGGAGAGGGCAATAGGAACATCACGTGCAAAGGCCCTGTGGCAGGAGAAAGCATGGGCCATTCAAATAACTGGTAGAGGCTCAGATGGTTTCAACGCAAACAGTGAAGAGGTGGCTGTCCAGCCTGAGGCTGGAGGGGCTGGCAGATAGCAGACATGCAAGGCCTTGAAAGCCATGGCAAGACGTTGGCATTTATGGAACTTAAGCTAAGTGCAATGGAAGGCCAGTGCAGAGTTATAAGCAGGCAGTAATATGATCTCATTCACATTTTGAAAGACCACCCTGGCAGATGTGGGAAGAATAGATGGAAAGGGGACTATGTCAGGCAATGGGATGGCTAGGGGGACAACCCAAGCTGTGTGATGCTGGTGGTGACCATTGTTAGAAATTCATTGACGTTGTCCAGAGAAAGGGCAGAAACCAGGACCAAACAGGCCCAGGATGGGATTTACTCATTGGCCGGGGCCTTCCCCAGTGCGTAGAGATGCACAGCCAGGCTGTGTCTATGACCGTCTGGGGAACGGAGGTCCAGGCTGGGAGTACAAGGCAGACGGGACTTTAGGTCCATCAAGTAGGCAGCAAAGTCATGTCCCCAAGAATTTAGTAAATTTGGAGCAGGATCCAGGCAGCAGACGGAAATGAAAGGCCTGGGCTCTGCTTCCTGGGGAACAAGTTGCTGATAAGAAAAGAGCAAAAGTGAGTCAGGGCTCCAGCCACAGGGCCAGGAAACTAAGCCAGAAACTCAGGTCATCCAGTGTTCCCCTGAGGATAGCAAGCATCTCTTCATCTGATTGAGTGGGAGAGGCTGCCTGGAATTTCATGTTGAGCAGGATTCTGAAGCCAAGTTGAGAATTGGTAAGAAAGTGTTGAGATCTCTTAACATGCCTATGTGGGCACGGAAGGTGGGAACAGGTGGTTTATGTGCCATGAATCTCTCACCCCTGGGCCATGAATGTGTTCATCCAGTCTCTTGTGGTTGTGAGTGACTGAAACCCAATTCAAAATAGCTTCAGCAAAAAAAAAGGAACATATTGGCTCATACAACTGGGAAGTGATGGAGAACCGATCTGAAACACGGCAGAATTCAAGTGACGCTGTTGTCAGAACTCCGTCCTTCTCTCTCAGTCTCTCAACTTTGCTCATTTCTTCTTGGCTGTGTCCTCGGGCAGGCTGTCCCATCCTGAGGGTGAGCAAGGTAGCCTATGACAGCCCCGGTCTATTCTGTCCTTAAGGCTCATATTCCAAAGAAGTCAGGGTCGTCTTTCACGACACAGCCAGCAGATGTCCTAGCAAAGACTTTGATTGGCCTGGCCTGGGTCACATGCCCACCCCTTGGTGGGAGTGGCATCACCCCCTAAAAGCCATGAGGGTGGAGCAAGATATTTGTAGACAAAGGGATAGGTAGTTTCCTAAAAGAACAGAAGCTGGGCGGACGATGAGAAGATGTATATCGCACAGAGTTTATGTCGCCAGCCCACAATGTCACGTTTGTGGCAATGAGGCTAATTCCAGGCTCAGCCATTGAATGTGCCCACGTGCTCCTCCCTCCACAATCCGCCTAGCCAGGGGAAGATCTGCAGGGCTCAGGCTGGCGGAGGCAGCAACTCACCGAAGCTTCGGGGCCCCCGAGTCAAAGTGGGGTACAGAGCTGAGGAGCTGCTGGAAAGAGTCTCTCCAAGAGTCAGACGAGAGAATCCAAGGATGTCGCCAAACCAAGGAGACTGGAAGCAGACACGGTGACGCCAGCTTGGAATAGGCACAGGAGAGGAGAAAGCAGAGGCCAGCAGGTAGAGGGAGGGAGCAGGTAGGCAGTCCTGGTGCCTCCTGAGGGAGGCGCCGCTCTCCTGGCTGGCTTTTACCTCTCTGTCCTTCCTCGCGGTTGAGGCCAACCTCATTCCCGTCCCTAGAATTCTGTCTCTCGTGGCTTCTCCGAGGCGCTCTTCCATCCGTCTACCCGTCTCCAGGATCTTCAGCCTCTCCCACAGCACTGGCTCCTTTCTCTCAACATACAAAACAGATTCAAGTCTCTTTCATTATAAATAAATACATACATACACATGTACATACATACATAATAGCCTTGTCCCACCCCTGCTTTTCTTTTATCTACAGTAGCATCTCCGAGGTGTGTGAGATATGTGAAGCGTGTTCTACAGCAACGCTGCTCAAACTCTGCTCCAGAGACAGGTGCTGTCCACAAACTGGGTACCGACCTGTGATAGGTAAGAACAGAAATTGAGAGCGAACGTTTAGAAACCTTAATAACAATTTCACAGAGTAACTCTAGTAAATAAAGGAGGCCTGTATTTTGCATGTCTTTTTATTTCATTTTTCCAGTAATTCATTTTTATTGTATTTTCCAAAAGCATCAGTCTGCAACAGTTGAAAATTAAAAAGAAAAAAACAATACTGGTTGTCCTACATAGATGGTTTGAGAAGCGCTGTTCTGTAGAATTCTTGTTCTGTGATGTGTTCAATGTAAAACTAAAATTAGGATGGGTTACTTAAGAGTAAGTATGGGCATGGAAGTGGGTACAAAAGAAAAATTGTTTAAGTCCCATAATCCAAAAGAATCCGTGCATTCTTCTATGAGACTGACAAAGCACATCAATTTATCAAAGGCACTCCCTGCAGCATTATCCTGGGAGCTTAAGTTTGAAGAGAACCAGGTTGGCCTCGAGACCAACATCGACTAGTTTATTTTCCCAGTGTCGTTCCTGGCATTCAGGAGGTACTCAGTAAATATTGGTTTGAATAAACTCACAATACAGATTGGCTCCTGTTCCAGTTATCTATCTATCTATCTACCTATCTATCTATCCATATCTATCCATGCTGCATAATAAGCCACCTCAAAACTTAGTAGCTCAAAATAACAATGGATCATTCTCTCTCCCGTTTCT
The DNA here is from genome assembly GCF_041296265.1 of Equus caballus. Lineage (NCBI taxonomy): Eukaryota > Metazoa > Chordata > Mammalia > Perissodactyla > Equidae > Equus > Equus caballus. Next base: position 30,302,222 of record NC_091705.1, on the reverse strand, counting down.
GCGGGTTGACTGCGCTCAGCCGGGCAGTTCTCACTTGGGGTCTCTGACGCAGTTGCAGTCACTTGATGGGGCTGGTACTATAGTCATCTGAAGGCTCAATGGGCAGGATGTTCAAGATGACTTCTTACCCCATATATCTGGCATCTCAGCTGGGATGGCTGGAAGAGATGGGGGATGGCTGAGCATCTCTCTCCACATGGCCTCTTCAGGTAGAGACCTTGGGCTTCCTCAACAGCACAGCAGTCTCTGGATAACTGGACTTCTTGTACAGCAGATGGCTTCCCCCGTTGCAGGTGTTCCAAGAAAAAGGAAGCAGAAGGATGCAGTTCTCTTAAAGGCTTGCTAGGACCAGAACTGGCACAGCATTACTCCTTCCATATTCTGTTGGTTGAAACAGTCATGAGGCTAGTCACTCCAGCTCTCAGTGGGAGAGGAACAAATCATTTTCAGCCACCACTGCATCCCTGGCAATATTGCACCTTCTAAGTGACAAAGAGCAGAGAGAACAATTTTCGGGTTTTTAATTATAATTACCTTGTTGTTATCCCCACCATCATCACCACTTACTGTGTACCAGGCTTACGGTGCTTGGCACTTGAGAGAGAGAGGCAGAGAGAGAGGCAGAGAGAGAGATTGATAGATATTCCCATTTAATCCTCAAAACCCTTATTCTCATTGTATAGAAAGAGAAATTGAGTTTCAGAGAAATTCAATGATTTGTCCAAGGTCACATAGCAAGTAAATGACAGGAACAAGACACAAAGCCAAGTCTATACGTCTGCAGAACTCACAGCCTTGACCACTGACTTGTCCGCTGACCCTGCACCTCTGATCCGTCTCAATTATTCCTCACCCCAATACTGTTTGGTTCCTATTTCGCTCATCCCCAGAGGACTCACCTAGCCGCCCTGGCTTTCTATCGTGAAGCAAGTCTGCTAATAGCTCCTCCCCGAATTTTTTTTTTTTCAAATTAATGCCCTGTTCATCAGCAATGCATTGGGAATGACCTGGTGGCTCAAGAACTGCAAGTCATATTTCTGCAGGGAGCCCAAGAGGGGCTGCCAAAGGACCTCTCAGCCCCGCCAAGGGAGCACGTAATTAGAGTGAATCCACTCTTTGGCTTGGTTTCCTTCCCAAGCAGACGGGCTATTGAGCAATCCATTCTCCAGGCACTAATACATCACCTGGGAGCACCGGGCCATGATGGATGAGCTGGGCCATCAGCAGGGCCCACGATGGATGGGTGTCATTCATCACTGCGGGGAGCTGATGGAGCCATGAGTTACTCAGGCTGTGGCACCTTCCGCCGCCACTGGGGCCAGAGGCTGGGGGAGGGGAGTGTAGAGGTAAGAGGACTTCTCTGGGAGACGTGCCAGCAACCCTGGGCACATTCTGTCTGAGCCACTCCAAAGCAGGGAGATATTTCATGGAGTTTGCACCCGGGACAAGGAGCATATAAGGCAAGGAGAATGTAAGAGATAAGATTCCTGCTTTGGAGATGACACTTGCCTGGTATCTGTCTTGGTTCTGCCTTTTCCTTGCTGTGTAAGCTCGAGGAAGGCAATCATGTTACTGAAGCTCAGTTTCCTCATCTCATTCCAGAGGCTCCTTTGCAGTTCTCAGCCCCTCATAATTAAGCAGGGCCATGTGAAAAGTTCCAGCTAATGAAAGATACTTGCAGGTATAGCCTCTCCCTTCCCCTGCCATAGCGCCAAGAGGCCTCATGATTTCAGAGCTGCAGGATCAGAACAGCAGGATGGCTGATCACCTGGAAGACAGATGCCCTGGAGGGTGGCACAGACCCACAGCTGACTTTGAGTCAGCAAGAGATAAACCTTTGTTGGGTAAGTCATTGAGGTTGGGGGCTGTTTGTTACTGTAGCATAACCTAGCCTACCCTGACAAATACTCGACATCAGAGGTCAGCAAGGAGCCCAATAGCAAATATTCCAGGCCTTGTAGGCTGGATGGTCTCTGATATCCTTCTTTGCTTTGTTTTGTTTACAACTCTTGAAAAATGTAAGAACCATTGTCAGCTGTGGGCCTATAAGATCAGCCACAGGCTGGATTTGGCCTGTGGGCTCTAGTGCCAACCCCCTGCCCTACATCAAAAGGTTGCTGGGAGAATTCAATGAGATGGTAAGCAAAAGCATTTTTCACTGTTAGTATTTTTAACATTGGTAATAGCAATGGGTGGAGGCAGGTAAAAGTTTGAATCAAATCCATGGGGCCTGAGTCCTTGTTTCTGTTATGATGTGGGACAACTCTCAGGGTAAGGACCTGAAACATGCATTTTCTTGCCCAAATCCCATGGTTTTCAGGGACAAAATCATCTGGCCATTCCATGTAGCTCCCGAACCACTAATAACATTTGAATAGCCCAAATCCTCATTGCACCTGCCTGACATTAACTCCCTCCCCACCACATGCAGCCCAAACCAGCACTCCTACAGGCCCCGCAGCTGCAGGAGGCTCAGAGTTGCCTTGCTCACCCTGGGGTAGGCAGGTGTAGACCCCTGGTCTGGATGATGTTCACGCCCAGGGTCAAGATAAAACCCTCCCTCACATCTATGGCTTCAGACACAGCTTCAGGGTTTCTATAGTTGTTGACAACCTACATTTATTGAGGGCTTGTTGGATACCAGAAACAATCCCATGACTGTGAGCCAGAGGTTGCATTATTCCCATCTTTCAGATGAGCAAACTGAGACTCAAAGAGGTGATAAAACTTGTGCAAGGCTACATGGTAAATAAGTGGCGACCAGGGGATGCAAACAGACCACCATTTGCTGACTCTAGGGTTCATTACTCTCCCTACCACACCACACTGCCTCTACAGAGGAAAGACTTAGCAACCGTGCACCAGAGAAACCTGCCCCAAGGAGGCACTGATTCTGAGAGCCAAGCCCACTTTGGGGAGGATGTGAGGGTTCAACTCTGATCATTACCTAGCCAGGCACAGTGGCCAGCATTTCTCCCACCCCGTACCCCTGACAGACATTGCTAATTGATTCTGACTCTGTTTCCCATTAAGGCCACACTCAAGTTTCTTCTCAACACGTGATCAATGGACCCATTACCAATGGATCAGGGTTGGGACACAAAGCTGAGCTAAACTGTGAGCATCTCGAAAGCAGGGATGTTTGATTCATTTCTGGATCTCTACCACCTGTGCAAAGCCTGGGACCAAGAGATGCTCACCCAGCATGGGACCTGGCAGCTTCCTGACTGCAAAATAAGGGCATATAGCCTTCTTCTTGGGACCCTGGGATGGGGAGAATGTGGTCACACCTGTGGTGACTTGGAAAGTTGGTAACTCATTACACACATCTAAGACCATTATGGATAAGCATGTTCCTCCTGTAAATGGCACCACAATCCATCCAGGTGCTCAAACTGGCAACAAAAATCCTCCCTTCCCCGTCCCTAACCTCATCCAACCCCTCAGGAAGTCCTGTTGACCCAAACTCCCAAACACACCTGAGATCCAGCCACTCTCTCCGTCTCCTCCACCTCCACCACAGCCCACCACCATCCTCTCTTCCAGAACAATTGCAGCAGCCTTCTCGCCGGTCTCCCTGCCTTTCGTCTCGCCCCTCTCCAATCTGTCCTCCACGTTGTAGTCATAGGGATCTTTGCAAAACAAAAATAAAACTATGTTATTACCCAAAATGCTTCTCATTGTTCTTAACAGAAATGCTGGTGCCCTCTCACCACCTGCAAGGCCCTGTATATTCTGAGCCATGCCCACTCCACCCATCTCATGGGGAGCCACTCTCCCCCTTTCCCACCCAACACACTGGTCCCCTCTCGGTTTCTACAACACACCAAGCCCTTCCCACCTTGGGGTTTCTGCCAGTGCCTGGAATGACCTTTCTTCATTCTCCATGGCCAGCCCCCAGGAGGTCCTTAGAGAAGGCTTCACTGACCTCTCTATCTAAAGGATTCTTCTCACCCCGCCTTGAAACTCATCACCATGTTTATTTCCTTCTCAGCTCTTACCACAAGTGAAATATCTTGGCAGTTTCTCTCTTTGTTTCTTTATTACCCCTACTAGGCTGTGAGCTCCATGAGGACAGAGTCTGTGTCTATCCACATCACAACAGTGTCCCCACCACTCAGCGTAGTGCCTGCCACATAGTAGAAGCTCAATAAACGTTTGTTGAGCGCATAATACATAGCAAGAGCACCTCCCACCAGGGTCCAGAAGTTCCCTGTGCCCCCAGTAACATAACCTCATCCCACCACACTCACTGCCCAGCCAGTCACATGCTCTCAACACATAGCTCCGCCAGGCCACTGTCACTTTTAGCTGCAGCTCTCTCTCCACGCTGACTCCTGAGAAAGCTGCAGAAGCAGAGAAAGTGTCCTCCATGCCTTTGTGTCCTCTAGGCCCAGGACAGTGCCTGCACTGGGCAGGTGCACTGGAAAGGTTGATGATGATGCAAAACTCCACTTCAAAACAGTATCGCAGACAGGTGGAGGGGCCGGCAGAAACCCGCTGGAGTCATCTCAGAGTCACATGAAGGATCTTCGAGAAATCAAGGAGAATGTTCACAAGGCCAGAAGATAAATAATGTATTGATTTTTCAAGAAAAGGAGACAGTCAGAGTCAATCCCAAGAAAAATTCTAGACGTTCTTATTAACTGGTCAGTTGGCAACTAATTTACAAAAAATGAGGCAATTACCAAGATCTAATGTCCATCCCCAGAGAATGTAAGGTGAAATTATTCTAATTTCCTTTTTGACAAGGTGCCCGTACTTGGGACTGATAATATCTGTATTTTAGACAAGTGTTCATTCAACAAATATGTATGGAGGGGCCACCATATGCAGACTTTGTGCAGACCCTGCAGATGCAGCATGAATAAAACAGGCAGACCCCACATCCTGGTGGGACCTTCACGAGGTGTGAGGCCCAGCCAGCACACAGCTGGGTGACACATACAGTACGATCCATGGCGATGAGCTCATGGAGAAAAACCAAAGCAAGCCAGGGAGATAGGCTGCCTGGGAGGGAGGTCAGTGCATCTGGTGGGGTCGAAAGACCTTGCACAGAGCACGTCTTGGTCAAGACTGCAGGAGGTGGGGGAGGGAGCCACACAGGAACCTGGGCCTTGAGCCTCCCAGGCGGAGGAAACAGCAGGTGCTTGGCCAAGGCCTGCGCTAGGCTGCGTAAGGAACAGCAGGCCTGATTGGCTGAAGCAGAGACAGCGAGATGGAAGCGGGAGGAGAGGAAGGTGAGGGAGGGAGGGGCAGGAGGGCCTTGTGAGGGTTTGGTTTGACTGACAGTGTATAAGGCTTGTAGCCGGGTTCTACCTTAGCACGGCAACCGCGAGTCACGCAAGACAGGAGAACACGCCCTTTAAACGGTTCCTAGAAACAGTAATAAGTGAATGAGGTGAAAGCTAGCCTTTGAAATCAAAGACCTGGCTCCAATACACAACTCCTACAACCCAACAATTCCACTCCTAGGTAGATACCCAACAGAAAAATGAACCAGTTTCGCCAAAAGGCTTGTTCCAGAACGTTCACAGCAGCACTGTTCACAATTGCCAGAAATGCCCGTCAACAGAAGAATGGAAAGCACATTGTAGAGTACCCACACCACGGGTTACTCTGCAGCAAAGAGAGTGAGTGATACACAACTTCACATTCATGCGATCGAATGTGTGAATCTCACAAACAGAATGGGAGGGAAAGAAGCCAGAAACAAGGATTCTATACTGTATGATTCCACTCACATAAAGTTAAAAAATGGGTAAAACCAGTCTCTGCTGTTGGCAGTTAGGACAGTGGGGGCTTAGCTCTGGGTCTGAGTGCTGAGTACATGAGAATGTTCAGCTCGTGAAAACTCATCACGTAGCACAGGTCTGAGCTGTGTAGCTGTCTGTTTTATGCTACACTTCAAAAAGTTACTAAGAAACATAAGCACTTCAGGTTAGACAAAACCAATAAATTAATACCACTGATTTAAAAAAAAAAACAAAAGACTGGGTTGGTTCAAGTTCTATTACCTATCAGCAGAGTCACTGGCCACACCACAGGTTCTCAGTATTCTTATATCTAGAGAGAGACCCTCCATAAAACCCACTGATCTGTCACAGAGAAACTGGGACAGTCCAATGAGAAATGCACAGAAGAGTCCTTTAGAAAATAACTCGCATGATAATAACGTTGGTCGTTGCTGACAAAGCCTCACCCCGGGAGTGCTGGAGAACTGGAGAAGTCTCTGGAGGTGGGCCACACGCTCAGTTCTTGCCGCATTCTCTTAAGGCTTTATAAATGACTTGGTGAAGACTAAGAAGGTGAACCCCTTTCTCCCAAAGGTTGAGAAATGACTGATGGGCAGAATCAAAACCAGCTTAACCAACTGGAAGACTGGGACAAAACCAACAGAAGAAATTCAGCAGGGAGAATGCTAACATCACACAGTGAGGTTCAAACCATACATTGCATCACCATTGCTCCAGCACAGGGACAAATAATTTGGTGACCAGTTGACCCTCCTGTAAAATATAGGACTGTTTTGACAGGAATAGGAACGTGGGTCAGGAGAAGGGGCCCCTCTTCAGTCCTCCGTGTAGAGCAGCGCACACCTGGCACCCTAAGTCCAGCTCAGGGGTCCACCCTGCCCTGTCCCAGCCCACACTGATGGCAACGAGACGTGTTTGGCAGAACGTTAGCAAGGTGCTGGCAAGTGAGGGTGGATATGGTCTACGCCACCCTTCACCCCAAGCTCGGGCTCCTGAGGGTGGTGACGAGGACACCAGACTTCTCTAACTCCCCTTGACGTGAGAGCCATCATCCATCACCCTCCACCAATGCCTCAGTTTGCCTCAGCGGAGATGGGGCTGTAGCAAGCCCCCAGGCAGACTGGGAAGGGGGTTGGCTCTATTATCCACCTCTGGTTCCAGTCTCATGAAGAAGTCTCATGAAGCCTGGTTCATCATATGATATGATATGGGGGCAAAGCAGGAGACGTTGGTGGCCAATGCCTGAAACAACCAGTCACAACCCAAACTCCTTCCCTTGGACTACACATGCTACTGTTTTCACACACAGCCATGTTGTTAGGGAAAGGGGACGCCTGAGTCAGCCTTTGTGACATACCCACATACCCTGAGGTCACCCCCAGATCCAGGCATTCACATGAGAGTCATAACTGCGGTGACTCAGGCTTGCAGCTCACTGACCCCAGCAGGAGGCAGATGGGGAAGAAGAGGAAGCTGGGACAGGTGGGCCAGAGGGTGACCACCAGGCTGTGGCCCTGGTCCCAGGTGGGGAGGTCAGCAGTCCAGTATCCAAGGTGCAAAATTCAGCTCCACTCAGCCTAGATCAACATCCAGATGGGACCAACCTGGAGCAGGACACCAGACAGTGGCTGGGGACAGAGCGAGAGGGTCCAGTATATGGAGAAGTGTCAAGAGAGTTAGGGCCCCAGCCAAGAAAATGGAGGTGTTGCAAGACTCCAGGACCTGGGACACTGTAAGAGTTGATCGCTCCATCCATTGGTGAGTTGTGAGTCCCACCACATGACCAGAGCCTCAGAGATCGTGCTCAGCGGGGAGCTGAGGAAGGCTAGGACAAGGCGGACATTAGGTCACCCAGCATTGAGGGCAGCAGGCTTAAAGGCAGGGAGTAGAGGCAGGGGCTCTCCTGCTGGCCCTGTTCACATGGAGCCAGGGCCTTGACAGGATCTGCCAGGTACAGCAAGGCTTCCGGAAATGGCACTGACCCGGCTCAGGCCAGAGACCTGGTCCTCCTCCCAAACCCTGTCACTGGCTGCACATACTACCTTCCACCTGGTTATTGAAACCTCCCTCCAGGAAGCTGGCCGTGCAAAGGAAAGCCCAATCACATCTGTTGGCCACAGGGAGGAAGGCCTGCAGCGGGCATCTTAGGAAAGCCATTCTTAGAGGTATACATGACACAGCCCTTCCCACCATCCTACAGAGCTACCCTCCTCTGGCTCCCAGCATCCACTCCCCTCACCCAACTCCAGCACTCCAGCACCTCGGCAAACGGTCACCTTGCAGAAGATGCCGGGGGAAACAGTTCTTTCCCACTGCTTGCTCTTTAAAACCCACTCCTATTTTTTCATCCCAACTCTAGAGCATTTCCAAAACTTACATTGACTTTCCCACATCAGTTGCTTTTAACCATGTCTTCCGGTTGCCCATTCCAAACAGAAAACTCAAGATCCTCGATTTCCCCTGGACATCAGGATTAGGTTCCAGGTTGCTCCGTGGTGGTGGATGTTGCTGTTTTGTTACTTTTGTGCACGTTAAAATTTTAAAAATCATAGCAAAGGTTGGCGTCTGTCGTTGCGCGTGCTGAGGCCTCACAATGCTTGCTGTCGTAGACGGGCTGATTACCCAACTCCATTTATCAAAGTGTCACTTCCCTGACAGGCCCTAATAAATATCCTGCCAGAGACCCCGCACCTGGCAGCCGTGCCACTCGGCAACACGCCGCTAACCTAATTTGCTAATTGCTGCTTTCCCCATTAATTTTAGTCCTGTCTTGTTTGGTGTTGACATGGAGGAAAAAGAAATAGGGTGGAAAAAACAGACAAGAAAGAAAATATCTCGGGGTCCCCCAGCATCCACCCCGCCCTTCCACTCCTTCACACAACCACTCACTCGCACTCACACCTAAATACCGACTTCTTTCCTCTCTCTTTTTCTCACCCTGGCTGAAGGAGATTAAACATTTAAAGGTGCAGGGCCAGATTTCCCAAAAATCAAGACACACGCCTGATAACGGGATAAAAGGTTTGACAATGGGGCCATCGTAGAAATACAAGGGACCAATAGTTCCTGAACCTAAAGTCATTCAATCAATATCATTGCTTTTGGTAGAGAAAAGATCAAATAAGGCATCACAGGGGTTAACAAGTCCAGCCCATGCATCCTTTCACATGGCTATGTCCCAGAGCCCTCCAGTCCTGGGGTCCCTCACTCCTGCCCCTCCCTGTGTCACAGTGAAGTTCTGCCTCCCTTTTGGTCTCATTCTAAGGATTGATGTCCAGATAACAGCACAGGACAATACCTAAGGACGGAACTTCCCAGTCAAGACTGACTCTGCTGGTCACCCGGGCTAGCCACACCCCAATTCCTTCAAAAGACCCCAATGATGGAGAGGTTTCCTTGTGGGCTGTTGTGAGTATAGATCATTACAAATGAGCTCAGTGTATTCAAAGTCCTGTTGAAGAGACAAAGGCAGGAATGAGGAGGATGCCAGCCAAGGGTGAAAAGGAAGGGAGACACTGTCTTCTCAAGACCAACAAAAGTTCCCATCTGAAAAAGGGGGATGGCTGACTCACTAACCCAGGGGTCTGAAGGTGACCTCCTCCTCCATCTTGGTACATGTGAACCTTAGGCATTTGGTGGTGTCCCACGTTGGACAGAGTGAACACGTCCACAGATTCCATTTACCTCGTGTTCTTCCTCATTGTAGATTTCATTACGGGCAGACCAGCAACAGCAGACAAGACAGTGCAGTGGCACTAAAATTTTTTGGTTTTAAATTGACAAACCTAATGCATGCTTCCGGAAAAATTCACACCTTCAGAACAGTCCGAAGAAGAAGCCAAAAATCTCTTGGCATCCCGATACTCAGAGACACCCATCAACATCCAGCCCTTTTATTATTTACGCACACCCACAGGAGTGCGTGTTATTTCATACATGGACCATGCTACCTTGTTTTTTACTCACTTACCGAAGAGATCTTTCTGTGCCACTGAAAATATATCTCCATCATCATTTTTAACCATTTTATTAGGATCTATTTAGCTAGTTCCATGTGGATAGACATTTAAGTTATTTTCTTTCTTTTCTCTTCCTGTCCACAGTGCTGTGATGAATAGCCTTGTAGCTACACCTTTGCACATTTGTCCAGTTATTACCTTAGGATAAACGACCAGAGGTAGGAGCACCAGCCTCAATGGTGCAGACATTTAAGATTCAGATAAACTTTCTGACCTCGTGCCCCTAGGGAAGGTATATGAATTTACATTGACCCCTGCGGTGCATGAGAGTGTCACTTCCCTACGACCTTGAAGAAATCAGTTATTTTTAATTTGTAATCATTGCCAATCTTCCAGATAACAAATGATCTGCTTCTATTTGCATTTCTTGGGTTGTTTGTGAAGTTTGGTGTGTTTTTATGCTTGTAGGACATTCAGATTTTGTGAATTGCCTGTCCCTAACCTTTGCTTATTTTTCTGTTAGAGTATTTGTCTCTTTTGTTAATTTACAGAAACTTTTTATATATTAAGGATACTGTTCTTTTGCCATGTACAAATTTTTCATATGTCCTCCCTACCAGTTCATTATTTCAACTTTCTCTATAGTTTTTGTACACGATAGTGTGAACTATCATGAAAAATTGCCCATAGTGAAATCTATAATAAGGAAGTAAACAAGATAATTAGAATCTGTGGACATATTCACCCTGTCCAATGTGGGACACCACCAGATGCCCAAGGCTCACACGTGCCAAGATGGAGGAGATTGCCTTCAGGCCTCTGGGAGAGACAGCCCTAAAATCTGTCTTCTCCCTGTCTCTGGCCTCATGCTCCTCTGCTCCTTCCCTTTTGAATCAGATGCCAGCTACAGGGCAAAACAAAGACATTTAGACACTCCTAATTCCACTAAGTCAGTGACAGCAAGAAAGAGAGAGAGATACATCTGGGCTTGCTTGATCAAAGCAGTCAATAAAACCCCCTGGGGACTCCAAAGATGTCAAGATGTCATCTCCTTTCCTTTCACCACAGTCTAGAATGGGGGTGGCAACCTTTTTCTTAAAAGGCCAGATAGTAAATCACTTTGGCTTTGAGGGCTGTATGATCTCTGTGGCTTCCACTCAACTCTGCCATTTGAAAGCAATCACAGACAATATGTGAACAGATGGGCATGGCTGCAGTCCAATAAAACTCTATAGTCTGCCAACCTCTGGTCTAGAATTCTGAAGTGGAAAGAAGAGAGGATTAAACCCACATTAATGATAGCAGTGGCCTCTGGTTATCAAGAGGGCCTAACCCAACAGCGCACCTTCTGAGAACCACACAATCAGACCCCACACCCCCATTCAACATCATGCCAAAGTGGAGACCTGCTGGTGGCTAAGGACAGGGCTGCTGCATGTGGTTGCCCAGGCTGTGCACTGCACAAATCCAGAAGGTGCCATTCACATATACTGTGATATGAATGGTGCCCTCCTTGAGTTGGACAATGTGTCAGCCCTGCCTGAGGGTCACCAAAGAGTCCCGTATTTGTGAGGAAGATTCACTGGCTGGCAAGGGGCGGGGCGGGGGGGGGGGGGTCGGTACATGGACTCTATTTCACTATTTCAAATACTTGGTGGACAAGAGTGTCTCCCCCACGATAGGGGCTGTGAGCCACTGCTTCTTTGGGAATAGTGTGATGAGGGCTTCCACATTCCAAAGTTTGAGGATGAGGGGAGCCAGCCCTGGAGGGTCCCTTGAAGGAGTGGATCAGGGACTGTGGGGAGCTACGGGGACTAAAGAGAAACTGTTTCTGCTGAAGCTTAAAAGGAATGTGACTTGGGGCAGAAGGCTGCCTGGCCCCAAAGCCCCTCTACTGTGAGCCCCCTGCTCTCGGCCCCTGGTTGATCAGGGACCCAAGAGGAGCAGGGGCCTCTGGAAGTATCCAGCCCCTCACCCCACCCAAGGAGTGTGGAGCATGTCTGGGGAGGAGGAGGCATCCACCGGCCTCACGGGCTGCAGGACCCGGCCTCTCAGAGCCAGCACAGGAACCACGCCCCCCCCCCCCCCTCCCCGGAACTCAACTGGCCCCAAAAGGCCCCAGAGCCAGCCGCAGCTGCCCCGATCCCTCCCAGAGTAAGCCTGCTGCCCAGATCTCAGCCGTGAACTCCGGTGAGCTTCCTTCCAACAGCTACAGATGAACAAAATATTGCCCTGTTCCCAGTTACGTTAAAAGGGCCTAGTAAAGAATAATGGCAAAGATGCCCGCAGCCAAAAGCTGCTCTAGATGGCCCTTTAAGCGAGATTTACGGCAGGCATTTAGCAGTGTCCCTGGGACGTTTGCTGGCACCGATCGGTCGGAAGGATGTGCGTGGCGCCTCCCCGGGCCAGCAGGCAGGGCCATCCTTCATTCCGGGCAGCTCTGCCTGCCCCCGCGTGGTCCGGCTCCCCCACGGGCCCTGCCCGAGTCCATTAGGCCCCTGCCTGGGCTGCCTGCTAATAATTCCGGCTGTCAGGTGCCTCGGGACGAGGCCAGCTAAAAGCCTGTCCTGACCCAGCGGCTGGGAGGCCGTGAGGCATGCTGGGATCTGAGAAACTGAGGCAGGGACAGGGGTGGAAGCACAGAAGACAGAGGTAGTGGGCGTCCCTGGAGAACCCCTGTTGATTTTTTCGTTCACTGTGTATTTATTGAGCCCCTACAATACGCTGGGAAGAGAAGTGCACAAAACTAGCATGTTTGTTCCTGCCCTTGTGAACCTCAGTATCCAGAGGGGAAGAGCAATCTTAAAGTATCAACGACAATCAAATGCGGTAATGGCTTTCATAAGGAGAGCCCAAGGTGGGAGCAAGTAAGTCCAGGCTGGGGGCCATCCCTGAGGACGCGGGGTTTCCCTAAACGGGAAGCCTGTGCTGTCCAACATGGCAGCCACCAGCCTCACGTGGGTCCTGAGGGCTCCGCCTGGGGCCCCCCGCCGACTGCCACGAGCTTCAGCGCGAACGCACGCTGAATTCCAAAGACTCCAAAATACGAGAGGAAGAATGCAAAATAGCTCATCAGTAATTTTTATACTGATTATGTGTTGAAATGATAACATTTGGGATATAGTGGGTTAGGTAAAATATATTATCAAAGGTAATTCACCTATTTCTTTTTACTTTATTCATGTGACTACTAGAACATTTAAAAGTGCATAGGGGCTGGCCCAGGTGCGCAGCAGTTAAGTTCCCACGTTCTGCTTTGGTGGCCCAGGGTTTGCTGGTTTGGATCCACGGTGCAGACCTAGCATCATTTCGCAAGCCATGTTGTGGCAGGGGTCCCACATATAAAGGAGAGGAAGATGGGCACAGATGGTAGCTCAGGGCCAGTCCTTCTCAGCAAAAAAAAAAAAAAAAAAAAAAAAAAAAAGAGGAGGATTAGTGGCAAATGTTAGCCCAGGGCTAATCTTCCTCAAAAAATAAAAAGTGCATAGATGACTCCCATATGTGTGGCTGGCATAGTATTTCTATTGCACACCATCATCTAAATGATGAACAGGGGTTAGCCCACTGAGGGGGTTTGGAGTGCAGACCAGCAACTGAAGGTTTGGTAATAAAATCCACCCTACTAAGAGAAAGTCAAAAGTGTGGATCCAGCAAATAAGCTGGGCTCCAGGTGGAGAAACTGAGGCAGAAGCCCCCCTGCCAGCTTGCACGAGCCCACTGCGTGTGTGGAGCAGACTGTCAACTCGGTGGGTAAGCTGTAAAGCCCGCAGCAGCATGGTGGGTCTCTGGCTGCACACTTCCCTCCAGGTCCCACCAAAGGGTTCTGCCTCAGTTTCCTCCTACCTTCTGGCTCCAGCATTCTGACCTTCGGCTGCCCTGTGAGCTGGACTCCCTCTCACCTCAGCTCTTCCATTCTCTGCAGCACCCACCGTGTGCCTGCAGATGTGGCTTAGCTTCTCTGCCAGAGAGGTGAGCAGTGCCGCTTGTTGGATGCATAGTTACCCTTTCCAGCCACAGCAATTTGAGGACTTATCGTGAGCCTGCCCTGTGCTCTGTACAGTCATGAGCTGCATAATGACCTTTCAGTCAAAATGGACTGCATGTACGACGGTGGTCCCATAAGATTAGCACCATACAGTCCAGGTGTGTAATAGGCTATTCCATCTAGCTTTGGGTAAGTGCACTGTGATGTTCGCACAAGGACACATTTCTCAGAACGTATCCCCATCACCAAGCAACGCGTGTCTGTACTTCACCTGCATCTTTGTTTAAGCCCCCAAAGAGCCTATCATACAGGTATCCAGTGGTTAAGCACACAATGGAAACACTTCCTTCCCCGTTAAGAAATTTGGGTGTCTACTTCCATCCTTCATTTCCCAAACACAAAGAACACCTAGAACAAAAATGTCAAATAGGTTTTATTTCGTATGACACCTCCAGCAGATTGGTAGTGAGCGCCTAAAGCACTGTGTTGAGAAGGATTCCGAGGAATGATTGACCACGTCTGCTATAGAAGTATGCTTTGCTTGGTAATTGTCATTCTTGGTCTAGGTTTAGGTCAAATCCCACAATCATTAGTAGGACAGTGTCCAAAGCAGACCCATGTCCTGGAATAGACTTTACATGGCTCATGGGAGCATATGAGGATTTCACTTGACAGCAGGGAGACATTATGACATATCCTCAAATAGTATACCCGGATCTCGGGCTGTATTAAGAGAGGTTCCAACGGGAGAGTGTTGCTTGTCCATGCCAATCAGACTGCACCTAGACCACACACTTTAGAGGGACATAAGTACGGCGAGGATGCTTAGAAAAGTACAAGAAGCTTGGAGAAAGAACTGTCTTTGTGTGAAGGCCAGTAGAAAGAACTGGGAGCTGAACCCAGAGACCCAGGCGGCATGAGCATTTTCTTCTATATGGATTCAGACTGGACTAGTTCAACAAACATTTAGTAAGCACCTACTATGTGCCTCGCACCATGCCAGGCTCTGGGCATACAAGAGGGAATGTGGGATATCTTCCGTTGGCCCCTCCAGATCTAATTGCTCCCTTCTGCTCTACACTCCAAGAGGATGACCTTGATGAAATGCGTCAACAGACTCTCTTCCCCTCTGGCTTCCAGTTGGGCTCAGCCAATAGGCAGTCAGAAGGCAAGAGGGGAGTGAGGGCTTGGTATTTGCCAAGTTGCTTTGGGTTGGCTGGACCAACCCAAGGCCTCAGCTCCTGTCGGGCGGCCCTCTCCTCACTGCTCCCTCGGAGGTCCAGGATCACTTCCATCCTCTGCCCTTCAGTCATTGGGCTAGTGACAGCTTCTTAGTGGCACCAGCCCTGGGGTGCTGCACCAGCCTTTAGTGACTCCTTTAGACCCCTCTGCACTCTTGTTAATAGTCCCTTTATTAATCTTAAACTATGGGATTCAAGTGTGACATCTATTTCTTGGCAGGAATAAAACAAGCTTAGTGCCCGCCTTAATGGATCTTATCATTGGTAAAGAAGACTAGACTGGTGATAAACAGGGAAACAAGCAAGTATAGTTACCAATTGTGTAAGTGTCATAAAGTTAATAACTTGGCACAGTAAACGGCAGGGGATGGGGGTGCCAAATAAAAGGGGGGAGTCAGGGAGGCTCCTGAGGATGCAGCATTGAAGCTGAGATCTGAAGGATGAGAATTACCTGAGTGAAGAGTTCGTCTGATGTAATCTAAGACCAAGGGGATAGGGAAGAATTGACCTCCAAAACTTCTCCAATCTGGAGAAAGCAGCCTAAGGAGATGGCGAGCTCTCCCTCAGAGATGCTTTTGTAGACGCTGGAGGGTTCCTCGGTGGTTGCAATACCAGAACAAGGATTCGTCTCCTGGAGAAAGGGCAGCACCAGTGATGTGCTGGGGCCAGCTGGTCCTTCGAGGGTCTCCCCATCCCTCTCGTGCCCACCCTGAATCTGGGCACCATGCCACACTCCTGCCAGCTGCATGGGTTAGGAGAACAGAGATATAAGAGTACTAAATTGTATGTGACAGAAGAAAATGAGCAAAATTACCACCATTCTACACCAGTTCCATGGAGGCAAGAGGAAGAAATGAGTGCCAAGTCCGTGAGTAAAAAGAGATTTTAATACACGGTAACTCTGTCCACTGCATACAAGGGCCCTCAGGTGTCTAGAATCTTCCCCCAATCTCTAAGACATAAGAGAGAAGGACAGAGAAAACTCTTGAAATAAGCAGAGGACCAAGGATCCCCTTCTTCCTCTAAAGTCGGAATCTCAGGGATCTGGTGTTTCCAGCCCTGGATGCCCATTCAAATCACTCAGAAGACTTTCTAGAAGTACCAATGCCAGGCCCCGAGCCCCAAAAGAGTTGAAAGGGCTGAAGCCAGCAAGAGAAAGACCAGGGCATCCCAGGGGACTGTTGGAGTGGCATCGAGCTAAAGAACAGTCTCTGAGTTATCGTCAAAGTTTAAAGTGAGTAAGGATCCCTCGGGTGCTTGAAACTCATGGATTCCCAGTCTCCGCTCCAAAGGGTCTCACTCCACATGTCTTAGATGGGGTCTCGGAATCTGCACACTTCATGAGCTCTGACGTGGATTGCAAAAAACACCGTTTGGGGAAAACTGCTAACTACGCAGATTAGCCCCAGGGATGACCTCTAACACTTCACCCTCACTTGAGAGTCTGGGGGACGTCAGCACCTGGGGAGAGGGAGCAGCTGGACAGGCATCATCCTGGAATCTTCAGTTTGGGGAAATAAAACCATATGCATAGAGCGCAGTGGCTAGACCGAGGAGAAGCTTGAAAACTGGAACAGCTGATTCCTGGTGGGTGGAGAAGGGTTAGGGAGGTGGAGAACAAGGACTTTAGAGCGAAGAAGTGAGGTCAAGAGGAGGAGAAGGTGACCATTCATGCTTTCACCCCACTGCAGTTGTATGCGAAGGCGAGGAAGAAAGGGCAGACGACTTTGGCCCTTGAAATTCAGAAGTGAACCAACTCAGAGCTCTTACTTTTCCGGGCATTTTAGACTCACGTAATCATGTAATTACCAGGACAACATGAGAGGAAATGAGTATTATTCCCATATGATGTAACAGACAACTGAGGCTCAGAGAGGAGTACTGATGGCCCACACCACACTGCTGGGGCCTGTGCTACCCGAAGGACTTAAGCACAGAGGTGGCTGACTGCAGGACCAGCTCTCGCTTGATCACTCCAGCCCTTCTCAAAAAGAACTGAAAGAACTTGACAGCATCACTGTAGGAAAGGAGACAAGGAATCTGAACTCCGTAAATAGAACTCCTCAGAGGAGGAAAAGACCCCGTGAAGAATGGGGTCAAGGGAATTATAGCTAGGAAAAATGAACAGATGTGCTTTCTTTCTTCCACAGACATTTGAGTGCTTAATCTATACCAGCTCTCTCCTAAACGCTGAGGACACAAAAGTGAGCAAGAAAAACACAGTCCTTAACTTCATAAGGTTTACATCTAGACCAGGATGACTAATTAATGACATTCACCCCATCACTTCCCCTTCCTGCATCCCTGACAGACATCACTAATCAATCCTAGCCTCCTTTTTACTGATCCTCAATTCCTCAAATTCCTGTTCAAGTGGCTGTCACCAATCAGTTGAGGGCAGGCATGTGGGATGAATACTCTGCTGTCCCTGATTTGGACTTTTGAGTTTAGACAAGGATTTTCTAAGTACCTACTACATGTCAAACACACTGGGAATTTGTGAAGTGTGAGGTCCTCGAGTCATAGATGAGGAGACTGATGTCCAGAGAGGACCAAGCTAACAGGACTCTGTAATGACCCGGGTCTGTTGTATGGAGCCCGTTCATCAGTGCTCAGAGTACAGGAGCAGGAGTTTGCAAAGCAGGTCAGAGATCTGCTGGGGAGAATCGCTACACTACTGGATGCCTGAGGGCCACAGCCTCCTGTGCCAGGCTGGGCTTCCTCCCCCTGTCCAGCCTCTGCCCTGAGCTCCTGCTTCTCTGGTCCTGCACTCCCCTGAGCATCTTCAGGAAGCAGGGCATGAGAAGGAACCTGCAGGTTCCCTTCCTGCCTCGTCCACTCAACATGGAGGAGAGGAGGCAGGAGGGCCGTTGATGGACCCGGGCCGTAGGCATGCCCAGTCATGCAGCCAGGCTCTTGGTCAAGCCTCAGCATCGTCCAGCATCCACCATCCCTGAGCAATGGCTCCCAAACTGTGCTGCTCATTAGGATCCCCTTCAAAGCTTCGAAAACTCCCGCTGCCCGGCCCCATCCCAGGGCAATTACATCAGAACTTCATGAGACTCTGCATCACTGTTTTTAAATCTCCCCGAGTGATTCCAGCATGCAGCCAAGTTTTGAGACCGCTGTCCCAGACTGTCCTGCTCCCGCCACCTCCCCTTCGAGGGCCCTGGGAAGACAGAGCTGCCGGCAACTTGTTCAGAGTCAAGTCAGCTCTGTGAGGTGACGGCCGAGGCAAAGACAGGCCACCAGCCTGCCAGCTGCTCACCCTCCAAACCCCAACCCCTGCCGGGCTGAGTGCCTAGCCATGCCAGGCCTGCTCCCCAAGGCGCCCCGTCCTCCCAATAAAAACAGGCGGCCAGAGTTCAGGGCCCGCTGGCGTTCTCCCGGTAAGCACCTTTTGTTCCGGGCTCAGAGCTGTTAATTAAAGAGCCGTGATTAATGAGGAAGCACTCCTGGTCCCCATCTAGGATGAGACTTCCTGGGGATGCTGACTTTGCTGGAGGAATCTGCAGTCAGAATCCAACTGGAGCTATTTATAGTTCAGGCTCCGCTGGGGTTGGGAGGAAGGTGCCCATCCTCCTCCCTCCCCCCACCACGTCATGATGGAACATAGGGGTGGAAATACTTATGGAGGAAGGATTTTTAAAGGAGTAAATCTTACACGTGTGCATTCATATTAACTCACATGAACTTTCATTCCCTCGACGTATATTTATTGAATGCCTACTAAGCGCCGGGCTCCAGGCCAGTGGATACGGCTGCGTCTCTGATTAAGATGAGATGGCCCCTGTTCTGGTAGAGTTTTCACTCCAGGGGAAGAGTCCTTACCCAGGAAGTCTACAAGTACGTGTGCAATTGGAAACAGAGGCAAGAGCTCGGCAGGCGTGGCCCCTGTCTCCGTGCCAGTGTGGAAGAAAGGATGCAATACACCCACATCACAGCGCTGACAGCAAATCACTGCCACTCTCACCTTCAGTGAGGAAACAGCCTCGGGCATATTCAGGGAGTCAAAGGCCCACAAATAGCGTACGGCAGGGTCCAGATTCAAACCAGTCTGGCTTCCCAAACCCATTTCCTCTTCTTCCCGGGCACACAGCCGGATGACATTTCCCAGTCTCCCTTAGGGTTGCACATAGGCATGTGACTGAGTCCCAGCCGATGGAATGAGAGGAGGGATGTGTGCCGCTCCCAGGGGTGGCCCACACCAAACCCCCACGCACTGCCCTCCGGGCTCTGGCTGATGGAATCCAGGCTGACCCTGGATTGAAGGGGCAGAGTCCCATCAACCTAGATCCCCAAATGGCTTTGCAGAGCAGGCCCTCCCCGGACCCCGCCACCACGTGGACTTCATGTGAGAAGAAATAAACTTCATTATGCCGAGCCCCTGGGTGTCAGGGTTTCCCTGTTACAGCAGCCAGCATCGCCTAAACTAACAGAGCAGATCTGCCTGCTCCAAACACCGTATCGACTGCCGCTTAGAAACAGTCGGTGACCCCTGGAACATTTTGTGAATGGTCACCACTGGGGGTGAAGGGCAAAGACACTCAACGTCCTTCTCAGTCAGGCCTTGCTCACAGAATCGCTGCAAGTCAGCCCTGAAACGCCCCCAGCCCTGGTCCTACCTCCTCACCCCTCTTGTGCTGGAACCAAGGGGGTCCATCCTTGCACTAGCTGGACCAAAAACTTAAAAACCACCTGCAAACTGGCAGCAGTTCAAAGAGGGAAGGGCGTGCAGAGGAGGAACCTGAGTCAGTGAGCAGCTCAGGGGCTGCCGAATCGGCCAACCCGGAGCCACCTGACGTCCAGACGTCTCAACATCCCAGCTAACAGCTTGTCCTCATTGTTTAAGGCGATTTTAATTGAGGTTTTGTTGTTTGTAGCAAAAGGCTTTCTGACTCCTCTAGGAGACCAAACACACAACATCTCTGGGATTCTGTTTCCTCAGCTGTAAAATGGGAACATCATTCTTGTTCTTCAATGAGGATTTCTGGTAATGAGACAATCGGAATAACCAAGCCCGCCTTGCAAGATTTTTGTGGGGACCACACGAGCCTGCCCTTTACAGAGCTATTCATGTTGAAGAGCCGTTTGCAAAGCTGCTGCTCTCCCTTTGGAGCTGCCAGTGCCCACAGAGTTTATTTTCCTCAAGAGTTTTCACACCTTTAGTAGATACCAAACTCTCCGCTTATGTGAAATGATACTCAACAGACAGTCTCTGTCCCATGTGGACATAACAGGATGACAGTTGTGCTGTTTCCAAGCCCAGCAGGTTTCTAAGGAGGCTGGTCAAGAGGCAGCCTTGTCCAGCTTTGTCCTGCTAAGTTCCACAAGGAGATGGGTTACGTGCGTCTGTGAAAGCTGCCCTGATCGTCCTATTCAAGGAGAGGAATTTATGGGAATTGATATGAGAGAAGTAGAAAGAGGGAGCAGTCGAATGCTGTGCACCATGGGTGTGATCCCGTCCCCAGCTGTGATGGTGAATTTAATGTGTCAATTTGACTGGGCTGGGGGATGCCCAGAGAGCAGGTAAAACACTGTTTCTGGATGTGTCTGTGAAGGGGTTTCTGGAAGAGACCAGCATTTGTATCAGCAGACTGAATAAAGAAGATGGCCCTCACCAGTGGGGGTGGGCCTCATTCCATCTGTTGAAGGCCTGAATAGACCACAAAGGTGGAGGAAGCGTGAATTTGCTCTGCTTGTGCTGGGACATCCATCTTCTCCTCTCGGACATCATGCTCCTGGTTCTGGGGCCTTCAGACTCGGACCAGGACTTACACTGTCAGCTACCCTTGGTCTCAGGCCTCCGGGTTTGGACTGGAGCTACCCGACCAGCTTTCCTGGGCCTCCAGCCTGCAGACAGCAGATTGCGGGACATCTCAGCCTCCATAATCCTGTGAGCCAATCGCTCATAATAAATCTTTTTCTGTAAATCTGTATCTATCCTATTGGTTCTGCTTCTCTGGAGAACCCTGACTAAGACACTAGCACCCCAAGACTTCAGTAAAATGAACCCATCCCCTCAATTCCTGGTAAGAGTTGCAAACAAGGGGCTGACTTTCTGAACTTTGTGGCAAGGAGGCCATGTGTAAGGACAGATGCAGAACTCAAAGGCGCCAGAGTGTTGGAGGCAGAGAGGCCCAGAGAGGAGCAGTAACTTCCCCAAGGTCACACAGCACTTAAGGACAAAGCAGGGATTCGAACGCAGCGTGCTTGCTTCCAGTGCAGTGCCTTTCACACGCAATAGCTGCTGTGTCCTCGGTCACCCCGACACTCCTGCCACCCACTTTCCTTCCCTGCTTCCCAGCCTTGTCCCCAGGGAGGTCTCTTATCCCAGTGTTTGGGAACTGAGAGCCCACAGGGCCAGGAGACTAGGTGAGGCTGAGCCCTGTTTGGTGCCCAGAATCTGTGTGGGGGTGCACAGGGCGCCTGCATGCACACACATGTTCACACACTCCTGCTGGGCTGCTCTCCCTGATCCCCTTGGAACTGTCCGAGGTGCTGGCCCTGCCCTGGGAACCCCCCTGGAATGAACTCCACTCTGAGCTCCACCGCGCTGCTCCAGGTACAGGGTTTTCCCATGACAGCTCCCTTTCTCCTTAAGCAGCTCCAGCTCTTGCTTTCTGGACAGGTGAGGCTGGCCGTGGGCTTGAGAATGATGATTGTAAGACCCCTGTCTCAGGTCAGGATCCTCCAGAGGCAGACCCTGAGACCAGCATCTGAGAAGAAGTGGTTTATCCGGGAGGCGGTCCCAGGTAAGGTGCCAGGTGTAGGAGAGTGACACAGGGAAGGGAAGATAGTTGATAGCGTCCAGTCACGAGCTAGGAACCCCCGTGGGCAATGGGTTCAATCCACTGGGAACCTCTAGGAGATGGGGTAGGACAAGCCTCAGAATTGTCCCAGTGGAAGGGCAAGGGAGTTGGGGAGCCAGCGTATTTATCCACCAACTCCCATCCTCCTTGGCCAGGGGCTGCTCCCCAGGATGCTGACCGTCAGCACTTCCGGCCCTCCCCACACGCTGTCTGAGGGAACGCCTCTGTCAGAAAGGGAGTAAGACTCCACGGGTGGAACCAGGATCTGGAGAACACACAGGTGGAGCACCCACAGCATCTGCTCAGCTCCCATCCATCCTTCCACACCTGCCAGCCTGGACCTCCCTGAAGGACCGTCCACCCACCCTCTTAAAGGCCGTGTGGTTTCCAACAACACGCATAACCCCTGAAGCCTCAGTTCCCTTCTCTGTAACATGGGGTTAACGGGGCTCGGGCCACACAGTTGTAGTGAAGGTTGGGTAAGATAATGTGTGCATCACTTCTAGCACAGTCCCTGGCGCTCAGTAAACACCTGAAAAATGTTGCCCATCCCCCAGGCTGTCACACACGGCTGTGGAGTTTGACCCCTGTGCCCGGGCACTAGCCATCAAAGTGTCCAGTGCAGCTGGAGTCAGGCCTGGGTTCCATCCCCAAGCCATGCACCTCGATGGGGCTGCATTGGCTCAGAAGGAGGAACACCTCTTTCTCATTGGCCACCCAAAGTGGACACCTGTTAGTCACCTATTTGCCTTGAGATGGTGCCTTTTTCTAATCCTCACAAGGGTGGTATATGGGCTGCCAGTGGCCCTGATTCTTATTATTGGAGTTATTATTACTGCTCCTATTACAGGCTAATTAATTCACAGAAGGTGTCCATTAAAGCACAAGAAATGGAGGCCAGTGTTTCAGTAACTGTTTTGCCTGACCAGAGGCATTTCTCTAGCAGGTTAGGACAATTTAAGAAATTATTTTGGTCAAGGACTGTCCACCCCTCTACATGGCAGGGATCACGGCAGATCCCCCTACCTCACGGCCCTGAAGGAGCAAAGGGGACAGCTGGCTGTGGGGGCGCTTGGGTCTGTGAGCTGTGTGCCATCCACAACCAGTTGGACAAAGAGAAAGGTGATTTAATGAACTGCCAAGGAAATACTTTACCCACAACTTCCGTTCTCTTCTGGCTCTGCGCCCTTGGTTCCCAGGGGGCCTAGATGCGATCCTTCAAACTCCTTGGAAAAGATCTATACAACGGAAGAGAGAGAAAGGAAGACATGAGAGGGAGCTGATCAACATTGTCACTGTGCCAACTTCTCCCCTGTTCCAGCTCGCCATCCTGAGGGCTCCATCTATACCCATTCCTGCTCTGTAGAACCCAGCCGAGCCCCGCACACACGGTCCTTCTGCTCTCCTTGGTCATTAAGTGCTCATCAGTCCTTTCCCATGGACCAAGGGCCCCCGCTCCACTCCTCCAATCTCTTTATGTTCACCCTGAGCCTCCTCAAAATCCCTGTGCTCATTGTTCAAGGATTCAGACAGACCATATTACCTCTGCAAACAGCATAAGTTTCCTTTTTTGCCAGCCTGAGGCCTTGAGTGTGTCTGGAGTTCAAAACTTATTCTGTTTTGCAGTTGAACGAGACCTTCTCAATTTTCTTCCCCGGACCCCCAAAAGTCCTCATGAAGCCATCTCCCTGAAATCCCGTCATGAGAGCTTCCTGGAGTTCCCCGCACTGTGCACACGGAGATGTGCCTCCCTGCCCTCCAGCAGCAGCCCCAGCTCTGCACCGCCAAGGAGACCGGAGCGCTAAGGAGGAAGCACAGTGCTCACCCGGGGGGACTCACGCTGTCCTCACGGAACTACCCGCCTGCTGCTGTCCTCAGCCAAAACTCCTGCTCTGTCCCTGGCAGGCTGGCTGGAACAGCTTCCACCGTTGGTCCAGCACAACTAAATAGGGCATCAGGGCAGGGCTGAGCCCCTCCCTGCCAACCACCCACCCCACAGACCAGCCCCCCTTCGCCCATCCCCTGTAGTCTCCACATTCTCCCCTGCCTTGAGCGGAACATCCGAGAGCCCAGTTCAAACACAGATGCTGCCTGGCTGGAACGCTGTTCATATATACACGCTCACACACACTGCACACGAGACCAGGAACACAGACAAATCACCAAAGCTCTAATCATAGGCGAAGCAAAAGAATTATATAAGCTTGCACACACACACACACACGCCACTTGCACACACGTGTATTTATCCCTTCGCCCATGTACATACACATGACCATGAATACACATATCTGCACATGTTCCCAGATACCCACCCGCACGCACAGAGATGCACAAATACAAATGCAAGACACGTGTGGTAACTCACCCACACGTGTGCACACGCATGCATAGGGCTGCACACACATGCACATAATACACATGTGAAAGCACATAGACACACACCCAGGTGCACACACACATACACATCCTGGGCACACGATACCCACCCACACTGAAGCGCAGCTCTGAAAGCCCAGACTGAGAGGGAGTCCTGATCCATTCCGGCTGGGAGGCTGCGGATGTTCCAGTGGAGTCACGGTAATTAGCTCTTTAATTAAAGTCCTCTCACCACTCTCTGGCCACGAGGCCCTGCACACCACCACCTGGCTTGGATCCTGAGCCTGTCGGAGGCTGCAGATGGGCCAGGCCAACACTGCCCAGAGGCTCGGTCTGGGTGGTAATTAGGGATGGGGACTCAGCTGAAGAACTCACAGCCAACCAACCGTCTCATTTTTCTCTTCCAGGTGAAATGGGCCTGCCAGCTCTCGGCTCTTCCTCTCCGTGTCCTAATTATGCCTCTGGCTCTGGCTCCCCTCTGTGCCCTGCCATATTCCACATCCCCAACACACACACACATTCACACACACACACACACACACCATGGAGGGCCGATGTGAAGGCCCCAGGCCAGCACAGGCCTGCAGCTTCCATCACAGCCTGGCCCAGGGCCAAGATGGGAACAAGCATACGAGCCTCAGCCCCACCCTCAGCCACCTCCCCAGTCCCACCCGGAGCCCATCCCACTCAAAGGGGGGCCCCTGGACAGCACCTCCCTCCACAACACCTCCAGGCAGGCCCTTTGCCTCCAACCTGTCCACCCGGGTTTGCTAGGGCTGCCATAGCAGGTGTCCCAGCCTGGGGGCGTAAACAACAGAAATTTGTCCCTCACTGTTCTGGAGGCCAGAGGACCAAGATCAAGGCGTTGGCAGGGCCGGTTCCTTCCGAGGGCTGTAAGGGAGAATCTGTTCCAGGCCTGGCCCCTCACTTCTGGAGGTTTGCCGGCAACCTTTGATGGTCCTCAGCTTCCTTGTGGAACAATCACCCCAATCTCTGCCCCGATCTTCACATGGCGTTCTCTCTGTGTGCACATCCGTCTCCAAATTTCCCTTTTCATAAGGACACTAGTCAATGGATTAGGGTCCACCCTAATGACTTTGTTTTAACTTGATTATCTCCGTAAAGACCTATTTCCAAATAAGGTCACATACTAAGGTACTGGGGGCTAGGACCTCAACATGTGAATTTGGGGGTGGGGGGATACCATTCAGCCCCTCACACTGCCCTGTGGTTAGTACACACGCTCACACCTGTGACCCAGCCGCGTGACCTTCCTGCCTCACATTACTGTACCAACTCAGGTAGAAGTGGTCCTGGCCAGCAGTGGGTTAATGGTTGATGCATTATTCATCGCTTTCCACCCCTTCGCTCACTCACTCACTGGGTCGGTGGGTATTTACTGAGCACCTTCTATGTGCCAGCACTGTCCTGGATGCTGGAGATAAATAAACAAGGGCAATAAACAAGCGAGCATGCAGGAAGGATGATTCCAGTGAGGGTGAAACGTTCCAGAGGGTGTAAACAGGAGGGAAGATGGAGAAGGGGGCAGGGGGATGATTTAGGATTGGGGAGTCAGAGAAGGTTTTTCTGAGGAGATGTTTCAGCTGACGCCTGAGCATGGAAGGGAGCCCACTGTGCAAGAGTGTTCAAGGAAGAACATTCTAGGCCGAGGGGACAGCAAGCCTGAAAATGCTGAGTCCAAAGAGATTTCATCGTATCCTGGGAAGAGAAAGGGGTCGGGGGGCTGCTCTGTCCTGAGAACCAGAAGAAGCCCCCTTCTGAGGCAGGAAAGGTGTGAGTACCCCCTGAGGTGGCAAAGCCCATGGGATGGGATGAGATGGGAGGGCTGGCAAGGACAGGATCATGAGGGGCCTTGCGGGCCACAGTGAGGAGTCTGGATTTGATCCCGAGAGCAGAGTAGGGCAAAGTGACCCCACTGTGTGCTGGCTTTCCCGTGGAGGCTGCACTGGAAGGGGCCAGGGTGGAAGCGAGGAGAACATAGCCATTTTGCAGGGCCCAGGAGCTCAATCCAGCTGAGCCACCTGAGCAGGTGCCTGAGTCATGGTGAGGTCACACTCCACGTCGCCCAGTACATTTTAAACAGAATGTGCCATGGATTGTGGTGGTCGTATGAGTACATTCCAAACCCATTACTTTGAAGGCTGATCAACTTTCAGCCTTGTACCTGTAAGAAATTTTTTAACTTGGCATTGTGGCAACTTGCTGGTCTTCAGTTTGGACCCTCATGAGCCCCCGAGACTCGGGAGTCCACACGAATTTCTGGGAGTTCCACAGTGCAGATGTGGAGCATGCAAACTGGCCAGCAATCTCCAACCCCAGGCCAGAAATAGCAGGGCTGGCCAGCACCTTTCCTCCATCAGACGAGGGCCCTTTCTGATTTGCAGATCTCACCAAGCTTCTTCCCACCTCAGCAACGCCGCACCTGCTGATGCCAAAGCCAGAACACTCTTCCTTTGGCTCTCCCACAGCTGGTTCCTCCTCTTCCTCCTCCTTACGTCAGCCACTCGGAGAGGCTGAAGCTGGTCCTTCCCTAGTCACCCCGTCTAAAGGTGGTCCCCTCCGTTATTCTCTGCTACAGCCACCTGCATAGCATTTATCATAATTATTTCACTGGTTCATACCTATTTGTCTGAGTTCTCGCACTCAATATAAATTCCCTGAGGCTGGCCATATATCTGTCTTTTTGGAGGGAGGGAAGGAAGGGGAGGGAGGCGAGATATTTGGTGCTGGAGGTTCCCTGGACTGGAGCAGGGCTCTCAACCTCAGCACTACTGTCATTTCGAACTGAATTAATTCTTTGTTTTGGGGGAGTTGTCTGGTGCCTTGTAAGATGTTCAGCACCATCCCTGGTCTCTACCCAGTAGATACCACTGCCCACGAACTGTCACAACCCAAAATGTCTCCAGATATTGCCAAATGTGCCCTGGGGGGCAAAATTCCCTCTGGTTGAGAACCGTTGGTCTAGAGGTTTTCAACAATTGAACTCTTATTCAAACATAATTTTACATAGAAGCCCAATATATGAAGCACATCCCATGGAGCTGCCGAAGGACTCTGTATTTCTCACCTACTGCCACACTGATGCTGCATAACAGATGCCCCAAAACTCAAAGGCTTCCAATGACGTGTTTGTTCTCATACACCCAGGGCTACCGGTTCACTGGGTTTGGCTTTTCTAGGCTCCGCTTCAAGCTGAAAGTTGCCTGCACTTGGCTTGAGGCTGCCAGTTGGGTTCAGGCCTGTTCCAGCCGTGTTCATTCTGGGGTTAACGGGGACATGCTCTTCCAGACAGTGGATCTCCAGCCATGGAGAAGGGCAGACGCCAGATCACACAAGCATACTACAGCTTCCTCTTGTGTCAAGTCTGCTAAGGTTTTGTCACTTGAGCAAGCCTAACATCAGTGGGGCAGGGAACTATGACTCTACCCCCGAGGGAGGTGAGTGAATATTTGCTGAACAACAATCCACCTATGCTAAGCCTACATACTCGCTGACCCAGATAGCTGGAGCTCCTGGGCAAGACCAGGCCATGGGCCTGCGCTGACTTCTCCCCAATACCAGTGCCTCACTGAGCCTCTGCTCGGGGCTCCCAAGGGCATCACAGGCCTCTGATCCCAGCGTCGGTCCACCAGCTCGCAATCACGAGCCCGTGTGCTCAGTCACACTCCCTGCTCTGGCCTTCCTGAGCACTTGGAAGCGTGGCTTCCATCAGCCAACATTTTCCCAGTACTTCCTCTATGCTGGACGCTGTCCGAGGCACTGGGGATCCAGTGGTGAGACTGGAAGACACGGCCAAGTGGGGTGAATGACCCCACTCCCCATGGGAGTGGCCCCAACAGACACACAGTGCGTGCCACCATGAGCCACAATCTCCTCCCTCACTGATCAACCCTCCTGGTGTTAATCTATTCCAGTTCTGCCTTTGAGGGCTCAGAAAGGCCCTTTTTCTGCCCCAGCTCTGGCCCCTCAAACAGGGCTCCTTTGGATACAGGACTCGTCTTGTCAAGATATCATCATGTCTAAATCGAGGCTGTGTCAGCAGCCCCATGAAAATGAAGGATGGCCGCAATTATGACCCATATAACAGCCCAATAAAACCTAATTAAAATGATCCACATCCCATCTGCCACGTGCAGGGCAAAGCAGCCAGAGAAGGATGGAGGCCCAGGCGGTTCAAGGAGAGCAAGTAACATGAAGAAGAAGAAGAATGTTTATACTATAAGAAATATATTCTATAATATTAACATATAATAATACAATATAATTATGATAATGATATTATTATTGTTGGACCTAACATCTATCGTATGATTACAGAGTGCCAGCCCCTTTGCTAAGAGGGGCTGTCCTTGAGACACTGGACATGTATCAGCCCAGTTAATTCTCACTAACTTGCCATAAATGAAGTGCTACCATATCCCCTTTCACAGGGGAGGAAACTGAGGCACAGAGAGATTACGGAATGTGCTCCAAGTTACACTGCCCATAGGTAATGGAACTGAAAGGTGAGGTTCCAGGGTTCCTGGCATGCACTAGGTGCCCAATACATAGGTGTCAAATGCATGAATGAACTGGCCAAGGTTCTCTGTTAGGCAACCCAAGAAGCCACATGAACAGCCAGCAAACATTTATTCAGCACCGACTAAATCCAGGTGTTCCACTAAGAACAAAGTGGGGAGAAAGATAAGCCAGGGATTGAAATCTGCTGCGATTATTGCTCCAGTGGTGGTGTGTACGAACACGGGGAGTACATGGGCATGGATCTGCCCAGGAAACGAAGGAAGACTCCCCATAGGAGGCAGAGCCGGAGCTGGGTTTTAAAAGATGGAGGGAATTTGCCGGACAGATAAGTAGAGGAAGGCATTCCAGGCAGAGGGAACAGCATGTGCAAAGTCGTAAAAGGGTCAGAGCCCTGCATATTCTGGGAGTCACAAAGTTACAAGCACGAAAGTCACAATTGCATAGTTGGCTGGAGCGTGGCATGAGAGCCAGGTGTGTGACAAGAAGGCTGGCAAGGTCAGCAGGTCAAGATCATCAAGCACCTTTTAAGCCAGGCTTGGGAATTTAGATTTTTCCCCACAAGCAATGGGGAGCTATGGGAGACCTCAAAGCAGAGGAGCGATATGGTCAGATTTTCTGGCTGGAACAGTCCCTCAGGTAGCTGCGCAGGGAATGTCTTAGGAAAGGCAGGAAAGCACAAACTCTGGGACCTTTGGACACAGCACCCCGAGCAGGACCTTTTTATTAGAGATGAACCTTAAAACAGGGGCAGCACAGTCAGATGGGCAGTCCCAGCACCTACCCCTACCTGGCATGACAGACGGGACTGGACTGAAGCCTAAATAAGGAAAGAACGGCTCAGACTATCTCTAGGCAGTTTTCCCTGCGCTCCTCTGCCTCCACTCCCGGGAAGATGACTCTTGCATCCTGGGTACCATCACAGGTCCCCATCTAGTGAAGGAACAGCAGGAGATGGTACACGCTGTCTCCTGCCTCGAGGCCTAAAGTTCAGGAAGGGGCTGACTCCTCCAAACAGATGGGTCTTTGAAAAACCGAGAAGTCCAAGGCCACAGACACATGAGACGGATTGGTTAAAAAAACCATTTCTGTCGTTGCCTTTGTCATTTCAAATGACGCTGCCCTTTGACCCAGGAAGAGGTTCCAATGCATAAATAGAGCAATAATCTCCAGCATCGATGTTTTGATAAAATGAAAGAGGGGGGAAATACATATTATATAAATACCACCTCCGGGAAGCGCAGTGAGAAAAAGTTATTAAACATTCTGTCACAAGCTTGGAAGACAGCACTGTCCACCCCGCCTGGCACTGAGTCCCTAATAAAGGCAGCATCTTGGAATTTGTCACTCTTGAATGCATAATTCACTAGTCAAAAAGCAGTGGTAATACACTGCATTTTCATAAGGGGCTCTGAAGCTGTCTAATTTCCCCGAGCCGCAGAATGACAGGGGCTGTGGCCACTCACAGAGGCCCCTTTATGCATTATGGATGGAGACTTTGCAATTCAAAGCGACAATGTAGCCTCCCCATCACCACCCCCAAAAGCCCAGATCATATTGAAAGGCCTGAAACCAAAGCATGGGTCTGCCCACAAAGCCTATAGCCCTTTGGTGCCTAGAAGTGTGTGTGTGTGTGTGTGTGTGTTAACGTATGGAGGGAAGCAAAAATTATTTGCTGGGCCTCACTAAACATAATCAGAAACCCAGGTTGACCTGTCACTTGATAACATATTTGTGAAATGAGGCAAGGGACACGTGGACAATGAGTAGATGGAACCAACCAGTCCTGTGCCCAATACATGCCACCAATGCCCTCCTCAGCCCCAGAGGTTAGCTAAACACGGGCTCCCCTGAAACCTGGATTACAGAGTCAGCAGGCATATAATGCTATCTCCTCTCCTTCCTTGAGGGCCAGTTGTCCGCAGACAAGGTCACAAGAGCCAGAGAAACCTTCAGATACATAGGCAGCTGAGTCTACACAGTGACCAGGGTGGTCAATTCCGTCAATGTGAGGAGAAGCGAAAAATCACAATAACGACATCTGGTAAGAAGGAGGAGGAAAATATCTCATTTCATCCTTATAGCCATTCCTGCAACAATGAAGCTAGTTCTTTTCATCCTCGCTCTCCTCAAGGGGTCCCCAGTGCCTTGGCAGTGACAGACAGGCATCCAAGAGTAACAGAGATGACACCTCTTAACAGCCAGCACCTGGGGGAGCAAGGAGCAGATTGTCTTGGTGAAAAGGTCTCAACAAGCCGCTTGAGATAGACAGTAAGAACCCGAAGGGAGGGCAGGGAGTCAGCAAGGAAAATAACTAAACTTCTCCCCACAGGAAAGGAAGAAAATGTCTCTTACTGCTGGGAGGAAAGGGCAGGGGAGAGTAAGAAAGAGAAACAGTTGAGAAAGAGGGGGAGAGAAAGCTGGAAAAAATGGCATCCTTTGACACTGGCTGATGCCTTGATGATGGAGTGCCTCGAAGTTAATTTCAGGGTATATTTTCCTGTCCTGTTAACCTTCATCCCCCAAATATGTCTTCACTTAAGTTTTACTTCACTTGGTGCTCCATGAACACTTGGAAGGAGTGGGGTTGTTCATGGACCTCGAGGAAGGGACTGAGTTTTCCAACTGGATTTGCAAGTGTTCATTAAAGACTTAAATCCTGAAGGCAGGAGGCTCAAGGCAGAGGTGTCGCTGAGAATGTAAGACCCAGAGGGAGAGGCAGAGAATTTACGGGGGGTTTGAATAAACTTTAGACATAAAACGGGAGCTCACCCAATCTTATCTAGAACTCAAATGACCAGGAGAGGCCAGTTGACACCTGGAGTCCATAAATAATGTCCTATAGTCCTGTGATGTATACAAGATTGAATGGGACCACCAAGAAGGAGCAGATGACTGTCAATGTGGGGGTTAGCAGGTGAGTGAAAGTTTTTCAGCCCACAAGCCATTCATTCCAAGAAAAGGAAATGGCATATTCAAAAACGCGGAGTCATGAAGAGGCATTATATATGAGAATGATGGCTGGTGCAAAGGATCTAGAAGGTTGGGAGAATACCTAGGAGGGTAGAAGGTTGAACATGGAGTGGCAGAGGGGCAGGCCGGGACAGATCAACATAAGGCTCGCTGAGGAGTTAGAACTCTGTCTAGAAGAAGATGAGGAGGCCTTAAAAGACTTCCGTGAGTGACCTGTCATGGCCAGATCTGTGTTAGAAGACATGCAGAGGAGAGGAGAGAGTGGAAGTGCAGAGACCTGACAGGGGGTTGCAACGTCCTAATCAACAAACAGATAAAGAACAACAAAAACAAAAACAGACAAAGAACCTGAACAGTCAATACACAAAACAGAGAGTACATGCGGCTAACAAGCATCTGAAAACATACTCACGTCATTAGTCATCAAAGAATGTGAATGACAACACCCACATGAATCCAGTGACAGGATAAAACCCACACTGGAGTGACAAGCGCCATCTTCATGCTGGTGTTGGAGAAGAAAGGAAGAGGGGTGGGCTCAGGGAGATTCGAGGGGCTTCGAATGTGTCCACAGTGTTTTATTGCTAAAAGAAATCTGAAGCAAAAGTAGAAAATGTTAAGATCTGGTAGTTGACCAAGTGCTGGGTGTGTAAACACTCATTTTGTTAATCTCCATATCTTTCTGAATGCAATAGTTCATAATAAAATACTTTTAAAAAAATAAGCACTCATCTTTCTGTCCATGCCAAAGGTCAAAATAAAATAATTCCTGGTGATAGGGAAGATGCGGGGAACAGCAACGCTCGTGTCCTGCTGGTAAAATAGAAGGTGGTGTATTTCCAAAAGACAATGTAGCAAGCCCCATCAAAATTGTTGGATGTTTTTGAGCCCTTTGATGCATCAATTCCACAACTGAGAATTTTTCTCAAGGAAGTTATCATGTATGTGCCCCAGAACTGAGCTCTATAAGAGAAAAATTCAAAATAATATAAATGTACAGCAATATTCGGCAGTCACAGAAGGTTTTTGTGCATTCAACTAAATAAAATCTATGTGAAAAAAATGTTTTAAAGATAGTCAATGATATAAAGATATGGACATTACATGTTAATTAATAAAATAAAAGCCTGACATGTCAGTATGTACATATAATTCCCTTTTTGAAAAAACAAGTGCATTTGCATACTCAAGACACTCAGAGGGTGCGGAGGGAACGGCCCTTTCTGGGTGCGGTAATAATGAATGATATTCATTTCTTCACTTCTACATATCTTTTTTCCCTATGTATTCTTTATATAAGTTAAATTAGCATATTTCTTTATCAAAAATTTTCAAATAGTATCTCGGTCCCTGTATCAGTCAGCTTTGGCTGCCGTAACAAATACGGTAGACTAAGGGGCTTAAACAACAGAAACTTATTTCTCACGGTTCTGGAGACTGAGAAGTCCAAGATCAAGGGGCGGGCAGACTCAGTTTCTGCTGAGACCTCTCCTCCCAGATTGCAGGTGGCCACCTGCTCGCGGTGGCCCACATGGCCTCTCCTCAGTGCGCACGCATGAAGGGAGAGAGTTCTCTGGCGTCTCTGCTCCTCAGACAAATCCCATCACAAGCGCCCCACCCCATGACCTCATGTAACCTTACCCACCTCCCAAAGGCCCATCTGAGATCCCGTCGCAGTCGGGGTAGGGCTTCAACACACGAATCTGGGGCGACACAAACATTCGGTCCATAACACCCCCCAAACACATAATCTAAATCTATTCTTGAGGGGGAAAACCCAAATTAAAGAACATTCTACAAAACTTTCCTAGAGTTTTCAAAAAATGTCAATGTCATGAGAGACAGGGAAAGTGTGAGGGAATAATTCCAGGTTAAAGGAGAGAAAAGACACATGACAAAGAAATGCAACGTAGGACTCTGGATCAAAAAAATTATATTGTTATAAAGGACAGTATAAAAGATTGCTGGGGGCCGGCCCCGTGGCCGAGTGGCTAGGTTCGGACGCTCCGCTTCAGTGGCCCAGGGTTTTGCTGGTTTGGGATTCTGGACACGGACATGGCACTGCTCATCAGGCCATGCCGAGGCAGTGTCCCACACAGCACAACCAGAGGCTCTCACAACTAGAATATACAACTATGTACTGGGGGGCTTTGGGGAGAAAAAGAAGAAAAGAAAAAAAGGAAAGAATTGCTGAAATTTAAATACAGGCTACAGTTAGATAATAATATTGTGTCAATGTGGCTACATAAGCTATGATTTCTAGGAGATAATGATGACATACTTAGGAATAAAGGGTCATGTGCCTGCCACTAAGATTCAAATGGGTCAGCAATGATAACAACAACAATAATAAATGTCATATATTTAGAAAGAGAACTAAAGCAAATGTAGTAAAATATTAAGACTTGGTGAATCAAGGTCAAGGGTATCGAGGAGTCTATTTTACCATTCTTCAAATTTCTCTGTAAGTTTGAAATTTATTTATTTATTTACTTCTTTTTCTGGTAAGGAAGATCAGCCCTGAGCTAACACCTGTGGCAATCTTCCTCTATTTTGTATGTGGGATGCCACCTCAGCCTGGCCTGATGAGCAGTGCATGGGTCCACACCTGGGATCCGAACCTGTAAACCCAGGGCCACTGAGGCAGAGCAAGTGAACTTAACCACTACTCCACTAGGCCGGCCCATAAGTTTGAAATTTAAGTAAAATTTAACAAAAATCCTTTCTAATAAATAAAATAAAAGTCTGATTTTAAAAATAAAATGAAATAGGGGCTAGCCCAGTGGTGTAGTGGTTAAGTTCACATGCTCCACTTCAGCAGCCCAGGGTTCATGGGTTCAGATCCCCGGCGCAGACTTACGCACTGCTCATCAAGCCATGCTGTGGCAGGCGTCCCACAAACAAAATAGGGGAAGACTGGCACAGTTGTTAGCTCAGCGACAGTCTTCCTCAAGCAAAAAGAGGAAGATTGGTAACAGATGTTAGCTCAGGGCCAATCTTCCTCACCAAAAAAAATAAATTAATAGAATAAAATAAAGCACCAAGGTAGTGATGTGCAGGAACCAGCTCAAACTGGCTCGCAAGAGCTGATTATTAAAGTTTCAGGAAGTTTTCAAGCCAGTGGACAAATTGGTGGCTTGAAATTGGCCATGGTGGGAATATTTACACCACAGAAATTGGCAAATGTTACAAATCAGGGTTTTTTTCCCCCAGAGAGCCAGTTGTAAAGCATTTACCACAACCGCACTGGATGGAGGGCCCATTGTCCTCGGGAGCCACGGAGATGGGGCTGTTCTTCCAGTTCCCTGAGCCTCATTCAGCTCTACGCTCCTCTGCCCTGTAATGTGTCTTCTAAGCAGCTGTCAGATTTAACATGCCCTGCGAGCTGCTTGGCTTAGCAAGGGCTTCTTGTCTCCCCCGTGTCTGGAGAAGGTCAAATCTCTGAATCAAAGAGATGATTGTGGTGGGACCATGGTTCCACACCTCCCAGCAAGACTCCTGCTTCAGTGTGAAATGTCAAGATGGACACAGACGGGGTGCTGTCCCTTTGCTGAAGCAAACCTGCTTTGAGAGGGAGTGGTACAAGACTGTTGGGAGGATCTACAGGCCCTGACGGAGTTCTTGCTGCCCCAGCCGGCTTCACCCACAACTCCAAGCATGGTGTCCACGGGGCTCGCTCACCAAGATTCTCGGAGTTTGAAGGATAGTTGATTGAAGTTATCACCTTTGCTGTGGATGGTTGGTGATAGACTGGCTTCTTGGTTGGGTCCCCGAGAAGCAAGCCCTGTAGGAGGATTCAAGGCCAAGTAGTTTATTAAGAAAGTGGTCCCAGGAGCCTCCGGTTAGAGGAGTCCAGAAATAAGGCAGGGAAGAGAAGGAAGTGTGCACAGAGTGCTACCGAGCAGTGTGTGCTGTGGACAACTGAGGGAGGCCCCTCTGCTCCCTCCGGGAACTCTAGGAGACGGTGTGGAGCAGGCCTCAGTGAAGCTGGGTGTTTATCCTCCGACTCCGTAGAGCAAGCTGGATAATGGCCCCCCTCCCCCGACCCTAAGATATCAGGTCCTAATCCCGGAACCTGCAAATGTTATTATACGGCAAAAAGGATTGAGATTAAGTCAAGGATTTTGAGATACGATTACCCTGGACTACTCAGGTGGGCCCTGAATACAATCACAGCGCCCTCGTAAAAGGGAGGCAGAGGGAGATTTGACACCAAGAAGAGGAGAGAGCAATATGACCATGGAGGCAGAGATGGGAATGATGTGGCCACAAGCAGAGCAATGCCGGCAGCCATCAGAGCTGGAAGAGGCAAGGACGGATCCTCTGCTGGAGCCTCTGGAGCCAGCATGGTCCTCCTGGCATCCTGATTTTGGCCCAGTGACACTGATTTTGGACTGCTGACCTCCAGAACTATGAGAGGATAATTTCTGTTGTTTGAAGCCATCAAGTTTGTGGTATTTTGTTACAGTGGCCACAGAAACATAATACACCCCATCAGGCGCTGGCTGAGGGCTCCTCCCAGGGACATTAATTGTCTGCACTCCCAGCCTTCCCCAGAAACAGCAGAGACGCATCCCTCTGGCAGAGTCACAGACGCTTGCCGTGGATGCCAGTTAGCACCTCCTGGAATGAGGATGACAAGGGGACAAGAGCAGACCATGGACAACATCATCTTGGGGCCTGGCCTGGGTTGGGCTGTACCTCTGACTTAACCCCTGGAGTTGAAAGAGCAGGGGGCACTGGTTGGGCTTATCTGGGTGGCTGCAAGTTTATGTCCTCACCTTTCTCTGCAAGGGGACAGCCTAAAATGCCCAGAGGTTGGAAGCTAAAGCTACAAGGAATCACGGGATCATAAAGCTCAGGAGACAGGAACAAATAAAAATGCCTGCAACTTATGGCTGGGGTGGGGAGAGCCTGCACCCTCAGAACACAGCCTCCTCAGGTGCAGGCCTGCCCCTGGATGCCACCAGCCACACTCTTGCATTAAGGCTTTGGAGAAGGAAAGTACCAGCTGCTCCCATCTGCTGACACCCCAGCCATTAATAAGGGTTACGATGAACATTCTGTGGTCAGACTAGTTTGGGTAGGTCAGAGTCAAGCAAGGTGAAACCGATTTACTGCTTGAGGAAAATTGTCACTGAGCTAATATCTGTACCAATCTCCCTCTATTTTATTGGGGATGACGCCACAGCATGGCTTGATGAGCAGTGCTAGGTCTGCACCTGGGATCCGAACCTGCAACCCCCAGGCTGCCAAAGAGGAGTGCGAACTTAACCACTACACCACTGGGCCAGCTCCCCAATTTTTTTTTTATTGTAGACTTTTCTGCAAAGCATCCTGTGGGATTTGTTTTATGAATCACACCTGGGAGAAGTGATGCTCAATTAGCTGATCAGATAGGGCCCAGCAGGTCCCCAGGGAAAGGAGGGTGGGGGCCAGGTAGAAAGAGGATGCAGTTCAAAGGCCAAGGGCACGGTGGCCTCCCAGGTTGGGGGTGTTGAGGACAGGCTGTGTTGCTGGCCCAGCACCTGAGAGTGTTGTCTCCTCCACCCTCCCAGACCCCAGGAGGAAGGTGTGTGGCCCCTGTTTTACAGATGAGCAAACCAAGGTTCTGAGAAATAAATGGTGGTTGGGATGTGCAGGATGAAGACAGAGCTGGCTGGGCAGGCACCTCAGGGCGGAACGGGATGGGCAGCAGCTCCCCGGGGTGGGCCAGGGGTCATCTGAGGATGATCAGGGAGTAGGAAAGCAAGCTCACCGGGGTGATTCATAACCTGGCCTTGGGGCTGTCACGGGCTGCCTCTCAGCTGGAAATCAAGGACAAGGATGTGTTGGACGTCCTGGTTGAGTGATGAGAAAGAGCAGAAAGCCAGCTGGGTCTGCTTGCTTCACCACGGTGTGGACACAAGCAAGGCCACCCCCTTGAATGTTACTTGGTTTTCTTGGACCAAATATGCTTGAGCCAGAGGGACCACAAATGTGAGGGATGTCCAGCGCTTGGGGCTTCCTGTCCCTGTTTCTGCAGGACTGCTGTCACCTCTGCTTCATCATCAGAGAGTGAAGAGAACTGACAAGTACCAGGGACAACAGGTTGACATCCACGGCTGGTGCATGCGCATTCTGGCCCCTGAAACTCCTGGCACCTCCATGCTGGGAACAAGATTACCCTCAGCCACAGGAGCACCCAGGGAGGCACAGCCCACTATCTACCCTTCCAACATCCACTGCCCTTGACCCCCCACCTCTGGTCAGCACCACCTGGGCTGCAGACGCCTTCGTTGCCTCTGAACTTGCCCCTCAACCAGGTCACCCGGCAACAGCATCTTCCTGTTCGATGATGGACCTTGTTAAAGATACAATGATGGGGGAAAGGCAACAGGACTTTAAAAATGCAGCCAGTGAAGGCCAGACCTCTCCACGCCTGCTCCAGAGAGGATGTGCCTGCTGGTTTAGGCTAAGGTGCCTTGGAATAATTAGGCCCATAGTGTTAGCTGAGGTTGCAGAACCGATAACAGCCCATCTCCAGGGATGGCAGGAAGGGGATGACTCTGTCCTGCAGCCTCAGACAAGAGCCACAGAGGAGGGGACGCAGCCCGAGCTGCCATTGCCTCCCCAGCATCCTGCTACTCTAAGTGTGGTCCCTGGACCAGCAGCGTCAGCATCACCTGGGAGCTTGTTGGAAATGATGACTCTCAGCCCCAACCCAGACCTACAGAATCAGAATCTGCATCGCAACAAGACATCCAGGCAATCTGTGCACATGCTCAAGTCTGAGAAGCACGACCCTATGCATCTGGCTTCTCTTTCACAGGAACTGGAAGTGAGAAGGAGGCAGGAAGGAACTGTCTCCCTCTCCTTATAAGCGTAGACTTTCTGAGCTGGTTGATGAGGCCTCAAACTTCCTCCCGCCGAGTAAGTGTGGACCTGGCTGGGCCCCCGAGGGGTCACTTTGCTGCCCTCTTCACCATCACTTGGCTCCGTGGTCCCTGCTCTGAAACGATCCGCGCGGAAAATCGCATTCTCATCGCCAGCCCAAGCTTCCTGCCAGCCCAGCTTGGCTTATGGGCTTCCCCGGCCCCCTGCCTCTGTCTGCCAAGAACATGGAGGCCATCCCTCCACCCCAAACTTTCCTGTCTTTGTCAAATGTTTAGCGAAAAACTGCCGACTATGTAAATCAGAGATCATTAGAGGTTGGGTTTTTCCTTAAAGAATGGATTCAGCAAAATGCTGTTTTCTCCCCAGCTCTGGGTCTCTATTTAGGGGATTGGAGCTCTGTTTATTTATTTATTTATTTATTCATTAGCTGGGCCCACAGTCAAGGAGAAGGGAGCAGAGCTATTAATCTTTCCTGTCATCCATTCACAGATGTGGAGTTCACACCACAGCAAATGTGAAGTCAGCAGTACACAACCACAAGGTGGAAATTTCAAGAGAAACAAGCTTGGAGGAATGAAAAAAAAAAAAAGAATAAAAATAAAAAGGAAGTGGAGGCGGGGGTGGGGGAGAGAGCAAAGGAGACAGAGCACATTTAAAACACAGTGTCTGTGCCTCCCTGGGCGCTCCGGTGCCTGAGGGTAATCTTGTTCCCAGCATGGAGGTGCCATTGATATGTTAATAATAATTTTCTTTCTCTTCATCCTAAAGAAGTGAAGTTTGCAAACTGATTCTGATGAAGTAGATCTTAACTCTGTGTGTGTGTGTCTGTGGTGTTTATAGAGACTGAGACACACACATACTCACACACGCTCCCTTCTCTGCCTATTTCCGTCATCTACTTAGGAGATTCTGGAAATCTCCATGGAGAGACAAGTAGTCAAAGACTGTGACAAGGTCTGAAAAGGCACTGGTGCCCCTTTGGGGAACAAAGCGACTGCCAGCTCTGGCGGCGGGGAGACAGTGGCAGGCTGCAATAGCCATGCATTTTGCTGGAGAGAAAACTAAACTAGGGAGACCCCACTGTCCCGTGTCCTTGAACCAGTGGTGGGCAACGTGGGGGCAGACCAGAAGGCTCAGCCCTCAGGCTCCCTAGAGCTGACGTCTTTCTAAAGCCTGGCGAATCTGCAGCGTGGACCTGTGTGTCCGCCCTGGCACAGAGTAGGACTGGCTACTCCCCTGCCTCAGTTTCCTTCCTGCTGTGTTCCTGCTTTGGGGGCTAAGGCCCCAGTACTTTAGCTTCCTGCTTGTCAGCTCTCTCCCCCGCTGGGCCTGGAGCTGATGGCTGGCCAGAGCCCCAGAGTGCACCACCTCATCGGAGCACTCCAGAGCCCCTAGCGACTGTTCCCATTGCTCAGATGCACTGTTCATTGACGGCAGCCTGACCCAAACCTGCCTTCACCTTCTACCTTGAGCTGCCGCCACTCCCTGGGGTCTTCTCCCCTCCCCGCCTACGTTTTCTCTCCCCTACTGGTCTGAGAGGCTGAGCCCCCGGCCACACGGCCACAGGCAGGGAGGGATGACCGGCTTGGATGGAAAGGCCGAGGCAGTTTCGCACACAGTGTGCCCAACGCTACCTTGAACGGCAGCGGAGGCAGGCAGCCGCTGCAGAGGGAGCGGAATTCAAGCTCTGTCAGAATGGGAGCTCCTTAGGGCATGGAGACCATGTTTAATCATCCCTGCTCCTTGACACTTTGTGGACTCTCAGTTAACATTTGTTGAATTGGGTTGAATTCTGGGTCAAAAGCAGAGTTGACGAAAAGGCTGGCTGCCTGGGGGAGCGATTCGGTTTGTGCTGAAAGCATTGCACACGGTAAACCCTCTCCCCTGGATGAAGGAACGGAGGAGATGCGCATTGGCTGACGGATGGAGGGCTGTGTTGAGCAGGATTCTGAGGCTGTGTCTGGCCTCAGTGGGAAAGTTTGGTGATCCCCTAGCAAGTCTGCCCTGGTCACAAGAAGGGGAGTGCTGATGGCTGTGGCTCACACACAGGCCTTGAAACGTGGCTGCCCCGAGCCACCAAGTTTGTTCCTGAGTGTGGATTTGCAGATTATATTGACCCCGGAAGAGGCCGGGCCTGAGGACAAAGGGCACAGCTTTGATGAGAGGGAAGAGCAAGGAGGCCCAGACCCAGAGCCGAGCCCACAGCTCAGGGAGCCCTGTCCCGGGAGGCGGCCCCACTGGGATGGCTGAGTGTGGGCCCAGCATGCTCTGGAACTCGATGACCCTGACGCCTCTCCCAGGGATCAGCAGCTAACCTTGGTCACTTAGCAGCCCAGAGGCAAGGCCAGGATGCAACCCCAACTTACTAACCAGAATCCACTCCAGCACTCACAGGATGTGGCAAACTCTCTAGAATCATCCTTCCACCCATCCCTGCCTCCACAAATGCCAGTTCCCTTACTGCCACGTCCATTTTCACGTCTCTAAATTGGAAACAATAAAATTCAGTGCTAAAAGGAATAAAGAACAAAATGCACTCACATCCTGGTCATAGCGCAGAGCACACCCTACTACTGACAAACATTGGCTTCCTCGAAGGCCATCAGGGCCCGGCATGCAGCCCGCACTACTTACAGCCCCTTCTCTTGGCTCCCACCTCCCCCTAGCTTCCAGCCACACCACACCCCCAACCCCATGTTCGCTCTTACCTCTGGCTCTGTTCCTTCTTCCCTCCGCCAGCGATCTTTCCCCACACCTTTGCCGAAATTACTAAACTTGTCCTTTAGGTCTCAGATTAGACACTGCCTCCTCCAGGAAGCCTTCCCTGACCCCACCCCACCCTTAAAGCCATGAACTTACTTCTGTCGCAGATTATCATGTGATATTGTCATTGCCTATTTATTTGTTTGTCTTTTTCACTAGACAAAGGGTTGGCAAATTTTTTTCTGTAAAGAACCGATAGTGAATAGTTTAGCCACTGCAGGCCATACAGTCTCTGTCACAACCACTCAACTCTGCCCTTGTGCTGCTATAGGCAACTTGGAAGCAAATGAGCATAGCTGTGTTCCAATAAAACTTTATTTACAAAAAGAGATAGTGGGCCAGACTTGGCCCATAGGCCATAGTTTGTCCTACACGAGATGATGAGCTTCTCTTATTCAGCTGTCCCTACCACAGTGTCTGGCACAAAGAAAGTACTTGACACTGAGTGAACAAAGGAGTGGTGTTAAAAAGATGGTTTGCAATCGCTGTCTTCACCTCACAGGGCTGACTTAAACCATCATGCCTCACAGTCTGGGGAGGCCTGCCTAGGCCTGAGGCCTTAGCCCGAGTGTGGCTGGGACCATTGCACGTGCTGGAGAGTGTGCAAGCCAGGACTGGCGAATGCACTGAGTCCAAGACTAGACCCCAGGAGGGCATGCTCACCTGTTCCTCCATCTTCGATCTTGCCTCTCTCTACCCACTTGGAACCTGCCTCTCCAGACAGGTGGGCACCAATGCCCCTCCCTGTAGGGACCATTGCTTCCATGCCCTGCCCCCTGCCAAGCACAGCCATTGCAGATGCTCTGAAACCACTGGGGTTTCAAAGCCCCAGAGGGAGGGGCTGTGATGTGGGGGAGAAAGCCCCTCCCTTCCTGTTTCCCTCCCCCAGGGGAGACTCGCAGTAATGCTGCTCAGGCCCCAACGTCTCAGAGTTTTACTGAAACAATGAACCTCCCTCGGAACCAGTCATGAGTCGATGGTGAGGACGTGGGCCAGGCGGAGGAGGAAACTGAGGACTTCGGTCATGCAGTATTCAGAATTACCCGTTCCTTCAAGGACTGAGGTTTTGTTACTTGGACAAGGTTTTTGGCCCAGCTCTGTAGGATCCCAGAAGGAGCTCACTCTCGTGAGAATCCTCAGTTCCTCCTTTAAATAGCCTCCTGCCCATCTGGCCCAAGTTTATCAGACGTTCTCAAATAAGTATGAAACTTCACCTGCACAACTTGCGTTTAAACCCAGTACCTCAACCTCTAACCCCTCTGGGTACACACGGTAGACCGCGCTGTTGGTCCCAATTCTCAGTCCACCATGTAAAGAGTGTGCACCTCACCCTTTGCTATGTAACTCGCAGGGCCCTCCTACCAGGGGAGGAGTTTACATCTCTACCCCACTAATGGTCGGCTTGGCCATGTGACTCACTTTGACCAATAGAACACTAGCAGGCCTGGCCAGGCAGAAGCCTCCGATGTGCGTGGATGGTCCGTCTGCCCTCTATGCTCCTCCCACTCTCCATTAGAGGGTGATACTTTGGAGAGCTGCTGGTCCAAGGAGAGCGAGGCTCTGTGGAACAGAGCTGAACCCCCTGAACCCAAGCCCCTTCCTGGAGTCCAGCCTGGCCCAGGCTGAATCCTAGCCAACCCACAGACCCATGGGAAGAAAAAT
Source organism: Equus caballus (assembly GCF_041296265.1). Taxonomy (NCBI): domain Eukaryota; kingdom Metazoa; phylum Chordata; class Mammalia; order Perissodactyla; family Equidae; genus Equus; species Equus caballus. The sequence goes on along the minus strand of NC_091705.1, from coordinate 30,259,277 downwards.
AAATGCTTGTTGTTGTTTACCACTGAGTTTGGGGTGTTTTGTTATGCAGCATAACAAATGCTTGGGGGTGCCTGCTCCCCTAGGCTTCCTCAGCAACAGCTCTGACCACTGGAATCCATCTGTGTGTTTATCCAGGCACTGGGAAGGCTTTGAGCTTTGGAAGCCTTTGGTCTTCATTAGGTTTGACATTCTGAGCCTCTAAGCAGGCTCTGGAGCTCTGTGGAGGCTCCCCTGGTCACCATGGACTCAGAGGGGAAGGTCCAAGTTGGCGTCCTCTAAAGACGATGGAGAAGCCAACTGCACAATGGCTGTCATTAAGAGTGCAGGGCTCCGTGGACAGAGCTAGGCTTGAGTCAGCTGCTTACGGCCAATGAATGAGGAGTTAATGGCCTTGATTCCACAGGCCCCAGCATGGCCTAGTCTTGTAGGAGTGAACCCGAGTCTCTGAAACTTATGCACTGTGTGAGCCCATCAGAGTGAAGCCTAAATGCAAATTTTTGCTGCCTGAAAGGAAAATTTGTTGAAAAGTTGCTATGATAGATATTTGGGAAACAGTGGTAATTATTCACTTCCCCATATCCACAACCCTTTGCAATGTGACTTTGCAGGCCCTCCCATCAAGAGGTGGAGTAAATTTCCCTGCCCATTGAATCTGGACCAGCCTGATGATTTGCTTTGACCAATGGAACTCAGAGGAGGTCATGTCGCACCATCTCTAAGCCTCGGCCTCAAGAGGCATGCAGGCTTCAGTTTGTTCTCTTGGAAGCCTGCCTGGCCTTCACGTGAACACGCCTGGGCTAGCCCGCTGGATGAGAGATGGGGTGGAGCACCAACGAGTCACCCCAGCTGAAGTAATCCTAGACCCATCAACCTTGAAATTAGCCCAGACACATGAGTGAGGCTGGCCAAGAGTGGAAGAGCCTCCCAGCTGAGCTCAGCCCATTTTGCTAACTCAGAGAATCATAAGCTGAGTTAATGGTGGTTGTTTTAAACCACTGATTTTGGGGTGGTTTTTATGCAGCAAAACTGATATACTTGTCATTATTAAAAATGTGTTAAGACCAGCTCACATCCGTCAGGATGGCTACTACAAAAAAAAAAATAGAGAATGACAAGTGTTGGTGAGGATATGGGAAAATTGGAACCCTTGTGCCCTGTTGGCGGGAATGCACAATGGAGCAGCCGCCATGGAAAATAGTATGGGGGTTCCTCAAAATATTAAAAATAGAACTACCACTGATTCAGCAGTTCCACTTCTGGATCTGTGCCCCAAAGAATTCAAAGCAGGATCTGGAAGAGATGTTCGTACATTTGTGTCCATAGCAGCATTATCCACAATAGCCAAAAGGTGGAAGCACCCTAAGCACTCACTGACAGATGAATGAATAAGCAAAATGTGGTCTATACTTACAATGGCATATTATACAGTCTTAAAAAGGAAGGAAATTCTGACATACACTATAACACGGATGAACCTTGAGGACATTATGCTAAGTGAAATAAGCCAGTCACAAAAAAAAATACTATATGATTCCACTTATATAAGGTCCCCAGAGTAGGCAAATTGATAGAGACAGAAAGTAGGCGGATGGTTGCCAGGGGCTGGAGGGAGGGGGGAAAGGGGAGTTATTGTTTAACGGATATAGAGTTTCAGTTTTGCAAGATGGAGAGTTCTAGAGATGGATGATGAAGATGGTTGAACAACAGTGTGAATATACTTAATACCACTGATCTCCACCATTGAAAATTGATTAGAGGGTAAATGCTATGTTATGCATATTTTACCACAATTAAAAATAAAAAATAAATGCATTAGAGTGGTGTTGGGAACTTCCTGGGAGTAACTAGTATTCAGAGAACCCTTAGCCACTCTGGAAAAAAGCACGGACTGCAAAGAAAGGAGGGGAAGAGGCACAAATACCACCTGGAAATGCCAGAGGGGTGTCGGGTGGTTCAGAGGAGGCTCCGAGTGGAGGGACTGTGGTGTTGACGTTGAATTCAAATCAGTCAGGATTCCCTTTGTTGCAAGTAACAGAAACTAACTCGCCTTAGCCTAAAGCAAAAAATAAAGCTTCCCGACATAGCTGGGAACGACCCAGGCTCAGGCAGCTTGTAGAAGTGGAGCAGCTTGCCCCAAGCCTCGGCCAGCAGGTCTGGCTCTCCTCTTCTCTCTGTTGTCTTCCTTCCCTCCTGGAGCTCTGACTGCGGGCGGTCCCTCACCTCCCTCCCCCTCAGTGACCCCAGAGGAAGAGCTCCTCCTCCAGCTCCTCACCAAAAAATCCGGGGGAAAATACGTGGTTGCTTTGACTTGGTTCCCGTGTCCACCCCAGACCAAGCATGATGCCTAAGGGAATGGGGGATTCTGCCTGGCCTGGCCTGGGTCATGTGACCTCTGTGGCTAGAGTTGGGGTGAGATTTTCTTCCAAGAAGGCAGATGGGGATGCTAGCTGGGCAAACACACACAGTCACTTCCGTCCATAATGGGTGCTAATATATTAGAGTGAGGATCATTTGGGGACATCGTCCCCACTGTCAAGGAAGGTCCATATGCCCATTTCTCCAAACAACATAAAGGTGAATCTCCCAAGCTTTGGGGATATTAGACATGAGTGTGAGTTCAACTCCATCACCAACTAGCAGCGTGAACTTGGACAAGACCTCAACCTTTCAAAGCCTCCAGCTCCCCATTTACAAAACGGGTTTACTGTTACAGGGTCAGCGTGAGAGTAAAATATGGGAATGTTTATAAATTGTTTCTCACTGTGTCTTCTACCTTGTAAGCATCAAAACTTAAGTTTAGAATAACAGTAATGAAAATTACTAGGAATACTGCCTCCCAGCCTGATCTCTGTTGTCTGCCCCGTGGGGAACCAGGAGGCTGGTCTCCACGACCGGCTGAATAGCTGTCACTCGTTCCAGCCCCGTCCAAGCACCTCCCTATGCAGGTATTCCCCACAGGGCGATGGGTGTTGATTTTCACAGGGTTACTGCCAGGGCCAAGAATGGGGTCCAGAAGGGGAGGCGCCTCGGGTGTCACATTCAAGGAGGCCTCACTCTCAGGGGCCTGCAGGTGCAGGTTCAGCCCAAGAGTGAGCATCTCCTTAAATGTGACACCCGAGCCCCTCACTCACCTCACCCTCGTCCCAGAGCTGCACACAGCATCACAATCATCTGAGGATCTTGTTGAAAGTGAATTCTTGGGCCAAATCCAGCCCAACAGAACCAGAACGCCCACAGGTGGGCGCGGGACTTCGAGAAGGAGGTCTCATCCCCAGAGATTCTTCTGTTGTCAGCGGGACCTGGGCTGGGGCCTGGCTTGGAGACCAGGGTGGTCCTGTGTACTGATGCGGGGTTGCAGAGCAGGAGGACATCTGCAGAGATGCCTGGGGGCGCCATGGGTGAAGGGCCGTGGGGGCAAGTGAGATGGACTCTGGACCCTCCAACACTTCAATATGTTTAAACTTTTTACATATTGGACTTCCTGTAGGATGTCATTTGGTAAAAGAGCTCTATTGCTTAAAAGGAAAAAAGTTTGAAAACATCTAGGCTAGAAGTGGAAGAGGAGAACATGAGAAGCTCTTCAGCAAGCAAATGACCCGCTTCTCCAAGTAGATGGCTTGCTCTTTACCACTCTCTCCGCAGGCTTGCCTTCCTCACCCTCCTTCATCCAGGAACAAGCCTCGCCCTAGAGCCCGAGGGCTGCCCCTCCCTAGGCGGCAGTGGCCGGTTGTAGCTGAGCCTCACAGCTCTGCCAGCGCCCATGGAGCTGGAGTCAGATCCTGGCTGTCCCCATTGCCCTCTACCCTGCATATCACCCCTGTAGGACAGACCCAGGACAGCCTGAACTCAGCCTCCCCAGGGCCGGCCTCACTCAGTGGCCTCTCTGGGCTGTGTTGGGGGTCAGGGCGGAGAGAAGTTTCAATCGGCTGCACCCTTGCCTGCCCCTCCCACCCCGGAAGATCAGAGTCCCCAGTTCCCACAGAGGCGGGGGGGGGGGGGGGGGGGGGGGGGGGGGGGGGGCCCGGTGTCCTACCTCAGCCAACCCAGTGATTCCAACAGAAGGAGGGCAAATTCTGGGAACCAGAAGGTTCCCCTCTGAGTCTGATGGGGCCCAACCCAGCCTCCTCCAGGTCTTCCTGTGACTAAAAAAGCCAAGATTTACATGTGATCTCATTTTTTGAAAAGCACTTTTCTCATAAATTTAAAAATTTCTCCAAATTTTCCTTTGAATTATTCTTTAAAAGCTGTTAAATTATGTTAATTCACTGCTTCTGAACTAAGTGACTAGGAAAACTATACACTCTTTCCAGGGCATTCCTGATATCAATGCCGCTGATTTTGATGCTGATTTCGCAGAGCTTAGCTTCATTTCTGGAACTCAAGTGTGTAACCCTGGAGGTGATAGCTAAGGGTTTTGCAATAGGAGACATCATTTTGTTTCATTTTGTTTTGTGTTTTAAGAAATTAAACCAAAAAAAGCAAAGAGAAATTTTGCCATGGAGAAACCGCAACTCCACAAACTATCAATGATGAATGAATGTCATCATCACCCGTTCCAGACGTCAAACACCAAAAAAAGGAAAGATCAGCCCTAGAAATGCACAGAATCCACGCCATCACCCCGCCAGGCACAGCCTCGAACACTCAGATTGAAGTGTGTTTTCATATTAAAACAGAAATGGATTCTATCTCCAAAAGAGACACGAAAATGATTTGACACTATGAATATAATCTAATTCAAATCATGGGCCCCTAATCGACATTTAATTGATGCAATAATGTTTGTTCATGACGGTAAATAAACAAAACATATAAACAGAAACCTCTTTGATGTTTAATGACTGCTTAGCGGCTATGTGGGTCAGAGCTACTGAGCCCTAATAAAGAAATGCTTAATAATCAATTGAAATGCATTTCTCTGGTTATTGCCTTATTAAATCAGGTCCCAACTCCAGCTGCAGAATGTTCCTTCCACTAGGAGGAAAATGGTCAGAAATGGAAGAGGCCGTCATGACAGGTTCCAATGAACATTGTGAGCTAAAAGGAGGGACTTCCTTCTCTGGGTCCCTACAATCAGATGGAGCTCAGCAGTCAGCCCACCCCGTGCTTGCATGTACCCTGGGCTTTATTGCGCTAAAAGTTCAAAATCACAGAATAAATAAAAGAAGAACATATAAAGCATAGTCTGTCTCCTTCTCAGGCTTGATTTTCGCAAGGAATCCTCTTCTATTACCTGCCTCCTGGGGTAAGCCACATAAATAAAATAATCCACAGAAAGCTCTTAGAGCAATGCCCGGCATGTCATAAGTAACAACAAATGGTTGTCATTCTCATTATAATCCTAACTCGTCACTGCTCTCTGAGCATGTGTGAAATTCAGTCTTGGTCATCTCACCTGAGTTTTTTTGTTTGGTTTTGATTTTTTTCATAAAAGGAGACTTGTCACCTCACGGCTGTCAGAATGGCTATAATTAGCAGGACAAGAAATAAGTGCTGAAGAGGGTGTGGAGAAAAGGGAACCTTCATACACTGCTGGTGGGAACGCAAACTGGTGCAGCCACTACGGAAAACAGTACGGAGATTCCTCAAAAAATTAAAAACAGAAATACCATATGATCCAGCTATTCCACTGCTGGGTATTTACCCAAAGAACATGAAAGCAACAATTCAAAGAGATTTATGCACCCCTGTGTCCATCGCAGCATTATTCACAACAGCCAAGACATGGAAGCAACTCAAGCGGCCATCAAGGGATGAATGGATAAAGAAGATGTGGTATATATACACAATGGAATACTACTCAACTATACAAAAAGATGAAATCTGGCCACTTGTGACAACATGGATGGACCTTGAGGGTATTATGCTAAGCCAAATAAGTCAGAGGGAGAAAGTCAAATACCGTATGATTTCACTCATAAGTGGAAGATAAAAACAACAACAATCACATAGAGACAGAGATTGGATTGGTGGTTACCAGAGGGGAAGGGGGGAGGGAGGAGGGCAAAGGGGGTGATTAGGCACCTGTGTGTGGTGACGCACGGTAATTAGTCTTTGGGTGGTGAACATGATGTAATCTACACAGGAATCAAAATATAATGATGTACACCTGAAATTTACATAATGTTATAAAGCAACGTTATGTCAATTAAAAAAATAATAAAAAATTTTTTTAAAAGTAGCCTCGTTTTTCAGTGCCCAAGTCAGGCCACAGCCTGCTGTCCCAGCCAGCGGCTCCATCAGCTTCCACACCACGTCCAGGGAAGGGCCACAGTTGGCCACGGCTGGGTCTGCCATCAGGGCTGCCTCCAGATGAGCTCTGAACTCCTGCTTCTTCTTGGGCTCCTGGCAGCTGAAGGCATCCTTATCTGTGTCACCTCTGGCCCTCACACTTCCAGGAGGTAAGACTTGTATTTGGGGCCCCAAGCCAGACAGTTGGATGCCTGCTGGGGTGGACACACAGGTTCTGTTTCCCATTCCTAAAGATTTCCCAGAGCCCAGCTCCAGCTGGCTGGGTCCACAGAGGGCTGAGCCCATAAGTAACTCCAGACTTTCCTTCCTTATCGCTGCAGCCTCTAGCCCCTGGGCCAGCCTCTGGTTTCTCTCCTTTCCTCTCCCCTCCCCTCTTTTCTCTCCTCTGCTCCTCTCCAGCACAGCCAGCAGTGACTAGAGTCTGTCTGCCCAGAGTAAACAAGAAACCCAGCCATCAGCAGCCCAGGTACAGAGACGAGGAAGTGGTGGAGGAGGCGGGGAGGATGACAAGGATGAGATAAAGCAGAGACCATTTGGTGCCAGTGGAACATTAAAGAGAGAATAGCCACCAGGTGACAGCGGACCATTAGACTGAGGCCCATTGGACTGGGCATGTGCTTGATGGTCCCAGGGCGCCATCGTGTGGCCAGTTCAGGTAATGACCAAGGGGGCCCTATTCTTGCAACAGTGGAGTCTCGGCTACTTCTAAGGCCCCAGACCCTTAGTCCCAGACTAAAGCTGTGCCCTAGCCCCTCCTTAGACCTCGGAAGTCCCACTACTCACCTTCTGGGAGGGATTGGACTAGAGCGAGAGCAGAGAAGAGAAATAGAAGGCAGAGGCCGGAGCAAGGGTTCAGAAAGTGAGCCCAGGGAGGCTGAGAGGCCTCCTAGACAAAAGCTGATCTGAAAAGACCAAAAGCTCTGGCAGAAGGGAGGTCAAGGGGAAGAAAGACCGTGTGAGCAGAAGCAGCACAGCTACAAGGACAGAAACCCGGATGGCCTCTGCTGGAGCACTGGATCCCCAAGGCCCACGGGCTGGGAATCTGGAGAGGGGCGAGAACCAGACTCCGGGAGAGAGGGATCCGGACCCTCTGGGGACAAAGCTCTGCCTCCACGCCCATCCTCGGGGAGTACCGCTGATGAGATGCTGAGAAGCTGTAGAGAAAGAAAGAGCATCCCCATAGCCCTCTGCAGCTCTGAAGATCCATCACCCCAGCATTTATCCCCATGATCCTGCCAGATTTGTGCAACTTCACTTTACTGATGTATTCATTTTGTTCCAAGCCCATAGGCTGACTTTTGGGAGGTTGGTATTAAACACTCAGGCTTGGAAGTCAGACTGACTATGTTTCTATCTCCACTCTGTATCTTCACTGGCTGTGTGACCTTGGACAGGTTGCTCAACCTCCCTGAGCCACCATTTCCAGATCTGTAAAATGGAGAGATTATAATACCTTCCTTCCAGGGCTGTCATGAAGGTAAAATGAGATAATATACGTAACGCAAGATACTTTCACACTCAAGAGCTAATTCAGTTCCCAAAACATCCCAGGGTGTCACAGGTACTCTCATTCCCCCTTTTACAGGTGAGAAAACTGAGGGTCAGAAAGGCTGAAAAGATTGGTTGGAGGTCACACTGACAATAGGGGCAAATGGGACTGGAGCCCAGGTTGGCCCAAGTCTAAAGTTTGAGTGAGGGACTCTCGCCCCCATCAGACTGCGAGCCGTGCAAGGCAGATATTTCATCACCACCGTCTGTGTCCTCCCCTCACCTTGGCTCGGCGACTGGCACGTGGCAGGGGCTCAGTCCATACAAGTTTACTGATTACGCACGTCAGAGCCCAGTCGCCCCGTACACCGTGCTGGCTCAGGCCGCCCAAGCCAAGCCCTTGTCTGTCTCCCAGCCTTTGTACGAGCTGTTCCCTCTGCCGACAACTCGCCCCTGCCTCTTGACTCAGTTTGAAAAACTGAGACCCAGGCCAAATTTCTCCTGCTCTTCAAGGGCTTTCTCTGCCCCTCCAGGCACAGCGAGGCTCCCAGGAGAGCCAGCCCAGGTCTCATCAGCACGTGGATCCCACCGGGTGCCCCGCTAGGCCTAGGCCGAGCGTTCCTGGTCGCCAGGGCAGAGTCTCTCTTCCTGCAGCCGCGGCCAGCTTGGGGAACTGAGGAGCGTGGTGGGTCCTCAGGGAAGGTGGGAGGGAGGCTGGAGGAAAAGAAGGGGGGAGAGGGAAAGGATGGAGGAAAAGAGGGAAGAAGGAAGGTGGGAGGGAGGGAGAAGAGAGAGGAGGGCAAGGTAGAGAGAGGAAAGGAGGAAAAAAAGGAAGGTGGGAGGGAAGGAGGAAGGAAGGAAAGAGGGAAGAGAGGGACCGAGGGAGGGAGGCAGCTGCCCCACTTCTGGCCGTCCCCTTCGGGCCTCTTTCCCTGGCAGAGGAGGGCGCCCCAGCGAGGCAGGCGTGCGCGCCCCCTGCGCCGCCACCTGGCCGGCTCCCAGCGCCTGCCTCCCGCCAGCCCTCTCCTGCACCCGAGGCTGCGCCTGACTCGCGATTCTCTCCGAGTCGGCATTTTCCTTCCCGCGCTGGGGCACAGGCGCAGTCTCGGGCGCGAACACACCTGCCACGCCTGTGCTGACACACAGCTTTTCAGAAAAGGAAAGGAGGGGAAGCGCAGCCTGGATGATGCTGGGGGCGGGGATGGGCCCTGCCAGCTGCCCCGGCTGGGGAAGGGAGTTGTGGGGTGGTTCTAATGGTGGCAGCCCCTGAGGACTGGGGGGTTCTTCTCCCACTGGCCCCCACCTGTCCGCACGTGTCCCCCGCGCCTCCCGCCCACTGAAGGAGGTGAAGATGCTGCAGGCATGGGTGCTGGCAGAAGCAGACAGACGAGGGAGGGTGCGCAGGAAAGGAACACTCGGCCCCTCCCTGCGACAAAATGGCGGGGCAGCCCCGTCTTCTCATCACCTGCAAACACAGCCTCCAGACGTACTGCCAAGAAATGGCAACCGAAGTTCAGCGGCACTAGAGCAACTTGACGACGTAAAATGCCCTCTTAAGAACATTCTATTCGCCGGCTGGTCCCTCTGGAGATGATTCATTTGGGGTTTGTTTCTCCTAAAACAAAGTTGGTGTCATAGCTTCCTTGAAGAGATGAGGGGGAGCCTAGTTCCAGCAGCTCTAGGGGAGGGAAAAAGAGGATGTGCGAGTCCCCAACCTGCACCTCAAGCTGGACCCTGAAACCTCAGCCCAAAGGGACAAGAACGAGAGTAACAAGGAGCAAGAGCAGCCTTCACTCACTGAGGGGTTAGTACATGCCTCACACTGCTGAGCCAAACACAACTCATTTAATGCTCCCAAAACCCCAGCAGGAGGCTGGTATCCTCATTTCACAGAGGACAGCTCAGAGAAGTGAAGTAACTTGCTCAAGGTCACACAGAAAGTAAGAGATGACTCAGGATATAAACTCAGCGCATGTCCAGATTCTGAATGCTTCGTGCCTTTTTCTCTTTTCCTCTGCAGAAAGTCCATTGGTGGGAATTGCCAAAGGTAAGTCCAGGGAAAGGGGCTTAGCGGTAATTAGGAAGGCTGGGGAAGGAACCAAGTGGAAATGGAACCCAATTAACTCTACCTGGAGGCCACGTTAGGCCAAGCGAGGCGTCGCTGGCTGGAATAGCTCGGCCTTAGGCGTGCCCCATCTGGCCAAACCAGCAGCCCCATGATTCTCCACAGACCTGGACCTGACTGAAAACAAGGCGTGGGCAAGAAGCTAGCTAATAATGGCCTTTAGGACAGAACCCATGAGGTCAGAACCCATCATGAGGCCAGAGCAAAGCCACAGACTGGGCAAGGGGCACAGGCTCAGGCCTCCTCAAGGGAGATGGAGACAGGAGAAGGGTGTGACGCCCACCATGAACTGTCCTCTTGGATTTCCTTAGGTGACCACCCAAGCATCAATGGTGCCGAAGCTAAATGGCGGCCTGTGAGCCTCAGCACGATCAGAAGCAGTGGGCCCCCAGATGGGCAACCCTTCACCCCAAGGGGCATCAAATCCTGGCTCCTCTGGGCTAAGACCGTGACAATCTCATTTAAATTGCACACATGTTGCCTTAGCAGGGGGTGTCATATTAACGCTGGAATAGAAATAAATGTTATTTCCTGTGTCATCTGTGATCTATTGGTAATGACTGGCTGGAACAGGGACTGTAAAAGGCCTGGGGAGCTGCCCTGGGCTCCACAAGAACGGGCATCAGTTAGTGATGTCTGCCAAGGGTGAAGCAGAGGAGCCGTAGGTTTGCCAGCCCTGCGTCAATCTGCTCTCCTCCATTATCTTATCAGAGGGATGGAAGGAAAGGGATGTTTTGAAGAGATGGAGCATGGTCTGAGGCCAGCCACATCCACCCAGCGGCTGAAGGGTGACTCCAATGAGTCCCTGTGCCTTAGCGTCACCAGTTTACCCAATGTTCCCTTAATAAATTCCTTTGCTGCTTCAATTTGTCAGAATCCACTTTCTCCTTCCTGAACCTAAATAAGAATTCTAACTTATACACTTCCTCCTTCCTTCATTCCTTCAAGACAACATTAATGCAAAGCAGATGTACACAGGAGTCTTATTAAAGGTTTACGGGTAAGAGAACAATTACAGAACAAGGAACAATTTCACATTTAACGCCAGACACGATGGTTCCTAAGAGCGTATTGGGCCATCTCTCTCTCTCTCCTTCCTCCATCCCTCTCTCCCGTCCCCACTCACTCCCTCCTTCTCTTCTTTGATGCGGACACTTTCCCTTTCTTGCTCCGGTTGTTTCCTGGGACTCTCAGAGTCCTCCTCAAGCTGAGCGATATAACCATCCTTTTCTCTACCCTGGCCCATCCAGACCTGCCCGGGCGAGGCCCTCACCTGTCTCAACCATGAGCAGCCGCTAAAGCTGCTGTCCACAGCCCGAGAGCCTCGGCCTCTGAGATGAAGGCAGCCCCTTGAAACACAGATGTGCAACCCTATTATTTCTAAATACTTTCTTTTCTTTTTCATCTTGCCACACTAGCCTGTCACTTGGTAGGAACACCATAAATCATGATGATGATGATGATTATAAAGCGTGGAGAAGCCTGGGCCCAGAGGGGAGCACTGTCCCCAAAGCTCTTCTCTCCACACTGGCAGTTCTTTGAGCCTCAGGTGCCCGCTGCCATCTCCCGCAGCGCTTTAAATACGCAGAGGCCGGCCCTTCCCGGAGATCCTGGTTTCAGCGGCCAGGGGAGGGACCCTGATGGGAAGTCACAGTAGAGAGCCTCTACCTGGATGCCCTCCAGGTGGACCATATTCCCCAGTCTCTCCGGCAACTGGGCGTGGCCAAGTCGCTGAATTCTGGCCAATGGGACGTGAGTGGAAGTAACAGACACATCTAAGCCCGGCCCCTAAGGCCCTCCTGCGCCGTGCCCCACGCCGTCTTCTCACTGTTTGCCGCGGTCCTAAGAGACTGCAGAGCCGCCAGGGAGAAGGCCCCCGAGTGCCTGCGTCACCACACGGGGAGCCACCTGCCAAACACTCGGTCAGACTCTACGTGAGAATTAGAGGTCCCCGTTGTCACGTGACTGAGACTTGGCCGGTTCTCTGCCTCAGGATCTAGATTACTTTAACTAACATTAAGGTCATCTCCTGTCTGGAATATGCGCTTGGAGTCTGGGCCCAGAGTTCCTTCAGTTCGAAGGGAGATGTCTGGTTATTCCTGGGATGTGCTATGAGCCTTCACCCCCAAACCCCCCATCCTAACATTCTGCGCCATTGGTGGGAATTCACACAGGGAGCAGAGGCCGGTCTGGACGCCTGCATCCGCCTGGAGGGAACCTCATCAGCATGTTTTCTGAAGCTTCGAACCCCTTCTGCCCATCACCCTCCAACAATCGCATTCCCCCAGCTTCTTGGACACATGATGTTCTTTCTGTCCCCGGGCCTTTGCACTCACTGTTCCCTCTGCTTAGGACACTCTTACCCACCCTCCTCCTGTGGCTGTCACCTCCTCTGAGAGGCCTCCCTCCCTGCCTTGTCTCAGTTGGCACCCCACCCCTCATCTCTATCTTAGCACTCCATTTATTTTCTTCGCGGCGCTGGTCACAATTGCTAATCACACATTTATTTGCTGTCTTCCTCCTGGTCCCCTTCTCCCCTGGACTAAATGCTCCTCACGGAAGGAGGGACCTTTTCTTCTTGTGACAAGCACAGCACCTGCCACAGACTAAAGTGCTTAGTAATCACGTATTGAATGAAGGAATGAATGTCCCAAAGTCAGCCTGGGGATGCAGGCTCCACCAGCCCGCTCCCAGTTCTGGGACTCCTGATGGAATCACGGCTAAGCACCCCCCTGGGAGGGCACCGAGGCAGCAGCCGGGGCTCAAGGTCCAGAGTGGGAGGCAGACCCAGGACAGCACAGTGTGCATCTCTTGGGGGTTCAGTTCCCATCACCAACCGTGAGTAGGGTGCCCCTGAGGCTGCACAGAGCACGTTCTGTGCCACCATACAGCCCCCAGCTCCACTCGGGGCCAGGCAGGGCCAATGCACGCTCCCAGCAGCTCGCTGTCATGCTGCACTCTGGAAACCTTTGCTCAGCCCTTTCCTCCAGCAAAACACTGGAACCAACGCATAAAGGTGGAGCTGCTCCAGATGCAGCAGAGGCGTCTGCAGTGCCCGCTCCGCTGGACTGCAGAGCCCTTGAGGGTGAGGAGGACAGGACGGAAACGCACCATAAACAGGGCACCCGCGCCCCATGGACCAGGCAACCACGCACCGTGGTGCTGACAACATCTGGTTTCCCACGGGCTGAGCTGAGTCTCTGGAGAAGCAGATGCTCAGACACCATGAGGAGCCCACACCTGCCCTGGGCATGGACAGGAAGCACGAGCTCCTTCTTGGACCATTCACAGACTTAATGCAGCCAGCCCTCTCCCCCGGCTGGGACCTCCAACCCCAGAGGGCAAATGCCTGGACAGCCTCCAGCATGTCCAAGGCCACTCTACCGCCCTCCTCCCCACTGGATCTCAGAGGGCACAGGCAAGGATTTGCAGGAAGCTACTGTGAATACAGCGGACTGTCCCACAGGACAACAGAGTATTGAATCCACTGTTCTTTGCTATCATCATCACCATCACTGCCATGACCATCACCATCATCATCATTTTTTTTTTAAACCTCAGGACTTTTTTTTTCTTTTACGTATCTTTTTTTTTTTTTTTTTTTGGTGAGGAGGATTGGCCCTGAGTTAACATCTGTTGCCAGTCTTCCTCTTTTTTTTGTTTTTTTCTCCCCAAAGCCCCAGCACATAGTTGTATATCCTAGTTTTAGGTCATTCTAGTTCTTCTTTGTGAGACGCCACCACAGCATGGCCTGATGAATGGTGTGTAGGTCCACACCCAGCATACGAACCAGTGAACCCCAGGCTGCCAAAGCAGAGAGCACAAACTTATCCATTCAGCCAGCAGGCCGGCCTATCCATCATCATCTTCATTGTCATCATTATTGTCATTGTCCTCATCATCATTATTGTCATCATTGTTTCTTGCCCACTGAAAATTTGTTTCTCCATAAATTCTATTTGGAGGCATTTGATCTTTCTCTGGAGAATACTTTCTCTTTCTGGAGAATAATTTCTCTCTTGTGCTAACATCTTCTCCATGACATAGAAGATATTCGTATTAATCTACCGTTTCTCTCTCTCCTTTCTTGAGAAGATCTTGCTTTCTTCTGAGATCAGATCCTTCTCCAAGTTTTTGCTCCCAAAACTTCCTTTCTTTTATGAACTGATAATATAACAATGACAGTTGTTTTATAAATGGCCTCACTTAGAAAAGTCGCGGGTTCCCTCCATCAGCGTCCCATGGGTGTTCTGTTGGTTTGTTTGATTCTCCTGCTCTGTGGAAAGTAGAAGTCTGGCAACTGGGGCTCTAGTGTCTTTTGACCCCCCCAAACCACAATAAGGTTCATGAGTGATGCCAAGGGGGGTAGAAATTGGGGACCTCAGACAGGGCTGACATCTGCCCGGAATGCTCAGCGAGAGGAAATGGCATTCAAAGGTGGGCTTCAAGCCAGACAAGAAATGGGTCAGGGTGGAACCCGGCCTGGAACTGAGGTCTCCGTGCAGGTGCCCTGCCCCAAGCTGCCTGTGAGGAGCCTGAGCTCCCGGGAGACCCAATGCCAGCCCCCCACTCCTCTTCCCAGGGCTCCATTGCTCCCTGACCTCACCCTCCTCTCCCCCCACCACAAGGCAGGGGTCCTGCCCTTCTCACCCATCTCCATCCCACGCACACAACCTGGAAATCGAGCTGGGATGACTACACTGAAAAGCCCCGTGCTGTGACAGGTGTGTAATTACGTCCTGAGTAGCTTTGCAGCAGAATCAGTCCGTCCTCCCTTGGTGAGCGACACGTCGAATCTAAGTATGGAAGGAAGAGAGAGGGCATTGGATTCTGTGTCTCCTGCTAAAAAATCCAGTCAGAAGCCAGAAAGGTCAACTGGTCGCCCCACACCGTGCCCAGCACCCGAAGGCAATGAACGAACGACCACCCACAGCACGTCCGGGAGGGCAAAGGGGTGTTCAGGGACATGGCCCTGCTTCAGGATGCTCCAGGGAAAGTGATGTTTGATTCCAACCTCAAGGACCCCTCGAAGCGCGTTAGGGTGAGGGGGGAATCCAGGAAGAGGGAACAACCTTGGCAGTGACCTGAAGGCAGAAAATGCACGTGGCGCTGGCGTCCGCCCGTTGGGCGGGCTGGAGATGCTGCCGGGGCAGGAGCTGGTCTCTTCCTGACCCTCAGGCTGGTGCTCCTGGCCACCCGCTGAGTGAAGTGTGGAGGAAGGGAGGACTAACTCTACAAAATGAGGATTGAGGCACAAAGAGGTTAACGGACCTGCCCAAGACTACAGTCAGCAAAGGGAAGAGCCAGGATCTGAACCCAGACTCTGGGGCCCCGCTCTTAACCCCTAAGCCTCATACTGGCTGGTGACAGAAGTGGTTCCAGACCCTGAGCCACCGTTACAATAAGTGCCACAATTGGCTAATCCCAGGGGTCATGGGAGTGCAGAGGAGAGGCCCTGTGTCCGTCAGACTTCTGCTGCATGAACACTGTGTAACAAGCAGCCCCAGTCCTTGGGGGTGTGCGGCAGCACTCACAGCTCTGTGGTCAGCAGGGTCAGCTTTGCTCCTGACACAGGCCCATTCAGGTCTGCTCCACGTTGCTCACCTTCTGGGACCAGTGACTAATTGGAGCATCCTCTTCTCATGATGAAGGGAAGAAGCACAAAGGGCTGAGCAGAACAATCCTGACCCCACTCCACCTCCAGCACCCAAGGCCCCCTTTCCCTAGGCCTGGGTGATCTACTCAGTTCTTCCCTCTGCCCCCAATTCCTCCCGATATTCTCAGCGCCCCCGGAAAGATGTCCTACGCCCTCTACCCAGATCATCCCTGAATGCCCCCACCCATGACCCTGCCCTTCTTCCTGAACTAAAACCCTGCCTGAAGGCAACCTCAGGAGAAAGCAATGCCCAGGAGGCAGGCTGTGCCTCAGGAAAGCCCTGGGTCCAGGTGACAGAAATGAGAAAGCACAATTTTCCCATTCCCACTGCACTCAAGGATGTCTGAGCTCTGAAGGGGAGGGTGGCCCCCACCCACGCATCCTGACCCTGGTTCTCAAGCCCCAAGAGCCGGCCTTTCTCAGAATTAGGGCTCCAGGACAGGGGAGGGGATGCGGAGGGCTGAGAAGCCACACTCAAGAAAATATCAAGCCGGAAAACTTCTTCTTGATTTGGGTACATTGAGGGGGAGGGGAGAGAGGAGGAAGGGACCTGGTGGCTTCCCGGGTTCTTAATTTGAGGCCCCCAAAGGAAGAAATAATAACAACAATAACCAGCCCTCCTGCAGCCACAGCATTTCCCGCCCGTGAAGGCGTCCGAGAAAGTGCTGACGGGGACGGCTGACAGCCGTGTGCATTGTAATTCACAACATAACAGCATCTCCAGGGCTCGTGGATTTCTCATTGAAAAATTATGTGATGTCTTTTTGGAAACCCAATACTGAGTTATTGATATCGTGAAGGCAGCAGGCTCGCCACTTCCAGCTTATTAGCTTTATACGTTCTGAAGGACTTTTTTCCCTCTCATTTTCAACTTGGTTCTCCCTTTTCAGTTTAAATTGGATCATCGTGCTTGAGTGAGGGTCTGTGAGTGTGTACCTGGGGAGTGGGTGATCTGTACACCTGGGGGTGGGTGCCCTCATGAGCGTCTCAAGATGTGGGTGTGTGTGTGTGTTTTTCTGTGAGAGTCGGTGTGCATGCATCTCCCTGTGCTTAGCCGTGGAGGGCCAGTGGAGGGGGGTGGTGTTTCCAACCCTGCCTGTCTGTGGACACACCCATGAGCAAACGTGTGCAGTGTGTGTGCACCTTCATGTCTCATGGCCACGCGCATGTTGCTGTATGTGTCTATATAGTGGCAAGTGCGTGTGTAGGTGTGTGTCTAAGGATATACACAGGTGTAGGCACAGCTGTCCACGTGCGTGTAAGTGTGCAGGTGTGCATGGAGGTGTATCTTTATATCTGCACAGCCATGGGAATGTGAGTGTGTCTGTGTGTCTACACATCCATGTGGATCTCTGTGTTTCTGTGTGCATGCGCATACATGTATACCTGTGTGTCTGTGTCTCCACACATCCTTGGGTCTGTACATGTGTGTCTGAGAGAGACAGAATTGCCATGCTGTTGAGAACCGGGTTCTTGGGTCACATGACCTGGGGACCAAAACTGGTTTGCCTCTTGCTTTGGGTGACCATGGGAAGACTTTTTAACCTCTCTGGGACTCAGTTCCCCACCTGCCCAGTGAGGATAGTTGTAGGCTCACCAGCAGCATTGTTGTGAGGACTGAGTGAGCTGACGTCAGAGAGCGTGCGGCACGGAGCCCGGAGCGCGCTCAGTTCCCGGGAGCCATCTCACAGGTGACTCTCAGCGGATGCATCAGAGCGCGTGGTCCCGCTGAGAAGCAGGAACTTCTGTTACCAGCTCTTACCTGCTTGACCGCCAGGGTGTGACCCGAGCTCGTTTCCTGCCTGGTACCTCCCTGCAGGGCCTTTGCAAAGATGCCGCTGTGAAAAGGACCGCCTCGGTTCCCTCTGAACCAGACTGCGGGTGCTGGACACGCGCTGGCCGTGTGGAGCGTCCAACGGTGAGTCAGGCAGCATGCGGCCGCCCATGAGCTGAGGTCAAGAAGGGCCTGGTGGGCGAAGAGTCTAGAATGAGAAGTACAGGGGATGTAAGGTGCCCTGAGATCCGGCGGAGGAGCCTCCAGCCCCAACACTGGGAGTGAAGTACCTTCATAGAAGCGCTGGCTCTCTAGCGGGGCCTCGGGGCATGGAAAGGATTTCCACAGACACCCTGGGAGCCTAGGAAGAGGGAGGGGCGTGTGTGCTCCCCCTCCAAGCCCTCTCTGCTCCTTGGAGGTGGGCAGACTCTGGGAGCTCAAGGGCGGGGGCGGTCAGAACCCCAACTTGAGGAGTGTGACGTGGATCTGTCCAGTTTAAAGACTTACGTGGCCCGGAGACAGGAAAGCATCATCCTCCAGAACGGATGATCGGTTTCTCATCAGTCAGCGAGGAGCTACTCCAATTAAATCCAGGAAAATAAAGAGGCGTGACCTTCAGCTGCTGGCACTCAAGGGCACGCAGCCTTCAAAATCTGGGGTATATTTTACACTGACAGCCCACCTCAGTTCCCATTTCCAGTGCTCAGTAGCCACATGTTCTAGGCTTTCCCAAGCCACCGAGGCCTACTTATCCATGCCCACCTGGCGACTTCTCTAGGCAGCGGCCAAATGCCAAATTCCTGTATCAGGGGTTGGTACAGCACAAGGGCAGACACCAGAGAGACCAAGCTGCCCTCCTGGGAAGAGAGGAAATGACTTTCCTTCCTGCCCACCAAGGCTGCAGCAGCCACAAAAGACCCAAGTTTAGATCTTGGCGCTGGGGCCGGCGGTGTGGGGCAGCAGAGCACATGAGGTGGCTGCGGCCAGATGCCGGCCTGGTGGGACAGCGGGAGTGGAGGGCAGAGCAGGAGGAGAGAGCCGACGGCCTGGACCAGACAGCAGCAGGCCCAAGTGCTTGAGATGGTGCTCAGAGCAGATTTGTGGGGCTGGAGGAAGGAGAAGGAGGGAGAGGTGGGGGGGAAGGGAGAGGGCAAAGAAAGGTGTGAAAGACCTACTGTGTGCCCGGCTGTTTAAAGTGACTACAGGAGAGTGACATCAGCATCATGGTGGAGCGAGTTGTTCCCTTTGTCTAAAGTGACTTCATACAAGCTCTCTCATTTAGTCCTCCCGGGATCCCTGTGAATCTGCTGTTTCCAGTTGAAGAGGGGCATGGGGAGCATTGGCGATCTCACCGTGCCTGGAGAACACCACTGGCACGGAGCGCGGGGAAGCATCCTGGTGGCAAAAGAATAAAGCAGGTTGGCCCACTCAAGACACAGACCGTGCGCCGTGTTGGGAAACGCTTTGAAGGATTAGCCTGAGGAATCTGAGGCTCAAAAAGGTCAGGTGAGTTCTAGGCACATAGTAGATGTTCAATAAACAATTGTTGAATGAGTGAGTAAAAATGGCTAGGACACACTTTGACCTCTGGGATAACCCTGTACCCCAATCCTAGCTATCTCCCCAGGGACCCCAGCATCCAGAGGACACCTGGGCCTGTGTGTCCCTTGGCCTCCTCTACACCAATGACCCTCATCCTCACCCCACCCCATGGTGACAACTGAACCCCAGGACCCCTTTTGTTATCCACAGCCTTCTCCCTCCTGCTGAGGTACAGTGGGTGGAGGACAGAAGTTCTCAACTAGGAGTCAGAAGATCTGAGTTCAAATCCCAGCTCCTTAGTTAGGCAGCCTTAGGAAAAGCCATCCATTCATGCCTTTCATTCATGCCTTCATGCTTTCATTCATTCATTCATTCACTGCATACGATGGTGGGTCAAGAGCAAGTGCTCTGGCGTGAGACAGTCCTGAGTTAGGTCCCTGCTCTGCCGCTTACTAGCTGGGTGAACTTGAGAAAGTTCCCTAACCTCTCTGAGCCAATGTGTCCTCTCCTATAAGTCGGGGTGGGCACGGGACCGCCCTCCTCACTGCACTGGAGTGAGGGTTAAATGAGATGTTCCGGGCAATGCCCTTAGCCCAGGGTGCATCAGTCTGCCGGTCACACACTATCCAGCATGTGTCTGTGGTGTACTGTGGGCTGGGGACACAGCACGAACAGAAGGGGAATGAAGCCGCCTCCAGGAACTGTCCTTCTAGGGGATGGTGGGATGAGAAAACAGCCACCACATTGCCCTGCCCACAAATGGACTGTCAGCACCTGCCTGCCCATCCCTTCTTCCCCTCTCCCTTCCCTGGTTATCTCCTGGACATCCTGTGCGTACAGGAGGGACCGCCATTGCCTTAACCCTAAATGGGACCAACGGCACGTGGATGTCAGGTTCTTTGACATAAACCTGAGAGATGTGTTGGAGCCCAGAGACCAACAGGGCCCAAACTTGTAAGTGTGGTCAACCCTTAGGATGGTCACCCAGACCACCCTGACCATCCCCACTCAGAGCCCAGGAGGCACGGACCCTGACACAGCCCCAGGGCCATGTTCTCCCCCGCCCCCGGGGTCTTAGCATCAGGGCTCCCTTAGCAGGCTGGGGCAGCCAAGACCCCCAAACCTGCTCCTACACTGTGACAACACAGCACAAACACCAATAAGGAAAAAGAAAAATGTCCTTTTTATTGGATTCCCGCTGATACCCCAGATGGGAGCACACACGCAGACCATTTTCCCTTTTTGTCTCACAGAGAAAGAGAAAGGCCCCAAGCGTTGCGTTCCAGCCTCTTTCCATGGAAAAGGTGTTCCGTGCTGTGCCCCAGTAGGTCCGTGTGACTGAGTTAAAATGTGTTCCTTTTTTTATTAGATGAATTGCATCATTAAATTACATTATAAAAGCTAAAAATGCACCATTAATTTTCAAAAACAATAGTAAATACATCTCATTTCTAATACATGATTCTGCATTTAATTTTTGCCCGGGGCCTCGCCTTTTTTTTCCCCCAGTCTCACTGTCTCTCTTTATGCAGACTATATAAATGGAGCTAAATTGCCAAAGAAATTTTTGCCAAATGTCCGTAATGTGAAAATAAATGAATTTCTAATTGGCTGTTGCAAAAAGAAAAATTACTTTTTGATCTCAGCTCAGCCAAGCAAAAATCCACCTAGCCTGGGTAATGAGATGCAGGCACTGGCAGGCAACGAACGGAGAGAGACAAAGGCCAGCAAAGCGGCTCCCGGAATGCAAGTTCTCTCTCCTCCTCACCTCCTTCCAGCCCTCCAGGAAACAAACCCAGGGCAGGGCCAGGCAGGGATCCCACCCTCCAGGAGTCCAGCTCTTGGCCTTCGCAGGGAGCCCTGGTCCCGGCTGGAGCATCGCTCGACAACCCCCGAGGTTAAGGCCCGTCTGTTCCTCCGCTGGCTCTGCAACCCTGAGCAAGCTTCTTGACCTCTCTGAGCCTCCACTTCCTCATCTGCAAAAGAATAATCATTTCCACCTCTTGTGGGCTTGTCGGGAGGTGTTATGGGTTGAACCGTGTTCTTCCCAAAATTCATATGTTGAAGTCCTACCCACAGGACCTCAGAATGTGACCTTATTTAGAGATGGGGTCATTAAGTTTAAATGAGGTCATTAGGGTGGATCCTAATCCTGGTAAGAAGAGGAAATCTGGACACAGAAATGCCTAGAAGGGAGACGCTGTGCAGAGCCATGGAGAAGATGGCCGTCTCCACACCAAGGAGAGAGCGGGGAATGGATTCTTCCCTCCTGGCCCTCAGAAGGAACCAGCCAGGCCAACGCCTTGATTTTAGACTCCAGAGGTGTGAGAAAACACGCTTCTGGGATTTACGCCGCTCAGTCTGCGCACTCCGTTACGGCAGCCACAGGGGACGAGGACAGGGGCTTGCGACATTAACAAACACTGCAGACACTCACCAGCGGGTGTAGCATCTGGCTCCTCCCGCCATCATCCCAGCGTTCTCCCAGGATACTCCCGAAAGGGGGCGGGAGGGGCTGGGGATTTCGGGTCAAGGGCTTGGGCCAGAACACCTCACTGTGCCTTTGTCCCCAAGATCCAAAGTGTCCTGGTGGCTGGAATCTCCTCGGGCACTAAAGTGGTCCCTCTCTGGTCCAACCATAAGCACCACACTGACCCTATCAGTCCCTTGTCTGTGTCAAGTCCTCCCTGGTCCCTAGCCTGACACTTAAACCCCTTCAGATTCAGGCTTCAGGCATCACGCCCAGACCCCATCCTACACCTGCCCTCCCGCATCACGCAGAAAAGGATAATTTTTTTAGAAATTGATTTTTGTGCACATTCCCTCCGCTCGTCCTCCCTTCCTTCCCCACTCCCTCCCTCCCTCTCTTCCCCTGCATTTGGAGCCGGTACCCGGAGCCTTCTGGATGCTCCTGATCCCGGCATTTTGTAGAATAAAACAACAGTCCTGCCCCTTGTCTTCCTGGCTTTTATAACAAGCTCAGAGCTGCTGGAGAGGGGACCAGAGCAGCAGCGTGGGCAGAAGAGACCCTCGGCCCGGAGGGAGAAGAGAACACCCTCCCAGGCTGCAAGGAGGGGACGTGGGAGCACACATCACAGCCGTGTCCCTCCACAGACGACCGCGGAACAGCACAGCGAGACCCCAGGCCCCAGGATGCCCGACCTGCACTCAGATGGGAGCCCCAGTGGGAGGAAGTCTCGGGGCTCCAGGGGCTTCTGTGAGCTCAGACAAGGAGGGCCTCTGCTCGGTGGTCGCACGGAGAGCAGAGTTGAGGACCTGCCCCAGTTGTCAGATGCCACCCAAGCCCCCTGGGCTCTGTTAGACCCCAGAAGGGGCAGGCCCTCAGTTTTGACTGAGACTGAATTTTCTGCCAGTTCAGGGGACCAGAGGGAAGGGATTAGAGTCAGATTTAATTGATTTAAAGCAAAGCTCTAACTGGATATGCTCTCCACATCTGAGTTTCTGCTCTGAGCCTCAGAAGAGTACACCCCTCCAGGGCCACACCCTGACTCCCCCTTCCCTGAACACACTTCCACTTCGCACAGGCTCTTCTCTCTGCCTGGAATAATGTCCTTTCTCTTTGGTTCCACTTGAAGAACTCCTTTTTACCCGTGAAGCCCCATCTCCAATGTCCTCTCTTCTTGAATGCTTCTCTGGCTGCCCCAGACCGGGTCAACCACTCTCTAGACTTCCCAAGGAGCTTCTAGAAGGAAGGCCTGAGTTCAAGGTACCCAGGTAGTCTGCCTTTCCAGAAAGACTTCGAGGATCAGCATCGCTCCCCACTTCCACTCCCTCACCTTTCCCTTCTTGGCCTTCCTGCGCACTGTCATAGAATCCATCCCATTTAACGTTGTGTTAAAAAAAAAAAAAAAAGACAGGCAAGCTGGACACTGCTGTCATCTTTATTTATCAGAGGAGGAAACCCAGGGTCCGAGCAGTGAAAGGACTTGGCCAGGACCACACAGTCGAAAGCGGTGAGCCAGGATCAAACCCAGATGGTCTGCCTCGGAGCCCAGGCTCACAGCTGCTGCCTTGCATTGCCTCGCAGGAAAACAGCGCCATCAGATTTGTGTTTGGACAGACCGCTCCAAGTGTTTTCCACAGGAGTCCCCTGGGACCTCAGCCGCCCAGGCGAGGGTGGCCGGGGGGAGGGAGGAGAGCTGAGGACCAGACGGGACCTACACAGGCAGAGGCAATCAGAACAGATCTCACCCCCAACCAGAAACCCAGAGTCCAAACTCCCCTCCAAGGAGGTCACCGCCTGGGAATGGCTCAGGTCACAGGATTTGGGGTGAGGCTGTTGGGAGCAGTAATGCACGCAGTGGCTGGTGTCACAGGCTCCAAGTTCCCAGGGAAGGATCTGAGCAGGGCTGGGCAGGGGTCCTGGAGGGCGGCTCTAGGCCTCGGAGTAAATGGTGGGCAGTGGTGCCAGGCGGGGGAGGTCAGTGCATGATGGACAACATCCCCGAATGTCCACAGACCTCCTCCTCCTCCTCCTCCTCTTCTGATGGGCTTGAGGTGGGGGTCCAGAAAGGCTGAGCCCCTCCCAGAGGCCTCAGGATTAACTATACCCCCTCCACTCCTGCCTGGGGGACACTGAGGAAAGAGTAAGCGGGGATGACACATCCCCCTTCCATTCACGAGAACTCTGGACTCCTTCAGAGAGGCGTCTGAGCAGGACTGACTCTGAGGGAGCAAAAAGGAGCAGAGTCGAAAGGCAGAGGGAGAGAGAAAAAGAGAGAGAGAAGAAAGGCCTGGTGGTCCTTTGTCCCCAGCCCAACCCCTGGAGCCCAGGTTCCTGTGGCATTTCCTCCAGTCATGGGGACTCGATTGTCTTGAGTTTCTGTCGCTTGCAACCAATGAGTTCTGTCTATTTCTCCACACCCGAGTTTCATATACGCCCTGCTCACCGCCTTGCCCGTATAACCACCCCCACTATCAGGCTAGTGTGGGTTCTGTTACCTGCAACACAAGAGCTCAGGGTCAGATCCCAGACCGCCCCTTCCCCATAGCTCCCAGCCCTGGGTCCCAAATCAGGCTGGTCACTGACCTCAGGACCCCAGAGCGTCTCTGAATTTTGAGCCAGGCAGTTTGTAAAAACCACTTCTTTCCCCTTTCCTGCACCTATTAATTACCCTGAAACAGGTGCAAAATCAACCTCGTTTATTATTATTTCTTTGAGCCCATAATGGCAGTTGCTGCGCATAAATCCCGTTAACCCAGGGAAAGAATTTATGGCCCCAAATTTACACCAGCCGTTTAATCATCGCACCTTTGCCGCAGACAGACTTTCTCGAGAACAATTTGCCCCAGGATTTGTCAGTGGGAAAATGGCCCCATATAAACGTTTGGAGGAAATAAATGCTAATCCAGAGCTCCGTCTTTCATTCTCCTAATTGCCCAGGGAACGTAAAGGAGACAAACTTATTTACTCACAGCAGGAAGTGAGCTGTAATAAAGCATCACCATTGTGGGCTGAAACGGGGACCTGACAGGGAGGGGGAGGCGCCCGCGATTTACACAGCGGGGAATGGGTGGGCGAGGCCCTGGGCAAGGAGATAGCGGGGCTCAAAGGCTCTCCTGCATCTTAACAAGGTAAGCTCTTAGAGCTGAGTCGATGGAAGCGGATAAACGGCTGGACTGCCATCAGTCCCTCCATCCACCCGCCCTGGGCCTCCCGACCCCCAAGTTGGCTGCAGGGAAGCTTCTGGAGAAAGGGGCAGCTAAGGCCCCCCAAGCCGTCCTGGGGAGAAGAGGGGGGAGATTCGAAGCCAGCCAGGACAGCTTGCAGGGAGAGGGCCCCGCTAGGCGAGGCCCAGAAAGCCAGCCTTACACAGAGAGGCTGAGCTCCAGCTCCCACGGTTCCAGGTGGGGCAAGTGGGGACCTCAGCCTTCGGGCAGCAGAGGGTGAGCCCACCAGGTGCTCATGAGAGGCACTGTGGTGAAGGAGAGATCCCGGACAGCTTGCTCGGAGGGACGGGGCTCACACCTCCACCGCATTCTTCCTGAAAACTCAATGGCCTGCTATGGGCTGTCCCTCTCTGATCGCTCTCCTCTGCAGAGGCCCAGGGCCCTGTCTCCCTGCCCCCGTCATAGCCAAGGCTGCTGAGAAGTCCTCCTATAACGTAGGGTGCGAACACATATCCCTACAGAGTATCATTCTCACTGCCTAGTGTGCATGATGCTATCTAGAGCTGTGCAGTGTACAACCTGTGCAACTGTTCACAGTGGACGTGTCAGATACTGTCTTGGGACCAAAATATTCAAGAAGTCTCCCATCCATTCTCCTCTCCATCCCCTCGTGTATTCCCCTGGGAATTAAGGTACCTTCTCAAAGGGGCCGGGGTCCCACCTCCAGACTTATACTCTCCTACCCAGCCTCTAGACTTCTCTCCCTGTCTTCACCCTATCCCCACTCTCCCCAACTCTGATTCAATCATATTCTTGCAGCTCATCCTCAGAACGGCAGATACTGTCTGGGTCTGAATTCAAACACAGCCACTAACCAGCTGTGTGGCTGTGGACACTTTAATCAACCTTTCTGTGCCCCCATTTCCTCCTCTGAGAAGGGAATGATATCACTCAGGGTGGCCATGAGATTAAAGGAGAGAATGCGTGTATGTGCACATCAAAATGCCCAGTGGATAGTTATCACTCTGTGGGCAAGGATGAGGGGTCCCCGGGGACCTCTCGACGCTCTGGCTTAGCAAGGAAGACGAAAGATTCCCAGAGAGCGTGGAGGGGATGTCTCACAGGAAAACCACACCGCCCACGGCCAAGGGCGACCAAAGGTTGGGATGGCGCTTTGGGATCTTGGCTGCTCAGGGCAGCCGTGGTCTGGCCCGGAGAGAGGGCCGTCCTCTGACAAGTCACGCAGCACAAGACAGAGGCTGCCTGGGGATTGATGGGGCCAGGACCAGGCGGTGCGAGCTGGCTCTCTGCTCAGCCTCCAGGAGCAGGTCCCCGAAGCCCAGACATGGTCAAGGCACTGGATGATGGGCGGCCACCCTGACGCACCCACCAGTTGCCAGCGCTTTATTGCTTCACCTCCAAGCTCCTGACCGTCATCTGTACAGCTGTTGGTTTTATTTCTGTCCTTTCCACTAGACAATCCACATGGGACTATAGACGTTGTCTGCCTTGTCCGTCACTACTCCCTAATACTTAGCCCAGTGCCTGACCTACTGTAGTTCTTTGATAAATATTTGCGGAATGAGTGAACGAATCCTCTGGGCAGGTGTCATTATCACCATTTGACAGATATGGCTCAGAGAGGTTAAGTGGCCTGCCCAAAGTCACACAGCTATGGAGGCATTCACAGCCAGGGCTGGAGTCAGGGGCAGAAAGGGACAATCCGTTGATAAGTTCCTGCACTGTGCCAGCCATTGCATGGGGTGCTGTACCCCATTTGCTCTTCACAGCAGCCCCAGGAGCAGGACACTCCTGTCCCCATTTCATAAAAAGCGAGGTCTGCAGGGAGGGTTAAGTGGCCCAAGTTTGCACAAGGTGCCATGGAGCCACACGAAGAGCGACCCCCTTATTCTGTTTCCCTCCGCGCTGCTCTGGCTCCGCGTAAAAACTGCTCAGGATGAGACAACGCGACGTGTTCCTGATGGGGAGGCAGCAGCTCCTGAGGAAGTGGGAGGCCTGGGCTGCGGCTGAGGCCGTGCCAGGGATGGAAGGCGGGGCCGCGGGCACGCACGCCACCACTCTCGGAGCATCGGTGCCTTCTGCATCGGAGAATGATCTTCCTGCCACAGAGCGGAGAGGAGACGTTACGGGGAGGGAACTGACAGCCAGGACGGCAGCAAGGGCAGACGGCAGCACCCAGGGTCACAGCATCGCTCCAGGCCCGGGAGAAGGGCCCTCAGAGACGGCGAAGCTGTGGTTCCCACTAACCACGAGCCAGCGAGAACAGTCTCTATCCTGGGCCAGATTCTGGATTGGGTAATTGGGGGTTTTGTTCTTAGCTTTTAACTTTTTTAATTATGCAGTTAATGTATAAATATATCCTCACCATTTAAAAAAAGCAAATACAGAAACATAGAGAGTAAAAAGATAAAGTTCCCTCCCACTCCACCCCCACCCCGCTATCTCCCCTCCCCAGAGTGAAACTCCGATTACCAGTCTGCTGTGTCTCCTACCAGCCTTTCCTCTTTCTCTTTTGTTCTGATGATCTTACACACACACACATACACACACACTTATGTAGCCACAGGAAAATATGTGGTATTGTTTTGTGTATATTTTTTTATTGAGGCACACTGGTTTATAACACTATATAAATTTCAGGTGTACATCATTATATTTCGGCTTCTGTATAGGCTGCATCATGTTCACCACCAAAAGCATGGTTTCTTTTTTTTTTTTAAGTATGCTTTTTGGTGAAGAAGATTGGTCCTGAGCTAACATCTGTTGCCAATCTTCCTCTTTTTCTTTTCTCTCCCCAAAGCCCCAGTACATAGTTGTATTTCCTAGTTGTAGGTCATTCTAGTTCTTCTATGTGGGATGCCACCACAGCATGGCTTGATGAGCAGTGTGTAGGTCCATGCCCAGGATCTGAACTGGCAAACCCTGGACACTGAAGCAGAGCATGTGAACTTAACCACTACACCACTTGGTGGGCCCCCAAAAGTCTAGTTTCTATCCTTCACTATACATATGGGCCTTTTTACCCTTTTCAGCTTCCTCTACCCTCTTCCCCTCTGATAACCACCAATCTGGTCTCCTTATCTATGTCTTTGTTTTTCTTCCACAGATGCGCGAGATCATGTGGTATTTGATTGTCTCCATCTGATTTATTTCACTTAGCACAACACCCTCACAAAGTCCACCCATGTTCTTGCAAATGGCAAGATTTCATCTTTTCTTATGGCTGAGTAGCATTCCATTGTATATATACCGCATCTTCTTTATCTATTCACCCATTGAAGGGCACCTGGGTTGCTTCCACGTCTTGGCTATTGTGAATAATGCTGTGATGGACATAGAGGTCACGTATCTTTTTGAATTAGTGTTTAATGTGTTTATATTTTAACACAAATGAAATCTGACTTCAAGTTACCATTCAGCAAACTTGCTTTCATAAGCCAGCAACATGTCTTGGAGACATTTCCATCTTCATAGAAGCGATCCATCCCATTGTTAAACTGCTGTGAGGCATTCCACAATAGGGATAGACCATTGTTTATTCAGCCATTCTCCAATGACAGCCATATGGCTTGTTTCTAACATTTCCCTACACTTTAAAATTTGCCAACATCACTTCTACCACATTCTCTGGGTCAAAGCAAGTCACGAGGCCGGCTGAGGTTCACGGTATGGGAAAACAGACTATTTCTTCATGGGAGGGACTACAAAATATTGTGGCCACAATTTTCAATTTATCATAGTCCGCTCTTTGCCACAATTACTTCTATTCCTCCCACATTCAAAATATGCTGATTCTCTCCCCAAAAAGTCTCATCTCTTCACAGCTTCGTGCTCAGGCTGTATGTCCAGGATCTTGCCTTCTTGTTTTAGCTTGCTAGGGCTGCCACAACAAAACACCATAGATTGGGCGGCTTAAACCACAGAAATTTATTTCCTCACAGTTCTGGAGGCTGGAACCCCAGGATCAGGGTGCCACCTCGGTCAGGATATGGCGAGGGCTCTCATCCTGCCTTGCAGATGGCCACCTCCTTGCTGTGTCTTCACGTGGCCTTTCCTCAGTGGGTGCACACGGAGGTGGGGAGAGATTCCTCTCTTCCTCTTCTTTATAAGGCCACCAATCTTATCAGGTTAGGACTCCACTTTTATGACTTCATTTAACCTTCATTACCTCCTAAAGGCCTGGTCCCTAAGTACAGTCACTTTGCAGGTTAGGACTCCAAAATGTGAAATTGCGGGAGGGCGCGATTCAGTTCATAGCACTTCTGAACCAGGGCCAAATGCAGATGAGGCTCAGAGGTGCAGCTTCTACCACCCATCCCCCTCCCAGACCCAGCATCCAAAGGAGAAAAAGGGACAGGATATCCACAGTAGACACTCCTGGCCAAAAAGGGGAGGAAAAGTCCCTGGTTCGTAGCAATACTGAATCCAGCCAGGCTTAGGTGGCCAGTTCTCTCTGCTTCCAGGGGCAAAGAAGAGCCATTGATTAGGGTTCAGTTCTGCTCCCTGGGAGTGATTTCCCAGTCCATTGTTCTACATGACACTTAGCTTAGCTTTCCTATCTGGACTCTTGATTCTCCCCTCTTAATCATCCTTCTTTTTTCACAAGAAATGGCCAACATTTGCAGAATAGTTTTCTCAGCCTGCTTGCTGGTCCTAGAAAGTTGGGGACTCAGAGATTTATTTTCATTTTCAACAACTGCAGTCAGTTTTAGTCCAAGCTTGCAGTATTTTCACTGATGCAACTCTCTTGAAAACTTTATGGGTTTCCTATGCAGCTGATTGAGGTTCACTCCAATTGAGATAGGTTTTTCTCTCTTCGCTAGAAAGAAGATAGGTTTCTCTCTCTTCTCACTCTCTTCTCTCCCTTCTCACTCTCTTCTCTCCCCCACCCCCCACCTCATTGTGAACACTTAAGACTCTTATAAGTCCTTTTGTCTAGCTAAGAGGGTCCACTCGTACCACCTTAAATCTTTTAGAGGTCTTAACAAGGGGTCCTACAGCAACATCGTTGACTTGATCTTTAGCCCCAGGTCTCATCTCATTTTAAGAATTTTTTACTGGCTGTGGAGACTAGAGATAAGAGTTTTGTTTTCCAACTCCAGCAAGTCCCGGGCCTTTCATATTTCTCTAACATCTGCTTATGAACCAAATCGTTCCTTATTTAGCTCATATCTCTCTTCTCAAATTTTATCCTATGCAGCTAGGAGAAGGAAGGTAACCTTCTGTGGTTCTAACATCCATCTAGAGACCTTTTCAGGTAGATCCGCAAGTTCATAAGCACATTTTCTATCTTCCAAGTTACCAGAGGCAACAGATTTGCCAATTGTTCCACTCCTACATAACACAAGTCACCCCTTCTCCAGCCTCTAATAGTCGCGTCACTATTTTCACAGCTTCTGCTCAGCACCCAGGCCCTAAGCAATGCCAAATGTTCCAGGTTTTTATTACAACACCACCCTGTTCCCTGTACCAACTTCTATATCAATTATCTAATGCTGTGTAACAAATGTCCCCAAAATTGAGTGGTCTAAAATAATAATGACTCATTATTTCTCACACTTCTAAAGTTTGACAGATTCCTCAGCTGGTGGTCTTGCCTGGGAAGATAGAATCTGACTCTGTAACAACCCTGACACCTTGAAGTTCTAAGCTTCATCATCAGTCTACTGGTATGGCCTGGGTACAGGAGAAGCTCTGCCCTTGGGACCAAAGAAAGCACAGCAACAAAAAAATACAAGTGCTATAAGTATCCTCTTTAATGCAGTAGGAATCATTAGAGCTGGTGGGATCCGACGTTGGGAGATTCGTTAACAGAGGGATTCATCAACAGAGGTATAAAGCAAGGAGGTGACAGTCTAGCTCTACACTGCCCTTACCCAACCTAGAACATAGATTCCACACTTCAAGAGGTGCTTGGCCAGACTTGACTGTGCTAAGGACTGAGCCATACGGTGAGAGAAGAGAGAATGTGATCCAGAGAGGAGCAAATGACAGAGATTGGTTGGAAGCAGTTCAATCGGGAGAGGGGAAGACTAAGGGGACAAGATCCCATTGCTCTGGATCTTAGCTGCCTTTTTGGAATTAGTGGGTTAGCTATTTTGCTTTAAGCAGCAATGTACACAAGCCAGGCTCTGTGCTTTGTATCAGTGGTTTGTTTGGTGGTTGTTTTTTGTTTTTTTTTTTTCATTTAATCCTTGTAACAAGCTGTATTAGTCAGGGTTCCCCAGAGAAACAGAACCAATAGGATATGCATATATATATACACATGAAGAAGTATTACAAGGTATTGGCTCACGTGATTATGGAAGCTGAGAAGTCCCCCCATCTACTGTCTGTAAGCTGGAGCCAATGATGTAATTTAATCAGAATTTGAAGGTCTGAGAACCAGAAGAATCAATGGTGTAAATCCCAGCCCGGGGACAGGAGAAAATGAGGTAGGATGTCCCCCGTCAGACAGTGAGGCAGGAAGAAACAGGAAATTCCGCCTTCCTCTGCCTTTCGTTCTGTTCAGGTCCTCAGCAGATTGCATGATGCCCACCCACACTGGGGAGGGCCATTTTACTAAGTCCACCGATTCAAATGCCAATCTCATCCAGAAACACCCTCACAGACGCACCCAGAAATAATCTTTAATCTGGGGACCCCCGGGGCCAGTGAAGTTGACACATAAAACTAACCATCACACAAGCCTAGGAAGTAGGAATCTGTTATCCTCTCTTTAAGGGTAAAAAGACTGAGGCTGAACGTCTTCTCGGTTTGGGTTCCCTCAGATGGAGACCCTGAAACAAGGATTCAAGGGCAAGGGATTAACGTGGAGGGTGATCCCTGGACGCACTGCTGGGCGAGGGAGGAAGTGAGGAGGGGAAGGAAAGGCAGCCTTAAAGAGAGCGTTACCGAGCGGGTGCCATGTGGACGAGTGGGTCTCAACACACCTCACAGACACATCCCACCCAAAGGGAGAGGGAGCTGGGGTATTTATCCACGAACTGTGCCACCATTCGAGGGCAGCTGCCAGGAACATTAAGTCTCCAGGACTCTTGGCTTCCCCTGCACCCTGAACAGTCCCCAAGGCCAGAAAAATACCCACAGGCAGTGTCAGGTGTCTGCAGGAAGCAGCCTTTGACCTATAAAGCTGATCTTATTAAGAAGTTATGAGCAAGGGACCAACAGTGTTTACTGCATTCAGGGAAGTGACTTGTACACATGGCTCGGCTGGTGCCCCTGAGAAGGATTTGAACCCAGCTCTGCCAGACTCCAAAGTGCTCCGTCTTCACCACACTCTTGGGATGCGGAGGTTTCCAGACTGGGGTTGAGGGGCTGAGAGCCATCAGGACCCGGTCCACCGTCGGTGGAGACCGTGGTTTGAGGAGTGAGGTCAGAGCCTCTCTGTCAGAGCCTGCTGGGGGAGCAGGGGAGGCCAGCTCTCCAGGGGCATCCAAGGTGAGGGCAGAGACTGGGGTTGAACAGACAGAGGGGGCGACCTCCGTGGTCGGGGTCCGTGGGAGACACTGGCGATAACAGGTCCGAGTCACGGCACCGGCCACTGCCGGGCCCTACACAGATGCAGCTGCCTTATGTAATCTTCACAGGGGCTCCTGAAGAGGGACTGTCACGCTCGTCTTGCAGGCAAGGACACTGAGGCTTGGGAGATGGTCAAAACTCACAAAGCCAGAAGTGCCAGAGCGGGAGAGTGAACCGTTCCATTCCCTCCAGTGAGAAACACCTGTCGGGTCCCTTCTTCTGAGCGCAGGGGAACCACGGCCAGCAGGAGACCAGGGCCCGCCCTCACAGAGGCCACAGTCTAGTGGGGCAGACAGACCATAAGTAAGCAAGTAAATGGTATGTCAGACGGTGAGTGGTACTAACAAAACCTTAATAAGGCAGGGGGAGGGGGACCGTGTGTGCCAGGTGGAGGCAGGGGCCAGGGGCGCAGAGCCACTGCTGTTTGATAAGGAATGCCCAGGGAAGGCTCCTGACATCAACCCGCAGGGCGGGAGTGCCGATATCTGGGGAGAGGGCATTCCAGAGGGTGCAGCTGGGGCAAAGGCCCGGAGGTCTCTGAGGAAGAAGAAGCGAGTTTGCTAGAGTGGAGCTTGAGCACAGGACAGCAGTGGGAGGCGAGGTCAGAGAGGAAAAGGGGGCTGTGAGGAGGATCGTGGAGAGTGCTGAAGGAAAATCATGCAGGGGCTTGACTTACCCTGAATGAGAGCGAGGCGAGGGCATATTCTGCTTTCCATCTTCCCAGGATTCCTCTGGATCTGCCACCCTACATGGCAGGACCCTCTTGGCCGGGCTGGGGAGCTCTGGTTTAAGGCAGGAAAGAGCTTCCTCCCTGCCCTCCCCTCTGCCAGGGCCCCCTCCCCCCACCTCCCCAGCCCCACTGGGCTCCCAGCTCTGGCAGCTCTCTCTCCACCCTTGGAGCCCAGCGGCCACCCTCCCTTCTTCTCCTCCCTGGAGTCACTCACTTCCCCAAGACAAATAGCAGCCTCTTCCTGCCCATCCATCACTGCTCCTGGGCCCATCCATTAGCAACCGCTCCCCGTCCTGCCCCCAGCCCCACCGTCCTTGCTCAGGGATGGGGTCCATTGATCAGAGGCCCATCTGCCGCTTGTCACATCCTGGCAGCCCTGACAGCAGGAGACAGAGCTGTTGCTGGCCAGGCCAGCCTGAGGCCAAGGGAGAGATGAAACTGCCCCCCGCCCCACGCGCCCCCAGGCCTGGGGCTAAGGACAGGGCCTGGCCAGGGAACACCAGGCTGGAGGGTCAGGGGGAGCCAAAGGCTGCTGTTTGGGGTCCTCCAGGGCAAATGGAAAGTGAGTGCCACGGGACAGGCTTGAAAGCTCCCAGGCCCCCTTCCACATCTGGGTCTGCTCCAACCTGGCTGTGCAAGGCAGGGGAGAACCCAGGCAAAGGGTTGAGAGCCTCCCCTCCCGAATCCAGCTCTCCCCAAACTTCTCCATCTGCCTCAAGCCTCCAGGCCAGGCCCAAACTTGGCATGTTCCCCCAATCGGACCCTCCTCCAGTTTCTCACCCGTAGCCCCTGGCCCGGATGTATCCACCGGCCCCTCCAGGTCCTCTCACCAGCCTCCTCCCTCTCCCAGGCGATGGAAGAGGATGACCTGTAGGGACCTAGGGACCACCTGCCCTCTGGCCTCTGGCTGAATCGGGATAATGGGAGGCACTGGCAGGAGACCTGGAGGAGGGGGCAGGGGGAGGGGTGTATTTATCCCTGGCTCCTGCCCTGCAGGGTCCCTGCAGGTGATGGTGGGGCTACCCAAGGCCCAGCTGTGCCGAGGGGCCCTCTCCACACAGCCCCGTCTGGGTGAGCACCCCATTGCCCCTTTGCCGACAGTGGTAAAGGCTCCCCACAGCTGCTAGCCTGGGGCTGCATGTCCCCTGGGGCTCCCTCAGCCCGCCTACATGCGTGTAAATGGTCCCTTCATTAAAATGCTCTCAGTTACCCTGTCTGACAGTGCGCATCCGACACGGCCCTTCACTCCATCGCCTAAGGCGTTTTCCGGAGCTTCATCCTGGAGGCCTCCCCCCCTCACCCACCACACCTCGGTCCTGCCTAGGCTTCTCCCTAATGCCTCCACCATCTGTCTCTTCCTCCCCAAGTTTAGGCATCTCTTCCCTGCATTACAGCCACAGCCTCCTCAGAGACTGCCCGCTCACAGCCTCCACACTCAGCCATCACCCCGTCTGCCTGGGTCTCTCCTTCACTCAAACACCTCCTGACTCCCCATTTTCACCAGCTTAGGAACACCTTCCCCATTCTCTCCATCGCCTCCTCTTCTTGCCCACATATCCTCCTGCCTCAGGGCCTTTGCTCATGCTGTTCCCGCCACTGGGAATACCTTTCCTGAATTTTAATAAAAGTATATCTGGTCTCACAGGAGGATGAGCTGCCAAGGAAGAAAAGGAGGTTTTGCCAGAGGAGGACAGAGAAAGTCCTCTTGGGAGTGGAAGAGGGGAGGCCCTGGGTGCCTTCCATCCTCCAGTTCCTGCCCCAGGAACCCGCACCTGCAGCTGTGCCCACGAAGCCTCACAGCAGGCCGGGGGCCCAGGAGGGGAGGGGCGGTGGGTGGACGCCAGCAGGAGGATTCCAGGCCTTTGGCTTCTTCTCTCTCGGCCCAGCCTCCTAGCCCCGCCCTCCCAGCAAATTGGACCTGCTACTGCACTTCCGGTCATACTCCATGTCCTTCGGTGGCAGTTCCACTCCTGGACCCAGCCCCTGCCTGGCTCTCATCCAGTCTCCCCATCCACACGCGGAGTCCTTGGGACGAACGGATTGTGCCCCCTAGGAGCCCACACCCTCCTCCCAGACCATGTTCCAGGTACCTGGACCCCAGAATTCTCTGCCCGAATGGCCTCGAGCTCACTTCTCAGGCCTCTTCCCCAGCTCCATCTTCCCAAGACAGACCACCGCTGGCCTGGGGGTGGACCAAAAACCGCAGCTTGGGGAGTGTAGATGGTGGTCGGATGGGGGCTGCGGGACCACACGCATGCGCACAACGCCTCTCGCTGTGCGGGACTGAGCCGGACTGAGAGCGGCTCCGTTTGTGCTCTGGCCCCAAGCCCTGCAAACGTTCGGGTCGCCCGTCCAGGGTCATAGGTTGGGCTCCACATCCTCCTCGCCCCCGAAGCTGCTCCCAAACTCTATCATTCCTCTGCCTTCGTGTAAACGTCCCCATTTTCTTGTGGCTCGCTTCGCCCACCTCTGCCGCCAGCGCCGACTACGTAATTGGCAGGGCCCAGCGCAAAATGAAAATACGGGACCTCTTGTTCAAAAAGCAAGAAAAATGTGCCACTGAAAGTACTGAAATGCTGTAAAACCTTGTCCTTTCTTCCACGGTCTCCCTCTCTCTGTCTCGAGCTGTCATGGTGTTTTTATTTGCTATTTAAATGTCACACTCCTTCAGGCACAAGGACCCTCACTAGGCAAGCACAGACCCTCGTAGGCACCTGGGACCCCACACCTTGAGTTGACACATGCAGACATGCAGGCTACGGGCTGCCAGGATCCCCGGCCGCAGCAGCTGGACCCCCGCACTGTGCCCTCCCCTTCCGGCAGGTCTGCTGCCTGAATCCATAGTGGATGGGTGATCCCTACGGTATCACAGCCTCTGCTCCAGGACACGCTCAGCACCCAGATGAGGAGTGGGACATGGATGAGAGGATCTCCCCTGCTACGTCGTCACCTGCCACTGGCAGCCAGGGGTAGGCACAGCGGTAGATATGCCCCACCCTGACCCTCCCCACGCCCAGGACCAGGACCCAGGACCCAGCAGGGAGGGGAAGAAGAAGCAGGAAGCAGGCCTGGGTATGAGCTGACTCCCCATGCCCCCAGTGCATACCCTTTGTCCCTTCACACTTTCCTTACAAAACACAAATCCAGGGTCTGGCCCCGTGGCCCTGTGGTGAAAGTTCTCTGTGCTCTGCTTCGGTGGAACAGGTTTACAGGTTCAGATCTTGGATGTGAACATACTCCACTCATCAGCCACGCTGTGGAGGTGTCCCACATACAAAAAAAAAAGAGAAGGACTGGCAGCGGATGTTAGCTCAGGGCAAATCTTCCTTAGCAAAAAGAAAAACACACACACACATATCCAAAAATAAAATTATTAAGAATTTCAAGGCAGCGACCACAGAGCATGGGGCCCTTCTGAACACGGAGCCCTATGCCAGTTCATGCGCACACACCCATGAAGCCAGCCCTGTCGACCACCCTTTTCTCCTGTCTCTCCCAGCCTCTGACCTCCTGGCCATGTCCCCTCACACACTGAAGACTTTGGCCCCTGGGTCAGGCTCCTGTTCCCTCCAGCTCTGCCATCATCCCAAGAGAGTCACCTCCCACCTAGACAACGCATCCATAGCCCTGGCCCCCCAGCATCTCAACCCGCCCCCCTCCAGTGACTTCACCTTTGTCTCACTCCCTCCCCTGGTCAAATCCCTACACAGCTCAGCCCAGAACTGGACAAGGATGCTTCTCAGAAATCTCTTCTTGATGGTCAGCTACTATCTGCCTCCTCTAAGTTCCTCGAATTCTCTCGGCAAAGCTCTCCCGGCCCCATGGAAGGGATTGGCTCCTGCAGACACATAGCCCTGGAGAGGTAGAAAGGAGATGCAGAGGTTGGAGTGAGCCACTTCAAAGCTGGACAAAGGGCAAAGAAATGCTCTAGAAGCTGGAAAAAAGGAGAAATATTCTCCCCTAGAGCCTTCAAGAAGGAAACAGAGCCCACCGACACCTTGATCTTAGCCCCTAAGAGCCATCTCAGACTTCTGCCCTCCGGAACCGTAAGAGGATACACTGTCTTACTGTCTGCCACTGAGTTTATGGTGACTTGTCATAGCGGCAACAGGCAGCCAACACAGAGTTCCACCTTCAGACACCCTGTTCTCCAGACTAAACCCACTCAGCTTCTGTAAGCCAGGGATGAGCCCGGGGAAGGTGCGACCTCTCCAAGCTTCAGTTTCCTCGTTTTTAAAAACAGAGATTTCCACCCTTCCTTGTGGAAATCTTGTGAGGATTAAATGAGTTATTAGATATAGTTAGCACATGTAGGCAACGTGCTGGGAATACAAAGCACTCAAAAACTGTTCGCAGCTGTTGCTCTTGTGGTTTGCTGTTTGCTGTAGCTCAGGCGTTTGAACCGGGGGTCGGGTTCTGCCCCTGCAGGGACGTTTGGCAAAGTCTGGAGACATTTTGGGCTGTTATACCTGCGGGGAGGGGTGCTACCTAGAGGATAGAGGCCACGGATGCTGCTAAACATCCTACCCCCGCCCAACAAAGAATTATTTGGCCCAAAATGTCGGAAGCACAGAGGTTGAGAAACTCTCCGGGAGTTGATACTATGTATTTGAGCCAGTCTGTTCTCGTCTATCAAGAAGGCTTCCAGCTCTTACTCCTGCAACTCAAGTTTCCACCACGAGGTGGCGCTTGCACTAGCGCGTCTCTTTCCCGTGGTACTGGCAGATAATTCCAAGCCTAGATTAACAAATTATTCTCTCCATTATGCTTTCTATCAAAAGCCATGCCCTGTAAAATAGCAAACCATGTTCAAAGAACCACGTGGAGCTTCCTCTTTATACAGCGTATTACAGAGCACGTCCACCCACTTCCTCTTCTTTGTTCCTCAAAACATTTCTAAGGCGCAGGCATGATTGTTCCCATTTCACAGAGAAGGAAACTGAGGCTTACAGAAATGCTTTCCTTCTCAAACCAAGTGCCTCCGTAATGATACCACCAAGTGGCATCAGCTGGTTGTTGGCTGGGGCCTTCCTGGCCTTGGAGTTCTGCTTCCACTTGACTTAAAGCCCTGATTTCATAAACTCCGAGTCCAGAACCCACCCTGTATTTGGGGAACCCCCCAGAGCTGACCCACCCTGGCATCCCCCTGCCTCGGTGCCCTGCCTTCATCCTCCTGGGCTGCAGGAAGCTCATCCCCTGAACCCAGTGCTTCTTAAACGTGTCCGCACCTTGGAATCCCCTGGGGAGCTTCGGAAAGTTCTGGTGCCAGGTCTCACCCCAAGACTGCGAGCTAATCTGGAATGTTTGAAAGACCCCTAGGTGAGTCCAGTGGGCAGGGAAGCCTGGGAACCAGCGCCATCGCCAGCATCCTTGCACAGAAATCCCATTCAAGCATTTCACCACTTTACTAATTCTTCAGAAGAGTTGAGGGGAAGGCGTGAGGGGTCCTCCTCCATCTCTGGGAGCCATGTGCTCACGCCCTCCTCTCCCCCCGGACGCAGCAGCCCATCTGCCTTGTCCTGGCAGGAGCGTTCACCCCACTTTCAGACCTGCTGTGCCCCAGGGTCTGTCACGGACAGGCTTGTCCAGAAAGTGTCTTTTTCCATGAAAATGCAGGGCTCTTCTTGAAAACAATTCTGACAAATCAAATTTCTTCATTTTGTCCCAACTATTTACAAAGTAAAATGCTTTCCAGAACAGAGGACCTCAAACATGGCTGCACACGAGCATCACGTGGTTTTAAGAAAGTGCAAAGCCCAGGTGACGCCCGGACCACTCCCAGCAGAGCCTCTAGGTACTGAGAAAGCTCCTCCAGGGGGCTCGAGGGGCAGCCCCGTTTGAGAACCAGCAGTCTACACCCTTGCCTCTCTAAGTGTGACCCCTGGGCCAACAGCATCGGCACCACCTCGGAGCTGTTAGAAAAGCCAAATCTCAGGCGAACCCAGACCCACCGAATCAGAATCCGCATTTTCACAAGATCACCAGGTGTTTCCTGTGCCCGGTAGAGGTGGACAAGCACCGTGTAGAACCCAAAGCAAGTCAATGCGCGCACCCGGGTGCAACCTGCCCCTTCTCCGCCGACCTGCAGCGCTAACAATCCTGCCAGCTCGCGTTCACAGCCTCTTGTCCTTGCACCCCGACCCTCTCCCGGAAACCAGGCTGTTTGAGGGCGGCTTGTTCCTGGAAGCTGGGGGAGGGGAGGCGGGCTTTTCATGAGCCGCAGCTCTGTTTTCCAACCATTTTGTCTCATTCATTTGTTCTCGGTCAGTTTGTCAACAAATTTATATTGAGTGCTTCTATGTCCCAAGCACTGTGCTCGGCGCTGGACGTGCCACAAGGAACAGGACAGACTCCCCATCCTCGTGGACCTGACCTTCCCGGGAAGTTCAGGCAAAGCGCAAGCAAGCCGCCGAGTGCGCTCTAACCTCGCCGCTGCGAGGAGCGCTGAAGAGGGAACCACCAACCCCCGCCGGGGACGAAGAGTAAAGGGGCTCTCGCGCTCCTTGCACTGTGGCCGGGCCGCTGGAGGCGTGGGGAGGGCGGCATCTGGAACCTCGTGGCGACGAGGAACCAGGGTGTGAAGCACAGGGGCGAGCAGTGGAGGCAGAAGGCACGGCTGAGGCAGAGTCCCCACGTGGGCAAGTGTTGGGTGTTCTGGAAACGTGAGGCCAGTGTGGCTGAACCAGAGTGCTCCAGGGGGCAGTGGCACAGAAAGACCAGAGAGATGGGCAGGGGCTGAGCAGGGCCTGGAAGGAGTCAGAATTTTATCACTATGCAAACGGAAGCCTTCGAAGGCTTCTAAGTCGGACGAATCGTGGGATTTTCATAACGTCTTAGAAAGCCCTTTTTTTGGCTGCTGGGTGGGGAACGCGCTGGACCCAACCAATGTCCAGGGAGAAATGGCAGACGCGGGAGCCAGGTACCCCGGGCGAGCGGGAGGGCGCGTACTGCCCTGTGAACCTGACGCTGTGATGGGCACAACCGCACAGGCGCTACGGGGCGGGGACGACACGACACGAGACGACTCGTTCCTGTTCTCAAAGGATTAACTGACTATCTGCTATGTTTTTTAAACACAAAGCTAAACAAATAAAAGTGAAAAGGCTGACTCTGTGGAGCCTGTTTCCTCTCACACAGAAAGCCAGAAAGAGCCTTTTAAAAGACACGTACGCTTTTACTATCCAAGTGCCCTTCTACAGATGAATGGATAGAGAAGATGTGGTGTGTATATATATATACACAATGGAATACTACTCTGCCATAAAAAAAAAAGACAGAATCATCCCTTTCACAACAACACGGATGGACCTTGAGGGTATGATGTTAAGCGAAATAAGCCAGAGAGAGAAAGACAAATATTGCAGGGTTCCACTCATATGTGGAAGATAAAAAATACGCAAATAAAGAGAGCAGATTAGTGGCTACCAGAGGGGAAGGGGGTTGCGGGTTGGTCAAAAGGGACATAAGGGCACATATGTATGTTGACAGATAAAAATTAGACTACCAGTGGTGAGAATAATGAAGTGCATTCTGAAATTCATAAACAATAATGTACACCCAAAATTACACAATGTTATAAACCATTATGATCTTAATAAAATTACTTGGGGAAAAAAAAAGACATGTACCCTTTTACCTGCGTACAGTGGGACAGAAACACAGGATAAAAACCCAGTTGAAGGGTCTCTGTCTCAGGCCCTCTTCTCTCCTCTCTCGAGAACCTTCCCCCGACCCTGTCTCCGGGCACAGGTGCTGGAAGCTCTAGTAAGGAGCGGCCCGGGTCCGGCGGATGTGTTTCTGGCAGGGCGGCTGTGTTACACAGCCCGACACCACTCAGATCCACGTCCATGCGGGTGGCGCCCCCTGGAGTTTTGTGACTGCACACGGAGACACTGAGTGGGACATGGGGTCTCGTGGAGGAAGGGCAGGGCAGCCAGTCTGAAGTGCTGATGACTGGATGGCAGAGAAGGAGATGCACGTCTTGAGGGCAGTCTAAAGACGCTGGATGGGGAGAGGCACAAGAGAGGCCTGTGGTTTGAGAGGGCTGTGGGAACGGGGAGAGACTGTCTGAGTGGGGAGAATCTTGAGGAGGTCTAGAGGCTGACAGAGGGGATCCAGAAGAATCCCCCATCAATCAAGAGGCATGAGAAAGACTATTATATCGTCGGGACTCTGGTTTGTACCTCTTTGCTGGCTAGTTTGTCAGTCAGGGTTCTGCAGAGAAAGAGGACCAAGAGGATAAGGAGGTGCAGATACACATAAAGCAAGAGTTGCAATAAGGAATTGGCTCACATGAATGTGGAGGCTGACAAGTCCCAAGATCTGCTGTCAGCTAGTAGGATAATGACCCAGGAGAGCTGATGGTGTAATTCCAGTCTGAAAGCCAGCAGGCTCAAGACTCAAGGAGAGCCAATATTTCAGTTCAAGTCTGAAGGCAGGGGAAAAAAAAAAAACTTGTGTCCCAGCTCAAAGTCAGTCAGGCAGGAGAAGTCCTCCCCTACTCACGGGAGGGTCAG
This sequence comes from Equus caballus, assembly GCF_041296265.1. Lineage (NCBI taxonomy): Eukaryota > Metazoa > Chordata > Mammalia > Perissodactyla > Equidae > Equus > Equus caballus. Next base: position 30,218,021 of record NC_091705.1, on the reverse strand, counting down.
CCTTTTGGTTCTATGCAGGTCTTCAACTGATTGGACGAGGCCCACCACATTAGGGAGGGCAGTCTGCTTTACTCCGTCTGCTGAGTCAAATGTTAATCTCATCCAGAGACACCCTCCCAGGCACGCTCGGAATAGTATCTGACCATGTCTCGGCTCCCTGTGGCCCAGTCAAGATGACACAGAAATTAACCATCACGACTAATGCGGTTGGAAATCTTTCCTATGCTTGGGAGATATTTATATTTATTCTTTGATACATTATAGGGTTTTATCTTTTGCCCATTCTATTAAGTGCCAGTGATTTTCTTTATGAATTTATAGACGTTAACCTTTTGCTGTCATAAATGTCAAAAACGTTTCCTCTGTCTGACTTTTGACCTCTACTTGGGGGCTAGGTCTTGAAATACAGGCATGTAAACGTTCTGGAAGCTAAATATGTCAGCCTTTTTCCTTGGCGGTTCTATCCAAGGTCATGGGCAAAGCCCTCCTTATCCTGAGATCAAATAATGCTCTTCTTATACTTTCTTCTTGCCTCTTAGTGTTTTCTTTTTTATTTCCAACTGCTTCACCCATCTAGTTTTTATGTTTTGGACTCTAGAATGAGATGAAGAGCTAAACTGACTGTTTGCCCAATGACCAGAGTTACAGATAGCATTTACTGAATACTCCATCCCTCTGCTCTGGATATGTGACCCTTCATTTTTCACGAGCTGAGTTCTTATTCAGGACTCTCTATTGCATTCCATTGATTTGTCCATCCACTCTGATGCCAGTAACATGCTGGTTTTATTATTGTAGCTTTATAATGCATTTTAATACTCGGTAAGGCAAAGCCTTTCTCCAAATCAATTTAGGTGCTGGAAGGTTTTTTTTTTTTCACATGCATTTTAGAATCACTTTTTATCCGTTTTTTTCACTTGTCATCCCAGGGACGTGACTTCAAAGTTTGCAGGGGGTTGAGCTGCGTGTGGGTGTCCGGGACATGCTCAGCCTCCCCGAGGTGGTCCCTAACTTAGGGGCCATTCTCCGTGGCTGTGAGCAGCTGGCGTGTGGCTCACGCAGACTGGAAGGGAAACACCTGCTATTGTGGCTAAGAAAGCAGGAATACAACTGCCTGTTTCTTCTCCCAACTACTTTCATGCTTCTGCTAAATAAAAGTCCATTTTTATTCTTCTAGGAGCCGAGCGGGAAGATGTTTTACACCACAGTTCTCGCCCGCCGTGATCTATGTGCCTTTTACAAACTTATCTCTGGGTTTTTGCTCAGTTTATAAGCTAGGGGCAATCTTTCTTCCCTGCAGCCTCCTTCCACCACAGTCTGGAGGAACCTTGAGGTTTCCTGCCGATGATTTAAAGGGCTATAACACTCGCAGGCTAGATTTGTTTTAGTGTCCATAAAACTCAAAAATTTCATAAAACAATTGGTGAAAATAAAATTACCAAAAAATGATATAGTGCCAGCAGACTGTATAATAGTTACGGGAGAAATGGAGACTATGACTCACTGGGGGATAAAAATGACAATGTATTTATTGCAGTGCGCTGACAAGAAACTAATTTGTCCCTTTTACTTTTGAGACAGGGCAAGAATTCCGATTTTTCTCTTCCTGCTCTAACTCTGACAGGGGAGCAGAAGGCAATCGGTCCTCGGCTCCAGGGGCTGTGTGTCTGTGTGTGTCTGTGTGTGCACCAACACCAAGGGTTTCGATAAAAGCAAAACTGTGTTTTCTGCCTTATCTTGGCCTATGTCTTTTTGAGTCTCAAAAAAAATTTTCTTAACCTAAAATACATGTGTGTGTATGTAAGTTTGTGTACGCATGTATGTGTGTGTGCATATGTGTGTGTGAGTGCATTGTGTGTGTGTAAAGATGTAAGCATGTGTAGATGTATGTGTGTTTTTGTACATGTGTTGTATCCGGCCGTTATCAGCAATGGTTGAAGAAGGTAGGTGGTAGAAAATGAATACTGTTTTACCAAAGGTATGTGGGCTGTAAAGAAAAAAGGAAAAGAAACATACCAGGCAAAAATAAAAGTAAATGAAAACTGAGCCCAGGGACAGTGGTGGAAATCAGATCAATGGTTGTTTGGTGGTGAGGGGATGGGTGGGAGACGGACTGAAGGGGACTCGAGGGAACCTCCGGAGTCAAGGAAATTTCTGAAGAGGGAAGGAAGTTGCCTCTAACCTGATGGATAACTGTCAGATACACAGCCTGGCTCATTGTGGAGCCCAGAGGGCAGTCCTTGAATGAATGAATGAATGAATGAATGCGTGCATGGGGGGCCAAACTTAACTCTCCCAAGGACAGCGTCCACTGTTTAGATGAGACCCAGGCGTTCAGGGTGGTACGGCCGTGGACAGAGTCCCCCGCTGTGGAGAGCGGCCTCTGGAAAGGTCTTATTGCACCCACTTTACAGACGAGGCAGTTGAGGCTCAGAAAGGGCACCTGACTTGACTCGCCAGGGATCACACATCTGGTGAGAGGCAGGAAGGAAACTGACCCAGGCTCAGCCACGGGCCCAAACTCATCGTCCCAGTGAGGGGGTGGGGTCGGCTTAGGGCCACCCCTGCTGGGCTGACTGGAGCCCTCTCAGAACACAAAGCCTTTCCCACACTTGAGGGACAGTGGGGAGTGCCCACCGCAGACTCTCAGGGCTCGGCTGCCCACCTGCTCCCCCAGAGTCAGCTCCCCCAGGAAGCCTGCCCTCAGCAGCTCCACTGGGTTCTGAGGAGACATAATGAGCACTGTGCACAGGTGGGGGCAGGACCGAGGGCGCCAGCGGGGGGCCAAGGCACCCTGGGACTAGCAGCCACAGGAGCTGTTATTGTCCCCACACCTGAGGGGGACAGGAGGTGGGAACAGTGCCACGGGAGCACACCCCCAGGGAGGGCCACCTCTGAGGAGGAGGGACACAGCTGCTGGAGGAGCAGGGGAGTGGCCCCAGGCCTCTCTCCTCCTCCCCTCCGACCCTGCCGGGACTCCTTTAACATCCCCCACCACCACCGCCTGGAAGACCAGGAGGCCCGGGCAGCTCATGGGGGCCAGCCTTCCCGGGCACAGACCAGAATGGATGGACGATGGGGGCACACACAGCCCTGATGGAGCTGGGGCGTAAGCAGGCAATCTGGGAACAGGCCTTCCCGGGTCCCCCAGCTCTCCTCTTGGGCCCTGATGAAAAATAAAGGAAGATAATATTTTGGGGTGAGATACAGGCAGACAAGCCACACAACCTACTCAGAGGTAGCAGAAAGGTCATTCAGGGCACAGAGAGGATGTCCTGTCAGGGTTCTGGCTCAACCCAGCCCTCTGTCCAGCTCTCTGACCCGGTCTTACAGAGGATCAGACCTGATCTGCTTGGGACCTGCAGTGGTGAATTTTAGTTTCAACTTCACTGGGCCACAGAGTGCCCAGATATTTGGTCAAACATTATTCTGGGTGTTTCCGGATGAGATTAACATTTGAATCTGTAGACTGAGTAAAGCAGACTGCCCTTCCTAATGTGGGTGGGCCTCGTCCAATCAGTTGAAGGCCTGGGTAGAACCAAAAGGCTGATCCTCCCCAAGTGAGAGAGAATTTCTCCTGCCTGACCGCCTTTGGACTGGGACATTGGCTTTTTTCCTGCCTTCCAACTTGAACTGAAGCAAAAGCTGTTCCTGGGTCTTGAAGCCGCTGATCTTCAGACTGGAACTACACTAACGGCTCTCCAGGGTCTCCAGCTTACAGACCGTGCCCAGAGACCTCGGCACCTGTGGGCCTCCACAATAGTGTGAGCCAGTTCCTTATAATGAATGAGTAAACATACGCATGTCTATATATTTATACATGTATGTACTATGTACGTTAGCCTTATATATATGCACCCTACTGGTTCTGTTTCTCTGGAGAACCCTGACGGACGCAACGCTCCTTGGTAACCAGGACGGGAACCGGGTTGATGAGGTTAGAGCAAAATTTTCTACTCCAGACAACCACGGGAAGATGCTGGGCCAACCCTGAGGCTGGGTAAGTGAGCAAATTCTTGGTTCTGGAAGTCAAGGATGCCAGCAGGGAGGCAGGGACAAGGTGGGGTCTGTGCTCGGTATTTATGGGTCCTGCCTGCCCAGCTCCATTCCTCTTTGCTCTGGTTGCAGCACCCTGATTTTACTCTGAGCACCAGTCCCCTCTCACTCTTAGGCCATGTGGTGTGAGCTGGGCTGACCCAGCCCTCAGTGCGGGTACCAGTACGTGCCTGGCCAGGCAAAACGCCACATGCTGCCTGACCAGAGACTAGTTCACACCCACAAGAGCCAGTCCTGGGATAATTGCTGTAACTGTCATGAAAATAAAAAAGTCTTCTTAGCTCTGGGTTGGTAAGCAGCAAAGGTGTGAGTCTAAGGGGCTAGAATCAAGAACACAGAAAGGAACGGAGTGCTGAAAGATAAAGCAGAGCAGACTCGTGATGCCACTGGTTGATCGCCTGGATCCAGCTCTTCCTGAAGGCAATATCTCTAGAGATCTCAATTATACAAGTCAATAAAGTTCCAACAAATACAGAGTTCAGAGCTTAGAGAGCAAAAATCCAGGACTGAAGCATAGGGTAGAGGTGAAGGGCAAAGAGGTGGAGGGGCTCAGTCCTGAGGGATCATCTTGAATGGGCTGGGCCAGGAGGGCAGGGGTGGAACACGGGCTGTCCTCCCAGAGTCTCAGGATGCCCATCATCCAAGTTCCTAGAGAAAGAGGGCGGGCAGGGGACACTCTCTGCCCTCTTCCTCAAAGCCGCCTCTCTGCAGCTGGGGTTCCGCCTGCCCTTCTGGAAGTTCAGCATGCAGGTATCATTAGCGCCTCAGAGCCGCCTCCCAACCCAGAGAGGGGATGAAGGTCACTACACTCGTTAGTCAAATGCCAAGGGCGCTCGTTATCCTCGGTGAACTTTGCAGAAAAGATGCGTGCCTCTTTCTCCCTCCCTCACCTCCCTCTCGTTTCCTCCTGTACCCGCTCCTCACCCAGCCCCACGTCTAATGCCTCCCAGTTTTGTCAACTCAGCTGGCTATGTGTACCCCAAATCCACAGGCACTTCTCTCCGTCCCCATGGCCTCGCCTGAGCCTGAGCCTCCATCATCGCTCCATGGACCATGGCAAGAACCTCCTAACCCGTCTCCCAGCTTCCACTCTTCCCCCGGGGTCCTTTCCCAGCCCCGGCAGGGTAAGCTTTCCAAAATGCAAGCCTAAACGTGGGATTCGCCTGTGCACGACCTCCCCACATCTCTCCACCGCCCACAGGAGAAAGTTCGCATCTGTACCATGACTCGTCAGGGCCAACGTGATCTAGTCCCTGGAGCTGCTCCAGCTCTGTCTGTCGCCTTTCTCCTCTCCCCCTGCAAGCTCTGGGCCCCCAGTGTTTTGTTTTCTCTAGTGTGTCTTTTTGTCCAGTACACTGTTTGTTCTAGTATAGTGTAGGTACAGAAAGGGCAAAAGCTATGAGGGTGGAGTTTCACCAAGTGAACACATCCATGAAACCAGTACCCAGGTTTTTAAAAAGGAGGGGGGCAGAACATTACCAGTACCCCAAAGCCCTCAGCTCCTCTTCCAGTCACTATTCCCCCAAGGGCAAACACTTCCCCGCCTTCTGCCGGTAGATCACACGGCCCATTTGGGAAGCTGACATCATGGACTCACTCAGGGCAGCATCTCCTTTCCAGAGTGTTTGACTCAACATCATGCCCGTGAGATTCGTCATGTTGTATGTAGCAGCACGTCATTTTCATTGCTGCATAGTACTCCACTGAGTGAATATACCATAATTTATTTATCCATTCTATTGTTTGTTGGTAGACATTTGAATTTTTTCCACTTTGGATTATTTGAAAAAAGCTGCTATGAACATCCATGTGTTTGTACGTTTTTGACAAATGTAAGCGTTCCTTTCTCCTGAGTCCTGGTCCTGGTTTTGGAGCAGAGGCCATTTTGCCTAGACACTCTGCCTGGGGGCCTCCCAGCTAGGGCTGCAGATGGTGTATCCTGAAGCTTGAGGAAGGACAGGGGTCCTCAGGCTCCCGGAGAGAAGCCTTCACCCAGTGTGGGACCGCAGCTCCAGCAGCTGGATGGTGACTTCACAAGACCCTGAGCCAGAGACGTCCAGCTCAGCCGTGCTGATTCCTGACCCACAGAAACTTCGAGACAATGTTTGTTGTGTTAAGTTTCCGGATTCAGGGATAATTTGTTACAGAGCCATAGATAACTAACTAACAATCCTAGTATGCAGAGCCACCCATCCTGCACATGTGTCTGTAGTAAATGCTTTCACTGTGTGCACAGCTCTCGATGCCTCTGTGCTGGGGTTTAGTTATTATCAGTTATGTATGCCACAATAAAGCTGCGTAACAAATCACACTCAGAGGCTCAAAGCAGCTATTATCGCTCACCGGCCCCGGAGCTGGTAGGGCCCACTCATGCATCTGTGGTCAGCTAAGGGGCAGGTAGGGCAGATCTGCCGGCCTTGGCTGGGCCCTCTCGGGTGTTTACAAGTCAGCTGGCTGTGCAATGGCCTAGGACGGCCTCAGCACGGGAAACTGGGCTCCCCTGCATCTGGTCTAAATGGTCTCCCATCCTCCAGCAGGCGAGCTCCCGCTTGTGGGTGCGGCAACTGGGCAGAGCTCTTAGAGAAGCTCCGAGGCATCTTGAGGCATCCGCCAGAACAGGCTCATTGTCCCTTCCACCTCAGTCCATTGTCCGAAGCAAGTGTCAAGTCCAGCCCAATTCAGGGGTTAGGAAAACAGACTTCACCTCCTAAACCGTAAAGTCACCTTCGAAGGGCATGAATTCAGGCAGAAGGCAAGGAGTGAGGACATTTTTACAATCTAACCAAGTGACCAAAATATGTAGTCTGCAAATTTATCCAGCCTCCGTGTCTTCATCTTGGGTGTCTCTGACTGAGGCACAGCCCCCTGATTTCAAGGTCTATTTTTTGGTTTTCATAACAACATACATGACGTGTTCACATGTGGACACGTGCACAGCCCTCCGTCTCACGAGGAGAAGCCACCGTTCAAAAACAGGATGGAGTCCATGTAGGCACAGTGACACACAAAGACACAAACGCATTTGATAGTTGTGTCTCAGCTTGCACACATGCGGATGGGCACACACACACAGGTTTTCCTTGGTTTGTTTACAAGGTGTACACCTGCAAGTTATCACACAAATGCGTGCAAGCAGGCACACCTAGGTTAGGGAGCTCGGTGTAAAGGGTGCACACACATGCAGATGTACACAGATGTGTGCACACAGTTTCAAGAGCTGTACACAATGAGCACACAATAACCACACACACCCACAAGTTTCACGGCTCTGAGAGGTCTGCTGGCGGTGCACGCACCATGCACACATTCTACACCGTGAGTCCACACGCACACACACTCCGGGTGGGTCAATCCTGACTAGTGTGTGAACACAAAAACAGATCCACACGGGAACTTTTGAATTCGTCTCCATTGGGTTGTCTTCTGCTTCCAGAAAGATAGATGTCCTCCTCTCCAAGATGAGCTGCCGGCCCCACAAATCACTGCTCCTCGACTCCTGTGCCCTCCCACCCACGACCCTCCCCCATCACTCATCCAAAGGGGAAATGCAAAGAGTAATAATTATCAGACAAGGACAAATCACTGGGCTGGGTTGAGGACGGCTCCACTCAATACAGGGCCCTTTCCCGGGCAACCAGGCAGGTGCTGGGAGGCGGGACCCTGGGAGACCCACAGTGTGTGAGCGTGGGGAGCCACAGGCCAGGGCTCAGGCCCTACACCGCAGCCGGCAGGAGAAGTTTAGGGACCCCCGGATCTGGGGAAGAAGGCAAGCCCAACCCCAGCCCCAGGCACACTCATAAATTTTGCTTTCAAATCACACGTGCAGCGAGAGGGAGATTGATGACAACCTGTCGTGTCTCGTATTCGACACTAAATGGTGCAGATCTTACTTTTTTCAAAAGCTTATCTTTGGCTTCTAAAGAGTTGAAATTTTAAGGAAACCATTTTCTTTTCAAATACTGTTGCACATGCTAGATACTTGTTTTAAAAAATTTAAACAGGGGCCGGCTCCATGGCCGAGTGGTTAAGTTCGTGCGCTCCGCTGCGGCGGCCCAGGGTTTGGATCCTGGGCACGGACATAGCACTGCTCGTCAGGCCATGTTGAGGCGGCATCCCACATCCCACAACTAGAAGGACATGCAACTAAGGTATACAACTGGGTACGGGGGCGTTTGGGGAGATAAAGCAGAAAAAAAAAAAAGATTGGCAACAGTTGTTAGCTCAGGTGCCAATCTTAAAGAAAAAAAAGAAAAAATTCAAACAATATGGAAGTATACAAAATAAAAATTGAAAGTCTCTCTCTTGTAAGCCCAGCTCTACTCCCCTCAGGTAGCATCCTTACGTATTTCTAGAACTTTCCATGGGCACATCCAAATATAGTTTCCCCCAGGAGGATAGTAATAGACCTAACTCACACAGCAATTGCTATGTGCTGCATGTCGTTCTAAGCACTTTATGTCCATTAGCTTATTTAATACTCCTAATAACCCTATAGGGGAGGTCCTATTATATCCCCATTTTTCAGAGAAGGAAGCTGAGGCACAGAGTCCAATGAGTACCAGGATCCAAACCCAGGCAGTCCGGCCCGGAATCCAAACTCTTACCTGCTACACTCCACTGCCTCTTGTAATCCCTAAGACGCTAGTTCTCGTCTTGTTTCCTGCCTTTCCATAGAGAATCCTTGATTCCCCCAGATGAAAGAACTGGAGGGTCTGGAGGGAAGGGCTCCAAGGCTCCTTGAGGAGGAGTGAGGCAGGGGAAGAGGGAGAGGGAGCCATGAGCAGGGTTGCTGGGCCACGTTCCTCTGCAGCACTGGAGGGTGGGCTGGAGCCCAGGGATGCTGGCATTGACTGCCACACCTTCAGGGCCTCATGAAGAGGCCCACACCTGCCCATCTTCAGATCCTCACGCGGTTCAGGAAGAGGGGCAGAGGATATCTGGACAGAAAATCAGCCTTTCTTCCCATTTTGCTGGGCCACGTCAGCCTTGGGGGCTCTCATACATTCCCAGCCAAGGAAGGGTGGCCCCTCAAGGACTGGCGGGGTGCTGTGAGCCCGTTGTGTCTGTGAGCTGGCGGTTCTCTGTCTGTACCCCCCTCATCCATTCTCCACCCCTCTCAGCCCGGCTGTGCCCCAGGAGGCTGACCTCAGTGGACAGCATCCCTGTGCTCCAGCACGAGTCCAGCCAGTGGGAGGCCCTGGCGGGAAACCAAGGGGCGAGGGAGGGAGGAGAGGTCAGGAAGGGATCTGTCCTCCAGCCCCCTCTCTGCCTCCCCTCCGTCTGTGTGCTCCCTCCGATCCACGCAGTCTCATCAGGCGTGATTTCACTGCAAGGGACTGACCACTGATTTTCAGGGAGTAAAAATCTCACATATCACGATGGCGTGTGACCCTTCAAAGAGCCAAAGCACAAAAACAGATATGCGATATATCCACGGGCTTGACATTTCACAGGGACCAGGAGGGAACAGCTGGGGAAGACGTCTCAAAGTGCTCCTTGCTAGAAACGCTGTCTCCATTTCCCTGGGCTGTCGTAACAAAGCACCACAACCAGGCGGCTTAGAACAGCGGAATGCACTCTCTCTGGGCTCTGGAGGCCAGGAGTCTGGAATCAAGGTTTCTCTCGGACCCGCTTCCTCTGAAGGCTCTGGGGAAGAGTCCAGCTTCCCATGGTCACCGGCAATGCTTGCTGCTCCTTAGCTTGTGGCAGGTCTCTCCGATCTCCGCTCCCGTCTTCACATGGCCTCCTTCCCTGTATCTCTGTGTCCAAAATTCCCTCTTTTTTTAAGGACACCAGTTACTGGGTGAGGCCCACCCTAATCCAGTGTGACCTTGTTATAGACTGAGTGCTTGCATCCCCCCCAAATTCGTATGTTGAGGCCCGAACCTTCCATGCCATGGTATTAGGAGGTGGGGCCTCTGGGAGGTAATTAGTTCTAGAAGAGGGCATGAGAGTGGGGCCCTCCTGCTGCGCCTCGTGCCCTTAGAAGAAGAGGAAGATGGAGCCATCTCTCTTTCTCTCTCCACAAGGAAAGGCCGTGTGTGTGTGCCCGGGGACCAGGCTGCCATCTACAACCCAGGAGGTGGGCCCTCAGCAGACACCAAATCTGCCAACACCGCAACCTTAGACTTTCAGCCTCCAGAACTGTGAGAAGCAAATGCGTGCTGTTGAGGCCCCCATGTTTGTGGGGTTTTGTTACAGCAGCCTGAGCTGACTGAGACAGACCTCGTCTTAACTTGATCACATCTGCGAAGACTCGATTTCCAAATAAGGCCACATTCATAGGTACTGGGCTTAGGACTTGGTCATATTTTGGGGGGGGGGGGGGGTGGACACAAATGAACCTACCAGGGGGCAAGGATGAAAACGTGTTGAGAAGCATGGCCACACGCCCACAGCTCCCGCGGGAGCCCCGCTTGCTCTTCCCTCTCCTCCCCACTTCTGGTCAGGCGGTATCAGCCCCCTGCTGTTGCTGGCGCCTGGTTCCTAGAACCCTACCCACCCTTCTTTAAATAGTCTCTTTGCTAGACTCTCCTAAATTAGCCCCTGCCACTGTTCTAAGCGCTGTCTATATACCACTTTCCTGCCAGGACCTTGACTGATTCAATTTGATTTCAAAAGGTAGTCAGGTGGCATGTTGTGGACTCTCGGACACTGCAGGTGGGGCTGAAAATTGATGCAGCCACTTTGGAAACCAGTCTGGTGGCACCTAGCCAAATTGAAGCTGCACACACACTGTGACCCAGGTCTCCTCTCCCGGATATTTGCCCTAGAGACACGTGGTCCACATACTTCCTGAGACATGGAATAAGGAGGCTCCTGGCAGCATTGCTTGCAATAGCCCCAAACTGGAAATGACTCATAAGTCTATCGAATGTAAAATGGTTCAATTACAGCCATTGTATTGTTATTATCATAATATAGTGTAGCCACACAGTGGAATAATATGCAGCAAGGAAATTGAACAGCAACTACACATGCTAACACGGATGACTCTCCAAAAACATAATGTTAAATAAAAGGTAAGACACAAAAGAATATATATATTATTCCACTTACGTAAAATTCAAAACAGGCAAAACGAAACTATATTGTTCAGGGGATACCTACTTAGGACAGGAAAATTATAAAGAAAAGCAAAAACTGTACAAAATTTCTGACTAGGACTCTTTGAAAGTGTCAAGGTCATGAAAAACAAGAAAGATCGAGAAACTCACAGACTGGGGGAGACTGTGGAGTCATGAACACTAGGTGCAATATGGATTCCAGACTGGACCCCGGGACAAGAAAAGAACATTAGTGGGAAACCTGGTGAAATCCGAATGCAGCGTGTCGTTCAGTGAATAGCATCGTACCAATGGGAATTCCTCAGTTTGATAAACGTGCCATGGTCACAGGAGATGTTTTCCTTAGAGGAAGCTGGGTGAGGGGGCTGCAGGAACTCTTGGTATTCTTCTTGCAATTCTTTTGTCAATCTAAAATTATTTCCAGATAAAAAGGTTTTTCTAAAAAAGCAACGACGATTACCATAAAATTAAGGATAACAGTTACCTCTCGGAGCAGTTGACTGAGGAGAGGAACATAGGATGTTCGATTTCTTTTTTCTTTTTTTTTTTTAAAGATTGGCACCTGAGCTAACAACTGTTGCCAATCTTTTTTTTTTTCTGCTTTTTCTCCCCAAGTCCCCCAGTACATAGTTGCATTTTTTTTATTTGTGGGTCCTTCTAGTTGTGGTATGTGGGATGCCACCTCAACGTGGCCTGATGAGCGGTGCCACATCCACACCCAGGATCCAAATTGGGGAAACCCTGGGCCACCAAAGCAGAGTGCGTGTGAGAACTTAACCACTCGGACACGGAGCCGGCCCCCAAGATGTTCGATTTCTTGACCTGGGTGGTGTGTACATGGGTTTTTGCCTTAAACTAAACATTTGCGTGTTTATGCACTTTTCTGTACATTAGTTACTTCTCACAAGTTTTTAAACGTTACCGAAAAAAGACAAAAAAGATTATCATGCCCCGCAGAGATGTGGAATAGAAACCCCCAGCTAGTGAAAGAGGAAAGAGTGGTGAGGAGGCAGACACGATCCTTTGTCTGGCAAAGAGACAGGGAAGGGGTCGAGGGGGAGGGAAGTGTCATCGCCTTTACCTCAAAGGTCCCGCACATTCATACCCATTCCATATATATAGGTGTCTTTACACAAACAGGGTGCTACCACCCGCATTATTCTGCTCCCTCGACAACACGTCGCAGGCATCTTCCACGTCAGCACATGCTGGGGGCAGGGCTCATTCGTTATCCCACTGCACAACCTTTTCCACGTGTGGCTCCACCATCATTCAGGCCCCCCTGATGGATATGCGGGTTGTCTCCAGTGTCCCACTGTCACATCCTGGGCTGCAACCAACCTCCTCACCACCAGCCCTGAATGCCTCCACAGGGGCTTCCACTGACTTGATTTCCCCCAAGTGGAGCCAGTCAGGGTCAGAAAGCTGTTGTCAAGTATTAATCAACGTGGGATTTTTCTGCGCTGCTGCTTTTTTTCAAAAAAAAATTTTATTGCAGGGAAATGTATATAATATTAGCCATTTTGACCATTTTTAAATGTACATCTCAGTGGCATTACTTATTTTTGTAATCTTGTGCGACCTTCATCACTATCCATCTCCAAAACTTTTTATCACCCCAAAGAAAACTCTAAACCCATTAAGAGTTGACTTTCCATCCCTGCTCCCCGCCCCAGGCCTGGTAGCCTTTAGTCCACTTGCTGCCTCTGTGATTTTACTGTTCTAACAGTGGTACACGAAGGATGAATATTGTGTGAGCCTGTTGCTTTTTACTCCCAGACGCTCTCCCCATTCAGGCGCCAGCCCGCCAGACAGGCTGAGTGGGGATGTTCTGGTTTTTAGGTTCAAGAGGGAAGATGTGGACGAGTGCCTGATGAGGGAAATTCTCTTCCTGCAAGGAGGGAATTAAAACAAGAAAACTCTGTGAACTGGACAGTGGAGGGGGAAGTGAGAGCTGATGAAGGTCTCTGAGAAAAGGCCACGCAGGTTGCCATCCTGCTCAGGGTGCTAATATGGGACTGGGTAGGCGGGTGATGATGGTGCCTCGGATAGGACTGGGGCTCCAGAAGTGGAGGCGTCCTGGACCCCGTGCATCACCTAGTCACTCTAGCAGAGATGGCATAGGGAGATGCACAGCCTAAGGTCACAGCGCTTTGCTGCTCCAGAGGAGCTCAGAGGAACAGCCCAATGTGTCCATGCTTCTGAGAAGGTGGAGGTGAGCTGTGGACGCGAGAGGGGGTCTCAATGCCACGGGGCAATGAGCAAACGCCCCACACGAATCCTGCACTGGGCCATAGACACCTCTACCAACACCATCTTGGGGGCGTGTGGTGACGACCCAGCAAGGATTTACTACCTAAGCAACCACCCCACCCCCCCCCCAGTACAGTGCCCCCCAGGAGGAAGTGGGTAAGAGAAGAAAATTTAATTGGCTGAGAAGGCTCTCAGGTGGTGAGTTCATCCTGAATGAGCTAGAATTAACTTTCTGCCTAAAGGTGAAAGGATATGTATATTTGGGAGGGAGGGGGCGATACTGAGACAGAAATTGAATTCAACTACAGAATAACAAAAACTTGCGCTTCTTACCCAGCTGAGTTCTGAGGACTGAGAAACCCAAAACCGCCGCCCCCATTTTGTATCTCAATGGCATTTGTGAACTCTTCTCCACAAGGGTCGTGCCTATGGGTTCTCCTGTAATAAACGGGCGAGCGCGCCGTTTACTCACACCCACGCCAACACCCACTGCCAATCTGAAAGGTACAACTCAAAAAACTTGTTTACTTCTTTCTGACTGAACAGTCGGTTACAGTCACCAGTTCATGACACTGTGAATTCTGTCCACACCAGCTCTTGGGCACAGAAATCAGAAGAGAATATCAAACCAATTTTAGTGAATTTGAAACAGCCAGTTCTTGGGTGGGAAAACATGGTGGCTTATTGAGAGACGTTGTCCCTTCGGGGGTTGTGAACATCTCATCCAAGGCAGCATCAACACGGAGACGACTTTACCGAAAGATGGCGGGCAGGGGGAGTTGACGGAGGGTCTGTGAGGCTCACGGAGAACAGAGCCTGCAGACCCTCCAGAGCCTGGGAGATGCCCCTGCCCACCCAGCCGCGAGGTCTCAGCATCCTCCTCTCCCACAGACCCATTTCTTGACCAACCGCCATCACCATCCATCAGGGCTCTGGACGCCAACCTGGGCATCCACTCTAGGTGCTTTGTCATCCATCTAAACCTTTCCTTCTTTCCTTGCACCAGTGCATGGATTCTCAGGGCTGGAGGAGCCCTCACAAGTTGTCCAGTTCAACTACGTAACAGATGCTTAAACTCCCCTACAGCCGTATCAGTGATGAAGTGCTCCTTCCTTCCCAACACAGCCCATTCCAGCCTTGAACCGTCTGGCTGTAGAAAGTCCTCATCACTAGGCGCTGGAAGCTGGATCTCTGTACGTTCCACAGTCCTCCAGGGACACACAGTGAGTGGAACTCCCTTTCACATGTCAGCTCTCGTTTCCTCGAGAACAGCATTCTACCCTCATATATTAGTTTCCAAGGGCTGGCATAACAAATTACCATGAACTTGGTGGTTTAAAACAACAAGAAAGTATTCCCTCACACTTCTGGGGGCCCGTCCAAAGTCAAGGTGTTCGCAAGGTTGGTTCCTCTTGGAGGGTCTGAGGGAGAATTTGTTCCACTCCTCTCCCTCAGCTTCTGGGGGCTGCTGGCAGTCCCTGGGGTTCCTTGGCTTGTAGAAGTGTGGCTCCGATCTCTGCCTCTGTCTTCACAGCCTCTTCTCTGTGTGTCTCCTCCTCTGTCCGCATCTTCTCTTCTTCTTATAAAGACACAGGTCATTGGATTAAGGCCCACCCAGAGAGTCCAGAATGCTCTCATCTTGAGATCTTTACCTTAATTACATCTGCAAAGACCCTTTTTCCAAATAAGGTTATATATTCATTTGTTCAGGCAGCTATAACAAAATACCACCGACTGGGTAGCTTATAAACAACATAAATTTATTTCTCACAGTTCTGGAAGCTGGAAGTCCAAGATAAGGCTGCTAGCATAGTCGTGTGTGGGTCCTGGTCCATAGCCATCACTTTTTCTCTGTGTCCCTAAATGGAAGAAGGGGCTAGGGAGCTCTGTGGGGTCTCTTTTATAAGAGCACTAATCCCATTCAGGAGGGCTCCACACTCATGACCCAATCACCTCCCAAAGGCCCCACCTCCTAATGTCGTCACCTTTTGGGGTTAGGTTCCCACATATGAATTTTGGAGGGACACAAATGTTCAGACCATAGCAGGCCACATTCACAAGGTCCAGGTAGACATATCTTTTGGGGCACTATTATTCAACCCAGTACACCCCCTAAGTTCTTTATTCTGCCAACAGGACAGCCTCAGTCCTCCTGCCGTTCCTCAGACGGCAAAACATCAAGTCCGTTCTACTCCCATTGACACTGGTGTGGTCCACCCAATTGCCCCAAATGCCAGGAGACATTGCTCCGTCTTCTCCACCAAGATGTCACAAGAAGACCCGGTACTTGGTCAAGTTTGAAGTTTTGAGGCACTTTTTGTCAAATTTCCTTGAGCTACAAGGAGTGGTGTTGAGAAGGGAAAGCACTAGGCGTGGAGCGAGGCCCCCCTCAGCTCTGCCGTTGACTCCAGTGACGTTTTGAGACACTCTGAACCTCAGTTTCCTCATCTACAAAACAAGGATAATGATACTCAACTAGTATATCAATGCTGCAAGCCCTCTAACAATCTTTTCTCTCTTCTTGGGCTTCAGATTCTTCTTAGCAACGTCCTTCCCAGTTCACAGACACTCCATTTCCTCCCCACTCCACAGCCTCTGCTCCTTTAAGGCCCTCAGCCTCTTCCTGGGCTACAGTTACTGTCATGTTCTGGTTAAGCCGCCGCTCTTACAGGAAACAGAGGTGCAGGCAAGCTCATACTCACAGACAGAGGCTGGCCCAAGACCAGTGAACAAAGTACAGGGGCCTCAGGGCCCAATATAGCTGCCTCCACCCCTGCACTTACACCAATGCTTCCCAGTCTTCTTCACATTACAGCACACACAGAATGTGATAATATCCCTAAGACTTGCGGATGAATAAATGAGGCTGTTCTGGCCCAAAGGCCCAAGCTTGGGGGCTCCACCAGGCCAGGCCCACGTGGCCTCTCCAAGGGCAGAGGGGATCCACAGTCATGATGTCCAGGGACCAGGGGCTGAGCACCCACCAGGCACTGGGCACTCCGCCTGCATCTTCCCTCCCCCGCATCAACCTCTCCTGGGCTCTGTGCTGGCCACCCAGGGTGCGTCCGTGAAAAGATGGGCAGCCCCAGCCCTCTGAGGCTTTGCTCCCAGAGGGGCGGTCCAAAAGGAGCAAATAGCCACACTGATATATAATATGTATTACATAGTGTGTATCATGCATTGTGTTTTATATGTCGTATACTGCAATGTACGTATGTAAGTAATTTCAGTTAGTGATCCACGCAATGAAAGTAAGTAATAAGCGTAAGGGAGTTAAGCATGAAGGGGGTGTTAATTTAGGTAAGGTGGGCAGGAAAGGCATCTCTGAGAAGGTGACATTCGAACAGAGGCCTAAAGGAGTGCAGCTGTGAGCCAGGGAAGATCTACGGAGAGAGCATGCCAGACCGAGGGAACAGCAAGTGCAGAGGATCAGACTCGAATGTGCAGACGAATTACTCAAGACGTTTTTAAAGCTGCAGATCCCTTGGTCCCAGCCTCAGAGATTCTGATTCAGTAGGGCTGGGGGACCCAGGTATCTCCATTGTCATGTTCTTTCTGTAATTCTGATGCAGATGGACAGAGGACCACGCTTTGAGGAAATATGCTTTTACATTTCTCCCATGGCTTGGGTCCTTGGTCACTCTCAATGGATCTGTTTCATGCTTTTATAAAATCCCAAAGGCTTTAGAGTTTAAGACCTACACATGCTAGCTGCAGTCAGCTGCCAGGGCACAGCAGACCCTTCCAGCCCCTTCCTACACATCCCCATGGGCTTCACCAATAGAGAGAGAAGGTGCCTAGCTGGGGGCTCCGGGAAGGGGCTCGGGGCTCACACAGGCTGTAACTGCTGGCGGGAGAGGAGTTTGAATGGTACACGAGCCAAATGCTCGGCCCCGCACACCGGAGCCCTGCTCTCCTGATTCAGGACGAGGTACCACAGCGGAAGATGCCAATCCCCTCCAAATGCAGGCTTGGTCTACCTGCCTGGTCCCCCAGCATCCACAGTGCACCCCTCGAAGACTCTGAAATAATGACCGACGCAGCAGAGGGCCCTGGAGTCAGAAGGCTGGGTTCAAACCCCAGTTCCACCCCTTCCTGGCCACATGACGTAAGCAAGTCATTGAACCTCTGAGCTCCCATAAACCCATCCAGAAAATGGACATGAAAGCAATACCATCCCTCAGGACTAGGAGCAGATGACACGTGGAAAGCTCTTGGTACAATCTCTGGTCCACGAAAACATTCCATAAAATGTAAGCCTTAATAGGAATGATTATTATTGGACCCAAATAAACTTGGTGTACCCACGAGCCCAGCACACTTAACAAAATACAGTCCAACCATCAGAAAGTTACCAGAAGTCATCCTGCTCTCCCTCCACCCGGATCCCTCCAGGAATGTCAAAGGACGTCAAAGTCATCGCCCAGAACGCTTCTTAACATCCCACTTGCACATCCTTAATCCTTTACTTTTCTCACCCGCAGCTGCCCTGGCCCCTCTCTGCCCTCAGTTCCTCTCCCTCAACTTCTGGCCCAAACACTCCTTAACTCCTTCCACGCAGGCCCTTCACTTTTTCTCCCCCTCCTTCTTCCTTTCCACGTCTACAGTCTCTCTCTATCGTACATCCTAGCTTTTTAGATACAATCTCCCCGTAATAATCATGACTGTCATTGCAAATGTTGCATCTTTGGGGTTATAGGCAGAGGAAATGGTGATATTAGTAAAAAACGAAGAAGAAAGAGTTGAACCCACGAGCACAGGTGATTATCCCACAAATGCAAACGGTGAGTGCTGTAGCACATGCACATATATGCACACGTGCACAGGCACATTTGTGCACACGTGTGCTGTAACATGCATATGTGTCATGTATACACAGTACATGCTTAGCAGGTGCACATATATGCACCGGCACATTTGTGCACACGTATGTGATATAGCACATGCATATATGTGTGCACACATGCTGTGTGTAAATGGTGTGTGTTGTAGCAAGTGCACATGCCTACACACACATGCCATGTGGCTTCGGAGTTCCATGGTCCAGACCTGCATCAAACCAAGACATGCAGGCCAAGCCAGGCCTCCCCCAGCCCGCCCTCCCTCCACTGGCTTCAAGAAACAAAGACAGTTTAGCAAGAACTCCCCAGCTAAGCGGTTTTTTTAAGACCTTCAGCCGGCAGCCGCCCGGCTGAGCCGGACGTCTCACTTTATTAGTGAGTTTGGCCTTGGGTGTCTGGCTGTTTGATCAATCCTGCCGGGGGTCAGTGATATTTCCTCCTGGCCCCCCGCCCCCGCCCCTGCCTCTCCACGCACCTGATGAACAGCGGTGCCCCTGGACCACTGATCACCTATTGATTTTCCAGCCGGAGGCTGCATCCGCCGCCAGCTGCCATCTCCAGCCCTGTCACCGGGACCACTTGGTGACTAACTGATCCCCCGGGCCCCTCCCAAGCCCCCCTCACTTCAGGCCTAGCTCCCCTCCCCGCTGGCCCATCCAGCCCGTCTCGCTTTGTCTGTGTCCAGTCCCAACTCTCTCTCTCAGGACGGAGTGCTGGGGCCACTGACACCAAAGTCAAGGTCTTTTCCTGGTGAGCAGCCCCTCAGACAGCCTGGCTTTGGATCCCAGCTGCGTAACCGTCAACAAGTCACTTCAACCCCCGTGCCTCAGTTTCCTCATTTGTAAAGCTGGGGCATATAAGAACATACCCATCGTATATATAAGGCAGGAGTTTCCGAAGTATGTTCTGGGGACCCCTGGGGGGTCCCTGAGACCCTTCTAGAGGGTCCATAATAGTCAAAACTATGTTCATAATACTACTAAGATGTTGTCTTTTTTTCTCTCAGTGAAAGATTTTTTTTTACTCCCAATGGAGTGTTCTAGAAGCTGCATGACATGCGCTATCTCAAAAACTTGAATGCAGAAGCAAATATGAAAACTCAGCTGTTTTCTAAAAAGCCTGACATTATAGAGATTTGCAAAAATGTAAAACAATGCCACGCTTCCTTCTCCTTAAATTTTTTTCTGTTGGGAAATAGACTTTTTTTAATAAAATGTTATTTATGTTAACATGCACGTAATGCATTTATTATTGCAATTTTAAATAAATTATAAACAAATATTATTACAACTTCTCAGTTTTAACTTCTCAAATGGTAAATAGTGACAGATACGACCCACATTAGCTAGAGCTCTTTGAGATCCTCAATAATTTTTAAGAGCATAAGGAGTTCTTGAGACCAAAGTTTGAGAACTGCTGATACAAGGTGCTGGTTGCTGTGAGTACCCAGCAAATTACTATTATTATTAGGAGTAATTATCTCTGGGAGTAATTATCAAGGGGCGATTTCCCCACTTGAGCTGGGGGTTCTCAGGGGTGTGGGCCGGGGAGGCGGGGTTACTGGAGACCCTGATTAGGAATTTAGTCCCTGAAGCCAAATGGCAAAGGTGGGGGCCCCTCTGCCGGCTCCTAGACCCCTCCCTGCTCTGCCCCCGGCAGCCCTCCTCACCTGGCGCTCATTGTCAGCTTGGGTGTTTGGTGCCACCGCCAAGGGCACCAAAGGGCAGGGAGCACCTAGCTGACCTTCGACCAGGCACCTGGTGCGAGCTGCAGCCCGTGCTTAGGGCAGGCTCAGAGTCGCAGTTGGTACAAACAGTGCAGAGAAGATGTAATAATAACAGCTACTTCTTGCTTAGCATCCACCACGTGTCAGTTGTAAGCACTTTAGAAAAGTTAAGTCATTTGATCCTTGCAACAATCTAATGTGGTTCTTTCATAATGAACCCGGATGTTGTTGTAATCAGGTGTGGCAAGACAACAGACACGGAGGCAGCTGCCTCGAAGGAAGAGTTTATTACTGACAGTCCCAAGAGGAGGGCCATGCCAGACCACTCAGGGCCACATGGAGAAGCACCAGGGTCGGTCAGGAGGCAGAAGGAGCGAGGGGAAAGCACGGGCCTTTACCATGGTTTTCACAGGAAGGAATGCACCAGGCAAGGTGAGCAGCTTAGGACTGGCTAGTTGGAGTGATTTTAGCGGGCTCCAGGCTCCAGGGGCTGTCACCCGTACCCGGCCCTGGGTGATGCAGGGCACAGGGAGTATTGGCTTGGAGTGTGAGAGTGAGAGAAAGGAGATGGTTGGGGGCAGGGGCTTTGGGTTGGTCAGTTTGCAGTTATTCACTATCTCTAGGAATAGCCAGCCCTGGGAGAGGCAGTCCCTCCCTGGGTCTGCAAGGCCCTGAGATGTCAAAGCATCATAAAACACGAAAAGTAAAAAGCACAATTAATACAGAGATGCATTCTATTATTACCTTCATTTTAAAGACGAGGAAACTGAGGCAAAGGTTTAGTGTCATGGCCAAGGTCACACAGCAGGTAGGTAGTGGCAGCAGGACTTAAACCCAAGCATTGTGGCTCTAAGGACCAAGCCCTTAACCACCATGTCATACCACTACATGCTGGGGCTGCTCACTGACCAGTCTCCAAAGGACCAGGACCTAGACTGGAATGAGACCAGGCCCCAAGAGCCCTTGGCTATGGACGTGGCCTCAACCTCACGGCCCCGGCACAGGTGGGCACAGCTCTTGGATCAGGCTGTAGTTCTGAGCACTATGACCTTGGGCAATGCACCCTGGTAGGTACCAGTCCTCCTGCTCCTGGGCCACTACCCAGGCTCTCTGGCCACTCAAGGCTGCAGGAGGGCTGCCCACAATGTTCAGAAGTGGAGATATGGAGTGGCCTGGGATAGTTTGGACATCCCACTGGTCCCTCAGATTTGTTACAGCCCACCTGCTCCTCCTACCAGGTCCTCAGGTCTGCAAGGACCCTGATGGGGGAGCAGGTGGCTGTGAGGGTGGTCATCTCCCAGGGCTGGCCTGACACCCCTCCCCTACCTGTCCCAACTCCACTCTGAAGGACTGTGGCAAGCCAGGTCAATAACGCCATAAAGGTTAGCTGGTATTGATTTCTGTTGTTGATTACTATTATCAGGAACTGGACCTGTAAACTGGGGAGACTCATGCCTTCCTCTGGGACGTGGCCAAGGTTTAAGGACCCAGTGGGTCAAGTCCAGCTCTGAGCAGAGTGGGCAGAGCAGGGGACTCAGTCATGGGCGGTGGATGGGGAGGCTCCTTCCATTCCGAGGCTCTCAGGCTGGGCCCAGAGCAGCTGGGAGCGTGCCTGGTGGGCAGGTGGTGACAGAGGACAGGGCAAGGGCATGGGTCTGGCCGGTTCTGGGCACTGGCCGACCTGAGCGGGGACAGGGTTGTCCTGGCGGCGCAAACGCAGAGCGCCAGCACCCCCTGCCGGCCGCCGCGCCAGCATCGGCCAGAACGTCCCGCTGTCTCAGACCGCGCTGGGGGCGCGCAGGACACAGGGTCTCCCGCAACCCGGGCCGGGACTCAGGGCTGGAGGTCTGGCCTTGCCCCGCGCACGGAGCACAGCTCCACAGGCCTGCCTGCTGTCCAGAGCACGGGCAAGCCCCGGGGCGTGGACCCAGCGCGAGCTGCGTCCACCTTGGGCAAGGTCCGTCGAGCCTCAGTTCTTCCTTGCGGAGGACAAAGGGCAGTATCCCTGCAACCCTCTCCTCCACGGTGTCCCTGCCTTCCCTCTGGCCCAGTCCCTACCCCACCACTCCCCAACCCCACGTGCATGACACTTTCTGCAATTCCAAATCGCAGTGTGCCACTCCTCCACTTAAGACCCTTCAAAGGAAA
Source organism: Equus caballus (assembly GCF_041296265.1). Classification (NCBI taxonomy): domain Eukaryota; kingdom Metazoa; phylum Chordata; class Mammalia; order Perissodactyla; family Equidae; genus Equus; species Equus caballus. The sequence continues at coordinate 30,195,930 of NC_091705.1, read as the reverse complement.
TGGTTGTCACATAAAACACTGGTTTCCTCTTAGAATAAACATGAGTCAGACTCAAATTGAGGGAACATGGGCTGACTCGCTCAGTGCCACCAACCCCCTAAGAATCACGTGGCTGGAGGCCCCCAGAGGTCCAGGATGCTTAGCTGGAAGGGAGCCCTTGCTGGTAAGGAATCAGCCTTACCAAGGTGGGTCCATTTCCAGACCAGGCTTCAGAGGCCCATTTAGCCCCTCACGGCCTGCATCTGATGTGGGAGCTTGTCATGGTGCTCCAGGGGCTGCATAACAATCCACCACAAAACCTGGTGGCACAAAAACTACCATTTCATTATGCCCACCAATTCTGTGGGTCAGGAATTTGGCCAGGGCACGGTGGAGATGGCTTGTCACTGCCCTGGATGTCTGGGGCTTCAGCTCAGGGTGATTCAAAAGGCTGGGGCCTGGAAGATTTGACGCTGGAGGATACACTCCCAAGATGGCGACTTCATGTGCGTCCTGGCCCTGGGCTGGGATGGCGGAGGCGGGGCTCTACTGGGCTATTGGCCGGAACCTATGCCCATCAGCCAGCCTCTGCAGCATCCTGGCCTCAGGTAATGGGCCTCCTTAGCTATCAGCTGGATTCCACCTCCAAATTCAGGATGTGGGTGCCTCCATCCCTGCTGGACGGAAGTTGACTGAGAAGGGGTCCCATGAACCAGTTGAGCATCTGGGGGCCATGAGGATGGTGCCAGGGGAAGGGAGTGCTCTAGGAGACAGCTTTAAAAAAGCATGATTTGGCTCAACACTCACTTTTCAAACCCAGGTACTTATAGGGAAGGAGGGGCATGCAGGAAATAAGGAGATAAGGCACAGGGGAAGATTTCCTCACCCTGCACCTGCCCCTCCATATTTGCTCTGCCAGGTTGCCAGAAGCAAGGGACCGAAAAACACTGTCCAGTCCCCTCAGCCCGTAGCCAGGTGGAGACCACGCAGTCTGGGGAGTCACTGCCTCCATATGGCCAGCAGAGAGCAGCACAGCCCCTCTGCTGAGCAGATTGGCAGGAAGACTGCTGGATGGAACTCAGGGCCACGCCGGCGGGGACTCTCCACATGCCTGGCTAAGGATGGGGTGCAGCCTGAGTGTGGGGTCATCTTCTAGCATGTGAGCTCCAGGGGAGCAGGGACTGGGTTGTGTTCAGGCGCACAGAAGACAATCAGGACATATTTGGATGTTGGGGTGAGCGTGTGTGCAGTTCTCTGATCTGAAAGTCCTTCCGGGTGTGTCAAATGTCAGTGAGTCCGTATCTGACTGTGTAGCATCTGGGGGTGTCCATCAGGTTTGTTCCTGGGTAGATCTGAGTGGGTGTGTGTCCAAGCGTGGTCTGTCCCTGACGCCACTGCTCACCTGGAGCATCCAGCCCGGCCGGCCTCAACTCACATTCGCTCCCCTAGGTAAACCCGTGTCCTGAGCCCCCAAGCCAGGGAGGCTCCCTCCAGGCCTCTGTGGATACCTCCAGACACAGCCCTCCCCTCTGCTCAGGCTCTGGCCACCTCCGTTTATCTGGGGACCCCTCATCACTACTTCCCCTTCTTTCCTGGGGTGTCTTCGTATCTCTCTTATTTCAATAAAAGGGGTTTCCTTGAAGGGGGTGCAGGGGCCTGCAGATCATGGCACCAGGGACGGGGCATAGGGAGCCTTCTGTGACAGTCGGGCACCAGTACACACTTGAGTGAGTCAATGTTGTAAGTTATTACTATCCTCATTTTACAGATGAGAAAACTGAGAGGAAGACAGAAATTGTATCTTGCCAAGGGTCAAAAAGTTATCTAGTTGTGGGATGAGGCTTAAACCCAGGTGTTCTCCAGATACGAAAGAGGATATGCTGAATGATTCCATTTATGTGAAATTACAGAAAAGGCTACTTCATAGTGACATAAAGTAGAATAGTGATGCCTGAAGTGGGGGGGGGGGGGGGGGGTGACTATGAAGGATCAAGAGGGAAGTTTTTGGATGGAAATGTTCTACACGTGATTTTGGTGGTCATTTGTCGTGTATATATTTGTCAAAACTCATTGAACTATCACATTAAAATGAGTGCATTTATTAAATGTAAATTATACCTCAATAAAGGTTTTTTGGTTTTTGCTTTTTAATCCTGGTCTTCTGACTCAGATTTCAGTGCTCTTGCCTCCACCACTCAGGAGACATCAGTGGTGCTGTCACTGGTATGTGTCCTGCAGCCTGCAAGACCCAATGGGTGTCAGAATCCCATCTGGGAACGGACCAGGAGAGGAGTCAGGCAAGGCTGTGGGAAGGCAGGGCCCTTTAGTCCTAATTCAGCTAGAACACAGGCTAATCAATTGGCAGAATCAAATGTAAAGATTTTACTCCCTCTGGGCCCACCCAGAACTCGCATCATCACAGTTCAGGGGAGCTGACTTTACTTTATAAATTGGGAACAGGAAACCTGCCTTGTTTCCCTGGAAGCTGGGTTTCCATGACCCCACCCCCCCAGGACAGGTAACTGTTCCAGAATCTGCCCTCCTTCTGAGTCTGCAGCCCAAGCCAGGAACACCCAGGATGATTTATAATACCCTTTCTCCAAGCAATGAAAAGTTCAGAGTAAGACTTAAATTTAATAAGTTCCCTGGTGGCCTCTTCCAATTTGCATGTTGCCTCACTAACCTGGCCCAGATTTCTCCCCTCTGCAAGGCAATTTTTGGAAAACCAGACCCCAGTGCTAATTAAACTGATTCTAAATGACCAGCAAGCCAAAGATAAGGAGAGAGGGAGCCACATCTTGGGGCAGCAAACACAGCTGAAGTGGACACGCTCCTCGAATGATAAAAGATCAAGGGATTTTCAAAGCCTTGGCGTGTCCTGTTCTTTTTAGCTTCATAATGATCCAGGCTGGCTCTGAGGGCAAGAAGGCTCCAGAAACACAGTGCCAAGAGCTGAAATGGAGGGACAATAGTCCCTGTGGGTCAAGAGCATAAATTCCATCTTAAGGATGCTGATCAGCAGGAAGGATCACAATGACGTAATCTGTCCTAGGAGTTCCTGTCCTGGAAATATGGGTGAGCTTTGCCCAGATGACTCACATGAGCTGCCATCCATTCCAGCAGTCTATTCATAAATTCGGGAAAGGCTTTTCCAGTGAATTCATTTGCCTCTCCTGAAAGGGACCACAGGGCTGCATGCCTTTCTCTCCTTGGTGGCCCAACAAGGCCTGCTGCTGTTGCTGGCTCTCAGATCGCCAGTGAAAACTAACTCTGCCATGGATACATGGAATAAGTATGAGTTCAAAGGGCATCACAACAGGAGATGTATCTGAGTAGAAATGCTGTGACAGGGAGCTAAGCGTGAAGACATTCCATGCGTTCAGCAGAGCTTCACATCCAGGACAGAAGGGACTCCTGCAGGGTGGGAGCAGCAGGCCCACTGACATCAACACACATAAGTGTGGCCAACTCCACACACCCGGGGCATCCCCGGGCCACAGGTAAACCTGTCTAAAATGTTGCATAAGAAAGGATAAATGTCCTAAAATCCAGGTCTCTTGCAGATGAACACTCAAGGCTCCTTCTTCCATCCCATCTTGTTTCATTTTGTTTTTAATTTACTTTTATCCCCATTCCTCACTCCCATCCTCCCCCTTCAGGCAACCCTTCTAATATGCATCTTTTTGTGTGTACAGGCTTTTGCAAACATTGTATTCTCACGTGCATGTATTTTTAGCGTCTGTAATTGGTACTGTTGTATCTCAGTGTTTCTTACTTTTTCACTCAGCTTTTTTTTTTTTTTCAGTAAGATTGGCCCTGAACTAACATCTGTTGCCAATCCTCCTCCTTTTGCCTGGGGAAGATTGTCACTGAGCTAACATCTGTGCCAGTCTTCCTCTATTTTGTATGTGGGACACCACCACAGCATGGCCCAATGAGTGGTGTGTAGGTCCACGCCCAGGACCCAAACCAGCAAACCCCAGGCTACTGAAGCAGAGCACACAAACTAACCGCTCCACGGCCGGGCCAGCCTCATCACTCAGGTATTTTTAAGGTCTGTGTTGTATGTTGTCTGTGGCTTCAAACTGCTCTGTAGAACTCCATGGTGTCGTCCACTGAATTCTCCCTGCACGTTCTCCTGTGATGGACAATTTCCACCCCCCACCACCACTACCACCTATCCCCTCCCCCGACTACCCTCACACTGGGTGAGCATCTTTACATATGTCTCCTATGGACCCCGGTGAGAATCTCATTGGGAACATTCACCCAGACAGGGAATTGCTGGGCTGTGAGGCATGCACATACTTCATTTGATGAGTTGTGCCAGGCAGCTCCCCAGGATGGCCACACCAGTAGTGCACCGAGGTCCCCACATCTCTGCCAACACTTGGCATTACCCACCTTTGTAATTTTTGCTACCTGCTGAGTGCAAAGTGATATCTAATAGGTGCTTCAGTTCGTCTTTTTCTGATGACTGAGTTTGCACATCTCTTGGCAGACTTTAGAGTCTGCTTCTGTAAGTTGCTCATTCCCTTTGCCCATTCTTTTCTATGGGGGTTCTCTTTTCATTGTTAATTTGTAGGAGCTCCTTGTATATTCTTGACAGTTAATCCTTTGTTGCTTTCAACCATTGCAGACATCTTCTCTCAGCTCCCACTTCTACAGTTAGGCCTTTTGCCAACCATGAAAACAAAATTAAGCATAAGGATATAAAAGAAGAAAAACAACAGAAGTAAATGAAATGGGAGGATTGTTAGGGTGAGTTTAAAATATATTAAATGAGAAAATGAAAACAATGGAGGAAAATATTTACAGAGCAAAGCCAAAACTCTAAATGAGATTTTTTTTGGACCTAAAAGTACAAAATAAAAGTTAGAAACAAATAAATAGAGTACAAAAAAGACCAAAAAAAATAAAATAAATGTTAAGAAAAAACATTTTCTAAAAAAGTATAAAAATGAAGCAAATCATGCACACCTGTATTCTTTTTTAAACCTCATGGTAAAAAGGGAAATACTGCAGAAGTTAGAGAGATGAAGATTAAAGGGACAAACCATACGCACAAGTGGAAGCGAAAAACAAAGAAGAGCTAAGAGTAAAGACAGTCACAGCAGGCACTTGGCAAACCCCACTGTACCTCACAACAGAAAAGCAAGCGGGAATGGAGACAAAAAGGCTAAAATAAACCAAGTGCAGGCAGACTGCTAAGTCCGTATCAGCCAGGTCCTGCCCTCAGGGCTCCTGGGGTCCTGATGCAGTGGGCAGGGGGCAGGAAGGAGCCTGGGCTACTTCTGAATCATGTAAGAATTCACTCCGTCAGCCTGGGCCAGTGAAGAGCCTGGCCAGGACCTTTGTATTCAGAGCCACTGCCCAGGCCATGGTCAATGGACAAGCCTTGGGCAGCAGCCCATGCTGGACCTTGGCCTGGCTATGGAGATTCTGGGGCATCATCACTGAGCCCCTCACCACCACACCAACTCCCCGCTGAGCCTCGCAGCCTCTCTCGCTTGCTCACTGTCTGAAGTAGAAGCCACAGAGGGGCTGAGGCCATGTATGCCCCAGGGCCAGGGGAAAATGTTGCATTGTGAATCTCTTTGGCAGGCAAGGAGACAGGCTGTTTGAACAAGTTCAGTACCACCCAAGAGCACACAAGGCAACATCTCCATGATTCATTAGAGAAACCGGAATGTTATCCTGGCTTGCCCGAGGGAGGAGACTCCCAGGACAAGCCCTCTCCAGGAGACCTGCCATGCAGACGCTAGCTACTCGCCCAGAGTGGCTGGCTGTGCGTGAAATGATTTGATTGGCTAGTTCCAGTTTCAGTGACAGATAAAATAGATTAAACTTACAGGATATCCAGAATGTCACCACCTGGTTTCAGCACAAGTTGGAAGGCTGAGGAAAACTTCAGATGAGTCACTGCAGAGTGGAAAACATCTGATCTAAAGGTGAAGGTACAGGGGCCAAGTCCTGCTAACTAGAATCCTTCCAATTGTATAGTCAGGTTTTCCCCCAGCTGCTCCCAAAGTTCACTTGAAATTCAGTTGCTTGGCAAGGCAGATCCATTTTCTGAGCTATGGTGCTTGGTGCCGGTGCTGCCAGCTGGCCCACACAGCCCACTTAGCCCGCAACCCTGTGAGTCCCAGACTTGGGGATTTTATCAACCCGTTCTTGTTTGTTTTGAATTGGTGTTTTCTGTTTTTTTGGGTTTTTTTTAGGAAGATTAGCCCTGAGCTAACATCTGCTACCCATCCTCCTCTTTTTGCTGACGAAGACTGGCCCGGAACTAACATCCGTGTCCATCTTCCTCTACTTTATATGTGGGATGCCTGCCACAGCATGGCTTGCCAAGTGGTACCACGTCTACACCCGGGAACTGAACCGGCGAACCCCGGGCCACCGAAGCAGAACGTGCAAACTTAACCGCTGTGCCACTGGGCCAGCCCCTTGAATTGGTTTTTAATTGGGAGACTGATGTAAGATTATTGGTATTTTATTTTTCTGAGGAAAACTGTAAAAACTACCATCTAATATCACTACCGCTTTCTAAAAGAAAGAATATTTTAGTACCAAAAAGAGACTAAAGGTCTTTTATAGAGAATGACTTTAGGCTGTACGAAATGCTCATAGTTACATGTTTCTTTTTTGGGGAGGGCAGTCAGGAGAACCGTGGGCCAATGACATTGGTGCCCACTGCTGGGACCCGCCTGGAGTCCACCCAACCCCCGGATCATAGTGCCAGAGGGAAACAGGCGAGTGGGCTCAGGTGGGGCGGTGGGGAGTTGGATCTAGGCATGTGTTAGAGTACGACCTGTGCAAAAACAAATTTATCAACTGTCACTCAAATCTGATGCTCCTCCTGACCCCGCAGCTGGTGACTCACCTCCCTCCCTGATCTTGATGACCTCACATCTTCAGGTTCCGTCTCCTTTATCAGTGGTTCCCAAGCTACCACATCATCAGAATCATCTGGGAGCTTTCCAAACTGCAGACTCCCAGGTTCTACCGACAAGATCTGGTCCAGCAGTTCCAGGATGGAAACTCATGGTCATCTGGATTTTCAGGCGCCTCAGCCTTGTGCCTCCCACCACTCGACCCTACGAAATGACTGACCAGAAGCCGTCAGCCCTGGAGCCTGCAAAGTGGAGCTGAGAACAGGAACAGAATGCCAGAGGAACCAGACTGAATGGAAGCACCTAGGCCACCAAGTGAAAGCAGGGCTGGTCACAGGCTGTGCTGACGCCAGGACAACAGTAGACAGGAGCATGGAACTGGGGGACATGCCTCTCTCCAAGTTCACAGCCAAAGTGAACCACTTAGCTGGGAGGGGACAGCCAGGGCCGCAGCACGCAAGCACGAGCTGCACCTTCACGGGGAAAGGCTCCTGTTGGGGGAACCTCTTTGGATGCCACCCTGGCCTCTCGCCACCACTGTGGCCTCTGCAATCTCTCTGTCGTTCTTGCCGCCCCACCTCCATGCTGGTCCACTCATCCAGTCACTGTCATCAAACCCCTCCACCTCCATCCCTATGCTGTGTACACAGCCCAGGGGTACAACCAGCACCTGCTGATGGAGTGAGTGACCACTAGGAGCACCAGCTGGACCAGGGGACTCCTTGTATGGTGGGTCCAACCCTCAGGGAGGGCAGCTGCGGGAAGGAACCGGCAGGTGTGCCTCCAGCACAAACTCCCCTCCACCCTCTCACCTGAGCACCCACTTCCAAAGGAAGACGCTGCAACGTTGCGGAAACTGCACTGACAATATCTGAACACCCGCGTGCAGCCTGAGGGGACTAGCTCTTGTGGAACTACTTGGGACAAAGTCTTGTGAGTTGCGAGGCAATCAGGTCCTGCTGGCCGTGGTCTCGTTTCTCTTGGCCAGGCCGGGACATCACTCTCTGACGAGGCTAAGTGGTTCTCCAGACGCATGCCAAGGGGCCAAGGCCACGATTTTGCAGTTGCAGGCTCTGAGAGTCAAGATCCTTCTCCACTACAATGGGCTGTGACCTAACACAGGGCCCAAAGCTCAGAGGCCCGCCTGGTGAGGCCGCCCTCTGAGAGGGGGAGTGTACGTACAGGGGGCAGACGTGCTCAGGACCAGGCACCCACAGGCGATGTGGCCCCTGACGCCATGCCCCCTAAGTCTGCACCCCCCCAATTGTTTGTCTGATTTCCCATTTTGGATCTCCGGTCTCACCCCAGAGAACGCAGATCCTGTATCCTTTCCTCCTTCCACCCCAACTGAAGTTTATTAGGATCAACCCTGGTCCTAAATTCAGACTTTATAAAAATAAATATTTCTGATCTCTCTACAGAACGACGCCAACTGGAAACTGACAAGAATCAGCACCTCTTTGGGACTTCATTTAAAGAACATGCCATGGTTTGCTCTACTAAGGTCTTGAGGGCACTTGCTCACATGATCTCACCCCATGGGGCTTCCTGTGTCCACGTGACCCCAGAAGCTGCTGTGTGCAACAGCATCAGGTTTCTCGGCTAATGCCAGGCCTGCACTCAGAAGAATTAACAGGACCATCTTAAAATACAGACCACAAGAACCACAATGGGAGGGAATATATTTACTTTACGTATAAAGGTTTGCTATTATTAACAAGTTACCACTATTATTTACATGTTTATAAAATGGAAATAAAAATGACATACATGTTTGGTGCCAAAAGCGGCACATCCAAACTAACATCAGTACAAAAATAAATTTTCAAGCTACGTGTTTTTAAAATAAATGTCATTGAAACAGTAAGGGGAAAAAAATCTCTATCAGTCATGTGTTGAAACGCAAACATCATCACAGCAAAGAAGCTCAGGGGCAACAACGAAACCAGTGCCTGCTGGCAGAGGTGCCCCCGGGTTCTCACAGGAACCCTAGCAAACAAACGACAAACAGAGACGGAAGTTATGTTCCTGAGCTACAGAAGTGTAGAGCCTCTCAGTGCTGTGAGCTCCGGCCACAGAGGATCCCCGACGGGTGTGCGCTGCGAACTCTCACTAGTGCTCAGCGAGTGGAGTGAGGACAGGGAATCAGAGACAGACAGCTAAGCCCCCTTGTGAGACAGAGAAATCCTATGCTGACAAAGAACAGCGTGCATGAGTCCTTTCTGTCTATCACCAATCCTTGCAGGTCACCTGGCCACAGATAAACAGGGACATGGGCAGAGGGAAAACAAGACATCTGGTTTGGGAGCCCCTGTGCCTACCAGACACGACTCTCAGTGATTTGGGCAGAAATCCGCAGTGTTTCCAGGGTCTCATCCCTTGGTAGATACACACGTGTTCAACCCTGGCAGCAGATCTCATTGGTCAACACAGCTGTGGCCCACCAGGGAAAGCAAAGCCAGCCTGGCAAACCCTCTGTCCACCGTACATGGTACTTCAGCCCACAGTGGCTAATGTTCCTCCTCATTCCCACAAAACTGGGCCAGGACTGTCTGCCTGCTAGAAGTGGCATGCTGGGTCAGGGAGGGAGCTGGGTGAGCAAGGAGCACGGCCCTGCCAACTCCAGCTCTGCCTGGGTGCAGTGCAGCGGGATGCCCACCCGTGCACAAACTCCTGTGGACCCCAGCAGGAAATGCAAACGCTGCAGGGAGTGGGGAGGAAGGGTCTGACGAACGGGCTGCAGCCCCCTTCAGAGCAGCAGAAGGTCCCACACGAGCTGATGCCGGCTCAGCCCCTGGGCACTGGGGGGCAGCAGTGTGGAGGTGAGGGCACCACGCAGTCCCCGCAGCTGCAGCCGTGCTCTGCTCACTGGTCCTGGACCTTGGCCCTTTTGGCTTTTAGGGACAGGTGCTACAAGAAAAGAGAAAACACCATAGTTGGGGTTGGTTAGAAAATGAAACCAGACTTCAACGTAATTCCCATCTAAATGACCAAATGGAAGCTTCCATCTGGTCCACACCTTCTCAGTAAATGCTGTGCTCTCAGACTACTCTGGAGGGAAAAAGCCCAAGTGACCATCAAAGGCCACGGGCCTTCGGGAAGCCACAGTAGCCCAAGGCCCAGCCCGCCACAGCTCAACCTGGTCACACGGGGCTCTGCGGGAAGCTGTCAGCGCAACACAGCTCTCCCTCTGCCCTAGGCCACAGGCCAGCACTGCAGCCAAACACCACTGCTCAGTGGACTGGGCTCGAGCTGGATATCACTTCAAGTTTCCATGAACTTCTTGAGAATGATCAAGGAACGGCATCCTCCCCTTAGGAACAAGGAGACCCATCATTTTATCAAGAGTCCCCACATGCAGATACCCAGGCCCTCACGAAATCCCTTGCAGGTGCAGGTGCAGGGAAGACACAGGAAAAGGACACCTCCTAGGGACACATTTTCCTCTCACAAGTGTCCACAATACAAATAACACAGGAAGCATAACATTTAATCATGGGCATCAGATAATAGGATTGACGGATATAAACATTTTTTACATTCTAAGGTAAAGCCAAAAGTGCCAGAAATCCTACAATAAGCATTTAAGGCAGACTGTAAATATAAGCTTGTAATAAAAGACCTCTGTCCACCGACTGAGGTAGCCCTGATACCCACTTAATAATCACAAACAACCAACCATAAGGGATCCCTGACGTGTGCTGCCCTAACATGCAGCAGGATCTCCACACGAGGAAATGCCACCCTGACTGCCAGCAGAGCAGGCCTGCCCAGCCTACCACGTTCAGCACCCAAACCCACACAGCCTCGAGACAGCAGTCCCCACCAGCAGCAGAACTGCAGGCTCTAGAAGTATTCAGGGCACAAAAGAAGAGTGCCCCCCAAGCACAATGTAAAAGACGACTGAGTGAACAGGACACAGGTCTCAACAAGCTGTTGGAAGTCACTTTCTAACCACTTACACCTGGAAAAGGACCAGCATAGGTTCTTGCAAAGGCCCTGGCTCAGAGGGTTTTCCCCAGATTCCAAAGAATCGGGAAAAACAATTTAAAGACTGGAAAGCAAACCTCTGAAGAGTCTACCCTGCTCCTCCCCTCTCCAGCTGTGGGTCTTGCTGAACTTCTGTAAATCCTCTCCCCCATGCACTTCACCCGACGCGACCCCTACGATTAAGGTCAGACACCCACAGCCCCAGCTCGGGAATGGGAGATGATGTCATCATGCCTATGGGACCATTTTTGGTGCTCATTTCTGGGAAGAATGTTGAGTATAAACAAAGCCGACTCCAGACCATTTCAGGCCTCTGTACAGGGTGAGAGCAACACTCTGAAAACAGTGGTAATGGAAAGTCACCAAAGGTGCCAGGAACAGAGCCGGGGATGATGTCTGGGCTGTGGATGGTCATGAGGTGCTCCAGTGTCCAGCAAAGGAACATCTACCATAAATGGGCAGCCAAGGGAGATCTGTGCGGCTCCTGGAGAAATCAACTCATTTTGGACAAATTAACAGAAGTGTCTTTGGAATGGCCAAACTGGAGAAAATTGGAGGGGCCAAGTATCTGCAGGGGGTTCAGGGCCCTTGCCTGTATGACCAGGTTGTTGCACTGGGTGGTTTCTAAGGTTCCAGGTGCCAGGAGTGGATGAACTCACAAACAGGTACTTGGAGAGAAGAGAAATGCAGAAATTTGGGATTGTCATTTTCCTCAAACTTCTGGAGCAATTTTCTCTCTAACTTTGTGGGTTTGACCTAAAGAAACTGTAATTTTGAGCTGAGAAGGGAAAATGACTCAGCTTCTAGGTTAATTCTGTTCTCTGAGAGTCTAAATGAATCCAGGACAACTTCAAGCTTCTCTTCCTCTCTCGAGCTGCCCTGCGTCTTACCACTTCAGCTAGAGCTCTCAAGAGTGACACCACTCTCCCGCTGTCTAGTTGGCATCTCTAATCACTTCTCTTGGACATCTGAAGTCTGCTGCTTTCCAACTGAGAGGTTTTGAGGGAAAAGATTTTCTTTCACATCAGGTTTATTCTTATCAGCCCAATACAGTAAAGACAACACACTCTGCATTTTTTTCAGTCCCTGCAGTTGATCCGGTTTCTGGCTGAAATATCTGTATGAGGATGTGTGAAGAACTATATAGATTTGAAATCTTTTTTGTTTGATGGGATAAGATTTAAATACTATAAGAAGATTTAAAAAGGGCAATTTCCTTTGACATTGCAGGAAGGGGAGGGATGAGAAGATCCTTCCACTTACAGGGTCACAACTCAAATGTTTCTCAGAGTCAAGCAAGGGAAACAAACAAGTGAAGCAGGACTGTGGTGCCTGGAGGGTGCCACTCACAGCAGGCAGCCACGCCTCTGCCCATCGACTGCTGCCAAGCAGTAACTCAGGCCCAGTGTCAGCAGAGTCAACGTTTCTTTCAAGAGAAAACTGAAGTCCATATTCAATGTGAAATCTTTCAATTTTTAAATGTACCAATCAATCCAAACTTTGGTTTGAAAACACTGCAGTCTGGTTTCAGTCCTGATGCAGTAACAGGTTTTGGACTTCCCTTTGTGTGGTAAGCAATGATAAAACTGCACAGAATATCTGAAGCAACGGTTTTCAGGCACTGGGCAACAGACAGCACAGGGCTGTAATTCTTGAGAAAAAGGAAACACTCCAGGTGAGCTCTGTATTTATCCTGGGTCTCTGCCTGGTCTCTAAACGTTAGCACAGGGAAGTCAATAGAAGACAACAGTGTTGCTTGTTTCTATTGTGTTTGTTTTCTATAGCATTGTTATACTAAGCTGCACATGTGCAGCCAACATTCGACAAGGCTGGCAAAGAACAGCTACAGGGGAGTTGTGTGCTGATGTGGAGGTTCTCCAGGTTTGTACAGTGGAGACACTGGAGTTCTGACCAGCCAGAAAGCAAAGACCTCACTGAACATCCTAGGCACTCACTTGGAACATCAAAAAGGCCATGTCTTAGGAGTAGGGCTACTCTAGATCTGCCCTAGTAAAAACGAAAATCAAGCTTTGGTGGAATTAAACTGATCTGCCAATATTAACTGTCTACTAGAAAAAAACTCAACATTCTTTAAAGAAAAGAACAAAATCCAGACTCTTCACAAGATGGCATCTATACTGTCCAGCATACAACAAACAATTACTAGACAAGAGTAGTAGAAAAATGTGACCAACAACGAGAAGGAAAATCAGTCTAAAGACAGACTAGACCAGTGACAAGAGAGACACTGAATCAGTAGACAAGCCCTTTAAAACAGCTCTTATAAACATGTTCAAAGAACTAAAGAAAAAGATGGACGTAAGGAGTGAATACGTGGAGAATCTAAACAGAGAAATAAAAAATTAAAGAAGAACCAAATGAAAACGCTAGAATGGAAAATACAAGATCTGAAATGAAATATTCTCTGCATGAGCTTAAAAGTAGATTGGACACTGCAGAAGAAGTGACCAGTGAACTTGAAGACAGGTCAACAGAAACTATCAAAACTGAAGTAAAGAAAAAAAAAAGACCAGAGCCTCAGTGACAAGTGAGACAATATTAATTGCTCTAACACATCTGTAATTGGAGTTCCAGGAGACAGAGAGACATTGGAGCAAAAAAAATATTTTAAGGCATTTCTATGCCAAATTTCCCAAATGTAATAAAATGAAACCTCAGCCCACAGATCCAATAAGCTCAATGAACCCCAAGCAGGAAAATCACAAGGAAAAGCACATTATAGGTCAAAGTGTTGACAAACCAAAGACAAAGGAAAAAAAATCTTAAAAGCAGCCAGAGAAAAAAACACACATTACATACAGAGGAACAACAAAAATGACTGCCGGCTTCTCACAGAAACAACTCAAACCAGTGACATAAACTCTTTTTAAAGTGTTAAAAGGAAAACAAAAAACAAAAAAACTTTTTCAACCCAGAATTCTATATACAGAAAAAATATCTCAAAAATGAAGATAAAATAAAGATATTTTCAGATAAATGAATGCTGAGAGAATATTTCACCAGCAGACAAACACTAAAAGATATTGAAGGAAGTTCTTCAGGCTAAAGAGAAAAGAAACGTGGGATCTACCCAAAGGGATGAAGAATGACAGAAATGATAGATGTGTGGGTGACATAAAATACTTTTTTTCCTTGTTTCTTAATTTCTTTAAAAGACAATTATTTAAAACTAGAATAACAACAGTAATTGTGGAAATAAAATATATGTAGAAATAAAATAGAGAAATATGTAGAAACAAAATATATGACAACTTATGTAGGAATAAAATATGACAAAACATTACAAATAAAAGATCTAGAAATAAAATATGATGTCCAAATAAAATATATGACAATATGTAGAAATAACATTAACATATACATAACGTACACACAATAACATGTAGAAATAAAATAGATGACAACAACAGTACAAAGAATGGGATGAGGGAAATGAAAGATACTGTTGTAAGTTTCTTATATTATAAACTAAGTAGTGTAATACTAACTCAAGGTTAATGGTGATGAATTAAGAATATATATTATAATCCCTTAGAGCAATCACAAAAAATAAAACAAGAAGTAAAAAAAGCTGCTAGAAGAGATAATGAGGAATACAAAAAATATTAATTCAAAAGTAGGCAATAAAAAAGGAACAAAAACTAAATCAGACTAATAGAAAACAAGTAAGATGGTAGACTTAAATCTAACAATAATTACATTAAATGTGATCGCACTAAACATCCCAATTAAAAATACAATGAAGGGGCCGGCCCCGTGGCCGAGTGGTTAAGTTCATGCCCTCCACCTTGGTGGCCCAGGGTTTCACCAGTCCGCATCCTGGATGCAGACGTGGCACCGCTCATCAAGCCATGCTGAGGCGGCATCCCACATGCCACAACTAGAAGGACCCACAAGTAAAAATATACAACTATGCACCGGGGGGTTTTGGGGAGAAAAAATAAAAATAAAAATAAAAACCTTAAAAAAAAAAAATCTATAAAAACACAATGCAGACCAAATAGAGTAAGTCTATGGGCTGCATTTAGCCAGGAAGTTTGTGAGCTCTGATTCACTCATTTTCATGCCAGCCTTCCAAATATAACCACCACTCAATTAAAAATCTTGTTAAAAGAATGTACGGCCTTTTTTTTTTTCTTTCCCAACAAATGGACCATTTTTTGTAAAAGTGAAGAACACAAAACCATGACCCTGCTCTACCAGGCTCACCACCCTGCTCGTCCCGCACGTGGGCCAGCCATGGAAGAAAAGTGCAGTATAGACACCATAATGCTGGCGCTCGGCATCACCCACCACTGTTTAAACTACCCTGGGTTTAAGCTTGCACACCTGTTTATGTCCTTTGTGAGGCAGTCCTCATCAGAGAATACCTGCGCCACTCCTTGTGAACATGGTCCAAAGCGTGATATAATTTCTTCTGAAATGGTTTAGAAGAGCAGAGGGAGAGAGGAAGAGCTGAAGATACATTCTCCTTTTTGTCTTACAAGTTGGAGGGATTTATTTTTAAAGGCACTTCACTGTGAGCAGATGGTAATGCCTTTATCCAGAATGGTGTGAAGACGTGGTAATGGCCTTCTCACCCTATGCACTACTGGGGGGACAAATTTAGGGCACTAAGTTGGAGAATAAATGCGTATTTAAAAATACAAAGAGGCAGGTAGCAGGTGGTTTTGGGGGACGGGCTCCATTCATTCCTACCGTTCCTTGTTGATAAAAGTGTGGAGCCAGCTCCAACAGCCAAGCGGATTCAACAGCAGTCACATCTCTCATATAATACTTGGAGGTTTGTATAACTTCATTGTAGATAACCCTAAAACAAGAAAGAAACATGAGCTAACTTCCTATGTCTCATGATGAGAGTGAAAACCCACAACAATTAGAGATGGTGAGTCTTTTCCCTGTATCTTTAACAGGTTTCTATCCTGTCTACTGGGCATTACACTAAACAAATGCCATTTCTTTGCTCACTTAAGCCTCTTGACCTGAGTGGTGGGTAACAGTGTGTCCGATTTACAGGATTTCCAGAATATCTCAGTTATCCACACAGGACTTTCTGGATCCTTAGTCTGCACTTACAGAACTCTAAACAGAGCCTAATGATTGTACCAGAAAATGCAAAAGTACAAGCAAAGGCTTGCCTTATTCTGAAAGGGGCGGGGAACTAATTGGAAAGAGACACAAGGGAACTTTCCAGAGCGATGAAAACATTCCGTATGTTATTGGGAGTGTGGGTTACATGGGTGTACACAGCTGTCAATACTCCTTCACTGTACATAAATTATACCTCTATTTAAGAAAAGAAAAGGAAAAAAAGGCTTGCCTGAGGCTGTTTAACAGATAGCAAAGAGCCCAGAAGACCACTTCAAATCCCCAGATTTTAGGAGTGCATATACTAGACACAGGCATTAGTTTCTGAGCTATCTGAGGTGCTGATTCGGAGCTTCCCTCGTAACTGTAAACACACCAGCCACACTGCCACTGTCCACCCACTGAAGCCAGTGAATGAGTCAGCCGATGAAGGTCAGACCCAGAGACAGGTCCCTCTGCAGAGAGGCTGCAGGGGGAGGGACTGGCTTCACCACCTTAATGCTATGGATCTGCCTCAAGACTGGCACTATTTCCACCATTCTTTCTTTGCCCTTCAAGGCCCCTTGGGAATGAAGCAGGAAAAAGAAAAGTCTTTTTCTTTTAAGCAACTCTCAAATTCAGTCATCCCAAAGTCAGCAAACCCTTGGAAAAGGATCCAGAACCAAGGTTTGGCTTCCCTCGTCAACTTACCCTGCACACTAAAGGCCATCGGGTAACAACTCTGAACCCAGAACTGACGAAGTCTCTCTCCAGCTAAGAAGCTTCCAGATCTGCGCTGGTTACAGGATAAAGTCTAATTCCTTGGTCTAGGGAAATAGATCTCCAACTTCGACAACCATCCGAATCACCTGGAGGGCTTCTTAAAATAGACTTCTGGCCCGCTCCCAATTTCTGATCCAGCAGGGCTGGGCCTGGCCCAAGGATGTACATTTCTAACAAGTTTCCAGGTGATGCTGATGCTGGCAGTCTGGGGAGCACACTTTCAAAACCACTGGGCTAGAGGACCAACTGTCTTCTGATGGACCTTTCTGCCCTCTGATTTTATCTACCATTATCTCCCCTGGCCCTCTCCACACATATTTTTTTTCCAGGGGCTTTTCCATCTATCTGTGGTAAAGAACCAGTCGTTGTTTTAAAGTTTCCAATCCAATGTAGATCAATGTTTTTGCAAAATACAATATAAAAGAATTACTAGAAAAATAAAATTTTAAAAAAAGACACGCAAAATACAAAGCCAAGTTTTTCATTGACAATTTGGACAGATATAAACTTATCAAAATTCTCTAAAAAGGTCTAAATGCCTATTCTCAGCTTCAGTACTTACCTCCTCCTTCTGGAGGAGTGTCACAGACTCGCACCTTGTCACGGACGACCCTCTGGGTAGCCCTGGGCCAGCCACACCAACGACTCCCCCTTTCCCAAAGACGTGAGGTTCTTTTGCATTCCCCCGGCTTTGCCCCTGCTATTTCCTCAGTCTAGTTCCTTCGCATCCTTTTCTGCCTGAAAACTCCTATTCCCTGGTCCAGAGCGAACGTCATCTATGTCATCTCCTCCATGAAGCCAGCCCTGCCTCTTCCTGGCACGTGAGGCGCCCACCTCAGCCCTTTATATGCCCCTCTACCAAAGCCCTTCTCCTAAGGTCCTGGAGTCTGTTTGTGTCTCTCTCTCCTTTAGGACTGTGAGCGGGGCCTGACTTTATCTCCGCATAGCTGTGTCCAATACAATGTTTAACTTCTAGCCCGAGGGCAAAAAATGAATGCTTGCTGAGTAGCCGAGTGAGTAGAGGAGTATCACCATTCGCTTAAGGAGCTCTTTGATAGAGCAGAAACTCTAAAGACAACTGAGTATAACAAAGTCAACAAACGTGCACTGGGCACCTGTATTCCAGGCACTGTCTCGGGCACGGGGGCCCAGAGATGGACCAAGAGCTAGGCCTTGCCTTCAGTTCAGTCACAAGGCTAAGCAGCAGGAGAGTGGCTTACCAGCGAGGCGGCTTCTCGGCATAGAGGACTGACGCAGGGTGGATGTGTAGTTCATGATCGTCACGGATAGTCCTTATAAAACAAAATTTTGTCTGAAGTACATGTTAAATACTGACAGCAAGACTTTCCCACAGACCTGTTTAATGTTATCAAAAAATGCCTGCAGATCGTACTTTACACGAAGAAAACTATTCTCTCCATCTTCTCTTGTGCCTTTATTGAGCTCTCTTCCACTGCCTCCCCAGAAGTCAAGAGTAAACCACGCAAAAAAAAGGAGAGAAGAAAAGCAACAAGTGGACCTTCAGAAAAGCAATTGAGAAATATATTGCTCTGCCAATGTTTAGGGTTATCTTCTGCAGGTTCTCTTTCAGAACAATTTCCTTAGGGACAGAAATAATACACATGATTACTTCTACACATTTTTCTATTAAACAAAGTTAAACACCAAAGACAAAGACTCTGGGGGAGATAATGATAGGGAAAAAGAAAATACTGGACTACCCATTTCTCTGACACAGTATTTCAAATTCCAACTCGGATTTGACTCAATTTAATTAAAAAAATATTTACTGAGGACACAACTGTTGGTAAGATCAGATCACATGAGAACATTAATAGGTCAAGATGTCACTGCCCAAACCAGGGATGTGCATGTCAGGACAGTGCTTCAAGCGCCACGACGAGCTCCCCGGACTCGGCAACAAAGCCAGCGCCCAGGGCCCCGGCTGTCCACCAGGTGGCCTGAGCTGACTGACAGTGAACTTTGTCTCAAAGGGCCTGACTAGCTGTGAAGCCTGTTATGTAGCCTATATTTTTGTTGAGGACACTGCAAAAGAATTTTTAAATGCTAGTAGAAATTTCTAATTAACACTCTTGAGAAGAGTGGGGCAGTCAAAATGACAACAAAATCACAGTACTCGCTGGAGAAGATTACAGGCCTCTCCAGAGCTGCCTCAAACATGCACAGCTCAGTGTTGGGAGGGAGAGCTCATGCGATGGGGAACAGAATCATGATACTGACAGGCTACGCTATCTGGCCTGGAGTAACAAAGAGAACATACCAGAGATAAAGATAAAGTGCTATACCTAGGTTCCAACAGTCAGCTAGTAGGATAGTAGACAGAGGAGACCTCGCTGCCAAAAAAACAAACAAAAAAGCTCAATGCCACTGTGAACTTGTTAACAAAACCCAGTGTCCGGGACAGGGCCATCACGCTTACCTCCAGGTAAGAGGACTAATATTTTCTGAGGGTAAAAAGCTAGTGCCAGAACAATACACAGAGGAAATCCAAAGAAAAGCTGTGATAAACCTTTTGATTGTTCCCTTATTAAAGAGCAGTTATGGTCGCTGCACTTTACATAGGCTACCAAGAAGTTACAAGACTCGAGGGAGCTGAGAGACAGAAAAGAGAGACTAGAAGTAACAATTCAGAGACCTGGAAGGATTGAGTTTGGAGAAAAGAAGGCTAAGCTACGTATAGGCTTCTACTGTATCTGAATATACTAAAGGTTATCAGGAGGGCATCACTGATCAGGGATTTTCTATGCCTAGAAAATGGAACTGGAAGAAACAGGCTAGTCTGCAGCGGGAGGTACATCCAGCACATGAAGAAACACTTGCCAACATCCAAAGACACCAAATGTGGCCACAATGTACGAGGGTAAGTGGTGGCTTCAGTCCCACGGGTCTCTAAGAATATAATGAACTACCCCATGGCAAAAGCTGTCCTCCTCTAGGAAAGATCATCTTTAATGGTTCCTTCTGGGTCTATTATTCTATTATTAGAACAGAAATATTACCAGCCTCCAGACTTGTAATTGTCATCCTTCTACAACATGTGGACAGGCTGAATATTTGAGAATCATTTCCACAAAGCTAAGATATTTTGCTGGGGCCGGCCCAGTGGCACAGCGGTTAACTTCGCATGTTCCACTTTGGCGGCCCAGGGTTCGCCGGTTCGGAACCCGGGTGTGGATCAATGCACTGCTTGGCAAGCCATGCTGTGGCAGGCATCCCACATATAAAGTAGAGGGAGATGGGCATGGATGTTAGCTCAGGGCCAGTCTTCCTCAGCAAAAAGAGGATTGGCAGCAGATGTTAGCTCAGGGCTAATCTTCCTCAAAAAAAAAAGATATTTTGCTTAAAGCTGTATAGCTAACCTCAACTCACCTTTGGAAGGAGGCATCATACAAATAAAGAAAAATTATTTAATTTCATTTCTCTCCTTTCCCTGCACATCAGCCTTCTATGGGGTTTGGACCATTTTTAAGATTTCTCCTTCAACAAATGACTTCACAAGTATCATGTTACCTATAAGCTCCAGTAGAATGAAACCTTGCGGCATTTGCAAAGAATCCCGAAACAATGCACCTCAGAACCGGGTCTGGATCACCTACACAAGGGAGTAAACAGAGTGATGGGTGAGACCCTTGGCTGCCCCATGCTCTGCGTGCTCAGGCCCCACCGGAGCTCGTGCTGTGAGGCCCAGCCCCAGGCTGCCTCGAGCCACATCGAAACCGTTTCCTGAATCAGCACCAGTGCATCCCAGGGCTGGATGCCTGCCCTGGCACCATCTATGGAGGTCCCACCCTCCCACAATGGCTGCTGGAGGGAACATGCTGCATGTTCCTTTAACTTGGGATCCCCAAACCCCCTTGGGCCACAGATGACCAGGCCAAGGCTGGGAACCAGAAGCTAAGAGAGCATTCCATAGACTGGACAGTGACCCAGGAACTCCATTTTAGGCGAGCACCTTGTGGGAATGATGTTCTTTCCGTAAGACACAAACCGGACACTAATGCTGCAACATTATTTCTGTGGTAATAGCTACAGTGTGTAATTCTTCAAAATTTTCAAATGTTCCATTTCAATTGGTCTATGTTGCTACAGTAAACATTTTCCAAGGATAAAGCCTTCCCATTTATTAGACGATTTCCATAGAATACATTCCAAATCACTGTGCAAAAGGATAATGTCATTTATATGGCTAAGGACGTACCACATTTCATCAATTCTAAGACTCATTCTTTTTTTACACTTTAACTCAATGAAATCAGGACAGCATTTTATAATTATAATTGGCAGCATTTTTTCTTTCTTAGCGGTACACAAAATAATGGAGTGTCTTACAAATGATGGCATCTTAGATCTAATGAAATATAGTATGTTGGCAAATAAGTTCCCAAAAGGTGGTATAATTTACAAAGTCATCAACAATGTATGAGAAAGTCAGTTTCGCTGCATTCTTACCAGCAATGCTTTGGCACAAAGGTGCCCCTTCTCTTATTGTACATTTATTTGATTACTATCTGTATTTCTCCTCTTGTGAATTTTCTGTTCCATTCCTTTGCCCATTTATGAACTTAGAAACTAGTGTTTTTCTTCATACATTAAATGAACTCATTCCATAGGAAAGTGTTAAATTTTCATCTCTTACGTCTGCTGAGAATATTTTTCACTATTTGCTTTTTTTCTTTAACATCTACAAGTTTTAAATTTGCATGTAATTTACTGTTTCTATGATTTTTTCTATTATTGCTAAGCACAAAGTTTTGCTACTTGCTAAGCACAAACCTCAAGTCTACACTTTTAACCAGGATCTGATTCAAGATTCAGTCCCTTTTCTCCAACTGTCCGAAAGAAATTTCCATGTAGAACATGCATTCTTACCAGGGTGACATCACTTCCAAAGTGGGGAGAATTTGCTCTTGGGGGCGGAGTAGGGGCGAAATCTTAGATATTACAATGGCTGTGGCCCTCCAAAACTCAACCCTACCTTGTAAACTCTTATTCCTTAGTATTTCATTTCTCTCGTTAGGAAGAATTTAAATTTATGTAATTTTTCTCCTGGGAGAGAGGCTGATAATGAAAAACAGGTTAAGAAACACAGATGCAGAAGCATGGCTGTCATCTATCTGCTGGGTGACAGGCACTCAATCAGCTTCTCCCTAATTAGCTGCCCTTGTAAGCTTCCTGTTTCTATCAATGACACCAACTCTACCCAATCACCCAGTTTTTGACTCTTCCCTCTCTTGTGAGCTTATTCATTCATCAATATTCTCTGAGCATCTAATATGCTCCTCACTGCAAGCACTCGTCTCTAGGTCCCTGCTGCCTCGCGTGCCCTCTGCCACTGTTTTCTAATGAGCCAGTCCTCCAATGTTTGCCTGGGTTTCTGCCACCACTCAAGCCCGCCGTGAGACCTCCCAGGCCAGGACCACTGCATCCCTTCTTCCCCGCGTTCCTGTGACATCTGCCATTGCTGTCTGCCACAACTACACAAGTGTCTACTTGTTTAACTCCTAAGAGAACAGATCATCTTACATGTAGTAGTTTGTCTGTCTGTGTGAATCTCTGCCTTCACTCCACTGTTTCCTGGGAGTAAGAACCACATCTTCATCTTTTTGTAGTCACTTGCTCTTAGTATAATGGCAAAATAAGGCTCTGGAATAAAACTGCCTGAGTTCGAGTTCTGACTCCACTATACACTCACTGTGTGACCTTCAGCAAGGTACTCTTTGCCTCAGACCATTTCCCTCATCTATAAAATGGAGACAGCAGCATGTATTTCACTGGATTGTTGTGAGCATTAAATGAATTATCATATGAAAACACTCGGAACACTGCCTGGCCTGTGATGGGCACTTAAGAAATGTTAGCAAGTACTAGCGGTGCTGAGTGTGGCAGAGTGCCTGGCACATAGTAGGTATTCAAAACACAACTGCCGAATGCATGAGCAGATGGTCACTTCCTCCAAAGTGTGGGTGCTAAGTCACACAGATCTGGCTCTGCTGAACACCAGCCATGCCGTCCTGACCCAAATTTGACTTCTCCCCAGGACTTTTGATTCATCCGTGAAATAAAGATAACATCACTGACACCTCATAGAGTGGGAGATGGAGAAAATATTTGTAGAACCCCTGCCACGGTGCACCTAGTGTGTCTGCAACTAATGGTAGGCACCGTCACTGCTGGAGGCGAGAGACTCAGTCTTCCACAGCACTGTCTACTCCAGCGACTGCCTAGGCTCAACACACAGACTATATCTGAAACTACCATGTAATTTATACGTGATAGCCATAAGTATTGTCCACATCAAAGTAATTTTTCCTGCAAAGCCTACATGGGAAAATTAACTACATAAGGTGCAATGATGTGAACGTTAACGATTCTTAGATGTTATCAGGGCTTATCAAACTTTTTTAGTAAGAATAGCCCTCAGAAATGAAAATGGAGGGGCCAGCCCCGTGGCTGAGTGTTAAGTTCGCGTGCTCCACTTCGGCAATCCAGGGTTTCTCCAGTTCAGATCCTGAGTGTGGACATGGCACCGCTCATCAAGCCATGCTGAGGCGGCGTCCCACATGCCACAACTAGAGGGACCTACAACTAAAAATGCACAACTATGTACCAGGGGGGTTTGGGGAGAAAAAAGAAAAATAAAATCTTTTAAAAAAAAAGAAAAGAAAAAAAAATGGACCTCTTTGGGAAAATATGCTACTTTTACATGCAGCTTTTCATTGACACAGGCAACTCAAAACGTGAGCCCAGAGTAGGCAGAGTCCACTGTGCTGTCTCGTGCCGGCCCCACATGAGAACTTTCAAGAATGCAATGAAACAGAGAAAAGAAAGGGATGCCACCCGACGTGGCAGTTTACTCTCACCTTCACTAGATGTCTTGGGCACTTGGAACTTGACAAGAAGCTTTTTCAGTTGTTCTCTCACTGTCACAGCTCTGACAAGACCCTTGTAATTCAGGAAATGTTCCTGACACCACTGAGAATTCTTATTGTGCTGCAGAACAATCCAGAGAGGGAGAGTGAGACAAACACAGCAATGTTCTCGACTAAGGCTGTCTTGTGAAGATCATTATTTTCTCTTCCACCATTTGCTTAGTCAACGGGACAAGATCTTCAGACGGTAACTGGCCCTTTTTTGCCCCATCTCTCTGAACAGATGTGACAACCATGCTCACTATCTGACCGCTCTTTGGTCTCACTCTCTGCTCTAAAAGGCAAATGAGAACTTAATGACGAGCTGAGTTGATTTCACTGTTAACTATCTGCAAGCAGCAAACTGTCAGAAAGAACCATTCCCTGCCATTCTTTGTAAATCGACTTTCTTTCATCAGTGGCCTTGAGTTTATCACTTTATTAGACTACAGGCAAGGAATACGACACTTGCCAATTTAGAAATAATTTGCAAATTACTATTATTTATTCCCAAAGTACGATTTTTCTATCAACAGTGTTTAATTTTGTTCTATATTCTTAAGTATGACCATTATGTCTTAGACTAAATTATTGCTGCGGGAATGTACCTCTGAAATTATGTTCCAAGCCAGGGAGGAAAGTGTTTTAAATAAGAAAGTGTCGGTCACAGAGGGTTTTCCAAGAAGGCAAGTACAGACTAACACAGCGTAGACCTGGACCCGCGTTCTAGGAGCAGAGGAAGCCGCAGACTGGAGATGGGGCACTGTGCTTCTACAAAGGAACCTGAACCGATTTAAACCCTAATTAATAATCTCAAGAAGAGATCAGGTTTTACTGAAAACTGTTCATCAACTGAATAATCTCCTGCACATCTCCAGCAAAGCAAAAGTTTAGGATTTCTCCTCTTCTAAGAAAGAATTTAAGAAATGAATGCAAGACACTGAACCCTGAAACGTCTGATCTCCCCCTCACACCATCTCCTCTCTGTGAGAAGTTTCTCCTTTCACAGTTTTCATCATCTTTAGATCTCTCTTTTTAGCAGTTTTTAGTGAGAACTTCAAGCTGTATTATTTGCTTAGTTTTATGGAATACTAAGAACAACAAAAATTGGGCCAGCCTAGTGGTCAAAGTTCAGCATGCTCTGCTTTGGCAGCCCAGGTTCAGTTCTCAGGCGCAGAACCATACCACTCGTCTGTCAGTGGCCATGCTGTAGTGGTGGCTCATATTAAAATAAAAAGAAGAATATTGGCAACAGATGTTGGCTCAGGGCGAATCTTCCTCAGGAAAAAAAAAATTTAACGTTACCTATGGCTAAATATGGGTAGGGTGAATATATATGGATCCTCGCTAAGCGTCTTCTCATGGCTTGTCTGGCAGCTGGAGGAGCAGCGGTTATGTGCAGCCTCCAACTCATATTAACAGCTTTGAAGATTCACCTCAAGACTACGAGTTACTCTCAGCCTTGTTTACTCACAGAAAATATAACAGAACTTCCTATTCAAATGTTGGACAGTGTTGTCCAGCAACACTGGGTTGGCACGAGACAGAGCGAGGAGACCAACCACTGGCCTGCTGCTGGTGGGCCGCATCTCTAGGCAGGGAGAACCAAGAAACGACTCCTGTCTCCTTCCGGGCGAAAGTGCACCACAAACTCAGGCAGGGGGCCCAACCCACGGATTAGAAATACTGGCAATAAGTCCAATAGGAAATAAAGAGGCCTCTTGGCCATTCCTTCATAAACTGAACTTTCGCGTCGAGAGTGCGGGTGTGTGGAGGGGCCTTTGCAGTGGGTGCTGTCTTACTTTGATAAATGCTTCGTACACGTTGAGCATAGTGAGATGATCACCCTCCTCCACAGCAAATTTTCGGTGCACTCGAATCTGGAAAGAACAAAGCGACGTTTAGAAGCTGACACCTGTGAGCCTCTTGCACACGATGAATAGCTCATGGCCTGTAGAGTCAGAAAGATGTGGTTTGCACCATTCTAGCTCTGCCATTACCTGAAAGACCTCAGATTGGGTACTGAACCTTTCTTGGCCTCAGTTTCCTTGTCTGTAAAATCAAGATACTAAACCTATCAAGATGGCCGTGGGATGAAGATACTTCACTGTAAAGCACCTGGCACAGGTATTAGATAAAGGTTGGTGTTCTTATCTCTCTCCTCTTCTAGGCAGTCAATATCATCCCTTTCAGAAGAACTCCTCCCAGCCCCCAAGAGAATGTCAGCTCCAGGAAGACTGGCGGCCAGCTGCCTGGCGCATGGCAGACACTCCGTATTCCCAGGCTACAATTCTTGCAGACCCATGCCTGAATGTTTCTTCCCGTAAGCTCCTGGGCAACGCCGTCTGCTCCCATGGGTTAAAGGAGCAGCATACAGAGTATACGCACAAGCACACAAATATACTTACTAACTTCAGAATTTTTTCCTTGCATCAAATACCACATAATTAATCTTCCTTCCTTCCTCCCATTCATTCAATAACAGACAATGAGCATCCACGATAGGTTGGCACTGTTCAATGCATGTGGGATAGAACGGTGAATAAAACAGTGGTGGGAGAAACAACAAACAAGACAAAGAAGTAAAATATATACCATATCAGGTGGGAAGAAGTGCTGGAGGAGAAAAACGAAGCAGGGATGGGGACGGAAGGAGAGGAGATATGTTGCAATTTTAGAAAGAGCGGTCAGAACTTCAGTTTCTGCATCTTGAAAATGAGCTTGCCCGTCCTGAGGGAGGATTGTTAAAAAGGCTAATAGAAAAGCAAACAGAGGCCGGCCCGGTGGCATAGTGACTGAGTTTGCACACTCCGCTTCAGCGGCTTGGGGTTTACAAGCTCAGATCCTGGGTGCAGACCTGCATACCACTCCTCAAGCCATGCTGTGGCAGGATCCCACATACAAAACAGAGGAAAGCTGGCACACATGTTAGCTCAGGGACAATCTTCCTCAAGCAAAAAGAGGAAGACTGGCAACAGATGTTAGCTCAGGGCCAATCTTTCTCATCAAAAAAAGAAAAAAGAAAAGCAAGCAAACAAACAAAAATGGAGAAAATGGACATAACCACCCAGGCACAGAGGCAGGAAAACTATGTGACCTATAATTATACAATTGTCAAGGAAGACAACAAGCCATAAGAAAGTTTCTCTTCCCCCTGCCACACATGCAGATCCAGCCCCTCGGTGTGCGAGGCTGCTGCTTCTCTGACCCTCCGGCAGGAACCGGCTGAGGACTCATCCCCGACCTGCCTCTCTCACTGAGCCTCATCTCCATGTGCTTGTCAACAGCCTAACTTTTCCTTCACGGTATTCCCAGCATTCACTCTTTCAATCATCACTGATACCTGGGCCTTAGGCAGGGCCTTGTCATCAATTTGGAGAGCCCGACCCGGTGGTTTAGTGGTTGGGTTCACACACTCCACTTTGGTGGCCCAGGGTTAGCAGGTTTGGATCCCAGGCACAGACCTACATACCGTTCGTCGAACCATGCTGTGGCAGCGTCCCACATGCAAAGTGGAGGAATAGTGGCATTGATGTTTAGCTCAGGGCCAATCTTCCTCACAGAAAAAAGAAATTGGCTTGGAAACTTCCCCTCCAACACCACCACCAGCAGCCCTGCTGTGTGTGCTTGGGCATCGCACAAGCACTAGTCGTGCTTACACCACTACTGTGCCCACCCAGGTTGCTCCCAGGGTGGCCTGAAGGACAATCTCCCCTACGGGAAAGTCAGTAGGGCAATGGTTAAGATTTAGGGCTCTGGACTGTGAAAGCCAACTCCACTATGGCTGTGCAACCACGAATGAGTTAACTAACCTCTCTGTGCCTCCATCTCTAAAAATAATAGTATGTATCTTCCAGGTTTATGGTGAAGATAAAATGAAATGCTGCTCATAAAATATATGGCAGGACGTCAGGCTCACGGCAAACACTCGAAATGTAAGCTGATATGATCTGCACGGCTCTGTGGTCAGCAGTCCCTGTGCAGTTTGAAGAAGGAAAGCCCAAAGTGAGAGAGACTTGTATGACAGCTTGGGGAGAAAGCTGGACTTACTGCCTGAGACTTCTGGTTTGAGGGGACCACAAAGATATTCTGGATCTGCATCATGGCTGCGATGCTTAGAATTTCCTGAGAACAGCCAAAATTTCCTACAAAACAAAAAGCATGTTCGATTTCAAACACAACATGTCAATGAGAAGTGACAGACACCTTCGACATTCTCCTTGTACCATAAACTACTGTAAACTAAGACCGTATACTTACTTTAGTTTGATGTGTAAAGGCTGTAACATATAACACTTGCCCCTGGCAAATGGAAAGTCCCATCCATGGCGCAGATACATGGAGACCCGGCAGGACCCCTAGAAAGGAGCTGCTATTCCCCTTGCAGCTGCAGCAACCGACGGACTCTGGCTGTGTGCCAGTCTGGCCCCGCCACTAAGGGCGGGTCAGCTCCACACCGGCTCCCTCCTCTCATGCGGACACTCAGAGTCCTGGTGGAAAGCCCAGGAAGGTAAGCGGGCAGGGAACTCGTGATTGTGTCCCTTCTGCTGTTTCTCTGCTCCTGGACCCTTGTAAGGTGGCCTCCCTCTCAACAGGGCTCATCTCAACAGGCGAGCCCGAGGCATAACTAGAACAAGAAAGAACTCCGCGGGCTGCTGCGGACACACCTGGGAACAGCGTCTGCAGCCATCATCGCTCGGGGCACGAGACAGGCAGGGCGGACGTACTGCCCGTCCTACCTCACCCCAGCTCCCTGCCTCAGGAACGATGGACTCTCCCAGTCCCAAACTTAGAGGCCTGTTGCTCAGTGTAAGCCTAGGGCCATTTGGTTGTTCCAAAACACAATTATAGCTAACTTGCACCGGCTTAGTCTGAAATACAGCTTTGTAGATTGCCAGTGAATGGAAAAGTTAGACAAAAGGAAAAACATTAGTATTTCCTTTCCTGGGTGGAGGGACACAAACTATACTCTCTGGATGATTTTGATGTCAAAGTATGAAAAGATCTCCATGTTATACACTTTTATCCCTTAATTCATATGCTCACAAAAATCTGAAGGTGCCAGAGAAGTTGGGACCTTGTGCACTGGTGGTGGGAATACAAAATGGTGTAGCCACTGTAGAAAATGGTATGGTGAGTTCTCAAAAAATTAAACATAGAATTATCAGATGATCCAGCCATTGGACTCTAAGTAAACACCCAAAAGAAGTGAAAACAGTGATTTGAACAACATTTGTGCACCCACGTTCACAGCAGCATTATTCATATAGCCAAACGGTAGAAACTCCCTAAGTATCCATCAACAGATAAACAACGGATAAACAAAACGTGGTCTCTGCATACAACAGAGTATTATTCAGCCTCAAAAGGAAGGAAATTCTTTTTTTTTTTATTGAGTTAATGATAGGTTACAATCTTGTGAAATTTCAGTCGTACATTAATGTTTGTCAGTCATGTTGTAGGTGCACCACTTCACCCTTTGTGCCCACCCCCCACCCCACCTTTCCCCTGGTATCCACTAAACTGTTCTTAGTCCATAATTTTAAATTCCTCACATGAGTGGAGTCATACACAGATTATCCTTCTCTAGCTGGCTTATTTCACTTAACATAATTCCCTCAAGGTCCATAAAAGGAAGGAAATTCTGACACACGCTACAACGGGGATGAATCTGGAAGACATTATAGCAAGTGAAACAAGTCAGTCACAAAAGGACAAATACTGTATGATTCTACTTATACGGGTTCCTAGAGTCATCAAATTCAGAGTCAGACAGTGGAATGGTGGCTGCAGGGGCTGGGGGAGGAGAGATGGAGACTCAGTGGTTAATGGGCACCGTTTCATTTTGGAAAGATGAAAAAGTTCTGGAGACGGAGGGTGGTGATGGTTGAACAACAATGTGAATGTACTTAATGCCACAGAACCGAAGACTTAAAAATAGTTTAAAATGGTAAATGTTATGTATTTTTTTACCACAATAAAAAAAAGCTTCTGCTTTTAAATATATCTATCTATCTATCTATCTATCTATCTATCTATCTCAGTACTAGGCCCAGAGGAAACAAACAAAAGTGTTTACTGAATTAATGATGACTGACATTGAATCGCAAGTTAGCACCATGCCCCAAACCAGACAGCTTTAGGTGAAAGCTCCTTCACTACTCTAAATATATTGTGTCCTCTTCCCCAGGGTGCACAGAATTTAGAGAAATAACTTCTGTGACACAAGAAAATCAATGAGCGCTCTTGGTCTCCACCCACCTGATTCAAGCAGCATTTTTGCAAACATGGGATTCAAAGGAAACTCTGCTATTCTCATGCCAAGAGGTTCGGTTAGGCGACAGTCTTTGTCCAGACCTGCCAAACAACAACGACAACAATCAGAAGGCGTGTACCACTGTGTTGGAAGATGCACCGTTGTTGAGAGAATAAAAGATGACGTATGCTAAAAAAAAGGCATCCAAAAGATGAATCATGCACTACCAAACTCAATCTGACACCACAGTGCTGTTACATTAAAGGAAGAAAAGACCTCCTCTGAGCTCAGTTTTTCAAAACTGATACTTCTAATGGCTCCTATTCGAGGACTTAATTATAAGGAAATGGCCCTGCCGCCTCCTCGAGCTCCCACACTCTCCTCACCCACTGCAGCCTCACTCCTGGTCCTACTACTCCCCAGAGACTGCTCTTTCCAAAGGCCCGACAACTAGATGGTGCCAAATACAAAGGGCACTTTCCTAGGCTCTCCAGCAGCTCTGACTCTGCAGACCACAGCTCCTGGGAAACATTCTTCCCCAGCTTCCATGACCCCCATTCTCCTGCTTCTCCCCCCCCCTCTCCTGCTGCTGTTAGTCACCTCTGGATCCTCTGCCAGGTCCAGTCTCTTACAGGCCACAGATGTCCCAGGACGGCATCCCGGGCCCTCTGTTCTTCTCATACTATGTGAGCAATTACAATGACTACGAATCTAAATACCTGCCCAGATCTCTTTGGTGCAAACCCCAGAGCTGTTTATCCAGCTGCCTCCTGGGCAGTTTACTGAACTCCTTCAATTCCCTCATCCCTTCTCGTCTCTTCACCACTGGCCAACATCCAGGGATTGGATGCCCAAAATGGAGGCCACTGTTTTACTGTTGTCCAGACTATTCCCATGATGTCGCAGTAAAATAAATGCTGCAGAGCTCAGAGTGAGTGAGAAAAGGTCCTTTCTCTTCTGTTCCCATATAACCTCTTCAAAGGTGATAACTCAGCTTGACACTAAATTGAGTATTTCCCTCTGCCTTTTCCAGCTAATTTAGGGCAGTGAAGAAATAGAAAATGTTTTAAGTTTCATTCTGTTTGATTGGAAGAAAATCAGTCCAAATAAAAAACTTCTATGTAGTCAATATTCTCTCATCCTTCCTTATAACAGATTATCCAAGGAAACCTTGATTCCAGGTTCCTATTACACGCTTGAGACCAGGGGATGAAAACCTATTCCAGCACGTACACACTCTGATGCAGACCCACCTAAAGGCCTTCTAAATCACTGAAGATCTTCTGAATCAGTAAGTGGCTACTCCTTCACAGGAAGTAGCATAAATATAATGAATGAAGATGGACCCCCACCTCATCCCACACAAAAAAATTAACTCAGAATGGATCACAGACCTGCTAAATGTTAAGAGCTAAAACTATAAAAACTCTGCAAGGAAAACGTAGGAGAGATCTTCATGCCCGTGGGTTAGGCAATCGTTTCTCAGAAAAGACACCAAAAGCACAAGCAACAAAAGGAAAAATGAAGAAATTGAACTGTGTAAAAACTTAAAGCTTTTATACTACAAACAATACCATCAAGCCAAACCACAGAAAGGGAGAAATATTTACAAATCACAGATCTGATAAGAAACTTGTACCCAGAATACATAAAGAACTCCTCCAACTCAGTAACAAAAAGACAATATCCCACGTAAAAATGGGCAAAGGATTTGAATAGACATTTCTCCAAAGATGATATACAAATGGCCACTAAGCATGTGAAACGGTGCTCAACATTACTGGTCATTAGGGAACTACAAATCAAAACCACAAGATGTCACTTCACATCCACTAGGACGGCTATAATACAAAAGACAGATGATAACAAGCGTTGGCAGCTTGCTATTACGTGGAAGAACTGAA
Source organism: Equus caballus (assembly GCF_041296265.1). Taxonomy (NCBI): domain Eukaryota; kingdom Metazoa; phylum Chordata; class Mammalia; order Perissodactyla; family Equidae; genus Equus; species Equus caballus. The sequence continues at coordinate 30,164,105 of NC_091705.1, read as the reverse complement.
ACCCTCATACACTGCTGGTGGGAATGTCCACCAAAAACTTGTACGTGAAGGTTTATAGCAGCATTATTTATAATGGCCAAAAAGGGGAAACAATCCACATGTCCATCAACTGATAAATGGATAAGAATATGTGATATAGCCATATACAATGGAGTATTATTCAGCAATAAAAAAATAATGTATCAATATGTGCTACAACATAGATGAATCTTGAAAACATCATGCTGAATGAAAGAAGCCCCTCACAGATGACCACACATTATTACGATTCCATTTGTACGCAATGTTCAGAATAGGCACATCTGTAGGGATGTGCAGTAGATTAGCAGTTGCCTAGGGCTGGGAGGAGGGGAGAAGAAATGAGAAGTGAGTGCTAATGAGCATGGGGTTTCTTTTTTGGTTGATGAAAATGTTCTGAATGTTCTAAACTTATGGTGATGACTGCACAACTCTGTGAATATACTAAAAACCAGTGAATTGACATTTTAAACGGGTAAATTATATGGTATATGAATTATACCTCAATAAAGATAGTAAAAAAAAAAAGGAATCTCAAAGGACAAAACTTCACTAAAATTTAATATCAAACTGGATATTATATTCTCTTCAGGCAACATTCACAGAAAAGACCAATACTTCCTGAAGAGGTGAATTCAGGCTACGATATTCTGAATCTTAAGGTAAATACCACATTTTCAAACAAGAGAACAGAGGTTCCTCCATAACATAGTGTTTCCTTGCCCAAGCAACACCACAGGCTGGTAATCTACTCACTCTGCACAGGGAAGTCCAGGAACAGAACGGAGGGGAGTGAGGTGGAGAACACTGAGCCACAGATTTCAGGATGGGGTGGAAGGAGGGAGAAAAAGGTCTAGGGAGGTAACATCTGAGACACGGTAGGGAATCTTCTGGATGTCTGTTAGGAGTGTGGCCTGGTGACGGTTATTCATAGCTTTTGATGTACCGACATACTTTAAAAACTCATTGTCATAATTGGACTTCATGTACTATTAATCTAATTATGGTCCCACCTTCTTATTTTAATAAAGCTCAAGTGTTATTAAGAGGCTTACATATATGGGAGAACCAATCCCATTCCTAAAGACACTAACAGCCCTAGAGTGAGTACAACTAACATCACACAGTAATAAACACACAGTAAGAGACAGGCGTACCTCCCAGAGCATAGAGTAACTCCAACGCTTGCACCATCGACTGGGCTGGAGGGGGCTGTAAAAAATATTAAAATCCTCCTAAATTAATTTCTTCGGGTAACAGACAAAAAATGTGACTATTTCCTGCTCAAATCCACTCTCCCTCTAACAGTGTCCCTCCTCTCCTTCTCAGCATCCTCAGTACTACTTGGCCGTTAGACTCAGCTTGATTAAACACTCCCCTTTGAGGCCCTCCCCCAGGCTCCCCTCCTTCAGAAGTGACGGCCCTCCCTTGAACTGCCTCCCTGTTTTCCCTCAACTCTCACCAGAGATTTCCAATTTTTACTTCATAGTCTCAACCCCCGACTGCACTGGAAGCCCTGCGACACTGCCGTACTGACGGATGACTGGTCTTTGCATCACCCAGAGCCCTGCTCCAGGTCTTACTACAGGGGGTGACTCACATACGTTGAATTTGAATTTCTGAAAATAATATAGAATGCTAGCCAACCTGAAGTTAAGCAAAGCTGACACTGTGACCTTCAGTCTGATTCTCTGGATCTGTATATCTTTCTTTCCTTCCACAAATCTTTACTGAGCATCTACTAAGTGCCAAGCATCATTACCATTTTCTTCTAAATTATTTTGTTTATAATAAGCCAAGTAATAAAATTATAGTACTTTTTCACACTGCGTCGCTTTTTCTTACTAAACGCATTCTCATAACAAATCTATTTTAAGTATCACACTGTTTTAGCTCAGTTTTACAGATGAGGAAAGTGACTAACAGTAAGTACCAGACATTTAACAAGGCCAGGTAGGCAGTTTACCAAGGCAAAGCCAGAAACGGAACTCTGGTCTCATTTTTTCCACTCTACCCCATGTACTAACTGCCAAGCAACAAAGCTGTACTCCTAAAAGTTGTGATGACCACACGCACACACTCACAAGGGTAGGAACTAGACGTGATTCACCACACAGAGGGTATTCAACACATCACCGTTGACTCAATCATGTGATTGATTCAATAGCCCTTCCTCAGGGCCTACGACATCCTCCTTTACAAAGAGGGAAAACACGCAGCCAAGTGGAGGAGCTCACTCCCTCTGGGCATCTCTTACATGGAGATCACATGGGATAACAGGAAGAGCAAAGCATTGCATTAGCTTACGAATAGTTACAGAACAAAACTAACAAGGTCCTCTTTGACTCCTTTCAATCCTTGGCCCTGTTTCTAGACAATCATCAAGTTCTATGAATTCTGCTCTTTGAATTTATCATCAATCAGGAAAAAAATCCTTTAGCCCCTCCTACCCCCACCCCAAAAATCACATCCATAGTATTTTCACCTAAACACACGTTTACTAGTATTTCTCTATGGTCTCATCTGATTTGGGATCAAATGCAAACACTGTTCTAACATGGTCGGAAGGATTGTGTACGTATAATTTTAGTTTGTTTTTCTCACTGTATAGTTTTCTGTTTTCGCTGTTTCTTGTACCCATAGAAACTTCCCAGCGATTACCTGGGATAGCTGTACAACATTACAACAAGGTCATACTCTGTAAAATAAGCAATTTTCTTGCTATTGGGCAACTGAATTGTTTTCAGTTCTTCAAGTTGAGTTGTTTTCAGTTTTACCGCTGTAAATAACACTGCTAAATACACGAAATTACATGTAGCCTGTGACTTCAACTGTAAAAAACACCATTTCAGGGAAAAATAACCAGAAGAGAATGTATGAAGATGAATTTGTATGTATTTTCCTCGTTTTTCAGTTGTCTGAAAGTTTATGATTTTCACTATTTATATTTTTAATATAAAATGATGCTATAAACATTATGATAAATGTAAACTTTTCTCTTCTTTGAATTATTTTTTTCAGAAGAAATTTCCCTGAGAAGAAATACCAGGCATGTCTATGGCTCATAAAATAATGTCAGAAAGTCCTCCACGAGGACTGAAATGAATATAAAACTACTTTCCCAACTGTGTCAATTTGGATTTCATCATTTTTCATGTTTGATCGTCTAATTAGTGTAAAGTGGTACCTGACAGCTATTTCAATCTGTACTAATCTCTTCTAAAGAAGCCAGACATGCTCTGATGTTACTTTACTGTTTGTGCTGCTTCCTTTCCTTCAGTTTTCCCTTCAGTGGCTATTTGATTTATTCTAACTGATGTTAGAAAACTCTTCGTAGTTTTTGAGATGCTGATCTGTCATTTTTCCCATTATATGCTTTTTTTTCATCTTAGATGTGCAGCTTTTCATAAGCTTTTAATTTCTATATACTGCTCACCTTTTCTTTACAATTTCTTGTACCACGTACCCATAATCAAAGGGTATATTTCCTCCATACTTACGATAAATACACGATTGTTTTCTTTGGGAGAGAGATTGATATTTTTCTATTCCTTCATTCACCTAGTTCATCATGACATATATGACATTAGGGACTTTATTATCTAAGAATCTTAAGAATCTAGACTTGTCACACCATATACCAATACGGTTGGGACAGAACAGAGTTAAAATACCAAGTCTTCAAATCACAACAATTCAAGAAGAAAAGGTGAGAGAATATTTATTAATTGACCTAGATATGGAGAAGTGCTTCATAAGCACAAGAATAACAGAGGAAATCACAGAGGCAAAAATAGAAAGATTTTACTGTGGAAAGGTTTAGAATGTCTGCATATTAAAAAAACAAAAAACAAAAAAACAGTAAAATGCAAATAACTAGAAAAACTGCTTGCAAGAAATACTATAGACAAAGATTAATGTCTGTCTTTAACAGTTAAAGGACTCTTAAAAATCACTAATAAATACTAATTCTAACAGATAAATGACTTAATTCAGAAGAAATATAAAGTGGACAATAAATTTTTTTGAATTATCTTATGAGAAATCAAAGTAGTAAGGTTCGATAATATTTTTCCTCCCTTCCTTTCTCTCTTCCCACCACCAATCAAATTAGCAAGACCCTAAAAGAAAATAATGGCATGATGAGGGCACAATGTATCGGGCATTTGTGCACTGATGGAGTTTGGACCTATAAAGCAATTTGGCCATGTACTAAGGACTTACAAAACAACTATGGCCCTTTCACCCAACAGTTGCACTCCTGGACACCTGCCTTAGGAAATAATCAGAAACACAAGCAGACACAAGGACCTTCCCTGCAGCTCCACCGAAGCCCTCCTGGCTGCCCATTCCTGATCTCATTCACATAGTCCGTACACACACTTGCTGTCCTGGACCTCGCCCCTCTCCTGACCTGGTGAAACCCTACTTGGGTTTCAGGTCTTACCTCAGACATGACTGACTGGGCTGGGGCCCTTCCTTTGTCTCTCAGAGCACTGGGCACATGCACTGTAATTACCCACTTACGCATCTCTCTCCTCCAGCAGACAAGAACAGGAATTGTGTCTGCCTTGTCCGGATGTATTCCCCCCTACCTTGCACAGGGCCTGGTGCAAAGCAGGCACACAACACACGAGCTAAGTGAAAAAAACCGAAAGGTGACATGCTCTGTAACAATGTCCTGACGTTGCCCTGAGCACTCCAGGCTCCCACAGCCCCAGACAGAACGCAGGACTCACCGACATGAAGTGGAACCTGAGGACGTTGTCAATTCCTAGTGCTTTCAGCTGTAGGATGACAGGCGCCAAATTGCTACGCTGCATCTCAGGAACGGTGGATTGAGGCAGCTTGTCAAAGGCTTCCTCTGAGGATAGGAAATCAGAACTGTTTGGGATCAAATGTCACAATCAAATGCAATCATTACACCAACGGGACAGTTTTCCTTCTCCAACGAGAGGCTCTAGGATTCTAGGATTGGATGCATATGATGTTACGATACAAAGTTGTTTCTTATTTAGGAAAGACCATTCTACCTAAAAGATACTTTAGCAATTTCTATCTTATAGACAATATATCTTTATAAAAGTTTGCCCATTTACTTTAGAATGCTCTCTTTAATGTGCTTTTTGTCAGCAAAACATTAAATCAAAGCAACGAGTATTTGCTGAATCACTACTGGTACCCAGTTACCATCACCTCCGCTTGGGATAGAGTGAGTCAAGAAGGCAAGAACTATACAGATAAGCAACAAACAATTTCAAAATAAATCACCAAAACAGTAACCAGAATATAACAAATGACCAAATCTTATAAAAAGGAAAAATTGTCCAAACCTAACTTTTAAAATCACTGAGCCAGGCACACACGTCACACTCAGAATCCAGATAGATCAATGAATGTTAATACGTCCCATGGGGAACAAAAGGTGACCTCCAACAGGCAAAAGCACCACCAGGCACAGAGGTGCTGAGATGCGAGGGGCAGGAGAAGGGAATAGGGAGGGAAAGAGGCCTTTTTATAAAAGCCAAACAAAAAGGCGGGGGGGGGGGGGGAGAGGGAGGAAGAAATTAAATCATTTTTGTGTATATTCAGAAAGCTTATGGATTATATAGAAAATGCTCCACCCACAAAATCCTCCCATATCAGTCAACACTTTACCTGTGCACACCCTCCTTAACACAAGCCTAACCCAACTTCCATTTAGATCATAAAGCTTTAGTTAACCAGACAAAAAGCAAACCAAAACAAATGTCATGAAGAAATAGCACTATCACTGAAGAACTTCAAAAAGGTCTTCTTTGAGAAAACAACCAATATTCTGTAGACTGATTGATACAAATTGCCAAATACATGGATCTAACTGGAAGGTTCTGGACAATAGGCAATATCAAGAAGTTCCAAACGGGATACTCCCGTTGAGTTTTAAGAGTGCTTTGGGTACAGCTTTTTGGTAGTCTAACCACATTTTCCAAACACACTGCTGACCAAGGAAAAGCAAAGTTATCAGATAAGAAGACAACCCTGCTACTGAGATGCTCACAGGAAGTAGGTGCTTCCTAAGAGTTCAAGGACACTCAATTAAACTCCACTGAGGACTCGAGTGTATGAGGCATTGGGCCAGGAGCTGCAGGAGCCGTAGGCCAATGCCTCTCAGAAGCTTCAGTGATAGAAAGGGCCTGGGACCAAGACCAGAAACAGTGACCTCCAAGGCCAGGTCCCAATAAGTGGTCCTCCCAAAGGGAAGTGGAGGCTCAGGGGAGGAGGAGGCGCAGCTGTTGGAAGAAGGCATCTGAGGCAGCTTCATGAGGGAGTTGCCATTTGAGAGAGGAGTTGAAGGATAAAGGGGATTTGTTGGGCAGAGCAAACAGCCCAAGGAAAGCTATCAAAGGAATAAGAAGTGGATGTGGGAAAACAGAAGGCATGTTCAGAAGAGTGTGGTTCAGCTCGGATGCTGTGTTAGGAAGGTGTAGGTGGATAGCGGGAGAAGATAAGCTGTGAAAAAGTTCTGGAAGCTTCTGAGAAACTGTTAAGGGTCTGAGCAGGCACCCTGTGCAGAACTTCACTCTGCAAGCTCACCCAGAGGTAGGTTAGCCAAGAAAGCCTAGAGGCTGAATGCTAATGCACCCACTTACTTTTGGGTGGGCCTTCCCCAACCCCACTCCTATTAAAACCGCTCGTGCTAAGGAAGCCAGCGACCTTTTAACTAAATCTACCTGCCTACCTTTAGTCTGCATTCTACTATTTGATTTCTTTGGAGCATAAGATGATGCTGGCCATTTCCTCTTTAAAAATAACTCGAGTTCCTCAAAAAGTTAAACATAGAGTTACCATATGACCCTGCAATTCCATTCCCAGGTGTACACCCAAAAGATTAAAAACACGTACTCAAACACATACATGTACACACATGTTCATAGCAGCAACTATGCACAATAGCCAAAAGGTGGAAACAACCATCAACTGATGAATGGATAAACAAATTGCAGCATATCCATACAATGGAATTTTATTTGGCCATAAAAAAGAATGAAGTAGTGATACGAGATAGATGAACCTGGAAAACACTTAGCATTCATCACACTAAATGAAAAAAGCCAGACACAAAAGGTCATATATTGTATGATACCATTTATACGAAATATCCACAATAGATAAAATCATACAGACAGAACAAAGACTGGTGGTTGTCAGGGGCTGGGGACAGGGAGGAACGGGGAGAAGCCGCTTAATGGGTAAGGGGTTTTCCTTTGGAGTGATGGAAACGTTTTTGAAACTAGACAGAGGTAGTGGTTGCACATTATGAATATCATAAAGGCCACTGAACTATTCAATTAAAAATGGCTAATTTTATGTTACATGAACTTCACCCCAATAAATTTTTTTAAGTATCTTGAACCTTTCCCCTCCCCTGAATTTCAGGATGCCTTTTAGCCCTGGTTCTCCTCTTTCCACTCCAATCATTCCTTCTTAGTCCCTTCAGTGGTAGAAGACCCTTGCCTCTCTGGTCTCAGACACTGCCTTTTCCCTCCCTCCCAGGAATACCCCTGACCTCTTCCTCCCCTCCAAGTACTTGTTCCTTCTATTCCCTCGGCCTGGGGTGCTGAAATCGGATCTCCACTGCTATCCCTTCACCTGGATAGCTACTGGGCTGCCAATGAGATCAGGCTCAAATCCTAGACTGTGAAGCCCTCCCAACAGGGTAACTTCCTGCTCTGTTTCCAAGGGTAACTCCGTTACGGTGACCCTATCATACTACATACAACAATCTGTTTGTGGGTCTGCCTCCATCACTAGGCTGTCAGCCATGGGGCCACAGACGATGTCTCCCTGGGCCCTACATCTCCAAACCCCAGCACAATGCCCGGCATACAGCAGGTGCTCTGTAAACATCTGCTAAAAGAAAGAATGATGTCAAGGACTAAACGAGGGCAATGGTAACCAGAAAGGAAAGAAGAGATAAATGATAAAACCCCTGGATCTGATAAGTAGCTGCAGATAGATATTGGACCAAGGAGAGAATTAAAAGTGATGTGAAAATTGAGTTTGGACAATTGAGAGAAATCTTGATCCCATCCCCCACAAGAGAAGTGCAGAGAAAGTGCAACTCTGGAGACGTCACTGTCTGTAGGTAAGGCTGTCTTCAAGCTGGAGAGAAAGGTCCTTAAGGGCTGGGACAGTCTTTATGGTCATTTTATTTTGCTCTTTCAGAGCCTAGCATAGCGCATGGCACAGAGCAGGAGCTGACCAACTATTTGCTTTCTATCAATGAGTCTCAGGATAGAGCTTGTCTTTTTAGCTCTGCAAAGATGCTCTGAACCAGAGGAGGAGATGCAAGCCAATGGTGAGGTCCCACAGAATTCAGGGATCCCAGAACAAGAAAACGGCCCATTAAGCTAAAGGAAAGATAAGAAAGCCAGGACCTGGGATGCCTGGCCAAAGCTACAGGGTCATATGGTCAGATAGGCCGAGGCCCAGACAGTAGGTTAGAACAGGCATGGCAAATACCTGGTGACTCACGGGCCAGCTCTGGCCAGTGGGGAGCAGCAGCAAAGAAGCGCTGTTTGAAGCGAGGAAGGCGGTGGAGGCCAGTGACAGAGGGCCTTGCGAGGGAGGTCTGGATTTTATGTGACATTCTGCCCATTAAGGGAAAATATCTGCAATATTCTCCAATGCACAGGCTGACTATGAGAAAGTCAAATACTCTTAAGGAAAGCCACACTCACCTGTATAAAGGCGGTAACATTTTCCGGAGCGGCTGCGGCCTCCACGCCCTGCACGCTGGTTGGCTGATGCCTGCGATACTGGCACCACCACCAAGCACTCAATAGCTGTCCTGGGATTGTAGGCCCGGAGTTTCACGAAGCCACAGTCGATCACATACACAATCCCGCTGATTGTAATGGAGGTTTCTGCCACATTGGTAGCCACTATCACCTAAGTTTCCCACAGAAAGCAGAGTAAAAATAAAAGTTATTTTACTTTTAAGTCTTTTCACTTTTAATAAACTATCCAAAATCCAACAAGATGTAAAGGTGTTTTGGGCACTGCAGAATCTGTAAGAGGCAGTCTGGATCCTGCAAAGAGCACAAGTTCTAGGGTCAGGGTGTCCCGGGGTTGAATTCTCCTGGAGCCTGTGACTTTGGCCAAGTTACTTAACCTCCTGACCACACTTCCTCGTCTATGTAATAATACTTACCCGCTCCCAGCGCTGTGGAGGGGATTAAGTACAAAATATACATAACGTGATAAGAGCCTGGTACTTGGTCCACGGTAAATATTCAACAAATGTTAGTTTTAGCCTTTTGCACAATTAAAGAAAACCATCACCTTGTACATGTATATTCATTTATTCCCTCACATTCTAACTATTTTCTGAGGGCCTGTACATTGCCTGGTACTGTTCAAGGTGCTGGGGATGTAAGACGAACAAGAAAGACAAGGCCCCTGCTCTCCCGGAGTCTACACTCTAGTGTGAGCGTTTGAGCAGAGAAGCAGTGAACACAGACATGCAGATAATTTCAGAGGGACAAATACTATGAGGAAACTGCAGCAGAGTGACAATAAAATGTTACGTGGTCTTATATCACAATATTTCAATAATGGAGTGCGCTACTTTAGACTGGACAGCCAAGGAAAGCCTCTGTAAAGGTGATTTTGAGCTGAGACCTGAGTAACAAGCAGCAGCCAACCCCATAGAGATTCAGGCAGAAGAAACAATTCAGAGAGGAGAAACAGCTAGTGCGGCCAGAGTCCAGAATAGCTATGAGATTGGGGGAGGCAGGGACCAGATCCCGCACAGTGTCTGGGCCACCGTGAGGTGTCTGCATTTTATTCCAAGTGCACTGGGGGCGGCTCCAGGAGGGTTTGAAGCCGTGGGGGACACGTACAGATGGCACTCAGAACTTTTTTCAGGCACTTTTACATCTATCATTTCATAAAAACCTTCCAACCATTTTTATGTAGTAGACACAAGATTTATGCTCTAAAACTATATATCTAAAAGTTATTATTTATGTTTTACAGCTGAGCAAACTGGGCCTCGAGGTTGAGCAACTCATTCAGGGCACAGAGTCACTCTGGCACAGAATCCAGGCCTCCTGACTGCTTGGCCACAGGCTGCGTTTGGGCAGACTCGAGCTGCTCCATCCCAAAGGCCAGGAGGCTGAGCACCCTCTTCCAAGTGTTCTGAATCGGGAGCGGATCTTCAGACCACCCCTCACGCACCTATTCTCCGCCACCTGCTAATAAGTAGCTACTACAAGCTGACTTCAGGCTAGTTCTCTGCCTTCCTCATCGAATGGAAGGGAAAGCAGAGTAAAGCCCAGGGGACTACGAACAGGAAGCAGACTGGCTGCCTGCAGGCTCTGTCAAACCAACGCTCCCACCACACCTTCCCCACCCCAATTTCAAGGCTAAAAATTTTTAAGCCACACCTTGAATTAACTGACTTAAACTTGGCTCTATAGGCAAGCTGATGCTTAAAACAAATGGTTTAGAAACCATTGGTAGTAACTTAGCTATTGCTCCTGACTGATCACAATCCAAGACAGTCCTTTAAGCCAAGGCCGTAGAATGTCACAGGGAAATATTAGACAGGCAGAAAAGAGGCAGAGGTCACTTGCTCTGATAATTACTGTCAGAGTGACCCTTTTGTGGGGCAGATTTAGAAATTTTTGTAACACATTATTTATTGTGTGTTTTTAGATCTACTGCACAGAAACATGGACCTAAAATTCTTAAAGAAAACTTCCTGTTTAGCAAGAATCACTTGAATTAAAAAGAAAATCTTTCCAGTGCATAGCAAAGGGGCACCAACGTGATTATAGACGGCTGCCAATACCCCAGGTCCTCAGGTTCGTCTTACCTTTCTGACACTGCGCGACACCCTTTCAAACACTTTCATTTGCTCAAAGGAAGGCAGTCCTGCATACATGGGGAGAACTCGGAGGTGTCGCTTCATCCCAGTTCGACTTAGTGCTCGAGCCTGCTCGATCAGCATAGATGCGACAGTTTCTACCTCTTCCTAAAACATCGAAGAAGGAACCAAAGAAACCGGGATCAATTTGATCAATTTGATCCCGGTTTCTTTGGATCAATTTGAGGCATGTCATTTTATCATACTGAAAGAAAATGAGAGTTGGGATCAGGATTTTAATGGTGGTCAGATTCATGAATTTTAGCACAATCACATTCCACTCTGGGGTGGTATTTAATCACATGCGACCGAACAATGGTGCCTGTGGGGTGAAAATCTGCAACTGTCAGATTAATTACTGAAATCGATACTATCTGCAGTGAATAGAGAGTCGCAGAGAGACAAAAACAACTTACTCAGCTTTGACGTACTGCCGCAAACAAAGCATGTCATACACATGGACAGGCTGTGGCATACAAAATCACTTAAACTCTCCCCAGGAGAGGCTACTGAGCTGTGGAAAATGTTCGACATGGAAAAGCTGACAGCAAGAGGGAAGTTCTGAACAGTGAGCGCTACCACCTTGAGTGAACACTTGGGCTCGTTCAGCTGTTTCTCCAGTAATGTACCCACTTACCACCTCCAGGATGGGCTGTGAAGGTGCCACTAGGAAAGAGACATGCAGCGCCAACATGCACACAGCAAAATGTACCTAATGCAATATCCAGTTTTGGTATACACAACGGCCCACTGACTGAACTACTGAATTTACTTTGGAATTAGCTAATAAATTTAAAGTACATTTAACCCTGTGCAGACAGAACAGGCTGGAGCTAATGACTCTCTGCCAATCTAGTCAGTGGAAGAATGACTTCAAATCAAACAATTTTTTATGCAATTAAGCAACAACAAAATACAATAAAACATGAAATAAATGGCTAAGTAAATTAATAGGCCTCTGTTTCAATTGTGGTGCTGCCTTAACATGTTTGTTCATCACAGAGAAAAGGTCCAACGGAATTACCTGGCCAGTAAGAAATGCGAGTACGTCTCCATCTCCCTCCGTCTGGTGAATTTTCATCACAGTTTCTACAGTTGATTTGATATAATCTGGAACAGGGCTGAAAAGATGTATGAGATCAATCCGTCACTAGAACATGCTCATTAACTATAGCTCAATTACCCCAATTATCTGGCAGCGAAGCCTCATGAAAGTTAGTTTGGGCCTGCCTGGCAAGTAATCAGTATATGAATAAATAAAATAAATAGTCATCTTTTTTTTAATGCAGCATTCAAAAATAATCCATAATTACATGTATACTATGATTTCTGGCTTAATGTGCAAAGAAATAAAAACAATAAACCCACACAAATAGATATGCTACTCTTTAGCATGCAAAGATGCCTGGTCAGAGAAAACTGGGGGCTGTGGTCGCAGCGCTGAATCCCACACTCTTTCCACTTTCCCTCCTGACCACTGGCAGCACATCTGAGTGGAGCAGATGGAGCTGATGGGTGCGCTGTCCAGCTAGAATGACTCAGAAGCCAGGCCCACAACTCTCTGTATTTATCAACCACTGGACCAGGCTCCTGGTCTTTCTTTGTCCAGTTAGGTGTAGGAATTAGAATGGCCCCTTCCTGTCCAAGGGGGCTCCTCCCAGAAATGTCAACGAGGCCTTCTGGCTAAGATGTAGAGGGCTGAGAACCCAAATGATTCAAATCCCCAATACTGCCCCTGCTGACCAGGGGTCTTATAAACCTCAGTTCTGAAAACTACTACGCCCCCTCCCAGCAACTTGTTACAATTTTGCTCTTTCCCACTGAGCTGCTGACCAGAGACTCAAAACCTGAGCATCGGTGTCAAAGAGTGTAAACCGAATTCAGCAGCGATACTGGCAGGGTTCCAGAACATCCTATCAATGACAGGAGACACAGAACATGCTCCTCCTCATCAGCCTGGCATATCACCCTTGGAGCTGCAAGCAGATATGTTGCTTCTCATTTCACAATACAGGCCTAGTTTTCTAATCACCATCATTAAAAAGGCAAGGATCATCAAACCTTTGGAGATAAAAGATATCCACTGGAAATGTTCGCCCTTCCACTGTAAGAATCACACATGTATCCCTGGTGGGGTCACTGGTATCATTTTGATTAAAGAAATCCCGAAATTTCTAAAAAAAAAAAAAAAAAATCCATTCTTCATTCCTTTAGAAAATAGGTTTCACAGTAACTCATGGAAAGAAAGAAATAACATAAAACTGGCAGAGCAGGGGATGGGTAGTAGGGATTGGAGAGAGATATATATATACTACAGACCATGGGTTGCAGAATAATTATGAAAAATCATATTTTTATTACTATAATTTTGAGGAATCACATTTCAATGACAGACTCTTTCCTAAGGTTTGATCAAAAGAATAAAGGTTAGATTTCAAAACCATATTTACTGATGCATCAGAGTTAACACGTAGCTGTGGCATTATTTATCTTCTCCTATCCCCTGTATTTTAATTTAACTGAAAATTAGGTCAAAAGGTGTGATTCAAGTTAAATGCACATTAAGTTAGGTTGATATGTAGTTCTAATCTGGAAAGCATAGACTTGATCACACAAGGTTATCAATTTATAAAGGAAACTTCTACTTCTGTGTATAGCAGGTATGTTCCTGGCAACATAACTACAGATACATATTTACTATAACCTTCCCAGTGGATTTCAGGCCACTTGATGGCAGGAACGGTGGCTTCTCCGGCTTTATATGCCCTACAGGAGTTAGCACAACACTGTGTGGGGTAGGTCGTCAATTATATACTTCTTTGACACTCCCACTGTACCCTCTTGAAAGAAGTGACTCTCCACAGTTCCTCTGGAATAGTGGCCACATTTTCTCCACTGGCACTTGACCACCAGACCGGCAGTCTATACGGAGGCCCCACACAAGAGCTCTGGCCAAGACTGGTGCAGGGAAACACCACCAAAGATCATCTCTTGGAGAATGTGACCCAAGATACACAGAGAAGCTGAGCCCGAGCAGACCAGAGTGACCAAACCAGCAGCGGAGTGAATGCTAGATGGGACGCTGCTGTGCCAGCAGCCAAGGAGGCACTGACATCCTGGCTGGTGGAGTGTGTCATTATCCTATTCTCAACGACCTTCCCATTCGCCCACTACCTTCCAGCTCCCCAAGGCCTGGTTCGGCATTAATTTCTATTCTCCTAGGACACCCAGCTGCATGATCACAAGTCCTGTCTTCTTTACTTCCCTGTGTGTCTTTACTAAATACGCCCAGACCTGCTCCTGGAAACCAAGAGCCCAGGACTGCACTGAGGATTGGCATCAAATACAAAATGAATGGGCATGGAGGAGTACTTCTAAAAGAGTCAACTGGATTTAACCACAAAATACTGGGATGCCATAGACTAACCTCAAAGTTGTGTTTGACAAGAGTAAGCACAGATTTAAAAGTGCCTCACGGCAGCAAAGGAACTGTGCTGAACTACATGGCTACAGAGCTATGAAGAACCACCATTCTTCACTTTCTTTTGGGGTAAATTCCCTTCACGTGACTTCAGCCTTCCTGTGTCCTATGATGTGTATGGCACAGGCACGCTAAAAGTGATGCACCAACAAATGAGAAGAGACAGCCCCCAACACCCCAAAAGAGTGAATAATCCAGGGGGACAGGTGTGCAAAGAACCAGTCATCACACAAAGCAAGGCAGAATGACTAGATGACCAGAAAAGAGCTGCAAGTTACAATCGGAGAGAATGAAAGGTCAATAGAAAGGTCAATAATGACTGGCTTTAGGGAAGGCTTCATGGAGGCAGCAGTCTCCCCTGGCCAAGTCTTAACAGATGAGGCTTATTACTGGCTGGGAAGGAGAAGAGACACCCCTTCCTAGGATGACAGCAGAGTGCCCCAGACAGAGGAGAGAGGTCAAGGTCCAGGGCAGGCCAGCGTCATCTCTGAGTTAGCCCTCTCATCAACAAGATGGACAAACTGCTGTCCACTCTGCAAGGCTGTTGTGTAGTTCAAATAAAATGAATGTGGCTGCAACTGGCACAGATCTGGCCCAGAATGGGTACTTGATAAGTGATCGCAGTTATCACTCTGAAGCGGCCCAAACGTCATGCTGCACAGGCACTTTATCTAATGGCCAAGACAAGGGCAGTGGGGACGGGCATAATATTATCAGACATGTGTTCTGGATGCTGGACCCTGGTGGGCATGTTGGAGAAGGGCAGGGACAATAAGAGATTGGAGGCAAGCAGACTAATTAAGAAAGCTATTATAGTAGCTCAGAGGAGAGAGAACGAAAGCATGAAGTCGGAATGGTGTGGAAGCAAAGCATTCCTGAGGTGAGCTTGGTGGAACCCGGCAATCACGAGTGTGAGTGCACGCACGTGCACGCTCGGGAGGATGGAATTACTTCTTAATCAGGGATAAAAACTTCCGAAAGCAATGGAAGTCTTGAGCCTGAACGACTGCTAACGAGAAAGGGACTGCCATGGAGAAGCCGAGAGTCACAGGCTTGGAGGAGTCACAGGTCGATGAGTCAGGGGGTCTGTGACTGGCCAGCTGCTGGCAGCTCAGGCTGGAGCACAGGGGCACAGTCAAGAAGGCCACAAGCATGAAGCAGCCACTGAACCAGGGGCCATGAGGGAGGGCAGCCTGGAGGAGGAAGAGCAGCCAGCAAAGGAGCCTGAGGGGAAGCCGTCAGGGAGGCAGGAGAGAGGGGAGACGGCAGGCCTGTAGAAGCTGCGGGTAGATGAGGAAGATTTTAAGAAGGACTTGGTGGGCACAGCTAAATGCCACCAAAAAGGCAAACAGAACGGGAAGGATGCCTACACCTTAGCTTAGTCCAGGAATATGTGGTGCTGAAAAGAAAAGATGGGGAGTTACTCTTTCAAGACATAAAATTCATCATCAAGTGTGAAGGCACAAGGCCTTTATCCTTAAGATCTTTATCTTTTATCTTTATCATACATACAGAAAATTATAGGCTAGAAAGCAAATAAATATAGGATCAACAGTAGATGCATCTTGAGACAGAAGGAAGGAACAGGAAGAGTGAAATGAGTTCAGCACACCTGGAAAAGGAGCGTTTGAGTCAGGTTTCAAAGAGATGGGACCACAGTGACACAGACATACAGTAAGAAACACAAAATGACCTGAATGAAGAGGACAGTCTGTGAAATGGAACGTAACTGGCATGGACATCTGCTGGGCTGTCCTCCCAGCTCACCACAGTTTTCCTTCCCTGGTCGCTGCTCCTACTTGGCACAGGAATGGGCTCCCAGCAGCCATGTCTACACAACTCACCCACCAGGCCTACAGAGGTAGCCCACGCAGATTGGTCCCAAGTGAGCACCTGACCCCAGCCAACCCCAAGTTCCTTCTCTAGGAATCTAGAAAGAGAAATTAGTCTCTCTCCAAGTAGCTGGATCTGTGACCAAAACTGTAGAAATACAGCCTCATACTGAAAAAAGTAATAAAAAGAAGCTACCTGTGTAGGGAGAAATACAGTATGTAGAGAAACCAGACAAATAGGTAACTACAAACTCAATTAATTACATGCTAATTTCCACCCACAAGCTGAAAAGGAGTATCCTCTGATCACATGGAATCCAGGACATGGGATGGCCCGATAAAGAAGGTAGGCCACTCTGCCAAAGTGAAGCTCTTGCTAGAGGTAACTCCCCAAGGACTAGTCCAGCAATTCCAGTGCCTACGGGGGACGGGGTGGGGGGGAAACACTCGTACCTCTGCATCCAGAGTGGCTGAAGCCACAATCAATCGAAGATCCCCTCGCTTTTTCTGAATCTAAAAAAGAAGGCATTAGGAAACAATGATAACAGTGTAATATTCACAGATGAAATAATCTGATACCTGAAATTTATCTCAAAATAATTCAGTGTGTACTTTGGGGGTTTGAGGGGAGCTTATAGAAAAAACAGGACTGACCACAAGTTGACAGTTATTAAAGTCATAGGTACAAAGGGGGTTCATTATATTATTCTTTCTAATCATGTGATAAAATTTTCCAAAATAAAAAGCTAAAAAAAATTTTTATAGAAAGTATAAAGGAGCTTTAAGACCTCAATTTGAATTTGCCAAAAGTAAAACCATTCTTCCTTAACAGTTGGGTCTCTGGATAGTCAAAATCTATGCATATACAGTTAAAGTAGGAAAAAGTACATTACAAGCAAACAAACAACAAATGACAACTCCGAGACAGAAACAAGGACAAAACATACTAACAGTTATTCAAAGAAACAGATAATCAACAGGCATAGGAGAAATCATCAAATAAACTACAGTAAAAATATATAATAACAAATGAGATTGTTTTTTCATCCATCACATTGGCAAGGATCTATTTTTTTAAGGCTAATATTCAGTGTTGGCAAAGATTCAGTGAAATATGCTCTCTTATTATACTGTTCCCAAGAAGGTAACAACTGGGTGAGATAATCCCTGTTAAGTATCAAAAGTCAACTCTTTGGCCAAGGAATAAAATAATAATGAAAATAACAATAATGGCAGCAGCTAACATATACTAAGTTAGGTGCTACTCCAGGCTCTCTGCGTAGTTGTGTAATAAACGCATTGCACAAAAATAACTGGCTAAGAGACTACGGGCATCTGAAATCCAGCCCACCCTCCCCTCACCTAGCTGTGGACACCCTTCTAGTGGGAGCATCTTTTTCTAATTTGCACAAAGGTGGCACTTCATGGTCTCTGTGACCCTGTGCAGGTGCCCTCCTAAGAATTATACATTCTCTTATTTAAACCTCACAACAATCATGCTACAGAGCAGCCCCGTCTCTCTTAATGAGGGAGAGCTTCTGTCCAACACCACAGCCACCAGCACATGTGGCTGCAGAGCCTTGAAACACAGCCAATGTGACTGAGGAGTTGAATTTTTTACTTTATTCTAACTAGTCACAGGTGGCCAGTGGCTACCACACAGGAAAGTGCACCAGCACAGATATAGAGACTTCTATTATCCCCATTTTAGAGACGAGCGCACTCAGTGGAGTCACACTGAACCCAGGCGGTCTGAGCCGGAGTCCACGCTTTTAATCACCCAGCTCTGCCACCTCTTTTTAGACTTCTGTGACTGGGAATTTGTGCAAAAAAGACCAATCAGAAAATCCGAGAAGGGAGGAGAGGAGGGAGGTAAGGTTGAAACAAGACTGGCCGTGAGTTGTAATCGTTGAAGCCAGATGTTGGGCACAGGACAGTCATTAAACCACTCTCTTTTACTCTGGGGTATGTGTGAAAACTTCTATAATAAACAGTTAAAAAAAGAAAAGAAAGAAATGCAACAGATCTAATTATAAGGGTGCTCATTGCAATATTATTTAAAATACCTCAAATTTGGAAGCCATAGAATGGCTAACAGTAAGCGAAGAGTCAAAAACGTTATAGTAGACACATGTGATTATACAGCCATTAAAAATAATGTCTTCACAAGGCCAGCCTGGTGGCATAGCGGTTAAGTTTGTGCACTCTGCTTTGGTGGCCTTTGGTTCGCCGGTGCAGATCCCAGGCGTGGACCTACACACTGCTTATCAAGCTACGCTGTGGCAGACATCCCACTTATAAAACAGAGGAAGATGGGCACAGATGTTAGCTCAGGGCCAATCTTGCTCAAAAAAGAAATAAATAATGTCTTCAAAAAATATTTAATGACACAGGAAAATAATCCTGATGTGATGTTTTAAGAGAAATGAGCAAGATACAAATTAGCACATACAATCCAATCCCTAATATGCCCGAAGAGATGCGTGTACACACACAGTGACACAGAGGAAAAAGAAGAGAAGAAAACATACCAACATTCTACCACTGATTTTCTCTGAATTGGTAGGATTATGGATGATTTTAATTTTTTTCCTTCATATTTTGTTGGATTTTCTAATTTGGTACAATTACTTTCCTAATCAAGCCACAAACTAAAAAAAACAAAAAGGCTGGCAGTGAAGTCATACCTTTTTCAGCAAGCCAATGGCAATGTCTGTGTACAAGGTCCTCTCGTGGGCTTCATCCAGCATGATGGCGCTGAGAATCAGAGGGAAGATCTTGTGAGCATCAGACAAACCTGCCCGCAACATCCCATCCAGATCGTCAAAGGGACTGCTGGGTGTTTAGGCCCCATGCCAACACTTGGTGCCAAAAGTAAAGCTGAGTAACTCCTTTTTGACGGGAGGTATCTCTTAAGCTAATAAAAATGGTGACATCAACATATCTTGGTGAAGAAAATGGTGAATTTATTGCTATCTTTAAAGAGTTTTACCACCCACTTTGGATTCCAATAGGACCTAATAACTGATTTTAATTTACAATATAACATATAACCCCACACAGCAACAAAATTCAGAATGAGGCCCAACCACCCAAAGATTGTTAAGCTGCAGAAAACAGCACAAAGAGGCATGTGATCAGAGCTGTGTCACATGTGTACCAGGGAGCCAAATGTGACATTCTTTTCCAGAATATCAGAGCCTGGGTGGGACAACTTTAACGTCACAAGTGATGGACAAAGACACCCAAGGGGGAGAAAGGGTAAATAATTATTTGGACTCTGCATATTATGTTCAACAAAACATTGCCCAGTTCTGTGCTGTGACTCTGCAGTCACCATCAATCCTGGGATATAAGAGAGGCAAGATAAAAATGACAAGTCAACAGACTGTTAAAATAATGACAGGGATATTAATGTGCCCATTTTTGACTGTGTAAATTATAAGAAAAACATCAAGGCTGAAAGAGCCAGGGGACAGAGGAAAGCTTTGGGGCAGCTGAATGCAGTCACAAGTCCCAGCTATTAACACAACTGCTTCTCATCTACCCATGCATTTTTCAAACTTTAGGAAAGTTATCATAAGAAAAACATATTTACCTATATTTTGTTAACAATGGGTCAACCATCATTTCCCTGACCAACATTCCATCAGTGAGAAACTAAAAAACAAAAACACAAAGTTTTAGAAATAATTCATTTACACTGTATATGAATGTTTTTTTAAACTTCAAATGCAGCCAATCACATAACCTCTTTGCCAGTGTGTGTATAAGACAACTCCCACAAAGGACCATAAGGAAATGCCCCAACATTTTAGTCATCAAGCAGTGGAACTGTTCACAGACAAGACTCAAACATGGGATCCGCAGCTGGGGCCTGCCAGTCTTTCAGCAGAATTTCACCTGCATTTTCACCTGTCTGAGCATCGGCCAAGCCCCATGTCCTCCGGGCCTGCACCCCTGGCACTGCTGATGAACAGACAAACCTCTGTCTGCCCAAGGGAATGCCATGAGTCTCAGGTAATTGTTCCTAAAACATCCCAAAGATGGCAGACGTGTAGCTCCTGAAGTTATTAACCTCAGCTTCAACTGATATTATTTTAGGGGGGCTGGATGGGGTGTGGTTAAGAATAAAGGATATGGTGTCACAGTGCTGGGAGTTCAGATCCTGGTCTACCTCTTACTAGCTGTGTGAACCTTAGGCAAGTTACTTACACTTTCTGAGCCTGATTCCTCATTTGTAAAATGCAGATAGCAACAGTATCTACCTCAGAAGGTCATTGTGAGAACTGACACAGTACATGTAAAGTGTCTAGCACAGGAACCAGCACACAGACAGTGTTCAAGAATGTCAGCTGTCATCATTTAGGATTAAGGCATGTTTACAAAATGCCTTAGAAATATGCAGTAACAACTACATGTTACTACTGTCACCCAAAAACAATTCAGTACTTTAACAAAGCTAAACATCTCCCTCACATGCCAGAGAGCTTAGTATTTTTATTTTTTCTTTTGTTTTTAAGAGCAGGATGCGTTTCCATCATATTTTTCTCAGACCTGGTACCAGCTGCCACATAGATACACAGGAGTGAAAATGAGAACCTGCCACAACGACTGACCACCAGTTAAGAACTGAGCACCTTAAAATTATGACCAAATGGAATACAAAAGATTTCATGAAAAGACACAAAAACAATCATTTGGTCATGTAATCCACTGTAAGGTGTCTAAAAATTAGCTACTTTAAATAAATTTGATGGCACAGAATATCTCCTTTACCCAGCAAAATGAATCTCAAAGGTAACAAAATACAGAAATTTGGAAAACAAGGACCATATTTTTATAAATCACTGCATTGTTCATTCAGCTCATCCGATTCTTTTCAGTTTTTCTCTGTTGCAAATTGAGAGGTAACTGGGATTCTAATAGCCAATTTTCATTTCACCAGAGCACTTTCATTCATTGTTTTAGACTCTGATTCCAACACAGCGGTACCCAGTAGACACTGTTGAGATGACTGGACACCAATTATTACTGATACTAATTCTTTTAACAGTAGCCAGGGGGTCAAAGAACACACGTGGAAAATCTATTATCACGTAAAAATGGGAAAGTCCTGACTACTGAAAGCAATATTTGTGAATTTTACACTTTATCAATTTATACTACCTTGTCCCTGTTTTTAAGTCTTTCATAGGCAAGTGTGTATATTTAGACAGCTATGTGGACTGGTGGGAAAATAAGAAAACACTCATAAGAAAGCGCATCTTTGAGTCCTGCTTCCATCACTGACGGGCACACAATGTCAGCCACGTCATCCAGCCTCCCAGGCCCTCAACCTCTTCAGCTGCAGACCCACGCCTCACCCTTACTTCCAAGGGCCTTTCTGGGCTAAGAATGAAGGACTCTGAAGAGGCTCTGCGCCTCCCAGCAGACCAAATTCCCCAGGGCCAGGATGGTTTCATACACTCTCTGCCATGGATCAGTGTCCTGGTCAGCAGCGATGGCTGCATGTTTTTAATTCCCCCAAAATAATCTCCTTCCTTATTTACATTAGGAAAAGTAACTTGAGCACTTCACCTTAATTCTCGTGGCCAGCGGGTCAGTGCAGTCATCAAAGCGGATGCAGTAGCCCACCTCATGGCCCAGCACCGCACCCCTCTCCTCAGCCACTCTCCCTGCAACCTTTGGGAAGAAAGATCATGCTGAAAATAGAGACATAGAAATTACTGCACAGAGCACATACTATGGGAAATCTAAAGGTCACTTATTTTTTAAAAAGTATGCGAAAACAACAGACAATGAGAAGAAAAGTGTCAGCTTATTAGAGAACAAGTGTAATAACCTTTGTGATTTATTAACTTTACGGATCTCACCTCATTCTACAATCCACTGGAGGCAACTTATAAGAACATACACAACAAAAATGGAATCACATAAAGATGTTACAGATCAGGATCAAAGAAACGACAGATAAATTTCAAAAGATCAAAGCTAATGAGAAAATTTTAAAAAATAGATAATCCAAAGTTATTTAAGTTAAGCCACAAATTCAGCTCTAAATTTCCTGGCGGCCAAAGCAAAAAGGGAAGCAGAAGAAATTACAAGATTCACTCTGTTCCTAAAGCCTTCTTTAGCACACCAACTGGGGACAAATTTTCATGTCTTCATACCATAAAATAAAGCACCTTCCACTGGACCATGAAGGCAGAAGAGGAATGATCAAATTCAATACTAGGCCAAGTTCATCTTCTCTCTGGAGGAAAACAAATAATGTTCCCAGAGCCAGATAACCTAAAACAATTTGCAATAGTGTCCCAACCACCAGAACCATTAAAAGGGGAAATAAAGACAAGAATGCAGGTTAAATAAAAAAGGGCAGACGAGGGGCTGGCCCCGTGGTCGAGTGGTTAAGTTCGCACGCTCCGCTGCTGCAGGCGGCCCAGTGTTTCGTTGGTTCGAATCCTGGGCGCGGACATGGCACTGCTCATCAAACCACGCTGAGGCAGCGTCCCGCATGCCACAACTAGAAGGACCCACGATGAAGAATATACAACTATGTACTGGGGAGCTTTGGGGAGAAAAAGGAAAAAAATAAAATCTTTAAAAAAAAAAAAGGGCAGACGAGCAGATTAGCAAAGGATCCAAGTTGACATAATACAACAAAAGTAGGAAACAAAATACTAGCATATTATGAAGACCATAAACTAGATATATTTTTCACCTACCAACATACGACAAACAAAAGGTGAGCGTAGGAAAGAGAAAAAACAATCCAACAGCAAGATCTCCTACCGCCCCAAGAAGGCTATTCAAAGGTTATTAACTTAACGGAAAATATTTGAAATAATGAATAAATATAAAAGTGAAAAAGCAATAATGGTTATAATTTAGTTTAACTCAAAAGAAACTGAAGAGTTTCACGCTCATTATATAAACTCCCTAAGTGAAAAGAACCAAAAGGAAGCAATATTATCGAGGTTTCCTGGGACCTGGCACACCGACTCCCATGTGAGGCATGCTAAGTTTAGTCTCCCTCTGTCACAGGTGAGGGGAGCTCCCCACACAGACCCAGAGTCCTGTGTCTGGAACGTGGGCTGGCACAGCAGGTGTCCAAGGGCAGAGCCATTGGGCCGCAGCGGCCCCAGGCTCAGGAACCCAGAGGCTCCCTGTACTCAGCCTCTGAGCCAAGCACCTCGGGCATTATCTGGCCATCAGCGTTTGAGAAACTGAGGAGCAGGTGAGGATCAGAAGTGGCTCTGCTTAATGACTTAAAATTACAGATCTGGTAAGCCAAAACAAAATCAATCATCGGGCAGCTGGTCTATACCACACAGTCTTTCGAAACATCTTATGAAACCAGAAATTCATCCCACACCACTCTACCTCTGGAGGCTCTATTTCCCAATAACCAGTCTTTCACCAGGACAGTTTTGTTATTGTTATTGTTTCAATTTCAACCCTAAGATCATTACAACATAAATATCAGAAAATTGTAGAAATAGAGAACGTATGCATAGAGATACTAGGAGCTAACAGAGAAAATAGTCCTATAAGAATGAGCATAAATAAACTAACCCTCTCCCAAAAAATATAACCATTTTATGGGTCTATAAGGTAAAAGCCAAACATATTTATTCTTACTTCACTATCTGTATAGATTTTCTATAAAAAAGTATGCATTTTATTTTCAAACTCTTTTTTTTTAACTTTATCACATATACCACTGGACATTAGAAAGGTCAGATTCTATTGGCTTTTTAATAGATTTATACCTCCATTGTTTAAATTCTACTACCAATAACTCATCAATTGGACCGGATAAATATTATCTTTTTGACAGAAGCAAAGAAATATACGGAAAGGGAGGTAAAAAGAAAAAGAAAAACCAATCATTGAGCACCTGCTATACGGCAGTGCTATCAAGCATTCACAAATTCTCTCTCATTAAATCTGCATACCGCCCATGAGGTGGGCAAGATACTCCCGTTTTTACAAAGAAAGAAACTGAAATAAGACAGGAGTTAAAGTTTGGTCTGAATCACAGGGCCTGGTCTTGAAGTCAAACCCAGGCCACGTAAGCCCAGTGAGCACACTCACTAGAAACGGCCTCTCTTGGAGATCAAGCAACGGCTTATGCAATCTGCTCCCAGGCTCTGAGACTGTTTGCAGATTTTAGTCTGTACTCAAAGTACTTTTTGAGATGCAGCATTTCAAACCTGACAGTTCTATTAATATTACAAAGTTAATTTATACGCTCTTTGTTCTTTCAAGAGAAAGCGTGTGGTTTCATGGATATTATCCATGGCTACAAATTTGGAGCTAAAAGGAAAACTAATTAAGAGCTTGAATTCCAAACCACAAATAGGAAAAATTGCTCTAATTTTTAAGTAAGTGAGTCATCTTTTGGCGACATAAAAGGTTAAGTCTAACATCAAAATGTAGTTTCCAAACTTTTATCCCCATTTTTACACACACACACACACACACACACACACACACAAGACTTGGAAAATATTTATCAATAATTTCTAACTTGACAACAATCAGAAAATGAACTTTGGGGAAAAAGATTACACGATAATTAAACCTAGCAAAAATAACTTGAGGAAACAGAATTAATTTTTTGTCCAGGTAAAGATGGCAAATAAAGGCATTTTTGTCCCATTTCCCTCTCTCAGAGCTAATTAAACACAACAAAAGAATTAAAACATATTATCAACCAAAACTTCCATGTTCAATGAAGGAGGAAACAGCCAGAAGCCCAAACAATAAACTAGGAAGCACAGCTGCCAAACACTGTGAGGTCGGCATCTAAGAGAGGGGCCCTGACTGCTCACAACCAGAGCAAGCTGCTGGCTTCCTTGAAAGCGTCACCACCCAAAAAGGCAAGGCTGACAATCCTTGTGTTAGGAAGACAAGAAGCAGGCATGTGTTCAGGCTCAAGAGACACAGGAAATGTCTCAATGGAAGCCCACTTCAACAGCAAAGAACCACAAGGGAGGGAGATCTGAAGGAGAAGGCAGGCAGGGCAGCCAGTATCAAAGCCCGGACAGAGAGCTGAAAGAATATTACCATGAGCCACACAGACCTCTCAGATCACGAAGGGGTACACCAATGCGAGATCCTCCTCCTCATCTCCCCAGCAAGGGAGGAGAAGAGACCTGGTGAGAGGCCGTGCATTATCCAGACCAGCACATCCTCACGATTCTGCAGCCAGCAGGGGCCCCAATCAGAGATGAGTAATCATCATAAAAGTACTCACAAAAGCCCACTGCATTAAAGCTGACCAAGAAAGAAGGAAAAAGAGGAAGAAAGGAACACAAGCCAAAAAGTTTAAAAAGAAACTTGGAAAGTATTATCCAAAGAAACAGAAGTAGAATTCAGCCAAAGCAATCCTGTTTTCAAGAAATCACAAGCTTAAGCTAAAAACAACTTAAGGAAGAGACACTAAGTCAAAGGAGAATCGAGGAGAAATAAGGGCTCAAATGCACAGGTCAGAAGCCAGCCTGTGGACGTCCTCCAAACTGCACAGCCTAGACGTGAAAGAAGCCAGAGAGGCTTTTCCCAAAGCGGAGAACAACCCCCAAATTTACACAAGGCTACAAAGAGCCAGCGACAAAGCTAAAAGGCACTTTTCCACAGCGTCAATGATAAAAGCAAATTTGAATCAACCATGCTAGAGAAACACTAAAATACTGCTCTACTCCACGTAGGAAAATAGAAAAATCACTGTCATGCGAAGAGGTGATCAATGGGAACGCAGCCAAAAACTGCAGGAAAAAAAGATTTACAGAAATGTTGGGCAGTTAATTATAAAAATGTGTTATTTTTCTGGAATTTTTGAAAGGTTTGTGGTATTATCAGCTTTTAAAATTTATAATATATTGTAATATCTCCTCCCATTCTAAATATTCCCTTCTTTATCTATTAGAGAAAAAAAAAAGTTCAAAGAAGTGATTATGAGAGCCAGGTAGAGATATAAAGGAACAAAAATAGAACAAATTTGACTAACAAGCATGAACATTGCAGACAGGCTTGAAGAAATCCCACAAAACAAAGTGGAAAAGAGCAGATAATTCCAAAGATGGTGCTAAATACTAAAAATAGGCAAAGGAAGTCTAATATACACTTAATGGATGCTCTTCAAAAAGAAATGAAACGAAACAGAAAAGTACACCAAGATATAATAGAAGAAAACTTGCCTGTATAAAGAGATTTGAACCTGAAGATTAAAAGTTCTTCTAATTTAGGAAAAACTGAGACAGAACAATAAGCATCAAGACATATCCTGGTGCAAGGGGCCAGCCTCGTGGCACAGCACTTAAGTTTGCACATTCCACTTTGGTGGCCCGGGGTTTGCCAGTTCAGAGCCCGGGTGCGGACCTATGCACTACTTGTCAAGTGCTGTGGCAGGCATCTCACATATAAAGCAGAGGAAGATGGGCACAGATGTTAGCTCAGGGCCAGTCTTCCTCAACAAAAAGAGGAAGATTGGCAGCAGATGTTAGCTCAGGGCTAATCTTCCTCAAAAAAACACATATCCTAGTGCAAAAACAATCTTACAAGCATTCAAGCAGAAAAAGTAAGCTGGGAGGAGGAGGGGAAAGCCCCGCTGGCCCTCAGACTTCCGTACAGTGGTCCTCCATGCCAAAGGGCAGTGGAGCAATGTCTACACAGTTCCTAGGGAAAGACAGTGTGAACTGACAAAGACCACAGTCAAATATTCTCAGGCATATAAAAGTCAGCCAATTAAGAAATAAAGAGAGGGACCGGCCCCGTGGTTGAGTGGTTAGGTTCACACATTCCGCTTCAGTGGCCCAGGGTTTCACCAGTTTGGATCCTGGGCGCAGACATGGCACCGCTCATCAGGCCATGCTGAGGCGGCGTCCCACATGCCACAACTAGAAGAACCCACAACCAAAATATACAACTATGTACTGGGGGGCTTTGGGGAGAAAAAAAGAAAAACATAAAATCTTTTTAAAAAAACAATTGCTTCTATCCATCCAGCCAACTACTCATCTTCACATAAACATAAAAGAGAAGTTTGGAATGACGTTTATAAATGTTCATAATGTTTTTGCTAGGTGGTGAGATTTGGTTTTTTTTTTTTGTTTTGACTTCTGTACTTAAATGTGCAGGTATCAATTTTACAAAAAAATCAGTTCTTTTTAAACTGAAGAATTAATTCTTAAGGAGCAATGACATATTCATTTGGAGCTTTTAGGAAATGAGAAAAAACTAAGTCACTGAAACAGAAGACACAGATGGAGACTTTGCAATACAGAAAAGACACTCACGGTAACTGCAGCCACTCTTCGAGGCTGGGTCACTCCTACAACTCTCCCCTCGGCTGTCCAGCCAGCTTCTGCAAGGTACTACAAAGAAAATCACATCTCAGTACACGTATGACACCCCTCTCCAGAAACAATCTCCCCCAAGATGGCCCTGCATTGGGTTAAAATCACTGAGCAAGGAGACGACAGATGGTGCTGGTCCCAGCAGACATTTTGAAAATTATTTTGCAGATGAGGGATCTGAGGCTTGGAACTGTTAGGTAATTTACTTAAATGCACATCAGAGCTGATAAACTGAAGAAACAAGGCACAAATTCAGCATTCTGACTCCCCAGCCCTACAAAATTTCCACATACTACAGCTGCCCTAAGGAATAAAAACTATCCATGGGTCACAGAGAACAGTGCTAAATCTGTAGAACAAAGAATTTTAAAGTACACACAGAGACAGCTCAATATAAATATCAACCATATAAAATATTTTAGTCAAATTAAAAATAATTAGATTTTATACACACAAATATATGCCACTAGATTATATTAGTATACATAAAATTTGATTATATATATTTATGATTTATTTGATATATGCATATTTGTTATATATTTATTTGATTATATGCATTTTAAAAATACAGAATAGATAGTGGTTATTGGAGGAACATATTTCTGTAAAGTCTAAATTGTTTTACAATGAATATATCTTATTTCTATAATAGAAAGAAGATTAAAAATGCTATTACATATATCTGCTCACTTGTTCAAAAGAAATAAAGGAAGAATAAACCAGAAACTAAAGAGAATGGTTGTCTACAGAGGATTGGTGGAAAGGAGGGAGAAATGGAAACAGAGCAGCAGGGGTGAGGAGGGAGTGACAAGGCTCCACTCGATCTTTTCTCATAGCTCTGACTCTCAGAACCACGGTCATATTTCATAGTCTCTTCAAATACCCCCAAAATAAGCAAAACCAATCAGGATGTGGAGGGAAACCAAAAGGAACTATAAACACTAACAAATGACCCTTTCTCCATTACAAACAAATAACATAACCACACTGAAGGGGGTCGAGAAGAAAAGAACTAAGCTAAGTCACTGGAAAACGATCTTGACGGGATGCTGTAGGCTAAAGACAAAAAGAACTGTGCATAAATGCTGCGATGCAGTTAGCAAACGTTAGTAAACACCCAAAGAGGGGAACAGGTTAGCAATTCTGAAACTATTTTACACGTGTACTAGAATTTAACAAATAAGTAAATATCCTACAGATAACGAGGACTGAGTTTCTCACTGTTGAGAAAAAGTTACAAATAAGGCTAAAATGAGGCCTATATTGTTGAACTGGAATTAGAATTATCAGCATAAATACATGGTTTTTAATATATATACAGATTGATACAGATATATAAATGTTTATATATGCGAGGATTGTATCCATATATATTTTTTTCTTTTTTTCTTTTTTTTTTTTGGTGAGGAACATTTGCCCTGAGCTAACATTTGTTGCCAACATCCCTATTTTTTTTTTTTTTTTTGCTTGAGGAAGATTAGCCCTGAGCTAACATGTGTGCTAATCTTCCTCTATTTTGTATGTGGGTCGCCGCCATAGCATGGCTGACGAGTGGTGTAGGTCCGTGCCCAGGATCCTGCAAACCCCAGGCCGCTGAAGCAGAGCACACCAAACTTAACCATTAAGCCACGGGGCCAGCCCAATATATTTTCTAAGTTTACCCACTGAGACATATAGCAATGACACCTAAGCAGTAATAAGCATTCTAGCACCCAAATCTTGATTTCTAAACACCCTTCTCCAATAAAAGGAACCAGTGCTCCTTGGAGCAGTTGTTGATCCTATGGGTAGTGCAGGAAAATATAAGACAAGCCTGAAATTTCTTGTGTTACTAGAAAATAAGGAAGCATTCAAAAAAACTATGGGGGCTTCTCGAAAGAACACAAGAGCCAACTGAAGGATCTCCTAATGATGGAAGTTGGACCATTTTGAGCAACAAAATAAATAATGATAGTATTGGATTTTAACCCAAAGAACAAAATAAATATCCATATATCCATACTGATATACATAAATAATTGAATAAATAAATAAATGAGGGAGAAAGGGCAGTTCTTCCTTACAGAAGATTCCATTTAATAAAGGCAGAAGGAAAAAGGAAAAGAGAAAATCATCATTAGGCAAACACTTGAGTAAGCGCTGCAGACAAGATCCACTGGGATGCTAAAATTAGCAGGCAAAAGTTTGAAGAGAAGCAGACTATCTGCAGTCTGAGATATTAATCAACTACAAAAGGAAAGACAGTAACTTTACAGGCAAAACCTGGCACCATAATCAAGTGAACAAGATTAACCTCACCAGCGATAAGACATCACCATTTCAAAGCCCTTGATATGATGCAGTAAGGACACATCATTTCTGTGGAATTCTTTCCAAAAATGTGTAAGCTCATTCTAATCATGAGAAAAACAACACACAAACCAAACTGAGGGACATTCTATAAAATAAATGCCCAGTACTCTTCAAAAATGTCAAGGTCGTGAAAGATGAAGAAAGACTGAGGAATTCTCATATACTAGAGGAGACTCGGGAGAAACAAGAATTAAAAGCAATGTAGCATCCTGAATCCTGGAAATGAAAAAGAACATGAGTGGGAAAACCAATGAGATTTAAATAACATCCATATTGTAGCTACTAGCATTGTACCAGTATTCATGTCCTGCTTTTGACTGCTATACCAGGGCAAGAGGTGTGAGGGGTATAAGGGAATTCTGTAGTATTTTTGCAACTTTTCTGTTAGTCTAAAATTAGCTACAAATAATAGTTTAAAAAATGACTGTAAGGGGTGCTGACCCAGGGGCCAAGTGGTTAAGTTCGCGTGCTCCAGTTCAGGAACCCAGGGTTTCACTGGTTCAGATCCTGGGTGTGGATATGGACCACTCATCAGGCCATGCTGAGGCGGCGTCCCACATGCCACGACTAGAAGGACCCACAACTAAAATATACAGCTAGGTACTGGGGGGATTTGGGGAGAAAAAGCAGGAAAAAAAAAAGATCGGCAACAGTTGTTAGCTCAGGTGTCAATCTTTAAAAAAAAAAATGACTCTACGGAACAAAATGTTGTAGATAATGTAGATTCTTTTGCAATAAAAACAATAGTTTCTCCACTTTGTATTAAATACAAACACAAAATACTATCAACCATCCCAACCAACACAAATGCAAAACAGAACCACAAGAATAAAAGCTAAGATTCACCGAGCACATTGCTAAGGGTCAGGAACTGTACTGAGTGCCTTGCACGCACAACCCTATTTAATCCTCACAACAAATCCTATAAGGAAGGTAACAGCATCATCAACAACTTAGAGCTGAGGAATCAAAGAGGTCACATAACTTCTCCAAGAACACAGAAAAAAATCTAAGAGCTGGGATTCAAGCTCAGCAAACCACAGCCCTGACACATAACCAGGATACAATTCTACCATCCAAAATAAAACACACACACCCAGAGTCAACCTCTTAGGAGTAGTGTTAAGAGAAAGAAAAACAATTTCCCTAATAACAAACAAGCCATGAATGAAGCCAGTGTCCTCAATACACCTGAGATTCAGACTTCTATTGCATGCTTATGATTGCTGACAGGTGGAAATTTAAAGATGCTGCAAAAGCAGGAATACTGTTGACATCTAGAGGCAGTGGGATGTCAGAGGGAGATACTGAATTTCATCGCACTTCTCCCCACTCTTTGTAAGGGTCACCAAATCTGGTCTTCTAGTTGGAGTGGGATTAGGAAGAACTCCACCAAAAACAATACTAATAAAATTGTAGTAAAGAGCTTGTTTTCATATCCATTGTTTTGACAGAGCTCTAGGAAAAAATATCTAGGTTCCACATATGGTTTGTGGAATTTCAAAACTGGTGTTTGGTGCTTCGGCAGGCTGTACTTTTCCAAGGAAAGATATTACATAAATCTAGCAAAACGGTTTGTTGAGAAAAACCGCTCCATATCCTTGCTGTGACCTTCCATTCCTCAGCCTTTCCAATTTTCCTAGGCCATAACCCAAATTCAGCTTCACAAGAAGTTGGAAACAGTGACTGTCTCAGAGAAGAGGAACTGAGTGGTCAGGAAAAAGGGGACTTAATCCTTCCATAGGAGGGTAGCAGATATTTGGAACAATAATATAATCTATCACAATGATCTAGTCATTTTCACCAGCAAAGCTTAGGAGATTCACTTTTTACCGTTTGTTCCTTTGTGCTTTTCGAATTTTGTACCATATGAATGTACTTTCTTTTCAAAAAACACAGTGCTTATAAGAAAACAAAATTCCTTAAAAATAATTAAATTCAAATGCATATGCCCTTTGACCCAGCAAGTCCACTGCGATATTTATTCTGTAAGTATACCATACGCGTGCAAAATGATACACATGCAAATTGACTCACTGCATCATTGTGATAATATAAAACTGGAAACAACCTAAATGTCTATCAACTGGGAACTGATGAAATACATTACGTAGAATCTATGCAACTGAAAAAAGAATAATACATTAAGAGAAAAAAGAAAAGGTACATTAAAGCATGTAGAGATACAACCATTTGTATTTTAAAAAAGGGAGGAATATATATATATATTTTATGCATATGTATTTCTCCGTAAATGCAATAAAAAAACCTCTACCCAAGAAACTGATAACATTGGTTGCATGTGCATAAAGGAAAAGAGTTTCAGAAGACAGAACAGAAGGGAAATCTTTCTCTTTTTATGTCCTTTAGTGTTTTCTGAATTTCAAACCATGTGAACCTATTAAGTACTCAAAAAATTTTTTTAAATATTAAAATAAACCTTAAAGTTAAAAAAAAAAAAAAACCCCTATCTTTGTTTGCTTCCACACGGCCCAGGCTGGATCCTCAGACCCTACTCCTCTCTCTCCTTCAGGCCATTCTTTCCCTGGACGCAGGCCCTCAGCAGGCCCTCTCTGGTCCTTGACAGCTAAGCCTTACTGGGGGAAATGACCAGATCGTTGTCCTATATTGTATTATTGATCCAAATATCTGCTACCCATCCCTGTGGGAGGATTATATACACAGCCACCCTATTGCCATCAGGCCTGGTCGTGTAACTTGCTTTGACCAATAAAATGTGAGAAGTGCCACTTCCTGTCCAAAATTTTAGGAGTCATCTCATGATTCCACCATCTACCACAAGATCCACAAGTCCCAGGTAAGAGCTGCACCCGCCAGCCTAGGTCCCAGTGATGATGTGGACCAGCCCACATCTTGGGTCATCAACCCAGGATGACCACATAGTATGAGGAGGAACTAAACCTTTGTATTTTTAAGCTATTGAGATTTTCAGGTTCGTTGTTACCATAACATAGTTTAGCCTAAGCAGACTAAATAACCACATAGACTATTTCCAAAACAACCTAAAATCATCTACTCTCACATGGCCTATTTCTGTTCTATATTCCCCCACCTCACTACTCTCTTTAATGTCCTGATCTGTAAAATGGGGATAATAAAAGTACCTACCTCACAGGGTCACTGAGGATTAAATACATTAATATGTGTAAAGTGATCATTTTATGTAGTACTTACTATAATTAGCACTTCTTATTACTTGTTACAACGTTATTATTATTATTACTCTCTGATAATCTCTCAGTAATTTAACATGGTCCTTCTCCTGTGTCTCTTTGTAAGAAGCAAGTAATTTGCTAGGGTCTTGATACCATCTGCACATACGCTTCCCTCCAGGTCACCAGTCCCTCCACTGTCTTTCTCTACAAGGTCCTTCCCTTCTGCCTGCCTTTCCCTAGCTGTACATTAAATCACATGGGGAACCTTCAAGAAATACCTATGTCTGCGCCCCATCCTAAACCCATTATTGGGCTGGGCAAAAGCAGCTATATTCTATCTTTATAAAACTTCAAAATCAGGCAGCTCTATGGTGTTAGAAGCCAGACAAGAGTTACCCTTGTGTGTGTGTGTTTGTAGGGCAGGAAGAGAAGGCAGGAGACCAGAAGGGACACGAGAGGGCTTCTGAGATTCTGGTAATGTGCTATTTCTTGATCTGGGTCCTGGTAACACAGGTGAATTCACTTGTGAAAGTTTGTCAAGCTGTACAATTATGACGTAGGCACTTTCCTATATGTATTTTATACTTCAACAAAAATCTATATTTAAAAAGGAAAGAAAAACCTGCAAGGACTCTCATGCCTGACCACTGAAATATCATTCTTCACTCGCCAAGTCAAGGTTCTTAAGACACAATTTGACCTCATCCTACCTTCTTACTCTTGATGTCTGGCAGCCCCAAACACTTCTCCACTCTAATATCTCTAGCCACAATATTCACCAGATTAGAACATCTTCCCAGCCAGCTCCCACCGAACATTCAAGGTCTATTTCAAATGTCATTTCTTTTACAAGTCCTTTCCCGATCCTTCTTTCCACTTCTATCCACACCAGTTGTGATTCTGCCTTGTAAGAGAGGTTTCTTCAACGGCACAGCAGAATTCTACAATAGTCAATTTTTATTTACAACTCTAGCAGTATTCATTTTACTCCACCTCTTCACCTGTAATTATTTGAAGATAAAAACTATACATTACACTTTTTGAATGAGTCTCCATTGTTTCCTTCAGAGTATGGTTATTCAATTATTATTCTGGAATGACTGTTACTTCAATACTAATCAAAGAAATTATAAGCCCCAAAAGTTTAATAAAAAGTATCTAGTTGGGTTGAATATTTCCTCTCTGAAAGGAGACCTTAAAAATTCAAATAACAGTAAAGAGAGTTCTCAAGTTAGAAAATCCTCCCAATCAAACCTAAGTACAAAACACATTTTAAATATATACTCACTTGTGGAATCTGCGTGCTTTTCCCACATCCTGTTTCTCCAACAATCACCACTGTCTGATAGTTTTCTACCAAGTATAATATATGATTCCTAAGCTGAAAAAATATAACCATACATTATAAACAGCCACACATTGTCTCAAAAGATCTAAACAAAGATATTTAAACACTGTGAAATGAACTGTTTGCCAAAGCAAAGTAAACTTTAGAAAGAACTATGAAAATATATTTCCAACTCTCAGGCATTACTAATGTCACTATAAGCTGACACAACTGTAATAGAGTGCAGCAACATACCAAAATATATAACGCACATACTTTTTGACTCAAGATTTTCACATATAAGCAGTTATACTACAGGCATACTAATACACATGAACAAAGATGAATATACGAGCATACTCATTGCAGGACTGTTTTTACTAGTCAAATATTCAAACAGCCTAAATGTTCATCAACAGAGGATTGGTTAAATCAGTTATGAAACACTTTAATAATGAAATAATATGTAGTTGTTAAAAAGAACAAACATCTATTTGTACTGATACAGAATAGTCTACAAGATACGTGAAGGGAAAAAAATCAAAGTGCAGAACGGTGTGAATAATACACCACTATTTGTGTTTTTAAAGAAAGGGTAAATACATGTATGCTTGTTTACGTAGACACTATCTGTGGGAAAAACAAAACAAGAAACTGATAACTCTACTGTCTCTAGGGAGCAGAAGGTGGCTGAGAAGCAGGGGTGTGAAGGAGACTTTGAACTTTGTACAATATACATGTGTTACCTAACAAAAATTTTTTTCATTGATTAACTTGTGAAAAAAAAAAAACAGACAAAAAGAATATACTTTCACCTCTACCTCCAAATCCAAGTTCACAATAAAGCACCCACAGGTTACATCCATATTTCAACTGCGCCTTCCTTTACCCATTCAGTGTGAGCAGAAACACTGATCTGGCCACTGAAAAGTCACAGATAATTCCAACATCCTATCTACTTAGCTTCAGAATGTATTTTGGTGCCCATATTTGATTAGACACACTTGATGGTCTGGAAAGTCACAGTGCTATTCCATAAACGCCTGGTTTGGAATGAAGTAAGAAACTGCCTAATTCTCCACTCTGCTACTGCTCAGATCATCTGATTTCAGACCAGCGGTGTGTCTGGAGAAGAGTGGAAGAACCAGGGTGCTGCCTAACTGGCTAAGTCAGGGATTGGCTGTGTGGGGTTTTTCAATTTGGCACTATTTAGGGTCTAAATACATAGTTCTCAAATCTTAGTGTGAAAATCTCTTAGGCTATTTATTAAAAATGAAGATTCCCTACCTTCAGGGTTTCTGATTTAATAGGGCTAGGGTGAGACCCAGGAATCTGCATTTCTACAAGCATCCAAAGGAGATTTACTGTAGGGGGTCTAATGACTAGTCTGGATGCTTTCCTGTCAGTGCTTGGACCACATGCTTTCTTTCGTTTTGGGTAGGGGAAGGGAAAAGGTTTGGGTTCTTTGCAGGGGTATTTAGTAAATGGTAGATCCATCCACTGGATGGATGGATGGATGGGTGGGTGGATGGTCAAGGAAAACTTGAAAGACAATATGAATACAGATGGAGACAGACAAGGCATTCTAGGAAAGGGAAATAACATAAGCAAAAGAAAGACAGAAATAACTTACAAGAGGTGTAGTTAGGGCTTTAGTGTAACAGGCCTTGAATGCAGAACTAGAGTCTGGACTTCACCTGGGAGGCAGTATATGCTATAAAAGTTTTGAGAAAACTGGGCAGCAGCAGGAAAGATTGATTTGAGCATGAAAAAGAAGGCAATAATTCACACTTCATGTGCTAAATACAAAGCACTGCAAATGGAGAGAGTCCAATGTGTGACATTAGAGAAAGAGACAGGACAAAAAGATTTCTAGTACGGAGACTGGGACAATGACAGTTCTCATCGACGGGCGCAGGAAGGGAAATCAAGGACAGCCTGTGAGGAGGACTCGATTGAGCTTCAAAGAGGCTGAGTGTGAGAGAGTAAGAGGACAACTTTGCATAGCAGTGCCCAAGGCCCAGAGAGAACGCCAGTCTACAGAAGGCAGTCAAGAGGAAGGCCGCCTTGCAACGGCATTGAGTCTGCTTTAGTTTCAACTTCTGTTTTTACAGCCACTTTTACTTTTAGTGTTAATGGGGAAGGGGGTGGCAAATGGATAATTTTTTACCCTTTTCACCTTCTAGATTTACCTTTAAAATCTAACAAGATGTTAACTATGCTTAAATTCTGTTTTGCTTTTTATCAATAACTAAGCCCTCATCTTACCATTTTAATTTCATCAGTATATGGTAATTTCTTGCTTTTTTTTTCACTTGTTATTTCATTTATTATATCTTATAAATATAGCTGGAGGATGAAGAACAGTCAAGAAAAGGCCAAAATTAAATACTTGGTAAACAATAATTATCCTTCTACTTGAATGTTTACATGTCAGGTATCTTGCTAAATGCTCTATGTGGATTATCTCATTGAGTCCTCAAAAAATCCCATGAGGTAGGTGCTATCAGTCCCATTTTACAGATAAGGAAACAGAAGCTCAGCATGGTGAAGCAAGGTCACACAGCAAATGATGAAGCTTGGGTTTGAACTCTGAAGTCTAGCTCCGGAGTCTAGATACTTCATTGCAGCTCAAACTGTGTCCCCCAGTGGTGAGGAAGCCACCGTGAACCTATTATCTTATCTCCTGAGGGTCAAACTGGTTTACATTCACACATAATGGACGAGGCTAATCACCTAAGGAAGAAACCCAGAGACTGCCAGTGCACAAGTAACTGAAATGTTTGGGGCCACATAAAACTCTAATCAAGGCGACTTGGCTAAATTAAGAAGGCTGCTGTTTCCTACCCATTGGGAGAAAGAACATACTACCAGAAGAGGAACTATGAGCACAGTCTCAACAAAGCGACGCCCTAATGTAAGGACCTGGCAGCTTTCACCCAGCACTGTCCAGGAGGAAGAGAGGGAGACACGGGTGCCGGTGGCCGCACCTACTCGGGGCATTCCACAGGCATCGAGAGAAGCAGGGACAGTTCATCACCCTTCGCCAGGGGCTCTAGGAAACAAATATCCTCCAACTATATCTAAATCACTTTTGGCTCGGAGCCCACTTCCTGATTACAATTTGGCTTCCCAGGTGGACTCGGCAACAGGGAAAATGTCCATGGACTGTGTCCGTCTGTACTGTAAACAGATGTATATTCTGAATTCTAGTTTATGCTCTGGTCTCTTGTGAGATGAGTATTTCATGAGCCTAATAAAATCAAGTGTCTGCATGTACACCTGGTACATAATAACCACACCAAAACCCTGTCAATGTTCCAGTGGGAGTTAACCTCTTCGACAGAAACAACCTTGGATTCCCAATTCATCTTGTTTAAAGAAATATGCCTTTAAAAGAAAGCTAAAATTGGCCAGATGTTGGTAATTTGCTGAAGCTGGATGCATAGAAGTTCAATGTGCTATTTATTCTACTTTTCTGTATGTCTGAACTTGTCCTTAATTGAAAGCAAAAAGGGGATAAAAGAATGTCATTCCATTTCTTCCAGTTTTTCAATACGTAAGATCTAACTGAAAAAAAACTTAGACTTTCTAGATTTATAAAGTTAACTAACACACACATACTTGAAAAAGTTAATCCCTTCAGAAAAGGGTATCTCTGAGCTCACCGTGTTCTAAAGAATCATTAAGAGTAAGAGGACACTATTCACTTCAGAGCCAAGTGTAAAGCTTCAGGCCGACAAGTGAACGCGCCTATTCAACGTACCTTGAACACTGGCAGCTTCTGCCTCTGCTGCTCTATAGAAAGGGCAGCGTAAGGATTGTAAACAATGGTTGTCGCAGAGTTTTCCGCTAGACTCTGTCTCTCTTCAGAGATGCTGACACCTGGTCCCTCTGTACCTGGAATAGAAATTTTTTTTAAGATTCTCTGATGAATAATGAACAGAAAAATGTGCAACAGCTACAAATTCAAAGATAAAGATATACAACAGAAGGAATGCACCTTAACTCAAACTACTAAGAGATAGTAACTTTAACTTCAGGAAAGCACCTAGAAAAATACTTAGGAGGATACAAAACTTTTCCCTAAACGCTTCACTGCAGTGTCAAGAACAAAGGCGATGGCAGTCCCACTGGACTCCAAATTGGCCACACACAACTGTGTATTACAGAGGACGATGTTTTTAGTTCTGGCCTCCGAGTCAGCATTATTACAGAACTCTTAATAAAAGTGACAGAATCCAATGGGAATTAGCTGAAGCAAAGGCTGAGTCCTGTTACTGTAGGATGGCAGCAGGGTTCGAGGACGACAGGAACCGGGGACTGCCTGGACTTTCTCCTGCTCTCATCTCCGTGCCTCTTGATAAGTTCCTTTCAAAGCCATAGGTTGGCTTCTCTGCAGGAGCTGGAATCAAGGCTGCTGATGGTGCCAGAGCTCAGGCTCACAATTCCTCCACCAATCATTCACTCACTCACCCAACAAGGATGGAAGTGCAAGAGACATGGCAGTGAACACCACAGATGCTGGCCCCACCCTCGTGCGGCTTACTTCCTTATTTTATTCTTCCTCCCAACAGAACGTAACTTAGTGCAATAGTGGCAATAAGTGCTGTGGAGAAAAGCAAAGCCCCGGTAAGGGGGACCAGGAGTCCCCGGTATGTGTTGTCTTTTTGGAGGGCGTCACAGGACCTTTGTGACAAAAATATTTAGCCCAGTGATTTATTTTTACATCTTTTGGGGGTCCCAGATCCCTTCAACCATCTAATAAAGGCTACAAACTCCCTCTCCTGAAAAACACGCCAGAATGTAATTTATCAAAATACAAAATACTGAGGTCCACAGACCCCCTAGAGCTAAGTTTAGAATCATTGCCACAGATCTCTGATCCCTTTTCCACTTACTTCTAGGAACAAAGCTGTGTTCCAGAAGTCCAAGATTGCCAAAAATCAGGTAAGTGCGGCAGTGCTGTACTGTTTTTGCCAAAATGTTGACCTTCCTTTCAACAAGATAAAAGATAGAACAGCACCTGGAACAAAGCCTGTGCTCAAAGAAGTAGGTTTCCTTTCCTTTCTTCCCTTATTACTGATGTGGGCTCAGTGAGCCGAGGAGTTGAAAGAAAGATTTCTTGGACTCTCAAGGTCTGGCAGTAGTGCTCTTTTATTCAGAGAATAGCAGGGAATAGCACGGGGACCGGACCCATGGGCAGTGAAGAGCTGCAATGGGTTGAGGGCAGGGCTAAATTTATAAGGCACAGGTATGTGAGTTATTTCTTTACAAGACAAAGGAAAAATCAGGTAAAAAAGTCTTTAAAATGGTATCAGTGCAGGTGGGGCCTGGTTATCGGGGCGGTCGTCTAACTTTGGATACGAATCAGGTCGGATCAGGTCAGGACATCCTATGCTTCCTAGAGGATGATACAGTTTGTTATGTAGGCCAGGACGCCTTGGGCTTCTCTCCCTGGGGCAGCCTTGATCCTCATCAATTACCACTACATCTTAATAACTTCTTATAGTCTTTACCCAAGAAAACCATTGCAAAGAATACATTATCCTCAGCAGCTCTGCTTTTGTCCTCAATTCCCTCTTTTGCAAAACACGTCTTAAACCCTGACGGCATGTCTAGAATATTCTCACACTGCTCCTGCAAGGTCTCTTACTTCCTCCCCCACCAGGCTTTAATCCTCCCAGGAGACTTCTTCACTACCCCACCCCTCCTTGTCAGCCAAGTCCACCTCAGTATATCCTAAGATCTTTTACAAGCACACCTGCTATCAATCAATAAGCAGCATGTCTCCTCCTTACAAAAGACTTCATTCAGCCAAACCAGGACTGCTTCCTCCCGTATCCATCTCACGGCCCATTCTGGCTGCCTGTGGTTGTTTTTCCCATGCGAGCATTCTCTATGCTTAAGGGAGTAACAAGTTTGTAATTCTTGTAAACCACAAATGCCTTCATTTCTCCATCTGTAAAACAAGGCTGATAGCACCCCACAATCCAGCATTCCCTCTAACGCAGTTTTTCAGTTTGAGTGGTGACCCATTAATGAGTTAGGAAATTAATGTAGTAGGTCATAACCAGTATTTTTTAATAATGAACTAGAACTAGAAAATATCAGAGTGCATCCCAGAAAACAATATTGTTTTTGTACAACTTTTTCCAGTTGTGCGTGTGTGTGTGTGCATGTGCACTGAATTACAAGACAATACATTTCCTTCTGTAGATCAGATAAAAAAATATTCAAAGCTGGTGCTATAAATCATTTGCCAGGCAGATGGTAAGCAATCATTAAATGTTTCTTGAACGAATGAAGGGAAACGGCCCAGCCCTTCTGATCCACTTATGCCGAAAATTAAGTCAAATGTTTTTCTACAAAAACTTCAGGCAGCTCACACAAAGTTCGTAAGGCAGAGATCAAAAACTGGTAAAGATCACAAATTAGTTACTCCAGGTCCTGAAACATGCCATCATTAAAATGTTTGAAATAGTTCATTTAAGACATGTAAAAATTCCCATTCAAATCTCGGTATTAGGCTTTAAAAAAAAAAAAAATTGGTAACTCAGCCCAAATAACAAGAATTAGGTGGAACTGAGTAGAGCTTCCTGCTTTAGATAGCATATGCAAGCCCCAGTGTAAATCTACACTACATACCTATCAGTGTATGCACACTCTAGTTTGCCATAGTCCTCACCTCTATTACTTTCACCCAGCAGCTTCACTTATTTAGATGGTCTGAAAGGCCCCTGTAGCTACCTGAGCTTGTGACTCCCAGCCTAAGGATATGTTTGTGATTCCAACATCTAGCCTTATTTCCAGGTTCAACCACTTCCCTGACTTTCACTACGTATTTCCCACATCCCTGAACTTCAGTTTCCTCATCTGTAAAATGAGAATAATACTTCCATCACAGAGATATTGTGATTCATTTAATAAGATGATGTAGGTAAAAGTGACTAGCACAAAGTAAGGGCCCTGCGAGTGTGTCCTAAATCCATTCCAATCTCAGTTAATGATAACAGTTTACCCGGACCAGAGGTTCCCAAACTTTGATGCACGCTGGAATCACCTAGGGATCTTTAAAAAATACGGATGCCTGGTTCCTAGCCCTCTAGACTTCTGATTGATTGCCATGGGATATGACTGAACAGCAGGCTTTTTTTTTTCTTTTGAGGAAGATTAGCCCTGAGCTAACATCTGCTGCCAATCCTCCTCTTTTTGCTGTGGAAGACTGGCCCTGAGATCACATTCGTGCCCATTTCCTCTACTTTATATGTGGGACGCCTACCACAGTATGGCGTGCCAAGCGGCGCCATGTCCGCACCCAGGATCCAAACCAGCGAACCGCAGGCCGCCAAAGTGGAACGTGCGCACTTAACCGCTGTGCCACCGGGCCAGCCCCTGAACAGCAGGCTTTTTAAAAGCTTCCAAAGTGACTCAACTATACAGCAAAATTTGAGAACCTCTTACCTAGAAAGCCACCCAACCCAGAAATCGGAGTCATTACCGACCTTCCCTTCTAC
Organism: Equus caballus; assembly: GCF_041296265.1. Taxonomy (NCBI): domain Eukaryota; kingdom Metazoa; phylum Chordata; class Mammalia; order Perissodactyla; family Equidae; genus Equus; species Equus caballus. The sequence continues at coordinate 30,122,121 of NC_091705.1, read as the reverse complement.
ATCTGCCTCTAAAACGTCTCTCCAATAAGGCCCCTCCTCTCTGCTCCCAGGCCAGAACTGGGGCTTTGAATATCCCTCCTTGATTTTAGTGGTACCTTCTCTTAAGGGTTTCCCTGACTCTAATTTCCTCGCCCAACCATTCTGCACACCACTGCCAGAGTTCTCATTCTAAAATACACCTGACCGTGTCATCCCCTGCTTAAAAACAGTGAAGTCCAAATTCTTTAACTAGCAATGGAGACCTCTCACAACGAAGCCCCTACCTACCTTTCCAGCTTCACCTCCTGCCACACCCCAAGCCACTTAATGCCCTTAGGCTACTCAATTATTTTGGTTTTGTGGACATTCTAGAGGCGCATCCCACTTGGCCTTTGTTCGTGCTCCATCCTTTGCCCAGAGCTCCCTTCTCCCACCTCTCCTGAGAACAAAACCTTATTTGTGCTTCAACGTTCCCCTCAAAAATATCACTCTTTATGAAGTACTTCTTGCCCACACATTCTAACTTTCCCTCTCTTCTATACTTCCATACAATTATAATAGCTACTATTATCTAGTGCTAAGAGTTTTACATGTATTCTCATTTAATCCTCAAAACAATCCTTTGGGTAGGTGTTATGCCCAATTTACAGATGAGGTAACTGAGACTGGGAGCACTGAAGTGACTTTGCCACGTCAACAAGCTAGTAAACGGTAGTCAAAGATGGGCTCTACAGTCTGATTTTAGAGCCCAACTTCCTGACCCCCACCTTTTTCTGCCTCATTTTAAAATCTCTTCTAAAGGATATCCCAACTTCATATTATAATTGAAAGAGAGAGAGAATAAATCTCGAGAGAAGAGCAGAGCCCTACTCACCTATATTTGCCTCCTGACCACAAGGTTACGTGTTCAGTAAGCATACCCTCAGTGAATGAACTAAATAATGGACTAGAACTCAAGAGTAATCCCATGTTCTTTAACTAAAATAGTATCCTGGTCTGATTTTCAACAATTCATTCAGACCTTTATTATACTAAACTCTTTCACAAGTTATTAAAGGCTTGCATAAGTAAAAATAGAGGGTATCTCATTTCCTAATGGGATCTTAGTTTTGGCTGCAAATAAAACTGAAGATGGAGAATTGACTGTTGGCTTGAAACGCTGAATCATAAAATTGTCGTTAAGTGACAAACTACAAATTTTTTTAAAAGATTAACACATCCCTCGCTTCAGTTTGTCTCCTACATCCTTTATATGCATGGTCAGAATTTCAGGGAACCACTCTAAAATATCCTTTAAAAGTTTTCCTTATATTACCTTTTCCGTCTCACTTCATTTTTGCTGCAATATACTTTGCACATCCAGACCTGCAGAGGTGCAAGTGGTGGAAAACACAAGCTGGTAACTATTAAGAAACTTTTGTTTTTCACAAGACACCAAACGAAGGGGAGGAAGAAATGCATCTACGGGGGTCAGGCACGTACACAGTCAATAAAATCCTGATTAATGAATAAATTAAAACAAAATAAGCAAAGCATTTTTTGGCTGAGATTCGCGTTAGCCTGCAAGAGGAGAAGTGGGTGGCGGCAAACATGAAGGTGGGTGTTCACTTTCTGGTAGACACTCGGGGTGGACGAGAATTACTCTAAAACAAAATAAGACGTTTTCCTTTTTTATGAGCCCTTACTCCACGTCAGGCAGCGCGTCGTGCCCGTTATTCAAGCCGACAGGAGAGATGTCATTATTCTGCCCATTTCACAGGTGAGGAGACTAAGGCTCAAAAGAGTTACGTGACTTGCCCCAAGAAACCCTGCTACTAAACGGCAGAGCCTTAAATTCCAAGCCAGGCGGTTTGACTGCATAGCTTGAGCTCCTAAGCCCCGAGCAGCACCGCCTGTCCCGCCCCAGCGTAGCCCCAGGGCGCTAAGAGGACACGAGTGGCGCTTCCGCGTTTCCCCATCTCGTAGGTTGGGCAAGACAGGCATCAGGAGTGAGGAAAACGAGGCCCGGGGAGGCTGAGAGACTCGAACAAGGTCACAGCGAATTTCTGCCCAGGCTGGGGGTGCACCCCCAACGCCCCCCGACCACCATGGGCGCCTGAGCCGCAGAGTCCACTAGCCCCGAGGGATCGGTGGCCAGCCCGCCGAGGTCAGGCCTGCGAGCAAGTCCGCAGGCCCCAGGGCACCGGCCGCGGGGCCAAGACCAAAATCAGGCCGCTGCATCTGCCCAGCGCTCCGCCAAGGGCCTTACCGGGTCGCCAGAATTTCACTGGTCCCACGGGCGCAGCCATGCTGAGGTGAAAGGTCACGAGGAAGGCCCCACCCCTCCGTTGCGCGCTAGCCTCCGGAGGGGCCAGGGGGCGTGGCCCGCGAGGAGCCCCGACCGGGGCGGTTCCGACGGAGTTACGGCCACGCCCCCCACGGCCACGCCCCCTCAGAGCCACGTGACCTACGTCTCATCTCCGCTGACCGTATGGCCCCGCCCCCGAGCCCACGTGACCCACCCCGCCATATTGGAGGAAGGGGCGCGCTTCTTGGGTGCGCTTCTGCGCGGTCCTCAGCGTGGTGGATCAGGGTTCCGAGTGGGCTTCTTAGGAGCGTGTCGTGGCCTGGCTGGCGGCCGGACACCTCCGGAAGGGCGGGCTTTCGGAAAGGATCTCCGGCACTAGAGTCCTCCCGCCGCCGGTGGCGGCGCGCGATTCGCACAGAGGCAGTGCATCCGGAATTTGTTACAAGCTATCCCAACTTTACTGTTTCTCATTTAGTGTCCATATTTTCAAATTGAAGGATAATAATAGTAACTATCTCGTGGGTGTGTTGGTTCAGTAAATATTTATTGGGCCCCTATTGTGCGCCCAGGCCCTGCAGTTTCAGCCCCTTCTTTCATGGAGCTTCTGCCCAAGGCGGGGGCGAGGGTGAATAGTAAATAACCAAATGTTCCGTAAATAGTAGTGTTTATTATTTTCAGTAAATAAAACAATGGGAAACGGTATGGAAGCCTTCAGAGGCCTTGAGAGTAATGCTGAGAAACGGAGGGGGGAAATGGGTTGGAATAAGACTTAGAAATGGGTTGATCGGTTAAGCTAGGGCACTAACCCAGTGTCCTCCAGTTTGACTGCTCATGATTCAAATGCTTGCTAAAAACACAGATGCTAGGCCCTGATCCAATCTTTAGAATCTCCAGGGGCATGGTCTGGGAGCCTGCATTTTAAATTCCACAGATGATTCTTTCCATCAACAGGATTAAGAAAGATTCCACTATGGCGACTAGACTTGGTGTTGAACGCGATACAGTCTACGCGGAAGTCGAAATATAATGATGTACACTGGAATTTATATACTGTTATAAACCAATGTTAACCTACATAAATATTCAGAGAGAATAAAGACAATTCTTTTCTCTGCCCGCCGGCTTGCTCCCCCCAAAAAGATTCCACTAATCCAAATGAGACCTAATAAACGCAAGTAAAGGAAATAGTTTATGGATAGGCAACTAATTGGAAGGAAGTAAGAGGCTTCAGAATCTATGCATTTTCAGAGTTGTGAAGAAAACTGCGTTCTTTGAGAGAAATGGCATAGTCATAGATCAAAGGCTTTGGAGACAAGTAGACATGACTTGGAATCCTAATTTTGCCATTTCCTAGGTCCTAGCTGTCATCTAATCTTAGTTGTTAAATGAGATTTAAACAGGTGGTATTAAATGAGATAACATAAGTACCTAACACAGTGTCAGACAGTAGGCATTCAATCGATGTTAGCTCCTGTTAACTCAGAGCAACTCTACCAGGGGGGGAAAGCACAATTTACATGCATACGTTCATTTTCAAATATCCCCTTTGACTTATTTCCACAGTAATGAAAATAGCACTCAATACAGGATAATCTCTGCCTAGAATTCTCCATCCATCCTTTAAAATATCCTTATAAAGCTCCAAGACTTCTCTAAATTCACTACCCAACTTTACCATTCTCCCTCTGTAGACTTAGAATATGTGTGCTCACTTTTGTGATAACATTTATTTGGTTGAACTATAGTTAATCTGCCACCACTATTACACTGGAAGCTTCTTGAGGACAAGGACCATATCACATATTCATACCCAATAACAAAATGCCTATTGAGTAATGCATTTGTGAACCCAGTGCTTTATACTTAGTTTAGTTCTTCATGACATTGACCTTTCCTTGTTTTATTTTTGTCTATATTTTCACTAAGGGCTCAAGTATAGAAAACAGGGTTTATACGTGAATACAAGGGAAAATGAAATAAACGCCACTTTTTATTATTTCTGTATTTTATAAATTACCCTATGAAGAAGTCTTCCTTTTTACAAAGAGACAGTAGATTGGCCATGCGCAAATTACCGCATCACAATCTGAAATCTGGAGGAGACTTTGGTCAACATCTAGCCTAAATTCTTTGTTTTATAGAAGAAAAAATTGAGGCCCAGGAGGTTAAAAGGACTCAGGATCAATGAGCTAATTTAGTATCAGAACTGAAACTAGAACTCAGGCTTTCTAATTCCCAGGCCAGTGGTTTTTCAACCAGATGGGCCATTAAAACCACTAAAGCTTAGCTCTCCTAGATGAGACGTAGTTCATCTGTCTCAGAAAGTGCTCAAAGCCCACCTGTCCCTAATGGGTTGTTTTGCTTTCAGACTTCCATTAGAAAAAACACCTAAGTAATAACCTAGCTGTTGTTGATGTGGTTTTATTGCCATAAACTAGGAATGGTCTCAAGAGACTGTCTAATCCTTCTCAATTAACTATTTTCAGAAAGAATATCCTAAAATAACTACTCTAAAAGCCATTATTTCTTGAGATGGCATCCAGATTTTATTTGGTTCATTGCCAACAATTCCATGAAAGTTTGATCATTTTGTTACATAGGGGTACATCTTGCAACTTCCAAATGATAATAAGTTTTCCAGAAAGAAAATATTCCTCAAAATCATGTTTCATGGGTACACTGTAGAACTTTTTCTGTGCCTATGGCGGTTAACTGGTACTTTCTGCTTTGAAGTATTTCCCGTCTAACCATCTTGGCCATGTTTAGGAGGCATGGGATTTAGGGGTTTTCATCTTTGTACCAGTTAAGGCTTTTATGTAACAAGCGATCAAAAATCCCATCCATTCTCTCTTAAGCAAAAATGGCCCATGTAATCCAAAAAGTCCAAGAGCAGTTATCACTTGAGGCACAGCTGCCTCGGGTCATATACGACATAATCAGGGCTCCTTTCTGATCATATCATTCTGCCTTCTACTGACCTGGGTGTCACGTGGTAACTAGATGGCCATGTCAGCTCAGCCACCACATCCTCTCAGCATCAAGCTTCTTTCCAAAAACCCCTGGCAGAAGTATCTGATCAGCCATGTATCCATCTCTGAATAAATCACTAGGGCCCAGGAATATGATGTACTGACTGGCTTCAACCTAGGTCATACACTCGATCCCAAGTCAGGTGTGGTCAGCTTCACCAGAACAACACGGGCTGAGAGTTGGGAACAGAATGGTTCCTCAGAGGAAAATCTGAGAGAGATAATCAGAGGTCGAATGAATGAAGCAGAAGTAACAGATGTCCATCACACCATCCATATATTCAGGTGCTAGAACTCTTGGCTTCCTAGGAAAACTCCTAACTGTCCTTGGGTCTCCTCCATGAAGGAGCCATCCCCCAGCCTGGAAAGAGGTAGTCCTCTGCAGAATTGCTTTTGCTGAATTGCACTATACTTGGATTTTCCACTGAGTCTAAAGCACAGCCCTCTGCAACTTGTAATATATGTAAACCTGTCTGGTTTGTTGACTTGCCCACAAATGATTGAGTTCACACACGTATTAGCATAAGCAAAAGTGTTTACTTAGCTCCAAGGATTTGGGTATAGCGGTGTGGAGAGATCTACGAGGAAAGAGACTGTTACGGAGTCTCTATCACGTCGGCCTGAGGAACATCGCACATCTATGGAGTTGGACGAGTTGGCAGGGGGGCCTCCTTAGGTCTGCCAGGTTCTTTCTAGATAGGATGACTGTATGCTTTATTGTTCAATCTAGAACACTTCTGAGATTGAAAGGGGGTTCACAGGCATAAGCTGGAAATCTGCCAGGCACACTGGGGCTATTTCTAGGTGTGTGGCACCAGTAAACCTAGCGTAACAATGCTCATCTGAACGTATTCAACGTAAGGTACATATTCCACGCTCATAGAATACATCCGAATACATTTCAGCTCATTGTTAGCTTTAGACAAACGCCCTTGTGGAGTTCAGTGTCTGGGCAAGCCCCAGAGTATCTGTCATTGTATTTATTAGCAGGCTGTTACTGTCAGAATGCTTCACAGTATCTTTTTTTTTTTTTTTTGAGGAAGATTAGCCCTGAGCTAACATCTGCTACCAATCCTCCTCTTTTTGCTGAGGAAGACTGGCCCTGAGCTAACATCCATGCCTATCTTCCTCTACTTTATATGTGGGATGCCTGCCACAGCTGGCTTGCCAAGCAGTGCCATGTCCACACCTGGGATCCGAACCAGCGAACCCCAGGCCACCGAAGCGGAATGTGCAAACTTAACTGCTCTGCCACCGGGCCAGCCCTCATAGTATCATTTTTATGAGAGGGTTCTTGTGAGAAATTCTTACCTGATCTTAGTATCAGGAAGTGCTCTTCCTGTACCTGGATTCACTTTAATCTTAAGGACATTCTGAGTGGTGGGTCTGACCGGTTTCCTCTTTCTGCCTTGGCTACTGAGAAGCTTAAAGCTAAATGTGTGGCCTACCCAAACTAAGTGTGCTGGTCATCATGGCATGCACTTGTAGCCTTGCTCCTGACTCCGTTTTGTGTCCCCGACCTTTGGGTTTCTTTCATGTAACCCTTCAGTTACATGATCTTGTAGCTTAGGTTTTCTTGTTAGTCACTTTAAGTCCCGTAAGTAAAAGATAGATACTCCCCAACCCAGCTGCCTACTTTTTCAAGAGGATGTTGACTCTGCAGTCTAACTGGGTTGACCTTGAAACTGTATGGATCTCTAATCCAAACAAATCATCAGGGAGAAAACAATGAGACAACTGAATTTGAACACTGACTATTTGATGATATGGAGAAATTTTTCTCAAAGCTGTTTAAGCGTGATCACGGTATTATGGTTATGTTTTTTAAAAGTGAGGGTTTTTTTTATCTTTTAGAGATATATATTGAAATATTTACAGCCAAGTCTGTTAACAGCCAAGTTCTGATATTAGACAGATAAGGAAATATAATTCTCTCCCAGGGAGGGGTAACAAATATTTTTGAACCAAATAGTCTGCCATTTTCATCCTCCCCTCCCCTGGGAGTAGGGCCAATAATCAACATTTTAAACAAGGACCCCATCTGACTGGTGCAGATGGTTCTCAGGTCTCACCTGGAGAAACTATAATGATATAAAACCCTAGAATGATAAAATTTCCACACTTGAACACCAGAAAAGCTTTGCTTACTCTGAGAGGCTGGGCCATTTTCTTAGGATTCCATATACCTCTTGTTTTTATTTCTAATCATTGGCAAAACTTTCAAAGAATAATGGTTTTGAGTCCTACTCCACAAAAAGAGGACTCTGTGGTCAGGAAAGTTTGTGATAGGCTACGTACCTCTGAGAAAGTCACTCAGCGAGTGATCATTACCTCATTTAAAAGTCTGAGTAGTCCTTCAGTAAAGAATCCTGTTTAAATTTATTTGATCCATCATTTCCCAAACTGAACACAGAGCCCTTTTGATGAAGCCTATTAGTAGTTACACAGAACACATGGAGTTGACATTTCAAACATACCTAGGTTTGGTAAGGAGGTTATATTTTTGTTTTCAATTCATCATTGCATTAACTACCATTTCTCAAGGTATGCGTTCTAATGCCTCCATACTCCCTGTAGAGAAAGAATCATATAATAAAGTGCTAACCTTAGAAACTGAAAACCTGTATTTACCAGCCATGTGACCTTGAATATGCTACTTAATCTGAGCTTCAGTTTCTTTACCTGAAAATTGGTAAAAATAACAGCTGTCTAACCACTAACATTGTTGTGAGGATCAAAGTTGGCACATAAGAAATTATCTAAACCTTAAATGGTTTCAAATAACAGTATGTTTATTCAAGGCTTAGGCCAGAGTTGTTTACAACCGGACATGAACCAGTTCTCTAGTCTGCTTCCCAGCCCAGATGATGGCACTAACCCAGCAAATAACCTGGTGACCATAAGGGAATCCTGGTGCACGCGTGAAAACCTGCAGGTGTGTTCATGATCCGGGTGCATCAGCGTGTGTCTACGTGGCAGACAACACCCTCCCCTGTTACAGATCTCTTTTGCTCTGGCCAAATCAGAGGAGGAAACTATCATTTAACTCTCTTCCTTTTGTCTGTCCACACATACGAGACTAGACAAAAACAGGATTCCACAACCATACCAATCCTGATCAACAGGGTGTAGAAACCAGTTGCATTGCCTTCTACTGGACCAGGAATCTGGGATAATTGTCAGTGTCCTCTTTTGCCCCTAATACAGGATGTTAGATTGCTAAATCATTGTCAATACACCCATCTGATGAAATTAGGCCCATGGGGCCACGGCTTAACATCAGGGATGAATTCAGGAATGCACACTAAGGCCTTCTTTGGCAGAGAAGCAGAGAACCAAAGTCCTTGTCTAAACAGCTCAAGCATTTTCTTTGAAAAAAGACAAGCCAGAGCACATGAAAAGATCTGTGACTTCTGGCAAGTCTCCTCATTCGAACACAGAGATAGTCACATCAGTATTCACGTTGCTGAGGAAGGCAGGACCCTGACACTTGCTCTACGTCGTCTAACTTTTATCTGGATATTTTCTCTTTTACAGTTTGGATCATTTCCTTCTTCCCCACTGCAACACTATAAAAAAAAACCCTGCATAAATAGCTACTGGGTGACACACTCCTAGAGCTAAAGAGAAAAATGCCAGGGAGCAAAAAAACAAAAAAGTACTTGAGCAATCACCAAACAAAAGTTGTTTATATTTATTTAATGCTAACAACACAGATATCCTAAAGAAGAGACAGACAATTAAGAAACAGTTTTTTCTAAACAGGATTTTGATCGAAAAAATTAGTGATTCAAACCTCTAAAACAGAAGAGCACACAAATCTAGAAAAATGCAAAACATATTTTCTCTCTTACCTGAATTAACCTGAGAACCCCTAAACCTTCTCCTTAAAAGATATCAATATTAAAATTGTGCAAAGAAACTGTACCCATAGTGTTTAAACCGTAAAACCAATACGTGGTTTATACATGACAAAAATAAAATAAAAGCATATAAAATGAGGTGCAGTTTATAGAAGCCAAAGGAAATCAGGTGACTAAGTCAGGTGGGAGAAAGGCAGTCAGGGACAGGAGACATGCGTAAAGCAGGACGCTCGGACCTTGTCGACTGCAAGCCCGGATGAACCCAGGCGGCTCTCAACGCTGAGCAGTCACTGATAGGAGGGATAAAGTGGCATATCTCTAACAGCCAGCAAATTAACTGATGCTCTGGCAAAAGTTCCAGGATTGAAACTGAGGTAGTTTTCAGTAAGGAATGTTCTCCTCGAGAGCATGGCCAGCATGTGGTTGAGCCGGGACCTGATACCAGCAAAGTGAAACTGCCGCTCTTGATTCAAGTTTCTAAATGAGTCTCTTAAGCACAGATCCAGGTGAGGGGCGCCCCAGTACTTGGCAGGGACGAAGTCAGGGGCTCTGACGGAAGTCTGGGAGCCGATGGAGCTTGCCACAGAGCCTTGGGAAGACAGAGAGGAGGACGACTTCAAACTGGAAGATCTCGACACAGACATCTTTGACACCGGTGACTCCTCTTTAGACTGGGTGCCCTGAGAAAAGAGAACATACTCGTCCACATCAGTCTGGGTGGTGGTCGACGTGGACTGAACCATGGTTTGGGAGCTCGCTACCCTGGTGGTGACTGTGGTTTGGGTCCCAGCACAGGCTGTGGCGGTGCTGGTTTGTGTTCCTGCATCGCTCAGGCTCACTGCTGGCATCCCCTCTCCTAGCTCTGTCTGAGTGGCAGCATCGGTCACCTGTCCCCTCTCTGCTTCATCCTTATGGCTGTTGAAGCAGTCTTCCTCACTGACGGTGGAGGACTCGGAGTCGTGGCGCCTGGCCTCTGCCCTGCCCTCGGCAGGCACCTCACACTCCAGCTCGGCCTTCTTGGGGGTGCTTGAGAGCCTGGCCAGCCGCAGCCGCAGCAGGTTGCCCAACGTGAGCTCCTTGGACAGTGGTTTCCGGTCAACTAGATGGTCAAACTTGCCACTGATCCGGAAGTGGGAGAGGAGCTTGGAGCTGATGGGCTTGGACTGTGCATATAAGATTCGGAATTCCAGATCGAAGTGTTCAACCACTTGGCCAGACAGAATGACCAAGTTACTGCTATTTAATTTGCCATCTGTCCATGTAAAACTGAAGGATTAAAAACAAACAAACAGAAGCTGGTAAAGATGCGCAACCTTAGTTTACTTATTGTCGATCTGAGAAATAAAGCCCATATATCCTGCTACGTAAGAGTCACAACTTTGGTGACAGCATCTAGTGTGAATTCAACCAGCCTTAACACAGGTAGATAACATACGTATACATAATCATAAAGTAACATAAAAAAGTAAAAAGGCCCACTGTTTAACCAACACACTAAAACCTGTGCATCCTCAGTCTCAGAGTTTTTAAAAATTAGAAAGGGCTTCTAAAATATTCAGGCCAGTGCCCTCATTTTAGAAGTGAGAAAACAGGCTAATATATGTCACCACGGGAGGACAGTGGGAGACCCTAGATTAGGCCCCTGGCCTTAAGAATTGCCAGTGCAGTGCTCCCTGCTCCGGCCTCCAGAGCTGCCATTTTCACAAAGGGAGATGGTATTGTTATTCTAATGATGAGCTGATTAGTGACCACATGCCTCTGCCTGTCCAGCATCCCTTTTCCCTCCACCGGTGACAGAACCATGACCAACTCAGCCAAGAAGATTTTCATTTATGTGCCCTTTCCAATCACAATAGGGGTGGGCGTATGACCCAGGCTGGCCAGAGTATCCTATCCCCTCAGATGCAAGGACCTATCCAGGGTGGGGAAGTGACCCAGCTGGGACTAAGTGATTTTTCAAGAACTGATATCAGTGCTGGGAGAAAGAAAATCTATCTCCTTGGAAGATAGCTACTAAAGGCCACAGAAGTAAGCCTGGGTCTTTGTCTTCAAATGGAGAGCCTGACTGAGAACAAAGATCAACCAGGGAAAAGCAGAACTGGGAGACGGTGTTCTGATATATGTATGGCCTCTAGGTCAAGATGAATTGAAAACCAACTGGACCTTTCTACACTTCCAAGTTATGAGTCAAGGAATTCCATTCTGCAGAAAGTAGTTTAAGTTAGCTTTCTGCACTTGCAATCACCCCATTGATATAGAAATGTATATTAAGAGTAGGATGTTTTAAATGAGAGATCATAAAACACGGTATCAACTGTCTCTTGCAACCAAGAATCCTGGCGAATGCAAATTCTGCCTTGAGAACTGCCTTCAAAGCCTGAGAAGGAAAATTCCTTTGAAAACCCTCAATGAGATAATGCCAACAAGACACCTATCCAACACCAGGATTATAAAATATCCTCAACAAATGGAAGCTGTCATCTCCCTCCTCCTCCCCAGTGGTAGCCTATTTCATCTGTAGAGGGGAGTTTTTATATTTTTATATTTTAGAATAACCAAAAACCATTTGGAGCTACGTTTGGTTAATATAGATAAATCCTACTTTGGGTGAAAATCTGGTTTCCTCCCGTCATTTGTAAACTCCTTATGAAAGAGTTCACACTGTGTTCTGAGCTGGGAGAGTACTGTTTGAAAAGAAAGGCATCAGGAGTTTCCTGATCTTAGCGCCTCATTCTCCACAAATCTTTGCATGTCCACTTTTACTCACAGCTGACATACAATTATCACTCAGCAATGTGCATTTCTTCAAAAATGAGTTTTTCTTTTTTAAACTCTAGAGACACACCCCATGCATAACAACAGACAATCTAGGGCAGGGGTGGCAAAACACACTACCATTGGAGCCACAGAAGTACAAATGGCCTATCCTAACCTCCGAGATGAGGGTTAACCACTCATTATCTCCACCCTCTATTCAACTTCCCTGCTCTCTACCTAAGTCGCCTTTGCCAAAGTCAGGCTTCAAAGGTGGGGTCAGATCCATGGATCAGTACTTTCTAGACTAAGGCACTAAATTACAAGGCTTGAAGCAAGGTGAAGGATTTCAGTATCAGGTGACAGCTTCGGCTCTGCCCTCCACACTGATGCCAATGCCTGCAAATGCCCTTACCTTCAAGTGAGGAGGGACCAGGAGGGTCAAAGTCCCCAAGGAACAAGACTCGAGACTGTTCCTGTCACTGTTAACCCCAATTCGTCCACTGTAGGCCTGGCCCATCTTCAAAACCTCTATCACTAGTTTTTCGTCTTGAATCTAGGACGCTGGGGTCTCCAGGCAAGTTTCAACCTCACACTTCAGCTGTGTGGACCGCAGGGCAGAGGAGGGCACTCACCTGACTACCTCCTGTAGGAAGAGGGTCTGAGTAAGCTACTCACTTACTCATAAGCTATTCATTCACTGGAATGCTTGGCCATAAAGGCTTGCATTGAGAGGGAAAAAAAGCTTTTACCTTTATAGCATGGTTCCTCTAAAAAGTTTAGATTAATAAGCATGGACAGGTTAGAATCTTACCTGTAGGAGCCTGTAGCCACTCGAATGCCATCAATCAATGTGAACTTTTCATGAACCTTCCCAACAATTTTAGTTCCTGACCTCGCATAGTAGATATTTCCTGTAATAGTCCGGACTGTCATCAGCTGTTGGCGGGCCGGAGTGGGAGAAAAAGAAATGAATGATCCAGTGAGCAAATGATTCAGATAAGAGGGCTTAGTTTACAAGCCCTCTTAGTTTACCAAACAGACAAACTTATTGGCAGATGAGTGGCTCATGGTCACCATTCCGTGTAACAATGCACCTGGTACAGATGATTCTCGGGACTCAAAGAATGCTGCTTCAACATTTTCTCCATCTTCTCACATGCCCTTTTCCTACTTTTTTTCTTTTTTGAGGAAGATTAACCCTGAGCTAACATCTGCTGCCAATCCTCCTCTTTTTGCTGAGGAAGACTGGCCCTGAGCTAACATCTGTGCCCATCTTCCTCTACTTTATATGTGGGACACCTACCACAGCATGGCTTGCCAAGCGGTGCCCTGTCTGCACCCGGGATCCGAACCAACAAACCCCAGGCCTCCAAAGCATAAGGTGCCCACTTAACCGCTGCACCACCGGGCCAGCTCCTCTTACATTTATTTTTGAGACCCTTGGTTCATGTGCGCCCATGCTCTAAGACTGACTTTTTGGGGGGATACTAAACAACAAAATCTAAGAAATGATTTTGAAACAAAATGTGGCAATGAAATCAAAGGAAACACTAGTAATGACATTTTTACAAAGGCTTAAAGAAGCGGTTAATATGTCTCCTTCTCTTTTGTTTAATAGGGCCAGCCCTATCATTATTTCAAAATAAAAACATGGCAAGACATAATATCACTTCTGTGGTATTCTTACCAAAATGCATAAACTGAATTTAACTGTGAGGAAACATCAAACCCAAATTCTATAGAAAACTGGGTAACAGTCTTCAACAGCATCAAGACTCTAAAAGACAGAGAAAGATAGAGGCACAGGTCCTGATGAGAGGAAGCTAAGGAGACATGACAACTAGAGGGTGTGGTCCTGCATTGGGTCCTGGACAAGAAAAAGGGCATTTGTGGAATGATTAGCAAAGTTTATAAGGTCTGTTGAATACATAATAGTATTATATCAAGTTTATTTCCTGATTTTGAAATTTGTACTGAGGTTTGTAAGATGTTAAATTTGGAGAATTTGGGCAAAGAGTATTCAGAAATTCCTGACACTATTTTTTAACTCCTTTGTAAATCTTAAATTATTCAACATGAAAATTGAAAATCAAAAACAAACTAGGAACTTCCATAAAGGTACATACATATGGGAGGGGGAGGGCTTCCTGGAGGAGGGAATGATTCCTGAGCTTCAAAGGATCAACACATAACAAGCATAAAAACACCACCATGGGGGCTGGGCCCGTGGCCGAGTGGTTAAGTTCGCGCGCTCCGCTGCAGGCGGCCCAGTGTTTCATTGGTTCGAATCCTGGGCACGGACATGGCACTGCTCATCAAGCCATGCTGAGGCAGCGTCCCACATGCCACAACTAGAAGGACCCACAATGAAGAATATACAACTATGTACCAGGGGGCTTTGGGGAGAAAAAGGAAAAAATAATAAAAAAAAAATCTTTAAAAAAAAAACCATCACCATGGGCAGACTCAGGCGTGATGTTGTGCGTCTTTCCCTTTGGCGCTTATCTGAACGTTGTGTGGGCCTCTGGGATCGTGGCCAAAGCACTTTTCAGCATGTGCGCACAAACGTGTGAGCAAGTTCCTGCAGACAGGACACCCAACGTTCTGAACAAGCTGCAGGGCCAGGGCATGGGGGAGGAAGTTGGCCCCCCTCGGGAGGGTACAGATTCACCAGCACAGACACGTCCTGGTGAGAGAAGATGGTGCTTGCCCAGGGAGAAGTTAAGACGCTGAGGAAACCGGTGAGGCCAGAGGGACAGACCCTTCAACCCCTCCTCGAGGATTTGGACACCCATGAAGGCAGCAACCAACAGTGGCAACTGAGTCGGTGAATACTCCTGGATTTCTGCTGAGTACATGAATCAGAGCCAATGACTTGATTAAAGTTGTAGCCAAAACTACTCTGTGATTTTCCTGCTGCTGACAGGCCTCATTACAGAAAGAGCACCTTGAAATTAAACACTGACACCTTCAATTTCTTCGCCGGGCTCTATACGGGCAGTCACAGACTGAACATGTGGCTAGACGATCTGTGCTTTTCCATGCCTGACGCTTGCTCTCCTCGCGTCCACCTGATCTCATCCTTTGACTGCTGGGCCACGTGGCTGGCTCGTTTCACTTGGTCTCCAGGCTCCAATCCTACCTCCATGATGAATTTGCTTTGTAGCACTAGTGACAAATGAGTAACCACCTAATTAAACCCCATCTTTCACTTCCTCTTTAGGGAAAAGAATAACAAGAACTCTGCGAGAGAAGTTAAATAGCCAAAATTTTGCAAACCAAATTGCTTGATAATAACCAGGAGTAAGTTTATGTCCCCGATGCAGTACCCGATATCACCAGAGCCCAAAGTCTTTGTTCAGTTGGCTTACTGCTTTATTTCCAATACCTAGAACAGTGTGTGGCTCACATAGGTGATGAACTAAGTTGATGAATTTGCTTAATTTTTAAAAAAAGAACAGTGTTAATAAACATGACCATTTTTCTTGCCTCTTTCCACTAAAGAAAACAAGCTAACTAAGCTGTGTAACCTTACATTTAAATACTTAAGTTCTCACAACCAGAGGCACTTACAACTAGAATATACAACTATATACCAGGGGGCTTTGGGGAGAAGAAGAAGAAAAAAAAAAACATTGGCAATAGATGTTAGCTCAGGCACTAATCTTTAAAAAAAAAAAAAGTGTTTAAAAAAATACTTAAGTTCAAATTACTTTCATGCACAGAGCAAAGCATATTAAAAAGTCTACTTTTATAATAATGAGAAATGAGAAGCAGCCTGTGACAGTGATAAGAACACTGGGGCTAGAGGGAGCCCACGGATGGGAGTCAAACCCCAGCCCCACTACTTCTAGTTGGAGACACTGGGCTCTGTGTCACCACTGCCCCATCTAAGTAAAACATGGGTATAATGTTTCCTCTGACCTGCTAGGGCTGCTGTGAGGATTAACTTGTTTAACATTTGTCGAGAGCCTAGGATGCTACCAAGGACAGAGCAGGAGTCCATAACTTGGGGTCATTACGATTAGAACTGGAGCCTAACAGAGCCACTGTGAGAGCCGTGGCTTCCAAGGCAGCCTCTGCCGTCACCAGTCGAGCTCCTTTTCAGGAGGCAGCACGACGTGGGGGAGAGGCAGAGGTTTGAATCCTGATTTCTGTCGTTTCTTTCCTGTGAGACTTCAGGCAAATTACTTTGCTCAGGGCCTCAGTCCCCTCTCTTGTAAGTGCAGATACCACCATCTACCGCCATGCAGACTTGTCACGTGTGTTGACTGTCCTGAAACCAGAAATAATGTAACACAAACCTTTTCCTGTTCAGGATGAACTTTCAGATCCATGCACATATCCAAAAACTGAGAGAGCAGGGCCTGGTCCAGAAGGATGTATACAGCCACTCCTTGTTTCCGACATATTTCCTGCAGGTCTCTGAAGATGTCGATGTCGGTGAAAACATCCATCACCACAGCAATCACCTGCAGGGTGAGGCAGAGGGAAGCGCAAGCTGTCAGCTCACAAGAACCCCACCTTACAGCTCACCATCCGACTCTGGACCCCATCTCAGAGCTGGGAAAGGATCCCAGCCTACGATATCCTTCCTTCTCCTTCTGCAGGATCAGTTTCCCCCCCGGCACACACAGACTCCTCTCTGTCTCCAAAGACGCTCAGGCCACTGAATTGTATACATCTTGACTTGGCCCGACTAACCCTCCAACCGCCTCTCAGCCACTCACCTCCACGCTGACATATTTCTCATAAATACAGATTAACCCACTGCCCTGCAGTCCTATGAACCTGTCCCACTCAACTTCTCTTCCTTTACCAAAACTCCCGTCTTACAGGCTCAGCTCAGACCAGCAAGCTGTCTAGGTTCTATGCCTAACACACTGTCATGTCAGCACGTTGCTTCCCCACCAGCTTCAGTTTTCTATGTCTGTGAAACAATAAAACCTTAGCTTCTCTCTGAGGCCCCTTCTAGGTGTAACATTTTCCAAGTCTGTGATATTGATTATTGCCTGATTTTGGATCATAATCTCTGATATTTTTATTACAATCTAGAA
The DNA here is from genome assembly GCF_041296265.1 of Equus caballus. NCBI lineage: Eukaryota > Metazoa > Chordata > Mammalia > Perissodactyla > Equidae > Equus > Equus caballus. Next base: position 30,105,149 of record NC_091705.1, on the reverse strand, counting down.
AGGCCCACCCCATCCACCATCAACTCATGACTTGAAACTGATCAGCCCAGGCCAGCAGATTCCCCGTCTTCTGCCTCTAACGCTGCAAACCACATTTCCACGTTCTACTCTCTCTGCTGGTGAGGGTCTAACCAATCGGCTTCCTCAGCACCAGCCTCCCCTCTATAAAAGGTGGTCTCAGTAACCCTTTGGTATTTGTCCACAGTGCAGGGCCTTGTAAGAACATGGAAATATGTCCTAAGGATTCTGCCCTGATGCTTGGACCTGTCCTTCCTTCTCCCCACCCACGTGGCTCCATCGCACCTCCTGATCCATTCTCTACACAGCATTAGACTACATTAACAGCTGCCTCAGCCATGTGGCCTTGGGCAAATTACAGCGGTTTCGAATCTGTTTCCTTAGCTGCAAAATAGGTTTGCAATGAGAACTAAAGGACTGTTACAAAAGACCCCTTAAGTATCTGTTCACTGATTCACTTTTCCAGCCCAGACTCTGAGCCATCCAGACAGTTCAACACAGGGAGACACCTGCCTGCTCCCAGCTTTCCTTGCTGAAGAGAGACCGCTCTAGCTGCAAAGCCTCTCCTCACTCCTCGGCGGATTTAAAATCAGCCAACTCCTGGCAGGGCTGTGGGGGTGTCAAAGCATCCAGGCTTAGAAGCCAGTTGCTGCAAACCGAGTGAGGGCCAGGGCTGTGCGCTAAGGAAAGTGCTGCTGCAGCCAAGGTGGGAGCCCTCCTGCAGTCTGGAGCTCCCCCGACCTCAGCAGAAACACGCGGCTCTTACAGTCACAGTAACTCCTTCCGAATGTTCAGGTAATTTACTTATAGGTCTCACCTCTTCTTCGGGAACACGGGGCCTCGAACGGGAACCATTCATCGCTGTGGCCCCAGAGGACTCAGGACCATACCTGACAGTCACCACCCCTTAAGCATGTGGGGGTTGAAGAAGAAATGCAGAGACTAGGAGGCGATTTTGCTGTCTTTCTCCAACACCCCGAGTCCCACCTCCCAGGATGAGGGACCTTGAAACACCAGCTCCTGGGAAGTCATTGCAGTGAGCGAGTCTGGAAAGACCAATTTCTCTCTCTGGCTGCCTTCCCCCTCCCCTCCCCAATGTTGACGAAGCCCCAGCTGTGAGCTATTCTTGGTAAAGGGTATGACTAAATCCACCAGACATAATGATTTAGAGAACAACAAAAGTACTCTCTGAATTAGTGGAATCTTCAGAAGTTTATATCCTCCAATGCGTTTTTACACGTCCTACTTTGAATTGTATCTATCCCATTCATTCAGGTCATGTAACATAGTGGTTAAAAGGCAGACAGGCCTGAGCACAGACCCCAGCTATGGCTTACTAGCTGTGTGACCCTTGGCAAGTTGCTTAATCTCTCTGAGCCTCAGTTTGCCCCTCTGGAAGACATGGATCTACATCAAAGGGCTGTTTCAAGCATTAAATGAGACAAAATGTGGAAAGGGTTTAGCTCAGGTATGAAAAAGGGGTTCAGTTATACAGCTAGCACTTCTTCAGTCTACTGTGTACCGAATCCTGAACAAGGCAGAAAGATGGCTATAAAGAATTTACATAAACCTGACTTATCCACAGAGAAAGGACATGGGATGCAGGGAAGCAATAGATATGTAAGAGACAATTAAATCAGGGGTACACGGAGGGGAGAAGTGAGGGAGATGGTAAAGCTCCTCCCTTGCAGTGGTGGACACACCACAGGTACTCAAATGTTTACCAAAGAAGAGCAGAGGATTGCCAGAGGTGACAGCATTTGAGCTGAATCACAAGTAAGGACAAGATCTGGACAGGGGAGGAGAGACGGGGAGTGCATTCAGGCAGGAAGCCACCTGATGACAGAGGAAGAGGTAGGAAATGATGGGGTATGCACCAGTTTGGCTGAAACATGGAACATGCATGAAAGCAAACGACAGGACCTGACTGGGAGACGGGTGAAGGAGCAAGACAATAGGAGGCCTGGAATGCCAACCAAGGAAGCAGTGTCATACAGGCAACGGGGGAGGAGGTTTAAGGAGAGCGATGAGTTCAAAGTGTTGAACCCAGCAGGGCAGATGCTGATGCGGCCCCACCTCCTCCACAAGCCCACACACCCAAGTGCCTGCGACACAGCAGCACTTAGACACTTTTTAGGTTCAGCAAACATTTAGAAGGACTAAAGACCAAAGGAAGAAAAATCAGTGAGAGAGGTTTTAACAACAAGCCAAGCGGGAAGCAACAAGGGTTGCAGAGAAGGGAAGGGGGCCTGTGGGAGAGCCAAGTAATGGACTGCCAAGTAATGCTACCACTGCAAGCAAGAGGCTGGGGGAGGAAAGAAAGGGGGGTGGGAAGAGGGAGAGGCAGGTTCAGGTCCACACAAACAGGAAAAGAAACAAGCTTGAGAGAGAGACCTCGAAACTGACTGTGAAACCTTCACAAAGGGGTTCTGCACACACAGGTGTAAGAATGCGAGTAGCGTGCACAGGAGAAGCCAGAGGAAGAGAAATCTAGGGTCGACCTCTGTCCTCAAGAAACCCAGTCCAAAGAGAGAGAGAGGAGACAGCAGGGGTAACACTGTGTATGAGCCCATGGATGTGCACTGGGACAGAGACCAGAGAACCACCAGCTGGCCGGGTTAGAGAGGGCTGGAGGGTTGCTGGGGTGGGGACCCAGGAGCAGGGCCCACAGCATAAGGCGCCCGCCAAACTGAATTTTGATGCAGCGCTTAACAAAACAACTGTACAAACAACATCCTTCTTAGGTAGTGAGTAAGCACTGAATTTGCTATTGGTTTCATTGTTTAGTTTTAAAGACTTAACCTGTCCTGAGTGCGTTGAAATAATCTGGATTTGATCCCTGGTCCCTAACAGCCACGGGGTGTTTACAGGGTCGATGGAGGATTTTTGTTCCTGACTCCCCTGTACCCACAGCCCCTCCTCTCTTCCTAGAGCAGGACTCATGAAAGACTTCTGCAGGAGGGACAGCCCTATGCATGGAAGCAATCAGCAGAAAGGCCTGCCTTCCTTCAAGACCCCAGCCCCACTCCCCTAAACTCTCCCTCCTCAGCCCCCTTGCCCCCCATGCAACCAAGCCCTGCAGAGTTGGACTGAGCCAGGGGTTTTTCAATCTCTGAAGGGACAGTCTCTTCACTGAGCTGAGCAATGGCCTGGACTCATTCACTAGCCAGCCAAGTGTCTGCTTGCCAAGGCCAGACACATCTCCTAGATGCTGGTGTTCACACTGCAGGCTGCTGGGCCCTACAAGTACACCTGGACTTGAAAGATGGTGCAGAAACTGGTCATTGCTCCCACTCCCTGAGGCACAATGTTGGGCGGACAAAAGAGAAACACATCAGAAGGCAGGCATCCCATGCCCATCAAGTGCCCATGTGCTTACTGTGGACACTGCCTTCTCCCGGCCCATTCTGCATAGAGCCTGCCCACTCTCTTAGGGCAAGAGAGCTCTGCAAGTGGTGGCTCCTGAGAGTCTATTCTAGGGTCACTGCCCATCTGCAACTCAGTGAAAATCAGTCACAACATGATACCTAAGGAGGAAACATCCATCTGTCAGAAGCCTGGATGGCTGATCTGCTGCCAGGTGCCCCACACTGTTCCTGTGCTTCTCCAGCCACATCCAGAGCAGCCACACCTGTGTCAGGGCCATGTCTGTCACCACTGCAGGTGACAAAACCCCAAGCCTTACCCCCTCAGTCACTCCAACTGTCCCTTGCTCATTTATACTAAGGGACTCAGTGATCCACAGAGGAACAGAGTAGTGATCACACTGCGGGCATCCTCAGTCTTTGGGGAAAGGCACAGACCCTGTTTTCATTACTTTTCACATAGAACTGGAATCTCCACTTGCCTTCTTGCACAAAAGTTCTAAAGGCATAGCTAGAGATTTCAAAACCCCATTAATTCTTACCCCCAATTTACAGATAAGAAAACTAAAGCTTCTTTGGGGAAGTTAGGTAACTTGTTCAAAGTGACAGACTTAAGCAAATGCAAGGGCTGGAATTTCAACCCAGGTCTGGGCGAACCCAGGGCTACCTATTTAAAAAGCGTTAGACTAAATATTATTCCAAACAAGCCTAACGTTCAGTCTTCAAATGACTGAGAGCTTGGAGTAAATCCTGAAAGGATCAGTAGAGTATTCCACAAAGTACATGGGACCAAACCCACCTCAGAGGATGATTCCTAGTAACACAAAGCAATTCACAGAACAAACATTAAGGAAACCTGGAATGCCCTGGGACACCGGGCACCTTCTCTCTGCAGGTATTGCTGACTAATCCAGAATGGACAGAATCAGGAAACCTTGGGAAGCACAGATGTTACATCTGTCCAACATGGCAGCCACGAGCCACAAGTGGCAGCGAATACTTGAAATACGGCTGGTGTGATAGAGGAACTGAATTTTTCACTGTATTCCACTCTAACAGGATGTAACATTAGACCTGGACTTGGACCTGGCTCCTCCACTTTCAAGCACCAGACCCTCAAGCAAGATACTTAAGTTCTGTTGGCTTCTGTAATTTACAAATACTACCCATCTTGTATACCCATCTTGCTTGGGGGTCCAGTCAAGAGAGAATCCATGTAAACACTTGACAGTTTCTGGAAAGCCCTAGACAGCTCTAGAAAGCCCTCATATGGCAGCTAGTCATCTTCTTAGTCCCAGTTCTGCCACTATCTCTGGGCAAGTCATTCTACCTGAGCCCAGTGTCCTCAAACAAGGCTCCTTCTAGCTCTGAAATCTGATTCATGCACCCTCAGTGGGCTGCTCTGGGTCCTCAGCAGGCACATGAGCAGCCTCAAGGGGCCACTCAGGGCCAGTCATTCCAGTTCTCATTCCTGCTTTTCCTCTGCTTGAAGCAGGAAGCTCATGTCAACCACCCCTTCCCACTGCACCTGTTTCTCTCCCTTCCCACCCAGTCATAAAGCAAGGACATGTGTGCAACACGCTTGCAATTCTACCAAAGGTGTGCACACATTCAAAGATGCGTCAACCTGTCCAGCCGCCAACAACGGGCTGTTTGCTGAATTCCTCCTGCTGACCACACAACACCCACACTCGACTCCCTTCAGTTCTTCTGGGCTCTTGCCACTTCTTCTGGAGATCCTCTTGCTAAAAAAAGCAAAAGATATATTTCCTCCCCAGTTATTACATGTTTTAACAGAACAGATATTATCTCCTTGGAATTTCTTTAAAAGTCTTTAAATAACTATCTTGATATCATCTTCAGGGTTTAAAAACAAAAAGTGTAAATTTCCACAGCAAAACCTAAATTTATTTGTGCATGTTGTATTCTCCAAGTTTCACAGGCTGTTATAAAATTAACAATTTAAGTATCAGACTAAAGTGCTGGTGGAGCTGCAGTCTGCAGACAGTGGCACGATGCCTGTCTGAGGAAGGCAGGGGTCAGGGAGCCACAGCGGTACAGGGACTGACCACACACAGCTGCATTTCCTCTGCACTGTTCCAGCATGAAGTACATGGGCGGGCTGGGCTTTTAGAAAGGGAGGGAAAAGCATCAAGAGGTTTTTGTGGGGGCTAGGGGTTATCATTCTGAGTTATTTTTATTTTATAATTATGTAAAACATTTGCCTGGCTCCAAAATCCAATCTACAAAGCAAGGTACATTCAGAGACACCTAGCTTCCATCCTTGTCCCTTCCCTCCTTTTTTCTTCTTTCCCTTCCTCCCTGCCCATTAAGATAATAATTTCAGTTAGTTTTTGGTTTATTCTTCCATTTTTTTAAATATAAATAAGTACATATAAACATACTTGTTCAATACAAACAAGTATGTGTACTATGTATATAGGTATGTGTCTGTGTATATACATTTGCACCCCCCAGTAGATGAAAGGCAGCATATGACACACACCGCTCTAGACAAGTACTGTCCAACAGAACCTTCTGAGATGATGGAGATGTTCTCTATCTGTGCTGTCCTACGTGGGAGACACTCGCCACAAGCAGCGAGCGAATACTTGAAACATGACTAGTGTGACAGAGGAACTGAATTTTTCACCGTATTCCATTTTAAGTCACATGAATTTGAATGGCCACATGTGGTGATGGCTACCACACTGGTCAATGCAGGTCTAGACACTTCGTAACAGAAGGCAGAGCTAGTCCTCACCCCTCTCAGAGCTGCAGGATGCTCCACTGTGTGGCAGGTCAGTTTACTCACCAATCCTCGACTGAAGGCTGGCCGAGCTCTCTCCAGTCTTCCGCTATTATAATTAGTGCCACAGCAAACAGCCCAGTGCAATGCCCATTCACATTTTCACCAGTGTATCTTTGGAGGAGATACACAGACATGGAATTGCTAGGTCAATGAGTAAATACAACTGAAATTTTGCTGAATGTTGCCAAATTCCTATCCATAGGTTCTATCACCTATCAATTCCATCAGGATTTTTTAAAAGCCACTACTTTTTCCTGAGAGAATTTATCCTATATCCGTAAATGAACCAGAGAACAATCCTGCAGTTTCTCTACTGTCTGATGGATGCTAGGTGAAAAGAATAAAGAAATGAAATGGTAGACAGAAAATGGAATGGTGGGTGCCGGGGTGGGGAGGAAAAGAGAATGAAGAGTTAGTGTTTAAGGGGTACAGAGTTTCAGATTGGGAAGAAGGAAATATTCTGGAGATGGATGGTGGTGATGGTTGCAGAATGTGAATGTACTTAATGCCTCTGAATGCACACTTAAAAACAGTTACAGTGGTAAATTTTGTTGTGTATATTTTACCATAATTTTTTAAAAAAAGGAAATGAAATGGCTAATGACTCTAAAATCCTTAACCTGACACATAAAATCAAAAGGAAGGGATAAAAAGCAGCCACATTTAGTCTGGTATGAAACATCCTAAAATGATACATCAGTTAGACTTTTCTAGGCCTGTGGTTCTCAAACAGGGGCAATTTTGCCTCCCAGAGGGACATTTGGTAATGTCTGGAGACTTCTGTTTTAATTGTGGCAAAATATAAAATACGTAACATAAATTTGCCATCTTAATCATTTTAAAGTGTACAATTCAGCCACATTAATTACATTTACAATGTGTGCAACCATCACCGTTTCCAAAACTTTTTCATCACCACAAACAGAAACTCTGTAACCAGGGGCTGGCCCCATGGCCGAGTGGTTAAGTTCACGCGCTCCACTGCAGGCGGCCCAGTGTTTCGTTGGTTCGAATCCTGGGCGCGGACGTGGCACCACTCATCAAGCCATGCTGAGGCGGTATCCCACATGCCACAACTAGAAGGACCCACAACGAAGAATACACAACTATGTACTCCGGGGCTTTGGGGAGAAAAAGGAAAAAAAATAAAATTAAAAAAAAAAAAAAGAAACTCGGTAACTATTAAGCAATAACTCCCCATTCCCCCGGGAGACATTTTTGCATGTCATGCCTATTTGCAAGGGGGCGGGTGCTTCTGGCATCCAGTGGATGGAGGCGAGGGATACTACTCAGCATCCTATACCGCACAGGACAGCCCCTAGGACAAAGAATGTCAATAGTGGCGAGGCTGAGAAAGCCTGCCCTGGGTTGATATGGGCATCCATCCAGAAGAGGAACTGATCCCACTGCACAGGTTTTACTCTAACTCACAGGAGAGTCTAGCAAGATCAGAAGGGCCTTAATTCGGATACATCCACAGGCACACCAGGGGCCTTTGACAAATTGCTCAGTGGCTACTCCCCCTGGCAGGACTCTTTGTCAATGCAGTCATCGCTTCTGCTAACGCTCTGGTTATCAAATGGATGCCCAAGGATAAGGTCACAGCAAAAGTGCCTCTTCGGAACAACAGCACAAAGGAAACAGGCAGCTGGTAAGATCGAGGGCTCTGAGGAGTGCGGAACCTGCTGGTAGGATGACTTTGCCCATGAACTCCCATTCAGAAACCAGGAACAGCCCAACAGCCACAGCAGAAGCACACTGCCAAATGAAGGCACGCCGTGCTTCCAGGCAAGGCCTCCACTCCCACCTGACTTGTGGGGGCCACAGCCCAGCCAAACACTGATTCACAGGGCAACCGAGACAAAGAACCGAATGATTCATCAACAAATACAGTAGTATATGGATAGATTCTGCAGTAGGTGTGGAAAGGAAAAATCCTGTATGGTTTAAAATTACCCTGAAAATTCCTTCGGAAGCAAACATCTGAGCTCTCAAAACGTCCAAAGCGGCAGTGTTTCCTCCCGCTTTACGAAGCTCAACCGAGCACTAGGTCAGCAGTCAGCGTGCATTCAGAAGCCATGCCGTACATGAATCGTGTGCTTTTTAAACGCTGTACCTCCCTCAACGTGGCAGAATGCCCACACTTTGAAAGGCGCACAGAAACTGAGCCCAGGGAGGCAGTGGCAGAGTCACAGCCCGTCACACCTACTCTGGGACAAGTACTTGCTGAGGGAAAGGCAGGCAGAATCATCCAAACTATTTCACTACCTTCCTTCGGACCTCTCCCCTCCCCCAAAACTCACATAGCCGAACAATCAAAGGTGCACACGGTAGGTCTCCACAGTATCTAATGAACACCTGTTCCCTACAAGGGGCCCTTCAAGGCTTAACAGCTCAACGAAGCAGCATGAGTCCCAGGTGAGGGTGAAACCTATCTCAGAACCACCCGTTCAGACTGCAAGGCCAGGATTAGACACCGCCATTTACCCAGTGACCCTGGTTTCTTGTGCCTGTACCCTAACCACTCCAGTCTTCTTCCTGCAAAGGGTAGATATAGTACTGTCACTGTCATTTTCCCATTTATAGGATATGTAATGCGGGAATAAAAAGTCCAAATCTTCATAAAACATTAAAAGTCTTCAGCCTGCTGAAAACTACCAAAGTACCAACTCTTCATGGCAGGCCGGCCACGTGGAACAGTCATTAAGTGTGTGATCTTGGGCACGTTACTTAACATCTCTGTGCCTGGTCTCTTCTTAACTGTGGCCCCCACCTAGGGCTGGGAGGGTTAAATGAGATCATCCAGGTAAAGCGCTTAGCATAGAAACGGACCCCTTGAAAGTGCTCAAACATATCATCAAGTGCTTTCGCCATGAGAATGCAGACGCAGAAGGGCTTCCCATCTTGTCCTCAAACAGCCTGAGACCTGCACCTTCATGGTCCTGTCTCAGGTACTGGACTTCAAAGGGAGTGGCCAGAGTGCTGCAGCCACTCTTGTGTACAAAACACACACCTCTAACCGGAGCAGCAGCACTTGACCAGCCCCCAGATTAGCTCTCTGTTACCTGTCTCCTCCACAAGCCTGTCCACCGGAGGATGGAGACGGCTCCTTATCTCCACATGGCACAAGGCAGAGCGGGGTGGCTGGCAGTGGTTAAGAGATGCTGTGCCTCACTTTGGGTCCTGGCTCCATCATTCCTTCTCTATGCCTCAGTTCCATCACCTCCAAAATAGAGATAACAATTGCACCTGCCTCGAGATGACCTGGAACGGTGCCTGGCAGAGAAAGCATTACTACGGTTTTTGTTTTTTTAACTAAAAGAGCTGGTCTCTGAGACCTCAAGTTTAGCCCGTCTCAAATCCAACTCATCTCCCCATCCCTACCCTCACCCTATTCTCCCTCCTGTATTCGAATTGGGTAGCACTGCTGCCCACCCAAACTGAAATATCCCAATCCTCCTCAACTCTTCCTATACCTTCTCCTCCTTGGCCTTGCCTATTCTCCTCCTCCCCTCCCCTCCCACTACCCTTCCAGGCCATCTAGTGACCAAGGCCTGTCAATTCTACCCAAAACCTTTACCCTGCCCAACCCCTCGGCACTGCCTTAGCACAGACCCTCTTCTCGGACGTGGATCCCCGTGGCCTCCTCCCTACAACCATCCCAGACATCAGTTTCACCCCTCTCTAACCCATCCTCCTTCATGCTCCCACCAGAATTACTGCTCAGGAACACCAATCTGATCGTGTTCCTCTCCTCCCTCTAAACCTTCAATGACTCCCCAGTGCTCCTTCAAGTTGTGTGCAAAGCCTTCGACGGTCTGGCCCCAGTCTCCCCCTTCAGCCTCCTCTCCTACCACTAACCCTTACACACGCTCTGCTCCAGCTGTGAGGAACTTGGCTGCCTCCAAACATGCCAGGTCCTTTCACACTTCTGGGCAGGTCCCTGTCCTCTGCCCTGGCAAGGCCCACCCAGCCCATCCTCCTGGACTCAACTCCCAGGTCACCATCACTCCTGAGGTTTTCTTTCTTCAGCCTCTCCCCACTGCCTGTAGCAACCTCCTCACCACTTCCCACTGGCAGCCTGTCAACTCTGAAGCGCAGGTAAGAATCATGCCCTTCACCTGTGGCCCCAGCCCCCGGCACAGCGTCTTGATACACAGTAGACACTGAATAAGCACACGATTTGGCATACGGCAGAGATGCTGAAAATCCTCATCAGATTTAAAGGTAACGTGCCTCTTTTCTCAGTTAAAATCACCCAGGTTCCAAATACAGAATCTTGAAGGTACGAGTGTGTAACTGGGCTAGGACACAGAAGAGGGCAGGAGGTTCCACCCAGGAATCAGTATTACCAAATGCCCACAGGGCAAAGGAAGTCTGAGCGCCAGCGTGGAGCCCGTTGTAAGGCCAGCACGAGTTTACGGACAGTTTTCCCTCTGGCCTTAGCTCCAGTGCCCCTTCACTACCAGTAAGAACTGGAGCTGAGCAAGAGGACAGGGCAATCCCTCCCTCTCTTTCATGGAGCCCCTTTCACTACTTTTCTCAAGTTCCAAGTGCCCAAGTTCTCCTGGAGGTGAGTTTTGGGAACGCACACCTACCCCACAATTGTGCCTTTTTCTATTTTTGTAATCTCCTCACTGAACCCACAAGTGTCTGCTGCATCAAAAGGACCTTGGGCACACCCAAAGCACTGGAGGGCTGATACCAGCCTAGCTGGAGCCCACATCTACACCCCCACAGGCAAGGCACGAGCCCACTGTATCCCCTACCCACTGCCATCCCACCATCAGGCAAAGAACAACCAGCATCAGGAACACTGGACTTGATGCACAGATACTGTAACCCACAGTCAGCCACACTCACGTACCTCAACCAAGTTTTACCATGGCCTGGGGTTCACCTGCCATGTCCCTGGCACAGGCAGCCAGCCAGGAAGCTGGGCAGTGCCAGTCAGCAAGCAAGGTGGTAGCCGACCACAGCTCTGGACTAAGGTGTCTGCCGCCCCACCCTACCTGCCCCACCCACCTTGCCTGCTGCATTTATCTTCCCTGACCCCCAGGTCCCCAGCACTCAGCTGCAGTGTCATCCTGGCTGGCAGGGAGACAAGACTTCTCTTTGCACCCCAACACCATGTCACACTAAAAAGCCGCCAACTGCATCAAAACCCACTGTGAATACAGAGATGACCTAATGCAGGGGCATCTGCGTTTTAGGAAGCTGCTACTAACTAGAGCCGCCCCCAGCCTATGGAAAAGCAAACCCCCTGCCCCACCCATTCACAGAAGCAACAACTTCTCCTCCGGTCTGTGGCAGGAGGGAAACGGACGGCTCCCACTTTGCCACTCTCTATGTATTTGCTTTCTACAACATAAACTCGGAGATGACTAGCAAAAATAGATTCCTAATGCCCACAGTTGTATCTGAGGACAACCTTTCAAGAATTTTTTCCTAGGTAATGCATCTCCTAAGATACCCCTGAAAGTGGGATCTAGTGTTGGCACACGGCCAGAAAAACTGGCAATCTGGTTTGGTTTTAACTGAAATTTGGAACTGGAAGTATTTCTGCTCCCCTCTCCCAAGGTATGTGAATGTTAGGAGATGGACCGCGGGCACAATTCGCATCCTTGGGGGCTGAGGCTTCTCCCAATCTCCCCTGACACAAGGAGCAGCCAGAGGGATTAGGGACCCGAGGGAATACAAGCAGAGCAGGACGAGTCGGGGCCCCAGGGACCACCCGGCCCGCGCTCCTGGCAGGCTTCAGTTTCCCATTCTTGAAGAATTCTGTCCGACTGGGGGCCGAGGCGACCCGAGGAATCGGGCCGGGCCGCTCACCTCTCGCGCGGAGCGGAGCTGCTGGCGCAGCGCGTCCTTGCAGCCATAGGGGCCGCCGGCGCCCGCGCCGCGGGGCTGAAAGTGCGCCTCGACGCGCGTGGCGCCGCGGTAGGCACCCTGGTAGAAGGCGGGCCAGCCCAGCTCCAGCAGCGGCGGCTCCAGGTCCGACTGCTCGGGGAAGTAGGTGCCCGACGAGCAGTCGTGCGACGAGCCGAAGGAGTCCTCCGCCCCCGCCGCCGCGCCCTCCTGGCCGGGCGGCTCGGCCGCGCGCAGGATGGCGCGCACCTCGTCGGGGTTCAGGAAGCGGCCCAGGCGCTCGCGTCGTAGGAAGGCCGAGAAGGCGTCGGGGCCGCCCGCCACCAGCTCCTCGAGCGCCAGGCGCCGCGCCTCGCTGTACAGCTCGGCCAGGTTGGGCGGCCCGCACGGCGACAAGCAGGCGGCCGGCAGCTCGTCCAGGACGTCGGACCGCAGAGCCATGGCGACGCTCCGACTGGACCAGGCTCGGGCGGGCGCGCGCGTGCAGCCCGCTTTATAGGTACCTTTGAATCTAACCGGCCCGCGCCCCGGCCCTCCCATTGGCTGCCGCCACGGCGGAGGCTGGACGCGAGCACGCAGCCACGGCCCCGCCCCTTGACGTGCTATTGGCTGGCTCTCGGCCTTGCCCCGCCCCGCGCCTCCTCATTGGCTGCTGGCGGCGGCCGAGCCACGCCCGCGCTCCGGGATTGCTTCGCGGGATTTAAATTTCGTGACTGTGCTGCCTCCGACGTAGCTGTTCTTGCACCGACTTTACGGGGAAACGAGCTCTTCTCGGTGTGCTAGAGAGAGCCTGCCGGGCCTGAGTGTCCGTGTTGCCCGGGGCGTTGGCGCAGGCAGCGGAGCCCGCACAAAGGCCCGATAGCCCGGCCCCGCCATCCTAGCGCGCCCCCTGCCGGCCCGCCCTGAAAGGCCCCGCGCGGTCAGATTTCGGCTCCGCCAAGAGAGGCTGCCTCCTACTCCCGGGCACACTGTCCTCGCTGCTCGGGGGCTCCCAGGGCTTGGGTTTGGCCAGCCATGTCGCCTTTATCCCCTGCATTTAATCATTCATTCGTTCGTTCGTTCAAAAATACTGGTCCATCCTAATAGCCACTCCTTTGATTACAGCTTCAGCTATCTTTCTCTTGTCTCACTTCATCTTTTTTTGCCTGGCAAAACCCTTATTCTGGTTAAACCGCACTCTCCCCCTATTTTCCACCGGGCAGCCACACAGGGCTGGGCAAAAGAAAACGCAACTCTGCTGAGTGGTTGTGCTTTAAATTCATCGTCTCAAGTGGGCCCTTAGGGTTGCCAGCTAGCCTACCTTTCCCTCGTTCGCTCTACCTCTTCCTCTCTCCTTGCTTCGGGAAAATAGGAGCAGTCAGGCAAGAACGTCCACGTGCTCCCACCACATCTACCTGCCCGTCTGCATCTCTGCCCACGTCCTGGGCCTTCTGCTACTGTGGATGAATTGTCCCTTCCATTTGGCCCTCGCTGCCAGCCCCTCTACGACTAACCCATATCTCTCCAGCAATTCTCTCCTCTCTCCTGGATCTTCAATTTCCCTTCTTTACTGGTTCATACAAACATGCTGAAAATATTTTTCATCTTAAAACCACCCTTTCTTGCCCCTACATTCCTCTAGAGCTTCCGCCCCACTTCTCTGCTCAGTTTGATAGCATAAAACCTCAAACAAGTTGTTTATACTTGCTGTCTTCAGTTTTCCTCCCATTCTCCCTTGAACCCTGTCCAATCAATCCTATGCCTCCTCTGCTCTGCCAAAACCTCTTGTCAAGGTCATCATGAGTTCCACAGTGCTAAATCCAATAGTCTCTTTTCAGGCTTCATTTTCTTTGTGTAAATGAGAAAGCATATGTACAACTGTAAAGCGCTTCATAATGTGAGAGGTTACCATTATTATTTAGAAACCAATACATGTTTAAAATGGATGAATGCCTGCTGCTGCAAAGATAGTTCTGTTTTTCCCATCCTCTCCCCATCCCAGCCTGTTCGTGAACTTTTTCAAGCCCAAGTGTGGGCCTTTCCGTGTGTCCCTGCTCTGGCATCCAGCATCCATGAGTCCAAGAGTGGACCCTTTTCATCTTCTTCCAAGACACCAACAGACTTCTGCATATGACAAAGACAAGGACTATCACGGTCTGGGGCTGTGCAACCACATAGCTTGTCTGCCCGAGATAAAAAGTGAGAATAACCAGGGTCTCACCTGCTCTATTGTCACAGTAATGTGAAGTAGTATATAGTATTTTACTTCCCCACTGTAAGCTATATGAGAAGGACTGGGGTGGGGTGGGGGGAAGAGGATGGGACAAGTTGGTGCGCTCCAAGAACAGAACAGAAAAGAGGGGCAGCCCTGTTACATGTAAATATGTCATCAGACAAACCTTTGAAAGTGTGAAAATATATACATACATATGAGCTGTTATAGGGCTCCATGTTAATTCCAAAGGGAACATTTAACAGAGTGAAGGTCATTCCCAACCACTCATCTTTTCTTGAATTCATCAGGTATCACCATCTCCCAGTCTAGAAAGACATCTGCTCCATGTCTGAGCTCTCAGAGCTCCCTCTGCTCCTGGGATCTCCTGGGAGAGCTCTCTATGGTAGAGGTAGGGACCAGGAGCCCTCCTCCACCCCTATCCCAACCATCACCTTTTTGTTAATTCAAATCAGCATCATTCAAGTGAGCTCACAGCAATGACCACAGCCACACTAACAGGTGTTATTAAAAGAAATTTAATAATCTTAATTAAAAACTCTTAACAGCGAATTCTGTCACAGGCCTTGGCAGCTGGAAGCAACTCCAGGGGCATGCCCCTTTGGGATGTGGTTGAGCCATGGTCTCAGACACAGGGTCCACCACGGCCGCGTGGTGAGGAGCTACCTGGAAGTTACTTCAATACAATATCAAAGATCCGCGAGGATTTTTTTTTTTAAAAAAGTTTTAAATATATTAGACTCTCTTGATTGCCATTTTTACACAAAGCTGCTGATACAGTATACAGAGTTGTAACTTTGTTTTCACATAAAATACATTTTTCTTAAGTGTTCTCTGTACATCAGTGGCTTCTGGTCTGGTGAATTATTGCGGAGGGCTGGGGGTCTGCAGACTTTTCCTGGGTGCGCAGAGCCAGACCCCGCACTGTGGCACTTGCAATGCCCATGGGAAGCAGGCCCTCTGGCCAACAACTGGCCAACAAGAGACTCCTGTCAAGGAGAGGGCTACAGCTCCTGGCAAAGGAGGTCACTTCTGTGGAGTCATCCACTGACCACATGACCCATTGCTCTTATATGCCCTGGGGGAGGGGTAGCTGTCCCCAGGCTACAATAGCAAGAGTTAAATACAGTCCTTCTGGGCATCTTGTAAGGAGCACCCTTCTGGAAAGTGCCCCAGTATCCTGCTCTGGGAAAGCAAGTGGGAGAGAGAGCTCAAGATCAAAAGGTATCTGACACCAATAACCAAATGGTCTCATGTTATTACAAAGCCAGCAAACTGGGGTGGGGTAGGACAGGGGACACACCCTTGTTAACTTTTCTAAGCCCATTGAAATTGATCAAACAGTGCAGAACAGTTTCACCAATGCCGCATATTTGATGGAGAATTACATCCTGAAGTCTTCATTACATTAGGTACAGGTCTGAGATTCATTCACCTTCCCTGAGCTACCGTCTGGAAACTCACTATCTAGTGATAGACACCAATTTTTAATTGTTTGGGGCATAGGGTGGGAACAAGGGCAGGGCTCATGGTGAGCCATGTGGCACATGCTTTGGAGGTAGCCTCCTTTAATCTGTCAGGAACTGCCCCCAGACCTGGGTCTAGTGGGAGCTGGGCAGCTGGTCGACCTTGCCAGCTTTCTCCCGGCTCCTTGATCCACACCTGCCAGGAAGAGAGGCGGACTCATGAGGAAAGGCTTCAATGTTAAAGGAGAAGCTCCTTTTCCTCCCATTATCCATGGGTGGGGCAGAAGGACTCCATAATAAATGAGCAAAAATGAGCCAGAGACAATGAGTTTAAGAAGCTGAGATGCATTTGGCAGCAAATTCCAGATTTCTTGTTCTTCTAGATGCTGACCTCAAACTGCTTTTATACAGTGTCCCAAAGATACTGGCCTGAGGCGGCTATCCCTAAAAGCCCCAGATGGACTTGGGATGCTGTCTGCCTGGAACCCAAGATCCGACAGGTGCATTTAGTGGCAAACATTATCCAGGGGTGGCCATGACAGTGGTTTCCCAGCTAGAAGGATTCATACTCTATGGATTTTAGGAGCTGAAAAGCAAAGGGATGTGAACCAGGAAGCAGTCACTGTCTCAGGTGAATTGAATGGGGCTGCTGATACCCCTGGTCCTCAAGGGATGAAAACTGTAAAGAGCGGTCTCCTCACTCTGTCTTGTTCGTCCTTTATCCCCAAACCTAACATAGTGCCTGGTGTGTTGCAACTGCTCCACAAACTGCATGAGTGAATAAATGAATGACCCTGGCCCCAACTTGTCCCTCATCACCCAAGAGACCCACAGGGAAACTTCCCCAGGTACTTGAAGCTCTAACAGGGAATGGTTTATCCCCGACTGAAAACACGAGCTAATGCCCAAGAGTCTGCAGTTGGCTCCTGCCAGGGAATCAGGCGGGATTCCCAGTCCTCTGGGTGGGAGAGGAATGGCCCAGGAGGCAGGAAGCAAGGGGGAAGCAGGGAATCCAGAGGGCTCAGAGTGGGCAATAAGTGCCTTCAGTCTCTGGCCCCTGAGCAAACAGATCTGAAAACCTGCACAGCTCTCTCCTAGGAGTGTGTGGCTTTCCTCGGCACTCCCCAGCTTGCAACTTAAGTTGGCTTAAGAAGAATTGCAGTGTCAGTCTGATCTGAACACTGTTTTAAAGCCAAAGGTATATATGTTTTGTTTCATCCCTGTCCTGCTCCAGCCATAGGCTGAGATGATGCAGAGGCTGCCCCCAGACCCCAGGGATGTGGGAGGCATGACGCCCACCTGCCTGCAGTCTCCTGACCTGCCCCTCCACCCTAGACTGGATCTGTTCGGGCGTTGGGGTGGGAGTGGCCTGGTGCTGTGACTCTCCCTGCATCCAGGAGCCACCAGGGGCGCAATGACTCCCCTGAGTCCCTGCTCTCCAGCCCAACTGCCCTGCCCCTGGTAAAGCATCAGCCAGGTCCCTTGGGATCCAGCTCCCCCTCTGGGCTAGGGGAGCCATGGGGGCCACAGTGGGGGACTGGGACTGACAAACAGCAGCCCCATTACTAGGGTGGCGGCACAAGGAGGCTCCTCCAGCCCCAGCCCCCTGGCCCAAGTGCCCCTCGGAGAGAATTTCTCAAAGGCTCAGAAAGAAGAGGGTTAAAGGGAACCCAGATTTGTCTCCCAAATCCCAGAATCTGGACCTAAGGGGCCCCTTCAGAGCTCTAAGGAGGTAGTTTTAGGACCAGTGAAAGGCGCACAGGGCAGGGAACAAACCTGCAGCTTGTGAATTACACCAACAGGTTTTGGATGAGCCTTTGGACAGCACCCAACTCATGGGCAACAATTTCAAAGGGGCTCATGAGAGAATGCAGTGGAGAGGGGACAAGCAGCCTGCCCCTCATGGTCCTCCCTCTCCAGCATCAGGGAGACAGGGGCTATGAAACTGTAGAGCTGGAGTGAGACCCAACTCCAGCCCCACCACTGCATGGATTCACTCTCCTGAATGCAGCACAGAGAGTTGGCCACGGGCACATTGGGTTTGCAGCCTTGTGACGTCACCACTCCGGGAGCAGGCTGGGAGCCCCTGGGCCAGGCGGAAACTCACAAGGGCCAACTGGAAAACTTGTGGCACTGAGCACTCTAGAAAAGGCAAGCCAGGCCGGGGTCCTGAGCATTCACTCTGGGAGGGGTGTGGGCCCCAGCAGCCCCTCACTGCTCATTCTGATGGCTCAGTCTGAGGGGGCTGGCTGAGTTCGGCTGGAGCAAAACCTGAAGCCATCTGAATATTTACAAAGATCAGCCAGGATGCTGCGCTCTGTCGCGGTTAACAGAGATGTTTGCAGAAATTAACAACACGAACTCATCCCTCACCTGGGAAAAGCCCTTCAACTGAAGCACCTCATTTAGCTTCACTTTTCCAACCCCAGTTGGTAAAACCTAGCACTTGTGATGCCATCCATGAAAGAAAGCAAATTCGGTTACCTCTTGCCTAGTTTTACAGCCTAAAATAATTCTTTTACCAAATGCACTTTGGGAAACACTAACTTTGCTCCCCCTCCCCCTCCACTTGTTGATATTTTCACCCAAGAGCAAAATGTGATTTGGAATGGAATAGCCTGGTCTTCGACCTCAGCCCCTGGGTAGTCACACAGCTGGCCCCTCACCTGGGCAAGGCTGTGGGGAGCAGGCCTGTATCCATCTCATCGACCCCATGGATACATGGCTCCCTGTGAACACAGAGAGGACACCTTGCTCCTTCCAGATGTGGATGGTGGCCCAGACCCTGGTATGACTCTGGGCAGGTCTCAGCTGAGCAGGCCCCTCCCTTGCTAAAGCCATGTTGGCAGTGGTGATGAAACTCTGAAACGTAACTTCAATCCTCTTGGGCATAGCCCACAAATTCTCAGTCCCACCTGCTTCCCATGAGCCCAGCTGTGTCATTCCTACACATGTTGATTGAGCATGTGTGTGAGTGTGTGTTGACATGTGACAAGCAAGTACTGGTCCAGAGAAGCCTTTACCAATGACAGAACTGGAAATGCAGCCCGCCCTCCCAAAATCTGACAGCAGGGTGGGTCAGGAAGCCACGATGGGCCTTGTTTCTGATGGCAGACAATGCAGCAGGAAGCAGAACCGTGAGAAGTGGTGATGCTATGAGCAGCTGGGTGAGAGGTGGGGTCGGGGTTCCTCTGGAAAGCCGAGCCCACCTGCCCCCCAGCTGCCCTCTGATGCCTCCCCAGCCAGAGCTGCTGGGCTGGACTGGATTCCAGGGACCCCACCCCAAAGCATTTCTCTCCTTGTCACACAGAGACTAGGAGATGCGGCAGCAGCCATGGACCTTCTCCTCCATCTCTTCTATGGGGGCCTTGAACTTCAAGAGCGGGGGATCTCCGCTGGTGACCGTGTAATACACCGAGGTCCCATTGCTGCTGTACGGTGAAGTTCTGCCTCCGATCAAGGGGGCCTTGCCTTCATTGCTGCTCTCGCCCACCCTGGCCATGCTGCTGCCCAGGTGGGTACTCAGGAAGGGGTGGCTAAGCAGCTTGGCTGCAGCCCGCTGCCGCTTCAGCTCCAGAAGCGTCTGGGGGCTCTGTTCCTTGTAGCCACTCCAGGGCGGGGGGGCATCGGCCACGCCAGGGCTGCCATAGGCCATGTTGTAATCTGGCACCTCATGCACTTTCCAGACGTCTCCGTTGGACAGTGCATACTGGTAGGTGCTGACCGGAGCCCGGAGGCCATTCTCAACAGGCATGTCCATTTCACTTCGTGGGATCTTGGTAGAAAACTCAGAGAGCAGTACGGGCTTCTCCAACCTGGGATTCTAAGAGTGAGAAGGACAACATTACCAGCTGGCTGGAGGATCTGAACCCACTCCCCACTTGTACCTCTGCTGAGGGCATTATTGTTTGGACCTGTCCTCATCTGTTTTCCCTACCTGGGTAATAGGACCTCCATTTTCCTTTGGGGAAATCACCAATCTATGTGTTTTGGTAGAGCTGACCAACTCCCATCTTGCTCCAAGGGCTGGACCATGACCCCAGGCCTGGCTGGTCAACATCCTCGCTATAGGAATTAGGAATTGGTTTAGGGATGGGTTCTTGACCGAAATTGGTTCAATGAAAGTCAACCCTGGAACTTTTGCTACAATGATTGGGAAAGAGAAGTTCTGTCTCTGCAGGAACTGTGGGTAGTAAGAATGAAGTAAGCTGGGGACCAGGGAGACACCATGTCAAAGGGTCTGCTTTACGGTGAAGGCGGCTTGAAGGAAGACTGAAAGACAGAGGGAGCGTCCCGATGATGTGCTTTGAGCCCCTGGATCCAGCTGGTCCCAGACGTTTTAGTTACATGAACCAATAAATTCCTTTTTTGTGAAAGCCAATTTTAGTTGGGTTTTTGGTCACTTGTAATCCTTCCTCTGTATTCCCAGCATATGTCCACTCCAAATGGCAGAGAGTCTTACCCAGAGATCCTTTATACCCATAATCCCTGGATAACAAGACCCTTAAAAGTAGCTGCTACCTAGAAACTATAAACTAAAAGGTAGATACGTCCGACAATAACAAAAATGTAAAGCATAGCAAAAATCACCATAAACAAAGTCAAAAGATGCATGAAGAGACTGGAAAAATATTTGCAACATATATGACAGAAAAGGGACCAATTTCCTAAATATATAAAGAGTTCTTAAAAGTCCATTTAAAAAAGCCCAACCACCCAACAGAAAAAAAAGGCAAAACACATTAATATGCAGCTCACAGAAAAATATATATAGATATATATACCACATATAAACGTAGGAAAAATATTCAACCTCCCTAATATTAATGTTATAAAAACTAAAACAACCAAGTAGCATGACCAATATTTTAAAAGTGTGTGATTACTCACTGTTGGTAAGGGTGTGGAGAAATGGGTAGGCATAAACTGCCACAACCTCTTCGGAGGACAGTATCACATCATCAGAAAAAAATTTTTTTTTAAGAAAGAATGTACACCTTGCCCCAGCAAGCTCAGGGGATATGCTCCCTAAGGGGAGCAAAGCCTGAAAGTCATCGTTAGGCAGGTGGGGAAATTATGGCAAGTACTTGTTCTGGAATGTTCTGCAGCTGGTAAGAAGAATGAAGACAATCTTTATGTGCTGACTCGTGATTCCAAGAATCTCTATTTCTGGGAAAGAGCTCCAAGAAATACAAAATTAGGTTAAAATATGGTAAGGTGGGGGGCACTTGCCATAGCAAGCTTCCGTTTGTTTGTTTCTTCTTTTTCTTTAATGGCTCCTTCTGAACTATACAGGCAGACTGAGGCCACATGGTTGGGGGTGGGAGGGAAGGACAGATCCTTGATGGTCTAAGTCAGTGCTTCTCAAACTTTCATGTGCACATGAGTCTCCTGGGGCTCTGGTTAAAATGTGTATTCTGACTCACTAGATCGGGGTCGGGACCTGAATTTCAGCATTTCTAACAAGTTTCTGCCCATGCCTGAGTAGCAGGGACCTAAGACACTGATTCTCAACCTTGGATGCACACTGGAATCATCTGAGGGTTCAAAACATATACAACGCCAATCTGACAAGGCTACATACTGTGTATGTCCAACTCTATGACAATCTGGAAAAGGCAAAACTGTGGAGACAGTAACAAGATCGGTGGCTGCCAGAGGGTGGGGGAGGGATGAATATGTGGAGCACTGGGGATTTTGGGGGCAGTGAAAGTATTTGGTATGACACTTTAACCATGGCTACATGACATTATACATTTCTCAAAAGCCAGAGAATGTACAACACAGAACCCTAATGGACTTCAGTTAATAATAAGGTATCAATATTGGCTCATCAATGATAATATATGTACAACACTAATGCAAGATGTTAATAATAGTGGAAACTGGGGGACACAATCGGGGGTGGGGTATATATATATATATATATATATATATATATATATATATATGAACTGTCTGTACTTTCCACTCATTTTTCTGTAAACATGAAACTGCTCAAAAAAATCAAGTCTAGGTGCTGGCCCTGTGGCCGAGTGGTTAAATTCACACGCTCCGCTGCAGGCTGCCCAGTGTTTCGTTGGTTCGAATCCTGGGCGTGGACATGGCACTACTCATCAAGCCACGCTGAGGCAGCGTCCCACATGCCACAACTAGAAGGACCCCCAATGAAGAATATACAACTATGTACCAGGGGTCTTTGGGGAGAAAAAGGAAAAAAAAAAATCAAGTCTATTAATTTAAAAAAATACATAAATACAATGCCTAGGTCCCAAGCCCAGAGATTCTGATTTAATCAGTCTGGTTGCAGCCTGGACAACAGGATTTTAAAAAAACACAAAAATGAAAACACCTCCCCAGGTAATTTTCTTGCACAGTTTAGATTGTGAAGCGCTATTTGAAGAGATGGGGCTATCTCGTCACTGCTGTGCCTAGTACCCTGGAGTCAGCTCTGACGAAAGCATGTACCAGAGCCAGCCCCAGGGGCCAACAGGGCAGAATCTTGGCAGAAACGTGACTTGAGCATCAAGCTGAGCAAATATTCCCTTAGATAAGTGGTTCTCAAATTCCAACGTACACCAGAACCCCCTGGAGGGCCCTGGCCCCAGAGTTCATGATCCAGTACATCTGGGACAGAGCCTGAGACTCTGCATTTCTAAGTTCCCAGGTGATGCTGATGCTGCTAGACCAGGGACCACACCTGGAGAATCTCTCCCTACCTTAGAGACCATCACATCCTTGCCAGCACCTAAAGCCTTGAAAGCAGCAGGGAAGAAACAGGAAGGAACTTGGAGCTTTGTAGCTGTGTCCTGTGATCTCGTTGTTTCCCCCGGGGCTGGGACAGGGGCCCTGGACCCTGACAGTTGCCCTGGAACTGGACTTCTGGGTACCTGGGGTGAGGACAGCCTGCTTCGGGCTATGCCATCTCTGTACCGTCCCTTCTCCTCCCCAGGCCTGAAGCCCCAGCCCCAGAGGCAAAGCTGCCCATCTGTTTGCCTTCACCTAACTCCCTACACACTGCAGCCTTGGTAAGAAAGCTCCAGAAAGTAACAACAACAAACTCGGGCCTGACTCAGGGTAGTTTCTGGCAGCCTCATCCCCCTACCCCATTCCCTATAGGGTTAATGATTTATGAGACTCCAGATCAAGCAGCACTTCTGGGAGCATCCTGGGGCCTGTGAGAGCTGAACAAACACAGGGACAAAGCAGGCATGGAGGGGGAGGAGCTGCTTCCATGAAGATTTCTTTAAGAATCTCAGTCTCTCCCACAAATTGGTTAAGGAAAAGAGAAACAACCAAACAACAACAAAAAAAAGGCAAAAGAATAGATGGTGCACAAAAGAGAAAACCAAATGGCCAATAAGCACATGAAAAGGTGTTCAACATCATCCACCATCAGGGAAATACAAACTTAAAACGCAAGCTACACAGCAACCCCACCAGGACGGCTCAGATGAACGCGACTGACTCTATTTGTAAAAGTTCATTGAAAAGTTCATTTCAGATTTGTGTACTTTACTGTACATAAGTTACACCTCAACCACAAAGAAAAAAATAAATAAAGCATAGCTGAGAGGCATCTGAAATGTGGTTTGATTTCACTCTATAACTCTTTTCTCCCCAAGCCCCAAGCTTAGGGACTAGGTGGGACAAAGTCTCCATGTGTGCCCGCTCCATCCCAGACAGCGGCTTTCAAGGGGATTCCCTTCCGAAGCCACTGTCACTCCTGCTGGTGAGACAAGCCACTTGTGACCTCCCTGTTCACATGGGGAAGCAGGGTCCCACTGAGCCATGCGGGCACGCTGGGCAGATAATCCCTTTGCATCCCTCCAAAGCAATGCTCTCTAGAAACGTTTCCAGCTGCTCATTGTGTGATGGAAGAACCAAAAAGGCAGACCACGGCGGGTATGGTCAGCCTCTCCCTTCTTGTCCCCACCAATTCTGCAATGGCCCCAAACTTGCTTGCCCCACTCAGCAAGACAGCAGCCATGCCTGGACCTGAGTGGGTCAAATAGTGTCCCCCACCAAATTCATGTCCACTCCACATCTCTGAATGTAACCTTATTTGGAAGCAGGGTCTCTGCAGGTGTAATTGGTTAAATTAAGATGAGGTCATACTGGATTGGAGTGGGTCCTAACCCAATGATTGTTGTCTTTCTAAGATGAGAAAACAGACACAGACACCCAGGAAGAAGGCCATGGGAAGTCAGAGGCAGAGAATGGAGTCATGCTAGCAAAAGCCAAGGAAGGCCTGGGCGACCAGAAACCGGAAGAGCGTCATGGAACAGACTCCCCTTCACAGCCCCCAGAAGGAAGCAACCCTGGTGACACCTTGATTTTCAGACCTCTGGCCTCTGGAAGTATGAGAGAATAAATCTCTGACATGTTAAGCCACCAAGCTTGCAGTAATTAGTCCTAGGAAATTAATGCAACATCCCCTCAGGAAAGCAGTTTAATGCCCAGACCCCTGGCTCCTGCTGGAGCAGACTTCTTAGAGGTCCTACCAGCACCCGACTCAGGTTTTCAAAAGCTTTCTTCCAACCAGATGTGTTCTGGTAAACACAATTCTCAACATATTGTTATATTTTCCCCAAGAAAGTCTGAGTACCCTTAGCTCCCGGAGTGAGCCTCCCTCCTGGGAAGCCCAGGTCTAGATCTGCTGGAGCACAAGCAGGCACATGGCAGCCACTTGCTCTCTGTGGATTAGGAGACCCTACTGTGTGCCAAAGCTCTTGGCTCTGACTCAAACACACCCTAGGCTCGCCTCATTAGCTACAGGAGCCACCACCATCAGATGGGATCCAGCTGGTTTAAGGGCACTGCCCAGCTAACGCCCCTCTGAGGCAAGACCAGGCTGGGGCCCTGTCCTCTTTGCAAGGCAGTGGCTGACACTGGGGTAGAGCGTGAGGCCACTCACTGGGTCCTTATTCTCCTGGTCTGTCCTGGTCTCCCTGATGTCCCCATTGTATGTCGAGGTCCGCTGGTCTTCAGATGCACTCCGCTGCTGCCACAGTATGGCCTCGCCCTCATATTCCTTCCTGTACAGGTTGGTCCTGTCCGACAGGCTGGCTCGACGCACCACCTTCCTGAGGGGAGAGAGGGGGTGCTGGAGGGCTGTGCCCGGGCACCCCAGGCAGGAGCATGCATGGGACCCCTGGCAGCCCTCCCTGTGACTCACCCACGGCTGCCTGCACTGGACGTCCTCCGACTCAAGGATGACTTGTGCCTCAGCTGTGACTTCATGATCACGTCATGCTTGTGCTTTAGCTCCAGCAGCAGGACCTTGAACTCCTCCTCTTCACACAGGTCTGAAGGGGCAGAGGAGTCCACTGTGGCAGCAGTGCACGGGAGCTGCCACCCCAACCCACTGAAAACACCCAGAACCTTTTGGGGGCATGCAGGGAGGGGAGAAGACAATGCCAGCCTTATTTCCTGGGCTACAACCCAATGCTTAGAGGAGAATACAAACAGGAAGCCCAGGTTCCATGCACAATCACAACTCCTAAGGTTCCCAGCTACGACCAAAGGATTCATACACTTTTGATAGTTTCCAAGAAGAGTCATCAGCTCTCCACTGATACGAGAAGTATGGAGAGAAACAAGCAGGTACCCCATGTAGCCCAACAAGAAATTATGCAAAGATGCTGAAATCATATATCCCCACCCACTCAATCCACCTAATCCCTTCATACATCTATCAACCTATTCACTGAGCCAGCCATCCATCCACAGATTCATCCTCTACCCACTCATCCACTTATTCATCCATCCATCCATATTTCCACACATACATCCATATTTTCATCCACTTATCCACACATGTATCCAACTATCCATTTGTCCATCCATTCATCTGTCTTTTAGTCTATCATCCATTAATCTATTCATTCATCCATCCACCCATCCACACACCAATCCACCATCTATCCTGTATATTCATTAATTTATCCCTGTACCCACCAAAAAGTTGGTGAGTGCTTATGTGTGTACCAAGTGTTGTGTTGGACTTACCTATTGGCATCTCATCCATGGATGTCCTAGCACTAAGACTGGCCCCATGGGACACCAATAGCTCTGCCATCTGCATCTGAAACACAGGAAGAAAACCACGTTCCCCCTGCTCAGGACTCAGAAAGCCTAGGACGTGGAGAGAATGCCCAAGGCCTCCTAGGATGTGACCCAAAGAATTATGGGGCAAAGTTGATTTCCAGGGAAGGCTCTGGACCCTAGAGCCAGGAATCCTGGCAAATGCAATGGGCTTGACACCTCCTCCAGCATGACTGGGCCAGGTCAAGAGACAGAAGAAGGAGTCACTTGTAACTCTAGAGCTGTCAAGTATCTAAGGAGGGACTGCAAAAGCTGCAATCAGAGTTTTATATCTGGGAAACAAATGGAGCAACTACACAAAGCAGAAACACTGGGAATTTTCTAATTTTGCAGATTTGATTATTATCTTGTTAGGACACCACTTGTCAAACACTTTTGCAAACTCCCTAGGCCTTTTCATATTCCCCATGCTAGCTGTAGTCAACAGCTTAAGTGGGTCTCGCATTCTTTCGAATCAACTACTGGCCCAAAGAACAGCAGGTTGACCCTGTGCTGGCCTCCTTCACAGCCCTATGGGTGACAACTACCTGTCCCCAGAAGGCAGCTGCATGCAGGGGCTCCCAGCCATCCCAGTCCTTCACATCCACGCGCACTCCATGGTCCAGGAGGAGCTCAGCTGCCCGTAGGTATCCATTGGCTCCAGCTATGTGCAGCTGAAGGAGAGGAAAGAAGTGAGCATCCCCTATTGGAGATGGTCCTACATTTGGAGGGGGGTAGCCCCCCTCATTTGGAGTGGGGGATAGCCCTCTCTGACCCCAACCCAAGTCTCAGATCATTCTTGGGGCTAGTAGAATGGAACAGAATGAGGCAAAAACACCAGCCACATCGCAGAGGATTATTAAGTGTGCAATATGAACCTAGAAGGTAAGGCAGGGAGGAGAGCTCTTCTCCCTGTGGTTGGTCTTGGAGCCCCTCTGGTTAAAACAACAGCATTTACTGAGTCCCTACTATGCACCGAGCCCTATAGAAGGGGTCTCAAAGGTCCAATATGGTGGTTTTAAAATACGTCTACAAGTTCTTTAACATGCTTCCCTTTAAAAGATGGAGCTTAATTCCTTTCCTCTTGAATGTGGGCCAGAACAAGTGACTCTTTTCTAACAAAGAGGCTATTGTGAAATGGTAGTGTGCCATTTCTGAGATGAGGCCATAAAGGGCATTGCTGCTTCTACCTTATGGTCTCTTGGATCAATCACTCCAGGGGGAAGCAGCCACCATGTAGTGAGGACCCTTAAGCAGCCTGAAGGAGAGGTTCTAAGGAGGTGAGAAACTGAAGTCTCCTGCCAACAGCCAGCACTAACTTGCCAGCCATGTGAGCGCGCCATCTTGAAAGTGGAACTTCCAGCCACAGTCAAGTCTTCAGATGACTACAGTCCTGTGCTGACATCTTGACTGCAACCTTATGAAAGACCCTAAGCCAGAGCACCCAGTTAAACTGTTCCCAATTCCTTGACCCACAAAAACTTTGTGAGATAACAAATATTTATTGTTATTTTAAGATGCTAAGTTTGGGGGTAGTTTGTTATACAGCAATAGATAACCAATACATCCAATAAGGGAAAGCCTCATGTTGAGCCCCCAACTCTTCTACCTGGCACCATACAAGACCCCCACTGATGGGTGCCACTTTGCAGACATTAGTTGTCCCACTTGCTTGATCTCCCAGAAAATATATAAAATACTTAGCACATGAGGAACACTCAGTAAGTGGTTAATATTCTCAGAGAGCAGTAAATGATGACAAGGTGCACCATGGGACCAGACGAAGGAGCAAGAAGTAGATGAGGCAAAGAGAAACCCACTGCCAAGCTAAGGTGGGAGATAGAGATGAGAGCCCAAGGAAGCCAGCAGAAGCCCAGCTGGGAGGAAACCAGAGAAAACCAGAGGGCTCCAGGGGACTGAGATCTGGGGCAGTAGTGCCCCAGCCAGTGGGACAGAGAAGGCATGGCCCCAGGAAGTGGCCCTTCAGAACTCAGCCCAGATGGCCAGACGCTGCCACCTCCTGGGGTAAGGTTGCTGTAAGGTTCTAGCAAATGGAGGTTTTCCCTTATTTTTTAATTTGCAGAATAAACCCAGGGTATGATCTCGTACAGGTATCCATGAAAATTAGTATAATTATTTGATTTATAAATGTCTGATGCTTGCCACTTGTAGAGAGTGCACCTGGCTGGCCAGCCAGACATTACAAAACTGTGGGGTCTAATACTTGGCTGGGAATAAAAAGGCATGACTGGGAGAGTGCTATTGTTAATGGTAATGATGATATTAATCACTAACATCAACTGAGAGTTTACAGACTCTGTGCTAAGCACCTCCACGCAGAATCTCATTTGGTCCCTCCAGCAACCCAGTGAGGAAGGTTCTGTTAGTATCCCCACTTTACTGGGAAGACCTGAGACCTGGTACATGCCCGGCCCATGTGGGTGTGGCCACCCTGAGGCCAGCCGAGCCCAAGAGGAGAAGATCTGTGTGTTTGGAGGGCCCAGCCACAGACCCAAAGGAGCCCCAGGCAGGGTGGGCAATGCTCTGGTTCAGCCTGGCCTTGAGTTCATACTGCGGCATCCAATCCTACTACCTGACTTCATCCTTGAGCGCTGGGAGGAGCAGGTGATCTGAGGAGGGACCCAGGTAATAGAAAAAGACATGAGGCAGAGGGTGTTGCTCAGGAACCAGGTGGGAGAAGCCCAGTTACCACACCTGAGCCAAGAGGTCAGGCCTGAGGAACTACAGGAAAACTTGGTACCTCTGAGCCCTACCTGGGGAGCTCAGGATTCTGAGACCTCTGAGGGCTCATGACCGGCATGGACCCCAAGCCTAGGGCAGGGTCCAGCCATCAGCAAGCGGTGTGGGGGGGGGGGCCTTGGGCTTCCAAGGCCACGCTCTCATTTTCAGTTTAGAGGCTGCAGAAGCAGACTCTCCCCAATGTTTGGCTGCATTGTGCTCTGATAACCTATGGAGAGAGGTCAAGGTTTCCCACATCACTGACCCTTGAGCTGAAAGGGTGAGTGGAGCTAACCAGGCAGATTTGAGAGAGAAGAAGGTTCCATTGTTCTATATCTCCAGGGTCTAGAAAAACACATGGCACAGAGGAGGTGGGTTTTGACTGGATGGATAGATGGACAATGGATGGATGGATGACTGGGGGTGTCTGGACTCTGAAGTCAGGGAACCCAGAGGAGAGGCTGTTGCAGCAATATGGGGATTGCTGATGAGGCCAGGCAGGGAAGTGGGAGAGGATACACGGAGGCAGAGGAAAGGAAGGTGCAAAGCAAGACAGCATGGGTGAGTGGATGAATGGTGACACCAGTCCTTAAGCGGGGGACATCACTGGAAGAGAGGGAAATAATGAGCTCAAGATGGACACCCGGAGCTTGAGGTAAAGGAGGAAATTGGAGATAGAGCAGGTGGACAACAGAGCCAAGCTTCCCCCCAGGGCTCCTAACTCCCAGCCCCAGCTGAGCGGCCAGACTCTTAAAGCAGCTCAGCCCCGCTCTGCTACCCCTTCATGTTCCAGGGGCAACCCTGGCCCCTAAGGGGGCTGGAGGGGGTCCAAAGCCACGGACAGGCCCCAGCTGTATAGGTTTTGCCTCTCTCAGGTGCTGACCCACTTCAGCCCTAGATGGTCTTGGTTCTGGTCCTGACCCCCTAGCCCAAACCAGTGCAGCCCATCTCTTTACCAGTGTGGCACCCTGGGCATCTATCCAGTCAAGGTCCTGGCCTGCTGCAATCATACAGTGGATGTCCGCAATCATCTGCTGCTCAGGAGCCGCCCGCATCTCGTTGATTTTCTCTTGGGTGATGCCTGCAGTGGGGAAGGGGGGATTTATTCAGCACTCCCAGGCCCAGGCCCCAAGAGGGGAAAGGAGGCAGATGGGGGAGGCAAGGCTCCCGCTCCCCAGCGTCCGCTAGTCAAGGCGGTAAACAGACACGCCCATAGATCATTATTCCCGAGCCGTAGGAACACAAGCACCCTGCACTGGCTCAGAGAACAAGGGCCATTCCTGCCTGACACCCAGCAGGCCCTGTACAACATCAGTTATGGTATGTATGCTGTTCTCCTACCTGGAAATCCCTACCATCCACCTACCTGCCTCTAACTGCTCAGATTGCTGGCTCCTTCTCATCCTTTTGGTCTGGCCTGGATCACCTCCCCCGCTGGCCTTCCCTGACCACCCCACCTTTAGGATCACCTCCCCTGACCATCCCATATTTAGGATCACCTCCCCTGACCACCCTATCTTTAGGATCACCTCCCCAGCTGGCCTCCCCTGAGTGCCCTATCTGACCAGGGTCTCTATCTGTTTCCTTCATCTTCCTTCGTCTCATCCACAGCTGTGTCTGTAGCACCAGGCACAGACTCAATGAGTTTTTGCTACAGAAATCACTGAATTAATGAACATATAACTTTCAAATGCAGAGTGGAGTCAGCTGAGGTGGAGGGACCCAAAAAGACACTTAAAACCTGAATCTCTGGCCAAAAAGTCTGTGTTAATGGCAGCTACTAATGGTATTTAAGAAGAGAGTAACATGCTCTGAGAAAGGTCCATCAGATCAAGTATTCGTGTATAGAATTCAGGAGAGCTCTGTAAACTTGAAAGGAGAGAAAAGAATCACGTTTATTTTCTCTAAGCTTTCAATGAAATGCAGCATTTCCTTCCATTAGAATAGAGGCAAAATTCACAGTCGAATTAGCAATGCCTGTGTCTTTATCACCAACAGAAACTACAGGTATTTTCATATCATGTTGTCTAACTGTTTCATGAATTTAAAAGTTTCTATATAACACATTTAAAAATATTTTGGTAGCTGTATTTTAATATAATTGGTTTCCTTTATAATCCTATGATTTTGATAACTGCGTTTAAAAACATTATTGTGAGAAGGGGTCTATAGATTCACGAGATTGGCACAGAAATGGTTAAGAACCTCTGTGGAAGATGAATTAGAAAAAGCCTGGGTGTCCGGAAACGGAGAGACCGAATCGGCGGCTACTGCAGTGACCTGGGAGAAAACCCAAGGGCAGGACCCGGCAGGAGCTCGGGCTGCAGCCGACGGTCTGGGTTTGAGATGTCTTCCTGAGCACACGCTTCAGAAGCAGGTCTGTGGGGTGGTGGGGGCGGGCAGGTCTCTCTGATTGCTACATTTGTTTCCTCTCTGAAGCCCATTTGTGAGCTGAGAAAAGCCCACATCTTGTTTATTTGGGCCCCTGGTAGTCAGCGTGGTGCCTGGCACAGAGCAGGCAGCCGCAAATGTTCTTGACTTCTGATTATTTTCCCAAATGGGAATATATCTTTATTGTGACTGTTTATTGAATCGAATTGTCACAGCTGACAAAGAGGAGAGGAGGCCAGCTGAGGCTGCCCGCGTGTGTGGGTGACACGGATGAGAACAATACCTCCCTTCTGCACCACACGTTTCCCAGGGTCCTTCCGTGGCCTCATCTTGTTAATCACACGGAAAACAATAATGAGGACCCATCCTGATTCTGAGCACTGAGCATGAGGCAGGCAGGCGCAGGGCCAGCTAACTGGTTCACCTGTACTGCTTAAGAGACCACACCTCGGCGCTGAGCCCACTTCATGGGATGTCGTCCTGCCCTTACCCTGGTATGCCATGCACGTCTCGATGACATCCAGGGTGGGCTCATCTTCACAGAGATCATACGGCATGTTCCCATCAGAGTTGACGGCGAGCAAGTCGGCCCCACTGCAGAGAAAGCGCCGGGGTGAGGGCCAGGGAGGTGTGGCCAGGGTGGGTCTGACTGCCCCTGCCCTCCAGCCTCTCCCTCACAACCCCCCTGTGCACCCCAGCACCACAACCCCACCACAGGACATCCCAGCAAGGACAGTGGCTTCAGGATCCCAGGGGCCCCAGGAGAGCTGTCCCAGCAGATCTCCCCCAGCTTCCTGTTCTGGTGAACCAGCAGGACAGATGTCAAAGTCCTCCTTGGTGACGATCACAAAAACAACATTAACGGCAGCAGCACCACTTACGAGGCATCTGCTTAGAGCCAGGCTTGATGTAAGCTCTTTACACACATCATCTTACTTATCCTCATAATAGTCCTCTTGGGTCATTATTGTTGGCCTGATCCCACTCAAGGGGAAGCAAAGACTCAGACAGGTTCAGTCACTTGCCCAATGTCACACAGCTAGGATGTGTGAGGATCAAGACTCAAAGCCAGGTTTCTGGTGTGCCAGCTCTTTTCACTTCTCCACGTTCTATTTCAGTCTGTGTCCACATGTAGAAACATCCTTGGTTATCCCCCACCTCCTTCTCCAAGTCCCTGCCCAAAGGGCCGAAAGGACAGGGGCAGGACAGAGCCTTGGGGCTCCTGGGAGGAATTTGCCTTTTGGGCCAGCGGTTCCCGAGCGCGGTCCTGGGATGCCCTGCAGCAGGATTACCCGTGAACCACTGAAATAAAACGCAGCTTCCTGGGCTCCACTCCAGACCTCCCGAAACAGTCTCTTGGAGGGTGGGGTTCAGGATCCGGTATTTTAAACCCATGCACCAGTGATTCTGGTACAGATCTGTGTTAGGGATCCACTGCACTAGGCTGGTACCACTCTCTTTTCCTCTCACACCATCACTAACTGGACCATCGCCACTTCATGCTCTTGGCAGACTTAGCCACACCCAGGTTCTCATCAGAGGTGCGGGCATGGGCCACCAGTTAGTCCTTGGACCTAACAGCCCTCTACTGTGACCTCTCCGAGCTCCTGTGTGCCCTTGGGCAAGCTAATCCACCTCTCTGAGCCAGGGTAGCAGTCCCATCATCTCCATCCACCCTTTGGCCCCAGCAGTCACCCGATGGACTTCTATTGCTCTGCCAAGATCTCTGCAAAATGTCACCTGCTCTCGGCCACTCTTCCTGACTCCTTGCACTCAGACACTCTCCTTGGCCTCCCGGGACCCAAACCCACCAGAAGCACTCTGTCTCGTCTATGTCCTAAAATCACCTGATTTTCTGCCTGGTTCCTCAGGACTTTTGCATCCCTGAATGCCTAGTGCTCAGCTCGGGGCCTTGCCCACCTAAAGTGCCTACCAATTCTTAGAGGAATTTAAGAGTACACCTGAAATTGAATGTTGCCTTTTCTGTGTATTTATAGCCCCTGAGCAGATTAGAAAGAATTTCAGGATGGAAAAAACAGTCAGAGCCATATAGAGAGAAATGGCCTCACTCCTGGGAAGATATTGATCCATGGTGCCCCCAAAAAGGTTCTACCCAAAGAAAAGCATGTGGACAAGATTTGGGAGGCAGAGCCAAGAAAGTAGGCTTGTTTTTGCTTTTTTTTTTTTTTGATAGCAAGGAAAACAAAAATGGCAACAATATTAAAAGCCAATATGACCTCAATACAATTTTTTTTAAAAGGCAACAATACATAAAGAGAGTGGAGGAGATGAATATAGAGATTCATGGACTCATGGAGACAGAGAGAGAAAAAGAGATTTTAAAAAAAGAGAATGATACCCTGATACAAAGCCAGACAAAGACACAAGAAAAGGAAACTACAGCTCAATATTCCTTATGAACACGGATGCAAAAATCCTCAACAAAATACTAGCAAACCAAATTCAGCAGTATATTAAAAGGATCATCCACCATGACCAGATGGGATTTATTCCTGTAATGCAAGGATGGTAAATTGTACGTCACGTGTATTTGACCACAGTCATATTTAGGGACAAAAAGAGAATGAAGAGAGAGAGAGAATAAAGAGAGACATGGAGTGCAAAAGACAAGGAGAGACCAAGAATGAAAGAGAAACAGACACAGAGAGAAAGAAAAAAAAGAAACTTGGGAAAAATCAAGAGGTGGAGCAGAGACTGTTCTCGGGTGAGAGAAGGGCACGTACTACTGAACGAGGATCTTCACCAGGTTGATGTGGCCGCAGGTGGCCGCGGCATGCAGGGGCGTCCACAGCTCATTGTCCTTGGCGTTCACATTGGCACCGTGGGAAAGGAGCAGCTTAACAATTTCCTCAAAGTTGTCGATGCAGCACTGCGAGAGAGGGACACAGGCAGGGTCAGCTCCAGGCAGGGCCCCAGGCCCCGGTGGGGACACACCAGGTTCCCCTTGAGAGACCACGAAAAGGACAGTGGGGCTGAACTGCCTGAGTTTGAACCCAACTCCATGACTTACATGCTGTGTGATCTCGGGCAAGCCACTTAACCTTTCTGAGCCTGTTTCTTTGGAGTAAGTAAATAATAGACAAGACAAAAATATAAAGATAATATAAAAATAAAGTCAGCTATAAAATGTTTGCAAATATTGGTAGAACGGGATGAAATTTTGAATGAGGCTTTAAGACATTTTCTTTTTAATTCCAGAAGGCTTTCTTCAAACAAAATTGTATGGAAAACTCTAACTTAGATAACTAATAAATCCAAGCAGGGCTGCTCGGTTTGGAGCAGGGATGTGTGTCGGTGAGGGTGAGGGAGTTGGGAGAGGTCCCCTTTCCCAGCGGTGGCCTCCAACATGTGGCCCTAGATGATGGTTTGAAACCTCTGACTTAGGTATTTCTGACCCAGGAGCTCAGTTCTTGGGGAAGCCCCAAGTAGCCTAGCCCCCCAGAGAGGTTGGCAGGGCTCCCGCAGCCAGTGGAGCCCCCAAACTCCGGGGACAGAGTGAAAGATTCCAAGGGGACAGAGGGGGCTGAAGCCAGGGCCATGAACCGGGAGAGGCGAGGACAGAGGAGGAAGAAGACAGGGAGCCACTTTCCAGGGTGCGGGATGGAGAGGCAGTCGGGGCCCTGTACTCAGCACCGCCCATGCACGGAAGGGCTCGACCCTCAGGGCAGCGGGGACGCTGAGGTTATAGTCAGAGCAGCAGCAATATCACACTTGCTCGCTCTTTACTCCCTGTTCTGCTTGCATGTGGCGAACAGACTGCATGTGTGCCGCTTTTTTGGGAGGGGACGGTGAGAAGCTATGTTGAAATCACCCAATTAAGAGATGACGGTGGCCTGGGCTACACAAGTGACTGTGGGCATGGGGAGAAGTGGCTGGATGTCAGCAGAAGGAGCAGGGCGCTTGCGGGAGCCCATGGTCTCAGCGGGGTGCGGGACTGGGAAGGGGCGGCACCCTAGCCCCCACCCCACTCCAGCAGAGCCAGGGCTCGGCGCCTGAAGGACACGTGGGAAGGAGCAGCCGTTTGCACAGATGGTGCGAGACCCAGGTTCTCTTTCTGCGCCAGCGGGTGTGGGGCTGGCTGGGTCTGAGGGTCTCTCTCCGGACAGGACAGGCGGGGCCCGGGAGACCCCAGCCTCTCAGGCAAGGCTGCCGCGGGTGTCAGGAGAACCATGCAGGGACACGGCATGGCCGGCAGAGGGCGCCAAAGGCGCCGGAGTGAGGCAGCGAGGACAGGGGAGGGGCCCCAGGCCGTCGCCGGGAGATGGGTCTGGCGAGCCCCGTCCATAGGAGGAGGAGCAGCCCAGCCCCTGAGGTCAGGGGACAGGAGGGCCAGAGATCCCACACTTAGGGGCTGCAGAAAACATGAGGATGGGTTGTGGGGAGCCCCAAGTTGAAGGAGGAGGGGATTGTGTACCCAGAATTGCAGTTTTGCAAGAGGGGTATCCCTGGGCTGGACCAGCCCGCACCTGAGAGACCCCACCCGAGCAAGGGCTGGGATGGGGGCTGGGCGCAGGGGTGTCTGTGGGGATAATAATATTTCAGAGGGTTGTTGTGAGGATCAACCCACACTTCACATAAGGGAAGTAGCTTTGCAGAGAAGTGAACATGTGACAAATTTTAATAATACTAATACCTAACATTTATCCGCATTAAGTGATGCTTGAAGCATTTTTAATGTGTATTTGTCTAATCCTCCCAACAATGCAAGGAGATGGGTACTTGTTATTCCTCTTTTACAGATGAGGAAAGCGAGGCACAGAGAGTTTGATTAACTCATCCAAGATCACACAGCTAGAATTTGTGGACACCTGAAGCCCTACGGGACAAGAGGAGAAGCCAAGAGGACACACAAGGTGCTACTGGGCTGCGGGCTGAGGGTGGAGACTTGCCTCTCAGCCTTATGGGCAGGGCAGAGGCCAGCCTCTGTCCACCCTTCCTGCCCTCACGGGGAGATGGAGGGGCTCGCACCAGCCCAGGGTTCTGGCAGCTGTCCTCCCACCCGCCAGGCTGCATTCAAGTCCACCTGCTCAGAAACTCGGGCTAGGGCATAAGGAGGCTTCAGTGTGTTCATTCATTAAATCAGCATGCACATATTAAGCACCTACTGTATGCCAGAATGGAGAATGATGCTGGGATACCCCAATGAGCAAGAGACATGGGCTGTGCTCTGGCGTGGCTCAGGTCCGGGCAGGAGGGACAACATCAAATGATCATGCTAACGGCTTAAATGCCTAACAAAGGGGGTGCTCAAGAGAAAAGGGTAAGAATGTCCCAGCACAGCTCCCAGGCTCTGGCTGTCAACTGGGGCTCCAGTGGATGTACCCAGGTGCAGGGGGAAGTGTGGTGGGGACACAGTGTGTACAAGGAATTGAAAACTGTGCACCTGAAGAACCAGGAAGCATGGAGGGCTCAGCAGGGGCCAGGCCTCGAGGGGCCTTATGGAAAGACCCCAGAGTACTTTGAGTACCGCCACTAGAGGTTTGACTGGAGCATCCCTGTGGCCACTGCAAGGAGAATGAGTCATGGCAGGCAGGGCCAACAGAATGCTGGGGACCAGTTAGGAGGCTGTTGCAGCATCCAAGAGAAAGATGACAGCCAGCAGCCCCTCTCCAGCCACGAGGGCTGGGACCATCACACTGCCCTGGAAAAGATGTGCGGCCCATAGTTCATGGCCATAGTTCATGGCTGTGCGACCTTAGGCAGGTCACATGATCCCCATCAATCACCCTTGTCGCTGGGGTGGATGGATGCCTTGGCGGGTGTGAACGAATGGGCTTCATAAACTGTCAAGCTCCAAACAAACTTGCTTTGTTTATCAAGCCTTTGCTGGCAGTCAGGATGCAGTGGACAGAGGCTCCCTGTCCTCGGAGGCTGGGTGTGCGCCACGCGCGTGTGCACAGGGGCTCTGTGGGTGTTTGTAACAGACACATACATCTCCAAAGCAGACAAGAGCCTTTCAGATGGGGCAGCTGCAGCTCCCCTTCCCGCCTCCTCCCTGAGGGTTCTGGGCAGGAAAATGCAGGGGGATGGGGCACCTGTCCAGGTGGGGAGCAGGGAACGGGGACCCCAGTAAGCCAAGCCTTACCTGGTGCAGGGCTGTGAGTCCATCCTCATTGCACAA
The DNA here is from genome assembly GCF_041296265.1 of Equus caballus. NCBI lineage: Eukaryota > Metazoa > Chordata > Mammalia > Perissodactyla > Equidae > Equus > Equus caballus. Next base: position 30,068,050 of record NC_091705.1, on the reverse strand, counting down.
ATCAGGGCTGACCTTATTCTTCAGGAAGTAGCGTACTGCAACAGAGGGGACAGGAGTGAGTGTCCTATCACACACGGGGTGTGCAGGTATGTGGGGGGCCCAGGCAAGACCCACTCTCCCCCAGGTCCCTGCCAGCATGGGGAAAGATGCAGGGATACACCAATGAGCAAGAGACACCAGGCTCTGCCCTCATGTGGCTCAGAGTCTGGGTAGGGTGAGACCAACATCAAATGCCTAGCCCACAAGCCCTGCAGGCCCCTTCCTGGTCTTGGCAGCTGGGACCCCTGCCCTGGCCCCTGAGCTTAGGAGGCCCATCTCTGGCCAGCCTCCAGCTCCATCTCTCCTATGAAGTGAGGAGTCCAGGGTGCCAATGGGATGAGTCCAGCAGAGCCCATGCTTCCGCTTCTGGCCCCTCCTTCCCTGCCCTGTCCAGTGGCTCCGAGCCTGCTTGCAAGGCCTGCACAGGCCTCTTCCCTGGATCCAGCTTCCCAAGGGTGGACCGGGCAGCCAATGGGCGAGTGTGCCTCTAGGCTGAAGGGGTAACCAAGGGGTGGCTGTCGGCGGGGCTAGTGGATGAACTTGGACATATAAGCTGGCTCGTGTGTGAGGTCCTCAGGGTGCTGATAAAGCCAGGGATGGAGGCCCAGGTCTGCGAGTGGGAGGAGCAGACCAGCCCCAGCCCCTGTGTGCCCCTCCCACCCCACCAAGTTGGGCTCCTCCCGAAACATGACCCAAAGTCCACATTCCCTAATGTCCACTGGGACACCATCTCCACACCACCCACCACCTATGCACTGGGGCAGGGCCAAGGTGGCTTCCTCATCAATTTGCCTCTGCTGTTGGGGAACAAACTAGGACTGGGCTGTGAAGGGCGGGAAGAAGGCCACCTGTTCCACAGGACGAAGACCCAGTCAGCAACCCCAGGGGAGCCAGGGGCAGTGGGGACAGGGAAGGCCCCTCGGCTCCATCCTCATCATGCCCAACTCCCAGTCCCACAGCTCCAGTGGCACCCTTGGCCCGAGCGTGAACAGAGGCTCCTGTGAAGGGGAGGTTGAGGCCTCCACCCGGCCTCCGAGCAAGAGGTGACATCTCCAGTAGACTTTCTCAAGACGCACTCATTGCTGCTGGGGATTAGGAGTGACAGGAGTTTGTACTGGATACGGTCAGATCCTCTGGAGCTGCCCTGTCCATATGGAACCACTAGCCACAGCTGGCTACTAGGGCTTTTTAAATTTAAATTCATAAAAATTCAAAATTCACTTCCTCAGTCGCTCTGGCCACATTTCAAGTGCTCAACAGCCACATGTGGCTGCCATATTAGAAAATGCAGAAATAGAACATTTCCATCTTCACAGAAAGTTCTACGGGACAGCGCTGCTTCAGAGCATTAGAGATGGAAATTAGCCCCATCACCAACTGCTAAAACCTTTCCATGGCTGCCCACTGGTCTGGGAACAAAGCCCAAAACCCTTACTATGGAGGCAAGGTCTGCATGAGGTGCCCCCTGCCTACAGGCCCCCATCTTGTACAATTCCAGGGGCACCATTCACACCGTGGTCCATAAGACTGGCACCCCTGAAGCAGTATAGTGCACAACTTGCCCAGCTGTACACAGTGATCCCACCTGCCTGCCTCCCCAGTCTCATTACTTAAACTCCAAACACCTTCCGCAATGGTCTTTGGTCAGCTACAGAGGCACCACACTTCCTCTGGCCTCTGAGCTTTTCCAGAGCCTGTTCCCATTACCTGAAAGACTCAACCATCCATCAGTGGATCCACCCATGCATCCATCCATCATCCATGTATCCACCATCATCCACGCCTGCATGCATCCATCCATCCATCATTCATCCACCATCCATCCATACATCCACCCATCCATCCATCCATCATTCATCCACCATCCACCCATACCTCCACCCATCCATACATCCATCTATCCTTACATCCATCTCTAAAACACACACACACACACACACACACCTGCCTCACTCCTCATCCTTTGGGTCTCAGTTCAAACTCCCCAGAAGAGGGCATGCTCCGGGTTATGTACACCCACAGCTCCTATACATCTCATTTATAGCCTTATTGCAACTATAATTACATAACTATTTGGGTAACTATGAGCTCCAGATCTGTCTGCCCACTGGACAGTAAGCCCCAAGAGGGCAAGACCGTGACCTGACACTTACTACTCTTTCCCTAAGACCTAGCACACAGTAAGTCCTCAAAAACCCTTCCAGGACCTTCACCTAATCAACAGCCCACAGCTCTGTGCAAGGACACAGCCTCTCCATCTCTGAGCAAAGCCAACCACCCTCTGATGCTGACCCCAGAGGGCTCGTGTCTGCAGTGTGCAGTACCGCCTGGAGGGCCTTCCTGCAGAGCCGCGGGTGACCTGGGAGCTGGTCTCAGCCTCAGGGCCGTGTGAGGGGATGATGGTGGAGCCACTGGTCACTGAGGCCCAGCCTGTCCAAGGGCCAGTGGGGATGCCCGGCCCTGGCAGATGGCCTTTGGGAGAGTAGAAGTTGCCATTATGCCCCAGGGCAGCATGGGTCTCCGGAAGGTTCTGCTTACAAGAGGCGAGGGTTCAAATCTCATGGGGGTGGGTGGTGGACCAGGTTTCATGTCCAGGAGACACTCTGTGAGGCAGAAATTAAGCATCAGCTGCCAAAAGCAGTGTTTGTGTGCAGTAATTATTGGGGTGTTCTCCGTGCTGTGTGGGAGCTCAGAACATGTAATTACTCCAATGGCGGGCAGTTATTTTCAGCCCCAGAGGTGGGACAAATCATCCCCATCTCTAAGGAGTCCTTAATATTCAGGAGCCAAGGCCCCCTGGGAGGTTCTGCTTCTCCTCTAGCTGGGAGCCTGGCTCTGGACACAGCCCAAGACCCAGTGCACAGCCAGGCTTGCCTGCCTCTGGGGTTTGGCGAGAAAAATGATTGTTACACCAACAGTGTCTTCTTACTGGGCCCTTCCTATGTGCCCAGGTCAGTGCAGAACCACTTCCTTTCATGGGCTCACGTCTGGATTACTCCCCTCATGGAGGAGAGGAGACGGAAGGTCAGGGAAGCGCAGTTCACAGTCACACACTACCAAGTGCAGGAGATGGGACCCTCAGCTGTCACAGCCCGGCTGTGGACCACAGGGCCACTGCACTCGGCCGCCGAGGCCAGGAACGGGGACCAGCACGGCCGGAGCCCTGCTGAGTGAGTGAACCTGGCTGAGAGCTGGCGTGGGAGGAGGGTGATGGGAGAGCGGACAGCAGTGACCTCTGCCTCTGTAAGCATCAGAGGCCCTCAGGGCCCAGGCCCAGCCCCTTCTTGCAGACAGAGGGCTTGGGGACCCACAAACAGGACAGAAGAAACATCGCAGCTCTGGGGGCCACCGTCAGATCCTTCAGGGCCACGGTAAATGTAAATTCGCCTCCTCTCACTCCCTAATTAAAACCCTCTCATGGCTCCACATTGCTCTTAGAATGAAGTTCACAATCCTTTTGTGACCTTCACTGGGGTCAGCAAACTATGGCCCACAGGTGAAATCTGGCAGACAGCCTGTTTCTGTAATTAAGTTACATTGGAAACATCACCTTCACTCATTTACATATTGCCTATGACTGATTTCACCCTACAACAGCAGAGCTGAGTAGTCACAGCAAAGACTGTATGGCCTGCACAGCCGAAAATATTTACTATCTGGCCCTATACAGAAAAGGTTTGCAGACCCTGGTCTTCAAGGTCCCGCCTACAGGGCTGCCGTCTTGCACAATTCCAGGAGGCACTGTTCTCATCATAGTCTATGTGAATGGCTTGCCCTGGAGTTGTGCAGTGTGCAGCCTGATCAGCAGTACCCAGCAGTCTTGTCTCCTTTCCTCTCCAAGGTTATCTCTTGCTCTCTGAGCCCCTTGCACAATGGAGGAAGCTGGCTTAGGGGAGCAGGTCTAAGAGATTGACTGGGGCTCAGGGAGCACAAAGAAAAAGGGGCACGCTCCCTACTCCAGCCAGGCGTGTCCACCACTTCTCCTGGTTGCCCACACTCAGGTCTGCTCCTTGCCCCCAAAGCCCCAACTCCTAGGCTTGCCCAACAGCTTCTCAGAGTGACCCGCCTATTCGCACACATTTGTTTAGCTGTGGCTTTAGGCAAGTTATTCCTCCTCTCTGTGCCTTGGTGTCCTCATCTGTAAAATGGGGATCACAGCAGCGCCTCTTTTGTGGGGTTGCTGAGAGGATTAAGTAAGACAATACCTGAGAGCTCCTACTATCACTTATTTTAAAAATAAAAATAAAAATAACCACTGAGCTCCTGTCTGGTCCCGCCCTGAGCTGGGTGCAGGCGATACAACCATCGACATCTTGCATCTCTTAAGAGCCCTGGACCTGGTTATACAAGACAGAGGTCTCTCTCTGGGGAACTGTGAGCATCTGCTGGTTCAAGGACCACAGTGAGGCTGCAGTCGATGTCCCCACCACCCCCCATACCGGCAAGGCCCCACTGAGATGGCAAAGAGGTGGCTCCCGCCCTCCTCTCCTACATTCCCACTCCAGCACCAACCCTGTCGCTCCGCCCACACCTCCCTGGCAATCTGGCTGGAATCTGGGCCAAGCTGGGCCATCTGGTCCCCTCCATCTCCAGCTGTAGCGAGTGAGGCTGAACGAGCCCATGTTGGCAGGAAGCTGGTGGTGGCTGCCTTTGCAGGGAGAACTCACCACTGACAAGCTTATGCCTTCTTTGCTGTGACCCACGCTGCCCCACAGGGCAGACTGCCTGATCTCCAGCTGGTCAGTGATGTGCAACCACAGGTGTGGTCCCTGCTTCTGCCCTGGGGAAACAGGGACAGCAAGACAGAGGTGTCTGCCCACCAGAGGTGGACTTTGGGCAATCTACATCTGCCCGGGGGCACCCTGGGGCTGAGCTGCTGCCACCTGGCCACGTGATTTGCACAGTCACATTCATGGGATACCCACTCACCAAGCCCTCCTCCTTTGGCATCTTGCTCCTTTCCTGCCCAGCATCCAGCAATGAGGCCTCATCCTCCCACTGCCTCCAAGGCACTGCATGAGCTAGTCTCTGCCCCTCCCCACCCCCACTTCACCCCACCATGCCACCGCCTCCCAGAATCCCTTACCAATTCAGTCACACTGGCTTCTTTCATTTCCTAAAACAAAACAAAACGAAAACTGAGCTTCTCAAGACCTTTGCATCCCAATTTCCTGCACCTGGAGCCCTCTTTCTTCCTACTCTTGGGCCAGCAAACTCCTCTTCATCCTTCAGATTCCAGCTGAAATGTCACCTCCTCTGAGAGGCCCACCCTGACCACCCCAATCTCAATCAAGTTGCCCGAGTTATTCTCTCCTACATGACCCCGCATTCCTGCAGTTCTGCATTTCTGCTTCCCAGTGGCGCTTATTGCCGTCTGTAATTCCAGAGTGATTAGTTAGTATATATTAATTATATAGTTATTTGTTTAGTTTTTCGGGCTCCATGAGGGCAGGGAGTCTCAATGACTGGTGTCCCTAGTCAATGGAGCCTGGTTCATGGCAGGGGCTCGAGAAATATCTATTGCAGCCATAGCACCTGAAATCTACTCTCTTAACACATTTCTAGTACTCAGTACAGGATTATTATTAACTCGAGTCACCACACTGTACATTAGATCTCTAGACTTATTCATCCTACATAAGGGCAACTGCACACCCTTTGACCAACATCTCCAAAAAACAGTAACACGTGAAGAGATGGATATGCTAATTAGCTTGACTGTACTAATCATTTCAATATATATACACATATTTATATATATCAAAACATCATGTTATACACTTTGAATATAAACAAATTTTATTGAAAAATAAAAATAAAAGAAATATCTATTGTGTGAATGAACAAAGGAAGGAAGGGAGGAGGAAGAGGAGAATGCTCTGGGGGCCCACAGAGCTGCTTGTTCCTGGGACCACAGGATTGTGGGGACATGTGCTCCTTCTGGGGACATGTGCATAGTCCCACAGACACACCACAGGAGTATGACTCAGGACTGGAAAGCAACAAGGATGGATTCTGTACAGAAATGAAGCAGCAAATACCCCTCTGTGAGCCTCCAGTGGCAATGCAGCCAGGCCTGGCAGTGACCATGGGAGTCCTCCGGCCCACTCCCAGGGGACACGGGACATCCATCACTGCCCTCCTGCTCAGGATCCCAGTGCTCACTCCTTCTGCCCAAACTTTGGTTTCTTTCTACAATCTGGCACCAACTGTGGACCAGGCATTGTGTTAAGCACTTTGTGTCATCAAATTCAGTAGTCCCCTAATCCAGTGATGAGGACTAATGACCTGCTGTTATCAATTAACTGCCTGCTATTATTGCCCCAATTTACAGATGGGAAAACTGAAGCTGAGGCTTGAACAGGGGAAATGACTTGCCCAAGGGCACGTGCCTGGGAAAGGCAGAGCTGGGGTTTTAATCCAGGCCTGGTCGCCTCCAACCTAAGCTGAACACTTAACCACTTTGCCAAAATTGTGCCAAACAAGGACCCAGGGAAGGGAACATCGGCTGCAGAGAGAAGCATGGGATGGACACAGATGTTAGCATGAAGAGAGCCATAGAGACAGCAAAAAGCGAGAAGGAAGGTCAAGACTACTGCGGATAGTTCAGTGTTCTAGAACATCCCATGATAATAAAAACAACGATAGCTAACAGTCATTGCGACAACCTCTTGTTAGTGTGGTTTGCAGATGAGGACCGAGGCCCCAGAGTGACTGAGTGGCGGCTCTGGGGCTGAGTCTGGAGTCTGAGCTCCACCACTTCCTTTGTGTGTCTTCCGGCCACATCTCCATGCTAGGCAGACGCCGCCCCACTCCCCGATTCCAAGCACCTGGCGGCCTGCCTCCAGCTGCTGCCCCCCACCCACTGGGCTGCACCTCCTCCATGGAAAATCCTGCCCACGCTGACCCCATTTCCTCCCCTTCCTCAGATCCCAGGTCTGCTCTGGCCAGAGTCTCACAGGGTCCCGCACCTGCAGCCTGGTCAAAGCAGCACCTCTGGCCCAGGATTCCTCTCCCCACTCCTCAGGGTGCTGTCAGGCCTGCAGGGAGCCCAGCCCTCTGCTTTGACAATGCCAGAAGAGCCAGCACTCTCAGAAATCAGCCTCTTTGCTCTCCTCTCGAGTCAAGGTTGGCCCAGGGCCTCAATGCACTGATTCCAAAGTCACTCCACTGAGCAATTTCAACCTTTCCACCCACCACTGCTTCTTCCTGGAGAAGAAATGGCCAGAAATAGCACTTCCATGTGAGCCCAGTTGCCTGGGGTTGAAGGTGGAGATTCAGTCAAGTCTAATGGTGGCTTCTGCAGTGGCTGGTGCAGCCTGTCCCACTGCCAGGTACTTCACCCTAGGATCCCGGGCGATGACTCAGCCGTGGTGGAGGGTGGGCAAGGAAGACCTGGGCTTCGCTCAAAGCCTCATCCCCAGGTCCAGGCCCCAGAAGCCAGGCCTTACTCTTTGCCAGGCAGCCTCCCTCCAGGGCCCATTCGAGAAGAGGAAGGGTCAGACAATAACAAGTACTGGCGAGGATGTGGAGATACTGGAGCCCTCGTACACTGCTGGTAGGAATGTAAAAGGGTGCAGCTTCCATGGAAAACAGTCTGGCAGTTCCTCAGATAGTAAATACAGAGTTACCAAATGACCCAGTGATTCCACTCCTAGGTATATACCGAAGACGAATGAACATGTACGTCCACACAAAAACTCGTACACACATGTTTATAGTAGCATTATTTATAACAGCCCCAAAGCAGAAACAACCCAAATGTCCATCCACAGGTGAATGGATAAATAAAATGTGGTGTATTCATACAGTGGAATATTATACTGCCATAAAAAGGAATGAAGTGCTGATACATGCTACAACATGGAAGAACCTTCAAAACATCATGCTAAGTGAAAGAAGCCAGACATAAAAGGACACACAGTGTATGATTCCATTTCTAAGAAGTGTCCAGAATAGGCAAATCCATAAAGATAGAAGATTAGTGGTTGCCAGAGGCTGAGGGGGCTGGGGACTGAGGTGTGACTGTTAATGGGTACAGGGTTTCCTTTCAGGGTGATGAAAATTTTCTAGAATTAGATAGTGGTAATGGTTGCACAACTTTGTAAACATATAAAGACCACAAACTGCACACTTTAAAAGGGTGAATTTTGTGGTCTGTGAATGATATCTCAGCTTAAAAAGAAGAAGAGGAAGAGGCCCCAAACTGGCTTGAGCATCCTGCTGAGAACCTGTTCCCCTGGCAGCCTGGGAGTTCTGTGAGGTCAGTATAGCATCTGTCCCATTCGTTACCGTACCCACAGTGCCTAGAACAGTACCCAGTACACAGGAGGTGCTCAATCCTTACTTAATGGATGGGGAAGGAAGGGGCAGGCTACTGGCCACTTGGCCCCTTCTGGGCCCTACATGATCTGGCCTCTGCCCACCTCTCCTGGCATCATACCCCCAACCACCAGGGACCCTTTCAGGACTACCCATGCACCACCCTCTCTCTTGCATCTCTGAACCTTCCCATGTGCTGTTCCCTCTGCCTGTCCTACTCTGCCTTCATTTCACCCACTTAATTCTTACTTAGCCTCCAGGTCTCAGCTTAAATGTCACTGCCTCTGTGAAGCCTCCACCGGTGCCCCCAGGCTGTGTGAGGTGCCCTTCTCATGCACTTTCTGTTCCCTCCACAAGAACACCCAACACTATAATGTAGTTGTGCAGGCATTTGTCCCTGTCTTCACTAGACCATACGCTCTGAAGGTGGAGGGGAGTAGGAACCACAAACTTTGTAGCTACTGTGATATTGTTATGTGACATAGGTCAATATCTAATGACTGCAGGAGTAAACAAAGCCTGCCTGGCCTCCACTCAAGCCTCGGAACTGGCCGAAGCATCCTCTCTTGGGCTAGTCTACGCTTCTTCCTCTGGACAACAATGTCCCCAGGCTGGACCACAGACTTTTCCATCTCAGAGAGAATCTTCACCCCTTGGCTTATACGAAGAGGCCAGTTTCTCTCTTAGCATCTCTGACACCCTCAGCACCACTGGAACAAGATGGCCAAGGGCACACCAGGCATGTAGCTATAATCTTCTCCTTTCCAGGACCTCTCAGCCCAGGACTTGCGGCTGTGCTGGGCAGGAGGAGTTGACAAAGACTTGCATCAGCTACCCAGGTGCCTCTGCACATGGGTAATTTATATATAGTATTAGGGTGTGTGCAGGAAAAGTGTTTGCAGACCCTTTAGAATATAAGTGCATGAGAAGGTAAATCTTGTCTGTCTTCTTATCTGGATATCCACCGCCTAAAATAAGAGCTTAACAAATATTTGTTGAGAGAATCAACAAAATATGTACAAGACCTATAAGAGGAAAACTACAAAACTCAGATGGATGAAATCCAAGAAAAATTAAATAAATGGAGAGATATTCTATGCTCATGGATAGGAAGACTCAATATTGTCAAGGTGTCAGTTCCTTATAAACCAATGTTACCGCAATAAAAAATAAATAAAAATAAACCCAAAAGATAGCAGACAAGGGTGAAAAAAAGATGTCAGTTCTTCAGATTTGATGCAATCCCGATCAAAATCTTGGCAAATTATTTTATGAATATTGACAAAATGATTCTAAAGTTTACATGGAGAGGCAAAAGACCCAGAATAGCCAACACAATATTGGAGGAGAAGAACAAAGCTGGAGGACTGACGCCACCTGATTTCAAGACTTATCATAAAGCTACAGCAATCAAGACAGTGTGATATTGGTGACAGAACAGACAAACAGATCAATGGAACAGAATGGAGAGCCCAGAAATAGACCCACATAAGTATAGTCAACTCTTAGCCATTGCTGGTAGGAATGCAAAATGGTACAGCCACTTTTGGTGGTTTCTTACAAAACTACACACACTCTTACCACACAATCCAGAAATCATGCTCCTTGGTATTTACCCAAAGGAGCTGAAAACCTATGTCCACACAAAAATCTGCCCATGATGTTTATAGTAGCTTTATTCACAATCACCAAAACTGGGAAGTGACCAAGATGTCCTTCAGTAGGTGAATGGGTAAACTGTAGTACACACAAACAATGGAATATTATTCAGTGTTTAAAAGGAATGAGCTATCAAGCCATGAAAAGGCATGGAAGAACTTTAAGTGCATATTACTAAGTGAAAGAAGCCAATGAGAAAAGGCTACATACTGTACGATTCCAACTATAATGCTATTCTGGAAAAGGCAAAACCTATGGAGACAGTGAAAAGATCAGCAGTCGCCAGGAATTGGAAAGGGACGAGGAATGAGTAGGTAAAGCACAGAGGATTTTGAAAGCACTGGAAATACTCTGATATCCTGAATGATACCATAATGATGGACACATGTCATTATACATTTGTCCAAACCCACAGAACGTCTAACACCAAAAGTGAAACTTAGTGTAAACTGCGGACTTCAGGTGATTATGATGTGTCAATGGAGGTTCATCAATGGTAACAAATGTACTGCTCTGGTGGGGGATATTGATAATGGGGGAGGCTACATGTGTTTGGGGCCAGGGGGGGTATGGGAAATTTCTGTACCTTTCCTCAATTTTGCTGTGAACCTATAAATGTTCTTCAAAAAAAAGTAAAGTCTTAATAATAAACAAATAAATAAAACAGAAAGAAACCTATGTACAGAGAAGCCTATGTACAAAGTAAGATACAGTTAATCCTCTTTCTGAGACATGCGGTTGTGGGAAGGAATCACTTCCTAATGTATGAGCCAGCATTCATGTACTAGATTTCCTCAAAGGGAGGGAGAATTGCATTGAACTCATCTAATGTGAAGAAGACGTGGGTCTGTAAGGTTTCTCCACAAAGCTGCAAAGACTGTGCCTGTGTACACTTCCCTATCTCCCTCTCCCTGGCTCTTTCCCTCCCCTTCTGTCAAGCTCCGCCCACTACAGGTATCTTGCTTCCCCATCCCCACGCTCAACACAGAGCTTTACCTCAGGGACTCAAAGCAAAGGGTACGGTGGTCCAGCAACACAACCCTGGAGCTTCCCCACTCCATTCATGAACACATCAGACCCCAGCTGTGCCAGGTCCCTGTTCACTAATTTTGCTTCTAGAATTCTTCCAGCACCTCCCTCTGCAGCTTCCCTGCAGACCCAGGAACCTGACCTCCCTTCTGCCCTGCAGAGCCTGGCCGCCCAGGAACTCTCCAAGGTAGCTACTCTCATCCCAGTGCCCCTCTCTCCCCAGACGCCCTGAACTCTGCTTCTTGGATTCCTGTTGCTCCCCCAACCCTGTCTCTCTCATCTCACTTCCTTTTCCACTTATCTCTCCTCAATTGTTTTAAATAGCCCAATTATTTCATAACTCCAGGCAAGTAATAGATAAAAATATTCCCGGCCCTCCGGGCAGGAGCTGCATAGACAAACATTAAAATGGCTTCACAGACATCACAATAACCTCTAACATTTATTGAATATTTTCCAAGTGTGAGGCACCATGCCAAGACGTTACATGTCTCACCCCAGTTAATCCCCACAACAACCCCAGGACTTAGGTGCTATTATCAACTCATATTCAGCGGAGAACTCATAAGATTTGCTCAAGATCACTTAGCTAATAAGAGTTGAGACTCAATTCTAGGCTGGTTGATTTGGGGCACAATTGGTGTTTCAGGCATAAGTAGTGACAAGAGATCTTCACTCAAATATAACCAAGAATCAAATCCATTCCTATCAATATTCAGGTAGAGAAAACAAGTTGCCTATGAAAGGGGAAATTCCTCCGGCTCCCACCTGCCCACTTTGAACCTTCTGTCTGGTTTCCCTGGTCCCACTCTGCTGTCTCTTAACACCCCCACCCCCATGCCTGTCTGCCTGGCTCTTAATTTTCTCCTAAAGATGCTGCATCTTGCTTCTCTCCCTCAGCACTGTGTTACACAGGACAGGAGCAAATCCCACTCTGGGCTTCCACCTGTCTGGCGGAGGAAATTAAACAAGATTTTTGAAAATTTTAAAGGTAACTACCTGAGAAATTGAAATAGAGATTTACATCTTCCGTAACAATGGAAAAGATAAAAGCAAACAAACACAGTATTCATCAAAGTCACAAAACTAAAGAAATAACACAGAAACATAAACGCCACAAAACATGAAACAAGTTGACCAAAACCCAAACATCTACGCTAATAATAAACAAAATAATGTCTCCTCCCCTATAAAGCAGGAAAGATTTGGTTGCCGAAAAAAAAAAGAAAAAAAATTCAATCGTGCTGCTTACAACAGAGACATCCCAACAAAATAACAGAGACTAAAAATAAAGGAAGTCGCAAATATAACAGCAAACACAAAGAAAGCGGAGGCGAACACATTACTACCATGCAGAATGGAATTCAGGGCAAAAAGAGGAGATAATCAACTTTAGGTTGATTAAACAAAAGGATACTTCCAAATGAAATCAGAAACAGAAAGCAGATCACTGGTTGCCTGGGGCCAGTGGGGGAGGGGGTGGCGGGGAGACTGAAGTCATTATCAGTTAGGAAACTTTATGAATTGCATAATCAGTAAAGCAAAATTCAGTAAAACAAAAACTGTTAGTATATAAGACAGAAACACAATTTTTCCTAGGGGAAAAATTCAGCACACAGATGCCCTAAAGAAAAGATCAGAGGGGGACAAAGATTTATGGACAAGGATGTTCACAGCGGCATGGTTTATATACATTGTTTATAATCAAGAAACACTGGAAGCAACCCAAATGTCTAAACAATTGGAGACTGATTAGGTAAATTATGGAACATCCATATAATGGAATATTCTGCAGCTGGTGTCTTTCAGGAATTTTTAATGACATGGGAAAAATGCTTGATATATAACATAGAATGGAAAAACAAGAGATCAAAACTATACATTCAATACAATCTCCATTGGAAAGGAAAAATGCATTCCACACATGCACATACTTCTTACTGGAAAAAAATCAAGATATTAACTGTGGTTATCAGTGATTTTTCTTTTATGCTTGCCAGAATTTTCCAACCATTTAAAAACATGTAGGTACTATCTTCCTAATCAGAATTTTCTAGTTTCAATAAAAACAAAAACCCTCCACAGAATGATAGCCAAGTGGTAGGAACCATCTTTCTGCGAAGAGTTTCTAGGGCAGAAATGCTGAAGCTGGGATTCCTGTGTTGGGTAGGAAGTTAAACGGCAACAATAATAATAACCCCTTTGTCTATATCATGCAGGGGTCAGCAAACTATGATTCAATGGCCAAATCTTGCAATTTCGAACTGCTTGAGAGTTAAGAATGGTTTCCATATTTTTTTAACGGTTGGGGGAAAAAAATCAAAGAAGAATAATATTTCGTAGCACAGGAAAATGATATGAAAGTCAACTATCAGTGTCCATCAATGAAGTTTAATTGGGACATCCGCTCATTTTTTTACATATTGCCTCTGGCTGTTTTCTCCAAGGAAACAGAGACCATATGGCCCGCACAGCCTACAGTATTTCTTATCTGGCCCTTTATAGAAAAAGTGTGCTGATCTCCGGTGCAGCGCTTTTTGGCTAACAAAGCATGTTGGAAACCACACGTCGTTTCACTCTTAGAATAAAAGTCTCATGGTCTCATGGCAGGAGAGGAAGAAATCGATGTACTTCCAAGGTGGATGATGGGATCAGGGCCAGGAGGGACGTGGGTGGGCAGATCAGGCTCAAAGTCTTCACCTGCTGAGGAATGATGGGGGCACAAAACCCCGAGAGCCTGCCGTCATTCAGCTTTGCCCCCTCTGTCTCTACCCCCAGCCCCAACTCAGCCACCTCTCCCCTCTGAGAGCAGTGGTGTTTCCTGCCAAGAGCATGACCTTCTGCAACCTGCGTGATGGAGACTGCAGCTGCAAAAAGGATGGTATTTTTATCCGGACCCTGCTTCCTGTTTGCCGGCTGTGGGTTTTGTTTGCCGGTGTTTGGTTTTGTCATTTCTGATACAAACTCGGCTCCCTGTCACATCAGAACAGAGATGTCTGTCCCCTAATAGGATGTGCTGCCAGCCACTAGGCCAGCTGCCCGGGGGCCCCTGTCCTTCGGACTCTCCCCTCCGGCTGCACCATCTCCTGTGATGTCGAGATACCATCTTCTGCCTGCTCAGGAACAGAAACCGGGGTGGCCGAGTGGGTAGAGGGGAAACAGCATTTCTGCTGCAGGAAATGGAAAAATCCACCCTCTTATCAGAGAGGAGCTGGCTGGGCCGGGAGGGGAGCGAGGTGCAGGTTTTCCAGGGCTTCAGGAACCCACTGTTCTTAGCAAAGTCTGGCTCAGGGAGGGCCAGGGCAGGCTGCTGGAGGCACACTTAATAGAGGACCTGGGAGTCATTTGCTGGAACTGTCTTCAGTCCTGGGACTTGGGGATCATTTGCTGATGCTCCCAGCAATAGAGGAAAATGGACTGTCCTCAACTCCCCTGTCCCAAGGATTCAGCTAGATGGGGGAACAGAGAGCAGATACATTGGCATCTAACAAGCAGGTGACAGCAAGAGCTCACATTTACTGAGCACTTACTGTGTGCTTAGCACTGTGCAGGAATTAGCTCATTTAATCCTTCCAACAGCCCTGGGCAGCATCGAGGCAGCCTCTTTAATCACTCCTATTTTCCAAGTGGGGATACTGAGGCACAGTGAGTTTAACTAACTTGCCCCAAAGCACTCAGCTGGTAAGAGACTCCGTGCTTACTCTGCCAGGAGGATTTCAATGCATGTCTCAGAGCTAAACCTGACCCCAGGTCCCAAGAGCTGGGGATCCACAGCCTGGAGCCTTCGTGCTTCCTGTTCTGCCAGCACACCCAGTGCCGGACTCTGAGCCAGAGGGATGAAAGGGCCAGGCTGACCTTTGCTACAATCATTCCACCCCGGAGAGAGGCCACCAAAATGTACCGTCAGGGGACAGGCAATCTGCCCAAGCATTGCACCTGGTGCCATAACACAGGTGTAGTGGCCAAGAATTCAGACCCCACCCTTTCCCAGTGATGTGATCCCAGATACATCATCTCTTCTACCTAAGCCTCAGAGCCCTCATCTGTAAAATAGGAGTTTTAACCTTATAAGGTTTTCTGAGAGGTACATTATAAAGTGCTGATATAATAATAATAATAAATATTATTTAGCTAGTCGGTTCTCCCCCTCCCAGCAGGGCTCCCGCAGGAATGTGCAGCCCAGTCTTCAAGCTCCAAGACATCAAATGGCAGCTGCAGGAAGTGGGCATCTTTGGAGACGCTGTGGCAGACCACAAGACAGAACCAAAGGGCAGCCTGGCTGTGGCAGCCAGTGTCGGAGATGCTGCCCACGCGCCCTCACCTCCTAGGACTCACACTCTCGTGTAGTTGCCTCCCACACTGAATAGGACTGACTGACGTGTGTCACCGCAGAATGGAGTAGGACTTCCAAGGCTGGGTCATAAAAGATCTTATGACTCCCATCTTGCTCCTTGGATCACTCACTCTGGGGGAAGCCAGCTGCCATGTCGTGCAGACACTTAAACAGCCCTGTGGAGCGATCACAGGCGGGAACTGAGGCCTCCTGCCAACAGCCAGATGAGGCAGCCACCATGGAATCAGAGCCTCGAGCCCCGGTCAAGTCCTCAGATGACGGAGCCCTAGTGACATATTAACTACAACCTCATGGGAAACCCTGAGCCGGAACCACCCAGCTACCCTCGGATTCCTGAGCCCCAGAAACTGTGAGATAATAAATGTCTGTTAGTGTTTTGAGATGCTATGTTGCTATGCGTGCTGAGTTGCAGCATAGATAACTAATACACTAGAGAAGAGATTCAACCAGAGGTAGAGGGTTCAAGCCTGAAGACACAGCTCTGAGTTGGGCATCATGAGGGCTGAAGGGCCCAGGCCTCCTAGACACCCCAGAACCAGAGCTCCCCCAACCCCAGTCAGTCAAATTTCCGTTCACAAGAGAAATTCTTCACTGAACCCTACAGCTGACTAAGGGTTTCTGTTTCCACCCACAGGGCTGAAAACACAACACCTGGGTCTCTTTCTTGTTCCAGAGGCACAACCCAGGCTTCTGTACTGCATGAGGATGGGACCAGATCTCAGGCACCCTCCTGAACTAAGGGTACCCCTGACCTGGCTGGAGAGAGGTCGGGGAGGGGACTGCAATCCTCTGCTCCCATCAGCCACCTACATTTTCCTAAATCACAGACCTGAATGTGCTTCTCTCCTGCTCAAAAACCTCTCATGGCTCCCCATGGACTTCACCCTGTCTGACAGCTAGCCCAGTGGTTCTCACAGTGTGGGCCCAGTAGCAGCAGCATCACCTGGGGATTTGTTAGAAATGTAAATCCTGCAGCTCTACCACAGACCTACGGAGTCAGGAACTCTGGGGGCGTGCCCAGCAATCTATGGTTTAGCAAGCCCTCCTGGGGATTCCAACGCTCCAGCCTCCTGTCTCACCATTCCTTCTTGGTTCTCCTGTGCTCTAGAAATACCCAACTTCTCCCCCATCCACAAGTATTCACCAGGTACCGACTCTGTGCCAGGTGTGGGCACACAGCAGTGAACAAGACAGACACCAGCTCTGCCCTCCTCTCCTTCTGGAATATTCTTCCCTTCCTCCCACCAGCCAAATCCCTGCCCAGGCCTCACACCAGTGCAGGTGGTTGAACATTAAAAGAGCGAATGAATACATAACTGATGCACCATCTCAGTTAAGCCTCCCCTGACCCTGAATTAAGTGCCCTCAGCAGAGTGTGACGTCAACCAGGGGACCTGTCACCCTTTGCAGTGGCCCGTAAGGTGCCCGGGGCCATGTGGGGTTGTGGAGCACTCGAAATGTGCATAATCCCGACTGAGATGCACTGTGAGCGTAAAATGCCCACTGGACTTTGAAGATTTAGTTCTAGAAAAACATGGAAAATGTCTCATTAATAATTTTTTGTACTGATTACTGTTGAAAGGATATATTGAATTAAAGAAAATATACTAGACAAATTAATAACACCTGTTTCTTTTCTACTTTAAGGCTGCTACTAGAAAATTAAAATTATGTGGCTCACATTATTTTTTTCATTGACCAGCACTAAGCTAGATTGTACATATTTAGTCACATGACTATGGGCACGGCTGTGAGCTCCGTGAGGGCATCTCTGTCCATCCATCTTCCTTCCTTCCTTCCTTCCTACTTCCCTCTCTCTCTTCCTCCCTCCCGCCCTCCCTTCCTTCCTTCCTCACTCTCTTCCCTCCTCCTCTCTCCTTCCCACAAACATTTATTGGATATCTGTTCTTGTACCCCCACCACGAGGCTTGGCACAAAATAGGTGCCAATGATGTTTGTTGAATGAGTAAACCAGCACTCAGAATGCAGGCTGACCCCGAGGTGACCCTGAGAGAGTCTCCCTCCTATTTAACTCCTCATACCTGCTTGCTTGGGTGTAGTTTTCCCATTTCATTTCAAAAGAAGCTAAATTCCAAAGATGTCCTTATGTAACTTGGGGCTAGGGTCAGGTTTCCTCCTACCTATGGGGCTTAGGCGCACTCAGGTCCTGGGCCAGGACTCGGTGTGCAGGACACTTTGTTCTCAAAGTTCCAGGAGGCTGGCCAGGGCGTGGATGTGGGCTTGGAGCTTTAGTGCCAAGCTCTCCAGGGAGGGGAGAGCCCCAGGCTGAGCCCCTCACTGCCCCCGCCCCCCATGTCCCACAGGCCTGGTAAGATGAGGGTGCACGCAGGGCAGTGGGACTCAGGCTTCTGGGGCCTGTGAAAGAGTTACTGTGAGTATTACAAGCCTATGTCCCAGAATTTCAGACTCAGCTGCCCCTGACTGCACCCCTCCCCACCCCCCACCTCCCAGCCCTCCAGTTTTAGAGGCTGCAGGACACTGGGATGAGCCACAATACCTTGCAGGAGCTGCCCCTTGGAGCTGGGAAGGCAGCAAGAAGGCTGGCATAGTGCCCGGCCTTTCCTCTCCTGGGGCACATTCGCAGCTGGCATGAGGTTGTGGCCCCTGCACCATGGCCCAACAGCTAGCAGCGACATCCCTCATGCCTTCCCACAGGTTTCACACCCTTTCCAACTTAGTGTTGAACCACCAGAGACTTTCCCTGCCCCAGGGCCCTTGCTTATGCTATTATTGCTGCCTAGAATGCTCTCTTCTAGCCCAGCCTCCTCTATCTTTCTGCATGGCTGTCTCCTTCTCATCCTTCAGGTCTCCTAAAAGTCACCTCCTTGGAGAGACCCTCCCTGACTGACCTCCCTATCTATGTCACAGTCCTTTGTCCCCTACCAAAGCACCCTGCCTGTTCCTTCATAGCAGGAGATTTGGGGGTGGGGTGAGAGTGACCTGCTACCTTTGCCTTAAAGAATTTTACTCTCCCTTTAAGATACTCCATGGGCCATGACACAATTTTTCAGGCACTCAAACCACACAGCTGAAATATCCTCATGTACAAGCTGAATGGAAGAATCCCCACACACGTGAGTCCACGCTCTGTGATTCCACCTGCATGATGCTCTAGAACAAGCAAAATTACCCACACACTTCACACCCACTAGGATGGCTAAAATCAAAAAGCAGACAATAACAAGTGTTGATGAGGATGTGGAGAAACTGGAGCCCTAGTGGGAATGTAAAATGGTGCAGCTGCTGTGGAAAACAGTCTGGCAGTTCCCCAAAAAGTTAAACACAGAATGACCACATGACCCAGAAATTCCACTCCTAGGTTTGTACCCCAAATAATTGGAAGCAGGAACTCAAACGCATGTATGTATATCCATGTTCGCAGCAGCACTGTTCACAATAGCCCAAAAAGAGCCAAAAGGTGGAAACGACGCGAGCGTGTATGTACATTAGGTCACGAAAAGGAATGAAGTGCTGACACGGGCTATGATATGGACGAACCTTGAAAGCATTATGCTAAGGAAAAGAAGGCAGACTCAAGAGGCTACCTATGTGTGATCCCATTTATACGAAATTTCTAAATAGGTAAACCCAGAGAGACAGATAGCAGATTGTGACCACCTGGAGGGAGGGGAGAATGAGGCACCACTGCTTCACGGGCACAGAGTTTCCTTTTGGGGTGATGAAAATGTTTTGCAACTAGATGGAGGTAGTGGTTATGCAACATGGTGAATGCACTAAACGCCACTCACTTGTCCACTTGAAAATGGTTAAGTTTATGTTATGTGAATTTCACCTCAAAAAACACAAAACAAAAACAAAGAAAAACCAACAGTTTAAAAAACCCACATCAGAACAGTACTTGCCCGGAAGTGAGCAGAGGACCAACTGGGAAGGGGCATGAGGGAACTTTCTGGAGTGATGGTAATGTTCTAGACCAGCACTAGTCCAACAGAAATATAATGTGGGCCATATACATTAATTTTAAATTTTCTGGTAGCAATATTAGAAAAGAAACAGGTGAAAACTTTTTTTTTTTTGAGGAAGATTAGCCCTGAGCTAACATCTGCTGCCAAACCTCCTCTTTTTGCTGAGGAAGACTGGCCCTGAGCTAACATCCGTGCTCATCTTCCTCTACTTTATATGTGGGACGCCTGCCACAGCATGGCTTACCAAGTGCTGCCGTGTCCACACCCGGGATCTGAACTGGCAAACCCAGGCCACTGAAGCAGAACGTGCGCACTTAACCACGGCACCACTGGGCCAGCCCTGAAATCTTAATCACATATTTTATTTAATCTACTATATCCAACATATTATCAACATGTCATCAATATTTTTAAATTCTGTATCTTGACTGTGGCAGTGGTCACACAAATTGACATCTGTGATAGAAAAAATTGCATAGAGTTAAATACACACATACACACACCCAGGAGTGTATGAAAACTGCATAGGGGTGGCGAATTGTATCAATGTCAATTTCCTCATTGTGACATTATATTACATTTTGTAAGAAGTTACCATTGGGGTAAACCAGGCGAAAGGTAGAAAAGATCTATTATTTTTTTAATCAGCACGTGAATCTAAAATTATCTCAAAATAAAAAGGCGTGAGCTCCGTCCACTGGGGGCGGGGCCTTGGACTCCTGAGATAAAAGGTAGGAGTGGCGAGGGCATGTGGCCGTTCATATGGGCTGTGCCAGGCATATACACTGGGCTGAGCCAAACCGGACGCAGCCCTTGCCTTGGTGGGGGGTCACAGGGACACAGGCGCTCAAATGCATGGAACCATGCCATGAGGGCGCACGGCAGGGACAAGGTCCAGTCACAGGCTCAGCATGGCCACGAGACTGCAACTTGTCAGCTAAACACCCACTGATCTAATCGAAGCATGTTGATGGCTGATAGCTAACATGTTCTGGAACCTTCCTCTGTGCTGGGCACTGTGCTAAAGCAAGGCTCCATTTTGTCCTCGGTACAAACCTTTAAGTAGGTATTATTATTTCCATTTAACCAAAGAGAAACTGAGGCACATGAATAGGTTGAGTGATTTGCCAAGGTCACCTATAAGCAGTGGAGCCAGGATTTGAGCCCAGATGTCTCATTCCTGAGCCCTGGGTCACTTGAGGGACTCCCGGGTTGGACTGCACAGGAAGCTGATCTTCCCTAACTAGCAGGTCTTTAACCATCCTCACCCCCTGGAACCACTCCTCCGTCACCTCCATCAGCGCCAGCTTGAAGTTTGAGCATTAACGCGCTGACGAGGCCAGAGGAGCCCCGACCGCAGTGCCCTTTGACCATCACTACGGCAGCCGGCTGCAGCCCGTGTGTATGCGTGTGTGTCTGTGTGTGTGTGTGTGTATGCGTGTGTGTGTGTGTGTGTGTCCCTCTGGGCCCAGCCTTGCCCTCTCAAGTCCCTTTTAAAAACAGAAGTTTTTAAAAACTGATCGTCATGACGAACAGGTAAACAAAATGTGGCATATCCATACAGTGGACTATTATCCGACCATGAAAGGAGTGACGGTTCTGAAAGATGCTACAACACGGATGAACCTTGAAAACATCATACTAAGCCAATGAAGCCAGACACAAAAAGTCACATATGCTATTGTTCCATTTATGGGAAATGTTCAGAATAGGCAAAGCCAGAGACAGAAAGCAAATGGGTGGCTTCCAGGGGCTGGGCAGAGGGGGAACTGAGGAGTGACTGCTAATGGGTACAGGGTTTCCTTCTGGGGTGACGAAAATGTTCTGGAACTTGGTACAGGTGATGGTTGCAACATTCTGAATGCACTAAATGCCACTGAATTGTACACTTCAAAATGGCTAATTTTGTTATGCGAATTTCACTTCAATTAAAAGAACAAAAGAGCAATTTCCAGACTGCAAGAGGCTTTAACTTCACAGCTTCTGCCCCAATTCCTGACATAACCAGGGAGAGGGGATTCCAGGTTGGGAAGGCCCACCCTCCACCCCAGGCTGCCCCCTGCGGCCGAGCTGGGCCTCTCTGTGGGTAAAAGACGTACTTTGTCTCACACCCCAGCCGTCTAGGATGTGAGGGGAAAGCACGCAGCCCTCCTTTGTGCCAGGTTCCGAGAAGCTAACCACAAGAGTGCTGGTGACAGATGTGCCAGCATTTGTGGGACACCTGCTAAGTGCAGAGTGCTCTGGACGTCATCCTCTTTCATTCTCTCCACAACCCAGAGACACAGGCTGCCGTCCCCATTTTGCAGACAGGGAAAGAAGCTCAGAGAGAGCAAGTTCCCTGCTGAAGTTCACCTAGCCAGTAAGCGGTAGAGCCCACGGGTGGCGCTCCTCCTGCTGCACACCTGCCCGGGATTTGGGAGCTCCCCTGTCCCCCACAGCCTGTGTGATCACTCTCCCTCCAAACCAGCGGCAGGAATCAAAGCTCACACGCTTTTAGAACACAGGTAGCAAGTGCTGCCCTCAACACAGAGCCAGGCTGTGCAGGGGCAGGCTGAGGCAGCACCAGAAGCCAGGAGACCTGGAGGTGAGAATACAGGCGCTGGATTCTAGCTGTGTGAACCTCAGCTAGAGGAAAGTGGCACCCTCGCCAAGCCTCGGTGTCCTTATCTGTGAAGCTGAGCACACGCTGCAAGGCTTGGATGAACAGCTGACACATATGAAGGATGCAGCGCTCGGCAGGGCAGGGCGCAGGCGGAAGGGCGCAGAGAGGCAACCTGCTGGGGTGAAGCTGCTACTTCTCCTCCGTCCGGTCCCCTCGCACCCGGGCCCCAGGGCCGTCTCACACTTGCTGCGCTGGAGCCAGGTGTTTCCCTGGGCTGGGACAAAGGCAGGATTTGTCCCACGCTCCCAATCGGAAACTGAGGCCATTGTGAATGCCAGCCTGGCTAGGGGGACAGAGCTTGGGGGACAGACAGCCCCGTGGGACTGGGACTGAGGCCACCGGCATGATTTCAGGCTAACCCAGCCCATTTAATGGTGTTTTCCCAGCCAGAAGGAGGCCATGCTAATTAAGTGGAATGAGACGGTCTGCAAATGGATTTCTGCAGCTCCAACTCCAAGAGGATCTGGGAGCTCCCAAACTGGGTCAGAGACTGTCAGTCCTTCCAAGTCACCTGGAAACACCCACTCCTTATCTGCATCTCAGAGCCTGGCTCTCTGTTGGTAATTTAGGCCCCCTGCCCTCTGCACCCTGGTCCCTGGGTTCGGGTCTTACTCCAACTGCCCAGCCTACCCCAATGGGCACTGTGCTTCTCTCTGGAGAGGCCAGTCCCCTGGCTACTCCATAATGCCAGGCTCAGAGGTCCAGGGTGGGCTAGAAGTCACACCTGGTAGGGAGGGGCTTGGTGGGGAGGGTATGGCTGTGTGTCATGGCTGGTTTGGAATTGAAGCCTCCGGGGCTGTGAGTCCAGGTCATGGGCAGGGCCCAGCAGAACCTGCCGAGTTCATCAATGAGAATGGAAAGAATTAGCCCCAAACAAAGTCCAAACAGAAAGCAAAAGCGGCAGCTTGGGTGCTAACCAGAAGTCCCAGGCTGAGGGGCCGAGCTCAGACGTGGCCTTCAACAGAAGCCATCAGCCATGGCCCAGATATATCCTGGGGATTTCCTAAGAGCAATAGAAGATTCTGTTTAGCAAGGGTTTGCTTTGTGCCAGGAAGTGTGCCCATGTGCATTACATACATTTCCTTGTTTAAACCTCAAGCATCCTGTCAGCGTTCCTACCTTGCAAATGGTGAAACTGAGGCTCAGAGAGATGGAGTGACTTGCCGAAGGGCACAGCAGAGGCAGGACCCCAGGCCTGGCTGGCTCCAAGTGCTTGCTCTCCATCACTGCTACTCCACCTCTTGACTCATGGGAAAATCTGACAGTGCACCCTCAGTGGCCCACCAGGCTACTGGGCCCTCGCCGAGCCTTGCATCCTGATGTGACTCTGAATCAGGTCAGCATGGTGAGCACCCTGGGGTCGGTGCTCACCGTGGTCACACTGCAAGACCTGGTTGGTTGCCCGTGTCCTGTGGATACCCTAAGGCTCAGGGGCCTGACCAGTGGGGATGCAATGAGGGCGAGCTTCATGGACGTGTCCAAAGGAGACAGTAACAAGGAGTCTGGCGCTCCGGGGGGTTGGAGGGCTTCTTAAGCCGAAGGAACCTGGCTGACGCTGGACCTTTTTGGGGGAGGGTCACCTGGGACCCCTGGGGGCCGTGGCTGCAGTGTGGCCAAGCCTCCATCTTGCTGAGGGGGGTTTTGCACCTGAGAGTACAGGTGCGCTTTCTGTGGACAATTGGGAGATTTTAAGAGGCTGTGGGTGGGAGGGGTGACAATGAAAGCGAGAGCTGCTGGAGAAGGCTGGGAGAGTGCGGGAGGGAACCACGAGATGTCCATCGGGGCGCCCTGACCAGGTGCTGCAGTGTTAGACTCCTCTCCTGTCTCCCCCCAAAACCCTCAGTGCAATCTGCACGCCTTCCCACTGAGAAAGCACAACAGCAAAGACAAAACGAGCGGAGCCGAGAGCCCCCAGCAGTGCTCCCGGGCCACAGCCCACCCGCGTCCTGGAAGGTCCCTTGTGAAAGGTGTGGGGGACCCTGGAGGTCTTTCCAGGCTGAGGAGGTCCCATGACCCACTCTGTCATCCACACAGTTTGACCTCTGCTTGCTGCAAAAGGGGGGCAGCTTAGTGTGGTGATCAGGGCACAAGCCAGAAAGCCTGCATTCAGTTCCCAGGTCTGTCACTACCTAGCTGTGTGACTTTGGCCAAGTGACTTCACCTCTCTGCGCTTCTGTTTCCAAACTGCAGAAACAGGGCAATAACAATACCTCTCATATGGTTGCTATGAGGATTCAATGGGTGAATATTTATGAAGCACATAGCAAGAGCTGGTAAGTGTCTTTTTTTCTTCCCAACTTTTCATTTTTAAGTAGCTTTATTGAGGTATAATTCACAAATCATACATACCCATTTAAAGTATACAATTCAATGAGGTGGGGTTTTTTAACCATATCTACAGAGTTGTAGAATCCTCACCATAATCAATTGTAGAACATGTTGTCACCCCCAAAAGAAACTCCAACCCCATTAGCAGCCACTCCCCACCACCACCCCAAGCCCTAGGTAACCACTAATGTACTTCCCGTCTCTATAGATTTGCCTGTTACGAACATTTCATACAAAAGGGATATGTGGCCTTTTGTGTCTGGCTTCTTTCACTTAGCAGAGTTTCAAGGTTCATCCATGTGTAGCTGTAATCAGGCTTGTTTTCTTTCTATGGCAAAATATTCCATTGTATGCAGATGCCACATTTTGTTTGTCCATTCATCACTGGATGGACATGTGGGTTGTTTCCACTTTGGGGCTATTATGAATGATGTTGCTATGAACGCTCATGCACAAGTTGTTGTGTGGACATCTGTTTTCCAATCTCTTGGGCAGAGACCTTGGAGTGGAATTGCTGGTTCTTTAGGTAAGTTTTTGTTAAATAAACATCCTCATCTCATCTCGTACCACCCCACGGAAAAGATGAGAATTAACCTTTATTGAGGATTTACTACATGTTAACTACTGTTCTAAGTACACTTAGATATACAATTTCATTTAATTCTCGCAAGTTTGTTGAGGTGGCTATTACTGTTACAGCCACTGTCTAGAGGTCAAAACTGAGGCGCAGACAGGAAAAGCAATGGGCCCAGGGTCACAGAGAGAACATGTAGAGGAGTCAGAATCTGCACCTGGAAAGGGCCTGACTCTTCCCATCATCTCTGCTGGAGTCCACGGGGCAGGGGTGTGCGCCAGGGCTGGGGGGAGGCAGAAATGGAAGCATGGGGAGCCCGTGCCCCTCGCCCTTGCCTAGCGGAGAGGGGCCCCCTCTGCAGGAGCTCACAGGCACCCAGGGAGCTGAACTTGTCCACAGGGACCCCTGTGCCTAAGCAGAACGAAACCAGCCGAGTTCACACTCTACAGACAGGAGGGGAAGTAAGAGGCGTGTCAGGTCTCTGTGGTCAGACCAGGACCAGGAAGCTGTCTCTGGGAACTTCTCCGTTTCCACTCCTTTTGTATTCTGTGCTGCGGTTTGTAAGGACACGAGAGGTGACTCCCAGCCTTCCAGGGGTCACTGTGGTCAGGAGGCTCAGTCCTCAGCCAGAAGAGCCCAGAAACGCCCTCTGCTTCAGGACCTGGAGCCACAGCAGTCCCCAAGCCCCAGGGGACTGATGAGAGTTTGCTGCATCTGTTGACACTGAAGTCAACTCCTTCCGCGACCAGACATTCTCGCCCACCACCCACACAGCCTCTTTTGAACACCAGAACACTTGGGAGGCTGAATTGGGGACAGGCGGGGGGTTGGGTGAGCCAGGAAGCAGCGCAGAGCCGCAGATGGGCTCCGAAGGCCACATCTCATGGAATCTGGAGGGGGCAGGAGAGCAAGGAAGGAGACCCAAGAGCCCCCAGACCCTGCCCCCGTTCCCCAGTCTGTGGGGGGCCAAAGCCACCCTCGTGGCCATTCACACCCTCCCGAGCACCGTTCTTCATCAACACATCATCTTTCCTCACGCACTCGCTTATTCCTGCCCTGACCCCAGCACTCCTTCAGGGCTTCTCGGGGTGAGCAACCTCATCCATTATGCCAGGAGTTTTCTGGACAAAGTTTTCTGTTGATTTTACTTCTGAATCACAGGGGCCGCTCCCTTTACCCCTAGGTACCACCTATAGTCTCTACATATTTGTCTTCATGTCTATCTTTTCATTTTTAAGGTGTAGGATTGTGCAGTAGTTAGAGCAAAGATTTGACATTCATTCGACCCAGAATCAAAATTCAACTTAGCACTTTGGCACTGTGAGACCCCAGCAAGTCTCTGAATCTCTCTGTGCCTCAGTTTCCTCTTCTGTAAAACGGGCATAGCATCCTCTGCCTTACAGTTTCTATCTTCACTGCTCCCGGCCCAGTTCAACACTCCAGAGCCAACATGGCTCTTGTTGTCACCGAACAGAAGGAAGGGGGACCTTGGCTCAGGGCCACTGGTCACCTGACATTCATTGTCCACTCCCCACAACTTCTCTGGGTGCCTCAGGCAGCCTTCCAGCAGGGCCTGCCCCTAGGAGAGGGCAGGAAGCCAGGTGTGGGAGGCAACAATGCTGGGGGCCGACACAGTGTGGGCTGGCTGAGGCCTTTCCTCCTTGATCAGGGCTGGCATCAGCCTCCCAGGGCCCATCCAGCTGGTGATAAGGCCAGAGGGAGTCCTGAAGCAGAAGAGGAACTAAGCAGGCCAGAGGCCCCTGACCTGGTTCTCAGGTAGAAAGCAGGGGATGATGCAGGCTGGTTTAGGGGGGTGGGGAAGGTTGGGGATGGAGGGAAATCCCATCCCCAGGGAAGAAACTTACAGAAGAGCAAGGTCCCCATCAGAACCAGGCTGAGGTTCTTCTGGGCAATCTCCTTAAGAGCCGGTTGGTGAAACTGAGGCAGAGCCTAGCCCTCCAGGTGAGCCATCACATTGGAGGTACAAAGGAGTCTTGGTCCACCCCGGGCATTTCACTGACCAGGACCAAGGCAGCAAGACCCAGTCCATTCTCCTCAGTGGGTAAGGGTGTGGCCCTCTTCTACACTTTGCACAGGTCAGGACTGGCTCAAACACCAGTTGGGTTTCTATGTGCAGCTGAGCAGCACTAGGACAGGCAGAGGCCAACATCCTACAGTAGCTCTGATTATTCCATTTACAGAGGAGGAGGCTGGGACTCAGAGAGGTTGAGTGACTTGTCCAGAGTCACACAGCAGGTGAATAGTAGACCCGTGGCTGGACTCTAGGACTGAATGCTTCTGAATTGCATGTCTCTTTCCCCATGCTGCCTGTACGGCAGGGCGGGGGGCAACACAGGGGAGAGTAAGATTCCGAGGGAGGGCCAAGGAAGGGCAGAGAATCAAAGGAAATGGTCACTGGCCCGGAAGAGGACATGGGCATTCCCAGTGGGAAGTAGGGCATGAGCAAGAGAATGCAGCTGAGATCTGCAGGGGTCCACGGGTCGAGGAGCACTGGGAAGCGAGTTGGCATGAAGATCCTGGAGGCCACTTTAAGGCATATGGACTATCAGTCAAGGGAAACCAGAAAAACCAATATATAAAACAAAGCTTCCTCCCCCTTCCTCTAACCCTAGGCAAAGCCTGCCAACCAGGCCACTGAGCACACAGTAGGTGCTCAAAAAATTCTTGACTGCTGGGACAGAATCTGCTGTGTTTGCCATACCCTGTTTCCTTATCCTCTGTGGCACAAGGCTAGACTCTCTCTCCCAGTCTTGCTTGTAAGGCAGGAACACAGTCTTGGTCCTGGTCAATGGAGTGTAGGCAGAAGTGACCTATGCCACTTGCAGGTCTGGCCTGTATAACCCTCCCTTGGAATCTCCATGCATTCTCCATCCCTGGCCTGAACGGACGGGACCCAAGGTCT
Source organism: Equus caballus (assembly GCF_041296265.1). Classification (NCBI taxonomy): domain Eukaryota; kingdom Metazoa; phylum Chordata; class Mammalia; order Perissodactyla; family Equidae; genus Equus; species Equus caballus. The sequence continues at coordinate 30,040,213 of NC_091705.1, read as the reverse complement.
AGAGCTGTCCTGCCCAATATGGCGGCTACAAGCCACATGGGGCCACGGACACTCGAAATGTGGCTAACCTCAATTGACATGTGATACAACTCCACGTTGAAATGATATTTTGGATATAGTGGGCTAAATAAAACATGTTATTAAAATTAATTTCACTTGTTTATTTTTACCTTTTTAAACATGGCTACGAGAACATTTAAAATTCCATACGTGTCTTGTATTATATTTCTACTGGATAGCACATAAGAGCCATAAGATGGAAGGATCCTGGGTATGGGATCACTGTGTGGAGCAGAGTCACCTAGGAGGGCCTTCCGGAGTCGTGCACCCATTGCCACAATCCATTTTAGAACATTTCAGTGCTCCAAAATGAAACTCCATACTCATTAGGAGTCACTCCCAATTCCCCACCCACAACTCCAGCCCTAGGCAACCACAAATACCCGTGTTGGACTGTTATGTGAGTAAGAGATAAACTTCAAAATTGCACAGCAGTTATTCTCCTGTTGTACGTTAAAGATGGCCACAAATTGTGACCTTCAAACCCCTGCCATCCGGAAGTGATGTCTTCATCCCTTCCCCTTAAATCTGGGTGGGCTTTGTAACTGTTCCAGGCCTCAAGATACGGGCAGCTTCTGCTTCCTGGATCCTGGAACATTTGCTCATGAAGCCCTGAGCCACCATGTAAGAAGTCTGACTAGGCCAAGGCCACCATGCTGGAGAGGCCACATGGAGAGGCCCTCAGGCTACATGGAGAGAGAGCCGCCCAGCTGGCTCCAAGATGTCCCGGCCCCCAGTATGTAAGTCGTCCTAGCTGAGGCCCCAACATTATGAAGCAGAGCAGTTTCCCTGGTGTGCTCTGTCTGAAATCCTGACCCATGAGAGATGACAATAAAATGGTGGTTGTTTTAAGCCACTAAGTTTTGGAGGGGTTTTTAATAAGGCAACAGAGAATCAGAACACCTCCGTAATGATACAGCTCTCCTCCACTAGCTTTGAGGTCCCGGACGCCTCTCTCGGTAACTTCATGGACTTGGTCTACAAGCCCACTGCCCTCTTTGTGGTTTTGCAAATCTGAATCATATCCCCCTCCCCGAGTCTACGACTCAAAGAGTGTGTCAACCGCCAGGCCCATTCATTTACCCAATCAACAAGCTCTCTGGTCCTTCCCTCTGCCTCCTTTTTCTTTCTTTGCCACCAGAAAGTTTTCAAAGACCAAGATTTTTCCCTCAAAATGATACATCCTGAGTCCGCCAGAGTCTAGGGACCCCAGCGCTCTTCTGATCAGCAATGAACTTTCCTTCAACATGGCCAGCCCTCAGCCTTAGGTGGCCTTTGTGTCCCGCCCCCGGAGAATCCCCACCAGCTTCTCCAGCATTGCAGGCAACCCCAGCGGCCTGACAACAGAAAGTGCCTGCTATGGACTAAATCGTGTCCCCCGAAAGTCATATTTTGAAGTCCTAACCCGTAGCGTGCTTTTATTTGGAGGTGGTGCCTTGGGGAGATAATTAGGGTTAGATGAGGTCATGAGGGTGAGGCCCTCATGATGGGATTAGTGCCCTTGTAAGAAGACACACCTGAGAGCTTGCTCGCTCTCTCTCTCCCTGCCGTGTTAGGACACAGCGAGAGGGCAGCTGTCTACAAGCGAGAAGGAAGCTTCTCATCAGAAACCGACCATGCTGGCACCTTGATCTTGGACTTCTAGCCTCCAGAACTATGAGAAAATTAATTTTTGTTGTTTAAGCCACCGAGTCTATGGTATTTTGCTATGGCAGCCTGAGCTAAGACAGTGCCCAGTACTTGACTGTGGTCCCCAAGCCATGGCCACCAGGAAAGACTGACCGGCTCAAATGACTTGAGCGATTCTGGCCCCCACCAGCTGTGCCCTGGGAGACACCTGGGTCAATGCGATGATCAGCCACTGAGTGCCATGAGTCAGAAGCTGTTTATTAGCCAGAGCACACCAAGACCAGAATATACTTGCCAAAAATGGAGTTTTAAGAAATCCACAGAGTTGTGTGGGCTTTATGAATATATTTTCAGCTGCAAAGACAAAGACGGTGCATTTGACATGTCCCCAAACCTACCTACTGATCCATCTGTAGAAAATCCAACCCCTCCATTAATTAGTGCTTAACCTTAAGCTTCTTTTAGTGAAAAACAGTTTCATCAACCAGGAGCCTCCCGGAGTGAATGGCTTATCTCGGAGCCCACAGCTTATTAAATAAGGCAGCACGTCACAGATGACAATGGGACTGCATTGCTTCCATGAAATAAGAACAGTCAGGCTCTCCAGGGCCCAAATGTAAATCTTTTTTTGAATTACAAAAATTTTCTACAGCCTGAAATTATTGCCATATAATGTCTTCTCAGCACCTTGTGTCGAAAACATGAAAACATCAGCTGGGCGTGACCCTTGACACGGCATCTGTCCCAAGACGTGATGGAAAGGACGGAAAAGAGAAGGACAAACTTCCCAAACCCAGGAGCTTTCTCTTCCTATGCCTCATCCTATGCAGATGATGGAAATTCACCACCGACTATAAATGTCTCAGTGCAAATGAGGTCTGATTGCCAGTGGTGGGTGCGCCCTGGGAAGCATGGCTCTAAACTGTGCCTGTTTCTGACAGGTCTCCTTGGGAATGGGTTTGGAACGTGGCTGCTAGGTGGCTGCACCCCCCCGCAGGTGGGGGCCGTGGGCACCTGGCTTGTTTCTCAGGCTCCTTGCTCAAGCAAGACGCTTTCCCTGAGTCCTCACTCCTGGCCCAGACCTTGCTAAGTGCTGTTAGATGGTGAGTGGGTAAGACTGGGCTTTTGAAAAGGGATGCAGGCTTCACGTGGGCGTAGTCCATGACTGCAGCACAAGGCTTAGAGTGCAAGCTTTGAAGTCAGACACTCCGGGCTCTACCTCCTACTTGGGCAAGTTACCACAAATTTCTAAGACTCAGTTTATCCACCCATAAAATGGAGCTACCAATAGTACTTATTTTATAGAGTTGTCAAAAGGATGCAAGGAGATAATGCATGGAAAGACTTCTAGTACCGTGCCTGGCACTTAGCTGTCCAGTGAAAATTGGTAGAGAGGATGATGAAGGTGATGATGGGGCAGTGGTGGGGGGTGCTCAGCTGTGAGTTCTGCTAGGGCCTCTGGCAGACAACCTCACCCATCCATTCAGGGGCTGAGAGAAGAGAGAGAGCCCCTCCCTAAAGAAACTCACCCAGCCACATTGCACCCACCCACCACTGCCACAACCTCAGCCTCAATTCCAGAGAGCTTCACTCCACTAGTTTACAACAGCCCAGATTCCAGCTAACTGATACAGACTTAGATTTTGTTTCTCACCACCAAGACCTAAGAAAGTGACAAAATGGAGGCAAGTGGAGGAGGGCAGAATGGCCCCTACCCCAGGTGTGGGAGTCTTCTATCATCCCACTTCAGTAACTTCAACTTTGTACTTTACCTTAAATATCCAGTTACTTTTCCAGTCTCCAGCTACTCTCTCCTTGCCCAGCTACTCCCTCATCACTCAGCTACTCCCTCTGTTTCCAGATACTCCCTCACTGCTCAGCTACTCCCCACTGCTCAGCTACTCCCTCTCTCTCCAGCTACTCCCTCACTGCTCAGATACTCCTTCTCTCTCCAGCTACTCCCTCACTGCTCAGCAAATCCCTTTCTCTCTCCAGCTACACCTCCTTACCTTACCTGCTCCTTCACCACCCAACTCCCTGACATCCATTCAGATGATCACTCATCACCAAATGACTCTGCCATTCCTCAGCTTCTCTCTCACCCTTGTATTACCCAGAGTTATTTATTATCTTCCAATTTAATACCACTTTGGAACAGTCAAGCAAATCTTGGCTTTCGTTGGGACAAATTTGTCCTGGTCTATATATACCTACCTCTGCAGGAAATTGTGTCTTCCTGGACCCAGCAGCTGATGTTTAGAGATGGAATGTTTCCTGCTTATTATCTTTGAGGCCTTTGGTCTGGGCTACAGGGAGGGGGAAGGCAGAGCCCACAGAGTACAAGGCATGGAACACTGCCAGGCAGAGCCAGGAGTCTCAGCCATGCAGGAAGACCCTGATGGGTTGGGTGGCATGGCCCAGTAGCAGCTCCCCAGTTCTAAGTGTGATGCTGAGACAAGAGGCCCCTCTGCCTCGCCAGGGCCCTGCCCCAACCATCCGTGCACTTTGGGATGCTCTCTCCTAGCTGGAGAGCTTCATTATGGATCTGATTAAATCACAAGGAATCTTATCCCAAGCTTGCCAGAACCCAAGTTATTTTCAGCATCCGTGGGCAGCAAATGGAGAAGAAAGTCATGAGCCGGAAGAAATGACTGTGTAGAAACCTAGCCCATTCAGAGGAGGGTTGGCCACCATGTCCTTGACAAAATGTTAGGTGCCAAGAAAGTTGGGAGAAGTTTTGTGAAATAATCTAGGGTTTTGGTGTTTTTGTTTTTTTTTAAAATAACAAGGGAACAGATCACATTAACTCTGAAAGGTTAGAGAAAGCAATTTATAAAAGCTAATTAGGGTCCCTCCACAGAGCTTTTGCAATTATAGATGGGTTTTAAGCATTCAAATGGCTCAAGCTAAGCAAAACGGATATTTGTGGCTGCTTTAAGAGATGACACAGGAAAACCAGGAAATCCTGAGCACTTTGACTTCTACAGTTTCAGTCAATAGTTTGACGGAAGTTCTTCAGGGGGCAGGTCCTTCTGTTTTAGGGACTCTGAAAGGGCTCCCTAATGCAAGCAGGCTTCAAGTGTTACATTATGTAGGGTGGCCAAAGCCTTTAATTTCCACTGGTTTACAATGAAAATTGCTATAAAAAGAAAAGTTTTTTAACTCTTTTACACTAAAGTGTAAATGGCTACAATCAAATTACTCTTTTGTGAATGACTGATAGAAGGCCGGCAATGAATAAATGGAGACAAAGAAAATGGTGGTAGATATGGCAGTAGAGGCGAGCAGGAGAAGGATTAGAAAGAAAAAGAAAAATGCTAACCTTGCCTCTTGCCCATTGTAACTGAGGCCAGTGGTAGATAACAGTAATAGCTACATTGACTCTGTTCACTGTCCAGCCTTTATCTCTGTGAATCTTCACAGCCCCTACCCCCACAGGCATTATTCTCACCACTTTACAGATGAGGAATTCGAGCACAAAGATATTAAGTAACTCACCCAAGGTCACAATATGAAGATTAAAACTTAGTTTTGTCTGACTCCCTGTTCTTAACTTCCAAGGTCTACCACCTCTCTGCAAAGTTTTTCCACCTTCCCACCAAGGGCCCCTTTTGATTCAGTTTCCCGTATGCCATCAATATTTTGAAAGATTTTATCTATTGAGCACACTGCATTTGTGAACTAATAATTCGTTCCATCTGGCTGATGATTATTTTTCTGTTCCTGTTTCTGTTTCAACATTGATCCAGACTTTAACCCCAATTACTGAGGGTTCAACATAATATTATGAAATCACATAAATCACTCTCATAGCTATGCAGCTAATAAGCAATAAAATTAATAAGCATAAGCACCATTACCCAGCGCTGAGTTCTGACTGCTACACGGTTTTAGAGTCAATACCAACCACACACTTGACATGCTCAACCCAGGGTCTGGGGTTCCTGGATAAAGGACTCCAGTAACAGTGTTTGGTCTACTCAGTACGTCCCAAACATTCCAGGGATTGCAACAGCCAATCACAGTGTTTGATCAACACCACATGCCCAGGGTTATCACACTGAGTTGCTAGAATTCTAGTTGAGAGCAAAGCAAAGTCTAGAATGCGTGGTAGATACTAACAATAACGGCCTCCCATGAATCACGCCTTTCAGAACTCATGCACTTGTGTAGACTCCTCCGACAGGGACTCTGAGCTTGGCTATGCAACTCACTTTGGCCAATGAGACATCAGCAAACAGGATGCAGGCAAAAGTTTGATAAATGCTTGTGCATTGGAGCCTGCCTTCTTGGAACGCTGAGCCCACCATGCTGGGTGAGGCCCAGTATGAGAGACCACACGCAGAGAGAAGCCCAGGCACGGCAGCTGAGCCCAAACACTGGCTGACTTGGCAGCCAACTGCAGCCTCCTGAGTGAGCCCAGGCAAGACCAGCGGAACTGCCCGGTCAATCCAAAGAATCATTGAGAAAGAATAAGTTGTTGTTTTAAGCCACTAAGTGTTTCAGGGTGGCTCGTGATGCAACAATAGGCAACTGATTCAGCGTTGTTCTTGACGATGACTCACCTGGAGGACGGCCATTCCTACCTCTGTGGTGTCCAGGGGATTCGAGATCCTTAAGCAAAAAAGCGTGAATCCTAGGGTTTCTCTTGAAGGCTTGGGAATCCCAACTCCTTCATCAAGACTTGGGCTTCATTTAGCTTTACCTATGTAAACGACAAAGGTCCCATTTCCCTCTCCCCAGCTCAGCAGGTTTCATAGCTCTCCTTTCTTAGTCCTCACCTCTGCTCTGGACACAACTTCCTCAATCAAATATGGCGGACACACAATGGGATGGGTGCACCAGCACTACTGCTAGGCACAAACACGGGATGGATGTGCTGCGCAATGCAATACTCTGAGCAGACTCTGGAACATTCTCCTGTTTTTCAAACCCCAGTCTCCCTCCACATGGTGGTCTGACGACTTTGGTTTCAATGATTGTTGAGAGAAGGGCTTAGGGTTTGCGCATTTAAAGAGCTTCTGAGTTTCTCTGACAGAAATACTGACCATTTTCTCACTCCATTAGAAAGGAAACAGTGGCCCCTCGAAGCAAAGCAAGAATAAATCATGCCAGAAATACCTCATCCATCTCTTCATCAGCATCACTAGACTGAGAAATAGCCAAGATAGGGACTGTCTGGACTCCGGTGAGCATTTGACAAGCCTCTCACATATCTCCTCATCAACACCCAGGGGAAATGCTGGTTGAGTGTCACGGTGTTTGGGGTTTGAGAAGTTTCCAGGAGAGTTCCTATTGGCTGAATCCCCCAGGATGGCATCACCTTAGTGATTGACCACGGTTTACCAGCCTACCACAAGTTTCTTCTCCCAAGAGTAGTCTCATACTAGTATATGAGGCTACTGCATAACACCACTGTGCCAGGTTCACATGAGAAAGAGAACTGTCTTGCATGCCAGAAATTCATTTCAGCATGGTCGACTCATTCTGTGTCTGTAGGCAGACCTGGCTGGGAAGCCAAATCGTAATCAGAAGGTTGCAAGGAGGTACATGATCATCATTAACGGCATTCCATCATGATTGGTTGAAGTCTCCTTTTTTTATAATCAGATTGTCCCTAACAATGGGATGATAAGCTTCAAAGTTGTTGGTCATGTTGTCCTCTCCCCTGGACAGTATTTAGATAACATTGCTCATAAATGATCTCCTAGCCTCCTTTACTAGGCATCTGTTTTTGACAAGGTTCTCTTTATAATAACACTTTTGACTCTTAAGCACTGTCTTCAAAGGGACTTTGCTAGGCGCTCCAACATGGCCTGGCGCAGTCTGTTGTTCACCACTGAACCACCAGTGCAGGTCTGAAGATGCCCAGACTATGTTCTGTGAACGTCTGTGCACAAATCTTTACTCTAATTCATTATATATTTTATTATAACTTAACCCTCAGAGAGAAATCTTCTTCCAAGTTTTTGTAGGAAAGGAAGGCTCTTTTGTTACAGTAGAGACCTTCTATTGTTCCCACACATCAACTACAAGTAACAGTCTAGTTAAGTTCACTGCAGTTGAACAACTATCCCCAGTGGGCAATGATTGACTTGGATACATTAATATGGAGGAGGTTTCTGGGGTTGTGCCCCCAGGCTCCATCTTTGGCCGTGACCTTTGCAACATTTTTATCAGAGATTTGAATAATGGTCCAGGACTGTGTTGTCTGATACAGGAGCCTGTAGCCTAGCCACATTTGACTATTTAAATTGTTTTAAATTAAATAAAAGCAAAACTTGAGTTCCTCAGACATCCTGGTGACATTTTAAGTCCTCAATAGCCACATGTGACTAGTAGCTACCATATTGGACAGCACATTTCCATCATCAGGAAAAGTTCCATGGGACCTCTCTGGTCTAGAAGGCAAATACTCATTGTGTTTGTGAATGACACAGAGTAGAAATTGCTGATGAATATTTCATTTGAGATGGACATATTTAATCATGGCCTGGCCAGCATCCATTTTCCTTCCTTCTGGTAACAGCATCCCAATTTTCCTCGGGGTAGGTACAACAGATCTTCAAGTGTCAGTCCACGTGTTTTGGGAAGAGCTGACTCCAGGGGTCGGCATGTGACTCAGATCAGACCCATCATAGCACTGCATCGCTGCTCTAGCCACTGTGATTGGCTCAGAGGTAGGTATACAGCCAATCTTAGCCAGTGAGATTCGATTCTGGGCCTGTTCAACCTATGACACTGTTGGGAAGAAAAATTCTTCCTGCTGGGGTTACTAAAAGGACAGGACATAAACTCCAAGCTTCTGACAGTCATCTACTCAGAGATGTGTTCTGGTGGCCCCCGCCATCCACATGTGCTTATGTTAGTTTGAGCTGGATTTCATGTCACTGGTAACAAAGTCTTTTTTTTTTTTTCCTCCCCAAAGCCCAGTACATAGTTGTATATCCTCGTTGTAAGTCATTCTAGTTCTTCTATGTGGGATGCCATCATAGCATGGCTTGATGAGTGGTATGTAGGTCCGCGCCCAGGATCCAAACCAGTGAACCCCGGGCCGCTGAAGCAGAGCACGCGAACTTAACCACTTGGCCACAGGGCCAGCCCCAGGAGCCTTAATTATCATTCAAGAAATGAAAATTATTTGAGCAGGTGCATAATGGGCTCAAAACTCAACAAGATAAATTTAGAGACTCGCCTTCAATGTTGAAAATCAGCTGTGTGTCCGTGAAGGCTTCTGGGGCGCTGTGGATGCTCTGTCTCTTGATGTGAGTGGGTGCTGGTTACCGGGTGTGCTCAACATATGAAAATGCAACCAGTTTTGCCCTCGTCAGTATGAAGAATATACTTCAACAGATAGTTTTTTTAAAACTCAGTTACATAAGGACAGGATGGGGAAGATGTAACTTCAGTTATGGGAAACTGACTTGGGGTTTTAGTTTCTTATGAGCTCAATATGAGTCAAGAGTGGCTTCCCAAAAAGCCAATAGAATTTGGGGCTATACTAACAGACAGACTCAACCAGACTGAGGACACCGACCGTTCCATTCATCCTAATGTGAGTCAGATAAGACTTTGGGACAGATACAGACAAAGGAGAGCATGCTCACAAATCTCAAAGTCGCATCTCATAAAAGTCAATAAAAGGAACAGGAGTAGTTAGCCAGGAGAGAAGAAATGGGAGGATAGGATATGGGCATCGCAGACTCAATGAAACACCGGAATGAAGAGACAATTTTACCATCTGCAAATAATGCTATTTTCTACACAGAAAACCCCCAAAGAAGCTACTGAACAACTGAGACTAAGGAGATTTCAGTAAAATGGCTTGCTACAAAATTAAAATACAAAAACTGAAAGCTCTCCTTTCAAGAAATAAACAGGACTTATATGGTTGAAAAAAAAAACCTTATAGCTTTCCTAAAGGACATAAAAGAACCCTTGCCCAAAAGAGACACGTGTCATTTGCCTGCTTAGAAAACTCATTATGCCAAAGATATCAGCTTACCAAATTAATTTTTTAAATTATGGTAAATCATACATAACACAAAATTTACCATTTTAACCACTTTTTAATGTACAGTTCAGTGGCACTCAGCAGATTCACATTGTTGTGCAACCATCTCCGCCATCCATCTCCAGGGCTTTTCTCATCTTCCCCAGCTGAAACTTTGTTCCCTTTCTCCCCTCTTTCCAGTCCCTGGCTAAACTTGGGGGGTTTTGTTTTTTCATTTTTTTATTGTGGTAAAATACACATAACATAAAAGTTACCATCCCAATCATTTTTAAGTGTTCAGTGCGGTGGTATTAAACATATTCATACTGTCGTGCAACCATCATCATCATCCATCTCCAGAACTCTTTTCATCTTGTAAAACTGAAATAATATTAATCAATTTTAGAGGAAACTTCTTTCGAGCTTTGGAGGAAAAACTTGACCAAAAGGTCTTAAGTATTATGTGAACAGCTGAAAATAACCCAGAACATTTTGCAAAAGAAAAGTACCAGGAGGCAGGATTGTTCTGTCATATATTAAGCCACAACATAAATCCTGTAAAGGTCAAAACAGCGTGTAACTGGCACAGACGCGCATTGTTGGAGCAGAATAAACAGCTGGGAAAGTCCCCCTTCCTCACAGGTGAGGCTCTACATAAGAGGTGGCATCGCAAACTCACAGGGCAGGGAAGGGGCCGAGACAGTTGATCACTTTTTGGAAACAAAATAGAGATACATTTCATTACTACTTTATACTGAAGCGAATTCCAGAAGGATTACATATTTAATTTATAATAAGTAAGGCCACAGACATCTAGAAGAACATATAGGTTAATATACATTGCTAGGTGAAGAAACACATTAGAGCAGGAGTGGGCAAATTTTTTCTGCAAAGGGCCAGAGAGAAATATTTTCATCTTTGCTGGCTATATGGTCTCTGTTGCAACTACCCAACTATGCTGTTAGCATGAAAGCAGTATGTAAATGCAGCCAGACACAAGATGTAAATGCAGCCAGACACAAGATGTAAATGAACAGGTGTGGCTGCATTCCAATAAAACTTTATTTACAAAAATAGGTGGTGGGAAGATTTGGCCTTCCAGCCATAGTTTTCTGACCCCTGATCCCTGTTTTAGAGGAATAAAAGGAAAGAATAAAATAATGGAAAAAAAGCAAACATTATTAGGTTTGACTAAATAAAAATAGAGAACTCCAGGGCATAAAAAACATCTACTATAAACGAAATGTTAAAGCAGACACACACACTCACAAAGCAGAAAATATCAAAGAGTTGATATCTCCTTCTCTGTTTTCGTTCTTTCCCTTTCTTTCCTCCCCCTCTCTCCTCTCTCACACACAAACATACATAATTACTGAAATTAATAAGAAAAGAAACAAACTAGTAGAAAGAAAGGACAAAAACATAAACAACTCAGAGAAAGAAAGAAATGAATGACCAGTAAGCTTATGAATAGGTATTCAACCTTAAACTTCTCAATTATATGCAAATTAAGACAACAAGACTATTTTCCAGATATCAAATATATCAGCCAGGGTGTGTTTTCAGTGTCATCATCCAGCATGGATGAGGAATGCAGTGGTGAGGCAAGAGCGGTACACACTCCTGGTGGGGGTGTAAACGGATGCAACCTTTCTGTGACCAAAGGAGCAGTTGATAGGGAAGCCCTGAACATATTTCTATCTCTGAATCTACCGAACCTCCAGGAATCCACCCTAAGTAAATAACCAAAGCTGTGGGCAAATACTTTTACACAATGAAAATCACCATGGCATGATTAATAGTAGGAAAAATTAGAAACAACCTCAAAATCCAATAATAGCAGAGTGGTTACATAAATTATGGTACATTTAGACAGGGGTGTATGAGGTTGTCACTAAAAATCTCTTTTCCAAAGACTATATAAAGACAAGATAAAATAGTCAACCTCTAAGCAACATTTGACTCAGCTGACAGGCCTTCCATCTAAAAACGCCTCCCTACCGAGGCTTCTGACATGCCACACCGTCCTAGGGTTCTTTCTTCCACCCTGGCAGACGATTCTCGGTCTCCTTTGTTCTCTTCCTCTTCGCTCACGGTGTTGCAGTGTCCCAGGGCTTTCTCTTGGGGCCCCTCCTTAGCTCTATCTACCTTGCTTCCTAGATGATCTCATACAGTCCTCTGGCTTTAAGAGATTGTATTTGTAAGCCGATGACTCCCCAATTTTTATATCCATCCCGATGTTTCCTCTGAGCTCCAGACTCACCTATTCACCTGCCTCCTAAAGATCTCCCTCCACTTGGACATTAAAAAGGCATGTCAACTTGGACAGTCCTACAGAACTCTTGATTCTCTCCAAATCTCTACCTCGTCCCACCCTCATCTTTCCTGGCTCAAAATGTGGCACCATCATCAACCTGGGTGCTCAAGGCCAAAACCCAGGCATCATTACTGAGTCCTCCTTTCGTCACCTGACACACAGCCCTGTCAGCTCTACCTCCTCCTTTCTCCGCCTCCACAGACACCTCTGCAGGCTCCACCGAGGCTCCTGTGACAGTTCCTGACGAGGCCTCCCTGCCCCCACTCATGCGCCCAGGAGCATACACTCACACAGTCTAGTCTCCACTCAGCAGCCAGGAAAAGCTTCTCACAATCTATATTACATCACGTGACTCCCCTCTCAAAACCCACCTTTTCATCTCAACCAAATTAAATGTACACTTCCTACCACAGTCTTCAAGGGTCGATATCCCCCAGACCACTTCTCTACTTCCCACCTCCTTTCTAGCATCAAACGCAGCACGTTCCTTCCATCCCAGGCCCTGTATACATTTCCTCCAGACTCCCGTGTGGCTGCCTCTTTCTTCACATTCAGAGCTCAACCCAAATCACCTCCTTAGAGATGCTCTTCCTGACACCATAGCTTACACATGGCCTCCCACCCCAGTCCTTATTTATACTATTACTTTGCTTAGGTCCTTCAAAGCACAGAATAGATGCCTCATTTTGCTGAACTGACAGATGAACGTTAGGATAAAGTTATTTTTTAAATATACACACGCTCACTCTGTGTTTGTGCCTAGATTTGAAGAGTTGAAGACCACTGGGGTGGCTATGCCTCATCTGTTGCTCAGACCCACCGTGCCGAGGGAAGCCGACCCGCTTGGACTACATCTGCTTTCTGGTTGAGTTTGGTGATGGGAAGCATGGGCAGAAGACTGGAGGACAGCTGGAGGAAGCCACTGCTCTTGCTAGGCAGCCCTCTCCAGAAAGTACCCTCCTTAGGTTTCAACAGATTCCCCTTCTCTTGGCCTCTTCAGACCTCGGGGTGGTAAGCTAGCCCCAGAATCCTGCACCATTCCTTGCTGATCCTTGTAAACCAGTGGTCCTCAAAGTGGTCCCCAAGACTCTTTGAGGGTATTCAGGAGGTCAAAACGATTTTCATAATAACACTAAGATGTTATTTGCCTTTTTCACTGTGTTGACATTCACCCTAATAGTGCAAAAACAATGGTGGGTAAAACCACCACCCCTTTAGCAGAAGCAGCCTAGGGGCACCAAACTGTACCGGTCATCACTGTATTCACTACTTCACGTGCACAGTAAAAAAAAAAAAAATCAAACCAAAGAAGATATACAGATGGCAAATAAGCATATGAAAAGATGCTCCACATCATATGTCCTCAGGGAAATGCAAACCAAAACAACGATGAAACATCACTACACACCTTTTAGAATGGCAGAAATCCAGAACACCGACAACACCAAATTCCAGTGAGGATGCAGAGCAATAGGAACTCTCATCCGTTGCTGGTGGGAGTGCAAAATGGTACGGCCACTTTGGAAAACAGCTTGGCAGTTTCTTACCAAACTAAACATACTCTTACCATGCAATCCAGCAACCACGCTCCTTGGTATTTACCCAAAGAAGTTGGAAAATTATGTCCACTCAAAAATCTGCACACAGATGTTTTCAGCAGCTTCATTCATAATTGCCAAAATTATGAATAATTTGCTTCTTGGAAGGAACCAAGATGTCCCTCAGTGGGAGGATGGATAAATAAACGGTGATACATCCAGACAATGGAAGATTATTTATTTTTTAAATATTTATTTTTAAGTTGTGTGCTCAGTTAGCCCCTTCTCTCATGGAACACCATCTTCACTTAAAGAATGACTAACAAACAACAGTTATCCGTCTTTTTCTCTAAAATGAACAGAGACCCTCTCACCACTGTTAGGGTTTGTTACCAATGACAGAAGTTGAACTTTCAGGCAAAACTTAGAATTTTGGAAAGCTTGTATCACCACCATCAGCTTACAGTTTCCCAGTACTTGAAGAATTTTCTGGTGAGACTGGTGTTGAAATTATCATTTTTTAAATATTGCATAATGAATGTGTTAACATTTAGAATATCTGCATACCTCAAAGAACCAATAGTTTCTTTTTCCCACAGTTTCATTGAGAGATAACTGACATAAACCATTGTGGAAGTCTAAGGTGTACAACGTGATGATTTGATACATGTATAGACTGCAAAATGATTGCCACAATAAGGTTAGCTAACACCTCTATCACTTCACATAATTTCCTTTTTTGCATGTGTGTGGTGAGAACATTTAAGATCTACTCTCTCAGCAACTTTAGCATAAATAATAGATTATGATTAACTATAGGCACCATGCCATGCATTAGAGCCCTAGAACTTATCTTATAACTAGATGTTTGTTTCCTTTGACCAACATCTCCCAATTTCCCTCACTCCTTCCCCCACGGGCCCCAGCAACCACCATGCCACTCTGTTTCTGTGAGTTTGGCCTTTTTAGATTCCACATATAAGTGAAATCATACAGCATTTGTCTTTCTCTGACTTATTTCGCTCAGCATAATACCCCAAGGTTCATCCACGTTGTTGCAAATGGCAGGACTGCCTTATTTTTATGGCTGAATAATATTGCATTTTATATAAACACTACATTTTCTTTATCCATTCATCCGTTGATGGACATTTAGGTTGTCCACATCTTGACTATTATGAATAATGTTGCAATGAACATGGTGGGGCAGGCGTCTCTACAAGGTAGCGATTTCATTTCCTTTGGATATATACCCAGAAGTGAGATTGATGGATCACAGGGTAGGTCTATTTTTCATTTTTTAAGGAACCTCCATACTGTTTTCCATAGGGGCTGTACCAATTTACATTCTCATCAACAGGGCACAAGGGTTCCCTTTTCTCCACATCCTTACCAGCACTTATCATCTCTTATCTTTTTCATAATAGTCATTCTAAGACATATGAGGTGATATCTCCTTGTGGTTTTGATTTGCATGTCCCTGATGATTAGTCATGTTGAGAATCTTTTCACGTACCTGATGCTCATTTGTATGTCTTCTTTGGGAAAACGTCTGTTCAGGTCCTCTGCTCATTTTTAAATTGGATTATTTGGGGTTTTTTTGCTATTGAGTTGTATGAGTTCCTTATATATTTTAGATATTAATCCCTTATCTGATATACGGTTTGCAAATATTTTCTCCCATTCTGTAGGTTGCCTCTTCATTTTGTTGATTGTTTCCTTTGCTGTGCAGAAGCTTTTTAGTTTGATGTAGTCCACTTGTTTATTTTTGCTTTTGTTGCTTGTGCTTTTGGTGTCATATCCAAAAAAAAGTGAACCAATACTTCCTAACAGACCAATACATTATATTTTAAAAAATATTCATGGGTAAAAGAGCCATTCAAAATGCAAGACAGACCAATGGATTTTAATGTAACAGGGTAAGAAAAGCTAAAAATTGATAGAGTTTCAGATTCCACATTGCAATTGACCTTCAAGAAGCTACCACCTGTTGAGTTTGATTGTAGTATCAGAGACTATCCACAATTATCTGAAAAGGCAATCAAAATATTTCCTTGCTTTTCCAACTACGTATCTGGGTGAGGTAAGATTTTCTTCATTTATTTCAACCAAAACAACATATCACAACAGATTGAATGCAGAAGCAGCTAAGAGAATCCAGCTGTCTTCTATTACGCCAGACCCTAAAAAGATTTGCAAAAGTATTAAACCAGGCTACTTTCCTCACTACTTTCTTTGTTTGAAAAATATCATTTTTCATAAAGAGATTTATGTTAATAAGTGTGGTGTTTTAAAACATATCCATAAATTTTCCTCCCTTCAAGAGGCGGAGCCTAATTCCCTTCTCCTGGAGTGTGGGCTGGACTTAGTGAATCACTTCCAACAAAGAGATTATGGCTGGAGTGATGGCATGGGCCTTAGAAGGCTACATCATAAAGGCACTGTGGTTTCCTCCTTGCTCCATCTCCTGGATCACTCACTCTGAAGGAAACCAGCCGCCATGTTGAGAGCACACTCAAGCAGCCCAGTGGAGAGACTCACATGGCAAGAAACTGAGGCCTCCAGCCAAGAGCCATGTGAGCGAGCCATCTTGGAAGGAGAGCCTCCAGCCCCAGTTAAACCCAGAGGTGACCACAACCTTATGAGAGATCCTGGCTAGAACCACCAGCTAAGCCCCTCCTGGATGCTTGACCCACAGGAAGTGTAGGAGACAGTCAATGTTTATTGTTTTAAGCTGCCAAATTTTGAGTTCACCTGTGATGCAGCAACAGATAACTAGCACATCAGATAATGCATTTATTGTTATGTTTTAAGGAATGAACACACTTTTATTTTAATTCCTTAGTTTTAATTTCTAATACGGTAAATATCGTTAGATAGAAACCAGTTAAACAAAAGCTCTTAGGGGTTCTCAGTTTTTAAGAATATAAAAGGGCCCTGAGACCAAAAAGTTTGAGGACTGTTGGCCTAAACTCTCTGCAAATTGCCTCTTTATTAAACTTTCTCCAAATTACCCCATTTGAAAGCACAATCTGTTTCCTATCAGGACCCTGTCTGATAGAACAATACGAAAATATTATCAGTGGTTGTTGCTGTTCAGTAGGAGAATGAGTGATTTAATTTTTTTCTTAACGTTTCTTTTTTTCTGTACTTTTGAAAGTTTTGACGACAAGCATGCATTACTCTTATAACTAGGAGAAAAGAAACTTCCCTTTTCAAAATCATCCAAAGTGAAAGTCAGAGCTGTGTTTCCTTTAGATGAGTCAATGGTTTAAGTGTGACTTTCAGAGCCCAGGTGTCTGCCGAGGCACCGGGGGTCTGGGAGAGGTTTGCAGGGGTGGGGGGTGGACGGGGTTCCAGCACCTCCCTCCCCGCCTACCTCAGCCAGAACAGCTCTTTCATCTGTCTTACATATTGGGTTTCTGCAGAACATTTCATTTAAAGAAAAGTTTCCACTGCTTTTAAAAAAAAAATTGAAAACCTTTACCATGAGAATAACAGTTGAAGACTTGCTCAAACTCTTTTTTGCCTGTGACCACAGTTTCCATACAGAAAACCCTACACATTCGAGAGAAGAACAGAAGCCCTGATGAATGTTTGGTGGTTTCAAGAGAGGCTGGCCAGGCGACCTTGGAAAGAAGTTATAGCTGGGGATGAAGAGCCTATCCAGGGACCCCCAATCCCAAGGCTCCTTAAGGCCCAAAGACACAGATCAGAACCACAAGCGAGTGGCTCTCTTGTTTTCTAGGGAAAACCAGAAGCAGGAGGTGCCACGACTGCCTGGTAGTTAAAGCCTGTGCTTCGGAGACAACGAATCTGGGTTCAAGTCCCAGACCTGACACTTAAAACCCGTGAGATCTTGGCAGGTGACACAGCCTCTCAGAGCTTCAACGTCCTCCTCTGTAAAATGAGGTCTGAGAATGGAAATGGTTTAGCACTTTCTTTAAAAGTGAAATATAAATTACCATATGACCCAGCAATTCTAGGCCTAGGAAACTACCCAAGAGACATGAAAACATATGTCCACACAAAGACTTGCACTCAAATGTTCTGAGCAGCAGTATTCATCATAACCCAAAACGGAAACAGTCCAAAAGCTCATCAGCTGGTGAACGGATCAACAAAATGCGGCCAATCCATACTGCGGAACTCTACAGGGCAGTCAAAAGGGAGGGAGGCCTGATATGTGCCAGAAGCTGGACACACCTGGAAAGCATTATTCTAAATGAAAGAGGCCAATCACAAAAGATCACATATTGTCCAAGTCCATGTAAACGAAATGTCCAGAAAAGGCAAATATATAGAGGCAGAAAACAGCGTAGTGGTTGCCTGGGGTTGGGGGTGGGGTGGGAACTGGCAGTGACTACAAATGGGCATGAAGTTTTTTGGAGTGATGGAACGTTCTAAAACTGGGTTGTGGTGATGGATGCACAACTCTGTAAATGTACTGAAAATTATTGAATTGTATACTTAAAGTGGGCAAATTTTATGATGTGTAAATTAAACTTCAACAGAGCTGTTTTTAAAAAAGTGGGGTTTGACTCTCTGCCTCCGAGGATTGCTGTGAGGATTAAGTGAGATAATGCCCATAAAGCAGGCTGCTTGATACAAAGTAAGCACTCGATAAATAGTAACAAGGATGACAATCAGAATAGACACTAGTGATAGATTACATAAGTGCAGAATAATAGATAAATCAGAATAACAACAATTTCTATCACTGAGATACTTCTTACCATACCACTTCAACTTCTGTCAACTCAGTTTAACCTCATAACAACTTTCTGAGGGAGGTGTATTATAGCATCCTCGTTGTAACAAATGGGGAAACTGAGGCATGGAGAAGTTATGTGACTTTCCTGAGGTTGCACAGCTAGTACATGGCAGAGCTGGAATTTGAAACCTGGAGAACCAGCCCAAGTCTGAGCTCAGCACAGCCTCTCAGTAAATGTCAGCTGCGACTGAGTAACTGTTTTAACTAGTGACGGGGGTAGGGGTGCAGAAAAGGCTCAGAGACGGCTCCACACAGAAGGTCACACAGGACCCAAATCTGAAGGGTTATAGGCGTTGGTCAGGGGATGAATGTTCCAGATAGAAAGAACTGCATATGCAACGGGGGAGGTAAGAGAATGCAGGGCGTATGAGAGGAGCTGGAGCTGGAGCGGGCTGGCGCACAGGGTAATGCCGGGCAGTGGGAATGTGAGTGTGGGACTCAGGCAGGTCCAAGGCCAAGGAGGGTCCCTGGTGCCCGGGCATTTGCCTGAAGGCGACGCAGAGCCAGAGAAGAAAATTCAATGAGTTCCCCAGTGCTGCCTTCCTCCGGGAACGACTCACATCGCCCTGGCAGGTGGAGGAGGTTGACTCAGCCACTGCTGTGAGCTCAGGGGAGCGGGGGAGCTGCCACCCCATGTTCTCAGCCCACTGTGAGCTAACACCCCAGCAGGCTCCCCAACACCAGCGCCGCCAGCACACAGAAGCCGCCCCAACCAGCTGGGAGCAGCGGGTTCTGTCATGCTGCCAAGAAGCTGAGTGTGGCCCGGTGAGATCGCTTGCAGACTGATGGCAGCCTCGCACATCCCCAAAAGCCAGACACCTGTAGAGCCCAGGGGTACCTCTCACCCCACCCCCAGAGCCTACGACAGGGCACAGTGCTGTGTCCCTCCACCCTCACTTGGCTGTCCCCAGAGCCAGGGGACCAGCCCATGGGGTCTAGCGCTTCTCTCATTCATATTTAATACACATATCCTTGGATCTGGCTCTTCCATTTTTCTACATCTGTCCCGGATAAACATTTGCATGTGTGCACAAAACAGTCACTGTGGCAAATGCAAAACCACTGAAAAAACCCAAGCACCTATCAATAAGGAAGCAGTTCAGAAATTCTGGGGAATCCACACTACAGAATAGCACACAGCAGTTAAAAAGAACGATGCAGGTCTATTATTCCACAGCACATGAATGGGCATGAAGACACCTCCAAGATATTTTGTTGGGTGAGAAAAAGAAAATTGCAGAATAACATATCCAGTATGTCATCACTTACATAAAAACTAAAAAACAAAAAATCCCAACTAGCTCGATATTTCTCCAAGTCCACAAATACATAGTAAATGAGAAAAACGCCTGGAAGGAAATACATCAAACTAACAGCAGTAGTAATACAGAAGGAAGAAAGGAGGGAAGGAGGGAAAGAAAGAAGGAAGGAAGGAAAAGGAGGAGGAGCTTTTTACTCTGTACACTTCTGTGTTGTTTGATTTTTACAAGAATAATGTGTTTGTGTATATTTGGGTTCTTAAAAACATTCAAGTCTGTAAAAAAACAAAACCAGAAAAAGTGAGTTAAAATGATCGCAGCACTGGTGCCAGGGTTCAGGGTAACGGTTGTCACATGTAGGATCTTGTCTAATTCTTGTCACACTCCCTTGATAGCAAGGGTTCAAAACCCCATTTTACAGAGTAAGAAACTAGCTCCAGGGAGGTCAAACAAGCTGCTCAAGGTCACACGCTGGGCAGAGGGGCCCTGGTCCTTGGACCCAAGCCCAATGCTCTTTCTAACCGGTACACATGGGAGTACTTTAGGGCGTGGACACGGGCAGGATGCTGGGGGAAGGTGCAGATGTTCTGGGGAGCTGGCCAGATGTTCCGAAGCAGCACAACCACCTCACAGAGTCTCTGAAAAGCCCCTCCAAGGAGTGGGAAATGGGGCTTTGTCAGGGAAGAAGGGAGTAAAAGATGAGTGGGGAAAGCATTGCTGGGAACCGCCACCCACGACCAAAATTAGAATCATGATGTGCCGCCCACGGAGTGGGATGGGCCTGCCACGTCACGGGGCAAATGGCATGGGGGAAGGAGCCTCACAGGGCCCTGTCCCGAGCCTGAGATTTCATGCCTCTCTTACAGGGCTGCTCGCCCCAGGCTCTCAGCGGAGCTGTTTCCAGCTGAGTGGTTCCAGGAATGCCTCTCTGCTCATTTCCCAGAGCACTCTGTAATCAGGGCAGTCACCGACTCCTCAGGGAGTTCCAGAACCCGAGGAGCAACGTACATAAAACCCCACACCCTCCAGTTTGGTAAGTGCCACACTCCTCAGTTCTTTCAATGACTACTTTAGCACCAGGTGTCAGCAGGGTGTGGAGAGGCAGGAGGCCAGAGGGACCCAGGAAACACGGGTAGGTCCCTCCAGAGACAGCCAGAAAGGATTCATACACAGGGAGGGACTAGAGGCTGCTGGGAGGAACACAGGACGCTTGCACAAATCTCAGCTGCACAGTGAACAGCCATGAGCCCTCAGAGCATGCTCAGAGAAGAGGGCTTTGGCCAAATCACAGATCCTCCACCCATTTTCACCATGGGAAGCAAACTTACAAGGCCATGAGGCCAGTGACAAGAGCCTATATCCTGGGGGTTCTGATCCCAGCTCTGCTCCTTTGGTTAAGGTTCTGAACCTCTCTGTGTTTCAGTTTCCTCATCTGTAAAATGGGTGTTATTATACCTGCCTCTTTGGGTATCGTGATATCTGGATCATGGGACACAAAATAATAATATAATTAAATCAAATATAACAAGTACAGGGTATCCATAAAATCTGGAAACAGATTATACGAGTGCGTATCTGTGTTTACATTTATTTATTCATTAGCTTTATAGAGTGAAAACGTTCTAGACAGCATTGTGTATATTCATCACTGTTTCCAGATTTTATGGACAATCTCTGTATAAATATAATTTTATATATATTCATTACATAAACATAATGAAATAGAATATAGTAATAACATAATAAAATACAACATACTAATCACTTACACAGTATGAGGGACCACGTCCAAGAACCCACAGGTGTTACCTCATGTAACACTCACAGCAAGCCCTCGAGGTGGACACTGTCCCCATTTTACAGAGGTGGACATGAAGGAACAGGGAGCACAAGCAACTTGTCCACTTGCCAGGGTCACACAGGGAATAGTTGACAAAGTGTCTTAGACCCGAGGAGTCCACGTTGCCCACCTTGCTGGCACCCTCCCCCCCCCCACACACACACACCATCTACGTCTGCAGTGAAGCCCAAAGAAAAGGGACCAGCAGACAGAGTTCTGCAGCACAGAGGAGGGCTCAAGAAATGCAAGATCCTATGAGTACTGAGCTCCTTAGAGGAGAGAACCCAGAGCCAATTTGTCACCATGATATCTGGAATAGTGATGCTCAAGAAGTCAGTTGTCAGTAAATATTTCTGGGAGCAAAGGAAAATTAGTACCGTGTTCATTAGCCAAAGGCTGGAATTCTTGTTTCCAAAAACAAAGTCTAAGAATTCAGAGCCTTCCTAGGAAGATGCACTTCCTAAGAGGGGTGGGGCCGCACCACCTGGGAGAGGGCCAACGCCCAGCTCACACCTCCACTGCACAGGACCTGGAGTCCAAACCCTGAGCAGGAGGCACCGAGGCCAAGGCGGCCACCAGCCAACAAGGAGCGGGAGTGGCCTACCTTCCTCGGCGTCGTTCCTAAGGGAGGCCTCCAGCAGGGCCACGCTAGCCTCGAAGGACACCTTCTTTCGCCGGCCGCCCGTGCTGCGCTTCCGCTCGTGCTTGCGCTTGCGGTGCTGCAGGTCCTGCTCATACTGTGCCCACTTCTTCAGCTGCTGGGCCCGGCGCTTCTGGGCGGCTCGCAGCCGCTCCAGTGTCGGCACCTTCTCCAGCAGCTGCAGCTCCGTCAGCAGGTCCACGTGGCTGGCCATGGCCTCCGCGCCTCGCCGCGCCCTGGCTGGGGGCTAGCACGGTGCGCCGGGGGCCAGGGGAGCATCGGGGCTCCTGCGGGGCTGGGGCCTCATGGTGGGGCCTGTGACGGGAGAGAGACACAGAGGGACACGCTTGTCAGGCTCCAAACTCCGATCTGATTATGTCACCACGCTCCAGGTTCAAAACACTTTTTTTCCCTATTGTATTTTTTCTTTTTTTATTGAAATATAACTGACCTATAACATTATGTATGTTTAAGGTATAAAATGTATTGATTTGATACACTTATATATTGCAATATGATTACCACTGTAACGTTAGCTAGCAGCTCCATCATGTCACATCATTACCATTACTTTTTTGTGGTTATATTGTTATAACATATAAGAGGTTTATTGTTATATTGTTATAATTGTTATGATATATAAGGGGTTTATTATTATTTTTAAAGGAATTAATACTATATTTTTAATTTCTCAGTATTAATTTATAATATGGTAAATATTGACAGATACAATCCACAGAAACAAAAGCTCTTTGAGATCTTTAATTTTAAGAGTATTAAGGGGTCCTAAGACCAAAAAGTTTGATAAGTGCTGAACCGCTGGAACCTAGAAAATCTTAGTTGAAGTTTTCCTGTATAGACGGCTCTAAAAACAAAAATCATGCCTCTTGCTCTCATCGATTCTTAGACAATATGAGGTCAACAAAATTTCAGTCTGAAGCCAAGTGGCCCCTGTCTTCATGTCAGCACAAACCCCATGAGCTCTCAGACGCAGAGCAACAGGGTCGGGGAACAATCATTTGATCCCCCCTAAGGCTATTTTCCCACCTGTAAAATGTTGTATCCACCTCCCAGAATTTACAGAATGTTCAAGGACTAAGAAGAGCTGACCAAAAAAAAAAGTTATACACCTAAGAGCAAAGAGAAACAAGCTTGAAGGAAGAAGAGCAGGAACATGTCAATACGGCATATCCGGAAAGCCACGGGCAAGGCGGGTGGATAACTGCAGGTTGTTGGGCAACAGAGAAAGACTGTGCAGGTCTTCCTCTGCGTGATGTGGAAATGCCGCTTCCACAAAGGGAATGAGGAGAGCCCTGGGCTTCAGGAAGTGATTGTTGATCTGCGGGGTTCCCTGCTTCACCCCCACCCCCAGAACACCCTCTCTCGGGAAGCTAAAGACCAGGGTTCAGCCTTAGCCTGCACCTTCGGGAGCTCAGGGTGGGTCCGATTCTTCTTCAGGGCTCTTCCAGCTCTGAGACTGGAGGGTAGACAGGCGGAATGGGGAAGGAGGTGGCTTGGCAATGCTCAGAGGGCAAAGATCCCAGGGTCTAAGTGGACCCGATTTCAAGGGTAAACATAAGCCAATGGGAAGGCTCAGCAGGGAGCAAGCTAACTGTTTTTGGTTGCCTTTTGTGTTGAACACCTTGCGATGCTTTTTAAATTAATTAAAATTTTTATTTTGAGATAATTGTAGATTCATATGTGGTAGTAACAAATAATATGGCAAGATTGGTGCAATCTTTACCTAGTTTATCCCAACACTAACATCTTGCAAAACGACAGTAGAATAAGGCAACCAGGAACCTGACATTGATACAACCCATCAATCTAGTCAGATTTCCCCAGTTTTACACACACTCATTTGTGTGTGTTTAGTTTTACAGAATTTCATCACAGGTGTAGCTTCATGTATCCACCACTACAGTCAAGATCCAAACAGCGCCATCACACAAGATCCCTAACCCCTCTCCCAACACTCTCCCATCCTTGCCCTTGGTAATCATTAATCTGCTCCCCATCACTAGAATTTTGTTACTTCAAACATGTTATATGAATAGGATCAGACAGTAGGTGACTTTTGAGGATTGGCTTTTTTCACTCAGCATCATTCCCTTAGATTCATCCAAGTTGTTCCAGGTATCAATAGCCCATTCTTTTTTGTTGCTGAGTTGTATTCCATTGTATGCATGTGCCCTGGTTTGTGCAACTGTTCACTCATTAAAGAACATCTGGGCTGTTTCCAGTTTGGGGCTGTGACATTCAAGTGCAGGTTTTTGTGTGAACATGTTTTCATTTCTCTGGAGTAAACATCCCAAAGTACAATTGCTGGGTTGTACAGTAATTACATGTTTAGTTTTATAAGAAACTGTCAAACTGTTTTCCAGAGTGGCTGTACCATTTTTCATTCCCACCAGCAATGTATGAGTGATCCAGTTTCTCTGCCAGCATTTGTTGCTGTCACTGTTCTTCATTTTAGTCATTTAGATACATATTTTGGTTGCCTTTTTAAAAGCAAGGAGTTTGGGACCAGCCCAGTGGCATAGCGGTTAAGTTCACATGCTCCACTTCAGTGGCCCAGGGTTCGCCAGTTTGGATCCCAGGGATGGACCTACACACCACTTATCAAGCTATGCTGTGGCAACATCCCACATAAAAAATAGAGGGAGATGGGCATGGATGTTAGCTCAGGACCAATCTTCCTCAGCAAAGAGAACAGGATTGATGGCAGATGTTAGCTCAAGGCTAATCTACCTCAAAAAAAAAAAAAAAAAAAAAGAAAAGAAAAAATAAAAGTAAGGAGTTCAGAAGAGTTGAATTTACAACCATACAGTATCATCATGATGGTCAAACCTCACAGGGAGTGAGAGGACCACATATTTACTTCTCCACACTTCCTCAAGAAACCAACATTTAGTGAACACCTGCTCTGTGACAAGCCCCGATTCAGAAATGGATCAGGAACCAGTTCTGCCTTCTAGGAAATCCCAGTCTGTGTGTCTGTCAATCTATCTATAAATTCATTTAATCTTCCTGACAACCTAATGAGGTAGACACTATTATCATCCTCATTCTACAGATAAGGAAACAGGCACAGAGAGATTAAGTAACTTACCCAACATGACACAGCTGGAAAATGGAAGAGCCAGTCTGCCTGGGGTTATCAGAAAAGACTCTCCAGAGTAGGGGATAACTGAACTGAATCTTAAAGGATGAGCAAGAGTTCATCAGGTGAGAAGGGCGGACACAGGCTGAGAGGGAGCTTGACAATTTTAAAAGGCATGCAGAGGGGCTGACCACTATGGAGGGAATTCTGGGAAGCAACACACACAAACATGGCTTGAAGACGATGGGGCTGTCCAGACCAAAGGGAACAAAAGTCTTGGGGGCAGTGGTGAGCAACTTGTGGCTGTGGGCCAGACTTAACCAGAAAGCCCCCTGTGGTCCATACCTTGTTTTACAATATTGTAATTCACTAACATTTAAAAGTTGAAGATATTATATCCAAAATCAGATTTTCAGCTTTTCTTGGAACATCTCAGTACCTGGCCATGCTGGGTTCACACGGCAACAATCAGCAGGTATGGAGTAGGACTGTCCCCCCAGACGGGGCACATACCCTCTAATTTATCATAGTCACCACTATACCCCATTACTCCCACCTGATCTCCTTCACTAATTGGCATCACTCGCTGGCTCTTGTAGTCATTTGAGTTTGCAAGCCCTGACCTATGCAGAATGAGACAGCAGTCTCCAAAGACCCAGAGGTCCAACCCGTACAAAACAGAGAAGATAGTTTGTGCATCTCCCCAGGGCAGAACATGACCAAGGTACAGGGAAGCAGTGCTGTGTACCTGGAGAACAGACACCCAGCTTCCAGAGCTGTCCAACAAGCAATTCAACAAGGGGCTTGTGGTCCAGCGGTTGTCTCAGGAGGTGGCAAGTGCTCCATCACTCACTGGAGAATAAAATTTCCACTGGTGTCAGGTCAGTCTGAGTATTCCATAAGATTTCTTTCACCCCCAAGATTCTGTACACAGACAATCACTCATTTCTTTGTTATTAAGTATCTCCTGGTCACCTACTAAATGGGAGGCATCAAAAACACGCTAAGACTGAAGATAAGAATAATCATACCAATCGCTTATCCTGCTAAAGCACTTAATCCTTTTCAAAGAACTTCCCCAGCCATCATTTCAGCCAAGTGCTTCCCTAAGTGTGGAAAGAGAATCCACTCCAAGGGAATTTTCAAAAGTACAGGACAAGGCTTAATATAACATGGACTGAGAGAGAGCAATTTATATTCTTTTCACTTCCTTTTTAACTTGTCAGATTTTCTCCAGAAAAAAAAAAAAAAGTGTCAGTTCGGTGCTAACAGACCTCTAACATCTTTAGAACCATGTCATCTCCCTTGTAAACAAAGAGAGAGCAGACCTCAGGCTCACAGCCTTGGGCAAGCAATTGTATCTAGGATAAAATGGAATAATATTGTGTTTTCTGTGGATTTGTTTTCACAGTTATTGTTTATTTAAATTAGTGATATAAAATTTCCTTAAAGAAATCTATTCAGTGGAAAACTAGCAAGGTGGTAGCAAAGAAAAAAAATTAAATGATGATGGTACTTAGTGTTGGCAAAAATTGTAAGTGACTGACCCTTGGGAAACCCACCTGGTCACCGATCCGCAATGACAACAATCTTATAAGAGAAGAGCTCATATGAGCTCAGTATTTCATCTGACGAATATTTATTGGGCATCTATCACATGCTGGCACTGTGCTAAGGGCTGGGGATAAAGCAGGGCAAAAGACATGGTCCCTGCCCATTGGATGGATGACAAAACAGAGGCACAAGGGAGTGGGTGACAGGCTCCAAGGATGCAGGGACTGAGCAGTAACTGGAACCCCAGGCCCCCGGGTGGCGGGTCCCAGGCAGACAGAAGGTACTCCCTGCTGGGCCCCCTGGCTCTGGCAGTTAGCTCGGGGCGAAGGAATTAAGGGCAGTTGCCCAGTTCTCTGGAGAAAGGTGAGGACAATACCTCCCAAGGGCCAATAAAAGGGGTCAGAGCACATTTTCTCTGACTTTGCTCTCCCTGCCAGCCCCGCCCCTCTGGGTTCCCTGGAGCTGGGGCTCCAGGACAGCTCCCTCCTGACCGCTGGTTTTCAGGTGACCTAGTTTCCCCCAATAGACCCACACACCTCCTCCCACCCCCGACCGAGAAAACCCTGCTTGGTCTAATTAAAGAACCGCCGTGGTGCTGCTAACACAGCAGCTGGGCAGCCCCCTAGACAGGGTGCTGGCCTCGGTGCTGGGGCGGCCCACACAAGTCCTGGCTCCATTGAGGACTGGCCCCTGTGCCCCTGTCCGTACTTTCATGGCTAGTCCTAGATAGTGATGGGGACCCAGCCCAAACTGCCATGACTCAGGAGAGCAACGGCATCCTCAACACTTAAAGGGGATTCCCAAAGAGGACCTCAGCTGGAGGAAAATCAGCTCCATGGAGACAGAGAGCCCAGTGTGTTATGGGAACATCCAGATGGACTATCCTGCAGAAAACTGGGCACATGGGACCACAAGTCAATGGAGTGGTGGGGTTGGCCAGGTGGTGTGTGAGGGTCTGCAGAGGCCAGGTGGGGTGAGGTTATCCAGGAGGCATGTGTGATGTGAGAAGAGAAATCAGAAGTGAGGGGAAATAGGGCAGGGTACTTCATGTTTCCAACAAATGGCTGTGTTGGGTCTGGGTAGATGAACCAAAACAGGCTGATTGTGGGCAGCAGAAGTCCAAGGCCAAGCACTGGACCCTCAGTGAGGCAGGAACAGGCTGACGGGTGAGCCTCTGGCTGCTGTCTGACAAAGCCTGAACTTCATCCCTCTTGCTGCATCCACTAACCTTTGCTGCAAGTGAAGGGAGAAACTGAGTCAGTGTACATCTAGGGTAGCAGGGGCTCTGCTCCAGAGGGCTGAACCTTGAGGGGAAAGGGGTGAAAGTGTGCTGGAACTTGGGGGGGGGATGGGCAGGAGGCACTACACAACGCCTCCCCCTCAAAATGAAAAGACTTACAGGAGTGCTGTTTGGGGACTGAATACGCCTCTGGGGAAACCAGAAGAGGAAGAAAGGCATGAGGCCATTGAAAGACAGAGTTTGGTGGTGGTCTTCGTAGTTGCCGCATTATCACTCTGTGCTGGGCCCTGATTGGCCAGAACCTGTCGGCCATGGCCTAAGCCCAGCCACAACAACTGGTTGCGGATAGGCACAGTGTCCTAAGTTGGCCCAATCAAAAGCTCTCTCTTCCCACTGCATGTGAACTGGAAGCATGGACCCCAGTTGCTGCGGGAAGCTACCTTGCCACCAGCCATGCAGAAAGCCGGTCTATGGATGAAGCCAATACCTGGGAGTCAGAAGATAGAAACAGGGTCCTTTAAGTTAGGGGCTCTGGACTTAGCTCTCCAAACTGACAAAATCCTCTGTATTATTTAATCCAGTTGAATTGAATTTTGTTACTTGTAGCCAACAGTACCCTAACAGACAGGAGTCCTGCTTTTAGCGATGCAAAAATGGGGACCCCAGAAGGAACTGTTGCCTGAAGCAAGATGAGTGGCCTCTTGCTGGGCATATTACCAGATACCTCCACCTCCCTCCACAATGGCCACGGGTGGCCCCTCAGGCCCAAGCTGAGGGCCAGCCTTGAGGAAGGGTGGGAAGCCCAAAGCCAGGTTCCCGCAGCAGCCCCACCCCCTGCGATGGGAGACGGGGGCCTAGGCCTTGTGACTCCTCGGTCCCAGGGGAGCAGCTGGTTGACACATCTTTGGACTCGAGCCTAGTGCCTTGAGAAAAACAACACGGAGGAAGGTGAATTCAAATTGAAGAGACTTTAAAACATGAGTCAGACAGTGTCTCAAAGTTCACACTGTTGAAAGAAAATGTTAAGATTTTTTTCTTGTTCTTTAGCTATTCTTCTCCACACAATATTGGCAGCCGCCTGGAGGAAGGCCGTGAGTGCTTTCTCCTCACGCTTCCTGTACCCCTGAGCACGAGGGAAAGAGGAAAACAAAACAGCTCTGGCTTGCCCTCCTCCTTGCAACTCACTTGGGACCCACTTTCTCTCCTGGAGGAAGCACACCCCCACCCTCCCACAACACACTTCTTTGAATAACAGCGTCATTTCCCCCCTCCCCACCCCCACCCCCACCTTAAAGATACTTTCCTTACAAGCAAAGAGACTTCTGGGGCCTTTGGTGCTCCAAATATCTGAATTAGAAATTAGCCTTGTCACCCTCAACTCCATCCTCATGGGATTTTCGTGGACTGACTGTCCTGTCCTTGCTGAGATGGACCTTCTAGACTACAGGCACAGTCATCCTAGACAGACATTTTGGTTTTGAATCTGTTGTGGGACTCCGGTTCCCAAGGGCCTGCTCCTTAACTGCCTCTCCTAGATGTGCTCCTTCATTCAGACTTCTCAGTGGTGGCCCTGGGCTTGGTCCTGGCTTGTCGCTGTCTCCTGACACCCATTTACTATGACCCAATTTGACAGGACTTTGGGGGGAGGGGAGGGGCGCGTGTCAGGGCAGGGGAAGGCGGCAGGATTCAAGAACCACAAGTTCAATATGAACAAAGAGTGATCGAGCAACGAATGCATCTTGAGCTCTCAGGAAGAGAATGATGTCCAGCATCGGGATGACAACAGCCCCACTGACCTCTGTCTGAACTGAGTGGGCCATATTGGCAGTATAAGACAAGGCCTTAGCAAAAGCCAAGAGGGAAATGATTAGCTTTGTTCTGAGCCTCTAGAGGGCAGACTTAGGATCACGGACAGGCAAAATGAAGAAGTGGGATCAGGCTGGCATGAGGAAAATCTGTCTAAAGTTGACAATTCAACAAAGCCAGCCATGACACGATGCTGGGGTCCCCATCACCAGGAACTCCATGGCCACTCATGAGCCTGCTGAAAGAAAAGGTCCATGTAGGGTAGTAAGTGGGACTGGCCATGAGCCCCAGTCCTGGCCTGGCAGACAGATCATCTGCATTAGGAGCAAGCATCTATCAATCATCTTTGCTGCCCAGCACTTGGTAACCACCAGGCTAGACAGCCTGGAATGACCACCCCATGTAGATATTAATTGAAGATGTTTTGGATTCGTTCTGCCTGCGAAGTTGAGACAGCTTTCTCAGGCTCAACTCCAAGAAAACTTCAAAGGAAGCCACAGCTTGAACAGGTGAAGGAAAACCCATGAACACACCAGTCTTCCATGCCCAGCTTCTCCCCGTGAACCTGAACCCACAGAGAGGCCCACGCACTTGTGGGTAAGAATGCCAGTGTGGGGGAGGCTGCAGGGGACAGAATGAAGGTGCCAAGGATGGGGCACACACAAAGCTGACATGATGTCGACGAATACATGAGTCAGTCACAGTCACAGTCTTCTAAAGAAGCTTATGTAACAGCTAAGCACAGGGAAATGGGAGTCAAATTACACACACTTTCTCCAGGCTTGAGGGAGTGTGGTCCACCCCCTCCCTTTGCAGGGAGATAAAAATTCCCTTTGCAGCTGGAGGGATCGTTTTCCAAAGGAGGCCACCTGTAGCCACAGAATGCCCTCTTGGTTACACATTCATTGAACAGGGGATGACAATTCACACTGGCTAAGCCTGGAGTGGCCTCTGTCTCCTCTGCCCCATCTCTCAGCATGACATCCTTCGCCAAACTTCCCTCTGTTGTGCCATCTCTTAGGTTGGTGGTGGCTACTTGGAGCACTGTGAGGGGAGGGGTTATGAGGTCATGTGTGATAACAGGAGGAATAAGTGTATGATCGATTAGTAATGTCTGCCATGGAGAAAGGAGCAGGAAGTGGCTGGCTGCACACTGAGCATGCAACTGTTCTACATCATGCTTGCCTGAACTTGGATTTCAATACTTGCCTTTGCCCCATTGTTCAAAATCCTTTAGTCTTAAACACAAACATCTAGAAAGTTATCAGATTGAGTAGAAAGGCCCCTCAAATGCCAGTACATCATCCAGACAACAAAACAAAATCACCATGACCTCAATGGTAGACAAGAATCAAGAATATCTTGGGTTCTAGTAGGAATTTCTCCAATCACTTGCCCTAGGGAGTAGAATGAAGAACTGTACTCCATCCCCGTAGGTTGACTGGATCCAGGTTCTAGGAAGCAGTGTGCTGAGCCAACTCAAGAGAAGGATGGCAGCCTCTGCCACTGACTGCCACCTCTTGCAAGCCTGTCCCTGGAGAGCAGGGAGATAAGCATTGTGCTGGTAACTGGAGGGGGTCCATTCTTGAAGGGGGAGGGGCAGAGGTACAGCCACCAGCCGACACCCTTCCCCATCCAGATCCAGAGATCACTCTCTTGTCTCTTCCAAGCATCTTGAGCCCCATCCTCAACATAAAGGAGGAAGGAGCCTGTGGTCCACCTGCTAACAAGACCCCTCTCTCCACTTCAGAAACCTCAAAGGTCTCCCCAGCGAGCTGTCTCCTCCTCTTTAGCCAGGGGTTTTCTTAGCCAATTAGGAAGTTGCTGGGATGGGAATTTTAGAAACCTTTCGTATGGTTTGTTCATGGAGGTTTAGAGAGTAAGTCCAAGGAAACAAGGACAATGAAAAGCAGAGAGCTGGACTTGATGGAGAAAGCCCCACACTGGAGGAAGAAGGAATGAGGAGAGGAAGCGCTGGAGCGATGCAGAGAAGGGACGGCAATGAACTGCACCGCTGGGCAGCGGGGGAGCTGAGATTTGAACCCAGGTCTGCTTAATTCCGAAGTCTATGTACGTAAGAGGAGAAGAAGAAGGAACTAGGAAAAACTCTACAAGAACCATAAGTGCTTTAAAAGATCTTCCTCATGACATACAAGAGGACTTCAGAAAATTCACAGTATTAGTGATCAGGGAGATAAGAGGACATTTTGATTAGGGAACCAGACAGACCAACTTCTAATAGGACAGATACCTGCTGAAGTTAGTATACAGCAAAACATATGCTTAATGAAACTCGAGAGAGGCATCACAGAACCTATAAAATAGGTAGATGAAATGCATCCAGCGATAAAGAATCCAGGGTACTAATGGCAGCTTCTGTGCACAGCACGCCTTCCCCATGTCAAGCTCTTTACCTGTAACATCTCTTGGAATCATTGCATCAACTCTGCAATGTAGGTATTGTCCCCATTTCAAAGAGGGGAAAACTGAGCCTCAGAGAAGTTAAGGAACTTGTAAGTAGGGCTGAAATTCCAGTTGTGTGTGGCTAGCCTCTCTTTTGATTGGTCTGTGCCTGTGCCATGATGGTTAAATATTTTTAATATCTCCCCTCCTTGAAAATGAAGGAAAAAATGTCAGACAGGGAAGATGACCCACGGAAGCATGACTGGTAACAAGAAGAGCCATCCTTGAAGGAGAATAAATGAAATCTATGCAGAGTGAGGATAACTGATGAAAGTCATAACTTCCCTGACTGTTGGAGCTGTCATTACTTTTGGAGGTCTGCGCAGGAAATGTATCTCATCCTAAACTTCATAGAGGCTCTGCATTTTGGTAAATGAGGTTTCCGTCCAATACACAGGCTTTGAAGTCCCTCGGGACTGCATCTGTGACGTTCCAGGTCACCTCTCATGCAGAGAGAAGCAAGCTGTAGTAAATCGCGTTTACATTACTTCGGTTCCTCGCCTCTTTGATCGCCAGCCAAAGTTCCTTCGCTTTGATTCCCTCCTCTCGGCCCCTCTGGGGTGGACAGAACGTCAAGCATACCTCTGCTTTCCCTCTGGCCAGCTTGATTTCCATTGAACATGGTAAAGTCTCCATAAGCCATAAATTCAACTCCATTAAAGTAACGTTACTCTCTCAATTGAATTTCCCTCCTCGTGTTGAAATCTCAGGTTTACCAGGTTCGCCATCCTGGTCTACACTCAGATATCTGGGGCCCTAACATTATTTCAACCCATTTTCTCCAGCAAATTACTGAACACCTTCTCTATTTTATACCTGATGTCATCAACGAGTAACTAGTTTCAGGGTTTTCTTCTGGCAATTTTCTCCCCTAATTCACTTCCACTTTTAATTTACAGCCTCATTCATTTAGTCAATAAATAAATATTTATTGCCGTCCACTATGTGCTAGCCAGTAAAGTAGGGGGGCTCTGAGGGCCGTTTAATGAACAAAACTATTGATCAGAAAGGTTCTGGGGCCGGCCCGGTGGCGCATCGGTTAAGTCTGCATGTTCCGCTTCGGTGGCCCAGGGTTCGCCGGTTCAGATCCCAGGTGCGGACATGGCACCACATGGCACGCCATGCTGTGGTAGGCGTCCCACATATAAAGTAGAGGAAGATGGGCATGGATGTTAGCTCAGGGCCAGTCTTCCTCAGCAAAAAAGAAGAGGATTGGCAGCAGATGTTAGCTCTGGGCTAATCTTCCTCAAAAAAAAGAATATTAAAAACAAATAAATAAAAAGGAGGAAAAAAAAGAAAGATTCTGCTTCTAGTAATGGCAGAATAGCTCTTACTGGATCTACCCTACAGCACATAACTATGATAAACTCTACATACACACACGCTAACCTATTGGAAGGCCCTAGATTTGTCCAATCATAAGCAGACAGAAACTTGACTGGTCAACGCTTGAAAGAAAGAAATGGCATCAGGTGACTTTCGTTTTTTTTTTTTATAGCTTTTTTAGCCCAGGGCAGGCCCCAGTCAATGTACTTGGTGGCTACAACCTGGACAGAAAGCTTTGCTTTTACTGTTTGAGGAACGAGAGGACAGAGTTCAGGTAACTACAAGGGGAAAGTGAGGAGAGATGTCCCAGAAAATAGCCACAGACCAGCAGCCCCAAATTCTCAGTATAAATTCTGCCCAAATCTCTCTGAATGATGACATACAGCCCAACTAAGCCTAAAAGAACTGAAGGAGGATTTCAGCTCTTGCCAACCCCAGAGAAACTGAGTTTAGAGTCTGAGTTTGGTCAAGTTATCTGCCCAATAAAACAAACAAAAAATCATCACTGTTCTGAGGAACATAATAGAATCAAGAGTCTCTTCAAGTCTCATTCACAATGTTCAGGATGCAATCAAAATCACTAGAAAAGAATTTTTTTAAACAAACAAACAGCAAGATGTAACCCCAATTCAAGAGGAAAGGCAATCAATAGAGATCTACCCCAAGATGACTCAGATGTTGGAGTTAACAGATGAGGATGTTAAAGCAGCTATTATAACTCTGCTCAAAGGTGTGAAGGAAAATAAATGAACAAATAGGAAATATCGGCCACAACACAGAAACTACAAAGAAGAGAACTAAAACTTTTAATCAGATCAGCTAAATCCCCACCAACACCCTCCTCTGCTGCCAGGTGAGCTGCTCCTTTCACCAGGGACAGTTAAGTTGTAATATTGACTTCGGTGACCACTGTTTTGAGCATCTTCAAAGTGCCAGATGTTGGGCAAGCTTTGGAGAGCAAAAGCACAACATAAAGTCTCAAATTCTGGTCCCAAAGACCAGCTCTTTTCATCTGTCGACATCCACATAGACTACTGGTCACGTCTCACGTCCTCCCTGCTCTTTCAGGTCTTAACTTGGAAGAAGAGATTGAAGTCCTGCTGCGGCCTCTTTCCAGAGCTTCTTGGTTCCTCAGGTTAGCTCCCAGCTCACTCCTGATGGCGCCCCTTGGTGCACATAAAGCATACAAGGATGAGGCGCAGGCTGTCAGGTTTCATCCACCTCCATATTCTCCTTCCATGGCAAAAAACATCCTCCACTGGCTGATTAGACAGATCAGGTCTATAAAAAACTCTGGGTACAGACGTCAAAGAGAGTCAACGGGGAGGTGCTCCGCATTATAACATCTCTTTCTCCAGTTCCATTAATGCATGTTTTGCTTTTTCAAAGGAAAGACATTCTCAACCTTGGCTACGTTTAGAATCGCCTGGAGATGCTGGGAACCTATATTAAGATCACAGAGCAAGACTCCTATCTATCTGTGAGAATGGCCAAAAATTTTTTTTGAAAGATAGAAAATATCAACTGTCGGCAAGAATTCGTATACACTGAGTGGAAATATAAATTGGTACAACCACTTTTAAAAACCGCTCGGCAATACCTTCTAACTCTAAACATACAATGTCCTATCACCCAGCAATTTCACTCCTAGGAAAATACCCAACAGAAATTTCCATAGACATTCACCAAAAGGCCTTTACAAGAATGTCAATAGCACTATTTGTAATAGTCCCAAAGCATAAACTATCCAAAATGCCCACCAACAGTACTCTGGAAAAAAAATATGATATAAAAATGGAACATTGTACAGCAATGAGAATGGACAATATACAATTACACTTGACAGTATGGATAACTCTCATGATGGTAGCCAAAATAAACCAAACACACAAAAGAATACACTATATGATTCCACTTACGTAAAATTCAACAGGCAAAACTAACCTGTCAATAAGGAGAGTGGCCTTAGGGTGGGGGGGGGTGACTGGAAAGTGACATAAGAGGGGCTTCTGGAGTACTGTGGTATTCTGGTTTTTGAGCAGGACATGGTTTACATGAGCATGTTGAGTGTGTGAAAAAGTCATTCACTTTGGCCTTGTGTACTACGCTGTATTTGTTTTATCTTAATAAACCATTAAAAGTTAAAAAAAATTCGGATGCCCAAGTCCCGCCTTGAGAGAGTCTAGTTTAATTGGTCTGGGGTGCAGCCAGGCATTGAAATTTTTAAAAGCTCCCAGGTGGGTCTAATGTGCATCCGAGAACCACTGTGTTAGAACTTGGCAACCCTCCTTACTATTTCTTGGAGCAGAAAGTGCTGCTGCTTCTCCAGAATGTCTAAAGCAGGATGTTTTTTCGTAGAACGTTAGTGGCTCTGGGGGAGGTTAATAGGTGTTCCATGGAAAAACGGGTCCATGGTCAAATATGTAATTTTGAAAATTATAACTATCAACTTTTATTGAATTCCTAGAGCTAAGCTAAGTGCTTTATTTATACTATCTCATTTAATCCTCACAACAAGCCTATGAGAAATGTACTATTAGATTACTATTAATCTTCATTTTACAGAAGGGGAAACTGAAACTCAGTGGGGTTAAGTAATTGCCCAAGGGCACACAACCAGGAAGCAACAGGGCTAGGATTCAAATCCACATTGGCCTTGATACTGAAGCCTGTGCTCTTAACCATGGCCCTAATCTGCCCCTCCAGGCAGCACTGACTACAGGACTTAGAGCTTTTAGTAGGCTGCTATGAGCCGTGAGCTGCCAAGACAAGAACATGGAAGCAGCATTTCCCAAAGTGGTTTCCTTGTCTCCATTTCTTACCTTCGAACCCACCATCCGCACCACTGGCAGAGTTTGCACTCTGAAACCAAGCCTGATCCTGTATTTCTCTAGGACGGAAGCATTTACTGCCTCCCCATTGCCCACAGAGTCAAGTCTTCAGTCCAGACCATCCGGCATCCGGTCTTGACATTTTAGCTTCCTCTCTGGCCATCCTCCCTCCCCACCCCGCAACCCACTAAACACTCAATTGTCCTGCTACATTGAATGGGTCTGATGGAGTCACACATCCACAACGGTACCTACTGTTTGCTGAGACTCCATTGGATGCCAGGTACTACACATAAATCCACTTCAAGCCCCACAATGAGCCTTTAAAAACAGGCACCATTACCCTCACTAGATAGATTAGGAAATGGAGGCTCATCTTGACATGCCCAAAGTCACAACTAGTAAGTGGCAGAACTAGGATCTGAATCCAGATTTCTCTGCTACAAAGCCCGTGCACTTTTCAAGACAGCACACTCACCTCCTCACCTCTATTCCTGCTGTTGCATAGGGTGGCAATACCCTTCTTTCTGTCCACCTGGCAAACTCTCCCTTGTTCTTTGAGAGCTAGCACAAGTGCTGTAATAATAATGTCTATCATCTCTTAAGTGCTTTCCAGGCACCGCACTCAGCACTTGACCTGCCTTGTTATATTTACACAATATTGTTTCTGAATTGTTCTTTATCTGCCCTGTGCCAAATGGGTTTCTTTCTCCTCTAGTTCCAAGGCATTTGACCACATCTCCATTGTGGCGCTCAGCACTCCACAGTAATTGTTAATTTCAGATCCGCCTCTTCCTTTGGACTACATGCTCTTGAAAGACACGGGATATATGATATTCACCTGTACATCCCCCCATGGAGCCACCCAGCACGCAGTGGGTATTTGATAAATGGGAGCGGGTGGACAGGAGGGTGGAAGACCAAGAGACGGAAAATTCACTGAGATTGTTCCATCAGTTCTGTCACAGGGAGTGGTCCTTTGGCTTGGAACCAGAGTGGCAGCATCAAACCAGACAAAATAGACCTCGCTGATGGGGGAAGAGAGTGGACACTGGGGGTCAGACCCAGGACACACCTCACCTGGTTTCTGCCATGCCTTCTGTGGAAGGATGGGCGAGGATTGCCCCTGGCTTCACAGCCTTTTTACAACTCTGCATGCTTTGTAGTTGGCTCTATATATCCCTGCTTAGGCAATTCGTTGGTTAGGTTCATTCCACAGTGCTGTTTCAGATATTCTCAACTGTTTCTTGCCTTGTGTTGTTCTTAAGATATCTCAAGCGAACGAAGAGACATCTGGGGCAGATGACCCAAAGAAAATCTATAGCTAAGGCATTGCTCCCCACAGGTGGGTAGATCAGGTACTCACACCCCTTTCTAAATGGATCTTTTCTTTTTGAGTAGGAGGCCCCTTCACAGACAGAAACATCTTTGATGCTCACTCATTCATTGAACACCCATTCTGGGCATCCACTTTACAATGGGCACTGTTCAGAGTTACTCCTTGTAACCCCTGGGGTAACAGCCTATTCATGCCACCCACGTCCAACCTCTATGAGCTCGAAGGTTGTGGGTTTTTAAAGCCAGCTTTCTGCTCCTTTGTTCTCGCTCTTTCTGGCCTAACATACAAATTTGTCTGGGTACGAGTGATCCAGAATCAGAGCCAGCTGCAAACTCAGCTGGGTTTCACAGCCTCCCTTAAACAAACCCCGTTAGTAAACATGGAAACCACCAAGGAGACTATTTCAAAATTACTTACCTGCTCCTAACTGCCGAGCTCTCCTGCTGCCCCCACTAGGGGGAAGCGGCAGGATTTTTCTGCTTCTAATCAAGTCGGTTTTTGAGGATTTCAAGTTTTCCTCTCTCCCCAGGACACTGTGTGTACTGTATTTTACAAATTCATTTGTGATATTCATGAAGATAGAGTTTATCAAACACAAGTCAGCTTGGCTGATGCACTTCTCTAGCACACCTGAACCACACTGTCTTGCTCTCATTTTATTTGTCCATGTGTTTGCTTCCTCCGGCAGACGGGGATCAACCTGAGGGCAGAAACTGCTTTAATTTAATTTCGCATCTCTAATTCCAAGCATAAGGCCGGGTAAAAAGTAGTTCTTGAATATTTAACAATCTTTAGGTAGGCACAGTCTGAAAGGTCATAAGATCTGAATTACCGTGGGACCTGGCTCAGAAACATTCTTTCCATTTTATTCCTCTCAGACTGGCAAAAAATGAAGTGTCTTATTATGCAGTGTTGGAGAAGGGGCTGGGAAAAGAGGCATTCAACACACTGTTGGGGGAATAGAAATTGGTTGGGCCTCTTGGAAGAACAATTTGACAATGTCTGTCATAGTTGAAATTGCATGGAATTTTCCTTATGGATAAAATCATACCAGTGTACAAAGATAGACGCTGTACCAGCAAGGATGCTGCAGCATCATATATTTGTGGTAGGAAAAAACTAGTAACAATCTTAACTGTCAGCAAGGAACAAGAAAATAAATTACGGTAAATTTTTATTACTGGAATACCAGACAAAGCCCGAGGTATATCTCTATGTGTTGACATGTGCTCAGATAAATTAGCTGAAAAAGGAAGTTTCAGAAGAGTGTTGTATAGATGAGTTAAGAAAAAATGCTAAACATGTAAATGAATGGATTTGTATATGTTTAATAAATTTATGGAAAGATTCATAAAACGTTCAGGGATTTCTTCTGTAAAAAGGAATGAGTAGCTGGGGATGATGGTTGGGGAAATTTCACCTTCCATTTTCCACATTTCTGTACTGTTTGAATTATAATAATGAGTTTGTATTCTTTCTGTAATTCAAAAGCATAAAATACAGCAATAAGAAAACCAAAGCTTGATTTTATCTGTAAAAGAAGAAAACTAATGAAATTTTGGAGAAAATCTTCCCTATTTCTTTAAAAGGCAATAGGCAATGTCTCCAAGGCAGTGTCTGCTCTCTGCCCAGACCATGGGAGGGCTGATGATGACTGAAGGGTTCCAGAACGGAGCCTGGAGATATGGCGAGTCAGCAAGAAGGGCCAAGAGCCCGGCAGAGAGTAAGTGTGAGAATGTGTGCCTTTGACTTGCTCTTGGATGACAGGAAATCACCCAGTTCTGATCGAGACTGAACCATTCTGGGAGCCAAGAAATTCTGAGAACTCACTAGGCTGGCATGGCCGCTGGCGCTCTAACCAGTGCCAAGAAGCAAAGGCTGGGGATGCCTAGGTATATAATAGACACAAGTAACCTGGGTGAACCAAACCACTGACCAAGTCCCCAGGGATGTGAATGACAGAGGGCTCTGCTCACCTATCCCCTCTGCTCTGAAGCTGTCTATACGACTCCTAGGGGTTGACTTTGCTGACGCTAATGTAATAGTAATAGTTAACATGTATCAAGTACATCCTACGTCACAAGCAGAGGCAAAATGGTTAATCATATCATCTCACACTGTGATTATTTCTGTTTCACACATGGGGAAATTGAGGCTCAGCAAAGTTAAGCAAACAACTTGCTCAAGGTTGCAGTAAATGGTAGAGGCAGGAAACAAACCCAGGTCTGACTCCAGAGCCAGTCAAGGTCACTGCCAACCTTCCCCCTATCTGGGAGAGAACTAGAAAAAGGCACTCCGTCAGAGTAGGGACAGCCCCATGGAGCAACAACATTTTTGTCCAAAGAAAAGCCAGAGAGTGTAATGATTAAGTGCAAGGACTTTAAAGCCAAATGTCCTGGGTTCAAATGCTGCTTTGCCACTTACTGGCTGTGTGACGTAGGGCAAGTCATTGACCCTCTCTGTGCGTCACTTTCCTCAGCAGTAAAATAATGGTAGTGATA